>NC_090446.1:11111819-16181819 GCF_031143425.1 Pleurodeles waltl
CTAATAGGGTCAGCGGCCTGGGAGGGCTCAAACTTTTGCCATTGTGGCCTTCCTCTCTAGAAAAGGACTGCTTCTGTCCAGAGGCTAGACCGCCAGCAGAAATAGAAACGAGCTACGTTGAAAATGGACCATAGCTTTAAGCAAGTAGTCGTGGCCGAGTGGTTAAGGCGATGGACTTGAAATCCATTGGGGTCTCCCCGCGTAGGTTCAAATGCTGCCGACTACGTGCTACTTCACCTTTGGTGATATTTTATACTTCATATTAAATGGCATCTGCACAAGCAGGCCGAATATAGCTATCACTCTCAATAGAGCTAAGGAAGGCGAAACACTGGGCAGGGAATGGGATCAAAAGAGTGGCTGGAGAAGGCATGAGACTACCTGTCTGGCACTCCTGCCACTTGTGCACCCCAGCTGTCGAGAAGACACATGTCGAGTAATAGCCAAGGAGATTGGGAAAGAACTTCAGTTATCATCTCGCCAGTAAGTTCCATCTGAGGTATCAGATGCATGAAGGAAGTAGCCTTATTGGGGCGTCTGACAGTGTCATTATTTTCCTAAAGTGTCATAACTGCATTCTTTTACAACCTCCTTTTTGCTTTTCTCTGGCCAGGAACATGAACTTTATAATAGTGCCTTTGAGTCACGTCAGTATGCAGGTATGGACCGAGTGTATTTTTTGCAGTAGAACGGATAGGCAAAGATGGGAAGGCAGTGGAGCAGAGTGAACTGAGGGAAAGAAAAAGACTGCTGTGAGAGTGAGAACCTCAGCTTAAGTGGCAGCCACCCCTCGTGAGTAGTCGTGGCCGAGTGGTTAAGGCGATGGACTCGAAATCCATTGGGGTGTCCCCGCGCAGGTTCAAATCCTGCCGACTACGTCGGTGCTCTTTCACAATGATGTGTTAGGTTTTTCCTTGGATGCCTCCTTTCCCAGGAATAAGCATGTATTATTCAACAACGTTGAGAGCACAGGTAAAACAAAGACAAGAATGTGAAACAATGCACTGTGCAATGCCAGCATGAAAACTCTCAAGGAGTACGCTGCCCAGGCCTACAGCTTCTCAGACACTGTATCTGTCTATTTTGGGGAGCTGCAGAGAAGCCTTGCCTGTGCTTTTCGAGCCTGCTGTCTGGGGTGAGTGCCTGGATAAATTGTTGTTGGGAAGGACAAGGCAGCTAGCTCCTCTACAGGGGTCAATTTAGGAGGTTGGTGGGAAGCACAGGAAGGGGCAGGAAGGAAGCTCTCTGCTGTTGCTTCTCGGCCTAGGCAGAGCTGCAGGTGTGGTTAAAAAGGATTGGCGTTTGGCCAGGTCCCAGACCACAGTGCAACCTAGGGCAACAAGAGAGGTGAGGCTACTGAGGCCCTTACCCTGAGCCTTCTGACCCCACCGCCCCTTTGGCCCCGATCGGCCAAAACCTCTCTATAAGGGCTAAAGGTGATTATTATATATGCCTGAGTAACTTAGGGTCCCTCGCATAAATGGACTCCTGCTGAAGGAGCTCGCCTTTGCTTTGGGACTGGCCCAACACGGCCTTGCTCTCCTCAACAAACCTGCCACCAGCCAGGAGGCTGAATGGCTTGCAGAAGGACACTCCCAGGTATGCCCAAGCACTTCATTTGCATAGAGACTACCCTCTCTTGGGCCCGCCTCCACTCACCTATTAAGTAATGTGGCTAGAATATCAAGACAGAAAGAGGAGCAGGGCCTGACAGCCTTTCAAAGGCTCAACTGAGGTGCTGGGCTGACGGCTGGGATCACCAAAGCCTGGGATGACTCCAATATGGAAGCAGAAGCCTTAGGGCAAACAAAGGTCAGCAGTTGATGTGCTGTAAAGAAGAAGGGCTGCAGAGGGCCTCAGCAAAGCCTTCGGAATACTTGTGGATTGGCAGGAGTGCCTATATTTGTTTTTTGAGAAGCACCTTGCCAGTGCAAAGGATTGCTGAGGAAGAGGAAGGAGCAGAGCGGAATGACTGGAGCCAGTGAGGTTGCCTGTGAAGACATGAAGGGCTATGTTGAAAGGGGCACCGCTTGCAGAGCCAAGTAGTCGTTACCAAGTGGTTAAGGCGATGGACTAGATATCATTTGGCGTCTCCACGAGTATGTTCAAATCCTGCCGACTACGTCAGATGACATTTTTGGGATTCCTCTTCAGGGCCTCCTGCGTGGGAGAACAAGGGAGCAGCCTCTATGCAAAGCAGTCAGTAAAACAGAATATGAAGCAAAGACCATTAAAGCCACAGAAGAAAGATATGAACCCAGGCCAAATGCATCCTGCTCCCCCTCCCTCACCTGTCAGGCACTAGTCTGCAGAGAAACTGAACACGCCCACTCTCCTCCAAGGAGAATTCAGCTCAGGAAACGCCTAGCCACAGGCCCTAGATTGGACGAGGCACTTCTTTTCATACCTGTAAAGACCAACCCGTCTCTCTGTGGAGTCCATTCATGGCCTCCAAGACAGAAGTTTTGCCATGGTGCCTATCGTGGCTGCCATCTCCCTGACGTTAAAGCTACCACCTCTTCCGGCCTGATTTTTTTCCCCCGTCTCAAAACATGAACATACAAGGAGTGCTAATTTCACATGCATGCCTGCTTTTAGCTTGAGACGCTTTAGAAAGTCTTCTGTGGAATAGGAATGATGTATAGGAGAGCAGGGAAAATGGTCCAGTGAACGGAAAGAAAAAAGACTACGGATGGAGGTAAAGTGCCCTGTTGAGATTCACTTGTGTGGGTAGTTGTGGCCGAGTGGTTAAGGCGATGGACTAGAAATCCATTGGGGTATCCCCGCGCAGGTTCGAATCCTGCCAACTACGCTGTCCCTTTTGTGAACAGTATTTTCCCATAATTCTTTGAAATACCTTCTGGCATAAATGCGGGCTCCAAAAGCAGGACTAATAGGGTCAGCGGCCTGGGAGGGCTCAAACTTTTGCCATTGTGGCCTTCCTCTCTAGAAAAGGACTGCTTCTGTCCAGAGGCTAGACCGCCAGCAGAAATAGAAACGAGCTACGTTGAAAATGGACCATAGCTTTAAGCAAGTAGTCGTGGCCGAGTGGTTAAGGCGATGGACTTGAAATCCATTGGGGTCTCCCCGCGTAGGTTCAAATCCTGCCGACTACGTGCTACTTCACCTTTGGTGATATTTTATACTTCATATTAAATGGCATCTGCACAAGCAGGCCGAATATAGCTATCACTCTCAATAGAGCTAAGGAAGGCGAAACACTGGGCAGGGAATGGGATCAAAAGAGTGGCCGGAGAAGGCATGAGACTACCTGTCTGGCACTCCTGCCACTTGTGCACCCCAGCTGTCGAGAAGACACATGTCGAGTAATAGCCAAGGAGATTGGGAAAGAACTTCAGTTATCATCTCGCCAGTAAGTTCCATCTGAGGTATCAGATGCATGAAGGAAGTAGCCTTATTGGGGCGTCTGACAGTGTCATTATTTTCCTAAAGTGTCATAACTGCATTCTTTTACAACCTCCTTTTTGCTTTTCTCTGGCCAGGAACATGAACTTTATAATAGTGCCTTTGAGTCACGTCAGTATGCAGGTATGGACCGAGTGTATTTTTTGCAGTAGAACGGATAGGCAAAGATGGGAAGGCAGTGGAGCAGAGTGAACTGAGGGAAAGAAAAAGACTGCTGTGAGAGTGAGAACCTCAGCTTAAGTGGCAGCCACCCCTCGTGAGTAGTCGTGGCCGAGTGGTTAAGGCGATGGACTCGAAATCCATTGGGGTGTCCCCGCGCAGGTTCAAATCCTGCCGACTACGTCGGTGCTCTTTCACAATGATGTGTTAGGTTTTTCCTTGGATGCCTCCTTTCCCAGGAATAAGCATGTATTATTCAACAACGTTGAGAGCACAGGTAAAACAAAGACAAGAATGTGAAACAATGCACTGTGCAATGCCAGCATGAAAACTCTCAAGGAGTACGCTGCCCAGGCCTACAGCTTCTCAGACACTGTGTCTGTCTATTTTGGGGAGCTGCAGAGAAGCCTTGCCTGTGCTTTTCGAGCCTGCTGTCTGGGGTGAGTGCCTGGATAAATTGTTGTTGGGAAGGACAAGGCAGCTAGCTCCTCTACAGGGGTCAATTTAGGAGGTTGGTGGGAAGCACAGGAAGGGGCAGGAAGGAAGCTCTCTGCTGTTGCTTCTCGGCCTAGGCAGAGCTGCAGGTGTGGTTAAAAAGGATTGGCGTTTGGCCAGGTCCCAGACCACAGTGCAACCTAGGGCAACAAGAGAGGTGAGGCTACTGAGGCCCTTACCCTGAGCCTTCTGACCCCACCGCCCCTTTGGCCCCGATCGGCCACGATCGGCCAAAACCTCTCTATAAGGGCTAAAGGTGATTATTATATATGCCTGAGTAACTTAGGGTCCCTCGCATAAATGGACTCCTGCTGAAGGAGCTCGCCTTTGCTTTGGGACTGGCCCAACACGGCCTTGCTCTCCTCAACAAACCTGCCACCAGCCAGGAGGCTGAATGGCTTGCAGAAGGACACTCCCAGGTATGCCCAAGCACTTCATTTGCATAGAGACTACCCTCTCTTGGGCCCGCCTCCACTCACCTATTAAGTAATGTGGCTAGAATATCAAGACAGAAAGAGGAGCAGGGCCTGACAGCCTTTCAAAGGCTCAACTGAGGTGCTGGGCTGACGGCTGGGATCACCAAAGCCTGGGATGACTCCAATATGGAAGCAGAAGCCTTAGGGCAAACAAAGGTCAGCAGTTGATGTGCTGTAAAGAAGAAGGGCTGCAGAGGGCCTCAGCAAAGCCTTCGGAATACTTGTGGATTGGCAGGAGTGCCTATATTTGTTTTTTGAGAAGCACCTTGCCAGTGCAAAGGATTGCTGAGGAAGAGGAAGGAGCAGAGCGGAATGACTGGAGCCAGTGAGGTTGCCTGTGAAGACATGAAGGGCTATGTTGAAAGGGGCACCGCTTGCAGAGCCAAGTAGTCGTTACCAAGTGGTTAAGGCGATGGACTAGATATCATTTGGCGTCTCCACGAGTATGTTCAAATCCTGCCGACTACGTCAGATGACATTTTTGGGATTCCTCTTCAGGGCCTCCTGCGTGGGAGAACAAGGGAGCAGCCTCTATGCAAAGCAGTCAGTAAAACAGAATATGAAGCAAAGACCATTAAAGCCACAGAAGAAAGATATGAACCCAGGCCAAATGCATCCTGCTCCCCCTCCCTCACCTGTCAGGCACTAGTCTGCAGAGAAACTGAACACGCCCACTCTCCTCCAAGGAGAATTCAGCTCAGGAAACGCCTAGCCACAGGCCCTAGATTGGACGAGGCACTTCTTTTCATACCTGTAAAGACCAACCCGTCTCTCTGTGGAGTCCATTCATGGCCTCCAAGACAGAAGTTTTGCCATGGTGCCTATCGTGGCTGCCATCTCCCTGACGTTAAAGCTACCACCTCTTCCGGCCTGATTTTTTTCCCCCGTCTCAAAACATGAACATACAAGGAGTGCTAATTTCACATGCATGCCTGCTTTTAGCTTGAGACGCTTTAGAAAGTCTTCTGTGGAATAGGAATGATGTATAGGAGAGCAGGGAAAATGGTCCAGTGAACGGAAAGAAAAAAGACTACGGATGGAGGTAAAGTGCCCTGTTGAGATTCACTTGTGTGGGTAGTTGTGGCCGAGTGGTTAAGGCGATGGACTAGAAATCCATTGGGGTATCCCCGCGCAGGTTCGAATCCTGCCAACTACGCTGTCCCTTTTGTGAACAGTATTTTCCCATAATTCTTTGAAATACCTTCTGGCATAAATGCGGGCTCCAAAAGCAGGACTAATAGGGTCAGCGGCCTGGGAGGGCTCAAACTTTTGCCATTGTGGCCTTCCTCTCTAGAAAAGGACTGCTTCTGTCCAGAGGCTAGACCGCCAGCAGAAATAGAAACGAGCTACGTTGAAAATGGACCATAGCTTTAAGCAAGTAGTCGTGGCCGAGTGGTTAAGGCGATGGACTTGAAATCCATTGGGGTCTCCCCGCGTAGGTTCAAATCCTGCCGACTACGTGCTACTTCACCTTTGGTGATATTTTATACTTCATATTAAATGGCATCTGCACAAGCAGGCCGAATATAGCTATCACTCTCAATAGAGCTAAGGAAGGCGAAACACTGGGCAGGGAATGGGATCAAAAGAGTGGCCGGAGAAGGCATGAGACTACCTGTCTGGCACTCCTGCCACTTGTGCACCCCAGCTGTCGAGAAGACACATGTCGAGTAATAGCCAAGGAGATTGGGAAAGAACTTCAGTTATCATCTCGCCAGTAAGTTCCATCTGAGGTATCAGATGCATGAAGGAAGTAGCCTTATTGGGGCGTCTGACAGTGTCATTATTTTCCTAAAGTGTCATAACTGCATTCTTTTACAACCTCCTTTTTGCTTTTCTCTGGCCAGGAACATGAACTTTATAATAGTGCCTTTGAGTCACGTCAGTATGCAGGTATGGACCGAGTGTATTTTTTGCAGTAGAACGGATAGGCAAAGATGGGAAGGCAGTGGAGCAGAGTGAACTGAGGGAAAGAAAAAGACTGCTGTGAGAGTGAGAACCTCAGCTTAAGTGGCAGCCACTCCTCGTGAGTAGTCGTGGCCGAGTGGTTAAGGCGATGGACTCGAAATCCATTGGGGTGTCCCCGCGCAGGTTCAAATCCTGCCGACTGCGTCGGTGCTCTTTCACAATGATGTGTTAGGTTTTTCCTTGGATGCCTCCTTTCCCAGGAATAAGCATGTATTATTCAACAACGTTGAGAGCACAGGTAAAACAAAGACAAGAATGTGAAACAATGCACTGTGCAATGCCAGCATGAAAACTCTCAAGGAGTACGCTGCCCAGGCCTACAGCTTCTCAGACACTGTATCTGTCTATTTTGGGGAGCTGCAGAGAAGCCTTGCCTGTGCTTTTCGAGCCTGCTGTCTGGGGTGAGTGCCTGGATAAATTGTTGTTGGGAAGGACAAGGCAGCTAGCTCCTCTACAGGGGTCAATTTAGGAGGTTGGTGGGAAGCACAGGAAGGGGCAGGAAGGAAGCTCTCTGCTGTTGCTTCTCGGCCTAGGCAGAGCTGCAGGTGTGGTTAAAAAGGATTGGCGTTTGGCCAGGTCCCAGACCACAGTGCAACCTAGGGCAACAAGAGAGGTGAGGCTACTGAGGCCCTTACCCTGAGCCTTCTGACCCCACCGCCCCTTTGGCCCCGATCGGCCAAAACCTCTCTATAAGGGCTAAAGGTGATTATTATATATGCCTGAGTAACTTAGGGTCCCTCGCATAAATGGACTCCTGCTGAAGGAGCTCGCCTTTGCTTTGGGACTGGCCCAACACGGCCTTGCTCTCCTCAACAAACCTGCCACCAGCCAGGAGGCTGAATGGCTTGCAGAAGGACACTCCCAGGTATGCCCAAGCACTTCATTTGCATAGAGACTACCCTCTCTTGGGCCCGCCTCCACTCACCTATTAAGTAATGTGGCTAGAATATCAAGACAGAAAGAGGAGCAGGGCCTGACAGCCTTTCAAAGGCTCAACTGAGGTGCTGGGCTGACGGCTGGGATCACCAAAGCCTGGGATGATTCCAATATGGAAGCAGAAGCCTTAGGGCAAACAAAGGTCAGCAGTTGATGTGCTGTAAAGAAGAAGGGCTGCAGAGGGCCTCAGCAAAGCCTTCGGAATACTTGTGGATTGGCAGGAGTGCCTATATTTGTTTTTTGAGAAGCACCTTGCCAGTGCAAAGGATTGCTGAGGAAGAGGAAGGAGCAGAGCGGAATGACTGGAGCCAGTGAGGTTGCCTGTGAAGACATGAAGGGCTATGTTGAAAGGGGCACCGCTTGCAGAGCCAAGTAGTCGTTACCAAGTGGTTAAGGCGATGGACTAGATATCATTTGGCGTCTCCACGAGTATGTTCAAATCCTGCCGACTACGTCAGATGACATTTTTGGGATTCCTCTTCAGGGCCTCCTGCGTGGGAGAACAAGGGAGCAGCCTCTATGCAAAGCAGTCAGTAAAACAGAATATGAAGCAAAGACCATTAAAGCCACAGAAGAAAGATATGAACCCAGGCCAAATGCATCCTGCTCCCCCTCCCTCACCTGTCAGGCACTAGTCTGCAGAGAAACTGAACACGCCCACTCTCCTCCAAGGAGAATTCAGCTCAGGAAACGCCTAGCCACAGGCCCTAGATTGGACGAGGCACTTCTTTTCATACCTGTAAAGACCAACCCGTCTCTCTGTGGAGTCCATTCATGGCCTCCAAGACAGAAGTTTTGCCATGGTGCCTATCGTGGCTGCCATCTCCCTGACGTTAAAGCTACCACCTCTTCCGGCCTGATTTTTTTCCCCCGTCTCAAAACATGAACATACAAGGAGTGCTAATTTCACATGCATGCCTGCTTTTAGCTTGAGACGCTTTAGAAAGTCTTCTGTGGAATAGGAATGATGTATAGGAGAGCAGGGAAAATGGTCCAGTGAACGGAAAGAAAAAAGACTACGGATGGAGGTAAAGTGCCCTGTTGAGATTCACTTGTGTGGGTAGTTGTGGCCGAGTGGTTAAGGCGATGGACTAGAAATCCATTGGGGTATCCCCGCGCAGGTTCGAATCCTGCCAACTACGCTGTCCCTTTTGTGAACAGTATTTTCCCATAATTCTTTGAAATACCTTCTGGCATAAATGCGGGCTCCAAAAGCAGGACTAATAGGGTCAGCGGCCTGGGAGGGCTCAAACTTTTGCCATTGTGGCCTTCCTCTCTAGAAAAGGACTGCTTCTGTCCAGAGGCTAGACCGCCAGCAGAAATAGAAACGAGCTACGTTGAAAATGGACCATAGCTTTAAGCAAGTAGTCGTGGCCGAGTGGTTAAGGCGATGGACTTGAAATCCATTGGGGTCTCCCCGCGTAGGTTCAAATGCTGCCGACTACGTGCTACTTCACCTTTGGTGATATTTTATACTTCATATTAAATGGCATCTGCACAAGCAGGCCGAATATAGCTATCACTCTCAATAGAGCTAAGGAAGGCGAAACACTGGGCAGGGAATGGGATCAAAAGAGTGGCTGGAGAAGGCATGAGACTACCTGTCTGGCACTCCTGCCACTTGTGCACCCCAGCTGTCGAGAAGACACATGTCGAGTAATAGCCAAGGAGATTGGGAAAGAACTTCAGTTATCATCTCGCCAGTAAGTTCCATCTGAGGTATCAGATGCATGAAGGAAGTAGCCTTATTGGGGCGTCTGACAGTGTCATTATTTTCCTAAAGTGTCATAACTGCATTCTTTTACAACCTCCTTTTTGCTTTTCTCTGGCCAGGAACATGAACTTTATAATAGTGCCTTTGAGTCACGTCAGTATGCAGGTATGGACCGAGTGTATTTTTTGCAGTAGAACGGATAGGCAAAGATGGGAAGGCAGTGGAGCAGAGTGAACTGAGGGAAAGAAAAAGACTGCTGTGAGAGTGAGAACCTCAGCTTAAGTGGCAGCCACCCCTCGTGAGTAGTCGTGGCCGAGTGGTTAAGGCGATGGACTCGAAATCCATTGGGGTGTCCCCGCGCAGGTTCAAATCCTGCCGACTACGTCGGTGCTCTTTCACAATGATGTGTTAGGTTTTTCCTTGGATGCCTCCTTTCCCAGGAATAAGCATGTATTATTCAACAACGTTGAGAGCACAGGTAAAACAAAGACAAGAATGTGAAACAATGCACTGTGCAATGCCAGCATGAAAACTCTCAAGGAGTACGCTGCCCAGGCCTACAGCTTCTCAGACACTGTATCTGTCTATTTTGGGGAGCTGCAGAGAAGCCTTGCCTGTGCTTTTCGAGCCTGCTGTCTGGGGTGAGTGCCTGGATAAATTGTTGTTGGGAAGGACAAGGCAGCTAGCTCCTCTACAGGGGTCAATTTAGGAGGTTGGTGGGAAGCACAGGAAGGGGCAGGAAGGAAGCTCTCTGCTGTTGCTTCTCGGCCTAGGCAGAGCTGCAGGTGTGGTTAAAAAGGATTGGCGTTTGGCCAGGTCCCAGACCACAGTGCAACCTAGGGCAACAAGAGAGGTGAGGCTACTGAGGCCCTTACCCTGAGCCTTCTGACCCCACCGCCCCTTTGGCCCCGATCGGCCAAAACCTCTCTATAAGGGCTAAAGGTGATTATTATATATGCGTGAGTAACTTAGGGTCCCTCGCATAAATGGACTCCTGCTGAAGGAGCTCGCCTTTGCTTTGGGACTGGCCCAACACGGCCTTGCTCTCCTCAACAAACCTGCCACCAGCCAGGAGGCTGAATGGCTTGCAGAAGGACACTCCCAGGTATGCCCAAGCACTTCATTTGCATAGAGACTACCCTCTCTTGGGCCCGCCTCCACTCACCTATTAAGTAATGTGGCTAGAATATCAAGACAGAAAGAGGAGCAGGGCCTGACAGCCTTTCAAAGGCTCAACTGAGGTGCTGGGCTGACGGCTGGGATCACCAAAGCCTGGGATGACTCCAATATGGAAGCAGAAGCCTTAGGGCAAACAAAGGTCAGCAGTTGATGTGCTGTAAAGAAGAAGGGCTGCAGAGGGCCTCAGCAAAGCCTTCGGAATACTTGTGGATTGGCAGGAGTGCCTATATTTGTTTTTTGAGAAGCACCTTGCCAGTGCAAAGGATTGCTGAGGAAGAGGAAGGAGCAGAGCGGAATGACTGGAGCCAGTGAGGTTGCCTGTGAAGACATGAAGGGCTATGTTGAAAGGGGCACCGCTTGCAGAGCCAAGTAGTCGTTACCAAGTGGTTAAGGCGATGGACTAGATATCATTTGGCGTCTCCACGAGTATGTTCAAATCCTGCCGACTACGTCAGATGACATTTTTGGGATTCCTCTTCAGGGCCTCCTGCGTGGGAGAACAAGGGAGCAGCCTCTATGCAAAGCAGTCAGTAAAACAGAATATGAAGCAAAGACCATTAAAGCCACAGAAGAAAGATATGAACCCAGGCCAAATGCATCCTGCTCCCCCTCCCTCACCTGTCAGGCACTAGTCTGCAGAGAAACTGAACACGCCCACTCTCCTCCAAGGAGAATTCAGCTCAGGAAACGCCTAGCCACAGGCCCTAGATTGGACGAGGCACTTCTTTTCATACCTGTAAAGACCAACCCGTCTCTCTGTGGAGTCCATTCATGGCCTCCAAGACAGAAGTTTTGCCATGGTGCCTATCGTGGCTGCCATCTCCCTGACGTTAAAGCTACCACCTCTTCCGGCCTGATTTTTTTCCCCCGTCTCAAAACATGAACATACAAGGAGTGCTAATTTCACATGCATGCCTGCTTTTAGCTTGAGACGCTTTAGAAAGTCTTCTGTGGAATAGGAATGATGTATAGGAGAGCAGGGAAAATGGTCCAGTGAACGGAAAGAAAAAAGACTACGGATGGAGGTAAAGTGCCCTGTTGAGATTCACTTGTGTGGGTAGTTGTGGCCGAGTGGTTAAGGCGATGGACTAGAAATCCATTGGGGTATCCCTGCGCAGGTTCGAATCCTGCCAACTACGCTGTCCCTTTTGTGAACAGTATTTTCCCATAATTCTTTGAAATACCTTCTGGCATAAATGCGGGCTCCAAAAGCAGGACTAATAGGGTCAGCGGCCTGGGAGGGCTCAAACTTTTGCCATTGTGGCCTTCCTCTCTAGAAAAGGACTGCTTCTGTCCAGAGGCTAGACCGCCAGCAGAAATAGAAACGAGCTACGTTGAAAATGGACCATAGCTTTAAGCAAGTAGTCGTGGCCGAGTGGTTAAGGCGATGGACTTGAAATCCATTGGGGTCTCCCCGCGTAGGTTCAAATCCTGCCGACTACGTGCTACTTCACCTTTGGTGATATTTTATACTTCATATTAAATGGCATCTGCACAAGCAGGCCGAATATAGCTATCACTCTCAATAGAGCTAAGGAAGGCGAAACACTGGGCAGGGAATGGGATCAAAAGAGTGGCCGGAGAAGGCATGAGACTACCTGTCTGGCACTCCTGCCACTTGTGCACCCCAGCTGTCGAGAAGACACATGTCGAGTAATAGCCAAGGAGATTGGGAAAGAACTTCAGTTATCATCTCGCCAGTAAGTTCCATCTGAGGTATCAGATGCATGAAGGAAGTAGCCTTATTGGGGCGTCTGACAGTGTCATTATTTTCCTAAAGTGTCATAACTGCATTCTTTTACAACCTCCTTTTTGCTTTTCTCTGGCCAGGAACATGAACTTTATAATAGTGCCTTTGAGTCACGTCAGTATGCAGGTATGGACCGAGTGTATTTTTTGCAGTAGAACGGATAGGCAAAGATGGGAAGGCAGTGGAGCAGAGTGAACTGAGGGAAAGAAAAAGACTGCTGTGAGAGTGAGAACCTCAGCTTAAGTGGCAGCCACCCCTCGTGAGTAGTCGTGGCCGAGTGGTTAAGGCGATGGACTCGAAATCCATTGGGGTGTCCCCGCGCAGGTTCAAATCCTGCCGACTACGTCGGTGCTCTTTCACAATGATGTGTTAGGTTTTTCCTTGGATGCCTCCTTTCCCAGGAATAAGCATGTATTATTCAACAACGTTGAGAGCACAGGTAAAACAAAGACAAGAATGTGAAACAATGCACTGTGCAATGCCAGCATGAAAACTCTCAAGGAGTACGCTGCCCAGGCCTACAGCTTCTCAGACACTGTATCTGTCTATTTTGGGGAGCTGCAGAGAAGCCTTGCCTGTGCTTTTCGAGCCTGCTGTCTGGGGTGAGTGCCTGGATAAATTGTTGTTGGGAAGGACAAGGCAGCTAGCTCCTCTACAGGGGTCAATTTAGGAGGTTGGTGGGAAGCACAGGAAGGGGCAGGAAGGAAGCTCTCTGCTGTTGCTTCTCGGCCTAGGCAGAGCTGCAGGTGTGGTTAAAAAGGATTGGCGTTTGGCCAGGTCCCAGACCACAGTGCAACCTAGGGCAACAAGAGAGGTGAGGCTACTGAGGCCCTTACCCTGAGCCTTCTGACCCCACCGCCCCTTTGGCCCCGATCGGCCAAAACCTCTCTATAAGGGCTAAAGGTGATTATTATATATGCCTGAGTAACTTAGGGTCCCTCGCATAAATGGACTCCTGCTGAAGGAGCTCGCCTTTGCTTTGGGACTGGCCCAACACGGCCTTGCTCTCCTCAACAAACCTGCCACCAGCCAGGAGGCTGAATGGCTTGCAGAAGGACACTCCCAGGTATGCCCAAGCACTTCATTTGCATAGAGACTACCCTCTCTTGGGCCCGCCTCCACTCACCTATTAAGTAATGTGGCTAGAATATCAAGACAGAAAGAGGAGCAGGGCCTGACAGCCTTTCAAAGGCTCAACTGAGGTGCTGGGCTGACGGCTGGGATCACCAAAGCCTGGGATGACTCCAATATGGAAGCAGAAGCCTTAGGGCAAACAAAGGTCAGCAGTTGATGTGCTGTAAAGAAGAAGGGCTGCAGAGGGCCTCAGCAAAGCCTTCGGAATACTTGTGGATTGGCAGGAGTGCCTATATTTGTTTTTTGAGAAGCACCTTGCCAGTGCAAAGGATTTCTGAGGAAGAGGAAGGAGCAGAGCGGAATGACTGGAGCCAGTGAGGTTGCCTGTGAAGACATGAAGGGCTATGTTGAAAGGGGCACCGCTTGCAGAGCCAAGTAGTCGTTACCAAGTGGTTAAGGCGATGGACTAGATATCATTTGGCGTCTCCACGAGTATGTTCAAATCCTGCCGACTACGTCAGATGACATTTTTGGGATTCCTCTTCAGGGCCTCCTGCGTGGGAGAACAAGGGAGCAGCCTCTATGCAAAGCAGTCAGTAAAACAGAATATGAAGCAAAGACCATTAAAGCCACAGAAGAAAGATATGAACCCAGGCCAAATGCATCCTGCTCCCCCTCCCTCACCTGTCAGGCACTAGTCTGCAGAGAAACTGAACACGCCCACTCTCCTCCAAGGAGAATTCAGCTCAGGAAACGCCTAGCCACAGGCCCTAGATTGGACGAGGCACTTCTTTTCATACCTGTAAAGACCAACCCGTCTCTCTGTGGAGTCCATTCATGGCCTCCAAGACAGAAGTTTTGCCATGGTGCCTATCGTGGCTGCCATCTCCCTGACGTTATAGCTACCACCTCTTCCGGCCTGATTTTTTTCCCCCGTCTCAAAACATGAACATACAAGGAGTGCTAATTTCACATGCATGCCTGCTTTTAGCTTGAGACGCTTTAGAAAGTCTTCTGTGGAATAGGAATGATGTATAGGAGAGCAGGGAAAATGGTCCAGTGAACGGAAAGAAAAAAGACTACGGATGGAGGTAAAGTGCCCTGTTGAGATTCACTTGTGTGGGTAGTTGTGGCCGAGTGGTTAAGGCGATGGACTAGAAATCCATTGGGGTATCCCCGCGCAGGTTCGAATCCTGCCAACTACGCTGTCCCTTTTGTGAACAGTATTTTCCCATAATTCTTTGAAATACCTTCTGGCATAAATGCGGGCTCCAAAAGCAGGACTAATAGGGTCAGCGGCCTGGGAGGGCTCAAACTTTTGCCATTGTGGCCTTCCTCTCTAGAAAAGGACTGCTTCTGTCCAGAGGCTAGACCGCCAGCAGAAATAGAAACGAGCTACGTTGAAAATGGACCATAGCTTTAAGCAAGTAGTCGTGGCCGAGTGGTTAAGGCGATGGACTTGAAATCCATTGGGGTCTCCCCGCGTAGGTTCAAATCCTGCCGACTACGTGCTACTTCACCTTTGGTGATATTTTATACTTCATATTAAATGGCATCTGCACAAGCAGGCCGAATATAGCTATCACTCTCAATAGAGCTAAGGAAGGCGAAACACTGGGCAGGGAATGGGATCAAAAGAGTGGCCGGAGAAGGCATGAGACTACCTGTCTGGCACTCCTGCCACTTGTGCACCCCAGCTGTCGAGAAGACACATGTCGAGTAATAGCCAAGGAGATTGGGAAAGAACTTCAGTTATCATCTCGCCAGTAAGTTCCATCTGAGGTATCAGATGCATGAAGGAAGTAGCCTTATTGGGGCGTCTGACAGTGTCATTATTTTCCTAAAGTGTCATAACTGCATTCTTTTACAACCTCCTTTTTGCTTTTCTCTGGCCAGGAACATGAACTTTATAATAGTGCCTTTGAGTCACGTCAGTATGCAGGTATGGACCGAGTGTATTTTTTGCAGTAGAACGGATAGGCAAAGATGGGAAGGCAGTGGAGCAGAGTGAACTGAGGGAAAGAAAAAGACTGCTGTGAGAGTGAGAACCTCAGCTTAAGTGGCAGCCACCCCTCGTGAGTAGTCGTGGCCGAGTGGTTAAGGCGATGGACTCGAAATCCATTGGGGTGTCCCCGCGCAGGTTCAAATCCTGCCGACTACGTCGGTGCTCTTTCACAATGATGTGTTAGGTTTTTCCTTGGATGCCTCCTTTCCCAGGAATAAGCATGTATTATTCAACAACGTTGAGAGCACAGGTAAAACAAAGACAAGAATGTGAAACAATGCACTGTGCAATGCCAGCATGAAAACTCTCAAGGAGTACGCTGCCCAGGCCTACAGCTTCTCAGACACTGTATCTGTCTATTTTGGGGAGCTGCAGAGAAGCCTTGCCTGTGCTTTTCGAGCCTGCTGTCTGGGGTGAGTGCCTGGATAAATTGTTGTTGGGAAGGACAAGGCAGCTAGCTCCTCTACAGGGGTCAATTTAGGAGGTTGGTGGGAAGCACAGGAAGGGGCAGGAAGGAAGCTCTCTGCTGTTGCTTCTCGGCCTAGGCAGAGCTGCAGGTGTGGTTAAAAAGGATTGGCGTTTGGCCAGGTCCCAGACCACAGTGCAACCTAGGGCAACAAGAGAGGTGAGGCTACTGAGGCCCTTACCCTGAGCCTTCTGACCCCACCGCCCCTTTGGCCCCGATCGGCCCCGATCGGCCAAAACCTCTCTATAAGGGCTAAAGGTGATTATTATATATGCCTGAGTAACTTAGGGTCCCTCGCATAAATGGACTCCTGCTGAAGGAGCTCGCCTTTGCTTTGGGACTGGCCCAACACGGCCTTGCTCTCCTCAACAAACCTGCCACCAGCCAGGAGGCTGAATGGCTTGCAGAAGGACACTCCCAGGTATGCCCAAGCACTTCATTTGCATAGAGACTACCCTCTCTTGGGCCCGCCTCCACTCACCTATTAAGTAATGTGGCTAGAATATCAAGACAGAAAGAGGAGCAGGGCCTGACAGCCTTTCAAAGGCTCAACTGAGGTGCTGGGCTGACGGCTGGGATCACCAAAGCCTGGGATGACTCCAATATGGAAGCAGAAGCCTTAGGGCAAACAAAGGTCAGCAGTTGATGTGCTGTAAAGAAGAAGGGCTGCAGAGGGCCTCAGCAAAGCCTTCGGAATACTTGTGGATTGGCAGGAGTGCCTATATTTGTTTTTTGAGAAGCACCTTGCCAGTGCAAAGGATTGCTGAGGAAGAGGAAGGAGCAGAGCGGAATGACTGGAGCCAGTGAGGTTGCCTGTGAAGACATGAAGGGCTATGTTGAAAGGGGCACCGCTTGCAGAGCCAAGTAGTCGTTACCAAGTGGTTAAGGCGATGGACTAGATATCATTTGGCGTCTCCACGAGTATGTTCAAATCCTGCCGACTACGTCAGATGACATTTTTGGGATTCCTCTTCAGGGCCTCCTGCGTGGGAGAACAAGGGAGCAGCCTCTATGCAAAGCAGTCAGTAAAACAGAATATGAAGCAAAGACCATTAAAGCCACAGAAGAAAGATATGAACCCAGGCCAAATGCATCCTGCTCCCCCTCCCTCACCTGTCAGGCACTAGTCTGCAGAGAAACTGAACACGCCCACTCTCCTCCAAGGAGAATTCAGCTCAGGAAACGCCTAGCCACAGGCCCTAGATTGGACGAGGCACTTCTTTTCATACCTGTAAAGACCAACCCGTCTCTCTGTGGAGTCCATTCATGGCCTCCAAGACAGAAGTTTTGCCATGGTGCCTATCGTGGCTGCCATCTCCCTGACGTTAAAGCTACCACCTCTTCCGGCCTGATTTTTTTCCCCCGTCTCAAAACATGAACATACAAGGAGTGCTAATTTCACATGCATGCCTGCTTTTAGCTTGAGACGCTTTAGAAAGTCTTCTGTGGAATAGGAATGATGTATAGGAGAGCAGGGAAAATGGTCCAGTGAACGGAAAGAAAAAAGACTACGGATGGAGGTAAAGTGCCCTGTTGAGATTCACTTGTGTGGGTAGTTGTGGCCGAGTGGTTAAGGCGATGGACTAGAAATCCATTGGGGTATCCCCGCGCAGGTTCGAATCCTGCCAACTACGCTGTCCCTTTTGTGAACAGTATTTTCCCATAATTCTTTGAAATACCTTCTGGCATAAATGCGGGCTCCAAAAGCAGGACTAATAGGGTCAGCGGCCTGGGAGGGCTCAAACTTTTGCCATTGTGGCCTTCCTCTCTAGAAAAGGACTGCTTCTGTCCAGAGGCTAGACCGCCAGCAGAAATAGAAACGAGCTACGTTGAAAATGGACCATAGCTTTAAGCAAGTAGTCGTGGCCGAGTGGTTAAGGCGATGGACTTGAAATCCATTGGGGTCTCCCCGCGTAGGTTCAAATGCTGCCGACTACGTGCTACTTCACCTTTGGTGATATTTTATACTTCATATTAAATGGCATCTGCACAAGCAGGCCGAATATAGCTATCACTCTCAATAGAGCTAAGGAAGGCGAAACACTGGGCAGGGAATGGGATCAAAAGAGTGGCCGGAGAAGGCATGAGACTACCTGTCTGGCACTCCTGCCACTTGTGCACCCCAGCTGTCGAGAAGACACATGTCGAGTAATAGCCAAGGAGATTGGGAAAGAACTTCAGTTATCATCTCGCCAGTAAGTTCCATCTGAGGTATCAGATGCATGAAGGAAGTAGCCTTATTGGGGCGTCTGACAGTGTCATTATTTTCCTAAAGTGTCATAACTGCATTCTTTTACAACCTCCTTTTTGCTTTTCTCTGGCCAGGAACATGAACTTTATAATAGTGCCTTTGAGTCACGTCAGTATGCAGGTATGGACCGAGTGTATTTTTTGCAGTAGAACGGATAGGCAAAGATGGGAAGGCAGTGGAGCAGAGTGAACTGAGGGAAAGAAAAAGACTGCTGTGAGAGTGAGAACCTCAGCTTAAGTGGCAGCCACCCCTCGTGAGTAGTTGTGGCCGAGTGGTTAAGGCGATGGACTCGAAATCCATTGGGGTGTCCCCGCGCAGGTTCAAATCCTGCCGACTACGTCGGTGCTCTTTCACAATGATGTGTTAGGTTTTTCCTTGGATGCCTCCTTTCCCAGGAATAAGCATGTATTATTCAACAACGTTGAGAGCACAGGTAAAACAAAGACAAGAATGTGAAACAATGCACTGTGCAATGCCAGCATGAAAA
The DNA here is from genome assembly GCF_031143425.1 of Pleurodeles waltl. Lineage (NCBI taxonomy): Eukaryota > Metazoa > Chordata > Amphibia > Caudata > Salamandridae > Pleurodeles > Pleurodeles waltl. The sequence goes on from NC_090446.1 coordinate 11,130,206, forward strand.
CTCTCAAGGAGTACGCTGCCCAGGCCTACAGCTTCTCAGACACTGTATCTGTCTATTTTGGGGAGCTGCAGAGAAGCCTTGCCTGTGCTTTTCGAGCCTGCTGTCTGGGGTGAGTGCCTGGATAAATTGTTGTTGGGAAGGACAAGGCAGCTAGCTCCTCTACAGGGGTCAATTTAGGAGGTTGGTGGGAAGCACAGGAAGGGGCAGGAAGGAAGCTCTCTGCTGTTGCTTCTCGGCCTAGGCAGAGCTGCAGGTGTGGTTAAAAAGGATTGGCGTTTGGCCAGGTCCCAGACCACAGTGCAACCTAGGGCAACAAGAGAGGTGAGGCTACTGAGGCCCTTACCCTGAGCCTTCTGACCCCACCGCCCCTTTGGCCCCGATCGGCCAAAACCTCTCTATAAGGGCTAAAGGTGATTATTATATATGCCTGAGTAACTTAGGGTCCCTCGCATAAATGGACTCCTGCTGAAGGAGCTCGCCTTTGCTTTGGGACTGGCCCAACACGGCCTTGCTCTCCTCAACAAACCTGCCACCAGCCAGGAGGCTGAATGGCTTGCAGAAGGACACTCCCAGGTATGCCCAAGCACTTCATTTGCATAGAGACTACCCTCTCTTGGGCCCGCCTCCACTCACCTATTAAGTAATGTGGCTAGAATATCAAGACAGAAAGAGGAGCAGGGCCTGACAGCCTTTCAAAGGCTCAACTGAGGTGCTGGGCTGACGGCTGGGATCACCAAAGCCTGGGATGACTCCAATATGGAAGCAGAAGCCTTAGGGCAAACAAAGGTCAGCAGTTGATGTGCTGTAAAGAAGAAGGGCTGCAGAGGGCCTCAGCAAAGCCTTCGGAATACTTGTGGATTGGCAGGAGTGCCTATATTTGTTTTTTGAGAAGCACCTTGCCAGTGCAAAGGATTGCTGAGGAAGAGGAAGGAGCAGAGCGGAATGACTGGAGCCAGTGAGGTTGCCTGTGAAGAGATGAAGGGCTATGTTGAAAGGGGCACCGCTTGCAGAGCCAAGTAGTCGTTACCAAGTGGTTAAGGCGATGGACTAGATATCATTTGGCGTCTCCACGAGTATGTTCAAATCCTGCCGACTACGTCAGATGACATTTTTGGGATTCCTCTTCAGGGCCTCCTGCGTGGGAGAACAAGGGAGCAGACTCTATGCAAAGCAGTCAGTAAAACAGAATATGAAGCAAAGACCATTAAAGCCACAGAAGAAAGATATGAACCCAGGCCAAATGCATCCTGCTCCCCCTCCCTCACCTGTCAGGCACTAGTCTGCAGAGAAACTGAACACGCCCACTCTCCTCCAAGGAGAATTCAGCTCAGGAAACGCCTAGCCACAGGCCCTAGATTGGACGAGGCACTTCTTTTCATACCTGTAAAGACCAACCCGTCTCTCTGTGGAGTCCATTCATGGCCTCCAAGACAGAAGTTTTGCCATGGTGCCTATCGTGGCTGCCATCTCCCTGACGTTAAAGCTACCACCTCTTCCGGCCTGATTTTTTTCCCCCGTCTCAAAACATGAACATACAAGGAGTGCTAATTTCACATGCATGCCTGCTTTTAGCTTGAGACGCTTTAGAAAGTCTTCTGTGGAATAGGAATGATGTATAGGAGAGCAGGGAAAATGGTCCAGTGAACGGAAAGAAAAAAGACTACGGATGGAGGTAAAGTGCCCTGTTGAGATTCACTTGTGTGGGTAGTTGTGGCCGAGTGGTTAAGGCGATGGACTAGAAATCCATTGGGGTATCCCCGCGCAGGTTCGAATCCTGCCAACTACGCTGTCCCTTTTGTGAACAGTATTTTCCCATAATTCTTTGAAATACCTTCTGGCATAAATGCGGGCTCCAAAAGCAGGACTAATAGGGTCAGCGGCCTGGGAGGGCTCAAACTTTTGCCATTGTGGCCTTCCTCTCTAGAAAAGGACTGCTTCTGTCCAGAGGCTAGACCGCCAGCAGAAATAGAAACGAGCTACGTTGAAAATGGACCATAGCTTTAAGCAAGTAGTCGTGGCCGAGTGGTTAAGGCGATGGACTTGAAATCCATTGGGGTCTCCCCGCGTAGGTTCAAATGCTGCCGACTACGTGCTACTTCACCTTTGGTGATATTTTATACTTCATATTAAATGGCATCTGCACAAGCAGGCCGAATATAGCTATCACTCTCAATAGAGCTAAGGAAGGCGAAACACTGGGCAGGGAATGGGATCAAAAGAGTGGCCGGAGAAGGCATGAGACTACCTGTCTGGCACTCCTGCCACTTGTGCACCCCAGCTGTCGAGAAGACACATGTCGAGTAATAGCCAAGGAGATTGGGAAAGAACTTCAGTTATCATCTCGCCAGTAAGTTCCATCTGAGGTATCAGATGCATGAAGGAAGTAGCCTTATTGGGGCGTCTGACAGTGTCATTATTTTCCTAAAGTGTCATAACTGCATTCTTTTACAACCTCCTTTTTGCTTTTCTCTGGCCAGGAACATGAACTTTATAATAGTGCCTTTGAGTCACGTCAGTATGCAGGTATGGACCGAGTGTATTTTTTGCAGTAGAACGGATAGGCAAAGATGGGAAGGCAGTGGAGCAGAGTGAACTGAGGGAAAGAAAAAGACTGCTGTGAGAGTGAGAACCTCAGCTTAAGTGGCAGCCACCCCTCGTGAGTAGTTGTGGCCGAGTGGTTAAGGCGATGGACTCGAAATCCATTGGGGTGTCCCCGCGCAGGTTCAAATCCTGCCGACTACGTCGGTGCTCTTTCACAATGATGTGTTAGGTTTTTCCTTGGATGCCTCCTTTCCCAGGAATAAGCATGTATTATTCAACAACGTTGAGAGCACAGGTAAAACAAAGACAAGAATGTGAAACAATGCACTGTGCAATGCCAGCATGAAAACTCTCAAGGAGTACGCTGCCCAGGCCTACAGCTTCTCAGACACTGTATCTGTCTATTTTGGGGAGCTGCAGAGAAGCCTTGCCTGTGCTTTTCGAGCCTGCTGTCTGGGGTGAGTGCCTGGATAAATTGTTGTTGGGAAGGACAAGGCAGCTAGCTCCTCTACAGGGGTCAATTTAGGAGGTTGGTGGGAAGCACAGGAAGGGGCAGGAAGGAAGCTCTCTGCTGTTGCTTCTCGGCCTAGGCAGAGCTGCAGGTGTGGTTAAAAAGGATTGGCGTTTGGCCAGGTCCCAGACCACAGTGCAACCTAGGGCAACAAGAGAGGTGAGGCTACTGAGGCCCTTACCCTGAGCCTTCTGACCCCACCGCCCCTTTGGCCCCGATCGGCCAAAACCTCTCTATAAGGGCTAAAGGTGATTATTATATATGCCTGAGTAACTTAGGGTCCCTCGCATAAATGGACTCCTGCTGAAGGAGCTCGCCTTTGCTTTGGGACTGGCCCAACACGGCCTTGCTCTCCTCAACAAACCTGCCACCAGCCAGGAGGCTGAATGGCTTGCAGAAGGACACTCCCAGGTATGCCCAAGCACTTCATTTGCATAGAGACTACCCTCTCTTGGGCCCGCCTCCACTCACCTATTAAGTAATGTGGCTAGAATATCAAGACAGAAAGAGGAGCAGGGCCTGACAGCCTTTCAAAGGCTCAACTGAGGTGCTGGGCTGACGGCTGGGATCACCAAAGCCTGGGATGACTCCAATATGGAAGCAGAAGCCTTAGGGCAAACAAAGGTCAGCAGTTGATGTGCTGTAAAGAAGAAGGGCTGCAGAGGGCCTCAGCAAAGCCTTCGGAATACTTGTGGATTGGCAGGAGTGCCTATATTTGTTTTTTGAGAAGCACCTTGCCAGTGCAAAGGATTGCTGAGGAAGAGGAAGGAGCAGAGCGGAATGACTGGAGCCAGTGAGGTTGCCTGTGAAGAGATGAAGGGCTATGTTGAAAGGGGCACCGCTTGCAGAGCCAAGTAGTCGTTACCAAGTGGTTAAGGCGATGGACTAGATATCATTTGGCGTCTCCACGAGTATGTTCAAATCCTGCCGACTACGTCAGATGACATTTTTGGGATTCCTCTTCAGGGCCTCCTGCGTGGGAGAACAAGGGAGCAGCCTCTATGCAAAGCAGTCAGTAAAACAGAATATGAAGCAAAGACCATTAAAGCCACAGAAGAAAGATATGAACCCAGGCCAAATGCATCCTGCTCCCCCTCCCTCACCTGTCAGGCACTAGTCTGCAGAGAAACTGAACACGCCCACTCTCCTCCAAGGAGAATTCAGCTCAGGAAACGCCTAGCCACAGGCCCTAGATTGGACGAGGCACTTCTTTTCATACCTGTAAAGACCAACCCGTCTCTCTGTGGAGTCCATTCATGGCCTCCAAGACAGAAGTTTTGCCATGGTGCCTATCGTGGCTGCCATCTCCCTGACGTTAAAGCTACCACCTCTTCCGGCCTGATTTTTTTCCCCCGTCTCAAAACATGAACATACAAGGAGTGCTAATTTCACATGCATGCCTGCTTTTAGCTTGAGACGCTTTAGAAAGTCTTCTGTGGAATAGGAATGATGTATAGGAGAGCAGGGAAAATGGTCCAGTGAACGGAAAGAAAAAAGACTACGGATGGAGGTAAAGTGCCCTGTTGAGATTCACTTGTGTGGGTAGTTGTGGCAGAGTGGTTAAGGCGATGGACTAGAAATCCATTGGGGTATCCCCGCGCAGGTTCGAATCCTGCCAACTACGCTGTCCCTTTTGTGAACAGTATTTTCCCATAATTCTCTGAAATACCTTCTGGCATAAATGCGGGCTCCAAAAGCAGGACTAATAGGGTCAGCGGCCTGGGAGGGCTCAAACTTTTGCCATTGTGGCCTTCCTCTCTAGAAAAGGACTGCTTCTGTCCAGAGGCTAGACCGCCAGCAGAAATAGAAACGAGCTACGTTGAAAATGGACCATAGCTTTAAGCAAGTAGTCGTGGCCGAGTGGTTAAGGCGATGGACTTGAAATCCATTGGGGTCTCCCCGCGTAGGTTCAAATCCTGCCGACTACGTGCTACTTCACCTTTGGTGATATTTTATACTTCATATTAAATGGCATCTGCACAAGCAGGCCGAATATAGCTATCACTCTCAATAGAGCTAAGGAAGGCGAAACACTGGGCAGGGAATGGGATCAAAAGAGTGGCCGGAGAAGGCATGAGACTACCTGTCTGGCACTCCTGCCACTTGTGCACCCCAGCTGTCGAGAAGACACATGTCGAGTAATAGCCAAGGAGATTGGGAAAGAACTTCAGTTATCATCTCGCCAGTAAGTTCCATCTGAGGTATCAGATGCATGAAGGAAGTAGCCTTATTGGGGCGTCTGACAGTGTCATTATTTTCCTAAAGTGTCATAACTGCATTCTTTTACAACCTCCTTTTTGCTTTTCTCTGGCCAGGAACATGAACTTTATAATAGTGCCTTTGAGTCACGTCAGTATGCAGGTATGGACCGAGTGTATTTTTTGCAGTAGAACGGATAGGCAAAGATGGGAAGGCAGTGGAGCAGAGTGAACTGAGGGAAAGAAAAAGACTGCTGTGAGAGTGAGAACCTCAGCTTAAGTGGCAGCCACCCCTCGTGAGTAGTCGTGGCCGAGTGGTTAAGGCGATGGACTCGAAATCCATTGGGGTGTCCCCGCGCAGGTTCAAATCCTGCCGACTACGTCGGTGCTCTTTCACAATGATGTGTTAGGTTTTTCCTTGGATGCCTCCTTTCCCAGGAATAAGCATGTATTATTCAACAACGTTGAGAGCACAGGTAAAACAAAGACAAGAATGTGAAACAATGCACTGTGCAATGCCAGCATGAAAACTCTCAAGGAGTACGCTGCCCAGGCCTACAGCTTCTCAGACACTGTATCTGTCTATTTTGGGGAGCTGCAGAGAAGCCTTGCCTGTGCTTTTCGAGCCTGCTGTCTGGGGTGAGTGCCTGGATAAATTGTTGTTGGGAAGGACAAGGCAGCTAGCTCCTCTACAGGGGTCAATTTAGGAGGTTGGTGGGAAGCACAGGAAGGGGCAGGAAGGAAGCTCTCTGCTGTTGCTTCTCGGCCTAGGCAGAGCTGCAGGTGTGGTTAAAAAGGATTGGCGTTTGGCCAGGTCCCAGACCACAGTGCAACCTAGGGCAACAAGAGAGGTGAGGCTACTGAGGCCCTTACCCTGAGCCTTCTGACCCCACCGCCCCTTTGGCCCCGATCGGCCAAAACCTCTCTATAAGGGCTAAAGGTGATTATTATATATGCCTGAGTAACTTAGGGTCCCTCGCATAAATGGACTCCTGCTGAAGGAGCTCGCCTTTGCTTTGGGACTGGCCCAACACGGCCTTGCTCTCCTCAACAAACCTGCCACCAGCCAGGAGGCTGAATGGCTTGCAGAAGGACACTCCCAGGTATGCCCAAGCACTTCATTTGCATAGAGACTACCCTCTCTTGGGCCCGCCTCCACTCACCTATTAAGTAATGTGGCTAGAATATCAAGACAGAAAGAGGAGCAGGGCCTGACAGCCTTTCAAAGGCTCAACTGAGGTGCTGGGCTGACGGCTGGGATCACCAAAGCCTGGGATGACTCCAATATGGAAGCAGAAGCCTTAGGGCAAACAAAGGTCAGCAGTTGATGTGCTGTAAAGAAGAAGGGCTGCAGAGGGCCTCAGCAAAGCCTTCGGAATACTTGTGGATTGGCAGGAGTGCCTATATTTGTTTTTTGAGAAGCACCTTGCCAGTGCAAAGGATTGCTGAGGAAGAGGAAGGAGCAGAGCGGAATGACTGGAGCCAGTGAGGTTGCCTGTGAAGACATGAAGGGCTATGTTGAAAGGGGCACCGCTTGCAGAGCCAAGTAGTCGTTACCAAGTGGTTAAGGCGATGGACTAGATATCATTTGGCGTCTCCACGAGTATGTTCAAATCCTGCCGACTACGTCAGATGACATTTTTGGGATTCCTCTTCAGGGCCTCCTGCGTGGGAGAACAAGGGAGCAGCCTCTATGCAAAGCAGTCAGTAAAACAGAATATGAAGCAAAGACCATTAAAGCCACAGAAGAAAGATATGAACCCAGGCCAAATGCATCCTGCTCCCCCTCCCTCACCTGTCAGGCACTAGTCTGCAGAGAAACTGAACACGCCCACTCTCCTCCAAGGAGAATTCAGCTCAGGAAACGCCTAGCCACAGGCCCTAGATTGGACGAGGCACTTCTTTTCATACCTGTAAAGACCAACCCGTCTCTCTGTGGAGTCCATTCATGGCCTCCAAGACAGAAGTTTTGCCATGGTGCCTATCGTGGCTGCCATCTCCCTGACGTTAAAGCTACCACCTCTTCCGGCCTGATTTTTTTCCCCCGTCTCAAAACATGAACATACAAGGAGTGCTAATTTCACATGCATGCCTGCTTTTAGCTTGAGACGCTTTAGAAAGTCTTCTGTGGAATAGGAATGATGTATAGGAGAGCAGGGAAAATGGTCCAGTGAACGGAAAGAAAAAAGACTACGGATGGAGGTAAAGTGCCCTGTTGAGATTCACTTGTGTGGGTAGTTGTGGCCGAGTGGTTAAGGCGATGGACTAGAAATCCATTGGGGTATCCCCGCGCAGGTTCGAATCCTGCCAACTACGCTGTCCCTTTTGAGAACAGTATTTTCCCATAATTCTTTGAAATACCTTCTGGCATAAATGCGGGCTCCAAAAGCAGGACTAATAGGGTCAGCGGCCTGGGAGGGCTCAAACTTTTGCCATTGTGGCCTTCCTCTCTAGAAAAGGACTGCTTCTGTCCAGAGGCTAGACCGCCAGCAGAAATAGAAACGAGCTACGTTGAAAATGGACCATAGCTTTAAGCAAGTAGTCGTGGCCGAGTGGTTAAGGCGATGGACTTGAAATCCATTGGGGTCTCCCCGCGTAGGTTCAAATCCTGCCGACTACGTGCTACTTCACCTTTGGTGATATTTTATACTTCATATTAAATGGCATCTGCACAAGCAGGCCGAATATAGCTATCACTCTCAATAGAGCTAAGGAAGGCGAAACACTGGGCAGGGAATGGGATCAAAAGAGTGGCCGGAGAAGGCATGAGACTACCTGTCTGGCACTCCTGCCACTTGTGCACCCCAGCTGTCGAGAAGACACATGTCGAGTAATAGCCAAGGAGATTGGGAAAGAACTTCAGTTATCATCTCGCCAGTAAGTTCCATCTGAGGTATCAGATGCATGAAGGAAGTAGCCTTATTGGGGCGTCTGACAGTGTCATTATTTTCCTAAAGTGTCATAACTGCATTCTTTTACAACCTCCTTTTTGCTTTTCTCTGGCCAGGAACATGAACTTTATAATAGTGCCTTTGAGTCACGTCAGTATGCAGGTATGGACCGAGTGTATTTTTTGCAGTAGAACGGATAGGCAAAGATGGGAAGGCAGTGGAGCAGAGTGAACTGAGGGAAAGAAAAAGACTGCTGTGAGAGTGAGAACCTCAGCTTAAGTGGCAGCCACCCCTCGTGAGTAGTCGTGGCCGAGTGGTTAAGGCGATGGACTCGAAATCCATTGGGGTGTCCCCGCGCAGGTTCAAATCCTGCCGACTACGTCGGTGCTCTTTCACAATGATGTGTTAGGTTTTTCCTTGGATGCCTCCTTTCCCAGGAATAAGCATGTATTATTCAACAACGTTGAGAGCACAGGTAAAACAAAGACAAGAATGTGAAACAATGCACTGTGCAATGCCAGCATGAAAACTCTCAAGGAGTACGCTGCCCAGGCCTACAGCTTCTCAGACACTGTATCTGTCTATTTTGGGGAGCTGCAGAGAAGCCTTGCCTGTGCTTTTCGAGCCTGCTGTCTGGGGTGAGTGCCTGGATAAATTGTTGTTGGGAAGGACAAGGCAGCTAGCTCCTCTACAGGGGTCAATTTAGGAGGTTGGTGGGAAGCACAGGAAGGGGCAGGAAGGAAGCTCTCTGCTGTTGCTTCTCGGCCTAGGCAGAGCTGCAGGTGTGGTTAAAAAGGATTGGCGTTTGGCCAGGTCCCAGACCACAGTGCAACCTAGGGCAACAAGAGAGGTGAGGCTACTGAGGCCCTTACCCTGAGCCTTCTGACCCCACCGCCCCTTTGGCCCCGATCGGCCACGATCGGCCAAAACCTCTCTATAAGGGCTAAAGGTGATTATTATATATGCCTGAGTAACTTAGGGTCCCTCGCATAAATGGACTCCTGCTGAAGGAGCTCGCCTTTGCTTTGGGACTGGCCCAACACGGCCTTGCTCTCCTCAACAAACCTGCCACCAGCCAGGAGGCTGAATGGCTTGCAGAAGGACACTCCCAGGTATGCCCAAGCACTTCATTTGCATAGAGACTACCCTCTCTTGGGCCCGCCTCCACTCACCTATTAAGTAATGTGGCTAGAATATCAAGACAGAAAGAGGAGCAGGGCCTGACAGCCTTTCAAAGGCTCAACTGAGGTGCTGGGCTGACGGCTGGGATCACCAAAGCCTGGGATGACTCCAATATGGAAGCAGAAGCCTTAGGGCAAACAAAGGTCAGCAGTTGATGTGCTGTAAAGAAGAAGGGCTGCAGAGGGCCTCAGCAAAGCCTTCGGAATACTTGTGGATTGGCAGGAGTGCCTATATTTGTTTTTTGAGAAGCACCTTGCCAGTGCAAAGGATTGCTGAGGAAGAGGAAGGAGCAGAGCGGAATGACTGGAGCCAGTGAGGTTGCCTGTGAAGACATGAAGGGCTATGTTGAAAGGGGCACCGCTTGCAGAGCCAAGTAGTCGTTACCAAGTGGTTAAGGCGATGGACTAGATATCATTTGGCGTCTCCACGAGTATGTTCAAATCCTGCCGACTACGTCAGATGACATTTTTGGGATTCCTCTTCAGGGCCTCCTGCGTGGGAGAACAAGGGAGCAGCCTCTATGCAAAGCAGTCAGTAAAACAGAATATGAAGCAAAGACCATTAAAGCCACAGAAGAAAGATATGAACCCAGGCCAAATGCATCCTGCTCCCCCTCCCTCACCTGTCAGGCACTAGTCTGCAGAGAAACTGAACACGCCCACTCTCCTCCAAGGAGAATTCAGCTCAGGAAACGCCTAGCCACAGGCCCTAGATTGGACGAGGCACTTCTTTTCATACCTGTAAAGACCAACCCGTCTCTCTGTGGAGTCCATTCATGGCCTCCAAGACAGAAGTTTTGCCATGGTGCCTATCGTGGCTGCCATCTCCCTGACGTTAAAGCTACCACCTCTTCCGGCCTGATTTTTTTCCCCCGTCTCAAAACATGAACATACAAGGAGTGCTAATTTCACATGCATGCCTGCTTTTAGCTTGAGACGCTTTAGAAAGTCTTCTGTGGAATAGGAATGATGTATAGGAGAGCAGGGAAAATGGTCCAGTGAACGGAAAGAAAAAAGACTACGGATGGAGGTAAAGTGCCCTGTTGAGATTCACTTGTGTGGGTAGTTGTGGCCGAGTGGTTAAGGCGATGGACTAGAAATCCATTGGGGTATCCCCGCGCAGGTTCGAATCCTGCCAACTACGCTGTCCCTTTTGTGAACAGTATTTTCCCATAATTCTTTGAAATACCTTCTGGCATAAATGCGGGCTCCAAAAGCAGGACTAATAGGGTCAGCGGCCTGGGAGGGCTCAAACTTTTGCCATTGTGGCCTTCCTCTCTAGAAAAGGACTGCTTCTGTCCAGAGGCTAGACCGCCAGCAGAAATAGAAACGAGCTACGTTGAAAATGGACCATAGCTTTAAGCAAGTAGTCGTGGCCGAGTGGTTAAGGCGATGGACTTGAAATCCATTGGGGTCTCCCCGCGTAGGTTCAAATGCTGCCGACTACGTGCTACTTCACCTTTGGTGATATTTTATACTTCATATTAAATGGCATCTGCACAAGCAGGCCGAATATAGCTATCACTCTCAATAGAGCTAAGGAAGGCGAAACACTGGGCAGGGAATGGGATCAAAAGAGTGGCCGGAGAAGGCATGAGACTACCTGTCTGGCACTCCTGCCACTTGTGCACCCCAGCTGTCGAGAAGACACATGTCGAGTAATAGCCAAGGAGATTGGGAAAGAACTTCAGTTATCATCTCGCCAGTAAGTTCCATCTGAGGTATCAGATGCATGAAGGAAGTAGCCTTATTGGGGCGTCTGACAGTGTCATTATTTTCCTAAAGTGTCATAACTGCATTCTTTTACAACCTCCTTTTTGCTTTTCTCTGGCCAGGAACATGAACTTTATAATAGTGCCTTTGAGTCACGTCAGTATGCAGGTATGGACCGAGTGTATTTTTTGCAGTAGAACGGATAGGCAAAGATGGGAAGGCAGTGGAGCAGAGTGAACTGAGGGAAAGAAAAAGACTGCTGTGAGAGTGAGAACCTCAGCTTAAGTGGCAGCCACCCCTCGTGAGTAGTCGTGGCCGAGTGGTTAAGGCGATGGACTCGAAATCCATTGGGGTGTCCCCGCGCAGGTTCAAATCCTGCCGACTACGTCGGTGCTCTTTCACAATGATGTGTTAGGTTTTTCCTTGGATGCCTCCTTTCCCAGGAATAAGCATGTATTATTCAACAACGTTGAGAGCACAGGTAAAACAAAGACAAGAATGTGAAACAATGCACTGTGCAATGCCAGCATGAAAACTCTCAAGGAGTACGCTGCCCAGGCCTACAGCTTCTCAGACACTGTATCTGTCTATTTTGGGGAGCTGCAGAGAAGCCTTGCCTGTGCTTTTCGAGCCTGCTGTCTGGGGTGAGTGCCTGGATAAATTGTTGTTGGGAAGGACAAGGCAGCTAGCTCCTCTACAGGGGTCAATTTAGGAGGTTGGTGGGAAGCACAGGAAGGGGCAGGAAGGAAGCTCTCTGCTGTTGCTTCTCGGCCTAGGCAGAGCTGCAGGTGTGGTTAAAAAGGATTGGCGTTTGGCCAGGTCCCAGACCACAGTGCAACCTAGGGCAACAAGAGAGGTGAGGCTACTGAGGCCCTTACCCTGAGCCTTCTGACCCCACCGCCCCTTTGGCCCCGATCGGCCAAAACCTCTCTATAAGGGCTAAAGGTGATTATTATATATGCCTGAGTAACTTAGGGTCCCTCGCATAAATGGACTCCTGCTGAAGGAGCTCGCCTTTGCTTTGGGACTGGCCCAACACGGCCTTGCTCTCCTCAACAAACCTGCCACCAGCCAGGAGGCTGAATGGCTTGCAGAAGGACACTCCCAGGTATGCCCAAGCACTTCATTTGCATAGAGACTACCCTCTCTTGGGCCCGCCTCCACTCACCTATTAAGTAATGTGGCTAGAATATCAAGACAGAAAGAGGAGCAGGGCCTGACAGCCTTTCAAAGGCTCAACTGAGGTGCTGGGCTGACGGCTGGGATCACCAAAGCCTGGGATGACTCCAATATGGAAGCAGAAGCCTTAGGGCAAACAAAGGTCAGCAGTTGATGTGCTGTAAAGAAGAAGGGCTGCAGAGGGCCTCAGCAAAGCCTTCGGAATACTTGTGGATTGGCAGGAGTGCCTATATTTGTTTTTTGAGAAGCACCTTGCCAGTGCAAAGGATTGCTGAGGAAGAGGAAGGAGCAGAGCGGAATGACTGGAGCCAGTGAGGTTGCCTGTGAAGACATGAAGGGCTATGTTGAAAGGGGCACCGCTTGCAGAGCCAAGTAGTCGTTACCAAGTGGTTAAGGCGATGGACTAGATATCATTTGGTGTCTCCACGAGTATGTTCAAATCCTGCCGACTACGTCAGATGACATTTTTGGGATTCCTCTTCAGGGCCTCCTGCGTGGGAGAACAAGGGAGCAGCCTCTATGCAAAGCAGTCAGTAAAACAGAATATGAAGCAAAGACCATTAAAGCCACAGAAGAAAGATATGAACCCAGGCCAAATGCATCCTGCTCCCCCTCCCTCACCTGTCAGGCACTAGTCTGCAGAGAAACTGAACACGCCCACTCTCCTCCAAGGAGAATTCAGCTCAGGAAACGCCTAGCCACAGGCCCTAGATTGGACGAGGCACTTCTTTTCATACCTGTAAAGACCAACCCGTCTCTCTGTGGAGTCCATTCATGGCCTCCAAGACAGAAGTTTTGCCATGGTGCCTATCGTGGCTGCCATCTCCCTGACGTTAAAGCTACCACCTCTTCCGGCCTGATTTTTTTCCCCCGTCTCAAAACATGAACATACAAGGAGTGCTAATTTCACATGCATGCCTGCTTTTAGCTTGAGACGCTTTAGAAAGTCTTCTGTGGAATAGGAATGATGTATAGGAGAGCAGGGAAAATGGTCCAGTGAACGGAAAGAAAAAAGACTACGGATGGAGGTAAAGTGCCCTGTTGAGATTCACTTGTGTGGGTAGTTGTGGCCGAGTGGTTAAGGCGATGGACTAGAAATCCATTGGGGTATCCCCGCGCAGGTTCGAATCCTGCCAACTACGCTGTCCCTTTTGTGAACAGTATTTTCCCATAATTCTTTGAAATACCTTCTGGCATAAATGCGGGCTCCAAAAGCAGGACTAATAGGGTCAGCGGCCTGGGAGGGCTCAAACTTTTGCCATTGTGGCCTTCCTCTCTAGAAAAGGACTGCTTCTGTCCAGAGGCTAGACCGCCAGCAGAAATAGAAACGAGCTACGTTGAAAATGGACCATAGCTTTAAGCAAGTAGTCGTGGCCGAGTGGTTAAGGCGATGGACTTGAAATCCATTGGGGTCTCCCCGCGTAGGTTCAAATGCTGCCGACTACGTGCTACTTCACCTTTGGTGATATTTTATACTTCATATTAAATGGCATCTGCACAAGCAGGCCGAATATAGCTATCACTCTCAATAGAGCTAAGGAAGGCGAAACACTGGGCAGGGAATGGGATCAAAAGAGTGGCCGGAGAAGGCATGAGACTACCTGTCTGGCACTCCTGCCACTTGTGCACCCCAGCTGTCGAGAAGACACATGTCGAGTAATAGCCAAGGAGATTGGGAAAGAACTTCAGTTATCATCTCGCCAGTAAGTTCCATCTGAGGTATCAGATGCATGAAGGAAGTAGCCTTATTGGGGCGTCTGACAGTGTCATTATTTTCCTAAAGTGTCATAACTGCATTCTTTTACAACCTCCTTTTTGCTTTTCTCTGGCCAGGAACATGAACTTTATAATAGTGCCTTTGAGTCACGTCAGTATGCAGGTATGGACCGAGTGTATTTTTTGCAGTAGAACGGATAGGCAAAGATGGGAAGGCAGTGGAGCAGAGTGAACTGAGGGAAAGAAAAAGACTGCTGTGAGAGTGAGAACCTCAGCTTAAGTGGCAGCCACCCCTCGTGAGTAGTCGTGGCCGAGTGGTTAAGGCGATGGACTCGAAATCCATTGGGGTGTCCCCGCGCAGGTTCAAATCCTGCCGACTACGTCGGTGCTCTTTCACAATGATGTGTTAGGTTTTTCCTTGGATGCCTCCTTTCCCAGGAATAAGCATGTATTATTCAACAACGTTGAGAGCACAGGTAAAACAAAGACAAGAATGTGAAACAATGCACTGTGCAATGCCAGCATGAAAACTCTCAAGGAGTACGCTGCCCAGGCCTACAGCTTCTCAGACACTGTATCTGTCTATTTTGGGGAGCTGCAGAGAAGCCTTGCCTGTGCTTTTCGAGCCTGCTGTCTGGGGTGAGTGCCTGGATAAATTGTTGTTGGGAAGGACAAGGCAGCTAGCTCCTCTACAGGGGTCAATTTAGGAGGTTGGTAAGAAGCACAGGAAGGGGCAGGAAGGAAGCTCTCTGCTGTTGCTTCTCGGCCTAGGCAGAGCTGCAGGTGTGGTTAAAAAGGATTGGCGTTTGGCCAGGTCCCAGACCACAGTGCAACCTAGGGCAACAAGAGAGGTGAGGCTACTGAGGCCCTTACCCTGAGCCTTCTGACCCCACCGCCCCTTTGGCCCCGATCGGCCAAAACCTCTCTATAAGGGCTAAAGGTGATTATTATATATGCCTGAGTAACTTAGGGTCCCTCGCATAAATGGACTCCTGCTGAAGGAGCTCGCCTCTGCTTTGGGACTGGCCCAACACGGCCTTGCTCTCCTCAACAAACCTGCCACCAGCCAGGAGGCTGAATGGCTTGCAGAAGGACACTCCCAGGTATGCCCAAGCACTTCATTTGCATAGAGACTACCCTCTCTTGGGCCCGCCTCCACTCACCTATTAAGTAATGTGGCTAGAATATCAAGACAGAAAGAGGAGCAGGGCCTGACAGCCTTTCAAAGGCTCAACTGAGGTGCTGGGCTGACGGCTGGGATCACCAAAGCCTGGGATGACTCCAATATGGAAGCAGAAGCCTTAGGGCAAACAAAGGTCAGCAGTTGATGTGCTGTAAAGAAGAAGGGCTGCAGAGGGCCTCAGCAAAGCCTTCGGAATACTTGTGGATTGGCAGGAGTGCCTATATTTGTTTTTTGAGAAGCACCTTGCCAGTGCAAAGGATTGCTGAGGAAGAGGAAGGAGCAGAGCGGAATGACTGGAGCCAGTGAGGTTGCCTGTGAAGACATGAAGGGCTATGTTGAAAGGGGCACCGCTTGCAGAGCCAAGTAGTCGTTACCAAGTGGTTAAGGCGATGGACTAGATATCATTTGGTGTCTCCACGAGTATGTTCAAATCCTGCCGACTACGTCAGATGACATTTTTGGGATTCCTCTTCAGGGCCTCCTGCGTGGGAGAACAAGGGAGCAGCCTCTATGCAAAGCAGTCAGTAAAACAGAATATGAAGCAAAGACCATTAAAGCCACAGAAGAAAGATATGAACCCAGGCCAAATGCATCCTGCTCCCCCTCCCTCACCTGTCAGGCACTAGTCTGCAGAGAAACTGAACACGCCCACTCTCCTCCAAGGAGAATTCAGCTCAGGAAACGCCTAGCCACAGGCCCTAGATTGGACGAGGCACTTCTTTTCATACCTGTAAAGACCAACCCGTCTCTCTGTGGAGTCCATTCATGGCCTCCAAGACAGAAGTTTTGCCATGGTGCCTATCGTGGCTGCCATCTCCCTGACGTTAAAGCTACCACCTCTTCCGGCCTGATTTTTTTCCCCCGTCTCAAAACATGAACATACAAGGAGTGCTAATTTCACATGCATGCCTGCTTTTAGCTTGAGACGCTTTAGAAAGTCTTCTGTGGAATAGGAATGATGTATAGGAGAGCAGGGAAAATGGTCCAGTGAACGGAAAGAAAAAAGACTACGGATGGAGGTAAAGTGCCCTGTTGAGATTCACTTGTGTGGGTAGTTGTGGCCGAGTGGTTAAGGCGATGGACTAGAAATCCATTGGGGTATCCCCGCGCAGGTTCGAATCCTGCCAACTACGCTGTCCCTTTTGTGAACAGTATTTTCCCATAATTCTTTGAAATACCTTCTGGCATAAATGCGGGCTCCAAAAGCAGGACTAATAGGGTCAGCGGCCTGGGAGGGCTCAAACTTTTGCCATTGTGGCCTTCCTCTCTAGAAAAGGACTGCTTCTGTCCAGAGGCTAGACCGCCAGCAGAAATAGAAACGAGCTACGTTGAAAATGGACCATAGCTTTAAGCAAGTAGTCGTGGCCGAGTGGTTAAGGCGATGGACTTGAAATCCATTGGGGTCTCCCCGCGTAGGTTCAAATCCTGCCGACTACGTGCTACTTCACCTTTGGTGATATTTTATACTTCATATTAAATGGCATCTGCACAAGCAGGCCGAATATAGCTATCACTCTCAATAGAGCTAAGGAAGGCGAAACACTGGGCAGGGAATGGGATCAAAAGAGTGGCCGGAGAAGGCATGAGACTACCTGTCTGGCACTCCTGCCACTTGTGCACCCCAGCTGTCGAGAAGACACATGTCGAGTAATAGCCAAGGAGATTGGGAAAGAACTTCAGTTATCATCTCGCCAGTAAGTTCCATCTGAGGTATCAGATGCATGAAGGAAGTAGCCTTATTGGGGCGTCTGACAGTGTCATTATTTTCCTAAAGTGTCATAACTACATTCTTTTACAACCTCCTTTTTGCTTTTCTCTGGCCAGGAACATGAACTTTATAATAGTGCCTTTGAGTCACGTCAGTATGCAGGTATGGACCGAGTGTATTTTTTGCAGTAGAACGGATAGGCAAAGATGGGAAGGCAGTGGAGCAGAGTGAACTGAGGGAAAGAAAAAGACTGCTGTGAGAGTGAGAACCTCAGCTTAAGTGGCAGCCACCCCTCGTGAGTAGTCGTGGCCGAGTGGTTAAGGCGATGGACTCGAAATCCATTGGGGTGTCCCCGCGCAGGTTCAAATCCTGCCGACTACGTCGGTGCTCTTTCACAATGATGTGTTAGGTTTTTCCTTGGATGCCTCCTTTCCCAGGAATAAGCATGTATTATTCAACAACGTTGAGAGCACAGGTAAAACAAAGACAAGAATGTGAAACAATGCACTGTGCAATGCCAGCATGAAAACTCTCAAGGAGTACGCTGCCCAGGCCTACAGCTTCTCAGACACTGTATCTGTCTATTTTGGGGAGCTGCAGAGAAGCCTTGCCTGTGCTTTTCGAGCCTGCTGTCTGGGGTGAGTGCCTGGATAAATTGTTGTTGGGAAGGACAAGGCAGCTAGCTCCTCTACAGGGGTCAATTTAGGAGGTTGGTGGGAAGCACAGGAAGGGGCAGGAAGGAAGCTCTCTGCTGTTGCTTCTCGGCCTAGGCAGAGCTGCAGGTGTGGTTAAAAAGGATTGGCGTTTGGCCAGGTCCCAGACCACAGTGCAACCTAGGGCAACAAGAGAGGTGAGGCTACTGAGGCCCTTACCCTGAGCCTTCTGACCCCACCGCCCCTTTGGCCCCGATCGGCCAAAACCTCTCTATAAGGGCTAAAGGTGATTATTATATATGCCTGAGTAACTTAGGGTCCCTCGCATAAATGGACTCCTGCTGAAGGAGCTCGCCTTTGCTTTGGGACTGGCCCAACACGGCCTTGCTCTCCTCAACAAACCTGCCACCAGCCAGGAGGCTGAATGGCTTGCAGAAGGACACTCCCAGGTATGCCCAAGCACTTCATTTGCATAGAGACTACCCTCTCTTGGGCCCGCCTCCACTCACCTATTAAGTAATGTGGCTAGAATATCAAGACAGAAAGAGGAGCAGGGCCTGACAGCCTTTCAAAGGCTCAACTGAGGTGCTGGGCTGACGGCTGGGATCACCAAAGCCTGGGATGACTCCAATATGGAAGCAGAAGCCTTAGGGCAAACAAAGGTCAGCAGTTGATGTGCTGTAAAGAAGAAGGGCTGCAGAGGGCCTCAGCAAAGCCTTCGGAATACTTGTGGATTGGCAGGAGTGCCTATATTTGTTTTTTGAGAAGCACCTTGCCAGTGCAAAGGATTGCTGAGGAAGAGGAAGGAGCAGAGCGGAATGACTGGAGCCAGTGAGGTTGCCTGTGAAGACATGAAGGGCTATGTTGAAAGGGGCACCGCTTGCAGAGCCAAGTAGTCGTTACCAAGTGGTTAAGGCGATGGACTAGATATCATTTGGCGTCTCCACGAGTATGTTCAAATCCTGCCGACTACGTCAGATGACATTTTTGGGATTCCTCTTCAGGGCCTCCTGCGTGGGAGAACAAGGGAGCAGCCTCTATGCAAAGCAGTCAGTAAAACAGAATATGAAGCAAAGACCATTAAAGCCACAGAAGAAAGATATGAACCCAGGCCAAATGCATCCTGCTCCCCCTCCCTCACCTGTCAGGCACTAGTCTGCAGAGAAACTGAACACGCCCACTCTCCTCCAAGGAGAATTCAGCTCAGGAAACGCCTAGCCACAGGCCCTAGATTGGACGAGGCACTTCTTTTCATACCTGTAAAGACCAACCCGTCTCTCTGTGGAGTCCATTCATGGCCTCCAAGACAGAAGTTTTGCCATGGTGCCTATCGTGGCTGCCATCTCCCTGACGTTAAAGCTACCACCTCTTCCGGCCTGATTTTTTTCCCCCGTCTCAAAACATGAACATACAAGGAGTGCTAATTTCACATGCATGCCTGATTTTAGCTTGAGACGCTTTAGAAAGTCTTCTGTGGAATAGGAATGATGTATAGGAGAGCAGGGAAAATGGTCCAGTGAACGGAAAGAAAAAAGACTACGGATGGAGGTAAAGTGCCCTGTTGAGATTCACTTGTGTGGGTAGTTGTGGCCGAGTGGTTAAGGCGATGGACTAGAAATCCATTGGGGTATCCCCGCGCAGGTTCGAATCCTGCCAACTACGCTGTCCCTTTTGTGAACAGTATTTTCCCATAATTCTTTGAAATACCTTCTGGCATAAATGCGGGCTCCAAAAGCAGGACTAATAGGGTCAGCGGCCTGGGAGGGCTCAAACTTTTGCCATTGTGGCCTTCCTCTCTAGAAAAGGACTGCTTCTGTCCAGAGGCTAGACCGCCAGCAGAAATAGAAACGAGCTACGTTGAAAATGGACCATAGCTTTAAGCAAGTAGTCGTGGCCGAGTGGTTAAGGCGATGGACTTGAAATCCATTGGGGTCTCCCCGCGTAGGTTCAAATCCTGCCGACTACGTGCTACTTCACCTTTGGTGATATTTTATACTTCATATTAAATGGCATCTGCACAAGCAGGCCGAATATAGCTATCACTCTCAATAGAGCTAAGGAAGGCGAAACACTGGGCAGGGAATGGGATCAAAAGAGTGGCCGGAGAAGGCATGAGACTACCTGTCTGGCACTCCTGCCACTTGTGCACCCCAGCTGTCGAGAAGACACATGTCGAGTAATAGCCAAGGAGATTGGGAAAGAACTTCAGTTATCATCTCGCCAGTAAGTTCCATCTGAGGTATCAGATGCATGAAGGAAGTAGCCTTATTGGGGCGTCTGACAGTGTCATTATTTTCCTAAAGTGTCATAACTGCATTCTTTTACAACCTCCTTTTTGCTTTTCTCTGGCCAGGAACATGAACTTTATAATAGTGCCTTTGAGTCACGTCAGTATGCAGGTATGGACCGAGTGTATTTTTTGCAGTAGAACGGATAGGCAAAGATGGGAAGGCAGTGGAGCAGAGTGAACTGAGGGAAAGAAAAAGACTGCTGTGAGAGTGAGAACCTCAGCTTAAGTGGCAGCCACCCCTCGTGAGTAGTCGTGGCCGAGTGGTTAAGGCGATGGACTTGAAATCCATTGGGGTGTCCCCGCGCAGGTTCAAATCCTGCCGACTACGTCGGTGCTCTTTCACAATGATGTGTTAGGTTTTTCCTTGGATGCCTCCTTTCCCAGGAATAAGCATGTATTATTCAACAACGTTGAGAGCACAGGTAAAACAAAGACAAGAATGTGAAACAATGCACTGTGCAATGCCAGCATGAAAACTCTCAAGGAGTACGCTGCCCAGGCCTACAGCTTCTCAGACACTGTGTCTGTCTATTTTGGGGAGCTGCAGAGAAGCCTTGCCTGTGCTTTTCGAGCCTGCTGTCTGGGGTGAGTGCCTGGATAAATTGTTGTTGGGAAGGACAAGGCAGCTAGCTCCTCTACAGGGGTCAATTTAGGAGGTTGGTGGGAAGCACAGGAAGGGGCAGGAAGGAAGCTCTCTGCTGTTGCTTCTCGGCCTAGGCAGAGCTGCAGGTGTGGTTAAAAAGGATTGGCGTTTGGCCAGGTCCCAGACCACAGTGCAACCTAGGGCAACAAGAGAGGTGAGGCTACTGAGGCCCTTACCCTGAGCCTTCTGACCCCACCGCCCCTTTGGCCCCGATCGGCCACGATCGGCCAAAACCTCTCTATAAGGGCTAAAGGTGATTATTATATATGCCTGAGTAACTTAGGGTCCCTCGCATAAATGGACTCCTGCTGAAGGAGCTCGCCTTTGCTTTGGGACTGGCCCAACACGGCCTTGCTCTCCTCAACAAACCTGCCACCAGCCAGGAGGCTGAATGGCTTGCAGAAGGACACTCCCAGGTATGCCCAAGCACTTCATTTGCATAGAGACTACCCTCTCTTGGGCCCGCCTCCACTCACCTATTAAGTAATGTGGCTAGAATATCAAGACAGAAAGAGGAGCAGGGCCTGACAGCCTTTCAAAGGCTCAACTGAGGTGCTGGGCTGACGGCTGGGATCACCAAAGCCTGGGATGACTCCAATATGGAAGCAGAAGCCTTAGGGCAAACAAAGGTCAGCAGTTGATGTGCTGTAAAGAAGAAGGGCTGCAGAGGGCCTCAGCAAAGCCTTCGGAATACTTGTGGATTGGCAGGAGTGCCTATATTTGTTTTTTGAGAAGCACCTTGCCAGTGCAAAGGATTGCTGAGGAAGAGGAAGGAGCAGAGCGGAATGACTGGAGCCAGTGAGGTTGCCTGTGAAGACATGAAGGGCTATGTTGAAAGGGGCACCGCTTGCAGAGCCAAGTAGTCGTTACCAAGTGGTTAAGGCGATGGACTAGATATCATTTGGCGTCTCCACGAGTATGTTCAAATCCTGCCGACTACGTCAGATGACATTTTTGGGATTCCTCTTCAGGGCCTCCTGCGTGGGAGAACAAGGGAGCAGCCTCTATGCAAAGCAGTCAGTAAAACAGAATATGAAGCAAAGACCATTAAAGCCACAGAAGAAAGATATGAACCCAGGCCAAATGCATCCTGCTCCCCCTCCCTCACCTGTCAGGCACTAGTCTGCAGAGAAACTGAACACGCCCACTCTCCTCCAAGGAGAATTCAGCTCAGGAAACGCCTAGCCACAGGCCCTAGATTGGACGAGGCACTTCTTTTCATACCTGTAAAGACCAACCCGTCTCTCTGTGGAGTCCATTCATGGCCTCCAAGACAGAAGTTTTGCCATGGTGCCTATCGTGGCTGCCATCTCCCTGACGTTAAAGCTACCACCTCTTCCGGCCTGATTTTTTTCCCCCGTCTCAAAACATGAACATACAAGGAGTGCTAATTTCACATGCATGCCTGCTTTTAGCTTGAGACGCTTTAGAAAGTCTTCTGTGGAATAGGAATGATGTATAGGAGAGCAGGGAAAATGGTCCAGTGAACGGAAAGAAAAAAGACTACGGATGGAGGTAAAGTGCCCTGTTGAGATTCACTTGTGTGGGTAGTTGTGGCCGAGTGGTTAAGGCGATGGACTAGAAATCCATTGGGGTATCCCCGCGCAGGTTCGAATCCTGCCAACTACGCTGTCCCTTTTGTGAACAGTATTTTCCCATAATTCTTTGAAATACCTTCTGGCATAAATGCGGGCTCCAAAAGCAGGACTAATAGGGTCAGCGGCCTGGGAGGGCTCAAACTTTTGCCATTGTGGCCTTCCTCTCTAGAAAAGGACTGCTTCTGTCCAGAGGCTAGACCGCCAGCAGAAATAGAAACGAGCTACGTTGAAAATGGACCATAGCTTTAAGCAAGTAGTCGTGGCCGAGTGGTTAAGGCGATGGACTTGAAATCCATTGGGGTCTCCCCGCGTAGGTTCAAATGCTGCCGACTACGTGCTACTTCACCTTTGGTGATATTTTATACTTCATATTAAATGGCATCTGCACAAGCAGGCCGAATATAGCTATCACTCTCAATAGAGCTAAGGAAGGCGAAACACTGGGCAGGGAATGGGATCAAAAGAGTGGCCGGAGAAGGCATGAGACTACCTGTCTGGCACTCCTGCCACTTGTGCACCCCAGCTGTCGAGAAGACACATGTCGAGTAATAGCCAAGGAGATTGGGAAAGAACTTCAGTTATCATCTCGCCAGTAAGTTCCATCTGAGGTATCAGATGCATGAAGGAAGTAGCCTTATTGGGGCGTCTGACAGTGTCATTATTTTCCTAAAGTGTCATAACTGCATTCTTTTACAACCTCCTTTTTGCTTTTCTCTGGCCAGGAACATGAACTTTATAATAGTGCCTTTGAGTCACGTCAGTATGCAGGTATGGACCGAGTGTATTTTTTGCAGTAGAACGGATAGGCAAAGATGGGAAGGCAGTGGAGCAGAGTGAACTGAGGGAAAGAAAAAGACTGCTGTGAGAGTGAGAACCTCAGCATAAGTGGCAGCCACCCCTCGTGAGTAGTTGTGGCCGAGTGGTTAAGGCGATGGACTCGAAATCCATTGGGGTGTCCCCGCGCAGGTTCAAATCCTGCCGACTACGTCGGTGCTCTTTCACAATGATGTGTTAGGTTTTTCCTTGGATGCCTCCTTTCCCAGGAATAAGCATGTATTATTCAACAACGTTGAGAGCACAGGTAAAACAAAGACAAGAATGTGAAACAATGCACTGTGCAATGCCAGCATGAAAACTCTCAAGGAGTACGCTGCCCAGGCCTACAGCTTCTCAGACACTGTATCTGTCTATTTTGGGGAGCTGCAGAGAAGCCTTGCCTGTGCTTTTCGAGCCTGCTGTCTGGGGTGAGTGCCTGGATAAATTGTTGTTGGGAAGGACAAGGCAGCTAGCTCCTCTACAGGGGTCAATTTAGGAGGTTGGTGGGAAGCACAGGAAGGGGCAGGAAGGAAGCTCTCTGCTGTTGCTTCTCGGCCTAGGCAGAGCTGCAGGTGTGGTTAAAAAGGATTGGCGTTTGGCCAGGTCCCAGACCACAGTGCAACCTAGGGCAACAAGAGAGGTGAGGCTACTGAGGCCCTTACCCTGAGCCTTCTGACCCCACCGCCCCTTTGGCCCCGATCGGCCAAAACCTCTCTATAAGGGCTAAAGGTGATTATTATATATGCCTGAGTAACTTAGGGTCCCTCGCATAAATGGACTCCTGCTGAAGGAGCTCGCCTTTGCTTTGGGACTGGCCCAACACGGCCTTGCTCTCCTCAACAAACCTGCCACCAGCCAGGAGGCTGAATGGCTTGCAGAAGGACACTCCCAGGTATGCCCAAGCACTTCATTTGCATAGAGACTACCCTCTCTTGGGCCCGCCTCCACTCACCTATTAAGTAATGTGGCTAGAATATCAAGACAGAAAGAGGAGCAGGGCCTGACAGCCTTTCAAAGGCTCAACTGAGGTGCTGGGCTGACGGCTGGGATCACCAAAGCCTGGGATGACTCCAATATGGAAGCAGAAGCCTTAGGGCAAACAAAGGTCAGCAGTTGATGTGCTGTAAAGAAGAAGGGCTGCAGAGGGCCTCAGCAAAGCCTTCGGAATACTTGTGGATTGGCAGGAGTGCCTATATTTGTTTTTTGAGAAGCACCTTGCCAGTGCAAAGGATTGCTGAGGAAGAGGAAGGAGCAGAGCGGAATGACTGGAGCCAGTGAGGTTGCCTGTGAAGAGATGAAGGGCTATGTTGAAAGGGGCACCGCTTGCAGAGCCAAGTAGTCGTTACCAAGTGGTTAAGGCGATGGACTAGATATCATTTGGCGTCTCCACGAGTATGTTCAAATCCTGCCGACTACGTCAGATGACATTTTTGGGATTCCTCTTCAGGGCCTCCTGCGTGGGAGAACAAGGGAGCAGCCTCTATGCAAAGCAGTCAGTAAAACAGAATATGAAGCAAAGACCATTAAAGCCACAGAAGAAAGATATGAACCCAGGCCAAATGCATCCTGCTCCCCCTCCCTCACCTGTCAGGCACTAGTCTGCAGAGAAACTGAACACGCCCACTCTCCTCCAAGGAGAATTCAGCTCAGGAAACGCCTAGCCACAGGCCCTAGATTGGACGAGGCACTTCTTTTCATACCTGTAAAGACCAACCCGTCTCTCTGTGGAGTCCATTCATGGCCTCCAAGACAGAAGTTTTGCCATGGTGCCTATCGTGGCTGCCATCTCCCTGACGTTAAAGCTACCACCTCTTCCGGCCTGATTTTTTTCCCCCGTCTCAAAACATGAACATACAAGGAGTGCTAATTTCACATGCATGCCTGCTTTTAGCTTGAGACGCTTTAGAAAGTCTTCTGTGGAATAGGAATGATGTATAGGAGAGCAGGGAAAATGGTCCAGTGAACGGAAAGAAAAAAGACTACGGATGGAGGTAAAGTGCCCTGTTGAGATTCACTTGTGTGGGTAGTTGTGGCCGAGTGGTTAAGGCGATGGACTAGAAATCCATTGGGGTATCCCCGCGCAGGTTCGAATCCTGCCAACTACGCTGTCCCTTTTGTGAACAGTATTTTCCCATAATTCTTTGAAATACCTTCTGGCATAAATGCGGGCTCCAAAAGCAGGACTAATAGGGTCAGCGGCCTGGGAGGGCTCAAACTTTTGCCATTGTGGCCTTCCTCTCTAGAAAAGGACTGCTTCTGTCCAGAGGCTAGACCGCCAGCAGAAATAGAAACGAGCTACGTTGAAAATGGACCATAGCTTTAAGCAAGTAGTCGTGGCCGAGTGGTTAAGGTGATGGACTTGAAATCCATTGGGGTCTCCCCGCGTAGGTTCAAATGCTGCCGACTACGTGCTACTTCACCTTTGGTGATATTTTATACTTCATATTAAATGGCATCTGCACAAGCAGGCCGAATATAGCTATCACTCTCAATAGAGCTAAGGAAGGCGAAACACTGGGCAGGGAATGGGATCAAAAGAGTGGCCGGAGAAGGCATGAGACTACCTGTCTGGCACTCCTGCCACTTGTGCACCCCAGCTGTCGAGAAGACACATGTCGAGTAATAGCCAAGGAGATTGGGAAAGAACTTCAGTTATCATCTCGCCAGTAAGTTCCATCTGAGGTATCAGATGCATGAAGGAAGTAGCCTTATTGGGGCGTCTGACAGTGTCATTATTTTCCTAAAGTGTCATAACTGCATTCTTTTACAACCTCCTTTTTGCTTTTCTCTGGCCAGGAACATGAACTTTATAATAGTGCCTTTGAGTCACGTCAGTATGCAGGTATGGACCGAGTGTATTTTTTGCAGTAGAACGGATAGGCAAAGATGGGAAGGCAGTGGAGCAGAGTGAACTGAGGGAAAGAAAAAGACTGCTGTGAGAGTGAGAACCTCAGCTTAAGTGGCAGCCACCCCTCGTGAGTAGTTGTGGCCGAGTGGTTAAGGCGATGGACTCGAAATCCATTGGGGTGTCCCCGCGCAGGTTCAAATCCTGCCGACTACGTCGGTGCTCTTTCACAATGATGTGTTAGGTTTTTCCTTGGATGCCTCCTTTCCCAGGAATAAGCATGTATTATTCAACAACGTTGAGAGCACAGGTAAAACAAAGACAAGAATGTGAAACAATGCACTGTGCAATGCCAGCATGAAAACTCTCAAGGAGTACGCTGCCCAGGCCTACAGCTTCTCAGACACTGTATCTGTCTATTTTGGGGAGCTGCAGAGAAGCCTTGCCTGTGCTTTTCGAGCCTGCTGTCTGGGGTGAGTGCCTGGATAAATTGTTGTTGGGAAGGACAAGGCAGCTAGCTCCTCTACAGGGGTCAATTTAGGAGGTTGGTGGGAAGCACAGGAAGGGGCAGGAAGGAAGCTCTCTGCTGTTGCTTCTCGGCCTAGGCAGAGCTGCAGGTGTGGTTAAAAAGGATTGGCGTTTGGCCAGGTCCCAGACCACAGTGCAACCTAGGGCAACAAGAGAGGTGAGGCTACTGAGGCCCTTACCCTGAGCCTTCTGACCCCACCGCCCCTTTGGCCCCGATCGGCCAAAACCTCTCTATAAGGGCTAAAGGTGATTATTATATATGCCTGAGTAACTTAGGGTCCCTCGCATAAATGGACTCCTGCTGAAGGAGCTCGCCTTTGCTTTGGGACTGGCCCAACACGGCCTTGCTCTCCTCAACAAACCTGCCACCAGCCAGGAGGCTGAATGGCTTGCAGAAGGACACTCCCAGGTATGCCCAAGCACTTCATTTGCATAGAGACTACCCTCTCTTGGGCCCGCCTCCACTCACCTATTAAGTAATGTGGCTAGAATATCAAGACAGAAAGAGGAGCAGGGCCTGACAGCCTTTCAAAGGCTCAACTGAGGTGCTGGGCTGACGGCTGGGATCACCAAAGCCTGGGATGACTCCAATATGGAAGCAGAAGCCTTAGGGCAAACAAAGGTCAGCAGTTGATGTGCTGTAAAGAAGAAGGGCTGCAGAGGGCCTCAGCAAAGCCTTCGGAATACTTGTGGATTGGCAGGAGTGCCTATATTTGTTTTTTGAGAAGCACCTTGCCAGTGCAAAGGATTGCTGAGGAAGAGGAAGGAGCAGAGCGGAATGACTGGAGCCAGTGAGGTTGCCTGTGAAGAGATGAAGGGCTATGTTGAAAGGGGCACCGCTTGCAGAGCCAAGTAGTCGTTACCAAGTGGTTAAGGCGATGGACTAGATATCATTTGGCGTCTCCACGAGTATGTTCAAATCCTGCCGACTACGTCAGATGACATTTTTGGGATTCCTCTTCAGGGCCTCCTGCGTGGGAGAACAAGGGAGCAGCCTCTATGCAAAGCAGTCAGTAAAACAGAATATGAAGCAAAGACCATTAAAGCCACAGAAGAAAGATATGAACCCAGGCCAAATGCATCCTGCTCCCCCTCCCTCACCTGTCAGGCACTAGTCTGCAGAGAAACTGAACACGCCCACTCTCCTCCAAGGAGAATTCAGCTCAGGAAACGCCTAGCCACAGGCCCTAGATTGGACGAGGCACTTCTTTTCATACCTGTAAAGACCAACCCGTCTCTCTGTGGAGTCCATTCATGGCCTCCAAGACAGAAGTTTTGCCATGGTGCCTATCGTGGCTGCCATCTCCCTGACGTTAAAGCTACCACCTCTTCCGGCCTGATTTTTTTCCCCCGTCTCAAAACATGAACATACAAGGAGTGCTAATTTCACATGCATGCCTGCTTTTAGCTTGAGACGCTTTAGAAAGTCTTCTGTGGAATAGGAATGATGTATAGGAGAGCAGGGAAAATGGTCCAGTGAACGGAAAGAAAAAAGACTACGGATGGAGGTAAAGTGCCCTGTTGAGATTCACTTGTGTGGGTAGTTGTGGCAGAGTGGTTAAGGCGATGGACTAGAAATCCATTGGGGTATCCCCGCGCAGGTTCGAATCCTGCCAACTACGCTGTCCCTTTTGTGAACAGTATTTTCCCATAATTCTCTGAAATACCTTCTGGCATAAATGCGGGCTCCAAAAGCAGGACTAATAGGGTCAGCGGCCTGGGAGGGCTCAAACTTTTGCCATTGTGGCCTTCCTCTCTAGAAAAGGACTGCTTCTGTCCAGAGGCTAGACCGCCAGCAGAAATAGAAACGAGCTACGTTGAAAATGGACCATAGCTTTAAGCAAGTAGTCGTGGCCGAGTGGTTAAGGCGATGGACTTGAAATCCATTGGGGTCTCCCCGCGTAGGTTCAAATCCTGCCGACTACGTGCTACTTCACCTTTGGTGATATTTTATACTTCATATTAAATGGCATCTGCACAAGCAGGCCGAATATAGCTATCACTCTCAATAGAGCTAAGGAAGGCGAAACACTGGGCAGGGAATGGGATCAAAAGAGTGGCCGGAGAAGGCATGAGACTACCTGTCTGGCACTCCTGCCACTTGTGCACCCCAGCTGTCGAGAAGACACATGTCGAGTAATAGCCAAGGAGATTGGGAAAGAACTTCAGTTATCATCTCGCCAGTAAGTTCCATCTGAGGTATCAGATGCATGAAGGAAGTAGCCTTATTGGGGCGTCTGACAGTGTCATTATTTTCCTAAAGTGTCATAACTGCATTCTTTTACAACCTCCTTTTTGCTTTTCTCTGGCCAGGAACATGAACTTTATAATAGTGCCTTTGAGTCACGTCAGTATGCAGGTATGGACCGAGTGTATTTTTTGCAGTAGAACGGATAGGCAAAGATGGGAAGGCAGTGGAGCAGAGTGAACTGAGGGAAAGAAAAAGACTGCTGTGAGAGTGAGAACCTCAGCTTAAGTGGCAGCCACCCCTCGTGAGTAGTCGTGGCCGAGTGGTTAAGGCGATGGACTCGAAATCCATTGGGGTGTCCCCGCGCAGGTTCAAATCCTGCCGACTACGTCGGTGCTCTTTCACAATGATGTGTTAGGTTTTTCCTTGGATGCCTCCTTTCCCAGGAATAAGCATGTATTATTCAACAACGTTGAGAGCACAGGTAAAACAAAGACAAGAATGTGAAACAATGCACTGTGCAATGCCAGCATGAAAACTCTCAAGGAGTACGCTGCCCAGGCCTACAGCTTCTCAGACACTGTATCTGTCTATTTTGGGGAGCTGCAGAGAAGCCTTGCCTGTGCTTTTCGAGCCTGCTGTCTGGGGTGAGTGCCTGGATAAATTGTTGTTGGGAAGGACAAGGCAGCTAGCTCCTCTACAGGGGTCAATTTAGGAGGTTGGTGGGAAGCACAGGAAGGGGCAGGAAGGAAGCTCTCTGCTGTTGCTTCTCGGCCTAGGCAGAGCTGCAGGTGTGGTTAAAAAGGATTGGCGTTTGGCCAGGTCCCAGACCACAGTGCAACCTAGGGCAACAAGAGAGGTGAGGCTACTGAGGCCCTTACCCTGAGCCTTCTGACCCCACCGCCCCTTTGGCCCCGATCGGCCAAAACCTCTCTATAAGGGCTAAAGGTGATTATTATATATGCCTGAGTAACTTAGGGTCCCTCGCATAAATGGACTCCTGCTGAAGGAGCTCGCCTTTGCTTTGGGACTGGCCCAACACGGCCTTGCTCTCCTCAACAAACCTGCCACCAGCCAGGAGGCTGAATGGCTTGCAGAAGGACACTCCCAGGTATGCCCAAGCACTTCATTTGCATAGAGACTACCCTCTCTTGGGCCCGCCTCCACTCACCTATTAAGTAATGTGGCTAGAATATCAAGACAGAAAGAGGAGCAGGGCCTGACAGCCTTTCAAAGGCTCAACTGAGGTGCTGGGCTGACGGCTGGGATCACCAAAGCCTGGGATGACTCCAATATGGAAGCAGAAGCCTTAGGGCAAACAAAGGTCAGCAGTTGATGTGCTGTAAAGAAGAAGGGCTGCAGAGGGCCTCAGCAAAGCCTTCGGAATACTTGTGGATTGGCAGGAGTGCCTATATTTGTTTTTTGAGAAGCACCTTGCCAGTGCAAAGGATTGCTGAGGAAGAGGAAGGAGCAGAGCGGAATGACTGGAGCCAGTGAGGTTGCCTGTGAAGACATGAAGGGCTATGTTGAAAGGGGCACCGCTTGCAGAGCCAAGTAGTCGTTACCAAGTGGTTAAGGCGATGGACTAGATATCATTTGGCGTCTCCACGAGTATGTTCAAATCCTGCCGACTACGTCAGATGACATTTTTGGGATTCCTCTTCAGGGCCTCCTGCGTGGGAGAACAAGGGAGCAGCCTCTATGCAAAGCAGTCAGTAAAACAGAATATGAAGCAAAGACCATTAAAGCCACAGAAGAAAGATATGAACCCAGGCCAAATGCATCCTGCTCCCCCTCCCTCACCTGTCAGGCACTAGTCTGCAGAGAAACTGAACACGCCCACTCTCCTCCAAGGAGAATTCAGCTCAGGAAACGCCTAGCCACAGGCCCTAGATTGGACGAGGCACTTCTTTTCATACCTGTAAAGACCAACCCGTCTCTCTGTGGAGTCCATTCATGGCCTCCAAGACAGAAGTTTTGCCATGGTGCCTATCGTGGCTGCCATCTCCCTGACGTTAAAGCTACCACCTCTTCCGGCCTGATTTTTTTCCCCCGTCTCAAAACATGAACATACAAGGAGTGCTAATTTCACATGCATGCCTGCTTTTAGCTTGAGACGCTTTAGAAAGTCTTCTGTGGAATAGGAATGATGTATAGGAGAGCAGGGAAAATGGTCCAGTGAACGGAAAGAAAAAAGACTACGGATGGAGGTAAAGTGCCCTGTTGAGATTCACTTGTGTGGGTAGTTGTGGCCGAGTGGTTAAGGCGATGGACTAGAAATCCATTGGGGTATCCCCGCGCAGGTTCGAATCCTGCCAACTACGCTGTCCCTTTTGAGAACAGTATTTTCCCATAATTCTTTGAAATACCTTCTGGCATAAATGCGGGCTCCAAAAGCAGGACTAATAGGGTCAGCGGCCTGGGAGGGCTCAAACTTTTGCCATTGTGGCCTTCCTCTCTAGAAAAGGACTGCTTCTGTCCAGAGGCTAGACCGCCAGCAGAAATAGAAACGAGCTACGTTGAAAATGGACCATAGCTTTAAGCAAGTAGTCGTGGCCGAGTGGTTAAGGCGATGGACTTGAAATCCATTGGGGTCTCCCCGTGTAGGTTCAAATCCTGCCGACTACGTGCTACTTCACCTTTGGTGATATTTTATACTTCATATTAAATGGCATCTGCACAAGCAGGCCGAATATAGCTATCACTCTCAATAGAGCTAAGGAAGGCGAAACACTGGGCAGGGAATGGGATCAAAAGAGTGGCCGGAGAAGGCATGAGACTACCTGTCTGGCACTCCTGCCACTTGTGCACCCCAGCTGTCGAGAAGACACATGTCGAGTAATAGCCAAGGAGATTGGGAAAGAACTTCAGTTATCATCTCGCCAGTAAGTTCCATCTGAGGTATCAGATGCATGAAGGAAGTAGCCTTATTGGGGCGTCTGACAGTGTCATTATTTTCCTAAAGTGTCATAACTGCATTCTTTTACAACCTCCTTTTTGCTTTTCTCTGGCCAGGAACATGAACTTTATAATAGTGCCTTTGAGTCACGTCAGTATGCAGGTATGGACCGAGTGTATTTTTTGCAGTAGAACGGATAGGCAAAGATGGGAAGGCAGTGGAGCAGAGTGAACTGAGGGAAAGAAAAAGACTGCTGTGAGAGTGAGAACCTCAGCTTAAGTGGCAGCCACCCCTCGTGAGTAGTCGTGGCCGAGTGGTTAAGGCGATGGACTCGAAATCCATTGGGGTGTCCCCGCGCAGGTTCAAATCCTGCCGACTACGTCGGTGCTCTTTCACAATGATGTGTTAGGTTTTTCCTTGGATGCCTCCTTTCCCAGGAATAAGCATGTATTATTCAACAACGTTGAGAGCACAGGTAAAACAAAGACAAGAATGTGAAACAATGCACTGTGCAATGCCAGCATGAAAACTCTCAAGGAGTACGCTGCCCAGGCCTACAGCTTCTCAGACACTGTATCTGTCTATTTTGGGGAGCTGCAGAGAAGCCTTGCCTGTGCTTTTCGAGCCTGCTGTCTGGGGTGAGTGCCTGGATAAATTGTTGTTGGGAAGGACAAGGCAGCTAGCTCCTCTACAGGGGTCAATTTAGGAGGTTGGTGGGAAGCACAGGAAGGGGCAGGAAGGAAGCTCTCTGCTGTTGCTTCTCGGCCTAGGCAGAGCTGCAGGTGTGGTTAAAAAGGATTGGCGTTTGGCCAGGTCCCAGACCACAGTGCAACCTAGGGCAACAAGAGAGGTGAGGCTACTGAGGCCCTTACCCTGAGCCTTCTGACCCCACCGCCCCTTTGGCCCCGATCGGCCACGATCGGCCAAAACCTCTCTATAAGGGCTAAAGGTGATTATTATATATGCCTGAGTAACTTAGGGTCCCTCGCATAAATGGACTCCTGCTGAAGGAGCTCGCCTTTGCTTTGGGACTGGCCCAACACGGCCTTGCTCTCCTCAACAAACCTGCCACCAGCCAGGAGGCTGAATGGCTTGCAGAAGGACACTCCCAGGTATGCCCAAGCACTTCATTTGCATAGAGACTACCCTCTCTTGGGCCCGCCTCCACTCACCTATTAAGTAATGTGGCTAGAATATCAAGACAGAAAGAGGAGCAGGGCCTGACAGCCTTTCAAAGGCTCAACTGAGGTGCTGGGCTGACGGCTGGGATCACCAAAGCCTGGGATGACTCCAATATGGAAGCAGAAGCCTTAGGGCAAACAAAGGTCAGCAGTTGATGTGCTGTAAAGAAGAAGGGCTGCAGAGGGCCTCAGCAAAGCCTTCGGAATACTTGTGGATTGGCAGGAGTGCCTATATTTGTTTTTTGAGAAGCACCTTGCCAGTGCAAAGGATTGCTGAGGAAGAGGAAGGAGCAGAGCGGAATGACTGGAGCCAGTGAGGTTGCCTGTGAAGACATGAAGGGCTATGTTGAAAGGGGCACCGCTTGCAGAGCCAAGTAGTCGTTACCAAGTGGTTAAGGCGATGGACTAGATATCATTTGGCGTCTCCACGAGTATGTTCAAATCCTGCCGACTACGTCAGATGACATTTTTGGGATTCCTCTTCAGGGCCTCCTGCGTGGGAGAACAAGGGAGCAGCCTCTATGCAAAGCAGTCAGTAAAACAGAATATGAAGCAAAGACCATTAAAGCCACAGAAGAAAGATATGAACCCAGGCCAAATGCATCCTGCTCCCCCTCCCTCACCTGTCAGGCACTAGTCTGCAGAGAAACTGAACACGCCCACTCTCCTCCAAGGAGAATTCAGCTCAGGAAACGCCTAGCCACAGGCCCTAGATTGGACGAGGCACTTCTTTTCATACCTGTAAAGACCAACCCGTCTCTCTGTGGAGTCCATTCATGGCCTCCAAGACAGAAGTTTTGCCATGGTGCCTATCGTGGCTGCCATCTCCCTGACGTTAAAGCTACCACCTCTTCCGGCCTGATTTTTTTCCCCCGTCTCAAAACATGAACATACAAGGAGTGCTAATTTCACATGCATGCCTGCTTTTAGCTTGAGACGCTTTAGAAAGTCTTCTGTGGAATAGGAATGATGTATAGGAGAGCAGGGAAAATGGTCCAGTGAACGGAAAGAAAAAAGACTACGGATGGAGGTAAAGTGCCCTGTTGAGATTCACTTGTGTGGGTAGTTGTGGCCGAGTGGTTAAGGCGATGGACTAGAAATCCATTGGGGTATCCCCGCGCAGGTTCGAATCCTGCCAACTACGCTGTCCCTTTTGTGAACAGTATTTTCCCATAATTCTTTGAAATACCTTCTGGCATAAATGCGGGCTCCAAAAGCAGGACTAATAGGGTCAGCGGCCTGGGAGGGCTCAAACTTTTGCCATTGTGGCCTTCCTCTCTAGAAAAGGACTGCTTCTGTCCAGAGGCTAGACCGCCAGCAGAAATAGAAACGAGCTACGTTGAAAATGGACCATAGCTTTAAGCAAGTAGTCGTGGCCGAGTGGTTAAGGCGATGGACTTGAAATCCATTGGGGTCTCCCCGCGTAGGTTCAAATGCTGCCGACTACGTGCTACTTCACCTTTGGTGATATTTTATACTTCATATTAAATGGCATCTGCACAAGCAGGCCGAATATAGCTATCACTCTCAATAGAGCTAAGGAAGGCGAAACACTGGGCAGGGAATGGGATCAAAAGAGTGGCCGGAGAAGGCATGAGACTACCTGTCTGGCACTCCTGCCACTTGTGCACCCCAGCTGTCGAGAAGACACATGTCGAGTAATAGCCAAGGAGATTGGGAAAGAACTTCAGTTATCATCTCGCCAGTAAGTTCCATCTGAGGTATCAGATGCATGAAGGAAGTAGCCTTATTGGGGCGTCTGACAGTGTCATTATTTTCCTAAAGTGTCATAACTGCATTCTTTTACAACCTCCTTTTTGCTTTTCTCTGGCCAGGAACATGAACTTTATAATAGTGCCTTTGAGTCACGTCAGTATGCAGGTATGGACCGAGTGTATTTTTTGCAGTAGAACGGATAGGCAAAGATGGGAAGGCAGTGGAGCAGAGTGAACTGAGGGAAAGAAAAAGACTGCTGTGAGAGTGAGAACCTCAGCTTAAGTGGCAGCCACCCCTCGTGAGTAGTCGTGGCCGAGTGGTTAAGGCGATGGACTCGAAATCCATTGGGGTGTCCCCGCGCAGGTTCAAATCCTGCCGACTACGTCGGTGCTCTTTCACAATGATGTGTTAGGTTTTTCCTTGGATGCCTCCTTTCCCAGGAATAAGCATGTATTATTCAACAACGTTGAGAGCACAGGTAAAACAAAGACAAGAATGTGAAACAATGCACTGTGCAATGCCAGCATGAAAACTCTCAAGGAGTACGCTGCCCAGGCCTACAGCTTCTCAGACACTGTATCTGTCTATTTTGGGGAGCTGCAGAGAAGCCTTGCCTGTGCTTTTCGAGCCTGCTGTCTGGGGTGAGTGCCTGGATAAATTGTTGTTGGGAAGGACAAGGCAGCTAGCTCCTCTACAGGGGTCAATTTAGGAGGTTGGTGGGAAGCACAGGAAGGGGCAGGAAGGAAGCTCTCTGCTGTTGCTTCTCGGCCTAGGCAGAGCTGCAGGTGTGGTTAAAAAGGATTGGCGTTTGGCCAGGTCCCAGACCACAGTGCAACCTAGGGCAACAAGAGAGGTGAGGCTACTGAGGCCCTTACCCTGAGCCTTCTGACCCCACCGCCCCTTTGGCCCCGATCGGCCAAAACCTCTCTATAAGGGCTAAAGGTGATTATTATATATGCCTGAGTAACTTAGGGTCCCTCGCATAAATGGACTCCTGCTGAAGGAGCTCGCCTTTGCTTTGGGACTGGCCCAACACGGCCTTGCTCTCCTCAACAAACCTGCCACCAGCCAGGAGGCTGAATGGCTTGCAGAAGGACACTCCCAGGTATGCCCAAGCACTTCATTTGCATAGAGACTACCCTCTCTTGGGCCCGCCTCCACTCACCTATTAAGTAATGTGGCTAGAATATCAAGACAGAAAGAGGAGCAGGGCCTGACAGCCTTTCAAAGGCTCAACTGAGGTGCTGGGCTGACGGCTGGGATCACCAAAGCCTGGGATGACTCCAATATGGAAGCAGAAGCCTTAGGGCAAACAAAGGTCAGCAGTTGATGTGCTGTAAAGAAGAAGGGCTGCAGAGGGCCTCAGCAAAGCCTTCGGAATACTTGTGGATTGGCAGGAGTGCCTATATTTGTTTTTTGAGAAGCACCTTGCCAGTGCAAAGGATTGCTGAGGAAGAGGAAGGAGCAGAGCGGAATGACTGGAGCCAGTGAGGTTGTCTGTGAAGACATGAAGGGCTATGTTGAAAGGGGCACCGCTTGCAGAGCCAAGTAGTCGTTACCAAGTGGTTAAGGCGATGGACTAGATATCATTTGGTGTCTCCACGAGTATGTTCAAATCCTGCCGACTACGTCAGATGACATTTTTGGGATTCCTCTTCAGGGCCTCCTGCGTGGGAGAACAAGGGAGCAGCCTCTATGCAAAGCAGTCAGTAAAACAGAATATGAAGCAAAGACCATTAAAGCCACAGAAGAAAGATATGAACCCAGGCCAAATGCATCCTGCTCCCCCTCCCTCACCTGTCAGGCACTAGTCTGCAGAGAAACTGAACACGCCCACTCTCCTCCAAGGAGAATTCAGCTCAGGAAACGCCTAGCCACAGGCCCTAGATTGGACGAGGCACTTCTTTTCATACCTGTAAAGACCAACCCGTCTCTCTGTGGAGTCCATTCATGGCCTCCAAGACAGAAGTTTTGCCATGGTGCCTATCGTGGCTGCCATCTCCCTGACGTTAAAGCTACCACCTCTTCCGGCCTGATTTTTTTCCCCCGTCTCAAAACATGAACATACAAGGAGTGCTAATTTCACATGCATGCCTGCTTTTAGCTTGAGACGCTTTAGAAAGTCTTCTGTGGAATAGGAATGATGTATAGGAGAGCAGGGAAAATGGTCCAGTGAACGGAAAGAAAAAAGACTACGGATGGAGGTAAAGTGCCCTGTTGAGATTCACTTGTGTGGGTAGTTGTGGCCGAGTGGTTAAGGCGATGGACTAGAAATCCATTGGGGTATCCCCGCGCAGGTTCGAATCCTGCCAACTACGCTGTCCCTTTTGTGAACAGTATTTTCCCATAATTCTTTGAAATACCTTCTGGCATAAATGCGGGCTCCAAAAGCAGGACTAATAGGGTCAGCGGCCTGGGAGGGCTCAAACTTTTGCCATTGTGGCCTTCCTCTCTAGAAAAGGACTGCTTCTGTCCAGAGGCTAGACCGCCAGCAGAAATAGAAACGAGCTACGTTGAAAATGGACCATAGCTTTAAGCAAGTAGTCGTGGCCGAGTGGTTAAGGCGATGGACTTGAAATCCATTGGGGTCTCCCCGCGTAGGTTCAAATGCTGCCGACTACGTGCTACTTCACCTTTGGTGATATTTTATACTTCATATTAAATGGCATCTGCACAAGCAGGCCGAATATAGCTATCACTCTCAATAGAGCTAAGGAAGGCGAAACACTGGGCAGGGAATGGGATCAAAAGAGTGGCCGGAGAAGGCATGAGACTACCTGTCTGGCACTCCTGCCACTTGTGCACCCCAGCTGTCGAGAAGGCACATGTCGAGTAATAGCCAAGGAGATTGGGAAAGAACTTCAGTTATCATCTCGCCAGTAAGTTCCATCTGAGGTATCAGATGCATGAAGGAAGTAGCCTTATTGGGGCGTCTGACAGTGTCATTATTTTCCTAAAGTGTCATAACTGCATTCTTTTACAACCTCCTTTTTGCTTTTCTCTGGCCAGGAACATGAACTTTATAATAGTGCCTTTGAGTCACGTCAGTATGCAGGTATGGACCGAGTGTATTTTTTGCAGTAGAACGGATAGGCAAAGATGGGAAGGCAGTGGAGCAGAGTGAACTGAGGGAAAGAAAAAGACTGCTGTGAGAGTGAGAACCTCAGCTTAAGTGGCAGCCACCCCTCGTGAGTAGTCGTGGCCGAGTGGTTAAGGCGATGGACTCGAAATCCATTGGGGTGTCCCCGCGCAGGTTCAAATCCTGCCGACTACGTCGGTGCTCTTTCACAATGATGTGTTAGGTTTTTCCTTGGATGCCTCCTTTCCCAGGAATAAGCATGTATTATTCAACAACGTTGAGAGCACAGGTAAAACAAAGACAAGAATGTGAAACAATGCACTGTGCAATGCCAGCATGAAAACTCTCAAGGAGTACGCTGCCCAGGCCTACAGCTTCTCAGACACTGTATCTGTCTATTTTGGGGAGCTGCAGAGAAGCCTTGCCTGTGCTTTTCGAGCCTGCTGTCTGGGGTGAGTGCCTGGATAAATTGTTGTTGGGAAGGACAAGGCAGCTAGCTCCTCTACAGGGGTCAATTTAGGAGGTTGGTGGGAAGCACAGGAAGGGGCAGGAAGGAAGCTCTCTGCTGTTGCTTCTCGGCCTAGGCAGAGCTGCAGGTGTGGTTAAAAAGGATTGGCGTTTGGCCAGGTCCCAGACCACAGTGCAACCTAGGGCAACAAGAGAGGTGAGGCTACTGAGGCCCTTACCCTGAGCCTTCTGACCCCACCGCCCCTTTGGCCCCGATCGGCCAAAACCTCTCTATAAGGGCTAAAGGTGATTATTATATATGCCTGAGTAACTTAGGGTCCCTCGCATAAATGGACTCCTGCTGAAGGAGCTCGCCTCTGCTTTGGGACTGGCCCAACACGGCCTTGCTCTCCTCAACAAACCTGCCACCAGCCAGGAGGCTGAATGGCTTGCAGAAGGACACTCCCAGGTATGCCCAAGCACTTCATTTGCATAGAGACTACCCTCTCTTGGGCCCGCCTCCACTCACCTATTAAGTAATGTGGCTAGAATATCAAGACAGAAAGAGGAGCAGGGCCTGACAGCCTTTCAAAGGCTCAACTGAGGTGCTGGGCTGACGGCTGGGATCACCAAAGCCTGGGATGACTCCAATATGGAAGCAGAAGCCTTAGGGCAAACAAAGGTCAGCAGTTGATGTGCTGTAAAGAAGAAGGGCTGCAGAGGGCCTCAGCAAAGCCTTCGGAATACTTGTGGATTGGCAGGAGTGCCTATATTTGTTTTTTGAGAAGCACCTTGCCAGTGCAAAGGATTGCTGAGGAAGAGGAAGGAGCAGAGCGGAATGACTGGAGCCAGTGAGGTTGCCTGTGAAGACATGAAGGGCTATGTTGAAAGGGGCACCGCTTGCAGAGCCAAGTAGTCGTTACCAAGTGGTTAAGGCGATGGACTAGATATCATTTGGTGTCTCCACGAGTATGTTCAAATCCTGCCGACTACGTCAGATGACATTTTTGGGATTCCTCTTCAGGGCCTCCTGCGTGGGAGAACAAGGGAGCAGCCTCTATGCAAAGCAGTCAGTAAAACAGAATATGAAGCAAAGACCATTAAAGCCACAGAAGAAAGATATGAACCCAGGCCAAATGCATCCTGCTCCCCCTCCCTCACCTGTCAGGCACTAGTCTGCAGAGAAACTGAACACGCCCACTCTCCTCCAAGGAGAATTCAGCTCAGGAAACGCCTAGCCACAGGCCCTAGATTGGACGAGGCACTTCTTTTCATACCTGTAAAGACCAACCCGTCTCTCTGTGGAGTCCATTCATGGCCTCCAAGACAGAAGTTTTGCCATGGTGCCTATCGTGGCTGCCATCTCCCTGACGTTAAAGCTACCACCTCTTCCGGCCTGATTTTTTTCCCCCGTCTCAAAACATGAACATACAAGGAGTGCTAATTTCACATGCATACCTGCTTTTAGCTTGAGACGCTTTAGAAAGTCTTCTGTGGAATAGGAATGATGTATAGGAGAGCAGGGAAAATGGTCCAGTGAACGGAAAGAAAAAAGACTACGGATGGAGGTAAAGTGCCCTGTTGAGATTCACTTGTGTGGGTAGTTGTGGCCGAGTGGTTAAGGCGATGGACTAGAAATCCATTGGGGTATCCCCGCGCAGGTTCGAATCCTGCCAACTACGCTGTCCCTTTTGTGAACAGTATTTTCCCATAATTCTTTGAAATACCTTCTGGCATAAATGCGGGCTCCAAAAGCAGGACTAATAGGGTCAGCGGCCTGGGAGGGCTCAAACTTTTGCCATTGTGGCCTTCCTCTCTAGAAAAGGACTGCTTCTGTCCAGAGGCTAGACCGCCAGCAGAAATAGAAACGAGCTACGTTGAAAATGGACCATAGCTTTAAGCAAGTAGTCGTGGCCGAGTGGTTAAGGCGATGGACTTGAAATCCATTGGGGTCTCCCCGCGTAGGTTCAAATCCTGCCGACTACGTGCTACTTCACCTTTGGTGATATTTTATACTTCATATTAAATGGCATCTGCACAAGCAGGCCGAATATAGCTATCACTCTCAATAGAGCTAAGGAAGGCGAAACACTGGGCAGGGAATGGGATCAAAAGAGTGGCCGGAGAAGGCATGAGACTACCTGTCTGGCACTCCTGCCACTTGTGCACCCCAGCTGTCGAGAAGACACATGTCGAGTAATAGCCAAGGAGATTGGGAAAGAACTTCAGTTATCATCTCGCCAGTAAGTTCCATCTGAGGTATCAGATGCATGAAGGAAGTAGCCTTATTGGGGCGTCTGACAGTGTCATTATTTTCCTAAAGTGTCATAACTACATTCTTTTACAACCTCCTTTTTGCTTTTCTCTGGCCAGGAACATGAACTTTATAATAGTGCCTTTGAGTCACGTCAGTATGCAGGTATGGACCGAGTGTATTTTTTGCAGTAGAACGGATAGGCAAAGATGGGAAGGCAGTGGAGCAGAGTGAACTGAGGGAAAGAAAAAGACTGCTGTGAGAGTGAGAACCTCAGCTTAAGTGGCAGCCACCCCTCGTGAGTAGTCGTGGCCGAGTGGTTAAGGCGATGGACTCGAAATCCATTGGGGTGTCCCCGCGCAGGTTCAAATCCTGCCGACTACGTCGGTGCTCTTTCACAATGATGTGTTAGGTTTTTCCTTGGATGCCTCCTTTCCCAGGAATAAGCATGTATTATTCAACAACGTTGAGAGCACAGGTAAAACAAAGACAAGAATGTGAAACAATGCACTGTGCAATGCCAGCATGAAAACTCTCAAGGAGTACGCTGCCCAGGCCTACAGCTTCTCAGACACTGTATCTGTCTATTTTGGGGAGCTGCAGAGAAGCCTTGCCTGTGCTTTTCGAGCCTGCTGTCTGGGGTGAGTGCCTGGATAAATTGTTGTTGGGAAGGACAAGGCAGCTAGCTCCTCTACAGGGGTCAATTTAGGAGGTTGGTGGGAAGCACAGGAAGGGGCAGGAAGGAAGCTCTCTGCTGTTGCTTCTCGGCCTAGGCAGAGCTGCAGGTGTGGTTAAAAAGGATTGGCGTTTGGCCAGGTCCCAGACCACAGTGCAACCTAGGGCAACAAGAGAGGTGAGGCTACTGAGGCCCTTACCCTGAGCCTTCTGACCCCACCGCCCCTTTGGCCCCGATCGGCCAAAACCTCTCTATAAGGGCTAAAGGTGATTATTATATATGCCTGAGTAACTTAGGGTCCCTCGCATAAATGGACTCCTGCTGAAGGAGCTCGCCTTTGCTTTGGGACTGGCCCAACACGGCCTTGCTCTCCTCAACAAACCTGCCACCAGCCAGGAGGCTGAATGGCTTGCAGAAGGACACTCCCAGGTATGCCCAAGCACTTCATTTGCATAGAGACTACCCTCTCTTGGGCCCGCCTCCACTCACCTATTAAGTAATGTGGCTAGAATATCAAGACAGAAAGAGGAGCAGGGCCTGACAGC
This sequence comes from Pleurodeles waltl, assembly GCF_031143425.1. NCBI lineage: Eukaryota > Metazoa > Chordata > Amphibia > Caudata > Salamandridae > Pleurodeles > Pleurodeles waltl. Next base: position 11,171,385 of record NC_090446.1, read on the forward strand.
CTTTCAAAGGCTCAACTGAGGTGCTGGGCTGACGGCTGGGATCACCAAAGCCTGGGATGACTCCAATATGGAAGCAGAAGCCTTAGGGCAAACAAAGGTCAGCAGTTGATGTGCTGTAAAGAAGAAGGGCTGCAGAGGGCCTCAGCAAAGCCTTCGGAATACTTGTGGATTGGCAGGAGTGCCTATATTTGTTTTTTGAGAAGCACCTTGCCAGTGCAAAGGATTGCTGAGGAAGAGGAAGGAGCAGAGCGGAATGACTGGAGCCAGTGAGGTTGCCTGTGAAGACATGAAGGGCTATGTTGAAAGGGGCACCGCTTGCAGAGCCAAGTAGTCGTTACCAAGTGGTTAAGGCGATGGACTAGATATCATTTGGCGTCTCCACGAGTATGTTCAAATCCTGCCGACTACGTCAGATGACATTTTTGGGATTCCTCTTCAGGGCCTCCTGCGTGGGAGAACAAGGGAGCAGCCTCTATGCAAAGCAGTCAGTAAAACAGAATATGAAGCAAAGACCATTAAAGCCACAGAAGAAAGATATGAACCCAGGCCAAATGCATCCTGCTCCCCCTCCCTCACCTGTCAGGCACTAGTCTGCAGAGAAACTGAACACGCCCACTCTCCTCCAAGGAGAATTCAGCTCAGGAAACGCCTAGCCACAGGCCCTAGATTGGACGAGGCACTTCTTTTCATACCTGTAAAGACCAACCCGTCTCTCTGTGGAGTCCATTCATGGCCTCCAAGACAGAAGTTTTGCCATGGTGCCTATCGTGGCTGCCATCTCCCTGACGTTAAAGCTACCACCTCTTCCGGCCTGATTTTTTTCCCCCGTCTCAAAACATGAACATACAAGGAGTGCTAATTTCACATGCATGCCTGATTTTAGCTTGAGACGCTTTAGAAAGTCTTCTGTGGAATAGGAATGATGTATAGGAGAGCAGGGAAAATGGTCCAGTGAACGGAAAGAAAAAAGACTACGGATGGAGGTAAAGTGCCCTGTTGAGATTCACTTGTGTGGGTAGTTGTGGCCGAGTGGTTAAGGCGATGGACTAGAAATCCATTGGGGTATCCCCGCGCAGGTTCGAATCCTGCCAACTACGCTGTCCCTTTTGTGAACAGTATTTTCCCATAATTCTTTGAAATACCTTCTGGCATAAATGCGGGCTCCAAAAGCAGGACTAATAGGGTCAGCGGCCTGGGAGGGCTCAAACTTTTGCCATTGTGGCCTTCCTCTCTAGAAAAGGACTGCTTCTGTCCAGAGGCTAGACCGCCAGCAGAAATAGAAACGAGCTACGTTGAAAATGGACCATAGCTTTAAGCAAGTAGTCGTGGCCGAGTGGTTAAGGCGATGGACTTGAAATCCATTGGGGTCTCCCCGCGTAGGTTCAAATCCTGCCGACTACGTGCTACTTCACCTTTGGTGATATTTTATACTTCATATTAAATGGCATCTGCACAAGCAGGCCGAATATAGCTATCACTCTCAATAGAGCTAAGGAAGGCGAAACACTGGGCAGGGAATGGGATCAAAAGAGTGGCCGGAGAAGGCATGAGACTACCTGTCTGGCACTCCTGCCACTTGTGCACCCCAGCTGTCGAGAAGACACATGTCGAGTAATAGCCAAGGAGATTGGGAAAGAACTTCAGTTATCATCTCGCCAGTAAGTTCCATCTGAGGTATCAGATGCATGAAGGAAGTAGCCTTATTGGGGCGTCTGACAGTGTCATTATTTTCCTAAAGTGTCATAACTGCATTCTTTTACAACCTCCTTTTTGCTTTTCTCTGGCCAGGAACATGAACTTTATAATAGTGCCTTTGAGTCACGTCAGTATGCAGGTATGGACCGAGTGTATTTTTTGCAGTAGAACGGATAGGCAAAGATGGGAAGGCAGTGGAGCAGAGTGAACTGAGGGAAAGAAAAAGACTGCTGTGAGAGTGAGAACCTCAGCTTAAGTGGCAGCCACCCCTCGTGAGTAGTCGTGGCCGAGTGGTTAAGGCGATGGACTTGAAATCCATTGGGGTGTCCCCGCGCAGGTTCAAATCCTGCCGACTACGTCGGTGCTCTTTCACAATGATGTGTTAGGTTTTTCCTTGGATGCCTCCTTTCCCAGGAATAAGCATGTATTATTCAACAACGTTGAGAGCACAGGTAAAACAAAGACAAGAATGTGAAACAATGCACTGTGCAATGCCAGCATGAAAACTCTCAAGGAGTACGCTGCCCAGGCCTACAGCTTCTCAGACACTGTGTCTGTCTATTTTGGGGAGCTGCAGAGAAGCCTTGCCTGTGCTTTTCGAGCCTGCTGTCTGGGGTGAGTGCCTGGATAAATTGTTGTTGGGAAGGACAAGGCAGCTAGCTCCTCTACAGGGGTCAATTTAGGAGGTTGGTGGGAAGCACAGGAAGGGGCAGGAAGGAAGCTCTCTGCTGTTGCTTCTCGGCCTAGGCAGAGCTGCAGGTGTGGTTAAAAAGGATTGGCGTTTGGCCAGGTCCCAGACCACAGTGCAACCTAGGGCAACAAGAGAGGTGAGGCTACTGAGGCCCTTACCCTGAGCCTTCTGACCCCACCGCCCCTTTGGCCCCGATCGGCCACGATCGGCCAAAACCTCTCTATAAGGGCTAAAGGTGATTATTATATATGCCTGAGTAACTTAGGGTCCCTCGCATAAATGGACTCCTGCTGAAGGAGCTCGCCTTTGCTTTGGGACTGGCCCAACACGGCCTTGCTCTCCTCAACAAACCTGCCACCAGCCAGGAGGCTGAATGGCTTGCAGAAGGACACTCCCAGGTATGCCCAAGCACTTCATTTGCATAGAGACTACCCTCTCTTGGGCCCGCCTCCACTCACCTATTAAGTAATGTGGCTAGAATATCAAGACAGAAAGAGGAGCAGGGCCTGACAGCCTTTCAAAGGCTCAACTGAGGTGCTGGGCTGACGGCTGGGATCACCAAAGCCTGGGATGACTCCAATATGGAAGCAGAAGCCTTAGGGCAAACAAAGGTCAGCAGTTGATGTGCTGTAAAGAAGAAGGGCTGCAGAGGGCCTCAGCAAAGCCTTCGGAATACTTGTGGATTGGCAGGAGTGCCTATATTTGTTTTTTGAGAAGCACCTTGCCAGTGCAAAGGATTGCTGAGGAAGAGGAAGGAGCAGAGCGGAATGACTGGAGCCAGTGAGGTTGCCTGTGAAGACATGAAGGGCTATGTTGAAAGGGGCACCGCTTGCAGAGCCAAGTAGTCGTTACCAAGTGGTTAAGGCGATGGACTAGATATCATTTGGCGTCTCCACGAGTATGTTCAAATCCTGCCGACTACGTCAGATGACATTTTTGGGATTCCTCTTCAGGGCCTCCTGCGTGGGAGAACAAGGGAGCAGCCTCTATGCAAAGCAGTCAGTAAAACAGAATATGAAGCAAAGACCATTAAAGCCACAGAAGAAAGATATGAACCCAGGCCAAATGCATCCTGCTCCCCCTCCCTCACCTGTCAGGCACTAGTCTGCAGAGAAACTGAACACGCCCACTCTCCTCCAAGGAGAATTCAGCTCAGGAAACGCCTAGCCACAGGCCCTAGATTGGACGAGGCACTTCTTTTCATACCTGTAAAGACCAACCCGTCTCTCTGTGGAGTCCATTCATGGCCTCCAAGACAGAAGTTTTGCCATGGTGCCTATCGTGGCTGCCATCTCCCTGACGTTAAAGCTACCACCTCTTCCGGCCTGATTTTTTTCCCCCGTCTCAAAACATGAACATACAAGGAGTGCTAATTTCACATGCATGCCTGCTTTTAGCTTGAGACGCTTTAGAAAGTCTTCTGTGGAATAGGAATGATGTATAGGAGAGCAGGGAAAATGGTCCAGTGAACGGAAAGAAAAAAGACTACGGATGGAGGTAAAGTGCCCTGTTGAGATTCACTTGTGTGGGTAGTTGTGGCCGAGTGGTTAAGGCGATGGACTAGAAATCCATTGGGGTATCCCCGCGCAGGTTCGAATCCTGCCAACTACGCTGTCCCTTTTGTGAACAGTATTTTCCCATAATTCTTTGAAATACCTTCTGGCATAAATGCGGGCTCCAAAAGCAGGACTAATAGGGTCAGCGGCCTGGGAGGGCTCAAACTTTTGCCATTGTGGCCTTCCTCTCTAGAAAAGGACTGCTTCTGTCCAGAGGCTAGACCGCTAGCAGAAATAGAAACGAGCTACGTTGAAAATGGACCATAGCTTTAAGCAAGTAGTCGTGGCCGAGTGGTTAAGGCGATGGACTTGAAATCCATTGGGGTCTCCCCGCGTAGGTTCAAATGCTGCCGACTACGTGCTACTTCACCTTTGGTGATATTTTATACTTCATATTAAATGGCATCTGCACAAGCAGGCCGAATATAGCTATCACTCTCAATAGAGCTAAGGAAGGCGAAACACTGGGCAGGGAATGGGATCAAAAGAGTGGCCGGAGAAGGCATGAGACTACCTGTCTGGCACTCCTGCCACTTGTGCACCCCAGCTGTCGAGAAGACACATGTCGAGTAATAGCCAAGGAGATTGGGAAAGAACTTCAGTTATCATCTCGCCAGTAAGTTCCATCTGAGGTATCAGATGCATGAAGGAAGTAGCCTTATTGGGGCGTCTGACAGTGTCATTATTTTCCTAAAGTGTCATAACTGCATTCTTTTACAACCTCCTTTTTGCTTTTCTCTGGCCAGGAACATGAACTTTATAATAGTGCCTTTGAGTCACGTCAGTATGCAGGTATGGACCGAGTGTATTTTTTGCAGTAGAACGGATAGGCAAAGATGGGAAGGCAGTGGAGCAGAGTGAACTGAGGGAAAGAAAAAGACTGCTGTGAGAGTGAGAACCTCAGCTTAAGTGGCAGCCACCCCTCGTGAGTAGTCGTGGCCGAGTGGTTAAGGCGATGGACTCGAAATCCATTGGGGTGTCCCCGCGCAGGTTCAAATCCTGCCGACTACGTCGGTGCTCTTTCACAATGATGTGTTAGGTTTTTCCTTGGATGCCTCCTTTCCCAGGAATAAGCATGTATTATTCAACAACGTTGAGAGCACAGGTAAAACAAAGACAAGAATGTGAAACAATGCACTGTGCAATGCCAGCATGAAAACTCTCAAGGAGTACGCTGCCCAGGCCTACAGCTTCTCAGACACTGTATCTGTCTATTTTGGGGAGCTGCAGAGAAGCCTTGCCTGTGCTTTTCGAGCCTGCTGTCTGGGGTGAGTGCCTGGATAAATTGTTGTTGGGAAGGACAAGGCAGCTAGCTCCTCTACAGGGGTCAATTTAGGAGGTTGGTGGGAAGCACAGGAAGGGGCAGGAAGGAAGCTCTCTGCTGTTGCTTCTCGGCCTAGGCAGAGCTGCAGGTGTGGTTAAAAAGGATTGGCGTTTGGCCAGGTCCCAGACCACAGTGCAACCTAGGGCAACAAGAGAGGTGAGGCTACTGAGGCCCTTACCCTGAGCCTTCTGACCCCACCGCCCCTTTGGCCCCGATCGGCCAAAACCTCTCTATAAGGGCTAAAGGTGATTATTATATATGCCTGAGTAACTTAGGGTCCCTCGCATAAATGGACTCCTGCTGAAGGAGCTCGCCTTTGCTTTGGGACTGGCCCAACACGGCCTTGCTCTCCTCAACAAACCTGCCACCAGCCAGGAGGCTGAATGGCTTGCAGAAGGACACTCCCAGGTATGCCCAAGCACTTCATTTGCATAGAGACTACCCTCTCTTGGGCCCGCCTCCACTCACCTATTAAGTAATGTGGCTAGAATATCAAGACAGAAAGAGGAGCAGGGCCTGACAGCCTTTCAAAGGCTCAACTGAGGTGCTGGGCTGACGGCTGGGATCACCAAAGCCTGGGATGACTCCAATATGGAAGCAGAAGCCTTAGGGCAAACAAAGGTCAGCAGTTGATGTGCTGTAAAGAAGAAGGGCTGCAGAGGGCCTCAGCAAAGCCTTCGGAATACTTGTGGATTGGCAGGAGTGCCTATATTTGTTTTTTGAGAAGCACCTTGCCAGTGCAAAGGATTGCTGAGGAAGAGGAAGGAGCAGAGCGGAATGACTGGAGCCAGTGAGGTTGCCTGTGAAGACATGAAGGGCTATGTTGAAAGGGGCACCGCTTGCAGAGCCAAGTAGTCGTTACCAAGTGGTTAAGGCGATGGACTAGATATCATTTGGCGTCTCCACGAGTATGTTCAAATCCTGCCGACTACGTCAGATGACATTTTTGGGATTCCTCTTCAGGGCCTCCTGCGTGGGAGAACAAGGGAGCAGCCTCTATGCAAAGCAGTCAGTAAAACAGAATATGAAGCAAAGACCATTAAAGCCACAGAAGAAAGATATGAACCCAGGCCAAATGCATCCTGCTCCCCCTCCCTCACCTGTCAGGCACTAGTCTGCAGAGAAACTGAACACGCCCACTCTCCTCCAAGGAGAATTCAGCTCAGGAAACGCCTAGCCACAGGCCCTAGATTGGACGAGGCACTTCTTTTCATACCTGTAAAGACCAACCCGTCTCTCTGTGGAGTCCATTCATGGCCTCCAAGACAGAAGTTTTGCCATGGTGCCTATCGTGGCTGCCATCTCCCTGACGTTAAAGCTACCACCTCTTCCGGCCTGATTTTTTTCCCCCGTCTCAAAACATGAACATACAAGGAGTGCTAATTTCACATGCATGCCTGCTTTTAGCTTGAGACGCTTTAGAAAGTCTTCTGTGGAATAGGAATGATGTATAGGAGAGCAGGGAAAATGGTCCAGTGAACGGAAAGAAAAAAGACTACGGATGGAGGTAAAGTGCCCTGTTGAGATTCACTTGTGTGGGTAGTTGTGGCCGAGTGGTTAAGGCGATGGACTAGAAATCCATTGGGGTATCCCCGCGCAGGTTCGAATCCTGCCAACTACGCTGTCCCTTTTGTGAACAGTATTTTCCCATAATTCTTTGAAATACCTTCTGGCATAAATGCGGGCTCCAAAAGCAGGACTAATAGGGTCAGCGGCCTGGGAGGGCTCAAACTTTTGCCATTGTGGCCTTCCTCTCTAGAAAAGGACTGCTTCTGTCCAGAGGCTAGACCGCCAGCAGAAATAGAAACGAGCTACGTTGAAAATGGACCATAGCTTTAAGCAAGTAGTCGTGGCCGAGTGGTTAAGGCGATGGACTTGAAATCCATTGGGGTCTCCCCGCGTAGGTTCAAATGCTGCCGACTACGTGCTACTTCACCTTTGGTGATATTTTATACTTCATATTAAATGGCATCTGCACAAGCAGGCCGAATATAGCTATCACTCTCAATAGAGCTAAGGAAGGCGAAACACTGGGCAGGGAATGGGATCAAAAGAGTGGCCGGAGAAGGCATGAGACTACCTGTCTGGCACTCCTGCCACTTGTGCACCCCAGCTGTCGAGAAGACACATGTCGAGTAATAGCCAAGGAGATTGGGAAAGAACTTCAGTTATCATCTCGCCAGTAAGTTCCATCTGAGGTATCAGATGCATGAAGGAAGTAGCCTTATTGGGGCGTCTGACAGTGTCATTATTTTCCTAAAGTGTCATAACTGCATTCTTTTACAACCTCCTTTTTGCTTTTCTCTGGCCAGGAACATGAACTTTATAATAGTGCCTTTGAGTCACGTCAGTATGCAGGTATGGACCGAGTGTATTTTTTGCAGTAGAACGGATAGGCAAAGATGGGAAGGCAGTGGAGCAGAGTGAACTGAGGGAAAGAAAAAGACTGCTGTGAGAGTGAGAACCTCAGCTTAAGTGGCAGCCACCCCTCGTGAGTAGTCGTGGCCGAGTGGTTAAGGCGATGGACTCGAAATCCATTGGGGTGTCCCCGCGCAGGTTCAAATCCTGCCGACTACGTCGGTGCTCTTTCACAATGATGTGTTAGGTTTTTCCTTGGATGCCTCCTTTCCCAGGAATAAGCATGTATTATTCAACAACGTTGAGAGCACAGGTAAAACAAAGACAAGAATGTGAAACAATGCACTGTGCAATGCCAGCATGAAAACTCTCAAGGAGTACGCTGCCCAGGCCTACAGCTTCTCAGACACTGTATCTGTCTATTTTGGGGAGCTGCAGAGAAGCCTTGCCTGTGCTTTTCGAGCCTGCTGTCTGGGGTGAGTGCCTGGATAAATTGTTGTTGGGAAGGACAAGGCAGCTAGCTCCTCTACAGGGGTCAATTTAGGAGGTTGGTGGGAAGCACAGGAAGGGGCAGGAAGGAAGCTCTCTGCTGTTGCTTCTCGGCCTAGGCAGAGCTGCAGGTGTGGTTAAAAAGGATTGGCGTTTGGCCAGGTCCCAGACCACAGTGCAACCTAGGGCAACAAGAGAGGTGAGGCTACTGAGGCCCTTACCCTGAGCCTTCTGACCCCACCGCCCCTTTGGCCCCGATCGGCCACGATCGGCCAAAACCTCTCTATAAGGGCTAAAGGTGATTATTATATATGCCTGAGTAACTTAGGGTCCCTCGCATAAATGGACTCCTGCTGAAGGAGCTCGCCTTTGCTTTGGGACTGGCCCAACACGGCCTTGCTCTCCTCAACAAACCTGCCACCAGCCAGGAGGCTGAATGGCTTGCAGAAGGACACTCCCAGGTATGCCCAAGCACTTCATTTGCATAGAGACTACCCTCTCTTGGGCCCGCCTCCACTCACCTATTAAGTAATGTGGCTAGAATATCAAGACAGAAAGAGGAGCAGGGCCTGACAGCCTTTCAAAGGCTCAACTGAGGTGCTGGGCTGACGGCTGGGATCACCAAAGCCTGGGATGACTCCAATATGGAAGCAGAAGCCTTAGGGCAAACAAAGGTCAGCAGTTGATGTGCTGTAAAGAAGAAGGGCTGCAGAGGGCCTCAGCAAAGCCTTCGGAATACTTGTGGATTGGCAGGAGTGCCTATATTTGTTTTTTGAGAAGCACCTTGCCAGTGCAAAGGATTGCTGAGGAAGAGGAAGGAGCAGAGCGGAATGACTGGAGCCAGTGAGGTTGCCTGTGAAGACATGAAGGGCTATGTTGAAAGGGGCACCGCTTGCAGAGCCAAGTAGTCGTTACCAAGTGGTTAAGGCGATGGACTAGATATCATTTGGCGTCTCCACGAGTATGTTCAAATCCTGCCGACTACGTCAGATGACATTTTTGGGATTCCTCTTCAGGGCCTCCTGCGTGGGAGAACAAGGGAGCAGCCTCTATGCAAAGCAGTCAGTAAAACAGAATATGAAGCAAAGACCATTAAAGCCACAGAAGAAAGATATGAACCCAGGCCAAATGCATCCTGCTCCCCCTCCCTCACCTGTCAGGCACTAGTCTGCAGAGAAACTGAACACGCCCACTCTCCTCCAAGGAGAATTCAGCTCAGGAAACGCCTAGCCACAGGCCCTAGATTGGACGAGGCACTTCTTTTCATACCTGTAAAGACCAACCCGTCTCTCTGTGGAGTCCATTCATGGCCTCCAAGACAGAAGTTTTGCCATGGTGCCTATCGTGGCTGCCATCTCCCTGACGTTAAAGCTACCACCTCTTCCGGCCTGATTTTTTTCCCCCGTCTCAAAACATGAACATACAAGGAGTGCTAATTTCACATGCATGCCTGCTTTTAGCTTGAGACGCTTTAGAAAGTCTTCTGTGGAATAGGAATGATGTATAGGAGAGCAGGGAAAATGGTCCAGTGAACGGAAAGAAAAAAGACTACGGATGGAGGTAAAGTGCCCTGTTGAGATTCACTTGTGTGGGTAGTTGTGGCCGAGTGGTTAAGGCGATGGACTAGAAATCCATTGGGGTATCCCCGCGCAGGTTCGAATCCTGCCAACTACGCTGTCCCTTTTGTGAACAGTATTTTCCCATAATTCTTTGAAATACCTTCTGGCATAAATGCGGGCTCCAAAAGCAGGACTAATAGGGTCAGCGGCCTGGGAGGGCTCAAACTTTTGCCATTGTGGCCTTCCTCTCTAGAAAAGGACTGCTTCTGTCCAGAGGCTAGACCGCCAGCAGAAATAGAAACGAGCTACGTTGAAAATGGACCATAGCTTTAAGCAAGTAGTCGTGGCCGAGTGGTTAAGGCGATGGACTTGAAATCCATTGGGGTCTCCCCGCGTAGGTTCAAATGCTGCCGACTACGTGCTACTTCACCTTTGGTGATATTTTATACTTCATATTAAATGGCATCTGCACAAGCAGGCCGAATATAGCTATCACTCTCAATAGAGCTAAGGAAGGCGAAACACTGGGCAGGGAATGGGATCAAAAGAGTGGCCGGAGAAGGCATGAGACTACCTGTCTGGCACTCCTGCCACTTGTGCACCCCAGCTGTCGAGAAGACACATGTCGAGTAATAGCCAAGGAGATTGGGAAAGAACTTCAGTTATCATCTCGCCAGTAAGTTCCATCTGAGGTATCAGATGCATGAAGGAAGTAGCCTTATTGGGGCGTCTGACAGTGTCATTATTTTCCTAAAGTGTCATAACTGCATTCTTTTACAACCTCCTTTTTGCTTTTCTCTGGCCAGGAACATGAACTTTATAATAGTGCCTTTGAGTCACGTCAGTATGCAGGTATGGACCGAGTGTATTTTTTGCAGTAGAACGGATAGGCAAAGATGGGAAGGCAGTGGAGCAGAGTGAACTGAGGGAAAGAAAAAGACTGCTGTGAGAGTGAGAACCTCAGCTTAAGTGGCAGCCACCCCTCGTGAGTAGTCGTGGCCGAGTGGTTAAGGCGATGGACTCGAAATCCATTGGGGTGTCCCCGCGCAGGTTCAAATCCTGCCGACTACGTCGGTGCTCTTTCACAATGATGTGTTAGGTTTTTCCTTGGATGCCTCCTTTCCCAGGAATAAGCATGTATTATTCAACAACGTTGAGAGCACAGGTAAAACAAAGACAAGAATGTGAAACAATGCACTGTGCAATGCCAGCATGAAAACTCTCAAGGAGTACGCTGCCCAGGCCTACAGCTTCTCAGACACTGTATCTGTCTATTTTGGGGAGCTGCAGAGAAGCCTTGCCTGTGCTTTTCGAGCCTGCTGTCTGGGGTGAGTGCCTGGATAAATTGTTGTTGGGAAGGACAAGGCAGCTAGCTCCTCTACAGGGGTCAATTTAGGAGGTTGGTGGGAAGCACAGGAAGGGGCAGGAAGGAAGCTCTCTGCTGTTGCTTCTCGGCCTAGGCAGAGCTGCAGGTGTGGTTAAAAAGGATTGGCGTTTGGCCAGGTCCCAGACCACAGTGCAACCTAGGGCAACAAGAGAGGTGAGGCTACTGAGGCCCTTACCCTGAGCCTTCTGACCCCACCGCCCCTTTGGCCCCGATCGGCCAAAACCTCTCTATAAGGGCTAAAGGTGATTATTATATATGCCTGAGTAACTTAGGGTCCCTCGCATAAATGGACTCCTGCTGAAGGAGCTCGCCTTTGCTTTGGGACTGGCCCAACACGGCCTTGCTCTCCTCAACAAACCTGCCACCAGCCAGGAGGCTGAATGGCTTGCAGAAGGACACTCCCAGGTATGCCCAAGCACTTCATTTGCATAGAGACTACCCTCTCTTGGGCCCGCCTCCACTCACCTATTAAGTAATGTGGCTAGAATATCAAGACAGAAAGAGGAGCAGGGCCTGACAGCCTTTCAAAGGCTCAACTGAGGTGCTGGGCTGACGGCTGGGATCACCAAAGCCTGGGATGACTCCAATATGGAAGCAGAAGCCTTAGGGCAAACAAAGGTCAGCAGTTGATGTGCTGTAAAGAAGAAGGGCTGCAGAGGGCCTCAGCAAAGCCTTCGGAATACTTGTGGATTGGCAGGAGTGCCTATATTTGTTTTTTGAGAAGCACCTTGCCAGTGCAAAGGATTGCTGAGGAAGAGGAAGGAGCAGAGCGGAATGACTGGAGCCAGTGAGGTTGTCTGTGAAGACATGAAGGGCTATGTTGAAAGGGGCACCGCTTGCAGAGCCAAGTAGTCGTTACCAAGTGGTTAAGGCGATGGACTAGATATCATTTGGTGTCTCCACGAGTATGTTCAAATCCTGCCGACTACGTCAGATGACATTTTTGGGATTCCTCTTCAGGGCCTCCTGCGTGGGAGAACAAGGGAGCAGCCTCTATGCAAAGCAGTCAGTAAAACAGAATATGAAGCAAAGACCATTAAAGCCACAGAAGAAAGATATGAACCCAGGCCAAATGCATCCTGCTCCCCCTCCCTCACCTGTCAGGCACTAGTCTGCAGAGAAACTGAACACGCCCACTCTCCTCCAAGGAGAATTCAGCTCAGGAAACGCCTAGCCACAGGCCCTAGATTGGACGAGGCACTTCTTTTCATACCTGTAAAGACCAACCCGTCTCTCTGTGGAGTCCATTCATGGCCTCCAAGACAGAAGTTTTGCCATGGTGCCTATCGTGGCTGCCATCTCCCTGACGTTAAAGCTACCACCTCTTCCGGCCTGATTTTTTTCCCCCGTCTCAAAACATGAACATACAAGGAGTGCTAATTTCACATGCATGCCTGCTTTTAGCTTGAGACGCTTTAGAAAGTCTTCTGTGGAATAGGAATGATGTATAGGAGAGCAGGGAAAATGGTCCAGTGAACGGAAAGAAAAAAGACTACGGATGGAGGTAAAGTGCCCTGTTGAGATTCACTTGTGTGGGTAGTTGTGGCCGAGTGGTTAAGGCGATGGACTAGAAATCCATTGGGGTATCCCCGCGCAGGTTCGAATCCTGCCAACTACGCTGTCCCTTTTGTGAACAGTATTTTCCCATAATTCTTTGAAATACCTTCTGGCATAAATGCGGGCTCCAAAAGCAGGACTAATAGGGTCAGCGGCCTGGGAGGGCTCAAACTTTTGCCATTGTGGCCTTCCTCTCTAGAAAAGGACTGCTTCTGTCCAGAGGCTAGACCGCCAGCAGAAATAGAAACGAGCTACGTTGAAAATGGACCATAGCTTTAAGCAAGTAGTCGTGGCCGAGTGGTTAAGGCGATGGACTTGAAATCCATTGGGGTCTCCCCGCGTAGGTTCAAATGCTGCCGACTACGTGCTACTTCACCTTTGGTGATATTTTATACTTCATATTAAATGGCATCTGCACAAGCAGGCCGAATATAGCTATCACTCTCAATAGAGCTAAGGAAGGCGAAACACTGGGCAGGGAATGGGATCAAAAGAGTGGCCGGAGAAGGCATGAGACTACCTGTCTGGCACTCCTGCCACTTGTGCACCCCAGCTGTCGAGAAGGCACATGTCGAGTAATAGCCAAGGAGATTGGGAAAGAACTTCAGTTATCATCTCGCCAGTAAGTTCCATCTGAGGTATCAGATGCATGAAGGAAGTAGCCTTATTGGGGCGTCTGACAGTGTCATTATTTTCCTAAAGTGTCATAACTGCATTCTTTTACAACCTCCTTTTTGCTTTTCTCTGGCCAGGAACATGAACTTTATAATAGTGCCTTTGAGTCACGTCAGTATGCAGGTATGGACCGAGTGTATTTTTTGCAGTAGAACGGATAGGCAAAGATGGGAAGGCAGTGGAGCAGAGTGAACTGAGGGAAAGAAAAAGACTGCTGTGAGAGTGAGAACCTCAGCTTAAGTGGCAGCCACCCCTCGTGAGTAGTCGTGGCCGAGTGGTTAAGGCGATGGACTCGAAATCCATTGGGGTGTCCCCGCGCAGGTTCAAATCCTGCCGACTACGTCGGTGCTCTTTCACAATGATGTGTTAGGTTTTTCCTTGGATGCCTCCTTTCCCAGGAATAAGCATGTATTATTCAACAACGTTGAGAGCACAGGTAAAACAAAGACAAGAATGTGAAACAATGCACTGTGCAATGCCAGCATGAAAACTCTCAAGGAGTACGCTGCCCAGGCCTACAGCTTCTCAGACACTGTATCTGTCTATTTTGGGGAGCTGCAGAGAAGCCTTGCCTGTGCTTTTCGAGCCTGCTGTCTGGGGTGAGTGCCTGGATAAATTGTTGTTGGGAAGGACAAGGCAGCTAGCTCCTCTACAGGGGTCAATTTAGGAGGTTGGTGGGAAGCACAGGAAGGGGCAGGAAGGAAGCTCTCTGCTGTTGCTTCTCGGCCTAGGCAGAGCTGCAGGTGTGGTTAAAAAGGATTGGCGTTTGGCCAGGTCCCAGACCACAGTGCAACCTAGGGCAACAAGAGAGGTGAGGCTACTGAGGCCCTTACCCTGAGCCTTCTGACCCCACCGCCCCTTTGGCCCCGATCGGCCAAAACCTCTCTATAAGGGCTAAAGGTGATTATTATATATGCCTGAGTAACTTAGGGTCCCTCGCATAAATGGACTCCTGCTGAAGGAGCTCGCCTCTGCTTTGGGACTGGCCCAACACGGCCTTGCTCTCCTCAACAAACCTGCCACCAGCCAGGAGGCTGAATGGCTTGCAGAAGGACACTCCCAGGTATGCCCAAGCACTTCATTTGCATAGAGACTACCCTCTCTTGGGCCCGCCTCCACTCACCTATTAAGTAATGTGGCTAGAATATCAAGACAGAAAGAGGAGCAGGGCCTGACAGCCTTTCAAAGGCTCAACTGAGGTGCTGGGCTGACGGCTGGGATCACCAAAGCCTGGGATGACTCCAATATGGAAGCAGAAGCCTTAGGGCAAACAAAGGTCAGCAGTTGATGTGCTGTAAAGAAGAAGGGCTGCAGAGGGCCTCAGCAAAGCCTTCGGAATACTTGTGGATTGGCAGGAGTGCCTATATTTGTTTTTTGAGAAGCACCTTGCCAGTGCAAAGGATTGCTGAGGAAGAGGAAGGAGCAGAGCGGAATGACTGGAGCCAGTGAGGTTGCCTGTGAAGACATGAAGGGCTATGTTGAAAGGGGCACCGCTTGCAGAGCCAAGTAGTCGTTACCAAGTGGTTAAGGCGATGGACTAGATATCATTTGGTGTCTCCACGAGTATGTTCAAATCCTGCCGACTACGTCAGATGACATTTTTGGGATTCCTCTTCAGGGCCTCCTGCGTGGGAGAACAAGGGAGCAGCCTCTATGCAAAGCAGTCAGTAAAACAGAATATGAAGCAAAGACCATTAAAGCCACAGAAGAAAGATATGAACCCAGGCCAAATGCATCCTGCTCCCCCTCCCTCACCTGTCAGGCACTAGTCTGCAGAGAAACTGAACACGCCCACTCTCCTCCAAGGAGAATTCAGCTCAGGAAACGCCTAGCCACAGGCCCTAGATTGGACGAGGCACTTCTTTTCATACCTGTAAAGACCAACCCGTCTCTCTGTGGAGTCCATTCATGGCCTCCAAGACAGAAGTTTTGCCATGGTGCCTATCGTGGCTGCCATCTCCCTGACGTTAAAGCTACCACCTCTTCCGGCCTGATTTTTTTCCCCCGTCTCAAAACATGAACATACAAGGAGTGCTAATTTCACATGCATACCTGCTTTTAGCTTGAGACGCTTTAGAAAGTCTTCTGTGGAATAGGAATGATGTATAGGAGAGCAGGGAAAATGGTCCAGTGAACGGAAAGAAAAAAGACTACGGATGGAGGTAAAGTGCCCTGTTGAGATTCACTTGTGTGGGTAGTTGTGGCCGAGTGGTTAAGGCGATGGACTAGAAATCCATTGGGGTATCCCCGCGCAGGTTCGAATCCTGCCAACTACGCTGTCCCTTTTGTGAACAGTATTTTCCCATAATTCTTTGAAATACCTTCTGGCATAAATGCGGGCTCCAAAAGCAGGACTAATAGGGTCAGCGGCCTGGGAGGGCTCAAACTTTTGCCATTGTGGCCTTCCTCTCTAGAAAAGGACTGCTTCTGTCCAGAGGCTAGACCGCCAGCAGAAATAGAAACGAGCTACGTTGAAAATGGACCATAGCTTTAAGCAAGTAGTCGTGGCCGAGTGGTTAAGGCGATGGACTTGAAATCCATTGGGGTCTCCCCGCGTAGGTTCAAATCCTGCCGACTACGTGCTACTTCACCTTTGGTGATATTTTATACTTCATATTAAATGGCATCTGCACAAGCAGGCCGAATATAGCTATCACTCTCAATAGAGCTAAGGAAGGCGAAACACTGGGCAGGGAATGGGATCAAAAGAGTGGCCGGAGAAGGCATGAGACTACCTGTCTGGCACTCCTGCCACTTGTGCACCCCAGCTGTCGAGAAGACACATGTCGAGTAATAGCCAAGGAGATTGGGAAAGAACTTCAGTTATCATCTCGCCAGTAAGTTCCATCTGAGGTATCAGATGCATGAAGGAAGTAGCCTTATTGGGGCGTCTGACAGTGTCATTATTTTCCTAAAGTGTCATAACTACATTCTTTTACAACCTCCTTTTTGCTTTTCTCTGGCCAGGAACATGAACTTTATAATAGTGCCTTTGAGTCACGTCAGTATGCAGGTATGGACCGAGTGTATTTTTTGCAGTAGAACGGATAGGCAAAGATGGGAAGGCAGTGGAGCAGAGTGAACTGAGGGAAAGAAAAAGACTGCTGTGAGAGTGAGAACCTCAGCTTAAGTGGCAGCCACCCCTCGTGAGTAGTCGTGGCCGAGTGGTTAAGGCGATGGACTCGAAATCCATTGGGGTGTCCCCGCGCAGGTTCAAATCCTGCCGACTACGTCGGTGCTCTTTCACAATGATGTGTTAGGTTTTTCCTTGGATGCCTCCTTTCCCAGGAATAAGCATGTATTATTCAACAACGTTGAGAGCACAGGTAAAACAAAGACAAGAATGTGAAACAATGCACTGTGCAATGCCAGCATGAAAACTCTCAAGGAGTACGCTGCCCAGGCCTACAGCTTCTCAGACACTGTATCTGTCTATTTTGGGGAGCTGCAGAGAAGCCTTGCCTGTGCTTTTCGAGCCTGCTGTCTGGGGTGAGTGCCTGGATAAATTGTTGTTGGGAAGGACAAGGCAGCTAGCTCCTCTACAGGGGTCAATTTAGGAGGTTGGTGGGAAGCACAGGAAGGGGCAGGAAGGAAGCTCTCTGCTGTTGCTTCTCGGCCTAGGCAGAGCTGCAGGTGTGGTTAAAAAGGATTGGCGTTTGGCCAGGTCCCAGACCACAGTGCAACCTAGGGCAACAAGAGAGGTGAGGCTACTGAGGCCCTTACCCTGAGCCTTCTGACCCCACCGCCCCTTTGGCCCCGATCGGCCAAAACCTCTCTATAAGGGCTAAAGGTGATTATTATATATGCCTGAGTAACTTAGGGTCCCTCGCATAAATGGACTCCTGCTGAAGGAGCTCGCCTTTGCTTTGGGACTGGCCCAACACGGCCTTGCTCTCCTCAACAAACCTGCCACCAGCCAGGAGGCTGAATGGCTTGCAGAAGGACACTCCCAGGTATGCCCAAGCACTTCATTTGCATAGAGACTACCCTCTCTTGGGCCCGCCTCCACTCACCTATTAAGTAATGTGGCTAGAATATCAAGACAGAAAGAGGAGCAGGGCCTGACAGCCTTTCAAAGGCTCAACTGAGGTGCTGGGCTGACGGCTGGGATCACCAAAGCCTGGGATGACTCCAATATGGAAGCAGAAGCCTTAGGGCAAACAAAGGTCAGCAGTTGATGTGCTGTAAAGAAGAAGGGCTGCAGAGGGCCTCAGCAAAGCCTTCGGAATACTTGTGGATTGGCAGGAGTGCCTATATTTGTTTTTTGAGAAGCACCTTGCCAGTGCAAAGGATTGCTGAGGAAGAGGAAGGAGCAGAGCGGAATGACTGGAGCCAGTGAGGTTGCCTGTGAAGACATGAAGGGCTATGTTGAAAGGGGCACCGCTTGCAGAGCCAAGTAGTCGTTACCAAGTGGTTAAGGCGATGGACTAGATATCATTTGGCGTCTCCACGAGTATGTTCAAATCCTGCCGACTACGTCAGATGACATTTTTGGGATTCCTCTTCAGGGCCTCCTGCGTGGGAGAACAAGGGAGCAGCCTCTATGCAAAGCAGTCAGTAAAACAGAATATGAAGCAAAGACCATTAAAGCCACAGAAGAAAGATATGAACCCAGGCCAAATGCATCCTGCTCCCCCTCCCTCACCTGTCAGGCACTAGTCTGCAGAGAAACTGAACACGCCCACTCTCCTCCAAGGAGAATTCAGCTCAGGAAACGCCTAGCCACAGGCCCTAGATTGGACGAGGCACTTCTTTTCATACCTGTAAAGACCAACCCGTCTCTCTGTGGAGTCCATTCATGGCCTCCAAGACAGAAGTTTTGCCATGGTGCCTATCGTGGCTGCCATCTCCCTGACGTTAAAGCTACCACCTCTTCCGGCCTGATTTTTTTCCCCCGTCTCAAAACATGAACATACAAGGAGTGCTAATTTCACATGCATGCCTGATTTTAGCTTGAGACGCTTTAGAAAGTCTTCTGTGGAATAGGAATGATGTATAGGAGAGCAGGGAAAATGGTCCAGTGAACGGAAAGAAAAAAGACTACGGATGGAGGTAAAGTGCCCTGTTGAGATTCACTTGTGTGGGTAGTTGTGGCCGAGTGGTTAAGGCGATGGACTAGAAATCCATTGGGGTATCCCCGCGCAGGTTCGAATCCTGCCAACTACGCTGTCCCTTTTGTGAACAGTATTTTCCCATAATTCTTTGAAATACCTTCTGGCATAAATGCGGGCTCCAAAAGCAGGACTAATAGGGTCAGCGGCCTGGGAGGGCTCAAACTTTTGCCATTGTGGCCTTCCTCTCTAGAAAAGGACTGCTTCTGTCCAGAGGCTAGACCGCCAGCAGAAATAGAAACGAGCTACGTTGAAAATGGACCATAGCTTTAAGCAAGTAGTCGTGGCCGAGTGGTTAAGGCGATGGACTTGAAATCCATTGGGGTCTCCCCGCGTAGGTTCAAATCCTGCCGACTACGTGCTACTTCACCTTTGGTGATATTTTATACTTCATATTAAATGGCATCTGCACAAGCAGGCCGAATATAGCTATCACTCTCAATAGAGCTAAGGAAGGCGAAACACTGGGCAGGGAATGGGATCAAAAGAGTGGCCGGAGAAGGCATGAGACTACCTGTCTGGCACTCCTGCCACTTGTGCACCCCAGCTGTCGAGAAGACACATGTCGAGTAATAGCCAAGGAGATTGGGAAAGAACTTCAGTTATCATCTCGCCAGTAAGTTCCATCTGAGGTATCAGATGCATGAAGGAAGTAGCCTTATTGGGGCGTCTGACAGTGTCATTATTTTCCTAAAGTGTCATAACTGCATTCTTTTACAACCTCCTTTTTGCTTTTCTCTGGCCAGGAACATGAACTTTATAATAGTGCCTTTGAGTCACGTCAGTATGCAGGTATGGACCGAGTGTATTTTTTGCAGTAGAACGGATAGGCAAAGATGGGAAGGCAGTGGAGCAGAGTGAACTGAGGGAAAGAAAAAGACTGCTGTGAGAGTGAGAACCTCAGCTTAAGTGGCAGCCACCCCTCGTGAGTAGTCGTGGCCGAGTGGTTAAGGCGATGGACTTGAAATCCATTGGGGTGTCCCCGCGCAGGTTCAAATCCTGCCGACTACGTCGGTGCTCTTTCACAATGATGTGTTAGGTTTTTCCTTGGATGCCTCCTTTCCCAGGAATAAGCATGTATTATTCAACAACGTTGAGAGCACAGGTAAAACAAAGACAAGAATGTGAAACAATGCACTGTGCAATGCCAGCATGAAAACTCTCAAGGAGTACGCTGCCCAGGCCTACAGCTTCTCAGACACTGTGTCTGTCTATTTTGGGGAGCTGCAGAGAAGCCTTGCCTGTGCTTTTCGAGCCTGCTGTCTGGGGTGAGTGCCTGGATAAATTGTTGTTGGGAAGGACAAGGCAGCTAGCTCCTCTACAGGGGTCAATTTAGGAGGTTGGTGGGAAGCACAGGAAGGGGCAGGAAGGAAGCTCTCTGCTGTTGCTTCTCGGCCTAGGCAGAGCTGCAGGTGTGGTTAAAAAGGATTGGCGTTTGGCCAGGTCCCAGACCACAGTGCAACCTAGGGCAACAAGAGAGGTGAGGCTACTGAGGCCCTTACCCTGAGCCTTCTGACCCCACCGCCCCTTTGGCCCCGATCGGCCACGATCGGCCAAAACCTCTCTATAAGGGCTAAAGGTGATTATTATATATGCCTGAGTAACTTAGGGTCCCTCGCATAAATGGACTCCTGCTGAAGGAGCTCGCCTTTGCTTTGGGACTGGCCCAACACGGCCTTGCTCTCCTCAACAAACCTGCCACCAGCCAGGAGGCTGAATGGCTTGCAGAAGGACACTCCCAGGTATGCCCAAGCACTTCATTTGCATAGAGACTACCCTCTCTTGGGCCCGCCTCCACTCACCTATTAAGTAATGTGGCTAGAATATCAAGACAGAAAGAGGAGCAGGGCCTGACAGCCTTTCAAAGGCTCAACTGAGGTGCTGGGCTGACGGCTGGGATCACCAAAGCCTGGGATGACTCCAATATGGAAGCAGAAGCCTTAGGGCAAACAAAGGTCAGCAGTTGATGTGCTGTAAAGAAGAAGGGCTGCAGAGGGCCTCAGCAAAGCCTTCGGAATACTTGTGGATTGGCAGGAGTGCCTATATTTGTTTTTTGAGAAGCACCTTGCCAGTGCAAAGGATTGCTGAGGAAGAGGAAGGAGCAGAGCGGAATGACTGGAGCCAGTGAGGTTGCCTGTGAAGACATGAAGGGCTATGTTGAAAGGGGCACCGCTTGCAGAGCCAAGTAGTCGTTACCAAGTGGTTAAGGCGATGGACTAGATATCATTTGGCGTCTCCACGAGTATGTTCAAATCCTGCCGACTACGTCAGATGACATTTTTGGGATTCCTCTTCAGGGCCTCCTGCGTGGGAGAACAAGGGAGCAGCCTCTATGCAAAGCAGTCAGTAAAACAGAATATGAAGCAAAGACCATTAAAGCCACAGAAGAAAGATATGAACCCAGGCCAAATGCATCCTGCTCCCCCTCCCTCACCTGTCAGGCACTAGTCTGCAGAGAAACTGAACACGCCCACTCTCCTCCAAGGAGAATTCAGCTCAGGAAACGCCTAGCCACAGGCCCTAGATTGGACGAGGCACTTCTTTTCATACCTGTAAAGACCAACCCGTCTCTCTGTGGAGTCCATTCATGGCCTCCAAGACAGAAGTTTTGCCATGGTGCCTATCGTGGCTGCCATCTCCCTGACGTTAAAGCTACCACCTCTTCCGGCCTGATTTTTTTCCCCCGTCTCAAAACATGAACATACAAGGAGTGCTAATTTCACATGCATGCCTGCTTTTAGCTTGAGACGCTTTAGAAAGTCTTCTGTGGAATAGGAATGATGTATAGGAGAGCAGGGAAAATGGTCCAGTGAACGGAAAGAAAAAAGACTACGGATGGAGGTAAAGTGCCCTGTTGAGATTCACTTGTGTGGGTAGTTGTGGCCGAGTGGTTAAGGCGATGGACTAGAAATCCATTGGGGTATCCCCGCGCAGGTTCGAATCCTGCCAACTACGCTGTCCCTTTTGTGAACAGTATTTTCCCATAATTCTTTGAAATACCTTCTGGCATAAATGCGGGCTCCAAAAGCAGGACTAATAGGGTCAGCGGCCTGGGAGGGCTCAAACTTTTGCCATTGTGGCCTTCCTCTCTAGAAAAGGACTGCTTCTGTCCAGAGGCTAGACCGCTAGCAGAAATAGAAACGAGCTACGTTGAAAATGGACCATAGCTTTAAGCAAGTAGTCGTGGCCGAGTGGTTAAGGCGATGGACTTGAAATCCATTGGGGTCTCCCCGCGTAGGTTCAAATGCTGCCGACTACGTGCTACTTCACCTTTGGTGATATTTTATACTTCATATTAAATGGCATCTGCACAAGCAGGCCGAATATAGCTATCACTCTCAATAGAGCTAAGGAAGGCGAAACACTGGGCAGGGAATGGGATCAAAAGAGTGGCCGGAGAAGGCATGAGACTACCTGTCTGGCACTCCTGCCACTTGTGCACCCCAGCTGTCGAGAAGACACATGTCGAGTAATAGCCAAGGAGATTGGGAAAGAACTTCAGTTATCATCTCGCCAGTAAGTTCCATCTGAGGTATCAGATGCATGAAGGAAGTAGCCTTATTGGGGCGTCTGACAGTGTCATTATTTTCCTAAAGTGTCATAACTGCATTCTTTTACAACCTCCTTTTTGCTTTTCTCTGGCCAGGAACATGAACTTTATAATAGTGCCTTTGAGTCACGTCAGTATGCAGGTATGGACCGAGTGTATTTTTTGCAGTAGAACGGATAGGCAAAGATGGGAAGGCAGTGGAGCAGAGTGAACTGAGGGAAAGAAAAAGACTGCTGTGAGAGTGAGAACCTCAGCTTAAGTGGCAGCCACCCCTCGTGAGTAGTCGTGGCCGAGTGGTTAAGGCGATGGACTCGAAATCCATTGGGGTGTCCCCGCGCAGGTTCAAATCCTGCCGACTACGTCGGTGCTCTTTCACAATGATGTGTTAGGTTTTTCCTTGGATGCCTCCTTTCCCAGGAATAAGCATGTATTATTCAACAACGTTGAGAGCACAGGTAAAACAAAGACAAGAATGTGAAACAATGCACTGTGCAATGCCAGCATGAAAACTCTCAAGGAGTACGCTGCCCAGGCCTACAGCTTCTCAGACACTGTATCTGTCTATTTTGGGGAGCTGCAGAGAAGCCTTGCCTGTGCTTTTCGAGCCTGCTGTCTGGGGTGAGTGCCTGGATAAATTGTTGTTGGGAAGGACAAGGCAGCTAGCTCCTCTACAGGGGTCAATTTAGGAGGTTGGTGGGAAGCACAGGAAGGGGCAGGAAGGAAGCTCTCTGCTGTTGCTTCTCGGCCTAGGCAGAGCTGCAGGTGTGGTTAAAAAGGATTGGCGTTTGGCCAGGTCCCAGACCACAGTGCAACCTAGGGCAACAAGAGAGGTGAGGCTACTGAGGCCCTTACCCTGAGCCTTCTGACCCCACCGCCCCTTTGGCCCCGATCGGCCAAAACCTCTCTATAAGGGCTAAAGGTGATTATTATATATGCCTGAGTAACTTAGGGTCCCTCGCATAAATGGACTCCTGCTGAAGGAGCTCGCCTTTGCTTTGGGACTGGCCCAACACGGCCTTGCTCTCCTCAACAAACCTGCCACCAGCCAGGAGGCTGAATGGCTTGCAGAAGGACACTCCCAGGTATGCCCAAGCACTTCATTTGCATAGAGACTACCCTCTCTTGGGCCCGCCTCCACTCACCTATTAAGTAATGTGGCTAGAATATCAAGACAGAAAGAGGAGCAGGGCCTGACAGCCTTTCAAAGGCTCAACTGAGGTGCTGGGCTGACGGCTGGGATCACCAAAGCCTGGGATGACTCCAATATGGAAGCAGAAGCCTTAGGGCAAACAAAGGTCAGCAGTTGATGTGCTGTAAAGAAGAAGGGCTGCAGAGGGCCTCAGCAAAGCCTTCGGAATACTTGTGGATTGGCAGGAGTGCCTATATTTGTTTTTTGAGAAGCACCTTGCCAGTGCAAAGGATTGCTGAGGAAGAGGAAGGAGCAGAGCGGAATGACTGGAGCCAGTGAGGTTGCCTGTGAAGACATGAAGGGCTATGTTGAAAGGGGCACCGCTTGCAGAGCCAAGTAGTCGTTACCAAGTGGTTAAGGCGATGGACTAGATATCATTTGGCGTCTCCACGAGTATGTTCAAATCCTGCCGACTACGTCAGATGACATTTTTGGGATTCCTCTTCAGGGCCTCCTGCGTGGGAGAACAAGGGAGCAGCCTCTATGCAAAGCAGTCAGTAAAACAGAATATGAAGCAAAGACCATTAAAGCCACAGAAGAAAGATATGAACCCAGGCCAAATGCATCCTGCTCCCCCTCCCTCACCTGTCAGGCACTAGTCTGCAGAGAAACTGAACACGCCCACTCTCCTCCAAGGAGAATTCAGCTCAGGAAACGCCTAGCCACAGGCCCTAGATTGGACGAGGCACTTCTTTTCATACCTGTAAAGACCAACCCGTCTCTCTGTGGAGTCCATTCATGGCCTCCAAGACAGAAGTTTTGCCATGGTGCCTATCGTGGCTGCCATCTCCCTGACGTTAAAGCTACCACCTCTTCCGGCCTGATTTTTTTCCCCCGTCTCAAAACATGAACATACAAGGAGTGCTAATTTCACATGCATGCCTGCTTTTAGCTTGAGACGCTTTAGAAAGTCTTCTGTGGAATAGGAATGATGTATAGGAGAGCAGGGAAAATGGTCCAGTGAACGGAAAGAAAAAAGACTACGGATGGAGGTAAAGTGCCCTGTTGAGATTCACTTGTGTGGGTAGTTGTGGCCGAGTGGTTAAGGCGATGGACTAGAAATCCATTGGGGTATCCCCGCGCAGGTTCGAATCCTGCCAACTACGCTGTCCCTTTTGTGAACAGTATTTTCCCATAATTCTTTGAAATACCTTCTGGCATAAATGCGGGCTCCAAAAGCAGGACTAATAGGGTCAGCGGCCTGGGAGGGCTCAAACTTTTGCCATTGTGGCCTTCCTCTCTAGAAAAGGACTGCTTCTGTCCAGAGGCTAGACCGCCAGCAGAAATAGAAACGAGCTACGTTGAAAATGGACCATAGCTTTAAGCAAGTAGTCGTGGCCGAGTGGTTAAGGCGATGGACTTGAAATCCATTGGGGTCTCCCCGCGTAGGTTCAAATGCTGCCGACTACGTGCTACTTCACCTTTGGTGATATTTTATACTTCATATTAAATGGCATCTGCACAAGCAGGCCGAATATAGCTATCACTCTCAATAGAGCTAAGGAAGGCGAAACACTGGGCAGGGAATGGGATCAAAAGAGTGGCCGGAGAAGGCATGAGACTACCTGTCTGGCACTCCTGCCACTTGTGCACCCCAGCTGTCGAGAAGACACATGTCGAGTAATAGCCAAGGAGATTGGGAAAGAACTTCAGTTATCATCTCGCCAGTAAGTTCCATCTGAGGTATCAGATGCATGAAGGAAGTAGCCTTATTGGGGCGTCTGACAGTGTCATTATTTTCCTAAAGTGTCATAACTGCATTCTTTTACAACCTCCTTTTTGCTTTTCTCTGGCCAGGAACATGAACTTTATAATAGTGCCTTTGAGTCACGTCAGTATGCAGGTATGGACCGAGTGTATTTTTTGCAGTAGAACGGATAGGCAAAGATGGGAAGGCAGTGGAGCAGAGTGAACTGAGGGAAAGAAAAAGACTGCTGTGAGAGTGAGAACCTCAGCTTAAGTGGCAGCCACCCCTCGTGAGTAGTCGTGGCCGAGTGGTTAAGGCGATGGACTCGAAATCCATTGGGGTGTCCCCGCGCAGGTTCAAATCCTGCCGACTACGTCGGTGCTCTTTCACAATGATGTGTTAGGTTTTTCCTTGGATGCCTCCTTTCCCAGGAATAAGCATGTATTATTCAACAACGTTGAGAGCACAGGTAAAACAAAGACAAGAATGTGAAACAATGCACTGTGCAATGCCAGCATGAAAACTCTCAAGGAGTACGCTGCCCAGGCCTACAGCTTCTCAGACACTGTATCTGTCTATTTTGGGGAGCTGCAGAGAAGCCTTGCCTGTGCTTTTCGAGCCTGCTGTCTGGGGTGAGTGCCTGGATAAATTGTTGTTGGGAAGGACAAGGCAGCTAGCTCCTCTACAGGGGTCAATTTAGGAGGTTGGTGGGAAGCACAGGAAGGGGCAGGAAGGAAGCTCTCTGCTGTTGCTTCTCGGCCTAGGCAGAGCTGCAGGTGTGGTTAAAAAGGATTGGCGTTTGGCCAGGTCCCAGACCACAGTGCAACCTAGGGCAACAAGAGAGGTGAGGCTACTGAGGCCCTTACCCTGAGCCTTCTGACCCCACCGCCCCTTTGGCCCCGATCGGCCAAAACCTCTCTATAAGGGCTAAAGGTGATTATTATATATGCCTGAGTAACTTAGGGTCCCTCGCATAAATGGACTCCTGCTGAAGGAGCTCGCCTTTGCTTTGGGACTGGCCCAACACGGCCTTGCTCTCCTCAACAAACCTGCCACCAGCCAGGAGGCTGAATGGCTTGCAGAAGGACACTCCCAGGTATGCCCAAGCACTTCATTTGCATAGAGACTACCCTCTCTTGGGCCCGCCTCCACTCACCTATTAAGTAATGTGGCTAGAATATCAAGACAGAAAGAGGAGCAGGGCCTGACAGCCTTTCAAAGGCTCAACTGAGGTGCTGGGCTGACGGCTGGGATCACCAAAGCCTGGGATGACTCCAATATGGAAGCAGAAGCCTTAGGGCAAACAAAGGTCAGCAGTTGATGTGCTGTAAAGAAGAAGGGCTGCAGAGGGCCTCAGCAAAGCCTTCGGAATACTTGTGGATTGGCAGGAGTGCCTATATTTGTTTTTTGAGAAGCACCTTGCCAGTGCAAAGGATTGCTGAGGAAGAGGAAGGAGCAGAGCGGAATGACTGGAGCCAGTGAGGTTGCCTGTGAAGACATGAAGGGCTATGTTGAAAGGGGCACCGCTTGCAGAGCCAAGTAGTCGTTACCAAGTGGTTAAGGCGATGGACTAGATATCATTTGCCGTCTCCACGAGTATGTTCAAATCCTGCCGACTACGTCAGATGACATTTTTGGGATTCCTCTTCAGGGCCTCCTGCGTGGGAGAACAAGGGAGCAGCCTCTATGCAAAGCAGTCAGTAAAACAGAATATGAAGCAAAGACCATTAAAGCCACAGAAGAAAGATATGAACCCAGGCCAAATGCATCCTGCTCCCCCTCCCTCACCTGTCAGGCACTAGTCTGCAGAGAAACTGAACACGCCCACTCTCCTCCAAGGAGAATTCAGCTCAGGAAACGCCTAGCCACAGGCCCTAGATTGGACGAGGCACTTCTTTTCATACCTGTAAAGACCAACCCGTCTCTCTGTGGAGTCCATTCATGGCCTCCAAGACAGAAGTTTTGCCATGGTGCCTATCGTGGCTGCCATCTCCCTGACGTTAAAGCTACCACCTCTTCCGGCCTGATTTTTTTCCCCCGTCTCAAAACATGAACATACAAGGAGTGCTAATTTCACATGCATGCCTGCTTTTAGCTTGAGACGCTTTAGAAAGTCTTCTGTGGAATAGGAATGATGTATAGGAGAGCAGGGAAAATGGTCCAGTGAACGGAAAGAAAAAAGACTACGGATGGAGGTAAAGTGCCCTGTTGAGATTCACTTGTGTGGGTAGTTGTGGCCGAGTGGTTAAGGCGATGGACTAGAAATCCATTGGGGTATCCCCGCGCAGGTTCGAATCCTGCCAACTACGCTGTCCCTTTTGTGAACAGTATTTTCCCATAATTCTTTGAAATACCTTCTGGCATAAATGCGGGCTCCAAAAGCAGGACTAATAGGGTCAGCGGCCTGGGAGGGCTCAAACTTTTGCCATTGTGGCCTTCCTCTCTAGAAAAGGACTGCTTCTGTCCAGAGGCTAGACCGCCAGCAGAAATAGAAACGAGCTACGTTGAAAATGGACCATAGCTTTAAGCAAGTAGTCGTGGCCGAGTGGTTAAGGCGATGGACTTGAAATCCATTGGGGTCTCCCCGCGTAGGTTCAAATCCTGCCGACTACGTGCTACTTCACCTTTGGTGATATTTTATACTTCATATTAAATGGCATCTGCACAAGCAGGCCGAATATAGCTATCACTCTCAATAGAGCTAAGGAAGGCGAAACACTGGGCAGGGAATGGGATCAAAAGAGTGGCCGGAGAAGGCATGAGACTACCTGTCTGGCACTCCTGCCACTTGTGCACCCCAGCTGTCGAGAAGACACATGTCGAGTAATAGCCAAGGAGATTGGGAAAGAACTTCAGTTATCATCTCGCCAGTAAGTTCCATCTGAGGTATCAGATGCATGAAGGAAGTAGCCTTATTGGGGCGTCTGACAGTGTCATTATTTTCCTAAAGTGTCATAACTACATTCTTTTACAACCTCCTTTTTGCTTTTCTCTGGCCAGGAACATGAACTTTATAATAGTGCCTTTGAGTCACGTCAGTATGCAGGTATGGACCGAGTGTATTTTTTGCAGTAGAACGGATAGGCAAAGATGGGAAGGCAGTGGAGCAGAGTGAACTGAGGGAAAGAAAAAGACTGCTGTGAGAGTGAGAACCTCAGCTTAAGTGGCAGCCACCCCTCGTGAGTAGTCGTGGCCGAGTGGTTAAGGCGATGGACTCGAAATCCATTGGGGTGTCCCCGCGCAGGTTCAAATCCTGCCGACTACGTCGGTGCTCTTTCACAATGATGTGTTAGGTTTTTCCTTGGATGCCTCCTTTCCCAGGAATAAGCATGTATTATTCAACAACGTTGAGAGCACAGGTAAAACAAAGACAAGAATGTGAAACAATGCACTGTGCAATGCCAGCATGAAAACTCTCAAGGAGTACGCTGCCCAGGCCTACAGCTTCTCAGACACTGTATCTGTCTATTTTGGGGAGCTGCAGAGAAGCCTTGCCTGTGCTTTTCGAGCCTGCTGTCTGGGGTGAGTGCCTGGATAAATTGTTGTTGGGAAGGACAAGGCAGCTAGCTCCTCTACAGGGGTCAATTTAGGAGGTTGGTGGGAAGCACAGGAAGGGGCAGGAAGGAAGCTCTCTGCTGTTGCTTCTCGGCCTAGGCAGAGCTGCAGGTGTGGTTAAAAAGGATTGGCGTTTGGCCAGGTCCCAGACCACAGTGCAACCTAGGGCAACAAGAGAGGTGAGGCTACTGAGGCCCTTACCCTGAGCCTTCTGACCCCACCGCCCCTTTGGCCCCGATCGGCCAAAACCTCTCTATAAGGGCTAAAGGTGATTATTATATATGCCTGAGTAACTTAGGGTCCCTCGCATAAATGGACTCCTGCTGAAGGAGCTCGCCTTTGCTTTGGGACTGGCCCAACACGGCCTTGCTCTCCTCAACAAACCTGCCACCAGCCAGGAGGCTGAATGGCTTGCAGAAGGACACTCCCAGGTATGCCCAAGCACTTCATTTGCATAGAGACTACCCTCTCTTGGGCCCGCCTCCACTCACCTATTAAGTAATGTGGCTAGAATATCAAGACAGAAAGAGGAGCAGGGCCTGACAGCCTTTCAAAGGCTCAACTGAGGTGCTGGGCTGACGGCTGGGATCACCAAAGCCTGGGATGACTCCAATATGGAAGCAGAAGCCTTAGGGCAAACAAAGGTCAGCAGTTGATGTGCTGTAAAGAAGAAGGGCTGCAGAGGGCCTCAGCAAAGCCTTCGGAATACTTGTGGATTGGCAGGAGTGCCTATATTTGTTTTTTGAGAAGCACCTTGCCAGTGCAAAGGATTGCTGAGGAAGAGGAAGGAGCAGAGCGGAATGACTGGAGCCAGTGAGGTTGCCTGTGAAGACATGAAGGGCTATGTTGAAAGGGGCACCGCTTGCAGAGCCAAGTAGTCGTTACCAAGTGGTTAAGGCGATGGACTAGATATCATTTGGCGTCTCCACGAGTATGTTCAAATCCTGCCGACTACGTCAGATGACATTTTTGGGATTCCTCTTCAGGGCCTCCTGCGTGGGAGAACAAGGGAGCAGCCTCTATGCAAAGCAGTCAGTAAAACAGAATATGAAGCAAAGACCATTAAAGCCACAGAAGAAAGATATGAACCCAGGCCAAATGCATCCTGCTCCCCCTCCCTCACCTGTCAGGCACTAGTCTGCAGAGAAACTGAACACGCCCACTCTCCTCCAAGGAGAATTCAGCTCAGGAAACGCCTAGCCACAGGCCCTAGATTGGACGAGGCACTTCTTTTCATACCTGTAAAGACCAACCCGTCTCTCTGTGGAGTCCATTCATGGCCTCCAAGACAGAAGTTTTGCCATGGTGCCTATCGTGGCTGCCATCTCCCTGACGTTAAAGCTACCACCTCTTCCGGCCTGATTTTTTTCCCCCGTCTCAAAACATGAACATACAAGGAGTGCTAATTTCACATGCATGCCTGATTTTAGCTTGAGACGCTTTAGAAAGTCTTCTGTGGAATAGGAATGATGTATAGGAGAGCAGGGAAAATGGTCCAGTGAACGGAAAGAAAAAAGACTACGGATGGAGGTAAAGTGCCCTGTTGAGATTCACTTGTGTGGGTAGTTGTGGCCGAGTGGTTAAGGCGATGGACTAGAAATCCATTGGGGTATCCCCGCGCAGGTTCGAATCCTGCCAACTACGCTGTCCCTTTTGTGAACAGTATTTTCCCATAATTCTTTGAAATACCTTCTGGCATAAATGCGGGCTCCAAAAGCAGGACTAATAGGGTCAGCGGCCTGGGAGGGCTCAAACTTTTGCCATTGTGGCCTTCCTCTCTAGAAAAGGACTGCTTCTGTCCAGAGGCTAGACCGCCAGCAGAAATAGAAACGAGCTACGTTGAAAATGGACCATAGCTTTAAGCAAGTAGTCGTGGCCGAGTGGTTAAGGCGATGGACTTGAAATCCATTGGGGTCTCCCCGCGTAGGTTCAAATCCTGCCGACTACGTGCTACTTCACCTTTGGTGATATTTTATACTTCATATTAAATGGCATCTGCACAAGCAGGCCGAATATAGCTATCACTCTCAATAGAGCTAAGGAAGGCGAAACACTGGGCAGGGAATGGGATCAAAAGAGTGGCCGGAGAAGGCATGAGACTACCTGTCTGGCACTCCTGCCACTTGTGCACCCCAGCTGTCGAGAAGACACATGTCGAGTAATAGCCAAGGAGATTGGGAAAGAACTTCAGTTATCATCTCGCCAGTAAGTTCCATCTGAGGTATCAGATGCATGAAGGAAGTAGCCTTATTGGGGCGTCTGACAGTGTCATTATTTTCCTAAAGTGTCATAACTGCATTCTTTTACAACCTCCTTTTTGCTTTTCTCTGGCCAGGAACATGAACTTTATAATAGTGCCTTTGAGTCACGTCAGTATGCAGGTATGGACCGAGTGTATTTTTTGCAGTAGAACGGATAGGCAAAGATGGGAAGGCAGTGGAGCAGAGTGAACTGAGGGAAAGAAAAAGACTGCTGTGAGAGTGAGAACCTCAGCTTAAGTGGCAGCCACCCCTCGTGAGTAGTCGTGGCCGAGTGGTTAAGGCGATGGACTCGAAATCCATTGGGGTGTCCCCGCGCAGGTTCAAATCCTGCCGACTACGTCGGTGCTCTTTCACAATGATGTGTTAGGTTTTTCCTTGGATGCCTCCTTTCCCAGGAATAAGCATGTATTATTCAACAACGTTGAGAGCACAGGTAAAACAAAGACAAGAATGTGAAACAATGCACTGTGCAATGCCAGCATGAAAACTCTCAAGGAGTACGCTGCCCAGGCCTACAGCTTCTCAGACACTGTATCTGTCTATTTTGGGGAGCTGCAGAGAAGCCTTGCCTGTGCTTTTCGAGCCTGCTGTCTGGGGTGAGTGCCTGGATAAATTGTTGTTGGGAAGGACAAGGCAGCTAGCTCCTCTACAGGGGTCAATTTAGGAGGTTGGTGGGAAGCACAGGAAGGGGCAGGAAGGAAGCTCTCTGCTGTTGCTTCTCGGCCTAGGCAGAGCTGCAGGTGTGGTTAAAAAGGATTGGCGTTTGGCCAGGTCCCAGACCACAGTGCAACCTAGGGCAACAAGAGAGGTGAGGCTACTGAGGCCCTTACCCTGAGCCTTCTGACCCCACCGCCCCTTTGGCCCCGATCGGCCAAAACCTCTCTATAAGGGCTAAAGGTGATTATTATATATGCCTGAGTAACTTAGGGTCCCTCGCATAAATGGACTCCTGCTGAAGGAGCTCGCCTTTGCTTTGGGACTGGCCCAACACGGCCTTGCTCTCCTCAACAAACCTGCCACCAGCCAGGAGGCTGAATGGCTTGCAGAAGGACACTCCCAGGTATGCCCAAGCACTTCATTTGCATAGAGACTACCCTCTCTTGGGCCCGCCTCCACTCACCTATTAAGTAATGTGGCTAGAATATCAAGACAGAAAGAGGAGCAGGGCCTGACAGCCTTTCAAAGGCTCAACTGAGGTGCTGGGCTGACGGCTGGGATCACCAAAGCCTGGGATGACTCCAATATGGAAGCAGAAGCCTTAGGGCAAACAAAGGTCAGCAGTTGATGTGCTGTAAAGAAGAAGGGCTGCAGAGGGCCTCAGCAAAGCCTTCGGAATACTTGTGGATTGGCAGGAGTGCCTATATTTGTTTTTTGAGAAGCACCTTGCCAGTGCAAAGGATTGCTGAGGAAGAGGAAGGAGCAGAGCGGAATGACTGGAGCCAGTGAGGTTGCCTGTGAAGACATGAAGGGCTATGTTGAAAGGGGCACCGCTTGCAGAGCCAAGTAGTCGTTACCAAGTGGTTAAGGCGATGGACTAGATATCATTTGGTGTCTCCACGAGTATGTTCAAATCCTGCCGACTACGTCAGATGACATTTTTGGGATTCCTCTTCAGGGCCTCCTGCGTGGGAGAACAAGGGAGCAGCCTCTATGCAAAGCAGTCAGTAAAACAGAATATGAAGCAAAGACCATTAAAGCCACAGAAGAAAGATATGAACCCAGGCCAAATGCATCCTGCTCCCCCTCCCTCACCTGTCAGGCACTAGTCTGCAGAGAAACTGAACACGCCCACTCTCCTCCAAGGAGAATTCAGCTCAGGAAACGCCTAGCCACAGGCCCTAGATTGGACGAGGCACTTCTTTTCATACCTGTAAAGACCAACCCGTCTCTCTGTGGAGTCCATTCATGGCCTCCAAGACAGAAGTTTTGCCATGGTGCCTATCGTGGCTGCCATCTCCCTGACGTTAAAGCTACCACCTCTTCCGGCCTGATTTTTTTCCCCCGTCTCAAAACATGAACATACAAGGAGTGCTAATTTCACATGCATGCCTGCTTTTAGCTTGAGACGCTTTAGAAAGTCTTCTGTGGAATAGGAATGATGTATAGGAGAGCAGGGAAAATGGTCCAGTGAACGGAAAGAAAAAAGACTACGGATGGAGGTAAAGTGCCCTGTTGAGATTCACTTGTGTGGGTAGTTGTGGCCGAGTGGTTAAGGCGATGGACTAGAAATCCATTGGGGTATCCCCGCGCAGGTTCGAATCCTGCCAACTACGCTGTCCCTTTTGTGAACAGTATTTTCCCATAATTCTTTGAAATACCTTCTGGCATAAATGCGGGCTCCAAAAGCAGGACTAATAGGGTCAGCGGCCTGGGAGGGCTCAAACTTTTGCCATTGTGGCCTTCCTCTCTAGAAAAGGACTGCTTCTGTCCAGAGGCTAGACCGCCAGCAGAAATAGAAACGAGCTACGTTGAAAATGGACCATAGCTTTAAGCAAGTAGTCGTGGCCGAGTGGTTAAGGCGATGGACTTGAAATCCATTGGGGTCTCCCCGCGTAGGTTCAAATCCTGCCGACTACGTGCTACTTCACCTTTGGTGATATTTTATACTTCATATTAAATGGCATCTGCACAAGCAGGCCGAATATAGCTATCACTCTCAATAGAGCTAAGGAAGGCGAAACACTGGGCAGGGAATGGGATCAAAAGAGTGGCCGGAGAAGGCATGAGACTACCTGTCTGGCACTCCTGCCACTTGTGCACCCCAGCTGTCGAGAAGACACATGTCGAGTAATAGCCAAGGAGATTGGGAAAGAACTTCAGTTATCATCTCGCCAGTAAGTTCCATCTGAGGTATCAGATGCATGAAGGAAGTAGCCTTATTGGGGCGTCTGACAGTGTCATTATTTTCCTAAAGTGTCATAACTACATTCTTTTACAACCTCCTTTTTGCTTTTCTCTGGCCAGGAACATGAACTTTATAATAGTGCCTTTGAGTCACGTCAGTATGCAGGTATGGACCGAGTGTATTTTTTGCAGTAGAACGGATAGGCAAAGATGGGAAGGCAGTGGAGCAGAGTGAACTGAGGGATAGAAAAAGACTGCTGTGAGAGTGAGAACCTCAGCTTAAGTGGCAGCCACCCCTCGTGAGTAGTCGTGGCCGAGTGGTTAAGGCGATGGACTCGAAATCCATTGGGGTGTCCCCGCGCAGGTTCAAATCCTGCCGACTACGTCGGTGCTCTTTCACAATGATGTGTTAGGTTTTTCCTTGGATGCCTCCTTTCCCAGGAATAAGCATGTATTATTCAACAACGTTGAGAGCACAGGTAAAACAAAGACAAGAATGTGAAACAATGCACTGTGCAATGCCAGCATGAAAACTCTCAAGGAGTACGCTGCCCAGGCCTACAGCTTCTCAGACACTGTATCTGTCTATTTTGGGGAGCTGCAGAGAAGCCTTGCCTGTGCTTTTCGAGCCTGCTGTCTGGGGTGAGTGCCTGGATAAATTGTTGTTGGGAAGGACAAGGCAGCTAGCTCCTCTACAGGGGTCAATTTAGGAGGTTGGTGGGAAGCACAGGAAGGGGCAGGAAGGAAGCTCTCTGCTGTTGCTTCTCGGCCTAGGCAGAGCTGCAGGTGTGGTTAAAAAGGATTGGCGTTTGGCCAGGTCCCAGACCACAGTGCAACCTAGGGCAACAAGAGAGGTGAGGCTACTGAGGCCCTTACCCTGAGCCTTCTGACCCCACCGCCCCTTTGGCCCCGATCGGCCAAAACCTCTCTATAAGGGCTAAAGGTGATTATTATATATGCCTGAGTAACTTAGGGTCCCTCGCATAAATGGACTCCTGCTGAAGGAGCTCGCCTTTGCTTTGGGACTGGCCCAACACGGCCTTGCTCTCCTCAACAAACCTGCCACCAGCCAGGAGGCTGAATGGCTTGCAGAAGGACACTCCCAGGTATGCCCAAGCACTTCATTTGCATAGAGACTACCCTCTCTTGGGCCCGCCTCCACTCACCTATTAAGTAATGTGGCTAGAATATCAAGACAGAAAGAGGAGCAGGGCCTGACAGCCTTTCAAAGGCTCAACTGAGGTGCTGGGCTGACGGCTGGGATCACCAAAGCCTGGGATGACTCCAATATGGAAGCAGAAGCCTTAGGGCAAACAAAGGTCAGCAGTTGATGTGCTGTAAAGAAGAAGGGCTGCAGAGGGCCTCAGCAAAGCCTTCGGAATACTTGTGGATTGGCAGGAGTGCCTATATTTGTTTTTTGAGAAGCACCTTGCCAGTGCAAAGGATTGCTGAGGAAGAGGAAGGAGCAGAGCGGAATGACTGGAGCCAGTGAGGTTGCCTGTGAAGACATGAAGGGCTATGTTGAAAGGGGCACCGCTTGCAGAGCCAAGTAGTCGTTACCAAGTGGTTAAGGCGATGGACTAGATATCATTTGGCGTCTCCACGAGTATGTTCAAATCCTGCCGACTACGTCAGATGACATTTTTGGGATTCCTCTTCAGGGCCTCCTGCGTGGGAGAACAAGGGAGCAGCCTCTATGCAAAGCAGTCAGTAAAACAGAATATGAAGCAAAGACCATTAAAGCCACAGAAGAAAGATATGAACCCAGGCCAAATGCATCCTGCTCCCCCTCCCTCACCTGTCAGGCACTAGTCTGCAGAGAAACTGAACACGCCCACTCTCCTCCAAGGAGAATTCAGCTCAGGAAACGCCTAGCCACAGGCCCTAGATTGGACGAGGCACTTCTTTTCATACCTGTAAAGACCAACCCGTCTCTCTGTGGAGTCCATTCATGGCCTCCAAGACAGAAGTTTTGCCATGGTGCCTATCGTGGCTGCCATCTCCCTGACGTTAAAGCTACCACCTCTTCCGGCCTGATTTTTTTCCCCCGTCTCAAAACATGAACATACAAGGAGTGCTAATTTCACATGCATGCCTGCTTTTAGCTTGAGACGCTTTAGAAAGTCTTCTGTGGAATAGGAATGATGTATAGGAGAGCAGGGAAAATGGTCCAGTGAACGGAAAGAAAAAAGACTACGGATGGAGGTAAAGTGCCCTGTTGAGATTCACTTGTGTGGGTAGTTGTGGCCGAGTGGTTAAGGCGATGGACTAGAAATCCATTGGGGTATCCCCGCGCAGGTTCGAATCCTGCCAACTACGCTGTCCCTTTTGTGAACAGTATTTTCCCATAATTCTTTGAAATACCTTCTGGCATAAATGCGGGCTCCAAAAGCAGGACTAATAGGGTCAGCGGCCTGGGAGGGCTCAAACTTTTGCTATTGTGGCCTTCCTCTCTAGAAAAGGACTGCTTCTGTCCAGAGGCTAGACCGCCAGCAGAAATAGAAACGAGCTACGTTGAAAATGGACCATAGCTTTAAGCAAGTAGTCGTGGCCGAGTGGTTAAGGCGATGGACTTGAAATCCATTGGGGTCTCCCCGCGTAGGTTCAAATGCTGCCGACTACGTGCTACTTCACCTTTGGTGATATTTTATACTTCATATTAAATGGCATCTGCACAAGCAGGCCGAATATAGCTATCACTCTCAATAGAGCTAAGGAAGGCGAAACACTGGGCAGGGAATGGGATAAAAAGAGTGGCCGGAGAAGGCATGAGACTACCTGTCTGGCACTCCTGCCACTTGTGCACCCCAGCTGTCGAGAAGACACATGTCGAGTAATAGCCAAGGAGATTGGGAAAGAACTTCAGTTATCATCTCGCCAGTAAGTTCCATCTGAGGTATCAGGTGCATGAAGGAAGTAGCCTTATTGGGGCGTCTGACAGTGTCATTATTTTCCTAAAGTGTCATAACTGCATTCTTTTACAACCTCCTTTTTGCTTTTCTCTGGCCAGGAACATGAACTTTATAATAGTGCCTTTGAGTCACGTCAGTATGCAGGTATGGACCGAGTGTATTTTTTGCAGTAGAACGGATAGGCAAAGATGGGAAGGCAGTGGAGCAGAGTGAACTGAGGGAAAGAAAAAGACTGCTGTGAGAGTGAGAACCTCAGCTTAAGTGGCAGCCACCCCTCGTGAGTAGTCGTGGCCGAGTGGTTAAGGCGATGGACTCGAAATCCATTGGGGTGTCCCCGCGCAGGTTCAAATCCTGCCGACTACGTCGGTGCTCTTTCACAATGATGTGTTAGGTTTTTCCTTGGATGCCTCCTTTCCCAGGAATAAGCATGTATTATTCAACAACGTTGAGAGCACAGGTAAAACAAAGACAAGAATGTGAAACAATGCACTGTGCAATGCCAGCATGAAAACTCTCAAGGAGTACGCTGCCCAGGCCTACAGCTTCTCAGACACTGTATCTGTCTATTTTGGGGAGCTGCAGAGAAGCCTTGCCTGTGCTTTTCGAGCCTGCTGTCTGGGGTGAGTGCCTGGATAAATTGTTGTTGGGAAGGACAAGGCAGCTAGCTCCTCTACAGGGGTCAATTTAGGAGGTTGGTGGGAAGCACAGGAAGGGGCAGGAAGGAAGCTCTCTGCTGTTGCTTCTCGGCCTAGGCAGAGCTGCAGGTGTGGTTAAAAAGGATTGGCGTTTGGCCAGGTCCCAGACCACAGTGCAACCTAGGGCAACAAGAGAGGTGAGGCTACTGAGGCCCTTACCCTGAGCCTTCTGACCCCACCGCCCCTTTGGCCCCGATCGGCCAAAACCTCTCTATAAGGGCTAAAGGTGATTATTATATATGCCTGAGTAACTTAGGGTCCCTCGCATAAATGGACTCCTGCTGAAGGAGCTCGCCTTTGCTTTGGGACTGGCCCAACACGGCCTTGCTCTCCTCAACAAACCTGCCACCAGCCAGGAGGCTGAATGGCTTGCAGAAGGACACTCCCAGGTATGCCCAAGCACTTCATTTGCATAGAGACTACCCTCTCTTGGGCCCGCCTCCACTCACCTATTAAGTAATGTGGCTAGAATATCAAGACAGAAAGAGGAGCAGGGCCTGACAGCCTTTCAAAGGCTCAACTGAGGTGCTGGGCTGACGGCTGGGATCACCAAAGCCTGGGATGACTCCAATATGGAAGCAGAAGCCTTAGGGCAAACAAAGGTCAGCAGTTGATGTGCTGTAAAGAAGAAGGGCTGCAGAGGGCCTCAGCAAAGCCTTCGGAATACTTGTGGATTGGCAGGAGTGCCTATATTTGTTTTTTGAGAAGCACCTTGCCAGTGCAAAGGATTGCTGAGGAAGAGGAAGGAGCAGAGCGGAATGACTGGAGCCAGTGAGGTTGCCTGTGAAGACATGAAGGGCTATGTTGAAAGGGGCACCGCTTGCAGAGCCAAGTAGTCGTTACCAAGTGGTTAAGGCGATGGACTAGATATCATTTGGCGTCTCCACGAGTATGTTCAAATCCTGCCGACTACGTCAGATGACATTTTTGGGATTCCTCTTCAGGGCCTCCTGCGTGGGAGAACAAGGGAGCAGCCTCTATGCAAAGCAGTCAGTAAAACAGAATATGAAGCAAAGACCATTAAAGCCACAGAAGAAAGATATGAACCCAGGCCAAATGCATCCTGCTCCCCCTCCCTCACCTGTCAGGCACTAGTCTGCAGAGAAACTGAACACGCCCACTCTCCTCCAAGGAGAATTCAGCTCAGGAAACGCCTAGCCACAGGCCCTAGATTGGACGAGGCACTTCTTTTCATACCTGTAAAGACCAACCCGTCTCTCTGTGGAGTCCATTCATGGCCTCCAAGACAGAAGTTTTGCCATGGTGCCTATCGTGGCTGCCATCTCCCTGACGTTAAAGCTACCACCTCTTCCGGCCTGATTTTTTTCCCCCGTCTCAAAACATGAACATACAAGGAGTGCTAATTTCACATGCATGCCTGCTTTTAGCTTGAGACGCTTTAGAAAGTCTTCTGTGGAATAGGAATGATGTATAGGAGAGCAGGGAAAATGGTCCAGTGAACGGAAAGAAAAAAGACTACGGATGGAGGTAAAGTGCCCTGTTGAGATTCACTTGTGTGGGTAGTTGTGGCCGAGTGGTTAAGGCGATGGACTAGAAATCCATTGGG
Source organism: Pleurodeles waltl (assembly GCF_031143425.1). Taxonomy (NCBI): domain Eukaryota; kingdom Metazoa; phylum Chordata; class Amphibia; order Caudata; family Salamandridae; genus Pleurodeles; species Pleurodeles waltl. The sequence goes on from NC_090446.1 coordinate 11,210,047, forward strand.
GTATCCCCGCGCAGGTTCGAATCCTGCCAACTACGCTGTCCCTTTTGTGAACAGTATTTTCCCATAATTCTTTGAAATACCTTCTGGCATAAATGCGGGCTCCAAAAGCAGGACTAATAGGGTCAGCGGCCTGGGAGGGCTCAAACTTTTGCCATTGTGGCCTTCCTCTCTAGAAAAGGACTGCTTCTGTCCAGAGGCTAGACCGCCAGCAGAAATAGAAACGAGCTACGTTGAAAATGGACCATAGCTTTAAGCAAGTAGTCGTGGCCGAGTGGTTAAGGCGATGGACTTGAAATCCATTGGGGTCTCCCCGCGTAGGTTCAAATCCTGCCGACTACGTGCTACTTCACCTTTGGTGATATTTTATACTTCATATTAAATGGCATCTGCACAAGCAGGCCGAATATAGCTATCACTCTCAATAGAGCTAAGGAAGGCGAAACACTGGGCAGGGAATGGGATCAAAAGAGTGGCCGGAGAAGGCATGAGACTACCTGTCTGGCACTCCTGCCACTTGTGCACCCCAGCTGTCGAGAAGACACATGTCGAGTAATAGCCAAGGAGATTGGGAAAGAACTTCAGTTATCATCTCGCCAGTAAGTTCCATCTGAGGTATCAGATGCATGAAGGAAGTAGCCTTATTGGGGCGTCTGACAGTGTCATTATTTTCCTAAAGTGTCATAACTGCATTCTTTTACAACCTCCTTTTTGCTTTTCTCTGGCCAGGAACATGAACTTTATAATAGTGCCTTTGAGTCACGTCAGTATGCAGGTATGGACCGAGTGTATTTTTTGCAGTAGAACGGATAGGCAAAGATGGGAAGGCAGTGGAGCAGAGTGAACTGAGGGAAAGAAAAAGACTGCTGTGAGAGTGAGAACCTCAGCTTAAGTGGCAGCCACCCCTCGTGAGTAGTCGTGGCCGAGTGGTTAAGGCGATGGACTCGAAATCCATTGGGGTGTCCCCGCGCAGGTTCAAATCCTGCCGACTACGTCGGTGCTCTTTCACAATGATGTGTTAGGTTTTTCCTTGGATGCCTCCTTTCCCAGGAATAAGCATGTATTATTCAACAACGTTGAGAGCACAGGTAAAACAAAGACAAGAATGTGAAACAATGCACTGTGCAATGCCAGCATGAAAACTCTCAAGGAGTACGCTGCCCAGGCCTACAGCTTCTCAGACACTGTATCTGTCTATTTTGGGGAGCTGCAGAGAAGCCTTGCCTGTGCTTTTCGAGCCTGCTGTCTGGGGTGAGTGCCTGGATAAATTGTTGTTGGGAAGGACAAGGCAGCTAGCTCCTCTACAGGGGTCAATTTAGGAGGTTGGTGGGAAGCACAGGAAGGGGCAGGAAGGAAGCTCTCTGCTGTTGCTTCTCGGCCTAGGCAGAGCTGCAGGTGTGGTTAAAAAGGATTGGCGTTTGGCCAGGTCCCAGACCACAGTGCAACCTAGGGCAACAAGAGAGGTGAGGCTACTGAGGCCCTTACCCTGAGCCTTCTGACCCCACCGCCCCTTTGGCCCCGATCGGCCACGATCGGCCAAAACCTCTCTATAAGGGCTAAAGGTGATTATTATATATGCCTGAGTAACTTAGGGTCCCTCGCATAAATGGACTCCTGCTGAAGGAGCTCGCCTTTGCTTTGGGACTGGCCCAACACGGCCTTGCTCTCCTCAACAAACCTGCCACCAGCCAGGAGGCTGAATGGCTTGCAGAAGGACACTCCCAGGTATGCCCAAGCACTTCATTTGCATAGAGACTACCCTCTCTTGGGCCCGCCTCCACTCACCTATTAAGTAATGTGGCTAGAATATCAAGACAGAAAGAGGAGCAGGGCCTGACAGCCTTTCAAAGGCTCAACTGAGGTGCTGGGCTGACGGCTGGGATCACCAAAGCCTGGGATGACTCCAATATGGAAGCAGAAGCCTTAGGGCAAACAAAGGTCAGCAGTTGATGTGCTGTAAAGAAGAAGGGCTGCAGAGGGCCTCAGCAAAGCCTTCGGAATACTTGTGGATTGGCAGGAGTGCCTATATTTGTTTTTTGAGAAGCACCTTGCCAGTGCAAAGGATTGCTGAGGAAGAGGAAGGAGCAGAGCGGAATGACTGGAGCCAGTGAGGTTGCCTGTGAAGACATGAAGGGCTATGTTGAAAGGGGCACCGCTTGCAGAGCCAAGTAGTCGTTACCAAGTGGTTAAGGCGATGGACTAGATATCATTTGGCGTCTCCACGAGTATGTTCAAATCCTGCCGACTACGTCAGATGACATTTTTGGGATTCCTCTTCAGGGCCTCCTGCGTGGGAGAACAAGGGAGCAGCCTCTATGCAAAGCAGTCAGTAAAACAGAATATGAAGCAAAGACCATTAAAGCCACAGAAGAAAGATATGAACCCAGGCCAAATGCATCCTGCTCCCCCTCCCTCACCTGTCAGGCACTAGTCTGCAGAGAAACTGAACACGCCCACTCTCCTCCAAGGAGAATTCAGCTCAGGAAACGCCTAGCCACAGGCCCTAGATTGGACGAGGCACTTCTTTTCATACCTGTAAAGACCAACCCGTCTCTCTGTGGAGTCCATTCATGGCCTCCAAGACAGAAGTTTTGCCATGGTGCCTATCGTGGCTGCCATCTCCCTGACGTTAAAGCTACCACCTCTTCCGGCCTGATTTTTTTCCCCCGTCTCAAAACATGAACATACAAGGAGTGCTAATTTCACATGCATGCCTGCTTTTAGCTTGAGACGCTTTAGAAAGTCTTCTGTGGAATAGGAATGATGTATAGGAGAGCAGGGAAAATGGTCCAGTGAACGGAAAGAAAAAAGACTACGGATGGAGGTAAAGTGCCCTGTTGAGATTCACTTGTGTGGGTAGTTGTGGCCGAGTGGTTAAGGCGATGGACTAGAAATCCATTGGGGTATCCCCGCGCAGGTTCGAATCCTGCCAACTACGCTGTCCCTTTTGTGAACAGTATTTTCCCATAATTCTTTGAAATACCTTCTGGCATAAATGCGGGCTCCAAAAGCAGGACTAATAGGGTCAGCGGCCTGGGAGGGCTCAAACTTTTGCCATTGTGGCCTTCCTCTCTAGAAAAGGACTGCTTCTGTCCAGAGGCTAGACCGCCAGCAGAAATAGAAACGAGCTACGTTGAAAATGGACCATAGCTTTAAGCAAGTAGTCGTGGCCGAGTGGTTAAGGCGATGGACTTGAAATCCATTGGGGTCTCCCCGCGTAGGTTCAAATCCTGCCGACTACGTGCTACTTCACCTTTGGTGATATTTTATACTTCATATTAAATGGCATCTGCACAAGCAGGCCGAATATAGCTATCACTCTCAATAGAGCTAAGGAAGGCGAAACACTGGGCAGGGAATGGGATCAAAAGAGTGGCCGGAGAAGGCATGAGACTACCTGTCTGGCACTCCTGCCACTTGTGCACCCCAGCTGTCGAGAAGACACATGTCGAGTAATAGCCAAGGAGATTGGGAAAGAACTTCAGTTATCATCTCGCCAGTAAGTTCCATCTGAGGTATCAGATGCATGAAGGAAGTAGCCTTATTGGGGCGTCTGACAGTGTCATTATTTTCCTAAAGTGTCATAACTGCATTCTTTTACAACCTCCTTTTTGCTTTTCTCTGGCCAGGAACATGAACTTTATAATAGTGCCTTTGAGTCACGTCAGTATGCAGGTATGGACCGAGTGTATTTTTTGCAGTAGAACGGATAGGCAAAGATGGGAAGGCAGTGGAGCAGAGTGAACTGAGGGAAAGAAAAAGACTGCTGTGAGAGTGAGAACCTCAGCTTAAGTGGCAGCCACCCCTCGTGAGTAGTCGTGGCCGAGTGGTTAAGGCAATGGACTCGAAATCCATTGGGGTGTCCCCGCGCAGGTTCAAATCCTGCCGACTACGTTGGTGCTCTTTCACAATGATGTGTTAGGTTTTTCCTTGGATGCCTCCTTTCCCAGGAATAAGCATGTATTATTCAACAACGTTGAGAGCACAGGTAAAACAAAGACAAGAATGTGAAACAATGCACTGTGCAATGCCAGCATGAAAACTCTCAAGGAGTACGCTGCCCAGGCCTACAGCTTCTCAGACACTGTATCTGTCTATTTTGGGGAGCTGCAGAGAATCCTTGCCTGTGCTTTTCGAGCCTGCTGTCTGGGGTGAGTGCCTGGATAAATTGTTGTTGGGAAGGACAAGGCAGCTAGCTCCTCTACAGGGGTCAATTTAGGAGGTTGGTGGGAAGCACAGGAAGGGGCAGGAAGGAAGCTCTCTGCTGTTGCTTCTCGGCCTAGGCAGAGCTGCAGGTGTGGTTAAAAAGGATTGGCGTTTGGCCAGGTCCCAGACCACAGTGCAACCTAGGGCAACAAGAGAGGTGAGGCTACTGAGGCCCTTACCCTGAGCCTTCTGACCCCACCGCCCCTTTGGCCCCGATCGGCCAAAACCTCTCTATAAGGGCTAAAGGTGATTATTATATATGCCTGAGTAACTTAGGGTCCCTCGCATAAATGGACTCCTGCTGAAGGAGCTCGCCTTTGCTTTGGGACTGGCCCAACACGGCCTTGCTCTCCTCAACAAACCTGCCACCAGCCAGGAGGCTGAATGGCTTGCAGAAGGACACTCCCAGGTATGCCCAAGCACTTCATTTGCATAGAGACTACCCTCTCTTGGGCCCGCCTCCACTCACCTATTAAGTAATGTGGCTAGAATATCAAGACAGAAAGAGGAGCAGGGCCTGACAGCCTTTCAAAGGCTCAACTGAGGTGCTGGGCTGACGGCTGGGATCACCAAAGCCTGGGATGACTCCAATATGGAAGCAGAAGCCTTAGGGCAAACAAAGGTCAGCAGTTGATGTGCTGTAAAGAAGAAGGGCTGCAGAGGGCCTCAGCAAAGCCTTCGGAATACTTGTGGATTGGCAGGAGTGCCTATATTTGTTTTTTGAGAAGCACCTTGCCAGTGCAAAGGATTGCTGAGGAAGAGGAAGGAGCAGAGCGGAATGACTGGAGCCAGTGAGGTTGCCTGTGAAGACATGAAGGGCTATGTTGAAAGGGGCACCGCTTGCAGAGCCAAGTAGTCGTTACCAAGTGGTTAAGGCGATGGACTAGATATCATTTGGCGTCTCCACGAGTATGTTCAAATCCTGCCGACTACGTCAGATGACATTTTTGGGATTCCTCTTCAGGGCCTCCTGCGTGGGAGAACAAGGGAGCAGCCTCTATGCAAAGCAGTCAGTAAAACAGAATATGAAGCAAAGACCATTAAAGCCACAGAAGAAAGATATGAACCCAGGCCAAATGCATCCTGCTCCCCCTCCCTCACCTGTCAGGCACTAGTCTGCAGAGAAACTGAACACGCCCACTCTCCTCCAAGGAGAATTCAGCTCAGGAAACGCCTAGCCACAGGCCCTAGATTGGACGAGGCACTTCTTTTCATACCTGTAAAGACCAACCCGTCTCTCTGTGGAGTCCATTCATGGCCTCCAAGACAGAAGTTTTGCCATGGTGCCTATCGTGGCTGCCATCTCCCTGACGTTAAAGCTACCACCTCTTCCGGCCTGATTTTTTTCCCCCGTCTCAAAACATGAACATACAAGGAGTGCTAATTTCACATGCATGCCTGATTTTAGCTTGAGACGCTTTAGAAAGTCTTCTGTGGAATAGGAATGATGTATAGGAGAGCAGGGAAAATGGTCCAGTGAACGGAAAGAAAAAAGACTACGGATGGAGGTAAAGTGCCCTGTTGAGATTCACTTGTGTGGGTAGTTGTGGCCGAGTGGTTAAGGCGATGGACTAGAAATCCATTGGGGTATCCCCGCGCAGGTTCGAATCCTGCCAACTACGCTGTCCCTTTTGTGAACAGTATTTTCCCATAATTCTTTGAAATACCTTCTGGCATAAATGCGGGCTCCAAAAGCAGGACTAATAGGGTCAGCGGCCTGGGAGGGCTCAAACTTTTGCCATTGTGGCCTTCCTCTCTAGAAAAGGACTGCTTCTGTCCAGAGGCTAGACCGCCAGCAGAAATAGAAACGAGCTACGTTGAAAATGGACCATAGCTTTAAGCAAGTAGTCGTGGCCGAGTGGTTAAGGCGATGGACTTGAAATCCATTGGGGTCTCCCCGCGTAGGTTCAAATCCTGCCGACTACGTGCTACTTCACCTTTGGTGATATTTTATACTTCATATTAAATGGCATCTGCACAAGCAGGCCGAATATAGCTATCACTCTCAATAGAGCTAAGGAAGGCGAAACACTGGGCAGGGAATGGGATCAAAAGAGTGGCCGGAGAAGGCATGAGACTACCTGTCTGGCACTCCTGCCACTTGTGTACCCCAGCTGTCGAGAAGACACATGTCGAGTAATAGCCAAGGAGATTGGGAAAGAACTTCAGTTATCATCTCGCCAGTAAGTTCCATCTGAGGTATCAGATGCATGAAGGAAGTAGCCTTATTGGGGCGTCTGACAGTGTCATTATTTTCCTAAAGTGTCATAACTGCATTCTTTTACAACCTCCTTTTTGATTTTCTCTGGCCAGGAACATGAACTTTATAATAGTGCCTTTGAGTCACGTCAGTATGCAGGTATGGACCGAGTGTATTTTTTGCAGTAGAACGGATAGGCAAAGATGGGAAGGCAGTGGAGCAGAGTGAACTGAGGGAAAGAAAAAGACTGCTGTGAGAGTGAGAACCTCAGCTTAAGTGGCAGCCACCCCTCGTGAGTAGTCGTGGCCGAGTGGTTAAGGCGATGGACTCGAAATCCATTGGGGTGTCCCCGCGCAGGTTCAAATCCTGCCGACTACGTTGGTGCTCTTTCACAATGATGTGTTAGGTTTTTCCTTGGATGCCTCCTTTCCCAGGAATAAGCATGTATTATTCAACAACGTTGAGAGCACAGGTAAAACAAAGACAAGAATGTGAAACAATGCACTGTGCAATGCCAGCATGAAAACTCTCAAGGAGTACGCTGCCCAGGCCTACAGCTTCTCAGACACTGTATCTGTCTATTTTGGGGAGCTGCAGAGAAGCCTTGCCTGTGCTTTTCGAGCCTGCTGTCTGGGGTGAGTGCCTGGATAAATTGTTGTTGGGAAGGACAAGGCAGCTAGCTCCTCTACAGGGGTCAATTTAGGAGGTTGGTGGGAAGCACAGGAAGGGGCAGGAAGGAAGCTCTCTGCTGTTGCTTCTCGGCCTAGGCAGAGCTGCAGGTGTGGTTAAAAAGGATTGGCGTTTGGCCAGGTCCCAGACCACAGTGCAACCTAGGGCAACAAGAGAGGTGAGGCTACTGAGGCCCTTACCCTGAGCCTTCTGACCCCACCGCCCCTTTGGCCCCGATCGGCCAAAACCTCTCTATAAGGGCTAAAGGTGATTATTATATATGCCTGAGTAACTTAGGGTCCCTCGCATAAATGGACTCCTGCTGAAGGAGCTCGCCTTTGCTTTGGGACTGGCCCAACACGGCCTTGCTCTCCTCAACAAACCTGCCACCAGCCAGGAGGCTGAATGGCTTGCAGAAGGACACTCCCAGGTATGCCCAAGCACTTCATTTGCATAGAGACTACCCTCTCTTGGGCCCGCCTCCACTCACCTATTAAGTAATGTGGCTAGAATATCAAGACAGAAAGAGGAGCAGGGCCTGACAGCCTTTCAAAGGCTCAACTGAGGTGCTGGGCTGACGGCTGGGATCACCAAAGCCTGGGATGACTCCAATATGGAAGCAGAAGCCTTAGGGCAAACAAAGGTCAGCAGTTGATGTGCTGTAAAGAAGAAGGGCTGCAGAGGGCCTCAGCAAAGCCTTCGGAATACTTGTGGATTGGCAGGAGTGCCTATATTTGTTTTTTGAGAAGCACCTTGCCAGTGCAAAGGATTGCTGAGGAAGAGGAAGGAGCAGAGCGGAATGACTGGAGCCAGTGAGGTTGCCTGTGAAGACATGAAGGGCTATGTTGAAAGGGGCACCGCTTGCAGAGCCAAGTAGTCGTTACCAAGTGGTTAAGGCGATGGACTAGATATCATTTGGCGTCTCCACGAGTATGTTCAAATCCTGCCGACTACGTCAGATGACATTTTTGGGATTCCTCTTCAGGGCCTCCTGCGTGGGAGAACAAGGGAGCAGCCTCTATGCAAAGCAGTCAGTAAAACAGAATATGAAGCAAAGACCATTAAAGCCACAGAAGAAAGATATGAACCCAGGCCAAATGCATCCTGCTCCCCCTCCCTCACCTGTCAGGCACTAGTCTGCAGAGAAACTGAACACGCCCACTCTCCTCCAAGGAGAATTCAGCTCAGGAAACGCCTAGCCACAGGCCCTAGATTGGACGAGGCACTTCTTTTCATACCTGTAAAGACCAACCCGTCTCTCTGTGGAGTCCATTCATGGCCTCCAAGACAGAAGTTTTGCCATGGTGCCTATCGTGGCTGCCATCTCCCTGACGTTAAAGCTACCACCTCTTCCGGCCTGATTTTTTTCCCCCGTCTCAAAACATGAACATACAAGGAGTGCTAATTTCACATGCATGCCTGCTTTTAGCTTGAGACGCTTTAGAAAGTCTTCTGTGGAATAGGAATGATGTATAGGAGAGCAGGGAAAATGGTCCAGTGAACGGAAAGAAAAAAGACTACGGATGGAGGTAAAGTGCCCTGTTGAGATTCACTTGTGTGGGTAGTTGTGGCCGAGTGGTTAAGGCGATGGACTAGAAATCCATTGGGGTATCCCCGCGCAGGTTCGAATCCTGCCAACTACGCTGTCCCTTTTGTGAACAGTATTTTCCCATAATTCTTTGAAATACCTTCTGGCATAAATGCGGGCTCCAAAAGCAGGACTAATAGGGTCAGCGGCCTGGGAGGGCTCAAACTTTTGCCATTGTGGCCTTCCTCTCTAGAAAAGGACTGCTTCTGTCCAGAGGCTAGACCGCCAGCAGAAATAGAAACGAGCTACGTTGAAAATGGACCATAGCTTTAAGCAAGTAGTCGTGGCCGAGTGGTTAAGGCGATGGACTTGAAATCCATTGGGGTCTCCCCGCGTAGGTTCAAATCCTGCCGACTACGTGCTACTTCACCTTTGGTGATATTTTATACTTCATATTAAATGGCATCTGCACAAGCAGGCCGAATATAGCTATCACTCTCAATAGAGCTAAGGAAGGCGAAACACTGGGCAGGGAATGGGATCAAAAGAGTGGCCGGAGAAGGCATGAGACTACCTGTCTGGCACTCCTGCCACTTGTGCACCCCAGCTGTCGAGAAGACACATGTCGAGTAATAGCCAAGGAGATTGGGAAAGAACTTCAGTTATCATCTCGCCAGTAAGTTCCATCTGAGGTATCAGATGCATGAAGGAAGTAGCCTTATTGGGGCGTCTGACAGTGTCATTATTTTCCTAAAGTGTCATAACTGCATTCTTTTACAACCTCCTTTTTGCTTTTCTCTGGCCAGGAACATGAACTTTATAATAGTGCCTTTGAGTCACGTCAGTATGCAGGTATGGACCGAGTGTATTTTTTGCAGTAGAACGGATAGGCAAAGATGGGAAGGCAGTGGAGCAGAGTGAACTGAGGGAAAGAAAAAGACTGCTGTGAGAGTGAGAACCTCAGCTTAAGTGGCAGCCACCCCTCGTGAGTAGTCGTGGCCGAGTGGTTAAGGCGATGGACTCGAAATCCATTGGGGTGTCCCCGCGCAGGTTCAAATCCTGCCGACTACGTCGGTGCTCTTTCACAATGATGTGTTAGGTTTTTCCTTGGATGCCTCCTTTCCCAGGAATAAGCATGTATTATTCAACAACGTTGAGAGCACAGGTAAAACAAAGACAAGAATGTGAAACAATGCACTGTGCAATGCCAGCATGAAAACTCTCAAGGAGTACGCTGCCCAGGCCTACAGCTTCTCAGACACTGTATCTGTCTATTTTGGGGAGCTGCAGAGAAGCCTTGCCTGTGCTTTTCGAGCCTGCTGTCTGGGGTGAGTGCCTGGATAAATTGTTGTTGGGAAGGACAAGGCAGCTAGCTCCTCTACAGGGGTCAATTTAGGAGGTTGGTGGGAAGCACAGGAAGGGGCAGGAAGGAAGCTCTCTGCTGTTGCTTCTCGGCCTAGGCAGAGCTGCAGGTGTGGTTAAAAAGGATTGGCGTTTGGCCAGGTCCCAGACCACAGTGCAACCTAGGGCAACAAGAGAGGTGAGGCTACTGAGGCCCTTACCCTGAGCCTTCTGACCCCACCGCCCCTTTGGCCCCGATCGGCCAAAACCTCTCTATAAGGGCTAAAGGTGATTATTATATATGCCTGAGTAACTTAGGGTCCCTCGCATAAATGGACTCCTGCTGAAGGAGCTCGCCTTTGCTTTGGGACTGGCCCAACACGGCCTTGCTCTCCTCAACAAACCTGCCACCAGCCAGGAGGCTGAATGGCTTGCAGAAGGACACTCCCAGGTATGCCCAAGCACTTCATTTGCATAGAGACTACCCTCTCTTGGGCCCGCCTCCACTCACCTATTAAGTAATGTGGCTAGAATATCAAGACAGAAAGAGGAGCAGGGCCTGACAGCCTTTCAAAGGCTCAACTGAGGTGCTGGGCTGACGGCTGGGATCACCAAAGCCTGGGATGACTCCAATATGGAAGCAGAAGCCTTAGGGCAAACAAAGGTCAGCAGTTGATGTGCTGTAAAGAAGAAGGGCTGCAGAGGGCCTCAGCAAAGCCTTCGGAATACTTGTGGATTGGCAGGAGTGCCTATATTTGTTTTTTGAGAAGCACCTTGCCAGTGCAAAGGATTGCTGAGGAAGAGGAAGGAGCAGAGCGGAATGACTGGAGCCAGTGAGGTTGCCTGTGAAGACATGAAGGGCTATGTTGAAAGGGGCACCGCTTGCAGAGCCAAGTAGTCGTTACCAAGTGGTTAAGGCGATGGACTAGATATCATTTGGCGTCTCCACGAGTATGTTCAAATCCTGCCGACTACGTCAGATGACATTTTTGGGATTCCTCTTCAGGGCCTCCTGCGTGGGAGAACAAGGGAGCAGCCTCTATGCAAAGCAGTCAGTAAAACAGAATATGAAGCAAAGACCATTAAAGCCACAGAAGAAAGATATGAACCCAGGCCAAATGCATCCTGCTCCCCCTCCCTCACCTGTCAGGCACTAGTCTGCAGAGAAACTGAACACGCCCACTCTCCTCCAAGGAGAATTCAGCTCAGGAAACGCCTAGCCACAGGCCCTAGATTGGACGAGGCACTTCTTTTCATACCTGTAAAGACCAACCCGTCTCTCTGTGGAGTCCATTCATGGCCTCCAAGACAGAAGTTTTGCCATGGTGCCTATCGTGGCTGCCATCTCCCTGACGTTAAAGCTACCACCTCTTCCGGCCTGATTTTTTTCCCCCGTCTCAAAACATGAACATACAAGGAGTGCTAATTTCACATGCATGCCTGCTTTTAGCTTGAGACGCTTTAGAAAGTCTTCTGTGGAATAGGAATGATGTATAGGAGAGCAGGGAAAATGGTCCAGTGAACGGAAAGAAAAAAGACTACGGATGGAGGTAAAGTGCCCTGTTGAGATTCACTTGTGTGGGTAGTTGTGGCCGAGTGGTTAAGGCGATGGACTAGAAATCCATTGGGGTATCCCCGCGCAGGTTCGAATCCTGCCAACTACGCTGTCCCTTTTGTGAACAGTATTTTCCCATAATTCTTTGAAATACCTTCTGGCATAAATGCGGGCTCCAAAAGCAGGACTAATAGGGTCAGCGGCCTGGGAGGGCTCAAACTTTTGCCATTGTGGCCTTCCTCTCTAGAAAAGGACTGCTTCTGTCCAGAGGCTAGACCGCCAGCAGAAATAGAAACGAGCTACGTTGAAAATGGACCATAGCTTTAAGCAAGTAGTCGTGGCCGAGTGGTTAAGGCGATGGACTTGAAATCCATTGGGGTCTCCCCGCGTAGGTTCAAATCCTGCCGACTACGTGCTACTTCACCTTTGGTGATATTTTATACTTCATATTAAATGGCATCTGCACAAGCAGGCCGAATATAGCTATCACTCTCAATAGAGCTAAGGAAGGCGAAACACTGGGCAGGGAATGGGATCAAAAGAGTGGCCGGAGAAGGCATGAGACTACCTGTCTGGCACTCCTGCCACTTGTGCACCCCAGCTGTCGAGAAGACACATGTCGAGTAATAGCCAAGGAGATTGGGAAAGAACTTCAGTTATCATCTCGCCAGTAAGTTCCATCTGAGGTATCAGATGCATGAAGGAAGTAGCCTTATTGGGGCGTCTGACAGTGTCATTATTTTCCTAAAGTGTCATAACTACATTCTTTTACAACCTCCTTTTTGCTTTTCTCTGGCCAGGAACATGAACTTTATAATAGTGCCTTTGAGTCACGTCAGTATGCAGGTATGGACCGAGTGTATTTTTTGCAGTAGAACGGATAGGCAAAGATGGGAAGGCAGTGGAGCAGAGTGAACTGAGGGATAGAAAAAGACTGCTGTGAGAGTGAGAACCTCAGCTTAAGTGGCAGCCACCCCTCGTGAGTAGTCGTGGCCGAGTGGTTAAGGCGATGGACTCGAAATCCATTGGGGTGTCCCCGCGCAGGTTCAAATCCTGCCGACTACGTCGGTGCTCTTTCACAATGATGTGTTAGGTTTTTCCTTGGATGCCTCCTTTCCCAGGAATAAGCATGTATTATTCAACAACGTTGAGAGCACAGGTAAAACAAAGACAAGAATGTGAAACAATGCACTGTGCAATGCCAGCATGAAAACTCTCAAGGAGTACGCTGCCCAGGCCTACAGCTTCTCAGACACTGTATCTGTCTATTTTGGGGAGCTGCAGAGAAGCCTTGCCTGTGCTTTTCGAGCCTGCTGTCTGGGGTGAGTGCCTGGATAAATTGTTGTTGGGAAGGACAAGGCAGCTAGCTCCTCTACAGGGGTCAATTTAGGAGGTTGGTGGGAAGCACAGGAAGGGGCAGGAAGGAAGCTCTCTGCTGTTGCTTCTCGGCCTAGGCAGAGCTGCAGGTGTGGTTAAAAAGGATTGGCGTTTGGCCAGGTCCCAGACCACAGTGCAACCTAGGGCAACAAGAGAGGTGAGGCTACTGAGGCCCTTACCCTGAGCCTTCTGACCCCACCGCCCCTTTGGCCCCGATCGGCCAAAACCTCTCTATAAGGGCTAAAGGTGATTATTATATATGCCTGAGTAACTTAGGGTCCCTCGCATAAATGGACTCCTGCTGAAGGAGCTCGCCTTTGCTTTGGGACTGGCCCAACACGGCCTTGCTCTCCTCAACAAACCTGCCACCAGCCAGGAGGCTGAATGGCTTGCAGAAGGACACTCCCAGGTATGCCCAAGCACTTCATTTGCATAGAGACTACCCTCTCTTGGGCCCGCCTCCACTCACCTATTAAGTAATGTGGCTAGAATATCAAGACAGAAAGAGGAGCAGGGCCTGACAGCCTTTCAAAGGCTCAACTGAGGTGCTGGGCTGACGGCTGGGATCACCAAAGCCTGGGATGACTCCAATATGGAAGCAGAAGCCTTAGGGCAAACAAAGGTCAGCAGTTGATGTGCTGTAAAGAAGAAGGGCTGCAGAGGGCCTCAGCAAAGCCTTCGGAATACTTGTGGATTGGCAGGAGTGCCTATATTTGTTTTTTGAGAAGCACCTTGCCAGTGCAAAGGATTGCTGAGGAAGAGGAAGGAGCAGAGCGGAATGACTGGAGCCAGTGAGGTTGCCTGTGAAGACATGAAGGGCTATGTTGAAAGGGGCACCGCTTGCAGAGCCAAGTAGTCGTTACCAAGTGGTTAAGGCGATGGACTAGATATCATTTGGCGTCTCCACGAGTATGTTCAAATCCTGCCGACTACGTCAGATGACATTTTTGGGATTCCTCTTCAGGGCCTCCTGCGTGGGAGAACAAGGGAGCAGCCTCTATGCAAAGCAGTCAGTAAAACAGAATATGAAGCAAAGACCATTAAAGCCACAGAAGAAAGATATGAACCCAGGCCAAATGCATCCTGCTCCCCCTCCCTCACCTGTCAGGCACTAGTCTGCAGAGAAACTGAACACGCCCACTCTCCTCCAAGGAGAATTCAGCTCAGGAAACGCCTAGCCACAGGCCCTAGATTGGACGAGGCACTTCTTTTCATACCTGTAAAGACCAACCCGTCTCTCTGTGGAGTCCATTCATGGCCTCCAAGACAGAAGTTTTGCCATGGTGCCTATCGTGGCTGCCATCTCCCTGACGTTAAAGCTACCACCTCTTCCGGCCTGATTTTTTTCCCCCGTCTCAAAACATGAACATACAAGGAGTGCTAATTTCACATGCATGCCTGCTTTTAGCTTGAGACGCTTTAGAAAGTCTTCTGTGGAATAGGAATGATGTATAGGAGAGCAGGGAAAATGGTCCAGTGAACGGAAAGAAAAAAGACTACGGATGGAGGTAAAGTGCCCTGTTGAGATTCACTTGTGTGGGTAGTTGTGGCCGAGTGGTTAAGGCGATGGACTAGAAATCCATTGGGGTATCCCCGCGCAGGTTCGAATCCTGCCAACTACGCTGTCCCTTTTGTGAACAGTATTTTCCCATAATTCTTTGAAATACCTTCTGGCATAAATGCGGGCTCCAAAAGCAGGACTAATAGGGTCAGCGGCCTGGGAGGGCTCAAACTTTTGCTATTGTGGCCTTCCTCTCTAGAAAAGGACTGCTTCTGTCCAGAGGCTAGACCGCCAGCAGAAATAGAAACGAGCTACGTTGAAAATGGACCATAGCTTTAAGCAAGTAGTCGTGGCCGAGTGGTTAAGGCGATGGACTTGAAATCCATTGGGGTCTCCCCGCGTAGGTTCAAATGCTGCCGACTACGTGCTACTTCACCTTTGGTGATATTTTATACTTCATATTAAATGGCATCTGCACAAGCAGGCCGAATATAGCTATCACTCTCAATAGAGCTAAGGAAGGCGAAACACTGGGCAGGGAATGGGATAAAAAGAGTGGCCGGAGAAGGCATGAGACTACCTGTCTGGCACTCCTGCCACTTGTGCACCCCAGCTGTCGAGAAGACACATGTCGAGTAATAGCCAAGGAGATTGGGAAAGAACTTCAGTTATCATCTCGCCAGTAAGTTCCATCTGAGGTATCAGATGCATGAAGGAAGTAGCCTTATTGGGGCGTCTGACAGTGTCATTATTTTCCTAAAGTGTCATAACTGCATTCTTTTACAACCTCCTTTTTGCTTTTCTCTGGCCAGGAACATGAACTTTATAATAGTGCCTTTGAGTCACGTCAGTATGCAGGTATGGACCGAGTGTATTTTTTGCAGTAGAACGGATAGGCAAAGATGGGAAGGCAGTGGAGCAGAGTGAACTGAGGGAAAGAAAAAGACTGCTGTGAGAGTGAGAACCTCAGCTTAAGTGGCAGCCACCCCTCGTGAGTAGTCGTGGCCGAGTGGTTAAGGCGATGGACTCGAAATCCATTGGGGTGTCCCCGCGCAGGTTCAAATCCTGCCGACTATGTCGGTGCTCTTTCACAATGATGTGTTAGGTTTTTCCTTGGATGCCTCCTTTCCCAGGAATAAGCATGTATTATTCAACAACGTTGAGAGCACAGGTAAAACAAAGACAAGAATGTGAAACAATGCACTGTGCAATGCCAGCATGAAAACTCTCAAGGAGTACGCTGCCCAGGCCTACAGCTTCTCAGACACTGTATCTGTCTATTTTGGGGAGCTGCAGAGAAGCCTTGCCTGTGCTTTTCGAGCCTGCTGTCTGGGGTGAGTGCCTGGATAAATTGTTGTTGGGAAGGACAAGGCAGCTAGCTCCTCTACAGGGGTCAATTTAGGAGGTTGGTGGGAAGCACAGGAAGGGGCAGGAAGGAAGCTCTCTGCTGTTGCTTCTCGGCCTAGGCAGAGCTGCAGGTGTGGTTAAAAAGGATTGGCGTTTGGCCAGGTCCCAGACCACAGTGCAACCTAGGGCAACAAGAGAGGTGAGGCTACTGAGGCCCTTACCCTGAGCCTTCTGACCCCACCGCCCCTTTGGCCCCGATCGGCCAAAACCTCTCTATAAGGGCTAAAGGTGATTATTATATATGCCTGAGTAACTTAGGGTCCCTCGCATAAATGGACTCCTGCTGAAGGAGCTCGCCTTTGCTTTGGGACTGGCCCAACACGGCCTTGCTCTCCTCAACAAACCTGCCACCAGCCAGGAGGCTGAATGGCTTGCAGAAGGACACTCCCAGGTATGCCCAAGCACTTCATTTGCATAGAGACTACCCTCTCTTGGGCCCGCCTCCACTCACCTATTAAGTAATGTGGCTAGAATATCAAGACAGAAAGAGGAGCAGGGCCTGACAGCCTTTCAAAGGCTCAACTGAGGTGCTGGGCTGACGGCTGGGATCACCAAAGCCTGGGATGACTCCAATATGGAAGCAGAAGCCTTAGGGCAAACAAAGGTCAGCAGTTGATGTGCTGTAAAGAAGAAGGGCTGCAGAGGGCCTCAGCAAAGCCTTCGGAATACTTGTGGATTGGCAGGAGTGCCTATATTTGTTTTTTGAGAAGCACCTTGCCAGTGCAAAGGATTGCTGAGGAAGAGGAAGGAGCAGAGCGGAATGACTGGAGCCAGTGAGGTTGCCTGTGAAGACATGAAGGGCTATGTTGAAAGGGGCACCGCTTGCAGAGCCAAGTAGTCGTTACCAAGTGGTTAAGGCGATGGACTAGATATCATTTGGCGTCTCCACGAGTATGTTCAAATCCTGCCGACTACGTCAGATGACATTTTTGGGATTCCTCTTCAGGGCCTCCTGCGTGGGAGAACAAGGGAGCAGCCTCTATGCAAAGCAGTCAGTAAAACAGAATATGAAGCAAAGACCATTAAAGCCACAGAAGAAAGATATGAACCCAGGCCAAATGCATCCTGCTCCCCCTCCCTCACCTGTCAGGCACTAGTCTGCAGAGAAACTGAACACGCCCACTCTCCTCCAAGGAGAATTCAGCTCAGGAAACGCCTAGCCACAGGCCCTAGATTGGACGAGGCACTTCTTTTCATACCTGTAAAGACCAACCCGTCTCTCTGTGGAGTCCATTCATGGCCTCCAAGACAGAAGTTTTGCCATGGTGCCTATCGTGGCTGCCATCTCCCTGACGTTAAAGCTACCACCTCTTCCGGCCTGATTTTTTTCCCCCGTCTCAAAACATGAACATACAAGGAGTGCTAATTTCACATGCATGCCTGCTTTTAGCTTGAGACGCTTTAGAAAGTCTTCTGTGGAATAGGAATGATGTATAGGAGAGCAGGGAAAATGGTCCAGTGAACGGAAAGAAAAAAGACTACGGATGGAGGTAAAGTGCCCTGTTGAGATTCACTTGTGTGGGTAGTTGTGGCCGAGTGGTTAAGGCGATGGACTAGAAATCCATTGGGGTATCCCCGCGCAGGTTCGAATCCTGCCAACTACGCTGTCCCTTTTGTGAACAGTATTTTCCCATAATTCTTTGAAATACCTTCTGGCATAAATGCGGGCTCCAAAAGCAGGACTAATAGGGTCAGCGGCCTGGGAGGGCTCAAACTTTTGCCATTGTGGCCTTCCTCTCTAGAAAAGGACTGCTTCTGTCCAGAGGCTAGACCGCCAGCAGAAATAGAAACGAGCTACGTTGAAAATGGACCATAGCTTTAAGCAAGTAGTCGTGGCCGAGTGGTTAAGGCGATGGACTTGAAATCCATTGGGGTCTCCCCGCGTAGGTTCAAATCCTGCCGACTACGTGCTACTTCACCTTTGGTGATATTTTATACTTCATATTAAATGGCATCTGCACAAGCAGGCCGAATATAGCTATCACTCTCAATAGAGCTAAGGAAGGCGAAACACTGGGCAGGGAATGGGATCAAAAGAGTGGCCGGAGAAGGCATGAGACTACCTGTCTGGCACTCCTGCCACTTGTGCACCCCAGCTGTCGAGAAGACACATGTCGAGTAATAGCCAAGGAGATTGGGAAAGAACTTCAGTTATCATCTCGCCAGTAAGTTCCATCTGAGGTATCAGATGCATGAAGGAAGTAGCCTTATTGGGGCGTCTGACAGTGTCATTATTTTCCTAAAGTGTCATAACTGCATTCTTTTACAACCTCCTTTTTGCTTTTCTCTGGCCAGGAACATGAACTTTATAATAGTGCCTTTGAGTCACGTCAGTATGCAGGTATGGACCGAGTGTATTTTTTGCAGTAGAACGGATAGGCAAAGATGGGAAGGCAGTGGAGCAGAGTGAACTGAGGGAAAGAAAAAGACTGCTGTGAGAGTGAGAACCTCAGCTTAAGTGGCAGCCACCCCTCGTGAGTAGTCGTGGCCGAGTGGTTAAGGCGATGGACTCGAAATCCATTGGGGTGTCCCCGCGCAGGTTCAAATCCTGCCGACTACGTCGGTGCTCTTTCACAATGATGTGTTAGGTTTTTCCTTGGATGCCTCCTTTCCCAGGAATAAGCATGTATTATTCAACAACGTTGAGAGCACAGGTAAAACAAAGACAAGAATGTGAAACAATGCACTGTGCAATGCCAGCATGAAAACTCTCAAGGAGTACGCTGCCCAGGCCTACAGCTTCTCAGACACTGTATCTGTCTATTTTGGGGAGCTGCAGAGAAGCCTTGCCTGTGCTTTTCGAGCCTGCTGTCTGGGGTGAGTGCCTGGATAAATTGTTGTTGGGAAGGACAAGGCAGCTAGCTCCTCTACAGGGGTCAATTTAGGAGGTTGGTGGGAAGCACAGGAAGGGGCAGGAAGGAAGCTCTCTGCTGTTGCTTCTCGGCCTAGGCAGAGCTGCAGGTGTGGTTAAAAAGGATTGGCGTTTGGCCAGGTCCCAGACCACAGTGCAACCTAGGGCAACAAGAGAGGTGAGGCTACTGAGGCCCTTACCCTGAGCCTTCTGACCCCACCGCCCCTTTGGCCCCGATCGGCCACGATCGGCCAAAACCTCTCTATAAGGGCTAAAGGTGATTATTATATATGCCTGAGTAACTTAGGGTCCCTCGCATAAATGGACTCCTGCTGAAGGAGCTCGCCTTTGCTTTGGGACTGGCCCAACACGGCCTTGCTCTCCTCAACAAACCTGCCACCAGCCAGGAGGCTGAATGGCTTGCAGAAGGACACTCCCAGGTATGCCCAAGCACTTCATTTGCATAGAGACTACCCTCTCTTGGGCCCGCCTCCACTCACCTATTAAGTAATGTGGCTAGAATATCAAGACAGAAAGAGGAGCAGGGCCTGACAGCCTTTCAAAGGCTCAACTGAGGTGCTGGGCTGACGGCTGGGATCACCAAAGCCTGGGATGACTCCAATATGGAAGCAGAAGCCTTAGGGCAAACAAAGGTCAGCAGTTGATGTGCTGTAAAGAAGAAGGGCTGCAGAGGGCCTCAGCAAAGCCTTCGGAATACTTGTGGATTGGCAGGAGTGCCTATATTTGTTTTTTGAGAAGCACCTTGCCAGTGCAAAGGATTGCTGAGGAAGAGGAAGGAGCAGAGCGGAATGACTGGAGCCAGTGAGGTTGCCTGTGAAGACATGAAGGGCTATGTTGAAAGGGGCACCGCTTGCAGAGCCAAGTAGTCGTTACCAAGTGGTTAAGGCGATGGACTAGATATCATTTGGCGTCTCCACGAGTATGTTCAAATCCTGCCGACTACGTCAGATGACATTTTTGGGATTCCTCTTCAGGGCCTCCTGCGTGGGAGAACAAGGGAGCAGCCTCTATGCAAAGCAGTCAGTAAAACAGAATATGAAGCAAAGACCATTAAAGCCACAGAAGAAAGATATGAACCCAGGCCAAATGCATCCTGCTCCCCCTCCCTCACCTGTCAGGCACTAGTCTGCAGAGAAACTGAACACGCCCACTCTCCTCCAAGGAGAATTCAGCTCAGGAAACGCCTAGCCACAGGCCCTAGATTGGACGAGGCACTTCTTTTCATACCTGTAAAGACCAACCCGTCTCTCTGTGGAGTCCATTCATGGCCTCCAAGACAGAAGTTTTGCCATGGTGCCTATCGTGGCTGCCATCTCCCTGACGTTAAAGCTACCACCTCTTCCGGCCTGATTTTTTTCCCCCGTCTCAAAACATGAACATACAAGGAGTGCTAATTTCACATGCATGCCTGCTTTTAGCTTGAGACGCTTTAGAAAGTCTTCTGTGGAATAGGAATGATGTATAGGAGAGCAGGGAAAATGGTCCAGTGAACGGAAAGAAAAAAGACTACGGATGGAGGTAAAGTGCCCTGTTGAGATTCACTTGTGTGGGTAGTTGTGGCCGAGTGGTTAAGGCGATGGACTAGAAATCCATTGGGGTATCCCCGCGCAGGTTCGAATCCTGCCAACTACGCTGTCCCTTTTGTGAACAGTATTTTCCCATAATTCTTTGAAATACCTTCTGGCATAAATGCGGGCTCCAAAAGCAGGACTAATAGGGTCAGCGGCCTGGGAGGGCTCAAACTTTTGCTATTGTGGCCTTCCTCTCTAGAAAAGGACTGCTTCTGTCCAGAGGCTAGACCGCCAGCAGAAATAGAAACGAGCTACGTTGAAAATGGACCATAGCTTTAAGCAAGTAGTCGTGGCCGAGTGGTTAAGGCGATGGACTTGAAATCCATTGGGGTCTCCCCGCGTAGGTTCAAATGCTGCCGACTACGTGCTACTTCACCTTTGGTGATATTTTATACTTCATATTAAATGGCATCTGCACAAGCAGGCCGAATATAGCTATCACTCTCAATAGAGCTAAGGAAGGCGAAACACTGGGCAGGGAATGGGATAAAAAGAGTGGCCGGAGAAGGCATGAGACTACCTGTCTGGCACTCCTGCCACTTGTGCACCCCAGCTGTCGAGAAGACACATGTCGAGTAATAGCCAAGGAGATTGGGAAAGAACTTCAGTTATCATCTCGCCAGTAAGTTCCATCTGAGGTATCAGATGCATGAAGGAAGTAGCCTTATTGGGGCGTCTGACAGTGTCATTATTTTCCTAAAGTGTCATAACTGCATTCTTTTACAACCTCCTTTTTGCTTTTCTCTGGCCAGGAACATGAACTTTATAATAGTGCCTTTGAGTCACGTCAGTATGCAGGTATGGACCGAGTGTATTTTTTGCAGTAGAACGGATAGGCAAAGATGGGAAGGCAGTGGAGCAGAGTGAACTGAGGGAAAGAAAAAGACTGCTGTGAGAGTGAGAACCTCAGCTTAAGTGGCAGCCACCCCTCGTGAGTAGTCGTGGCCGAGTGGTTAAGGCGATGGACTCGAAATCCATTGGGGTGTCCCCGCGCAGGTTCAAATCCTGCCGACTACGTCGGTGCTCTTTCACAATGATGTGTTAGGTTTTTCCTTGGATGCCTCCTTTCCCAGGAATAAGCATGTATTATTCAACAACGTTGAGAGCACAGGTAAAACAAAGACAAGAATGTGAAACAATGCACTGTGCAATGCCAGCATGAAAACTCTCAAGGAGTACGCTGCCCAGGCCTACAGCTTCTCAGACACTGTATCTGTCTATTTTGGGGAGCTGCAGAGAAGCCTTGCCTGTGCTTTTCGAGCCTGCTGTCTGGGGTGAGTGCCTGGATAAATTGTTGTTGGGAAGGACAAGGCAGCTAGCTCCTCTACAGGGGTCAATTTAGGAGGTTGGTGGGAAGCACAGGAAGGGGCAGGAAGGAAGCTCTCTGCTGTTGCTTCTCGGCCTAGGCAGAGCTGCAGGTGTGGTTAAAAAGGATTGGCGTTTGGCCAGGTCCCAGACCACAGTGCAACCTAGGGCAACAAGAGAGGTGAGGCTACTGAGGCCCTTACCCTGAGCCTTCTGACCCCACCGCCCCTTTGGCCCCGATCGGCCAAAACCTCTCTATAAGGGCTAAAGGTGATTATTATATATGCCTGAGTAACTTAGGGTCCCTCGCATAAATGGACTCCTGCTGAAGGAGCTCGCCTTTGCTTTGGGACTGGCCCAACACGGCCTTGCTCTCCTCAACAAACCTGCCACCAGCCAGGAGGCTGAATGGCTTGCAGAAGGACACTCCCAGGTATGCCCAAGCACTTCATTTGCATAGAGACTACCCTCTCTTGGGCCCGCCTCCACTCACCTATTAAGTAATGTGGCTAGAATATCAAGACAGAAAGAGGAGCAGGGCCTGACAGCCTTTCAAAGGCTCAACTGAGGTGCTGGGCTGACGGCTGGGATCACCAAAGCCTGGGATGACTCCAATATGGAAGCAGAAGCCTTAGGGCAAACAAAGGTCAGCAGTTGATGTGCTGTAAAGAAGAAGGGCTGCAGAGGGCCTCAGCAAAGCCTTCGGAATACTTGTGGATTGGCAGGAGTGCCTATATTTGTTTTTTGAGAAGCACCTTGCCAGTGCAAAGGATTGCTGAGGAAGAGGAAGGAGCAGAGCGGAATGACTGGAGCCAGTGAGGTTGCCTGTGAAGACATGAAGGGCTATGTTGAAAGGGGCACCGCTTGCAGAGCCAAGTAGTCGTTACCAAGTGGTTAAGGCGATGGACTAGATATCATTTGGCGTCTCCACGAGTATGTTCAAATCCTGCCGACTACGTCAGATGACATTTTTGGGATTCCTCTTCAGGGCCTCCTGCGTGGGAGAACAAGGGAGCAGCCTCTATGCAAAGCAGTCAGTAAAACAGAATATGAAGCAAAGACCATTAAAGCCACAGAAGAAAGATATGAACCCAGGCCAAATGCATCCTGCTCCCCCTCCCTCACCTGTCAGGCACTAGTCTGCAGAGAAACTGAACACGCCCACTCTCCTCCAAGGAGAATTCAGCTCAGGAAACGCCTAGCCACAGGCCCTAGATTGGACGAGGCACTTCTTTTCATACCTGTAAAGACCAACCCGTCTCTCTGTGGAGTCCATTCATGGCCTCCAAGACAGAAGTTTTGCCATGGTGCCTATCGTGGCTGCCATCTCCCTGACGTTAAAGCTACCACCTCTTCCGGCCTGATTTTTTTCCCCCGTCTCAAAACATGAACATACAAGGAGTGCTAATTTCACATGCATGCCTGCTTTTAGCTTGAGACGCTTTAGAAAGTCTTCTGTGGAATAGGAATGATGTATAGGAGAGCAGGGAAAATGGTCCAGTGAACGGAAAGAAAAAAGACTACGGATGGAGGTAAAGTGCCCTGTTGAGATTCACTTGTGTGGGTAGTTGTGGCCGAGTGGTTAAGGCGATGGACTAGAAATCCATTGGGGTATCCCCGCGCAGGTTCGAATCCTGCCAACTACGCTGTCCCTTTTGTGAACAGTATTTTCCCATAATTCTTTGAAATACCTTCTGGCATAAATGCGGGCTCCAAAAGCAGGACTAATAGGGTCAGCGGCCTGGGAGGGCTCAAACTTTTGCCATTGTGGCCTTCCTCTCTAGAAAAGGACTGCTTCTGTCCAGAGGCTAGACCGCCAGCAGAAATAGAAACGAGCTACGTTGAAAATGGACCATAGCTTTAAGCAAGTAGTCGTGGCCGAGTGGTTAAGGCGATGGACTTGAAATCCATTGGGGTCTCCCCGCGTAGGTTCAAATCCTGCCGACTACGTGCTACTTCACCTTTGGAGATATTTTATACTTCATATTAAATGGCATCTGCACAAGCAGGCCGAATATAGCTATCACTCTCAATAGAGCTAAGGAAGGCGAAACACTGGGCAGGGAATGGGATCAAAAGAGTGGCCGGAGAAGGCATGAGACTACCTGTCTGGCACTCCTGCCACTTGTGCACCCCAGCTGTCGAGAAGACACATGTCGAGTAATAGCCAAGGAGATTGGGAAAGAACTTCAGTTATCATCTCGCCAGTAAGTTCCATCTGAGGTATCAGATGCATGAAGGAAGTAGCCTTATTGGGGCGTCTGACAGTGTCATTATTTTCCTAAAGTGTCATAACTGCATTCTTTTACAACCTCCTTTTTGCTTTTCTCTGGCCAGGAACATGAACTTTATAATAGTGCCTTTGAGTCACGTCAGTATGCAGGTATGGACCGAGTGTATTTTTTGCAGTAGAACGGATAGGCAAAGATGGGAAGGCAGTGGAGCAGAGTGAACTGAGGGAAAGAAAAAGACTGCTGTGAGAGTGAGAACCTCAGCTTAAGTGGCAGCCACCCCTCGTGAGTAGTCGTGGCCGAGTGGTTAAGGCGATGGACTCGAAATCCATTGGGGTGTCCCCGCGCAGGTTCAAATCCTGCCGACTACGTCGGTGCTCTTTCACAATGATGTGTTAGGTTTTTCCTTGGATGCCTCCTTTCCCAGGAATAAGCATGTATTATTCAACAACGTTGAGAGCACAGGTAAAACAAAGACAAGAATGTGAAGCAATGCCAGCATGAAAACTCTCAAGGAGTACGCTGCCCAGGCCTACAGCTTCTCAGACACTGTATCTGTCTATTTTGGGGAGCTGCAGAGAAGCCTTGCCTGTGCTTTTCGAGCCTGCTGTCTGGGGTGAGTGCCTGGATAAATTGTTGTTGGGAAGGACAAGGCAGCTAGCTCCTCTACAGGGGTCAATTTAGGAGGTTGGTGGGAAGCACAGGAAGGGGCAGGAAGGAAGCTCTCTGCTGTTGCTTCTCGGCCTAGGCAGAGCTGCAGGTGTGGTTAAAAAGGATTGGCGTTTGGCCAGGTCCCAGACCACAGTGCAACCTAGGGCAACAAGAGAGGTGAGGCTACTGAGGCCCTTACCCTGAGCCTTCTGACCCCACCGCCCCTTTGGCCCCGATCGGCCACGATCGGCCAAAACCTCTCTATAAGGGCTAAAGGTGATTATTATATATGCCTGAGTAACTTAGGGTCCCTCGCATAAATGGACTCCTGCTGAAGGAGCTCGCCTTTGCTTTGGGACTGGCCCAACACGGCCTTGCTCTCCTCAACAAACCTGCCACCAGCCAGGAGGCTGAATGGCTTGCAGAAGGACACTCCCAGGTATGCCCAAGCACTTCATTTGCATAGAGACTACCCTCTCTTGGGCCCGCCTCCACTCACCTATTAAGTAATGTGGCTAGAATATCAAGACAGAAAGAGGAGCAGGGCCTGACAGCCTTTCAAAGGCTCAACTGAGGTGCTGGGCTGACGGCTGGGATCACCAAAGCCTGGGATGACTCCAATATGGAAGCAGAAGCCTTAGGGCAAACAAAGGTCAGCAGTTGATGTGCTGTAAAGAAGAAGGGCTGCAGAGGGCCTCAGCAAAGCCTTCGGAATACTTGTGGATTGGCAGGAGTGCCTATATTTGTTTTTTGAGAAGCACCTTGCCAGTGCAAAGGATTGCTGAGGAAGAGGAAGGAGCAGAGCGGAATGACTGGAGCCAGTGAGGTTGCCTGTGAAGACATGAAGGGCTATGTTGAAAGGGGCACCGCTTGCAGAGCCAAGTAGTCGTTACCAAGTGGTTAAGGCGATGGACTAGATATCATTTGGCGTCTCCACGAGTATGTTCAAATCCTGCCGACTACGTCAGATGACATTTTTGGGATTCCTCTTCAGGGCCTCCTGCGTGGGAGAACAAGGGAGCAGCCTCTATGCAAAGCAGTCAGTAAAACAGAATATGAAGCAAAGACCATTAAAGCCACAGAAGAAAGATATGAACCCAGGCCAAATGCATCCTGCTCCCCCTCCCTCACCTGTCAGGCACTAGTCTGCAGAGAAACTGAACACGCCCACTCTCCTCCAAGGAGAATTCAGCTCAGGAAACGCCTAGCCACAGGCCCTAGATTGGACGAGGCACTTCTTTTCATACCTGTAAAGACCAACCCGTCTCTCTGTGGAGTCCATTCATGGCCTCCAAGACAGAAGTTTTGCCATGGTGCCTATCGTGGCTGCCATCTCCCTGACGTTAAAGCTACCACCTCTTCCGGCCTGATTTTTTTCCCCCGTCTCAAAACATGAACATACAAGGAGTGCTAATTTCACATGCATGCCTGCTTTTAGCTTGAGACGCTTTAGAAAGTCTTCTGTGGAATAGGAATGATGTATAGGAGAGCAGGGAAAATGGTCCAGTGAACGGAAAGAAAAAAGACTACGGATGGAGGTAAAGTGCCCTGTTGAGATTCACTTGTGTGGGTAGTTGTGGCCGAGTGGTTAAGGCGATGGACTAGAAATCCATTGGGGTATCCCCGCGCAGGTTCGAATCCTGCCAACTACGCTGTCCCTTTTGTGAACAGTATTTTCCCATAATTCTTTGAAATACCTTCTGGCATAAATGCGGGCTCCAAAAGCAGGACTAATAGGGTCAGCGCCCTGGGAGGGCTCAAACTTTTGCCATTGTGGCCTTCCTCTCTAGAAAAGGACTGCTTCTGTCCAGAGGCTAGACCGCCAGCAGAAATAGAAACGAGCTACGTTGAAAATGGACCATAGCTTTAAGCAAGTAGTCGTGGCCGAGTGGTTAAGGCGATGGACTTGAAATCCATTGGGGTCTCCCCGCGTAGGTTCAAATCCTGCCGACTACGTGCTACTTCACCTTTGGTGATATTTTATACTTCATATTAAATGGCATCTGCACAAGCAGGCCGAATATAGCTATCACTCTCAATAGAGCTAAGGAAGGCGAAACACTGGGCAGGGAATGGGATCAAAAGAGTGGCCGGAGAAGGCATGAGACTACCTGTCTGGCACTCCTGCCACTTGTGCACCCCAGCTGTCGAGAAGACACATGTCGAGTAATAGCCAAGGAGATTGGGAAAGAACTTCAGTTATCATCTCGCCAGTAAGTTCCATCTGAGGTATCAGATGCATGAAGGAAGTAGCCTTATTGGGGCGTCTGACAGTGTCATTATTTTCCTAAAGTGTCATAACTGCATTCTTTTACAACCTCCTTTTTGCTTTTCTCTGGCCAGGAACATGAACTTTATAATAGTGCCTTTGAGTCACGTCAGTATGCAGGTATGGACCGAGTGTATTTTTTGCAGTAGAACGGATAGGCAAAGATGGGAAGGCAGTGGAGCAGAGTGAACTGAGGGAAAGAAAAAGACTGCTGTGAGAGTGAGAACCTCAGCTTAAGTGGCAGCCACCCCTCGTGAGTAGTCGTGGCCGAGTGGTTAAGGCGATGGACTCGAAATCCATTGGGGTGTCCCCGCGCAGGTTCAAATCCTGCCGACTACGTCGGTGCTCTTTCACAATGATGTGTTAGGTTTTTCCTTGGATGCCTCCTTTCCCAGGAATAAGCATGTATTATTCAACAACGTTGAGAGCACAGGTAAAACAAAGACAAGAATGTGAAGCAATGCCAGCATGAAAACTCTCAAGGAGTACGCTGCCCAGGCCTACAGCTTCTCAGACACTGTATCTGTCTATTTTGGGGAGCTGCAGAGAAGCCTTGCCTGTGCTTTTCGAGCCTGCTGTCTGGGGTGAGTGCCTGGATAAATTGTTGTTGGGAAGGACAAGGCAGCTAGCTCCTCTACAGGGGTCAATTTAGGAGGTTGGTGGGAAGCACAGGAAGGGGCAGGAAGGAAGCTCTCTGCTGTTGCTTCTCGGCCTAGGCAGAGCTGCAGGTGTGGTTAAAAAGGATTGGCGTTTGGCCAGGTCCCAGACCACAGTGCAACCTAGGGCAACAAGAGAGGTGAGGCTACTGAGGCCCTTACCCTGAGCCTTCTGACCCCACCGCCCCTTTGGCCCCGATCGGCCAAAACCTCTCTATAAGGGCTAAAGGTGATTATTATATATGCCTGAGTAACTTAGGGTCCCTCGCATAAATGGACTCCTGCTGAAGGAGCTCGCCTTTGCTTTGGGACTGGCCCAACACGGCCTTGCTCTCCTCAACAAACCTGCCACCAGCCAGGAGGCTGAATGGCTTGCAGAAGGACACTCCCAGGTATGCCCAAGCACTTCATTTGCATAGAGACTACCCTCTCTTGGGCCCGCCTCCACTCACCTATTAAGTAATGTGGCTAGAATATCAAGACAGAAAGAGGAGCAGGGCCTGACAGCCTTTCAAAGGCTCAACTGAGGTGCTGGGCTGACGGCTGGGATCACCAAAGCCTGGGATGACTCCAATATGGAAGCAGAAGCCTTAGGGCAAACAAAGGTCAGCAGTTGATGTGCTGTAAAGAAGAAGGGCTGCAGAGGGCCTCAGCAAAGCCTTCGGAATACTTGTGGATTGGCAGGAGTGCCTATATTTGTTTTTTGAGAAGCACCTTGCCAGTGCAAAGGATTGCTGAGGAAGAGGAAGGAGCAGAGCGGAATGACTGGAGCCAGTGAGGTTGCCTGTGAAGACATGAAGGGCTATGTTGAAAGGGGCACCGCTTGCAGAGCCAAGTAGTCGTTACCAAGTGGTTAAGGCGATGGACTAGATATCATTTGGCGTCTCCACGAGTATGTTCAAATCCTGCCGACTACGTCAGATGACATTTTTGGGATTCCTCTTCAGGGCCTCCTGCGTGGGAGAACAAGGGAGCAGCCTCTATGCAAAGCAGTCAGTAAAACAGAATATGAAGCAAAGACCATTAAAGCCACAGAAGAAAGATATGAACCCAGGCCAAATGCATCCTGCTCCCCCTCCCTCACCTGTCAGGCACTAGTCTGCAGAGAAACTGAACACGCCCACTCTCCTCCAAGGAGAATTCAGCTCAGGAAACGCCTAGCCACAGGCCCTAGATTGGACGAGGCACTTCTTTTCATACCTGTAAAGACCAACCCGTCTCTCTGTGGAGTCCATTCATGGCCTCCAAGACAGAAGTTTTGCCATGGTGCCTATCGTGGCTGCCATCTCCCTGACGTTAAAGCTACCACCTCTTCCGGCCTGATTTTTTTCCCCCGTCTCAAAACATGAACATACAAGGAGTGCTAATTTCACATGCATGCCTGCTTTTAGCTTGAGACGCTTTAGAAAGTCTTCTGTGGAATAGGAATGATGTATAGGAGAGCAGGGAAAATGGTCCAGTGAACGGAAAGAAAAAAGACTACGGATGGAGGTAAAGTGCCCTGTTGAGATTCACTTGTGTGGGTAGTTGTGGCCGAGTGGTTAAGGCGATGGACTAGAAATCCATTGGGGTATCCCCGCGCAGGTTCGAATCCTGCCAACTACGCTGTCCCTTTTGTGAACAGTATTTTCCCATAATTCTTTGAAATACCTTCTGGCATAAATGCGGGCTCCAAAAGCAGGACTAATAGGGTCAGCGGCCTGGGAGGGCTCAAACTTTTGCCATTGTGGCCTTCCTCTCTAGAAAAGGACTGCTTCTGTCCAGAGGCTAGACCGCCAGCAGAAATAGAAACGAGCTACGTTGAAAATGGACCATAGCTTTAAGCAAGTAGTCGTGGCCGAGTGGTTAAGGCGATGGACTTGAAATCCATTGGGGTCTCCCCGCGTAGGTTCAAATCCTGCCGACTACGTGCTACTTCACCTTTGGAGATATTTTATACTTCATATTAAATGGCATCTGCACAAGCAGGCCGAATATAGCTATCACTCTCAATAGAGCTAAGGAAGGCGAAACACTGGGCAGGGAATGGGATCAAAAGAGTGGCCGGAGAAGGCATGAGACTACCTGTCTGGCACTCCTGCCACTTGTGCACCCCAGCTGTCGAGAAGACACATGTCGAGTAATAGCCAAGGAGATTGGGAAAGAACTTCAGTTATCATCTCGCCAGTAAGTTCCATCTGAGGTATCAGATGCATGAAGGAAGTAGCCTTATTGGGGCGTCTGACAGTGTCATTATTTTCCTAAAGTGTCATAACTGCATTCTTTTACAACCTCCTTTTTGCTTTTCTCTGGCCAGGAACATGAACTTTATAATAGTGCCTTTGAGTCACGTCAGTATGCAGGTATGGACCGAGTGTATTTTTTGCAGTAGAACGGATAGGCAAAGATGGGAAGGCAGTGGAGCAGAGTGAACTGAGGGAAAGAAAAAGACTGCTGTGAGAGTGAGAACCTCAGCTTAAGTGGCAGCCACCCCTCGTGAGTAGTCGTGGCCGAGTGGTTAAGGCGATGGACTCGAAATCCATTGGGGTGTCCCCGCGCAGGTTCAAATCCTGCCGACTACGTCGGTGCTCTTTCACAATGATGTGTTAGGTTTTTCCTTGGATGCCTCCTTTCCCAGGAATAAGCATGTATTATTCAACAACGTTGAGAGCACAGGTAAAACAAAGACAAGAATGTGAAGCAATGCCAGCATGAAAACTCTCAAGGAGTACGCTGCCCAGGCCTACAGCTTCTCAGACACTGTATCTGTCTATTTTGGGGAGCTGCAGAGAAGCCTTGCCTGTGCTTTTCGAGCCTGCTGTCTGGGGTGAGTGCCTGGATAAATTGTTGTTGGGAAGGACAAGGCAGCTAGCTCCTCTACAGGGGTCAATTTAGGAGGTTGGTGGGAAGCACAGGAAGGGGCAGGAAGGAAGCTCTCTGCTGTTGCTTCTCGGCCTAGGCAGAGCTGCAGGTGTGGTTAAAAAGGATTGGCGTTTGGCCAGGTCCCAGACCACAGTGCAACCTAGGGCAACAAGAGAGGTGAGGCTACTGAGGCCCTTACCCTGAGCCTTCTGACCCCACCGCCCCTTTGGCCCCGATCGGCCACGATCGGCCAAAACCTCTCTATAAGGGCTAAAGGTGATTATTATATATGCCTGAGTAACTTAGGGTCCCTCGCATAAATGGACTCCTGCTGAAGGAGCTCGCCTTTGCTTTGGGACTGGCCCAACACGGCCTTGCTCTCCTCAACAAACCTGCCACCAGCCAGGAGGCTGAATGGCTTGCAGAAGGACACTCCCAGGTATGCCCAAGCACTTCATTTGCATAGAGACTACCCTCTCTTGGGCCCGCCTCCACTCACCTATTAAGTAATGTGGCTAGAATATCAAGACAGAAAGAGGAGCAGGGCCTGACAGCCTTTCAAAGGCTCAACTGAGGTGCTGGGCTGACGGCTGGGATCACCAAAGCCTGGGATGACTCCAATATGGAAGCAGAAGCCTTAGGGCAAACAAAGGTCAGCAGTTGATGTGCTGTAAAGAAGAAGGGCTGCAGAGGGCCTCAGCAAAGCCTTCGGAATACTTGTGGATTGGCAGGAGTGCCTATATTTGTTTTTTGAGAAGCACCTTGCCAGTGCAAAGGATTGCTGAGGAAGAGGAAGGAGCAGAGCGGAATGACTGGAGCCAGTGAGGTTGCCTGTGAAGACATGAAGGGCTATGTTGAAAGGGGCACCGCTTGCAGAGCCAAGTAGTCGTTACCAAGTGGTTAAGGCGATGGACTAGATATCATTTGGCGTCTCCACGAGTATGTTCAAATCCTGCCGACTACGTCAGATGACATTTTTGGGATTCCTCTTCAGGGCCTCCTGCGTGGGAGAACAAGGGAGCAGCCTCTATGCAAAGCAGTCAGTAAAACAGAATATGAAGCAAAGACCATTAAAGCCACAGAAGAAAGATATGAACCCAGGCCAAATGCATCCTGCTCCCCCTCCCTCACCTGTCAGGCACTAGTCTGCAGAGAAACTGAACACGCCCACTCTCCTCCAAGGAGAATTCAGCTCAGGAAACGCCTAGCCACAGGCCCTAGATTGGACGAGGCACTTCTTTTCATACCTGTAAAGACCAACCCGTCTCTCTGTGGAGTCCATTCATGGCCTCCAAGACAGAAGTTTTGCCATGGTGCCTATCGTGGCTGCCATCTCCCTGACGTTAAAGCTACCACCTCTTCCGGCCTGATTTTTTTCCCCCGTCTCAAAACATGAACATACAAGGAGTGCTAATTTCACATGCATGCCTGCTTTTAGCTTGAGACGCTTTAGAAAGTCTTCTGTGGAATAGGAATGATGTATAGGAGAGCAGGGAAAATGGTCCAGTGAACGGAAAGAAAAAAGACTACGGATGGAGGTAAAGTGCCCTGTTGAGATTCACTTGTGTGGGTAGTTGTGGCCGAGTGGTTAAGGCGATGGACTAGAAATCCATTGGGGTATCCCCGCGCAGGTTCGAATCCTGCCAACTACGCTGTCCCTTTTGTGAACAGTATTTTCCCATAATTCTTTGAAATACCTTCTGGCATAAATGCGGGCTCCAAAAGCAGGACTAATAGGGTCAGCGCCCTGGGAGGGCTCAAACTTTTGCCATTGTGGCCTTCCTCTCTAGAAAAGGACTGCTTCTGTCCAGAGGCTAGACCGCCAGCAGAAATAGAAACGAGCTACGTTGAAAATGGACCATAGCTTTAAGCAAGTAGTCGTGGCCGAGTGGTTAAGGCGATGGACTTGAAATCCATTGGGGTCTCCCCGCGTAGGTTCAAATCCTGCCGACTACGTGCTACTTCACCTTTGGTGATATTTTATACTTCATATTAAATGGCATCTGCACAAGCAGGCCGAATATAGCTATCACTCTCAATAGAGCTAAGGAAGGCGAAACACTGGGCAGGGAATGGGATCAAAAGAGTGGCCGGAGAAGGCATGAGACTACCTGTCTGGCACTCCTGCCACTTGTGCACCCCAGCTGTCGAGAAGACACATGTCGAGTAATAGCCAAGGAGATTGGGAAAGAACTTCAGTTATCATCTCGCCAGTAAGTTCCATCTGAGGTATCAGATGCATGAAGGAAGTAGCCTTATTGGGGCGTCTGACAGTGTCATTATTTTCCTAAAGTGTCATAACTGCATTCTTTTACAACCTCCTTTTTGCTTTTCTCTGGCCAGGAACATGAACTTTATAATAGTGCCTTTGAGTCACGTCAGTATGCAGGTATGGACCGAGTGTATTTTTTGCAGTAGAACGGATAGGCAAAGATGGGAAGGCAGTGGAGCAGAGTGAACTGAGGGAAAGAAAAAGACTGCTGTGAGAGTGAGAACCTCAGCTTAAGTGGCAGCCACCCCTCGTGAGTAGTCGTGGCCGAGTGGTTAAGGCGATGGACTCGAAATCCATTGGGGTGTCCCCGCGCAGGTTCAAATCCTGCCGACTACGTTGGTGCTCTTTCACAATGATGTGTTAGGTTTTTCCTTGGATGCCTCCTTTCCCAGGAATAAGCATGTATTATTCAACAACGTTGAGAGCACAGGTAAAACAAAGACAAGAATGTGAAACAATGCACTGTGCAATGCCAGCATGAAAACTCTCAAGGAGTACGCTGCCCAGGCCTACAGCTTCTCAGACACTGTATCTGTCTATTTTGGGGAGCTGCAGAGAATCCTTGCCTGTGCTTTTCGAGCCTGCTGTCTGGGGTGAGTGCCTGGATAAATTGTTGTTGGGAAGGACAAGGCAGCTAGCTCCTCTACAGGGGTCAATTTAGGAGGTTGGTGGGAAGCACAGGAAGGGGCAGGAAGGAAGCTCTCTGCTGTTGCTTCTCGGCCTAGGCAGAGCTGCAGGTGTGGTTAAAAAGGATTGGCGTTTGGCCAGGTCCCAGACCACAGTGCAACCTAGGGCAACAAGAGAGGTGAGGCTACTGAGGCCCTTACCCTGAGCCTTCTGACCCCACCGCCCCTTTGGCCCCGATCGGCCAAAACCTCTCTATAAGGGCTAAAGGTGAT
This sequence comes from Pleurodeles waltl, assembly GCF_031143425.1. NCBI lineage: Eukaryota > Metazoa > Chordata > Amphibia > Caudata > Salamandridae > Pleurodeles > Pleurodeles waltl. Next base: position 11,243,395 of record NC_090446.1, read on the forward strand.
TATTATATATGCCTGAGTAACTTAGGGTCCCTCGCATAAATGGACTCCTGCTGAAGGAGCTCGCCTTTGCTTTGGGACTGGCCCAACACGGCCTTGCTCTCCTCAACAAACCTGCCACCAGCCAGGAGGCTGAATGGCTTGCAGAAGGACACTCCCAGGTATGCCCAAGCACTTCATTTGCATAGAGACTACCCTCTCTTGGGCCCGCCTCCACTCACCTATTAAGTAATGTGGCTAGAATATCAAGACAGAAAGAGGAGCAGGGCCTGACAGCCTTTCAAAGGCTCAACTGAGGTGCTGGGCTGACGGCTGGGATCACCAAAGCCTGGGATGACTCCAATATGGAAGCAGAAGCCTTAGGGCAAACAAAGGTCAGCAGTTGATGTGCTGTAAAGAAGAAGGGCTGCAGAGGGCCTCAGCAAAGCCTTCGGAATACTTGTGGATTGGCAGGAGTGCCTATATTTGTTTTTTGAGAAGCACCTTGCCAGTGCAAAGGATTGCTGAGGAAGAGGAAGGAGCAGAGCGGAATGACTGGAGCCAGTGAGGTTGCCTGTGAAGACATGAAGGGCTATGTTGAAAGGGGCACCGCTTGCAGAGCCAAGTAGTCGTTACCAAGTGGTTAAGGCGATGGACTAGATATCATTTGGCGTCTCCACGAGTATGTTCAAATCCTGCCGACTACGTCAGATGACATTTTTGGGATTCCTCTTCAGGGCCTCCTGCGTGGGAGAACAAGGGAGCAGCCTCTATGCAAAGCAGTCAGTAAAACAGAATATGAAGCAAAGACCATTAAAGCCACAGAAGAAAGATATGAACCCAGGCCAAATGCATCCTGCTCCCCCTCCCTCACCTGTCAGGCACTAGTCTGCAGAGAAACTGAACACGCCCACTCTCCTCCAAGGAGAATTCAGCTCAGGAAACGCCTAGCCACAGGCCCTAGATTGGACGAGGCACTTCTTTTCATACCTGTAAAGACCAACCCGTCTCTCTGTGGAGTCCATTCATGGCCTCCAAGACAGAAGTTTTGCCATGGTGCCTATCGTGGCTGCCATCTCCCTGACGTTAAAGCTACCACCTCTTCCGGCCTGATTTTTTTCCCCCGTCTCAAAACATGAACATACAAGGAGTGCTAATTTCACATGCATGCCTGCTTTTAGCTTGAGACGCTTTAGAAAGTCTTCTGTGGAATAGGAATGATGTATAGGAGAGCAGGGAAAATGGTCCAGTGAACGGAAAGAAAAAAGACTACGGATGGAGGTAAAGTGCCCTGTTGAGATTCACTTGTGTGGGTAGTTGTGGCCGAGTGGTTAAGGCGATGGACTAGAAATCCATTGGGGTATCCCCGCGCAGGTTCGAATCCTGCCAACTACGCTGTCCCTTTTGTGAACAGTATTTTCCCATAATTCTTTGAAATACCTTCTGGCATAAATGCGGGCTCCAAAAGCAGGACTAATAGGGTCAGCGGCCTGGGAGGGCTCAAACTTTTGCCATTGTGGCCTTCCTCTCTAGAAAAGGACTGCTTCTGTCCAGAGGCTAGACCGCCAGCAGAAATAGAAACGAGCTACGTTGAAAATGGACCATAGCTTTAAGCAAGTAGTCGTGGCCGAGTGGTTAAGGCGATGGACTTGAAATCCATTGGGGTCTCCCCGCGTAGGTTCAAATCCTGCCGACTACGTGCTACTTCACCTTTGGTGATATTTTATACTTCATATTAAATGGCATCTGCACAAGCAGGCCGAATATAGCTATCACTCTCAATAGAGCTAAGGAAGGCGAAACACTGGGCAGGGAATGGGATCAAAAGAGTGGCCGGAGAAGGCATGAGACTACCTGTCTGGCACTCCTGCCACTTGTGCACCCCAGCTGTCGAGAAGACACATGTCGAGTAATAGCCAAGGAGATTGGGAAAGAACTTCAGTTATCATCTCGCCAGTAAGTTCCATCTGAGGTATCAGATGCATGAAGGAAGTAGCCTTATTGGGGCGTCTGACAGTGTCATTATTTTCCTAAAGTGTCATAACTGCATTCTTTTACAACCTCCTTTTTGATTTTCTCTGGCCAGGAACATGAACTTTATAATAGTGCCTTTGAGTCACGTCAGTATGCAGGTATGGACCGAGTGTATTTTTTGCAGTAGAACGGATAGGCAAAGATGGGAAGGCAGTGGAGCAGAGTGAACTGAGGGAAAGAAAAAGACTGCTGTGAGAGTGAGAACCTCAGCTTAAGTGGCAGCCACCCCTCGTGAGTAGTCGTGGCCGAGTGGTTAAGGCGATGGACTCGAAATCCATTGGGGTGTCCCCGCGCAGGTTCAAATCCTGCCGACTACGTCGGTGCTCTTTCACAATGATGTGTTAGGTTTTTCCTTGGATGCCTCCTTTCCCAGGAATAAGCATGTATTATTCAACAACGTTGAGAGCACAGGTAAAACAAAGACAAGAATGTGAAACAATGCACTGTGCAATGCCAGCATGAAAACTCTCAAGGAGTACGCTGCCCAGGCCTACAGCTTCTCAGACACTGTATCTGTCTATTTTGGGGAGCTGCAGAGAAGCCTTGCCTGTGCTTTTCGAGCCTGCTGTCTGGGGTGAGTGCCTGGATAAATTGTTGTTGGGAAGGACAAGGCAGCTAGCTCCTCTACAGGGGTCAATTTAGGAGGTTGGTGGGAAGCACAGGAAGGGGCAGGAAGGAAGCTCTCTGCTGTTGCTTCTCGGCCTAGGCAGAGCTGCAGGTGTGGTTAAAAAGGATTGGCGTTTGGCCAGGTCCCAGACCACAGTGCAACCTAGGGCAACAAGAGAGGTGAGGCTACTGAGGCCCTTACCCTGAGCCTTCTGACCCCACCGCCCCTTTGGCCCCGATCGGCCAAAACCTCTCTATAAGGGCTAAAGGTGATTATTATATATGCCTGAGTAACTTAGGGTCCCTCGCATAAATGGACTCCTGCTGAAGGAGCTCGCCTTTGCTTTGGGACTGGCCCAACACGGCCTTGCTCTCCTCAACAAACCTGCCACCAGCCAGGAGGCTGAATGGCTTGCAGAAGGACACTCCCAGGTATGCCCAAGCACTTCATTTGCATAGAGACTACCCTCTCTTGGGCCCGCCTCCACTCACCTATTAAGTAATGTGGCTAGAATATCAAGACAGAAAGAGGAGCAGGGCCTGACAGCCTTTCAAAGGCTCAACTGAGGTGCTGGGCTGACGGCTGGGATCACCAAAGCCTGGGATGACTCCAATATGGAAGCAGAAGCCTTAGGGCAAACAAAGGTCAGCAGTTGATGTGCTGTAAAGAAGAAGGGCTGCAGAGGGCCTCAGCAAAGCCTTCGGAATACTTGTGGATTGGCAGGAGTGCCTATATTTGTTTTTTGAGAAGCACCTTGCCAGTGCAAAGGATTGCTGAGGAAGAGGAAGGAGCAGAGCGGAATGACTGGAGCCAGTGAGGTTGCCTGTGAAGACATGAAGGGCTATGTTGAAAGGGGCACCGCTTGCAGAGCCAAGTAGTCGTTACCAAGTGGTTAAGGCGATGGACTAGATATCATTTGGCGTCTCCACGAGTATGTTCAAATCCTGCCGACTACGTCAGATGACATTTTTGGGATTCCTCTTCAGGGCCTCCTGCGTGGGAGAACAAGGGAGCAGCCTCTATGCAAAGCAGTCAGTAAAACAGAATATGAAGCAAAGACCATTAAAGCCACAGAAGAAAGATATGAACCCAGGCCAAATGCATCCTGCTCCCCCTCCCTCACCTGTCAGGCACTAGTCTGCAGAGAAACTGAACACGCCCACTCTCCTCCAAGGAGAATTCAGCTCAGGAAACGCCTAGCCACAGGCCCTAGATTGGACGAGGCACTTCTTTTCATACCTGTAAAGACCAACCCGTCTCTCTGTGGAGTCCATTCATGGCCTCCAAGACAGAAGTTTTGCCATGGTGCCTATCGTGGCTGCCATCTCCCTGACGTTAAAGCTACCACCTCTTCCGGCCTGATTTTTTTCCCCCGTCTCAAAACATGAACATACAAGGAGTGCTAATTTCACATGCATGCCTGCTTTTAGCTTGAGACGCTTTAGAAAGTCTTCTGTGGAATAGGAATGATGTATAGGAGAGCAGGGAAAATGGTCCAGTGAACGGAAAGAAAAAAGACTACGGATGGAGGTAAAGTGCCCTGTTGAGATTCACTTGTGTGGGTAGTTGTGGCCGAGTGGTTAAGGCGATGGACTAGAAATCCATTGGGGTATCCCCGCGCAGGTTCGAATCCTGCCAACTACGCTGTCCCTTTTGTGAACAGTATTTTCCCATAATTCTTTGAAATACCTTCTGGCATAAATGCGGGCTCCAAAAGCAGGACTAATAGGGTCAGCGGCCTGGGAGGGCTCAAACTTTTGCCATTGTGGCCTTCCTCTCTAGAAAAGGACTGCTTCTGTCCAGAGGCTAGACCGCCAGCAGAAATAGAAACGAGCTACGTTGAAAATGGACCATAGCTTTAAGCAAGTAGTCGTGGCCGAGTGGTTAAGGCGATGGACTTGAAATCCATTGGGGTCTCCCCGCGTAGGTTCAAATCCTGCCGACTACGTGCTACTTCACCTTTGGTGATATTTTATACTTCATATTAAATGGCATCTGCACAAGCAGGCCGAATATAGCTATCACTCTCAATAGAGCTAAGGAAGGCGAAACACTGGGCAGGGAATGGGATCAAAAGAGTGGCCGGAGAAGGCATGAGACTACCTGTCTGGCACTCCTGCCACTTGTGCACCCCAGCTGTCGAGAAGACACATGTCGAGTAATAGCCAAGGAGATTGGGAAAGAACTTCAGTTATCATCTCGCCAGTAAGTTCCATCTGAGGTATCAGATGCATGAAGGAAGTAGCCTTATTGGGGCGTCTGACAGTGTCATTATTTTCCTAAAGTGTCATAACTGCATTCTTTTACAACCTCCTTTTTGCTTTTCTCTGGCCAGGAACATGAACTTTATAATAGTGCCTTTGAGTCACGTCAGTATGCAGGTATGGACCGAGTGTATTTTTTGCAGTAGAACGGATAGGCAAAGATGGGAAGGCAGTGGAGCAGAGTGAACTGAGGGAAAGAAAAAGACTGCTGTGAGAGTGAGAACCTCAGCTTAAGTGGCAGCCACCCCTCGTGAGTAGTCGTGGCCGAGTGGTTAAGGCGATGGACTCGAAATCCATTGGGGTGTCCCCGCGCAGGTTCAAATCCTGCCGACTACGTCGGTGCTCTTTCACAATGATGTGTTAGGTTTTTCCTTGGATGCCTCCTTTCCCAGGAATAAGCATGTATTATTCAACAACGTTGAGAGCACAGGTAAAACAAAGACAAGAATGTGAAACAATGCACTGTGCAATGCCAGCATGAAAACTCTCAAGGAGTACGCTGCCCAGGCCTACAGCTTCTCAGACACTGTATCTGTCTATTTTGGGGAGCTGCAGAGAAGCCTTGCCTGTGCTTTTCGAGCCTGCTGTCTGGGGTGAGTGCCTGGATAAATTGTTGTTGGGAAGGACAAGGCAGCTAGCTCCTCTACAGGGGTCAATTTAGGAGGTTGGTGGGAAGCACAGGAAGGGGCAGGAAGGAAGCTCTCTGCTGTTGCTTCTCGGCCTAGGCAGAGCTGCAGGTGTGGTTAAAAAGGATTGGCGTTTGGCCAGGTCCCAGACCACAGTGCAACCTAGGGCAACAAGAGAGGTGAGGCTACTGAGGCCCTTACCCTGAGCCTTCTGACCCCACCGCCCCTTTGGCCCCGATCGGCCACGATCGGCCAAAACCTCTCTATAAGGGCTAAAGGTGATTATTATATATGCCTGAGTAACTTAGGGTCCCTCGCATAAATGGACTCCTGCTGAAGGAGCTCGCCTTTGCTTTGGGACTGGCCCAACACGGCCTTGCTCTCCTCAACAAACCTGCCACCAGCCAGGAGGCTGAATGGCTTGCAGAAGGACACTCCCAGGTATGCCCAAGCACTTCATTTGCATAGAGACTACCCTCTCTTGGGCCCGCCTCCACTCACCTATTAAGTAATGTGGCTAGAATATCAAGACAGAAAGAGGAGCAGGGCCTGACAGCCTTTCAAAGGCTCAACTGAGGTGCTGGGCTGACGGCTGGGATCACCAAAGCCTGGGATGACTCCAATATGGAAGCAGAAGCCTTAGGGCAAACAAAGGTCAGCAGTTGATGTGCTGTAAAGAAGAAGGGCTGCAGAGGGCCTCAGCAAAGCCTTCGGAATACTTGTGGATTGGCAGGAGTGCCTATATTTGTTTTTTGAGAAGCACCTTGCCAGTGCAAAGGATTGCTGAGGAAGAGGAAGGAGCAGAGCGGAATGACTGGAGCCAGTGAGGTTGCCTGTGAAGACATGAAGGGCTATGTTGAAAGGGGCACCGCTTGCAGAGCCAAGTAGTCGTTACCAAGTGGTTAAGGCGATGGACTAGATATCATTTGGCGTCTCCACGAGTATGTTCAAATCCTGCCGACTACGTCAGATGACATTTTTGGGATTCCTCTTCAGGGCCTCCTGCGTGGGAGAACAAGGGAGCAGCCTCTATGCAAAGCAGTCAGTAAAACAGAATATGAAGCAAAGACCATTAAAGCCACAGAAGAAAGATATGAACCCAGGCCAAATGCATCCTGCTCCCCCTCCCTCACCTGTCAGGCACTAGTCTGCAGAGAAACTGAACACGCCCACTCTCCTCCAAGGAGAATTCAGCTCAGGAAACGCCTAGCCACAGGCCCTAGATTGGACGAGGCACTTCTTTTCATACCTGTAAAGACCAACCCGTCTCTCTGTGGAGTCCATTCATGGCCTCCAAGACAGAAGTTTTGCCATGGTGCCTATCGTGGCTGCCATCTCCCTGACGTTAAAGCTACCACCTCTTCCGGCCTGATTTTTTTCCCCCGTCTCAAAACATGAACATACAAGGAGTGCTAATTTCACATGCATGCCTGCTTTTAGCTTGAGACGCTTTAGAAAGTCTTCTGTGGAATAGGAATGATGTATAGGAGAGCAGGGAAAATGGTCCAGTGAACGGAAAGAAAAAAGACTACGGATGGAGGTAAAGTGCCCTGTTGAGATTCACTTGTGTGGGTAGTTGTGGCCGAGTGGTTAAGGCGATGGACTAGAAATCCATTGGGGTATCCCCGCGCAGGTTCGAATCCTGCCAACTACGCTGTCCCTTTTGTGAACAGTATTTTCCCATAATTCTTTGAAATACCTTCTGGCATAAATGCGGGCTCCAAAAGCAGGACTAATAGGGTCAGCGGCCTGGGAGGGCTCAAACTTTTGCCATTGTGGCCTTCCTCTCTAGAAAAGGACTGCTTCTGTCCAGAGGCTAGACCGCCAGCAGAAATAGAAACGAGCTACGTTGAAAATGGACCATAGCTTTAAGCAAGTAGTCGTGGCCGAGTGGTTAAGGCGATGGACTTGAAATCCATTGGGGTCTCCCCGCGTAGGTTCAAATCCTGCCGACTACGTGCTACTTCACCTTTGGTGATATTTTATACTTCATATTAAATGGCATCTGCACAAGCAGGCCGAATATAGCTATCACTCTCAATAGAGCTAAGGAAGGCGAAACACTGGGCAGGGAATGGGATCAAAAGAGTGGCCGGAGAAGGCATGAGACTACCTGTCTGGCACTCCTGCCACTTGTGCACCCCAGCTGTCGAGAAGACACATGTCGAGTAATAGCCAAGGAGATTGGGAAAGAACTTCAGTTATCATCTCGCCAGTAAGTTCCATCTGAGGTATCAGATGCATGAAGGAAGTAGCCTTATTGGGGCGTCTGACAGTGTCATTATTTTCCTAAAGTGTCATAACTGCATTCTTTTACAACCTCCTTTTTGCTTTTCTCTGGCCAGGAACATGAACTTTATAATAGTGCCTTTGAGTCACGTCAGTATGCAGGTATGGACCGAGTGTATTTTTTGCAGTAGAACGGATAGGCAAAGATGGGAAGGCAGTGGAGCAGAGTGAACTGAGGGAAAGAAAAAGACTGCTGTGAGAGTGAGAACCTCAGCTTAAGTGGCAGCCACCCCTCGTGAGTAGTCGTGGCCGAGTGGTTAAGGCGATGGACTCGAAATCCATTGGGGTGTCCCCGCGCAGGTTCAAATCCTGCCGACTACGTTGGTGCTCTTTCACAATGATGTGTTAGGTTTTTCCTTGGATGCCTCCTTTCCCAGGAATAAGCATGTATTATTCAACAACGTTGAGAGCACAGGTAAAACAAAGACAAGAATGTGAAACAATGCACTGTGCAATGCCAGCATGAAAACTCTCAAGGAGTACGCTGCCCAGGCCTACAGCTTCTCAGACACTGTATCTGTCTATTTTGGGGAGCTGCAGAGAATCCTTGCCTGTGCTTTTCGAGCCTGCTGTCTGGGGTGAGTGCCTGGATAAATTGTTGTTGGGAAGGACAAGGCAGCTAGCTCCTCTACAGGGGTCAATTTAGGAGGTTGGTGGGAAGCACAGGAAGGGGCAGGAAGGAAGCTCTCTGCTGTTGCTTCTCGGCCTAGGCAGAGCTGCAGGTGTGGTTAAAAAGGATTGGCGTTTGGCCAGGTCCCAGACCACAGTGCAACCTAGGGCAACAAGAGAGGTGAGGCTACTGAGGCCCTTACCCTGAGCCTTCTGACCCCACCGCCCCTTTGGCCCCGATCGGCCAAAACCTCTCTATAAGGGCTAAAGGTGATTATTATATATGCCTGAGTAACTTAGGGTCCCTCGCATAAATGGACTCCTGCTGAAGGAGCTCGCCTTTGCTTTGGGACTGGCCCAACACGGCCTTGCTCTCCTCAACAAACCTGCCACCAGCCAGGAGGCTGAATGGCTTGCAGAAGGACACTCCCAGGTATGCCCAAGCACTTCATTTGCATAGAGACTACCCTCTCTTGGGCCCGCCTCCACTCACCTATTAAGTAATGTGGCTAGAATATCAAGACAGAAAGAGGAGCAGGGCCTGACAGCCTTTCAAAGGCTCAACTGAGGTGCTGGGCTGACGGCTGGGATCACCAAAGCCTGGGATGACTCCAATATGGAAGCAGAAGCCTTAGGGCAAACAAAGGTCAGCAGTTGATGTGCTGTAAAGAAGAAGGGCTGCAGAGGGCCTCAGCAAAGCCTTCGGAATACTTGTGGATTGGCAGGAGTGCCTATATTTGTTTTTTGAGAAGCACCTTGCCAGTGCAAAGGATTGCTGAGGAAGAGGAAGGAGCAGAGCGGAATGACTGGAGCCAGTGAGGTTGCCTGTGAAGACATGAAGGGCTATGTTGAAAGGGGCACCGCTTGCAGAGCCAAGTAGTCGTTACCAAGTGGTTAAGGCGATGGACTAGATATCATTTGGCGTCTCCACGAGTATGTTCAAATCCTGCCGACTACGTCAGATGACATTTTTGGGATTCCTCTTCAGGGCCTCCTGCGTGGGAGAACAAGGGAGCAGCCTCTATGCAAAGCAGTCAGTAAAACAGAATATGAAGCAAAGACCATTAAAGCCACAGAAGAAAGATATGAACCCAGGCCAAATGCATCCTGCTCCCCCTCCCTCACCTGTCAGGCACTAGTCTGCAGAGAAACTGAACACGCCCACTCTCCTCCAAGGAGAATTCAGCTCAGGAAACGCCTAGCCACAGGCCCTAGATTGGACGAGGCACTTCTTTTCATACCTGTAAAGACCAACCCGTCTCTCTGTGGAGTCCATTCATGGCCTCCAAGACAGAAGTTTTGCCATGGTGCCTATCGTGGCTGCCATCTCCCTGACGTTAAAGCTACCACCTCTTCCGGCCTGATTTTTTTCCCCCGTCTCAAAACATGAACATACAAGGAGTGCTAATTTCACATGCATGCCTGCTTTTAGCTTGAGACGCTTTAGAAAGTCTTCTGTGGAATAGGAATGATGTATAGGAGAGCAGGGAAAATGGTCCAGTGAACGGAAAGAAAAAAGACTACGGATGGAGGTAAAGTGCCCTGTTGAGATTCACTTGTGTGGGTAGTTGTGGCCGAGTGGTTAAGGCGATGGACTAGAAATCCATTGGGGTATCCCCGCGCAGGTTCGAATCCTGCCAACTACGCTGTCCCTTTTGTGAACAGTATTTTCCCATAATTCTTTGAAATACCTTCTGGCATAAATGCGGGCTCCAAAAGCAGGACTAATAGGGTCAGCGGCCTGGGAGGGCTCAAACTTTTGCCATTGTGGCCTTCCTCTCTAGAAAAGGACTGCTTCTGTCCAGAGGCTAGACCGCCAGCAGAAATAGAAACGAGCTACGTTGAAAATGGACCATAGCTTTAAGCAAGTAGTCGTGGCCGAGTGGTTAAGGCGATGGACTTGAAATCCATTGGGGTCTCCCCGCGTAGGTTCAAATCCTGCCGACTACGTGCTACTTCACCTTTGGTGATATTTTATACTTCATATTAAATGGCATCTGCACAAGCAGGCCGAATATAGCTATCACTCTCAATAGAGCTAAGGAAGGCGAAACACTGGGCAGGGAATGGGATCAAAAGAGTGGCCGGAGAAGGCATGAGACTACCTGTCTGGCACTCCTGCCACTTGTGCACCCCAGCTGTCGAGAAGACACATGTCGAGTAATAGCCAAGGAGATTGGGAAAGAACTTCAGTTATCATCTCGCCAGTAAGTTCCATCTGAGGTATCAGATGCATGAAGGAAGTAGCCTTATTGGGGCGTCTGACAGTGTCATTATTTTCCTAAAGTGTCATAACTGCATTCTTTTACAACCTCCTTTTTGATTTTCTCTGGCCAGGAACATGAACTTTATAATAGTGCCTTTGAGTCACGTCAGTATGCAGGTATGGACCGAGTGTATTTTTTGCAGTAGAACGGATAGGCAAAGATGGGAAGGCAGTGGAGCAGAGTGAACTGAGGGAAAGAAAAAGACTGCTGTGAGAGTGAGAACCTCAGCTTAAGTGGCAGCCACCCCTCGTGAGTAGTCGTGGCCGAGTGGTTAAGGCGATGGACTCGAAATCCATTGGGGTGTCCCCGCGCAGGTTCAAATCCTGCCGACTACGTCGGTGCTCTTTCACAATGATGTGTTAGGTTTTTCCTTGGATGCCTCCTTTCCCAGGAATAAGCATGTATTATTCAACAACGTTGAGAGCACAGGTAAAACAAAGACAAGAATGTGAAACAATGCACTGTGCAATGCCAGCATGAAAACTCTCAAGGAGTACGCTGCCCAGGCCTACAGCTTCTCAGACACTGTATCTGTCTATTTTGGGGAGCTGCAGAGAAGCCTTGCCTGTGCTTTTCGAGCCTGCTGTCTGGGGTGAGTGCCTGGATAAATTGTTGTTGGGAAGGACAAGGCAGCTAGCTCCTCTACAGGGGTCAATTTAGGAGGTTGGTGGGAAGCACAGGAAGGGGCAGGAAGGAAGCTCTCTGCTGTTGCTTCTCGGCCTAGGCAGAGCTGCAGGTGTGGTTAAAAAGGATTGGCGTTTGGCCAGGTCCCAGACCACAGTGCAACCTAGGGCAACAAGAGAGGTGAGGCTACTGAGGCCCTTACCCTGAGCCTTCTGACCCCACCGCCCCTTTGGCCCCGATCGGCCACGATCGGCCAAAACCTCTCTATAAGGGCTAAAGGTGATTATTATATATGCCTGAGTAACTTAGGGTCCCTCGCATAAATGGACTCCTGCTGAAGGAGCTCGCCTTTGCTTTGGGACTGGCCCAACACGGCCTTGCTCTCCTCAACAAACCTGCCACCAGCCAGGAGGCTGAATGGCTTGCAGAAGGACACTCCCAGGTATGCCCAAGCACTTCATTTGCATAGAGACTACCCTCTCTTGGGCCCGCCTCCACTCACCTATTAAGTAATGTGGCTAGAATATCAAGACAGAAAGAGGAGCAGGGCCTGACAGCCTTTCAAAGGCTCAACTGAGGTGCTGGGCTGACGGCTGGGATCACCAAAGCCTGGGATGACTCCAATATGGAAGCAGAAGCCTTAGGGCAAACAAAGGTCAGCAGTTGATGTGCTGTAAAGAAGAAGGGCTGCAGAGGGCCTCAGCAAAGCCTTCGGAATACTTGTGGATTGGCAGGAGTGCCTATATTTGTTTTTTGAGAAGCACCTTGCCAGTGCAAAGGATTGCTGAGGAAGAGGAAGGAGCAGAGCGGAATGACTGGAGCCAGTGAGGTTGCCTGTGAAGACATGAAGGGCTATGTTGAAAGGGGCACCGCTTGCAGAGCCAAGTAGTCGTTACCAAGTGGTTAAGGCGATGGACTAGATATCATTTGGCGTCTCCACGAGTATGTTCAAATCCTGCCGACTACGTCAGATGACATTTTTGGGATTCCTCTTCAGGGCCTCCTGCGTGGGAGAACAAGGGAGCAGCCTCTATGCAAAGCAGTCAGTAAAACAGAATATGAAGCAAAGACCATTAAAGCCACAGAAGAAAGATATGAACCCAGGCCAAATGCATCCTGCTCCCCCTCCCTCACCTGTCAGGCACTAGTCTGCAGAGAAACTGAACACGCCCACTCTCCTCCAAGGAGAATTCAGCTCAGGAAACGCCTAGCCACAGGCCCTAGATTGGACGAGGCACTTCTTTTCATACCTGTAAAGACCAACCCGTCTCTCTGTGGAGTCCATTCATGGCCTCCAAGACAGAAGTTTTGCCATGGTGCCTATCGTGGCTGCCATCTCCCTGACGTTAAAGCTACCACCTCTTCCGGCCTGATTTTTTTCCCCCGTCTCAAAACATGAACATACAAGGAGTGCTAATTTCACATGCATGCCTGCTTTTAGCTTGAGACGCTTTAGAAAGTCTTCTGTGGAATAGGAATGATGTATAGGAGAGCAGGGAAAATGGTCCAGTGAACGGAAAGAAAAAAGACTACGGATGGAGGTAAAGTGCCCTGTTGAGATTCACTTGTGTGGGTAGTTGTGGCCGAGTGGTTAAGGCGATGGACTAGAAATCCATTGGGGTATCCCCGCGCAGGTTCGAATCCTGCCAACTACGCTGTCCCTTTTGTGAACAGTATTTTCCCATAATTCTTTGAAATACCTTCTGGCATAAATGCGGGCTCCAAAAGCAGGACTAATAGGGTCAGCGGCCTGGGAGGGCTCAAACTTTTGCCATTGTGGCCTTCCTCTCTAGAAAAGGACTGCTTCTGTCCAGAGGCTAGACCGCCAGCAGAAATAGAAACGAGCTACGTTGAAAATGGACCATAGCTTTAAGCAAGTAGTCGTGGCCGAGTGGTTAAGGCGATGGACTTGAAATCCATTGGGGTCTCCCCGCGTAGGTTCAAATCCTGCCGACTACGTGCTACTTCACCTTTGGTGATATTTTATACTTCATATTAAATGGCATCTGCACAAGCAGGCCGAATATAGCTATCACTCTCAATAGAGCTAAGGAAGGCGAAACACTGGGCAGGGAATGGGATCAAAAGAGTGGCCGGAGAAGGCATGAGACTACCTGTCTGGCACTCCTGCCACTTGTGCACCCCAGCTGTCGAGAAGACACATGTCGAGTAATAGCCAAGGAGATTGGGAAAGAACTTCAGTTATCATCTCGCCAGTAAGTTCCATCTGAGGTATCAGATGCATGAAGGAAGTAGCCTTATTGGGGCGTCTGACAGTGTCATTATTTTCCTAAAGTGTCATAACTGCATTCTTTTACAACCTCCTTTTTGCTTTTCTCTGGCCAGGAACATGAACTTTATAATAGTGCCTTTGAGTCACGTCAGTATGCAGGTATGGACCGAGTGTATTTTTTGCAGTAGAACGGATAGGCAAAGATGGGAAGGCAGTGGAGCAGAGTGAACTGAGGGAAAGAAAAAGACTGCTGTGAGAGTGAGAACCTCAGCTTAAGTGGCAGCCACCCCTCGTGAGTAGTCGTGGCCGAGTGGTTAAGGCGATGGACTCGAAATCCATTGGGGTGTCCCCGCGCAGGTTCAAATCCTGCCGACTACGTCGGTGCTCTTTCACAATGATGTGTTAGGTTTTTCCTTGGATGCCTCCTTTCCCAGGAATAAGCATGTATTATTCAACAACGTTGAGAGCACAGGTAAAACAAAGACAAGAATGTGAAACAATGCACTGTGCAATGCCAGCATGAAAACTCTCAAGGAGTACGCTGCCCAGGCCTACAGCTTCTCAGACACTGTATCTGTCTATTTTGGGGAGCTGCAGAGAAGCCTTGCCTGTGCTTTTCGAGCCTGCTGTCTGGGGTGAGTGCCTGGATAAATTGTTGTTGGGAAGGACAAGGCAGCTAGCTCCTCTACAGGGGTCAATTTAGGAGGTTGGTGGGAAGCACAGGAAGGGGCAGGAAGGAAGCTCTCTGCTGTTGCTTCTCGGCCTAGGCAGAGCTGCAGGTGTGGTTAAAAAGGATTGGCGTTTGGCCAGGTCCCAGACCACAGTGCAACCTAGGGCAACAAGAGAGGTGAGGCTACTGAGGCCCTTACCCTGAGCCTTCTGACCCCACCGCCCCTTTGGCCCCGATCGGCCAAAACCTCTCTATAAGGGCTAAAGGTGATTATTATATATGCCTGAGTAACTTAGGGTCCCTCGCATAAATGGACTCCTGCTGAAGGAGCTCGCCTTTGCTTTGGGACTGGCCCAACACGGCCTTGCTCTCCTCAACAAACCTGCCACCAGCCAGGAGGCTGAATGGCTTGCAGAAGGACACTCCCAGGTATGCCCAAGCACTTCATTTGCATAGAGACTACCCTCTCTTGGGCCCGCCTCCACTCACCTATTAAGTAATGTGGCTAGAATATCAAGACAGAAAGAGGAGCAGGGCCTGACAGCCTTTCAAAGGCTCAACTGAGGTGCTGGGCTGACGGCTGGGATCACCAAAGCCTGGGATGACTCCAATATGGAAGCAGAAGCCTTAGGGCAAACAAAGGTCAGCAGTTGATGTGCTGTAAAGAAGAAGGGCTGCAGAGGGCCTCAGCAAAGCCTTCGGAATACTTGTGGATTGGCAGGAGTGCCTATATTTGTTTTTTGAGAAGCACCTTGCCAGTGCAAAGGATTGCTGAGGAAGAGGAAGGAGCAGAGCGGAATGACTGGAGCCAGTGAGGTTGCCTGTGAAGACATGAAGGGCTATGTTGAAAGGGGCACCGCTTGCAGAGCCAAGTAGTCGTTACCAAGTGGTTAAGGCGATGGACTAGATATCATTTGGCGTCTCCACGAGTATGTTCAAATCCTGCCGACTACGTCAGATGACATTTTTGGGATTCCTCTTCAGGGCCTCCTGCGTGGGAGAACAAGGGAGCAGCCTCTATGCAAAGCAGTCAGTAAAACAGAATATGAAGCAAAGACCATTAAAGCCACAGAAGAAAGATATGAACCCAGGCCAAATGCATCCTGCTCCCCCTCCCTCACCTGTCAGGCACTAGTCTGCAGAGAAACTGAACACGCCCACTCTCCTCCAAGGAGAATTCAGCTCAGGAAACGCCTAGCCACAGGCCCTAGATTGGACGAGGCACTTCTTTTCATACCTGTAAAGACCAACCCGTCTCTCTGTGGAGTCCATTCATGGCCTCCAAGACAGAAGTTTTGCCATGGTGCCTATCGTGGCTGCCATCTCCCTGACGTTAAAGCTACCACCTCTTCCGGCCTGATTTTTTTCCCCCGTCTCAAAACATGAACATACAAGGAGTGCTAATTTCACATGCATGCCTGCTTTTAGCTTGAGACGCTTTAGAAAGTCTTCTGTGGAATAGGAATGATGTATAGGAGAGCAGGGAAAATGGTCCAGTGAACGGAAAGAAAAAAGACTACGGATGGAGGTAAAGTGCCCTGTTGAGATTCACTTGTGTGGGTAGTTGTGGCCGAGTGGTTAAGGCGATGGACTAGAAATCCATTGGGGTATCCCCGCGCAGGTTCGAATCCTGCCAACTACGCTGTCCCTTTTGTGAACAGTATTTTCCCATAATTCTTTGAAATACCTTCTGGCATAAATGCGGGCTCCAAAAGCAGGACTAATAGGGTCAGCGGCCTGGGAGGGCTCAAACTTTTGCCATTGTGGCCTTCCTCTCTAGAAAAGGACTGCTTCTGTCCAGAGGCTAGACCGCCAGCAGAAATAGAAACGAGCTACGTTGAAAATGGACCATAGCTTTAAGCAAGTAGTCGTGGCCGAGTGGTTAAGGCGATGGACTTGAAATCCATTGGGGTCTCCCCGCGTAGGTTCAAATCCTGCCGACTACGTGCTACTTCACCTTTGGTGATATTTTATACTTCATATTAAATGGCATCTGCACAAGCAGGCCGAATATAGCTATCACTCTCAATAGAGCTAAGGAAGGCGAAACACTGGGCAGGGAATGGGATCAAAAGAGTGGCCGGAGAAGGCATGAGACTACCTGTCTGGCACTCCTGCCACTTGTGCACCCCAGCTGTCGAGAAGACACATGTCGAGTAATAGCCAAGGAGATTGGGAAAGAACTTCAGTTATCATCTCGCCAGTAAGTTCCATCTGAGGTATCAGATGCATGAAGGAAGTAGCCTTATTGGGGCGTCTGACAGTGTCATTATTTTCCTAAAGTGTCATAACTGCATTCTTTTACAACCTCCTTTTTGATTTTCTCTGGCCAGGAACATGAACTTTATAATAGTGCCTTTGAGTCACGTCAGTATGCAGGTATGGACCGAGTGTATTTTTTGCAGTAGAACGGATAGGCAAAGATGGGAAGGCAGTGGAGCAGAGTGAACTGAGGGAAAGAAAAAGACTGCTGTGAGAGTGAGAACCTCAGCTTAAGTGGCAGCCACCCCTCGTGAGTAGTCGTGGCCGAGTGGTTAAGGCGATGGACTCGAAATCCATTGGGGTGTCCCCGCGCAGGTTCAAATCCTGCCGACTACGTCGGTGCTCTTTCACAATGATGTGTTAGGTTTTTCCTTGGATGCCTCCTTTCCCAGGAATAAGCATGTATTATTCAACAACGTTGAGAGCACAGGTAAAACAAAGACAAGAATGTGAAACAATGCACTGTGCAATGCCAGCATGAAAACTCTCAAGGAGTACGCTGCCCAGGCCTACAGCTTCTCAGACACTGTATCTGTCTATTTTGGGGAGCTGCAGAGAAGCCTTGCCTGTGCTTTTCGAGCCTGCTGTCTGGGGTGAGTGCCTGGATAAATTGTTGTTGGGAAGGACAAGGCAGCTAGCTCCTCTACAGGGGTCAATTTAGGAGGTTGGTGGGAAGCACAGGAAGGGGCAGGAAGGAAGCTCTCTGCTGTTGCTTCTCGGCCTAGGCAGAGCTGCAGGTGTGGTTAAAAAGGATTGGCGTTTGGCCAGGTCCCAGACCACAGTGCAACCTAGGGCAACAAGAGAGGTGAGGCTACTGAGGCCCTTACCCTGAGCCTTCTGACCCCACCGCCCCTTTGGCCCCGATCGGCCAAAACCTCTCTATAAGGGCTAAAGGTGATTATTATATATGCCTGAGTAACTTAGGGTCCCTCGCATAAATGGACTCCTGCTGAAGGAGCTCGCCTTTGCTTTGGGACTGGCCCAACACGGCCTTGCTCTCCTCAACAAACCTGCCACCAGCCAGGAGGCTGAATGGCTTGCAGAAGGACACTCCCAGGTATGCCCAAGCACTTCATTTGCATAGAGACTACCCTCTCTTGGGCCCGCCTCCACTCACCTATTAAGTAATGTGGCTAGAATATCAAGACAGAAAGAGGAGCAGGGCCTGACAGCCTTTCAAAGGCTCAACTGAGGTGCTGGGCTGACGGCTGGGATCACCAAAGCCTGGGATGACTCCAATATGGAAGCAGAAGCCTTAGGGCAAACAAAGGTCAGCAGTTGATGTGCTGTAAAGAAGAAGGGCTGCAGAGGGCCTCAGCAAAGCCTTCGGAATACTTGTGGATTGGCAGGAGTGCCTATATTTGTTTTTTGAGAAGCACCTTGCCAGTGCAAAGGATTGCTGAGGAAGAGGAAGGAGGTGAGCGGAATGACTGGAGCCAGTGAGGTTGCCTGTGAAGACATGAAGGGCTATGTTGAAAGGGGCACCGCTTGCAGAGCCAAGTAGTCGTTACCAAGTGGTTAAGGCGATGGACTAGATATCATTTGGCGTCTCCACGAGTATGTTCAAATCCTGCCGACTACGTCAGATGACATTTTTGGGATTCCTCTTCAGGGCCTCCTGCGTGGGAGAACAAGGGAGCAGCCTCTATGCAAAGCAGTCAGTAAAACAGAATATGAAGCAAAGACCATTAAAGCCACAGAAGAAAGATATGAACCCAGGCCAAATGCATCCTGCTCCCCCTCCCTCACCTGTCAGGCACTAGTCTGCAGAGAAACTGAACACGCCCACTCTCCTCCAAGGAGAATTCAGCTCAGGAAACGCCTAGCCACAGGCCCTAGATTGGACGAGGCACTTCTTTTCATACCTGTAAAGACCAACCCGTCTCTCTGTGGAGTCCATTCATGGCCTCCAAGACAGAAGTTTTGCCATGGTGCCTATCGTGGCTGCCATCTCCCTGACGTTAAAGCTACCACCTCTTCCGGCCTGATTTTTTTCCCCCGTCTCAAAACATGAACATACAAGGAGTGCTAATTTCACATGCATGCCTGCTTTTAGCTTGAGACGCTTTAGAAAGTCTTCTGTGGAATAGGAATGATGTATAGGAGAGCAGGGAAAATGGTCCAGTGAACGGAAAGAAAAAAGACTACGGATGGAGGTAAAGTGCCCTGTTGAGATTCACTTGTGTGGGTAGTTGTGGCCGAGTGGTTAAGGCGATGGACTAGAAATCCATTGGGGTATCCCCGCGCAGGTTCGAATCCTGCCAACTACGCTGTCCCTTTTGTGAACAGTATTTTCCCATAATTCTTTGAAATACCTTCTGGCATAAATGCGGGCTCCAAAAGCAGGACTAATAGGGTCAGCGGCCTGGGAGGGCTCAAACTTTTGCCATTGTGGCCTTCCTCTCTAGAAAAGGACTGCTTCTGTCCAGAGGCTAGACCGCCAGCAGAAATAGAAACGAGCTACGTTGAAAATGGACCATAGCTTTAAGCAAGTAGTCGTGGCCGAGTGGTTAAGGCGATGGACTTGAAATCCATTGGGGTCTCCCCGCGTAGGTTCAAATCCTGCCGACTACGTGCTACTTCACCTTTGGTGATATTTTATACTTCATATTAAATGGCATCTGCACAAGCAGGCCGAATATAGCTATCACTCTCAATAGAGCTAAGGAAGGCGAAACACTGGGCAGGGAATGGGATCAAAAGAGTGGCCGGAGAAGGCATGAGACTACCTGTCTGGCACTCCTGCCACTTGTGCACCCCAGCTGTCGAGAAGACACATGTCGAGTAATAGCCAAGGAGATTGGGAAAGAACTTCAGTTATCATCTCGCCAGTAAGTTCCATCTGAGGTATCAGATGCATGAAGGAAGTAGCCTTATTGGGGCGTCTGACAGTGTCATTATTTTCCTAAAGTGTCATAACTGCATTCTTTTACAACCTCCTTTTTGCTTTTCTCTGGCCAGGAACATGAACTTTATAATAGTGCCTTTGAGTCACGTCAGTATGCAGGTATGGACCGAGTGTATTTTTTGCAGTAGAACGGATAGGCAAAGATGGGAAGGCAGTGGAGCAGAGTGAACTGAGGGAAAGAAAAAGACTGCTGTGAGAGTGAGAACCTCAGCTTAAGTGGCAGCCACCCCTCGTGAGTAGTCGTGGCCGAGTGGTTAAGGCGATGGACTCGAAATCCATTGGGGTGTCCCCGCGCAGGTTCAAATCCTGCCGACTACGTCGGTGCTCTTTCACAATGATGTGTTAGGTTTTTCCTTGGATGCCTCCTTTCCCAGGAATAAGCATGTATTATTCAACAACGTTGAGAGCACAGGTAAAACAAAGACAAGAATGTGAAACAATGCACTGTGCAATGCCAGCATGAAAACTCTCAAGGAGTACGCTGCCCAGGCCTACAGCTTCTCAGACACTGTATCTGTCTATTTTGGGGAGCTGCAGAGAATCCTTGCCTGTGCTTTTCGAGCCTGCTGTCTGGGGTGAGTGCCTGGATAAATTGTTGTTGGGAAGGACAAGGCAGCTAGCTCCTCTACAGGGGTCAATTTAGGAGGTTGGTGGGAAGCACAGGAAGGGGCAGGAAGGAAGCTCTCTGCTGTTGCTTCTCGGCCTAGGCAGAGCTGCAGGTGTGGTTAAAAAGGATTGGCGTTTGGCCAGGTCCCAGACCACAGTGCAACCTAGGGCAACAAGAGAGGTGAGGCTACTGAGGCCCTTACCCTGAGCCTTCTGACCCCACCGCCCCTTTGGCCCCGATCGGCCAAAACCTCTCTATAAGGGCTAAAGGTGATTATTATATATGCCTGAGTAACTTAGGGTCCCTCGCATAAATGGACTCCTGCTGAAGGAGCTCGCCTTTGCTTTGGGACTGGCCCAACACGGCCTTGCTCTCCTCAACAAACCTGCCACCAGCCAGGAGGCTGAATGGCTTGCAGAAGGACACTCCCAGGTATGCCCAAGCACTTCATTTGCATAGAGACTACCCTCTCTTGGGCCCGCCTCCACTCACCTATTAAGTAATGTGGCTAGAATATCAAGACAGAAAGAGGAGCAGGGCCTGACAGCCTTTCAAAGGCTCAACTGAGGTGCTGGGCTGACGGCTGGGATCACCAAAGCCTGGGATGACTCCAATATGGAAGCAGAAGCCTTAGGGCAAACAAAGGTCAGCAGTTGATGTGCTGTAAAGAAGAAGGGCTGCAGAGGGCCTCAGCAAAGCCTTCGGAATACTTGTGGATTGGCAGGAGTGCCTATATTTGTTTTTTGAGAAGCACCTTGCCAGTGCAAAGGATTGCTGAGGAAGAGGAAGGAGCAGAGCGGAATGACTGGAGCCAGTGAGGTTGCCTGTGAAGACATGAAGGGCTATGTTGAAAGGGGCACCGCTTGCAGAGCCAAGTAGTCGTTACCAAGTGGTTAAGGCGATGGACTAGATATCATTTGGCGTCTCCACGAGTATGTTCAAATCCTGCCGACTACGTCAGATGACATTTTTGGGATTCCTCTTCAGGGCCTCCTGCGTGGGAGAACAAGGGAGCAGCCTCTATGCAAAGCAGTCAGTAAAACAGAATATGAAGCAAAGACCATTAAAGCCACAGAAGAAAGATATGAACCCAGGCCAAATGCATCCTGCTCCCCCTCCCTCACCTGTCAGGCACTAGTCTGCAGAGAAACTGAACACGCCCACTCTCCTCCAAGGAGAATTCAGCTCAGGAAACGCCTAGCCACAGGCCCTAGATTGGACGAGGCACTTCTTTTCATACCTGTAAAGACCAACCCGTCTCTCTGTGGAGTCCATTCATGGCCTCCAAGACAGAAGTTTTGCCATGGTGCCTATCGTGGCTGCCATCTCCCTGACGTTAAAGCTACCACCTCTTCCGGCCTGATTTTTTTCCCCCGTCTCAAAACATGAACATACAAGGAGTGCTAATTTCACATGCATGCCTGCTTTTAGCTTGAGACGCTTTAGAAAGTCTTCTGTGGAATAGGAATGATGTATAGGAGAGCAGGGAAAATGGTCCAGTGAACGGAAAGAAAAAAGACTACGGATGGAGGTAAAGTGCCCTGTTGAGATTCACTTGTGTGGGTAGTTGTGGCCGAGTGGTTAAGGCGATGGACTAGAAATCCATTGGGGTATCCCCGCGCAGGTTCGAATCCTGCCAACTACGCTGTCCCTTTTGTGAACAGTATTTTCCCATAATTCTTTGAAATACCTTCTGGCATAAATGCGGGCTCCAAAAGCAGGACTAATAGGGTCAGCGGCCTGGGAGGGCTCAAACTTTTGCCATTGTGGCCTTCCTCTCTAGAAAAGGACTGCTTCTGTCCAGAGGCTAGACCGCCAGCAGAAATAGAAACGAGCTACGTTGAAAATGGACCATAGCTTTAAGCAAGTAGTCGTGGCCGAGTGGTTAAGGCGATGGACTTGAAATCCATTGGGGTCTCCCCGCGTAGGTTCAAATCCTGCCGACTACGTGCTACTTCACCTTTGGTGATATTTTATACTTCATATTAAATGGCATCTGCACAAGCAGGCCGAATATAGCTATCACTCTCAATAGAGCTAAGGAAGGCGAAACACTGGGCAGGGAATGGGATCAAAAGAGTGGCCGGAGAAGGCATGAGACTACCTGTCTGGCACTCCTGCCACTTGTGCACCCCAGCTGTCGAGAAGACACATGTCGAGTAATAGCCAAGGAGATTGGGAAAGAACTTCAGTTATCATCTCGCCAGTAAGTTCCATCTGAGGTATCAGATGCATGAAGGAAGTAGCCTTATTGGGGCGTCTGACAGTGTCATTATTTTCCTAAAGTGTCATAACTGCATTCTTTTACAACCTCCTTTTTGCTTTTCTCTGGCCAGGAACATGAACTTTATAATAGTGCCTTTGAGTCACGTCAGTATGCAGGTATGGACCGAGTGTATTTTTTGCAGTAGAACGGATAGGCAAAGATGGGAAGGCAGTGGAGCAGAGTGAACTGAGGGAAAGAAAAAGACTGCTGTGAGAGTGAGAACCTCAGCTTAAGTGGCAGCCACCCCTCGTGAGTAGTCGTGGCCGAGTGGTTAAGGCGATGGACTCGAAATCCATTGGGGTGTCCCCGCGCAGGTTCAAATCCTGCCGACTACGTCGGTGCTCTTTCACAATGATGTGTTAGGTTTTTCCTTGGATGCCTCCTTTCCCAGGAATAAGCATGTATTATTCAACAACGTTGAGAGCACAGGTAAAACAAAGACAAGAATGTGAAACAATGCACTGTGCAATGCCAGCATGAAAACTCTCAAGGAGTACGCTGCCCAGGCCTACAGCTTCTCAGACACTGTATCTGTCTATTTTGGGGAGCTGCAGAGAAGCCTTGCCTGTGCTTTTCGAGCCTGCTGTCTGGGGTGAGTGCCTGGATAAATTGTTGTTGGGAAGGACAAGGCAGCTAGCTCCTCTACAGGGGTCAATTTAGGAGGTTGGTGGGAAGCACAGGAAGGGGCAGGAAGGAAGCTCTCTGCTGTTGCTTCTCGGCCTAGGCAGAGCTGCAGGTGTGGTTAAAAAGGATTGGCGTTTGGCCAGGTCCCAGACCACAGTGCAACCTAGGGCAACAAGAGAGGTGAGGCTACTGAGGCCCTTACCCTGAGCCTTCTGACCCCACCGCCCCTTTGGCCCCGATCGGCCAAAACCTCTCTATAAGGGCTAAAGGTGATTATTATATATGCCTGAGTAACTTAGGGTCCCTCGCATAAATGGACTCCTGCTGAAGGAGCTCGCCTTTGCTTTGGGACTGGCCCAACACGGCCTTGCTCTCCTCAACAAACCTGCCACCAGCCAGGAGGCTGAATGGCTTGCAGAAGGACACTCCCAGGTATGCCCAAGCACTTCATTTGCATAGAGACTACCCTCTCTTGGGCCCGCCTCCACTCACCTATTAAGTAATGTGGCTAGAATATCAAGACAGAAAGAGGAGCAGGGCCTGACAGCCTTTCAAAGGCTCAACTGAGGTGCTGGGCTGACGGCTGGGATCACCAAAGCCTGGGATGACTCCAATATGGAAGCAGAAGCCTTAGGGCAAACAAAGGTCAGCAGTTGATGTGCTGTAAAGAAGAAGGGCTGCAGAGGGCCTCAGCAAAGCCTTCGGAATACTTGTGGATTGGCAGGAGTGCCTATATTTGTTTTTTGAGAAGCACCTTGCCAGTGCAAAGGATTGCTGAGGAAGAGGAAGGAGCAGAGCGGAATGACTGGAGCCAGTGAGGTTGCCTGTGAAGACATGAAGGGCTATGTTGAAAGGGGCACCGCTTGCAGAGCCAAGTAGTCGTTACCAAGTGGTTAAGGCGATGGACTAGATATCATTTGGCGTCTCCACGAGTATGTTCAAATCCTGCCGACTACGTCAGATGACATTTTTGGGATTCCTCTTCAGGGCCTCCTGCGTGGGAGAACAAGGGAGCAGCCTCTATGCAAAGCAGTCAGTAAAACAGAATATGAAGCAAAGACCATTAAAGCCACAGAAGAAAGATATGAACCCAGGCCAAATGCATCCTGCTCCCCCTCCCTCACCTGTCAGGCACTAGTCTGCAGAGAAACTGAACACGCCCACTCTCCTCCAAGGAGAATTCAGCTCAGGAAACGCCTAGCCACAGGCCCTAGATTGGACGAGGCACTTCTTTTCATACCTGTAAAGACCAACCCGTCTCTCTGTGGAGTCCATTCATGGCCTCCAAGACAGAAGTTTTGCCATGGTGCCTATCGTGGCTGCCATCTCCCTGACGTTAAAGCTACCACCTCTTCCGGCCTGATTTTTTTCCCCCGTCTCAAAACATGAACATACAAGGAGTGCTAATTTCACATGCATGCCTGCTTTTAGCTTGAGACGCTTTAGAAAGTCTTCTGTGGAATAGGAATGATGTATAGGAGAGCAGGGAAAATGGTCCAGTGAACGGAAAGAAAAAAGACTACGGATGGAGGTAAAGTGCCCTGTTGAGATTCACTTGTGTGGGTAGTTGTGGCCGAGTGGTTAAGGCGATGGACTAGAAATCCATTGGGGTATCCCCGCGCAGGTTCGAATCCTGCCAACTACGCTGTCCCTTTTGTGAACAGTATTTTCCCATAATTCTTTGAAATACCTTCTGGCATAAATGCGGGCTCCAAAAGCAGGACTAATAGGGTCAGCGGCCTGGGAGGGCTCAAACTTTTGCCATTGTGGCCTTCCTCTCTAGAAAAGGACTGCTTCTGTCCAGAGGCTAGACCGCCAGCAGAAATAGAAACGAGCTACGTTGAAAATGGACCATAGCTTTAAGCAAGTAGTCGTGGCCGAGTGGTTAAGGCGATGGACTTGAAATCCATTGGGGTCTCCCCGCGTAGGTTCAAATCCTGCCGACTACGTGCTACTTCACCTTTGGTGATATTTTATACTTCATATTAAATGGCATCTGCACAAGCAGGCCGAATATAGCTATCACTCTCAATAGAGCTAAGGAAGGCGAAACACTGGGCAGGGAATGGGATCAAAAGAGTGGCCGGAGAAGGCATGAGACTACCTGTCTGGCACTCCTGCCACTTGTGCACCCCAGCTGTCGAGAAGACACATGTCGAGTAATAGCCAAGGAGATTGGGAAAGAACTTCAGTTATCATCTCGCCAGTAAGTTCCATCTGAGGTATCAGATGCATGAAGGAAGTAGCCTTATTGGGGCGTCTGACAGTGTCATTATTTTCCTAAAGTGTCATAACTGCATTCTTTTACAACCTCCTTTTTGCTTTTCTCTGGCCAGGAACATGAACTTTATAATAGTGCCTTTGAGTCACGTCAGTATGCAGGTATGGACCGAGTGTATTTTTTGCAGTAGAACGGATAGGCAAAGATGGGAAGGCAGTGGAGCAGAGTGAACTGAGGGAAAGAAAAAGACTGCTGTGAGAGTGAGAACCTCAGCTTAAGTGGCAGCCACCCCTCGTGAGTAGTCGTGGCCGAGTGGTTAAGGCGATGGACTCGAAATCCATTGGGGTGTCCCCGCGCAGGTTCAAATCCTGCCGACTACGTCGGTGCTCTTTCACAATGATGTGTTAGGTTTTTCCTTGGATGCCTCCTTTCCCAGGAATAAGCATGTATTATTCAACAACGTTGAGAGCACAGGTAAAACAAAGACAAGAATGTGAAACAATGCACTGTGCAATGCCAGCATGAAAACTCTCAAGGAGTACGCTGCCCAGGCCTACAGCTTCTCAGACACTGTATCTGTCTATTTTGGGGAGCTGCAGAGAAGCCTTGCCTGTGCTTTTCGAGCCTGCTGTCTGGGGTGAGTGCCTGGATAAATTGTTGTTGGGAAGGACAAGGCAGCTAGCTCCTCTACAGGGGTCAATTTAGGAGGTTGGTGGGAAGCACAGGAAGGGGCAGGAAGGAAGCTCTCTGCTGTTGCTTCTCGGCCTAGGCAGAGCTGCAGGTGTGGTTAAAAAGGATTGGCGTTTGGCCAGGTCCCAGACCACAGTGCAACCTAGGGCAACAAGAGAGGTGAGGCTACTGAGGCCCTTACCCTGAGCCTTCTGACCCCACCGCCCCTTTGGCCCCGATCGGCCAAAACCTCTCTATAAGGGCTAAAGGTGATTATTATATATGCCTGAGTAACTTAGGGTCCCTCGCATAAATGGACTCCTGCTGAAGGAGCTCGCCTTTGCTTTGGGACTGGCCCAACACGGCCTTGCTCTCCTCAACAAACCTGCCACCAGCCAGGAGGCTGAATGGCTTGCAGAAGGACACTCCCAGGTATGCCCAAGCACTTCATTTGCATAGAGACTACCCTCTCTTGGGCCCGCCTCCACTCACCTATTAAGTAATGTGGCTAGAATATCAAGACAGAAAGAGGAGCAGGGCCTGACAGCCTTTCAAAGGCTCAACTGAGGTGCTGGGCTGACGGCTGGGATCACCAAAGCCTGGGATGACTCCAATATGGAAGCAGAAGCCTTAGGGCAAACAAAGGTCAGCAGTTGATGTGCTGTAAAGAAGAAGGGCTGCAGAGGGCCTCAGCAAAGCCTTCGGAATACTTGTGGATTGGCAGGAGTGCCTATATTTGTTTTTTGAGAAGCACCTTGCCAGTGCAAAGGATTGCTGAGGAAGAGGAAGGAGCAGAGCGGAATGACTGGAGCCAGTGAGGTTGCCTGTGAAGACATGAAGGGCTATGTTGAAAGGGGCACCGCTTGCAGAGCCAAGTAGTCGTTACCAAGTGGTTAAGGCGATGGACTAGATATCATTTGGCGTCTCCACGAGTATGTTCAAATCCTGCCGACTACGTCAGATGACATTTTTGGGATTCCTCTTCAGGGCCTCCTGCGTGGGAGAACAAGGGAGCAGCCTCTATGCAAAGCAGTCAGTAAAACAGAATATGAAGCAAAGACCATTAAAGCCACAGAAGAAAGATATGAACCCAGGCCAAATGCATCCTGCTCCCCCTCCCTCACCTGTCAGGCACTAGTCTGCAGAGAAACTGAACACGCCCACTCTCCTCCAAGGAGAATTCAGCTCAGGAAACGCCTAGCCACAGGCCCTAGATTGGACGAGGCACTTCTTTTCATACCTGTAAAGACCAACCCGTCTCTCTGTGGAGTCCATTCATGGCCTCCAAGACAGAAGTTTTGCCATGGTGCCTATCGTGGCTGCCATCTCCCTGACGTTAAAGCTACCACCTCTTCCGGCCTGATTTTTTTCCCCCGTCTCAAAACATGAACATACAAGGAGTGCTAATTTCACATGCATGCCTGCTTTTAGCTTGAGACGCTTTAGAAAGTCTTCTGTGGAATAGGAATGATGTATAGGAGAGCAGGGAAAATGGTCCAGTGAACGGAAAGAAAAAAGACTACGGATGGAGGTAAAGTGCCCTGTTGAGATTCACTTGTGTGGGTAGTTGTGGCCGAGTGGTTAAGGCGATGGACTAGAAATCCATTGGGGTATCCCCGCGCAGGTTCGAATCCTGCCAACTACGCTGTCCCTTTTGTGAACAGTATTTTCCCATAATTCTTTGAAATACCTTCTGGCATAAATGCGGGCTCCAAAAGCAGGACTAATAGGGTCAGCGGCCTGGGAGGGCTCAAACTTTTGCCATTGTGGCCTTCCTCTCTAGAAAAGGACTGCTTCTGTCCAGAGGCTAGACCGCCAGCAGAAATAGAAACGAGCTACGTTGAAAATGGACCATAGCTTTAAGCAAGTAGTCGTGGCCGAGTGGTTAAGGCGATGGACTTGAAATCCATTGGGGTCTCCCCGCGTAGGTTCAAATCCTGCCGACTACGTGCTACTTCACCTTTGGTGATATTTTATACTTCATATTAAATGGCATCTGCACAAGCAGGCCGAATATAGCTATCACTCTCAATAGAGCTAAGGAAGGCGAAACACTGGGCAGGGAATGGGATCAAAAGAGTGGCCGGAGAAGGCATGAGACTACCTGTCTGGCACTCCTGCCACTTGTGCACCCCAGCTGTCGAGAAGACACATGTCGAGTAATAGCCAAGGAGATTGGGAAAGAACTTCAGTTATCATCTCGCCAGTAAGTTCCATCTGAGGTATCAGATGCATGAAGGAAGTAGCCTTATTGGGGCGTCTGACAGTGTCATTATTTTCCTAAAGTGTCATAACTGCATTCTTTTACAACCTCCTTTTTGATTTTCTCTGGCCAGGAACATGAACTTTATAATAGTGCCTTTGAGTCACGTCAGTATGCAGGTATGGACCGAGTGTATTTTTTGCAGTAGAACGGATAGGCAAAGATGGGAAGGCAGTGGAGCAGAGTGAACTGAGGGAAAGAAAAAGACTGCTGTGAGAGTGAGAACCTCAGCTTAAGTGGCAGCCACCCCTCGTGAGTAGTCGTGGCCGAGTGGTTAAGGCGATGGACTCGAAATCCATTGGGGTGTCCCCGCGCAGGTTCAAATCCTGCCGACTACGTCGGTGCTCTTTCACAATGATGTGTTAGGTTTTTCCTTGGATGCCTCCTTTCCCAGGAATAAGCATGTATTATTCAACAACGTTGAGAGCACAGGTAAAACAAAGACAAGAATGTGAAACAATGCACTGTGCAATGCCAGCATGAAAACTCTCAAGGAGTACGCTGCCCAGGCCTACAGCTTCTCAGACACTGTATCTGTCTATTTTGGGGAGCTGCAGAGAAGCCTTGCCTGTGCTTTTCGAGCCTGCTGTCTGGGGTGAGTGCCTGGATAAATTGTTGTTGGGAAGGACAAGGCAGCTAGCTCCTCTACAGGGGTCAATTTAGGAGGTTGGTGGGAAGCACAGGAAGGGGCAGGAAGGAAGCTCTCTGCTGTTGCTTCTCGGCCTAGGCAGAGCTGCAGGTGTGGTTAAAAAGGATTGGCGTTTGGCCAGGTCCCAGACCACAGTGCAACCTAGGGCAACAAGAGAGGTGAGGCTACTGAGGCCCTTACCCTGAGCCTTCTGACCCCACCGCCCCTTTGGCCCCGATCGGCCAAAACCTCTCTATAAGGGCTAAAGGTGATTATTATATATGCCTGAGTAACTTAGGGTCCCTCGCATAAATGGACTCCTGCTGAAGGAGCTCGCCTTTGCTTTGGGACTGGCCCAACACGGCCTTGCTCTCCTCAACAAACCTGCCACCAGCCAGGAGGCTGAATGGCTTGCAGAAGGACACTCCCAGGTATGCCCAAGCACTTCATTTGCATAGAGACTACCCTCTCTTGGGCCCGCCTCCACTCACCTATTAAGTAATGTGGCTAGAATATCAAGACAGAAAGAGGAGCAGGGCCTGACAGCCTTTCAAAGGCTCAACTGAGGTGCTGGGCTGACGGCTGGGATCACCAAAGCCTGGGATGACTCCAATATGGAAGCAGAAGCCTTAGGGCAAACAAAGGTCAGCAGTTGATGTGCTGTAAAGAAGAAGGGCTGCAGAGGGCCTCAGCAAAGCCTTCGGAATACTTGTGGATTGGCAGGAGTGCCTATATTTGTTTTTTGAGAAGCACCTTGCCAGTGCAAAGGATTGCTGAGGAAGAGGAAGGAGGTGAGCGGAATGACTGGAGCCAGTGAGGTTGCCTGTGAAGACATGAAGGGCTATGTTGAAAGGGGCACCGCTTGCAGAGCCAAGTAGTCGTTACCAAGTGGTTAAGGCGATGGACTAGATATCATTTGGCGTCTCCACGAGTATGTTCAAATCCTGCCGACTACGTCAGATGACATTTTTGGGATTCCTCTTCAGGGCCTCCTGCGTGGGAGAACAAGGGAGCAGCCTCTATGCAAAGCAGTCAGTAAAACAGAATATGAAGCAAAGACCATTAAAGCCACAGAAGAAAGATATGAACCCAGGCCAAATGCATCCTGCTCCCCCTCCCTCACCTGTCAGGCACTAGTCTGCAGAGAAACTGAACACGCCCACTCTCCTCCAAGGAGAATTCAGCTCAGGAAACGCCTAGCCACAGGCCCTAGATTGGACGAGGCACTTCTTTTCATACCTGTAAAGACCAACCCGTCTCTCTGTGGAGTCCATTCATGGCCTCCAAGACAGAAGTTTTGCCATGGTGCCTATCGTGGCTGCCATCTCCCTGACGTTAAAGCTACCACCTCTTCCGGCCTGATTTTTTTCCCCCGTCTCAAAACATGAACATACAAGGAGTGCTAATTTCACATGCATGCCTGCTTTTAGCTTGAGACGCTTTAGAAAGTCTTCTGTGGAATAGGAATGATGTATAGGAGAGCAGGGAAAATGGTCCAGTGAACGGAAAGAAAAAAGACTACGGATGGAGGTAAAGTGCCCTGTTGAGATTCACTTGTGTGGGTAGTTGTGGCCGAGTGGTTAAGGCGATGGACTAGAAATCCATTGGGGTATCCCCGCGCAGGTTCGAATCCTGCCAACTACGCTGTCCCTTTTGTGAACAGTATTTTCCCATAATTCTTTGAAATACCTTCTGGCATAAATGCGGGCTCCAAAAGCAGGACTAATAGGGTCAGCGGCCTGGGAGGGCTCAAACTTTTGCCATTGTGGCCTTCCTCTCTAGAAAAGGACTGCTTCTGTCCAGAGGCTAGACCGCCAGCAGAAATAGAAACGAGCTACGTTGAAAATGGACCATAGCTTTAAGCAAGTAGTCGTGGCCGAGTGGTTAAGGCGATGGACTTGAAATCCATTGGGGTCTCCCCGCGTAGGTTCAAATCCTGCCGACTACGTGCTACTTCACCTTTGGTGATATTTTATACTTCATATTAAATGGCATCTGCACAAGCAGGCCGAATATAGCTATCACTCTCAATAGAGCTAAGGAAGGCGAAACACTGGGCAGGGAATGGGATCAAAAGAGTGGCCGGAGAAGGCATGAGACTACCTGTCTGGCACTCCTGCCACTTGTGCACCCCAGCTGTCGAGAAGACACATGTCGAGTAATAGCCAAGGAGATTGGGAAAGAACTTCAGTTATCATCTCGCCAGTAAGTTCCATCTGAGGTATCAGATGCATGAAGGAAGTAGCCTTATTCGGGCGTCTGACAGTGTCATTATTTTCCTAAAGTGTCATAACTGCATTCTTTTACAACCTCCTTTTTGCTTTTCTCTGGCCAGGAACATGAACTTTATAATAGTGCCTTTGAGTCACGTCAGTATGCAGGTATGGACCGAGTGTATTTTTTGCAGTAGAACGGATAGGCAAAGATGGGAAGGCAGTGGAGCAGAGTGAACTGAGGGAAAGAAAAAGACTGCTGTGAGAGTGAGAACCTCAGCTTAAGTGGCAGCCACCCCTCGTGAGTAGTCGTGGCCGAGTGGTTAAGGCGATGGACTCGAAATCCATTGGGGTGTCCCCGCGCAGGTTCAAATCCTGCCGACTACGTCGGTGCTCTTTCACAATGATGTGTTAGGTTTTTCCTTGGATGCCTCCTTTCCCAGGAATAAGCATGTATTATTCAACAACGTTGAGAGCACAGGTAAAACAAAGACAAGAATGTGAAACAATGCACTGTGCAATGCCAGCATGAAAACTCTCAAGGAGTACGCTGCCCAGGCCTACAGCTTCTCAGACACTGTATCTGTCTATTTTGGGGAGCTGCAGAGAATCCTTGCCTGTGCTTTTCGAGCCTGCTGTCTGGGGTGAGTGCCTGGATAAATTGTTGTTGGGAAGGACAAGGCAGCTAGCTCCTCTACAGGGGTCAATTTAGGAGGTTGGTGGGAAGCACAGGAAGGGGCAGGAAGGAAGCTCTCTGCTGTTGCTTCTCGGCCTAGGCAGAGCTGCAGGTGTGGTTAAAAAGGATTGGCGTTTGGCCAGGTCCCAGACCACAGTGCAACCTAGGGCAACAAGAGAGGTGAGGCTACTGAGGCCCTTACCCTGAGCCTTCTGACCCCACCGCCCCTTTGGCCCCGATCGGCCAAAACCTCTCTATAAGGGCTAAAGGTGATTATTATATATGCCTGAGTAACTTAGGGTCCCTCGCATAAATGGACTCCTGCTGAAGGAGCTCGCCTTTGCTTTGGGACTGGCCCAACACGGCCTTGCTCTCCTCAACAAACCTGCCACCAGCCAGGAGGCTGAATGGCTTGCAGAAGGACACTCCCAGGTATGCCCAAGCACTTCATTTGCATAGAGACTACCCTCTCTTGGGCCCGCCTCCACTCACCTATTAAGTAATGTGGCTAGAATATCAAGACAGAAAGAGGAGCAGGGCCTGACAGCCTTTCAAAGGCTCAACTGAGGTGCTGGGCTGACGGCTGGGATCACCAAAGCCTGGGATGACTCCAATATGGAAGCAGAAGCCTTAGGGCAAACAAAGGTCAGCAGTTGATGTGCTGTAAAGAAGAAGGGCTGCAGAGGGCCTCAGCAAAGCCTTCGGAATACTTGTGGATTGGCAGGAGTGCCTATATTTGTTTTTTGAGAAGCACCTTGCCAGTGCAAAGGATTGCTGAGGAAGAGGAAGGAGCAGAGCGGAATGACTGGAGCCAGTGAGGTTGCCTGTGAAGACATGAAGGGCTATGTTGAAAGGGGCACCGCTTGCAGAGCCAAGTAGTCGTTACCAAGTGGTTAAGGCGATGGACTAGATATCATTTGGCGTCTCCACGAGTATGTTCAAATCCTGCCGACTACGTCAGATGACATTTTTGGGATTCCTCTTCAGGGCCTCCTGCGTGGGAGAACAAGGGAGCAGCCTCTATGCAAAGCAGTCAGTAAAACAGAATATGAAGCAAAGACCATTAAAGCCACAGAAGAAAGATATGAACCCAGGCCAAATGCATCCTGCTCCCCCTCCCTCACCTGTCAGGCACTAGTCTGCAGAGAAACTGAACACGCCCACTCTCCTCCAAGGAGAATTCAGCTCAGGAAACGCCTAGCCACAGGCCCTAGATTGGACGAGGCACTTCTTTTCATACCTGTAAAGACCAACCCGTCTCTCTGTGGAGTCCATTCATGGCCTCCAAGACAGAAGTTTTGCCATGGTGCCTATCGTGGCTGCCATCTCCCTGACGTTAAAGCTACCACCTCTTCCGGCCTGATTTTTTTCCCCCGTCTCAAAACATGAACATACAAGGAGTGCTAATTTCACATGCATGCCTGCTTTTAGCTTGAGACGCTTTAGAAAGTCTTCTGTGGAATAGGAATGATGTATAGGAGAGCAGGGAAAATGGTCCAGTGAACGGAAAGAAAAAAGACTACGGATGGAGGTAAAGTGCCCTGTTGAGATTCACTTGTGTGGGTAGTTGTGGCCGAGTGGTTAAGGCGATGGACTAGAAATCCATTGGGGTATCCCCGCGCAGGTTCGAATCCTGCCAACTACGCTGTCCCTTTTGTGAACAGTATTTTCCCATAATTCTTTGAAATACCTTCTGGCATAAATGCGGGCTCCAAAAGCAGGACTAATAGGGTCAGCGGCCTGGGAGGGCTCAAACTTTTGCCATTGTGGCCTTCCTCTCTAGAAAAGGACTGCTTCTGTCCAGAGGCTAGACCGCCAGCAGAAATAGAAACGAGCTACGTTGAAAATGGACCATAGCTTTAAGCAAGTAGTCGTGGCCGAGTGGTTAAGGAGATGGACTTGAAATCCATTGGGGTCTCCCCGCGTAGGTTCAAATCCTGCCGACTACGTGCTACTTCACCTTTGGTGATATTTTATACTTCATATTAAATGGCATCTGCACAAGCAGGCCGAATATAGCTATCACTCTCAATAGAGCTAAGGAAGGCGAAACACTGGGCAGGGAATGGG
The DNA here is from genome assembly GCF_031143425.1 of Pleurodeles waltl. Classification (NCBI taxonomy): domain Eukaryota; kingdom Metazoa; phylum Chordata; class Amphibia; order Caudata; family Salamandridae; genus Pleurodeles; species Pleurodeles waltl. The sequence continues at coordinate 11,277,001 of NC_090446.1, forward strand.
ATCAAAAGAGTGGCCGGAGAAGGCATGAGACTACCTGTCTGGCACTCCTGCCACTTGTGCACCCCAGCTGTCGAGAAGACACATGTCGAGTAATAGCCAAGGAGATTGGGAAAGAACTTCAGTTATCATCTCGCCAGTAAGTTCCATCTGAGGTATCAGATGCATGAAGGAAGTAGCCTTATTGGGGCGTCTGACAGTGTCATTATTTTCCTAAAGTGTCATAACTGCATTCTTTTACAACCTCCTTTTTGCTTTTCTCTGGCCAGGAACATGAACTTTATAATAGTGCCTTTGAGTCACGTCAGTATGCAGGTATGGACCGAGTGTATTTTTTGCAGTAGAACGGATAGGCAAAGATGGGAAGGCAGTGGAGCAGAGTGAACTGAGGGAAAGAAAAAGACTGCTGTGAGAGTGAGAACCTCAGCTTAAGTGGCAGCCACCCCTCGTGAGTAGTCGTGGCCGAGTGGTTAAGGCGATGGACTCGAAATCCATTGGGGTGTCCCCGCGCAGGTTCAAATCCTGCCGACTACGTCGGTGCTCTTTCACAATGATGTGTTAGGTTTTTCCTTGGATGCCTCCTTTCCCAGGAATAAGCATGTATTATTCAACAACGTTGAGAGCACAGGTAAAACAAAGACAAGAATGTGAAACAATGCACTGTGCAATGCCAGCATGAAAACTCTCAAGGAGTACGCTGCCCAGGCCTACAGCTTCTCAGACACTGTATCTGTCTATTTTGGGGAGCTGCAGAGAAGCCTTGCCTGTGCTTTTCGAGCCTGCTGTCTGGGGTGAGTGCCTGGATAAATTGTTGTTGGGAAGGACAAGGCAGCTAGCTCCTCTACAGGGGTCAATTTAGGAGGTTGGTGGGAAGCACAGGAAGGGGCAGGAAGGAAGCTCTCTGCTGTTGCTTCTCGGCCTAGGCAGAGCTGCAGGTGTGGTTAAAAAGGATTGGCGTTTGGCCAGGTCCCAGACCACAGTGCAACCTAGGGCAACAAGAGAGGTGAGGCTACTGAGGCCCTTACCCTGAGCCTTCTGACCCCACCGCCCCTTTGGCCCCGATCGGCCAAAACCTCTCTATAAGGGCTAAAGGTGATTATTATATATGCCTGAGTAACTTAGGGTCCCTCGCATAAATGGACTCCTGCTGAAGGAGCTCGCCTTTGCTTTGGGACTGGCCCAACACGGCCTTGCTCTCCTCAACAAACCTGCCACCAGCCAGGAGGCTGAATGGCTTGCAGAAGGACACTCCCAGGTATGCCCAAGCACTTCATTTGCATAGAGACTACCCTCTCTTGGGCCCGCCTCCACTCACCTATTAAGTAATGTGGCTAGAATATCAAGACAGAAAGAGGAGCAGGGCCTGACAGCCTTTCAAAGGCTCAACTGAGGTGCTGGGCTGACGGCTGGGATCACCAAAGCCTGGGATGACTCCAATATGGAAGCAGAAGCCTTAGGGCAAACAAAGGTCAGCAGTTGATGTGCTGTAAAGAAGAAGGGCTGCAGAGGGCCTCAGCAAAGCCTTCGGAATACTTGTGGATTGGCAGGAGTGCCTATATTTGTTTTTTGAGAAGCACCTTGCCAGTGCAAAGGATTGCTGAGGAAGAGGAAGGAGCAGAGCGGAATGACTGGAGCCAGTGAGGTTGCCTGTGAAGACATGAAGGGCTATGTTGAAAGGGGCACCGCTTGCAGAGCCAAGTAGTCGTTACCAAGTGGTTAAGGCGATGGACTAGATATCATTTGGCGTCTCCACGAGTATGTTCAAATCCTGCCGACTACGTCAGATGACATTTTTGGGATTCCTCTTCAGGGCCTCCTGCGTGGGAGAACAAGGGAGCAGCCTCTATGCAAAGCAGTCAGTAAAACAGAATATGAAGCAAAGACCATTAAAGCCACAGAAGAAAGATATGAACCCAGGCCAAATGCATCCTGCTCCCCCTCCCTCACCTGTCAGGCACTAGTCTGCAGAGAAACTGAACACGCCCACTCTCCTCCAAGGAGAATTCAGCTCAGGAAACGCCTAGCCACAGGCCCTAGATTGGACGAGGCACTTCTTTTCATACCTGTAAAGACCAACCCGTCTCTCTGTGGAGTCCATTCATGGCCTCCAAGACAGAAGTTTTGCCATGGTGCCTATCGTGGCTGCCATCTCCCTGACGTTAAAGCTACCACCTCTTCCGGCCTGATTTTTTTCCCCCGTCTCAAAACATGAACATACAAGGAGTGCTAATTTCACATGCATGCCTGCTTTTAGCTTGAGACGCTTTAGAAAGTCTTCTGTGGAATAGGAATGATGTATAGGAGAGCAGGGAAAATGGTCCAGTGAACGGAAAGAAAAAAGACTACGGATGGAGGTAAAGTGCCCTGTTGAGATTCACTTGTGTGGGTAGTTGTGGCCGAGTGGTTAAGGCGATGGACTAGAAATCCATTGGGGTATCCCCGCGCAGGTTCGAATCCTGCCAACTACGCTGTCCCTTTTGTGAACAGTATTTTCCCATAATTCTTTGAAATACCTTCTGGCATAAATGCGGGCTCCAAAAGCAGGACTAATAGGGTCAGCGGCCTGGGAGGGCTCAAACTTTTGCCATTGTGGCCTTCCTCTCTAGAAAAGGACTGCTTCTGTCCAGAGGCTAGACCGCCAGCAGAAATAGAAACGAGCTACGTTGAAAATGGACCATAGCTTTAAGCAAGTAGTCGTGGCCGAGTGGTTAAGGCGATGGACTTGAAATCCATTGGGGTCTCCCCGCGTAGGTTCAAATCCTGCCGACTACGTGCTACTTCACCTTTGGTGATATTTTATACTTCATATTAAATGGCATCTGCACAAGCAGGCCGAATATAGCTATCACTCTCAATAGAGCTAAGGAAGGCGAAACACTGGGCAGGGAATGGGATCAAAAGAGTGGCCGGAGAAGGCATGAGACTACCTGTCTGGCACTCCTGCCACTTGTGCACCCCAGCTGTCGAGAAGACACATGTCGAGTAATAGCCAAGGAGATTGGGAAAGAACTTCAGTTATCATCTCGCCAGTAAGTTCCATCTGAGGTATCAGATGCATGAAGGAAGTAGCCTTATTGGGGCGTCTGACAGTGTCATTATTTTCCTAAAGTGTCATAACTGCATTCTTTTACAACCTCCTTTTTGATTTTCTCTGGCCAGGAACATGAACTTTATAATAGTGCCTTTGAGTCACGTCAGTATGCAGGTATGGACCGAGTGTATTTTTTGCAGTAGAACGGATAGGCAAAGATGGGAAGGCAGTGGAGCAGAGTGAACTGAGGGAAAGAAAAAGACTGCTGTGAGAGTGAGAACCTCAGCTTAAGTGGCAGCCACCCCTCGTGAGTAGTCGTGGCCGAGTGGTTAAGGCGATGGACTCGAAATCCATTGGGGTGTCCCCGCGCAGGTTCAAATCCTGCCGACTACGTCGGTGCTCTTTCACAATGATGTGTTAGGTTTTTCCTTGGATGCCTCCTTTCCCAGGAATAAGCATGTATTATTCAACAACGTTGAGAGCACAGGTAAAACAAAGACAAGAATGTGAAACAATGCACTGTGCAATGCCAGCATGAAAACTCTCAAGGAGTACGCTGCCCAGGCCTACAGCTTCTCAGACACTGTATCTGTCTATTTTGGGGAGCTGCAGAGAAGCCTTGCCTGTGCTTTTCGAGCCTGCTGTCTGGGGTGAGTGCCTGGATAAATTGTTGTTGGGAAGGACAAGGCAGCTAGCTCCTCTACAGGGGTCAATTTAGGAGGTTGGTGGGAAGCACAGGAAGGGGCAGGAAGGAAGCTCTCTGCTGTTGCTTCTCGGCCTAGGCAGAGCTGCAGGTGTGGTTAAAAAGGATTGGCGTTTGGCCAGGTCCCAGACCACAGTGCAACCTAGGGCAACAAGAGAGGTGAGGCTACTGAGGCCCTTACCCTGAGCCTTCTGACCCCACCGCCCCTTTGGCCCCGATCGGCCAAAACCTCTCTATAAGGGCTAAAGGTGATTATTATATATGCCTGAGTAACTTAGGGTCCCTCGCATAAATGGACTCCTGCTGAAGGAGCTCGCCTTTGCTTTGGGACTGGCCCAACACGGCCTTGCTCTCCTCAACAAACCTGCCACCAGCCAGGAGGCTGAATGGCTTGCAGAAGGACACTCCCAGGTATGCCCAAGCACTTCATTTGCATAGAGACTACCCTCTCTTGGGCCCGCCTCCACTCACCTATTAAGTAATGTGGCTAGAATATCAAGACAGAAAGAGGAGCAGGGCCTGACAGCCTTTCAAAGGCTCAACTGAGGTGCTGGGCTGACGGCTGGGATCACCAAAGCCTGGGATGACTCCAATATGGAAGCAGAAGCCTTAGGGCAAACAAAGGTCAGCAGTTGATGTGCTGTAAAGAAGAAGGGCTGCAGAGGGCCTCAGCAAAGCCTTCGGAATACTTGTGGATTGGCAGGAGTGCCTATATTTGTTTTTTGAGAAGCACCTTGCCAGTGCAAAGGATTGCTGAGGAAGAGGAAGGAGCAGAGCGGAATGACTGGAGCCAGTGAGGTTGCCTGTGAAGACATGAAGGGCTATGTTGAAAGGGGCACCGCTTGCAGAGCCAAGTAGTCGTTACCAAGTGGTTAAGGCGATGGACTAGATATCATTTGGCGTCTCCACGAGTATGTTCAAATCCTGCCGACTACGTCAGATGACATTTTTGGGATTCCTCTTCAGGGCCTCCTGCGTGGGAGAACAAGGGAGCAGCCTCTATGCAAAGCAGTCAGTAAAACAGAATATGAAGCAAAGACCATTAAAGCCACAGAAGAAAGATATGAACCCAGGCCAAATGCATCCTGCTCCCCCTCCCTCACCTGTCAGGCACTAGTCTGCAGAGAAACTGAACACGCCCACTCTCCTCCAAGGAGAATTCAGCTCAGGAAACGCCTAGCCACAGGCCCTAGATTGGACGAGGCACTTCTTTTCATACCTGTAAAGACCAACCCGTCTCTCTGTGGAGTCCATTCATGGCCTCCAAGACAGAAGTTTTGCCATGGTGCCTATCGTGGCTGCCATCTCCCTGACGTTAAAGCTACCACCTCTTCCGGCCTGATTTTTTTCCCCCGTCTCAAAACATGAACATACAAGGAGTGCTAATTTCACATGCATGCCTGCTTTTAGCTTGAGACGCTTTAGAAAGTCTTCTGTGGAATAGGAATGATGTATAGGAGAGCAGGGAAAATGGTCCAGTGAACGGAAAGAAAAAAGACTACGGATGGAGGTAAAGTGCCCTGTTGAGATTCACTTGTGTGGGTAGTTGTGGCCGAGTGGTTAAGGCGATGGACTAGAAATCCATTGGGGTATCCCCGCGCAGGTTCGAATCCTGCCAACTACGCTGTCCCTTTTGTGAACAGTATTTTCCCATAATTCTTTGAAATACCTTCTGGCATAAATGCGGGCTCCAAAAGCAGGACTAATAGGGTCAGCGGCCTGGGAGGGCTCAAACTTTTGCCATTGTGGCCTTCCTCTCTAGAAAAGGACTGCTTCTGTCCAGAGGCTAGACCGCCAGCAGAAATAGAAACGAGCTACGTTGAAAATGGACCATAGCTTTAAGCAAGTAGTCGTGGCCGAGTGGTTAAGGCGATGGACTTGAAATCCATTGGGGTCTCCCCGCGTAGGTTCAAATCCTGCCGACTACGTGCTACTTCACCTTTGGTGATATTTTATACTTCATATTAAATGGCATCTGCACAAGCAGGCCGAATATAGCTATCACTCTCAATAGAGCTAAGGAAGGCGAAACACTGGGCAGGGAATGGGATCAAAAGAGTGGCCGGAGAAGGCATGAGACTACCTGTCTGGCACTCCTGCCACTTGTGCACCCCAGCTGTCGAGAAGACACATGTCGAGTAATAGCCAAGGAGATTGGGAAAGAACTTCAGTTATCATCTCGCCAGTAAGTTCCATCTGAGGTATCAGATGCATGAAGGAAGTAGCCTTATTGGGGCGTCTGACAGTGTCATTATTTTCCTAAAGTGTCATAACTGCATTCTTTTACAACCTCCTTTTTGCTTTTCTCTGGCCAGGAACATGAACTTTATAATAGTGCCTTTGAGTCACGTCAGTATGCAGGTATGGACCGAGTGTATTTTTTGCAGTAGAACGGATAGGCAAAGATGGGAAGGCAGTGGAGCAGAGTGAACTGAGGGAAAGAAAAAGACTGCTGTGAGAGTGAGAACCTCAGCTTAAGTGGCAGCCACCCCTCGTGAGTAGTCGTGGCCGAGTGGTTAAGGCGATGGACTCGAAATCCATTGGGGTGTCCCCGCGCAGGTTCAAATCCTGCCGACTACGTCGGTGCTCTTTCACAATGATGTGTTAGGTTTTTCCTTGGATGCCTCCTTTCCCAGGAATAAGCATGTATTATTCAACAACGTTGAGAGCACAGGTAAAACAAAGACAAGAATGTGAAACAATGCACTGTGCAATGCCAGCATGAAAACTCTCAAGGAGTACGCTGCCCAGGCCTACAGCTTCTCAGACACTGTATCTGTCTATTTTGGGGAGCTGCAGAGAAGCCTTGCCTGTGCTTTTCGAGCCTGCTGTCTGGGGTGAGTGCCTGGATAAATTGTTGTTGGGAAGGACAAGGCAGCTAGCTCCTCTACAGGGGTCAATTTAGGAGGTTGGTGGGAAGCACAGGAAGGGGCAGGAAGGAAGCTCTCTGCTGTTGCTTCTCGGCCTAGGCAGAGCTGCAGGTGTGGTTAAAAAGGATTGGCGTTTGGCCAGGTCCCAGACCACAGTGCAACCTAGGGCAACAAGAGAGGTGAGGCTACTGAGGCCCTTACCCTGAGCCTTCTGACCCCACCGCCCCTTTGGCCCCGATCGGCCAAAACCTCTCTATAAGGGCTAAAGGTGATTATTATATATGCCTGAGTAACTTAGGGTCCCTCGCATAAATGGACTCCTGCTGAAGGAGCTCGCCTTTGCTTTGGGACTGGCCCAACACGGCCTTGCTCTCCTCAACAAACCTGCCACCAGCCAGGAGGCTGAATGGCTTGCAGAAGGACACTCCCAGGTATGCCCAAGCACTTCATTTGCATAGAGACTACCCTCTCTTGGGCCCGCCTCCACTCACCTATTAAGTAATGTGGCTAGAATATCAAGACAGAAAGAGGAGCAGGGCCTGACAGCCTTTCAAAGGCTCAACTGAGGTGCTGGGCTGACAGCTGGGATCACCAAAGCCTGGGATGACTCCAATATGGAAGCAGAAGCCTTAGGGCAAACAAAGGTCAGCAGTTGATGTGCTGTAAAGAAGAAGGGCTGCAGAGGGCCTCAGCAAAGCCTTCGGAATACTTGTGGATTGGCAGGAGTGCCTATATTTGTTTTTTGAGAAGCACCTTGCCAGTGCAAAGGATTGCTGAGGAAGAGGAAGGAGCAGAGCGGAATGACTGGAGCCAGTGAGGTTGCCTGTGAAGACATGAAGGGCTATGTTGAAAGGGGCACCGCTTGCAGAGCCAAGTAGTCGTTACCAAGTGGTTAAGGCGATGGACTAGATATCATTTGGCGTCTCCACGAGTATGTTCAAATCCTGCCGACTACGTCAGATGACATTTTTGGGATTCCTCTTCAGGGCCTCCTGCGTGGGAGAACAAGGGAGCAGCCTCTATGCAAAGCAGTCAGTAAAACAGAATATGAAGCAAAGACCATTAAAGCCACAGAAGAAAGATATGAACCCAGGCCAAATGCATCCTGCTCCCCCTCCCTCACCTGTCAGGCACTAGTCTGCAGAGAAACTGAACACGCCCACTCTCCTCCAAGGAGAATTCAGCTCAGGAAACGCCTAGCCACAGGCCCTAGATTGGACGAGGCACTTCTTTTCATACCTGTAAAGACCAACCCGTCTCTCTGTGGAGTCCATTCATGGCCTCCAAGACAGAAGTTTTGCCATGGTGCCTATCGTGGCTGCCATCTCCCTGACGTTAAAGCTACCACCTCTTCCGGCCTGATTTTTTTCCCCCGTCTCAAAACATGAACATACAAGGAGTGCTAATTTCACATGCATGCCTGCTTTTAGCTTGAGACGCTTTAGAAAGTCTTCTGTGGAATAGGAATGATGTATAGGAGAGCAGGGAAAATGGTCCAGTGAACGGAAAGAAAAAAGACTACGGATGGAGGTAAAGTGCCCTGTTGAGATTCACTTGTGTGGGTAGTTGTGGCCGAGTGGTTAAGGCGATGGACTAGAAATCCATTGGGGTATCCCCGCGCAGGTTCGAATCCTGCCAACTACGCTGTCCCTTTTGTGAACAGTATTTTCCCATAATTCTTTGAAATACCTTCTGGCATAAATGCGGGCTCCAAAAGCAGGACTAATAGGGTCAGCGCCCTGGGAGGGCTCAAACTTTTGCCATTGTGGCCTTCCTCTCTAGAAAAGGACTGCTTCTGTCCAGAGGCTAGACCGCCAGCAGAAATAGAAACGAGCTACGTTGAAAATGGACCATAGCTTTAAGCAAGTAGTCGTGGCCGAGTGGTTAAGGCGATGGACTTGAAATCCATTGGGGTCTCCCCGCGTAGGTTCAAATCCTGCCGACTACGTGCTACTTCACCTTTGGTGATATTTTATACTTCATATTAAATGGCATCTGCACAAGCAGGCCGAATATAGCTATCACTCTCAATAGAGCTAAGGAAGGCGAAACACTGGGCAGGGAATGGGATCAAAAGAGTGGCCGGAGAAGGCATGAGACTACCTGTCTGGCACTCCTGCCACTTGTGCACCCCAGCTGTCGAGAAGACACATGTCGAGTAATAGCCAAGGAGATTGGGAAAGAACTTCAGTTATCATCTCGCCAGTAAGTTCCATCTGAGGTATCAGATGCATGAAGGAAGTAGCCTTATTGGGGCGTCTGACAGTGTCATTATTTTCCTAAAGTGTCATAACTGCATTCTTTTACAACCTCCTTTTTGCTTTTCTCTGGCCAGGAACATGAACTTTATAATAGTGCCTTTGAGTCACGTCAGTATGCAGGTATGGACCGAGTGTATTTTTTGCAGTAGAACGGATAGGCAAAGATGGGAAGGCAGTGGAGCAGAGTGAACTGAGGGAAAGAAAAAGACTGCTGTGAGAGTGAGAACCTCAGCTTAAGTGGCAGCCACCCCTCGTGAGTAGTCGTGGCCGAGTGGTTAAGGCGATGGACTCGAAATCCATTGGGGTGTCCCCGCGCAGGTTCAAATCCTGCCGACTACGTCGGTGCTCTTTCACAATGATGTGTTAGGTTTTTCCTTGGATGCCTCCTTTCCCAGGAATAAGCATGTATTATTCAACAACGTTGAGAGCACAGGTAAAACAAAGACAAGAATGTGAAACAATGCACTGTGCAATGCCAGCATGAAAACTCTCAAGGAGTACGCTGCCCAGGCCTACAGCTTCTCAGACACTGTGTCTGTCTATTTTGGGGAGCTGCAGAGAAGCCTTGCCTGTGCTTTTCGAGCCTGCTGTCTGGGGTGAGTGCCTGGATAAATTGTTGTTGGGAAGGACAAGGCAGCTAGCTCCTCTACAGGGGTCAATTTAGGAGGTTGGTGGGAAGCACAGGAAGGGGCAGGAAGGAAGCTCTCTGCTGTTGCTTCTCGGCCTAGGCAGAGCTGCAGGTGTGGTTAAAAAGGATTGGCGTTTGGCCAGGTCCCAGACCACAGTGCAACCTAGGGCAACAAGAGAGGTGAGGCTACTGAGGCCCTTACCCTGAGCCTTCTGACCCCACCGCCCCTTTGGCCCCGATCGGCCAAAACCTCTCTATAAGGGCTAAAGGTGATTATTATATATGCCTGAGTAACTTAGGGTCCCTCGCATAAATGGACTCCTGCTGAAGGAGCTCGCCTTTGCTTTGGGACTGGCCCAACACGGCCTTGCTCTCCTCAACAAACCTGCCACCAGCCAGGAGGCTGAATGGCTTGCAGAAGGACACTCCCAGGTATGCCCAAGCACTTCATTTGCATAGAGACTACCCTCTCTTGGGCCCGCCTCCACTCACCTATTAAGTAATGTGGCTAGAATATCAAGACAGAAAGAGGAGCAGGGCCTGACAGCCTTTCAAAGGCTCAACTGAGGTGCTGGGCTGACGGCTGGGATCACCAAAGCCTGGGATGACTCCAATATGGAAGCAGAAGCCTTAGGGCAAACAAAGGTCAGCAGTTGATGTGCTGTAAAGAAGAAGGGCTGCAGAGGGCCTCAGCAAAGCCTTCGGAATACTTGTGGATTGGCAGGAGTGCCTATATTTGTTTTTTGAGAAGCACCTTGCCAGTGCAAAGGATTGCTGAGGAAGAGGAAGGAGCAGAGCGGAATGACTGGAGCCAGTGAGGTTGCCTGTGAAGACATGAAGGGCTATGTTGAAAGGGGCACCGCTTGCAGAGCCAAGTAGTCGTTACCAAGTGGTTAAGGCGATGGACTAGATATCATTTGGCGTCTCCACGAGTATGTTCAAATCCTGCCGACTACGTCAGATGACATTTTTGGGATTCCTCTTCAGGGCCTCCTGCGTGGGAGAACAAGGGAGCAGCCTCTATGCAAAGCAGTCAGTAAAACAGAATATGAAGCAAAGACCATTAAAGCCACAGAAGAAAGATATGAACCCAGGCCAAATGCATCCTGCTCCCCCTCCCTCACCTGTCAGGCACTAGTCTGCAGAGAAACTGAACACGCCCACTCTCCTCCAAGGAGAATTCAGCTCAGGAAACGCCTAGCCACAGGCCCTAGATTGGACGAGGCACTTCTTTTCATACCTGTAAAGACCAACCCGTCTCTCTGTGGAGTCCATTCATTGCCTCCAAGACAGAAGTTTTGCCATGGTGCCTATCGTGGCTGCCATCTCCCTGACGTTAAAGCTACCACCTCTTCCGGCCTGATTTTTTTCCCCCGTCTCAAAACATGAACATACAAGGAGTGCTAATTTCACATGCATGCCTGCTTTTAGCTTGAGACGCTTTAGAAAGTCTTCTGTGGAATAGGAATGATGTATAGGAGAGCAGGGAAAATGGTCCAGTGAACGGAAAGAAAAAAGACTACGGATGGAGGTAAAGTGCCCTGTTGAGATTCACTTGTGTGGGTAGTTGTGGCCGAGTGGTTAAGGCGATGGACTAGAAATCCATTGGGGTATCCCCGCGCAGGTTCGAATCCTGCCAACTACGCTGTCCCTTTTGTGAACAGTATTTTCCCATAATTCTTTGAAATACCTTCTGGCATAAATGCGGGCTCCAAAAGCAGGACTAATAGGGTCAGCGGCCTGGGAGGGCTCAAACTTTTGCCATTGTGGCCTTCCTCTCTAGAAAAGGACTGCTTCTGTCCAGAGGCTAGACCGCCAGCAGAAATAGAAACGAGCTACGTTGAAAATGGACCATAGCTTTAAGCAAGTAGTCGTGGCCGAGTGGTTAAGGCGATGGACTTGAAATCCATTGGGGTCTCCCCGCGTAGGTTCAAATCCTGCCGACTACGTGCTACTTCACCTTTGGTGATATTTTATACTTCATATTAAATGGCATCTGCACAAGCAGGCCGAATATAGCTATCACTCTCAATAGAGCTAAGGAAGGCGAAACACTGGGCAGGGAATGGGATCAAAAGAGTGGCCGGAGAAGGCATGAGACTACCTGTCTGGCACTCCTGCCACTTGTGCACCCCAGCTGTCGAGAAGACACATGTCGAGTAATAGCCAAGGAGATTGGGAAAGAACTTCAGTTATCATCTCGCCAGTAAGTTCCATCTGAGGTATCAGATGCATGAAGGAAGTAGCCTTATTGGGGCGTCTGACAGTGTCATTATTTTCCTAAAGTGTCATAACTGCATTCTTTTACAACCTCCTTTTTGCTTTTCTCTGGCCAGGAACATGAACTTTATAATAGTGCCTTTGAGTCACGTCAGTATGCAGGTATGGACCGAGTGTATTTTTTGCAGTAGAACGGATAGGCAAAGATGGGAAGGCAGTGGAGCAGAGTGAACTGAGGGAAAGAAAAAGACTGCTGTGAGAGTGAGAACCTCAGCTTAAGTGGCAGCCACCCCTCGTGAGTAGTCGTGGCCGAGTGGTTAAGGCGATGGACTCGAAATCCATTGGGGTGTCCCCGCGCAGGTTCAAATCCTGCCGACTACGTCGGTGCTCTTTCACAATGATGTGTTAGGTTTTTCCTTGGATGCCTCCTTTCCCAGGAATAAGCATGTATTATTCAACAACGTTGAGAGCACAGGTAAAACAAAGACAAGAATGTGAAACAATGCACTGTGCAATGCCAGCATGAAAACTCTCAAGGAGTACGCTGCCCAGGCCTACAGCTTCTCAGACACTGTATCTGTCTATTTTGGGGAGCTGCAGAGAATCCTTGCCTGTGCTTTTCGAGCCTGCTGTCTGGGGTGAGTGCCTGGATAAATTGTTGTTGGGAAGGACAAGGCAGCTAGCTCCTCTACAGGGGTCAATTTAGGAGGTTGGTGGGAAGCACAGGAAGGGGCAGGAAGGAAGCTCTCTGCTGTTGCTTCTCGGCCTAGGCAGAGCTGCAGGTGTGGTTAAAAAGGATTGGCGTTTGGCCAGGTCCCAGACCACAGTGCAACCTAGGGCAACAAGAGAGGTGAGGCTACTGAGGCCCTTACCCTGAGCCTTCTGACCCCACCGCCCCTTTGGCCCCGATCGGCCAAAACCTCTCTATAAGGGCTAAAGGTGATTATTATATATGCCTGAGTAACTTAGGGTCCCTCGCATAAATGGACTCCTGCTGAAGGAGCTCGCCTTTGCTTTGGGACTGGCCCAACACGGCCTTGCTCTCCTCAACAAACCTGCCACCAGCCAGGAGGCTGAATGGCTTGCAGAAGGACACTCCCAGGTATGCCCAAGCACTTCATTTGCATAGAGACTACCCTCTCTTGGGCCCGCCTCCACTCACCTATTAAGTAATGTGGCTAGAATATCAAGACAGAAAGAGGAGCAGGGCCTGACAGCCTTTCAAAGGCTCAACTGAGGTGCTGGGCTGACGGCTGGGATCACCAAAGCCTGGGATGACTCCAATATGGAAGCAGAAGCCTTAGGGCAAACAAAGGTCAGCAGTTGATGTGCTGTAAAGAAGAAGGGCTGCAGAGGGCCTCAGCAAAGCCTTCGGAATACTTGTGGATTGGCAGGAGTGCCTATATTTGTTTTTTGAGAAGCACCTTGCCAGTGCAAAGGATTGCTGAGGAAGAGGAAGGAGCAGAGCGGAATGACTGGAGCCAGTGAGGTTGCCTGTGAAGACATGAAGGGCTATGTTGAAAGGGGCACCGCTTGCAGAGCCAAGTAGTCGTTACCAAGTGGTTAAGGCGATGGACTAGATATCATTTGGCGTCTCCACGAGTATGTTCAAATCCTGCCGACTACGTCAGATGACATTTTTGGGATTCCTCTTCAGGGCCTCCTGCGTGGGAGAACAAGGGAGCAGCCTCTATGCAAAGCAGTCAGTAAAACAGAATATGAAGCAAAGACCATTAAAGCCACAGAAGAAAGATATGAACCCAGGCCAAATGCATCCTGCTCCCCCTCCCTCACCTGTCAGGCACTAGTCTGCAGAGAAACTGAACACGCCCACTCTCCTCCAAGGAGAATTCAGCTCAGGAAACGCCTAGCCACAGGCCCTAGATTGGACGAGGCACTTCTTTTCATACCTGTAAAGACCAACCCGTCTCTCTGTGGAGTCCATTCATGGCCTCCAAGACAGAAGTTTTGCCATGGTGCCTATCGTGGCTGCCATCTCCCTGACGTTAAAGCTACCACCTCTTCCGGCCTGATTTTTTTCCCCCGTCTCAAAACATGAACATACAAGGAGTGCTAATTTCACATGCATGCCTGCTTTTAGCTTGAGACGCTTTAGAAAGTCTTCTGTGGAATAGGAATGATGTATAGGAGAGCAGGGAAAATGGTCCAGTGAACGGAAAGAAAAAAGACTACGGATGGAGGTAAAGTGCCCTGTTGAGATTCACTTGTGTGGGTAGTTGTGGCCGAGTGGTTAAGGCGATGGACTAGAAATCCATTGGGGTATCCCCGCGCAGGTTCGAATCCTGCCAACTACGCTGTCCCTTTTGTGAACAGTATTTTCCCATAATTCTTTGAAATACCTTCTGGCATAAATGCGGGCTCCAAAAGCAGGACTAATAGGGTCAGCGCCCTGGGAGGGCTCAAACTTTTGCCATTGTGGCCTTCCTCTCTAGAAAAGGACTGCTTCTGTCCAGAGGCTAGACCGCCAGCAGAAATAGAAACGAGCTACGTTGAAAATGGACCATAGCTTTAAGCAAGTAGTCGTGGCCGAGTGGTTAAGGCGATGGACTTGAAATCCATTGGGGTCTCCCCGCGTAGGTTCAAATCCTGCCGACTACGTGCTACTTCACCTTTGGTGATATTTTATACTTCATATTAAATGGCATCTGCACAAGCAGGCCGAATATAGCTATCACTCTCAATAGAGCTAAGGAAGGCGAAACACTGGGCAGGGAATGGGATCAAAAGAGTGGCCGGAGAAGGCATGAGACTACCTGTCTGGCACTCCTGCCACTTGTGCACCCCAGCTGTCGAGAAGACACATGTCGAGTAATAGCCAAGGAGATTGGGAAAGAACTTCAGTTATCATCTCGCCAGTAAGTTCCATCTGAGGTATCAGATGCATGAAGGAAGTAGCCTTATTGGGGCGTCTGACAGTGTCATTATTTTCCTAAAGTGTCATAACTGCATTCTTTTACAACCTCCTTTTTGATTTTCTCTGGCCAGGAACATGAACTTTATAATAGTGCCTTTGAGTCACGTCAGTATGCAGGTATGGACCGAGTGTATTTTTTGCAGTAGAACGGATAGGCAAAGATGGGAAGGCAGTGGAGCAGAGTGAACTGAGGGAAAGAAAAAGACTGCTGTGAGAGTGAGAACCTCAGCTTAAGTGGCAGCCACCCCTCGTGAGTAGTCGTGGCCGAGTGGTTAAGGCGATGGACTCGAAATCCATTGGGGTGTCCCCGCGCAGGTTCAAATCCTGCCGACTACGTTGGTGCTCTTTCACAATGATGTGTTAGGTTTTTCCTTGGATGCCTCCTTTCCCAGGAATAAGCATGTATTATTCAACAACGTTGAGAGCACAGGTAAAACAAAGACAAGAATGTGAAACAATGCACTGTGCAATGCCAGCATGAAAACTCTCAAGGAGTACGCTGCCCAGGCCTACAGCTTCTCAGACACTGTATCTGTCTATTTTGGGGAGCTGCAGAGAAGCCTTGCCTGTGCTTTTCGAGCCTGCTGTCTGGGGTGAGTGCCTGGATAAATTGTTGTTGGGAAGGACAAGGCAGCTAGCTCCTCTACAGGGGTCAATTTAGGAGGTTGGTGGGAAGCACAGGAAGGGGCAGGAAGGAAGCTCTCTGCTGTTGCTTCTCGGCCTAGGCAGAGCTGCAGGTGTGGTTAAAAAGGATTGGCGTTTGGCCAGGTCCCAGACCACAGTGCAACCTAGGGCAACAAGAGAGGTGAGGCTACTGAGGCCCTTACCCTGAGCCTTCTGACCCCACCGCCCCTTTGGCCCCGATCGGCCAAAACCTCTCTATAAGGGCTAAAGGTGATTATTATATATGCCTGAGTAACTTAGGGTCCCTCGCATAAATGGACTCCTGCTGAAGGAGCTCGCCTTTGCTTTGGGACTGGCCCAACACGGCCTTGCTCTCCTCAACAAACCTGCCACCAGCCAGGAGGCTGAATGGCTTGCAGAAGGACACTCCCAGGTATGCCCAAGCACTTCATTTGCATAGAGACTACCCTCTCTTGGGCCCGCCTCCACTCACCTATTAAGTAATGTGGCTAGAATATCAAGACAGAAAGAGGAGCAGGGCCTGACAGCCTTTCAAAGGCTCAACTGAGGTGCTGGGCTGACGGCTGGGATCACCAAAGCCTGGGATGACTCCAATATGGAAGCAGAAGCCTTAGGGCAAACAAAGGTCAGCAGTTGATGTGCTGTAAAGAAGAAGGGCTGCAGAGGGCCTCAGCAAAGCCTTCGGAATACTTGTGGATTGGCAGGAGTGCCTATATTTGTTTTTTGAGAAGCACCTTGCCAGTGCAAAGGATTGCTGAGGAAGAGGAAGGAGCAGAGCGGAATGACTGGAGCCAGTGAGGTTGCCTGTGAAGACATGAAGGGCTATGTTGAAAGGGGCACCGCTTGCAGAGCCAAGTAGTCGTTACCAAGTGGTTAAGGCGATGGACTAGATATCATTTGGCGTCTCCACGAGTATGTTCAAATCCTGCCGACTACGTCAGATGACATTTTTGGGATTCCTCTTCAGGGCCTCCTGCGTGGGAGAACAAGGGAGCAGCCTCTATGCAAAGCAGTCAGTAAAACAGAATATGAAGCAAAGACCATTAAAGCCACAGAAGAAAGATATGAACCCAGGCCAAATGCATCCTGCTCCCCCTCCCTCACCTGTCAGGCACTAGTCTGCAGAGAAACTGAACACGCCCACTCTCCTCCAAGGAGAATTCAGCTCAGGAAACGCCTAGCCACAGGCCCTAGATTGGACGAGGCACTTCTTTTCATACCTGTAAAGACCAACCCGTCTCTCTGTGGAGTCCATTCATGGCCTCCAAGACAGAAGTTTTGCCATGGTGCCTATCGTGGCTGCCATCTCCCTGACGTTAAAGCTACCACCTCTTCCGGCCTGATTTTTTTCCCCCGTCTCAAAACATGAACATACAAGGAGTGCTAATTTCACATGCATGCCTGCTTTTAGCTTGAGACGCTTTAGAAAGTCTTCTGTGGAATAGGAATGATGTATAGGAGAGCAGGGAAAATGGTCCAGTGAACGGAAAGAAAAAAGACTACGGATGGAGGTAAAGTGCCCTGTTGAGATTCACTTGTGTGGGTAGTTGTGGCCGAGTGGTTAAGGCGATGGACTAGAAATCCATTGGGGTATCCCCGCGCAGGTTCGAATCCTGCCAACTACGCTGTCCCTTTTGTGAACAGTATTTTCCCATAATTCTTTGAAATACCTTCTGGCATAAATGCGGGCTCCAAAAGCAGGACTAATAGGGTCAGCGCCCTGGGAGGGCTCAAACTTTTGCCATTGTGGCCTTCCTCTCTAGAAAAGGACTGCTTCTGTCCAGAGGCTAGACCGCCAGCAGAAATAGAAACGAGCTACGTTGAAAATGGACCATAGCTTTAAGCAAGTAGTCGTGGCCGAGTGGTTAAGGCGATGGACTTGAAATCCATTGGGGTCTCCCCGCGTAGGTTCAAATCCTGCCGACTACGTGCTACTTCACCTTTGGTGATATTTTATACTTCATATTAAATGGCATCTGCACAAGCAGGCCGAATATAGCTATCACTCTCAATAGAGCTAAGGAAGGCGAAACACTGGGCAGGGAATGGGATCAAAAGAGTGGCCGGAGAAGGCATGAGACTACCTGTCTGGCACTCCTGCCACTTGTGCACCCCAGCTGTCGAGAAGACACATGTCGAGTAATAGCCAAGGAGATTGGGAAAGAACTTCAGTTATCATCTCGCCAGTAAGTTCCATCTGAGGTATCAGATGCATGAAGGAAGTAGCCTTATTGGGGCGTCTGACAGTGTCATTATTTTCCTAAAGTGTCATAACTGCATTCTTTTACAACCTCCTTTTTGATTTTCTCTGGCCAGGAACATGAACTTTATAATAGTGCCTTTGAGTCACGTCAGTATGCAGGTATGGACCGAGTGTATTTTTTGCAGTAGAACGGATAGGCAAAGATGGGAAGGCAGTGGAGCAGAGTGAACTGAGGGAAAGAAAAAGACTGCTGTGAGAGTGAGAACCTCAGCTTAAGTGGCAGCCACCCCTCGTGAGTAGTCGTGGCCGAGTGGTTAAGGCGATGGACTCGAAATCCATTGGGGTGTCCCCGCGCAGGTTCAAATCCTGCCGACTACGTTGGTGCTCTTTCACAATGATGTGTTAGGTTTTTCCTTGGATGCCTCCTTTCCCAGGAATAAGCATGTATTATTCAACAACGTTGAGAGCACAGGTAAAACAAAGACAAGAATGTGAAACAATGCACTGTGCAATGCCAGCATGAAAACTCTCAAGGAGTACGCTGCCCAGGCCTACAGCTTCTCAGACACTGTATCTGTCTATTTTGGGGAGCTGCAGAGAAGCCTTGCCTGTGCTTTTCGAGCCTGCTGTCTGGGGTGAGTGCCTGGATAAATTGTTGTTGGGAAGGACAAGGCAGCTAGCTCCTCTACAGGGGTCAATTTAGGAGGTTGGTGGGAAGCACAGGAAGGGGCAGGAAGGAAGCTCTCTGCTGTTGCTTCTCGGCCTAGGCAGAGCTGCAGGTGTGGTTAAAAAGGATTGGCGTTTGGCCAGGTCCCAGACCACAGTGCAACCTAGGGCAACAAGAGAGGTGAGGCTACTGAGGCCCTTACCCTGAGCCTTCTGACCCCACCGCCCCTTTGGCCCCGATCGGCCAAAACCTCTCTATAAGGGCTAAAGGTGATTATTATATATGCCTGAGTAACTTAGGGTCCCTCGCATAAATGGACTCCTGCTGAAGGAGCTCGCCTTTGCTTTGGGACTGGCCCAACACGGCCTTGCTCTCCTCAACAAACCTGCCACCAGCCAGGAGGCTGAATGGCTTGCAGAAGGACACTCCCAGGTATGCCCAAGCACTTCATTTGCATAGAGACTACCCTCTCTTGGGCCCGCCTCCACTCACCTATTAAGTAATGTGGCTAGAATATCAAGACAGAAAGAGGAGCAGGGCCTGACAGCCTTTCAAAGGCTCAACTGAGGTGCTGGGCTGACGGCTGGGATCACCAAAGCCTGGGATGACTCCAATATGGAAGCAGAAGCCTTAGGGCAAACAAAGGTCAGCAGTTGATGTGCTGTAAAGAAGAAGGGCTGCAGAGGGCCTCAGCAAAGCCTTCGGAATACTTGTGGATTGGCAGGAGTGCCTATATTTGTTTTTTGAGAAGCACCTTGCCAGTGCAAAGGATTGCTGAGGAAGAGGAAGGAGCAGAGCGGAATGACTGGAGCCAGTGAGGTTGCCTGTGAAGACATGAAGGGCTATGTTGAAAGGGGCACCGCTTGCAGAGCCAAGTAGTCGTTACCAAGTGGTTAAGGCGATGGACTAGATATCATTTGGCGTCTCCACGAGTATGTTCAAATCCTGCCGACTACGTCAGATGACATTTTTGGGATTCCTCTTCAGGGCCTCCTGCGTGGGAGAACAAGGGAGCAGCCTCTATGCAAAGCAGTCAGTAAAACAGAATATGAAGCAAAGACCATTAAAGCCACAGAAGAAAGATATGAACCCAGGCCAAATGCATCCTGCTCCCCCTCCCTCACCTGTCAGGCACTAGTCTGCAGAGAAACTGAACACGCCCACTCTCCTCCAAGGAGAATTCAGCTCAGGAAACGCCTAGCCACAGGCCCTAGATTGGACGAGGCACTTCTTTTCATACCTGTAAAGACCAACCCGTCTCTCTGTGGAGTCCATTCATGGCCTCCAAGACAGAAGTTTTGCCATGGTGCCTATCGTGGCTGCCATCTCCCTGACGTTAAAGCTACCACCTCTTCCGGCCTGATTTTTTTCCCCCGTCTCAAAACATGAACATACAAGGAGTGCTAATTTCACATGCATGCCTGCTTTTAGCTTGAGACGCTTTAGAAAGTCTTCTGTGGAATAGGAATGATGTATAGGAGAGCAGGGAAAATGGTCCAGTGAACGGAAAGAAAAAAGACTACGGATGGAGGTAAAGTGCCCTGTTGAGATTCACTTGTGTGGGTAGTTGTGGCCGAGTGGTTAAGGCGATGGACTTGAAATCCATTGGGGTCTCCCCGCGTAGGTTCAAATCCTGCCGACTACGTGCTACTTCACCTTTGGTGATATTTTATACTTCATATTAAATGGCATCTGCACAAGCAGGCCGAATATAGCTATCACTCTCAATAGAGCTAAGGAAGGCGAAACACTGGGCAGGGAATGGGATCAAAAGAGTGGCCGGAGAAGGCATGAGACTACCTGTCTGGCACTCCTGCCACTTGTGCACCCCAGCTGTCGAGAAGACACATGTCGAGTAATAGCCAAGGAGATTGGGAAAGAACTTCAGTTATCATCTCGCCAGTAAGTTCCATCTGAGGTATCAGATGCATGAAGGAAGTAGCCTTATTGGGGCGTCTGACAGTGTCATTATTTTCCTAAAGTGTCATAACTGCATTCTTTTACAACCTCCTTTTTGCTTTTCTCTGGCCAGGAACATGAACTTTATAATAGTGCCTTTGAGTCACGTCAGTATGCAGGTATGGACCGAGTGTATTTTTTGCAGTAGAACGGATAGGCAAAGATGGGAAGGCAGTGGAGCAGAGTGAACTGAGGGAAAGAAAAAGACTGCTGTGAGAGTGAGAACCTCAGCTTAAGTGGCAGCCACCCCTCGTGAGTAGTCGTGGCCGAGTGGTTAAGGCGATGGACTCGAAATCCATTGGGGTGTCCCCGCGCAGGTTCAAATCCTGCCGACTACGTCGGTGCTCTTTCACAATGATGTGTTAGGTTTTTCCTTGGATGCCTCCTTTCCCAGGAATAAGCATGTATTATTCAACAACGTTGAGAGCACAGGTAAAACAAAGACAAGAATGTGAAACAATGCACTGTGCAATGCCAGCATGAAAACTCTCAAGGAGTACGCTGCCCAGGCCTACAGCTTCTCAGACACTGTATCTGTCTATTTTGGGGAGCTGCAGAGAAGCCTTGCCTGTGCTTTTCGAGCCTGCTGTCTGGGGTGAGTGCCTGGATAAATTGTTGTTGGGAAGGACAAGGCAGCTAGCTCCTCTACAGGGGTCAATTTAGGAGGTTGGTGGGAAGCACAGGAAGGGGCAGGAAGGAAGCTCTCTGCTGTTGCTTCTCGGCCTAGGCAGAGCTGCAGGTGTGGTTAAAAAGGATTGGCGTTTGGCCAGGTCCCAGACCACAGTGCAACCTAGGGCAACAAGAGAGGTGAGGCTACTGAGGCCCTTACCCTGAGCCTTCTGACCCCACCGCCCCTTTGGCCCCGATCGGCCACGATCGGCCAAAACCTCTCTATAAGGGCTAAAGGTGATTATTATATATGCCTGAGTAACTTAGGGTCCCTCGCATAAATGGACTCCTGCTGAAGGAGCTCGCCTTTGCTTTGGGACTGGCCCAACACGGCCTTGCTCTCCTCAACAAACCTGCCACCAGCCAGGAGGCTGAATGGCTTGCAGAAGGACACTCCCAGGTATGCCCAAGCACTTCATTTGCATAGAGACTACCCTCTCTTGGGCCCGCCTCCACTCACCTATTAAGTAATGTGGCTAGAATATCAAGACAGAAAGAGGAGCAGGGCCTGACAGCCTTTCAAAGGCTCAACTGAGGTGCTGGGCTGACGGCTGGGATCACCAAAGCCTGGGATGACTCCAATATGGAAGCAGAAGCCTTAGGGCAAACAAAGGTCAGCAGTTGATGTGCTGTAAAGAAGAAGGGCTGCAGAGGGCCTCAGCAAAGCCTTCGGAATACTTGTGGATTGGCAGGAGTGCCTATATTTGTTTTTTGAGAAGCACCTTGCCAGTGCAAAGGATTGCTGAGGAAGAGGAAGGAGCAGAGCGGAATGACTGGAGCCAGTGAGGTTGCCTGTGAAGACATGAAGGGCTATGTTGAAAGGGGCACCGCTTGCAGAGCCAAGTAGTCGTTACCAAGTGGTTAAGGCGATGGACTAGATATCATTTGGCGTCTCCACGAGTATGTTCAAATCCTGCCGACTACGTCAGATGACATTTTTGGGATTCCTCTTCAGGGCCTCCTGCGTGGGAGAACAAGGGAGCAGCCTCTATGCAAAGCAGTCAGTAAAACAGAATATGAAGCAAAGACCATTAAAGCCACAGAAGAAAGATATGAACCCAGGCCAAATGCATCCTGCTCCCCCTCCCTCACCTGTCAGGCACTAGTCTGCAGAGAAACTGAACACGCCCACTCTCCTCCAAGGAGAATTCAGCTCAGGAAACGCCTAGCCACAGGCCCTAGATTGGACGAGGCACTTCTTTTCATACCTGTAAAGACCAACCCGTCTCTCTGTGGAGTCCATTCATGGCCTCCAAGACAGAAGTTTTGCCATGGTGCCTATCGTGGCTGCCATCTCCCTGACGTTAAAGCTACCACCTCTTCCGGCCTGATTTTTTTCCCCCGTCTCAAAACATGAACATACAAGGAGTGCTAATTTCACATGCATGCCTGCTTTTAGCTTGAGACGCTTTAGAAAGTCTTCTGTGGAATAGGAATGATGTATAGGAGAGCAGGGAAAATGGTCCAGTGAACGGAAAGAAAAAAGACTACGGATGGAGGTAAAGTGCCCTGTTGAGATTCACTTGTGTGGGTAGTTGTGGCCGAGTGGTTAAGGCGATGGACTAGAAATCCATTGGGGTATCCCCGCGCAGGTTCGAATCCTGCCAACTACGCTGTCCCTTTTGTGAACAGTATTTTCCCATAATTCTTTGAAATACCTTCTGGCATAAATGCGGGCTCCAAAAGCAGGACTAATAGGGTCAGCGGCCTGGGAGGGCTCAAACTTTTGCCATTGTGGCCTTCCTCTCTAGAAAAGGACTGCTTCTGTCCAGAGGCTAGACCGCCAGCAGAAATAGAAACGAGCTACGTTGAAAATGGACCATAGCTTTAAGCAAGTAGTCGTGGCCGAGTGGTTAAGGCGATGGACTTGAAATCCATTGGGGTCTCCCCGCGTAGGTTCAAATCCTGCCGACTACGTGCTACTTCACCTTTGGTGATATTTTATACTTCATATTAAATGGCATCTGCACAAGCAGGCCGAATATAGCTATCACTCTCAATAGAGCTAAGGAAGGCGAAACACTGGGCAGGGAATGGGATCAAAAGAGTGGCCGGAGAAGGCATGAGACTACCTGTCTGGCACTCCTGCCACTTGTGCACCCCAGCTGTCGAGAAGACACATGTCGAGTAATAGCCAAGGAGATTGGGAAAGAACTTCAGTTATCATCTCGCCAGTAAGTTCCATCTGAGGTATCAGATGCATGAAGGAAGTAGCCTTATTGGGGCGTCTGACAGTGTCATTATTTTCCTAAAGTGTCATAACTGCATTCTTTTACAACCTCCTTTTTGCTTTTCTCTGGCCAGGAACATGAACTTTATAATAGTGCCTTTGAGTCACGTCAGTATGCAGGTATGGACCGAGTGTATTTTTTGCAGTAGAACGGATAGGCAAAGATGGGAAGGCAGTGGAGCAGAGTGAACTGAGGGAAAGAAAAAGACTGCTGTGAGAGTGAGAACCTCAGCTTAAGTGGCAGCCACCCCTCGTGAGTAGTCGTGGCCGAGTGGTTAAGGCGATGGACTCGAAATCCATTGGGGTGTCCCCGCGCAGGTTCAAATCCTGCCGACTACGTCGGTGCTCTTTCACAATGATGTGTTAGGTTTTTCCTTGGATGCCTCCTTTCCCAGGAATAAGCATGTATTATTCAACAACGTTGAGAGCACAGGTAAAACAAAGACAAGAATGTGAAACAATGCACTGTGCAATGCCAGCATGAAAACTCTCAAGGAGTACGCTGCCCAGGCCTACAGCTTCTCAGACACTGTATCTGTCTATTTTGGGGAGCTGCAGAGAAGCCTTGCCTGTGCTTTTCGAGCCTGCTGTCTGGGGTGAGTGCCTGGATAAATTGTTGTTGGGAAGGACAAGGCAGCTAGCTCCTCTACAGGGGTCAATTTAGGAGGTTGGTGGGAAGCACAGGAAGGGGCAGGAAGGAAGCTCTCTGCTGTTGCTTCTCGGCCTAGGCAGAGCTGCAGGTGTGGTTAAAAAGGATTGGCGTTTGGCCAGGTCCCAGACCACAGTGCAACCTAGGGCAACAAGAGAGGTGAGGCTACTGAGGCCCTTACCCTGAGCCTTCTGACCCCACCGCCCCTTTGGCCCCGATCGGCCAAAACCTCTCTATAAGGGCTAAAGGTGATTATTATATATGCCTGAGTAACTTAGGGTCCCTCGCATAAATGGACTCCTGCTGAAGGAGCTCGCCTTTGCTTTGGGACTGGCCCAACACGGCCTTGCTCTCCTCAACAAACCTGCCACCAGCCAGGAGGCTGAATGGCTTGCAGAAGGACACTCCCAGGTATGCCCAAGCACTTCATTTGCATAGAGACTACCCTCTCTTGGGCCCGCCTCCACTCACCTATTAAGTAATGTGGCTAGAATATCAAGACAGAAAGAGGAGCAGGGCCTGACAGCCTTTCAAAGGCTCAACTGAGGTGCTGGGCTGACAGCTGGGATCACCAAAGCCTGGGATGACTCCAATATGGAAGCAGAAGCCTTAGGGCAAACAAAGGTCAGCAGTTGATGTGCTGTAAAGAAGAAGGGCTGCAGAGGGCCTCAGCAAAGCCTTCGGAATACTTGTGGATTGGCAGGAGTGCCTATATTTGTTTTTTGAGAAGCACCTTGCCAGTGCAAAGGATTGCTGAGGAAGAGGAAGGAGCAGAGCGGAATGACTGGAGCCAGTGAGGTTGCCTGTGAAGACATGAAGGGCTATGTTGAAAGGGGCACCGCTTGCAGAGCCAAGTAGTCGTTACCAAGTGGTTAAGGCGATGGACTAGATATCATTTGGCGTCTCCACGAGTATGTTCAAATCCTGCCGACTACGTCAGATGACATTTTTGGGATTCCTCTTCAGGGCCTCCTGCGTGGGAGAACAAGGGAGCAGCCTCTATGCAAAGCAGTCAGTAAAACAGAATATGAAGCAAAGACCATTAAAGCCACAGAAGAAAGATATGAACCCAGGCCAAATGCATCCTGCTCCCCCTCCCTCACCTGTCAGGCACTAGTCTGCAGAGAAACTGAACACGCCCACTCTCCTCCAAGGAGAATTCAGCTCAGGAAACGCCTAGCCACAGGCCCTAGATTGGACGAGGCACTTCTTTTCATACCTGTAAAGACCAACCCGTCTCTCTGTGGAGTCCATTCATGGCCTCCAAGACAGAAGTTTTGCCATGGTGCCTATCGTGGCTGCCATCTCCCTGACGTTAAAGCTACCACCTCTTCCGGCCTGATTTTTTTCCCCCGTCTCAAAACATGAACATACAAGGAGTGCTAATTTCACATGCATGCCTGCTTTTAGCTTGAGACGCTTTAGAAAGTCTTCTGTGGAATAGGAATGATGTATAGGAGAGCAGGGAAAATGGTCCAGTGAACGGAAAGAAAAAAGACTACGGATGGAGGTAAAGTGCCCTGTTGAGATTCACTTGTGTGGGTAGTTGTGGCCGAGTGGTTAAGGCGATGGACTAGAAATCCATTGGGGTATCCCCGCGCAGGTTCGAATCCTGCCAACTACGCTGTCCCTTTTGTGAACAGTATTTTCCCATAATTCTTTGAAATACCTTCTGGCATAAATGCGGGCTCCAAAAGCAGGACTAATAGGGTCAGCGCCCTGGGAGGGCTCAAACTTTTGCCATTGTGGCCTTCCTCTCTAGAAAAGGACTGCTTCTGTCCAGAGGCTAGACCGCCAGCAGAAATAGAAACGAGCTACGTTGAAAATGGACCATAGCTTTAAGCAAGTAGTCGTGGCCGAGTGGTTAAGGCGATGGACTTGAAATCCATTGGGGTCTCCCCGCGTAGGTTCAAATCCTGCCGACTACGTGCTACTTCACCTTTGGTGATATTTTATACTTCATATTAAATGGCATCTGCACAAGCAGGCCGAATATAGCTATCACTCTCAATAGAGCTAAGGAAGGCGAAACACTGGGCAGGGAATGGGATCAAAAGAGTGGCCGGAGAAGGCATGAGACTACCTGTCTGGCACTCCTGCCACTTGTGCACCCCAGCTGTCGAGAAGACACATGTCGAGTAATAGCCAAGGAGATTGGGAAAGAACTTCAGTTATCATCTCGCCAGTAAGTTCCATCTGAGGTATCAGATGCATGAAGGAAGTAGCCTTATTGGGGCGTCTGACAGTGTCATTATTTTCCTAAAGTGTCATAACTGCATTCTTTTACAACCTCCTTTTTGCTTTTCTCTGGCCAGGAACATGAACTTTATAATAGTGCCTTTGAGTCACGTCAGTATGCAGGTATGGACCGAGTGTATTTTTTGCAGTAGAACGGATAGGCAAAGATGGGAAGGCAGTGGAGCAGAGTGAACTGAGGGAAAGAAAAAGACTGCTGTGAGAGTGAGAACCTCAGCTTAAGTGGCAGCCACCCCTCGTGAGTAGTCGTGGCCGAGTGGTTAAGGCGATGGACTCGAAATCCATTGGGGTGTCCCCGCGCAGGTTCAAATCCTGCCGACTACGTCGGTGCTCTTTCACAATGATGTGTTAGGTTTTTCCTTGGATGCCTCCTTTCCCAGGAATAAGCATGTATTATTCAACAACGTTGAGAGCACAGGTAAAACAAAGACAAGAATGTGAAACAATGCACTGTGCAATGCCAGCATGAAAACTCTCAAGGAGTACGCTGCCCAGGCCTACAGCTTCTCAGACACTGTGTCTGTCTATTTTGGGGAGCTGCAGAGAAGCCTTGCCTGTGCTTTTCGAGCCTGCTGTCTGGGGTGAGTGCCTGGATAAATTGTTGTTGGGAAGGACAAGGCAGCTAGCTCCTCTACAGGGGTCAATTTAGGAGGTTGGTGGGAAGCACAGGAAGGGGCAGGAAGGAAGCTCTCTGCTGTTGCTTCTCGGCCTAGGCAGAGCTGCAGGTGTGGTTAAAAAGGATTGGCGTTTGGCCAGGTCCCAGACCACAGTGCAACCTAGGGCAACAAGAGAGGTGAGGCTACTGAGGCCCTTACCCTGAGCCTTCTGACCCCACCGCCCCTTTGGCCCCGATCGGCCACGATCGGCCAAAACCTCTCTATAAGGGCTAAAGGTGATTATTATATATGCCTGAGTAACTTAGGGTCCCTCGCATAAATGGACTCCTGCTGAAGGAGCTCGCCTTTGCTTTGGGACTGGCCCAACACGGCCTTGCTCTCCTCAACAAACCTGCCACCAGCCAGGAGGCTGAATGGCTTGCAGAAGGACACTCCCAGGTATGCCCAAGCACTTCATTTGCATAGAGACTACCCTCTCTTGGGCCCGCCTCCACTCACCTATTAAGTAATGTGGCTAGAATATCAAGACAGAAAGAGGAGCAGGGCCTGACAGCCTTTCAAAGGCTCAACTGAGGTGCTGGGCTGACGGCTGGGATCACCAAAGCCTGGGATGACTCCAATATGGAAGCAGAAGCCTTAGGGCAAACAAAGGTCAGCAGTTGATGTGCTGTAAAGAAGAAGGGCTGCAGAGGGCCTCAGCAAAGCCTTCGGAATACTTGTGGATTGGCAGGAGTGCCTATATTTGTTTTTTGAGAAGCACCTTGCCAGTGCAAAGGATTGCTGAGGAAGAGGAAGGAGCAGAGCGGAATGACTGGAGCCAGTGAGGTTGCCTGTGAAGACATGAAGGGCTATGTTGAAAGGGGCACCGCTTGCAGAGCCAAGTAGTCGTTACCAAGTGGTTAAGGCGATGGACTAGATATCATTTGGCGTCTCCACGAGTATGTTCAAATCCTGCCGACTACGTCAGATGACATTTTTGGGATTCCTCTTCAGGGCCTCCTGCGTGGGAGAACAAGGGAGCAGCCTCTATGCAAAGCAGTCAGTAAAACAGAATATGAAGCAAAGACCATTAAAGCCACAGAAGAAAGATATGAACCCAGGCCAAATGCATCCTGCTCCCCCTCCCTCACCTGTCAGGCACTAGTCTGCAGAGAAACTGAACACGCCCACTCTCCTCCAAGGAGAATTCAGCTCAGGAAACGCCTAGCCACAGGCCCTAGATTGGACGAGGCACTTCTTTTCATACCTGTAAAGACCAACCCGTCTCTCTGTGGAGTCCATTCATGGCCTCCAAGACAGAAGTTTTGCCATGGTGCCTATCGTGGCTGCCATCTCCCTGACGTTAAAGCTACCACCTCTTCCGGCCTGATTTTTTTCCCCCGTCTCAAAACATGAACATACAAGGAGTGCTAATTTCACATGCATGCCTGCTTTTAGCTTGAGACGCTTTAGAAAGTCTTCTGTGGAATAGGAATGATGTATAGGAGAGCAGGGAAAATGGTCCAGTGAACGGAAAGAAAAAAGACTACGGATGGAGGTAAAGTGCCCTGTTGAGATTCACTTGTGTGGGTAGTTGTGGCCGAGTGGTTAAGGCGATGGACTAGAAATCCATTGGGGTATCCCCGCGCAGGTTCGAATCCTGCCAACTACGCTGTCCCTTTTGTGAACAGTATTTTCCCATAATTCTTTGAAATACCTTCTGGCATAAATGCGGGCTCCAAAAGCAGGACTAATAGGGTCAGCGGCCTGGGAGGGCTCAAACTTTTGCCATTGTGGCCTTCCTCTCTAGAAAAGGACTGCTTCTGTCCAGAGGCTAGACCGCCAGCAGAAATAGAAACGAGCTACGTTGAAAATGGACCATAGCTTTAAGCAAGTAGTCGTGGCCGAGTGGTTAAGGCGATGGACTTGAAATCCATTGGGGTCTCCCCGCGTAGGTTCAAATCCTGCCGACTACGTGCTACTTCACCTTTGGTGATATTTTATACTTCATATTAAATGGCATCTGCACAAGCAGGCCGAATATAGCTATCACTCTCAATAGAGCTAAGGAAGGCGAAACACTGGGCAGGGAATGGGATCAAAAGAGTGGCCGGAGAAGGCATGAGACTACCTGTCTGGCACTCCTGCCACTTGTGCACCCCAGCTGTCGAGAAGACACATGTCGAGTAATAGCCAAGGAGATTGGGAAAGAACTTCAGTTATCATCTCGCCAGTAAGTTCCATCTGAGGTATCAGATGCATGAAGGAAGTAGCCTTATTGGGGCGTCTGACAGTGTCATTATTTTCCTAAAGTGTCATAACTGCATTCTTTTACAACCTCCTTTTTGCTTTTCTCTGGCCAGGAACATGAACTTTATAATAGTGCCTTTGAGTCACGTCAGTATGCAGGTATGGACCGAGTGTATTTTTTGCAGTAGAACGGATAGGCAAAGATGGGAAGGCAGTGGAGCAGAGTGAACTGAGGGAAAGAAAAAGACTGCTGTGAGAGTGAGAACCTCAGCTTAAGTGGCAGCCACCCCTCGTGAGTAGTCGTGGCCGAGTGGTTAAGGCGATGGACTCGAAATCCATTGGGGTGTCCCCGCGCAGGTTCAAATCCTGCCGACTACGTCGGTGCTCTTTCACAATGATGTGTTAGGTTTTTCCTTGGATGCCTCCTTTCCCAGGAATAAGCATGTATTATTCAACAACGTTGAGAGCACAGGTAAAACAAAGACAAGAATGTGAAACAATGCACTGTGCAATGCCAGCATGAAAACTCTCAAGGAGTACGCTGCCCAGGCCTACAGCTTCTCAGACACTGTATCTGTCTATTTTGGGGAGCTGCAGAGAAGCCTTGCCTGTGCTTTTCGAGCCTGCTGTCTGGGGTGAGTGCCTGGATAAATTGTTGTTGGGAAGGACAAGGCAGCTAGCTCCTCTACAGGGGTCAATTTAGGAGGTTGGTGGGAAGCACAGGAAGGGGCAGGAAGGAAGCTCTCTGCTGTTGCTTCTCGGCCTAGGCAGAGCTGCAGGTGTGGTTAAAAAGGATTGGCGTTTGGCCAGGTCCCAGACCACAGTGCAACCTAGGGCAACAAGAGAGGTGAGGCTACTGAGGCCCTTACCCTGAGCCTTCTGACCCCACCGCCCCTTTGGCCCCGATCGGCCAAAACCTCTCTATAAGGGCTAAAGGTGATTATTATATATGCCTGAGTAACTTAGGGTCCCTCGCATAAATGGACTCCTGCTGAAGGAGCTCGCCTTTGCTTTGGGACTGGCCCAACACGGCCTTGCTCTCCTCAACAAACCTGCCACCAGCCAGGAGGCTGAATGGCTTGCAGAAGGACACTCCCAGGTATGCCCAAGCACTTCATTTGCATAGAGACTACCCTCTCTTGGGCCCGCCTCCACTCACCTATTAAGTAATGTGGCTAGAATATCAAGACAGAAAGAGGAGCAGGGCCTGACAGCCTTTCAAAGGCTCAACTGAGGTGCTGGGCTGACAGCTGGGATCACCAAAGCCTGGGATGACTCCAATATGGAAGCAGAAGCCTTAGGGCAAACAAAGGTCAGCAGTTGATGTGCTGTAAAGAAGAAGGGCTGCAGAGGGCCTCAGCAAAGCCTTCGGAATACTTGTGGATTGGCAGGAGTGCCTATATTTGTTTTTTGAGAAGCACCTTGCCAGTGCAAAGGATTGCTGAGGAAGAGGAAGGAGCAGAGCGGAATGACTGGAGCCAGTGAGGTTGCCTGTGAAGACATGAAGGGCTATGTTGAAAGGGGCACCGCTTGCAGAGCCAAGTAGTCGTTACCAAGTGGTTAAGGCGATGGACTAGATATCATTTGGCGTCTCCACGAGTATGTTCAAATCCTGCCGACTACGTCAGATGACATTTTTGGGATTCCTCTTCAGGGCCTCCTGCGTGGGAGAACAAGGGAGCAGCCTCTATGCAAAGCAGTCAGTAAAACAGAATATGAAGCAAAGACCATTAAAGCCACAGAAGAAAGATATGAACCCAGGCCAAATGCATCCTGCTCCCCCTCCCTCACCTGTCAGGCACTAGTCTGCAGAGAAACTGAACACGCCCACTCTCCTCCAAGGAGAATTCAGCTCAGGAAACGCCTAGCCACAGGCCCTAGATTGGACGAGGCACTTCTTTTCATACCTGTAAAGACCAACCCGTCTCTCTGTGGAGTCCATTCATGGCCTCCAAGACAGAAGTTTTGCCATGGTGCCTATCGTGGCTGCCATCTCCCTGACGTTAAAGCTACCACCTCTTCCGGCCTGATTTTTTTCCCCCGTCTCAAAACATGAACATACAAGGAGTGCTAATTTCACATGCATGCCTGCTTTTAGCTTGAGACGCTTTAGAAAGTCTTCTGTGGAATAGGAATGATGTATAGGAGAGCAGGGAAAATGGTCCAGTGAACGGAAAGAAAAAAGACTACGGATGGAGGTAAAGTGCCCTGTTGAGATTCACTTGTGTGGGTAGTTGTGGCCGAGTGGTTAAGGCGATGGACTAGAAATCCATTGGGGTATCCCCGCGCAGGTTCGAATCCTGCCAACTACGCTGTCCCTTTTGTGAACAGTATTTTCCCATAATTCTTTGAAATACCTTCTGGCATAAATGCGGGCTCCAAAAGCAGGACTAATAGGGTCAGCGCCCTGGGAGGGCTCAAACTTTTGCCATTGTGGCCTTCCTCTCTAGAAAAGGACTGCTTCTGTCCAGAGGCTAGACCGCCAGCAGAAATAGAAACGAGCTACGTTGAAAATGGACCATAGCTTTAAGCAAGTAGTCGTGGCCGAGTGGTTAAGGCGATGGACTTGAAATCCATTGGGGTCTCCCCGCGTAGGTTCAAATCCTGCCGACTACGTGCTACTTCACCTTTGGTGATATTTTATACTTCATATTAAATGGCATCTGCACAAGCAGGCCGAATATAGCTATCACTCTCAATAGAGCTAAGGAAGGCGAAACACTGGGCAGGGAATGGGATCAAAAGAGTGGCCGGAGAAGGCATGAGACTACCTGTCTGGCACTCCTGCCACTTGTGCACCCCAGCTGTCGAGAAGACACATGTCGAGTAATAGCCAAGGAGATTGGGAAAGAACTTCAGTTATCATCTCGCCAGTAAGTTCCATCTGAGGTATCAGATGCATGAAGGAAGTAGCCTTATTGGGGCGTCTGACAGTGTCATTATTTTCCTAAAGTGTCATAACTGCATTCTTTTACAACCTCCTTTTTGCTTTTCTCTGGCCAGGAACATGAACTTTATAATAGTGCCTTTGAGTCACGTCAGTATGCAGGTATGGACCGAGTGTATTTTTTGCAGTAGAACGGATAGGCAAAGATGGGAAGGCAGTGGAGCAGAGTGAACTGAGGGAAAGAAAAAGACTGCTGTGAGAGTGAGAACCT
This sequence comes from Pleurodeles waltl, assembly GCF_031143425.1. Classification (NCBI taxonomy): domain Eukaryota; kingdom Metazoa; phylum Chordata; class Amphibia; order Caudata; family Salamandridae; genus Pleurodeles; species Pleurodeles waltl. Next base: position 11,308,928 of record NC_090446.1, read on the forward strand.
CAGCTTAAGTGGCAGCCACCCCTCGTGAGTAGTCGTGGCCGAGTGGTTAAGGCGATGGACTCGAAATCCATTGGGGTGTCCCCGCGCAGGTTCAAATCCTGCCGACTACGTTGGTGCTCTTTCACAATGATGTGTTAGGTTTTTCCTTGGATGCCTCCTTTCCCAGGAATAAGCATGTATTATTCAACAACGTTGAGAGCACAGGTAAAACAAAGACAAGAATGTGAAACAATGCACTGTGCAATGCCAGCATGAAAACTCTCAAGGAGTACGCTGCCCAGGCCTACAGCTTCTCAGACACTGTATCTGTCTATTTTGGGGAGCTGCAGAGAATCCTTGCCTGTGCTTTTCGAGCCTGCTGTCTGGGGTGAGTGCCTGGATAAATTGTTGTTGGGAAGGACAAGGCAGCTAGCTCCTCTACAGGGGTCAATTTAGGAGGTTGGTGGGAAGCACAGGAAGGGGCAGGAAGGAAGCTCTCTGCTGTTGCTTCTCGGCCTAGGCAGAGCTGCAGGTGTGGTTAAAAAGGATTGGCGTTTGGCCAGGTCCCAGACCACAGTGCAACCTAGGGCAACAAGAGAGGTGAGGCTACTGAGGCCCTTACCCTGAGCCTTCTGACCCCACCGCCCCTTTGGCCCCGATCGGCCAAAACCTCTCTATAAGGGCTAAAGGTGATTATTATATATGCCTGAGTAACTTAGGGTCCCTCGCATAAATGGACTCCTGCTGAAGGAGCTCGCCTTTGCTTTGGGACTGGCCCAACACGGCCTTGCTCTCCTCAACAAACCTGCCACCAGCCAGGAGGCTGAATGGCTTGCAGAAGGACACTCCCAGGTATGCCCAAGCACTTCATTTGCATAGAGACTACCCTCTCTTGGGCCCGCCTCCACTCACCTATTAAGTAATGTGGCTAGAATATCAAGACAGAAAGAGGAGCAGGGCCTGACAGCCTTTCAAAGGCTCAACTGAGGTGCTGGGCTGACGGCTGGGATCACCAAAGCCTGGGATGACTCCAATATGGAAGCAGAAGCCTTAGGGCAAACAAAGGTCAGCAGTTGATGTGCTGTAAAGAAGAAGGGCTGCAGAGGGCCTCAGCAAAGCCTTCGGAATACTTGTGGATTGGCAGGAGTGCCTATATTTGTTTTTTGAGAAGCACCTTGCCAGTGCAAAGGATTGCTGAGGAAGAGGAAGGAGCAGAGCGGAATGACTGGAGCCAGTGAGGTTGCCTGTGAAGACATGAAGGGCTATGTTGAAAGGGGCACCGCTTGCAGAGCCAAGTAGTCGTTACCAAGTGGTTAAGGCGATGGACTAGATATCATTTGGCGTCTCCACGAGTATGTTCAAATCCTGCCGACTACGTCAGATGACATTTTTGGGATTCCTCTTCAGGGCCTCCTGCGTGGGAGAACAAGGGAGCAGCCTCTATGCAAAGCAGTCAGTAAAACAGAATATGAAGCAAAGACCATTAAAGCCACAGAAGAAAGATATGAACCCAGGCCAAATGCATCCTGCTCCCCCTCCCTCACCTGTCAGGCACTAGTCTGCAGAGAAACTGAACACGCCCACTCTCCTCCAAGGAGAATTCAGCTCAGGAAACGCCTAGCCACAGGCCCTAGATTGGACGAGGCACTTCTTTTCATACCTGTAAAGACCAACCCGTCTCTCTGTGGAGTCCATTCATGGCCTCCAAGACAGAAGTTTTGCCATGGTGCCTATCGTGGCTGCCATCTCCCTGACGTTAAAGCTACCACCTCTTCCGGCCTGATTTTTTTCCCCCGTCTCAAAACATGAACATACAAGGAGTGCTAATTTCACATGCATGCCTGCTTTTAGCTTGAGACGCTTTAGAAAGTCTTCTGTGGAATAGGAATGATGTATAGGAGAGCAGGGAAAATGGTCCAGTGAACGGAAAGAAAAAAGACTACGGATGGAGGTAAAGTGCCCTGTTGAGATTCACTTGTGTGGGTAGTTGTGGCCGAGTGGTTAAGGCGATGGACTAGAAATCCATTGGGGTATCCCCGCGCAGGTTCGAATCCTGCCAACTACGCTGTCCCTTTTGTGAACAGTATTTTCCCATAATTCTTTGAAATACCTTCTGGCATAAATGCGGGCTCCAAAAGCAGGACTAATAGGGTCAGCGGCCTGGGAGGGCTCAAACTTTTGCCATTGTGGCCTTCCTCTCTAGAAAAGGACTGCTTCTGTCCAGAGGCTAGACCGCCAGCAGAAATAGAAACGAGCTACGTTGAAAATGGACCATAGCTTTAAGCAAGTAGTCGTGGCCGAGTGGTTAAGGCGATGGACTTGAAATCCATTGGGGTCTCCCCGCGTAGGTTCAAATGCTGCCGACTACGTGCTACTTCACCTTTGGTGATATTTTATACTTCATATTAAATGGCATCTGCACAAGCAGGCCGAATATAGCTATCACTCTCAATAGAGCTAAGGAAGGCGAAACACTGGGCAGGGAATGGGATCAAAAGAGTGGCCGGAGAAGGCATGAGACTACCTGTCTGGCACTCCTGCCACTTGTGCACCCCAGCTGTCGAGAAGACACATGTCGAGTAATAGCCAAGGAGATTGGGAAAGAACTTCAGTTATCATCTCGCCAGTAAGTTCCATCTGAGGTATCAGATGCATGAAGGAAGTAGCCTTATTGGGGCGTCTGACAGTGTCATTATTTTCCTAAAGTGTCATAACTGCATTCTTTTACAACCTCCTTTTTGCTTTTCTCTGGCCAGGAACATGAACTTTATAATAGTGCCTTTGAGTCACGTCAGTATGCAGGTATGGACCGAGTGTATTTTTTGCAGTAGAACGGATAGGCAAAGATGGGAAGGCAGTGGAGCAGAGTGAACTGAGGGAAAGAAAAAGACTGCTGTGAGAGTGAGAACCTCAGCTTAAGTGGCAGCCACCCCTCGTGAGTAGTCGTGGCCGAGTGGTTAAGGCGATGGACTCGAAATCCATTGGGGTGTCCCCGCGCAGGTTCAAATCCTGCCGACTACGTCGGTGCTCTTTCACAATGATGTGTTAGGTTTTTCCTTGGATGCCTCCTTTCCCAGGAATAAGCATGTATTATTCAACAACGTTGAGAGCACAGGTAAAACAAAGACAAGAATGTGAAACAATGCACTGTGCAATGCCAGCATGAAAACTCTCAAGGAGTACGCTGCCCAGGCCTACAGCTTCTCAGACACTGTATCTGTCTATTTTGGGGAGCTGCAGAGAAGCCTTGCCTGTGCTTTTCGAGCCTGCTGTCTGGGGTGAGTGCCTGGATAAATTGTTGTTGGGAAGGACAAGGCAGCTAGCTCCTCTACAGGGGTCAATTTAGGAGGTTGGTGGGAAGCACAGGAAGGGGCAGGAAGGAAGCTCTCTGCTGTTGCTTCTCGGCCTAGGCAGAGCTGCAGGTGTGGTTAAAAAGGATTGGCGTTTGGCCAGGTCCCAGACCACAGTGCAACCTAGGGCAACAAGAGAGGTGAGGCTACTGAGGCCCTTACCCTGAGCCTTCTGACCCCACCGCCCCTTTGGCCCCGATCGGCCACGATCGGCCAAAACCTCTCTATAAGGGCTAAAGGTGATTATTATATATGCCTGAGTAACTTAGGGTCCCTCGCATAAATGGACTCCTGCTGAAGGAGCTCGCCTTTGCTTTGGGACTGGCCCAACACGGCCTTGCTCTCCTCAACAAACCTGCCACCAGCCAGGAGGCTGAATGGCTTGCAGAAGGACACTCCCAGGTATGCCCAAGCACTTCATTTGCATAGAGACTACCCTCTCTTGGGCCCGCCTCCACTCACCTATTAAGTAATGTGGCTAGAATATCAAGACAGAAAGAGGAGCAGGGCCTGACAGCCTTTCAAAGGCTCAACTGAGGTGCTGGGCTGACGGCTGGGATCACCAAAGCCTGGGATGACTCCAATATGGAAGCAGAAGCCTTAGGGCAAACAAAGGTCAGCAGTTGATGTGCTGTAAAGAAGAAGGGCTGCAGAGGGCCTCAGCAAAGCCTTCGGAATACTTGTGGATTGGCAGGAGTGCCTATATTTGTTTTTTGAGAAGCACCTTGCCAGTGCAAAGGATTGCTGAGGAAGAGGAAGGAGCAGAGCGGAATGACTGGAGCCAGTGAGGTTGCCTGTGAAGACATGAAGGGCTATGTTGAAAGGGGCACCGCTTGCAGAGCCAAGTAGTCGTTACCAAGTGGTTAAGGCGATGGACTAGATATCATTTGGCGTCTCCACGAGTATGTTCAAATCCTGCCGACTACGTCAGATGACATTTTTGGGATTCCTCTTCAGGGCCTCCTGCGTGGGAGAACAAGGGAGCAGCCTCTATGCAAAGCAGTCAGTAAAACAGAATATGAAGCAAAGACCATTAAAGCCACAGAAGAAAGATATGAACCCAGGCCAAATGCATCCTGCTCCCCCTCCCTCACCTGTCAGGCACTAGTCTGCAGAGAAACTGAACACGCCCACTCTCCTCCAAGGAGAATTCAGCTCAGGAAACGCCTAGCCACAGGCCCTAGATTGGACGAGGCACTTCTTTTCATACCTGTAAAGACCAACCCGTCTCTCTGTGGAGTCCATTCATGGCCTCCAAGACAGAAGTTTTGCCATGGTGCCTATCGTGGCTGCCATCTCCCTGACGTTAAAGCTACCACCTCTTCCGGCCTGATTTTTTTCCCCCGTCTCAAAACATGAACATACAAGGAGTGCTAATTTCACATGCATGCCTGCTTTTAGCTTGAGACGCTTTAGAAAGTCTTCTGTGGAATAGGAATGATGTATAGGAGAGCAGGGAAAATGGTCCAGTGAACGGAAAGAAAAAAGACTACGGATGGAGGTAAAGTGCCCTGTTGAGATTCACTTGTGTGGGTAGTTGTGGCCGAGTGGTTAAGGCGATGGACTAGAAATCCATTGGGGTATCCCCGCGCAGGTTCGAATCCTGCCAACTACGCTGTCCCTTTTGTGAACAGTATTTTCCCATAATTCTTTGAAATACCTTCTGGCATAAATGCGGGCTCCAAAAGCAGGACTAATAGGGTCAGCGGCCTGGGAGGGCTCAAACTTTTGCCATTGTGGCCTTCCTCTCTAGAAAAGGACTGCTTCTGTCCAGAGGCTAGACCGCCAGCAGAAATAGAAACGAGCTACGTTGAAAATGGACCATAGCTTTAAGCAAGTAGTCGTGGCCGAGTGGTTAAGGCGATGGACTTGAAATCCATTGGGGTCTCCCCGCGTAGGTTCAAATCCTGCCGACTACGTGCTACTTCACCTTTGGTGATATTTTATACTTCATATTAAATGGCATCTGCACAAGCAGGCCGAATATAGCTATCACTCTCAATAGAGCTAAGGAAGGCGAAACACTGGGCAGGGAATGGGATCAAAAGAGTGGCCGGAGAAGGCATGAGACTACCTGTCTGGCACTCCTGCCACTTGTGCACCCCAGCTGTCGAGAAGACACATGTCGAGTAATAGCCAAGGAGATTGGGAAAGAACTTCAGTTATCATCTCGCCAGTAAGTTCCATCTGAGGTATCAGATGCATGAAGGAAGTAGCCTTATTGGGGCGTCTGACAGTGTCATTATTTTCCTAAAGTGTCATAACTGCATTCTTTTACAACCTCCTTTTTGCTTTTCTCTGGCCAGGAACATGAACTTTATAATAGTGCCTTTGAGTCACGTCAGTATGCAGGTATGGACCGAGTGTATTTTTTGCAGTAGAACGGATAGGCAAAGATGGGAAGGCAGTGGAGCAGAGTGAACTGAGGGAAAGAAAAAGACTGCTGTGAGAGTGAGAACCTCAGCTTAAGTGGCAGCCACCCCTCGTGAGTAGTCGTGGCCGAGTGGTTAAGGCGATGGACTCGAAATCCATTGGGGTGTCCCCGCGCAGGTTCAAATCCTGCCGACTACGTCGGTGCTCTTTCACAATGATGTGTTAGGTTTTTCCTTGGATGCCTCCTTTCCCAGGAATAAGCATGTATTATTCAACAACGTTGAGAGCACAGGTAAAACAAAGACAAGAATGTGAAACAATGCACTGTGCAATGCCAGCATGAAAACTCTCAAGGAGTACGCTGCCCAGGCCTACAGCTTCTCAGACACTGTATCTGTCTATTTTGGGGAGCTGCAGAGAAGCCTTGCCTGTGCTTTTCGAGCCTGCTGTCTGGGGTGAGTGCCTGGATAAATTGTTGTTGGGAAGGACAAGGCAGCTAGCTCCTCTACAGGGGTCAATTTAGGAGGTTGGTGGGAAGCACAGGAAGGGGCAGGAAGGAAGCTCTCTGCTGTTGCTTCTCGGCCTAGGCAGAGCTGCAGGTGTGGTTAAAAAGGATTGGCGTTTGGCCAGGTCCCAGACCACAGTGCAACCTAGGGCAACAAGAGAGGTGAGGCTACTGAGGCCCTTACCCTGAGCCTTCTGACCCCACCGCCCCTTTGGCCCCGATCGGCCACGATCGGCCAAAACCTCTCTATAAGGGCTAAAGGTGATTATTATATATGCCTGAGTAACTTAGGGTCCCTCGCATAAATGGACTCCTGCTGAAGGAGCTCGCCTTTGCTTTGGGACTGGCCCAACACGGCCTTGCTCTCCTCAACAAACCTGCCACCAGCCAGGAGGCTGAATGGCTTGCAGAAGGACACTCCCAGGTATGCCCAAGCACTTCATTTGCATAGAGACTACCCTCTCTTGGGCCCGCCTCCACTCACCTATTAAGTAATGTGGCTAGAATATCAAGACAGAAAGAGGAGCAGGGCCTGACAGCCTTTCAAAGGCTCAACTGAGGTGCTGGGCTGACGGCTGGGATCACCAAAGCCTGGGATGACTCCAATATGGAAGCAGAAGCCTTAGGGCAAACAAAGGTCAGCAGTTGATGTGCTGTAAAGAAGAAGGGCTGCAGAGGGCCTCAGCAAAGCCTTCGGAATACTTGTGGATTGGCAGGAGTGCCTATATTTGTTTTTTGAGAAGCACCTTGCCAGTGCAAAGGATTGCTGAGGAAGAGGAAGGAGCAGAGCGGAATGACTGGAGCCAGTGAGGTTGCCTGTGAAGACATGAAGGGCTATGTTGAAAGGGGCACCGCTTGCAGAGCCAAGTAGTCGTTACCAAGTGGTTAAGGCGATGGACTAGATATCATTTGGCGTCTCCACGAGTATGTTCAAATCCTGCCGACTACGTCAGATGACATTTTTGGGATTCCTCTTCAGGGCCTCCTGCGTGGGAGAACAAGGGAGCAGCCTCTATGCAAAGCAGTCAGTAAAACAGAATATGAAGCAAAGACCATTAAAGCCACAGAAGAAAGATATGAACCCAGGCCAAATGCATCCTGCTCCCCCTCCCTCACCTGTCAGGCACTAGTCTGCAGAGAAACTGAACACGCCCACTCTCCTCCAAGGAGAATTCAGCTCAGGAAACGCCTAGCCACAGGCCCTAGATTGGACGAGGCACTTCTTTTCATACCTGTAAAGACCAACCCGTCTCTCTGTGGAGTCCATTCATGGCCTCCAAGACAGAAGTTTTGCCATGGTGCCTATCGTGGCTGCCATCTCCCTGACGTTAAAGCTACCACCTCTTCCGGCCTGATTTTTTTCCCCCGTCTCAAAACATGAACATACAAGGAGTGCTAATTTCACATGCATGCCTGCTTTTAGCTTGAGACGCTTTAGAAAGTCTTCTGTGGAATAGGAATGATGTATAGGAGAGCAGGGAAAATGGTCCAGTGAACGGAAAGAAAAAAGACTACGGATGGAGGTAAAGTGCCCTGTTGAGATTCACTTGTGTGGGTAGTTGTGGCCGAGTGGTTAAGGCGATGGACTAGAAATCCATTGGGGTATCCCCGCGCAGGTTCGAATCCTGCCAACTACGCTGTCCCTTTTGTGAACAGTATTTTCCCATAATTCTTTGAAATACCTTCTGGCATAAATGCGGGCTCCAAAAGCAGGACTAATAGGGTCAGCGGCCTGGGAGGGCTCAAACTTTTGCCATTGTGGCCTTCCTCTCTAGAAAAGGACTGCTTCTGTCCAGAGGCTAGACCGCCAGCAGAAATAGAAACGAGCTACGTTGAAAATGGACCATAGCTTTAAGCAAGTAGTCGTGGCCGAGTGGTTAAGGCGATGGACTTGAAATCCATTGGGGTCTCCCCGCGTAGGTTCAAATCCTGCCGACTACGTGCTACTTCACCTTTGGTGATATTTTATACTTCATATTAAATGGCATCTGCACAAGCAGGCCGAATATAGCTATCACTCTCAATAGAGCTAAGGAAGGCGAAACACTGGGCAGGGAATGGGATCAAAAGAGTGGCCGGAGAAGGCATGAGACTACCTGTCTGGCACTCCTGCCACTTGTGCACCCCAGCTGTCGAGAAGACACATGTCGAGTAATAGCCAAGGAGATTGGGAAAGAACTTCAGTTATCATCTCGCCAGTAAGTTCCATCTGAGGTATCAGATGCATGAAGGAAGTAGCCTTATTGGGGCGTCTGACAGTGTCATTATTTTCCTAAAGTGTCATAACTGCATTCTTTTACAACCTCCTTTTTGCTTTTCTCTGGCCAGGAACATGAACTTTATAATAGTGCCTTTGAGTCACGTCAGTATGCAGGTATGGACCGAGTGTATTTTTTGCAGTAGAACGGATAGGCAAAGATGGGAAGGCAGTGGAGCAGAGTGAACTGAGGGAAAGAAAAAGACTGCTGTGAGAGTGAGAACCTCAGCTTAAGTGGCAGCCACCCCTCGTGAGTAGTCGTGGCCGAGTGGTTAAGGCGATGGACTCGAAATCCATTGGGGTGTCCCCGCGCAGGTTCAAATCCTGCCGACTACGTTGGTGCTCTTTCACAATGATGTGTTAGGTTTTTCCTTGGATGCCTCCTTTCCCAGGAATAAGCATGTATTATTCAACAACGTTGAGAGCACAGGTAAAACAAAGACAAGAATGTGTAACAATGCACTGTGCAATGCCAGCATGAAAACTCTCAAGGAGTACGCTGCCCAGGCCTACGGCTTCTCAGACACTGTATCTGTCTATTTTGGGGAGCTGCAGAGAAGCCTTGCCTGTGCTTTTCGAGCCTGCTGTCTGGGGTGAGTGCCTGGATAAATTGTTGTTGGGAAGGACGAGGCAGCTAGCTCCTCTACAGGGGTCAATTTAGGAGGTTGGTGGGAAGCACAGGAAGGGGCAGGAAGGAAGCTCTCTGCTGTTGCTTCTCGGCCTAGGCAGAGCTGCAGGTGTGGTTAAAAAGGATTGGCGTTTGGCCAGGTCCCAGACCACAGTGCAACCTAGGGCAACAAGAGAGGTGAGGCTACTGAGGCCCTTACCCTGAGCCTTCTGACCCCACCGCCCCTTTGGCCACGATCGGCCAAAACCTCTCTATAAGGGCTAAAGGTGATTATTATATATGCCTGAGTAACTTAGGGTCCCTCGCATAAATGGACTCCTGCTGAAGGAGCTCGCCTTTGCTTTGGGACTGGCCCAACACGGCCTTGCTCTCCTCAACAAACCTGCCACCAGCCAGGAGGCTGAATGGCTTGCAGAAGGACACTCCCAGGTATGCCCAAGCACTTCATTTGCATAGAGACTATCCTCTCTTGGGCCCGCCTCCACTCACCTATTAAGTAATGTGGCTAGAATATCAAGACAGAAAGAGGAGCAGGGCCTGACAGCCTTTCAAAGGCTCAACTGAGGTGCTGGGCTGACGGCTGGGATCACCAAAGCCTGGGATGACTCCAATATGGAAGCAGAAGCCTTAGGGCAAACAAAGGTCAGCAGTTGTTGTGCTGTAAAGAAGAAGGGCTGCAGAGGGCCTCAGCAAAGCCTTCGGAATACTTGTGGATTGGCAGGAGTGCCTATATTTGTTTTTTGAGAAGCACCTTGCCAGTGCAAAGGATTGCTGAGGAAGAGGAAGGAGAGAGCGGAATGACTGGAGCCAGTGAGGTTGCCTGTGAAGACATGAAGGGCTATGTTGAAAGGGGCACCGCTTGCAGAGCCAAGTAGTCGTTACCAAGTGGTTAAGGCGATGGAATAGATATCATTTGGCGTCTCCACGAGTATGTTCAAATCCTGCCGACTACGTCAGATGAAATTTTTGGGATTCCTCTTCAGGGCCTCCTGCGTGGGAGAACAAGGGAGCAGCCTCTATGCAAAGCAGTCAGTAAAACAGAATATGAAGCAAAGACCATTAAAGCCACAGAAGAAAGATATGAACCCAGGCCAAATGCATCCTGCTCCCCCTCCCTCACCTGTCAGGCACTAGTCTGCAGAGAAACTGAACGCGCCCACTCTCCTCCAAGGAGAATTCAGCTCAGGAAACGCCTAGCCACAGGCCCTAGATTGGACGAGGCACTTCTTTTCATACCTGTAAAGACCAACCCGTCTCTCTGTGGAGTCCATTCATGGCCTCCAAGACAGAAGTTTTGCCATGGTGCCTATCGTGGCTGCCATCTCCCTGACATTAAAGCTACCACCTCTTTCGGCCTGATTTTTTTCCCCCGTCTCAAAACATGAACATACAAGGAGTGCTAATTTCACATGCATGCCTGCTTTTAGCTTGAGACGCTTTAGAAAGTCTTCTGTGGAATAGGAATGATGTATAGGAGAGCAGGGAAAATGGTCCAGTGAACGGAAAGAAAAAAGACTACGGATGGAGGTAAAGTGCCCTGTTGAGATTCACTTGTGTGGGTAGTTGTGGCTGAGTGGTTAAGGCGATGGACTAGAAATCCATTGGGGTATCCCCGTGCAGGTTAGAATCCTGCCAACTACACTGTCCCTTTTGTGAACAGTATTTTCCCATAATTCTTTGAAATACCTTTTGGCATAAATGCGGGCTCCAAAAGCAGGACTAATAGGGTCAGCGGCCTGGGAGGGCTCAAACTTTTGCCATTGTGGCCTTCCTCTCTAGAAAAGGACTGCTTCTGTCCAGAGGCTAGACCGCCAGCAGAAATAGAAACGAGCTACGTTGAAAATGGACCATAGCTTTAAGCAAGTAGTTGTGGCCGAGTGGTTAAGGCGATGGGCTTGAAATCCATTGGGGTCTCCCCACGTAGGTTCAAATCCTGCCGACTACGTGCTACTTCACCTTTGGTGATATTTTATACTTCATATTAAATGGCATCTGCACAAGCAGGCCGAATATAGCTATCACTCTCAATAGAGCTAAGGAAGGCGAAACACTGGGCAGGGAATGGGATCAAAAGAGTGGCCGGAGAAGGCATGAGACTACCTGTCTGGCACTCCTGCCACTTGTGCACCCCAGCTGTCGAGAAGACACATGTCGAGTAATAGCCAAGGAGATTGGGAAAGAACTTCAGTTATCATCTCGCCAGTAAGTTCCATCTGAGGTATCAGATGCATGAAGGAAGTAGCCTTATTGGGGCGTCTGACAGTGTCATTATTTTCCTAAAGTGTCATAACTGCATTCTTTTACAACCTCCTTTTTGCTTTTCTCTGGCCAGGAACATGAACTTTATAATAGTGCCTTTGAGTCACGTCAGTATGCAGGTATGGACCGAGTGTGTTTTTTGCAGTAGAACGGATGGGCAAAGATGGGAAGGCAGTGGAGCAGAGTGAACTGAGGGAAAGAAAAAGACTGCTGTGAGAGTGAGAACCTCAGCTTAAGTGGCAGCCACCCCTCGTGAGTAGTCGTGGCCGAGTGGTTAAGGCGATGGACTCGAAATCCATTGGGGTGTCCCTGCGCAGGTTCAAATCCTGCCGACTACGTCGGTGCTCTTTCACAATGATGTGTTAGGTTTTTCCTTGGATGCCTCCTTTCCCAGGAATAAGCATGTATTATTCAACAACGTTGAGAGCACAGGTAAAACAAAGACAAGAATGTGAAACAATGCACTGTGCAATGCCAGCATGAAAACTCTCAAGGAGTACGCTGCCCAGGCCTACAGCTTCTCAGACACTGTATCTGTCTATTTTGGGGAGCTGCAGAGAAGCCTTGCCTGTGCTTTTCGAGCCTGCTGTCTGGGGTGAGTGCCTGGATAAATTGTTGTTGGGAAGGACAAGGCAGCTAGCTCCTCTACAGGGGTCAATTTAGGAGGTTGGTGGGAAGCACAGGAAGGGGCAGGAAGGAAGCTCTCTGCTGTTGCTTCTCGGCCTGGGCAGAGCTGCAGGTGTGGTTAAAAAGGATTGGCGTTTGGCCAGGTCCCAGACCACAGTGCAACCTAGGGCAACAAGAGAGGTGAGGCTACTGAGGCCCTTACCCTGAGCCTTCTGACCCCACCGCCCCTTTGGCCCCAATCGGCCAAAACCTCTCTATAAGGGCTAAAGGTGATTATTATATATGCCTGAGTAACTTAGGGTCCCTCGCATAAATGGACTCCTGCTGAAGGAGCTCGCCTTTGCTTTGGGACTGGCCCAACACGGCCTTGCTCTCCTCAACAAACCTGCCACCAGCCAGGAGGCTGAATGGCTTGCAGAAGGACACTCCCAGGTATGCCCAAGCACTTCATTTGCATAGAGACTACCCTCTCTTGGGCCCGCCTCCACTCACCTATTAAGTAATGTGGCTAGAATATCAAGACAGAAAGAGGAGCAGGGCCTGACAGCCTTTCAAAGGCTCAACTGAGGTGCTGGGCTGACGGCTGGGATCACCAAAGCCTGGGATGACTCCAATATGGAAGCAGAAGCCTTAGGGCAAACAAAGGTCAGCAGTTGATGTGCTGTAAAGAAGAAGGGCTGCAGAGGGCCTCAGCAAAGCCTTCGGAATACTTGTGGATTGGCAGGAGTGCCTATATTTGTTTTTTGAGAAGCACCTTGCCAGTGCAAAGGATTGCTGAGGAAGAGGAAGGAGCAGAGCGGAATGACAGGAGCCAGTGAGGTTGCCTGTGAAGACATGAAGGGCTATGTTGAAAGGGGCACCGCTTGCAGAGCCAAGTAGTCGTTACCAAGTGGTTAAGGCGATGGACTAGATATCATTTGGCGTCTCCACGAGTATGTTCAAATCCTGCCGACTACGTCAGATGACATTTTTGGGATTCCTCTTCAGGGCCTCCTGCGTGGGAGAACAAGGGAGCAGCCTCTATGCAAAGCAGTCAGTAAAACAGAATATGAAGCAAAGACCATTAAAGCCACAGAAGAAAGATATGAACCCAGGCCAAATGCATCCTGCTCCCCCTCCCTCACCTGTCAGGCACTAGTCTGCAGAGAAACTGAACGCGCCCACTCTCCTCCAAGGAGAATTCAGCTCAGGAAACGCCTAGCCACAGGCCCTAGATTGGACGAGGCACTTCTTTTCATACCTGTAAAGACCAACCCGTCTCTCTGTGGAGTCCATTCATGGCCTCCAAGACAGAAGTTTTGCCATGGTGACTATCGTGGCTGCCATCTCCCTGACGTTAAAGCTACCACCTCTTCCCGCCTGATTTTTTTCCCCCGTCTCAAAACATGAACATACAAGGAGTGCTAATTTCACATGCATGCCTGCTTTTAGCTTGAGACGCTTTAGAAAGTCTTCTGTGGAATAGGAATGATGTATAGGAGAGCAGGAAAATGGTCCAGTGAACGGAAAGAAAAAAGACTACGGATGGAGGTAAAGTGCCCTGTTGAGATTCACTTGTGTGGGTAGTTGTGGCTGAGTGGTTAAGGCGATGGACTAGAAATCCATTGGGGTATCCCCACGCAGGTTCGAATCTTGCCAACTACGCTGTCCCTTTTGTGAACAGTATTTTCCCATAATTCTTTGAAATACCTTCTGGCATAAATGCGGGCTCCAAAAGCAGGACTAATAGGGTCAGCGTCCTGGGAGGGCTCAAACTTTTGCCATTGTGGCCTTCCTCTCTAGAAAAGGACTGCTTCTGTCCAGAGGCTAGACCGCCAGCAGAAATGGAAACGAGCTACGTTGAAAATGGACCATACCTTTAAGCAAGTAGTCGTGGCCGTGTGGTTAAGGCAATGGACTTGAAATCCATTGGGGTCTCCTCGCGTAGGTTCAAATCCTGCCGACTACGTGCTACTTCACCTTTGGTGATATTTTATACTTCATATTAAATGGCATCTGCACAAGCAGGCCGAATATAGCTATCACTCTCAATAGAGCTAAGGAAGGCGAAACACTGGGCAGGGAATGGGATCAAAAGAGTGGCCGGAGAAGGCATGAGACTACCTGTCTGGCACTCCTGCCACTTGTGCACCCAAGCTGTCGAGAAGACACATGTCGAGTAATAGCCAAGGAGATTGGGAAAGAACTTCAGTTATCATCTCGCCAGTAAGTTCCATCTGAGGTATCAGATGCATGAAGGAAGTAGCCTTATTGGGGCGTCTGACAGTGTCATTATTTTCCTAAAGTGTCATAACTGCATTCTTTTACAACCTCCTTTTTGCTTTTCTCTGGCCAGGAACATGAACTTTATAATAGTGCCTTTGAGTCACGTCAGTATGCAGGTATGGACCGAGTGTGTTTTTTGCAGTAGAACGGATAGGCAAAGATGGGAAGGCAGTGGAGCAGAGTGAACTGAGGGAAAGAAAAAGACTGCTGTGAGAGTGAGAACCTCAGCTTAAGTGGCAGCCACCCATCGTGAGTAGTCGTGGCCGAGTGGTTAAGGCGATGGACTCGAAATCCATTGGGGTGTCCCCGCGCAGGTTCAAATCCTGCCGACTACGTCGGTGCTCTTTCACAATGATGTGTTAGGTTTTTCCTTGGATGCCTCCTTTCCCAGGAATAAGCATGTATTATTCAACAACGTTGAGAGCACAGGTAAAACAAAGACAAGAATGTGAAACAATGCACTGTGCAATGCCAGCATGAAAACTCTCAAGGAGTACGCTGCCCAGGCCTACAGCTTCTCAGACACTGTATCTGTCTATTTTGGGGAGCTGCAGAGAAGCCTTGCCTGTGCTTTTCGAGCCTGCTGTCTGGGGTGAGTGCCTGGATAAATTGTTGTTGGGAAGGACAAGGCAGCTAGCTCCTCTACAGGGGTCAATTTAGGAGGTTGGTGGGAAGCACAGGAAGGGGCAGGACGGAAGCTCTCTGCTGTTGCTTCTCGGCCTAGGCAGAGCTGCAGGTGTGGTTAAAAAGGATTGGCGTTTGGCCAGGTCCCAGACCACAGTGCAACCTAGGGCAACAAGAGAGGTGAGGCTACTGAGGCCCTTACCCTGAGCCTTCGGACCCCACCGCCCCTTTGGCCCCGATCGGCCAAAACCTCTCTATAAGGGCTAAAGGTGATTATTATATATGCCTGAGTAACTTAGGGTCCCTCGCATAAATGGACTCCTGCTGAAGGAGCTCGCCTTTGCTTTGGGACTGGCCCAACACGGCCTTGCTCTCCTCAACAAACCTGCCACCAGCCAGGAGGCTGAATGGCTTGCAGAAGGACACTCCCAGGTATGCCCAAGCACTTCATTTGCATAGAGACTACCCTCTCTTGGGCCCGCCTCCACTCACCTATTAAGTAATGTGGCTAGAATATCAAGACAGAAAGAGGAGCAGGGCCTGACAGCCTTTCAAAGGCTCAACTGAGGTGCTGGGCTGACGGCTGGGATCACCAAAGCCTGGGATGACTCCAATATGGAAGCAGAAGCCTTAGGGCAAACAAAGGTTAGCAGTTGATGTGCTGTAAAGAAGAAGGGCTGCAGAGGGCCTCAGCAAAGCCTTCGGAATACTTGTGGATTGGCAGGAGTGCCTATATTTGTTTTTTGAGAAGCACCTTGCCAGTGCAAAGGATTGCTGAGGAAGAGGAAGGAGCAGAGCGGAATGACAGGAGCCAGTGAGGTTGCCTGTGAAGACATGAAGGGCTATGTTGAAAGGGGCACCGCTTGCAGAGCCAAGTAGTCGTTACCAAGTGGTTAAGGCGATGGACTAGATATCATTTGGCGTCTCCACGAGTATGTTCAAATCCTGCCGACTACGTCAGATGACATTTTTGGGATTCCTCTTCAGGGCCTCCTGCGTGGGAGAACAAGGGAGCAGCCTCTATGCAAAGCAGTCAGTAAAACAGAATATGAAGCAAAGACCATTAAAGCCACAGAAGAAAGATATGAACCCAGGCCAAATGCATCCTGCTCCCCCTCCCTCACCTGTCAGGCACTAGTCTGCAGAGAAACTGAACGCGCCCACTCTCCTCCAAGGAGAATTCAGCTCAGGAAATGCCTAGCCACAGGCCCTAGATTGGACGAGGCACTTCTTTTCATACCTGTAAAGACCAACCCGTCTCTCTGTGGAGTCCATTCATGGCCTCCAAGACAGAAGTTTTGCCATGGTGACTATCGTGGCTGCCATCTCCCTGACGTTAAAGCTACCACCTCTTCCGGCCTGATTTTTTTCCCCCGTCTCAAAACATGAACATACAAGGAGTGCTAATTTCACATGCATGCTTGCTTTTAGCTTGAGACGCTTTAGAAAGTCTTCTGTGGAATAGGAATGATGTATAGGAGAGCAGGGAAAATGGTACAGTGAACGGAAAGAAAAAAGACTACGGATGGAGGTAAAGTGCCCTGTTGAGATTCACTTGTGGGGGTAGTTGTGGCCGAGTGGTTAAGGCGATGGACTAGAAATCCATTGGGGTATCCCCGCGCAGGTTCGAATCCTGCCAACTACGCTGTCCCTTTTGTGAACAGTATTTTCCCATAATTCTTTGAAATACCTTCTGGCATAAATGCGGGCTCCAAAAGCAGGACTAATAGGGTCAGCGGCCTGGGAGGGCTCAAACTTTTGCCATTGTGGCCTTCCTCTCTAGAAAAGGACTGCTTCTGTCCAGAGGCTAGACCGCCAGCAGAAATAGAAACGAGCTACGTTGAAAATGGACCATACCTTTAAGCAAGTAGTCGTGGCCGTGTGGTTAAGGCAATGGACTTGAAATCCATTGGGGTCTCCCCGCGTAGGTTCAAATCCTGCCGACTACGTGCTACTTCACCTTTGGTGATATTTTATACTTCATATTAAATGGCATCTGCACAAGCAGGCCGAATATAGCTATCACTCTCAATAGAGCTAAGGAAGGCGAAACACTGGGCAGGGAATGGGATCAAAAGAGTGGCCGGAGAAGGCATGAGACTACCTGTCTGGCACTCCTGCCACTTGTGCACCCCAGCTGTCGAGAAGACACATGTCGAGTAATAGCCAAGGAGATTGGGAAAGAACTTCAGTTATCATCTCGCCAGTAAGTTCCATCTGAGGTATCAGATGCATGAAGGAAGTAGCCTTATTGGGGCGTCTGACAGTGTCATTATTTTCCTAAAGTGTCATAACTGCATTCTTTTACAACCTCCTTTTTGCTTTTCTCTGGCCAGGAACATGAACTTTATAATAGTGCCTTTGAGTCACGTCAGTATGCAGGTATGGACCGGGTGTGTTTTTTGCAGTAGAACGGATAGGCAAAGATGGGAAGGCAGTGGAGCAGAGTGAACTGAGGGAAAGAAAAAGACTGCTGTGAGAGTGAGAACCTCAGCTTAAGTGGCAGCCACCCCTCGTGAGTAGTCGTGGCCGAGTGGTTAAGGCGATGGACTCGAAATCCATTGGGGTGTCCCCGCGCAGGTTCAAATCCTGCCGACTACGTCGGTGCTCTTTCACAATGATGTGTTAGGTTTTTCCTTGGATGCCTCCTTTCCCAGGAATAAGCATGTATTATTCAACAACGTTGAGAGCACAGGTAAAACAAAGACAAGAATGTGAAACAATGCACTGTGCAATGCCAGCATGAAAACTCTCAAGGAGTACGCTGCCCAGGCCTACAGCTTCTCAGACACTGTATCTGTCTATTTTGGGGAGCTGCAGAGAAGCCTTGCCTGTGCTTTTCGAGCCTGCTGTCTGGGGTGAGTGCCTGGATAAATTGTTGTTGGGAAGGACAAGGCAGCTAGCTCCTCTACAGGGGTCAATTTAGGAGGTTGGTGGGAAGCACAGGAAGGGGCAGGAAGGAAGCTCTCTGCTGTTGCTTCTCGGCCTAGGCAGAGCTGCAGGTGTGGTTAAAAAGGATTGGCGTTTGGCCAGGTCCCAGACCACAGTGCAACCTAGGGCAACAAGAGAGGTGAGGCTACTGAGGCCCTTACCCTGAGCCTTCTGACCCCACCGCCCCTTTGGCCCCGATCGGCCACGATCGGCCAAAACCTCTCTATAAGGGATAAAGGTGATTATTATATATGCCTGAGTAACTTAGGGTCCCTCGCATAAATGGACTCCTGCTGAAGGAGCTCGCCTTTGCTTTGGGACTGGCCCAACACGGCCTTGCTCTCCTCAACAAACCTGCCACCAGCCAGGAGGCTGAATGGCTTGCAGAAGGACACTCCCAGGTATGCCCAAGCACTTCATTTGCATAGAGACTACCCTCTCTTGGGCCCGCCTCCACTCACCTATTAAGTAATGTGGCTAGAATATCAAGACAGAAAGAGGAGCAGGGCCTGACAGCCTTTCAAAGGCTCAACTGAGGTGCTGGGCTGACGGCTGGGATCACCAAAGCCTGGGATGACTCCAATATGGAAGCAGAAGCCTTAGGGCAAACAAAGGTCAGCAGTTGTTGTGCTGTAAAGAAGAAGGGCTGCAGAGGGCCTCAGCAAAGCCTTCGGAATACTTGTGGATTGGCAGGAGTGCCTATATTTGTTTTTTGAGAAGCACCTTGCCAGTGCAAAGGATTGCTGAGGAAGAGGAAGGAGAGAGCGGAATGACTGGAGCCAGTGAGGTTGACTGTGAAGACATGAAGGGCTATGTTGAAAGGGGCACCGCTTGCAGAGCCAAGTAGTCGTTACCAAGTGGTTAAGGCGATGGAATAGATATCATTTGGCGCCTCCACGAGTATGTTCAAATCCTGCCGACTACGTCAGATGACATTTTTGGGATTCCTCTTCAGGGCCTCCTGCGTGGGAGAACAAGGGAGCAGCCTCTATGCGAAGCAGTCAGTAAAACAGAATATGAAGCAAAGACCATTAAAG
Source organism: Pleurodeles waltl (assembly GCF_031143425.1). Classification (NCBI taxonomy): domain Eukaryota; kingdom Metazoa; phylum Chordata; class Amphibia; order Caudata; family Salamandridae; genus Pleurodeles; species Pleurodeles waltl. The sequence goes on from NC_090446.1 coordinate 11,327,763, forward strand.
CCACAGAAGAAAGATATGAACCCAGGCCAAATGCATCCTGCTCCCCCTCCCTCACCTGTCAGGCACTAGTCTGCCGAGAAACTGAACGCGCCCACTCTCCTCCAAGGAGAATTCAGCTCAGGAAACGCCTAGCCACAGGCCCTAGATTGGACGAGGCACTTCTTTTCATACCTGTAAAGACCAACCCGTCTCTCTGTGGAGTCCATTCATGGCCTCCAAGACAGAAGTTTTGCCATGGTGCCTATCGTGGCTGCCATCTCCCTGACGTTAAAGCTACCACCTCTTTCGGCCTGATTTTTTTCCCCCGTCTCAAAACATGAACATACAAGGAGTGCTAATTTCACATGCATGCTTGCTTTTAGCTTGAGACGCTTTAGAAAGTCTTCTGTGGAATAGGAATGATGTATAGGAGAGCAGGGAAAATGGTCCAGTGAACGGAAAGAAAAAAGACTACGGATGGAGGTAAAGTGCCCTGTTGAGATTCACTTGTGTGGGTAGTTGTGGCTGAGTGGTTAAGGCGATGGACAAGAAATCCATTGGGGTATCCCCGCGCAGGTTCAAATCCTGCCAACTACGCTGTCCCTTTTGTGAACAGTATTTTCCCATAATTCTTTGAAATACCTTTTGGCATAAATGCGGGCTCCAAAAGCAGGACTAATAGGGTCAGCGTCCTGGGAGGGCTCAAACTTTTGCCATTGTGGCCTTCCTCTCTAGAAAAGGACTGCTTCTGTCCAGAGGCTAGACCGCCAGCAGAAATAGAAACGAGCCACGTTGAAAATGGTCCATAGCGTTAAGCAAGTAGTTGTGGCCGAGTGGTTAATGCGATAGACTTGAAATCCATTGGGGTCTCCCCGCGTAGGTTCAAATCCTGCCGACTACGTGCTACTTCACCTTTGGTGATATTTTATACTTCATATTAAATGGCATCTGCACAAGCAGGCCGAATATAGCTATCACTCTCAATAGAGCTAAGGAAGGCGAAACACTGGGCAGGGAATGGGATCAAAAGAGTAGCCGGAGAAGGCATGAGACTACCTGTCTGGCACTCCTGCCACTTGTGCACCCCAGCTGTCGAGAAGACACATGTCGAGTAATAGCCAAGGAGATTGGGAAAGAACTTCAGTTATCATCTCGCCAGTAAGTTCCATCTGAGGTATCAGATGCATGAAGGAAGTAGCCTTATTGGGGCGTCTGACAGTGTCATTATTTTCCTAAAGTGTCATAACTGCATTCTTTTACAACCTCCTTTTTGCTTTTCTCTGGCCAGGAACATGAACTTTATAATAGTGCCTTTGAGTCACGTCAGTATGCAGGTATGGACCGAGTGTGTTTTTTGCGGTAGAACGGATAGGCAAAGATGGGAAGGCAGTGGAGCAAAGTGAACTGAGGGAAAGAAAAAGACTGCTGTGAGAGTGAGAACCTCAGCTTAAGTGGCAGCCACCCCTCGTGAGTAGTCGTGGCCGAGTGGTTAAGGCGATGGACTTGAAATCCATTGGGGTGTCCCCGCGCAGGTTCAAATCCTGCCGACTACGTCGGTGCTCTTTCACAATGATGTGTTAGGTTTTTCCTTGGATGCCTCCTTTCCCAGGAATAAGCATGTATTATTCAACAACGTTGAGAGCACAGGTAAAACAAAGACAAGAATGTGAAACAATGCACTGTGCAATGCCAGCATGAAAACTCTCAAGGAGTACGCTGCCCAGGCCTACAGCTTCTCAGACACTGTATCTGTCTATTTTGGGGAGCTGCAGAGAAGCCTTGCCTGTGCTTTTCGAGCCTGCTGTCTGGGGTGAGTGCCTGGATAAATTGTTGTTGGGAAGGACAAGGCAGCTAGCTCCTCTACAGGGGTCAATTTAGGAGGTTGGTGGGAAGCACAGGAAGGGGCAGGAAGGAAGCTCTCTGCTGTTGCTTCTCGGCCTAGGCAGAGCTGCAGGTGTGGTTAAAAAGGATTGGCGTTTGGCCAGGTCCCAGACCACAGTGCAACCTAGGGCAACAAGAGAGGTGAGGCTACTGAGGCCCTTACCCTGAGCCTTCTGACCCCACCGCCCCTTTGGCCCCGATCGGCCAAAACCTCTCTATAAGGGCTAAAGGTGATTATTATATATGCCTGAGTAACTTAGGGTCCCTCGCATAAATGGACTCCTGCTGAAGGAGCTCGCCTTTGCTTTGGGACTGGCCCAACACGGCCTTGCTCTCCTCAACAAACCTGCCACCAGCCAGGAGGCTGAATGGCTTGCAGAAGGACACTCCCAGGTATGCCCAAGCACTTCATTTGCATAGAGACTATCCTCTCTTGGGCCCGCCTCCACTCACCTATTAAGTAATGTGGCTAGAATATCAAGACAGAAAGAGGAGCAGGGCCTGACAGCCTTTCAAAGGCTCAACTGAGGTGCTGGGCTGACGGCTGGGATCACCAAAGCCTGGGATGACTCCAATATGGAAGCAGAAGCCTTAGGGCAAACAAAGGTCAGCAGTTGTTGTGCTGTAAAGAAGAAGGGCTGCAGAGGGCCTCAGCAAAGCCTTCTGAATACTTGTGGATTGGCAGGAGTGCCTATATTTGTTTTTTGAGAAGCACCTTGCCAGTGCAAAGGATTGCTGAGGAAGAGGAAGGAGAGAGCGGAATGACTGGAGCCAGTGAGGTTGCCTGTGAAGACATGAAGGGCTATGTTGAAAGGGGCACCGCTTGCAGAGCCAAGTAGTCGTTACCAAGTGGTTAAGGCGATGGAATAGATATCATTTGGCGTCTCCACGAGTATGTTCAAATCCTGCCGACTACGTCAGATGAAATTTTTGGGATTCCTCTTCAGGGCCTCCTGCGTGGGAGAACAAGGGAGCAGCCTCTATGCAAAGCAGTCAGTAAAACAGAATATGAAGCAAAGACCATTAAAGCCACAGAAGAAAGATATGAACCCAGGCCAAATGCATCCTGCTCCCCCTCCCTCACCTGTCAGGCACTAGTCTGCAGAGAAACTGAACACGCCCACTCTCCTCCAAGGAGAATTCAGCTCAGGAAACGCCTAGCCACAGGCCCTAGATTGGACGAGGCACTTCTTTTCATACCTGTAAAGACCAACCCGTCTCTCTGTGGAGTCCATTCATGGCCTCCAAGACAGAAGTTTTGCCATGGTGCCTATCGTGGCTGCCATCTCCCTGACATTAAAGCTACCACCTCTTTCGGCCTGATTTTTTTCCCCCGTCTCAAAACATGAACATACAAGGAGTGCTAATTTCACATGCATGCCTGCTTTTAGCTTGAGACGCTTTAGAAAGTCTTCTGTGGAATAGGAATGATGTATAGGAGAGCAGGGAAAATGGTCCAGTGAACGGAAAGAAAAAAGACTACGGATGGAGGTAAAGTGCCCTGTTGAGATTCACTTGTGTGGGTAGTTGTGGCTGAGTGGTTAAGGCGATGGACTAGAAATCCATTGGGGTATCCCCGTGCAGGTTAGAATCCTGCCAACTACACTGTCCCTTTTGTGAACAGTATTTTCCCATAATTCTTTGAAATACCTTTTGGCATAAATGCGGGCTCCAAAAGCAGGACTAATAGGGTCAGCGGCCTGGGAGGGCTCAAACTTTTGCCATTGTGGCCTTCCTCTCTAGAAAAGGACTGCTTCTGTCCAGAGGCTAGACCGCCAGCAGAAATAGAAACGAGCTACGTTGAAAATGGACCATAGCTTTAAGCAAGTAGTTGTGGCCGAGTGGTTAAGGCGATGGACTTGAAATCCATTGGGGTCTCCCCACGTAGGTTCAAATCCTGCCGACTACGTGCTACTTCACCTTTGGTGATATTTTATACTTCATATTAAATGGCATCTGCACAAGCAGGCCGAATATAGCTATCACTCTCAATAGAGCTAAGGAAGGCGAAACACTGGGCAGGGAATGGGATCAAAAGAGTGGCCGGAGAAGGCATGAGACTACCTGTCTGGCACTCCTGCCACTTGTGCACCCCTGCTGTCGAGAAGACACATGTCGAGTAATAGCCAAGGAGATTGGGAAAGAACTTCAGTTATCATCTCGGTAGTAAGTTCCATCTGAGGTATCAGATGCATGAAGGAAGTAGCCTTATTGGGGCGTCTGACAGTGTCATTATTTTCCTAAAGTGTCATAACTGCATTCTTTTACAACCTCCTTTTTGCTTTTCTCTGGCCAGGAACATGAACTTTATAATAGTGCCTTTGAGTCACGTCAGTATGCAGGTATGGACCGAGTGTGTTTTTTGCAGTAGAACGGATGGGCAAAGATGGGAAGGCACTGGAGCAGAGTGAACTGAGGGAAAGAAAAAGACTGCTGTGAGAGTGAGAACCTCAGCTTAAGTGGCAGCCACCCCTCGTGAGTAGTCGTGGCCGAGTGGTTAAGGCGATGGACTCGAAATCCATTGGGGTGTCCCCGCGCAGGTTCAAATCCTGCCGACTACGTCGGTGCTCTTTCACAATGATGTGTTAGGTTTTTCCTTGGATGCCTCCTTTCCCAGGAATAAGCATGTATTATTCAACAACGTTGAGAGCACAGGTAAAACAAAGACAAGAATGTGAAACAATGCACTGTGCAATGCCAGCATGAAAACTCTCAAGGAGTACGCTGCCCAGGCCTACAGCTTCTCAGACACTGTATCTGTCTATTTTGGGGAGCAGCAGAGAAGCCTTGCCTGTGCTTTTCGAGCCTGCTGTCTGGGGTGAGTGCCTGGATAAATTGTTGTTGGGAAGGACAAGGCAGCTAGCTCCTCTACAGGGGTCAATTTAGGAGGTTGGTGGGAAGCACAGGAAGGGGCAGGAAGGAAGCTCTCTGCTGTTGCTTCTCGGCCTGGGCAGAGCTGCAGGTGTGGTTAAAAAGGATTGGCGTTTGGCCAGGTCCCAGACCACAGTGCAACCTAGGGCAACAAGAGAGGTGAGGCTACTGAGGCCCTTACCCTGAGCCTTCTGACCCCACCGCCCCTTTGGCCCCAATCGGCCAAAACCTCTCTATAAGGGCTAAAGGTGATTATTATATATGCCTGAGTAACTTAGGGTCCCTCGCATAAATGGACTCCTGCTGAAGGAGCTCGCCTTTGCTTTGGGACTGGCCCAACACGGCCTTGCTCTCCTCAACAAACCTGCCACCAGCCAGGAGGCTGAATGGCTTGCAGAAGGACACTCCCAGGTATGCCCAAGCACTTCATTTGCATAGAGACTACCCTCTCTTGGGCCCGCCTCCACTCACCTATTAAGTAATGTGGCTAGAATATCAAGACAGAAAGAGGAGCAGGGCCTGACAGCCTTTCAAAGGCTCAACTGAGGTGCTGGGCTGACGGCTGGGATCACCAAAGCCTGGGATGACTCCAATATGGAAGCAGAAGCCTTAGGGCAAACAAAGGTCAGCAGTTGATGTGCTGTAAAGAAGAAGGGCTGCAGAGGGCCTCAGCAAAGCCTTCGGAATACTTGTGGATTGGCAGGAGTGCCTATATTTGTTTTTTGAGAAGCACCTTGCCAGTGCAAAGGATTGCTGAGGAAGAGGAAGGAGCAGAGCGGAATGACAGGAGCCAGTGAGGTTGCCTGTGAAGACATGAAGGGCTATGTTGAAAGGGGCACCGCTTGCAGAGCCAAGTAGTCGTTACCAAGTGGTTAAGGCGATGGACTAGATATCATTTGGCGTCTCCACGAGTATGTTCAAATCCTGCCGACTACGTCAGATGACATTTTTGGGATTCCTCTTCAGGGCCTCCTGCGTGGGAGAACAAGGGAGCAGCCTCTATGCAAAGCAGTCAGTAAAACAGAATATGAAGCAAAGACCATTAAAGCCACAGAAGAAAGATATGAACCCAGGCCAAATGCATCCTGCTCCCCCTCCCTCACCTGTCAGGCACTAGTCTGCAGAGAAACTGAACGCGCCCACTCTCCTCCAAGGAGAATTCAGCTCAGGAAACGCCTAGCCACAGGCCCTAGATTGGACGAGGCACTTCTTTTCATACCTGTAAAGACCAACCCGTCTCTCTGTGGAGTCCATTCATGGCCTCCAAGACAGATGTTTTGCCATGGTGACTATCGTGGCTGCCATCTCCCTGACGTTAAAGCTACCACCTCTTCCGGCCTGATTTTTTTCCCCCGTCTCAAAACATGAACATACAAGGAGTGCTAATTTCACATGCATGCCTGCTTTTAGCTTGAGACGCTTTAGAAAGTCTTCTGTGGAATAGGAATGATGTATAGGAGAGCAGGAAAATGGTCCAGTGAACGGAAAGAAAAAAGACTACGGATGGAGGTAAAGTGCCCTGTTGAGATTCACTTGTGTGGGTAGTTGTGGCTGAGTGGTTAAGGCGATGGACTAGAAATCCATTGGGGTATCCCCGCGCAGGTTCGAATCTTGCCAACTACGCTGTCCCTTTTGTGAACAGTATTTTCCCATAATTCTTTGAAATACCTTCTGGCATAAATGCGGGCTCCAAAAGCAGGACTAATAGGGTCAGCGTCCTGGGAGGGCTCAAACTTTTGCCATTGTGGCCTTCCTCTCTAGAAAAGGACTGCTTCTGTCCAGAGGCTAGACCGCCAGCAGAAATGGAAACGAGCTACGTTGAAAATGGACCATACCTTTAAGCAAGTAGTCGTGGCCGTGTGGTTAAGGCAATGGACTTGAAATCCATTGGGGTCTCCCCGCGTAGGTTCAAATCCTGCCGACTACGTGCTACTTCACCTTTGGTGATATTTTATACTTCATATTAAATGGCATCTGCACAAGCAGGCCGAATATAGCTATCACTCTCAATAGAGCTAAGGAAGGCGAAACACTGGGCAGGGAATGGGATCAAAAGAGTGGCCGGAGAAGGCATGAGACTACCTGTCTGGCACTCCTGCCACTTGTGCACCCAAGCTGTCGAGAAGACACATGTCGAGTAATAGCCAAGGAGATTGGGAAAGAACTTCAGTTATCATCTCGCCAGTAAGTTCCATCTGAGGTATCAGATGCATGAAGGAAGTAGCCTTATTGGGGCGTCTGACAGTGTCATTATTTTCCTAAAGTGTCATAACTGCATTCTTTTACAACCTCCTTTTTGCTTTTCTCTGGCCAGGAACATGAACTTTATAATAGTGCCTTTGAGTCACGTCAGTATGCAGGTATGGACCGAGTGTGTTTTTTGCAGTAGAACGGATAGGCAAAGATGGGAAGGCAGTGGAGCAGAGTGAACTGAGGGAAAGAAAAAGACTGCTGTGAGAGTGAGAACCTCAGCTTAAGTGGCAGCCACCCCTCGTGAGTAGTCGTGGCCGAGTGGTTAAGGCGATGGACTCGAAATCCATTGGGGTGTCCCCGCGCAGGTTCAAATCCTGCCGACTACGTCGGTGCTCTTTCACAATGATGTGTTAGGTTTTTCCTTGGATGCCTCCTTTCCCAGGAATAAGCATGTATTATTCAACAACGTTGAGAGCACAGGTAAAACAAAGACAAGAATGTGAAACAATGCACTGTGCAATGCCAGCATGAAAACTCTCAAGGAGTACGCTGCCCAGGCCTACAGCTTCTCAGACACTGTATCTGTCTATTTTGGGGAGCTGCAGAGAAGCCTTGCCTGTGCTTTTCGAGCCTGCTGTCTGGGGTGAGTGCCTGGATAAATTGTTGTTGGGAAGGACAAGGCAGCTAGCTCCTCTACAGGGGTCAATTTAGGAGGTTGGTGGGAAGCACAGGAAGGGGCAGGACGGAAGCTCTCTGCTGTTGCTTCTCGGCCTAGGCAGAGCTGCAGGTGTGGTTAAAAAGGATTGGCGTTTGGCCAGGTCCCAGACCACAGTGCAACCTAGGGCAACAAGAGAGGTGAGGCTACTGAGGCCCTTACCCTGAGCCTTCGGACCCCACCGCCCCTTTGGCCCCGATCGGCCAAAACCTCTCTATAAGGGCTAAAGGTGATTATTATATATGCCTGAGTAACTTAGGGTCCCTCGCATAAATGGACTCCTGCTGAAGGAGCTCGCCTTTGCTTTGGGACTGGCCCAACACGGCCTTGCTCTCCTCAACAAACCTGCCACCAGCCAGGAGGCTGAATGGCTTGCAGAAGGACACTCCCAGGTATGCCCAAGCACTTCATTTGCATAGAGACTACCCTCTCTTGGGCCCGCCTCCACTCACCTATTAAGTAATGTGGCTAGAATATCAAGACAGAAAGAGGAGCAGGGCCTGACAGCCTTTCAAAGGCTCAACTGAGGTGCTGGGCTGACGGCTGGGATCACCAAAGCCTGGGATGACTCCAATATGGAAGCAGAAGCCTTAGGGCAAACAAAGGTCAGCAGTTGATGTGCTGTAAAGAAGAAGGGCTGCAGAGGGCCTCAGCAAAGCCTTCGGAATACTTGTGGATTGGCAGGAGTGCCTATATTTGTTTTTTGAGAAGCACCTTGCCAGTGCAAAGGATTGCTGAGGAAGAGGAAGGAGCAGAGCGGAATGACAGGAGCCAGTGAGGTTGCCTGTGAAGACATGAAGGGCTATGTTGAAAGGGGCACCGCTTGCAGAGCCAAGTAGTCGTTACCAAGTGGTTAAGGCGATGGACTAGATATCATTTGGCGTCTCCACGAGTATGTTCAAATCCTGCCGACTACGTCAGATGACATTTTTGGGATTCCTCTTCAGGGCCTCCTGCGTGGGAGAACAAGGGAGCAGCCTCTATGCAAAGCAGTCAGTAAAACAGAATATGAAGCAAAGACCATTAAAGCCACAGAAGAAAGATATGAACCCAGGCCAAATGCATCCTGCTCCCCCTCCCTCACCTGTCAGGCACTAGTCTGCAGAGAAACTGAACGCGCCCACTCTCCTCCAAGGAGAATTCAGCTCAGGAAATGCCTAGCCACAGGCCCTAGATTGGACGAGGCACTTCTTTTCATACCTGTAAAGACCAACCCGTCTCTCTGTGGAGTCCATTCATGGCCTCCAAGACAGAAGTTTTGCCATGGTGACTATCGTGGCTGCCATCTCCCTGACGTTAAAGCTACCACCTCTTCCGGCCTGATTTTTTTCCCCCGTCTCAAAACATGAACATACAAGGAGTGCTAATTTCACATGCATGCTTGCTTTTAGCTTGAGACGCTTTAGAAAGTCTTCTGTGGAATAGGAATGATGTATAGGAGAGCAGGGAAAATGGTACAGTGAACGGAAAGAAAAAAGACTACGGATGGAGGTAAAGTGCCCTGTTGAGATTCACTTGTGGGGGTAGTTGTGGCCTAGTGGTTAAGGCGATGGACTAGAAATCCATTGGGATATCCCCGCGCAGGTTCGAATCCTGCCAACTACGCTGTCCCTTTTGTGAACAGTATTTTCCCATAATTCTTTGAAATACCTTCTGGCATAAATGCGGGCTCCAAAAGCAGGACTAATAGGGTCAGCGGCCTGGGAGGGCTCAAACTTTTGCCATTGTGGCCTTCCTCTCTAGAAAAGGACTGCTTCTGTCCAGAGGCTAGACCGCCAGCAGAAATAGAAACGAGCTACGTTGAAAATGGACCATACCTTTAAGCAAGTAGTCGTGGCCGTGTGGTTAAGGCAATGGACTTGAAATCCATTGGGGTCTCCCCGCGTAGGTTCAAATCCTGCCGACTACGTGCTACTTCACCTTTGGTGATATTTTATACTTCATATTAAATGGCATCTGCACAAGCAGGCCGAATATAGCTATCACTCTCAATAGAGCTAAGGAAGGCGAAACACTGGGCAGGGAATGGGATCAAAAGAGTGGCCGGAGAAGGCATGAGACTACCTGTCTGGCACTCCTGCCACTTGTGCACCCCAGCTGTCGAGAAGACACATGTCGAGTAATAGCCAAGGAGATTGGGAAAGAACTTCAGTTATCATCTCGCCAGTAAGTTCCATCTGAGGTATCAGATGCATGAAGGAAGTAGCCTTATTGGGGCGTCTGACAGTGTCATTATTTTCCTAAAGTGTCATAACTGCATTCTTTTACAACCTCCTTTTTGCTTTTCTCTGGCCAGGAACATGAACTTTATAATAGTGCCTTTGAGTCACGTCAGTATGCAGGTATGGACCGGGTGTGTTTTTTGCAGTAGAACGGATAGGCAAAGATGGGAAGGCAGTGGAGCAGAGTGAACTGAGGGAAAGAAAAAGACTGCTGTGAGAGTGAGAACCTCAGCTTAAGTGGCAGCCACCCCTCGTGAGTAGTCGTGGCCGAGTGGTTAAGGCGATGGACTCGAAATCCATTGGGGTGTCCCTGCGCAGGTTCAAATCCTGCCGACTACGTCGGTGCTCTTTCACAATGATGTGTTAGGTTTTTCCTTGGATGCCTCCTTTCCCAGGAATAAGCATGTATTATTCAACAACGTTGAGAGCACAGGTAAAACAAAGACAAGAATGTGAAACAATGCACTGTGCAATGCCAGCATGAAAACTCTCAAGGAGTACGCTGCCCAGGCCTACAGCTTCTCAGACACTGTATCTGTCTATTTTGGGGAGCTGCAGAGAAGCCTTGCCTGTGCTTTTCGAGCCTGCTGTCTGGGGTGAGTGCCTGGATAAATTGTTGTTGGGAAGGACAAGGCAGCTAGCTCCTCTACAGGGGTCAATTTAGGAGGTTGGTGGGAAGCACAGGAAGGGGCAGGAAGGAAGCTCTCTGCTGTTGCTTCTCGGCCTAGGCAGAGCTGCAGGTGTGGTTAAAAAGGATTGGCGTTTGGCCAGGTCCCAGACCACAGTGCAACCTAGGGCAACAAGAGAGGTGAGGCTACTGAGGCCCTTACCCTGAGCCTTCTGACCCCACCGCCCCTTTGGCCCCGATCGGCCAAAACCTCTCTATAAGGGATAAAGGTGATTATTATATATGCCTGAGTAACTTAGGGTCCCTCGCATAAATGGACTCCTGCTGAAGGAGCTCGCCTTTGCTTTGGGACTGGCCCAACACGGCCTTGCTCTCCTCAACAAACCTGCCACCAGCCAGGAGGCTGAATGGCTTGCAGAAGGACACTCCCAGGTATGCCCAAGCACTTCATTTGCATAGAGACTACCCTCTCTTGGGCCCGCCTCCACTCACCTATTAAGTAATGAGGCTAGAATATCAAGACAGAAAGAGGAGCAGGGCCTGACAGCCTTTCAAAGGCTCAACTGAGGTGCTGGGCTGACGGCTGGGATCACCAAAGCCTGGGATGACTCCAATATGGAAGCAGAAGCCTTAGGGCAAACAAAGGTCAGCAGTTGTTGTGCTGTAAAGAAGAAGGGCTGCAGAGGGCCTCAGCAAAGCCTTCGGAATACTTGTGGATTGGCAGGAGTGCCTATATTTGTTTTTTGAGAAGCACCTTGCCAGTGCAAAGGATTGCTGAGGAAGAGGAAGGAGAGAGCGGAATGACTGGAGCCAGTGAGGTTGACTGTGAAGACATGAAGGGCTATGTTGAAAGGGGCACCGCTTGCAGAGCCAAGTAGTCGTTACCAAGTGGTTAAGGCGATGGAATAGATATCATTTGGCGCCTCCACGAGTATGTTCAAATCCTGCCGACTACGTCAGATGACATTTTTGGGATTCCTCTTCAGGGCCTCCTGCGTGGGAGAACAAGGGAGCAGCCTCTATGCAAAGCAGTCAGTAAAACAGAATATGAAGCAAAGACCATTAAAGCCACAGAAGAAAGATATGAACCCAGGCCAAATGCATCCTGCTCCCCCTCCCTCACCTGTCAGGCACTAGTCTGCAGAGAAACTGAACGCGCCCACTCTCCTCCAAGGAGAATTCAGCTCAGGAAACGCCTAGCCACAGGCCCTAGATTGGACGAGGCACTTCTTTTCATACCTGTAAAGACCAACCCGTCTCTCTGTGGAGTCCATTCATGGCCTCCAAGACAGAAGTTTTGCCATGGTGCCTATCGTGGCTGCCATCTCCCTGACGTTAAAGCTACCACCTCTTTCGGCCTGATTTTTTTCCCCCGTCTCAAAACATGAACATACAAGGAGTGCTAATTTCACATGCATGCTTGCTTTTAGCTTGAGACGCTTTAGAAAGTCTTCTGTGGAATAGGAATGATGTATAGGAGAGCAGGGAAAATGGTCCAGTGAACGGAAAGAAAAAAGACTACGGATGGAGGTAAAGTGCCCTGTTGAGATTCACTTGTGTGGGTAGTTGTGGCTGAGTGGTTAAGGCGATGGACAAGAAATCCATTGGGGTATCCCCGCGCAGGTTCGAATCCTGCCAACTACGCTGTCCCTTTTGTGAACAGTATTTTCCCATAATTCTTTGAAATACCTTTTGGCATAAATGCGGGCTCCAAAAGCAGGACTAATAGGGTCAGCGTCCTGGGAGGGCTCAAACTTTTGCCATTGTGGCCTTCCTCTCTAGAAAAGGACTGCTTCTGTCCAGAGGCTAGACCGCCAGCAGAAATAGAAACGAGCCACGTTGAAAATGGTCCATAGCGTTAAGCAAGTAGTTGTGGCCGAGTGGTTAATGCGATAGACTTGAAATCCATTGGGGTCTCCCCGCGTAGGTTCAAATCCTGCCGACTACGTGCTACTTCACCTTTGGTGATATTTTATACTTCATATTAAATGGCATCTGCACAAGCAGGCCGAATATAGCTATCACTCTCAATAGAGCTAAGGAAGGCGAAACACTGGGCAGGGAATGGGATCAAAAGAGTAGCCGGAGAAGGCATGAGACTACCTGTCTGGCACTCCTGCCACTTGTGCACCCCAGCTGTCGAGAAGACACATGTCGAGTAATAGCCAAGGAGATTGGGAAAGAACTTCAGTTATCATCTCGCCAGTAAGTTCCATCTGAGGTATCAGATGCATGAAGGAAGTAGCCTTATTGGGGCGTCTGACAGTGTCATTATTTTCCTAAAGTGTCATAACTGCATTCTTTTACAACCTCCTTTTTGCTTTTCTCTGGCCAGGAACATGAACTTTATAATAGTGCCTTTGAGTCACGTCAGTATGCAGGTATGGACCGAGTGTGTTTTTTGCGGTAGAACGGATAGGCAAAGATGGGAAGGCAGTGGAGCAAAGTGAACTGAGGGAAAGAAAAAGACTGCTGTGAGAGTGAGAACCTCAGCTTAAGTGGCAGCCACCCCTCGTGAGTAGTCGTGGCCGAGTGGTTAAGGCGATGGACTTGAAATCCATTGGGGTGTCCCCGCGCAGGTTCAAATCCTGCCGACTACGTCGGTGCTCTTTCACAATGATGTGTTAGGTTTTTCCTTGGATGCCTCCTTTCCCAGGAATAAGCATGTATTATTCAACAACGTTGAGAGCACAGGTAAAACAAAGACAAGAATGTGAAACAATGCACTGTGCAATGCCAGCATGAAAACTCTCAAGGAGTACGCTGCCCAGGCCTACAGCTTCTCAGACACTGTATCTGTCTATTTTGGGGAGCTGCAGAGAAGCCTTGCCTGTGCTTTTCGAGCCTGCTGTCTGGGGTGAGTGCCTGGATAAATTGTTGTTGGGAAGGACAAGGCAGCTAGCTCCTCTACAGGGGTCAATTTAGGAGGTTGGTGGGAAGCACAGGAAGGGGCAGGAAGGAAGCTCTCTGCTGTTGCTTCTCGGCCTAGGCAGAGCTGCAGGTGTGGTTAAAAAGGATTGGCGTTTGGCCAGGTCCCAGACCACAGTGCAACCTAGGGCAACAAGAGAGGTGAGGCTACTGAGGCCCTTACCCTGAGCCTTCTGACCCCACCGCCCCTTTGGCCCCGATCGGCCAAAACCTCTCTATAAGGGCTAAAGGTGATTATTATATATGCCTGAGTAACTTAGGGTCCCTCGCATAAATGGACTCCTGCTGAAGGAGCTCGCCTTTGCTTTGGGACTGGCCCAACACGGCCTTGCTCTCCTCAACAAACCTGCCACCAGCCAGGAGGCTGAATGGCTTGCAGAAGGACACTCCCAGGTATGCCCAAGCACTTCATTTGCATAGAGACTATCCTCTCTTGGGCCCGCCTCCACTCACCTATTAAGTAATGTGGCTAGAATATCAAGACAGAAAGAGGAGCAGGGCCTGACAGCCTTTCAAAGGCTCAACTGAGGTGCTGGGCTGACGGCTGGGATCACCAAAGCCTGGGATGACTCCAATATGGAAGCAGAAGCCTTAGGGCAAACAAAGGTCAGCAGTTGTTGTGCTGTAAAGAAGAAGGGCTGCAGAGGGCCTCAGCAAAGCCTTCGGAATACTTGTGGATTGGCAGGAGTGCCTATATTTGTTTTTTGAGAAGCACCTTGCCAGTGCAAAGGATTGCTGAGGAAGAGGAAGGAGAGAGCGGAATGACTGGAGCCAGTGAGGTTGCCTGTGAAGACATGAAGGGCTATGTTGAAAGGGGCACCGCTTGCAGAGCCAAGTAGTCGTTACCAAGTGGTTAAGGCGATGGAATAGATATCATTTGGCGTCTCCACGAGTATGTTCAAATCCTGCCGACTACGTCAGATGAAATTTTTGGGATTCCTCTTCAGGGCCTCCTGCGTGGGAGAACAAGGGAGCAGCCTCTATGCAAAGCAGTCAGTAAAACAGAATATGAAGCAAAGACCATTAAAGCCACAGAAGAAAGATATGAACCCAGGCCAAATGCATCCTGCTCCCCCTCCCTCACCTGTCAGGCACTAGTCTGCAGAGAAACTGAACGCGCCCACTCTCCTCCAAGGAGAATTCAGCTCAGGAAACGCCTAGCCACAGGCCCTAGATTGGACGAGGCACTTCTTTTCATACCTGTAAAGACCAACCCGTCTCTCTGTGGAGTCCATTCATGGCCTCCAAGACAGAAGTTTTGCCATGGTGCCTATCGTGGCTGCCATCTCCCTGACATTAAAGCTACCACCTCTTTCGGCCTGATTTTTTTCCCCCGTCTCAAAACATGAACATACAAGGAGTGCTAATTTCACATGCATGCCTGCTTTTAGCTTGAGACGCTTTAGAAAGTCTTCTGTGGAATAGGAATGATGTATAGGAGAGCAGGGAAAATGGTACAGTGAACGGAAAGAAAAAAGACTACGGATGGAGGTAAAGTGCCCTGTTGAGATTCACTTGTGGGGGTAGTTGTGGCCGAGTGGTTAAGGCGATGGACTAGAAATCCATTGGGGTATCCCCGCGCAGGTTCGAATCTTGCCAACTACGCTGTCCCTTTTGTGAACAGTATTTTCCCATAATTCTTTGAAATACCTTCTGGCATAAATGCGGGCTCCAAAAGCAGGACTAATAGGGTCAGCGGCCTGGGAGGGCTCAAACTTTTGCCATTGTGGCCTTCCTCTCTAGAAAAGGACTGCTTCTGTCCAGAGGCTAGACCGGCAGCAGAAATAGAAACGAGCTACGTTGAAAATGGACCATACCTTTAAGCAAGTAGTCGTGGCCGTGTGGTTAAGGCAATGGACTTGAAATCCATTGGGGTCTCCCCGCGTAGGTTCAAATCCTGCCGACTACGTGCTACTTCACCTTTGGTGATATTTTATACTTTATATTAAATGGCATCTGTACAAGCAGGCCGAATATAGCTATCACTCTCAATAGAGCTAAGGAAGGCGAAACACTGGGCAGGGAATGGGATCAAAAGAGTGGCCGGAGAAGGCATGAGACTACCTGTCTGGCACTCCTGCCACTTGTGCACCCAAGCTGTCGACAAGACACATGTCGAGTAATAGCCAAGGAGATTGGGAAAGAACTTCAGTTATCATCTCGCCAGTAAGTTCCATCTGAGGTATCAGATGCATGAAGGAAGTAGCCTTATTGGGGCGTCTGACAGTGTAATTATTTTCCTAAAGTGTCATAACTGCATTCTTTTACAACCTCCTTTTTGCTTTTCTCTGGCCAGGAACATGAACTTTATAATAGTGCCTTTGAGTCACGTCAGTATGCAGGTATGGACCGAGTGTGTTTTTTGCAGTAGAACGGATAGGCAAAGATGGGAAGGCAGTGGAGCAGAGTGAACTGAGGGAAAGAAAAAGACTGCTGTGAGAGTGAGAACCTCAGCTTAAGTGGCAGCCACCCCTCGTGAGTAGTCGTGGCCGAGTGGTTAAGGCGATGGACTCGAAATCCATTGGGGTGTCCCCGCGCAGGTTCAAATCCTGCCGACTACGTCGGTGCTCTTTCACAATGATGTGTTAGGTTTTTCCTTGGATGCCTCCTTTCCCAGGAATAAGCATGTATTATTCAACAACGTTGAGAGCACAGGTAAAACAAAGACAAGAATGTGAAACAATGCACTGTGCAATGCCAGCATGAAAACTCTCAAGGAGTACGCTGCCCAGGCCTACAGCTTCTCAGACACTGTATCTGTCTATTTTGGGGAGCTGCAGAGAAGCCTTGCCTGTGCTTTTCGAGCCTGCTGTCTGGGGTGAGTGCCTGGATAAATTGTTGTTGGGAAGGACAAGGCAGCTAGCTCCTCTACAGGGGTCAATTTAGGAGGTTGGTGGGAAGCA
Source organism: Pleurodeles waltl (assembly GCF_031143425.1). NCBI lineage: Eukaryota > Metazoa > Chordata > Amphibia > Caudata > Salamandridae > Pleurodeles > Pleurodeles waltl. Next base: position 11,344,083 of record NC_090446.1, read on the forward strand.
CAGGAAGGGGCAGGAAGGAAGCTCTCTGCTGTTGCTTCTCGGCCTAGGCAGAGCTGCAGGTGTGGTTAAAAAGGATTGGCGTTTGGCCAGGTCCCAGACCACAGTGCAACCTAGGGCAACAAGAGAGGTGAGGCTACTGAGGCCCTTACCCTGAGCCTTCTGACCCCACCGCCCCTTTGGCCACGATCGGCCACGATCGGCCAAAACCTCTCTATAAGGGCTAAAGGTGATTATTATATATGCCTGAGTAACTTAGGGTCCCTCGCATAAATGGACTCCTGCTGAAGGAGCTCGCCTTTGCTTTGGGACTGGCCCAACACGGCCTTGCTCTCCTCAACAAACCTGCCACCAGCCAGGAGGCTGAATGGCTTGCAGAAGGACACTCCCAGGTATGCCCAAGCACTTCATTTGCATAGAGACTACCCTCTCTTGGGCCCGCCTCCACTCACCTATTAAGTAATGTGGCTAGAATATCAAGACAGAAAGAGGAGCAGGGCCTGACAGCCTTTCAAAGGCTCAACTGAGGTGCTGGGCTGACGGCTGGGATCACCAAAGCCTGGGATGACTCCAATATGGAAGCAGAAGCCTTAGGGCAAACAAAGGTCAGCAGTTGTTGTGCTGTAAAGAAGAAGGGCTGCAGAGGGCCTCAGCAAAGCCTTCGGAATACTTGTGGATTGGCAGGAGTGCCTATATTTGTTTTTTGAGAAGCACCTTGCCAGTGCAAAGGATTGCTGAGGAAGAGGAAGGAGAGAGCGGAATGACTGGAGCCAGTGAGGTTGCCTGTGAAGACATGAAGGGCTATGTTGAAAGGGGCACCGCTTGCAGAGCCAAGTAGTCGTTACCATGTGGTTAAGGCGATGGAATAGATATCATTTGGCGTCTCCACGAGTATGTTCAAATCCTGCCGACTACGTCAGATGACATTTTTGGGATTCCTCTTCAGGGCCTCCTGCGTGGGAGAACAAGGGAGCAGCCTCTATGCAAAGCAGTCAGTAAAACAGAATATGAAGCAAATACCATTAAAGCCACAGAAGAAAGATATGAACCCAGGCCAAATGCATCCTGCTCCCCCTCCCTCACCTGTCAGGCACTAGTCTGCAGAGAAACTGAACGCGCCCACTCTCCTCCAAGGAGAATTCAGCTCAGGAAACGCCTAGCCACAGGCCCTAGATTGGACGAGGCACTTCTTTTCATACCTGTAAAGACCAACCCGTCTCTCTGTGGAGTCCATTCATGGCCTCCAAGACAGAAGTTTTGCCATGGTGCCTATCGTGGCTGCCATCTCCCTGACGTTAAAGCTACCACCTCTTTCGGCCTGATTTTTTTCCCCCGTCTCAAAACATGAACATACAAGGAGTGCTAATTTCACATGCATGCTTGCTTTTAGCTTGAGACGCTTTAGAAAGTCTTCTGTGGAATAGGAATGATGTATAGGAGAGCAGGGAAAATGGTCCAGTGAACGGAAAGAAAAAAGACTACGGATGCAGGTAAAGTGCCCTGTTGAGATTCACTTGTGTGGGTAGTTGTGGCTGAGTGGTTAAGGCGATGGACTAGAAATCCATTGGGGTATCCCCGTGCAGGTTCGAATCCTGCCAACTACGCTGTCCCTTTTGTGAACAGTATTTTCCCATAATTCTTTGAAATACCTTTTGGCATAAATGCGGGCTCCAAAAGCAGGACTAATAGGGTCAGCGTCCTGGGAGGGCTCAAACTTTTGCCATTGTGGCCTTCCTCTCTAGAAAAGGACTGCTTCTGTCCAGAGGCTAGACCGCCAGCAGAAATAGAAACGAGCCACGTTGAAAATGGTCCATAGCGTTAAGCAAGTAGTTGTGGCCGAGTGGTTAATGCGATGGACTTGAAATCCATTGGGGTCTCCCCGCGTAGGTTCAAATCCTGCCGACTACGTGCTACTTCACCTTTGGTGATATTTTATACTTCATATTAAATGGCATCTGCACAAGCAGGCCGAATATAGCTATCACTCTCAATAGAGCTAAGGAAGGCGAAACACTGGGCAGGGAATGGGATCAAAAGAGTAGCCGGAGAAGGCATGAGACTACCTGTCTGGCACTCCTGCCACTTGTGCACCCCAGCTGTCGAGAAGACACATGTCGAGTAATAGCCAAGGAGATTGGGAAAGAACTTCAGTTATCATCTCGCCAGTAAGTTCCATCTGAGGTATCAGATGCATGAAGGAAGTAGCCTTATTGGGGCGTCTGACAGTGTCATTATTTTCCTAAAGTGTCATAACTGCATTCTTTTACAACCTCCTTTTTGCTTTTCTCTGGCCAGGAACATGAACTTTATAATAGTGCCTTTGAGTCACGTCAGTATGCAGGTATGGACCGAGTGTGTTTTTTGCGGTAGAACGGATAGGCAAAGATGGGAAGGCAGTGGAGCAAAGTGAACTGAGGGAAAGAAAAAGACTGCTGTGAGAGTGAGAACCTCAGCTTAAGTGGCAGCCACCCCTCGTGAGTAGTCGTGGCCGAGTGGTTAAGGCGATGGACTTGAAATCCATTGGGGTGTCCCCGCGCAGGTTCAAATCCTGCCGACTACGTCGGTGCTCTTTCACAATGATGTGTTAGGTTTTTCCTTGGATGCCTCCTTTCCCAGGAATAAGCATGTATTATTCAACAACGTTGAGAGCACAGGTAAAACAAAGACAAGAATGTGAAACAATGCACTGTGCAATGCCAGCATGAAAACTCTCAAGGAGTACGCTGCCCAGGCCTACAGCTTCTCAGACACTGTATCTGTCTATTTTGGGGAGCTGCAGAGAAGCCTTGCCTGTGCTTTTCGAGCCTGCTGTCTGGGGTGAGTGCCTGGATAAATTGTTGTTGGGAAGGACAAGGCAGCTAGCTCCTCTACAGGGGTCAATTTAGGAGGTTGGTGGGAAGCACAGGAAGGGGCAGGAAGGAAGCTCTCTGCTGTTGCTTCTCGGCCTAGGCAGAGCTGCAGGTGTGGTTAAAAAGGATTGGCGTTTGGCCAGGTCCCAGACCACAGTGCAACCTAGGGCAACAAGAGAGGTGAGGCTACTGAGGCCCTTACCCTGAGCCTTCTGACCCCACCGCCCCTTTGGCCCCGATCGGCCAAAACCTCTCTATAAGGGCTAAAGGTGATTATTATATATGCCTGAGTAACTTAGGGTCCCTCGCATAAATGGACTCCTGCTGAAGGAGCTCGCCTTTGCTTTGGGACTGGCCCAACACGGCCTTGCTCTCCTCAACAAACCTGCCACCAGCCAGGAGGCTGAATGGCTTGCAGAAGGACACTCCCAGGTATGCCCAAGCACTTCATTTGCATAGAGACTACCCTCTCTTGGGCCCGCCTCCACTCACCTATTAAGTAATGTGGCTAGAATATCAAGACAGAAAGAGGAGCAGGGCCTGACAGCCTTTCAAAGGCTCAACTGAGGTGCTGGGCTGACGGCTGGGATCACCAAAGCCTGGGATGACTCCAATATGGAAGCAGAAGCCTTAGGGCAAACAAAGGTCAGCAGTTGATGTGCTGTAAAGAAGAAGGGCTGCAGAGGGCCTCAGCAAAGCCTTCGGAATACTTGTGGATTGGCAGGAGTGCCTATATTTGTTTTTTGAGAAGCACCTTGCCAGTGCAAAGGATTGCTGAGGAAGAGGAAGGAGCAGAGCGGAATGACAGGAGCCAGTGAGGTTGCCTGTGAAGACATGAAGGGCTATGTTGAAAGGGGCACCGCTTGCAGAGCCAAGTAGTCGTTACCAAGTGGTTAAGGCGATGGACTAGATATCATTTGGCGTCTCCACAAGTATGTTCAAATCCTGCCGACTACGTCAGATGACATTTTTGGGATTCCTCTTCAGGGCCTCCTGCGTGGGAGAACAAGGGAGCAGCCGCTATGCAAAGCAGTCAGTAAAACAGAATATGAAGCAAAGACCATTAAAGCCACAGAAGAAAGATATGAACCCAGGCCAAATGCATCCTGCTCCCCCTCCCTCACCTGTCAGGCACTAGTCTGCAGAGAAACTGAACGCGCCCACTCTCCTCCAAGGAGAATTCAGCTCAGGAAACGCCTAGCCACAGGCCCTAGATTGGACGAGGCACTTCTTTTCATACCTGTAAAGACCAACCCGTCTCTCTGTGGAGTCCATTCATGGCCTCCAAGACAGAAGTTTTGCCATGGTGACTATCGTGGCTGCCATCTCCCTGACGTTAAAGCTACCACCTCTTCCGGCCTGATTTTTTTCCCCCGTCTCAAAACATGAACATACAAGGAGTGCTAATTTCACATGCATGCCTGCTTTTAGCTTGAGACGCTTTAGAAAGTCTTCTGTGGAATAGGAATGATGTATAGGAGAGCAGGGAAAATGGTACAGTGAACGGAAAGAAAAAAGACTACGGATGGAGGTAAAGTGCCCTGTTGAGATTCACTTGTGGGGGTAGTTGTGGCCGAGTGGTTAAGGCGATGGACTAGAAATCCATTGGGGTATCCCCGCGCAGGTTCGAATCTTGCCAACTACGCTGTCCCTTTTGTGAACAGTATTTTCCCATAATTCTTTGAAATACCTTCTGGCATAAATGCGGGCTCCAAAAGCAGGACTAATAGGGTCAGCGGCCTGGGAGGGCTCAAACTTTTGCCATTGTGGCCTTCCTCTCTAGAAAAGGACTGCTTCTGTCCAGAGGCTAGACCGGCAGCAGAAATAGAAACGAGCTACGTTGAAAATGGACCATACCTTTAAGCAAGTAGTCGTGGCCGTGTGGTTAAGGCAATGGACTTGAAATCCATTGGGGTCTCCCCGCGTAGGTTCAAATCCTGCCGACTACGTGCTACTTCACCTTTGGTGATATTTTATACTTTATATTAAATGGCATCTGTACAAGCAGGCCGAATATAGCTATCACTCTCAATAGAGCTAAGGAAGGCGAAACACTGGGCAGGGAATGGGATCAAAAGAGTGGCCGGAGAAGGCATGAGACTACCTGTCTGGCACTCCTGCCACTTGTGCACCCAAGCTGTCGACAAGACACATGTCGAGTAATAGCCAAGGAGATTGGGAAAGAACTTCAGTTATCATCTCGCCAGTAAGTTCCATCTGAGGTATCAGATGCATGAAGGAAGTAGCCTTATTGGGGCGTCTGACAGTGTAATTATTTTCCTAAAGTGTCATAACTGCATTCTTTTACAACCTCCTTTTTGCTTTTCTCTGGCCAGGAACATGAACTTTATAATAGTGCCTTTGAGTCACGTCAGTATGCAGGTATGGACCGAGTGTGTTTTTTGCAGTAGAACGGATAGGCAAAGATGGGAAGGCAGTGGAGCAGAGTGAACTGAGGGAAAGAAAAAGACTGCTGTGAGAGTGAGAACCTCAGCTTAAGTGGCAGCCACCCCTCGTGAGTAGTCGTGGCCGAGTGGTTAAGGCGATGGACTCGAAATCCATTGGGGTGTCCCCGCGCAGGTTCAAATCCTGCCGACTACGTCGGTGCTCTTTCACAATGATGTGTTAGGTTTTTCCTTGGATGCCTCCTTTCCCAGGAATAAGCATGTATTATTCAACAACGTTGAGAGCACAGGTAAAACAAAGACAAGAATGTGAAACAATGCACTGTGCAATGCCAGCATGAAAACTCTCAAGGAGTACGCTGCCCAGGCCTACAGCTTCTCAGACACTGTATCTGTCTATTTTGGGGAGCTGCAGAGAAGCCTTGCCTGTGCTTTTCGAGCCTGCTGTCTGGGGTGAGTGCCTGGATAAATTGTTGTTGGGAAGGACAAGGCAGCTAGCTCCTCTACAGGGGTCAATTTAGGAGGTTGGTGGGAAGCACAGGAAGGGGCAGGAAGGAAGCTCTCTGCTGTTGCTTCTCGGCCTAGGCAGAGCTGCAGGTGTGGTTAAAAAGGATTGGCGTTTGGCCAGGTCCCAGACCACAGTGCAACCTAGGGCAACAAGAGAGGTGAGGCTACTGAGGCCCTTACCCTGAGCCTTCTGACCCCACCGCCCCTTTGGCCACGATCGGCCACGATCGGCCAAAACCTCTCTATAAGGGCTAAAGGTGATTATTATATATGCCTGAGTAACTTAGGGTCCCTCGCATAAATGGACTCCTGCTGAAGGAGCTCGCCTTTGCTTTGGGACTGGCCCAACACGGCCTTGCTCTCCTCAACAAACCTGCCACCAGCCAGGAGGCTGAATGGCTTGCAGAAGGACACTCCCAGGTATGCCCAAGCACTTCATTTGCATAGAGACTACCCTCTCTTGGGCCCGCCTCCACTCACCTATTAAGTAATGTGGCTAGAATATCAAGACAGAAAGAGGAGCAGGGCCTGACAGCCTTTCAAAGGCTCAACTGAGGTGCTGGGCTGACGGCTGGGATCACCAAAGCCTGGGATGACTCCAATATGGAAGCAGAAGCCTTAGGGCAAACAAAGGTCAGCAGTTGTTGTGCTGTAAAGAAGAAGGGCTGCAGAGGGCCTCAGCAAAGCCTTCGGAATACTTGTGGATTGGCAGGAGTGCCTATATTTGTTTTTTGAGAAGCACCTTGCCAGTGCAAAGGATTGCTGAGGAAGAGGAAGGAGAGAGCGGAATGACTGGAGCCAGTGAGGTTGCCTGTGAAGACATGAAGGGCTATGTTGAAAGGGGCACCGCTTGCAGAGCCAAGTAGTCGTTACCAAGTGGTTAAGGCGATGGAATAGATATCATTTGGCGTCTCCACGAGTATGTTCAAATCCTGCCGACTACGTCAGATGAAATTTTTGGGATTCCTCTTCAGGGCCTCCTGCGTGGGAGAACAAGGGAGCAGCCTCTATGCAAAGCAGTCAGTAAAACAGAATATGAAGCAAAGACCATTAAAGCCACAGAAGAAAGATATGAACCCAGGCCAAATGCATCCTGCTCCCCCTCCCTCACCTGTCAGGCACTAGTCTGCAGAGAAACTGAACGCGCCCACTCTCCTCCAAGGAGAATTCAGCTCAGGAAACGCCTAGCCACAGGCCCTAGATTGGACGAGGCACTTCTTTTCATACCTGTAAAGACCAACCCGTCTCTCTGTGGAGTCCATTCATGGCCTCCAAGACAGAAGTTTTGCAATGGTGCCTATCGTGGCTGCCATCTCCCTGACGTTAAAGCTACCACCTCTTTCGGCCTGATTTTTTTCCCCCGTCTCAAAACATGAACATACAAGGAGTGCTAATTTCACATGCATGCTTGCTTTTAGCTTGAGACGCTTTAGAAAGTCTTCTGTGGAATAGGAATGATGTATAGGAGAGCAGGGAAAATGGTCCAGTGAACGGAAAGAAAAAAGACTACGGATGCAGGTAAAGTGCCCTGTTGAGATTCACTTGTGTGGGTAGTTGTGGCTGAGTGGTTAAGGCGATGGACTAGAAATCCATTGGGGTATCCCCGCGCAGGTTCGAATCCTGCCAACTACGCTGTCCCTTTTGTGAACAGTATTTTCCCATAATTCTTTGAAATACCTTTTGGCATAAATGCGGGCTCCAAAAGCAGGACTAATAGGGTCAGCGTCCTGGGAGGGCTCAAACTTTTGCCATTGTGGCCTTCCTCTCTAGAAAAGGACTGCTTCTGTCCAGAGGCTAGACCGCCAGCAGAAATAGAAACGAGCCACGTTGAAAATGGTCCATAGCGTTAAGCAAGTAGTTGTGGCCGAGTGGTTAATGCGATGGACTTGAAATCCATTGGGGTCTCCCCGCGTAGGTTCAAATCCTGCCGACTACGTGCTACTTCACCTTTGGTGATATTTTATACTTCATATTAAATGGCATCTGCACAAGCAGGCCGAATATAGCTATCACTCTCAATAGAGCTAAGGAAGGCGAAACACTGGGCAGGGAATGGGATCAAAAGAGTAGCCGGAGAAGGCATGAGACTACCTGTCTGGCACTCCTGCCACTTGTGCACCCCAGCTGTCGAGAAGACACATGTCGAGTAATAGCCAAGGAGATTGGGAAAGAACTTCAGTTATCATCTCGCCAGTAAGTTCCATCTGAGGTATCAGATGCATGAAGGAAGTAGCCTTATTGGGGCGTCTGACAGTGTCATTATTTTCCTAAAGTGTCATAACTGCATTCTTTTACAACCTCCTTTTTGCTTTTCTCTGGCCAGGAACATGAACTTTATAATAGTGCCTTTGAGTCACGTCAGTATGCAGGTATGGACCGAGTGTGTTTTTTGCGGTAGAACGGATAGGCAAAGATGGGAAGGCAGTGGAGCAAAGTGAACTGAGGGAAAGAAAAAGACTGCTGTGAGAGTGAGAACCTCAGCTTAAGTGGCAGCTACCCCTCGTGAGTAGTCGTGGCCGAGTGGTTAAGGCGATGGACTTGAAATCCATTGGGGTGTCCCCGCGCAGGTTCAAATCCTGCCGACTACGTCGGTGCTCTTTCACAATGATGTGTTAGGTTTTTCCTTGGATGCCTCCTTTCCCAGGAATAAGCATGTATTATTCAACAACGTTGAGAGCACAGGTAAAACAAAGACAAGAATGTGAAACAATGCACTGTGCAATGCCAGCATGAAAACTCTCAAGGAGTACGCTGCCCAGGCCTACAGCTTCTCAGACACTGTATCTGTCTATTTTGGGGAGCTGCAGAGAAGCCTTGCCTGTGCTTTTCGAGCCTGCTGTCTGGGGTGAGTGCCTGGATAAATTGTTGTTGGGAAGGACAAGGCAGCTAGCTCCTCTACAGGGGTCAATTTAGGAGGTTGGTGGGAAGCACAGGAAGGGGCAGGAAGGAAGCTCTCTGCTGTTGCTTCTCGGCCTAGGCAGAGCTGCAGGTGTGGTTAAAAAGGATTGGCGTTTGGCCAGGTCCCAGACCACAGTGCAACCTAGGGCAACAAGAGAGGTGAGGCTACTGAGGCCCTTACCCTGAGCCTTCTGACCCCACCGCCCCTTTGGCCCCGATCGGCCAAAACCTCTCTATAAGGGCTAAAGGTGATTATTATATATGCCTGAGTAACTTAGGGTCCCTCGCATAAATGGACTCCTGCTGAAGGAGCTCGCCTTTGCTTTGGGACTGGCCCAACACGGCCTTGCTCTCCTCAACAAACCTGCCACCAGCCAGGAGGCTGAATGGCTTGCAGAAGGACACTCCCAGGTATGCCCAAGCACTTCATTTGCATAGAGACTACCCTCTCTTGGGCCCGCCTCCACTCACCTATTAAGTAATGTGGCTAGAATATCAAGACAGAAAGAGGAGCAGGGCCTGACAGCCTTTCAAAGGCTCAACTGAGGTGCTGGGCTGACGGCTGGGATCACCAAAGCCTGGGATGACTCCAATATGGAAGCAGAAGCCTTAGGGCAAACAAAGGTCAGCAGTTGATGTGCTGTAAAGAAGAAGGGCTGCAGAGGGCCTCAGCAAAGCCTTCGGAATACTTGTGGATTGGCAGGAGTGCCTATATTTGTTTTTTGAGAAGCACCTTGCCAGTGCAAAGGATTGCTGAGGAAGAGGAAGGAGCAGAGCGGAATGACAGGAGCCAGTGAGGTTGCCTGTGAAGACATGAAGGGCTATGTTGAAAGGGGCACCGCTTGCAGAGCCAAGTAGTCGTTACCAAGTGGTTAAGGCGATGGACTAGATATCATTTGGCGTCTCCACGAGTATGTTCAAATCCTGCCGACTACGTCAGATGACATTTTTGGGATTCCTCTTCAGGGCCTCCTGCGTGGGAGAACAAGGGAGCAGCCTCTATGCAAAGCAGTCAGTAAAACAGAATATGAAGCAAAGACCATTAAAGCCACAGAAGAAAGATATGAACCCAGGCCAAATGCATCCTGCTCCCCCTCCCTCACCTGTCAGGCACTAGTCTGCAGAGAAACTGAACGCGCCCACTCTCCTCCAAGGAGAATTCAGCTCAGGAAACGCCTAGCCACAGGCCCTAGATTGGACGAGGCACTTCTTTTCATACCTGTAAAGACCAACCCGTCTCTCTGTGGAGTCCATTCATGGCCTCCAAGACAGAAGTTTTGCCATGGTGACTATCGTGGCTGCCATCTCCCTGACGTTAAAGCTACCACCTCTTCCGGCCTGATTTTTTTCCCCCGTCTCAAAACATGAACATACAAGGAGTGCTAATTTCACATGCATGCCTGCTTTTAGCTTGAGACGCTTTAGAAAGTCTTCTGTGGAATAGGAATGATGTATAGGAGAGCAGGGAAAATGGTACAGTGAACGGAAAGAAAAAAGACTACGGATGGAGGTAAAGTGCCCTGTTGAGATTCACTTGTGGGGGTAGTTGTGGCCGAGTGGTTAAGGCGATGGACTAGAAATCCATTGGGGTATCCCCGCGCAGGTTCGAATCTTGCCAACTACGCTGTCCCTTTTGTGAACAGTATTTTCCCATAATTCTTTGAAATACCTTCTGGCATAAATGCGGGCTCCAAAAGCAGGACTAATAGGGTCAGCGGCCTGGGAGGGCTCAAACTTTTGCCATTGTGGCCTTCCTCTCTAGAAAAGGACTGCTTCTGTCCAGAGGCTAGACCGCCAGCAGAAATAGAAACGAGCTACGTTGAAAATGGACCATACCTTTAAGCAAGTAGTCGTGGCCGTGTGGTTAAGGCAATGGACTTGAAATCCATTGGGGTCTCCCCGCGTAGGTTCAAATCCTGCCGACTACGTGCTACTTCACCTTTGGTGATATTTTATACTTCATATTAAATGGCATCTGCACAAGCAGGCCGAATATAGCTATCACTCTCAATAGAGCTAAGGAAGGCGAAACACTGGGCAGGGAATGGGATCAAAAGAGTGGCCGGAGAAGGCATGAGACTACCTGTCTGGCACTCCTGCCACTTGTGCACCCAAGCTGTCGACAAGACACATGTCGAGTAATAGCCAAGGAGATTGGGAAAGAACTTCAGTTATCATCTCGCCAGTAAGTTCCATCTGAGGTATCAGATGCATGAAGGAAGTAGCCTTATTGGGGCGTCTGACAGTGTCATTATTTTCCTAAAGTGTCATAACTGCATTCTTTTACAACCTCCTTTTTGCTTTTCTCTGGCCAGGAACATGAACTTTATAATAGTGCCTTTGAGTCACGTCAGTATGCAGGTATGGACCGAGTGTGTTTTTTGCAGTAGAACGGATAGGCAAAGATGGGAAGGCAGTGGAGCAGAGTGAACTGAGGGAAAGAAAAAGACTGCTGTGAGAGTGAGAACCTCAGCTTAAGTGGCAGCCACCCCTCGTGAGTAGTCGAGGCCGAGTGGTTAAGGCGATGGACTCGAAATCCATTGGGGTGTCCCCGCGCAGGTTCAAATCCTGCCGACTACGTCGGTGCTCTTTCACAATGATGTGTTAGGTTTTTCCTTGGATGCCTCCTTTCCCAGGAATAAGCATGTATTATTCAACAACGTTGAGAGCACAGGTAAAACAAAGACAAGAATGTGAAACAATGCACTGTGCAATGCCAGCATGAAAACTCTCAAGGAGTACGCTGCCCAGGCCTGCAGCTTCTCAGACACTGTATCTGTCTATTTTGGGGAGCTGCAGAGAAGCCTTGCCTGTGCTTTTCGAGCCTGCTGTCTGGGGTGAGTGCCTGGATAAATTGTTGTTGGGAAGGACAAGGCAGCTAGCTCCTCTACAGGGGTCAATTTAGGAGGTTGGTGGGAAGCACAGGAAGGGGCAGGAAGGAAGCTCTCTGCTGTTGCTTCTCGGCCTAGGCAGAGCTGCAGGTGTGGTTAAAAAGGATTGGCGTTTGGCCAGGTCCCAGACCACAGTGCAACCTAGGGCAACAAGAGAGGTGAGGCTACTGAGGCCCTTACCCTGAGCCTTCTGACCCCACCGCCCCTTTGGCCACGATCGGCCACGATCGGCCAAAACCTCTCTATAAGGGCTAAAGGTGATTATTATATATGCCTGAGTAACTTAGGGTCCCTCGCATAAATGGACTCCTGCTGAAGGAGCTCGCCTTTGCTTTGGGACTGGCCCAACACGGCCTTGCTCTCCTCAACAAACCTGCCACCAGCCAGGAGGCTGAATGGCTTGCAGAAGGACACTCCCAGGTATGCCCAAGCACTTCATTTGCATAGAGACTACCCTCTCTTGGGCCCGCCTCCACTCACCTATTAAGTAATGTGGCTAGAATATCAAGACAGAAAGAGGAGCAGGGCCTGACAGCCTTTCAAAGGCTCAACTGAGGTGCTGGGCTGACGGCTGGGATCACCAAAGCCTGGGATGACTCCAATATGGAAGCAGAAGCCTTAGGGCAAACAAAGGTCAGCAGTTGTTGTGCTGTAAAGAAGAAGGGCTGCAGAGGGCCTCAGCAAAGCCTTCGGAATACTTGTGGATTGGCAGGAGTGCCTATATTTGTTTTTTGAGAAGCACCTTGCCAGTGCAAAGGATTGCTGAGGAAGAGGAAGGAGAGAGCGGAATGACTGGAGCCAGTGAGGTTGCCTGTGAAGACATGAAGGGCTATGTTGAAAGGGGCACCGCTTGCAGAGCCAAGTAGTCGTTACCAAGTGGTTAAGGCGATGGAATAGATATCATTTGGCGTCTCCACGAGTATGTTCAAATCCTGCCGACTACGTCAGATGAAATTTTTGGGATTCCTCTTCAGGGCCTCCTGCGTGGGAGAACAAGGGAGCAGCCTCTATGCAAAGCAGTCAGTAAAACAGAATATGAAGCAAAGACCATTAAAGCCACAGAAGAAAGATATGAACCCAGGCCAAATGCATCCTGCTCCCCCTCCCTCACCTGTCAGGCACTAGTCTGCAGAGAAACTGAACGCGCCCACTCTCCTCCAAGGAGAATTCAGCTCAGGAAACGCCTAGCCACAGGCCCTAGATTGGACGAGGCACTTCTTTTCATACCTGTAAAGACCAACCCGTCTCTCTGTGGAGTCCATTCATGGCCTCCAAGACAGAAGTTTTGCAATGGTGCCTATCGTGGCTGCCATCTCCCTGACGTTAAAGCTACCACCTCTTTCGGCCTGATTTTTTTCCCCCGTCTCAAAACATGAACATACAAGGAGTGCTAATTTCACATGCATGCTTGCTTTTAGCTTGAGACGCTTTAGAAAGTCTTCTGTGGAATAGGAATGATGTATAGGAGAGCAGGGAAAATGGTCCAGTGAACGGAAAGAAAAAAGACTACGGATGCAGGTAAAGTGCCCTGTTGAGATTCACTTGTGTGGGTAGTTGTGGCTGAGTGGTTAAGGCGATGGACTAGAAATCCATTGGGGTATCCCCGCGCAGGTTCGAATCCTGCCAACTACGCTGTCCCTTTTGTGAACAGTATTTTCCCATAATTCTTTGAAATACCTTTTGGCATAAATGCGGGCTCCAAAAGCAGGACTAATAGGGTCAGCGTCCTGGGAGGGCTCAAACTTTTGCCATTGTGGCCTTCCTCTCTAGAAAAGGACTGCTTCTGTCCAGAGGCTAGACCGCCAGCAGAAATAGAAACGAGCCACGTTGAAAATGGTCCATAGCGTTAAGCAAGTAGTTGTGGCCGAGTGGTTAATGCGATGGACTTGAAATCCATTGGGGTCTCCCCGCGTAGGTTCAAATCCTGCCGACTACGTGCTACTTCACCTTTGGTGATATTTTATACTTCATATTAAATGGCATCTGCACAAGCAGGCCGAATATAGCTATCACTCTCAATAGAGCTAAGGAAGGCGAAACACTGGGCAGGGAATGGGATCAAAAGAGTAGCCGGAGAAGGCATGAGACTACCTGTCTGGCACTCCTGCCACTTGTGCACCCCAGCTGTCGAGAAGACACATGTCGAGTAATAGCCAAGGAGATTGGGAAAGAACTTCAGTTATCATCTCGCCAGTAAGTTCCATCTGAGGTATCAGATGCATGAAGGAAGTAGCCTTATTGGGGCGTCTGACAGTGTCATTATTTTCCTAAAGTGTCATAACTGCATTCTTTTACAACCTCCTTTTTGCTTTTCTCTGGCCAGGAACATGAACTTTATAATAGTGCCTTTGAGTCACGTCAGTATGCAGGTATGGACCGAGTGTGTTTTTTGCGGTAGAACGGATAGGCAAAGATGGGAAGGCAGTGGAGCAAAGTGAACTGAGGGAAAGAAAAAGACTGCTGTGAGAGTGAGAACCTCAGCTTAAGTGGCAGCTACCCCTCGTGAGTAGTCGTGGCCGAGTGGTTAAGGCGATGGACTTGAAATCCATTGGGGTGTCCCCGCGCAGGTTCAAATCCTGCCGACTACGTCGGTGCTCTTTCACAATGATGTGTTAGGTTTTTCCTTGGATGCCTCCTTTCCCAGGAATAAGCATGTATTATTCAACAACGTTGAGAGCACAGGTAAAACAAAGACAAGAATGTGAAACAATGCACTGTGCAATGCCAGCATGAAAACTCTCAAGGAGTACGCTGCCCAGGCCTACAGCTTCTCAGACACTGTATCTGTCTATTTTGGGGAGCTGCAGAGAAGCCTTGCCTGTGCTTTTCGAGCCTGCTGTCTGGGGTGAGTGCCTGGATAAATTGTTGTTGGGAAGGACAAGGCAGCTAGCTCCTCTACAGGGGTCAATTTAGGAGGTTGGTGGGAAGCACAGGAAGGGGCAGGAAGGAAGCTCTCTGCTGTTGCTTCTCGGCCTAGGCAGAGCTGCAGGTGTGGTTAAAAAGGATTGGCGTTTGGCCAGGTCCCAGACCACAGTGCAACCTAGGGCAACAAGAGAGGTGAGGCTACTGAGGCCCTTACCCTGAGCCTTCTGACCCCACCGCCCCTTTGGCCCCGATCGGCCAAAACCTCTCTATAAGGGCTAAAGGTGATTATTATATATGCCTGAGTAACTTAGGGTCCCTCGCATAAATGGACTCCTGCTGAAGGAGCTCGCCTTTGCTTTGGGACTGGCCCAACACGGCCTTGCTCTCCTCAACAAACCTGCCACCAGCCAGGAGGCTGAATGGCTTGCAGAAGGACACTCCCAGGTATGCCCAAGCACTTCATTTGCATAGAGACTACCCTCTCTTGGGCCCGCCTCCACTCACCTATTAAGTAATGTGGCTAGAATATCAAGACAGAAAGAGGAGCAGGGCCTGACAGCCTTTCAAAGGCTCAACTGAGGTGCTGGGCTGACGGCTGGGATCACCAAAGCCTGGGATGACTCCAATATGGAAGCAGAAGCCTTAGGGCAAACAAAGGTCAGCAGTTGATGTGCTGTAAAGAAGAAGGGCTGCAGAGGGCCTCAGCAAAGCCTTCGGAATACTTGTGGATTGGCAGGAGTGCCTATATTTGTTTTTTGAGAAGCACCTTGCCAGTGCAAAGGATTGCTGAGGAAGAGGAAGGAGCAGAGCGGAATGACAGGAGCCAGTGAGGTTGCCTGTGAAGACATGAAGGGCTATGTTGAAAGGGGCACCGCTTGCAGAGCCAAGTAGTCGTTACCAAGTGGTTAAGGCGATGGACTAGATATCATTTGGCGTCTCCACGAGTATGTTCAAATCCTGCCGACTACGTCAGATGACATTTTTGGGATTCCTCTTCAGGGCCTCCTGCGTGGGAGAACAAGGGAGCAGCCTCTATGCAAAGCAGTCAGTAAAACAGAATATGAAGCAAAGACCATTAAAGCCACAGAAGAAAGATATGAACCCAGGCCAAATGCATCCTGCTCCCCCTCCCTCACCTGTCAGGCACTAGTCTGCAGAGAAACTGAACGCGCCCACTCTCCTCCAAGGAGAATTCAGCTCAGGAAACGCCTAGCCACAGGCCCTAGATTGGACGAGGCACTTCTTTTCATACCTGTAAAGACCAACCTGTCTCTCTGTGGAGTCCATTCATGGCCTCCAAGACAGAAGTTTTGCCATGGTGACTATCGTGGCTGCCATCTCCCTGACGTTAAAGCTACCACCTCTTCCGGCCTGATTTTTTTCCCCCGTCTCAAAACATGAACATACAAGGAGTGCTAATTTCACATGCATGCCTGCTTTTAGCTTGAGACGCTTTAGAAAGTCTTCTGTGGAATAGGAATGATGTATAGGAGAGCAGGGAAAATGGTACAGTGAACGGAAAGAAAAAAGACTACGGATGGAGGTAAAGTGCCCTGTTGAGATTCACTTGTGGGGGTAGTTGTGGCCGAGTGGTTAAGGCGATGGACTAGAAATCCATTGGGGTATCCCCGCGCAGGTTCGAATCTTGCCAACTACGCTGTCCCTTTTGTGAACAGTATTTTCCCATAATTCTTTGAAATACCTTCTGGCATAAATGCGGGCTCCAAAAGCAGGACTAATAGGGTCAGCGGCCTGGGAGGGCTCAAACTTTTGCCATTGTGGCCTTCCTCTCTAGAAAAGGACTGCTTCTGTCCAGAGGCTAGACCGCCAGCAGAAATAGAAACGAGCTACGTTGAAAATGGACCATACCTTTAAGCAAGTAGTCGTGGCCGTGTGGTTAAGGCAATGGACTTGAAATCCATTGGGGTCTCCCCGCGTAGGTTCAAATCCTGCCGACTACGTGCTACTTCACCTTTGGTGATATTTTATACTTCATATTAAATGGCATCTGCACAAGCAGGCCGAATATAGCTATCACTCTCAATAGAGCTAAGGAAGGCGAAACACTGGGCAGGGAATGGGATCAAAAGAGTGGCCGGAGAAGGCATGAGACTACCTGTCTGGCACTCCTGCCACTTGTGCACCCAAGCTGTCGACAAGACACATGTCGAGTAATAGCCAAGGAGATTGGGAAAGAACTTCAGTTATCATCTCGCCAGTAAGTTCCATCTGAGGTATCAGATGCATGAAGGAAGTAGCCTTATTGGGGCGTCTGACAGTGTCATTATTTTCCTAAAGTGTCATAACTGCATTCTTTTACAACCTCCTTTTTGCTTTTCTCTGGCCAGGAACATGAACTTTATAATAGTGCCTTTGAGTCACGTCAGTATGCAGGTATGGACCGAGTGTGTTTTTTGCAGTAGAACGGATAGGCAAAGATGGGAAGGCAGTGGAGCAGAGTGAACTGAGGGAAAGAAAAAGACTGCTGTGAGAGTGAGAACCTCAGCTTAAGTGGCAGCCACCCCTCGTGAGTAGTCGAGGCCGAGTGGTTAAGGTGATGGACTCGAAATCCATTGGGGTGTCCCCGCGCAGGTTCAAATCCTGCCGACTACGTCGGTGCTCTTTCACAATGATGTGTTAGGTTTTTCCTTGGATGCCTCCTTTCCCAGGAATAAGCATGTATTATTCAACAACGTTGAGAGCACAGGTAAAACAAAGACAAGAATGTGAAACAATGCACTGTGCAATGCCAGCATGAAAACTCTCAAGGAGTACGCTGCCCAGGCCTGCAGCTTCTCAGACACTGTATCTGTCTATTTTGGGGAGCTGCAGAGAAGCCTTGCCTGTGCTTTTCGAGCCTGCTGTCTGGGGTGAGTGCCTGGATAAATTGTTGTTGGGAAGGACAAGGCAGCTAGCTCCTCTACAGGGGTCAATTTAGGAGGTTGGTGGGAAGCACAGGAAGGGGCAGGAAGGAAGCTCTCTGCTGTTGCTTCTCGGCCTAGGCAGAGCTGCAGGTGTGGTTAAAAAGGATTGGCGTTTGGCCAGGTCCCAGACCACAGTGCAACCTAGGGCAACAAGAGAGGTGAGGCTACTGAGGCCCTTACCCTGAGCCTTCTGACCCCACCGCCCCTTTGGCCACGATCGGCCACGATCGGCCAAAACCTCTCTATAAGGGCTAAAGGTGATTATTATATATGCCTGAGTAACTTAGGGTCCCTCGCATAAATGGACTCCTGCTGAAGGAGCTCGCCTTTGCTTTGGGACTGGCCCAACACGGCCTTGCTCTCCTCAACAAACCTGCCACCAGCCAGGAGGCTGAATGGCTTGCAGAAGGACACTCCCAGGTATGCCCAAGCACTTCATTTGCATAGAGACTACCCTCTCTTGGGCCCGCCTCCACTCACCTATTAAGTAATGTGGCTAGAATATCAAGACAGAAAGAGGAGCAGGGCCTGACAGCCTTTCAAAGGCTCAACTGAGGTGCTGGGCTGACGGCTGGGATCACCAAAGCCTGGGATGACTCCAATATGGAAGCAGAAGCCTTAGGGCAAACAAAGGTCAGCAGTTGTTGTGCTGTAAAGAAGAAGGGCTGCAGAGGGCCTCAGCAAAGCCTTCGGAATACTTGTGGATTGGCAGGAGTGCCTATATTTGTTTTTTGAGAAGCACCTTGCCAGTGCAAAGGATTGCTGAGGAAGAGGAAGGAGAGAGCGGAATGACTGGAGCCAGTGAGGTTGCCTGTGAAGACATGAAGGGCTATGTTGAAAGGGGCACCGCTTGCAGAGCCAAGTAGTCGTTACCAAGTGGTTAAGGCGATGGAATAGATATCATTTGGCGTCTCCACGAGTATGTTCAAATCCTGCCGACTACGTCAGATGAAATTTTTGGGATTCCTCTTCAGGGCATCCTGCGTGGGAGAACAAGGGAGCAGCCTCTATGCAAAGCAGTCAGTAAAACAGAATATGAAGCAAAGACCATTAAAGCCACAGAAGAAAGATATGAACCCAGGCCAAATGCATCCTGCTCCCCCTCCCTCACCTGTCAGGCACTAGTCTGCAGAGAAACTGAACGCGCCCACTCTCCTCCAAGGAGAATTCAGCTCAGGAAACGCCTAGCCACAGGCCCTAGATTGGACAAGGCACTTCTTTTCATACCTGTAAAGACCAACCCGTCTCTCTGTGGAGTCCATTCATGGCCTCCAAGACAGAAGTTTTGCCATGGTGCCTATCGTGGCTGCCATCTCCCTGACGTTAAAGCTACCACCTCTTTCGGCCTGATTTTTTTCCCCCGTCTCAAAACATGAACATACAAGGAGTGCTAATTTCACATGCATGCCTGCTTTTAGCTTGAGACGCTTTAGAAAGTCTTCTGTGGAATAGGAATGATGTATAGGAGAGCAGGGAAAATGGTCCAGTGAACGGAAAGAAAAAAGACTACGGATGGAGGTAAAGTGCCCTGTTGAGATTCACTTGTGTGGGTAGTTGTGGCTGAGTGGTTAAGGCGATGGACTAGAAATCCATTGGGGTATCCCCGCGCAGGTTCGAATCCTGCCAACTACGCTGTCCCTTTTGTGAACAGTATTTTCCCATAATTCTTTGAAATACCTTTTGGCATAAATGCGGGCTCCAAAAGCAGGACTAATAGGGTCAGCGTCCTGGGAGGGCTCAAACTTTTGCCATTGTGGCCTTCCTCTCTAGAAAAGGACTGCTTCTGTCCAGAGGCTAGACCGCCAGCAGAAATAGAAACGAGCCACGTTGAAAATGGTCCATAGCGTTAAGCAAGTAGTTGTGGCCGAGTGGTTAAGGCGATGGACTTGAAATCCATTGGGGTCTCCCCGCGTAGGTTCAAATCCTGCCGACTACGTGCTACTTCACCTTTGGTGATATTTTATACTTCATATTAAATGGCATCTGCACAAGCAGGCCGAATATAGCTATCACTCTCAATAGAGCTAAGGAAGGCGAAACACTGGGCAGGGAATGGGATCAAAAGAGTGGCCGGAGAAGGCATGAGACTACCTGTCTGGCACTCCTGCCACTTGTGCACCCCAGCTGTCGAGAAGACACATGTCGAGTAATAGCCAAGGAGATTGGGAAAGAACTTCAGTTATCATCTCGCCAGTAAGTTCCATCTGAGGTATCAGATGCATGAAGGAAGTAGCCTTATTGGGGCGTCTGACAGTGTCATTATTTTCCTAAAGTGTCATAACTGCATTCTTTTACAACCTCCTTTTTGCTTTTCTCTGGCCAGGAACATGAACTTTATAATAGTGCCTTTGAGTCACGTCAGTATGCAGGTATGGACCGAGTGTGTTTTTTGCAGTAGAACGGATAGGCAAAGATGGGAAGGCAGTGGAGCAGAGTGAACTGAGGGAAAGAAAAAGACTGCTGTGAGAGTGAGAACCTCAGCTTAAGTGGCAGCCACCCCTCGTGAGTAGTCGTGGCCGAGTGGTTAAGGTGATGGACTCGAAATCCATTGGGTTGTCCCCGCGCAGGTTCAAATCCTGCCGACTACGTCGGTGCTCTTTCACAATGATGTGTTAGGTTTTTCCTTGGATGCCTCCTTTCCCAGGAATAAGCATGTATTATTCAACAACGTTGAGAGCACAGGTAAAACAAAGACAAGAATGTGAAACAATGCACTGTGCAATGCCAGCATGAAAACTCTCAAGGAGTACGCTGCCCAGGCCTACAGCTTCTCAGACACTGTATCTGTCTATTTTGGGGAGCTGCAGAGAAGCCTTGCCTGTGCTTTTCGAGCCTGCTGTCTGGGGTGAGTGCCTGGATAAATTGTTGTTGGGAAGGACAAGGCAGCTAGCTCCTCTACAGGGGTCAATTTAGGAGGTTGGTGGGAAGCACAGGAAGGAAGCTCTCTGCTGTTGCTTCTCGGCCTAGGCAGAGCTGCAGGTGTGGTTAAAAAGGATTGGCGTTTGGCCAGGTCCCAGACCACAGTGCAACCTAGGGCAACAAGAGAGGTGAGGCTACTGAGGCCCTTACCCTGAGCCTTCTGACCCCACCGCCCCTTTGGCCCCGATCGGCCAAAACCTCTCTATAAGGGCTAAAGGTGATTATTATATATGCCTGAGTAACTTAGGGTCCCTCGCATAAATGGACTCCTGCTGAAGGAGCTCGCCTTTGCTTTGGGACTGGCCCAACACGGCCTTGCTCTCCTCAACAAACCTGCCACCAGCCAGGAGGCTGAATGGCTTGCAGAAGGACACTCCCAGGTATGCCCAAGCACTTCATTTGCATAGAGACTACCCTCTCTTGGGCCCGCCTCCACTCACCTATTAAGTAATGTGGCTAGAATATCAAGACAGAAAGAGGAGCAGGGCCTGACAGCCTTTCAAAGGCTCAACTGAGGTGCTGGGCTGACGGCTGGGATCACCAAAGCCTGGGATGACTCCAATATGGAAGCAGAAGCCTTAGGGCAAACAAAGGTCAGCAGTTGATGTGCTGTAAAGAAGAAGGGCTGCAGAGGGCCTCAGCAAAGCCTTCGGAATACTTGTGGATTGGCAGGAGTGCCTATATTTGTTTTTTGAGAAGCACCTTGCCAGTGCAAAGGATTGCTGAGGAAGAGGAAGGAGCAGAGCGGAATGACAGGAGCCAGTGAGGTTGCCTGTGAAGACATGAAGGGCTATGTTGAAAGGGGCACCGCTTGCAGAGCCAAGTAGTCGTTACCAAGTGGTTAAGGCGATGGACTAGATATCATTTGGCGTCTCCACGAGTATGTTCAAATCCTGCCGACTACGTCAGATGACATTTTTGGGATTCCTCTTCAGGGCCTCCTGCGTGGGAGAACAAGGGAGCAGCCTCTATGCAAAGCAGTCAGTAAAACAGAATATGAAGCAAAGACCATTAAAGCCACAGAAGAAAGATATGAACCCAGGCCAAATGCATCCTGCTCCCCCTCCCTCACCTGTCAGGCACTAGTCTGCAGAGAAACTGAACGCGCCCACTCTCCTCCAAGGAGAATTCAGCTCAGGAAACGCCTAGCCACAGGCCCTAGATTGGACGAGGCACTTCTTTTCATACCTGTAAAGACCAACCTGTCTCTCTGTGGAGTCCATTCATGGCCTCCAAGACAGAAGTTTTGCCATGGTGACTATCGTGGCTGCCATCTCCCTGACGTTAAAGCTACCACCTCTTCCGGCCTGATTTTTTTCCCCCGTCTCAAAACATGAACATACAAGGAGTGCTAATTTCACATGCATGCCTGCTTTTAGCTTGAGACGCTTTAGAAAGTCTTCTGTGGAATAGGAATGATGTATAGGAGAGCAGGGAAAATGGTACAGTGAACGGAAAGAAAAAAGACTACGGATGGAGGTAAAGTGCCCTGTTGAGATTCACTTGTGGGGGTAGTTGTGGCCGAGTGGTTAAGGCGATGGACTAGAAATCCATTGGGGTATCCCCGCGCAGGTTCGAATCTTGCCAACTACGCTGTCCCTTTTGTGAACAGTATTTTCCCATAATTCTTTGAAATACCTTCTGGCATAAATGCGGGCTCCAAAAGCAGGACTAATAGGGTCAGCGGCCTGGGAGGGCTCAAACTTTTGCCATTGTGGCCTTCCTCTCTAGAAAAGGACTGCTTCTGTCCAGAGGCTAGACCGCCAGCAGAAATAGAAACGAGCTACGTTGAAAATGGACCATACCTTTAAGCAAGTAGTCGTGGCCGTGTGGTTAAGGCAATGGACTTGAAATCCATTGGGGTCTCCCCGCGTAGGTTCAAATCCTGCCGACTACGTGCTACTTCACCTTTGGTGATATTTTATACTTCATATTAAATGGCATCTGCACAAGCAGGCCGAATATAGCTATCACTCTCAATAGAGCTAAGGAAGGCGAAACACTGGGCAGGGAATGGGATCAAAAGAGTGGCCGGAGAAGGCATGAGACTACCTGTCTGGCACTCCTGCCACTTGTGCACCCAAGCTGTCGACAAGACACATGTCGAGTAATAGCCAAGGAGATTGGGAAAGAACTTCAGTTATCATCTCGCCAGTAAGTTCCATCTGAGGTATCAGATGCATGAAGGAAGTAGCCTTATTGGGGCGTCTGACAGTGTCATTATTTTCCTAAAGTGTCATAACTGCATTCTTTTACAACCTCCTTTTTGCTTTTCTCTGGCCAGGAACATGAACTTTATAATAGTGCCTTTGAGTCACGTCAGTATGCAGGTATGGACCGAGTGTGTTTTTTGCAGTAGAACGGATAGGCAAAGATGGGAAGGCAGTGGAGCAGAGTGAACTGAGGGAAAGAAAAAGACTGCTGTGAGAGTGAGAACCTCAGCTTAAGTGGCAGCCACCCCTCGTGAGTAGTCGAGGCCGAGTGGTTAAGGCGATGGACTCGAAATCCATTGGGGTGTCCCCGCGCAGGTTCAAATCCTGCCGACTACGTCGGTGCTCTTTCACAATGATGTGTTAGGTTTTTCCTTGGATGCCTCCTTTCCCAGGAATAAGCATGTATTATTCAACAACGTTGAGAGCACAGGTAAAACAAAGACAAGAATGTGAAACAATGCACTGTGCAATGCCAGCATGAAAACTCTCAAGGAGTACGCTGCCCAGGCCTGCAGCTTCTCAGACACTGTATCTGTCTATTTTGGGGAGCTGCAGAGAAGCCTTGCCTGTGCTTTTCGAGCCTGCTGTCTGGGGTGAGTGCCTGGATAAATTGTTGTTGGGAAGGACAAGGCAGCTAGCTCCTCTACAGGGGTCAATTTAGGAGGTTGGTGGGAAGCACAGGAAGGGGCAGGAAGGAAGCTCTCTGCTGTTGCTTCTCGGCCTAGGCAGAGCTGCAGGTGTGGTTAAAAAGGATTGGCGTTTGGCCAGGTCCCAGACCACAGTGCAACCTAGGGCAACAAGAGAGGTGAGGCTACTGAGGCCCTTACCCTGAGCCTTCTGACCCCACCGCCCCTTTGGCCACGATCGGCCACGATCGGCCAAAACCTCTCTATAAGGGCTAAAGGTGATTATTATATATGCCTGAGTAACTTAGGGTCCCTCGCATAAATGGACTCCTGCTGAAGGAGCTCGCCTTTGCTTTGGGACTGGCCCAACACGGCCTTGCTCTCCTCAACAAACCTGCCACCAGCCAGGAGGCTGAATGGCTTGCAGAAGGACACTCCCAGGTATGCCCAAGCACTTCATTTGCATAGAGACTACCCTCTCTTGGGCCCGCCTCCACTCACCTATTAAGTAATGTGGCTAGAATATCAAGACAGAAAGAGGAGCAGGGCCTGACAGCCTTTCAAAGGCTCAACTGAGGTGCTGGGCTGACGGCTGGGATCACCAAAGCCTGGGATGACTCCAATATGGAAGCAGAAGCCTTAGGGCAAACAAAGGTCAGCAGTTGTTGTGCTGTAAAGAAGAAGGGCTGCAGAGGGCCTCAGCAAAGCCTTCGGAATACTTGTGGATTGGCAGGAGTGCCTATATTTGTTTTTTGAGAAGCACCTTGCCAGTGCAAAGGATTGCTGAGGAAGAGGAAGGAGAGAGCGGAATGACTGGAGCCAGTGAGGTTGCCTGTGAAGACATGAAGGGCTATGTTGAAAGGGGCACCGCTTGCAGAGCCAAGTAGTCGTTACCAAGTGGTTAAGGCGATGGAATAGATATCATTTGGCGTCTCCACAAGTATGTTCAAATCCTGCCGACTACGTCAGATGACATTTTTGGGATTCCTCTTCAGGGCCTCCTGCGTGGGAGAACAAGGGAGCAGCCTCTATGCAAAGCAGTCAGTAAAACAGAATATGAAGCAAAGACCATTAAAGCCACAGAAGAAAGATATGAACCCAGGCCAAATGCATCCTGCTCCCCCTCCCTCACCTGTCAGGCACTAGTCTGCAGAGAAACTGAACGCGCCCACTCTCCTCCAAGGAGAATTCAGCTCAGGAAACGCCTAGCCACAGGCCCTAGATTGGACGAGGCACTTCTTTTCATACCTGTAAAGACCAACCCGTCTCTCTGTGGAGTCCATTCATGGCCTCCAAGACAGAAGTTTTGCCATGGTGCCTATCGTGGCTGCCATCTCCCTGACGTTAAAGCTACCACCTCTTTCGGCCTGATTTTTTTCCCCCGTCTCAAAACATGAACATACAAGAAGTGCTAATTTCACATGCATGCCTGCTTTTAGCTTGAGACGCTTTAGAAAGTCTTCTGTGGAATAGGAATGATGTATAGGAGAGCAGGGAAAATGGTCCAGTGAACGGAAAGAAAAAAGACTACGGATGGAGGTAAAGTGCCCTGTTGAGATTCACTTGTGGGGGTAGTTGTGGCTGAGTGGTTAAGGCGATGGACTAGAAATCCATTGGGGTATCCCCATGCAGGTTCGATTCCTGCCAACTACGCTGTCCCTTTTGTGAACAGTATTTTCCCATAATTCTTTGAAATACCTTTTGGCATAAATGCGGGCTCCAAAAGCAGGACTAATAGGGTCAGCGGCCTGGGAGGGCTCAAACTTTTGCCATTGTGGCCTTCCTCTCTAGAAAAGGACTGCTTCTGTCCAGAGGCTAGACCGCCAGCAGAAATAGAAACGAGCTACGTTGAAAATGGACCATAGCTTTAAGCAAGTAGTTGTGGCCGAGTGGTTAAGGCGATGGACTTGAAATCCATTGGGGTCTCCCCGCGTAGGTTCAAATCCTGCCGACTACGTGCTACTTCACCTTTGGTGATATTTTATACTTCATATTAAATGGCATCTGCACAAGCAGGCCGAATATAGCTATCACTCTCAATAGAGCTAAGGAAGGCGAAACACTGGGCAGGGAATGGGATCAAAAGAGTGGCCGGAGAAGGCATGAGACTACCTGTCTGGCACTCCTGCCACTTGTGCACCCCAGCTGTCGAGAAGACACATGTCGAGTAATAGCCAAGGAGATTGGGAAAGAACTTCAGTTATCATCTCGCCAGTAAGTTCCATCTGAGGTATCAGATGCATGAAGGAAGTAGCCTTATTGGGGCGTCTGACAGTGTCATTATTTTCCTAAAGTGTCATAACTGCATTCTTTTACAACCTCCTTTTTGCTTTTCTCTGGCCAGGAACATGAACTTTATAATAGTGCCTTTGAGTCACGTCAGTATGCAGGTATGGACCGAGTGTGTTTTTTGCAGTAGAACGGATGGGCAAAGATGGGAAGGCAGTGGAGCAGAGTGAACTGAGGGAAAGAAAAAGACTGCTGTGAGAGTGAGAACCTCAGCTTAAGTGGCAGCCACCCCTCGTGAGTAGTCGTGGCCGCGTGGTTAAGGCGATGGACTCGAAATCCATTGGGGTGTCCCCGCGCAGGTTCAAATCCTGCCGACTACGTCGGTGCTCTTTCACAATGATGTGTTAGGTTTTTCCTTGGATGCCTCCTTTCCCAGGAATAAGCATGTATTATTCAACAACGTTGAGAGCACAGGTAAAACAAAGACAAGAATGTGAAACAATGCACTGTGCAATGCCAGCATGAAAACTTTCAAGGAGTACGCTGCCCAGGCCTACAGCTTCTCAGACACTGTATCTGTCTATTTTGGGGAGCTGCAGAGAAGCCTTGCCTGTGCTTTTCGAGCCTGCTGTCTGGGGTGAGTGCCTGGATAAATTGTTGTTGGGAAGGACAAGGCAGCTAGCTCCTCTACAGGGGTCAATTTAGGAGGTTGGTGGGAAGCATAGGAAGGGGCAGGAAGGAAGCTCTCTGCTGTTGCTTCTCGGCCTAGGCAGAGCTGCAGGTGTGGTTAAAAAGGATTGGCGTTTGGCCAGGTCCCAGACCACAGTGCAACCTAGGGCAACAAGAGAGGTGAGGCTACTGAGGCCCTTACCCTGAGCCTTCTGACCCCACCGCCCCTTTGGCCACGATCGGCCACGATCGGCCAAAACCTCTCTATAAGGGCTAAAGGTGATTATTATATATGCCTGAGTAACTTAGGGTCCCTCGCATAAATGGACTCCTGCTGAAGGAGCTCGCCTTTGCTTTGGGACTGGCCCAACACGGCCTTGCTCTCCTCAACAAACCTGCCACCAGCCAGGAGGCTGAATGGCTTGCAGAAGGACACTCCCAGGTATGCCCAAGCACTTCATTTGCATAGAGACTACCCTCTCTTGGGCCCGCCTCCACTCACCTATTAAGTAATGTGGCTAGAATATCAAGACAGAAAGAGGAGCAGGGCCTGACAGCCTTTCAAAGGCTCAACTGAGGTGCTGGGCTGACGGCTGGGATCACCAAAGCCTGGGATGACTCCAATATGGAAGCAGAAGCCTTAGGGCAAACAAAGGTCAGCAGTTGTTGTGCTGTAAAGAAGAAGGGCTGCAGAGGGCCTCAGCAAAGCCTTCGGAATACTTGTGGATTGGCAGGAGTGCCTATATTTGTTTTTTGAGAAGCACCTTGCCAGTGCAAAGGATTGCTGAGGAAGAGGAAGGAGAGAGCGGAATGACTGGAGCCAGTGAGGTTGCCTGTGAAGACATGAAGGGCTATGTTGAAAGGGGCACCGCTTGCAGAGCCAAGTAGTCGTTACCAAGTGGTTAAGGCGATGGAATAGATATCATTTGGCGTCTCCACGAGTATGTTCAAATCCTGCCGACTACGTCAGATGACATTTTTGGGATTCCTCTTCAGGGCCTCCTGCGTGGGAGAACAAGGGAGCAGCCTCTATGCAAAGCAGTCAGTAAAACAGAATATGAAGCAAAGACCATTAAAGCCACAGAAGAAAGATATGAACCCAGGCCAAATGCATCCTGCTCCCCCTCCCTCACCTGTCAGGCACTAGTCTGCAGAGAAACTGAACGCGCCCACTCTCCTCCAAGGAGAATTCAGCTCAGGAAACGCCTACCACAGGCCCTAGATTGGACGAGGCACTTCTTTTCATACCTGTAAAGACCAACCCGTCTCTCTGTGGAGTCCATTCATGGCCTCCAAGACAGAAGTTTTGCCATGGTGCCTATCGTGGCTGCCATCTCCCTGACGTTAAAGCTACCACCTCTTTCGGCCTGATTTTTTTCCCCCGTCTCAAAACATGAACATACAAGGAGTGCTAATTTCACATGCATGCCTGCTTTTAGCTTGAGACGCTTTAGAAAGTCTTCTGTGGAATAGGAATGATGTATAGGAGAGCAGGGAAAATGGTCCAGTGAACGGAAAGAAAAAAGACTACGGATGGAGGTAAAGTGCCCTGTTGAGATTCACTTGTGTGGGTAGTTGTGGCTGAGTGGTTAAGGCGATGGACTAGAAATCCATTGGGGTATCCCCGTGCAGGTTCGAATCCTGCCAACTACGCTGTCCCTTTTGTGAACAGTATTTTCCCATAATTCTTTGAAATACCTTTTGGCATAAATGCGGGCTCCAAAAGCAGGACTAATAGGGTCAGCGGCCTGGGAGGGCTCAAACTTTTGCCATTGTGGCCTTCCTCTCTAGAAAAGGACTGCTTCTGTCCAGAGGCTAGACCGCCAGCAGAAATAGAAACGAGCTACGTTGAAAATGGACCATAGCTTTAAGCAAGTAGTTGTGGCCGAGTGGTTAAGGCGATGGACTTGAAATCCATTGGGGTCTCCCCGCGTAGGTTCAAATCCTGCCGACTACGTGCTACTTCACCTTTGGTGATATTTTATACTTCATATTAAATGGCATCTGCACAAGCAGGCCGAATATAGCTATCACTCTCAATAGAGCTAAGGAAGGCGAAACACTGGGCAGGGAATGGGATCAAAAGAGTGGCCGGAGAAGGCATGAGACTACCTGTCTGGCACTCCTGCCACTTGTGCACCCCAGCTGTCGAGAAGACACATGTCGAGTAATAGCCAAGGAGATTGGGAAAGAACTTCAGTTATCATCTCGCCAGTAAGTTCCATCTGAGGTATCAGATGCATGAAGGAAGTAGCCTTATTGGGGCGTCTGACAGTGTCATTATTTTCCTAAAGTGTCATAACTGCATTCTTTTACAACCTCCTTTTTGATTTTCTCTGGCCAGGAACATGAACTTTATAATAGTGCCTTTGAGTCACGTCAGTATGCAGGTATGGACCGAGTGTATTTTTTGCAGTAGAACGGATAGGCAAAGATGGGAAGGCAGTGGAGCAGAGTGAACTGAGGGAAAGAAAAAGACTGCTGTGAGAGTGAGAACCTCAGCTTAAGTGGCAGCCACCCCTCGTGAGTAGTCATGGCCGAGTGGTTAAGGCGATGGACTCGAAATCCATTGGGGTGTCCCCGCGCAGGTTCAAATCCTGCCGACTACGTCGGTGCTCTTTCACAATGATGTGTTAGGTTTTTCCTTGGATGCCTCCTTTCCCAGGAATAAGCATGTATTATTCAACAACGTTGAGAGCACAGGTAAAACAAAGACAAGAATGTGAAACAATGCACTGTGCAATGCCAGCATGAAAACTCTCAAGGAGTACGCTGCCCAGGCCTACAGCTTCTCAGACACTGTATCTGTCTATTTTGGGGAGCTGCAGAGAAGCCTTGCCTGTGCTTTTCGAGCCTGCTGTCTGGGGTGAGTGCCTGGATAAATTGTTGTTGGGAAGGACAAGGCAGCTAGCTCCTCTACAGGGGTCAATTTAGGAGGTTGGTGGGAAGCACAGGAAGGGGCAGGAAGGAAGCTCTCTGCTGTTGCTTCTCGGCCTAGGCAGAGCTGCAGGTGTGGTTAAAAAGGATTGGCGTTTGGCCAGGTCCCAGACCACAGTGCAACCTAGGGCAACAAGAGAGGTGAGGCTACTGAGGCCCTTACCCAGAGCCTTCTGACCCCACCGCCCCTTTGGCCCCAATCGGCCAAAACCTCTCTATAAGGGCTAAAGGTGATTATTATATATGCCTGAGTAACTTAGGGTCCCTCGCATAAATGGACTCCTGCTGAAGGAGCTCGCCTTTGCTTTGGGACTGGCCCAACACGGCCTTGCTCTCCTCAACAAACCTGCCACCAGCCAGGAGGCTGAATGGCTTGCAGAAGGACACTCCCAGGTATGCCCAAGCACTTCATTTGCATAGAGACTACCCTCTCTTGGGCCCGCCTCCACTCACCTATTAAGTAATGTGGCTAGAATATCAAGACAGAAAGAGGAGCAGGGCCTGACAGCCTTTCAAAGGCTCAACTGAGGTGCTGGGCTGACGGCTGGGATCACCAAAGCCTGGGATGACTCCAATATGGAAGCAGAAGCCTTAGGGCAAACAAAGGTCAGCAGTTGATGTGCTGTAAAGAAGAAGGGCTGCAGAGGGCCTCAGCAAAGCCTTCGGAATACTTGTGGATTGGCAGGAGTGCCTATATTTGTTTTTTGAGAAGCACCTTGCCAGTGCAAAGGATTGCTGAGGAAGAGGAAGGAGCAGAGCGGAATGACAGGAGCCAGTGAGGTTGCCTGTGAAGACATGAAGGGCTATGTTGAAAGGGGCACCGCTTGCAGAGCCAAGTAGTCGTTACCAAGTGGTTAAGGCGATGGACTAGATATCATTTGGCGTCTCCACGAGTATGTTCAAATCCTGCCGACTACGTCAGATGACATTTTTGGGATCCCTCTTCAGGGCCTCCTGCGTGGGAGAACAAGGGAGCAGCCTCTATGCAAAGCAGTCAGTAAAACAGAATATGAAGCAAAGACCATTAAAGCCACAGAAGAAAGATATGAACCCAGGCCAAATGCATCCTGCTCCCCCTCCCTCACCTGTCAGGCACTAGTCTGCAGAGAAACTGAACGCGCCCACTCTCCTCCAAGGAGAATTCAGCTCAGGAAACGCCTAGCCACAGGCCCTAGATTGGACGAGGCACTTCTTTTCATACCTGTAAAGACCAACCCGTCTCTCTGTGGAGTCCATTCATGGCCTCCAAGACAGAAGTTTTGCCAAGGTGACTATCGTGGCTGCCATCTCCCTGACGTTAAAGCTACCACCTCTTCCGGCCTGATTTTTTTCCCCCGTCTCAAAACATGAACATACAAGGAGTGCTAATTTCACATGCATGCCTGCTTTTAGCTTGAGACGCTTTAGAAAGTCTTCTGTGGAATAGGAATGATGTATAGGAGAGCAGGGAAAATGGTACAGTGAACGGAAAGAAAAAAGACTACGGATGGAGGTAAGGTGCCCTGTTGAGATTCACTTGTGGGGGTAGTTGTGGCCGAGTGGTTAAGGCGATGGACTAGAAATCCATTGGGGTATCCCCGCGCAGGTTCGAATCTTGCCAACTACGCTGTCCCTTTTGTGAACAGTATTTTCCCATAATTCTTTGAAATACCTTCTGGCATAAATGTGGGCTCCAAAAGCAGGACTAATAGGGTCAGCGGCCTGGGAGGGCTCAAACTTTTGCCATTGTGGCCTTCCTCTCTAGAAAAGGACTGCTTCTGTCCAGAGGCTAGACCGCCAGCAGAAATAGAAACGAGCTACGTTGAAAATGGACCATACCTTTAAGCAAGTAGTCGTGGCCGTGTGGTTAAGGCAATGGACTTGAAATCCATTGGGGTCTCCCCGCGTAGGTTCAAATCCTGCCGACTACGTGCTACTTCACCTTTGGTGATATTTTATACTTCATATTAAATGGCATCTGCACAAGCAGGCCGAATATAGCTATCACTCTCAATAGAGCTAAGGAAGGCGAAACACTGGGCAGGGAATGGGATCAAAAGAGTGGCCGGAGAAGGCATGAGACTACCTGTCTGGCACTCCTGCCACTTGTGCACCCAAGCTGTCGAGAAGACACGTCGAGTAATAGCCAAGGAGATTGGGAAAGAACTTCAGTTATCATCTCGCCAGTAAGTTCCATCTGAGGTATCAGATGCATGAAGGAAGTAGCCTTATTGGGGCGTCTGACAGTGTCATTATTTTCCTAAAGTGTCATAACTGCATTCTTTTACAACCTCCTTTTTGCTTTTCTCTGGCCAGGAACATGAACTTTATAATAGTGCCTTTGAGTCACGTCAGTATGCAGGTATGGACCGAGTGTGTTTTTTGCAGTAGAACGGATAGGCAAAGATGGGAAGGCAGTGGAGCAGAGTGAACTGAGGGAAAGAAAAAGACTGCTGTGAGAGTGAGAACCTCAGCTTAAGTGGCAGCCACCCCTCGTGAGTAGTTGTGGCCGAGTGGTTAAGGCGATGGACTCGAAATCCATTGGGGTGTCCCCGCGCAGGTTCAAATCCTGCCGACTACGTCGGTGCTCTTTCACAATGATGTGTTAGCTTTTTCCTTGGATGCCTCCTTTCCCAGGAATAAGCATGTATTATTCAACAACGTTGAGAGCACAGGTAAAACAAAGACAAGAATGTGAAACTGTGCAATGCCAGCATGAAAACTCTCAAGGAGTACGCTGCCCAGGCCTACAGCTTCTCAGACACTGTATCTGTCTATTTTGGGGAGCTGCAGAGAAGCCTTGCCTGTGCTTTTCGAGCCTGCTGTCTGGGGTGAGTGCCTGGATAAATTGTTGTTGGGAAGGACAAGGCAGCTAGCTCCTCTACAGGGGTCAATTTAGGAGGTTGGTGGGAAGCACAGGAAGGGGCAGGACGGAAGCTCTCTGCTGTTGCTTCTCGGCCTAGGCAGAGCTGCAGGTGTGGTTAAAAAGGATTGGCGTTTGGCCAGGTCCCAGACCACAGTGCAACCTAGGGCAACAAGAGAGGTGAGGCTACTGAGGCCCTTACCCTGAGCCTTCTGACCCCACCGCCCCTTTGGCCCCGATCGGCCAAAACCTCTCTATAAGGGCTAAAGGTGATTATTATATATGCCTGAGTAACTTAGGGTCCCTCGCATAAATGGACTCCTGCTGAAGGAGCTCGCCTTTGCTTTGGGACTGGCCCAACACGGCCTTGCTCTCCTCAACAAACCTGCCACCAGCCAGGAGGCTGAATGGCTTGCAGAAGGACACTCCCAGGTATGCCCAAGCACTTCATTTGCATAGAGACTACCCTCTCTTGGGCCCGCCTCCACTCACCTATTAAGTAATGTGGCTAGAATATCAAGACAGAAAGAGGAGCAGGGCCTGACAGCCTTTCAAAGGCTCAACTGAGGTGCTGGGCTGACGGCTGGGATCACCAAAGCCTGGGATGACTCCAATATGGAAGCAGAAGCCTTAGGGCAAACAAAGGTCAGCAGTTGATGTGCTGTAAAGAAGAAGGGCTGCAGAGGGCCTCAGCAAAGCCTTCGGAATACTTGTGGATTGGCAGGAGTGCCTATATTTGTTTTTTGAGAAGCACCTTGCCAGTGCAAAGGATTGCTGAGGAAGAGGAAGGAGCAGAGCGGAATGACAGGAGCCAGTGAGGTTGCCTGTGAAGACATGAAGGGCTATGTTGAAAGGGGCACCGCTTGCAGAGCCAAGTAGTCGTTACCAAGTGGTTAAGGCGATGGACTAGATATCATTTGGCGTCTCCACGAGTATGTTCAAATCCTGCCGACTACGTCAGATGACATTTTTGGGATTCCTCTTCAGGGCCTCCTGCGTGGGAGAACAAGGGAGCAGCCTCTATGCAAAGCAGTCAGTAAAACAGAATATGAAGCAAAGACCATTAAAGCCACAGAAGAAAGATATGAACCCAGGCCAAATGCATCCTGCTCCCCCTCCCTCACCTGTCAGGCACTAGTCTGCAGAGAAACTGAACGCGCCCACTCTCCTCCAAGGAGAATTCAGCTCAGGAAATGCCTAGCCACAGGCCCTAGATTGGACGAGGCACTTCTTTTCATACCTGTAAAGACCAACCCGTCTCTCTGTGGAGTCCATTCATGGCCTCCAAGACAGAAGTTTTGCCATGGTGACTATCGTGGCTGCCATCTCCCTGACGTTAAAGCTACCACCTCTTCCGGCCTGATTTTTTTCCCCCGTCTCAAAACATGAACATACAAGGAGTGCTAATTTCACATGCATGCTTGCTTTTAGCTTGAGACGCTTTAGAAAGTCTTCTGTGGAATAGGAATGATGTATAGGAGAGCAGGGAAAATGGTACAGTGAACGGAAAGAAAAAAGACTACGGATGGAGGTAAAGTGCCCTGTTGAGATTCACTTGTGGGGGTAGTTGTGGCCGAGTGGTTAAGGCAATGGACTAGAAATCCATTGGGGTATCCCCGCGCAGGTTCGAATCCTGCCAACTACGCTGTCCCTTTTGTGAACAGTATTTTCCCATAATTCTTTGAAATACCTTCTGGCATAAATGCGGGCTCCAAAAGCAGGACTAATAGGGTCAGCGGCCTGGGAGGGCTCAAACTTTTGCCATTGTGGCCTTCCTCTCTAGAAAAGGACTGCTTCTGTCCAGAGGCTAGACCGCCAGCAGAAATAGAAACGAGCTACGTTGAAAATGGACCATACCTTTAAGCAAGTAGTCGTGGCCGTGTGGTTAAGGCAATGGACTTGAAATCCATTGGGGTCTCCCCGCGTAGGTTCAAATCCTGCCGACTACGTGCTACTTCACCTTTGGTGATATTTTATACTTCATATTAAATGGCATCTGCACAAGCAGGCCGAATATAGCTATCACTCTCAATAGAGCTAAGGAAGGCGAAACACTGGGCAGGGAATGGGATCAAAAGAGTGGCCGGAGAAGGCATGAGACTACCTGTCTGGCACTCCTGCCACTTGTGCACCCCAGCTGTCGAGAAGACACATGTCGAGTAATAGCCAAGGAGATTGGGAAAGAACTTCAGTTATCATCTCGCCAGTAAGTTCCGTCTGAGGTATCAGATGCATGAAGGAAGTAGCCTTATTGGGGCGTCTGACAGTGTCATTATTTTCCTAAAGTGTCATAACTGCATTCTTTTACAACCTCCTTTTTGCTTTTCTCTGGCCAGGAACATGAACTTTATAATAGTGCCTTTGAGTCACGTCAGTATGCAGGTATGGACCGAGTGTGTTTTTTGCAGTAGAACGGATAGGCAAAGATGGGAAGGCAGTGGAGCAGAGTGAACTGAGGGAAAGAAAAAGACTGCTGTGAGAGTGAGAACCTCAGCTTAAGTGGCAGCCACCCCTCGTGAGTAGTCGTGGCCGAGTGGTTAAGGCGATGGATTCGAAATCCATTGGGGTGTCCCCGCGCAGGTTCAAATCCTGCCGACTACGTCGGTGCTCTTTCACAATGATGTGTTAGGTTTTTCCTTGGATGCCTCCTTTCCCAGGAATAAGCATGTATTATTCAACAACGTTGAGAGCACAGGTAAAACAAAGACAAGAATGTGAAACAATGCACTGTGCAATGCCAGCATGAAAACTCTCATGGAGTACGCTGCCCAGGCCTACAGCTTCTCAGACACTGTATCTGTCTATTTTGGGGAGCTGCAGAGAAGCCTTGCCTGTGCTTTTCGAGCCTGCTGTCTGGGGTGAGTGCCTGGATAAATTGTTGTTGGGAAGGACAAGGCAGCTAGCTCCTCTACAGGGGTCAATTTAGGAGGTTGGTGGGAAGCACAGGAAGGGGCAGGAAGGAAGCTCTCTGCTGTTGCTTCTCGGCCTAGGCAGAGCTGCAGGTGTGGTTAAAAAGGATTGGCGTTTGGCCAGGTCCCAGACCACAGTGCAACCTAGGGCAACAAGAGAGGTGAGGCTACTGAGGCCCTTACCCTGAGCCTTCTGACCCCACCGCCCCTTTGGCCCCGATCGGCCAAAACCTCTCTATAAGGGATAAAGGTGATTATTATATATGCCTGAGTAACTTAGGGTCCCTCGCATAAATGGACTCCTGCTGAAGGAGCTCGCCTTTGCTTTGGGACTGGCCCAACACGGCCTTGCTCTCCTCAACAAACCTGCCACCAGCCAGGAGGCTGAATGGCTTGCAGAAGGACACTCCCAGGTATGCCCAAGCACTTCATTTGCATAGAGACTACCCTCTCTTGGGCCCGCCTCCACTCACCTATTAAGTAATGTGGCTAGAATATCAAGACAGAAAGAGGAGCAGGGCCTGACAGCCTTTCAAAGGCTCAACTGAGGTGCTGGGCTGACGGCTGGGATCACCAAAGCCTGGGATGACTCCAATATGGAAGCAGAAGCCTTAGGGCAAACAAAGGTCAGCAGTTGATGTGCTGTAAAGAAGAAGGGCTGCAGAGGGCCTCAGCAAAGCCTTCGGAATACTTGTGGATTGGCAGGAGTGCCTATATTTGTTTTTTGAGAAGCACCTTGCCAGTGCAAAGGATTGCTGAGGAAGAGGAAGGAGCAGAGCGGAATGACAGGAGCCAGTGAGGTTGCCTGTGAAGACATGAAGGGCTATGTTGAAAGGGGCACCGCTTGCAGAGCCAAGTAGTCGTTACCAAGTGGTTAAGGCGATGGACTAGATATCATTTGGCGTCTCCACGAGTATGTTCAAATCCTGCCGACTACGTCAGATGACATTTTTGGGATTCCTCTTCAGGGCCTCCTGCGTGGGAGAACAAGGGAGCAGCCTCTATGCAAAGCAGTCAGTAAAACAGAATATGAAGCAAAGACCATTAAAGCCACAGAAGAAAGATATGAACCCAGGCCAAATGCATCCTGCTCCCCCTCCCTCACCTGTCAGGCACTAGTCTGCAGAGAAACTGAACACGCCCACTCTCCTCCAAGGAGAATTCAGCTCAGG
Source organism: Pleurodeles waltl (assembly GCF_031143425.1). Classification (NCBI taxonomy): domain Eukaryota; kingdom Metazoa; phylum Chordata; class Amphibia; order Caudata; family Salamandridae; genus Pleurodeles; species Pleurodeles waltl. The sequence continues at coordinate 11,379,935 of NC_090446.1, forward strand.
AAACGCCTAGCCACAGGCCCTAGATTGGACGAGGCACTTCTTTTCATACCTGTAAAGACCAACCCGTCTCTCTGTGGAGTCCATTCATGGCCTCCAAGACAGAAGTTTTGCCATGGTGACTATCGTGGCTGCCATCTCCCTGACGTTAAAGCTACCACCTCTTCCGGCCTGATTTTTTTCCCCCCGTCTCAAAACATGAACATACAAGGAGTGCTAATTTCACATGCATGCCTGCTTTTAGCTTGAGACGCTTTAGAAAGTCTTCTGTGGAATAGGAATGATGTATAGGAGAGCAGGGAAAATGGTACAGTGAACGGAAAGAAAAAAGACTACGGATGGAGGTAAAGTGCCCTGTTGAGATTCACTTGTGGGGGTAGTTGTGGCCGAGTGGTTAAGGCGATGGACTAGAAATCCATTGGGGTATCCCCGCGCAGGTTCGAATCTTGCCAACTACGCTGTCCCTTTTGTGAACAGTATTTTCCCATAATTCTTTGAAATACCTTCTGGCATAAATGCGGGCTCCAAAAGCAGGACTAATAGGGTCAGCGGCCTGGGAGGGCTCAAACTTTTGCCATTGTGGCCTTCCTCTCTAGAAAAGGACTGCTTCTGTCCAGAGGCTAGACCGCCAGCAGAAATAGAAACGAGCTACGTTGAAAATGGACCATACCTTTAAGCAAGTAGTTGTGGCCGTGTGGTTAAGGCAATGGACTTGAAATCCATTGGGGTCTCCCCGCGTAGGTTCAAATCCTGCCGACTACGTGCTACTTCACCTTTGGTGATATTTTATACTTCATATTAAATGGCATCTGTACAAGCAGGCCGAATATAGCTATCACTCTCAATAGAGCTAAGGAAGGCGAAACACTGGGCAGGGAATGGGATCAAAAGAGTGGCCGGAGAAGGCATGAGACTACCTGTCTGGCACTCCTGCCACTTGTGCACCCAAGCTGTCGAGAAGACACATGTCGAGTAATAGCCAAGGAGATTGGGAAAGAACTTCAGTTATCATCTCGCCAGTAAGTTCCATCTGAGGTATCAGATGCATGAAGGAAGTAGCCTTATTGGGGCGTCTGACAGTGTCATTATTTTCCTAAAGTGTCATAACTGCATTCTTTTACAACCTCCTTTTTGCTTTTCTCTGGCCAGGAACATGAACTTTATAATAGTGCCTTTGAGTCACGTCAGTATGCAGGTATGGACCGAGTGTGTTTTTTGCAGTAGAACGGATAGGCAAAGATGGGAAGGCAGTGGAGCAGAGTGAACTGAGGGAAAGAAAAAGACTGCTGTGAGAGTGAGAACCTCAGCTTAAGTGGCAGCCACCCCTCGTGAGTAGTCGTGGCCGAGTGGTTAAGGCGATGGACTCGAAATCCATTGGGGTGTCCCCGCGCAGGTTCAAATCCTGCCGACTACGTCGGTGCTCTTTCACAATGATGTGTTAGGTTTTTCCTTGGATGCCTCCTTTCCCAGGAATAAGCATGTATTATTCAACAACGTTGAGAGCACAGGTAAAACAAAGACAAGAATGTGAAACAATGCACTGTGCAATGCCAGCATGAAAACTCTCAAGGAGTACGCTGCCCAGGCCTACAGCTTCTCAGACACTGTATCTGTCTATTTTGGGGAGCTGCAGAGAAGCCTTGCCTGTGCTTTTCGAGCCTGCTGTCTGGGGTGAGTGCCTGGATAAATTGTTGTTGGGAAGGACAAGGCAGCTAGCTCCTCTACAGGGGTCAATTTAGGAGGTTGGTGGGAAGCACAGGAAGGGGCAGGAAGGAAGCTCTCTGCTGTTGCTTCTCGGCCTAGGCAGAGCTGCAGGTGTGGTTAAAAAGGATTGGCGTTTGGCCAGGTCCCAGACCACAGTGCAACCTAGGGCAACAAGAGAGGTGAGGCTACTGAGGCCCTTACCCTGAGCCTTCTGACCCCACCGCCCCTTTGGCCCCGATCGGCCAAAACCTCTCTATAAGGGCTAAAGGTGATTATTATATATGCCTGAGTAACTTAGGGTCCCTCGCATAAATGGACTCCTGCTGAAGGAGCTCGCCTTTGCTTTGGGACTGGCCCAACACGGCCTTGCTCTCCTCAACAAACCTGCCACCAGCCAGGAGGCTGAATGGCTTGCAGAAGGACACTCCCAGGTATGCCCAAGCACTTCATTTGCATAGAGACTACCCTCTCTTGGGCCCGCCTCCACTCACCTATTAAGTAATGTGGCTAGAATATCAAGACAGAAAGAGGAGCAGGGCCTGACAGCCTTTCAAAGGCTCAACTGAGGTGCTGGGCTGACGGCTGGGATCACCAAAGCCTGGGATGACTCCAATATGGAAGCAGAAGCCTTAGGGCAAACAAAGGTCAGCAGTTGATGTGCTGTAAAGAAGAAGGGCTGCAGAGGGCCTCAGCAAAGCCTTCGGAATACTTGTGGATTGGCAGGAGTGCCTATATTTGTTTTTTGAGAAGCACCTTGCCAGTGCAAAGGATTGCTGAGGAAGAGGAAGGAGCAGAGCGGAATGACAGGAGCCAGAGAGGTTGCCTGTGAAGACATGAAGGGCTATGTTGAAAGGGGCACCGCTTGCAGAGCCAAGTAGTCGTTACCAAGTGGTTAAGGCGATGGACTAGATATCATTTGGCGTCTCCACGAGTATGTTCAAATCCTGCCGACTACGTCAGATGACATTTTTGGGATCCCTCTTCAGGGCCTCCTGCGTGGGAGAACAAGGGAGCAGCCTCTATGCAAAGCAGTCAGTAAAACAGAATATGAAGCAAAGACCATTAAAGCCACAGAAGAAAGATATGAACCCAGGCCAAATGCATCCTGCTCCCCCTCCCTCACCTGTCAGGCACTAGTCTGCAGAGAAACTGAACGCGCCCACTCTCCTCCAAGGAGAATTCAGCTCAGGAAACGCCTAGCCACAGGCCCTAGATTGGACGAGGCACTTCTTTTCATACCTGTAAAGACCAACCCGTCTCTCTGTGGAGTCCATTCATGGCCTCCAAGACAGAAGTTTTGCCAAGGTGACTATCGTGGCTGCCATCTCCCTGACGTTAAAGCTACCACCTCTTCCGGCCTGATTTTTTTCCCCCGTCTCAAAACATGAACATACAAGGAGTGCTAATTTCACATGCATGCCTGCTTTTAGCTTGAGACGCTTTAGAAAGTCTTCTGTGGAATAGGAATGATGTATAGGAGAGCAGGGAAAATGGTACAGTGAACGGAAAGAAAAAAGACTACGGATGGAGGTAAGGTGCCCTGTTGAGATTCACTTGTGGGGGTAGTTGTGGCCGAGTGGTTAAGGCGATGGACTAGAAATCCATTGGGGTATCCCCGCGCAGGTTCGAATCTTGCCAACTACGCTGTCCCTTTTGTGAACAGTATTTTCCCATAATTCTTTGAAATACCTTCTGGCATAAATGCGGGCTCCAAAAGCAGGACTAATAGGGTCAGCGGCCTGGGAGGGCTCAAACTTTTGCCATTGTGGCCTTCCTCTCTAGAAAAGGACTGCTTCTGTCCAGAGGCTAGACCGCCAGCAGAAATAGAAACGAGCTACGTTGAAAATGGACCATACCTTTAAGCAAGTAGTCGTGGCCGTGTGGTTAAGGCAATGGACTTGAAATCCATTGGGGTCTCCCCGCGTAGGTTCAAATCCTGCCGACTACGTGCTACTTCACCTTTGGTGATATTTTATACTTCATATTAAATGGCATCTGCACAAGCAGGCCGAATATAGCTATCACTCTCAATAGAGCTAAGGAAGGCGAAACACTGGGCAGGGAATGGGATCAAAAGAGTGGCCGGAGAAGGCATGAGACTACCTGTCTGGCACTCCTGCCACTTGTGCACCCAAGCTGTCGAGAAGACACATGTCGAGTAATAGCCAAGGAGATTGGGAAAGAACTTCAGTTATCATCTCGCCAGTAAGTTCCATCTGAGGTATCAGATGCATGAAGGAAGTAGCCTTATTGGGGCGTCTGACAGTGTCATTATTTTCCTAAAGTGTCATAACTGCATTCTTTTACAACCTCCTTTTTGCTTTTCTCTGGCCAGGAACATGAACTTTATAATAGTGCCTTTGAGTCACGTCAGTATGCAGGTATGGACCGAGTGTGTTTTTTGCAGTAGAACGGATAGGCAAAGATGGGAAGGCAGTGGAGCAGAGTGAACTGAGGGAAAGAAAAAGACTGCTGTGAGAGTGAGAACCTCAGCTTAAGTGGCAGCCATCCCTCGTGAGTAGTTGTGGCCGAGTGGTTAAGGCGATGGACTCGAAATCCATTGGGGTGTCCCCGCGCAGGTTCAAATCCTGCCGACTACGTCGGTGCTCTTTCACAATGATGTGTTAGCTTTTTCCTTGGATGCCTCCTTTCCCAGGAATAAGCATGTATTATTCAACAACGTTGAGAGCACAGGTAAAACAAAGACAAGAATGTGAAACTGTGCAATGCCAGCATGAAAACTCTCAAGGAGTACGCTGCCCAGGCCTACAGCTTCTCAGACACTGTATCTGTCTATTTTGGGGAGCTGCAGAGAAGCCTTGCCTGTGCTTTTCGAGCCTGCTGTCTGGGGTGAGTGCCTGGATAAATTGTTGTTGGGAAGGACAAGGCAGCTAGCTCCTCTACAGGGGTCAATTTAGGAGGTTGGTGGGAAGCACAGGAAGGGGCAGGACGGAAGCTCTCTGCTGTTGCTTCTCGGCCTAGGCAGAGCTGCAGGTGTGGTTAAAAAGGATTGGCGTTTGGCCAGGTCCCAGACCACAGTGCAACCTAGGGCAACAAGAGAGGTGAGGCTACTGAGGCCCTTACCCTGAGCCTTCTGACCCCACCGCCCCTTTGGCCCCGATCGGCCAAAACCTCTCTATAAGGGCTAAAGGTGATTATTATATATGCCTGAGTAACTTAGGGTCCCTCGCATAAATGGACTCCTGCTGAAGGAGCTCGCCTTTGCTTTGGGACTGGCCCAACACGGCCTTGCTCTCCTCAACAAACCTGCCACCAGCCAGGAGGCTGAATGGCTTGCAGAAGGACACTCCCAGGTATGCCCAAGCACTTCATTTGCATAGAGACTACCCTCTCTTGGGCCCGCCTCCACTCACCTATTAAGTAATGTGGCTAGAATATCAAGACAGAAAGAGGAGCAGGGCCTGACAGCCTTTCAAAGGCTCAACTGAGGTGCTGGGCTGACGGCTGGGATCACCAAAGCCTGGGATGACTCCAATATGGAAGCAGAAGCCTTAGGGCAAACAAAGGTCAGCAGTTGATGTGCTGTAAAGAAGAAGGGCTGCAGAGGGCCTCAGCAAAGCCTTCGGAATACTTGTGGATTGGCAGGAGTGCCTATATTTGTTTTTTGAGAAGCACCTTGCCAGTGCAAAGGATTGCTGAGGAAGAGGAAGGAGCAGAGCGGAATGACAGGAGCCAGTGAGGTTGCCTGTGAAGACATGAAGGGCTATGTTGAAAGGGGCACCACTTGCAGAGCCAAGTAGTCGTTACCAAGTGGTTAAGGCGATGGACTAGATATCATTTGGCGTCTCCACGAGTATGTTCAAATCCTGCCGACTACGTCAGATGACATTTTTGGGATTCCTCTTCAGGGCCTCCTGCGTGGGAGAACAAGGGAGCAGCCTCTATGCAAAGCAGTCAGTAAAACAGAATATGAAGCAAAGACCATTAAAGCCACAGAAGAAAGATATGAACCCAGGCCAAATGCATCCTGCTCCCCCTCCCTCACCTGTCAGGCACTAGTCTGCAGAGAAACTGAACGCGCCCACTCTCCTCCAAGGAGAATTCAGCTCAGGAAATGCCTAGCCACAGGCCCTAGATTGGACGAGGCACTTCTTTTCATACCTGTAAAGACCAACCCGTCTCTCTGTGGAGTCCATTCATGGCCTCCAAGACAGAAGTTTTGCCATGGTGACTATCGTGGCTGCCATCTCCCTGACGTTAAAGCTACCACCTCTTCCGGCCTGATTTTTTTCCCCCGTCTCAAAACATGAACATACAAGGAGTGCTAATTTCACATGCATGCTTGCTTTTAGCTTGAGACGCTTTAGAAAGTCTTCTGTGGAATAGGAATGATGTATAGGAGAGCAGGGAAAATGGTACAGTGAACGGAAAGAAAAAAGACTACGGATGGAGGTAAAGTGCCCTGTTGAGATTCACTTGTGGGGGTAGTTGTGGCCGAGTGGTTAAGGCAATGGACTAGAAATCCATTGGGGTATCCCCGCGCAGGTTCGAATCCTGCCAACTACGCTGTCCCTTTTGTGAACAGTATTTTCCCATAATTCTTTGAAATACCTTCTGGCATAAATGCGGGCTCCAAAAGCAGGACTAATAGGGTCAGCGGCCTGGGAGGGCTCAAACTTTTGCCATTGTGGCCTTCCTCTCTAGAAAAGGACTGCTTCTGTCCAGAGGCTAGACCGCCAGCAGAAATAGAAACGAGCTACGTTGAAAATGGACCATACCTTTAAGCAAGTAGTCGTGGCCGTGTGGTTAAGGCAATGGACTTGAAATCCATTGGGGTCTCCCCGCGTAGGTTCAAATCCTGCCGACTACGTGCTACTTCACCTTTGGTGATATTTTATACTTCATATTAAATGGCATCTGCACAAGCAGGCCGAATATAGCTATCACTCTCAATAGAGCTAAGGAAGGCGAAACACTGGGCAGGGAATGGGATCAAAAGAGTGGCCGGAGAAGGCATGAGACTACCTGTCTGGCACTCCTGCCACTTGTGCACCCCAGCTGTCGAGAAGACACATGTCGAGTAATAGCCAAGGAGATTGGGAAAGAACTTCAGTTATCATCTCGCCAGTAAGTTCCATCTGAGGTATCAGATGCATGAAGGAAGTAGCCTTATTGGGGCGTCTGACAGTGTCATTATTTTCCTAAAGTGTCATAACTGCATTCTTTTACAACCTCCTTTTTGCTTTTCTCTGGCCAGGAACATGAACTTTATAATAGTGCCTTTGAGTCACGTCAGTATGCAGGTATGGACCGGGTGTGTTTTTTGCAGTAGAACGGATAGGCAAAGATGGGAAGGCAGTGGAGCAGAGTGAACTGAGGGAAAGAAAAAGACTGCTGTGAGAGTGAGAACCTCAGCTTAAGTGGCAGCCACCTCTCGTGAGTAGTCGTGGCCGAGTGGTTAAGGCGATGGACTCGAAATCCTTTGGGGTGTCCCCGCGCAGGTTCAAATCCTGCCGACTACGTCGGTGCTCTTTCACAATGATGTGTTAGGTTTTTCCTTGGATGCCTCCTTTCCCAGGAATAAGCATGTATTATTCAACAACGTTGAGAGCACAGGTAAAACAAAGACAAGAATGTGAAACAATGCACTGTGCAATGCCAGCATGAAAACTCTCAAGGAGAACGCTGCCCAGGCCTACAGCTTCTCAGACACGGTATCTGTCTATTTTGGGGAGCTGCAGAGAAGCCTTACCTGTGCTTTTCGAGCCTGCGGTCTGGGGTGAGTGCCTGGATAAATTGTTGTTGGGAAGGACAAGGCAGCTAGCTCCTCTACAGGGGTCAATTTAGGAGGTTGGTGGGAAGCACAGGAAGGGGCAGGAAGGAAGCTCTCTGCTGTTGCTTCTCGGCCTAGGCAGAGCTGCAGGTGTGGTTAAAAAGGATTGGCGTTTGGCCAGGTCCCAGACCACAGTGCAACCTAGGGCAACAAGAGAGGTGAGGCTACTGAGGCCCTTACCCTGAGCCTTCTGACCCCACCGCCCCTTTGGCCACGATCGGCCACGATCGGCCAAAACCTCTCTATAAGGGCTAAAGGTGATTATTATATATGCCTGAGTAACTTAGGGTCCCTCGCATAAATGGACTCCTGCTGAAGGAGCTCGCCTTTGCTTTGGGACTGGCCCAACACGGCCTTGCTCTCCTCAACAAACCTGCCACCAGCCAGGAGGCTGAATGGCTTGCAGAAGGACACTCCCAGGTATGCCCAAGCACTTCATTTGCATAGAGACTACCCTCTCTTGGGCCCGCCTCCACTCACCTATTAAGTAATGTGGCTAGAATATCAAGACAGAAAGAGGAGCAGGGCCTGACAGCCTTTCAAAGGCTCAACTGAGGTGCTGGGCTGACGGCTGGGATCACCAAAGCCTGGGATGACTCCAATATGGAAGCAGAAGCCTTAGGGCAAACAAAGGTCAGCAGTTGTTGTGCTGTAAAGAAGAAGGGCTGCAGAGGGCCTCAGCAAAGCCTTCGGAATACTTGTGGATTGGCAGGAGTGCCTATATTTGTTTTTTGAGAAGCACCTTGCCAGTGCAAAGGATTGCTGAGGAAGAGGAAGGAGAGAGCGGAATGACTGGAGCCAGTGAGGTTGCCTGTGAAGACATGAAGGGCTATGTTGAAAGGGGCACCGCTTGCAGAGCCAAGTAGTCGTTACCAAGTGGTTAAGGCGATGGAATAGATATCATTTGGCGTCTCCACGAGTATGTTCAAATCCTGCCGACTACGTCAGATGAAATTTTTGGGATTCCTCTTCAGGGCCTCCTGCGTGGGAGAACAAGGGAGCAGCCTCTATGCAAAGCAGTCAGTAAAACAGAATATGAAGCAAAGACCATTAAAGCCACAGAAGAAAGATATGAACCCAGGCCAAATGCATCCTGCTCCCCCTCCCTCACCTGTCAGGCACTAGTCTGCAGAGAAACTGAACGCGCCCACTCTCCTCCAAGGAGAATTCAGCTCAGGAAACGCCTAGCCACAGGCCCTAGATTGGACGAGGCACTTCTTTTCATACCTGTAAAGACCAACCCGTCTCTCTGTGGAGTCCATTCATGGCCTCCAAGACAGAAGTTTTGCCATGGTGCCTATCGTGGCTGCCATCTCCCTGACGTTAAAGCTACCACCTCTTTCGGCCTGATTTTTTTCCCCCGTCTCAAAACATGAACATACAAGGAGTGCTAATTTCACATGCATGCCTGCTTTTAGCTTGAGACGCTTTAGAAAGTCTTCTGTGGAATAGGAATGATGTATAGGAGAGCAGGGAAAATGGTCCAGTGAACGGAAAGAAAAAAGACTACGGATGGAGGTAAAGTGCCCTGTTGAGATTCACTTGTGTGGGTAGTTGTGGCTGAGTGGTTAAGGCGATGGACTAGAAATCCATTGGGGTATCCCCGTGCAGGTTCGAATCCTGCCAACTACGCTGTCCCTTTTGTGAACAGTATTTTCCCATAATTCTTTGAAATACCTTTTGGCATTAATGCGGGCTCCAAAAGCAGGACTAATAGGGTCAGCGGCCTGGGAGGGCTCAAACTTTTGCCATTGTGGCCTTCCTCTCTAGAAAAGGACTGCTTCTGTCCAGAGGCTAGACCGCCAGCAGAAATAGAAACGAGCTACGTTGAAAATGGACCATAGCTTTAAGCAAGTAGTTGTGGCCGAGTGGTTAAGGCGATGGACTTGAAATCCATTGGGGTCTCCCCGCGTAGGTTCAAATCCTGCCGACTACGTGCTACTTCACCTTTGGTGATATTTTATACTTCATATTAAATGGCATCTGCACAAGCAGGCCGAATATAGCTATCACTCTCAATAGAGCTAAGGAAGGCGAAACACTGGGCAGGGAATGGGATCAAAAGAGTGGCCGGAAAAGGCATGAGACTACCTGTCTGGCACTCCTGCCACTTGTGCACCCCAGCTGTCGAGAAGACACATGTCGAGTAATAGCCAAGGAGATTGGGAAAGAACTTCAGTTATCATCTCGCCAGTAAGTTCCATCTGAGGTATCAGATGCATGAAGGAAGTAGCCTTATTGGGGCGTCTGACAGTGTCATTATTTTCCTAAAGTGTCATAACTGCATTCTTTTACAACCTCCTTTTTGCTTTTCTCTGGCCAGGAACATGAACTTTATAATAGTGCCTTTGAGTCACGTCAGTATGCAGGTATGGACCGAGTGTGTTTTTTGCAGTAGAACGGATGGGCAAAGATGGGAAGGCAGTGGAGCAGAGTGAACTGAGGGAAAGAAAAAGACTGCTGTGAGAGTGAGAACCTCAGCTTAAGTGGCAGCCACCCCTCGTGAGTAGTCGTGGCCGAGTGGTTAAGGCGATGGACTCGAAATCCATTGGGGTGTCCCCGCGCAGGTTCAAATCCTGCCGACTACGTCGGTGCTCTTTCACAATGATGTGTTAGGTTTTTCCTTGGATGCCTCCTTTCCCAGGAATAAGCATGTATTATTCAACAACGTTGAGAGCACAGGTAAAACAAAGACAAGAATGTGAAACAATGCACTGTGCAATGCCAGCATGAAAACTCTCAAGGAGTACGCTGCCCAGGCCTACAGCTTCTCAGACACTGTATCTGTCTATTTTGGGGAGCTGCAGAGAAGCCTTGCCTGTGCTTTTCGAGCCTGCTGTCTGGGGTGAGTGCCTGGATAAATTGTTGTTGGGAAGGACAAGGCAGCTAGCTCCTCCACAGGGGTCAATTTAGGAGGTTGGTGGGAAGCACAGGAAGGGGCAGGAAGGAAGCTCTCTGCTGTTGCTTCTCGGCCTAGGCAGAGCTGCAGGTGTGGTTAAAAAGGATTGGCGTTTGGCCAGGTCGCAGACCACAGTGCAACCTAGGGCAACAAGAGAGGTGAGGCTACTGAGGCCCTTACCCTGAGCCTTCTGACCCCACCGCCCCTTTGGCCCCGATCGGCCAAAACCTCTCTATAAGGGCTAAAGGTGATTATTATATGCCTGAGTAACTTAGGGTCCCTCGCATAAATGGACTCCTGCTGAAGGAGCTCGCCTTTGCTTTGGGACTGGCCCAACACGGCCTTGCTCTCCTCAACAAACCTGCCACCAGCCAGGAGGCTGAATGGCTTGCAGAAGGACACTCCCAGGTATGCCCAAGCACTTCATTTGCATAGAGACTACCCTCTCTTGGGCCCGCCTCCACTCACCTATTAAGTAATGTGGCTAGAATATCAAGACAGAAAGAGGAGCAGGGCCTGACAGCCTTTCAAAGGCTCAACTGAGGTGCTGGGCTGACGGCTGGGATCACCAAAGCCTGGGATGACTCCAATATGGAAGCAGAAGCCTTAGGGCAAACAAAGGTCAGCAGTTGATGTGCTGTAAAGAAGAAGGGCTGCAGAGGGCCTCAGCAAAGCCTTCGGAATACTTGTGGATTGGCAGGAGTGCCTATATTTGTTTTTTGAGAAGCACCTTGCCAGTGCAAAGGATTGCTGAGGAAGAGGAAGGAGCAGAGCGGAATGACAGGAGCCAGTGAGGTTGCCTGTGAAGACATGAAGGGCTATGTTGAAAGGGGCACCGCTTGCAGAGCCAAGTAGTCGTTACCAAGTGGTTAAGGCGATGGACTAGATATCATTTGGCGTCTCCACGAGTATGTTCAAATCCTGCCGACTACGTCAGATGACATTTTTGGGATTCCTCTTCAGGGCCTCCTGCGTGGGAGAACAAGGGAGCAGCCTCTATGCAAAGCAGTCAGTAAAACAGAATATGAAGCAAAGACCATTAAAGCCACAGAAGAAAGATATGAACCCAGGCCAAATGCATCCTGCTCCCCCTCCCTCACCTGTCAGGCACTAGTCTGCAGAGAAACTGAACGCGCCCACTCTCCTCCAAGGAGAATTCAGCTCAGGAAACGCCTAGCCACAGGCCCTAGATTGGACGAGGCACTTCTTTTCATACCTGTAAAGACCAACCCGTCTCTCTGTGGAGTCCATTCATGGCCTCCAAGACAGAAGTTTTGCCATGGTGACTATCGTGGCTGCCATCTCCCTGACGTTAAAGCTACCACCTCTTCCGGCCTGATTTTTTTCCCCCGTCTCAAAACATGAACATACAAGGAGTGCTAATTTCACATGCATGCCTGCTTTTAGCTTGAGACGCTTTAGAAAGTCTTCTGTGGAATAGGAATGATGTATAGGAGAGCAGGAAAATGGTCCAGTGAACGGAAAGAAAAAAGACTACGGATGGAGGTAAAGTGCCCTGTTGAGATTCACTTGTGTGGGTAGTTGTGGCTGAGTGGTTAAGGCGATGGACTAGAAATCCATTGGGGTATCCCCGCGCAGTTTCGAATCCTGCCAACCACGCTGTCCCTTTTGTGAACAGTATTTTCCCATAATTCTTTGAAATACCTTCTGGCATAAATGCGGGCTCCAAAAGCAGGACTAATAGGGTCAGCGGCCTGGGAGGGCTCAAACTTTTGCCATTGTGGCCTTCCTCTCTAGAAAAGGACTGCTTCTGTCCAGAGGCTAGACCGCCAGCAGAAATAGAAACGAGCTACGTTGAAAATGGACCATAGCTTTAAGCAAGTAGTCGTGGCCGAGTGGTTAAGGCAATGGACTTGAAATCCATTGGGGTCTCCCCGCGTAGGTTCAAATCCTGCCGACTACGTGCTACTTCACCTTTGGTGATATTTTATACTTCATATTAAATGGCATCTGCACAAGCAGGCCGAATATAGCTATCACTCTCAATAGAGCTAAGGAAGGCGAAACACTGGGCAGGGAATGGGATCAAAAGAGTGGCCGGAGAAGGCATGAGACTACCTGTCTGGCACTCCTGCCACTTGTGCACCCCAGCTGTCGAGAAGACACATGTCGAGTAATAGCCAAGGAGATTGGGAAAGAACTTCAGTTATCATCTCGCCAGTAAGTTCCATCTGAGGTATCAGATGCATGAAGGAAGTAGCCTTATTGGGGCGTCTGACAGTGTCATTATTTTCCTAAAGTGTCATAACTGCATTCTTTTACAACCTCCTTTTTGCTTTTCTCTGGCCAGGAACATGAACTTTATAATAGTGCCTTTGAGTCACGTCAGTATGCAGGTATGGACCGAGTGTGTTTTTTGCAGTAGAACGGATAGGCAAAGATGGGAAGGCAGTGGAGCAGAGTGAACTGAGGGAAAGAAAAAGACTGCTGTGAGAACCTCAGCTTAAGTGGCAGCCACCCCTCGTGAGTAGTCGTGGCCGAGTGGTTAAGGCGATTGACTCGAAATCCATTGGGGTGTCCCCGCGCAGGTTCAAATCCTGCCGACTACGTCGGTGCTCTTTCACAATGATGTGTTAGGTTTTTCCTTGGATGCCTCCTTTCCCAGGAATAAGCATGTATTATTCAACAACGTTGAGAGCACAGGTAAAACAAAGACAACAATGTGAAACAATGCACTGTGCAATGCCAGCATGAAAACTCTCAAGGAGTACGCTGCCCAGGCCTACAGCTTCTCAGACACTGTATCTGTCTATTTTGGGGAGCTGCAGAGAAGCCTTGCCTGTGCTTTTCGAGCCTGCTGTCTGGGGTGAGTGCCTGGATAAATTGTTGTTGGGAAGGACAAGGCAGCTAGCTCCTCTACAGGGGTCAATTTAGGAGGTTGGTGGGAAGCACAGGAAGGGGCAGGAAGGAAGCTCTCTGCTGTTGCTTCTCGGCCTAGGCAGAGCTGCAGGTGTGGTTAAAAAGGATTGGCGTTTGGCCAGGTCCCAGACCACAGTGCAACCTAGGGCAACAAGGGAGGTGAGGCTACTGAGGCCCTTACCCTGAGCCTTCTGACCCCACCGCCCCTTTGGCCCCGATCGGCCAAAACCTCTCTATAAGGGCTAAAGGTGATTATTATATATGCCTGAGTAACTTAGGGTCCCTCGCATAAATGGACTCCTGCTGAAGGAGCTCGCCTTTGCTTTGGGACTGGCCCAACACGGCCTTGCTCTCCTCAACAAACCTGCCACCAGCCAGGAGGCTGAATGGCTTGCAGAAGGACACTCCCAGGTATGCCCAAGCACTTCATTTGCATAGAGACTACCCTCTCTTGGGCCCGCCTCCACTCACCTATTAAGTAATGTGGCTAGAATATCAAGACAGAAAGAGGAGCAGGGCCTGACAGCCTTTCAAAGGCCCAACTGAGGTGCTGGGCTGATGGCTGGGATCACCAAAGCCTGGGATGACTCCAATATGGAAGCAGAAGCCTTAGGGCAAACAAAGGTCAGCAGTTGTTGTGCTGTAAAGAAGAAGGGCTGCAGAGGGCCTCAGCAAAGCCTTCGGAATACTTGTGGATTGGCAGGAGTGCCTATATTTGTTTTTTGAGAAGCACCTTGCCAGTGCAAAGGATTGCTGAGGAAGAGGAAGGAGAGAGCGGAATGACTGGAGCCAGTGAGGTTGCCTGTGAAGACATGAAGGGCTATGTTGAAAGGGGCACCGCTTGCAGAGCCAAGTAGTCGTTACCAAGTGGTTAAGGCGATGGAATAGATATCATTTGGCGTCTCCACGAGTATGTTCAAATCCTGCCGACTACGTTAGATGACATTTTTGGGATTCCTCTTCAGGGCCTCCTGCGTGGGAGAACAAGGGAGCAGCCTCTATGCAAAGCAGTCAGTAAAACAGAATATGAAGCAAAGACCATTAAAGCCACAGAAGAAAGATATGAACCCAGGCCAAATGCATCCTGCTCCCCCTCCCTCACCTGTCAGGCACTAGTCTGCAGAGAAACTGAACGCGCCCACTCTCCTCCAAGGAGAATTCAGCTCAGGAAACGCCTAGCCACAGGCCCTAGATTGGACGAGGCACTTCTTTTCATACCTGTAAAGACCAACCCGTCTCTCTGTGGAGTCCATTCATGGCCTCCAAGACAGAAGTTTTGCCATGGTGCCTATCGTGGCTGCCATCTCCCTGACGTTAAAGCTACCACCTCTTCCGGCCTGATTTTTTTCCCCCGTCTCAAAACATGAACATACAAGGAGTGCTAATTTCACATGCATGCCTGCTTTTAGCTTGAGACGCTTTAGAAAGTCTTCTGTGGAATAGGAATGATGTATAGGAGAGCAGGGAAAATGGTCCAGTGAACGGAAAGAAAAAAGACTACGGATGGAGGTAAAGTGCCCTGTTGGGATTCACTTGTGTGGGTAGTTGTGGCTGAGTGGTTAAGGCGATGGACTAGAAATCCATTGGGGTGTCCCCGCGCAGGTTCGAATCCTGCCAACTACGCTGTCCCTTTTGTGAACAGTATTTTCCCATAATTCTTTGAAATACCTTTTGGCATAAATGCGGGCTCCAAAAGCAGGACTAATAGGGTCAGCGGCCTGGGAGGGCTCAAACTTTTGCCATTGTGGCCTTCCTCTCTAGAAAAGGACTGCTTCTGTCCAGAGGCTAGACCGCCAGCAGAAATAGAAACGAGCTACGCTGAAAATGGACCATAGCTTTAAGCAAGTAGTTGTGGCCGAGTGGTGAAGGCGATGGACTTGAAATCCATTGGGGTCTCCCCGCGTAGGTTCAAATCCTGCCGACTACGTGCTACTTCACCTTTGGTGATATTTTATACTTCATATTAAATGGCATCTGCACAAGCAGGCCGAATATAGCTATCACTCTCAATAGAGCTAAGGAAGGCGAAACACTGGGCAGGGAATGGGATCAAAAGAGTGGCCGGAGAAGGCATGAGACTACCTGTCTGGCACTCCTGCCACTTGTGCACCCCAGCTGTCGAGAAGACACATGTCGAGTAATAGCCAAGGAGATTGGGAAAGAACTTCAGTTATCATCTCGCCAGTAAGTTCCATCTGAGGTATCAGATGCATGAAGGAAGTAGCCTTATTGGGGCGTCTGACAGTGTCATTATTTTCCTAAAGTGTCATAACTGCATTCTTTTACAACCTCCTTTTTGCTTTTCTCTGGCCAGGAACATGAACTTTATAATAGTGCCTTTGAGTCACGTCAGTATGCAGGTATGGACCGAGTGTGTTTTTTGCAGTAGAACGGATAGGCAAAGATGGGAAGGCAGTGGAGCAGAGTGAACTGAGGGAAAGAAAAAGACTGCTGTGAGAGTGAGAACCTCAGCTTAAGTGGCAGCCACCCCTCGTGAGTAGTCGTGGCCGAGTGGTTAAGGCGATGGACTCGAAATCCATTGGGGTGTCCCCGCGCAGATTCAAATCCTGCCGACTACGTCGGTGCTCTTTCACAATGATGTGTTAGGTTTTTCCTTGGATGCCTCCTTTCCCAGGAATAAGCATGTATTATTCAACAACGTTGAGAGCACAGGTAAAACAAAGACAAGAATGTGAAACAATGCACTGTGCAATGCCAGCATGAAAACTCTCAAGGAGTACGCTGCCCAGGCCTACAGCTTCTCAGACACTGTATCTGTCTATTTTGGGGAGCTGCAGAGAAGCCTTGCCTGTGCTTTTCGAGCCTGCTGTCTGGGGTGAGTGCCTGGATAAATTGTTGTTGGGAAGGACAAGGCAGCTAGCTCCTCTACAGGGGTCAATTTAGGAGGTTGGTGGGAAGCACAGGAAGGGGCAGGAAGGAAGCTCTCTGCTGTTGCTTCTCGGCCTAGGCAGAGCTGCAGGTGTGGTTAAAAAGGATTGGCGTTTGGCCAGGTCCCAGACCACAGTGCAACCTAGGGCAACAAGAGAGGTGAGGCTACTGAGGCCTCTTACCCTGAGCCTTCTGACCCCACCGCCCCTTTGGCCCCGATCGGCCAAAACCTCTCTATAAGGGCTAAAGGTGATTATTATATATGCCTGAGTAACTTAGGGTCCCTCGCATAAATGGACTCCTGCTGAAGGAGCTCGCCTTTGCTTTGGGACTGGCCCAACACGGCCTTGCTCTCCTCAACAAACCTGCCACCAGCCAGGAGGCTGAATGGCTTGCAGAAGGACACTCCCAGGTATGCCCAAGCACTTCATTTGCATAGAGACTACCCTCTCTTGGGCCCGCCTCCACTCACCTATTAAGTAATGTGGCTAGAATATCAAGACAGAAAGAGCAGCAGGGCCTGACAGCCTTTCAAAGGCTCAACTGAGGTGCTGGGCTGACGGCTGGGATCACCAAAGCCTGGGATGACTCCAATATGGAAGCAGAAGCCTTAGGGCAAACAAAGGTCAGCAGTTGATGTGCTGTAAAGAAGAAGGGCTGCAGAGGGCCTCAGCAAAGCCTTCGGAATACTTGTGGATTGGCAGGAGTGCCTATATTTGTTTTTTGAGAAGCACCTTGCCAGTGCAAAGGATTGCTGAGGAAGAGGAAGGAGCAGAGCGGAATGACTGGAGCCAGTGAGGTTGCCTGTGAAGACATGAAGGGCTATGTTGAAAGGGGCACCGCTTGCAGAGCCAAGTAGTCGTTACCAAGTGGTTAAGGCGATGGACTAGATATCATTTGGCGTCTCCACGAGTATGTTCAAATCCTGCCGACTACGTCAGATGACATTTTTGGGATTCCTCTTCAGGGCCTCCTGCGTGGGAGAACAAGGGAGCAGCCTCTATGCAAAGCAGTCAGTAAAACAGAATATGAAGCAAAGACCATTAAAGCCACAGAAGAAAGATATGAACCCAGGCCAAATGCATCCTGCTCCCCCTCCCTCACCTGTCAGGCACTAGTCTGCAGAGAAACTGAACACGCCCACTCTCCTCCAAGGAGAATTCAGCTCAGGAAACGCCTAGCCACAGGCCCTAGATTGGACGAGGCACTTCTTTTCATACCTGTAAAGACCAACCCGTCTCTCTGTGGAGTCCATTCATGGCCTCCAAGACAGAAGTTTTGCCATGGTGCCTATCGTGGCTGCCATCTCCCTGACGTTAAAGCTACCACCTCTTCCGGCCTGATTTTTTTCCCCCGTCTCAAAACATGAACATACAAGGAGTGCTAATTTCACATGCATGCCTGCTTTTAGCTTGAGACGCTTTAGAAAGTCTTCTGTGGAATAGGAATGATGTATAGGAGAGCAGGGAAAATGGTCCAGTGAACGGAAAGAAAAAAGACTACGGATGGAGGTAAAGTGCCCTGTTGAGATTCACTTGTGTGGGTAGTTGTGGCCGAGTGGTTAAGGCGATGGACTAGAAATCCATTGGGGTATCCCCGCGCAGGTTCGAATCCTGCCAACCACGCTGTCCCTTTTGTGAACAGTATTTTCCCATAATTCTTTGAAATACCTTCTGGCATAAATGCGGGCTCCAAAAGCAGGACTAATAGGGTCAGCGCCCTGGTAGGGCTCAAACTTTTGCCATTGTGGCCTTCCTCTCTAGAAAAGGACTGCTTCTGTCCAGAGGCTAGACCGCCAGCAGAAATAGAAACGAGCTACGTTGAAAATGGACCATAGCTTTAAGCAAGTAGTTGTGGCCGAGTGGTTAAGGTGATGGACTTGAAATCCATTGGGGTCTCCCCGCGTAGGTTCAAATCCTGCCGACTACGTGATACTTCACCTTTGGTGATATTTTATACTTCATATTAAATGGCATCTGCACAAGCAGGCCGAATATAGCTATCACTCTCAAGAGCTAAGGAAGGCGAAACACTGGGCAGGGAATGGGATCAAAAGAGTGGCCGGAGAAGGCATGAGACTACCTGTCTGGCACTCCTGCCACTTGTGCACCCCAGCTGTCGAGAAGACACATGTCGAGTAATAGCCAAGGAGATTGGGAAAGAACTTCAGTTATCATCTCGCCAGTAAGTTCCATCTGAGGTATCAGATGCATGAAGGAAGTAGCCTTATTGGGGCGTCTGACAGTGTCATTATTTTCCTAAAGTGTCATAACTGCATTCTTTTACAACCTCCTTTTTGCTTTTCTCTGGCCAGGAACATGAACTTTATAATAGTGCCTTTGAGTCACGTCAGTATGCAGGTATGGACCGAGTGTGTTTTTTGCAGTAGAACGGATAGGCAAAGATGGGAAGGCAGTGGAGCAGAGTGAACTGAGGGAAAGAAAAAGACTGCTGTGAGAGTGAGAACCTCAGCTTAAGTGGCAGCCACCCCTTGTGAGTAGTCGTGGCCGAGTGGTTAAGGCAATGGACTTGAAATCCATTGGGGTGTCCCCGTGCAGGTTCAAATCCTGCTGACTACGTCAGTGCTCTTTCACAATGATGTGTTAGGTTTTTCCTTGGATGCCTCCTTTCCCAGGAATAAGCATGTATTATTCAACAACGTTGAGAGCACAGGTAAAACAAAGACAAGAATGTGAAACAATGCACTGTGCAATGCCAGCATGAAAACTCTCAAGGAGTACGCTGCCCAGGCCTACAGCTTCTCAGACACTGTATCTGTCTATTTTGGGGAGCTTCAGAGAAGCCTTGCCTGTGCTTTTCGAGCCTGCTGTCTGGGGTGAGTGCCTGGATAAATTGTTGTTGGGAAGGACAAGGCAGCTAGCTCCTCTACAGGGGTCAATTTAGGAGGTTGGTGGGAAGCACAGGAAGGGGCAGGAAGGAAGCTCTCTGCTGTTGCTTCTCGGCCTAGGCAGAGCTGCAGGTGTGGTTAAAAAGGATTGGCGTTTGGCCAGGTCCCAGACCACAGTGCAACCTAGGGCAACAAGAGAGGTGAGGCTACTGAGGCCCTTACCCTGAGCCTTCTGACCACACCGCCCCTTTGGCCCCGATCGGCCAAAACCTCTCTATAAGGGCTAAAGGTGATTATTATATATGCCTGAGTAACTTAGGGTCCCTCGCATAAATGGACTCCTGCTGAAGGAGCTTGCCTTTGCTTTGGGACTGGCCCAACACGGCCTTGCTCTCCTCAACAAACCTGCCACCAGCCAGGAGGCTGAATGGCTTGCAGAAGGACACTCCCAGGTATGCCCAAGCACTTCATTTGCATAGAGACTACCCTCTCTTGGGCCCGCCTCCACTCACCTATTAAGTAATGTGGCTAGAATATCAAGACAGAAAGAGGAGCAGGGCCTGACAGCCTTTCAAAGGCTCAACTGAGGTGCTGGGCTGACGGCTGGGATCACCAAAGCCTGGGATGACTCCAATATGGAAGCAGAAGCCTTAGGGCAAACAAAGGTCAGCAGTTGATGTGCTGTAAAGAAGAAGGGCTGCAGAGGGCCTCAGCAAAGCCTTCGGAATACTTGTGGATTGGCAGGAGTGCCTATATTTGTTTTTTGAGAAGCACCTTGCCAGTGCAAAGGATTGCTGAGGAAGAGGAAGGAGCAGAGCGGAATGACAGGAGCCAGTGAGGTTGCCTGTGAAGACATGAAGGGCTATGTTGAAAGGGGCACCGCTTGCAGAGCCAAGTAGTCGTTACCAAGTGGTTAAGGCGATGGACTAGATATCATTTGGCGTCTCCACGAGTATGTTCAAATCCTGCCGACTACGTCAGATGACATTTTTGGGATTCCTCTTCAGGGCCTCCTGCGTGGGAGAACAAGGGAGCAGCCTCTATGCAAAGCAGTCAGTAAAACAGAATATGAAGCAAAGACCATTAAAGCCACAGAAGAAAGATATGAACCCAGGCCAAATGCATCCTGCTCCCCCTCCCTCACCTGTCAGGCACTAGTCTGCAGAGAAACTGAACGCGCCCACTCTCCTCCAAGGAGAATTCAGCTCAGGAAACGCCTAGCCACAGGCCCTAGATTGGACGAGGCACTTCTTTTCATACCTGTAAAGACCAACCCGTCTCTCTGTGGAGTCCATTCATGGCCTCCAAGACAGAAGTTTTGCCATGGTGACTATCGTGGCTGCCATCTCCCTGACGTTAAAGCTACCACCTCTTCCGGCCTGATTTTTTTCCCCCGTCTCAAAACATGAACATACAAGGAGTGCTAATTTCACATGCATGCCTGCTTTTAGCTTGAGACGCTTTAGAAAGTCTTCTGTGGAATAGGAATGATGTATAGGAGAGCAGGGAAAATGGTACAGTGAACGGAAAGAAAAAAGACTACGGATGGAGGTAAAGTGCCCTGTTGAGATTCACTTGTGGGGGTAGTTGTGGCCGAGTGGTTAAGGCGATGGACTAGAAATCCATTGGGGTATCCCCGCGCAGGTTCGAATCCTGCCAACTACGCTGTCCCTTTTGTGAACAGTATTTTCCCATAATTCTTTGAAATACCTTCTGGCATAAATGCGGGCTCCAAAAGCAGGACTAATAGGGTCAGCGGCCTGGGAGGGCTCAAACTTTTGCCATTGTGGCCTTCCTCTCTAGAAAAGGACTGCTTCTGTCCAGAGGCTAGACCGCCAGCAGAAATAGAAACGAGCTACGTTGAAAATGGACCATACCTTTAAGCAAGTAGTCGTGGCCGTTTGGTTAAGGCAATGGACTTGAAATCCATTGGGGTCTCCCCGCGTAGGTTCAAATCCTGCCGACTACGTGCTACTTCACCTTTGGTGATATTTTATACTTCATATTAAATGGCATCTGCACAAGCAGGCCGAATATAGCTATCACTCTCAATAGAGCTAAGGAAGGCGAAACACTGGGCAGGGAATGGGATCAAAAGAGTGGCCGGAGAAGGCATGAGACTACCTGTCTGGCACTCCTGCCACTTGTGCACCCCAGCTGTCGAGAAGACACATGTCGAGTAATAGCCAAGGAGATTGGGAAAGAACTTCAGTTATCATCTAGCCAGTAAGTTCCATCTGAGGTATCAGATGCATGAAGGAAGTAGCCTTATTGGGGCGTCTGACAGTGTCATTATTTTCCTAAAGTGTCATAACTGCATTCTTTTACAACCTCCTTTTTGCTTTTCTCTGGCCAGGAACATGAACTTTATAATAGTGCCTTTGAGTCACGTCAGTATGCAGGTATGGACCGAGTGTGTTTTTTGCAGTAGAACGGATAGGCAAAGATGGGAAGGCAGTGGAGCAGAGTGAACTGAGGGAAAGAAAAAGACTGCTGTGAGAGTGAGAACCTCAGCTTAAGTGGCAGCCACCTCTCGTGAGTAGTCGTGGCCGAGTGTTAAGGCAATGGACTCGAAATCCATTGGGGTGTCCCCGCGCAGGTTCAAATCCTGCCGACTACGTCGGTGCTCTTTCACAATGATGTGTTAGGTTTTTCCTTGGATGCCTCCTTTCCCAGGAATAAGTATGTATTATTCAACAACGTTGAGAGCACAGGTAAAACAAAGACAAGAATGTGAAACAATGCACTGTGCAATGCCAGCATGAAAACTCTCAAGGAGTACGCTGCCCAGGCCTACAGCTTCTCAGACACTGTATCTGTCTATTTTGGGGAGCTGCAGAGAAGCCTTGCCTGTGCTTTTCGAACCTGCTGTCTGGGGTGAGTGCCTGGATAAATTGTTGTTGGGAAGGACAAGGCAGCTAGCTCCTCTACAGGGGTCAATTTAGGAGGTTGGTGGGAAGCACAGGAAGGGGCAGGAAGGAAGCTCTCTGCTGTTGCTTCTCGGCCTAGGCAGAGCTGCAGGTGTGGTTAAAAAGGATTGGCGTTTGGCCAGGTCCCAGACCACAGTGCAACCTAGGGCAACAAGAGAGGTGAGGCTACTGAGGCCCTTACCCTGAGCCTTCTGACCCCACCGCCCCTTTGGCCCCTTTGGCCCCGATCGGCCAAATCCTCTCTATAAGGGCTAAAGGTGATTATTATATATGCCTGAGTAACTTAGGGTCCCTCGCATAAATGGACTCCTGCTGAAGGAGCTCGCCTTTGCTTTGGGACTGGCCCAACACGGCCTTGCTCTCCTCAACAAACCTGCCACCAGCCAGGAGGCTGAATGGCTTGCAGAAGGACACTCCCAGGTATGCCCAAGCACTTCATTTGCATAGAGACTACCCTCTCTTGGGCCCGCCTCCACTCACCTATTAAGTAATGTGGCTAGAATATCAAGACAGAAAGAGGAGCAGGGCCTGACAGCCTTTCAAAGGCTCAACTGAGGTGCTGGGCTGACGGCTGGGATCACCAAAGCCTGGGATGACTCCAATATGGAAGCAGAAGCCTTAGGGCAAACAAAGGTCAGCAGTTGTTGTGCTGTAAAGAAGAAGGGCTGCAGAGGGCCTCAGCAAAGCCTTCGGAATACTTGTGGATTGGCAGGAGTGCCTATATTTGTTTTTTGAGAAGCACCTTGCCAGTGCAAAGGATTGCTGAGGAAGAGGAAGGAGAGAGCGGAATGACTGGAGCCAGTGAGGTTGCCTGTGAAGACATGAAGGGCTATGTTGAAAGGGGCACCGCTTGCAGAGCCAAGTAGTCGTTACCAAGTGGTTAAGGCGATGGAATAGATATCATTTGGCGTCTCCACGAGTATGTTCAAATCCTGCCGACTACGTCAGATGACATTTTTGGGATTCCTCTTCAGGGCCTCCTGCGTGGGAGAACAAGGGAGCAGCCTCTATGCAAAGCAGTCAGTAAAACAGAATATGAAGCAAAGACCATTAAAGCCACAGAAGAAAGATATGAACCCAGGCCAAATGCATCCTGCTCCCCCTCCCTCACCTGTCAGGCACTAGTCTGCAGAGAAACTGAACGCGCCCACTCTCCTCCAAGGAGAATTCAGCTCAGGAAACGCCTAGCCACAGGCCCTAGATTGGACGAGGCACTTCTTTTCATACCTGTAAAGACCAACCCGTCTCTCTGTGGAGTCCATTCATGGCCTCCAAGACAGAAGTTTTGCCATGGTGCCTATCGTGGCTGCCATCTCCCTGACGTTAAAGCTACCACCTCTTTCGGCCTGATTTTTTTCCCCCGTCTCAAAACATGAACATACAAGGAGTGCTAATTTCACATGCATGCCTGCTTTTAGCTTGAGACGCTTTAGAAAGTCTTCTGTGGAATAGGAATGATGTATAGGAGAGCAGGGAAAATGGTCCAGTGAACGGAAAGAAAAAAGACTACGGATGGAGGTAAAGTCAAATCAAATCAAATCATTAACATTTATAAAGCGCGCTACTCACCCGTGCGGGTCTCAAGGCGCTAGGGGGGAAAGGGGGGGTTATCGCTGCTCGAACAGCCAAGTCTTTAGGAGTCTCCGGAACGCGGAGTGGTCCTGGGTGGTCCTGAGGCTGGTGGGGAGGGAGTTCCAGGTCTAGTGCCCTGTTGAGATTCACTTGTGTGGGTAGTTGTGGCTGAGTGGTTAAGGCGATGGACTAGAAATCCATTGGGGTATCCCCGCGCAGGTTCGAATCCTGCCAACTACGCTGTCCCTTTTGTGAACAGTATTTTCCCATAATTCTTTGAAATACCTTTTGGCATAAATGCGGGCTCCAAAAGCAGGACTAATAGGGTCAGCGGCCTGGGAGGGCTCAAACTTTTGCCATTGTGGCCTTCCTCTCTAGAAAAGGACTGCTTCTGTCCAGAGGCTAGACCGCCAGCAGAAATAGAAACGAGCTACGTTGAAAATGGACCATAGCTTTAAGCAAGTAGTTGTGGCCGAGTGGTTAAGGCGATGGACTTGAAATCCATTGGGGTCTCCCCGCGTAGGTTCAAATCCTGCCGACTACGTGCTACTTCACCTTTGGTGATATTTTATACTTCATATTAAATGGCATCTGCACAAGCAGGCAGAATATAGCTATCACTCTCAATAGAGCTAAGGAAGGCGAAACACTGGGCAGGGAATGGGATCAAAAGAGTGGCCGGAGAAGGCATGAGACTACCTGTCTGGCACTCCTGCCACTTGTGCACCCCAGCTGTCGAGAAGACACATGTCGAGTAATAGCCAAGGAGATTGGGAAAGAACTTCAGTTATCATCTCGCCAGTAAGTTCCATCTGAGGTATCAGATGCATGAAGGAAGTAGCCTTATTGGGGCGTCTGACAGTGTCATTATTTTCCTAAAGTGTCATAACTGCATTCTTTTACAACCTCCTTTTTGCTTTTCTCTGGCCAGGAACATGAACTTTATAATAGTGCCTTTGAGTCACGTCAGTATGCAGGTATGGACCGAGTGTGTTTTTTGCAGTAGAACGGATAGGCAAAGATGGGAAGGCAGTGGAGCAGAGTGAACTGAGGGAAAGAAAAAGACTGCTGTGAGAGTGAGAACCTCAGCTTAAGTGGCAGCCACTCCTCGTGAGTAGTCGTGGCCGAGTGGTTAAGGCGATGGACTCGAAATCCATTGGGGTGTCCCCGCGCAGGTTCAAATCCTGCCGACTACGTCGGTGCTCTTTCACAATGATGTGTTAGGTTTTTCCTTGGATGCCTCCTTTCCCAGGAATAAGCATGTATTATTCAACAACGTTGAGAGCACAGGTAAAACAAAGACAAGAATGTGAAACAATGCACTGTGCAATGCCAGCATGAAAACTCTCAAGGAGTACGCTGCCCAGGCCTACAGCTTCTCAGACACTGTATCTGTCTATTTTGGGGAGCTGCAGAGAAGCCTTGCCTTTGCTTTTCGAGCCTGCTGTCTGGGGTGAGTGCCTGGATAAATTGTTGTTGGGAAGGACAAGGCAGCTAGCTCCTCTACAGGGGTCAATTTAGGAGGTTGGTGGGAAGCACAGGAAGGGGCAGGAAGGAAGCTCTCTGCTGTTGCTTCTCGGCCTAGGCAGAGCTGCAGGTGTGGTTAAAAAGGATTGGCGTTTGGCCAGGTCCCAGACCACAGTGCAACCTAGGGCAACAAGAGAGGTGAGGCTACTGAGGCCCTTACCCTGAGCCTTCTGACCCCACCGCCCCTTTGGCCCCGATCGGCCAAAACCTCTCTATAAGGGCTAAAGGTGATTATTATATATGCCTGAGTAACTTAGGGTCCCTCGCATAAATGGACTCCTGCTGAAGGAGCTCGCCTTTGCTTTGGGACTGGCCCAACACGGCCTTGCTCTCCTCAACAAACCTGCCACCAGCCGGGAGGCTGAATGGCTTGCAGAAGGACACTCCCAGGTATGCCCAAGCACTTCATTTGCATAGAGACTACCCTCTCTTGGGCCCGCCTCCACTCACCTATTAAGTAATGTGGCTAGAATATCAAGACAGAAAGAGGAGCAGGGCCTGACAGCCTTTCAAAGGCTCAACTGAGTTGCTGGGCTGACGGCTGGGATCACCAAAGCCTGGGATGACTCCAATATGGAAGCAGAAGCCTTAGGGCAAACAAAGGTCAGCAGTTGATGTGCTGTAAAGAAGAAGGGCTGCAGAGGGCCTCAGCAAAGCCTTCGGAATACTTGTGGATTGGCAGGAGTGCCTATATTTGTTTTTTGAGAAGCACCTTGCCAGTGCAAAGGATTGCTGAGGAAGAGGAAGGAGCAGAGCGGAATGACAGGAGCCAGTGAGGTTGCCTGTGAAGACATGAAGGGCTATGTTGAAAGGGGCACCGCTTGCAGAGCCAAGTAGTCGTTACCAAGTGGTTAAGGCGATGGACTAGATATCATTTGGCGTCTCCACGAGTATGTTCAAATCCTGCCGACTACGTCAGATGACATTTTTGGGATTCCTCTTCAGGGCCTCCTGCGTGGGAGAACAAGGGAGCAGCCTCTATGCAAAGCAGTCAGTAAAACAGAATATGAAGCAAAGACCATTAAAGCCACAGAAGAAAGATATGAACCCAGGCCAAATGCATCCTGCTCCCCCTCCCTCACCTGTCAGGCACTAGTCTGCAGAGAAACTGAACGCGCCCACTCTCCTCCAAGGAGAATTCAGCTCAGGAAACGCCTAGCCACAGGCCCTAGATTGGACGAGGCACTTCTTTTCATACCTGTAAAGACCAACCCGTCTCTCTGTGGAGTCCATTCATGGCCTCCAAGACAGAAGTTTTGCCATGGTGACTATCGTGGCTGCCATCTCCCTGACGTTAAAGCTACCACCTCTTCCGGCCTGATTTTTTTCCCCCGTCTCAAAACATGAACATACAAGGAGTTATAATTTCACATGCATGCCTGCTTTTAGCTTGAGACGCTTTAGAAAGTCTTCTGTGGAATAGGAATGATGTATAGGAGAGCAGGAAAATGGTCCAGTGAACGGAAAGAAAAAAGACTACGGATGGAGGTAAAGTGCCCTGTTGAGATTCACTTGTGTGGGTAGTTGTGGCCGAGTGGTTAAGGCGATGGACTAGAAATCCATTGGGGTATCCCCGCGCAGGTTCGAATCCTGCCAACCACGCTGTCCCTTTTGTGAACAGTATTTTCCCATAATTCTTTGAAATACCTTCTGGCATAAATGCGGGCTCCAAAAGCAGGACTAATAGGGTCAGCGGCCTGGGAGGGCTCAAACTTTTGCCATTGTGGCCTTCCTCTCTAGAAAAGGACTGCTTCTGTCCAGAGGCTAGACCGCCAGCAGAAATAGAAACGAGCTACGTTGAAAATGGACCATAGCTTTAAGCAAGTAGTCGTGGCCGAGTGGTTAAGGCAATGGACTTGAAATCCATTGGGGTCTCCCCGCGTAGGTTCAAATCCTGCCGACTACGTGCTACTTCACCTTTGGTGATATTTTATACTTCATATTAAATGGCATCTGCACAAGCAGGCCGAATATAGCTATCACTCTCAATAGAGCTAAGGAAGGCGAAACACTGGGCAGGGAATGGGATCAAAAGAGTGGCCGGAGAAGGCATGAGACTACCTGTCTGGCACTCCTGCCACTTGTGCACCCCAGCTGTCGAGAAGACACATGTCGAGTAATAGCCAAGGAGATTGGGAAAGAACTTCAGTTATCATCTCGCCAGTAAGTTCCATCTGAGGTATCAGATGCATGAAGGAAGTAGCCTTATTGTGGCGTCTTACAGTGTCATTATTTTCCTAAAGTGTCATAACTGCATTCTTTTACAACCTCCTTTTTGCTTTTCTCTGGCCAGGAACATGAACTTTATAATAGTGCCTTTGAGTCACGTCAGTATGCAGGTATGGACCGAGTGTGTTTTTTGCAGTAGAACTGATAGGCAAAGATGGGAAGGCAGTGGAGCAGAGTGAACTGAGGGAAAGAAAACGACTGCTGTGAGAGTGGGAACCTCAGCTTAAGTGGCAGCCAACCCTCGTGAGTAGTCGTGGCCGAGTGGTTGAGGCGATGGACTCGAAATCCATTGGGGTGTCCCCGCGCAGGTTCAAATCCTACCGACTACGTTGGTGCTCTTTCACAATGATGTGTTAGGTTTTTCCTTGGATGCCTCCTTTCCCAGGAATAAGCATGTATTATTCAACAACGTTGAGAGCACAGGTAAAACAAAGACAAGAATGTGAAACAATGCACTGTGCAATGCCAGCATGAAAACTCTCAAGGAGTACGCTGCCCAGGCCTACAGCTTCTCAGACACTGTATCTGTCTATTTTGGGGAGTTGCAGAGAAGCCTTGCCTGTGCTTTTCGAGCCTGCTGTCTGGGGTGGGTGCCTGGATAAATTGTTGTTGGGAAGGACAAGGCAGCTAGCTCCTCTACAGGGGTCAATTTAGGAGGTTGGTGGGAAGCACAGAAAGGAAGTTCTCTGCTTTTGCTTCTTGGCGTAGGCCTAGCGACAGGTGTGGTAGAAAACATTTGGCTTTTGGCCAGTTTCCAGACCACAGTTAATATCAAAATATAAAGAGTGGTAGGGCCTGTCAGCCTTTCAGAGGCACAACTCCTCAGAAGGATTCAAACCCAGGCCAAATGCATCCTCCTCCCCCACCCTGACCTGTCAGGCACTAGTCTGCAGTGAAACTAAATGTGCCCTCTCTCAAAGGTGAATGCAGCTCAAGAAAATCCTGGCCTCAGGCCCCAGATTGGACAAGGCACTTCATTTATCACCTGTAAAGACCACCCCGTCTCTCTGTGGTGTCCATTGACGTCCTTGAAGCCAGGAGTTTGGCAATGGTGCCTAACACAGCTGCCATTTCTCTGGCGTTAAAGCTACTGCCTCTTACGGCCTGATTCTTTTTCCCCCGCCCAAAAACAAACATGTGCAAGGAGTGCTTATTTTACATGCATACCTGCTTTTAGCTTGAGAGCGTTTGGAGAGTGTTCTGTGGAAAGGAATGATGGAGATGAGAGTCAGGCACGCAGCAGAGTGAACTGAAAGGAAACAGACTTTTGGATGGCAGTAAAGTGGCATGTTTATATACAAGAGCATGGGTAGTCGTGTCCGATTGGTTAAGGCAATGGACTGGAAATCCAGTGGGGTATCCCCTTGGAGGTTTTAATTTTGACAACTCCGCTGGTCCTCATTTTAATAGTATTGTTCCATAATTCTTTAAATACCTTCTTGTGTAGACGTAAGCTTCAAAGGCAGGATTCATATTGTCAGAGGCCTGGGAGGGCTCAGCCGTTGCCACATGACTTGGCCATCCTGGTCTGCCTGTCCAGAAAACGACTGATTGTGGCCAGAGTCTAGACCACCAGCAGAAGCAGAAACTAGCGAAGATGAAAATGCTCCAAAGCCTTAAAGAAGTTGTGTCTTAGTAGTTAAGGCGATGGACTTGAAATCCATTGGGGTCTCCCTGCACAGGTTTGAATCCTGCCGACTATTGTCTACTTCACCTTCAATGACAGTTCATGCTTCTTATTTAATAGCATCTGCACAAGTAGGCTGAATATAGCTATCAGTATCAATAGAGCCAAGGAAGGCGAATTACTGGGAAGGCAATGGAATGAAAAGAGCGCGTGGAGGTGGCGTGAGACTATCTGGCACTACTGTGAGTAAGGAATATCCAAGAAACTGAGGGAAGAAAACCTCAGATGTGAGTTAGAGAACCGGAGCTTAATGGCAGTCAGCTCTGTAATGTGTGTCCTGCCGGCCCTTACGAACCATGGTACTCAGACACAGAGAAGGCTAGTTGTGTGGTCTCGGTACATTTTACTTAAACCCTCAACTGCGACTGGCTTTTGGGTTGCCAAGTGCATGTATACAGGATGAGATCAGAGGTGGGCGGCTCACTGCATTCCTCCCTGTGTTAGAAAGACCCTGTGACTGATCTAGATGTCGGCAACCCTGGGCAGATAATCTCATGTAGGGAGGAACAGTCCTTTAAAAGTTGACGTGGAGTAATATTAGGGCTTAAATCATATCCCTGGTTATGTGCTCCCTAGGACATTGATTACTGTCAGTTTGCTGAATGGTGAGGACTCACTAGTTTACCATGTGCTCCCACATTCTCACACTTAATGCCACCCTAGTGTGGATCTACAACTCTAGGATTACATCTGCTCTTCTTATCTCTGTTTGATCCCCTTCGCTCTCCTTGGGGACGGTGTCCAGGAGGGCCTTTCTGAACCATGCCACATTGCATGAGTCACTTCTACACCTTGCAAGGCCGACACTATGGACCCTTGTAGCTTTTCAACAGTTAAAGGTTCGCTCTTGAACAATGTGCTAAGTTTCTATCTTGTGTGTCGATCCTTCATAAGCATCAGATCACCCACCTGAATAGCAGAGGCTTGATCCCTCCTGGCTCCGTCATTATTGTCCTGTAGTGGATCCTATTTGGTTTTATTGGAATCAGGAGATAGCTGAGCCTTCTGGCTTGCAGGCCTGTGTCCCCATCACTTAGTGACTTTTAACCTACTTAGCCTGCTCTGTTTTAGAGCATTTATTTATTTCTTCCAAGATGGCTGCTATGTTTATAGTTAGGAAGATGTTTTGATTTCACATTATCAGTGCCACTCTGTGAAGGTGTCACTATCAGCATCAAAGACAAGTGATATACAGAATGGATAAGTTACTTACCTGTAAATTCTAGTTCTCTTCCAGGGGTATCCTCATCAAAGTCATAAACATTGAATATTCCCGCCCTTGTGCGGGGACCCTGGAGCATGTACAAAATACACACATATAAAGTATGAAATATGCACGAAAAATATATATAGCATTTTTAGTAGACAAATTTTCATACTAAACTCATATGTACATGTGTAAAACAGCAATGCAGACTATAATCATAAACAGGCTAAAATGCTTAATTTCTATGGAGTTTCTTTTTTTTAATTTTTTTTATTCTTTTCAAAATGACAATAAGAGAAAAAATATCTACCAAAGCCCCACAACTGGGCCCAGGGAAATAAGCAGTAGTAATCATTAGAGAGAAAAGAGAAAAAACTACATTGAAAAACAATGGAGCATTCTTAGCCGATAGGCTGCATGCAGGTTAATACAGGAGAAACATAAAAACTTTGGCACTGTGCCTTTAAGACCCTGAGCACCTCCAGTATCCCACCATGCCTCAGGGGTGAAGGAGAGGTGACAGTTGGTTCACAGTTAGGTCAGTACTTTTTTACGGTGACAAGCTGTGTAGCCGATTCGAAAGATAGTCTGTCCTGCACTTCTAGGAGACGTGCGTCCGCGGAGGAAGGTGGGTTGTTTATGACTTTGATGAGGATACCCCTGGAAGAGAACTAGGATTTACAGGTAAGTAACTTATCCTTCTCTTCCAGGGGATCCTCATCAATAGTCATAAACATTGAATAGATTAGCAAGCCCATCCCTTGACTCTGCGGACAGTCCAATAGAAGTGCAGGAATAGATATGTATCATGCAAACAAATTTCTCAGAGAAGCTTGCCCAATTGGGCGTCTGCTCTTGCATCTGAGTCCAAACAGTAATGTCTAGTAAATGTATGTACAGACTTCCATGTAGCAGCCTTACAAATTTCAGAGATTGGAACATTATTAAGGAGGGCAGCAGTAGCCACCTTTCCTCTTGTGGAATGCGTTAAAAAGTACAAGGGTCCAAACGAGAGACTTCCTGTGAGAATGCCGTTATGAAATAGTGGGAGTTAGTCACCGAAGGGCCTGGGCCCTAACCCTCCTCATATGGAAGTACTTGGCTAAGAAATGGTGAAAAACCCATTCGGAAAATTTCGTCAATCAAGTTCAACGTATTGTTTATTGTATAAATTCTTCTTCAACACATAGATGTTCAACCAAAATTCTTCCAAAAGACAGCCAACACGTGTTTCGCCCTTTATTGCAGGTGAGCCAGGGCTTTCTCAAGGCAGGATATATTGGATAATGGCATCTTCTGATACAAATATTAGTTCATATTGATCGGGTTAAGTTGAAGGCTGCTTATTTGTCCCGTCTTGTGGAATGCGCTTTAGGTCTAGCAAGTAGTTGTTTGTTAGCCAACTGGTATGCATTAACAATACAAGAAACTATCCATCTAGATATGGTTCGTTTTGATGCTGCCTCCCCTGTTCTCAAATGACCATAATTTATAAACAAGTGGTTGGAATGTCTAATCAGCTTGGTTTTATCCAAATAAAATTTTAGCACTCTTTTCAGATCTAGGGAGTGCAAAGCTTTCTCCGCCGGAGTCTCCGGATTGGGGAAAAAAGTTGGTAGAGAAATAGTCTGATTGATGTGAAATTCTGACACCACCTTCGGTAGGAATGATGGGTGAGTTCGTAGAACCACTCTATTCTCGTGGAAGACTGTGTACGATTCTTTGGAGGACAAAGCCTGAATTTCACTGACCCTCCTTGCGGAAGTAATGGCTACCAAAAAAAACGTCTTCCACGTAAGGTGTTGCAAAGAGGCTTTGTGTATAGGTTCGAAAGGAGGGCCCATAAGTTTTGATAGTACTATGTTCAGCTCCCATGGAGGGGAGGGTTTCCGAATGGGTGGAAAAACTTTTTTCAAACCTTCTAAGAAATCCTTGACTACTGGTCTCGTAAAAAAGGATTCCTGAGAAGGTGACTTACGATAGGCTGTAATGGCAGGAAAATGTACCTTAAAAGATGATACCTGCAGACCGGATTTTGCCAAATGGAGTAGGTAAGACAGTATGACCTCCTCCTGAGCCAGTTTGGGATTCTGACCTTGCTGACAGCACAATATGTAGAACCTCTTCCACTTGAACGCGTAAGAACGCCGCGTGGAAGGTCGTCTGGACTCCTTCAAGATGTTCATGCACTCCTGCGAGAGCCCTAGGTGCCCATACTGCAGGAATTCAGGAGCCATGCTGTCAAGCTCAGAGAGGGTAGGTTGGGGTGAAGTACCCTGCCCTCCAGCCTGCAAAGAAGATCCAGTCTGCACTGCAGCCTCCTGTGAGGTTGTTCCGATAGGTTGAGGAGATCTGTGTACCAGAACTGACGGGGCCATTGCGGAGCTATGAGAATCATTCTGGTGCTGGATCTGTAAAGTTTGTTGATCACCGCCGGTATGAGGGGGATCAGTGGAAAAGCGCAGAGAAATATCCCTGACCAGTCGATCAACAGGGCATTCTCTCGAGATCCCGGACGGTAGAACCTGGATGCGAAGTCTGGGCATTTCCTGTTTACCTCGTCTGCGAAGAGATCCAATTGAGGCCGACCCCATTGAGCGAAGATGTCTTCGACGACTTCGTCGTGCAGGACCCAATCGTGGGCGTCCTCGAGGTGTCCGCTCAGGAAATCTGCCTCCACGTTTTGTTGACCTGGTAGGTGAACCGCTGTAAGCGACATTCCTCTTGCCAGGAGCCAATGCCAGATTGTTTGAGACTCCCGAGATAGGGGTAGGGATCTCGTTCCCCCTTGTCTGTTCAAATAATACATTGTGGTCGTATTGTCCGTTTGTATTAGGAGAGATTTACCCTGAATCGATGGAGCAAAAGACTTGAGAGCCAGATGGACCGCTCTGAGCTCCAGCAGATTGATGTGGTACTCCCTTTCGTTGTCGGACCACAGGCCCTGAGCTTGAAGGGGACCTAGATGAGCCCCCCATCCCTGAAGAGACGCATCCATAACCAGAGTGTCGGATGGAATTACCTGGTGAAACGGAGCTCCTACTGACAGGTGAGGTCTGTGCATCCACCATTGTAATGACTGTCGTGCTCCTATCGGCAGCCGCACTCTGTCCTCCCAGCGGCCTGTGCTCTGGTTCCAGTTGTTTTCCAGCGCCTCTTGGAGGGGCCTCATATGTAGCCTGGCATTCGGGACAATGAAAATGCATGAGGCCATGGAACCCAGTAGAGATGTCACCTGACGGCCCGTAGGTGCGTCGGACTTCAACAGGTCTTGACACTTTTTCTTTATTGATAATAGTCGTTCTTCCGA
Source organism: Pleurodeles waltl (assembly GCF_031143425.1). Taxonomy (NCBI): domain Eukaryota; kingdom Metazoa; phylum Chordata; class Amphibia; order Caudata; family Salamandridae; genus Pleurodeles; species Pleurodeles waltl. The sequence goes on from NC_090446.1 coordinate 11,413,408, forward strand.
AGGATACACTCTTTCGAGCTCTGTATCTAGTATTGCTCCCAGGGAGTGGAGATTCTGCGGTGGAATCAAGGTGGACTTTTGGTAGTTGACTTGTAGACCTAGAGACCTGAAAACCTTGAGCACAATGTCCCGATGGCTTCTCGCCTGTTCCGGAGAGGAGGCTTTCAGTAGCCAGTCGTCTAGGTATGGGTAAATGAAGATTTTTTGCTTCTGTAGATGTGCCGCTACCACTGCTACGCATTTCGAGAAAACGCGAGGGGCAGATTTCAGGCCGAATGGTAGCACCTTGAACTGATAGTGCTGTGAGGCTATCCGGAAGCGCAGGAATTTCCGATGCTTGGGAACGATCAGGATGTGAAAGTACGCATCCTGCAGGTCGATGGAGCACATCCAGTCCCCCTGATGTAGCTGAGGGAAAATCTGGTGAAGGGCCAGCATCCTGAACGTTTGCTTTTTTATGTACTTGTTCAGTAGTCGTAAGTCCAGAATCGGTCTGAAAACACGCTCTCTGCCTTTTTTCTCTACCAGAAAATAACTGGAGTATACCCCCTTCCCTCTGTGCGCGACTGGAACTTTTTCTATTGCTTTCTTTCGTAAAAGGGCGTGAGCCTCTTTGTGCAATAGGCTGACGTGAGACGGATTGCATTTGGTTGGTGGCAAGTGCAGTGGAGGTTGCCGGAAAAGAAGAGAGTACCCATTCTCAATAATGTTGAGCACCCATTTGTCTTTTGTTATACCACGCCACTCGTGAATAAAGTCTTTGATACTTCCCCCCACCGGAGTGGTGCACAGTGTTAAGGGAAGCGAGTTCTCATTGTTTTGCTGGCGCTTTGGGTGTGGACTGCTGTGGTCTACTTGACCCTCGTTCCCTTGTGGCCTTACGAGACTGAAAAAGTGGGCGTCCTTGCCTCTGCTGTGGCCTCTGGGACCAATGAGGGGTTTGAACCCTCTGCTGGAAAGGGCGCCTGTCGTAAGGCCTATACCATCGCCTGAAGTCCTTTTTTCTCTCCAGGCCTATTGTCTCACAGATGACCCTGACGATGACCAAGAGGGCGACCTTCTGTGTCTTGACCGTGACCTAGATCGTCTCTGGGAGCGTGACCTGCTGCGAGATGCTGTAGCAGAGCGCCCAAGCCTCGTGGTCGACTGGTGAGAAGCAGAACGAGCCCGTCCTGCCCGCGCTGTCGGTGATGGTGTTCTCGGGAGAGAGGCAGTAGGAGAGTACATCCTCGAATACTGCGATTCCGGGGAGGCCGTCGGTCTATTAAGACTCTCCAACCACCTCAGTGACAAATTGATGGGCGAGACATGCCCAGACGATGCAGCTCTCGACAGAGATGAACCACTTCTTATGGAGACCACCGGAGATGGAGTTGTCTTATCCGCCGGCGGAAGCCGATGCTCTGCTCCTGGCAAGACAGGTAAAACCTGTGTCGACGTCGACAGCTGTAACGACGTCGAAGGGAGCGCCGACGGTTGTTCCTGTCTCGACGTTGAGTGCCTCGACGTTGACCGGCGATCCCTGGACCGCGACCTGCTCGCCGTCGTGTGCCTTGCCGTCGAGCGGTGGGCCGCCGGCGGCGGATGTCCTCGTTCTCGCCGCTGAGGCGATTTCGACGTTGCCTTCCTTGACGTCGAGGGGTGCGAGGCCTTCGCGGCGAATGGGCACGCCGGTGATGGCTCGACATCGATCGGTGGGTTGCCGTCGACGGAGATATGCCCCTGTGGTGGCCATGTTCTCTCGACGCCGTATCCTTCGACGGCAGTCGGGTCGCCGTCGACGGCGATCTATGACGGTGAGATGGAGGCAGCGACGATGCCGACGGGGAACAAACAGGTATCTTCCTACCTGCTGACGTCGATCTAGCCTGTCTCTCCTGAGAAAGGCTTGTTGGCTGCCTGGGAAGCGAAGAGGATGATGTTTTCTGCCTCTCATGAAGCCCATGAAGCCTGATCTTCTACCTGTCCTTCAGAGTTCTTTTTGGCATGTTCTTGCAGTGTTTGCAAGTGTCAGGGCAGTGACTCTGAGGCAAGCACACAATGCAGAGAGTGTGTGGATCTGACTGGGCCTTCTTCTTCCCACAGGAAGGGCATTTCACAAAAAGTGAAGGCATTTTTCAGTCAGGAAAAATTTTCCAGACTCAGACAATGATGTTAGATGTCAAGTAAAGGTGGAAAAAACGCTGTTCTGAAGTATTTTTCTGAGAAAAACTCAGAAAAACTGAGAGCTCAATGCTCCAGGATCCTCTCAGAAGAAGCCGGAAAAAAGAACTGACCTAACTGTGAACCAACTGTCACCTCTCCTTCACCCCTGAGGCATGGTGGGATACTGGAGGTGCTCAGGGTCTAAGGCACGCTGCCAAAGTTTTTATGGTTCTCCTGTGTTAACCTGCATGCAGCCTATTGGCTGAGAATGCTCCATTGTTTTTCAATGTAGTTTTTTCTCTTTTTTCTCTAATGATTACTACTGCTTATTTCTCTGGGCCCTGTGTGGGGCTTTGGTAGATATTTTTTCTCTTATTGTAATTTGAAAAGAATTAAAACAAAAAATCCATCAAAATAAAGCATTTTAGCCTGTTTATGATTATAGTCTGCATTGCTGTTTTACACATGTATATATGAGTTTAGTATGAAAATTTGTCTACTAAAAATGCTATATATATTTTTCGTGAATATTTCATACTTTATATGTGTGTATTTTGTATATGCTCAGGGGTCCCCGCACAAGGTCGGGAATATTCAATGTTTATGACTATTGATGAGGATCCCCTGGAAGAGAAGTACTTTTCAGGGAATTGTTTTTTTAAGTGCTGCCCCAAGCATGCCTTCTTATCTATTGTTTGGGAACATACCCGCATCAGGAGTCCTACCAGATCTGTATAAATACATTTCACACAGACAAGGTTATCAGAGGGTTACTACCAGATGCCATCGACACTATCTATGCTACATATCGCCTTGATGCAGACCCAGCCTTCCTGTCCCCACGGAGTCTGATCTAGAGACCTCATTCCAAGGTAACAAGGGTTGGGAGGCTCTTCGGGCAGATTAGGTTTAACACACCTAGCTCTCTTTAGTTTAGAGATTAGCTTCATCATGCTAGGGTATTAGGGCATATTTCACATCTCATGTTATTGCAAGATGGTGGGGGTCTTTATATTCACGACTCTCCTTTTTACAAATCTGTGTCTTGCATTGTTCACTATCCTAATCATTGCAGCCAATGCATTTTACAGTAGATTGCAGTCTTGATAATAAAGCCTATTGAAAACTTTACTGCATCTCCTTTATTGCCTGTCTGTGACTGAGACTTGTTGCTCATGTGAGAAAAGGGTAATCTCCGTTTAACCACGACTACCCTGAGATGACGCATTCTTGAGTCCATGCGTAAAGACTGCCACAAATCACCTTTTACTGTTTGGATTTCTAGTGAGGAACTATTTGTGAGCCAGGAGGGTTGGGCCGACAGATGTGACTTGTTGAAGGATGTGCCTAGTTACCTACAAATAAAAGTACTGTCATCCCTAAGCCAGCAGTCTTGCCTAGAGCAAGAGCCCAACTACAACATGGCCCCACCAATGATGGTGTTTTGGCACTAGTTTAGGGATGCCCTGTGTATCACTGTCTCACATACAACAGGTACCCTAAGTACCATTATACGGAGACGTTCGCGGTCTTTGGGATGATCCTCCTCAGCTGAACAGGGAACACCGTACTACACTGTAGGTTTGATGCGGTTCAGTAACTCGGCAAAACGAGGTAAGTGTAAGTATATGTTTATTCAATCAGAAATACAGGAGCCACCCTCAAAGCGTGTTGTTGGCTCCACGCCAACCACCGATCGCTGATGGAGCGGCATAAAAACGAACCTCTGGCCATCTACTGTGGTAATCCAGGAGAAGAAAAGCATATCGCAAATTGTGATGGAGAAAGTTAAATGGCCCAATCATGTCAATGCCAAGCTTTGACCAAGGTCTTTCTGGAACATCAATAGGGTGCAAAGGCGGCATACATACTTTCAGCCCCTTCTCAGCAACATTACAAATCACACACCCTTTGACTATCTTTATCCATAGATGGCCACCAATAATTCTCTCTTAACCTCCTTTTGGTCATAGTCGCCCCAAAATGACCCTCATGTGCCGAATTTATCAAACCCAAACGAATACCGTAAGGAGGAATACACCTCTCACAAGTATCTGATTTTCTATTGAAATCTCGTCCACAACTTTACAAAACGGTTGTAAAGGTAAGGAAACATTTTCTGTCGGCCACCCATTGGTCACAAATTCCTTAAATTGGGCTAAAACCAGATCATTACGGACCGCTATCTCCCAATCAGTTTTGCCATAAGCCTTCAACACAGGAAGATCCACACTGTCAACAAAACAATCTTCTCTATCATCTTTAGAATCAAAATCATCCAACTCCTCAATGGGTAATCGAGAGAGGAAATCAGCTCTTACATTAAGTTTACCAGGTAAAAACGTAATCTCTACGTCGTATTGCAACAGTTTTGTAGTAAGTCGAGCAATGTGCGGGGTAGTGTTATTAGTTTTATCACCATCAGAATATAAAGTAGAGGTTTGTGATCAGTCACAATCACAAACCTTCTTCCCCAAACATAACTTCTGAACTTTTCACTTGCCCAGACACACACCAATTACTCCTTTTCTATTACAGAGTAATTCAACTCTGCTTCTCTCAACACTCTAGATGCATAACTAATAGTGGCTTCTCCTTGTTTAGTATCTTGGACTAGAACAGCACCTAACCCATACTTGCTGGCATCAACCATTATTTTACACGTCAAGAGGGGATCGTATGAACGTAGTGCTTTAGCATTGGTCAATTCGTATTTCACTAAATCAAACGTGTCTTGACAATCTTTGTCCCAAATGAATGAAACACTATTTTTCAACATATTAGACAAACACTTCATCTTGGAGGCGTAATTAGGAATAAACCTGGAATAAAACTCACATAACCCCAAAAAAGAGCACAGCTCGCCCTTATTTTTTGGGAGGGAACAATTACGAACAGCATCAACTAGCCCATGTCTTGGTTTGACGCCCTCTGACGAAACAACGAGTCCCAAAAACTCAATCTCCCTCTTCCAAAATTCACACTTTTCATCTTTTACAACCACACCATTCTCCTCAAAAACCTGTAAAACTAACTTAAACACTGTGTCGTGTTCTGTTAACTGTTTGGCAAAAATAAGTACATCATCCTGGAACACCAGGACCCCTTCAATATCCCTCAATAGTTGTGACATGATGCGCTGGAAAACCGAAGCTTCTGAAGCAAGACCGAAGGGCATCCTGCGAAATTGAAAAGTACCAAAAGGCGTGTTAAAAGCAGTATAATGTCTAGAGTCTTCTTCAAGGATCACCTGGTGGTACGCCGCAGCCAAGTCAATCTTGGAAAACCACTCAGCACCAATGAGTTTCTCTAACAAATCATTAATTCTGGGCAATGGAAAAGAGTCAACCCAGATCTCCTTGTTCAGACTCCTTAAGTCAACACATAAGTGCATTTCGCCACTGCGTTTGCAAGCTACCACAATGGGGGACAACCACAGGCTAGACTCCACCGGTTCAATTACCCCAGACAATTGTAATTTTTCCAACTCCAGTTTAAGGTCCTCCCTCAAGCTGAAAGGGATCGTTCTCAATTTGTGTTTAATGGGAATGGCGCCTTGTTTGATTTAGATTTTATGTTTGAAGCCCTTGATACATCCCAATTGTTTCTCAAATACACCAGGGAATATCTTATGCAGGGTTTGCAGATTTAAGCCACCATAGTCTTTAACTACCATTACCTGCTCACTGGTACCCAGTCTCAGCACCATACCAAAGAGGCCTTGGTGGAACCAACCTAAAATGTTAAGTCCCTTGACTGCAAGCAACATACACTTTTACCCAGATCTTGCGCCCCTTGAATTCCAATATATCTTCAATGAAACCCTCAAGTTCTATCCTCCTACCTTCACAGGAAACCGAAGCTCTGTCAGGTGGAAACAATTTCCTGGACCCCATGTTTTCTTAAATAAGTCTGACATCACCATGGTGAAAGGTGCACCAGAATCCACAAGCAGATGAAGCATTTTGCCACCCACCGCAATATCTGCATAGGGGTCTACACACTCCTCAGGATTCCCTGAGACAGCTTGTTCATCTGTGACCACTACAATCATATCACGGAACTCATTCTCCAAATATTGGTCTGATACCTCACTGGCTTCACACACACTGTTAACTTTGACATTCTTGCTTACAGCACTCTGACACACCTTAGCAAAGTGGCCTATACGACTGCATTTGTGACACACAACACTCTTAGCTGGACAACCCTTAGAATCTTTTGCATGTGGAAACTTTCCACATCTAAAACAAATATTGTTTCGTTTGAAAAATTGATTGTTCATAGACTTATGTTCTTTGCATGTAGAGACGACGCTGACACTAACTTTTTCTTCTTCCTTGGGTTGAGCCGATAGTGCTTTAAGAGATGCTGGAGCCAGTTCAATGCTCTTAGCCTGCTTGATCACTTCTTCAAGTGAAGGGTCCCCCATCGTAAGTAGTCTTTGCTGGATGTGTTTGTCAACACAATTCCCTATAAGCTGGTCCCTGACAAGTTGATCCTGGAATGCGCCAAAATGGCATTGTGCACACAATTTACGAAGTGCACTGTCCAACTCATCAATAGATACTTTGTAACTGGGCCCTATTAAAGAATTTGTGGCGTAATACAACGAGGCTCCGCTGTTTGTCAAATCTCAGAACAAGTTTTTTTTTTTACTGTTTCCTGATATTCGTCCATCTGGAAGATGTTTCAAAGTTTCTCGGCCTTCAAATCCTAGGGAGTGTAATAATAGAAACGTTTTCCTCTTAGGTCTGTAACGTGAGGCCCCAATAGCTCCTAAATAAGTTTCAAACGCATCGAACCATTGAGACCATGACACAGGTGGTTCTCCAGGTGTCTCTAAAAATGGTCGAGAAGCAGTGACAGACTGCATTGTGCAAGTCACGTTATTCCTTAATTTTTGCTGATTTATGGATAATATGTTGTAAATAAGAAACAGCAAATCACTGTCAAACTGCCCCACAATTCTTTAAAATCAACTTGACTGTGCCTATGGGAGGTTCGTTTTAATTTTAGGCTGCCCCACAAGTTCATATGTTCAATATTGCTGCTCTTTTGGCACAGTCGTTTTCAGGCTCGTTTTAATTTTAGGCTGCCCCACAATGTTATAAATTCAATTTAATTTGTGTTCCTTTGGCACAGTTGTTTCCCAAAAGCAAACGTGAACAGATTCAGATGGAGAATAAACATAACAGCAAAAATTTCCTCTTGTTGCCTAGCTGCAGCTCCACAGGAGAAGGCTCTTCAGTGTGAGCTCTCAAGTTGCTAGGTTACAGAATAAATATAAACCACGTGATAGACAAGTAGGAAGAATTCGCGCGCACCCTCTGCTCGCGCTCGGTGCACTCATACCAGAATATTACTTGCCATACACACATGTGGAAAAAAAGGCCAAAAGTCAAAGAATACAACTTCCGATGAAGTCGAGGGCAAAATCTCACCCTTCCGACAGCGAAATGTTTTCTCCTCAGTCGTCCGTGCCCCATCTGAGTCAGGTCATCCGTGCCGCGTCGGAGTCAGGAAAGTGTGCTGCAGCCTCGCGTAGGTTCTGAGGTGGCTCCGATCGCTCCAACCGCTCGTCGCCAAAATTATGTTGCGGTTCAGTGACTCAGCAAAACGAGGTAAGTGTAAATATATGTTTATTCGATCAGAAATACAGGAGCCACCCTCAACACGTGTTGTTGGCTCCACGCCAACCGCCGATCCATCCCCGCGAGCTCCCCATTCCACCACCCGAGCCCCGCATTCCACATTCCAGTTACACCAATATACATAACAAGGTGGTTCGAGCTCGAACTCTTAAAAAGACTTTCTCCCCATTTGGTGTTCCATCTCTTTACCCATTTCAAAAATATGGCTAATGCCATAGACATTCCTGAGAATGTCAGACATGCAAACACCACACCCCGGTGTACAAAACATGCAGGCAGCTGATCTGCGCAATACTTACAATGAGATAGTAACACTATATAGACAACTTGTTCAGTTTGTAATGCGAACTCTGAACACACCAGCGCGTCCAGCATTACTAGCACCCACTGGATATCAACTGGCTACTACTGGGATTAATCGACAAACAGTACATTCTATCATGGGCAAAGTGTCTAAAGAACGAGAGCAAATCCCATTCTGGATAGCCCAGGAAACTAATCAGCTGGAAGCTGTGTTTCCCTATAAGGAGCCACAGGAAAAACATAAAATTCTCACAATGTGCTTACCATTCGGGATGGTTCCCTCAGTGGATGACTGCGCACAGGGGGTAGAGTCTTAGCTGCAATTTATATACTACCACACGTGGTACCCCGACACTTGCCGATTTACAGGAAGTGTTGAAACAAATTTAGAACGAACACGGGGCTGTTGCAGCCCTACATTTGGGGATGAAATGAATGCATAATTTTGACGGAGTCTCCTAAAAAATACTTAGTAATATTAAAGGGGAAGCTGCAGCATTAGCTATACATCAGCGGCTCTGAGAGATTCCACACTTTGAACAGGAGAAACAGCTACCGAAAATTATTTCCAATACCTATACCAGTATAGGACGGGATAGTTTGGGAGCCAAGCCGAAAAAGTGTGAAATAAAGAGTACCACCCCTAAAGAAGGTACTAAACAAGCACAAGAGAGTTCTAAGAAGTGCAAGATGTAGCAAGAGAGTGGACCGGTCAGATCAACATCCTGGCTACAAGAAACAGAAGAAAGACTCACCACGGTCTTCAGACAAAAAAGAAGACAAGTCCCCACAACAAATGCCACAGTTGAAAAAGAAAAAGGTGGCAGCACTTTCAGTTAAAAATGCCAGCAATCTTGAGAACATTGCTGAAGAACAAGATGTGGGCAGTGACACTGCTCGACAGCGAGGCAGAAGTCACAATATGTCACCAGACTCTGAAAGATCATCTGGATGCGACAGCAACTAGAAACTTTATTGCAGTCGAAACTGCAGACACCCAACAGGGTTTACGATTTAAACATCCAAATTAAGGGAGACATAGAGCACACCATTAGTGTAATATTCTGGGATGAACTTAGTTGTGCTATCCTACTGGCCAAAAGAGACTGGCCACCTGAGCACGTCCGTAAGCTCCCACATCGGGAAGATTTATTTTTGTCTTCTTTCTCTGACCTTGTTCCAGAAGCGGTAAAACAAGCCATCGATGTCTATTGGGCTTTAGCGCAATCATGTAGGTTGGGATAAGGATTCTCCTTACCATGTAATACTGATCAGGTCTACACCCAGACTCAGCCCTAATATCCTGTTAAACACAAAGCTAAAGCTCCAGTGAGAGAGTTCCTCACTCAGCTCGAGTACCAGGGAGTAATTGAGACCTGTGTCTCAGCAATGAATAACCTGTCATTCCCCATTGCAAAACCTGAGCATTCATGTAGAATAGTCTTATATTATAGAGGCTTAAACAGTCCAAATATCTTTATTTCAGCTGAGAGCCATAAAAGCATTTGAAGAATAAATAATATACTAATTAATCTTAAATATAGGACATCGGTAAAATGGTCTAAAATATCACGCAGTTGGTATACTATCCAAACCCTAAAACATTTATAGGATAACAGATACATATATACAATAAATCTTAAAAACAGAATTTAGTTAAAATCGATTTGTGATAGCACACAGTTAATAACCTAGCAATTTATAGCATCTTAGCAAATCAATGGTCTCACCAGGCATTTTATAGGGTTACTAGCCAATCAGATATAAACTCTCTGGATCTTGCGGCCCAAGCACATTGGAGATACCTCACTACTGCGAACACTACCCTATCACTTGTGTCGCTTATCAATATACAGAGAGATTCCCTTTGGTTCGTTATTCCAAGGAGTCTACATAGGGGAGTCCACTTTCTTCTACCTGAGGTGCAATCAGCCTTATGCCACCCCGAGGTAAAAGATTTCAATGGCCAAGTCCCCAGTCTGAATTTAATATAAAGGCTTTTGATGTAGGCTGGTTGTATGTTACCAATATAGGTTTCAAATTTCGGTGAACATTTGTGATTTAAAATTCAACTGTCCTACTACCTTGTCCCGGCTAGACTACCTACTACCTTGTCCCTGGCTAGACCATATCTGCATCAAGACCATCTCCCTGTAATATCGCTTTATACGTGGTATCACTTCCTTTGTTAGGTCACATGGAGCTCGCCACACCTCCTCCATTTTAATATAGTGGCACATATCGCGAATATATTTAAGCCAAGGGATTAACTCCACTCCATTAAGGGATAATAACTCTGCAACAGCTGATTGGTAGGAAGCCAAATGTTCAGAGGACCAACGACACACCCAATAATATATAAGAGGTCTCAAGGCAATTTCATTATGAATCTGGGTAAACGCTAGGTCAAATCTGAGCGGGGTAAGAGATGTACCCATCGGTAGGTGTAACAGAAAGCGTATGAATTTATTTTCAACCTAAGTCAGATTCTTACAGTTACAATGGCCCCAGAGCTCGGCACCATAGGCTGCACCCGTCACTGCCGCAGCCTTGTATACAGTGATAGCCGGTGAGATTTGCCCTCCCATGGAGTTTTTAATGTTTCTTCCTATCGTCACTGACCGCTGTTGTAAGGCAGTGACACTTTTCTCAATTTGTGCCGACCACTGATGGTCATCTGATAGTCTAATCCCCAGGTAGTCAAATTGGCTAACCTGATCTATGGGTTGGCCACCAATGGTCATTCCCCCCCCTGAAGGTCTTATGTGGGTTTAAGGCCATAAACTTAAGTTTTCTCTCTGTTCATTTCAAGGCCCCTCTTCTCACAAAACGTAGCAAAAGCGTCTAATTTGTTTTGGAGACCCAATGGGGTTCTTGAGATCAGTAGAGTGTCATCTGCAAACATGAGAATCGGAACAGACACTCCTGCTAGCTTGGGGGCATCATGGTTACACCACATCAGCTGTTCCGCTGCCCCATTGATGTAGAGGCTAAACAGGGTAGGGGACAAAACACACCCCTGTCTAACCCCTCTCTCAATGGGGATAGCACGGGTCAAATCACCACCTTGGATCCATCGGACCCGTGCGTAAGTTCCCTGGTGAAGTTGCTTTATCAGCCTCAACAGTTCGCTGTCGAGGTTGTGGAGTTCCAAAGTATTCTATAGCACACCACGCAGCACCAAATCAAACGCAGTCTTTAGGTTGATAAAAGCGACATACACGTGGTCCCTTCTTAGCGTTAGATATTTCCAGCAGAGGAGTTTAAATTTGAAGATCTGATCTATTGTTCTAACCCCTTTCCTGAATCCCGCCTGAAAGTCTGAAAGAATCTGGTGGTCATTGATCCAAGAATGGAGTCTTGCCAGGACCTGCTTACAAAACACCTTCTGGCTAACAATGATTAAGCTTATTGGCCTATAAATAGCTAGTAACTCTTGCGCCTTTTTTATAAATGGGGACTATTATTGCACCTCGCCATGTAGGGGGGGAGGTCACCTCTCATAAGGATGGCATTGCTAAGAATATTTAGGTACAACGACCATGTTCCGGGTCGTGATAGATACAAATCACCTGGGATGCCGTCTGGACCTGGAGCCTGTGCAATGACTGAAGAGCCAACGTGATTTCTTTTAAGGAGAAAGAAAGAGCTCAAACCAAAACTTGACTAATTAGTGTTTCTAGAGAGTGGATTAGGGGAAGCACAGGGACCCATCCTGTAGAGGTTCTCAAAGTGTAGCACCCAGCTTGCTGGCTAGATTGCTGGATCGTCCTCATCTCTATGGGGGTCTTTTTTTTTCTGCCACTATTTTCCAAAACAATTTTGTGTCCCCCTCTTGAAGAGCATCAACCAGGGAATTCCATTTTTTGTTTTCCCAGTCCTTTTTAGTATTTTTGAAGGTTTCTTTATTTAAGTTCCTCGCTGCTCTTATCTCGGGACGATTCCCTGTTTGCAACGTTCCAAGCAGCTGCATTTTGACCTGTCGGCAAGAGCTAGAGAACCACCTCAATGGTCTACCCGTAGCATTCCCTCTTTCTCTCTCTACAAGGAAAAGTGGCCTTAATCGGCTCTTCAGGGAGCAGAGTAGGTGAATAAAAACCTCTAATGTGAAATCTATATACTTCAGAGGGAGCAAGGTCGTTTTAACTGCATCATAAATTGCAACCTGAGTCTTCATGTCTTTTGCCACCGCTGCCCATCTAACGTTCTTGTTATCATTAGACACCGTTACATAGTTACCCATCACCCACTGCGACAAGTTACTACTACTAAATGTGGAGGGAATAAATACTGCACAGAGGGCTTGATGGTCGCTATCCGCCCTGGGAATAACTGCCATATCGCTAAGGAAATGCAAGAGAGAATCATCAACAAAAATATAGTCAAGGAGACTCTCAAAGGATCATCTTTTATACGTGGGCATTGCCGGGGTATCCGACTTGGTGTTCCCATTTACTTGTCTTAGCCCCACGTTTGTTATTAAGTTCTTTAGTAGGGCTCCCGCTCCCCCAGGTTGATTTATCGTTTCCTGGACTGGGCCTGATCTATCCCAAGGATCTGCGTAATGGGTTCCTGCTCGAGGATGGCCAGCCTTACCATTTAGTTGCATATTACAATCGCCTGCTAAAATTAGGCCTATCCCCCCAGGTAGCTGAATCAAAAAATCTGAAAGGAGGTTCAGCATAGCAATCTGTGCACTTCGTGACCCGGGTCTGATATAGATATTTACAATTACTACACAAGTGTACACCCTTGAATTTCAAATTCCCAGCTCCACTGCCAATAGATCGCTGGAGGGGCAAGATAACTCTTTTGCCTTCGGGAACAAGTCATGTTTTAACCAGGTTATTAATCCACCCGAAGCTCTCCCAGATGAGGAAGGGAGAGCAGCCTTCTGAAAAGTCAAGTAGCCTGGTCTGTGGGTCACTGAGGGTGCCCATGTTCCCTGCAGCAGAATAACTTGGTGCTGAGCTATAAAATTACAGACTTAAACAGTCAATCACGCATATACGCAATACAAAATTGAGGCAGCACAGCACTAATTAACAACAAAGTGTGTCAAAACTACAAAACAACCTTGAATATCTCCAATGTTTTTTTCTGCCAAAACTTAACACACGAAAGTCAGGACCTGACTGCATTCTCATTTGGCTCACAAAAACACTTTTGTTGTTTGCCCAAGGCTACAAGAAAAGCCCAGGGCCGTTCTCAGCCCCCGTAACATCAATATTGCATGATATTGATCCAGAGACATTTTATAGACATTTATGGAAATGTGCTCAACTCCAGCCACCAAATACTATAAAATAATTACAGTCTTTACTAGGTTTCTTTAACTTTGGCAGAACATATATTCCTGATAGTGCACAAAATATTAAGCCACTTTATGACGTAATACGCCCCGATTTTTCTAGCAGACACTGGACAGTAGAATTCACAGGCATCCTTAGAGGACTGCAAAAGGACATGCTAGAAGCAAAACATTCACACACCTGTGACAACAAAACAAATTTGGTCATCAGAATAATTGCTGGTGCCATTGGGTTCACTTATGTCACTTTTAACGAAGGCGACACGGTGCCCATAGCATATAAATCATATTTATATTCCAATGCAGAACAATGCTTTGCACCCACAGTAAAATTCTAACTGCAGTACAGATGGCTGTCATTAAGGAGAGGCGACTTGCCCAAAGGAAACGAATTATTTTCATTACCCTGGTGCCAGCCTCGAAGGCCATCACCAAAGCAAGCGTTCCTAACGCTAAAGCATTACATCCACGTTGGATTAAATGCGCAACCTCCCTGACTGCCACCGATGTGGATTACATCTTTGATCCAAAACTTCAAACACAAGAATTTCTCCAATACGAACAGTAGTACCCCGCACCTCTAGATACCGTACTGTAATTTACACTGATAGTTCAGCACAGCCAACCGTAGGTACTAAACATCAATACTCAGCCGCTAGTTCAGCTGTGAGCGAAGTGATGAAGGATGGTATATTCCACCCACACAATACCTACATGCAGACCCTAGGGGACTGCACGGCTCAGCTGGCTGAACTTAAAACACTTATCCTAGAGCTAGAACATACGGATCCAGGACATCTCATGTTGATCGTCTGTGACTCATACTACTGAGTTCAGTCCTACAATGGTTATCTTAATCATTGGCGATTGAGCGGGTTCAGAGACTCAAAGGGGAACACCATAAAACACAGAACTCTGTGGGGGAGGGTAGCTGATCTTAAGGATAAGCTACCTACTGCTTATGTAGTCCAATGTGATGGAGTACACGTTATTGGCAATACTTTGGCTGATGAAGCAGCCAAATCCACAGTAGCTACGGCTTCTGCTGCTGCAGTGACTCGTTCCCAGGTGAGATTGGATAGTGAAATGTTGGCTGCAGCGAAAGCTACGGCTGAAGGCAAGCCTCTCCCAACAGCATACCCCACAAAATAGTCATACCACATCAGTGCACAGAATGTTGCCTTTGCAACCCTTCCTGGGGTTGGAATTCAAGCAATCCCCAACCAAGACCAGAGATTATATCTCATCAAAGCAGCACATAAGGGTGCCGCATCTGCTCATGCTGGTGTTGCAGACACAATATCACTCTTACCAAAATGCTTCTAGTGGCCAGGTCCATATAAACAGACCAAGCAATATGTCTTTGTTGTGACATTTGCCAGCAAATTTAGGACTCCAACATTAAACGCCCTCCTCAGGCATCCCTCTTAGTGTCCTGGACCATTGTGGTCCCCTACAACCAGATGGTGTATACAAATACATCTTAGTCGCCGTTGATTCTTGTTTTAGATTCCTGTGGGTATGGCCACAGCGGTCGGCTGACGCTTGAATGATTATAAAAGACTTGCTGGTCTTTATCAGTATGTATGCGGGTACAGCATTGCATTCGAACCAGGGCCCTGCCTTTGCCTCTAAGGCATTCAGGGACACCATGAGGACAATGGGTGTTGAACTTCATTACTCCTCACCCTACCGTCTCGGGGGAAAATCGGTTGTGGAGAGCAAGAACCGAGATCTAAAGCAGTCCTTAACAGCTAGAGTATTAGGTTCAGGTCGAAGTTGGCTTCATCACCTATATGGGGTCCAGAGAGCACTGAATAATTTGCCAGGACGGTCCTTGGGAGGATGCACTCCTTATAGGGTTCTCTTTGGGATACCTATGTATGTTCCAGATCTAGATGGCCCTGGTTTGGTGGCAGCAGATACACCTTTTGACATGAATGAATGTCTCACTGTCGGACAGGAGCTTCAGCAATTTCGAGATGATAACGCATCCACCAGTGCTGCTACCTTAGGAATAAGGGATTTGCCAACAACTTCTACTGGCTGGATTCCTAAAGTTGGGGATCTGGTTCGTGAGAAGATTGCTGTGAGGAAGGAATTTGGACAATCACACAGAGCATGATCCAAGTCCTGGGAATACAAGGTACCAGAACTGTCATCCTACCACCGCTGCCTGGTTCCAATTAACAAAATCAAACTACACTATGTGGCCGACCCTGCGCAGTAGACCCCGAGGTCCCTTGGGTAGTTCCCGGACCCCTTTCACTGCCCAACAGCACATACGTCTTCAAAGAAGAAACAACAACACTTCTGACTACACAAGCATGTCCAACAATGCTATAAATGCCTCCTCGAACATGGGGAGGGAGGAAAATGAGCTTTTGCCGATTCCTGTTACAACGTCACCAACTACAACTGTCCAAGACGTGGCTGCTTTCTACTCCAACTCCACACAAACTGACAACACTGTCTACTATGAACCTCCACGAGAAGTGGATCCATCCACCAGTAATGCATTGGCTCCTGTGTTTGCAGAAACTGATTCTGGTTATTTCATCGACCTTGATGACTTTTCTTAGACTTTATCCGCACCTACAAATGAAGCTGTTTCAAAGACATGTAAGCTGTACATATGGCTTAAAAATAACTACTTAATTTATCCACTGAATTATCTGTGGATATTTCTGACATTGCTTGTCTTCCTATTATGGATTGGTTTCATGACTGTTTTCTTTCTTCTTATAAATGGTCATTATCTTCCTGAACGCTCTTCTGTTGAGCCTGTGGATGAAGCTTTAACTCCATATCATACCTCACATAAGGTTCGAAGAGAATTGTCCCTTGTGAACATTTCAGCAGTACCAATTCCTGATGGGATTGTGTGGATAAAGTTCCATTTGATATGCATGGGCCTACTGAGGTCATTCAAATTCCATATGTTTTCAAAATTTCAAAGACTGATGTAATTACACCTGGGGTTGTTTCTGATGACTGGGATGTTCAAACGGTTCATTCCATGCTAGCTGAATTGCAGGATTACACTGTATTTGAAAATGATGATGTGTACACTAACACAAAGAATTATGTGGAAATGTTCTGTTATAAGAATTGGGGACTTTCCTGCCTGCACTGAGCAACTAGACACAGATCAGTTTTTAATTATACATAGTGGGAACACTGTTCAACTTCGCCTGTGGGGAGCCCAAAGCATTATACGGATACATTTACATATTTTTCTGGGCATGACATTAAGAATGCAGAATCATACTACTTCAAGTTACCACCTTCTAACATTAGGAAACGCTTGCTAACAAACACTAAATTGATTTATTCAGATTCCTTTCTTTCGCATCTTGCAGTTGAAGGATACGAATACTGGAAGAACACTATTGATGTAAAGAGTGCATGGGGAACACAAGATAGGCAAATTCAGGGTAGGGAATCCTATGATCTTTTTAAATTACACAATTCAAAAGACATCCTGTCTAGGGTTAGCAAACATAAAGGAAATGAATGTGCATCTTAATATGCTATCTGAAGACATAGACTTACAAGATTTCTTGTTAGGTCCAAGAAAGCCTGGCTCTAAAAGATTCACCTGTGCCATATTCAATGAGGTTTGGAAGCTTTCTCACATGGAAGCAGCTGAGCGTTTAAGGCAGATAGATAAGGAAAATTTGGAAAAGGCTTTAGCTGTTGTCGATAATGGCATGAACGCTCTGTCCAATATTTTCTCTTAATAACAGTGTCATCCTCAATAGACATCATTCAGAAGGAACAAGTTACTTACCTGTAACTGTAGTTCTCCAGTATTGGAAACTTTCATAGATTCACATGCCCGTCGTCGAGATGGGAGTTCCCGGTGCAATACAAAAAGCCATGCTCAATTGCATATAAAGCTCTAAAGGCACTAGGCCTCTAATTTAGTAACATATCATAGTTGTTTGGTAAAAAAAAGGACCAAACCTAAAAGACAACCAATCAGCTCACACCACCTTCTAGAACCCTCCTGTGAGGAGCTGATGTCCCTCCGATTTTCAAAGCACAAGTGTAGCAATACAGCTAGGACTGAGGAAATGAAGGTGAGCGCCCCGGGGACGTGGATGGGTCGCATGTGAATCTATGAAAGCTTCCAATACTGGAGAACTACAGTTACAGGTAAGTAACTTGCTCCTTACTCCAATATTGGAACTTTCATAGATTCACATGCTTGAATTAGAATAGTAAGCAGTGAATAACACATTTTCGACATGCAGATAGTAACATAGCACTTTGAAATGCGAACCGGCAAGACAATATGTACATTTGCAATCTGCAGAATTACTTTAAAAGAAAATGTGAGATAATACAAAATAAGCGGATGGAGGGATGGAATCGTTTAGCTCACCTTCATTGGAACAGGTTTATAAGGACCGCTTGCCCGACGGCTGCATCCTGAAGTGACTGTGTCCGAGAAGTAATGCTGCGTGAAGGTGTGAGTTGTCCTCCATGTCGCAGCCCTACAGATGTCTTTAATTGACACACCGGCAAACAGCGCACAAGACGCAGATATAGCTCTGGTAGAATGTGCTCTCACACTTGTTTGCAATGGTCTAACTGCTTTCTGATGGCAGAAAACGATTGTGTATTTAATCCATCGGGAAATAGTCTGTTTTGTCACAGAGTGTCCTTTCCGAGCAGCACTGAAAGCTATAAATAACTGATTGGACTGTCGCAATGACTTTGTTCTGTCCAGATAGAATTTTATGCTCCTCTTAAGGTCGAGTGAATGCAGGGTCCTTTCTGCAGTAGTTTGTGGGTACGGGAAAAAAGATTTTAGCACCACTGGTTCGTTGATATGGAATTCCAAAGGCACCTTAGGAATTAATTTGGGACTGGTGCGTAGAATCACTATCTTGTTTGAACTGCAAAAAAGGTTCTTGTACAGTGAAAGCTTGAATTTCACTAACTCTGCGTGCCAAAGTAAGGGCGAGAAGGAGAGCCACCTTTCAAGTGAGGTATTTGATGTCCGCCCTGTGGATAGGCTCAAAGGGCTCCTTCATGAGCCGGCCAAGGACGACGTTATGGTGCCAGGCCGGAGGTGGAGGTTTTACTGGAGGAAAGGATCTAAAGAGACCCTTCAAGAATTGCTTGACTAATCTCAGACAACATAAGGATGGTTTACCTGGTACTCTCCTGTATCTAGATATAGCTGCCAAATGGACCCTAATTGACGAATGGGCAAGTCCAGAACGTGCAAGTCCAGAACGTGCCAGCTGCAAGAAGTATAGCAACACCACCTCCGGTGCGGAAGAGAGAGGGGGTACACTCTGGGTTTCCCACCACAAACAAAATAGTTTCGACTTTAGGCAGTATGATTTGATGGTGCTAACTGCGTGTGCTTTAGCTAACACTTCCTTGCACTCAGCTGGTAGATCTAAATGACCAAATTTGTTGCATTCTGGAGCCATGCACACAAACTCAGAGACTTGGGATCCGGGTGCCTCACTTGTCCCCGGTTGATGGTAAGCAGCTCCGGAATTGGTCTGATTCTGATGGGTGGACAAGCAGACAGGAGAATTAACTCAGTGTACCACGGTTGGCGCGGACACGCTGCAGCTATTAGGATCATCTGGCAGGGTTCCGACTTCATCTTCCTGATCACCCTTGCGAGGAGAGGGATCGGAGGAAAAGCGTACGCATAGATCCCGGACCATGCGATCAAAAATGCATCCCCCCATGACCCCTGTTGGTGATAACAACTTGCATAATGTTGGCATTTGGCGTTCTGGGAAGATGCAAATAGGTCCAGATTCGGTTTTCCCCGCTGGTCGAATATTCCATCTAATGTCCACTGGTCTAATTCCCACTCGTGGGAGGATGCTTCCAACCTGCTTAACAAATCCGCAATGGTATTTTGTGGGCCTGGGACATGCTCCGCTGTTATGTGGATTGAGTGGTGAATGCACCATTTCCAGCTGGTTTGCGCTTCTCGAGAGAGTAGGTGGGAACGTGTTCCTCCTTGCTTGTTGAGGTAGTGCACTGTGGTGGTATTGTCTGTTCTGACAAGCACTGCTAACCCTCGTATCCTCAGAAGGAAGGCTTGCAAGGCATAATAGACCGCTCTCATCTTGAGAAGGTTTATGTGGGAAAGATGGTGAGAAGGGGGTTACTTGTCGCTTACCCGAAGGTCTTGCAGGCATGCACCCCATCCTGTGAGTGATGCGTCCGTAGTTACAATCATTGGAGGAATCCGTGGCAAGAAGCTGAGACCTTTTGAAATGTTCTCGGGAATTGTCTACCAATCTAGAAAGTGGACCATGTGCAGTGTTATGAGGACCGTGTCCTCAAGGATTCTCGCGCCTGCGTCCATTGTTTGTCCAGCTCCTCTTAAACTGGAAGCATGCGCAGCCGACAGTATGGAATGAGGTTTATGAATGACAACATCATGCCTAGTAAGGACTTGTACTGCCGAACCGAAAGACACCTTTATCTTTGGAAGTGCTCTGCTAGGGAGATTAACCTTGTTTGTCTGTCCAGTGCTGGATAGGCTTTGGCCTCTTGCGTGTTTAAAATAGCCCCTAGGAAGGCTAACCGAGTGGACGGTTGAAGGAACTATTTCTTTGTTTAGTGTCAGGCTTAAGTCCTTGAAAAGGCGCAGTCGCCCTGACTGAGTTTCGTGCTGACTGAACATCTGGAGCTTTCACTAGCCAGTTATTGAGATTGGGAAAAACCTGGTGCTTGTTTCTCCTTAAGTAGGCTGCCACTGGTGCCAGACATTTGGTGAAGATTTGTGGTGCTGAAAGTAGCCAAAAGGGGAGGACCTCGAACTGGAAGTGTTTGCCACTGACCACAAACCTCAGGTACTTTCTGTGTAGTGGAGGAATGGAAATGTGAAAGTACGCGTCCTGAAGGTCTAGAGAGGCCATGTAGTCTGCTCTGTTTAAAAGCTGGAGGACGTCTTACAGGGTGACCATCCAAAATGTTTGTTTCTAGAGGTACTTGTTCAGCTCCAGCAAATCCAGGAATGGCCTCAATAAGCAAGATTTTTCAGATGAGAAAGAAGCAGGAGTAGAAACCCTTCCCTCTCTGGGAATATGGAACAGCCTCGATAGACCCTTTCTTTAGCATGGTTGTCACCTCCAAGCGGAGCAGACGAAGATGTTTCTGTTGGGTCTGGGATTGGAGGCATTGATGGAGGAATCTGAATGAATTCCAACAGGTACCCAAATTGGATTACAACCAGCACCCATTTGTTTTTCGTTATTTGTCGCCAGTGCTAGATAGGATTGTTTAAGAGTCCGTAAAAAATGTAGGAGAAGAGTGCAGAGGAAGTGGGGTTAGGCAGTCATTGCCTACGTGCAGACTCCTTAGATTGTCGCCCGACTTGTTCTTGTGGTAGGGCCTAGTGTAACACGCGGGAGGCGGTTGCCTCGGCTGGTATTGTGGCCTAGAAGGCTGGAATGTGGAGGAGTAGGATGGATACTTATAATGCTGGTATCCTCCGCGAAAGGAAGGCTGACCTCTGCCCCTGGCACCACGAAAGGGAACTTTCCAGTATTGTAGAGTGACTAATGATCTTGCCTTCTCCGTATCCGATTTAATAGTTTGAAGGGCGTCGTCGATATGCTTCCCAAAAAGCGCTCCCCCCTTCATATGGAAGATCCAGAATCTTTGTCTGTACTTCGGGATGAAAGTTGGTGGCTTTGAGCCAACCATGATGCCTCAAAACAGATGACCCAGCGAGTACTCTGAAGACAATTGCTGCTATATCAAGCACACAATCAATGATCTCTTCTGAAGATTGTTGGCCCTCCATGAGCACCTTTCTTCCTTCTGTTTTGGTACCCTCCGAAAGCTTTTCCAGGGATTGAGACATGTCTGACCAGAGCTGTCGATCATATCTGCCAAGTAGAGCAAGGGAATTGACCGCTCTTACTACAATAGCAGACACTGAGGAAAAACGATTGCCGATGTTATCTAAGCGTCGCCCCTCGAAACCTTGCTAGGGGATGTTACTGAGGGCGTCAAATGATAGTTCTTCACCCTTGTGTGTGCAGCCTGGTCCGTCGAAGAAAACAGAGGCAAGGAACATGGTTTCTGCACTTTTGCTGTGGTCTTCATCGTCGACTAAAGATGAGATACCGCCGACGGTGGTGGTGTCGACGGAGGCATCGCCGACGAGAGCATTGACAGATCGACCGTCGTCGATAGTAGGTGT
This sequence comes from Pleurodeles waltl, assembly GCF_031143425.1. Classification (NCBI taxonomy): domain Eukaryota; kingdom Metazoa; phylum Chordata; class Amphibia; order Caudata; family Salamandridae; genus Pleurodeles; species Pleurodeles waltl. The sequence continues at coordinate 11,435,024 of NC_090446.1, forward strand.
GTCGACGGTTGGAGTGTCGTCGACAGCCAGACTGTCGTAGACGATGCCATTGACGGTTGTTGCTCCGTCGGTGAAAGCAGCGTCGACGAGGCCGTCGGCGGCGGGGTCATCACCGATAGGTGCTCCGTCAATTGAAGTGTGACTGTATCAGTGCCGACGGTGAAAAGATAGGGCGCGACGTCGACGAGGATGAGCAGACTGTCGACAAAGAGCCGGTTGCTGCCATTGACACAGACAGTGTGGCGACGGTGGATGTCGTCGTCAAGGCATGAGCCGTAGACGGTGCTACTGTCGATGATGATCCTGTCAATGGCACAGACACTGGCTTCTTGAAGGTATGTTTTACCTTCAATGGTGGTGTTGACCACTCAGACAGAGGCTTCTTTTTAGCTTTTAAATCTGAAGCTTTAGTTTTCATCCTTGAAGGGCTACAAATTGTTGAGGACACTTGAGCAGATTTTTTAAAGGCTTTTATGGGTTTTTCTTCTAAAGAAATTTCAGCTTGCCTTTTCACAAGTGTTTTTACCACAGAAACAGAAGCTGTTTGTCTCTAGATTTCAGTTTTTGTAGCCAGATTAGAAGACGACCTTCTCTATCTTTAAGTGTTTTATTAGAAAAGGTTCTACATACCTTACAGTCTCTAGTTTTATGGTTAAAATAGAGACAATATATGCAGTCCATATGCTGGTCATCCACATGCAGCCTTTTCTTCATGCAGGTAGCACAGGCTCTAAAAAGCCCTTTCTTAGGTGTCTCTGACATGGTAGTCAGGTTCACCTACCTTGAATAAGTTCTGAAGAGAAAAAGAATCCAAATCTCTTCAGAAAGATGAGAGAAAAACTGAGCAGAGCTCAAGGGAGACTGCTTAGCACAACGTGCAGTGGAAAGTCTGAGGAAAACAGCTCCTCACAGGAGGGTTCTAGAGGATGGTGTGAACTGATTGGTTGTCTTTTATGTTTGGTCAATTTTTACTAAACGACTATATGTTACTAAATTAGAGGCCTAGTGCCTTTAGAGCTTTATATTAAATTGAGCATGGCTTTTTGTATTGCACCGGGGACTCCCATCTTGAGGACAGGAATGATTCAAGCATGTGAATCTATGAAAGTTCCAATACTGGAGTTATAACATGTCCCTTCTATACCATGGACAAAGTCAACTGCATTCCATGATGCAGCTAGGTTGGACACTACAGATTCTGAAAAATTGCCACATTCCATGGAAATACATTAACGGTAGTGACCTGTTTGCTTCTTTTAATTTATCTATGGAACAACAGACAATAGCTAAAAGGGAAGCGAGTTTCACCATGCTTCATGTAGAAAAGTTAGAGAAGTTGCCTTTCACAGCTGCAGAAAGTTTATCGACAGTATGGCTTGTAGGAGGCTCGCCTGGTGTGTGGTGGCGCCTATTGTACTTACACATTATACCAAATCCAGGTATCCCTTATTAGTGTAGTGTAGTCAGTGTCTAGAAGCCAGGCTCTCTAGAGGCAGCTGTGAATGAGCATCTAGGAGACATGCAAAGCTCATGCAATACCACTGTAGTCACTCACAGTACTTACAAACATGAAAGAAAACACTCAGGCCCTCATTCTGACCCTGGCGGTCAGTGTTAAAGCAGCGGCCAACCCGCCAACAGGCTGGCGGCCTAAAAATATTAATTCTGACCCTGGCGGGAAACGCCAACACAGGCCGCCGCTTTAACACTCCGACCGCCACGGCGGTACAAACAAACAGCGCGGCGGTCACCGCCAACAGGCAGGCGGCAGACAATGTACCGCCCACCCTATCACGACCCACCAATCCGCCACCTTTTCAGGGGCGGGAGCCCCGCCGATAAAAACACGGCGGAAACAGACATCTCCAATGGAAAACGCTTACCTCGACACACTCCACGCGGAATCGGAACAGCATGGAACCCGAACTCCACATCCTCCCAGCCACTGCCTTCCTGCTCTGCTTCCAGGATCACGAACCTCGCCGCAGACGACAACGGTGAGTACTGCACCTACGACACAGGGGAGGGGGGAGGAGGAAAGGTTACAGGCACACACATACGCCACACACCCACCCCCACCCTCACCCCCACCGAAATACCTACACACCTATGCAGATAAAAAAGTCAGAGTGACACCCAACCCCCCCCAAAAAACAAAGACAAAAGGCAATGAATGTAAAAGTAGAACCATATTATTGCAACAATAAATTATAGCGACCTTAGCAATATATGAAGAATGAATACACATCTAGAACTCTATCCATACAAGTAGCAAAAGTCCGGCCCAGTCATTCAAAGTCCAAATGTCCGTGGGCCAATGTGCAGCAACACATGGGCAAAGCCCACACACGAGATCGAGTCCATTGGAGAGAACACTGCTGGGGCATCACTAAAATAAAAAGACAGGCACCTCAGGGGGAAGGGAAGGGGGGCACCTCAGCCACATGAGTCCACGACGCCAGATCCACGAAGGGCCTCCATGCCCACTGTGCCATCCTGGGGAGTGCAAAGCCACAGTCTCACAAGTCTCTACAGTGGGTGGGTTGCCCACTGTGCCATCCTGGGGAGTGCAAAGCCACAGTCTCAAGTCTCCACAGTAGGTGGGTTGCCCACTGTGCCATCCTAGGGAGTGCAAAGCCACAGTCTCACAAGTCTCTACAGTGGGTGGATTGCCCACTGTGGCATCCTGGGGAGTGCAAAGCCACAGTCTCACAAGTCTCTACAGTGGGTGGATTGCCCACTGTGGCATCCTGGGGAGTGCAAAGCCACAGTCTCACAAGTCTCTACAGTGGGTGGATTGCCCACTGTTACATCCTGGGGAGTGCAAAGCCACAGTCCATCAGGTGGATTACAAAGACCACTGGTCATGGAGGAGGCATGGTGGGCAGAGTGTGTCGTGAAGGCCTGCCCGACACAGAACCGGGACTGCCAATGGGCCAGCGGTGCTTGACAGGAAGGGCCCAGCGGAGCGGTGCTTGACAGGAAGGGCCCAGCGGAGCGGTGCTTGACAGGAAGGGCCCAGCGGAGCGGTGCTTGACAGGAAGGGCCCTGTTCAGCGGTGCTCCTCACGGCGGGGCCCTGTTCAGCGGTGCTCCTCATGGCGGGGCCCTGTTCAGCTGTGCTTCTCACGGCGGGGCCCTGTTCAGCGGTGCTTCTCACGGCGGGGCCCTGTTCAGCGGTTCTGGTCGCGGCGGGGCCCTGTTCAGCGGTGCTCCTCGCGGCGGGGCCCTGTTCAGCGGTGCTCCTCGCGGCGGGGCCCTGTTCAGCGGTGCTCCTCGCGGCGGGGCCCTGTTCAGCGGTGCTCCTCGCGGCGGGGCCCTGTTCAGCGGTGCTCCTCGCGGCAGGGCTCTGTTCAGCGGTGCTTCTCACGGCGGGGCCCTGTTCAGCGGTGCTCCTCACGGCGGGGCCCTGTTCAGCGGTGCCTGTCTTGTGTTTCCAGTGAACCACACCTGGCCAATACTTGCCGCTCAGTCTGCATCGGACCTTTCCGTTGCGGGGCCCTCCTGTGATGGAGTCCTGGGGCCCTGGCTCTCCTTCGATACCCCCGGAATGGGGCTGGTGGGGCCCTCATGGCCAGGTCGGCTGCTCCCTGCCTTTTGCTCCTTGCTGCCCTTGCCCTCCTTGGCAGACTGTCCGTGGCCCTTGGCTCCCTTACCCGATGTGGCAGGTGACGGTGCAAGGCTACCCTCCTTGGGGGCAGGCGTATCAGGCCTGTCGCGCCTGCCCTTCAGTTTTTTGGTCCTCTTCCCAGGGGGGGGCTGGCTGTGCCTTTGCTGCTGGACGATGTCCCAGCCCAAGGAAAGGGCGGACTCCAAAAACCAGGCACGACGTTCTTTGGAGTTGCTGGGCTGGTGGTGGCTGAGGTGTTTGTGGAACTCTTACGGGATGGAGGGGGTGGGTCAAGTGAGGAAAAGAGGTCCACTTTAGAGAGGAAAATTTTCTTTGGAGCCATGGGAAGGGTAGCTGGAGTGGGTATGGGAGTGGAGGAAGAGGATGTGGTTGTAGGAGAGTCAAGTGTGCTGTCTTTGGGTGCAGGTGCTTGTGCAGGAGGCTGACGTGAGGTGGATGGCTGTTGTTTGGGTGCCTGCCTGCGTTTGTGTGGTTGGGAAGCGGGGGTGACAGACACACTGGGAGAGGACACAGGGGACGTGTACATGGCAGTGGGGGTGGTGACTGCAAGTGTGCGGACTGGTGTGGAGGGTGTGCTGGTGATGGGTGCAATGGCTGATGGTGGTGTGCTTGCAGGTGTGTGTGGAGACGTCACAGGGAGGGAGGAGGGAGACGAGGAGGTGGGGGACACAGAGGAGGTAGTGGCTGTTGGCATGTCTGCATCTGGATGTTGCTTGGGTGAATGCTTGTGTGTCCTGTGGTGCTTATGTCTGGATGAGCTGCCCTTGGGTGTTGAGGTGTGTGCAGGCTGGTCTGTAGGTGTGGATGGGATAGGCAGAGGAACAGGGGAGTGGGACTGGGTGGAGGGAGTCAAAAGAGGGAGGCTGGAGACAGGGACAATCGCTGCCGTCAGTGCTGAGGCCAGAGCGTTGAACGATCGTTGATGGGCAGCCTGACCCGAATGAAGGCCCTCCAGGTATGCATTGCTTTGATGCACCTCCCTCTCCACACCCTGGATGGCATTCAAAAGGGTAGACTGCCCAACAATGATGGTCCTCAGGAGGTCAATGACCTCCTCACTGAGGGCAGCAGGGGTGACTGGGGCAGGGCCTGAGGTGTCTGGGGCGAAGGAGATGGCCGGCTTCCTGGCCTTGCGGGCACGGGCCGAAGGCCGAGGGGCTGCTGGGAGGGCGGAGCTGGTGCGCTGGGTGGCGGCTGTACCTGTAGGATCGGTGGGCACGGATGTTGACGCCACCGCAAGGGAGCTCCCTTCCGAGGACGTGTCGGTGTCGCTGCCATCTCCACGGGTCCCCGTGGTGGAGCCCCCCTCGCCCTCCGTCTCACTGGTCATGTCGGAGTCCGTTGCATGGCCCTCCGGGGCCATGTGAGATGCAGCTCCCTCTTGCGCCGATGCCACTTCTCCTCCGCCTGATGATGCTAATGCACACATTCACAGTAAAACAAAGAAAATGGGGGTGGGGGGTGGAAAACATAAAGACAAGTTGAGTGCATGCATTGGGGACACCGTTGGCGGAGAGGACAGACACAGAAGCCCCCTGCACTACGCTGCGCACTTGGGGTACACTACTCATTCACTGGGACATGCCCTACAAGCCTATGGGCGACAACTGCCCACACAGTATACACTGGTCCATGAATCGCTTTACTAGGCACCCTACAGAGGTGGGGGCGGGGGCACAGGACCATACTTCACGGACGGGCCTATCCTACAGAAATCGCCTTGGCCTAGGGATACCCACAGCCCTCCTCCCCCACCCAGGCACCTCCACTGCCCGCAAAATAGCTGAATGTGCTGGTACTCACCCCCTTGTGTCTGCTGTGATGTCCTCAAGCGCCCATCTAAATCGGGGTAGGCCACCGCCAGGATCCGGGACATCAGGGGGGTCAAGGTACGACTGGCACCCCTCCTAGGTTGGGAGGCCATCCCCAGCAGAGCCTCCGCGGTCTTCCTGCTCCCGCGGCGGATGTCCTCCCACCTCTTGCGGCAGTGGGTGCCCCTTCTGGTGTGGACCCCCAGGGCCCGGACGTCCTTGGCGATGGCACACCAAATGTCAATCTTCTGAAGGGCGCTGACCTATGTGACGTACAGGGGGGGAAGAGAAACATCATCACTTTTCTGCATGCTCGATGTGAGTGGCCCCCCTCCCCAACCTGTGGCACATGCTCTCATCTGTTGTGCCATGCATTCGTCATTTGTTGCCCTCCCCTCCATCGTACATCCTCCCCACTCAGCCCAGGCATTGGGCACTATGCAATGCCCCCCCGTGTACTCACCTGTTGGTCTGGAGGCCCGTAGAGTAGCGCATACTGGGGGAGGACCCCGTCCACGAGCTTCTCCAACTCCTCGGAACAGAAGGCGGGGGCCCTTTCCCCAGTCGCAGCAGCCATTGTCACTTCCAGACCGAGGTCACAGCAGCACTTGCAGTATAGGTCCTCTCCTGTGGATGCTCAGGTCTCGTGTGATCAAGCCGAGAGAAAATGGCGGTTACGGCCACGGCGGTGCGTACCGCGGCGGTGCGTACCGCGACCGCCGGCGCTCACCGCCATTGGCTCCTGAAACCCATAGGGTTCAATGTTGTCCAATGCGGCTTTGCGCCGCGGACTGCGACCGCCTACCGCCACGGTGTGCCACGCTTGCGCAATGACCTCACTTCACATTGTCACACTTCACAGGTCAGGCAGCCGCCATTTCAAGGGCCCACATGGCTTCATTCCTACTGCGTCACACATGGCTAGGCCTTGCACCGACAATCATACTAGCCATTCAATCCCGAGAGATTCGTGTACTGGGCATGCTGTGGGCACTTATCTGTGGGTTGCTTGACTCTGTGCTCCATGTTGTCCTTCCTAGGCATCGTCCGCTGGGACTTGCGAGGAGACGGAGGAATCTTCCCGTGTACAGACCGCTGGTGGACCTGTCGACAATGGAAGAAAGATACGTCATACTCACCTACAGACTCAACCGTGCCACTATACAGGAACTGTGTGCCCAGCTGGAGCCAGACCTGATGTCACCCATCCGCCAACCCACAGGGATTCCGCCTCTAGTGCAGGTGCTGTCAGTACTGCATTTTTTGGCAAGTGGATCATTTCAAACTACCGTGGCCATTTCATCTGGGATGTCTCAGCCTATGTTTTCAAAGGTGTTGTCCAGAGCGTTGTCTGCTCTGATGAAATACATGCGGAGCTACATCATTTTCCCTGAGGTGGGTGACTTGCCTACAGTGAAGGGTGATTTCTATGCCCTTGGACACATTCCCAATATCATTGGTGCCATTGATGGTACCCATGTGGCTTTGGTTCCCCCAAAAGACGATGAGCAGGTGTACAGGAACCGTAAAAATTATCATTCGATGAATGTCCAGGTGGTCTGTTTGGCTGACCAGTACATCTCCCATTTAAATGTTCCCAGGGTCAGTGCATGACGCGTACATCATGCGAAATAGCAGCATCCCTTATGTGATGGAACTGCTACAGAGACACCGTGTGTGGCTAATTGGTGACTCTGGTTACCCAAACCTGCCTTGGCTATTGACCCCAGTGAGGAATCCCAGGACCAGGGCAGAGGAACGGTACAATGAGGCCCATGGGCGGACTAGGAGGGTGATTGAGCGGACCTTCGGCCTCCTGAAGGCCAGGTTTAGGTGCCTGCATATGACTGGTGGATCCCTAATGTACTCACCAAGGAAGGTGCGTCATATCATTGTGGCCTGCTGCATGCTTCACAACCTGGCTTTGCGACGCCAGGTGCCTTTCCTGCAGGAGGATGGTCCAGATGGTGGTGTTGTGGCCGCTGTGGAGCCTGCGGAGAGTGAAGAGGAGGAAGACGAAGAGGACGACACAGACAACAGGGACAGAGTGATACTGCAGTATTTCCAGTGACACACAGGTAATAATCTACTCCTGCATTGTATTATATCTGTAACTGTAGTGGCTCTCTACTGTCTGACCTTTCACCCCAATGTATGGTAACTTAGTTGTGTATATCACTTCCTATTTCAGTGATCTGATCCCCACGGAGTGCCCTCTGTTTTTTTTCCCCATGGACTACCGCTGTGTGACACTGATATGTTGTCATCACAATGTAACTAGAAATGTTTTGTTGGTTATATCGAATACATTTGGTTTAAATAAATAGATAGCAGAATCCAGTTGGTTAATGTGCAATAATTTTGTTTATTGAAGTTTTAAAATAGGTGTATAGTTCAAACAGGGTGATGGTGGAGGCATGTCCATGGCAGTGTCCAGACTGTCGTTCCTACAGGTCCATTGTCCATATGCCTGTGGAAGGTGGAGCAGGGGCAGTTCAAGGTTGGACAGGGTAAACAAGTGGGACAGTGGGATGACATCCGGGGGTTTCCGTGCATGGCGGGGGTCTTGACATCCTACTCTGTCTTCTTCCTCGATCTCAGGCCTTTCTTGCGGGGTGGTTCTTGTTCTGCAGGGGGTGGGGTCCGGGAGGGCCGTTGCTGTTGTGTTGGGGCCTCCTGACCACTAGCGCTGGCGGAGGTGGTGGGCTGTTCTTCCTCCATGCTAGTGGCAGGGGCCCTTTGGGGGGCCACATGGTCCCGCAATGTGGTGACAATCTGGTTGAGTGCCACCACGATTGTACCCATTGCGGAACTGATGCTGCGCAGTTCTTCCCGGAACCCCATGTACTGGCCCTCCTGCATGGCCTGGATCTCCTGGAACCTGGCCAGGACCGTCACCATCGTCTCTTGGGAGTGGTGGAACGCTCCCATGATGGTGGTGAGGGCCTCTTGGACAGTGGGTTCCCTAGGCCTGTCCTCCCTCTGTCGCACAGCAGCCCTCCCAGTTCCTCTTTGTTCCTGGGCCTCTGTCCCCTGGACGGTGTGCCCACTACCAGTGCCCCCAGGTCCCTGTTGTTGTTGGGGTTGTGGGTTACCCTGGGTGCCCTGTACTGGTAGACACACCGCTGCTTGACCTGTCCTGGAGACAGAAGCATGGGCCCGCTGGGTGGGTGCTGTGCTGGTGTTTCCTGAGGGGGGTAGGTCTGCTGTGGCCTGGGGCTGACTGAGGGTAACCGACTGTCCAGAGGTCCCCGATGGTCCGGGCTGGTCATCAGGTTCTAGGTCGACAGAGCTGCTGTCATCACTGGGGGCCTGTTCTGGGGGTGGGATGGACAAATCTGGACCCTCCTGGCCGGTGTGTTGGCGTTCAGGCCCTGCAGGGGTAAAAGAATATGGTTATTGATTTTGTGTGTGCCGTGGCGTGCGATTTGTGGGTGCCCTTGTCCCCCAGTGCTGGCAGTCCCATGTGGGAGGAGTTGTGAGGGTGGTTTGTGGGGGGGGATGGGTATGTGCAGTGGTCATGCTTAGGTGATGGGTGTCCATGGTTTGTGTTGGCATTCAGGGGTTTGGGTTGGGTTGGGTGGGTTGTGCTGGTGAGACATTAACAGGGGGTATGTGTGCTGGGGGGTTAGGGGTGAGGGTGGGGGAGTGGGTTGGCATGCTGGTGGTTGGGGGGGTGAAGTAGTTGAGATTAGACTTACCAGAGTCCATTCCTCCGCCTACTCCAGCGAGGCCCTCAGGATGCAGGATGTTCAAGACCTCTTGCTCCCATGCTGTGAATTCGGGTGGAGTGGGTGGGTGTCCGCCGCCAGTCTTCTGCACAGTGATGTTGCATCTTGGCACCATCGACCGCACCTTCCCCCGTAGGCCGTTCCAGCGCTTTCGGATGTCTTCCCGATTTCTGGGATGCTGTCCCACAGCGTTGACCCTGTCGACGATCCTTTGCCATAGCTCCGCCTTCCTGGCTATTGTGGTGTGCTGCACCTGTGTGCCGAAGAGCTGGGGCTCTACCCTGATTATTTCCTCCACCATGACCCTGAGTTCTTGGTCCGTGAACCTGGGGTGTCTTTGGGGTGCCATGGGGTGGTGTGGATGAGGTGTGGGTTGGTGTTTGTGGTGATGAGTGTGGTGGTGTGTGGTGTTTTGTGCGTAGAGGTGGTGTGGGTGATGATGTTGGGTTCCTGTGTGTGTTGTGGTTTGCGTTCCCTGTGCTCTCTCTCTGTGTATTGCGCATTGTCTCTGAATTTCGATTTGTGGGGGTTTGTGGGTGATGTGGGTGTGTGTTTTATATGGTGATGGGTGTGTGGGTGTGGTGTGTGTATGTGTATCAGGTGTGTGTATTTCGAATTGTCCAATGTGGCTGTGTTTTGTAAAGGTGTGTGTATTTTGAGCGCGGCGGTGTGTACCGCCAATGGAATACCGCGGTTGAAAGACCACCGCGTGGATTCGTGGGTCGTAATGGCATGGGCGTGTTTGTGTTGGCGTGACGGTGGAGGTTTGGTCATCTCCAGTTTATCGCTGATGAGGCGGGCTTCAGTGGATGTTGGGTTTTTGGCGGTTTGGCAGTTGTGGGTCAGAATGACCGTGGCGGTTTACCGCGGCGGGATGATGGCGGTCTTCTGACCGGCGGTAAGAGCCTTTTACCGCCAGGGTCAGAATGACCCCCTCAGTGTTACAAAAATAAAGGTACTTTATTTTGGTGACACAAATAGAAAAAATACCATAGAGGCTATACTCCCTTAGGAGGTAAGTAATACACAAAATATATACACTGGTATGCAGAAATAGGCATAAAAAACCTTTGGAAAACAGTGCAATTAGTGAAAATCACAATAGAGAGAAATAGCCCTAGGGGGAGCACAAACCATATACTAAATAAAGGGAATGCGAGAGTCGGTCCCCCACCTAGGTAAGTGGAGAATGTAGAAGGGAGCTGGGAGTACTAGAAAAGTCCAAAGGTAAGTACCACAACACCCCCCAGCGACCAGGAAAACAGAAGTAAATCACTGTAAATTCCCCAGAACACCCACTTGGAAGAAAAGAATAATGCAAAGCCCAGCAGAGACTGCAAGACACCAACAGTGGATTCCTGGACAAGATGACCTGTGGAAGAAGGGGACCAAGTCCACCAAAAACAGCAGAGTCCAGGAAGGGCAGGAGCCCGTACCCACCCGACTGAAGGTGCAAGAGATGAGTCGACGGTGATGAAGGAGACTCAGTACTGCACCCAAGAAGATGAAGTCAAGTTCCTGAAGGATGCAAGTGATGTCCCATGCCGGAAGGAGGATTGCAGTCAGGTTTGGGTCTCGGGATTCCACCAACAAGCCTTGGCACACGCAAGACTCGCGGTTGATGGAAAGTGGAGCTGCCGGGTACCAGGAATGACCAGGTGGACTCTACCCAGAAGGGGGAGTCAGGGGGGGCCTTCAGCGACACAGAGCCCACAGAAGCACAGGCAGCGCACACAGGAGTCCCACAGGACGGGGACACAAATGTTAAAGAAGGACCCCTAGCAGCATTATGAAAAGAGATTCTACGCTGCCGGAGAACTACTCAGGGAGCTTTGCGTCACAGGATGGAGTGCTGGGGGCTGGAGCTTCAAGATGCCTGAAGATCCCTTGGAAAAGATGCCAATAAGCCTTGGCAGCTGGAAATGACGCAGTGCATGGGGGTAATGTCCTGTGTGGGCAGGCAAGGGCTTACCTCCACCCAAGTTGGACAGCTGGAAGAGAGGACTGTCGGGACCACTTCAGTCCACCACCCGTGATGCAGGATCCACGCAGCACAGGAGGAGAGGGGATCCACGCAGCCGGTCGTTGTTGCAGTTAGTGCCTGTAGATGCAGGGGAGAGACTCCTTCACCCCAAGGAAGATTCCTTCTTCTTTCTGTTGCAGGTTGAAGACGGGCTGTCCTTTAGAGGATGCACGACCAGGGAAATGTTGCAGTTGCTGGAAGGAGCCATGGATACAATGTTGCAGGAAGCGTCTTGCTTCTTTGTTGCAGCTTGTCGGGTCCTGGAGCATCCAGATGCGGTCAGAAGTCGAAGTGGACGTTGCAGAGGAAACATGCTGGAGTCTTGCAAGCCGAATCTGAGGTACCACCCAAGAGAGAGACCCTAAATAGCCCTGAAAGGGGGATTGGTCACCTAGTTGGGTGACCACCTATAAGGAGGGGGCTCTGTCATCACCTCACTGCACTGGCCACTCAGATGCTCCCAGAGTTCCCTGCCAACCTTGAACCCAAGATGGCAGAACCCAGGAACCCTCTGGAGGAGCTCTGAGCACCACCCCTGCGGTGGTGATAGACATGGGAGTGGTCACTCCCCTTTCCTTTGTCCAGTTTCACACCAGAACAGAGACTGGGGGTCCCTGTACCAGTGTAGACTGGTTTATGCAAGGAGGACACCAAATGTGCCCTTCAAAGCATTACCAGTGGGGCTTGGGAATGGCTACCCCTCCCAAGCCTGTAAAACCTTTTTCCAAAAGGAGAGGGGGTAACACCCGTCTCCCAAAGGAAATCCTTTGTTCTGCCTTCCTGGGCTTGAACTGCTCAAGCAACAGGAGGGCAGAACCGGGCTGTGAGGCAGCAGCAGCTTGGGCTTCCTGGAAAACCTCAGAAGGCTGTAATGGCAATACTGGGGTTCCTCCAAGGAACCCCCAGAATGCATGAAATCATACAACCAATGCTGGAAATAGCACTGGGGTATGATTACAACATGTTTGATACCAAACATGCCTATGTTCGGAGTTACCATTATGTAGCTGGACATAGGTATTGACCTATGTCCAGCACACGCGTAAAATGGTGTCCCCGTACTCACGAAGTCTGGGAAAATGGTTCTTGAGTTTGTGGGGGCACCTCTGCTAGTGCAGGGGTGCCCTCACATACAAGTACTTTGCACCCTTCCCTCTGGGCTAGAAGGCTTGCCACAGGGGTGACTTATAAGTGACCTCTGTAGGAAGTTGGCTCTGTATATACTATCTCAAAGTGAGAGATAGTGTGCACAGAGTCCAAGGGTTCCCCTTAGAGATTGATAGTGGCAAAATTTGATAATACTAATGCTCTATTTTGTAGCAGTGTGGTCGAGCAGTAGGCTTCTCTGAGGGTAGTATTAAGCATTTATTGTACACACACAGGCAATAAATGAGGAACACACACTCAAAGACTTAACTCTGGGACAATAGGTTATTATATAGAAAAATATATTTTCCTAATTTATTTTTAGAACCACAAGATTCAAATTTGGGGTAGGTACATTAAATGCAAAGGTACTTCACACAGGTAAGTATAAAACTTTTATTTAAAAGAGCAGTACACACAGTTTTGGTTAAAATTGCAATAAGCTAATTTAAAAGGGGACACAGTGCAAAAATCAACAGTTCCTGAGGGAGGTAAGTAAACAGTAGTTTCTCAGGTAAGTAAAGCATTTACACAGTCAGACTCCTGGGCATAGGCTGCCCACCGTTGAGGGTTCAAGGCAACCCCAAAGCCACTGCGCCAGCAACACAGGGCTGGTCAGGTGCAGAGGTCAAATAGGGCCCAAAACTATGGAGAACAGGGGTGCTCTGGTTCCAGTCTGCTAGCGGGTAAGTAACTGCGTCCTCAGGGAGCAGACCAGGGGTTTTTGTAGAGCACTGGGGGGGGGGGCACACACAAACACACCCTCAGCGGCACAGGGGCGGCCGGGTGCAGTGTGCAAAGTAGGCCTCGGGTTTGCTATTGAAACAATGGAGGGACCCAGGGGTCACACTGGAGATGCAGGCAGGGCACAGGGGGGCTTCTTGGGCCAGCCACCGACTGGGCTAGGATGAGGGCCTCCTGCTGGTCACTCCTGCACTGGTAGGTGGTTCCTCTCAGTCTTTTGGGACTGCGGGTGCAGTACTGGTCCAAGCTTCGGGTTCCTTTGTTACCAGGCAGTCACGGTCAATGGGAGCCTCTGGATCCTCTATGCAGGCGTCGCAGTGGTGGTGCAGGGAGGTTGACTCGGGGTGTCCACGTCCCTGGAGTTGCCTAAGAGTCCTCTCTGCGGTGTTGGTTGTCCTGGACTCGAGCCGGGGGCATCGGGTGCAGAGCTTCTGGCGGAAAGTGAGAGTCTCTTTAAAGTTGCTTCTTTGTTGCAATTTTGTTGCTGTTTCTGGACAGAGCCGCTGTCCTCAGGAGGTTCTTGGTCCTTCAGGTGCAGGTCAGTCCTCTTAGGTCACTGGTCCCACTGGATGCTTCGCTGTGCAGGTTTCTTTGAGTCTGGAGACAGGCCGGTAGGGGTGGGCCAAGTCAGTTGTCGTCCCAGTCGTCTCTGCGGGCTTTCAGGTCAGCAGTCCTTCTTTCTTCAGGTTGCAGGAATCTGATTTCCTGGGTTCATGGTCACCCCTAAAAACTAAATTTAGGGGTGTGTTTAGGTCGGGGGCAGTAGCCAATGGCTACTCTCCTTGCGGGTGGCTACACCCTCTTTATGCCTCCACCCAGATGGGAGGGGGGCACATCACTATTCCTATTGGGGGAATCCTCCAAGACAAGATGGAGGATTTCTTAAGGCACCTCAGCTCAGGACACCTTAGGGGCTGTCACGACTGGTAGGTGACTCCTCCTTGTTTTTCTCATTATCTCCTCCAGACTTGCCGCCAAAAGTGGGGGCTGTGCCGGCAGGGGCAGGCATCTCCACTAGCTGGGATGCCCTAGGGTGCTGTAACAACAGGCATGAGCCTTTGAGGCTCACCGCCAGGTGTTACAGTTCCTGCAGGGGCAGGTGAGAAGCACCTCCACCCAGTGCAGGCTTTGTTCCTGGACACAGAGTGACAAAGGCACTCACCCTGTGTGGTCAGAAACCCGTCTGGTTGTGGCAGGAACTGGTCAGCCTAACACTGGTGTTTGGACTGGTATACAGGGGGCTCTCTAAGATTCCCTGTGTGCATTTTTCAATAAATCCCACACTGTCATCAGTGTGGATTTATTGAGCTGAGAAGTTTGATACCAAACTTCCCAGATTTCAGTGTAGCCATTATGGAACTGTGGAGTTCGTATTTGACAAACTCCCAGACCATATACTCTTTATGGGTACCCTGCACTTACAATGTCTAAGATTTGGCTTAGACACTGTAGGTGCATAGTGCTCATGCAACTATGCCCTCACCTGTGTTATAGTGCACCCTGCCTTAGGGCAGTAAGGCTTGCTAGAGGGGTGACTTATCTATGACACAGGCAGTGGGATGTGGGCATGGCAGCCTGGTGGGGTGCCATGTCGACTTAGTCATTTTCTCCCCACAAGCACACACATCACACAAGCTGTGAGGCAGTGTGCATGAGCTGAGTGTGGGGTCCCCAGGGTGGCATAATACATGCTGTAGCCCTTAGAGACCTTCCCTGGCCACAGTACCAGTTGCAAGGGGCTTATGTGTGCCAGGACTGTGCCAACTGTGGGAACAAAGGTACAATTTAGGGAAAGAACACTGGTGCTGGGGCCTGGTTAGCAGGGTCCCAGCACACTTTCAATCATAACTAGCATCAACAAAAGGCAAAAGGTTAGGGGGTAACCATGCCAAGGAAGGCATTTTCTTACAACCTGGTGCAGGGAAAAGTGGCAGTGAAAGGTTGCTTGCACCTTTTCATGCAGGCTGCAATGGCAGTCCTGCAGAACCCTGTGCTTGGGCTCCCTAGGGGTGGCAAAATATATGCTGCAGCTCATAGGGATCCCCTGGAACCTCAATGCCCTGGGTACCTAGGTACCATATACTAGGGACTTACAGTGAGGAACCAGTGTGCCAACTGTGGGATGAAATACAGAGTTTGGGAGAGAGCCTAATCACTGGGGTCCTGGTTAGCAGGATCCCAGAGAACACAGTCAAACACACTGACATCAGGCAGAAAAAGGGGGTAACCATACCAAGAAAGAGGGTACTTTCCAACGTGGCTTATACATGGCATTATAAATCTGCCCATTTCCACCTTTCACTTTTCAAAATGCTTAAAACATCTTGCCCTGGGCAGATACGAGCGGCTAGGCGATAGCTATATTAAAGAAGAGTGGGAGTTGACCTTTGAATATAAAGGTATGACCGGCGAAACAGAGGTCTTTCTCAGTGGAAGCGATTGTGAGACTACTGTTAGTCATTCATCATGATCTGCAAACAGGTGTCCCTTCATGGCCTTGCAATGAGGGGGTCACAAATTTGGCCTGTTTTCTGGAGGGTACTCCTGTCCCTTTGATTCGTCCAGCATTTCATACACTTTCAAATGGAAGTTATGTGGTCCTGAACGCTCAAAGCTGTTGCAGTATGAGACCAGGAATTGCCTTCGCAATTTCAGTCTCTAAGATTGTAACATGCTGCGGACATGTTTTATTCTCCCCCACGAGATAAGAGTAGCAGAAATGTGGCCTCACATTGATACTACTAATGTCAATTATGACAAGCTGAGCAGATTAAAGGTGCTAGTGTCCCAGAAACAAGTTGTGTTAGCATTGGCTAGAGAGATGTATGCTCTCCAGATAGCAAGATCATAAGCCGAGATACAATCCCTATTAAATACCAACTTCCCCAAGCACTTTGGAGAGCAGGTATCCAGAATATTCAATGCTTCAAGCACTACAAGGATTGTGCACTTCTTTAAGGCTGTCGGTCTGGATTCGTGTACATCTTTCAGACTGTCTTCGGAGTCATTCCTTCAGCCATCCATTCACTCTTTTCAAGTGTGTTTGGTGGCTTTCCTGTGACTTTGGCATTGATCAGCGGGATACTATTGCTGTTGTTCCTGATGCGCAGTGGTTGTGCCTTCCTAGCTGAGCGGAATGAAGGAGCAACTACCACCAGCCCAGCTGTGCCTTCATCGCATGGTACAGTTCTTAGGTGCTTCGTTGCTGGACGAAGTGGAGAATGATTGGTCACTGTCATTCCAACCAGTCTTATGGTGTGTGCAACCAGTCTTTCATTGCACGTGGTGCCTCTTCGAACATCTACCTTTGGTGTACCTTGCTGTTCCGCCAGTGCCTTTTGTGGACAAGAACTGGTGATGTCCTCTATGAGGGTTCATTCATAGCTGTGCCCCATGAGACTAAGGCTGATTCGCGAGGCCACTTTTGAGCCGCCCCTGGTGGATTATCTTGCTCCTTTTGGCACTTTGAATAGTGCTGCTCTCATGGGTGATCATGCGCCTGAGGCTGCTGCACACTACTGCTCTGTGGATCCGTCTGCCAATCCTGTCATCGACCTGACGATGTGGTCTCTTTTTTAGATGCCCTTTGATGGCTTCGTAGACATTCTTCAAGATAATGACTTCTGTTGTATATTTTTGACCATTGACTTATTCTAAAGTTTAAAAGTTTTGCCAATATTGCCTTTAACTTTGGCCTGCTGTGCATGTCATGGTCGACATTTTGTCTCTTCATAAGTTTTAGCTATTTTTAACAAGTTTTTAATGAGATTTTAGTTATGTTTTAATGTGATTTTAGCTTGTTTTAGTCCAGAGCACTTTAGCTTGGGTTCATTCACCTTCTCTGGCATCATCATTATGGAATCATACTTGTTCAGGGTGTAGTGGATCCTATTTGGTTTTATTGGGAATCAGGAGATAATTGAGCCTTCTGGCTTGCAGGCCTGTGCCCCCGTCACCTAGTGACTTTTAACCTACTCAGCCTGCTCTGTTTTAGTGCATTTATTTAATTATTTCTTCCAAGATGGCTGCTATGTTTATAGTTAGGAAGATGTTTTGATTTCATGTTATCAGTGACACTCTGTGAAGGCATCACAATCAGCGTCAAAGACAAGTGATATACGTAGGTATTCACATCATGTACTTTCACACTTACATAGGCCCTCATTATGACATTGGCGGTAAGTCACGCTTACCGCCATGCCGACTGCCGCCAACATACCGCCAACGCAGCAGTTTGTCGCTCCCCATATTATGACCCACACATAGCAATACGTCACTATACAGACACACACATAAGTCCGCCAGCCCAAAGGCCAGTGATAAAATGGCGGTACCAAAACCCACACCATTACGCCAACAGAACTAAGCCCACAGCATTATGACCCACAAATCACTGCGGCGGACATTCAACCGCGTTAAACCACTGGCAGTACATACCGCTGCGCTCAAAATACACACATACACATCCAAAACACCACCACATTGGACAATTCAAACTACACAAACCTGACACCCTTACACACACCACAAACCACTATAAAACACCCACCCACACTACCCACAACCCTTTATGACTAGAAAGAATTGCCACTAGAGAGAGATACAGCAAGAGCACCCACACAACCAGAGCCACAGAACACCATCCCATCCAGGCACCTCACGGCACACACCCAAACACATCACCCACACACCACTCACACTACACCCATGGCACCATAAAGACACCCCAGGTTCTCAGAGGAGGAGCTAAGGGTCATGGTGGAGGAAATCATCCGGGTAGAGCCACAGCTATTTGGATCACAGGTGCAGCAGACATCCATCGCTAGGAAGATGGAGCTATGGCGGAGAATCGTGGACAGGGTCAATGCTGTGGGACATTACCGCCAGAACAAGGATGACATCAGGAAGAGGTGAAACGACCTACGCAGGAAGGTGTGTTCTGTGGTAGCAAGACACCAGATAGCTGTACAGAGGCCTGGCGGTGGACCCCCACCTCCTCCCCCACAGCTAACAACATGGGAGGAGCAAGTCTTGGCAATCATGCATCCTGAGGGCCTGGCAGGAGTAGCAGGAGGACTGGATTCTGGTAAGTGAAACCTCTATTACTATCACCCCCCCACCTGCATGCCATCCATACCCCCACCTGCATGCCATCACATACCCCCACCACTACCCTCACCCCTCTCACTCCACCATCTCACATACACCCCACCAACACAACCCACTTCTTCCATTACCAAGCCCTGCATGCAACACCAATGCATGGACACCACTCACAGACCTGCATGGACACCTATCACTAAAGCATGCACACTTGATACAATCACCTATCCACCCAAATCACCACTCACACAAGCCTAATCTGCAAGGGCAATCACAGCCATACAGGGCTACACACCCATGCACAAGATGTCACACGCAGAAACTAGAACACTGCATTTACATCCCTGTAGGAGGCTGGACTGGCTTGTAGTGAGTACCAAGGGGTACTTGCACCTTGCACCAGGCCCAGTTATCCCTTATTAGTGTATAGGGTGTCTAGCAGCTTAGGCTGATAGATAATGGTAGCTTAGCAAAGCAGCTCAGGCTGAACTAGGAGACGTGTGAAGCTACTACAGTACCACTTAGTGTCATATGCACAATATCATAAGAAAACACAATACACAGTTATACTAAAAATAAAGGTACTTTATTTTTATGACAATATGCCAAAGTATCTTAGAGTGTACCCTCAGTGAGAGGATAGGAAATATACACAAGATATATATACACAATAGCAAAAATATACAGTATAGTCTTAGAAAACAGTGCAAATAATGTATAGTTACAATAGGATGCAATGGGGAAACATAGGGATAGGGGCAACACAAACCATATACTCCAAAAGTGGAATGTGAACCACGAATGGACCCCAAACCTATGTGACCTTGTAGAGGGTCGCTGGGACTATTAGAAAATAGTGAGAGTTAGAAACATAACCCTCCCCAAGACCCTGAAAAGTGAGTGCAAAGTGCACTAAAGTTCCCCTAAGGACAAAATAGTCGTGTTAGAGGGAGAATGCAAGGAAAACACAAATCAGCAATGCAACAACGATGGATTCCTGTCTGAGGGTACCTGTGGAACAAGGGGACCAAGTCCAAAAGTCACAAGCAGCTCGGAGATGGGCAGATGCCCAAGAAATGCCAGCGGTTGGTGCAAAGAAGCTCTTACTAGGCTGAAGAACTGTGAATACTGCAGGAACGACAAGGGATAGAGACTTCCCCTTTGGAGGATGGATCCCCCACGCCTTGGAGAGTCGTGCAGAAGTGTTTTCCCGCCGGATGGACGCCAACAAGCCTTGCTACACGCAAATCGTGCGTTTGGCGTTTTTTGGACGCTGCTGGGGCCCAGGAGGGACCAGAAGGTCGCAAATTGGACCTGCAGAGAGAGGGGACGTCGAGCAAGACAAAGAGCCCTCACTGAAGCAGGTAGCACCCGGAGAAGTGCCAGAAACAGGCACTACGAGGATGCGTGAAACGGTGCTCGCCGAAGTTGCACAAAGGAATCCCACGTCGCCGGAGACCAACATAGAAAGTCGTGCAATGCAGGTTAGAGTGCCGTGGACCCAGGCTTGGCTGTGCACGAAGGATTTCCGCCGGAAGTGCACAGGGGCCGGAGTAGCTTGCAAAGTCGCGGTCCCCAGCAATGCAGCCCAGCGAGGTGAGGCAAGGACTTACCTCCACCAAACTTGGGCTGAAGAGTCACTGGACTGTGGGGGTCACTTGGACGGTGTCGCTGGATTCGAGGGACCTCGCTCGTCGTGCTGAGAGGAGACCCAAGGGACCGGTAATGCAGCTTTTTGGTGCCTGCGGTTGCAGGGGGACGATTCCGTCGACCCACGGGAGATTTCTTCGGAGCTTCTGGTGCAGAGAGGAGGCAGACTACCCCCACAGCATGCACAAGCAGGAAAACAGTCGAGAAGGCGGCAGGATCAGCGTTACAGAGTTGCAGTAGTCGTCTTTGCTACTATGTTGCAGGTTTGCAGGCTTCCAGCGCGGTCAGCGGTCGATTCCTTGTCAGAAGGTGAAGAGGGAGATGCAGAGGAACTCGGCTGAGCTCATGCATTCGTTATCTAAAGTTTCCCCAGAGACAGAGACCCTAAATAGCCAGAAAAGAGGGTTTGGCTACCTAGGAGAGAGGAAAGGCTACTAACACCTGAAGGAGCCTATCAGCAGGAGTCTCTGACGTCACCTGGTCGCACTGGCCACTCAGAGCAGTCCAGTGTGCCAGCAGCACCTCTGTTTCCAAGATGGCAGAGGTCTGGAGCACACTGGAGGAGCTCTGGACACCTCCCAGGGGAGGTGCAGGTCAGGGGAGTGGTCACTCCCCTTTCCTTTGTCCAGTTTCGCGCCAGAGCAGGGGCTAAGGGGTCCCTGAACCGGTGTAGACTGGCTTATGCAGAATTGGGCACATCTGTGCCCAACAAAGCATTTCCAGAGGCTGGGGGAGGCTACTCCTCCCCTGCCTTCACACCATTTTCCAAAGGGAGAGGGTGTCACACCCTCTCTCAGAGGAAGTTCTTTGTTCTGCCATCCTGGGCCAGGCCTGGCTGGACCCCAGGAGGGCAGATGCCTGTCTGAGGGGTTGGCAGCAGCAGCAGCTGCAGTGAAACCCCAGGAAGGGCAGTTTGGCAGTACCAGGGTCTGTGCTACAGACCACTGGGATCATGGGATTGTGCCAACTATGCCCGGATGGCATAGAGGGGGCAATTCCATGATCATAGACATGTTACATGGCCATATTCGGAGTTACCATTGTGAAGCTACATATAGGTAGTGACCTATATGTAGTGCACGCGTGTAATGGTGTCCCCGCACTCACAAAGTTCAGTGAATTGGCTCTGAACAATGTGGGGGCACCTTGGCTAGTGCCAGGGTGCCCACACACTAAGTAACTTTGCACCTAACCTTTACCAGGTAAAGGTTAGACATATAGGTGACTTATAAGTTACTTAAGTGCAGTGTAAAATGGCTGTGAAATAACGTGGACGTTATTTCACTCAGGCTGCAGTGGCAGGCCTGTGTAAGAATTGTCAGAGCTCCCTATGGGTGGCAAAAGAAATGCTGCAGCCCATAGGGATCTCCTGGAACCCCAATACCCTGGGTACCTCAGTACCATATACTAGGGAATTATAAGGGTGTTCCAGTAAGCCAATGAAAATTGGTAAAAATGGTCACTAGCCTGTTAGTGACAATTTGAAAGTAATGAGAGAGCATAACCACTGAGGTTCTGGTTAGCAGAGCCTCAGTGAGACAGTTAGGCACCACACAGGGAACATATACATGCCCACCTATGAGCACTGGGGCCCTGTGTGACAGGGTCCCAGTGACACATACATATAGGCCACAAACCTATGAGCACTGGGGTCCTGACCAGCAGGATCCCAGTGACACATAACAACCATACTGAAAATATAGTGTTTTCACTATGAGCACTGAGGCCTGGCTATCAGGATCCCAGTGAGACAGTGGCAAACACCCTGACATACACTCACAAACAGGCCAAAAGTGGGGGTAACAAGGCTAGAAAGAGGCTACCTTCTCACACAACCCCCCCCCAAACGAAGGACAATAAGGCTAACCTTGGCCAGTTGAGACTTTATTGTCTAAGTGGTGATAAGTAGAGAGTAGCTCTGCAATAGATTGGTTACTCCCTTTATCATCCACTGTATGGTTACTTCCCTGTGGGGATGTAAACCACCCTGTTTGAAGTTTTTTAGCTAAGCAACAATGTGAAGATGTATTTTCAGAGTTTCTATCAGTAAGTTTTAGTTTAGAGCAGTGGGAATTGTCCACTGAACCTATTTGTAGTGATGGAAATGCCAGACAGGGATGCTGTCTCAGAAAAGCCATAGCTGGGCAAAAACTTTGTCCATCTGGCTGGAAGAGAGAACAGGGATGCTGTTTCTCTTGAGTTGGAGCAGGGCAGGGATGCTGTCCTATGAGCTCCACACTAGGGCAGGGATGCTGTCCTAAGTGTTGTGAGGTAGTGCAGGGTTCCTGCACTAAAGTTTCTCTGGGAGGGTTGGAGGGATGCTCCATGTTAACTAAAATGGTGCTGTTTTTCTCACCAATGTTAGTTATCCCACAGAGAGGTACTTCCACCTCAGGGAGTCCAGCTTTGCCAGCTGATGATTCCCTTGGAACAGGTGCCACCCTAGGAGAGGTTTCTCCCACCACAGGAATAGTATCCTGAATGGTAGGGTGGTTAGGGGATACTGTGATACCCTTTTTACCTGTTGATGGAGAGGGATCCTGAGTTTTCAGGCCTTCTCTCCTTTGCTTTTTCATTTCAGTAGAAATGAGAGGGAACAATTCCTCAGGGATGCCCAGCATGACTGCATGGGCATAAAACTCTACATCAGCCCAACCTGAGGCCTCTAGGTCATTACCTAAGAGACAGTCTACAGGTAAGCTAGGTGATACCACCACCTGCTTAGGGCCAGTAACTCCACCCCAACTAAACTGAATTATAGCTAAGGGAAGAAACTTAGTGGAGTTATGGACATCAATAATCTTATACTGTTGTCCAATGATGTGTTGTTCAGGAGGCACTAGGTTTTCAGTCACCAAAGTGAAACTGGCACCTGTGTCCCTGTAGGCCAAGGCCTCAACACCATTTATTGAAACTGTCTGCCTGTACTTATCCATTGTAAGGGGACAAGCAGCCAGTGTGGCAAGGCCAATGCCACTAGGTGTGACAGAAACTGTCTTGGGACTGATTACATCAGTTTCCACTATGGACCCATAAGTGAACCCAACTACACCCTTTGCTTGACTGTTGCCAGCAGTCCCACCACTAGTACCACTACTGCTAGGGGCACTAGAGCTTGATGTATTAGTGGTGGTAGGCTCAGGGGGTTTACCTGGACAGGACTTATCCCCTGGCCTATGGCCTCTATTTTTACACACAAAGCACCAAGGCTTTTTAATGTGTGCAGGTTGGGAAGAAGAGGAAGAATTTGTTTTATCCCCACCCTCTGAAGAGTGTTTAAGATTTGAAGTGGGATCTTTGGTTTTACCCTTATCCCCATGCTTATCTTGAGATTTTTCACCATCTTTCTTCTTATTGCCATCTTTGTCACCCCCTGTATGAACTTTTCTGTTCACCCTTGTTCTGACCCATTTGTCTGCCTTCTTTCCCAATTCTTGGGGAGAGGTCAGATCAGAGTCTACCAGGTACTGGTGCAACAAATCAGACACACAATTATTAAGTATATGCTCTCTCAGGATTGTGTTATACAGGCTTTCATAATCAGTAACTTTACTGCCATGTAACCACCCCTCCAAGGCCTTCACTGAATGGTCAATGAAATCAACCCAGTCTTGTGAAGACTCCTTTTTGGTCTCTCTGAACTTTATCCTGTACTGTTCAGTGGTTAAGCCATAACCATCCAGGAGTGCATTCTTAAGAACTGTAAAATTATTGGCATCATTTTCTTTCACTGTAAGGAGCCTATCCCTACCTTTTCCACTAAATGATAGCCATAGGATAGCAGCCCACTGCTTTTGAGGGACATCCTGTACAGCACAGGCCCTCTCAAGTGCAGCAAACCACTTGTTAATGTCATCCCCCTCCTTATAAGGGGGAACTATCTTGTGCAGATTCCTGGAATCATGCTCTTTTGCAGGATGACTATGGGGAATACTGCTGCTGCCACCATGGGTATCTAAACCCAACTTCTGTCTTTCCCTCTCTATTTCTAAAGACTGTCTATCCAAATCCAGCTGTTGCTTCTTGAGCTTCAGTCTGGTTTGTTCCACTCTCAATCTATTGAGCTCCCTTTCTAACAATCTGTCATCAGGGTGGGTGGGAGGGACATTTCTAGATACAGAGGTATGATGGGAATGAACAGAAGGAGACCTGTCCCTTACCAAGGGCACCCTAACAGCTTGGCTACCAGCATAATGTGAGAGCACATCATCAGTATGATGTGATTCAACCTCTGTACCAACTATGCTAGACTGTCTAGTAATGGGCAGGCTGAGAAGTTTCTTTCCTGAACCTTTTCCTGGGGGAGTCCCTGGATCAGATTGAGAACCATTAGCTACTTTTTCTACAGATTGGGCACTTATGGCCTTATCCTGTACTCTAAGCATATTAATTAACAGTTCTAAGGAAGGATTCTTCCCTACACTCAAACCTCTCTCTATGCAGAGACTCCTTGCTCCTTTCCAGCTAAGGTGATCATATGCAAGTTTGGACAGTTCAACATTTTTTCCTGTGCCAGACATTTTTAGAGAGAGTTAAAGTGATAGACAAAGAGAAAAAAGTTTTCTGAACTTTTTTGGAAAGACAGAAAAAAACTTTTTAAACTTTTAAGAACTTTTTGAAAGTTTAGAAGTACTTTTCAGCACTTAGAAAAGAGTGAAAAGAGGAAATGCAAAACTTTTTGGCTATGTGTATATACACTGACCTTGTTTTGTATATTTTTCTCTTATGAAAAGTACAATGACAAGAGTGGTAAGTAGTCTCAAAGCACTTATCCCACCGCTGCACAACCAATGTAGGAGGCTGGACTGGCTTGTAGTGAGTACCAAGGGGTACTTGCACCTTGCACCAGGCCCAGTTATCCCTTATTAGTGTATAGGGTGTCTAGCAGCTTAGGCTGATAGATAATGGTAGCTTAGCAAAGCAGCTCAGGCTGAACTAGGAGACGTGTGAAGCTACTACAGTACCACTTAGTGTCATATGCACAATATCATAAGAAAACACAATACACAGTTATACTAAAAATAAAGGTACTTTATTTTTATGACAATATGCCAAAGTATCTTAGAGTGTACCCTCAGTGAGAGGATAGGAAATATACACAAGATATATATACACAATAGCAAAAATATACAGTATAGTCTTAGAAAACAGTGCAAATAATGTATAGTTACAATAGGATGCAATGGGGAAACATAGGGATAGGGGCAACACAAACCATATACTCCAAAAGTGGAATGTGAACCACGAATGGACCCCAAACCTATGTGACCTTGTAGAGGGTCGCTGGGACTATTAGAAAATAGTGAGAGTTAGAAACATAACCCTCCCCAAGACCCTGAAAAGTGAGTGCAAAGTGCACTAAAGTTCCCCTAAGGACAAAATAGTCGTGTTAGAGGGAGAATGCAAGGAAAACACAAATCAGCAATGCAACAACGATGGATTCCTGTCTGAGGGTACCTGTGGAACAAGGGGACCAAGTCCAAAAGTCACAAGCAGCTCGGAGATGGGCAGATGCCCAAGAAATGCCAGCGGTTGGTGCAAAGAAGCTCTTACTAGGCTGAAGAACTGTGAATACTGCAGGAACGACAAGGGATAGAGACTTCCCCTTTGGAGGATGGATCCCCCACGCCTTGGAGAGTCGTGCAGAAGTGTTTTCCCGCCGGATGGACGCCAACAAGCCTTGCTACACGCAAATCGTGCGTTTGGCGTTTTTTGGACGCTGCTGGGGCCCAGGAGGGACCAGAAGGTCGCAAATTGGACCTGCAGAGAGAGGGGACGTCGAGCAAGACAAAGAGCCCTCACTGAAGCAGGTAGCACCCGGAGAAGTGCCAGAAACAGGCACTACGAGGATGCGTGAAACGGTGCTCGCCGAAGTTGCACAAAGGAATCCCACGTCGCCGGAGACCAACATAGAAAGTCGTGCAATGCAGGTTAGAGTGCCGTGGACCCAGGCTTGGCTGTGCACGAAGGATTTCCGCCGGAAGTGCACAGGGGCCGGAGTAGCTTGCAAAGTCGCGGTCCCCAGCAATGCAGCCCAGCGAGGTGAGGCAAGGACTTACCTCCACCAAACTTGGGCTGAAGAGTCACTGGACTGTGGGGGTCACTTGGACGGTGTCGCTGGATTCGAGGGACCTCGCTCGTCGTGCTGAGAGGAGACCCAAGGGACCGGTAATGCAGCTTTTTGGTGCCTGCGGTTGCAGGGGGACGATTCCGTCGACCCACGGGAGATTTCTTCGGAGTTTCTGGTGCAGAGAGGAGGCAGACTACCCCCACAGCATGCACAAGCAGGAAAACAGTCGAGAAGGCGGCAGGATCAGCGTTACAGAGTTGCAGTAGTCGTCTTTGCTACTATGTTGCAGGTTTGCAGGCTTCCAGCGCGGTCAGCGGTCGATTCCTTGTCAGAAGGTGAAGAGGGAGATGCAGAGGAACTCGGCTGAGCTCATGCATTCGTTATCTAAAGTTTCCCCAGAGACAGAGACCCTAAATAGCCAGAAAAGAGGGTTTGGCTACCTAGGAGAGAGGAAAGGCTACTAACACCTGAAGGAGCCTATCAGCAGGAGTCTCTGACGTCACCTGGTGGCACTGGCCACTCAGAGCAGTCCAGTGTGCCAGCAGCACCTCTGTTTCCAAGATGGCAGAGGTTTGGAGCACACTGGAGGAGCTCTGGACACCTCCCAGGGGAGGTGCAGGTCAGGGGAGTGGTCACTCCCCTTTCCTTTGTCCAGTTTCGCGCCAGAGCAGGGGCTAAGGGGTCCCTGAACCGGTGTAGACTGGCTTATGCAGAATTGGGCACATCTGTGCCCAACAAAGCATTTCCAGAGGCTGGGGGAGGCTACTCCTCCCCTGCCTTCACACCATTTTCCAAAGGGAGAGGGTGTCACACCCTCTCTCAGAGGAAGTTCTTTGTTCTGCCATCCTGGGCCAGGCCTGGCTGGACCCCAGGAGGGCAGATGCCTGTCTGAGGGGTTGGCAGCAGCAGCAGCTGCAGTGAAACCCCAGGAAGGGCAGTTTGGCAGTACCAGGGTCTGTGCTACAGACCACTGGGATCATGGGATTGTGCCAACTATGCCCGGATGGCATAGAGGGGGCAATTCCATGATCATAGACATGTTACATGGCCATATTCGGAGTTACCATTGTGAAGCTACATATAGGTAGTGACCTATATGTAGTGCACGCGTGTAATGGTGTCCCCGCACTCACAAAGTTCAGTGAATTGGCTCTGAACAATGTGGGGGCACCTTGGCTAGTGCCAGGGTGCCCACACACTAAGTAACTTTGCACCTAACCTTTACCAGGTAAAGGTTAGACATATAGGTGACTTATAAGTTACTTAAGTGCAGTGTAAAATGGCTGTGAAATAACGTGGACGTTATTTCACTCAGGCTGCAGTGGCAGGCCTGTGTAAGAATTGTCAGAGCTCCCTATGGGTGGCAAAAGAAATGCTGCAGCCCATAGGGATCTCCTGGAACCCCAATACCCTGGGTACCTCAGTACCATATACTAGGGAATTATAAGGGTGTTCCAGTAAGCCAATGAAAATTGGTAAAAATGGTCACTAGCCTGTTAGTGACAATTTGAAAGTAATGAGAGAGCATAACCACTGAGGTTCTGGTTAGCAGAGCCTCAGTGAGACAGTTAGGCACCACACAGGGAACATATACATGCCCACCTATGAGCACTGGGGCCCTGTGTGACAGGGTCCCAGTGACACATACATATAGGCCACAAACCTATGAGCACTGGGGTCCTGACCAGCAGGATCCCAGTGACACATAACAACCATACTGAAAATATAGTGTTTTCACTATGAGCACTGAGGCCTGGCTATCAGGATCCCAGTGAGACAGTGGCAAACACCCTGACATACACTCACAAA
This sequence comes from Pleurodeles waltl, assembly GCF_031143425.1. Taxonomy (NCBI): domain Eukaryota; kingdom Metazoa; phylum Chordata; class Amphibia; order Caudata; family Salamandridae; genus Pleurodeles; species Pleurodeles waltl. Next base: position 11,462,741 of record NC_090446.1, read on the forward strand.
CAGGCCAAAAGTGGGGGTAACAAGGCTAGAAAGAGGCTACCTTCTCACAATCCCCACAGGTTCCCCACACAATGTCACCAGAGAGGAGGTGCCAGCCACATCCAGTCCCCCCACAGAAGAGGCCCACAGTGATGACAGTACCTCTGCACGCCTGGAACTGGATGACCAACCTGGCCCATCAGGGACCTCCGGACAGTCGGTTACCCAGGCACAGTCCCATAACACCACAGAGTCTCCCCCCTCAGGAAACACCACCACAGCACCTGCCCAGCGGGCCATACCTCTGTCCCCAGGACACGTCAATCAGCAGTGAGCCCACCACTACAGGGACCCCAGGCAACCCCACAAACACAGGACGATCAGGGACCTGGGGTCAGTGGCAGTGGGCACACGGTTCAGGGGACAGAGGTACAGGACAACAGGGAAGCTGGGAGGACTGCTGTGCGGCGGGGAGGACAGGCCTAGGGAACAGACTCTCCAGGAGGCACTCACCAACATCCTGCGAGCATACCACCATTCCCAGGAGACGATTGGACAGTTACTGGCCAAGTTGCAGGTGACCCAGCGGCTACAGGAGGGACAGTACCTGGGGAACAGGGAGGACGGATAAGTTACTTACCTGTAAATCCTAGTTCTCTTCCAGCGCTATCCTCATCAAAGTCATAAACATTGAATATTCCCGCCCTTGTGCGGGGACCCCGGAGCATATATCAAATACACACATATAAAGTATGAAATATGCACGAAAAATATATATATAGCATTTTTAGTAGACATATCTTTCATACTAAACTCATATATACATGTGTAAAACGGTAATGCAGGCTATGATCATAAACAGGCTAAAATGCTTTATTTCTATGAAGTTTTTTTTTTTTTAATCATAATAAAATTACAATAGAGAATAAATATCTACCCAAGCCCCCAAAACTTGGCTTAGGGAAATAAGCAGTAGTAATCACTAGAGAAAAAGAGAAAAAACTACATTGAAAAACAATGGAGCATTCTTAGCCAATAGGCTGCATGCAGGTTAACACAGGAGAATCATAAAAACGTTGGCACCGTGCCTTTAAGACCCTGAGCACCTCCAGTATCCCACCATGCCTCAGGGGTGAAGGAGAGGTGACAGTTGGTTCACAGTTAGGTCAGTACTTTTTTACGGTGATAATCTGTGTAACTGATTCGAAAGACAGTCTGTCTGCACTTCTAGGAGACGTGCGTCCGGGGAGGAGGGTGGGTTGTTTATGACTTTGATGAGGATACCCCTGGAAGAGAACTAGGATTTACAGGTAAGTAACTTATCCTTCTCTTCCAGGGGATCCTCATCAATAGTCATAAACATTGAATAGATTAGCAAGCCCATCCCTAAACTCTGTGGACTGTCTAATAGAAGTGCAGGAATAGATACGTATCATGCAAATAAATTTCTCAGAGAGGCCTGCCCCACTTGGGCATCTGCTCTTGCATCCGAGTCCAAACAGTAAGGTCTAGTAAATGTATGTACAGACTTCCATGTAGCAGCCTTACAAATCTCAGATATTGGAAAATTGTTAAGGAGGGCAGCAGTAGCCGCTTTTCCCCTTGTGGAATGCAATTTAGGTCTAGCTAGTAGTTGTTTGTTAGCCAACTGGTAAGCATTAACAATACAAGAAACTATCCATCTTGATATTGTTCGTTTAGATGCTGCCTCTCCTGTCCTCAAATGACCATAATTTACAAACAAGTGGTTGGAATGTCTAATCAATTTTGTTTTATCCAAATAAAATTTCAGCACTCTTTTCAAATCTAGGGAGTGCAACGCCTTCTCCGCCGGAGTCTCCGGATTGGGGAAGAAAGTCGGTCAAGAGATAGTCTGATTGATGTGGAATTCTGACACCACCTTCGGTAGGAATGATGGGTGAGTTCGCAGAACCACTCTATTGTCGTGAAAAACTGTGTACGGTTCTTTGGAAGACAAAGCCTGAATTTCACTGACACTCCTCGCGGAAGTAATGGCTACCAAAAAAGCCGTCTTCCACGTAAGGTGTTGCAAAGAGGCTTTGTGTATAGGTTCGAAAGGAGGGCCCATAAGTTTTGACAACACTATGTTCAGTTCCCATGGAGGAGAGGGTCTCCGAATGGGCGGAAAAACTTTTTTCAAACCTTCTAAGAAATCCTTGACTACTGGTTTCGTAAAGAAGGATTCATGAGAAGGTGACTTACGATAGGCTGTAATGGCAGACAAATGTACCTTAATAGATGATACCTGCAGACCGGACTTTGCCAGATGAAGTAAGTACGACAATATGACATCCTCCTGAGCCCGTATGGGATTCTGACCTTGTTGACAGCACCATATGTAGAACCTCTTCCACTTAAAAGCGTAAGAACGCCGCGTGGAAGGTCGTCTGGACTCTTTCAAGATGTTCATGCACTCCTGTGAGAGCCCTAGGTGCCCATACTGCAGGAATTCAGGAGCCATGCTGTCAAGCTCAGAGAGGGTAGGTTGGGATGCAGAACCCTGCCCTCCATCCTGCTCAGAAGATCCGGTCTGCACGGCAGCCTCCTGTGAGGTTGTTTCGATAGGTTGAGGAGATCTGTGTACCAGAATTGACGGGGCCATTGCGGTGCTATGAGAATCATTATGGTGCAGGATATGTAAAAATTGTTGATCACTACTGGTATGAGGGGAATCGGTGGAAAGGCGTAGAGAAATATCCCTGACCAGTCGATCAACAGGGCATTCCCTCGAGATCCCGGACGGTAGAACCTGGATGCGAAGTCTGGGCATTTCTTGTTTACTTCGTCTGCGAAGAGATCCAATTGAGGTCGACCCCATAGAGCGAAGATGTCTTCGACGACTTCGCTGTGTAGGACCCAATCGTGGGCGTCCTCTAGGTGTCTGCTCAGGAAATCTGCTTCCACGTTTTGTTGACCTGGCAGGTGAACCGCTGTAAGTGACATTCCTCTGGCCAGGAGCCAATGCCATATTGTTTGGGACTCTTGAGATAGGGGTAGGGATCTCGTTCCCCCGTCTGTTCAAATAATACATTGTTGTTGTATTGTCCGTTTGTATTAGGAGAGATTTCCCCTGAATCGATGGAGCAAAAGACTTGAGAGCCAGATGGACCGCTCTGAGCTCCAGCAGATTGATCGTTGTCGGACCACAGGCCCTGAGCTTGAAGGGGACCCAGATGAGCCCCCCATCTCTGAAGAGATGCATCCGTTACCAGAATGTCGGATGGAATTACCTGGTGAAACGGAGCACCTACTGACAGGTGAGGTCTGTGCATCCACCATTGCAATGACTGACGTGCCGCTATCGGTAGCCGCACTCTGTCCTCCCAGCGACCTGTCCTTTGGCTCCAGTTGTTCTCCAACACCTCTTGGAGGGGCCTCATGTGCAGCCTGGCATTAGGAACAATGAAAATGCATGATGCCATGGAGCCCAGCAGAGATGTCACCTGACGGGCCGTCGGTGCGTCGGATTTTAACAGGTCTTGACACTTCCTCTTTATTGATAATAGTCGTTCCTCCGAAGGATACACTCTTTGGAGCTCTGTGTTTAGTATAGCTCCCAGGTAGTGGAGGTTCTGTGTTGGAATCAAGGTGGACTTTTGGTAGTTGACTTGAAGACCTAGAGACTCGAAAACCTTGAGCACAATGTCCCGATGGCTTCTCGCCTGATCCGGAGAGGAAGCTTTCAGTAACCAGTCGTATAGGTATGGGTAGATGAAGATTTTTTGTTTTCGAAGATGTGCTGCTACCACTGCCACACATTTCGAGAAGACGCGGGGGCAGATTTCAGTCCGAATGGTAGCACTCTGAACTGATAGTGCTGTGAGGCTATCTGGAAGCGCAAGAATTTCCGATGCTTGAGAGCTATCGGGATGTGAAAATATGCATCCTGCAGGTCGATGGAGCACATCCAGTCTCCCTGATGTAGTTGAGGGAAAATCTGGTGAAGAGCCAGCATCCTGAACTTCTGTTTTCTTATGTACTTGTTCAGCAGCCGTAAGTCCAGAATTGGTCTGAAAACGCCCTCTCAGCCTTTTTTCGCCACTAGAAAATAACAGGAGTAAACCCCCTTTCCTCTGTGCGCAAGTGGAACCTTTTCTATTGCCTTCTTTCGTAAGAGGGCGAGAGCCTCTTTGCGCAGCAGGCTGAGATGAGATGGATTGCATTTGGCTGGTGGCAAGTGCGGTGGAGGTTGTCTGAAAAGAAGAGAGTAGCCATTTTCGACAATGTTGAACACCCATTTGTCTTTTGTGATAGAGTGCCACTCGTGAAGAAAATCTGTGATACTTCCCCCCACCGGAGTGGTGTACAGTGTCGAGGGAAGCGAGATCTCATTGTTTGGCCGGCGCTTTCGGTGTGGACTGTTGAGGTCTACTTGACCCTTGTTCCCTTGTGGCCTTACGAGCCTGGAAAAGAGGGCGTCCCTGTCTTTGCTGTGGCCTCTGGGACCAGTGAGGGGGTTGAAACCTCTGCTGGAAAGGGCGCCTGTCACAAGGCCTATACCTCCGCCTGGAGTCCTTCTTCCTCTCCAGGCCTACTGCCCTCATGGTGTCCACTTCGGTCTTCATGCGTGCCATTTCTTCATCCGTATGGGTACCAAACAGCGAGTTCCCGTTGAATGGGAGATTTAAGATGCGCTGTTGTGCTTCCTGTTTTAAACCAGTCAGTCTCAGCCAGGAAGACCTTCTTGCACAGATTCCATGTGCGTACCCATGTGCAGCTAAGTCTGCTTCATCTGCCGCTGCGCTGATGACTTGGTTGGATACCAGACATCCCTCTTACAGGATCTCTTGGAAGTCATGTCTGTCTTCCCTGGGCAACTTTTCTGTGAACCTGTTGAGGGAGTCCCACAGAGAACGGTCATACCTGCCCAGGAGTGCAGAAGCGCTGGAGACCTTCATTATAGATGCCGCCGTGCCGCACATTTTTCTCCCCAGAGAGTCTAGATGCCTGCTCTCTTTGTCCGGTGGGACCGTGGAGGATGATGCCACCGAGTGGGTTTTTAGGGCTGCGGCCAATATTACTGAGTCCGGTGGCGGATCCGTTCTTAGGAATAAAGGGTCCTGTTCAGGCGCTTTATATTTTTTCAAAATCCTAGCCGGAGCAGATTTGAGGGTGGCTGGCGCCAAAAAAGTATCCATGGTTGGCTGCAACAGACCAGGCACTAGCGGCAGTAGCTTTTTTGAAACTGTTCTATGTTGCAGAGTCTCAAAAATGACTGACAAGGAGGTAGATGGTTCTGGAACCTCTATATTTAACTTCTGCGCTCCCCTTAAAAGTACCTCATTAAAAGTGGTGATGTCATCCACCGGTGAGACCCGAGCTGGTGGAGAATCTGTTAAGTTGGGGGAGTAACGTCCGACGGATGATCCTAACGACGACCAAGAGGGCCATCTTCTGTGTCGTGATCGTGACCTAGATCGTCGTTGGGAACGTGACCTGCTGCGAGACGGTGTAACAGAGCGCCCAGGCCTCGTGGTCGGTTGGCACGGAGCAGAACGAGCCCGTCCTGCCCGCGCTGTCGGTGATGGTGTTCTCGGGAGAGAGGCAGTAGGAGAGTACATTCGTGAATACTGCGAATCCGGGGAGGCCGCTGGTCTATTAAGGCTCTCCAACCATCTTGGTGACAAGTTGATGGGTGAAACATGCCCCGATGATGCCGCTCTCGAACGAGATGAATCGCTCCGTATGGAGACCACTGGAGATGGAGCGGCCTTATCTGCTGGAGGGAGGCGATGTTCTACTCCCTGCGAGACAGGTAAAACCTGTGTCGATGTCGACGGCTGTGTCGACGTCGAAGGGTGCGCCGCCGGTTGTTCTTGCCTCGACGTTGAGTGCCTCGACGAAGAATGTCTTGACGTCGAACGGCGATCTCTGGACCTCGACCTACTCGCTGTCGTGTGCCTCGACGTGGAGCGGTGGACGGCCGACGGTGGATGTCGCTCTTGCCGCCGTGGCGATTTCGACGTCGTGTCTCTTGACGTCGGGGGGGCGTGAGGTCTTTGGCGGCGAACGGGCACGCCGGTGATGGCTCAACGTCGATCAGCGGGCTGCCGTCGACGGAGAAATGCCCCTGTGATGGCCATGTTCCCTCGACGCCGTATCCTTCGACGTCGGGCGGGTCGCCGTCGACCTATGGCGGTGAGATGGTGGCAGCGACAACGTCGACGGGGAACAAACAGGTACTTTCCTACCTGCTGACGTCGACCTAGCCATTCTCTCCTGAGAGTGGCCTGTTGGCTGCCTGGGAAGCGAAGAGGATGATGTTTTCTGCCTCTCATGAAGCCCATGAAGCCTGATCTTTTCTCTGTCCTTCAGTGTCCTCTTTGACATATTCTTGAAGTGTTTGCAAGTGTCCAGGCAGTGACTCTGAGGCAGGCACACAATACAAAGAGTGTGTGGATCTGACTGGGCCTTCTTCTTCCCACAAGAAGGGCATTTGACAAAAAGGGAAGGCATTTTTCTGTCAGGAAAAAACTGCCAAACTCAGACAATGATGTTAGATGTCGAGTAAAACAGGAAAAAACGCTGTTTTAAAGTATTTTTCTGAGAAAAACTCAGAAAAACTGAGAGCTCAATGCTCCAGGATCCTCTCAGAAGAAGCCGGAAAAAAGAACTGACCTAACTGTGAACCAACTGTCACCTCTCCTTCACCCCTGAGGCATGGTGGGATACTGGAGGTGCTCAGGGTCTTAAAGGCACGGTGCCAAAGTGTTTATGATTCTCCTGTCTTAACCTGCATGCAGCCTATTGGCTAAGAATGCTCCATTGTTTTTCAATGTAGTTTTTTCTCTTTTTTCTCTAGTGATTACTACTGCTTATTTCCCTAAGCCCAGTTTTGGGGGCTTGGGTAGATATTTATTCTCTATTGTAATTTTATTATGATAAAAAAAAAAAAAAAAATTCATAGAAATAAAGCATTTTAGCCTGTTTATGATTATAGCCTGCATTACCGTTTTACACATGTATATATGAGTTTAGTATGAAAGCTATGTCTACTAAAAATGCTATATATATATTTTTCGTGCATATTTCATACTTTATATGTGTGTATTTGATATATGCTCCGGGGTCCCGGCACAAGGGCGGGAATATTCAATGTTTATGACTATTGATGAGGATCCCCTGGAAGAGAACTGAGGGACATCCACACCACCCTGGTCATCATTGCAGGGGTGCTGGCAGACATGGCCAACACTCTGAGGGAGGCAGTGGCACACCACCGGGCCCCTACCACTAGCCAAACCGATGAACAGCCCTCCACCTCCGCCACCACTACTGGACAGGAGCCCCGCCACAGGACCAACAGGCCACCAGCACCCGACCCCCTGCAGAAGGAGACCCACCCCGCAAACGGTCCCTGTGATACAGGCTGAAGCCAGAGAACATTGCCAAGACCCCCCCCAGGAAATAAGACTCTCCTGATTGTCACCCTTGTGTCCCACTCTGTCACCCTGTCCACCTTGAACTGCCATTGCTCTCCTTCCTATGCCCCCCTGGACAATGCACCTGTGATACAAATAGACTGGAACTCTTACCTGGACTCCCGTCCACCACCCCCCAGCCTATAGCAATACCCCATCCACTTGTTAGCACATAAACATCCTTGTAAAAATTACAAGTATTGAGTCTGTCAAGTGATTGAACTACGTATTTGTTTAACAATCTGTAGACATTGCAATTCAACTGTACAGTAATGAATACATAGGTATGACCTGTAGTTTGCAGCAGTCAATACACCAGGAGCGAGAGTGGGCCACATATATCTATAAATAGACATGTCAAAGGGTACAGTAATTGGCCATAGTAGTGGGAATATCAGCCTGCCAGTGACAATTTACAATACAAAACTGCAATGGAAGGTGAAGTTACAGTGTCTTACCTGTGTGTCACTGGAAGTCTGTCGTATGATTGATGTTCGACTGTCCACATCCTCATCCTCTGTCTCCCCTTCGTCACTGTCCACAGGCTCCACCGCTGCCACACGCCCATCTCCAGCCTCATCCTCCTGCAGAAAAGGCACCTGGTGACGTAAGGCAAGGTTGTGCAACATGCAACATGCCACGATGATCTGGCAGACCTTCTTGGGTGAGTAGCACAGAGAACCACCTGTTAGATGGAGGCACCAAAACCTGGCCTTCAGGAGGCCGAATGTCCTCTCGATTATTATTCTTGTTCGCCCATGTGCCTCATTGTAACGTTCCTCTGCCCTTCTCCTGGGATTCTTCACTGGGATCAGTAGCCATGAGAGGTTGGGGTAACCAGTCACCTGCAAATATCGAGGGATACCTGTTAGCCAGACACAAACCCTTAGGGCCAACCCCATACCCATACACCAACATATATTGAGTGGGGACCATAGGCTCACCTATGAGCCAAACCCGGTGCCCCTGGAGTTGAGCCATCATTAATGGGATGCTGCTATCCCTCAGGATAAAGGCATCATGCACAGACCCAGGATACTTTGCATTGACATGGGAGATGTACTGGTCTTCCAGGCAGAGTATCTGCACGTTCATGGAGTGAAAGCTCTTTCGATTTCAGAACACCTGTTCATTTCTTGGGGGGTGGGGGGATGCAATATGTGTACCATCAATTGCCCCAATATTGTTGGGGATATGTCCCATTGGATAGAAGTCAGCTTTTACTGTGGCCAAATCCTACACCTGGGGGAAAACAATGTAGCTGCTCATGTGTTTAATCAGGGCAGACAACACTCTTGTTAGCACAACTGAGAACATTGGCTGGGACATTCCTGCAGCCAAGCCCACTGTCACTTGGAAAGAACCAGTTGCCAAGAAATGGAACACAGATAGGACTTCCACAAGAGGGCAGATCCCAGTGGGGTGACGGATAGCAGAGATCAGGTCTGGCTCCAATTGGGCACACAGCTCTTGGATTGTGGCCCTGTCAAGTCTGTAGATGAGGATAATGTGCCTGTGTTCCATTGTTGCCAAGTCCACCAGGGGCCTGTACACGGGGGATGTCTCCATCTCCTATTGATCCTCAGCGGTTGTAATCTAGGGGGCAAAACGATGAGCATCTTGTCAGTATTCAACATTTCCAAAATGTACAGTGCATTGCATGTTGTGACTGAAACAGTATGTTGTTGCATAGGCCCAAATGGTGCCTATGTGCTGTGACGCAGTTAGGTGCCATGGCCTGCCCTCCCCTGAAATGGCACGCGCCTGATTTGTGTGGATGGACAGGTGGAAATGAGGAAATGCCGCTGACGTGCGCCGTTGCGGGAGGCGGTTGAGTACCACCGTGCAACTCCTCATTGGTTCTCATTGGGCCCTATGGGTTACAGTAGCCAATGGTGATGTACGCCGGCGGTGACGGTACAAACCGCCGCGGATGTGATTGCCATTTTCTATCTGTTCACTCACTTGCAACCTGACCTTCAACAGGAGAGGACCTACACTGCATGTGCTGCTGTGACCCTTGTCTGGAACCTACCATGGCTCATGTCACTGGGGAAAGGGCCCCTGCTTTCACCGCTGCAAAGTTGGAGAGACTGGTGGATGCGGTCCTACCCCAGTACCGAATGATGTATGGGCCTCCAGACCAACAGGTGAGTACACTGTGAGCACGATGCATGGGGCATGAATGCATGGAGTGCTGTATGTGAGGGCCTCATGTAAGGGGGGTGGGGAGGTGGTTGAGGGGTCCTGGGCAGCGTGCTGCATGTATGGTGGGCAATGTATGTGCATAAGGGGATGGGAGGGATATGGTGGGCCATTAGTGTAACAAGCTGGACAGTATGACTGATACTTTTTTCTATGTGTATTTCTCTGCAGGTCAGCACCCATCAGAAAAAGGGTATATGGCGTGCCATCGCCAAGGATGTGCGGACCCTGCGGGTCTACGGCAGGCGGGGCACCCACTTTTGCAAACAGTGGGATGACCTGAGATGCTGGGCAAGGAAGACGGCGGAGGCCCAGCTGGGGATGGCCTCCCACCTAGGAAGGGGTGCCCGAACCCTGACCCCCCTGATGTTCCGCATACTGGAGGTGGCCTATCCGGAGCTGGATGGGCATAACAGCAGGCACAAGGGGGTGAGTACAGTTTCACATTATATCACTTGTGTGTGGTGGAGTGGCCTTCAGGTGGGGGATGTGGGCCTGTTGGTGCCCCTAGGCCAGGCTGGACATTGCCGGGTAGATTCCATGTTGGGAAGAGGCTGATAAACTCCACCTCCAGTCAAGCTAGTGGGCATCCACTACTGGGCAGGGCTCTGTGGGTCTCAGGTATGCTGCAATTGGCGTTCGGTATTACTGTTCATGGCATGGTGACTAGCATTGTGACTGGTAGTGCATTGCCTAGTGCATAGGGAGGTTCCCTGTGTGTGTGTCGTGTACGCCAACAATGGCGTTATTGCTACCATTGGCCAAGTGTATCCTGTCTCTTCCCCCCCCTTTTTGATTTGTCATCCTGCCCTTATGTGCATTAGCATCATCTGGTGGAGGAGCAGAGGAACCGGCGACAGAGGGAGCTGCATCCCTCACGGCCCATGAGGCCGAATCCACTGACGGTGAGGGCACCAGTGGGACGGAGGGTGAGGGGAGCACCACGGCGGAGACAGGAGGGGACAGTTCGAACAGTGATATCTCCTCCGATGGAAGCTCCCTAGTGGTGGTGGACAGCTCTGTGCCCACCCTATCTACAGGTACAGCCGCCACCCCCGTACCAGCACTGCCCTCCCAGCAGCGCCTCAGTGAGTTTCCCGTACCCACTCACCCAGGAGGGTGGGCATCTCCTTCACCTCACGCCCTGCCCCAGTTAGCCCTGCTGCCCTGAGTGAGGAGGCTATTGACCTCCTGAGATCTGTCAACATCAGGGCAGTGTGCACTCTATGGGTGATTAAAATGCAAAACCCCAGCATTTATGCAGGAGCATAATTCATGCATTGTGTTTACATGCAGTATGTTAACCTTTTGCATTGCAGACTTTAACCTTGAAAAACTCTATTAATGATTGTTAGAAATTGGGTTTTTGGTTGGCAGTCAGGTTGCCCTCTGTCCAAGCAAGAACTCTCACTCTAGTCAGGGTAAGTCACACACAATCCAAAATCAGCCTGTGCTCACCCTCCGGTAGCTTGGCACGAGCCGTCAGGCTTAACTTAGAAGGCAATGTGTAAAGCATTTGTGCAATAAATCATACACCACCATAGCATAACACCACAAAAGTACACCACACAGTGTTTAGAAAAATATAAAATATTTATCTGGGTATCTTCAGGTCAAAACGATCAAAGTTGCAATACGAATTTGTAAAGATATCACTGAAAAGTTATACAAAGTGTCTTAAGTCTTTAGAAAGTAAACAAAGGTGGTCATTCTGACCTCGGCGGTAAAAGGCGCCTACCGCCGGTCAGAAATCCTCCATAATTCCGCCGCGGTCGCGGTAACCCGCCACGGTCATTCTGACCCGCAGCAGCCAAACCTCCGAAAATCCGACAGCCACAACAGACCGCCAGACCAGCGGTCGGTGGAAAAGTGGAGGTGACCAAACCTCCACCGTCACGCCAACAGAAATACGCCCATGCCATTACGACCCACGAATCCACGCGGCGGTCTTTCAAACGCGGTTTTCCATTGGCGGTACACACCACCGCGGTCAGAATACACACAAACGAACAAAACTCAGCCACATTGGACGATTTGAATTCCACACACCTGATACACATACACACACCACTCCCACACACACAATACAATATAAAACACACACCCACATCACCCACAAACCCCTACGACCAAAAATTCAGAAAGAAGCACTGAGAGACACATCAGCGATCACAGAATACCATCACACAGAGGCACACTACACCATCACCCACACAATATCCACACACAAAACAACACACACCACCACACTCAACACACTTAACTACACATACTCCACCCCACACATCATACACACCACTCCATGGCACCCCAAAGACACCCCCGCTTCTCAGACGAAGAACTCAGGGTCATGGTGGAGGAAATCGTTCGGGTAGAGCCCCAGCTCTTCGGCACACAGGTCCAATACACCAGCATTGCCCGGAGGACGGAGCTATGGCGGAGGATTGTCGACAGGGTCAACTCTGTGGGACAGCACCCCAGAAATCGGGAAGACATCAGGAAGCGATGGAACGACCTACGGGGGAAGGTGCGTTCCATGGTATCCAGGCACAACATCGCCGTGCAGAAGACTGGCGGAGGACCCCCACCTCAACCCCCACAATTTACAACATGGGAGGAGGAAGTCTTGAACATCCTGCATCCTGACGGCCTCGCAGGAGTCGGCGGAGGAATGGATACTGGTAAGTTGAAGCTTCACTACTGCTTCCCCCCCACCTGCATGCCAAATCATACCCCAACCCTCACCCCCATCCTCGAACCCCACCCTCACCCCCACCCCCATCCCCACCCCCATCCTCACCCCCACCCTCACCCCCACCCCCACCACCATCCTCACCCCCACCACCATCCTCACCCCCAGCACACCTATTCCCTGCCAATGTCTCACCATCACAACCCACACATCCCAAAACCTAGGCCTGCATGCGTCCACTAAGCATGGACACCCATCACCAAAGCATGCCCAATGCATATACACATCCCCCCCACAAGCCACCCTCACCAAAGCCCCCACACACGAATGCCAGCACTTGGGGACACGGGAACCCACAGATACACCCATATGCCACACATTGAAACTATAACCATACCTCTATACCCCTGCAGGACCCGACCGTCAACACACCGCCACGGAGGGCCCAGAATTCTCCACACCCCCCACCCAAGAGGCCGTCAGCGATGACAGCAGCTCTGTCGACCTGGACACTGATGACCAGCCCGGACCATCGGGGACCTCTGGACAGTCGGTTCCCCTCACACAGGCACAGGCCACTACAGACCCAAACCCCTCTGGGAACACCAGCACAGCTCCCACCCAGCGGGCCCATGCCTCTGTCTCCAGGGCGCGTCAATCTGCGGTGTGTCTACCACTACAGGGCACCAAGGATAACCCACCACCCCAACAACAACAGGGACCTGGGGGCAGTGGTAGTGGGCACACCGGCCAGGGGGGGCAGAGGCCCAGGGAAACAGGGCAACTCGGAGGGCAGCTGTGCGACAGGGGGGGGACGGGCCCAGGGAACCCACTCTCCACGAGGCCCTCACCACCATCATGGGAGCATACAACCGCTCCCAGGAGACGATGGCGACGGTACTGGCCCGGTTCCAGGAGATCCAGGTACTGCAGGAGGAACACTATCGGGGGTACAGGGAGGACATCAGAGCCCTCACCTCCACCCTGGTTACCATGGTAGGGCTGCTGCAGGACCTCATCAACACCAGGACGGACACTCAACAACAACAAAGGGCCCCTGCCACTAGCCTGGACCAAGAACAGCCAACCACCTCCGCCGGCGCTAGTGGACAGGAGGCCCCCGCACAACAGCAGCCCACCAGACCCCCACCTCCTGCAGGAGAAGAACCACCCCGCAAGAGGGCCCTGAGATCTCGCAAGAAGACAGAGTAGGATGTCAAGACCCCCGCCAGCAAAGGATACCACCTGATGGCATCCCACTGTCCCACATTGTCACCCTGTCCATCCTTGAACTGCCCATGCTCCATCTCTCCACAGGCCTCTGGACAATGCACCTGTGTGACTGTTACTCTGGACTCTGCCATGGACATTCCTTCACCATAGCCCCCACCCACTTGAAACCACCCATCCCATTTTGAGCACTGAAATAAACACCTATTTTGCACAAAACTATCTGGAGTCTGGCTGTGATTTCAAAATATTGTAATTGACATGACAGTGCAAATATGTCCTTGTACATAGTGAAGTCAACAAACAGCTGCCACAAAGCTGTAGTCCATGGGGAAACGAAGCACAGGACTCGTAGTGGGGACCCCAGATCTGAAATAGGGAGGGAAAAGCCACAACTCAGTCATCATACACTGGGGCAAATAGACAGGCAGCAGAGATGCAGGAGAGTAGTTCACATTTACTAAATTATGTTTGAATTGTTACCTGTGTCCTATTGGAAGTACTGTTCAATGATTCTGTCCCTGTTGTCTGTTTCAGCCCCGTCGTCTTCCTCCTCGTCACTCTCCACAGGTTCCACAGCTGCCACAACACCACCGTCTCGACCATCCTCCTGCAGGAAAGGCACCTGGCGGCGCAAAGCCAGGTTGTGAAGCATGCAGCAGGCCACGATGATGTGACACACCTTCTTAGGTGAGTACATTAGGGATCCACCTGTCATATGCAGGCACCTAAACCTGGCCTTTAGGAGGCCAAAGGTGCGTTCGATCACCCTCCTAGTACGCCCATGGGCCTCATTGTACCGTTCCTCTGCCCTGGTCCGGGGATTCCTTACTGGGGTCAGTAGCCACGACAGGTTGGGGTACCCAGAGTCCCCCAATAGCCATACACGGTGTCTCTCTAGCTGTTCCATCACGTAAGGGATGCTGCTATTCCTCAGGATGTAGGCGTCATGCACTGACCCTGGGAATTTGGCATTTACATGCAAGATGTACTGGTCAGCCAAACACACCACCTGGATGTTCATGGAATGGTAACTTTTTCTGTTCCTGTACACCTGCTCCCTGTCTCTTGGGGGAACCAAAGCCACATGGGTCCCATCAATGGCACCAATGACGTTGGGAATATGTCCAAGGGCGTAGAAATCACCCTTCACTGTAGCCAATTCGCCCACCTCAGGGAAAATGATGTAGCTCCTCACGTATTTCATCAGGGCAGACAACACTCTGGATAACACCTTCGAAAACATGGGCTGAGACATCCCAGAAGCAATTCCCACTGTTGTCTGAAATGACCCACTTGCCAAGAAATGGAGTACTGACAGGACCTGCACCAGAGGGGGAATCCCTGTGGGTTGGCGGATGGGGGACATCAGGTCGGGCTCCAGCTGGGCACACAGTTCATGTATAGTGGCACGGTCAAGCCGGTAGGTCAGGATAATGTGGCGTTCTTCCATTGTCGACAGGTCCACCAGCGGTCGGTACACGCGAGGATTCATCCGTCTCCTCGCCAAACCCAGCGGACGGTGCCTAGGAAGGACAACATGAAGCACACAGTCAAGCAACCCACAGGTACGTACTCACAGCTTGCACAGTAAACGATTCTCTATGCAGTGAATGGCGTGTCTGAGTGGCTATGCAAGGCCTAGGCCTGTGTGACGCAGTTGAAATTGAGCCATGTGGACCCTCGAAATGGCGGCTGCCTGACCTGTGAAGTGTGACAATGGGATGTGAGGTCAATGCGCTGGCGTGGCACACCGCGGCGGTCGGCGGTCGAAGACCGCGGCGCGAAGCCGCATTGGTTAACATTGAAGCCTATGGGTTTCAGGAGCCAATGGCGAAGGGCGCCGGCGGTGGCGGTACGCACCGCCGCGGTACGCACCGCCGCGGACGTGACCGCCATTTTCTATCTACTTATCCACTTGCGACTTGAACTTTCACAGGAGAGGACCTATACTGCAAGTGTTGCTGTGACCTCGGTCTGGAAGGGACAATGGCTGCTGCGACTGGGGAAAGGGCCCCTGCCTTCACTGGAGAGGAGTTGGAGAAACTTGTGGATGGGGTCCTCCCCCAGTATGCGCTACTCTACGGTCCTCCAGACCAACAAGTGAGTTTAATTCAATATGGATTTGGGGCCACTGGCTGCCTTGGGGGCCTGGCGGGGATGGGGGGCATGTTGGGGCTGGCGGGGGGCATGGCGGGGGGCCTGGCGGGGATGGGGGGCATGTTGGGCCTGGCGGGGATGGGGGGCATGTTGGGCCTGGCGGGGGGCATGGCGGGGGGCCTGGCGGGGATGGGGGGCATGTTGGGCCTGGCGGGGGGCCTGGCGGGGGGCCTGGCGGGGATGGGGGGCATGTTGGGCCTGGCGGGGGGCCTGGCGGGGATGGGGGGCATGTTGGGCCTGGCGGGGGGCCTGGCGGGGATGGGGGGCGTTGGGCCACTGGCAACGAAAATGCAGACAAACTTGAACGTGGTATTTCTCCCTCCCTGTACGTGTCACATAGGTCCGCGCCCATGAGAAGATCGGGATTTGGCGTGCCATCGCCAAGGAAGTCCGGACCCTGGGGGTCCACCATCGACGGGGCACCCACTGCCGCAAGAGGTGGGAGGACATCCGCCGTGGGACCAAGAAGACCGCCGAGTCTCTGCTGGGGATGGCCTCCCAACGTAGGCGGGGTGCCTGCCGTCAACTGACCCCCCTGATGTTCCGGATCCTGGCGGTGGCCTACCCTGATTTGGATGGGCGCGTGAGGGCAGCACAGCAGACACAAGGGGGTGAGTACAAGCATTATCTACTCTGTTGTCGCGCAGTGGAGGTGTCTGGGTGGGGGAGGAGGGCTGGGGGTCCCCCTAGGCCAGGGCGATATCTGTAGGCTGGGCACCCCCGTAAGCCCCTGTGTCCCCAGCCACCACCCTCAGTAGTGTGTCAGTACAGCCATCCCTGGGCCGTGTCATCCATGGGTGCAGTTGTCAACTCTAGGCGTGTAGGGCATGTTCCACAGAATGCGTAGCGGACCCCAAGTGCGCAACTTAGTGCAGGGGGCATCTGTGTGTCATGTCCGCTAACTGTACCGGTGATCCATGTACTCAAAATCTCTTTATTTCTCTCTCCCCCCCCCTTTTTGTTTGTCTTTCTGTGCTTGTGTGCATCAGCATCATCAGGCGGAGGAGAAGTGGCATCGGGGCAGGAGGGAGCTGCATCTCACATGACCCAGGAGGGCCATGCCACAGAGTCTGACTGGACCAGTGAGACGGAGGGCGAGGGGAGCTCCACAACGGGGACGACTGGACCCTGCAGCGACACGGACACGTCCTCGGAAGGGAGCTCCCTTGCGGGGGTGGCACCATCCGTGCCCCCCGCCATTACAGGTACAGCCGCCACCCAGCGCACCATCTCCGCCCTCCCAGCAGCCCCTCAGCGTTCGCCCCGTGCCCGCTCTGCCAGGAAGCCGGGCATCTCCTTCGCCCCAGGCACCTCAGGCCCTGCCCCTGTTACCCCCGCTGCCCTCAGTGAGGAGGTCATTGACCTCCTCCGAACGCTCATTGTTGGGCAGACTACCCTTTTGAATGCCATCCAGGGGGTGGAGAGGGAGGTTCATCGCAGCAATGCGTACCTGGAGGGCATTCATTCGGGTCAGGCTGCCCATCAGCGATCGTTCCAGGCTCTGGCCTCAGCACTGACGGCAGCCATTGTCCCTGTCTCCTGCCTCCCTCTACTAACTCCCTCCTCCCAGTCTCCTGTTCCTCTGCCTGTCCCACCCACACCATCAGACCAGCCTGCACACACCTCAACACCCAAGAGCAGCTCATCCAAACATAAGCACCACAGATCACGCAGACATTCACACAAGCAACATTCCGATGCAGACATGCCAACAGTCACTACCACCTCTGTGACCCCCACCTCCTCGTCTCCCTCCTCCCTCCCTGTGACGTCTACACTCACACCTTCATTCACCTCACCATCAGCCAGTGTTTCCATCACCAGCACACCCTCCAGTCCAGTCCGCACACGTGCAGTCACCACCCCCACTGCCATTTACACGTCCCCTGTGTCCTCTCCCACTGTGTCTGTCACCCCCTCTTCCACACCACACAAACGCAGCCACCCACCCACCCAACAGCCATCCACCTCACGACAGCCTCCCGCTCCTGCACCTGCACCCAAAGACAGCAAACTTGTCTCGCCTACAACCACATCCTCTCCCTCCACTCCCATACCCACTGTACCTACCACTATCCATTGTCCCAAGAAAATCTATCTCTCTACTGCTACCTTCTTTCCTGACCCTGAGCCCCCCCCTCCTTCTCGTCGGGGTAAGAAGAGCACCTCAGCCACCACCAGCCCTGCAGCCCCCTTGACAAGGGTGCAGGGGTATTGGAGCCCACCAGCCCGCAGGTCTGGATCTTCGCCCAGCAGCAAGGGGACAGCCAGCCCACCCCCTGGGAAGAGGAGCAGAAGGCGGAAGGGCCGCCGCCGGAGCCCGGATTCTATATCCCCCCAGGACACTAGCCAGCCACCGTCAACAGCCACAGCTCCAAAGGGAGGAAAGGGCCACAGACTCCCGACTAAGGAGGGCAAGGGCAGCAAGGCGGAGAAGTCAGGCAGCAGGCCTGCTGCCCATGGAGGACCCGTCACAGCTGCCCAGGAGGAGCCCGCAACCCCCATAGCCGCTGCCCCGGGAGGAACCGGCACAGCTGCCCCGGGAGAGCCCACCACCCCCATAGCCGCTGCCCAGGGAGGACCCAGCCCAGCTGGCCAGGAGGGCCCCACCACCACAGCCCAGGTGGGCATTGAAGGAGCACCATCCCCGCTGCCCAGGAGGGCACCACCAGGCAATGAGCAGTTGGCCATAGAATGTCCGCCGTCTCCAGCACCGCTCCGCTGGGGACCGCCGTCTCAAGAACCGTTGAACTGGGCCCCGCAGTCTCCAGCACCGCTCCCCTGGGGACCGCCGTCTCAAGAACCGCTGAACTAGGCCCTTCAAGGCAAGGACCGCTGAACTGGGCCCTTCAAGGCAAGAACCGCTGAACTGGGCCCTTCAAGGCAAGAACCGCTGAACTGGGCCCCGCCGTCTCCAGCACCGCTCCGCTGGGGACCGCCGTCTCAAGAACCGCTGAACTGGGCCCTTCAAGGCAAGAACCGCTGAACTGGGCCCTTCAAGGCAAGGACCGCTGAACTGGGCCCTTCAAGGCAAGGACCGCTGAACTGGGCCCTTCAAGGCAAGGACCGCTGAACTGGGCCCTTCAAGGCAAGGACCGCTGAACTGGGCCCTTCAAGGCAAGAACTGCTGAACTGGGCCCTTCAAGGCAAGGACCGCTGAACTGGGCCCCGCAGTCTCCAGCACCGCTCCGCTGGGGACCGCCGTCTCAAGAACCGCTGAACTGGGCCCTTCAAGGCAAGAACCGCTGAACTGGGCCCTTCAAGGCAAGAACCGCTGAACTGGGCCCCGCAGTCTCCAGCACCGCTCCGCTGGGGACCGCCGTCTCAAGAACCGCTGAACTGGGCCCTTCAAGGCAAGGACCGCTGAACTGGGCCCTTCAAGGCAAGGACCGCTGAACTGGGCCCTTCAAGGCAAGAACCGCTGAACTGGGCCCCGCCGTCTCCAGCACCGCTCCGCTGGGGACCGCCGTCTCAAGAACCGCTGAACTGGGCCCTTCAAGGCAAGGACCGCTGAACTGGGCCCTTGAAGGCAAGAACCGCTGAACTGGGCCCTTCAAGGCAAGAACCGCTGAACTGGGCCCTTCAAGGCAAGAAGCGCTGAACTGGGCCCCGCCGTCTCCAGCACCGCTCCGCAGGGGACCGCCGTCTCAAGAACCGCTGAACTGGGCCCTTCAAGGCAAGAACCGCTGAACTGGGCCCTTCAAGGCAAGGACCGCTGAACTGGGCCCTTCAAGGCAAGGACCGCTGAACTGGGCCCTTCCAGGCAGGAACCGCTGGCCCTTTGGCAGACGTGGCAGGGCAGGATCTGTCTCGGGCAGGGCTGCAGGATGTCCTCTGGCCAACATGCCTCCTCCAGTGGCAGTGGAGTCTGTTATGGACTGTTTGGACTGTGGCTTTGCTCTCCCCAGGATGGCCCAGTGGGCAGGCCACCCACTGTATGGACTGTGGCTTTGCTCTCCCCAGGATGGCCCAGTGGGCAGGCCACCCACTGTATGGACTGTGGCTTTGCTCTCCCCAGGATGGCCCAGTGGGCAGGCCACCCACTGTATGGACTGTATGGACTGTGGCTTTGCTCTCCCCAGGATGGGCCAGTGGTCATGGAGTCCCCTCGTGGATCTGGCGTCGTGTACTCAAGTGGCTGAGGTGCCCCCCCTTCCCTTCCCCCTGAGGTGCCTGTCCTTTTTTTCTTTCTGATGCCCCTGCAGTGTTCTCTCCGTGGAGTTCTTGTCGTGGGACTGGGCCTTGCCCCTTTGCTCAGGACCCCTGTGGTCCACGGACAGTGGTTGGACTACATTTAGTAGATGTATATATTTTGTACATAGTTTATTTATTTATTGGGATTACTGCTGTCCATTTTTCAATATATCTGCCCGTTTAAGATCTCTTCTTTTGGTCTTTGCATTATTTAGGAGGGGGGGTTTGTGGGTTGTGACAGTGATCTGTGGGAATGCATTGATGTGTGTGTTGTAGTGGGTGTGGGTGGGTGGGTGTGTGCCGGTAATCTTTTCCCTCCCCTGTGTCGTAGGTGCAGTACTCACCGATGTCTTCCGCGCCGCCGGGCGTGCTCCTGGTACAGGAGCAGGTATAGGAGTGCGGGGATGACCTGCAACTCGGGTTCCATACTGCCGGAATCTCGCGTGGAGTATGTGGAGGTGAGCGTTTTCCCGTTCGTAGTCTGTTTCCGCCGTGTTTTTATCGGCGGTGCCCCCGCCCCGGAAAAGGTGGCGGATTGGTGGGTCGTGATAGGGTGGGCGGTACATTGTCTGCCGCCTGGCTGTTGGCGGGGACCGCCGCGCTGTTTGTTTGTTCCGCCGTGGCGGTCGGAGTGTTAATGCGGCGGGCTGTGTTGGCGGTTCCCGCCAGGGTCAGAATTGCATATTTTGGACCGCCGGCCTGTTGGCGGGTTGGCCGCCGCTTTATCACTGACCGCCAGGGTCAGAATGAGGGCCAAAGTCTCTTTCAAACACAAAGTACCTGGTTTCTGGTGGAAAATCTCCTCAGAGGGCCACAGGAGAAGAGGTGCGTGGAAAACGGGTGTGTGCGTCGATTTCTCCTCAGCACACACGGACTTGCGTCGTTATTTTCCACGTGGGGAGTCGTGCGTCGTTTTCCGGCGCGCGGACAGTCTCTTACTGTGGTTTGCGGGGAGTACCAGATGTCCCGGGTCTGTGCGTGGATTTTCCTGCTTGTTTTCCTGCTGCGCGTCATTCTGCGGGGCTGTGCGTTGAAGTTTCGATCTCACGGCAGGCGTCGCGTCGATTTCTCCTGCGGAGTCGGGCGGCGTTGTCCTTGCGAGGCCGTGCGTCAAAGTTTTGATCTCACGGCAGGCGTTGCGTCGAATTCTCCTGGGAAGTCGGGCGGCGTTGTCCTTGCGAGGCCGTGCGTCAAAGTTTCGATCTCACGGCAGTCGTTGCGTCGATTTCTCCCGGGAAGTCGGGCGGCGGTGTCCTTGCGTGGCCGTGCGTCAAAGTTTCGGTCGTCCCCAAGGCGTCGCGTCGATCAGCGTCAGTGTGCAGCATTTTTCTTGCCGCGGAACAAGCTGTGCGTCGAAAAGTTCGGCGCACGGAGCGTCCAAGAGGAAGAGAGAAGTCTTTTTGGTCCTGAGACTTCAGGGAACAGGAGGCAAGCTCTATCCAAGCCCTTGGAGAGCACTTTTACAGCCAGACAAGAGTTCAGCAAGGCAGCAGGCCAACAGCAAGGCAGCAGTCCTTTGTAGAAAAGCAGACAGGTGAGTCCTTTGAGCAGCCAGGCAGTTCTTCTTGGCAGGATGTAGTTTCTGGTTCAGGTTTCTTCTCCAGCAAGTGTCTGATGAGGTAGGGCAGAGGCCCTGTTTTATACTAAGTTGTGCCTTTGAAGTGGGGGTGACTTCAAAGAGTGTCTAAGAAATGCACCAAGCCCCCTTTCAGTTCAATCCTGTCTGCCAGAGTCCCAGTAGGGGGTGTGGCAGTCCTTTGTGTGAGGGCAGGCCCTCCACTCTCCCAGCCCAGGAAGACCCATTCAAAATGCAGATGTATGCAAGTGAGGCTGAGTACCCTGTGTTTGGGGTGTGTCTGAGTGAATGCACAAGGAGCTGTCAACTAAACCTAGCCAGACGTGGATTGAAGGGCACAACAAGATTTTAGTGCAAAGAAATGCTCACTTTCTAAAAGTGGCATTTCTAGAATAGTAATGAAAATGTCACTTACCCAGTGTACATCTGTTCTTGGCATCAGTCGCTGGAGATTCACATGTTCTGCATAGCTCGCCATCTGGTGTTGGGTCGGAGTGTTACAAGTTGTTTTTCTTCGAAGAAGTCTTTCGAGTCATGGGACCGAGTGACTCCTCCTTCTGTCTCCATTGCGCATGGGCGTCGACTCCATCTTCGATTGTTTTCCCCGCAGAGGGTGAGGTAGGAGTTGTGTTGTAGTAATAGTGCCCATGCAATGGAGTGACTAAGTATGTACCTATTTAAGGTTAAAATAATATATATACAAATGTACAAAGTTGAAGCTAACTTCCGAACTGCTACAGGCTCCCGGGGAGGTGGGTGGGCACATGTGAATCTCCAGCGACTGATGCCACGAACAGATGTACACTGGGTAAGTGACATTTTCAGTTCGATGGCATCTGTCGCTGTAGATACACATGTTCTGCATAGACTAGTAAGCAGTTATCTCCCCAAAAGCGGTGGCTCAGCCTGTAGGAATGAAAGTGGTTTGAAATAATGTTCTTAACACGGCTTGACCTACTGTGGCTTGCTGTGCGGATAGCACGTCTACACAGTAGTGCTTGGTGAACGTGTGCGGCGTAGACCATGTGGCTGCCTTACATATTTCTTGCATTGGGATGTTTCCTAGAAAGGCCATGGTAGCACCTTTTTTTCTGGTTGAGTGTGCCCTTGGTGTAATGGGCAGTTGTCGTTTTGCTTTAAGGTAGCAGATTTGGATGCATTTAACTATCCATCTGGCTATACCTTGTTTTGATATTGGGTTTCCTGCATGAGGTTTTTGGAATGCAATAAATAGTTGTTTAGTCTTTCTGATGTTTTTCGTTCTGTCAATGTAGTACATTAATGCTCTTTTGACATCTAATGTATGTAGTGCCCTCTCAGCTACGGAATCTGGCTGTGGGAAGAACACTGGTAGTTCCACTGTTTGATTTAGGTGGAACGGTGAAATAACCTTTGGTAAAAATTTAGGATTAGTCCTTAGGACGACTTTATTTTTGTGTAGTTGTATAAAAGGTTCTTGTATTGTAAACGCCTGAATTTCGCTTACTCTTCTTAGAGATGTAATGGCGATGAGAAATGCAACCTTCCAGGTTAGGAACTGTATTTCGCAAGAGTGCATGGGTTCAAAAGGTGGACCCATGAGTCTTGTTAAGACAACATTTAAGTTCCATGAAGGAACAGGTGGTGTTCTTGGTGGTATAATTCTCCTAAGGCCCTCCATGAATGCTTTAATGACTGGTATCTTATATAGGGAAGTTGAATAGGTAGTCTGCAGGTATGCAGATATTGCCGCAAGGTGTATTTTAATGGAAGAGAAGGCTAGGTTAGATTTTTGTAAGTGAAGCAAGTAACCCACTACATCCTTTGGAGTTGCGTGTAAAGGTTGGATCTGATTATGATGGCAGTAGCAGACAAACCTCTTCCATTTACTTGCATAGCAGTGCCTAGTGGACGGCCTTCTGGCTTGCTTTATGACTTCCATACATTCTTGGGTAAGTTGTAAGTGTCCGAATTCTAGGATTTCAGGAGCCAGATTGCTAGATTCAGCGATGCTGGATCTGGATGTCTGATCTGTTGGTTGTGTTGTGTTAACAGATCCGGCCTGTTGGGCAATTTGATGTGGGGTACTACTGATAGGTCTAGCAGTGTTGTGTACCAGGGTTGCCTTGCCCAAGTTGGTGCTATTAAAATGAGTTTGAGTTTGTTTTGACTCAATTTGTTTACCAGATAAGGAAGGAGAGGGAGAGGAGGAAAAGCGTAGGCAAATATCCCTGACCAGTTCATCCATAGGGCATTGCCTTGGGACTGCCTGTGTGGGTATCTGGATGCGAAGTTTTGGCATTTTGCGTTCTCTCTTGTTGCAAACAAGTCTATTTGAGGTGTTCCCCAGAGTCTGAAGTAAGTGTTTAGAATTTGGGGGTGAATTTCCCATTCGTGGACCTGTTGGTGATCTCGAGAGAGATTGTCTGCAAGTTGATTCTGGATCCCTGGAATAAACTGCGCTATTAGGCGAATGTGGTTGTGAATTGCCCATCGCCATATCTTCTGTGCTAGAAGGCTCAACTGCGTTGAGTGTGTCCCCCCCTGTTTGTTTAGATAATACATTGTTGTCATGTTGTCTATTTTGACAAGAATGTATTTGTGAGTTATAATTGGGTGGAAAGCCCTTAATGCTTGATAAACTGCTAGCATTTCTAGGTGATTTATATGCAGTTTTGTTTGATGTACGTTCCATTGTCCTTGTATGCTGTGTTGATCGAGGTGTGCTCCCCACCCTGTCATGGAAGCATCTGTTGTTATTACGTATTGTGGCACAGGGTCTTGGAATGGCCGCCCTTTGTTTAAATTTATACTGTTCCACCATAGAAGCGAGAGGTAAGTTTGGCGGTCTATCAACACCAGATCTAGAAGGTGACCCTGTGCTTGTGACCATTGTGATGCTAGGCACTGTTGTAAGGGCCTCATGTGTAGTCTTGCGTTCGGGACAATGGCTATGCATGAAGACATCATGCCTAGGAGTTGTAATATCATCTTTGCTTGTATTGTTTGTGTTGGATACATGCGTTGTATGATCTTGTTGAAATTCTGAATTCTTTGTGGACTTGGAGTGGCTACTCCTTTTGTTGTGTCTATTATGGCTCCCAGGTATTGTTGTACTTTGCACGGCAAAATGTTGGATTTTGCAAAGTGGACGGTGAAACCTAGTTTGTAGAGGGTTTGTATGATTTGATTTGTGTGTTGTAAGCACTTTGTTAGTGAATTGGTTTTGATTAGCCAGTCGTCTAGATACGGGAATACATGTATTTGCTGCCTTCTGATGTGTGCAGCCACTACTGCTAGACATTTTGTAAAGACTCTTGGTGCGGTTGTTAAACCAAAAGGCAATACTTTGAATTGGTAATGTATTCCTTTGAATACGAACCGTAGGTATTTTCTGTGAGATTGATGTATTGGTATATGGAAATACGCGTCTTTGAGGTCTAAGGTTGTCATGTAGTCCTGTAGTTTTAGCAATGGTAACACCTCTTGTAGCGTGACCATGTGAAAGTGGTCTGATTTGATGTAGGTGTTTAGTATTCTGAGGTCTAGGATTGGTCTCAGTGTTTTGTCCTTTCTTGGTATTAAGAAGTACAGTGAATAGACTCCTGCGTTTGTTTGTGTGTTTGGTACTAATTCAATTGCATTCTTTTGCAATAGTGCTTGAACTTCTATTTCCAGAAGTTCGGAATGTTGTTTTGATAAATTCTGTGCTTTTGGTGGTATGTTTGGAGGGAATTGTAGGAATTCTATGCAATAACCATGTTGGATAATTGCTAAGACCCAAGTGTCTGTAGTTATTTCCTCCCATGCTTTGTAATAATGACCTATTCTTCCCCCCACTGGTGTTGTGTGGAGGGGGTGAGTGACATCTGAGTCACTGCTTGGTTGTAGGGGTTTTGGGGCGTTGAAATTTTCCTCTATTCCTAGGGAATTGCCCTCCTCTGTATTGGCCCCGAAAACCTCCCCTGTACTGTCCCTGGTAGCTGGACGGTGTTGCCTGCGAGGTGCTGGCTTGTGTGGCCTGACCCCGAAACCCCCCTCTAAAGGGTGTCTTGCGGAAGGTGCTGTAGGTTCCTCTGCTCTGCGGGGAGTAGAGTGCGCCCATGGCTTTAGCAGTGTCAGTGTCTTTTTTACGTTTTTCGATTGCCGTGTCCACTTCTGGTCCGAACAGTTGTTTTTCGTTGAATGGCATATTGAGCACTGCCTGCTGTATCTCTGGTTTGAACCCAGACGTTCTTAGCCATGCGTGCCTTCTAATGGTAACAGATGTATTAATTGTTCTTGCAGCTGTGTCTGCTGCGTCCATAGAAGATCGTATCTGGTTATTTGATATGTTCTGTCCTTCCTCAACCACCTGCTTTGCCCTTTTTTGTAGTTCCTTGGGTAGATGCTCGATGAGGTGTTGCATCTCATCCCAATGGGCTCTGTCATAGCGCGCAAGTAGTGCTTGAGAGTTAGCGATGCGCCACTGGTTTGCAGCTTGTACTGCGACTCTTTTCCCAGCTGCATCGAACTTGCGGCTCTCTTTATCTGGGGGTGGTGCATCCCCAGATGTGTGGGAGTTGGCTCTTTTCCGAGCTGCTCCTACTACGACGGAATCTGGTGGCAGCTGTGTGGTGATGAAAACAGGGTCTGTAGGAGGTGCCTTATATTTCTTTTCCACCCTTGGCATTATTGCCCTACTTTTGACCGGCTCCTTGAAGATTTCCTTTGCGTGCCGAAGCATACCTGGCAGCATAGGCAGGCTTTGGTAGGAGCTGTGGGTGGAGGAGAGGGTGTTGAATAAAAAGTAATCCTCGACTTGTTCTGAGTGGAGGTTTACTTTGTGGAATTGTGCTGCTCTAGCCACCACTGGAGAATATGCTGTGCTGTCTTCTGGTGGTGAGGGCTTTGTTGGATATGCCTCCGGACTGTTGTCCGACACTGGGGCGTCATATAAGTCCCAAGCGTCTTGATCCTGGTCACCTTGGCTCTTGGTGGTGTGAGCCGGGGAATGTGACGGAGTTTGCGTTGGTGAGACGTTAATTACAGGTGGAGGAGAGGGTGGCGGAGTCACCTTTTTCACCCTTTTTGTTTGTGGCGCCTGGTCTGTTTGAAACTCCAGTCTCCTTTTTCTCCTAATAGGGGGAAGGGTGCTTATTTTTCCTGTTCCCTGCTGTATGAAAATACGTTTTTGCGTATGGTCCACTTCGGTGGATTGCAGCTCTTCCTCAAACCTATGCTTTCGCATCTGAGAGGACAGTGATTGCTCCTCTGTATATGAGCCTGGACCTGGGTCGGTTACGGGTTGTTTCGGCACCAAAACCCTGCCTGTATCTTTTTTCGGCTCAGAGGTGGCTTTTTTCTTTTTTGGAGTCGAAACCTCTCGGCGTCGATCTTCGTCGGTGCCGCTGTCTCGGCGTCGAGCCGTTTCTACACCGCTATCTCGGTGTCGTTGCTTTTCTCCAGCACTTTCTCGATCCTGAGAAGGCTGCGTGCCGGTGTCTCGACCGGAGTCGGACGATCTCGGCACTGTTTGGGCCTTTTTCGGTGCCGATGGTCGGTCACCGAATTTATGGGTGGAGCCATGGCCTGGTGGCAGTGGCGTCCCCTGGGCCTTGTCACTTTTCTTATGTGTTGTTTTCGACGTCTTACTCACGGCTCTTTGATCGTCGAATTCCTCGGAGTCCGATTCGTGGATCGAAAAGGTTTCTTCTTCCTCTTGTTCCTCGAACTCTTGGTGCGCTGTCGGCGTGGACGCCATCTGAAGTCTCCTGGCTCGACGGTCACGGAGTGTCTTTCGGGACCGGAACGCGCGACAGGCCTCGCAAGTCTCCTCACTGTGCTCAGGTGACAGGCACAGGTTACAGACCAAATGTTGGTCTGTATACGGGTATTTGTTGTGGCATTTGGGACAAAAACGGAACGGGGTCCGTTCCATCGGCGTTGTTCGACACGCGGTCGGGCCGACCAGGCCCCGACGGGGGATCGAAAACTACCCCGAAGGGCACCGGAGCGCGTCGATCTTCGATGCGGTGTTGAATCTAACTACGCCGATCCCGAACGCAACAATACCGACGAAAATCTTCCGATATTTACTAACTTTCCGTTCCGAAACTCGGAGCGACAGGAACACGTCCGAACCCGATGGCGGAAAGAAAACAATCGAAGATGGAGTCGACGCCCATGCGCAATGGAGACAGAAGGAGGAGTCACTCGGTCCCGTGACTCGAAAGACTTCTTCGAAGAAAAACAACTTGTAACACTCCGACCCAACACCAGATGGCGAGCTATGCAGAACATGTGTATCTACAGCGACAGATGCCATCGAACTATTAAATCCGACTTCACCAGTCAGTAGGATTTTATATTACCATTCTGGCCATACTAAATATGACCTTCCTGCTCCTTTCAGATCAGCAGCTGCCACTTCAACAATGTATGAGAGCAGCCCCAATGTTAGCCTATGAAGGGAGCAGGCCTCACAGTAGTGTAAAAACAAATTTAGGAGTTTTACACTACCAGGACATATAACCACACTAGTACATGTCCTGCCTTTTACCCACACAGCACCCTGCTCTAGGGGTTACCTAGGGCACACATTAGGGGTGACTTATGTATAGAAAAAGGGGAGTTCTAGGCTGGGCAAGTACCTTTAAATGCCAAGTCGAAGTGGCAGTGAAACTGCACACACAGGCCTTGCAATGGCAGGCCTGAGACAAGGTTAAGGGGCTACTGAGGTGGGTGGCACAACCAGTGCTGCAGGCCCACTAGTAGCATTTAATCTACCTGCCCTAGGCACATGTAGTGCACTCTACCAGGGACTTACAAGTAAATTAAATAGTCAATCATGGATAAACCAATCAGTAGTACAATTTACACAGAGAGCATATGCACTTTAGCACTGGTTAGCAGTGGTAAAGTGCCCAGAGGTCAAAAGCCAACAACAACAGGTCAGAAAAAATAGGAGGAAGGAGGCAAAAAGTTTGGGGATGTCCCTGTCAAAAAGCCAGGTCCAACAATGATGTTTGCAATAACTGTTCTTTTGCTTGGTATTGCTGCAGACTTACTGAGTGTATTAGGGTTTGGTCCCTTTCTAGGACCTTCCAGAAGCTTTCTCTGCAGCATGACTAGGTGTGGTTGTGGGCTGGGCCAGACTCTATATAAGGGAGCCAGCCCAGCTCCACGTGCTCACTATTCAGAGGTCCCGGTGGAGAGCAGCAGCAACTTCCTGAGCTCCTGTTCCAGGAGGCCTACTTTGACCTCGGGCCTAGTTTTCATGTTGAAAGATTTTCCTTGTGAGTGTGAATGTGCTTGTGGTTTCTGGCATTTACATTTGGTATTCGAATCGGCAAGACGCGCGATTCATTCTTGGCATTTGACTTATGAGATTTGGGTCGGCAACAGTGTGCGTGACCATTTCTTGACATTTGCATATTGGCTTTCAAATCGGCAAGACGCGCGATTCATTCCTGGCATTAAACTCTTGTTATTTAGTGTGCGCTACCATTTCTTGGCATTTGCATGGTGGCATTCGAATTGGCAAGACGCGCAATTAATTCCTGGCATTAAACTCTAGTTATTCAGTGTGCGCTACTATTTCTTGGCATTTGCATGGTGGCATTCGAATCGGCAAGACGCGCAATTCATTCCTTGCATTTAACTCTTGATACTTATTGTGTGCGACCATTTCTTGGCATTTGCATGGTGGCATTTGAATCAGCAAGACGAGCGATTCATTCCCGCATTTAAACCTTGATGTTTAGATCGCTTACCGAGTGCGCGATCATTTCATGGCATTTGCATATTCTTGTTGGGATCGCATTTAAACCTTGATATTCAGATCACTACAGAGTGCGCAATCATTTCATGGCATTTGTATATACTTGTTGGAATCGGCAGTGTGCACGATTCATTTCCCGCATTTAAACCTAGGTGTTCAGATCGCTTACAGTGTGCGCAATCATTTCATGGCAATTAAAACTTGTGAGAGACTGTGACCTTGCACTCCCCAAGATCTGCATCACAGGGAACAAAGCCCCCTCCAGAACCAGTGGAAGAAGGCATCCACTCACCTCCTCCTTGCCAGGATGAAGCATCCTGGGCACAAAGCCCCTCCAGAACCAGTGGAAGAAGGCATCCACTCACCCCCTCCTTGCCAGAATGAAGCACACTGGGCACAAAGCCCCCTCCAGAACCAGTGGAGAAGCCACCTACTTAAGAGACTGTGCCCTTGCACTCCCCAGGACAAAGCAGTGGGCAAACCACCCACTTGAGGGACTGTGGCCTTGCACTCCCCAGGACCAAGCAGTGGGCAAACCACCCACTTGAGA
Source organism: Pleurodeles waltl (assembly GCF_031143425.1). Lineage (NCBI taxonomy): Eukaryota > Metazoa > Chordata > Amphibia > Caudata > Salamandridae > Pleurodeles > Pleurodeles waltl. Next base: position 11,492,510 of record NC_090446.1, read on the forward strand.
GACTGTGGCCTTGCACTCCCCAGGACAAAGCAGTGGGCAAACCACCCACTTGAGGGACTGTGGCCTTGCACTCCCCGGGACCAAGCAGTGGGCAAACCACCCACTTGAGGGACTGTGGCCTTGCACTCACCAGGACCAAGCAGTGGGCAAACCACCCACTTGAGAGACTGTGGCCTTGCACTCCCCAGGAACAAGCAGTGGGCAAACCACCCACTTGAGAGACTGTGGCCTTGCACTCCCCAGGACCAAGCAGTGGGCAAACCACCCACTTGAGAGACTGTGGCTTTGCACTCCCCAGGACCAAGCAGTGGGCATGTTGCCCCCTCCAGGACGTGGTGTTGTACCATATTCAGGCTGAGGTTCCCCCCCGTTCCCCCTGAGGTGCCTCTGATGTCCCGGCAGTGTTCTCTCTGTGTTGATGCACGAGTAAGGTGGGGCCTTGGCCTATGTGATGTGGCCCACGAACATTATGGACTGGGCAGTGTCCCTCCATTTCTATATATGTAAATACTGTTTTGATTTTTGAGGACGTATTTCTAGTATTTTATCTTATTACACTCACTTCAATCAATTACTTTTGTCCTTGCGTTATTCCGGAAGGGTACGGGGTGGATGTGTAATGTTGTTGCATCTGTTAGTGTGTATGGTGTTGGGTGTGGGGCTGTTGCGTGTATGTGTGTGTCAATCTCTTTTTACTCCCCCCTCCCCTGTGTGCTAGACGGCAGTACTCACCGTGGTCGTCGGCGCCGGCGTTGGTATTCCTGGTGTAGGAGAAGGTAGACCAGCATGGGGAACACCTGCAGTTCGGGATCCATGGCGGCGTGGTTCTTCTTTGAGAGTTCAGAGGTGAGTCCTTTGACTTCTGTGTTCTGTTTCCGCCGTGCTTTTAATGATGTTGGTACCGCCCCAGAAAAGGTGGCAGATAGGCCTCTTGTAATACTGTGGGCGGTACATTGTCTTCTGCCTGGCTGTTGGCGGTTACCGCCGCGGTGCTTGTTGCTACCGCCGCGGCGGTCGGTGTGTTAAAGTGGCTGTCTGTGTGGCCGGTTTCTGACGTGGTCATAATCCCTTTTTTTTTTTTACTGCCGGCTTGTTGGCGGGATTACTGCCGCTTTATCACCACCGCCACAGTTGTAATGAGGGCCATAATGTACTTTTCAAGGAATTGCTTAAATAATTGCTGACCCAAGCATGCCTTCATATCTATTGTTTGGGAACATACCTGCATCAGGGGTCCTACCAGATCTGTATAAATACATCTCTCACAGACAAGGTTATTAGAGGGATTCCTAGCAGATGTCATCAACGCTATCTATGCTACAAGCCGCCTTGAAGGGTTGAGGGGCTCTTCTCATGGACATGGTACTGGCAGATTAGATTTAACACACCTAGCTCTCCTAAGGTTAGATTACGTTCATCATGCTAGGGTATTAGGGCAGATTTCACATCTCATGTTATTGCAAGATGTTGGGGGTCTTTATATTCATGACTCTCGTTTTTACAATTCTGTTTCTTGCATTGTTTATTATCCTAACCATTGCAGCCTTTGAAACTTATAGTAGATTGTAGAAAACTTTACTGCATCTCCTTTATTGCCTGTGTGTGACTGAGACTTGTTGCTCATGTGAGAAAAGGGTAATCTCTATTTAACCTCGACTCCTCTGAGATGTCGCACTCCTTAGTCCATGCGTATAGGCTGGCACAAATCACCTTTTATTGTTTGGGTTTCTGATGAGGGCCTGCTTGTGAGCCGGAAGGGTTGGGCCGACAGTTGTGACTTGTTGTAGGATGGGCCTAGTTGCCTACAAACAAAAGTACTGTCATCCCAAAACCAGCAGTCTTGCCTAGAGCAAGAGTCCAACTACGACAGTCCCAGCAACAAAACTGCACCTGACCCACATTATGTGGTGCCAGGCACCAATTAGGTCCTGCAGGGATACTCTCTCAGGTGGGCCTGATGAACATCAGGGCCATGAGTGAGAACTGTGTGATGCTGTGAGGAGTGTTTTGGTATATCCTCTGGAAGTTATCCAGGCACTACTCTTGGTCCTCCCCTTGCTTGAGCCTCATCCGGAGTGACTTGCTTAAGGTCCCCTTGGCTTGGGGTCACTGCATCATCCTCCTCCCCCGGTAGTCCCTGAATTCTGGCCCAAGAAACAGAGGTCCTTAATCTGTCTTTACCTCCACCAGCTGTGCAGAATTTTGTTTTTGATCGATTGCCAAACCCTTGAGCATGTCATGGGTGCTATTAATTCCACTATCAGAAATTTTGAGTGGCTGTCCATCATGACTATAGTTATTCTTTTTTCTAGTCAGCTGACAAAGTCCATACTTAAATTTGTCCATGAGCTTTCACATAAAAATTCGACCATCAACAGGGCCGGGTAAGGGGCTCCTGCAGTGATCTAGCAGACCAAACAGGCACTCACCTTTTCCTCTATTGCTGCATCAATGCTCGGGAACCAAGCCTTGTCCCGGAGGCAGGCCTTAGTTTTGGTAGCATCTTGATACTCCTGATGAGCCAGCTCAATAACAGGCTTCCATAACACTTGCAGCATCACAATGCATAGTTCTCTCAACAGGAAGGCATTTGCCAGTATGCTGAGTTCACCTCCATCATCATCTCAGTTCCAGGTGAGTAGAGAAGGGGGTGCTGTATCTACACTCATGATCCAGCACTACCTGATGGTATCCTGCATTAAGGTCCAAGTTGGAGAACCAGCCCTCCCCCTTTAAATCAGCTATTATGTCATTTATCATAGCGTTACTTGCCGTTCCCTCAAGATTGCTTGGCTAGAAAGTCTCACATTAATATACAGCCTTACGGTTCCTGGCTGTTTTGCTTTAAATGTTAACCCCCATGGGGACACCCGGGGGGTTGGACCTGATACTTTCTCTATCACTCTCAGTTGTCCTAATCTTTTTAGCTTTTCTTCTACCAAAGGTCTCTACTGGTGGGTGTGGATGGAGAGGTTGGGTGGCACAGGCTGGATTGCCTAATCAATTTGGAACTTGATGGTTCTAGAGGTAGTGGTGGACCTGACGGACTGAGCAGTTAAATTGGACATAGAGACCTGCCTGCTGGGGGTTTAATGCCCACAGCAGACAAAGACAGGTATGCCCTTCAATTAATCGTTCTGGTGCTTGTTCTGTTTAAACGCTGTATTGCGATGTCCTGGAAATCCCCTGCCCCCTACATTAAAACCTAATTTAGAAACTTGAAGGGTGACGGGCGAAGCAAACACTCTTCTCTTGATGGCTAAAGAGGGTACTGGGAGACAAAACAGACAAAAAAAAACCCTCGAGACGGCCTAACACTGCTGTGGGGGTGGGGTGGGTAAATTGTTTATCTTCGGATGTCTTGCTGGTGCATGAGTGGCTGTTCAAGGCAGAGATATGTTAGGGTAAGTACCTCTTGTTGCATCGGGCAGTGGCTAAGTGCTAGGACAGCCTCGGGTCAGATGCACTATGAAGGGTTTGGTCACGGTCTCCTACTGTCATGTGGACAGGCGTGTGTGACTGTGGATACGCCGTGACAGGTGTGCCTGAGTGCGTTCCCTCTCCCTACCTACGCTCTCTGAACACAGCTGCAGCATATGAAAATGAGTTACTTACCTGTAACTGTGGTTCTCCAGTATTGGTATCTTTCATAGATTCACATGCTTGAATCATTCCCCGTCGTCGAAGTGGGAGTCCCACGGTACATACAAAGCAATAATCAGAGAAAAATGTCTTCTTTTTTTTTAAATATATATTGAAGTCAATAGGAGAAACAACTTCAATTGTAGAACTATTAGCCTCTTTAGAAAGAGCCCAAATTTCAGCCAAACAGGCGTGACCACCCCTTTAGAATCCTCAGCACAGAGGCTCAGTCTCTCAGATTTCTCCGCACTCGAGATTACTGGAAAAAAATCAAAGGAGGTGAGCCCCTCTGGGGAGGAGGGTGGGTCGCATGTGAATCTATGAAAGATACCAATACTGGAGAACCACAGTTACAGGTAAGAAACTCATTTTCTTCTCCAGTATTGGGGTATCTTTCATAGATTCACATGCTTGAATCAGAATAGCCAGCAGTAAGAAAAAATGTTTGATTTCTGTAACATCAATAGTATGCCTGTGTATAACGCATGCTATCTGAACTCATATAGGTAATTAACATTTGCAAATTAACCGCTAACATATTAGCTATATAAACTATATAAAAAATATATATATATCTATATATAAATGTATATAAAAATATATACCTATACACACACACATAGATCCATATACCTGAAATTATCCCTCAAACAGTACATAGAGGATGGAGGGTAAGAGGTCATTGGCTCACCTTATGCAAATAAATTACGTAATACCGCTTGTCCTACTGCAGCATCCACTCTGTCCGTAGCCTCTAGGCAGTAGTGCTGGGTGAAAGTGTGAGCGCGTGTCCATGTTGCCACCCTGCAGATCTGGTCTAGAGGGACTCCAGCGAACAGAGCTGCTGAAGTGGATACCGCTCTAGTGGAGTGCGCTCTGACACTGGATGATAATGGCTTCCCTGCCAACTGGTGGCACAACTGTATGGCGGAAGAGATCCAGCGCGCTATGGTCTGCTTAGTAACGGCTTTACCCTTATTGATCTTTCCATAACTGATAAATAGTTGCTCAGATTTACGGAAGTCGCTTGTCCTTTGTATATAAAATTTTAAACAGCGTTTAATGTCTAGAGAGTGTAGAGCTCGTTCTGCTGCAGTTTGTGGATTTGGAACCACCGGTTCATTTAGGTGAAAAGATGATGGAACCTTAGGATTAGTTCTCAAAATGACCACCTCCGGCTTGAATTGGAGGAAAGGTGGAGAAATTGGGAAGGCTTGGATATCGCTGACCCTTTTCGCTGAGGTCAAGGCCAAAAGAAGGGCTGTTTTAAAAGAAATGAATTTGAGATCCACCCTATGAATGGGTTCAAACGGATGTTTCATTAATTGGGAGAGCACAACGTTCAAATGCCACTGCGGCGCAGGACGATGAATTGGTGGAAACATCCTAAATAAACCCTTGAGAAATTGTTTTATTATTCTGGAGGACCATAGAGAAGGTGACTGAGTTGTCCGTCGGAAACGGGATATGGCAGCCAGGTGCACTCTGATAGATGAATGTGAAAGTCCGGATTTAGCCAAATGCAATAAATATGGCATAATCTGTTCAGGAGAAGACGTTGGAGGATGAACGTTGGAAGTTGAGCACCATAAGCAAAACCTCTTCCACTTGAACTTGTATGTTCGGTTTGTAGACTGAGCCCTGGCACAGGCAAGCACCTCCCTGCAATCTGGAGGGATATCTAGTCCATCGAATTCATAGAATTCAGGAGCCAGGCTGATAAACGAAGAGGTGTCGGGTTGGGATGACGAACCTGACCCTGGTTCATTGTTAACAAATCCGGTATTGCCTTTAGTCGAATGTGAGGTTGTTCCGAAAGTAATAGAAGTTCTGCGAACCAGAACTGGCGTGGCCATCTGGGAGCGATTAATAGAACCCTGCATTGTTCCCTTTTCATCTTTTGCAGAAGTCTCGGGATGAGTGGAAGCGGGGGAAAAGAGTATGCATAAATCCCTGACCATCTGATCAAAAACGCATTCCCCTTTGATCCCTTCTGCGGTCGCCAGCTTGCGAAGTGTTGGCATTTCTTGTTGTCTCTGGTCGAGAACAGATCTAGACTGGGTTTGCCCCAAAGACGAAAGAGACGGTCGAGAACTGACTGATAGAGTTCCCACTCGTGGCAGCTGGTTCGAGTCCTGCTTAGGGCATCTGCCCAGGTGTTGGTGATCCCTGGGAGATGCTCTGCTCTGATAGAGATTCAATGTCGAATTACCCAATGCCACAGCTTTTGCGCCTCTAGAGACAATGCTCGAGATTTTGTGCCTCCTTGCTTGTTGATGTAATGCATGACCGTGGTATTGTCTGTTCTTATCAAAACTGAAGAATTCGTGATGTTCATGAGGAAGCATTTGAGTGCCAAGGTGACCGCTCTTAACTCCAATACATTTATGTGTAGAGTCGATTCTTGAGTGGACCATTTCCCCCTCACTGAAAGATCCTGCAAATGAGCACCCCATCCCTCTAGGGATGCATCTGTTGTTATTACGTGCATGGTTCTGTCTTTCAGAAATGATAGACCGTCTGAGACGAGGGGAGTATCCTTCCACCACTTGAAAGCCTGCTTTGCTGATGGGGTTATTCTGATTACATCGTCGAAAGAGCCTTCTATTTGTTTCCATTGATTGTCTAACTGCTGTTAAAGTGTCCTCATGTGCAGACGACAGTTCTTTACTAATGGAATGCAAGACGACAGCATCCCCAGAAAAGACTTGTAAGTCCGTACTGAAGCGGACTTTCTTTTGCGGAGACGTGCTGCTAACTCTCGAAGTTTCTTTCGCCTGTTCTGTGAGGCAGAGGCTTTCGCGTGAACAGTGTCCAAGATGGCTCCTAGAAACGTGATATTCTGGGTAGGATCTAGGTGAGACTTGGGGTAATTGACTGTCAAGCCCAAAGCTCCGAAAAGGGATAGACATGTCTCCGTGTCTCTGGCAACCTTTGATGTTGTTCGTGCCTTTATTAGCCAGTCGTCTAAATACGGGAACACCTGTACCCCTAATTGTCTGAGGTGGGCTGCCACCGGTGCCAAAACCTTGGTGAATACTCTTGGGGCTGACCTGAGGCCAAAAGGCAACACTCTTAACTGGTAATGAATGCCTGCAACCCTGAATCGCAAGAATTTCCGATGATTGGGGTGAATGGGAATATGGAAATATGTGTCCTGAAGATCTAACGATGTCATAAAGTCCCCTCGTTGAGCAGGCGCAGGACGTCTTGCAGGGAGATCATGCGAAAAGATTGTTTCTTGAGGTATTTGTTGAGGGAACGAAGATCTAATATGGGCCTCCAGTCCCCTGTCTTTTTCCGGATAAGGAAAAAGCGGGAGTAAAAACCTGTTCCCCTCTGGCTCCTTGGTACGATCTCTATTGCTCCCTTCTCTATTAAAATAGCAATCTGGTCCATAAGCTTGTTGAGATGGGCTGGCGGGGGACCTCTTGGTGGTACATAAGGGGGAGGTTGGTTGAATTCTAGTGTATGCCCCCGGTTGATGATATCCAGTACCCATTTGTCTGAAGTTATTCTGGACCACTGGTGTAGAAATTTGGAAATTCTGCCCCCTATAAAAGTGTTGATATAGGGGCTGGGTGCAGACACTTGATGAGGGTCAGTGCTTCCTTGCCGTCTCCTTGGACTTGAAAGCCGACTTTCCTCTCGTCTGTTGCTTGAAGTGAGCGGATGACTGCTGACGAAAGGAATGCGGTTGTTGCTGGCCGAAGGTTGATCGAAATTGGCCTTGGTAAGAGGAGTAATGACGATATTGCTGAGAGCCTCCTCTATATGAAAAGGTTCCTCTCCCTCTCACTCCCCGAAAGGGTTGTCTTTTGTATTGTAGCGTTGCCAGAGATCTGGCTGTCTCAGTGTCTGCTTTAATAGACTGCAACGCATCATCGACATGCTTGCCAAACAAAAGCTCGCCATCATACGGCATGTCCAGAATCTTTAATTGCACTTCAGGCCTAAAAGAGGTAGCCTTGAGCCACCCCTGGCGCCTGAGTACGGCCGCCCCGGCCAACTGACGAAAACCTGTAGAGGAAACATCAATAGCAGAGTCTATGATTTCAGCCAAAATCTTTTCACCTTCTTGTAGAATCTTACGTGCTTCTACTCTACTGTCCTCAGGTAACATATCTATGAATTGTGACATGTCAGACCACATCTGTCGATCGTATCTCCCCAGGATTGCTAGAGAGTTAGCTGCTCTCACAGTGGTGGCCGCCATAGTTGAAAACTTTTTGCCTATGGAATCTAAACAACGTCCTTCCTTGTCTGGGGGGGCAGTCAGAGAAGCTGATGGATTCCTGGACCTCCTCTGAGCTGCCTGCGAAATGACCGAATCTGGTTTAGGATGGCTAATCAAACATGCTGGGGAGTTGTCTGGCGCCTTATATTTCTTCTCGAGTCTCGGCAAGACTGCAGGAATGGAGGATGGAGTCTGCATGACCTTGAAGCCTTCCTCCCAAATGAAATCAACAATGGGTATGGCCCTTATAGACTTCCTAGTATCTTCTTTAAAGTCATAAAGAAAACAGTCTGACTGCTTCGAAGTAATTGGCAGCTGGAATCTTTTCGCAGCTCTTTCCATGACACTATGGAATCCAACAATGTCCTGCGGTGGAGAGTCCACTGGTGGTGGTGTAGAAGGAGATGGAGTTTGGATTTGATACTCATCTCATTCAGGAATGAGAGAGTCCGAGTCCTGTATCTCACCTTCTTCTTGCTCGTCATCGGATGAAGGTGAGGCAATACCCTGAGCAGATGAAGGTACTGTGGTAGGGTCCGGAAATTCTGAAGGTCTAGCCGGAGTGGACACTGGTGTCTGTGGAGGTTGTACCGGTTTAGAAGAACCAGCTGGAGGAAATCTCGCATAATAATCCTGCATCATCTGTTGAAGGTTGTTTATCAACGAGACCGGCACCTGAACTGTCTGTTCTTGTTGTGCCTGAAGTTGCAGATGACTTTGATCCTGCTGGTCCGAATAAGGCTGGAGATCCTCCTCTTCATCCTCCTCTTGGCACTTAATGCGTAGTACAGATGGACTACGTGCCACCGGAAAAAAGCCATCATCAGAATAAACATCATCGTCATCATCTTCGTCAGCAAATAGATGCTGCGGAGGAATTGGTGCGACCTTACTGGGCGATGTATGTGATGGAAGCAATAAAGAAGACTTGCTCTTTATAGGTAAAATTCTCTGCGGCAAGTAAGGAGATGTTCCAAAGTGAGGATAATGAGTCGTCGACGGAGCCGCCGTCGGCGGAGCACTCGTCGATGGTGTTCTCGTCGACGGTGTAGGCATCGACGGAGCCGTCGTCGGTGTAGTCGCTATCGGTGCCGCCAGCGTCGACGAAGTTGCCGTTGACGATGTCAATAATGCCACGCCATCCGTCGACGGGGTTGTCGCCGACAGGTGCGTCGTCGGTACCTTCGTCGGTGAAATCGACGGAGATTTTCTGAATTTACTCGTCGATGAATGCGTCGACGGCCTCTTTGTGATCTTCAGGATGTGAGACGACGATGGGCCATACTTCAAACTCACCGACGTTATCGTCGTAGATGACAGCGGAGACGAAGTTACTATCATCGGAGATGGAGGAGCCGTAAACGTGGCCGTCGTCGAAGGAAGGCCTGTCGACGACGGAGCGCTCATCGACGGTGTCGTCGACGGTGTACATTTTCTGGATGCCGACGGTGGCAGTGAACTTGAAGGCCTTTTGAGCTTCTTTGATGAAGAAGCAGGTGTGGATGGCTATGAGTGAACCTTGCCACATACTACCTTGGATGTTGAAGGTAGTTCCTCCGGCTTGTCCTTAGATGCATGTAGCTTCTTAGCTGACTTACTGCTTTTAGGGGATAGGCTCTCCACAGACCTCTTTCTTTTCTTTGAGGTCACTGAAGTGTCACTCTCCTCCTCCTCAGAAAGAGCTTCCCTGGCCTTTCTTTTCTGGAGCCACAGTAGGAGCCTGGCTTCTCTGTCCCTCAGAGTCTTGTTGGGAAAGGTCCTGCAGATCTTATAGTCCTTGACCTTATGCTCTGGATGCAGGCAGTAGATACATTCCTTGTGAGGGTCCTCACAGTGAAGCCTCAGTTTCCCACAGGTCCCACAAGGTCTAAACAGACCTTTTCTTACTGCAGACATGATGGAAAATGTTTGCAGTAACAGCAAAGTGAAAGTTTTTAAGATTTTCTCTTGAAGAGAGAGAAAACTGAGCAGAGCTCAGGGAGACTCCCTTACACACGACGTGCGGTACAAAATCTGAGAGGCTGAGGATTCTAAAGGGGTGGTCATGCCCGATTGGCTGAAATTTGGGCTCTTTCTAAAGAGGCTAATAGTTCTACAATTGAAGTTGTTTCTCCTATTGACTTCAATATATATATATATATATATATATATATATATATATATATATATATATATATATATATATATATATTTTTTTTTTTTTAAAGAAGAAATTTTTCTCTGATTATTGCTTTGTATGTACCGTGGGACTCCCAGTTAGACGACGGGGAATGATTCAAGCATGTGAATCTATGAAAGATACCCCAATACTGGAGAACACAATGTATTTTATAGAGTTGTTTATATAGATGTCACATGCACAACCACTTATGTTGTATATGTCCGCTATGAGGATTGGCTCATTATTTGACTGCTGATTTATAACAAGCTATGCTTTAACAGTACCTACCACAATGCAAGTAGACTTTTGAACTTGCAAGTGAACTTGGTTGAATATAGTGGTATCAAAAACCACAAAGGAAGATTTAAAAACAACTGTGGCTGTGGAAATTCCACACAATCTCCTGAATATCCATACTTATTTTCATTTGCTGCAGCCCCCACGGTTGAAAGTGCAGAAGGGCCATCAGGTCTGCTCAAGAGTAGTAAGGAACGGTTTATAGCCTGTCTGCTACACCACAAGGGGTAATATTTGAAAGAATTAGTTAAATGATAGTGCACTTGACTTGTGGGGGAAACTGAGACCGCCGCCAAGCTTGATTCATGATTTTACCGAACTATTCAGGGGGACCAGCCATCAAGGTGTCACCTGGGTGGGATCAGCTCAAGTGAAATCAGCAGGTGCAGCACTATATGGGGGAATCAAACCCAGGGTCACGGCCCTGTACACTAAGATGGATTGTGTTGTATTTAGCGCTGCTGTGCTATTCAAAAGTACTATCCAATTTCTTAAAAGACAAGCACTAGGCTGAAAACTGAAGTTATTGTGACTGTTGGTTGTTAGGTGCTGAGCTTGGTGTAAGATCTAGTATAACTAACCTATGACAATAGCCCAGCAGAAGTAATGGATGAAGACAGTCCGTCACCCCCCAGATGCTCGGCCGAGAGTGATAGAACCGCTCACCTAGGTAGGTCACCGAGGGGAATGGGGAAAAGTGATGAAACAATGAAAGACAGCCAACCAGCTCCCTGTGCGGTTGATGATCATTTATGGTCTCACCACCAAGGTTCTTTCTTCACTATATCCTGAATACCGTTTTTTTGTATCTATGTAAAAGATAAACAGTTGGAATCACTGTACATTTACGTTATCTAGTCACTGATTAGTCAACAAGTACATTTTACATGTTATGTTCATATGGCTGTATAATTATCAATCTCTTTGTTGGCTACTTGTACATGTAGGTTGGCACGGGAGTCACCTACTTTGCCCTTAGCCTCTTTAGTACCACTTCATCAGTGATTTTCACAGGTTTGGGAAATGGACACTTTCCCTGGAACCGTTACTTTTTCAAAAAAATAGGTTTTGTCTTTTGTGGTAGCCTTGGGTTTGTCTTAGAAACTTTTAATTTGCTTTCCGATGCGCGCGCTTGCGAGACTTGATTCTAAGGCACTTAAATTTATCTTGGTTTTCTTTCTTCCTTGGTCGTCGAAGTTATATAGATGTCCCACTCCAGAAGAGGCAAGAAAGAGCTACTGCTATTGCTAGCCAGGAGGGATTGGATGGATGAACTGCAACGCTCTGCTGTGCCTCAGTAAGTCCACTGAGAGAAGGGCCGTCTTCTACAGGTAGCAAGATTGTCTAGCAGGGGTGTGCTCTAAATGGAGCAGTATTTAGACCCTCCCGGACCTAAGATAGTTGCCAATGTTCTGGAAAGTTCTGGAAGGTTCCAGACAGTTCCGGAAAGCTCCAGAGAGACCCAGAAAGTTCCACAGAGTTTTACAAAGCCAATGTTCTATTTAATACGAGCTAAACCTCTAGTAACATGTGGGGCCCAAAGTAAACATCTACACTGCATTAGCAACTTGAACCACATTAATATCAGCATTGCACCATTAACTTGGGTCATTTGATCATACAAACTCTTTGGAAACATCTCCTAGGAGCTTGAGCTGCCATTTATGTACCTGGGCAGTCCACGCTGCATTCCAGGTGGGTAAAGGAGTTTTTAAGGGTTCAGGAGGGGTGACATGCATGGATTTGAGATGACCATGCCACTTGGGCACCCCAAACTACCTCCATGAAAAGTCTGTGACTGCTCACCCTCGAAAACCTGAGAGTAAAGTGTGAAAAGTTTTACTTGGCCCAGTTTGCAGTGCCACAGGAGGATGGGCCCCAGGACATATAACCTCAAACACCATGGTCGGGACTCTGTAGCCCTTGACTGCCCTGTGACCCCTCCATTCCCTTGCAGGTTCTGACAAATGTTAATGCAGTCAACCAATCAGAACACAACTCCCAGGCAGGCAGAAACCATGACTTCACCGATTCTTATTTCAGACCCCTTCCGAGATTAAATACATTGTATGCTTTCTCCAGGCCCATGACAATATCCCCTTTTCCTCACGGTGTAATGGCCTAGTACCCTATGAATTCTATGCAGCAGTTACCCCTTTCTCCCGCACTATATATTCAGACACAGACCCTGACAAACTGTCCTGGATCCAGAGTGCCAAAAACAGATGCACAGAAATTAAACTGTAAAATGTATAGCACTATGGCCTCTGGGGGAGTGAAATCGGAATGGCGTAAAGGAACACTGCATTCTAATGCAGGAAAGACAGAAAAGATTGTATTTAGATGTGATAAAACTTTTATTCCTGAAGCTTTTTCCCAAAACGTTGCAAACTGCAGTTTTGCAGAGCAATGAAAAGCCCTGCAAAAAGAACATTTATCCAAAGATTCGACATTTTCAAAAAGTTGCTTAATGGTACCTCAGATGAAGCCATCGTGCACAATGTTGACCCCTGCCCAAATATTAATAACTAATCTGGCAAAAAAGTGTTTGCATGAACATACTTGAGCAAAAACCTTTTTAAAGGAATATTTATATGCAGCAGATGTTATGCAAAGTGGACAAACTTTGAAACATACAAGCAGTGCAAATTTTGAAAACTTTGCAGGTGAAAATGTTAACTTTGCTCAACCTTAGTTCTATAGACAGCAGAATAACACAACAACGAAACAGAGAACGTACTGAAAAAGAAGTGAGGGTTTGTAAGGTGAATCTAAGACCATCATGTTCTGCTTGATTGTTAACAAGGGCAAGCAGTCCAAGTGAATCTCAAAGGGACCCTTCGCTTAAAGGATATCGGGAATTTACTTTTTCAGAACAATTTTTATTTTCCATGATGGAATATTTCTAAAAGTAAGTTTCCAGAGTACTAATAAAATAATAAATACAATAGCTGTAGTGTATTGTCAAAAATGTTTTTATTCATCAAATTAATGATCTCAGCATAAAAAGAAGAATTATCAATGTAGATCATGTACTTTAGGCTAGGCATGGTTTTGGACTAACGACGTAAAAGGACAGTGTGGAAATGAATGTTTAGGTCTTGCAGTGAACGCTATAATTCATCATTTCCCCAAGTTTAGTTCTTCCTAAACACTCTTCAAATTTTGCATCCATCGCCCGGCTTTGAGCTTCAGAGAAATAGTTTTTCCAGTCTCCGACATCACCTGTGATTGTAAAAACAATGAATATTATCTATTGGCAGGTGTACTTACATCACTAAATAATAACAGACATGCGGATATGGAAGATTATTGTAACCACCCTTTCACTGTGGGCTACAGTTTAAACTAATATGTTTTGGGTTTGGGCCTTTTTCCCTGATAAAACAACTAATCAGAATATTAATCATATTAATTATCGTTAACTATATATTAATCTCTTTTTTTTTCTCGATGACAAGGGCACAGGGCCGTAACTCATTTGAGAAGAAAAAAAACAAAATGCAGAATCCCAACCATGTGGCAACAGATAGGTGAAACTTGATTTTGATAATATGTCGAAATGAGGAAAAGCCTTTCCTTCTCAAATTTGAGGAAATTCGACAATAACACCAGAATAACGGGACATGTAGGAAAATAAAATGGTGCAAGAAAACAAGTAAGGAACAAAAAGGGCATCATTAGTAACAAGGATGTTGTTACTAGGATAAAGAAACAGAGTATAGCTAGGGAAAGACGTTCTAGGGGTTGGTAATGCACTAAGGTACAGGTACTGGGGTCTAGAGCTAAACGTACCAGGGTATAGGCAGATGTGGAGGTAGCAGGGCACATGTAGAGGTACTCTACTTACAGGAGTAAAGGTACTGGAGTGGAGTCAAGGGTAAAGGTACTAGACTCTACATGTAGGAGTAAAAGGTAAGTGTAGTTGTGGGAAACTGGCAACCTGTTGCAGTACCCCCACCCCAACCATTTTTTGCCTGGTTTCGGGATGCAACTTGGACTGGAGTGTACTGGGATCCTGCTAACGAGGTCCCCAGTGCCAGCGTTCCTTCCCTAAAATTGCAAAGGTATTGATACAATTGTCAACACCTTTAGCTACCACTATACAACTCTAGTAAAGTGTACTTAGGTATCCAGGGCATGGGGTATTAAGGGTAGGTCCCTGAAAGCAGCAGCACACATTGTGCCACCCTCATGAGCCATGCATCCAGATGTACTCAGCACTCCCACTGCAGACTGAGTGTCCTGGTACAATCCTAAAATGCAAACCGGATAGGGCACACAGCTTGTGTGCCCTGCCCACTACACACTGCATGCAATATAGGTGTCACCCCTCTGGCAGGCCTTCCGGCCCTAAGGCACGGTGCACTATGCTGTATATGTGGGCATAGATGCATGAGCAATATTCCCCCACTGTGTCCTTGCCAAACCTGGGACATAGTAAGTGAAAAGAGAAACCATTTTAAAAGCATGTGCTGGACACTGGTCAGTATGAGTTTCACAGCTACATGATGGCTACTCTGAACCCTGGGTTGTTTGGTATCAAACAACTCAGAATGATAAATCCAATCTCGTATCAGTATTTGATTTATTGCAAAATGTACCCAGGGGCCATGATAGAGGTGACCCCTGCAAAGCTAACTAATGCTGGCATGGTTGCTGGCTGGTCACAACCAGCTTGCCACCACCAGACAAGATTCTGGAACCCTGGGTGAGAGATCCTGCTCTCTGGTTCCCAGAACAAAGCCCGTCCTGGGCGAAGGTGTCACACCACCCTCCTCAGGAATGCGCACTGCCCTGCTAACGAGCTTGAAAGGGCTTACTGCCTTTGAAACTCGACGCCCAGGCCTGCTGGTAGCAGCAGATGATCGCCCGTTGCAAACTTCACTTTTGGCGGGAGCAATGGCAGGAAAACACACAAAGGACAGGAGGAGTGGCCACCATCTGTTTGCACCACCCCTAAGGTGTTGCATGCAAGTTGACCCTTCCATTTCATCGTCCTCCATCTTGCATGGTAGGACAATAGCCTATCAGGGATAGGGAAATGACCTCTGCCCAGAGGAAGTGGTCACATAGTGGGTGTAGACACCCTAAAGTAGATAACCCATTGGTCACTACAAGGTACTCCCCTAAACGCCCACTAAATACAGTATTCACCCTTATACCAGAGATACAGAATCCAAGGATACAAGAAGAGCAGGAACGAAGAAGACCCAAGGCATGAGAACTGAAGTCCTGCTGCATCAAGAAAAAGACTGCTGCACCCAGGACTCATCAATCGCCGCTGAGGGGTTGCTCGGACATAAGACAGACTCCAAAAAAAAACAGTGGACCTCCACTCTTCTAAAACATTTTTTAAAAAAACACTGAAGATCGCCCTTCAGAGTGAAGGTGTCACTCTTTTGCATCAAACACCCAAATGTCAGTGAAGTTCAGTTCACTGACCGGCTGCTGACCAAGGAACCGGACGCCACAGCCGGGCCGAATTTCACCTGATAAACCCAGAGGAGGACCCTGCAAGTGTGCCAAATTTGGTGGTACTGCGACCTCCAGTGGTTAAACCGTGCAATAGCCAGGGGTAATGAACCTCTGACATCAGAAACCTAAAAATACAGTCCCCTCCGGACTGCAAAAGGACCAGGAGGAAACCCCAATCGAAGGACTTCAGAAAAACACCTGGACCTCCCACCGGAGTGACCCTGCTGACCTGCAAGCGATCCTGAAAGTGACCTACCTCCTGCTTCTAAGGGCACCTTTGTGCACAGATCTTGGCTCACCGATTCGCTCCACATCCAGCTGCCCTGTACCGAAGATCCAGCTACGTTTCAAGGGTCCCCCACCGGAATCACCTTGAAGTCCACCTGTGCAGTGCCTTTCCAAGTGGTCCCCCGCAATGGCCTTGCACCACCTCCAAAGACTTTCTGCAGCTGCTCCCGCCAAAACCGGGAGGCGCCCAAACTTATCCAGCTGGTCTACAGAGCCCACCAATGACCTCGACCTACAACCGAGAGGAGACATTGGTAAAGACATTGCCTGATTTTATATGCATTTTTAAAGTATTTCACCATTGATTCCTAAGATATGTATTTAGGCACAGAGCTGAGACATTTTCTAAACTTTGAAAATTCATACCTTAAAAAGTACTTACCCGATTTTGATGATCTTGGCCTTAAATTTTTTATAAAAATCTGAAGCATTTTTGTAAATTGGTCTCGACTTATTCTCTTGAATGTGTGTTTTTATTTATTGATACTGTGTATAACACATGCTTTGCACTTCTCCAAGACTGGCCTAACTGCTCGACCAAGCTACCATAAAAATTAGAGCATTAGAAGGTCTTTTTTTTTTTACCTCTGTGAGCCAACGTGTGGTTGTCCCGACCCTCTGCACAGTGTACAATGCTTTGCACACTACACAGAGGGCCAGCCTCCCAGAGTAGTCAAGGGTAGAGGTACTAGTCTATACATGCAGGTGTAAATGTGAGAAAAGGTCTCTTTTGTCATGGTTAGCCCCACTTACTGCCTGGTATGAGTCTCCTGGCCTGTGGGGAGTTGTGTGGGAAACTGGTACCCTGTTGCAGTACCCACTTTTTGCTTGGTTTCGGGATGCAACTTTGACTGGAGTGCACTGGGATCCTGCTAACGAGGTCCCCAGTGCCAGTGTTCTTTCCCTAAAATTGAAAAGTTAATGATACAATTGGCAACACCTTTAGCTACCACTATAAGACTCTAGTAAAGTGTACTTAGGTAGCCAGGGCATGGGGTATTAAGGGTAGGTCCCTGAGAGCAGCAGCACAGATTGTGCCACCCTCATGGGCCATGCATCCAGATGCACTCAGCACTACCATTGCAGACTGAGTGTCCTGGTACAATCCTAAAATGCAAACTGGACAATGCACACAGCCTGTGTGCCCTGTCCACTACACACTGCATGCAATATAGGTAAGTCACCCTTCTGGCAGGTCTTCCAGCCCTTAGGCAGGGTGCACTATACTGTGTATGTGGGCATAAATGAATGTGGAATATGGCCCTACTGTGTCCTTGCCAAACCTGGGACACAGTAAGTGATAAGTGAACAGAGCAACCATTTTACATGCATGATAAATCCAATCTGGTACCAGTACTGGATTTATTTCAAAATGTATCCAGGGGCCACCTTAGAGGTGACCCTTGCAAAGCTAACTAACACTGGCATGGTTGCTGGTCGGTCACAACCAGCCTGCTGCCACCAGACAAGATTCTGGAACCCTGGGGTGAGAGATCCTGCTGTCTGGGTCCCAGGACTAAGCCCTGCCTGGGTGGAGGTGCCAACACCCCCTCCCTCAGAAATGTGCACTGCCCTTCTAGCGAGCTTCAATGGGCTTACCGCCCTTGAAATTCGACCCCCAAGCCTGCTGCTAGCAGCAGATGGCTGCCCCCGTTGCAAATGTCCACTTTTGGCGGGAGCAATGGCGGGAAAACTACGCAAAGGACAAAAGAAGTGGTCAGCCCCAGCTTGCACCACCGCTAAGGTGTTGCATGCAAGGTGACCCCTCCATTTCATTTCCCTCCATCTTCCATGGAAGGAAAATAGCCAATCAGGTGTAGGGAAGTGACCTCTGCCCACAGGAAGTGGTCACTTAGTGGGTGTAGCCACCCTCAGGTAAATGACCTATTGGTCACTACTAGGTACTCCTGTAAACGCCCACTAAATACAATATGTAGTGGGCATCCCTAGACCAAGAAATCACATTCCAAGGACAAAAGAAGACCAGAACAAAGAAGACCCAAAGCTCGAGAACTGAAGTCCTGCTGCTCAAGATGAAGGCGCTCAACTCTATCTGCTGCACCCAGGACAGGACAATCGCTGCTGAGGGGTTCCTTCGACGTTGGACGGACTCTACCAACCCACAGATGACCTCCACAATTCGAAAATCGCCATAGATCTCCCTCCAGAGTGAAGGCATCACTCTCTTGCAACCAAAGACCTAGTGAAGGCCACCGACGGCCTCAACATATCTGCAAAAGGAGACATTGGTAAACGCATTGCCTGAATGTATATTCATTTTTAAAGTATTTCTCCATTGATTCCTATCCTGCGTAATATAAGCACAAAAAGACTACTTTTATTAATCTTCAAAAATCCATAACTTAAAAAGTACTTACCCGATATTGATTCCCTTGGTCTTAAAAAATTTATAAAAATCTGAAATATTTTTGTAAATTGGTCTCAAGTTATTCTTTTGAGTGTGTCTTCCTTTATTGATACTGTGAATACAACAAATGCTTTGAACTTCTCCAAGATAAGCATAACTCGACCAAGCTACCATAAACATTAGAACATTAGGTGGTCTAGTTTTCACCTCTGTAAACCAACATGTGGTTGCCTGGACTCTGCAGTGTGCCTAGCTTTGCTCACTATACAGAAAGTCAGCCTCCTACAGTAAAGGTGCTAAGGTGTAGTCAAGGGTAGAGGTACTAGACTCTACATACAGGAGTAAAGGTGCTAAAGTACAGTCAAGAGTAGAGATACTAGTCTCTACATGCAGGAGTAAAGGTACTGAAGTGCAGTCAAGGGTAGAGGTACTAGTCTACATACAGGAGTAAAGGTACTAAAGTGCACTAAAGGGTAGAGGTAATAGTCTACATGCAGGAGTAAAGTTACTTAAGTGTTGTCAAGGGTAGAGGTACTAGTCGACATGCAGGAGTAAAGGTACAGAAGTGTAGTCAAGGGTAGAGGTACTAATCTCTACATGCAGGAACAAAAGGTACTGAAGTGTAGTCAATGGTAGAAGTACTAGTCTCTACATGCAGGAGAAAAGGTACTGAAATGTAGTCAAGTGTAGAGGTACAAGACTACAAGCAGGCGTAAAGATACTGAAGCATAGTCAAGGGTAGAGGTACTAATACATGCATGCAGGAGTAAAGGTACTAAAGAATAGTCAAGGGTAGAGGTACTAGTCTATAAATGCAGGAGTAAAGGTACTAAAGTGTAGTTAAAGTTAGAGGTACTAGTCTCTGCATGCAGGAGTAAATGTACTAAACTCTAGTCAAGGATGGAGGTACTAGGGTGTAAGCAATTTGAAAGTTACTAAGTAGTGGGTAGAGTTACTGTGGTACTGGAGCAGGAGTAGAGGTACAGAGGTAAGCAGAAGTAATAAGGTATGGACAGAGGTAGATGTAACCAAGGGCAGAGATATAATGGCGTAGGAGCAGGGTTAGAGGTAGAAAGGTCCTTTCAGAGATACTACGGTATAGGCATGAGCAGAGATACTAGGATACATGGGCAGTGGGAAAGGTACTAAGTATAGCCCTAGGGTAGAGGTACTAGGGTAAAGGATTAAGGCTAGAGCTACAATGGTAAGTAGATTTATTAAGATGTGAGCAGAGGTATGATGGTTCAGGGAGGGGTGCAGGTACTAGGGTATCAGCAGAGGTAGCAGAACTATGGTGTAGGAAAGAGTAGATACTAGGTATAGGAAGGGGTTGAAATACTAGTACCCCTGTCTCTGCCTATTCCTAGTATATAAACAGGGGTTGAGGTACTAGGTGTAATGAAAATGTCACTTACCCAGTGTACATCTGTTCGTGGCATCAGTCGCTGAAGATTCACATGTTGTGCATAGCCCGCCATCTGGTGTTGGGTCGGAGTGTTACAAGTTGTTTTTCTTCGAAGAAGTCTTTCGAGTCACGGGACCGAGGGACTCCTCCTCTTTGTCTCCATTGCGCATGGGCGTCGACTCCATCTTCGATTGTTTTCCCCGCAGAGGGTGAGGTAGGAGTTGTTTGTTAGTAATAGTGCCCATGCAATGGAGTGAATAAGTATGTACCTATTTAAGATTTAATATATTTACAAATGTACAAAGTTGAAACTAACTTCCAAACGGCTACAGGCTCCCGGGGAGGTGGGTGGGCACATGTGAATCTTCAGCGACTGATGCCACGAACAGATGTACACTGGGTAAGTGACATTTTCAGTTCGATGGCATCTGTCGCTGTAGATACACATGTTGTGCATAGACTAGTAAGCAGTTATCTCCCCAAAAGCGGTGGCTCAGCCTGTAGGAGTGGAAGTAGTCTGAAATAAGGTTTCCTAGTACGGCTTGACCTACTGTGGCTTGTTGTGCTGATAGCACGTCTACACAGTAGTGCTTGGTAAATGTGTGAGGCGTAGACCATGTGGCTGCCTTACATATTTCGTGCATTGGAATATTCCCCAGGAAGGCCATGGTAGCGCCTTTCTTTCTGGTTGAGTGTGCCCTTGGTGTAATGGGCAGTTGTCTTTTTGCTTTAAGGTAGCAGATTTGGATGCACTTAACTATCCATCTGGCTATACCCTGTTTCGATATTGGGTTTCCTGCGTGAGGTTTTAGTTCTGTTGATGTAGTACATTAGTGCTCTTTTGACGTCTAATGTATGTAGTGCCCTTTCAGCTATGGAATCTGGCTGTGGGAAGAACACTGGTAGCTCTACCGTTTGATTTAGGTGGAACGGTGAAATAACCTTTGGCAAAAATTTAGGATTGGTCCTTAGGACTACTTTATTTTTGTGTAGTTGGATAAAAGGTTCTTGTATTGTAAACGCCTGAATTTCACTTACTCTTCTTGGAGATGTGATGGCGATGAGAAATGCAACTTTCCAGGTTAGGAATTGTATTTCGCAAGAGTGCATAGGTTCAAAGGGTGGACCCATGAGTCTTGTTAAGACGATGTTGAGGTTCCATGAAGGAACGGGTGGTGTCCTTGGTGGTATAATTCTTTTGAGGTCTTCCATAAACGCTTTAATGACAGGTATCCTAAATAGTGAAGTTGAATGGGTAATCTGCAGGTATGCAGATATTGCTGCTAGGTGTATCTTAATGGAAGAGAAGGCCAGGTTCGATTTTTGTAACTGTAGTAAGTAACCCACTACATCCTTTGGAGATGCGTGTAATGGTTGAATTTGATTATGATGGCAGTAGCAAACAAACCTTTTCCATTTGCTTGCATAGCAGGGTCTAGTGGATGGTCTTCTAGCTTGCTTTATGACTTCCATACATTCTTGTGTGAGGTTTAAGTGTCCGAATTCTAGGATTTCAGGAGCCAGATTGCTAGATTCAGCGATGCTGGGTTTGGATGCCTGATCTGTTGTTTGTGTTGTGTTAACAGATCTGGCCTGTTGGGCAACTTGACGTGGGGTACTACTGATAGGTCTAGCAGTGTTGTGTACCATGGTTGCCTTGCCCATGTTGGTGCTATCAGTATGAGTTTGAGTTTGTTTTGACTCAATTTGTTTACTAGATATGGAAGGAGAGGGAGAGGGGGAAAAGCGTACGCAAATATCCCTGACCAGTTCATCCATAGGGCATTGCCTTGAGACTGCCTGTGTGGGTATCTGGATGCGAAGTTTTGGCATTTTGCGTTCTCCTTTGTTGCAAATAAGTCTATTTGAGGTGTTCCCCAACGTTTGAAGTAAGTGTTTAGAATTTGGGTGTGAATTTCCCACTCGTGGACCTGTTGGTGATCTCGAGAGAGATTGTCTGCAAGTTGATTCTGGATCCCTGGAATAAACTGTGCTATTAGGCGAATGTGGTTGTGAATTGCCCATTGCCATATTTTTTGTGCCAGAAGGCACAGCTGTGTCGAGTGTGTGTCCCCCTGTTTGTTTAGATAATACATTGTTGTCATGTTGTCCGTTTTGACAAGAATGTATTTGTGAGTTATGATTGGTTGAAATGCTTTTAATGCTTGGAAAACTGCTAGTAGTTCGAGGTGATTTATATGCAGCTTTCTTTGATGTACGTCCCATTGTCCTTGTATGCTGTGTTGATTGAGGTGTGCTCCCCACCCTGTCATGGAAGCATCTGTTGTTATCACGTATTGTGGCACTGGGTCTTGGAAAGGCCGCCCTTTGTTTAAATTTATATTGTTCCACCATAGAAGCGAGAGGTATGTTAGGCGGTCTATCAACACCAGATCTAGAAGCTGACCCTGTGCTTGTGACCATTGTGATGCTAGGCACTGTTGTAAGGGCCGCATGTGCAACCTTGCGTTTGGGACAATGGCTATGCATGAGGACATCATGCCTAGGAGTTGTAATATCATCTTCGCCTGTATTCTTTGTGTTGGATACATGCGTTGTATAATCTTTTGGAAATTTTGAACCCTTTGTGGACTTGGAGTGGCTATTCCTCTTGTTGTATCTATTGTCGCTCCTAGGTATTGTTGTACCTTGCACGGCAGAATGTGTGATTTCGCATAGTTGATGGTGAAACCGAGTTTGTAGAGGGTTTGTATGACCTGATCTGTGTGGTGTGAGCACCTTGTCAGTGAGTCGGTCTTGATTAGCCAGTCATCTAGATACGGGAATACGTGTATTTGCTGCCTTCTGATGTGTGCAGCCACTACTGCTAGGCACTTTGTGAAGACTCTTGGTGCAGTTGTTAAACCGAACGGCAATACTTTGAATTGGTAATGTATTCCTTTGAATACGAACCTTAGGTATTTCCTGTGCGACGGATGTATTGGTATGTGGAAATACGCGTCTTTGAGATCTAAGGTTGTCATGTAATCTTGTTGCTTTAGCAATGGTAACACTTCCTGTAGCGTGACCATGTGAAAGTGTTCTGATTTGATGTATGTGTTTAGTGTTCTGAGGTCTAGGATTGGTCTCAGTGTTTTTTCCTTCTTTGGTATTAGAAAGTACAGTGAGTAAACCCCTGTATTTGTTTGTGTATCTGGTACCAGTTCTATTGCGTTCTTTTGCAGTAATGCTTGAATTTCTATTTCTAGGAGGTCCGAATGTTGTTTTGATATATTTTGTGTTTTTGGTGGTATGTTTGGAGGGATTTGTAGAAATTTTATGCAACAACCATGTTGGATAATTGCTAAGACCCAAGTGTCTGTTGTTATTTTCTCCCACTCTTGGTAATACTGACTTATTCTTCCCCCCACTGGTGTTGTGTGGAGGGGATGAGTGACGTGTGAGTCACTGTTTGTTTGTAGGTGTTTTGGGGCCTTGAAATTTTCCCCTGCTTCTAGGGAATTGTCACCCTCTGTATTGGCCCCGAAAGCCTCCCCTTTGGTACTGTCCCTGGTAGGTGGACGGTGTTGACTGTGAGGTACTGGATTGTGTGGATTGACCCCGAAACCCCCCTCTAAAGGTTGTCTTGCGGAAGGTGTTTAAAGTGCCTCTGCTCTGCGGGGAGTAGAGCGCGCCCATGGCTTTTGCAGTGTCAGTGTCCTTTTTTAGCTTCTCAATTGCCGTGTCCACTTCAGGTCCGAACAATTGTTGCTCAATGAATGGCATATTGAGCACCGCCTGCTGTATCTCTGGTTTAAAATAAGATGTTCGTAGCCACGCGTGCCTTCGGATGGTTACTGCCGTGTTAACTGTTCTTGCTGCTGTGTCCGCTGCGTCCATAGAGGAGCGTATCTGGTTATTGGAGATGTTTTGGCCCTCCTCAACCACTTGTTTCGCCCTCTTTTGTAGTTCTGTGGGTAGATGTTCAATGAGGTGTTGCATCTCATCCCAGTGGGCTCTGTCATATCGCGCTAGGAGCGCTTGAGAGTTTGCGATGCGCCACTGGTTTGCAGCCTGTACTGCGACCCTTTTACCGGCTGCATCGAACTTTCGGCTCTCCTTATCTGGGGGTGGTGCATCGCCCGATGTGTGGGAGTTTGCTCTCTTGCGAGCCGCCCCTACCACAACCGAATCTGGTGGCAGTTGTGAGGTGCTTTATATTTTTTTTCCACCCTCTGTGTTATTGCCCTACTTTTGACAGGCTCTTTGAATATGTCCTTTGCGTGCCTTAGCATTCCTGGGAGCATAGGCAGGCTTTGGTAGGTGCTATGTGTGGAAGAGAGGGTGTTGAAGAGGAAGTCATCTTCGACAGGCTCAGAGTGTAGAGACACGTTGTGGAACTCTGCTGCTCTAGCCACCACTTGTGAATATGCTGTGCTGTCTTCTGGTGGTGAGGGCTTTGTAGGATACGCCTCGGGACTGTTGTCCCACACTGGGGCGTCGTATAAGTCCCAAGCATCTTGGTCCTGGTCACCTTGGCTTAAGGTGGTGTGAGCCGGTGAATGTGACGGAGTCTGTGCCGGTGAAACGGGAGCCACAGGTGGAGGAGAGGGTGGCGGAGTTACCTTCTTCACCAGTTTTGTTTGTGGTGTTTGTTCTTGTTGGAATTCCAGTCTCCTCTTCCTCCTAATAGGGGGAAGGGTGCTTATTTTCCCTGTTCCACTCTGTATAAAAATCCTTTTTTAAGTGTGGTCCACCTCGGTGGATTGTAATTCCTCCTCGAATCTATGCTTTCGCATTTGAGAGGACAGTGATTGTTCCTCTGAATAGGAACCGGTAGTTGGCTCGGTTGCGGGTCGTTTTGGCACCGAAACCATGTCCACGCTCTTTTTCGGCTCCGAGGCGACTTTCCTCTTTTTCGGAGTCGAACCCTCTCGGCGTCGATCCTCCTCGGTGCCGCTGTCTCTGCGTCGAGCAGCTTCGGCTCCGCTATCTCGGCGTCGATCTTTGCCGGCAGCACTATCTCGGTCCCGAGATGGCAGGGTGCCTGTGTCTCGACCCGAGTCGGACGATCTCGGCACTATTTCGGCCTTCTTTGGTGCCAATGGTCGGTCACCGAGTTTATGGGTTGAGCCATGGCCTGATGGCAGTGGCGTCCCCTGGGCCTTGTCAGTTTTCTTATGTGCTATCTTCGACGTCTTACTCACTGTTTCATGGTCGTCGAATTCGTCCGAGTCCGATTCATGGATCGAGAAGGCTTCTACTTCTTCTTGTTCCTCGAAATCTCGGTGTCCTGTCGGCGTGGACGCCATTTGCAGTCTTCTGGCTCGGCGGTCACGGAGCGTTTTTCGGGACCGGAACGCACGACAGGCCTCACAAGTTTCTTCCCTGTGCTCGGGCGACAGGCACAGGTTACAGACCGAATGTTGGTCTGTATATGGGTATTTGTTGTGGCATTTAGGACAGAAACGGAACAGGGTCCGTTCCATCAGCGTCGATGTCACACGCGGTCGGGCCGACCAGGCCCAGACGGGGGATCGAAAACTACCCCGAAGGGCAACGGAGATGTTATTGTATCGATGCGATGTCGATGCTATCTAACCCGATCCCGAACGCAACAATACCGACGTAATTTTCCGATTTTGAGCTAACTTTCCGTTCTGAAACCCGGAGCGAAAGGAACACGTCCGAACCCGATGGCGGAAAGAAAACAATCGAAGTTGGAGTCGACGCCTATGCGCAATGGAGACAAAGAGGAGGAGTCCCTCGGTCCCGTGACTCGAAAGACTTCTTCGAAGAAAAACAACTTGTAACACTCTGACCCAACACCAGATGGCGGGCTATGCACAACATGTGTATCTACAGTGACAGAGGCCATCGAACGCAGAGTTACTAGGGTATATGCAAGGGTTGGGATACTAGGATTTGTGGGGAGGGATAAATGCACTTAAGCACAGTTAAGAGTAGAACTACTAGGGTATAGGCAGTGCGAGAGGTACTAGGGTGCAGGAGCCGGAGTAGAGGTTCTAAAATAGGTATATTTATTAGAGTATGAGTAGAGGTTCTACGGTATAAGTAGAAGTGGAGGTACTAGGTATAGGCAGAGGTACTAGGGTATATACAAGGGCAGAGATACTAGGATATATGAGTGAGGATAAAGGCTCTAAAATGTAATCAAGGGTATAAGTAGCAGGATATAGGCAGCATGAGAGGTACTAGGGTGCAGATGGGAGTACTAGGGTATTGGGCAGATGGAGTGTCTCAAGGGTCGGGAGATTTGGTAGGGCTTGGGCAGTGGTAGACATACAAGGGTATGGGTATAAGCAGATACTGAGGACACAGGTAAAAGATAATGCAATTGATGGAGAAGGTGGAGGATGTGGAATAGGAAGAGGGAGGAAGAAAAGAGACAAGAGTGCATGGGGTTCCTCACAAACAAAACAAACAGAGAAGAAAAGGACAGAAAGAAATGCGGTACGGGGAACGCACTGAAATGTAACAAGTCATCTGTAAAGTCATTTGGGGAAAAAAGAGGTTGCAGGGTATAATGCATTTGTGAAAATTGGGGGAAACAGACGAGTACAGAAAGTATCTTCTGAAAAGATTCTTGCTAGAGTCAAAAACAACCAGACACAGACAATTTGGCATGTTTCAACATCAATGAGAAAACATTCAAACACAACTGGCGCAGATCAGGCATATGCAAAAACGTCAATGTCTGTTGCTAAGAATAAGCCATCAATGTGTTTTTTGTAGGAATAAACAACATGTCAAAGGCAGAAAGAAAATGTGTCATTTAGCCTTGTTCCACAGAAAACACAAATACTTCAACTAATAAACTTTCCACAGGTAAGACTGACTGACATGGTGGATGTGGGAAGGGGATGGGGACTAATGGCTAGAGCTGCCAACCTTGGAACCCGAGTTCGAATCCTACCCTCAGCAGCTTGATTTACATTGACTGATTCTGGGCAAATCACTTAAACTCCCTACATCCCAGTGCCTAAAAAATGGGAATTCTATGTTAATGTTAACTTGTAAATGGCACATTCGCCTGAAGGTCTCTTGGCGCTAGATGTTCGAAAGAAGACACCAATTAGGCAGGGGGCTGCGGAGGGGGGGGTGAGGCATCAAGATGGCATGCTCTTGACCTCGCTGCAATCCGCCTCCATCAGCGCCTTGACAGCCGGATTCCCTGGTATGCCCTAGCTCCCTGAATGCATCTAGACCACTGATGGCCTTAACTGGAGTGGTAAAAGGGCTGGGACTGATCGCGGGTGGCTGCTCTCCTGTCCGTGGACCCTGCCACGATACAAAACGGCGGCCGGCATCGGCACCGCCCAACGGGCTTGATTCGGCAACGCTGAAGACTGTGGTGGCCCCGCCGTACATCTAATGAACCCAGTGAAAGCGGCGGGGAGGCCCCTAGTGGCCCCCACACCCTCGTTGAACGGCTTCCCTCTGCAGGTGTGAGTCACCAGTGGGGTGAGAGGACTGAGCACAAGGCTGCAGCGCAGGCTGGTGCCGCGAAGCTGGTGGCAAGGTGGTGGTCCGCATGCAGGGGCGTTGTGGTTGATGCTAATCCTGGGCCCAGGTGCCCTTATAATACTGGTATGTGGCCTGGCCCTCTCTCAAAGGCCCGAGGATCGGAGGAGCTGGACCCGTACTGCTGTGCGACTGGCCCGGCTTGAAGGGAGCAGGGCCGAGCTGGGGTGAGCAGGCCTGTGGCTGGTTAGAAGGGGACAGGTACATCGCCAGGCCCTCTCCTGCTCAACAGAAGGCTGCAGAAGCGGCTTGTGTGGGGCACCAGGGGTTTGCAGTACCAAATATTCTTACACCTTATACCAGGTCCAGTTATCCCTAATTAGTGAAATGTAGTCAGTGTCTAGAAGTCAGGCTCTCTAGGGGTAGTGTGGATGAGCAGCCAAGGCCTAACTAGGAGGCATGCAAAGCACATGCAATACCACTAATCACACAGTACTCACAAACATGAACGAAAATACTCAGTGTTACAAAAATAATGGTACTTTATATTGGTGGCACAAATGCCAAAAATACCAGAGACTATACTCACTTAGGAGGTAAGTAATATACACAGTATATAGACTAGAATGCAGAAATAGCTGTGAAAACGGTTAGAAAAGAGTGCAAATAGGGAAAAACACAATATAGTTAGCAATGGGCCTAGGGGGAACACAAACCATATACTAAAATAGTGGAATGTGAAATGCTGGTTTCCCACCTAGGCAAGTGTAGTGTGTAGAAGGGCGCTGAGAGTGTAAGAAAACACCAAAAGGTAATTAATAGAACCCAACCCAGAGCCCAGGAAAGCAGGAGTAAATCACAGTAACTTTCCTAGAACACACAAGAACACGTGATAGAAGATTTTGCAAGAACCAGAAGAGACTGCATGACATCAACAATGGACCCAGATGTAGGTGCAAAAGAAGAACCACCGGTGAGAAGACAAAGTCAGTTATGCACCCAAGAAGACAGATGGTCTAATTCCTGGTTGGTGCAGAAGATGTCCCACGCCAGACGGATGATTGCTGTCTGGTTTGCGTCGCTGGATTCCACTAACAAGCCTTGGCACACGCAAAGCTCGCGGTTATTGGAAAATGGCGCTGCCTGGGACCAGGAGGGACCTGGTGGTCTCTACCCAGGAGGGAGAGGCAGAGGGGGCTCTCAGCAACTCCGACAGCCCTCAGAAGACCAGGCAGCGAGCTCACAGCACAGGGACAAAGGTGCAAAAGGAGGCCCACGCAGCACTACACTAAGGGATCCCACGCTGCCGGAGAACCACTCAGGAAGCTGTGCGCCACAGGATACAGTGCTGGGTCAGGAGCTGCATGGTGCACAAAGAACGTTGTGGAAGATGCCAACAAGCCTTGGCAACTGCAAAACTTGCGGTGCACAGGGGTACTGTCTTGCGTGGGGAGGCAAGCCCTTACCTCCACAAAAGTTGGACAGTTGGACTTCAGGACTGTCTGGACCACTTCAGTCCACCACCCATGTTGCTGGATCCACGCACTTCTTCAGGAGAGGTGACCCAAGCCACCAGTCGTCGCTGCAGAGTGGTGTCAGCTGAAGCAGGGAAGTGACTCCTTCACTTCAAGGGAGATTCCTTCGTTCTTCTGGTGCAGGCTGAAGACAGGCAGTCCTCGGAGGATGCACGACCTGGAAACAGTTGCATTTGCTGGCAGGAGCTTAAGATAAAATGCTGTGGAAGTCGTCTTTGCTTCCTTGTTGCAGTTTCTAGAGTTCCTTGAGGGTCCAGAAGCAGTTTCGTCGGTAGAAGGTGAAGTATAGGATGCAGAGGATTCCTGCTGGAGTCTTACAATGCGAATCTGAGGAAACACCCAGAGGAGAGACCCTAAATAGCCCTGGAGGGGGGGATTGGTCAGCTACACAGGTAAGCACCTACTAGGGGAGGGCTCTGACGAGACCTGCTGGCACTGGCCACTCAGATGCTCCCAGAGTGCCCTGCCAACTTGGAATCCAAGATGGCAAAACCCAGTGACACTCTGGAGGAGCTCTGAGCACCACCCCTGAGGTGGTGATGGTCAGGGGGGTGGTGATGGTCAGGGGAGTGGTCACTCCCCTTTCCTTTGTCCAGTTTTGCACCAGTGCAGGAACTCGGGTCCTTGAACCGTTGTAGACTGGATTATGCAAGGAGGGCACTATCTATGCACACTAGGAATCTCTTCCCCTGTTGGACACAGCTTGCCTGGGCCTCCAACCTCCACTGCTCGTGCTGCCATAGGTGCGGCAAGCGGGTCGAGCCCAGAGGCACGCTTTTGGGCAGCCACAGAGTGATGCAGACGGGATAGCCTGAAGCGTGGAACGCTGAGAGTAGCTTCTGGCATTAAGTGGCGATGAGGGGCCCACAATCGCCTGCTTTGACAGCGCACCCCTGGAGAAACTCAAGGGGGCACCCCCGGAGCCTGGCTTATTGGGGTTCTTCTGGCGCTATACTGAAGTTGGTTCCCAGGGTAGGAGCGATAGTCAAGCGGGTTGAACAGCGGCTGAGGCCCTTCGTGGGTAGAGATAAGGCGTACCACTCCTCGACCGCTCAGACACGCATGGACCGATACACTATTGGCCTGTCTTTGACCCCCACGGGGGGCCTGAATCGGCTGATTCCGAAACGATGGCTCACCCATCCAGGACCTCGCTATGATCCTCCAGGTGATCCAATCCACACGAGAGGCCTTTGAAACAAAGATTGGGGAGGTCAGGGTTGACATCGCACTACTGCGCCAAGATCTTCATAATGCAACAGCCAGACTTACGGAAGCAGGAACACGACTGTCCAATGTGGAAGATGAAGTGAAGAACCTCAAATCCCAAGTTTCAACTCTCCTGGCACATACTTCGGGGCTGCGTCGCCATGCAGAAGATGCCAAAAAACTGCAATAACGTACGCATAATTGGCATTCCCAAAGGTACGGAGACTCAACCTATGGCAGATTTTCTTGAGAGCTGGTTCAAAACCTGCACTCCCTCCACTCGTCTGTCACCCTGGTTTGTGATTGAGCGGGCCTTGACTGTGAGGCCCTCTCCCAAGCCAGTGATTGTCCGTTTTTTTTACAATTTAAGTCACAGAGTTGCAGTTTTACATGAAGCCCGGGCCCAGGAAGGTTTCCGATGTGGAGCAGCCACAGTCCTTCTCTTCCCGGACTATACTAAAGAACTAGAACAACAACGCTTTGAAGTTAAACAGAAGCTGAGGAAGATGGGACTACTTTATCGGCTCCTTTTTTCTGCTTGGCTCATAGTGGTTGATGCTGACAAGACATGGTTCTTTGAGATGCCGGCATCCACATGGACATGGCTTACAGAGGAACGTCTGCTGGCCCACCCCGAGCAGAGCCCTCCCTCTGCCTCAACCAGGGCAGACTCATGTCTCAGTGATGCATGACCCAAGAACTAGAAGAAATACCCTGGCTCTTGGAGACGTGGGTTTTGCACGGCGAGCTGTGTCCACATCTGCATCGCACAGGCTTCGTGACGGCTGCCCCCTGGCAGCACCCCTGGGTGAGACCATAGTCACAACGGCTCAGAAATCCATTTCGGGTTCCCCTACAGGGAGGCTCTCACTAGACCGGGTGAATTTAAGTAGTGACACTAACCTATCCCGCAGCCCCATACTCTAATTTTTCTCCAAGACTGAACTTCTGAGACTGGCGATTGGTTGTCCTATAAACTTACCCACTGTTGGGGTGCTCTATCATACAACTGAATCCTAAGTTATGGAGGGGTCAGTCACTGTCTATTTGGTATTATGATTTCTACAGAATGTTTGGTATATATAGGCAACAGATGATTCTGAGGGAAAGTATGGGAAGAGTTGGGGGGAATGAATGCAAGTTGGGGGTGTTTATGCCTCTGTTGGATTAGGTGTATGTTCAATACCTTTTTATTGTATCTTTGGTAAACACAAGCACACACCAACGAGGGGCAGTCATAGTTTCATGGAGACTTGAAACACCAGAGGACCACGCAGGCTTTATGAATATTGACGGGCAGTAAGAGAGCTGACCCCCGCCAAAAAAAATCTCATTCATACCCCTCACACGGTAGATGGTAGGCCCCCTACAAGCGCATGGAATAGTAATGGTCTCCTAGATAAAGTGCACGGCAGTACTTACTTTTGCCCAACGCCACTGGCCAGACGTCCTCCTACTCATCTTTTGGGTGAATGCTGCCTCTTCTTGGCTCAACGAGGCTATGACAGAGTATATCATGCCTGGTTTACCTGGGTGTCCAAGGGGGTGGCAATTCTCCTAATGAGCACTTTCCCTATGCTGGTTGATAAGGTGGTGAGAGACAGGCAGCGGCGGTTTGTGGCGCGAACGGGCACGCTGGAAGGGAGTGCATTCAATCTAGTGAGTGTGTATGCCCCCTGGCAGCCCTGTGAGGTATTCTGGCAGAACTCTCTAAGTCATACTGGAATTACATCATGGACTGACACTGATAAGAAGCAATTTTAACGCAGTCCCAGACATCGTAAATGATACCTCAAGCCCCCCCTCCATCTCCAGATGTGGTACTGCATGTCACCTCTCTGACTAGCTGGCATCTCTAGGGTCTTGTGACATATGGAGGGTGTGGCACCTGAGAAGTCGACAATTTACCCACAGATGTGCAGTACACCATATAAATCCAGAATAGATCTTATTCTTATGCCCGCCACTGACTGGTATTTTCTCACACATTCAAATTCTTCCCAGAGGCATATCTGGCCATGCCCCACTTCTCCTAAGTATTGGTTCCGTTGGGTGGGGGCCCCTCCGCCCATTATGGCACCTCAACACCTGCCATTTACAAAACAAACCATGCATTCAACACTTGCAGACCAAACTTTGACATTAACAATGGCTAGGTTTCACCTCCAGGAGTTCTCTGGGCTGCCAGTAAGGCAGTAATAAGAGCTCTCACCAAAAGTTCTGTATGTTTCCAAGAGCGAGCAAGTATGACACAAATCACACGACTGGAGACCCAGGCTGTCTAATGGAAAAGGCCCTGGTAACAAATCCCTCTGAAACGATCTCTCATCAACTGACGTTGATATGTGAGGAAATACACAATCATTCGATGGAGGCAGCCAAATATCTCTGGCGAGCCTCTACAGCCCAAGTCTACGGATGGGGTGACAAGAATGGGAAATTACTTTATTGGTTAGTCTTCCATCAGCAGTTATCCAGAATTGTGCCTGAAATTGTAGATAGAGGGTATTGCTGTGACCACACTCTCTGAGGTGGCTGAGGCGTTTACTGGGTTTTACCAGGTTCTGTATGCTGCGTCTCCAGCTGTTGACCCCAGTTATTCGGCCCAATTTCTTGAACAGGTGCCCCTCCCTCAGCTACTAGAGAAAGATTTTCTGGACAAACCTATAACGAATGCCGAAATAGCTTTGGTGATCTCCTCTCTTGCCTCCGGTAAGACTCTGGTTCCCAACGGCTCCCCACCAAATACTATGTATCGTGGAGAGAGATTTTCACCCCTGGGCTGCTCGCCCTCTATAGTGAAGTTGACCATACTGGCAACTACCGGCCTTGCTTCGACACAGCTACCATAGTGGTTATGCCAAAGACTCATCCCCTACCTGGGGCCTGCACAGATTACCACCCCATCTCACTTATTAGTGGAGATGTTAGGATCTATGCCACAATTTTGGGAACCCGTCTTAAGCGTGTGCTGTCCCTTCTAATCCATCCAGACCAGTGTAGGTTTCTGGCAAACCGCAGTACAAGACACTGTGTCCGTCAGCTTCAGGAGGACTTGGCCGATCCGCATTGACTGTCCTCAGATTTATCATTACTATTTGTGGATTTTAAGAAGGCCTTTGATACGGTGGTTTGAAACTAGTTACAATTAGTTATGAGCCGGGCCAGACTGGGGCCTAACTTTAGTAGGCTAGTCCAGGCATTATACGTTAAAACCCCCCCCCCCCCCCCCCCCCCCGGCACATGTCCAGATTAATCAGTCTCTTTACCACAACTTTCCAATTTGCCGAGGGACCTGCCAGGGCTGCCCCCTCTCCCCTCTGGCCATCAAATCATTTGCGCAACTCATCAGGAGAGATTATCTCTTTAAGGGATGGGGATCTCTGGACTGCGTTTTCTTCACCTCCTAAGATGTTTTGAGGAGGCATCGGGTCTCCAAATTAACTCTTCCAAGTCTACCTTTGTACCCCTGTCACCATTAGAAGATTGTTTTGAGTGGCGAAATACGGTGCCTATCCAGAGGCTCAGTTTCAAATATTTGGGTATCAGGGTGGCACTATTCCCTGATCTGGCTTGGTCCCTAAATCTTCAACACGTGACACAACAAGCTGATGCGGATCAGGCGGGATGGACGTCCCTCCCACTAAATGTTATGGGCTGTGGAGCACTCTTTAAAATGATGATCCTCCCAAGGTTCTTATACATCTTTCAAAACATATTGTTTCCGCTATTGCGTCCCTGGTTTCGCACTGTGGACAAAGTGATAACATCGATCCTTTGGAGACATATCCTGGCAATACACCATTGTCAAAGAGGCCAATACGACAGTGGGTTGAGACTGACTAATCTACATCTTTACTACTTGGCGACCCAGCTCCTGGATGACTGGTTTAATGGGGGTGGTCGGACCAGGCATATCGACTTGAACTTACAACCCTTATCTTCCCTCAAATATTGGATATACTCTATGGCTCCCTGATCCCCAATATCATGGCCCCAGGGACCAAGATGGTCTTCACAGCTTGGAGGGCAGCCCTGCGACACACTCAGCGGACGAACACTCTGACTCAACAGACTTCCCTGTGGAGAGGTACCAGGCTTTGTGAATCAGCAACGCAGAAATGTTTTCACAGGTGGGATCTGTTGGGCATCTCTCACCTTAGGGATGCGTGGAATGGAACGCATGTGTTCACTCCAAGACCTGAAAACAACTTACCAGCTTTCCCACACTCAATTTTATAAATATCTCCAACTCTGCCATACACTGCATACACACACAGGTACTGATCCCTTACTGGAATATAGCCCACTGGAGGCCAAGCTGCTTATGGGGGCGTTGGAGAAAGGGAGAGTGTCTCAAATATACAAAATGTTGATTAACAATGCCCCAGGAGAATTAAATCATATCAGAAGCAGGTGGGAAAGGTGGCTGGGCTCACTGGAGGATGACAATTGGCATGACACCCTAATTGAGCCCAGTTATTACTATGTCCTCCCGATTCAGGCTAATACAAACATACTATCTATATGAAGCCTATCTCTTCCCTGCTAGATTGCGCTGGGCAGGCTTCCTCCCCGAGCCTGCCTGCCCTAGGTGCGAGGCCACTCCCGCGGACTTCTATCAAATTGAATGGACTTTCACTGGTATGTTGCCAGATGGCGTTCGGCCGTGGAGTGCGTTACATGCCGTAACCGTGAGCCCCGAAGAAGTCCGTGAGGACGAAACGCGTTGGCTATGGATTAGTTATTGTCATTGCGGATGAATAAAGAACAAAATGTTTTCATAAGAACTTTATTGAATTATATGATTTGTGAAGAAATGTGACAATAGTTCTGTGGACATTAATGGACACTTGGATGTGCTGGGTCTTCCTTTCAATATTGTATGGATGTGTACTCCCATTCAACGCTACTGGTCTAGAGTACTTGATGATCGCACCAAAACTGTGGGTTTGGGGGTCCCGTTATCCTCCAAACTACTGCTGGGGGTGATGGAGAATATGGAGGGTACAAGAGTGGACTGCACTTCCCTAGGAACTGCAATGCTAGCGGCTAAGAGAGACATTGCAGCCGGTTGGAACACGTCTGCGGCGCTGACCCTATTGAGATGGAGGTGGGGAGTAGACTGGTGTGCACTGTAGGAGAAGCTGGTTTATGAAGCGCGGGCTGCCCCCGCAAACATGCTAAAATACAGGGGAAATGATTGGGCCAAAGGTCCTGATAGTTCATTGGGGTAGTGTCCCATTGCCGCTACTGTCAGATGCACTTATTGTCTGTATTTGGTTGTACCTTAATGTGGTTCGCTTGCATGCTGGTGATAATGTACTGGCCCCTGTGTGCCGTTACATTTGAGTTCTGGTTTTTAACATTTAATCAAAGTTATTTAAAAAAAAAAAAAAAAAAACTTAGAAGCTAGCCAAGGTGCAGGGACCAAGGTGAGG
The DNA here is from genome assembly GCF_031143425.1 of Pleurodeles waltl. Classification (NCBI taxonomy): domain Eukaryota; kingdom Metazoa; phylum Chordata; class Amphibia; order Caudata; family Salamandridae; genus Pleurodeles; species Pleurodeles waltl. Next base: position 11,527,996 of record NC_090446.1, read on the forward strand.
ATTATGTTTTACTTTCTTCATTTTTATTTTTCTGCAGGCGTATTGAAACATCAATAAAACTTTCTTTCTCATGAACACTCAGGAAAGGAAATAAACAAAATAAGAACCAATCTTATTGCAGGCTGCTCCTTATAGTCCTGTGTTGATTGTTATACTCCCTCCTTCTTTGCTGCTCCAGCAGCCTCAGTTTGTAGTGGGTCCATTTTAGGTTGACTGGGCATAGGAGTTTAGCTTAGCTTTGGCTTGCAGGCCTGTGTCTTTTTACCTAGATTACATGTTCTGTTTTTATTATTCTTTTGTATTCATTTTAGCTATGCTTGCTTTTTAGAAGAAATGTTTTCATTTCATAATCAGTTGCCATTCCGTGAAAGTCATTATCATTAATGTACGTATTTGATTGTCATCATGTTTTACGCTGGACAAGAACAGAATGTAAACATGCAAGGCATTTGTTATGATATTGCCGATACAAGTTTACGCACACAATCAATTTTTTTTTTAAACTTCTTTTTTATTAACAGAGAGGGTACAAAGTCATGGCAGTACAATATATTGCATTCATTACAGTGTCACCATACAGTAGCTGCCTCCCCCATGTTCCTGACAGATCAAGGTCTCTGTGGGCCCTCCACGCCCTTATACCTTCTCCCACATTTTATAGGGAATCGCCTCCCCTTGTAAATCACCCTCTCCGTCCCTTGGCACCAATCTAGATTACTTTCCCAGTCGATCAGTCCAGGAGCCTCCTGTCTGCCCCAGGCCTTCGCTATGTTTTGCTTTGCAACTCCAATGGCTAGTTTCAGCCAGATCCCTGGATACTTTGGCCACGGGACCTCCCCATGGATCCCCAACAGTAAAACCTTAGCCTCTGTAAGGGTTCGCTAGCGTCACGACCTGAGACATTACCTGGGTTAGTTTGGGCCAGTATTCCTGTACCCGGGGCCATCCCCATAATATATGAAAGAACGTGCCTTCTTCAGCACAGCCCCTTAGGCACAGCAGTGAATTCAATTTTTCTATTTTGTGTAGGATACGTGAATAGTATGATCGAAGTAGTATTCGTAGTTGTACCAACCTGAAAAAGCTCTTATGGCAATCTCCCGGGGCTCCCGTAGTGCCTCCTCCCACTCATCATCGAGGGTACTCAAGTCCACAGACCACCTCTCCCTCAGTTCCCCCCCCCCCCCCCCTCAGTTCCCCCCCCCCCCCCCCCCCCCAATAGGCCTGGGGTATTGTTTTGTTGACCAGTTTCCTGTAAATTACTGAAACCCTTTTTTTCCAAGTGTGGGCTCTGTTAATACACTGCCCTCCGACGCGGAAGATTTAGGCAGGAGTTCTCCTTCCGTAATGTGTCTCCTAAGTGTGTGCCCCAGCCGGAGGTACTGAAAAAGCTCAGTCTTGATCAGACCAAAGTCCAGACGAAGCTCCTCGAAACTAATGATTGCAGGCCCCCTGCACATGTCGCCCAGATGTTCAATACCTATCAATTACCACTTTTTGAACCCCTTTAGGCCCCTTACCTCCGACAACAGATCACTATGCCAAATCGGCGTAAAGTTCAGTTAATCTCCCCCACCAGCGGAGAAATGCACTTGCCTCCTTCCATGCCCAGACCACAGCAAATGTATGATGAGGGAGGGCTCTTTCTCGTTGTGCGTCGCCCAACAAGGCCTAAGTCCAGCACCAACTCATAATACTCCTATCGAACTGGTAGACTGGATCCTGTTGATCCGCAAAGATCCATTCATTAATTATCAAAAGGTGTGCCACCCAGTAATACTTTCTAGGGTCAGGGATAGCCAAGCCCCCATCATAGACAATGTTCTGCAGCCTGGCAAAGGCAATCCTAGGCGTCCCCAGATTCCAAAGCAAGCAGCAAACTTCCCTTTCAATGCTCTGGAAGACCTCTCCAGGGAACCTGTAGGGTGTATTTTGCAGTATATACAGAAATCGGGGCAGGCTGATAATTGTGTACAGAGCGGCTCTCCCCGTTAAGGTCAAAGGGAGCCCCTGCCAATAAGCCACATCATCCCAAATTCTCTCCACCTGGGAAGATATATTTCTTCACTGGAATGGGCACACAATCTAACATTTAGCTACATAGCCACGTCAGGATGTCTACACGAACAATAACACGTGCCTTATAAAAAAACACCTTGTGAGACCAAGGCCATTAGAGGGGGTCCACCCAGGATATTGCATCTATACTACACGTCACTTTGTGGCAGACCTCAGCCTTTGTGTCTCTACAAAGCATGATATAAAGACTGGAGGGTGTCCTTGTTCTAAGGTAACGGAGGTTGGGGCACTTCTAATGATGGAAAAACTGAGGTCATGTTTTTTGGGCAACCAAGAAACTCACTGGCAAATTCAACTAGAACAACAGGAGTGGCCACTCTCCCGCCCCCTAAAGACCTTATTAAACGTCTCGGAGTATGGTTGGACCCCCAACCCTCAATGTCGCAATATTCCAACAGAGTAGCTAGAACTTCTTTTGCCTTGCTCAGGACTCTGAGGAAGGTTTTGGCAATTTTCCCTTTTCTCGCCAGAAGACTGGTTGTTCAGGCCTTGATAGGATCTTGCCTTGATTATGGTAATGCTCTATTTATTGGTTCACCGAGATACGTAATACAAAGACTACAGAGGGTACAAAATGCAGCTGTACGAGTGCTTCTAAAAATACCCAAGCAACAATCCATACGAACTGGAATTTCCTCTCTACATTGGCTCCCAGTAGCCAAAAGGATTCAATTCAAGGCATTATGCCATATTCATAGAGCTTTATACAATAAAGGTCCTAAAGTGCTCCGGACATTGACCTCTTTCTATGCACTAGGCAGACTTCTTAAATGTTCCTCACCCATGCTAGTCACAGTTCTAACAGTGAAAAGAGCAAGATGGGGAGGAAGGTCACTGTCCTATCAAGATGCAATACTCTGGAATAGTCTTCCCCATAATACTAGATTAAGTTCTCAAGAGATTTCCTTCAGGAAGGCCCTAACCTGGTTATTTAGAGTGTGATTTCTTATGCAGTTATGGACAATGGCGATTCTGCGTTGCAGTATAAGCACTACGAGGCCCCCGCGCAGTTTAAGCACTATATAAGCAATTATAACATAACATGACATGGGCAGATTAGGTTTAGCACACCTTGCTCTCTCTTTAGGGAAGAAAGTATGCTTTAGGAAGAAGTTTGAAAAATTCATATTTATTGCAATATGTTGGGGTTGTTTATATTTACATCACTTATTTTCACAATCCTGATTGTTACTAGTCATTATCCTAATCACTGCAGCTCATGCATTTTATCGCAGGTTGCAGTCTTTCAATAAATGTATTGAAAATGAGTGTGTGTGTGTGTGTGGTGTGTGTCTCTCTCATTGCTAACGAGGAAAAAGGTTAAGCCTTGTTCCACCACGATTTCCCCAAGATGTTTCAGAATCCATGGCACTAGGCTGCCAGAAATCACATTTTCTATTTGGGTTTTGGTGAGGTGCTGCAAGAGAGCCGGAAGGATTGGGCCGACAGCTGTCAACTGGTGTAAGAGGTGTCTTTCTGTGATTCCTCATTGGTAGATGGCTTAATTAGCTTTCAACTGCGTACATGTCACCTTGATAGTCCCACAAATTCTGCAATTCAGTTAAAACTCTCTGCTCACAAATCCATCCAGCAGCAGGCTGCATATCAAACTATGCCAAGGCCTAGGTCCTGAGATATGCGACCAGGGCTCTGGTTTAAATTTGGTTGATTGACTATCCCAAGAACACAAGGCCAAGCATGCTGTTATATATGTTGAATCCCATAATACTCTTGATGCCCCACAGCAGAGCTTAAAGACAGAGCAAAGAAAAGTCACTCTTATTTCAGACATTATTCATCAGTCTATGGATGGGGCTTTTGAGTGTATAATGAGGTAGGAACTGATGTGCAAGAGGGCTTGACTATGATATGATGGAATTTGGCTGGGATCAACTCTAAACTTTCAGATCCTGAGTGGATTACTTTTATTGGGAGAAATTATGTCTGCGTTTTTCAGGAGACATGGGCTGTGGGCAAAGTGTTTCTTAATGGTGATTCAACTTATAGCGTTGAAGCCAGCAAACAACTCCCTCCCACCCCCCCCAAAAGAAAGCAGGGAGAGCAGTTGGGGTGTTTGATAATCTTAGAAAAATGCTATTGCCTGTGCCCACAAGGAGTTAAAAATCACCTCCCCTAATTTAAGGGCTCCAGCTCAAGTTTATCTCAGGAATAAATCAGATTGTTTTTTATGTTTATGCTATATCTGTTTCCTCGGGCACTAATTCACTAACATTGGCTATGGTAGATGATTTGATTGGCGTTTAGCAGCAGCAGGTCAAAATCAGTTGCAGGGGATTTCAATGTATCGTATGAGCCGTCTCCCTCATTCAATGTTTTGACAGAGGAGGAAGACGAGCTTTAGTGCGGCCCTAACTGTCTGGTAAAGCCCAGCACGTATTTTCCAACGCTGCTCTTCAGCTTGCATCTCTGGTGGTCAGGAGGAGCCTAAGGGCCTGTAATGACCAGACTCACTCAGACCCAGAAAGACAGCTTACTTTGAAGAGGAGATCTAGTAGAAGTGTTACAGACTACATTCTGCTGGACGCAAGAATGTAGTCACTACTTAACTACATTGTTTTTCAATTAGATAGTGACCATAACCCCCTGCTCTTATCTGTGGCTGGTGAACCCCTTAAAAGAGGCATGTCAATGTGCCGTACAGCAGTTCAGGAGCCTACTTTACCTAACAACTACAGAAGAATCACATGGCCCAGAGTTTTAGCTGAATATCAATTGTACTCTAGTATCTATCACTTGTTCTTGTACTTTTTTTCTGAGTTTGAAAACATCCATCTATCTCCTGTACCAATATTAGCTGTCCATGTTTTTTTTTTTTTAAATGCGGCAACAAGTATTTCAAAAGGAAGCAGCTCAAAATAAACTTTCTCCAGGGAGTGGTCGAAAATGGTACAATGCAGAGTCTAAGTCAATAAAAAGTTGGTAAAGAGGACAATCAGCGAGCATAGTTATTTAGATATATCAGTAACACAGCTCAGATACAAGGCTGCGCTCACCAAAGCTAAAAACAAATGGTTGATAAGAACTGGCAGGGTCTGCTGGTGGCATTAAGGTCCAATGACAACCGATGCTTCTGGCACATTGTCTTGCACGGGAGCTTAGACAGCATTAGCACTCCATGTTACTATATTCAGCCAGAGAAGTCATTTTTCCACGCTTCGTGCCAGATGGATGATGGACATCCCGCCCGCCGTTTTACAGGTTTCATAGGATATAATGGAACTTGTTATACAGCGGTCAGGGTATTCGTTACGTTTGTGACAGAGTATCCCATCCGCCAAAGTCATAATCATGCCCTATGTCTAAAAGCAAAAATTGCTTCCACTCCCAGGGATCCGAAGCCAAGTACTTCAACTCACGACATACCCTTTATTAAAAACAATATTGATTTTGTCTTTAGCCTAGAAGACACTTGTGTGGCTATTCATGGATTAGAAGCAGCAAAAGCTACCGGCCCAGATCAGATACCTGGAGAGTTGCATAAATCAGAACCCTTAATCTGGGCCCCTGTATATCAATTTTCAACAAATGCAATTGCTGATGGGGGTGAAATCCCTGAGACCTGAAGGGAGTGGAGAGAGTTGCAGTGTATAAAAAAAGAGAAACTTCTAGCCCTTCGAGCTATAGGCCTATTAGCCTAATAGATAATTTGCACACAAAAATTCGCAAGACAAGTATTTGATAAACCGCAGGCCTGAATGGATGAAAATTGTATTCTGTCACCTCGTTAAGCGGGCTACTGTTCTAAAACCAGAACAAGTGAGCATGTTTTTAGGTTTACATTACTAAATTGGAAATATGTGCTGCTGAATAACCGGAAATTGATTGTTGCATTTATCGATTTGAGAGAAGCATTTAATTTTGTTCCTTGCGAGAATTTATTAAATGTATTAATAGGGAATGGGAGGCCCTGCAAATCTGGTAAACTTGATAGCAAGGATGCACAAAGGCAATTATGCTCAGGTCCGATGGGGGGGGGGAGGGGGGGGGGGGTATGGACATTGAGTGTTAACGAGCAGAATTGCCATTCAGTGTGGTGGTGCGTCCTTGCACTTACTCTGTTCACTTTGCACATAAATGGGGTGGTTAATGAACTTATAGATTGGAGGAGCGATTCACCAATCTTGCTGTTTGCTGATGATTCTCTACTGATTTCCAAGACCCCAATATGTCTCCAGAATAAATATAAATTCCTGGTTTTGTGCTCTTCCAAGGGCTTGGAACTTAATGCAGCCATGCCCAATTAAAGTTGATGACAAACCACTAAAACGGGTCCACAGCTTTGATTATCTGGGGGTCAGGTTGTCAGACAGGCTATGTTGGGAGCCTCAGCGCAGCAAAAGTTACTTGCGCATAGTTCAAAGTTCTAAAGCTGTTTTGCGATTCCATAAACAGACCCACGCGCAACCAATAATTCCAGCTTTGGAGGTTTGCCATGCTAAAGCCCAAAGCACTGAGCTCTTAGGAGCTGAAATCTGGTGAGATGCGGACCCTCAAACTGGAAGTAGACGAGAACAACCTTGTTAGATCTCTAGTCTCGGTCCCGACCAGCACACCACTTATTCCCTTGTTTTTTGACCTAGGTATTGAAAGAATTGCTGATGTGGCTTCATTGAAGCCCTTAATATATTGCCTATGACTGAGGTCTACACCTGAGTTACTTCATTATCAAGAGGCTTTGAGGGAACTGCTGAAGATAAATAGTGCTAAAAAAGATGCCTTGGTTAAAGCATGTTGCAACTTGGTTTAGGTCACCTGGGTTGGCTAAACTGTGGGGACATCCCGGGGACATATGCAAGGCAGAGATAGACAGTGTAAAGGCAGAGTACTGAGCGTGTGTGTATGATCAATATGCTACCACTGCAGCCCTAGGACTGCAGTCCAAGTATATGATCTAGGAAACTTAACCAACCAGTTTGAGTTTTAAGCCAAGTCCTAAGTTTGAATCATTTTTAGATATGACCTCACCTGCATTAGCTAAAAGCTTGTATGTGAGATTCCGTTTGGGCTGTTTACTGCTAAGGGCTTTTAGCAACTGGGCCAGAGAACAAGCCTCAGACAAATGTCCTGCATGTGGCTTGGCCCCAGAAACAGAGGAACATGTCTTGTTCTTTTGCAGTGACTACTAATAACCCCTCAGGCGTTGGCTACGTCTAGTTTGCTTACATTTAAAAGTCACACGCTATCTGATTGCATGAAGAATTTTAAAACAGATACCTCAGGCCCAATTGTTTTTGCAGTAAGCCGATTTTTAGTTCAAAGTCTCAATTAATATGTCTCATCAGTATAGAGGTGTATCTGATGTTTTGGTTTTATCTTGAAACAGATATTACTTGGTAGTTTTATATGATATTGAAATTGAATTTCTATATTTTCTCATGTCTGACTTTTAGATATTAGTCTTTTTAACGCAAAATGCACTTTACATTGCTAACAGACATAGGGGGTCATTCCAACCCTGGCGGTCAATGACCGCCGGGTTGGAGGACCGCGGGAGCACCGCCGACAGGCCGGCGGTGCTCCCAAGGGCATTCCGACCGCGGCGGTAAAGCTGCGGTCGGACCGGCAACACTGGCGGTCTCCCGCCAGTGTACCGCCGGTCTCCCGCCAGTGTACCGCCGCCCTTTGGAATCCTCCAAGGCGGCGCAGCTAGCTGCGCCGCCGAGGGGATTCCGACCCCCCCTACCGCCATCCAGTTCCCGGTGGTCCGCCCGCCAGGAACCGGATGGCGGTAGGGGGGGGGGGGTCGCGGGGCCCCTGGGGGCCCCTGCAGTGCCCATGCCACTGGCATGGGCACTGCAGGGGCCCCCGTAAGAGGACCCCTACAAGTATTTCACTGTCTGCTTGGCAGACAGTGAAATACGCGACGGGTGCAACAGCACCCGTCGCACCTTCCCACTCCGCCGGCTCGATTACGAGCCGGCATCCTCGTGGGAAGGGAGTTTTTCCCTGGGCTGGCGGGCGGTCTTTTGGCGACCGCCCGCCAGCCCAGGGAAAAACTTAGAATACCCTCCGCGGTCTTTTGACCGCGGAGCGGTATTTCGGAGGGGGGAAGTCTGGCGGGCGGCCTCCGCCGCCCGCCAGACTTGGAATGACCCCCATAGTAATGTTGTTTGTGCCTGCAGAGGTGGTTTTTACATAAATGTTTTTTCTAGTTGCGTGTGTCCCACCTAAGTCAGTTTTTTATTACCTGAAATTACTTGCATGTAGTAAAATTCACTTGCAAAGCCTTTATGTACTAATTGCAAAAGTAAATAATTTAGTTTAATAATATTTTTATTTACTGTATTGTTTTTGATGTGTTTCTAAATGAATGAACTTATTGTGTGAATACAAAACGTAAATAATGGATACATGTAAGCATTTTAAATTAACCTTAGTGTGCACGTTTATAACGCTTCAGTCTTTCACTAGTTATATTTCATTAATGTATTTACATACTCACACATGTTAATTTTATTAGGGCACACAGTAAATATAATATCAAAAGTAAATGTGTATTTTGCGCAAAGATGACCTGCAAAGAATGAAATCTAAATTGTGCTACTCCATAAAGGTAGTATCTTATGCCTTGCTCCCCCTCGAGAAGAATCTTAAGCAGATGGCTCCCCAGTGCTTTGAACTCCTCCCTCAGGTGAAAGACCTAACCGGATCCTCCGCAATACCTCTACTTCAGGGGCAGCCAGGCACAGGACACCCTCCACGCAACTCCTTAAAGTGGGATCTGGGTGGAATAGAAGCTAAATGTGTGGCGGAAAGATTACTGAAGCACCTAGAGAAAGAATTATGCAACAGCCTCTGACTCCCACAAAGGCAACAACCAAGTGCTTGCTCATCTTCCCAGTCATGAGTTGGTGGAAGGTTGGCAAGTTTGCTCCCCAATTAGAGGACACTAACCACGGACACTTGGATTCTGCAGACAGTACAAGACTTCCACATTGAGCTGTATGGCTCCCATTTTCAGCCCTCACATCCTCCAGTCCCTTACATTTTCATAACAGGTGGACATAATCTCTTGGCCAAAGGTGCAATTTTCCCTATGACACCGCTCCTCAAGGGTATTATAAGCAATGTGTTTCGTGTTGAGAAGAGTGATAGCAATCCGTCATCAACTTCCAAGAATTCAATAAACAGTTGGTGTTCCAACCTTTCTGGGATGATGGAGATACATCTCCAATGAGATATCCGAAGGCCCAATAATTGGATGGTCTTGTTGGGCTTGAAAGATGCATACCCAATGACTCCTGTCTACCCACCACTTGGTAGGTCCCTGCAATTCAGCTGAGGTCTTTAGGCATTCAAATTCATTACTCTCACGTTCAGACTGTACTCAGCACCTTGGTGTTTCATAAAGGTCTTGTAACCGACGATGGAACACCTCAGATTCTTGGGCATGTACCTAATACTCTACCTGGATGACATTCATAATGGAGTAATGCTTGAGGAAACTGGCTCCAAATGATTGTCAACCTCCTAGAGAGTCTCTGGTTCATTATCAATGATCATAAATCAGTTTTAGCCCCAAATGAAGAGATCAAGTTCCTGGGGTTCATGTTAGACTCCACTCAGCCAATGCTACATCTTCTTTTGCGAAAGATCAGATCAGTGAAGATCAGACAAGAGCTACAAGGGACGCTCGCTAGACCCAATACATCTTTGCTCCACATCGCAGGAGTAGTGGACTTTCTCTCATCATCCATGCAAGCCATCTTCCCAGGTCCCTTATGCTACTGGGCCCTACCAAGTCTGAAAACGTTCCATCTATGGATGAGACTGACATATTCACAGGAGCTCTCAGGGGAGGCTAAGGCAGAGGAAAGCTGGTGTCTCTGGCACATGAGGGCCTGGAAAGGGAGAGAACTATTAGCCCCCCAAACAGATCTTGTCATAGAATTGAACGCCAGCAGAAGCGGCTGAGAGGGTCAGATGAGGGGAGTTCTCCACAAGAGGAGAATTGACCTCTCAAAAGCATTGCTTACACATCAACTGCCTAGAGCTTGTGGGATACTTTGCAGTACAATGCTGGACCAAGAATAGGATTTAATGCTGTGTCCTTTTAAAAATGGACAAAATTGTGGCTATGCGATATATCAATCACCTAGAGGGGATGAGATCTCGGATCCTTTGGATTTGGCAAGGGATTTATAAGATCATTGCAAATATCAGTGACAGGAGAGTACCTTCCGGGGTCGGCGAAGGTGGCAGACTGGCAATCGCAACTCATGAAAGACATGAGCATCTGGAAAATAGATCAGAGGGTATTCAGTCAGATCATATCTAGATGGCACCCGTTCCCAGCATACCTATTTGCCTCACGACTGGATAACCAGTTAATCAGAAACTTAAGCTGGTGCATGGACCCAAGGCAGCAAGGACAGACACCTGCTGCCAGGACTGAACAATGGAGGTGCTTTTTCCCCGTTTTCAATTATAGCACGCATCTCTGCTGAGGTGCGGAGACTACAAATGGACTTGGTAGTTGTTACCCTGCTAAGAAGTTTGATGGATCTTTCTTAGGATTCTCCAATCCATCTACCTTGTTTCCCAATCTTCACCAGTATCCTCCCGTGCTCCTCAGCCCTTCTGTGACCAACAATGAAAGGAAAATGTGTAAGGAGCGCAGGGTGCGTTCCCGTGGTATGACCTGCGTAGGGAGCGACAACAGATAAAAAATAAAGCAACAATACTCAATAACATTAAGTCCCTTGCACCAAAACCCAGGCCCTAGTAAAGGAGTGCCAGTCGCAGTGGCACTTAACTGAGGCTGCAGGAGCAGCGAAGATAGAGGGAGTACGACAGTCAACACAGGACTATAATGAGCAGCCTGCAATATGATTGGTTCTGACTTTGTTTCCTTTTTCAAACGTTCACAATCTGATATTGAAAGGCACACTACATCGTTTTCCCTGGAGGATTACAGGGAACAATGGAAAGTCCCTGGCCTTTTGACGGTGGGAAACTGGCACCTTGTTTGAGCACCCCCTCACTTTTTGCCTGGTTTCTGAATGCAACCTGGACTGGAGTGCAATGGGATCCTGCTAACCAGGTTCCAAGTGCCAGTGTTCTCGCCGTAAAATTGCAAAGGTAATTGGAAACACCTTTAGCTGCCACCATAAGTCCCTGGTAAATGGTACTTAGGTACCCAGTGCTTGGGGTACTAAGGGTAGGTCCCTGAGGACAGCAGCACCGATTGTGCCACCCTCTAGGGCCATGCATCCAGATACACCCAGCACTGCCAAACACAAACTCGACATGGCACACTGCCTTTGTCCCCTGTCCACCATGCACTGCATTTACTATGGGTAAGACACCCTGTGGCAGGTCTTACAGCCCTAAAGCAGGGTGTTTGATATTATATGTGAGGGCATAACTGCATAAGCAATATGCCCCCACTGTGTCAAACCTGGGGCATAGTGAGTGAAAAGAGCAGCCATTTTAATATATGTGCTGGACACTGGCCAACACGAGTTTCCCAGCTACATAATGGCTACTCTGAAGCCTGGGTTGTTTGGTATCAAACAACTCAGAATGATAAATCCAAACTGGTACCAGTACTGGATTTATCATAAAATGTACCTAGGGGTCACCTTAGAGGTGCCCCCTGCAAAAGCTGACTAACATGGCATGGTTGATGACTGGTTCCAGCCAGCATGCCAGCCAATTTACAAACCTTGGGGGGAGTGCCCCGTCTCTCTGGTTTGTAAAACAATGCCCTTCCTGGGTGGAGGAGGTAACACCCCTCCCTCAGGAATGTGCACTGCCCTGGCAGTGAGCTTCAAAGGGCTACCACCCTTGCAACTCGACCCCCAGGCCTGCTGCCAACAGCAGATGGCCTCACCCTTTGCAAACCCCCACTTTCAGCAGGAGCAAAGGCGGGAAACCACACAAAGGGTAGGAGGAGTGGCCTCACCTGGCATGCACCACCCCTAAGGTTTTGTCTGCGAGGTGGACCCTCTCATTTTCCCCATCTTGGATGGAAAGAAAATAGTCAATCAGGTTTAGAGAAGTGACACTTCCCACAGGTGGTCACAAAAGGTGGTGGAGCCACCCAAAGTTAAGTGTCCCATTGGACACTACCAGGGTTCCCCTAAAATTCTCACTAAATTAAGTATTTAGAGGGCATCCCTAGACCAAGAAATCAGATTCGACAGGACAAAGAAGACCAGCCCCAAAGAAGATCCAAAGCAAGAGAACTGTGAACCTGCTGCATCAAGAAAAGGCGCCAAACTCTGCCTGCTGCACTCAGGACCCGAAAATCGCTGCTGCAGAGGAGCTGGACACTAGACTGACTCCAAGAAACCCAGGGGACCTCCAGGCTTCACCAATCGCCCAAGATCTATTTTCTGAGTGGAGGTACCACTCTGAAACAAAGAACCAACAAGCCAGTGAGTGTCACTTCACTGACTGGCCGATATCTCCTGAACCAGGAGTTGCAGCCGGACCCGACAGCACACCGACGACCGCCAGGACAAACCCCTCAAGTGTGCCAAGTTTGGTGGCAGTGCACCCTCCAGTGGCCGAGACATGCCAATACCCTGAGTACTGGTCAGCTGACGACGGACAATAAGAAAACCAGCTTCCCCAGAGCTGAAACCGGACCAGGAGGAAGCCCCAGTCGAGGGGCTTCAGGAACACCTCGGTCCTCCCGTCAGAGTGTCCCCGTTGTCTTGTAAGCAGCTCTCAAAGAGACTAACCTCTAGTTCCAAAGGACTCCGTTACGCACAGCTCCTGGATCACCAACTCACTCTCCACCGGCTGCCCAGCCTCCTGCAACGAGGAACCAGCTGTGGCCCCACACCCCTTGCGACCTCGACACTAGAAGGGGATCCAAAGGCACCACCTTTAACTTTGCAACTGCAGACCTTTTCCCAAGTGGTCCCTCACAGTGGACCAGCACCAGCTCCAAGAAACTTTCCAACGTTGCTCCTGACGGAATTGGGAGCCGCCTGAACTTCTCCTGCTGGCACAGTGTGCCCACCTCGACCAACCTGCAGAAGCTGAACTTGGTAAAGCAACTGTATGATTTTATATGCATTTTTGAAAGTGACTGCCTATTGACACATATGGTGTGTAATTACGCACAGGAAGTCTGCATTTATTAAAAGTACAGAAAATCATATCTTAAAAGGTACTTAACCAATCTGAACGATCTTGGTCTTAAAATTTATATAAAAAGCTGAAGTATTTTTAGAAATTGATCTCGAGTTATTCCTCCGAGTGTGTGTGGTGCATGATTGATACTGCGAGTACAACAAATGCTTTTCACTTCTCCAAGATTAGCCTAACTGCTCGCCAAGCTACCTAAAAAATTAGAGCATTAGATGATCTAGTTTTTGCCTCTGGAAACCAATGTGTGGTTGCCTGGACACCCCTGCTCAGTGTGCCTAGTTTTGTACACTACATAGAGGCCAGCCTCCTACATTAACAAAAGCTGAACACCTTCTCTCTAGGGCTTGGGCAAACAGGACCATCAAGAGGTACAGATTAGCTTGGTCAAAATGAATGGGTTGGTGCTTTCAAAGGGATCAGGATTCCTTGGGGACAAAGATGTCTATATCCTGAACTTTCTAGCAAGAGTTGCATCTGAAGGAATGGCATACAGGGCAGGGAACACCAAGTCGCCCATCTCCAGTGGGAACAATCCCTTAAACAGGCACAGAGTAGGAGAAACTCCCCTGGTGAGGAAACTGAGGGGTATCCACCTCTCCATTCCAACGGAAACAAGGTATCCCACCTGAAGAACAGGGATTTGTTTTTCCCAGACACAGAACATAACATAAATTGACATAAAGTTGACAGATGATCATTACTTGGTAGGTAAAGATTTTAAAATATGGATACTTTAATTTGCAATTGTACATCACCTTATGTTTACAAGAACATGAAGAAAGAAGGAGCATGACCGTCAACACAAGACTATGAGGAGCAGCCTGCAATATGATTGGTTGTGACTAAGTCATCTAAAGTGACATTGCGTACTTCCATACAGATCGGGCAGAAATTTGACGTGGTCTTAGCGTTGTCAGATCTCACCTTAGTTTCTGCAGGAGCGATAGGAAGTCCATGACGTAAGTTCCCAACTTCACTCACCACCGTGTCAGCCCAAATAAGTCAAGGCCAATCAAGGTTGAGTGGGGGAAGAGGGGATGGAACAGAGAGAAAACACAGGTCCCACAGAGTCGATGCAGAAAAGCATGTGTACCCAGTTGAGTCCTGTACGCCTTCCTGAGTGAAATAAAAAGGACAGAAGGAATGAGTAAAACTACCTAGTAGATAGATGCAGTACAGCGGGTGCAGTATTTTAACAATTAACATATACAGTAAAAATACCTGAGTGAAACCCTTCTTCCGTTTAGGTAGACAATTGATTGCATAAGGTAGAATGCGTAATCTAAAAGGATATAACAGAGAGCAAGTGATGTATAGTAACAGACTTAAGAAACCCAACTTCCACCTACACTCATGAGGGGTCTAAGCATACCTCACAAAGTTCAGTTCAGTGTAGTAATAATAGAACTCAAAACAAAACAAGCATTTGTAGTGCAGTGGGTCTCGTGTTTGCTCAAGTTAGACCTATTTGCGTATTAAACTCCTAACCGAACTTTTCTTGCCACATAAACTAAAAAGTAAAACACTTTCACATAAGCAAGCCAATGGCTGCCATGAGCGCGAAGCAGCCACACAAAAGGAAACAGAAGTTTGCTTGTAGTGAAACGTATCATCAAAAGTGCATTTATCCATAGGACCGGCAAAAGTGCAATCATCCATGTAACATGGTCGATGTCACGCAAAGCGCTCGATTACTGCCCAGCGAGATCGCACTGCCTATGAAATAAAAATAAAAAGCAGTCCAGAAACCATACGGAAAACATCAAGCCTCGTAAATTTTCAGTAGTTGGCTGGTGAGCTCGAGGAGGGCTAAACACCGGAAAAGGCACGATGCCTTTCACTAATGAAATCAAACTAATTTTAAAAGGCAAGCCCAAAAACCAAGCAAACTGATGGGCGTGGTTAAAAGTCCATAAAGAGATTACACCAGGGACAGAGCGATTCACGCGCTCGATGCTAAAAACTATATAGCCTTTCATGGAGTTCTTAGGACCATGTCCCTATAAAAGTCTAGAACCAGTAATAAATGTGTCCTGTTTAGCTTTCACAGGATAAATATCGCCAAGCTCCAAATATTAAAAGTCCCAGATGCGTGATGATGATATCAGA
This sequence comes from Pleurodeles waltl, assembly GCF_031143425.1. NCBI lineage: Eukaryota > Metazoa > Chordata > Amphibia > Caudata > Salamandridae > Pleurodeles > Pleurodeles waltl. The sequence continues at coordinate 11,543,311 of NC_090446.1, forward strand.
TAAGTAATTTGCAGTCAATTAATCATATAAGAGCAACACGCGTTATCGCTATGGAGTAGTAAGGTTATGATGCCTTAAATTCCCCTTTGTCCTTTGTTGTCTTTACAGGGTTAAATACAGGAGAGAAGCAGGAGCGGCTAGCCCATGAAATCCCAGGAAGCAGGAGGAAAACCGACGAAGGACCGCCGACAATGCCAATGCGACGTGCTGTGACCCGGATACGGAAAGGTAAGGGAGCCAATGGCAGGAAACTGCAGACACTTAGGCTACAATACTCAAAAGTTTGCTGACCGGCGAAAGCGGCTTTATTCTTGTCGCACCATACTCCTGCCGCATCCTGTATATGGATCGCAGCAGACGTGACAATTAGATTGCTGCCATAATTTGTTGCTGCGCTACATGGCACCAAAAGGAAAAGTGGATATTTTTACGGAATAAGCAGATTTGTAAAGCAGCCTGTCCTATACACAGGTAAATATTTGATTAAATTCCACACCCCTCTACAGAGTTTAAAAACAGACAAATTGTATATCTGTATAATTTTATTAAATGTCACAATTCATTAAGGTGGACTACAGACTTTCAGACAGATTCCAAATCAGCGCAACAATTGTTGCTAGTCCTTTTTAGGGGTTAAGTAAAATGCATGTTAAATCCGCTATTTCAACAAACTACTAAGATTAGGACCAGTCTTTACTCTTTTTTGAAGCTCAATGGATTGGGACAGAAATAAAAACGATAAAAAGACAAACAGAGGTGTGCCCGAGGTCACATATTAGGGCCTATTCACAACTGCATTTTGTAGTACTTAAAGTGGTATTACAATCGTACTCATTCATGACAAAACGTACTTGACAAACCTACATGCAGAGACCTCAACTTCCCGTATCTTTTATAATTTGAGATCTCCGCACATGCAGGTATATGTATTTAGAGTGGAAGGGTCTCGGTGGAGTACATAGTAAATGTGTAATGAAGTGTTTAGGGAGCAGCATGCTCAATCAATCAGTCAGTCGATTTCTACAGTGCAGCTAATCACCCCCAAATGTATCCAAACATTAGCAAGCTAATACAAACACCCATCCACAAAAGGAAAAAGACACTGCTACTCACTAACTACCCTTCTAAAGATACCACAGCCCAAAGGCCACAAAACGGTAGTAAATGTACTCCAGCCCAGCCTTTGAGTAAGTCTTGGTCATACATGACCAATCATGGGTACTGTAACACACTTCCATAGATTATTATGGAGGCAGGGACCCAATATAACACCCACAGGGAATAATATTAAAGAAATTAAACAGTTTTGACTTTTAAATTAAATTTAGAATTGTTTTAGTGTATAAAAGTCAGATGGTCCACATTGTTTTAAGAATTAATAAACTTTATTTTTTTTCCCCTATTCTTTCCCATGTCTCCAGTGGTGGACACATGCAAGTCTGCACTTAGGTGTAAAACTACACTCAGAACTGATAAAAAGCTAAAAGTGTAGATTTACCCCTATACGCAGTAGATTTGAATGTGAGTAAATTTACATATACAAATGTACATTTTGAACAGGGGCAATTGTGTTTGGAAGCCTCAGCAGATGCAAAACATTTGCAGATGTCATTCGTACCCTACTGTTAAAAATGGGGTTTCTGGTTGGCTAGGGTATGCACCTCAGCCAGATAGAACCCATCACTCTAGTCAGGGCACGTTAGTTACACACCAAAGATAACCTGTGCTCCCAGAAGCAATGTGTAAAGCGTTTGTGCAACACACTCACACCAGTGACACAATAAATACACCAAGGGACTCCAAGCAGGATTATATAAAAACATAGGTCTTATTTTATAAATATATCATCAGACCAACAATACAATAGGTCATAATTACAGTGCATACTATATAATTGCTGTAGCAAGACTTAGGGCCTGATTCTAACTTTGGAGGACGGTGTTAAACCGTCCCAAAAGTGGCGGATATACCACCTACCGTATTACGAGTTCCATAGGATATAATGGACTCGTAATACGGTAGGTGGTATATCCGCCACTTTTGGGACGGTTTAACACCGTCCTCCAAAGTTAGAATCAGGCCCTTAGTATCCTGATAATGTAAGATATCATCATGATATGCATCCTAAGATCTGGAAATACTTTGTCCATGGAAGGCAACAGGCTACGAAAAAGAGGAAAGGTACATCCATCACTACATTAGTGCACATATCTCCTCGTTTCAAAAGCACCCCATTATAAGGCACAATAATAGGGCAAGGTGTACCTGTGCTCTGAGTAACTTTATATGATAATTTTTGCGTGAAGACTCTCGAGCTGCAAAGCGGGGGCCTCCATCAAGGTTCTCAAGGTACTCACAGGTGATCCCGTGTCCCACCGAACAAAAGTGTGTCTGGGCTTGAGAAGCTGGGAGGAGTGCAGTGGGTGGGTGAGACACCCACACTAGGGTTTGGCAGGAAGGCCTCACTGGGTATCCCTTGTGCAGGGTGGACAAAAGACAGCTGTCGCAAGCACGCAGTACAGCTGCTAAAGGCACAAAACAACTCCACGGCTAATCACCGGGCTGCGTCCTCCGGGCACGGAAGAAACAACAAGGTGCCCACTAAGGCAGAGCGGGGTTGGCTACACAACTCCCCCTGGGGCCCCACTCACCAGATTACTCCGCGTGGGGATAAACCCAAACTCAGGGGTGTCTCAGCTCACCAGGAGCGTCCTGGGAGAGCGTCACATTCAGTCTCTCGAAGCCTGGGTCGGCACTGCTCTCCTCCTTCCAGATACGCAGCAGCACAAGAAGAACACGCACTGCTCTCCTCCTTGACTCAGCAGTCAAGATGCCAGAAAGGGCCTCCCAGAGGGGATTCCCTCGAGATAACGGCCCCCAAGCAAACACACGGCGCTCTCCTTGACAGCTCAGTGCGCAGGGAACCAATGAAGCACTAACCATAAGGAGGTGAGAAGGAGGCTCTCACTGGGCATTGGCCATAAGACAATTGGGGAAGGAATATAAAGTGCTCACCAAGTGGCAGCCACAGATAGAGCAAAAAATGTTAAACACTCTGTAGGAAAACACCCTTTTTTACATGTATAGCCCCCACTTTTTGCCTTGTTTCTGATGTGGCTTCGACTGGTCGTGCACTGGGTCCCTGCTAATCAGGTCCCCAGTGTCAGATCTCTTTCCCCAAAACTGAACAGCTGCTTTGCACAATTGGCAAACTCTTTAGCTACCACTAAGTCTCTAGTAAATGGTATCCCTGGTACCTTGGGCACTAAAGAAGGTCTCTGAGGGCTGCAGCACCAGTTGTGTTACCCCCAGTGACCCCTCACCAAACTCAGACTGCTGCAATTGCAGACTGCTTGAGTTAGTGCAGGCTAAATTGAAAACACGACCTGTCACATACCCCTGTGTGCCAGGTCCCCTATCATTGCATGTGCCAGGTGTCAATCACCCCTACGGCAGGGTGCATCATGGCAATTTGTGAGGGCATATATGCATGAGCAGATATGCCCCTGCTATGTCTGTCAATTCTGAGACACAGTAAGTGGACAGGGAAGCCATTTTAAAAGAATGCGCTGGATCCTGGTCATTACGAGTTCCTCAGCTACATGATGGCTTCTCTGAATCCTGGGATGTTTGGTATCAAACATCTCAAAATAATAAAACCTCACTGAACCCAGTGATGGATTTATTAGAGGTGCCCCCTGAAAACCTACCAACCACTAGCGTGCTGACTGACTAGTTCTGACCAGTCCAGCCAAAACAGATCAGCTCTGGTCCCCCAGGGTGAGCGCCTGCGCTCTCGAGGCCAGAGACAAAAGTGTGCACTGGGCAGGGGTGTTATCACCTCACCCAGGAAGGATGGCCATTCCAGGAAGGGAAGCTTGAAAGACTTTGACACCTTTGTAACGCAACCCAGGTCTATCCAAATGGCAGAGAGGAATAACCCCCTGGTCCTGATCCCACATTTGGCAGCAGCACAGGTGGGAAAATTGGTTAAATTAGGAGTGCCACTTCATGCTATTCCCACACCCAAGTTGGACGAGCTTAAATGGACACAACTTTTTAAATTCTTCCATCTTGTTTGGAAGGTATTGGGACACTACGGTTAGGGTTATGCTCACTTCCCAGCGGAAGTGGTCATAAGAAGGGTGTATTTACCCTAAAGGTGGTCAGAGCATTGGCTACCGCCTGGCACTCCCTATAACGCCCCTATATTAAGTATTTAGGTGGCACCTCTGAACCCTAGAGCTGATCCTGATGGCCTACGAAGACGTGGACAAAGAAGAGTTGCATCTGGAGAAGAGGAAAAGAAGAAGCAGCTGCCCACACCGTACTGTCTGCTGACCTCAAAGGACTCTGCCCAAGAAGCCAACTCGCCAGTCTTCAATAAAGACAAGTCTCCTGTGAGCAGCGGACCTCCTCTGCAACAAGAAACTCCAAGGAAAAGACTATGCAGCTGCTGGAACCCCAAAGAACCAACAACTGAAGTGAGCACTGCATCCGACATCCAAGACCTGAGGTGAAGCCAACCAACAGTGCCAATGCGGGTCCCCAGTTGCCCAGAAACCGAGGCCAGTGTGGTCTCATCCATCTTAGACTCACCTGCAGCCTCTGCACGCAGGTCCCCCTCTCCTGCAGCCTTGTAGGTGAGAGGAAACCGAACACCTCCAGCAACTACAGCACCTGTCACCCCTGACCCCATCTGAGGAGGGTCACTGGTGCCAACGAGGTCACCCGGTTACTAAGAGCATGAGTCCACCCTAGGTCCACCCCTGCACGACTCCCCGCCGACACCTGGAGCCTCAACATGCCGGACCCACTGACCACGAGTGTTCCCAGACGAGAAATCCTGATGCCTAAAGACACCACTGCATCCATCACCCCTAGACACAGGAGAAGACCAAAGGTGCACATACGTCCCCGAGCACTACAAGTCTACTACCTACCTGCTTGTTGTCCCTGACTGGCTTCCTAGTCGGAGCCTGCAGCCTATATGTTATGAGGTCCTACTCCCATAGAGAACCATTTGGAACCAGACACTTTACTGCACCTCTGTACCCGGCCGCTCAAGTATCGCCTGGTGTGACCTGTCAGTGTGGTTCTGATCAGTGCCTAATACTTACCTTTGCTCCCAGAGTTCCAGCTTGTAAGTCGTTGTTAACCCTATGTTTGCTCAACATTGTTTTTCCTCCATAGGATAACTTTGAGAGAACTCTGAAAATTTAACTAAGTGTTGATTTCTAAACCTGCAAAGTAGTTATGCTTAAAAGTCTACTTACCTGATTACGATGTTCTTGGGTTTGAAACATATATAAATAGAATTGTTATTTTTCTACATTGGTCTCAGATTTATTGTTCGAGTGTGTGTCACATTTATTGCCTCTGAGTACAACAAATGTTTAGCACTACCCTCTGATAAGTCTAATTGTTCGTCCCCACTACCACAAAATAGATAATTAGTCCCATCTACTTTTGCCGCTGCAAAAACCAATTGGGGATCCACTGGAACCTCTGCAGAGTGTACTTCATTTTAATGCAGTATATAGAGGGCTTCCTACACACTCCTCAAGCGCTAATTGCGGAGTGAGAGTAGCCCAAAATGTAGCACTCACCACACACTGGTTGATCAAAACAAGGAGCAGGAAACAGCACTTCCCCCTGTGCTGGACTCCTTGGGAGGCACTTGCGGAGGTTTGGGGGGGGGGGGGGGGAGGAAGAGGGGGCTTCACCACGAAGGGAGGCAGGCCGGCTAGCCAGCATACACAAGCAAGCAGTTCCTCCTGGTAATCCTTGGCGTGCCAATGCAGTCAGAGTCAGGGGGCAGCTGGTAGCAGTCAAAACCAACAGAGCAGCAGCAAAGTGGAAGTCCCTCCTACAGTCCAGCACACAGCAGCAGTAGTTCAACACCCCTCAATGCAGTGCAGAGTGTCAGTCATTCCTTGCAGCACAGTGGTCCTTTTTCCCGACAGGGTGTTCTGTTGCCAAAAGTGATCTAAAAATCATGGGGTCAGAGCCCCTGTACTTATACTCCAAAATGCCTTTGTTGCGGCGGTGACTTCAAAGGAACCCTTTCAAGTGAAACACAACCCCCTTTCAACCGAGCTCTGACTCCAGACATCAGCAGGGGGTAATCAGCCCATTGTGGGAGGGCAGGGAACAGCCTATTGACATGTAAGGTTTGAATGACCCTCTTTCTCCTCAAGATGATGCCTCTACAGTCAGACCAATCCCCTTCTGTGTGATGGCTCTCTGGAAAGTATGCACCAAGGGTAGATGTCACTCTGCCCTAAACGTGGATTGGAGTCAGGCTGCAAAACACTAGTTATAAGCACAGAGGAAATGCCCACTTTCTAAAAGTGGCATTTCTAAAATAGTAATGTAAAATCCAACTACACCAGTAAGCAGGATTTCACACTACCATTCCAAACATGCCCACACTACTCCTTACAGATCAGAAATTACCACTTAGACATATATAAGGGGATTCCCAATGCAAACCCATGAGAGGAGCAGCCCTCACAGTAGTGGCAAATGAAATAGGCTGTTTCTAACTACTAGGACAATTAACACAAAGGTATACATACTTACTTACTTTTAAAGGCACAACAATCTGCCCATAAGGCTAGGTAGGCCTACCTTAGGGGTGACTTAGGTGTAGTAAAAAGGGAGTTTAGGCCTTGGCAATTAGTTTGAATTGCCAAGTCAGTGGGGCAGTAAACTGGGCACACCGGCACTGCAGTGGCAGGCCTAAGAAAAGTTTGAAAGGCTGCTTCTGAGAGAGGTGCAATCAGCACCACAGGCCCACCAGTAGCATTTAATTTACAGGGCCTGGGTATATGGTATATCAGTTTACAAGGGTCTTGCAGGTAAATTAACTATACCAAGCAGGTGTAAGCCAGTTATACCAAGTGTTAGGGGAGAGATTACATGCACTTTAGTATTGATTAGCAGTGGTAAAGTGCACAGAGTCCTAAAGCCAACAAAAAGAAGGCCAGAAAAATAGGAGTAGAAAGGCAAAAGTGCTATTCCCAACACCTGCCTTTAGAGTGCATACCTACGTGACAGCCTTTGTCACTTGACCAGTTCTCACTCCAACCAGAGATTAGGATGTGGGTACCTCTGTGTACTGCCCTACTCATTTCTCTGAGCAGCTGTTATATGCAATAACTCTTTGGTAGTTGGGGAAGGCTTTTCTCTGGTGTAAGCAGTCCAAGAACCCATTTTTTTTCAGCGGACAGTTCCTTCTTTCTTCTGGCAGCCTACAACAATCCTAGCATAGGTCTTGTCCCGGTTGACTCACCTTGTAGGAAGCAGTCAGAGAGCATGGCTCTTACAGTAATTGCCACTCATCCTGCTGCGTGAGTCCAGTAACTGGTCAGTTAGAAGCATAGCACACTGACATTTTACAGACAACTATGTGTATTCCTCTGGTCCATCACAGGAAAAGGTTTTAAGTAGATCATTTTGTGATTCTCTCCCAGACTGGTCAAGCCACAGTCTTTGTCTTCTACTAACAGCATAAAACAGAGAGGGGCTATGAATTCCATATAAAAATCACAAAACAATGGGCCAAAAGAGGGAGAGATACCTCACTCAGCTGCCTCTCAATCTGTTAGGGGTAACGAGGAAGGAGCAGGGAGGGTACCTACTCTTCTAACAGGCATCAGTGAACCTCCATTCTTTCAGAGGATCCTGGACCACTTCAAACGCCTCCTGAATGGTCCTACAATCTACAACCGTGTCTGGCACGCTCACTCTATCTTCCATCTTGTGTCTCCTACACAGAGGGTATCCAAAATGGATTATTTTTTGCCCAGAGTAAAGCTCTACAGATGCACTCCATACTCCCACAATCTACACATGCAACATAAGCAGGGCAACACACCCTCCAAGTGTCCCCTGCAGCCTGCCCAGAGCCATCAACCTAACTGTTCAGACAGCTGAACTTATATTAAAAGTTGGGCGCCACAGGTTGTAGCTCATAACCCGAGATAAACAGAGTTTACAGTGGGACACTCCAGTGGAGAGGCTGTCCACACAGTACAGACCCACATACAAGAGGTCAGAAATCAAAACACTGGGTGTTTTAAAGGGTTAGCACTTATTTTCCTAACATTGTAAATACTTTTAAAAGTAGATGCTGACCGATTTAATGGTAGTCCGAGACTGAGGTACAGGAAGAAGGTGTTTCCTCTAACATACTTGCCAGCCTCTTCCCTTTTGGAGGTAGGCTGTGGCTTTTCAGGCAGTTCTCTTTATCGGTTTTATTCTCTCATCCTAATACTTTGCACAGCACTGTGTGGTCTTTAAAGACTATTAACAACCTGCAGGCCACTGCCCAGCTAACGGTCATCAACAAAACCTTTTTAGCATAGCTGTGTTGCACCCCATCTGAGGGGTTCTTATTGGATAAGTATCCACTTGCACTGGTAACACTTGGGGGTAACTAAGCAGCCAATCTTATGGGCTTTAGAAGGTCCTTTCTTCTGCTGTGCAGAGACAGGCTGGTATGAAGGCAGCTAAAAACGTCCGCAGCAGCTGCCTTCACCACAAGCAATGACAAAGCCAATAGGTCTCACCTAAGCAAGAGCTATTGGCTTTGCCAATGTATTTTAGCCATGTTGTACACCAGGATGGCTTCTGTTCAGCATAGCTAAAGGTTAGAGGCGTGGAGAAGAGTGGTGTGGAGCATCGCAGAGTACAATGGCGAAGAGTAGTGTAGAGTGGCAGAGAGTGCTGCGTACTGGAGTGGTATAGTGTGGAGTCGCTTAGAGAGGCATAGTGTACAGTGGACTGGTGTAGAGTGCATTGGCGTAGAGTGCTGCAGAGTATAGCGGCGTAGAATGCAGTGGCATTATTTCAGCAGCGTACAATGCAGGGTTATAGAGTGGAGTGGCGCAAAATAGAGTAGAGTGGCATAGAGAGCTGTGGCGCAGTGGGTGGTGGCAGAGTGGTGCAGAATTGAGTGATGCAGAGGGCAGTGGCACAGAGTAGAGTTGAGTGGCTCAAGTGCAGAATCGAGTGGCAGAGTGCAGTGGCGTAGAAAGATGCAGAGTAGAGTAGCATAGTGTGATGCAGTGTAGACTGTAGTGCTATCCAGTGCAGTGACATACAGTGGAGTAGTGCAGAGTAGAATGGCGTAGAGTTCAGTGGTGAAAGTTCAGTGTTGCAGAATAGAGTGCCAGAGTGCAGTAGAGAAAAGTGGAGTAGAATGGCATAGAGTACAGTGATACAGAGTAGAAAGCAGTTGTGGCGAGTGCACTGGAGTAAAGTGCAGTGGTTAAGAGTAGAATGGTGCAGAGTGCAGTGGTACAGAGTAGAGTAGAGTAGAGTGACATAGGGTGCAGTGGCGTAGGTTGTTTCATTCAGAGTAGAGCGAAGTGGTGTAGAGTTATGTAGTGCAGGGTAGAGTACAGATGCATAAAGAGGTAGAGTGTAATGGCATAAAGTGGTGTAGTGCTGTGGCATAGATTGCAGTGGTGCAGAGTAGATTAGAGTAGCATACAGTGGATTGGTGTGTAGAGAACAGGGCCATAGAGCGCAGTGTTGCAGACTGTCGTAGAGTACAGCGGCGTAGAGTGGAGTTGTGCAGAGTATATCAGTGTTGTCTAGACTGGAGTGCTGTAGAGTGCAGTCGTGAAAAACACAGTGGTGTAGAGTGGCAAACAGAGCATTGGCGTAGGGTTGTACAGGATAGAGAGGCTTAGCGTGAAGTGGCACAGAGTAGAGTGGCATAGAGTGTGGGGCATAGAGGGGAGCAATACAGCAGGCCTCGAAAAATCATAAAAATGTTACTAGACCTGCAGGTCGAGTAACTTAATCTAATCGACCTAACTGTAATGTACTTGACCCGTAAACTGGTGTCAAATTGTGTGATCCTAGGCCTAAAACAAATAAAGCCAGCAAATGGAAAGTAAGAAAATGTGAATTACATTGCCAATGGGCAGAATGCATTCCTAGGTCGACTTTCTGAATGTCTCCAAGATGTCTTTAGCAAACCACACAGCTCTGCTGTCTGGAAGGCTGCGACCTAAAAATCATCTTAAATATGAACAGTAAACAAAGACTAGTAGTTTTCAATGTGAGCGTTAAATAAATACTAGCACTCAGTGTGAATTAGAAATGAAGGCTAGTTGCACTGAATTAGAGTACTAAGGGCCATTTGTATTATTTACTGGTCACAAAATTCTGGTTGCAATTTGCAAACAGTAAAGACATTTTAAAACCAAACTACGTACTAATGGATCTGTTCTTAAAAATCCAAATCATAGGTGAGACAGATTCCAACATGCCTCACTCATATTGTTGAGATGGGTTGCAAAGTGGGCTGCATTTAAAAAAACTAAAACTGAATTAGAAGTTTTGAAATCTTTTTTCAGAGTAGGCAGTAGACCCATGGACCACTGCGAATTGCAAAAAAAAAAAAAAAAAATACCCATCATTCACAAAGGGGAAGGTGTCCCTTTGTGATCCCTTCCCATTTTTATGGTTTCGCCTTCACATCAATTGCACAGTGCTTGTGAAATCTATTGTATTTACTATAAATCTTAAAAGGGGTTTACATCCCACCACCTTGATTTCCTTGCTGTTCACTGGTTCCTGTGCTTGCCACTTACTTTCCCTCTGTTTCTATTGGCTGGAGCACTATTTTCTGCGTTTGCCAATGCTTGTTCCTTATGTGTTTGCTCTTATCAGTGTCCAGAGACTCAAGTACTGGCTTCATCCACTTTTGAAGCAAAACATTTTTGATGTTTTGCTTGCACAGCACTTGCACGCATAGCCGAGAGCTCTCAACTGTCTCCCCCTCATACGGTACTGTGGTCTACAGCTTTACAATGCGCTTTAGTCTTTCTGAAAATGTCTCTTTGACGTGTGTGCATTCCGCCATGTCAGCACCATAGTTACATCGATGGATAACAAGTTAAGCTCTCCTGTTTCCTTATTACAGAGCTCTTAAGTGGCAAGTAATCTCAGTCATAAGGTGACTGCCTTTCCTGTACCTTTCTGTTATTTCCTCAACATACCACTGAATCTAGTTTGTTTTAGATCCCAGAATTTGAATAGGCCGAGTTCCCAGGTTGTCCGGTTGAGGTACCAGTACAGCATTTGCTTCAGGCTTGCGCATTCTTAGAGCAATGCATTTTCATATGTAACTGCAGTGCCTGGATTTGGGTAAACGGTAAAGTGGTGTTGTTACCGTGCAGCCATATCCTGTGCCGCCAACCCTGGTCAAATTGTCCTCAAATATGTACACAAGCCGCTTTGCCTTTAGAGGACATTTAATTTCTATGCTATGTGCCTAGGTGCCTCAAGGTAGCTGCCTATGTCTCTTCTCCGAGACAGGGGCTGTACAAGTGTTTTGCTTGAGTCCCTTGATTAGAAAATAGTCCCGACTGTCGTAAATGCTGCCCCTCTACCAGCAGGAAAAACAAACACGCATTACAAGAAGCGAAGTCAACAGAACGTACCCCCCCACACACATTAATGGCCCTTCGATCAGCAGCGCTCCCCTGCGACTCAACTCCAGTGTGTGAGCTCCAAATATCGAGTAGTCTGTCATCTGCAACCAAAATAGGCCAGTGTGGGACAGCTGAGGAAAAAACAGCCTCCTCGCACTCCCTCCCCACTCAGCCCACTGTGGTCCATTTCACCCACCTCACTGAAGTGCACCTGTCAACACCCCCTTCCACTTACTTATACTCTCCCCATTTAGGCCTTTTCACACTTCAAGATATTTCAGCACTGTGGATAAATTTCTCAGTACCATACACCCATATGCCCTCGGTGAGACACAGATGCAGCTTAAATCTGCCTTTAGCAAAAACTAGAACGCCTCGCACCTGGTAGTGTGCACACTAGGACACCTCACGCCTTACATGGCGCACACTGAAATCGATCACATCTGCAACTGGTGCACACTGGAACACCTCACACATGAATGCGGTGCATGGTAAATCAGCTCTTAATTTCCTATGTGCATACGGCTACAGCCCATCTCTACCTTTGGGGCATGTGGTAAGGTTTAGACTCCTTTTTTGGTTACAATGGAGCGTAACGTAAGCTGGGTCTTGTAAGCACTACAACACTTAGTATCTACTCGTGGTGTAGGCCAGGTAGCACATTTGCATACTAAAATATATCACAGCTACTGCATAAAAGAAAACTTTGTCTACCTACGATGTACACTGAAACAGCTCAAGTCATAACACTTTAATGGAATTTCAGTAACTTTTATTGCACAGCTACTCACCAAACTGAAACTTACAACAAAACATTGCTTATTATTAATCACATAGGCAAAACCTAATGCATTTACCAATGCTTGCTGAATGGGATACCGCTACATGTCAGTAGTCAGTAAAATATTAATGTTTACGACTGGATTTCATATGTGAATCATTAATACATACCATAAGGAATAGTTATTTGAAAGGGAAGCCCTAAACACATCTCTTTCAAGTCCTGATTCGGTATGAGTTCCCAAACACATTTAGCAATTCTGTAACCTGTTATGACTAAAGGCTTTAGTACATTCAAAAAGCACATTTATGGGTCAGAAACCCACGCACATTTATGGGTCAGAAACACAACTTATCAAAGCGCAAAGTTTGCAGTGAGTAAATATGTTTGTACAGCTGGCCTCAGTGAGCAACAGTTGCATTCAGCTGAGAACACCAAACAAAGATCAATAGTTTTCATTTGCAACAATAAGATGACTGGTATGATTAATTTCAATTACCACTTTGCTACTTTGTAAGTTTCAGCATAATAACGTTTGTGTTTTCTAAAAGCAAGTTCTGGCAAGGTCAACAGTGGAAAGAGGCCACTGCAATGGAAACATAAGGGCTCCTTTGAATGTTGAATAAAAAATATTTTTCTGCCAACATGTCCTCAGCTGGCCAAGGTCCAGTATTTGCACTACTAGGGGGAGTCTGTAATTCCTCTGCATTGCAGGTATAATTTGGCTGGTTCATCCCAATGTGGAAGGAGGAGTAAGCGTGTAAAATATGTAACGTGATACACAGACTGATCACTGCCACACTCAGCAATCAACAACCCTCACACAGCTTACCTGAAGCTAAATCCCTAAAGTTTAAAGAGCCCTAACAGTAATATATCATGATGTCAATGCTGCCAAAATCGCTGCCACTAGCTAATACTGCTGCTCTTGAACACATGCTACTGATGGGGCCCTCACTTCACTGCTGATGATTAACTCCATAGTATTCTCCAAGGATCTGATTAGATTGGCTGCTTCCCCAAGTGTGGTCATAGCTGTGATGAGACTTCGCAGTAAGGTCCAGCGGTGGTCCCAGAAAATCATGTGTCAGGGTTCACCTGAATGGATGGTGTCGGATTTGCACCTAGTGCTTTGAGGAGAGATGCAGAAAGTAACCAATTGTAGTGAGTAAGGAAAAGGTGGTAAACTGGACCATGCTAAGTGTGGAGAATGAAATTGTCTTTTCTTTCTTGTAAACTTGCCAAAACTAATTTGTGATGTTCTTCTTGATTTGGGAGTGCTTATTTCTAGGTTAAGTTATCAAGTTGATTTATTATACACTGCTGAAGGCCACCTAAAAAAAAAAGCTGCTTTTGAACTTTCCTGTTCTTGATTTGTCTTTGCAAACCCAACAGAAACTTCGAGAATAACTGGTTACCTGTTATAAATCGAAGTGTCCCCTTTCCCTGCCCAGACTCCAGAAAGTCTGAGATCACAAAAGCCTAGTGTGAAATCCTTTGTATGTGCACAGGAACAGTGGCTTTGAAATGTAAGTGGGACTGTACTCAGCCCGCCCCTCCCACTCCTGTCCTGCCAGAGATGGCCCATCCTTCTACCACCCTTTCCTCTACTGTGTGGCTGTCTCTGAGGAATACACAAAGACCAACTGCTGATTACACCTAGTCATGTGACTGAGGAGAAAGGCTGAATGCACCAAATGGTTAGCACAAGAACATGACTTTATAAAAGTTGATATTTCCAAATTGTAGCTTAAAATCCAAATGTACCATTGAAGAGGATTTTAAATTAAAATTTCCCAGGCACCAAACGTGGCATTTCTACCTGCTTGCACACAAGGGTTATCACTTAATAAATGTAATGAGGTAACCCATGTTGTCCTATAGGAGAGGTCGGTCTTGCAGCAGTGAAAAACAAATTTGAGTTTTTCACACCGAAGACATGTAAAACAAAGGTGCATGGCCAACCTTTTAAATACAATGTCCCCTGCCCTATGGGCTGTTTGGGGTCTACCCTAGGAGTGACATATGTATTAAAATTGAAGATTTAGGCCTGGCAAAATGGTTATTTCCACAGTTTAAACTGCACACACACAGGCTGCAATACCAGGCCTGGGACATGTTTTAAGGGTGTTATAAGTGCTGCAGGCTCACTAGTAACTTTTTATTTACCGGCCCTGGGTATATGGTATACCACTTTACTTGGGACATATAAGTAAATCAAATATGCCAATCAGGTGTAAGCCAATATTAACATGTTTTGGTGAGTGAGCACATGCACGTTAGCACTGGGTAGCAGTGGTAAAGTGCAGAGTCCTAAGGCTAACAAACATGAATTCAGCAAAAAAAGGAGTGAGGCACAAGGTTTGGGGTAAGACTACATTAGGGCTGAAACATCTAATAGAGAACCTTAAACAAGGCTGGGATAGACTTTGAAGACAGGGCACATAATCATACAACTGTCAACACAGCAGATACCAATCTAGTCCACTCCTAGTGCTGCTTCAAAGCCCACAATCAATGCCACCTCCACAAGTCTAGGGTGATGATCTAGTGCATTCATTTTTTCAAATCATGATTAGCTCATCAAGGTGATATTCTCTTTGTATTCTGGGACGTATACCCTCTTTTAATGAGGGATTAGAACTACAAATTCCAGAATGCAAAGCAAACATCTGCCCTTAATGAGCTATTCAGTATATAATAGTGTCAGAGAGGGGTTGGTCAGGTCAACGGAGCTTCCAGGGAGCCGGCAAGGCATCTGTAGCTTTGTGAGGCACCGATCAAGAATAGAGAGTGACGTTACCGTAGCCTGCAGGACAGAAACATAATACAATATGAGGCCAGCCCTACAGCCTGCACTGCACTTGTTGTGCAGTCATAGGCCAGACATGGGAGACAGGTTCACAAAAAATGATGCATGTTAATATTTTCAAAAACTATTCATATTGGTAAATCAGTGTAACCATTTTCAACAAGGAATACATAAGAAACATGAAAATAAAGAACACTGGCAAAGCCAGCCGATCCGACACTGATGGTCAGTCTTTTGGTTTTGTCAATGTGTGTCTTGTTTTGACATGGCTTTTGTAACACTTTATTGTCATGGGAGCTTCCAGGTCCTCACCATTGACAAACATTGGCAAAATGCAAAAAAAAGTCTTAAAAAAACCAACAACAAAAACACACATTGCCACAGTAGTTTGTGGCACTGATCAAAACTACTCTGTGTGCCAATATGCTCCTTATGGAAGAGAGAAATGTGATCACTCACAGTAGAGCCAGCCAATAGTGAGATAAACAGAATCATAATAAACACAAAATGTCTTGGTTAAAGCCAGACCCAATTAGGGGCCCCATTTTTGAAGAAAGTCACAAAGGTGCACCCTTGGTGTATGTCTTTGCATTAGTGGCATTCATGAATTCACCAGAATTTACAGAAGTAGACCAGGAAATAGTACTCCTAGAAAGTATTAGTGAACTGCATTTTAGAACGAGCAAACACGCATGCGTAGATTTGCTCATGCGAAAATCGACTGTGTTTACAAATACAGTTCCCAACCCTGGAACAACTTCTATTTCGGCCCTTGTCAGGAGTAAAGTTCTTGGTATGGTGCTCACTGTGCCACTGGATTTAAGCTAACCTGGCTGATGAAGGGTGATACCCAGAAACCGGTCCCAGGATGCCTGTTTCCGGTCCAGGGAGAACCTGGCCTGGCAGTTCGGGCTGGACTGTTCCCATGAGGAACAGGGTCAAAACTGATTTGCATATGGCTGGGTTCAAACTGGGATGGCATGGTGAGCAAAAGAACAATGGATTAAACCCAGATCTGTGACTGGGGGTGAGTGCTTGCATTGTTCAGCACTCCGTCAATCATCCTTTTGTGTTGCTAGGGAACCAGGATGGACTTCTGACTGTTGGGGATGAAGCCCAAATCCTGAAGCAGGGTGATCGCCCACTCTAAATGGGTCGTCAGAAGGAGAGGACACTGAGCTATGAGGATAATGTTATTGAGATAAATGATCAGACGAACCCCTTTGGACCGAAGAAATTCCACCACTGGGCGCATCACTTTTGTGGAAGCCCGAGGGGCTGAGGACAAACCGAAGGGAAGGACCTTGTATTTGTAACAGCCTTGCCAAAGGAACTGCAGGAATCTTCGATGAGGGGGAAAATAGGAATGGTCGAATAAGCATCATTTAAATCTATGTGGACCATCCAATCTTTCTCTCTTAGGATGTCTCTTAACAAATGAATGCCCTCCATCTTGAAGTGGCGATAAACTATCCAGCCATTGAAGTCTTTTAGATTCAAGACCAGACGGAAATCGCTGCCTTTCTTTTGTACCAGAAAAAATCAGACTGAGAAAACCGTAAGGATGAGAAGATGAGGCCACTATGACCCCCTTGGACAGAAGCGTCGAGACTTCCAGTGAGATAAACTCCCGATCTTGTAGGGAAAAAAACATTTCCGGGGAAGGATCCCCTTGAACAGGTGAGCTGTAAAATTCCAGCTTGAAATCCTGAACGGTGTCCAGAACACAGGGGTCCTGCGTGATCTTGTGCCAAATGTGAACAAACAAAGCTGTCCTGCCTCCCAGAATTACCTCTGAACATGAAATAACTCACCTGTAGTAGTGGGCTCCCGATAGGTGGAGTAGGATCCTTTAGATCTTCCTTTTCTGAATCGATTACGACTCCCACGTGACCTGGTGGGGTAGAAGGTGGAGGCGGAATCCTGATAACCTCCCCTGGGCTGTTGGTAGGAACCTCGCTGGGGGGCCTTGATAATAGTTACGGCCGAAGGCTCGCCCTCTGTAGCGTCCGGCCCTGAAAAAAAGCGGCTGCAGAACCTTCTTTATAGATCCTTGGGCCTTGTCAAGATTAGCAGAAGTGGATGCGCACTTTGAAAGTTCCTTGAGGAAGGTAGATCCAAAAAGCAGACCCTGCACTAAGGGTCCTGATTCAGACGAGGCCAGATCAGTCTCTTTGGGATCCATCTTAAGTAAAATGGAGCGACGCTGCTCACTGGATATGGCACAATTAGCGTTTCCTAAAAAACATAAGGCCCTCTGAGCCCAACCAACCAGTACTTCGGGATTAACTGGAGTACCCGATGCCTTAGCCTGGAAACCTAACTCCAAGATATCAGGGAGGAGACCTGACCGAGACGAGAACACACGTCTCTCACATGTTCCACAAGCCCCAGGGGAGAATGAGCCGATAGAAAGGCTTACGCACGCATGCACACGAAGCAGGCATCTCATGAACTAGAAAGAGGACAGCGCGTCATGCAAGACGCACTGTCCTCGCTCTCCTCCCGACGCTCCACACACAGAAGCAAGGAGTTCACAAAAAACCCCTGCGGGGAGGAAAAAACGCTCCCCAGACTAAGGCAGAAAATAAATAAATAAAGTTGGCTGAAAGGAGCACATTGCAAGCGAGCAGGTATAATTGAAGTGAAATACACAGAATCCGCTCAACGCGACGCGCTCCTCAAACACACATAAAGTACCAATATAAATGTGGACACTTAACTGGCTGCGAAGCAGCAAAGAAAGAGGGGGAGTTCCATTTATTATGGGCTTTTATAGCGCTTGGCTCTATGGGTGTCATGTGACATGGTGTAACAGGATGTGAAGTTTTTTTCTGTTCTCTTATTGGCTGCTGAAAATTAAAAGTATGGAAAGAGAAGCATCATCAGAGCCTCCGGTCCTGGCATGGAATTGTAGCCTCTGTCCACTCACAGCCCCCACTGCACTATTTACTCAGTGTCCCCTTCGCTTCCTGCCCCTTTTACTCACATCTACCACCTGTTCCCTGCCCCTTCAACTCTTCACTCTCTTCTCCCATCCCGTCTAGGCACTCACTGCCTTGTCCCTGCCCAGTATGTTCACAAACTGCCCCAGACCATTCCACGCTGCCTCTCCCTCTACTCCCCGCACCTTCTACCATACATACCTACCCGCACGCTGCCACTGCTAATACACTGCCCCGTCCTGCCCTTCACCTCACGCGGTTTCCTTTGCTCCCTGCCCCATTTAGTCACATCTACGTCTCGGCTCCCTGTCCCTTCTGCTCCCGGCCCCATCGGGCACTCTCTGCCCCTCGCCCTCCCGGTATATCCGGACACTGCCCTCCTGCCCCAGACCATTCAACTAATACCCTGCCCTTCGCCCCTGCCCCCTCCTGCCCACGCACCGGCCCCTCTGCATGCTGGCGGCACTGATGATCCTGCCCTCTGCCACCCCCTCACCCTGGCCCTTCGCCTGAAATACTCCTGGGGCCCAACCCCAGTTAAAGCGGCCCCCGTCCACCCTCCCGGGGGAGGCTGCAGGCCCCCGCCTCTTCAGAATAAAATTAACTCACACTGGCTGTCAATTATTTTACTTCAGACGCGGCGCTTTAGGTATAAGCTTTTAACAATTTTTTCCTCAACTATCCATTTTTTTCCTACACTGAACTGGAATTATGATGCGTCATTTATATGTGTGAATCCAACACAGAGCGTCGACGGCGACTGAAACACAAACAGGTATTTCCTGTCACAAAAATAACCTTGAACGCCGCACGCACCTGAAATCTAGAAAGTGCCCCGAAGGACGTCCTCAAACCACAGAAACGGCCTCTTCGTGCGCCCCCAGCCCCTACCTTACCGGGTCCCAACGAACCGTTTCCGCGCCCGGCGCCCCCTCACCTCTCTCGACGAGCGCTCCTCAGGCTCAGCGCGCGATGGGATGTCAGCACGGCTGTGATTGGCTATTCTTTAGACATAACTAAGGCTGTGATTGGCTATTTTTTCCCGCTCAGGTCACGCGCTGCCACCTTCAGCTGCCTGCAACACAAGGGCGAGCGCATGCGCAAAAAAAGCGCGCGCGCACGCACGCACGCACGCACACACACACACACACACTCTCTTTGTAATTTAAACTCTGAAACTAGGCACTCAAACATGTTTTTCCTCTAATAAAGCTGTTTAATCCTTTTTTCTCTTCCTCTCCTTCATTCTTTCTTCCTCACATTTTCCCTCTTCCTTGTCTATTTTCAGTCCTTCTTCTCATTTCCTTATTTATCGTTGTTTTTCTCATTCATATTCTTCTCTCACGCTGTCACATCTTGCCTCCTCTCCTTCTTCCTCCCCTGCCCCCTTTCTTTTCTTCCTAGCCTCCCTTTCCTCATCCATTCCTTGTTTTTTATCCTTTTTCCTTTCTTTGCTCCCTCTGTTCGTTCCTTTATTGACATCTTTCCTTTCTTTTTCTTGCCTTTCTCCACGCTTCCTTCATTCCTTCCTTTTCTTCCTTCTTTCATTCCTTATCTTATTTAAAGCCTTTTTGCTTTCTTACTCTCTCCCGGACCACTGGAATTATGTGGTTCTGCTGCTGCGACGATGTTCGCATAATTGCAGATTTGCCACATAATCCATCATCTGCCTCATAATCTGCAGATTTTAACAAAAAAATGTGTTTGTACCTCAAACGGTTCAAAAGTTACTAAAGACGAAGCAACACATGTTGTTGCTCAGTGATAGGTCCGTTGCAAAGGTTGGCTTACCACCTTTCTGTAGCTTATTGCGATAATTAGATGTTAAACTGATACTAATGAAGTGCAATTAATGCCCAGACAGTGTTAACTTTCAAAATAATAAAGTAATACTATCACAAAATGTGCCACATAACCCCACATAATTTGCCTTTTCTGGCTGCGTAATTTACTTAACCCTGCCACATAATTTGGCCCTTCCCTGCCACATAATGTCTGTGGCCCTGACTATACCTCATTTTGTCCATCTATTAATTTGCAGCACGAACATATGCACTATAAAGATGGTGTCAATCACTCAGCCAATCAGTGAATGGGAAGTTTATGTGGAAGATGCAACCAAGCTGCTGAGGCACTTTGACAATTTGCTGCAATCGTCTACATACATGCCAACAGGCTTGATTCAGCTAGACGACTCACAAACTTTTAAGCCAAAAATGGCTTTAATTTAGCTGTGCACCACTTAAAATTGCCTTTGATTCAATAGAAGTTAATTAGGGAAACACATTTTTATTTTTTAAATCTCACACTTTCTGAACTAAAATGTGGGCATGTATGCATCCAGCTCACATTTCAAACCTTGCTGCTACAAGGTGTTTGCTGTTTTCCTGATCAATGTATGCTGTTATTGCGATACTTGTAGTTATGTTGATTACCGTGAGTGAGTAGTTTATTGTACAGATAATAAAATCCAATACATTTAAAACAAAAAGATCAACCAATAAAACATTTACAATCAAATGTTAAAAACGTACTAAAAACACTCCATGATTTAAATACACATACCACAGTGAGAAACATTCCTACATAATAATATAAAACCTTCAGTTAAAATAAGACCGGACCACCACAGCCCAGAACCCCACATGATGCATAATAAACAGAAGGGCTCACAGTGCTCAAAGTCCTAAAGTGCTTAGTGCGTTAAATGATCATTAAGTTAGATACCAATAAGAATCACAACCCAGGATGCAACACTGAGGGTCAGCAACCTGACGAATGACTACAGACCAAAGAGGCAAGAGCGGGTGAAAATTCCAAACATAATTATCCACTGCTTGCAGTGCCCCTTAATTGGTTTGGGCGATTTTAATAAATTTAGTCAGTAACACATTCAACTTTAAATTTGCAGGATCCAAGGACTTAATAATGGCCTGTCGACAGGAGCGAATCCCCAGTTCCTTCCACTTACTCTAAAGCAGAGGTCTACGTTCCTTAAGTAAAGCTGGACACAAACCACATGTTCAATTGTTTCTTCCACGTTACCAAAACCCCTGCACATCACTCCCTATCCCGGAGTTAACCGCCATAAGGGTAAATGTTTAAAAAAACAAAAAAAATCGTTTTGTTAATTACACCCCACTTGCCATAAGCTGTAAGACAAAACATTACCTGTTTCAGACATGCTTTATGCACTGCAAATGAGCATAACTCTATGAAAGAAAACGCTCCAGGGGGGCCTCTTCACCATGGTGCACAAGCGGCTGACCCCTGACCTGAGAGCTCTGACTGGGTCCGGAGTGTGGGCACGATGTATTTTGCAGGGGACCCCCTCAAGTTGTGTTACGCCACTCGTTGGGGCCAATCATTGGGGGCCCAGTTAAATCACCAAAGGCATACTTTATGGATCCACCCAAGAGCAGCAGAGTGTCCACCTACTGGAGGGGCTGTTAAACCAGTTAAGGAGAACTATAAGGAATCCACTATGAAGATCCCTTTACAACAGAAACAGTGCCATACAACATGATGCATCTGCTGTTTTATTTTGTTATGTTATACTAGTGGCTTTGCAATGCTAGGCATGTTAGCATTAAGATGAGTTTGGGCAAACACAGCCAACACAGGTTAGGTTTACATCAATAGTAGTGAAATTATAAACACATGCTTGGTATTCATATAATTTTCTGCATACTAAATGAAGATTACAATAAGAGAAAAAAATGTACTTTCTTAGTAATCACACTTATCCATTTTGAATCCAGAGGCACTGTCTGCGGGGTGCCGGGGGCACGTAGGTGCCCATATTGCGATTCTTTCTGCACAAATCTGGGAACACAGTGTCCAGCCATGCCACGGGTACCCGGCAGGATCATTCTAAATGATCATTATTTTAATACAAGGATATGAAATCTCAGATAGAGAGTGTTGTGGGTTCTCCTTAACGCCTGAGTTGGACAGCTTTATTTTAGCATTAAGCCCGCTGCCTGTGCCTTTTACACGTAGGCACTGTTTTATATATATTTATTTTATCACAGAAGGCTTTCAGCTTGAGTGGAGTTTTAGAATTGTATCCATAGTTTTTGTCAGCTACAAATGCATAAAACTATAGTGTTTGCTCTGCATTAAAGGCCTCCTTTGGGGCACCAAGGACAGCCGAGGTGTTGGAGAAGATGCCCGTCCATAACCTCATTCTGACATTTGAGTTCACATTGATTACTAGTCTCAGCTCTTTATTTCCTGGAACATCTTGTGTCCCCTTTCCTCTTTCCTACTTCTCGGCTTAGCTTTCCTTTTCCTTTTATCCTTTGCTGCCTCTCACTCTACACTTGTGTTTCCTCTCACCTCTCCTCCCGTCTCACTCTCCTTCGTTTATAACTCTTCATTAATCTGCTTTAATCCTGTCATCTCTGTTCATCTTTTTTTCCTCCCCCTCACTCTCTTGTATTCCTCGCTTCTCACCATCTCAGTGTCTCAATCTCATCTTCAGTCTTTCTCTACAAATCCTCCTTATCTCTTCTCCTTCACTTTCTCCCTCCAGCCCCTTACTGCGCCTTCTTGTTCTTGACCCGTCCTCTTCCCTCAGCCTTTCATTCTCCATCTCACTCTATTGTCTCCCACCCTCCTCTTCACTAATAAGCTTCTCTTTGAACCTATCTTTTAGTTTCTTGTGAAACCATCCATTCTTTCTCCTTCTTTCGTCTTTTCCCACTCAGTCTTCCTTTGCTATCAGCCTCTCTCTCGCTCTTTTCAACATATCATCTCTATGACTTCCTCATCCTTGATCTCGGGTCTACTTTCTTCTGTTCCCTCCTCCTTAGTATGTTTCTTTCATCCCCCTCGTTGTCACTTCCACCTTCTTCCTTCCCGCTCGCCATCTCTTTTCTACCCTCTCACTTCCCTTTCTAACTTCCTCTCCTCTGTAATCTTCTCTTCATCTCTCGTCCTCATCATTGCACCTACCCTTTTCTTGCTATATTTTCTTTTCTACTCATCCTCCAAATTCCTTCCTTCATGTCCCTCCTATTCACCCTTTCTCATCCTACCCCCTCTTCTCTCCCACCTAGTGACAATGATTTAACCACTTCCGGCGATTACGGTCCTTGAGCAAGGAAGGGTAATGTAGAGACCTTGTAGGGCCTGAGAGTACTGAGAAAGCTGGAAACTGATGCACTTGATGGCCCAGACAGAAGGGGCGATGGTTCTGGACTAATACAAGGGTAAAACTGGACACTACAAACTGTGTGTAGGAAGTTGGCTCTGTATGTGCTATTTCAAAGTAAGGAATAGCATGCACAGAGTCCAAGGGTTCCCCTTAGAGGTAAAATAGTGGTAAAAATAGATAATACTAATGCTCTATTTTGTGGTAGTGTGGTCGAGCAGTAGGCTTATCCAAGGAGTAGTGTTAAGCATTTGTTGTACATACACATAGACAATAAATGAGGTACACACACTCAGAGACAAATCCAGCCAATAGGTTTTTATATAGAAAAATATCTTTTCTTAGTTTATTTTAAGAACCACAGGTTCAAATTCTACATGTAATATCTCCTTCGAAAGGTATTGCAGGTAAGTACTTTAGGAACTTCAAATCATCAAAATTGCATGTATACTTTTCAAGTTATTCACAAATAGCTGTTTTAAAAGTGGACACTTAGTGCAATTTTCACAGTTCCTAGGGGAGGTAAGTATTTGTTAGTTTTACCAGGTAAGTAAGACACTTACAGGGTTCAGTTCTTGGTCCAAGGTAGCCCACCGTTGGGGGTTCAGAGCAACCCCAAAGTCACCACACCAGCAGCTCAGGGCCGGTCAGGTGCAGAGTTCAAAGTGGTGCCCAAAACACATAGGCTAGAATGGAGAGAAGGGGGTGCCCCGGTTCCGGTCTGCTTGCAGGTAAGTACCCGCGTCTTCGGAGGGCAGACCAGGGGGGTTTTGTAGGGCACCGGGGGGGACACAAGCCCACACAGAAATTTCACCCTCAGCAGCGCGGGGGCGGCCGGGTGCAGTGTAGAAACAAGCGTCGGGTTTGTAATGGAAGTCAATGGGAGATCTAGGGATCTCTTCAGCGCTGCAGGCAGGCAAGGGGGGGGTTCCTCGGGGAAACCTCCACTTGGGCAAGGGAGAGGGACTCCTGGGGGTCACTCCTCCAGTGAAAGTCCGGTCCTTCAGGTCCTGGGGGCTGCGGGTGCAGGGTCTCTCCCAGGTGTCGGGACTTTGGATTCAAAAGAGTCGCGGTCAGGGGAAGCCTCGGGATTCCCTCTGCAGGCGGCGCTGTGGGGGCTCAGGGGGGACAGGTTTTTGTACTCACAGTCTTAGAGTAGTCCTGGGGTCCCTCCTGAGGTGTTGGATCGCCACCAGCCGAGTCGGGGTCGCCGGGTGCAGTGTTGCAAGTCTCACGCCTTTTGCGGGGAGCTTGCAGGGTTCTTTAAAGCTGCTGGAAACAAAGTTGCAGCCTTTCTTGGAGCAGGTCCGCTGTCCTCGGGAGTTTCTTGTCTTTTCGAAGCAGGGGCAGTCCTCAGAGGATGTCGAGGTCGCTGGTCCCTTTGGAAGGCGTCGCTGGAGCAGGATCTTTGGAAGGCAGGAGACAGGCCGGTGAGTTTCTGGAGCCAAGGCAGTAGTCGTCTTCTGGTCTTCCTCTGCAGGGGTTTTCAGCTAGGCAGTCCTTCTTCTTGTAGTTGCAGGAATCTAATTTTCTAGGGTTCAGGGTAGCCCTTAAATACTAAATTTAAGGGCGTGTTTAGGTCTGGGGGGTTAGTAGCCAATGGCTACTAGCCCTGAGGGTGGGTACACCCTCCTTGTGCCTCCTCCCAAGGGGAGGGGGTCACAATCCTAACCCTATTGGGGGAATCCTCCATCTGCAAGATGGAGGATTTCTAAAAGTTAGAGTCACCTCAGCTCAGGACACCTTAGGGGCTGTCCTGACTGGCCAGTGACTCCTCCTTGTTATTCTCATTATTTTCTCCGGCCTTGCCGCCAAAAAGTGGGGCCTGGCCGGAGGGGGCGGGCAACTCCACTAGCTGGAGTGTCCTGCTGGGTTGGCACAAAGGAGGTGAGCCTTTGAGGCTCACCGCCAGGTGTGACAATTCCTGCCTGGGAGAGGTGTTAGCATCTCCACCCAGTGCAGGCTTTGTTACTGGCCTCAGAGTGACAAAGGCACTCTCCCCATGGGGCCAGCAACATGTCTCGGTTTGTGGCAGGCTGCTAGAACTAGTCAGCCTACACAGATAGTCGGTTAAGTTTCAGGGGGCACCTCTAAGGTGCCCTCTGTGGTGTATTTTACAATAAAATGTACACTGGCATCAGTGTGCATTTATTGTGCTGAGAAGTTTGATACCAAACTTCCCAGTTTTCAGTGTAGCCATTATGGTGCTGTGGAGTTCGTGTTTGACAGACTCCCAGACCATATACTCTTATGGCTACCCTGCACTTACAATATCTAAGGTTTTGTTTAGACACTGTAGGGGTACCATGCTCATGCACTGGTACCCTCACCTATGGTATAGTGCACCCTGCCTTAGGGCTGTAAGGCCTGCTAGAGGGGTGTCTTACCTATACTGCATAGGCAGTGAGAGGCTGGCATGGCACCCTGAGGGGAGTGCCATGTCGACTTACTCGTTTTGTCCTCACTAGCACACACAAGCTGGCAAGCGGTGTGTCTGTGCTGAGTGAGAGGTCTCCAGGGTGGCATAAGACATGCTGCATCCCTTAGAGACCTTCCTTGGCATCAGGGCCCTTGGTACTAGAAGTACCAGTTACAAGGGATTTATCTGGATGCCAGGGTCTGCCAATTGTGGACACAAAAGTACAGGTTAGGGAAAGAACACTGGTGCTGGGGCCTGGTTAGCAGGCCTCAGCACACTTTCAATTGTAAACATAGCATCAGCAAAGGCAAAAAGTCAGGGGGCAACCATGCCAAGGAGGCATTTCCTTACACAACCCCCCCCCAAACGAAAGAGGATGAGACTAACCTTTCCCAAGAGAGTCTTCATTTTCTAAGTGGAAGAACCTGGAAAGGCCATCTGCATTGGCATGGGCAGTCCCAGGTCTGTGTTCCACTATAAAGTCCATTCCCTGTAGGGAGATGGACCACCTCAACAGTTTAGGATTTTCACCTTTCATTTGCATCAGCCATTTGAGAGGTCTGTGGTCGGTTTGAACTAGGAAGTGAGTCCCAAAGAGGTATGGTCTCAGCTTCTTCAGGGACCAAACCACAGCAAAGGCCTCCCTCTCAATGGCACTCCAACGCTGCTCCCTGGGGAGTAACCTCCTGCTAATGAAAGCAACAGGCTGGTCAAGGCCATCATCATTTGTTTGGGACAAAACTGCCCCTATCCCATGTTCAGAGGCATCAGTCTGCACAATGAACTGCTTAGAATAATCTGGAGCTTTGAGAACTGGTGCTGAGCACATTGCCTGTTTCAGGGTGTCAAAGGCCTGTTGGCAGTCCACAGTCCAGTTTACTTTCTTGGGCATTTTCTTGGAGGTGAGTTCAGTGAGGGCTGTCACAATGGATCCATATCCCTTCACAAACCTCCTGTAATACCCAGTCAAGCCAAGGAATGCCCTGACTTGAGTCTGGGTTTTTGGAGCTACCCAGTCCAGAATAGTCTGGATCTTGGGTTGGAGTGGCTGAACTTGGCCTCCACCTACAAGGTGTCCCAAGTAAACCACAGTTCCCTGCCCTATCTGGCATTTGGATGCCTTGATAGAGAGGCCTGCAGATTGCAGAGCCTTCAAAACCTTCCTCAGGTGGACCAGGTGATCCTGCCAGGTGGAGCTAAAGACAGCAATATCATCAAGATAAGCTGTGCTAAAGGACTCCAAGCCAGCAAGGACTTGATTCACCAACCTTTGGAAGGTGGCAGGGGCATTCTTTAAACCAAAGGGCATAACAGTAAACTGATAATGCCCATCAGGTGTGGAGAATGCTGTCTTTTCTTTTGCTCCCGGTGCCATTTTTATTTGCCAGTACCCTGCTGTCAAGTCAAAGGTACTTAGAAATTTGGCAGCACCTAATTTATCAATGAGCTCATCAGCTCTTGGAATTGGATGGGCATCTGTCTTGGTGACAGAATTGAGCCCTCTGTAGTCCACACAAAACCTCATCTCTTTCTTTCCATCTTTGGTGTGAGGTTTGGGGACTAAGACCACTGGGCTAGCCCAGGGGCTGTCAGAGCGCTCAATGACTCCCAATTCCAGCATCTTGTGGACTTCCACCTTGATGCTTTCTTTAACATGGTCAGATTGTCTAAAGATTTTGTTCTTGACAGGCATGCTGTCTCCTGTGTCCACATCATGGGTACACAGGTGTGTCTGACCAGGGGTTAAGGAGAAGAGTTCAGGAAACTGTTGTAGGACTCTCCTACAATCAGCTTGCTGTTGGCCAGAGAGGGTGTCTGAGTAGATCACTCCATCTACTGTACCATCTTTTGGGTCTGATGACAGAAGATCAGGGAGAGGTTCACTCTCTGCCTCCTGATCCTCATCTGTTACCATCAACAGATTGACATCAGCCCTGTCGTGGAAGAGCTTAAGGCGGTTTACATGGATCACCCTTTTGGGGCTCCTGCTTGTGCCCAGGTCCACCAAGTAGGTGACCTGACTCTTCCTCTCTAGTACTGGGTAGGGGCCACTCCATTTGTCCTGGAGTGCCCTGGGAGCCACAGGCTCTAGAACCCAGACCTTCTGCCCTGGTTGGAACTCAACCAGTGCAGCCTTTTGGTCATACCAAAACTTCTGGAGCTGTTGGCTGGCCTCAAGGTTTTTGGTTGCCTTTTCCATGTACTCTGCCATTCTAGAGCGAAGGCCAAGTACATAGTCCACTATGTCCTGTTTAGGCTCATGGAGAGGTCTCTCCCAGCCTTCTTTAACAAGGGCAAGTGGTCCCCTTACAGGATGACCAAACAGAAGTTCAAAGGGTGAGAACCCTACTCCCTTCTGTGGTACCTCCCTGTAAGCGAAAAGCAGACATGGCAGGAGGACATCCCATCTCCTTTTGAGTTTTTCTGGGAGCCCCATGATCATGCCCTTTAATGTCTTGTTGAATCTCTCAACTAAGCCATTAGTTTGTGGATGGTAAGGTGTAGTGAATTTATAAGTCACTCCACACTCATTCCACATGTGCTTTAGGTATGCTGACATGAAGTTGGTACCTCTGTCAGATACCACCTCCTTAGGGAAACCCACTCTGGTAAAGATACCAATGAGGGCCTTGGCTACTGCCGGGGCAGTAGTCGACCTAAGGGGAATAGCTTCAGGATACCTGGTAGCATGATCCACTACTACCAGGATATACATATTTCCTGAGGCTGTGGGAGGTTCCAGTGGACCAACTATGTCCACACCCACTCTTTCAAAGGGCACCCCCACCACTGGAAGTGGAATGAGGGGGGCCTTTGGATGCCCACCTGTCTTACCACTGGCTTGACAGGTGGGGCAGGAGAGGCAAAACTCCTTAACCATGTGGGACATATTGGGCCAGTAGAAGTGGTTGACTAACCTCTCCCACGTCTTGGTTTGTCCCAAATGTCCAGCAAGGGGAATGTCATGGGCCAATGTTAGGATGAACTCTCTGAACAGCTGAGGCACTACCACTCTCCTAGTGGCACCAGGTTTGGGGTCTCTGGCCTCAGTGTACAGGAGTCCATCCTCCCAATAGACCCTATGCGTTCCATTTTTCTTGCCTTTGGACTCTTCAGCAGCTTGCTGCCTAAGGCCTTCAAGAGAGGGACAGGTTTCTTGTCCCTTACACAGCTCCTCCCTGGAGGGTCCCCCTGGGCCTAAGAGCTCAACCTGGTAAGGTTCAAGCTCCAAAGGCTCAGTTCCCTCAGAGGGCAGAACTTCTTCCTGAGAAGAGAGGTTCCCTTTCTTTTGCTGTGTTGCAGTTGGTTTCCCAACTGACTTTCCGGTTCTCTTGGTAGGCTGGGCCATTTTTCCAGACTCCAGCTCTACTTTTTCACCCTGTGCCTTGCATTGTGCTCTTGTTTTCACACACACCAGTTCAGGGATACCCAGCATTGCTGCATGGGTTTTTAGTTCTACCTCAGCCCATGCTGAGGACTCCAGGTCATTTCCAAGCAGACAGTCCACTGGGATATTTGAGGAGACCACCACCTGTTTCAGGCCATTGACCCCTCCCCATTCTAAAGTAACCATTGCCATGGGATGTACTTTTCTCTGATTGTCAGCGTTGGTGACTGTGTAAGTTTTTCCAGTCAGGTATTGGCCAGGGGAAACCAGTTTCTCTGTCACCATGGTGACACTGGCACCTGTATCCCTCAGGCCCTCTATTCTAGTCCCATTAATTAAGAGTTGCTGTCTGTATTTTTGCATGTTAGGCGGCCAGACAGCTAGTGTGGCTAAATCCACCCCACCCTCAGAAACTAGAGTAGCTTCAGTGTGGACCCTGATTTGCTCTGGGCACACTGTTGATCCCACTTGGAGACTAGCCATACCAGTGTTACCTGGATGGGAGTTTGGAGTGGAACCTTTCTTGGGACAGGCCTTGTCTCCAGTTTGGTGTCCATGCTGTTTACAGCTATGACACCAGGCCTTTTTGGGATCAAAGTTTTTACCCTTGTACCCATTGTTTTGTGAAGAGGCTCTGGGCCCACCCTCCTGTGCAGGTCTTTGGGGGCCTGTAGAAGACTCTTTACTATTTTTAGTTTTGGTTGTCTCATCACCCTTCCCCTGGGGAGTCTTTGTGACCCCTTTCTTTTGGTCACCCCCTGTTGAAGTCTTGGACACCCTTGTCTTGACCCAATGGTCCGCCTTCTTTCCCAATTCTTGGGGAGAAATTGGTCCTAGGTCTACCAGATGCTGATGCAGTTTATCATTGAAACAATTACTTAACAGGTGTTCTTTCACAAATAAATTGTACAGCCCATCATAATTACTTACACCACTGCCTTGAATCCAACCATCTAGTGTTTTCACTGAGTAGTCAACAAAGTCAACCCAGGTCTGGCTCGAGGATTTTTGAGCCCCCCTGAACCTAATCCTGTACTCCTCAGTGGAGAATCCAAAGCCCTCAATCAGGGTACCCTTCATGAGGTCATAAGATTCTGCATCTTGTCCAGAGAGTGTGAGGAGTCTATCCCTACACTTTCCTGTGAACATTTCCCAAAGGAGAGCACCCCAGTGAGATCTGTTCACTTTTCTGGTTACACAAGCCCTCTCAAAAGCTGTGAACCATTTGGTGATGTCATCACCATCTTCATATTTAGTTACAATCCCTTTAGGGATTTTCAACATGTCAGGAGAATCTCTGACCCTATTTATGTTGCTGCCACCATTGATGGGTCCTAGGCCCATCTCTTGTCTTTCCCTCTCTATGGCTAGGATCTGTCTTTCCAAAGCCAATCTTTTGGCCATCCTGGCTAACTGGATGTCCTCTTCACTGGGGCTATCCTCAGTGATTTCAGAGGTGTTGGTCTCTCCTGTGAGGGAACCAGCATCTCTGACTATTATTTTAGGAGTCAGGGTTTGAGGGACCCTGTTCTCCCTAGATAGGACTGGTAGGGGGGAATTGTCCTCCAAGTCACTATCCTCTTCCTCTGAGTTGCCACCCTCAGAGGGGTTGGCCTTTTCAAACTCTGCCAAAAGCTCCTGGAGCTGTATTTTGGTAGGTTTGGGGCCCATTGTTATTTTCTTTAGTTTACAGAGTGACCTTAGCTCTCTCATCTGTAGATGGAGGTAAGGTGTGGTGTCGAGTTCCACCACATTCACATCTGTGCTAGACATTATGCTTCTAAAAGTTGGAATACTTTTTAAGAGACTAAAACTGATTCTAGAATCTAATTCAAACTTTTAACAAACTTTTAAACTCTAAAAGAAATGCTAAACAGGATCTAACACAAGGCCCTAGCAGGTCTTTTAAGAATTTAGAAAACTTTTCAAATTGCAAAAATCAATTTCTAATGACAATTTTGGAATTTGTCGTGTGATCAGGTATTGGCTGAGTAGTCCAGCAAATGCAAAGTCTTGTACCCCACCGCTGATCCACCAATGTAGGAAGTTGGCTCTGTATGTGCTATTTCAAAGTAAGGAATAGCATGCACAGAGTCCAAGGGTTCCCCTTAGAGGTAAAATAGTGGTAAAAATAGATAATACTAATGCTCTATTTTGTGGTAGTGTGGTCGAGCAGTAGGCTTATCCAAGGAGTAGTGTTAAGCATTTGTTGTACATACACATAGACAATAAATGAGGTACACACACTCAGAGACAAATCCAGCCAATAGGTTTTTATATAGAAAAATATCTTTTCTTAGTTTATTTTAAGAACCACAGGTTCAAATTCTACATGTAATATCTCCTTCGAAAGGTATTGCAGGTAAGTACTTTAGGAACTTCAAATCATCAAAATTGCATGTATACTTTTCAAGTTATTCACAAATAGCTGTTTTAAAAGTGGACACTTAGTGCAATTTTCACAGTTCCTAGGGGAGGTAAGTATTTGTTAGTTTTA
Source organism: Pleurodeles waltl (assembly GCF_031143425.1). Lineage (NCBI taxonomy): Eukaryota > Metazoa > Chordata > Amphibia > Caudata > Salamandridae > Pleurodeles > Pleurodeles waltl. The sequence continues at coordinate 11,574,767 of NC_090446.1, forward strand.
CCAGGTAAGTAAGACACTTACAGGGTTCAGTTCTTGGTCCAAGGTAGCCCACCGTTGGGGGTTCAGAGCAACCCCAAAGTCACCACACCAGCAGCTCAGGGCCGGTCAGGTGCAGAGTTCAAAGTGGTGCCCAAAACACATAGGCTAGAATGGAGAGAAGGGGGTGCCCCGGTTCCGGTCTGCTTGCAGGTAAGTACCCGCGTCTTCGGAGGGCAGACCAGGGGGGTTTTGTAGGGCACCGGGGGGGACACAAGCCCACACAGAAATTTCACCCTCAGCAGCGCGGGGGCGGCCGGGTGCAGTGTAGAAACAAGCGTCGGGTTTGTAATGGAAGTCAATGGGAGATCTAGGGATCTCTTCAGCGCTGCAGGCAGGCAAGGGGGGGGTTCCTCGGGGAAACCTCCACTTGGGCAAGGGAGAGGGACTCCTGGGGGTCACTCCTCCAGTGAAAGTCCGGTCCTTCAGGTCCTGGGGGCTGCGGGTGCAGGGTCTCTCCCAGGTGTCGGGACTTTGGATTCAAAAGAGTCGCGGTCAGGGGAAGCCTCGGGATTCCCTCTGCAGGCGGCGCTGTGGGGGCTCAGGGGGGACAGGTTTTTGTACTCACAGTCTTAGAGTAGTCCTGGGGTCCCTCCTGAGGTGTTGGATCGCCACCAGCCGAGTCGGGGTCGCCGGGTGCAGTGTTGCAAGTCTCACGCCTTTTGCGGGGAGCTTGCAGGGTTCTTTAAAGCTGCTGGAAACAAAGTTGCAGCCTTTCTTGGAGCAGGTCCGCTGTCCTCGGGAGTTTCTTGTCTTTTCGAAGCAGGGGCAGTCCTCAGAGGATGTCGAGGTCGCTGGTCCCTTTGGAAGGCGTCGCTGGAGCAGGATCTTTGGAAGGCAGGAGACAGGCCGGTGAGTTTCTGGAGCCAAGGCAGTAGTCGTCTTCTGGTCTTCCTCTGCAGGGGTTTTCAGCTAGGCAGTCCTTCTTCTTGTAGTTGCAGGAATCTAATTTTCTAGGGTTCAGGGTAGCCCTTAAATACTAAATTTAAGGGCGTGTTTAGGTCTGGGGGGTTAGTAGCCAATGGCTACTAGCCCTGAGGGTGGGTACACCCTCCTTGTGCCTCCTCCCAAGGGGAGGGGGTCACAATCCTAACCCTATTGGGGGAATCCTCCATCTGCAAGATGGAGGATTTCTAAAAGTTAGAGTCACCTCAGCTCAGGACACCTTAGGGGCTGTCCTGACTGGCCAGTGACTCCTCCTTGTTATTCTCATTATTTTCTCCGGCCTTGCCGCCAAAAAGTGGGGCCTGGCCGGAGGGGGCGGGCAACTCCACTAGCTGGAGTGTCCTGCTGGGTTGGCACAAAGGAGGTGAGCCTTTGAGGCTCACCGCCAGGTGTGACAATTCCTGCCTGGGAGAGGTGTTAGCATCTCCACCCAGTGCAGGCTTTGTTACTGGCCTCAGAGTGACAAAGGCACTCTCCCCATGGGGCCAGCAACATGTCTCGGTTTGTGGCAGGCTGCTAGAACTAGTCAGCCTACACAGATAGTCGGTTAAGTTTCAGGGGGCACCTCTAAGGTGCCCTCTGTGGTGTATTTTACAATAAAATGTACACTGGCATCAGTGTGCATTTATTGTGCTGAGAAGTTTGATACCAAACTTCCCAGTTTTCAGTGTAGCCATTATGGTGCTGTGGAGTTCGTGTTTGACAGACTCCCAGACCATATACTCTTATGGCTACCCTGCACTTACAATATCTAAGGTTTTGTTTAGACACTGTAGGGGTACCATGCTCATGCACTGGTACCCTCACCTATGGTATAGTGCACCCTGCCTTAGGGCTGTAAGGCCTGCTAGAGGGGTGTCTTACCTATACTGCATAGGCAGTGAGAGGCTGGCATGGCACCCTGAGGGGAGTGCCATGTCGACTTACTCGTTTTGTCCTCACTAGCACACACAAGCTGGCAAGCGGTGTGTCTGTGCTGAGTGAGAGGTCTCCAGGGTGGCATAAGACATGCTGCATCCCTTAGAGACCTTCCTTGGCATCAGGGCCCTTGGTACTAGAAGTACCAGTTACAAGGGATTTATCTGGATGCCAGGGTCTGCCAATTGTGGACACAAAAGTACAGGTTAGGGAAAGAACACTGGTGCTGGGGCCTGGTTAGCAGGCCTCAGCACACTTTCAATTGTAAACATAGCATCAGCAAAGGCAAAAAGTCAGGGGGCAACCATGCCAAGGAGGCATTTCCTTACACTGTGTTTATTAGGTTGCAATAAGACCTCAATCAGTTTTAGCACAGCACCCCATAGTGATGCCCCTTGTATGCGCCACATCATGTGATGTCATTTCCTATGATATTTTTGTTGGGTTAAAGGCCATGTGATGTAATATTTTTACTAATTAGCGTGTTTGAAACCTGAAAAATCCTACCAGCTTTGAGTCATAGAAAGTTGGCAAGATAGCACTTACTGTCACAATATAATGTTTCCTAGAAGATGTGACAGGGTCTTTGAGTAACCTAAATAATCTGTTCAACTCTGATCAATTTAAGCTTGAAGGGGAACACTCACCCCCTCCTTGGGGCAATCAAAGCAGTCCTCCCAAATTAAGATTAACCAGCATTTACCTGCTCAGTTCAGAAAAGGTCTAGGAAGCTCTTGTGATGTCCTACCGTCTCCCACCCAAACTCACCATGGCCACCATGCCTTTGAAGATGTTAAACTAAGGAACTTCTGGCCAGTATGACATCAATAACCGTCCCCTCAATATGGGCCTCTGGTTTTCATGAGTCTTGGGGAGGCACAGCTCATAGCTGTTGAGCTGCATTACTAGGGACTGAAAAAGGTATCATTAACTCTCTTCAAAACTGCAGTGTCAGGCTTACAAAAGAAAGGTCTTTCATAGATGGCTAACGCAGACCGCTACTCATTTAACCATGATTTTACCTTCTACAACAGAGAGCACAGGACAAAACGATAAATAATTCAATGTTAATTATAGGCAAACATCATGGGCGTTCAGCGGTGTGGGAAACTGGCACCTTGTTGTAGTACTCTCCCCCCACACAAACTTTTTGCCTGGTTTCTGAAAGCAGCTTGGACTGGAGTGCACTGGGATTCTGCTAACCAGGTTCCCAGTGCCAGGGTTCTCTCCCTAAAACATTGTAGAGGTAATTGGATCCACCTTTAGCTACCACTATAAGTCCCTAGTAAAAGGTACTTAGGTACCTAGGGTGTGTGGTACTATGGATAGGCCGCTGAGGGCAGCAGCACTGGTTGTGCCACCCTCTAGGGCCATGCATCCAGATGCACCCAGCACTGCCATAGCAGGCTGAGTGTCCTGGTGGAAACCTAAAACACAAACTCGACATGACACACTGCCTGTTTGCCCTGTCCACCATGCACTGCATTTACTATGGGTAAGACACCCCTATGGCAGGCCTTACAGGGTGCTCCATATTAATTTGTGAGGGCACAGCTGCATGAGCAATATGCTCTCACTGTGTCCTTGCCAAACCTGGGACATAGTGAGTGAACAGAGCAGCCATTTTAATACATGTGCTGGACACTGGTCAACTCGAGTTTCCCAGCTACACGATGGCCACTCTGAACCCTGGGTTGTTTGGTATTAAACAACTCGGAATGATAAATCAAAACTGTTACCAGTACTGGATTTATTATAAAATGTACCCAGGGGTAACCTTAGAGATGACCCCTGCTAAAGCTAACTAACCTGGCATGGTTGCTGGCTGGTTCCAGCCGCCTGCCACCTCCAGACAGCCAATATGCAAACCTTGGGCGATAGACCTTCCTCTCCGGTTTGTAGAACAATGTCCTTCCTGGGTGGATGAGCTAACACCCCCTCCCTCAGGAATGTGCACTGCCCTGGTGGTAAGCTTCAAAGGGCTACCGCCCTTGAAACTCGACCCCCAGGCCTGCTGCTAGCAGCAGATGGCCTCCCCCACTGTAAACCCCCACTTTTGGCAGGAGCAAAGGCGGGAAACCACACAAAGGGTACTTTGGAGGAGGTGTCAGGTCCCCATCAACCGTGGTACCATTCTTGACCAAACAGATATTTGCAAATGTACCTTTTCGGAAAATGTTGGAGCCCATGGACCCATGTGTCTCTGAGGATCTTTCTTTCATAGCTTTGAAGCTGCCTCGGTCCGTGATTAATTGAATCTGCTCCTCGGTCAGATTTATCCCAAAAAAAACTGCTATTTTCTTAACTGCTGCAGCCAGATCCTAAAATGAGAAAAGGGTCAGTTAAATCATAAAATACAAGACTTATATTTCTCATCACTGGAGGACACAAGATCTCTTTGAAGTGACATTTGGTGTCTGTACAATCAGCTTTTAGCAGTCTGCTGTCAAAGAGCTATTGTGTGCAATTCCAATACGTGGAGTGTGCTTTGGGTCAGCCCACTGCTTTCCATCTGTTGGCTTTTTTCTTAACCCAAATTGTTTGGTTATCATTTAATGGCTTTAATTCCTTTCCTTGTGCGTATCCCTCACCTCATGTCAGGGTACTACTTTTTCCTTTTCTGTGAGCTCTGAGAGGCAGCATATGTTTTTTAGCTCTCTCGCCCATGTCCTCCACCGTAGCTTCCTAGGCACTCTATATTGCTCTCCACCCCACTGAGCTCATGCGTAAAAGCACAACTGCAGGTATATATTTGCCAGGTTTGACTACTGAGAAGAGTTTATTGTAGCTTCCTCCTGACTTCCACGCGCTGCAAGACACCCCAGGTCTTGGCAAATAAAGGAAGCATTTATGGTGCTGGGGAGGGGACGGCAACAAGACTCACTAAGCCTTTGTTTGAGGTTGAAGGTGCACTTTGAGTGACCCAACGCTCATAACTCTGCTCCGCAGGCTGCTGCGGAGCACCAAGTGTCTGGAGAATTTGTTCCAGTTCCTAGACATGAGGAAAGTAGCTGGCAAGCATTTTCCTTTAAATCCTGATACTTCCATAAAAAGTTGTTATTTTCTTTTAGGTTCTTGCAACTAGTTCTGTGTATGTTTTTTAACATAGGTCACATCACATATGTTTTTTTAAATTCTGTTTTGAGTTTCCTGCGTGAAATTTGGAAAATAAACCAGGTATAAAAAACGGAAAATATTTTATTCAATGTTTAGTTTCAAGATACCTTAAGATATGGGTTTGCTTTTCCTCCACTAATTTGCCTATTTTTGTACCTTTTTTTTTAACAATGCTTCACAAACAAGCAATGGCAAGGTGAAAAATCAAAGTGATAGAAATGAAATATTGTATTCAGGGTCTCCCAAGTAACATCATAGAAAGTGATGTCACATGATATTTTACAGTGACACCATTATTAAAAATGACATTGGATAGACCGAAGGCTTGTTGACATGAACAGAAGAGGATAAATGCACCCTACTTCAGTGTAAAAAAACAAGGTAATCTTACGGAGACAGATCTAATACCACAACGTACATCTCATACCCAGGCAAGGCTGTGCAGCTTTGCGAGACTTTCACAACCATCTAAATCATTATTATGCTGTTTGCTTACCGTGTTGGGTTGAGCCATTCAGCCTTAATACACTGGGATCTCAACCCGTTTTAAAGGATCGGACACTACTTGCGCTGTTGCGCACCTCCTTTCACTCTTGGTTGCTGAGCGTTCTTGCTCTCCTGCAGTCTTTCAAGCCAGAACTCCCTGCAGGCAGTGCTACAGTGTGTGATGTCACAGGCAATGGACCATCTTGGATTGGGCAACTTTTTAATTGTGACAGCAGCAATCACTACTTCCTCAAATAATTCGGTTTTAATTTAGGATATCATTCATTCCTTGGCACCTAGGATACTTACATTAACTATTGAAATGTTTTCAACTTTAAGACTCCTCTATGGGTGGTCCTTTGTTGTGTTTTAATTTTTTTTAATTGTATTTTCCTTCCTCATGGTCTCCTGTCAACAAACGCCACAACTACCCTCTTTTCTGTAATTACCTGGTAAACCAAACATCAATTAAAAAAAATATATATATATTTGGTAGGCATTGATGCAGCAATTGTGACGCACCTAGAAAAACTGCAATGTTTTTTAGTCACCTGGGACAAGCAGGTAAAAGGGTATTTGATAATCTACCACCCGCTCAGGTGACTATGACGTTTATCACGAGGCCAAGGAGAGACTCAGGAAGCATTTTTCGGAGGAACCAAGTCTAATTATCGAGAGAGACAATTTCTCCAAGTGGAAACAAGGAAGTGATGAGAGTGTAGATGAGTATACAGCAGCCTTACGCATTTTGGCTTCTACTTGTGAATTTGTACATTCTGTAGACATCTATATCAGGGACTAGTTTGTCTTCAAATGCTTCTCTAAAAAAAGCAGGAGCATTTACTTACCTGAAGAAATCCCACTTTGCAACCATTGATAAAGCTAAGAGCATTGAAAGATCAATGGTTTCAAGCAAAGCGCCATCTGTAGCTGAAGGACACTCCCCGATCTGCTTTGTCTGTGATTCTGATTCACTTAGTATGCTAGCTACAAAAGGGAGACTTTTCAAGAACAATATGTTGAAAAAATCTACAAATTACTCTAGGTGTAGGCCGAAAGCAGACCTGGGAAACAGTTTGATTTGTCCTGTTGCAGAAAAAAGATGTAGCCCTTGCAGGAAGATTGGTCACTTTCAGTTGGTTTGTAGACGCATCAAAAATGACACTACGCTCAGTAATGTGGACATCAATGAATGTGAGAGTAGGTTGAATGATCTCATACTTACAATTGATTGTGTTACAATTCCATTGTTCCACCTCTGGGGGACGCTCTACGTGGACCATCTGCAGCTTGGAAATCACCATTAAAACTCATCCAAAGTCCCTCTCCGACTCCTGCCTTTTCCCCATTTTGATCTTGTATGCAATTGACAACCTACGTTTGAATCCATGGAGTTCAGGGTCCATAATGCACTGCCTAGTGTTCAATAAGACCTGGAATCTGCTGTCCATTGCTGTCCAGGACAGCAGTCCTGTGGTTACTCAGCACAGACTTCTCTCCTCCAGGACTTGAGAGACTGGAATTGCACACATATGTGACCAGTCTTGTGCAGCAAAGCCATGCGGCTCTGCCCTGGGCTTTATGGTGCCTCAAGCTGCTTATAAGCTGCCATTTGTTGAAGCTCCTTGTTCTGGTGTTAGTTTGTTCCTCTGTGTACTGGACCTCTTGTTGGCTTGTTTTCCAGTCCAGTTCCTGCCTTGTTTCCGCCAGAGGTTGTGTCCCGTGCAGCCTGCTACAGAGTTTCCCAGCCCTGCTTGCTTTTGCCTATTCGATTGTCTGGCTTTTTTCCTACAAGTGATGCAGCCCTTATGCTGCTCCCTTTCTAACTGTTTCTGGTTGGTTCCTTCTGTTCCTGCTATTATTTTACAATTACTTATTCCTTTTGCTTCCACCATAGCCCATGTAATTTCTCCACAGTGGCTTAGATTTCGCTCCTAATTCGTGTTCTCTTTCTGTGCGATTCTTAAGCAGTCTCTAGTTCTCTCGAAGTTCAAGTCTCTTGCTTGTTACGGTTCCTAGAATTCTTGTGTTTGACTTACCTGTTCTCTAGTTTTTCCTTGAATACCCTGCTTGTCTCCAGCTGGACCCATAAGTGCATGTTGTGTGTATGTAAGTACAATCATGTTTTGTACCCCAAGGGTCCAGAGACAGAATCGCTTCTGCTGCCTCCCTTCTATGGGGCTTGCAGGGTGACTATCTGTAAGAGTAATCTGCACAGAGGCATTAACGTTCCCTGCTGCTGTGGGAAGTTCTAGTCTTATCTGTGTACAATCCTAGTGGTAAACCTGAGGGTTTTCCTAGATTGGTCTGTTCCCTGTTTGCTCACAGGAGGTTACCATCCTTCTCTAGGCTGTTCCTGTGCTTTACTCTGTATCTGTTCTTTCCTGGTGTATGTCTTTATCTGCTCCTCTGCTTCGGTACTCTACTTCCGTAGGTAGATATTCCGTGATCTTGAGGGGTGCTGCACCCGGAGTTCCTGAAAGATTGTGATGTTAATGTTTAAGAAACACATCGTAAGAAAATGAATGGTCTGATATTTGATGCCACCAGAGGGGGTGTTACTATCCAGGCGTACCTATAACAATTATTGCAGACACCACATTCCAAAAATATTGGCCAAAAGATACTGATGTGAACCCTAAAGCTTTCGGGAATTCGACACTGAGATGCTGGGTTTCTTCTTCAGCTCTCTAGAGTGTTTGGGGAGAAAGACTCAAATTAAAAATGTTTGTGGCACTCAACGGTCGTGTATCATCAAGGATCTAGCGAGGTTAGGCCTTTATCTTAAACCTGGTTCTGACATTCCCATTGTAGTAAGTGAGCTGTGCCCTTAACCTTGATCCTAACTTTTCTTAGACAATGCTCACAAAGTTTCATGAAGTTTTTAAGAACAAGGTGGGCACAGTTAAGAGATTTGCGGTCAGCAGGAAGAAATTAGGGTATTTTACCAGAGGCACGCCAGAGGCAAGCCCGTCTTGGCCCGTCTGCGCCCGGACCGCGCCCAGCGCCCCTCCCCGTGCTCCATGCTCTTCCGACTCCCCCCCAAGCGCCACTTCTCCTCCACAGAATTCCTTGCTCTCAACCCAGGCCGGCACCCCACCTGCGCCCAGGCCAACCCCAAACACACACACGGACCTTTCACATGCCACTCATGCCATTTCTCCTGCACTCACACCAACACCAGCAACACCAACAAGCACTGCAACAACACCAAACCCCACAATCACCTCAACTGCATCCTCCTTAACACCCGCTCCGTCCACAAGCACGCCATCGAGCTTTGGGACCTGCTCACCACAAATTCTCCCTGAAACATGGATGAACTCCTCATCAGAGCCCGACATCGCCATAGCCATCCCAGAAGGTTACAAAATCATCCGTAGAGACCGCACCAACAAACCAGGAGGAGGTATCGCCATAATACACAAAAACTCCATCAAGATTTCCACCAAAACCAACGACACCCTAGACAACGCAGAACACCTACACTTTCAAGTACACATCAACGCCAACACCACCCTTTGAGGAACCCGCATCTACAGACCACCAGGACCGCACCATCAAACGGTCCTTTTACAAAGAACGCATAGACAACAACACACACAACAGCAAGGAACTTTTTGCCATCATCAAAGAACTCACCAAACCCAAATCCTGCACCATCGACCCTCCACACTCCCAAGACCTCTGCAACTCCCTCTCCAACTACTTCCACCGCAAAATCGCAGACATACACGACAACTTCACATCATCAGTACCCACCATCACCACCACCGATCCAACCAACACCACAACACCCTGCCGCACCAACCTACTGAACACCTGGACCCCCACCAATGACGAAGAAATTGGCAAAACCATGAGCTCCATCCACTCAGGCTCCCCAACAGACCCTTGCCCCCACCACATCTTCAATAAGGCCAGCTAAATCATCGCTCCCCAGCTCCGTGCCGTCATCAACAATTCCTTCGACACCGTAACCTTCCCAGATATTTGGATGCACACCGAAGTCAACGCTCTTCTCAAAAAACCCAAAGCAGACCCTGAAGACCACACAAACTACCGACCCACTTCTCTTCTCCCCTTACCCACAAAGGTCGTGGAGAAGATAGTAAACGTACAGCTGTCTCGCTTCCTAGAAGACAACAACATACTTGACGTCTCCCAGTCTGGATTCCGCAAGAACCACAGCACCGAGACTGCCCTCATCACCTGTACAGACAACATCAGGACTAGATTGGACAAAGGCGAGACCGTCGCCCTCATCCTCCTAGACCTCTCTGCAGCTTTTGACACAGTATGCCACCAAACCCTCCGCCCACGCTTTTTCGATGCTGGAATTCGCCACAAAGACCTGGATTGGCTCACCTCCTTCCTCTCCGAAAGAACCCAAAGAGTTTGCCTCCCTCCTTTCTGGTCTACAGCCACCAAGATCATCTGTGGGGTCCCCCAAGGATCCTCCCTCAGCCCCACCCTCTTCAACATCTACATGGCTCCTCTCGCCAACATCCCACGCCCCCACGGCATCACTATCATTTCATATGCTGAGGACACCCAGCTCATCATCTCCCTCACTAGGAACCCAGCTACCGCCAAGAATAACCTGCACGCCATACTCCTCGACATCGCAAACTGGATGACAGCAAGCCGCCTCAAACTGAACTCAGACAAAACAGAGTTCATCATCTTTGGCCCCAACAAGGCAGCATGGAATGACTCTTGGTGGCCCACCACCCTCGGACCACCCCCAACACCCACCACCCACGCACGCAACCTTGGCATCATACTGGACTGGTCTCTCTCCATGACCCAGCAAATCAACACCGTATCATCCTCCTGCTTCAACACCCTTCGCATTCTACGCAAGACTTTCAAATGGATTCCTTTAGAAACAAGAAGAACAGTCACCCACACCCTCATAAGTAGCAGACTGGACTACCGCAACGCCCTCTACGCAGGGACCACAGCCAAGCTTCAAAGAAAACGCCTGAGAACCCAGAACGCAGCCGCACGTCTCATTCTCAACCTCCCTCGCCACAAACACATATCCACCCACCTCAGATCCCTACACTGGCTGCCCATCAACAAAAGGATCATTTTCAAAACCCTTGTCCACGCTCACAAAGCCCTCCACGACACTGGACCGGCCTACCTCAACGAACGAGTCAACTTCCACATACCAACTCGACAGCTCCGTTCCGCCAACCTCACCCTAGCTACAGTCCCCTGCATCCAACGCACCACCTCCAGCGGCAGACCCTTCTCCCACCTCGCTGCCAAGACCTGGAACTCCCTCTCCACCAATCTACGCAAGACCCAGGACCTCCTAACCTTCAGAAAGCACCTCAAAACATGGCTTTTCGAGCAGTAACCACCCCCCCACCCAGCGCCTTGAGATCCTACCGGGTGAGTAGTGCGCTCAAGAAATTATTTGATTGATTGATTTTACCCAGAGATAAGGGTACAGGGTACTCAGTTGTTGTCATTCATCTGTATATGCATGTGTGGACCTTATGTGGCCGTCATATGTGTGGCGTTGTGTCCCTAAGTGACTTTGGTGTAATAATGGGCATTGTTGCCATGATATAGGCACCCTAGGTGTAATGGTGCGCACCCATGGCCTATATTTGTACTACTGGGACATTTGAAGCAAAATCCGTTCATGTGAGGCATTTGTACGCTTGAGTGATGACCTTTGAGGACTATGTATTTCCTGACAATGAAAGCTGATATTTTGAAGACAATTTTTTTTTTTCACAAAAGGTTTTTCTTCTGGGAAATTTAGTTTGATATGCCAGTGACAGGAGTTTCAAAACATATTTAAAGTTAATATTTTCAAGTTTCAGGTTCAGATGGGGAGACATACTGCTGTAGGTGTGTCCTTTGTGCCAGAAGGCACATGGTGCTTTGACTGTCATTTTATTACTGAGATGGACACATTTAAAATTGATAAGCATTTTCCTGGCATTTCTGCTGATAACCTCATCTGAAATGTTTGGAGGTCACTACAGACAATCCTGCTTAGGGTTGTTATAGTGTAATATTTTATGGTGACAAACATTGCTAGTAGGTCATGAGATATTTCCTTGAGCAGAAGTAACTCCTATGTGGCTGGACAGGAGCAGTGCCACCTTCTTTAGTATGCAGGGACCCTCTAAATGAAGTACTGGGCTTACCTTCACCTCTGAGAGCTACTCTGTGGGTGACTGTGAGCTACCAGTAACTCCAGAGCTACTTGTTGGAGACCCCTGAGCTATTCACTTGCTGGCCTACAGTTGGAATGTGCATGCAAAGTTTTCCTTATTAAAAACCCAACGCCATAATTGAATTGAATTTTAATACCTATTAGAAATAATTGTTTAATTATTTTTCTAACCGTTCTTTCCCGAGTTGGCAGTATTAGCATTTTATCTGGACTTGGGCTTTCTGTGAAGGACAGCTTGGACTGCCATAATGAAAATAGCTTTTTAGACCTAGTCGCGTAAGGACATGGTAATATTAACTTTGTGCATGGCACCCAAGTCATGTATGCGTTAAAAGGACAGCAGTACCCTTAACATATCACTTGCCAAAGGGGCACAAGTAACCATAACATACATAGCTTATGTGATCAGGGCAGCTGTACCCTCAACATGTTACACACCAAAGACACACTGGTAACAGAAACCACCAGTCAGCACTTCTTACCGCTTTCATTTCTTCGAACATGAGGATCATAACATTTCCATCGTCTATATGGTCATTCCAGGCGATGGCATGTTCAAAATATGAACTCCAGCACACTGAAACATAAAGGCATGTTGGTGAATGCAGTTTCAGTGCCAGCATATTTCAAGAAAACATGAATCCTCTACATGCCACAATTTCTGCAACACAGTGGCAGTCCTCGGGATTAAAGCCAATAGCTGCTGTTAAATGTTAGTGGTGAGAGTTCAAATATGACACAAGTGTACTGGAGAAATAATATTGGTCTGGAGAGGTTTAAAGACTGCTGTACAAGGTGTTTGGAAATGCTCATCCAAGGGAAAATGTAGGCAACTGGTTCACATTATAGAACACTGGAGAACACTGGAGCAATAACTGTAGTAAAACATGAGTTAGGAAACAGTAGTTTGTAGCACTTTCTACCCTGAAACTTTCAGCTGCCAGCTATCAGCAAGCCACAAATTTAACAAATGGTTGCCATGCACATTCGGCACCATCATCCCACGACCATCCCTCTGAAGAAACATCAACAGCAAAGAGCCCTAGTTCCTCGAAGCCAATAATAGAGAATTGGAGCGCATTAGATGGAATAAGCTAGTCCAACCAACAGACACTGATTCAAACACCAGCTGCACATCTACAGAGCAAACATCAGAAAAGAAAAATCAATATTGTTTGTCTATCCTCTCGTTTTCTCCATGCCAAGCCTGGGAGGGTTCATGATAATTTTCAGAAATCAAAAACCAGAGGGATTCCTCAGCTCCCATCTTTGTGAGAAGATTCTAAAACTCTGGCAAATTCATTCTGGTTCCACTTTTTCTTTCTTTCTGGGAAAAGGCCAAAGATGCTATCGGGCAACCAGCCCTCTCAACCAGACCGGCACCTTTCCACACCTGAAGCAAGTACCCCGAAGCCCCTATCCTCTGGTCTACACAACCCTATGATGATCTAAGATCGCCCAGCAGAAGATCTGGATGCCCCCCATGACCACCTACCCATTTATAACTTCAAGGAACACAGATTAGATATTTACTCAATGGGTCCTGTCTAAAGGCAGCTCACGTGGTGAGTGCATTGTTGATTTATGTACAGGGAATGCATGTCAGAACAACACATGCCTGAATAACGCGGTCAGAACAACAACTGCGTTGCACCACGAATGCCTTTACCACAAATGCCTTAACAACGATTTTTCATTGTAAAGGTATTCCTGGTAAAGGCATGCGTGGAATGGCATGTGTGGTTCCAGCATGCGATCCCCCACCCCTAAAACTACAGCGACCCGAGCTCCTAAAACCTAAAACTACCCTGACCCCCCACCCCTAAAAGCTTTTGTGGAAACGACCCTCTTTGTTCCGCCGTCGTGGTTTAGGCTGCTTCCCATGTACAGGTCTATGGCACAGTACACACATCATTCTGATTGGGCCTCTTGCTTTCTTGCGTAGGCTACACGTTCTCTAGGTGACTGGTCCTGATGAGACCCTTCAAATAACCTAAGGGACGAAACATCAAATTAGACCTTCTGGTCATTAATTGATGAGATTGGTGTCTAACTGAACTGTGATTGGAAACAGAACAATACTCATATATAAAGACGACCAGGGATGTTTTTGATTGATGCTGTTGCATAGAATCATGTGTGCACCTCACTTTTATTGCACCATCTGCACTTTAGGGTATTGCACTGTTCATGTATGTTTTTGCCTTTGTGATATCAAAAAAATTACAAAAAATAATAAAAAAGTATTGCGGTTAACTATGGAGTCCTGTATATTGTATTGTTTACTATGATTAAATAGATTGCTTCAGTGAAAGTGCCTCTAATTGATTGTGTGTGGGTACCACTAGAAAAAGAGTCCCACAGGACACTTGTGATTATCATTATAGTTTTACCCTAGTCCCCGTTGGCATATAGGGTTGGTCTTTGTGATTACATTAGTCCTTGGTGTAGGTTGGCTGGCTCCATAACCACTCCTTGGTGGGGACCAGAGCCTGGCGGCGGAGGTTGACCAAAGGCCCTTTTCTTGGTTGGTTGTGGGCTCTCTCTGTGTAGGGCCATTTATGGGGGTAGGCTTTACCACTTGGCCGGGGGTGGTACTCACGGACCCCGGGGTCACCATGGTGCGTGATGTCATTGGCATTGACTCCAAAGGATGTACCTCTTCTTCTTAGGCGATGGAGAATAACATCTTGGGACTGGGCGTGTGTTGGGCTGCCAGTGTGCTTGAGGATCCCAACTCCTCCTCTTTGGTCTTCAGCAGGTCCTGTTCTCCTAAAATGGAGGCCTTCTGTGATCTGCCCAGGGATACTAGGCAGTACAATGTGGGTAGAATCAGAAGTGTGAGGGCTCCATCTGCAAACATTCTTCAAGGCCAAGTCCTCTGTAATTGAAAGAAGTGAGACTCTGTGCAGAGTAAGTGAGTGTCCAATCGATCTTCTGTGTTCGAAGTTCAAATAGATGAAAAAAACATATGTTCTTTTTTACCAGAACCTATGAACTAAAGAAAGACACGAAGTTGCTGTGAGCAACACATCAGTCTCAGAACCCAGATCACACAACCGAACCCAATGATGGAAAAAACAATCAAACAATTTAAAGGTGGAATCAGCAATCGTGCATTGTAGACCAAGGGAGGAATCACAGATGTGTCAAAGCTTCTTTGGAGAAAAGGAACTTGTAATGTCCACACCAAACACTAGATGGCAGGAGTATAAAAAAGCATGTGCAACTACAGCCACACATGCTACAAACAATTGTGTTATATTTGTGTGATAAGACAAGATATAGGGGGTCATTCCGACCCTGGCGGTAAAATCCGCCAGGGCCGGGGACCGCGGATGCACCGCCAACAGGCTGGCGGTGCATCCCTAGGCATTCTGACCGCGGCGGTACAGCCGCGGTCAGAAACGGGAAACCGGCGGTGTACCGCCGGTTCCCCGCTGCCCTGGGGAATCCTCCACGGCGGCGCAGCTTGCTGCGCCGCCATGGGGATTCCGACCCCCTTACCGCCATCCTGTTCCTGGCGGTTTTGGCCGCCAGGAACAGGATGGCGGTAAGGGGTGTCGTGGGGCCCCTGGGGGCCCCTGCAGTGCCCATGCAAATCGCGACGGGTGCAACTGCACCCGTCGCACCCTTTCCACTCCGCCGGCTCCATTCGGAGCCGGCATCCTCGTGGAAGGGGGTTTCCCGCTGGGCGGGCGGGCAGCCTTCTGGCGGTCGCCCGCCCGCCCAGCGGGAAACTCAGAATAACCGCGGCGGTCTTCTGACTGCGCAGCGGTATTCTTGCGGCTCCCGCCGGCCTTGCGGTTACCGCGGCCGGCGGGAGTCAGAATGACCCCCATCATGCCAAAATCATCAGATCAATCAGGTTTATTAGGACGAGTAACTAGAGCACAGGAGCACCAGGTTACAGGATCAATAGAAGAGGGGGGATCCAGTTTTTGCCAACCGCCAACAAGAGTCCGATGCGCCAAATTCCTCCTAAAGAGCTGGAACATGCACATGCCAAGACATGTACTCCAACGTTCCCACTCTTTATCCAACCCAACCCAGACACCACATATTTTATGTAGTAGACAAGGAATCAGGCTATGACGCACCTGCACAGGGCTCCTACAATGCAGCTCTCTGGAGCGGCCTTAGCGACAAGTGGTTTTCAAACATTTGTCAGACCTTTTGGATAAAAATAAAAATACCTTTTCCAGACATGAAGTGCTCAAAAAACTCATCCCAAGAGCTGTAGTTGGGAAGTAGAGGCAGACTATTATAGAAGTGGAAGAGCGACACTGCGGTATCTTTGGGATTTCGAAACACCACCAAAGTCTGTCGAGAAGAAACAAACAGAATTATGAAGAGTTTAGATTGCTATAAATCTTTTTAAAAAGCAGACATACAAAAATTGCAAATTAAAAGATCTCACATGCCAACAATTTTTGCATTTTCCAATTGGGATCTAGAACAATATGGGCATTTAAGCTGAACATTGTCTTAGTATCCTTCTGTACATGGACCTCTTTAGTTTCCACCCCCCAAACCTAATGCACCCCACCACACATGTAGACAAAAGAGTACCAGTAAACTTCCTGCACCCACACATGTTCATCAGCCATCACCTATCATTAGTGGTGTCACGGGCTGGTCATGGAGAGGTCGGTCGGCCACATTGAAAGAAGCGTCACTTGAGATGGACCGCTATAACTGGCATTCTGATGGGCAACATCCAAAACCATATAGACCACCTGTCAGTGGTCTAGTTACACAAGTTTCCAGCACAGGCCAACATACCAAGTTAACAGTATGACTAAGGACCTGATGTGCATAGCAGATCTCACAAAATATTGTTCGCAATCTGCTACCAGCATTTTTGTGATCAAGGTGATAATTTGTGGACCGACCTATGCATTAATAGTTAAGTTTGTAAATTACAGATTCTGAGTGGGTCACAGTTTGACCTACCTCATGAATATTAATGAGGTAGATTGCAAATTACGACTACCTAAGTATCACATTCATCACAGGAATGGTGGCCTCCTTAGGGTGGTAGACCACCATGTCTGTGATTGCTTTTGAATAAAGCATTTTTTGGTTAAACACAGCCTGTTTTCCTCAAAGGAAAAAAAATGAGTTAAGAAAAAAAAAAATGAAGTGAAATTTTTGAGAGTAGGGAGTGGTCCTTATGAACCACTGTTTAATCTTAAAAAAATGTTTAAACATTGTCAAAGGGGAAGGGGTTCTGTGGGGCAGGAATGTGTTTGCAAAATATGAATACGTCCCTGTGCTAATCTGTATTTGGCAGGGTCCTCCCTCCTGTCTTGGGATTCTTGTGTTCCAGGTCAGAAAGGACATGGCCTGGCAGTTTGCTCTGAATTGTTTCCACTGGAGCAGGGTCAAGACTGATTTGCATATCGCTGGTCCAAACTGAGGTGACGTGGTGGTCAAAATAACAATGGACTGGGATTTGACGTGTGTCTTGTGCTCACTGTGCCACTGGAACCAAGCTGTAGCTAGCCAATGAGCCCTAATAACGGTGAAACTAGTCCTGGGTTGCTTGTGTTCTGGTTCAGGGAGGACCGGGCCAGCTAGTTCGGGCTGGACTTACTGTTGGAATAGGGTCAAGGCTGATTTGCATATGACTGAGTGCAACCTGAGGTGGCGTGGTGAGCAGAATAGCAATGGACTGGGATGCGGTCCGAGTAACTACCAGATCTGTTGTAGGTCATA
Source organism: Pleurodeles waltl (assembly GCF_031143425.1). Lineage (NCBI taxonomy): Eukaryota > Metazoa > Chordata > Amphibia > Caudata > Salamandridae > Pleurodeles > Pleurodeles waltl. Next base: position 11,592,195 of record NC_090446.1, read on the forward strand.
GAAACAGAGCATAGACCTAGTTCTGCCCAAAGCAATGACAGGAACTAGAAGGCTTCTGCTTTCTAGGTAACGAAAGGCTGCGATTTCACTTCTTTCTGTAAAACCTTCGAAGGCAGGTGGGGGGGGGGGGGGGGGCGGACAGTTACTAAGAACTTTTGTGTAAACGCCAGCTTTTTTCACAAGAAGGGGAAGCCGTAGAGAGACCTGCTACAGAGATCAGTGGGAGACCCATGAGGTCAACAGGTTCTGAGAGGATAAGGGCTGGACGAGGCTCCACCGAGGGTCCAGATTTATCAAAATAAATTTTATTAAAAGTGACTGAGTGAGTGGAGTAAAGTGAGTGAGCAGAGGCTTATCGGGTACACACTGTAATAGTAACAGTGAATTATAAGTAAAGTTTTTTTAAGCTCTTGTAGCACAGGCTGCAAAGAGTTAAGTGATGACGTGAAGGAGCGGGCAGCAGGCGGTTCAAACGCAGAGTTTTCAGTTTTGAAAGCTGTTCCACAAGAGTTACTGGCAGATTAAAATTGCAAAACAATTCCTTCTATAAGTCTGATTTGATTTTTAAATGTTTTTATTGCTGAAAAATGTGCTGTTTTGACAGAAAGGTGCTTATCTCCTAGCAGGGGCCTGACGCCTGCAGGGGATCTCTTTTAAGGCCCCTTAAGCTAAATCCCAAAGACTATGTGTGTTGTATGGGACACCAAGGGCCCCACATCACATTCTGCAGGGGCCCCATCATGTGGTCTCCTCTGACGGTATCTCACTGAGGTTTGACGTGCTCAGGGCCCCGGTGTCCCCTGGTGGTGAGGAGGCCACTCTCAGCTGCTGGTTGTGTCTGAAAGAGGCCCTGGATGTAGAGCAGATGACATGGGCAGGACCTGTCATGCCTGCACCCTGCTCTGAGCTCCACAGCTCCTTCAGAACACAAATAGCAACATAACACAAACCTACCCACAGAGTGTGTGGTTAAGGTGACCTGATGGCTGTATCAGGGGCACATTAATGTAATCCAGTCTTCATACCTACAAGCCACTTTAATCTGCAAATATAGGACCTGATTTAGATATTGGCCGAGGAGTTACTCCGCCCCAACATTGACCGATATCCCATTAGCTGAAACCTAAATCCCATAAGAAATATGTAAATCAGGCCCATAGTTTTATGTGTGGTAATCCAGAACTACAACTCCCAGAATGCACTGGGTTCCGAAATAAAAGTCCATAACTGGACACTAGTTTAAACATTTTCGGTGACAGAAAATGAAAGTCCAAATATCCCAGTCCCATTGTGGTCTACACAGCTGCCATTCACAGTTCGAAAGCCCATCCTGCGATTGTGGACAGGGTAAAATTATGCTTGCCACGAGTGGTGCCAGAACATGCAGCCCTAGAACTGGCAGAATGGCCTGCCATTGTAGAGCTTGTCGGGAATTGCATGAAAGTTGTTTCTACACTGCCAAACCTTCTTTATTTGGCATTCTAGGATGAAAATCCATAGCCACTCCTTTAAATTAACTGTAATCTATAGCTAAATCTGCTAGAAGCCCATTTTTAGGTCGAGGCTACCAGCCAATGCTGCCGTTTGTGAAAGACAAATTGTGAGCTTACAGGAGCTTACATCTCACCCATCAATTCCCATTGGTTACCTTTATTGTCACTCTCATTTCTATTTGGTGGCCTGCCCTCTTCTTGTGGTCTCTATCCCCTGGGGTTTAACCCCTTTACAATATTTTGATTGGTTGACTTTTTATCCTTATACTGCTCACATTTAAGGTACTACTTTTTTCTTTTTTGTTCAGCACTCAATGAGAGTGCATGTGTTTCTAGCTTTCTCCCTCTTGTGCTGCTACACTCCTTAAATACCACTCCTACTCTATGTTACACCCACACTTCTCAGTTTGTCAGTAAGAGCAAAGCAATAGGGATATTTTTGCTGGGATTTTTTTGTCTTCTTCATTCCACAAAGCAAAAACGTAGGACACAGAGGCTTTGATGGCACTAGGGAATGAGCTTTTTGCAGCACTCACTCAACTGGCATTTGAGACAGAAGTTATACTTAGCATGACACTTCTCCTGGAGACCCATAAATCCGCTCCCTAGACTAGGGCAACGAAACAAATGAAATGGTCCAATCAGGGGGAAAGTAAATTAGGCCTGAGAAGTGTTTCCCTTTACATGTTGAAAGTTTATCATTCTTTTTGAATTTTGTTTAAAGTTTCCAGAGTGAAAAGTATTTCACAAATAAAGCATGCAATTTATAAAAATTAAAACAGATTTTAACGTACATTTTTGAGATACTATAAAATGTGGTGAGATCTGTTTCCGTGTGATGCTGCACTTTCCCCAGACCCTTTCCCAGGGCGTTCCCTTGCAGGATCACTTGCCTTGCCTGCGGGTTCAATCAGGGCCTCCCTTGTTGCTAGTTCTATCCTTTAAGATAAAGACTGTGACAAGTAAGAGATACAAAGCCCGAGTGGTGCCCTCACTGTCCCAGGCATCAAGGCATTTGAATGCAGTCACTGGAATGGAAAGAAGGAAAAGTGCTCAGGTCTCTGCTCACTCTCTTTAATTGCAACTCCTTGTTATTCCATAAAGCCCTCAGTGGCTAATTGAAGGCTGTTGAGCTCTATCCCTGAGGTCATGGGATCCATCAAGTATTGTCATTGGGGTTAGAATGTCCATGACATCACTTGAGCTACTCTAGGCCCTTAGTTAAATCACATCCATGCCACTGCCATGAGTGAGTCGGTGACCAGCAACTCAAAGTGTAACTTGGATCTCAAGGCATATTTGCTGATCTTTTCTTTTGTAAAAACACAACATATCTGCACTTCTCTGAATCTGGAATGCATGTTTTATTGTCCTGCTTAGAACATGGCAGGTTCCAGTTGAAAGTGAAGGTCTCAGGAAGCAGCCTAGGTCACAGTCACAGCAAGACTCTTAATGCCAAGCGTTGACTACTGCTGACACAGCAGTGTAGTCTGGTTTTCATTGACCACAGCTTGTTGGTGCCTTTTAACAACTCCATATATCACAACTCCATACATCAGGGACTAGGACTGCCACCTCGGCTGGCCTTCTGGCCTGTGGTTTACTACAGACGTCGGTAAGAAAAGTGGCAACCCGAAGTGTGACTACTTCAACAGACTGTACCTGGACAAGGAACACAGTGTTGCCTCCTCCACAGTGCCTCCATTATCCTAGACAATCCAACTAACCGACTTGCATGTCCACCGCTCATATGAACTCATTTTACCTATACTAATCCACCACTAATCCTTTTGGGTTCTACAGTAGAGTGCTACTCGCCAAAAAGCACTTTGATGCCTTGTCAGGGGTCGTAAGTGCGAAAGAAATACAATTACAATTATAATTATTGTTAGAAATGGGGTCTTTGGTTGGCAGTCAGGTTACCCCCTGTCCAAGCAAGGACCCTCACTCTAGTCAGGGTAAAAGAGAATCACCCTCAGCTAACCCCTGATTACCCCCTTGGTAGCTTGGCACGAGCAGTAGGCTTAACTCCAGAGGGCTAGGTGTAAAGTAATTGTACCAACACACACAGTAACTTAATGAAAACACTACAAAATGACACAACACAGGTTTAGAAAACTAGGGAATATTTATCTAAACAAAGCAAGACTAAAACGACAAAAATCCACAATCCAGTCAAGTTATCAATTAAAAAAGCAAAAAGAATCTTCGTGTAGTTTTAAACACACACTAACACTGTTAGCATGAAAATGTACCTTGGGTGCATCAAAAATAACCCCGCACGGGCGAGTGTGCGTCAAAAAGGGCTTGTGATGTGTCGATTTCACTCACAAGCAAAACCTTGCGTCATTTCTTCTTTTGTCAGGGCGCGCCGTTTCTTCTCTCCGCAGGAGAGCGATGCGTCGATACGGTCAACACTCTCGAGTCCGGACAGGCCTTGCATTGTTTTTTTACAAGCCCAGCAGAGTTTGCGCCGGAAATCCAGCCACACGATGATCCGAAAACCATGCAGAGCGGGTTGTGATCTCACCAGCCCCCGTAAGCGATGCTGCGTGGTGTTTCTCCAGCTCCGTGCGTTGATTCTTCGGTCGCGTTACAGGTGAGCATCGATTTTCAGCCTCGAAGCCAGCAGCGCGTCGATTTCCCAGCCGCAGATCGGAGTTGCGTTGATCTTTTCCCCGTGCGGCGTTCTGTGCGTGGATGTCTTCCTCTTAGGCTGCCAGCTTCTCCTTTCAGGGTCCCAAGAACTGGATGGGCACCACAGGGCAGAGTAGGAGTCTCTCCAGAGACTCCAGGTGCTGGCAGAGAGAGGTCTTTGCTGTCCCCGAGACATCAAAAAACAGGAGGCAAGCTCTAAATCAAGCCCTTGGAGATCTTCACAAGATGGAAGGCGCACAAAGTCCAGTCTTTGCCCTCTTACTCTGGCAGAAGCAGCAACTGCAATGTAGCTCCACAAAGCAAAGTCACAGGCAGGGCAACTCTTCTTCTTTAGCTCTTCAGCTCTTCTTCTTGGTTTTCAGAAGTGTTCTAAAGTCTGTGGTTTTGGGTGCCCTTCTTATACCCAATTTCTCCTTTGAAGTAGGCCTACTTCAAAGCAAAGTTTCTCTTGAATGTGAAATCCTGCCTTGCTCAGGCCAGGCCCCAGATACTCACCAGGGGGTCGGAGACTGCATTGTGTGAGGGCAGGCACAGCCCTTTCAGGTGTGAGTGACCACTCCTTCCCTCCTTCCTAGCACAGATGGCTCATCAGGATATGCAGACTACACCCCAGCTCCCTTTGTGTCACTGTCTAGTGTGTGGTGCAACCAGCCCAACTGTCAAACTGACCCAGACAGGGAATCCACAAACAGGCAGAGTCACAAAAATGGTAAAAGCAAGAAAATGCTAACTTTCTAAAAGTGGCATTTTCAAACTCACAATCTTAAAATCAACTTTACGAAAAGATGTATTTTTAAATTGTGAGCTCAGAGACCCCAAACTCCACATGCCCATCCGCTCCCAAAAGGAATCTACACTTTAATAATTTTCAAAGGTAGCCCCCATGTTAACCTATGAGAGGGACAGGCCTTGCAACAGTGAAAAACGAATTTAGCAATATTTCGCTGTCAGGACATATAAAATACATTACTATATGTCCTACCTTAACCATACACTGCACCCTGCCCTTGGGGCTACCTAGGGCCTACCTTAGAGGTGTCTGACATGTAAGAAAAGGGAAGGTTTAGGCCTGGCAAGTGGGTACACGTACCAAGTCGAATGTACAGTTAAAACAGCACACACAGACACTGCAGTGGCAGGTCTGAGACATGATTACAGGGCTACTAATGTGGGCGGCACAACCAGTGCTGCAGGCCCACTAGTAGCATTTGATTTACAGGCCCTGGCACCTCTAGTGCACTTTACTAGGGACTTACCAATAAATCAAATATGGTAATCATGGATAAACCAATCAACCATACAATTTACACAGAGAGCATACGCACTCTAGCCCTGGTTAGCAGTGGTAAAGTACCCAGTGCAACAAAACCAGCAAAATCAGAGTCCAGCACACATGAACAACCTGGGGAACAGAGACAAAAAGTTAAGGGAGACCACGCCAAGGATGAAAAGTCTAAGGTGCAGCACACCTTCTTTCAAACATGGCACACCTGTGTGTGGTATGACGGTCCCATTACACGACTAGAAGCCTCAGCTCTTCTGCAGCGCTCCTCTGAAAATCTGAATTTTGGAGACAGAACTTTCTTGGTTGTCGGCCTGTCGTGGTCTGCAGGATCACAGCCACCCCTCAGGGCAATAGAGGCCATGTTCCAGGAATATAGTAACTAAAATACTGTCTGACAGAAACATTGGGTCTGATTACAACTTTGGAGGAGGTGTTAATCCGTCCCAAAAGTGACGGTAAAGTGACGGATATACCACCAGCCGTATTACGAGTCCATTATATCCTATGGAACTCCTAATACTGCTGGTGGTATATCCGTCACATTTGGGACGGTTTAACACCTTCTTACAAAGTTATAATCAGACCCATTGTGTCCTAACTATAGTGTTACAAAACAATCGCACATCTGGAGTTAATATTTGAAAGTCTACAGGCAATGGGAAAATATTTTTGTTAGTGACACCTGGGATGCAGTATATCTGCGAAACAATATTTCTGCTAACAATAGTCTTACAAACAAATACATATTAGACTTAGAACTTCAGATCTCTTTGCCCAAGGCACACACTCAATGTTCTGAAACACTATGCGCCGCGTGACGCGCTACAACACAACTACTTCCTGGTAGCTTTATAGCCGAGGGCTATAGTGGATATTAAAGGTCCCTATTTCAATTACAGGGCTCTGCTGCAGGAAAGGGCCTTTAATGAGACAGAGGGCGTTTAACCATGGGTACAGCCGGAAGTAGAAGGGCTTCAAGGTCATCATTACCTCTCCTTTGACTCATTCCAAACCTCATCTTACTACTATGATCTCCCAACTAACACTTTCTAGAGGCTTCCCTCTTCTATCCCGCCATTATTCTATTTAATCCAACTAACAGACTTGCATGTCCTCTGCTCAAATTAACTTATATTTCCCTATACTAGTCCACCGCTAATTGTTTTTAGGTACTGGAGTAGCGTGCTACTCGCCAAAAAACGCTTCAATACCTTGTCAGGAGTAACAAGTACTATATAATTACAATTAAAATGAGTCATTCCACACTCGAACAGGGGGAACAGAAAGACAATCAGTGGATTACGGGATGTTTTTCACCTCACGGTTTGGAATTACGTCAGAAGAATGAGGCTTTGCTCTCCCATTCTATCTGATGTCACTCAGAATCCCTCAATCTGTCATTTACAGTCCCCCATCTGTAAAATCTGTATGCTCACCCTCTTCCATACTATTGTCACCAAAGGTGCGTCCAATATTACAATGTTGTAATATCTAATAAATGCATTGATAATGGGGAAATTTAGATACCACCCATCTGAGGCCACAACTCACCTTCACTTTATTCTTCTCCACGGACTTGGGGATGTTGTCACGGTGCAGATGTGTTATCAGAACTCTTGGAGAAGGGATCATGTTTAAACTCTGGAAGAAAAGATGTGCTCGATTACAGGTTAGGAATGTACCACTCTATACCTCATGTTTACTAGCTCGTCGCGGGTTGTTCACATAGCAAGCAAACAGTGGACCACGCTGTCAAGACGTCTCAGTGAGCTAAATGCTTCCTGCTTACATCTGAAGATCGCTGCTTTGAACCTAGACAGGAGCAACTCAGCCTGTCATCCTTCTGAGGTTGATAAATTGACTACCAATAAATGAGTAATTACACCTGCTATTGATAGCACTTTTACACTGTAGAAAAGTGGTTGAAGCTCTATGTAAAAACAAGTTATTTGGGCCCGATTTAGAATTTGGCGAATGAGGTTACTCTGCCACAAATGTGACGGATATGCCGACCACTGTATTACAAGCCCATTATATCCTATGGAGATCATAATACGGCGCACAGGATAGCCGTCACGTTGGTGATGGAGTAACCCCTCCGCCAAACTCTAAATGAGGCCCCTTTTTATCATAGTGAGACCGAGGATCAGAGAACGGTAGTAGAACACAGCATCTGAGTAGCCTCTTAATTTTTAATACACATTGAACTGTAGTAAGGACCAATCAGAAGTCATGTCGAAAAGTACAGAATACACTTAGGCAGCAGTGGCCACAGAAAGGAAAGAAACTTTAAATGCATCTCACAGTAGCAACCTGAAATTCATCCTGGACTACAACCCCTTCAAAGTCAAGCTCCTGATGGCAGGCGTCAGAAAGGAAGGCATATCGCACATATATCACACATTAGTGGTTAAGGCCTCCAACTCCCTCCATCCCTCAGGCTAAGATGGGAGGGCTGGACAGGCCTCCTTGATTACATTGACTGGCAGGATGCCCATATCACCCACTGAGGACTGGCCATATCCTCCCGCCTCCGGCTGACCTAGCTAAAGTATTTTACAAACAACGTACGTCCTCCCCTCCCCCTTCTGCGTTGCCTATGGCACGCTGGCCAGGTCTCGACACATACGTTTCCGCTGTGACTGCCTGGAACTTGACTTCTTCCACATGGCCTGGCTGTGCCCCATAATAAGGAGATACTGGCGCTGGACTGCCGGTGCCCTGTCCTGGGCCCTGGAACAAAAAATTGTTCTGACGTCTAAGATCACCTTATTGGGAATCCTGGTGGGACTTGGGGGCGCCTGGGATGGGAGAAAATGATGTTACAAAACAAAGCAGAACGAGGAAAGAAGAGAAAAGAAAAAGCCAACAAAATAATGATGGAATTCTTCAAAACATCACCATAAATTCTCAAACTTCTGGTGTGTAGAGTTGCAGTGAGGGGAGGCACTTTCATTAGAAGATAGATTGAGCAGGTCGTACAGCTGTATATCCAATTTTGTTTTGGGAATTGTCCCATGACTTATATATTATCATATATTTTATAGATGCAGAGCCTAGTTGCTAGGAGGGCAACCTGTGGATCAAGTAAAAGGATAGATATATCCAGGGTTTTAAATTCAAATGTTTTTCTATCAATGTTAGTGCTAGACGGGGAAGTATCCACTGTTTAGATTTCAAATAGGAGAAGTGGCGTCTTAATGAGTGCATTCAAAGTATGGAACAGTCCAGGATTAGTAAGAGAGACATTCGTAAATGAACGATCAGCTTTGATCCTACAACCTCTAACCAGTATTCAAAATACCTTGGGCCATGCACAAGTCCTTCTGAAGGTCTGCTGACTGCAGAGTAATATGGTTGAAACGTCTAATCTTCAGCGGAAGTTGAGCAGTTCCATGCTGAACTTCCTATGATCCAGATTCTGCATATCCAAGACGCCCAAGCAGATCCCACTGCAATAGCCCAACCTTGAGGGCACACATGCATTTACAATCATCGCTCAATTATGAAAACCCAAGATGAGCTCATAACAACTTCTCCCCCATTGTCCCTGGTTGAGCAGCTACTCATTAATTCCATACACTGCTGTATTTCATTTCATTTCATTGTGGGCCAGCTGTCTCCCCATGACTGCAAACCTACTGAGCTGGGACGGTTCAGGAGCCTGGCTGTAACTGCTAGACCTCACGCAACATATTCTAAAAGTAAGACTTATCAAAACTGTAACAATGCGTGGCTGTCTCTCTTGAAGGAGCTGAGGACAATCCTCAGCCCTGAGGAAAAGACCTGGAGCTGGTGTGACTTCAAAGACAGAGGTAGACTGTCCAGCATGCCGAGGACCTGCAGTGTTTGAAGCCAAGGGACCTTTAAGGGATAGAGTATGGTGAGGCCTAGCGTGCCGAGGGACCTTTAAGGCATAGAGTATGCTGAGGCCTAGCGTGCCAAGGGACCTTTAAGGCATAGAGTATGCTGAGGCCTAGCGTGCTGAGGGACCTTCGAGGCATAGAGTATGCTGAGGCCCAGAATGCAGAAGGTCCTTTGAGGCATACAGTATGCTGAGGCCTAGCATGCAGAAGGTCCTTTGAGGCATACAGTATGCTGAGGCCTAGCATGCAGAACGTCCTTTGAGGTATACAGTATGCTGAGGCCTAGCATGCAGAACGTCCTTTGAGGCATAGAGTATGCTGAGGCCAAGCATGCCAAGGGGCCTTTGAGGCATACAGTACGCTGAGGCCTAGCATGCCAATGGATCTTTGAGGCCTACAGTATGCTGAGGCTGAAGACTATTGCTGCTCCCGAGCCAGACCCGGATTGCTGAACCAGAAGTGGAGTTCCTCCCCATGTGTCTCCATAGTATGCTATGGAATGTATAAAACGCTTACTACCTCTGCGGCGCTTTGTGAACAGGTAGCACAGCAGATAATGGGAGCCAAGGGTAAGTGATTTAATCAGATCTAGAGGTGTGAGACGCAAGCGGTATAATTTCAGTGTCATGCATTTTATAACTCTATTCTAATGTGGGTTCACTAGTCTATGTGCACTGTGTGTTACTGAGAGGCCTTCAGACAACTAGTGACAAGTTGTTATGTGCATGGATACCCCTTTTTGGGCACACAGTTGTTTACTTGTCGTGTCGTTTGTGCCATGCGTCGCACCTTTCCATGTGGGACAGATTTTCAAACCTGAGAACTACCTAGTTGTGTTCTTTAGTCTGACACTGCCCACTTTCCTGAGACGAATGAAAAGGCATTCAAGCAGTTTTCTGTTTGGAGATCATGCATAATCAGTGCTGCATGCAGGGTAGAGATTATGCAGTAATGAATCTGAGTCATGTATTTTTAAGCTTGTGGTGGCACCATGGACCTGCCCTGTTCCATTTACGGCCTGGAGCATATTTAAGAATATTTGAAAGTATATTTAATAACAGGGATCCTGCGAAGGACCTTCAGAACAGAGGTGATGAGGCCTCATAGTTGTACCTGCAGAGGTTGTCTCACTGCTGTGTTGTGAAAACTTTGTAGACGTCACATAGCTGAAATCCCATGGCGCGAGCTACTGACTGGCTTAAACCAGTCATTATGTGGCAAGAGGTAGCTGCCTGGATCTCCTGTGAGAATCCCTGATGTGTGAGAACAGGACAGCATAGTGTGTCATCTAACCATGCCAGATTTGTGTGGCAAGAGCTACCATTCACCTGGTGGCCTCTGCACCTTCATCTCTGCTGTGTAAAAGGTAGTCAGGGGCAGGAGGGGGGCTTTGATGAAGGGAGACAGGTGCCTCCCTCTGACACTGTCTAGATGAGGTAAGAACTCCTTTACTCAGCTGTATTTGAAACAAGTCAGAGAGGGGACACACTGACTAACAGAAGTGTTTATTAGCTCTGTACTGCTGCAGACCAGGCAAACGGAGAGAAACGTGGTGAGAACATTGATGGACTCCAGGGCAAGAGTGTTCAGTGTGGGTACAAGAGACCTGGGGAAAATACCATGTGTTCAAGATCTCTACAAAGAATGCATGTATCTGAACATAACCCAAATGAAACACGTTCACAGGATCTCTACAAAGGATACATGTATCTAAAATCAACCAAATGAAACTCATTCACAAGATCTCCATAAAGGATACAAGTATCTAAAATTAACCCAAATGAAACCCATTCACAAGAACTCTATGAAGGGAACAGCTATCTAAATTAATCCAAATGAAACTCATTCACAAGAACTCTACAAAGGACATAAGTATTGACAATTAACCCAAATGAAACTCATTCACAGGAACTCTACAAAGGATACAAGTATCTAAAATTAACCCAGATGAAACTCAGTCACAAGAACTCTATGTAGGGAACATCTATGTAAATTAATCCAAATGAAACTCATTCACAAGAACTCTACAAAGGATATAAGTATTTACAATTAACCCAAATGAAACACATTCACAGGAACTCTAAAAAGGATACAAGTATCTAAAATCAACCAGATGAAACTCATTCACAAGAACTCTACAAAGATACAAGTATTTAAAATTAACCCGAATGACACTCATTTACAAGAACTGTCCAAAGGATACAAATATTTACAATTAACCCAAATGAAACTCATTCACAACAACTTTACAAAGGATGCAAGTATTTACAATTAATCCAATTTAAACTCATTCACAAAAACTGTACAAAGATACAAGTATTTACAATTAATCCAAATGAAACTCATTCACAAGAACTCTACAAAGGTTTCAAGTATAAAAAATGAATCCAAATTAAACTTATTCATGAGAACTCTACAAAGAGTTCACTACTTTTCAGACTGAACACAAACATCACTTAGAATGAAAGTTATGTAAACTAGTTAACTATTTCCTGGTAAATGTTTGACATTACATTTTAGTGATTCTGAGCGTTTGTTTCCATTTCTTGATATCCCTTTAACATATCGTACAATTTGAGACTAGTAGTCTTCATTAAATTCAAATATTTGAAAACATGGATTTGCAAAAGGAAAGTCAAGCACCGAAAACTCTTCCCAAGTGACATGGAGGGATGTGTTAACCCCAAAGTGCCGCGCTAACAAATTTCCATCTTGATTTTCAGTCCCTTGATAGTCTGTCACATGCCTAGTATTTCATTTATACCTTAAGCTAGCAATGAAAGCCAAGTCACACTCCATGCAGTCAGGACATCATTGACTTACATTAGAGAATATTCATCTTGGACAGAAATCCTTTTGGTAAGCAACTAGGGTGATGTGGTAAGAGACAGTATTGATAAAGTATTACTTTAAATAGAGTACCACATTCATGCTGCCATAAATAACAGATGTTACAATTACCCAACTTAAGATTCTCAAGTTACCCACCTCAAAAGGAATGAATACTGAATCAGCAGGATGCGATTTTCAACTCATTACCTCCAAAACACTGAGGGCCTGATTACAACTTTGGAGGAGGGTGTTAATCCGTCCCAAATGTGACGGATATACCACCCGCCCTATTACGAGTCCATTATACCCTATGGAACTCGTAATACGGCGGGTGGTATATCCGTCACATTTGGGATGGATTAACACCCTCCTCCAGAGTTGTAATCAGGCTCTGAGTGTAATTTTCAGTGGACTGAGCCACCCTCTCAAAATGCATCACATGCGTTCTTTCTCTTTCTTGTCTATCAATACGTAAGAAGGGCTTATCTCACCCACCTTCCTCCCACCGCCAAAGAGGCTTTTGATGCAATGGTCTAAGTGCAATATAGTCTGTGAACTGTGATGTACGACACAAAGGTGTGGTGGTGGGGAGGATGATGACAATGGCGTAATGTGGAAGGTGTGACTAGACAGAGTCATGAATCTAAGTAGTCACCGGCCGATAACGGTAGCATAAATAAATAAAAACTTCGATAGTAAAGTGGTTTTAGCATTTCTGTGGAATTGTTCCTCCTGAATTGAATGATTGTGGGTGTATCCTTCTCCCTCCTGTGGAGCACTTGCACTGCAAAGTAGATAAAGCGGTTTTAGCTTCTCTGTGGAGTTGTTCCTCCTGAATTGAATGATTGTGGATGTATCCTTCTCCCTCCCGTGGGGCGCTTGCACTGAAAGCAGTGTTCTCTGTGGAGTTGTTCCTCCTGAACTGAATGATTGTGGGTATCCTTCTCGTGCTTCTGGGGCGTTTGCACTGAAGGCAGATAGTAAAGTGGTTTTAGCTTCTCTGTGGAGTTGTTCCACCTGAATTGAATGATTGTGGGTGTATCCTTTTCCCTCCTGTGGGGCGTTTGCACTGAAAGCAGATAGTAAAGTGGTTTTAGCATCTCTGTGGAGTTGCTCCTCCTGAATTGAATGATTGTAGGTGTATCCTTCTCCCTCCCCTGGGATGCTTGCACTGCAAAGCAGACAGTAAAGTGGTGTAAAGTGGTTTTAGCTTCTCTGTGGAGTTGTTCCTCCTGAACTGAATGATTGTGGGTATCCTTCTTGTGCTTCTGGGGCGTTTGCACTGAAGGCAGATAGTAAAGTGGTTTTAGCTTCTCTGTGGAGTTGTTCCACCTGAATTGAATGATTGTGGGTGTATCCTTCTCCCTCCTGTGGGGTGCTTGCACTGAAAGCAGATAGTAAAGTGGTTTTAGCATCTCTGTGGAGTTGCTCTTCCTGAATTGAATGATTGTAGGTGTATCCTTCTCCCTCCCCTGGGATGCTTGCACTGCAAAGCAGACAGTAAAGTGGTTTTATCTTCTCTGTGGAGTTGTTCCACCTGAATTGAATGATTTTGGGTGTATTCTTCTCCCTCTTGTGGGGCGCTTGCACTGAAAGCAGATAGTAAAGTACTTTTTTTTGTTTTATAAAGATATTTTTATTGCTTTTAACAAGAGAAACAACATAGGATTTCAAAATGCAAATATCACAAACCATACACTTAACACTGAAAAACAGAAAAGCAGAAAAATAAAATGATGATAATGGCAATAATACCGCCTACACAGATGTCCAACAATAAGTAATGTGACGTGGTGTGAAATAGGATGTAATAAGATAAAATACAGTGAAATAGAAATAGAGTGGTTTTGGGACAACTGAAATGTGGCCTAGATTCTGAGTCGTTTGGGATAAAGTCTTGTGTGGACCCAGAGGGCCTGAGAGTGTTCGGCTGTGTGGTGTTGGGTCTGAGAGGCCCAGCCGTGGTTTGTGAGCTTTTGGTTGTCAGGGAGGGAGACGGGGGGCAAGGGGACCCCCAGGAGAAGGTCATCTCGGCTTTGTAAGCCTGTCAGGGGGGATTTCATGTCTTCCTCTGCCTGGTACATCATGTGCACTCCCATTTCCCCCATATCTTGTTATATTTACCTGGGCATCCCCTGGCCTCGTACACGGGTTTCTCACAGAGTGCGCACCAATCAACACCTCGCTTCCATTTAGTCAGTGTGGGGCCGTTTCTGCCTTCCATTCCGCCATGATGTCCCTCTTTGCCACCAAACATGCCACCAAACATGCCACACCAACGAAGGTGTGCTCTGCTCTCCTTAAATCCATCTCTCCCATTACCCCTAGGAGAAGGGGAAGGGGGGGCAACCTCCACCTCTGAGTGAAGGACCTTTGAGATCTCTCCCACTATTGCCCTCCAGTACGTCGATATAACGGGGCATGCCCAGGTCATGTGAAAGAAATCAGAGTCATGGCTGGAACATCGGGGACAGACAGGAGTCTGTCGCAGACCAGCCCTAAAGAGTCGCGCCGGTGTGAGGTAGGCTGTGTGAAGGAGGAAGGTCTGTAGCACTCGGAATCGAGATGACATTGATAAGGTTCTGGGGGCCATAAGTGCCTCTGTCCAATCTGCCTCCTCAATTGGGCCCACCCAGCCCTCCCATTTCCGACGGAGCTCCACAAGGGGGGGGGGGGGGCAGTATGGGAAAGCAAGGAGCGATATAGTTGGGAAATACCTCCTTTGCCCAGACCACCCATCAGGGCCCTCGCTTCCATGGGACTGCTGTCAGGGATGTTGTCTCCTGGTTTAACATGTACCAGAAGAGCATGTCTGAGTTGTAGGTATTTGTGGAACTGAGTGGCATGTAGGGAGTGAGTTTCTTGGAGGTCTGCAAAGGATCACATATGAGACTCGCCCCAGACATCTCCCAGGGTGGATATCCCTATATTGTCCCATTTTTGGAATCCCTTTAGTGATGAGACCTCTCGCAGGTGAGTTCCTTGCCACAGGGGAGTCTGTCGGGTGAGGCACCCAGCCCATCCCGTTACTCTTTGGGCCGCGCGCCAGACCAGTAACACCACTCTTGTGACGTCTGGCGTTTCACAGGGGACACAGCCCCCGTATAGAGTGTCAAAGACTCCAGAGAACCCAAGGGGACCACCCTCCTCCCAACCAGTCATTGATCACCAGGAGGTGAGTGGCTAGGTAGTAAAGATAGATATTGGACATACCTAACCCTCCGTCGTAGGTGTCCCTCTGGCATATGCTACTACCAGCCTGGGCCGGGAACTGTGCCACAAGAACTGGCGCGCTACTGTGTCCATTTCGGCAAACCACTTTCGAGGGATTGAGTGTGGGAAATTTTGTAGGAGATATAGGAATCTGGGAAGTATCATCATTTCATAAAGGGCTATTCTGCCCTGCAAGTTAAGGGGCAGGGTCTTCCATTTTTGGAGGTCCATTTTAATTTTTTTGGTGAGTGGCGTAACGGTTAGTTCCCATGCCTGCTCAGGCAACAAGGCTACATGTATGCCTAGATATTTAAAATTGTTTCTACGGATTGGGATATTGCTTTGCCAGTCGATACACTCTCTAGAGAGGTGTAAGGGAACCAGGAGAGATTTGCCAGGATTTAAAGCCAGGCCAGAGGCCTGGAAAAATAGATCTAAT
Source organism: Pleurodeles waltl (assembly GCF_031143425.1). Classification (NCBI taxonomy): domain Eukaryota; kingdom Metazoa; phylum Chordata; class Amphibia; order Caudata; family Salamandridae; genus Pleurodeles; species Pleurodeles waltl. Next base: position 11,607,981 of record NC_090446.1, read on the forward strand.
AATTCTAGGATCCGTGGACCGCTGGTGGCCGGGTTTGAGATGTAGATGAGGGCGTCGTCCGCGTAAAGAGCCACTCTGTCTTCTGGGCCCTCCGGCCATGCCCATCCTTCCACTAGGGGTCTTCCCGCAGTATTTTGACCAGGGGTTCTATCACAAGCGCAAATAATAGTGGGGATAGGGTGCATCCTTGGCGAGTGCCACGACATATGTGAAATGGGTCAGAGACCACCCCGTTTACCTGGACACGGGCCATCGGGTTAGAGTAGAGTAATTTGACGAGGCCCCTGAACTTTGGTCCTATTCCGTTGCGTCGGAGGACTTGTTCCAGGTAGCACCTGGAAGTCCACAAGTCAAAGTCACAAGCCACAAGTCAAAGTCCACAGTATCAAAGGCTTTTTCAAAGTCTAGGAGGAGAAGAGCTAGTGGTGAATGAGATAGGGTCTCCCGATATGCTAAGGCCGAGTGCAATTGCCTAATGCAGTGTCTGGTGCTGCATGAGGGCATAAACCCACATTGGTCAGGGTGTATCAGCGTAGAGAGAGCAGGTTTCAGCCTGGAGGCTAGTATTGTTGAGAGCACTTTGATTTCGGTGTTGAGAAGGGAGATAGGTCGGTATGCCGAGCAGTTATGTGACAGGGCTGGGTCTTGGGAATTACCACTATGGTAGCCTGGTCGATCTCAGGGGTGAAAATGGCCCTCTTTTTCAGCCTCTTCGTACATGGTGAGGAGGTGAGGGCTTAGTATTTCACTACATCTATGATAGAGTTCTGATGGGAAGCCGTCCGGGCCGGGAGTTTTACCTGATGAAAGGCTGGCTATTGCCCCGGTGATTTCAGCCAAGGTTATTTCCGCATCTAGATCCTCTTTCACCCCCTGTGAGATCTGGGGGAGCGCCACATCCTCCAAGAGGGGGAGTTCTCTCTCGGCTGGCGGCCTAGGGCGTTCCGCATATAGTTGCTCGTAGTAGGAAGCAAAGGTTTGTACAATATCACCTGGGGAGTTAACAAGTGTTCCTGACACGTTAAGTATTTCAGGAATGACTCGGTCAGCTAAAGGTCGCGTGGCCAGCCAATGCAGCTTTCCGTTCTTGTTCCCCCAGCCGTATATCCTGCCAGCTTTCGCTCTCCAGATATGCTTTGCGGATTCGAGTGTTAGTTGTTTAATCTCTTCTCTAGTCCTAGTGAGTTGTCGCGTTATGGGGGTGGACATGTCCCCTGCGCCCTGGCGTTCAAGTCGTAGTGCCTTAGCTTCTAGGGTTGACAGTTGTTCGTGCCTGGCGCGTTCCCGGATACGAACAAGGTGTTTGGCATAACCCCGAAGGGTGGCCTTACAGGCTGCCCAAATTGTGCCTGGGGATCGAACCCTACCTAAGTTATGTTCAAAGTATTGGGTAAGGTGGTTTCGGATATCCTGAGTGTAGTCGTCTTCTTGTAAGTGCCAAGCATTTAGGTGCCACAGCGGGCGCCGGGTCAGATCCAGGCCACCTAGTCTGATTTGCAAAGGTGAGTGGTCAGAAACCCCACCGGGGCAAGATCTCTGCAACGTTGGGTACATCTTGGGCCGGCATAAATATGAGGTCGATTCTAGCATGTGATTGGTGTGCTGCCGAGGTGTGTGTATTGTTTCGTTCTTGGGTGTCAAGTTCTCCACACCTCGCACATGCCAAGACCGTCCGCCCATCTACGCAAGCTTGAAGCCCTTACAGCGCGGGCGACTGACACTGTCCCCGAGACATCCAATGAGGGGTCTAAAACTGAGTTAAAGTCTCCACCCACTACAGTGGCACCCTGAGGGAGGTCCACCAAGGCACAGTGGAGCACAACCAAGAAATTATCAAAACTTGTTGGGGGGGCGTATGCACAGAAGCATCTGTCGCCCAACTACCCAAACTAGGTAACGCGGCCAGATCGGCCGTCACTATAGTGAAGTGATGGACCCCTCCATTCAACCGGATCGTTAGACCATTAGACAGTGAAAGTTAAGCGTGGCGAACCAGCCAGTGGCAGAGCGCCGGCCAGCAACAGTGTAAATGTTTTTTATCGCGGGTCAGGCGGCGTCCAGCAGGGCCAAGCGGCGCCCACCGAGAACCACGGATCAGAGGTGAATCCTATCCCCCGGGCCGGGGGTCAGCCCCCACGTCGGGTTCATGTCCCTGTTGGACAGCAGACCCTCTTATCTCTCCCCGCCTGGACCTGGTGCGCCTGCGGCCCCTTTGTGAGGCCAGTCGGGGGCCGGGGTCGGCCCCTATGGGGACGCCCTCGACCGGGGACCCCTCCGACGCCGGACCCATTCCTCTGTCAGTCAGTCCCACGCCTCCTCTGGTGCATTGAAGAAGAATGTTTTGCGTGCCATGATGACTTTCAGGCGTGCCAGAAAGAGGAGCATGTATGGGAGTTGCATCGCCCGGAGCTTTTGTTTAACCTGCTCGAATGACCGACGCAGAGTCTGGACCTCTCTGGTGTAGTCGGGGAATATTAAGATCTTGTCGTTGTTCCAGCAGAGGTTAGTGACACGTCTGGCTTCCCTTAGGATATTGTCTCGGTGTTTAAAATTAAGGAAGCGTGCGATAAGGGGCATTCTGGGACTACCGGGGGGGGGGTCGCGGGCCCAAGGCTCTGTGTGCTCGTTCGATCGCAAACCATGGCGAGAGTGCGTGATCCGGCATCCAGGACTTGATCCATTGTTCCAGAAAATCCAGTGTTTTGTTTTCTTCTGCACCCTCCGGAAATCCAATGAAACGGAGGTTGTTGCGTCGGGAGCGGTTTTCGGCGTCCTCGGCTCGTCGGTGCAGCTCTCCAGTGTGGGACAGTAGTTGGGTTACTTTGGTCCTGAGGTCAGCCAAGTCATCTTCAGTTTGTGAGACGCGGACCTCTACAGTGGTAATCCACCCTACGGCATTTCTGAGATCCTGTCTGATGAGGCCTACGTCTTCCTTTACCTCTCTGATTTTAGTCTCCACAGCAAGTTGTGAGGCCTGGATCGCCAGCAGAATGGCACTCACCCCGTCCGGTGAGGTGTGGCCCTCGATAGGGGGGTCTCCGCCACCCCGGGAAACCGAGAGTGCAGTGAATTGGTCAATCTTCTGCTGCGAGGCAGTTGAGTGCTTTGAGGCTTTATCCTTTCCCATGGTCCCACAAGGTGCCGGCAGCATCGCCCAAGACTGCCAAGGAATTGGTGTCTTTGGCTTCCGTCACCAGAGGGTACAGGGGTCCAATCTAGCCCAGGGTAGTTTAAGTTCGCTCATCTGGGGCAGAAATGCACCACGACTGCGGGGGGTGCGAGTGCCCCTGCGCCCGGTCCCGGCAGCAGTCCCAAGCGCCTCCAGAGAACCCACCCGGATCGGGGGGGGGGAAGTCCAGGCTCCCGGTCCCGGATTCAGATAGGACTCGACCCAGAGTCAGTAGATGTTCACCCGCGCCAATGGCCACCAACTGTGTCCCCAATTCGCTCCACAGCACCAGTGCTGGCCAGTCCACCGGCACTCACCTCGGGTACCGTTGTGCTCCGCAATCACTTGAGGTGTGTGGTACAAGGGCCTACCACATTGGTCGTCCGGTCCTGCTATGCGGGGCAGCTCCCCCAGAAGAAGCCCCAGGATCAGGGAGTTCAAGCTCAGTGGCTCCGTGGTTCCCCCAGGGAGGGCTGGTCTCCCGAGGGCGCCTTCCCATGCGCCCCTATGCCCTCGCCGGGCACGGCCGGAGGCTGCTCCCTCTCCTCAGCACCGCAACCGGGCCTCCAGACGGGGAGCGTCCGATCAGACAGGTCGGCAAAACCCGCCCGGAACACACACGGTGCGTGCGCGCCGCCCGGGTCACTCACTCCCTCCAGCAGGGCCTCCAGTTATTTACGTCGCAGCGATCCGGGAGATAGCCGGTGTGGGGAGCGCTCCATCGCGGGCCCCGGTGCAATCGGGAGCCCCTCCTGCCCCTCGGATCTTCCTCTGGGGTCTTCTTCTCCGCGCAGCACCACCGCGTCAGGTGGACGCCGCACGGCCAGCGCCTCCGTTCCTCTTGCCGGCCTCAGTCGCCATGGGCGATCGAGCCCCGTGACTCCACCAGGGCGCTGCGATCGCCACCGACGCCTCTCCGCGGTCCCCGCCGGCCGGTGCATCTGCAGAAGCGAGTTTTGATGCGGTCACTTGTCTGTTTCGGCGGCTATTCTGGGCGGATGACGGAGGGGTCCAGAGCACTTTCAAAGCGCGGCCGCCATCTTGACGCCCGAATGCACGCCAGTAAAGTGCTTTTAGCTTCTCTGTGGAGTTGTTCCTCCTGAATTGAATGATTTGGGGTTTATCCTTCTCCCTCTTGTGGGGCGCTTGCACTGAAAGCAGATAGTAAGTGCTTTTAGCTTCTCTGTGGAGTTGTTCCTCCTGAATTGAATGATTGTGGGTGTATCCTTCTCCCTCCTTTGGGGCGCTTGCATTGCAAAGCATAGGGGACTATTTTGCAACTAGCAGCCTACCACACTCTCCCACTATTGCTACCCCTTAAATGTCCTACTCTTGTCTGCTCCTCCCTATTAGCTCTCGTGTGTGTTGCTACCCATAACGAGAGCCGCCTCTCCCTCTTTTCCCTCATGTGTCCCAGCTGCTTCTCACAATTGCCTCCGCATATTCTTTTTCAATTTTATGGACTTGGAAGGCTGTCTACATGAAAAGCTCCCCTGCCTTTAATACGGACCTCTTTTATATTTCTATGTCTAACCTGAAAGTTGACTGCAAGGGAACTCCTCAATAAAATCTGTCATTTTTTGTATTATAAAAACGAAAGAAAGAATCTAATGAAGGCTTCAGCCCTTATTTGACGTAGCAGCAAACAGAACTGTATTGAAGGTAAATATACTGGTTGGCATTAATGTGCTTACCCTCTGGTTAGCACATTACGCAGGGACCAAATGGCTAGGCCAATGTGTGTTGAAATGCAGAGACTACATTCTTGGAGGCAACATGATTGAAAGTAATGAGGGTGATGGCAAAGATGGTCTTTGAAGCGCACAGGTGGGCATCATACTACGACTGGTCAAACATTTAGACTCGCCTGAATAAAGAGCTTGCTAGCAGGCACACTGCCTGGCGCAGTGGGAGGCACCCGCATGTGCTAGACCCCACGATTAGACCCCCATGCAGCGGTACCTCTCCTTTAACAATGTCTGCACTAGAAGCAGAGGATTCTGAAAAGGCATGGCCTCCTGCACTGGTGTCCCTTTTCCTCTCTAAGCACAAGCGTGGCAGGGGATTCACCAGATGCATCCATGCCAGTGCGTGCCCAACCTCTATTTCAACAATGATTAGGAACAGGTTTGTGTCCCAGGAGTTCCTACCCACTTTGACCTCTGCTTTTATGTGATGGACAACTGAGCACATGATACTACACAAAGCTACAAAGCCCATGTGCTCTCCATGAAGATTGGAAATCTAGACGCTTGTGTTTAGAGATCGCTCCCTAAAGATGTGCTCCCTTCACACTTAAGTGTTCATTTCGTGTTTCAACCCTGATGCCAGGAAAAGGGCCTTTCATGAGGCAGACGGGCACTCTCGCCTTGCCTACAGAGTCAAATCCTTTCAGGGAACTGTCTCAGAAACAATCTCTTAGAAGAGGCAGGGGATTGCCTAACAGTCCACCAGGATGAACCTGGCCAGGAAATGCAAAGGGAGTCGTTGCTACTCAAATAGTGGTGTTTCCTTAATCCAGGACTATTTGCCTTGTTTGCTGTTTACACAACCCTCACCAGTTGTGGTTGTGCTTCACTGGAGCACTCAACTATACGGACATGTACACCCCCAACTCTTCCATGAGCACTGCTTAATCTAGAGACTGCATTGAGCTGGCTTGGGACCTGGTTATGGTGCAAGCACATGCCCCCTGTTAAAAGAGAGTATTATTGAGCAGCGTTGACATGGGTGGGATTTCTACGCAGAATGGACTACGTTTTGCGAGTACAATACATAATGTTGCTATTCCTCAGCACCAACCTCAAATTTGTCCGGGGTTCCGAATTCAAGCATGCTCAGGACGGGCGGCGGCTCCTGGCCATGGATGTTGTACATCATGTCATGTAAAATATGAATGGTCCAGTTGGTACCTGAAACATAACAATGCAACCATTAAGAGACAGAGAAGGGAAATTTGCACTCATTTCATTAGGCATGAATATTAAATGGTCAGAGGTCATGTGATTGAATTTGGTTCAGATTTGCAAACAGACATCTCTCTGCCATCCCTTCAGAGGGAAACAATTCATTTTAAGAAGATTCCGCAAGGCATCTCTCGGGATATCTATTGAGCCTCCACAATTTCTGCAGACCGATCATTAATAATTGGACAATTATTCAGGGTGGGTGACTACCCACCTGAAGGGATAATCACAACCCTTGTCAGGGTGAACCCTTAAAATTACTAAACTCACCTGAGCTCAAGACACTGGTATCTATCACCCAGAGCATGCAGGCCTAACTTAGGACAGTGTGTAAAGTATTTATGCAGTACCAAATCAATAAAGAAGTTTAAATGTAAATCAATAAAATCCAAAACTGAAAAAATAAATGAAACGGAACCAAAGATATGATTTTTCAAGTAAAATACTGGCAAGAACAAAGTAGAGGCAACGATACTCAATGGTCGTGGTGGACTGGGGCCAAGAGTGAATTCAGGCCAACCGGAACACATCTCAGGTCAGATACATCAACTAGACTGATCCAGGTGAAAGTCTGGAAATCAGAAAAGTCCCACTGGTCTGGAACAAATGTTTCCAAGCTTGCTTCCGGTGCCAAGACAACCACAGGAATAACCTTCTCAGGAAGAAGCCAACAGCAGGGTCCAGGCGAGGGAATAGTTGCCACTGGTCAGCTGGGTACTTACAGGAAAAGCCCTTTTACAGCTTGTTGTCTCCCTATAGCCGCGTAGGAGGCCAGCCAGCTACTTTGTTGTCCTGGGTACAAAACGGAGCAGGTCCAGTCCTTCAGGTCTCATCTCAGATCAGAGACAGCAGGGGCAGTCCTCTTGTGACCTTGCACAAGTCTAGAAAGAGTTCTGTTGAGGTGTCCTAGGGTGCCACATTGAAATGTGACACCAGCTATTGGGGGAAGGAGACTCTCAGGTACTCCCTAACCAATGTGGTACTGGCTCCCTGCGGCCAACCCTACCTGCTTTTTCTACAGTTTCTGTTTCCCTTACCTCATACAGGCACAAAATGCCACCTGCCAGGGCAGTTTCAAGATGGGGACGTCTTCAGCCACATGAAATTTCCACTCATACTCGGGGTTTGAATGTGAAGGATACTATGGTAATCCTAGTTTCCTCCCGCATCTAACACTAAAATCCAACTTGAAGCAGGCACAGCACCCACATCAAACCCAGACCGGTTGCTCCCTTTCAAATGCATCACAAGTGTTTCATGTGGCTCAACAGACCTGACAAACAGGATTTGACAGGGTGGTGTCACAGGACGTTAAACCCCCCTCTGAATATTCTGTTGAGCCAGAGGAGTCATCTCCGCCCGTTCAGATCAGTCGGGAGGCATTTCAGACCTTATTCACACCTATTCAAGGTTTGAGCACAGGCTGAGCGCAGTCAGAGGCTTATGCTAATTCGCCTTCTAACAGCTCAGGCAGGTAATGGGTAATGTTCCAAAAGTTACTAGTCCATAATATTTATTACAAATCTCACTTCACCAATATTTTGCAGTTTTAATAATTATTTAAAATAGTTATTTTTTTCTAGGCCCCTTTCTCAAATTAGCAATATCAGTATTTTAATATGCACCCTGTTTTTCTACATAGGACACGTCCCACTTTTAAATACCACATACCATACCTTGGAGGCTAAAAGGCATATATATGGGTGACATTAATATTTAAAAGGGAGATCTTTATCTGTCCAAGGGGTTATTTAGGCTTATCACACCGCAGGTTCTACACTGCAGCAGTCAGGCCACGCAGGGTAGGCCTGAAGCCGTGTGTACACTGCACCACAGTGGGTGGCACAAGAGACGCTGCAGTCCACAAATGGCATTGAACATCCAGGCCCTATGGGCAGTTTTGGCTCCATATGTTTGGGACCTACATGCAAGTTGTTTTTAGCCAATCTATTTTCCATTATTACATAAAATAGCATGGTACCAGTAAGCGTGAATCGCAGTGATACAGCACTGAAAGACACAAGCCAGGTTTTCGCAGTTGATTAGGCTTACAGTCTGCTACATTCTATTTAGATTAGATCCAACTTATCAAGTGCAGCTATTCCATTATTTAAAATCGATCTGTACATTTACCATGTTGCGTCCCCACATTGTCCAGTCTGTCCCATCATGTATTCGCGTCAATCTCTCTCTTCCGCTTGCAATAAATCCTCTATAGTCTCTCACCTGTGTCAGGGTCTGCTGTCAAGAGAGTAATCATTTCCCCCAGGTTTCCAGATCCGCCCCTCATTCTCATCCCTCGGTACCTCTTGCATCAATGCCCCTCAGCAACAGCCCATTCTGTCCAATCTAGGATCCATGTTTGAAGTTTAGGGGGGCGGTGGGAGAGCCAGTGTGGGGTTGTGCGTCTCTTTGCCAAAAGCATTCACAGTACTGCAGACCTATTTCCAATTTTTAGCCCTTTCAAAGGTCGGGGTATTATTTCATAGGTCTGGATATTATACGCTGCAGGCAATGATTCACTGTGGTGCAAAGTTTTAGAGGGGTCGCTCAGCACATTATAGCTCCTATCGCCTTCCAATAGGCCATCACATTGTTACACGTCCATGCCATTTTCATAAATGAAGCCACCCCTGCACCACATCCTGGGCATGCTGCTCGTCTCGACGAGGATATTTTATTGAGCCTCTGCGGTGTAAGGTGAGTACGGTGTAAATAACACAGTTTAGTAATCTGGACCTTGCAGTGATGGCCACAGTTTGAAACAAAGTGCAGTTCTTTGGTGTAATGGCAGCGAATAGCCAATGTAACCATGTGTAAAGGGGGAGCACAGGCACTTTACTACTGGTTAGCAGAGGTGAGAGTGAACAGAGTTCTAAAGATTTCCTACACACGTGCTCGAGAAGGCAGGGAGGTAGGCCTTCATTAGGAGGAGTTGTGGCAATGCACAAAGGAGGAATTCCCATTCCCTGACCCACAGAGACCTCAAGTGTCACTCATTTTGAGTGAGACTCACACATTTTGAGGTCAGGTTATGCTCTGACTCATAGTATGCTTAATCTCATACACAGTGCTGATATAAAACTTGAAATCTAAACGTGGCTCTATTAAGAGCTCTTCTGCATGCCCTACTGTAGACTCCTTCAGTGGATTGGACACACAAGAATGCTGTTCAACTACTTCTGTAAGGCAGCAGTCTACGTTAGTGAGGATTTGGTGTTATATTACTCACTTTACATTGATTGAACATTCATATTTTCATTGATTTAACATTTCGTATTTTTAATGGTGTCAAACAGCATGTAACATGGTGCCACCAAATACGGTAATTTGTTTCTCAATCATAAGAAGTTTGAAAACATCAGAGGTCTGTCATCAGCACACTGGACAACGCTTCCTGGTGCGGACGGGGAAAGACAGGAAGTGGCGGAAACAGAAACCATTCTAGTTCAGATTAGCACAGTGACAGCATGGGCAGAGACAGGCTACCCCTAGAAGTACAGCAACCGGTGAGACAGAGGGAGCGCCTAGAAGCATAGACTAGAGACAGGCTACCCCTAGAAGTACAGGAACCGGTGAGACAGAGGGAGCGCCTAGAAGCATAGATTAGAGAAAGGCTACCCCTAGAAGTACAGCAACCGGTGAGACAGAGGGAGCGCCTAGAAGCATAGATTAGAGACAGGCTACCCCTAGAAGTACAGGAACCGGCGAGACAGAGGGAGCGCCTAGAAGCAAAGATTAGAGACAGGCTACCCCTAGAAGTACAGGAACCGTTGAGACAGAGGGAGCGCCTAGCAGCATAGACTAGAGACAGGCTACCCCCAGAAGTAAAGGAACCGGTGAGACAGAGGGAGCGCCTAGAAGTATAGACTAGAGACAGGCTACCCCTAGACGTACAGGAACCAGTGAGACAGAGGGAGCGTCTAGCAGCATAGATTAGAGACAGGCTACCCCTAGAAGTACAGGAACCGGTGAGATAGAGGGAGCACCTAGCAGCATAGGTTAGAGACAGGCTACCCCTAGAAGTACAGCAACCGGTGAGACAGAGGGAGCACCTAGAAGTATAGATTAGAGACAGGCTACCCCTGGAAGAACAGGAACCAGTGAGACAGAGTTGAGGCCGGTCCGGTGTTGTGGAGGTCTTTGTGAGCGTGGATTAGGATTTTGAAGAGGATCCTGTTGACGGGTAGCCAGTGTAGGGTTCTGAGGTGGGTGGAGATGTGCTTGTGGCGAGGGAGGTTGAGGATGAGACGTGCTGAGGCGTTCTGGATGCGCTGGAGTTTTCCCGTAATCCCCGCATAGAGGGCGTTGCCGTAGTCCAGTCTGCTGCTGCCGAGGGCGTGGGTGACCGTTCTTCTGGTTTCTACGGGAATCCACCTGAAGGTCTTGCAGAGTATACGGAGGGTGTTGAAGCATGTGGACAAATGAATTCAGGAGAGGAGAGGGGTAAAGACAAAAAGTTTGGGGGTGACCCTGCAGAGAGGGCCCATTCCTTTGACCTCTGTGTCCACTGGATCACTCCCCGCACGAACAGCGACACCCAGCTGTCCCTGTGTCCTCCCCCCCGCCCTCGGCCATCCCTGGTGCCTAGTGGTAAGTGCCGTCTTGTTTTAGCTGTGTGTGTTCACCCTGTCCTGAGTTACCTTGTCTCAGCTGTTGTGTGTTACCTCATCTGTTTTTACGGTCCACTCCGTGTTTTCTCGTGTTCTCTGCCTAGTCCACTCCGTGTTTTCCGTGTCTGCTGTCTACCTTTCAGCTCTCTGTTTGAACTCCGTGTGCTTTTCTGTGTCCAGCTCTCTGTTTTCTGCCCCGTGTCTTTCTGTCTACCTTTCAGCTCTCTGTTTGAACTCCGTGTGCTTTTCCATGTCCAGCTCTCTGTTTTCTGCCCCGTGTCTTTCTGTCTACCTTTTCTTAGCTCTCTGTTTCCACTCCGTGTGTTATTCCGTTTAAGCTCTCTGGTTTTGCTCCGTATTCTCTGTGCTTTTGGTTTTCTTCTCGCTGCCCCATGTTGACACACTGCCCCCCCCCCCCAAGCGCCTCGGCTCCCCCGAGCAGTCTCCTCCTGCCGATGCGTCCCTGCGGCCCCACCCCCTTCAAGCCCCCATTCGTCCACGCCTCCCGCCTCCCATCTGCTCCTCCCTCCCTCCTCCCCTTCTTAATGGCGGTCGCGCGCCGCTGGCGCGCCAGAGGCAAGCCCGTCTGCACCCGGACCGCGCCCAGCGCCACCCCCCCTGGTCCTCGTAACCCCCAGACACCACTACACTGCCAGCTACCTCAACGCACTCAACCCTGGCCGCTCCAAAGCATGCTTCCAGTCCTCACCAAGAAATAGCCACGTTCCCTTCACCTGCCACGACTGTAGATTCACCTGCGACAGAACCACCAAACCTCCAACAACCAGAACCAACCACCTCCACTGCATACTCCTAAACACCCGCTCCGCACGCAAGCACGCCATCGAACTCTGGGACCTGCTCGACACCTCAGCCCCGGACGTGGCCTTCCTTACCGAAACCTGGTGGAACGACTCCTCGGCACCAGACATCGCCATAGCCCTCCCACAGGGCTACTAAATCACCCGCAGGGATCACACAAACGGAATCGGAGGAGGAATAGCCATCGCCCACACAGCCACCCCCCAGGTCCTCACCGACTCCATCTCGGACCTCGCCAGTACCCACGCACTCGCCTCTACAGACTACATCCTCCTCGGGGACCTGAACTTCCACCTCGAGAACAACAACAACGTCAACTCCATCACCCTGATCGACAACCTCGGCCTCAGACAACTCATCACCGCTCCCACCCACGCAGCCGGCCACACGCTTGACCCCATCTTCTCCACAGGCACCCACATCACCTTCGACCACACCACCAAACTCCACTGGACTGACCACCACTGCATCCACTTCACCTTCCAGAAAAAGGTCAAGCACCACCGTACTCTACAGCCACCCCGCCGCCACTGGAGCAAAGTCACCCAAGACCAGCTGACCAACGGCCTTGCCCAGAAGTCGTCTAAAGACCCCGCCGACCCAGACACCACCGCCCACAACCTCAGACAGTGGATCAACGACTGCGCCAACTCCCTCGCACCACTCAAGAAGTCCACCCACAACCAAGTCACCAAGAAAGCCACCTGGTTCACCGAAGAGCTCCAGACCTCCAAACGTATCTGCCGGAGACTCAAGAATAAATGGCTCGCTGAACACACACCTGACAGCCTCACGGTCCACAAAGACGCCACCCTCAGACACCACCAACTAATCAGACTAGCCAAAAGATCCTCCTTCAAAGACCGCCTAGATAACAACGCACACAACAGCAAAGAGCTCTTCATCATCGTGAAGGAACTCTCCAACCCCAGCGCCACCATCAACGACATTCCACCCTCACAAGAACTCTGCAACTCTCTTGCCACCTACTTCCACCAAAAGATTACCGACATCCACGACAGCTTCGACACCACAGCCGCCCTCACCACGCCAGACACCACCCCGGCTAACACCACCCGCGCCAATCGCCTAACCGCCTGGACCAACGTCAGCGACACCGAGACACGCAAAATCATGAACTCCATACACTCCGGATCACCATCAGACCCATGCCCTCACCACGTGCACAACAAAGCAGATGCAGCCATCACTCCCCAACTACGGAAGGTCATCAACATCTCCTTTGAAACAGCAACATTCCCTCAAAGCTGGAAACACGCCGAAATCAACCCCCTCCTTAAGAAACCCAAAGCAGACCCCCAGGACCTAAAGAACTTCAGACCCATCTCCCTACTCCCGTTCCCTGCGAAGGTCATAGAAAAAATCGTCAACGCACAACTGACTCGCCATCTCGAAGACAACAACATCCTGGACCCCTCCCAATCTGGCTTCCGACAAAATCAGAGCACCGAGACCGCACTCCTCGCCGCCACAGACGACATCAGACGCCAAATGGACAACAGCGAAACATCAGCCCTCATCCTCCTGGACCTATCAGCCGCCTTCGACACGGTATGCCATCACACTCTGAGAACCCGCCTCCTCAAAGCCGGAATACAAGAGAAAGCCCTCAAATGGACTACATCCTTCCTCTCCGACAGAACCCAGAGAGTCCGCCTCCCCCTTCTGCTTCAGAGCCACCAAAATCATCTGCGGCGTACCCCAGGGCTCATCCCTCAGCCCAACATTATTCAACATCTACATGGCACCCCTCGCCCAAGTAGCCCGCCGATACAACCTCAACATCATCTCCTACGCCGACAACACCCACCTCATCCTCTCCCTCACCAAGGACCCACACACCGCCAAGTCCAACCTCCACGAGGGAATGCGGGCCGTTGCCGAATGGATGAGAAACAGCCGCCTGAAACTGAACTCAGACAAGACGGAGGTCCTCATCCTCGGACCCAACCCCTCTGCCTGGGACAACTCCTGATGGCCAACATCTCTAGGAACCCCACCTACACCGACCGACCACGCACGCAATCTGGGCTTCATCCTCGACTCTTCCCTCTCCATGTCAAAACAGGTCAACGCAGTCTCCTCCTCCTGGTACAACACTCTCCGCATGCTCCGCGGGATCTACAAGTGGATCCCGACAGACACACGAAAAAGAGTAACACAGACCCTCATCAGCAGCAGGCTAGACTACGGCAACGCACTTTACACAGGCGTCCCGACAAAACACCTACGACGCCTCCAACGCAGCCAAAACTCCTCCGCCCGACTGATCCTCAACGTACCCTGCCGCAACCACATCACTCCCCACCTGAGAAACCTTCACTGGCTCCCCGTTGACAAGAGGATCACATTCAAGCTCCTTACCCACGCACACAAAGCACTCCACAACGCTGGGCCAGCCTACCTGAACAACAGACTCAGCTTCTACACCCCCACCCGACAGCTCCGCTCCGCAGACCTCACACTCGCCACCGTCCCCCGCATCCACCGAAAGACATCCGGAGGCAGATCCTTCTCCTACCTCGCCGCCAAGACATGGAACACTCTCCCAACCAACCTGCGACGGACGCAGGACCTACTCACCTTCAGAAGACTCCTCAAGACCTGGCTCTTCGACCAGTAACAGCGCTCCCCCCCCAGCGCCTTGAAACCCTAACGGGTACGTAGTGCGCTTTATAAATATATTGATTGATTGATTGATTCCAACATCGGAGCTGAGTGTTTATTTTTTGTTCCCCTTGTCATTGGTACTTTTAGAGATCCCGGGGTCACCTGTCGGAAAGGATGATATTCTCAGTTAGGTGGATGCCTTTCTAATGTACGCATTACGTCACATATTAGTTTGTAATTGAATGGTGGTGTGACTGAGTTACCGCAGAGACCAAAGGTGGTAAGGGCAGTGTGTAGTCCACAGGAAGTGATGCCACCGGCTGCACCAATAGCAGCCGAGTCTTGAAGGTCGCGTCATCATGCGCCTCGAGGGCGCCTGGGGCAGGTTGGCCCAGTTTTATTGTAACAATAAACAGTTTGCTGTTGTGACAAGCTGCAGTATACCGCACAGCACCAGAGCATATGTCGTACCCTTGACCTTAGTTGACCCATCTTTAAAAACCATCCAAGGCGGTGCCCCTGCTGCAGGTGGCAAGGGTATGGGACACTGCAAGTCAGCAGGAGTCCTGTCCCCTTAGACCAGTGCTGGCACAGGTCACTGCAACAAGCTGCACGGGGGGCAGGGAGGTGTGTGCATTATTACACATGACCACAACCTCCCCCCCTCTCTGCAGCATCCGGCCTGCCCCATCACCACAACCCCTGTGCGTTTCATGCCGAGACTCACACGGTGAGACACACCGCACGGGCTGCGCCGAGAATGGAAACACTTCGATACTTGTGAGGGAGGCGACTGTTGTCACGCACTGCATTTACCATGATGCACCTGGGAGGACGTGTATGGTAAGCCAGGCAGTGCCATGTGAGCAGGTGTAAAGCCAGGCTATTGCTTTCAATCTGTTGTCATGTGCAGGCGCTCAGCCCTCCTGCCGGGCTCAGCAGTAAAATGAATAATCACAGCAGCAAAGGTCCCCTTAGCAGCCAATGTCGGTGAACTCACAGGGAAGTGAGTTGCCAATGGTGGGTACCAGATGCGCACACTGCCATCTCTGCATCCGAAGCCGTGACGTCACTATTCAAATATACAAGTTACTGCGTAGTGACGTCACGAGCTAACTACAGGGGTCCGAGTTCACGAACAGGCTGTGCCACTGAGTATCGTGTGTATGGGTTTTAGACGGGTATTCTATAACTGGGATCTGTCAATAACCGTTACCTTTAAACGGTGCATTCTGGGACTTGTAGTTTCAATTTAGCATTGATAGTTTGAGCTGAACACTCCAAGCCTGCAAAATGTGGGCCGGAACCTGCCGATTCGAAAAAAACATAACTAACGACTATAAACAGTGTATTTACTCACCGCACTTAGGGTAAGAAACCATGAGCAGGTCGTCTGCCCGGAGCTGGAAAGTGTCTAGCGCCTGGAAGGTCTCTGGGCTGCACAGCATGCTGGGATACAGCACCCCGTTATAGGTAAATAGCAGCTCCTCGGGGGCCTTGTTCTTCGCTGCAGCCGTAAGTTTTTCGTTCATTTCCACAAATCTCTTTAAATTTGCCATCTCTGTGCAGAGTGTGGTCGAGGCGCTGTGCCAAGGAGGGCTGGGAGCCTGCGAGTGAGGAGAGGTGAGGCTGGGCCCGGAGCACAAACACAGCTCCTTCTGTCCCTCACACAGGAGATGACCGTGACGGCATGCTTTGTGTGAGTGGAGCAGGGGAGGAGGGGAGTGTCTCGGGCAGGGAGGGCCGTGGGGCAGAGGGTGTGCCAAGGAGGGCTGTGAGCCTGTGAGTGAGGAGAGGTGAGGCTGGGCCTGACACACACGGCCCCTTCTGTCCCTCACACAGGAGGTGACAGCATCGTTTGTGTGAGAGGAGCCGGAGGGGATTGTCTCTCTCCTAACTCAGGGAGGGAGGGGAGTGGGGCAGAGGGAGTGCCAAGGAGGGCTGCAGCCTGTGAGTAAGGAGATGTGAGGCTGGGCCTGAAGCACAAACACAGCCCCTTCTGTCCCTCACACAAGAGGTGACAGCATCCTTTGTGTGAGGGGAGGAGAGTGTCTCTCTCCTAACTCAGGGGGGAGGGAAGTGGGTCAGAGGGTGTGCCAAGGAGGGCTGTGAGCGAGGAGAGGTGAGGCTGGGCCTGACACGCACGGCCCCTTCTGTCCCTCACACAAGAGGTGACAGCATCCTTTGTGTGAGAGGAGCCGGAGGGAAGGGGAGTCTCTCCTAACTCAGGGAGGGAGGGACGTGGGGCAGAGGGTGTGTGGGTTGGAGAGCTCCACCGGTCCCATCTGCCTGGAGCAGGGCCAGGTGTCACCACATAAGCCAAAGCCGTGGTTCTAGACCCACAGGCGGTGCATCCTGGGAGTTGTAGTAATGACTTTTAACAATGTAACTAAGGGCTGGCAAAATCCTGCATGGCAAGGGCTGTAGGATGAGATCCCAGGGCTGGATAAATAAATCAAATCAAATCATTTTTTTTTATAAAGCGCGCTACTCACCCCTGAGGGTCTCAAGGCACTTGGTGGGGGAGGGGGGGGCAGGAGGGTCACTGTTCGAACTACCATGTCTTGAGGTTTTTTCTGAAGAGCAGGAGGTCTTTGGTTTTGCGAAGGTTGGTGGGGAGGGAGTTCCAGGTTTTGGGGGCGAGGTAGGAGAAGGTCCTGCCTCCTGTGGTGGTGCGTTGGATGCGGGGGACTGTGGCTAGGGCGAGGTCGGCTGATCGTAGGTTGCGTGTGGGAGGGTGGAAGTTAACTCTTTCGTCGAGGTAGGTCGGGCCGGTGTTGTGGAGGGATTTGTGTGCGTGGATGAGGATCTTAAAAGGGATTCTCTTCTCTATGGGGAGCCAGTGAAGGGATTTGAGGTGTGGTGAGATTCGTTCGTGGCGGGGGAGGCCAAGGACTAGGCGTGCGGCTGTGTTCTGGATTCTCTGGAGTTTGCGTTTGAGTTTGAGTGTGGTGCCGGCGTAGAGGGCGTTACCATAGTCTAGTCTGCTGCTGATGAGTGCATGGGTGACTGTCTTCCTGGTCTCTGTGGGAATCCATTTGAAGGATATTTTTAGAGTGCGGAGTGTGTGGAAGCAGGAGGAGGTTAGAGCATTGATTTGAGGTGTCATGGAGAGGGAGGGGTCCAGGATGATGCAGAGGTTGCGTGCGTGGTTTTCGGGGGTGGGTGCGTGGCCTAGGGCGGTGGGCCACCAGGAGTCGTCCCATATGGTTTCGTTGGGGCCGAAGATGATGATTTCAGTTTTATTGAAGTTAAGCTTGAGGTGGTTAGTGGTCATCCAGTTGGCGGTGTCGAGGACAGCAGCATGTAGGTTGCTTTTGGCTTTGGTGGGGTTGCGGGTGAGGGAGAGGATGAGTTGGGTGTCATCTGCATAGGAGAGGATAGTGATTCCATGTGATTGGAAGATGTTGACTAGGGGTATCATGTAAATGTTGAAGAGTGTGGGGCTGAGGGAGGACCCTTGGGGGACTCCGCAGATTATCTTGGTAGCGGTGGAGTGGAAAGGTGGAAGGCGGACTCTCTGGGTCCGGTCAGTGAGGAAGGAGGTGAGCCAGTCTAAGGCTTTGTGGCGAATTCCTATGTTGTGGAGGCGTGTGCGGAGTGTGTGGTGGCAGACAGTGTCAAAGGCTGCAGAGAGGTCTAGGAGGATGAGTGCGACGGTCTCGCCTTTGTCGACTTTGGTCCTAATGTCGTCAGTGCATGCGATGAGGGCGGTTTCCGTGCTGTGGTTCTTGCGGAACCCGGATTGTGAGGGGTCAAGAGTGTTGTTTTCTTCGAGGAAGTGGGATAGGCGGGAGTTGACTAGTTTCTCGGCGACCTTTGCGGGGAAAGGGAGGAAGGAGATGGGGCGATAGTTGGAGAGGATCTCCGGGTTGGCTTTGGTTTTTTTAGGAGAGCAGTGATTTCCGTGTGCTTCCAGGGGTCTGGGTAGGTGGCGGAGTCGAAGGAGGAGTTGATTATGTCGCGGAGTATGGGGGCGATGGTTGGGCTCGATTTGTTGTAGGTGCGATGTGGACAAGGGTCGGAGGGGGATCCAGAGTGGATGGAGTTCATGGTTTTTTCGGTTTCTTCGTGTGTGGTGGGGGCCCAGGTGGTGAGTGTGGTGGGGGGTCATGAGTGGGGGTTGGGTTGAGGGAGTGAGGGGTGTGTGTGTGGTGGGTGTGTGTGGTATGAAGCTGTTGTGGTGGAAGTGGTTGGAGAGGGCATCACATAGGGGCTGTGTGTGTGAGGGGTCTATGTTGCTGGCTTTGGGTTTGGCTAGTTCGTTAATGATGGTGAAGAGTTTTTTGCTGTTTTGAGAGTTGTTGTCAAGGCGTGTCTTGTAGTGATCTCTTTTGACGGTGCGTATGAGTTGGTGATGGGTGCAAATGGTGGCTTTGAGGGTGGAGGAGTTGGTTGTAGAGGGTTCTTGTCGCCATATTTTCTCCGCTTGGCGCTATTTGCGTTTGGAGTCTTGGAGTTCGGGGGTGAACCATGGGGCGTTCTTGATGTTGCGGGTGGCAATGTGTTTTCTGAGGGGCGCTAGTGTGTGTGCTCCTGTGTTGGGGTTGTTGGTGTGGGGGGGGGGGTTGTGAGCCAGTTGGGAGTTCAGGCGTTCTGTGGGGATCTTGTCCCACATGCGGTAGGGTGTGGTGTGTTGATGGTGGTGTGTGGGGGGTTTGGTGAAGGAGAAGTGGACGCAGTGGTGGTCAGTCCAGAGGAGTTCAGTGGTGTGGGTGTAGGGTATGGGTTGGCTTGAGGTGAAAATTGCGTCAAGCGTGTGTCCTGCTGAGTGGGTGGGTGTGGTGACCAGTTGTTTTAGTCCGAGGTTGGTGAGGTTGTCTACGAGGGAGGTAGGGCTGTGGTCTTGTAGGTTCTCCAAGTGAAAGTTGAAATCACCGAGGAGAATGCAGTCTGTGGAGGTGAGGGCGTGCGAGCTGATGGTGTCAGCGATGGTGTCGCAGAAGGCGGGGCGTGGTCCTGGTGGTCTGTAGATTAGTGTACCTCCGTGGGTGGAGTTGTTGTTAATGTGGATTAGGAAGTGCATGTGTTCTGTGTTGTCGATAGTGTCTTGGGAGCTAGTGGTGATTTTGATGGTATCCCTGTGTAGGATGGCGATGCCACCACCTGGCCTGTTGAGGCGGTCTTTGCGTAGGAGTTTGTATCCCTTGGGGGTGTTGATGGCTATGTCGGGTTCCGAGGAGGGGTTGGTCCAGGTTTCAGTGAAGAAGGTGATGTCAGGTGAGTGTGATGTGATGAGGTCCCAGAGTTCTATGGCATGTTTGTGAAGGGAGCGGGTGTTGAGGAGCAGGCATTTGAGGTGGGTGGTGTTGGTGTGGTGCATGAGGGTGTTGTTGCGGGGTGTGTTCTGGTTGTGGGGTGGTGTGTGGCGGGGGTGGGGGTGGGGGCAGAGTAGGTGTGTATTGTGTTGGGGGTGTTGTGTTTGTTGTTGGGGGGTCGCTATGGTTGGTGTGTGGTGTGGGGGGTGAGGAGCAGGAGAAATGACAGGTGAGGCAGCTGAAGGGGCCATGAGTGTGTGTGGGGCTGGAAAGGGTGCAGGTGGGACAAGGGCAGGTGGGTTGAGTGAGTGGAGGGCGAGGGGGAGTAGGTTTGTCTGAGAAGGCCAGGGGGACTGGTGCTGGGCGCGGTCTTGGCGCAGACGGGTGCTGACGGGCTTGCCTTTGGCGCACCAGCGGCGCATCTGCGCCACGGCTGCCATAAATGGGGGGGAGGGAGGGAGTGGCAGCTAGGAGGAGGGAGGGCTGGACGAATGGGAACGCTGGGGATGGGGCCGGAGGGGACGCAGTGGCTGGGGTTTTAACACAGGAGGAATGGACGGTGAGGAGGAGGGGGGAGGTGGGAGGGGCCGCAGGGGATGCAGCGGCTGGGGTTTTAACAAAGGAGGAATGGACGGTGAGGGGGAGGGGGAGGCGGGAGGGGCCGCAGGGGACGCAACGGCTGGGCATTTTAACAAGTAAGGAACGGACGGTGAAGAGGTGGCGCTGTGCGGCGGAGCGGGGAGCGACCTGCCTGCAGAAGCAGGGTCAAGGGTTGCTCCTCGTTACCGCGAAGCAGCTGCCATAAATGGGGGGCAGGGAGGGAGTGGCAGCTGGGAGGAGGGAGGGCTGGACGAATGGGAAGGCTGGGGGGGTGGGGCTGTATGGGACGCAGCGGCTGGGGTTTTAACACAGGAGGAATGGACGGTGAGGAGGAGTGGGGAGGCGGGAGGGGCCGCAGGGGACGCAGCGGCTGGGGATTTTAACAAGTAAGGAACAGACGGTGAGGAGGTGGCGCTGGGCGGTGGAGTGGGGAGCGACCTTCCTGCAGAAGCAGGGTAAGACCACATGGCAGCTGTGGATGTCAGCATATGTTGTTCTGTTAGTATTTATAAACAGCTTCCCTTACCCCTTGCAAGGCCCAAAGCGCTTACTGTTATGCTATTCAAGTACCTGCCTCCTGATTTCCACGATCCAGGACCTACAATAAAGTCCTTGGCATGAAACAGCACATTCTGGCTGCTCTGTCCCATATGTGGAATCCGCCTTCATCCCTGGCGTGTTATCCCGCAGAACACTGCATTCTGGGACCAGCAGCATCACTTTCATGTCCGGGTCTACAAATACCAGCAGCCATTCTATGGCTTATAAAGCCAGGACTGGGGGCCTTGGGCTGAAAACCATGTGCTCTCAGGTTCAACTTCACGTGGTCTCAGGTTCAGCTTCACGTGGTCTCAGGTTCAGCTTCACGTGGTCTCAGGTTCAGCTTCACGTGGTCTCAGGTT
This sequence comes from Pleurodeles waltl, assembly GCF_031143425.1. Lineage (NCBI taxonomy): Eukaryota > Metazoa > Chordata > Amphibia > Caudata > Salamandridae > Pleurodeles > Pleurodeles waltl. Next base: position 11,628,942 of record NC_090446.1, read on the forward strand.
CAGCTTCACGTGGTCTCAGGTTCAGCTTCACGTGGTCTCAGGTTCAGCTTCACGTGGTCTCAGGTTCAGCTTTTCGTGGTCTCAGGTTCAGCTTTTCGTGGTCTCAGGTTCAGCTTTTCGTGGTCTCAGGTTCAGCTTTTCGTGGTCTCAGGCTCAGCTTTTCGTGGTCTCAGGCTCAGCTTCGCGTGGTCTCAGGCTCAGCTTCGCGTGGTCTCAGGCTCAGCTTCGCGTGGTCTCAGGCTCAGCTACAAGTGGTCTCATGGCCAGCTTCACGTGGTCTTAGGTTCAGCTTCACGTGGTCTCACGCTCAGTTTTATGTGGTCCCAGGTTCAGCTTCACGTGGCCTCAGGTTCAGCTTCACGTGGTCTCAGGTTCAGCTTCACGTGAGCTCAGCCTCAGTCTCAGGTTCAGCTTCACATGGTCTCACGTTCAGCTTCACGTGGTCTCAGGTTCAGCTTCACGTGAGCTCAGCCTCAGTTTCAGGTTCAGCTTCACATGGTCTCAGGTTCAGTTTCAGGTGGCCTTGTGATGAGCTTCACATGGTCTCAGGCTCAGCTTCTTATGGTCTAAGGTTTTTTCTGATTTCCCTTAATATTTGGAATAAAGTTTACCCTAGAGCATGTTAAAAAGGAATGGAAAGTTACATATGGTATATTTATATTATTCTTTACGATCCATAGCAACAGCAGCATCCTTGAGCTTGGCCCCTCTTCAATGCTCCCTTCACTGCAGGAGCCCCTGCACTGGCAGACATGCAGAGGAAATGTCCAATCTGCAGCGCTGAAACAAACATTTAACACTGAGGACCTGATTTAGTGTCTGGCGGAGGGGGTTACTCTGACACAAACGTGACGGATGCCACATCCGCCCTATTACGATTCCATCATTTCCAATGGAAATCGTAATACTGTAGACGGGATATCTGTCATGCTTGTGACTGAGTAACCCATCTGCCAAACTCTAAACCAGTCCCCGAGCTGCCGGGAGCAGTGCTGGTGTGGGTTGGGGTGTAGGGGGCGCACAGTTCAGGGCAATGAAGCAGGAGTCTGCTGTGGGGCTGCAGGGACTGTGGCAGCTCCTGCACCTGGCCCCAACCTGCCCACACACTTCACCTGAGGCGGAGCATAGAAGCTCCCTCGACCCTCAAAGTCACTAAACTACCCTCAGCTCAACCCACTGTTACCGATGGCACAGAGCCAACAGGCTTAACTAGGGGAAAGTGTAAAATATTTATGCAGTACCCAAACAGTAACAAAGTAAAATGCAAAATAACAAAACTCATAAAGAAAATTAGAAAAATTGAGTCAAAATTAATAAGGAAAATAACTTCAAATTGATAAAATTCAATAAGTGGAACCGGAGATATGGATGTTTACAGTTTTAAGTATAAATAGCACCTAAAAGCACAAAGTGCCAATGGTCACAGTAGACCAGGACCAAGGAAAACTGTGAGGCTGACCACAATGGAGCACGGGTTGGGTACATGAACCAGGTTCGTCCCAGTCTAAGATTTTGCCTTCTTACTTAGGCAAAATGTCATTCTTGATGGAGAAGGAACTCTGCCAATACTATGGCATGCCAGCCCGATTTAAATGATGAGGACCGTAGTTTGATGACATCTCTCTCCCGTTGTCTAACTTCTCCGACAGACAGACGGAGTAAGGGCCATCGCAGAATTGGCTATAGGTCCGTATATCCACCCACCTAATTTAGATTGGTGGACATATAGGCATTTTCCGATGACTGTCACCGCCAGCCAGGAAAACCTGGCATTAAAGGGCAGTGAAAAGTGCTCAATCCCCACGCATGGGAGGATTCTCCCACGGTGTGGGGGGCATTGATTTTTTTTGTTTTAAAAAAGAAAATCCTGCATTGCCTTGATGGCAGTTACTGTCAATGTTTGAAATGTCCACCGGGCCGATGGACATTTCAAAAGTTTCCCAGATGGGACATCTGCCAGAGTGTTAGAGTAATTTACTCCATCGCCCTGGTGGAGGAAGGGCTGACCGCCAAATCTTAAATCATGCCCATAGTCTTTTAAGTCCCAATCCACCACAGGAGTACAGTCCTAAAACACCCCCGCCACCTCTTGGACCCCAAGGGAGGCACTTATAGGCTCACAGACGAGTCCGGGAGAGGCCAAAAGCTGGGTCCAGCCCAGGTGCCATTGGGTACTCCCAGCAATAGACCTCTCGCAGCTTGTTGTCCCCCAGGGGCACACAGGAGGTCAGTCGGCTGACCCTCTGAGTCCACTTCATTGTCCTGGGTACAAGAGGGAGCAGGCCCAGTCCTTTAGGGCTACTCTCAGGGCAAAGATAGCAGGCCCACTCCTCTCCTGATCTTCTGCAGCTCCAACAAGTGCTCTAAATAGGGCGCCTGGAGATGCCACCTTTATGGCTGGCACCAGCTAGTGGGTGCGCGTCACTCATCTCCTCTCCCACGGGGTAACCTTCCTCACTTTTGCAGCAGTTCCTGTTTGCTTTACTGCAAACAGTCCCAACATTTCTTGTGTCAGGGAATTTTCAAGATGGTGAGAGCCTTCTACCATATTAAACTTGGGCTGTTAGGGCTGTGTGTGTGTGAATTATACTATGCTAATCCAAGTGTCCTCTCAAATATAACACTTAAATACAGCATGAAGCAGGCACTGTGCCCACAACAACACAGAGACAGAAGCCTGGTAGGACGGACAGAAGCAGGGTCCTCCAGCAACCAGACAGTGGGTGCACAAGAATTGTCTTGGCATCTTATTCCCTCCCTTTCAAGTGTACCCCAAGTGGTACATGTGGCTCAGGGGCCTCTAGAGCAGGAGTTGGCACTGTGCTGTCAAAAGAAGGCCCACAGTCCGAACCCTTCATATTCTGCGGAGTTCAAAGAGGCCATCTCTGTAAATTGTGATCAGCCTATTTGTGTCTCCTAGGAGGCAGATCACACTTTTTTCACACCTATGCTTGATCACACATTGAGAGCTCGCAGAGGATTATGCTAATTAGCCTTCTGACAGTAAAGGCAGGTAAAGGCTAACTGTCTTAAAGTTACTTTTCCTTAATATTTATTAAAACTCAGCTTCACTGTTGAGTTGGTCTTTTGATAGCTGTTAAAATAGTAATTTAGTTATTTATTTATATTTTTCTAGCTGGTTTCGTTCCCAAGATACAGTATTAATATTTAATATTGCTTTGCAGTATTTCTCTATATGCCAGACATCCTTTCTACAGTGAAAATCACTTTTGGAGGCTATTTACTGCAAGGACACGCTAGCTTTACATTTCTACGTTTTCTACTGTTAAATACCATGCACCTTGCCTTGTGGGCTACAAGGTCAACACAGTGGCCACTTTCTCATATTTAAAAGGAAGGTTTTACCTGTCAAAAGGGGTTTCCTTCGAGAGGTCGCAGTGCATGTTTTGTACTAACAGTCGGGATACAGAGGCCGGCCTCATGCCATGTTTGCTCTGCCACTCTAGTGACTGGCACAGTAGGTGCTGAAGTCCTCTAGTGGCATTTAACTTTCAGGCCACTGGTACATTTTGAGCCATATAAGGGACTTATAGGTAGGTTAAATATACCAATTAGGAATACACCAGGTTAATAAGGGGCGCACAGGTAATGCACAGATTTGTAAAGCCAGCAAAAATATAGGGTCCATCAAAAGGTGAGACCTCAGGATGACCAATCAGAAAAGAGGAAATCCACACACCTCTCAACAGTGGCAAATGCGTTTTTTTTTTTTACAAAAGAACAGGGAAAAATCTGTGGAATTTGATGCAGTATTCCCAGGTCCGCTAGCTATTTCTCCTTCTGGGGAAATTAGCTGGTGGCCCCCATTAACTGATGAGGAAATCCCGGTCTTTAATCCCCGCCCTTGTCTTTCCCTGTGGAGCTAACAGGGAACTGGGACATAAGGTGTTAATGTCCAGCTTGTAGTTCAAACATTTTTATGTAAAACAATTTTGACTCAAATTGTGTGGTTTAAAAAGTGTTGCGTGTGCAGGCAGCATTCTGATCCCCTGTGCTGCAGCCAGCACTGACATCAATAAACACAGCCTTCCTGGGGAGTTAGTGCTCCTTGGCAGACAGGAGAGTCAGAGGAACGGGTCCCACATGTGTCTTACACACAACTCTCCAGTTGTGGCCACAATCAGTGTGTCGAGAGGTCCAGGAGTGACTGTGGACTCTGATCAGTCTCTGTCACGTCACGGCTGAAATATAGAAACCATGGCGGTGGTGATGTCACTGGGTACTCCTGGTGGGCGGGGCTCTCGCCCCCCACAGCTAATCCCGGCATGAGGAGTGTTTTGTTACTCGGGTACTGCAGGTCTCTGTATTTATTTATTTATTTATTTAATGCGTTTTTATATAGCGCGGACTTTACCCGAAGGTGTCAGAGCGCTTCACAATAGGCAAAGTACAGATACAAGAGGAGAAGAATTACAAGTGAGCCTGTTACAAAAACAAACGTTACATTACATGAAGCAATAGTGATAATTGTGCAAGTATCAAGAGCAAAAAAATACACGAGGTAGCAAACGATACGTTACGAAAGGAAAAAGTGACGTGTGCAGGATACAAGAGCAAATAAAGTACGAGTAGAGGTAAAAAAAATTGCAATAAATGGTAGACACTCAAAACACTAAAACAATAGTTACGTTACATGAGGCAGTGGTGGCCGTTGTGCATGTATCAAAAGCAAACAAGATATAAGAGGTAGCAAATGATACGTTGTAAAAGGAAAGGTGCCGTGTGCATGTTACAAAAGAGTACACAATACAGGTAGAGGTATAATACTGCACTAGATGGCAGACACTCAAAACACAAAAACACCCTGGGAAGGCACTTCTATAGGCATGGAGAACAGAATTTCCTATAATGGAAGGACTTCCTTCAGAAAACAGAGGGCTTGAATTAAATTTGGAAGTGTCTTTGAAGGAGGAGAGCTTTGAGGTCAGTTTTGAAGGCCTGGGAAGAGGTGGTGGTCCGAAGCTGAGGCGGAAGTGAGTTCCAGATTCTCACCGCGTTGCCTGAAAAGGATTGGGCCATCGATCTTTCCTTCATGAAAATGGAAGGTTCAAGCAATAACTTTTCTGCATTACGTGATGGTCTGGAGCCCCCAGAGAGTTTCAGTTTATTCATCAGGTAGCGAGGGGAGGAGGAGTGCAAGGCTTTGTGGGTGATACATGCAGTTTTGTAGATAGATCTTGCCTCTATGGGAAGCCAACGGAGGGTGGATAAAATGGGTGTGATGTGGTCGCTTCTTTTGGCCCCATATATGAAACGAGCTGCTGAATGGAGAATAGACTTAAGGGGGGAAAGGTGGGATTTGGGAAGGCCAGTAAGAAGAGAGTTGCAGTAGTCCAATCTGGAGAGAACCAGCGATTGGACCAGGGTTTTAAGGTCATGGTCCGGGAAGAAGCGACGGATCCCCCAAAGAAGGCGCAGTTGGTGTCGAGCAGACTTTGCAATGGAGTCGATGTGGGAGAGTAGATTGAGTTTTTTGTCGAGTATGATACCAAGGGATTTTGCGCTCTCGACAATGATGGGCTTATTGTTCATTAGATTGATCTGATCCATCCATGATTGCACTGGGGGATGAGAAAATGAGGAGGAGAGGAGGAGGAATTCTGTTTTGGAGGGATTCAGGATCAGTTGATGAGTTAACATCCAGTTTTGAATGGAGTCGAGAGTAGAGCTAAGGAAGGAGAGATCGTGAGTGGAGGACACCTTAAGGTAGATCTGAGTGTCATCCGCATATAGATGATAGTGGATCCCGGATTTACTTAGGAGATTTCCCAACGGTTCTAAATAGAGATTGAACAGTGTGGGTGCAAGAATGGAGCCTTGAGGAACACCTTGACTGACTGCTACAGGAGCTGAAAGACTGTTCGCTATTTTGATCATTTGGGATCTATCAGAGAGGAAGGAGGCAAACCATTTGAGCACAGTGCCCTCCATGCCCATTCTCTGTTGAAGAGTGTTAAGGAGAGTGTTGTGATTTACAGTGTCAAAGGCTGCAGAAAGGTCAAGAAGAATTAGAAGACAAGACTCCCCTGAATCGAGTATCCGCAGCGCGTCATCAATCACTAGCAGCAGGGCTGTTTCACTGCTGCAGTTTTGAATGAAGCCGACTGGAAATTGTCAAGAAGATCATTTTCCTTGATATGGCGAGAGAGTTGTTTCGCTACACATTTTTCTGTGATTTTCGCAAGAAAGGGTAGGTTAGTGATGGGACGGTAGTTGTTGAGGTCGTTCGCATCAGCAGTGGTTTTTTTTTAGCAGAGGGGTGACCTGCCCAGTTTTGAAGGACACAGGAAGGGAGCCTTGACTGAGGGAGAGGTTGACCAGAGTGGTCCAATAGGAAAGAGAATTAGTATAGAAGTCAATGGCAATGGCACTAGGGATGGGGTCAAGAGAATGGTTAGAGGGCTTTGTATCGAGGATGCATTTAAGGAGAGCATCGTCAGAGATGGGGTCAAAGTCTTGCCAAATGGTTAAGGATTTGCACTCCTCTGTGGGGGTAGGATGAATGACCTGATCTACAAGTGATTTTACCTTTTCGTCAAAGAATACAGCGAATTCCGCTGCTTTCTTGGTGGAATCTTCCAATTTGGAGGTTGGGGGAGAGCTGTTAGGGTTCTTGATGAGGTCGAATAGTTTTTTGGGTCTATTTTTGGCTGAGTCAAGGAGGGATTTGTAGTGCGACGCTTTTCCAAGGAAGATGAGCTTGTGGTACTTGGATCTTGCTGAACGAAGCGTGGCCAAATTTTCAGTGGAGGACGCTTGTCTCCATTGTTTCTGTACATTATGCATCGGACAGGTTCACTTGAGGTGGATTCTCGTGTGTAAGTTTTGTGCATGCTTTAACAGTGTCACACGTCTTGATGCACGTTAATCCATCTTTGCAGAGTGAGCATCGGTGACTGACTTGTTAGTAAAGTGGGCAGGGCCTGGAAAGCAGGCCTCTACAAAGGGGTTTGCTTTCCTTCCTGCAGGATGTCCGAGTCCTGCGTGTGACAACCCTTGGCACGGCTCGGACTGTGCCAGCCGGAGAGGGATGTCTCCCTCTCTCTGCCACCGTGCTTCTGTGGGCTACAAGTCTGCTCACAGGTGGGACATTGTGCAACGTCCTGTGCACTGGGAGGATGCAAGAGCCCAGAATTCGTCGGATTTTCTAATAAATTAATAAAAGCCATGCTTTTTTCAGGTCTGTGCCCGGGCAAGGATCGCTTCTGCCGTAAACTTAAAGAATCGAGACTCCTTCAAAGCACTCCTCAGTGCAACACAAGGACCTCAGAGACCCTGCGGTGTGGGCGGGGCAAGCAGTGTGAGTGGGCAGAGGCCCTGTCACTCAGGACTTGGTGCCATGCAGCAGATATTACCAGGCAGTACCCGAACCCGCAGGGCAGCTTGGGGCCACATAATTAGGGAGTTCAGACTGCCTGCCCAGGGTGTGCAGTTCATTCCTAGGGTTTATTTAGTTTTTACTTGGCTCATTTTTAGTCGCTGAAGTGTTCATTGTTATGATCTTTCGCACATGATCGCTAGAAGAGTAGCACACAATACAGATGTCTACATGTGGTGGGAGGTATGCTTTCATTTTATTTCACATTTCCACCATTGTATTCAAGAAATATCCACTGAATCCCTGGTCTCCTGCTCGTGGTGAAAAGGTCTTTGCATTGAAGTAAAGTGCAATACACGTCACCTCCATAGATTGAATGTAAGACATCATTCAACAGCTCCTAACTTCTTGCAATTATGAAGTTTGAAGCACTTTGAACCCCCTGTTTAGCATGCAGGCACGTGCGGATTTCTGCCCTCTGCACTGAACCCCAGCAGTGCAGGGTGTAAACTCTGCCCTTGTAGGACAGACGCAGGAAGGAATCTACCTGGACTGCCACTCCCTCCCTGTAAGAAGGGGGGGGGGCGGGGATGTTAAAGTGATGGGCCCATCCGAGGCTCAAATTCTAGAGCTTTTCTTGAACGGTCCTCTAACACTTTCTTGCCCTAAGTTTACTGTCTCACTCCGACAACTCACTCTCACTCGGTCTCTGTAATTCACGCACTCACTCATTCCACTCTGGCCCACTCTGTCTCACTCAGTCCCGCTCAGTCTCAGTCATTCTGAGTTAGCCACACTGTGACTCAGTCTCACGCACACTAGCACTCAGTTACACTCACGGTCATTCTCCCTGACTCACTCACATTCATTCCCACACATGCTGTGATTCATTCCTTCACTGACGCTCTCTCACTTTCACCCAAACACACAGTCACACAGACTCGCTCACAGTGCAGATCAGTCACCAGCTTGGAGCAGCATCTCTGATGGATGACGCAGACACTTTCACGCACCTGGGTCAGCATCAAACAATGTCACTAGCTGCCTCAGTTTGTTCCTGGACAAATAAAAATGGACCACAAAACAAGGAGGGTGTAGAGTAGCTGTGGAGCCCATAAAAGAGAGATGCCACTGGTCCAGGGGCACCTGCCCATCAAACCAGTCCATCCACTTAAGCATCCATCCTTTCACTTATCCACCCATTCAATCATCCATCACTCATCCATTCACCCTTTCACTCTCTCCACCCATCCTGTCAATCCATAGATCTATCATCCTCCCGTTGGCTCATCCATCTATCCACCCTTTCACTCAGCCATCCATCCTCACACCCACCTATCCACCCGTTCATTCATTGAACTATCCCTCAATCTACCATTTCACTCAGCCATCCATCCTTTCACTCACTCATCCATCTAGCTATTCATCCATCCATCAATTCACCCTCTCACTCATCCATCCTTTCATCCAGACATCCATCTCCCCTGCCTTTCACTTATCCATCCATTCTTTTACTCTTCCATTTTCACATACATCCTTCCACTCACCCATCCTTTCTCATCCATCCATACTTTCACTCCATCCATCCACTCATCCATTAACCCTTCCACTCATCCAATCCGTCCTTTTACCCATTCTACCATTCATCAATCTTTTTTTCTTATTATCCATCAGCCCATCATATCCATCCATCCATCCTCCTTTTCACTCATACACCCTCCCTGCCTTTCACTCTTCCATTCTTACGTCCACCCTTTCACTCATTCATCCATGCATCTATACAACCACCATTTCATCCCTCCACCCACCAATCCTTCCTTTCACTCATTCATCCATGCATCTATCCGACCACCGTTTCATCCCTCCACCCACCCATCTTCCTTTCACTCATTCATCCATGCATCTAGCCACCCACCGTTTCATTCCTCCACCCACCCATCCTTCCTTTCACTCATTCATCCATGCATCTATCCAACCACCGTTTCATCCCTCCACCCACCCATCTTCCTTTCACTCATTCATCCATGCATCTATCCAACCACCGTTTCATACCTCCACCCACCCATCTTCCTTTCACTCATTCATCCATGCATCTATCCATCCACCATTTCATCCCTCCACCCACCCATCCACCCATCCTTCCTTTCATTCATTCATTCATCCATGCATATATCCATCCACCGTTTCATCCCTCCACCCACCCATCTTCCTTTCACTCATTCATCCATGCATCTATCCACCCACCATTTCATTCCTCCACCCACCCATCCTTCCTTTCACTCATTCATCCATGCATCTATCCGACCACCGTTTCATCCCTCCACCCACCCATCTTCGTTTCACTTATTCATCCATGCATCTATCCAACCACCGTTTCATACCTCCACCCACCCATCTTCCTTTCACTCATTCATCCATTCATCTATCCATCCACTGTTTCATCCCTCCAACCACCCTTCCTTTCACTCATTCATCCATGCATCTATCCATCCACCGTTTCATCCCTCCACCCACTCATCCTTCCTTTCACTCATTGATCCATGCATCTATCCAACCACCGTTTCATCCCTCCACCCACCCATCCTTCCTTTCACTCATTCATTCATCCATCCGTCCACTCACCCTCCCTTTCACTCACTCATCCTCCCAAGTTAAGAATGAGCTTCAGTCTGCCGAGCTGCACACAGAAGAGGCCCATCAAGAGCCCCACCCCATTGTAGCTGCTAAAAGCACGGGGTGACAAAGCCCGTAGGCAGAAGTTGAACTGCTCACTAGGAAGCACCTGCCATGCTCAGCGCCAGAATGCTTTTTCAAAGTGAAACCAAATGCAGTAGTGAGCATGCGTTACTGCCCGAGAGCAGCCCCTGCACCCCCCCCCCACATCAGTGAAATTGTAAAGCAGCCCCCCTCGCCGATGACGTCACTGCGGTAGGTTGTGCCTGCAGGTGGCCCGGCCGACACCCCAGCCGCTCTGTGATTGTTTCCTTGTTGTTGCCTCTCCATGACACAGGGTGGCAGGGCAACGCCCCTTTCACCCACGAACACCATCCCCCCCGGTGTGCCCAGGAGGCTGCTGCCACCGGGTCCGCTGGAAGCGGGCACGGAGCTGTCACTACTCCACTATTGTGCACAGTTCTTGCAAGTCACTTGTGATGCACAATTCTTACAAATCACCTGTGATAAAGTTATTACACGTCACTTGTAATGATAATTTATTATAAGTCACCTACGATGCACAGTTATTACAAGTCATTTCTAATGATAAATATTACAAGTCACTTGTGATGCACAGTTATTACAAGTCATTTGTAATGATAACTATTACAAGTCGCCTGTGATGCACAGTTATTACATGTCACTTGTAATGATAATTATTACAAGTCACCTGTGATGCACAGTTATTACATGTCATTTGTAATGATACAGTTAGTACACGTCACTTGTAATGATAACTATTACAAGTCACCTGTGATGCACAGTTATTACACGTCACTTGTAATGATAACTATTACAAGTCACCTGTGATGCACAGTTATTACACGTCACTTGTAATGATAATTATTGGAAGTCACCTGTGATGCACAGTTATTACACGTCACTTGTAATGATAATTATAACAAGTCACTTGTGATGCACAGTTATTACAAGTCATTTGTAATGATAACTATTACAAGTCGCCTGTGATGCACAGTTATTACACGTCACTTGTAATGATAATTATTACAAGTCACTTATGATGCACAGTTATTACAAGTCATTTGTGATGTGCCGTTATTACAAGCCACTTGCAGTGCTCATTATTACATGTCACTTGTGATGGACAATGATTACAAGTCACTTGTGATGTACAGTTATTACAAGTCACTTCTAATGATGATTATTACAAGTCACTTGTGATGAACAGTTATTACAAGTCACTTCTAATGATTATTACAAGTCACCTGTGACGCACAATGATTACAAGTCACTTGTGATGTACAGTTATTACAAGTCACTTCTAATGATGATTATTACAAGTCACCTATGATGCACAGTTATTACAAGTCGCTTGTGATGTTGCACTTAGACTGTAGTAAAACCAGAGGCAGTTTTCGATACACGGATTAAAAGCTTCCATCTGTTATGAAATCTAACTTTGCATAAAAATGCATAGGTAAGGAGCCTTCACTCACCACACTTAGGACATGACACCAATAACACATCGCCTGTCCTCAGCTGGGCTGCACATGCATGCTGGGGTTCAGCACCCCCGTGCAGGTGGGCACAGCTCCTCGGGGGGCTCCTCTTTAGACTCAATGGGCAGGGTCTCCCGTAGGTTCATGAATTCTTTCATGTGCGACATCTGTGCGCGCAGGTTTAGAGGGAGTGAGTGGAGGAGGCTGGAGCACAGCGCCTCCTGACGCTCACAGCGCCTCGTGACGCTCACAGCGCCTCCTGATGGCCACAGCGCCTCGTGACGCTCACAGCGCCTCCTGATGGCCACAGCGCCTCCTGATGGCCACAGCGCCTCCTGATGGCCACAGCGCCTCGTGACGCTCACAGCGCCTCTTGATGGCCACAGCGCCTCCTGCCGGTCACAGCGCGTCCTGCCGGTCACAGCGCGTCCTGCTAGTCACAGCGCCTCCTGCCGGTCACAGCGCCTCTTGATGGTCACAGCGCCTCCTGCCGGTCACATCGCCTCCTGCCGGTCACATCGCCTCCTGCCGGTCACAGCGCCTCCTGCCGGTCACAGCGCCTCCTGCCGGTCACAGCGCCTCCTGCCGGTCACATCGCCTCCTGCCGGTCACAGCGCCTCTTGACGGCCACAGCGCCTCCTGCCGGTCACAGCGCCTCTTGACGGCCACATCGCCTCCTGCCAGTCACAACGCCTCCTGACGGTCACAGCGCCTCCTGACGGTCACAGCGCGTCCTGAACAGCTTATAAAAAGTTTGGTAAAACAGGAGGAGAAAGCAAGGGTTACTCAGACGCCTCTGAGAGGGGGAGAGAGCAGCAGGAGGAGGGGTGCAGGGTAAAGCGCTGTCTAGCGCCTAGCTGCCAAGTTTTTATTTAATGCGTTTTTATATAGCGCGGACTTTACCCGAAGGTGTCAGAGCGCTTCACAATAGGCAAAGTAAAGATACAAGAGGAGAAAAATTACAAGTGAGCCTGTTACAAAAACAAGCGTTACATTACAAGAGGCAATCGTGATAATTGTGCACGTATCAAGAGCAAAAAATAAACGAGGTAGCAAACGATACGTTATGAGAGGAAAAAGTGACGTGTGCAGGTTACAAGAGTAAATAAAGTACGAATAGAGGTAAAAAAAGTTGCAATCAATGGTAGACACTCAAAGCACTAAAACAATAGTTACGTTACATGAGGCAGTGGTGGCCGTTGTGCATGTATCAAAAGCAAACAAGATATAAGAGGTAGCAAATGATACGTTGAAAAGGAAAGGTGCCGTGTGCATGTTACAAACGAGTACAAGATACAGGTAGAGGTAAAATACTGCACTAAATGGCAGACACTCAAAACACAAAAACACCCTGGGAAGGCCCTTCTATAGGCATGGAGAACAGAATATCCTATAATGGAAGGACTTCCTTCTGAAAACAGAGGGCTTGAATTAACTTTGGAAGTGTCTTTGAAGGAGGAGAGCTTTGAGGTCAGTTTTGAAGGCCTGGGAAGAGGTGGTGGTCCGAAGCTGAGGCGGAAGTGAGTTCCAGATTCTCACCGCGTTGCCTGAAAAGGATTGGGCCATCAATCTTTCCTTCTTGAAAATGGGAGGTTCAAGCAATAACTTTTCTGCATTACGTGATGGTCTGGAGCCCCCAGAGAGTTTCAGTTTATTCACCAGGTAGCGAGGGGAGGAGGAGTGCAAGGCTTTGTGGGTGATACATGCAGTTTTGTAGATAGATCTTGCCTCTATGGGAAGCCAACGGAGGGTGGATAAAATGGGTGTGATGTGGTCGCTTCTTTTGGCCCCATATATGAAACGAGCTGCTGAATGGAGAATAGACTTCAGGGGGGAAAGGTGGGATTTGGGAAGGCCAGTAAGAAGAGAGTTGCAGTAGTCCAATCTGGAGAGAACCAGCGCTTGGACCAGGGTTTTAAGGTCGTACTCCGGGAAGAAGCGACGGATCCCCCAAAGAAGGCGCAGTTGGTGTCGAGCAGACTTTGCAATGGAGTTAATGTGGGAGAGTAGATTAAGTTTTTTGTCGAGAATGACACCAAGGGATTTTGCGCTCTCGACAATGATGGGCTTATTGTTCATTAGATTGATCTGATCCATCCATGTTTGCACTGGGGGATGAGAAAGGGAGGAGGAAAGGAGGAGGAATTCTGTTTTGGAGGGATTCAGGATCAGTTGATGAGTTACCATCCAGTTTTGAATGGAGTCGAGGGTAGAGCTAAGGAAGGAGAGATCGTGATTGGAGGCCACCTTAAGGTAGATCTGAGTGTCATCCGCATATAGATGATAGTGGATCCCGGATTTACTCAGGAGATTTCCCAACGGTTCTAAATAGAGATTGAACAGTGTGGGTGCAAGAATGGAGCCTTGAGGAACACCTTGACTGACTGCTACAGGAGCTGAAAGACTGTTCGCTATTTTGATCATTTGGGATCTATCAGAGAGGAAGGAGGCAAACCATTTGAGCACAGTGCCCTCCATGCCCATTCTCTGTTGAAGAGTGTTAAGGAGAGTGTTGTGATTTACAGTGTCAAAGGCTGCAGAAAGGTCAAGAAGAATTAGAAGACAAGACTCCCCTGAATCGAGTATCCGCAGCGCATCATCAATCACTAGCAGCAGGGCTGTTTCACTGCTGCAGTTTTGAATGAAGCCGACTGGAAATTGTCAAGAAGATCATTTTCCTTGATATGGCGAGAGAGTTGTTTCGCTACACATTTTTCTGTGATTTTCGCAAGAAAGGGTAGGTTAGTGATGGGACGGTAGTTGTTGAGGTCGTTCGCATCAGCAGTGGTTTTTTTTAGCAGAGGGGTGACCTGCCCAGTTTTGAAGGACACAGGAAGGGAGCCTTGACTGAGGGAGAGGTTGACCAGAGTGGTCCAATAGGAAAGAGAATTAGTATAGAAGTCAATGGCAATGGCACTAGGGATGGGGTCAAGAGAATGGTTAGAGGGCTTTGTATCGAGGATGCATTTAAGGAGAGCATCGTCAGAGATGGGGTCAAAGTCTTGCCAAATGGTTAAGGATTTGCACTCCTCTGTGGGGGTAGGATGAATGACCTGATCTACAAGTGATTTTACCTTTTCGTCAAAGAATATAGCGAATTCCGCTGCTTTCTTTGTGGAATCTTCCAATTTGGAGGTTGGGGGAGAGCTGTTAGGGTTCTTGATGAGGTCGAATAGTTTTTTGGGTCTATTTTTGGCTGAGTCAAGGAGGGATTTGTAGTGCGACGCTTTTCCAAGGAAGATGAGATTGTGGTACTTGGATCTTGCTGAACGAAGCGTGGCCAAATTTTCAGTGGAGGGTGCTTGTCTCCATTGTTTCTCAAGGGCTCTTATGAACTTCCTTTCTTCATAGAGGGATTTGTTGAACCAAGGTGCTGAGGGAGTGGGCCTTTTCTTTTTGCTTTGGAGAGGAGCGACATTATTGATTTCGACTGCAAGGACTGTGAGGCATTGGGAGGTGAGTTCGTTGACATCTAGGTCCGGGTCTAGCCTTGGAAGTGATAGCAAGGCAGAATTACAGAGGGTACTGAGGTCAATATTTTTAGTGTCACGGAACCAGAAAGTAGCCCTCTTAGGCTGGCCCAGAGTTATAGAGTGTGATAGGTGAAGAGAGAATGGGATGAGGAGGTGGTCCGACCAGTCTACATGAATAGGGGTAGCGATAGTCAGCAAGCCTGCTTTAGAAATGACAAGGTCTAGGATTGAGCCTTTAGAGTGTGTTGTTTCTGTGCAGTGTTGGATAAGATCGTTTGCAGAGAGGAAGGTGGCCAGCAAATTCGCATTTGTGTCTTGAGGCGAGCCCCAGTGGACATTGAAGTCACCCACGAAGATCTGATTGTCACTTTGCGTGAATTGGTCGCTGATGCAGTCCGTGAGTTCCTCCATAAACGAAGGGCTGCTACCAGGCGGGTGGTAAATAGCATGGAATCTGAGAGGTGAGCGGTGGTGCAATTGAAGCTCAAGTGATAGGCATTCAAAAGTGTGGCAGGAGCTGTTAGGAAGAGCCTTAAGTTGAAGGGAGTTTCTAAAGATGACCGCAACACCTCCCCCCACTTTGTCAATTCTGTCATTTCTAAGTATAGAATAGCCTGTGGGTACAAGGAGATCAAACATAGAGTGAGAGGTATCGTTGAACCAGGTCTCTGTGAGGAAGATCATGTCAATATTGTGCTGGTTGATGGTATCGGAGATTTCAAGTTTGTGTTTTATTGCAGATCTGCAGTTGTGGAGCAGACAGCGCAGCTCTGACGCAACTGTTTTGGTGACGGGGGCACTTGGGCTATGAGGGGTGATAGGGATATTGTGCTTATATGAGGGCGCTCGGGAGGATTTAGGTGGGCGAGTGGTTCTGACAGAGGAGATGGTCGGAATAGTGTAGATTACAGGGTTACTGGGAAGTGGAAGTGAAGGAAGGGTGGCGTTCGAGTGCTTGTGTGGATTTGCAGACGACTGGCTATGTTTAGCTATAGTGGGGTGTGGTGGTGAGGTGCATCTCGTGGAAGGGTGAGTGTTAGCCAAAGGAATTGAGGTGTGTGGAAAAGTCGAGATCTTGGAGCTTAAAACTAAAATGGTAGCTTCAAGTTGGGAGATGGCGGTGATTAGAGAGCCTAGCTTTTTTTCCAGAGAGAGTAAGGAAGAGCACGGCGTAATGGGTGGCTCGATGGAAACAGGAGGGGGTGCACTAGGCAGTGTACGGCAGGAAGAGGTGGGGGAACAGGAGGGGAGTAGGGGTATAGGGTTCAGAGGTGGGGAAAGGTTTAGGGTGAGAGCAGGAGTTGGTGCACCAGTGGTGAGAGGAGAGTTGTCGTTGGCGTTGCAAGAAGGATAGGAATTAAGGGCAGAACTAGGGGGCGATAGTAGAGGAGTGGGGCGGTGGGGCGATAGGAGAGGGGTCATAGGGATTAGGGAGGTATGAAAGGAAGGGGGGGGAGTTGGATAGAGTTGGATAGGTCCTGGCAGCTAAGTGAGGTGGCTGTGATGGAGCGGGTATCGGGCAGAATGGGGGGGATTGGGAGAAAGGGAAGTTGAAGAAAGGAAGTGATTCTGCTCGGTACGAGGGAGGGAAGGGGTTACCAGGGGAGGAAAGGGGGTAGCACAGCAGTGCTGGAGGAGAGTGGGGAGGGAGAGAGATGGAATGTATTTGCGGGGAAATCGGGGTACATAGTGAGGGGAGGAGTGGGCGGAAAAGAAGAGCGGAGGAGGGAACAAGGGGAGCGTAGGGAACATAGACAGGGGGAGAGGGCTGGAGGAGAGGTGGTCTAAGGAGGGGGGTGGCTGGAAGGGATAGGGGGGAGGAGATGAGAATGGAGTGCCGGGACGGTGCGGAATGGACGAGGAGCGTGTTAGCTAGAGGTAAGGCTGAAGTGAAGAGGGGAGGGGCAAACTGTGAGGGGGGAAGAATGCGAGGGGAGAGAAGAGGGTCGACCTGTGCCTCCCCAGGGTGCAGCCTGTTGGAGAGTGGGGGGGTCAGGGGAGGAGAAAGGGAGTAATTGGTGGAGCTAGATGGAGAGTCAAGGGATAGCCCGGTAGCAGGGGAGGGGAGTAGGGAAGGGAAGAGGCGGTCAAAGAGAGAGAGACAGGTGTCTTTGGCTTGGATCATAACAGTACCGTTGTTATAGAGTGAGATAGTGAGGGAGCCGTTAAAACACGCAGAGGGGGACATTTTTAGCTGTTTCCCATGGGGGATAGAGGAGGAGGAGGTGACGTTAAAGGAATTGTAAAAGCTGGTAGACCAAGAGGGTATGTCGTGCGTGAAAAAAATTAGATCGTTTTTGAGCCCCCCATATCGACCATTGTAAAACTGATAGACAAAAAGGGAATCGGGGAAATATTCAATGGTGTTATGCTTGAAACGTTTTGTTGCAGCTTTAGACAGGTTAGAAGGGTAGATGATTTTGTAGCAATTAATTCCAGACTTAATTCGAGCGGTGGCCATGTTGGGAAATTGTGGAGGAGGAGGGTGGTGGGGAAAAGGGAAGGGTGTTACTAGGACGGTGGTGGTGAGGAGAAGTATGAGGGCAAGAGGGGGGCACGTAATCCAGACATCGGGTGAAGGAACCTGAGTTATTGTGGAGACAGGAAAGTGAGGCGATTAGGGATAGGTTGTTACTTCAGAACAGGGCTGATTCAACAAGATAGGACTGAAGATGGAGTGGTGTAAGAGGAAAATCACTGTACTTATCATCCTGAGATATGAACCACATAAAGCACAGCATCACAATAGGTATCAAAGACATTGTACGCCCCAAATCTCAACAGTCTAATATTAGATACTTATCTCCTAAGTATCGGCATCATTATGGGCAAAAAGCACAGGGTGGAACATAATTTCACTAGCATAACCCAAAGTATGCCAGAACCTCAAAATCATAAAACACAATTTAGAGGTAGCCAGAACAGGGTCTGAAAATCAAACTACCAGAAATACATTTCCTAGCACCACAAATACACAATGGGGCCTGCCGCCCTACAAACCACCAGGAACCCCTAGTCAGCTGGCCAACCCAAAGGGGCACAAATGCCCTGTGTCCAGAATGTTGGGGCTGCTGCCAATACAGCGAAAGACCGGCGTGCGTACTTGCGCAAACCTAAACGTTGCAACTGGCACTAAGTGCTGCACAGCTGTGAAGAAATGGTGCAAGGAGTGCATCTCACTCCTACCTCAGACAGAACTACCTCCAAATGCCCTAAGAGTCTAGAGGACTGTACTGCACGGCGTTGGCCCGTTTTACCCATTTTGCGGTGATGTGCATGTGCCAAATGTAGGTGGTTTCCCTACAGATCGTTGTAGTTTGCTCGAGTGATGGGGCAAGGTGTGGAGTTACTCTCAGAGCCCACAATCCATAGTTGGGGTCAGAAAGAAACTGGGTGGATCGCTTTTACTCTTGCTTTGGTCTTGAAACCCCCCTCTTAGTGCAGAGTCTTGGAAATAGTCCCTGCTGGGATCTGGTTCAATTCAACTCGCCAGGTGATTCCCAGGACCAGGGGTGTTTCCATTATATTCCCAGAGGCTCTCACCTTAATGCTGCGTTTGTACAATCTTGTCTTCAGGTGCCCCCAGTGGTGCTCTGTCGGACCTCCGAGTAGGGGTCTCTAGAGTTAGTTTTCCAGGGGCCCCAAGTCAAGGGGCCTCGCCAGTTTTGTTCCTTGACCCCGATCAGGTCACCGGTGTTCCGCTTTCCTTCTCTCCGCAGGGTGTCAGAGGCAAGCACGGCTCAGCTCAGCGGAGTGGGGCCAGCCGCTTCGGGTCCTCCCTGGGGAGTCGTCTATTTTACGGGCTCCGTAGTCCCCGGGATGGCGCAGTCGTCACAGAAGACGGGGTACGTCCTTATCCAAGATGGCGCAGTCGTCACAGAAGACGGGGTACGTCCTTATCCAAGATGGCGCAGTCCTCACAGAAGACGGGGTACGTCCTTATCCAAGATGGCGCAGTCCTCACAGAAGACGGAGTACGTCCTTATCCAAGATGGCGCAGTCTTCACTCTAGACGGAGTACGTCCTTATCCAAGATGGCGCAGTCTTCACTCTAGACGGAGTTCGTCCTCGTACGTATAGATACGGACTGCCCCTAATGCAGACGGCTCCACTGGAGAGGGAGCGTGTCATCCCCGGAGATGGCGTACGACCTCACTGGCGACGGTTGTGACCCTGTGGGAAAATGGTCCTACGGTTACCCGTTCAGACGCCAGGTACGGAGTGGGTGTGTTCGCTGCTCCCTCATCTAAAATGGCGGCTTTCACTGCAGGGCACAGCTGACGTCCTGACTCAATATGGCGCAGATCCTTACCCAAGATGGCCGCCGCCGTGCTAGTATTCGCGCAACGCGAAAGAAACAAAGAGCCGCGGCCGAGGCGGAGTGAGAGACGGCGGCGGCGGGGCCGGGGCGCAGGTGAGAGGGTGCCGGGCGGGGAGGAGCGGAGCTGACAGTCGGGGATAGGAGCCGGACAGTTAGTTCTGTTATTTGGAGTTGTGTAGCGCTTGAGCCTCCCGGAGGCCTCGCAGCGCTCGGATGCTGGGACGGCGGGGTGCAGCTCCCGGGGGGGGGGGTCGGAGGAGGGTCTGCTCTTGTGCCGTCGGGGCCGGACAGGGAACGAGTCTATTTTAATTTAGTTAATTTTAATTTAGGTTCAGGTTGTGATCGTCGGCAGCACCCCCTCAATGCTCATTCTTGTGATGCCCCTCCAAATAACGCTCCATTGTGTGACCCGAGTTCACGCAGTCCACGTTGTGTGATGCACGTACGGTCCTCGAGGCTTCGTGTGAATTTCCACCTCAGCTCCGCG
This sequence comes from Pleurodeles waltl, assembly GCF_031143425.1. Classification (NCBI taxonomy): domain Eukaryota; kingdom Metazoa; phylum Chordata; class Amphibia; order Caudata; family Salamandridae; genus Pleurodeles; species Pleurodeles waltl. The sequence goes on from NC_090446.1 coordinate 11,648,737, forward strand.
ATCCCGCTTCTGCTCTGTTGTCCATGAGAGGTTCGGCACCTCAAAACACCGGAGAGCAGGCCCCTCCGAACCGGGGCCACAAAAAGCCGTAATTCTTCCCCTGGTCCAGGCTGTGTGACGGGCCCTTACTCGCGAGGCAACATAGCTATTTTCAGATACCATTCCAAGATACTCATAGCACATCCCTTGGCACACTGTCAGTGTTCACCACCTGTTGGCAGCTTTCAGTTCTGGGACTCGAGGTGATTCCCTCTCCCGAAGGGTGAAGGGTGCAAGTGGCTCCAGTCCATGTAAGACGCCTCAGCCGGTGATGGCTTTGACTCAACAGCACATGGACGTGACACTACTTCTAACACTGTAAGTGTGGGCTGATGAATCCAACAGGGCTGGTTTACGGCAAGGGAGTACATTACACCCCCTTCCGAACTACCACCCTGATGACGTCAAACAACCGGCGCACGGAGCCAGAGCTTCCCTAGAAGCGCTCCCTTGACTCTTCCATCCAACCGTTTATCCATTCATCCTTCCACCCGCCCACCCCTTCACCCTTCTGTCCATTCATCCTTTCACCCATCCATCCACCCGTTCACCCTTCTGTCCATTCATCCTTTCACCCATCCATCCACCCTTCACCCTTCAGTCCATTCATCCTTTCACCCACCCACCCTTCACCCTTCTGTCCATTCATCCTTTCACCCATCCACCCACCCTTCACCCTTCTGTCCATTCATCCTTCCACCTGTCCACCCATCCCTTCACCCTTCTGTCCATTCATCCTTTCATCCATTCACCCACCCCTTCACCCTTCTGTCTATTCATCCTTTCACCCATCCATCCACCCCTTAGCCCTTCTGTCCATTCATCCTTTCACCCATCCATCCACCCCTTCACCCTTCTGTCCATCCATCCTTTTAGCCATCCACGCACCCTTTCACCCTTCTGTCCATTCATCCTTTACCATCCATCCACCCACCCCTTCACCCTTCTGACCATTCATCCTTTACCCATCCATCCATCCACGCCTTCACCCTTCTGACCATTCATCATTACCCATCCATCCTCCCATTCACCCGTCTGTCCATTCATTCTTTCACCCATCCACTCACCCTTCATCCTTCTGTCCATTCATCCTTTCACCCATCCACCCACCCCTTCACCTTTCTGTCCATTCATCCTTTCACCCATCCATCCAACCCTTCACCCTTCTGTCCATTCATCCTTTCACCCATCCACCCACCCCTTCACCCTTCTGTCCATTCATCCTTTCATCAATCCATCCTCCCCTTCACCCTTCTGTCCATTTATCCTTTCACTCATCCACACACCCCTTCACCCTTCTGTCCATTCATCATTTCACCCATCCTCCCCCTTCACCCTTGTCCATTCATCCTTTCACCCATTCACCCCTTCACCCTTCTGTCCATTCATCCTTTCACCCATCCATCTACCCCTTCACCCTTCTGTCCATTCATCCTTTACCCATCCATCCACTCCTTCACCCTTCTGTCCATTCATCCTTTGACCATCCATCCACCCCTTCACCCTTCTGTCCATTCATCCTTTCACCCATCCATCCACCTCTTCACCTTTCTGTCCATTCATCCTGTCACCCATCCATCCACCTATTCACCCTTCTGTCCAGTCATCCTTTCACCCATCCATCCACCCCTTCACCCTTCTGTCCATTCATCCTTCCACCCACCCCTTCACCCTTCTTTCCATTCATCCTTTCACCCATCCATCCACCCTTTCACCCTTCTGTCCATTCATCATTTCACACATCCACCCCTTCACCCTTCTGTCCATTCAATCTTTCACCCATCCATCCCCCTTCACCCTTGTGTCCATTCATCCTTTTACACATCCACCCCTTCACCCTTCTGTCCATTCATCCTTTCACTCATCCACCCACCCCTTCACCCTTCTGTCCATTCATCCGTTCACCCATCCTTCCACCCCTTCACCCTTCTGTCCATTCATCCTTTCACCCATCCAGCCCTTCACCCTTCTGTCCATTCATCCTTTACCATCCACCCACCCGTTCACCCTTCTGTCCATTCATCCTTCCACCAATCCCTTTACCCTTCTGTCCATTCACCCTTTCACCCATCCATCCGCCCCTTCACCCTTCTGTCCATTCATCCTTTCACCCATCCACCCCTTCACCCTTCTGTCCATTCATCCTTTCATCCACCCATCCACCCCTTCACCCTTCTGTCCATTCACCCTTTCACCCATCCACCGCCCCTTCACCCTTCTGTCCATTCATCCTTTCACCCATCCATCGACCCCTTCACCCTTCTGTCCATTCATCCTTTCACCCATCCATCTCCCCCTTCACCCTTCCGTCCATTCATCCCTTCACCCATCCACCCACCCCTTCACCCTTCGTCCATTCATCCTTTCATCCATCCATCCACCCCTTCACCCTTCTGGTCATTCATCCATCCCCCCATCCGCCCCCTTCACCCTTCTGTCCGTTCATTCATCCCCCACTCCTCCACCCTCCCTCCTTCCGTTCCTCTCCACACATCTCTCCTCCCTTATGTTCTCTCCTATTTCTTCTCTGCCGTCCTTCCGCTCTTTTATTCTTCTCTCCTCTTGCCTGATTGTTTCATGTTCTCAGCCCTTTGCACAATTATGATGTTTTGTCTGCAGAGTCGCAGTCAAAAGTGGCCATGAAGAAGCCATCCCCTCCAGAGGGGCTAAAGTGGGGTTCACACCCCCCACTTGCAGATGGATTGTCAGTTCCGAGGGGCCCTTACTGGCCTGGGCTTCACCGACTCTGGCGCCAGCCTCCGTTCCTGGGGTACGTACACTGTATCCTCAGGAGCCTAACACAGGCCCCCGCAGTCCGGAGCCCCAAGCTCCAGGGTGCTCCGCAGCACAGCCCCTATCCGGAGTGAGTCCGGAGGGTGCCCCCTCCATGTTGTGTGCAAGCGCCCCCCCACCCCGCCTATGCTTCCTATAAAGCCCCCCTGAAGCCCACCCTGCTCCTCAGGGTGTAATGGCCTTGTGTGCTGGGCTGCAGGTACCCCTTGTCCGGAGCTGGCCTGGTGTGTGCTGGGTATCTATGGTGTTATCACCTTATACCAGGTCCAGGTATCCCTCGTTAGTGTAGTGTAGTCCGCGTCTAGAAGCCAGGGCTCTCTAGGGGCAGCTGTGGATGAGCAGCCAGGGCTTATGTAGCAGACATGCAAAGCTCATCCAAAACCACGGTAGTCACACCGCACTTACACACATGGAAGAAACCACACAGTGGTACAAAAATAAAGGTACTTTATTTTAGTGACACAAGTACTAAAATACTAACTAGGCAACTCTCCACTAGGATGTAAGTAAACACACTATGACCCTCATTACGACCCTGGTGGTCGGTGTTAAAGCGGCATTAATACCGCCAACAGGCTGGCGGTAAAAAAACAATGGGATTTTGACCCTGGCGGTAAACGCCATCACAGACAGCCACTTTAACACACCGGCCGCTGGGCTGGAGACTTCAGTCTCCAGACGGGTGGCCGTCACAAGACCACCCTCGGGATTACGACCCGGCCTACCGCCATGGTTTTTGTGCAAATTTTACCGCCATGAAAACCATGGCACTAGGCACTATCAGTGCCAGGGAATCTCTTTCCTGGCACTGATATGGGTCTCCCCGCCCCCTCCACCTCCCCAGAGTTCTCCCCCACCCTCCCTCTCCTGCCCCCCGCACATATACACACCCACACACACACCCACACATGTACACATGCATACCCATCACCACCCACGCATGCACACATACATACCAACACCAACATACCTTGTCGCACACACGCATTCACAACACACAACATACTCTCACATTCAGTCATTCACGCACGCATTCAACGCGACTCACGCCCGCATGCACGCATACCAAAACATGCCCCCCCCCCCACATACACACAACACCACCCACCCCCTCTCCTGTCGGACAACCTGACTTACCTGCTTGCAGGGGGTCCTCCGACTGGAGACGGTCCGCGGCGCTGCTGTCAGCAGCAGCGTCCGCCAGCAAAACACCGCCAGGCCGTATCATTGGTCATGATACAGTCAGCAGTGTTTTGCTAGCGTGGCGGTGCTGCTGTCAGCAGCGCCGCCTTTACGCCATCCGCTGCCATGACCATCGGGGGTATTCCGCCGGCATTCTGGTGGTATACTGTCGGCGGTCATAATATGCGTAGACGGCTGGTAGCCACGGCGGCAGCATGTTGGCGGCCGTCGCTGTGGCGGTAGGCAGCAGTTACTGCCAAAGTTATAATGAGGGCCTATTTATGTACAGTAACAATCAGTAACAGGCATAAAAAGCAACAGAAAACTCTGAGAAGAAATATGCAATACTGAAGGCCTAGGGGGAGACCAAACCATATACTCAGAAAGTGGAATGCGAAGGTCGGGTCCCCCACCCAAGGAAGTGGAATCGGTAGAGGGGAGCTGGAGATACTAGGAAACCCCAAAGTTGAGTACTAGAGAGCCTCTCAGCGACCAGAAGGAAAGAGGTAAGTTATTGGTTCTACCCATACCAACCCACAGGACTTCAGAGAAGGATATTTTTAAGACTCAGACAAGTCTGCAAGAAACTAAAGGTGGATCCTGGAAGAGGCAGACCTGGAAAAGAAGGGGACCAAGTCCAGTTAATGTTGGGGTGTCCGGTGGTGGCAGGAGCCACTGCCCACCAGTCTGGGGATGCAGGAGTTGGTCGACTGTGAGATGAAGACAGTCAGCAATGCAGCATTGGAGCAGATAAAGAGTTCCTGGGTGATGCAGTTGATGTCCCACATCGGATGAAGGATTGCAGGCAGTCTGTGGTGTGGAAAAAACACCAACAAGCCTTCGCAAAGGCAAATGTTGCAGCTAGTGGAAAAATGGAGCTGCGGGGGACCCAACCCACGGGGAAGTCGCAGGCGACCCTCAGCAGTGCAGAGAGTCCAAGATGGGCCCTTACTGGCCTGCACCCTCAGGCAAGGAGCCCAGGAGTCGCAGAGAGGCCTACTCAGCACACCTGAGAAAACTTCCCACGTCACAGGAGAAGCACGCAGAGGGCTGTGCATCACAGGGAAGAGTGCTGGAGGCGGCGGCTACATGGAGCCTGAAGATCCCTTGGAGGAGATGCCAACAAGCTATGGTAGCTACAAGAGACACAGTGCAAGCGGATACTGTCCTGCGTGGGAAGGCAAGGGCTTACCTTCACCAAAGTTGGACAGCAGGTAGAGAGGACCAAGGAGGCCACTCCTGATCACCACCCGTGATGCAGAATCCACACAGCTCAGGATGAGAGGAGATCCACGCAGCCGGTCGTCGTTACAGTTGGAGTAAAGGAGTCTCTTCCCTGCATCCGCAGGCACCAAGGGAGATTCCTTACTGCTTCTTGTGCAGGCTAAAGACTTGCTGACCTCAGAGGAAGCACAGCCGGGGAAATGTTGCAGTTGCTGGAAGGAGCCGGAGAAACAATGTTGCAGAGCAGAGTTGTCGCTGCAGCTGCAGATTGTAGGTTCCTGTGGGGTCCTGTTGTGGTACCAGTGTCCAGAAGTTGAAGTAAACGATGCAGAGGATTCCTGCTGGAGTCTTCCACGTCGAATCCGAGGACCCACCCAGAGGAAGACCCTAAATAACCCTGGAAAGGGGATTGGTCACCTAGCCAGGTGACCACCTATCAGGAGGGGGCTATGATGTCACCTGCCTCACCTGGCCACTCAGATGTTCCCAGAGGCCTCTGCCCACCTTGGATTCAAGATGGCAGAATCAAGGGGCCCTCTGGAGGAGCTCTGGGCACCACCCCTGGGGTGGTGATGGACAGGGGAGTGGTTACTCCCCTTTACGTTGTCCAGTTTTGTGCCAGAGCAGGGACTGGGGGTCCCTGAACCGGTGGAGACTGGTTTATGCAAGGAGGGCACCAAATGTGCCCCTCAAAGCCTACCAGTGGCTTGGGGAGGCAAACCCTCCTAGGCCATGTAACACCTGTTTCCAAAGGTAGAGGATGTTACCCCCCTGTCCCAAAGGAAATCCTTTGTATTTCCTTCCTGGACTTGAGCTGGTCAAGCAGCAGGAGGGCAGAAACCCGTCTGAGCGGTGACAGCAGCGTGGGCTGCCTGGAAACCCCCAGAAGGCTGGTAGGAGCAAAGCTGGGGGTCCGCCGAGGAGCCCCCAGAGGGCATGGAATCATAAACCAATACTGGCAACAGTATTGGGGTATAATTCATACATGTTTGATACCGAACATGCCTAGGTCCAAAGTTACCATTATGTAGCTGGACATAGGTAGTGACCTATGTCCGGTACACGCGTAAAATGGTGTCCCTGCAATCACGAAGTCCATGAAACTGGAGCTGGAGTTCGTGGGGGCACCTCTGCTCATGAAGGGGTGCCCTCACAAACAGGTACCTCCACCCTGCCCTCTGGGCTAGGAGGGTCTAATATAGGGGTGACTTATAGTGACCTGGTGCAGTGACCTGAAGTGAAACGAGTGCATCCACCTCTTAACGCAGGCTGCAATGGCAGGCCTGCAGGCATATTTTACAAGGGCTTCCATGGGTGGCATAATACATGCTGCAGTCCATGGTGAACCTCTGATGCCCTAATGCCATGGGTACCTGGGTCCTGTATACTAGGGATTTATAACAGGGCACAGTATGCCAAATGTGTGGTGTTTGCGGTCCAAGCAACTAAGTTTAAAGGGCAAAAGCACAATCACTGGGGTCCTGGTTAGCAGGAACCCAGTCCATACAGTCAAAACATACTGACAACAGGCAAAAAGTGGGGATAAGCATGGCAAAAAGAGGGTATTTTCCTACACCCCTTCTCCAACACTGTGTATTCAGCCACTGAACCCCACAAACCCCTACAGATCCTTGTTGCAATGACAACAACCAGCTCACAGAATATGACCTACTAACTCGATTACCTGAGGGACCCTGGATGAGATAAGTCACATTGGCACATAAAAAATATCGAGGACCAAAATATCAGGAAGGTAGGAGCAAATAGAGAAGTATAGATGTACTATTCTTGACAAGACATCTACCTACCTTGAAGATATATACATCATTAAGGGACATGTATGTGGTGTTATATGTAATAAAACTTTACTTACTTATAAAAAATTATCTTCGCAATATTTTTGTCCTCGATATTCTTGACACAATATTTTGTCCCACAATATATTTGGTTCTGATTTTCTAACTAAACACCTGCAATCCCTAAGGAGAAAAGGTTCTATCTTGGTGTAACGAAAATTTGCATCCTGAGATTTTTGTCAACACTTTAGAAACTGCAGCTGAACTGATAAAAATTTCTGCAAAAACCCACTTTGAGCCAAAGATTCTTAATCTTAAAAACATTTTGACTAATGGCGACTCAAGTGAAGCCCTTATGCGTGCTGTCTTGAACATTCCCAGATTTCAATAGATTCTTTGGTAAAAAAGTGATGATCTTATGAGAAGTTGACAACATTTGAAACATACAAGTGGAAGACATGTAAACTTTACAGGTGAAAATGTAAACTTTGCTTAACCCTAGTTTAATGCCGCAGAGTACCACGAAGAAGTCAGCATGCGATGCCCAACACTCTCTTGGAGAACGTACTGAACAAGAAATGAGGGTTTGCAAAGTGCGTCTAAGACCACCTTGTTGTATTTGACTGATATCAAGGGCAAGCAGTCCGAGTGAACCTCACAGGTACCCCTTCCTTAAAGGGAGTCAGAAACTGGATTTTCTAGAACGGTTTTTTCTTTTCATAATGAAATAATTTTTCAAACTATAGATAAAAGGTTCCAAATTATTAATAAAACAAGTACAGTAGCTGTATTCTCAAAATGTATTTATTCACCAAATAAATGATCTTAACATAAAATAAATTCTCAATATAGATCTAATTCAGGCAAGGCATGGTTTTGGACTAATGACGTCAAAAGACAGTGTTGAAATGAATGTTTAGCTCTTGCAGTGAACTCTATAATTCATCAGTTCTCCAAGTTTAGTTCCTCCTAAACACTCTTCAAATTTTGCATCCATCTCCTGGCTTTGAGCTTCAGAGAAATAGTTTTTCCAGTCTCCGACATCACCTGTACATGAAAAAACAATTAATATTTTCCGTTGGCAGGTGTACTTACAACACTGAATAACAGCAGACATGCTGGTACACAAAGAGCCTGATTTACAGTTTGGCGGATGGGGTTACTATGTCACAAACGTGATGAATATCCCATCCACGTATTATGATCCCATTATATCCTAAGGGAATTGTAATATGGCGGACTGGATCTCCGTCACATTTGTGATTGAGTAACCCATCCACCAAACTCTAAATCAGGCCCAGAGCATTACTTCATTGTGGGCTAAAATTAAGAAATATTTTATGCGTTTGGTCCTTTTTCCTATAAAACAGACAATCATTGTACATTTCCTATGGCATGTCAATGACATGACACTAGCTCATTGTGAAGATAAAACAACATGCATAAGGCCAGTCCCAGGGCTCCAGCAGGGAAACTCAATTTTTTAAAATTTCCTAACTGAAGATCCCCTTTTTCTGTTAAAATGTGGAATTCGACACAAAGCACCGGCAAAAATGAGACACAGAGGTAAATAATTGGCACAAGAAAACAGTGAAGAAAAAAAGAGGAATTAGAGTGGAGACAGAGTAGAGGGTATGGGTTGAGAAATTAGGGTATAGTTAGGGGAAGAGGTTTGAGAGTTGGGTGATGCACTAGGGTACAGGCCCTAAGGTCTAGATCTAGAGGTACTAGACTGAGGTCCTAGGGTTTAGATCTAGAGGTACAAGAGTATGTGGAAGGGCTGAGATCCTAGGATCTAGAGGTACTAGAGGACAGGAAGGGACTGAGGTCCTAGGGTATAGATCTATAGATACAGGCAGGGATTGAGGTACTAGGGTATTGATCTAAGGGTACTAGAGAATGGGCGGAGACCAAGGTCCTAGGATCTAGATCACAGGTACTAGAGTACAGGCAGGAACTGAGGTCCTAGTGTCTAGATCTAATGGTATTAGAGTACAGACAGGGACAGAGTTCCTAAGGTCTAGAGGTACTAAAGTACAGACACGGTCTAAGGTCCTAGGATCTAGAGGTACTAGAGTACAGGCAGGAACTAAGGTCCTAGGGTCTAGATCTAGAGGTTCAAGAGTACAGGGAGGGGATGAGATCGTAGGATCTAGAGGTAGAGGTCCCACAGTACAGGCAGGGACTAAAGTCCTAGGGTCTGGATCAGAGGACTACAGTACAGCGAGGGGCTGAGGTCCTACGCTCTAGAGCTAGAGGTACAGGCAGAGATTGAGGTACTAGGGTCTAGATCTAGAGGCACTGGAGTATAGTTAGGACTGAGGCGGAGATCCTAGGATCTAGATCTAGAGGTACTAGAGTACAGGAAAGGACTGAGGTCCTAGGGCATAGATCTATAGATACAGGCAGGGATTGAGGTACTAAGGTATTGATCTAAAGGTACTAGAGAATGGGCGGAGACCAAGGTCCTAGGATCTAGATCACAGGTACTAGATTATAGGCAGGGACTGAGGTCCTAGGGTCTAGATCTAGAGGTACTAGGGTACAGGCAGGGACTGAGGTCCCAAGGTCTAGGTCTAGAGGTGCTAGAGTAGAGGCAGGGACTGAGGTCCTAGGGTCTAGATATAGATCTAGATGCACTAGGGTACAGGCAGGGACTGAGGTCCTAAGGGCTAGATCTAGAGGTGCTAGTGTAGAGGCAGGGACTGTGGTCCTAGGGTCTAGATCAGAGGTACTAAAGTACATGGAGGGGCTGAGGTCCCAGGGTCTAGATCTAGAGGTACTAGAGTACAGGCAGGGACTGAGGTCCTAAGGTCTAGATCTAGAGGTGCTAGAGTAAAGGCAGGGACTTGGGCCCTAGGGTCTAGATCTAGAGGTACTAAAGTACAGGGAGGGGCTGATGTCCTAGGGTCTAGATCTAAAGGTACAAGAGTACAGGGAGGGACTGAGGTACTAGGGTATAGATCTAAAGGTACTAGTGTACAGGCAGGGACTAAGGTTGTAGGGTCTAGATTTAAAGTACAGGCAGGGACCGAGGTACTAGGGTCTAGATCTAGAGGTACTAGAGTACAAGCAGGGACTGAGGTATTAGGGTCTAGATCTAGCGGTACAAGCAGGGATTGTGGTACTAGGGTATAGGGATTTGGGTATACGCAGGTGCTTAGGCAGAGGTAGAGGAACTACAGTAGGTACCTGGACATATGAGCATTGTAAAGGTGCTAAAGTGTAGGACGTTTTGAAGAATTAGGGAGTAGGAAGGACAGAAATACTAGGAATGGGTAGCCTGAGACACACTGTGCTGGTATAGATACTAGGGTACAGGAGCAGCTAGAGAGGGTCAAGGGTATGTCGATTTAGTAGGGTATTGGCAGTGTGAGAGGTACTAGGGGACAGGAGGGGGGAGTACTGGGGTACTGGCAGAGGTACTAGGATACAGGCAATGATAGAGGAACTAGGGTAGTGTCTGTTGCTCTAGTACTAGGGTACATGGGCACAGGTAAAGGTACCTAAAGTGTAGTAATGGGTGGAGGTAGGGTGTAGTAAAGGGCAGTGTTACTAGGGTGTAGGTAGCCCTCGGGCTTGGGTAGAGCTACTGAAGTACAGGATCAGGGGAAGAGTGTGGAGGTAGCTAGAGTTAGTAGGATACGGCACAGGTAGAGGTACTATGGGGGTAAGGTAGAAGGGTATGGGCATGAGGTGCTAGGGCATGGGTGGGGTGAAGGTACCAAAGTGTAGTCAAGGGTAGCAGTACCAGGATGTAATAAGGGACAGAAGTATCAGGATAAAGGAGACAGGGTGTGGGTAGATTATACTAGGATAAAGGAGCAGGGGTACAGGCTCCAGGGTACATTGATTTGGTAGGGTATGGAGTGGGTAGATGTACTAGGGGATAGGCAAGGGTTGAGGTACAAAGGCACAAGCAGAGAAAGATACATGGGCAGGGGAAAGGGTATGTTAGACCTGACAGCTTTACGGTGGTCATCCCCCAACGTTTTGCTGCCTCCTTCCACTTTTTGACACTGTTTTTGCTGGTTTTAGGGCTCTGCACACATTACCACTGCTACCCAGTGATATAGTGCATGTGCTCTCTCCCTACAAACATGGTAACATTGGCTCATACCCAATTTGCATTTTTGATTTACTTATAAGTCCCTAGTAAAGTGCACTACATGTGCCATGGGCTTGTAAATTAAATGCTACTAGTGGTCCCTTGAGCCACGGCTGACGAGCCTTGGGAGGCACCTGTGCGTCATGAGAGGTACATAAACCTGAGAAAACATTTGGCGGCATTTCAAGCAAGCCCCTATACCATGCTGCTCCCTGCTGATGATGGGCTAAACCCAGAAACACGTGTACAGGGATAAACAGCACTTGCTGCGCCTACAGAGGTGAAAGACTTTATTACTTTCGGAATGGACTACGAATTCGACTGCATTTCCCATGATGCATTGGGGTTGGACTTTGTTGCTGGAGTGTAGGCAGTGTGCTCCCTTTCTTTGTAATTTTGTCTTTGGACGGCTCCCTTGAGCCACGGCTGACGAGCCTTGGGAGGCACCTGTGCGTCATGAGAGGTACATAAACCTGAGAAAACATTTGGCGGCATTTCAAGCAAGCCCCTATACCATGCTGCTCCCTGCTGATGATGGGCTAAACCCAGAAACACGTGTACAGGGATAAACAGCACTTGCTGCGCCTACAGAGGTGAAAGACTTTATTACTTTCGGAATGGACTACGAATTCGACTGCATTTCCCATGATGCATTGGGGTTGGACTTTGTTGCTGGAGTGTAGGCAGTGTGCTCCCTTTCTTTGTAATTTTGTCTTTGGACGGCTCCCTTGAGCCACGGCTGACGAGCCTTGGGAGGCACCTGTGCGTCATGAGAGGTACATAAACCTGAGAAAACATTTGGCGGCATTTCAAGCAAGCCCCTATACCATGCTGCTCCCTGCTGATGATGGGCTAAACCCAGAAACACGTGTACAGGGATAAACAGCACTTGCTGCGCCTACAGAGGTGAAAGACTTTATTACTTTCGGAATGGACTACGAATTCGACTGCATTTCCCATGATGCATTGGGGTTGGACTTTGTTGCTGGAGTGTAGGCAGTGTGCTCCCTTTCTTTGTAATTTTGTCTTTGGACGGCTCCCTTGAGCCACGGCTGACGAGCCTTGGGAGGCACCTGTGCGTCATGAGAGGTACATAAACCTGAGAAAACATTTGGCGGCATTTCAAGCAAGCCCCTATACCATGCTGCTCCCTGCTGATGATGGGCTAAACCCAGAAACACGTGTACAGGGATAAACAGCACTTGCTGCGCCTACAGAGGTGAAAGACTTTATTACTTTCGGAATGGACTACGAATTCGACTGCATTTCCCATGATGCATTGGGGTTGGACTTTGTTGCTGGAGTGTAGGCAGTGTGCTCCCTTTCTTTGTAATTTTGTCTTTGGACGGCTCCCTTGAGCCACGGCTGACGAGCCTTGGGAGGCACCTGTGCGTCATGAGAGGTACATAAACCTGAGAAAACATTTGGCGGCATTTCAAGCAAGCCCCTATACCATGCTGCTCCCTGCTGATGATGGGCTAAACCCAGAAACACGTGTACAGGGATAAACAGCACTTGCTGCGCCTACAGAGGTGAAAGACTTTATTACTTTCGGAATGGACTACGAATTCGACTGCATTTCCCATGATGCATTGGGGTTGGACTTTGTTGCTGGAGTGTAGGCAGTGTGCTCCCTTTCTTTGTAATTTTGTCCTGCAGCACTGATTGTGCCACCCACATAAGTAGCCCCTTAACCATGTCTCAGTCCTGTTATTGGAAAGCTTGTGTGTGCAGTTTCACTGCCACTTCGACCTGGCATTTAAAAGTACTTGCAAAGCCCTAGATTCCCCTTTCTCTACATATAAGTCACCCCTAAGGTAAGCCCTACGTAACCCATAGGGCAGGGTGCTATGTAAGTAAAAGGCAGGAATTGTACATATGTGTTTTATATGTCCTGGTAGTGGAAAACTGCTAAATTTGTTTTCCACTACTGTGAGGCCCGCTCTTTTCATAGACTAGCATTAGAACTGCCCTCATTTACTTTTGAGTAGTAGATTCTGATCTGAAAGGGGTAACCAGGTCATATTTAGTATGGCCAGAATGGTAATACAAAATCCTGATTATTGGTGAGGTTGGATTTAATATTACTATTTTAGAAATGCCACTTTTAGAAAGTGAGCATTTCTCTGCACTTAAAACCATCTGTGCCTTCTAGCCTGTCTCCAATCAACATCTGGTCTGTGCTGGTTTACAGCTCCCTTGTACATTTCATCCAAACAACCACAAATACAGGACACTCAGTCATATCCGTATTCATCTGCATACTGAATGGGTCTTCCTGGGCTGGAAGGGTGGAGGGCCTGACACATTTCAAAGGCCAGTGGCCTGCCCTCACACAATAGACTGATACCCCGACACTGGGACCCTGGCAGACAGGACTGGACTGAAAGGGGAACATGTGCACTTCTAAACATTTGAAGTCTCCCCCACTGCAATAGCGTGTTTGGGTATATAAACTGGATCTCTGACCCCACCAACTCAGACACTTATGGACCTACACCTACACCATGTCAGAGGAGCTGCCTGGCTGCCCAAAGGACTAATCTGGACTGCTTTGCTAAGAAGAACTGCTGCCCTGCTGTTGCCCCGCTACTCTGCTGGCCTCTGCCTTTGCTGGAAGGACTCAGCCTTCCCCCAAAAGTGCTTTCCATGGGCTTGGATTGAGCTTGCCTCCTGTTTCTAAAGTTTCAGGGCCAACAAAGACTTCACCTCCTTGTGCATCGAAAATCGATGCAATGCCTGCCGAAATCGACTCGAAGCCTGCATTGCGACTGAGAAATCGCCACACAGCCAACTGGACCGACTCAGTCCGACTTCCAGACTGGAAATTCGATCTAGCGCCTGCCTTGTGACAGAAATATTAGATGCATCTCCTACCGGATCGACGCAGCGCCTGTGCCTTCGTCCAGCGCGTCAAGGATTTTCACGCATCGTCCCTGGATGTCAAAATATCCCCTCACCACAGTGAGGAACCAAGGCTGCGGGCCCAAAAACGATGCAAATCCCTTTCAGCATGAAAAGAAATGACGCATCGTCTGTGCCGTGTTGGAAAATCCAACGCAACACCTTATTTTTCCAAGCATCTCCTCCTCTGTGGTATCTGTGAGTCATTATTTTTGACGCACACCAGGTACTCTGTTCATTTCTTAGGATTGAGACTCTTTTAAACCTTTTAAAAGTGATATTTCAACATGGGCTTATTGGATCTTTGTCGTTTTCACCTTATTTTATTCAGATAAATATAATATATTTTTCTAAACCTGTGTGGTATATTTTGTGGTGTTTTCACTGTGTTACTGTATGATTTATTGCACAAATACTTTACACTTTGCCTTCTAAGTTAAGCCTGACTGCTCAGTGCCAAGCTACCAGAGGGTGGTCACAGGATAATTTGGATTGTGTGTGATTTACCCTGACTAGGATTGTGATCCCTACTTGGACAAGGGTATATAACTCTGTCAACTAGAGACCCCATTTCTAGCAGGGTACTAAAGTGTAGTCAAGAGTAAAAGTTCTAGGGTATCGGCAGGGTTTTAGGTTCTCAGGGAAAGGCTGCATTAGAGCTACTTTGGCACAGTAGCTTGGTTGAGAAATCAAGGGTGGGAGATTGAGTAGGGTATAGGCAGAGGTAGCAGAACTAGGATATGGGTTGGAGAAAAGGTACACGGGCATCAGCAGCAGCAGAGGGTATAGGTAAAGAAAAAATACAGTTGAGTGAGAAGAGGCAGGACCTGGGATATGAATAGGGATAAAGAAAGAGAAGAGGGTGGTGATGGTGAAACATTTTGAGAGGGAGCACCATTACCCAGAAAGAGCGAGTAATGGATAGAGGATTCTGTCTCAAACAAAACAGAGAAGACAAGGAAGGTAAAGAAAGAAGTACGGGTAACCCACTGAGAGGGAAACATGGAAAGGACACACAGAAAGGTTCACATTATTCGATCTCTTGATTCTGCTTGAAGCTCCCACAGTGACATTTATTAGCAATAGTATCCTTGTCCATCACCTTCCTCAGCCAGCAGCAACAATCACTTTTCAGAACCTTGCACCCTCACAACTCCACCTGAGAAGGTCACTAAGATTCCATAGAACACAACACACATGTCTCTAATTGCGACTCATGGAGTAGAGCAGAGGAAAACAGGATCTCTGCTTCAAATCAGACCCACTTAACTGCTGTGGTAAGAATGTTCACTTACAAATACACTAAAGCATTGTCTAAGAGAACATGGCTGAGACCCAGACCCGAGACACACTAGGAAGGGAAAACAGATGACACTAAGAGCCATACCGACCCAGCACACAACACATCTTGCCCGTATGGAAGAACCTTAACAGGAGCACAATCACATAAGGTAATGCACTAATAAAAGCTTCATCAAACAGTCGAGACCCATCAACAGCAAATAAACTGAACACAGGAGCAACATGCTAACTAATATTGTTTACACACAGTTGAAGTCAAAAACGTGCTTGAAAAGTATGACGAAGGCTGAACAATGTTCAAGCACAATGCTTTAACCAAACCGGGTGCTTCGAAGCCCAACAGATGGTTACTTCCACAAATACATTTTCTAAATAGTGGCACACATATCCTCAACTTTCACTCACAGAAGTTGCCAGGGGCCTTCCACACCCAGACTGTCAGTTCCCTGAGAATGTTTATGGCCAATCCGGACTACAACACTCTTATTCCACCACTTAGCACCAGATACATCAACAGCTGACTCAAACATTTTGCAAGACATCTTTTGCTTAAACGTAATGTCACCCTTGATACCATGTATAAGCTTGATCTGAACTCTGTCACTAACTCGAAAATCCCTCATCTTCACACAGTGCAGGGAATTAGAACACAGCTTAACCTGTGTTTTTTACCTTTAACCCAGCTCTGCCCTCACATACATCACTACCTGACTCTTTGGAACAGAAACACAGCCAGTAGGGCTCTAGTAAAGTTCCAGTAGTCTTTTCCCACTTCAATGCTTTGAAAGGAGCAACACCTATGGTGAAATGAGGGAGTGGAATGACAGGACCTCAAAAATACTAGAACCACCTCTTCAACAGGTTATCTCCTGGCTACTGCCAATCTGACACAACCATAAATTATCCTATTGGCCCTTTCACCTAATCCACTCTCCTGGGGATGGTATAAACTTATTTTGCAAGGCTGAATTCCTGTCTCTTCAAGAGCTTCCTTCTTTAATGAGATGTAAATTGTGACCAGAGTCTTAGGAAGGCCATTATGAACAAAAAGTTCCATTGGAAACATGGATATCAGATGGTCTCACAAACTTGATTTCTATCCTTTTGGACCTGTAACATATTAAAACAAGGGCAAACCTTAGATCTGAATGCTGCTAATGCTAAGGCCACAAGAGGTCAAATATCACTTTCTCCCAAACACATTTTGGAACCTTCATCGAAACCATGGGTGGTGTGCTGGTGAAAAGATTAGTGTCAGTTACTCTACTGGTTGCACTTCCTCAAACCTGCTCCATATTTCTGTACATCTTTAGCAACCAATATGTTTCAAGTAAACTCTTCTTGTTCGACATCATCCCTGAATGTCCAATGTTCATCAGGTTGACAAGCATGCTTCTTAGCTTTGAAGAAGTAACTAGCTTTTGCCCTTTGAGAAGAATCACTTTTTCTAGATAGATTACTCTGATGCTACCTTAATACAACTTTGTAAATCTCCACATAAGAACTTCTCTTTTGACCAGCCTACTTTGACAAGCTTCAAAGTTCTCTGGATAATACAAATAGAAGACACTGCTCTGTGAGACAAGTTGTGTTCTCAGTCTCAATGGAGGGAACTAAACATTCAACATCTTCCCGCTCTTCTTCATCAGCTACTGGGATTAATGAAAGTAAGGCAGCTTTCTGCTGTACCTACCAGGAATGGGCCCCAGTTCAAAGTCATACTTCAACAACTTAGTACCTCATCTCACCCATCTGACCGTCACTCTCCTGAAAAGAGAATCTGGCCTGCGCTATATGTACCATATCTGCTCACACAGGAGCTGATTCACTCAGTAAGTCGCCACTGGTCAGCATTGTCGAAGGACACAAATGTCACAGGAAGGCTCAAGTGTTTTTAACTGTGATTCATGGAGAGAGGCAGAGGAAAACAGGAATGCTGCTTCACATTGGACCCACTCTTCTGCTGTGATAAGAATGCTCACTTACATACAGTATAAAACAGTCTATATAAGAACACAGCTTAAACATACGGATAAGACACAGTAATAGCCCTATTGAGAGTCATGCAGAACAAAATGAACACATGTTTTCATGTGAAAAAAATAAAGTAGGGTGTAAATTGAGAAAATATGGCGCTAAGGGTGCCAATCTACCCTGAGTATATTAAGGGGAACCTCATGAGGGAACACACCCTACCCTCTGAGGAAAAACATCCTCAAACTTAAGGAATTAGCACCACAGCACGCTCAGAAATAAAACGTATATTTCATACGGGCGTACTATGAAATACACGTTTTATTTCTGAGCGTGCTGTGGTCCTTTATTGATGTTTGTTACCCTTTTAGGTACGCGGTGAACCCGGAAGTATATTTACTTCCGGGTTCGGAGACGCGCGAGTAGCGCACTCGCATAGCGTCCGTACTCGTAGACGCAGCTTACCATAATATTGGAAGATTTAGACTAACGGGGTGAGTTGTTTGCTTTAACTAGGTTATTGAAGCTATGATAAATAGTTACTGTGAGAAGTGACGCACTAGCTTAATGCTGAGTGACCAAGGATAATACTTTGGTTGATGTGTGAATTTAAATAATTACTGCACAACTTTAAAAGACTTGTCTCGGTCATTCTCTGACTGGTTGTTCTATTTGTTGTTCTTGTTTGGACACAAGAATGCACATCTACTACATATTGATTCTAGAAATCTTTAAAGATTGGAAGCTGGAACGTAGTTAGTCTTGACTATTTTTGAATTAATTTTCTATTTTGACAGTTGATTGGATTTTACGTTGAAACACGACTAGTGTTGCAAGTATATCTGGATTGGAGTAACTTATATCATCGATTGCATCTAGAATAGTAATAAATTAATAAGGTATTCTTGTCAGTGTATTTTTCGATTGGTGACACTTTGTTGCACTTTGGGTGGCATGGATTTTTGTGTCATACTTGGAATGAGGATGGTTTTGCACTTACACATAGCATGTTGGAGGTTGTTTGTGATGTGTTGATGATTAGTTATATTTTTTACAAAAAAAAAATTTTGGGGGCCTTGGGTGTTTTGAGCACTTGTTTTCTTACTTATTTTTGGTGATTGATTATTGAGATTGCACTTCCCTTGGGTTTAATATACATTCACCATGGATTCGATGATTGAGCATTTTGGTTTTTTAACTTATTCTATTGTATTGTATTCTATTATTTCTAGCCCTGAAGAAGTCGTAAGGGATATAAAAACTTCCCAAGACGAAACACGTGTTGGCTGGAATAATAAATCCTGTGGACTGTATACTTTTGACGGGAAGCGCAAGGAGGTCACTGGAGGCGTGTCGAGGGCAGGAGCCCTTTAAATTTCTAATCGCGCTCCCGCCGTCGCGGGAAGCGCAAGGAGGTCACTGGAGGCGTGTTGAGGGCAGGAGCCCTTTAAATTTCTAATCGCGCTCCCGCCGTCTCGGGAAGCGCAAGGAGGTCACTGGAGGCGTGTTGAGGGCAGGAGCCCTTTAAATTTCTAATCGCGCTCCCGCCGTCGCGGGAAGCGCAAGGAGGTCACTGGAGGCGTGTCGAGGGCAGGAGCCCTTTAAATTTCTAATCGCGCTCCCGCCATCGCGGGAAGCGCAAGGAGGTCACTGGAGGCGTGTCGAGGGCAGGAGCCCTTTAAATTTCTAATCGCGCTCCCGCCGTCACGGGACGCGCCCGGGCGAAGCCCGGGCCAAGGGCGGGCCCGTCCTTGCCCGTCCGTGCCAGGAAGAGGCAGGGCAGGGCCACCCCCCTGACATTCATCCAAAGTTGCATGGACATGCCAATCTACACGTATGGCTGCCTGAAGGTACTGTTTTGAAACTTACTCCTAAATAGGTCCTTTTATAGAGGGCCTTTGGACCGTATTCTCCACCTATTGTTGCGACGCTCTTTCCATTACCCGATAAATACTGGAGTGGGGACAGGCTGGGCCTCTGCCTTTTTTTTTTTCTTTTTCTCTAACTGGCAATAGGTCTGCTTAGTTCTATAGTGGCAGCTCAATCCATGGGAAAACGCAAGGCATCAGAACCCCCAAGGGGAAAGATTAATTCTGTAAAAAAACTTATGAATGCGGGTGAGAACTGCACGATAGCTGAAATAGACGATCTTATTGAGGAGGTAGAGTCACTACTATGCAGTAGGACCACTATTCGGGAGGGCCCCGACAAAAAGATTACCTCCTATTACGCGAAGAAAATCAAACCAGTGGAAGATAAAGCGATAGAGATCGTTTCCCAGCAAGAGGGGGAGGCACCATCTGATGTCAGGACTGTTAGCCCTAGGGTTGCTGCAACTAGACCCTTGCACCTATGCACCATTGATAATGGTAGGAAGAAGAGCCATATCCAGGAGTGCGAAGTTAGGTGCTCCAATAAATATACAGTCTTGGCAGAACTTGATAGTAGTAACATACAGAATGCACAAGAGGGGGAACCCGTGGATGAATTACACCCATATATCCCAACTGTACAGCTAGATAGTGAAAGGATCACTCCTTTCAATTCAGAACCAGGGAACCCTCTAAAAAATAAAACAAGATCTATAGCAGATCTTTATGATCTAATCACCGGATTAATCCAGGAAGTTAGGGATTTGAAACTTGAAGTCAGAACCTTAACAGATATTGTGGAAAAGGAGGGGGGTAGGGGCACCAATAGAGGCCAATGCGAAAGGGAGTCCCCCCCCCATATCACCCCATCTACAAGGTAGATCCACATATCCTCAAAATTCGATTACTAACCCTAACCTTACCCCAGCTACAGCCAAGATTGTACAACAACCACAGGGATGCACGATAGGGGTCAATGTGGAACATATTGGTTCACGCAATTCCCAGAGAAGAAATTATAGTAACTTATGCCAAGGAACAGGGAAACCACAAAGAGATCCCCGCTTGGTAAAAGGACCCCAAAAAGGAATTTTGGAACTTACTTTGAACTCCTATCCCCAAGCATCTAATGATTATAACAAAAACACCATATGGAACCCATACTCTGAGGAGGATAGGTCTCCTACTAGGATCAATGTTGTTCATCTGTTAAATGTTCCAAAATTACCCTTAAATAGCAGAGAAGATGAGGACTCCTTAAAAAATAAGCTTATACATTGGATCAGGGCTAAAAGACACTGTTTATCCATAATTCGATCAGATATTAGGGGGGCAGAAAGAATCCCTGGAGAGAGGGGGAAACCTGACGTTATTGCATTAACACTCAAGGATGGAAGATTAATCAGAGGTTTGATTGACATGGAACAGAGAACCCCCGCCCCTAATTCCAATGCCATGAGGTTTAGCTTGGATCCATTAACTACCAAACTTCGAGCACAAAGGCATAAACTTAACCACAATGAGGGACTGCAAAAGAGAAACTATGATCCAAACCTTGAGAGAGTAGATTGACTAATCCAGATAGATCAGGCACAAGTGGAACCCAATGGGGACCAAATAGTAGGGGAGCCCCATGAAGGGATTGATCTCCATGCTATAGGGGCAGGGAGCGCAGTGGAGCCTTTGTATGGTAGGAAAAATTTAACAACTCACCCGAGCCATACTCTCAATGCCACAAGCCTAAACGGAAGGGGTCCTATCACCATGATTTCATGGAATGTAGCTGGCTTAAAAAACAAGCTTATAGACCCCGAATGGCAGGACTATATTGATCGACACCATGTCTGTCTCTTCCAGGAGACGTGGCTTAAAGATCCACCGTATAAAGTAGGATATAAAACCTACTTTATCAGTGCAACTTCAGCTGCCAGAGGGAGACCGTCTGGGGGGTTGGTTGTATGGGCGAAGATCTCATTAAATGTTGAGATACGCATGCAAGCCACTGAGTCGGAGGACATTCTATGGTTGACAATGGGAAAAAAAAATAAGATAATAACCCACTTGTTTAATGTATATATAAGACCTAGAAAGTCAAACGTGGAGTCTCCTGAAATAACTCTACTAGACGAGCTGCTCAAAAAAATTCCAATAGGTGAGACAATTATGATAGGGGGTGACCTTAATTGTAACTATGAACCTATAATTGGATTCGAACATTTAGCAGAAGAGGAAGACCGAATGAGAACAATTCCTTACCTAACAATAGAAAAAACTGTCCCAGGCACAGTGGCCGCACTGCAAATCATGAGCCTTACATTAAACCATGGACTGAGGGCATGCAATGGCAGAGTGGGTGAAGTCGGCCTTAATCTGGTTACTTTCCAGAGAGGCAACTCAACTTCAAAAATAGATTACATTCTGCATAGTATAAGCACATGGGAAAGACTAGCAACCTTTAAAATTGATAAAAGAAGGGATAGCGATCACTTCCCGCTAATAATTGAATTCAAGGCACACTTCTTAGATTTGGACTCGAAATATATAGAACATGATAAAGTGAAGTTACAACCCACCCTCAGTAACAACAGAAGGGTTGTAAAATGGCCAGTAATACTTGGCAATCAGGTCACTTTGATAAACATTTACAACATATTTTCTGATCTCTTGGAGCCTTATGCAGAAAATAAACCTAGTGACATTCCTATTACGGCCATCCACCAGTCATTGAGCACTATGTTAAGACCTGTCCTGACTAAACAGTTACAGAATAAGCACATAAAGGAGAAGGCCCAAACCACCCCTAACAGTCCATGGTATACTATCAAATGTAGAGAGAGGAAAAGAGTACTGGTAGAGGCACTAAAGCAAAAAAATCAATTAGCCATACAGCAGGCAAGGGCCAGTTATAAGAAAACGCTGGCTATTGCCCAACGCAACTGGGAGGACCAAAAATGGCAAGACCTGCTGGTAGCAGCGAAAAGCAATGATGCAAGAACCTTTTGGAAAATAGTTACCCATGGTAGCAAAGAGGGGATATTTACTACAGACCATCACATAGACCCCGAAACAGGGGTTAACTATTTTACATATCTTTACTCTGACCCTCCCACCTTCGATCTCTATCCCTCAAGACACAAAACCCCAGTGGCTTGGGGTATTTTACCCGAGTTACAGTTTAGTCTGGAGGAGACGGTGATTGCCATTGAAGCAATCAAGCCAGGAAAAGCCCCCGGTTTGGATAAGATCCCGGGGGATCTATTCAAACATAGCATAGAAATCTGGGCACCTTATCTAAACCTTTTAAGTAATGCTATAGCAAGGGGAGGCCCAATGCCCGAGACATGGACAGGGGCAGAAATAATCCCAATCCACAAAAAAGGATCCAGGGAAGACCCAGGGAACTATAGACCAATTAGCCTCATAGACGTCACACAAAAAATTTATGCTAGACAGATCCTGAATAGAATCAATATCTGGATAGAAGAGAACAGCATAATGTCTATATACCAAGCAGGCTTTAGACAACAGACCAGTACAGTTGACCAGGCCTTTAGGCTATTGACAATAATGTGGAAATACACTAGACTAAAGAAAGGCCACCTGTATATCGCGTTTGTGGACCTGCGCGCAGCCTTTGATCTGGTGCCGAGAGACTCCTTATGGGCAGCATTAGGAAAACAGGGCATGCCGGGGAACCTCCTGGGCCAGCTGGAGAGGCTACATGAAAATACATTTGCAAAGGTCCGGTGGGGGCCAAAAGGAGAGTTGACAGACCCAATACCTATCAAGAGGGGGGTGAGACAGGGCTGTGTGCTCGCCCCAACTCTTTTCTCTTTATACATCAATGATCTGGTTCATCATCTGAAACAAAGTAACCACGACTCACCAAGATTGAATGATGATCCAGTCCCCGCCCTCCTTTTTGCAGATGACACCATCCTATTGTCTCAAACTCCAATGGGCCTGCAAACTCTACTAGATAAATTCTGTGAGTATTGCAGCTTGAAGGGGTTAGAAATAAATGCAAACAAGACTAAATACTTAACTGTTAACCCTCACAAAGCACTCAAGAGAAACATTTGTATTAGAGGGCAGGCACTGCAACGAGTTAAAAATTTCAACTACCTAGGGATACTGCTTGATGCCAAATTGTCATGGGCGCCGCACATCAACAAAGCTGCTATCTCCTTAACTCATAGCTCTATGGCAATCAGTAAAAATTACAAATGTTCAAGGTCGAGTACTGTGTCACCAGTATTCGAGATCTACAGGTGCAAAGCACAGGCCGCTGCTCTGTATAGCGCAGAACTCTGGGGATTCACAAAACTAACTCCATTGGCCACTCAGGAAAATAATTTCATGAGGGGGATATTGGACCTCCCTCCATCGACTCCGCTGATTCCCTTAGCCCATGACACTAATATGAAACAAATAGGCAAATTGGCAGCCCTGAGGCCCCTGCTCTACTGGTGTAGACTTTGGACAACCCCTGAACTGATCCAATACAGGCAAGCCTTAATTGAGATCATGGGCTTGGACAAGACTATTTCCCTCCCGTGGCTTTATTATATCAGGCAAAGCTTTTACAATTTAGGGCTGAAAATCTACTGGGATGAACCGCATATACTCACAACCCAATCAAAGATCCGACTAAAGCAAGTATTTTGGGACTTCATCTTTAATAGCCCTCTTCATAGCAAGGATTCAGGTAGACTAACCTTAAGTTTTCTGGATTTTAAACCACTACCGAGCGCTGAGGAATGGATTGATACCATTCAACCTAGACGAGCAAAAGCTTTATTTATGAAGTATCGATATGGGATTCTCCAGGTCAAGGCTTTTACCTTCAAATGGGGTCTCCTGAATGGGAGTAATCATGAGGCGACCTGCGAGCTATGTAATATGGAGACTCCAGAAACGACGGATCATGTCCTTTTAAATTGCATTGCCTACGATAAACTAAGGAAGAAATGGATCCGACCCATCTGCAGGAACGTTGGAATCAGGAACTACAATGAAGCTGCCAGATTTTTTAGATCCAGCTCGATACTATATGTTGTTTTTGGTCTAAGCCGGTTCTTAATAGCAATTTCATTCATCAGAGACAAGGCGGACCTGAGGTTGTAGGCGCTCTAATTCAGGCAAAACTCCCAAAGTCAACCTATGGGTCCTGAAATCGATAACTGGGAGTCACCCTCTGCAATTCAATGGCCTTGGGACCTATAATCGGCCAAGGATATATCTAGCTCAGGGGACACTGTCTATGCCCGGGAGGACCGTAGCTACTGGGAGGTTGATTAAGTTACCTAGAATGGTCATTGTCACCTATGAAACTTGTTCCTGGATTCTGATATTTATTTATCTTTTATCCCAAAAAATCTCCTCCTAGTTAGGCAAACAAGTGCCTGATGGCACGGGAGGTACATTTTATGGGTTTTACAAATGAAATACTGTAATCGATTTTTACCTACTGTTTTTAAGATCAATATCAGATAACTTGTTTCTAGTAGATAAGTGAATATTTGCTGCTGCTAGAACAATGTGCCTTTTTGCATCACTCGATCGTATATGACCTCTAAGCAATATAGGCACGTAAGAAAGAAAGGAATCGTTGGGCCCTAGGGATTGTTAATCACTTTCTAAAAATTAGTCAAATAACCCCTCACGTGATGATGGTATCTATATTGCTAAGATTGTAGAGGCAACTTGAACCTACTGGGGGCAAATAGTCATTCAAAAGCATATATCCTACTTTCATAATGGTTACTTTTTGAGCTAGTCTATAGTTAATGATACTACTAGCAAGATAGCAATTTTAACTGTTTTTGTATTAAGGCTTATACTTTAGGGGTATTTTATAAAATTTTATAATATTTATATGGCGATCTGCATGATGATGTGTACTGTATATTTTATAGTGTTTTAGTGATTAATTGTTGATTTTTTAATAACATTTATACCCATAACTCGCCTATTTGTATTGTATGGCCCTGAGGGAGCTTTGGTCTCGATCAGTTTTTAGTGTTTCTTTGTCTTTTTTCTTTTAAAAAAGTGTCTTTGTTTCTTCTAGAAATGTAAGAATTTTGTCAGTATGCTTTTATGGTATTGTTTTACCGAAATAAAGCTGTAAAAGTAAAAAAAAAAAAAAAAAAAAAAAAGTATACTTTTGAATGTGAATCAGAGACTGGAAGGATAATATCCTGTGGATTTCAGATTGTTGTATATAAATTAGATTCTGAATACATTTTGGACTCATCGATCAATGAATGTTTGCTTCCTGGACCGAAGAATATATATTTGTTGTAACATGGACTGATGTACTTAATTAATTTTGATGTAGTATTAAGTATTGATGTACTTAATTAATTTTTCATGTGAATTGCTTACTTAAAATTCTCTTTTTTTCTTGGTTACAACAGGGGACCCTCGTTGTGCTAATTACATGTTTTCATGTGGTTATTTCATGTTGCCTGATTAGTAGTTATGTTTTAACACGCCTGGAAAACGAGGTGTGGAAGAACCTGAATACGTTTTTTCAATCAGCAGAACTGACAAGAAAAATTGCACAAGACTTTGCTTCAATCGCAGCAGCCAAGTCTCATTGCTGTTTTATTTTCTAACAGGGGGAAGGATACCCCTGCTAAAACAAAACCTTTGCCGTTCCCTCAGCGAACCTCAAAACAGGGGACCTGAATCACAAGTAGCACTGTGGTGCTGGTGGTCCCCTTGGTGGACCCAAAGGCTTCCATGGAGGGATCTTTTGATCCAGCCCTTGCACCCACAGCGGTAGTTAAACTGCTGCACATGAGTGACTAATCTCCACAGGGAACATTTTGAGAGGTTTATTGCTAGGTACACCTGGTGGCATGCTTCAGACACAAGGGTTATGTTCTAGAGCCTCCTGATCACTAGAATTGCAGATTTGTGTCTTCCTTGCTCAGCTAAAGAGTGTTCTTCTGAGTGGAACACAGGTTGCAGGGTTTGTCAAAATGAATCAACTTCATCCACCACGGCAGATTTCACTTCTCCAGGAAGTTTTGAACCCAAGCCCCTTGCACAGCTCCTTAGTAAACAGGCTGTGGTGCTGATGACTCCACTTTTTTCAGGAGGCAACTCATCTCTTCTCCAAACAGCCTATAACAATCCTAACAGGGGGCTTTTACAGATTCTCTCTCATGGTAGCTAGTAATCAGAGACCTTGGCGCTAGTGCTCAAGTATTTCCACCCACCCTACTGGGTGAGTCCTGTCACTGGTTCATGTGAACACTGCCAGACTGACCTGGGATTTTACTAGGCATATTTGAGCTTTACTGACTACAATATGTATTCCAGTGGTCCATCTCTGGAACTGGTTTCAAGCAGACTCTGGCATTCTGTGTATGCCTCTCAGGCTAGCCAAGCCACAGTCTTTGTCAGCATTAACACGTGGTTGGGCTATGAATTCACTACCAGAGAAATCCATAACAAAGGCACAAAAGAGTAACAAACTTCTTTACTCAGCTATTTCTCGGTCTGTTGAGGGTAACACCTCTGGTTGAAAAATGGAAAAAGGGGTGTAGATTGGCCTAAAACTTCAAAAGGGGCTCCTTTATCCCTCCTGCCTTTTACAGAAGGCTGGCTAACGTCAGAAGACCTTATGAAGATCTGGCAAGCTCTCTCCGTCTTCCTTCTTATGCACCATACTCACAGAGGATCCACAATGGATTCCTCCCACAAGCACTAAAGCAATACAAGTACACTCCATGATCACTTTAATACAAATATTCAACATATAGGCTCTCCATAATTGTCCCCCCCCGAACCTGTCCAAAGCTCTTTACCCTAGCTGTCCACACACAGCTGAACTTATATTAAAAGACAGGCACTACAGGTTGCAGCTTCTACTTCTATTTTCAAAAAAGGTTAAACTCTGGGAGACTCCACTAGGGAGATTCCCCACACAGCAGAGCCCACAAACAAGAGGTCTAAAGCTAACAGCATGGAGTTTTCATGGATTACAATTTAGAATTAGATTGCAACAGATTTAACTGTAATGAGTTTATGGATTACAAGGAACAGGTGTTTCCTCTCAGATACTTTCTAAACCCACCCACTAGGTAGAAGGGCATAGCTCTTCTGGCAGTTATACTGCCTACCAATTTTACTGCCATCCAACTGTTTTCACAGCCCCGTGTGGTCTTTAAAGAATATAAACAACCTCTGTACCATGTCCCACTCAGCGCTCATTATCAAAACCTCTTCTGCGTAGCCGTGATGAGCCCAATCTGAACTCCTATTGGAAGTGTTCACTTGCAGTGGTAAATTGAGTTCCTGTTGCTCTTGTGCAGCCCTGCACTCAGTGATAACCCAGTGGCCAAAGCTCATGGGCTTTGCAAAGCTCTTTTTCCACCTGTGCAGAGCTGGGATGGTAGGAAGGCAGCCAGGAACCTCAGCAGCAGGAGAGCCCTTCACTACTGCACACCCAGCCTCTCCGCAGGGGCACTGTCTGGGGAGTGCAGGAGGGGCACCTGGGTGCCAATAGTCTTACTCTGTCTGTAAAGAGCTTCAGACCATGCTGTCCTGCATGCCAAGTGGTACCTGGCTAGAGCATTCTAAATGAACTTTGTTAGACCTGACATCTTTGGCATGGTTTTCTCCCCATGCTTTTTGTCTTCACTCCTCTTGTTGCGCTGATATAGTTTTTGTTGGCCTTAGGACCCTGTGCGCTTTACCACTGCTAACCAATGCTAAAGTGATTGTGCCCTCTCCTCGGAACATGGTAGGATTGGCTTACCTCAATTGGCATAAGTCCCTTGTAAAGTAGTACCACCTGTAGCCAGGGCCTGTAAATTAAATGCTACTGGTGGGCCTACAGCACTGATTGTGCCTCCCGCTCAAGTAGTCTCTTAAGACATGTCTTAGGCCTGCCATTGCAGCCTGTGTGTGCAGTTTTAAACTGCCATTTTGACATTGCAAAAAATCTTTTGCCAGGCCTGAACCTTTCCTTTTCAATACACATAAGTCACTCCAAGGATATGCCCTTAACAGTCCATAGAGCAGGGTGGAGTGTATTTTAAAGGGTAGGTCGCTCCCCCTGCCGCTGCAGCTCCACCAGCCCAGGCTCCTGAAACCTCCAAGCAAGTCCTGCGAAACCACAGTAAGTACCCCCCCCGCCCAGCCCCTCGCCCTGCCCCGCGCCACTCACCTCTTCTCCTGCTTCTCTCTTCACCTTTGATCTTCCTCTGTGCTCTCCATCTGTATTCTTCATCTGTGCTCTTCTTTCTTCCCTGCACCCCGTCCTGCGTGTTCTTTCTTCTGTCTTCATCTGTGTTCTTCTTCTGTGCTCTTCCTTCTTCCCTGCACCCCGTCCTGCGGGTTCTTTCTTCTTCTTTGTCCTTCTTCTGTGTTCTTCATCTGTACTCTTCATCTGTGTTCTTCTTCTGTGCTCTTCTTCTGTGTATTTCATCTGTGTTTCTTCCTTCTCTTCTGCACCGCGACCTGCGTGTGCTTTCTTCTTTCTTCATCTGTGTTCTTCATCTGTGTTCTTCGTATCCTCTGCTTCTCAGGCCTCTCCTCTTCTGCCTGACTCCTCTTCCTTGACTCTTCGCTCCTCTCCTTCTTTACCTTTCTTCTTGGCTCTTCTCTCTTCTGCTCTTCTGCTCCTGACTCCTTGCTCCTCTTCTTCTTTACCTTCTTCTTGGCTCTTCTCTCTTCTGTTCTTCTGCTCCTGACTCCTTGCTCCTCTTCTTCTTTACCTTCTTCTTGGCTCTTCTCACTCCGGTTTTTCTGCTCCTGACTCTTCTCTCTGACCTTCCTCACTCCCCTCCACCTCTGTAACCCCCCCTCCCCTATCTTCTTATCTTTCTTCCTTACTCCCCACCACCTTTAACCCCCTCTCCCCTATCTTTTCCCCCCTTCCCTCTACCTGACCCCCCCCACCCTCCGCTTTCCCGCCGCCACCTCCTGCTCACCCCTGCGCCCCCTGCTCCCAATTCGTCGCCCCCCTCCTGCCCCCAGCTGACCCCTCCTCCCCCCTCCTCCCTCTTATGGCGGCCGCCCGTCTGCGCCCATCCGCGCCTGGACCACGCCCAGCGCCACGACCCCTGGCCCACAGCACTCCCAAACCCCGCAGCACCGCTACGACCCCACCACCCTCCACGCCCTCAACCCAGGGCGCTCCAGCACCTGCTTCCAAGCCAACCCGAAACGTACCCACGGACCCGCACCTGCAAACTCACCTTCCACCGCGAAACTACCACGCCCGCCAGCCCACGCGCAAACAACCACCTCAAATGCATCCTGATCAACGCACGCTCCGTCCACAAGCACGCCACTGAACTATGGGACCTCCTGGACTCCACCGCACCGGAAGTCGCCTTCATCACTGAGACCTGGATGAATGCCTCCTCGGCCCCCGACATCGCCATAGCCATCCCCGACGGCTACAGAATTTCCAGGAGAGACCGCACCAACCAAGTAGGTGGAGGTATCGCCATTGTCTTCAAGGACTCCTTCAACGTCACCACCTCCACCGTAGACACCCCCCTTGCCGCCGAACACCTGCACTTCCAGATCCACACCTACCCAAGGACCACCCTCAGAGGAACTCTCATCTACCGACCCCCTGGACCACGCACCCTCTTCAGCGACTCTATCACTGACTTCATCTCCCCGCACGCCCTTGCCTCGCCGGACTACATCCTCCTCGGTGACCTCAACTTCCACCTGGAACAGAACAACGACCCCAACACCACCGCCCTGCTGGACAACCTCGCCAACCTCGGTCTCAAGCAACTGGTGAACACCCCCACCCACATCGCCGGACACACGCTCGACCCCATCTTCTCCGCTAGCAACCACGTATCCTTCAGCCACTCCTCCGCTATACACTGGACCGCCCATAGATGTGTCCACTTCACCTTCCAACGCAAGACTCTCCACATCCGCACACAACCCATCCCACGCCGACAGTGGAACAAAATCCCCGAGGAACAGCTTCTCTCCACTCTCAGCGACAACCAACCCACCTTCTCCTCCGACCCCAACGACGCAGCCCTCAGCCTCACGAATTGGATCACCAACTGCGCAGACAACCTCGCCCCCCTCAGACGCCTCCTAAGACAGACCAACACCAAAAAACCTCTCTGGTTCACTGACACCTTTAAGGAATAAAAAAGAAACTGCTGCACCCTCGAGAAAGCCTGGCGCAAGGACCACACCGCAGATAACATGACTGCCCTCAAGAACGCTACGCGCGAACACCACCAACTGATCCGCGCCGCCAAAAGAAATTCCTTCACAGACAGACTGGACAAGAACACTCACAACAGCAAAGAACTCTTCAACATCGTCAAAGAGCTCTCCAACCCTAACGCCAACACAAACGCCATCACGCCCTCACAAGACCTCTGCAACTCCCTCGCCACCTTCTTCCATCGTAAGATCACCGACCTACACGACAGCTTCGGACACCAGACCCAGCCAACCACCACAGAACCTACAACCCCAACCATCACCCTCAACGCCTGGACTCACATCAACACGGAAGAGACCAAAGCCACCATGAACTCCATCCACTCCGGTGCCCCCTCGGACCCCTGCCCACACTTCATCTTCAACAAAGCCGACGATATCATCGCCCCGCACCTCCAGACCATCATCAACAGCTCGTTCTCTTCTGCTACCTTCCCCGAGAGCTGGAAACACGCTGAAGTCAACGCCCTACTGAAGAAACCTACGGCGGACCCAAGCGACCTGAAGAACTTCCGCCCCATCTCGCTCCTCCCCTTCCCGGCCAAAGTCATAGAGAAGACAGTCAACAAGCAACTTACCAACTTCCTTGAAGACAACAACCTACTCGACCCCTCTCAGTCCGGATTCCGAGCCAATCACAGCACAGAAACCGCCCTCATCTCAGTCACAGACGACATCAGAACCCTGATGGACAACGGAGAAACAGTCGCCCTCATCCTCCTCGACCTCTCGGCTGCCTTCGACACCGTCTGCCACCGCACCCTAATAACCCGCCTCCGCTCCATCGGGATCCAAGGACAGGCCCTGGACTGGATCACCTCCTTCCTCTCCAACCGCTCCCAAAGAGTATACCTCCCACCTTTCCGCTCAGACCCCACCGAGATCATCTGCGGCGTCCCTCAAGGCTCCTCGCTCAGCCCGACTCTCTTCAATGTCTACATGAGCCCCCTCGCCGACATCGTACGCAAACACAGCATCATCATCACCTCCTACGCCGACGACACTCAGCTGATACTTTCCCTCACCAAGGACCCCACCAGCGCCAAGACCAACCTGCAAGATGGAATGAAAGACGTCGCAGATTGGATGAAACTCAGCCGTCTGAAACTAAACTCAGACAAAACGGAAGTCCTCATCCTCGGAAACACTCAGACCGCCTGGGACGACTCCTGGTGGCCCACGGCCCTTGGCACCGCACCAACCCCCTCAGACCACGCACACAACCTCGGATTCATCCTGGACCCTCTTCTCACCATGACCAAACAAGTCAACGCCGTATCATCCTCCTGCTTCCTCACCCTCCGCATGCTTCGAAAGATCTTCCGTTGGATCCCCGCCGCCACCAGAAAGACCGTGACCCACGCTCTCGTCACGAGCCGCCTGGACTACGGTAACACCTTATACGCAGGAACCACCGCTAAACTCCAGAAACGTCTGCAGCGAATTCAAAACGCCTCCGCCCGCCTCATCCTCGACATACCCCGCAACAGCCCAATCTCCGCCCACCTGAGACACCTACACTGGCTTCCCGTCAGCAAAAGGATCACCTTCCGGCTCCTCACTCACGCACACAAAGCCCTCCACAACAAGGGACCCGAATACCTCAACCGCTGCCTCAGTTTCTACACACCCACCCGTCATCTTTGCTCCGCCAACCTCGCTCTCGCCGCCGTCCCTCGCATCCGCCGCACCACGGCGGGTGGAAGGTCCTTCTCCTACCTGGCGGCCAAGACATGGAACTCCCTCCCCACCATCCTCAGGACCACCCAGGACCACTCTGCATTCCGGAGACGACTCAAGACATGGCTCTTCGAGCAGCAGTAACCCCTTCCCCCGAGCGCCTTGAGACCCGCACGGGTGAGTAGCGCGCTTTATAAATGTTTATGATTTTGATTTGACTTGATCTAAAAGTTGGACGTGTACTTTTACGTTTTGCATGCCCTGGTAGTGAAAAACTCCTAAATTAGTTTTTCATTACTTTAAGGCCTACCTGTCCCATAGGATAACATATATATTTAATAAGTGATAACGTTTGATAGGGAACAGATAGGAATGTAATGTTTGGTTTCTAAAGAATTGTAATTTCAAATCCTCTTTTAGGGTAACATTGGAATTTAAGTCACAGTTATGAAAAGGCCACTTTTAGATGGTTGGAATTTTCTCATCCTAACCATTTGATGCCTGCAGTATGTATTCTGGTTCACATGACTGTGTGTAGTTGGCAGTTGGCCTTTGTGTATCACAAAGGGAGACTAGGTGTGGGCAGGATGGGTGGGAGGGGAGCTGTCAGCCACCACACTTGCACTTCAATAAGGGCTAACTCCTGTACTCACAAGAACGTGACACTAGGCTTTTCTCATCCCAGACGTCAGGGGGCCTGGGCAGGGGAAGGAATTACATTACAGAAGCAGATGTATCTAGAAGTTTCTCCTACTTCACATCTGGCACCAGGTATGAATATTGGACCCTGAGACCACCTCTTCAGTACACTCCTGGGCCTGTGGACTCTACATAAGATGAACTGCCCTGCCGCTAAAGGGCTGACCAGATGCCTTAGGACTGACCTGCTCTCTGAGAAGGAATACTGGACATCTTGTTTCTCTTTACCCCTTTCCTCCTTATAGGTCTAGCCTTACATTTCTTGTTATCTTCTGTCCTTTGCTGCCTCTCTCCCCTCTCTCCCTTTTCCTTTAATCTTTCCTCCCTTCTCATCCTCCTTTTCTGTCTCTTCCTTAATCTGCGTTATCTCTGCCATCTTTGTTCCTCTCCCTTGCTCCCCGCCCACTCTACTTGGCACATTTCCATTGTCTCACTGTCTCCCTCTCTTCTTCAGTCTTCCCCTACAAATACTCTTCATCTGTTGTCAAAGTAGTCTCTGTCTCCATCTTTCTTTATCTTTCCCCTTCTTGCTCCTCCTTTGCCATCAGCCTTCCTCTCAATATATCTTCTCTGTGAGTTCCTCGTCCTTTTTCTTGCTTCTATTTTCTACTGTTCTCTCCTCCTTACTGTTTCTCTTGCATTCCCTATTTGTTTTTACTTCTGCCATTTTCCTTTCAGCTCTCCATCTTTTTTCTCTCCTGTGCGTTTCCTCCCTACTTTTATATCCTTAGTAATCCTCTGCTCATCTTCCCATCTCTTTTCCTCATCCTTGCTTCTTCTACCCCCTTTTTCTTACTATCCTCTCTCCTCACCCTCCAATTGCCTCTCCTGAAAGCTTCAATGCCAGGCTTGCAAAGGAAAGGTGTAGGAAGTTGGCTCTGTATGTACTATTTCAAAGTAAGAAATAACATGCACAGAGTCCAAGGGTTCCCCTTAGAGGTACGATAGTGGCAAAAAGAAATAATTCTAATGCTCTATTTTGTGGTAGTGTGGTCGAGCAGTAGGCTTATCAGAGGGTAGTGTTAAGCATTTGTTGTACACACACAGGCAATAAATGAGGAACACACACTCAGAGACAATTCTAGGCCAATAGGTTTTTGTATAGAAAAATATATTTTCTTAGTTTATATTAAGAACCACAGGTTCAAGATTTACAAACAATACTTTAAATGAAAGGTATTTCACTTAGGAACTTTAGGAACTTTGAATTAGCAAAATAGCATATACAGTTTTCACACAAATGGCATATAGCTATTTTAAAACTAGACAGTGCAATTTTCAACAGTTCCTGGGGGAGGTAAGGGTTTGTTAGTTTTGCAGGTAAGTAAACCACCTACGGGGTTCAAAGTTGGGTCCAAGGTAGCCCACCGTTGGGGGTTCAGGGCAACCCCAAAGTTACCACACCAGCAGCTCAGGGCCGGTCAGGTGCAGAGGTCAAAGTGGTGCCCAAAACGCATAGGCTTCAATGGAGAAGGGGGTGCCCCGGTTCCGGTCTGCCAGCAGGTAAGTACCCGCGTCTTCGGAGGGCAGACCAGGGGGGTTTTGTAGGACACCGGGGGGGACACAAGTCAGCACAGCAAGTACACCCTCAGCTGCACGGGGGCGGCCGGGTGCAGTGTGCAAACAGGCGTCGGGTTCGCAATAGGTTTCAATGGAAGACCAAGGGGTCTCTTCAGCGATGCAGGCAGGCAAGGGGGGGGGCTCCTCGAGGTAGCCACCACCTGGGCAAGGGAGATGGCCACCTGGGGGTCGCTCCTGCACTGGAGGTCGGATCCTTCAGGTCCTGGGGGCTGCGGGTGCAGTGTCTTTACCAGGCGTTGGGTCTTTGAAGCAGGCAGTCGCGGTCAGGGGGAGCCTCGGGATTCCCTCTGCAGGCGTCGCTCTGGGGGTTCAGGGGGGTCAACTCTGGCTACTCACGATCTTGTAGTCGCCGGGGAGTCCTCCCTGTGGTGTTTGTTCTCCACAAGTCGAGCCGGGGGCGTCGGGTGCAGAGTGCAAAGTCTCACGCTTCCGGCGGGAAACGTGTGTTGTTTCAAAGTTGCTTCTTTGTTGCAAAGTTGCAGTCTTTGTGGAACAGAGCTGCTGTCCTCGGGAGTTCTTGGTCCTTCTAGATGCAGGGTAGTCCTCTGAGGCTTCAGAGGTTGCTGGACCCTGTGGAACGCGTCGCTGGAACAGTGTCTTTAGAAGTGGGGAGACAGGCCGGTAGAGCTGGGGCCAAAGCAGTTGGTGTCTCCGTCTTCTCTGCAGGTTTTTCAGCTCAGCAGTCCTTCTTCGTCTTAGTTTGCAGGAATCTATCTTGCTGTGTTCTGGGAGCCCCTAAATACTCAATTTAGGGGTGTGTTTAGGTCTGGGGGGTTAGTAGCCAATGGCTACTAGCCCTGAGGGTGGCTACACCCTCTTTGTGCCTCCTCCCTGAGGGGAGGGGGGCACATCCCTAATCCTATTGGGGGAATCCTCCATCTGCAAGATGGAGGATTTCTAAAAGTCAGAGTCACCTCAGCTCAGGACACCTTAGGGGCTGTCCTGACTGGCCAGTGACTCCTCCTTGTTTTTCTCATTATCTCCTCTGGCCTTGCCGCCAAAAGTGGGGCCGTGGCCGGAGGGGGCGGGTAACTCCACTAGCTGGAGTGCCCTGGGGTGCTGTAACAAAGGGGGTGAGCCTTTGAGGCTCACCGCCAGGTGTTACAGTTCCTGCAGGGGGAGGTGAGAAGCACCTCCACCCAGTACAGGCTTTGTTACTAGCCACAGAGTGACAAAGGCACTCTCCCCATGTGGCCAGCAACATGTCTGGTGTGTGGCAGGCTGTTAAAACTAGTCAGCCTACACAGGTAGTCGGTTAAAGTTTCAGGGGGCACCTCTAAGGTGCCCTCTGGGGTGTATGTTACAATAAAATGTACACTGGCATCAGTGTGCATTTATTGTGCTGAAAAGTTTGATACCAAACTTCACAGTTTTCAGTGTAGCCATTATAGTGCTGTGGAGTTCGTGCATGACAGACTCCCAGACCATATACTCTTATGGCTACCCTGTACTTACAATGTCTAAGGTTTTGCTTAGACACTGTAGGGGCATAGTGCTCATGCACTTATGCCCTCACCTATGGTATAGGGCACCCTGCCTTAGGGCTGTAAGGTCTGCTAGATGGGCGACTTATCTGTACCTATAGGCAGTGTGAGGTTGGCATGGCACCCTGAGGGGAGTGCCATGTCGACTTAGTCTTTTTATCCCCTCTAGCACACACAAGCTGGCAAGCAGTGTGTCTGTGCTGAGTGAGGGGTCCCCAGGGTGGCATAAGACATGCTGCAGCCCTTTGAGACCTTCCCTGGCATCAGGGCCCTTGGTACCAGGGATACCAGTTACAAGGGACTTACCTGGATGCCAGGGTGTGCCAATTGTGGAAACAAAAGTACAGGTTAGGGAAAGAACATTGGTGCTGGGGCCTGGTTAGCAGGCCTCAGCACACTTTCAAATCATAACTTGGCATCAGCAAAGGCAAAAATTCAGGGGGTAACCATGCCAAGGAGGCATTTCCTTACACAAACCCCCCCCCCCAAACGAAAGAGGATGTGACTAACTTTTCCCAAGAGAGTCTTCATTTTTTAAGTGGAAGAACCTGGAAAGGCCATCTGCATTGGCATGGGCAGTCCCAGGTCTGTGTTCCACTATAAAGTCCATTCCCTGTAGGGAGATGGACCACCTCAACAGTTTTGGATTTTCACCTTTCATTTGCATTAGCCATCTGAGAGGTATGTGGTCAGTTTGAACTACAAAGTGAGTACCAAAGAGGTATGGTCTCAGCTTCTTCAGGGACCAAACCACAGCAAAGGCCACCCTCTCAGTGGCACTCCAACGCTGCTCCCTGGGGAGTAACATCCTGCTAATGAAAGCAACAGGCTGGTCAAGGCCATCATCATTTGTTTGGGACAAAACTGCTTGGAGTAATCTGGAGCTTTGAGAACTGGTGCTGTGCACATTGCTTGTTTCAGGGTGTCAAAGGCCTGTTGGCATTCTACAGTCCAGTTTACTTTCTTGGGCATTTTCTTGGAGGTAAGTTCTGTGAGGGCTGTCACTATAGATCCATATCCCTTCACAAACCTCCTGTAGTACCCAGTCAAGCCAAGGAATGCCCTGACTTGAGTCTGGGTTTTTGGAGCTGCCCAGTCCAGAATAGTCTGGATCTTAGGCTGGAGTAGCTGAACGTGGCCTCCACCTACAAGGCGTCCCAAGTAAACCACAGTTCCCTTCCCTATCTGGCATTTGGATGCCTTGATAGAGCGGCCTGCTGCTTGCAGAGCCTTCAAAACCTTCTTCAGGTGGACCAGGTGATCCTGCCAGTTGGAGCTAAAGACAGCAATATCATCAAGATAAGCTGCACAAAAAGGACTCCAAGCCAGCAAGGACTTGATTCACCAACCTTTGGAAGGTGGCAGGGGCATTCTTTAAACCAAAGGGCATAACAGTAAACTGATAATGCCCATCAGGTGTGGAGAATGCTGTCTTTTCTTTTGCTCCTGGTGCCATTTTGATTTGCCAGTACCCTGCAGTCAAGTCAAAGGTACTTAAGTATTTGGCAGCACCTAGTTTGTCAATCAATTCATCTGTCCTTGGAATGGGATGGGCATCTGTCTTGGTGACAGAATTAAGTCCTCTGTAGTCCACACAAAACCTCATCTCTCTCTTTCCATCTTTGGTGTGAGGTTTGGGGACTAAGACCACTGGGCTAGCCCAGGGGCTGTCAGAGTGCTCAATGACTCCCAATTCCAGCATCTTGTGGACTTCCACTTTGATGCTTTCCTTAACTTGGTCAGACTTTCTGAAAATGTTGTTTTTGACAGGCATGCTGTCTCCTGTGTCCACATCATGGGTACACAGGTGTGTCTGACCAGGGGTTAGGGAAAAGAGCTCAGCAAACTGTTGCAGGACCTTGCTACAGTCAGATTGTTGTTGGCCAGAGAGGGTGTCTGAATAGATCACTCCATCTACTGAACCATCTTTAGGGTCTGTGGAGAGGAGATCAGGGAGAGGTTCACTCTCAGCTTCCTGGTCCTCATCTGTTACCATCAACAGATTCACATCTGCCCTATCATGGAAGAGTTTGAGGTGGTTCACATGGATCACCCTTTTGGGGGTCCTGCTAGTGCCTAGGTCTACCAGGTAGGTGACCTGACTCTTCTTCTCTAGCACTGGGTAAGGGCCACTCCATCTGTCCTGAAGTGCACTCGGAGCCACAGGCTCCAGAACCCAGACTTTCTGCCCTGGCTGAAACTCAACCATAGCAGCCTTTTGGTCATACCAAAACTTCTGGAGTTGTTGGCTGGCCTCAAGGTTTTTACTTGCCTTTTCCATGTACTCTGCCATCCTTGAACGTAGGCCTAGTACATAGTCCACTATATCTTGTTTAGGCTCATGAAGAGGTCTCTCCCAGCCTTCTTTTACAAGAGCTAGTGGTCCCCTTACAGGATGGCCAAACAAAAGTTCAAAGGGGGAAAACCCTACTCCCTACTGAGGCACCTCTCTGTAGGCGAAAAGCAGACATGGCAAGAGGACATCCCATCTCCTTTTGAGTTTTTCAGGGAGCCCCATGATCATGCCTTTCAATGTCTTGTTAAACCTTTCAACAAGACCATTGGTTTGTGGATGGTATAGTGTGGTGAATTTGTAATTCACCCCACACTCATTCCTCATATGTTTCAGGTATGCTGACATAAAGTTGGTACCTCTGTCAGACACCACCTCCTTAGGAAATCCCACTCTGGTAAAAATACCAATGAGTGCTTTGGCTACTGCAGGGGCAGTAGTCGACCTAAGGGGAATTGCTTCAGGGTATCTAGTAGCATGATCCACTACTACTAGTATGTATTGGTTCCCTGAGGCTGTGGGAGGTTCAAGTGGACCCACTATGTCCACACCCACTCTTTCAAAGGGGACCCCCCCCACTAGAAGTGGAATGAGGGGGGCCTTTGGGTGCCCACCTGTCTTACCACTGGCTTGACAGGTGGTACAGGAGACACAAAACTCCTTGACCTTCTGGGACATGTTGGGCCAATAGAAGTGGTTGACTAATCTCTCCCACGTCTTGGTCTGTCCCAAATGCCCAGCAAGAGGAATATCATGAGCTAAGGTCAGAATGAACTCCCTAAACTCCTGAGGCACTACCACTCTCCTGGTGGCACCAGGTTTGGGATCTCTTGCCTCAGTGTAAAGGAGTCCATCTTCCCAATAGACTCTATGTGTTCCTCTTATTTTGCCATTGGACTCTTCAGCAGCTTGCTGCCTACGGCCTTCAAGAGAGGGACAGGTTTCTCGCCCCTTACACAAGTGTTCCCCTGAGGGTCCCCCGGGCCTAGGAGCTCAACCTGATCAGGTTCTAACTCCAGGGGCTCAGTTCCCTCAGAGGGCAGAACTTCTTCCTGAGAAGAGAGGTTCTCTTTTTCTTGTTGTGTTGAAACTGGTTCCCCAGTTTTCTTTCCTTTTCTCTTGGAGGGCTGGGCCCTTTTTCCAGGCTTCAACACCACTTTTTCACCCTGAGCCTTGCACTGTGCCCTTGTCTTGACCCACACCAGTTCAGGGATACCCAGCATGGCTGCATGGGTTTTGAGTTCTACCTCAGCCCCTGCTGAGGACTCCAGGTCATTTCCAAGCAAACAGTCTACAGGGATATTTGAGGAGACCACCACCTGTTTCAGGCTATTGACCCCTCCCCACTCTAAAGTTACCATAGCCATGGGATGCACTTTAGTCTGATTGTCAGCGTTGGTGACTGGATAAGTTTGTCCAGCCAGGTATTGACCAGGGGAAACCAGTTTCTCTGTCACCATGGTGACACTGGCACCTGTATCCCTCAGGCCTTCTACACTTGTCCCATTAATTAAGAGCTACTGCCTGTATTTTTGCATATTAGGGGGCCAGGCAGCCAGTGTGGCTAAATCCACCCCACCCTCAGAGACTAATGTAGCTTCAGTGTGGACCCTGATTTGCTCTGGGCACACTGTTGATCCCACTTGGAGACTGGCCATTCCAGTGTTAGCTGGAGTAGAGTTAGAAGTGGAACCTTTCTTGGGACAGGCCTTGTCTCCAGTTTGGTGTCCTGGCTGATTGCAGCTACGACACCAGACCTTTTTGGGATCAAAGTTTTTACCCTTGTATCCAAAATTGGATTGTGAAGAGGCTCTGGGCCCTCCCTCCTGGGCAGGTTTTTGGGGCCCTATAGAAGACTCTTTACTGTTTTTCCCTTCGGATGTCTCAACACTCTTCCCCTGGGGAGTCTTTGTGACCCCTTTCTTTTGGTCACCCCTGTGGAAGTCTTGGTCACCCTAGTCTTGACCCAATGGTCCGCCTTCTTTCCCAATTCTTGGGGAGAAATTGGTCCTAGGTCTACCAGATGCTGATGCAGTTTATCATTGAAACAATTACTTAACAGGTGTTCTTTCACAAATAAATTGTACAGCCCATCATAATCATTTACACCACTGCCTTGAATCCAACCATCCAGTGTTTTCACTAAGTAGTCAACAAAATCAACCCAGGTCTGGCTTGAGGATTTTTGAGCCCCCCTGAACCTAATTCTATACTCCTCAGTGGAGAATCCAAAGCCCTCAATCAGGGTAGCCTTCATGAGGTCATAGGATTCTGCATCTTTTCAAGAGAGTGTGAGGAGTCTATCCCTACACATTTTCCAGTGAACATTTCACAAAGGAGAGCACCCCAGTGAGATCTGTTTACTTTTCTGGTTGCACAAGCCCTCTCAAAAGCTGTGAACCATTTGGTGATGTCATCACCATCTTCATATTTAGTTACAATCCCTTTTGGGATTTTCAACATGTCAGGCGAATCTCTGACCCTATTTATGTTGCTGCCACATGGATGGGACCAAAACCCATCTCTTGTCTTTCACTTTCTATGGCTAGGAGCTGTCTCTCTAAAGCCAATCTTTTGACCATCCTGGCTAACAGTAGGTCATCTTCACTGAGGCTATCCTCAGTGATTCCAGAGGTGCTGGACTCTCCTGTGAGAGAAGCAGCATCTCTGACTATCACATTTGGAGTCAGGTTTTGAGGAGCCCTGGCCTCCCTAACTAGGACTGGAGGTGGGACTTCCTCCACATCACTAGCTTCCCCCTCTGGGAGGTCATCCTCAGAGGGGTTGTTCTTGGCAAACTCTGCCAAAAGCTCCTGGAGCTGTATTTTGGTAGGGTTTGAACCAGTTCTAATCTTTTTTATTTTGCAGAGAGACCTTAACTCTGACATCCTAAGATTCAGGTAAGGGGTGACGTCGAGTTCCATCACATTCTCTTCTGCATTAGACATTATGGGGGTCATTCTGACCCTGGCGGTAAAATCCGCCAGGGCCAACGACCGCGGGAGAACCGCCAACAGGCTGGCGGTGCTCCCATGGGCATTCTGACCGCAGCGGTACAGCCGCGGTCAGAAACGGAAAACCGTCGGTGTACCGCCGGTTTCCCGCTGCCCTGGGGAATCCTCCATGGCGGCGCAGCTTGCTCGCCGCCATGG
Source organism: Pleurodeles waltl (assembly GCF_031143425.1). NCBI lineage: Eukaryota > Metazoa > Chordata > Amphibia > Caudata > Salamandridae > Pleurodeles > Pleurodeles waltl. The sequence goes on from NC_090446.1 coordinate 11,690,051, forward strand.
GGATTCCGACCCCCATACTGCCATCCTGTTCCTGGCGGTTTTGGCCGCCGGGAACAGAATGGCGGTATGGGGTGTCGTGGGGCCCCTGGGGGCCCCTGCAGTGCCCATGCCAATGGCATGGGCACTGCAGGGGCCCCCGTAACAGGGCCCCACAAAGATTTTCAGTGTCTGCCATGGAGACACTGAAAATCGCGACGGGTGCAACTGCACCCGTCGCACCCCTTCCACTCCGCCGGCTCCATTCGGAGCCGGCATCCTCATGGAAGGGTGTTTCCCGCTGGGCTGGCGGGCGGCCTTCTGGCGGTCGCCCGCCAGCCCAGCGGGAAACCCAGAATACCCGCGGCGGTCTTTTGACCGCGCAGCGGTATTCTGGCGGTCCCCGCCAGGCCGGTGGCTTCCGCCGCCGGCCGGGGTCAGAATGACCCCCTATGTTTCTAAAAGTTGGAATACTTTTTAAGAATCTAAAACTATCTCTAGAACTTAATTCAAACTTTTACAAAACTTTTAAACTCTAAAAGAAATGCTAACAGGGACTAACACAAGGCCCTAGCAGGACTTTTAAAATTTTTGAAAAATAGCTCAAATTTCAAAAATCAGTTTCTAATGACAATTTTTGGAATTTAGTCGTGTGATCAGGTATTGGCTGAGTAGTCCAGCAAATGCAAAGTCTTGTACCCCACCGCTGATCCACCAATGTAGGACGTTGGCTCTGTATGTACTATTTCAAAGTAAGAAATAGCATGCACAGAGTCCAAGGGTTTCCCTTAGAGGTAAGATAGTGGCAAAAAGAGATAATTCTAATGCTCTATTTTGTGGTAGTGTGGTCGAGCAGTAGGCTTATCAGAGGGTAGTGTTAAGCATTTGTTGTACACACACAGGCAATAAATGAGGAACACACACTCAGAGACAATTCTAGGCCAATAGGTTTTTGTATAGAAAAATATATTTTCTTAGTTTATTTTAAGAACCACAGGTTCAAGATTTACAAACAATACTTTAAATGAAAGGTATGTCACTTAGGAACTTTAGGAACTTTTAATTAGCAAAATAGCATATACAGTTTTCACACAAATGGCATATAGCTATTTTAAAACTAGACAGTGCAATTTTCAACAGTTCCTGGGGGAGGTAAGTGTTTGTTAGTTTTGCAGGTAAGTAAACCACCTACGGGGTTCAAAGTTGGGTCCAAGGTAGCCCACCGTTGGGGGTCCAGGACAACCCCAAAGTTCCCACACCAGCAGCTCAGGGCCGGTCAGGTGCAGAGGTCAAAGTGGTGCCCAAAACGCATAGGCTTCAATGGAGAAGGGGGTGCCCCGGTTCCGGTCTGCCAGCAGGTAAGTACCCGCGTCTTCAGAGGGCAGACCAGGGGGGTTTTGTAGGGCACCGGGGGGGACACAAGTCAGCACAGAAAGTACACCCTCAGCGGCACGGGGGCGGCCGGGTGCAGTGTGCAAACAGGCGTCGGGTTCGCAATAGGTTTCAATGGGAGACCAAGGGGTCTCTTCAGCGATGCAGGCAGCCAAGCGGGGGGGCTCCTCGGGGTAGCCACCACCTGGGCAAGGGAGAGGGCCACCTGGGGGTCTCTCCTGCACTGGAGGTCGGATCCTTCAGGTCTTGGGGGCTGCGGGTGCAGTGTCTTTACCAGGTGTCGGGTCTTTGAAGCAGGCAGTCGCGGTCAGGGGGAGCCTCGGGATTCCCTCTGCAGGCGTCGCTGTGGGGCTCAGGGGGGTCAACTCTGGCTACTCACGGTCTCGTAGTCACCGGGGAGTCCTCCCTGTGGTGTTTGTTCTCCACAAGTCGAGCCGGGGGCGTTGGGTGCAGAGTGCAAAGTCTCACGCTTCCGGCGGGAAATGTGTGTTGTTTCAAAGTTGCTTCTTTGTTGCAAAGTTGCAGACTTTGTGGAACAGAGCCGCTGTCCTAGGGAGTTCTTGGTCCTTCTAGATGCAGGGTAGTCCTCTGAGGCTTCAGAGGTCGCTGGACCCTGTGGAACGCGTCGCTGGAGCAGTGTCTTTAGAAGTGGGGAGACAGGCCAGTAGAGCTGGGGCCAAAGCAGTTGGTGTCTCCGTCTTCTCTGCAGGTTTTCAGCTCAGCAGTCCTTCTTCGTCTTAGGTTGCAGGAATCTATCTTTCTGTGTTCTGGGAGCCCCTAAATACTCAATTTAGGGGTGTGTTTAGGTCTGGGGGGTTAGTAGCCAATGGCTACTAGCCCTGAGGGTGGCTACACCCTCTTTGTGCCTCCTCCCTGAGGGGAGGGGGGCACATCCCTAATCCTATTGGGGGAATCCTCCATCTGCAAGATGGAGGATTTCTAAAAGTCAGAGTCACCTCAGCTCAGGACACCTTAGGGGCTGTCCTGACTGGCCAGTGACTCCTCCTTGTTTTTCTCATTATCTCCTCCGGCCTTGCCACCAAAAGTGGGGCCGTGGCCGGAGGGGGCAGGCAACTCCACTAGCTGGAGTGCCCTGGGGCGCTGTAACAAAGGGGGTGAGCCTTTGAGGCTCACCGCCAGGTGTTACAGTTCCTGCAGGGGGAGGTGAGAAGCACCTCCACCCAGTACAGGCTTTGTTACTAGCCACAGAGTGACAAAGGCACTCTCCCCATGTGGCCAGCAACATGTCTGGTGTGTGGCTGGCTGCTAAAACTAGCCAGCTACACAGTTTCAGGGGGCAAATCTAAGGTGCCCTCTGGGGTGTATGTTACAATAAAATGTACACTGGCATCAGTGTGCATTTATTGTGCTGAGAAGTTTGATACCAAACTTCACAGTTTTCAGTGTAGCCATTATGGTGCTGTGGAGTTTGTGCATGACAGACTCCCAGAACATATACTCTTATGGCTACCCTGCACTTACAATGTCTAAGGTTTTGCTTAGACACTGTAGGGGCATAGTGCTCATGCGCTTATGCCCTCACCTATGGTATAGGGCACCCTGCCTTAGGGCTGTAAGGCCTGCTAGAGGGGTGACTTATCTGTACCTATAGGCAGTGTGAGGTTGGCATGGCACCCTGAGGGGAGTGCCATGTCGACTTAGTCTTTTTATCCCCACTAGCACACACAAGCTGGCAAGCAGTGTGTCTGTGCTGAGTGAGGGGTCCCCAGGGTGGCATAAGACCTTAAGACTAAGGGCAATAGAGTGTTTGAACAGCTGAGTAATGATGTGAAAACAGTGGAGACACACCTATCCAACTTGGTAGCATGCAGCAACTGGCAATGACAGGAAAAAAGTAAACACAGTGTGGCTTTACAGGACATGTGGGGACCACGCAAGAAGTCACATTGCATCCTCATGCCACCATGGTGATGTGCCCCACTACAGAACATACCCTGTGGTTAAACATCATCTTGTGGGTGGAAGTAGGGGTGGGGGCACACTGTAGACTATTGAAAAGGTCCTCTAAACTATACATGCTCCCTGAGTGGTTGGGGGAGATGGAGAGTGTCTGTCTCTGGGCTCCTCTGAAAGGAGAGGTCATGTCTTCCAGCTAAAGGCAGGCTGCCAGTACCATGTTGCAAAGTGAGATATGCACTGCGTAGCTGTGAATGTAAGCATTGTGAGCATTTTGGAGAGGTTTTAGAGCCCCATCGACAATAGTACCATACTTGACTAAAAAGATATTTGCAAACATACCTTTTCGAAAAATGTGGGAGCCCAAGTTTCCATGGGACTCTGGGGATCTTTCTTTCATAGCTTTGAAGTCGCCTCGTTTAGTGATGAATTGAATCTGCTCTTCAGTCAGGTTTATCCCAAAGAAATCTGCTATTTTCTTAACCGCTGCAGCCAGATCCTGAAATGAGAAAAGAGTCAGCCTTAAATCTTGCTCGTCACTGGTCCCTAAAGAAGACGCGAGGCCTCTTTGAAGTGTCATTAGTTCTCACCTAAAGACTCATCTTTGGTGTCTATTGTCAAAGGCCCATTGTGTACAATTCCATTACTACAATGAGCTTTTGATTTTCCCATTGCTTAACATGTGTCGGCTTTCTTGTCAATCTCATGTTCTTGCATCCTATTCGCTGGCTTGCCTTCCTTTTCTTGTGCTGGTGCCTCCCCTGGAGCATAGCTTCTTTACCACCCTGTTGATTGAAGAACTTTTGTCCTTCCACAGGTTGCATCTGGGGTCTACTTTTTCTTTTTTGTTTAGCACCGCGTGGGGGTGGATGTGTTTTCTTGCTCGCTTCCGCATGCGCTGCTTCTCTTCTCACATCCTCTTTCCCCATGCTCAGCGTACTGCTCCCCACCTTCCCAGCCAATCAGAAAACTCTAGCAACGGATGTCTTGTTGCCAGGCCTCACTAAAGAGAAGACTTTATTGAATCGATTCACTCTTACATCCTTTCTTGGATTGTGTTGCATGAAAGCCAGGCCTTGGTACACCATGCCAGCATGTATGGCGTTGGAGGCGGGCTCTGGACTCACTAAGCTTGTATCTGAGGGTGAAGATGTACTTAGAATGAGTGAAATGAAGCATCTTCTCCTGGAGGCCCAGAAGATGTTCTCCCCGGGCTGTTGGAGAGCGCCACACGTCTGCGGCATTGGTACCAGGTCCTTGTCATCTGGAAAGTGTAGGAAGAGCATTGTCCTATAAATTCTGACAATTTCTCACACAGCTGTTCTGTTCTTCTAACTACCTGAAATTACTCCAGTGTGTAATTTTCCTATTTGGATCATGTGCAATAGGCTTTTTTTTTTTTTAAATCAGAGTTTCCTGCATAAAGATTTGAAAAATAAACCATTCTGTGTACAAAGATTGAAAAAAATGAATTCAGTGTTAGGTTTTGCAATACCTTACAATTATGTCTCTGCTCTTCTTCAACTTAAAAAAATGTGTTACGAACAAGCATTGACAAAGCCAATAGCTAAGCACTTGCATTATAAAAGTGAGATGTCCTCGCTTTGATAACGGTCATTCATTCCTTAGTCTCTGCATCCATTGCTAAAGCTTGTATTTATAGACAGTTGACAATAGTAACATTCTAGATTAACCATTGTGTGCTCATCAGTTGGCCTGGGTGAAATTTAAATTACACCAATGTATGCCATTTAATTTCGTTTTTTTCAGTTGCATTTGTTATGCAAAATCCCCCAAATTATGCCCTTACGCCACATCATGCAATTACACCAACAACTGCGGCAAAATTACAGCGTAAGAGCGCGAGAACCACAAGGCGAGTAACTGTTGTTCACAGCGACGGTACTTTGTGTTGTTGTTACCACGAAATGTGCCCTAAAGTGGAAAACTGTGGACCCATTTCACGCAAAATGTAGCTCTAAATGCAGATTTTCATTTTGCATAATTCTGAGGAATTTGATAACATTTTCCTGAAATTTCACGTAACTACGCAAAAGCAAATTACGCAAATTTCGCACACACCTAACCATCAACTGTGAGCATGCGTGCAATCATGACAGAAGCTCACATGTTTCATTACTGTTTTCAAAGATATCTGTAGCAAATCCTTGTGTAATACAGGTTTAGAGAGCCATCCAGTGGGGAGAAAGAATGGTCCTCTTTCCCCATCCCTGCATGACTGACAATTATTAGGAACAACCATTCTAGAGTGTCGATATCTGTGATGACGTCACTTGGGGGGGTTGAGGTCTGCTGTGACATCTTCGACTGGAAAGCCCCTATGTTACAAGCAGGAGTGTGTGTACAGGAATATATGCTTCTTACTACAATAGAAACATTACAGGGCAAGGGACCTCCATCCGCTAAAACCACACTGGCAGAGGAAGTGACATCATGCATCCTGGGGCGTCACAGGAAGTGATGTCACATGACATTTTATAGTGATTGTGTTAATGAAAGTGACAGACAAAAGATGGGCTTGTTGACATCCAGAGAAGTGGATAAATACATAATCTATCCAATGTTTAAAATCCATGTCCATGGCAGGAGATACAACACCACAAGGTCTCATGTCCTTTAACGTTGTTACCACCTACAGTGTTGAGTTGTCACTGTTGGCTGATACATTAAGAAGATAAACAGACACTGCTTGGTATAGTGCTGTGAAATGGTAAGTAGATGGTCAAGGCGTCCAGCTTCGCGTTATGCGTTATGCCACTTTCACAGTGTCACTTTAACCTAGATATATTTTATTCAGCTTTGTTTATTATTTTAACAATAGCCACATTTTGCGGTCTTGTTTATTTCTCTCTATCTAGCTGTTCTTTGCCTAGGCCAGCACTGTGTTCTTAAACAAGACATTCTTGTTCACTCTGTGCTTCTCTCAAGGCTGCAGTAAGATAGGTTGCCGGAAAACATGGTAACTTAAGGTGACTTTTCATGGCCTCGTAGATATGGTGTCAGGCAAGGCAGTATAGGCCACTGTATTGCCTTACACTGCATCAGGGAGGCATTGCATGGGCATTGGCGAAGGTGTTCCCACGTAACTAACCATGGATTTTAACGCAATCCCACATTTACAAGAATCTGTTAACCTGGGAATGCGTCAAAACTGGCAAATAAAGTCCATCTTGGATTATTGTGAGTGACATGTCTATGAACTGAGAGTACACCTGTCCCCAGGCGCGTGTAGTGTCATGTGACTCACCTGTTAATCTAAAGTTGAGCTGTGCTTCTAAGGCTTGGAAACACTTATGTACTATGGGAGACACTGTAATGGGAACAACAATTCAGAGGTACTCTCTATATTTTAATATGAACTTGGCATATGTAAACAGGACAGCGGTACCCTCAACATATTGCATGCCAAGGACACACAGGTAACTTTAATGAACTTAGTATATGTAAAGAGGATGCCAGAGACACCCAGGTCTTCTACACCTGCCCCATCTTGCAGTGGGGAGTGTCCATGTACTTTGTATGGACGGTGCGGCTTGCGGATGCGAAGAGGGCATCTTCGGTCCATGTTAAGCTCCTCTTAGTTGAACCTGTCAGCAGAAGGGCAGCTTTTTAGCACACAGAGACTCTCTTCTGACAGCCCAGTCTTTGCTGGATCCCTCCTCAGGGCCAGGAGAGTATAGGCGGGGATGCTCTGAGCTACTTCTGCCGGGTCACAGTGTCACTTCCGCCTTCGACAATGATGTGTGTGTTCCAAGTGGATGCTAAACTTCACAGTGAGACAGAAACACTCCTTACCGCCTTCATGTCTTCGAACATGAGGACCAGCACGTTCTCATCCTCCACATGTTCCTTCCAGGCGATGGCATGTTCAAACCAGGAGGCAAACATCCCTGGAAGAGAAAGGCATGTAGGTGAAGGCAGCCTCACCACGAACACCGGTTACACTGCATTTCAGATCTTTTATACCCTACAGAGGAGCAGATCAACATTCTCCTGTTTAGAAGTAACCCCTGCACTGCCCACTACCTTCTGAACAAAGGGACAAAGATACTGTGCAATCACAAAAACTCCGATTTGCAAAATAGAAGCTTTTGCTACTGCTAAATAACCTTTGGGTACATTCAAAACCCTAATTATGATTCAATAACTTGTTACCAATTTGCAAAACAGGTTTGTGACTTCATCCCGAATCACACATTAAAAGGGCGTGTTTAGGGCACGGACTCCCATTTGTGATTCATGGTGGTATGTCTCAATGGTAAGCTAACGCAACTGCAGTCAGGCACCTCAAAGGAGGTAGTAACCCACCACAAATCAGAAGGGGTCTTGTAGGGACCCATTCCCCTTTGTCAATGTTGTAAAAACATTTTTTCAGAGTAGGCAGTGGTCCCTGGGACCTCTGCTTACTTGTAACAAAATATCTTAAATCTTTTTTTTTTTTTTAAACACAACTTATTTTCCTCTGAGGAAAACAAGCATCTTTAAAATATGCTTTATTTAAAGGCAATCACAGCCATGGTGATGACAGCAATTCGTAGTGTGTTAAATTTGCAACCTAACTCATGCATATTAGTGAGGTAGGTCAAATTCAAATCCCCTGCAAATCAGAAGTTTGTGAACCATGTTTTAACATATGTTGGTTCACAAAAATTCAACACATTCAGTAAAAGTCGGTACACAAGTTGTGTCCACGTTCACAGAATGCATTGTCCTAACATAAGGCCCAAAGTCCTGAATCTTGAAGTTAACAAAAAATATATATTCTTGGGGTGCAGAGAAGTGGAAATGTGCAGCCTGTACTAGAGAGATGTTCTGCAATTGAAGGGCAAACCTCCTTAAATTAAACAACCACTGGCAAGGCCAATAGGTCTGGGGTTGTTGGCCCGCTTTCAGCGATTCTTGTTTTGCATGATCATGGTTTTTGTAAAACATTATTGTTCAGGAAACTGCAGGTGTTCATCAATCTAAAAAAACACGAACTAAAGGCAAAAGTGTTTTTTGGTCTTAAAAAAGCACACACTACCATAGTACTCCCTGGCACTGAAGGGACTACTATGTGCATGGATATGTTCGTTGTGAAAGGGCGGCGTGACGCAACGGATAGTGAAGCCAGCCAATGGCTGCAGTGGGATGACGCACCACTCCTCGATGTGCGCTCGAGTGTGCGGGAGAAAAATCTGAATGACACAATCACAGACAAACGGATGAAGTGCGGCTGAAAACCCCACAGATAATTATGCCATACACATAATTTTAGTAAAATCAAAAAGTATAACACTGGCGGAAAAAAGCCAATTCTTCTGCATGAAAAGGAAAGAATATAAAAAAGAAAAAGAAAGAAAAAGAAAGAAAGAAAGAGGTTGGATACAAGAAAGAAAGCAAGAAGGAAGTAGGAAGGAATAGAGATGGAAGGAAAGAAAGAAAGAAAGAAAGAAAATAAGGGAAGGAAGGAAGAAAGAAAGAAAGAGGAGGTTGGATAGAGGAAAAAGAGAGAAAGAAGTAGGAATGAAGAAAAAGAAAGACAAGAAAAAGTAAGAAAGAAAGTGAAAGGAGGTTGGATATAGGAAATAAAGACAAAGAAGTAGGAAGGAAGAAAAAGAAAGAAAGAAAAAGTGAGAGAAAGAGAGAAAGAAGGAAATTAATTAAAACAAAGTGTGACAAGTGCTGCAAGTTAAACACGATCTGGCTAATTTTGTTCCTGGAGAAAGTTTATTAAAGAACCAGTGGTGAAACTGAGTCCAGAATGAACGCGTTCTGAGGAATTGCACGCTTGTAAATTCACACGTATTATAGTACGGTACGGGGTTGTGTACTGCGCGCATAGCCGAAAGAGAAGTGATTAATACAGAACAGTTTCCAAAATAGGCAATCTGTTGTGCTGTGAAATACCAGCAATCAGATGAACAAAGGCCCCTTCAAAAGGAATTTACAACAGCACTGGCAGGAGGTGGAAACTGATAGAGATGTAATGGGACCGGTGCAGAGAGCGCTGTGCTTTCGCCTTGGAGAGGTGGAAGATACACATGACACTCTCCGACTGCAGCATTCCCTTTCTTCATCTAACCAATCCAACCAAGGTGCCATCCATGTGATGGTAACCAACAAGGAGGCCTGCTGTGAGGCGCCCACACAGCGCCTTCAGTCCTGGCGGATCACTGGAGCAGCCATTGATGATAAGACGTTCTCAAACATTTGTCGGCCATTTTGGACAAAAAGCAGATTACCTTTTCCACTCATGAAGTTCTGAAAACATTCATCCCAGGAGCTGTAGCTGGGGAGGACAGACATGCCGTTGCAGAAGTGGAACATCGACACCGCCGTGTCCTTGGGATTGCGAAACACCACCAAAGTCTGTTGAGAAGAATCAAACTGTCTCCAGAAGCTCACTAAAGAGTTTTCAATTCTGTACATTTTTAAAAGGTAGACATGCAAACATGCAATAATGCACATCAAAAGATCACACTGCCAGACCCAGTCAAAGTGGATTAAACTGATCTAGAAAAAGATTGCTGTAGGCGTGGCTTGTACCGGAGGACAGCTACAAACTCTGCACCCACACCTGTCGGTCAACTGGCGCCTATCGTTAGACATGTCGTGAGCTGGTCAAGGAGAGGGTAGCCACCCACAATGAAAGGAGCACCACTTCTGGTGGACGGTGATCACTGGCACTCGGATGGGCAAAATCCAAAACCATCTCGAGCACCCATTAATTAGGGTGACCACCCGTCCGTGAATTTCATGGACTGTCCGTAATTTTGCCCTGCTGTCTGTTGTCCGTGATGAAAGTCTTAACGGACAGCATTTGTCCGTAATTTCAGCTTTTCACCTAAAGGACAATGGAGGCATTACCGGCAGATCCGTTTCCCCACCTGGAATGAAGGGCAGGGAGTCTCCTGTGCTCTTAGGGAGGGAGGGGCAGACAGATAAGCAAAGGCCTTCTTGCCAAGGTGTTGCCTTCCCTAAAAAAATGCAAATGTGGGTAACTGGTAAATCTGCAAATGCAAAGGGGCTTGGAAACCTGCATTGACTTTAATCAAAGGAGTCACTTGAAGCTTTCTGATGGCAAAGATATTTTCTTCTAGAGAGGTACTGTAATGGTGAGCTGTAGAGTGTGTGGTTTTAATGGACTGTTATACATTTTATACCTAATACTAACATTTTTTATATTATTCAAATTTGAGAAGCACTTTTTTTATTTAACAGAACTGTATTTGCGCATTTTGTAGCAGCCTATATTATGATGTAATTGTATTTATATAGCACTTACTACCCCTGATGAGGCATCAAATGCATATTTAAAATAGGGACTTACACATTCACAGTACTTTCAGGACCCTCTGTACCTCATAGTACTAACAAACATTGGCAAAGCCAACAGGTCTTGTTCACGTAAGAGTTATTGGCTTTGCCAATGTGTTTTAGCCATGTTATGCACCAGAGTGGCTGCTACTCAGCATGGCTAAACGTTAGTGGCATAGTGGTGTGGAGTGGAGTAGAGTGGCATAGGAGCAGTGGCGTAGAACCCAGTGGTGCAGAGTACAGTGCATTGGCGTACAGTGCAGTGGTTTAGAGTGCAGTAGCATGGAGTGGCGTGGGACGCAGTAGAGTGGAATAGAGTGCAGTGGAGTAGAGTGGCAGAGAGTGCAGTAGTGCAGAGTGGTGCAGTGGCCTAGAATGCAGAGTAGACTCGCGTGGCAGAGAGTGCAGTGGACTAGTGTAGAGTGGTGCAGTGCAGAGTAGAGTATAGTGTTGTAGAGTGCAGTTGCGTAGAGTGGAGTGATGCAGAGTATAGTGGCATAGATTGCAGTGGCGTAGAACCCAGTGGTGCAGAGTACAGTGCATTGGCGTACAGTGCAGTGGTTTAGAGTGCAGTAGCATGGAGTGGCGTGGGACGCAGTAGAGTGGAATAGAGTGCAGTGGAGTAGAGTGGCAGAGAGTGCAGTAGTGCAGAGTGGTGCAGTGGCCTAGAATGCAGAGTAGACTCGCGTGGCAGAGAGTGCAGTGGACTAGTGTAGAGTGGTGCAGTGCAGAGTAGAGTATAGTGTTGTAGAGTGCAGTTGCGTAGAGTGGAGTGATGCAGAGTATAGTGGCATAGATTGCAGTGGTGTAGAATTCAGTAGTACAGAGTAGATTGGTGTACAGTATAGTGGCGGAGAGTGCAATGTTGCAGAGTAGAGTGTCAGTGCAGTGAAGTAGAGTGGAGTAGAGTGGCACAGAGAGCAGTGGCAGAGTACAGTGGTGCAGAGTAGAGGGCAGTGACATACAGTGCAGCTGTTTAGCGTGCACCGACGTGGAGTGCAGTGGCATAGAGTGGCAAGGGGCAGGGTAGAGTAGCATAGAGTGCAGTGGAATAGAGTGTATTGGTGCAGAATGTAGTAGTACAGAGTAGAGTGGTGTAGAGTATAGTAGCGGCCAGTGCAGTGTTGCAGAGTAAAGTGTCAGCGTGCAGTGGTGTAGAGTGCATTGAACTAGAGTGCAGTGGTCAGAGTGGCGTAGAGTGCAGTGGCGTAGAATAGATTGTTTCAGAGTAGAGTGCAGTTGCATAGAGTGGAGAGGTGCAGGGTAGAGTGCAGTGGCATACAATGCAGTGGAACAGAGTGCAGTGGCGTAAAGAAGATTGTTTTACAGTAGAGTGAAGTGGCTTAGAGTGGAGAGGAGCAGGGGAGAGTGGAGTTGCACAGAGTGGCATAGAGTGTGATGGCATAGAGTAAAGTGGCGTAGAGTGCTGTGGCATAGAGTGCAGGGATGCAGAGTAGATTAAAGTGACGTACAGTGTATTGATGTAGAGTGCAGGGGCATAGAGTTGAGTGTTACAGAGTAAAGTGCACTAGCATAGAGTGTATTCGCTTAGAGTGCAGTGGCATATAGTGCAGTGTTGCAGAGTGGCGTAGAGTTGAGTTGTGCGAACTAGGTTGGTGTTGCCTAGACTGGAGTGGTATAGCGTACAGAGGAGCAGAGCGCAGTGGTGTAGAGAGGCGTAAAGTGCATTGGCATAGAGTAGAGTGGTACAGAATAGAGTAGAGAGGCGTAGTGTGAAGTAGCATAGAGTGCAGTGGCATATCGTGGAGTGGTTCAGAATGGAGAAGAGTGCAGTGGCATGGAGTGGAGTAAAGTGGAGTGATACAGAATAGTGTGCAGTGGTGTGGAGTGGTTCAGAGCAGCGTGGAGTGGAGTATGCATGGTGTGTTAAGACACTGCCATTACAAACAACACATTTGTGATTGAAATGATCATTACATTTGCACAGTCATACAGTTTTTCAAATCAAACTATACTGTGCACAGACGATGATGTGTGGAAATCGCATCACCTAATACAATGATTTGTTTTAATCATATAAAGGTACCGGTATTTGTTTCCATCACAGTCCAGGATTAACAAAAATGTGCTTCATTTGTACTCCTAATTCTGATATATTCTGAAGTTTATTTAAATGTTGTCATGTGATAAAAAAACCTCTTTCCTAACCCCAGTATCCTGCAAGATTGTCGCATAAATCCTCTCACCTTGAAGTCAGAGAAAGAAAAGTAAAAACTAAGTTCCCACCAAAATCAGAGCCTGACATTTGACTTTGTTCTTTGAATGCACAGCAAATGTGATGAGATAAGAACAAGATTTACAGGCCTGTTTACAGAAAGGGAGCACTCGGAAGGATACTGTAAATAAGGTTTGGGCAAGGGAAGGAATGAACTCAAGCTGCATAGCCTAAAACAAATAAAGCCAGCAAATTGAAAGCAACAAAATGTGAGTTACAAACCACAAGGCCAATGGCAAGCAACGGCCGGAGTGCATTCCCAAGGAAGCACTATGAATGTGCTTAAAGTGACAGCCGTGGGATACATTGTGGGGAAAGTCCAGTATTTTAGTCTAGTCCGTACCTTGCAGAGGTTTGGCCAAATCAATCACCCAGGTAGTATGACGAGAAGACCTGGAGTGGTTCCCATGTTGCAGGAAAAGTCTGTACACCCATTCTATCAGTTTGCCACCAGTTCCTATGCTGTAGAGCTTCTGGCACACCTCTTGTAGGGTTAGTGCTAGGTGGCAGACATGAAATAGGGCATTTAATGATTATTTAAGGTGGTTGTAAGTAAGGAGTTGACCTGGGTGAAGATGGTAGTCTGCCATAAGGGTTTGGAAATTTAGTAGCTCGTCATACAGAAACAAATCCCCCAATTTTAAGATACCTGCAGCATGCCACTGATGGAGTTGCTCTGAGCACAGCTGTGTTGTGCGAGGGGGAAGGCTTAGCAAAGGTAGTGCAGGAGCATAGGGTTTCTTTGTGTCAGTGAGTTTACAGGGTCTGGCAAGGCAAGAGAAAGCCGTGCATGATAACCCCAGATGGTGATCCATAGAATGGTCAGTAGGAAACAGTGAGCAGTGCAATAAGCCCTCCTTAAAAGTCTTTACTGATAAACCCCATCTCGTGCAAGGAGGTGGGCAGAAAGCCAGCGAGCCACCCATTGGACCTGTGCAGCTGAATAATAGCATTCTAAGTCCAGAAGACCTAATCCACCCGCAGTCACAGGTAGCTCTAAAGTGGAAAGAGCTCCCGACGGCGCCGCAGCAACCAAATCAGATGTGTGGCCTGTCTGAAGAAGGAATGAAGGACGAGCAGGGGAAGGTTTGCAAAATAATACTATCATTGGGGTAGCACACCATCTTCGCTAGTGCCACATGGCCTCTACAGAAAGCAGAAGAGAAGACCTAAAAGCAAACTGGGCTTGGACGGACCGCGACGCTCTGCCGAGATTTTCATCCTGGAAATCAGTGGGAGAATGGTAAATATTAATCACTAGCTATCGGAAGGTAACTGGCTCCCAGTTCAATCTGAGATCTAATTGTATATAAAGGGGAAAACAGTGCCATATGGTAAAGAAACGCAAATTATATTTTAATTTTTTTACAGTTTGTTTGTGCAATTTACGTCCCAAATATTTTGAAGATTCTATGTGTACTTGACACTTAGGGATAACCCAGATCTCTAGTTTGGCTTTTGCTCAATTTTAAAACCATATAAAGACATGGACTAAGCGGGCAATTGCCTTGCACAACGTTGAAAGGGGTCTGGCCCCTGCTCACCCTTCACAAGCACGAACAGCGGACCATTGCACCAGAAGAGTTTGCCAAGGTGGATGGGTGTTGCTTCTTCAACCACTTGACAGTGAATCTTCTGTTTCTCACCTGTGTGCAGAGACAACTCCCTAGGTACCCAATACCTTTCGATAGTCTAGGTGGACCCATCTTGTCTGATTTTAGGAATTGTCCCACCTTGCTCTTCTCTTCCTTATCTATCCAGTTCTGAGCAACAACCCTTTGAATCACTTGCCGTGGATCTCCCATTTGATCTCAAGTTCATCCTCCTTTTTTATTATCTTTGATTGGTAGTCCGGGCTCCCATTTCTGAGATACATGTAGAGTCCCAGACATACACTGTAGTGCAGTGAGACTACAGAAAAGTTATGGGTGCCTCACATCCTGACATTAGATGTGAGACTGTCGTCCACACCATCTGCCCCGCCTCTTTAAAAAAAATTAGGTTGAAAGTCCATGGGCGGTTGGGGGTAAGCCAGATGTTTTTGTTAAATTTGTTTAAACTAGCATACGGTTTATTACCTTAATGTTTCCCAAACTGTTTGCCAGGGGTTTTAAAATGTTCAGAAACATAATCAAAATGTTGCTGTTACTTTCTCTTCAAGAATGAATCAGTAGATTTGGGTAGGGGTGATGGCTGTGGTGATTGGCCTACGCTACTGAACAAGGACGTAATGTGACACCTGAATGTAGCACACCAGGAGGCAATCACAAAAGGACCACAGTGAATAAATAGTGCTATGTTAAAAAAGAGTACATAAATGCACTGACAACATAGTGAGGCATGGCCTCTCTAGTGTGTGTCTGTAAAACTGACCTTTTTTCTTGAATTTGTGTCCTGAATTTTGACCCTTTGTCCTGAATTTTGACCCTTTGTCCTGAATTTTTTTACAGTCCTGTCCAGAATTTGCTTTAATGCCAGGTGGTCACTGAAAAGTCTTGGATTCTGGTAAGTATTGTTTATTTTCAGTATGATCCACAATACGCAGAACAGCAATTCATAGCTCCGCCACCGTCGCCCATCCAACCGTTTTCCCCGTCCTATGTCGAGTCTCGAGACAAGGTTCTCGAATCCTCACAAGACTCGACATAAGAACAGAGAGACAACCCAACATATCCTTCCCCTTAACACATACAAAGTTACATCCAAACCTTCACAAAAACACAAAACACATTTTGTTACACTGAAAGTACAAAGTCACAGAACTTCGTAGGAAGCCTCTTATTCCTAGTTGAGGATTTTCTTTTCATGTCCATCGACTCACATTCCTTCTTAATAGGACCTTCCAAAACCTCGTCCTTCCGTGGGTCCATTCTTGCTTCTTGATTTACTTTGGTGGACTCCTTCAAAGATTTGTTCAAAAGTTCCACATCACGAGCCAAGGACAACCTCTCCTTATTCCACCAATTACCATCTTCCAATTTAACAGCATTTTTACAAATTTTTATGACTTTCTTAGGATAAGAAAATCTTGATTCACCTTTCTGAACAATGCGGGCACTCTTGATTTTGACATAATCACCCAACTTCACACAAACAGTTTTTCTAGGATCACCTTTGTATTTATTCTGAGCAGAAATCCTTTTTCCACTCACTTTCTCAATCAATCCCTCATCAACTCCACTTTCACCCATCCACTTCCTTTTCAACTTAGTTCCTGGAACTCTTCCCCTCAATAATACAAAAGGAGACACACCAGTATCTGCATTGGGTGTGGTCCGCACACCCCACAACAATTTCTTTAGTTCACCCTTACAATTTAACCCTCCAGCTTTGGCCAACTGCATATTCTCTTTTATCACTCTGTTAAAGCGCTCAACAAGACCATTACTCCTAGGATGATAAAGTGAAGTCTTAACATGTTTAATGCCCATGAGCACTAAAAAATCAGAAAACTGAGAAGATGTGAATTGACTACCGTTGTCGGTAAGTATCTCATCAGGAATACCCTCTCTGAGAAATACAGATTCCAAAAATTCAATGATCTTATGCGAATTAGGTACTTTCACAAACTTAAACTCAGGCCAACGACTATAAAAGTCTATTAACACTATACCATACTCTACTTGCCCATTGATCAAATTGACAGGTCCAATCAAATCCATTGCAACCTTACTCCAGGCTTTCCCAGGCACTTCAATAGCTTTAACAGGGGATGGCAGGACAACCAGAGACTTGTCACTGATAGCACAGGCCAAACAATCTCTCACAAAGTGTTCTACATCTCTGTCCAGTCCAGGCCACCAGAAATCCTCTCTTATTCTCCTTTTCATAGCCCGCATACCTATGTGTCCTTCATGTCCCAAGGATAATACTTTGTATCTTAAATCCTTGGGTACAACCATTGCATCCGCACGCATTAACACGTTATTTATAATTGATAACTCCCCAAAAACATGTTTGTACACTTCACACTGTTCAGACTTGCATACAGACCATCCCTGTGCTATGCCCTTCATGACCTCCTTCAATTGATCATCATTTCCACACGCTTGCCTCCACTCATCTTCCGACACCGCACCACCCAATTGAAACTCTATAGAGCATACCAGGACATCATCTTCTTCCGGTTCCTCCTCATCTGGCCCATTCTTGCAAGGAAGACGGGAAAGGGAATCAGCAAGTGTATTCCTTGCACCCGGAACATATTCCACATGAAAGTTATACATTTGTAATCTGTACTGCCACTTAGCTATTCTGGGAGTGGCTCGATGCGCACCAGAGGTAGAAAACAACTGCACTAAGGGTTTGTGATCCATCCTGACTGTAAAGTGCACACCCCACAAATACGGTTTGAAATGTACAATGCCCCACCAACATGCAAGGGCTTCCCTTTCAATAGTTGAGTAAGTTTCTTCGGCACCTCTCAGACTACGCGAAGCAAAGGCTACCACTTCATCCCTACCATTTCTCTTCTGCATTAAAACAGCACCTAATCCAAGTTGACTGGCATCCGTCATTATTACTATTTCGTCCCTTGTGTTAAAAGACTTCAACGGAACTGCCATTGCTACTTCTTTCTTAATGGCTGTAAACTCCTGTTCACACTCCAGACACCAGTCAAATTTGACATTTTTCTTTAAAAGAGACCTAATTTTATGAATTTTGCTTGCACAGTTAGGAATGAACCTTGAATAAAATTCAATCAGACCCATAAAAGATCTGACTTGGTCTTTATTACTAGGAGACTGAAAATCTTCAATAGCTTCAACCAGCTTTCTCTTTGGTTCCACTCCACATTTAGAAATTTTATACCCTAGATAATCAATACTAGACACACTAAATTTACATTTGTTTGCCCCTAGTACAATCCCTTTTTTATTCAACAAAGATAATACCTGTTCCATTCTTTCATCATGCTGTGCTTGATTCTTGCCAAAGACTAGAATGTCATCCTGGAAAGCAATTACACCTTCCATACTTCCAAATAAACTATCCACCACCCTTTGGAATACCGCAGAAGCTGAAGCTAAACCAAATGGCATGCGTCTAAATTGGAACAAACCTTCTGGAGTAACAAAAGCTGTCAAATGTCTTGACTCAGGATGCAGATTAATTTGACGATAAGCCGATGTCATGTCCAACAAACTAAACACGCTGGCCTCATCTAAAATGGATAGTATTTCAACAATGTTAGGCAATGGATGGCAATCCACCCAAATTTGTGCATTAAGGTCACGCAAATCGACACACATGCGAATAGAGTTATTGGCTTTACGAGCAATTACTATGGGGGCCACCCAATCTGATGCATCCACCCTCTCAATTATGCGTTGATCACATAATCTGTCTAGCTCCTTTTTCAACTCTGCTCTCAAAGCTAAAGGTACTCTACGTACTTTATGAACCTTGGGAACTGCATTCTCCTTTAACCTTATCTTGTGTGCAAATCCCTTGAACACACCAATTCCTTCTTTAAAAACACCTGGAAATGCATCGACCCACACAGAACTAATAGATAACACTTGGTTATAATTCTTGCTCAGTATAACTTGTTCTGGGTTATTTGGATCTAACAAAATACCTAACTTTCTTTGATCTTCCCAACCCAAAAGACATGTATCATCATTAGCCACGTACACTATCCCCTTAGTCACATTACCTTGGAAACTCAACACAACTTCACACTCCCCCAAAACTTCCACTGGTTTGCCACCATATCCCACAGGCTTGATGCTCGACTTCCTGAGCCCAACATGGCTGAAATATTCCTTCCACACCTTTTGACTCACAAGTGTATAAGGTGACCCAGAATCGGCTACAACAATTATTTCATGGCCATTAATTGACAATTTACAGGTAGGCCTTTTAGTGTTGTTAAGCATAACAACGTCACTCTCATTAGAATAACATACAACAGTAAGAATTTCGTCATCCTCATTAGAGGAAGAATTAGATCCATCCAAATCGTCATTGTGTAACTTAAAAACCTTGTCCCTAGAACTGGAACTTGACATGTTAACAGCCCTACACACTCTGGCAAAATGCCCAACTTTGGAGCATTTTGAACATTTTTTACCTACCGCAGGGCAATTACTTGCATTACCTAAATGGGTGGAACTACCACACCTAAAACATTCCCTTTTCTTGTAATTATCCTTCCTAACTGATGTTTCAGCTCTGGTAATTGCTTGAGATTTGTTAGATTTCTGTTTAATTATAGCTACTTTCTGATGAGAATCTTTCTGACTAATTATACTCATCTGTTGCATATACGTTGTTGTATTCTCGATTCTAGTGGCTATTTCTACAGCCTTTTCTAATGTTAAATTCGGTGTAGACAATAGTGTCTCTTGAACTTTCTTATTACTGGTTTTCTCGACAAGTTGATCTCTAATCATTTCATCCTCACATGCCTTGTAATCACAAGAAACTGCTAACATCCTTAAAGCTCCCACATAGTTAGCTACTGGTTCACCAGGAACTTGCACCCTTTTATAAAATTTGTGTCTTTCCATAATAACATTTTTACACGATCTAAATCTGTTATCAAGGGACTTAATGGCAGAAGCATATTCATCCATACCGCCATCACCTTCACCCACATCTAATGCAACAGATATCTGTGGAATATGTTTTAAAATTTTGCGGCCCTCCGGACCTAAACAATGACGTAAAACAGCAAACTTTTTCCTATGAGTAAAGGAGTCACCGTCAATGTCATCTAAATATGCCTCGAAACCTTCTTTCCAGGAATCCCAATCCGCTTCTGATGAAACAGGATCCGGAGAGAATACAGGAGGAGGCAGAATGGATTGCTGCATTTTAAATGTAACCACAATAAATGTTAATGATATGCGTGTCCTCTTAATTTTTCAAGACACACTGCTCAAGGTGTTTGAAATGCTTGGAAAACGTATCTTTTTTCCACTCGTTGATGACTGATGAATACTTGACCCAACGAATGAAGGAAGCGAGTAAAAGTGCACTTGAAGTATTATTGGACTAGTCAGCTATACCTCGGCTGTGCTGCTCCAAATATTTGAAATAAATGTCAGATTCACTCGTTTCCTGGCGTCTCCGTTGCCAAGAAACGAAGTAACTCATAAGACGCGTATTCGGCGTCTTCGTTGCGTAGCTGAATCGATTCACTTGTTTCCTGGAGTCTCCGTTGCCAGGAAACGAAGTAACACATAAGACGCGTATTCGGCGTCTTCGTTGCGTAGCGGTACACGAGAATAACAACAGGAGGACACGCGCGCTGATCCGACACGCGCAGAAACCTCCTGTGTTAAACTGCCCCAAAAGCAGCCCAAAAATCGATAAAAGATGAAAAACAGGATGTAGGCTCCTAGACGAACGGAGCTGCAAAGTCTCCCCTCAGCAGGGTCGAAACACTGAAGGCCGGTTGAAGACGCCACGCGATGAACTCCTCACAAGGTGCACACATAGGTCCAGCTGTCCTGCAGTCCCTCGTCGCCAATGAAAAGTCTTGGATTCTGGTAAGTATTGTTTATTTTCAGTATGATCCACAATACGCAGAACAGCAATTCATAGCTCCGCCACCGTCGCCCATCCAACCGTTTTCCCCGTCCTATGTCGAGTCTCGAGACAAGGTTCTCGAATCCTCACAAGACTCGACATAAGAACAGAGAGACAACCCAACAGTCACCCTACCGTTAATGGACGAGATACACACCTGGCCTGCACACCTGGCCTGCGCAGGTCAACAGAATGACAAAATGTGGATCAGACCGGCACAAAGCTACTGTGTTGGGAATTTTCTACCCTACAGCAATGATACTTTTTTAAAAGGGTGGGTGATGGTCTAACCTCAAATTAAGGGTGTGTTATTTGCAATAGTGAAACATTAAGTTTCATGAAGCAAATATGAAAAGAAGGAAGTCACAGAGGCCCATAGAGTTTGCTTCCGGGTTACAGGCTTGAAAGTTCACCTGTGGTGCAGCACAGTCTCAGGTGGTGGTAAACCTTCCCTGGTGCTTGAGCGGAAGAGGTTTCACAGAAGCACTCTCCGCCTGGATCCATGGACTGCGCAGCACCAGCCCGCCCTGGTAATCACCTTCTTGTACAAGATTGGCCACGCTGCCACTCTGATTGGCACTCTACCATCCTTTGGCAAAATGACTCAACTTCTCGTACATGCACAATCTGCCTGTCACATTTTGGCAGGACACAACTTCCTTCTTCTTTCATAACTTTGATTATCACATACATTTCTTTGTGTGAAACCTTTTTTAATAGACATTTTTTTCAGTTGATATAAATTATTTTGGAAATCTGCCCCTTTCTTGCTTAACTACACAAACTGAGTCCTACCTGGATTGTTTCTGTCCTCTTACTCATCACTGAGAAGTTTCTATACTTGTAGCCATTGTTGTCATTTCTTCCAAAGATGGATGAACCATAGAAAGCAATTTTTGCTAGATTCCTTTGTCCAAGCAATGACAGATGAACTGGTCACGGAGAAGCTGAGCAGTGAAAACTTTAAATTCACAATCTGCTGCGAGTGCCCATGATTCAGAGACACATGAATTACCACTGTCTTCTTCTGTCTCAACCACAATATGGGGTTGGACATCAAAGCATCTGTCTAGCTTCTTCATTACCTCTTGGTATTCACCTTAAACTTCACATTTGTCCAATTTAATGTTTGCTTCATGTTTGGAATTCACCCTTTCCTTAAACCCCCATGAATTTATAAGAAGTAATTTATTTCTTTCAGATCTCAATCTTGGAGTCTCTCATGCTCCCAAATAAATTTCAAAAGCATCATACTGATGCCTATATGTAATTGGCGGATCTCCAGCAATTTCCAAAGATGGAGGGGGTGGATTTACTGACTGTATGGCAGAAAGAAAAAGAAGAAGAGATGAGAATCAAACTTAGAATTGCAAAAATATGTGTATGAGAATCTAGGAAAGAGTAATTTCTGATAAAAAAAAAAAAATGGCAAACGCACAAATCCCAGAGGAACCACGGTGTAGGTAAAATATGGGGGTGGGCGGAGCTCGCAGAATTTGACTCCGTGGAATTCCGTGGAGTTACATGAAAACGCTGTGATATTCCGCGGAGTTCCACCAACTGGCGGCAATAGGCACGTCACAATACTCGAAGAGTGATTTCGCGCCGGGAGTGCGTTCTGCACTGACAAATCAGCACGAACTGCACCATGCAGCGCGCAGAGGGTGCAACTACTCGAGTTGATTTTGCGCCACTAATAACCAGGTCCAACAGCACTGAGATTTAATCACCGAAGTTGTATTTCAAGATGGCTGTCGGTTTTGTGGTGTGTTTGTCACCGTCAAACTGATTTTTGTGGCTCATTTGGAAGAACTGAAACTCATGTTTTCTTTCTATGGCTAAATAACCACATAGTGAGGGGCACTAGTTGTGGAGCTGACACGCGATGGTGCTGTGGTGTGAAAGTACAATATGTAGGACATGGGACGTAAGATGTATTCCACTGCAAGCTGCTGACACCACATAGCCTTGCGATGTGTATGCTATGGGAGGGACAGGGTCTGTGCCGCAGCGTTCCTGGTCTGTGGTAGCCTTGCTGCAGGTGTTGGTGTTATGAAATGTGACCAACATCCCATATGTTTCTAGGTGGCCAATGATAGAGCTCTCTGCTGCATGCAACGTCTGGTGCAAACCGAGGTTCACGAAGGGCTCTCCGATGCCTCTTTACTTCTGAGTGACGCTAAGCATCATAATCAATACAGATCAATAATGTAAAGCGCATTAAGCTCCACAAGGAAGACTGAGTAATAGATGTTTAAACCACGAAGGTTTATCAAAGGATTAGTAAAGTCACAAAATAAAATCATCAGTTGTAAATTGATAATCGATGTCTCCATCAGTTACTAAGTAGCTCAAATACATTCAAAATCATAGAAGCAAAGGTGAACTGTTATAAAGTTGTCTCAAACTAAAGTCAAGTAAAACCATTTGTCCCTTAAAGACAGCCCCCTGCACCCTGCCCAATCCAGGGGAAGGTCGGGGTGGGTCTGGGCAGCAGTCAGGATAAAGAGGTTCTGCTGGAAGTCCTCTGAAGAGCATCAGATAGTCAACTGAGAAGGCATCTGAACTCGCGCCTGCTCGACATTAGCTTACATTGCATCGTTCGAACACCTGATACACGACAGACGATTCCCACACAAAGAACCAATCAGTTTAAGATACTATTTGGTGATCCTACTCTAAATGTCCTCCGGATTCACAGTTATCTGCAACATAGTGAGATCCATTTGGTCCAAGCAGTTGCCTGCAGGTGCTCGTTGGTGCTTTTACATGAACTGCGAAAAGAAAACATTCACAAGGGAAAATAAAACAAACGGCACATCATCCAATATTCCTGGTTCAGCTTCTCCTGGAATAAAGAAAGAAAGGCCCATGACATGAAGCAAGATGGCAACCAGCACAGTCACCATCTTATAATGAGGCCTACATTAGCCATGGTCAATCTAAGCGTAAAGAACACACAGTAAATACATTTACATGAGCTCATGGTAATTATGTTATAAATGGAAGGATTATAATATGAAAATATCAGCATCACCAACAAAAGGAACAATAACAGAAGTGTGACTGCATTGTTGGGGATCCAGGGCCTAGAAGAGAAAGCCAGATCCAAACAGGTGGAAAAGCCCAACTAAATGAGTGGGTCCTGCAGGGGAGGCATGGCTGAGGAGCTCACGGCAAGGAGAATGAGGTTGCAATCATCGAACAGAAGATGAAGAGGGTAAAGTAGAAATTCCGGTATATTCCCTGACCAACAGCACAAGGTGACCCATAGTACCCCGCAGCGGAGGCCCCAAAGATCACTGGAATTTCCATGAAACAACAGCTTCCCCAATTCCACCATTGAATGTTCACTCAAACAATTCCCAAGTAAGGTGGCCTAGATAGGCAAAATATGGCAACTTACTGAATGAACATGGACAATCTCTGTACTGAAAGTACTGCACAGGCCTGCGGGGATTGGCGTCTCAGAAGCTATCCACTGGGTTACAAAGGAACATCTCAAAATCTAATGTCCTGGCCTCTGACAGCAGATTTACTTCTACCTCAGAGCACTGTGAGGCTGTAGAGCTTAGCTCAGCAGAGGTATCCCTTAATTGACGCGGCTCGTATTGCTTGACTACGTAGACCTGAAATAAATCAGCGTAAGGAACAGGATTGCACAGACAGTCAGGAAGGAGCTTGTAACTCCACGCTTGAGGCCCGGAGTCCCAGCAGAGCGTCTAACCTCCATCTCTTCATCGCACTATTCTGCGGTGCGCGGAGGCAGCACAAGGGTCTCCACGCTTGAGGCCTTGACTCCCAGCAGAGTGTCTAACCTTCATCTCTCCATCGCACTATCCCGCGGTGCGCGGAGGCAGCACAAGGGTCTCCACGCTGGAGGCCCGGACTCCCAGCAGAGTGTCTAACCTCCATCTCTTCATCGCACTATTCTGCGGTGCGCGGAGCCAGCACAAGGGTCTCCACGCTTGAGGCCTGGACTCCCAGCAGAGTGTCTAACCTCCATCTCTCCATCGCACTATCCCGCGGTGCGCAGAGGCAGCACAAGGGTCTCCACGCTGGAGGCCCGGACTCCCAGCAGAGTGTCTAACCTCCATCTCTCCATCGCACTATCCCGCGGTGCGCGGAGCCAGCACAAGGGTCTCCACACTGGAGGCCCGGACTCCCAGCAGAGTGTCTAACCTCCATCTCTCCATCGCACTATCCCGCGGTGCGCAGAGGCTGCACAAGGGTCTCCACGCTTGAGGCCCGGACTCCCAGCAGAGTGTCTAACCTCCATCTCTCCATCGCACTATCCCGCGGTGCGCGGAGCCAGCACAAGGGTCTCCACGCTGGAGGCCCGGACTCCCAGCAGAGTGTCTAACCTCCATCTCTCCATCGCACTATCCCGCGGTGCGCGGAGGCAGCACAAGGGTCTCCACGCTGGAGGCCCGGACTCCCAGCAGAGTGTCTAACCTCCATCTCTCCATCGCACTATCCCGCGGTGCGCGGAGCCAGGACAAGGGTCCCCACGCTGGAGGCCCGGACTCCCAGCAGAGTGTCTAACCTCCATCTCTCCATCGCACTATCCCGCGGTGCGCGGAGGCAGCACAAGGGTCTCCACGCTGGAGGCCCGGACTCCCAGCAGAGTGTCTAACCTCCATCTCTCCATCGCACTATCCCGCGGTGCGCGGAGGCAGCACAAGGGTCTCCACGCTGGAGGCCCGGACTCCCAGCAGAGTGTCTAACCTCCATCTCTCCATCGCACTATTCTGCGGTGCGCGGAGCCAGCACAAGGGTCTCCACGCTGGAGGCCCGGACTCCCAGCAGAGTGTCTAACCTCCATCTCTCCATCGCACTATCCCGCGGTGCGCGGAGGCAGCACAAGGGTCTCCACGCTGGAGGCCCGGACTCCCAGCAGAGTGTCTAACCTCCATCTCTCCATCGCACTATCCCGCGGTGCGCGGAGGCAGCACAAGGGTCTCCACGCTGGAGGCCCGGACTCCCAGCAGAGTGTCTAACCTCCATCTCTCCATCGCACTATTCTGCGGTGCGCGGAGCCAGCACAAGGGTCTCCACGCTGGAGGCCCGGACTCCCAGCAGAGTGTCTAACCTCCATCTCTCCATCGCACTATCCCGCGGTGCGCGGAGGCAGCACAAGGGTCTCCACACTGGAGGCCCGGACTCCCAGCAGAGTGTCTAACCTCCATCTCTCCATCGCACTATCCCGCGGTGCGCGGAGGCAGCACAAGGGTCTCCACACTGGAGGCCCGGACTCCCAGCAGAGTGTCTAACCTCCATCTCTCCATCGCACTATTCTGCGGTGCGCGGAGCCAGCACAAGGGTCTCCACGCTTGAGGCCCGGACTCCCAGCAGAGTGTCTAACCTCCATCTCTCCATCGCACTATCCCGTGGAGCGCAGAGGCAGCACAAGGGTCTCCACGCTGGAGTCCCGGACTCCCAGCAGAGTGTCTAACCTCCATCTCTCCATCGCACTATCCCGCGGTGCGCGGAGCCAGCACAAGGGTCTCCACGCTTGAGGCCCAGACTCCCAGCAGAGTGTCTAACCTCCATCTCTCCATCGCACTATCCCGTGGAGCGCAGAGGCAGCACCAGGGGCTCTCCATATTGACTCCTCATCGCTATTGCTTCACTTGCATTGCTTTCAGTTTGGCATTAGATGCCAAGTTCTATAGCCAACCCTGTGCCGCACACAGCTGAAGGGGGGGCACCAAAGGAAGGTTGTGCAAAGGACCTGACCGCCAGGCCCAGTTGCCAACTCCCAGATTAAACCCAGATCTGTGACTGGGGTGAATGTTTGATTTGTTCTGCATTCTGTCCATCATCTGTTGTTTTTGCATTTGTCGCCCCAAGTGGGAAGGGTATGCCTAGACGTGGGTCCCGTGCTTGCTATGCCACCAGATTCAAGCTAGCCTGGCTGATGAAGGGTGATACCCTGAAACTGGGCCCAGTGTGCTTGTTTCTGGTCCAGGGAGGACCTCGCCTGGCAGTTCGGGCTGGACTGTTCCCATGGGGAACAGGGTCAAGACTGATTTGCATATGGCTGGGTCCCAACTGGAATGGCATGGCAAGCAAAAAAACTGGTGGATTAAACCCAGATCTGTGACTGGGGTGAATGTTTGATTTGTTCTGCATTCCGTCCATCATCTGTTGTTTTTGCATTTGAACTCTCAGTTGCTGGCGAAGCCTTGGGTTTGGGCCAGTGTCAATGTCAAAATGTTGGCCAAGATCTGAGAAGGGTGCCACCTGATCTAGTCCATGACTCACCTGCCTGTCCACTTGCTTCATACTCGCTGACGAACAGATCCGCATGAGCTGTGATGAGGAGGACTGCCCCAGGGTGGTTTGTTGCAATATCAGTATGAAGAATGCTTCAAGAAGGGATATATTTTCCAATCAATGAAGTGAAGAAGACTGGGGCAACACTACAGTGTCAGATTCTGTGCATTTCTGAAAGGACAGCAGGCAGGCCTGCCACATTCAACTTTACTTTTAGTGCTCCCACTCCAGCCTTTGTGGCAGCAACACACCAGTCTGTAAACTTCAAGGGTCTGCAAGCTCCAGCAAGGACTCAGGGCATTCATGTGTACCAATGGCATCGCATTAACACTACTGGGCAGGACACCTGCCATCCTACACCTCTTGGCAGGAATGAAAGAACTTGTTGTTCTGAGGTTACAAGATGTACTCAGGAAAGAGTAAAAGTCTACCTGTGTCCAGGGGTAGCTCAGCTGCAGGAGTGGACGCTTACAGGTGTAAACAGGGGAGGCCAATCTTAAATATCTGCCAGTATTAGGGGGCACAGGTCTAGATATTGGCAAGTGAGACTGTGACTTTATCAGAGGGGCAGAGTAAATGCATCTTTCTGGGCCAGAGTGTAAGTGGTTAAGATGGTGATGGTACCTTGATGTAACTAAGCCCTTCATGGGCTTCCATTCCCTGTATTAAAGACATTAGTGAACATTAATCATTTTATGAGGCTTTGTGTTCTGATTTTGAGTGATCCCGTCTGAAGGCCACCAAACTACAACTCCCACCGTGCCCAGCTTTGAAGCATGCTCTCTCAAGTGACCCATCTCGCCTCATTATCAGCCGCTCCTCTCGTCTAAGGCAGGGAGTGACTGCAGTAAAGTCAGTGATGTCAGTGGAGTAAAGTGAGTGAGTGCAGTAAAGTGAGTGAGTGCAGTAAAGTTAGTGACATGAGTAGAGTAAAGTGAGTGAGTGCAGTCAAGTAAGTGACGTTAGTGGAGTAAAGTGAGTGAGTGCAGTAAGCAGAGTGAATGGACGGAATAGATTAAGGAAGCAGGGTAAAGTTAGTGACGTGATTGGGGTACAGTGAGTGAGCAGAGTGAAGCGAGTGAGCGTGAGTGGAGTAAGGTGAGTGAGCAGAGTGAAGCGAGTGAGCGTGTGTGGAGTAAGGTGAGTGAGCAGAGTGAAGCGAGTGAGCATGGGTTGAGTAAGGTGAGTGAGCAGAGTGAAGCGAGTGAGCGTGGGTGGAGTAAGGTGAGTGAGCAGAGTAAAGCGACTGAGCGTGGGTGAAGTAAGGCGGTGAGCAGAGTGGAGCAAGTGAGCGTGGTTGGAGTAAAGTGAGAGAGCAGAGTGAAGCGAGTGAGCATGGGTGGAGGAAGGTGAGTGAGCAGAGTGAAGCGAGTGAGCATGATTGGAGTAAACTGAGTGAGCAGAGTGAAGCAAGTGAGCGTGGGTGGAGTAAGGTGAGTGAGAAGCGAGTAAGCGTGGGTGGAGTAAAGTGAGTGAGCAGAGTGAAGCGAGTGAGCGTGGGTAGAGTAAGGTGAGTGAGCAGAGTGAAGCAAGTGAGCGTGAGTGGAGTAGAGTGAGCAGAGTGGAGTAAAGTGAGTGAGCAGAGTGAAGCAAGTGAGCATGGGTGGAGTAAGGTGAGTGAGCAGAGTGAAGCAAGTGAGCGTGGGTGGAGTAAGGTGAGTGAGCAGCTAGTGAGCGTGGGTGGAGTAAGGTGAGTGAGCAGAGTGAAGCCAGTGAGCGTGGGTGGAGTAAGCAGAGTGAAGCCAGTGAACGTGGGTGGAGTAAGGTGAGTGAGCAACTAGTGAGCGTGGGTGGAGTAAGGTGAGTGAGCAGAGTGAAGCGAGTGAGCGTGTATTGAGTAAGGTAAGTGAGCAGAGTGAAGCGAGTGAGCGTGGGTGGAGTACGGTGAGTGAGCAGAGTGAAGCGAGTGAACGTGGGTGGAGTAAGGCGTGTGAGCAGAGTGAAGCGAGTGAGCGTGGGTGGAGTAAGGTGAGTGAGCAGAGTGAAGCAAGTGAGCATGAGTGGAGTAAGGCGAGTGAGCAGAGTGAAGCGAGGGAGCGTGGGTGGAGTAAGGTGAGTGAGCAGAGTGAAGCGAGTGAGCATGGGTGGAGTAAGGCGAGTGAGCAGAGTGAAGCGAGTGAGCGTGGGTGGTGTAAGGTGAGTGAGCAGGGTGAAGCGAGGGAGCGTGGGTGGAGTATGGCGAGTGAGCAGAGTGAAGCGAGTGAGCGTGATGTCCTCACTATCAGACCTACAGCTTCAGCTGTGCGTGTTGTAGAGTGTCATCTAATGAAGACCATGAACTATAGGCAGGGCCACTGGAGATATGCGACGGTGCGGCCACAGTATTTTTCATTTAATTATGGTTATGCCAGATTTGCCACATAATTCATCACCTGCTGCATAACCTTTAGATTTATTTATTTTTAATTACTAAAAACACTGTGACAAACGCTTTCCCAAAAGCTGACTGGTCAGTTGCTGTATTTGGGTGTCAAACTTTTGCCCAGATAGCTAACGTGTAAAATGACAAAATAATGTGATAATACTATCACAATATGTGGCACATTATGAATAATTTACTAAAGCCTGGAGAACCAACTGAAAAGACAATTAAATGATAAAGCAGTGGAGTGATGAAACAGGAGCCCGCAGCTGGCTCAAAACTCAGGGGCGTTTACAACTTGTGTTCTGCAAGAGTTACTGGCAGAGATGATCACAATTGTGTGGCAATCCCTCCTCCAAGCTGCGTGTAATTTTCATTGCTCTTTTTCTGCTGGGAGGTATGCTGCTCTGGCCGAAGGGAATCATCCCCTAGCAGGGGTGTGACCCCTGACATGTGGTGAGGTGGGGGCCTCTTTTCAGGCCCCCTCCAGCCAAAGGCGGATGAATATCTGAGATATGGGAGCTCAAGGACCTCTCATCACATTCTGCAGGGGCCCCACCCTGTGGTCTCCTGGCCCCTCTGGGGGTCTCTTGCTGTGGTTTAAGGGCCCAGGGCCCCTGTGTCCCCTGGTGGTGAAGAGGCCACTCTCAGCTGCTGTTTGTGCCTGAAAGAGGCCCGGAGAGCAGATGACAGCCATGGGCAGGGCCTGCCATGAGTACACCCTGCTCCGGGCTCCACAGTCCCCTCAGAACACAAGCGGCAAGGTGCCCACAGAGTGTGTGTTAAGGTGACCTGATGGCTGTGTCATCAGGGGCACATTAGGGCAATCCAGTCTTCACACCTACAAACCGCTATAATCTGCAAATACAGGGCCTGATTTAGATATTGGCAGACGGGTTACTCCTACACAACGGATATCCCCTCCAACGAAATCTAAATCCCATAAGAAATGTGTCAATCAGGCCCATAGTTTTATGTGTGGGGAACCGGAACTCCAACTCCCAGAATCCACTGAGTTGTGAAATAAAAAAACTGGACACTAGTATTAAACATGAGTGAGGCCTGCTGTCTGCTTGTGGAAGAGAGGTGGCAGCGACATGTGGCATGTTTCACACAATAACCCACTCTTGTATGTGGATGTCTGGATCGTTCGCTCTCTTGGGGCGCTTTGCTTGTTCGATGTTGTACCCTTCTGCGAGGCTGCCACATCTAGGGGTTTTGGTGATCCATCCTTCCACATTCAGGATGTGGTCTCCGTTGGCAGGTGCCCTTTCCGTGGTACTGTGGGGGCTATGCCTGTACGCCCCCATTGTCCTAGGAAGGATGTCTTCTACATCTTCATCCTTTTCACAGCCTACGCGCATTGCTTTACTGAGTGGGTGCATCAGCCTCTCGACTTCGCCATTGGCTTGGAGGCCACTTGGGCGTGATCATCCAGTTAGTTATGGCTAGAGACTGCATGCATTCCTTGGAATCTTGGCTTTGGAAGGGAGGACCAGTGTTACTCTTCATAGTTTTGGGCACCACAAAAAAGCAACTATCTTGCCTGGTATGGTTGACTGTTGTGTTGGCAAACACCTCAACAAGTGAGAATTTGGCGAATGCATCGGACGCCACTAGCATGTGTTGTCCTTCCGGCAACGACCCGAAATCCACACTGATAACACACCAGAAACCATCACTGGGGCTGTCAGTGGCTACTGGCGGGGGCCAATCTGGAGGCTTGCAGACTTTGAGCTTGTACCGTGTGTTCCACTGAGCAGGGAGGTCATGTTGTCGTTGTACTTCTGGTTGGTTTTCCACTGACCGGACATGATCGTTCCCACGTTTCTTTGGAGACATGGGTCTGATGCTGCGGCGTCAGCAATGTCTTGGAGTGCTACAGTTTTTGGGCATCCATCCTCTGTGATCTAGCTCACATATTGGTCAGCATCAGGCAGCCAGCTTGGTGAGGTGTCCGTGGCCTGCCTGGGGTGTCTGAAGAGGTAGTCAGTGGAATTGTCTCTGCCTGGCTTGTGGTGCACTGCCAGTTGATACCTTGGTAGCTGCAGGGCCCATTTATCGATGTGGGGTGGAGGGTGAAGAGCCGTGCCAGCAAAGAGGGATATGAATAGTTTGTGGTCGACCCTGAAGGGCCGTCCGTAGAGATAAAGGTGAGAATGATGGCAGCCCCATTTGATGGCAAGTGCTTCCTTCTCGATGTGGCGTAGCATTTCTCCATGTCCACGAGGGCCTTGCTGGCGAACGCTACAAACACCCAGTGATTGCCATCGGCGTGCTGCATCAGCACTGCGACGAGGCTGATGAGGCTGGTGTCGACCACCGGGTCTGAATCCTTTGCTGGGTCGAAGGATGCCATCACAGTATTGTGGAGAAGGGCATTCTTGATGGCTTGGAAGGCATTGTCTTCCTCTGAAACTCACTATCCTTTGATAGTGAGTTTCAAAGGAAGACAATGCCTTCCAAGCCATCAAGAATGCCCTTCTCCACAATACTGTGATGGCATCCTTCGACCCAGCAAAGGATTCAGAACCGGTCGGAGCGGGCCTGTGATCATCACTAGGTTAGGGATTAACTGCCAACATTGCATTGCAAGGCCGACAAAACACCAGACTTTGGCAGCCATGGTTGGCGTGGCTGCATCCTTAATGTCAATAGTTCTGGTTGGGTTCACCTTGATGCCACTGCTCAAGAAGGTGTAGCTGAAGATTCACCTCCTGGTGAAAGAACGGACACTTGGCTCAGTTAAGAGTGAGACCAGCTGCCTGGATTCTGAGGATGGCTGCTCACAGGTGGCGGTGATGGCTCTCGATGGTGAGGGCACGTATGAGAATGGTGTTACTGATATCGATCACTCCATCGAGGACTGTAAGGACTTCTTTAATTGGAAGACTTTCACCGCAGATGGAATCCCCAGGTGGGGTCTGCAGTAGTGGTGGAGGCCGACGTGTGGAAAGCGTCACAATGAATCTGCTGTCCTTATGGAGCTTGAGCTGGTGGTATCCAGAGTTCACGTCATGTTTCGTCCTCCTGTCTGTGTCCTTGGCCCATAAGCGATGAGTTCGGTTTACTTTTTTGCCTGCCATGAGTGTTGATAAGAGCTATTGGATTCAATCTGTATTAAGAGAGGTAGGTTCACACTCCTCAATTTGTCCTGAGGACGACACAAGGATAAGGCCGAAACGTGTTGACATTTATTAGCCAGGAGCCCAACTACTAAAAAAGGAAAAACACCAAGTAGTGAACAGACCAGATTAACTACTACATTGAGACTGTCTACTTTCGGATCCGGTCTTTGGATTCGACTACCTTGGGGCGGCTGTAGATAAGAAAATGATGGACTAGATGGCCCAAATTGATATGAATGATTTTGAGGAAGTTGTTCTCATTGTAGTAAGTGTTTGTGACTGTATTGTAGTGTATTCGAGGACCCAAGTTTTGATGTGATACGTGAATGTGTGTTGTACTGTACATAAATGCCATAGGATTGGTGTCATCTTTCCATGGTGAACCAACCTGTTCCCGCTGCCGGGACTAAACCAAATGTAAAATAATACTATGTGAATGATGCTGTCCAATAATAATTAGGGTATCATTGTAGATGGATTCATCCTATATATCTATCTCTTGCAAACCACCAATGTATGTTGTTTATTGTTCTATGACCCACGGCTTGAGAGGATGGTTTTGGTAACCCCTTCATTTTTGATTGTACTCTGAGGGTTCAAGGCAGGATCCAGGCAGCAAGTCAGACCTTCGAGGTGCAGCAGCCGTCTGGTGCAGTGCGCAGCACGTCACAGCAGAAGGCAGTCCTCTGAGAGTGACGATTCTGGGAGTCTCCCTGATGGGAGGGCAATGCTGCTGGTCACAGGAGATTTCTCCAAGCACCCTAAAGTGGAGGTGGTTAACTGTATATCTGCAGGCATGGCCATCCAAGGTATCCTGCAGGAGCTCCAGACTGACGATGGTCCCCGGGTGAATGGTCACAAGGGAGCAGAGTTTCTCCGGTCCCTGGGTATCCGCTACCTGAGGGCCACACTGAGATAGGCACTGGCCAGTGGAAAAGTGGAACCTTTCATGAGGACCATCACCAAAGTCATCCTTATGGTCCATGCCCAACATCAGCACCATGAGTGGCCTTGTGCTTCTTAGTGTGGTATACCAACAGACACCCCATGCCACAACGCGCCAGTCCCCAAGTCAGCTATGCATGTGGCCCGGTACTTGAATTTAATGTTGTGTAGGGGTGGGCATTTGTGTGGTAGAAGACAGTAGACCAGCTGTTTATTTTCCAGCTTTGGTTGAGAGGAATGCACATGTCATGGGTAGTTGGAAAGGAGGGCAGTTTTTTCCAAACATTGTTTTTACATGTTATACACGTCTCCCAGTTACTCTGTATATGTTGAGAAAAGGGACAGATGATTTGGGTGGGGCCAGGCGTGCAAGGCCCATTGAACTCTTAGGTGCCCCCTTAGCTTGCCAGGTTCAAGGGACACCAGCAGTTCTTGAGCTGTTGTGGGCGGGCTGGGATGGGACTGATGCTGAGACGCATTCGTAATATTTTGCAGGTTTTCAAAAGGCCATTTAATTGTAAACGAGTCTTCTGTCCGCTTTCACTTCATCCATTGCCCCCTGCCGTCCCCTCCCCGTTCTTGTAAGGGCTGTTGCTACCACAGTGGGGGAGTATATTCAAGGCCACTGGAATTATGCGGCAGGGGAGGGCCAAAATATGCAGAAGCCTTAAGTAAATTGTGCAGCGAGGAAATGCAAATTATGCTGCAAGTTTTGTGATGTTATTCATTATTTTGACATTTTTAAACTTGTTAACACTCTGGGAATTAGTTGCACCTCAGTGGTACCAGTTTAACATCTAACTATAGCAACAAGCTACAGAAAGGTGACCAGCTAACCTCTGCAACAGGGCTTCCACTGCCAACAATTTGTGTCACTGCGTTTTTTGTAACTTCTGAACCGTTTAAGCTAGAAACATTTTTTTTGTTAAAATCTGCAGATTATGGGGCAGACGATGGATTAGGTGGCAAATGTGGCAAATCTACAACTAGGCAGAAATCGCCGCAGCAGCACAATCACATAATTCCGGTGGCCCTGACCATATTTCAGGGACAATATACAGGGAGTGCAGAATTATTAGGCAAATGAGTATTTTGACCACATCATCCTCTTTATGCATGTTGTCTTACTCCAAGCTGTACAGGCTCGAAAGCCTACTACCAATTAAGCATATTAGGTGATGTGCATCTCTGTAATGAGAAGGGGTGTGGTCTAATGACATCAACACCCTATATCAGGTGTGCATAATTATTAGGCAACTTCCTTTCCTTTGGCAAAATGGGTCAAAAGAAGGACTTGACAGGCTCAGAAAAGTCAAAAATAGTGAGATATCTTGCAGAGGGATGCAGCACTCTTAAAATTGCAAAGCTTCTGAAGCGTGATCATCGAACAATCAAGCGTTTCATTCAAAATAGTCAACAGGGTCGCAAGAAGCGTGTGGAAAAACCAAGGCGCAAAATAACTGCCCATGAACTGAGAAAAGTCAAGCGTGCAGCTGCCACGATGCCACTTGCCACCAGTTTGGCCATATTTCAGAGCTGCAACATCACTGGAGTGCCCAAAAGCACAAGGTGTGCAATACTCAGAGACATGGCCAAGGTAAGAAAGGCTGAAAGACGACCACCACTGAACAAGACACACAAGCTGAAACGTCAAGACTGGGCCAAGAAATATCTCAAGACTGATTTTTCTAAGGTTTTATGGACTGATGAAATGAGAGTGAGTCTTGATGGGCGAGATGGATGGGCCCGTGGCTGGATTGGTAAAGGGCAGAGAGCTCCAGTCCGACTCAGACGCCAGCAAGGTGGAGGTGGAGTACTGGTTTGGGCTGGTATCATCAAAGATGAGCTTGTGGGGCCTTTTCGGGTTGAGGATGGAGTCAAGCTCAACTCCCAGTCCTACTGCCAGTTCCTGGAAGACACCTTCTTCAAGCAGTGGTACAGGAAGAAGTCTGCATCCTTCAAGAAAAACATGATTTTCATGCAGGACAATGCTCCATCACACGCGTCCAAGTACTCCACAGCGTGGCTAGCAAGAAAGGGTATAAAAGAAGGAAATCTAATGACATGGCCTCCTTGTTCACCTGATCTGAACCCCATTGAGAACCTGTGGTCCATCATCAAATGTGAGATTTACAAGGAGGGAAAACAGTACACCTCTCTGAACAGTGTCTGGGAGGCTGTGGTTGCTGCTGCACGCAATGTTGATGGTGAACAGATCAAAACACTGACAGAATCCATGGATGGCAGGCTTTTGAGTGTCCTTGCAAAGAAAGGTGGCTATATTGGTCACTGATTTGTTTTTGTTT
Source organism: Pleurodeles waltl (assembly GCF_031143425.1). Classification (NCBI taxonomy): domain Eukaryota; kingdom Metazoa; phylum Chordata; class Amphibia; order Caudata; family Salamandridae; genus Pleurodeles; species Pleurodeles waltl. Next base: position 11,725,451 of record NC_090446.1, read on the forward strand.
TGTTTTTGAATGTCAGAAATGTATATTTGTGAATGTTGAGATGTTATATTGGTTTCACTGGTAATGATAAATAATTGAAATGGGTATATATTTTTTTTTGTTAAGTTGCCTAATAATTATGCACAGTGATAGTCACCTGCACACACAGATATCCCCTAACATAGCTAAAACTAAAAACAAACTAAAAACTACTTCCAAAAATATTCAGTTTTGATATTAATGAGTTTTTTGGGTTCATTGAGAACATGGTTGTTGTTCAATACTAAAATTAATCCTCAAAAATACAACTTGCCTAATAATTCTGCACTCCCTGTAGAAGGGGGCAAACAATCTACTACTAGGGAGCGCCAAGCCAGAGCTCAGCAAATCATCAGGCTGGACTCTAGCTGCGAACATGCAAACAAGGCCTCTGCGTGGTGTGGAAACAGTTGTGTAAAAATGTGCGAACGACTCTTCAAAACTGTATTTATTTAAAGTGAAAGCCTTTCTTGAATGAACTGCTGCATTAAGTGACATTTACCTGGAGTCTCACAGCAGATTTACAAATGTTATGCACAGTGCACGACTACGCCACACATCACGCACACAGCCTTGCGCTATCGTGCAAAGATGTGTCCATCAGCGCTAACTTAACGGATATGGCGCTGTCCTGCTCTCTACCCGCGCGCAGTGTAGCGCTGCGGCTGTGGTTGAAGCGCTACGCTGCGTGGGTTTGAGTGAATCTACCCCATAGTTTCTAAACATAAACCTAGATACAGTAATGCCTCCAATGTCCAAGATACGAGTACATTAATGTTAACCCTGCAAGAGTTTTAATAACATATGGAGCGACACTCACATCTATCAAACATATGCAAGTGAGGTTTGTGTACAGCACGCAAACTAAAATGCGCTTTTTAAAGGTACACTCAAAGGAGAAGACAGAGGAAAAGCAATCATATTGAAATACGGTAATTGTCTAGGATCCGACAATTTAGTCAAGCAGGTAACCCGTTTGATCCCGGGATCCTTGTTTATGTTGCAAAATGTGGCCACTTGATGAAGGGTCCGGGGTTATAGGCAAAGGGAGGTGGGTGGCAGAGGCCACATGAAGTCGTGGCTCGAGGTTCGAAAAGTACATCTTCCTGAGTCTGAGCTCTAGATTTGGCTCTGGTCTTCAGTGGTTCGGAAACCTCTAGAAAAGTGAATTTGGCCAAAAAGCTGGCATTTTATTTCAGGATCAGCTGAAAAATTATTTTCTCCACCCTAAGTCCCTGATTGACATCATGATAATCCTAGTTTAAATTACACCTGAAACATCACTTCTCAACCATCAATGACATGTAGAGCTTCCCTCATTTTGGTAATAAGGATAGCTCTGCCCGCGTGCCCTGCCCCACTGGCTGGAAGTGTTAGCCACCCCCCGAAGTTCGCGTCCAGCTGCGCCCCTGGGGGGGGGGGGGGCTATACACAACAGAAAAATATATACGACTAAACGTGGGGATGTTCTGAGTGACATTATAGACAACTCAACCTTCACTCGTGTTGTCTATTTCCTTTCACTCAAAACACCCGTTATCCATGTATACATCTATATGTTTATCCCATACCATGCTACTGTCATCCATGGAGCGCCTGAGACTGCAGTGTTGTAACATTCACTCAATGTATTGACAGCCTGTGCTGATGGTATCATCACCTGATTAGATGTAAGATGAAGCATTGTGCAGTGTTAGCCTCGAGGCTCCACGAGGTAATGTGCCCCTAACAAAGTCTAAAGTGTCAATAACACAGGCAGCTTAATCAGTGAAATAGGCCTTCTACAGACAAGATGAAAGTTAGAAAAGATGAAGGTTTATTAAACAAAGTTCGTTACAGAAGGCAAAATATGGTTAGTCTCAAAAAGAGCAGAAGGCTTAGCCAAATGCAGCAGCATATCTGACATCAAGTCAAGCCTCAGAAAGAATATTACAATATTTATAATTAAGAATTCATGTTCATGACTCACCTCCAAAATGAGCACATTTTGTAGGAAAATACACAGCAAAAGTCACCTAGTCAGTTTAAAGTTAATTATGGGTTTCATGGGCTTACTCAGTCAGGGCACACAATATGCAACAGTTACGAACTAAACAGAATCATTATTAATCCCGGTTTGACCTGACTACAAAGTATTTAATCATTTCATAAGTGCACATTTTGCTGCATGAGAGGAGAAGAGAAATGAAGAGACATGCACATCATGGCTGCTTGTTTGAAATTCAAGATGGAGTCCGGCCTAGTGTGTGCCTAGCCAATGCTCTCTTTATCATAGCAAAATAATTTTGATGCAAACCATTTATGACACTAAGCACACATTATTAGTTAAATTAAAACTATCTCTGACACACAGGAGTGCAGATCTCACCTACCTTCACTTGCTTTTCCTCCATGGACTTGGGGAAGTTGTCACGGTGCAGATGTGTGGTTAGAACTCTTGGAGAAGTGATCTTGTTCAAGGTCTGGAAGAGACGGTGTGCTTGGTTACATGTTTGACTAGAGTGAGGACTGAACCCCTCAGTGGCACACCTCTTCACCAGCTGGTCACAACTGTCCTTCACATAGCAAGCATACAGATGAGACAGGCGGCTTAGTCAGCTGAGCGCTCCCCGCTTACATCTGAACATCACCCTTTTGAACCGCGCCAAGGCCAACTTAGCTTGCCATCCTTCTGAGGCTGGTAAATCGACTATCATTACAAACTGAGTGATGCTGTTATTGACAGCGCTTCGAAAGTGCAGAAGAGTGGTATGAAGTGGTACATGAATGCAAGGGACTCCTTTGGTCATGATGCTGAGGTTGAGAATTAGTGGATGAAGGTGGCAGGGCATGTGAATAAGTTATTCATTTTCATTATGAATGTAACATTAGCAAGGACTGATCATAAGTCACATCACGCAGGACAGAATTCAATTATACAGCAGAAAAGAATATAAACTTTACATTAATAAATTAATGGCAACTTCAAAGGAAGTAGACTTTTTTCTAAAAAAAAAAATACACATTACAAATGAATAAGGGATTCGCGGTCGTGGCTGATGCTCAGAGGGAAGGTTACTTGTCAGTTTTTCTTGGCTGGACCAGCCTTGTTCACATCAACCAACCCCAGTGGGACTTTTCATTTATAATAGCATTATTACATTTTTATTAAGGAAAATTGCAAACAGGAGTTCACACTGGGACCATCACAAGTATCCAACTAAAGACAGACACATTTCCATATAGGAGGAGAACACAGAAGAAAGTTTACACAGTTAGGGGTGGCACGCTTGGGAAGAGCGCATCTCACAAGGATCCACCTCCCCAGCATGCACACATAAAATTAAGGGTGTGTTATTCGCAATAGTGAAACATTACATTTAGTGAAGCAAGGATTGTTCTGATCAACAGCTGAATAAACTCACCATTGGCTAACACCTGGCACTCCATGTAACGCCCTTAAATTCAGTATTTAGGTGGCAACCCTGAACCTAAAACTCAGATTCCTGATGACCTAGGAAGAGCTGGACACTACAGAGTCGCATCCGCAGAGAAGACTGCAGGCACAACTGACTTGGCCCCTACCGGCCTGTCTGCAGCCTCGACGATCCTGTGCCAGAAGATGACCCGTCCTGCAGTCCAGTGACCTCCAAAGCTTTGGGAGGACTACCTGCCTTTGAAATAGATCAAAATCTCCTGAGAACAATGGACCTGTTAAAAAAGAAACCAACTTTAAAAAGAGAACTCTGCCCTGAGGAACTGCAAAACTGCCTCTGGAACCAACTATCCACCCGACGCCCACGGCTCGAGTCCAAGTGGCCCACCTGTCCTGCAAAGGTTCCCCAGTGATTTTGAGTCTGAGTCTACCATGGGCTGACCCCTGCCGGACTCTTCCTCAAAGCCCGCAGCCTCAAACCGAAGACTCCCCAGACTGCGACCTACTAGGTAAGCTGTTCACAATGCCCAGGGACACCCTTGCACCCGGCGCCACTGGGTCTTGGGGAGCTAGACCGCCGGTGTCCCTAGGTCCCCTAGCATTAGAACTTACCTGGGCAGCTGTGGGTTTATTTCGTTCAGTCTCCTGGCCCAAGCATGCATACTTTTTCAAAAACTGGCCCCTTTCCCCCTTGACTTGCATTGGGCACCCATCGCTGTGTTGGCACTCTGCACCCGGTCGCCCCCATGCCGCTGAGGGTGTAAGTTTGGTGCTGCCTTGTGGCTCCTCTTGAGCCTACCTCAACCCCAGAAGATCGACCCCCTGACACCACTTTACTCACCAGTGAGCAACACATCTTTGACCAACCCCCCCAGACTCCATTGTTTAACATTGGGCACACAACTCTGAATTTGATCTCTGCACCTGACCGCCCCTGTGCCGCTAAGGGTGCACTCTTGGTATCGATTTGACCCTTTCCTAGTGTTGACCTAAAAACCCAAAGACTGGATTTGAAAGTCGTGTACTTATCTGCAAAACTGCATTCTTGTTTTCCTCCCATAGGTTAACATTGCTAAACTGAAAAATTGATTAAGTGTTGCTTTTTGAGACTGCAAAGTAGTTATGCTTGTAAATCTACTTACCTGATAACAAAGTTCTTGGGTTTGAAACATATATAAAAAGAAATGTTATTTTTCTAATTTGGTCTCGGATTTAATCTTTGTGTGCCTCATTTATTGCCGCTGTGAGAAAAACAACTTCTTAACACGACTCCTTGATAAGCCTAACTGCTCGCCCACACTACCACAAATAAAGTATTAGACCGATCTATTTCTGCCTCTGCAAACCTTTGGGGGTCCAGTGCACTCTCTGCACGGTGTACTTCATTTTAGTGCACCATATGGAGAGGCAGCTTCCTATAACTGGGCACTAGCAGACTACTAGAGGGTTTGTAACCTGGGAATAAAGGAAAATTCATTCTACTCACCCCCAACGTGACTTACAGGTTCGTCCGGATGATATGTTTGGTTTGTTCTGTGCCGAGGTGGGGGTAACTAATCCACCTACATAGGAAAAACTTTCAGACCACCAGTCCCTTGAGGTGAAGCTCCAGGGGGAAGGGGTGCCGACCCTAATCCCAATCTGGAAACTCCACCTGTTGTGGCTTGAAGGACCAGTTACTAAGGACAGTCTACACAATACAGCCATTGATTACTTCCGAGCAAACACGGGCATGGCCTTGTCTCCCTTAGTGGAGTTGGAGGCATTTAAAGTGATCATTAGGGGACCCTGTCAACAACCAACCACTGGCACCCGGGGTATGCTGAAAATGGAACTGAAAGCTTTGGAGGCCTACTTTGTGACCCTTCAGAGGGCAGCAACGAGTGACGCAAGCGAAGGACCACAATTGCAAGAAGCGCAGAACAATCAGGCCACTTTGTTGGAAAGGAGTTGCTGCCTACACTACAACTTATATGTTGAGCGCACATATGCTCAATGGGACAGAGTGGGCGCTTTTTGGTGTGGCTTATTAGATCCTGGCAGATCACTGCCCCATACTGTCTATAAATATGAGGAAAGCCAGAAGGTTAGTATACAATCGTCATTAATGAGGCGTTCCATCAACACTACAAGGAACTATATGCTGACCAGGATCCTGCACACGAGGAAGCCATTGAGACTTCTCTGGCAGAATGGAGATTTCCATTCTTGCCCAAGACCCTGTTGGAGCGCTTACTGGCCTCAGTCTCGAAACAAGAAATTAGGGAAGACGTTCAAAAATTACTGACGGGTAAGGCGCCAGCATCTGATGAACCTCCTGGAGGAGTTCTACCTGACCTTTGCTAAGATACTAATATATTGGTCAGCATTGGACATGGGCACCCTCCCCGGTACGATCAATGACGCAATAGGAACATCAGTCCTAAGCCCCAGGCACCCACCGGCTGAACTTTCCGAACTCTGTCTCGAGCCGCATAGCAATCTCCAAGATGGTAATGGTTCCTTGGTTACTTTCGACCATGCTGTAAACCTCGCCATGCCAGAAATCTCAGCATCCTCCTTGACAGCAAGCTAACCATGACTTCCCAGGTCGATGTCGCCTCCTCCTCCTGCTTCTTCATTCTACGCATGCTGAGCAAAATCTTCAAATTGCTTCCACAGAGCTCGAGACGCACCATCACTCAAGCCCTCATCACCAGCCGACTGAATTACGGCATTGCCCTCTACTCTGCAGTCACTGCTCATCTCCTCCATAGACTTCAGGTCTTACAGAACGCATCCACCAGACTCATCCTCGACCTCCCCCGACGAACCCACATCACCCCCCACCTCAAGGAACTTCACTGGCTCCCAGTACAGAAGAGATGCTGGTTCAAGCTACTAACCCATGCATACGAAGCCCTTCACAACTGCTGCCCCCCTACATCAACTACGCCTGAACTTCCACCAGCCCCCAGACACCTCCGCTCTGCTTCCCTTGTGCCTGCAATCTCCCCAGTTTCTGCTGAGGCAGAAGCGGTGGACGCTCTTCTCCTACATCGCAGCAAAGACAAGGAGCAACCTCCCTATACACCTCCAGAACGCCCCTTCACTGCCAGAGTTCTGAAAATCATTGAAGACTTGGCTCTTCGACTGAACCACTGGACCTGTCAGCGCCTGGATACCCTTTCGGTGATAAGCAGCGCTCAAGAAATCGACTGATTGATTAATTTTATTATTTTGCAAACATCCCCCTAGTGATTCTGAAGAAGTATTTTTCACAGTCAGACTTATTACTAATAACTCCTGTATGAGAAACAGGAAGATGATGAATAAATCTGGCCAGGTTGAGACTATCGCCAGACAAAAGGGGATGAGGGGCACCTGAATTGTATGGATATTATCTGCAGTCCAACGCCAGAGGCCGGAAAAAGGATACTCATCAGCCCAGGCACAAAATGGAGTACTGACTACACTGCCTCTCCCAGAGGATAGGGGCTTAGGGAGACCCTGCTCCTGCTGACTAATGCCATAGCCCTGAGCAAAAAAGGACTTGCATGCAGGGGCACCACACCGCTGTATGCCCCAGCACTTCCTCTGCGCAGACTCCCCACTGAAGGAGGACCACTCATGCCACAGGAGATGGTGACATGGGAGGGGGTTGGACTCCACACCCTCGGAGACCTATACGGGAGGTCCTTATGGACTTCGACGCGCTTCAAGACTAGTTTAATCTGCCATAGGTCCAATTCCTCCTCGATGGATGAATCAGAGGTTTCCTTAGGAGACACTGGGCTGAGACCTCTAATGTGCCCCTATCAATGCTCTGCTGCAGGAACTACATACTACAGTTGGTAACGTGGTTGTACAGGGTGACCCGAGAACACTCAGCTATATCCCTGAAGCCTGTGAGGCAGACATGGGAGGAACTCTCAGGAGGGCGTCTAATGACCAAGAGTGGCTGAGGGCCTTGGAGTACCCTTGACAGGTTTCCAGAATGCATGCTTTCACTCTATTCAACTAAATATTCTACACGAGGCCTCCATGACACCACAGGAAGTTGGTTACCTGTTCCCAGGAGTTCGTTCCAATTGTTTTTGTTCTCTTCATTCTCCCGCAGACTTTCAGAATGTCTTATGGTAATGCCCGGCACTGCGACAATATTGGGACCTGGTCCACAATACAATAACAGTAATTACAGGCAGCCCAAAGTTGACAGTTATCAAGGCCTGCCTGAGAGGCACAACCTCAAGTTCCCCCAAAACTGAAGTACCAACCAGATTCTCAAATCTCTTGCTCCTAGCCAAGCCATGGATTAGAATGAGGTGGTAGTCCCCACACCTGCTCTCCGTAGTGACCTGGTAGGCTGGCAAACGCCTTATTCTGGGCAGGAATTGAAGGACGAATGCTTTGCAGGGAGGAGGACAGAGGTCTGAGATTATGTTCTTCTGCAGACCAGTGGGATGACAGCACAGAACTTAAAACACTACGGGGAGGATGACGTTAGACCCCCAAGATCGGGGTGATAGGGATACATGTACACAGGGTTAGCAACCGAATACCCCGGCTGGAGAAATCAGACGTCCCCGTTGTGGGTGGTGAGGTGGCCATCCCAGGAGAACCCCCCATCTACCCCTACTGGACCCTGTGCCCCAGAATCAATTAATGGGACTTAAATCCTCGCACCCCAATGGAGGACAACGCCCCAAAGAGATCTTCTCCCATACCTGCACAAGTAAGCAGAAAATACCCGGACTACGGGCCGAGTAACAAAAGGCACCATGGCAGGCTCATCTATAGGTGGGTCCAGGTGGATGGGGGATGGGAGGGGAGAGTTAAAGTTGTTAACCTGTGGTTTATGGCACAATGGGTAAACAATGCCTGTCCTTTGAAGATGGTTGAGGGGTTTGGCAAGGAGAACTTCAACCTGTCTAAGACTCTAAATGAAGTAACTGTTGTCATCCTGAGCCTAAAGATGGTATACTCACTGCTTCATGTTGTCCCCGACGGAGTTCTGTTAAAACCCAATAAAGTTTGGTTAAAAAAAGTAGTCACTGACCCATAGCTATAGAAAAAAAAAAAAAAAAAACTTCAACTATTAGACTGCAGAGTACTATTAATAAAAAAACAAACTAGACGTGGATGAAAGCTGCCACACGTGATGTGGGGCCTTCTGACAGCTTATGTTGATTTAGAATATAACTCCAGTAGTCCAAGTGTTGGAAATCTTGACTTTTGTGCTTAAAGATCCCAGATGTGACCTCTTCATACCTGAAGCTATTCACTTCGGGCCAGATGTACAAAGATTTTTTGGGGTGGCAAACTGCCCAATTCACAGAAATAACTTGTAACCGAAATCACAATTTGCCTTTGCGACCCAAATCCAGTTTCGTATTTGGAAGGGGCAAGTTTAGGGCTTCCCTTCCAAATACCGAATCACAGTGGTGTAGTAAATGTTTTACTACCAAATATTTGTTGTAAAACATTAAAACTTTACTACCAATAGAAAACTGAGGACCCCTTCCAATTTGCGAATGATCATCACTACCTTTTAATAGTCGATAAAAAAGGAATTTTTGTGACCATAATTCGGTCGCAAAACATTAATGCATGCCAGTGCAATCTGGTAGTTGGAAGGGATGCCCTAAACACGCCCCTTCCAAAGACTGAATCACTAAACCACATTGTGATTTGGTAACAAGGAACCAGACCACAGTTTGGCATTTGTACATTATAAAATGCCTTTTTGTGGTCGCAAAATTTTTTGTACATATGGCCCTTGGCCCTTTGTGATTTAGTCCTAATGCCAAGAATGGCCTTCCATGAGATAGGCAGGCACCCAATACTGGGTACATACTCAGCTCCTTTCAGGGACTGTCTCAGGAACAATCTCTTAGGAGAGGCAGAGGGATTGCCTAACAGTCCACCAGGGTGAACCTGGCCAGGAAATGCAAAGGGAGTCTTTGCTATTCAAATAGTGGCGTTTCCTTAATCCAGGACTATTTGCCTTCTCTGCTGTTTACACAACCCTCACCAGTTGTGTTTGTGCTTCACTGGAGCACTCAACCACACGGACTTTTCACATCACCAACTTTACCCTGTTCACTGGTTACCCTCTGGAATGGAATGGGCGGGTGTGGGAAGTGATGTAACAAAACGTGAGGGCCACCCCCCTGCAAGATATGCTGACGGGACCCCCAGACTCATATCAGTAGGAGCGGAGACGATCCCCTCCAATATAAGTAAGCCTGGGGGCTGCGGGGTCCTCTGTTACTCCTGGGAGTGTGGGAAGTGATGTAACAAAACGTGAGGGCCACCCCCCTGCAAGATATGCTGACGGGACCCCCAGACCCATATCAGTAGGAGCTGAGACGATCCCCTCCAATATGAGTAAGCCTGGGGCCTGCGGGGTCCTTTGTTACTCCTGGGGGTGTGGGAAGTGACGTAACAAAATGTGAGGGCCCCCCTGCAAGATATGCTGAAAGGCCCTCCCAGACTCACATCAGTAGGGGCTGAGGGGACCACCTCCAGTATGGGTAAGCCTGCCCCCCCTCCCCCCCGCACCGCGGGGGCAGTGGGTCCTTTGCTACACCACCGGGTGTGGGCCTGGTCCTGACGCAAGCGTATGGCACACATTAAAACAGATTATGACTGACCACTGTCCACGTGAGTTTGATTCTACAATACCCTGGCACAGGTTTGCTGGGGCAGTATATATGGTCGCTTGTTTCTTGGCACTGATTATATATGGTCACTTGTTTCTTGGCACTGACCTCAAATTTGTCCGGTTTTCCAAATTCAAGGACGGGCACGAAGGTGGGCGGCTCCTGGCCGTGGATGGTGTACATCATGTCGTGTAAGATCTGAATGGTCCAGTTGGTACCTGAAACACAGCAATGCTTACATTAGGAGGCAGAGAAGGGAAGGCCAGCCTCATTTCATTAGAAATTAATACTAAAGGTCAGAGGTCACATTCCTGTACCCGTGTCACCTGTGCAAACAGCCATCTATCTGCAGCGCCAGAGTTTTTTCAGAAAGTCCCTTGGGGGTCCTGTCGTTGCAGCGCACCCACCCTTGAGGAGGTAGAAGTTCATTTCGGGGGCAACAGCTGTGCACAAAATAGAACCCCTGGTGCCTGCCCCATGTTGGTGTACAGAACATGGGAACTGACATGTCAACCTGGGCGATGCAAACTGGAAACTTGACATCAGTTCGTGTGTGGTGGTGGGGGAATGCAGGGGGGGGGGGGACAAAACAACATCTCACCCCCTGAAATCTAATACACACTCGGCAGCACGGCTCGTCTACGGGGCCGAAGGGAATGACCACATTACCCTGTGCTGATCACTCTTGGGGGTTGAGAACTGGAGCCAGGACTATTTACAAGACTGCTTCATCACCCACAGAGCTCCGCACATCCAGCCCCTGTAACCTGTGACCGGCTCCAGCTGTCGGGGGCTGCAGACCATCACAACACGCAGAAACCCTGCAGCTGGACCCCAATCCTCCAGCAAGGAGCGGCTCCTGGCACAAGCCTCCTCGAGGAGCGCAGGCAGATGTGGAGCTCATTACCGCCACATCTGCACACAAACACTTTGCTGGTGACTTTAAAACGGACCTGAAACCCTTCTCCGCCGAGGACATTGCAGCTGAGACTTTGTGGTCAGTGCCTGGCAGAGAGATCTCCACTGCTTGAGTCTCGTCCGGCTCCCACAACCCTCTCACTGCTGGATGTACTTTTGGTACAAGTTGTTTTCTGTATTGATCTACTGTTTTGTCACGCTCGATCTTTGTAAATATTTTGGTAGCAGTTATTGATCTTAAACCATCTATAACTTCCATATAACGAATATTTCTATTGAAAAGCCCCCTAGCACCTTTGGGTAATGTCTGTGCTATGAATATGCAGAGATGATAAAATAAACAAATATTTATTCCAGTGCAAGGAGTGCGGGGGGGTAAAGTAGAGGAAGCAGTGTAGTGTTAAGTTTGGTTGTCAGTGGAATCATTTACCTGCAGATCCTTCTAGCGGGACATGGGTGTCAAGCGTCTCGCACCTTCACGTAGGTTGTCTTAGAGAAGTGCATACATTGTGAAGATTCTGTTTTTAAAATAGAACATATTCATCAGCCTTCGTGAGCCGCCGTCCAGGGTTGCAAAATACAGCAGGTGGGCTGGGGCTAACATGGCGGCCTGAGTTACGCCTTGCTGGAGCCCAGTCCTTCAGCGTACCACCTGACCCCGTACTCCCCACCCCTTGCGGAGTGAGCGTGTGTTGATGAGCATGCATGCTAGTTTGTCCTGTTTGCTGGTGGCGGTGGGGGGTGTGTTGGGCGTGAAGGCGGCGGTGTGGTGGGCTGCTCGTGCACGCGAAGCAACAATGGACGGCAAGAGAAAGCTTCTTCTGTGTTGTGCGGTGTGGCGTGGCAGCAGCGAGGGTACAGGCGTCCCGTGTCGGGGGCTGAGAGGGAAGCAGCAGAATACTGTTGGGATGCGGTAGGACCAGGGTCCGTGGTGCTTTCCCTGGGCTACGGCGCGGACGGGCGCAGGTGGGCTTGCCTTTGGCGGTCAGTTACACATCCGCACTGCGGCCACCATTAATTAGGTCCTGGAGGGGGAGTGGAGTACAGCCGATGGTGGGTGGGCTTGTCGAGAGCATGGGATGAACAGGTAAGGAGCAGGGGAGGAGAGAGGGGTCATGGGAAGGGGGAGGCGAGAAAAGAAAACCGGCGGCAGAGAGATGCAAAAAAGGCAAAAGGTCAAAAAAGAAGGCAAAAGGTCCGAAAAGAAGGTAAGAAGAAAGCCACAAAGGGGCAAAGAGTGAGAGGCAAAAGAGAATGAAAAGTGGCAGAGGTGAGCAATCAAGTGAAGGGTGACGAAGAATTGAGCAGAAAAGAGCAAAAGAGTGAGACGAAAGCAAGCAAAGATGGGTTAGAAGAAGAATAACAGGAAAAATAGAAGAGAAAGAGACGGCAAAACAGGAGGGAAAGATCAAAGCACAAGGAATAAGATACAAATGGATGAAAAACGTGAGCAGGTGGAGTGAAAAACCAGCTAAAGCATAGGAAAAGAGCAGTGCTCAAGTAATAAAGGATATAAAAAGGCACAAAGAATAAAAGAGAGAGAAAAACAGAGAGCAAGAGGAAAGGAGATAAGAAAAAGAGGAAAGGAGATAAGAAAAGAGGGTTTAAGAGTAAGAGAGATGAGCAGAGGCGGGAGCCGCAGGAGTAGCAGAGGTGGGCCTGTAGGCGCAGGAGCCAGGACCGCGAGGGCCAAGACCAGAGGACTGGTCCAGGCAAGTCTAGGCGACAGGGCCTAGGTAGATACTTAATCTCATTTACTGTGCCTCTGTGTGAGAAGTAAACTGCTCTGACCCCTGACAGTAGCACTAAAAAATAATTACATAAAGAAGTAGGAGACATTTTCCTCAATATTTGTGTGATTCCTCACACAGACAGATACAGCTTGCACTCTTCCAGTGCAAGCACAACACCTACAAAGCACAAAACCTGCCTCCAAGTGACAGTTTCTCTTAAGTACTTGTGAAGTGATAACATGCCTTTGTTTTTCCTCATTGCTTGGCGTCCAGTGTTAGGCTCCATCCAGTATTATACTCAAGCAAAAGGAAGGCAGATAGCCCTTAAAGTCAGGCCTTTGTTTTGGGCCCAGCTGGAAGTATAAGAAAGCCACCTCGCCGCCAGCGCATTGCCGCTCTGCAGGGGATGCAGCCGGGCTTTAAGTGCAGGGCTGGCTCTAGGGCGGTGCGACTGGTGCCACTGCACCTGGCGCGGACCTTGACAGGGGCGCCGTGTTTGCAAGTATGTTATAGTTTTAAAAGCCCCCATTCCTTCCCTCCAGCAATTTTCAGGCAACAATAAAAATGTCAAGATAACTCTGGTGATTAATGTTCTGGCTGGAGAGAGTTCGGAGTTTTCTCCAGTGGAAGCAGTGAGGAAGCGCATGAGGTTAAAATGCCTGCCGCAGAGAACATGTCCCAAGCAGATCACAAAGTACATTTATTGCAAATAGTAAGTGGGTCACGGCTTTTGTCATAAAGATACTTTTGTAACTTACAGTTTATAAGTTGAAATCCTAATACACAACAGAAAACTATTAATTGTCAACAAAGAACTGCATGCGTTTGCACGGTGTAGATTAGAGGGTTATTATCTTTTAGACCAGTCTTTCATTATCCTAATGTTGCAAAAAGGGTTTAATTGGGTGTAAATCAATTCTTAGTATTAAAGAGAAACCCCCAACTATGATGTTTCACTTTAAATTCTGAGTTTGTGCTTCTCCAGACCAAGCACTCTTAAACTATACAGCCGACCAGTACAGATGACATGTGACTCCTACACCTTGTAGCCCTCTGGCTTATGTAACATTTCCTACACAGATTTACACACATGTGATTGATTGTCTCTGTGTAATGTGTGTGCGTGACGTAAAGTGCTCTGACACCCTACGCTGGAATGAGTGGCGCTACAAAACTAATGAAATGCATCTGCAAGAGAGCGGTAATAGAGACCTGAGGGCGCTGTTAAAGGGTGGTAGTGAGGGAATCCCTGGTGGAGGTGGTCACGGGGGCGCCAACAAACATTGTTGCACATGGTGCTGCCACCACGGCCCTGTTTAAATGGGCCGGATCCTGCTGGTGCTCAGCACCGGCAGTTCTGACAAGCACTAGCAAAGCCAACTGGTCTCGCTTACACAAGACCTATTGGCAATGTGTTTTGTCATGTTACACTCACAAGTGTGGCTGTTGTTCCGCACGACGGCTACAGGTTAGAGGCGTGGAGTCTCACAGTGGAGTGGGGGAGTAGAGTGGATCTCTTCGAATGTCGTACAGTGGAGTAGGAGGCCTAGAGTGTTGCAGAGTTGAGTAAAGGTGAGTAGAGTTTAGTGGCACAGAGTGTCATAGAGTGGAATAGGTAGAGAGGTTTGAGGTAGTGGTGTGGATTGGATTGGGATAGAGTGGGGTGGATTGGAGTGTGGTGGACTGCAGTGGGGTGAACTGGTTTAAGGTGGATTGGATTGGATTGGCTTGGGGTAGATTGGATTGGGGTGGATTGCACTGAGGTGGGGTGGTTTAGAGTGCTGTGGGTGGATGGATGGATTGGATTGCAGTGGACTAAACTGGGATGGGGTGTATTGATATGGGGTGGGTTGGATTGGAATGGGGTGGGGGGATTGGATTGGCATGGGGTGCGGTGGACCAGAGAGGGGTGGATGGGATTGAGTGGGGTGTATTGTATTGCGGTGGTGTTGGGTGGGGTGATTTGGAGTGGAGCAGGTTGGATGGATTGGAGTGTGGTGGACTGAACTGGGATGAGGTTAATTGGGTAGGGTGGGTTGGACTGGAGTGTGGTGTATCGGATTGGAGAAGAGTGGATTGGAGTGAGGTGGACTGGACTCAGTGGGGTGGATTAGGGTGGGGTGGATTGGATTGGTGGTGGATTTGGGTGGAGTGGATGTTGATGTGATGGATTGGATTGGATTGGACTGGATAGAGTGGGGTGGGATGGATTGGAGTGGGGTGAGCGGGATTGGATTGGCCTGGGGTGCGGTGGACCAGAGAGGGGTGGATGGGATTGAGTGGGGTGGATTGGATTGCAGTGGTGTTGGGTGGAGTGAACTGGAGTGGGGTAGGTTGGACGAATTGGAGTGTGGTGGACTGAACTGGGATGAGGTTAATTGGGTAGGGTGGGTTGGACTGGAGTGGTGGGGGGTGAATTGCACTGGAGTGTGGTGTATCGGATTGGAGAAGAGTGGATTAGAGTGAGGTGGACTGGACTCAGTGGGGTGGATTAGGGTGGAGTGGATTGGATTGGTGGTGGATTAGGGTGGAGTGGATTGGATTGGTGGTGGATTGGAGTGGAAGTGGATGAGGTGGATTGGATTGGATTGGATTGGACTCGATGGAGTGGGGTGGGGTGGATTGGAGTTGGGCAGATTGGAGTGGGGCAGATTAATCCAAAACAATCTGCCCCGCTCCAGTTCACCTCACTCCAATCTTCCCCACATTAATTCAAAAGAAAGTGGGGCAGCTTGGAGTGGGGTGGACTGGAGTGGGCAGATTGTTTTGGACTGGAGTGGAGGAAATAGTTTTAGATTTGAGTGGGGAGAACTGGAGTGGGGCAGATTAGATTGGGGTGATTTATGAGGATTGGAGTGGGGTGGGTTGGAGTGGCTTGGATTGGGGTGAGTGATTTGGGGTGCAGTGGGTGTATTGAAGTATGGTGGAGTGGGGTGGGATGAAGTGGGGTGGACTGGGGTGGGGTAAAGTGGGGTAGATTGTAGTGGGGCGTATTAGAGTGGGGTGGATTGGGGTATACTGCACGATTATGTGCTTAAAAATCATTTTAGAAATTACACATAATAAACAATATCACTTTGCAATATTTCGAACAAGTTAATCATCGTGTTTTGAGAAGAGCGTCCATGAGCAAAAACAAAAGAAAATATTAGTGAAAAGTGAGAAAAGAAGATTTGGCAAAATAAAAGTAAGTTAGCTTTAAAAAATAAAACTTAGCAATTTTGTTTGTCACAAGCCTTCTGTTTGAGGGGCACTAGAAGTTAAAAAGAACAAAACAGCACCTTGATTACGTCAGGAGCAGTTGATGGGCACTGATTAAGTTGAATCAATCAGTGCTTGGTCCCTGCTCCACAGAGAGGAAAGAAAATGAAGCCAGGCCAGCCTGTCTTACGAGGCTGTAGAGAAGAGTGCCACATAAGCCAACAAACGATGAGCAACGGGCGGGCTCCAAGCCCTTTTCTGTACACAAGAGTCTCGCAAGCGCAGACACTCGCAGACTCGACCCTAAAAACTAGGGGGCTTATTTTTAAGCCCCTTGCACCACAGGTGCGTCAATTTTTCTGTGGGAAATCAGCCCCTAGGTGCTGAGATAGGCTCCTCTCAGGCTCTCCATTTTTGCCACACACTCGGGGTGAAAAAACACATTCTTACCTCGGCAGTGGTAGCAGCTATCACCGGCCTGTGAGGCAACTTCAAGAGGATCATTATAGTTCTTTCAGTCTCATCGTTTTCGGAATCCAAGCATTTTCAATATTATATACAACAAACTCACTGTTGTTACTTATGCAACTAACAACCATTGACAAAGACAATAGTGCTGGCTTTTTAGGTGTGATGTCAGTGGTTGTGAAATATATCTGGATGCAATGACTGCGAGAAGCATCAAAATTCCAGTTAGGTGGCACACTGCTAGGCACAGATTTTTAGCTTATGTGATTAAGCCAAGCCCTTAATTACAAAGGCCCCTTGAAAGAGCCCTGCACCCACAAACCCAGGTTTTCATCCCACATAAAAACCCTGGAATGCAGGGAATGTGCAGGGGGTGCTGGAATGTGTCCTGGTGTTCCAGAGTCGGAAAACTGCACCAGGACAAATTCAGCTTGTTTCCCTGGGTCGCCTGGATCTGGCCGGAAACAGCAGCCGGAACCAGGACCTGGCGCGATTTCCCTACTCTCCAGCGCTGGTATAACCCACACTTAGCATCACTTGGCACTGACAACCCTCAAGGTCTTTCCATCCACAGCTTCAGAGGGGGATTCATGGGTCCAGCTGGGGCCGGACAGCACAGGGCGCTTGCACGGGTCTCTCTTGGCGCTATTTCACAGCACCTCGTGGTGAAAGATAGAGCCCGCTCTGTTGTGCAGGGTCTTCTAAGCTTTATTGTTTAGTTAATTAAAACCATAACAATGTAAAAATCAGCAATAAGCACTTGTCGAAAATATGTTCTTGGTAAGCACCTGTACTTTGAGAAACAAAAGTGTGAATCAATAGTAAACCAATACATTACTAAAGAAAATATAAATTATCTCAGCAAAAAATCTTAACTACCCAACTAACACCCTTTGAAGCATGGGCCCAAGGTGCATCCGCAAAACACATCCCTAATTAATTAAAACCTTTCACCGGCCATAATATTCATTAGTATAATTTAAAAACAAATACAAAATCTCGTGATTTATACAATTGCAGAGTCTTCCCTGATGACCTTGAATAATTCTTACTCAGATTGCTTTAAATACCGTTTTTACCTTTAATTTATTTTTAATGTGTGTGATGTGTGAAAGTCTGTTACAGGCATTTGGCAGAGTAATGTGTTTGTTTCATGCAACATCCATAAAAAAAGTTTATTTGATATCACAACAGGTCCTCACATATGAGAAATGGTGTCGGGGGGGCGGTGTTTGGGGAGGGGGCCACCGTGATTATTTGCAGTGAAATTAGTGAGCTGCTGTTGTGTTACAATATTAAACACACCTCATTGTCCCTGACATTTAGATGTAAACACACTTAGAATCTGGACCGGTGTCCGTGCACCGCCAGTGACCTCCAAAGAGGCGTCAAAGAGCTAAAACTGGATCAGGAGTGCCCCGGGCACCCAAACAGGGGCCGCAAAATACGCGTGGCCTGGGCCCCCAAGATCCTGAAGGTGTCCCTGGAGGCCAGGGTGTAAGATCGTCCCACCCGTGCGCCCACTGGGGCCAACAGGTGAACACATCAAATAAAAGCACAACTTCCCAGGCCACCGGCACCGCTGCCAGCAGTCTCAGCAGAGAGGCTGGGTATTGGCGGGGCTTCGGTTCAAGGTAGACCTGGCCCAGCCCCTGACATCCGACAAGGGCTGGGGTGTGTCTGCCAGGCTGCTGCGTGGGCAAGAACCGGAGGGCTCGATTCACAGGAGGGTTGGCACCCACTGCTTTCAGCCGGGCATTGTACGGCCCTGAGGGGGCGGCCCCTGATCTCACGGTGTTCAGTGCCCCTGATGACGCAGAAAAAGAGGGTCCAACACATATTCATACATATCGTGTAATCAAAACATATAATGTAGTGTGATTTTAGTAAAGAAAATAATGTACGAGGGAAATTGTGCCCTCGGGGTAGTTCGCCATCATTGTAAACGAGCTTTATTAATCATGAAGTATTGAAAATGTAGTAATCCGTCATAATTGCAAATGTATGCCATGATTTCTTGTTTGAAAACTGTTTTGCTTAGCTTAAATTTAGTACAGGCTTTGGCCTAGTTGCCTGGTCTCAAATTCTAACTGCGTGGTTTTCCTTGAACTAATGAAACATATATTCTTGCTTGAAGTTGTATTTTCCAGTAGAGCTGACTGATACACTTATCTCCAAGGTTTCGTACTAGGCCGGTTTCATCCCCTTTGATACAAGGTCAGTCTGCAGGTGCGGACAATGAAGGTACAGATAGTAAAATAATTGGCAAACCATGTTACAATTTGTGTTCCAAGGCTCCAAGGACAGCGTATGCATAAATGAGCGCTAGTAAAAGACAATTTTCATTGGACAATTTGAAGCCAACCTATGAACCCTCCAATGGAAGACCCTGCAGAATTTGGAATGTTTCTTACTTAAACCCACTGGACAAAGAGAAGTCAGCCATTTTCCTCGATGCCAGTTTGAAGCCTGATGCCAGACTCCATTTTGGACGACACCCTGATGCCCTTTTCTCTATCTGAGAGAAAGAGACTTTAAGAATTCTCACCCTAGAGACTTTAACTTTGATTTGCCCCGTCTTGCCTATGCAGTAACTTTGCCCCATTCTCCTTGCCGCTGCAAGGAAGCTTGCCCTTAACTTTGCCCCTTTGAAACTTGCCCCATACTGATCAACCGGTACCTGAAGGACGAAGACTTTTCTTGAATGCTGATTGTATTTGGTAAATATGAAAGGATAAATGTATCATGCATTGTGTTTTTCCTTTTAGGTACCAACTGCTATTTTGATAGGGTCCTAGTTAGAAGTTTTCCAAATTTGTGTTGACTAAATTCGTTTTGCATGAAGCCCCACATGCCAATGCTAATTAGAGGTTAGTCGAGGTATTCATTCAATGTACCATGCTAAATTGAAATCTTGTTATGCTGACCAATGTATGAAATTAGTCAAATACAGTTAGTCATATTAGTGATTTGTATTGCCATAACTGAGTGTATCATTATCCAGATTTTGCGTAGATTGCGTTTCTTCCGCCGTTATGGACAGCCAGTAATGTTCATATACATATATCATTTGGTTTTGAGACTTATATACATCGTGTTAGCTTTGTTAATATAGGGAAATAAATTCACTAACTTTTAATAAACTGGTGTGGTTATTCATGACTGAAAGGTCATAGTGCGCCGAAATTCCAACTGTTATTGATTTCTGATGTGTTATATTGATCTATTAATTGAGTATTGATTACCGATTACAATAGTCATTGATTATTGATCTGAGTGACTCGACTATCTTAGGATGAGGAGAGCCCGACTCGGTTAAAAGATTCACCGACCTCCAACGTGTCCAGGTACAGGTAATTTATAAGGGCTGGACGCGTTATCACCCCCGTCTGCAAAACTTATCACAATTCTAGCATCACCTTCAATTACTTATTTATCAATCCAGGAATTAATCCAATGATCAGACCTTTCAAAAGTTCCCCCAAAAGTTATTTTTTCACAGTTTTCACCAACATGGTAAAGTTGTGCAGTGCTTAATTTGTAAATAAAAACGTGCCGGTGCCCAGAGCTTCCTCTGACACGCGGCTGCTGCAATTAAATGTGCCAGCACCGAATACTGAGGCAGTGTAATCCTGAAGCCATCTCGGGCCTCTTTAATCCGTTTACAGCCACTCCCTGCCCCTTCAGCTCACTCTTGCAGCTTTCTGCTTTCTCCCTTTGTGACGCTTTTTTGTTTTTCTCTTCCTCCGTCTTTCCAAAATGTGTCTTTTGCTCGCAGTAAATGCTTGAGGCAGAAGAATAATCGCCGGTGCACCCCACCGGCAACCACCGGTTCAAATTAAGCACTGATTGTGAGGGACCCATCACGTGGACCCATCACGCCCTGTCTTCCTCCTGTCTCACGCACCACAGTCTCTCTTCTGCCCACCATCGCCCCCTGCCCCCCGCCTCCTGCAGTGACGGGCAAAATATAGGCTGTAAGGCCCGGAGGGGGCCTGACACCGTCTGAACTCAAGAACACGAAGGTGAAACCAGAATATTCACCCCTCTGTCACCGGCGGGGGGCCCTGGGATTCACACCCTGGTACTGCAGGGTGCCAGGCCTCTTGGAAACAAGTCCACGCCCTTGTGGGCTGCAAAGTGGACAGTCCATGCCAACTGGACATCCGTGGGCCTTGAGGCTTGCGGTGGCAGCTGGTGAGATTTAAGGGGGTCGGTGGGGGTGCCTTAAATTCCAGTGAAAGGGATAGATTTCTTGCAGGAGGGTTTCTGGGGCTTCGCCCCCCCCCCCCCACCAAGAAGCGTTTTGAAAAAACAGCTAGTGTAAGGCCCATTCTGTATATAATTCACTAACAAACAACAGGTTCTGAAGGGCACTTAGTGAATAAGTAAGTTATTTCTGACGCTTACCTCAAAATCACCTCAGTTTTTTGCACAATGTGCAGTGACTGCTCCCATTTGTCATTAATTAACCCCAGGGTGGCAGGGTCGGCGTTTTGTCAGGGCCACCCTTCCAAGACTTACACGTGCCAGAGGCGTGCCACCGACGTCACCCATATGCTGTGGGTGATCCATATGTTGTAGATGACCCCAGGTGTGCCAGGACCTGGCTGTCTGCCCTTTGGCGCCCCCGGCCCCCCCAGATGCCACCAGTGGTTAATTTGTAAATAAAAACAAGCCGGTGCCCAAATCCCTCTTCTGAAACTCGCGGCCGCTGCATTTAATGTGCGAGCACGGAATACTGAGGCAGCGTAATCTTGAAGCCATCTCGGCCTCTTCAGTCCATTTACAGCCACTCCCTGCCCCTTCAGCTCACTCCTGCAGCTTTCTGCTTTCTCCCATTGTGACGCTTTTTCATCTTTTTCTTCCTCCGTCTTTCCCACCTGTGTCTTTTGCTTGCAGCAAATCCTTGAGGCAGAAGAATAAGCCCGGCCCTCAAAAATAAGCGCCGGTGTCCAGCACCGGAAATAACAAGCACAAATTAAGCACTGGATGCCACGAGTGATCGCCCTAGTGCCAGGAATCACCTCCAGGGAGTGGGTGTTTGAAACGTTTACATGACATAGCTGGGAAGCAACCCAGGTGTGGTGGAGGGCAAGGGTGAGGTGTGGCTGAGGGTCGCCTGGAAATCAAAACACGTGCTCAGAACTCGTGACCCGGAGGGGTGGAACGCACACTGAGCTCTGTGCAAAAAACTTTATATGCATACCCCGGGCAAAGTACAACCTTTGCACCATCTGTGCAGATTTGTATAACCTGATCCGAGAGTTTTACAAGCGGTGAAGCAATGTAAAATGAAGTTACTGCTCTGTATTTGGTTACAGTTGGTGTAATCTGCACATCTGATGATAAACCCCACGGTACAAGGATGCCTGTGTCGCAGACAGGAGTGGCACCTCCCTGCACCAAAACAATCAATGGAGGCGATCTCCTCTTACTGTGTGCTGCAGAATGCAGGACACATGGAAGAGGAAGGAAAGGGGAGAAATAAAGATATTTCTTCTCATTGCGCCTCTGCTGGGGAGGCGTATGATTTTGACGCATTCTCAGGTTTACAGATTCTTGTAAAACTGGGAATGCGTCAAACCCATGGGTGTTGCATGGAAAAATGCCATGGAACGCCTTCCTGAAGCAATGTAACACGACGCAGCGACTTGCGCCATGTTCCCTTAAAACCATATCTACGAGGCCATGAAAAGTGTCTTTGCGTGGCCTTGTAGATAAGGGCCTGCACGATGCACCACCAGTGCGTCACAAAAAGTGACGCACCATCGGCTGAAAGTTGGAGCCTGAAGACGCATTGCACAAACTGCAGCTTTGGCTTCCTTCTACAAGCCGCTCTCTCCGGACCCATCACAGGGTGTGGTGGGATCAGTGAGGCTGCTGACCGGTCCCCACATAAGCTGGGATAACTTCCGAGAGGTGCCAGCCTGGAAGATAGATAACCCCTGGCACTGGAGGGCTTCAGCCCAAAGCTCCCTGGGCTACCTACCGGGGGGACAGTACACTGGCCAAAATGGGGAGCAGGGAGGTGGGCAGGCCACTGAAGCCACAGCAGCTCGTGGCATCCCTGGGCAGGCTTCTGCTGGTGCAAACGCTTCTGTGCCATCCGGCAGATGCATGGCGTCCTCAGAGCACCGCATGGCCCTCGCTCCCAAGGGCCACCATTTATTTAAAGTGACAGTGCATGAGGGACTAGCATGGACCACTGGTGTGATGAAAGGGGCAGAGCCCTGACACCCGGGAGGGTGAGCCGTCCTCATTCTTCTAGGTTTGCCTTGGCAGGTTTTATGCCTGTTCACATGCACCCCTGTGAGCTCTGCTCGGCGTCCTTGCTCCTGCCTTGGTACATTCCTTCTTAGTATTTGCACGGCTGGTGAAGTCCAAGGCTTTGAGGGGCTGGTACAATAACTTGTGGGGTTCGAAGGGAGAGACCCCGGATGGGTCTGCCTGGTGTAATCCATGAACGGGGGTTTTGTCTGAATGAAACATGGGGTGCCTGCAGACTCCCCTGAACCCGAGAAGCTAATGGTGAAAGCCATCATTCTTAGTGGCATATTTTATTTATTATTAAAGCTTATAAGAAAACATTCACATCTTCGGAAGCCGCAACCAGCAGCAAGTTATAGACTGAGACATGGTAAACTGCAGGTGGCGGAGACGCCAGGCATTGAAGATGTCTATTGCAGCAGCAACATTTAAATGCAGAACACCTGATCTCCAGCAGAACCAGCACAGACCTCCATGTATCCCCGGACAACCACCTCCTCCCCGCTACAACCTCAGCACCAGGGAGCACATGACAGACACAAGGCCCAACGGGGCAGCACAAGATTCAGAGGAAAGAGGGGGGGTTCCAGAAATGTAATCTGTGTTTTACTTCCAGATTCCACTCTCCGCCTTAGGCCTCACTTAAGTTCATTTATTCAGGTGTCCTGGAGTGATGGTCCCGCCCGCACATCAAAATATCAAACAAGGTACCAATGAGAGAGGCGTGATGTGGTGAGGACGCCCCCTTACACAATGGTTGGACCCTGGGTTGTGTCAGACCCCACACACAGGACCCCGCTCCCTTCTAACATCTCCATGGCGTCAGTCTGGGTGACTTCACTGCGTCTGGACCGCCCAGGCGAACCCCAAACAGGTTACCTGGTGCTGCGCACGTGCCGCAGCTCATTCCTCACAAAACATAAATCACTGAACAAGAGTGCAGAATTTTGGGGACTCACGCTTCCGGACTGAGGCTGGAGTCCCTTTAAAGATGGTTTCTTTGTTGCAGTTTTGGATAGGGCCTCTGTCCACAGGAGTTTCTTGGTCCTTTGGTTCAGGGCAGTCCTCTGAGTCTTCAGAGGTCGCTGATCCCACTGGATGCGTCACTGTGCAGGTTCTTTGAGTCTGGAGACAGGCCGGTAGGGCTGGGGCCAAGTCAGTTGTCGTCTCCGTCATCTCTGCGGGGCTTTCAGGTCAGGAGTCCTTCTTCTTGTTGCAGGTCGTCAGGAATCTGTTTTCCTGGGTTTGGGGTCGCCCCATAATACTCAATTTAGGGGTGTGTTTAGGGCAGGAGAGCAGTGACTACTGTCACTGAGGGTAGCTATGTGCCTCCGCCCTGTTGGGAGGGGGGCACATCCCTAATCCTATTGGGGGGGATTCCTCCAAGCAAGAGGGAGCATTTCCTAAGGAGCATTTCCTAAGGCAGAGGTCACCTCAGCTCAGGACACCTTAGGGGCTGTCCTGGCTGGTGGGTGACTCCTCTTTGTTTTTCTCATTATCTCCCAGGACTTGCCGCCAAAAGTGGGGGCTGTGTCCGGGGAGGAGGGCATCTCCAGTAGCTGGACTGCCCTGGGGCATTGTAACACGAAGCCTGAGCCTTTGAGGCTCACTGCTAGGTGTTACAGTTCCTGCAGGGGGAGGTGTTAAGCCCCTCCACCCAGTGCAGGCTTTGTTTCTGGCCTCTGAGAGCACAAAGGCTCTCACCCCAGGGGGTCAGAAACTCATCTCAGTGGCAGGCTGGCACAGACCAGTCAGTCCTGCACTGAAGAATTGGGGAAAATACAGGGGCATGCCCTCTGTGTGCATTTTTTAATACACCCAGCACTGGCATCAGTGTGGGTTTATTATTCTGAGAAGTTTGATATCAAACTTCCCAGTATTCAGTGTAGCCATTATGGAGCTGGGGAATTTGTTTTTGACAAACTCCCAGACCATAACCTTAATATGGCCACAACTGCACTTACAATGTCTAAGAATAGACTTAGACACTCTATGGGCATAGTACTCATGAAGCTATGCCCTCACCTATGGTATAGTGCACCCTGCCTTAGGGCTGTAAGGCCTGCTAGAGCGGTGACTTACCTATGCCACAAGCAGTGGTTTGTGGGCGTGGCACCCTGAGAGGGGTGCCATGTCGACTCAGTCTTTTTCTCCCCACCAGCACACCCAAGCTGCAAGGGCAGTGTACATGTGCTTAGTGAGGGGTCCACTAGGGTGGCATAATACATGCTGCAGCCCTTTAGGGACCTTCCCTGGCCACAGGACCCTTGGTATCATGGGTACCTTTTACAAGGGACTTAACTGTGAGCCAGGGGTGTGCCAATGGTCAGAACAAAGGTGCAGATTTGGGGAAAGAACACTGGTGCTGGGGCCTGGATAGCAGGATCCCAGCACACTTTCAATCAAAGTTGGCATCAGCACTGGGCAAAAAGCGAGGGGTAACCATGCCAACAGTGGCACTTTCCTACAATCTGGGCTCCTCAAGTGTTGATGTGTCCATCCGGGGCTACGCTGCTGCCACCCACAGCTGACCTTTCAGTGGTTAACTTAGCCACCTGGCTCCAACCCTCAGGAAGGGTATCTGTGTCTGTAGCTTTTCAACAGCTGGAGGTTAAACAGCTGGATGTTTGGCCTGGCAGATGAGGTGCTTGTTCAGACTTGTTAACCTTCTGACCTTGGGTACGAATGCCCGTTCACTTCTTCCCTTATTGTCTCTCCTGAGTGCTATATTTCCGTTTCTTTTGTCATATATATATATATATATATATATATATATATATATATATATATATACACACACATCCATCCCATCACATATCCACCTGTCAATATATCCATGTATGCACCTATTCATCCTTTCATGTATATATACATCCATCCCTTCACACATCCAGCCATCAATATATCCATGTATGCACCTATCCATCCTTTTATATATATATATATATATATATATATATATATATATATATATATATATATATATCAAAACCAACTTCGATTAAGGCTTACGTTGAAAGCCGAAATGCGTCAGGAAAGAACAATGGTTTAGCAGTTTAAATGTGGAAATAAATGCCTTACAATGCTGCAAACAACTGGCGTACAACGCTTTTCTTCGGAAGAAGTTGTTTTTGATGTTTAGCGAGGGTGCTCCAACCCCGCAGCACCGAGGCCGCCCTGCTTGTGATTAGGCTCCATGCGGAGAGATGGAAGTTTGTTGGAGATATATATATATATATATATATATATATATATATATATATATATATATATACACATCCCTTCACAGGAACTGTAACACCTGGCGGTGAGCCTCAAAGGCTCAAGCCTCGGATTACAGTGCCCCAGGGCACTCCAGCTAGTGGAGTTTCCCTCCCCACGGACAAAGCCCAACTTTTGGCGGCAAGTCCAGCGGGAAAATTAGGGAAAACAGAGAGGAGTGACCACCACAGGACAACCCCTAAGGTGTCCAGAGCTGAGGGGACCCCTCCCTGCAGAATCCTGCATCTTGGTTTGGAGGACAGGGACCAATAGGGTTAGGGTTGTGCACCCCCTCCCCAAAGGGAGTGGGCACAAGAAGGGTACACCCAATACTGGCCCCTGACCCTGTAGCACCCCTAAATCCAGGATTTAAGGGCCTCCCTGCACCCAGCTTACCAGAGTCCTGGCGACAGGACAAGAAGAAGAAGGACTGCTTAGCTGAAACCCCCAGTAGAGAAGAAGGAAGACAACAACTGCTTTGGACCCAGCCCTACCAACCTGTCTCCTGCTTCAAAGAACCTGCAAAAGAATAGCAATGCATCCAGCAGGACCAGCAACCTCTGCCAAGCTCCAGAGGACTGCCCTGCACCCAAAAGGACCAAGAACTCCAGTGGACAGAGGCCCTCTCCAAGAAGAAACAACAACTTAGGACCCCAACCTCACTCCGAATGCGTGAGTCCTACCCACTCTGCACCTGATGTCCATGGCCCGTGTCCAGGTGGCCCAACTGGCTAGAGAGGATACCTAGGCGATTCCGAGCAAGTGCCCACCCTGGGTTGACCTCCGCACCCCTCCTCGACGATGCCTGCAGAGGGAATCCCCAGTACCCCCTGACCACGAAAGCTCCAGACGTAGATAACCGGCGCCTAAAAGACCACTGCATCTGCAGTCCCCAGGCCTTGAAGAACCCGACCTCCAGTGCAGCAACGTTCAGCAGATGGCCCTCCTCCTTTTCCAACCTCTTGTTTGCCCAAGACGACATCCTGGACCTCACCTGCAGCCTCTGAGTGACCCCTGGGTCCCCTCATAGAGAATTATTGGAGACCCGACATCTTATTTGCACCCTGCATCCGGCTGCCCCAGTGCCGCGGAGGGTGCATGTTTGGTGCCTACTTGTGGCCCCCCAGTGCTCCTCTAAACCCTGCAGGTCTGCCCTCCAAAGATGTGGGTACTTACCTGCCTGCAGATCTGATTAATAGTGCCCCCTGTCTCCATAGGAGCCCACGTTATATTTGCTTCACTTTTGACCTCTGCACCCAGCCGGCTCGGTGTAGCTGATGTTGGGTGTGTGGGGTTAACTTGAACCCCAAAGGTGGACTTCCTAACCCTCGGAGCCTGGAACTGCAAATCAAGTACTTACCTGTAAATCGAACTAACATTTCTTCCCCCCCAGGAACAGTTTCTGAAAATTGCACTGTGTCCATTAAAAAAAAAGATTATTGCCAACATTTCAAAAACTGTATAACTTATCGATTTCAAATAAAGTACTGTTGATACATGTGTGAAATATGAATATATTGAAGTACTTACCTGCAACTTGAATCTTGTGGTTCTAGAAATAAATTAAGAAAATATATTTTGCTATATAAAAACCACCTGTCTGGAGTTAAGTCATTGAGTGTGTGCTTCTCCTATTGTTTGTGGATGCTCAACAAATGCTTTGCACTACCCTCTGATAAGCCTAACTGCTCGACCACACTACCACAAAAGAGAGCATTAGTAGTATCTATGCTCTACCTCTTGGGTAACCCCTGGACTCTGTGCACACTATTTCTCATTTTGACATATTATATACAGAGCCAGGTTCCAACACAGATGTTAAAGGATGATTTTAGATAAATCTCCAATGCAATCTCTAAACCTTCTTCTCACTGCCCACGGGGCTGACAAGGGTGAAGGCCATAAACCAAGCCTTCCATAAGGAATTCCAAGATTTGAACTGGACCAGACCCTGCGGAATCCAAGTCTTACTTCAAACACCATATGTCAGTGTTTTTCACTGCTTGGCTATGGAGTATTTTCTAGAGGTTTGAATATTTAATGCCAGGTCCTTGGAACAACCATGCAACCCAACTCTCTCAACATCCAAGACTCTGACCCTAGCTGACTTACATAAGGGGTCCTATGCCATTGTTTAGATTTGGAAAAATCACCAAAATATCAGATGGCACTCGGTGGTGTAACTAAACTTGAGCCCCCCACAAAATACATGGAGGGGGGCACCCATGCTCCAGACCAGTGAGGAAGTCTTAGACCAGGGGCCTGCTACCCGTACACAGTTCCAGAGGGCCCCTGCACAACAGCGGCTGCGGGGGCTACTGTTAAACCACTGATGGCACCATGTCACTGGGATGCAGCATTTCCAGGTCTGAGCTGGGTTTCTACAAATCATTGTCTTCTGGTGTTTTAGTCTGATTTGCTTAATTGAACAGAAGCACAACTACTAATTCCAGTACATAGTTGAATTCTTGCATGCACAGTGTATCTTACTCAAGAATATTAGTGAGGTGTGAACCTAAAATTTCCTAAGAAGCACCACCTGTGTACCTAAGTAATATGGATGGCTAGTTGTGGAGGTGAAGAACAGGGTATAAGGTGGTCATTAGAGGTATTCATTTGAATTCATTCAGGGAAAGCTTGCACTAAGAACAATCTTTAAATTCCCCGAACCAAAAACAATCCTGTGGCTCAGATGATGCTACACAACATGTTGTAATATGCAGTGAGCTAAGAATGTAACTCAATGACAAGTGTGCGAAGTGGCACAATGCAATGCCAGATTCCCATGGCATACACTAGTATGCATGCACAAAACATGCCATTGTGACACTCTGGGCCTAGTTTGTGTGCTTGGATATTAAAATGTGCATGATTATTTAATGGTTTAAAGTGCTCAGCGCAAGTCCCACAGGTATGATAACCATGCAAGCCATTAGTGGGGTTCAGATATGCACTGAAGTAAAGTCAGAGACATACAATTAAATTACCCCTCAAACCCTCTCACTGCCCACACCATCCCCTGTATAGAAGGTAAGTATTCAGACGCTAACAGGGGATCCTCAACGAGCAGTTAGTCCCGGACACGAATAGGGGAAAGGATGGGCAAGTTGGAAAAGGACCACCTTTGTGCAGTTTTCATTTACTTTTTACAGAGTAACCAAATGTACTGGGTACACTAACTTCAATAAAAATGTTCTTGTTGGGCTTGACCCTTTCTGCAGGGTCATTCCAAAACATTTTGCCTTCCTCCTCCTGTTTTCTCTTTTGTTGGCTTTAGGACTCTGTGCACTTTATCACAGCTGACCAGTGACAAAGTGCAAGTGCTCTCTCCTTTAAACTTGTGTGATTGGAATACACCTGTTTGGCACATTTAATTTACTTATAGGCCCCTTGCACAGTGGTATCCCATATATCTAGAACCGGTAAATTAAATAGTAATAGTGGGCCTGCAACACAGCTTACGCCACCCACAGAAGTAGCCTCTCAAACCTGTGTCACGCCTGCCACTGCAGGGCCTGCGTGCGCTTTTTACTGCCACACTGACTTGGCATCTAAAATTACTTGTCAAGTCTGGAACTCTCCTTTTACTATATATAGGTCCCGCCTAAGGTAGGCCCTAAGTGGCCCTATGGGAAGGGCGCTGTGTAGGTAAAAGGTAGGACATGTGCCTTCATTGTGTGACATGTCGTGGTAGTGACAAACAGCCTATTTGGTTCCTCACAGCTGTGAGTGCTGCCTTTCTCATGAATTGGCATTAGAAATTCCGTTATATATGTCTAAGTGTTAATTTTTGATCTATGAAGAGTATCGTGGGCAGGTTCAGTATGATTGGAATGGTAGTAAAAAATCCTGGCTATTGGTGTAGGTGAATTTTTTATTACCACTGTGGAAATGCAATTTTTAGAAAGTGGACATTTCACTGTGCTTATGACTTGTGCTTTGCAGCCTGACTCTAATCGACATCTGGGCTTTGTGCTTACTTTCCAGACAGCCATCACACAGGAAGGGTGGAGGTGTAATAGGATTACATATGCATATGCATGCTGAGTGGTCTTCCTGGGCTGGGCGAGTAGGAGGCGGGCCACACTTACATCTGTATAGGCTGTGTCCTGCCCTCACACAAAGGGCTAGTTTACCCCCTACTCATGTTTGAAGCCACGGCTGGGGTTGAAAGGGGGTGTTGTGCACTTCTGAAGTTCCTTTGAAGTGCCCCCTAGAGGAAAGACATTTTGAGAATAAGTACATTGGCTGTAGCCCCAGGTTTTCAGTCAATGCATGGGCTTGTAACCAGATGCAGCTAGTAGGAACCGCCTTTAGGACTGACCTGCTTGTTGTGCTGACCTGTGGCCTGCTGGGTTACAGGAGGGACTGTCCCTTTGCCCCAAGGACCCTGATGTGCTGGTGTGCTGCTGTTCTTCTGTTCCTGTGTGCCACCGTGACCTCCCAGGGGTCAGCATCGGATTTATGAGGCTCAAATTTGTTGGGAGCCGAGGTGCAGCGGTTTGAAGCATCGGTAACATGTGCTGAGCGCCAGTGCTTAATTTGTGCTTGTTGTTTCCGGTGCTGAGCACTGGCACTTATTTTTGAGGGCCGGGGCTTATTCTTCTGCCTCAAGCATTTGCTGCGAGCAAAAGCTGAAAATGGAAAAGACGGAGGAAGGGGAAAACGAAAAAGCGTCACAAAGGGAGAAAGTAGAAAGCTGCAGGAGTGATGTGAAGGGGCAGGGAGTGGCTTTATAGGGATTGAAGAGGCCCGAGATGGCTTCAGGATTACGCTGCCTCAGTATTCCGTGTTCCCACATTTAGGGCCATATTTATACTCCGTTTGCGCCGAAATTGCGTCGTTTTTTTTGACGCAATTTCGACGCAAAACTAACGCCAACTAACGCCATATTTATACTATGGCGTTAGAGGCGAATAGCGCCAAAGTTCCCGGAATGTGCGTCATTTTTTAGCGTGAACCCCTTCCTTGCGTTAATGATATGCAAGGGAGGCGTTCCCGTCTAAAAAATGACTCCCAGGCCTTTACGTGGTATTTATACTCCCGGGCAAAAGAGACGCCCGGGAGTTGGCGTGGCTAAAAACGGCGCATTTGCGCCACTTTTTAACGCCTGCTCAGGGCAGGCGTTAAGGGGCCTGTGGGCTCAAAATGAGCCCACAGGTGCCCTCCCATGCCCCCAGGGACCCCCCCTGCCACCCTTGCCCACCCCAGGAGGACCCCCAAGGATGGAGGGACCCACCCCAGGGACATTCAGGTAAGTTCAGGTAAGTATAATTTTTTATTTTTTATATTTTATTTTGGTGGCATAGGGGGGCCTTATTTGTGCCCCCCTACATGCCACTATGCCCAATGACCATGCCCAGGGGACAGAAGTCCCCTGGGCATGGCCATTGGGCAAGGGGGCATGACTCCTATCTTTACAATGATAGGAGTCATGTTGATGGGGGATGGGCGTCGTTAAAAAATGGCGCAAGTCGGGTTAAGACGATTTTTTCGACGTAACCTGACTTGCCCCATTTTAAGACGCCCATGCGCCATTTTCCCCCTACGCCGGCGCTGTCTGGTCTACGTGGTTTTTTCCCACGCAAACCAGGCAGCGCCGGTCTGATTGCGCCGTCTAACGCCATTCCATAAATACGGCGCCCGCTTGGCGCTTCAGAATGGCGTTAGACGGCGCAAAACTTTTTGACGCTAAACTGCGTTAGCGCAGTTTAGCGTCAAAAAGTATAAATATGGGCCTTAATTGCAGCAGCTGTGCGTTTAAAAGGAGGGCTGTCGGAACCAGCACGTTTTTATTTACAAATTGAGCAGTGCTGAGCGCTACCCTCTTGTGCCCTGACCTGCTGGGTAGGCCCGGTGGCCCTGTGAGGCCCCCACCAGTGGGGAGCGGCCATGGAGGAAGAAGGAATGCGGCACTGGCCGCCGGTGGCAACCTGCAAGCGCGGGCAAAGTGTGCTCTCCCTGGTGTCCCCGGGCACTTGCAGGCCCCCACGTCTGACATCGGAGCTCTAGGGTGGCCCCGACACTGCCGGGCCAGGGACAGAGGTCCCCCGCCAACTGGGGGAGGTGTTTGGGCCCTCCCCCCTATATTGGCAGAGTGTCGAGCTTCATGCCTTGGAAGAAGTGCATTCCCCTTAGTAGGGGAGCCCGCCGAGGCCATTGCGTCCATCACTATTCTGCACACGGGGAGCCTTGCGAGGTCTCCCGCCGAGGTGAAGAGTGTCGGCCCCCCTCTTGGGGAAATGATGGACAGGAGGGAATCCTCAACCTGTCCCGGCCGAGCCCCTCGATTCTCCATGGAACTCAGCACATTCCTGATCTGCATGGGCGGAGGGCCATGTACAGAAGGCTGGGGGAGGACTTACAGTATCATATGGAATAAAGTGCACGAGCGCTGCCTCTCCTGGTGTAGATGTTGGTGCCAGTGTGCATATGGTGATGGTGATTGGGGGATATTCTGTATTTCACAATTACATGTTTTGCCCTCAATGTTTACACTGTCTGTCAGGACTTGCTGTAATACTATATGTGTTGTTTTTACCTCATTAGTGTATAAAGGATATTTTCGGGATCTGCCTTGTGTACACGGGCATGGTATGTTTTTATGACATGTGCAATGGGGAAATATTTCATTTAATTGCACTATGAAGATGTGACAACTACCTAGTTGGCAAAGTAGTTATTGGTCTATGATTTATAAATACTTCAGTCTATTTTCATATAATTGTGGTGTGGAGTCTCTTTTGTGGTGTATTTATTGTGTCACTGGTGTGTGTGTGTTGTGCAAATGCTTCACACATTACCTCTGAGATAAGTCTGACTGCTCGTGTCAAGCTACCAAGGGGGTGAGCAGAGGTTATCTTGGGTGTGTAGCTCCCTTAACCTGACTAGAGTGGTGGGTACTGCCAGGGTTAGGTGCATACCCTAGCCAACCAGAAACCCCATTTCTAACAGTTCTTATAAAAAACGCAGTACATACACCTAAACACCTAAACACCTGCCTGGAGGTGAAGAAGGGGGGTCCATGATGTCTGCCACTCGCGCGGTTTCTGCTCGGATTGGTCCGGCAGGGACAGCACTGGCACGGATGCTCCAGTCAGCATTGGTTCTGGTGGCTGACTGGGTGAGACTTCTTAGCTCGAGCTTGCAGTGTCTCAGTCACAGATTTAAACCAAGCAGGGCTAACACGGGCTTTTATCCTTCTAAGGCAGTTATTAACCACTCAAGAAGTGGTTTCAGTCCAGCCAGCCCCTGGCCTTCCCACACCTTGCCATCCACGGATACCCTGTGGGAACTTCCACAGAGCATTCTATCAGCTTCTGCTGCTGTGTGTTTGATACCTGATGCTGGTGTCCTGCATGGTGAGGATGCAACTTTGAAACTGTCATAGGAAGAAGTGCATACAATTAAACAGATTACAATATTCACCAGATTCAGGACTTTCCTTAACACAGGTCTGCAGGGGCACCTCATTTCAGACATATAGAACCCCTAGGCAATAGTACTGTGAACCCCACAATGTGCATCCACCCAGACTTTCAGCAGCCCATTCTACCCAGGTGGATGTCACACAGCTCTACCAACAAACAACAGGCCTCCACATTCTTCCATTTATAAATATAGGAGACTGCTAATGCTCCTCGCTTGCAGCATACACTGTGACCCAAGCCAGTCACACACCTGTCAATGCACCACAGGACTAACATGCACCAGCACAGCTCAAACTCACCATACTCTGTCACAGACACACTCAAACACTCACACAAACACAGTCACTCACTCTCTATCTTCTGCATACTGCAATGCACCAAGGGTCTAACATGCACCAGCACAGCTCAAAACTCACCATACTCTCTCTGTCAGAGGCACACTCACACTCTCCACCTCACACACTGACACAGTCACTCACTCTCGGTCTTCTGCATTCTGCAATGCACCACAGGTCTAACATGCACCCCCACAGCTCAAACTCACCATACTCTGTCACAGACACACTCAAACACTCACACAAACACAGTCACTCACTCTCTGTCTTCTGCATAGTGCAATGCACCAAGGGTCTAACATGCACCAGCACAGCTCAAACTCACCATACTCTGTCACAGACACACTCACACAAACACAGTCCCTCACTCTCTATCTTCTGCATACTGCAATGCACCAAGGGTCTAACATGCACCAGCACAGCTCAAAACTCACCATACTCTGTCACAGACACACTCACACACTCACACAAACACAGTCACTCACTCTCTGTCTTCTGCATTCTGCAATGCACCAAGGGTCTAACATGCACCCGCACAGCTCAAAACTCACCATACTCTGTCACAGACACACTCACACACTCACACAAACACAGTCACTCACTCTCTGTCTTCTGCATTCTGCAATGCACCAAGGGTCTAACATGCACCAGCACAGCTCAAACTCACCATACTCTGTCACAGACACACTCACACAAACACAGTCACTCACTCTCTATCTTCTGCATACTGCAGTGCACCAAGCATCTAACATGCACCGGCACAGCTCAAACTCACCATATTCTGTCACAGACACACTCACACAAACACAGTCACTCACTCTCTATCTTCTGCATACTGCAATGCACCAGGGGTCTAACATGCACCAGCACAGCTCAAAACTCACCATACTCTGTCACAGACACACTCACACACTCACACAAACACAGTCACTCACTCTCTGTCTTCTGCATTCTGCAATGCACCAAGGGTCTAACATGCACCAGCACAGCTCAAACTCACCATACTCTGTCACAGACACACTCACACAAACACAGTCACTCACTCTCTATCTTCTGCATACTGCAATGCACCAAGGGTCTAACATGCACCAGCACAGCTCAAACTCACCATACTCTGTCACAGACACACTCACACAAACACAGTCACTCACTCTCTGTCTTCTGCATTCTGCAATGCACCAAGGGTCTAACATGCACCAGCACAGCTCAGACTCACCATACTCTCTCTGTCAGAGACACACTCACACTCCCCACCTCACACACTCACACAGTCACTCACTCTCTGTCTTCTGCAATGCACCACAGGACTAACATGCACCAGCACAGCTCAAACTCACCATACTCTGTCACAGACACACTCACACACTCACACAAACACAGTCACTCACTCTCTGTCTTCTGCATTCTGCAATGCACCAAGGGTCTAACATGCACCAGCACAGCTCAAACTCACCATACTCTCTCTGTCAGAGACACACTCACTCTCTCCACCTCACACAGTCACTCACTCTCTGTCTTCTGCATTCTGCAATGCACCACAGGTCTAACATGCACCAGCACAGCTCAAACTCACCATACTCTCTCTGTCAGAGACACACTCACACTCTCCACCTCACACACTCACACAAACACAGTCACTCACTCACTCTGTCTTCTGCATTCTGCAATGCGCCACAGGTCTAACATGCACCAGCACAGCTCAAACTCACCATCCTCTCTCTGTCAGAGACACACTCACACTCTCCACCTCACACACTCACACAGTCACTCACTCTCTGTCTTCTGCATTCTGCAATGCACCACAGGTCTAACATGCACCCCCACAGCTCAAACTCACCATACTCTGTCACAGACACACTCAAACACTCACACAAACACAGTCACTCACTCTCTATCTTCTGCATACTGCAATGCACCAAGGGTCTAACATGCACCAGCACAGCTCAAACTCACCATACTCTGTCACAGACACACTCAAACACTCACACAAACACAGTCACTCACTCTCTATCTTCTGCATACTGCAATGCACCAAGGGTCTAACATGCACCAGCACAGCTCAAAACTCACCATACTCTGTCACAGACACACTCACACTCTCACACAAACACAGTCACTCACTCTCTATCTTCTGCATACTGCAATGCACCAAGGGTCTAACATGCACCAGCACAGCTCAAAACTCACCATACTCTGTCACAGACACACTCACACACTCACACAAACACAGTCACTCACTCTCTGTATTCTGCATTCTGCAATGCACCAAGGGTCTAACATGCACCAGCACAGCTCAAACTCACCATACTCTGTCACAGACACACTCACACACTCACACAAACACAGTCACTCACTCTCTGTCTTCTGCATTCTGCAATGCACCAAGGGTCTAACATGCACCAGCACAGCTCAAACTCACCATACTCTGTCACAGACACACTCACACAAACACAGTCACTCACTCTCTGTCTTCTGCATACTGCAATGCACCAAGGGTCTAACATGCACCAGCACAGCTCAAACTCACCATACTCTGTCACAGACACACTCACACAAACACAGTCACTCACTCTCTGTCTTCTGCATACTGCAATGCACCAAGGGTCTAACATGCACCAGCACAGCTCAAACTCACCATACTCTGTCACAGACACACTCACACAAACACAGTCACTCACTCTCTATCTTCTGCATACTGCAATGCACCAAGGGTCTAACATGCACCAGCACAGCTCAAAACTCACCATACTCTGTCACAGACACACTCACACAAACACAGTCACTCACTCTCTGTCTTCTGCATTCTGCAATGCACCAGGGGTCTAACATGCACCAGCACAGCTCAAACTCACCATACTCTGTCACAGACACACTCACACAAACACAGTCACTCACTCTCTGTCTTCTGCATTCTGCAATGCACCAAGGGTCTAACATGCACCAGCACAGCTCAGACTCACCATACTCTCTCTGTCAGAGACACACTCACACTCCCCACCTCACACACTCACACAGTCACTCACTCTCTGTCTTCTGCAATGCACCACAGGACTAACATGCACCAGCACAGCTCAAACTCACCATACTCTGTCACAGACACACTCACACACTCACACAAACACAGTCACTCACTCTCTGTCTTCTGCATTCTGCAATGCACCAAGGGTCTAACATGCACCAGCACAGCTCAAACTCACCATACTCTCTCTGTCAGAGACACACTCACTCTCTTCACCTCACACGCACACACAGTCACTCACTCTCTGTCTTCTGCATTCTGCAATGCACCACAGGTCTAACATGCACAAGCACAGCTCAAACTCACCATACTCTCTCTGTCAGAGACACACTCACCCTCTCCACCTCACACACTCACACAGTCATTCACTCTCTGTCTTCTGCAATGCACCACAGGCCTAACATGCACCAGCACAGCTCAAACTCACCATACTCTGTCACAGACACACTCAAACACTCACACAAACACAGTCACTCACTCTCTGTCTTCTGCATTCTGCAATGCACCAAGGGTCTAACATGCACCAGCACAGCTCAAACTCACCATACTCTCTCTGTCAGAGACACACTCACTCTCTTCACCTCACACACACACACAGTCACTCACTCTCTGTCTTCTGCATTCTGCAATGCACCACAGGTCTAACATGCACCAGCACAGCTAAAACTCACCATACTCTCTCTGTCAGAGACACACTCACTCTCTCCACCTCACACACTCACACAGTCACTCACTCTCTATCTTCTGCATTCTGCAATGCACCAGAGGTCTAACATGCACCAGCACAGCTCAAACTCACCATACTCTGTCAGAGACACACTCACACACTCACACAAACACAGTCACTCACTCTCTGTCTTCTGCATAGTGCAATGCACCAAGGGTCTAACATGCACCAGCACAGCTCAAACTCACCATACTCTGTCACAGACACACTCACACAAACACAGTCACTCACTCTCTATCTTCTGCATACTGCAATGCACCAAGGGTCTAACATGCACCAGCACAGCTCAAACTCACCATACTCTCTCTCTCACACTCTCCACCTCACACACTCACACAGTCACTCACTCTCTGACTTCTGCATTCTGCAATGCACCACAGGTCTAACATGCAGCAGCACAGCTCAAACTCACCATACTCTCTCTGTCAGAGACACACTCACTCTCTCCACCTCACACACACACACACACACACAGTCACTCACTCTCTGTCTTCTGCATAGTGCAATGCAGCAAGGGTCTAACATGCACCAGCACAGCTCAAACTCACCATACTCTCTCTGTCAGAGACACACTCACACTCCCCACCTCACACACTCACACAGTCACTCACTCTCTGTCTTCTGCATTCTGCAATGCACCACAAGTCTAACATGCACCAGCACAGCTCAAACTCACAATACTCTCTCTGTCAGACACACACTCACATTCACCACCTCACACACTCACTCACTCACTCTCTGGCTTCTGCATTCTGCAATGCACCACAGGTCTAACATGCACCAGCACAGCTAAAACTCACCATACTCTCTCTGTCAGAGACACACTCACACTCTCCACCTCACACACTCACACAAACACAGTCACTCACTCTCTGTCTTCTGCATTCTGCAATGCACCAGAGGTCTAACATGCACCAGCACAGCTCAAACTCACCATATACTCTGTCACATACACACTCCCACTCTCACACAAACACAGTCACTCACTCTCTGTCTTCTGCATACTGCAATGCACCACAGGTCTAACATGCACCAGCACAGCTCAAACTCACCATACTCTCTCTGTCAGAGACACACTCACTCTCTTCACCTCACACACTCACACAGTCACTCACTCTCTATCTTCTGCATTCTGCAATGCACCAGAGGTCTAACATGCACCAGCACAGCTCAAACTCACCATACTCTGTCAGAGACACACTCACACACTCACACAAACACAGTCACTCACTCTCTGTCTTCTGCATAGTGCAATGCACCAAGGGTCTAACATGCACCAGCACAGCTCAAACTCACCATACTCTGTCACAGACACACTCACACAAACACAGTCACTCACTCTCTATCTTCTGCATACTGCAATGCACCAAGGGTCTAACATGCACCAGCACAGCTCAAACTCACCATACTCTCTCTGTCAGAGACACACTCACTCTCTCCACCTCACACACACACACACACACACACACACAGTCACTCACTCTCTGTCTTCTGCATTCTGCAATGCACCACAGGTCTAACATGCACCAGCACAGCTCAAACTCACCATACTCTCTTTGTCAGAGACACACTCACATTCTCCACCTCACACAG
This sequence comes from Pleurodeles waltl, assembly GCF_031143425.1. Lineage (NCBI taxonomy): Eukaryota > Metazoa > Chordata > Amphibia > Caudata > Salamandridae > Pleurodeles > Pleurodeles waltl. Next base: position 11,764,483 of record NC_090446.1, read on the forward strand.
TCACACAGTCACTCACTCTCTGACTTCTGCATTCTGCAATGCACCACAGGTCTAACACGCAGCAGCACAGCTCAAACTCACCATACTCTCTCTGTCAGAGACACACTCACTCTCTCCACCTCACACACACACACACACACACACACAGTCACTCACTCTCTGTCTTCTGCATTCTGCAATGCACCACAAGTCTAACATGCACCAGCACAGCTCAAACTCACCATACTCTCTTTGTCAGAGACACACTCACATTCTCCACCTCACACAGTCACTCACTCTCTGTCTTCTGCATTCTGCAATGCACCACAAGTCTAACAAGCACCAGCACAGCTCAAACTCACCATGCTCTCTCTGTCAGAGACACACTCACACTCTCCACCTCACACACTCACACAGTCAGTCACTCTCTGTCTTCTGCAATGCACCACAGTACTAACATGCACCAGCACAGCTCAACCTCACCATACTCTCTCTGTCAGAGACACACTCACACTCTCCACCTCACACACTCACACACAGTGACTCACTCTCGGTCTTCTGCATTCTGCAATGCACCACAGGCCTAACATGCACCCCCACAGCTCAAACTCACCATACTCTGTCACAGACACACTCACACACTCACACAAACACAGTCACTCACTCTCTGTCATCTGCATTCTGCAATGCACCACAGGTCTAACACGCAGCAGCACACCTCAAACTCACCATACTCTCTCTGTCAGAGACACACTCACACTCCCCACCTCACACACTCACACAGTCACTCACTCTCTGACTTCTGCATTCTGCAATGCACCACAGGTCTAACACGCAGCAGCACAGCTCAAACTCACCATACTCTCTCTGTCAGAGACACACTCACACTCCCCACCTCACACACTCACACAGTCACTCACTCTCTGTCTTCTGCATTCTGCAATGCACCACAAGTCTAACATGCACCAGCACAGCTAAAACTCACAATACTCTCTCTGTCAGACACACACTCACATTCACCACCTCACACACTCACTCACTCACTCTCTGGCTTCTGCATTCTGCAATGCACCAGAGGTCTAACATGCACCAGCACAGCTCAAACTCACCATACTCTCTCTGTCAGAGACACACTCACACTCTCCACCTCACACACTCACACAAACACAGTCACTCACTCTCTGTCTTCTGCATTCTGCAATGCACCACAAGTCTAACACGCAGCAGCATAGCTCAAACTCACAATACTCTCTCTGTCAGACACACACTCACATTCACCACCTCACACACTCACTCACTCACTCTCTGGCTTCTGCATTCTGCAATGCACCAGAGGTCTAACATGCACCAGCACAGCTCAAACTCACTATACTCTCTCTGTCAGAGACACACTCACACTCTCCACCACACACACTCACTCAAACACAGTCACTCACTATCTGTCTCCTGCATTCTGCAATGCACCACAGGTCTAACATGCACCAGCACAGCTAAAACTCACCATACTCTCTCTCTCTGAGACACACTCACACTCTCCACCTCACACACTCACACAAACACAGTCACTCACTCTCTGTCTTCTGCATTCTGTAATGCACCACAGGTCTAACATGCACCAGCACATCTCAAACTCACCATACTCTCTCTGTCAGAGACACACTCACACTCTCCACCTCACACACTCACACAGTCACTCACTCTTTGTCTTCTGCATTCTGCAATGCACCAAGGGACTAACATGCACCAGCACAGCTCAAACTCACCATACTCTCTCTGTCAGAGACACACTCACACTCTCCACCTCACACACTCACACAGTCACTCACTCTCTGTCTTCTGCATTCTGCAATGCACCACAGGTCTAACATGCAGCAGCACAGCTCAAACTCACCATACTCTCTCTGTCAGAGACACACTCACACTCTCCACCTCACACGCTCACACAGTCACTCACTCTCTGTCTTCTCCATTCTGCAATGCACCACAGGTTTAACATGCACCAGCACAGCTCACCCTCACCATATACTCTCTGTAGGAGACACACACACTCTCCACCTCACACACTCACACAGTCACTCACTCTCTGTCTTCTGCATTCTGCAATGCACCACAGGTCTAACATGCACCCCCACAGCTCAAACTCACCATACTCTGTCACAGACACACTCACACAAACACAGTCACTCACTCTCTGTCATCTGCATTCTGCAATGCACCACAGGTCGAACACGCAGCAGCACACCTCAAACTCACCATACTCTCTCTGTCAGAGACACACTCACACTCCCCACCTCACACACTCACACAGTCACTCACTCTCTGACTTCTGCATTCTGCAATGCACCACAGGTCTAACACGCAGCAGCACAGCTCAAACTCACCATACTCTCTCTGTCAGAGACACACTCACACTCCCCACCTCACACACTCACACAGTCACTCACTCTCTGTCTTCTGCATTCTGCAATGCACCACAAGTCTAACATGCACCAGCACAGCTCAAACTCACAATACTCTCTCTGTCAGACACACACTCACATTCACCACCTCACACACTCACTCACTCACTCTCTGGCTTCTGCATTCTGCAATGCACCAGAGGTCTAACATGCACCAGCACAGCTCAAACTCACCATACTCTCTCTGTCAGAGACACACTCACACTCTCCACCTCACACACTCACACAAACACAGTCACTCACTATCTGTCTCCTGCATTCTGCAATGCACCACAGGTCTAACATGCACCAGCACAGCTAAAACTCACCATACTCTCTCTGTCAGAGACACACTCACACTCTCCACCTCACACACACACACACACACAGTCACTCACTCTCTGTCTTCTGCATTCTGCAATGCACCAAGGGACTAACATGCACCAGCACAGCTCAAACTCGCCATCCTCTCTCTGTCAGAGACACACTCACACTCTCCACCTCACACACTCACACAGTCACTCACTCTCTGTCTTCTGCATTCTGCAATGCACCACAGGTTTAACATGCAGAAGCACAGCTCAAACTCACCATACTCTCTCTGTCAGAGACACACTCACTCTCTTCACCTCACACACACACACACACACAGTCACTCACTCTCTGTCTTCTCCATTCTGCAATGCACCACAGGTTTAACATGCACCAGCACAGCTTAAACTCACCATACTCTCTCTGTCAGAGACACACTCACACTCTCCACCTCACACACTCACACAGTCACTCACTCTCTGTCTTCTGCATTCTGCAATGCACCACAGGTTTAACATGCACCAGCACAGCTCAACCTCACCATATACTCTCTGTAGGAGACACACACTCTCCACCTCACACACTCACACAGTCACTCACTCTCTGTCTTCTGCATTCTGCAATGCACCACAGGTCTAACATGCACCCCCACAGCTCAAACTCACCATACTCTGTCACAGACACACTCACACACTCACACAAACACAGTCACTCACTCTCTGTCATCTGCATTTTGCAATGCACCACAGGTCTAACACGCAGCAGCACACCTCAAACTCACCATACTCTCTCTGTCAGAGACACACTCACACTCTCCACCTCACACACTCACACAGTCACTCACTCTCTGACTTCTGCATTCTGCAATGCACCACAGGTCTAACACGCAGCAGCACAGCTCAAACTCACCATACTCTCTCTGTCAGAGACACACTCACTCTCTCCACCTCTCACACACACACACACACAGTCACTCACTCTCTGTCTTCTGCATTCTGCAATGCACCACAGGTCTAACATGCACCAGCACAGCTCAAACTCACCATACTCTCTTTGTCAGAGACACACTCACACTCTCCACCTCACACAGTCACTCACTCTCGGTCTTCTGCATTCTGCAATGCACCACAGTACTAACATGCACCAGCACAGCTCAAACTCACCATACTCTGTCACAGACACACTCCCACTCTCACACAAACACAGTCACTCACTCTCTGTCTTCTGCATACTGCAATGCACCACAGGTCTAACATGCACCAGCACAGCTAAAACTCACCATACTCTCTCTGTCAGAGACACACTCACACTCTCCACCTCACACACACACACAGTCACTCACTCTCTGTCTTCTGCATTCTGCAATGCACCACAGGTCTAACATGCACCAGCACAGCTCAAACTCACCATACTCTCTCTGTCAGAGACACACTCACACTCCCCACCTCACACACTCACACAGTCACTCACTCTCTGTCATCTGCATTCTGCAATGCACCAAGGGACTAACATGCAGCAGCACAGCTCAAACTCACCATACTCTCTCTGTCAGAGACACACTCACACTCTCCACCTCACACACTCACACAGTCACTCACTCTCTGTCTTCTGCATTCTGTAATGCACCACAGGTCTAACATGCAGCAGCACAGCTCAAACTCACCATACTCTCTCTGTCAGAGACACACTCACACTCTCCACCTCACACACTCACACAGTCACTCACTCTCTGTCTTCTGCATTCTGCAATGCACCACACACACAAATACACTCAAACTCTCCATCCCACTGACTGTGAAATGCCACACAGACACACAAGCACACTCACACTCTCATCTCACACACTCTGCAATGTCTCACACACAAACACATACTCAAACTCTCCCTCTGCCTGACCGTGCAAGGCCACACACACACCACACAAGCACACTCTCATCTCACGCACTCTACAGTGCCACACACAAACTCACACACCCTCAAATACACCATCCCCCTGACTGTGCAATGTCACACAGACATGCAAGCACACTCACACTCTCATCTGATCACACTCTGCAATGTCTCACACACAAACACATACTCAAACTCTCCCTCTGCCTGGCGGTGCAATGCCACACACACACCACGCAAGCACACTCACACTCTCATCTCACATACTCTACAGTGCCACACACACACAAATACACTCACAAACTCATCTCACACACCATGCAAGAACACACACACTAACACACTCAAATTCTCCATCCCACTGACTGTGCAATGTCACACACCACACAAGCACACTCATACTCTCATGTCACGCATTCTACAATGCCACATACACACACTCAAACTCTTCATCCCACACACTGAGTGATGCCCCACACTCACAAACACATCTAACACACCATGCAAGAACACACACACAAACACACTTAAATTCTCCATCCCACTGTCTGTCACACACACACACCACACAAGCACACTCACTCTCATGTCATGCACTCTACAATGCCACATACACACACTCAAACTCTTCATCCCACACACTGAGTGATGCCCCATACTCACAAATACCCTCACACTCTCATCTCACACACTCTGCCATGCGACACACACACACAAACACACTCTCTCATCCCACACACTCGTCAATGCCACACAAACACAATCATTCACACACTAACCATCTCACACATTCTCTGATGTCTCACACACATAAACACAGTCACTCACACCCTCTTTATCTCACACACTGCGATGCCACTTTCAAACTCTCTCCCATTGCCCATCACACACACTTTGTGATGCCACACAGAAACACACCTACATTCTCATCTCACACACTCTGCAATGCCCCACACAGACAAACACACTCACAGGCTCTCCATCTCACATAGTCTGCAATGCCACACAGAAACACACTCACTCACACACTCTCCATCTCACACACACACTCACACACTCTCCATCTCACACATTCTGCGATGTGACATACACAATCAATCTTACACTGTTCATCTCACACCCACTGCAGTGCCACACACACAAACAAGCCCAGACGCTCCATCCCACACGGTCTGCGATGCCACACACACACAAACACACATTCTGGGATGCCACACAAACAAACACAGTCACTCACATACTCTCCTTCTCACACACCCTGTGATGTCACACAGCTATTCACACACACACACTCACATTAACAGCATTCAAAACGTTTATTTTGCTTCCATTGCTGGTTGTCATGTATTTCTGAGAGCGGAGCAGCAGTCCCCGGAAACCAGGCAGGCGCTTGTCTTCAGGGCGCTGCCTCAGGGACTGAGCGGGCACATCTCAGTCAGGAGGATGACTGTCCCCTGCCCGCTACTTCCGCCTCAGTGGCGCCCTGCCCGAATCAAGAACAAAAAGTGCCTGTGGTGTGGTTGAGACACAGGGAGCGATGACACAAGCGCACACACAAGCAGTCTGGCGTCGGGTCAGTGGGTCCTCTCACTGGGGGCCACTTGTGATCAGACTGGCAGCCCACTCCTGGCCCTCTTTCACTGCAACGCTGTCACCTGTGCACACCTGATCTCACCCTGGCAAGAGCACCAGACGAGTGTGACGTGGAATGGAGCTGACAATAGGGGGGTGCCCCACCCTGGACACCCCCAGCCCATCCAAAGAAGCACCCCTGGGTGCATTACAACTCAGGACAAGAAAGCGGCCTTCTGATCACGGGGAGCCTTCTGGGAATTCTAATCCTGGCCTTTGTGCAATGTCAGGACCTGGTAAGAGCGAGCACAGAGCTCCAGAAGGGTGAACAGCTTCACCTAGTTTTACAAGGGATTTAATCATCTTTATCCACAGCCATCTCTTCAGGTGAATTACACGAACAGGGCTATGTGTGCTCTATATCTGGCCTCCCCAGCTGTGTCCTGGTATAGTGGGGTGGCACTCTGCCCCATGTGATCACAACTAACGTGGAAACATTCACACATTCTCTTCCATGGCTGCTGGGACCTTTAGACCCATGTGTTACTGCTGTTCGGGTGCACGTTGCAGTTCAGCAGTTTTAGCAGTAACCTGCATAAGGACGTGGGTGCCAATTATGGTCACTCCTTGTTTCAGTTCTACCTTCCAGCAAGTCGCTGCTTAAATCTGTGCCAGGCTGATTAGAACATAAGTTGACTTATTAAGGCAGGAACTGGGTACATGGAGAAGTTTCTCTGCTATATTGCACGTCTCCTGGCCTGTGAAAACTGTCTGCTACTTAGCCAGCAGGCAGGTAAATAATGGAATTTCTTTGCTATTTTCAAGTCCGCTGGCCAAACTACACATAATGTCTGCTCTTTTGCAAGTGGTTGGGTAAAGAGTGAAGCTTCTGACAATACACCAGCAGTGCCTTCTTTCTTATGTGCTCAAACCCCTGTCTAAACAGTGTATAATGACTATCTTTTAGCCACAGCCACGTAAATAGTGATGGTTGCATGTGATTTACTCAGCCACTGGCCAAACAGTGCAGAATCTCTACTATTTAACCAGCGTTCAGGTAAATAGTGAACTGTCTCTGCTATTTGCAAAGCCACAGGCCAAACAGTGCAGAATCTCTACTATTTAACCAGCATTCGGGTAAATAGTGAACTGTCTCTGCTATTTGCAAAGCCACAGGCCAAACAGTGCAGAATCTCTACTATTTAACCAGCATTCGGGTAAATAGTGAACTGTCTCTGCTATTTGCAAAGCCACTGGCCAAACAGTGCAGAATCTCTACTATTTAACCAGCATTCGGGTAAATAGTGAACTGTCTCTGCTATTTGCAAAGCCACAGGCCAAACAGTGCAGAATCTCTACTATTTAACCAGCATTCGGGTAAATAGTGAACTGTCTCTGCTATTTGCAAAGCCACAGGCCAAACAGTGCAGAATCTCTACTATTTAACCAGCATTCAGGTAAATAGTGAACTGTCTCTGCTATTTGCAAAGCCACAGGCCAAACAATAAATAACATCTACAATTTAAGCAGCTGCCGGGTAAACAGCAGCGAAAGTTCATTATTTATCGGGTGGCAGGCTAAGCAGCTGCTATAATAAATATAGCAGTAAAAGCCTCTTCTTGGCAGTCAGGGTAGTGGTAAACTCACAGATGTGCACCATGCATGCCACCTGTGATCTCTGGCACCAGGCGCAGAGCCGCCAAAGTTTCCCAGGTCCATGCATGATGTACTGGTCCAGTCCAACTTCTTTTACTTTGAATTATGGGACTTGTGGTTCTGTTTTATAATGGAATAAACAAGACTGCATTTCCCAGAATTGAAAGATATAACCTGGACAGGAGCAGCACATCGCACACGAACCTGGGAAAGTTGACAGGGCTGCAGGTGCTGTAAAAAAATCAACTCAAATGTGCAAGTTAGTCGTGACGTCATTTCTTATTATATGAGGAGCAGGGCTCACAACCAGGCTGTACCTCTGACTTTAATATATATGGGTTTTAGACAGGTATCACATAGGTGTCACTGGGACCCCCACAACAGTGTTGCCTTTTTAAGCCACAGAGAATTGCATTCTGGGACTTGTAGTTTGACTTCAGTATTGACGCATTAGCTAAAAAATCCCAGCATGCAACGTGTTGTTGAGTACACCACAGTCTTTTAATGCTGACAAAAAAACAAATATATATAACCAGTGTATTTACTCACCGCATTTAGGGTAACACACCGTGAGAAGGTCGTCTGCCCTGAGCTGGAAAGTGTCTAGCGCCTGGAAAGTCTCTGGGCTGCACAGCATGCTGGGGTACAGCACCCCCTTATAGGTGAACAACAGCTCCTCGGGGGCCTCTCCCTTCGCTGCAGCCGAGAGTTGTTCGTTTATTTCCACAAATCTCTCTGCCATCTTGATTCAGGCTGTGTGTGAGAGGGTGTGCCAAGGAGGGCTGTGAGCCTGTGAGCGAGGAGAGGTGAGGCTGGGCCTGACACACACGGCCCCTTCTGTCCCTCACACAGGAGGTGACAGCATCCTTTATGTGAGAGGAGCCGGGGAGGAGAGAAGGGGAGTGTCTCAGGGAGGGAGGGAAGTGGGACAGAGGGTGTGTAGGGCTATACAGCGCTTTGAGTCACAGCTCCTTGGCGCTATGCCCGGTATCCTGACATCATCCGACCCTTGCTTTTTAAATTACAGGATAGTTCAATCTGGGACACGTGGTTATGGCTAAAAACAAAAGGAACTGCTGCTCGCATATTTTGTGAAGGGTTCACTCACATCATGCATTAAAACAAGCATTGGACACGCCAATTGTTTTGAATGTTGTGTAGTGAAAATATCATACCAAGCTTCACAGCACAACAAGTGTACAACATGGACAGCAGCAGGCAGGGCCGGCTTTAGGGTGGTGCGACCGGTGCGGCCGCACTGGGCGCGACCTGGACGGGGTCACTGATCTCAGGGGGGCGCTGTGTTTAGCAATGACTTACCATTTAAAAGTACCTGCTGCAGAGTTCCTTGTGTGTCCAGCTTTCAGACAGAAATAAAAATGTCAGGATAACGTTTGTGATTAATGTTCCTACTAGAGAGAGACATGGAGTTTTTTCTAATGTTAGTTTTAACTCACCATACAGTAACTCAGAGGGTTAATGTGCTAGCTGCAAAGAACAGATCTGTATTTTATGTGGATAGCTGCGTGGATTAGTAAAACCTTTTACCAGCGCTTTAAAGCAAATTAAATGTAAGTGAGAGAGGGGCTATGAATGGATGAGGGACACTTTTGAGGGGTGGTAATAAGGGAATCCGAGGAAGAGGTCACGTGGGGGTGCCATCTATCTGCTGTGCACCCAGCCTCCCTGGGCCCTGCACTGGAGAACCAGCTGATCTTTAAAGGTCCCCCACCCCTTGCCACCTCTACACACCAAGGGGACCGACCGGACTCACCTTGAAGTCCGTAAACCAAGAAATGGCCCTGCACTCTCACCCACAAGTCAGTTTTACCCTACTGAAACACATTATGTAGGTTATATGAACATTTGTGGGGAGAAAAGTTCAAAAAGTGAAACAGATGTGCAAAACAAGCTCCATCACAAAGAGATATACACTAGTTAGATATTTTTATATATTTCCAGTGACATGAATACTCCCATTTGTAATAGTCAGTGATACATCAACACTTGAAGTGCGTATACTCATCATACTATACACATTGTTCATCCAAACAATTACATTCGCTTCGGCTCAAGAGAAATCACAGTCTCTGTGCAGATATACTCTCATGAATATCCCAATGAATTCATTTGTTTGTATAGTGATGATGTGCAATCCTAACACTGAAGTAGCAAACACATGTTTCACGGAATCCCCGCTTCTTCAGGGCTAAAAGGTAGTGAAAACAAGAAAATCTAAATAAACACAAAGAATAAAAGAGAGATAAGTGAAGAAAACGTCATATACAGAAATATAAATCATCTGTAGAAAGTGCACTGAACTCAGTAAGATAACAAAAAATGTACCGGCTTCGCAAATCACAAAACACAATGAGACAAAAATCCCCAAACATCAGAGTATGTGAATGATATAACACCTGTACTGACATCATCAACACCCAACAACACAGAAAGTACAAATCTAAAAGAAAAAGTAAAAGAAAACAGGGCAAGTATTAAAGATAAAATGATCAGTGAGTCTATTCTAAGCCCTTCTTGGGAAAATGGCTCTTGAATGTGCTTCTGATGCGAAGGTTTTCCTTCGTAGTTTGTCCCTTCTGCGATGTCTCTCTTATATCAGCAAAAATGGTTCTCTATGATTCAGTATTCTATTTTATAAAGGTGGGCGCAGTTAAGATTGGATGGGTTTTCTCCTTGATGGGTTACTGTGCAGTTATATATTGGTTTCCATGCTGTTCTTTGGCAGGTGCTTGGAAGGATACGTCTATGCAATGCTGGGCACATTGTGTGCTGGAGGATGGGGATGTTCCCACTGTCCAACGGACACTGCATTGAGAAGATTCTTATAGATTTGGAGACTGGAGGCCGCCCTGGTGCTGTCAGTATTTGATCAAAGAGTGGGATCTGGTGTTTGGGTGTTTGACACTCGCAGGATTTATGTGATCTCTCTCTCTACTGCTGGGTAGATCTGCTGTCTGGCCTTTCTTGTGGGTTGGTTATCTGTTCTCTTATCTCTGGTTTCATTTTATCTTTAAATCTTGCCCTGTTCTCTTTTACATTTTCTTTTGGATTTCAACTTCCTCTGTTGTTGGGCTTTGATGTTGTCACTACATGTGTTATCTCGTTCACATACTCTGTTGCTTGGGGATGTTTGCCTCATTTTGTTTTGTGATTTGCAAAGCCAGTACATTTTTGTTATCCCATTCTATGTGTTGTAACTGAGTTCAGTGCACTTTGTACAGATTAGTTCTATATCCGTACATCATGGTTTCCTTCACTTCTCTCTGTTGTTATTTGTGCTTTTTTGTTTTTCTTGTTTCCGCTATCATTTAGTCCTAAGGAAGTGGGGATTCAGGGAAACACATGTTGCCCACCTCAGTGCTATGATTGCGCATCATCACAACATGAAGATAATAATTCATCAGGATTTTCATGTGAGTGCATCTGAAAAGAGACAGTGATTTATCTTGAGTCGAAGTAAATGTAATTTTTTGGATGAACAAAGTGTTTAGTATGATGGTTATACAGACTTCATGTGCTGATGTATCACTGATGATTATAAATGGTTGTATTCATGTCACTGGCAATATATAAAACCTCTAACTAATAAATCTCTCAGTGGTGTGTCTGCTTCACTTTTGACTCCCCACGTAGTTTCATGTAACTCACCTTGAAGTCCGCCTGTGCATTGCTTTTCCGAGTGGTCTCCCACAGTGGTCCTCGCCAAAACCGGGAACTACCCGAACTCCTCCAGCGGGTCCAGAGGACGCCTTGATGAACTCGATCTAAGAACAGAAGGAGACACTGGGAAACGCTTTGCCTGATTCTATTGTGCATTTTTAAAGATTTCTCTCTTTGATTTCTTTGGTGCGTAATTATGCACAATATGACTATTTAGTACTTACACAATTTTATAAAAATCTTAAGTGTTTTTGTAAATTTGTCTCGAGTTCTTCCTTTGAGTGTGTGTCTTACTTTATTGATACTGTGAGCACAACAAATGTGTTGCACTTCTCCAAGATTGGCCTAACCGGTCGACTAAGCTACCATAAAAATTAGAGCATTAGCTGGTCTAGTTTTTATGTCTGTAAACCAATGTGTGGTTGCCTGGACTGTCTGCACAGTGTGCCTGGTTTTGCACACTACATAGAGAGCCAGCCTCCTATACCTAGTACATGGTACCAAGGGTACCCAGGGCATAGGTGGTATAGGGGTCCCCAGGGCTGCAGCACAAGTTTATGCCACCCTGGGCGACCCAAGTGCCCTCACCATGTGTGGCACAGTTCAATGCACTTCCTTACATATTTGGCAGACACCCCTGAGAAAGGCCTCTTCAGCCCAGGAGTCAGGGTGCATTATATTTAAGGTGAAGACATGTAAGCACAAGCTTATATCTCTTGATAGTGCCTTTACCATTAAAGTACCCTATAAGTGAAAGCCGGCCCTTGGGATAACATGGGACTTGCACCCGGGCAGACTCGGATTGCTAGTTCCATGATGGTACTGCCTAGATATGTAGAGTTTAATGTCAAACAACATTCCTTCTCTCTCTAAACACAAATATGGTGTCTAGGGATGGCTGGCATGTACCCAGGTGGCATCTTAGAGGTTACCCACCTGTATGCTTTAACTTTTTTGTGCTCTTGCCAGGCCGTTATTTTCCAGTACCTGCTGCCGCCAAGTCAGGATTCTGACTTTCTGCCAGGTAGAGTGAACCCTCCCAGGAGTCACAAACAAAGGCTGAGGCAGGAAGGAGGTCACACCTCCTGCCCCCCAGCCAGGCTGGTGAATTGGCACTTCAGGGCAGTGAGCTTCAATGGTTTCACTACCCCTGAAAGGCGTCTATGCTGTCCTCAGAGGAGGACACAGCCCCTGCCGCCCCCAGACACATTTGCTCATGGACAGTTGGGAAATTAGGTATGCAGGTTAGTGGACACCCCCAGAAGGCTGACCACACTTCTAAGGTAAGCAGCCAGATCTGTGCACTAAACTTTGATTTCTGCCATGTGACCTGCTCCACCTGTTGTGGTCACCTCAGGGGCGGATTAGCTGCAGGAGCTAGCTGCCTATTGGCCACTAGCCTTCACACCCATAACTCCCCTAAATTCAGGATTTAAGGGACTCCCCGGGCACCAGAACCTCAGATTTGAAAAGACAGATACTCAGTCCCTGAGGCAACAGACTGGGAACTCTGTGATCGACCCTCGTCCTTGGCTCAAACTCAGCACTCCCGACCAGAGGGTCATGGAGGGTGCCAGATGCACCCTCAATTTCCCTTGGACTAGTGGCACTAGTCCCCTGCTAACTGCAGGTAAAAACGCTTGCGGGATCTGATGATTCACTTGCCATTGGGCACTACGTGGGATCGACCAAATCAAGGTGGTCTGATGTCTTCTGGGATTTGTAGTCTCACCTGCCCCAAAGTTTCAAACCACTAAATCACTCCCCCAGACTCTGTGAAGTTCTCTAAACTTTTCTTTGTGTTTACCACTGCCGAGGCTCGTTGGCTGTCAGTCCGGTAACTGACCCCCACACCTGACACTGCATCTGCAGGTCACACCATGTACCCTGCATCTGACATCAACAACCCAGTCCATGCTGTGTTTTTGCTTCTTCTTTCTTGCAGCATTGTGTGAGCGGTAAATTCAGCACCAGTGTGGGTTACGCACAGGCAGGACAACTCTGCACCCAGACTCCACGGGCTAGGTAAAATTGAACTGTCTGTCGTGGCCTGGTCCTCGGGCCTGCACCCCCTTACCCCTATAGGGATTCCAAGTAACTTTACCTCAAAGTGACCGATTGTCACTAGTGATTTTTCCCATTGACTGCAACGTTACGTTTTCAATGTGCATTTTTACTGTGGTTTTATATTGCTTCTAAAATCTATAACTCCGGTTGTACTGATGCAACTCTGTTCATTTTGGTGTCTAAATTAAGATATAAATAAGCTCTAATTTTACAAATCAGTGTTGGATTCCTTTCGAGCCGTGCCGATTATTGATTGCCCATGTTGGAGCCCTGGAATTCTTAACACATGTTCCTCTAGTAAAGCCTGACTGCTCTTTGCCACACTGCCAGGACTGAGCTAAGGATTGATGAGTGTGAATCCAAGGACCATCTTTGGAGTATGTGAGATGATTACATGATGAGGGCTGACACCTACATCACATAATACTTCACTTTCCTACAAGGATCATTTTCCAGACAGAGGAAGTGAGTCCTCTGTCCAAGGACCTAGAACTGGTTTTGGTTGGTTCTCTTTCATGTCATTTTCTGTCAGACCAACCTTTGTGCAAGGCGTTGGCTCTCACAGCAATTATGCGGCCTTGAAACATGCATATCCAAAACAAAGGTAGAATTAACTATGAAGTGTCCGCACCTGGCAACCATAAGTGTTTTGAAGCAGTAATCAGGGACAGGCAAAATGATGGACATTGCCCAGGAACTTCCTCACCTTGAACAACAGAAATAACTGACCCACCCAACACTCCTGCCATCTACCAAATGCCAGTGAGGAGGAGGAGCTCCCCAGCATCCATCTTATTGAACTTCTAGGGGAAACCATGTCTCCATCCTCCTTGACTTGTTTCTGGGTCTCCTCCCCTCAGCCACCTGTGGAATGCAGACAACACTTCCAGTGTCTGGGGAAACTGTATCCAAGCTCCATTTTCTGCTCTGCTGAACCAGGGGCATCCAAAATGGATCTCCCTGCTCCTGGTACTCAGACTCTCATCACACCCAGAGTCCTACAGCCACATGTGTTTCACACCTATTGTACCAAAATGCAATCAACATGAACAAAGAACATCAATGCAAGATTGTGAGCTTACATGTGAAGTGGAACCGCAGAAGAGAAGGGTCAGCAGAGCACGTTGCCTATTGACACAGAAGAAAAGGTCTGGTTTTACTAAACATTCACAAAACTTGGTCGCTGCCACCAGCAATTTATGGGACTAACCCGGGACATGGATAGCTGTCTTACGACAGTTTTGAGGGCGCATTTGGTGCACCCCCTCCAGCTCACAGAACATGTTCTGGATCTCGTCTTACCAAGGCCAGGCCCGTCCTCTGTGCACAGCTAGATTGGCATGAGTACTGCGCCCAACCAATCTCTGGATTCCAGTTTCACATGCAGGCAGGCCCTTAGGGTTGGGGTGCATGTCTGCTTACCATGCAGGAAACCTTCCTGTCCCAACACTCAATTTCACCTATAGAAGCCGTCTTGTCATCTGGTGCTCATCTCATTTCCAGGACTAGGTGAGTCAGCCATACCAATCCTGTCCTAACTTCAATGAACTTGCTGTCTCCAGAAGTACAAAGTACATACAAAGCAGTCACCTAACTACCTTGCAGATGAAAGAAAGCAAACAGTTGAAGGGGGAGGAATGCTAGCCTCTTATGTACAAATAATCTCCCCGCTAAATATGCTTTTCCACAATGATCCAAGAAAAAATAGAAGTTTCTACGAAATAATGTTTACCTAGCCACCCCTTTTCTTATATTCAGAACCAGTTCTAGAGCTTTTAGCTTTTGCACTGCTAAAGTAAATGATAAAATAATTGGGGGGGGGGGGGTGAATTTTCTTCACTGACTTGCATTGAACTTGAGGAAATTTCAGGTGGAAGAAAGATAAATTAAAACCATTTTTGACTTCAAAATCATGAGTCTTCCTCCTGAATGAGGTCTGTTGGCATGTATTTAGTTTGCTCGTGTAGCAATATTTTGTAGCAGTTGTGTTTTTGAAGGTAGTTAGCACCGTAGTGTTGTGCAATGTGTTAGGCCTAAATGTTGTGTAAGTAGTGTAGGTTGGCGTTATAACAATGATATGCATGTTTTATTCTTACATAATTGCATGTGTCAATGTTTAAATAAGGTTTGAGGGTTGTATATGTTTTTATGGATGTGTGTTTTCTTTGTTATTGCAGGTTTTCTAGTCTTAGTACTGCATTTACACTTATCATTCTATACATTTTTTTAAATAAAAGGAATACATGTTGATTCTGTTTTTAAGACCATTATTTTATATTTCCTTTTATTTTTTGGGTTTCCAGGAGTATATTTGTATTATCTATTTTCAGGTTTCTAAGGGTTGCCTTGGAATCCTGGATTTTTACAAATTTTTAACTTTTTTTAGAGGGATATATGTTGTTTATGTCTATTACAACATTATTTTACAGTTCCTTTTTTGGTGTTTTCTAATGTTTTTATTCTTTGAAATGACATATGTGTGTGCATGTGTATCTATATATATGTATATACAGGGAGTGCAGAATTATTAGGCAAGTTGTATTTTTGAGGATTAATTTTATTATTGAACAACAACCATGTTCTCAATGAACCCAAAAAACTCATTAATATCAAAGCTGAATATTTTTGGAAGTAGTTTTTAGTTTGTTTTTAGTTTTAGCTATGTTAGGGGGATATCTGTGTGTGCAGGTGACTATTACTGTGCATAATTATTAGGCAACTCAACAAAAAAATATATATACCCATTTCAATTATTTATTATTACCAGTGAAACCAATATAACATCTCAACATTCACAAATATACATTTCTGACATTCAAAAACAAAACAAAAAAAAATAAGTGACCAATATAGCCACCTTTCTTTGCAAGGACACTCAAAAGCCTGCCATCCATGGATTCTGTCAGTGTTTTGATCTGTTCACCATCAACATTGCGTGCAGCAGCAACCACAGCCTCCCAGACACTGTTCAGAGAGGTGTACTGTTTTCCCTCCTTGTAAATCTCACATTTGATGATGGACCACAGGTTCTCAATGGGGTTCAGATCAGGTGAACCAGGAGGCCATGTCATTAGATTTCCTTCTTTTATACCCTTTCTTGCCAGCCACGCTGTGGAGTACTTGGACGCGTGTGATGGAGCATTGTCCTGCATGAAAATCATGTTTTTCTTGAAGGATGCAGACTTCTTCCTGTACCACTGCTTGAAGAAGGTGTCTTCCAGGAACTGGCAGTAGGACTGGGAGTTGAGCTTGACTCCATCCTCAACCCGAAAAGGCCCCACAAGCTCATCTTTGATGATACCAGCCCAAACCAGTACTCCACCTCCACCTTGCTGGCGTCTGAGTCGGACTGGAGCTCTCTGCCCTTTACCAATCCAGCCACGGGCCCATCCATCTGGCCCATCAAGACTCACTCTCATTTCATCAGTCCATAAAACCTTAGAAAAATCAGTCTTGAGATATTTCTTGGCCCAGTCTTGACGTTTCAGCTTGTGTGTCTTGTTCAGTGGTGGTCGTCTTTCAGCCTTTCTTACCTTGGCCATGTCTCTGAGTATTGCACACCTTGTGCTTTTGGGCACTCCAGTGATGTTGCAGCTCTGAAATATGGCCAAACTGGTGGCAAGTGGCATCGTGGCAGCTGCACGCTTGACTTTTCTCAGTTCATGGGCAGTTATTTTGCGCCTTGGTTTTTCCACACGCTTCTTGCGACCCTGTTGACTATTTTGAATGAAACGCTTGATTGTTCGATGATCACGCTTCAGAAGCTTTGCAATTTTAAGAGTGCTGCATCCCTCTGCAAGATATCTCACTATTTTTGACTTTTCTGAGCCTGTCAAGTCCTTCTTTTGACCCATTTTGCCAAAGGAAAGGAAGTTGCCTAATAATTATGCACACCTGATATAGGGTGTTGATGTCATTAGACCACACCCCTTCTCATTACAGAGATGCACATCACCTAATATGCTTAATTGGTAGTAGGCTTTCGAGCCTATACAGCTTGGAGTAAGACAACATGCATAAAGAGGATGATGTGGTCAAAATACTCATTTGCCTAATAATTCTGCACTCCCTGTATGTATATGTATATATATATATATATATATATTACCTAGTGGGAGTTGTCACTAGGTAGTTATAGTTGGAACAATTTTTTCCATAGACCGATAATTTTTTGTTTCACCAATAACTTTGGCGCAGCTTGATAAATTTTCATGACATTTTCAAAACATATACTTTGGTCAGTTCAGCTGCTGTCTGGAAAGTTTCAGGATGATCTATGAAGCGGGGCCAAAATAAAGGGGGAGCCCCAAAACACCTTTTCTCCATTCTGTGTCAATGGGGATTTTGCATTCTTTAGACACAGCCGGAAGCCCGAACCACTGAATGGAATTACACCAAATTTGGCACAAATCAAGATTCCATTCCACAGATTATGCTTTTTGTGGTTTGGTGTAGATCCATTCAGTAGTTTCTGAGACATTAGATATATAGCACCGCTTATCCGGATTCAGATTCATGGATTCGGGGCAAAGGCAAGGCCTTGATTGGCTGGCCGCAACCTTTGTTCTTCATACTTTGTACCATCTACCTTTAGGAAATATAAAGAGAATTTAAAGAGAAATGTTAGGTTTTAACCTAAAGGCTAGCTACAAGCAGATTATGTAGTTATCATTGCAGTCTGTATTTTAGAAAGACTTACTTGTAAGTGCTGTTTGAGGGGCCAATCCAGCAGAATGTCATCTTCCTCCAGTTAAAATCTGCAAAAAAGGAAGTAGGGATCCAGCTAGTTCTCAAGTTTTAGGTGGAGAGCAGCTCCTTTATGTGGTGCACTGTACAATACCACCAACACTCTTAGGCCCATATTTATCCTTTTTGACGCAAACCAGCGCCGGCGCTGGTTTGCGTAATTTTTTTTACCGCCGGCTAACGCCATTCCTACGCACCATGCGGGCGCCTTATTTAAGGAATTACGTTAGCCGGCGTAGGGGAAAATGGGGGTTGTGCGTCAAAAACTGGTGCAAGTCAGGTTTGAGGCATGGTCCCAGAAAGGTCTCTTTCATCCCCTGTGCAGGGTCCCAGATGGGTCTCCTTCATCCCCTATGTATGGTCCCAGAAAGGTCTCTTTTATTCCCTTTGCAGGGTTCGAGAAGGGTCTCCTGCATCCCATGTATGGTCCCAGAACGGTCTCCTTCATCCCCTGTGCAGGGTCCCAGAAGGGTCTCCTTCTTCCCATGTGTATGGTCACAGAAAGGTCTCCTTCATCCCCTGTGTATGGTCCCAGAAGAGTTTCCTTTATCCCCTGAGAATGGTCCCAGAAATGTCTCTTTTAGCCCCTGTTCAGGGTCCCATCCTCTGTGTATGGTCCCAGAAAGGTCTCTTTTAGCCCCTGTTCAGGGTCCCATCCTCTGTGTATGGTCCCAGAAAGGTCTCCTTCCTCCCCTGTGTATTGTCCCAGAACGGTCTCCTTCATCCCCTGTGCAGGGTCCCAGAAAGGTTTCCTTTCTCCCCTGTGTATGGTCCCAGAAGAGATTCCTTTATCCCCTGTGTATGGTCCCAGAAAGGTCTCCTTCCTCCCCTGTGTATGGTCCCAGAACGGTCTCCTTCATCCCCTGTGCAGGGTCCCAGAAGGGTCTCCTGCTTCCCCTGTGTATGGTCCCAGAAAGGTCTCCTTCATACCCTGTGTATGGTCCCAGAAGAGTTTCCTTTATCCCCTGAGTATGGTCCCAGAAAGGTCTCTCTTATCCCCTGTGCAGGGTCCCATCCTCTGTGTATGGTCCCAGAAAGGTCTCATTCATCCCCTGTGTATGGTTCTAGAGGGGTTTTCTTTATCCCCTGTGTATGATCCCAGAAAGGTCTCTTTCATCCCCTGTGCAGGGTCCCAGAAAGGTCTCCTTCATCCCCTGTGTATGGCCCCAGAAAGGTCTCCTTCATCCCCTGTGTATGGCCCCAGAAAGGTCTCCTTCATCCCCTGTGTATGGTTCTAGAGGGGTTTTCTTTATCCCCTGTGCAGGGTCCCAGAAAGGTCTCCTTCATCCCCTGTGTATGGCCCCAGAAAGGTCTCCTTCATCCCCTGTGTATGGTCCCAGAAAAGGTTTCCTTTATCCCCTGAGTATGGTCCCAGAAAGGTCTCTTTTATCCCCAGTGCAGGGTCCCATCCTCTGTGTATGGTCCCTGAAAGGTCTCCTTCATCCCCCGTGTATGGTCCTAGAAGAGTTTTCTTGATCCCCTGTGTATGGTCACAGAAAGGCCTCTTTTATCCCCTGTGCAGGGTCCAGAAGGGTCTCCTTCATCCCCTGTGTATGGTCCCAGAAAAGTCTCTTTCATCCCCTGTGCAGGGTCCCAGAAGGGTCTCCTTTATCCCCTGTGTATGGTCCCAGAGGAGTTTCCTTTATCCCCTGAGTATGGTCCCAGAAAGGTCTCTTTTATCCCCTGTGCAGGGTCCCATCCTCTGTGTATGGTCCCAGAAAGGTCTCTTTTATCCCCTGTGCAGGGTCCTGAAGGGTCTCCTTCATCCCCAGTGTATGGTCCCAGAAAGGTCTCTTTCATCCCCTTTGCAGGGTTCCAGAAGGGTCTCCTTCATCCCATGTATGGTCCCAGAAAGGACTCTTTCATCCCCTGTGCAGGTTCCTAGATGGGTAGTGTCCCAGAAAGGTCTCTTTCATCCCCTGTGCAGGGTCCCAGATGGGTCTCCTTCATCCCCTATGTATGGTCCCAGAAAGGTCTCTTTCATCCCCTGTGCAGGGTCCTGAAGGGTCTCCTTCGTCCCCAGTGTATGGTCCCAGAAAGGTCTCTTTCATTCCCTTTGCAGGGTTCGAGAAGGGTCTCCTGCATGCCATGTATGATATGGTCCCAGAAAGGTCTCTTTCATCCCCTGTGCAGGTTCCCAGATGGGTATTGTCCCGGAAAGGTCTCTTTCATCCCCTGTGCAGGGTCCCAGAAGGGTCTCCTTCATCCCCTGTGTATGGCCCCAGAAATGTCTCCTTCGTCGCCTGTGTATGGTCCCAGAAAGGTTTCCTTTATCCCCTGAGTATGGTCCCAGAAAGGTCTCTTTTATCCCCAGTGCAGGGTCCCATCCTCTGTGTATGGTCTCTGAAAGGTCTCCTTCATCCCCTGTGTATGGTCCTAGAAGAGTTTTCTTTATCCCCTGTGTATGGTCCCAGAAAGGTCTCTTTTATCCCCTGTGCAGGGTCCAGAAGGGTCTCCTTCATCCCCTGTGTATGGTCCCAAAAAAGTCTCTTTTATCCCCTGTGCAGGGTCCCAGAAGGGTCTCCTTTATCCCCTGTGCAGGGTCCCAGAATTGTCTCCTTTATTCCCTGCATATGGTCCCAGAAAGGTCTCATTTATTCCCTGTGTAGGGCCCCAGAAGAGTCTCCTTTATCCCCTGTGTATGGTCCCAGAAATGTCTTCTTCATCCCACGTGCAGGGTCCCAGAAGGGTCTCCTTCATCCCGTGTATGGTCCCAGAAGGGTCTCCTTCATCCCCTGGGTATGGTCCCAGAAAGGTCTCTTTCATCCCCTGTGCAGGTTCCCAGCTGGGTATGGTCCCAGAAAGGTCTCTTTCATCCCCTGTGCAGGGTCCCAGATGGGTCTCCTTCATCCCCTGCAGCAGAAAGATCTCTTTCATCTCCTACGCAGGGTCCAGGAGGCTCTCCTTCGTCCCCTGTGTATGGTCCCAGAAGAGGCTCCTTTATCCCCTGTGTATGATTCCAGAAGGGTCTCCTTCATCCCCTGTGCAGGGTACCAGAACGGTCTCCTTCATCCCGTGTATGGTCCCAGGACGGTCGACTTCATCCCGTGGGTATGGTCCCAGAAAGGTCTCTTTCATCCCCTGTGCAGGGTCCCTGATGGGTCTCCTTCATCCCCTGTGTATGGCTCCAGAAAGGTCTCCTTCATCCCCTGTGCAGGGTCCCAAAAGGGTCTCCCTCATCCCCTGTGCAGGGTCCCAGAAGCGTTTCCTTTATCCCCTGGGTAGGGCCCCAGAAGAGTCTCCTTTATCCCCTGTGTATGGTCCCAGACAGATCTCCGTCATACCATGTGTATGGTCCCAGAAGGGTCTCCTTCATCCCCTGGGTATGGTCCCAGAAAGGTCTCTTTCATCCCTTGTGCAGGGTCCAGGTGGGTCTCTTTCATCCCATGTATGGTCCCAGAAAGGTCTCTTTCATCCACTGTGCAGGGTCCCAGATGGGTCTCCTTCATCCCCTGTGCAGGGTCCCAGATGGGTCTCCTTCATCCCCTGTGCAGGGTCCCAGAAGAGTTTCCTTTATCCTCTGTGCAGGGTCCTAGATGTGTCTCTTTCGTCCCCCTCTGTATCGTCCCAGAAAGGTCTCTTTAATCCCCTATGCAGAGTCCCAGAAGGGTCTCCTTCATCCAGTATATGGTCCCAGAAGGGTCTCCTTCATCCCCTGGGTATGGTCCCAGAAAGGTCTCTTTCATCCCTTGTGCAGGTTCCCAGCTGGGTATGGTCCCAGAAAGGTCTCTTTCATCCCCTGTGCAGGGTCCCAGTTGGGTCTCCTTCATCCCCTGCAGCAGAAAGATCTCTTTCATCTCCTACGCAGGGTCCAGAAGGGTCTCCTTCATCCCCTGTGTATGGTCCCAGAAGGGTCTCCTTCATCCCCTGTGCAGGGTACCAGAACGGTCTCCTTCATCCCGTGTATGGTCCCAGGACGGTCTACTTCATCCCGTGGGTATGGTCCCAGAAAGGTCTCTTTCATCCCCTGTGCAGGGTCCCTGATGGGTCTCCTTCATCCCCTGTGTATGGTCCCAGAAAGGTCTCTTTCATCTCCTGTGCAGGGTCCCAGGTGGGTCTCCTTCACCCCCTGTGTATGGCCCCAGAAAGGTCTCCTTCATCCCCTGTGCAGGGTGCCAAAAGGCTCTCCCTCATCCCCTGTGCAGGGTCCCAGAAGCGTTTCCTTTATCCCCTGGGTAGGGCCCCAGAAGAGTCTCCTTTATCCCCTGTGTATGGTCCCAGACAGATCTCCGTCATACCATGTGTATGGTCCCAGAAGGGTCTCCTTCATCCCCTGGGTATGGTCCCAGAAAGGTCTCTTTCATCCCTTGTGCAGGGTCCAGATGGGTCTCCTTCATCCCATGTATGGTCCCAGAAAGGTCTCTTTCATCCCCTGTGCAGGGTCCCAGATGGGTCTCCTTCATCCCCTGTGCAGGGTCCCAGATGGGTCTCCTTCATCCCCTGTGTAGGGTCCCAGAAGAGTTTCCTTTATCCTCTGTGCAGGATCCTAGAAGGGTCTCTTTCGTCCCCCTCTGTATCGTCCCAGAAAGGTCTCTTTAATCCCCTATGCAGAGTCCCAGAAAGGGCTCCTTCATCCCCTGTGTATGGTCCCAGAAAGGTCTCTTTCATCCCGTGTATGGTCCCAGAAGAGGTTCCTTTATCCCCTGTGCAGGGTCCAGAAGGGTCTCTATCATCCCCTGTGCAGGGCCCCAGAAGAGTTTCCTTTATCCCCTGTGCAAGGTCCCAGAAGGGTCTCCCTCATCCCCGGCATATTTTTGCAGAAGAGTTTCCTTTATCCCCTGTGCAGGGTTTCCTTTACCCCCTGTGCAGGGTTCCAGAAGACTTTACTTTATCCGCTGTGTATGGTCCCAGAAGGGTCTCCCTCATCCCCTGCATATGGTCCCAGAAGAGTTTCCTTTAACCCCTGTGCAAGGACCTAGAAGGGTCTCCCTCATCCCCTGCGTATGGTCACAGAAGAGTTTTCTTTATCCCCTGTGCAGTTTCCCAGAAGGGTCTCCCTTATCCCCTGTTTATGGTTCTAGAAGGGTCTCCCTCATCCCCTGCGTATGGTCCCGGAAGAGTTTCCTTTATCCTCTGTGCAGGGTCCCAGAAGAGTTTCCTTCATCTCCTGCCTATGGTCCTGGAAAGGTCTCCTTTATCTCCTGTATAGGGTCCAGAAGGGTCTCCTTCGACCCCTGTGTATGGTCCCAAAAGGGTCTCCTTCATCACCTGTGTATGGTCCCAGAAAGGGCTCTTTCATCCCCTGTGCAGGGTCCCAGAAGGGTCTCCCTCGTCCCCTGCGTATGGTCCCAGAAAAGTTTAATTTATCACCTGTGCAGGGTCCAGAAGGGTCTCCTTCGTCCCGTGTATGGTCCCAGAAAGGTCTCTTTCATCCCCTGTGCAGGGTCCCAGAAGGGTCTCCCTTATCCCCTATTTATGGTCCCAGAAGGGTCTCCCTCATCCCCTGCCTATGGTCCCGGAACAGTTTCCTTTATCCCCTGTGCAGGGTCCCAGAAGAGTTTCCTTCATCTCCTGCCTATGGTCCTGGAAAGATCTCCTTTATCTCCTGTATAGGGTCCAGAAGGGTCTCCTTCGTCCCCTGTGTATGGTCCCAAAAGGGTCTCCTTCATCACCTGTGCAGGGTCCCAGAAAGGTCTCCTTCATCCCCTGTGCAGGGTCCCATAAGGGTCTCCCTCCTCCCCTGCTATGGTCCCTGAAGAGTTTCCTTGATCCCCATTACATTTCAATATTTAACTGAGGGCACTTGCTCAGATCATCCCACAATACCAAGTGCAATTCCAAATATAGTCAGACAATATTGCTATTCAGCTTCACTCAAATAAATACAGTAATTCGCTTGAAATGTTCGCTTGACATACATCTGCTTCTGAACGAAGGAAACCTATCTTCATGAAAATTGCACAAAAACTGAAATCCTAAAAATTGCCAACTCTTCAGCAAGCAGTCTCCCATGTGTGTGGGTTTGTGAGCGAGGAACCTCCACATCTCCAGCACAAACAGTGACAAACCTTGTGGCTTGACTCAACAAAGATGTCTGCTGGAACCCCCACATCATGTCCGTTTTACAAATACGAGCCTTCTGTAGTCCTCAGAAGAGTTCAAAGGAAAACAAACCTTTTGTGTCAGGAGATGCATTGATGGATCTGAGTCAAATACTGAGAGACTACAAATGTCAAAATGGGTGGCATTAGGGGGACGGCACAGAGAGCCCACATGTCAGGCCTTACTGTTGACACACGCCGCCCTTCCTGAGGTGCTGTCCATCGGTTGAATGAAGTGTCTGTCAGGTCGTGGGTGTAGTTCCGCAGTGTAGTATGCACCATATTATCATTTTATTAGGCGTCCCCTGCCTCCATCTTAGATCGCTCAATAAATTGGTACCGCGCGGGAAGTATTTAGAAACTGAAATGAGTTGAGACCAAAACTCACCATCAGTGATAGAAAACTGGTTGGATGCACCAGAGTTAAAATGTCTCACATTTAACAAAATACCTTGGATCAGGCTTTGGAAAGACACAAGCAATTCCAAGAGCAAACTGAAACTGCAGTATGACGTCACAACCCAGCAAACCATCTATGACAGTATCCCAACCAGGAAGTTCAAGAGGTGGTCATCAGATTTCTGAACCCAGAATGCTTAACCTACAAAATCACCCCAGTTGTATTATGGAAAGTCGAGTGCGAAACCATGATTTACCAGAATACGAGGTCAAAATATTGTGGGCTAAAATATTATGAACTAAGTGCATAGAGGTAAGTATAGATTTGGGGCCAGATGTATGAACGTTTTATTGGTTGCAAACACATGCGCAGTAGGCTCTCTCCAGCCCAGCGAGAGAGACTGCACAG
Organism: Pleurodeles waltl; assembly: GCF_031143425.1. NCBI lineage: Eukaryota > Metazoa > Chordata > Amphibia > Caudata > Salamandridae > Pleurodeles > Pleurodeles waltl. The sequence goes on from NC_090446.1 coordinate 11,789,673, forward strand.
GCTCCCAATCTGCCTGGGAGTGCCCAGCCAGGGCGCTCCCAGCCAATCCTGACGCTGCTCTGAGCAGCATCAGGAGTGGCCGCAGGGCAGGCTGGGATCCTGTATCTGTAGCAAGAAGACGGAGGGGCAGAGCGGTGCAATGGTGAGGAGGTAAGTGTTTTTTTCTCAATTAATTAAATTTTTATTCCCCCCCCCTCCACGTGCCACCCCGCGACTTCTGCACCCTGCCAACCGCCTCTGTTGCAAACATAGAATAGGGCTGTTTGCGATCGCTAAAAAGGGTTGTAGCATGTATCAACCCTTTTTGCGAGCTGGTAGCCTGTTACTGACATGCAAAATAGGGTTTACGAGTCGCTATTCGGAAGGGAAGTGACAAAATCATCCCTTCCTAATAGCGAATCGCAGGGGGATGAACAATTGTTTTGCGACTGGAATGCTGTCACAAAACAATTGCAGGTTAGCGCCTAAATAGGTGGTAAGCCAGCTACGTTTGTGTTGGCAGTGAAAATGTTTTTTAAGAGCAACAAATAGTCCCACGGACTACTGCTTACGCTTAAGAAATGAAACTGAAACATTTCATTTTTTTGTTTGAAATGCATCCCATTTTCCTCTAAGGAAAACAGGCTGAAAAAAACTGCTTTATTTAAAAAGCAATCACAGACATGATGGCCTGCTGACCCCAACAGACCACCATCCCTTTGAGTGTGGCCGTACCCAATGGGTCGCAAATTGCGACCTACCTCATGAATATTGATGAGGCAGGTCCCTTGCGATCCATTTGGGAATCGTAAGCTGTGTCTGAGACACTGTCGTACATCAACTTTTGCGACTGCAAATTGTGTGTCGCTAAAAATCGCAATTTGCGAGTCGCAAAAGCTGGCCATCGTACATCTGGCCCTTAGTTGTAATACTGACTTTCGTGGCACAAGGACATCAAGGACAGACTGTCGAGGAGGAGGTAAGTGCATGTAGGTAATGCTCTTACCTTCACATCTCCCTAGCTTGAAAATGTATAGATCTATGGTGGTCATTTGAACATTGGCGATAAAAGCCATCTACCGCCGCAGTGACGGCCGCCAATAGACTACCACCGCGGCTACCATCCACCCGCCAGACTATAAGCACTGCCGGACTTCCGTCACAAGAAGGGCGGAAATCCGGCTGTTGTCAGACTAGCGGACGGTGGTAAGCTAGCGCTGCTACCACCAGCACTGCCGCGCCAGTTGAACGCCACCAGCCGTATCATGACCTGTAATACGGCCTTGCGGTGTTCAGCTGGTGGGGCGGTGATGGTGGTAGCAGCGCCCCTTCCCGTTCCCTGCTGGATGACCTCCCCAGAGCAGTTGTGCGTGTATGTCTGGAAGAATGCGGGTATGAATGCGTGTATGCCAGTGTGTGTATGAATGAGGGTATGGATGAGTGTAAGTTAATGGGTGTATGCGTGCTGCGTGTCTGTGTACGTGTATGGGGGTTGGGGGGCTGTGTGGATGAATCGGAGGGTGTGTGGGACTTAGTGTGTGTATGGAGGTGGGTGGGGGCTGAATTTGGATGGAAGGGGGGTGACAGGTGAGTGTTGGGGGGGGTCGGGGAGCCACCTACCGGTGACAGGGAAGGAATTCCCTGTCACCGGTAGGGCCTACTGCCATGATTTTCATGGCCTTGCCAACGCCACAGAAAACATGGCGGTAGGCTGGCTCAGAATGCCAGGGGCGGTACTCTGGTGGTCGCCGGGCTGGGGATTCACATCCCCGGCCCGGCGGCTCATACCGCCATGGCGGTATGAATGGTAAATTCGGTTTTCCAGACTTACACCAATCACCCAAAGGTTTGAATGAGTCAAATAGTTGTAACACTGCATGTTTTCCTTTCTTCCGAGCTGCAAAACTCAGAATTATTGATTTTTTTGCCGTACAAATGTCTCCAGGTGCTAGCCGACAAAGCTTGTGCACCGACACACCAGGCAAGAATGCGAAATTACAGCACTACTCGGAATCGGAAGTGACATGCAAACAACGTCTGCGCCCGGTTTCCATTTTTTTGCACAGAGTCTCGAGCAGAACTGTTGGTTCTACCTCTTGGTCAGGCATTTGCCAGTCTCTTTGTTGGGTGCCTGGGAGGGGTAAAATGATGCAGAGTTTCTGAGAACACCTGCTGACGTCATGCAGGGGTCCATTAGACCTGAGCTGAGATGCTCTGGAGTGGAGCATGCAAATATTTCTAGGCGGAGGGTGGCTACCAATGGAACACAGATTTGCATCCTCTAAGCTCTTCTCACTTAATCACAACCCAAGTCAAATCTAACATTTGAATTCTGTTCTCTGTGTTGTGAATGGGCTCATAGGGGATCGCGTACACACGTGCAACCACAAACCTCTGGGGTGTCGCCATCAAGGCGACAGTGCATTTGAAGGTGGCTAAAGTAAAACCATGGTGCCCCCAGAAGTTGCAGCCTGCATGGCCATACTGTGTGTCGAGGCGGCTATCAGCGTCGTAGCCAATGGACTCATCATTGGCATCAACCTCTGGGATTGCGTGAAGAGCAGATCTGTTGGGACGGCTGAACTCATCCTTGGACCTCTGGGCGCGACTCGGTTGTGCTTCCAGTGCACGCTGCTGATCAACAACCTCATGCAGTTCTTTTTCTCAGACCTCATCACCCAGGAGATGTTCTACAAACCCTTCATGGTCATCTGGATGTTCCTCAACTTTTCAAGCCTCTGGTGCGCCACCTGGCTCTGCACCTTCTACTGCGTCAAGGTCGCCAACTTCAGCTCTCCCATCTTTGCACGCTTGAAGCTCGGATTCTCCAAATGGCTCCCCTGGCTGCTGGCCACGTCCTGGCTGGAGTCCATGGGGTGCGCTCTGCTTCTGCTAACAAATATCAATAGCATCTTTGGCAACAAGCAATCACCCTTCTCTGGTAACAACACTCCACCCGCCTTTCTGGCCCACACCAGTTTTGAATCCTGGTCACTCATTTGTCTCCTGGGGTCTTCACTGCCTTTCTTCCTCTTCGCCGTGGCTGCTGGACTACTTGTGGCCTCTCTGTGTCGCCACGCTAGACAGATGCAAGGGGGTGGCATGGGTGAGTTCCGTAACCCCTCTGTCAAGGCTCACTTCGGAGCAGTGAAAGCTGTGACCCTCTTTTTCCTGTTCTACGCTTCCTTCGTGATCACCCTCATCATATCAGCCGCTGGAGTGGTGCAATCGAAGGGCTGGGGAAATTGCCTCTGTAACGTGGTGATCAGCGCCTACCCATCTCTGCACTCGGTCTGGCTTATGCTCAACAATCCAAAGCTCAAAACCGCCTGCCTTAGGATTCTTTATTCTGGGGCGCGCTATTCAGGTTCAAAAGACGCCCAGCTAGCGATGTCCACCATCACATAGACACCCCGGTTTCCATGGAGACCAGATGGTAAGACTGCAAAGAGATAAAACACTGTTTTTAAGAACTTTGGCCATGATAGGTGGTATCTCTGAGGTTTCACCACAAAAACACTAGTCTTCTCCATACATTTTCTATCCGACAGCTGAGCACTCTTATGGCAACAAGCAGCCTTTCTATGGCCACAAATTTGCAAAAAGAAGAAGCTTGCCTGTCTCATCCCTATTGTGCATCTGTTACCTGCATTTTCAATGCCACCATAGCTGAACAAGTTCTTCGTGATCCAAATCACAACAATTTAGATTAATGAAATTTGGGCTAATACGCTGCTAAATTAGTGAAAGACAAAAACAAAAACTAAAAATCAATAAGGACGGGGCCTCACCTCCTCGATGTCACGTGCTGGGCTCTAAAGACTGCCCAGTCTTGATTGGACTTCCGGCTTCTTTCTGCCTCCCCTCTACTCTTCCTGCCGCTTTATCTCACTCTTGCAGGTTCTTCTCATCCCTCCTTTCTTCCTTTATCACCTTCTCTCCATCTCTTCCTTTTCTCTCTTTATATCTCTTGGTCACAATTGTAAACTGACAATAAACTCTGAACCCCAAATGACCGCAGGTGTCCCCACCTGCAACCACCAACCCAAAGATGCACTGTCCACCCCCAGGTGTGCCCCACCTGCAACCACCAGCTCAGAGATGGACTGTTCAACCCCTGGTGTGCCCCACCTGCAACCACCATCCCAAAGATGCACTGTCCACTCCAAGGTGTGCCCACCTGCAACCACCAGCCCAGAGATGGACTGTCCAACCCAATGTGTGCCCCACCTGTAACCACCAGCTCAGAGATGGACTGTCCAACCTCATGGGCCTCCACCTGCAACCACCAGCTCAGAGATGGACTGTCCACCCCCAGGTGTGCCCCACCTACATCTACCAGCCCAGAGATGGACTGTCCACCCTCAGGTGTGCCCCACTTGCAACCACCAGCCCATTGATGGACTGTCCAACTCCAGGTGTGGCCCACCTGCAACCACCAGCCTAGAGATGGACTGCCCACCCTCAGGTGTGCTCCACCTGCAACCACAAGCCCAGAGATGCACTGTCCACCCCTAGGTGTGCCCCACCTGCTTCCACCAATCCAGAGATGGACTGTCCAGCCCCAGGTGTGCCCCACCTGCATCTGCCAGCTCAGAGATGGACTGTCCAACCCCAGCTGACTTCATTGCAACCACTAGCCCAAAGATTGATGGCCACCCCCAGGTGACTTTACTACAACCGCCAACCCAGAGATTGACTGTCCAACCCCAGGTGTCCCAACCTGCAACCACCAGCTCAGAGATGGACAGTGCACCCCAAGTGTCCCCACCTTCACCCACCAGCCCAGAGATGGACTGTCTACCCCCAGGTGACTTCATCGCAACCACCTGCCCATAGAGGGACTGTCCAACCCCTGGTGACTTCATTGCAACCCCAGCCCAAAGATGGATTATTCAAACCCAGGTGACTTTCTTGCAACCACCAGCCCAGAGATGGATTGTCCACCCCCATGTGACTTCATCCCAACCACGAGCTCAGAGATGGACTATCTAACCCCAGGTGACTTCATTGCAACCACCCGCTCAGAGATGGATTGTCCACCCCCATGTGACTTCATCGCAACCACGAGCTCAGAGATGGACTATCCAACCCCAGGTAATGTCATTGCAACCACCAGCTCAGAGATGGACTGTCCACCCCAGGTGACTTCATCGCAACCACAAGCTCCGAGATGGACTGTCCAACCCCAGGTGACTTCATTGCAACAACCAGCCTAAAGATGGACTGTCGAACCCCAGGTGACTTCATTTTGTGGCACAGCTTGTAGAGAGACTATGAGAAGGCAAGAAAGAGGAAAGGTGCAGGTTTGGCAATTAGTCTGGCTTCATCAGGGATAATGATTTGTGAACAGCTCAGCCTGTTCTTAGTCAGCAAAAGAATAACAAAGGCGAGGATCCCTGTTTCTGAGTTAAAACCACAGGGGATGAAGCTCTGCGGTGACCCACACCGAGTTGTCCTGGGCTGGGAGGCCTGGTGGGCTCTTGCATGGACACAATGGGCCTTATTCAGAGTGTGGTGGGGGGGGTTATTCCATCGCAACAGTTAGCCCGTCTGCCAAAATCTAAATCCCATAGGACTAAAGCAGGGCCTACGTCACTGCACCTATCAGCCAATTGCCATTGCCAAATTCATAGGCGTGAGCAGTTGCAATGAATTCAGCATGTAAAACTTCCAACCTGTAGAACCTTCTAAGAGTTGGCGAGCAAGGCAAAAGATTGTCTTCTGGCAACATCTTCATATAGAACCCACTGCAGGTGCAAACACTTGCACCAAGCAACAAATCTGATGCAGATCCTCACCAGGGGACTGAGACATATTAACGTAACCCCTCCGCCCCCTAAGAGCTGACATATCAAACTAAGAAATCTGATGCAGACCCTCACAAGGGAACCGAGACATATCTATGTAACCCCTTCACCCCCTAAGATCCCATGTAACCAACTAAGAAATCTGACGCTGCCCTCAACAGGGAACTGAGACATATCTATGTAACCCCTTCGCCCCTAGGATCCCATGTAACCAACTAAGAAATCTGATGTAGCCCTCAACATGGAAGTGAGACATATTAGTGTAACCCCTCCGCCCCCTAAGAGCTGACATATCAAACTAAGAAATCAGATGCAGACCCTCACAAGGGAACCGAGACATATCTATGTAACCCCTCTGCCCCCATGATCCCAGGTAACCAACTAAGAAATCTGAATCAGGCCCTCACCAGGGGACTGAGATGTTAATGTAACCCTGGCTTAGAAACAAGTCGTAGAAACCATTATCCTTGTGTGCATTGGGTCCACGGCATCTTCCCTACACTCCTGAACGGCCATCACTCACAATGGCTGCACCCACACACTATGGCACATTTGGCCAAGATACAGTAGATGCCACTGTCATGAGGCAACACCAAAGTACTCGTGAACCAAAGACTTGGAGATGCCCCAGAGAGACAGTTAGGGTTCTGGTGAAGTGTGAGCATGTACATCACTGGCGTGCACCCACAAAGAGACAGCAAGCACTGCACCAAGAGAAAGCAAAAGCACATCTCTCCCTCTTTTAGAAATTAAACCTAATTTTTAAACACTACATTTTTTGAAATTTCAAATTGTACTTATTTTTGCTTGTGAATTAGAACACATATGTCCATGTTTGTTTGATGCACCCCTTTTCTGTGTTTTGTGCGCTGTTTGGGGGTGAGGTACTGGGTTTTTCAGAACCGGTACTGATCCGGTAACCCAGCGGTGCCAGGGTACACCCAAAGACCTTGGGTACTTTCCTGATTCAGGCCACAGAAACTCAGAGTCTTCTAGGTGAAGTCAAAGATCGAATTTATTGGCTGCAACCAAGTAACAAGCGTCCTAGAAGTACAACAGCACGGTTTGTATGTTCTCAGGAGACTGTGTTTCAATGCAAAGTAGGGTTTCCTTATATACAGTTTTTTAAGCTTCAGGCAAACATTCTTGACATTTTGGTTGGTCATTCACATGTTTTCACTACAAAGGAAAAAACAGTGTCATGATGAAACCTCATATTTCATGTCATCCAACCCATAATAAATTACCTGGCAAGGCCTAGTATTTTACATCAGATAAGTGTGGACCCCCAATAAAAACGGGCACCTCCCCCTCGTAAAGTAAGAAGAAGAAAAGAGCAGGTGCAGGTGTGAGCAAGATTAGGCAGGGTGTGTGAGCGATAATAAGGGTTTTATGGCATGGTGTGCCTTGATGCTATCTGATCCGGCCACTGGGAGAGAGACTGACCAAACAGGTTTGGCCTGAGACAATGGTTCCAGCTTGCCCAGGTCAGAGAAAAGTCAATCAAGGTCTACGTGTCCTTGGAATCAAATCTGACTGTATTATAAGCCTATGTGAGGACAACTTTTAAAAATGGCTGCCGTGTATAAAATGGGAGCCACGAGTGTAGGACGAAAATGGCGATTTCGAGGTGAAAACGCTGCTGGAATTGAGCGAAAATGCTCATGCTTAGTGTACTAGTCATTATCGGTCTTTTGATACTAAAATCGTACTGCTGTGGCAAAGTAAATTACATGGGTCCAGAATTTTTAGAACCACAAACCCTCCTTTTGCCCTTACATAGGCAATAAACCTATTCTCATGCTAATCTGAGTCCAGGTCTATGTTTATAAGGCCATGGAGATGTTGCTGGAGCAAAATTCTAGTACTTGGTAACTCTCTCTGGACAGGTCTCCTCGAACATGAAGTAGCACAAAAGGCCACATATGGCAGGACAAAATAAGGAATACCTCTATCTGCAGTAGGTGGCATAAGATCACACACCCAACAATTAGTGATGTTCACTACTAACTAGTGTTGATGCAGAAGCTGTACAAAAGAATTGCTTACGAATTCTGATCTTCTAACCTGCTCATGTTCAGGAAAAGGGTGAAAAGAGTGCAAAGAAACAATAGTAGGAAAAGACATAGGTTGGGAAGTGGGTGCAGAAGTCAATTGAGTAGAGAAAAACAATCCCACCCATAAATGACAACGTCATGTTTAAAAGACACTAGAAAACACGTTATTAAGAACATATAGACAACGGGAGAAAGTAGTGACCACTATTACAAATGAAATAATAATTTTTCACAACCCTAACCAAAAAGCAAATCCTAAAATTATCTAGTAACATTTTTAGGGCTCCTCTGCATTTCAGTAATTTTTGTATGTTCAGGTGGAACAGTGGTGACTCTCATCAATGCTCTAAGGTGAAAAGGGGGTACTCTTTCCACAGAAAATGGACTTTATTCTGCTTTTACTAAACAGAATAGTACTTTAAAACAATGCCAGCAAAACAATCAGTCTCCTAACACCTAGTCTATACAATCACACGGAAACCTCTTGTGAAACCAACTATGCCCAGAGTCCGTTCAAAAAGCCTCTCTGGCAGGCTTCTATTGTCCATCAAATTTTCTTTTGTTGTTTTCTTTCACATGGGCCTCTCAATTCAGGCCTCTTCGTGAGAAAAGTACTGCTTAGTTGGAGTGCCCTCCTGGCAAACACCCACAGCTCACTCGAAAGTCTCAATGTCTTAAAGCAATGCACCAGTGTCTCTCTTCTGTGGCAGACACTACAAACAATGTGCTCTTCATTGATCAAGGGAACAAATCATCTCGTGCAGACCCAAGCACCATTAATTGGGAAATAGCTCAAGCTCAGCAGCACTTTCAGACTCCAACGCTCATTATTTAGTGTCAGAGGACGCTCAAGCTGCTCTTTCATGGGCACCACAATATAGTGCCTTTTTCCAAACTTGAAATCTCCGGTGCACTGCCCTTCTTCCGTTGGAGCAAAGAAAAGGGGGTGTGTGGCCAAAACTCAGGCCAAGGGGCTAAAGGGATTGCACACTGTCAGAGGTTACCAGCACATGACAGGTAGAGAAATGAAACCTCAAAACAGCTCTGCTATCAACAACAGGAATCCTTCTCTTTAGCTCTTTTACACTGAAACTTTGGTTTTGTGATGTCCAACGCCGTCTGATGGAGCAAGTACGATACCATGCGCTGGCGATCGCTGTCCAGCTTTGCTACTTTCTGGGTGCTGAGACTGTAGGGCCAAGACGTCCGTCTTTCATCTGTAGCTGTCACTGATGGGAATTAGGCTTAAATCAATGTCCTGCAGGTTATTATGACTTGATACCCGCAGAATCTAGTGACGTAGGAAATGTGCCACAGTTGTTAGTTTCCTTCAATTTAGTAAAAAAAACAGTTCATGGTTTTTAGCAAGGGGACTGCAAGCAGGTGGTCTGCAATCTTCAAAGGAGTAACCATACACCATGCGCATAAAATACAAAGACAAAGGCAGAAGGGCAAAACAGGGTCTCTAGCATCTTTAATTGGGTTCTCTCCATTATTCTCTGCCATCTATAGCTACATGAGAATTCTATCTGAATGGATTTCCTCACACAGTGGCATTGTCTAATGGGGTAAACACATATTTTCCTCAATGATTAAGTCTAGGTGTTCCTCCTTACCTTAGAACATCTCAATAGAGAAATCACATGATACCGATTATCAGGGACATGTAGAAACCTTCCTTTAAAAACTGTGCATCAGGTGCACTATGCAATACACAGGCTAATAGTCAAATGTGCAAACAAAAAGACAAGAACTAGAGGGTCCTGATATTTGCATGATTAGGACACATCTGATCCCACCAAAAATTAAAGTAGCAGGAACAGAAGGGAACCGAAAACCAAATTAAAATAGACATTGAAAATTCGTCATGTTCAAAAAGGTAAACATAAGATATCTCCTATTGAAATGGAAAACTTGTCTTACTATAATATTGAGTCAGTTAACCAGTCTATCGCTACCCTGACAGTCAGGCTGGAAAACATTGAAGCAGGCCTAAGGCAAATTCTTGAAAACCAGTCTCGTCATACCAAAGGGAATTATACATAACATGGGGGTCCTTGGTACATCACTGCAGTCTGGAAATGTGAACCTGAACAATACATCAGTAATAATAAAAGGGCTGACTGGTGAAAGGAATTCGAAAAAGAGAAATGGGACTAGGACATAGCTAAAATCTCAATAACTAAGCAAGATGCGACATTGGTCAGGGGAAGTAACAAAAGAAAAAATCTATAGGAAGAACAAAAAAAATTATTTGGGTGATAGTCAGGCATGTGACACAACACCGAGAGTACGGGTGATACACAAAGGCCAAAGTTACACAAATTTTAACTCTACCGTTGGCAACTACACCATATACGGTACTCCTAGCTAATGTTTCAGTTCCTTCTTCAGGAAAAAATGAAAACCTGGTTTTCTTTTTAGGAACGAAAGCCATATGCTACTTAGGAAACAGAACATCATTAACTAATGTAATATAGAAATTAGGCCACCTTGAGTCACAGATCTATAATTTCATCCTTAGGTCCAATCAAGGCTACATAAATGTAGGGCTGCCTGTTCCTTTAAGGGAAGGGGCAGTAATGTGACTAACTACAGGTGACACACTTTGATCCTGTATATCTCTTTTTATTTTCCTTCAATACCATTATAGCCAAATAGACATGCACTGGTGAAGTGTTGTCTTTTATGTTCACAGCATGAAATATCATTATCTGTGGAATTTAGTAACCAGAACAAGTTCAACCAACTGTTGCGTAGTGATGGGCATCGTCATGACCATCCCCTCACAACACAGGGGAGCTTGTAATAGTATCAAAAGCAGCAACAAATATGCAAAAAACAAATAAAAAATAATAAAAACGCACAAAACGTCAAGCCATCAAATATACTTGCTGTGTATCAAGCACAAAAAGCATAGACAAAACAATAGCATGTGTGAATAAGCGGTGACACACAACACCATGTCATGTACTTTATGCACTGTAAACCTGCAGCCCAAAACCCAATATTTGGGCCTGTTTAATTTGTCAGGTTTAAAATCCTTACCCTCCTTTTGACAGTAGATCACCAGGCAATGGAAATCTGCTGTCAAATATAACTTTACTGTTTCTCTTCTAACATACAGGACCAGCAAGAACAATTCATGATAGGACCAAATACACGAAAATAAATTTCCATTACTTAACTGTTACCCTCTTGTCAGTTACTTCGCAACATCAAGCCACCTTAGTTTTACCTTTCTAAAAGTAAAAATTGTTACACTGACACTCCATATTAATTTGGCACCTACAATTTCCACTGTGAAAAATAAGTCTTAATTGGCAAATCGTTCTCATTAAGGCATGTAGCCTTCAAAATTTTAGAAAAGGGCTGCATCTTATTTTCTGTCTAAGACTTAATGCAACACTTCGTTTTCTGTCAAATAAAAGCAACTAGCAGGCATCATTTTATTATTTTAGAGCGGAGACACAAATGTATCAGTTCTGCAGAGCATTTAACATGATGTTGGGACTTTCGAAGAAACCCCCTTTTTTTTATATTTTCCCTTTGGAATTAAGTTCTTTAATTGTATTGATGTTCTTCTGGAGAAACCAGAAATCCCACTTTTAGAGGCCCATAGGGTCATTCTGCATTTCACAGAGACAAGGCCCTAATTTAAAAGGTCACAAGTGTCAACATGACAGCCTCCTCCATTGTTTATGGGAAAACTAAAGATAGCATCTCAGCAGCGTGACTTGAGCCAGCCTCTGTAGCTCTCCTAGCTTCTGCCACTCTGAATCTGTCAAAGACAGTAGGCCTTCCTATTTTCCTTCTAACCTGCAATAATTCACTCTATTTAAAAAAAAATTGTTTTCCTTTTTAGGCGCTAAAAAAATTATCTCTATTTCCAGATTATTAAACTACATTTACTGTGAATAATTCACAGACCTTAATAACACACATACCAGTTGTTAGAATAAATGCTTGTTGCAATCCCATGCAATGGTACATATTTCATCAACCTCGAATGAATGAACGTCTCAGTAGGCCCAGCTGAAGTTAGAACCTTCAACCTTGATATTAAAACAAGCCTTTGTACTGGCACATTGACTCATTGAATCATAAGAAGGCACAACCTGCAAATATATATCAAACCTAAATGTATGCATTTACTGAAGCCTGAGACACTTTAAAAAGTACTCTGAATGAAAGAAAATGCAGTTTAAACAGTGCTTTTGCCCAAAATCGACTTTGATATTTTAGGCATTAAAAAATCAATATCCTACAATTTTCTTGCATAATATGCATTACCAGAATATCTATTACACAATCCATGAGTCAGCCATTGAAAATATTAACTTATACTTTATAGAAATGAGCTTGTTTGCTCCTGCGCCAAGGGAAAATTGCACATACAAATGTCATTTTAGCGGTGCAACATAACTTAAATTAAATTTTAATGTTAGGAGGTCATAGTATAGGTATTAAGCTTTATAAATATTAAAAAACGATTTTGAAAGGCACTTATTTTTTAAATAATTTTTCCATAATTAATAATTTTCTTTTTAAAAATAAAATAAAAACCCAATTATTCTTTTTTTTGTGATAATTCCACATATAAAAGCAAGCTGCATCCCTTGCCTATTATTTGGGATACATTGACTCACAAGCCTAAGCGCATAAGCCTAACTTGAAATGCGTCACATTTTTGCGCCACTTTCATTTAAAAGGAAGGTTATGCAAAATTCCACCCATGTTTAACTGGGAAAGTGCTGGCTGAATTGAACATTCCTATCAAATATACTGCAGCTGAAAAGTTTGCCTGTGAACATCTAATACAATGCATCTAAGAGAAATGCTGTAAATGTATTTTTTTTTTTTGTTGCAAAAATAGATAATTTCGTTTTTGTTTGGGGCCCTATTTATATCTATTGAATGTGTTTTCTAATTTATTAAGCATTTAACAGCAGTTTTGTATATGTGCACAATTGCTCATTCTATAAATTAAAGAGCAACATATAGCTATGTTAGCACATCACATGGTTCATTTCTGGATTTTTTCTAAGTTTCTACTTAATATTAATTAACCAACATTTTACTTAACAAACTGTAAACATCAAGAAGACCCACAAACACACATTGAGCTCATTTCAAATATAAACAGAAAACACTCAGTACACACAATACAGCGCGCTTTAGCCATTTTTCATAAATAGCGCCGTCGCAATTTACTTACAGAACCGTTTGCAGATCCTAGTTGTAAGTCATATTTACAAGAAAAAAAAAAAACTTTTCTCAATTATTTCCAAGAATAGCGGACCCATACTTTATTAAACGTGATGGGGCCTACTCCGTGCTTCACATATAGTTCATAGGTTGGAGTTCCAATCGGAGGAACCGGACATGAGTCCTCCAACCGGGAGTCCCTTTTACAATCAAGACAAAACAAATTTCCAAGTCTGCTAAGACCAGGCATCTTCGCTCACTAGTCTAGCTTCAAACTTCAAAGGATTATCGTTTACGATAGTCTCGTGAATACACGAGTCCTTCGGCTTTGGTACTTGCAAGTTCCAAATCAAAGTGATCCCGAAGGGATACCAAACCAAATGTCCAACTAAGGACCAAACCAAGTGTCCAACTAAGGACTGGGAGACGCTCCACTTATACTTAACTGAAAATATCGATGACGTCACCAGAAGACTCGTCTTATCGTTTCGCTCTACCAAACATCAAGGGTCCAAATCAGGGCGATAGCCAGGGCAGCAGTCCTTCGTAGCCGTCGGGAAGCGGGGAACCTCGCAGCAAAGACTTTCGGACCACGTCGACATGCAGGGGTCGATGAAGTGGCGGCCTTCCTCCAGAATTTTCACACGAAGCTCCCCACGGACCTCAGGCTTGGACCGGTACCGCTGGTATCGCCCCACGTTGGGCGCCAACTGAGGTACTGGGTTTTTCAGAACCGGTACTGATCCGGTAACCCAGCGGTGCCAGGGTACACCCAAAGACCTTGGGTACTTTCCTGATTCAGACCACAGAAACTCAGAGTCTTCTTGGTGAAGTCAAAGATCGAATTTATTGGCTGCAACCAAGTAACAAGCGTCCTAGAAGTACAACAGCACGGTTTGTATGTTCTCAGGAGACTGTTTCAATGCAAAGTCAGGTTTCCTTATATACAGTTTTTTAAGCTTCAGGCAAACATTCTTGACATTTTGGTTGGTCATTCACATGTTTTCACTACAAAGAAAAAAATAGTGTCATGATGAAACCTCATATTTCATGTCATCCAACCCATAATAAATTACCCGGCAAGGCCTAGTATTTTACATCAGATAAGTGTGGACCCCCAATAAAAACGGGCACCTCCCCCTCGTAAAGTAAGAAGAAGAAAAGAGCAGGTGCAAGTGTGAGCAAGATTAGGCAGGGTGTGTGAACGATAATAAGGGTTTTATGGCATGATGTGCCTTGATGCTATCTGATTCGGCCACTGGGAGAGGGACTGACCAAACAGGTTTGGCCTGAGGCAATGGTTCCAGCTTGCCCAGGTCAGAGAAAAGTCAATCAAGGTGTACGTGTCCTTGGAATCAAATCTGACTGTATTATATGCCTATGTGAGGGCAACTTTTAAAAATGGCTGCCGTGTATAAAATGGGAGCCACGAGTGTAGGACGAAAATTGCGATTTCGAGGTGAAAACGCTGCTGGAATTGAGCGAAAATGCTCATGCTTAGTGTACTAGTCATTATCGGTCTTTTGATACTAAAATCGTACTGCTGTGGCAAAGTAAATTACATGGGTCCAGAATTTTTAGAACCACAAGGGTCAGATTGCAGGCATTGCTTGGGTGGGGTTAGGAGCCCCTGAGTTAAGCAGCAGAGGTCTCCTTACAGCTGCGCCAGGCACACACAACCGTGGATTTATTTGGGTGTTTCCTTTCAACCGTGGAACCCCACGCTGGGTGATTTAGGGTGCATAAACCCTCTGGCCTTCGAAGGAGTGCTCAGCCACAGAGGACGGAAGTAGCGCCACCTGTGGGTGGGACTGCGAGACCTTCTGCCTTGTGCTTCCGGGCTGTCATTGCCAGTTAGTCCAACACGGTGTACCAATCTGGGGTGTGTGAGTGCCAACCCACACTATTCAGTAACACTCCAACACCTCCCAAAGGGCAGGGGTTGTCAGAGGATGCCAGTGTAGGAAAGTACCATCTTGCCTGGCATGTTACCCCCATTTTTACTTGTATGTATGTTTGTTTTTATGCCCTGTATGTGTTCCCTGTGTGGTGCCTAAGTGTATCACTGAGGCTCTGCTAACCAGAACCTCAGTGTATATGCTCTCCCTGCTTTTAAAATTGTCACTGCAGGCTAGTGACTAATTTTACCAATTCAGATCGGCACACTGGAACACCCTTATAATTCCCTGGTATATGGTACCTAGGTACCCAGGGTATTGGGGTCCCAGGAGATCCCTATGGGCTGCAGCATTTCTTTTGGCACCCATAGGGAGCTCAGACACTTCTTACACAGGACTGCCACTGCAGCCTGAGTGAAATAACGTCCACGTTATCTCACAGCCATTTTACACTGCACTTAAGTAACTTAAAAGTCACCTATGTGTCTAACCTTCACTTAGTAAAGGCTAGGTGGAAAGTTGCCTAGCGTGAGGATACCCTGGCACTAGCCAAGGTGACCCTACATTGTTCAGGGCACTTTCCCCAGACTTTGTAAGTGCGGGGACACCATTACACGCGTGCATTACATATTGGTCAATACCTATATGTAGCGTCACCATGGGATCTCCTAACATGGCCATGTAACATGTCTAGGATCATGGAATTGTCACCCCAAAACCATTCTGGTATTGGGGGACAATTCCATGCATCCCCGGGTCTCCAGCATAGAGCCCGGGTACTGCCAAACTAACTTTCCGGGGTTTTCTCTGCAGATACCGCTGCTGCCAGCCCTCAGACAGGTTTCTACCCCCCTGGGGCCTGGGCAGCCCAGTCCCAGTAAGGCAGAATAAAGGATTTCCTCTGAGAGAGGGTGTTACACCACTCCCTTTGGAAATAGATGTGAAGGGCCTGAGAGGAGTGGCCTCTCCTGGCCTCTGGGAATGCTTTGAAGGGCACAGATGGTGCCCTACTTGCATAAGCCAGTCTACACCAGTTCAGGGATCCCCCCAGCCCTGCTCTGGTGCGAAACTGGACAAAGGAAAGGGGAGGCGCCACTCCCCTGACCAACACCACCCAGGGGAGGTGCCCAGAGCTACTCCATTGTGTCCCAGACCTCTGCCATCTTGGATGATGGATCACGCAGTACACAGGATTACTGTCTGGCGTGGGGAGGCAAGGACTTACCTCCACCAAATTTGGACAGAAGGACCATTGGACTGTCGGGGTCACTTGGATCCAGCTCCTGTGTTCCAGGGACCACGCTTGTCAAGATGGGAGGGGACCCAGAGGACCGATGATGTAGAAGTTTGGTGTCTGCGTTAGCCGGGGGAAGATTCTGTCAATCCACTGGAGATTTCTTCTTGGGTTCCAGTGCAGGGTGAAGGCAGACAGCCCTCAGAGCATGCACCACCAGGAAACAGTCGAGAAAGCCAGCAAGATTAGGCACTACAATGTTGCTGGTAGTCGTCTTGCTACTTTGTTGCGGTTTTGCAGGCGTCCTGGAGCAGTCAGCAGTTGGTCCTTGGCAGAAGTCGAAGAGGGAGATGCAGGGGAACTCTGGTGAGCTCTTGCATTTGTTATCTGGTGAGGAACCCACAGGAGAGACCCTAAATAGCCCTCAGAGGAGGACTGGCTCCCTAACCAGGTAAGAGCCCATCATGAGGGGTCTCTGATGTCACCTGCTGGCACTGGCCACTCAGAGGTCTCCATTGTGCCCTCTCACCTCTGCATCCAATATGGCAGAGGTCTGGGACACACTAGAGGAGCTCTGGGCACCTCCCCTGGGAGGTGCTGGTCAGGGGAATGGTCACTCCTCTTTCCTTTGTCCAGTTTCGCCCCAGAGCAGGGATGGGGGATCCCTGAACCGGTGTAGATTGGTTTATGCAAGGAGGGCACCATCTGTGCCCTTGAAAGCATTTCCAGAGGCTGGGGGAGGCTACTCCTCCCCAACCCTTCACACCTATTTCCAAAGGGGGAGGGTGTAACACCCTCTCAGAGGAAATTTAGTTCTGCCTTCCTAGGGCTGCTCAGACCCCAGGAGGGCATAAACCTGTCTGAGGGTTGGCAGCAGCAGCAGCTGCCCGGAAAACCCCAGAGAGCTGGTTTGGCAGTACCCGGGGTCCATGCTGAAGCCCCGGGGATGCATGGAATTGGCACCCCAATACCAGATTTGGCATTGGGGGACACTTCCATGATCTTAGACAAGTTACATGGCCATGTTGGAGTTACCATTGTGAAGCTACACATAGGTATTGACCTATATGTAGTTCACACGTGTAATGGTGTCCCCGCACTCACAAAGTCCGGGGAATTTGCCCTGAACAATGTAGGGTCACCTTGGCTAGTGCCAGGGTGCCCTCACACTTAGTAACGTTGCACCTAACCTTCACTAAGTGAGGGTTAGACATATAGGTGACTGATAAGTTACTTAAGTGCAGTGTAACATGGCTGTAGGCTGCAGTGGCAGTTCTGTGTAAGAATTGTCTGAGCTCCCTATGGGTGGCAAATGAAATGCTGAAGCCCATAGGGATCTCCTGGAACCCCAATACCCTGGGTACCTAGGTACCATATACAAGGGAATTATAAGGGTGTTCCAGTGTGCCAATCAGAATTGGTGAAAATAATTGCCTGCCGTTCAGTGTGTTAAAGAGGATGTCTTTCTGGGCGGTTTCTGCATTGGTCATAATTTGGCGGTATTTACCGCCAGCCTGTTGGCGGTATTAACGCCACTTGATCACCAACTGCCAGGGTTGTAGTGACCCCCATAATGTGATCATACAGAAAAGAGAGGCGCAACCAAAGAGAAGCTGTGAGAAAGGAGTAGGCAGTGGGGATGTGAGGCAGAGGTACAAGAGAAAGAAAGAGAGTGAATGGGAGGTGGAGAGGGAGGGGCTAACCATAAAGTGAAGTAAACTGAGAGGTTGGGTAGTAGGAGAGAGAAAGAGAGAGAGAGAAGAGAGAGGGAGAGAGAATAGAGAGAGAGGGGGAAAAGAGAAAGACAGAGAAAGAGAGAGAGAAGAAAGAGAGAGACAGAGGAAGAGAGAGGGGGAGAAAGAGAAAGAGAGGGAGAGAGCGAGAGAGAGAGAGAAGAGAAACAGGAAGGAGAGAGAGATAGACAGAGAGAGAGAAAGAGAGAGAGAGGTAAAGGTAGAAGGAGAAAGAGAAAGAGAGACAGAGAGAGGAAGAGAGAGAAGAGAGAGAGAGTGAGAGAAGACAGAGGAAGGAAGGAGAGATAGACAGAGAGAGTGAGAGAGAGAGAAAGAGAAGAGAGAGAGGAAAAGAGAGAGGGAGAAAGAGAAGAGAAAGAGAGAAGAGAGAGGGAGGAAGGAGAGAGAGAGTGAGAGAGAGAGAGAAAGACAGAGGGAGAAAGAAAGAGAGACAGCGAGAGGGAGAGAGAGACAAGAGAGAGGTAGGAAGAGAGAGTGAGAGAAGGGAGAGGGAGGAAGGAGAGAGATAGAGAGAGTGAGAGAGAGAGTGAGAGAGAGAGAAAGACAGAGGGAGAAAGAACGAGAGACAGAGAGAGGAAGAGAGAGACAAGAGAGAGTGAGGAAGAGAGAGTGAGAGAAGAGAGAAGGAGGAAGGAGAGGGAGAGAGAGAGAGACGAAGAGAGTGAGAGGGAGAAGAGAGAGAGGGAAAGAGAGAGGGAGAGAGAAGAGAGAGAGAGAAGAGAAAGGGAGGCAGGAGAGAGACAGAGTGAGAGAGAGAGAAGAGAGAGAGGGAGAGCGAGAAAGAGAGAGGGAGAGCGAGAAAGAGAGAGGAAGAGAGGGAGAGAGAGAAGAGCAAGAGAGGGAAAGAGAGAGAAGAGAGCGAGAGAGAGAGAGAGGGAGAGATTAAGAGAAAGAGAGAGAGGGAGAGGGGGAAGAGATGGAGAGAGTGTGGCCTGCACAAGTAACGAGTCCGCACACGACCGCCACTGGGAACCAAACACCCCATTGTAGCGCTTGACTCTCATAGGGTAGCGTTGCAGAGCAGTTCAAGGCTTACTCAAGGGAGGTGGTGTGGGCTAGTAATCCCCATTCACAAGC
The DNA here is from genome assembly GCF_031143425.1 of Pleurodeles waltl. NCBI lineage: Eukaryota > Metazoa > Chordata > Amphibia > Caudata > Salamandridae > Pleurodeles > Pleurodeles waltl. Next base: position 11,808,690 of record NC_090446.1, read on the forward strand.
ACAAAAGCATGACTCTCAATAAATGAATGTCCAGTCTGTGCTTTTTCTTTTGAAAAAGTAAAAGTACATTTATTATTCACACACACTACTCAATACTATGCAACAATCTACAAATATATACAAAGTGATAGAATCACTCTGGGCAAACATTAGAATCTCTCAGGTCTCCTCAAGGGAGAAAATAATCCACCAATCCACATGGCAAAGCAATCCCAGTGCCCCCCTTGCACATTTGAACATTTTGACAGCATTCAACAGTACAGTGCAATGATGACACCTACATTTGTGATTAAATACTTCCATCTTGCCAAGAGGTGGCTGTCAGTATCATTATTCAAATTAGCATAATCAGGGAATATATGAGACAAAATTCTAGCATTACAACCATCAGGATTACTTTAAGATTATTTTTAGATTACCTTTGGATTATTCCTAATTGACCATAAAATAACAGTAGAATACATGGGGCCATACCAACCTACACCTATGGTAGGCACCCTTGCACAAACAGGAACAAAAGTTCACTGAAGCTTGTGCTTCAGATATCCATCCAACCCTTGAGGGGTTATCTCTCATGTGTCCCACCCTATCTAGGGTGGGGGCACCAACAGATGTTGGGGGGAGGCTGCGCTGCTCCTGCAGCTCCCCCTTTCTCCTAGTACTCCTTTGGTGGTGGCCCCATCTCCCTGGGACCACCACAGGCGTTTTGGGGGCTCAAACAGCAGCCCCCTACCCCGCAAAGCATGCTGGGGCGGCTGCATAATGGATGAGCGGCTCTCCCGCTGCGCTGGGGAGAGCCGCTGTGCCCTTTTCTTCATGCCTTTCCTTTCCTCCTGGGGGTGCCGGTCCCACCCGGACACCCCCCGCACCACAGCGAGGATCCCTCGTTGGAGGGCGGCCCAGGGAGCCCACCCTTGGACGTTCCTGCCAGCTCCCCGCATGGCCAGCACCTCCGGGTGCTGCCGCGGGAGCCGGCCTGCTGCAGTACACAGAGATGCTCGCGGCCAGACAGGCCGCACGGGGGGAGTGCAGAGGCACTCCCCCTTCCTCCTGGCGTCTTCGGGCCCGGGATGGGGTCCGGGGCCCCTCTTCCTTGCGACGAGGAGCGTGACGGCGCTCCCTGAGGTCGTCGTCTTCTCGGCCCCGGGATGGGGTCCGGGGCCCCTCTTCTCTTCGGTGGGGAGCACAACGGCACTCCCCCAGGTCCTCTTCTGCTCGGGGCCCCGGGATGTGGTCCGGGGCCCCTCTTCTCTTCGGTGGGGAGCACGACGGCACTCCCCCAGGTCCTCTTCTGCTCGGGGCCCCGGGATGTGGTCCGGGGCCCCTTCCTATTCAGACGGGGGAGTGCGACAACACTCTCCTTTTCTCCTCTTCTTCCTGGGCAGCCCCCAGGCCCGGGCCCACCTGGGGGCACAGTCTCAAGCAGCTGTGGAGCTCCACGCACATCTTAGCTGCTTTCCCAAAGGTCGCCATCCTTTGTCTGGTGATATCTCGGGCCCCCAAGGGCCGATTTTCATCATTCTTGTGTCGCTCCGCTCCAGGTGACAAGCCCTTGCCACCAGGAGCACTCTCCTTAGGCCCTCTGGCCTGGAAGGGTCCCAGATCATCAGGGAGCCAGCCCCACTGACTCCTGCGCCAATCTTTCCTCTGGGTTCCCTCTTTTCCTTCTGGGCAGCGCGCTCTCCTTGCGCTACCCAGTCCTTTCACCAACTAGTCCTCTGGGGGGGTAAGGGGGCCAGCTTGCCTGGCCCTGGCATTCGCCTTGCTGGCCTGGAATCCTTCTGGGGCAGAGTCCCTGCCCCAAGGGCAGTCAGGAGGTTCTTCCTTCCAGTTGTCCATGACGCCCGTCTGCAGTCCCAGTGTCCAGCAGTGAACCACAGCCAAGAGAGAGAGCTCTCCCCTGTGCAGGACCTTTTAAGTGGGGGCGGAAGTGTCCAGCAGGTCTGCACCTCTGGCCTATCCAGATGTGCTACATCACTTCCTTGCCCCGTCCCCTCCTTCTTGCACAGTCTTCTGGGATAGCTCAAGATGGCATCCAGGAGTTAGGTGCCACATGTGCTCTGAAAGTCTCAGCCCCTCCTCCCTGACATTCCTCGCAGGGCTTCTCCAGCCTGCTCCTGGCACGGATTGACAGCTGGCTGATTGATGCAAGGCCATGCTCCAGCAACTGGAAAGAGCAGTAATTGGCCCTAATCCTGAGCTGAGTCAGAGAAAGATGACATCCCTGGATGACCCATAAGTTGTACAACTATGCTCTGGTAACCTACTGCATCATTCTTTTCTTAGAGGTTACAGGGTACTTTGCTGTGACTCTGGTCTCAGTGGACCCCAGAGAACTGGAGTTGCACCCTAGGCCCTCCTTTCCCATTGACATTCAATGGAGTATTCCCCCCAATGCAAATATCTTAAGCTCCCTGACATTGGCATTGAACTGGGTGTCCCTACAGTGAAAAGACAGTAAGCCCACTGACTCTCCCTCACATGTATACACCCCTCTCATGAGACCTACTCCAGGTCACCACCCACTCTGCATAGTTCCTCCTGCACCAGGACTACCTAAGCGCAGTTCTTGGGCTGCGCACACTAGGAATCCTCCTCCCACAGCCCTCACATGGGTGCACATCCAGGCGCACACATGATCACATGTAATCTGCCCGGGCCTCCTGCCCTTGCTGTGCCACAGCAGCCTTTCCTTAGCACGGCAACACCAGCGGTAAACACGCGCAGTCCATTTTACCATGTGTTTATTGTGCGGGAGGCACCCCATAGGAGGCTTTCTCACAGTAAACAGTCAAAAACCAAGTGGTCAAAAATCGAAAAATCAGGGCAGACCTGATGGTCAGAACCATCCTCAAACAGAGGGGGAGAGAGAAGGTGAGAGAAAGAGAGAGAGAGGGAGAGAGAGAGACAGAGGGACAAAGGGAGCCAGAGAGGGGGAGAGAAAACAAAGAGAGAGATAGAGGTGAGGTAGACAGTGGTTAGGTAGAGAGAGGTGAGGCAGATAGTGGTGAGGTAGACAGTGTTGAGATAGAGAGACGTGAGGCAGAGAGAGGTGAGGTATACAGTGGTGATGTAGAGAGGGGTGAGACAGACAGTAGTGAGGTAGAGAGAGTTGAGGCAGATATTGGTGAGGTAAAGAGAGGTGAGGTAGACAGTGGTGAGGTAGATAGTGTTGAGGTAGGGAGAGGTGAAATAGGTGAGGTGAGGTAGAGAGAGGTGAGGTAGACCGTCGTGAGGTAGACAGTGGTGAGGTAGGGTGAGCTGAGGTAGAGAGAGGTGAAATAGAGAGTGGTTAGGTAGTCAGAGGTGATGGAGAGAGAGGTGAAGTAGGGAGAGGTGAGCTAGAGAAAGGTGAGGTAGACAGAGGTGAGGTAGGGAGAGGTGAGGTGAAGTAGAGAGATGAGGTAGAGAGAGGTGAGGTAGCCAGTTGCGAATCAGAGAGAGGTGAGGCAGACAGTGGTTAGATAGAGAGACGTGAGGCAGGCAGTAGTGAGGTTGAGAGAGGTGAGGCAGATAATGGTGAGGCAGAGAGAGGTGAGGTAGAGAGAGTTGAGGCAGAAAGGTGATCTAGACAGTGGTGAGGTAAAGAGAGGTGCGGTAGGCAGTGGTGATGTAGAGGGAGGTGAGACAGACAGTAGTGAGGTAGAGAGAGGTGAGGCAGACTGTGGTGAGGTACAGAGAGGTGATGTAGAGAGGTGAGCTAGAGAGTTGAGGTGGACAGTGGTGAGGGAGACAGTGTGGAGGTAGGGAGAGCTGAGGTAGGGTGAGGTGAGGTAGAGAGAGGAGAGCTGGAGAGGTGAGGTAGACAGTGGTGAGGTAGACAGTGTTGAGGTAGAGAGTGGTGAGGTGAGGGAGAGAGAGGTGAGGTAGAGAGTGGTGAGATCGACAGATGTGGTGTAAAGAGAGGTGAGGTAGGGAGAGGTGAGGTAGACAGTGGGGAAAAAAAGAGAGATGAGGTAGATAGAGGTGAGGTAGGGAGAGGTGAGGTAGAGAGAGTTGAGGCAGAGAGGTGAGGTAGGGAGAGGTGAGATTGACAGAGGTGAGGTAGGGAGAGGTGAGGTAGAGAGGTGAGGTACACAGTAGTGAGCTAGAGAGTGGTGGGGCAGACAGTAATGAGGTAGAGAGAGGTGAGGCACATAGTGGTGAGGCAGCGAGAGGTGAGGCAGAGAGAGGTGAAGCAAAAGTGGTGAGGCAGAGGGAGGTGAGGTAGAGAAAGTTGAGGTAGACAGTGGTGATGTAGAGAGAGGTGAGGTAGACAGTGGTGAGCTAGAGAGAGATGAGGCAGACAGTAGTGAGATAGAGAGAGGTAAGGCAGAAAGTGGTGAGGCAGAGAGAGGTGAGGTAGAGAGGGTGGAGACAGAGGTGAGGCAGATAGTGGTGAGGTAGACAGTGGTGAGGTAGAGAGAGGTGAGGCAGACAGAGAGGTAAGGTATACAGTGGTGAGCTAGAAAAAAGTGATGTAGAGAGGGGTGAGAGACAGTAGTGAGGTACAGAGAGGTGAGGCAGGTAGTGGTGAGGTAGAGAGAGGTGAGGTAGAGAAATGAGGTAGAGAGGTGGGGTAGACAGTGGTGAGGTAGAGGGAGGTGATGTAGAGAGGGGTGAGATAGACAGTCGTGAGGTAGGGTGAGGTCAGGTAGAGAGAGGTGAGGTAGGGAGGTGAGGTAGAGAGGTGAGGTGGACAGTGGTGAGGCAGAGAGAGGTGAGGTAGAGGGAGATGAGGTAGACAGCATTGGGGTAGGGAGAGGTGAGGTAGAGAGAGGTTAGGCAGATAGTGGTGTGGTAAAGATAAGTGAGGTAGAGGGTAGAGAGAGGTGAGGTAGGGAGAGGTGAGGTAGACAGTGTTGAGGGAGGGAGAGGTGAGGTAGGGAGATGTGAGCTAGAGAGAGGTGAGGTAGGGAGAGGTGAGGTGAGATAGAGAGAGGGGAGGTAGACAGTGGTGAGGCAGAGAGTGGTGAGAAAGAGATGAGGTAGACAGTGGTGAGGCAGAGCGAGGTGAGGTAGAGGGAGTTGAGGTAGACAGTGTTGAGGTAGGGAGAGGTGAGGTAGAGAGAGGTTAGGCAGACAGTGGTGAGGTAGAGAGAGGTGAGGTAGGGAGAGGTGAGAGAGAGAGAGTTGAGGTAGACAGTGTTGAGGTAGAGAGATGTGAGGTTGACAGGTGTGATAGAGAGAGGTGAGGTAGACAGTGGTGAGGTAGAGAGAGGTGAGGTAGACAGTGGTGAGGCAGAGAGAGGTGAGATAGGGAGAGGTGAGGTAGACAGTGGTGAGATAGGGAGAGGTGAGGTAGACTGGTGAGGTAGAGAGAGGTGAGATAGGGAGAGGTGAGGTAGACTGGTGAGGTAGAGAGAGGTGAGGTAGCCAGTGGTGAGATAGAGAGAGGTGAGGTAGACAGTGGTGAGGTAGAGAGAGGTGAGGTAGACAGTGGTGAGGCAGAGAGAGGTGAGATAGGGAGAGGTGAGGTAGACAGTGGTGAGATTGGAAGAGGTAAGGTAGACTGGTGAGGTAGAGAGAGGTGAGATAGGGAGAGGTGAGGTAGACTGGTGAGGTAGAGAGAGGTGAGGTAGCCAGTGGTGAGATAGAGAGAGGTGAGGTAGACAGTGGTGAGGCAGAGAGAGCTGAGATAGGGAGAGGTGAGGTAGACTGGTGAGGTAGAGAGAGGTGAGGTAGAGAGGGGTGAGGTAGAGAGAGATGAGGTTGGAAACAGTTGAGAGATGGAGGGGCGTGAAGTGTAGAGAGGCGGTGAGAGAGAGTGAGGCTAAGTACAGAGAGTTTGGAGAGGTGAAGTGGAGAGATAGCAAGAGGAACCATGGAAAGGGCAGTGGGATGCAGAGAGAGGCTGGGGCAGGGAGATTGGAGGTACAGATTAGAGTTAGGGAGTTAGACGTGTGGGGATGCGCAGAGAGGTAGGGAGGCATGTCCTGAGGGACAGGTAGTCCTAGAGATTCAACTCACACAGATGCTTGGTACACACAGAAGAAGCAGAGAGTTGAGTTTGGGAAACAGGAAGGAGATTCATGGAGACAGGGAGAACGACAGAGTTAGAGAGCGGGATCAGGCAGAGACACAAAGATTCATTTTTTAGGTCGAGCGTAGCGTTGAAGGTGTTGTATACTTTTAAGTATACTTATAATATAGGTTAAAGCAAATTCAAGCGATTTAATTTGTTGGTTCCAGTGTCCTTCAAAAACCCTTGCTTGCTGGTGGTCAGTTCTGCTTCTTTGTCCTGCCTTTTTCTCTGTGGGAGCAGCACCAACGTCTGTCTTATTACGCTATCTCCTGTTTATCTCTTCTGTAAGGGACTTTTTTTCTTTAGAGTTTGCCTGTTGGTCTTACACGGTGGGTGCGTGTTCAGTTCCTCCTCCCCACCAGCTCCTTCTGCAAACAAATCCAACAGCAGAGAGGGGTTTCTCCAGTCCCCCTCCTTTATCTTAGCTCCCATGTTTGGCTTGGAATGGAGAGCTTTAATGTCCTCCTTGCCTCTGACATAGCCGTAAAAGACCAGCTGCTGTGCTCCGACGGGAGCTGCTTCAAGGGAGAGCCCTGCTGATTAGTGACTGAAAGTGCGATGTTTGTATGAGTAGGATCCCACAAGCCTGCATTTAAGTACAGTGAAAATGCAAATTGCAATTTATTTACAGACATTTAATACACTGTAAAAAAATGAGAAACTGCCACAAAAATGTACAGAAAACACTGCGAGGGAAGCTCTGGGCCCCACAAGGCTATAGCTGCATTGCCTCTTTAAGGGGTCCCTTGAAACCGCCCTCGCTCTTGTGTTGTCCTTCCCTTCCTCCCTTCCACAGTCCAACGCTTTGCATTGACCCTATTACATGGATAATAACCAAGAGGTCTGGGGGAATATGTTTGCCACTTGTTTGTGTTAAGTGGTTCACAAAAATAAATGAATAAACAAATGAGGAAGTTGTGTTGGTGTGTGTGGAACTTGTTTTAATTTCTCTTGGTCTGTTTACAGTGCCTCGATGTTCCTGGCAATTATATTTTTCTTTTAAGATGTGCTTCTTCTTCAGTGCGTGAGGTGAAGGATGGTCGTGGTAAGTTCGAGTGATTGGCAACTTTGTTTTTGGCTGGTGTCAGCGAGGGTCGGCTTCAAAGAAATGTGTGTTTCACTAGGACTGAATATATGAGCAGCTTGTAATAGTGAAAATGTAATCTACATGATCACTTGTTAATATTTCTACTCCTAGCCTTCCCCCAGCACTTCTGTTAGCCAGCCGGCAACTCCGATGGTGGGGCGGTGAAAGTGGTATTCTAATCTAATTAGCTTGGCAGATTTAAATTAGGATGCTAAATGGCAATATTTTCACTTTTTGCTGCAGATAGAGGAAGAAAGTAAATGGAAGTGCTTTAGTTATATGCAGGGACACTGGAATTATGTGGCAGAGTTGACTGATTTATGTGGCAAGAAAAGTCTAGTTATGCATTTCCAACTCCAATAGCTCTAACTTTCGCAAATGCGAGACCTTTTGCATTGAAAATGCTTGTCATTCATCTGTTACCAGCTACTTGAGTATGAAATGATACATTAAAAATAAATCAGTTTTATGCACACAACTTTCACTTTATTGGGGTCCCTGGAACGTAGGCGCCCTGGGTCATTGCCCATGCCTACAATGCCTGACAGCAACGATCATGGCGTCCCTACCAATGAGCACCTCAAGTACATTCTTTGCAGACGGTACAATCCCTTGTGAGTGAGTGTGTGCACCGCTTAAAGTCAACGCATCCAAGGGTGTCAGGGAGGAAGTGGGGTGGGGGCCCTTTCGTATTGATGGGCTTGTGCATTTCATTGTAGGAGCTTCTTAGCCTTTCTTTTTAATGTAATACTTACTCAAATATCTATAGCGATATCTGAATTTCCACAATGTCCCTTGGTGCTGAGTGGTGTCTTCCACCAGCTGTACTGACACTTCTACGGTATTTCCACAATGTCTCTTGGTGCTGAGTTGTGACACTTCTACGGTATTTCCACAATGTCTCTTGGTGCTGAGAGGTGTCTTCCACCAGCTGTACTGACACTTCTACGGTATTTCCACAATGTCCCTTGGTGCTGAGTGGTGTCTTCCACCAGCTGTACTGACACTTCTACAGTATTTCCACAATGTCCCTTGGTGCTGAGTGGTGTCTTCCACCAGCAGTGCAGATGCTTCTACTATATTTCCACAATGTCTCTTGGTGCTGAGTGGAGTCTTCCACCAGCTGTACTGACACTTCAACGGTATTTCCACAATGTCTCTTGGTGCTGAGTGGTGTCTTCCACCAGCTGTACTGACGCTTCTACGGTATTTCCACAATGTCCCTTGGTGCTGAGTGGTGTCTTCCACCAGCTGTACTGTCACTTCTATGGTATTTCCACAATGTCTCTTGGTGCTGAGTGGAGTCTTCCACCAGCTGTACTGACACTTCTACGGTATTTCCACAATGTCTCTTGGTGCTGAGTTGTGACACTTCTACGGTATTTCCACAATGTCTCTTGGTGCTGAGTGGTGTCTTCCACCAGCTGTCCTGACGCTTCTACGGTATTTCCACAATGTCTCTTGGTGCTGAGTGGAGTCTTCCACCAGCTGTACTGACACTTCTACGGTATTTCCACAATGTCTCTTGGTGCTGAGTTGTGACACTTCTACGGTATTTTCCACAATGTCTCTTGGTGCTGAGTGGTGTCTTCCACCAGCTGTACTGACACTTCTACGGTATTTCCACAATGTCCCTTGGTGCTGAGTGGAGTCTTCCACCAGCTGTACTGACACTTCTACGGTATTTCCACAATGTCCCTTGGTGCTGAGTGGTGTCTTCCACCAGCTGTACTGACACTTCTACAGTATTTCCACAATGTCTCTTGGTGCTGAGTGGTGTCTTCCACCAGCAGTGCAGATGCTTCTACTATATTTCCACAATGTCTCTTGATGCTGAGTGGTGTCTTCCACCAGCTGTACTGACACTTCTACGTATTTCCACAATGTCTCTTGGTGCTGAGTGGTGTCTTCCACCAGCTGTACTGACGCTTCAACGGTATTTCCACAATGTCTCTTGGTGCTGAGTGGTGTCTTCCACCAGCTGTACTGACGCTTCTACGGTATTTCCACAATGTCCCTTGGGGCTGAGTGGTGTCTTCCACCAGCTGTACTGACGCTTCTACGGTATTTCCACAATGTCTCTTGGTGCTGAGTGGTGTCTTCCACCAGCTGTACTGACACTTCTACGGAATTTCCACAATGTCCCTTGGTGCTGAGTGGAGTCTTCCACCAGCTGTACTGACACTTCTACGGTATTTCCACAATGTCCCTTGGTGCTGAGTGGTGTCTTCCACCAATGTCTCTTGGTGCTGAGTGGTGTCTTCCACCAGCAGTGCAGATGCTTCTACTATATTTCCACAATGTCCCTTGGTGCTGAGTGGTGTCTTCCGCTAGCAGTGCAGATGCTTCTACTATATTTCCACAATGTCCTTTGGTGCTGAGTGGTGTCTTCCACCAGCTGTACTGACGCTTCTACGGTATTTCCACAATGTCCCTTGGTGCTGAGTGGTGTCTTCCACCAGCTGTACTGACACTTCTACGGTATTTCCACAATGTCTCTTGGTGCTGAGTGGTGTCTTCCACCAGCTGTACTGACACTTCTACGGAATTTCCACAATGTCCCTTGGTGCTGAGTGGAGTCTTCCACCAGCTGTACTGACACTTCTACGGTATTTCCACAATGTCCCTTGGTGCTGAGTGGTGTCTTCCACCAGCTGTACTGACACTTCTACGGTATTTCCACAATGTCCCTTGGTGCTGAGTGGTGTCTTCCACCAATGTCTCTTGGTGCTGAGTGGTGTCTTCCACAAGCAGTGCAGATGCTTCTACTATATTTCCACAATGTCCTTTGGTGCTGAGTGGTGACTTCCGCTAGCAGTGCAGATGCTTCTACTATATTTCCACAATGTCCTTTGGTGCTGAGTGGTGTCTTCCACCAGCTGTACTGACGCTTCTACGGTATTTCCACAATGTCCCTTGGTGCTGAGTGGTGTCTTCCACCAGCTGTACTGACACTTCTACGGTATTTCCACAATGTCTCTTGGTGCTGAGTGGTGTCTTCCACCAGCTGTACTGACACTTCTACGTATTTCCACAATGTCTCTTGGTGCTGAGTGGTGTCTTCCACCAGCTGTACTGACACTTCTACGTATTTCCACAATGTCTCTTGGTGCTGAGTGGTGTCTTCCACCAATGTCTCTTGGTGCTGAGTGGTGTCTTCCACCAGCAGTGCAGATGCTTCTACTGTATTTCCACAATGTCCCTTGGTGCTGAGTGGTGTCTTCCGCTAGCAGTGCAGATGCTTCTACTATATTTCCACAATGTCTCTTGGTGCTGAGTGGAGTCTTCCACCAGCTGTACTGACGCTTCTATGGTATTTCCACAATGTCCTTTGGTGCTGAGTGGTGTCTTCCACCAGCTGTACTGACGCTTCTACGGTATTTCCACAATGTCTCTTGGTGCTGAGTGGTGTCTTCCACCAGCTGTACTGACACTTCTACGGAATTTCCACAATGTCCCTTGGTGCTGAGTGGAGTCTTCCACCAGCTGTACTGACACTTCTACGGTATTTCCACAATGTCCCTTGGTGCTGAGTGGTGTCTTCCACCAGCTGTACTGACACTTCTACGGTATTTCCACAATGTCCCTTGGTGCTGAGTGGTGTCTTCCACCAATGTCTCTTGGTGCTGAGTGGTGTCTTCCACAAGCAGTGTAGATGCTTCTACTATATTTCCACAATGTCCCTTGGTGCTGAGTGGTGTCTTCCGCTAGCAGTGCAGATGCTTCTACTATATTTCCACAATGTCCTTTGGTGCTGAGTGGTGTCTTCCACCAGCTGTACTGACGCTTCTACGGTATTTCCACAATGTCCCTTGGTGCTGAGTGGTGTCTTCCACCAGCTGTACTGACACTTCTACGGTATTTCCACAATGTCTCTTGGTGCTGAGTGGTGTCTTCCACCAGCTGTACTGACACTTCTACGTATTTTCACAATGTCTCTTGGTGCTGAGTGGTGTCCTCCATCAGCTGTACTGACACTTCTACGTATTTCCACAATGTCTCTTGGTGCTGAGTGGTGTCTTCCACCAATGTCTCTTGGTGCTGAGTGGTGTCTTCCACCAGCAGTGCAGATGCTTCTACTGTATTTCCACAATGTCCCTTGGTGCTGAGTGGTGTCTTCCGCTAGCAGTGCAGATGCTTCTACTATATTTCCACAATGTCTCTTGGTGCTGAGTGGAGTCTTCCACCAGCTGTACTGACGCTTCTATGGTATTTCCACAATGTCTCTTGGTGCTGAGTGGTGTCTTCCACCAGCTGTACTGACGCTTCTATGGTATTTCCACAATGTCCCTTGGTGCTGAGTGGTGTCTTCCACCAGCTGTACTGACGCTTCTATGGTATTTCCACAATGTCCTTTGGTGCTGAGTGGTGTCTTCCACCAGCTGTACTGACGCTTCTACGGTATTTCCACAATGTCTCTTGGTGCTGAGTGGTGTCTTCCACCAGCTGTACTGACGCTTCTACGGTATTTCCACAATGTCTCTTGGTGCTGAGTGGTGTCTTCCACCAGCAGTGCAGATGCTTCTACTGTATTTCCACAATGTCCCTTGGTGCTGAGTGGTGTCTTCCGCTAGCAGTGCAGATGCTTCTACTATATTTCCACAATGTCTCTTGGTGCTGAGTGGAGTCTTCCACCAGCTGTACTGACGCTTCTATGGTATTTCCACAATGTCCTTTGGTGCTGAGTGGTGTCTTCCACCAGCTGTACTGACGCTTCTATGGTATTTCCACAATGTCTCTTGGTGCTGAGTGGTGTCTTCCACCAGCTGTACTGACGCTTCTATGGTATTTCCACAATGTCCTTTGGTGCTGAGTGGTGTCTTCCACCAGCTGTACTGACGCTTCTACGGTATTTCCACAATGTCTCTTGGTGCTGAGTGGTGTCTTCCACCAGCTGTACTGACGCTTCTACGGTATTTCCACAATGTCTCTTGGTGCTGAGTGGTGTCTTCCACCAGCTGTACTGACGCTTCTATGGTATTTCCACAATGTCCTTTGGTGCTGAGTGGTGTCTTCCACCAGCTGTACTGACGCTTCTATGGTATTTCCACAATGTCTCTTGGTGCTGAGTGGTGTCTTCCACCAGCTGTACTGACGCTTCTATGGTATTTCCACAATGTCCTTTGGTGCTGAGTGGTGTCTTCCACCAGCTGTACTGACGCTTCTATGGTATTTCCACAATGTCTCTTGGTGCTGAGTGGTGTCTTCCACCAGCTGTACTGACGCTTCTATGGTATTTCCACAATGTCTCTTGGTGCTGAGTGGTGTCTTCCACCAGCTGTACTGACGCTTCTATGGTATTTCCACAATGTCTCTTGGTGCTGAGTGGTGTCTTCCACCAGCTGTACTGACGCTTCTATGGTATTTCCACAATGTCCTTTGGTGCTGAGTGGTGTCTTCCACCAGCTGTACTGACGCTTCTATGGTATTTCCACAATGTCTCTTGCTGCTGACTCTACTAATAACGATTTATTTCTACCCAAAGAAACCCTTTGTTGCAAAATTAGGATAATCAAAGACTGACAAAAACCACAGATGAGTGCATTGTGTTTACTTCATTTGCTGCATCTATAGATATATATAAACCTATAACAAACAACTGCAAGTGAGCATTGCATATTAAATAAATGCGAAAAAATACTACCTGAGGCGCCGTCTTTTGCTTGTGACAAAGATAAATGTGGATAAATACAGATAAAATGACCAAAAAATAAATATGGATGAATACAGACGGAAATGGTAGAAAAATAAATACCATAAAACCGGGAGCCCTAATAATAATGTACCAAAGAAATTAAATAACAGGTACTATGCGGGTCGCAGGCAGTAAACTGGGCACTACGCATGGCCAACAGTCATGTGGAGTAGGTCCAAGAAATGTAACCTTTACTTCCTAGACATGTTCATATTGGAAAGATGCAGCCAGTGCCTTAGTAGCACATCTCCCAAAACCCATTCTTTCTTTTTTGGCACTTCCCGTGGCACCTTGAAGGGGCACCCTGGTGTTTTCACAGCCCTCACAGATCAAGAACCCTAGAGTCGGGCCAGTCGACCACTGAAGGAGATAAACAACACCTGATTGCAGCAGTGAGTCCACTCTTCATCCTTCTGTCGCCCATGAAGATCAGTATCCCAGTCTTCCCTGGCCGGTGGTTTCCCTCCAGGTCTGTCTCCTTGTGTGAGCCTGTGCATCTCAGAGACCAGAGAGTGGAATTGAGAAGACTCTCAGGCCAAAGCACAGCAACAGGTCTAGTGGACAATATATGAGCTTGACTTTTATACCCACATTAGAATGATTTATCTTTGACCATGTTTCTCCTGGTGCACATAACTAGCCTTGAGCTTAGGTTCTTGAACCAATGGGAGCAGCAGGCTGTCTGGAGGACATGGGTGCAAGGGGATGGAGAAGGCTGTTAGAAGGTGGCTCCTTGTGGCACAGATGTGACCATGCCACTCTCCAGGTCATCTGTGGAGGAAAGGGGGCAGAATGCCACCAGTGATGTGTACAGAGCACCTGCATGTGATAACAGTACATACCACGCATGCTCCCTTTTTCATCCAATCAGGGCATCTTCCTGCCCATGCCTGGTGCCCCATGATTGACCTCACCTCTTTGACGTAACTCTACGTGAGCGGAAGTGAGGTATCACAAAAGAGGTGAAGCGATCCTGGGAGTACCACCATCTTCCGAAGAGCTGTTCTCCCTGCCACTGCCACTGCATGTTAATCCAGTACTCTGGTAGACTGGTTAATCTATCATAAACTGGACCATAATGAACCTGGTAGGAGACCTCAGAGTCCTGACCCACCTGGATCCTCGGGCACCAACTAAGAAGTCCTGTCATTGCGATGGGATGCCAGGGCCCACCATTCTCTGTGGGCGGTAAGGGGAAGCCGTGGCGGCTGGTTCCAATTTATGTTAAGTTCTCACGGCTCCCCAAGCACATGAATGATAGGATGACAGGAGAGAGGTTTTCCTCTCAGAAGGTAGTCTGCATAGACCAGTAGTAGACATTACCAAAGCAAATATCCTGTTGGAACGGACAGGATGTGGTGTAGCCAGGGGCGGATTCTGCGCTATGGTGAAGGAGTGTCGCCCCCCCCCCGCCCAACAGCCAGGAGATGAAAAATAAAACAATAGTTTTCTATTGTTTTATCCTTCATCTGCTGGCTCAGCCAGCAGTAGAGGGGAGGGGCTGGGCCTCTGGAGGTGGGAGGGAGGAGGAGGAAAGAGTGCACTAAGTGCGCATGTGTGTTTGTTCGGACTTCTGAGGCCGGCCAAACTCACATTCACACTTAGGTTTGTCCAGCCCAGCTGCATACACAGCAAGGCTGGAGAAACTGCACAGACCCCAGGGTTGTGTCTGAGCACCCGTCATGGCCGCCCAGACCAATCCCGATTCTGCTTTCATGCTATGTTTAGCATGAAAGCAGTGCCAGGATTGTTGGGAAACCTGTGCTGGTGTCCCACATGGAAGGAAGAGGAGTGTGAGGTGGCAGGAGACGGAGATGGTGTTAAGGTGTTTTTTAATTATTTATTTTCCACCCTCCTTCTCCGTCCCCTCCCTTCTAACCGTTCCTCCCTCCAACTACCCTCGCCTTTCCCTTGAGATCTGCGGCCGCCACCTCTGGGTGTAGCAGTCCATTGCTGTAATGCCAGGCAAATAAATGTGTGGGGGTATTTTGGCATCTCTGTTTTGTTCCCTGCTCCATTTCTATAGCATGCAAGTGTAAAACATTTACCCTAATCTGCACCATAGGGTGAGCAGAGAACAATGTTACTCATGCTGAATTTGCCCCCCTCCCCACTCCCATCCTTATGAGTGACTGAGGGGCACTCATTGGAATCCAGGGCCTTGGTGGCATCTAAAGACACCAGGATGGCTTCAACATCTGGCCTGAGCTGCAGAGCAGAGAAGAGCCTGTGCAGGATGAGGGCTCTGGACCGCCGCGGGATGGACCATGCCTGGTCCGGTAACACCAGGCCACACATAGGTGGGAGCAGTCTGTCAGTCACCAGTTTATTTCAGTGTTAATTCACAATAGGCGGTGATATCAATCACAGGAAGTCTGTGGTTTTTCTGGCTTGAGGAAGGCAATTAATAATGCTGATTTTTCCAAAGGGGATGCAGTCGATTATTGAATTTTAATGATGAAGTCAGTACTTATCATCAGGAGGAGACGAGTAGGTACTACAGAGGGCTGAGACCATTGAGGAAAGTGTGACCACAAGGCCACCCCGCTTACTCCTCCATGGGGTGTGGTTTTCCCACAGTTAGGCAATACTTTCGCTGGTCCCAGATCTTTCGAACTGGTATTGCACGTCTATAGGAGCACCCTCTGTGTGTGTTGACAGAGACAGGGACATAGCAGAGGGGAAGAAAAGATTCAGGACCTGAAGAATGCCCCGGACCCCAATGGGGCCTTTTCAGCGCTGAAACATGTTGAGCCCCAAAGGCAAGAGTTGGTAATCAAACCTCATTTATCTGACTACTCATTTTAACCATCTCCACACCACTTGACCAATAAAGTAGAGAACGCCTTTAGGGACGTGGCCGGGGGACTCCTTCCCTATTCTGTTTTGAAGGATCCCTGTGCATTCCCTCAGTGTGCTGCGAGGGCTCGCCCGCCAATAGAGAATTCTCTGACGAGTGTGGGATGACGATGATGAAGCATGACCCCCAGGGAGTGTGAGGTCAACCCATATATTTTTATAAATGCCCTCAAGACCTACTTATAGCAATTGGGACTTCAGGGTCATCCCAGACTGGGTCATCACCCACACAGTATGATGAGTGGTTCTCGCACATGAGAACCTATAGACGGGGCACGTTTGTTTTTTGTGTTTATTAAACTTCATAAGTTGTAAAAAAAAAACATATTTTGTCCTTATTTCATCAAGTTTGTTCTCTGGAGGAACCTCTTCAGGCCTTAGTAATGTATATATATTTCTAAAGCTCCTTTCATTTAGACCTCACAATATTTGTACAAAATCTTGTTTTGTAAAAAATGGTCATTGGTGAAATCTCCATGTAAGATTTGTTGACAGAATGCAAGTCTCATTTCTCGGTCCCAGTCTTCATTATAAACACACCAGGCCCTGTTATTGCATCAACAGTTGTACTGTGTGTTCGTAGACCGCACCTCCTCCAAATGCCAGGGAATGGCAGAGAGGAGCCTGTGGAATGATTTGTGAAATTCAGACAGTGTCATGCAAACTTTGTTGGCATTTGCATTGCTGTATCAGCTGATGGTTGCCATTATAAACATGCCTTGCAAAGCCACAGGCCTGTTTGTTGTTTGTTCTAATGTAGCGTGCTACTGTCTGGTGTGTTTGGTTGTACAACCAGAAAACATACATAAGGTAATCCATAGCCGTGTAGACAACCCCAGAGGCACATGTGTACACGGCTGACGCACGTGCACACACACATACACACTCACACCCACATGCACACCCACACACCCAAACACACACCCACACACAGGTAAGCATGTATAGATCGTGTATTACCCAGTGGCAGTCGCCACTAGGTAGTTATAGTATGGACTTAGTTTCCATAGACAGAGCGTTTTTTGTTTTGCCAGTAACTTTGGTGCAGCTTGACGAATCTTCTCAAAGTTTTCAAAAGTTATACTTTGGTCAGTTCAGCTGCTGTCTTAAAAGTTTCTGGGTTATCTGTCAAACAGGGGCTGAGAAAAAGGGGGGCCTCAAAACGCATTCTCCCCATTCATTTTTCCATAAGGTCTTTTGACACACTTACAACCCAAACCGCTGGACAGAATTACACAATTTTTGGCAGGAAGTGAGATCGTGATCAGCAGATTACCCTTTTTGAGTTTTGGTGTAAATCCATTCAGTAGTTTTGGAGGTATTAAAGGTTGTAAAATATAGATATCCAGGGACACGGATCCTCTGCAGCTCCTACTATCCTATGCTCATATATGACTCACTTAAACAAGGAAGTGCTGGCAGCTAGAGAAAATGTAAAAAAAATAACAAAAGGGGCAGGGCAGAGTCACCCTGACCCCTTAGCTCTGGTGCTGGGGTCCCTTAGGGACCTCACCAGGGCTAAAAAGCATTTTCTTTCTTTAAATCTCAGAAAAATCCACAGATCCGGATCCACTGATTTTTCAGAGATTGTTTTTAAAAACGGGAGGTCTCTTGCTTTTTTTTTTATTAGCCACCAGGTGGGCAAGGTCCCGGGGACATTGAGGACTTTAATAAGGAGGGGGACACTCTGGGCCCCCCTCCTAGGACTTCCATTAGTCCTCGGGGCTGCCACCTCCCTGGGATGATGAGTAATTATAATGCAGGGCGGGGCCGTGCACCCCCTGCACACCAGCGACCACCAGCTCCCTGGTACATATTCTATCATTTGTGAGGGGGAGGCCCGAGGGCCTCCCCCACAGCCCCGGGGCCATCAGCTCCCTGGGGTGATTAGTTAAATATGTGCGGGCCATGCTGCCCCCCTGCCCTGGGGACCACCACCTCCCCTGGACAAATTCTATTGATTGTGTGGGGGAAGCCCAACAGCCTACCCCATCTACCCGGGGCACTTCTTACTCTGAAGGCAGGGGGAGCCGCATGGCCCCCTGCAGCCCTGGGGACCACCACCTCCCCGGAGCTCTTTTGAAAATTGAATGCAGTGGGGCTGTGTGGCTCTCTGCACCCCTGGGGGCCACCACCTCCCTAGGGCTACAATAACAAGAGTGAAGGGGGTCAGTTGCAGATCCCCAAGCCTCAGGAACCACCACTTGCCCAATCTTTTTGGAGGGGGCCATGTGCCTCCCTCGTGGAGCCAATGATGACCCTTGGGACTGCCACCCCTCCAGGGGCAGCCCCTGCTTTGTCCTGGGGTGCCCACACCCGGGTCATAGCTGTTTGCTGTGGTTTAAGTCACAGCATCCACTCGCAGTGAGGGAGAGCTGTCAAACTTCCTCTGCTTTAGCAGCTCCCTCTCTGTGACAGCAATGCTGGCTCCCGCAGTAGGCGGGTATCCAGCTGGGACCGTGGAGGCCTTCAGGCTCCCCCCAAGGTCCCTAAATTTGTGACTTGGTGCCCTGGGGGGCACCCAGGGCACAAGGCCAGCCCCGGGGATGAGGTCTCCAGGACTGAGATCGGCCTGGGGAGGGGGGTAGCGTGGTCCCCCAAAAAAACGTTATTATTTAGGCTGGGCTCCAAGGGATGGGGTCCCGGGGCTAAGATGGGCCTGGAGAGGGAGCTGCGTGGCTGCCTCCCCCCAAAAAAAATTATTAGGCCCGAGTTATAGTTACTTGAGATAACTATAGCTATAACAGGTGAATTTCTCTGGTTTTGTACGTTTAAAATGTGAGCCAAACTTTATGGTTTCAACCATGTGCAGTGAAGGTTGGCTGCAGAGGCTGGCGTGTGGCCTCCGGCCAACCCCTACAAGCACCCAACCCCACACTGCGCATGGCTGTCGGCTGTGCACAGAAGGGATTGGCCATAACTCCTGGCCTGCAATCAGGCCCTGCACCACAGCCCTTTAACCACCTAGCCTTCAGCTGTGTGCAACGGAGGTTGGCCGCAATGCCTGACCTGCAGCCCAGCAGCCAACCCCTATAACTACTTAATTCCGTGCTGTGGACTGTCTTCGGCTGTACGGTCCCCCTCCCCAGGTTGATCTTGGAGCCGGGGAAGCCCATCCCCTGGGTCCCAGTCATGCCACCTTGGTGACCCCCCAGAGCACCGAGTCACAATGTTTGGGACTGTCGAGGAGCCTGAAGGGCCAGGGGTCCCATCCGGTTCCCCAGCTCCTGTGGGAGCCGGCATTGCTGTAACAGAGAGGGAGCTGCTGAAGCATCATAATAAATGAAAAATATATATTAGGATTGTAGATTCAAACATAAATAAATAATAACCCCCTTAAAACCAATTCTTTATGGTATACACAAAAAATAATTTACAATTATGATTTGTAAAATATTTAAAACATTTCTAAATTATCCTAAACATGCTCAAAAGTATTGAATTACATACAAACAAATGTACATTTAAAACAAATTACAGAAAATTTACATACATTCCACTTATGTGTACATTAATCATGTATATTAAGATTTAAAATAACATAATTCTGTCAGCTTTTAATAACACCTAAAGACTTTCCAAACCATACTGACACAAAAATGAGAATTCAACTAAACTAAAACACATTGCAAAATGTGTGTATAAATGAACCCATAGAAACAATATTATACACAACAAATTTTCACAAACTATATTTTTATAACAGTATTAAAACAACCCTTAAATGATATTCCTGCCAATAATATTTTTGTCATCACAATATTTTTTATTTCATATTTTGTCAAACAAATAAGAACCAGAGTCACTACCAACGAAATCCCCAGACCAGAAAGCCCGTTTGCCACTGGTCCATCATAGTGAGGACTGATATGCCCTATTTAGGGTTTGGCTGCTATCAATAGATTTCTCTGCCCGGGACTGCCATGAAAAACATGGCAGTCGCGGAAATGGGGGTACCTCAGCAGCCCCCATAGCCCGAACCTTGGCCTTTCTTTTTTCATTGACTTTTCTTAGGGAGTTTATTGTTGAAACACACAACATAGTCAATGCTGGCCAAGTAGGTACGCATGATATGTCTCTAGGTCAGCAGAGCCTTCAGCTTTCAGAGCAATTGCTGAAGCATCAGTTGCTCTGAAGGCTCCGGGATCCCTGCCAGACCGGTGCGGATCTCTAGGTATGGGAGGCCGTGCTCCACCAGGTGAGCAGAGCCCCACGCTACGACCGATGACCTCCAAACAACAGTCTTCAGTGCCGGCTTCTTGGCAAGGTTAGATTCCAGGGTATGTGACTTCAGAGAAGGTTGCATGGCTACAAAGATGTGTGCTCTCCCTCTGAAGACTGAAATGTATTCTCCACCATTAAATGAAGTTTGCAAGAAGCTAAGGCCTTTCTGTGAACTTCACCAAACCTCTGCCACTCTACCTCCTTCCGGCCGCTCTGCAGATGTCATGCATGTGTTCTTCTGATGTGGAAATTGAGATGGTGGGGTAGATGCAAATAATCATTGGGATGAGGCGGCTTGGGTGTCAGGTGCAGCATCGCAGATTTGCATCTTGCCTCTACCTCTTAGAAATGAGTAGACGCTAAGGGAAGTGTATTATTTGAATGCTGTCCTCTGTGGTGTGTCTGCCATTTCATAAAAAAGAAAGACCTTTTTGTTTGAGCTCTAAAGCGCTATGGGCAAATACATCTACTAGTATATCCATTCCAATCAAACATTAGAATTGTGTCTGCTGTTGAATAATGGAATCTGCAATTGTTGCTGTGAGCTTGGCCGTCTTATCGATGGAGTTCACCATTGGTGCTGTGGCCAATGCCTTACTCGTGGTTGTGAATGTCATGGACTACTATAAGAGACTCTCCTTCTGCCCATCCAACATCATCCTGGCCAGTCTGGGCTTGACACGCTTTGGCTTCCAGTGCGTAGTGATAATCAGCTATTTCCTCAATTTGTTAGTGCCTGGGACTGTGAAGCAGGAGCACATTAACAAGCCCATGACTGCCATCTGGATGTTTTTCAACTTCTCAAGCCTCTGGTGTGCCACCTGGCTCTGCGTTCACTACTGTGTCAAGATTGCAAACTTCACCAATGTGGCCTTCTCCTTCCTGAAGCTAAGATTCTCCAAGCTGCTGCCCTTTCTGCTTCTGGCATCCCTGCTGGTGTCATTGGCTTTCAGTCTGCCTTTCATGATGGATATCAACGTGATTTTTGGAAATGGGACATCTGCTTTCTCACTAAATAACACCCCGTCTGCTTTTCCCAACACTCATTTCTCATCTTGGACCCTATTCTGCACCTTAGGGTCCTCAGTGCCTTTTTTACTCTTCTGGCTTGCAGCTGCCCTCCTGATCACCTCTCTTAGGCGCCATGTCCGGAGGATGAAAGGCAGCCATCTGGGCGGATTTAGAAATCCTTCATTAAAGGCGCATTGCAAAGCCTGGGAGACCATGATTGTATTTTTCCTCTTCTACGCCTCCTTTGTAACCACCGTCAATGTCTCTGCCTCTGTGACCGTAAAACAGGGCAACTGGTACTACTGCATGTGTGCGGTGGTTGCCAGCGCCTACCCATCGCTGCATTCAGTGTCCCTCATCCTGTGCAATTCTAAGCTGAGAGAAACCGCCTTACGGGCTCTGCCTTGTGCTACCACCGCCTCTAGACCAGGAGAACCCCAAGTGTCATCCATCACCCCTTAGAACTTCCAGTTGTTGTTTCAAACCAGAGCAGTGACAAGGAGCATAGATCACCATGATGTCTTTGATTTTCACAAACTGAAGCAAACACCTTTACTGATTCTCCACCACATTGGCTGATCCACGGATCTCTTGTTCAGTTTGACTTCCATCCTGCAGAGAACACTAAAGTTCACCTCACAAACCTACTCAGCACACCTAACACTTTTCTGAATGATCTCCAAGGTGCACTTCAGCTCACGGGTAGGGTTGAGTTTTTTCCCTTTATCTTGCCTGCAGCATTAGAGTAGCAGCCCAATTTCTCAGATGTTTGCAACTGACCTAAAAAATCTATATTGACTAATATACCTAATTAAAGGTGTTTGTCAGCTCTCTCACAATCCCTATACTTCAAAAAAGTTCCTTAAAATACATTTTGGAAGAGAAATATCAAATTTCACTCGAAAGTCTCAAAAGGTATCTGATTTCTTGCATCTGACAACCAATACAGATGAACTATGCTTTGCTCTAATTTTTATTCATACTTAAACCACTTGTCTGAACTCTCCTTTCCTATATTCGGGTCTGTAGGGTTTTAGAATTATTAATGATTTGCAGTTTATTAGCTGATAGAATGTTGCATGGGCTGTCCAATACAACTTATTGCTTTTCTTGTGACTTTCAATTTATTGTAAGGCTGTGAATGAAGATAAAGCCCTCATTGAGGCTGTGTGCTCATACTGGTGTCATAACAGAGCACTTGCTCCGCTAGGCCTTGGGGGGATTGGTTTTAATGGGCTTCAGATCAAATTTTCATCTATGTTTATCATCAACCCATTTGCTGAGGATACCAAAATATGTGAGTGACACCTGCCTCAATGTTCTCCTCCTTTTAATCTGGCACCACCCACGGGGAACTGAGCTCAGAAAGAACATTTATCAGCGGTCACTCAATAGACACCACAGGGCTGCGATTTTGTGTCTTGCTACTGATCTGCGTCAAGCCTTAAAGGAGCCATTGGATAAATGATGTCAAAATATGGTTCAAAACCCAAGCAGATGTCATCAAAACATCATTCTAGACTGCCTGTTGTTGGTGATTGTTAAAGATTCAGGAGTGGGTAAAGAGAACTGGTTCACTAGGTGGTCCCTTTAAAGAGGGGGCTATGTGAGGGAAAGGCTTTTTAAACCTCACTGAAAACTTAGAAGCAGCAGCCCCTCTTCCAGTTCCTCCAGAGAGGTCCTTTACTTGTAATGTCACCCCGGGTCCTCGTCCCTCAACACAGTTCTACTGTGTTCTAAGCATTTTTACCAGGTAGCTCCCAAGAAGCTGCCTTTATTATTTTATAAGGTCCATTGTGGTGGACTGTCCAGTCTCTCACAAGATGTACTCACATTTACCAAGATGAGGATTCTAGGGATCCCTTGAGAGGCGTCACGAGACACAGGCATAGTCAGGAAGACATGGTGGACTCTTCATTGGGTGCTCACTAGCTAAGGCGGGTGGGTACCCAGGTCTCTAGCTGTGGAGGCAGGGAGACTATGGAGACAGAAAGGGTGCCAGGGAATAAAATGATAGGTGCCTGATGAGGGGACAGTAACGGGTCTCAGTGACTCACTGAGCTGCCACTGAACTATCAGTTCTTAAACCTAATGTGAGAATCAGCTACAGTGCTCAATACTATGGCAAATTCTCACCTCAGTCTCTGGATTCACTTCAACCTCATCCTTTTATGTCATTCGAAATATTTTACTAAAACATTTGGTTGATGCAGAAGAAGACTCATTGGGCAGTTGTATCACATGAATTAGAGCTGAGTTAAATTGATTATGGAAGTTGTGTTTCATGGTGATCCATTGGACTACTTGTTCATGGACCAATGAGATACAAGAAGTTGTGGCTTCAGAAGGTGACACAACCAAGAAGGTACAGAGAATAACACAGACTGCTAACTCTGGGAAGGAGGAAGGATAGGGGTGTGGGAGGCACGTCAGAGGGGGTGGGAGGACAGGTGTGAGTGACCAGAGTTGTAGGGGGTAGAGAATTGTGATAGAAAAGCTAACATGAATTAGTCCACAATGAGAAGCTAAGTTTGGCATTTAACCCAAATAAGGACTCTTCCCCCCATAAAAGTAGAACATCTGTAACATATAGGCAGTTTTAAATAAACATGCCACTTGGTTCATACTTGCAAGAAACCATCACCAGGAGAGATTTCCTCTTGTGATGTTTAGCCACTGAGTTCCACCAAGTTAATGACGTGGCTAGCGTAAGTAATAGTTTCATAAATTTCTGTTGCAGGGCAGAATAAATGCAAAGAAGTGTGCTTAGCAAATCTAAGGAGAGCCGAAGCCCTCTGCTTTTTGTGATTTGTGACACCATGAATTGGAGACAGTGGGGCTGATTCCCATATATTCACATTCGTTACCTCTCACAAGATGATTTCTCCCCAACTACATTTACCCCATACAATTGAAACATGTACATTTGGTCTTCTGGGTGTTGGCCTCTAACTCATGCATGTCCCAAAACACAGAGAACCTGTGGAGCATGCTTTGTGGTCCTTATGGGGATTTAGAAACTAGTAGGGTGCCATAAGCAAAAAGTAACACGGAATACTCTCCCCAGGTAGAGTTGGCATAACATTTTCACAATTAGTCAAAAAGCAAATACAGTGATTAATAATGAGGAGGAATAGGATAGGGGCAACACCCAACCCTGACAGGCATCTTCTTTGGTTTTGATTTTACCTGGCTGTGTGTTCTTTGGGCCCCACCTGACCTGAGTGAGAAAGGTCTTTATGGAGACATATTATAATTTTGAAGAGGTCAGGTGGAGCTCCCATTCCAGCAAGAACGTCCCACAGCCTTTGTCCAGGAACCTGGTTGAATGCAGCTCTGACAGTGATGAAGGCAACATACAGGTACCCCAGTCTCCCCTCCCCCCAGTGTTCACCATCCTTCATTTAGTTTAAAGAAATCTGAGCACCTGGTCCACAGTTCCTGTCTCCTCCCTGAAGCCTGCCTGGTAATGGCTCAGAATGTCATTCTTGGTCCAGTCACTTAACTTGTCAACAACATGTTTGAAGAAGATCTTGTGGATGTTGTTCAGGAGGTTAACAGGGTGAAAATGTCCTTAGAAGTTTCTACAGCCTCAAAAGGTTTAGTCTGAGTGCCCTTTACCACATTGCCACACTCACACAATTACAGACAGTGATGGGCCATCTGCCCTGGTACAAGCAGATAAAACCCCCCCACCCACTGGCTAAATAATAAAATACAGCCATCATTTGGGTGCATCGGGCTCCTAACGCCTCTGGGCTCCAGTGCTACTGCACCTGCTGCATTATCTATAGCCGATTACTGAACACAAAACATACTCCACAGCCGGCCAAACCAAAACATCTGCCAATTTGCCTGCAAGCGCATTGAAGTTTGACCCACGCTGATGGTCCTCAGAGCTCAAAAGATCTTGTCTTAAAAAACTGGCTGCGGATACTGATTAAAAACTGAGGCGTTCATTTAGAGCTTGGTGAAGCAGGAGAGCTGCGGTAATTTGGGGGTTCAACCACCCCGCCAAAATGTGTTGTTTTCCTGCCCCATTGAGACAGTCACTATCCCAAAAAAACAACAACATGGTGACTATCACAGGGTCAGTTTCACCTCATGTTTGTACTATATTGCTATCACTTTACAGAGAGGCACCTACATTGACACTGACAGACAGCACTTTCCCATATTGAAAGGACAGTTTTGCTTCATACCAGGTACAATCTCTATGAACTACGCTGCTGTGGAATCTACCCGACCCTTGTGGTGGGGAAACTGCACAATCATTTCTGTGGATGGTGGTTACAATGTGGACTGACATGATGTCTGCAATCCCGCCATTCTGTGCATCTTATTAGGTTCAGCTTAGCCGTTTTTGAAAATACTGCCAAACTGGGGACCTTTTTGTGTTACAGCACTGACCCTTATGACTTACCATACGAACGTCTCATAATTTTCACTATGTTCATTTCTGCACCATCGCCGTGTTTTACACCATACGGTGATGGGAGCAAACTGCGGTGCCCTTCATTGATATATTTTTCACTTCCTATTCACCCTTCATGTACTATTTCACATGAAGGATCTTGGTGTTTGGTAGCACATCTTGTGTTGAACAAGTCTGGCATTGGGACTTAGGGGCTTTTTGTGACATTGGCAGTCCCACCATGGGACGCCAATGCTGCAGGGAAGATGTCACTGCCATGCCGGAGGCATCCCTTCCAGTCGTATTATAATGTTTCTCTCTAGGCTGACCAGCGGAAACATTGTAATGCAACGTTCCCACTGGGATGACCGGCAGGAACAGTGCTACGGTATTAGTCTTGGCTCCCTTAAGGGAACCGAGGCAAATACCATAACACACCAGCACCCTTGGAATGCACACTGTCTGCAAAGCAGACCTAGCGCATTCCAATGATGCTGGGCAGCGGGCACCCTGTGGCCCCCGCGCCGGTTTTCCACCAGCCTTTCCATGGTAGGGTGACCGCCATGAAAAGGCTGCCAGAAAGCTGAGTTCTGATCAGCACAGTGGTGCTGAGTTCAGCTCCACCATAGCTGAGCACAACTCAGACCAACGTCAGCCCTCCTAGAACAATGTTCCTGGCGGTGATGACAGTTTTTAGGGGGCCCCCCTGCCAGAGCTGTAAAGTGGCGGTGGGACTTCCAGGAATGTGGTGGTGCCACCGCCACCACAAGTGTGGTGGTCTGAAGACCGCCAGACTCATAATGAGGCCCCTAGTCTTGTATCCACACCACCTGGATATTTTTCTCCTTAGCCGATCTAAACCAGTTGGTTACTCACTGGATTCTTCTGGGTACATCTCAACATTTTCTTACATCACTCTGAAACAAATAGAGGGATTTAAATCTCTGTCATTACTTCAATATAGACAGTCATTGACTAGAGTTCGTTGTTTCTACTGTGTCTTGTTGCATCCTTGAGAAAGTCCTCTAAGGGACAAAACATGTATCGACTGCCTTGCCTGATTGATTATCTATGTACAAGAACAGTCCACCACCTGTTTTATAATAAAGGAACTGAACATGAACTATGTTTGACTGGACTTAGCTTTTTTAAAGAATTGTTTGTGTTAATATGAGACACCACGAAAGACTAAACCACACCAGAAAAACAATTCCTAAGGGTTAACTATCCAGGGACGCATGAGTTTTGTGTGCTCTGGCGAATGTATTGTTACAGCAACACAAAAAGATGATAGACAGAATGCTGAACATTGACAAACACTTACCTCCAGTCACAGATCTGGGATAAATCCATCCCACTATGCCACCCCAGTTTAGACGTAACCATATGCAAATCAGTCTTGATTCTGCTCCCCATGGGAACAGTCCAGCCCGAACTGCCAGGCCAGGTCCAAATGTATTGTTACAACACTACAGTTAGATTTATCAAGCAACACAAGGCCACCTTGCTTGGTCTTGCAGTGCCTGGTAGATCCTGAGTAGCACAAGGCAGCACTAGCCCCTGCCTTGCGTTACTCTGCTCCAGGGAGGGGTTCCATGGGTAAAGCATAGGTGTTTCCATGCACACACTCATATTTGTTGGTGCATTCACAGATTTACCATTAGTGGTAGTCCTAGGAATATTTCAAAACTGTATGTCTTTCAAGAGGAGAAATATCTTTATTTTGCCTCATTTCTTTGTCTTTCTACATGTCCTGCATTCTGCAGCACACATAGAAAAAGGGAAAAGCCTCAAGGGATAGTTTTTGTGCAGGAAAGTGTCTCTTCCTGCACAAAAACAATCCTGCCTGCAAAGCAAGCACCCTTGGAACAGGCATTAGTGCAAGGCAACACATTGCGCACCAGCAGAAGGAAAGGATAGGAATGTATCATGTAATGTTAATCATGGCACATTCCTGCCCTATTCGTTTCACGCAGTGCAATAAGGCGTCTTGCTGCGATGTGTGAAGGTTTGATGAATGTGGGCCCAGATTATGTGAGAAAGTAGCCTCTTTCTAGCATTGTCACCCCCACTTCTGGCCTGTTTATGAGTGTGTGTCAGTGTGTTTTTACTGTGTCACTGGGTTCCTGCTAGCCAGGACCCCAGTGCTCATAGATAAAACCTATATTTCAGTGTGTTTTTCCTGTCTCACTGGGATCCTGCTAGCCAGGACCCCAGTGCTCATAGTTTATGGCCTGAATATGTGTGTCTGTATAGTGCTTAACTGTGTCACTGAGGCTCTGCTAATCACAACCTCAGTGCTTATGCTCTCGCTGCTTTTAAATTTGTCACTGTAGGCCAGTGACTTCATTTACCAATTTCAATTGCTACACAGGACCCCCCCTTATATATTCCTCATATATGGTATCTAGGTGCTCAGGGCTTTGGGATACCAGGAGATCCTTATGGGCTGCAGCATTCCTTTTGCCACCCACAAGGAGCTCATACAAGCCCTTCCACAGGCCTGCCATTGCAGCCTGCATGAAATAGTGCACACACTATTTCACAGCCATTTTCACTGCACTTAAGTAAATTATGAGTCACCTATATGTCTAACCTTCACCTGCTGAAGGCTACGTGCAAAGTTACTAAGTATGAGGGCACACTTGCACTAGCAAAGGTGTCACCACATAGTTCAGGGCCAATTCCTGGAACGTTGTGAGTGCGGGGACGCCATTACACGTGTGCATTACATATAGGTCAATACCTATGTGTAGCTTTACAATGGTAACTCTGAATATGGCCATGTAAGGTGTCTAAGATCATAGAATTGTCCCCCCATTCCAAATCTGGTATTGGGGAGCCATGGACCCCCAGTACTGCAAACCAGTTCTATGAGGCTTGCACTGCAGCTACAGCTGCTGCCACCTCACAGACAGGGTTCTGCCCTCCTGTGGTCTAAGCAGCTCCGTCCCAGGAAGGCAGAACAAAGCACTTCCTCTGAGAGCAGTGTGTTACACCCTCTCCCTTTGGAAATAGGTGTTACAGGCTGGGGAGGGGTAGCCTCCCCCAGCCTCTGGAAATGCTTTGAAGGGCACAGATGGTGCCCTCCTTGCAAAAGCCAGTCTACACCAGTTCAGGGACCCCTTGTCCCCAGCTCTGGCACAAAACTGGGCAAAGGAAAGGGGAGTGAATACTCCCCTATCACCACCCCAGGGGTGGTGCCCAGAGCTCCCCCAGTGTGTCCCAGACTTCAGCCATCTTACTTTGCAAGGTGTGGGGGCACTCTGGAGGGCTCTGAGTGGCCGGTGCCAGCAGGTGACGTCCGAGACCCCTCCTGATAGGTCCTTACCTGATAAGGTAGCCAATCCCCCTTTCAGGCCTATTTAGGGTCTCTCCTGTGGGTTCTCTTCAGATTCTGCTTGCAAGCTTCCTTCAGGAATCCTCTGCAACTACTACTTCATCCTCTGACCTCGGATCAACCGCAGCCTGCTCCAGGAACCGCTGTACCAGCAACAAAGTATCCACAAGGGATACTTTTCTTCTGCAACTTCAGCTCCAGCCAACAACTGCAACAGTTTCCACGGTGTACACGCTCTGGGGACTTCCTGTCTTCATCCTGCACCAGAAGGACCGAAGAAACCCCCCGAAATCTAAGACGACCACTGGTACCCTTGGACTCCTCTCACAGCAACTAGCGTGCTCCTAAGGCCACAGATGGTGGACCTCATTGACATAGACTATCCTGAGGTCCTGCTGGCGCAATTTGGAGGAGGTAAGACTTTGCCTTCCCTGAGCGCAACAGTACCCCTGTGTACTGCGTCTTCTTCACCTCCTGAGGCCTCTGTATACTATTTGCAAAATTCCTTCATGCACAGCCAGGCCTAGGTCCCCAGCGCGCCATCCTCAACTCGCTGAGTTGTTCTCCAGCGCCGTGGGACCTTCCTTTGTTGTGCTGCACCAACTGCATTTTGCACCTCCTTTGTCCCCATGTCCTGCGACTCCTGTGGTACTATCTGGCATCCTGAGGGCTCTCTAAAGTGCTGAGAGCCCTCTCTTCCTCCTCACATAGAGTTGAGGCCCCCAGGTCCCTCCTTGGTCAAGCCATCGCTGTTTTGACGTAAAACGCATATTTGCCATAACCAAGGCTTGTTGGCGACTTCCAACAAAAAATCACATCTGCATCCATCTTCACGTTGTGGGACATCTTTTGCATCATGCAGGAACCCGCTGGCATCTTCCTAGGGTGCATTCCTGCAGTCTTCGTCCAACCGGGGACTCTTCTTGTGCACCCTCTTCTGAGTTGGCAGGGGCTCCTGTCCTTCCTGAAACTTCTTTCGTCTTCTGGACGTGGTCCCCTTCTTTTGCAGGTCTTCAGGTCAAGGAATCCAGTAGTTGTTGTTTGCAGACTTGGTTGGTTACTGCAATATCCCAATCACAAGATGTAGTGTGTCCTAAGGAAACTTGCAGTACTTTACTCCTGCTTTTCTGGGCTCTGTGGTGGGGTAATTTACTTACCTTTACTGTATTCTTACTCTTCCAGCGATTCTGCACACCCTACACTTGTCTAGGGGGGAATTTGTGATTCGCATTCCACTTTCTTAGTATATGGTTTGTGTTGCCCCTAGACCTATTTTCTCCCATTGCATTCTATAGCATTTCCTATTGTTTGCACTATCCTATGTCAAATTACTTACCTTATTTTGGTGTCTAGTGTATAAATTGTGTATAATACTTACCTCTAGAAGGAGTATTGCCTCTAAGATATTTTTGGTACTGTGTCACCCAAATAAACAACCTTTATTTTTGGTAACACTGAGAATTGTCTTTACTTGGGTATGAGTACTGTGTAACTATAAGTGGCATTGCATGAGCTTTGCATGTCTCCTAGTTCAGCCTAAGCTGCTCTGCTATAGCTAGCTCCATCAGCCTGAGCTGCTAGAACACTACTACTTCACTAATAAGGGATAACTGGACCTGGCATAAGGTGTAAGTACGCAAGGTACCCACTACAAACCAGGCCAGCCTCCTAAAGATTAGAATGCATGCCAATTCAGCATTCGATTTTGATATTGCACACTTTGGCTTGTGAACAACTCAATAAATTAGAGCAGTGTTAGGATTGCAACAATTCTGAACCGAATCATGAAAAAAGTCCCCAAACCACTTTACACAGCACTGTTTTGTGGCACTTTATGTCAAGGGGTAATACCGGGGTGGATCAAGGGAAACATAGGCCCTCATTCCGACCCTGGCGGTTTCAAACCGCCAGGGTGGAGGGCAGATGAAGCACCGCCAACAGGCTGGCGGTGCTTCCCGGGCCATTCTGACCGCGGCGGTAAAGCCGCGGTCAGAAAAGGGGAACCAGCGTTTTCCCGCCGGTTTTCCCCTGGCCCAGGGAATCCTCCATGGCGGCGCTGCTTGCAGCGCCGCCATGGGGATTCCGACCCCCTTCCCGCCAGCCTGTAGAGGCTGGCGGGAACGGGTGTCGTGGGGCCCCTGGGGGCCCCTGCACTGCCCATGCCACTGGCATTGCAGTCACTTTGCAGACACTAAAAATTGCGACGGGTGCCACTGCACCCGTCGCACCCCTGCAAATCCGCCGGCTCCATTCGGAGCCGGCTTCCTCTTTGCAGGGGCTATCCCGCTGGGCCGGCGGGCGATCTTTTGGAGATCGCCCGCCGGCCCAGCGGGAAAGTTGTAATGACCCCCGCGGTCATTTGACCGCGGTGTGGTCTTTTGGCGGTTTCTGCCAGGCGGGCGGTGCCCGCCGCCCACCGAGGTAGGAATGACCCCCATAATGTAGGAGGGTGGCTTTCTTCTAACATGGTTACCACCATTTTTTGCCTATTTGTCAGTGTGTTTTTACTTTCTCACTGGGATACAGCTAGTCAGGACCCCAGTGCTCATAGTTTGTGGCCTATTTGTCAGTATGTGTTACTGTGTTGTCAGTATGGTTTACTATGCCACTGGAGTCCTACTAACCAGCACCCCAGTGCTCATTCTCTCTGTTGTTAAATGTGTCACTATAGTCTAGTGACTTCATATTCCACTCCAGATTGGCACACTGGACCCCCTTATAAGTCCCTAGTATATGGTACCTAGGTACCCAGGACATTGAGGCCCATATTTATACTTTTTGACGCAAAACTGCGCTAACGCAGTTTTGCGTCAAAAAAATTTGCGCCGTCTAACGCCATTTGGATGCGCCGTGCGGGCGTCAAATTTATACTTTGACGTACGGCGGCGCAACCAACAGGTGGGCGTCAGGATATTGTGACGCACACAGCGGCGTCAAGTCGTAAGGAAAAACCACGTAAAGGCGACGCACATCACCGTGGGCCGATTTACGACAGCGCAATCGTGAAAGCGCTGGTTTTTCTCACGCAATTGCGTCAAATTCTAGCGCGAAAACTGCAGTGTTACCAGAGAGCCAACATGGATCCCAGTGGACACAACAGAGCCCAGGATGATGACAGCAGACCAGGAACCAGCCAAGAGGTCCCACAAACAAACCAGGATAACCAAAAAAAGAAAAGAAAGTGTCGCTTCAGTGAAGAGGAGCAGGAAATCCTGGTGAGAGAGGTGACGGAACACCAGCACCAACTTTTCATAACATCCAAATTGCCACTCAGTAGGAGAGAGGCCATATGGAAGCAAATAGTGGACAAGATCAACAGTGTGGCTGAAGAACGCCGCACAGTCACTGAGTGTAAGAAACGCTGGCATGACTGTAAACGCAGGACCAAAGAGAAAATGGCCAGGAACAGGAAGGCAGCAATGCAGACTGGAGGTGGGAGTCCAGCACAACAGGAGGCCCTGGACCACATGGAGGAGATGGTTGCAGCCGCCATCCCCGAGGAGATCGTCACAGGGATTCAAGGGCAGGACAGTGCAGACTACCAAGACACAATGCACATGCAGGGTAAGTCGCATGGGGAATTATAATGCACTAATGTTAACTGCAACCAGGGGGGGAATACCTACTACACAATGCATGTAAGTCAGCATATACATAGAGTGGCATGGGTAAAGGAGCACAGTAGGGGGGCATGCCTAACACACACTGAAGCTGGGGCACCACCAAACACAGCAACAAGTACAGCCCCATGGGGACATCCTGTAAGTACAACAATAGAGCCAAGGGAAAGCAGCGACAGGTAGGAAGGCCACTACAGCAAACTCACATCCAGGCACTTGTTTTGTAAAATCTATCCTACAGCAACTAGGTCCCTATCAGTAACCCAGTAGGCAAAGCAACAACTGCAATGTAACTGCCACAACACCTTACAATAACGCCTCTCATCTCTGTGCAGCTACAGTACCAAATGGCAGCAAACTCCCCATGGAATATACATACACAAATTAGGGGGTGACATTGACATCCGCAACAAGTCAGTGTAAAAATACAAACGCACCAGTACACTCAAATGCCCAATGTCCATACCTGACACATACATAAGCCAAAGTAAACAGCAATAGGACCCACACAGCACCAACCACACACACATGCTGCATACGTCAGGGTCCCTCACATGCCTGGATAACAAGGCTACATCACTAATGTCATACTGCTCAGACAACACCTGAGGAGGAGACATAGGCAACTGGTCACTCCAACACACCTGCAAAGTCTGACAAACAAATCGGACCTTCATACGATAAACAGGCTTATACAATCAAACACACATGACCCACCTTCATCTTCAAACATCAACAATGTTTACATCCACACCACATCCAAACATGAACATGCATAGGAAATGGCACGGAACATGTACACTGCATGCAATGTGAATCAAAAGTGAATGGGGCAGGTCCTGAGAGGCAAGTGTGTTGGCAGGGCACTCACAACACCCACAGTCAGTCAATGTGTATTCTGGCAAGTGTAATGTATACTTTGCGCATTAGCCTCAGGCTGTAGGCCTTTCTGCACCTTACCCTGAATGTACTCTTACGCATATGCTCACATCTAAGAGCCTCTGAGCACTTTGCACTACATGCTTCTCATTGGCCTTCCTATCAGGAAATATACCAAATAGCCAGTCCTAGGGTGTTGTTAATAAGTCCAATCACACTGTTTTGCCTACATCTGCACTGGAGTGTGCCAGAACAGATACACTCTGTGCCCCAGTCAAGGATACAGTCTGGTACTTTGCGGATAGATGGGGTAGGGGTTCTGATTTGCCATTCCTGCGTAGGGAAACTATCTCATCACCATGACTTATGACTTATAAAATCACTTCCTTGTCCCAAGACACACAAGAGGGAGTCTCCAAACAGAGAAACACCAGACGCTGCCTGCCTTGCTGCAGATGCAAAACCAGATCACAGGCCATTGCTCAGATATGACGGATGAAGTCTCCCCAGTGATTCAGACAGGCAGGCTAGAAGCTTAACATGCTGTGCTATAAATAGAACAAGCAGAGGGAGAGTACAAACTGTTAGGCACCATGATAGCTTTCGACCAATGTCTTACTCTCCTGCTGACTATTTCAAGTCTACCATGTTGAAGTATTTGGGTTATTGTGGCTCACACCTAAATATAGACAAGTCAGTTGTTCAAAGAGATCATCATATGAAACAAATACTGTCTTTGACTTTTGTGTATGAGTTCATACTGGAAAAGAGTGAAGATGTTGGGATCTGAGTGACCACAACTTCCCTGAAAAGTTCCAAAGATGTCATGCGCTCGGATGTATAATCATTCCTTTGCTGTGGGAGACATGAGCCAATGCTAGTTAGCTAGAGCAAAATGAAAGAATCAGGGTGACAGAGTCAATTAAAAGTGGGTCAGACTCAGTCCATCACACCATTAGCTATCCTGCTGCCTCGTAAGCAAGTCAGCTCAGGTCGGATAATGAGAACACACCCTCGAAAATGTCTCTACATAAGAATAGTTAATCACGGAGGGACTAGTAGGACACAAAGATGCCTATTCACAAAATGTTACAAAGCAACACCTAGCGGCAATTAGGCAGACAAGTCTGGTAGCTCCACATCACACATGTGACACACAGGTGGGCCATAGGCCTACAACAATGCCCATATGAAGGACAGCAGATACCCAGAAAAAAACAGACACCAAAGATAAGGCATCCAAACGCCTGTAACTGTTTGCAAACTTGTTACAACACAGACACACTAATTGTACCCTGTTTCATTGCAGAGGAACATGGATCTCCTGCCGATATGCCTGACCCTGATTTCCCTGATGACATCGATGACGACCCCATCAACCTCTCCCCACAAACCCTCAACATGGTCTTAGGAAGCCTCCAAACCCCACCTTCAGTCCCAAGGAGGAGCCCAGAAGAAGCAGCCACCCCAGTAGACCCACCTGCCACCCCAAATGTAATACCTGCCAGCTCCAACACAGCTGAGGACTCCGACGACACTGGAACCAGCTTTGAAAGAACCGTCGTTGGGGTCCAGCGGGAGCTGGCCAAGGAGGTGCGGGTGGGGATGCAAACTATGGCAGCCAGCCTTGAGAGGGTGCGTTCGTGCATGATCCCTCCTGCTGATCAGACAGCTGTGATGCAAGCACTAACATCGCACATGCAGGAACTTGTAGAAACTCAAAAGCAAATCGCCACAGCTGTCATCCAGTTGACGGAACAACTAAGAATGCAAGCCAGTCAACGGGTGCACGAATGCAACATCGAACCCCTCAGGGCTGACCTGGCTGCCTACCATCGGGATGTGGCTGCCATTCTGAGAAACCAGCAGGCCCTCCTTGCTGCAGTATTGCCCTTCCTAAGTCCACAGGGACTAGCCCCCGGGATGTCTGCCTCCATGTCTTCTAACACTGAGGTGTGTGTTGCCCCTTCACAACCAACAACAACAAGGACAGAGGAGGCAACACACACATCAGAAGAAGAAGACGTGGAACAGATAACCTTCACACGGAGGAGTACCCGGAAGCCCTAGTCCCTGCACCATGGCCTACTCTGACCAAGGTCCTGCGTTTAGTCAAAGCCCAGTTTCTGAACACCTACACTCAATGACTGTTTGGCAATCCACTGTTTGACTTGTCCACATTGCCAGTGAATGTCTCTCTCCTACAATTTGGTAATCCTGTCCCTCTGCACTGACACCTTCTATAGGCTCACCAAGAAATGATGCCCCAGAACGGACTCTGCCAAAATGTTGAATGGACAATTTGCACTACAACACCTGTAAATAAATCGCACTTGCTCACCTATTGTGTCTCTGTGTCATTTCACACTTCAACTGTGCAGTACCTAACTCCAAAGTGGCTGTGTGGCAACCCTGTTGAATCTCTATACTACTGTCCTGATGTCATATATTCAGATCCATCTGTGCATTGGCCAGGATTGCATCATAGCCCTACCATACTGAGGGAAATAACTGAGGAAGGAACTAAGCACACACAATCATGCTGTGTTGGTCAGAATGATGCACCATCTATCGCTATTCCAGAGAGCAAATGGTGTCTGGGAAATGTAGGCTCCATGCAAGACTTAAATAAGAATGGATGCCGCTTAATGTAATGAATCGTGTACAAATCACACTGCATTAACTTCCCTTACA
This sequence comes from Pleurodeles waltl, assembly GCF_031143425.1. Lineage (NCBI taxonomy): Eukaryota > Metazoa > Chordata > Amphibia > Caudata > Salamandridae > Pleurodeles > Pleurodeles waltl. The sequence goes on from NC_090446.1 coordinate 11,844,517, forward strand.
GAGTAGGCTTCCATGAAGGAAATTCATGCTGCTTCAGTACACACATGATGTAGCTCAGCAATGAAAGCAGCAATACATGAGTGTGAACAACTCCTCATCTACAAAGATCTCCCTGAGCTTCACACTGCTGTCCGACCTAACAATTAACCCACATTGACATGTAATGAAGCACTCTTTGTGAAGTTGGACACATATCATAACAAAAGCTTGGTGTACAATGCACACTACCAATGGGGAGTCTCCCAATTTGAGGATACTTAACAAGTGAGCACACGGGTAGATGGGATGTTAAACATCCATTCCCAGGGGATGCTGAGCATAGGACACAAATGTCACACTAAATCATTCTGCAACATGGATGTCAAGGCCATGATAAAGTAGCACCTAACGCATCAAGTAAAGGGTTAACAAAATATTTATTTATATCTAGTACTACAAGAGGCAACTAAGGGAAAGGTACACCTACACTAATCTAACCTGACTACTAATAACCCACAACTGTCCCTATCTAACCTAAGCTAAACTTACTCTACACATGTAACGAAACGATCTAAACATCAACCCCCCACCCACCATTATGAGACAGGACACATGCAGGACAAAACATACTAACCTACACACATACTACACTATCCTAAACAAGCAGATAATTTTTTTTTTTTTTTGTTTTACATTTTTTTTGTTTTTTTGTTTTATTAAACATGAATCCCAACATTGCCCCCCACCCACCCACCCACACACAAATATTTGAGAAAAATAACAAGGACCCCCCACCCTCTTCCCTAACACTAACTAAGCTACATACCTATCCTAATCCTAATACTAATCCCCAAAGCCCAACTAACAGGAGAAAAAAAGGAAAGAGGTGAGAGGGGAGGGATAAAAGTTTAAGAGGGCAAACGAACTAGACGTTTGCACTCCTTAGTGTGCGCCTGATGTCGCGGACCCGGGTCTTTACATAGTTTATGTCATCAGTCAGGTTGTCCACCTTCCTCAAAAGTTTGTCCACTTTCTGGGACAATGCCTGGAAGGCTGCAGGGTCCACGGGAGGGTCTGTGGGGAGGGTTTGTGTGCCAGCAGAGGTCGAGCTAGTGGCAGCTGTTGGTGGGACATGTGACTGTCCTGCTGCCAGCACACGGCTGGGTCCAGGTCGTGCTGCATGCGGCGGGTCCATGGCAGCCGAAGTAGATGGGACCACTGGGCCAGACCTGGTGGCTGTGTCGTTGGTGGCTGTAGGTGGCACACTTGTTGGAGGCTGTGGTGTGGCCCACCACGCCCCGGAGGCCCTTTCGGAGTGATACCTGCGGCCCATCCGCCGATACCCAGACTGCACCTGCAGGATGTGCCTGTAACGGATGGCACGCCGCTCAAAATGGATGCGATCGGCCGCCCTCATGTTAGCAGCTGTGAAGAGAAAAGGCAGATATTTACCTTTGGCTTTGCATTGGGTGGGATAGCACAATGGGTTATTTGTACATTACTAGAAATTTATAGGTTGCAGCAATTGTCACAACATAGTTCACAGAAGGGCTCAGAGGAAGTACATGTGAAGCATGCATACATAAGGGCATATCACACCTAGAATATCCAGGTCTCTACATGATGGATGACATCACCCTACACTACTCATCCTAATCATCCCTACGGTTTTGTACATCATGGCTGCACCTCTTCCGCATACTTACTTCACTACATATGTCACTATATGTGATAACTATCACACTCCTCACTCTAAGCCATCTGGAATTGGTTGTGTGCTAAGATTGAACCAATGGGCTATAACCCAATGTCTACACTAGGGACCAGATGTAGGAAGATGGGAAATGGGACGAACAATCTGCAATGCAGAATGGGGTATCTGACACCGTCTGTGAGTTGCTATGGGGTTGCTAAGAGCCACCTCATTTACATCAATGATGTGGGTTGCAAGTTGCTCCACCTTTGCAACTATGGGCACTCACGGGGATGGAGGCCTGCTGGGAACAGCAGACCTCCATGTCCGTGACCGCTTGGAAATAACGCAGAACATGTTCCCCAAGTGTAGGCCGTTTACCTCAACGGGAAATGAGCAGCACTTAGAAATAAATTACGACAATTTCAATATTGAATAATTTAAGGCACTTAGGCCCGTATTTATATTTGTTGTTGCGCCTCATTTGCGTCACTTGTTGACGCAAAAGCCGCGCAAAATTGCAAATTCCAATTGTAATTTGTAAGTTTGCGCCGTTTTGGCGTCAAAAAGCTGGGCAAATGTGGTGCAAAAAAATTATAAATACGGGCCGCAGTGGTCCCAAGGACCACTGCCTGTTTTGTACAGGATTATTTTGGTACACTCGGAAAGGTGATGGGTTACAATGGGGACCCCTTACTGCTAGCAAGTGGGTTACCATCCACTTAAAGTGGATGATAACTGCGACTCACTTAGCAACCACAAACTCCATTGCAAATGGACTTGCATACCACTGTCAGTTGCAAATAGGACTGGAAAAAGCCTTCATATTTAGGATTAGGAATAAAATCTCCCATATATTTTCATGATCACCTAATACATTTCGGAATAGGAAACAGATGTTTGCAACTCACACACAATAATTATGAGTTTATCAACTTGTACACAGTTTGGCACATCTGGCCCTAGGTTCTGACTCACGACACAAAAGGTGTCAAGTAAGTGTGAGATACTGGTTGCTACAGTCCAAGGTAGCCTGTTTCACATTAACATCCCAGTCGTTGAGGGTGGTGTGGGAAGAACAACCACCAATCCCATGTGAAATGCACACCCAGGAGTGTATTGAACGTTCACCAAGTATGTGCCTTCACACACAAGACCTATGAATGGCTAGCAACACGTTGGACTTAGGCAAACATTGTGACATCCATGGACCACACATGTCACAATGATATGACTTTTGCCAACATGACATACTATCAGTGAGGCATGTTTTACTACACACACAGAGGAGGTGGAACACCCATTCTCATGATTCAACAGAACACATAGGCCATTGCACTCAAGTCACACACACTCCTAGTTCAGCTTGTGTAAGTACATGCCCCCGGAAGATCCAACCTACAGTGTGCACAGTCCATCCTCAACTAGGAAGATGCACTTTTCATCACAGCCATGTGCCTAAGCTATATGGGAGAATGTCAGTCTGATATGCAGACTCAGTTCATGTCAAGTCCCCGACCAAGTCTTACTTTGACCAGTGTATTCTAAGTAACTCATCCCATTCCCCATTGCGGCCCAACTGTAATGTCCTACAGCCCCTCAATCTCAGAGATGGCTAGGTGTTGCTTAACAGAAACCTAAGTCCAATTTGATATCACACTAACACGACAATGGCAATGAACGGCCAGCGCATCACATCATGATTTCTCTTGAACACACAGTAGTCCATTTTGCGTCATTGGCAAATAAATATATCAAATAGCACTCAGGCAACACTCACTGTAGGTATCGGGGTCGTCGAAGTGTGCCACCTCTCCCACGGTGTAAGGCTCTGGTCCACCTGTAAAGCATGACAGGAAGAATGTACTCAGACTGGGTGGACTGACAAAATAATTCTGTTACAATGACACTGTGAGAATATGACATGGTAATGATACACTTTCACACATGCTCATACTGCATGGATGAGTTTGTATTCAACATTAACATTGGATGATTCTCCTGCTACAGTTACACACCCTACTACACACATGCAGTGGCCAGGACAGTCAGGTGTCGTCCAAGTTTACTCACAATAATTATGCCCCGCCAATATTGTTATCCAAACATCTCAGCATGTGCATTCCAGAGAGACATCCAGACACTTGTTCCATGAGGACTGCATGACCACTCACAGTCAAACAGCCTATGTGGACATGTTCAACACACAGCAACCACACACACATGTGACATATCTGTGGAAAACATATCTGACTTCATGTGACGTGTATAAAACACACATGTATATCATCATCATGGGATTCAAATCAGATTTCGAGCGATGGGGTCTACATATGTAGGTATGTTGTTTCGACATGACTTACTCATTGCCCATTATGACATGTAGAGTACAAATAGAGCCATTAACGTGTTGCTTGTCTGACACAAATGCTACACTACATTACATACAGCTACAGCCATCTGGTATGTGTAGAACAACTGAGCCATCTGACTGCTAGCATAGGTCTTCATACACATTGTGCAACACGTACACATTAGGGCACATATGTAAACATTAGTAAGGCAGCATTTGCATCATTGCATCACGCAGAGATGGGCCACACCTGCCAAATACAGATATATGTATTAAGTTTCTGCTGTTTGAGGGAGAAAAAGTGTAGCCAATTTGGGGATATCAATATATATTGACAAGGGCCTAGGTTTCCCTAGCATTACACATAGGCAGCTCCTTATCTAGCAGATTGGGTAACATTCATCACATGTTCACACACAGATTACTATCATGTCCATGTAATTGATTGCTACTCACCAACAGGGCCACCAATCCTGACTCCCAGGTGGTCCAGCAGGTCCTGTTCCCTCGTGATCAGATCGGCCCAGCGGTGTTTCAACTGATGGACATTCCGCATGGTCCCATGGACCCGGACCATGTGATGGCGCACCTTCTCCCAGCGAATTTTCCGGGCCTCCGTGTGATACCCCTGTATCACACGGCCCCCAGCCTCCAGCATCAGCGGGAGGAAATGGCACACTAGCCAGATAAATCCCCCCAATTCATCTTCGCCCATCCTGGACAGGCGAGGCCTCCCTGACATTATGACTGATGACTAACAGAAAAAATAAAGTAGGAAATGGGGAAAGGTAGAGGTGTGAAGTTAAGAAAAGGAGAAAATAGCCCAACTAACCCCAATAACTACCCTAGCCACAACAGACTCCCACAGACAATACAAACAAATACAGGAATGGACAAAACTAGACTTAACAGACTGAGACAATGATACACAACAATATTAGACTGAACAAAGTACAAAAGACAAGCTACACAGGACAACAAAGCAGTAATTCACAGGACAACACTCTTCACTGAACCACACAGTCTAGAAAAATCTGAGACTGAAAAGTGAAAGTGAAAGTCAACTTCCAATACAGATTTGGCAAACAGGATATCCTATTACATCACTTCCTGCATAAAATGGCCGCCGTTTTTTAATCGCGGTTTGCGTCGTATTTTCACGCATACATAATTTCGCGTCATTTTTTATGACGCATAATATTGCACATGCTGCTGAGTGTAAAAATATGATATGAATATTAATATTTATTTACTGTACGAGATGTCCAAAAATATGTGCATGTTGCGTCATTTTTTCCGACGCATACATGATGGGCGTCATATTTTATCCACCTACAGGAGTGCTAATGCTGCTGAGTGAAAAAATATGATATGAATATTAATATTTATTTACTGTACGAGATGTCCGAAAATATGTGCATGTTGCGTCATTTTTTCCGACGCATACATGATGGGCGTCATATTTTATCCACCTACAGGAGTGCTAATGCTGCTGAGTGAAAAAATATGATATGAATATTAATATTCATTTACTGTACGAGATGTCCGAAAATATGTGCATGTTGCGTCATTTTTTCCGACGCATACATGATGGGCGTCATATTTTATCCACCTACAGGAGTGCTAATGCTGCTGAGTGAAAAAATATGATATGAATATTGTGAGATGGTAGCCTCTTTCTAGCCTTGTTACCCCCACTTTTGGCCTGTTTGTGAGTGTATGTCAGGGTGTTTGTCACTGTTTTCACTGTCTCACTGGGATCCTGATAGCCAGGCCTCAGTGCTTATAGTGAAAACACCATGTTTTCAGTATGGTTGTTATGTGTCACTGGGATCCTGCTAGTCAGGACCCCAGTGCTCATAGGTTTGTGGCCTATATGTATGTGTCACTGGGACCCTGTCACACAGGGCCCCAGTGCTCATAGGTGTGCATGTATATGTTCCCTGTGTGGTGCCTAACTGTCTCACTGAGGCTCTGCTAACCAGAACCTCAGTGGTTATGCTCTCTCATTACTTTTAAATTGTCACTAACAGGCTAGTGACCATTTTTACCAATTTACATTGGCTTACTGGAACACCCTTATAATTCCCTAGTATATGGTACTGAGGTACCCAGGGTATTGGGGTTCCAGGAGATCCCTATGGGCTGCAGCATTTCTGTTGCCACCCATAGGGAGCTCTGACAATTCTTACACAGGCCTGCCACTGCAGCCTGAGTGAAATAACGTCCACGTTATTTCACAGCCATTTTACACTGCACTTAAGTAACTTATAAGTCACCTATATGTCTAACCTTTACCTGGTAAAGGTTAGGTGCAAAGTTACTTAGTGTGAGGGCACCCTGGCACTAGCCAAGGTGCCCCCACATTGTTCAGAGCCAATTCACTGAACTTTGTGAGTGCGGGGACACCATTACACGCGTGCACTACATATAGGTCACTACCTATATGTAGCTTCACCATGGTAACTCCGAATATGGCCATGTAGCATGTCTATGATCATGGAATTGCCCCCTCTATACCATCCTGGCATAGTTGGCACAATCCCATGATCCCTGTGGTCTGTAGCACAGACCCTGGTACTGCCAAACTGCCCTTCCTGGGGTTTCACTGCAGCTGCTGCTGCTGCCAACCCCTCAGACAGGCAGCTGCCCTCCTGGGGTCCAGCCAGGCCTGGCCCAGGATGGCAGAACAAAGAACTTCCTCTGAGAGAGGGTGTGATACCCTCTCCCTTTGGAAAATGGTGTGAAGGCAGGGGAGGAGTAGCCTCCCCCAGCCTCTGGAAATGCTTTGTTGGGCACAGATGTGCCCAATTCTGCATAAGCCAGTCTACACCGGTTCAGGGACCCCTTAGCCCCTGCTCTGGCGCGAAACTGGACAAAGGAAAGGGGAGTGACCACTCCCCTGACCTGCACCTCCCCTGGGAGGTGTCCAGAGCTCCTCCAGTGTGCTCCAGACCTCTGCCATCTTGGAAACAGAGGTGCTGCTGGCACACTGGACTGCTCTGAGTGGCCAGTGCCACCAGGTGACGTCAGAGACTCCTTGTGATAGGCTCCTTCAGGTGTTAGTAGCCTTTCCTCTCTCCTAGGTAGCCAAACCCTCTTTTCTGGCTATTTAGGGTCTCTGTCTCTGGGGAAACTTTAGATAACGAATGCATGAGCTCAGCCGAGTTCCTCTGCATCTCCCTCTTCACCTTCTGATAAGGAATCGACCGCTGACCGCGCTGGAAGCCTGCAAACCTGCAACATAGTAGCAAAGACGACTACTGCAACTCTGTAACGCTGATCCTGCCGCCTTCTCGACTGTTTTCCTGCTTGTGCATGCTGTGGGGGTAGTCTGCCTCCTCTCTGCACCAGAAGCTCCGAAGAAATCTCCCGTGGGTCGACGGAATCTTCCCCCTGCAACCGCAGGCACCAAAAAGCTGCATCTCCGGTCCCTTGGGTCTCCTCTCAGCACGACGAGCGAGGTCCCTCGAATCCAGCGACACCGTCCAAGTGACCCCCACAGTCCAGTGACTCTTCAGCCCAAGTTTGGTGGAGGTAAGTCCTTGCCTCACCTCGCTGGGCTGCATTGCTGGGAACCGCGACTTTGCAAGCTTCTCCGGCCCCTGTGCACTTCCGGCGGAAATCCTGTGTGCACAGCCAAGCCTGGGTCCACGGCACTCTAACCTGCATTGCACGACTTTCTAAGTTGGTCTCCGGCGACGTGGGACTCCTTTGTGCAACTTCGGTGAGCACCGTTTCACGCATCCTCGTAGTGCCTGTTTCTGGCACTTCTCCGGGTGCTACCTGCTTCAGTGAGGGCTCTTTGTCTTGCTCGACGTCCCCTCTCTCTGCAGGTCCAATTTGCGACCTCCTGGTCCCTCCTGGGCCCCAGCAGCGTCCAAAAACGCCAAACGCACGATTTGCGTGTAGCAAGGCTTGTTGGCGTCCATCCGGCGGGAAAACACTTCTGCACGACTCTCCAAGGCGTGGGGGATCCATCCTCCAAAGGGGAAGTCTCTAGCCCTTGTCGTTCCTGCAGTATTCACAGTTCTTCAGCCTAGTAAGAGCTTCTTTGCACCAACCGCTGGCATTTCTTGGGCATCTGCCCATCTCCGAGCTGCTTGTGACTTTTGGACTTGGTCCCCTTGCTCCACAGGTACCTTCAGACAGGAATCCATCGTTGTTGCATTGCTGATTTGTGTTTTCCTTGCATTCTCCCTCTAACACGACTATTTTGTCCTTAGGGGAACTTTGGTGCACTTTGCACTCACTTTTCAGGGTCTTGGGGAGGGTTATTTTTCTAACTCTCACTATTTTCTAATAGTCCCAGCGACCCTCTACAAGGTCACATAGGTTTGGGGTCCATTCGTGGTTCGCATTCCACTTCTGGAGTATATGGTTTGTGTTGCCCCTATTCCTATGTTTCCCCATTGCATCCTATTGTAACTATACATTGTTTGCACTGTTTTCTAAGACGATACTGCATATTTTTGCTATTGTGTATATATATCTTGTGTATATTTCCTATCCTCTCACTGAGGGTACACTCTAAGATACTTTGGCATATTGTCATAAAAATAAAGTACCTTTATTTTTAGTATAACTGTGTATTGTGTTTTCTTATGATATTGTGCATATGACACTAAGTGGTACTGTAGTAGCTTCACACGTCTCCTAGTTCAGCCTAAGCTGCTCTGCTAAGCTACCATTATCTATCAGCCTAAGCTGCTAGACACCCTATACACTAATAAGGGATAACTGGGCCTGGTGCAAGGTGCAAGTACCCCTTGGTACTCACTACAAGCCAGTCCAGCCTCCTACAAATATTAATATTCATTTACTGTACGAGATGTACGAAAATATGTGCATGTTGCGTCATTTTTTCCGACGCATACATGATGGGCGTCATATTTTTGAAACGTACAGGAATGCACATGCTGCTGAGTCAAATCTGAAATATGATGTAACTTATATTTTGCTGTCTAAATCTGTGAAATTTTTGTATACATTCAGATTTGACTCTGCATTCTGTGCACTCATGTACGTGACCAAAATATGACACCCATGCTGTATGCGTAGAATTATGATCAAATCTTTTTGTTACGTCTTCATGTTTTTAACTTGGGGAAGGTGATTTGTCAGGGTCAAACGGGGCAATGTGATACACATTTGTGTTTGGATATGCCACATGTCCATTGTTGTATGTATGGCAGGCATTCACACAGTAATGGTGTGGATACGTTACATAATGTCTTTTCCATATTTGTCAACATATTTGTGGCAATTGCTGATGGCTGTTTGGAAATGATGGATGGGATACCATGATGTATTCCTTCTCCAAATTTGGTCCACACTTATGATGGTGATGCTTTTATCTGGAGTCCTAACAGGGAGTGCAATGGTCACTTACAGTTATTATGGGGCTAACCATGTCCTAGCCTCATTTTGTGTTTGTGCTTTGTGTTCTACTCTTGACATGTAGGCCACACATGTACCTTATGCATGTGTTTGGCTCACAAGTACAGGATTTGTGTATGTTTGTGGGACCGTAGAAGTGGACTTAGGCCCCCAGCACCCTCGGATTTGACCATCCTGATTAGTTACAGTATCCATGGCTTGGCTTAATATTTTATGGGAAACCTGCAGCAGCAGGCTAATGTAAGGCCATATGGTATGTATGACTGTTGACCATTCATTCATCTCATTAGCCCATTAGAAGTTTGCAGTAATGATGATTTTGAGCTGACATGCCTACCATTTCCCAATGACTATGTTTGGAAGACTCTGAGCGTTCCTGATGTTCTGGGGAATATTCTTTAGTGGGTGTCTGTGTCCCTTTCTGCATTAACTGGTTAAGTGGCATGTCACATTCTTCCTGCTAGGTTCAAACTGGGACCCGACTGTGATGGTCTACTTTCAATAATTTGGTTGATTGTATGACATATGTGTACATGTGTGTTGGTATGTGGATCCACTATCACCTGTCTGGGTGTATGTTGTCACTGTGACATCCAGGTCTCCTCCTGAGTTAGTGGCAGCTAATGTTGTCCCAATTGTGTTTTGCTCATATCACCCACTGGAGAGAAGCCATTGATGACATGGTGACGTACACATGGATGGTCCCACCCTGTCTCTGACCACATGTGATGTGACTTTCACATGATCTACTTTTTTTGTCTGGGTGCAAGACTGTCTCAGGTGTTTTGATGTAGCATGTGGATTTGCCACATTTGTACTCATGTGGGCCTCTGTGTATGGCAATGTATCATGTCACATCCTACCCTCTGTGCATACAATTGAAATGTTCTTTTTTGTTGTGATGATTGTTATGGCATTGTTGGTCAAGGAGACCACATTCTTCGTCAGCATTTTATAAGTAAAGGTGCTCAGTAATGCATGGACCAAAGCATGATGTGGTGTTTGATATCTGTGTTTATTTACAATAGTGTAATACAGGTGATTATTATACATTAAGCAAAAAAATTATTTACAAGCTGCTGGCGCCTACGCTGTCCTGCTGCCGTGTTGGGTTGTCCCCCCTCCTGTTGCGGCCCAGCATCCTCCTCTTCGTCATCCTCAGGCATGCCTGGGTCCAGTTCAAGGAGGGGAATGTTCCTCTGGACACATATATTGTGCAATATGGCACAAGTGAGGATGATTTTGCACACCATCTCTGGGGAATAGAGTAGGCTCCCGCCAGTGATGTCAAGGCAGCGGAACCTAGACTTTAGGATCCCAAAGGTCCTCTCCACAATGCTGCGGGTCCTCTTGTGGGCGTCATTGTATGCCCGCTCTGCAGCAGTGATTGGGTTCCCGAATGGTGTCATCACCCAAGGCTGGATGCCATACCCCTGATCAGCTGAAAGAGAAAGAGAATGGATTGAATTAGATGTAGGAGGCAGTGTTGTACGGATCTTTGATGGCTGTAGTTGTCTTGTGTTGTCTGTGACTCTTTTGTGTACTAATGTTCCAACCTATGGTTGTTATTGAAAACTTTGCTTTGATATATTTTCCCTTGGCTGAGCAAGTGTTTGTTGGCTAACCGTTTGTCAGAAGGACTGTTTTTGTTGTTGCAGTAGAGTGTTCCCTCCCTAGCATTGTGACTAGTGATACAGTTGTCTGTGTGTCCTCACTGGGGGTGTGATGTTAGTTCCATGCCGAGTTAAAACGTGAAAGTGTATTTGACACCTTCATGTGTATGAGCCCAGGCCATCCCATACCTTTTGACTTATGCATTGTATTAGTGTACAGGTTATTTTGAGACTTCCAATCTGTAAAGTGACATTTGGCCAACCACACTCATTGATGTCTTCACATTAGGCTGTGGATTAAATTCCAATGTGTGACAGGTTAAATGTTGACTTCTGACACATGGCTAGTGATGTGAGTACCTCAGTGTGTTCCTGGCTAGGTGTTGCTATTGTGGTGTATGTGTTGTTTGTCCTAGAGGGTTTGTGTGCGGTGTGTGTATGGGTTTGTTTTTTGTCCTTACCAACAAGTAGTCCATTGCCATAGCGTCCATCCTGGAAGTGTTGGTTGATGGTGGAGTGACGGAAGATGAATGCGTCATGTACACTCCCAGGATATTTGGCCACGATGTTGGTGATCAGTCCTTGGTGATCGACTATGGCCTGCACGTTGATTGAATGTGTGTGCTTCCTGTTGCGGTAGAGGTGTTCTGAATCAGCAGGTGGCACAAGGCGTACGTGTGTGCAGTCGATTGCACCAAGGACGTGCGGGAAGCCACTGATGGCGTAGAACCCCTGTTTAATTTCCTGCTGCTTCTGCAGTGTGTTAGGGAAGCAGATATGGCGGGGTGTCAGGCGAATGATGGCATCCAGGACTTTAGGCAGGAATGCAGAGAATGATGGTTGGGATATTCCACCAACCAGGGCACCAGTTGTCTGAAAGGAGCCACTTGCCAGCAGGTGTAGTACGGCAAGCAGCTTTGTTTCAGTTGGGATAGTGCGGGGTGTCACTAAAGTGGGGGCCAACTGTTGTTCGATATTTGCCAGCAGCTGCTGAATGGCCTGCCAGTTCAACCGGTACCTCTGGATGATGTCCCGTTCCCTGAGGCCATGCAGGGTTGTTCTTGGGCGGAATATCCTGTCCTGCCTTCTGCGCTGTCTTTGGGGTCCCTGCTGTTGTTGTTGTAGCTGCTGTTGTTGCTGCAGGGCTCTGCGTCTACGTGCACGTTGAAGAAAAAGCACCTCCATAGCTCCCTGTTGCTGCTCTGCTGCTCTGTTGTTTGTTCTGTGTGTTCTGCTTAAGTACAGGTGTGTTTGCCCCATTTTAACGCCTGCCCTGACCCAGGGGTTAAAATTTAACGCTATTCGTGCTTTGCGTCATTTTTTTGCGCCGCCTACGGCCCGGGAGACATTTTTGCCCGGAAGCATAAATACGACGCACCGCTGTATGCGTGGGTTTTTGGACGGGAACGCCTACCCTGCATGTCATTAACGCAGGGCGGGGTGCCGCTTCCAAAAACTCACGCACATAGCGCCATTCCCCTTGTGCGCCGCATCGGGCGTCAGGGTATAAATATGGGGCATCGTTTGCGCTGAATGTGCGTCAAAATTTTTGACGCACATTCGGCGCAACCGGAGTATAAATATGGCCCTGGGGTTCCAGGAGACCCTTATGGGCTGCAGCATTTCTTTTGCCACCCATAGGGAGCTCATACAAACCTCTTTTCAGGACTGCCACTGCAGCCTGAGTGAAATAGTGTAACCACTATTTCACAGCCATTTTCACTAAACCAGGTAACTTATAAGTCACCTATATGTCTAACCTTCAGTTCCTGAAGGCTAGGTGCAAAGTTACTGTGTGTAAGGGCACCCTTGCACTAGCAAAGGTGCCCCCACATTGTCCAGGACCAATTATGAGACTTAATGAGTGCGGGACACCACTATAAGCTTGCACTACATATATGTCAATACATATGTAGCTTCACAATGGTAACCCCGAATATGGCCATATGAGGTGTCTAAGATTGTAAAATTGTACCCCCAATCCAATTCTGGTATTTGGGCCCAATTCCATGCACCCTGGGGGCTCCACCATGGACCCCCAGTACTGCCATACCCGTCTTCTGAGGTTTCCACTGCAGCCCCAGCTGCTGCCACATCACAGACAGGTTTCTGCCCTCCTGGGGATTGAGCAGCTCAGTCCTAGGAAGGCAGAACAATGCATTTCCTTTGGGAGAGGGGTGTTACACCCTCTCCCATTAGAAATAGGTTTTACAGGCATGAGAGGGGTAGTCTCCCAGAGCCTCTGGAAATGCTTTGAATGGCACAAACGGAGCCCTCCTTTCATAATTCAGTCTACACCGGTTCAGGGACCCTCAGTCTCTGCTCTGGCACGAAACTGGACAAAGGAAAGGGGAGTGACCACTCCCTTGTCCATCACCATCCCAGGGGTGGTGCCCAGAGCTCCTCCAGAGTGTCCCTGGCATCAGCCATCTTGGATTCCAAGGTGTGGGGACCCTCTGGGAGCATATGAGTGGCCAGTGCCAGCAGGTGATGTCAGAGACCCCTCTTGATAGGTGCATGCCTGGGTAGGTAGCCAATCCCCCTCTCAGGGCTATTTAGGGTCTCTCCTCTGGGTGTTTCCTCAGATTCGGTTTGCAAGACTCCATCAGGACTCCTCTGCATCCTCTTCTTCAGCTTCTGACCGTCGGATCAACCGCAGACTGCTCCAGGAACTCTGTAACTGCAACAAAGTATCCAAGAAGGCTACTGTGACCCTGCAACTTCAGCTCCAGCCAGCAAATGCAACAGTTTCCAGGTTGTACATGCTTTGAAGAGTGCCTGTCTTCATTCTGCACCAGAAAGACCGAATGAATCTCCTGTGGAGTGACAGAGTCACTTCCCTGCTTCAGCAGGCACCTTTCTACAACGACGACCAGTACTCTGGTTCTCCTCTCATCTCAACGAGCATGATCCCTGGAACACAGGTGGTAGACTGAAGTGACCCTGACTGTCCAAAGGTCCAGCTGTCCAAATTTGGTGGAGGTAAGAGTTTGCCTCCCCATGCCAGACAGTACCCCTGTGCAATGCATGTTCTGCAGCTCTTTAGACTTCTGTGCACTTCTTCCAAAAATCCCTTGTGCACAGCATAGCCCAGGTCCCCAGCACTCTATCCTGCGACGCTCAGCTCCCGGAGTTGTTCTCTGGCGGCATGGGATCCCTTTGTATAACTTCCTTGTCCATGTGTTCCAGGACTCCAGTGGGTGGTGCTTGGTCTTCTGGGGGCTTTCTAAAGTGCTAAGAGCCCCCTCTGTCTCCTCAGTCTGAGTTGAGACACCCAGGTCCCTCCTGGGCCCAGGAAGTGTCTTTTCCCACCAACTGCGACATTTGCGTGAGCCGAGGCTTGTTGGTGGGATCCAATGACGAAAACCAGCCTGAATTCTTCTACTCGACGTAGGACATCTCCTGCACCAAACAGGAACCCGCAGCTGTCTTCTTTGGTGCATTTCTGACTTTTCTTCCAAACCGGAGAATCCACTTTGCACCTTTATCTGGGTTAGCAGGGCCTCCTGTTCTTCCTGGACTCTTCATCAACTTCTGGACTTGGTCTCCTCTCTCCACAGATCTTCAGGTCCAGGAATCCATCATTGGTGACTTGCAGTCTTTTTTGGTTTTTGCAGAATCCTTTACCACGACTTCTAGTGTGTTCTGAGGAAACTTGCTGTACTTTACTCCTGTTTTCCTGGGCTCCTGGGTGGGGTATTTTACTTACCTTTGGTGTTTTCTTACACTCCCAGCACCCCTCTACACAATACACTTGCCTTGTGGGGAAACCGACATTCACATTCCACTATTTTAGTATATGGTTTGTGTTGCCCCTAGGCCCATTGCAACCTATTGTGTTTTTCACTGTTTGCACTATTTTATGACTGATTACTTACCTGATTTTAGTTACTAGTTTATATATTGTGTATAATACTTACCTCCAAAGGGAGTATAGCTTCTCAGATATTTTTGTATCTTTATTTTTGGTAACACTGAGTATTTGTCTTTCTTGTGTATAAGTACTGTGTGACTATAGTGGTATTGGAAGAGCTTTGCATGTCTCCTAGTTCAGTGTTGGCTGCTCTGCTACAGCAGCCTGCTAGACACTGCCTACATTTCACTAAGGTGGATCACTGGACCTGGTTTAATGTGTCAGTACCTCTGGTACCCACTAGAAACCAGGCCTGCTTCTCACACATAAACACTTTTAGATTAGGACACAAAGGGCCTCATTACGAGTTTGGCGGTGTCTTGGCAAGACCACTGCGGTGGTGGCCGCCAAAAGACCGCCATGTTGGTGGCAATCCGACCACTGTATTAAGAGCCACACTGTGAAGTCCACCAAAAATCAACCAAATTCCGGAAACCGCCAGGACAGGGGAGGACGGAAAAGAGTCGGTCCCAGCACCGCTAGCCTGACAAAAATCCACCCATCGGATTACGATCCACAAATCACGGCATTGGTTCTTTCATGGCGAAAACGATTGGTGGTGTGAACCATGGCAGTCTCAACTCACTTCTGTCAGAACACCACACCACATTAGATAGTTTGAATACCCCACACCTAATACACATCCGTACACACAACACACCTACTCACTGAACTATATAACACACCCCACCACAACCTACAATAGTTTGCAATCAAATGACCACACACAACCACAGACAGCCTACATCCCAGAGAGTACAACATAGCAAGAACAGGCACCCATACACACTTCACTGCACACACATCACATACCTGCACAACATACCAAACACACACATTAGTATCACACACAATCCATAATACTCGTCACACACTCACGTCACAGCACCTACACCTCTCCATTTTCCTAACTCTGCCCCTTTCACTTAGCACACAACCACCCTGTCTTCACAACCACTACCATGTCCCCACAAAACACCCAGGTTTCACTGATGAGGAGCTCAGGGTCATGATGGATGAAATTCTAAGGGAAGAGCCACACATGTTCAGAGCACAGGTCCAACAAGCATCCATTACCAGGAAAATGGAGTTGTGGCAAAGGATAATCAACAGGGTCACGTATGTCAAACCAATATCCAATCTAACCTATCTTGATTGCACTATTGTGGAACAGTAGATGACAATGAGAGCAATGCAATGGCTCACTCACATAAACATCGAAAGCAAAACACATCTATAGCTGATTGCCCATATATAATGGCCACATGTCAAAGATCCCAAGCTAGAAATATACTCCCCTGGTTTGGAAAGTCAGGTGGCTGAGTGGATGTACATGCAGTACATCTACATACAGGTCAATGTACGTTGTAAACTCATATACTGTGTTCCAACAAGGACACCAATGTGCATTCTACAGCTCTTATTAGTGCCAGCAATCATGCCAACTGTTCACTAGGTAACAGAGGTGAACAGTCATGACAATTATCAGACAATATCAGATGCCGTCAGCTGTACAATCACTGCCAACATGGTTTACTAGCATCAAACATGGTGTATGGAATTGAAGTTACAGAGTTTCATGTTGTATCAAGTTACATAGTGCATCAGCTGTCAAAGTCATTGCTGGGGATCATGTCAAGGCACTGTCTGCATCTAATATCACTGCTACAATGCCCACATTGTAACCTGAACTCTGTGTCCCACTCCCTCCACAGGTAACCTTGCCATTGTCAGCATGGAGAGGATACCAGAGACTGCCTCTCCCCCTCTGGATTAAATTCCCAGTGAGGACAACACCCCTGGATTTCTGGACACGAACGAAGAACCTGACCCATCTAGGATACATGGTCAGTCAACAACTGTCAGCCTCACCCTGCCCACATCAACTCCTCCCAGACCTGTTGCATCTACATCACAGGCAACCATTCGTCCCCACCCAGCGTCCCAACGACTGTTTCATCCATTGTGTGCCCCACTGTACAGGTACCTGAGTCTCACCTTGCCACCCCTGACAATGATGGACCTGCAACCACTGGGAGTGGACACACTGTGCTGGGACACAGGAACATGGCGGGAGGCTGTGTAGGAGGGATGCCGTGTGCCAGAGGATAGGATCTCAAAGGGACACTACTGACCATCTCCCAAATCTTGGGAGACTACCAAAGTTCCCAAGGCATGATGGTCCAAGTTATCACCATGTTGGTGGAAAACCAAAAGCTGCAGAGGGACAACCACCAGGAAGTCATGAAGCAGTGATAGGCACAACTTGCCCACTTGGCTTCCATTGCAGCGGTGCGGAGAGACTTGAATACTACACAGAGTAGGTCTTACACCCAACATCTGGCCCCTTCCACCAACAATGATACATTAGGCCCTTCTACATCTGTGGCTGCTAGTGGAATGGAGGCCCTGCCAGGGGAAGGACCTTAGCCACAACACCATCTGTAGCCGAAGAACCCCCCTGCAAAATGTGGACGTCCACCCATACATCCAGCAGGAGCAGATGCCAAGACCAAACCCACTGGCAGGAACTAATCCTCTCAAGAACTATTTCCCTTGTGTGCCACAGATACACACTGTTGATTGTGCTGTAACCAATCTTCATTTTCCTATGGTGCAAGGACACTGGACTTGTGTTTCCAAATGGTGTTGCAGCTACCCTGATGATGTAATCCACCATGACTAAACCTATCACCATTGTTTTGTGTGTGTTTAACGTTCATAGTCACATATGTGTTTTGTTTTTCCACGATAAATCATACTTAAACACAGGTCCTGTGTATGTCTCATTTATCAACCATATACAATAGTTATGCATGCCAACTCTAGTCTGATCATGTTGTTTGTATTGTACACCCATTGTTATGGACCCCATACTTGGACCCCATCAGCAGGAGACTTATTACAATAGGATTGTAATGGGAATGATACCAAATAGGTTGTAGACTACAACTACACACAATCAGTGAAAGATACGCAAACAGCACAAAGAGCACGACTGAGAGAGTAACATCAGGATGTCTGCTAAGGTGTAACACAATGCCGAATTACACAATACAGAAGGTAGGAACATGTTACACTACCAACAAGGCAGGAGGCACACAGATTGGTTCTTTGTATCACCTGGTAAAGCCTTATCACATACCCATACCCTATCTTCCAAACACACATATCCCATGGCACAGACGGAGATCAGTACTGATCTACCCATACCTGGAAACTTTCACTTTGATTGGCCACATACCTGTAGGCTTGTCACTCACCTATGTCACCTATGTCAGTCCACAATGACATACACTTTGGTGTGTAAAGTAGGAACACACTGACAGCTAGATCGAAGGTAGAATACATAAAAAATGTACCATTGTGCAGGGAGAGGCTGTGTTCCTACATTTACACATGAGCCAGACACATATTCAGATACAAATGACAGCATTAGACAACCTCATATACCCTACAGGTGACCTTGATGGGAAAACACTTTACCACCCCCATTACCTGACAGTCTAACAATGTCAGTCACACTACATGATCAACACTCATGGTACCAGGTGTCAGCAATGTCCTCTTCTCATCTCTGTCAGCAATTCCCATCTGCTTCTGACACTGACTGTCATTTGCCAAGGTCGATCAGCCAAACAGGATCCAGGAGAATCTGTGTTTGTAAGAGAGGAGGGATGGGACATAGCAGAATACACTCCTCAGTTCCGGGAAGTCATGTCCAAAAGTGTAACTTTGCATCAGCTATAACAACACATAATACTGAAGACAACTCTGTTCTGTACACAATACAATTTACAGTTTGAATGCACAGCTCAAGGCAGTGGAGCTATCTGCAACCCCACATATGATGCAAGAAAGGAGGTGACGTGCCACCCATCTACTTCAGGTTACAAATTTGAACCATCTTCATCTTCCTCTGGCTCTTCATCACTTGGCAAATCTGCATTTCCACCCACAGGTTCTGCTGGCTGCCTCTCATCTGGTAGGAATGGTATCAGGGCAAGATTGTGGAGAATGCAGCAGGCAACTATTATTTGACATACCTTGTTAGGTGAGTAGAGGAGGACTCCTCCTGATCTGTCCAAGCACCTAAATCTTGCCTTCAGGAGCCCAAAAGTCTGCTCCATGACACTCCTTGTCCTCTCGTGGGCCTCAATGTAGTGGACTTCCACTGGTGTGGTTAGGTACCTCACTGGTGTCAACAATCAAGGACGGTTTGGATAGCCAGAGTCACCCGTGAACAAATTGTTAGAACAACACAGACATATATGTGGGACATACAACATTGTGATAGCACGAGACATACATTGCAAACACACATTTCAGTTGTAAACTTACCAACCAGCTAGGCCCTCTTTGTGTGGAGTCATGCCATCAGCAGTTGGACATTGCTGTTCCGCATGATGAAGGAATCATGGAATGATTCTGGATACTTGGTACTGACTTGTAAAATTTACTGGTCTGCCAGACACACCACCTGAATGTTTTTGGAGTGGTAATTTTTCCTGTTTCTATACACCTGTTCATTGGCCCGGGGGGAACCAAGGCTACATGGGTGCCATCTATGGCTCTAATCACATGTGGAATGTGTCCCATAGCATAAAACTCTGGATTCGCATTGGCCAAATCCGCACGTTGGGGATTCCTGATGTAGCTGTCCAAGTGTTTCAACAATGCACACAGTACATCCCTCAAAACCAGACTTAACATGGGATGAAACATCCCTGCAGTTAGGGCCACTGTATTCTGAAAGGACCCAGTGACCAGAAAGTGTAGCACTGACGGGACTTGAACGATGGGAGGTATGCTATAGGGATTGCAAATGGCAGGCATCAGATCTGGCTCAAATGGATCACAAAGATCCATGATAGTGTGACGATTCAGCCGATAGATCTGGATACAATGTCTCTCCTCCGTGGTGTGCAGGTCTACTAGTGGATGGTACACTGGTGATTGTTGTCCTTTTCTCATGGCAGGAAACCTATGTGTAGACATTTCAACATAGTATGTGACATGCAGCATGCAGACATCTTGTAAAGTCAGATACACAACTCACACATATCTGCTGTCGAGGTCAGTTACAAACTCAGATATCCACATTACAGCACATAGGTATGAACCCGATGACACCCTCCTTGGTGCACATTCCCCCACTTAGCTATTGAACTACACATGCAGATTCATCTGTTACTGTACATGGTTGTTAGTCCAACCGATTTGACATCTCTTACACATATTTATGCACATTGTCAACGTTTACAAGAAACCATGGGAGCATCCAAGTAGGTGTACATTTCTATCACCACATGTTCTCCAGTAAGACAGCATTTACTGCACAGATGCACAAATCGACAACTAAAGATGAAGGCAGTACTTACATTTGTACTCTACGATATAGGGTATAGTTAATGATGCAGATGATAAAAACTCTTGCATACATGTAATGTGCTTACAATGGCAGCTGCCTGACCTACTGAACTGGGCACATGGAAGTGACCTAAGTCCGCCGGCAGAAGTCGTCATGACGGTAGGCGGTCACAACCATGGTGATAATTGACATTGGAAGACATTGCTGCCTTTTGAGGACTCGGCCAATGAAGATGTCCGCTGGTGGTGATGATCATGTACGTGGCAGGCGTGACAGCCATCTTCTGCAGTATTGCTCACCTGACTCCTGACACTGCTGTCAGCAAACCCTCCACTATCTGAGCTGCTGTGTACTGCCTCAGGGAGCTATCATGCCACGTCCTGCAGGTGAGAGGGCCCCAGCTTTCACCCCTGAAGTCCTGGAGAAGCTCTTGGGGGATGTCCTACCCTTGTATGAACAGAAATATGGTGCACCAGAGGAGCAGGTGAGTTCAATGCAATACCAATGTGCGATAGGTGTGGTGAATGATGGTGTATCTGAAATGTAAAATAGTGAAGGTGTTGATGCACGCAGATGATAATTTGTAAATGAGTGTGAGTTGAGAGGATGGGAATGTTTGCCTCACCGATGTGTACTGTCCACTACTATTGGTATGGTGCATGTGGACAGGACTTTATCCTCTTGTTTGATTAACCCATGCAGGTCAGCGCCCATCAGAAGAAGGGAATTTGGCGTGCCATCGCCAAGCAAATGTAAACCCTGGTGGGTCCCCCGCCGGCAGAGCACCCACTATAGGAATCGGTAGGAGGACCTGGGACGCTGGACCTGGAAGACCGCATGGGCCCAGCTGGGAGTGGTGCCTCTCAGCCCTTGACCTCCCTAACTGCCTGCATTTTGGCAGAGGCCTACCCAGTGGTGGATGGGCGTTTGAGGCAGCACAGCAACCACAATGGGGTAAGTACTGACAGAACACATGTACTTGCCTCTAATAGTTTAGTGCATGATGTCTAAGGATCGCAGCTGTGACAACTTGGTAAGTTTTATAGGTATGGCGACCACTAGGAAGACATTGTACTACAGTTGCCAACATACAAGCACAGATGTGGCCATTATATTGTGCATGAGAACATGTTAATAATTTTTGGCTACCAAACAGTGTGCCTGCATGTGGAGATGCACATGTGACTGAGTCATATGTGTGACTCTACTCAGCCATAAATATTTGTAACCTGCTGTGTCATCCTTCCCACCTAGTGTTCCCAAGTTCATATACCCAGTTGGTAAGTTGCATGGCTATTTCGTCTCTGAGCACTCCTACACCACTGGTTCTGCTCTGTGTGCAACATTGGGTCTGCCAGATGAGTAACAGGGCCAAGTAATCCTGTGTCCTGAAATAGTTGGATTCTTCATGTGAGGCTGTCCAAATCAGGCTTTTGGTATGGCCAACTTGCCACACTCCCTATGAGGTTTGAGGAGGTGTCCCCATTGTCATGTCAGATTCGCACATTGTGAAATGTGAAGTTTGATAGGGGTGGACACCCTACATTGTGAATATCATGTTGACAATAAGACATTGACATTTAATGGTATTAAATTGACATGTGTACAAATACCTTTCATCCTAATGCATTTGGTGTAGAGAAGGTAAGTGACTAGGCTGCTGAACCCTTAGCCCATGTGTATTGCTTGTGCTACATAGGCTACATAGGCCACTACCATACCTACAATGAGTGCAACATATGCTATTGCTGCCTACATGATGTCTCAATTGAAACTTCCTGCCTGATTTGATATTGAAGACTCTTTTTTCCCAGACTTACATTAGCAAATTTGAGGCTGTTTGGACAGTTTTGGTTATGGCTCTGCTCATTTCTGCCTGACTTAATGGCATAGCATGTGTTCCTTTTCACATACACCTGTTGGTGTTTTGGGATATGTTGTCATTCAATTTTCTTGACTCTAGGTGTATGTGCCATTCATGGGTATATTAGTAGTCAGTTGTGTAAGTGCTAGTTCTGGAATTAGGTAGTAGGAAGTAGGTTTCTATTCATGTATGGTGGAATGCTTGAGTCCTTCATGCACATTGTTTGGTGTCCGTTGTTTTGTTGGTGTAACTATGCTCCCTGTGGCTGTCTGTGGATGTATAATGTGTGCTAGGTACGCTCCTATTGCATTACATAGAACTGTCTATGTGACAATGTATCAGATTAGTGGGTGCAGAAGCTCCTAATGAATCTTTTCCTAGTATTTAGATAGATGTTTCAATGACATTCTATGTCATCTTTGTGATGCGCACTGCATGGGAATGCCACATGCAGTGTCTTCATCTGAGCTGTTTGCCATTGTTTAAGTTGTGTACAGAATGGTCGGTTAGGCATGTGTTTAGAAAGCAACGTGCTGTGCCGTATGTGACGTGAGATGGGTTTACTGTCATGGAACTTGAGTATTGGCGATGGAGTGGGCAGGTGTGGAGTAGGAGTAGGCATGATATTGTGTTATCAGTCAACTGCATTCCCTTAGACTGATTTGATGATGGACAGTGATGATCAGTATAGGAATATAGTTTAGATGTAGCCAATCCATGTTGTGCATGATGCTTTTGAGATACAGCTGAATTGATGGGATGGTGATGTAGTGGTCAGATGGTTGGCTTATGTTGTGGGTGAGGCTGATGTCATATGGGAAAGTTGGAAGTATCTTGTTGTGACATGATATAGGTTCTGAATGGTTTCTAACTGGTGCTTTATTTGCAAGAGATGTTTTGTTACTGTTGTGCATGTTGTAATGTATATGTGTGTGAAGAATGTGATGACCCTCTCTCTCTCTCTCTTTCTGTGCATTAGCATCGGCAGGCAAAGGAGATGGGGCACAGCCAAGTGGGGAAGCTGCGGGCCACAGGACCCGGAGTGCAGATACCACAGACAACCGAGGGACCCAGTGCCCGGACGGCAAGGGGAGTGCCACGGGAGAGACAGGAACCACGTCTTTTTCATTGAAATCATCCACCAGGGGACACTCCCTGGTGGTGGCGGACCCATCTGGGACCACCCCAACATCATCTCTGTCCTCCACCCCCCTTAATATCACAGCTCTCCCTGTAGCTCCCACCCAGTTGGCTGCACCCACTCACCGAAGAGGGTGAACGTCTCCTTTGCCACTTCTGCCCCTGACCCTGTCAGCCCTGTGCCCTCAGTGAGGAGGCTATTGCCCTCCTGAGGTCGATCTCTGTGGGTCAGTTGACCACCGTGAATGCCCTCCAGGGACTGGCAACTCAAGTCCAACAGAGTTCCTGGAGGGCATTCACGGCGCACTCGCTTGCCTATAGAGATCCTTTCAGGCTCTGGCCACCACACTGATGGCACCCTTTGTCTTCCGTCCCCCCTCAGTCCTGTACACATAAATGCCCTCACTCACCCACCCAACAGGCAGCCACCACCCACAAGCATACGCCCCCACACACGCATCCTTGACAACTACACTGACACGTCAGACAACCACCCTCCACTCCCAAACCCCCTTCTGATGACCATCTCTGTGTGTCTAAAAAAGTGTTCCTTTCATGTTTTGACCTTTTCCCTACTCCTTTTCCCCCGTGAGACCCCAAAATGCTCAGTTTCCCTCCCCAGGCCCGTCCCTTCCACCTCCAAGGCCTCCCCTACCCCCAGCAAGTCCCCATGGCCCTCCCCCGGCCAAGAAGTCTACCCCTCCCAAGAGAACCCAACCCTCCCCTAAGCCTAGAACTAAACCACTCTCCCAATCCCAAACCCAAACCCCGCCTTCACCCAACACCATAATCCCTGAGGTGCCGCCGGCCCCTTGATGCCCTTACCTGTGGAGGTTACATGGCAGACAGGAGTCAAGTTAGGGGCACCAAGATGTGCATCAAGAGCATGTTGCACTATTTCTATTAGGACTGGCCTATGGCCTTGGACCTTTTAATATGGTTTCATAATTTTAATATATTATTCCACCAACCGGTTGTTGGTTTCAATGTTACATATTTGTCCTGGATTTCTTTTCTTAGGGCATATTTGAAAATGGCTGTCATTGTTTGTGTGTGAGTATTTGTGTGTTAGTGGTGCTTGTGCTACCTGTTATGTCTGGGCAGCATGTGAGGTTGTGTACAGTGCATTTGTTCCCCAGTGATGGCTATGTGCTGTGTGATGACCATGTGTATGTCATGGTATTCAGTGGTGTTTGTGTTGACATGTGTTTGTTGCAGTATTGTGTGGCTGTGTGCTTTGACTGTGTGCATGTGCATGTTTGGTGAATGGTATGTCATATACGTTGTGATGTGTGTTTGCTGGGTATGTCCAATGCTGCGTTGTATGGCGGTGTGATAGTGTGTGTGTGTTCCCTGTTGGTGGTACGTTTTTTCATGTGTGATTTGTCAATGGGTAGTGTCTATTTTGGGTGCTTGCATTGATGGTGTTGCCGTTGTGCTGTTGTAGTGTCGTTTGGTGGTGTTGTGTGTTGTTGTATGTGACTGTGCCGGTGCTGTGTTTCTGGGAGTAGGTGTGTGCATTTGATGTGTGTGATGGCTGTAGTGTGTATCCTGAGTATGTGCGGGTGTGTATGTGGCTGTTTGTGAGTGTGGTGTCAGTGTCAAGTTAGGTGTGTGTGTGTGTCGCCCTCGCCACCTATTCCTGATTGGTATGTTGTGGGTGTGTACGCACTTTGACAATTTACAACAGTGACAGGTAAATATGTGTACTTACGGTTTCTGTTGTCATCTTTGGTGTTGATTCCGGTGTCTCTGGGTGAGCAGGAGCAGCGGGAAGACATGTAGTTCGGGTTCCATAGCTGCTTCAGACAAGTATGGCTTCCTGAAGGTGATTGTCTTCTTTTATAAGGTTTGTTTCAGCATGGGTTTCTGTGGTAGTGCGACCGCGGCAGAAACCTTAGTGGTGTGCAACCTCAAATCTGTCCAGTGGAAACATGGTCTCCGCCGGCCTGCAGTTATCTACTGTCGTCCATGGCACAAGCCCGCACTGGTGCCAGCGGTGCTTTGACTGTATTCTGTTGGGAATACCGCCATGGTCATAATATGGTGGTCTTCTCTGCTAGCCTGTTGGCGGGGCGACCGCCACTGCCAAACTCGTAATGAGGCCCAAAGTGTGATCTAATATGGTAGACAGACTGGGATTTGCATATAACAGCAAATACTTCCTTGGTACAGGTGTAAACAAGAGGAAGTGTTCTAATGTCTAAAAACAACCATATCCGAAGTATGGCAAACGTATTCCTTTGTTTACAAATAGGAATTTGTATTGGTATGCCCCTGCTAAAAACCATTGCTACACAGTGCACACTCAACTCTGCACCATGGGATGAGGCTGTGCATCAGGTAAGGCAGGTTTGTTAGGGCGTAGGCACTGGGGATGACACAAGCAGCATCTTTGTAGATATTGAACTTGCATTTCTCCCCTTGCACAATTCAGAGCAGCAAGTTTAGATGTTGTACTAAATTGAACAAAAAAATAATAAATCAGAAGTATTATTAGTGTCAGAGGAGGAGACAGAAACTGTTAATAAATCATTTCAAAGTCATAAACATAAAATTTAAGGCAAATCAAATATAAACCTTAAATAGATGGGCTACAATTCAGTCATCAATTCAATTCAATTTATTGTGCAAAGTAGGAAAAACACACTGGAATTTTTGTTTTAAATTTCAGAAGTCCAAGTTATAGCATTTTGTTCTTTACAGCCTTCCAGATATCTGTTACACAACGGAGATGTTGAAAGGTAATGTATACTGCATCAATAAAATAAAACTGTGTCAAGACTTCATATTGTAATACTGGCCAAATTCCCAGAACTTCTGCAGAAGCGAAGATCTTTCATCACCTCCCTTTAAGGTTAAACCTTAGTATCAGAAGAGATGACTGATACAGGTGACTAAAGCTGTGGGGTTGGTGGTTTGGAGAGAGAGAGAGGTTCAAACCGCCATGAAAAGGCTGGCGGGCGGGGGACTCGTAATCCCCTGGGCAGTGCTGCAAGCAGCGCTGCCCTGGAGGATTAAATCCGCCGGGACCAACGTGGGGGAAAACCGCCGGTCCCGGCGGTGCGACCGCGGCGCTTCCAGCGCGGTCGTAATTCCCCTGGAAGCACCGCCAGCCTGTTGGCGGTGCTTCCTCCAAAACAGCCCTGGCGGTAATGACCCCCACAGTCTTATCACCATAATAGGAACCACATGGCAGTTTTGCAACTTTAGCAAAATGTAGCCCAGTTTTAGAAACCCTTGGGGGCATATTTATACTTCGTTTGCGCCGAATTTGCGTCGTTTTTTTCAACGCAAAATGGACGCAAAACTAACTCCATATTTATACTTTGGCGTTAGACGCGTCTAGGGCCAAAGTTCATGGAGTTAGCGTCATTTTTTTGCGTGAACACCTTCCTTGCGTTAATGATATGCAAGGTAGGCGTTCCCGTCTTAAAAAATTACTCCGATGCATATGCGTCGTATTTATACTCCCGGCAAAAATGACGCCCGGGAGTGGGCGGGTCTAAAAAACCAGCATTAGCGCCGGATTTTAGCGCCTGGGTCAGGGCAGGCGTTAAGGGACCTGTGGGCTCAGAATGAGCCCAGAGGTGCCCTCCCCTGCCCCCAGGGACACCCCCTGCCACCCTTGCCCACCCCAGGAGGACACCCAAGGATGGAGGGACCCACCCCAGGGACATTAAGGTAAGTTCAGGTAAGTATATATTTTTTATTTTTATTTTTTTTGTGGCATAGGGGGGCCAGATTTGTGCCCCCCCTACATGCCACTATGCCCAATGACAGAAGTCCCCTGGGCATGGCCATTGGGCAAGGGGGCATGACTCCTGTCTTTGCTAAGACAGGAGTCATTTCAATGGGGGTTGGGCGTCGTAAAAAAATGGCGCAAATCGGGTTGAGGCGATTTTTTTGCCTCAGCCTGACTTGCACCATTTGTGGACGCCCATACTCCATTTTCCCCCTACGCCGGCGCTGCCTGGTGTACGTCGTTTTTTTTAACGCACACCAGACAGCGCCGGCGGCTAACGCCGGCTAACGTCATTGAATAAATACGGCGCCCGCATGGCGCTTCAGAATGGCGTTAGCCGGCGCTAATTTTTTTGGCGCAAAACTGCGTTAGCGCAGTTTTGCGTCAAAAAGTATAAATATGGCCTTAACTCGCTGGCATAGTGCTGGCTGAGCCAATACACCAACTGGAGCCAGCAAATCTGGTGAACTGCAAGACATGATCCACCTATGCTTTACTTTAGGATGGTGCCTTCCGGGCAATGATTAACCTTTGAGACTACAGGATTTTTGTTTCATTAGTGAGTCCTGAAACTCTTTTCACTACGCATGGACACACTCAATAAATTCACACCATGTATTTTAAAAACTGTACATAAATTAATGTCCTTATCCAGTGCAGATTGTATGAAAAGATCTAACTATAGAAATCAACACAAAGGTGGTCAGGAATGTCAACATTGTTATGGTATTTCAATAATTAATTGCATCAAATGATGAAATTAATCTCTGGTAACTAAACTCTCCCTTCTAGCTCCTAGGTTTCTTAGCAACAAATGTACCTTTCATAGTTTCTTAGATGGACTCTAGCCCCCATATATTAGCTGAACAGAATGGCTGTTAGCCTCTGTACCTGCAAAAGGTCACTGTCTCAGTTATTGTGATCCACTTCTGCAAAGTAAAATGCAAAAGTGTAACAACAGCACAGACCTTTGTGTTTAAGACATTACAAAAATGTGGAAAAAGGCCCACCGTACAAGAGCAACATAGCAAACTTGTCTAAATTATGTTTTTTTCCCAAAGCCAGACCAGCAAAATGGGAGTTAAACTTCAGTAAAATTGCAACTGATGTCCCCCACATACTAAAGTTCTTCTCACAATGCATGGTGGATACTGCTGGACGTCTTCTATCTGAGACCACCATTGTTGACCTGGCAGGTAATGACTGACAGACAATAACTGGACTCTCTTTGAAGGTACCCCTGTAAATAGCATACATTTCATAATTTTGAGATTAAGTGGAAAGAGCCCCCTGCCCCGTTTGCAGGCTTTCAATCTAAATGAAGCTTTTAGAGGAACATACACAAATGTGTTATTTATTTGCACTGATAAATTTAACTGAAGTGCTCCTTTTTCAAAACGTTGTTCACACATAATGTCTGTATATGCACTTTTGAGGTGCTGTACATTACACAGAATATCCTTGAGGTGAAAACACACAATTATATCACATAGGCAATTCCTACCCTAGTGAGCAAGAGACAGATTTGAGCTCAGTGGCTACCACCAAAAGCAAATGAGTTCAGTGTGTGTGTTTATATGTGAAAAAATACAGGGAGGGGGGTGAAAGAATTAAAAGGAAATATAGGGTAGCCTCTTAAACACCATTCTTGTTAGATATGGGGTTTCTAGTTGGCAGAGGTATACACCCTTGTCCAAGTAGGGACCACAATCCTAGTCAAGGTAAGTCACTACACAACTTAAATTATCCTGTGCACACCCTCTGGTAGCTTGGCACAGGCTTAACTTAGAAGGCAATGTGTAAAGTATTTGTGCAATAACTCATACAGTAAAACAGTAAACAAAATACCACAAAAAGTACTCCACACCAGTTTAAAAAATAGATAATATTCATCTGAATCAAATAAGACCAAAACCACAAATATCCAATGTGCACAAGTCAAGATTTTACTTTTTAAATGTTTAAATGAGTCTCAATCCTTGAGAATCAGTGGTTGTATCCCTGTAAAACACAGTACCTGGGATGTGTCAAATATAATGACGCACGGGCCACAGAGGAGGAGATGCGTTGATAAATAAGGTGTTGGATTGGATTTTCTGGCATTGTTTCTTTCCACTCTCCAAGGTGATGTGTCGATTTCCAGGAGCCAGCCTTGGTTCCTCACTGCAATGGGGGGATATTTTGACACCCAGGGATGATGCGTTTAAAATCCTTGAAACACTGGTAAGAAGGAGCAGGTGCTGCTTTGATCCGGTAGGTCGATGATGCAATTTTTCAACTGCAAGTCAGGTGCTGCGTTGATTGTGCAGGCGTTGCGTCAACTTTCTCACGCACTGGGATTTTCTTCTCTTGGGTGAAGTCTTTATGGCCATTAGACTTCAGAACAGGAGGCAAACTCAATCAAAGCCCTTGGAGAACACTTGTGGGGAAGGCAGAGTCCTTCCAGCAGAGTCAGGGGTCAGTAGGCAGCAGAGCAAAAAGCTGGGCAGCAGTCCTTCCAGCAAAGTAGTCCAGATGAGTTATTTGGGAAGCCAGGCAGTCCCTCTGACAGAGTCCAATTGTAGATTCAGAAGTGTCAGATTTTGGAGGGTCACAAACCCAGTACATACACCCCAAAATGCCTTTGAAGTGGGGGAAACTTCAAAGAGTGATTTTGAAGTGCACAAGGTCCCCTTTCAACCCATGCCTGTCTGCCAAGCGCCCTGTGGGGGTTATCAGTCCTTTGTGTGAGGGCAGGCCACTTGCCTTTGAAGTGTAAGAGAGAGCCCCTCCACCCTTCCTGCCCAGGGAAACCCATCTGTATACAGAAGAATGCAGATGCAGCCAAGTGTCCTGTGTTTATGGCTGTCTTGGTAAAATGCACAAGGGGAGCTGTCAACCAGCACAGACCAGATGGGGATTGGAGAGAGGCTGTAAGGCACAGATGGCAGTAAGTTCAGAGAAATGCCCACTTTCTAAAAGTGACATTTCTAAAATAGTAATATTAAATCCAACTTAACCAGTAAGCAGGATTTTCTATTACCATTCTGGCGATACTAAAGATGACAGGGCTACTCCTTTTATATCAGAATCTACCACTTAAAAGTAAGAAGGCCAGTTCTAATTTCTAGCCTATAAGAGGAGCAGGCCTCACTGTATTGAAAAACGAATTTGTGAGTTGTTTACTACCAGGACATGTAAAACACATAAGTACTTGTCTTGACTTTTACTTACATACCATTCTGCCCTATGGTTTACCTAGGGCCTACCTTAGGGGTGGCTTATATGTAGAAAAAGGGGAAATTAAAGCTTGGCAAGTACTTTTAAATGCCAAGTCGAAGTGGCAGTGAAATAGCACACACAGGCCTTGCAATGACAGGCCTGAGACATATTTAAAGTGCTACTTATGTGGATGGCACAATCAGTGCTGCAGGCCCACTGGTAGCAATTAATCTACAGGCCCCGGGCAGATGCAGTGCACTTTAATAGGGACATATAGGTAAATTAAATATGCCAATTGGCTATGAACCAATGCTACCATGTTTTAGAGAGAGAGCACATGCTCTGTAGTACTGGTATGCAGTGGTAAAGTGCCCAGAGACCTAAAGCCAACAAAAATGAGGTTGGAAAAAGAGGAAGAGGAAGGCAAAAAGCTTGGTTTGACTTTTAAGAGAGGGCCATATTCCAACAAATCTGATCCGACCAGGCTTTGCCAGATGATGGAGCTACCAAGAAATGTAATTTCCTGCTCAGTTTAAAAGAGACCATGCTTACCTCAATCTGATCCTTTGCCTAGAGTAGGGAGAATTTTGAGATTTTTGTGACAACTGAGATGTGTCACCACAAGTATGGTTGTCATCAAACCATGCCCAAGGGTTTTAATCTATCTTGAGCTATGCTTTGAAAGTGAAGAGGTTAAACAGAGAACACCTCTAGTTCACTATTTCCAGTCTTCATCAGCTTGGGCCCTCATGAGCACATGCATGCCCCAGGGGCTTCTGACCTCTGTTAGATTCCTCAGCACATCTTCAGAGGTGATTGGTGTGCCATGCACTGTCTTTCTTAAGGCTGAACTGTATTTATGTCTTGATGTTCTACTCTCTCTATCACTCACACTATCTATCTCTCCCCCCCACTCTATCTTGCTCCATTCCCTCCCTTGCAGATGGTACACAGGTGCTTTTTCGATGTAGACGGAGACGCACAGGTGGATATGCAAAGATTCCTGACGATGAGGAGGGTTGAGCCGCAGGTAGTGTTTCAAAGATTTGCATCATCTCATTAACTCTGTCTCTGAGTAGCCAAGAGTAAAATTTGAATGTTTTCCTCTGTGGTGTTTGTCTGTGCATGTTTCATTCCATAAAGACGAAAGACCTTCCAGTTTGAGCACTACATCAACTCCCTTTAACACAAAGTGCCCAAGACACCCACTCGCAGCAAACACCAGGATTGTGTCTGCAGTGTAATCATGCAATCTCCAACTCTTGTAGTTTGTATGGTTGTGTTAGGAATGGAGTTCACCACGGGTGTTGTGGCCAATGGCTTCCTCATTATAGTGAGTGTCATGGACTATTTTAGGACACCGTCTTTTGGTCCATCGAGCATTATCCTGGGCAGTCTGGGCTTGACCCGCTTTGGATTCCAGTGCGCATTAATAATCAGCAATATTTTACCATTTTTACTCTCAGACAGTACCAGGCAGGGGAAAGGTTCCCAGACATTCATAGTCCTCTGGATGTTTCTCAACTTCTCAAGCCTCTGGTGTGCCACCTGGCTCTGTGTTTACTACTGTGTCAAGATTGCAAACTTCACCAACAGGGCATTCTCCTTCCTGAAGCTAAGATTCTCCAAGCTGCTGCCCTTCCTGCTTCTGGGATCCCTGCTGGTGTCATTGGCCTTCAGTTTGCCTTTATGTATGGACATCAAGATATTTGGCAACATGAACAAAACGTTCTCACAAAATAACACAGTCCCTGCATTTATAGCCAACATTAACTACTCATCTTGGAGCCTACTCTGCACTCTGGGGTCCTTGATGCCCTTTTCCCTCTTCTGGCTCGCGGCCGCCCTCCTAAACATTTCTCTTAGGCGCCACACCCTGCGGATAAAAGGCAGCGATATGGGTGGATTTAGAAATCCTTCAATAATGGCGCATTGTAGAGCAGTGGGAATCATGATTGTCTTTTTCCTCTTCTATGCTTCCTTTGTAGCCGCCGTCAATGTCTCTGCCTCTGGGATCCTGTGCAAGGAGAGCCTGCAAAGCTTCCTTTGTGAAGTGGTGATCAGCGCCTACCCATCCCTGCATTCACTGGCCCTCATCCTGAGCAATTCTAAGCTGAGGGAAGCTGCATTCCGGGCTCTGCCTTGTGCCACCAGCATCTCAAGGCCAGGAGAACTCCAAGTGTCGTCCATCTTCCCTTAGACATTCAATCATTATTGCAGACCGGAGTAGCAAGTAGGGTCACTGATCACAACAAAGCCTGCGACTTTAACAAACTGATGCAAATTCTTCCCTCTTTCTGTACGGTTCTGTCTGATCCACAGATCTCAGCTTCAGTATGACTTTCATCATAAAAAGAACTATGCAGTTCATCTCACCGACCTACTCACTACAAATACTTACACTTTACTTCATTACATGTGACTTCTGCTAATAGAGGACATAGTTTTCCCTTTTATTCTGGCACCACCTTGAATATAATAGCAAGCCAATAGATCTGTGTGTGGGCTGCAGCTGACCTTAAAAACATCCCTTGACCAATGCATTGGTTGATGGTGATTGTGGTTGGCCAATGACAGTGGTTGACACATGTCTGTTACAATTGCTACAATTTGTGCAAAGCATCCGTCACTGTCCAGTCTGAGAAACTCCTCATCATACAGAAGCTGTTAAAAATATCCTCTAATTTCTTTCACGTGACATGTGATCCAGAATAAATGCCCATCTCTCTTATGTTTGAATCAGGGTATGACCTCACTTCTGCAATTTCCTTTCCTCTGCCTTGTTCTTTATGCATGTCAGAAGTGCTTTAATATTTTAGTCAATACTTTATGGCTGATCCAGTATGTGATATACTGTGCAATAATATTTGCTCTTCTCATTTTTGTGTGTGGGGTTATGTTTGTTGTGGCTGCAGGTGAGGTTGTTCCAACTATCCACTTGTCCAATATGAATCTTTACCTAAACCCAGCCTTTGAACCTGTTTCTGCTTGTTCCGCAGTATGTTCCTAGATCTCCATCGCTTTACTTCTTTGTGCTGCCTGGATTTGATGACAGCAGTCTTGGTTATAAATTTCATCCAACTCTTCTCCCCCCAACACACCTTTGTTCATCATGTTTTGAGATTCTTCATCTAACAGAGATTGATCACCTGTCTCTATCATTCTCATAAGGCAACACTCCAGTTAGGTTGCACTAACTTTAGTGAAATACTACAGATTTTTTTAAGCAGGCGTTAATTGTTTGAACTGCATGTACCAGGATGCAAGGGGCGAACTCGACTGGAATGTTAGGCAGTGTGCTCCCAATCAGACTTCATGTTTAGAAGGCTCCCTCGAGCCATTGAGCTGACGAGCTCTGGAGACGCACCTGTGAGCCGGGGAGTGATACTAAACCTGAGACGATGTCAGCGGCATATCCAGAAACAACAGATATTTTTGTTGTTCTTTGGTCTCTGCTGATGAAGGGCACTAACCCAGAAACACGTGTCTAGAGATGAACAGTACTGTCTGCACTAACTTTAGTGAAATACTACAGATTTTTTCAAGCAGGCGTTAATTGTTCAAACTGCATGTACCAGGATGCAAGGGGCGAACTCGACTGGAATGTTAGGCAGTGTGCTCCCAATCGGACTTTAGGTTCACCGAGTCATTCATTGCTTAGGGGTATACTTTTTCGAAATAATCTTTTGATGAACCTGGGAGAATGAGGTTCTTATGTTCTGGAGACGCTGTTTCTCCAATGCATGGTCCAAGGACGTTTTGTGGATGTGGCTAAATAGGCAAAAGGACTAGAAACTGGAGGAGGAAGAGCTTTGGGTGTGATAAGAAGGTTGTGGTTTGTACAATTGAGGTTCAGAGTAGGAATATAGCAAGTTGTGATGTCTGGGAGGTCAGTAGGGGCCATGACATTCACTACCTTGAATTGTCAGAGGCTTGTAGAAGAGCAAGCAAGCGTGGTGAATGCATGATGAGATGGGAGTCTGCATAGGAGGATTTTACAAAATTCTTGAGGCCAGGGGTATTGAGAGCGAAAAGCAGTATAGTTGGTGGCTCACAAGTAAACGATTGCTGTAGCCAAACTTACTGAGAAGCAATGCATTAACAAGGGTTTTGTCTGTGTTCAATGGGATGAACGAGTAGATCTTTTATTGTTTCATACCTAGAACCAGACGGGAGTAGCTGTGTTGATTATGTGGGATTTCAGTTTCATGGGTGGGCTAAAAGAAGCCCTAGGTTTTGTGGTAGAGGAGACAAATCTCAGAGTGTGGGGGTTGAGCAGGATTAGAGCTGGTGGGCTACAGACCTGTGTGCTTATGCGGCAGCGATGAATGGGATCTCACTTCTGAATGAGTTTAATGTGAGTGACAGTAACCACCCAGTGCCAGGTGGTAGTGAGACAGCCCTAGGCACATGTCCGAAGATGGAATAAAAATTAGGAAAAGAGAAAATGATTTGAGTGCCTTCAGCATAAAAGTGATGGAGAGCCCGAAGAGGAGATGACATCTTTGAGGGATGTGATGTATAGTGATGAAAGGAGCTGGCCTCCTGCAAATTCTCGTGATACGCTCACTGGAAGTGGAGTGAGACCTGATGTCTTGGAGACCCGGTACTGAGGAAGAGGATCTAGAATGGTGAGAGGCCCAGGCCTGAGACGCCCAGTGAGAAGAGAGAGGAGAGTAGTTTAGGGTGATGAACCGTGTGAAAGGTGGTGGTAGGTCTACAATGATGGGATAGAAGACAGGTTATCAAAGGCAAGCATGAGGACATTGGAAAGGTACCTAAGTGCAGTTTCCATTGATTGGGAGCTTGGCTATACAATTGGTGGTGGGGATGAATAGGTCCTTACAGGTTAGATGTGACGGGCACCTTAATAGGGAGGTCAAATAAGGACAAAGGTTGGACTCCAGAGATGTGATGGTCTGATATCTAGGATTGTAGTTGTGCAACAGTCATGAAACGGTGCATAGTACATGGTATGAGTTAAAGGCTTCTTTCCCAGTTTTGGGAATAAATTGAATCAATCAAATGATGTGGTGTTTTCAAGTGGAGTAAGAGGATCATTTGTTTGGTTTGTGAGTGCATAGAGGTAGTAAATATTATGTGTATAATGTCATGATTGCTTGGTGCTGAGAGTGGAATTAGAGTAGGACAGTGTGTTGGTTACTGTACGACGTGTATGTGTTGACCTGCAGAAGGAAATACATGGGGTGGGGGGAGGAGGAGGTGGAAAGAGGGTCCAGCAGAGTAGAGGTTCCTAACCTGCGGTCTGAGGACGCCAGGGAGTCCTTGGCAGCTACTAAGAACATCGGCTTCTGTGAAAATTAAATAATATTGCAAGATTAATAAACTATATATACACACAAAGCAGCAACATGTAAAATGTAATATTTTAAAATGTTCTAAAAATATGCGGAATTCTGAAATTAAAGGCTAAATAACAGCCCCTCGCGCCTCCATGCAGCACAATATCATCATTTTTTTTTTTACGCTAATGTGGGCCAACTAGGCCGAAATCGCTGCGCCAAATTTACAAAGTGATGCAATGCATGCATTTTGCTGCTTAATAACCCTTTGTGCTACATCATGACTCCACCTTAAATCAGGCCCTAAGTTGGTATCCTTAGCTTGATTTATTAGAGGGGTGCAGGTACAAAAACCAGAATATAGTATGGACAACCGCCTTAGATGAAGCACTGACAAAAATAGAGCGTGCTCTAGAAGCAGGAAAGACAAAGTGATGTGCTAGAGTTTGCAGATTGCCTCATCTTTTAGAATTAAAGATCACATTTAGAAAAACTGCAACCCTCCCACTAAAATTAAAATTATATTTTTTTCTGTATTTGTGAATTAAATAAAATTTTTGTTAGTGTATCTGTTTGATATATACCCTTTTCTGGATTTTTGTGAATTGCTTTGAGGTTCAAATCATAGAAATTGCTATGCCTGGGATGCCCATCTTTCGGTAATGACTCAGCAGGATTCCCCGGATTCCAGTAGTGATTCAGTGGGGCAACAGCAGTCAAAGAATCTTCTGCAATAGAGTCTTTGGATAATACCTCCTTGGCCTAAACAACTTACCACAAAGATATCCATACTAATTATTTTTGCCCATAGAGAGTATTTTGAACCGTCAAAACATAATTAGCCTGAGGGTATCTTTTTGGTATAATAGATGTTGACTTAGACAATAGGCTTGTGTGAGAATGTGTGCGGTATCTGAGGGGGGAGGGTGAATATAAGGGTTGTTGCTGATGAATATTGAGTGCCAAGATGAAACAGCCAAGAAGTGGGTAATCTTGCCAGGGGATGGTGGGTGGTTGGCATGCTCACTTTGAATGGTCCAAGAACAGTGTGCAGTGGCATTCAAAAGTGGAAAGGAGGGTCAGTGGTGTGACGACTGGAGACATTTTTTCATAGGACATTGTTGTAATTGGAAGGTAGGATCTTGATACAAGAGTCTGTTTCCATTCAGGCAGGCGGTAAGTTTTGTCTTCCATGTTACAGTCCCAGCAGGTAGGCCCCGTTCCCTCCAGATGTAATCCACTCTCAGGCGTCACCCAGCACAGACACCAACGTTTCTTTCACCATTACATTCACGCAGCACCCCCACCCGTACATACACAGACATATCTTCATTACAGATGCCTTTTATATCATTAAGGGATGAGTAACAGAAAGTGGCATGGCTTGCAGGCAGGTGATCCTTTGTGTACATCCAGGTCTCAGTGGTGGCAGGCTCAAAGTGATAATGGATAAAACAGTTTTGTTGCAAACTGCTGCTGTTTTTCATAGGTAGAATGACACAGCAAGATGGTGCGAAGGAATGGGATGAGAATTCAGAAGTATGTTTTCTTTCAAGTCCTAGGGACTAGGGTCCTCATTATGACATTGACAGGCGTCGGAGGCCGCACGCCAAGGTCATCCAGCCATCAGGCTGCCTGTGCAGCCTGAATCTCGCCAGCCCTATTATGGCTTCCATGCTGGGCCAGTGGACGGAAACAGAGTTTCTGCCTGCAGGCCCAGCAGGGAACAAGGCCTTAACATTGCAGCCGGCTCCAAATGGAGCCGGTGGCAATGTGGCAGTGCGGCGGGTGCAGCAGCACCCATTGTGCATTCCACTGCCCGTAAATCGGGCAGTGGAATGCGGGATGGGGCTGTGCATGGGAAGTGCATGGGCACAGCAGTGGCCCCAGGGCCCCCCCGAGTTTCCCATACCACCAGCTTTTCCATGGCGGTGTTTACCGCCATGGACAGGCTGGCGGATGGGGACTCGTAATCCCCAGGGCAGCGCTGCCATGGTGGATTACAACCACCGGGAATGCTAGGCAGCAGGCTGGGGACAGCCTGGAAGTGTCGGCGGTTTGACCGTGGCGGCTCCGCCACAGTCATAATGTTGCGGGCGGACTGCCATTTTGGCAGCCGTCCGACTGCGACCATGACCCCCTAAATGTGTTAACTTGTGTTTGCTTTGAGGAGACATGGTTGTGTATAGGCATGTGGGGCGATGTATCGCAGTGGTGTGGGTTAATGACAAGTGGCAGTGTATAGTCAGGCTAACCAAGACTGACATTTTGGGGGGTACATGCAAAAAAGGAGGAACAAAAATAGGCATGATGATTGATGATGATGATTATTGATGATGGTGATTGATGATAATTAATGAGGATTGATCATGATGACAATGATATTGATGATGATTGATGATATGATGATGATGATGATTGATGATGACGATGATGACGATGATGACAATGATGATTGATGATGATGATTGATGATGATGATATTGATGATGATTGATGATGATGACTGTTGACTGATGATGATGATTAATGATAATGATGATGACGATGATGATTGATGATGATGATTGATGAGGATGATGATACTGATGATGATTGATGATGATGATGATGACGAATATGACAACAATGATTGATGATGATGATGATAATGGTGATGATACTGATGATGATTGTTGATGATGATGATGATGATTGATGATGATGATTGATGATTGGTGATGATGATTACTGATGATGATACTGATGATTAGTGATGATGATTGATGATGACGACGATGATGATTGATGATTATGATTAATGATGGTGAGGGTATTGAAGATGATGACTATGATGATGATTATTAATGATGATGATACTGAAGATGATTGGTGATGATTGATGATGATGATTGAAGATGGTGATGATACTGATGATGATTGAAGATATTGAGGATGACGACGATGATGATGACGATGATGACAATGACATAATGATGATGATTGATGATGATGATTGAGGACGATGATGATGACGATGATGATATTGATTGATGATGATGATTGATGATGATGATGATTAATGCTGATGATGATGATGATGACGATGATGATTGATGATGATAATTGACGATGATGATGATACTGATGATGATTGATGATGATGATGAGGATGACGAATATGACAACGATGATTGATGATGATAATGGTGATGATATTTATGATGATTACTGATGATGATGATTGATGATTGATGATTATTGATGATGATTGATGATGACGACGATGATGATGACGATGATGACGACGACGATGATGATGATTAATGATGGTGATGATATTGAAGATGATGACTATGATGATGATTATTGATGATGATGATACTGATGATGATTGGTGATGATTGATGATGATGATTGAAGGTGATGATGATACTGATGATGATTGATAATATTGAGGATGCCGACGATGATGATGATGTTGACAATGATGACTGATGATGATGATTATATTGATTATGCCGTTGATGATGAAGGAGCACAGATGAGCCTGTAGTCACAGGTTGAGTGTACCCTGCATGCAGTTAGGCAGGTAACCCAGATGGCAACTCCCACCAGACAATGAAGTCTGCTGTACTAAAGGTGACGTATGATTGCAGAGTAGTGATTACAGAACCAGATAGCGCTAAATAGGTGAATAAGAATACACCCTTGCCTGGAAGAGGCACATATGGAACTGCTGTTTGATTTTCATGATATATTTCTGATTTTGATAAACTAGGCAGACCATTATAAAGATATCCTTAAAGGAAAGAACTTGACCCTTCAAGAGGCTATCCCACTCAAATTTCAAGCGACACCGGCCGACGTTCAGGCAACATGTCCGCTTTCTCATATTTGCAGTACCTAGTTGTAAAGACCTTGTTTGATTCGCTGTTGCCTTTAAAGATCAGGATTGGCTTCATTTTTTAAAGAAATCAGGTGGTGGCAACATTGGCAATGTGAATGACATTGTGGACCACTTTAATTTTAAGGGGCTTCGCTACAGCCTTAATCTGTCATTTGTGAAATTCAAAATGGTGGTCCTGCCTAGCAAAGATACTTCTTTTATTACTACTGTTTGGTACTTGTTATCTAGTAAACTCACTCTTTCATTCTATGTTGAGATCTTTAAATCCTCTCTTAGGCTCTAAAGTTGGGTATGTTTGTACTTTGTTCAGATGGGGATCTTTCTGTTCTTGGAGTTAGTGCAGAATGGTATGGTATCGCCAAACAGGCAAGGCCGTGCCCATGACGTTGGGGCGAGGTTGAGTCTTTGGAACACATGTAACTCCTGGGCATCTACAGAGCATCTTGGTTTGTCTTTAGTGACTCAGCTACACTTGGGTGCCTGGTGCTCTTGTTTTGGGGGGCTGAAGGAGCGATCCTATCCAACCCCAAGAGCAAGGAAGGTTTATCCTGTGATTTCTACAATATTACATTTACATGGTGCATGATGACCAAAGGTGTGGCTGCGCTATACACATAACTATAAATATGACGCAAGATTGTTCATCAACAGGCAATGTACAGCAGAGAGAGCTAGGGGGGGCTGAAGAAAAGGGAGAGGGTAGAGATGGAGGTTGGGAGGAGGCAAGAGATGGGACAGGCATAAGGGGCAGTGGGTGAACAGGAAGGGTGTAGTGGGCTAGGGATCGGGTAGGGGAGAAGCAGAGACAGGATACGTGGTATGATATTGGGGGCAGGACGCAGTGGAGTGAGGGGTAGAGCAGAGTAGAGGTAAAAAGAGGTGCATACAAAGAAGAAGACATAGAAGGAACAGAAATGAAGAGACAGTGGAGGGAGGAAGGATGGGAAGATTTGTTAGTGAAGCATGAACACAGTTTCATTTAACAAGAATCGGGTACTAATGGCAACTGTGATAAAGGAGATAAGCACAGTCTAAACCAACGAGTGTTTAGAAGGTGGTGGAAGGAGAAAATAGTTGGGACAGTCTTGGTTTGTGAAGGCAAAGAGCAAAGAGGTGTCTCCTGTGAGTGACCGATGGAGGTCTTGTCTGGGTTGAAATATGGGGATTTCTAGAGGAGGTTGTTCTCACATCTGAGTGCCCTGGAGCCTCCAGAGATCTTTAGGAAGTTGGTCAAAGAAGATGGAGCTTTGGAATGGACATGTGAACTTCAATAAGTGGACTGGAACACGTGAACTAGAGCTTGTCCTATGTGACTATTTTAGAGATTACAATTGGCTGCTGATGGCTGTTAGAGGTCTGGGTTCAGTTTCATTTAAAATGTGTTCTTTTTTAATGAATGATTGTAGATATTATCCTACAATGTTATGTTTATAATTACACTGCTATGGGGGTTATTACAACTTTGGAGGAGGTGTTAATCCGTCCCAAAAGTGACGGTAAAGTGACGGATATACCACCAGCCGTATTACGAGTCCATTATATCCTATGGAACTCGTAATACAGCTGGTGGTATATCCGTCACTTTACCGTCACTTTTGGGACGGATTAACACCTCCTCCAAAGTTGTAACAACCCCCTATGTGTACATTATGGGGGTCATTCCAACCCTGGCGGTCGGTGATAAAGCGGCGGCCAACCCGCCAACAGGCAGGTGGTAAAAAAAATGGAATTCTGACCCTGGCGGGAACCGCCAACACAGGCCGCCACTTTAACACTCCGACCGCCACGGCGGGACAAACAAACAGCGCGGCGGTCACCGCCAACAGGCAGGCGGCAGACAATGTACCACCCACCCTATCACAACTCACCAATCCACCACCTTTTCCGGGGCGGGAGCCCCGCCGTTAAAACACGGCGGAAACAGACTACGAACGGGAAAACGCTAACCTCTATACACTCCACGAGGAATCTGGACAGCATGGAGCCCGAATTAAACATCCTACCAGCTATTGTCTACCTGCTCCTCTACCAGGAGCACGAACGCCGGCGCAGACGACAACTGTGAGCACTGCACCAACGACACAGGGGAGGGGGGAGGAGGAAAGGTTACGGGCACACACATACGCGATACACCCACCACCCCACCCCCCCCTAATACCTACACACCAATGCAGAGCAACAAGTCAGAGTGACACCCCCCAAACCCCACGGAATAATGCAAAGACAAAATAAAATGATCATTAAAATTGAAGTATATTATAGCACATTTTAAGTAATGTGAAATATGAAATATATAAATAAAATAAATAACATCAATAACAATATATACATAGGCCAAAAGTCCGGCACATATTGGCAACCTTCCATTGTTCGTGGGCCAATGTTCATAAACACATGGGCAAAGCCCACACACGAGACCCGATTCCATTGGAGAAAACACTGCTGGGGCATCAGATAATAAAACTACAGGCACCTCAGGGGGAAGGGAAGGGGGGGCACCTCAGCCACATGAGTCCACGACGCCAGATCCACGAGGGGCCTCCATGCCCACTGTACCATCCAGGGGAGTGCAAAGCCACAGTCTCTCAAGTCTCTCCAGTGGGTGGTTTGCCCACTGTGCCATCCTGGGAAGTGCAAAGCCACAGTCTCTCAAGTCTAAACAGTGGGTGGGTTGCCCACTGTGCCATTCTGGGAAGCGCAAAGCCACAGTCTCTCAAGTCTAAACAGTGAGTGGGTTGCCCACTGCTGCATCCTGGGAAGTGCAAAGCCACAGTCCATCAGGTGGATTACAGACTCCACTGGTTATGGAGGAGGCATGGTGGCCAGAGTGCTTTGTGAAGCCCTGCCCGACACAGATCAGGCCCTGCCAATGGGCCAGCGGTGCTTGTGATGAAGGGCCCAGCGGAGCGGTGCTTGACAGGAAGGGCCCAGCAGAGCAGTTCAGAGACGGCGTTGCCCAGCGGAGCGGTGCTTGACAGGAAGGGCCCAGCGGAGCGGTGCTTGAGATGAAGGGCCCAGCGGAGCGCTGCTTGAGATGAAGGGCCCAGCGGAGCGGTGCTTGACAGGAAGGGCCCAGCGGAGCGGTGCTTGAGAGGAAGGGCCCAGCGGAGCGGTGCTTGAGAGGAAGGGCCCCGCGGAGCGGTGCTTGAGATGAAGGGCCCAGCGGAGCGGTGCTTGACAGGAAGGGCCCAGCGGAGCGGTGCTTGAGATGAAGGGCCCAGCGGAGCGGTGCTTGACAGGAAGGGCCCAGCGGAGCGGTGCTTGTCTTGCCGGGGCCCTGTTCAGCAGT
This sequence comes from Pleurodeles waltl, assembly GCF_031143425.1. Taxonomy (NCBI): domain Eukaryota; kingdom Metazoa; phylum Chordata; class Amphibia; order Caudata; family Salamandridae; genus Pleurodeles; species Pleurodeles waltl. The sequence goes on from NC_090446.1 coordinate 11,887,270, forward strand.
GCTTCTCACGGCGGGGCCCTGTTCAGCGGTGCTTCTCACGGCGGGCCCTGTTCAGCGGGGCTTCTCACGGCGGGGCCCTGTTCAGCGGTGCTTCTCACGGCGGGCCCTGTTCAGCGGTGCTTGTCACGGCGGGCCCTGTTCAGCGGTGCTTGTCTTGTGTTCCTAGGGAACCAGATCTGGCCAATAGTTCCCGCTCAGTCGCCATCCGACCTGTCGCTTGCGGGGTCCTCCTGTGCTGGAGTACTGAGCCCATGGGTGTCCTCCGTCACACCCCACATGTGCGGACTGTTCTGGAGGGTGTGCTGGTGATGGATGTACTGGCTGATGGTGGTGTGCATGCAGGTGTGAGTGGAGACGTCACAGGGAAGGAGGAGGGAGACGAGGAGGAGGGGGACACAGAGGAGGCAGTGGCTGTTGGCATGTCTGCATGTGGATGTTGCTTGGCTGAATGCTTGTGGGATGTGTGGTGCTTATGTCTGGATGAGCTGCCCTTGGGTGTTGAGGTGTGTGCAGTCTGGTCTGTAGGTGTGGCTGGGATAGGCAGAGGAACAGGGGAGTGGGACTGGGTGGAGGGAGTTGGAGGAGGGAGGCTGGAGACAGGGACAATGGCTGCCGTCAGTGCTGAAGCCAGAGCGTTGAACGATCGCTGATGGGCAGCCTGACCCGAATGAATGCCCTCCAGGTATGCATTGCTCCGATGCACCTCCCTTTCTACACCCTGGATGGCATTCAAAAGGGTAGACTGCCCAACAATGATGGTCCTCAGGAGGTCAATGACCTCCTCACTGAGGGCAGCAGGGGTAACTGGGGCAGGGCCTGAGGTGCCTGGGGCGAAGGAGATGGCCGGCTTCCTGGCCGAGCGGGCACGGGGAGAATGCTGAGGGGCTGCTGGGAGGGCGGAGCTGGTGCGCTGGGTGGCGGCTGTACCTGTTGTAGCGGTGGGCACGGATGTTGCCGCCACCCCAAGGGAGCTCCCTTCCGAGGACGTGTCGGTGTCGCTGACGTCTTCACGGGTCCCCGTTGTGGAGCTCCCCTCGCCCTCCGTCTCACTGGTGAACTCGGAGTCGGTTGCATGGCCCTCCGGGGCCATGTAAGATGCAGCTCCCTTGTGCGCCGATGCCACTTCTCCTCTGCCTGATGATGCTAATGCACACATGAACAGGAAGTCCAAAAAAAAGGGGGGGGGGAAGAAATAAAGACATGTTGAGGGCATGGATTACCGCTACCGTTGGCGGAGAGGACAGACACAGAACCCCACTGCACTACGCCGCGCACTTGGGGTACACTACTCAATCAGTGGGACATGGCCTACAAGCCTATGGACGACAACTGCCCACATAGATGGCACAGGGCCATGAATAGCTGTACTAGGCACCCTACAGAGGTGGGGGGCGGGGTCACAGGGCCATGCCTCACAGAGGGGCCTAGCCTACAGAAATCGCCTGGCCTAGGGATACCCACAGCCCTCCTCCCCCACCCAGGCACCTCCACTGCGCGCAAAGATAGCAGAATGTGCTGGTACTCACCCCCTTGTGTCTGCTGTGATGTCCTCACGCGCCCATCCAAATCGGGGTAGGCCACCGCCAGGATCCGGGACATCAGGGGGGTCAAAGTCCGACTGGCACCCCTCCTACTTTGGGAGGCCATCCCCAGCAGAGCCTCGGCGGTCTTTCTGCTCCCGCGGCGGATGTCCTCCCACCTCTTGCGGCAGTGGGTGCCCCGTCTGTTGTGGACCCCCAGGGCCCGGACGTCCTTGGCGATGGCACGCCAAATCTCGATCTTCTGATGGGCGCTGACCTATGTGACATGTACAGGGTGGGAAAAGAAACATCATCACTTTTCTGCATGGTCGATGTGAGTGGCCCCCCCTCCCCAACCTTGCCATGTGGCACATGCTCTCATCTGTCGTGCGATGCATTCCTCATTCGCTCCCCTCCCCACCATCGTTCATTCACCCCACTCAACCCAGGCATTGCCCACTAAGCATGGTCCCAGTGTACTCACCTGTTGGTCTGGAGGACCGTAGAGTAGCGCATACTGGGGGAGGACCCCATCCACGAGTGTCTCCAACTCTTCTGAAGTGAAGGCAGGGGCCCTTTCCCCAGTCGCAGCAGCCATTGTCACTTCCAGACCGAGGTCACAGCAGCATTTGCAGTATAGGTCCTCTCCTGTGGATGATCAGGTCTCGAGTGATTAAGCAGATAGAAAATGGCGGTTACGGCGGTGCGTACCGCGGCGGTGCGTACCGCGACCGCCGGCGCACATCCTCATTGGCTCCTGAAACCCATAGAGTTCAATGTTAACCAATGCGGCTTTGCACCGCGGTCTTCGACCGCCTACCGCCACGGTGTGCCACGCCAGCGCAATGAGCTCACATCACATTGTCACACTTCACAGGTCAGGCAGCCGCCATTTCAAAGGCCCACATGGCTTAATTTCTACTGCGTCACATAGGCCTAGGCCTTGCATTGCCACTCATACATGCCATTCAATGCATAGAGAATCGTGTACATTGCAAGCTGTGTGAACGTACCTGTGGGTTGATTGACTCTGTGCTCCATGTTGTCCTTCCTAGGCACCGTCCACAGGGACTTGCGAGGAGATGGAGGAATCCTCCCGTGTACAGACCGCTGGTGGACCTGTCGACAATGGAAGAACGACATGTCATACTCACCTACAGACTTGACCGTGCCACTATACAGGAACTGTGTGCCCAGCTGGAGCCAGACCTGATGTCACCCATCCGCCAACCCACAGGGATTCCCCCTCTAGTGCAGGTTCTGTCAGTACTCCATTTTTTGGCAAGTGGATCATTCCAAACAACAGTGGCCATTTCATCTGGGATGTCTCAGCCTATGTTTTCTAAGGTTTTGTCCAGAGTGTTGTCTGCCCTGATGAAATACATGCGGAGCTACATTGTTTTCCCTGAGGTGGAGGATTTGGCTACAGTGAAGGGTGATTTCTAAACCCTTGGACATATTCCCAACGTCATTGGGGCCATTGATGGGACCCATGTGGCTTTGGTACCCCCCAGAGGAAGTGAACAGGTGTACAGGAACAGAAAAAGTTATCATTCGATGAATGTCCAGGTGGTCTGTTTGGCTGACCAGTACATCTCCCATGTAAATGCCAAGTTCCCTGGGTCAGTGCATGACGAGTATATCATGCGAAATAGCAGCATCCCTTATGTGATGGAACAGCTACAGAGACACCGTGTGTGGCTAATAGGTGACTCTAGTTACCCCAACCTGTCGTGGCTACTGACACCAGTAAGGAATCCCAGGACAAGGGCAGAGGAACGGTACAACGAGGCCCATGGGCGTACTAGGAGGGTGATTGAGCGGACCTTCGGCCTCCTGAAGGCCAGGTTTAGGTGCCTGCATATGACAGGTGGATCCCTAATGTACTCACCAAAGAAGGTGTGTCATATCATCGTGGCCTGCTGTATGCTTCACAACCTGGCTTTGCGATGCCAGGTGCCTTTCCTGCAGGAGGATGGTCCAGATGGTGGTGTTGTGGCAGCGGTGGAACCTGTGGAGAGTGAAGAGGAGGAAGACTAGGGGGGACGACACAGACAACAGGGACAGAGTGATACCACAGTATTTTCAATAACACACAGGTAAGAATCAACACCGGCATTTTACAATTACTTACAGTCTCCTGCCTCTCTAGTGTCTGGCCTATTCCCCCAGTGTATGTTAACTGAGTTGTGACTTTCCCTTCAAATTTCAGAGATGTGGCCCCCACTGAGTGACCTCTGCTTTGTTTCCCCATGGACTGCAGCTGTGTGACAGTGGTATGTTTTCATCACTGTGTAACTGGACATTTTGGCAGCATTATGTTTAATACATTTGTTCACAATACAGGCAGACTCCAGATTGTTTTTGTGCAATACGTGTTTTTATTAAAAGTTATATTTAGGGACATGGTGGGAAATCGGTGATGGGTGATGGTGGAGGAATGTCCATGGCAGAGTCCAGCTTTTCAGTCTCACAGGTGCATTGTCCATATGCCTGTGGAAGGTGGAGCAGGGGCAGTTAAAGGTTGGACAGGGTGACAATGTGGGACAGTGGGATACCATCAGGGGGTATCCTTTGCTAGTGGGGTCTTGACATCCTACTCTGTCTTCTTACGAGATCTCAGGCCCCGCTTGCGGGGTGGTTCTTCTTCTGCAGGAGGTGGAGTTCTGGTGGCTTGTTGTTGTGTGGGGGCCTCCTGTCCACTAGCGCCGGCGGAGGTGGTAGGCAGTTCTTGGTCCATGCTAGTGACAGGGGCCCTTTGTGGTGCCACATGGTCCCGCAATGTGGTGACAATCTGGTTGAGTGCCCCTACGATGGTGCCCATTGCGGAACTGATGGTTCTACGTTCTTCCCTGAACCCCATGTACTGTTGCTCCTGCATGACCTGGATCTCCTGGTACCTGGCCAGTACCGTCGCCATCGTCTCCTGGGAGTGGTGGTATGCTCCCATGATGGAGGAGAGGGCCTCGTGGAGAGTGGGTTCCCTGGGCCTGTCCCCCCCCTGTCGCACAGCAGCCCTCCCAGTTCCCCTGTGTTCCTGGGCCTCTGTCCCATGGACGGTGTGCCCACTACCACTGCCCCCAGGTCCCTGTTGTTGTTGGGGTGGTGGGTTAGCCTGGGTGCCCTGTAGTGTTGGACACACCGTTGATTGACGTGTCCTGGAGACAGAGGCATGGGCCCGCTGGGTGGGAGCTGTGCTGGTGTTCCCAGAGGGGGTTGGGTCTGCTGTGGCCAGTGGCTGTGTGAGGGGAACCGACTGTCCCGAGGTCCCCGATGGTCCGGGCTGGTCATCTGGGTCCAGGGAGACAGAGCTGCTGTCATCACTGGTGGCCTCTTCTGGGGGTGGGATGGACATTTCTGGACCTTCCTGGGTGGTGTAGTGGCGTTCGGGTCCTGCAGGGGTATAGAGGTATGGTTTTTGCTTCAGTGTGTGCCATATCGGTCAATGGGTGGGTGCCCGTGTACCCCAGGGCTGGCATTCCTGTGTGTGGGCTTTTGTGAGGGTGGCTTGTGGGGGAGATGTGTATGTGCAGTGGGCATGCTTTGGTGATGGGTGTCCATGCTTTGTGGACGCATGCACGGCTGGGTGTTGGGATGGGTGGGTTGTGATAGTGAGCCATTTGTAGGGACTAGGTGTGATGGGGGTGGGGGTGAGGCTGGGGGTATGTGCTGGTATGCAGGTGGGGTGGGGGTGGGAAGAAGTAGTTAAGATTTGACTTACCAGAGTCCATTCCTCCAGATACTCCTGCGAGGCCCTCAGGATGCAGGATGTGCAAGACTTCCTCCTCCCATGCTGTGAATTCTGGGGGAGTAGGTGGGGGTCCGCCGTCAGTCTTCTGCACCGCGATGTTGTGCCTTGATACCATGGAACGCACCTTCCCCCGTAGGTCGTTCCAGCGCTTCCTGATGTCATCCTGATTTCGTGGATGCTGTCCCACAGCGTTGACCCTGTCGACTATCCTTTGCCATAGCTCCATCTTCCTGGCAATGGTGGTGTGCTGCACCTGTGTCCCGAAGAGGTGGGGCTCTACCCGAACTATTTCCTCCACCATGACCCGGAGTTCGACGTCTGAGAACCGGGGGTGTCTTTGGGGTGCCATAGGGTGATGTGGATGAGGTGTGGGGTGCTGTATGTGTTGTAGAGTGTGGTGAGTGTGGTGATGTGTGGTGTTTTGTGCGTGGATATTGTGTGGGTGATGGTGTGGTTTGCCTCTGTGTGATGGTGTTGTCTAAGCAGTGCTGTCTATCTCTGGCTTTTTGTCGATTTTTTTTTTCCGAAGGGGTTTGTGGGTGATGTGGGCGTGTGTTTTATATTGTATTGGGTGTGTGGGAGTGTTGTTTGTATGTGTATCAGGTGTGTGTGTTTTAAATTGTCCAATGTGGCTGTGTTTTGTAAGGGTGTGTGTATTTCGACCGCGGCGGTGTGTACCGCCAATGGAATACCGCGGTTGAAAGACTGCCGCGTGGATTCGTGGGTCGTAATGGCATGGGCGTTTTTCTGTTGGCGTGACGGTGGAGGTTTGGTCATCGCCAGTTTTTCGCTGACCTTTGGTGTGGCGGACTTTTGTGGATGTCGGGTTTTTGGCGGTTTGCCAGTTGCGGGTCAGAATGACTGTGGCGGTTTACCGCGGGTGTGGCGGTGTTATGGCGGTCTTCTGACCGGCGGTAAGGGCCTTTTACCACCGAGGTCAGAATGACCCCCTATGTGTGTGTTTATGAGGTTTTGTGTATTTTGTAAAATACATAAACTAACAAATATACATATGGTTCCTCACCATAACTAGCAAATTTCTGGATTTTTGGGTTTTGTGTTTGCAAAATCATAACTACCAAACTTTTAACTTTGACAATTGCCATGCAGACCATAACCCGCACACCAAATGCAATGCTCATCATCTCATCCTTAGTGACAGATGCAATGACAGCTGATGCAAATCATCTTAAAGCTGAGCTATTAAGCAAGTGTGACTTAATTATAGCTACACCTATGTTGTCGCTGCCCGTGTAAAAAGAACAGTCCTTGACCTAAGTTCTACCTTCATAAAAAATTTGGTGTAATTCCACTCAGACATTTTCTTCTGTATGAAACAGCAAACATCCTATGGGAATAAAAATGGGAAATGGCTCTTTTGGGACACATCCTCTTTCTTGTGACCTGTTTGACTGCTTTACATGAAAGTTGATGTATTGATTTTTGGAAAGTTTTGTACACATTTGTTGAACAGTGCCAATACCTTTTCTATGCAGTTTGACTGAGCCATAACCATGTTGGAGCCATTGCCGCCAGCGTCCCATATATATATATATATATATATATATATATGTATATATATATATATATATATATACACGTCACAAAACCATTCTAGATCAGAATTCACATGTTTGCAACTATGCCTTGAGTGATGTTATAACGACTGGGCATACATGGGAAGACATGATGTTTTTTTCCATCTGAATTCACTAGTCAGAGAAAGGTAGCTGCCTAAATCCTGAGGTCTGAGAGTGTGAGAGATAAAGGAAAGCATATACAAGTATACTGAGCCCTTTCTCAAAGAGAAGCCTTCAACTTGGCTTGTCGAAATCTGCCATACTCGTAAAACGCCCCACCAGTTCTGCTGAGAAGCATCTTACAAGTGCCACTTGCATTTCATAGCAATTCCACACCGGTGGTCTACCAAGGGCAGAGATGTAGTAAGGGGGCCAGAGGCCCTATGGCAGAAAAGGAAAATTACCCTCTGCCCTCCAGTTGGGTAATACTGTGTAGTGAACCTGGGGTACAATGGGTCCGTCACTTCCTTGGAACCACGCTGAACCTATGATAGCTGTTCCCCTAGCAAGAGCTTATGTGCAGGGCTCTTCCCAGTTCCTGAGGGCAGTATGTCTGGGACCTCAGTTAGAGTTTGGGGCTGTCACAAACATGGCTGGTATCTCACCCACCTTGTTACAAGTACATTTTAGTCTATGGCATTTGTATTACAGTGTATGGAATATCCTCCACATTTTGGCAGAGTGTCCCGTCTACCTAAATAAGGCTGCTACATTGGATTTTCTAAAAGCAGTCGCAATTCACATCCCAACTTTTAGCAAATCCACTGGCATTTTGAGAATCAACCTATGTAATAATAATAGGTTGTGGGACACAATTTAACCTAACTCGTGAATATTAAAGAAGTACTTCAAAAACTGTGACCCACTATGATTCTCTGCCACTGTAAGATCCAGGACATCTACGAAGGCTTCAGGAACCAAAGCCCACCAGCACCGCTCACCACCACAGACCTTGCACCCCACCAGATACTGAACACCTGGACCCCCATCACCAAAGAGGACACCCAAAGACTGATGAACTCTATCCACACAGGAGCATCCTTGGATCCATGCCCTCATCACATTCTCAGCTTGGCCAATGCCTCCATAGCACCGGAGCACTGCCGAACCATCGACCTATCCTTTGGGACCTCCACTGGAAACATGCTGAAATCAGCCCGCTACTCAAGAAACCCACTGCCAACCCTAGTGAGCTGAAGAACTACAGACCCATCTCTCTGCTCCCTTTCCCAGCCGAGGTAATGGCGAAAGCCGTCAACCAGCAACTCACCAAGTTCCTCGAGACACACCAAATCCTAGACCCTTCCCATTCTGTTTTCCGAAGCAACCACAGCACCGAAACCGCACTCTTAGCAGCCACCGATGACATACGCATCATACTGGACTACGGAGGCCCTGCCGCACTCATCCTCCTCGACCTCCCTGCTGCATTTGACACCATCTCCCACTCTACCCTCTGCAACAGACTGCACAACGCCGGCATCCGGGACAAAGCACTGAACTGGATCAGGTCCTTCCTCACCAGAAGAAGACAGAGAGTTAGACCACCACTGTTCACATCAGAACCTAAAGACACTTGCTGTGGAGTGCCCCAAGGATTCTCACTCAGCCCAAAGCTTTTCAATGTCTACATGGCCCCGCTCGCTAAGATCACCAAACAACATGAGCTAAACATAGTCTCCTAGGCCGATGACACCCAACTGATCCTCTCTGTCCCAGGACTCTGTGCAAAAGGAATTTCCACAAGGGGATGAGAGCAGTCGCCGCCTGGATGGAAGCCAGCTGCCTCATGCTCAACTTGGACATTACAGAGATCCTCGTGATTGGCTCCACCCCTTCTGCTTGGAACGACTCCTGGTGGCCCACCGCTCTGGGTTACGCCACCCACCTCCACTGACCATGCGAGCAACCTGGGAATCATCCTGGACTCCACTCTATTGATGACCCACCAAGTTAACGCCGTCTCCTCATCAAGGTTCCACACTCTTTGTCTCCTATGGAAGATTTTCAAATGGATTCCCCCTGACACAGTGACCCATTGTCTCATCACCAGCCAACTGGATTACGGCAACGCACTCTATGCCGGCATTACCAAGAAACCTCAGTCAACACTACCACGAGTCCAGTATGCAGCAGCCAGAGTCTTCCTGGAAATCCCCCGACACAGTCAAATCTCCTCCCGCCTCAGAGACCTACACTGGCTTCCAGTCAACAAGTGCCTCACATACAAACTCCTGATCCACAGCTTCAAGGCACTGCACAGTATAGGACCAGCATACCTCAACCACCGCCTCACCTTATACGTACCTAAAAGACATCTCCGTTCCTCTCAGCTCACCCTTGCAGCCGTCCCCAAGATCCAGAAAAGTACAGCAGGAGGAAGATCCTTCCCCTACCTAGCATCCCGGACATGGAACACGCTACCTCTCAAGCTCAGGCAGACCGCATCACTGAAGCAGTTCAGGAAGGACCTCAAGACCTGGCTCTTCAACTGAGCAGCATGCCTACATTCAGCGCCTTGAGACCCTATTGTGATTAGGCGCGCTTTACAAAACCTTGATTCATTGATTGATTGACAGGAATGGTGGCCTGCTAGGGTCAGAAGACCACTATGTCTGTGAGTGTTTTTAAATAAAGGAATGTTTTTTTTTAATACAGTCTGTTTTCGTTAAAGGAAATGGAATGGGTTTAAAAAAAACGTTTTACAAAGATTTTTTTTAACAGTAAGCACTGGTCTCAGCGCATTGCGCCACTTTGTAAATATGGTGCGATGCAAAGGCCACCTTAACGCCACACTAGCGTAAAACAAATTACACTAATGTGACGCAGGGTGGTGCAAGGGGCTTGTAAATATGCCCCTGTGTTCTGCCTGTTAGGCAAAAGACTATGACATTGCGCATTTGTATGTGCCTGTACTGCCCCAGCCACGGTTTTTAAGTGGCACTTTCAGCGCACCCTGGTCTGTGAATTTAGTGTGAGTTTTTTTTAACTCTGGTAACTGGGCAGCTTCATGTGGGGTCTCTTTTGTCACAATGTCCTACATTAAATTGAGTCAGTGAATGGCAGAATTCTCATTACAAACTAACTTCACTAGCACTTTTTGTTGAGATGTGATTTTTTTTCTTAAATCCCTTTCAAAATGTGCGACCGGCGGGTTATGCACGGTGCAGAGGATCATGGGTAATGCATGGGCTTGGCCGCACATTACAACTTAAGGTTGTTACGTTTACTTTACTTTCCACAACCCTGGCACTGTTTGGCATAAGTCAGTCACTGAGCGGGATCTCTTTTACTGGTTGTCACATTCATCACACCTTATTGGATCTGATCCTCTCTGCAGGGTCTCTGCCAAACTTTTTTGCCTTCACCCCTCCTGTTTTCTGAATCTGGTTTTCTTGGCATTAGGATTTAAGGTTTACCACTGCTAGCCAGTACTAAAGTGCATGTGCTCCATTCTTTGAACTTGGTAAAATTGGCCTGCATCAAATTGGCACATTTAGTTTACTGGTCAGCCGCTAGTAAATGGTACTACATGTACCCAGGGCCTGTGCATTAAATGCTACTAGTAGGCCTGTGTGGGAAATTGGGTTGTTCGTTGAGTGGAGTGTGAGCCCTGATCAAGCAGGAACCACAATCATTGTGAGGGTGATGCACAAGCCAACCCTAAATTAACACATGATCAACCCCCTGATAGCCTGGCACAAAGCAGTTGGGCTTAACTAGTATTTGTGCAACACTTCAAATAAAGTAAAAAACACCATACGAAAAGGATCCTAGTTAGAAATATAGAGTGATTTGTAAAAAATAAAAATAAAACTAAAAAGCAGAGCTGGATCAAACAAATTGCAAGTGGCCGGGCGTACGTCCAGGATCGCACTGGAAACCAAAACCAGCAACAGCTCCAAGATTCGAACCAGCTGCACACTGCAGGTGGATTGGGCAATGGGATCATGGCAGTGCCGTATTAAGCCATATGGAGCCCCTTGGCAGTAGAAATTACCGGCCCCCTCGCAAATTATAGCCTAATACTTTTTTAGTTTTAATAAACCAATTTTATTACACAAAACTAAGCATTACACATACGTAGTTTGGACCAATTTTTTTCACAACTCCTGACAGCTGACAGACGATGAGCTTTTAAGAGACAAACTGTTATGTGAATCTGATGTCTATGGTTTATGTACTTTAAGTTGTTCATGGGTACATTACATTAATGCAGTATTGTATCTAAAGAGACTTTAATGTAAAGTTTTTGTTTCTTTGAGTTGATTCATTTTTTTCTATCTTTTAGAAACAATTTAAGAAAGCTTGATTGTAATTTTCTTTCAAGATCAAATCAATATTATTTTCATCTGTTGTCACGGGCCCTTTAAAAGGAGTGGGGCCCATAGGCCGATGCCTACTTTGCCTATGTGATAATCCGGCACTGGGTCATGGCTGGGTCACAGAACCCCAGTCTGCTCTGCAAGCAGCCCCCCAGCCTGCAGCCCATCGGGGGTGGAGGGAGGTGCCAGGGAGGCAGAACTGCCCGTCTATCTGGGTACCCGTCTTTCATCATTACACACACTGCATCCACCTGCCCAGTATTCCTAAACTGTACTCACATCTGCCAGCCCTGAGGCACTGCAGATAAATGTTGCCTGTGTGGCAGGTGAGAGGCAGACCTGCCAATGTCAACAAAGCGTGGCACAGAAGTCAACCGCAGAGCATGTTGCTGTTGTTATGTAAACAATGCAGTTGGGCCAAGCCTGGCTTTAATGCTGCCAGGGTTCTCGAGAGCAGCAAATTAAACTACCATTTATTATTGTTGGAAAGTGGGTTATTGCTAGTGGTAAGTATGAACCTCCACCTGGCAATAAACCACTAACCAAATATAGGTCCAGTAAAGGTCTCAGTAAATTAGGCCCTTGCTCAACCCTTGGTAGCTGTAACCGAGCAGGCAGACCCCTAACGTAGGAGACAAGAGTGTAAAGCATTCAAAGACACCAATACAGTAAATAAGTGAGACACAGCACAGAATAACAATCCCACACTAATTTATAAACATAGGATATATTTTTATGAGTAGATAGACACCAAAACGAAAATAATCCAATGTAGGAAAGCAGAGATATGAATTTTTAAAGAATGAACATTTTCTAGTGCTTAGAAACACAGGGGCAGATTTATAAAAAGTGGCACTGCACCTGGTACAGCGCCACTTTTCTTGCACACCCTCCTAACGCCAATACAGCACACCGTGGCAATATTCAGGGGTACTAGCGTCATAATTTATGACATTAATCCGGCGCTTTGCAGGATTAGCGTCAAAAAATGTTATGCTAATCCTGTAAAGCACCTAGAGCCCGATTAATAACAATGGGAGCCTCCCGTTAACGCCTGCTTTTAGCAGGCATTAAAAATGCCAATATAAATGACGCAAAGAAAGCTCTTAGATTTCTTTGTGCCATTTTTTTGGCCCCCCCTTGCATCCCGGAACACCCCCCCTTCCATACATTATGCCTGGCACAGGCATTGTGCCACTTTGGAGATATGGCATGGTGTTTTTGGCCTTCCAACACCACGTTAGCGTAAAAAAAATGTGGAGTTGGAATGGCACTAAGCCCTCTGAAATCTGGGCAACAAAGCCGCAACATTACCAAAATGCTCCAAACTTCTCCAAACTTCAAGAGATTGTTTCTTGAAGTCCTCCTTGCAGGTATAAAGGGTCCAAAACACAAATCCAAGGGTCTGGAATCTCCTGGATGGCCCTTGGAACCAGAGATATGAATTTGTATAGAATAAACCCATCCTGGTGCTTAGAAACCCAAAGCACCAACTTTACCAGAATTCTCCAAACTTCAGGAGGTGTTTCCTGAAGTCCTCTTTGCAGGTACAAAGGGTCCAAAACACAAATCCAAAGGTCTGGAATCTCCTGGATGGTCTTTGGAAAGTTGGACCACAATTCCCACAATGGACCTGGGCAAACCCTTAAATGTTCACTGGATGCACTCCACGTTGGGGACTCTTGCTGAAGATGAAGCAGGTGAAGCTCTGTTAGCCTGTAGCTGCAGGGAGTCGACTCCTGAGCCCTTCTTGAACCAAGGCACCATCCACAGGACTATAGTACCAGATTGTGCAGCCGGCACAGTTCACTCAGCAGTGCAGGCAAAGAGTGCAGCTCTAGATTCCAGCAGGGCAGTCCTTCTTCCTCTGGGTAGTTTCAGGCAGCAGATATAAAAGGCTATGTACCTCTCACATATTTATTCCCAGTTCCTGGGCATCAGGGCGGAGGGCACCCCTGACCAATAGAATGCAGGGTGACACCCAGATGCATGACCACTTCCTCCAAAGTGTGGCATATTCCTGTCCCAGGAAGCACCATTCTTCCAAAATCCATGATGGCTGAAATTTCAGCAGAGCAGTCAGAGCTGACTGAACCAACCCCGAGTGTGGCTCATTTCCATAGCTCTCCTCCTCCTAGGATCTTCAATTTCCCTCCTTATGGCTGGTATCTGGCCGAGGGGTCCAGAAGGTGATCTGGCATTCTCTGCCTGTCCTGCTCTCCTTTGAGACTTGGGCCCGTATTTATACTTTTTTAGCTCCGCATTTGCATCGTTTTTGACGCAAAATCGGCGCAAACTTAAAAAATACAATTATACTTTGTAAGTTTGTGCCGATTTTGCATCAAAAAAAGACGCAAATGCGGCGCAAAAAAAGTATAAATATGGGCCTTGATGTTTTATTACCCACTCCCTCTGATCTGTCATTCCTGTGTAGCTGCAGAGCTGCCCTTCACCAGATAGCCTCTAACCTGGACACCACTTATCACCTAATCAAAGTAGCTCTGCTAACCCTGCTAGCACTGACCAATCGGAGGGAACGTTCAGAAAGTTTTCTGTACAAGTTGTGATACATTCACCAATGTCAAATTGCTGGATTTATCAAAACAAATCTTTTAAGTCCTTGAATGACTTCTCCATGCTTGTCCTTACTATATTTACAATAAAATACAGTATTGCAATGATATCCTATGGAACCCAGTATCTACAATTGGGGCAAAATTAAAGGATCAGTTTTTCCCTCACCAGGGTTAATAAAACATCTTTTATAAGGCCCCTGCTTATAGTTACATGACCCTTCACCCTGGGACACCTAATATGTGAAAATAAGGTACCAAATATGTGAAGATAAGGTAGATCATCACATTCGAAGTGCCCATAGCACCAAAGTCGAACTGGGACACCATTTCCATTTAATTGCAGTCCGCAGAGTCAGGCTGCATTTAAAAGTGACAGAAAACCTCCAGCAGTGCCCACATGCAAAAGGCAGCAATTCTGCTGGACCTCTGCTTCCATGACTTGTTTGTTATGTACTAGGGTCTTATAAGTAGCGGGCATCCTCTTGCCATATTATTTACTAGGGACTTATAGTGGCTGTCATGCAAATGATATGAATTTAGCTTTTAAAGACAGGCTGCAAGGCCGGCACTTAAAAGGACAGAGAGCACACAGCAGGGCACACATGCAAGTGCAGACATTCTGCTGGGCCCCTAATATCCATGCCCTAATATATACTAGGGACTTATAGGCAGATTGTACCCAATTGCCCTATTGTATGATAGGTACTTATAGGGTCTGTCAAGTTACTTGGAAGGGTACCCTAATACCTGGTGTACTCTACTACATGCCTGTGTTTTAACATGGCACTGGCCTGGGTCCGGCTAACAGAGCCCAGGGCACGGTCAGAGTCAGTTACCATCAGCACCAGTCTGCAACACAAAAATGGGGGTAAATATGGTAAAAAGATGACTTTGCAACAATCATAAGCAACATTCCAGCCTAGTCTGGGGTGATGGTGTAGTGTGGCTTTCAAGAGGCCACAGAAACTGAGTTGCAGGAACATAAAACAGATACTCTCCATTTCTTGTGAGAAAGCTAAGTGGAGTCCTGAAATAATACCTCACATGCATGTTAAAAGCCCTGATTTAGTCGGGAGTCTCCCTCTTCTTGATGGAAAAAATGAATATGCTAACTTTCTCCCAAGTAAAACTTGCTGCTCTCCAATGACAGTTAATGCAGGCATGAAATTCCCCTTTTGTTTAGGTCCCGATTTTGATAGCACAGCTGTCAAACAGACCCATTGCCTCAAACAGCCTTGGGGCAGGCTTCGGGTCTTGCTTGGAAGGCAAGGAAGCCTTCAACGTAGACACCATTCAATTTTTTGGAACACTCAGCGGAACAAATTAGTACCCCCCAGAAACAAAGGGAAGGCAGTGAGCACTAGAAGTACCGACAGCAGCCAATAGGAGGGATGTGTGTGAGAGGATCTACAGATGATGGCGTTGGCCAACTTAATGAGCAGACAAGGCAAAGGAACAGGAGCAGGTGGATGAACAAGGTGGGGAGGCTTATAGAGCAACCAAAGCATAGGGCACATGGAAGGAGGTTAAGTGAGAGGAAGCCAGAAGGACAAGACGCAAAGGGTTAAGCTGGAGAGCATGCATCCAGGGACTGACAGAGAGACCTGCAATTGTGAAATAGTCCTTCCTACAGTTCAATGCAAGTACTCCATTGGAGGTGGATACACCTTCGCAGCCAATAGCAGCAGGTGCTAGGGGTGTATTCTCTGGCCTTCACCATAGAGAAAGTCTTTGAGTTCTGATACTGTGAGTCCAAATCCAAGAGTTAACAGCCCCATTAGTCTGTATTTGTTAAATGGTCTGTAAATTACATGTGAGGTACAGGTTTATGACAGAATTTTCATCAATTCATATTTTAACCACCACGTGTCTGGAAGCCTTCAGATGTGTCCATGTTACTGTCTTTGGAAAAATGGCCACATTTTAGTTTTCTATAGTGACCCTTTTCAAGAATTCTCAACTACAGGCACTGTCTGCTTCTGAACCTCCAGCTCATTAATACTTTTCTTTAATGTAAATCAGTAGTTTTGTTTTTCTGCTTGTGCAAGCGGTTTACACAGAGTTCTGCTTTTCCACCATTCACGCCGCGTGACCTCAGCCACAGGTTTGCATCCTGCGAGCCAATTGTTTGTTTATGTTGGTCTTGTTAGCAACTTTGTAAGCATGCAAAATGAACCACAGCTGGAAAAGGTGTTGTGTTTAATGTAGATAGCACTCTATGGTTACCAGTGGTTGTGGCACATTCGTGTCACCCTCGCGTCACTCTTTCATTCGCGGGTGGGACGTGTCGCTGACATCTGATTGACAAGGGCTTTTTTGGTTGAACATCACATTTACAAGCATAGATCCCATTTATGACAGCAGAAAGTAAACCGGCAAGGCAGAATTTCTGGTGTGGTACTCCATACACAGCCACATACATTCTCATGCGCTCACAACTCTGTCACACACACACAGCTTTTACACAAACACAAGATTGTAATAGTGGTGGTATTGCTGGCGGTTGTGATATTAGTGAAGACAGTGGTGGTGTGATGGTGCTACTGGTGGTGACTGTAGCAGCAGTGGTGAGAGTGATAGTAGTTAGTAGGGATTTTAGGGGGATGGTGGTAAGAATGCTGCTGGTAGTAGTGGTGGAGGGACTGATGGTGATGGCAGTGATTGTGCTGATGGTAAAAATGGTGGGAGTGGTGGTTCTGATAGTGACGTTGATGCGGTGATGATGGCAGTGTTAACAGTGGTGATGAGAGTGGTGTTGGTGGTGATAGTAATTGTCATGGTGCTGTTAGTGGTGGTGGTTTACTGGTGGTGAATGAGGTGATGGTGGTGAAGGTAATGGTGGTGGTGTTAGTGGTAATGCTGCTGGTTTACTTTTGTGTAGTTTTACTATGTACAATGATAGGTGTCTGCAGAAATACTCACTGCAGATTACCTTTTGCAGAGTTTTACAATGTACAATGATAGGTGTCTGCAGAAATACTCTCTGCAGTTTACCTTTTCTTGAGTTTTATTATGTACAATGATAGGTGTCTTCAGAAACACTTGCTGCAGTTTACCTTTTGCAGAGTTTTACTATGTATAACAATAGATGTCCATAGAAATATGCTCTGCAGTTTACCTTTCATAGAGTTTTACTATGTACAATGACAGGTGTCTGCAGAAATATGCTCTGCAGTTTACTTTTGCAGAGTTTTACTATGTACAATGATAGGTGTCTGCAGAAATACTCTCTGCAGTTTACCTTTTGTAGAGTTGTACTATGTACAATGATAGGTGTCTGTAGAAATACTCCCCACAGTTTAACTGTTGTGGAGTTTTACTATGTACAATGATAGGTGTCTGCAGAAATACTCTCTGCAGTTTACCTTTTGTAGAGTTGTACTATGTACAATGATAGGTGTCTGTAGAAATACTCCCCACAGTTTAACTGTTGTGGAGTTTTACTATGTACAATGATAGGTGTCTGCAGAAATACTCTCTGCAGTTTACCTTTTGAAGAGTTCACTATGTACAATGATAGGTGTCTGCAGAAATACTCTCTGCAGTTTACCTTTTGTAAAGTTTTACTGTGTACAATGATAGGTGTCTTCAGAATTACTCTCTGCTGTTTACTTTTGTAGAGTTTTACTATGTACAATGATAGGTGTCTGTAGAAATACTCTCAGCAGTTTACTTTTGTAAAGTTTTACCATGCAAAATTATAGGTGTCTGCAGAAATAATCTCCGCAGTTTACCTTTTGTAGAGATTTACTATGTGCAATGATAGGTGTCGGCAGAAAAACTCCCCACAGTTTAACTTTTGTACAGTTTTACTATGTACAATGATAGATGTCTGCAGAAATAATCTCTGCACTTTACTTTTTGCAGAGTTTTAGTATGTTCAATGATTGGTGTCTGTAGAAATACTCTTTGCAGTTTATCTTTTGTGGAGTTTTTATACGTACAATAATAGGTGTCTGCAGAAATACTCACTGCAGATTACCCTTTGAAGAGTTTTACAATGTACAATGATAGGTTCCTGCAGAAATACTCTCTGCAGTTTACCTTTTCTAGAGTTTTATTATGTACAATGATAGGTGTCTTCAGGAATACTTGCTGCAGTTTACCTTTCTTAGAGTTTTACTATGTACAATGATAGGTGTTTGCAGAAATACGCTCTGCAGTTTACCTTTTGTTGAGTTTTACTATGTACAATGATAGGTGTCTGTAGAAATATGCTCTGCAGTTTACCTTTTGTAGAGGTTTACTATGTACAATGATAGGTGTCTGCAGAAATACTCCCCACAGTTTAACCTTTGTAGAGTTTTACTATGTATAATGTTAGGTGTCTGCAGAAATACTCTCCGCAGTTTACCTTTTGTAGAGTTTTACTATAAACAATGATATGTGTCTGCAGAAATACTCACTGCAGATTACCTTTTGAAGAGTTTTACAATGTACAATGATAGGTTCCTGCAGAAATACTCTCCACAGTTTACCTTTTCTAGAGTTTTATTATGTACAATGATAGGTGTCTTCAGGAACACTTGCTGCAGTTTACCTTTTGCAGAGTTTTACTATGTACAACGATAGGTGTCTGTAGAAATACGCTCTGCAGTTTACCTTTCATACAGTTTTACTATGTACAATGACAGGTGTCTGCAGAAATACGTTCTGCAGTTTACCTTTCGTTGAGTTTTACTATGTACAATGACAGGTGTCTGCAGAAATACACTCTGCAGTTTACCTTTTGCAGAGTTTTATTATGTACAATGATAGATGTCTGCAGAAATACTCTCCACAGTTTACCTTTTGTAGAATTTTACTATGTACAATGATAGGTGTCTGTAGAAATACTCTCCACAGTTTAACTTTTGTGGAGTTTTACTATGTACAATGATAGGTGTCTGCAGAAATACTCTCGGCAGTTTACCTTTTGTAGAGTTTTAGTATGTACAATGATGGGTGTCTGCAGAAATACTCTCCACGTTTACTTTTTGTAGAGTTTTACTATGTACATGCAGTTTATCTTTTGTGGAGTTTTTATATGTGCAATGATAAGTGTCTTCAGAATTACTCTCTGCAGTTTACTTTTGTAGAGTTTTACTATATACAATGATAGGTGTCTGTAGAAATACTTTAAGTAGTTTACTTTTGTAAAGTTTTACCATGCACAATGATAGGTGTCTGCAGAAATAATCTCTGCAGTTTACCATTTGTAGAGATTTACTATGTGCAATGATAGGTGTCTGCAGAAGTACTCCCCACAGTTTAACTTTTGTACAGTTTTACAATGTACAATGATAGGTGTCTGCAGAAATACTCTCCGCAGTTTATCTTTTGTGGACTTTTTATACGTACAATGATAGGTGTCTGCAGAAATACTCTCCGCAGTTTAACTTTTGTAGAGGTTTACAATGTACAATGAGAGGTGTCTGCAGAAATACTCTCCGCAGTTTATCTTTTGTGGAGTTTTTATACGTACAATGATAGGTGTCTGCAGAAATACTCACTGCAGATTACCTTTTGTAGAGTTTTACAATGTAGAATGATAGGTTCCTGCAGAAATACTCTCCGCAGTTTACCTTTTCTAGAGTTTTATTATGTACAATGATAGGTGTCTTCAGGAACACTTGCTGCAGTTTACCTTTTGCAGAGTTTTACTATGTACCATGATAGGTGTCCATAGAAATACGCTCTGCTGTTTACCTTACATTGAGTTTTACTATGTACAACGATAGGCGTCTGTAGAAATATGCTCTGCAGTTTACCTTTCTTAGAGTTTTACTATGCACAATGATAGGTGTTTGCAGAAATACGCTCTGCAGTTTACCTTTTGTTGAGTTTTACTATGTACAATGATAGGTGTCTGTAGAAATACGCTCTGCAGTTTACATTTTGCAGAGTTTTATATTGTACAATGAAAGATGTCTGCAGAAATGCTCTCAGCAGTTTACCTTTTGTAGAGGTTTACTATGTACAATGATAGGTGTCTGCAGAAATACTCCCCATCAGTTTAACTTTTGCAGAGTTTTACTATGTACAATGTTAGGTGTCTGCAGAAATACTCTCCGCAGTTTACCTTTTGTAGAGTTTTAGTATGTACAATGATAGGTGTTTGCAGAAATACTCTACACAGTTTACCTTTTGTAGAGTTTTACTATAAACAATGATATGTGTCTGCAGAAATACTCACTGCAGATTACCTTTTGAAGAGTTTTACAATGTAGAATGATAGGTTCCTGCAGAAATACTCTCCACAGTTTACCTTTTCTAGAGTTTTATTATGTACAATGATAGGTGTCTTCAGGAACACTTGCTGCAGTTTACCTTTTGCAGAGTTTTACTATGTACAACGATAGGTGTCTGTAGAAATACGCTCTGCAGTTTACCTTTCATAGAGTTTTACTATGTACAATGACAGGTGTCTGCAGAAATACACTCTGCAGTTTACCTTTCGTTGAGTTTTACTATGTACAATGATAGGTGTCTGCAGAAATACACTCTGCAGTTTACCTTTTGCAGAGTTTTATTATGTACAATGATAGATGTCTGCAGAAATACTCTCCACAGTTTACCTTTTGTAGATTTTTACTATGTACAATGATAGGTGTCTGTAGAAATACTCTCAGCAGTTTACCTTTTGTAGAGTTGTACTATGTACAATGATAGGTGTCTGTAGAAATACTCTCCACAGTTTAACTTTTGTGGAGTTTTACTATGTACAATGATAGGTGTCTGCAGAAATACTCTCTGCAGTTTACCTTTTGTAGAGTTTTACTATGTACAATCATAGGTGTCTGCAGAAATACTCTCTGCACTTTACTTTTTGTAGAGTTTTAGTATGTACAATGATGGGTGTCTGCAGAAATACTCTCCACAGTTTACTTTTTGTAGAGCTTTACTATGTACAATCATAGGAGTCTGTAGAAATGCTCTCAGCAGTTTACTTTTGTAGAGTTTTACTATATACAATGATAGGTGTCTGCAGAAATACTCTCTGCAGTTTACCTTTTGTATGGTGTTACTATGTACAATGATAGGTGGCTGCAGAAATAGTCTCCGCAGTTTATCTTTTGTGGAGTTTTATATGTGCAATGATAAGTGTCTTCAGAATTACTCTCTGCATTTGACTTTTGTAGAGTTTTACTATGTACAATGATAGGTGTCTGTAGAAATACTTTCAGCAGTTTACTTTTGTGAAGTTTTACCATGCACTATGATGGGTGTCTGCAGAAATAATCTCCGCAGTTTACCGTTTGTAGAGATTTACTATGTGCAATGATAGGTGTATGCAGAAGTACTCCCCACAGTTTAACTTTTGTACAGTTTTACAATGTACAATGATAGGTGTCTGCAGAAATACTCTTTGCAGTTTATCTTTTGTGGAGTTTTTATACGTACAATGATAGGTGTCTGCAGAAATACTCTCCGCAGTTTACCTTTTGTAGAGTTTTACAATGTACAATGATAGGTGTCTGCAGAAATACTCTCCGCAGTTTATCTTTTGTGGAGTTTTTATACGTACAATGATAGGTGTCTGCAGAAATACTCACTGCAGATGACCTTTTGTAGAGTTTTACAATGTAGAATGATAGGTTCCTGCAGAAAGAATCTCTGCAGTTTACCTTTTCTAGAGTTTTATTATGTACAATGATAGGTGTCTTCAGGAACACTTGCTGCAGTTTACCTTTTGCAGAGTTTTACTATGTACCATGATAGGTGTCCATAGAAATACGCTCTGCTGTTTACCTTACATTGAGTTTTACTATGTACAATGATAGGCGTCTGTAGAAATAAACTCTGCAGTTTACATTTTGCAAAGTTTTATAATGTACAATGAAAGATGTCTGCAGAAATGCTCTCAGCAGTTTACCTTTTGTAGATGTTTACTATGTACAATGATAGGTGTCTGCAGAAATACTCCCCATCAGTTTAACTTTTGTAGAGTTATACTATGTACAATGTTAGGTGTCTGCAGAAATACTCTTCACAGTTTACCTTTTGTAGAGTTTTAGTATGTACAATGATAGGTGTCTGCAGAAATACTCTACACAGTTTACTTTTTGTAGAGTTTTACTATGTACAATCATAGGTGTCTGTGGAAATGCTCTCAGCAGTTTACTTTTATAGAGTTTTTATACGGACAATCATAGGTGTCTGTAGAAATGCTCTATGCAGTTTATCTTTTGTGGAGTTTTTATACGTACAATGATAGGTGTCTGCAGAAATACTCTCCGCAGTTTATCTTTTGTGGAGTTTTTATACGTACAATGATAGGTGTCTGCAGAAATACTCACTGCAGATTACCTTTTGTAGTGTTTTACAATGTAGAATTATAGGTTCCTTCAGAAATAATCTCCGCAGTTTACCTTTTCTAGAGTTTTATTATGTACAATGATAGGTGTCTTCA
The DNA here is from genome assembly GCF_031143425.1 of Pleurodeles waltl. Lineage (NCBI taxonomy): Eukaryota > Metazoa > Chordata > Amphibia > Caudata > Salamandridae > Pleurodeles > Pleurodeles waltl. Next base: position 11,909,414 of record NC_090446.1, read on the forward strand.
GGAACACTTGCTGCAGTTTACCTTTTGCAGAGTTTTACTATGTACCATGATAGGTGTCCATAGAAATACGCTCTGCTGTTTACCTTACATTGAGTTTTACTATGTACAATGATAGGCGCCTGTAGAAATATGCTCTGCAGTTTACCTTTCATAGAGTTTTACTATGCACAATGATAGGTGTTTGGAGAAATATGCTCTGCAGTTTACCTTTTGTTGAGATTTACTATGTACAATGATAGGTGTCTGTAGAAATACGCTCTGCAGTTTACATTTTGCAAAGTTTTAGAATGTACAATGAAAGATGTCTGCAGAAATGCTCTCAGCAGTTTACCTTTTGTAGAGGTTTACTATGTACAATGATAGGTGTCTGCAGAAATACTCCCCATCAGTTTAACTTTTGTAGAGTTTTACTATGTACAATGTTAGGTGTCTGCAGAAATACTCTCCGCAGTTTACCTTTTGTAGAGTTTTAGTATGTACAATGATAGGTGTCTGCAGAAATACTCTACACAGTTTACTTTTTGTAGAGTTTTACTATGTACAATCATACGTGTCTGTAGAAATGCTCTCAGCAGTTTACTTTTATAGAGTTTTTATACGTAGAATCATAGGTGTCTGTAGAAATGCTCTACGCAGTTTATCTTTTGTGGAGTTTTTATACGTACAATGATAGGTGTCTGCAGAAATACTCTCTGCAGTTTAACTTTTGTAGAGTTGTTATACGTACAATTAAAGGTGTCTGCAGAAATACTCTCCGCAGTTTAACTTTTGTAGAGTTTTACTATGTACAATCATAGGTGTCTGCAGAAATACTCTCCGCAGTTTATCTTCTGCAGAGTTTTATTACGTACAATGATAGGTGTCTGCAGAAATACTCTCTGCAGTTTATCTTTTGCAGAGTTTTACTATGTACAATGATAGGTGTCTGCAGAAATACTCTCCGCAGTTTATCTTTTGCAGAGTTTTATTAAGTACAATGATAGGTCTCTCCAGGAACACTCTCTGCATTTTACCTTTTGCAGAGTTTAACTATGTACAAGGATAGGTGTCTGCAGAAATACACTCTGCAGTTTATCTTGTATACAGTTTTACTATGTATAATGGTGTGTCTGCAGAAATACTCTCTACGCTTATTCTTTTGCAGACTTTCTCTATATACAATGCCAATTGTCTGCACAATAGGTCTCTACTGTTTACCTTTTGTAGAGTTTTACTATGCACAATGATGTGTCTGTAGAAATACTCTCTCCAGTTTAACCTTTGTTGAGTTTTACTATATACAATAATAGGCGTCTGCAGAAATACTCTAAGCAGTTTAACTTTTGTAGAGGTTTACTATGTACAATGATAGGTGTCTGCAGAAATACCCTATGCAGTTTACTTTTGTAGAGTTTTACTATGTACAATGATAGGTGTCTGTAGACATACTCTCAGCAGTTTACATTTGTAAAGTTTTACTTTGTACAATGATAGGTGTCTGCAGAAATACTCTCCACAGTTTACCTTTTGTAGAGTTTTACTTTGTACAATGATAGGTGTCTGCAGAAATGCTTTCCGCAATTTACCTTTTGCAGAGTTTTACTATGTACAATGAAAGGTGTCTGCAGAAATACTCTTTGCAGTTTACCTTTTGTAGCGTTTTACTATGTACAATGATAGGTGTCTGCAGAAATACTCTTTGCAGTTTATCTTTTGCAGAGTTTTATTATGTACAGTGGTTGGTGTCTGTAGAAATACTCTCTGCAGTTTACCTTTTGGAGCTCTTCTGTAGGTATAGTGACAAGTGATTGTAGAATTACTCCCTGTAGTTTATCCTCTGCAGGTTTTTCTCTGTATGATGACAATAGTTTGTGGACTTAGGGGCGGATTTATCAAAAGTAGCGCTGCACCTAGAGCAGAGCCACTTGTCTTGTGCCTCTCAGCGCCTAACTCCACCATGTATGCGCTGTATTTAATATACGGTGCACCGTGGGGGAAGTTGGGGCACTAGCGTCAGAATTTGTGATGCTAGTTCGGTGCTTTGCACGATTAGCATCAATAGTTCTGACGCTAATCCTGCAAAGCACCCAGAGGCCCGTTGTAAGGAATGGGAGCCTCCGTTTAACGCCTGCTCTGAGCAGGCGTTGAAAGTTTCAAAAAAAATTATGCAAAAAAATCTCTTCGATTTCTTTGCGCCCATTTTTTTGCCCCCCCAATAGTGGAACGGCCCCTTTTCATACATTATGCCCAGGGCAGGCATAATATAGTGCAAAGGGTTAGAAAGTTGACTTTGTAAATTTGGCGCAGCGATTTTTGCCCTGTTGGGCCACATTAGTGCAAAATAATGATGCTAGTGCGGCTCAAGGAGGCGCTAGGGGCTCTTAAATCTGCCCCTTAATCTCTGCAGTTTACCTTTTGCAGAGCTTTTCAGGTACAGTGACCATTGCCTGCACAGTTACTTGCTGCAGTTCATCATTTGCCAGACTTTTCTATGGTACGATGACAAGCGCCTGCGGAATTATCCTCTGCAGCTTACCTTTTGCAGAGCTTTTCTAAGCACAAAAGCACTTTACAGCAGACAGCGTTGCATAACAAAACAGGTTTGTTACGTCAGACGTGCAATGCAGCCTGGGAAATGCTCATCTGATAAATTCTGGTACTACTGGGATTGGTATTTCCAGCGTGAGTGGATTGTGCCACTCACAGTTTTGAACCGGGCATAGGGGCATAATGTGTAAGTAGCTTGATGTATCCTCTCCTCAGTGGTGTATACTCTGAGGGGTATATTTACAAAGAGTTTGCGCCACGCAGCAATGCAAGTAAAGTTCCACTCTGAGAGAGCAGAACTGCCTCATGTCTACTTGGAAATGGCGCAGTTGTACTCCCTCTCTGTGCTGAGCACTTGTGCTTGTATCAAGAACAAACCCAGCTTTAAAGGTCCGGTATCAACCACTGAACATACCAACTTAAGTAATACCAACAAATCCTAATCAGCCGCTCGATTTGTAACTATGCCAGTTGAATCTGAACAAAGAGACACCTTAATAAACCTGAATATTATGCACTATTCCTGGTAGGACCGAAAGCAACCAAAGCAATACGTTAATTTCCCTCTAGAATATTGCAAGTATAGACAGACAGATAAATTGCAGTAGAACAGATTTGTGTCGAAGAATTAGGGAAAGCTTCTCTTGTTTTGTTACATAAATTTAGAACTAATCAAGCTTTTGCAACTAAAATTACATTGGCCTGGGCAAGTAGGGGTTCCTTGACCCTAATTAACAACAATTGTAATACAAAGAGCGTATGTTCAATTCTATATTGAATTACATGTTAATTGTTATAATAGGTCAACCAGACAAAACTAAAATCCTGATGGTAAATATAAATTTTCTGCTGGATCTCTTAAAGAACAAAGATAAATTTTACTCAATTTTAGCAGAAGTAGATGTGATTTTAGGAAAATACACTAAGTTATTGATCATTATAAGCGGTGATTTAAACCTGAGCCTTTTCCCTCCGGCAACTAAGAATGTAAGTTTTAATTCCTCCAAATGCAGTTTACAGCCCCACCACCATATTTAACGCATCAGAATAAAAAACAAGCTGTCCACTAATATGAGCAAACACGCGCAATCGTTTCTTAGAGTTTGGCGATTGAACGGAGACTATCCCATGATCGACCAGCAAAAGCAACATTTAAGGGACCAATCGCACAAACCACAATTGGTTGTTCTTTCAGACACTACACAAATTCCCATAAACGTGAGAGGTTTGAAATCACTAGATGGAAGGTGACTGAGCATGATCTACAGAAGATATTGTTTTACCTCAGCTATGATCAGTTCTTCAAAACAAAACCTCAACTAATTATCACATAAATGTACTAAGATTCTAAAGCATTAGATGGAGCGAAAAACTCAAGGTCAATGCGTAGAAAAATGAAGAGCGAGATCTTTGAATGTTGAAGTTGAATGGTCAGTACAGCTAATGAAATAAAGCAAGAAGCCTGGCTCCTAGGTTGGCAACAAGTGATTGAGTTGATTTTGGACTTTTCATCTGTTGACTGACTTTGGGCAAGTTGGCCAGGTTGTGTTACGCGGCTGGGATAAATCAGTCAGGAATGACCAACTCAAAAGGATCTACTGTAACATAATCCCACCTACCTCCATTCATGCGAACCAGATGTGCTAATTTACTATCCAAAGAACCAGCTAAGCAACGAAATAATCAACATAAAACAAATGATCAAGGAAAAGCTATAAAGGACATACTGGTGGCTATTAAAACACACACAATTATAAGGCATTTCGGACCCTAATCAGACAGGCAAGCAAGACATACTGTGGCCCAAATGATGACTTGATTTTAAGTGATATATTGGCATATCACAAAGAGCCCCTCCATGGAAGCAAATCTTAACCCCAATGAGAGTATGCCTTTCTTCAAACTAATTTCCAAAATTACTCAGGAGGGAAACAGTCAATCCAATCAAAAGCTCCCGCTCCTCAAACGCAGCCGGCCCCAAGGGCACCCAGCTGACTTGGTCAAACCTCAGACACCGTTATGAATCTATTTTCAAAAATAACACTGACTGGGGTTGTGCCTCTCCAATGGAGAGGGTCTGTCATCCACCTCATTCATAAAAATGGCTCAAAACAAGATCTAAAGAGTTACCGATGAACTGTTAGTCTGGATTTTAAAAGAAAGCATTTTGAAAAATACTTTCTAAATAGTCTTACTATGTGGGAAAGTGATCACAATTTGTGCTATGACTGTTATTGAAATAAAACATGAAAAAGCATGCTGCATTCTATGTCTGTTTTGTAGATTATACTACAGGTTTTGACAAAATAAACCAGCAACCTATGGAATAAACTCTTCAAGGGAATAAAACGTTCTCTCCTCCACTTTTTGACAGAGTTACATTAGGAAACTTGTTTGAAAATCAGACTAACTAATGGGAATCTTTTATCACCCAACATACCAACCCTAAATGGTCTGAACCAGGGTTGTATCTTGGCGGCACTCCTATTTCCACTCTACATTGCTGACCTACTGAATACTTAAATTACACCCAAGGACTCCCGCCTCGGCTGGGAACTCGAGGGATTACGCGTCCGGTTTACGCTGATGATCTAGTATTTCTCTCACAAACTCCAAAAGGCCTACAACATCAATTAACTCAAGAAAACAAGTTAAATTTAGGTAGCAGGGTCTAAGATAACTATTCAAAAAACAAAATAATGGCTTTTGAAAGGAAAAGCAAACTAACATCATGAAAATTAGGTAATGCACCAATAGAATTTGTCAACCACCACGACTATCGGGGAACGCTAATTGACAACAAACTATCTTGGACCCACTATATTATCACCACAAAAGATAAATCTACCATCACAAGTAAATCGATAATGAGGTTTATACGGAGGAAGAGCAATTGGTTCCTCATTAAAAGAATTAACAATTAAAATTGCACCTTTGGTGCTTTGCCTTTATTTCATATCAGTGACAGTCAAAATGAAAAAACTCGACATGCAAAACATCAAGCGGCTTTTGAATCTTAGAACATCTACTCCATGTTGCATATTAAGATTTTAACTTAACATAAAACCCCTAGACATAACTCACATCAGGCGAGAATTAATTATTTTTGCGACTGTGCTGAGGCAGATGCAAAGCATCTAATTTTCCTAGAATACAAAAATAAAGTCATGCGAAAACTTGGAATTAAATTTAACATCAATAGAAGAGGTGATCAAAGATCTCATGCTACCGTCAAAAGCAACACTTGTTTAAAGAAGCCGTGATGCGCGGAAAGACCTACCAAGGAAACACTCCCTTAAAAGCAGCCAAAAGAGAGATCTTGCCTCCTTGAGAAGTAGAGACATATGGATTTAGTGTTTGAATCTTGTCCTCTCAACATCAAGAATACATTGAATCAAATTTACATCCCTCATTAAAGAAGAAAAGGTCACGATTCAGACTCCTTTATAAACCAATATTTGAATTTAAGGGAATGCGCACTCAGAAACTCAAAGGGAAGAGCGCTTGTCACCTCTGTGCTTCTACAGTTGAAACACTTAGGGCCATATTTATACTTTTTTTGTGATGCAATTGCGTCATTTTTTTATGCAAAAGTGGCGCAAAGTTCCAAAATACAATTTTATTTTGTAAGTTTGTGCCGATTTTGCGTAAAAAAACGACGCAAATGCGGCCTTACGACCCGATTTAGAGTTTGGTGGAGGGATTACTCTGTCACTGCGGCGATGGATATCCCATCAGCTCAAATGTAAATCCTATCATAGCCTATGGGGGTAATATTTCGGCGGACGGGACATCTGTCTGTAGCCTGCATCTGTCCAAAACCGTTAATATTAAGGAGAGTTTATTTACGGACATTTTTAAAGAAATGAATATTAGAACAATCAGAATATTAGAACAAAGTTGTATGTTTTTATTGACAAATGATTACATGCTTAGCTTTCTGCATGCTAGAAAAAGGCGATTAGATTATTCTAATAGTTTCAATGGTATATAAAAACCAGTTCTCTTAACAAATGTGTGTGATTGTTTTATTTGTAAGATGTTTTTGTAATCTGTTCATGGTTCTACTAGCACTGCTACTGCTTGTGGCTTTCATGAGCCCCTTTAAGCACTCTTGCGCCTTAGTTTTGTACCGAAAGGGGTCCGTTCCTGCACAACAACTGTGCTGTAAGGTAGTTTCCTCTTTGTCCGTGTGCTGCAGAATGCAGGACACGTGAGAAGATGAAATAATGAGAAGAATTAAAACATTTCCCCTTGTTCTGCCCGCCTCACGCAGGCGCAGGATTTTGGCACAAATACTTGCGCACAGTTCTTTGTAGATAGGTATTTGCATCAAACCCTGGGTGGTTGCAGGGCAGCGACCACCAGCGCCCACGCAGCGCCCATGGTCGGACCCTTAGCCGCAAAGAAACGCAAGGCAACGCGTTGCGCCGTGTTGTGTCACTTTGGGGTACAAACCACTACACATTGGGATTTGCTTCGGTTTGTAAACGCCAGCAGAGGGCTTTGCTCTGGGTTATATTAAAAGGTAATGACGCAGACGCTTTGTAAATCTGGGCCAGAATGTCGTGTTTTCATAACATTTTCAGCCAAGTTTTACGTGGCACAAATGTGAGGGCAAAGGGCGGTGGGGGTGGATTTTCTGTCGGACTCACGCCCCTGGGAGTGTGCATCCGAACCGCGATTTGCACAACAAGGGGTACAAGCGCCTGTGTTCTGCGAAGTGTAGCTCCTTGAATTTAGAAGTTATTATAGTGTTTTGGCTCACAGTGTAAAACATAGCTGCCTTCAACACAGGCACCTCTTAGAGGGCAAAGGTGTTGTCAGAATCTTAATTTTCAGGCGGAAGCAACAAAGTGAAATGGTTGAAAATCATGCAAAGTGGAGACGTTTTTCAAGGCCCAGGGCAAGGCTCATAGATACACATATGTGATTTGTTGCTGCAGCGAAACAACCTTCCCGGGCACCATCCGAGCCCCAGAGTACTGGAAGTTTTATAAAGTTTCTCTTCAGAACTGTTGTAAAAACATTTTGGAAATTGTGCTGAAATATAAACCAATGGTTTCTTTAAATAAACCTATTGGAAGGTGCACCCCACCTTCGTGGCCCCGCCCACTCCTAGCACATGTCCAACCTCTTCCTGACGCCTCTTCACCGAGGGGACTGATGTCCTGGGTCCTGCCTCTGACGTGGATCTGTGTCACCCTGTGAAGATGCGCACGTCATGCTGCGAAGACGGACCCTGTTCTATATTCTCAAATCCTAATAAAGACATTTATTGGGAAAAAAAAACAAATTCCCAAGCTTTGGCAACCCAGGTTGTGTTCTTCACAAGACTCGAGCTCTGCCCTTCCCCCTGCACCCCCTCCATGGACCCCTGGGGTGTTTCACCCCCTGACCTCTCACCCCACCTCTCCGCCCACGGGGTCCTGGCACCGCTGGTACCCCCGGAGGAACACACGGCGCCACGTTTGCACCTGGCTTCCGATGGTTCGTTTCCATTTTGTGCAAATCTCACAGCTGCTCGGAGCAGCCCCCACACCCTGGGGGTGATCACAGAGCACAACCCCCCCCACCCCCCGCGAATAATCCAGCTAAGTACCATAAAACGAGCATCTTCCAAAGGTGCCGACCCACTGATCTTATGAAAAGTATTTCAAAGTTTAAAATGTTTGTGCCCAGAGCGCACCAAAACACAAGACGTTGCTACCGCTGGTGCAGCGTGTTCTTTGCATCCCTGCACCAAGAACTCTGTGCCAGTACAATAACCTTTAGAGACAGTCTGTTCTGCTTTCTTATTCAGTTCTATTTATGTCAAAATAAACGTAGCTTGTGGAAACCAACAGCGGACGTTCAGTGACTGGCATATCTCTAGTGTGAGAGAAGGGGCGTGGCCGGAGGCGGGGCTACCTGCTGCATGGGGGTAACTTGTGCCAGTTTTCGCTTTGCAGAGTGGTGGGACTCTCACCTACAGTGGTTTACCTCTTGGTAGGTTTAGGGGGCGCCCAAGGCCTGCTGAGTGTGGCAGCAAGGTGTGAGGGGAGAGATGGCTTGACACATCTCTTGACCAGTGGGACCACTGACCGGCTGTCACGTGATGCCTTCAAAGGCTGGGATGCAGCCCCCCCTGTCTATCACAGATCACTGCTGTGTTTAGGTCGCAGCCTTGCATGTCGGCAGCTGTCTGCTTTCTAACTCACACTTTCCGGCTCTCTGTTTGCTGACTTTATTTGCTTTAGGGTCTCCAGGCTCAGCTAGTCCCTCCCATTGCCTTGTCTCATGTTTTCTATACACTTCCACGAACTCCCTTTCTGGAAACAGGCCTTTAAAATCTTTTCCTTATCTTGTCACATTTGCTCTACATTTAAAGGCCGAGGTTAAATATCAGGTGCCGCCTTCCAAGGGCGCTTGGTGTTTATGTTTCTTTCTCTCACTTCAAAGTTGAAGAATTTATGGGTTTCTTAGTGTTTTATTGCGTGAACTTGAGCGCTTTATAACATCAGCATTATAGTCATGTTTTTTTTGTTACATTTCACAATATTACATTCATGTTTTTCTAAACCGCAGAAACCCCTCAAAGTGAGGGATACAAATTGCATTATTTTAGCTTTTCTTTTAAACTAGTTCAAATTTCATACCCTAAATGGTTTATTAACCTTTCCGCCCGCTTACCTGTTAAAACATCGAGAAAAGGCGGAATATCCATAGGCGCGCACAGTGGCATCTCTGTACATGGCACACCTTGGTCACACCAGCTGGCAGTTTACAAGCACCGCTGCGAAATAAGTCACTTATCACCCGGCTGCTTGCAGCACCCGCAAACCAACGCAGAGGTTACTGATCACATGTTTACCGTGTCTCACGAGGCGCAGCTAGGGGTGCCCCTGGAGACACCCACGTGCAGATCCCTGCTGAAATGGATGTGAAACTGTCTGCAGCATTACAGGGGGGAGCACCCCACAATTCAAAGATCACAGATGAAGCCGAGCTGTAGCAGATGGCTTCTTGGGTCTATCCTTCCTGGACACACAGCACACACAGGCATAGACACACAAACTGCTAGACATACAGGCACACACACTCTGCTAGACACGTGCACAGACAAGGACACACTGCTTGGGACACAGGCACACTATCAGACACACAGCACACACAGGCATAGACACACAAACTGCTACACATACAGGCACACACACTCTGCTAGACACGTGCACAGACAAGGACACACTGCTAGGGACACAGGCACACTATCAGACACACAGCACACACAGGCATACAGGGAGTGCAGAATTATTAGGCAAGTTGTATTTTTGAGGATTAATTTTATTATTGAACAACAACCATGTTCTCAATGAACCCAAAAAACTCATCAATATCAAAGCTGAATATTTTTGGAAGTAGTTTTTAGTTTGTTTTTAGTTTTAGCTATGTTAGGGGGATATCTGTGTGTGCAGGTGACTATTAGTGTGCATAATTATTAGGCAACTTAACAAAAAAAAATATATACCCATTTCAATTATTTATTATTACCAGTGAAACCAATATAACATCTCAACATTCACAAATATACATTTCTGACATTCAAAAACAAAACAAAAACAAATCAGTGACCAATATAGCCACCTTTCTTTGCAAGGACACTCAAAAGCCTGCCATCCATGGATTCTGTCAGTGTTTTGATCTGTTCACCATCAACATTGCGTGCAGCAGCAACCACAGCCTCCCAGACACTGTTCAGAGAGGTGTACTGTTTTCCCTCCTTGTAAATCTCACATTTGATGATGGACCACAGGTTCTCAATGGGGTTCAGATCAGGTGAACAAGGAGGCCATGTCATTAGATTTCCTTCTTTTATACCCTTTCTTGCCAGCCACGCTGTGGAGTACTTGGACGCGTGTGATGGAGCATTGTCCTGCATGAAAATCATGTTTTTCTTGAAGGATGCAGACTTCTTCCTGTACCACTGCTTGAAGAAGGTGTCTTCCAGGAACTGGCAGTAGGACTGGGAGTTGAGCTTGACTCCATCCTCAACCCGAAAAGGCTCCACAAGCTCATCTTTGATGATACCAGCCCAAACCAGTACTCCACCTCCACCTTGCTGGCGTCTGAGTCGGACTGGAGCTCTCTGCCCTTTACAAATCCAGCCACGGGCCCATCCATCTGGCCCATCAAGACTCACTCTCATTTCATCAGTCCATAAAACCTTAGAAAAATCAGTCTTGAGATATTTCTTGGCCCAGTCTTGACGTTTCAGCTTGTGTGTCTTGTTCAGTGGTGGTCGTCTTTCAGCCTTTCTTACCTTGGCCATGTCTCTGAGTATTGCACACCTTGTGCTTTTGGGCACTCCAGTGATGTTGCAGCTCTGAAATATGGCCAAACTGGTGGCAAGTGACATCGTGGCAGCTGCACGCTTGACTTTTCTCAGTTCATGGGCAGTTATTTTGCGCCTTGGTTTTTCCACACGCTTCTTGCGACCCTGTTGACTATTTTGAATGAAACGCTTGATTGTTCGATGATCACGCTTCAGAAGCTTTGCAATTTTAAGAGTGTTGCATCCCTCTGCAAGATATCGCACTATTTTTGACTTTTCTGAGCCTGTCAAGTCCTTCTTTTGACCCATTTTGCCAAAGGAAAGGAAGTTGCCTAATAATTATGCACACCTGATATAGGGTGTTGATGTCATTAGACCACACCCCTTCTCATTACAGAGATGCACATCACCTAATATGCTTAATTGGTAGTAGGCTTTCGAGCCTATACAGCTTGGAGTAAGACAACATGCATAAAGAGGATGATGTGGTCAAAATACTCATTTGCCTAATAATTCTGCACTCCCTGTAGACACACAAACTGCTACACATACAGGCACACACACTCTGCTAGACACGTGCACAGACAAGTACACACAGCTAGGGACACAGACACACTATCAGACACACAGGGACGGATACATCAACACTGCTAATCGCCCCCACACAGCTAGACACGCTCAGGTACATACATGGTTCTAGACCCAGTTACATTACTAAACCAGCACCTACACACTGCTAGAAAAAAAAAGCTAAAGCACACACTAACACACTTCTAAACACACATAAAAATACACTGCTGGACACACGAGCACAGGGAAACTGCTGGACACGCATTGGCACACACACACACCGCTACACATACATGCACATACCCACTGCTAGACACACATGCACTCAGGCATAGACACATGCACACTCCTAGACACACACATGTGTATTGCAAGAGACACACATACGCTGCTAAACACAAACATACACACTGCCACAAGCAGAAGGCCACAAGCTGCTAGATACTCACAGACACATACACACGACACAATCAAATGCAGACACACTCACTGCTAAACACATACACAGACACATACACACTGCTAGACACATGCACACTGCTAAACACACACAGGAACAGAAACACTACGCACACAGATACCCACACACATGCAGTGATAGACACACATGACCAGCAAGACACTCACTGCTACACACACAGGCAAAATCTTAGCAACATTTCAACAACCCCAGATGATTTTTCTCTGCTCTCTCCTACTTCTGTTCTCTACTGATGACGGGCTAAACCCAGAAACACGTGTCTAGAGATAAGTGCACTACCTGCACCAACCTTGGTGAAAAACTACAGCAACTTTGAAGTAAGCATACTGCATTTACCAGGATGCAATGGGGTGAACTCTGCTGGGATGAGAGGCAGTGTGCTCCCTCCCCCCTTGGGTCTAACACGCTCTCTTGAGCCAATGAGCTGACAAGCTTACCTGGGATGCACCTGTGTGCCTGTGGAGTGGTACTGTGACCCGTGAAGACAACCCCAGACGACTTTTCTCTGCTCTCTCCTACTTCTGTTCTCGTCTGAAACCCAGAAACACATGCCTAGAGATAACAGCACTACTTGCACCAGCTTTGGTGAAAAACTACTGCAACTTTGAAGTAAGCGTACTGCATTTACCAGGATGCAATGGGGTGAACCGTGCTGGGATAAGAGGCCGTGTGTCCCCTCCCCCTTGTACTCACAAATCAGCTGATGCACAAAATCAGGGTGAGAACCTATGAGGGGAGTGGAAATCTGGGTTTCTGGTAGCATAAGCGCCAACACATCCGATTCTGGCGGGAGACTCCTGATTTATAAAGCCAAACATGGATTTATTTTAGATGTCTCCAGTTCAGTGCAAGTCAACAGGGAACATAAATAAGCCCGATTTATTTTCCTACATCTCCCTCTTTCTCCCTTCCAAATGTTGACATCTACGCGTGACTCAGCCATCCCACCCACATTCAGAAATATAAACAAGAAATTAATATAATTACAAAACTTTTAAAAAAAAAACAGCTGTAGGAAAATGGCTCCTTGTTGCAGTTAAACCCCACTTTTTGCCTGGTATTGATGCTGACTTGACTGAGAAGTGTGCTGGGACCCTGCTAACCAGGCCCAAGCACAAGTGTTCTTTCACCTAAAATGTACCATTGTTTCCACAATTGGCACAGCCCTGGCAGACAGATAAGTCCCTTGTAAAAGGTACCAGTGGTACCAAGGACCCTGTGACCAGGGAAGGTCCCTAAGGGCTGCAGCATATGTTGTGCCACCCTAAGGGACCCCTCACCTAACACATGCACACTGCCATTGCAGATTGTGTGTGTTGGTGGGGAGAAAAAGGCAAAGTCAACATGGGATCTCCCTCAAGATGCCATGCACAGAAAATACTGCCTGTGGCATAAGTAAGTCACCCCTCTAGCAGGCTTTACAGCCCTAAGGCAGGGTGCACTATACCACAGGTGAGGGCATATGTGCATGAGCACTATACCCCTACAGTGTCTAAGTCTATTCTAAGACATTGTAAGTACAGTGAGGCCATATTAAGTACATGGTTTGGGAGTTTGTCAAAAATGAACTCCACAGCTCCATAATGGCTACACTGAATACTGGGAAGTTTGGTATCAAACTTCTCAGAATAATAAACCCACACTGATGCCAGTGTTGGATTTATTACAAAATGCACACATAGGGCATCTTAGGAGATGCCCCCTGTATTTTACCCAATCCTTCAGTGCAGGACTGACTGGTCTGTGCCAGCCTGCCACTGAGATGAGTTTCTGCCACCCTGGGGTGAGAGCTTTTGTGCTCTCTGAGGCCAGAAACAAAGCCTGTACTGGGTGGAGGTGCCCCCCCCCCCTTGTAGGAAATGTAACACCTAGCAGTGAACTCCACCTAGTAGAGATGCCCGCCTCCTGGACACAGCCCCCACTTTTGGCAGCAAGTCCAGAGGTGATAATGAGAAAACCAAGGAGGAGTCACCCACCAGTCAGGACAACCCCTAAGGTGCCCTGAGCTGAGGTGACCCCTGCCTTTAGAAATCTTACATCTTGGTTTTGGAGGATTCCCCCAATAGGATTAGGGATGTGCCCCCCTCCCCTCAGGGAGGAGGCACAAGGAGGGTATAGCCACTCTCAAGGACAGTAGCCATTGGCTACTGCCCCCCAGACCTAAACACACCCCTACATTTAGTATTTAAGGGCACCACCCCAGAACCCAGGAAATCAGATTCCTGCAACCTGATCTACAAAGAAGGACTGCTGACCTACAAGCCTGCAGAGACAACGGACAACGACAACTGCTTTGGCCCCAGCCCTACCGGCCTGTCTCCAGAGTCGAAAACCTGCAACCAGCGACGCATCCAGCAGGGACCAGCGACCTCTGAAGCCTCAGAAGACTGCCCTGACCCCCAGGACCAAGAAACTCCTGTGAGCAGCGGCTCTGCTTAACAACAGCTACATCTTTGCAACAAAGAAGCAACTTCCAAAGAAGTCACTCTTCCCGCCGGAAGCGTGAGACTTCACACTCTGCACCCGACGCCTGATGCTTGAGATCCAGAAAACCAACACCACAGAGAGGACTCCCCGGCGACTGCGACCCCGTGAGTAGCCCGAGACGACGCCTGCAGAGAGAGTCCAGAGGCTCCCCCTGACCACCACTGCCTGTAGCAAGGGCCCCGACGCCTGGACCAAGCACTGCACCCGCATCCCCCAGGACCAGAAGGAACCGAACTTCAGTGCAGGAGTGACCCCCAGGCGACCCTCTGCTTAGCCCAGGTGGGGGCTGACCCAAGTAGCCCCCCCTGTGCCCTGCCTGCACCGTCCGAGTGACCCCTTGGTCCCTCCATTGAAACCTAATTAAAACCCGACGCCTGCTTTGTACACTGCACCTGGACACCCCTGTGCCGCTGAGGGTGTGTTTTGTGTGCCTACTTGTGTCCCCCCAGTGCTCTACAAAACCCCCCTGGTCTGCCCCGAGGACGCAGGTACTTACCTGCTGGCAGACTGGAACCAGAGCACCCCTGTTCTCCATAGGCGCCTATGTGTTTTGGGCACCTCTTTGACCTCTGCACCTGACCGGCCCTGAGCTGCTGGTGTGGTAACTTTGGGGTTGCCTTGAATGCCCAACGGTGGGCTGCCTATGCCCAGGAACTGAGACTTGTAAGTGTCTTACTTACCTCACAATCTAACCAATACTTACCTCCCCCAGGAACTGTTGATTTTTGCAGTGTCCACTTTTAAAATAGCTTATTGCCATTTTAACAAAAACTGTATATGTTATTGCTCTAATTCAAAGTTCCTAACTTACCTGTGTGGAGTACCTTGCATTTGATGTATTTACTTCAAATCTTGAACTTGTGGTTCTTAAAATAAATTAAGAAAATATATTTTTCTACATAAAAACTATTGGCCTGAAGTTAAGTCTTTGAGTGTGTATTCCTCATTTATTGCCTGTGTGTGTACAACAAATGCTTAACACTACCCTCTGATAAGCCTACTGTTTGACCACACTACCACAAAATAGAGCATTAGAATTATCTAATGTTGCCACTATCAACCTCTAAGGGGAACCCTTGGACTCTGTGCACACTATCTCTCACTTTGAGATAGTATATACAAAGCCAACTTCCTACACCAGCTATTCAGCTCATGAGCTGTAAGTCAGTAGCTGTTTTGTGACTATTTTTTTTATGTGGACTAGTCTATAATGGACGAGACCGTAACAGCGCCCCTCTGCAGGCCCAGCGGTGTGTGGACCCTGAGGCTTACCCATACTGGTGGGGGCCCCTCAGCCCCTACTGATATTAGTGTGGGGGCCCTTTTGCCTCTCTTGCATGGGGCCCCCTCAAGTTTTGTTACACCACCGTAATGGACCAGATTTGGAAGAAAGCAGCCATCTCTGCACCCCACAGCCGGGGGCAGTCGATTAACCAGGCACCCCAAACATTTGCCAGGAATTGTGTCTCTTAAAGAACGTCTAGAAGTGATGCACACACTGAATGCTGCTCTCTTAGGGTCATGCATTCAGTGAGCCAGGAGACTCATTAGAACTTTCTAAAAATGTTTCTATGGGGGTGCTGTGCTAGCTACAGCCCCTGAAAACATTAAACAAAAGTCTGTGTGAGGCCCTTGCCCCATTCTAGGGGCACTACAAGGATGTATTATTGCCTAAAAACAACCTTGCAGGGCATCATGTACTGCTCCCTGGCACCAGCAGTAATTATGAAATGAGCGACTATTCCGCTCATTTCATGTTAATACTGCCTTTAAAAATAGTTCTTTTGGTGTACCCATCCAACCAGTCACTTTGACATTCCATCGTTCACAACCTCTGTTTATCAGAGATGTGCATGCCACTAACACTCATTTAACCGGTGTCCACGTCATGCCATTCCCGAAAACTTGCTGAAACTCACCAGTTCACACTGCGACAAGTCAGGCAGCCATTATCAAGCAAAGCTGGACTGGGGTGACGGCAAGCTTACCATGTGATTGCGAAATGTTCCAGATGTGGCCCAGGGCTCACTGCTGGGCCGCCTCATTGACATGCAGTTGTTATCAAAATGGCACAGTACAAAGGGAAATAGAAATGTCCCTGCTGGAGCATCTGCACTTGAATCTGAACCTTTGCAGTACGTTGAGACACCACTAGGTGGCAGCCTAAGACTGCTGCTTTACTTCACCTTGCGGAAGCCCTGCACTGGCTGGCAAGCCCTGCCTGGGTTGCAGCTGTTACCCAACGCTGTGTGTGTGAGACACTCAGAGATATTGATATTGCTCCTGACAAGTTTATTTTCACTTAATGCTCTGCTCTTTTATGCAGATTGTGTTGTTTACAGGGCCCATCCAGGGAATGATGTCATAATGCATCTCATAACCCCAGCTGACGTCATCTAACACAGCTAGATTCTAGCAAGCCCATTGGTGAGATGCAGGGTTGGGTAACAGACCTCCTTTTCTCTCTTCATTGGATGGATCCATTGATGGTGAGTTTAGACTTGTTAGGGGAACCTCTTCTTTCCCCCACACGTCTATCAGTGCCTCTAGAGCATGGGTACTCACAAACTTTTTCTCGGGGGCCAAAATTGCAGTATGGTTTGCGGCCGAGGGCCGCACTGAAGTGACAGCGGGGCGGGGGCGGGGCTTAGAGGGGGCGGGGCTTAGAGGGGGAACAACCACCCGCCCCCTTTTTCAAAACATTGTAACACACACAGCGCCATCTGCACACAGCGCCATCAGCACTCACCCCTACCCCAGTAACACACACAGCGCCATCTGCTCTCACCCCTACCCCAGTAACACACACAGCGCCATCTGCACACAGCGCCATCAGCACTCACCCCTACCCCAGTAACACACACAGCGCCATCTGCACACAGCGCCATCTGCTCTCACCCCTACCCCAGTAACACACACACAGCGCACACACACAGCGCCATCAGCACTCACCCCTACCCCAGTAACACACACAGTGCCATCTGCACACAGCGCCATCTGCTCTCACCCCTACCCCAGTAACACACACAGCGCCATCTGCACACACCCCTACCCCAGTAACACACACACAGCGCACACACACAGCGCCATCTGCTCTCACCCCTACCCCAGTAACACACACAGCGCCATCTGCACACAGCGCCAACAGCTTGACACAAATGTCAGTCAGCACCTATGTTCCTTAACTAATGTTATGCTTAATTTATTAATTTCATGATTTTGAACTCCTAGGAGGTCCACATTAAAAACAAACGAAAAATAAGATCACAATGAGGAAAATCAATAACGGACGAGACAAGATACAATAAAATGTAAGAATTATTACAAAGTGCAACACTATTAAAACTTCAAATATTCACTAAAATGGTCAATATACATTTAAAAATGCTCTAAATAAGTTAAAAATCTGAAATCAAACCATTTCATTTGGGTTGTTATATAGCCACGTTACTCAAAGTACGGCTCGCGGGCCGCCAAGGTAGGTCCGTGGGGCCGCTGGCGGCCCGCGGGCCGTACTTTGAGTAACGTCGCTCTAGAGGCTCTGGGGGCCCGAAGAGGCATTATTCTACAGGCCACGCACTGTTCCCAGACTTGACCTGTGTGTAAAGATTTATTAATACAGGGACTGCAAACACTGCAAAAACCACTAGATGGCGCCAGAAGCTTCCATATTCCCTCTTTGCCTTGAAAGTTAGAAAGAGTTGCTCGAGTTCACCCCCTGCACATTATTTACAGACCCCCCCCCACCCCCTCCGGGCTCTGCAGTCCAGTGAATTAGGTCTGGCCGCTGCTGCCTGTGCACGGGGTGGGCACTGGGAGGCGCTGCTGAGAAACCCCCCCTTACACCACATCTCTTGTACAAACACACAGGACAAGGAGCCACCTGGCAGCTGTGAAGTGGGTTGTATATCAGTGGTGCCCCCCTCTGCTGCAGTCTAGACGTGAGATAAAGGTCCTGGGGTGCATTTCAAGGATGTATTTTTTTGTGAGTATTAATAAAGTGTGGCCCTGACCCGGGATGGGGAGGTGAGAGTGGTAAGGGGTTGGGAGTGGGGGGGGGGACGGACGGACACCACACACAGAAACCCGCAGACACCCAGAGGGGTGGTATGCTAACCATGAGCGATCACAGCAAAACATGTAAATGTAAGAAAAACACAGCATTTACATGGAGAGAAGTTGGGGGGTGTTCAATCAATCAATCAGTATTTGTATAGCGCAGCACTATCACCCCTGGTGGTATCTGGGCGCTGGAGCCGGGTCTTGAGTTTCCTTGTGAAGTTCGCCAGGGAGGGTGCGGTGCGTAGCTGGAAAGGCGGGTCATTCCAGGTCTGGGCTGGTATGTAGAAGAAGGAGCAACCTCCGCTGCGACGCATGAGCGGGGAAGTGTGCGAGGGCCATGGAGGAGGAGCGCAGGTGTCTAGCAGGTTGATGGAAGTTCACGCGATGGTTGATGTAGGCCGGTCCCTGATAGTGCAGGGCTTTGTGGGCGTGCGTGAGGCTCTTCAACTGGCATCTCTTCTGGATGCCAGATTACAGCTCGATTTTAGCATTTGACATTCAGGGGGCAGCGCGGTCGAGGTTAACTCTTGGAGGGTGCGTGTGGGTCAGAATCTTTACTTTACGCAGTGCCTCTGCCATTCATACTAAGGAGCATATTTATGATGCCCCTAGCGCCACTTTGTGCCACATTTGTGTCATTTTTTTTATGCAAATGTGGCGTTAAGGTTCCATTTTCCACGTGCCATATTTACAAAGTGGCTCAATGCATGCATTTCGCCACTTTGTAAACCCTTGCGGCACATTGTGCCTGCGCCAGGCCTAATGTATGCAAGGGTGGCGCTCCCAAGTAGGGAGGCCCAGAAAAATGGTGCAGCGAAATGTACTAGATTTCACTGCACCATTTTTAGCGTCATTATTAACCCCTGCCTAAGGAAGGCGTTAAGATGGCACTCCAGTTGAAAACAATGGGCCTCCCTGTGCTTTGTTGCATTGCGCTAATCCAGTAAAGTGCCACATTAGAACCATGAACTATGAGGCTAATGTGGACATGGCCGCCATGTGGCGCTGTATTGTAAATACAACACATACGTGGTGTCGTTAGGGGGACGCAATGGGC
This sequence comes from Pleurodeles waltl, assembly GCF_031143425.1. Lineage (NCBI taxonomy): Eukaryota > Metazoa > Chordata > Amphibia > Caudata > Salamandridae > Pleurodeles > Pleurodeles waltl. The sequence continues at coordinate 11,928,908 of NC_090446.1, forward strand.
CGCTGGAAATGTGGCGCATCAAGAATGATGTGCCACTTTTCCATAAGTATGCCCCTAAATATATTGTCCAGGAAGTGCTAATCTCTATCGAAAACTTTAAAAGACTTAGTTCAAATTAGGTAGAAATGTGCAGCAACGTCAGAAATTCCTGTACCATAAATCAATATTTCTATTTATCAGCAGATACCCAGAACTCACCCGACCTTCCTGCACCTCAGAAAAGAGCTGAAGACACCTCCTGGTTCATAATCAAAAGTGTTCTGTACCCTTTCAAATGATACTGAATCATATCTCACGGCTCCCCCACACGATTACTACTCAGATTATATGCAGGTATGTTTGTGATCTGTGGATACACATCTGTGCACACACACATATATGCATACCTATGCACACAAGCAAATGCATACCCGCACACGCATGCACACACGTGCACACATACGCATGCATACACACATATACACACTCATACCTGCCCACATACTCATGCACACATATTCAAACTGTAGTGTCTTAGGACTGTGAGCACTAGGACCCTGCCGCCCTGGGCAGACTCAATGTAAGAATTACATAATCATTTGGGAGGTGTTACGGTGTGGTGATTAACGGTTATGAGATAATGAGACGTTCCAGTTTGAATGTTGTAAGCTGATGAATAAAGATGTTGGGTAAGAGCTCCTTGTGTGGCGTGTTCTTGTGCATGCTCCCGGGCTGGGGAAGAAGCAACGCACACATTCACAGCATCCTGGTCTGTGTTTTTACATGTTTTGTGCACATTTGTGGCATGGATACAGTCACACCAATCACTATTATTACTGCATTCCAAGCACAACATATGGTCTAGGGCTTGGGTACTGCCAAACATTTCTGCTGGGGCCAAAAAATATAGCGGCATATTAATGAGCCCCATGCGCCACCTTGTGCCAAATTAGCGTCATTTATTTTTACACTAATGTAGCATAAGATTGGCAAAAATGTCACGCCATATCTTCAAAATGATGCAATGCACGCATTGCGCCACTTTATAAACCCTTGCGCCACATTATGCCTGCACCAGGGTGTTCCTTCGTTAGGAGGCCCAGAAAAATGGCGCAGTGGAATCTATGAGATTCCACTGCACAATTGTTTTCATCGTTTTTAAGGCCTGCTCAGTGCAGGCATTAAATAGAGGCACACCATTGTTTATAAAGGGCCTCTATGTACTTTGCAGGATTAGCGGCAACATTTTTTACACTAATCCTGCAAAGTACCACATTAGCGTCAGAAGTTATGACGCTATTGATCCTAACATGTGCCACAGTTCACCATATCATTAATAAGATGCACGCATGGTGGCGTTAGGGTGCGCAACAGGGAGCAATAAAAGTGGTGGTTCATGTAATGAAGCGCCATTTCTCTTAAACCTGGGCCATAGTCTGTGGCAGGCCCGAGGGCAGCATTGATACCAGCAGAGTGAGAGTAGGATGGTGGGCGTAAAGAGAACTGAAATATTTACATGGTGTGGACAAGAAACCAAGCCTTCACGTGGCCTCTGTCTCAGTGCTTAATTTGTGCTTGTTGTTTCCGGTGCTGAGCACCGGCACTTATTTTTGAGGACTGGCACTTAGGGCCTGATTCTAACTTTGGAGGACGGTGTTAAACCGTCCCAAAAGTGGCGGATATACCACCTTCCGTATTACGAGTCCATTATATCCTATGGAACTCGTAATACGGTAGGTGGTATATCCGCCACTTTTGGGACGGTTTAACACCGTCCTCCAAAGTTAGAATCAGGCCCTTAGTCTTCTGCCTCAAGCATTTGGTGCGAGCAAAAGACAAGTTTGGGAAAGACGGAGGAAGAGAAAAACGAAAAAGATTCACAATGAGGGAAAGCAGAAAGCTGCAGGTATGAGCTGAAGGGGCAGGTAGTGGCTTTAAATGGATTAAAGAGGCCTGATATGGCTTCAGGATTACTCTGCCTCAGTATTCCAGGCTCGCACATTTAATTGTAAGAGCCGCATGTTTAGGAGGAGGCCTTTCAGCACCGGCAGCTTTTTATTTACAAATTAAGCACTGTTCTGTCTGCCACCCGCGCTCTAACCTCTAAAGCCAAGAATTAAAGACAAAGCATTAACTTTTGATGTAAAACGTGAGAAGGAAAGAGATACTCCCCTGGTGGCTGAACTGTAAACTGTGAATCCAAAAAACCTGGAATTAATCCCGGCTTCTGCAATTGGCCAATTTGTGTGACCCCAGGCAGTTGTTTACTTTCACTTTGCCTCCTTTTTGATTGTTGCTACACATGAGAGCACCTTGAAAGACGTGAGATCAGGATGTGTGCTGTACAAAACGCGCTTTTGTATTTAATAACCTATAATGTTGTTCCAGTTATATATTAACAACCCAGGCCACACAAAGGGTGCACCTGGCAAGTAGCTTGCCTCTTGGCTCACTGATGGCATTGTTGTAAGCTTGGGTTGGCAGCAAAGTTACTGCATGTTTCAAAATGATTACTTGTAATAAATGCCTCCAAATACAGTATAGTGACTCAATCGGATGTCCTAAAGCGAAACACTTCTGCATGTTAATGAAATAGACTTTTTTAAAAACATTTTGAAGAGAGTTTATCATATTTTTACATGATTATTGCAAGATCGCTTTAAAATTGAAAGTGTTTCTAAAGATAAGTTGTGCAGGGCACCCTCTTTGCCTCTTTACCATTTTTTGAAAGTTCCTGCTCTGTCAAGTAAGCAGCAACCCAGTGCTGCTTTCACCAGGGGCCGCATGCGCCCCCCGGGCCGTACTTTGAGTATCCCTGGTCTAGGGGCATAAGCTCAAGGATTGTTGGTTACTCCACTGTTGCAGAGGTCAGAGGTCACACACAAGTCATGGGTCAGACTGCAGCTGAAGCACCTCACTTGGGGTACGGTGTAGCTGGCAAGGGGCACCATTCTTTGGGGATCCACTTTGGTTTCGTAGTTTGGGGTGGAAATAGTCTCCCACGGGGCGGTCTGCAGGGATGCCGCAGTGCCAGGTGCTTCACCAGACCTCTGTGCCTTGTGACCAGCTTCAGGTGAACTATGAATAAACCAAAGGTCCTCACCTTCTACTGCGGAACAGACGCTGCTGACCCCGGCGAGCTGTCCACTAAAATTCAGACTGAAACTATCTCGGCCTTGTCAGGGTCAGGCTCCAGTTTCATATTGTGTACAAAAGTGTGTGATATGTGGAATGGGACTCCACTGAATATATGTGGCTCTTCAGCAGTTACTCGTCCAGATCATGACGTATGATCCTTCGAGTTAAATTCCGAGTAGTGTGTGAAAGTAGTAAGAACATCCTGGGGTGTGAGCCTCACTAATTCACATGGAGACCCGTGCAGATCCACCTTGGAGGCCCTGTGTGTGTGTGTGGCCCACAAATGTGAGGCAGGCGAGAGAATGATTGCACACTTTGAGGCATATTTACAAAGAACTGGCGTAGGGCAGCGCCACATAGCTTCTTGCTGAGTAGCCCTACACCAATGTGAAGGAGCAGGAATGCACTGTATTTACAAAACACAGTGCATTCCTGTCCTTTCCCACTGCGCTGTTGCACAATTGGCTGCCAGGCGCCAATGCAAACACTCTTGCAGCAAGGTGTAAGGGTGCCTGCATTGCATACAGGATTGTTTTTGTGCATGAAGACACATGAGGTGCTTTCGTCTTTCTATGTGTGCTGCAGAATGCTGCTTTGACTTACTCCATATCTATGAGGCCATGAAAAGCCACGCAAAATGGCTTTGGGTGGCCTCATAGATATGTTTGAGAGGCTTGCATCACCGGAACATAAAAAGTGATGCTTTGGTGGTGCAAGCCTCTTGTACATACGCCCCTCTGTGTACTGAGGGCAGGTTACAACCCCCTCAGCCTTCATCTGTTGAAGTGCATCCTCTGCATTTGAAGGGTGAGAGGAAACTGCCCTTTGATGTGCACAGATGTTCCCCTCTGAATTCATCCACCTTCCCTGCCCCAGGAGTGTCCCACGGACAGGTTTGTGTAGTACGTACTCAGCCTGCTAGCCATAGCTTTTGTGGCCTTTGTTATTATCCCTTGACTGGGCACACTGACCCACCCCCTTCAATCAATCAATCAATTAGGATTTGTAAAGTGCAGCTAATCACCCGACAGGGTATCCAGGCACATGCAGGCCCCAGAGAAAGCAGTAGTTCTAAAGTTCAAAGTATATCACTAGGACATCCTGCTGGAGATGTCGAGCATCCCTAAGCAAAACAGAAAGTACAGAGGGCTGGAATCCACATTCTTGTGTTTCCGGCGGGTTCAAACCCAGTGACTTTGTGCCAGGACTCTCATGCCAACAAGGGAGTACATCCGAGTCTTCTTGAGTGACCCTTGGGTACCTGGCGGGGGTCCTAGGCCCCAGCATCCTTGTTAGACCAGGACCAGACTTGGAGAATGTATGAATTTTGCTAGAACTGCTGGGGACTCTAACCATGAGGGATGAAGAACCCTGGAGGTGTCCTGGAGAAGAATAAGCTGTCCAGAAAGTGCTTCTCAGAATAAAGCATGGGAGCTGTGCTTGGGCATTTAAGGCAACAACTACCAACCATCTTGAGAACCTCTGAAGTGTCTGCCCACTAGTGGCCAAGATGAAAATCAAAATATCCAACAGGGACAAATCTATACAAAATATCTAAGCAAAAAACTCAATTTTTTACTGAATAGTAATTTCTTTATTACAAATAAATTAATTCAATCATAATGTCAACAAATCGCCTGTACACCTAAACAACTCATACACAAAATCAAATTATATGCAAATCAAAAACAACCCTAACATTCCAAACGAGTACCGCGATAATATATAGGCTGCTTAACCATCAAGTGGCAAGCAGTCACACTTCCAGGTAGTGACAGTTGTGGAAGGAAAGTATCCAGCTACAGTGAGAAAAGTCTATCACTGAATAAAAGTCCGATCCAATCCACCAATTGTTCAATCCAAATGTTTCAGGAATTCCATGGGTCACTCCATAGTACATTATAGTCGACGCGTTTCGGCCTTATCAACTACGGCCTCCTCAGGACAATGAAGACAGTGCCTTAACTTGATGAAATCATAGGGAGCACAAGCACTAATTCAATAGTGAGTGCAACCGGACTGGAGCTATTAAACACGAAGTTGCCAGCCGTTGTTTAGGAGAATTGAAAGCTTCGCCATGTGGCCAAGAGGCTGAGGTTTAACTGGCCCACCTCTCAAGACTTGGAGTCAACCTAGGACTGTTAGTGGGACCTAAGAACTTTGAGCTGGAATACTGGACCTAAGTCCACGTGTCTGCAGCTACACGGGGCATGAACAGCCGACCCTGGTTGCAGCCACTCTGTATCTGTGGCTTTAGGTGCAGAGTACCCTAACTATGTCTGGAAAGTTCCTTGATCACCCCCAAACCCTGAAAGCTTGCCTTCCCAGATCTGAGCTGAGGTGTGACTCAAGCTTGTGTTACTCCTGCCTTGATACAGCTTCAAAGTACTGTGCCCCTGGGACTCAGGCACCAGGTACCAGCTTCAGTCCCCCTACTAATGACTTTCACTTTGGAGACTGTTCAACTCCCCCTTTTTGCTTTCATTCCCCCGACTGGTGCACTGAGGATAGTGACCTTGTTTGGGTCTTTTATTCAACAAGTCATTTGAAAACATTGGCACCACAACCACCCAGGACCTGCAGGAGGCAGCCCTAAGCTTGCATTTGCTGCAACCACTCCAAGCAACCACTACTCTCTTAGTGCAGGTGTGCGTAACTCAGGGGAGGCGGTGCTAAGCTTGCGTTTGCTGCAACAACAGACTTCCTGCTGTCACGCACATCCACCCACTCTACGCAACCACTACTCTCTGAGTGCAGGTGTGCGTAACTCAGGGGAGGCGGTGCTAAGCTTGCGTTTGCTGCAACAACAGACTTCCTCCTGTCACGCACATCCACCCACTCTACGCAACCACTACTCTCTGAGTGCAGGTGTGCGTAACTCAGGGGAGGCGGTGCTAAGCTTGCGTTTGCTGCAACAACAGACTTCCTCCTGTCACGCACATCCACCCACTCTACGCAACCACTACTCTCTGAGTGCAGGTGTGCGTAACTCAGGGGAGGCGGTGCTAAGCTTGCATTTGCTGCAACAATGGACTTCCTGCTGTCCTGCACATCCACATGTTCCACAGTGCCATTACTCTCTGAGTGCAGGTGTGCGAAACTCAGGCATGCCAGCGGTCAGGGCGAGTTGTCAGTGGGATTAGTCTACTCACATGCCTCTGCTCTAACCAAGACAGGTGTAAGAACAGTAGTAACATTAAGGACCATATTTATGAGGCCCCTCGGCTGCAGTTGTGTCACTTTATGTGATACAACAGCGGTGCAAACCACTAAATCGATTTATGATGTCTCGCAAAGCCACTTTGCGTGGCTTTGAATGGCCTCATAAATATGGAGTGAGGCAAGACGGCGCCAATCGCTGCGTTGCCTTACTGTACATTAGGGAGATGTTCCATGGGCATTGAGGTGGGTGTTGCCATGCAAAACCCTTGGATTTTGACGGATTGCCAGATTTACAAGACCTTGTAAACCTGGGTATGCGCCAAAAACCTTACGCCTCCCTGGGGAAGCGTAACAGGGATCAATATTACTATTTCTCTTTGTTTTCTCCTGTATCTGTGTGTGCTGCATTCTGCAGCACACATAGAAAGAGGGAAAGTGCTTCCTGGGACTGTTTTTGTGCAGGAAGGTGCCCCTTGCACAAAAACTGCAACTGCACAGTTCCTTCTGAATTACTATGTAAATTGTAGGTTACTTCCTTAAAAAGCATTCTTGCACACATTAAAAAAACAGATTTATGCATGTAGAAAAGTGCAACACAAGAGAAAATGAAGTTTTGATTTGTTTTGTATTATTTCCAGGAAAATTATTTTTCGTGTGAAGAAACAGCTTGCACTTCACCCACCAATTGCGTGAGTTTCCCTTCCCATTACTAGCATAGATAGGAGTGCACTCCCTCCCTTCACTTAAGTAAGTTTCTGTCTTCACCGAAGAGGAAGGAGCCAGTCAACAGATTGTGAAGACTCACAAACATACAGGCCCACCATTCCCAGATCTGCCACAGGGAGCTCATTTGTTAAGATGTAGAATTGCACCACTGGGCTGTAGTAATGTGTGTGAGCAAATCTCAGGATGAGTGTAAATTCATATTTTGTGACAACAAACCATGACTTAACACTTGTGAATGAAGTGTTTGCACAATTAAATTTAATTTAGTTGTAAAAATACTTTTATGGATCAGGTCAAATAATTTTGTTCAGAAATGTCCATAATTATACAAACATAAAAGTGTGGCTAGTACATCTGAGCCAAGAGAAACCTGGCATGGGGCTTAAAATAACCACTAGTGGCCATGGTGCAACCACAGCTGTTTCAGGTTTACACCCATGATCTCCATTCAGCTGAGGTGAACCACCTCCCACAGCAGACTGGACATTCAGTTCTAGTGACGAAGAAGCTGGCGGTGTCGTGAGTACTGCCTGCTCACGTAGTGAACTCAACAGTTGTTTTACTTGAAAGTCATTCCAAGGGTAGTTTTTTTCACCGGTGTTATCCAGAAAGTGAGACAGCTCAGTGTGCTAATGTACCTGCTGCAGACCACCCTGCCCTCATGTGCACCCTGAAGTCTCAAATGGGACCCTCCGGCCACGTCGGTCACTACTTCTAGCCAACCGACATGAGCATGTTCACATGGGCACCTCTGGGCCCTCAGGATCCCTCTCACCTGCAGTGTCTCCAAGGGTTCAATACTCTAAATCAATACTGTTGGACTGCTACTGACTAGTAACTTGAAAATGTACCACTACACCAGTGACAAACAAGTCTACTTGAAAGTCTTCTCCACGTCAGACATGTTACACCTTAAACACTGCCTGCACCTCACCCAGACCTCTGCATCCAGGACCTACCTGAAACCCAACCTCACCAAAACAGAGCTTCTGCTACTTCCCGAGAACAAGAAGCAACAGCTGGTCCAGACTTTGCTCTATGACTTGCTGACTTGCTGTTGGATGGAGTCAAACCCCTACTTTCACCCAATGACAAATCACCCAGATTAACTCTGGACATATACCTCGTCCTCAGGGCATAAATCACCAAGAAAATCAAGATGGCCTGGACTCTGGTGTAACCCCTAAAGAAAGTGAAAATATTTCTTCCAGAAAGCAACTTTATAACTGATGTTCAAACCATTATCCTTGTGAGTCTGGATTGTTACATTGCCATGCTCCACTGACCCCCGACCTCCACATGGGTCCTTTCCCACACACCCCACCATGCTCATCCAGGGCCTGTTGAAATATGACCACAGCCAGGACAGCATCAGACTGGAGCCAAAGAAGTGTAAACAAATCATCAAGGCAACAGGCCTTCTCGCTCTATGCACCCTGCATCCGGAAGATATATCTCTATCTATCAGGACTGCCACAACCCTGCTCCAGTTTAGGAAAGAGCTGAAGACATCTCTGTAAAAACACCACATTTTGGTGAAGTAACCCCGCTCTCAGAAACCAGACTCCTCTCCAGTCTATCGATGAGTGTGTCTTTGCCTTGGACCGTACACAGCTCTCCTCTGCCTTTCGGCTACATTTGTGCTGTGCCAAAACAACATTTACACATACATATATACATAGGCATTAGCACTGGTTATTTTAGCCTTTCTTTAGTTGAAAGCTTAATAAGATGAGTTGGTATGAAAGACAAGCCTCAAGTGGACAGTGTTGGTTTGCCAGAAAGTGCAATACATTGCGTATTCTCAACTTTTGAATGGCCGTTGTCTCGCCCCTTCATCAGTTTTATCTCGCTCTCCTCATAAAGCGATCATGATCTGTCCTCCTCAGTGCCATTTGATTATTTTGTTTAAAAACATTGGAAAGGTAGAATTTAGAACAAACTTGGAAATATAAGGGGTTATCGTTAGGATCGTGTTTCCATAGGAAATGCATGTTTCGTGTTGCTAATAACTTTGACCCCATTTGACAAATCTCCACAAAAGTTTCCCAAAAAGTGCTACTTTTAGATTGGTTTTCAGGGTGATCCGTCAAGCAGGGAGAGAGAAAAAGACGGGGAAGGACCAGCAGAGCCGAGGGATCGCAATGTGCGATTAGATGGCTGCCACCACCTCAACCAGGGAGTGGTGGCAGCCATCTTAGGACTCGGGACTCGGTCCTGAGTTCTATAAGAAACACAAAAAACAACATAAGGGGCAGGGTACAGATACCTGATTCCCTAGGGCCCTCACCTAGATCCAAAAATGTTATTTTAATTGTAGATTTTGCAGAAAAATCACTGAGGATCTGTGGCAAAATTGAAAACAGGGTGTTTTTTTTTTATTTTAAAGGGGGTGAGCGTGGCCTCCTTCCAGCCCATTTTCAGCTGTGGGAATCCCATCCCCCTGGGACCTATGTATTGTTTAATGGGAGGGGGGCAGGTGGCTGCCTCCCCAGACCGCTTTTGGCCTAATAATCCCATTCTCCAGTGCCTGTTTTACTTTTTATGGGGAGAAGCATGGGGCTCCCCTCCCCAGGATGCTTTTTCGCCTGGGGCCTGAAATATTTTTGAGGGGGAAGGGACCCCCCTACCTGGGACATTTTTGGCTTTAGGACCCCATCCCTCAGGACCTGGCGTATTCTTTAAGGGGAGGGGGCGGAACAGCCCCCCCTCCCTGTGCCTCTAAAGGCCCAAGGGACCCCATTCCACAGGTCCGCTAAACTTTGTAAAAGGGAAGGGGCCGCATGGCCCCCTCCCTGAGACCTCTATGGCCCTAGGAATCCTATACCCTGAATGCAAGTCACATCACACAAGACACATTCATTTTTTTATGGCACAGGGCGATTAAGGGTCTGATTTACATTTATATATTGCGGCGGACGGGTTACTCTGTCACAACAGTAACGGATATTCTGTCTGCTGAAATACAAATTCCGTAATATCCTATGGGTCTGACATTTCTGCAGATGGAGTAAGTCATCCGCCAAAATATAAATCAGGCCCAAAGTGATTTGCCCTATATGACAGGAAGTTGAGCTAACCCCGGGACTCGAACCCAGGTCCGCATGTGCAAAGTCAGCACCTCTGGCTGTGATGCCACATCCTGGTCAGAGGGAGGGCGGCCGGCGGAAGCCACGTGCAAGCTCGGCTCGTAATGGGCTCGAGGTTCCAACAGAGCCGGCTTCTGGCTCGAGCTTTCGGAGGCTCCCCACCTCTACACACACTGTCTGCGTCACTTTTAACATTCGTAGCCAGATAGCGCACTGAGGCAGCGCTGTAATTTAGGGTCCTGAAGCCACCCTTCAGTCGAACGCCTGTGTCTATGTGGGTGCTATGGGCAGGGCCACTAGTACTATGTGGCGGCTGCATTTTCCGCATAACTATGGATTTGTTGCATTTGCCAGATAATGTGTAACATTCATAATCTGAAGATTTTAACAAATAAATGTTGTTTGTAGCTCGAACGGATCAAAAGTTACTAAGAGGTGCGACGAGGCGCGCGCCTCCCAGTGAAAGGTCCTTCGCAAAATGCCCCCTTTCTACTGCTTGACATGCATCCAAGTGTTAAACTGGTATTGATAAGATGAGACCTTTGATCAGACAGTGTTAACCTGAGTAAAAATGATAAGTCTGTTAAGGCATTACTACTATCACAAAATACACAACATTAAGTTACAATACTTGCCTTTTCGTGCCACACAATGCAGTAAATGTTGCTATATAATTCGCTATTTCCCTGCCGCATAATTCAGTGGTCCTGGACATGAAAGTTTCAGGGGGCACTCACTACATTCTGCAGGGGCCCCCCATCCTTTTGTGTTACATCAGTGCTTCGAGGCCACCACGTGGCAGCACGCAGCGCTTCAGAGCACCAGCTGCCTTCAGAGTGAGATCAGCAAACAGGACAAAAGTCGCAGAAGGTGACTGACAACCTACACAACAACGTGTGATCCAGGTAGCTGTGGTCTCACTGTACAAACTGATGAAGTGCTGTACGGTGTCACGATGCACTGCTCTTTACAACAACAGGCACATACATTTAATGCGTTCTGCGCCTCTCGGAGAGGTCCCTGCAGCAGGCGGTGCTGACTGCAAGATCTGCTGGTGTTGTAATGTGTTACTCATGTCTGCCTCTTCTCCAGCCGGCTTTTGTGTCGCTGGTGTTTACAGACGTGTTTCTATTTCCGTGTAATGTGTGTTTATTAAGTGGATTAAGCTCATCTGTTGATCCCTGGAGGTTATTCCCAAACCTACCCTGGGTGACCTTGTGCTGGGCGTGGTAGTGCGTGATGGACCGTGTTCTAGCGCCTTGACTCACGCAAGACCCGGCTGGCTGGTTTGCCAGGGCGTCCTCACACCGCCAGGGGGATGGGCTTGAAGTGTGTGCTGTGGGCATAGAAGTAGCACCGCCCAGCATGCAGGAGCTGTGAATAAGAACCCATTGCACAATCCCTGTGGGAGAGGCGTGGAAACAACGCCCCCTGCTGCCGGGTACTGTTACTCTCACCAGCACTGGCCAGGAGCCAATGGGCTCTTCACCTGATTGGAATCTGGTCTGGGTTCACCCCTGTTCTCCTGGAGTCGAGGGCTGCTGAACTGCGCCCGGAGAAGTTGTCTTGCTGCATTGCGCTGCATGAAAGAATAATAAATCTGACCCCTAGCTTTCTGCCAAATTGGGCGTAATCCCCTTCAGCCTTTTAGGGTGCAGCACTGTTCAGAACCCCTACGGGAAACTGCGTGAGGAAACTGCTTGATGGGTCACTTTGAAACATTCCTAAAAGTTGCTTAGGAGGATGAATTTGTTTTGGGAAAGTTTTGCTAAGATTCATCAATTGGTGCCAAAGTTATTAGTAAAACAAAAAATATATTTCCTACGGGAACCGGAACCTAACTATAACTACACAGTAGTGACCATCACTGAGTAATATATATTTGTAGGAGGCTGGCCTGGTTTGTAGTGGGTACCTGAGGTACTTACACCTTACACCAGGTCCAGGTATCCCTTATTAGTGAAATGTAGGCAGTGTCTGGAAGCCGGGCTCTCTACGGGTAGCTGTGGATGAGCAGCCAAGGCCTAACTAGGAGACATGGAAAGCTCATGCAATACCACTGTAGTCACACACATGAAAGGAAGCACACAGTGTTATAAAATAAAGGTTCTTTATTTCGGCGACACAAATGCCAAAAATACCATAGAGACTATACTCCCTTAGGAGGTAAGTAATACACAAATTATATACACTAGTATGCAAAATTAGGCAAGAAAACAGTTAGAAAACAGTGCAATTAGTGCAAATCACAATAGTTAGAAATAGCCTGGGGTAACTCAAACCATATACTAAGAAAGTGGAATGCGAATGCCGGTTTCCCACCTAGGCAAGTGTAGTGTGTAGAGGGTCGCTGGGAGTATTAGAAAGCCCTAAAGGTAAGTACTAGATCCCACCCCAGTGCCCAGAAAACCAGGAGTAAAACACAGTAACTTTCCTAGAACACACAAGAACATGTGATTGAAGATTTTGTAAGAACCAGAAGAGACTGCAAGATACCAACAGTGGATGCCTGGACCTGAGGACCTGTGGAAGAAGGGGGCCAAGTCCAAGAAGCACAGAAGAGTCCAGGGAGAACAGGAGCCCCTGCCAACCCGGATGAAGGTGCAAAAGAAGAATCACCGGTGAAGAAGAACAGTCAGGACTGCACCCAAGAAGACGGAGTCGGGTTCCTGGATGGTGCTAGTGATGTCGCACGCCGGATGGAAGATTGCAGTCAGGTTTGTGTCACTAAAGTCCACTAACAAGCCTTTGTAAATGAAAAGCTCACGGTTAACGGAAAATGGTGCTGCCAGGGACCAGGTTGGACCAGGTGGACTCTATCCAGGAGCGGGAGTCGGAGGGGGCTCTCAGCAACTCAGAGAGCCCACAGAAGACCAGGCAGCACACACAGGAGTCCCACAGCACAGGGACACAGAAGGTGCAAAAGGAGGCTCACGCAGCGCTACAACACAGGCTCCCACGCCGAAGGGAACCCCTCAGGAAGCTCTGCGCCACAAGGTGGAGTGCTGGGGGCCAGAGCTGTACGGTGGATGAAGAACTTTGTAGAATGATGCTAAAAAGCCTTGACAACTGCAAAACACGCGATGCACAGGGGTACTGTCTTACTTGGGGACGCAGGCTCTTACCTCCAGCAAAGTTGGACAGTAGGACGTCAGGACTGTCCGGATCACTTTAGTCCACCACCCATAATGCAGGATAAACGCAGATCAGCAGGAGAGAGGATCCATGCCACCAGTCGTCGATACAGTAGGTGCCTGCTGAAGAAAGGGAGTGACTCCTTCACCCCAAGGGAGATTCCTTCGTTCTTCTGGTGCAGGCTGAAGACAGGCAGTCCTCTGAGGATGCACGACTAGGAAACAGTTGCAGTTGCTGGCAGGAGCTGAAGATACAATGTTGCAGAAGTCGTCTTAGCTTTTTTGTTGCAGTTTGCAGAGTTCCTGCAGGGTCCAGATGCAGTTTCTTCGGTGAGAAGGTGAAGTAAAGGATGCAGAGGAATCCTGCTGGAGTCTTGCAATCTGAATCTGAAGAACCATCCAAGAGAGAGACCCTAAATAGACATGAAAGGGAGATTGGTCACCTAACCAGGTAAGCACCTATCGGGGGGGGGCTCTGACGTCACCTGCTGGCACTGGCCGCTCAGATGCTCCCAGAGTTCCCTGCCAACCTTGGAAACAAGATGGCAGAACTGAGGGACCCTCTGGAGGATCTCTGAGCACCACGGTGATGGACAGGGGAGTGGTCACTCCCCTTTCCTTTGTCCATTTTCGTGCCAGAGCAGGGCCTGTCGGTCCCTGAGCCGGTGTAGAATGGATTATGCAAGGAGGGCACCAAATGTGCCCCTCAGAGCATTTCCAGTGGCTTGGGGAGGCTACCACTCCCAAGCCTGTAACACCTATTTCCAAAGGGAGAGGGTGTAACACCCCTCTCCCAAAGAAAATCCTTTGTTCTGCCTTCCTGGGCTTGAGGTTTTCAAGCAACAGGAGGGCAAAAACCTGTCTCGGAGGTGGCAGCAGCTGGGGCTGTCTGGAAAACCTCAGACGGCTGAAATGGCAGTACTGGGGGTCCTCTAAGGAGCCCCCAGAGTGCATGGAATCATACGAACAATGCTTACAAAAGCCTTGGGGTATGATTCCAACATGTTTGATACCAACCATGCCTATGTTTGGAGTTACCATTATGTAGCTAGACATAGGTAGTGACCTATGTTTAGTACACACGTAAAATGGTGTCCCCGCACTCATGAAGTCCGGGAAAATGGTCCTGGAGGTGGAGGGGGCACCTCTGCTAGTGCAGGGGTGCCCTCACACACAGGTACCCTGCACCTTGTCCTCAGGGCTGGAGGGCCTGCTACAGAGGTAAATTATTAGTGCCCTGGTGCAGTGTAACTGGCAGTGAAAGGGTGCTTGCACCACTTCACGCAGGCTGCAATGGCAGTCCTATAGAAGCCTGTGCATGGGCTCCCTATGGGTGGCAAAAGAAATGCTGCAGCCCATAGGGATCTCCTGGAACCCCAATGCCCTGGTACCTAAGTACAATATACTAGAGACTTATAAGAGGGCACCAGTATGCCAATTGTGGGTGACATACTTGGTTACCAGTAGGCAACAACCATAATATAATTTAATGGAGAGAGCAAAACTACCGGGGGCCTGGTTATCAGGATCCCTTTGAACACAGTCAAACACACTGACAAACAGGCCACAAGTGGGGGTAACCAAGCTAGAAAGAGGCTACTTTCCTACAACGCACACATGCATATTGCATTATGGAATAACACTGATTATGAGTTGAAGGCGATCAAGGTAACTCACATTACGTTTTAGGCACAGAATGACATTTCTTGTAATACCTGTGGGGACAAGGGCACCTTGTGGTTCCTCAGCTGATGTCCCCGAAGCAGACTCATGTTTTTGGCTGCAGTTCTGGACTCAGTTCAAGGGACCCCACGATCCGAGGCCAGGATCACACAAACACACAGAACATGTATAGGGCTTGGTTAGGTCCCATCTCAAGGTTGTCACTAATTCAAATTGTGTGGCATATCTGGTCGTATAGTAAGCGATACATGGATATTCCTAAATGCTTCTTGCATTTGGTGTATTTTATAAATATAACCTCTGTTAAATTAGCCAATATTTTAATTCCAAATGCCATAGAGGAACGAGGTGAGCATACACGTCTGATGTTGTGAAATAAGTTATGCCTGACACCACCCACACTCGGTAGGAAACAGTGAAAATGAAACATCCGGTTTATAGTTCGGATTGAAGGGTACTCCCCGCAAAGGTGAGGGAGTATCCCAACTGAGTACCCGGTCTGCCAAACCCTCAGTCTGCTGCCTCATTTAGAGATGGGTGGACCTTAGGTTTTCCGTGTTTGGAACCCCTGTTAGCTCCATCGACAAAATACCTCGTCCGGGGGCCAAGGTGACTTGTGGCCCTCAGAAGAACAACATTACACCCTCTGCCCTGTTTAGGGTGGGTGGTGTTGTGTCATGTTTTATTCTGCATTGCCACCAGGAAAAAACTATGGGTGAGGGATAGCAAAAAAAATAAAGATCTCCACACCCTGGGGAAAAAACTCCTGTGGTGGAAGGGTCATTCGTTTTTTGGTTCTCAGAAATAAACTCTCGCTTTGGGAGTTTGTTTCTGAAAAACAAAAACATTGAAGCACTTTGGTGGAGCACTGCCAAAGATAACTGTGGCCAATCACCAAACGTTTTGTACATTGAAAGGAGCAGCGTCTCCTTCCAAAGTACTGAGATGACCGCTGGCCTGGGTCACCTCTAAAAGTGACGGACGTCAGTCCGTCAGAATGGCGCAGGTAACGTCCTCCGCTGCCCTGGTGGATGGAGTCAAACTTGCAACCAGGCTCTGAGTGTTATACAACAATAGCCAGGGTAGAAAGAACCCGCGTTTGTTCACATGTGGACCTAGAGCTTGATATCATTCACATCTTCAGTCTGATTTTTTAGATGTAATAACTGAATATAAAATATTTACTCATAATGTTTTGTAGCCCGTGCCTTTGTCACTGATTTAAACGTGCAGAGGTGGGCTTTGGGTTAGCAGCCACTGGCTTGTGAGATGATGATATTCCAACAAGGGAGGCCCACGGATCACGTGAGTCGGGGTGATAACTATAGCAAACCGCGCGCTGGTCCCAGTAACTATACTTTTGATGCAAAGAACTAATCGGCGAATCAAGTTTATTCAAAGGAATTTATGAGAAACCGTTTCAAGGCACACAGCAGTGCAGTGCATATCAGTGCAAACCAAAGGAGCTCAGTGCTCTGTTGTGAGGTGATGCACTCAAGTGATGAACTGTGACCAACAAGTGTATCAGTGAACACAAGAACAGCACGGCCAGTTTCCGCAAGTTCTCTGTAATCACACAGGCTCCTCGGTCCATTTGGCTCTTTGCATGAAAGTGTTGTTACCAGGGACCAGTGTGATTTTTAGTTCTTGGTTTGTTAGGGTCAGATTACCAAACAAAAGTGTCAGTTACATTATGGACCAGTCAAGAGGAGTATTGTTTTCTTGCTGCCCCCTTGGCTTCTACGTGTATGAGTTGAGTCTGCCTCTAGAGTGCTTCCATTGCAATGCATGGACTCTGATGGGTCCTTGCAGTGCAAAGGAAGCCCTTTGTTAGACTTAAGATAGAACATGTGAGAAGAGTTGCTTGCAGAGAGTCAGACTGACTTCTGCTGCCCTCAGAGATCCGCTCCCTAAGGGTCCAGTTGGGTCACTCGTTCTCTAGCCTAGCTGCCAACCTTCTGAGGGAGCAAGATGCCACATAGATGTACAATACTGACTGACAGGCCTAGGGTGGGATTAATAGCTCTACAGCCCCAGAAATACTCTGATTGCACTGAAAAGAAAAATGACCTGCATCAAAGCACATGATGTGCCGAACCCTAAAATGCACCCGCCCTCCTTCTAGTGCAGAACATATTGCCTTGGCATCCTGGAAGTGTCTCTCGAGCTCCCCCACAAATGTTCTGTGAAGTCCCAAGGATGTGAAGGGCTGTTCCCTGTTGCTCTTCAGGCAATGCAATGAATAACTGGGAACCTCCCCTGGATCTTACTTTCTTGGCCAGGGGTGTGTGCGTTAAAACTGCCTCACTTGTGGAGCACGTTGCGTGTGTTGCATCCCTCGACTCTGTGAGGTGGCAGTGGCCAAACGCGTAACCATCATGGAGTCCATGGCCAAAGGTGAGACACCCAGTCCTGAGAGGCAGCTAATTTCCTCTCCATATTGTTCTGAGAAGTGGAGTCCGATCTTCTTCTGCTGCGAAAGCGAGGGCCACCAAGGATGGCTCTCTGAAGAACGGCTCTTTGCTTCTCCTCCCATAGGTGGTTTCACCAAAGGCCACGAGTTCCCGTGGGAGCCAGCGGGTGCCCAGGTCTCTGTCTAGTGACATTTTGAGGCAGAACACACTGTTAGCTGTTGTGTGTATGGATCTTGGATTTCAAGTGGAGGCTGTGGTTGGCTGCACCCCCCCCCACGATAAGTGTTGGCAATGGCCATCACCTCCTCTTCAGGTCTGGTCTGCACCTGCTTCATAACTCTTCACGGTGGCCCTGCTACCTGATGGGGGTCTTCAATGCCTCAAGAGTTGTGTGTGAACAGTTGGCCTGCCTCCTCTGTGCCTTACTCTGGTTTGTGTGTCCTTTCCTGCTCCACGGGAGGAGGGGTGGTGTAGGTTGTGTGGCAGCTGACGCTTGGATCCTTGGTAGCCATGCAGAGTGCCTCCTCCTCATCCACAAGTTGAGCCTGCCCCACACTGGGCAGCCTGCTTTTGGTATCCGTATTTGTGGCTCAGTTGGACCACAGTTTTGCCATCTTCCTGTCGATGTTGTGATGTGGCTGCTTCCAGCATCTCTTGCCTGGATAGGCGGTAGGAGGCGGAGCCTCAGATCTTATGATGCTCAGTGCCCGGGTGGGCGTGAGCTGAGGCACTAAGTCATTTTGGGGAGAGGGCATCTGCCATCACACCGGCATGGCAAAGAGGAGAAGCAGCTGTTTTTCAATTCTCTCTGGGCTTGTACACAGCACATCTGTAGTATAGATTATTACTGGGGCTCTCGGTTTCAGGGTATTTATTTTTTTAACATTTCCGTCTGTATTTATCCATATTTATTTATTTATTGGCCATTTTATCTGTATTTATCCAGATTTATTTTCTGTTTTGTAAATAATTGAAGGAATTACTCTTATATTTCCACATTTAACTAACCAGTAAATGTGCACCCTTACTTTGATGCCTCTCCGGTTTTAGCGTGTTTAGCAGCAATATTATAAAGCCACATAAACATATTTGCATATTAGCACAAACATGCGTTAAGGTATGCAGTTATTTAATAACATTGAATGTGCTTTTTAACTCCATGCGCTCTCCATCTGCATGACTATTGGCTGGGAATTCATGCTCAATGTTCTATATTTTTCCACTTTTAAAAATAAATACAGACTACAAAACATATTGTGAATCTGTAAAAATGGAAAACTGGGGGCCTTAATTATTACTCACTTGTTGATGCTTTAACACCCTTTTCTCCAATTCGTAGACTGTACTACCTACACAGAGTTACTGACGCAGAAATTATAATGTACACACAACAAGTCAGTAACACAAGTGACACTTCTATTAATGGGTAGTCCTTTGCTGG
Organism: Pleurodeles waltl; assembly: GCF_031143425.1. Lineage (NCBI taxonomy): Eukaryota > Metazoa > Chordata > Amphibia > Caudata > Salamandridae > Pleurodeles > Pleurodeles waltl. The sequence goes on from NC_090446.1 coordinate 11,947,674, forward strand.
GCAGTAATAGTACATCTGGCAAATATTGGTGGATGTCCCGGCTTCTCAATTCTCCATGATCCCGTTTAGAGGTCATGGGGCCAGATGTATCAAAGGTTTTTCCCCATTCTGTGTCTATGAGAAAAAGTGTTTGTACATTTGGCCCATGGAACTGACTTTTCCCCAGTGGTGGACCTGCTGCTGTCCCTGCTGTTGGAGACGCCGTTGTGTCAGGTAGGATGCTAACATGCTTTACTGGCTCAGCGAGATGAGGTTTGGCTGGTGCTGGATGGTGAATGTCTTTGCTTACACTGTTGGTGTCTTCTGCGGCCTCGCTTGACTGCGGCGGTGCTCTCTGTCCTTTCTCTCGGACCACTGAAGATATCAGCACAGCAAGAACCAGGCTCAGGGAGACAAGGCCACCTCTTGTGGCTCGCATCAGTCCCCGTGCTGCTTCAGTTTGGTAGTCGGCTTCTTCTGGGTGTTCCACCAAAGGCCAAATCACTTGGGTGCATCCTGGACACCAACCTCACCCTCAAGGACAACATTGTGAAAAAAGCAAAGAAGCTCTCTTGTCTAAAGAAAGAGAAAGAGTTTCTTTCAGAAAGCAACTTCCTAACTATTGTTCGCGCCCTTGTACTCCTGCATCTGGATGGTGATAACACTGCTCTGTGGGTACCAAATCCACACAATCCCCTGTAGGGTCATCCTATACACCGTAGGAAGTCTCACCTATGGACTGAAGAAATATGATAACATCATGCCCATCCTGACGAAACCCTATTGGCTCCCCTTGCTGGCCCGCACCATCTTCACAATCAGCTGCATATTTTACAAAGCCATCGCTACCAGCACCCTACTTATTTTATAAACATGCTCACCATCTCTAGTGGCTCTTGGCACATCCACAGCCAGGATTCTAGCACACTGAAGACAAAAATAAAAAAAATAAAAAACAGTTTTTTCTGTGAATTCACCCAGGATCTGAAATACAATACTTGCATCTATCAGGAACACATCAATGCTGTTCCAATTTAGGAAAGATTTGAAGATGTAACTCTTTATAGAACATTAAATCAAATTGCAATAACAGACATCCCGTTCACTGAAATTTAAATCCCATTCTATCCTATGGGATTTGGATTTCGGCAGACGGGATACCCGTCACTCTTGTCATGGAGTAACCCATCTGCCGAGTTCTACATCAGGCCCAGAGCCTAGAACGAGGAAGGATGACACAGATGTGGAGTACAGAGCAGAGTTAGGAGAAAGACGGAAAAGAAGGAGGACCACCCAAGCCGAGAAGGGCAGAAACAGCCCTGCACCTTTCAACCAGCCTGAGGGGTCCCTCGAAGGGGAAGCCCAGACCAGGAGTTTGGAGAGGTTTCCCATAGGGCCCACTATGGAAAGGCAAGATTCTCTACCAGGACTGAAGGCTGAGCCGTGGTACGTGCAAGTTCTGAGGGCCCCCTAAAGCAGGGGGCGAGGGGGAGGGCCTCAGGTCAGGAACCAGAAGAGACATGAAAAGGAAATTAGACATGCCAATCTATTGAGGTATAAAGATGGAAAGAGGACTTACAGAGAAAAGTACATTGTCACAAGGTTTACTGTTTGGTTTTATCTCAATAACACATGAGTTGAATAAAGAAAGAGTCTCAGATGGAAACCTTTATTCCCCATATAAAGTAAAAAGAAACACCCAGGAGAGTCTGAAACAAATCAAAGAAAACTAAAAGAAAACTTGATATTGTCCGCCAGAGGCCTGCAAAGCTTCCATCTCAGCCACTTGTGAACTCAGTGAGATTTTGTGCACCTTTTTCCACAATAAAATTGAGGAGACTTATGACAATTTTGGAACTCAGCAGACCCCCAACCTGTTGTGGCTCCTCAAGAGCAGCCGTATTCAGAAGCACCAAGCAGCCTGGGACTTCTGCAGAGATTACTTCTCAAGCATGGGTTCCATGAGAACATCTAATCACTGGAGGTCTCCTGGTGATCCATGCCCTGTGAGCGTTGTCCCTTCATTTACTTCTTTACTTCTCCTTATTTGGCAGCGTTGTTTGATATCTTGCTTGCGAAAGCTAAAGTCCCTAAACCTGGAAACATGCCAATGTGCTCCCCCTACTCAAGAAGCCACCTGCTGACCCCACAAAAGTTACCAACTATCATCCTGTTCCTCTCCCGCCCTTTCCAGCCAAAAGACTGGAAAAAAAAATCATTTTGAGAAGTTAAAACAATATACTGGATCTCTCTCAGACACAGTACTGAGGCTACAATATTGGCATGCTCGTATTCATTTGTTATATTGTCATTCATTGTTATTCACCATTCCAAAATTAACAAAATGCGTTAAAAAAAAAAAGCGGCAGCAAGGGTGGCAGAGAGTGAGAGGGTGGCCACACTGGAAAATCAGCTTCAGGTACAGTGCTGCGGATGGATATCACAAGAGCGTTATTTGGGAGGTGTGGGAAGATACCACAAGAGTGTTATTTGGGAGGTGTGGGAAGATATCACAAGAGTGTTATTTGGGAGGTGTGGGAAGATATCACTAGAATGTTATTTGGGAGGTGTGGGAAGATATCACAAGAGTATTATATGGGAGGTGTGGGAAGATATCACAAGAGTGTTGTGTGGGAGATGTAGAAGGATATCACTAGAGTATTACATGAGAGGTGTGGGAAGATATCACTAGAGTGTTATTTGGGAGGTGTGGGAAGATATCACTAGAGTGTTACATGGGAGGTGTGGGAAGATATCACAAGATTATTATATAGGAGGTGTGGGAAGATATCACAAGAGTATTATATAGGAGGTGTGGGAAGAGATCACTAGAGTGTTACATGGGAGGTGTGGGAAGATATCACAAGAGTATTATATGGGAGGTGTGGGAAGATATCACAAGAGTGTTATATGGGAGGTGTGGGAAGATATCACAAGAGTATTATATGGGAGGTATGGGAAGATATTTCAAGAGTGTTACATGAGAGGTGTGGGAAGATATCACAAGAGTGTTACATGGGAGGTGTGGGAAGATAATCGTAGAGTGTTACATGGGAGGTGTGGGAAGATATCACAAGAGTATTATATAGGAGGTGTGGGAAGATATCACAACAGTATTATATGGGAGGTATGGGAAGATATTTCAAGAGTGTTATTTGGGAGGTGTGGGAAGATATCACAAGAGTATTATATAGGAGGTGTGGGAAGATATCACTAGAGTGGTACATGGGAGGTGTGGGAAGATATCACAAGAGTATTATATGGGAGGTGTGGGAAGATATCACAAGAGTGTTATATGGGAGGTGTGGGAAGATATCACAAGAGTATTATATGGGAGGTGTGGGAAGATATCACAAGAGTGTTATTTGGGAGGTGTGGGAAGATATCACAAGAGTATTATATGGGAGGTGTGGGGAGATATCACAAGAATGTTATTTGGGAGGTGTGGGAAGATATCACAAGGGTATTATATGGGAGGTGTGGGAAGATATCACAACAGTATTATATGGGAGGTGTGGGAAGATATCACAACAGTATTATATGGGAGGTATGGGAAGATATTTCAAGAGTGTTATTTGGGAGGTGTGGGAAGATATCACAAGAGTATTATATAGGAGGTGTGGGAAGATATCACTAGAGTGGTACATGGGAGGTATGGGAAGATATCACAAGAGTGTTATTTGGGAGGTGTGGGAAGATAATACTAGAGTGTTACATGGGAGGTGTGGGAAGATATCACAAGAGTATTATATGGGAGGTGTGGGAAGATAGCACAACAGTATTATATGGGAGGTATGGGAAGATATCACAAGAGTGTTATTTGGGAGGTGTGGGAAGATACCACGAGAGAGTTAATAGAGGCCTTCCTTGAAAAGTCTAATGATTAACAGCAAATGGAGATAGGAGTTGCTCCTGGTGCCTATGAGAACCAAACAGGAGTATTTCACAAGGTCTGCTGCTAATAACAATGTCACTTTTGCACTGGATGCGCATCCTCTTCCAGACTGCACAAGAAGGAGCCGTTGCAAACTGTTCATAAGCCTGTCTAGTCCTCCCAAGCAGTGCATTGTGGTACATGCAGTCCAAGCTAACTCTTTGTTGTCGCTTTAGTCTCGATGCAGAGCTAGAGCTTTCTAGGCTTTGATACTAGTGCTTTCTTCTTGTGAGCTCATCTTAACTCAAAAGTTCTGTTAGTTCTATCGGGGGACATGGCTCGTCTCTCGGTTTTATATGGATTAGAGCTGAGCAGACACAGCTCTGGGCTCACAGCCAGCCACCAGCTCCCCATGGGGCAGTGGTTTGAAGGAACAGGGTGACCAGGCACCACGGATTTTCCGGGACAGTCCCTTTTTTCTCCAGCTGTCCCGGATGATTTATGGAAATTTAGCTCATGTCCCGGCGGGTCGACTGAAAATGGTGGGAGATGCCTTTTCATGTTTTCCAAAGCAGGATTAGCGAGCAGGTGCTATACAAAAGCAATTTAATTAACAGACATGATACTGGCTTTGTACATTGAATTTTATTTATGCTCTTAGGGACAGATTTACAAGGCCCTGGCGCCTCTTAGCGCCACAGTAGCATCATTTATTTTACGCTAATGTGGTGTTAAGGAGCTTGCATTGCGCCCCTTTGCGCCCCCTTGAGCCATATTATGCCTTCGCCCAGCATAATGTATGCAAGGGAGGCATGCCCCCCTAGGGAGGCCTGTAAAAATGGCGCAGTGAACTTTACATTTCACTGCTCCTTTTTTTTCAACGCCTGCTCAGAGCAGGTGTTAAAATGACACACCCATTACTTTTATTGGATGTCCCTTTACTTTGCCGGATTAGCACCACAATTTATGACGCTAATCCTGCAAAATACCACATTAGAGTCATACATTTTGACGCTATTTGTCCTAACGTGCGCCATGGTGCTCTGTATTGTAAATACTGCGCACACAAGGGCCCGTATTTATACTCCGTTTGCGCCGAATTTGCGCCGTTTTTTTCGACGCAAATTCGACGCAGAACTAACGCCAACTAACGCCATATTTATACTCTGGCGTTAGACGCTTCGGGCGCCAAAGTGCCCGGAGTGTGCGTCATTTTTTAGCGTGAACCCCTTCCTTGCGTTAATGAGATGCAAGGGAGGCGTTCCCGTCTTAAAAAATGACTCCCAGGCCTTTACGTGGTATTTATACTCCCGGGCAAAAATGACGCCCGGGAGTGGGCGTGGCCAAAAACGGCGCTTTTGCGCCGCTTTTTAACGCCTGGGTCAGGGATGGCGTTAAGGGACAAGTGGGCTCAAAATGAGCCCAGAGTGCCCTCCCCTGCCCCCAGGGACCCCCCCTGCCACCCTTGCCCACCCCAGGAGGACACCCAAGGACGGAGGGACCCATCCCATGGACATTAAGGTAAGTTCAGGTAAGTATATATTTTTTTTTTTTTGTGGCATAGGGGGGCCTGATTTGTGCCCCCCTACATGCCACTATGCCCAATGACCATGCCCAGGGGACAGAAGTCCCCTGGGCATGGCCATTGGGCAAGGGGGCATGACTCCTATCTTTACAATGATAGGAGTCATGTTGATGGGGGATGGGCGTCGAAAATAAATGGCGCAAGTCGGGTTACGATGATTTTTTCGACGTAACCTGACTTGCCCCATTTTAAGACGCCCATGCACCATTTTCCCCCTACGCCGGCGCTGCCTGGTGTACGTGGTTTTTCTCGCGCACACCAGGCAGCGCCGGTCTGCTTGCGCCGGCTAACGCCATTCAATAAATACGGCGCCCGCATGGCGCTTCAGAATGGCGTTAGCCGGCGCAAAACTTTTTGACGCAAAACTGCGTTAGCGCAGTTTTGCGTCAAAAAGTATAAATACGGCCCAAGGTGTCATTATGGTGGGCACCAGGGGACACAGGAAAAGTGGTGGATCACAGCTGATGCGCCACTTTCTTGTAAAGCTTGCCCTTAGTGCCTCTTCTATTCTGAGGAGCGCTGTCCTTTTATGCGCTCGATTGAAGTAAAACTGCAGTCCTTCTTGTCTTTTTCTGAATTGTGCTGGTTTTCAGCTTTAAAATTCTGGTCACCCTATGTATGAACAATATCAGAGGCGGGTGTCCACACTGCGCATGAGCCTCTTCACAGCCACGGAGACAGCTGTGGTTGCGCACTCAGTGTGAGGTGGTCGAAGAGTGGTTCACTGATGATTTCACCACCGCTACAACGCCTTTGGAGCTGGTCACTGTGTTTTATCTGCACTCAATCTCCTTGCCCCATGACTGTTCCTGGAAAGCTGCTACGAGGAATGCTGCTGAGTGTTTGCTGGTTCACTTAGTAAGGTGTGCATATTGTTCCTAACTTAATTGGCAGAAAGACAAGTGGCCTGACTTGCCATTTCTCACACATTCCACAAATGTCTGGCATGGACCCAAGCCAAGGAGGTCGAGTGGTCCACCCTACTCTCCACGCAAAACAATTGGGCAGTGGAGATGTGCGCAGTGTTGGCTGCTCGGAAGGTCAGTGAACACGGTGCTTAGTGTGAACGTGGGTGCCACACCCCTACTCTGCACAGGTTGTGGTAATGGTGATCATCTGAGTGGTGATGCCAAGAGTTCCAGCATAAGCTCTGCACAGTGCACCAACCACAGGGACTGATTTAGAGTTACTCCATCACAAACGTGGCAGACATCCCATCTGTCTTATTCCAAGTGCATTATGGCCTTTGGTACTGTATGTGTGTGGGTGTAGGGAATGGAGTGCCTTGTTCGAAATCATGGACCAGGGGGTGTTTAATCACATTAACAAGCTCTCCCTTACCATCTCCTTCTCAGAACAAAGCAGAGCGTCACCACGTCTTTCTAAAATCAAGTGCAAGTGAGGTGTGTTTGCTCTCTGGCATGTTTGATCAATGGAGTGCCTGGCTGGCAGAAGGTTCTGAGTCAGGCAGTGTAAAGTCACACCATAACCAGCTACTCCACCCCTCACATCCAAGCAAGGCAAGATGGATAAGCACAGTACTCTTTCGAATGTGTTCTCAAGGAGGTCTGTGACATGGCAGACCCCCTCGATTCAGGGGCACAGGCCCGATGAATGTACTGGAGCACCACACAGGGGGATACCCCAAATATTTGGGCAAAGCAATGCTTCTGTGACTCCTCAGTGAAAAAACTCCCTGGGATTGCTCCACAGCACAAAATGGTCAAATGAGCTGTAAGTTTGCAGTCTTGGGGACAATGTTGGCCAGGAGATGATTTACCGTCCACGGTTTGTCACCACAACAAGTGCAAACTCAATAGATGAGTTAAAGGTATGTAGGAATGGTTAGTGGCGGAAGAGAACCAAATGAAACAAGTAAGAAAAGATGAGAAACTCATCGAGGACCTGTCAGGTTGTGTGAGAGAGCTGCAGCCCCACTAGAGAGCAGACCTCCGAGGACTAGGGGGGAGGGTTAAACACAACCTTACTTTGGAAACACAATGAAAGGTCTCAGAATGTACATACAGAGACCTAAAAACTGCCAAAACAAACACAATGCAATCAAAGTGCAGGGATTAAAGGGGCATGAAACAATTTCATAAAGTAGTAGGTGTTAACTGAGGACAGGCGAAGGAGAGCTGCCCAACCCAGGGGGAATCAACGCAACTTCAAAATAACAGAATATCACTGATAGTGAGCACAGAAGACAATACTGTTTTTCTTGGTGCACGTTCTCGGCCTATAAAGCGCTAAATGATGAATCGAAATCCACGACTGAGGCTCGTCATCAAATCAAGGCACTTAAATAACGTGAAGTACATTCTGGCTCCACAAGGAAGACAGAGAGTGTTTACGTTTTCAAATTTATGTTGATCAGTACTTTTGAAGTTCAAATCAATCAAAGTCATAAAGTATAAGGACAAATTATTGTAAAGTTGTCTCAAGGGAAAAGGTAAAGTAACTCAGTTCTCCCATAGAGAGAGCATTGTGGCTCCAAAACATCAGCCATGCTAAACACAGGCCTACATTAGTTATGGTTAATCTAAACATGAATAATCTTATATTTCTCAGTGTGGCTGAAATGTAATTAATTATTTATTGATCCCGGTCTCCTTCTGGTTCTCACAACAGGCTTTTGCTAAAAAATTGTCTAAGGCCCCACTTTTAGATGTTAAACTATTGGGGCACCTTTAGCACCACTTCCCTGGGTCCTGGACTGGAAATGCACCACCTGGAGGATCAGGACTCACTCTGGCTGGGTCCAGGTGCAGATTTGAGATTAAGGAAGCCTTTTTTGTCCTTGTGTCTCTGAACAGGAGGCCAGCACTCTAGCCCTTATGAGTCACTCAGGTGATTCTGGGGCAGTTGAAGATCCAGTCCTTGTCTTCAGGCAAAAGACATTAGAGCAGCAGGACAAACAGGGCAGTAAACCAGCAGGGCAGCCGTCCTTCAGAGCAGCATTCCAGCAGCCTGCAGTCCTATTAGCAGCACAGCAGGCCTTTTTCCTGGCAGAGTATCAGCAAGTCCAGAAGTGTACTGAAGAGTTGGTAAATGAGCACCTACCTTTATACCCTTGTGCCATGGTTCTGGAAAGGGGGAGAACTTTCTAGATAGTGGCATTGAAGTGCATGGAATTTCCTGCCTCCCCTGCCCCGGTTCGAAGCTGGCTGCAGTGACAATATGTATCAAGGCAAAGCACAGGCTACTCAGTTGGAAGTGGGGCTGTGCTCAGCTCCACCAACCCCATCCTGCAAGCAGATGGCCCATTCAGGCACAGCTACTCCCTCTATTATGTGATTATCTGCGAAGAATTCCCTAAGTTTAACTGTCAGTTACACTTAGTCATGTGACCCAAGGCAGGCCACAAGCACAAAAAGGCCAAGGGCAGGAAAATGCCAACTTTACAAAAGTGTTATTTTCAAAATTGTAATGTAAAATCAGACTACCACCAAAGAGAGTTTATCATTACAATTTCATAGATGCCAAACATGAGATAAGTACCTGCTCCCAAATGGAAATTACAGCTTATTAGATGTAAGAAGGAATCCACAATGTTATCCTATAAAAGGGATAGGCCCCACAGGAGTAAAAGTTGAATTTAGGAGTTTTTCACTACCAGGACATGCAAAACTTAAAGGTATATGCCCACCATTTTAATTACACAGCACCTTACCCAGTGGGCTATCTAGGGCCTACCTTAGGGGTGACTTAATGTAATAAAAGGGAAGTTTAAGGCTTGGCAAAGGGGTTCAAATGCCAAGTCAACATGGCAGTTTAAAACTGCATTCAGGCTGCAATGGCAGGCCAGGGACATTTTTCAAGGTGCAACTTAATTGGGTAGGACAATAAGTGCTGCAGAACCACTGGTAGCAATAAACATACAGGCCCTGGGTATATGCCAATTGGGTATAAACCAACAAACCATGTTTTAGAAGAGTGAGCACAAGCGCTTAGCACTGGTTAGCAGTGGTGAAGTCCACAGAGGCCTACGACCAACGTAAATGAATTCAGCTAAAAAGTGGAGGTCAAAAGAAAAAAGGTTTTGGGGTGGCCCTGCAGAGAGGGTTGGGTCCAACATGACCCCTCTCCAGCCTAAAGATAGGGGAGACTAATCAATATGTTGATGAGCTTCCCTTTTTAGGTGATAAACCGCGGACAATGGCCCTTTACTGCAGAGGCCTGTGACAGTCTATGGCCCTCTGAATTCAATTGAATCCCTCTGTCTACAGTGTCCTAAGCCACTAGACTGGCCCATGGGGAACTTTTCTCACCCGTAGACCCCATCTGTGCAGCACATAACCTTAACATGCTCACAGATTCATCCAGGTCGGCAGACAGTACCACCATGACCAACAAAGTGATGTGGCCCATTCAACCCCTTGGATGAGACTTTTGTCCACAACACAAGGAAAACTCTGTCCATAAGGACAGCAAGTAAGAGAAGCCATTGACAGCTGTCAGCATTAACAGCCAGACCCCAGGCCATCCAGGGTGGTGTCTCAATGTGGTGGACAACTGCCCCTGTGTGTTAGGCACTCTTCTTCCACTCTCCTTCCCACCAGTCCAGGGCTGGTAGTCTGAGACTGTCCGCTAAGCACAGGATCTGTATCCTGAGGCTTAACAAGAGCCAGGGGTGAGTCCTTCCTCCCCGCCCTCCATCTGGGGCCTGATACCCTCTGTTTGGGAGTGGTACACTAAGATGTCCGAGCTTTGAGACCACCATGAAGAGGAATTTTCCATCATTCTGGCATGTTCTCGAGACCAAATATAATGAATGCTAAAACCCTCTGAAAACTTGGAAGTCCTAAGAGGCTGATTTAGTCTTTGGAAGCCTTTACTTTGTCCACCAGGGTGGTGGGCAACATTACATCTGCCTCACTAATGGTTCTGTCACATTTTGAGTTCACCACCAGGTCGGTGGTGATCTCTGTGCGTTCACAGCTCCTGTGAAGAGATTGAAGTTTTGGTGCACAGCCCCTGCCATTTAGTAGCCATGCCAACCCATTTTTTCAGAAACTAAAGGCCTAATTTAGATTTCACTCTGTCAGGGTGATGGAGAAAAGTACTCTGTTGCCCTGACGGAGGTGCTGACAGCCAAATTTAGAATAGACCGCTAAGCTGGTAGTCATTTTGAAAGCACTGACGGAGACCGCCTTCATGGCAGTTCCTGTCAATGCTTTTTGAAGATTGATGCACAGCCCCTAAACATGACGGGCCCTGCAACAAACTGATTTCTTTTTTATTTTAAAAAAAGAAAAATGTGAAGCGTAATTTTCTTTTTGAAAATAAAAAATAAAATGCTCCCCTCGCCATGGGTGTTCTCTCCCATGGCGAGGGGAGCATTTAGCAGTTTTGATACCCCTTACCTCAAGGGTTTTCTTGGCAGTGAAGGGCAGTGAAAACTGACCTCTGATTCGGCCACTTAAATAAAGTAGGTGGAACTAGAGGTCTGCCCACCTTCTACGCTCCTCCACATTCCTCAAAAGAAGAGGAACAACTGCGTTGTCATTCTACCTTGATCACACACACGAGTTCTGGGTGGATGACCAACTCTTTGTGCGGTATGTTGGAGCGAAGAAAATGTGCAGAAACTAACCACCTCTTAATGGGTCATTCTTGGTATCAAAATCTGCTAAGCACTGGCAAAGAAGCAGCCTCCTTCGGGCGTAAGGGTTCATTCCACCAGAGCTAAAGCTGTGACCACCTCGTTAGCACCTTGAGTTCCAGTCGTGGAAATCTGCAAGGCAACAACTTGGGGGCCCTGCACAAGTTTACCAAACATTACTGTCTGAACAGTCAGATCCTCAGGGACGGGCATTTAGCCTGTTCGTGTCTGCAGCACTTCCTAGTTTAAGATTTGCCTGCAGTCCTACCACTGGGAACGGTATTGCTTGGGTATCTATTCAAAGTGAAAGAATCTGTGGCTAGAAGTCTCTGTCAGATGAACAAGTTACTTACCTTCAGTAAAGCCTTATCTGGTAGAGACAATATCTAGCTGCAGATTCCTTACCAATTTACCCATCAACCCCGCTCTGCGGGCAGATTTCTCAGGTTAGGGATGATCCCTGTCAGGGCCCTAGTTTGGACACATCAGTGTCTGTGCACTTCATGACTCTGCGCTTCTGGCGTGGAAAGTTGTGAAAAGTAACTGCTGAGGTAGTGCTTATATAGGTGATGTGGACATCACTTCCGGCGCGGACACTGCTGATGCGCCACACGAAGCCAAACAACGCCACGTACAGGCGCGCAGTGGTACTGCTCACTGAAAATCTTCCGGATCCAGTCTGGGGAAATTGGATTTAGCGAAGAAGATCTAGCTAAATTATTAGATCAACCAAGATCAGGCACAGGGACATCCATTTCTTCAAATCAACCTAAGGAAGGTTGGTTTAAACTATTAGAACTAAAGAAAAAAAACAAACGCACAGAGTTACATGCAGATTACATCTTAGAGTATCTCAGAGCAGGGATCATCCCTACGGGACTAAGAGTAAGAAATATCCCAGGTCTCTTTGTCGAGATTAGACAATTTTTAGAGAAATGGTCCCTGATCGCTAATCGCTGTTCTCGAGATTGGATGATTCTTATAATAGAGACCGTGAAAGAACTAATGGAAACCCTTATGAAAGAAATTCAAGCATTAGAAGAAGAACTGAAAAAACAAGATTCTGTCCAGGAAGTAAAGAAACAGTTAGAGATTATCAATCAAGAACTAGAATCCTTCAATCTATATCTAGTCAAGAGAAAGACAGATAAGCTTAGAAAAGACATCAGATGGTTCACAAAGGAACGAGCATACCCGTATCTATCAGATCGGTACTACGCAAATCAACAGCAGAATGTACCAGATCGCCAATTCTGAACGAACAAAAAAATAGTCACCTTCTCAGATACTTCAGAATCTGAAGGGGAAAGAACATCCAATAAATTCAAACAATACAATGTAAGGGTAGGCCCTAATGAAGGCCCCAGTCATGCCAATCATTTTTTATCCAGAGGAGGGAGACCCCGAATGAGATACAGGAACTATCAGAGAGGCAGATTCCAGAATACGGACAATCCGCCACATACCCTACAAACCAGGAGACAACAATATGGGAGGGACTAAAAGCGGTACCAGTTTTCAATTTAAGAACGTCCCCTATGGACACAGATACTGAGTGTCTATTAAAGAAAGGATTGTCATTCATCCCTACTACTTCCATCAATAAATTTGCCCTCCTCTCTGACCTTCATGCTTTTTTTCAAAGAATCAGGCTATCTAGATACTTCGAAGATAAAATAGACACCAGAGAACATAATCTATCTGGATTAAAACCCATATCCACCTTTACTCCCCACCTAGATATGGTGGGTCCAGAAGTTAAAATCTTCGAGAATATAGGGGGTGATTCTGACTATGGCGGACGGCGGAGGCCGTCCGCCATAGTACCGCCGCCAAATGACCGCACCGCGGTCAAAAGACCGCGGCGGCCATTCAGACATTTCTTCTGGGCCGGCGGGCGCTCTCCAAAAGAGCGCCCGCCGGCCCAGAGGAAATGCCCCTGCAACGAGGACGCCGGCTCAGAATTGAGCCGGCGTAGTTGCAGGGGTGCGACGGGTGCAGTTGCACCCGTCGCGTATTTCAGTGTCTGCAAGGCAGACACTGAAATACTTTGCGGGGCCCTCTTACGGGGGCCCCTGCCGTGCCCATGCCATTGGCATGGGCACGGCAGGGCCCCCAGGGGCCCCGCGGCACCCCCTACCGCCATCCTGTTCATGGCGGGTTTCCCGCCATCCTGTTCATGGCGGGTTTCCCGCCATGAACAGGATGGCGGTAGGGGCTGTCAGAATCCTCATGGCGGCGGAGCGCGCTCCGCAGCCATGATGGATTCCCCCGAGCAGCGGTAAGTCGGCGGGAGCCCGCCGACTTGCCGCTTCTGACCGCGGCTGAACCGCCGCGGTCAGAATGCTCGTGGGAGCACCGCCAGCCTGTTGGCGGTGCTCCCGTGGTCGGTGGCCCTGGCGGCCACCGGCCGCCAGGGTCAGAATGACCCCCATAGTGTCTAACAAGATTCAGTCTTTGTTGAAATTTGTGCCGAAACCCTCCTTCAATTTAAACCATGGTGAACATCAAGCTTTGCAAAGATTACAGAAAGATAAACATATCACAGTCAAACCGTGTGACAAAGGAGGGGGTATCGTACTGTTAGATACTGAAATTTACAAATCTAAGATTCAAAGCATGCTCAATGAATCAGAATACTACCAGAAAGCAGGGAGCAATTGGCACGAACAAGTCAGAACAGAGATAATCAAAATAAGTACTGAAGCTTTAGACAATGGAACCATATGTCAACAAGAATTCCAATACCTAAACCCTATAAAAACTAGGACTCCAGTGTTCTATGGAGTTCCAAAAATACACAAGAATAAGACAGATCCCCCCATGAGACCTATAGTCTCCACGGTAGGGGCACTGACAGAACCTTTATCCAAATACGTGGAGAAATTCTTGAACCCTAGAGTAGCCCAACTTCCAGCATTTATTCGAGACACCACCCACATTATTGCCAAATTAGAAGGTCTTCCTTTCAATTCAAATACGCAATTACTTGTGACCATGGACATTGAGGCACTATATACCAACATCCCACAGAAAGAGGCATGGCTATCAGTTGCGCGCCTCTTAGAGAAAGAAGGTAATACAGAACATTCTTTCTTCGTATTACAGTGTCTCAATATTGTCCTAAGAGAAAACTTCTTTGAATTCAATGGTCAAACATACCAGCAGAAGAAAGGAGTCAGTATGGGGGCCGCATGTGCACCTAGTGTAGCCAACATCTATGTAGGCTCCTTTGAGGAAACCTACATTTACAATGAGATGGCACCATTCTACGAAAATGTACATCTTTGGTCACGTTTTATTGATGACATCTTCTTCATCTGGACAGGTGAGGAAGACTCACTAACAGAATTTAGTCAGTGGATTAATTTGTGTGATCCCAATCTCAAGTTTACCATTCACACCAGTAGAAATAAAGTTGAGTTTTTAGACATTTGGATTGGTCATAATAACTTCCAACTTGAAATGTCATTGTTCACCAAACCTACAGCTAGAAACACTATTTTACATTATGACAGCTTTCATCCTACCAGTCAGAAACAAGGGATCCCCTTTAGTCAATTCCTACGGGTCCGTAGAAACTGCTTTAGTTTGAGTGACTTCGAACACCACGCAAATATTTTACAACAAAAATTTATTCTACGAGGATATCCCAGAAAATTGATCAGGGACTCCTACAAAAGAGCAAAATACTATAATAGGACTAGTATGTTCGACAAACAAAAGAAAAAATCAACACCTTCTTTAGTCTGTGTTATTCAACACTCAAACCTAAATGAAAAGATCAGGAAAATAATTCTCGCCAACTGGCACATTCTTAATAGCGATTCTAACCAAACACCATTAGAACGTCCTCTCCTTTCATTTAGGAAAAATCAAAATATCTCGAATAAACTAGTAAGAGCCAGTTTACCCAAAAATGAGCCCTTTTGCCAGAAGTCCATCCATGGAAATCAACCGATTACAGGTAACCATAGATTTGGTAACTGTAAGGCCTGCCCCAGAGCCATCGTGGGCAATGTATTTTCATGGGAAGGTACCAACTTTCAATTATCGGATATGACTAACTGCAAAACAGCTAATTGCATTTATCTAATTAGGTGTCCATGTCCTCTTCTATATGTAGGAGAAACAGGAAGGGAAGTTAAAATTAGAATATTGGAGCACATCTCCAATATTCGAAATGACAGAGAGAGTGCCCCATTGGTTACACACTGGAAAAAACATGGACATAAAATTGAAGATCTTTCCTGGACTGTCCTAGAAAGAATTAAAAACTTTGGACAAATAGAGGATCAGAAAATCCGGAAAAAGAGAGAAGTTTTCTGGATGTTTACATTAGACAGCTACGGTAAGGGATTGAATGAATACATCCCCTGGGAAAATGCTATCACATAAGTTAAGTTTGCATCTACAAATATTTACATATTGTTCCGGAATTGGTATCTCTAATTAAAAGAACTGCTTAGAATTTTTGCCAGTATATTTTTGTCTATAGGTAATTTATATTCATTACTGCTGTTATTTCTATTGTTATTTTTACGGTAATTATCTTTCAGTATTATTTCTATCTCCATTGCTATTTTCATGTATATTCATATTTCTGTTATTATCTTCATTTTTTTATTCATTTTCATCTTTTCTTCAGTTTTTCCCTACTAATACTCTGGTTAGTAGCTTATACCATAAACTAGAAGACGTTTCTACTAGAGCTCATTTCTTATTAGTATATCAACATACTCTGTTAACTACTATGCTGTATCAGCAGACCCGAGTATGCATCTTAAGGAACTATCAGAGACAATAAGAATCGTTGAACATTGTATCATCAGCCTCATTGTATCTAGACTCGACAGTGTATAACATATTCACTTATAACGTGCTAAACGTCTATTTACGTCATCGACGTACTTCCAATATGGCGCCCGTACCAGCCCGCCCAATTATTTCATACATCTGCGGTCCAGTGCTACCAACTACTCCATCTGGTAGCCGTATAAAAATGCTCAGACGCTGCGGCAATCGACCCTAGTCAGCAGAAGGGACACGATCGAGCGTCGCTATCGGTATTTTTTCTAACTATTTATCTTTTCCTTTTCCAGCCATATTGCTTTCATTGTAGTACAATCAAACGATCCATGCGGTTTATAGCATATAGTTTGAGTTTTCTTACTCTTTGTTTATTTTCTACCATTAATGACGGTTTTGTTTACTATACCTAGATAAATATATCTTGGACTCACCCTTTATATCGTTACAATCTTAAGGATTTACCAAAACCTAATACAAGGACCTAACTTCAACAACTGCTACCAGCAGGTGTACAGGTGAATTCTGGCTTTTACAAACAATACCAGGAACATTCATTTATCTATTTATACCATGAACATTTCTAACATCAATTGATATATCTATCTATCCTGTGGCTTCTGTCATTTATTTAGCTAATCTCCTGGTCTACCAATTAATATCTGCCCTATAAAGAGACAGAGACAGCCGGGACAACATTTGCCATGCAAAATAGCTAGACGAGATCTTTCAAGTAAGACTTTTCTGCATGAGAACTTATTACTTGTACTATCTAACATACACCAAGATGCATGTACCCACTGAGGGGAATTAAAGAATGCTGGTAACACAAAGGAAGGCACCATGTAATTATGACTTACTAATCACTGGCTTTGTAAGCTATGTTCATGATATACTATTGTCATCTATTAAAATACCTGCCAATCTATGTTTTCTAACTAAATGTCTGCACCTTTTAGCACTTTATATTTGATGCTTTACTACTAATTACACTACCTAAAGCTCATTCAGACTTTTTGGGCATTCATCCTGAGATGATGACACGTCACCTTTGATTGATAGATATCTAAAAATATAGATAGGTGACTCCTAATATGCTAGCACTATCATTTATATAAATTACCATATCATTTTCTTTATCAGACTCTGTGACTACATTATCAAGGAACATACTACACATCTAAAATCAAATATATCAGAAGATTTGGCTGCTAAGACTAGATCACTATTGAACAGTACCACTGGGAACGGCCTTCAAGAAGGTGACCTATAACATCACGAAACACCGAAACGCGCGTAGGCCTTTTGGTCCCTACGGTACCACTCAGATAGAACCACGTTAGCATTATCTTTTCCTTTTATGTATTAGACTATCAATAATGTATTAGAAGAATTTATGTCAATACATCTTCATTATTAAAAATTGTTTTAGCTTCACTATGATATTAGGATTAGCCTCATTGATGTTATGTTTCATTAGTTTATAAGACTTTTTTCTTACCTATTGTGTTTAGTGTTTGTGAGTGGTATGTCTGATTTAGATATTTTTGTTTTCTTTATTAAATTATGTATATAATTAAAAATAATTCTTTTATAATTGTATTATTATTGAATGACAAATAACAAAAATAAAAAGTATATATAAAATCATATAATGGGATTACTTTATCTGTAACTATTAATAAGTATATAGCAGTCCGATATCATATGTGTATCATTGGCTTATTATACTTAGGTCATATTATCCTTAACTTTATTGTTGTTTTTATGAAGATCATGGTATCTTCATATGTATTCGAGTAGCTCATATAGTAGTTTTCTCTACATCGAAATTCTCAACAGGGTATTGCCTGCATTCACGTAGCTGGAGATGGGGCTTGGAGGTTGGCACAGACAGGGCCACCTTTAGATATTAATGAATGGCCTTGTTAACCTAGGTCTGCTTGTTAGTTCTTCCTCAGCACTGCCATTTGTTAAAGAGTGGAGCTGAAGGGTTGGACTGCAGTTTCTGTTGTTCTAAGTGAGGAAATTTCTAGGCCAGGCCTGCCCTGTTGTCTGTCTCTGATTACTGCTTCAGGAAGGAAGATGACGGCCAAGTCCAAAGCTGCTCATGCTTTGCTCCATCTATGCACCCATGTTTTGGACACTCGTGCTCTGAGCCAGGCTATTACTTACTACCTGTTGTGAGAACAGCACTGGGCACAAAATCTGGATCTGAGGAACAGTCTGAAAAGGACATTTGAAAGAGACATTGTGAGAAAGTAGCCTCTTTCTAGCCTGGTTACGCCCATTTTTGGCCTGGTTGTCAGTGTGTTTTGACCGTGTCAGTGGGATCCTGCCAGTCAGGACCCCAGTGCTTATGGTTTGTGGCTGCTTGTCAGTATGTGTCATTGTTTTTGTCAGTGTGCTTGACTGTGTTACTGGGATCCTGCTAATCAGGACCCAGTGCTCATGCTCTCTCTGTTTCTAAATTTGTCCTTACATACTGTTAACTCAGTATTTCACTCCAAATTAGCATACTGGTGCCCTCTTATAAGCCCCTAGTATACGGTACCTAGGTACCCAGGGCAGTGGGGTTCCAAGGGATCCCTATGGGCTGCAGCATTTCTTTTGCCACCCATAGGGAGCCCATGCACAGGCTTCTGCACGACTGCCATTGCAGCCTGCGTGAAGTGGTGCATGCGCCCTTTCACTGCCATTTACACTGCACCAGGTCACTTATAAGTCACCTATATGTTAGGTCTTCCAACCGCAAAGTACCTCTGTGTGAGGGCACTCCTGCACTAGCAGAGGTGCTCCCACATTGTCCAGGCCCATTTTCCTGGACTTCGTGAGTGCGGGGACGCCATTTTATGCGTGCACTGGACATAGGTCAATACCTATGTCCATCTTCACAATGGTAACTCCGTTTATGGCCATGTAAGCTGCCTAACAACTGGGAATCATACTTCAATACTGATTCTAGTATTGGTTGCACAATTCCATGCACTCTGGGGGCTCCACTATGGACCCCCAGTACTGTGATACCAGCCTTCAGAGGTTTTCAAGGCAGCCCCAGCTGCTGCCACCTCAAAGACAGGTTTCTGCCTTCCTGTTGCTTGAGCAGCTCGAGCCCAGGAAGGCAGAACAAAGGATTTTCTTTGGGAGAGGGTGTTACACCCGCTCCCTTTGGAAATAGGTGTTACAGTCATGGGAGGGGTAGCCTCCCAGAGCCTCTGGAAATGCTCTGAAGGGCACAGACGGTGCCCTCCTTGCAGAATCCAGTCTACACCAGTTCAGGGACCACCAGTCCCTGCTCTGGCATGAAACTGGACAAAGGAAAGGGGAGTGACCACTCCCCTGTCCATCACCACCTCAGGGGTGGTGCCCAGAGCTCCTCCAGAGTGTCCCTGGGTTTTGCCATCTTGGTTTCCAATGTGGTGGGGCAGTCTGGGAGCATCTGAGTGGTCAGTGCCAGCAGGTGACGTCAGAGATCCCTCCTGATAGGTGCTTACCTGGTAAGGTGACCAATCCCCGTTTCAATGCTATTTAGGGTCTCTCCTCTGGGTGTTTCTTCAAATTCGGATTGCAAGACTCCAACAGGAATCCTCTGCATCCTTTACTTCATCTTCTACTGAAGGAGCAGCCGCTGATCGCTCCAGGAACTCTACAAAACTGCAACAAAGAAGCAAAGACGACTTCTGCAATATTGTAACTTCAGCTCCTGCCAGCAACTGCAACAGTTTCCAGGTTGTGCATCCTCCAAGGACTGTTTGTCTTCAGTCTGCACCAGAAGAACCGAAGGAATCTCCCGTGGACTGACTTCCCTTCTTCAACAGGCACCTCTGTGCAGCGACGACCTGTGGCTTGGGTCCCCTTTCCAGATGAAAGGAGTGGATCCAGCAACACGGGTGGTGGACTAAAGTGACTCTAACAGTCCCAACGTCCAGCTGTCCAGCTTTGATGGAGGTAAGAGCTTGCCTTCCCACGCAATACAGTAGCCCCATGCACCGCATGACTTGCAGTTGCCAAGGCTTGTGTGTGACCTTCCAAGAAGTTCTTCGTGCACAGTACAGCTTAGGCCCCCAGCTCTCCATCCTGCAGCGCCCAGCTTCCTGAGTGGTTTTCTGGCGGCATGGGAGCCTTTGTCGTAGTGCTGCGTGGGCCTCAATTTGGACCTTCTTTGTTTCGGTGCTGTGGGACTCCTGTGTGTGCTGTCTACTCTTCTGAGGGCTCTCCGAGTTGCTGAGAGCCCCCCCGACTCCCCTCCTGGGTAGAGTCCACCAGGTCCTGTTTTGATCTAAAATAAACTTTTTATAGATGCTGCATGAAGCGTAAACACAATATTTCTCTGCAAAATGTCTGTAACGGACTCTCACACATCACCCACATTAAAAATAAAATAAAGGAAAACTGTATCTAAAGCAATCAGTTTAAGAATTCCTCAAGGTCATCAGGGCAGGACTCTCACCAGGACTGAAAGGCGGGGGCCCTGGCCCGGATCCCACTTTGCCCAGGCCTTAAAACATCTCTGTGGCGGGGTGCTAACTTTGCATAGAAAATTAATCTTAGCGTATGGTAAAATGCACAAGAGTTATGGAAATACGAGTTAATCCCCCTGTAGTGAAGAGGGGGTGCGTGAGGGTGAGAGTGGGGCTTTTGGGATGGCTAGAAAGGTGGTGGAAGGGTTGAAAAGGGTGGATAGGGGAAAATGTGCTGTGAGAAAAATTGCTTGGGCAGGCCCGGGGACAGAAGCCTGATTGTTATTGCAGCCAAAGGCTCCTGTGGTTCTCTTGGCCAGAATTACCAGCCAGTAACGTGAGTCCAGTGACCCTTCACCCCGGAAATCCAGGTGGTGGGCACCAGACCTGCCGTGCTACCACCTGGAGATTCAGCGCTGAAGTCATGGCTCATGGGGGGAAAAGGGGTGGGGCGGGGTGGGGGGTGGTGGGGCGGTGTGTGATGGGAATGACAACAAAAAATAATAATTAAATAAAACGTACCTTCCTCGCCGCCTCCGCTGTGCCACTCCTCGGACCTCACAGCAGGCTCCCAGCCTGCAGCATGAAAGCGGTGTTAGGATTGGCCGGAGTGCCCTGGCGTGGCACCTCTGCTTACTGTCTCCAACCTGGCAACACAGTCCCGGGCACAGTCCCGGGTTGCAGAGAGCCCAGTTTGCATGCCGAGACGGCTGGCCAAACATACATGCGCACTGAGGGGAGTGCTGTGCACTGCCCCTCCATCCCTGTCATGCTCCATAGCCCGCCCCGTTTATAATAAAATGACAATAAACCTAGTTTATTATCGTTTTATTGTAAAAGGTTTGCAGCTGCTGCTGCCGGCACGGGGTCGACGTTCTTCTGCCATAGCGGAGGAGCCGCCACTGCCGCGCCGCCTGACTTGTGAAAATGGAGCATCACTGTCAGAATAGTCAGCCTCACAAAGGCATGTAAACTACAATAAACATTTTATTACTTTTCTTTAGTGCCTCGTAAAACGGCACTGACTCCTCCCTAGAACCAGTTACAGACGCGAGTGCCTGGAAGCCAGGGAGGTGCTGAGCTGCCAGGATACCTTCAGGCCAGGAATCCTGCATGGCCTCGTGGCGCTCTGGAGGGATGTGGCACCTGCCTCCAGGGATGAGGGTAGGGATACAGAGCCTGGGCACAGAGGGAGTGACCTCACCTCCATTCTTGTCCTCAGGGGCACAGGCTGGGTCTTGCCATGGGGTGCTTTGAAATAGTCTGTGCTCCCTGTCACGGGAACGGGGAAGAGCTCTATCCCTATGGCTGGACTGGCCATGCCACCACTCTGGCATTTCCCTGGTGGGCTGCAGGTCAGGGGCTGCTTTCAGAGCGCGATGGGACCTATGATCCAAGTCTGTCCCCAGTGTCCCATTCTAGTTGAGGCCTCCTGCAGTGTGGGGCTAGTTTGAACATTTTTGTCAAGGCACATGTAGGCTTTCAGTCCAGCCCCGGATGGTGGGTGATCCCCAGAGTGGGGTTCCTCCGCCCTGTAAACGAAGGGGTCTGGCTGTGCACATAGTGCTGTGTAGAGCACAGGTGATCCTCACCCGTCAGTGCGCAGAGGGGTAGTGTGCACGGAGGTACCCAAGCCCACATCATGAATATCCACAGGGCAAGATGTGGTTGTGTGTCTGATAGCCCAACGGTAGTAAGAGCCGGGCCGGAGGCCTGCAAGGGCAATGCGACCCGTGCAGCTGCTGGCCTGGAGAGTGGACACTGACCTGTGGGTGGGGGGAGCTAGGGTGCGGGTTTACAATAACATACGATTTCAAAATGTCATCATAACTCTTGTGATTAAAGTTCTTGTTAGAGAGAGAGAGAGAGATTAAGTTTGTCTAGTGGCAGTTCTGACTCGCCGTAAAGTAGCGCATTGGGTTAACATGCCTACTGCAAGAACAGATCTGTATTTTATGTGAATAGCTGAGTGGATTAGTAAAGCCAGCCTTTACCTGCGCTTTAAAACAAATGAAATGTGTGTGATAGAGGAGCACTGGCTGAGGTTAGCAGACCACCATGCCTGTGATCACATTTAAATAAAGTAAACACTTTTGTTTTCTTTAATGGGAACAGGGTCGTGTTTAAACAAGTTTCCATTTTAAAAACAAGATTGTTGAGAACTTGCACTGGTTTCCTTGACCACCACCTGCTCCTTAATAAACTTTTTTCCAATTCATAAAGGGGAATGGGTCCCATGGTGACCCTTTCCCTTTTGCAAATGGGTTACAGCCCCAAATCGGGAGTCAGTACATTTTCAAGGTTTTGCAACCAAAATCTGGTGTAAAGAATCCCTAATTGAAAGAAAATAATTAAGCAGCTTTTATAATGGGGTTTACATATATTAAAAGCAACCTTTTCACAGTCACAGTCAGACCTGCTGTTTGCGACTGTGAAAACGTTTGTATATCAGGTCCCATGAACTTCACCTAACTGCTGCTTTCCAATCACTCCAGTGGCTCCTCCTCGTTTAGGGGTGACCCACTGCTGGCTTGGGGTAGCTTCACTTTAAAGGTTCACAGTCCTCCTTATCAGCATCATTAAAGACCTACATGTGTTGAGAGCAGTGCTTCCAAGAAACCTTCTTGTGGAGGCGCCTCCCTCCCAATCGCAGTGTCACCACAACCACTGTAGCAGGCCAACCTCCACAGCAGCTCATTCTGCAGCCGTGTGTGCTGTGTGTGGGGTTGTAATGGCACAACGCAGTGTGTAGGTTTGCAGTGGAACAACACAGTGTGTAGGTTTGCAGTGAAACAACAGAGTGTGTAGGTTTGCAATGGAACAACGCAGTGTGTAGGTTTACAATGGAACAATGCAGTGTGTAGGTTTGCAATTGAAGAACACAGTGTGTAGGTTTACAATGGAACAACGCAGTGTGTAGATTTGCATTGTGTAGGTTTTCCAATAGAACAACGCATTCTGTAGGTTTGTAATGGAACAACGCAGTGTGTAGGATTGCAATAGAACAATGCATTCTGTAGGTTTGTAATGGAACAACGCAGTGTGTAGGATTACAATAGAACAACGCATTCTGTAGGTTTGTAATGGAACAACGCAGTGTTTAGGATTGCAATAGAACAACGCGTTCTGTAGGTTTGTAATGGAACAACGCAGTGTGTAGGATTGCAATAGAACAACGCATTCTGTAGGTTTGTAATGGAACAATGCAGTGTGCAGGATTGCAATAGAACAATGCAGTGTGTAGGCTTACAATGGCACAATGCAGTGTGTAGGATTGCAATAGAACAACGCAGTGTGTAGGTTTGTAATGGCACAACGCAGTGTGTAGGATTACAATAGAACAACGCATTCTGTAGGTTTGTAATGGAACAATGCAGTGTGTAGGATTGCAATAGAACAATGCAGTGTGTAGGTTTACAATGGCACAATGCAGTGTGTAGGATTGCAATAGAACAACGCAGTGTGTAGGTTTGTAATGGCACAATGCAGTGTGTAGGATTACAATAGAACAACACATTCTGTAGGTTTGTAGTGGAACAATGCAGTGTGTAGGATTGCAATAGAACAATGCAGTGTGTAGGTTTACAAAGGCACAACGCAGTGTGTAGGATTGCAATAGAACAACGCAGTGTGTAGGTTTGAATTGGAACAATGCAGTGTGTAGGTTTGCAGTAGAACAACGCAGTGTGAAGGTTTGCAATAGAACAAACCAGTGTGTAGGTTTACAATGGCACAATGCAGTGTATAGGATTGCAATAGAACAACGCAGTGTGTAGGATTGCAATAGAACAACACAGTGTGTAGGTTTGCAGTGAAACAACACAGCGTGAAGGTTTGCAGTGGAACAACGCAGTGTGTAGGTTTGAAATAGAACAATGTAGTGTGTAGGTTTGCAGTGGAACAACGCAGTGTGTAGGTGTGCAAAGAAACAACTCAGTGTGTAGGTTTGCAGTGGAACAACGGAGTGTGTAGGTTTGCAATGGAACAACGCAGTGTGTAGGTTTACAATGGAACAATGCAGTGTGTAGGTTTGCAATTGAACAACACAGTGTGTAGGTTTGCAATAGAACAACACAGTGTGTAGGTTTACAATGGAACAACGCAGTGTGTAGGTTTGCAGTGTGTAGGTTTTCCAATAGAACAACGCAGTGTGTAGGTTTACAATGGAACAATGCAGTGTGTAGGTTTGCAATTCAACAACACAGTGTATAGGTTTGCAATAGAACAACAGAGTTTGTAGGTTTACAATGGAACAACACAGTGTGTAGGTTTGCAGTGTGTAGGTTTCACAATGGAACAACGCAGTGTGTAGGTTTACAATGGAACAACGTAGTGTGTAGGATTGCAGTAGAACAACACAGTGTGTAGGTTTACAATGGAACAACGGTGTGTGAAGGATTGCAATAGAACAACGCAGTGTGTAGGTTTGCAGTAGAAAAACACAGTGTGTAGGTTTGTAGTGGAACAACGCAGTGTGTAGATTTGCAATAGAACAACGCAGTGTATAGGTTTGCACTGGAACAATGCAGTGTGTAGGTTTGCAATAGAACAAGGCAGTGTGTAGGTTTACAGAGGAACAACGCAGTGTGTAGGTTTGCAGTGGAACAATGCAGTGTGTAGGTTTGCAATAGAACAACACAGTATGTAGGTTTGCAGTGGAACAATGCAGTGTGTAGGTTTGCAGTGGAACAAGGCAGTGTGTAGATTTGCAGTGGAACAACGCAGTGTGTAGGTTTGCAGTGGAACAAGGCAGTGTGTAGGTTTTCAGTGGAACAACACAGTTTGTAGGTTTGCAATAGAACAACACAGTGTGTAGGTTTACAATGGAACAACACAGTGTATAGGTTTCCAGTGGAATAATGCAGTGTGTAGGTTTACAGTGAAACAACGCAATGTGTAGGTTTGCAGTGGATCAACTCATTGTATAGGTTTACAATGGAACAATGCAGTGTGTAGGTTTGCATTGAACAACGCAGTGTGTAGGTTTAAAATGGAACAACGTAGTTTGTAGGATTGCAGTAGAACAACACAGTGTGTAGGTTTACAATGGAACAATGCAGTGTGTAGGATTGCAATAGAACAACGCAGTGTGTAGGTTTACAGTGGAACAACACAGTGTGTAGATTTGCAGTGGAACAACGCAGTGTGTAGGTTTGCAGTGGAACAAAGCAGTGTGCAGGTTTGCAATAGAACAACACAGTGTGTAGGTTTGCAAAGGAACAACGCAGTGTGTAGGTTTGCAATTGAACAACGCAGTGTGTAGGTTTGCAATAGAACAAGACAGTGTGAACGTTTATAATGGAACAACGCAGTGTATAGGTTTACAATGGACCAAGGCAGTGTGTAGGTTCGCAGTGGAACAACACAGTGTGAAGGTTTCCAATAGAACAACGCAGTGTGTAGGTTTGTAATGGCACAACGCAGTGTGTAGGATTACAATAGAACAACGCATTCTGTAGGTTTGTAATGGAACAATGCAGTGTGTAGGATTGCAATAGAACAATGCAGTGTGTAGGTTTACAATGGCACAATGCAGTGTGTAGGATTGCAATAGAACAACGCAGTGTGTAGGTTTGTAATGGCACAATGCAGTGTGTAGGATTACAATAGAACAACACATTCTGTAGGTTTGTAGTGGAACAATGCAGTGTGTAGGATTGCAATAGAACAATGCAGTGTGTAGGTTTACAAAGGCACAACGCAGTGTGTAGGATTGCAATAGAACAACGCAGTGTGTAGGTTTGAATTGGAACAATGCAGTGTGTAGGTTTGCAGTAGAACAACGCAGTGTGAAGGTTTGCAATAGAACAAACCAGTGTGTAGGTTTACAATGGCACAATGCAGTGTATAGGATTGCAATAGAACAACGCAGTGTGTAGGATTGCAATAGAACAACACAGTGTGTAGGTTTGCAGTGAAACAACACAGCGTGAAGGTTTGCAGTGGAACAACGCAGTGTGTAGGTTTGAAATAGAACAATGTAGTGTGTAGGTTTGCAGTGGAACAACGCAGTGTGTAGGTGTGCAAAGAAACAACTCAGTGTGTAGGTTTGCAGTGGAACAACGGAGTGTGTAGGTTTGCAATGGAACAACGCAGTGTGTAGGTTTACAATGGAACAATGCAGTGTGTAGGTTTGCAATTGAACAACACAGTGTGTAGGTTTGCAATAGAACAACACAGTGTGTAGGTTTACAATGGAACAACGCAGTGTGTAGGTTTGCAGTGTGTAGGTTTTCCAATAGAACAACGCAGTGTGTAGGTTTACAATGGAACAATGCAGTGTGTAGGTTTGCAATTCAACAACACAGTGTATAGGTTTGCAATAGAACAACAGAGTTTGTAGGTTTACAATGGAACAACACAGTGTGTAGGTTTGCAGTGTGTAGGTTTCACAATGGAACAACGCAGTGTGTAGGTTTACAATGGAACAACGTAGTGTGTAGGATTGCAGTAGAACAACACAGTGTGTAGGTTTACAATGGAACAACGGTGTGTGAAGGATTGCAATAGAACAACGCAGTGTGTAGGTTTGCAGTAGAAAAACACAGTGTGTAGGTTTGTAGTGGAACAACGCAGTGTGTAGATTTGCAATAGAACAACGCAGTGTATAGGTTTGCACTGGAACAATGCAGTGTGTAGGTTTGCAATAGAACAAGGCAGTGTGTAGGTTTACAGAGGAACAACGCAGTGTGTAGGTTTGCAGTGGAACAATGCAGTGTGTAGGTTTGCAATAGAACAACACAGTATGTAGGTTTGCAGTGGAACAATGCAGTGTGTAGGTTTGCAGTGGAACAAGGCAGTGTGTAGATTTGCAGTGGAACAACGCAGTGTGTAGGTTTGCAGTGGAACAAGGCAGTGTGTAGGTTTTCAGTGGAACAACACAGTTTGTAGGTTTGCAATAGAACAACACAGTGTGTAGGTTTACAATGGAACAACACAGTGTATAGGTTTCCAGTGGAATAATGCAGTGTGTAGGTTTACAGTGAAACAACGCAATGTGTAGGTTTGCAGTGGATCAACTCATTGTATAGGTTTACAATGGAACAATGCAGTGTGTAGGTTTGCATTGAACAACGCAGTGTGTAGGTTTAAAATGGAACAACGTAGTTTGTAGGATTGCAGTAGAACAACACAGTGTGTAGGTTTACAATGGAACAATGCAGTGTGTAGGATTGCAATAGAACAACGCAGTGTGTAGGTTTACAGTGGAACAACACAGTGTGTAGATTTGCAGTGGAACAACGCAGTGTGTAGGTTTGCAGTGGAACAAAGCAGTGTGCAGGTTTGCAATAGAACAACACAGTGTGTAGGTTTGCAAAGGAACAACGCAGTGTGTAGGTTTGCAATTGAACAACGCAGTGTGTAGGTTTGCAATAGAACAAGACAGTGTGAACGTTTATAATGGAACAACGCAGTGTATAGGTTTACAATGGACCAAGGCAGTGTGTAGGTTCGCAGTGGAACAACACAGTGTGAAGGTTTCCAATAGAACAACGCAGTGTGTAGGTTAACAATGGAACAACCCAGTGTGTAGGTTTGCAGTGGAACAACACAGTGTGTAGGTTTGCAGTAGAACAATGAAGTGTGTAGGTTTGCAGTGGAACAACACAGTTTGTAGATTTGCATTAGAACAACGCAGTGTGTAGGTTTGCAGTGGAACAATGCAGTGTGTAGGGTTACAGTGGAAAAACATAGTGTGTAGGTTTGCAGTGGGGCAACACAGTATGTAGGTTTACTGAGAAACAATGCAGTGTGTAGGTTTGCAGTGGAACAACGCAGTGTGTAGGTTTGAAATAGAATAACATAGTATGGAGGTTTGCAGTGGAACAACACAGTTTGTAGATTTGCAGTAGAACAACGCAGTGTGTAGGTTTGCAGTGGAACAATGCAGTGTGTAGTTTTGCAATAGAACAAGGCAGTGTGTAGGTTTACAATGGAACAATGCAGGTTGTAAGTTTGTAATAGAGTAACACAGTGTGTAGGTTTACAATGGAACAACGCAGTGTGTAGGTTTGCAGAATGTAGGTTTACAATGTAACAACACAGTGTGCAGATTTGCAATATGTAGGTTTACATTGGAACAACGCATTGTGTAGGTTTGCCGTGGAACAATGCAGTGTGTAGGTTTGCAATAAAACAACGCAGTGTGTAGGTTTACAGTGGAACAACACAGTGTGTAGGTTTGCAGTAGAACAACACAGTTTGTAGATTTGCATTAGAACAACGCAGTGTGTAGGTTTGCAGTGGAACAATGCAGTGTGTAGGGTTACAGTGGAAAAACACAGTGTGTAGGTTTGCAGTGGGACAACACAGTATGTAGGTTTACGGAGAAACAACGCAGTGTGTAGGTTTGCAGTGGAACAACGCAGTGTGTAGGTTTGAAATAGAATAACATAGTGTGGTGGTTTGCAGTGGAACAACGAAGTGTGCAGGTTTGCAAAGGAACAACACAGTGTGTAGGTTTGCAAAAGAACAACGCAGTGTGTAGGTTTGCAATAGAACAATGCAGTGTGAAGGTTTACAATGGATCAACGCAGTGTGTAGGTTTGCAGTGGAACAATGCAGTGTTTAGGTTTACAGTAGAACAACGCAGTGTGTAGGTTTGCAGTGGAACAATGCAGTGTGTAGGGTTGCAGTGGAACAACGCAGTGTGTAGGTTTGCAGTGGAACAACGCAGTGTGAAGGTTTGCAGTGGAACAATGCAGTGTGTAGGTTTACAATGTAACAATACAATGTGTAGGTTTGCAATGTGTAGCTTTACAATGGAGCAACACAGTGTGTAGGTTTGCAATAGAACAACGCAGTGTGTAGGCTTACAGTGGAACAATGCAGTTTGGAGGTTTACAGTGGAACAATGCAGTGAATAGGTTTGCAGTGGAACAACGCAGTGTGTAAGTTTGCAATAGAACAACGCAGTGTATAGGTTTGCAGTGGAACAACGCAGTGTGAAGGTTTGCAGTGGAACAACAAAGTGTGTAGGTTTGCAATAGAACAATGCAGTGTGTAGGTTTACAATCTAACCACGTAGTGTGTAGGTTTGGAATGGAACAATGCAGTGTGTAGGTTTGCAGTGGAACAAGGCAGTGTGTAGGTTTACAATGGAACAATGCAGGTTGTAAGTTTGTAATAGAGTAACACAGTGTGTAGGTTTACAATGGAACAACGCAGTGTGTAGGTTTGCAGAATGTAGGTTTACAATGTAACAACACAGTGTGCAGATTTGCAATATGTAGGTTTACATTGGAACAACGCATTGTGTAGGTTTGCCGTGGAACAATGCAGTGTGTAGGTTTGCAATAGAACAACGCAGTGTGTAGGTTTACAGTGGAACAACACAGTGTGTAGGTTTGCAGTGGAACAACACAGTTTGTAGATTTGCATTAGAACAACGCAGTGTGTAGGTTTGCAGTGGAACAATGCAGTGTGTAGGGTTACAGTGGAAAAACACAGTGTGTAGGTTTGCAGTGGGACAACACAGTGTGTAGGTTTACAATGTAACAATACAATGTGTAGGTTTGCAGTGGAACAACGCAGTGTGTAGGTTTGCACTAGAACAATGCAGTGTGTAGGTTTACAATCTAACCACGTATTGTGAAGGTTTGCAGTGGAACAATGCAGTGTGTAGGTTTACAATGTAACAATACAATGTGTAGGTTTGCAATGTGTAGCTTTACAATGGAGCAACACAGTGTGTAGGTTTGCAATAGAACAATGCAGTGTGTAGGTTTACAGTGGAACAACGCAGTGTGAAGGTTTGCAGTGGAACAACAAAGTGTGTAGGTTTGCAATAGAACAATGCAGTGTGTAGGTTTACAATCTAACAACGCAGTGTGTAGGTTTGCAATGGAACAATGCAGTGTGTAGGTTTGCAGTGGAACAAGGCAGTGTGTAGGTTTACAGTGTAACAACGTAGTGTTTAGGTTCACAATAGAACAACGCAGTGTGTAGGTTTGTCATGGAAATACACAGTGTGTAGGTTTGCAGTGGAACAACGCAGTGTGTAGGTTTGCACTAGAACAATGCAGTGTGTAGGTTTACAATCTAACCACGTAGTGTGTAGGTTTGGAATGGAACAATGCAGTGTGTAGGTTTGCAGTGGAACAACGCAGTGTGTAGGTTTGCAGTGGAACAATGCAGTGTGTAGGGTTGCAGTGGAACTACGCAGTGTGTAGGTTTGCAGTGGAACAACGCAGTGTGAAGGTTTGCAGTGGAACAATGCAGTGTGTAGGTTTACAATGTAACAATACAATGTGTAGGTATGCAATGTGTAGCTTTACAATGGAGCAACACAGTGTGTAGGTTTGCAATAGAACAACGCAGTGTGTAGGTTTACAGTGGAACAATGCAGGGTGGAGGTTTACAGTGGAACAATGCAGTGAATAGGTTTGCAGCGGAACAACGCAGTGTGTAAGTTTGCAATAGAACAACGCAGTGTATAGGTTTGCAGTGGAACAACGCAGTGTGAAGGTTTGCAGTGGAACAACAAAGTGTGTAGGTTTGCAATAGAACAATGCAGTGTGTAGGTTTACAATCTAACAATGCAGTGTGTAGGTTTGCAATGGAACAATGCAGTGTGTAGGTTTGCAGTGGAACAAGGTAGTGTGTAGGTTTACAGTGTAACAACGTAGTGTTTAGGTTTACAATAGAACAACGCAGTGTGTAGGTTTGTCATGGAATAACACAGTGTGTAGGTTTGCAGTGGAACAACGCAGTGTGTAGGTTTGCACTAGAACAATGCAGTGTGTAGGTTTACAATCTAACCACCTAGTGTGTAGGTTTGGAATGGAACAACGCAGTGTGTAGGTTTGCAGTGGAACAACGCAGTGTGTAGGTTTAGAGTGTAACAATGCAGGGTATGAGTTTACAATAGAACAATGCAATGTGTAGGTTTGTCATGGAATAACACAGTGTGTAGGTTTGCAATGGAACAACGCAGTGTAGAGGTTTACAATGGAACAACACAGTGTGTAGGTTTGCAAGTGGAACAACGTAGTGTGTAGGTTGATAGTGGAACAACACAGGGTGTAGATTTGCGATGGAACAATGCAGTGTGTGGGATTGCAATAGAACAACACAGCATGTAGGTTTACAACGGAACAATACAGAGTGTAGGTTTGCATTGGAACAATGCAGTGTGTAGATTTGCAATAGAATATTGCAGTGTGTAGGTTTGCAGTGGAATTACACAGCAAATAAGTTTGCAATGGAGCAACACAGTGTATAGGTTCGCAGTGGAACAACACAGTGTGTAGGTTTGCAGTGGAATAACACAGTGTGTAGGTTTGCTGTGGAATAACGTAGTGTATGGGTTTGCAGTACAATAGCACACTGAGTAAGTTTGCAATGGAGCAACGCAGTGTGTAGGTTTGCAGTCGAATAACACGTGGAATAAGTTTGCAATGGAGCAACTCAGTGTGTAGTTTTGCATTGGAATAACACACCGAATAAGTTTGCAATGGAGCAAAGCACTAGGCAGGTTTGCTGTGCATTAACACACCGAATAGGTTTGCAATGGAACAATGCAGTGCATAGGTTTGCAACGGAACAACAATGTGTGTAGTTTTGCAATAGAACAATGCAGTGTGTAGGTTTGCAATAGAACAACGCAGTGTGTAGGTTTGCAGTGGAACAACAGAATGTGTAGGTTTGCAGTGAAACAACACAGTGTGTAGGTTTGCAGTGGAACAACGCAGTGTGTAGGTTTGCAATAGAACAATGCACTGTGTACCTTTGCAGTGCAACAACTCAGTGTGAAGGTTTGCAGTGGAACAACTCAGTGTGTAGGTTTGCAGCGGAACAACACAGTGTGAAAGTTTGCAGTGGAACAACTCAGTGTGTAGGTTTGCAGTGGAACAACTCAGTGTGTGGGTGTGCAATGGAACAATGGAGTGTGTAGGTTTGCAGTGGAACAACGCAGTGTGAAGGTTTGCAGCGGAACAACGCAGTGTGTAGGTTTGCATTGGAACAATGCAGTGTAGGTTTGCAGCTGAATAACGCAGTGTGGAGGTTTGCAGTGAAATAATGCAGTTTGTAGGTTTGCAGCGGAACAACGCAGTGTGTAGGTTTGCACTGGAACAACGCAGTGTGTAGGTTGGTAGTGGAACAACACAGTGTGTAGGTTGGTAGTGGAACAACACAGTGTGTAGGTTTGCAGTGGAACAACGCTGTGTGGAGGTTTGCAGTGGAACAACGCAGTGTGTAGGTTGGTAGTGGAACAACACAGTGTGTAGGTTTGCAGTGGAACAACGCAGTGTGGAGGTTTGCAGTGGAACAACGCAGTGTGTAGGTTTGCAATAGAACAATGTAGTGTGTACCTTTGCAGTGCAACAACGCAGTGTGAAGGTTTGCAGTGGAACAACTCAGTGTGTAGGTTTGCAGCGGAACAACACAGTGTGAAAATTTGCAGTGGAACAACTCAGTGTGTAGGTTTGCAGTGGAAAAAACTCAGTGTGTGGGTGTGCAATGGAACAACAGAGTGTGTAGGTTTGCAGTGGAACAACGCAGTGTGAAGGTTTGCAGCGGAACAACGCAGTGTGTAGGTTTGCATTGGAACAATGCAGTGTGTAGGTTTGCAGCGGAATAACGCAGTGTGTAGGTTTGCAGCGAAATAATGCAGTTTGTAGGTTTGCAGCGGAACAACGCAGTGTGTAGGTTGGTAGTGGAACAACACAGTGTGTAGGTTTGCAGTGGAACAACGCAGTGTGTAGGTTGGTAGTGGAACAACACAGTGTGTAGGTTGGTAGTGGAACAACACAGTGTGTAGGTTTGCAGTGGAACAACGCAGTGTGGAGGTTTGCAGTGAAACAACGCAGTGTGTAGGTTGGTAGTGGAACAACACAGTGTGTAGGTTTGCAGTGGAACAACGCAGTGTGGAGGTTTGCAGTAGAACAACGCAGTGTGTAGGTTTGAGGGTGAAACAACACAGTGTGTAGCCCTGGGGTCTGTGCATTTTCTCCAGCCCGACTGTTCTACACAGCGGGCTGGAGAAACCGTGAGTGCGCATGTGTGTTTGGCCGGCCTGAGACGGACAGTCACACACACATGAGCACTTAGGGGGACTCTCTTCTCATCCCCCTCCTATCTCCAGCGGCTCAGCCCGCCCCTCCCTGAACAAGCCAGCAGCTGAAAGATAAAACGATAATTAAATATTGTTTTTTATTTCAGCTCCTGGCTTAGCCAGGGGGCAACACTCCTTCGGGATTGCGAAGGGGCCGCCCCTTGGTCTAACAATAAAATCTGTACTGAAGGTTAAATTCTGTTCTGAAAATAGTGACTGTCTTGTGGGATTTCTCTGGTTTCTCATACTATTACAGATGAGAAGGTGATTCCTTCTTCAGATTCGACACCTGCCTGTGACCTCCTAGGAGACTGTAGGAAGCAAAATGACAAACCGGTTGGACTATTACGTAACAACTTAGAAGAGTTTGATCTCACGAGTACTAACAGTCACCTTGCTGTTACATTGTTACATCATGTTTTTCAATATATATATATATATTGCTGCAGTCGGTGAAATAGTATGTGAAATCCAAGCTAGAAGGCAATGCATATATATATATATGTACACATAGGGGCTTTAGGGTGCATTGCCTTCTAGCTTGGATTTCACATACTATTTCACCGACTGCAGCAATCCAGCATGCAGCTGTGATTGTAAAACTCAAGGTGGTTGGTTGGCTTTACTCATTCTTTAATTTCTGACCACCACCCTGTAGATGCCATCTCCCACCTGTTGTGGGCCCAGGCTGCCTCACGCCCCCACCATCAGCCAATCAACCATCGAGAATCAGCCCCAGGTCTCTATCTCCATCACCAAGGGTTCAAGCGGTGCACCCACCGGAGGGCACATTTTAAATATAATGTTATGTAGATTTGTATGGCGCAGCTTATCACCCGTGAGGAGATCTAGGTGCTGTGAGGCTATCCAGGCGCTATTTGATAGATTTGCCCTCTAGAGTAGGACTCAGTACAATACCTCTACTGAGGAGGTGTACATACTTGTTGACTATTTGAGAACATTAAGGGCCTGATCTCAAACTCCGTGGACGGGTTACTCCATCACAACAGTGAGAGATATTCCATCTGCTGAAATGTAAATCCCACTATGTCTTAAGTTGTGACGGGTTCTTTGTTCACAGCACATGGTTCATGCTGGTAAAAGTTTTGTTCATGGCAGGTGTAGCGCCAGATTTCACCTAGCTCTTAGTGTTTCGAGTGCCCGGTTGGGTCTATATATCGCTTTGCTGCCCCACAGAATGTCTGAACCGAGGTCTGTGGCACCCTCCCCTCCCACACATACAGCACAGCGGTAGGTTCCCCAGTGCAAACTCCAAAGCAAGATGCCTTCCTGCTCTACAACTCAGGTGACCTTCTACCTCGGACAGACAGACCCTCAGAGGAAGGCAGGTAGGTGATCACCTGCTTTACCGCCCTCGTCCAGACCCCACCACCGTCACGCCAGGCTTTAGGAGGTCAGCAGTCCAGCCAGCTCCCCCTAGAACACTGGTTCTTAACCTGGGGTTTGTGAACTCCTGGGGGTCCGTCACACCTACTTAGGGAGTGCATGACTGTCTAAAGCATTAAATAATATTAGAAGATTAGTTATGTATATATATATATATATATATATATATATGCAAAACTGAAAATGTAATAAATGTTCTCTAAATGTAAAGGAACTTAGAATTGGAAGCTACAACTTAGGTTGGTATCCTCAGCTTGACTGGTGGGAGCAGGCCACGTGCAGTAAACAGTAGAATGGACACTTGGTGGCCTCAGTTGAAGCTCTGCTTGTACCACAAACAGAGGGATATATTACGAGCAAACAAGACAAAGCAATACCCTGGAGCCTCTCATATGACTTTGGGGGTCATTCTAACTTCGGCGGGCGGCGGAGGCCGCCCGCCAAAGTTCCCCCGCCAGAATACCGCACCGCGGTCAAATGACCGCCGCGATCATTCTGACTTTCCCGCTGGGCGGGCGGGCAACCGCCAAAAGGCCGCCCGCCCAGCGGGAAAGACCCAGCCACAATGAAGCCGGCTCCGAATGGAGCCGGCGGAGTTGCTGGTGTGCGACGGGTGCAGTTGCACCCGTCGCGATTTTCAGTGTCTGCTTTGCAGACACTGAAAATCTCAATGGGGCCCTGTTAGGGGGCCCCTGCAGTGCCCATGCCAGTGGCATGGGCACTGCAGGGGCCCCCAGGGGCCCCACGACACCCGTTCCCGCCATCCTTTCACCGCCAGAAACAGGATGGCGGGAAGGGGGTCGGAATCCCCATGGCGGCGCTGCTAGCAGCGCCGCCGTGGAGGATTCCCTGGGGCAGCGGGAAACCGGCGGGAAACCGGCGGGAAACCGCCAGTTTCCCTTTTCTGACCGCGGCTTTACCGCCGCGATCAGAATGGCCCCTGAAGCACCGCCAGTCTGTTGGCGGTGCTTCCGCGGCACTCTGCCCTGGCGGTTTACAACCGCCAGGGTCAGAATGACCGCCTTTGTCTTTTAGAAATAAATTACATTTTGAAGCACTCCAACCTTCCCATTAAAATTCCTATTTTTGTATATACTTTGTTATATGCAGTTTTGTAGTTGCTGTAGTTGTGTTTGTTGTTTGGGGGACCGAATCATAGAAGTTGCTTTGGTGGGGTCCCCGGTGTTGGGTAATCATTCACTGGGGTCCCCAGAACTCCACAGGTTAAGAACCGCTGACCGAGAGCCTCTCCTGGTCCAGGTGAGTGTCACTGCGCCTTCCAGAGGTGGCCTGTCCATCTGTCCTGCATCCCCTGGGCAGGGATCCCCTGTGCTATGCTCACCTGTGACTGTCAAGAGTGTGACTGCTTCGCATTACACATGTAATAATTATTAAACAGCGTCGTGACTCCTACCTAATGGGTTGTAAATGAAAGGAGCAGGCCTGCCTTCACCCTCTGTGGATAAATGAATGGAGTTGGCCTTTTGACTCACTCAAGTTGCATTAATGTTGGTGGAGGCTGAAACAGAAAGCCTCGGTACAGCTCAGGGCTGCCAATGTGGGAAGAGCTGTAAAAAAACACCAGTTTGTGAGCTGCGTCCTGACACATGACCATTGAATCTGCTGTTATCATGAAGGGGTTCTATTATAAAAAGCGCCTTGGTGGCATTTATTCAGCCATGTGTGTGCCCTGGTGCACTTTGGTATTACAGGAGAGGGCACAGATGCTTGGGTGGTCCCTTCTGTTATAGAGACCATGCCAGTGAGAGCTCAAAGGGATGGTTCCTCGTTGGCCTGAGGACATGGCCCGATGCCAATAACGGGGGGCTTTGACTGTGCTGGACTGGGGTGCAGAGGCGAAGAGGCTGTCAGGAGATGCCCTGAACATGACCCACGTCGAAGGGATACAGAAACAGCGAACCCTCAGAGGGTGGCAGGGCCCCTCCCCGGGCATCCCACAGCCTCTGCCTGCAGGTGAGACTGCAGCCTGTACAGTGCCAGGCAGACTGCCAGCTCCAGACAGGAGGTCCATCTTTCACTAATGCATTCTTCCAGGCACAGCTGCAGTTGTGTGCCCCCCCCCCCCCCTGAACCACGTGTGTTGTCATACAGTGCACTGTTCCAGTCTGCACCGGGCACACAGACCTGCGCCCCCGGTTGCTCCTTCGGCCCATTCTGCACAGAAATCACTTGTCATGTTGCAGGTTTCCACATAAACCCAGGGTGAGATGTGCGAGCTTTGCCATCTGAGTTTGTAAGTGTGCCATGGTATTTGTGAATGTCTTCATTGTGTGAAAGGTTGTAGGTTCATGATGTTTTAACGTATTTCGACGTAGGTTTCATGCATCATCATGTATGTGTTGTTTAGTAAGAGTAAGGTGGCACAGGGCATGGCCCTTCCATGGCTAGTGATGCGCCTACATGTCTACAGTTGTCAGGAGTCCTGGGGCAGGCACTGTGAGAATGAGACCCTTTCACCGCTGGTGTCGGGGGCCTCACCCTACCGTGGAAGCTAAACTGAACACCAAGTCTGTCCCTGTACCACCTGCCCTCAAGGTAGCCTAGTCCGCGGTCCAAGGGCTCCTCTGGGAGCCGGTGAAGGGTAGAGGCCCAGAACTCAGTGGGACATCCAACACTGGTGAGTGAGTCAAGGTCCAGTGCTCTTACTGAACACAAGGTGCCTCACTTCTAACACAACACAATACTGTCATTACTACCAGAGGGCAATGAAATAACACACAGCTGTCAATAATCACTGAGAGGGAAGACGGCCAGAACTAACCTAGACCTCTCCTCTGTGCAAAGCACCTAAAGGTCCTTCAAGGCACGTTCGGACATTGGCGCCCCAGCAGTGAATGATGGGAACGTTCTTATTTCTGCCTCTCTAGGTCCCGCCCACCACACCCCAAGTGCTCGGGGTTGGGTCGAGCAAATAAAGTGGCAAGTGTTGGAGTCTCTGGGTGTCTTTTTTAAAATATTTCTGTATTTTTTTGTATCATTACAGTGATAACAAAGCAGAAACCACCTGACGTGATTGCCCGTGAGCTCCTGAAGCGATGTGTAGCTCATCACATGGGACCTCTAGTTGACGTGTCTGCAGCTCAGTTATGCTCTCTGTGCCCCCTCCCCATGCGTGTCCTCAGAGGGAGCTCTCTCGTGTTTCGGGGGGTTCCTGCATCTCCGTCGCCTTGTGTCCCTTGCACGGCAGGGGTTGTGCCCCAAGAATCCGGACCTCTCGGCCTCCCTCCCCCTCCTGACCACCTGCCCGGTCACCTTCGAGAAGGAGCTCAAGCTCCTCCCATCCGACGCCCACCTTGGGTAATCACTCGACCACTTAGGTACTCAGTACACCAGGATCTGCACCACCTTTGTGGTGTGACCCCCCCACCTAAATCAGTGCTTTAAGGTGTACATCCTGTGACCAACTGTTGTAATTGTGTCATGTGGTAACTCCTGCGCGCATTTACTGATCTAAACGTCCACGTTTAATTACTGTAACTAGAACCCGCTGTAACTCGTACCCAGCCACTGTCCTAGAGTGCTCTGTGCCCTTGGTCCATGTCCGAGCTACATAAAATTGTAAAAATAAAAATAAAACAGAATACTTTTCTGCCCTTGTTGTTGCTCATACAGGCTCTAGTGGTGAACCTCCATGGGAGGCAGGACCACGCCACCTCTGTGGTCCGTGTCCACTGAGTGGGATGGCACTGACTCCGCGCGGCCATCTTGGCTGCAGTCTCCATCATCCATGCCCAATGCCCACATGCATGCCCGCCAGATGAAGGAGTGAGGTGCCAGCCCAGTGATGAAGAGGCCGTGATCTGCTCCTCCAGTCGCGGGCGAGGTTGGTCTTCACTGAGGAATCGTCCTCAGGTCCAAGCAAAACCCTGCACCCAAATAACGCAAACTTCACCCCCCCACCCTGGCCCAGCAGGGATCAGGAGGCAGCCTGACCCAAGTCACTCAGGGGCAACTAGCTCTTAAGATAAGGCCACAGATGGAGGTGCAATGATCTGCTCTGAGTATGCACAAGACTTTGGGCCTGATTTTGAGGTTTGGTGGATGGGTTACTCCATCACAAACATGACAGATATCCCGTCCGCTGTATTGCGATTCCATTATATCCTACGGTAATATGGTGGACGGGATAAACATCATGTTTGTGATGGAATAACCCGCCTGCCAAACAATAAATCAGGCCCTTTGTCTTCTTGACTGTAAAGGTTACTCCCAGCAGCCCGCAGTCAAGGAGGCTTCTGTATTCCTTGTCTTCTCAGGATTGAATGGTGACACCCCACCTCAGATAACCTTGCTAGGGCCTCAGGCAGGTCCCAGCTCTCTGCACCATGCCTACAAATTCCCAGAACACTGCAGTACAGGCCAATACTGCACTGACTAGCAGGTGCGAGGTAAACCTGCCACTGAGGAAAACATGATTATTTCACAACATCAGGGAGATTAAGCAAGAATGAAGTCTGAAGTGTCAATAGTGATAGGATGGCCTAGTCAATTAATTGCTCACAGCTGATATCTGCTGTGAGCTACTGTGATCTGCAGAGCTTGATGTCAAGTCCTAGCAAGGCCAACTCAGCCTTCCATCCTTCTGGGGTCAGTAAATCCAGCCCCATTACATTGGGTAACAAGAACTCTGCTTATTCACAGTGAGTACAGGCGGTAGATGTGCGGTATGCAGCACTATATAAAAAATAACTTACAGGACTTTAAGTGAGCAGGGTCCCTTGGGTCTCAGAAGGGGGAACGGGTGCACACTGCCTCTTTACAGCACAGTTTGCCCCTTTTCATTGTGGTAAACGCAGTACAAAGTTAGCGCTTAGATAAATGTTAGCTGCAGTTTTTCACCAGAGTTGGTGCAGATAATGCTGTAAATCTCTAGACACATATTTCTGGATTTTATCCTTCATTAGTAGAGATCAAAAATGGAATTTCACCAGGGGTTGCTGAGAACGCTGCACAGTGCGCTCAGGTCTCAGTACCTCTCACTGGCTCTCAGGTCTCAGTACCTCTCCCTGGCACACAGGTGCAGCTCCCAAACCTCATGAGCCTGTGGGCTGAAGGGAGCCCCTTTGAAGAGACGCTCGGGTCTCAGACCTGGCAGCGATTAAAACAGCCACTGAAAGTGGTGCCTCTTGGGCCATATGGCTCTAATTTTACTGGCAAAATCATTGATCGATTTCTGAACAATGAGCGTCGAAAACGTACGGTAATCCATAGCATCCATCTAGCTCCTGCTTTTGTTTTATTTAATCTTGCATTCCCTAGGAGTGTTTGCTAGTTCCAGCATCTTATGTTTCTCTTTTTCTCTCTGCAGCATATTACTCTCGTATTTCCTATACTTTGAACAGACCTGCCTGCAGGTATTTATAAAAACGGTGTTCAAAATAGTGACAAGCGACAGTAAAAGAAAATCGAGTACTTACAGGTGAGTGAGTGCCTAGTGCGCTTGTGGGGTGAAGACAAGAGGATGTGAGTAAGTGCACCCAGGAGAGAGTGAACAGAGGGTGCTGAGAGTGAGTGAGTGACTGGTGCGCTTGAGGGGTGAAGACAAGAGGATGTGAGTAAGTGCACCCAGGAGAGAGTGAACAGAGGGTGCTTACAGGTAAGTGAGTGCCTGGTGCGCTTGTGGGGTGAAGACAAGAGGATGTGAGTAAGTGCACCCAGGAGAGAGTGAACAGAGGGTGCTGAGGGTGAGTGAGTGCCTGGTGCGCTTGAGGGGTGAAGACAAGAGGATGTGCGTAAGTGCACCCAGGAGAGAGTGAACAGAGGGTGCTGAGAGTGAGTGAGTGACTGGTGCGCTTGAGGGGTGAAGACAAGAGGATGTGAGTAAGTCCACCCAGGAGAGAGTGAACAGAGGGTGCTTACAGGTGAGTGAGTGCCTGGTACGCTTGAGGGGTGAGGACAAGAGGATGTGAGTAAGTGCATCCAGGAGAGAGTGAACAGAGGGTGCTGAGGGTGAGTGAGTGCCTGGTACCGCTTGAGGGGTGAAGACAAGAGGATGTGAGTAAGTGCACCCAGGAGAGAGTGAACAGAGGGTGCTTACAGGTGAGTGAGTGCCTGGTACGCTTGAGGGGTGAGGACAAGAGGATGTGAGTAAGTGCACCCAGGAGAGAGTGAACAGAGGGTGCTTACAGGTGAGTGAGTGCCTGGTACGCTTGAGGGGTGAGGACAAGAGGATGTGAGTAAGTGCACCCAGGTGAGAGTGAACAGAGGGTGCTGAGGGTGAGTGAGTGCCTGGTGCGCTTGAGGGGTGAAGACAAGAGGATGTGAGTAAGTGCACCCAGGAGAGAGTGAACAGAGGGTGCTTACAGGTAAGTGAGTGCCTGGTGCGCTTGTGGGGTGAAGACAAGAGGATGTGAGTAAGTGCACCCAGGAGAGAGTGAACAGAGGGTGCTGAGAGTGAGTGAGTGACTGGTGCGCTTGTGGGGTGAAGACAAGAGGATGTGAGTAAGTGCACCCAGGAGAGAGTGAACAGAGGGTGCTGAGAGTGAGTGAGTGCCTAGTGCGCTTGTGGGGTGAAGACAAGAGGATGTGAGTAAGTGCACCCAGGAGAGAGTGAACAGAGGGTGCTGAGAGTGAGTGAGTGACTGGTGCGCTTGTGGGGTGAAGACAAGAGGATGTGAGTAAGTGCACCCAGGAGAGAGTGAACAGAGGGTGCTGAGAGTGAGTGAGTGCCTAGTGCGCTTGTGGGGTGAAGACA
This sequence comes from Pleurodeles waltl, assembly GCF_031143425.1. Classification (NCBI taxonomy): domain Eukaryota; kingdom Metazoa; phylum Chordata; class Amphibia; order Caudata; family Salamandridae; genus Pleurodeles; species Pleurodeles waltl. The sequence goes on from NC_090446.1 coordinate 11,989,165, forward strand.
AGAGGATGTGAGTAAGTGCACCCAGGAGAGAGTGAACAGAGGGTGCTGAGAGTGAGTGAGTGCCTAGTGCGCTTGTGGGGTGAAGACAAGAGGATGTGAGTAAGTGCACCCAGGAGAGAGTGAACAGAGGGTGCTGAGAGTGAGTGAGTGACTGGTGCGCTTGTGGGGTGAAGACAAGAGGATGTGAGTAAGTGCACCCAGGAGAGAGTGAACAGAGGGTGCTGAGAGTGAGTGAGTGACTGGTGCGCTTGAGGGGTGAAGACAAGAGGATGTGAGTAAGTGCACCCAGGAGAGAGTGAACAGAGGGTGCTTACAGGTGAGTGAGTGCCTGGTACGCTTGAGGGGTGAGGACAAGAGGATGTGAGTAAGTGCACCCAGGAGAGAGTGAACAGAGGGTGCTGAGGGTGAGTGAGTGACTGGTGCGCTTGAGGGGTGAAGACAAGAGGATGTGAGTAAGTGCACCCAGGAGAGAGTGGACAGAGAGTGCTTACAGGTGAGTGAGTGCCTGGTACGCTTGAGGGGTGAGGACAAGAGGATGTGAGTAAGTGCACCCAGGAGAGAGTGAACAGAGGGTGCTTACAGGTGAGTGAGTGCCTGGTACGCTTGAGGGGTGAGGACAAGAGGATGTGAGTAAGTGCACCCAGGAGAGAGTGAACAGAGGGTGCTGAGAGTGAGTGAGTGACTGGTGCGCTTGAGGGGTGAAGACAAGAGGATGTGAGTAAGTGCACCCAGGAGAGAGTGAACAGAGGGTGCTTACAGGTGAGTGAGTGCCTGGTACGCTTGAGGGGTGAGGACAAGAGGATGTGAGTAAGTGCACCCAGGTGAGAGTGAACAGAGGGTGCTGAGGGTGAGTGAGTGCCTGGTGCGCTTGAGGGGTGAAGACAAGAGGATGTGAGTAAGTGCACCCAGGAGAGAGTGAACAGAGGGTGCTTACAGGTAAGTGAGTGCCTGGTGCGCTTGTGGGGTGAAGACAAGAGGATGTGAGTAAGTGCACCCAGGAGAGAGTGAACAGAGGGTGCTGAGAGTGAGTGAGTGACTGGTGCGCTTGAGGGGTGAAGACAAGAGGATGTGAGTAAGTGCACCCAGGAGAGAGTGAACAGAGGGTGCTTACAGGTGAGTGAGTGCCTGGTACGCTTGAGGGGTGAGGACAAGAGGATGTGAGTAAGTGCACCCAGGAGAGAGTGAACAGAGGGTGCTGAGGGTGAGTGAGTGCCTGGTGCGCTTGAGGGGTGAGGACAAGAGGATGTGAGTAAGTGCACCCAGGAGAGAGTGAACAGAGGGTGCTTACAGGTGAGTGAGTGCCTGGTGCGCTTGAGGGGTGAGGACAAGAGGATGTGAGTAAGTGCACCCAGGAGAGAGTGAACAGAGGGTGCTGAGGGTGAGTGAGTGCCTGGTGCGCTTGAGGGGTGAAGACAAGAGGATGTGAGTAAGTGCACCCAGGAGAGAGTGAACAGAGGGTGCTTACAGGTGAGTGAGTGCCTGGTGCGCTTGAGGGGTGAAGACAAGAGGATGTGAGTAAGTGCACCCAGGAGAGAGTGAACAGAGGGTGCTGAGTGTGAGTGAGTGCCTGGGGCGCTTGAGGGGTGAGGACAAGAGGATGTGAGTAAGTGCACCCAGGAGAGAGTGAACAGAGGGTGCTGAGGGTAAGTGAGTGCCTGGTGAGTTTGAGGGGTGAGGACAAGAGGATGTGAGTAAGTGCATCCAGGAGAGAGTGAACAGAGGGTGCTGAGGGTGAGTGAGTGCCTGGTACCGCTTGAGGGGTGAAGACAAGAGGATGTGAGTAAGTGCACCCAGGAGAGAGTGAACAGAGGGTGCTTACAGGTGAGTGAGTGCCTGGTGCGCTTGAGGGGGGAAGACAAGAGGATGTGAGTAAGTGCAAGAGGATGTGAGTAAGTGCACCCGGGAGAGAGTGAACAGAGGGTGCTGAGGGTGAGTGAGTGCCTGGTGCGCTTGAGGGGTGAGGACAAGAGGATGTGAGTAAGTGCACCCAGGAGAGAGTGAACAGAGGGTGCTGAGGGAGAGTGAGTGCCTGGTGCGTTTGAGGGGTGAGGACAAGAGGATGTGAGTAAGTGCGCCCAGGAGAGAGTGAACAGAGGGTGCTGAGGGTGAGTGAGTGCCTGGTGCGCTTGAGGGGTGAGGACAAGAGGATGTGAGTAAGTGCACCCAGGAGAGAGTGAACAGAGGGTGCTGAGGGTGAGTGAGTGCCTGGTGCGTTTGAGGGGTGGGGACAAGAGGATGTGAGTAAGTGCACCCAGGAGAGAGTGAACAGAGGGTGCTGAGGGTGAGTGAGTGCCTGGTGCGTTTGAGGGGTGAGGACAAGAGGATGTGAGTAAGTGCACCCAGGAGAGAGTGAACAGAGGGTGCTGGGGGTGACAGCCATGAGATGTGAGATGTACAGACTGAGGAGATGTGGAGACCAAGGGGTGTACAAGTCTAACATAGAGTGACCATACAGGAGTGACTGATACACTCTGACACCCCTTCAGGCCTCAGTAGTGTTTAGTTCAGTCTCACAATTTCAGAATTGAAACATTTTCAATAATATTTACAACAAAATCGGTTTTGTTACTCATTGATCCTAAACAGCTAACAACCATTGGCAGAGCCAATAATCCTGGCTGATGCTCGGTGTATGCCAGTTGTTTTATACATCTGGATGTAATAACAGAAAGCTCAGAAAGGGACCATAATACCAGTCAGTGACACACTGTGGCAATCACAGAAATGTAGTCAATATGTTTAAGCCACACCCTTAATTACACAGGCCACACCCCTGTTAGAGACCCCTCCTACTTTTCCATCCCACTGAAGGCCTGAGAATGTGCTTTTCTTCTCCTGGGGTAGGGGGCAGGTGAGCTTTGAGGGACCTGTAGACGCACCCCAAGGACATGTGCGGAGAGCAAGGAACTCTGAAGGCACGAGACGTTAGATGGAGATGGTGGGTCAGACACCCTGTGAGTTTGGGGAGCTGTAAACCGAAAGGGGGGAGCTCTGGGAAGGTTCAGGCTAGTTGGATCCTTTAAGAAGAAGGGTTGTGAGGTGACGGACTCTGAGCCATTTGCCTTCCTCCTGTCACCCTTTCTGCTCTGAGGGTGAGTGTTTGGATCTAGTGTGGTCCCACAGCATCACTTTACAAGACACTCTTACGCAGTTCTTGATTCCAGCCGGTGGCTTCTGGCGGCGCCCGCCGGCACTTGTTGTTTGGAACCAGCACTTATTCTTCCTCATCAGACATTTCCTGAGAGCAAGAGAGGGAAAGAAACACAAAACGGAAAGATACAGAAAAAAACACCAAGAAGTGAGAAAGCAGGAACCTGCAGGAGAGGGATAAAGACCCCGGGACTGTGGTCGATGAACGAGGCCGGAGGTGGATTAAGGACTACGCAGCCTTGGTATTCGGCACGCTGACATGCAATAGCGCCGGCCGCGAGGTCCAGAGAAGCTCTATGGGCACCGCCACACAATGTCTTACAACTTAAACACTGGCCTTAGATAAATTGTGTATTTGAAATATCCTCTTCCATGATATTGTCCCTCAGCAGTAGTAACGGAGGGATGGAAGCGTTACTTTGATGATGCTTAGAACACTCTTTGGGGTAATCAGACACCTCATAGCGCTTTATTCATTTAAGGATGTTTACGAGACAGTATTTAATTCAAACAATGCTTCTGTAAATGATATTCTGACACACAAGCCTCCTTCCATTGTCTGCACCGCACTCTGCATCTGACTGCTGTCATGGAGCCCATGGTGCCAGCTTCTCCCTGGGAATAACATTTGGTTTCTGGTGTAACAATGGGTCCCAGACCAGTGCCTGAGGGAGGTCACTAGACTCTGAGACAGCAAGTGTTCCCATCTCTGAAATGGAATTATAGATCTGCAGGTAGTCACTGTCCCAGGGTACATGAGTGGTTCTGAGAAGTGCTGGTACTCTGAGTAGAAGTGCTGCTACTATCCAATGAAAATCATTACATCTCCGTTGAGAAGTGCTGGTACTGTCCAATGAAAATCATTACATCTCTGTTGAGAAGTGCTGCTACTATCCAATGAAAACCATTACATCTCCGTTGAGAAGTGCTGCTACTCTCCAATTACATCTCTGTTGAGAAGTGCTGCTACTCTCCAATGAAAATCATTATATCCCTGTTTAGAAGTGCTGGTACTCTTCAATGAAAATCATTACATCTCTATTGAGAAGTGCTGGTACTCTCCAATGAAAATCATTATATCTCTGTTGGGCAAGTGCTGCTACTCTCCAGTGAAAATCATTACATCTCCATTGAGAAGTGCTGCTACTCTCCAATGAAAATCACTACATCCCTGTTGAGAAGTGCTGCTACTCTCCAATTACATCTCTGTTGAGAAGTGCTGCTACTCTCCAATGAAAATCATTATATCCCTGTTTAGAAGTGCTGGTACTCTTCAATGAAAATCATTACATCCCTGTTGAGAAGTGCTGATACCCTCCAATGAAAATCATTACATCCCTGTTGAGAAGTGCTGCTACTCTCCAATTACATTTCTGTTTAGAAGTGCTGCTACTCTCCAATGAAAATCATTATATCCCTGTTGAGAAGTGCTGCTACTCTTGGATGAAAATCATTACATCCCTGTTGAGAAGTGCTGCTACTATCCAATGAAAATCATTACATCGCTGTTGAGAAGTGTTGGTATTCTCCAATGAAAACCATTATATCCCTGTTGAGAAGTGCTGGTACTCTTCAAAGAAAATCATCACATCTTTGTTGAGAAGTGCTGCTACTCGCCAATGAAAATCTTTACATCTCTGTTGAGCGAAGTGCCGGTACTCTTTGATGAACATCATTACATCCCTGTTGGTAAGTGCTGTTACTCTCCAATGAACATCATTACATCTCTGTTGAGAAGTGCTGCTACTCTCCAATTACATCTCTGTTGAGAAGTGCTGCTACTCTCCAATGAAAAACATGATATCCCTGTTTAGAAGTGCTGGTACTCTTCAATGAAAATCATTACATCTCTATTGAGAAGTGCTGGTACTATCCAATGAAAATCATGGCATCTCTGTTGAGAAGTGCTGGTATTCTTCAATGAACATCACTATACCCCTGTTGAGAAGTGCTGGTACTCTCCAATGAACATCATTATACCCCTGGCGAGAAGTGCTGCTACTATCCAATGAAAATCATTACATTTCTGTTGAGAAGTGCTGGTATTCTTCAATGAACGTCATTATACCCCTGTTGAGAAGTGCTGCTACTCTCCAATGAAAATTATTATAGGCTGTTGAGAAGTGCTGCTACTCTTCAATGAATATCATTATTTCCCTGTTGAGAAGTGCTAGTACTCTCCAAAGAAAATCATTACATACCTGTTGGGAAGTGCTGGTACTCTCCAATGAAAATCATTATATCCCTGTTGAGAAGTGCTGGTACTCTCCAAAGAAAATTCATGATATACCTGTTGAGAAGTGCTGGTACTCTCCAATGAAAATCATTAAATCCCTGTTGAGAAGTGCCGGTACTCTCCAATGAAAATCATTACATCCCTGTTGAGAAGTGCTGCTACTCTCCAATTACATTTCTGTTTAGAAGTGCTGCTACTCTCCAATGAAAATCATTACATCTCTGTTGAGAGAAGTGCCGGTACTCTTCAATGAACATCATTATACCCCTGTTGAGAAGTGCTGCTCCTCTCCAGTGAACATCATTACATCTCTGTTGAGAAGTGCTGCTACTATCCAATGAAAATCATTACATCCCTGTTGAGAAGTGCTGCTACTCTCCAATTACATCTCTGTTGAGAAGTGCTGCTACTCTCCAATGAAAATCATTATATCCCTGTTTAGAAGTGCTGGTACTCTTCAATGAAAATCATTACATCTCTGTTGAGAAGTGCTGCTACTCTCCAATGAAAATCATTACATCTCTGTTGAGAGACGTGCCGGTACTCTTCAATGAACATCATTACATCCCTGTTGAGAAGTGCTGCTACTCTCCAATGAAAATCATTACATCTCTGTTGAGAAGTGCTGCTACTCTCCAATGAGAATCATTACATCTCTGTTGAGAGAAGTGCCGGTACTCTTCAATGAACATCATTATATCCCTATTGAGAAGTGCTGCTACTCTCCAATGAACATCAATACATCCCTGTTGAGAAGTGCTGGTATTCTTCAATGAAACTCATTACATCTCTGTTGAGAAGTGCTGCTACTCTCTAATGAAAATCATTACATCCCTGTTGAGAAGTGCTGCTACTATCCAATGAAAATCATTACATCGCTGTTGAGAAGTGCTGGTATTCTCCAATGAAAATCATTATATCCCTGTTGAGACGTGCTGGTACTCTTCAATGAAAATCATCACATCTCTGTTGAGAAGTGCTGCTACTCTCCAATGAAGATCATTACATCCCTGTTGAGAAGTGCTGCTACTCGCCAATGAAAATCATTATTTCTCTGTTGAGAGAAGTGCTGGTACTCTTCAATGAACATCATTACATCCCTGTTGGTAAGTGCGGCTACTCTCCAATGAACATCATTACATCTCTGTTGAGAAGTGCTGCTACTCTCCAATTACATCTCTGTTGACAAGTGCTGCTACTATCCAATGAAAATCATGACATCTCTGTTGAGAAGTGCTGGTATTCTTCAATGAACATCATTATACCCCTGTTGAGAAGTGCTGGTACTCTCCAATGAACATCATTATACCCCTGGCGAGAAGTGCTGCTACTATCCAATGAAAATCATGACATCTCTGTTGAGAAGTGCTGGTATTCTTCAATGAACGTCATTATACCCCTGTTGAGAAGTGCTGCTACTCTCCAATGAAAATTATTAGAGGCTGTTGAGAAGTGCTGCTACTCTTCAATGAATATCATTATTCCCCTGTTGAGAAGTGCTAGTACTCTCCAAAGAAAATCATTACATACCTGTTGGGAAGTGCTGGTACTCTCCAATGAAAATCATTATATCCCTGTTGAGAAATGCTGGTACTCTCCAAAGAAAATAAATCATTACATACCTATTGAGAAGTGCTGGTACTCTCCAATGAAAATCATTACACCCCTGTTGAGAAGTGCCGGTACTTTCCAATGAAAATCATTACATCCCTGTTGAGAAGTGCTGCTACTCTCCAATGAACATCATTACATCTCTGTTGAGAAGTGCTGCTACTATCCAATGAAAATCATTACATCCCTGTTGAGAAGGGCTGCTACTCTTCAATGAAAATCATTACATCCCTGTTGAGAAGTGCTGCTCCTCTCCAATGAACATCATTACATTTCTGTTGAGAAGTGCTGCTACTATCCAATGAAAATCATTACATCCCTGTTGAGAAGTGCTGGTACTGTCCAATGAAAATCATTACATCTGTGTTGAGAAGTGCCGGTACTCTCCAATGAAAATCATTACATCTCTGTTGAGAGAAGTGCCGGTACTCTTCAATGAACATCATTACATCCCTGTTGAGAAGTGCTGCTACTCTCCAATGAACATCATTACATCCCTGTTGAGAAGTGCTGGTACTCTCCAATGAAAATCATTATATCTCTGTTGGGCAAGTGCTGCTACTCTCCAATGAAAATCATTACATCTCCATTGAGAAGTGCTGCTACTCTCCAATGAAAATCATTACATCCCTGTTGAGAAGTGCTGCTACTCTCCAATTACATCTCTGTTGAGAAGCGCTGCTACTCTCCAATGAAAATTATTAGAGGCTGTTGAGAAGTGCTGCTACTCTTTAATGAATATCAGTATTCCCCTGTTGAGAAGTGCTAGTACTCTCCAAAGAAAATCATTACATACCTGTTGGGAAGTGCTGGTACTCTCCAATGAAAATCATTATATCCCTGTTGAGTAGTGCTGGTACTCTCCAAAGAAAATCATTACATACCTGTTGAGAAGTGCTGGTACTCTCCAATGAAAATCATTACACCCCTGTTGAGAAGTGCCGGTACTTTCCAATGAAAATCATTACATCCCTGTTGAGAAGTGCTGCTACTCTCCAATGAACATCATTACATCTCTGTTGAGAAGTGCTGCTACTATCCAATGAAAATCATTACATCTCTGTTGGGAAGTGCTGGTACTCTTCAATGAAAATCATTACATCTCTGTTTAGAAGTGCTGATACTCTCCAATGAAAATCATTACATCCCTGTTGAGAAGTGCTGCTACTCTCCAATGAAGATCATTACATCCCTGTTGAGAAGTGCTGCTACTCGCCAATGAAAATCATTACATCTCTGTTGAGAGAAGTGCTGGTACTCTTCAATGAACATCATTACATCCCTGTTGGTAAGTGCTGCTACTCTCCAATGAACATCATTACATCTCTGTTGAGAAGTGCTGCTACTCTCCAATTACATCTCTGTTGAGAAGTGCTGCTACTATCCAATGAAAATCATGATATCTCTGTTGAGAAGTGCTGGTACTCTTCAATTAACATCATTATACCCCTGTTGAGAAGTGCTGGTACTCTCCAATGAACATCATTATACCCGTGGCGAGAAGTGCTGCTACTATCCAATGAAAATCATTACATCTCTGTTGAGAAGTGCTGGTATTCTTCAATGAACGTCATTATACCCCTGTTGAGAAGTGCTGTTACTCTCCAATGAAAATTATTATAGGCTGTTGAGAAGTGCTGCTACTCTTCAATGAATATCATTATTCCCCTGTTGAGAAGTGCTAGTAATCTCCAAAGAAAATCATTACATACCTGTTGGGAAGTGCTGGTACTCTCCAATGAAAATTATGATATCCCTGTTGAGAAGTGCTGGTATTCTCCAAAGAAAATCATTACATACCTGTTGAGAAGTGCTGGTACTCTCCAAAGAAAATCATTACACCCCTGTTGAGAAGTGCCGGTACTCTCCAATGAAAATCATTACATCCCTGTTGAGAAGTGCTGCTCCTCTCCAATGAACATCATTACATCTCTGTTGAGAAGTGCTGCTACTATCCAATGAAAATCATTACATCCCTGTTGAGAAGTGCCGGTACTCTCCAATGAAAATCATTACATCCCTGTTGAGAAGTGCTGCTACTCTCCAATTAAAATGATTATATCCTGTTGAGAAGTACTGCTACTCTCCAATGAACATCGTTATACCCCTGGTGAGAAGTGCTGGTACTCTCCAATGAAAATCATTACATCTCTGTTGAGAAGTGCTGGTACTCTCCAAAGAAAATCATTACATCTCTGTTGAGAGAAGTGCTGGTACTCTTCAATGAACATCATTACATCCCTGTTGGTAAGTGCTGCTACTCTCCAATGAACATCATTACATCTCTGTTGAGAAGTGCTGCTACTCTCCAATTACATCTCTGTTGAGAAGTGCTGCTACTATCCAATGAAAATCATGACATCTCTGTTGAGAAGTGCTGGTATTCTTCAATTAACATCATTATACCCCTGTTGAGAAGTGCTGGTACTCTCCAATGAACATCATTATACCCGTGGCGAGAAGTGCTGCTACTATCCAATGAAAATCATTACATCTCTGTTGGGAAGTGCTGGTATTCTTCAATGAACGTCATTATACCCCTGTTGAGAAGTGCTGCTACTCTCCAATGAAAATTATTATAGACTGTTGAGAAGTGCTGCTACTCTTCAATGAATATCATTATTCTCCTGTTGAGAAGTGCTAGTACTCTCCAAAGAAAATCATTACATACCTGTTGGGAAGTGCTGGTACTCTCCAATGAAAATCATTATATCCCTGTTGAGAAGTGCTGGTATTCTCCAAAGAAAATCATTACATACCTGTTGAGAAGTGCTGGTACTCTCCAATGAAAATCATTACACCCCTGTTGAGAAGTGCTGGTACTCTCCAATGCAAATCATTACATCCCTGTTGAGAAGTGCTGCTACTCTCCAATGAACATCATTACATCTCTGTTGAGAAGTGCTGCTACTATCCAATGAAAATCATTACATCCCTGTTGAGAAGGCCTGCTACTCTTCAATGAAAATCATTACATCTCTGTTGAGAAGTGCTGGTACTCCCCAATGAAAATCATTACATCCCTGTTGAGAAGTGCTGGTACTCTCCAATGAAAATCATTACATCCCTGTTGAGAAGTGCTGCTCCTCTCCAATGAACATCATTACATCTCTGTTGAGAAGTGCTGCTACTATCCAATGAAAATCATTACATCCCTGTTGAGAAGTGCCGGTACTCTCCAATGAAAATCATTACATCCTTGTTGAGAAGTGCTGCTACTCTCCAATTAAAATTATTATATCCTGTTGAGAAGTACTGCTACTCTCCAATGAACATCGTTATACCCCTGGTGAGAAGTGCTGCTACTCTCCAATGAAAATCATTACATCTCTGTTGAGAAGTGCTGGTACTCTCCAAAGAAAATCATTACATACCTGTTGAGAAGTGCTGGTACTCTCCAATGAAAATCATTACATCTCTGTGGAGAAGTGCTGCTACTATCCAATGGAAATCATCACATCCCTGTTGAGAAGTGCTGCTACTCTCCAATGAAAATCATTACACCCCTGTTGAGAAGTGCTGGTACTCTCCAATGAAAATCATTACATCCCTGTTGAGAAGTGCTGCTCCTCTCCAATGAACATCATTACATCTCTGTTGAGAAGTGCTGCTACTATCCAATGAAAATCATTACATCCCTGTTGAGAAGTGCCGGTACTCTCCAATGAAAATCATTACATCCCTGTTGAGAAGTGCTGCTACTCTCCAATTAAAATTATTATATCCTGTTGAGAAGTACTGCTACTCTCCAATGAACATCGTTATCCCCCTGGTGAGAAGTGCTGGTACTCTCCAATGAAAATCATTACATCTCTGTTGAGAAGTGCTGGTACTCTCCAAAGAAAATCATTACATCTCTGTTGAGAGAAGTGCTGGTACTCTTCAATGAACATCATTACATCCCTGTTGGTAAGTGCTGCTACTCTCCAATGAACATCATTACATCTCTGTTGAGAAGTGCGGCTACTCTCCAATTACATCTCTGTTGAGAAGTGCTGCTACTATCCAATGAAAATCATGACATCTCTGTTGAGAAGTGCTGGTATTCTTCAATTAACATCATTATACCCCTGTTGAGAAGTGCTGGTACTCTCCAATGAACATCATTATACCCGTGGCGAGAAGTGCTGCTACTATCCAATGAAAATCATTACATCTCTGTTGGGAAGTGCTGGTATTCTTCAATGAACGTCATTATACCCCTGTTGAGAAGTGCTGCTACTCTCCAATGAAAATTATTATAGACTGTTGAGAAGTGCTGCTACTCTTCAATGAATATCATTATTCTCCTGTTGAGAAGTGCTAGTACTCTCCAAAGAAAATCATTACATACCTGTTGGGAAGTGCTGGTACTCTCCAATGAAAATCATTATATCCCTGTTGAGAAGTGCTGGTATTCTCCAAAGAAAATCATTACATACCTGTTGAGAAGTGCTGGTACTCTCCAATGAAAATCATTACACCCCTGTTGAGAAGTGCTGGTACTCTCCAATGCAAATCATTACATCCCTGTTGAGAAGTGCTGCTACTCTCCAATGAACATCATTACATCTCTGTTGAGAAGTGCTGCTACTATCCAATGAAAATCATTACATCCCTGTTGAGAAGGCCTGCTACTCTTCAATTAAAATCATTACATCTCTGTTGAGAAGTGCTGGTACTCCCCAATGAAAATCATTACACCCCTGTTGAGAAGTGCTGGTACTCTCCAATGAAAATCATTACATCCCTGTTGAGAAGTGCTGCTCCTCTCCAATGAACATCATTACATCTCTGTTGAGAAGTGCTGCTACTATCCAATGAAAATCATTACATCCCTGTTGAGAAGTGCCGGTACTCTCCAATGAAAATGATTACATCCCTGTTGAGAAGTGCTGCTACTCTCCAATTAAAATTATTATATCCTGTTGAGAAGTACTGCTACTCTCCAATGAACATCGTTATACCCCTGGTGAGAAGTGCTGCTACTCTCCAATGAAAATCATTACATCTCTGTTGAGAAGTGCTGGTACTCTCCAAAGAAAATCATTACATCTCTGTGGAGAAGTGCTGCTACTATCCAATGGAAATCATCACATCCCTGTTGAGAAGTGCTGCTACTCTCCAATGAAAATCATTACACCCCTGTTGAGAAGTGCTGGTACTCTCCAATGAAAATCATTACATCCCTGTTGAGAAGTGCTGCTCCTCTCCAATGAACATCATTACATCTCTGTTGAGAAGTGCTGCTACTATCCAATGAAAATCATTACATCCCTGTTGAGAAGTGCCGGTACTCTCCAATGAAAATCATTACATCCCTGTTGAGAAGTGCTGCTACTCTCCAATTAAAATTATTATATCCTGTTGAGAAGTACTGCTACTCTCCAATGAACATCGTTATACCCCTGGTGAGAAGTGCTGCTACTCTCCAATGAAAATCATTACATCTCTGTTGAGAAGTGCTGGTACTCTCCAAAGAAAATCATTACATCCCTGTTGAGAAGTGCTGGTACTCTCCAATGAAAATCATTACATCTCTGTTGAGAGGTGCCTGTACTCTTCCATTAAAAGTAGTATATCTCTGTTTAGAAGTGCAGGTACTCTTCTATTAAAAGTATTATATCTGTGTTGAGAAGTGCTGCTACTCTTCCATTAAAATCATTATATCTCTGTTGAGAAGTGCCGGTACTCTTCAATGAAAATCATTATATCTCCGTTGAGAAGTGCTGCTACTCTCCAAAGAAAATCATTACATCCCTGTTGAGGAGTGCTGGTACTCTCCAGTGAAAATCATTACATCCCTGTTGAGAAGTAATGGTACTAGCCAATGAAAATCATTACATCTCTGTTGAGAAGTGCTGCTACTGTCCAATGAAAATGATAGCATCTCTGTTGAGAAGTGCTGCTACTCTCCAATGAACATCATTATACCCCTGTTGAGAAGTGCTGCTACTCTCCAATGAAAATCATTACATCCCTGTTGAGAAGTGCTGGTACTCTCCAATGAAAATCATTACATCTCTGTTGAGATGTGCCGGTACTCTCCAATAAAAATCATTATATCTCTGTTGAGAAGTGCTGGTGCTCTCCAATGAAAATCATTACATCCCTGTTGAGAAGTGCTGCTACTCTCCAATGAAAATCATTTAATCTCCGTTGAGAAGTGCTGCTACTATCCAATGAAAATCATTATATCTCTGTTGAGAAGTGCCGGTACTCTTCAATGAAAATCACTACATCCCTGTTGAGAAGTCTCGGTACTCTCCAATGAAAATCATTACATCCCTGTTGAGAAGTGCTGCTCCTCTCCAATGAACATCATTACATCTCTGTTGAGAAGTGCTGCTACTATCCAATGAAAATCATTACATCCCTGTTGAGAAGTGCCGGTACTCTCCAATGAAAATCATTACATCCCTGTTGAGAAGTGCTGCTACTCTCCAATTAAAATTATTATATCCTGTTGAGAAGTACTGCTACTCTCCAATGAACATCGTTATACCCCTGGTGAGAAGTGCTGGTACTCTCCAATGAAAATCATTACATCTCTGTTGAGAAGTGCTGGTACTCTCCAAAGAAAATCATTACATCTCTGTTGAGAGAAGTGCTGGTACTCTTCAATGAACATCATTACATCCCTGTTGGTAAGTGCTGCTACTCTCCACTGAACATCATTACATCTCTGTTGAGAAGTGCTGCTACTCTCCAATTACATCTCTGTTGAGAAGTGCTGCTACTATCCAATGAAAATCATGACATCTCTGTTGAGAAGTGCTGGTATTCTTCAATTAACATCATTATACCCCTGTTGAGAAGTGCTGGTACTCTCCAATGAACATCATTATACCCGTGGCGAGAAGTGCTGCTACTATCCAATGAAAATCATTACATCTCTGTTGGGAAGTGCTGGTATTCTTCAATGAACGTCATATACCCCTGTTGAGAAGTGCTGCTACTCTCCAATGAAAATTATTATAGACTGTTGAGAAGTGCTGCTAGTCTTCAATGAATATCATTATTCTCCTATTGAGAAGTGCTAGTACTCTCCAAAGAAAATCATTACATACCTGTTGGGAAGTGCTGGTACTCTCCAATGAAAATCATTATATCCCTGTTGAGAAGTGCTGGTATTCTCCAAAGAAAATCATTACATACCTGTTGAGAAGTGCTGGTACTCTCCAATGAAAATCATTACACCCCTGTTGAGAAGTGCTGGTACTCTCCAATGCAAATCATTACATCCCTGTTGAGAAGTGCTGCTACTCTCCAATGAACATCATTACATCTCTGTTGAGAAGTGCTGCTACTATCCAATGAAAATCATTACATCCCTGTTGAGAAGGCCTGCTACTCTTCAATGAAAATCATTACATCTCTGTTGAGAAGTGCTGGTACTCCCCAATGAAAATCATTACACCCCTGTTGAGAAGTGCCGGTACTCTCCAATGAAAATCATTACATCCCTGTTGAGAAGTGCTGCTCCTCTCCAATGAACATCATTACATCTCTGTTGAGAAGTGCTGCTACTATCCAATGAAAATCATTACATCCCTGTTGAGAAGTGCCGGTACTCTCCAATGAAAATCATTACATCCCTGTTGAGAAGTGCTGCTACTCTCCAATTAAAATTATTATATCCTGTTGAGAAGTACTGCTACTCTCCAATGAACATCGTTATACCCCTGGTGAGAAGTGCTGCTACTCTCCAATGAAAATCATTACATCTCTGTTGAGAAGTGCTGGTACTCTCCAAAGAAAATCATTACATACCTGTTGAGAAGTGCTGGTACTCTCCAATGAAAATCATTACATCTCTGTGGAGAAGTGCTGCTACTATCCAATGGAAATCATCACATCCCTGTTGAGAAGTGCTGCTACTCTCCAATGAAAATCATTACATCCCTGTTGAGAAGTGCTGGTACTCTCCAATGAAAATCATTACATCTCTGTTGAGAGGTGCCTGTACTCTTCCATTAAAAGTAGTATATCTCTGTTTAGAAGTGCAGGTACTCTTCTATTAAAAGTATTATATCTGTGTTGAGAAGTGCTGCTATTCTTCCATTAAAATCATTATATCTCTGTTGAGAAGTGCCGGTACTCTTCAATGAAAATCATTATATCTCCGTTGAGAAGTGCTGCTACTCTCCAAAGAAAATCATTACATCCCTGTTGAGGAGTGCTGGTACTCTCCAATGAAAATCATTACACCCCTGTTGAGAAGTGCTGGTACTCTCCAATGCAAATCATTACATCCCTGTTGAGAAGTGCTGCTACTCTCCAATGAACATCATTACATCTCTGTTGAGAAGTGCTGCTACTATCCAATGAAAATCATTACATCCCTGTTGAGAAGGCCTGCTACTCTTCAATGAAAATCATTACATCTCTGTTGAGAAGTGCTGGTACTCCCCAATGAAAATCATTACACCCCTGTTGAGAAGTGCTGGTACTCTCCAATGAAAATCATTACATCCCTGTTGAGAAGTGCTGCTCCTCTCCAATGAACATCATTACATCTCTGTTGAGAAGTGCTGCTACTATCCAATGAAAATCATTACATCCCTGTTGAGAAGTGCCGGTACTCTCCAATGAAAATCATTACATCCCTGTTGAGAAGTGCTGCTACTCTCCAATTAAAATTATTATATCCTGTTGAGAAGTACTGCTACTCTCCAATGAACATCGTTATACCCCTGGTGAGAAGTGCTGCTACTCTCCAATGAAAATCATTACATCTCTGTTGAGAAGTGCTGGTACTCTCCAAAGAAAATCATTACATACCTGTTGAGAAGTGCTGGTACTCTCCAATGAAAATCATTACATCTCTGTGGAGAAGTGCTGCTACTATCCAATGGAAATCATCACATCCCTGTTGAGAAGTGCTGCTACTCTCCAATGAAAATCATTACACCCCTGTTGAGAAGTGCTGGTACTCTCCAATGAAAATCATTACATCCCTGTTGAGAAGTGCTGCTCCTCTCCAATGAACATCATTACATCTCTGTTGAGAAGTGCTGCTACTATCCAATGAAAATCATTACATCCCTGTTGAGAAGTGCCGGTACTCTCCAATGAAAATCATTACATCCCTGTTGAGAAGTGCTGCTACTCTCCAATTAAAATTATTATATCCTGTTGAGAAGTACTGCTACTCTCCAATGAACATCGTTATACCCCTGGTGAGAAGTGCTGCTACTCTCCAATGAAAATCATTACATCTCTGTTGAGAAGTGCTGGTACTCTCCAAAGAAAATCATTACATCCCTGTTGAGAAGTGCTGGTACTCTCCAATGAAAATCATTACATCTCTGTTGAGAGGTGCCTGTACTCTTCCATTAAAAGTAGTATATCTCTGTTTAGAAGTGCAGGTACTCTTCTATTAAAAGTATTATATCTGTGTTGAGAAGTGCTGCTACTCTTCCATTAAAATCATTATATCTCTGTTGAGAAGTGCCGGTACTCTTCAATGAAAATCATTATATCTCCGTTGAGAAGTGCTGCTACTCTCCAAAGAAAATCATTACATCCCTGTTGAGGAGTGCTGGTACTCTCCAGTGAAAATCATTACATCCCTGTTGAGAAGTAATGGTACTAGCCAATGAAAATCATTACATCTCTGTTGAGAAGTGCTGCTACTGTCCAATGAAAATGATAGCATCTCTGTTGAGAAGTGCTGCTACTCTCCAATGAACATCATTATACCCCTGTTGAGAAGTGCTGCTACTCTCCAATGAAAATCATTACATCCCTGTTGAGAAGTGCTGGTACTCTCCAATGAAAATCATTACATCTCTGTTGAGATGTGCCGGTACTCTCCAATAAAAATCATTATATCTCTGTTGAGAAGTGCTGGTGCTCTCCAATGAAAATCATTACATCCCTGTTGAGAAGTGCTGCTACTCTCCAATGAAAATCATTTAATCTCCGTTGAGAAGTGCTGCTACTATCCAATGAAAATCATTATATCTCTGTTGAGAAGTGCCGGTACTCTTCAATGAAAATCACTACATCCCTGTTGAGAAGTCTCGGTACTCTCCAATGAAAATCATTACATCCCTGTTGAGAAGTGCTGCTCCTCTCCAATGAACATCATTACATCTCTGTTGAGAAGTGCTGCTACTATCCAATGAAAATCATTACATCCCTGTTGAGAAGTGCCGGTACTCTCCAATGAAAATCATTACATCCCTGTTGAGAAGTGCTGCTACTCTCCAATTAAAATTATTATATCCTGTTGAGAAGTACTGCTACTCTCCAATGAACATCGTTATACCCCTGGTGAGAAGTGCTGGTACTCTCCAATGAAAATCATTACATCTCTGTTGAGAAGTGCTGGTACTCTCCAAAGAAAATCATTACATCTCTGTTGAGAGAAGTGCTGGTACTCTTCAATGAACATCATTACATCCCTGTTGGTAAGTGCTGCTACTCTCCACTGAACATCATTACATCTCTGTTGAGAAGTGCTGCTACTCTCCAATTACATCTCTGTTGAGAAGTGCTGCTACTATCCAATGAAAATCATGACATCTCTGTTGAGAAGTGCTGGTATTCTTCAATTAACATCATTATACCCCTGTTGAGAAGTGCTGGTACTCTCCAATGAACATCATTATACCCGTGGCGAGAAGTGCTGCTACTATCCAATGAAAATCATTACATCTCTGTTGGGAAGTGCTGGTATTCTTCAATGAACGTCATATACCCCTGTTGAGAAGTGCTGCTACTCTCCAATGAAAATTATTATAGACTGTTGAGAAGTGCTGCTAGTCTTCAATGAATATCATTATTCTCCTGTTGAGAAGTGCTAGTACTCTCCAAAGAAAATCATTACATACCTGTTGGGAAGTGCTGGTACTCTCCAATGAAAATCATTATATCCCTGTTGAGAAGTGCTGGTATTCTCCAAAGAAAATCATTACATACCTGTTGAGAAGTGCTGGTACTCTCCAATGAAAATCATTACACCCCTGTTGAGAAGTGCTGGTACTCTCCAATGCAAATCATTACATCCCTGTTGAGAAGTGCTGCTACTCTCCAATGAACATCATTACATCTCTGTTGAGAAGTGCTGCTACTATCCAATGAAAATCATTACATCCCTGTTGAGAAGGCCTGCTACTCTTCAATGAAAATCATTACATCTCTGTTGAGAAGTGCTGGTACTCCCCAATGAAAATCATTACACCCCTGTTGAGAAGTGCCGGTACTCTCCAATGAAAATCATTACATCCCTGTTGAGAAGTGCTGCTCCTCTCCAATGAACATCATTACATCTCTGTTGAGAAGTGCTGCTACTATCCAATGAAAATCATTACATCCCTGTTGAGAAGTGCCGGTACTCTCCAATGAAAATCATTACATCCCTGTTGAGAAGTGCTGCTACTCTCCAATTAAAATTATTATATCCTGTTGAGAAGTACTGCTACTCTCCAATGAACATCGTTATACCCCTGGTGAGAAGTGCTGCTACTCTCCAATGAAAATCATTACATCTCTGTTGAGAAGTGCTGGTACTCTCCAAAGAAAATCATTACATACCTGTTGAGAAGTGCTGGTACTCTCCAATGAAAATCATTACATCTCTGTGGAGAAGTGCTGCTACTATCCAATGGAAATCATCACATCCCTGTTGAGAAGTGCTGCTACTCTCCAATGAAAATCATTACATCCCTGTTGAGAAGTGCTGGTACTCTCCAATGAAAATCATTACATCTCTGTTGAGAGGTGCCTGTACTCTTCCATTAAAAGTAGTATATCTCTGTTTAGAAGTGCAGGTACTCTTCTATTAAAAGTATTATATCTGTGTTGAGAAGTGCTGCTACTCTTCCATTAAAATCATTATATCTCTGTTGAGAAGTGCCGGTACTCTTCAATGAAAATCATTATATCTCCGTTGAGAAGTGCTGCTACTCTCCAAAGAAAATCATTACATCCCTGTTGAGGAGTGCTGGTACTCTCCAATGAAAATCATTACACCCCTGTTGAGAAGTGCTGGTACTCTCCAATGCAAATCATTACATCCCTGTTGAGAAGTGCTGCTACTCTCCAATGAACATCATTACATCTCTGTTGAGAAGTGCTGCTACTATCCAATGAAAATCATTACATCCCTGTTGAGAAGGCCTGCTACTCTTCAATGAAAATCATTACATCTCTGTTGAGAAGTGCTGGTACTCCCCAATGAAAATCATTACACCCCTGTTGAGAAGTGCTGGTACTCTCCAATGAAAATCATTACATCCCTGTTGAGAAGTGCTGCTCCTCTCCAATGAACATCATTACATCTCTGTTGAGAAGTGCTGCTACTATCCAATGAAAATCATTACATCCCTGTTGAGAAGTGCCGGTACTCTCCAATGAAAATCATTACATCCCTGTTGAGAAGTGCTGCTACTCTCCAATTAAAATTATTATATCCTGTTGAGAAGTACTGCTACTCTCCAATGAACATCGTTATACCCCTGGTGAGAAGTGCTGCTACTCTCCAATGAAAATCATTACATCTCTGTTGAGAAGTGCTGGTACTCTCCAAAGAAAATCATTACATACCTGTTGAGAAGTGCTGGTACTCTCCAATGAAAATCATTACATCTCTGTGGAGAAGTGCTGCTACTATCCAATGGAAATCATCACATCCCTGTTGAGAAGTGCTGCTACTCTCCAATGAAAATCATTACACCCCTGTTGAGAAGTGCTGGTACTCTCCAATGAAAATCATTACATCCCTGTTGAGAAGTGCTGCTCCTCTCCAATGAACATCATTACATCTCTGTTGAGAAGTGCTGCTACTATCCAATGAAAATCATTACATCCCTGTTGAGAAGTGCCGGTACTCTCCAATGAAAATCATTACATCCCTGTTGAGAAGTGCTGCTACTCTCCAATTAAAATTATTATATCCTGTTGAGAAGTACTGCTACTCTCCAATGAACATCGTTATACCCCTGGTGAGAAGTGCTGCTACTCTCCAATGAAAATCATTACATCTCTGTTGAGAAGTGCTGGTACTCTCCAAAGAAAATCATTACATCCCTGTTGAGAAGTGCTGGTACTCTCCAATGAAAATCATTACATCTCTGTTGAGAGGTGCCTGTACTCCTCCATTAAAAGTAGTATATCTCTGTTTAGAAGTGCAGGTACTCTTCTATTAAAAGTATTATATCTGTGTTGAGAAGTGCTGCTACTCTTCCATTAAAATCATTATATCTCTGTTGAGAAGTGCCGGTACTCTTCAATGAAAATCATTATATCTCCGTTGAGAAGTGCTGCTACTCTCCAAAGAAAATCATTACATCCCTGTTGAGGAGTGCTGGTACTCTCCAGTGAAAATCATTACATCCCTGTTGAGAAGTAATGGTACTAGCCAATGAAAATCATTACATCTCTGTTGAGAAGTGCTGCTACTGTCCAATGAAAATGATAGCATCTCTGTTGAGAAGTGCTGCTACTCTCCAATGAACATCATTATACCCCTGTTGAGAAGTGCTGCTACTCTCCAATGAAAATCATTACATCCCTGTTGAGAAGTGCTGGTACTCTCCAATGAAAATCATTACATCTCTGTTGAGATGTGCCAGTACTCTCCAATAAAAATCATTATATCTCTGTTGAGAAGTGCTGGTGCTCTCCAATGAAAATCATTACATCCCTGTTGAGAAGTGCTGCTACTCTCCAATGAAAATCATTTAATCTCCGTTGAGAAGTGCTGCTACTATCCAATGAAAATCATTATATCTCTGTTGAGAAGTGCCGGTACTCTTCAATGAAAATCACTACATCCCTGTTGAGAAGTCTCGGTACTCTCCAATGAAAATCATTACATCCCTGTTGAGAAGTGCTGCTCCTCTCCAATGAACATCATTACATCTCTGTTGAGAAGTGCTGCTACTATCCAATGAAAATCATTACATCCCTGTTGAGAAGTGCCGGTACTCTCCAATGAAAATCATTACATCCCTGTTGAGAAGTGCTGCTACTCTCCAATTAAAATTATTATATCCTGTTGAGAAGTACTGCTACTCTCCAATGAACATCGTTATACCCCTGGTGAGAAGTGCTGGTACTCTCCAATGAAAATCATTACATCTCTGTTGAGAAGTGCTGGTACTCTCCAAAGAAAATCATTACATCTCTGTTGAGAGAAGTGCTGGTACTCTTCAATGAACATCATTACATCCCTGTTGGTAAGTGCTGCTACTCTCCAATGAACATCATTACATCTCTGTTGAGAAGTGCTGCTACTCTCCAATTACATCTCTGTTGAGAAGTGCTGCTACTATCCAATGAAAATCATGACATCTCTGTTGAGAAGTGCTGGTATTCTTCAATTAACATCATTATACCCCTGTTGAGAAGTGCTGGTACTCTCCAATGAACATCATTATACCCGTGGCGAGAAGTGCTGCTACTATCCAATGAAAATCATTACATCTCTGTTGGGAAGTGCTGGTATTCTTCAATGAACGTCATTATACCCCTGTTGAGAAGTGCTGCTACTCTCCAATGAAAATTATTATAGACTGTTGAGAAGTGCTGCTACTCTTCAATGAATATCATTATTCTCCTGTTGAGAAGTGCTAGTACTCTCCAAAGAAAATCATTACATACCTGTTGGGAAGTGCTGGTACTCTCCAATGAAAATCATTATATCCCTGTTGAGAAGTGCTGGTATTCTCCAAAGAAAATCATTACATACCTGTTGAGAAGTGCTGGTACTCTCCAATGAAAATCATTACACCCCTGTTGAGAAGTGCTGGTACTCTCCAATGCAAATCATTACATCCCTGTTGAGAAGTGCTGCTACTCTCCAATGAACATCATTAAATCTCTGTTGAGAAGTGCTGCTACTATCCAATGAAAATCATTACATCCCTGTTGAGAAGGCCTGCTACTCTTCAATGAAAATCATTACATCTCTGTTGAGAAGTGCTGGTACTCCCCAATGAAAATCATTACACCCCTGTTGAGAAGTGCTGGTACTCTCCAATGAAAATCATTACATCCCTGTTGAGAAGTGCTGCTCCTCTCCAATGAACATCATTACATCTCTGTTGAGAAGTGCTGCTACTATCCAATGAAAATCATTACATCCCTGTTGAGAAGTGCCGGTACTCTCCAATGAAAATCATTACATCCCTGTTGAGAAGTGCTGCTACTCTCCAATTAAAATTATTATATCCTGTTGAGAAGTACTGCTACTCTCCAATGAACATCGTTATACCCCTGGTGAGAAGTGCTGCTACTCTCCAATGAAAATCATTACATCTCTGTTGAGAAGTGCTGGTACTCTCCAAAGAAAATCATTACATACCTGTTGAGAAGTGCTGGTACTCTCCAATGAAAATCATTACATCTCTGTGGAGAAGTGCTGCTACTATCCAATGGAAATCATCACATCCCTGTTGAGAAGTGCTGCTACTCTCCAATGAAAATCATTACACCCCTGTTGAGAAGTGCTGGTACTCTCCAATGAAAATCATTACATCCCTGTTGAGAAGTGCTGCTCCTCTCCAATGAACATCATTACATCTCTGTTGAGAAGTGCTGCTACTATCCAATGAAAATCATTACATCCCTGTTGAGAAGTGCCGGTACTCTCCAATGAAAATCATTACATCCCTGTTGAGAAGTGCTGCTACTCTCCAATTAAAATTATTATATCCTGTTGAGAAGTACTGCTACTCTCCAATGAACATCGTTATACCCCTGGTGAGAAGTGCTGGTACTCTCCAATGAAAATCATTACATCTCTGTTGAGAAGTGCTGGTACTCTCCAAAGAAAATCATTACATCTCTGTTGAGAGAAGTGCTGGTACTCTTCAATGAACATCATTACATCCCTGTTGGTAAGTGCTGCTACTCTCCAATGAACATCATTACATCTCTGTTGAGAAGTGCTGCTACTCTCCAATTACATCTCTGTTGAGAAGTGCTGCTACTATCCAATGAAAATCATGACATCTCTGTTGAGAAGTGCTGGTATTCTTCAATTAACATCATTATACCCCTGTTGAGAAGTGCTGGTACTCTCCAATGAACATCATGCTGCTACTATCCAATGAAAATCATTACATCTCTGTTGGGAAGTGCTGGTATTCTTCAATGAACGTCATTATACCCCTGTTGAGAAGTGCTGCTACTCTGCAATGAAAATTATTATAGACTGTTGAGAAGTGCTGCTACTCTTCAATGAATATCATTATTCTCCTGTTGAGAAGTGCTAGTACTCTCCAAAGAAAATCATTACATACCTGTTGGGAAGTGCTGGTACTCTCCAATGAAAATCATTATATCCCTGTTGAGAAGTGCTGGTATTCTCCAAAGAAAATCATTACATACCTGTTGAGAAGTGCTGGTACTCTCCAATGAAAATCATTACACCCCTGTTGAGAAGTGCTGGTACTCTCCAATGCAAATCATTACATCCCTGTTGAGAAGTGCTGCTACTCTCCAATGAACATCATTACATCTCTGTTGAGAAGTGCTGCTACTATCCAATGAAAATCATTACATCCCTGTTGAGAAGGCCTGCTACTCTTCAATGAAAATCATTACATCTCTGTTGAGAAGTGCTGGTACTCCCCAATGAAAATCATTACACCCCTGTTGAGAAGTGCTGGTACTCTCCAATGAAAATCATTACATCCCTGTTGAGAAGTGCTGCTCCTCTCCAATGAACATCATTACATCTCTGTTGAGAAGTGCTGCTACTATCCAATGAAAATCATTACATCCCTGTTGAGAAGTGCCGGTACTCTCCAATGAAAATCATTACATCCCTGTTGAGAAGTGCTGCTACTCTCCAATTAAAATTATTATATCCTGTTGAGAAGTACTGCTACTCTCCAATGAACATCGTTATACCCCTGGTGAGAAGTGCTGCTACTCTCCAATGAAAATCATTACATCTCTGTTGAGAAGTGCTGGTACTCTCCAAAGAAAATCATTACATCCCTGTTGAGAAGTGCTGGTACTCTCCAATGAAAATCATTACATCTCTGTTGAGAGGTGCCTGTACTCTTCCATTAAAAGTAGTATATCTCTGTTTAGAAGTGCAGGTACTCTTCTATTAAAAGTATTATATCTGTGTTGAGAAGTGCTGCTACTCTTCCATTAAAATCATTATATCTCTGTTGAGAAGTGCTGGTACTCTTCAATGAAAATCATTATATCTCCGTTGAGAAGTGCTGCTACTCTCCAAAGAAAATCATTACATCCCTGTTGAGGAGTGCTGGTACTCTCCAGTGAAAATCATTACATCCCTGTTGAGAAGTAATGGTACTAGCCAATGAAAATCATTACATCTCTGTTGAGAAGTGCTGCTACTGTCCAATGAAAATGATAGCATCTCTGTTGAGAAGTGCTGCTACTCTCCAATGAACATCATTATACCCCTGTTGAGAAGTGCTGCTACTCTCCAATGAAAATCATTACATCCCTGTTGAGAAGTGCTGGTACTCTCCAATGAAAATCATTACATCTCTGTTGAGATGTGCCGGTACTCTCCAATAAAAATCATTATATCTCTGTTGAGAAGTGCTGGTGCTCTCCAATGAAAATCATTACATCCCTGTTGAGAAGTGCTGCTACTCTCCAATGAAAATCATTTAATCTCCGTTGAGAAGTGCTGCTACTATCCAATGAAAATCATTATATCTCTGTTGAGAAGTGCCGGTACTCTTCAATGAAAATCACTACATCCCTGTTGAGAAGTCTCGGTACTCTCCAATGAAAATCATTACATCCCTGTTGAGAAGTGCTGCTCCTCTCCAATGAACATCATTACATCTCTGTTGAGAAGTGCTGCTACTATCCAATGAAAATCATTACATCCCTGTTGAGAAGTGCTGGTACTCTCCAATGAAAATCATTACATCCCTGTTGAGAAGTGCTGCTACTCTCCAATTAAAATTATTATATCCTGTTGAGAAGTACTGCTACTCTCCAATGAACATCGTTATACCCCTGGTGAGAAGTGCTGGTACTCTCCAATGAAAATCATTACATCTCTGTTGAGAAGTGCTGGTACTCTCCAAAGAAAATCATTACATCTCTGTTGAGAGAAGTGCTGGTACTCTTCAATGAACATCATTACATCCCTGTTGGTAAGTGCTGCTACTCTCCAATGAACATCATTACATCTCTGTTGAGAAGTGCTGCTACTCTCCAATTACATCTCTGTTGAGAAGTGCTGCTACTATCCAATGAAAATCATGACATCTCAGTTGAGAAGTGCTGGTATTCTTCAATTAACATCATTATACCCCTGTTGAGAAGTGCTGGTACTCTCCAATGAACATCATTATACCCGTGGCGAGAAGTGCTGCTACTATCCAATGAAAATCATTACATCTCTGTTGGGAAGTGCTGGTATTCTTCAATGAACGTCATTATACCCCTGTTGAGAAGTGCTGCTACTCTCCAATGAAAATTATTATAGACTGTTGAGAAGTGCTGCTACTCTTCAATGAATATCATTATTCTCCTGTTGAGAAGTGCTAGTACTCTCCAAAGAAAATCATTACATACCTGTTGGGAAGTGCTGGTACTCTCCAATGAAAATCATTATATCCCTGTTGAGAAGTGCTGGTATTCTCCAAAGAAAATCATTACATACCTGTTGAGAAGTGCTGGTACTCTCCAATGAAAATCATTACACCCCTGTTGAGAAGTGCTGGTACTCTCCAATGCAAATCATTACATCCCTGTTGAGAAGTGCTGCTACTCTCCAATGAACATCATTACATCTCTGTTGAGAAGTGCTGCTACTATCCAATGAAAATCATTACATCCCTGTTGAGAAGGCCTGCTACTCTTCAATGAAAATCATTACATCTCTGTTGAGAAGTGCTGGTACTCCCCAATGAAAATCATTACACCCCTG
The DNA here is from genome assembly GCF_031143425.1 of Pleurodeles waltl. NCBI lineage: Eukaryota > Metazoa > Chordata > Amphibia > Caudata > Salamandridae > Pleurodeles > Pleurodeles waltl. The sequence continues at coordinate 12,015,030 of NC_090446.1, forward strand.
TTGAGAAGTGCTGGTACTCTCCAATGAAAATCATTACATCCCTGTTGAGAAGTGCTGCTCCTCTCCAATGAACATCATTACATCTCTGTTGAGAAGTGCTGCTACTATCCAATGAAAATCATTACATCCCTGTTGAGAAGTGCCGGTACTCTCCAATGAAAATCATTACATCCCTGTTGAGAAGTGCTGCTACTCTCCAATTAAAATTATTATATCCTGTTGAGAAGTACTGCTACTCTCCAATGAACATCGTTATACCCCTGGTGAGAAGTGCTGCTACTCTCCAATGAAAATCATTACATCTCTGTTGAGAAGTGCTGGTACTCTCCAAAGAAAATCATTACATACCTGTTGAGAAGTGCTGGTACTCTCCAATGAAAATCATTACATCTCTGTGGAGAAGTGCTGCTACTATCCAATGGAAATCATCACATCCCTGTTGAGAAGTGCTGCTACTCTCCAATGAAAATCATTACACCCCTGTTGAGAAGTGCTGGTACTCTCCAATGAAAATAATTACATCCCTGTTGAGAAGTGCTGCTCCTCTCCAATGAACATCATTACATCTCTGTTGAGAAGTGCTGCTACTATCCAATGAAAATCATTACATCCCTGTTGAGAAGTGCCGGTACTCTCCAATGAAAATCATTACATCCCTGTTGAGAAGTGCTGCTACTCTCCAATTAAAATTATTATATCCTGTTGAGAAGTACTGCTACTCTCCAATGAACATCGTTATACCCCTGGTGAGAAGTGCTGCTACTCTCCAATGAAAATCATTACATCTCTGTTGAGAAGTGCTGGTACTCTCCAAAGAAAATCATTACATCCCTGTTGAGAAGTGCTGGTACTCTCCAATGAAAATCATTACATCTCTGTTGAGAGGTGCCTGTACTCTTCCATTAAAAGTAGTATATCTCTGTTTAGAAGTGCAGGTACTCTTCTATTAAAAGTATTATATCTGTGTTGAGAAGTGCTGCTACTCTTCCATTAAAATCATTATATCTCTGTTGAGAAGTGCTGGTACTCTTCAATGAAAATCATTATATCTCCGTTGAGAAGTGCTGCTACTCTCCAAAGAAAATCATTACATCCCTGTTGAGGAGTGCTGGTACTCTCCAGTGAAAATCATTACATCCCTGTTGAGAAGTAATGGTACTAGCCAATGAAAATCATTACATCTCTGTTGAGAAGTGCTGCTACTGTCCAATGAAAATGATAGCATCTCTGTTGAGAAGTGCTGCTACTCTCCAATGAACATCATTATACCCCTGTTGAGAAGTGCTGCTACTCTCCAATGAAAATCATTACATCCCTGTTGAGAAGTGCTGGTACTCTCCAATGAAAATCATTACATCTCTGTTGAGATGTGCCGGTACTCTCCAATAAAAATCATTATATCTCTGTTGAGAAGTGCTGGTGCTCTCCAATGAAAATCATTACATCCCTGTTGAGAAGTGCTGCTACTCTCCAATGAAAATCATTTAATCTCCGTTGAGAAGTGCTGCTACTATCCAATGAAAATCATTATATCTCTGTTGAGAAGTGCCGGTACTCTTCAATGAAAATCACTACATCCCTGTTGAGAAGTGTCGGTACTCTCCAATGAAAATCATTACATCCCTGTTGAGAAGTGCTGCTCCTCTCCAATGAACATCATTACATCTCTGTTGAGAAGTGCTGCTACTATCCAATGAAAATCATTACATCCCTGTTGAGAAGTGCCGGTACTCTCCAATGAAAATCATTACATCCCTGTTGAGAAGTGCTGCTACTCTCCAATTAAAATTATTATATCCTGTTGAGAAGTACTGCTACTCTCCAATGAACATCGTTATACCCCTGGTGAGAAGTGCTGGTACTCTCCAATGAAAATCATTACATCTCTGTTGAGAAGTGCTGGTACTCTCCAAAGAAAATCATTACATCTCTGTTGAGAGAAGTGCTGGTACTCTTCAATGAACATCATTACATCCCTGTTGGTAAGTGCTGCTACTCTCCAATGAACATCATTACATCTCTGTTGAGAAGTGCTGCTACTCTCCAATTACATCTCTGTTGAGAAGTGCTGCTACTATCCAATGAAAATCATGACATCTCTGTTGAGAAGTGCTGGTATTCTTCAATTAACATCATTATACCCCTGTTGAGAAGTGCTGGTACTCTCCAATGAACATCATTATACCCGTGGCGAGAAGTGCTGCTACTATCCAATGAAAATCATTACATCTCTGTTGGGAAGTGCTGGTATTCTTCAATGAACGTCATATACCCCTGTTGAGAAGTGCTGCTACTCTCCAATGAAAATTATTATAGACTGTTGAGAAGTGCTGCTAGTCTTCAATGAATATCATTATTCTCCTGTTGAGAAGTGCTAGTACTCTCCAAAGAAAATCATTACATACCTGTTGGGAAGTGCTGGTACTCTCCAATGAAAATCATTATATCCCTGTTGAGAAGTGCTGGTACTCTCCAAAGAAAATCATTACATACCTGTTGAGAAGTGCTGGTACTCTCCAATGAAAATCATTACATCTCTGTGGAGAAGTGCTGCTACTATCCAATGGAAATCATCACATCCCTGTTGAGAAGTGCTGCTACTCTCCAATGAAAATCATTACACCCCTGTTGAGAAGTGCTGGTACTCTCCAATGAAAATCATTACATCCCTGTTGAGAAGTGCTGCTCCTCTCCAATGAACATCATTACATCTCTGTTGAGAAGTGCTGCTACTATCCAATGAAAATCATTACATCCCTGTTGAGAAGTGCCGGTACTCTCCAATGAAAATCATTACATCCCTGTTGAGAAGTGCTGCTACTCTCCAATTAAAATTATTATATCCTGTTGAGAAGTACTGCTACTCTCCAATGAACATCGTTATACCCCTGGTGAGAAGTGCTGCTACTCTCCAATGAAAATCATTACATCTCTGTTGAGAAGTGCTGGTACTCTCCAAAGAAAATCATTACATCCCTGTTGAGAAGTGCTGGTACTCTCCAATGAAAATCACTACATCCCTGTTGAGAAGTCTCGGTACTCTCCAATGAAAATCATTACATCCCTGTTGAGAAGTGCTGCTCCTCTCCAATGAACATCATTACATCTCTGTTGAGAAGTGCTGCTACTATCCAATGAAAATCATTACATCCCTGTTGAGAAGTGCTGGTACTCTCCAATGAAAATCATTACATCCCTGTTGAGAAGTGCTGCTACTCTCCAATTAAAATTATTATATCCTGTTGAGAAGTACTGCTACTCTCCAATGAACATCGTTATACCCCTGGTGAGAAGTGCTGGTACTCTCCAATGAAAATCATTACATCTCTGTTGAGAAGTGCTGGTACTCTCCAAAGAAAATCATTACATCTCTGTTGAGAGAAGTGCTGGTACTCTTCAATGAACATCATTACATCCCTGTTGGTAAGTGCTGCTACTCTCCAATGAACATCATTACATCTCTGTTGAGAAGTGCTGCTACTCTCCAATTACATCTCTGTTGAGAAGTGCTGCTACTATCCAATGAAAATCATGACATCTCAGTTGAGAAGTGCTGGTATTCTTCAATTAACATCATTATACCCCTGTTGAGAAGTGCTGGTACTCTCCAATGAACATCATTATACCCGTGGCGAGAAGTGCTGCTACTATCCAATGAAAATCATTACATCTCTGTTGGGAAGTGCTGGTATTCTTCAATGAACGTCATTATACCCCTGTTGAGAAGTGCTGCTACTCTCCAATGAAAATTATTATAGACTGTTGAGAAGTGCTGCTACTCTTCAATGAATATCATTATTCTCCTGTTGAGAAGTGCTAGTACTCTCCAAAGAAAATCATTACATACCTGTTGGGAAGTGCTGGTACTCTCCAATGAAAATCATTATATCCCTGTTGAGAAGTGCTGGTATTCTCCAAAGAAAATCATTACATACCTGTTGAGAAGTGCTGGTACTCTCCAATGAAAATCATTACACCCCTGTTGAGAAGTGCTGGTACTCTCCAATGCAAATCATTACATCCCTGTTGAGAAGTGCTGCTACTCTCCAATGAACATCATTACATCTCTGTTGAGAAGTGCTGCTACTATCCAATGAAAATCATTACATCCCTGTTGAGAAGGCCTGCTACTCTTCAATGAAAATCATTACATCTCTGTTGAGAAGTGCTGGTACTCCCCAATGAAAATCATTACACCCCTGTTGAGAAGTGCTGGTACTCTCCAATGAAAATCATTACATCCCTGTTGAGAAGTGCTGCTCCTCTCCAATGAACATCATTACATCTCTGTTGAGAAGTGCTGCTACTATCCAATGAAAATCATTACATCCTGTTGAGAAGTGCCGGTACTCTCCAATGAAAATCATTACATCCCTGTTGAGAAGTGCTGCTACTCTCCAATTAAAATTATTATATCCTGTTGAGAAGTACTGCTACTCTCCAATGAACATCGTTATACCCCTGGTGAGAAGTGCTGCTACTCTCCAATGAAAATCATTACATCTCTGTTGAGAAGTGCTGGTACTCTCCAAAGAAAATCATTACATACCTGTTGAGAAGTGCTGGTACTCTCCAATGAAAATCATTACATCTCTGTGGAGAAGTGCTGCTACTATCCAATGGAAATCATCACATCCCTGTTGAGAAGTGCTGCTACTCTCCAATGAAAATCATTACACCCCTGTTGAGAAGTGCTGGTACTCTCCAATGAAAATCATTACATCCCTGTTGAGAAGTGCTGCTCCTCTCCAATGAACATCATTACATCTCTGTTGAGAAGTGCTGCTACTATCCAATGAAAATCATTACATCCCTGTTGAGAAGTGCCGGTACTCTCCAATGAAAATCATTACATCCCTGTTGAGAAGTGCTGCTACTCTCCAATTAAAATTATTATATCCTGTTGAGAAGTACTGCTACTCTCCAATGAACATCGTTATACCCCTGGTGAGAAGTGCTGCTACTCTCCAATGAAAATCATTACATCTCTGTTGAGAAGTGCTGGTACTCTCCAAAGAAAATCATTACATCCCTGTTGAGAAGTGCTGGTACTCTCCAATGAAAATCATTACATCTCTGTTGAGAGGTGCCTGTACTCTTCCATTAAAAGTAGTATATCTCTGTTTAGAAGTGCAGGTACTCTTCTATTAAAAGTATTATATCTGTGTTGAGAAGTGCTGCTACTCTTCCATTAAAATCATTATATCTCTGTTGAGAAGTGCTGGTACTCTTCAATGAAAATCATTATATCTCCGTTGAGAAGTGCTGCTACTCTCCAAAGAAAATCATTACATCCCTGTTGAGGAGTGCTGGTACTCTCCAGTGAAAATCATTACATCCCTGTTGAGAAGTAATGGTACTAGCCAATGAAAATCATTACATCTCTGTTGAGAAGTGCTGCTACTGTCCAATGAAAATGATAGCATCTCTGTTGAGAAGTGCTGCTACTCTCCAATGAACATCATTATACCCCTGTTGAGAAGTGCTGCTACTCTCCAATGAAAATCATTACATCCCTGTTGAGAAGTGCTGGTACTCTCCAATGAAAATCATTACATCTCTGTTGAGATGTGCCGGTACTCTCCAATAAAAATCATTATATCTCTGTTGAGAAGTGCTGGTGCTCTCCAATGAAAATCATTACATCCCTGTTGAGAAGTGCTGCTACTCTCCAATGAAAATCATTTAATCTCCGTTGAGAAGTGCTGCTACTATCCAATGAAAATCATTATATCTCTGTTGAGAAGTGCCGGTACTCTTCAATGAAAATCACTACATCCCTGTTGAGAAGTGTCGGTACTCTCCAATGAAAATCATTACATCCCTGTTGAGAAGTGCTGCTCCTCTCCAATGAACATCATTACATCTCTGTTGAGAAGTGCTGCTACTATCCAATGAAAATCATTACATCCCTGTTGAGAAGTGCCGGTACTCTCCAATGAAAATCATTACATCCCTGTTGAGAAGTGCTGCTACTCTCCAATTAAAATTATTATATCCTGTTGAGAAGTACTGCTACTCTCCAATGAACATCGTTATACCCCTGGTGAGAAGTGCTGGTACTCTCCAATGAAAATCATTACATCTCTGTTGAGAAGTGCTGGTACTCTCCAAAGAAAATCATTACATCTCTGTTGAGAGAAGTGCTGGTACTCTTCAATGAACATCATTACATCCCTGTTGGTAAGTGCTGCTACTCTCCAATGAACATCATTACATCTCTGTTGAGAAGTGCTGCTACTCTCCAATTACATCTCTGTTGAGAAGTGCTGCTACTATCCAATGAAAATCATGACATCTCTGTTGAGAAGTGCTGGTATTCTTCAATTAACATCATTATACCCCTGTTGAGAAGTGCTGGTACTCTCCAATGAACATCATTATACCCGTGGCGAGAAGTGCTGCTACTATCCAATGAAAATCATTACATCTCTGTTGGGAAGTGCTGGTATTCTTCAATGAACGTCATATACCCCTGTTGAGAAGTGCTGCTACTCTCCAATGAAAATTATTATAGACTGTTGAGAAGTGCTGCTAGTCTTCAATGAATATCATTATTCTCCTGTTGAGAAGTGCTAGTACTCTCCAAAGAAAATCATTACATACCTGTTGGGAAGTGCTGGTACTCTCCAATGAAAATCATTATATCCCTGTTGAGAAGTGCTGGTACTCTCCAAAGAAAATCATTACATACCTGTTGAGAAGTGCTGGTACTCTCCAATGAAAATCATTACATCTCTGTGGAGAAGTGCTGCTACTATCCAATGGAAATCATCACATCCCTGTTGAGAAGTGCTGCTACTCTCCAATGAAAATCATTACACCCCTGTTGAGAAGTGCTGGTACTCTCCAATGAAAATCATTACATCCCTGTTGAGAAGTGCTGCTCCTCTCCAATGAACATCATTACATCTCTGTTGAGAAGTGCTGCTACTATCCAATGAAAATCATTACATCCCTGTTGAGAAGTGCCGGTACTCTCCAATGAAAATCATTACATCCCTGTTGAGAAGTGCTGCTACTCTCCAATTAAAATTATTATATCCTGTTGAGAAGTACTGCTACTCTCCAATGAACATCGTTATACCCCTGGTGAGAAGTGCTGCTACTCTCCAATGAAAATCATTACATCTCTGTTGAGAAGTGCTGGTACTCTCCAAAGAAAATCATTACATCCCTGTTGAGAAGTGCTGGTACTCTCCAATGAAAATCATTACATCTCTGTTGAGAGGTGCCTGTACTCTTCCATTAAAAGTAGTATATCTCTGTTTAGAAGTGCAGGTACTCTTCTATTAAAAGTATTATATCTGTGTTGAGAAGTGCTGCTACTCTTCCATTAAAATCATTATATCTCTGTTGAGAAGTGCTGGTACTCTTCAATGAAAATCATTATATCTCCGTTGAGAAGTGCTGCTACTCTCCAAAGAAAATCATTACATCCCTGTTGAGGAGTGCTGGTACTCTCCAGTGAAAATCATTACATCCCTGTTGAGAAGTAATGGTACTAGCCAATGAAAATCATTACATCTCTGTTGAGAAGTGCTGCTACTGTCCAATGAAAATGATAGCATCTCTGTTGAGAAGTGCTGCTACTCTCCAATGAACATCATTATACCCCTGTTGAGAAGTGCTGCTACTCTCCAATGAAAATCATTACATCCCTGTTGAGAAGTGCTGGTACTCTCCAATGAAAATCATTACATCTCTGTTGAGATGTGCCGGTACTCTCCAATAAAAATCATTATATCTCTGTTGAGAAGTGCTGGTGCTCTCCAATGAAAATCATTACATCCCTGTTGAGAAGTGCTGCTACTCTCCAATGAAAATCATTTAATCTCCGTTGAGAAGTGCTGCTACTATCCAATGAAAATCATTATATCTCTGTTGAGAAGTGCCGGTACTCTTCAATGAAAATCACTACATCCCTGTTGAGAAGTGTCGGTACTCTCCAATGAAAATCATTACATCCCTGTTGAGAAGTGCTGCTCCTCTCCAATGAACATCATTACATCTCTGTTGAGAAGTGCTGCTACTATCCAATGAAAATCATTACATCCCTGTTGAGAAGTGCCGGTACTCTCCAATGAAAATCATTACATCCCTGTTGAGAAGTGCTGCTACTCTCCAATTAAAATTATTATATCCTGTTGAGAAGTACTGCTACTCTCCAATGAACATCGTTATACCCCTGGTGAGAAGTGCTGGTACTCTCCAATGAAAATCATTACATCTCTGTTGAGAAGTGCTGGTACTCTCCAAAGAAAATCATTACATCTCTGTTGAGAGAAGTGCTGGTACTCTTCAATGAACATCATTACATCCCTGTTGGTAAGTGCTGCTACTCTCCAATGAACATCATTACATCTCTGTTGAGAAGTGCTGCTACTCTCCAATTACATCTCTGTTGAGAAGTGCTGCTACTATCCAATGAAAATCATGACATCTCTGTTGAGAAGTGCTGGTATTCTTCAATTAACATCATTATACCCCTGTTGAGAAGTGCTGGTACTCTCCAATGAACATCATTATACCCGTGGCGAGAAGTGCTGCTACTATCCAATGAAAATCATTACATCTCTGTTGGGAAGTGCTGGTATTCTTCAATGAACGTCATATACCCCTGTTGAGAAGTGCTGCTACTCTCCAATGAAAATTATTATAGACTGTTGAGAAGTGCTGCTAGTCTTCAATGAATATCATTATTCTCCTGTTGAGAAGTGCTAGTACTCTCCAAAGAAAATCATTACATACCTGTTGGGAAGTGCTGGTACTCTCCAATGAAAATCATTATATCCCTGTTGAGAAGTGCTGGTATTCTCCAAAGAAAATCATTACATACCTGTTGAGAAGTGCTGGTACTCTCCAATGAAAATCATTACACCCCTGTTGAGAAGTGCTGGTACTCTCCAATGCAAATCATTACATCCCTGTTGAGAAGTGCTGCTACTCTCCAATGAACATCATTACATCTCTGTTGAGAAGTGCTGCTACTATCCAATGAAAATCATTACATCCCTGTTGAGAAGGCCTGCTACTCTTCAATGAAAATCATTACATCTCTGTTGAGAAGTGCTGGTACTCCCCAATGAAAATCATTACACCCCTGTTGAGAAGTGCTGGTACTCTCCAATGAAAATCATTACATCCCTGTTGAGAAGTGCTGCTCCTCTCCAATGAACATCATTACATCTCTGTTGAGAAGTGCTGCTACTATCCAATGAAAATCATTACATCCCTGTTGAGAAGTGCCGGTACTCTCCAATGAAAATCATTACATCCCTGTTGAGAAGTGCTGCTACTCTCCAATTAAAATTATTATATCCTGTTGAGAAGTACTGCTACTCTCCAATGAACATCGTTATACCCCTGGTGAGAAGTGCTGCTACTCTCCAATGAAAATCATTACATCTCTGTTGAGAAGTGCTGGTACTCTCCAAAGAAAATCATTACATACCTGTTGAGAAGTGCTGGTACTCTCCAATGAAAATCATTACATCTCTGTGGAGAAGTGCTGCTACTATCCAATGGAAATCATCACATCCCTGTTGAGAAGTGCTGCTACTCTCCAATGAAAATCATTACACCCCTGTTGAGAAGTGCTGGTACTCTCCAATGAAAATCATTACATCCCTGTTGAGAAGTGCTGCTCCTCTCCAATGAACATCATTACATCTCTGTTGAGAAGTGCTGCTACTATCCAATGAAAATCATTACATCCCTGTTGAGAAGTGCCGGTACTCTCCAATGAAAATCATTACATCCCTGTTGAGAAGTGCTGCTACTCTCCAATTAAAATTATTATATCCTGTTGAGAAGTACTGCTACTCTCCAATGAACATCGTTATACCCCTGGTGAGAAGTGCTGCTACTCTCCAATGAAAATCATTACATCTCTGTTGAGAAGTGCTGGTACTCTCCAAAGAAAATCATTACATCCCTGTTGAGAAGTGCTGGTACTCTCCAATGAAAATCATTACATCTCTGTTGAGAGGTGCCTGTACTCTTCCATTAAAAGTAGTATATCTCTGTTTAGAAGTGCAGGTACTCTTCTATTAAAAGTATTATATCTGTGTTGAGAAGTGCTGCTACTCTTCCATTAAAATCATTATATCTCTGTTGAGAAGTGCTGGTACTCTTCAATGAAAATCATTATATCTCCGTTGAGAAGTGCTGCTACTCTCCAAAGAAAATCATTACATCCCTGTTGAGGAGTGCTGGTACTCTCCAGTGAAAATCATTACATCCCTGTTGAGAAGTAATGGTACTAGCCAATGAAAATCATTACATCTCTGTTGAGAAGTGCTGCTACTGTCCAATGAAAATGATAGCATCTCTGTTGAGAAGTGCTGCTACTCTCCAATGAACATCATTATACCCCTGTTGAGAAGTGCTGCTACTCTCCAATGAAAATCATTACATCCCTGTTGAGAAGTGCTGGTACTCTCCAATGAAAATCATTACATCTCTGTTGAGATGTGCCGGTACTCTCCAATAAAAATCATTATATCTCTGTTGAGAAGTGCTGGTGCTCTCCAATGAAAATCATTACATCCCTGTTGAGAAGTGCTGCTACTCTCCAATGAAAATCATTTAATCTCCGTTGAGAAGTGCTGCTACTATCCAATGAAAATCATTATATCTCTGTTGAGAAGTGCCGGTACTCTTCAATGAAAATCACTACATCCCTGTTGAGAAGTGTCGGTACTCTCCAATAAAAATCATTACATCCCTGTTGAGAAGTGCTGCTCCTCTCCAATGAACATCATTACATCTCTGTTGAGAAGTGCTGCTACTATCCAATGAAAATCATTACATCCCTGTTGAGAAGTGCCGGTACTCTCCAATGAAAATCATTACATCCCTGTTGAGAAGTGCTGCTACTCTCCAATTAAAATTATTATATCCTGTTGAGAAGTACTGCTACTCTCCAATGAACATCGTTATACCCCTGGTGAGAAGTGCTGGTACTCTCCAATGAAAATCATTACATCTCTGTTGAGAAGTGCTGGTACTCTCCAAAGAAAATCATTACATCTCTGTTGAGAGAAGTGCTGGTACTCTTCAATGAACATCATTACATCCCTGTTGGTAAGTGCTGCTACTCTCCAATGAACATCATTACATCTCTGTTGAGAAGTGCTGCTACTCTCCAATTACATCTCTGTTGAGAAGTGCTGCTACTATCCAATGAAAATCATGACATCTCTGTTGAGAAGTGCTGGTATTCTTCAATTAACATCATTATACCCCTGTTGAGAAGTGCTGGTACTCTCCAATGAACATCATTATACCCGTGGCGAGAAGTGCTGCTACTATCCAATGAAAATCATTACATCTCTGTTGGGAAGTGCTGGTATTCTTCAATGAACGTCATATACCCCTGTTGAGAAGTGCTGCTACTCTCCAATGAAAATTATTATAGACTGTTGAGAAGTGCTGCTAGTCTTCAATGAATATCATTATTCTCCTGTTGAGAAGTGCTAGTACTCTCCAAAGAAAATCATTACATACCTGTTGGGAAGTGCTGGTACTCTCCAATGAAAATCATTATATCCCTGTTGAGAAGTGCTGGTATTCTCCAAAGAAAATCATTACATACCTGTTGAGAAGTGCTGGTACTCTCCAATGAAAATCATTACACCCCTGTTGAGAAGTGCTGGTACTCTCCAATGCAAATCATTACATCCCTGTTGAGAAGTGCTGCTACTCTCCAATGAACATCATTACATCTCTGTTGAGAAGTGCTGCTACTATCCAATGAAAATCATTACATCCCTGTTGAGAAGGCCTGCTACTCTTCAATGAAAATCATTACATCTCTGTTGAGAAGTGCTGGTACTCCCCAATGAAAATCATTACACCCCTGTTGAGAAGTGCCGGTACTCTCCAATGAAAATCATTACATCCCTGTTGAGAAGTGCTGCTCCTCTCCAATGAACATCATTACATCTCTGTTGAGAAGTGCTGCTACTATCCAATGAAAATCATTACATCCCTGTTGAGAAGTGCCGGTACTCTCCAATGAAAATCATTACATCCCTGTTGAGAAGTGCTGCTACTCTCCAATTAAAATTATTATATCCTGTTGAGAAGTACTGCTACTCTCCAATGAACATCGTTATACCCCTGGTGAGAAGTGCTGCTACTCTCCAATGAAAATCATTACATCTCTGTTGAGAAGTGCTGGTACTCTCCAAAGAAAATCATTACATACCTGTTGAGAAGTGCTGGTACTCTCCAATGAAAATCATTACATCTCTGTGGAGAAGTGCTGCTACTATCCAATGGAAATCATCACATCCCTGTTGAGAAGTGCTGCTACTCTCCAATGAAAATCATTACATCCCTGTTGAGAAGTGCTGGTACTCTCCAATGAAAATCATTACATCTCTGTTGAGAGGTGCCTGTACTCTTCCATTAAAAGTAGTATATCTCTGTTTAGAAGTGCAGGTACTCTTCTATTAAAAGTATTATATCTGTGTTGAGAAGTGCTGCTACTCTTCCATTAAAATCATTATATCTCTGTTGAGAAGTGCCGGTACTCTTCAATGAAAATCATTATATCTCCGTTGAGAAGTGCTGCTACTCTCCAAAGAAAATCATTACATCCCTGTTGAGGAGTGCTGGTACTCTCCAATGAAAATCATTACACCCCTGTTGAGAAGTGCTGGTACTCTCCAATGCAAATCATTACATCCCTGTTGAGAAGTGCTGCTACTCTCCAATGAACATCATTACATCTCTGTTGAGAAGTGCTGCTACTATCCAATGAAAATCATTACATCCCTGTTGAGAAGGCCTGCTACTCTTCAATGAAAATCATTACATCTCTGTTGAGAAGTGCTGGTACTCCCCAATGAAAATCATTACACCCCTGTTGAGAAGTGCTGGTACTCTCCAATGAAAATCATTACATCCCTGTTGAGAAGTGCTGCTCCTCTCCAATGAACATCATTACATCTCTGTTGAGAAGTGCTGCTACTATCCAATGAAAATCATTACATCCCTGTTGAGAAGTGCCGGTACTCTCCAATGAAAATCATTACATCCCTGTTGAGAAGTGCTGCTACTCTCCAATTAAAATTATTATATCCTGTTGAGAAGTACTGCTACTCTCCAATGAACATCGTTATACCCCTGGTGAGAAGTGCTGCTACTCTCCAATGAAAATCATTACATCTCTGTTGAGAAGTGCTGGTACTCTCCAAAGAAAATCATTACATACCTGTTGAGAAGTGCTGGTACTCTCCAATGAAAATCATTACATCTCTGTGGAGAAGTGCTGCTACTATCCAATGGAAATCATCACATCCCTGTTGAGAAGTGCTGCTACTCTCCAATGAAAATCATTACACCCCTGTTGAGAAGTGCTGGTACTCTCCAATGAAAATCATTACATCCCTGTTGAGAAGTGCTGCTCCTCTCCAATGAACATCATTACATCTCTGTTGAGAAGTGCTGCTACTATCCAATGAAAATCATTACATCCCTGTTGAGAAGTGCCGGTACTCTCCAATGAAAATCATTACATCCCTGTTGAGAAGTGCTGCTACTCTCCAATTAAAATTATTATATCCTGTTGAGAAGTACTGCTACTCTCCAATGAACATCGTTATACCCCTGGTGAGAAGTGCTGCTACTCTCCAATGAAAATCATTACATCTCTGTTGAGAAGTGCTGGTACTCTCCAAAGAAAATCATTACATCCCTGTTGAGAAGTGCTGGTACTCTCCAATGAAAATCATTACATCTCTGTTGAGAGGTGCCTGTACTCTTCCATTAAAAGTAGTATATCTCTGTTTAGAAGTGCAGGTACTCTTCTATTAAAAGTATTATATCTGTGTTGAGAAGTGCTGCTACTCTTCCATTAAAATCATTATATCTCTGTTGAGAAGTGCCGGTACTCTTCAATGAAAATCATTATATCTCCGTTGAGAAGTGCTGCTACTCTCCAAAGAAAATCATTACATCCCTGTTGAGGAGTGCTGGTACTCTCCAGTGAAAATCATTACATCCCTGTTGAGAAGTAATGGTACTAGCCAATGAAAATCATTACATCTCTGTTGAGAAGTGCTGCTACTCTCCAATTAAAATTATTATATCCTGTTGAGAAGTACTGCTACTCTCCAATGAACATCGTTATACCCCTGGTGAGAAGTGCTGGTACTCTCCAATGAAAATCATTACATCTCTGTTGAGAAGTGCTGGTACTCTCAAAAGAAAATCATTACATCTCTGTTGAGAGAAGTGCTGGTACTCTTCAATGAACATCATTACATCCCTGTTGGTAAGTGCAGCTACTCTCCAATGAACATCATTACATCTCTGTTGAGAAGTGCTGCTACTCTCCAATTACATCTCTGTTGAGAAGTGCTGCTACTATCCAATGAAAATCATGACATCTCTGTTGAGAAGTGCTGGTATTCTTCAATTAACATCATTATACCCCTGTTGAGAAGTGCTGGTACTCTCCAATGAACATCATTATACCCGTGGCGAGAAGTGCTGCTACTATCCAATGAAAATCATTACATCTCTGTTGGGAAGTGCTGGTATTCTTCAATGAACGTCATTATACCCCTGTTGAGAAGTGCTTCTTCTATCCAATGAAAATCATTACATCCCTGTTGAGAAGTGCTTCTTCTATCCAATGGAAATCATTACATCTCTGTTGAGAAGTGCTGCTACTATCCAATGAAAATCATTACATCTCTGTTGAGAGAAGTCCCGGTACTCTTCAGTCAAAATCATTACATCCCTGTTGAGAAGTGCTGCTACTCTCCAATTACATCCCTGTTGAGAAGTGCTGCTACTCTCCAATGAAAATCATTACATCCCTGTTGTGAAGTACTGCTACTCTCCAATGAAAATCATTACATCTCTGTTAAGAAGTGCTGGTGCTCTCCAATGAAAATCATTACATTTCTGTTGAGAAGTGCTGGTACTCTCCAATGAAAAACATTACATCCCTGTTGAGAAGTGCTTCTTCTATCCAATGAAAATCATTACATCCCTGTTGAGAAGTGCTTCTTCTATGCAATGAAAATCATTACATCTCTGTTGAGAAGTGCTGCTACTATCCAATGAAAATCATTACATCCCTGTTGAGAAGTGCTGCTACTCTCCAATTACATCCCTGTTGAGAAGTGCTAGTACTCTTCAATCAAAATCATTACATCTCTGTTGAGAAGTGCTGCTACTCTCCAATTACATCCCTGTTGAGAAGTGCTGCTACTCTCCAATGAAAATCATGACATCCCTGTTGTGAAGTACTGCTACTCTCCAATGAAAATCATTACATCTCTGTTGAGAAGTGCTGCTACTCTCCAATGAAAATCATTACATCTCTGTTGATAAGTGCCGGTACTCTCCAATGAACATAATTATATCTCTGTTTAGAAGTGATGGTAGTCTTCCATCAAAAGTACTATATCTTTGGTTTGAGAAGTGCTGGTATTCACTGCTGGTACTCTACAAGTACAATTATTATATCTTCTTGGAGAAGTGCAGGTACCCTCCCATAAAAAATATTGTATCTCTGCTAAGAAGTGCCGGCACTCTCCCATTATATCTCTGTGAAGATGTGCCAGTACTCTCCCATTAAACGCATTACATCTCTGTTGAAAAGTGCAGGTACTCTCCCTCTCAAATTAAATAAGCGCAGGTACCAGGTACTGAGTACCTATACAGTACCTTGCATTTAAAGCACTGAGTACCCACCTGCTGGCAATGACCTCTGATGCATCAAATATAGTCCTCACACATGAACAGTACAAATGAACCATCTGCAATCTAGAAAAGACTGACAGCTGGAAGAGCTCCAGTGTAAGTACCAATGGAATGAGATGTGAAGCATGCCTGGGATTTGAAAGGCCTTCATCATACAAGTGTTGACAGGTCACGGGGTACTCATGGCTACTATTGCCTAAGCCTTTGTGGGTGGAGTGAGGTTTGGATAGGAGAGAGTTTGGAAAGACATCATCAGAACTCCAGACAAACACCTCGTCAGTCAACTTTGCGAAAAGTCTAGAGCCTGGGCGAAACACGTGTCAGCTTACCATGCAACAAACAGAAGCCATCATCAAGTTCCCGTTCATCGACCCTATTCTGATAAACCTCCAGGGAAGGCCCTGCAGGAGGCTGTCTCTTCATCCGTTTTTGAGATGATTGGAGGTTTGGTGCAGCAGACAGAAGAGGCCACCAGAGCCCTGTCCCCTTCAGCGGAGGTGGTGGTGGCCTTGAGATGTCCCTCTGTGGTCTGCTCTGCACTGCCACCCGGCTCCCGGCGCATCCACTGCTCCCTGTGTGCTCTGCCCTGGATGCATTGTGCAGTGTGCCCGGAGCTGGCA
Source organism: Pleurodeles waltl (assembly GCF_031143425.1). Classification (NCBI taxonomy): domain Eukaryota; kingdom Metazoa; phylum Chordata; class Amphibia; order Caudata; family Salamandridae; genus Pleurodeles; species Pleurodeles waltl. The sequence continues at coordinate 12,031,379 of NC_090446.1, forward strand.
CTCTGCACCAGGACTCAGTCAGCCCATTAGAGGCTCAATGGCTCGGAACCGGCATCTGGTCCAAGTACAGCCGCCAGAACAGGGCACAGCGGGTTCCCACGGGTTGTCAGCAGTGCCAGTACCTTGGGTTACACACAGCTCTGCCAAGTCACCTCTGTGCCCAGCAGCATGACGGCTGATAGAGTACCTTGGGTTACACACAGCTCTGACAAGTCACCTCTGCCCTCTGTGCCCAGCAGCATGGCGGCTGATAGAGTACCTTGGGTTACACACAGCTCTGACAAGTCTCATCTGCCCTCTGTGCCAAGCAGCATGCCTGCAGACACAGTACCTTGGGTTACACACAGCTCTGACACGTCACCTCTGCCCTCTGTGCCCAGCAGCATGGCGGCTGATAGAGTACCTTGGGTTACACACAGCTCTGACAAGTCTCCTCTGCCCTCTGTGCCAAGCAGCATGCCTGCAGATACAGTACCTTGGGTTACACACAGCTCTGCCAAGTCACCTCTGCCCTCTGTGCCCAGCAGCATGCCTGCTGATACAGAACCTTGGGTTACACACAGCTCTGCCAAGTCACCTCTGCCCTCTGTGCCCAGCAGCATGGCGGCTGATAGAGTACCTTGGGTTACACACAGCTCTGACAAGTCTCCTCTGCCCTCTGTGCCAAGCAGCATGCCTGCAGATACAGTACCTTGGGTTACACACAGCTCTGCCAAGTCACCTCTGCCCTCTGTGCCCAGCAGCAGGCCTGCTGATACAGTACCTTGGGTTACACACAGCTCTGACAAGTCACCTTTGCCCTCTGGGCCCAGCAGCATGACTGCTGATACAGTACCTTGGGTTACACACAGCTCAGCCAAGTCACCTCTGCCCTCTGTACCCAGCAGCATGACTGCTGAGACAGTACCCTGGGTTACACACAGCTCTGCCAAGTCACTTCTGTTCTCCCTCCCAGCAGCATGCCTGCTGAGACAGTACCCTCGGTTACACACAGCTCTGCCAAGTCACCTCTGCCCTCTGTGCCCAACAGCATGCCTGCTAATACAGTACCATGGGTTACACGCAGCTCTGCCAAATCCCCTCTGCCCTTTGCGCCCAGCAGCATGACTGCTGATAAAGAACCCTGGGTTACACACAGCTCTGACAAGTCACCGCTACTCTCTGTACCCAGCAGCATGACTGCTGAGACAGTACCCTGGGTTACACACAGCTCTTCCAAGTCACCTCTACTCTCTGTGCCCAGCAGCATGTCTGCTGAGACAGTATCTTGCGTTACACACAGCTCTGCCAAGTCACCTCTGCCCTCTGTGCCCAACAGCATGCCTGCTGTTACAGTACCTTGGGTTACACACAGCTCTGACACGTCACCTCTGCCCTCTGTGCCCAGCATCATGCCTGCTGAGACAGTACCTTGGGTTACACACAGCTCTGCCAAGTCACCTCTGCACTCTGTGCCAGGCAGCAAGCCTGCTGTTACAGTACCTTGGGTTACACACAGCTCTGCCACGTCACCTTTGCCCTCTGTGCCCAGTCACCTCTGCCCTCTGTGCCCAGCAGTATGCCTGCTGATACAGAACCTTGGGTTACACACAGCTCTGACAAGTCACCTCTCCCCTCTGTGCCCAGCAGCATGTCTGCTGAGACAGTACCCTGGATTACACACAGCTCTGTCAAGTCACCTCTACTCTCTGTGCCAAGCAGCATGTCGCTGAGACAGCACCCTGGGTTACAAACAGCTCTGTAAGTCACCTCTGTCCTCTGTGCCCAGCAGCATGCCTGCTGTTACAGTACCTTGGGTTACACACAGCTCTGACACGTCACCTCTGCCTTCTGTGCCCAGCAGCATGCCTGCTGAGACAGTACCTTGGGTTACACACAGCTCTGCCAAGTCACCTATGCCCTCTGTGCCCAGCAGCATGCCTGCTGATACTGAACCTGGGGTTACACACAGCTCTGACAAATCACCTCTGCCCTCTGTGCCCAGCAGCATATCTGCTGAGACAGTACTTTGGGTTACACACCTCGGCCAAGTCACCACTGCCCTCTGTGCCAGCAGCATGACTGCCGATACAGGACCTTGGGTTACACACAGCTCTGCCAAGTCACCTCTGCCCTCTGTGCCCAGCAGCATGCCTGCTGAGACAATACCTTGGGTTTCGCAGACACACACCACTGACAAGTCACCTCTGCCCTCCCTCCCAGCAGCATGCCTGCTGAGACAGTACCTTGGGTTACACACAGCTCTGCCAAGTCACCTCTGCCCTCTGTGCCAAGCAGCATGACTGCTGATACAGAACCTTGGGTTACACACAGCCCTGCCAAGTCACCTCTACTTTCTGTGCCCAGCAGCATGTCTGCTGAGACAGTACACTGGGTTCCACACAGCTCTGCCAAGTCACCTCTGTCCTCCTTCCCAGCAGCATGCCTACTGGGACAGTACCTTGGGTTACACATAGCTCTGCCAAGTCACCTCTGTCCTCTGTGCCCAGCAGCATGGCTGCTGTTACAGTACCTTGGGGTACACAGAGCTCTGACACATCATCTCTGCCCTCTGTGCCCAGCAGCATGCCTGCTGAGACAGTACCTTGGGTCACACACAGCTCTGCCAAGTCACCCCTGCCCTCTGTGCCCAGCAGCATGCCTGCTGTTACAGAACCTTGGGTTACACACAGCTCTGCCAAGTCACCTCTGCCCTCTGTTCCCAGCAACATGTCTGCTAAGACAGTACCCTGCGTTACAAACAGCTCTGCTAAGTCACCTCTGCCCTCTGTGCCCAGCAGCAAGACTGCTGAGACCGGACCTTGGGTTTCACACAGCTCTGCCAAATCACCTCTGCCATCTGTGCCCTGCAGCATGTCTGCTGAGACAATACCTTGGGTTACACACACAGCTCTGACAAGTCACCTCTGCCCTCTGTGCCCAGCAGCATGCCTGCTGAGACAATACCTTGGGTTTCGCAGACACACACCACTGACAAGTCACCTCTGCCCTCCCTCCCAGCAGCATGCCTGCTGAGACAGTACCTTGGGTTACACACAGCTCTGCCAAGTCACCTCTGCCCTCTGTGCCAAGCAGCATGACTGCTGATACAGAACCTTGGGTTACACACAGCCCTGCCAAGTCACCTCTACTTTCTGTGCCCAGCAGCATGTCTGCTGAGACAGTACACTGGGTTCCACACAGCTCTGCCAAGTCACCTCTGTCCTCCTTCCCAGCAGCATGCCTACTGGGACAGTACCTTGGGTTACACATAGCTCTGCCAAGTCACCTCTGTCCTCTGTGCCCAGCAGCATGGCTGCTGTTACAGTACCTTGGGGTACACAGAGCTCTGACACATCATCTCTGCCCTCTGTGCCCAGCAGCATGCCTGCTGAGACAGTACCTTGGGTCACACACAGCTCTGCCAAGTCACCCCTGCCCTCTGTGCCCAGCAGCATGCCTGCTGTTACAGAACCTTGGGTTACACACAGCTCTGCCAAGTCACCTCTGCCCTCTGTTCCCAGCAACATGTCTGCTAAGACAGTACCCTGCGTTACAGACAGCTCTGCTAAGTCACCTCTGCCCTCTGTGCCCAGCAGCAAGACTGCTGAGACCGGACCTTGGGTTTCACACAGCTCTGCCAAATCACCTCTGCCATCTGTGCCCTGCAGCATGTCTGCTGAGACAATACCTTGGGTTACACACACAGCTCTGACAAGTCACCTCTGCCCTCTGTGCCCAGCAGCATGCCTGCAGAGACAGTACCCTGGGTTACTGTGAGAAGGTAGCCTCTTTCTAGCCTTGTTACCCCCACTTTTGGCCTGTTTGTGAGTGTATGTCAGGGTGTTTGTCACTGTTTTCACTGTCTCACTGGGATCCTGATAGCCAGGCCTCAGTGCTCATAGTGAAAACACTATGTTTTCAGTATGGTTGTTATGTGTCACTGGGATCCTGCTGGTCAGGACCCCAGTGCTCATAGGTTTGTGGCCTATATGTATGTGTCACTGGGACCCTGTCACACAGGGCCCCAGAGCTCATAGGTGTGCATGTATATGTTCCCTGTGTGGTGCCTAACTGTCTCACTGAGGCTCTGCTAACCAGAACCTCAGTGGTTATGCTCTCTCATTTCTTTCCAAATTGTCACTAACAGGCTAGTGACCATTTTTACCAATTTACATTGGCTTACTGGAACACCCTTATAATTCCCTAGTATATGGTACTGAGGTACCCAGGGTATTGGGGTTCCAGGAGATCCCTATGGGCTGCAGCATTTCTTTTGCCACCCATAGGGAGCTCTGACAATTCTTACACAGGCCTGCCACTGCAGCCTGAGTGAAATAACGTCCACGTTATTTCACAGCCATTTTACACTGCACTTAAGTAACTTATAAGTCACCTATATGTCTAACCTTTACCTGGTAAAGGTTGGGTGCAAAGTTACTTAGTGTGAGGGCACCCTGGCACTAGCCAAGGTGCCCCCACATTGTTCAGAGCCAATTCCCTGAACTCTGTGAGTGCGGGGACACCATTACACGCGTGGACTACATATAGGTCAATACCTATATGTAGCTTCACAATGGTAACTCCGAATATGGCCATGTAACATGTCTATGATCATGGAATTGCCCCCTCTATGCCATCCTGGCATAGTTGGCACAATCCCATGATCCCAGTGGTCTGTAGCACAGACCCTGGTACTGCCAAACTGCCCTTCCTGGGGTTTCACTGCAGCTGCTGCTGCTGCCCACCCCTCAGACAGGCAGCTGCCCTCCTGGGGTCCAGCCAGGCCTGGCCCAGGATGGCAGAATAAAGAACCTCCTCTGAGAGAGGGTGTGACACCCTCTCCCTTTGAAAAATGGTGTGAAGGCAGGGGAGGAGTAGCCTCCCCCAGCCTCTGGAAATGCTTTGTTGGGCACAGATGTGCCCAATTCTGCATAAGCCAGTCTACACCGGTTCAGGGACCCCTTAGCCCCTGCTCTGGCGCGAAACTGGACAAAGGAAAGGGGAGTGACCACTCCCCTGACCTGCACCTCCCCTGGGAGGTGTCCAGAGCTCCTCCAGTGTGCTCCAGACCTCTGCCATCTTGGAAACAGAGGTGCTGCTGGCACACTGGACTGCTCTGAGTGGCCAGTGCCACCAGGTGACGTCAGAGACTCCTGCTGATAGGCTCCTTCAGGTGTTAGTAGCCTATCCTCTCTCCTAAGTAGCCAAACCCTCTTTTCTGGCTATTTAGGGTCTCTGTCTCTGGGGAAACTTTAGATAACGAATGCATGAGCTCAGCCGAGTTCCTCTGCATCTCTCTCTTCACCTTCTGATAAGGAAACGACCGCTGACCGCGCTGGAAGCCTGCAAACCTGCAACATAGTAGCAAAGACGACTACTGCAACTCTGTAACGCTGATCCTGCCGCCTTCTCGACTGTTTTCCTGCTTGTGCATGCTGTGGGGGTAGCCTGCCTCCTCTCTGCACCAGAAGCTCCGAAGAAATCTCCCGTGGGTCGACGGAATCTTCCCCCTGCAACCGCAGGCACCAAAAAGCTGCATTACCGGTCCCTTGGGTCTCCTCTCAGCACGACGAGCGAGGTCCCTCGAATCCAGCGATGCTGTCCAAGTGACCCCCACAGTCCAGTGACTCTTCAGCCCAAGTTTGGTGGAGGTAAGTCCTTGCCTCACCTCGCTGGGCTGCATTGCTGGGAACCGCGACTTTGCAGCTACTCCGGCCCCTGTGCACTTCCGGCGGAAATCCTTTGTGCACAGCCAAGCCTGGGTCCACGGCACTCTAACCTGCATTGCACGACTTTCTAAGTTGGTCTCCGGTGACGTGGGACTCCTTTGTGCAACTTCGGCGAGCACCGTTTCACGCATCCTCGTAGTGCCTGTTTCTGGCACTTCTCCGGGTGCTACCTGCTTCAGTGAGGGCTCTTTGTCTTGCTCTACGTCCCTTCTCTCTTCAGGTCCAATTTGCGACCTCCTGGTCTCTCCTGGGCCCCAGCAGCGTCCAAAATCGCCAAACGCACAATTTGCGTGTAGCAAGGCTTGTTGGCGTCCTTCCGGCGGGAAAACACTTCTGCACGACTCTCCAAGGCGAGAGGGATCCGTCCACCAAAGGGGAAGTCTCTAGCCATTTTTCGTTCCTGCAGAAACCTCAGCTTCTTCTGTCCAGTCGAAGCTTCTTTGCACCCGCAGCTGGCATTTCCTGGGCATCTGCCCATCTCCGACTTGCTTGTGACTTTTGGACTTGGTCCCCTTGTTCCACAGGTACCCTAGATTGGAAATCCACAGTTGTTGCATTGCTGGTTTGTGTCTTTCCTGCATTATTCCTCTAACACGACTATTTTGTCCTTAGGGGAACTTTAGTGCACTTTGCACTCACTTTTCAGGGTCTTGGGGAGGGTTATTTTTCTAACTCTCACTATTTTCTAATAGTCCCAGCGACCCTCTACAAGGTCACATAGGTTTGGGGTCCATTCGTGGTTCGCATTCCACTTTTGGAGTATATGGTTTGTGTTGCCCCTATCCCTATGTTTCCCCATTGCATCCTATTGTAACTATACATTGTTTGCACTGTTTTCTAAGACTATACTGCATATTTTTGCTATTGTGTATATATATCTTGTGTATATTTCCTATCCTCTCACTGAGGGTACACTCTAAGATACTTTGGCATATTGTCATAAAAATAAAGTACCTTTATTTTTAGTATAACTGTGTATTGTGTTTTCTTATGATATTGTGCATATGACACTAAGTGGTACTGTAGTAGCTTCACACGTCTCCTAGTTCAGCCTAAGCTGCTCTGCTAAGCTACCATTATCTATCAGCCTAAGCTGCTAGACACCCTATACACTAATAAGGGATAACTGGGCCTGGTGCAAGGTGCAAGTACCCCTTGGTACTCACTACAAGCCAGTCCAGCCTCCTACATTGGTTGTGCAGTGGTGGGATAAGTGCTTGAGACTACTTACCAGTCTTGTCATTGTACTTTTCATAAGAGAAAAATATACAAAACAAGGTCAGTGTATATACACATAGCCAAAAAGTTTTGCATTTCCTCTTTTCACTCTTTTCTAAGTGCTGAAAAGTACTCCTAAACTTTCAAAAAGTTCTTAAAAGTTTAAAAAGTTTTTTCTGTCTTTCCAAAAAGTTCTGAAAACTTTTTTCTCTTTTTCTATCACTTTAACTCTTGTTAAAAAATGTCTGGCACAGGCCAAAGTGTTGATCTGTCCAAACTTGCATATGACAACCTTAGCTGGAAAAGAGCAAGGAGTCTCTGTATAGAGAGAGGTTTGAGTGTAGGGAAGAATCCTTCCTTGGAACTGTTACTTAACATGCTTAGAGAACAGGATAAGGCCATAGGTGCCCCATCTGTTGAAAAAGTACCTAATAGTTCCCAATCTGATTCAGGGACTCCCCCAGGAAAAGATTCAGGAAAGAAACTTCCTAGCCTGCCCATTACTAGACAATCTAGCATAGATGGTAATGATGATGAGCCACACCAAATAAATAGTGTTGTCTCACATCATAGCAAAAGCATTTATTCTCACCATACTGGTAGTAATGTTTCTGTAAACCAAGCTGTTAAGTTGGCTTCTGTAAGGGACAGGTCTCCTTCTGTTCATTCCCATCATAGCTCTGTTTCTAGAAATGTCCCTCCCACCAACCCTGATGACAGAATGTTAGAGAGGGAACTCAATAAGTTGAGGGTGGAACAAACCAGACTGAAGCTTAAAAAGCAACAGCTGGATTCGGATAGACAGTCTTTTGAATTAGAGAAGGAAAGACAGAAGTTGGGTTTAGATACCCATGGTGGCAGCAGCAGTATTCCCCATAGTCATCCTGCAAAAGAGCATGATTCCAGGAATCTGCACAAGATAGTTCCCCCTTATAAGGAGGGGGATGACATTAACAAGTGGTTTGCTGCACTTGAGAGGGCCTGTGTTGTACAGGATGTCCCTCAAAGGCAGTGGGCTGCTATCCTATGGCTATCATTTAGTGGAAAAGGTAGGGATAGGCTCCTTACTGTGAAAGAAAATGATGCCAATAATTTTACAGTTCTTAAGAATGCACTCCTGGATGGTTATGGCTTAACCACTGAACAATACAGGATAAAGTTCAGAGAGACCAAAAAGGAGTCTTCACAAGACTGGGTTGATTTCATTGACCATTCAGTGAAGGCCTTGGAGGGGTGGTTACATGGCAGTAAAGTTACTGATTATGAAAGCCTGTATAACACAATCCTGAGAGAGCATATACTTAATAATTGTGTGTCTGATTTGTTGCACCAGTACCTGGTAGACTCTGATCTGACCTCTCCCCAAGAATTGGGAAAGAAGGCAGACAAATGGGTCAGAACAAGGGTGAACAGAAAAGTTCATACAGGGGGTGACAAAGATGGCAATAAGAAGAAAGATGGTGAAAAATCTCAAGATAAGCATGGGGATAAGGGTAAAACCAAAGATCCCACTTCAAATCTTAAACACTCTTCAGAGGGTGGGGATAAAACAAATTCTTCCTCTTCTTCCCAACCTGCACACATTAAAAAGCCTTGGTGCTTTGTGTGTAAAAATAGAGGCCATAGGCCAGGGGATAAGTCCTGTCCAGGTAAACCCCCTGAGCCTACCACCACTAATACATCAAGCTCTAGTGCCCCTAGCAGTAGTGGTACTAGTGGTGGGACTGCTGGCAACAGTCAAGCAAAGGGTGTAGTTGGGTTCACTTATGGGTCCATAGTGGAAACTGATGTAATCAGTCCCAAGACAGTTTCTGTCACACCTAGTGGCATTGGCCTTGCCACACTGGCTGCTTGTCCCCTTACAATGGATAAGTACAGGCAGACAGTTTCAATAAATGGTGTTGAGGCCTTGGCCTACAGGGACACAGGTGCCAGTTTCACTTTGGTGACTGAAAACCTAGTGCACCCTGATCAACACATCATTGGACAACAGTATAAGATTATTGATGTCCATAACTCCACTAAGTTTCTTCCCTTAGCTATAATTCAGTTTAGTTGGGGTGGAGTTACTGGCCCTAAGCAGGTGGTGGTATCACCTAGCTTACCTGTAGACTGTCTCTTAGGTAATGACCTAGAGGCCTCAGGTTGGGCTGATGTAGAGTTTTATGCCCATGCAGCCATGCTGGGCATCCCTGAGGAATTGTTCCCTCTCATTTCAAGTGAAATGAAAAAGCAAAGGAGAGAAGGCCTGAAAACTCAGGATCCCTCTCCATCAACAGGTAAAAAGGGTATCACAGTATCCCCTAACCACCCTACCATTCAGGATACTATTCCTGTGGTGGGAGAAACCTCTCCTGGGGTGGCACCTGTTCCAAGGGAATCATCAGCTGGCAAAGCTGGACTCCCTGAGGTGGAAGTACCTCTCTGTGGGATAACTAACATTGGTGAGAAAAACAGCACCATTTTAGTTAACATGGAGCATCCCTCCAACCCTCCCAGAGAAACTTTAGTGCAGAAACCCTGCACTACCTCACAACACTTAGGACAGCATCCCTGCCCTAGTGTGGAGCTCATAGGACAGCATCCCTGCCCTGCTCCAACTCAAGAGAAACAGCATCCCTGTTCTCTCTTCCAGCCAGATGGACAAAATTTTGCCCAGCTATGGCTTTTCTGAGACAGCATCCCTGTCTGGCATTTCCATCACTACAAATAGGTTCAGTGGACAATTCCCACTGCTCTAAACTAAAACTTACTGATAGAAACTCTGAAAATACATCTTCACATTGTTGCTTACTAAAAAACTTCAAACAGGGTGGTTTACATCCCCACAGGGAAGTAACCATATAGTGGATGATAAAGGGAGTAACCAGTCTATTGCAGAGCTACTCTCTACTTATCACCACTTAGACAATAAAGTCTCAACTGGCCAAGGTTAGCCTTATTGTCCTTCGTTTGGGGGGGGGGTTGTGTGAGAAGGTAGCCTCTTTCTAGCCTTGTTACCCCCACTTTTGGCCTGTTTGTGAGTGTATGTCAGGGTGTTTGTCACTGTTTTCACTGTCTCACTGGGATCCTGATAGCCAGGCCTCAGTGCTCATAGTGAAAACACTATGTTTTCAGTATGGTTGTTATGTGTCACTGGGATCCTGCTGGTCAGGACCCCAGTACTCATAGGTTTGTGGCCTATATGTATGTGTCACTGGGACCCTGTCACACAGGGCCCCAGTGCTCATAGGTGTGCATGTATATGTTCCCTGTGTGGTGCCTAACTGTCTCACTGAGGCTCTGCTAACCAGAACCTCAGTGGTTATGCTCTCTCATTTCTTTCCAAATTGTCACTAACAGGCTAGTGACCATTTTTACCAATTTACATTGGCTTACTGGAACACCCTTATAATTCCCTAGTATATGGTACTGAGGTACCCAGGGTATTGGGGTTCCAGGAGATCCCTATGGGCTGCAGCATTTCTTTTGCCACCCATAGGGAGCTCTGACAATTCTTACACAGGCCTGCCACTGCAGCCTGAGTGAAATAACGTCCACGTTATTTCACAGCCATTTTACACTGCACTTAAGTAACTTATAAGTCACCTATATGTCTAACCTTTACCTGGTAAAGGTTGGGTGCAAAGTTACTTAGTGTGAGGGCACCCTGGCACTAGCCAAGGTGCCCCCACATTGTTCAGAGCCAATTCCCTGAACTCTGTGAGTGCGGGGACACCATTACACGCGTGCACTACATATAGGTCAATACCTATATGTAGCTTCACAATGGTAACTCCGAATATGGCCATGTAACATGTCTATGATCATGGAATTGCCCCCTCTATGCCATCCTGGCATAGTTGGCACAATCCCATGATCCCAGTGGTCTGTAGCACAGACCCTGGTACTGCCAAACTGCCCTTCCTGGGGTTTCACTGCAGCTGCTGCCCACCCCTCAGACAGGCAGCTGCCCTCCTGGGGTCCAGCCAGGCCTGGCCCAGGATGGCAGAACAAAGAACTTCCTCTGAGAGAGGGTGTGACACCCTCTCCCTTTGGAAAATGGTGTGAAGGCAGGGGAGGAGTAGCCTCCCCCAGCCTCTGGAAATGCTTTGTTGGGCACAGATGTGCCCAATTCTGCATAAGCTAGTCTACACCGGTTCAGGGACCCCTTAGCCCCTGCTCTGGCGCGAAACTGGACAAAGGAAAGGGGAGTGACCACTCCCCTGACCTGCACCTCCCCTGGGAGGTGTCCAGAGCTCCTCCAGTGTGCTCCAGACCTCTGCCATCTTGGAAACAGAGGTGCTGCTGGCACACTGGACTGCTCTGAGTGGCCAGTGCCACCAGGTGACGTCAGAGACTCCTGCTGATAGGCTCCTTCAGGTGTTAGTAGCCTATCCTCTCTCCTAAGTAGCCAAACCCTCTTTTCTGGCTATTTAGGGTCTCTGTCTCTGGGGAAACTTTAGATAACGAATGCATGAGCTCAGCCGAGTTCCTCTGCATCTCTCTCTTCACCTTCTGATAAGGAAACGACCGCTGACCGCGCTGGAAGCCTGCAAACCTGCAACATAGTAGCAAAGACGACTACTGCAACTCTGTAACGCTGATCCTGCCGCCTTCTCGACTGTTTTCCTGCTTGTGCATGCTGTGGGGGTAGCCTGCCTCCTCTCTGCACCAGAAGCTCCGAAGAAATCTCCCGTGGGTCGACGGAATCTTCCCCCTGCAACCGCAGGCACCAAAAAGCTGCATTACCGGTCCCTTGGGTCTCCTCTCAGCACGACGAGCGAGGTCCCTCGAATCCAGCGATGCTGTCCAAGTGACCCCCACAGTCCAGTGACTCTTCAGCCCAAGTTTGGTGGAGGTAAGTCCTTGCTTCACCTCGCTGGGCTGCATTGCTGGGAACCGCGACTTTGCAGCTACTCCGGCCCCTGTGCACTTCCGGCGGAAATCCTTTGTGCACAGCCAAGCCTGGGTCCACGGCACTCTAACCTGCATTGCACGACTTTCTAAGTTGGTCTCCGGCGACGTGGGACTCCTTTGTGCAACTTCGGCGAGCACCGTTTCACGCATCCTCGTAGTGCCAGTTTCTGGCACTTCTCCGGGTGCTACCTGCTTCAGTGAGGGCTCTTTGTCTTGCTCGACGTCCCCTCTCTCTTCAGGTCCAATTTGCGACCTCCTGGTCCCTCCTGGGCCCCAGCAGCGTCCAAAATTGCCAAACGCACAATTTGCGTGTAGCAAGGCTTGTTGGCGTCCTTCCGGCGGGAAAACACTTCTGCACGACTCTCCAAGGCGAGAGGGATCCGTCCACCAAAGGAGAAGTCTCTAGCCCTTTTTCGTTCCTGCAGAAACCTCAGCTTCTTCTGTCCAGTCGAAGCTTCTTTGCACCCGCAGCTGGCATTTCCTGGGCATCTGCCCATCTCCGACTTGCTTGTGACTTTTGGACTTGGTCCCCTTGTTCCACAGGTACCCTAGATTGGAAATCCACAGTTGTTGCATTGCTGGTTTGTGTCTTTCCTGCATTATTCCTCTAACACGACTATTTTGTCCTTAGGGGAACTTTAGTGCACTTTGCACTCACTTTTCAGGGTCTTGGGGAGGGTTATTTTTCTAACTCTCACTATTTTCTAATAGTCCCAGCGACCCTCTACAAGGTCACATAGGTTTGGGGTCCATTCGTGGTTCGCATTCCACTTTTGGAGTATATGGTTTGTGTTGCCCCTATCCCTATGTTTCCCCATTGCATCCTATTGTAACTATACATTGTTTGCACTGTTTTCTAAGACTATACTGCATATTTTTGCTATTGTGTATATATATCTTGTGTATATTTCCTATCCTCTCACTGAGGGTACACTCTAAGATACTTTGGCATATTGTCATAAAAATAAAGTACCTTTATTTTTAGTATAACTGTGTATTGTGTTTTCTTATGATATTGTGCATATGACACTAAGTGGTACTGTAGTAGCTTCACACGTCTCCTAGTTCAGCCTAAGCTGCTCTGCTAAACTACCATTATCTGTCAGCCTAAGCTGCTAGACACCCTATACACTAATAAGGGATAACTGGGCCTGGTGCAAGGTGCAAGTACCCCTTGGGACTCACTACAAGCCAGTCCAGCCTCCTACATTTACACACAGCTCTGACAAGTCACCTCTCCCCCCCTGACAGCAGCATGCCTGCTGATACAGTACCTTGGGTTACACACAGCTCTGACAAGTCACGTCTTCCCTCTGTGCCCAGCAGCATGTCTGCTGAGACAGTACCTTGGGTTACACACAGCTCTGTCAAGTCACTTCTGACCTCTGTGGCCAGCAGCATGACTGCTGATACAGTACCTTGGGTTACAAACAGCTCTGCCAAGTCACCTCTGTCCTCTGTGCCCAGCAGCATGACTGCTGATACAGTACCTTGGGTTACATTCAGCTCTGCCACATTACCTCTGCCCTCTATGCCCAGCAGCATGCCTGCTGAGACAGTACCTTGGGTTACACACAGCTCTGCCAAGTCACCTCTGCCCTCTGTGCCCAGCAGCATGACTGCTGATACAGTACCTTGGGTTGCACACAGCTCTGCCAAGTCACCTCTGCCCTCTGTGCCCAGCAGCGTGTTTGCTGAGACAGTACCTTGGGTTACACACAGCTCTAGCAAGTCACCTCTGCCCTCTGTGCCCAGCAGCATGTTTGCTGAGACAGTACCTTGGGTTACACACAGCTCTTGCAAGTCACGTCTGCCCTCGCTCCTAGCAGCATGCCTGCTGATACAGTGCCTGGGTTACACACAGCTCTGACAAGTCACCTCTGCCCTCTGTGCCCAGCAGCATGACTGCTGATACAGTACCTTGGGTTACACACAGCTCTGACAAGTCACCTCTGCCCTCTGTGCCCAGCAGCATGACTGCTGATACAGTACCTTGAGTTACACACAGCTCTGACACGTCACCTCTGCCCTCTTTGCCCAGCAGCATGCCTGCTGATACAGTGCCTGAGTTACACACAGCTCTGACAAGTCACCTCTGCCCTCTGTGCCCAGCAGCATGTCGCTGAGACAGTTCCTTGGCTCAGAGACAGCTCTGCCAAGTCACCTCTACTTTCTGTGCCCAGCAGCATGTCTGCTGAGACAGTACACTGGGTTCCACACAGCTCTGCCAAGTCACCTCTGTCCTCCTTCCCAGCAGCATGCCTACTGGGACAGTACCTTGGGTTACACATAGCTCTGCCAAGTCACCTCTGCCCTCGGTGCCCAGCAGCATGGCTGCTGTTACAGTACCTTGGGGTACACAGAGCTCTGACACATCATCTCTGCCCTCTGTGCCCAGCAGCATGCCTGCTGAGACAGTACCTTGGGTCACACACAGCTCTGCCAAGTCACCCCTGCCCTCTGTGCCCAGCAGCATGCCTGCTGTTACAGAACCTTGGGTTACACACAGCTCTGCCAAGTCACCTCTGCCCTCTGTTCCCAGCAACATGTCTGCTAAGACAGTACCCTGCGTTACAGACAGCTCTGCTAAGTCACCTCTGCCCTCTGTGCCCAGCAGCAAGACTGCTGAGACAGGACCTTGGGTTTCACACAGCTCTGCCAAATCACCTCTGCCATCTGTACCCTGCAGCATGTCTGCTGAGACAATACCTTGGGTTACACACACAGCTCTGACAAGTCACCTCTGCCCTCTGTGCCCAGCAGCATGCCTGCAGAGACAGTACCCTGGGTTACACACAGCTCTGACAAGTCACCTCTCCCCCCCTGACAGCAGCATGCCTGCTGATACAGTACCTTGGGTTACACACAGCTCTGACAAGTCACGTCTTCCCTCTGTGCCCAGCAGCATGTCTGCTGAGACAGTACCTTGGGTTACACAGAGCTCTGTCAAGTCACCTCTGACCTCTGTGGCCAGCAGCATGACTGCTGATACAGTACCTTGGGTTACAAACAGCTCTGCCAAGTCACCTCTGTCCTCTGTGCCCAGCAGCATGACTGCTGATACAGTACCTTGGGTTACATACAGCTCTGCCACATTACCTCTGCCCTCTATGCCCAGCAGCATGCCTGCTGAGACAGTACCTTGGGTTACACACAGCTCTGCCAAGTCACCTCTGCCCTCTGTGCCCAGCAGCATGACTGCTGATACAGTACCTTGGGTTGCACACAGCTCTGCCAAGTCACCTCTGCCCTCTGTGCCCAGCAGCGTGTTTGCTTAGACAGTACCTTGGGTTACACACAGCTCTAGCAAGTCACCTCTGCCCTCTGTGCCCAGCAGCATGTTTGCTGAGACAGTACCTTGGGTTACACACAGCTCTAGCAAGTCACGTCTGCCCTCGCTCCTAGCAGCATGCCTGCTGATACAGTGCCTGGGTTACACACAGCTCTGACAAGTCACCTCTGCCCTCTGTGCCCAGCAGCATGACTGCTGATACAGTACCTTGGGTTACACACAGCTCTGACAAGCCACCTCTGCCCTCTGTGCCCAGCAGCATGACTGCTGATACAGTACCTTGAGTTACACACAGCTCTGACACGTCACCTCTGCCCTCTGTGCCCAGCAGCATGCCTGCTGATACAGTGCCTGGGTTACACACAGCTCTGACAAGTCACCTCTGCCCTCTGTGCCCAGCAGCATGTCGCTGAGACAGTTCCTTGGCTCAGAGACAGCTCTGCCAGTTCACTTCCTCCTTCCTGCCCCGAGGCGCCTATTCCAATGGTTTTACCCAGGCTCACACACCCTTCCTGCTCTGGCAACTCATCTCTGCCCCCTCTGCCCTCCAGCTGTGCCAGGACTTGTACTCACAACAGCTTCGCTAATTGCACCTCAGCCCCCTGGCCTGCTGCCGCTCCACGGCGCAATACCAGTACATATGCTCTGTGCCCCGGTACCGCTGCACCAGCTGCACCAATGGAAGCTAGTCCACCCCTGTCCCCAGCTTGCAGCCCCTCTGGCCGGCTCTGCCCTACCCTCGCTCCGCTGCCCTTGCATCACCCTCCGTGCTATCTCAGCGCTGCAGGGGCAGGCCCCTCCCAAGTGGCATCTTCTGCCCCCAGGAGACACTGGCACCCACCTGCCAGGTGAACTCACCATATGAGGAAACTGTGAGGCAGGCGCTGCAGGGTGTGGGTGCTTGCTGCTGGCTCCCACGGAGCCGAGACACCCCAAGAGACAGCCAGAGGGTCTCTCGTGGCAGCTCCGAGAGACAGCCATAGTGTCTCTCGCGACAGCTCCGAGAGACAGCCAGAGGGTGTCTCGTGGCAGCTCCAAGAGACAGCCAGAGGGTCTCTCATGCCAGCTCCGTCTCTTCCTGCGACGTCAATCTAGACATGTTACCACAGAGCCGAGACACCCCCAAGAGACAGCCAGAGTGTCTCCAGTGACAGCTCAGAAAGACAGCCAGAGTGTCTCTAGTGACAGCTCCAAGAGACAGCAAGAGTGTCTCTCACGACAGCTCAGAGAGACAGCCAGAGTGTCTCTAGTGACAGCTCCTAGAGACAGCCAGAGTGTGTCTAGTGACAGCTCCGAGAGACAGCCAAAGGGTCTCTCATGCTATCTCCGTCTCTTCCTGCGACGCCAATCTAGACATGTTACCACAGAGCCGAGACACTCCCAGGAGTCAGCCAGAGTGTATCTAGTGACAGCTCCAAGAGACAGCCATAGTGTCTCTCGCGACAGCTCCGAGAGACAGCCAGAGGGTCTCTCATGCCAGCTCCGTCTCTTCCTGCGACGTCAATCTAGACATGTTACCACAGAGCCGAGACACCCCCAAGAGACAGCAAGAGTGTCTCTCGCGACAGCTCAGAGAGACAGCCAGAGTGTCTCTAGTGACAGCTCCGAGAGACAGCCAGAGGGTCTCTCATGCCAGCTCCGTCTCTTCCTGCGACGTCAATCTAGACATGTTACCACAGAGCCGAAACACCTACAAGAGACAGCCAGAGTCTCTAGTGACAGCTCAGAGAGACAGCCAGAGTGTCTCTAGTGACAGCTCTAAGAGACAGCCAGAGTGTCTCTCACGACAGCTCAGAGAGACAGCCAGAGGGTCTCTAGTGACAGCTCCAAGAGACAGCCAGAGTGTGTCTAGTGACAGCTCAGAGAGACAGCCAGAGTGTCTCTAGTGACAGCTCCAAGAGACAGCCAGAGTGTCTCTAGTGACAGCTCAGAGAGACAGCCAGAGTGTCTCTAGTGACAGCTCCAAGAGACAGCCAGAGTGTCTCTCACAACAGCTCAGAGAGACAGCCAGAGTGTCTCTGGTGACAGCTCCAAGAGACAGCCAGAGTGTGTCTAGTGACAGCTCCGAGAGACAGCCAGAGGGTCTCTCATGCCAGCTCCGTCTCTTCCTGCGACGTCAATCTAGACATGTTACCACAGAGCCAAGACACCCCCCCCCCCCGGAG
Source organism: Pleurodeles waltl (assembly GCF_031143425.1). Taxonomy (NCBI): domain Eukaryota; kingdom Metazoa; phylum Chordata; class Amphibia; order Caudata; family Salamandridae; genus Pleurodeles; species Pleurodeles waltl. The sequence goes on from NC_090446.1 coordinate 12,048,664, forward strand.
TCAGCCAGAGTGTCTCTAGTGACAGCTCCGAGAGACAGCCAGAGGGTCTCTCATGACAGCTCCGTCTCTTCCTGTGACGCCAATCTAGACATGTTACAACAGAGCCGAGACACCCCAGGAGTCAGCCAGAGTGTCTCTCTCGACGGCTCCAAGAGACAAAGGGGCACATTTAGTTTTCTTGCGCCCCCTAACGACACCATGGGCCATATTTATAGTTTTTGATGCAAAACTGCACTAATGCAATTTTGCGTCAAAAACGTTACCGCCGGCTTACGTCATTCTCAGACGCATGCTGGGCGTCATATTTATAGTATAGCGCAAGCCGGCGGTAAGGTCCAACTAGCCTCCAGAAAAATTATGGAAGCCTGGTGGGGGAGGCGATAGGGAAGGAGGGGGTTGTGCATCAAAAAATTACGCTAGCCTGGTTAGAGGCAAAAAAAATGTGGCTAACCAGACTAGCGCCATTTCCCTGCACTCAGATAGTAAGGCCCATACTTATACTTTTTGACCCTGAACTGTGCCAACGCAGTTCAGGGTCAAAAAGTTTATAGCCGGCTAGGGCCATGCCAAGACGCCGGCCGGGCGTCATATTTATGGTATGACGCTAGCCGGGGCTAAGGCCCGGCTAGCATCATAGAAAAGGACGCTAGCTGGGTGGTGGAAGCATAGGGGGAACGCATAGGATGACGCTAGTACGGGCGGAGGAATAAAAATTGCCTCTACCCAGACTAGCGTCATTTTCTGTCGTTAAATCCCCATGGACATGACTCCTGTCTCAGTCAAGACAGGAGTCATGCCCCCCCCAGCCCAATGGCCATGCCCAGGGACTCATGGCCCCTGAGCATGGGCACTGGGCACAGTGCCATGTAGGGGGGGCCAAGTTAGGCCCCCCTATGGCACTTAAAAAAATATATACTTACCTGAGATGAGGTCCACCCATCCTTAGGTGTCTTCCTGGAGTAGGTGCCCCTGGGGGCAGGGAAGGACACCTGGGAGCTCTTGCCATGGTCTCTGACCATGGAAATAGGCCCACAGGTCGTCTAACGCCTGCCCTGACCCAGGCGTTAAATAATGGCGCTAAGCAAGTTTAGGGGTGGGGTTAGCAGTGCGCAATAAGGAGGAATACTTTTATTCCTCCTCGTTTTTTTGCTTTTTCCATGCGTGCTGCATTCTGCAGCGCGCAAAGAAAGAGCAAAATGCCAGAAATTATTGTTTATGTGAGGGAAGGTGTCCCTTCCTGCACATAAACTATCATTTGAAAATGACGCTTTAGCACTTCTGTGTGCTGCATTCTGCCAAAGCGCCATTAGTGATTGTTTGTGTGCAGGAAGGGACCCCTTCCCACACATAAATAATCACACTTCTCAACGCAGAGACCCTTACTCGATGGTGCAGAGATGGCTGTGTTAGCGCTGGCAGCTCAATATAGCGCCACCGCAGGGGACAACACAGGGGTGCGCCGTATTCAATTAAATACGGCACATCCCTGCGTTTCTAAAGTGCCGCATCGCGGCGCTGCCAATTTTGGTGCAGCACCACTTTTCCATAAATCTGGCCCGAAAAAACATGACTCCTCTCTTTGGAAAGACAGGAGTCATGTCCACCACCCCAGTGGCCAGCAAAGGGGACAAGTGCCCCCTGTGCATGGCCATTGCACCCTGTGCCATGCAGGGGGGCCCAAGTTAGGGCCCATAATGGCAAAAAAAAAATACTTACCTGGGATGGGGTCCCCCATCCTTTAGTGTACCTCTGGTGGAGGTGTTCCTGGGGTTTGAGGAGGGCACCTGTGGACCCATTCCACGGTGTTTAACCATGGAAATGGGTCCACAGGTGCCTTAACGCCTAGTCAGACCCAGGTGTTAAATAATGGCGCTAAGCAAGCTTAGTGCCATTATTTAGGGCCACCTCACACCAGTGCGTCGATTTTGCGCGGTGATAAATATGGTGCTATAGGAATAGCGCCATTGTTTGTATGGGAACACCTACCTTGCATCTCATTGATGCAAGGTAGGTTCAAGCATCTAAAAAATGGTGCATACTCCAATATTTTGATGCTAGACGTATCTAGCATCAAAATATAAATATGGAGTTGTTAGCGCCACAGTTGCGTAAAACAAATGATGCAAATGCAGCGCAAAACACTATAAATATGGGCCCATGTGTGCAACCTATTTACAATATGGACATATTAGGCCAATAGAGTCAAAAATGTTGACGCTATTGTAACGCTTTGGTGGATTAGCACAGTAGATTATGGCACCAATCCACCAAAGTCAAGGGAGGCTCATTGCAAGCAAAGGAAGCGTCACCTTAATGCCTGCCTAAGGCAGGCGTTAAAAATTATTGGCACAGTGAAATCTTGTTGATTTCAATGCACCACTCTTTTCAGCCTCAGCATTTTGTTTCTTGTTTTGAAGATGGGGGCGCGGGCACAAGTGCCCCTAAGGTGCTTCTCTGCACAAGACCACAACATCTCCAAGGCTCCACACCATCCTCACACTGTGAGATGTTTGTTTTAGTTGGCAGGTCTGTGACTACTAGGTAATGAGGTGTGGGAGAAGTGGGAGTTTAGTATAGGAAGGAGTATCAGTAGCCTGGGGTTCGCCGGCCCCAAGCCCTACCTGGCAGTAAAAGGCAAAAACACAGTGGCCATTTACCACCATGCCCTTCATACAGATGCCTGAGATGGACACAGTGGAAGTTGATGTAATATGTGTAACTGGGGATGGTCACTTGGGCCTGGCCATTCCATTCCAGTCCATTGAACCGGCTTGGAGGCAGGAGTGACCAAGGGGGTAAGACTGACCTGAAAGTGAAGCATGCAGGCTAAAAAGAAAAAAACAAATATGTAGTCAAAAACAATCCAAGATGGAAGTTGGGCAGAACTGGGTCACATAATCATTGAGTACACTATTTGCAATTCCACTTCCTGTTTACTTTAGAGTTTACCCCACTGTCCTTGGGGGTCACGGTCAGTGTAAGTGGTGCCTTTGTGCTGTGTGGCGGCCATGTTGGATCGGGCGGTGGCACAAGGCGTCTTTCCTGTGCGCCTTCGTTCTAAGGTCCATATTTGTGTCAATGAGCATCAGGGTAGCCAAACAAATAAATTAAAACATCATTTCTTAAAGGTAGAAAAGTACAGCGGCCCAGTTTTAAATGTGAAGTTTTTCTGCGCATCAGCTCGTACCAGGTCACCTTGTCTTGGTGTGAGTCCATCAGGCGGGTCATATTGTGTCCTGCAGGGTGGGTGCAGGAGTGGGGGGATTGAAGGAACACTTCAAAGATTGAAGGTGAAAGGCTGCAGTCACTTGAGCTCTGCTGATCCCTGAGGGACAACCCAACCCAGATCAGACCTTGCCAAACCCGCTGCAGAGCTCCTGAACTGACTACCAACCTGGAGACGCATCGGTGAGGTGGCCTGCCCATCCGCACTGAGGGTAAGTCACTGTGACTGTCCTGTGTAGGAGTATTACAGCCACACGTGTGGTAGGTGAGGGCGGTGACCGCACCTCACCACCCCACAACACCCTCCCTGCTGTCAGCGACCACATCCACCCAGCATTGTCCAGAGCCGTGGCCCGGGGACCCTCACGGCTTCCCTTGGGGGTGGGACTGAACCAGCTATGTATCAGACGAATAACTATTCCTCCTTATTAGAACATGATCAGGAATGGAGTGAGGGCGGTGCGCCTCGTAAGGACAAAGCCAACAGCACTACACATTGTAACTGTAATTGTATTCATACAGCGCATACTACCCCTGGCAAGGCGTTGAAGCTCTTTTTGGCAAGTGCACTCGGCTCTTGAATCCAAAAGGATTAGTGGAGGATTAGTATAGGGAAATATGGGCTAATTTGAGCTGTGGACATGTGAGACAGTTAGTTGGACTGAACAGAATAATGGCGGGATAGAGGAGGGAAGAGGCTAGAAAGCCTTATTTGGGAGCTCATCCTAGTTGGACGAGGCTTGGGATGATTAAAAGGAGAGATGGAGGACTGAAGATTCTTTAGAAGTGGACTAGAGAGATCATAGTAGTAAAGGAGTCAGAGGAGGGACGCGTGAGGGAGAATTTAAAAAGGGTTGTTTGGAGATCACAGCAGTACGATGAGGTTCGGTGGACGAGGGAAGAGTCTGATTAAGGAGATCATAGTAGTAAAATGAGGTTTGGGATGAGTCAAAGAAAAGATACACAATGGAAGAATTTTTATATTTTAGAGTTTATTAAATAAGTTATTTAAAGTCTTAATATACCAAATACAGTTCACTAAAAAAGCACAAACTGGCAGAAAATAACACAAAAGCCACAGAGCTACTTAGTGGTTTCATTATTTGGAGATGATGGGTACTTTACTGAAGGCGCGACTTGGATATATGGACAGTAGGCAAGTCTCCAGTCGGTACATCTATCAAGGACCTGCAATATACCACTGCATGCCCTAGAACAATGGTTCCTAACCTTTTGACCTCTGAGGACCTCTACTTAATTATTACTCAAATGCAGGGACCCCCATGATTCATTTTAGAATCTGGGGCCCTCACTGAGTCATTACTGGAACTGGGGACCCCGGTCAGAACAGTTTTGATGATTTGAAGCACAAACAATACACAAAAATACAGTAGCATGCATTAATGAAACAAATACACGTTATTCAATAATGTATTTAATTAACATACAAAAATAAAAATAAATCACATTTTATTCTTGCTCAGAGGGTTCAAGCTATTCTAAATTCAACTGAGGACACCCATGGTCCATACTATATTCTGTTTGATGCGCCCGCCCTGATCCCACATTCAATCTGAGGATACAACTCACTTTTTAGCCTCCAATTTCAAATTCTTTCGCATTTGAGGAACTTTTTAAAATTTGTAATTGTACAATTTGTTTCTGCATTTATACCCTCTATCAATCAATCAATAGTATTTAATTTTCTAAGAAGCAGGGGACCCTCTATGTAGGGATTGTGGACCCCCAGGGGCCCCAGACCATAGGTTAAGAACCGCTGTCCTAGACACCTCCAAACTGTGCATAGGAGCGTAGACAGTCCTCATGTCTACTCAAAGCGCCCGCCTCTAGCAGCATATAGTAGAGACCAGACAATTATGCTATATCCCTGGATTGCATACTGCTCGTATATTAGAGGCCTGCATACTGTGCATGTTAGAGGCTTGCCTGCATACTGTGCATAGGAGCGTGCACAGTTCTCATGTATACTCAAAGCTCCCGCCTCTAGCAGCATATAGTAGAGGCCGGACACTTACGTTATATGACAGGATTGCAGACTGCTCGTATATGAGAGGCCAGCCTGCTGTGCACATTAGAGGCTTGCCTGCATACTGTGCATAGGAGCGTACACCGTCCTCATATATACTCAGAGCGCCCGTCTCTAGCAGCATATAGCAGTGGCCGGACACTTATGTTATATCTCAGGATTGCATACTGCTCGTATATTAGAGGCCAGCCTGCTGTGCATGTTAGAGGCTTGCCTGCATACTGTGCATAGGAGGAGTACACAGTCCTCACGTATACTCAAAGCGCCTGCCTCTAGCAGCATATAGTAGAGACCGGACACTTATACTATATTCCAGGATTGCATGTGGCTCGTATATTAGAGGCCTGCATACTGTGCATGTGTTAGAGGCCTGCCTGCTGTGCATGTGTTAGAGGCCAGCCTGCTGTGCATGTTAGAGGCCAGCCTGCTGTGCATGTGTTAGAGGCCAGCCTGCTGTGCATGTTAGAGGCCTGCCTGCTGTGCATGTGTTAGAGGCCAGTCTGCTGTGCATGTTCGAGGCCAGTCTTCTGTGCATGTTAGAGGCCAGCCTGCTGTGCATGTTAGAGGCCAGCCTGCTGTGCATGTGTTAGAGGCCAGCCTGCTGTGCATGTGTTAGAGGCCTGCCTGCTGTGCATGTGTTGGAGGCCAGCCTGCTGTGCATGTTAGAGGGCAGCCTGCTGTGCATGTGTTAGAGGCCAGCCTGCTGTGCATGTTAGAGGCCAGCCTGCTGTGCATGTGTTAGAGGCCTGCCTGCTGTGCATGTGTTAGAGACCAGCCTGCTGTGCATGTTAGAGGCCAGCCTGCTGTGCATGTGTTAGAGGCCAGCCTGCTGTGCATGTGTTAGAGGCCAGCCTGCTGTGCATGTGTTAGAGGCCAGCCTGCTGTGCATGTTAGAGGCCTGCCTGCTGTGCATGTGTTAGAGGCCAGTCTGCTGTGCATGTTAGAGGCCAGTCTTCTGTGCATGTTAGAGGCCAGCCTGCTGTGCATGTTAGAGGCCAGCCTGCTGGGCATGTGTTAGAGGCCAGCCTGCTGTGCATGTGTTAGAGGCCTGCCTGCTGTGCATGTGTTGGAGGCCAGCCTGCTGTGCATGTTAGAGGGCAGCCTGCTGTGCATGTGTTAGAGGCCAGCCTGCTGTGCATTTTAGAGGCCAGCCTGCTGTGCATGTTAGAGGCCAGCCTGCTGTGCATGTGTTAGAGGCCTGTCTGCTGTGCATGTGTTAGAGGCCAGCCTGCTGTGCATGTTAGAGGCCAGCCTGCTGTGTATGTGTTAGAGGCCAGCCTGCTGTGCATGTTAGAGGCCAGCCTGCTGTGCATGTGTTAGAGGCCAGCTTGCTGTGCATGTGTTAGAGGCCAGCCTGCTGTGCATGTTAGAGACCAGCCTGCTGTGCATTTTAGAGGCCAGCCTGCTGTGCATGTTAGAGGCCAGCCTGCTGTGCATGTGTTAGAGGCCAGCCTGCTGTGCATGTGTTAGAGGCCAGCCTGCTGTGCATGTTAGAGGCCAGCCTGCTGTGCATGTGTTAGAGGCCTGCCTGCTGTGCATGTGTTAGAGGCCAGCCTGCTGTGCATGTTAGAGGCCAGCCTGCTGTGTATGTGTTAGAGGCCAGCCTGCTGTGCATGTTAGAGGCCAGCCTGCTGTGCATGTGTTAGAGGCCAGCCTGCTGTGCATGTGTTAGAGGCCAGCCTGCTGTGCATGTTAGAGACCAGCCTGCTGTGCATTTTAGAGGCCAGCCTGCTGTGCATGTTAGAGGCCAGCCTGCTGTGCATGTGTTAGAGGCCAGCCTGCTGTGCATGTTAGAGGCCAGCCTGCTGTGCCTGTGTTAGAGGCCAGCCTGCTGTGCATGTTAGAGGCCAGCCTGCTGTGCATGTTAGAGGCCAGCCTGCTGTGCATGTGTTAGAGGCCTGCCTGCTGTGCATGTGTTAGAGGCCAGCCTGCTGTGCAAGTTAGAGGCCAGCCTGCTGTGCATGTGTTAGAGGTCAGCCTGCTGTGCATGTTAGAGGCCAGCCTGCTGTGCATGTGTTAGAGGCCAGCCTGCTGTGCATGTGTTAGAGGCCAGCCTGCTGTGCATGTTAGAGGCCAGCCTGCTGTGCATGTGTTAGAGGCCTGCCTGCTGTGCATGTGTTAGAGGCCAGCCTGCTGTGCATGTGTTAGATGTGTTAGAGGCCAGCCTGCTGTGCATGTGTTAGAGGACAGCCTGCTGTGCGTGTGTTAGAGGCCTGCCTGCTGTGCATGTGTTAGAGGCCAGCCTGCTGTGCATGTGTTAGAGGCCAGCCTGCTGTGAATGATAGAGGCCAGCCTGCTGTGCACAGGCGAGCCTCTGTCCTTCACTCACAGTGGAGGGTGGTGGAGTTACCTCTCAGGGTGGATCCACTGATACCAGAGTCACTGTCCGAGGGCAGCTCCCCAGGCCCCTGACCAGACCCTTAATGGACAGGGTGCGCAGCAACATTTGGGAACCCCATAGAACTACGTTTGGAGTGAGAAAGAGGCAGAAGGGTGGTTTTCTTCTGACACGCTTTGATGAATGACATCATAGCATGCAGATAGTAACATATATAATTTTAAACATTCAGTATAATGCAGATATTGTTGCCAAGAAGATCTTCATCGTACAGGGGTCGCCGGCAGGACCGGCTACAGACAACAGGATTCTCTTCGGGGCAGTGATGACACCAGAGAGTACAAACCATGATTTGTGATGGGCAGCGGAGTTTCATTACAAGTAGGAATATACCTAATGAAATCTTTCTTTTTCAATTTTTAAATTAACCAATCACCGATATTTAGATTTTAAGTTTTAGAGAGAAAAAAATTATTCTCTCAAATTCAGACCTACTTTAGGTGAGTTGACAACTGCGAATCCTCAAGACACCCAGGCTGCAACTTTGTAAATTTGTTTTTAAATTACAATTTTATTTAGCAGTCATATCTTTTTATGTGTAGTGTCTCCACAGTCACAGTGCTTGATTTGTAAATAACAAGGTGCTGGTGCTCAAAGCCCTCCTCTTAAACACACGGCTGCTGCAATTAAGGGCCATATTTATACTTTTTGACACAAAACTGTGCTAACGCAGTTTTGCGCCAAAAAAATTAGCGCCGGCTAACGCCATTCTGAAGCACCATGCGGGCGCCGTATTTATTGAATGGCGTTATCCGGCGTTAGTCGACCGGCGCTGCCTGGTGTGTGTGAAAAAAAACCACGTACACCAGGCAGCGCCGGCGTAGGGAAAAATGGCGTTTGGGCGTCCAAAAATGGGGCACGTCAGGCTGAGGCAAAAAAAATCGTCTTAACCCGATTTGCGCCATTTTTTTTTGGCGCCCAGACGCCATTAACAAGACTCCTGTCTTAGCAAAGACAGGAGTCATGCCCCCTTGCCCAATGGCCATGCCCAAAGGACTTCTGTCCCCTGGGCATGGTCATTGGGCATAGTGGCATGTAGGGGGGCACAAATCAGGCCCCCCTATGCCACAAAAAAAAAAAAAAAAAAAACTTACCACAACTTACCTTTTCTTCCCTGGGATGGGTCCCTCCAGCCTTGGGTGTCCTCCTGGGGTGGGCAAGGGTGGCAGGGGGTGTCCCTGGGGGCTTGGGAGGGCACCTCTGGGCTCATTCTGAGCCCACAGGTCCCTTAACGCCTGCCCTGACCCAGGCGCTAAAATCCAGCGCAAATGCGGGTTTTTTAGTCCCGCCCACTCCCGGGCGTCATTTTTGCCTGGGAGTATAAATCCGACGCAATAGCATCGGAGTAATTTTTTAAGACGGGAACGCCTACCTTGCATATCATTAACGCAAGGAAGGTGTTCACGCAAAAAAATGACGCTAACTCCATGAACTTTGGCGCTAGACGCGTCTAACGTCAAAGTATAAATATGGAGTTAGTTTTGCGTCGAATTTGCGTCGAAAAAAACGACGCAAATTCGGCGCAAACGGAGTATAAATATGCCCCTAAATGTGGGAAGACGGAATACTGAGGCAGCGTAATCCTGAAGCCATCTTGGGCCACTTCATTCCATTTAAAGCCACTCCCTGCCCCTTCAGCTCACTCCTGCAGCTTTCTCCCATTGTGACGCTTTCTCGTTTTTTCCATCCTCCGTCTTTCCCATAGGTGTCTTTTGCTCGCAGCAAATGCTTGAGGTAGAAGAATAAGTGCCGGCCCTCAAAAATAAGTGCCAGTGCTCAGCACTGGAAACAACATGCACAAATTAAGCACTGTGCAGTCATGAAATCACTATTAGTGAAATAAACCTTGTAGATTGTGAATACCAAAGGAATAGTGAACTTACACAACAGGGCGTTTACCCATCCTTGTAAATCAGGCCCCCTTGTCTCTAACAAGACTTCCCCTCCAGTCAGCGTCACATAAGCAGGTGCGTACCTTCAGGGGGAGTTAAGGGCGACACCCTCCAAATAAAGGCACTCTAGGCTTGGTAGTTGGGACTGGGGCCCTATTCAGTGATATAACCTGATATAGAAAAGTGAAACGTTTCCTTATGTTAGAGAAATGTACTTTTAAAAATGTTTTGGAGAGATTGTGTGATATGTTTATATTATGTTTGTTGCAAGATGGACATGCCAAATGTATTCATGGCTCGACTCATGCACGGACTCGTACAGGCAAGCCAGACCCGTGGCTCGGCTCCAGCTCAGCTTGGTCTATTAATTTGCCTTCACGCCCTCCAGTGCTTAATTTGTGAATATAAACATGCCAGTGCCTAAAGCCCTCCTGTTAAACATGCGGCTGGTGTAGTTAAATGTGCGAACAGGGAATACTGAGGCAGTGTAATCCTGAAGCCATCTCGGGCCTCTTCAATCCATTTACAGCCACTCCCTGCCCCATCAGCTCACTCTTGCAGCTTTCTGCTTTCTCCAGTTGTGACGCTTTTTTGTTTTTCTCTTCCTCTGTCTTTCCCATATGTGTCTTGTGCTCGCAGTAAATGCTCAAGGCAAAAAAATAAGTGCTGGCCCCTCAAAAATAAATGCAGGTGCCTGCACCGGAAACAAGAAGCACAAATTAAGCACTGGCGCCCTCGACCATTTGCAACTCTTCTTGTACATGGGACCATCAACCGTGATAAAATGATATGTGAAAGGCAAGGACTGGAAATATGGAGCCTGGCACATTCACCTATTGGACAACTCTACCATCAAGGCTTCTCATGGCAGAGACGAAGAGGAGTGTGCGTAGTGAAAACACATTTAAAGTCAGCGATCCCAGAGCAGGGACTCCAGGCCTTTGTTTTAATTTCAGTTCTGAGGGAGAACCACCAGGCCCAGGTGAGATGGCAAGGGCATAGCTTCGGTGGGGGGGGGGGAGGTTGGGATATGGCACCCCTGAAATGCATTCTTGGTTTGGTAGGTGGGACGGGGCCTGAGTCGGGTCGGCCATGTCTGTGTCAGTTTTTCTTGTTCTCATTTTACATAAAGGTTTGAAATTGTTCTTTACCAAGCAAGTAGTAAGTATACACCCATGGCAGGACCAGGTATGTAGCTGGTCAATGAGATTGGGGGGTATGAAGTTCAGATTTTCCGACAGTCAGACTGGCACATAATGTTTAAATACATTACACGAGAAGCAGGGTGCATAACAGGGGCCAAGGTGCAGTGGAAAAAGAGTGGAAAGCGGATTGGTAGAAGGGCCAAGAGAGAAAGCACAATATTTTGTAAAATAGCCAATATTTGTAGGACTTTCAAAACAGAGGGAGAGGGTGTGTCTATGTTTCTGTAAAACTTCCTGGTGCAATCCGAGTAACAGCTCACAATACCCAACTGAAAGCACCTGTACCCAAATATTTTTCAGAAAATACATTTCCTGATGGCAGTGAGTAACACCCCAAGCCCCCTCTGAAGCTGTGCCCCTGAGAAGGACTTCTTGAATGGTGCAAATGTACAATTTTGGGGAATTTACACACGTTGCAGTATTAGGCTTGGAAAGCTGCGCCAGTCTCCGGCTATCGCATGCTCCCGGCAATCAACCCCCCAGCAGGTGATGGGATTAACGCTCACATAGAGTCTAACCATGGGAATCGCTCAGGGTGGCATTCCCTTCCATCGTTTTTTTTTACTACTGCACCACTGTAGACAGAGGCCCACCAAATGAAAAATGGACAAACCCTGCCCCTTATGGGAACAGTCCATTCCCAACCTTGGCCATGCGTCATCGCACCCCCCACCCTGCGGGGCACCGCTTTTTGGTTGGGAAATTCGAGATTCACCCCCTTTCCCAAACCCCACTGACTAAGGTACACCCCAGCATTCCCTGGTTGGGTTACATGGTCCCTCCCGGATGGCTCCACACTCTTAAGGCCACCCAGCGCCTCGTGACGTGAGAGCTGCGTCATCACCGTATGGTCTGGACATCAGCTAGGTTACAAGAACAACCATGAACTATTCCTGGGATCTTTTACTTCCGGGTTCTTGCAAACAAACGCTTCAGAGGTTCCTATAATTAAGATCATTAGGGAGGGAGCAGCAGATTAATGACTCATTCTCAAAGCATTATTGACGTCTGTCGTGTAAATAGCATCTGAAAATACACCTCTAATGAGCACCGCTGGGTCTGGGGATCTGAAGGGTCAAAGGTCGAGCTGGGGCCAGCACTGCTCACTCTCGGGGTGCGGCGATGGGCCCACAGTGCACTCGAGGCCGCTTCTCACAGTTTAATGCAAGGTGTGCGTCTTGTGCAGTCGCTCCAGAGCTGTCAGCGCCTGCGAGCTGTGCACACTTTCCTATATTTGCTAATAGACTTATCGTTCTTAATCAATCATACATCGCTCTGTTTCCAGTGCACTTTAAGGGACACATTTAACAAAAAAAACATTGTACGGTGCATTCCTGTCTTCTCCCTGCGCTGCGCACAATGTACGCCTAGCGCCGAAGCAGGCGCCCTTGCATTGTGGTGCTGAGGCGCGTGCGTTGGAAGCAGGATGCTTTTGTGCAGGAGGGGGCACCTTCCTGCACAGAAACAATCCACAGGGACATTTTCCTCTTTTTATGTGTGCTGCAGAATGCAGAAGTAACAAGTTGCTTCTCCCCACTACGCATCGCCTGGGAAGGCAGAGGATTTTGACGCATTTCCGTAATGGTAAATCTGAGAATGCGCCATAATCCATGGGTGGATGTAGGGGAACACCCAGGCCGTACACATGAAACACCTTACCAGGGCAGAGTAGCCCAATGCAATGATTTGTGCTGCCTTGCGTTACTCCGGATTTATCAAGCCAGACAAGGGCACTCACGGTGGCTTTACGTGGCTTGATAAATCTAAATTAAGAGTTGCGTCGCTTTTGTGCACCATTGAATGGTGCAAGAGTGACACAGCTCCTTCTTAAATGTGCCTGTCAGTGTCTCACAAAGCTTGAGGGCCGCTTAAGAAACTTAGGTGATGCACCAGCAGTGCACTGTGTGGGCCCATATCTATGAGGCCACGCAAAGTCACTTTCCATGGCTTTGGTATAAAGCAATGCAGCGCAAGTTACACTGCGTCAGGGAGGCGTTCCATGCGCGTTGTGGTGGGTGTTCCCACGCAACACCCATGGGTTTTGATGCATTCTCTGATTTAGAAGGAATTGCAAACCTGGGAATACGTCAAAACCTTATGCCTCCCCAGGGGAGGCACAACAAGGAGAAATATCTCCTGTGGCACCGCCTTCTCTGGGTCCTGGTGGACAGCTACGGCTCCGCATCTTCTCCTGTGGCACCGCCTTCTCTGGGTCCTGATGGACAACTACGGCTCCGCATCTTCTCTTGTGGCACCGCCTTCTCTGGGTCCTGATGGACAGCTACTGGCTCTGCATCTTCTCCTGTGGCACCGCCTTCTCTGGGTCCTGATGGACAGCTATGGCTCCGCATTTTCTCCTGTGGCACCACCTTCTCTGGGTCGTGATGGACAGATACGGCTCAGCATCTTCTTCTGTGGCACTGCCTCCTCTGGGTCCTGATGGACAGCTGTGGATTCGCTTCTTCTCCTGTGGCACCGCCTTCTCTGGGTCCTGATGGACAGCTGTGGCTCAGCATCTTCTCCCGTGGCACCGCCTTCTCTGGGTCCTGATGGACAGCTACAGCTCCACATCTTCTCCTGTGGCACCGCCTTCTCTGGGTCCTGATGGACAGCTATGGCTCTGCATCTTCTCCTGTGGCAACGCCTCCTCTGGGTCCTGATGGACAGCTGTGGCTTTGCTTCTTCTCCTGTGGCACCGCCTTCTCTGGGTACTGGTGGACAGCTACGGCTCAGCATCTTCTCCTGTGGCACCGCCTTCTCTGGGTCCTGATGGACAGCTGCAGCTCCGCATCTTCTCCTGTGGCACCTATAGCTCCGCATCTTCTCCTGTGGCACCACCTTCTCTGGGTCCTGATGGACAGCTGTGGCTCTGCATCTTCTTCTGTGGCACCGCATTCTCTGGTTCCTGATGGACAGCTATGGCTCCGCATCTTCTCCTGTGGCACCGCCTTCTCTGGGTCGTGATGGACAGCTGTGACTCTGCATCTTCTCCTGTGGCACCGCATTCTCTGGTTCCTGATGGACAGCTGCGGCTCTGCATCTTCTCCTGTGGCACCGCCTTCTCTGGGTCCTGGTGGACAGCTGCGCCTTCGCATCTTCTCCTGTGGCACCACCTTTTCTTGGTCTTCTCCTCCAACCCTGTCTTCTGTGAGTCCTGGTGGACAGCTGTGGCTCCGCATCTTTTTCTCTGGCAACGTATTCTCTGGGTCCTGCTTTTTAAAGTCCCTACGGTTATCTGGTCACAGGCACCACGTGCATTTCAACCTACAAGTGACCTTGGGGTTGGTTGTGGCTCTGTGATGAGGAACACTTCTTATTACACGTTGCATAATTGTAAATGTATTGATATAGCGCTTACAACTCCTGACGAGGCACTGACATGTACTACTCTGGAACCCAAGATTAGTAAATACTAGATTAGTACTAACCTTGTTTTGTTTTTCTGTCCTTTCTCAGTTGTGTTAATTTTGTGATCTTGATTTCTTGTGTGTTTAGTAGGGTTTGTGTAGGGATAAAATGATAGGAGAAACTAAAAATTGTGGCCTAAAGTTACTTAGTGGCACAAGTTATAGTTTCTTCTAATAAGTATAACTATAGCCTCTGAATTTCTGTAGTTTTATATGGGTAAAAAGCCAACCTATCTATAACGTTGCTGTAACCTTTGGTCTTCTTAGTGAACTTCTATGTTCTTTTTGGCGTAAAGTAATATATAATTACCATACATTCATACAACCACTGCCCTGCATGGCCTTTGGCTGTGCGCAGTGGGGGTTGGCTGCAGGTCCTAGCTTGCAGGCAGGCCATGCACTCAGCCTCTCGTTGTGCATGGCCTTTGACTGTGCATGGTGGGGGTTGGCTTTCGGCCAGGCCCTGCAGCCAGCCCCTTCACATGCACCCAACCCCAGGTTGTGCACGGCCTTTGGCCATGCGTGATGAGGGTTTTGAGTGTGAATGTTTTTTTTTTTTAAAGTCTGTTTTGGATTTGCGGATCCATCATGGAATTACATTGGGAGTCACCCCGAGCTCTGCGGTGGATCCGCGGATCAGCAGTTCAGCTGAAAAAAAAAGGGGCAATTTTTTGCCCATAACCCACTGTGTGTCCTATGGGGCCAGGATTCCCGTATCCTGACCACTTATGTGTTTTTCTCCTTTTTTTCCCCTTCTCTCGCCGAAGTGAGAAAGAAAATGGCAGCCGCAACTTTCCTGTCAGGTTGCGGCCAGTCAATCAGAGCTTTGCTTTTCTCCGGGATCTGCGAATCCCCTGTGAGTGGATCCACAAAAGATCTATGTCCCTAGATATCTATATTTCTTTTTCCTTTCATAACTCCAGTGATACTGAGCTGATTAACACAAAATTACAAATAGCATGCTTTCTGGACCAAGATCTAGATTTCTGCAAAATTTGGTGCAATACCGTCCAGCGGTTTGGGCTGTAGTCGTGTCTAAAATCCCTTTGGGAAATTGCTTGGGGAAAACTTGTTTTGGGACCGCCCCTTTTTCTCGGCGCCTGCTTGACGAATCACCCCAAAACATTCCAAACAGCACCTGAAGTGAGTTGTACACTACTTTTGAAAATGTTGTGAAGATTCGTCAAACAACACTAAAGTTGTTGGCAAAACAAAAATGCTTTGTCAATGGGAATTAGGTCCTAACTATAACTACTTACTGGCTATCGCCAGTAGGCTTTATGTATGTATAGAAAACCGAAGGCTACGGAGACGTTATAGTTAGGCTCACATTTTAAACATACAAAAACATAGAAATTCACCTGTTATAGTTAGAGTTATCTCAAGTAATTATACCCTAGGGTAACTATAACTCACGCACCCACCATGCACAGTTTTTCCGACAAGAGCTTTACTGCAAATATTACATTGATATTATCAATGAGGTTATCACAGATGTCATGAGTGCTGTAATTTGAGGGGTAATTAGCAGTGCATGGCAAGGGCAAGAACTACCTCTGGTAAAAGAAAACAGGTGGTACGTCCCTCCCACAAACTTAGCAGCAAAATCTTATTTTTAAAACCATCTTCCATGGGACCAAAGCAAACTATAGAGAATCACATATCTCCTCTTGTGCGAAAAAAAAAGTTCCTCAAATCAAAAAAGATTTAATTGCCTGACCCTGGGTGCTGTATCTCCTTCACAGGATTCCTGGCATTAGAGGACGATCAGCAACAATTCCACCCTAACCAAAATCTTGTGGCAACTAATGGAGACTTTATTTCACAATAAAAGGCGGTCTCCCCATGTCTCAGGAAAGGCCCCCAAGCACCCATATAGAAGCATATGGAAGCAATTTTAAGTGGTGATCTGAATATGGGAACCCACCCAAAAGGAGTCTCAATCTATATAGAATCCACGTCCAACAACCAGGAAATTGCTGAATTAACAACCCTTCATGGTACCAACGGCGATCATGCCCAGATCAACTGGGACAGTGATATCACTAGTTCACCCACCACACCCAATGGTGACCCAGTTCCAGTCATGAAATCAGCAGTACATATGCCTCCATCTCCAGTGAACACAAACAGAGGGCAGCACACCAAGTTAGAAGTGCACTACATTGGGGATGAGCAGATTCTTAACACAATGGACCTGCCTGACCTTCCATCCAAAGATCAAACTCAGTTGGACTCAACTGGAAGCCTACGGGAGCTGCTGGCCATAGGGGGGCATGAAACTAATGCCCCTTCTACCCTCAAGCGCAGAAGACCCCTGAATATTGCCCACCAAGTGTGAAATACTATTCAGAAAAGTCAATTCAAAATTCAAATAGATCCAATTCGATGAATGTAGATGAAACTTCTGAGGAAAAGGACCTGAGCTGGTGGCCTGCCATAGATCATACTATGACAACTGTGAGTCAGGCAGCTGTAATGCACGCGGAATTAGATATGCAAATACTAATCCTACAATCCCTGGAAAATTATTTTAACATTTTTGGAACTCAATTATATAATTTAAATTCTCTCATTGTGAAAGCTCAGCAATTGGTGGACAAGCCTGCTGACTCATGTTATTGCAGCCTTCTAGAGAAAGTCTCGGCCTTGCCAGAGATAATGTCAGACGTAGTGTGAGTGCAAAGCAAGGAATTACAACTTTAGATCAAGATCCAACCCCGAAACATTGCACATCAAAGGCAGACAATATCCTGCCGAAGCATTGAGCCTTTGCATCAATTGGCACTTGATGTTCAAGCCTTGGAAACATCAAAATCCCCTGACCATCTGCTTCCGAGGGGCACAGCCAACTCCCTAGTTACTGAGTTATCTAGCACAACCAGTGGTGATCCACCGACAAATAAACACTTGAAGAAGAACAGAAAATGTTTGAAGAGGCTAAACAAGAGACAAAAATACCCCATAAAATCGGATCAAAACATCTACCCCATATTCGAAAATAGACTAAAGGAACAAGCCGTGGATCACAACTCGTTTGAAGGAGAAATCATTGGACTTAGGCAGCCCCTTGCCAAGTGGACCACAACCTTCTCCTGAGGACATACAAACTGCCCGAGTAATGAAGTGACCAGCTCTATAGGAAACCCATGCAGAAAGAATGCAAACAGAAAAGATGATGGATGGAATGTGGAACGAATCAAACATTTACCCCAAGTCACAGATCTGGGTTTAATCCATCAGTTGTTTTGCTTGCCATGCCATTCCAATTTGGACCCAGCCCTATGCAAATCAGTCTTGACCCTGTTCCCCATGGGAACAATCCAGCCCAACCTGCCAGGCCAGGTCCTTCCTGGACCAGAAACAAGCATCCTGGGACCGGTTTCAGGGTATCACCCTTCATCAGCCAGGCTAGCTTGAATCTGGTGGCATAGCAAACATGGGACCCACGTCTGATCAAAGCCTTCCCACTTAGGGTGTCAAATGCAAAAAGAACAGATGGTGGACAGAATGTGGAACAAATCAAACACTCACCCCGTCACAGATCTGAGTGTAATCCTGGGGTGGCATGGTGAGCAAAATAATTGATGGATTAAACCCAGATCTGTGACTGGGGTGAATGATTGATTGATTCCACATTCCATCCATCATTTGTGTTTGTTTGCTTTTGTCTCTATAGGAAACCCAGGCAGGGGCAACAATGCAATTTGTTCTTTAAAAACGTTGACAACTGTTGCTGCCCAGACAGAGGAAATCATGGTCGGCATTTTGTCCCCTGGAGGAGACTAATTGTTTAAACAAGGAAAAAGACAATCAAAGGACTGGAGAGTGGAAATTTACTTCTCACAATAACATGGAAACATACAGCATGGACCACGTGGCTCAAAGTATCCACTTTACCCAAATGGACTGCATGAACCAAAGCCCCCAACAGTCTGTCTGTATAAAAAAAAATACCCCATAAGTATTGGCTACCCAACCAGTTCTAACAAAGTCATCAAATAACACAAATAACACAGACTTCCGAGCTGGTCGCTGTTGGACAGACAGATCTGGACTCGGCTGGACAGACAGATTTCACTTTCACCCCTTGTCCGCAAATGGGTTCCAGCACTCTGCCCAGAACGTGGGAATTTCTGACCCCACTCCTGCAATCATGGGGGCAGAAGATTGGCCAAGAAAGGCAACTTGGGATGCTCCTCCTGCACCCGCTGAGCAAGACTCTGAGTATAAGGAAGGAGAGAACCACGCGAGGACACTCATATTCCACCCCAAATACATTTCTCATGGGAATGAACATATCTTCAACAGATGCAACTTACTCAAACTTCTTTCGGCCCTGGCTGGTCTGGACGCCCTTGAATCTAAAGATCTGGACTACATCGCATTCATTCCAGGGAACAAGTATTGCCCAAAGGAGGCAACCAAAGTGCAGTTTTGAGATGTAGAGACAGCAAGCTGAGCGGAGTGCCACTCCAAGACACTGGCCGAATGGGGAATCGGCATCAGTAAAGTGACAAAACCAAAATCCCATGGCTCCTGGCCAAAATGATTCACCAACATGGCCTGCCGGATTCTTCCTTCACTTCTCCAAGGGCCCACAGAATCCAAGATCTGTGGTTTAGACGATTTTGATTATAATGGAGCACGCTGCTCACAAAAGGGCATGCTGGTTGGTTCCCAGGGCTCATTGCTAGCCAACAAACTACAACATGAAGCAACAAAATATCAACCCTAAAAACATCATTGCCCCCATTCTCAACTGCGATCTGCAACGTTGTTCATGGAATATCCAAGTCCTAAGTAATCTCTTGGCCAACACTGATGCGATGGAAAAAAATCACAAAAAAAGACATAGGCCCTCATTTCTCAGTCTTTTGACTGCCAGGATTAATGTGGCAGTATCACTGCCAACAGGCTGGAGGTGTATACTGCCACATTATGAGTGTGGTGGGTTCATTTCCAACCTGGTGGTCCACATAGTACCGCCGGCAGTATTATGAGCCAGCCTACTGCCATGGTTTCTGCGGCAGTAGCAGCGCCATGAAAACCATGGTGGTAGGGCAACCGGTGACAGGGAATTCCTTCCCTGTCACCAGTAGACAACTCCCCCGCTCTCCCAGCAAGCACCTAGCCCCCTCCACCCCCGATCCAAACACTCACCCCCCAACCCCAATACATTCACTAACACCCTCACCCCGATCCATTCACTAACACTCCACCCCGATCCATTCACTCACCCCTATCCCCATACACGCACACACTCGTAGACACGCACACACTCACAGTCGCAACACCCATTCATACACACGCAGACACGCACCCACCACACAACGCCCCGACCCCCACAGCCATACATGCACACAGACACCCACAAGTACCATGCATACACCC
The DNA here is from genome assembly GCF_031143425.1 of Pleurodeles waltl. Taxonomy (NCBI): domain Eukaryota; kingdom Metazoa; phylum Chordata; class Amphibia; order Caudata; family Salamandridae; genus Pleurodeles; species Pleurodeles waltl. The sequence continues at coordinate 12,068,232 of NC_090446.1, forward strand.
ATTCACCTACACTTCCAGGCACGCATCCATTCACACTCATCCATACACGCATTTACTCATACATACTCACACACATTCAGGCATGCATACACACTGACATGCAGACACGCACACTCACGCATTCAGGCACGCATTCACACAGACATACTCACACGCATACACCCACGCATACACCACAACACTCACATGCACACACGCACACACACATTCATACACACAGGCAGACACCACACACACCACCCCCTCACCGTCTTCCCCTGTTGGACGCCTGACTTACCTTGTGCGGCCAGGAAATCATCCGGCAAGGAACAGGAACAGGCACTGCTACCACCGGCAGCACCCTGCCAGGAGGATACCACCAGGCCGTACTTATAGTCATAATACGGCTGGCGGCGTCCTAATGGCGGGCGGTGCAGGTGGTAGCACTGCCAGGACACCACAGTTCACCAGCATGGCTACTGCTGGATTTCCGCCCACAGTGTGGTGGGCGGTCTTCTGGCACCCGTGACATTGGCGGTATTCGAAGTATACAGCCAATATCGAAATGAGGGCCATAATCTGTCTGCAAGCAACTTGGCAGTTGGCTGACACCTCAAATTTCTGATAGCAGCCGAACCTTTGATCAATGGGGCTCAGCATTCTGGGGGTCCTCCACACAGATACATAAATCCCTGGAGTTCGAGGTAAAAGTGCTCGCTAGTGGCCGGGGGGGGGTACATATTTGTGAAAATAACATCCATAAATAAATGCACTGTAGGAAGGCCCTGCCCATTGCCATTGGAAGCATTTACATTAATCCCAAACAGCCCAAGAAAAAAATTGCAGCTGGAGAAATTTTTAAAACTATTAAAATTCAAAGGCAACAATTCCACGCAGACATGTGGGCAATGGCGGGAGACTTCAATAGACCCTTCCACATGGCAACAAGAAGATATCACTTGCCACATGCCACAAATTATTTTGGGGAAAATCAAGAAAGGCAAGGCTGGAGAAAAATTTGCCATCACTCTTAGGGGCAAATTTGTGAAAAGTGGCGCATCATGTCATGATGCGCTACTTTTCTTGCACCCCATTGCGCACCCCTAACAGCATCATGTGTGCACTGTATCTATAATATGGCGTGCGTTAGGGAACTAGCATCATAAATGTTGACGCTAGTTTGGCGCTTTGCAGGATTAGTGCCAAAAAGTTTAATGTTAATCCTTCAAAGTGAAAGGAGGCCCATTGAAAACAATGGGAGTAGCATTTTAACGCCTGCTTTAGACAGGCATTAAAAATGACACTACAAATGGCGCATCCTATAGATTCCACTGCGCCATTTTTCTGGGCCTCCTAACACCAGAACACCCTCCTTGCATACATTATACCTTGCGCAGGCATAATGTGGCACAAGGGTTTACAAATTGGGCAATGCTAACATTGTGCCACTTTGTAAATATGCCAACCTAACGCCACATTAGCGTAAAGAAATGATGCTGATGTGAGGCAAGGTGGCGCTAGGGCCTTCTTAAATCTGGCCCTCAATTCACTGAGTCTCTGAACCCTCAATGACAGGAGCGCCCTTGATCAACCAGCATCCTGCCGTAAACCACTAGCTTCAGTGCCTTGTTAATTGACTATATTTGGGTGTCCATGCAGAACTTTCACCAGGCAAGTAACTTCCATGTTCATGACCATGCAGGGTTAGTCTGCACTCTTTCTACGGTAAGTACCAGACTACCGCAAATTTAAACAATTGATAATGAGGCGAGTGGTGAAGACTGCGATGAATATGGTAAACAACGCCATCTTATGTAAAAAAGGAGGAAATGATGGACACCCTACAATTGGGGGTAAGGAAGCAGTCATCTTCACCCTTATAGTGGGATCAGTTCTTGGAAAAGTTGCTAAAAAAGTTCACTGACAAGGAGAGTACTGCAGGAAGTAGGCAAACATGCAATCGCACTCCGGCGCTGAGAGCTCTTAAACAAAAACCGAACAAGCCCATGAGAACAGTCTGTAACAACAGATGCACCCCCCTCAAAAGTAGATGAGATTCAGAATGCAAGGAAGACTTTCAGAGTAAAAGCAGGGGAAATTACTGAGGAAAATGAAGAAGCATGGTGAATTGAACTCCAGGAGGCCTCAAAACCTAAACACTCAGCAAAGGTTTAGAGATTAGTCTTGAAAAGAATGAGGGAAAACATCTTGAAGTTTACCCAGACCATGACAATGCATCTCAGCCCTGCCCTTTACCTACTCACCCTACCTACTCACACTACTGGAATACTTGTGATCACCCTGAGCATGAGGGTGGACTACAACCCTGCGCTTTACCTACTCACAGTACTGCAGTACTAACAGCTACCCAGAGCGTGGGGGGCACCTCAAACCCCACCCTTTACCTCATCCTACCCACTTGCACTACTGCAGTACTGGCAACTACATAGAGCCTGACCGTGTGCCACAAACATTGCACACAACACTCTCTTTGATCAAAAGACTGAAACAAACACAGAGCTCCAGCACCATCCATCACCACCACTGACACAACCAACCCCACCTCACCCCACCACACCAACGTACTGAGCACTTGGACCCCCGCCAACGATGAAGAAACCATCAAAACCATGAGCACCTTCCACTCAGGCTCTCCAACAAACCCCTGCCCCCACCACGTCTTCAACAAGGCCAGACAAATCATTGCTCCCCAGCTCCAGTCCGTCATCAACAGCTCCTTGAGACGTCACCTTACCAGATATTTGGAAACACGCCGAAGTCAACGCCTTGCTCAAAAAACCCAAAGCAGACCCTGAAGACCTCACAAACTACCGACCTATCTCTCTACTCCCCTTCCCTGCGAAGGTCATAGAGAAGATAGTAAACAAACAGTTGTCCCACTTCCTGGAAGACAACAACATACTCGACGTCTCCCAATCTGGATTCCTCAAGAACCACAGCACCGAAACTGCCCTCATCGCCTGCACCGACGACATCAGGACCAGGCTTGACAAGGGTGAAACCGTTGCCCTCATCCTTCTCGACCTCTCCGCAGCCTTTGACACCATAGGCCACAAGACCCTGCGCACACGCCTCTTCGACACCGGAATTCGCCACAAAGCCCTGGACTGGCTTACCTCCTTCCTCTCTGAGAGAACCCAAAGTGTTTGCCTTCCCCCTTTCCGGTCTGAAGCCACCAAAACCATATGTGGAGTCCCCTAAGGATCCTCACTCAGCCCCACCCTCTTCAATATCTACATGGCTCCGCTCGCCAAAATCGTCGAACCTCATGGCCTCAACATCATTTCCTACGCCGACGACACCCAGCTCAATCTCTCCCTAACGGGGAACCCCTCCACCACCAAGAACAACTTCCACACCGGACTTCTCGCCATCGCTAATTGGATGACAGCAAGCCACCTCAAACTAAACTCAGGAAAAACCAAGATCATCATCTTCGGACCCAACAAGTCAGCATGGGATGACTCTTGGTGGCCAGCCACCCTAGGAACAGCCCCGAAACCAACCACCCACGCACGCAATCTCAACTTCATACTTGACTCATCTCTTTCCATGACTCAACAAGTCAACGCCATATCGTCCTCTTGCTTCAACACCCACCGTATGCTCTGCAAGACCTTCAAGCGGATTCCAACAGAAACCAGAAGAACGGTCACGCACACCCGTGTCAGCAGCAGACTGGACCTCCCTCCCCACCACCCTACACAAGACCCAAGACCTCCTAACCTTCAGAAGGTGCCTCAAAACATGGCTCTTCGAGCAGTAGCAGCTCCCCCCAGGTGCCTTGAGATCCTTCTGGATAACGCGCTTAACAAATTATTGATTGATTGATTGATAGCTCATGCTTGTCCTAAGGATTCCATGAATCTCTAGAGGGAGGGGCTCAAGGGGTCTACCTGATTTAAAGAAGGAGCATCCCACAGGACTCTATACTTTCCAGAAAGAGGCACCCACACTGATCTCTGTGAAGTTTGAGGCAGGACCACGCTGGTCAATGAGGGCCCAAAAGATTTCTCCATGCAGTTCCAGGAGGGACCCTCAGAGCAGTTTATGCTTTTCCAGAAGGAGGGACTCATGAGGCTGTCTGTGCAGTTCCAAAAGGAGAGAATCACAGGACTCTCTGTGCATTAACAGAAAGAGAGAATGACAATTCTCCAATTACATGCAAAGAGAATCTGGTTTAAAAAAAGAAAGAATATGATCTTTATGTGTTATTCATAGGAGAATATTATTCATAACAGAATATTACTAATTCTTCTTGTTTTAATGTAGGAAACAGTTGATGATTGGACTGGCTGATGATGGATTGTTGGAACTCTTTTCTTTCGATTACGTTGTTTCAGATGTTCCGAATTGTTTCAAGTTTTTTCCTAGTGTTGCAGCATGTAAGAGGAAAAGAGCTATTGCCGTGGTCATACATACTGTACCATGATTCTGGAATGGAATGTTTTTAGTTTATGATGTGTTCTTTAAAGAGCTGCATGTGGGGCAGCAATAAAGGTTTCATGCATAACAATAGCCTCCGTTGTCTTTAGTGAAATCAAGATTATTCTTCATACGTCCTCATTCCCCCAATCTATTTATATTTAATAATATTAATGTTTGTTTTATATTTTTCCTCACCAGACCTGTACAGAGAATACAGGGTGAGGTGGGTGGGATAATGCTAGCCTCAGTTCTCTTTAATGAAATCAATATTCTCTCTGCATTTCGACTGGAGAGTCGTCAATTCCTTACAAATCCGGAAGCTATCATTATGCGAATTTAAAGACTTCCATGACTATGCTACTTACATGCTTCACTGGTCTCAAATTAAAACTTGCAAAGGTGCTGGCATTTGACCAAACTGCGGCCTTTGAGATCTCAGAAAGATAGCCTCCGCCTCAGAAAACCTTACTGGCCGTTGCACCCCTGGCCGAATGTGCACCAAATTTTGCTCTGACCCATCTATCTATTGTGGCTGTACATACTGCTTTATGTGGTTTCACATAGGATATTAATAGTTGAGAGTCACCATCATGTCTACATTCTAGCGTTCTTTGCTCATAAATCAACTTACCACACACAGTTTCACACAATCCTGAAGCGAAGGACAGAAAACAATATTCTTGGTTCTCTTCCCAATATCAAAATGTACACCATCTGATGAATAAATTCTGTTGTGAATCTCTAGAACTTTAACATTTGAAACCCTTCTGAAAGACACTAAACAGAGAGGAGCTGACAAGAGGTAACTATTACTTGGAGATGAATCAAAAAGTTAGAAAAATGAATCTACGCCCCGTAAGGAAGTGTAACAAGCCCTAGGCGGTCTCTTAAGCCTTATTCCCTTCATTGTTAAACGCCCGACCTATGGCAGTTAATAGCCCTGTAAGATAAACCTGACTGAAATTGTTTGTCTAATTAATTTGCCAAATCCATCACAGAAGCCCCCATGGGATCCAGACTCCTTTCCATGCTCCAACAACACTGCCTATACCTAACTCCCTTATATCTCTTTGTCGTAGCTGGTGCCCGTGACATGTCCAGTAAATCCTTGCCCTTTCGTGAAAGGCCAGAGAATCTTCTGGAGGCCCTGATGTCTTCCGAACAAGAAGATTCAGCTTTCCTTCTAAAACCAAAGGATCCTAATCTCCTACCACCCAACCCTTTCTCAACCCAACCGTCTTTAACCTCTACAGGGCTCTGTACCGCAGGAGACCTTGGGAAATTGTGCGGATAGATGAGGACAGGAGACCAATAGTTCTTGCTAAGTGCCTGAGAGTTACCACCTCCTTTCCTAAAATGTATCTTAGTTCCTTTATTATTTTCTTTATCTTTTTGAGGTAAAGGTATCTGGGCTCCTAAGTTGTCCACCTGAAAGCCTAGGAATTGCAAAGAATGACTTGGTATCGAGACTGATTTCTCCACATTCACTCAGTTCCCTTCTCATACTTAAATGACAGGAGTTCCTGGCTCATCAACAGGATGTCATCCAAATATATTATTCATTGAATTCTTCTCTCTCTTAAGACCTTGGCAAAGCACCATGGAGCAGAGGACAACCCAAAGGGAAAACAACAAAACTGGTAAGCCACACCTCTCCATTTGAATCTGCGATACCTCTGCAAAACGATCTCCTTAGGAATCATGAAATATGCTTCCTTCAAGTCCAGTTTTACTAACCAATCCTTTTCCTGTAGTATATACCGTAAAAGATGGATTCCCTCCATCTTGAAGTGCCTGTAATCAAATATTTGTTTGTTCCATTAGGTTTATGATGGGGCACCATCCTTTGTCTTTCTTTTTCACCAAAACAATTGCGCTCACAAAACCATTGTTTGGGTCAACAGCCTGCATTATTGCGCCTTTCTGCAACATTTGAGAAACCTCCACATCCACCAAATCCATTCCTTCGGCGCCGATGACGACCTTCCGGGGCTGAGAAAGCTGAGTAGGAGTTTCCCAGAAATCCATCTTCAATCAATCAATCAATCATTCAGGGTTTATCGAGCGCGTCTACTCACCCGTAAGGGTCTCGAGGCACTGTGGGAGGGTTGTGTAGCTTCCATCAGCCTTCTCTTCAGCTCCTTCGTGAAGTTGAGAAGGGGGGTAGTCTGTCTGAGGTGGAGCAGGAGGGCGTTCCAGGTTGTGGCTGCGATGTGGGAGAAGGAGCGTCCCCAGTCCTTGTTTTCCCTTAAGCCTGATATTGTTTCCAAAACCCGAGGGTCATTTGTCACTTCCCCCCATTCGTGAATAAATAGTTTTAGCTTTCCGGCTATCTTTACTTGGAAGAACCAGTACAAACTGTTCCACTTACCTTTGAATCCTGCACCTTGAGGTTTAGCCCTTTCCGCTCTGCCGAGTTTTGGAAACCTCTGCCACAACCCCTGGAACGCTGTGATTATTGGTTTTGAGTGTAAACGTGGGACCTTCTCATCCCTCGGCCAGCAGCCAGTCCCCTCCTGTTGGCCCTTTCAGAAATGTGTGTGCCGACACCTGCCTCATGTTGTACCGGGCTTTACTCAAGGACGTGAAGGTGGACAGAGCTTTGCCCAAAGACTTGAGCCAGAAGAAGAGGCCCCAAGGTTGTGCTCTGATTCTTCCTTGGCCAACTCAGCGAGTTTAGGGCTTATTCTCATAAGAATGGCCTTCATTCTTTTGGATATCAGGCCTGTGTTTGTGTCGTCCAGCATGCAACTGTCCTTTAACTCCAACCCTTGACATATGCTTCTTTGGTCTAATATAGAATACGCGCCAATGGACCAAAGAAGTCCACTAGACAGCCCCGGCACTGATTGAGGGACTGCTCCAGACCCTTTCTGGGGTCTTTAACTGATTTAAACAGGAATGTTATTAACTCTGGGTCTCGGTTTGGTGTGTGACATGATTTGTCATCCATCACTGGTCTGGGGTATTCAGCCTGCAACAGATTTTGGTGTTTCCTCTATAAGGTCTTCTCACTCACAGTTTTATAAATTCTGACACGTGTTAGTTGCCACCACTCAGAGCTGTGTGGGAGTTTTATTGCATCTGGGCTGAGCATCTCCTTTCCCAAAAGATCCTTAATAGCTTAGAGGACAAAGTCGAAGTGCCCTGTAGTTCGTCGTCATGAGGGTCAAACCCTTTGCCGTCACTATTCACATGAACATGCCAGCCAGGCTGAGTGAGTCCTGGTTCTCTTTTGTGCGGCTGAGGACACCACATCCTCTTGCAGTGGTGGCTTGTGGAAGGGAAGAGGGGTTGGGCGGTGCGTGGTGGACGGGATGACAAAAAAAAACCATATATATATATTTTTAAATGTACCTTTCTTGCCGCGCCACTTCGATCCGCTTCTCACTCCTCCACTGCAGGCACATGTTCCCAGCCTGCTCTGTGTCCAATCCTAACGCTGCTTTCATACTGCTGGCAGTATGAAAGAAGCATTAGGATTGGACGGAGCGCCCAGCCAGGGTGCTCCAAGGCAGAGTGAGAGTCGCTGCCTGCTCTCTCCAAACCAGCAACACAGTGCCGGGTTGGAGAGAACCTATTGCACATATGTGTTTGGCCGGCCCGAGACGGCCAGGCAAACATACATGCGCACTGAAGGAGAGAACCACGGGGCTCTCTGTGCATTCACAGAACCGGGGAACAATGGGTCTCTCTGTGCATTTACAGACCCAGAGAACCACTGGGCTCTCTGTGCATTCACAGAACTGGAGAACCACAGGTCTCTCTGTGCATTTACAGAACCAGAGAACCACGGGGCTCTCTGTGCATTTACAGACCCAGAGAACCACTGGGCTCTCTGTGCATTCACAGAACTGGAGAACCACAGGTCTCTCTGTGCATTTACAGAACCAGAGAACCATAAAGCTCTCTGTGCACTTACAGAACCGGAGAACCACGGGCTGTCTGTGCATTTACAGAACAGGAGAACCACGGGTCTCTCTGTGCATGCACAGAACCGGATAACCATGGGTCTCTCTGTGAATTTACAGAACCAGAGAACCACAGGTCTCTCTGTGCATTTACAGAACCAGAGAACCATAAGGCTCTCTGTGACATACAGAACCAGAGAACCACAGGGCTTTCTGTGCATTTACAGAACCAGAGAACCATAAAGCTCTCTGTGCACTTACAGAACCGGAGAACCACAGGCTGTCTGTGCATTTACAGAACAGGAGAACCACGGGTCTCTCTGTGCATTTACAGAACCAGAGAACCATAAAGCTCTCTGTGCACTTACAGAACCGGAGAACCACGGGGCTGTCTGTGCATTTACAGAACAGGAGAACCACGGGTCTCTCTGTGCATTCACAGAACCGGATAACCATGGGTCTCTCTGTGAATTTACAGAACCAGAGAACCACAGGTCTCTCTGTGCATTTACAGAACCAGAGAACCACAGGGCTTTCTGTGCATTTACAGAACCAGAGAACCATAAAGCTCTCTGTGCACTTACAGAACCAGAGAACCACAGGCTGTCTGTGCATTTACAGAACAGGAGAACCACGGGTCTCTCTGTGCATTTACAGAACCAGAGAACCATAAGGCTCTCTGTGCATCTACAGAACCAGGGAGTCACAAAGCTCTCTGTGCATTTACATACCCAGAGAACCACTGGGCTCTCTGTGCATTCACAGAACCGGAGAACCACAGGTCTCTCTGTGCATTAACAGAACCGGAGAACCACAAGCCTGTCTGTGCATTTACAGAATCAGAGAACCACAAGTCTCTCTGTGCAGTCAGAGAACTGGAGAACCACGGGGCTCTCTGTGCATTTACAGAACCGGAGAGCCACAGGTCTCTCTGTGCATTTACAGAACCGGAGAACCACTGGGCTGTCTGTGCATTTACAGAACAGGAGAACCACGGGTCTCTCTGTGCATTCACAGAACCGGATAACCACGGGTCTCTCTGTGAATTTACAGAAAACCAGAGAACCATAAGGCTCTCTGTGCACATACAGAACCAGAGAACCACAGGGCTCTCTGTGCATTTACAGAACCAGAGAACCACAGGTCTCTCTGTGCATTTACAGAACCAGAGAACCACAGAGCTCTCTGTGCATTTACAGAACCGGAGAGTCACAAAGCTCTCTGTGCATTTACAGAACCAGAGAACCACAGGGCTCTCTGTGCATTTACAGAACCAGGGAGTCACAAAGCTCTCTGTGCATTTACATACCCAGAGAACCACAGGGCTCTCTGTGCATTTACAGAACCGGAGAACCACAAGCCTGTCTGTGCATTTACAGAACCAGAGAACCACAGAGCTCTATGTGCATTTACAGAACCGGAGAACCATAAGGCTCTCTGTGCACTTACAGAATCAGAGAACCACAGGTCTCTCTGTGCATTTACGGAACCGGAGAACCACAGGTCTCTCTGTGCACTTACAGAACCAGAGAACCACAGGGCTCACTGTGCATTTACAGAACCAGAGAACCATAAGGCTCTCTGTGCACTTACAGAACCAGAGAACCACAGGTCTCTCTGTGCATTTACAGAACCGGAGAACCATAAGGCTCTCTGTGCATTTACAAAACCAGAGAACCACGGAGCTCTATGTGCATTTACAGAACCAGAGAACCACAGGTCTCTCTGTGCATTTACAGAACCGGAGAACCACAGGTCTTTCTGTGCATTTACAGAACCGGAGAACCACAGAGCTCTCTGTGCATTTACAGAAGGAGGGACCCACAGAACCTTTTGCATTTCCAATACCATTTGCTTTCAGAGAACAGGTCATCACGAGCACGTAGAATGTTTAGGAGGATTTTAGAATTAAAAGACTTTGGCCCTCATCCTGACCTTGGCGGGCGGCGGAGGCCGCCCGCCAAAGTCCCGCCGTCAGGTTACCGTTCCGCGGTCGAAAGACCGCGGCGGTAATTCTGACATTCCCGCTGGGCTGGCGGGCGGCCGCCCTCCAGCCCAGCGGGAAAGAGGCTTCCACGATGAAGCCGGCTCGGAATCGAGCCGGCGGAGTGGAAGCTGTGCGACGGGTGCAGTTGCACCCGTCGCGTATTTCACTGTCTGCGCAGCAGACAGTGAAATACATTTAAGGGCCCTCTTACGGGGGCCCCTGGAGTGCCCATGCCAGTGGCATGGGCACTGCAGGGGCCCCCAGGGGCCCCGCGACCCCCCCTACCGCCAACCGGTTCCCGGCGGGCGGACCGCCGGGAACTGGATGGCGGTAGGGGGGGTCGGAATCCCCTCGGCGGCGCAGCAAGCTGCGCCGCCTTGGAGGATTCCAACGGGCAGCGGAAAACCGGCGGGAGACCGCCGGTTTTCCTGCACTGACCGCGGCCAAAGCGCCGCGGTCAGAATGCCCTGCGGGGCACCGCCGGTCTGTCGGCGGTGCTCCCGCCGACCCTGGCCCCGGCGGTCTAAGACCGCCGGGGTTAGAATCACCCCCTTTGTGAGTACTGGGGCAAATGTGGGGGTGATAGAGCGCCCCGGTAATAGCATTATATATGTATCAACACCCCACTGAGGAGGTAAATGAGTACACCATTTAAATAGAAGAAAGCAGGGCACAGGCAGAGTGCGGCGTTATACAGGGGCGGGTTCTGCGTCTTCTTCTCGCCATCTTAGGTGTAATATCAGCCCTGAGCCTGGAGTGACCCCAACATCTCAGTTTCATGCCAAGGCCAGACCTCCTATGAACCGGCAGTGGCTCACCTTGCCCGCATGATCTGAGATGCATTATTGCATTCGTGCACTATTGAGGGATCCGGGCTCACCAGATGTGCAGGGTCAGTGCTGAGCCCCTGCCCCAGACCAATGTCTCAGGCTGGAGTTATTTACTGCATAACTATGGCCTCGACGGCACATCACGATAGGGGTCGCTGTATCTCTCCCTAAGTCTCAGACATATTCCGCCCTCACCTTGACCTTCACCCTGACCTTGAGAAATGTGTAGACATGTCGCATACAACGCGGCAACACCCTAGATCAATCCTCCTCTTGTAACAACGCCACCATGCATTGATTTCACAACGACGAGCTACTCATGCCCTGTCAGGTCTTGTTCTTGGCAGAACAGTGGTTGAGATCAGCATCTTGATCAGCGGTAGAACACACCGTGCAGGCCTCACCTGCCAGCTTCCGTCTCAGGGAACCTGTCGCCTTCCTGCATTCGGGGCAGTGCTGTCTTGTGCAAGATGAGCCGAACCTGGGGATCCAGAGTGTGTGGATGGCTGCACCCAGGAAAACAAGGTATCTTCTGCAAGGCCTCCAGGACAGGGCATGCAGGAGATCCACAAACCTATGGGCACAGATCTGGAAAGTTCCACTTCTCTTGGGGAGCTGGATTGACTCACTCTCGTCACTGAATCACTGAATGATTGCTCTTTTAGAAAGTTTTTGGGGATTGTAAGCCTTAGTGTTTAACACCATTGAGTACCCCACACTTGTCTTTTTATTTCATAGGCTTTATCCCTTACAGTGCACTTTCTGGACTTTTCTAGGTGGACCTTGTATTTATGTCGTTCCTCAGATCCAGGTATTGAAATGTATTTTTTTCCACATTTGACTTTTTTTTCAGGTGGATTCTGTACTGGATGATCGTTTTAAAAAAGGCAACTGTTTGTCGTTTTACAGGTGCATTCATTAGTTGGAGACTGCCAGAACCCTTTTCAGAGGGCCGCGGGCAGGCAGGGGTTACTGGGCTCAACTGTGGTGCTTGAGGCCTTTTGCTCTTGATGTCGCAAGTCAGAGTTACTATGGATCTTGAGCAATGGGGTCAAGTACCCCTTTTGCACTTGACTTGCAGGATAGCTGGTCCGAGCAGCCCAAGGTCTTGGCAAGCAGGCACGTGCTAGTGCTCCATGGCAGTTGCTCCTGGTTTCCCTGGCTGATGTCCCCTCACCGGACAGGCAGACTAGCAGGGCTTGGCCCAGTTCTGGTCACGGGCAGATGTCATGCAGAGTTTCCCCTCCTCACACAGCCACCTGGCTGCTTGCCAGATAACAATTTTTGAGGTCTCAAACTCCTCTTCTTAGAGTCCATTTCCAGACACCAAATGTGAACTAGGGCCCCAGTCTTTGGGGTTTTATGTAGGGATTATGCTTCTTTCGAAGTGTGCACTCATCTGCTCTCTCTTCCTCTTGAAATGCAGTCTGTCACAGCTGGAGAGATTCTGAAGCTGATATTTCCACAACACAGGCTATGGGAGTGACTAGAGTTCACACCTGGATGTCTGCCACAGTGACATGCGCATCAACAAGTTAATCCCGGGCTGCCAGCCCTACTTTTTATGATCCTCTTATCAGCCCCATCTCCTTCCTGAGATGCATTCAGGCCCCTTCCTTTTGACCTCTTTGAATCAAAGATCACCCACTGAAGTGTATAGGGGGGTCTTTCTCTCCCTTTGCTAGTGTGTCCCACGATCAAGGGAATGCATCAATCCACAAATCTGTCTGGGGGAATTCCTCTACCTTCTCATGTCTTCGCAAGCAGGCCTGGGTCTTCCAAAATGAAACCCAGGGCCCCCCTTTGAATGTACCATTCACAGGCACACGCACTCCCAGTGCATGTATACAGCATACACACACTGCCCAGTACTCTATACTTCATGTACTGCACCACTCATACGCACACACACCCCAAGCAGATACACTTACCATGCATGCACTGCACAACATTGTGTCCTTCAAGTATTGTGACACTCTTAGGCACACATACAACCTGCACATATATCTAACATGCACGCACTGCCTAACAATGTATGCATTTGTATATTGTACCATTCACAGGCACTCACCACCCAGCACATGCATCCAACATGTACACACTGCACAGCACTACATTTTTCCAGTATTGCGGCATTCACAGACACATATACATCCAACACATGCATCGAACATGTGCGTACTGTGCACTCCCACATGATCCTTGTACTGTACCCTACTCAGGGACACATACACCCACTGCAGATTCACCACTGCACTACATACCAATCCGATGTAGGGCCAAGGGGTGAGTTAAGCACCCAGCAGTGGAAAGTTAAAATGGGTAATTCTGTGACTCCAGTGACACATGTTAAAAAGGATGTGTTGTAATGTGAGTTGTTTATTAGTTTTGTTTACATTCGTAATGTCTCTGTGCATGAGATGCACAAGCTCTTAACTTCTGTTCCTTGTTCTTCCACGTTCTACTTGCCATGTTGGAAGGTTGTGTTTGAAGTCTGGGGCTCTCGGATACAGGCCACATCCTGGTTGGTAACCCCACGGCTGCTGAGGAAACATTATTAAGACTGAAGCAGTTTCATTACCTACACTCACCAGAAATACTTCAGGACCTGTTCACTCATATTGATGACAACTCAGTATTCTGCCACCACTGTGCTCACGCTGCTTAGCTCCTGGTGAAGGTGATAGCCTTCAACCGCTATGAGGATGGTGCTTCGAGCACCCCTTCAGGTCCGATAGAACCGTAGCCCAGGAGACCGGTTATGTCATGACGCACATGCTAGATCAGTATTTGCCCATGGCAACAAAAATCAGCATTAAGGATCCTGACATTAGTACAGTTGGGCACTCAGGGTAGCGATGTGCGCCTGTTACCGTGCAGAGCAGTTTTTCATCCCAACAGACGCACTCTTCTTTTCATTGGTCCTCAGGTCCTGAAAAAGTTACCAATATGAGCTAGGTAATTAAACATGGCGACCTTTCCATTTATAATGGCCTGACCATGTTCTGATGACTAACATGTACAGAGAGTGGATCATTAGATACATTCATACTCTATGGACACATCTTTACTCTCCTTCATTCATTACACGCAATGATTGGGGACGCGCATCCTACAGAGATAGAAGCTATCGCCTGGTGGTTCAGATATCAGTAACCGACAGGGTCAGATGTTGATCAGTCTCATGTATATTTCAAAGTAAGGAATAGTATGCACAGAGTCCAAGGGTTCCCCTTAGAGGTAAGATAGTGGCAAAAAGAGATAATACTAATGCTCTATTTTGTGGTAGTGTGGTCGAGCAGTAGGCTTATCAAAGGAGTAGTGTTAAGCATTTGTTGTACATACACACAGGCAATAAATGAGGAACACACACTCAGAGACAAATCCAGCCAATAGGTTTTGTTATAGAAAAATATCTTTTCTTAGTTTATTTTAAGAACCACAGGTTCAAATTTTACATGTAATAGCTTGTTTGAAAGGTATTGCAGGTAAGTACTCTAGGAACTTTGAATCATTACTTTAGCATGTATACTTTTCACATAAAACACAATAAGCTGCTTTAAAAGTGGACACTTTGTGCAATTTTCACAGTTCCTGGGGGAGGTAAGTTATTGTTAGATTTCACAGGTAAGTAAGTCACTTACAGTTCTCAGTTTTTGGTCCAAGGTAGCCCACCGTTGGGGGTTCAGAGCAACCCCAAAGTTATCACACCAGCAGCTCAGGGCCGGTCAGGTGCAAAGGTCAAAGAGGTGCCCAAAACACATAGGCTATAATGGAGAGAAGGGGGTGCCCCGGTTCCAGTCTGCCAGCAGGTAAGTACCCGCGTCTTCGGAGGGAAGACCAGGGGGGTTTTGTAGGGCACCGGGGGGGACCCAAAGTAGCACAGAAAGTACACCCTCAGCAGCGCGGGGGCGGCCGGGTGCAGTGTGCAAACACGCGTCGGGTTTCCTTCAGGTTTCAATGGGAGACCAAGGGGTCTCTTCAGCGATGCAGGCAGGCAAGGGGGGGGGCTCCTCGGGGTAGCCACCACCTGGGCAAGGGAGAGGGCCTCCTGGGGGTCACTCCTGCACAAAGGTTCCGTTTCTTCAGGCGCTGGGGGCTGCGGGTGCAGGGTCTTTTCCAGCCGTCGGGAAATGGAGTCTAAGACAGTCGCGGTCAGGGGGAGCCTGGGGATTCCCTCTGCAGGCGTCGCTGTGGGGGGTCAGGTGGGACAACTTTGGTTACTCACAGTCGTAGAGTCGCCGGAGGGTCCTCCCTGAGCTGTTTGTTCTCCACCAGTCGAGTCGGGGTCGCCGGGTGCAGTGTTGCAAGTCTCACGCTTCTTGCGGGGAGTTTGCAGGGGTCTTTAAATTCTGCTCCTTGTAACAAAGTTGCAGTTCTTTTGGAGCAGTGCCGCTGTCCTCGGGAGTTTCTTGTCTTCTTCGAAGCGGGGCAGTCCTCAGAGGATTCAGAGGTCGCTGGTCCCTTGGAAAGCGTCGCTGGAGCAGGGTTCTTTGGAAGGCAGGAGACAGGCCGGTGAGTTCTGGGGCCAAGGCAGTTGGTGTCTTCTGGTCTTCCTCTGCAGGGGTTTTCAGCTTTGCAATCCTTCTTCTTGTAGTTGCAGGAATCTAAATTCTTAGGTTCAGGGGAGCCCTTAAATACTAAATTTAAGGGCGTGTTTAGGTCTGGGGGGTTAGTAGCCAATGGCTACTAGCCCTGAGGGTGGGTACACCCTCTTTGTGCCTCCTCCCAAGGGGAGGGGGGCACATCCCTAATCCTATTGGGGGAATCCTCCATCTGCAAGATGGAGGATTTCTAAAAGTCAGAGTCACCTCAGCTCAGGACACCTTAGGGGCTGTCCTGACTGGCCAGTGACTCCTCCTTGTTATTCTCATTATTTTCTCCGGCCTTGCCGCCAAAAGTGGGGGCCGGGGCCGGAGGGGGCGGGAAACTCCACTAGCTGGAGTGTCCTGCGGGGCTGTGACAAAGGGGTGAGCCTTTGAGGCTCACCGCCAGGTGTTACAGCTCCTGCCTGGGGGAGGTGTTAGCATCTCCACCCATTGCAGGCTTTGTAACTGGCCTCAGAGTGACAAAGGCACTCTCCCCATGGGGCCAGCAACATGTCTCTAGTGTGGCAGGCTGCTGGAACCAGTCAGCCTACACAGATAGTCGGTTAAGTTTCAGGGGGCACCTCTAAGGTGCCCTCTGTGGTGTATTTTACAATAAAATGTACACTGGCATCAGTGTGCATTTATTGTGCTGAGAAGTTTGATACCAAACTTCCCAGTTTTCAGTGTAGCCATTATGGTGCTGTGGAGTTCGTGTAAAACAGACTCCCAGACCATATACTCTTATGGCTACCCTGCACTTACAATGTCTAAGGTTTTGCTTAGACACTGTAGGGGCACAGTGCTCATGCACTGGTACCCTCACCTATGGTATAGTGCACCCTGCCTTAGGGCTGTAAGGCCTGCTAGAGGGGTGTCTTACCTATACTGCATAGGCAGTGAGAGGCTGGCATGGCACCCTGAGGGGAGTGCCATGTCGACTTACTCATTTTGTTCTCACTAGCACACACAAGCTGGTAAGCAGTGTGTCTGTGCTGAGTGAGGGGTCTTTGAGGGTGGCATAATACATGCTGCAGCTCTTAGAGACCTTCCCTGGCATCAGGGCCCTTGGTACCAGAGGTACCAGTTACAAGGGACTTATCTGGATGCCAGGGTGTGCCAATTGTGGAATCAAAAGTACAGGTTAGGGAAAGAACACTGGTGCTGGGGCCTGGTTAGCAGGCCTCAGCACACTTTCAATTCAAAACATAGCATCAGCAAAGGCAAAAAGTCAGGGAGTAACCATGCCAAGGAGGCATTTCCTTACAGGATGGTGCTTCGAGCACCCCTTCAGGTCCGATAGAACCGTAGCCCAGGAGACCGGTTATGTCATGACGCACATGCTAGATCAGTATTTTCCCATGGCAACAAAAATCAGCATTAAGGATCCTGACATTAGTACAGTTGGGCACTCAGGGTAGCGATGTGCGCCTGTTACCGTGCAGGGCACTTTTTCATCCCAACAGACGCACTCTTCTTTTCATTGGTCCTCAGGTCCTGAAAAAGTTACCAATATGAGCTAGGTAATTAAACATGGCGACCTTTCCATTTATAATGGCCTGACCATGTTCTGATGACTAACATGTACAGAGAGTGGATCATTAGATACATTCATACTCTATGGACACATCTTTACTCTCCTTCATTCATTACACGCAGTGATTGGGGACGTGCATCCTACAGAGATAGAAGCTATCGCCTGGTGGTTCAGATATCAGTAACCGACAGGGTCAGATGTTGATCAGTCTCATGCATCCCGTATAACTGTGAGCAGTTAGAACTTTCTTTGACCGGGAGTTCATTCCAACGATGATGAGAAGCCTAGGGCATCATAATCTTAGCATCTGTGCCCCCTCTGTGTAGCTCTATGAGGTGTCTTCTATGTTTTAGGTAATTTCCCTTCTCCTGTTTTCTATGGTAGTATTGCGCGTCTACCCATCCACTGAGCTGCACCACTTTGAAAAGAAAAATCAGACACTCAAATGCACCACCAGGTTTCCCCCTGTACCTCGCTCATTCTACCCTCCGTCTCCACTCTCTGACTCATCCCAAACATCATTCTGCTAGTATAATCTCCAACATATCCCTTCCTAGACTATTCCCTCCTCTATCCCTCTTGGCTCACCCCAAACCTCAGTTTACTCCTATGATCTCCCAAACAATGCTACTAAGTTCTTCTCTCACGTATCCCTCCTTTCACTCATCCCAAACCTCATTTTACTACTATGATCTCCCAACTAATACTCTCTAGATTCTTCCCTCTTCTGTCCTGCCATTATCATATTCAATCCAACTAACAGACATTCGTGCCCACAACTCAGATTAACTCATATTTCCCTATACTAATCCACCACTAATCCTTTTGGATTCTGGAGTAGCGTGCTACTCGCCAAAAAGTGCTTCAACGCCTCCTCAGGAGTAGGAAGCGCTATATAGATACAATTACGTTTACAATTCCTAATATATTCGGTATGCACAATGAGGTCTTCCTTCCTCTGGGTGGCCCATGCCGTCTTGACTTGCTTCTCCCTGGCTGCACCCCACAGTGTTTGATTCTGAGGGGCAGAGGGTCCACCCATCAGTTTTTCTCCCCTTTGCTCTGATTTGCTACTAGTAGTTTGGAGCCACACAGAGGTGGCGCCCTGAGGACACCACCTTAATCTCACCTTTCAGAAGCACAAAGGTTTTTTGTACATACATGGAATGTAAAGTCTCTACGTAATCAATGAAAAAGTCAAAGGGTCTTGGCCCATTTATCTAACTCATCTTTCTAGTGAGTGTATGTGTTAATTTAGAAAGTCCTGGGTATGGGAGATATTCTCTTCATGGGCTCATGATTAAGAACTGAGTCTTATTTTTGTCATAAATCCTTAAATTTAGAATTCATAAGAGGAGAGGCAGGTTTGGAGGGTAGATGGGCCGCATTGGACTTGAAATTGAAGGGGAGAGCTAGAGGTGACCTATTGTCTGAGGGCAAAATAATACTGATACTTACTTCTGGGAGAATGTTTCCCAGTAAATTGATACTTTAACCTCATGATCAGTTTATTAAGGGTGAGGACTGTGGCCAATTAAAGGGCCCATTTATTCACCAATTTTTGTAGTTAAATATAGTCCAAATGTAAGGCAAACGACATTTAAAAAAGTTTTTTCACTCACATGATTGGTTGAGTAATGGATAATGTGTATTTCAGATGTTAGGGAGTATACATTTTACCTTTCAGTACAAAGGTCCGAGCCAAGAGTTGATTAGATTTTCATAAGTAAAGTCCCTGTCCATTGCTTGGCCAATGCGGACATTAATCCTAATTTGATCTCAGGTCACCCCTCCTGGTTAATGATCTACATGTCTTACTTGATAATATGAAGCATAAGAAATGGTGATTTAAAGATATTTTATGAAAAACTAAAAGCTCTCATGGCCTCACTTAGAGTTTGACAGAAGCCACAGACCGTCAACAAATGGTGGTGTAACCATCCTTGGCCATGGGTTACTGCTTACCATCTTTAGACCTTGGCTTCTGCCATCTTAAGGGTTTTGGGGACCCAGGCAAGATATATTACTGCCTCCTGCACCCCCACTCCCAGTTCAGAAAAACTTTTCAGTGTTCCGGAAGAAACGTGTATGTTCACCTCTTCCAGACTAATGACGTGTTCTACCTTCTTCCCAGGAGGTGACAATATTGAATTCATTTATTTATTTGAGGACTTTTATATAGCGCAAACATGACCCGAACAAGTATCAGAGCACTGTACAAATAACAAACAACTTAAACATACAAATGCAAAAAGGAACTCACAAGAAACAGAACAGATACAATGTAACAAACGGCTCAGTAGATTCGGAATCCAGAGATGTACACTGGAAACATAGAATTACATGTTAAACTTTCAGAAACAGTGTCACACAAAAGATGACAAACTGTGTCCTACCCTTTCTTGTCTACAAATCCTTAAAATGACTGACACTGGGGGGAGAAACACAGAGCTCGAGGCTGGGGAAGGCAGACGAAGGGTGAGGGGCTGAGGGGAGTCATAGACAGAGGTGAAATATATAGAGAGAGAAAGGTGACTTTCCTACTTGATAGTTTGGGGTACTGGGCAATTGCTGCAGAGGGAAGGACGACCCTCCACCGTTTGTCCCCCGCCACCATGTGTGGAGTCTGTCTGCTGGCAGCAGCGTGGTCGTCAATCCTTCACACTTCTTCTCGAGGAAATAAAGTACGAATCCAAAGAAATCCGGGGGCCTTCTTTGGGGGGAAAAGAAATCCGGAGAGCCAAAAAATTGAAAATGTAAAAAACAAATAGCTTGGGTAGGGAAGTGTTCTGTCACATTGCCCATGTCCACAGAGCTTCCTCCTTACAAGGTTGTCCATTTTCTGGGTCAGACGGTGGTCTGGGCACCTCTGGTTGCACAGGGGGTGGGATTTGGCAGGATTTGGGGTGGAGGTAGGACCAATCAGTGCTCATGGGAGGTAGATTTTTGGGCCTGTGTCTCAGAAGCCCTGGTACTGGAGGAGGCACTATGCTCCCTGGCCCTCTCTGTGAGGCAGACCGCAGAGCGGATGTCCCCCATGATCTCAATGACCTGATGCAAAGAATGATGGACACCATGGAATGCAGCCTAAAGTGCTGTCCACCTCACTCAGATCTCCTGCAACAGGTGCAGTGCCCATCACACACCATCGCTTGCAAGAGTTACGCAGAAGGAGACCTGCCCAGGGCAAAGAAGAACCCAGTCTCAGGTTTGGGAGCGAGGGTGGTGATGGTGGCCATGGGCTCCAATGGAGCAAC
The DNA here is from genome assembly GCF_031143425.1 of Pleurodeles waltl. Taxonomy (NCBI): domain Eukaryota; kingdom Metazoa; phylum Chordata; class Amphibia; order Caudata; family Salamandridae; genus Pleurodeles; species Pleurodeles waltl. Next base: position 12,088,768 of record NC_090446.1, read on the forward strand.
AGGCAGTTCAGAAGCCCAAACAAGGCGTTGCTCTGAGTCAGAGGCCTCCAGGTCAGACTCAGAGAAGAGCACCAGGTGAGCCTCCTCACCCTCAGTGCCACTGGGGCCCTGAGTATCAGTATGGGCATCCTTGAACCCCATGCACCCTCTGCTGGTACCATGAAGGATGGCCATCATCTCCCTTGCTTGCTTCAAAGGTAGGTGAGAGCAGACATATGCAAACATGAGATATACTGTACAGAGAGAAATATCAAAATACACACAGCAAAGATGTCTAGAATCAATCTAAGCAACATTAGTTGTCACAAGAAATGTTAGGTCATCTGAACTCAGACAATATGTCACAGAAGAGTTAACAAGTCAAGCTACAAGTGAAAATGTCTGCAGCACAGGGCGTGAGAGAAAAACTCTGTGTCTAACAATGGATTGACCCGATGCACTGAACAGCATAAGGAGCGCACTGTGCAGTGAGCCTCACAGACTCCGCTGGCTGGCGATGGGCGACTGGCCTCAGGGCCTGGGCACACAATAGACATGGCTACATCGAAGGCAACTGCTCCATCAGCGCCCATTCCACAAAGGTCCACTAATTTGTAGTTCAATGAGTCAGAACCTACTTGCACAAAGTTCACAACAAAGCCTTATGACATTAAAAAAGGCCAGGTTTATCCTAATGTGTAACTTCTCAGAACTGACACTAACAAATCCACACAGTTAACATGACATCTGACACTGCAGATCCAAGGGTCTCATCAAAGATATCCCTCTCATCTCCAGGACCAGTGAATGACTAATAAACAACATGAAGCCCTTGGGGAAAGACCAGATGTGAGAGGTTGAACTTTCACTCAGGACATTGTTTTTACATAGAGACAATACTCATGACACATGTATGAACACACAGTGGACTCATCTGTGAGGGCAGCATGCCACAATGAGCAATACTCAAGCATCACACCATTCACATGGTACATGTGTTTTTGAATATTTGTCAAGTGGCCATAACCTGAACCAGCGCCACAGTGAGTTGTACATACAAGCAACACGTGACACAGTACCCGATGCATAGTCGCCTCACCCTACAAACTGTACACTCTGAGCCTGGACTAGACACATCTTGTAGTGTGTCAGTGGGGCGGGGGTGCAGGTGCTCATGTCAGCTCCACATGTGACACATGGCACTGGCCTGTCACAGTGAGAGGGGGACCTTTGACACGTTGTCGTGTGAGATGTGACAAGGGCAGCTCAGAGGCCTTTGCCAGGAGGCCCTGGGGCAGCAGGGACCCCACCGCCCTGCCCAGGGATACAGGAGGCTTTTTAAAACTGCGGCTGCTTCTGGGACAAATAGATATTCTGAATGCATCTAAGGACACAGGAGGTGGACTCAGTATGGAAATAACTAAAATCTGGCCTCCGTTGCAGACACGTACACACATAGGGCCAAATGTATGAAATGTAGGCGCAGTGCAGGACAGCAAGTCACCCTGATGCACTGCCCTGCGTCAAAAGGAAAGGGCAGGAATGCGCCGTATTTATGCAATACTGTGCATTATTTTCTCTTCCAACTCCACTGACGCCATTTCAGCAGCTAGCACCAATGCAGGCACCCTTGCTCCACGGTAAAAGGGCGTCTGCATTGTTGACAGGATTGTTTTATGCAGTAAGGGCACCTACCGGCACAAAAAAACAATCCCAGGAGGCATTTTCCTCTCTCTATGTGTGCTGCAGAATGCATCAAAGAGGAAAAACCAAGGAGAAATTAAGATATTTCTTCTCGTTGGGGAGGTGTAAATTTTTTGGCGCATCCCTGGGTTTATACGCCCTTGTAAATGTTGGGCAGCGTCAAAATCCATAGGTGTTGTGTGGGAAACCCCACTGCAACGCCGATGGAACGCCTCCCTGGCGCAGAGTAATTCAACACAGCGACCTGGGCTCCATTGCCTCACTCCATACCTATGGGGGCGTTCAAAGCCGTGCAAAGCAGCTTTGCGTGGCCTCGTAGATATGGTTGAGATGCTTGCGCCAACGCAATGTCACTAAAAGTGATGCAGCGTCGGCACACGGGGCTCATACATATGCTCCATAGGGCCTTAGACTCAGGATGGCTCTCAGAAGAGTAACAAGTGTTTCAGATCCTAAGATCATTCCTGTTGAGGAGACTGAAAAAGACGACACTCAGGTTGTAGGGTTTCCACCAGTGATTGATGATGTCCCGCATCCAGGGCCACCAGCCGCATCAGTGCCTGCAGACGACACCAGACTTCAGCCCGGGTGGACACTCCTACAGAGATAGGCCTTGCTTCCGCCCGTCTGCTGGTGCTGGTAATCAGCTCTGAGGGTTGCCTGCTTGTGTACCTCCCACATTTCACAACCTTTTTGACATCTTGATTTACCATGAGTACACTTCCTACCAGTAAGGTGCAGAATTGTCATTGAAGAATGATGTATTATGACCAAAATCACCCTCTTGGGTGTGTTTGTTTGTACAGATTAAAACGTACCCACGCAGAAGTTAATGTACATTCTCCCTTACGTAATTTTCTGACAACCAGAAATGTACTACACGCAGCCATGCACAAACTAAGTGGACTGCCTCAGAATGCTAAACCTCTGTGGTGAGGAACAGAGTTGGATTTATTGTGTTTGCATTGAAGTATTAAAAGCAGAGCAGTCATGCTTTAGAGCAATTACTTCTTGTGTAACTCCTAGCTACCAGCTCCACATTGCACACAGTGCACGCAGTTCATCTTTTTCAGATGACAGATGTTATTATTATTTTGACTCTGACTAACACAGTGTAATTTTCTTCTTGGCTCCTCAAACCCCTCCCATTGTGTGCATGACCTCTTGCTCCCTCTCAGCTCCTGTGACAACATCCCTGGGTCCACTCCCATGGAAACCAGCATGTCCTCTAGCTCCTGTTTCCTGGGTGCCTGTGTGAATGGCCTCATCACAACTCACAGCCTCCCCTCTGATTTGCTGCTGTTGTGTGTCCTGTCTGGATGTGCCACCTTGGCTCTCCATAGTTACCAGCCCCATTCAAGGGAGGTGTTTGCCCCCATGCACTTAGGAGCACCTCCCTTTATTCCCACTTGACTGTAGATGGGGAGATGGATGATGGGTTTCCTTTGAAAGCAGAGGAATCCTTGTACTTTGCAGCCCCCCAGCCTGGTTATCTTACAACTTAAGAGCATGTACCATGGTGCTGTCCCACTGGCTATTCATTAAGTGGCCGTGGACTGTCTCCTCAGGGTTAGTGTGTACTCAATAATTGTAATTGGAGTGGGTCCACCTTATGGTGGGATGCGTAACTGGATACTTGTTGCCCTAGCATATTGGCTGTTGTGAGTTGTGGCACATATCTGTTGGCACAACTGCTTGAATGGGTTCCTAATGGGAGTTGTGGTAAGGAGAATGGGGTTCCTGGTTCAGCCCTGGGAGGATATGTCCACCTCCCCTTGCCAGGGCCTCTTGGCGTGCCCTGGAAGCTAGGGAACGCACTCTACCCCACAGGTCACTCCTGCTGGATCCTCTGTAGGCATCTGATTTTGGATTTGTCATTCACTTTACTGATGATTCTGGCCCACATTTCCCTTCTCTGGCTCATGGTTGGAATCTGCACCTGTGCTGCAAACAACTTGGGCTCAGCCCTAACCCGTCCACCACCACACATAGCTTGTTTTCTGAGAATCCTAGGGCTCTTCTGCCAGCCATGTCAATAGTATCAGTGCAAGAAGAGCCAAGATCCTGCTGGGAGTTGTGAGTCATAAGTGGTTTTGTTTGTTTTGGAGCCAATTTTGTAGTGGGAGCTGCATGTGCTGTAAAGTAGCTGGTTCTGGGCGGGTGTATTTGGAAAGACGCTTTTGGCCGATGCATCCTCTGTAGTAAAGCCCATCTTGCTCCCTCTCCCAACCCCCATTTATATCACCCTGTTTCAGCACCAACTCTGCGGTACCTCAAGGCTTAATCATGCCACCATTCCTTGTCAACACCTTCCTCAGCCTGCTCCGGACATCTTTGGGTTCTTCCACCTAACCTTCTAGAAGTTCACCAATGAAACCCAAATCACACCCAAGCTGAAAAATCAGACAGACCCCTTGAGCTATCTGCAACTGGATGCTGAAGAAGCACTTTTAAATTAACTCTTCCAAAACGGAAATCATAACCTGTAAAGAATGGAAGAACTACCAGCCTCCAATGGCGTGGCCACAGGAACTCGCCCACCACCGGCGACATCGACTGAAGTAAGAAGCTGGGCGTGATCATGGGCTCCAGCCGATCGCTGTTTCACCAGGTGAACAAAGTCACAAAAACTGCTGTGCCGAGAACTCCTCCGTGCATTTTTCCTGATCTAAGTTCTACACAGAAGCTTCAGGATAGAATTGCTCTTCTCAAAACTTGTGCAGGCAACACAATTGGACTCGCTCCAGGGATCATGCTGGTCCTTCTCCAAATGTTGAAATTCTGTTTCAGCAAGAGAACTCCTGTGCAGTTGCGATCACATTACACCAACCACACAAGTAATTCATATGTTACCCATGTCCAGATGCTCCACCTTCAGGGCACTCTCTGTTGCTCCAGGACCATAAACATCAAGGGGGAAACTTTCAACCAAGTAAAACTGTAAAACTATTTACAGGCCCCCTGCTACAAACTAGCACCACAAGTTGACCGTCGCTCCATACATGAAGCAGCTTCTCAGGGGAACCTCCTTCCCCAGTCAGAGAGGGAAATTATGAAGCTCTCTCTTGAGCAAGACAAAAAGTGTTAAGACCACCAGCAATTCAAAAAGGCAGCAAAGACCCCCAGGCATGGAAGGAACAGAGATCTGTACCACACCCATCATAGAACTGGAAGCAAACTTTCCACAAGGATGGTAGGCATACAATATTCACACCTATCTCTGAGTTAATGTTGCTCTGCTCAGAGCACACATGGAGCTGCACATTCAGAGCAACACAATAAGTGGATCCTCTGCCCATCACACAAGTTACCAAGACACTTCCCACAGAGGCCACACTCCCATTCCCACGCCCTTCCACCCAGAAACAACTCCTGACAAGCTTCAGCATACTAAATCACTCCCTAATTACTATAGAGTTAACTAAAAAAAACAGGAGTTATTACTCAACTGGAAACCGCTCGCATTTGCCCTTGATGTGCCCGGGGTTCCTGCTGGCCACCAATGTGCCTGGCAGGAACAGGTCAGCTCACCTCTGGTCATTGGAAAAGTGAATGGAGCATAAGCCTGATAGTGATGATTTGTGGTCTCCTTCCAGACCCACGTCCCAGAGGCATGTGTTGTGGGCTGCACTGAGAACCCAAAAGGCCCTAGAAAAGGTTTCAAAACTAGTAAATTTGCACAAAGCAAACATTGGAAGTGAGGCCAACACTCTCCATGGGACAACTTAGGACAAAAGGTACATTTGCAGCATTTGCAGCAAAGGTTTTGAAACATAATGCTAAACATCCATACATTTTACAGGCAGTTCCAAAGGATACACACCACATACATATGCAATGGTACATGTTTACAACAGCAATTGATCTAATGATTTAGCGAAAATTCCTCAATTCTCCTTCACTATCATCCAATTCAGTAGCTTAGTACTACATCCCATCTGATGACGCTGCTTGCTGCATGGCCCCACTTGTCCTCCCCTCCTCACAGCACACATAAGTCGGGCAGACTGATTCACTTCTCGGGTACTGAGAGTGGCTATCAGTGGCTAAGTCTCGCCAGTGTCATTTTTGCAAAGTAGTCAGCAGTAGTCAGGCTTCAAGTCATTCTTTGAGGGGCAGTGAGTATCTGCTGTGCTGGTGGGAAGCTGCCGGTGTCCGTCAACGCCTCTGACAGTCGCTCAGTAGTTGCGACCACATCGGTGAATTACCTCTTATCAGAGGTGGTCAGTCAGTGGATGTGAGATATAATGTGGAGCATCTAATGGATGTGAGAGTCGGTGGGTGCCTGAGGGTGTCATGGCCTCTGTGGTAGGTAAACGCCTGTGGTTCACCTTGACACCCAGTGAATGTCGTTCAAGCCAACGGAAAGTCAGTCAGCAGCTGCAAGGGTGGCAATGTTACCCTGAATGAGTAGCTCGAAGAGGCAGTTTGTGGACCTGAGAGGCAATCAGTGCTCATGTAAGTCAGCCAGCATCTGGTGTCAATAAAGTTCACTGAATACACTAAGTAAGCATCGATATTCATTTATCTGTTGTGTCTGTCAGTGCCTGGGCAAAGCACTCTTTGGCAGTTCTAGACCTGTCAGCCTTAGGGTGGTCTCATCCCAAACTTTTTGCCTTCATCCTCCTGTTTTCCGAATGTGTTTTTGTTTCTTCGGACTCCGCGCACGTTACCACTGCTGACCAGTACTAAAGTGCTTGTGCTCTCTCGTTTAAACATGGTGAAATTAGCGTACACCCGATTGGCATGCTTAATATACTTGTAAATCCTTAGCAAAGTGACACTATCTCCACCCAACAACTTTAAATTTGATGCTACTAGTGGGCCTGCAGCACTTATTACGCCTCCCACTTACGTAGCCTTTGAAACATGTCTTCAGCCCCGTGCGTGTAGTTTTAAACTGCCATTTTGACACAGCAAGATAAACCTATTAACTATTGGGCCCTCAAAGCAAACTCCTCTGTACACATCCCGACCTATGGATGACCCAGAAGAAGGAATGCTGTGCTACTGTGCTGCGTGAAGGACTGAACTCTGCTGCCCTGTGACCCTGCTGCCCTGTGACCCTGCTGCCCTGTGACCCTGCTGCCTGAGTGAGAAGGACTGGACCTGCATCCTGAACCCAAAACTACTCCAGTGAATCCAAGGGCTAGTTGGCTGGCCTCCTGATCAGAGCCTCAGAGACAGACAAGGCTCCAACCACCTTGAACTCAGCACCTGGACTCTGTTGGCTGTAAGGCTTGCTCCCAAACTGGTGCCATCCAGTTCTGGACATTTGGACATGGACCTGAAGGTGCTCTGCCAGCCCAGCTGTGGGCCTAGCAGAACTGAAGAAGTGTAATGCATCGCCCCGCTGCTCCTTGGAACCACAGCTGTGGAACCCATCTCGATGCAGGACCTCACATCGCAGTCCCACAGCCCATCAGAACTACTGCTGTGTGACGCATCCTTAACACAGGATGTTGGAACCCATATTTTAGGTACTTTGTTTATTGGGCCTAACTTGGTGGCTGTATTTGGCCTGCGCTCAATTGTGGTAAGCCTCAACTTGTAACTTTGACCCTGTCCGAAGAGACCAGATAATCTCAGTTGGCGCTTTGTGCTTTTAAGTACTATTTTTACATAATTCTTTAAAATTGCACATCTCCAGTTCAACTGATTGAATTTTTGACATTTTGATGTCAAATCATTTTTTCAAATTTACTCGGTTTTCTAAACGAGTGTGAGATTCTTCTGATGTGTTTTGTTCACTTTACCACTGTTTGTGCTGCATAAATACTTTACTCATTGCCTCTAAATTAAACCTGCCTACTTTTGTGCCAAGTGACCAGAAGGTTAAGCATAGGATAATTTGGGGAAAGATGTGTGTTTGCTGCTTGAGTAGGGTACCACCCACCTCAACCAGTCACCCAATTTCTTACAGGCGGCCGATGCCCATGTGAGTCAGTGACCTTGGGAGGAAGTGAGTGAGGTTAATGTCATTGCAGGTAAGTCAGTGCATTCAAGTAGCCATTTCGAGACAGCGCCTGTGAGAAGCACTTTGTGGCTGGAAGAGTCAACCACTTTGGTCAGTGGTATAAGAATATGTGGCAGGTTGTGAGAGCTGGTGAGCCACTTTAAGGGGCTGTTAAAGAGGATGTGGATCTGGGCCGTCGCTGACAAGCCGGTGCTGTGAAAGAGATCCATTGCAGTTTTAGCATGGACACCAAGAGGTCTGGGACAGGACTCCCCAGCACTATGATGGGGCCAACGAAAGGAACAACCGCGATGATGAAGTATGCCACCTACTGTGGGTGAGAGGGTGCATCCTTTTGGAGTAACACCTCCTCCTCTGGGATCACTCCAGTAACAAACAGTGAGGATCATTGGCTTCTTTAGGAATCATTATATACATATGAGCCTCGACTCCAGGAGTACAGAAGGTCACTCCTGTCTGTGCTTAGAGGCTACCAACCAGTGTTTTGCAGTTTTGACTGTTGTCCTTGGTTGAAAACGTGACATACCAATAGAAAACGAATCCTTCTAAATAGGACATTTTGCACAGACTTGTCACACAGTGCCAACATTGTGAGCATGCACACTCACTGTTCTTCTGTCCTTCATGAATGTATATGAATTTGAAAATACCAATGGTATTTTCAACTTGCTACAAGTCTGCCAAATGTCATGCATATTCATCAAACAATGCTGAACTCCTATGCTAGGCAAGATATACAAATGACCACCCAGCAGCAATTTCACACTCTAATATCTCAAAAACAGTTTGACAAAAACACACAAAAAGCATACTTTCTGCATAAAGTTCAACAAGTTTTACAAGTTTGCTGTAAACCGGTTCAGCGTTTTTTGCTGCAGCTGAGAGCTCAAATGAGTAAACAGATCTTTTTTGCCCTGCATGGAACTTAATTAAAGTGAACATGCCACACCTTGGATTCATATGCTATGCAAGTGCCAATTTCTGGTGCCAGTCCATGGGGATCACAGTCATAGGCAAGTCAAAAATTCCTTTTTAATTGAGAGTGCAGCTGAACCATAACTACACAGTGGCAACTAAAATTGTGCAGTACGTGTGTGTGTGTGTGGATGTGTGTGTGTGGGTGTTTTCACACGCCTCCTGTTTGCCATGTACTGGACTTATCTGGAAGGTTAACACTCCTTCCCACCCTGAGGCCTGTCTCTGAAGTTTGGGTGTTTCCACTTGGAATACAACAGATGCTCCCCCTGGAGCTGTGTGTGGAGGAATAATTTGTTAGGGCTTGCATTTTGGCATGTTTTCATCCACACCACCCTCTGTATTTCATCATCAGGAGAGAACAAACCAGTCTTAGGCATTGGCGTTATCCTGGCAACCTCTGGAGGATGCACACTGTGGGAAGAAGACACAAAACCCATAATCATCTGCTTTTACTGAGGGATGTCCACTTTACATGACAGGAGAACTCAGTGGCCTACGGGTGTCGCCCACACCATGCAGATCTGACACATATGTTTTGTGCACTGTGGCTCACGCGCAGATGATTCTAACCTGAAGGGCACATCTGCAGATATCTCACTGAGATGCAACGGCACAGTTAGTACAAGTGTGTCAGAGAGGCTGAGATGTGTAGTCCAGATCTGGAAGGCTTGTGTGTATGGGTCTATGGAGGGAGTGTGGTCTCATTTCAAATAGACAGAACATAAGGTCAGATGTCCAAAGCGTTTTAGCAGCTGCAAACGGGACGATTCGCAGAATTGGGCCGTTTGCGACTGCTAAAAAGCTTTTTGGTATGTACCAATGTAATTCGGTATTAGGAAGGAGCGTATTAAGAACATCTCTTCCTAATACCAAATCGAGGTGGTATGTTTTAATGTTTTGCGACTGAAATGCAGTCACAAAACATTCACTGGTTACCTCCAGTTATTCAAATTGGTGGTAACCCATTTGCAAATAGGAAGCAGTCCCCAAGGGACCAGGTCTCCTTTGTGAATGACTGCCAAAGCATTTTTTAAGAGCAGGCAGTGGTCCCAAAAGAAAACTTTTCATTTTCTTTTTAAGGAAAACGGGCTGCATTTAAAAAAAAGATTGCTTTATTGAAAGGCAGTCACAGACATGGTGGTCTGCTGAGCCCTGCAGGCTACCATCCCTGTGATTTCTGTGATTCCCAGTAGGTCGCAAAGCCAGACCTACCTCCTGAATATTAAAGAGGTAGGTCTATTTGCAATCCACTGGGAATCTCAAACGAAGCTCAATAGAGTTTCGTACATTTGAAATTTGCAATTTCTTCATTGTGATTCACAAGAATAGCAATTAGAAACTCACAATTTCTAGCACACGTACATGTGGGCCATATTTTGTTTCTTGCTTCAAGTGATGCATTTTGTGAGTTGTGCATTTTGAGTACTGAAGACAGTCAGTAAGATGTGGGAGAACAAGCAGTCCAGTCTGATGTAAGGTCTTGATAGCTCCTGGGTGGACATAGGGAGGTCCCACCTTATGAAAACTGCTCCATCCACTGCTGTGTAGTGAAAGGGGGAGACGCAAACACTCACCAGTAGCTGGGTCCACCTATGTGCAGATGGATGGAAACACTCAGCAAGATCTATGGCCTCTTTAATTGGCCCCTTCCTCTATTTCCAGCTTCACTCCTGAAGACTCTCATGGACAAGCCTTACTTTTTCACAGTTTCCCACACAAGCCAGAAGCTGATGTATGACACTTTGTGTACATTTCCTTAATAATGATGTGAGGATTGAGCCAGCACCTGTGCAAGAAGGAAGAGTTACAGAAAGGGCACCACACTTATCCGGCAGAAAACAGCATTTGTTCCTTGCACGACATCACGCCTATGTTTGTCTTGGCGCCGTGGTGTTTCCATTAGAGAACATCTTCAACTGCCCTGGCACCCATGCGGAAGAGAAATGTCCTCTTGGCACTAAGCTGGCACCCACTGCATTTTCCCAGGGATTAACATCTGATGGAATCACTGATTGTGACCTATTTTGGACCAGGGTGAGGACCAAAAGAACAACCCTCTTAGTGGTGAAAGGCTACTGCCTTTACCAGGGGTTAAGCAGCATGAGCGTGGTGGGGGCAGCATACCGTGTAGTGATCACTAGGAGTGAATAGACCTTTCCACCTGTGTCACTGGAGTGAGGCCTACAGGCTCATTCATTTGAAGTTCTGCTGCTATGTGCTCGACTCACCCTTGGCCCTCATCGGTTTGGTGTGCAGGGCTGCGCGTTCCATGTGTGTAGGACGTGCTGAGTGTATGTGTGCTTGAGAATTGTGCAATACCGGGATGGTGCAGTGCATGTAAATTAAATGCATGTGCTGGGTGTGTATGTGCCTGTGAATGGCACAATACATGGAAGACTCTGGGTTCCATTTGGGGAGACCCAGGATTAACTAGAGGAACATGAGGAGGTAGAGGAATGCCCCCGTCAGATTTGTGGATTGCTACTTCCCTGTGAGCCGTCTGACACACACACACACTGGGGGAAGGGCCATCCAGACTCTTCAGTACACACCTTAAAGGGTGCTCTTTGATTAAGAGAGAGGTCACTAGGAGAGGGGCTGTGCACATCTCAGGAAGGAGATGAGGCTTATAAGAGAATCATAAAGTAGGGCTGAGATGCTGGGGTAATCTTTTGATTCACATCACTCTGGCTGACATACAGGTGCGACCCTCTAGTCACTCACATGGTCAGTGTTTTGGGGCTATCAGATTTGAGTTGCTCCTACAGTGATAGATTTCTTTCTGGGGGTAGGGCAGGGCAGAGGCGAGGACACCTGAAAAGGAGAGCAGACCCCCAACATAAAGTTCAGAGACTCAGATTCTAAGTCATGTTTGGTTCAAGGCACCTAAAGTTGTCAATTGTCAGGCATCCAGTTGGGCTGTGCAAGTGGGAGAAGCTCTGCAAGACGTCTGCCTGTGACACGGGCTGAAGGCCCTGGCCAGCCAGTCTCCCAGCAGGGGGAGGGGACATCACCAAGGGAATCCAAGATCACCTGTCACTGGAGCACCTGTGCCCATCTGCTTGCCAAGACTAGTGTGCCCTGTGAGGGAGAGGAGAACGCTGGAGAGAGCGAGGTACAGTGGGGGATTCTGGCAGTTGGATCCCTGTAGCAAGGCGTGAGGAGATGGCTGCTGCACTGAACCTTGTCGTTACCCATATGCAGGGATGAGGCTGCGACCTCCGTATGCCTGAGTAGAGCTGCCATAATGCGCACAGTAACTACTGATGAACAGATTGGATCATTGCCCGTGTGCAGGTTAAGTTGGCAGCCTGGTGGGGCTACCATGAAGAGTAATGCCATGCTGATTGGGCTGTAGACCGTGTGCGGAGCTAAGTCAGCGATCCTGTATGCCGGGTGGGGCCACCGGGAAGATTGCTGCTGTGCCAATCGGACCATAGTCCAAATACTGAGTGGAATTAGTGACTTTGTATGTCAGTGGGTGCCACAGCGACAAGGCTAGGAGTGTGGTCTGGATAAGATCATCACCAGAGGAGAAGGCCACTGTTGTGACCCAAGAAGATCCAATCCCAAACTGAGACAAGTACCAGGAATGTTGCAACCCATGACCTGTGGGGAGGATCCCAAGAGATTTAACAAACAGTGGAGGAGCATCAAGGGACCTCCAGAGGCAGCCTCAAGAGGACCACATGTGTGGAACGCGAGGAATCTCAACCTCTGCTCCTACTGGCCACATCTGAGGAATTTACCGCAGACAGGCACTACAGCTTCGGCGCCTGTGAAGGGGGCATGCTCAAAGACTCTCCTATCCTCTGATGCAGGTAAACTGATTTGCGGGCTAGGTGGCTCCGGGGGAACTTCCCTACCATATAGCTCTTCAGCGCTGGAACACTTTTGTCTTTTATAAGGAATCAGAGTGAGACTCCTGAGACTCGGACTACTAGTGGGTTTAACCTGAATGTTGCCCACAGCGAATGGGGAACAGTCATTCCCCCTGGAGAGAGGGAAGTAGGGCTAAGGGACCTGGGTACAAAACACTAGAGTCCTGCCTACGGCACTGTAAGCATTGTTTGTGAATGTCAAATCATGCTCTGTGATGGTATATAAATACTCCTGGTTTCATAAAAATTATTATTTGACTGGGAAATCATTTATTGCAGCTGCTGAACATATTATGAGTTGTGCAGATGTGTTCACCCACTGTATCTGCCTACCCTGGAGAAGCCTTGAACTGCTCAACCTGCGCTGCCACTGAGAGTCAAGTGCTGTAAGGGTTTTTGGCCCTGTTGCTCAGGATCCATAGTAAGTCGGGTCCCGGGACAACAGGGGTAAAAGGCCTTAACCCCTGCACATGAACAGAACAATGCCTTCCACATGGAATCCATTTTCCCAATTTTTTTTATGCCCCAAAGCCTCAAAGACGATGCAGGACTTGCTTAAAATGAGGTTATTGTGTCCACATCGCTTAAGAAGACTTTGCTATATTTAAATAAATCACAATGCAAATATCCAGACTTCCAAGCACTATAACATCTACTAGGCGATGACAAATCTCAGAAGATTTATAGAAGCTGAACGACTTACACAGCTCCTGAGGCGGCTTCACACTCATCATATCCCTCTCCTCAGGTCAGATTCTCAACAGCTTATTTGATCCTGTAAAACCAGTTTAGGGATAACTGGTGGCTTCCTGTATTTTATACAGCTGACAGTGCTTAATTTGTGCCGGTGGTTTCCAGTGCAGGGCACAGACACGTAGTTTTCTGTCTCAAGCATTTGCTGCGAGCAAAAGACACATATGGGAAAGACGGAGGATGAGAAAAACGAAAAAGCGTCACAATGGTAGAAAGCAGAAAGCTGCAAGAGTGAGTTGAAGGGGCAGGTTCTGACTGTAAATGGATTAAAGAGGCCTGAGATGGCTTCAGGATTAAGCTGCCTCATTATTCTGTGTTGACACATTTAATTGCATCAGCCGCGTGTTTCAAAGGAGAGCCTTGTGCACCGGCAAGTTTTATTTACAAATTAACCACCAATACAGCAATAGATATATTGAACTTCACACTTCTTGACAGCATCACAAGTTGTATCTCAGTTTCCTTGCTCTACCAGGAGGAGCTTATCTTCTCTAGCTTAGGTTCTGGACCTCTGTTCAAACATGGTGCTGAACACTTGAGTGGGCTCAACAGACCTTTTCACTAGCCACATGTCCATCTGGTAATTCTGCACCAAGTATGAAATCACAAATGTCGAATTAGCCAGGCAGTGGTTGTAGGAACACAGCAGCCTGACCACTTCTAACCGAGGCGGGAAACTGAGGCTTTGGTGGGGGGGGAGAGCAACGCCTTACCTTACCAAACCTTAGGTGATCCCTTTAAACCACATTGGCTGTAAAGGCCACCCGCCTCTCTCTAGCACATATCCTTTAACTTTAGAGCCTGAGAAGAAGGTGGAAAGTTGCTAGCCCACCACCCCATCAATTAACCCACTGAGTCCGCCTAATGCTGTTGGCCTATTTTTTAGTGCAACACCTTGACTTGACCCCAGCGCACCCCACTTCTAGTGCATTCCCACTATTCCAGATTCTATCTGCCAGTCAAAGGCCTTTGATTGGCTATCAATAACCACAACACTACTGCAATCAATACTACGCCCAGCACCACCCACTGGTATACAAGGGCACTGCGTTTAGCAGCAGCTATTTCTCTGTTTTTTCACTATCCTCATATTTGCACCAAATGATTTAAGAACTTATAACGACCAAAGGCTGGACAACCCCCAAAATTTAAAAGCAGCTTAACCACTGGAATACAGGATTCCTTCAAGTCCCCCCAAATGGAGAACCTTAAACTGCTGCATTCTGTAACAAAGGAGTCATCTTTCAGAAAATCCTAGAACAAGAGGTTTCCTTTGTCTTGTTTAATATCAATGGTGTCTACTTTCAGTGTAGGTCTTACACCCAGGAAACCATGCTCGCAGATGACACCCCAGCAGGTGCTTGCTTCAAGCGTGCTCACAGCGGGACTGAGTACTCATCTCAACAGGAGCCCTCTCCAGCGCACCCCTGCACTACTACCTCCAACGCCTGTGATCTGGAATGGCCAGCACACGCGCCTTCGAAACCTTTGCAACCACTGGGGCTCCACCCACACAGGCAGCCTGCTGGAAAACCGGGGTTGAATGCCTTGAGACATACTTTGACACCATTGGTGTGAAGGTTGAAGGGAAGCGTCCATTGCTCCTGCACCTGGGGGTGCGGACATTCTTAAAATCTCCAAAACAGTCATTGAAGAGGTGCCCCACACGTACACCACACTGAAGAATGCCATTACAGCACATTTTTAACCTTATGCCAATCCTGACTACGAGAGGTTCTTACTGTGACAAGCACAGCAAAAGCCAGAAGAGTCGGTAGATGTCTTCTATGCCAGTTTAAATGAGCTGGCCCACATATGCATGCTGCCAGAAGAAGAGGATGCAGTACGGGCTTAGTTCATCCAAGGGTGCGCGTCCTCGAAACTACGCGAGCGCATCCTCCAGGAGCCCAACATGAGCATGAGGGACATCCTTATGCTGGGGCAATCTAAAGAGTTGTCCAAAGCTTGTGCAGTGCACATGGAACAAACACCAACCCCTGTAGTCAAGTCTGAACCAGTCAACACGGTGTTCAAGATTCTACCAAGCCAAGGGCTGAAAGGCCCACACCAAAGACAAACAGCTGTTTCTGCGAATGGTGTACAGGCCCAGTACCATACCCAGGCGAATGCCCTGCAAAAGGGAAGATGTGAAGCACAAGTGGAAATTTGAACTACTTCTCTAAGGTACGCCACGTGACACCCTGGGGGATGCTAACCAGCTCCAAGAAGCCAGTATGAGCTGTTGCCGCTGTCCCCTCCTCATCCTCCAACAGTGACATGGACGATGACCAGGAGATGGTTCACTTGGTGAGGACGGTAAGCCCTACCAACATCAGCGGAAGCTACCCACATGCCAAGTGGTAGTACATGGCCACCCCATTTCAGCTCTGATGGACACTGGAGCCTCAATCAAACTCATGGCCGCAGCAGTGTGCAAGAGCCTGCCAAACCCCCCACTCTTTGACCAACCAGGTTACAAGTGTATGCTTTTGGAAATCCCCAACTGCTAGAGATGAACGGCGTCTTCACGACAAACTTTACGCACAAGACCACCAGCATACCCACTAAAATATATGTTTTGCAAGAAGGATCCGGATTTCTATAAGGTTGTCAGAATGCACAAAGCTTGAGCCTCGTCCAGTTCGCATTTGACATGGAGAACCTCATTCAAGAGTTTGCCATCCTCTTTGAAGGCACTGGGTGCCAGCGAGGCCCCCCACTCTGACTACACATTGAGGAATCCATAACCCCAGTCACACTGAGACATCGAAGGATTGCTTTCCACCTCCGCCCGAAAGTGGGAAAGTGCCAATCACCTTCAGGAAAAATGATCACCCATCATTCAGGCCCCAAAAATTGCAAATCATCTAAATCAATCTTACAAATTAAAGTTGAACACCCTCCCTCACTGTCTGCTATCACATGAATCAACAATCATCACTCACAATCATTCAATAATATATCACTCATTGGTGCAATAGTTATCTGTTCCAATCCAAGCATGGTGGTAGGTACACAATTGTATCTCCTCTTTGATGCAAGAAACAGATTGGAATTTGGCAGTGTTTTATATCAAATGATCTTCTACGGCAGCCCTTCTAGGCGATGAAAAAAGAAAGATCATAGCAGTGGACGGTACAGGTTAATTTTTGCTAAGTAAATTAAGTTTGTAAAGGCCAATCACTTCTCGGCAAAATGATCATCCATCATTAAGGCCACAAACCATGCAAATCATCTCAAACAAGATTACAAATTACAGTTGAACACCCTCCCTTACTGTCTACCACCAGATGAAATATCACTCACAATCACTCACTCATTGTTGCAGTAGTTGAAGTTACCTCTTCCTCTCCAAGCACGGGCAGGCTGGGTAGTAGGTACACAATTGTATCTTTGATCCAGGCAACACATTGGGATTTGCTATTGGCACTCTTGTAAATCAGTGCTCTTCTGGCGCAGCCCTGCTAAGTGATGCAAAAAAGGATAGGCATGTGAGGAGACAGGCGTGTTCTCCAAAGTCATGAAGGAATTGTGCGGGTTTCTTCTCTGCACACTGGCCCAACTGCAATCTGGCAATACATGTGACTAAAAAATGGTGGAGCAGCATAAATCTGACAATGTTCCTCTAGCTACTTTTTCTTTTTTTTTGCAAAGAAAGAAGTTCAACGAGAAAAGTTCTATGGTGGCACTGGCACACTCCATCCAGGAAGTACAGTTTGTCCTCAGACTCAGGGGGTTCATCCAGAAGTTGGTCAGCGAACGTTCTTAATTCTGACCAATCATCCTCTTTCTCCTCCTGTGGTGTTTTGGGAATGGTGTAATCAAGTGGTATAAAATGTTGGCTAATTTTGATCATGGTTAATCTCTCCACATTTTGAGGCAAGAGACTGGTCCTTCTCACTGGAACAACTGCACCAGTTGCGCTGAACACATGTTCAGTAGACACACTGGCTACAGGACAGGACATATACTTTATTGACAGCCTGCTTGGCTCTGTCCATTGGCTCATCTTCCCATATCAACACACCAATGGGTTAGATACTCCTGGAACACCCTCTGAATGGAAAAGGCTGGTGGGAAATGAAACATTATCCACAGGGTAGCGCTGCTACCCTGGCGGGTGGTGTTTCAACTCGCCGCCAGGCTGCCTGACAGCGGGAGCCTGGCGGTGGGTGAGGGCTGCCGCTGGCGACCCTCACCATGATCATAATATGGTGGTTTTGCCCATCATGCCGGCTGGCGCCTTCAGCCGCCACTGCCGGCATGGCGGGCCACTGCCAAGTTCATAATGAGGGCCATAGTAATTGATCTGTTTGTACTGCTCAAACAGACGTCGCAACGTATAAAAGTTTGAGTTCCAACATGTTGGCACTTCCTGTATCAGGGCTTTAAATGCTGAATGGCTGAAATGAGTTCAGATTTGTCTGCAGGTGGTCAGTATGTTGCTGACTATGTCTTCTTTCTTGAGAAACTCTTTGACAACCAGGCTGCTGTAGTGCATTATACACAGGACCCTGAAATAGCCTCCGTCTGATATGGCCTTGACTGTGTTACTGCCATTGTCTGTGGAAACAAATCCAGTTCGGAGACCTCTGGGTTGCAACCATTCAGATATCTTGCTATTAAATTCATCCAAGATTTTTGCAGCTGTTTGTGATTTTTCCATGTCAAACACTGCTACTGTTGCATGATGACGAACGCTCTTAAAAATTTTGTCAGTGCCAAGACCTGTAGATAGCTTTTGCTTTACCCCCACAAAAGAGATCCAGTGTGCAGTGATGCACATGTAATCAATCACCTGACAACTGGTCAACGTGTCTGCCGTCAGGTGGATAGTGTGGACACCACTTTTCTGCAAAGCTTTCCCAACCAATTGCGGCACATCATGATGCAGTGCTGGAACCGCAACTTTGGCAAAATAGGACTGACTTGGAACCTTCCATTTTGGACAGAGGGCTGCCACAAATTCTAAGAATCCCAACCCCTTCCACAACAGAAAAAAGGATTAGGTCCAGCGCTACCATTTTTGCCAGCTTCCCATTGTACAAACGTGCCATTGGGTGGTTGCGGTCATAGGGCCCCTCCTGCCTAAACATGCCTGTTGTAGTAGTCAGGATTTTCTTCTTTTCTGGGGCCACCGGTAGGTGGTGGTAGACACAATGTGCATTGTGGTGCAGAGACCTTATGCCTTAGTGTCTCAATCTGACAATGGCTCTTTCTGTGCCATTGTGAGGTCACTAAGATGGGTGATTCTGGCACACTGCTGGGGAAAGGCCTTCTTTGTGTGAGGCTGATGTCACCCTCTTCTTCCTCACCTTCCACTGTGATTTGGCCAGTTGTAGCTGATGTTTCCCGACTCTCTTCACAATCACCATCATGACCACGTTCAGCATTTTTTTAAGGTCCTCCTCCAACCCGAGTGCCTGATGTTTTTTAATATGTGCCATCTGGCCTCCAGTACCATAATGTGAACCAGGCTCACATCGACAAACACTGGCATGGCAATTAGAGCATATTGCAATGTTTTCCTCCTGTTTGCTAAACTTAAAAAAGTCTCAGACTGGGGAGAAGTACTGGGCCATTGCCAATGCCTGAAGAAGAATGGGAGGTAGGTGGGTGTGTTGATTGCCTCTCTGCAGTGCATACTTCCACTGAGGTAGGGGTTGGTTCAGGTCTCAGCTGGGGCCTTACAAATAGGAAGCTAGTGATGCTGCCTGTGCCTCATCCCTCGGAGAAGGTTGAATGATAATGTTGGACTCCTCTGTGCCAGCTTCCACTATGACTGGCTTATCTTTGTCATCCTCCTCATCATCATCCCCTTCCAAGATTCTAAGGCTTTCTGGGACTCTTCTTTTCCCTTGCCTCTCCTGGCATCTCTCCATGTCCCTATCATTGTCATCAGAAGTGGCGCTTGGAGAGGATAGTAGAGTAGTGCCCTTCCCTTTCCTTGCTGAAGATCTGAGAGCCATTGATTCTAAAAGAGGAGGTTCTTGCTCTGCAGGAAGCTCAACCTCGTGTTCTGCTCTGACTTCGGGAAGATCTACTATTGCCAGCTGTGGCTGCTGTCCACTTTGCTCTTTTTCTTGAAACAATTGGACACTTCCTTGCGAAAGGGACAAATTCACTTCAACATCACTGCTCGTCGGCATCGCCATGATTGTAGTGGCCGCCTCAATGACGGACATGGTCTTGGGCTTAGGTTGGGGTGGTGCTATTGATGCGGAAGTGCTGCTCCCAGGTTCCTCCCTTAGGCTGGTGTGGCAGGCACACTTCTCCCAAAAAAGATTGCCATTTGCGCGCCACTGGTAGAAAGGTGTTACTTCTTCCTGACCACTTTCTTGGGGGACAACTTTCATTGGGGCCATCTTAAAGCTCTCAGTTGGCGGTGGCACTAAGCTGCACAGGTTGTAGAGATTGGATGGCTGAAATAACTGGACAGGCCGTCTCTTTGTCAGTACTTCAGGTGATGTGACATCTCTTGTCTTGTGCACCTAAAAGCAACCAAGCAAGAAAAACGTGTAGTTAGTGAAACGTGATTTTGTTGCAAATTGAAATAGTACAGACAAGTGCAATATTAATGTGATTGGTTACTTATGTAATAAATACTCATTTAATCAAACATTTTGAAGTCAAGCCTCACCACCATACCATAAAAATTCATTTTAAATCAGGCAACACAACATGCAGATATAGTTCTTGGTATGGGAGGACGAAAAGAAAAAAACTATTGTGAGGAAAGGACAAAGGAGGCCCAAATTAAAATGAAATAAAAGGAAGGAAATAATATAGGCAATGTTCATGAGAACATCTTTTCGTATACTACAATGATCCCCATGCGTTTCAATATTATACTGGTATCACATCAATTCATGCAACGCCATGGCAGATTGGCTGGAAGCATTACATGGCTGCCAGCCACACAGTCAAACAATAACAACAAGCAAGGAGGCACGGGGAAAAAGAACACATGCAAGCCTATGGCAAAGTCACACTGGCTGCATATACAAAATGTTTGCCAGCCACATGGTCAAACACCAAGGAGCAAGGAGGCATGGGGAACAAAGAATACATGCAAGCCTATGACAAAGACACACTGGCTGCATGCACAAAATGGCCGCCAGTCACATGGTCAAACAACAACAACAAGGACCAAAGAGAGCAAAGGACACATGCAAACCTACGGCAAAGGCACACTGGCTGCATGTACAAAATGGCTGCCATCAACATGGTCAAACAACAAGGAGCAAGGAGGCACGCAAAACAAAGAAAACATGCAAGTCTATGGTAAAGGCACACTGGCTGGATGCACAAAATGGCCACCAGACACATGGTCAAACAAAAACAACAAGTAGCAAGGAGCCATGGGGAACAAATAACTTATGGCAAGGGTATTCTGGCTGCATGGTCAAACAACAAGGAGCAAGGAGGCGTGGGGAACAAAGAACAGATGCAAGCCAATGGTAAAGGCACACTTGATGGATGCACAAAATGGCTGCCAGCCATGCGGTCAAACAACAAGGAGCTAAGAGAACAAAGAACACATGCAAGCCCATGGCACGGACACAATGGCTGCATGCACAAATTATCTGCTAGCCACATGGTCAAACAACAACAAGGAGCACGTGGAACAAAGAACACATGCAAGCCTAGGGCAAAGACACACTGGCTGGATGTACAAAATGGCTGCCAGCCACATGGTCAAACAACAACAAAGAACAAGGAGGCATGGCAAACAAAGAAAACACCCAAGCCTGGCAAAGGCACATTTGATGGATGCACACAATGGCTGCCAGCCACATGGTCAAACAGCAACAACAAGGAGCAAAGAGAACAAAGAACACATGCAAACCTATGGCAAAGACACCATGGCTGGATGCACAAAATAACTTCCAGAAACATAGTCAACCAACAACAACAAGGAGAAAGGAGAGCAAATAATACATGCAAGCCTAAGGCAAAGACACACTGGCTGATGCATAAAATAGCCACCAGCCACATGGCCAAACAGCAACAACAAGGAGCAAGGAGGCATGGGGAACAAAAAACACATGCAAGCCTATGGCAAAAGGCACACTGGCTGCATGCACAAAATGGCTGTCAGCCACTTAGTTAAACAACAACTTAGAGGAGGGAGCACAAAAAACACATGCAAGCCCATGGCACAGACACACTGGCTCCATGCACAAATTAGCTGCTAGCCACATGGTCAAACAACAAGGAGCACATGAAACAAAGAACACATGCAAGCCTATGGAAAAGACACACTGGCTGGATGTACAAAATGGCTGCCAGCCACATGGTCAAACAACAACAAAGAGCAAGGAGGCATGATAAACAAAGAAAACATCCAAGCCTGGCAGAGACACACATGATGGATGCACAAAATGGCTGCCAGCCACATGGTCAAACAGCAACAAAGAGCAAGGAGGCATGGCAAACAAAGAAAACATCCAAGCCTGGCAAAGGCACACATGATGGATGCACAAAATGGCTGCCAGCCACAGGGTAAAACAGCAACAACAAGGAGCAAAGATAACAAAGAACACATGCAAGCCTATTGCAAAGGCACCATGTCTGGATGCACAAAAAAGCTTCCAGCAACACGGTCAACCAACAACAACAAGGAAAAAGGAGAGCAAATAATACATGCAAGCCTAAGGCAAAGAGACACTGGCTGATACAGAAAATAGCCACATGGTCAAACAGCAACAACAAGGAGCAAGGAGGCATGGGGAATAAAAAACACAGGCATGCCTATGGCAAAGACACACTGGCTGGATGCACAAGATGGCCACCAGCCACATGGCCAAACAAAAGCAACATGTAGAAAGGAGCCATGGGGAGCAAAGAACACATGCAAGCTTATGGCATAGGCACACTGGCTGTATGTACAAAATGGCTGGCACCCACATGGTCAAACAACAACATCAAGGAGAAAGGAAAGCAAAGAACACATGCAAGCCTATAGCAAAGACAACATGGTCAAACAACAACAAGGAGCAAGGAGGCATGGGGAACAAAGTACACATGCAAGCCATGGGTAAAGGCACACTTGATGGATGCATAAAATGGCTGCCATCCACATGGTCAAACAACATCAAGGAGCAAAGAGAACAAAGATCACATACAAGCCGATGGCAAAGACACACTGGCTGCATGCAAAACTTAGCTGCTAGCCACATGATCAAACAACAACAACAAGGAAAAATGGGGAACAAAGAACAAATGCAAGCCTAGTGCAAAGACACACTGGCTGGATGCACAAAATGGTTGCCAGGCACATGGTCAAACAACAACAACAAAGAGCAAGGAGAGAAAAGAATACATGCAAGTCTAAGTCACAGACACCTTGGCTGGGTGCCTGAAATAGCCACCAGCCACATGGTCAAACAACAACATCAAGGATCAATGAGAACAAGGAACACATGCAAGCCTACGGCAAAAACACACTGGCTAGATGCACAAAATATCTGCCAACCACATGGTCAAACAACAATAACAAGGAGCAATGAGGCATTGGGAACAAACAACACATGCATGCCTATAGAAAAGACACACTGACTAGATGCACAAAACAGCTGCCAGCCACATGGCCAAACAACAACAACAAGGAGCATGGAGGGGAAAGCATGCATGCAAGCCTAGGTCAAAGACACCATGACTGGATGCCTAAAATAGCCGCCAGCCACATTGTCAAACAACAACAACAAGGATCAAGGGGAACAAAGAACACATGCAAGCCTAGGGCAAAGACACACTAGCTAGATGACCTAGATAGTTGCCAGCCACATGGTCAAACAATAACAACAAGAAGCAAGAAGGCATGGAGAACAAAGAACACATGGAAGCCTATGGCAAAGACACATTGACTAGATGCACAAAACAGCTGCCAACCACATGGTCAAACAACAACAACAAAGAGTGAGGAGGCGTGGGACACAAAGAACACACCCAAGTCTATGGCAAAGGCACACTGGCTGCATGCACAAAATGGCTGCCAGCTAGATGGTCAAATAACCCCAACAAGGAGAACAAAAAATACATACAAGCCCATGACAAAGACTAACTGGCTGGATGCACAAAATGGCCATCAGCCACATGGTCAAACAACAACTGTGAACAAGGAAGCATGGAGAACAAAGAACATATGCAAGGATAAGAACATAAACTACACAAAATGGTCCATGGCCACACGGCATGGATAGCAAAGACAAATGGTGGATGATGGCAAACATGCACACACACACACACACACACACTGGCCATAAGGAGGCATGGTTGTAACACTGAAGGAAACACACATTCTCCTATACCATCAAATATTACCTCACAACATTTACACTTTTTGCAACTAAAAAAATGAAATGCAAACATTAGACAAATTATAATTTAATTCAATGTCATCCCTGCCCTAAATGAAGTTTTAAAGACAAGTACTACTGAAACATTTATTTTATGAACTGATGACCACTAGTACGGGGCCTACTGGGTAGATGGCCCTTTGGAAATCTAGGCCACAGAATAAAATAATATTCCAAATGTTACAAACACGTAGAGAAGGTACTGAGCTGTGCTACACTTATACTTTGCAAAAGATTAAAAATCAATGAAATGCAAAATAAATATTAACTAGGCAACAAAGCAATACTGGTGCATGCCCAAGCACATAAACCATACTTGTATACAAGGGTTTTTCAACTTACTTGTATGATTTAACAAAAACAAAAGGCCCGATTATAAGTCTGGCGGTCTGAGGACCGCCAGACTCGTGGTGACACTCAGAACGCTGCAACTGTGGCAGTCCGACTGCTACATTACAACCCTGGCGGTCAAACCACCAGAGGATCGCTGTTACAATCGGGAACAGTGGTCCCAACAGGGTGACAGCTGCCTGAGTTGTAGTCAATCAGGGAGGTGCTAAACTCAGCGCCTCCTGGATGATTACAACGTACCTTACCACCAGCCTTACCATGGCTGTCACCCTGCCATGCAAAGGCTGGTGGTAAGGGTGTGCTGTTGGCTACAATGGCATGGGCAGTGCAGGGCCCCCTTGCCCAGCACCGTCAGAATGTGCATTGTCTGCTTTGCAGACAGTGCACATTCCAGGGGTGCTGGATGGCCCCCCTGTGTGACAGTATTGTACTCTGCTTCCTGTGGAACTGAGTCCAGTGCTGCTGCACAGTTTGCACTGGGATGACTAGCTGAAACCTTGGCTTCCGCCACTCAGCCCAGTGTAAAACTTGTAATGGGTCTGGTGGGGAGACCGCCAGCTACGCAGCAGTCTCCTCACCGCAAGTCTGGCAGTCTGGTTTTCTGACCCCCAGACTCATAATAAGGCCCAAAGTTCTTAAATCCAAAGGTAAATCCAGGAGACAAAGAAAGAGATACTTCCACCTCGAAATCCAAGAGAAAAGTGACCAGAAGATGGACAAAGCACTAGAGGAGCCTGCTGTACAGGAACAAGTAGTCTCGGGAGCACTTCCTCCATGTTTGAAAAAAAAAGCTTCTCACACTAAAAAACAACTTGCAACATCTATTGGAGAAGAAAATCCACTCAAAAGCCTCTTTTTGACTTCAGGTAGATGCATCTCAACAAGAAAATATACTTCAGGTGCATTTGCAGCACTTTTTTGGCCGGCATAGCGGCCAGAAGCAGTGCTAACTAACGCGAAATCTTGCGTGCATGCCCGGAAGCAGTGCGAGTAAACGAGAAATCTTGCACATGCGCTAGTGGCCCGAGAGTATTGCGGTGCTTGCGAGTGCCATAAACAAATCTTGCATGCACGAATGAACTCCGTATGGTTGAATTCGGGAACTCTGTGCTACTCTGCGTAGCGCAAAGTGTCCAAATTCCAAAAACTCTGCTAGAGGAGCAGAGTTTTGTGCCCAGACCTAATCGGGAGTACCCTTCTCAGCATCATAAGGTGGTCATGTGTAGTCCTCGTGACTGTTGTGATGTGGTGACTGGATGAAAGATGCGTCCAGCCAGGATTCAGTGCTCTGGCTATCTGTGTTGGAGATGGAAGTACTTCTAGCTCCAGAGGTCATACAAAATGTCGAGTGTAGTCTGGTGCACACCATAGTTCTTAAGATGTTTAGGGACAGGTAGCTCTCCTTCATCCTCTGTGATTAGAGTAGGGGGAGCTGTACTGATATTACTAGAGTCCCTGCCTCTGGCCCTCTCTGCTACCTACATAGTACAAAGTACCTGCTCCAGCGTGCACCACAGTAGAAGGTGCAGGTGAGCCGGGACCAGGTCATGTGCAGAAACACTGCTCACCACTGCCCAGAGGGTTTTGTATCTTCTGATGTTTGAACTAAGGTTAACCTGCTCACAATGAGCTGTTCATTGGTTCAAGGAGAAATGAGGAGGAGAATTATGCAGATCTGGTGGCCATATGATGGTTATAGCTATCTTCACTGATTTACTTTCTTTGGACCAACATTTTCTCTATTGATTTTCTCTTTACAGAATGTTACCCTCTGTCATATGTGTGCACAGAACTGAGCAAAAGAGCAGAGCTTTCTAGAGGTCATGCAATGTTGTAAAGGGAAAACGTCTTCTACACACTACTGATCAGCACATACTTGCATGCTCCCCCATGATGCCAGCAGGGCCTTCTGATCAGTGGTACTGCAGTGACAGGGACCCAGAAGGTCTCAGTCAGATAGTGGATGGCACCGCGTGCAGGTGCTGGTAGTCTCTAGAAAGCTAGCTGTCGAACTTCTTTGTGGCGTTAGTTAGGGGCAAAGCTTAACCATATCAAATGCCTTATCCAAGATGGTGGTCTCCCCATTGGGAGTTATTGGAACATCCCAGTCCAAGCTGTGGTGGGTGTTTATTCCTAGGAGGTCAGTTACTGTTCAGGCATACATATGGCAGTGTTTAAAAATGCAGGATGTGTCTCAATGCATTCATCCCCCAATCGTTTGTCATGCTATTCATCCCCTTGTCACACATTTGTATCCCCAATATTACTCAGCAGATTGGATTCTTCTTTTGTAGTGATCCTCTTTTGTGGGTTTTCTGGCTTTGCATCATTTGCTTTTATAGATATTTGTCATCATTGAGGACCTGCTTCACAAAGGTAAACTTAGACCTAGCATCTAATTTTAAACCTTAATTCTAAATTAAGACTTCAATTCTAAAATTAGACTTCAGGTCTAATCTTAGTCTTCAGGTCTAAACTTGACTTAAGGTCTAAAACTTGACTTCAGGTCTAAACTTAGACTTCAGGTCTCCTCATGTCTAAAACTTGACTTCAGGTCTAAACTTAGACTTCAGGTCTAAACTTTACTTCAGGTCTAAACTTACACATCAGGTCTAACTTTACCTTTGAGCCCTAAGTTTAAACCTGAAGTCTAAGTATATCTTTGTGAATCAGGCCTTTACACTTCAGGTCTAAAGTTAGACATCAGGTCTAAGCTTAGACTTCAGGGCTAAGTTTAGCTTTGTGAATTAGATCCACAATTTGGATGGGCTTCCTTGTGGATCTTCTGACTGGAACTATGCCTTACTCTCCTTCCTGATGTGGAGGTGCGTTTGTGCTGATTTCACCAACACAGTCTACAGCTTCAATTGAAGCTACAAGTCATCCAAAGAATGTTTTACCCCTTTGTGGGGTTTTCCTCAGAACTATAACCTCCTAAAGGAGACACCTGTCAAATCAAATCAAATCATTAACATTTATAAAGCGCGCTACTCACCCGTGCGGGTCTCAAGGCGCTAGGGGAAAGGGGGGGTTACTGCTGCTCGAAAAGCCAGGTTTTTAGGAGTCCTGGGTGGTCCTGAGGCTGGTGGGGAGGGAGTTCCAGGTCTTGGCTGCCAGGAAGGAGAAAGACCTCCCACCCGCCGTGGAGCGGTGGATGCGAGGGACGGCAGCGAGCGCGAGGCCAGAGGAACGGAGGAGGCGGGTGGGGACGTAGAAGCTGAGGCGTCGGTTGAGGTATTCCGGTCCCTTGTTGTGGAGGGCTTTGTGTGCGTGGGTGAGAAGTCGAAAGGTGATCCTTTTGCTGACTGGGAGCCAATGCAGGTGTCTCAGGTGTGCGGAGATGTGGCTGTTGCGGGGTACGTCGAGGATGAGGTGGGCGAGGCGTTTTGAATGGTTTGCAGGTGATTTTGGAGTTTGGCGGTGGTCCCAGCGTAGAGGGTGTTGCCGTAGTCCAGGCGGCTCGAGACGAGGGCGTGGGTCACGGTTTTTCTGGTGTCGGCGGGGATCCAGCGGAAGATCTTGCGGAGCATGCGGAGGGTGAGGAAGCAGGCGGAGGACACGGCGTTGACTTGCTTGGTCATGGTGAGAAGGGGGTCCAAGATGAAGCCGAGGTTGCGGGCGTGGTCTGTGACGGTCGGTGAGGTGCCGAGGGCCATGAGCCACCAGGAGTAGTCCTAGGCGGACGGGGTGTTGCCGAGGATGAGGACTTCCGTTTTGTCAGAGTTCAGCTTTAGGTGGCTGAGCCTCATCCAATCTGCGACGTCCTTCATACCCTCTTGTAGGTTGGTCTTGGCGCTGGCGGGGTCCTTGGTGAGGGAGAGTATAAGTTGGGTGTCGTCGGAGTAGGAGGTGATGATGATGTCGTGCTTGCGTACGATGTTGCCGAGGGGGCTCATGTAGACATTGAAGAGTGTCGGGCTGAGCGATGAGCCTTGAGGTACGCCGCAGATGATCTCGGTGGGGTCTGAGTGAAACGGTGGGAGGTAAACTCTTTGGGAACGGTTTGAGAAGAAGGAGGCGATCCAGTCCAGGGCCTGGCCTTGGATCCCGGTGGAGCGGAGGCGGGTGATTAGGGTGCGGTGACTGACGGTGTCGAAGGCCGCCGAGAGGTCGCGGAGGATGAGGGCGACTGTTTCACCATTGTCATCAGGGTTCTGATGTCGTCTGTGACTGAGATGAGGGCGGTTTCCGTGCTGTGGTTGGTTCGGAATCCGGTTTGTGAAGAGTCGAGCAGGTTGTTGTTTTCCAGGAAGGCGTTCAGCTGTTTGTTGATGGTCTTCTCTATTACCTTGGCTGGGAAAGGCAGGAGAGAGATGGGGCGGAAGTTTTTCAGGTCGCTCGGGTCAGCCGTAGGTTTCTTTAGGGGGGCGTTGACTTCGGCATGTTCCCAGCATTCGGGGAAGGTAGCAGAAGAAAAAGAAGAGTTGATGACGGCCTGGAGGTGCGGGGCGATGATGACGTCGGCTTTATTAAAGATGAAGTGAGG
Organism: Pleurodeles waltl; assembly: GCF_031143425.1. NCBI lineage: Eukaryota > Metazoa > Chordata > Amphibia > Caudata > Salamandridae > Pleurodeles > Pleurodeles waltl. The sequence goes on from NC_090446.1 coordinate 12,117,238, forward strand.
GCAGGGGTCCGAAGGGGCGCCGGAGTGGATAGAGTTCATGATGGATTTGGTTTCTTCAGTGTTGATGTGGGTACAGTTGTTGAGGGTGAAGGCCGGGGGTGCGGGTTCGGTGATGTTAGGTTGGGTCTGGTGTCCGAAGCTGTCGTGGAGGTCGCTGATCTTGCCGTGGAAGAAGGTGGCGAGGGATTCGCACAAATCCTGTGAGGGCGTGACGGCGTTTGCGTTGGCGTTGGAGAACTCCTTGACGATGCTGAAAAGTTCTCTGCTGTTGTGGCTGTTTTTGTCTGTCGGTGAAAAAGTTCCTTTTGGCAGCGCGGATCAGGTGGTGGTGTTCGCGGGCAGCGTTCTTGAGGGCGGTCATGTTGTCAGCGGTGTGGTCCTTGCGCCAGGCCTTCTCGAGGGTGCGACAAGTTTTCTTTGATTCTTTGAGGGTGTCAGAGAACCAGAGAGGCTTTTTGGTGTTGGTCTGTCGATGCGTGCGTTTGAGGGGAGCAAGGTTGTCTGCGCAGTTGGAGATCCAGTTTGTGAGGCTGAGGGCTGCGTCGTTGGGGTCGTGGTGAGGGTGGGTTGGTTGGCGGCGAGTGCGGAGAGGAGTTGCTCTTCCGGGATCTTGTTCCACTGTCGACGAGGGATGGGTTGAGTGCGGAGGGGGCGGGTCTCGCGTCGGAATGTGAAGTGGACACAGCTGTGGTCGGTCCAGTGTAGAGCGGAGGTGTGGCTGAAGAAGATGTGTTTGCTGGCGGAGAAGATAGTGTCGAGCGTGTGTCCGGCGATGTGGGTGGTGGTGTTCACCAGTTGCTTGAGGCCGAGGTTGGCGAGGTTGTCGAGAAGGGCGGTGGTGTTGGGGTCGTTGTTCTGTTCCAGATGGAAGTTGAGGTCGCCTAGGAGGATGTAGTCTGGCGAGGCGAGGGCGTGCGGGGAGATGAAGTCGGCGATGGCGTCGCTGAAAGGGGCGCGCGGTCCGGGGGGATGGTAGACGAGGGATCCTCTGAGGGTGGTCCTGGGGTCGGTGCGAATTTGAAAATGCAGATGTTCAGCGGCGAGAGGGGTGTCTTCGGTGGAGGTGGTGACGCTGATGGAGTCTTTGAAGATGATGGCGATGCCTCCTCCTACTTGGTTGGTGCGATCTTTTCTGGAGATCTTGTAGCCTTCGGGGATGGCAGTGGCGATGTCTGGAGCTGATGAGGCGTTCATCCAGGTTTCCATGATGAAGGCGACGTCCGGAGCTGTGGAGTCCAGGAGGTCCCAGAGTTCAACGGCGTGCTTGTGGACAGAGCGAGCATTGACCAGGATGCACTTGAGGTGGTTGATGGCGCGTGGGATGGTTGTCGTGGTAGTTGCGTGGTGGAAGATGCGTTTGCAGGAGTTACAGGCGAAGGGTCCATGGGTGCGCTTGGGGTGGGCTTGGAAGCAGGTGTTGGAGCGCCCGGGGTTGAGGGCGTGGAGGGTGGTGGGGTCGTAGCGGGTCAGCGGGGTAGGGGACGGCTGGGGACCAGGGGTCGTGCCGCTGGGCGCGGGCCAGGCGCAGACGGGCGCAGACAGGCTTGCCTCTGGCGCGCCTCTGACACGCCAGCGGCGCGCGCTCGCTGTGCAGTCGCAGAGCGGCCGCCATAAGAGGAAGGAGGGGGGGGGAGGGGGCAGCTGGGAGCGAATGGGAGCTGGGGGCGGGGGCGTGCAGGAGGTCGCGGCGGGAAAGCGCGAGGGAGGGGGGGACAGGTAGAGTGAGAAGAGCTGGGGGAGGGGGTTTAAGGGTGGAGGGGGGTGAGTGTTAGAGTTTTAGGAGAATAGGGAGATAGATAGGAGTAGGGTTGAAAAGATAGGGGAGGGGGGTAGTAGAGGTGGGTGAGGCTGAGAGGTAGAGTGAGAGGATAGGGAGATAGGTAACAGAGGGGGTGTTGGGACGGGGGAGAGATAGGGAAATAGATAGCTGGAGAGATAGGTGGAGAGATAGAAAAATAGGTAGATAGGAGGAGGAGGTGAGTGAGGGAGTTAGGTGGAGAGATAGGTAGAGGAGTGAGGGAGGCAGGTAGCGAAAGGGTAGATGTGGGTGATAGTGAGAGATAGGTGGAGAGATAGAGGGGGGTGAGGCAGGAGCAGGAGGGCAGAGACAGGGGCGGGAAGAGACAGGAGTCGGAGAGGACCGAAGAACAGAAGAAGCGAAGAACACAGAAGACCGGAAGAACACAGAAGAACAGAAGAACACAGAAGAACAGAAGAGAAGAACACAGAAGAACAGAAGAACACAGAAGAACACAGAAGAACAGAAGCGAAGAACACAGAAGACCGGAAGAACACAGAAGAACAGAAGAGAAGGACACAGAAGACCGGAAGAACACAGAAGAACAGAAGAGAAGAACACAGAGGACCGGAAGAACACAGAAGAACCGAAGAACACAGAAGAACAGAAGAGAAGAACACAGAAGAACAGAAGAACACAGAAGAACAGAAGAGAAGAACACAGAGGACTGGAAGAACACAGAAGAACCGAAGAACACAGAAGAACAGAAGAGAAGAACACAGAAGAACAGAAGAACACAGAAGAACAGAAGAGAAGAACACAGAAGAACGGAAGAACACAGAAGAACAGAAGAGAAGGACACAGAAGACCGTAAGAACACAGAAGAACAGAAGAGAAGAACACAGAGGACTGGAAGAACACAGAAGAACAGAAGAGAAGAACACAGAAGAACAGAAGAACACAGAAGAACAGAAGAGAAGAACACAGAAGAACAGAAGAACACAGAAGAACAGAAGAGAAGAACACAGAGGACCGGAAGAACACAGAAGAACCGAAGAACACAGAAGAACAGAAGAGAAGAACACAGAAGAACAGAAGAACAGAAGAACAAAGAAGAACAGAAGAGAAGAACACAGAAGAACAGAAGAACACAGAGGAAGATGCAGGGGACGAAGAAGCAGAAGAGCAGACGAACAGAAGATCAACAAAGAAGATACAGAAGACGAAGAGCAGAAGGCAGAAGACCACAGAGCAAGATGAGGAAGAAGAGAGGCGACAGGAGAGGCTGAGGAGCACACAGAAGAAGAGAGAAGACGGGGAGAAGAAGAGTGCAGAAGAAGATTGCAGAGGAGGAGCGAGGAGGAAGAGACAGAGAGGAGGAAAAGAAGCAGGAGCAGGAGAGAGGGTGAGTAGCGCGGGGCAGGGCGAGGGGCTGGGAGGTGGGGGGTACTTACTGTGAGGTGGGTCTCAGGAACTCAGGAACCTGGAGGAGCTGGAGGAGCTGCAGCGGCAGGGGGAGCGACCTACCCTTGGGTCAAGGGTCGCTACCACTGTCGCGCAGCGGCCGCCATAAGAGGGAGGAGGGGGGGGAGGGGTCAGCTGGGGGCGAATGGGAGCTGGGGGGCGAGGGCGTGCAGGCGGTCACGGCGGGAAAGCGCGAGGGAGGGGGGGGACAGGTAGAGTGAGAAGAGCTGGGGGAGGGGGGTTTAAGGGTGGAGGGGGGTGAGTGTTAGAGTTTTAGGAGAATAGGGAGATAGATAGGAGTAGGGTTGAAAAGATAGGGGAGGGGGGTAGTAGAGGTGGGTGAGGGTGAGAGGTAGAGTGAGAGGATAGGGAGATAGGTAACAGAGGGGGTGTCGGGACGGGGGGGAGAGATAGGGAAATAGATAGCTGGAGAGATAGGTGGAGAGATAGAAAAATAGGTAGATAGGAGGAGGAGGTGAGTGAGGGAGTTAGGTGGAGAGATAGGTAGAGGAGTGAGGGAGGCAGGTAGCGAAAGGGTAGATGTGGGTGATAGTGAGAGATAGGTGGAGAGATAGAGGGGGGTGAGGCAGGAGCAGGAGGGCAGAGACAGGGGCGGGAAGAGACAGGAGTCGGAGAGGACCGAAGAACAGAAGAAGCGAAGAACACAGAAGACCGGAAGAACACAGAAGAACAGAAGAACACAGAAGAACAGAAGCAAAGAACACAGAAGACTGGAAGAACACAGAAGAACAGAAGAGAAGGACACAGAAGACCGGAAGAACACAGAAGAACAGAAGAGAAGAACACAGAGGACCGGAAGAACACAGAAGAACCGAAGAACACAGAAGAACAGAAGAGAAGAACACAGAAGAACAGAAGAGAAGAACACAGAAGAACAGAAGAACACAGAGGAAGATGCAGGGGACGAAGAAGCAGAAGAGCAGATGAACAGAAGATCAACAAAGAAGATACAGAAGACGAAGAGCAGAAGGCAGAAGACCACAGAGCAAGATGAGGAAGAAGAGAGGCGACAGGAGAGGCTGAGGAGCACACAGAAGAAGAGAGAAGACGGGGAGAAGAAGAGTGCAGAAGAAGATTGCAGAGGAGGATCAAGGAGGAAGAGTATATCATAATGTACATGGTGGGGTGATGGCTACTGTGCGGAGATTCCTTTTTCTTGGGCACTCAACATGCTTCTCTGCGGCTAGTCCTTCTCACCCTCTGAGCCACTAAAGTCTTATTAGCCATGCCAGTGCCAGCTGCCTGTGTGCCCAATTATGGAGTTTTGGGTGTTGGTGAGGTTGGTCTTTCTTGGAGGAAATCACTGAGAGGGTCTTATGCCAAAGAAAATAGCACCTTCTGATACTGTTGGTGAAACAAAGAAAGACAACTCAGAGAAAGGCCTGCCTCAAAATGAAAGGTCTGCTTCACCAGGTGGTACATGGGGAGGCCTGGACATCCTGGGAGACAAACTGATGGGCCATAGCAAGGTCTCAATTACTCTGGAGCTCAACCCCAAAGTTGATGCAACAAAGAACCTTGTCTGCATGGTGGACAGGTTCATAATATTTTCAGTCTTGCTGCCCCATCTAGTCTGAACTATGGCTGGTTGTGGTTCATGTCATAGTGACGCCAGGGCTCCTATGAAATGCCTAGCTCCTCTTCTCCATTCTGCATGCCCAGGATTTGGCCTTCGATTAAACCTGGGGTTGATGGAGACCCATTGGGGGAATGGAGCTGGCAAAGATGCTGCTGAGTGCACAGATTCTAGGGCTGTTCCCAGTGTCTCAGTAGAAACCTTGATGAAACATTGCTAGAGCCGAAACATTTACAACAGCAGCTCTTAATGCAGACAGCAAAGCATGAAATGAAAATATTGGAGATTAAAGCTGAAAGGCTTGAGATCAAGCAAGCTGTAAACTGAGATTCAGGAGAAAGGGTCCAAGAAAACACTGGGAGAAATGAGAAACAGACCAGTGTGGTCTTGTGTGATAATTTCTGCAACAGCAGGTCATGTGCACTGCAGATGTGCACCTAACACAGCATGCTGTCAAGTAATATTTTTGTGTAAACTGTGAAGCAACAGGAGTTTCAACAATGTTTTCCATTGCCCTCAGCTGCTGGGAAGATGAGCCAGCTATGAAACTGCCAGAGGGCGGAATGAGGAACAAGGAAGCAAACACACAACAGTAGATGTGGGAGGATGTACATCAGGTCTTCCCTCAATGAATTGTGACCCTGTGTAGTAGGGCTGTGGTTCATCATTTGGGTTCCCGCCCGATGAATCAGTCCCTGGTTGCAACACCTTGTGTCCTTCCATGGTGGGGAACTGACTCTGCCCAGAGACTCACTTGGTTCAGGTAGTTGAGAAAGCTATGTCTGGGGCAATGATATGAGAGCACAGAGGTAGTCCCATGATACTGGGGGATGGGAGGGTGGTGGTCCCATGACACTATGGGATGGGATAGTGGTGGTCCCATGATACATCTGGGATGGAAGGGCAGTGGCCCCATGATACTGTGGGATGGGAGAGTGGTGGTCCCATGATACAGTGAGATGGAAGGGTGGTTGTCCCATGACACTGTGGGATGGGAGGGTGATGGTCCTGTGATATTATGGGAAGGGATGGTGGTGGTTCCATGATACAATTGGATAGGAGGGTGGTGGTCCCATGATACAATGTGATTTAAGGGTGGTGGTCTCATGATACGGTGGGATTGGAGAGTGGTGGTCCCATGATGCTGTTGGATAGAAGGATGGTGGTCCCATGATACTGTGGGATGGGAGGGTGGTGGACACATGATACAATGGGATGGGAGGGTGGTGGTACCGTGATGCTATGTGACTGGAGGGTGGTGGTCCCATGATACTGTGGGATGGGAGGGTGATGGTCCCATGATACTGTGGGACAGGAGGGTGGTGGTCCCATCATACTGTAGGAAGGGAGGGTGGTGGTCCCAGGATTCTGTGGGATTGGAAGGTGGTGGTCCAGGATACTGTGGGATGGGAGGGTGGTGGTCCCATGATACTATGGGATGGGAGGGGGGTGGTCCCATTTTACTGGGGGATGGGAGGGTGGTGGTCCCATGTTACTGGGGGATGGGAGGGTGGTGGTCCCATTATACTGTGGGATGGGAGGGTGGTGGTCCCATGATATTGTCAGTTAGTAGGGTGGTGGTCCCATGTTACAGTGGGATGAGAGGGTGGTGGTCCCATGATATTGTCAGTTAGTAGGGTGGTGGCCCCATGTTACAGTGGGATGGGAGGGTGGTGGTCCCATTATACTATGGTATGGGAGGCTGGTGGGCCCACTATGCTGTGGGATGGGAGGGTGGGGGTTGCATGGTACTCTGGGTTGAGTGGCTTTGAGGGAATGTTGACTTAGTTAGGGTGATGTGTGAGAAAGTAGCCTCTTTCTAGCCTTGTTACCCCCACTTTTGGCCTGTTTGTGAGTGTATGTCAGGGTGTTTTCACTGTCTCACTGGGATCCTGCTAGCCAGGGCCCAGTGCTCATAGTGAAAACCCTATGTTTTCAGTATGTTTGTTATGTGTCACTGGGACCCTGCTAGCCAGGACCCCAGTGCTCATAAGTTTGTGACCTATATGTATGTGTTCCCTGTGTGATGCCTAACTGTCTCACTGAGGCTCTGCTAACCAGAACCTCAGTGGTTATGCTCTCTCTTTACAAATTGTCACTAACAGGCTAGTGACCAATTTCACCAATTCACATTGGCATACTGGAACACCCTTATAATTCCCTAGTATATGGTACTGAGGTACCCAGGGTATTGGGGTTCCAGGAGATCCATATGGGCTGCAGCATTTCTTTTGCCACCCATAGGGAGCTCTGACAATTCTTACACAGGCCTGCCACTGCAGCCTGAGTGAAATAACGTCCACGTTATTTCACAGCCATTTACCACTGCACTTAAGTAACTTATAAGTCACCTATATGTCTAACCTTTACCTGGTAAAGGTTGGGTGCTAAGTTACTTAGTGTGTGGGTACCCTGGCACTAGCCAAGGTGCCCCCACATCGTTCAGGGCAAATTCCCCGGACTTTGTGAGTGCGGGGACACCATTACACGCGTGCACTATACATAGGTCACTACCTATGTATAGCGTCACAATGGTAACTCCGAACATGGCCATGTAACATGTCTAAGATCATGGAATTGTCACCCCAATGCCATTCTGGCATTGGGGAGACAATTCCATGATCCCCCGAGTCTCTAGCACAGACCCGGGTACTGCCAAACTACCTTTCCCGGGGTTTCACTGCAGCTGCTGCTGCTGCCAACCCCTCAGACAGGTTTCTGCCCTCCTGGGGTCCAGCCAGGCCTGGCCCAGGAAGGCAGAACAAAGGACTTCCTCAGAGAGAGGGTGTTACACCCTCTCCCTTTGGAAAAAGGTGTCAGGGCTGGGAGGAGTAGCCTCCCCCAGCCTCTGGAAATGCTTTGATGGGCACAGATGGTGCCCATCTCTGCATAAGCCAGTCTACACCGGTTCATGGATCCCCCAGCCCTGCTCTGGCGCGAAACTGGACAAAGGAAAGGGGAGTGACCACTCCCCTGACCTGCACCTCCCCTGGGAGGTGCCCAGAGCTCCTCCAGTGTGCTCCAGACCTCTGCCATCTTGGAAACAGAGGTGCTGCTGGCACACTGGACTGCTCTGAGTGGCCAGTGCCAGCAGGTGACGTCAGAGACTCCTCCTGATAGGCTCTTACCTGTGTTGCTAGCCTATCCTCCTTCCTAAGTAGCCAAACCTCCTTTTCTGGCTATTTAGGGTCTCTGCTTTGGGGAATTCTTTAGATAACGAATGCAAGAGCTCATCAGAGTTCCTCTGCATCTCTCTCTTCACCTTCTGCCAAGGAATCGACCGCTGACTGCTCAAGACGCCTGCAAAACCGCAACAAAGTAGCAAAGACGACTACTGCAACCTTGTATCGCTGATCCTGCCGCCTTCTCAACTGTTTTCCTGGTGGTGCATGCTGTGGGGGTAGTCTGCCTCCTCTCTGCACTAGAAGCTCTGAAGAAATTTCCTGTGGGTTGACGGAATCTTCCCCCTGCAACCGCAGGCAACAAAATACTGCCTCACCGGTCCTCTGGGTCCCCTCTCAGCACAACGAGCATGGTCCCTGGAACTCAGCAACTCTGTCAAAGTGACTCCACAGTCCCACAGTCCAGTGACTCTTCAGTCCAAGTTTGGTGGAGGTAAGTCCTTGCCTCCCCACGCTAGACTGCATTGCTGGGTATTGCGTGATTTGCAGCTGCTCCGGCTCCTGTGCACTCTTCCAGGATTTCCTTTGTGCACAGCCAAGCCTGGGTCCCCGACACTCTAACCTGCAGTGAACAGCTTCCTAAGTTGTCCTCCGGCGTCGTGGGACTCCCTTTTGTGACTTTGGGTGAGCTCCGGTTCACTCTTCTTTGTAGTGCCTGTTCCGGCACTTCTGCGGGTGCTGCCTGCTTCTGTGAGGGCTCCCTGTCTTGTTGGGTGCCCCCTCTCTCTCCTCACGCAATTGGCGACATCCTGGTCCCTCCTGGGCCACAGCAGCATCCAAAAACCCTAACCGCGGCCCTTGCAGCTAGCAAGGCTTGTTTGCGGTCTTTCTGCGTGGGAACACATCTGCAAGCTTCTTCACGACGTGGGACATCCATCCTCCAAAGGGGAAGTTCCTAGTCCTCTTCGTTCTTGCAGAATCCACAGCTTCTACCATCCAGTGGCATCTTCTTTGCACCCTCAGCTGGCATTTCCTGGGCATCTGCCCTATCTCGACTTTGTCGCGACTCTTGGACTTGGTCCCCTTGTTCCACAGGTACTCTCATCCGGAAATCCACTTTGGTTGCATTGCTGGTGTTGGTCTTCCTTGCAGAATTCCCCTATCACGACTTCTGTGCTCGCTGGGGAATATAGGTGCACTTTACACCTACTTTTCAGGGTCTTGGGTTGGTCTATTTTTCTAACCCTCACTGTTTTCTTACAGTCCCAGCGACCCTCTACAAGCTCACATAGGTTGGGGGGCCATACATTATTTGCATTCCACTTTTGGAGTATATGGTTTGTGTTGCACATATACCTATGTGCTCCTATTGCAATCTATTGTAACTATACACTGCTTGCATTACTTCCTTTTGCTATTACTGCATATTTTTGGTATTGTGTACATATATCTTGTGTATATTTGCTATCCTCATACTGAGGTTACTCACTGAGATACTTTTGGCATATTGTCATAAAAATAAAGTACCTTTATTTTTAGTATATCTGTGTATTGTGTTTTCTCATGATATTGTGCATATGACACCAGTGGTATAGTGGGAGCTTTGTATGTCTCCTAGTTCAGCCTAAGCTGCTCAGCTATAGCTACCTTCTATCAGCCTAAGCTGCTAGAAATACCTCTTCTACACTAATAAGGGATAACTGGACCTGGTACAGAGTGTAAGTACCCCTTGGTACCCACTACAAGCCAGGCCAGCCTCCTACATGATGCTACATGATTCTGGTAATACAGTATAAGGGCAGGCAGTTAGTGTGGGAGAAGACGCACTCATTGGTCCCATGATACTGTGGGATGGGAGGGTGGTGGTCCCATGATACTATGGGATGGGAGGGTGGTGGTCCCATGATACTCTGGGATGGGAGGGTGGTGGTCCCATGATAGTATGGGATGGGAGGATTGTGGTCCCATTATACTGTGGGATGGGAGAGTGGTGATCCCTAGATACTATGGGATGAGATGATGGTGATCCTATGATAGTATGGGATGGGATGGTTGTGATCCCATGATACTATGTGATTGGAGGGTGGTGGTGCCATGATACTGTGGGATGGGAGGGTGGTGGTCCCATGATACTATGGGATAGGAGGGTGGTGGTCCCATGATACCTTGGGATGGAAGGGTCCAATGATACTGTGGGATGGGAGGGTGGTGGTCCCATGATACTGTGGGATGTGAGGGCGATGGTCCCATGATACTATGGGATGGGAGGTTGGTGGTCCCATGATACTGTGGGATAGAAGGGTGGTGGTCCCATGATACTGTGGGATGGCAGGGTGGTGGTCCCATGATACTGTGGGATGGGACAGTGATGGCCCCATGATACTGTGGGATGTGAGCGTGTGATATTATGATACAATGGGATGGGAGGGTGGTGGTCCCTTAATACTGTGGGATAGGAGGCTGGTGGTCCCATGATTCTGTGGGATGGGAGTGTGGTGGTCCCATGATACAATGTGATTTAAGGGTGGTGGTCTCATGATTCTGTGGGATCGGAGAGTGGTGGTCCCATGATACTGTTGGATAGGAGGATGGTGGTCCCATGATACTGTGGAATGGGAGAGTGGAGTACACATGATACAATGGGATGGGAGGGTGGTGGTCCCATGATGCTATGTGACTGGGCGGTGGTGGTCCCATGATACTGTGGGATGGGAGGGTGATAGTCCCATGATACTGTGGGACAGGAGGGTGGTGGTCCCATCATACTGTGGAAAGGGAGGGTGGTGGTCCCAGGATTCTGTCAGATTGGAAGGTGGTGGTCCAGGATACTGTGGGATGGGAGGGTGGTGGTCCTATGATACTATGGGATGGGAGGGTGGTGGTCCCATTTTACTCGGGGATGGGAGGGTGGTGGTCCCATGTTACTGGGGGATGGGAGGGTGGTGGTCCCATTATACTGTGGGATGGGAGGGTGGTGGTCCCATGATATTGTCAGATAGTAGGGTGGTGGTCCAAAGATAATGTGGGATGGGAGGATGGGGGTCCCATGATACTATGGGATGGGAGGGTGGTGGTCCCATGTTACTGTGGGATGGGAGGGTGGTGATCCCATTATACTATGGTATGGGAGGCTGGTGGGCCCATTATGATGTGGGATGGGAGGGTGGTGGTTGCATAGTACTCTGGGATGAGTGGGTTCAGTCAGTGGCTTTGGGGGAATGTTGACTTCGGGTGATGCTACATGATTTTGGTAATCGAAGGGCAGGCAGTTAGTGTTGGAGAAGAGGTACTCATTTGATGTGGGTGGTGTAAGAGGCGGACACTGCCTATTGGGCACAGAGGTTCCCCCTCAGCCCGGTAACGGCATAAATATTCAGCAATGACACCCAGGCATTCTCTACGATGGAGACTGAAAAGCGGATAAAGACTTTCTGGGAGATGTGAGGGGCTGGGCCTGGGTAGACTTGGCAGGAGTCATACCTATGACTACCCAGGCATTAATGGGATTATTAACCTGCTTACTGGCCAATGTCCTCCCACAAGATTTGGACGTCTCTCTGCTTCTCAGGATCCTTTCTGCACATCTGAATTTGCTCACATTTCCAATCAAGCTTGAATTTGCATCTATTTTCTCTGGAGACTTGATACTTGCTCCCTTGGTTGCTCTTTGTCCTGATGATGGCCTAGCAATCACTGAAGGTTCTAATACATCTTCGAAAGGCAATGTCAGGCCTTGCAGGTTCCATCTTGTGTTTTACCCCCCCACACACACACAGATGAAGCCAGCAGTATGACAAAGATACCTGCTGTCCCAGGTGCAGAGTGAGCCAAGACCCCCATACTCTGCTAACTCCTGTATCATAGAAAGGACACAACAAACCAAATGCCCCTTCCGCCTCCCTCCACAGTGATGGCGCCAATTTTCTCAAGTGTAGGGCTGCTGGCACGTGTTAGGCAAAACGCAGCCTGATTTGAGATTTCACACGTGGTCCTAAGCTATGAACTGCGATGCTCACAATGTTGTGTTTGAAAATGTCTCCGTTCCGGAGAACAACCTGGATAACATCAGTGGTTGTCCATGGGTGGGGGCGGCAGCTGGATGGGCAAAACTTGAAAGGAGTCAGTCGTTTGGCATTTGCATGTCTTACTTTTGTAAAGTGTATGAACACTGCACACCCATGTCAAAGAGCACCTTGACTTCTGATCATTGAGGAAGATAAGTTTTTGTTCCTCCAGTGGAAGCCATCTTTAAAGAGCCTTTTTGAGATTTTTTGAACTTTGTCTACCTCAAAGAAAGAAATGGGAATAAGTACTGGGCCCCTGACACCACGTAGTTAGAATCCTTCTGGGTGGAAGGAAGTCTGCCAGGAAGAAGAGCCGGATGCTGTAGGAGGGACTGCCACTTTGCCTGTTGCTTGGTTGTGCTGGCCTGCTGCTTGCTGCTTCTGTCCTGGAAGTGGAAGGATTGGATTTGGATTTCTACATCCTGCTTCCAAAAGTTCTCCAAGGGCTTGGACTGAGCGTGCCTCCTGTTAAGAAGTCTCAGGGACATCCAAGAGTTCACCTGCTAGCACCTGGGCTCTCTTGCTGAGAGTCCTGACTTGCCAAGTGGTGCCAAATCCAGTTCCTGGGCCCTTGGGAGTGAGTTCTGGTGCAACAAGGAAGAAACTAGTGTATCGACTTCCTGAACAACTTTGGTATAGGTACCGCTTTCTGACCATGCGCCCCTGCCTGCACCGGAGCTATGGCCCCTGCTGAGTGTAACGGCTCTGACCTACAACCCAGGCCTGCCACTGCTGCAGTAGTGTGAGTCCAGAGTACCGTTTCACCGATGTCCATGGCACCCAACTCTTCTGCAGCACCTGTGACTGCAATACTTCGAAGTCGACGCCTCACGTCTTGACTAGTTGGATTCATCATAAGGAACTGACGCCTCACTGCCAACACCACATCACCTCCTCTGCAACCGTACAGAACCAACACCTCACCTCCCCTGCCTAGCAGTAAGGAACCAATGCCTCACCTCTCCAGCGGCAATAAGGAACCAACGCCGCACTAGCTCCAAAGACGCCTCACCTCCCCAACTCAGTGCAATGTCTTTGTTTCCTCATCGTTTCCCAGGGCACTGTAACCGGAGTGTACATGAATCCGTGGCCGGTCCTGCTCTCTCGCAGGTGGTGCCGGACTGTTGGAAGCGACTCCGTCAAGCGGTTTTGAAAGCCCCAGTTGGAGCTATTGTGTTTCCAAGCGCAATGCTACATTTAATCTTTGAAAATTTGTATCTTTACTTGTGTCTGTTGGTTTTAGTCATTGTGGTCTTGTTTTACTCAGACAAAGATTGTCTATTTTTCTAAACTGGTGAGGAGTACTTTTGTGGTGTGTTCACTATGTTATTGTGTGTGTGTGTGTGTGTGTGCGTGTGTGTAAATACAGGATCTGGCTCAGGTGAAAAGCTAAAATTACGGACAAATGCTGTCCATGAAGCCTTTCATCACGGACAAAATTACGGGCCATCAGTGAAAATTACGGACGGGTGGTCACCTTAGCAACAAACCTGGTAAATTATTTTATTGCTCGATTAATTAAAGCCATCGCAATACATATTACATAATATGGCACAATAAAATACTCCCAATTATTCCTGTTATAAAATACAATACCAATTATTCCTTAAATGAGTGCCAATTACAATAACTTATACTAAATTCTTTAACGTATTCTATAGCTAGTCAATATACATGTGTACATTAGAACCCATATAAAGTTTAAATAAGTCAAAGGAGGGCAGACATTTAGCATGTGTACAGCTGTCCCAGGCAAACTGCCCTTTATGTTTAAACAAGCAAAAATGTATATCTCCACCGGCCTAGTCGCATTGAACCTACATCAGATTGTACACAATCCCACACACATCGCTGGACACATCCTAGATTTAATTTTTGCTAAGCCTGAATTAGTTACTGTTCATAGAATCACGCCAATCACATGGTCAGACCACCATTTGATATAATTCCGACATTGAACACCACAAATCAACACACCCCACAACTACTTACATACATGCACCTATCGACCCTGGAGCAAACTCAGGGGGTGATTCTGACCCCGGCGGTCTTAGACCGCCGGGGCCAGGGTCGGCGGGAGCACCGCCGACAGGCCGGCGGTGCCCCGCAGGGCATTCTGACTGCGGCGCTTTGGCCGCGGTCAGTGCAGGAAAACCGGCGGTCTCCCGCCGGTTTTCCGCTGCCCGTCAGAATCCTCCAAGGCGGCGCAGCATGCTGCGCCGCCTTGGGGATTCTGACACCCCCTACCGCCATCCTGTTCCTGGCGGTTCGCCCGCCAGGAACAGGATGGCGGTAGGGGGTGTCGCGGGGCCCCTGGGGGCCCCTGCAGTGCCCATGCCCATGGCATGGGCACTGCAGGGGCCCCCGTAAGAGGGCCCCGCAAAGTATTTCAGTGTCTGCAACGCAGACACTGAAATACGCGACGGGTGCAACTGCACCCGTCGCACCTTCCCACTACGCCGACTCCATTCGGAGCCGGCGTCCTCGTGGGAAGGTCGATTTGCCCTGGGCTGGCGGGCGGCCTTTTGGCGGCCGCCCGCCAGCCCAGGGCAAATCCCAAAATACCCTCAGCTGTCTTTTGACCGCGGAGCGGTATTTTGGAGGGGGAACATTGGCGGAATCACCCCCTCAATGTTGAAGATTTAGAAACACAAATAACAACCAACACAGATCTAGATACAATTAATTCTGTTCCAAAACTTTGAGTGGCTATAGGAAGCTTTTGATATCCTAATACCTAATACCACTCAGAAAAACTCAACAGGACAAAAGAAAACCAACACCTTGGAGAAACATAGAACTTAAAAAGATAAAGCAACAAATCAGACGGTTGCAGCGGACCTGGCTCAAAACAAACGACATCCAAAGACAAACTGCAGCCACACAAACTTAACAGAATATAGAAATCACAATCAAAAAAGCTAAAAAAAAGACAGAATTCAAAATGCTAAATCTGCAACCAAAGAATTTAATAAAATTCTCAATTAATTTCAAAAACCTAAATGCATGGAAGGAAGTCATTCCACTACTCAAGATTTCACAAACAAACTGGCAACTCATTACACAACCAAGGCAGACACAATAAACTCCTATTTAAAACAGAAGAAAACCATCAGCACCAACCCCTTTTCTAAAATTCCCTCTAAGAATAAACCAACCCAGCCTCTACAGTCCTCCATACAAATATCACAAGGTGTATTTATGGATTTGGTCGAAGCTAGCATGCCTGCCGGTTGCCCTTTTGGCCCTTGTCCACCACACATCTTCAAGAACATTCTTTTATCTACTTCTGGTGCCACATCTGTAAGAAGAATCATCAACAACTCTTTCTCTACAGGAACGTTTCCTGAAGACCTGAAAAAGGCCTACATACGTCTGTTATTAAAGAAAACAAACCTAGACCCACAGGACCCCAACAACTACAGATCAATCACAAATTGACCTCTCCTGGGCAAACTGATAGAAAGAGCAGCATTCGCCCAGATGCCACAATTCATTGAAGACAATTCCATACTTTCAGACTACCAAACTGGATTCCACCCAGGAAGAGACAATGAATCAGCACTAAAAGCAATATGGGATAATCTTAAAAACACTGTTGACTGCAATGGAGTTGCTGCACTACTTCTCTTGGACCTCTCGGCTGCCTTTGATATGGTTGACCATGACACCCTAATTCAAAGACTCCATGAAGCCGGCATAGAAGGGACTGCTCTCGACTGGATTACATCCTACCTTCAGAACAGAACTAATATTATCTATTCTCCCCCTTCTCGTCCAAACCGTACCTCACAAACACAGGGGTCCCCAAGGATCAATCATCTCACCTTTGCTGTTCAACATCTACATGATATAATTACCAGAAGTGATCAGTGATTTTCAACTCACTTGCCACAACAATGCAGATGACACACAAATATTACTTAAATTGGAATTCCCCAAAAACATTGAAAACTCACAAATCTTCAGTTGCCTCAGAGCCGTTGATCAGTGAATCACTTGGAGCCATCTCAAGCTAAATGCTTTCAAAACAGAAACACTCACATAAGGTGACTGGAAAAATGATGACCCACTGTGCGCCTGGCCTGACGATCTCCGACCACCTCCTCAATTATCTGAGGAAGTTAAAACCTTTGAATTACCATGGACTCCAAGTTGACAATGAATGCCCAAGTGGACAAATTATCACGATCAAGCTTCTTCACCTTGAAGACTCTGCAATGCATCTTCCCCCACCTCAGATTTCCACGCAAGATGCAGGCTACTATCTCTCTTGTGCTATCCAAACTGGATTATGCCAATGACCTCTACAATTGATAATTTCTGTCTATTGTGAAAAAACGACAACGTATTCAGAACTCTGCAGCCAGGCTACTATTACATGTAAAGCCACAAGCCCAAACCGCCCCTGACTTGAGAGCACCACACTGGTTACCCATTGCCAGAAGATCCACCTTCAAGCTGCTTTGTATCACCCACAAAGCTATACACGGAACAGGACCGCTTTTTATCAGAAACAAAATAGCTAAAAACATTCAACAAAGAAACCTCCACTCAAGATTGGCACCCCACCTTAGAACACCACCATACAAGAAAGAGACTATAGGTGGTACATCCTTCTCCGTTCAAGCAACCAAACTACGGAATTCATTATCCCCAAATATAATATCAACCGATAACTCTCCTGTCTTCAGAAGACTACTCAGGAGTTGACTCTTTCCTTCATAAACCACCATATTCAGACAGCAATGGACTGCATACACCTGTGTTGATAAATAGTTATAACCTGATTATGTGGATATTTTAGGTGTGTATTGTTCTTTAGGAAATATGTATCGCTACTATGTCATAACAATAAATTACACGTATACTCTTTTAACCTGTTTAACAGATATATATTTACACACGGTTGTGTGTGTGTGTATCTGTGTATATATGTATATATATATAATATATAGATATATTTGAATGCATGTGTGTAAGTATCTGTGTGTGTATACATATACATGTGTATGTTATTCTATGCTTAACATGTTCATAGGTCATTGCATAGCTCCTAGATAAGTTGTGTATATTCTACATATGCATAGTTCTTTAGGAAATATGCATTGCAACTATGTCAGAACAATAAATTACACACCTACTCTTTTAACTTGTTTAACAGATGTATATTTACTCACAGTTGGGTGTGTGTGTGTGTATATATCTAAATATACATGTATATATATATATATATATATATATATATATATATATATATATGGATATAGATATAGATATATGTGTGTGTATGCATGTGTGTATGTATGTATCTGTGTGTGTATACATATACATGTGTATGTTATTTTATGCTTAACATGTTCATAGGTCATTGCATAGCTCCTAGATAGGTTGCTATTATATTAGATACTTATGAATCCCTTCTCTCCTTTTTATATCACACTGATCAAATGTTTTATTATCATAAGCATTTCACTATTCAAAAATTGAGGAAAGATAAATAAATGTTAGAAAAGTACACTTATTAATTAACTTCAAATATTACAAATCTTGAAAGTGTGTGTTTATATAATACTACTTTTCTTCTCATATTACTATACCCATTATTATATTCCTTGAACATATATTCCCTTACTGTGTATTTACATATCTATTTATTTATTACTCTAGTCCTACTGTATTAGAGAAAAATTAAATAAAAATAAATAAAATAATTTTTTTAAATACAATTCAAATGATAAATAAGTAAATTAAAGTTAAAAAAAATAATAATAATGAATACATAAAATAAAAATAAAAAATAGGATTAAAAAAAGTATATATATAAATAAAATTATAAATAAATGAAAATAATATAAATTTACTCTCTTGTAAGCTTTACTTTGTCTACCCATCACCATATGTCATGTCTCTATCAATCTATCCTCCATCCCCACTCTGACTTACCCCAAAACCATTCTACTACTTTCATCTCCTAAATAACCCTGCTGAAGCTCTTCCCTCCTCTTCCACATCTAGCTCACCCCAAACCTCAGTTACTATCATGATCTCCCAAACAACCCTACTACATACTCACTCATTTATCTCACCTTTGACTCATCCAAAACCCCTCCTGATACTATGATCTCCCTAACCCTTTCCACAGACTCTTCCCTCCTCCATCTCTCCTTTACGCATCCCAAGCCTCATCCTATTACCATAAACTCCCAATTAACACTTCTGGATTCTTCCCTCCTCTATCCCTCCATTACACTTGTGAATCCATCTAACAAACTCATATCCTCTGCTCAAATTAACTCATAATAATACTAAAACTGAACTCATATTTCCGTATACTAGCCCACCACTAATTCCTCTTGGTTTCCAGAATAGCTTGCTAGTCACCGAAAAGCGCTTTGACGCCTCATCAAGGCTAATAAGCGCTATATAAATACTATTACAAGTACAAGTACGTGCAATTTTACTCTGCAAGAAGTGCCATATCCGGGTCACGGAGGGAGTACTGAAGGAATGAGGCCGAAGACACGATTGATTGACGCAATCGAGGATGATTCAGCCGGAGACAGCAGGATGATGTGAGGCCTTCCCTCGGGCTTTCTGAATTCTGCTCGAAGGACGTCACTGGGAGAACTTACTCCCTGAGACAACTGATGAAGAAACAAGTTGCACTTACATGATCCAAGGAATATCGCAATGTTTTAACAATACAAAGGATGATGTTTGCAACCTGCTGAATTTAGTGCCAGAAGTGGTCTACCAGTGAGGTCAGAACTGTTGTCACTTCCGGGTCCTCGTCGCCAGCAGAGGAACATTATTCAGTAATGTGGTGGGAGACAATGGCTTCTGTATCAGACTAGATCACCTCTGCCAATTGCTCTGGGGAACTGAATTTGCATTGACGTGTGATCACGAGCCCTGGCTAAGGTTCTCAGCTCCACCGGATCTGAGGGCACATTGCCTCACATATCACCAGGTTCTCCCTGAAGCTGTAGGATTGTAACTTTAGGGGACAATATGTGCCTGAGGTGAAGAGTAAGGCTGGCGCGTGGGATGGATGTCCCACCTCACTAGTCCCTGAGGGAGATGAGGCGGGGGATGACTGCAGAGTTTGAAAGACAGAGGAAGTGAAAAACGGGAATTAAAATACAGTGCCTGCTTCAGAACACATGGGCCCTCATTACAACCCTGGCGGTCGGTGTTAAAGCGGCTGTAAGACCGCCAACAGGCCGGCGGTAAAAAAAATGGAATTATGACCGTGGCGGAAACCGCCAACATAGACAGCCACTTTAACACTCCGACCGCCACGGCGGTACAAACAAAGAGCATGGTGGTCAACGCCAACAGACAGGTGGAAGACAATGTACCGCCCACACCATTATGAGAGGCCAATTCGCCACCTTTTCTGGGGCGGATTCAACGCAAACAAAAACACAGCGGAAACAGGACTTGGAAGGGAAAACTCTCGCCTCTACACACCCCACGAGGAACCAGGGTGCCATGGAGCCGGAACTCCAAGTTCTCCCTGCGATAGCCTTCCTGCTCCTCTACCAGGAGGTGAGAACCGCACCTATGACACAGGGGAGGGGGATGGAAAAGGGAGTGACACACACACGCAACACCCCCACC
Organism: Pleurodeles waltl; assembly: GCF_031143425.1. Lineage (NCBI taxonomy): Eukaryota > Metazoa > Chordata > Amphibia > Caudata > Salamandridae > Pleurodeles > Pleurodeles waltl. Next base: position 12,136,849 of record NC_090446.1, read on the forward strand.
CTCACACAAAACACACACACCAATACATGCTGAAACGTTACATTCCCCACCTACCCCCTGGAAGAACGCAAGGACAAAAGGAAATGATTGTAACAATTGTAATCATGAAAAATCCATTACTCAAAAATATATATACACTATTATCAAATATGTACACCAAGAATTCAAGTCCATGTACTGCACCTACATAGTCTGTGGACCACTGGGCCCAAAATGCATGTGTGAGGCCCACACAAGATACCCAATCCAAACGGAGAGAACACTGCAGGGGCATCAGATCGAAATAAAACAGGCACCACAGGGGGAAGGGAATGAGGGGCACCTCAGCCAGATGAGTGCACGACGCCAACTCCACAAGGGGGCTCCATGCCCATTGATGTATCCTGGGGAGTGCAAAGCCACAGTCTCTCAAGTCTCTACAGTGGGTGGTTTGCCCACTGCTGCATCCTGGGGAGTGCAAAGCCACAGTCTCTCAAGGCATCCAGTGGGTGCTTTGCCCGCTGCTTTATTCTTGGTAGTGCAAAGCCACAGTCTCACAAGTCTCTCCAGTGGGTGGTTTGCCCACTGCTGCATCCTGGGGAGTGCAAAGCCACAGTCTCTCAAGTCTCTCCAGTGGGTGGTTTGCCCACTGCTTTATCCTGGGGAGTGCAAAGCCATAGTCTCTCAAGTCTCTCCAGTGGGTGGTTTGCCCACTGTTTTATCCTGGGGAGTGCAAGGCACAGTCTCTCATCTGGTTGGTTTGCCCACTGGTTCTGGAGAGGGCTATGTGCCCAGAGTGCTTCATCCTGCCAAGGACTGAGGTAGTGGATGCCTTTCTCCACTGGTTCTGGACAGGGCTTTGCGCCCAGAGTGCTCCATCCTGCCAAGGACTGAGGTAGTGGATGCCTTTCTCCACTGGTTCTGGAGGGGGCTTTGTGCCCAGAGTGCTTCATCCTGCCAAGGACTGAGGTAATGGATGTGACACTCCACTGATGGTGGGGCAACATGGAAGCTGTCCAGGCCCCTGGAACTGACAACCAGCCTCGTACGAATGACCACTGGGGATGGCAGCCATGTCTGCGGTGGTGCCACTGGCACAGGATGTGTCGTGGGCCTCTGGCGGTGTTGGCTGCAGGCTCAGTAGCGGCAGTGCTTGCGGCGGTCATTGGGCAGCGGTGCTGGTGGCGTCCTCACTTAGCTTGCTGCTGGCGGCGGTGTCCTGAGCGGCAGTGCTAGTGGGGGGATCACAGAGCTTGCTGCTGGCAGCGGTGTCCTGAGCGGCGGTGCTGGTGGTGGCCTCACTGAGCTTGCTGCTGGCGGCGGTGTCCTGAGCGGCGGTGCTGGTGGAGGCCTCACTGAGCTTGCTGCTGCTGAAGGGCACAGTGTCTGTGGTGCTGGTAAAGGGCACAGTATCCTGGGTGCTGGCGGCAGTGCCCGTGACAACAGTGCATGTGGCGGTGCTGGTGGCGGTCTTGTCTGCCGTGCTGGTTGGTGGCGACTTCCCATTCTTTCTTTGGCCCTTCCCCACCTTGGATGGTGGCGCAGCTGTCTTGCCACTCCCAACTGTTGTCCTGACTGAGCCCTTGGTGGCAGGTGTTTTGGCCTTCTCCCTCCGGGATGTGGGCAACCTCTTCTGTTTTGGAGGTGGGGGAATGTCCTTGGCCTGGCTCCTTGGGACACTGGCTGCCCTGCTGCTTGGCGCACTCCTGAAGCCGGTTACTGCTGGCACCACTGTTCCCGGTGATGTGGTGGCTGAGGTGCTGGGTTGGGACCTGGAAAGGCGGGCCCTAGGGGACAGAAGGGGTGGGGGAGGTGAAGGGAAGAGGTCAAGGTTTGACAGGAAAAGTTTTTTAGACACACTGGGATGGGTAGATGGAGGGGGTTTGGGAGTGGAGGAAGAGGTAGTGGTTGTAGGAGGTGTTAGTATCGGTGATTAGTTTATCCATGATTGGTGTACTTTATTTATTAGTAAGTCCCTAGTAAAGTGCACCATTTGTGCCCAGGACCTGTAGGTCAAATGCTACTAGTGGACCTGGAGCACTAACTGTGCTACCCACATGAGTAGTCCTGTAAACACGTCTCAGACCTACCACTGCAGTGTCTGTGTGTGCAGTTTTAAACAGGCATTTTGACCTGACAAGTGCACCTGCTTCACAGCCCCAAACCTTCCCTTCTACTACATGTGAGCCATCCCTAAAGTAAGCCCAAGGCAGCACCATGGACAGGATGCAGTGTATTAAAAAGGTAGGTTATGTACTGGTGTGTTTCACTTGTCCTGATAGTGAAATAATGTTAAACACGTTTTCACTATTGCAAGGCCTATCTCTCCCATAGAGTAACATGGGATTGCCTTGAAATACAGTATCTTTTAAATGTAATTTCCCATTGAGAGCAGTTGGAGATGTGGAGTTTGGGGTCTCTAAACTCACAATTTAAAGGTACATTGTTTGGTGAAGTTGTTTTTTGAACTGCAAGTTTTAAAATACCACTTTTAGAAAGTGAGCATTTTCTTTCTTAACCATCCTGTGCCTCTGCATATCTGCTGAATAGACGTCTGGGCTAGGATAACAGTTGGGCTGTTTGTGCATTCACTCTCGACAGTCACACAAAGGGAGCTGAGGTGTGCCCTGCATATCCTGATGGCCCATTACTAGACTGATGGGTCTTCCTCAGCTAGAGTGGTGGGAGGAGCTGACACTTGGACCTGAATAGCGCTGTGCCTGTTCTCACACAAAGCAGTCTACAACCACCTGGAGTGTGCCTGAGGCCAAAGAAGGGAAATGCAGGGTTGTGTGCACTACAAAGACTTCTTCTTTGAACTTTGTCTACCTCAAAGAAAGAAATGGGTATAAGTACTGGGCCCCTGACATCACATAGTTAGAATCCTTCTGGATGGAGGGAATTCTGCCAGGAAGAAGAGCCGGATGCTGTTAGAGGGACTGCCACTTTGCCTGTTGCTTGGTTGTGCTGGCCTGCTGCTCGCTGCTTCGGTCCTGGAAGTGAAAGGATTGGATTTGGATTTCTATATCCTGCTTCCAAAAGTTCTCCAAGGGCTTGGACTGAGCGTGCCTCCTGTTAAGAAGTCTAAGGGACATCCAAGAATTCACCTGCCAGCACCTGGGCTCTCTTGCTGAGAGTCCTGACTTACTTGCCAAGTGGTGCCAAATCCAGTTCCTAGGCCGTTGGGAGTGAGTTCTGGTGCAACAAGGAAGAAACTAGTGTATCGACTTCCTGAACAACTTTGGTATAGGTACCGCTCTCTGACCTGCACCGGAGCCATGGTCCCTGCTGAGTGTAACGGCTCTGACCTACAACCCAGGCCTGCCACTGCTGCAGTAGTGTGAGTCCAGAGTACTGTTTCACCGATATCCGTGGCACCCGACTCTGCCGCAGCACCTGTGGCCCCATTGTGTGACTGCAATACCTCGAAGTCGACGCCTCACGTCTTGACCAGCTGGATTCATCATAAGGAACTGACGCCTCACTGACAACGTCACATCACCTCCTCTGCAACCGTACGGAACCAACACCTCACCTCCCCTGCCTAGCAGTAAGGAATCAATGCCTCACCTCTCCAGCGGCAATAAGGAACCAACGCTGCACTAGCTCCAAAGATGCCTCACCTCCCCAACTCAGTGCAATGTCTTTGTTTCCTCATCGTTTCCCAGGGTACTGTAACCGGAGTGTACATGAATCCTTGGCCGGTCCTGCTCTCTCGCAGGTGGTGCCGGACTGCTGGAAGCGACTCCGTCAAGCAGTTTTGAATGCCCCAGTTGGAGCTATTGTGTTTCTAAGCGCTATGCTACATTTAATCTTTGAAAATTTGTATCTTTACATGTATGTTGGATTTTTGTCATTGTGGTCTTGTTTTACTTAGACAAAGAGTGCCTGTTTTTCTAAACTGGTGGGGAGTACTTTTGTGGTGTCTTCACTATGTTACTGTGTGTGTGGGAATGTGTGTGTGTGTGTGTGTGTAAATACAGGATCTGGCTCAGGTGAAAAGCTAAAATTACGGACAAATGCTGTCCTTTAAGCCTTTCATCACGGACAAAATTACGGGCAGCCAGTGAAAATTACGGACGGGTGGTCACCCTAGCAACAGACCAGGTAAATTCTTGTATTGGTCAATTAATTAAAGCCATTGCAATACATTTGACATAATATGGCACAAGAAAATACTCCCAATTATTCCTTTTCTAAAATACAATACCAATTATTCCTTCAATGAGTGCCAATTACAATAAATTATTCTATATTCTTTAACTTATTCTATATCTAGTCAGTATACAGGGGTACATTAGAACCCATATAAAGTTTAAATAAGTCAAAGGAGGGAGGACATTCAGCATGTGTACAGCTGTCCCAAGCAAACTGCCCTGTATGTTTAAACAAGCAAAAATGTATATCTCCACCGGCCTAGTCGCATTGAACCTACATCAGATTGTACACAATCTCACACACATCGCTGGACACATCCTAGATTTTATTTTTGCTAAGCCTGAATTAGTTACTGTTCATAGAATCACGCCAATCACATGGTCAGACAACCATTTGATAACTTTCCGACATAGAACACCACAAATCAACACACCCCACAACTACTTACATACATGCACCTATCGACCATGGAGCAAACTGAATGTTGAAGATTTAGAAACACAACTAACAGCCAACACAGATCTAGATACAATTAAATCTGTCCCAAAGCTTTGAGTGGCTACAGGAAGCTGTTGATATCCTAATACCACTCAGACAAACTAATCAGGACAAAATAAAACCAACACCTTGGAGAAACACAGAACTTAAAAAGATAAAGCAACAAATCAGAAGGTTGCAGCGGACCTGGCTCAAAACAAACAACATTCAAAGCAAACTGCAGCTAAACAAACTTAACAGAATATACAAATCATCAATAAAAAAAGCTAAATAAAAAGGTATTACTCAGACAGAACTCAAAATGCTAAATCTGGAACCAAAGAATTTAATAAAATTCTCAATGAATTTCAAAATCCTAATTGCATGGAAGGAAGTCATCCCACTACTCAAGATTTCACAAACTGGCAGTTTATTACACAACCAAGGCAGACACATTTGAGTCCTATTTAAAACAGAAGAAAGCCATCAGCACCGACCTCTTTCCCAACATACCCTCTAAGAACAAACCAACCTGGCCTCTACAGTCCTTCACACAAATATCACAAGGTGTATTTATGGATTTGGTCAAAGCTGGCAGGCCTTCCGGTTGCCCTTTTGGCCCTTGTCCACCACATATCTTCAAGAACATTCTTTTATCTACTTCTGCTGCCACACCTGTAAGAAGAATCATCAACAATTCTTTAACTGCAGGAACTTTTCCTGAAGACCTGAAAAAGGCATATGTACGTCGGTTATTAAAGAAAACAAACCTAGACCTGCAAGACCCCAACAACTACAGACCAATTACAAATGGACCTTTCCTGGGCAAACTGATAGAAAGATCAGCATTCACCCAGATATCACAATTCATTTAAGACAATTCCATACTTTCAGACTACCAAACTGGATTCCGCCCAGGAAGAGACACTGAATCAGCACTCAAAGCAATCTGGGATAATCTTAAAAACACTGTCGACCGCAATGGAGTTGCTGCACTACTTCTCTTGGACCTCTCGGCTGCCTTTGATACTGTTGACCATGACACCCTAATTCAAAGACTCCATGAAGCCGGCATAGAAGGGACTGCTCTCGACTGGATTACATCCTACCTTCAGAACAGAACTAATATTATCTATTCTCCCCCTTCTCGTCCAAACCGTACCTCACAAACACAGGGGTCCCCAAGGATCAATCATCTCACCTTTGCTGTTCAACATCTACATGATATAATTACCAGAAGTGATCAGTGATTTTCAACTCACTTGCCACAACAATGCAGATGACACACAAATATTACTTAAATTGGAATTCCCCAAAAACATTGAAAACTCACAAATCTTCAGTTGCCTCAGAGCCGTTGATCAGTGAATCACTTGGAGCCATCTCAAGCTAAATGCTTTCAAAACAGAAACACTCACATAAGGTGACTGGAAAAATGATGACCCACTGTGCACCTGGCCTGACGATCTCGGACCACCTCCTCAATTATCTGAGGAAGTTAAAACCTTTGAATTACCATGGACTCCAAGTTGACAATGAATGCCCAAGTGGACAAATTATCACGATCAAGCTTCTTCACCTTGAAGACTCTTCAACGCATCTTCCCCCACCTCAGATTTCCACGCAAGATGCAGGCTACTATCTCTCTTGTGCTATCCAAACTGGATTATGCCAATGACCTCTACAATGGATAATTTCTGTCTATTGTGAAAAAACGACAACGTATTCAGAACTCTGCAGCCAGGCTACTATTACATGTAAAGCCACAAGCCCAAACCGCCCCTGCCTTGAGAGCACCACACTGGTTACCCATTGCCAGAAGATCCACCTTCAAGCTGCTTTGTATCACCCACAAAGCTATACACGGAACAGGACCGCTTTTTATCAGAAACAAAATAGCTAAAAACATTCAACAAAGAAACCTCCACTCAAGATTGGCACCCCACCTTAGAACACCACCATACAAGAAAGAGACTATAGGTGGTACATCCTTCTCCGTTCAAGCAACCAAACTACGGAATTCATTATCCCCAAATATAAGATCAACCGATAACTCTCCTGTCTTCAGAAGACTACTCAGGAGTTGACTCTTTCCTTCATAAACCACCATATTCAGACAGCAATGGACTGCATACACCTGTGTTGATAAATAGTTATAACCTGATTATGTGGATATTTTAGGTGTGTATTGTTCTTTAGGAAATATGTATCGCTACTATGTCATAACAATAAATTACACGCATACTCTTTTAACCTGTTTAACAGATGTATATTTACACACGGTTGTGTGTGTGTGTATCTGTGTATATATGTATATATATATAATATATAGATATATTTGAATGCATGTGTGTAAGTATCTGTGTGTGTATACATATACATGTGTATGTTATTCTATGCTTAACATGTTCATAGGTCATTGCATAGCTCCTAGATAAGTTGTGTATATTCTACATATGCATAGTTCTTTAGGAAATATGCATTGCAACTATGTCAGAACAATAAATTACACACCTACTCTTTTAACTTGTTTAACAGATGTATATTTACTCACAGTTGGGGGTGTGTGTGTATATATATCTAAATATACATATATATATATATATATATATATATATATATATGGATATAGATATAGATATATGTGTGTGTATGCATGTGTGTATGTATGTATCTGTGTGTGTATACATATACATGTGTATGTTATTTTATGCTTAACATGTTCATAGGTCATTGCATAGCTCCTAGATAGGTTGCTATTATATTAGATACTTATGAATCCCTTCTCTCCTTTTTATATCACACTGATCAAATGTTTTATTATCATAAGCATTTCACTATTCAAAAATTGAGGAAAGATAAATAAATGTTAGAAAAGTACACTTATTAATTAACTTCAAATATTACAAATCTTGAAAGTGTGTGTTTATATAATACTACTTTTCTTCTCATATTACTATACCCATTATTATATTCCTTGAACATATATTCCCTTACTGTGTATTTACATATCTATTTATTTATTACTCTAGTCCTACTGTATTAGAGAAAAATTAAATAAAAATAAATAAAATAAAATCTATAAATACAATTCAAATGATAAATAAGTAAATTAAAGTTAAAAAAAATAATAATAATGAATACATAAAATAAAAATAAAAAATAGGATTAAAAAAAGTATATATATAAATAAAATTATAAATAAATGAAAATAATATAAATTTACTCTCTTGTAAGCTTTACTTTGTCTACCCATCACCATATGTCATGTCTCTATCAATCTATCCTCCATCCCCACTCTGACTTACCCCAAAACCATTCTACTACTTTCATCTCCTAAATAACCCTGCTGAAGCTCTTCCCTCCTCTTCCACATCTAGCTCACCCCAAACCTCAGTTACTATCATGATCTCCCAAACAACCCTACTACATACTCACTCATTTATCTCACCTTTGACTCATCCAAAACCCCTCCTGATACTATGATCTCCCTAACCCTTTCCACAGACTCTTCCCTCCTCCATCTCTCCTTTACGCATCCCAAGCCTCATCCTATTACCATAAACTCCCAATTAACACTTCTGGATTCTTCCCTCCTCTATCCCTCCATTACACTTGTGAATCCATCTAACAAACTCATATCCTCTGCTCAAATTAACTCATAATAATACTAAAACTGAACTCATATTTCCGTATACTAGCCCACCACTAATTCCTCTTGGTTTCCAGAATAGCTTGCTAGTCACCGAAAAGCGCTTTGACGCCTCATCAAGGCTAATAAGCGCTATATAAATACTATTACAAGTACAAGTACGTGCAATTTTACTCTGCAAGAAGTGCCATATCCGGGTCACGGAGGGAGTACTGAAGGAATGAGGCCCAAGACACGATTGATTGACGCAATCGAGGATGATTCAGCCGGAGACAGCAGGATGATGTGAGGCCTTCCCTCGGGCTTTCTGAATTCTGCTCGAAGGACGTCACTGGGAGAACTTACTCCCTGAGACAACTGATGAAGAAACAAGTTGCACTTACATGATCCAAGGAATATCGCAATGTTTTAACAATACAAAGGATGATGTTTGCAACCTGCTGAATTTAGTGCCAGAAGTGGTCTACCAGTGAGGTCAGAACAGTTGTCACTTCCGGGTCCTCGTCGCCAGCAGAGGAACATTATTCAGTAATGTGGTCGGAGACAATGGCTTCTGTATCAGACTAGATCACCTCTGCCAATTGCTCTGGGGAACTGAATTTGCATTGACGTGTGATCACGAGCCCTGGCTAAGGTTCTCAGCTCCACCGGATCTGAGGGCACTTTGGCTCACATATCTCCAGGTTCTCCCTGAAGCTGTAGGATTGTAACTTTAGGGGACAATATGTGCTTGAGGTGAAGAGTAAGGCTGGCGCGTGGGATGGATGTCCCACCTCACTAGTCCCTGAGGGAGATGAGGCGGGGGATGACTGCAGAGTTTGAAAGACAGAGGAAGTGAAAAACGGGAATTAAAATACAGTGCCTGCTTCAGAACACATGGGCCCTCATTACAACCCTGGCGGTCGGTGTTAAAGCGGCTGTAAGACCGCCAACAGGCCGGCGGTAAAAAAAATGGAATTATGACCGTGGCGGAAACCGCCAACATAGACAGCCACTTTAACACTCCGACCGCCACGGCGGTACAAACAAAGAGCATGGTGGTCAACGCCAACAGACAGGTGGAAGACAATGTACCGCCCACACCATTATGAGAGGCCAATTCGCCACCTTTTCTGGGGCGGATTCAACGCAAACAAAAACACAGCGGAAACAGGACTTGGAAGGGAAAACTCTCGCCTCTACACACCCCACGAGGAACCAGGGTGCCATGGAGCCGGAACTCCAAGTTCTCCCTGCGATAGTCTTCCTGCTCCTCTACCAGGAGGTGAGAACCGCACCTATGACACAGGGGAGGGGGATGGAAAAGGGAGTGACACACACACGCAACACCCCCACCCTCACACAAAACACACACACCAATACATGCTGAAACGTTACATTCCCCACCTACCCCCTGGAAGAACGCAAGGACAAAAGGAAATGATTGTAACAATTGTAATCATGAAAAATCCATTACTCAAAAATATATATACACTATTATCAAATATGTACAACAAGAATTCAAGTCCATGTACTGCACCTACATAGTCTGTGGACCACTGGGCCCAAAATGCATGTGTGAGGCCCACACAAGATACCCAATCCAAACGGAGAGAACACTGCAGGGGCATCAGATCGAAATAAAACAGGCACCACAGGGGGAAGGGAATGAGGGGCACCTCAGCCAGATGAGTGCACGACGCCAACTCCACAAGGGGGCTCCATGCCCATTGATGTATCCTGGGGAGTGCAAAGCCACAGTCTCTCAAGTCTCTACAGTGGGTGGTTTGCCCACTGCTGCATCCTGGGGAGTGCAAAGCCACAGTCTCTCAAGTCTTCCAGTGGGTGCTTTGCCCGCTGCTTTATTCTTGGTAGTGCAAAGCCACAGTCTCACAAGTCTCTCCAGTGGGTGGTTTGCCCACTGCTGCATCCTGGGGAGTGCAAAGCCACAGTCTCTCAAGTCTCTCCAGTGGGTGGTTTGCCCACTGCTTTATCCTGGGGAGTGCAAAGCCATAGTCTCTCAAGTCTCTCCAGTGGGTGGTTTGCCCACTGTTTTATCCTGGGGAGTGCAAGGCACAGTCTCTCATCTGGTTGGTTTGCCCACTGGTTCTGGAGAGGGCTATGTGCCCAGAGTGCTTCATCCTGCCAAGGACTGAGGTAGTGGATGCCTTTCTCCACTGGTTCTGGACAGGGCTTTGCGCCCAGAGTGCTCCATCCTGCCAAGGACTGAGGTAGTGGATGCCTTTCTCCACTGGTTCTGGAGGGGGCTTTGTGCCCAGAGTGCTTCATCCTGCCAAGGACTGAGGTAATGGATGTGACACTCCACTGACGGTGGGGCAACATGGAAGCTGTCCAGGCCCCTGGAACTGACAACCAGCCTCGTACGAATGACCACTAGGGATGGCAGCCATGTCTGCGGTGGTGCCACTGGCACAGGATGTGTTGTGGGCCTCTGGCGGTGTTGGCGGCAGGCTCAGTAGCGGCAGTGCTTGCGGCGGTCATTGGGCAGCGGTGCTGGTGGCGTCCTCACTTAGCTTGCTGCTGGCGGCGGTGTTCTGAGCGGCAGTGCTAGTGGGGGGATCACAGAGCTTGCTGCTGGCAGCGGTGTCCTGAGCGGCGGTGCTGGTGGCGGCCTCACTGAGCTTGCTGCTGGCGGCGGTGTCCTGAGCGGCGGTGCTGGTGGAGGCCTCACTGAGCTTGCTGCTGCTGAAGGGCACAGTGTCTGTGGTGCTGGTAAAGGGCACAGTATCCTGGGTGCTGGCGGCAGTGCCCGTGACAACAGTGCATGTGGCGGTGCTGGTGGCGGTCTTGTCTGCCGTGCTGGTTGGTGGCGACTTCCCATTCTTTCTTTGGCCCTTCCCCACCTTGGATGGTGGCGCAGCTGTCTTGCCACTCCCAACTGTTGTCCTGACTGAGCCCTTGGTGGCAGGTGTTTTGGCCTTCTCCCTCCGGGATGTGGGCAACCTCTTCTGTTTTGGAGGTGGGGGAATGTCCTTGGCCTGGCTCCTTGGGACACTGGCTGCCCTGCTGCTTGGCGCACGCCAGAAGCCGGTTACTGCTGGCACCACTGTTCCCGGTGATGTGGTGGCTGAGGTGCTGGGTTGGGACCTGGAAAGGCGGGCCCTAGGGGACAGAAGGGGTGGGGGAGGTGAAGGGAAGAGGTCAAGGTTTGACAGGAAAAGTTTTTTAGACACACTGGGATGGGTAGATGGAGGGGGTTTGGGAGTGGAGGAAGAGGTAGTGGTTGTAGGAGGTGTTAGTATCGGTGATTAGTTTATCCATGATTGGTGTACTTTATTTATTAGTAAGTCCCTAGTAAAGTGCACCATTTGTGCCCAGGACCTGTAGGTCAAATGCTACTAGTGGACCTGGAGCACTAACTGTGCTACCCACATGAGTAGTCCTGTAAACACGTCTCAGACCTACCACTGCAGTGTCTGTGTGTGCAGTTTTAAACAGGCATTTTGACCTGACAAGTGCACCTGCTTCACAGCCCCAAACCTTCCCTTCTACTACATGTGAGCTATCCCTAAAGTAAGCCCAAGGCAGCACCATGGACAGGATGCAGTGTATTGAAAAGGTAGGTTATGTACTGGTGTGTTTCACTTGTCCTGATAGTGAAATAATGTTAAACACGTTTTCACTATTGCAAGGCCTATCTCTCCCATAGAGTAACATGGGATTGCCTTGAAATACAGTATCTTTTAAATGTAATTTCCCATTGAGAGCAGTTGGAGATGTGGAGTTTGGGGTCTCTAAACTCACAATTTAAAGGTACATTGTTTGGTGAAGTTGTTTTTTGAACTGCAAGTTTTAAAATACTACTTTTAGAAAGTGAGCATTTTCTTTCTTAACCATCCTGTGCCTCTGCATATCTGCTGAATAGACGTCTGGGCTACGATAACAGTTGGGCTGTTTGTGCATTCACTCTCGACAGTCACACAAAGGGAGCTGAGGTGTGCCCTGCATATCCTGATGGCCCATTACTAGACTGATGGGTCTTCCTCAGCTAGAGTGGTGGGAGGAGCTGACACTTGGACCTGAATAGGGCTGTGCCTGTTCTCACACAAAGCAGTCTACAACCACCTGGAGTGTGCCTGAGGCCAAAGAAGGGAAATGCAGAGTTGTGTGCACTACAAAGACTTCTTCTTTGAACTTTGTCTACCTCAAAGAAAGAAATGGGTATAAGTACTGGGCCCCTGACACCACATAGTTAGAATCCTTCTGGATGGAGGGAATTCTGCCAGGAAGAAGAGCCGGATGCTGTTAGAGGGACTGCCACTTTGCCTGTTGCTTGGTTGTGCTGGCCTGCTGCTCGCTGCTTCGGTCCTGGAAGTGAAAGGATTGGATTTGGATTTCTATATCCTGCTTCCAAAAGTTCTCCAAGGGCTTGGACTGAGCGTGCCTCCTGTTAAGAAGTCTAAGGGACATCCAAGAATTCACCTGCCAGCACCTGGGCTCTCTTGCTGAGAGTCCTGACTTACTTGCCAAGTGGTGCCAAATCCAGTTCCTAGGCCGTTGGGAGTGAGTTCTGGTGCAACAAGGAAGAAACTAGTGTATCGACTTCCTGAACAACTTTGGTATAGGTACCGCTCTCTGACCTGCACCGGAGCCATGGTCCCTGCTGAGTGTAACGGCTCTGACCTACAACCCAGGCCTGCCACTGCTGCAGTAGTGTGAGTCCAGAGTACTGTTTCACCGATATCCGTGGCACCCGACTCTGCCGCAGCACCTGTGGCCCCATTGTGTGACTGCAATACCTCGAAGTCGACGCCTCACGTCTTGACCAGCTGGATTCATCATAAGGAACTGACGCCTCACTGACAACGTCACATCACCTCCTCTGCAACCGTACGGAACCAACACCTCACCTCCCCTGCCTAGCAGTAAGGAATCAATGCCTCACCTCTCCAGCGGCAATAAGGAACCAACGCTGCACTAGCTCCAAAGATGCCTCACCTCCCCAACTCAGTTCAATGTCTTTGTTTCCTCATCGTTTCCCAGGGTACTGTAACCGGAGTGTACATGAATCCTTGGCCGGTCCTGCTCTCTCGCAGGTGGTGCCGGACTGCTGGAAGCGACTCCGTCAAGCAGTTTTGAATGCCCCAGTTGGAGCTATTGTGTTTCTAAGCGCTATGCTACATTTAATCTTTGAAAATTTGTATCTTTACATGTATGTTGGATTTTTGTCATTGTGGTCTTGTTTTACTTAGACAAAGAGTGCCTGTTTTTCTAAACTGGTGGGGAGTACTTTTGTGGTGTCTTCACTATGTTACTGTGTGTGTGGGAATGTGTGTGTGTGTGTGTAAATACAGGATCTGGCTCAGGTGAAAAGCTAAAATTACGGACAAATGCTGTCCTTTAAGCCTTTCATCACGGACAAAATTACGGGCAGCCAGTGAAAATTACGGACGGGTGGTCACCCTAGCAACAGACCAGGTAAATTCTTGTATTGGTCAATTAATTAAAGCCATCGCAATACATTTGACATAATATGGCACAAGAAAATACTCCCAATTATTCCTTTTCTAAAATACAATACCAATTATTCCTTCAATGAGTGCCAATTACAATAAATTATTCTATATTCTTTAACTTATTCTATATCTAGTCAGTATACAGGTGTACATTAGAACCCATATAAAGTTTAAATAAGTCAAAGGAGGGAGGACATTCAGCATGTGTACAGCTGTCCCAAGCAAACTGCCCTGTATGTTTAAACAAGCAAAAATGTATATCTCCACCGGCCTAGTCGCATTGAACCTACATCAGATTGTACACAATCTCACACACATCGCTGGACACATCCTAGATTTTATTTTTGCTAAGCCTGAATTAGTTACTGTTCATAGAATCACGCCAATCACATGGTCAGACAACCATTTGATAACTTTCCGACATAGAACACCACAAATCAACACACCCCACAACTACTTACATACATGCACCTATCGACCATGGAGCAAACTGAATGTTGAAGATTTAGAAACACAACTAACAGCCAACACAGATCTAGATACAATTAAATCTGTCCCAAAGCTTTGAGTGGCTACAGGAAGCTGTTGATATCCTAATACCACTCAGACAAACTAATCAGGACAAAATAAAACCAACACCTTGGAGAAACACAGAACTTAAAAAGATAAAGCAACAAATCAGAAGGTTGCAGCGGACCTGGCTCAAAACAAACAACATTCAAAGCAAACTGCAGCTAAACAAACTTAACAGAATATACAAATCATCAATCAAAAAAGCTAAATAAAAAGGTATTACTCAGACAGAACTCAAAATGCTAAATCTGGAACCAAAGAATTTAATAAAATTCTCAATGAATTTCAAAATCCTAATTGCATGGAAGGAAGTCATCCCACTACTCAAGATTTCACAAACTGGCAGTTTATTACACAACCAAGGCAGACACATTGGAGTCCTATTTAAAACAGAAGAAAGCCATCAGCACCGACCTCTTTCCCAACATACCCTCTAAGAACAAACCAACCTGGCCTCTACAGTCCTTCACACAAATATCACAAGGTGTATTTATGGATTTGGTCAAAGCTGGCAGGCCTTCCGGTTGCCCTTTTGGCCCTTGTCCACCACATATCTTCAAGAACATTCTTTTATCTACTTCTGCTGCCACACCTGTAAGAAGAATCATCAACAACTCTTTAACTGCAGGAACTTTTCCTGAAGACCTGAAAAAGGCATATGTACGTCGGTTATTAAAGAAAACAAACCTAGACCTGCAAGACCCCAACAACTACAGACTAATTACAAATGGACCTTTCCTGGGCAAACTGATAGAAAGATCAGCATTCACCCAGATATCACAATTCATTTAAGACAATTCCATACTTTCAGACTACCAAACTGGATTCCGCCCAGGAAGAGACACTGAATCAGCACTCAAAGCAATCTGGGATAATCTTAAAAACACTGTCGACCGCAATGGAGTTGCTGCACTACTTCTCTTGGACCTCTCAGCTGCCTTTGATACAGTTGACCATGACACCCTAATTCAAAGACTCCATGAAGCCGGCATAGAAGGGACTGCTCTCGACTGGATTACATCCTACCTTCAGAACAGAACTAATATTATCTATTCTCCCCCGTCTCGTCCAAACCGTACCTCACATACACATGGGTCCCCCAAGGATCAATCATCTCACCTTTGCTGTTCAACATCTACATTATGGGGGTCATTCTGACCCTGGCCGGAACCGCCAGAATACCGCTGCGCGGTCAAAAGACCGCCGCGGGTATTCTGGGTTTCCCGCTGGGCTGGCGGGCGACCGCCAGAAGGCCGCCCGCCAGCCCAGCGGGAAACACCCTTCCATGAGGATGCCGGCTCCGAATGGAGCCGGCGGAGTGGAAGGGGTGCGACGGGTGCAGTTGCACCCGTCGCGATTTTCAGTGTCTGCATGGCAGACACTGAAAATGTTTGTGGGGCCCTGTTACGAAGGGCCCCTGCAGTGCCCATGCCATTGGCATGGGCACTGCAGGGGCCCCCAGGGGCACCATGACACCCCATACCGCCATTCTGTTCCTGGCGGCCAAAACCGCCAGGAACAGGATGGCGGTATGGGGGTCGGAATCCCCATGGCGGATTCCCCAGGGCAGCGGGAAACCGGCGGTACACCGCCGGTTTTCCATTTCTGACCGCGGCTGTACCGCCGCGGTCAGAATGCCCATGGGAGCACCGCCAGCCTGTTGGCGGTGCTCCCGCGGTCGTTGGCCCTGGCGGATTTTACCGCCAGGGTCAGAATGACCCCCTATATCATTTCCAGTAGTGATCACTGATTTTCAACTCACTTGCTACAACTGTGAAGATGACACACAAATATTACTTAAATTGGAATTCCCCAAAGACATTGAAAACTCACAAATCTTCAGTTGCCTCAGAGCCGTTGATCAGTGAATCACTTGGAGTCATCTCAAGCTAAATGCTTCCAAAACAGAAATACTCACATAAGGTGACTGGAAAAATGGTGACCCACTGTGCGCCTGGCCTGACGATCTCGGACCACCTCCTCAATTAACTGAGGAAGTTAAAAACCTTGGAATCACCATGGACTCCAAGTTAACAATGAATGCCCAAGTGGACAAATTATCACAACCAAGCTTTTTCACCTTGAAGACTCTGCAACGCATCTTCCCCCACCTCGGATTTCCACACAAGGTGCAGGCTACTATCTCTCTTGTGCTATCCAAACTGGATTATGCCAATGGCCTCTACCATGGATCATCTCTATCTATTGTGAAAAACCTACAACGTATTCAGAACACCGCAGCCAGGTTACTATTACGTGTAAAGCCACAAGCCCAAACCGCCCCTGCCTTGAGAGCACTACACTGGTTGCTCGTTGCCAGAAGATCCACCTTCAAGCTGCTTTGTATCACCCACAAAGCTATACACAGAACAGGACCGCTTTTTATCAGAAACAAAATAACCAGATACATTCAACAAAGAATCCTCCACTCAAGATTGGCACCCCGCCTTAGAACACCACCATACAAGAAAAAGACTATAGGTGGGACATCCTTCTCTGTTCAAGCAGCCAAACTATGGAATTCATTACCACCAAATATATGATCCACGGATAACCATCTTGACTTCAGAAGACAACTCAAGAGTTGGCTCTTTCCTTCATAAACCACCATATTCAGACAGCAATGGACTGCGTATGCCTGTGTTGATAAATAGTTATAATCTGATTATGTGGATATTCTAGGTGTGTATTGTTCTTTAGGAAATATGTATTGCTACTATGTCATAACAATAAATTACACGCATACTCTTTTAACCTGTTTAACAGATGCATATTTACTCACGGTTGGGTGTGTGTGTGTGTATATCTAAATATATATATATATATGTATATAAATAGATGGATAGAGATATAGATATATGTGTGTGTGTATGTATCTGTGTGCGTATACATATACATGTGTATGTTATTCTATGCTTAACATGTTCATAGGTCATAGCATAGCTCCTAGATAGGTTGTTATTATATTAGATACTTATGAATCCCTGCTCTCATTTTTATATCACACTGATCAAATGTTTTATTATCATAAGCATTTCACTGTTCAAGAATTGAGGAAAGATTAATAAATGTTAGAAAAGTACACTTATTAATTAACTTCAAATATTACAAATCTTGAAAGTGTGTGTTTATACAATACTACTTTTCTTCTCATATTATTATACCCAATATGGTATTCCTTGAACATATATTCCTTTACTGTGTATTTACATATCTATTTATGTATTACTCTAGTCCTACTGTATTAGAGAAAAATTAAATAAAAATAAACAAAATAAAATCTATAAATAAAATTCAAATTATAAATAAGTAAATTAAAGTAAAAAAATAATAATAATAATGAAAAAAAAATTGGATTAAAAAAGTATATATATAATTATAAATAAAAATAATATAAATGTACTCTCTTGTAAGCTTTACTTTGTCTACCCATCACCATACGTCATGTCTCTATCAATCTATCCTCCATCCCCGCTCTGACTCATCCCAAACCCATTCTACCACTTTCATCTCCTAAAGAACCCCGCCTAAGCTGTTCTGTACTCTACCACATCTAGCTCACTCCAAACCTCAGTTACTACCATGATCTTCCAAATAACCCTACTAAATTCTCCCTCATTTACCTCACCTTTGACTCATCCAAAACCCCTCCTGCTACTATGATCTCCCTAACCCTTTCCACAGACTCTTCCCTCCTCCATCTCTCCTTTACGCATCCCAAGCCTCATCCTATTACCATAAACTCCCAATTAACACTTCTGGATTCTTCCCTCCTCCATCCCTCCATTACTCTAGTCAATCCAAATTACCAACTCACATATCCTCTGCTCAAATTAACTCATATTAATACTAAAACTGTACTCATATTTCTGTATACTAATCTACCACTAATTCCTCTTGGGTCCCATTGTAGCGTGCTACTCGCTGAAAAGCGATTCGAAGCCTCATCAGGGCTAGTAAGCGCTACATAAATACTATTACAAGTACAAGTACGTGCACTTTTACTCTGCAAGAAGAGCCATATCCGGGTCACGGAGGGAGTACTAAAGGAATGAGGCCCAAGACACGATTGATTAATCGAGGATGCTTCAGCCGGAGACAGCAGGATGATGTGAGGCCTTCCCTCGGGCTTCCTGAATTCTGCTCGAAGGACGTCACTGGGAGAACTTACTCCCTGAGACAACTGATGAAGAAACAAGTGGCACTTACATGATCCAAGGAATATCGCAATGTTTTAGCAATACAAAGGATGATGTTTGCAACCTGCTGCCATCACCAGGACGTGACTTTAGTGCCAGAAGTAGTCTCACCAGTGAGGTCAGAACGGTTATCACTTCCGGGTCCTCGTCGCCAGCAGAGGAACATTATTCAGTAATCTGGCGGGAGCCAATGGCTTCTGTATCAAACTAGATCACCTCTGCCAATTGCTCTGCGGAACTGAATTTGCATTGACGTGTGATCACGAGCCCTGGCTAAGGTTCTCAGCTCCACCGGATCTGAGGGCACTTTGGCTCACATATCACCAGGTTCTCCCTGAAGCTGTAGGATTGTAACTTTAGGGGACAATATGTGCCTGTTGTGAAAAAGTAAGGCTGGCGTGTGGGATGGATGTCCCACCTCACTAGTCCCTGAGGGAGATGAGGCGGGGGATGACTGCAGAGTTTGAAAGACACAGGAAGTGAAAAACAGGAATTAAAATACAGTGCCTGCTTCAGAACCCATAGTGAGGAACACCACGAGGCCCTGAAAAGGGAGAAGCATGTCTCCCATAATCTCCACCCTTACGATCGACAACAATAATAGAAATTAGGGTTATTTGTAATCAGAATCTATAGAGGGAATGAGGGCACATGTCATAGTGTAGAGACAGACATGCTGTAATGATTTGTTTTGACATCAAGCTCCCCTATACATGGTTTAGTGTAAACTATTTGTAATATTGAGGTTAACCATTGGACAGGTCTCCTTTGCAGCACAGGTGTGCATCCCTTGGAGACCCAGGTTTTGAGCTCAGGGTTCTCCTCGCTCCATAGCTTGCTTGCAACCGAGAGATTCTGCAAAAGTGAAGCAAAAACCTAAACATTCTCACGGAATCCTGACACAGATCAACAGGAGTCTCTCTTGCATTCCATGGCTAAACATTCTCACGGAATCCTAACACTCATCCACTGGAGTCTCTCTTGCATTCCATGGCTAAACATTCTCATGGAATCCTGACACTGATCAACAGGAGAGCCTCCAGCATTCCATAGCTAAACATTCTCATGGAATCCTAACACTGATCAACAGGAGTGCCTCCAGCATTCCATGGCTTAACATTCTCATGGAATCCTGACACTGATCAACTGGAGAGCCTCCAGCATTCCAGAGCTAAACATTCTCACGGAATCCTGACACTGATCAACAGGAGTGTCTCTTGCATTCTCACGGAATCCTGACACTGATCAACAGGAGAGCCTCCTGCATTTCATGGCTAAACATTCTCACAGAATCCTGACACTGATCAACAGCAGTGCCTCCAGCATTCCATGGCTAAACATTCTCATGGAATCCGGACACTGATCAACAGGAGAGCCTCCAGCATTCTATAGCTAAACATTCTCACGGAATCCTGACACTGATCAACAGGAGTGTCTCTTGCATTCTCATGGAATCCTGACACTGATCAACAGGAGAGCCTCCTGCATTCCATGGCTAAACATTCTCACAGAATCCTGACACTGATCAACAGCAGTGCCTCCAGCATTCCATGGCTAAATATTCTCATGGAATCCTGACACTGATCAACTAGAGAGACTCCTGCATTCCATGGCTAAACATTCTCACAGAATCCTGACACTGATCAACTGGAGAGCCTCCAGCGTTCCATAGCTATACATTCTAATGGAATCCTGACACTGATCAACTGGAGTCTCTCCAGCGTTCCATGGCTAAACATTCTCACGGAATCCTGACACAGATCAACAGGGGAGCCTCCAGCATTCCATGGCTAAACATTCTCACGGAATCCTGGCACTGATCAACTGGAGAGCCTCCTGCAGTCCATGGCTAAACATTCTCATGGAATCCTGACACTGATCAACAGGAGACTCTCCTGCATTCCATGGCTAAACATTCTCATGGACCACAGAATGCAATCCAAAACACAAGATGGCATGTGCAAAGGAAATATACTTATTACAAATACAACAGGTGCGTAAAGACATGAGGACCAACCATCCTTCTCCTGGTCAATATGCGATGGTTGAATGTTCTCTCTTCCATTTCCACTAATATGTCAAGACCGAGTCATTCACTCTGTCTTTTGTCTGCTTTCTACACCAATGCTTCTGCAAGGCAAGAGATGAGGCTTCTGCAAGAGGTGAGGCCTCACCTGGAGCTGTTCAATCCTTGGATAAAGAGACTCAGGAGCAAAGGACACCACCCAGCCCAGAGTGTGCAGCTGAATCACTGATACTGCATCCCTTGGTCTTTGTGTGGTCTCTTCACCCCACGATCAACAGGTGAGAAGGCTGTGATGCTGTGCACAAGGGTTTAACCCCTACGCCTGTCAAACATGTTGGACAAAGAATATCCCTGAATGTCAGATCCGCTGATCTCCTGCTCCTGCTCCTGGCACTGTTCTACACATAGCTCACCATGCAGTGGTAAACACAAAAGTGCTCTTCCAGGATTGTGAGTAGGTCATTCTAATGGGTAGACTCCAGGTGCAGCAGTTGACTGGTACCTAACGCGCCTGGCCTTGGGCAAGCTGAGAAACTGGGGTTCACCCTGTCAGATCTTAGTATGAAACCCTGAAAAAAGCTCAGCCTAGTTTTTGCAGCACCCATAAAGGGCATCAGGCACCAGTTATTGCAGGAGTTCACCGGCTGCTGGACATTGCCTCTTCAGAGGCGGTGCTGCGCTCAGTAAAAAGCACAGTAATCTAAACGTGCCACAGATCCCTAATTTAGGATTCTGACATTTGGTTTCATCCGGAATTCCAACAGAGTCACCATCAAAGGATTTCCCCAGCTGGGGTCCCGTGAGAGCTGAGGTTGATGAGTGCCCTTGATGTGATCGTGGGGCCGCTGGTGCACACGCCTCAGTGGCCAAGGCGGCCTATCCCGGGATCCCTCTTGGAGGTGGTCCCAACCAGAACAGGCCCCACAGATGGCAGCCCTAAGGGGCTGGTGCCACTCTGCAAGACACCTCCGTACATGGTCAGTTCAGTAAGCAGAGCCTTCTTCCAAAGGAAGGGAACTGAAACTGGCACTCTTGAAGATTACTGCACACCCACTGAGTGAGTGTGTGCAGGAAAGAACAAGCAACAGAGCAGTGGTGTGTGGGTGACCAGTGCAGGTGCTGGGTGTTCTGGCATGGACACTGGGCTAGGAGCAGAAGCAGCGCTTTAAACGGGCAGGCACTGTCCGGAACTGAGTACCTGCACTTCTAGCTTTGAAAGGGAGAGTGCCTGCACTTCTCAGCACTGCTGCGGTAAATCTAATGGTAGAGTGCCTGCACTTCTCAGCACTGCTGCGGTACATCTAATGGGAGAGTATATGCACTTCTCAGCACTGCTGCAGTACATTTAATGGGAGAGTACCTGCACTTCTCAGCACTGCTGCGGTACATCTAATGGGAGAGTACCTGCACTTCTAGCTTTGAAAGGGAGAGTGCCTGCACTTCTCAGGTACATCTAATGGGAGAGTACCGGCACTTCTCAGCACTGCTGCGGTACATCTAATGGGAGAGTATATGCACTTCTCAGCGCTGCTGCAGTACATTTAATGGGAGAGTATATGCACTTCTCAGCGCTGCTGCAGTACATTTAATGGGAGAGTATATGCACTTCTCAGCACTGCTGCAGTACATCTAATGGGAGAGTATAGGCACTTCTCAGCGCTGCTGCGGTACATCTAATGGTAGAGTACCTGCACTTCTCAGCACTGCTGCGGTACATTTAATGGGAGAGTATATGCACTTCTCAGCGCTGCTGCGGTACATTTAATGGGAGAGTACCTGCACTTCTCAGCACTGCTGCGGTACATTTAATGGGAGAGGACCTGCACTTCTCAGCACTGCTGCGGTACATATAATGGGAGAGGACCTGCACTTCTCAGCGCTGCTGCAATACATCTAATGGGAGAGTACCGGTGCTGCAGTACATTTAATGGGAGAGTACCGGCACTTCTAGCTTTGAAAGGGAGAGTACCTGCACTTCTCAGCACTGCTGCGGTACATCTAATGGTAGAGTACCTGCACTTCTCAGCGCTGCTGCAGTACATTTAATGGGAGAGTACCGGCACTTCTCAGCACTGCTGCAGTACATTTAATGGGAGAGTACCTGCACTTCTCAGCACTGCTGCGGTACATTTAATGGGAGAGTATATGCACTTCTCAGCGCTGCTGCAGTACATTTAATGGGAGTATACCAGCACTTCTCAGCGCTGCTGCAGTACATTTAATGGGAGAGTACCTGCACTTCTCAGCGCTGCTGCACTACCTGCACTTCTCAGCACTGCTGCAGTACATTTCATGGGAGAGTACCTGCACTTCTCAGCACTGTTGCAGTACATTTCATGGGAGAGTACCTGCACTTCTCAGCACTGCTGTGGTACATTTAATGGGAGAGTATATGCACTTCTCAGCACTGCTGCTGTACATTTAATGGGAGAGTACCTGCACTTCTCAGCGCTGCTGCAATACATCTAATGGGAGAGTACCAGCACTTTTCAGCGCTGCTGCAATACATTTAATGGGAGAGTACCGGTGCTGCAGTACATTTAATGGGAGAGTACCTGCACTTCTCAGCACTGCTGCAGTACATTTCATGGGAGAGTACCAGCACTTCTCAGCGCTGCTGCAATACATTTAATGGGAGAGTATCTTCACTTCTCAGCACTGCTGCAGTACATTTCATGGGAGAATACCAGCACTTCTCAGCGCTGCTGCAATACATTTAATGGGAGAGTACCTGCACTTCTCAGCACTGCTGCAGTACATTTAATGGTAGAGTACCTGCACTTCTATGCACTGCTGCAGTACATTTATTGGGAGAGTACCGGCACTTCTCAGCACTTCTACAATACATTTAATAGGAGAGTACCTCCACTTCTCAGTACTACTACATTACATTTAATGGGAGAGTACTGGCAATTCTCAGCCCTGTTGCAGTACATTTAATGGAGAGTGCCTGCACTTCTCAGCACTGCTACAATACATTTAATCGGAGAGTATCTGCACATCTCCGTACTACTGCATTACATCTATTGGGAGAGTACTGGCACTTCTCAGCCCTAATGCAGTACATTTAATGGGAGAGTACCTGCAATTCTCAGGAGTAACCTGATACTCTAAATTGTGAGTACCAGAACTTCTATATTTCCATCTAAAGCACAGGCGAGAAGTCAGTTTGCAATCTGCTAGAGTAGTGTTGTTGCCAGGGGAGGAGAACTGGGCAGAAGACCTTTTAAACAGAGTGTTTCCTCCAATGAACTTGTTGCCATTGGTGCAGAGTGTTTTCCAGCGGTTAGAGGAGAGGTGTGGTCTGCAGGAGGTAGGCCTCTTTGCACCCAAGGCGAATGCTCCACTGCCCTGCATGAAGGATAGATGCAGGGTGTAGGAGGCTGGCCTGGCTTGTAGTGAGTATCAATGGTACTTACACCTTATACCAGGTCCATTTATCCCTTATTACTAGATTAGTAGTGTTCTAGCAGCTTAGGCTGATAGAGGTAGCTATAGCAGAGCAGTTTAGGCTGAACTAGGAGACATGTAAAGCTCCTACTATACCACTTATATCATATAGCACTATATCATAAAAATCACAATACTCAGAGTTACTAAAAATAAAGGTACTTTATTTTAGTGACAATATGCCAAAAATACCTCAGAGGATATACTCCCTTAGGAGGTAAGTAAAATACACAAAATATACACACATACCAAAATCAGGTAAGTAAACAGTTAGAAAAGTAGTGCAAACACTGTAGAATACAATAGGATGCAATAGGCCTACGGGCAAAACAAACCATACACTAAGAAAGTGGAATGCAAACCACGAATGGACCCCTAGGCTAGTGTAGTGTGTAGAGAGTTGCTGGGAGTGCAAAAAAACACTAAGGGTGTGCAAGATACCCCACCCCAAGACCCTGAAAAGTAGGAGTAAAGTGATACTACTTCCCCAGAAACACACTAAACGTGTGATAGAGGATTCTGCAAAGACCACAACAGACTGCAAAGCACTGAAGATGGATTCCGGGAGCTGAAGACCTGTAAAGGAAGGGGACCAAGTCCAAGAGTCGCTGAAGTGTCCGGGGGGGGGGGGGGGCAGGAGTCCACTAAACCCCAGATGAAGGTGCAAAATGACTGCCTCCGGTTGGAAGAAGATGCTGGTTTTGCATCAACGAAAGGAGGTAGGAGGTTCTGCTTTGTGCAGAAGATGTCCCACGGCATGCGGGTGGATGCAGAGTTCTTTCCTCTGCAAAATACCACAAACAAGCCTTGCTACCTGCAAGACTCATGGTTGAAGAAAAAGGGTGCTGCCCAGGTCCAGGAAGGACCAGGATGCCGCCACCTAGGAGGGAAGACAGAGGGGGGCCCTCAGCAATGTAGAGAGCCCAATG
This sequence comes from Pleurodeles waltl, assembly GCF_031143425.1. Taxonomy (NCBI): domain Eukaryota; kingdom Metazoa; phylum Chordata; class Amphibia; order Caudata; family Salamandridae; genus Pleurodeles; species Pleurodeles waltl. Next base: position 12,161,748 of record NC_090446.1, read on the forward strand.
GATGGAGGGAATTAAAACATTTCTAGCTATCGCGTCAAGAATGTTAGATTCTATCAAGGGCACGGAGGCGAGGATTATGCTTACTCTTTACTTTACTGACAAAACAGCAGCCAATAAAAAACTATATAACTTAAAACTAACATTCCCATGATGCCAAGTCCACCAATCACTGCCACACGATGAGCCCATAAATAGCCTGTGTGCCATAGTCCTTCCTCTTTCTTTGCGAATCCAACTTGTCGTTGAATTAGTTGCTGCATCAGAAACGAACTCCTCAAACGTGAGGGACCAACACTCCACTTCAACTTAGAACAGAACTGGAATCCAACTCTTGATCCAAAGATGACCTTTACGAATTTGTGTTAGAAGATCTGTGAATGTAAAAGAATAAACTAATATCCATGTACACTGAAGGGAGGGTCAGCAATTTAACATGGTTGATGCATATATCATAAATTGATTATAAATACTTATAATATTCATAATAACGATTAATGGGTGGGATAATCCTCACCTCCGTGTCCTTAATAGAATCTAAAATTCTTGACGCGATTGCTAGAACTTTTTTTATTCTATGTCAGGACTGGAGGCTTCGGATTCTTCTAGTTTAAAGTCTATTTACCACTTCTGACACTACCTCAACTATGGGTTTGTGATAGAATACCTTGAAGGTGGAATCATTTGACCAATCCGCTGCAGCCATAATATTCCCCAATTTGGCTCCAGTAGCAAAAGCTTTTGAAGCCGTAGCTCCGCTAACAGAATGAGCTCCAAATACACTTATATCAATAATTGACCAAAAACATTCCCTCTGAATTCTCGTGTGTAATCTTCATACACTTTCAAACATTGAACCACACAAAGCTTCCTATTATGTGGAAAAGATGGATAAGAAATACATTTCGATGAGGTTTTAGTACGTCTAGTAATGGAAAAAGATACTCCTTCTGGAGTAAATACTCTACCTGATAAATCCAGAGCTTTAACATCTGACACTCTTCTGCACGACAGCAGGCATAGTAGCATTGTCAATTTTGCCGATAATTGTTTGCGAGATAAAGCTTCATTATCTGGGCAATTTCTAAGGAAACGTAAGACAATATTGACGTCCCACAAAGGAGTATATTTTGGTTGAGGAGGTTTAACCATGCGGACACCTCTAAGTAATTTACAAATCAAAGGATGTTCACCTACTGGTTTCCCCTGAATATGCGGGTGCCCAGCAGAAAGAGCGGAGCGACAATTATTAATTGTCCTGTAAGCCAAACCCTGGGAGGCCAATTCAGAAAGAAAATTGGCTATGACATGAATTTCTGACCCCAGGGGATCCACACTCCTTGTATTGCACCAACATACCCACTTCCTCCAGGCTTTCTCGTATCTTTTCTGAGTGGAAGGGGCCCAAGATTGGGGTAAGAAAAACATTGCTGATTCCTAAACTCCAGGCACTTGCCATCGTCGCCTGAAAGTCTCCATGCCATCAGGATTAACAATCCATGCAGAATTAGTGGGTGAAAATTGTTCTACGGATCCGTGAGAAGGTCCACAGACAATGGAATCTTCACTGGAAAGTCGAAAGACAGAATCATCGCAGAAGGGAATCAAGGCTGAACACTCCAAAACAGAGTTATCAGAATGACCTCCGAGCTTTGGCGACGGACTTGTGCCAGGACGCGAGGAATCATCATGAAGGGAGGGAAAGTATAAAGAAGCTCCGTCAGCCACAGCTGCAGGAAAGCATCTGTCCCCTTCGCCTGAGGATCCGGTTTCCAACTGAAAAAACAAGGAACTTGACTGTTCAATCGGGAGGCAAATAAATCCATCTGACACGTCCCCCAACGTAGTTGGAGCGCTTGAAAAATCTGTGGATTGAGCCTCCAGTCGCAGCCATCTCGAAGGAAGCGAGAATTCCAATCCGCTGTCGTGTTGACACGGCCTGGAATGTACTCCGCTATTACTGAAATTTTCTGATTGAGGCAATAATGCCAGAATTCCTTCGCTATCTCCGCTAGGAGACGTGATCTGCCCCCCCCCCCCCCCCCCCCCCCCCCCAAGGCGATTGATGTATCTGACCGCAGAGACATTGTCCATCCGCAGGAGGATACAACAATGAGCCCGGCGAGGGGCAAGAGATCTGATGGCAAAAGCCCCTGCTAGGAGTTCTAGACAATTTATATGATATGTCAGTTCTCCCGGGGACCACCGTCCCCCCCGTCTCCACAGGGCCGCAATGTGCTCCCCAGCCCCATCGGCTGGCATCTGACTCTATTACCACATCTGGACTGGAAGGAAAGATCGCTCTGCCATTCCATGCATCCATGTGAGAGAGCCACCATGACATCTCTGTCTTGGCTTCCTCTGACAGGGGAACCAATTCTGAGTACTGAAGACCCTTTTGAAGATGGAGAATCTTCAATCTCTAAAGGGCTCTGTAATGTAAAGGGCCTGGAAAAATCGCTTGAATGGACGATGCCAAGAGCCCGAGTATGCGAGCTAACGTCCTCAATGCTATAGTCAGAGAGGCAAGCGCTCTCCTCTACTCTTTCTTGATCAAACTCCGTTTGTTGATCGGAAGAATTAGCAAGGCCTTCAAAGAATCTATTTGAAAACCTAAGAATTCTATATTCTGAGTTGGAATTAAACAAGACTTCTCGGAATTGATGACAAACCCGAGATCCTGTAGCAATTGTATTGTCCAATTTAGATGAATCAGTACAACCTGTTTGTCTTGAGCCATAATAAGAATGTCGTCTAGATAAATAATCAGACGCACTCCTCGTTCTCTTAAGAACGGGACCACTGGGCGCAGAAGTTTGGTGAAACACCAAGGAGCTGAGGATGGACCGAAGGGAAGGAATTTGAACTCGAACCAGTGGGAACCTGTGAGAAAGTAGCCTCTTTCTAGCCTTGTTACCCCCACTTTTGGCCTGTTTGTGAGTGTATGCCAGGGTGTTTTCACTGTCTCACTGGGATCCTGCTAGCCAGGGCCCAGTGCTCATAGTGAAAACCCTAGGTTTTCAGTATGTTTGTTATGTGTCACTGGGACCCTGCTAGTCAGGACCCCAGTGCTCATAAGGTTGTGGCCTATATGTGTGTGTTCCCTGTGTAGTGCCTAACTGTCTCACTGAGGCTCTGCTAACCAGAACCTCAGTGGTTATGCTCTCTCATTTCTTTCCAAATTGTCACTAACAGGCTAGTGACTAATTTTACCAATTTACATTGGCTTACTGGAACACCCTTATAATTCCCTAGTATATGGTACTGAGGTACCCAGGGTATTGGGGTTCCAAGAGTTCCCTATGGGCTGCAGCATTTCTTTTGCCACCCATAGGGAGCTCTGACAATTCTTACACAGGCCTGCCACTGCAGCCTGAGTGAAATAACGTCCACGTTATTTCACAGCCATTTTACACTGCACTTAAGTAACTTATAAGTCACCTATATGTCTAACCTTTACCTGGTAAAGGTTAGGTGCAAAGTTACTTAGTGTGAGGGCACCCTGGCACTAGCCAAGGTGCCCCCACATTGTTCAGAGCCAATTCCCTGAACTTTGTGAGTGCGGGGACACCATTACACGCGTGTACTACATATAGGTCAGTACCTATATGTAGCTTCACAATGGTAACTCCGAATATGGCCATGTAACATGTCTATGATCATGGAATTGCCCCCTCTATGCCATCCTGGCATAGTTGGCACAATCCCATGATCCCAGTGGTCTGTAGCACAGACCCTGGTACTGCCAAACTGCCCTTCCTGGGGTTTCACTGCAGCTGCTGCTGCTGCCAACCCCTCAGACAGGCATCTGCCCTCCTGGGGTCCAGCCAGGCCTGGCCCAGGATGGCAGAACAAAGAACTTCCTCTGGGAGAGGGTGTTACACCCTCTCCCTTTGGAAAATGGTGTGAAGGCAGGGGAGGAGTAGCCTCCCCCAGCCTCTGGAAATGCTTTGTTGGGCACAGATGTGCCCAATTCTGCATAAGCCAGTCTACACCGGTTCAGGGGACCCCTTAGCCCTGCTCTGGCGCGAAACTGGACAAAGGAAAGGGGAGTGACCACTCCCCTGACCTGCACCTCCCCTGGGAGGTGTCCAGAGCTCCTCCAGTGTGCTCCAGACCTCTGCCATCTTGGAAACAGAGGTGCTGCTGGCACACTGGACTGCTCTGAGTGGCCAGTGCCACCAAGTGACGTCAGAGACTCCTTCTGATAGGCTCCTTCAGGTGTTAGTAGCCTATCCTCTCTCCTAGGTAGCCAAACCCTCTTTTCTGGCTATTTAGGGTCTCTGTCTCTGGGGAAACTTTAGATAACGAATGCAAGAGCTCATCCGAGTTCCTCTGCATCTCTCTCTTCACCTTCTGCCAAGGAATCGACTGCTGACCGCGCTGGAAGCCTGCAAACCTGCAACATAGTAGCAAAGACGACTACTGCAACTCTGTAACGCTGATCCTGCCGCCTTCTCGACTGTTTTCCTGCTTGTGCATGCTGTGGGGGTAGTCTGCCTCCTCTCTGCACCAGAAGCTCCGAAGAAATCTCCCGTGGGTCGACGGAATCTTCCCCCTGCAACCGCAGGCACCAAAAAGCTGCATTACCGGTCCCTTGGGTCTCCTCTCAGCACGACGAGCGAGGTCCCTCGAATCCAGCGACTCTGTCCAAGTGACCCCCACAGTCCAGTGACTCTTCAGTCCAAGTTTGGTGGAGGTAAGTCCTTGCCTCACCTCGCTGGGCTGCATTGCTGGGAACCGCGACTTTTGCAGCTACTCCGGCCCCTGTGCACTTCCGGCGGAAATCCTTTGTGCACAGCCAAGCCTGGGTCCACGGCACTCTAACCTGCATTGCACGACTTTCTACATTGGTCTCCGGCGACGTGGGACTCCTTTGTGCGACTTCGGGTGAGCACCATTTCATGCATCCTTGTAGTGCCTGTTTCTGGCACTTCTCCGGGTGCTACCTGCTGCTGAGAGGGCTCCTTGTTTTTCTCGACGTCTCCTCTCTCTTCTGGTCCAATTTACGACCTCCTGGTCCCTCCAGGGCCACAGCAGCTTCCAAAAACGCTAACCGCACGATTTGCAGCTAGCAAGGCTTGTTGGCGTTCTTTCGGCGGGAAAACACTTCTGCACGACTCTCCACGGCGAGAGGGATCCGTCCACCAAAAGGGAAGTCTCTAGCCCTTTTCGTTCCTGCAGAAACCTCAGCTTCTTCTGTCCAGTAGAAGCTTCTTTGCACCCGCAGCTGGCATTTCCTGGGCATTTGCCCATCTCCGACTTGCTTGTGACTTTTGGACTTGGTCCCCTTGTTCCACAGGTACCCTAGATTGGAAATCCACAGTTGTTGCATTGTTGGTTTGTGCCTTTCCTGCATTATTCCTCTAACACGACTTCTTTGTCCTTAGGGGAACTTTAGTGCACTTTGCACTCACTTCTCAGGGTCTTGGGGAGGGTTATTTTTCTAACTCTCACTATTTTCTAATAGTCCCAGCGACCCTCTACAAGGTCACATAGGTTTGGGGTCCATTCGTGGTTCGCATTCCACTTTTGGAGTATATGGTTTGTGTTGCCCCTATCCCTATGTTTCCCCATTGCATCCTATTTTAACTATACATTGTTTGCACTGTTTTCTAAGACTATACTGCATATTTTTGCTATTGTGTATATATATCTTGTGTATATTTCCTATCCTCTCACTGAGGGTACACTCTAAGATACTTTGGCATATTGTCATAAAAATAAAGTACCTTTATTTTTAGTATAACTGTGTATTGTGTTTTCTTATGATATTGTGCATATGACACTAAGTGGTACTGTAGTAGCTTCACACGTCTCCTAGTTCAGCCTAAGCTGCTCTGCTAAGCTACCATTATCTATCAGCCTAAACTGCTAGACACCCTATACACTAATAAGGGATAACTGGGCCTGGTGCAAGGTGCAAGTACCCCTTGGTACTCACTACAAGCCAGTCCAGCCTCCTACAGAACCCCATTGGAATTGTAGAAAATGTCTGTGAGGGGCAAAAATCGGAACTGAGAGGTAGGCGTCTGAGATCCAGACGCACCATCCAGTCCTTGTCCCTTAAGAGGTCTCTGAGGAGGTGGATACCTTCCATCTTGAAATGGCGATACAGCATCCAAGAATTGAAAAGTTTGAGATTTAGGACCAACCTGGAACCGCCGCCCTTCTTTTGTACTAAGAAGATTGTGCTGGCGAACCCCCGAGGATGAGGAGAAGTGTGCACTATAGCCCCTTTTTGTATGAGAGAAAATATCTCTTCTTCTATGAATTCGCGATCTGCGAGGGAAAAAAGGAGAGGCATAGGAGGAGCCTTTTGAATCGGGAGGCGTAAAATTCTAATTGGAAACCCTGAACGGCCTGCAGAACCCAAGGGTCTTGTGTAATTAACTGCCAGGCTGGTAGAAATGACTGTATCCTGTCCCCCAAAACGACCTCCAAAGGAGGGATAATTCTCACCTGAATTTGAGGTGTCTTGGTTGGAACCACTTCTGCGATAACCTCTGGAGGAGCGACCACGCCCTCTGTAGCGGTTGGGGTAGAAATTGTGCTGGTCTGAAGAACCACTTCAGTTACCCTGAGAGGCGTATCTGGAAGCCTGCTTTCTTCGGCCTGACGCTCGGCCTCTGAAGCGCCTGGCCTGGGCAAAAAGAGCATTATTGATCATTTTTTTAATGTTGGATTGGGCCTTGACTAGGGCTGTAAATGTGGCAACATATTTGCTCAAGTTGGAAATAAATTTATCTCCAAAGAGCATACCATTGGCCGACGAGCCCGCTTCATTGTTAGCCAATTCTTCCAGCTTAGGATCCAAGCGAATGAGGATGGATCGTCTACGCTCAGTTGACATGGCGCAGTTGGCGTTGCCAAGAAGACAGATTGCTCTCTGAGCCCATTGCAACACGGCTTCCGTATCCAAAGGAATATCAGATTCTTTAGATTGAATGGCCAGATCCAAGATTTTTGTCAAAGGACCGGAGATGTCAAGTAATTTGTCCTGGCAGCCTCTCCAGGCACGATCTAGACCCTTCTTCGGGTCTTTGGCGAATTTTCGGAGAAAGGTTGCCATGCTGGGGTCTAACTCGGGCGTCTCCGCCACCTTACCGAGAAGAGAGGGGTGAGGGCATTCTGACCTGAGGGTGTTGCGCACCTCCTTATCAAAGCTTTTACATAGCCTGTCTTGGACGTAGTTGGCAACTTCCAGAATAGGAACCCATTCAGTGGAACGTGGGTGGATAATATCCTCGGGCGAGAATAAGAGGTTCTTGCCAGCCAGAGGATTAACATCAGACATAGAATGCCGTGTCTTGCGCTGCTTTTTGCGCGGAAGGGGATCTGATTGCGAATCCTCTGAGTCTGATTTGGACGAAGAAGGGTCCTGATAACTGGATTGAGAGAAAGAGGATTGCTGAAAATATGAGGAAGTATCCTGAGGAGGGGGAAAATCTCCATAAGCATGGTCGCGCAACACAGAGGTTGCCATTTGCACCAAAATCTCTGCTGAGGAAGTGCCACCTGAGCGTTGCAGAGGGAGACCCACATTCTCAGATTGTAAGCGAGGTTGTTGACTACTCTCGCCCAAAAACTCTCTTTTGGCAAAATTTGTCAACGGTTAGGTAGAAGGTTTAAGGGCCTGAATTAGTGCCCAATTAACGGAGTCTTGCACGGGATGCCCTAGTGCCTCCACAAGTCTTTCCTCCATTTGATGCTCCAAAGGCATCTATTGCAGTTCTTCAAGCTGCTCTTCGTCATTGGCGTAGTACGCTATACTAGACCTCTAAAGTATTGGAGGAGTTAACAGGGGGGTGGCAAAAACCCTGAGCAGGTGAGTAATATATTCTTTTGAAAACAGCTAGCAAGCTGTATAGCCGGTTATTTTTAAGTGGAGGGAGCCACCTGCTTGCCAAATATATTTTGACTATAAAAAATTGCAAGAATGTAAGAAAATGCCCCCTGAGCAAAGCTCTATAGTATTTACTGCAGCCCCGTCGGGCGAAAAAACGGCCATATGACTTGCTGCTATAAGTTGTGAATGCCCTCCGAGACACACGCGCTGAAAGCCGGTCGGAAAACTTCTGATCCGCTCACAGCGTATGCGCGTCAATGGGCACAGAAAGAGGACTGCGTCCTCTTCACAGTGAGCGCTCCTCACCGAACGGCCTGCTCCCACTCCACACCGTCAGAAAAGGGGGAAAAGAAACAACGCTGCAATTAAAGGAGTCGAAGCTCCTAGAACACGTAATTAACCTGAAAACAGAAGCGCTTGCAATTGCGCTCGCGTTTCACAGCACAATAAAACACATTCAGTTTAAGCACATTTGCTCGCGTCACTTAACTGGCTGTTGGAGCAGCAAAGAAAGAGGAAGGACTATGGCACACAGGATGTTTATGGGTTCATCGTGTGGCAGTGATTGGTGGACTTGGCATCATGGGAATGTTAGTTTTAAGTTATATCGTTTTTTATTGGCTGCTGTTTTGTCAGTAAAGTAACGAGTAAGTATAATCCGAAGCCTCCGGTCCTGACATAGAATCACCAACAGGACTCCTTGAACACGGCTCCAAGCAGACTGAACACTGCGGTCGTCTCAACACTGCAAAGAGAGGTCCCACGACACCGGAGGTCAACTCAGGGAGCTGAGCATCACAGGACAGAGTGCTGGGGACCTAGGCTCAGCTGTGCATGCAGGATTTCTTGAAAATGTGCACAGAAGCCCTTGTAGTTGCAGATCACAGGATTACTGTCTGGGGAGGGGAGGCAAGGATTTACCTCCTCCAAATTTGGACAGTTGGACCTCTGGACAGTCTGGGTCACTTGGGTCCACCACCTGTGTTCCAGGGGCCACGCTCGTCAGGATGAGAGGGGATCCAGAGTACAGGTGAAGCTGAAGTTTGGTGCCTGCTGGAGCAGGGGGGAGATTCCGTCGACCCACGGGAGATTTCTTCATGGCTTCCAATGCAGGATGAAGGCAGACAGCCCCAGAGCATGCACCACCAGGAAACAGTCGAGAAAGCCGGCAGGATGAGGCGCTACAATGTCGCTGGTAGTCTTCTGGCTACTTTGTTGCAGTTTTGCAGGAGTCCTGGAGCAGTCAGCGGTCGATCCTTGGCAGAAGTCGAAGAGAGAAGTGCAGAGTCCTGCTGGATTCTTGCAAGTCGTAATCTGAGGAGAAGCCCACAGGAGAGACCCTAAATAGCCCTGAAAGGAGGATTGGCCACCTAGTCAGGTATGCACCTATCAGGCGGGGTCTCTGACGTCACCTACTGGCACTGGCCACTCAGAGGCCTCCAGAGTGTCCCCACACCTCTGGAAACAAGATGGCAGAGGTCTGAGACACACTGGAGGAGCTCTGGGCACCACTCCTGGGGTGGTGATGGACAGGGGAGTGGTCACTCTCCTTTACTTTGTCCATTTCCGTGCCAGAGCAGGGACTGGGGGTCCCTGAATCGGTGTAGACTGGCTTATGCAAGGAGGGCACCATCTGTGCCCTTGAAATAATTTCCAGAGGATGGGGGAGGCTACCCCTCCCCAGCCTGTAACACATATTTCCAAAGGGAAAGGGTGTAACACCCTGCTCTCAGAGGAAATGCTTTGTTCTGCCTTCCTGGGACTGGGCCGCCCAGATCCCAGGAGGGCAGAACCCTGTCTGTGAGGTGGCAGCAGCTGTAGCTGCAGTGCAAGCCTCAGAGAGCTGGTTTGGCAGTACTGGGGGTCCGCGGCGGAGCCCCCAGGATGCATGGAATTGGCTCCCCAATACCAGATTTGGTATGGGGGGGACAAGTCCATGATCTTAGACATGTTACATGGCCATATTCGGAGTTACCATTATGAAGCTACATATAGGTATTTACCTATATGTAGTGCACGTGTGTAATGGTGTCCCCGCACTCACAAAGTCCCGGGAAATTGCCCTGAACAATGTGGGGGCACCTTTGCTAGTGCAAAGGTGCCCTCACACTTAATAACTTTGCACCTAACCTTCAGCAAGTGAAGGTTAGACATATAGATGACTTATAAGTTACTTAAGTGCAGTGAAAATGGCTGTGAAATAGTGTGTGCACTATTTCACGCAGGCTGCAATGGCAGTCCTGTGTAAGAATTGTCTGAGCTCCTATGGGTGGCAAAAGAAATGCTGCAGCCCAAATTGAGCTCCTGGAACCCCAATGCCCTGGGTACCTAGGCACCATATACTAAGGACTTATAAGGGGGTCCAGTGTGCCAATTGAAATTGGTAAATGAAGTCACTGGCCTACAGTGACAAATTTAAAAGCAGAGAGAGCATGACCACTGAGGTTAGCAGAGCCTCAGTGACACAATTAGTCCCTACACAGGTATACACATTCAGGCCACAAACTATGAGCACTGAGGTCCTGGCTAGCAGGATCCCAGTGACACAGTAAAAACACACTGACACACTCACAAACAGGCCAAAAGTGGGGGTGACCATGCTAGAGAGAGGCTACTTTCTCACACCAGGTTCCTTCAGAGTATCACTGTAGCCAGGATGCCGTGCTGCCCTGTATGATCCTTTCTGTCTTCAGTAGAGGAGGAAGGGCACATTCTTTGGATGTTAAGAGGGCTCTAAAGATAGGTTTGTCTAGAACTGAGGGCCAGATCTAGAGTATGGTGGGCCGGTTATACCTTCACAAATGTGAAGGATATCTAGTCCACTATGTGGGGTGCTGCCATCAGTGAACTCATGCAGATTGTGAAAATCCAATTATCACACAAAGAACAAGTGTCGCAATAGATTCACGCCCATTCAGCGGGAGAGTGGTGAGGGTGTGGGGAGTAGCCGGTGGTGCATTTAGGAGCACACAGTCACAAACACATGAACGCAGCCCGGTGTGGCAGTGCATTGTCATTCAAAGACAGCACATTTCCCATTGAACTGGCACTAAATTTTCAGAGACCTGCAGCTTTACTGATAAATTTACAGCGAACCGAGGACAATGTGTAGAAATCGGGTTATCGTTTGCACATGACTAAGTACAGTGTGTTGATTTGTTTCGATCCTATTAAAAATCTTTGCTTCCATCACACTTCAAAAAAACGTACCTGTCACCTCGGTGTCCCACCACGCCCGCTGGCTCGGTAAATCTTCTCTTCTTCCTCCCCTCCCACCCAATCCCAACGCTTCTCTCATGCTGTTGCCAGCATGAGAGAAGCGCCAGGAGTGGCCTGAGCGGGCTCAAATGCCGCTCAGGGAGGGAGTGGGAGACTACGCTTGGTCACACAGCCGGGTGGAGAGTTCTAAGTGCGCATGTCAGTTTGGCCGGCCTCAGACGTACGGCCAAACTGACATGCGCACTGAGAGGTGCACATACCACTCTACAAAGGGGGTGAGTGTTTGCATTGTCAGCACTCCGTCCATCATCCTTTTGTGTTGCTAATGTCACCCTAAGTGGGCAGGGTATGCCCAGAAGTGGGTCCCGTGCTTCCCATGCCACTGGATCCAAGCTAGCCTGGCTGATGAGGGGTGAAACCCCGAAACCGGTCCCAGGATGCTTGTTTCCAGTCCAGGGAAGACCTGGCCTGGCAGTTCGGGCTGGACTGTTCCCATGGGGAACAGGGTCAAGACTGATTTGCATATGGCTGGGTCCAAACTGGAATGGCATGGGCAGCAAAATAACAATGGATTAAACCCAGATCTGTGACTGGGGGTGAGTGTTTGCATTGTCAGCACTCCGTCCATCATCCTTTTGTGTTGCTAATGTCACTCTACAAAGGATACCAGCCCCGCCCTAACAAAGAGGAAAAATAAAACTGATAATAAAATGCTTTTATTATCACTTTATTTTTCTGCTTTCAGCAGCGGGTGACGCTCCTTCACCACGGCAGAGGGTGCTCCATCCCTACTTCCAGCGCCTATGAGGGTGGGAATGAACTCCAGCCCTCAGGCCCCGGACTCAACAGATAAATACGAGCCACCAGGTCACCTTATGAAATTCACGGGACTGCATTGCTTGGCCCGGCAGAGGGGAGGTCACAAAGAGGGAGGCTGTTCATGCAGGACGTGAGGCGCCAGGCCAGTTTTTTTCCTTTGAATTCTGGGACTTGTAGTCCTGTTTTATAATGAAGTAAACACGCCTACAATTCCAGAATTCAAAGAAAGACCTGTGCTGGAGCAGCATGCATGGACCTGGGGAACGTGGCACGGCCGAGGCATCCCTGATGGTGCCTCTATGTGGGGCATCTGCAGGCATCCACCTGCCCCCCCTCCCCCCCCCCCCATTGATGAAAGATGGAGCTCATGGGGAGGACCGGGCCATTACTGGGTACAAGAGTGAACACGGATTGTGACCTTAAGGCTGCAGAGTGTGACTGCAAGCCCATCACAGGGCACCACGGGGCAGCAAGCAGTGCTGGGTACACCCTGCCAGCGGCGGAGCCTCGCCACCGGGGGGAGGTGCGGGGGCGGGCTGCGCAACGCCCCTCCGAGGCGCGTTGTCACACTCGGGGGCGGTGGACTGATGCGAGCAAGGTTAGATCTGACACACACACACACACACACACACACACACACACACACCGAGACTCTCACACGCACACCACACATCTGTACATGCACACACACACATATATATATATACAAAGACACATGCATACACACAGGCACACAAAGACACACACACATATATATACATACACATAGGCACACGAAGACACACACACATATATATACATACACACAGGCACACAAAGACACACACATATATATGCATACACATAGGCATACAAAGACACACACACATATATATATATATATATATACTTACATATATACATGCACACTTCCCCCACCCCCAACAAAAGAAGAGCCTGTTTGCTGAAAAGCGGCCCCAATAAGGTACCAGGAACCTTCATGTCGCCCAGGCGGGGAGCCCCAACCCCGGGCTTTTCTTTCAGTGCTTCCAGGTCCCTTACTTCAATTAGTCCATCCGAAGTGCGCAGAACCACAACTCCCAGCATGCACAGTGCCGGTAAACAAACATCTATTACTCGGCACAGCATCCTGGTGGCAGGGGCCATCCGGAACCCACCAGAAGCAGGTGCTTGAAGTGTATCAAGCCCCAGGGCTGTCAATACCTCCGAGGGCTGGTCCTGCAGTGACCGCAGGTGTCAGCAGCGAGCGTTGAACCGCCCCTCCCCGGGAGGTGGGAAGGTAGGAGGAGGCCGGGACGGTCCTGCAGTGACCGCAGGTGTCAGCAGAGAGCGTTGAACCGCCCCTCCCCGGGGGTGGGAAGGTGCAGGGGGGGCAGGAACGGTCCTGCAGTGACCGCAGGTGTCAGCAGCGAGCGTTGAACCGCCCCTCCCCGGGGGGTGGGAAGGTAGAAGGAGGCCGGGACGGTCCTGCAGTGACCGCAGGTGTCAGCAGGGAGCGTTGAACCGCCCCTCCCCGGGGGTGGGAAGGTAGGAGGCCGGTCCTGGTCCCTCCCAGGCCTGGCCCCGGACACTCCCTCCTCACGGAAGCCATAAAGGCCGGGCCAGGGCGGCAGAGGCTCACAGCACTCCGGAGGAGATCAGTGCGGGTGTCAGGGCGCTACCTCCGGCTCTATCATGTGGACTCTCGCCCTGTGCTGTGCGGGGCTCCTGCTGCTCCAGCCCGCTGCCGCCCAGGAGGACTCCTCGGACATGTAAGTCATCCCTCTCTCTCTCTCTCTCTCTCTCACTCACTCACTCACTCACTCTCCTCACTGCACCCCCCCCCCCCCCCACTCCTGGTACTGAGATAGCCTGTCTAATTGTAGGGGGGAGTTCAGTCAGTGCGCCTCAGCCTTCACCAGTGCTCAGCACCGCACACAGCTGCTTCAGTGCACCTCAGCCCTGACCAGTGCCCACCACTGCACACAGCTCCTTCAGTGCACTTCAGCCCTGACCAGTGCTCACCACTGTACACAGCTCCATCAGTGCACCTCAGCCCTGACCAGTGCTCACCGCTGCACACCGCTCTACTGAGCCACCTCATTCCTGACCAGTGCCCACCACTGCACACAGCTCCATCAGTGCACTTCAGCCCTGACCAGTGCTCACCACTGTACACAGCTCCATCAGTGCACCTCAGCCCTGACCAGTGCTCACCGCTGCACACAGCTCTACTGAGCCACCTCATTCCTGACCAGTGCCCCCCACTGCACACAGCTCCTTCAGTGCACTTCAGCCCTGACCAGTGCTCACCACTGCACACAGCTCCGACCAGTGCTCACCGCTGCACACAGCTCCATCAGTGCACCTCATTCCTGACCAGTGCTCACCGCTGCACACAGCTCCATCAGTGCACCTCATTCCTGACCAGTGCTCACCGCTGCACACAGCTCCGTCAGTGCACCTCAGCTTTGACCAGTGCTCACCACCGCACACAGCTCCTTCAGTGCACCTCAGCCCTGACCAGTGCTCACCACCGCACACAGCTCCTTCAGTGCACCTCAGCTTTGACCAGTGCTCACAGCTGCACACAGCTCTACTGAGCCACCTCAGCCCTGACCAGTGCTCACCACTGTACACAGCTCTACTGAGCCACCTCATTCCTGACCAGTGCTCACCACCGCACACAGCCCGTCAGTGCGCCTTGGCCACTGCTCAGTACTGCACACAGTTCCATCAATGCACCTCAGCCCTGACCAGTGCTCCCCACCGCACACAGCTCCTTCAGTGCACCTCAGCCCTGACCAGTGCTCCCCACTGTACACAGCTCCATCAGTGCATCTCAGTCCTGACCAGTGCCCACCACTGCACACAGCTCCATCAGTGCACTTCAGCCCTGACCAGTGCTCACCACTGTACACAGCTCCATCAGTGCACCTCAGCCCTGACCAGTGCTCACCGCTGCACACAGCTCTACTGAGCCACCTCATTCCTGACCAGTGCCCACCACTGCACACAGCTCCTTCAGTGCACTTCAGCCCTGACCAGTGCTCACCACTGCACACAGCTCCTTCAGTGCACTTCAGCCCTGACCAGTGCTCACCGCTGCACACAGCTCCATCAGTGCACCACATTCCTGACCAGTGCTCACCGCCGCACACAGCTCCGTCAGTGCACCTCAGCTTTGACCAGTGCTCACCACCGCACACAGCTCCTTCAGTGCACCTCAGCCCTGACCAGTGCTCACCACCGCACACAGCTCCTTCAGTGCACCTCAGCTTTGACCAGTGCTCACAGCTGCACACAGCTCTACTGAGCCACCTCAGCCCTGACCAGTGCTCACCACTGTACACAGCTCTACTGAGCCACCTCATTCCTGACCAGTGCTCACCACCGCACACAGCCCGTCAGTGCGCCTTGGCCACTGCTCAGTACTGCACACAGTTCCATCAATGCACCTCAGCCCTGACCAGTGCTCCCCACCGCACACAGCTCCTTCAGTGCACCTCAGCCCTGACCAGTGCTCCCCACTGTACACAGCTCCATCAGTGCATCTCAGTCCTGACCAGTGCTCACAGCTGCACACAGCCCGTCAGTGCGCCTTGGCCACTGCTCAGTACTGCACGCAGCTCCATCAGTGCACCTCAGTCCTGACCAGTGCTCACAGCTCGTCAGTGCGCCTTGGTCACTGCTAACCACTGCACACAGTTCCATCAGTGCACCTCAGTCCTGACCGACGGCATGAAATGCTCTTTCAGCTCTTGGGTCAACACCAGGTCCACTGGAAGTAGCTGCAGTGAAAGTTCAAATTGTGCGGCAGGATTGACTAAATTATTGTGGCAGTAAATGTAAATTTATGCGGTGCAATGCAGCACAATTTGAGACAGTATTACTTCATTATTTTGTATTTTTTTCACATGGTAACACTGTCTGGGGAAATGTTTCACGGCCATACCTGTTTAAGCACAAAGACTTCCGTAAGCAAATGAAAGATGGTAGAGCACCTCTTGTGGAGGGCCTTCCACGCCCGGGAGCTCTGGTCGCCATGTTGTTAATAACTTTTCATCCATTTGAGCTAGACATTTTTGTTTTTTTTGTTCAAATCTGTAGTTTATGCAGCAGAGGATGAATTATGCGGCAAATGCGACCAATCCACAGCTATTTAATGCTGTGGCATTTTCTGCAGAATTCCAGTGGCCCTGGGCTACAGCTCAGCCCTCGCATAGGGCCATATGTACTAAAGCATGGCACACAATGGGTGAACCCTGTCCTCCATCTGGCACCAGGTGTTCACCCCACAGACCTCTCATGCACTTCCAGCTGGTGCAGCTCCGGATCACAGGTGGGCCAGGGCTCCAGGGCTCCGGGTGCGTGGACACCGGACCTGACCTTACCAGCCGGAACAGCTGCAGAGGAAAGCGCTTGTGGCTGTGACTCTAAGAGCAGCCGGGCCTTGATCTGCTTCCCTGCCAGAGCTTGTATGTGGCAACACTCTCCCGTGCCAGGGCACGCCCCTCTCCATGCACCCAACACACCGCTCAAGTCTATCCCAACTTCCTGTTAACCCCTCCAAACAAGGGGAAGTGGAGCGTTCTGCACGGTTATTTCCCATTCTAGCCAGAATAACGCATCGTCAGGACCACTGGAATTATGTGGTTGTGCGGCTGTGGCGATATTATCATATATGCATTTGCCACGTAATCCATGATCTGAAACATAAACTGCAGATTTTAACAAAACAAACAAAAAAAAATGTTTCTATTTCAAAAGTTACTGAAATGCAGTGACGTGTTGTCGCACAGCAGGAAGTCCTTTGCAAGGCTGGACTGGTCACCCTTCTGTTGCTTATTGCTATATTTCGGTATTTAAACTGGCACTTACGATTCGAAACCAATACCCAGACAGGTTACCATGTTTGAAAATGACCAAATAATGAACTAATGCTTCTACAAAATGTGCTGCATAACTTTCCTTTTCTTGTCGCATAATTTACTCAACGATACCGCATAATTTGCTCCTCTCCTGTCGCACAATCCCAGAGGCCCTTATCATAATTGCAAGGTAGTGGTGTGGTGTTACTGCATGGTGATGTTAATAAACTGCGCAGTTTGCACCCTGTCAATGCTCTGGAACCTGTAACCAGGCCCAGCGTCACAGCAGCAATACCTGCATTCACCCACTGATGACTCTAGTACTCCGTCTTGCACTGATCTGCCAATGTACATCAACCCTGACCTGCTGCCTCAGCAGTGCAGAGCTGTTACCAAGCCCCACCCAGATTTATGGGGGACTTCACTGCTCTTTGCTTCTGGGGTGGGGGGCAGTTTGAAGCTCTTTAGCACAGATGGCTAGTGGCCCCACGTCACGTGTGTGTGTATGTGTATATATATGTTTCTATAGCACAAACCAGTACCTTAAGTTAAAATAATGGGCTCGCCCTGCAGTGTGAGGAGGGGGCCCTTGTCACTAGACTGAATGGGGCTGCCCTTAAAGGGCCCCCCAAACCCCGTTTCTGCCCCTGGCACCATCCTAACCTACCCCAAAGGCCGCAGTTTCATTTCCCTGGTTGCAGTCTGCCTTCTGTAATTGTGGACTCGGACCCCAGCATGGGAAGGGCTGTTGTGTAACATGCCACAAGTGGACGGATGTGTCTCAGATCACACGGGGTCCTCATTGGAAAACACCCCAAGATGCTGCTCTGTGCTTTGCCTTCGGTCACTCTCCGGCCACCTTTTCCACACACCGTGCTCTGTCCAAGACACCGGATGCCTTACTCCACACTGCCAGCCCCACATCTCCAGGTCTTCTCCCACCACGTGCTGAGGCTCACTCTGTGACACGGGGGTTGCACACCCAGGGTCTCGGCTCTTCATCCTTCCAAGTGCTTCCATCCTTGCGGTCAGCCTGCCCCACATCTCCAGGTCTCCTCCCGCCACGTGCTGAGGCTCACTCTGTGACACGGGGGTTGCACACCCAGGGTCTCGGCTCTTCATCCTTCCAAGTGCTTCCATCCTTGCGGTCAGCCTGCCCCACATCTCCAGGTCTCCTCCCGCCACGTGCTGAGGCTCACTCTGTGACACGGGGGTTGCACACCCCGGGTCTCGGCTCTTCATCCTTCCAAGTGCTTCCATCCTTGCGGTCAGCCTGCCCCACATCTCCAGGTCTCCTCCCGCCACGTGCTGAGGCTCACTCTGTGACACGGGGGTTGCACACCCCGGGTCTCGGCTCTTCATCCTTCCAAGTGCTTCCATCCTTGCGGTCAGCCTGCCCCACATCTCCAGGTCTCCTCCCGCCACGTGCTGAGGCTCACTCTGTGACACGGGGGTTGCACACCCCGGGTCTCGGCTCTTCATCCTTCCAAGTGCTTCCATCCTTGCGGTCAGCCTGCCCCACATCTCCAGGTCTCCTCCCGCCACGTGCTGAGGCTCACTCTGTGACACGGGGGTTGCACACCCCGGGTCTCGGCTCTTCATCCTTCCAAGTGCTTCCATCCTTGCGGTCAGCCTGCCCCACATCTCCAGGTCTCCTCCCGCCACGTGCTGAGGCTCACTCTGTGACACGGGGGTTGCACACCCCGGGTCTCGGCTCTTCATCCTTCCAAGTGCTTCCATCCTTGCGGTCAGCCTGCCCCACATCTCCAGGTCTCCTCCCGCCACGTGCTGAGGCTCACTCTGTGACACGGGGGTTGCACACCCAGGGTCTCGGCTCTTCATCCTTCCAAGTGCTTCCATCCTTGCGGTCAGCCTGCCCCACATCTCCAGGTCTCCTCCCGCCACGTGCTGAGGCTCACTCTGTGACACGGGGGTTGCACACCCAGGGTTTCGGCTCTTCATCCTTCCAAGTGCTTCCATCCTTGCGGTCAGCCTGCCCCACATCTCCAGGTCTCCTCCCACCACGTGCTGAGGCTCACTCTGTGACACGGGGGTTGCGCATCCAGGGTCTCGGCTCTTCATCCTTCCAAGTGCTTCCATCCTTGCGGTCAGCCTGCCCCACATCTCCAGGTCTCCTCCCACCACGTGCTGAGGCTCACTCTGTGACGTGTGGTTGCACACCCAGGGTCTCGGCTCTTCATCCTTCCAAGTGCTTCCATCCTTGCGGTCAGCCTGCCCCACATCTCCAGGTCTCCTCCCACCACGTGCTGAGGCTCACTCTGTGACACGGGGGTTGCGCACCCAGGGGCACATCTTTGTAAGATTTGGGTGCGGGGGTGATCTTCAGATATCCCAACAATCTGGCTGGCACATAATATCAAAATACATTATATGACAAGCAGGGCTCCTGAGGGGGCTTAAGGGGCAGAGGAATGGTAGAAGCAGTAAGTGAGAGAGAATACCATATTTAGTGAAATAACCAACATTTTTGAAGCATTCAAAGCAAAAAGGGAGGTAGTAAGTGTCTTTGTCTGTGTTTATGTAAAAATTCTTGGTGAAATCCGACAGACATCTCACCGTACCCAACTGAATGCATCTGTACCCAACTATTTCCTAGAAAATATATTAATTAGGGGGTTCCAACACCTCCCCCGCCCCCCAAGCTACGCCCATGTGCACACATTTCAGCACATTCACTGATCTCCTGCACAACACACTACCGGCTACCACCACTGTGCCCCAGTGTCGGAAGTGCATTATAAGTAATAAGTAGGGCTCTCAGTTTTATTGTGTGTGTGTGCATATTTTTTTTACATTTTTGTCTGTATTTATACATATTTATTTTGAGTTTTAAGAATAGAGTCGGAAAATGGTAGGGATCCACATTTATTTCATTCTTAGATGTGCACTCATACCTGGATGCCTTTGAGCGTTTTAGCAAATTAAGCAGCCACATATTACAAAACATTTCACCCACAGGCGCATATTAGCATTATACAGCAAATACATGTGAACATGCCTGCATTTAAGGAATTCTCACCCTGTTTTAACTCCCCTTGCTGTCTGTCTGCCTAGTTCTTGCCTGGAAGTCATGAAGAACAGAATTGAGTCTCTCACAAGAAACTGAATTTTCAGTATTTTTCAGATTTTTTAAAATAAATACAGACAGGAAACCTATTGTTTTCTGTCTTAATTTATCTGTTAAAATCAGTAAAAATGGAAAACTGGGAGCCCTAATTATAAGGATGAGAACTGTGATGCTGTGCACGGTGGGAGTGAGTGGGGGGCGGCCTCAAAGGTGTGACCAAAAAAACAACAAAATATTCTCTAACTTTTTCCGTCTTTCTCCTTCAGGTAACTAAATATATAATAATGCCCTGCTTAGAAGGAAATTAAGTGCAAGTTGTGTTAGTGCATTTCCCACTAATTATCATGTTCTGAAACCTTTATTAGTTAATGCGCTGCAGAGGTCTGTGTGTAACCAGCGAGCCACAGTATTAAACCCTGGTTGGTGAAGTGGGGAATTGCGAGGTGTGTGTATATGTAGCACTATGAAGTCCTGGCCTGTGACAGAAAGCGCTGTGAATATGAGTCCTTATTTTAAACTTTCATTACACACCATATAAAATAGTCTTCTTCAGAATGTTCAAAAAGGTTTAAGATAAACAAAGCGCTTCCAAAATATAGACTTTAGTAATGCCCAGACTGTGAGTGCAAATGTCCTTAACAACTACGCACTTAACATGTCAGCTGTTAACTCCATTACACTACATCTGTGTTATCAGGACGCCTCAAGTGATTCCATCAAATGAAGTCTATACTGGCTTCTAGGCACCCTTTCCATTTGCAGATTGGCCAGTTGCGCACACTTAGATTTCTTTCAGACAGCATGCACCCTGGCAAGAAGGCTTGTGTAGCTGTCTGCCCGGCTTCGGTTTCACAGCACAGAAGGCGCCCTGCCTTACACCACAGCTGAAACATTTCAACTCTGGGAATGCTCGTATTTAGGGAACTGTTATTTTTTATTTTTTTATTAAAAATCACCAACAACCGTAATCAAGGGAGTAACCCTAGCTGTATGCCCTTAAAGTCAGGGCGGTTTGGCATCCCAGCATCAGCAGAGCTCCCCTCCCAGAGGGCATCTTCTCCAGGAGTCTAGACTTGCCCACAGTTAGGAGGAACCTGCCAGTCCTGTATGCTGGCGGGGCTCTTTGAACTGCTTCTCAGGCAGCTGGAGTCCTGTCCCCCTGCTCAGGATCACACGCAGCACTAGCCTTCTTTGCCTTGCTGAGATCTGCCACTTGAGTCCTCTGTGTTGACGTGGAAGGTATACATCCATCGACCCCTGCGAGACGCTTAAATGATACTGGAGTAATTGGCGTAATTCTGGCAATTTCATGTTACTCTTGACACGAAATTACTGAAAATGATGCCTGTTTGCGTAATTGTGAGTAATCCGACACACAAATCCTACCACAAGACAAACAAACTGAGCGAACACCAGCGCCTGCTTCTGTTCTGTTGCGATTAGCACTGTTCGCAGCACAAAAAGCATTCACTGCTCCATTCTGTGCTAAGAAAACCCTTGTAAATGCTGAGTTGTGCTTCTCAGGTAGTTCTGCATAAACTTGTGTAACTTTGTGTGTTCATGCTGCAGCAAATGACGTGAATTACGCCCACCCCTCGTCGCACTGTCCTCCCCTGGAGCTGCCCATCCGTCCACATCCTGTGCCATCTACCCCTAAACATCACTGCACCCCAGAGTATCCATCTGTCTTGTCCTTGCAAACTTACCTCCTGTGTACTCCTTAAGCCCCCTCCCACAACCACTCTTGAAACGTTGGCACAGCTGGCCAGAAGTCGTGAGTGTCTTGACTTAGGGTATCTGCCTCTTGGGGAAACTCTTCTTAGCCGACCCTTAAGTTATGTATCTGGAAGGGCATATCTAGCACTGAGGAATCCAGATGTTGTGAAAACATCTGCTAATGTTTACATGTGGATTAGAAATTTACTGACCCCCAACCAAGTCCGACATCTCACCCTAAACTCTACAAGAATCTATAATTGGCCGTTTCTGCTATGGCCCCTGGATCCAGGTCCTTCGGTGGGTGGTGGAGGGGGGCTGTCACCCAGGGAGGCACTAGATGAAATGGAGCCGGTTACCACACCCTGACACCACCCCTAAACCAAATGTGGGTCCCTGACTTCTGGTGGGAGAGGTGGTTAAGAGCAGGCGGTGGTTTGTTATTCTCTCCATAGCAGCAGGAACTGGGGAAGAGGTTAGCTCACCAGTGTATTTTAGTGGAATGACAAGTTGGACAAGCCACACTCGAAATGGGCGTGGCTAGAACACATACTAAGAATCTCTTCTCAGAGACGTGTAATTAAGGGCGTGGCTTAAAACATATACAGTAACATGAGTGGTACCCAGAGCATGCCACTTGGCAAGTATTTGGGTGGGTGTCTGAAGTTTCTGTTATTGCTTACAGACAAATAACCACAACAAACCTAGGCCTGCTTCCTTTGCCAATGCTTGTTAGTATCAAACCTGGGGTAATGCCAGTGGCCTTGTAGTGAATGTTTGAGACTGAATGAAACACTTCTGAGGCATGTGGAGGCTTTGGGGGGTCTTGGGGTGTCTGAGACTCCCTTTCATACCTCTGCCCTGTAACGCCTCTCGCATGTTAGACATTACATCAATTTTCTCCTGACTTCTTAGTTCTGAAAATCCCCATTTGTGTTCGTGTGAAATGGCCTCTTTTCTTCAATAATAGCGTCTTCTCACTCTTTCCTGCACATGCTTCCCTTCATCTCCTCCGTTTCGCACGCGCCCCCAGCTCACCTGTAAGCACTGACTTTTCTTTAAGTTTGGTGGTGTCCATATTTGGACATCTGGGTACCACTTCCCCACAGTAACAACTGGTGCATATGTGACCATTCACCGAGTGCTCTGCAGAGCGGCCAACGACTGGAGGGGCATGTCGTCGGACTACCTTTGCGACCCACTGGCAGGCGCTATGAGACTCTCTCGCTGCCTTCAGCCTCAGGCTGTCAATGATGGCGAATCATAAACCCCCACAGGGCACCTGAACCCACCCAGACACCTCGAGGCCACCGGGTTCGGTCTGCGCTGTACCACGTCACAACTACAACCCCGTCGTAAAAAGCAAGTAACATTAGGAAATGCAGGGCAATGGCTCTCACACGTCAGACCCCCTCTGCCCCTCGACTGATTGCTCTGAGGATGGGGGTGGGGAGGGTGTGGGGGGGGGGGGGGACTGCTTTCCTCGTTTGCAGTCATATTTTGACTGTTGGTGATTGAAAGTATAAATGTTTCCTCTTTTTCTCTCTTGTATTTTGTCCCTTGGTGATTGACAGGATATATTTTTCCCCTTTTGTATTTTGACTGCTGGTGTTTGGAAGGATATTTTTTTTTCTTCGCTTGTATTTTGTCTCTTGGTGATTGAAAGTATACACTTTTTCCTCTTTTGCTCCCTTGCAGGCAGTTCGTGCTCATGGCCCCGGCGCTGCTAAAGTCCAAAACCAGCGAGATGTTGTGCGTGTTTATCCGGAACATCGAGACACCCGCTCCGGTGACCGTGATCCTGGACCACGCCAGCTTCAGCCTCTCTGTCCTCAACGAGACCGTGCCCGCCGGCAGCCCCTACTTCAAGTGTGCTCAGGTCTATGTAAGTGTGCTGGGATCAGAGGTCAGGCACTGCTTCCTCTGTAGTCCACTCGGTGCCGCGGGTCCAGGGCCTGCTGTGCGCCACTTTACGCGCGGTGCGCATGCCACAAGCCACTTTACGCGTGGTGCGCATGCCACAAGCTTTATGCACACCTTGGCTGAACACAGGAGATCCTGGAGCAGCCTGCGAGGGGTGGCCCGTGGACTTTGCAGCCCCTACTATAAGTGTGCGTAGGTTTATGTAAGTGTGCTGGGGTCAGAGGTCAGGCACTGCTTCCTCTGTAGTCGTTCCGTGCCGCGGGTCCAGGGCCTGCTGCGCGCCACTTTACGCGCGGTGCGCATGCCACAGGCCACTTTACGCGCGGTGCGCATGCCACAGGCCACTTTACGCGCGGTGCGCATGCCACAGGCCACTTTACGCGCGGTGCGCATGCCACAGGCCACTTTACGCGCGGTGCGCATGCCACAGGCCACTTTACGCGCGGTGCGCATGCCACAAGCCACTTTACGCGTGGTGCGCATGCCACAAGCTTTACGCACACCTTGGCTGAACACAGGAGATCCTGGAGCAGCCTGCGAGGGGTGGCCCGTGGACAAGGCACATGGCTGCCTTCCTTGCTTTGTGTGTCTGTCCATGTGCACCTCCTCCAGCTGCCACATCTCACTCTGTGGATCCTTCGCTTTACTGCACAGGGTGGACTGGGTCAGGTGCCAGAATACATGTGGCCCCCACTTCCATATTGGGTATCAGAAAAAGTTGTAATTTGTATTTACAAAGTGCCTACTACCCCTGACGAGGCGTTGACGCGTTTTTTGGCGAGTAGCAAGCTACTCTGGAACCTGAAAAGGATTAGTGGTGGATTAGTATAGGGAATTATGAGTTAATCATGTGAGTCTGTTAGTTGGACTGAATATGATAATGGAGGGATGGAAGAGAGAAGCCTCTAGAAAGTGTTATTTGGGAGCTCATCGTAGTAAAATGAGCCTTGGGATTAGTCAATGGAGAGATGGAGGAGGGAAGAGTCTGTAGATGGGGATTAGGGAGATCATAGCAGTAACCTGAGGTTTGGGATGAGTGAAAGGAGGGACACGTGAGGGAAGACTTTAGTAGGGTTGTTTGGGAGATCATAGTAGTGGAATGAGGTTTGGGGTGAGCCAGGATGGATAGAGGGAAGCGTCAAGGAAGGGTATTGTATAGATCATAGTAGTATATGATGAGGTTTGGGGTGAGTCGGAGTGGAGACGGAGGGTAGATTGAGAGAGGTCTAGGGTGAGACACAGTAGTGCACTGGAGAGCGTGAGTTTTTTCTTCTCTTGAGCAGTATGAGTAAAGTGATACATATATAGTTACATGATTACATATACAGGATATATATGTATAAGGAATATAATATATTGAGATTGAGACTTCTGTAGAAATGTCGGGTGTCTCAGGCAGTCAGGGCCTCTCCCCTCATAACTTAGCAGGAATCACGTCCACGAGGAAACCACCACAGCCCTTGTGCCCACCGTCCCCACCGTTCCACCTCCACACAGCTGCTGCTAACACTTAAAATGACTCCGGCTAATGCACACTCCACTGCTGGTGGTGGCAGGTGGGGCCCACCAGCACTGATTTTGGGGGACAAGCAGTTACTTTTTTCTCAGAAGACATTGACCCCTAGTAAGAGACACACAAAGGGGGGGGGGAGAGGAATAGGAAGACAGAAAAACTGTGACAGAAGAAAAAGGGCGAAAAACAACCTGCACAAGTACAGCGGGCAGGGAAGGCCTAGTGGTGGGTGAAAGAGGCACAGGGTGGTATCGTAAATAGGAAGCCCTGAGATCCAGCGCCCTGATAGCACTGCACGCAGGTTTCTGGGCTCCAACTAGGCCCCAGCAGTGGCTGCTGCAAATCTGTAGGGGAGGGTGGGCAGAGATGGGGGAGGTGGGGTGAGACAAAAAATATAAAATAATAACAAAAAAACTTTCCGACTTCGGGTGCCTCGCTCCTGATCCCTAACCGTGGTGTTGGTGTCCGAGCAGTCCCTGGGACACCGGCACAAACACCACATACAATCCTGGTGCTGCTCTCATGCAAAACCTAGCATGAGAGCAGCACCAGGATTGGGATGACGGTCTTGGTCCACGGCTCAGACACTGCATGGGAGTCTGTACAGTTTCTCCAACCCGGCTGTGTAACAGTCAGGTTGGTGAAACCTAAGTGTGCATGTCTGTTTGAACAGTCTAAGACGGCTGCCCAAACACAAGTGCACTTAAGTGCACAGATTCCAGTCCTACTTACCTTTATCCCCACCTGTGAACCAGCCCTGCTTCTCCCTCAGCAGCTGGCTTAGTCTGGGCAGTGACTCTCCTTCGCCATTGTGCAGGAGCCGTCCCTTCTAGGCCCCTGTGCCTCTTCGTTTACAAATGAAGCTCTGGGTCACTCGCTGGTGGTCAGGAGGCCGGTTGGAGTTAGTCGCGAACTTGGAGAAGGTGTCTGCAGCATCCAGGGTGGGTAGAATGGCACACAATGGGCTTTGGGTCTTCAAACCAACAAGTGGAGACAGGATGATGGAAGGTAGTGCCAGGGAGCGAGGAGTGAAGCAGGTTAAGATGAAAACCACCTCAGTGCAGTTATTGAAGAGGAGCTGTGGAAGGAGTCCTCACCTCCTGGTGCTCTGAGGGGGCGCCTTTTTAGAACTACTCTTAGAAACTTAAAACAAATGCTGGAATTCACTGGTTATTTATTTAAATGTGACAGTAACTATGGCAACCAGTCTGGAAACGGGGATGCCAAGCACCAGCAGTGGCTTGATTTTTGAAACATTGACAGTGACCTCTTACATTTGTGTTCCCCCTCTCTGCTGGTTAGAGCATTTTATTTGAGACATCTCTTGTAATCCTGCACCCCTGGATTTTTGGGCATGTTACTGTGTCATGGCACTTATGTAGCACTTAGTTTCCCTATGAAGTGGCCCGGCCCTTGGACTTCTGACCGCCCCTGCCTCCTTTTGTTCAGGACGCCCTGGAGATGCTTGGAGCCATTGGAGTTCAGGCGACCCTGGCCCTAGGGGTTCAGGTGGCCCTGGTGGTCCCTAGCACATTGAGAGTTCATGCGGCCCCTGGCCCTAGGGGTTCAGGTGGCCCTGGTGGTCCCTAGCACATTGAGAGTTCATGCGGCCCCTGGCCCTAGGGGTTCAGGTGACCCCTAGCACTTTAGGAGTTCAGACAGCTGAGGTCTTTGAGTGGGCACACAGCCGCACATGAGTGTGGACTACAGGTGCAAGTCAGGGAGACGGCTCAATCAGTCGACCGGTAGAGTGACTTGCCACCCGTGAGGGTGTCCAGGTGCCGGCAGGGTCTCCGTCGCAGAGCCAGCTTTTCAGCGTCCTATGTAACTCCTGTAGAGTTGGGGGTGGGGGGTCCTGAGGTGTAGAGAGACTGTTTGAGGCTTTAGTTGTGAGGTAGGAGAAGGAGCGTCCTCCTGCTCTCGTGCATCGTGGGCGGGTGGTATTGGGCAGCGTAAGGGAGGTGGAGCTGAGGTGTCAGGAGGGTTTGTAGAATCTCAGACGGTGGTTGATACAGGTAGGTCTGGAGTCATGCAGGGCCTTGAAAGCCTGGGTGAGGAGCTTGAACTGGAATTTCTTCTGAACCCACAGCTAGTGGAGTTTTTTTTGGAGGTGGAAGATGTTGTGGGTGCGATGTGGGGGATCCAGGATGAGTCTTTCTGCAGAAATATGGATGGCCTGTAATCCTTGAAGTAGGTGGGCCTCGATTCCCACGTAGAGGGTGTTTCTGTAGTCCAGTTGAGTTGTGACCAGGGCTTGGATGATGGTGCGTCTTTCTTTTTGGTGAAGCCGAGATCTGAAGGACTAGTCCGTGAGAGAGAGCTGGAGGCTATCTGGGTGACTAGTTCGTCGAGACGTCCTTATAGCCGAAGAGGGTGGAGTGCCAATGTGTAAGGCCATGGGGTAGGCTCGTGGACACCCTTGGGTAAAGGCAACCTTTGTCCATCTAGAAGGGGTCTGTTGGTCCTTCTGTCTTGGAGCTATAGAGTGGCGCTAGACGCCTCTGGGCGCTGGTGGGCTCAGGGCAGGGGCATAGATGACGTAAACTGGTTGGGTACAGAGCAGCACAATCTATCCGAACAAGTCAGTAAAGTTTACCTAATCTGTGCACACGTTGTCTTTCAGAGAAGTTTAACTTGCAGTCTGGGATGCCATGCACTGATGTAATGCCAGCCAAGCCCAGCACTGACAGATGTGCTTTAAAGACCCATTAGTCTCACAGATGACCTATTTTCCATCCGAAAATTCGCCGTCTGCCTCTAATCCTTGTCAGGGGGTAAACAGCAGTTGTTTGACAACTTGTATTTGTAAAGTATTTATTTCGTGCGTGTTTAACTTTCATTGGAAATTCCACCCACCTTTTACATCATCGTGGACAGTAGTGCCTTCAGTGATCCAGTACTTCCTACTCGTTTCCAGGCACTGCAAACAACAGGTATTAATCTTTGCCACTTAACCATACTGAATTTACTGACTCCCGAAGGATGAAAGGCTGAGGTGACTTTGCCAGGATTAAAGGTCATGACCTTCTGATCTCAGGGGTGGCCATGGGACTCACAAAACCGTCCTTTTGGCTATTAAATGGAAGGGAGGGCTAGGTCCTTGAAGGGTCTGGAACGACCTGGGATGTTACATCAAACAAGCATTGGCTAAGCCCATCAGCCTGTCCTTTAAGGAAACTGCCTCTTCAATAACTGGTGGATTACTGCAGTGCTGAGGACGTGTTAGTGATTCAGAAAGGAGTTCCAGGCTCTCTGACAGGTCTGTCCGACATCAGGTCAGGGGAGCGCGGCTTCTGGACGGTTTTGGGACCATGCATAACCTAAAATTATAGGTGTTTTTCACCTCATGGGAGTGATATCACAGAAACCTCGAGCTTTGTTTGCTCTTGTCTATTTGAGGTCACTCGGAACCCCTACAGAGTCCAGAATTCTGTTACTCATGGATTCCATAGAAAGACTCTATCACTTGCACCAGACTCTAAAGCTAGTAACTCCCTGCTATGACGTAGCAACGGCTGGTAACAAAACTCTTCGCGCACTGATGCTACTCCATAAAGGCCTTTCCGGCCAGGCTGATGGGTCCCTGAGAGCAGGCTAGCACCGTTGCAGGGTGCGGAAGGGAGGCAGGGAGGGTGCTGGAGCCTGCCTAACAATGGCTTCCACCAGCTGAATTATGAGGAAGCGGTTTACCACTAGCGATCAACCTGGGCGGTGAAGGGACGGGCTCCCTATAGAAACCTAAGCAGAGTTATATGGTGTTCGGCAGCAAGCTGGCCACTTGGGATAGACGGATTGTGTTGGAGTACCAAACCGTACTAGGGAGACACCTTCCTCCGGAAGAAGTGTCTGCCATAGGGAACTTTGTTATAATCTGGGCTCCTCCCCGTTCAAATATTTTAATATTTTCGTCAATCCTGTTCAGCAAGAATTTTTTTAATTGGAAGTGGGTGCGCACAGATGACATAATTATAGCAGGGTGCTTCCTTCATTTCTGCTGTCTGCATCCAGACCCAGTCATGGGTTGGACTGGCTCCAGCCGGCAAAGTCAGGTGAGTCATTTTTTGTGACAACTGTTGTGACCCTGATCAGAAATGTTGTTACTCCGCAATGGTTCTCTTGTTAGCGCACAGTGAGTCTCTTGAACTTTGCTGCTTGTGTAGGCCTGGCATGGGGAGCTTCTGGTTTCTGCAGCTGATTTCAGAAAGTAAACAATCTGAGGGAATAGCTGCACTCTCAGAGGGGGGAATAATTTGTGCAGATCAGAACAAAGTCGAATATCACTGAATGGCGTGGAATCATCCAAAATGTGAAAGGCAGTTCAAACGTGCAAATGGAACAAGGGTGCTGACCCAAAGACACCAATGACTGAAGTTCTGCTGACTGAAAGCCCTTTGTGTATGTTGTGTGTTGTGCTGACATGAGCTCACGCAAACGGCAAGCTTTCAAGCCAGACATAAAAAAACATGGAAGCAGAAAGGCTCAGTCTAACTCCAAGCCCTCCACCTTGAGGCCCGGTTGAAAGGTCCCCGTTACCAATGAAACGGGGAGTAAACAGGAAACCGGCTCAAATGGAAAGTAGAAAAGCAGTGTAATAGCAACATTGGCCAACTGTCTACATTGGCACCATCCTGTGGGTGACCATGTGTTAATGGAGCTTGGCACCCTTGTGGGTAATACTCCTTAGTGTACGTGCTGTACACATAAGTGCCAGTTAATAGGTGTGAGGTTGCTACTGACCTATAAGGCCCTGAGGTGCCTCATATGCCACTGTGGTGTCTCCCGTGCCAGCTGAGACCACCCTCATTCAGGTGTTGCCATCACCTGTCCAGCTAGGCTGGCACAACCAGACACCCGGCCATGGAGCGAGCCTTCCAGTTGTGCTTGATATGAGTTACTGCATAAAAGCACCCTCACCCTACCCTACCCTGCTGAATAAACTCTAGTTCACCCCCTCATTGATGATGTAAGTCTGACTCTGCCTTATAGAAATCTGGGGATCATGTTGAGTTCTTCTGAAAGTGTCTACTATTGTCTTCTCTGGATAGTTGAGGTACTCTCAACATGAAACCACTAACAGTTTCTATTCTTGAGTATAGATCCACTTATGACAAATTACATTCTGTGGCGTTAAGTAGCTTTATAACCACTTTACTGCTTCCTGAAATACTTACCTGAGGACAAACATGGTGGTGACCCACCCCGAACCTATCCGCATAATATAAAGTAACATTAGGTTTCAGCACATCGGCGGTACCATTTCACTTTGTAAAGTGATGGCTGCTTTTGTTTCCGGTCACCAGTGCTTTGCTTGGCATGTTCCTGGTGCCCCTTGGTCTGGCTACAGACCGCTTTAGCTGTCTGGCAGGCATTTTATGTTCTATTCCACCACTTCTGACCTACTTCCATTGCAGTGCATGAGGCACTATTTACCATCTCGAGAGCACACAATCCGTACATTCATTTCTTAATTTCACACAAGGAATCCCGAGGCAGGCCTTTTTGTTGCTCTTTTTCACTGCAGCATCCTTTGTTTTCTTTCAGGTCTAATGTAATAGCCTCTGCCTTATTGTGATCTCAAGAGACTGACCTCAGGATGCCATCTTTACCCTCCACCCCTCCCTCAAGTGATTTTTTTTTTTTTTTTTTTTTCTTTTATTTTCACACTAAGGCTTAATGTAAGAGCAAAGTGAAAACAAGCATTGGCAAAGCAAATACGTCTGGTTTTAATTTAATCTGCAAACACAGAGATGCACACACTATCACATAAAATACAGCCTAGTGGTTTTTCCAATGCTTATTTAAGGGACGTTTGCATTTTCCTGTTCAGTGCTGTTCGGGGGCTGTATTTTTTTAGTGGAAGAAGCATATGACAGGCGGCAGGCCATTTTCTGCTGCGACACCGGCAACCTCTGTCTCACACCTTATTCCTTGTACCACAGGATGTGTTTGTGGTTCATGAGTAACATCCCTTGGCACTGCCATGTTGCGTCATCCCTTGGCACTGCCATGTTGCGTCATCCCTTGGCACTGCCATGTTGCGTCATCCCTTGGCACTTCTATTTTAAGTAATTCCTTCGCACTGCCATGTCATC
This sequence comes from Pleurodeles waltl, assembly GCF_031143425.1. Taxonomy (NCBI): domain Eukaryota; kingdom Metazoa; phylum Chordata; class Amphibia; order Caudata; family Salamandridae; genus Pleurodeles; species Pleurodeles waltl. The sequence goes on from NC_090446.1 coordinate 12,192,814, forward strand.
GTGTCACATCGCCATGTTGCATCCTCACAATGTTACGTCGCCCCTTCACATTACCATGTTACGTCCTCACTTCAGTGCCGTTTGGTATTTATTTATTGCGCAACTAATAAAAAATGATTGCATTCAGCAAAGAAAGGTAAAAAAAAAAATGGATTAACAAATCTAAAAAGCCATAAAAGGAAACCTCTAAAAGACGAGATTCCACAATGAAATATTATAAAAACAAACAGTTAAACCAGCCGTGCCTTAATGGCAGCTCCTTGCAGCTCTGCAATGTGCATCATCACGGGGCGGACAGCAGAAAGGGAATAGCCCACTCCGGCTCCCAACCCAAACAGAGGTCATGCGTCGTATCAACTCGCTGTTTTATTAAACCTACTCAGGAGTTTAGCCGACAATGAGTCCGCTGCACAATGACGCGCTCTGCAGGTTCTCGTGCAACCAGGTGCTCGAGCGGCAGTAGAATGCGAACACGAGACGAGCATCGTTAGTGCTGAGCTCGGTCCTTCTTGGTGGTTTGTCACACGCTTATAGAGCCGTTCAACTTTTAGTATAAATGTAGCAAAGCATGCCATGTGTTGAGGTGTCAACCCTTTGAGACAGAACAGAATTGCGTGACGGCCCCACCTAATGCCGTTGGTATCTGATAGACTTCTAGTTGCAGATTCCTTACCTTTGAATTTCCCCTGGAGTCAGACTGGATCCAGGGATTTTTCTCCGAGCAGTACCGCTGCGTGGCGTTGGTCGACTCCGCGGGTGTCGTTTGCATCGTGTTTGCTGTGATGATATTGTATTTAGGCGCCACCCCGGCGCGCTGATGTCAGTTTCTTTTCACGACTCTCCACGCCAGTAGCGTGGATCCATGAAGAACACAGTCGTGTGCCAAAGCTAGGGCCCTTAAAGGGAAGTTCCTGTCCCTAGAAATTAGTTCGCAGTTTGGGGAGGCTGGGCGGGTCGGTAAGCAATCTACAACTAAAATGTCTCTACCAGAAATATTGTTACCGAAGGTAAGTAACTTGTACATTAAGGCTGTTTCTAAGATATTTTTTTCCGGCAGGATAACAGAGCAGGGCATATACAGAGAATATGTAAGAAGTTCTGCCGGGGATGTGTACAAAGGCTGCATCTCTTGCTGCTCCAGGGCCAAAGCCGTTGTGGAGCTGCAATCTGCGAAGGGAGTAGGCCTCGTCTAGCGTGGAGCACCTTTGCTTTAAGGACTCTTAATCCTGCAGCCATGTGTGGCTGTGCAGCCGGGGCCTTATACGTGTTAATAGCCATCCATGAATGAGAGCATAGTCTGGACGTACCTTTATCATCCCGCCATGAAAGCTGCATCATTTGTGTATTCAGTAATTGCTTGAAGAGTTTATGCTGTAACGTTCTTCCAGCTGCAGATGTTCTACTGCACTGTGATTCTCTCCGACCATGTATATAAGGCTTTAGGCGCTTTGAGGCCAACTTCTTGCCAAATCAGCGCCTTTACTGAATTTGTCGTAGCCTGTGTTAACCGTGAAGCATATTTGAAAAGGGCCAATCTTGTACCAGTGTCTGCCCTTGAAGGCCAAATTCCCGTCTGATTTGTGCTGGAGAGAAGCTGCGTGGCACTGAAGAAAGGTGGTGAAAACCTTTTCTCTGCCAGTATCATGAAATAGTCAAACTTGCAGGGGAACCTGTTCAGACCGTGGGCAGGAGCGTTGCCTCATCACCGTGAGGAGGGACTCCAAGTTCGGCTCTGCAGTTTCGTAGTCAGGGGTTGTTTAGATGCGAGTGGAGACGCCATCCTTGCTCTCCGGGTGTTTCGCTGCAGGTGGTGAGACTAGCGCTGAGAGGTTTATAACTGATGCTTGTGCCCACCGGTCTCCCCGCAGAGCCGTCGCTGTACTCGATTACAGCTTACCAAAGATGCCTGCCCGGGTCTCTCCACGTCCACAGACGGCTCATGTGACTTACAATGTTGATAAAGTATTTACACATTTTGGAGACTTTCAATAGAACGATGTCATCTGCATATAAAGATCTCATTCTTGGCTCAGTTTAAGGGGGTCGGATCTGGCGCTGTTCAGCGGCGCGCACAGCTCTGCAGCTAGAAGTTAAGTAAGGTGGCGCTAGCACTCCGCCTTGCTTCACGCCGCTACCTCTGGTTCTTAGCAGGGGCTCTTCAGTGGTCGCCTACTCTGACCCTGAGCCAGTTATCGGAGTATATGAGCTGTATTCCTTATAGCAGCTTGGGAATGGTGAAGTTCTCCAACTTCCTCCACAGCCCGTGTGATCGACTGAATCAAACGCTTTGGACAGATCCACAAAGCGAGTACATGCGGCCAGTTTCTTTCTTGTGTAGTTTTCGGCTAGCATGGCCAATGCTTAGTGCGGTGCGCCACCTGGCCAGTGTCCGAGTCTTTGTGAGTGCTTCCAAGCACCTCATGCAGCAACCAACACAGACCTCCTAGAAGATGTCCGGCCTATTGGCTTTACCAGCTCATACGTTTTAAGGCATGGGCAAAGTGGGCTCTGCCCCCCTCCCCTCTGCCTTTCAACGCCCCCCCCCCCCCCACCGCGCTCATGGATCCAGCTCTGTTCTGCAGTCTCTTGTCCTCATGACCTTGAATAATTCTCAACAGATTGTTTTAAACACTGTTATTCATTCATTTATTTTTAATGTGGGTGATGTGAGTCTATTGCAAACATTTTGGAGAGTGATATTGTTTCTTTCCTACAACACCCGTAAGAAAAAGTTTCTTTGAGCTCAGAAGAGGACCTCGCAGATCTAACACGGGTGGGGGTCACGGGGATTATTTGCAGTTGTGTTAGTGAGCAGCTGCTGTGTTACAATATTAGACACACCCCACGGCCCCTGAATATTGGATGTATACGCCAATGACCTCCAAAGAGGCGTCAAAGCGCTGAAACTGGCTCAGCAGGGCAAATCTGTTCCCAACAGCGGCCCCCAAAATACGTGTGGCCCCGGGCCCCCAAGATCCTGAAGATGCCCCTGTTGTCAGCCCCCTGCACCAGCTGTTCCTTCGGCCCTGTGGTATGCCAGAAGCTGGTCACTGGCTTCTCACACCTTGCCATAGAATCCAAATCACAACTGGGCCTCACGGCCGCTGCCCTGAGCGCTCCGCGAAGAGGCCAAGGTCTGGATGGGCAAGTAGGCAGAACACCTTGTCTCAAAGAATGAGCGGCCCTGTGAGGCCTCACCCCGCCTGCGGCTCCCCCAGAGGACTCCACGGTGCCCAGACTCCTAGAGGTGAGTGTCCACAGTAGGCGCTATACGAGGTTCAACTGTTGATTCCAAAAAACAAAAGCAAGAAACTACACGACTGGGAAAGAGAAATACTCTTAGAATGAGGGTACGTGCGCCCAGCCCTTGAATGCACCCCTCGGAGATGCGGCAGGGACTGCGCCACTGGTGGGTGGACGTACCAAGATGCAGTGAAGTCTTGTCTCTGGTGTGGGGTTGTAGGCCGCAAAGCACTACATCTGGGCCCTGGCACCCCACGGTGATGGAGGGGGGTGGGGGGTGTGCGCACGCGCGATGGGTGCCCCGGTGCGCTGCACCCGACGCACAGGGCCGTGCGCCAGCAGCACCGGTGTGCCGTGTACACAAGCGGGGTGTTCACTCCCAGCCTCTCTGCAGTGTGAGCGGGAACACGAGCGCCGGGTGCATTCCTGTGGCCCGGAGGTGTTGCAATGCCGCTGGGGCACCTCAGGGTTCCTCAAGCTGATTGTTTACTTTCCTTCTCGACAAAATCCGCCTTCGCGGACTCTGCAAAGAGGAGACGAAAACCCGCCTTGCGCTCGGCCTGGTTTTAACTTTCAGGCCATTTTGTTACCTGAAGCCGGAGGTTTCCCAAATATAGCTGATTATCCCGGAATATGTGAGGCCCCGCACTCTGCCCAGGCCCTGGGACTGCACGTTAATGTGGGCAGAGGGCCCTGCTTTGTGCGCACTGCCACCGGGGCCTGTGACGTGCACACTGGGGGTGTGATGTGCACAGAAGGCATGTCACGTGCACACCCTGTGACGTGCACACTGGTGCTGAGAGTGCCAGACATGTGATGTGCACAGCACTGAGGGTTTAGGCCCTGTGATATGCACAGAAGGCACGTCACGTGCACACCCTGTGACGTGCACCCTGGTGCTGAGACTGCCACACATGTGATGTGCACAGCACTGAGGGTGTAGGACCTGTGATATGCACAGAAGGCACGTCACGTGCAAGTCTTGTGACGTGCACACTGGTGGTGAGAGTGCCAAGCATCTGTTGTGCACAGCACTATGTGTAGGCCCTGTGATATGCATAGAAGGAATGTCACGTGCACATCCTGTGACGTGCACACTGGTGGTGAGAGTGCCAGACATGTGATGTGCACAGCACTGAGGGTGTAGGCCCTGTGATATGCATAGAAGACGCGACGTGCACACTGCTGAGGCCCCAGTGCACGGTGGTGGGTGCCAGACCCTGTGGTGTGCATAGCACAGTGGGTGTGCACTCTGATGTGCATAGAAGACGCGACGTGCACACTGGTGAGGGCCCCGGTGCACGGTGGTGGGTGCCAGACCCTGTGGTGTGCATAGCACAGTGGGTGTGCACTCTGATGTGCATAGAAGACGCGACGTGCACACTGGTGAGGGCCCCGGTGCACGGTGGTGGGTGCCAGACCCTGAGGTGTGCATAGCACAGTGGGTGTGCACTCTGATGTGCATAGAAGTAGACGCGACGTGCACACTGGTGAGGGCCCCGGTGCACGGTGGTGGGTATAGCACAGTGGATGTACACTCTGATGTGCATAGAAGACGCGACGTGCACACTGGTGAGGGCCCCGGTGCACGGTGGTGGGTGCCCGACCCTGAGGTGTGCATAGCACAGTGGGTGTGCACTCTGATGTGCATAGAAGACGCGACGTGCACACTGGTGAGGGCCCCGGTGCACGGTGGTGGGTATAGCACAGTGGATGTACACTCTGTGATGTGCATAGAAGACGCGACGTGCACACTGGTGAGGGCCCCGGTGCACGGTGGTGGGTATAGCACAGTGGATGTACACTCTGTGATGTGCATAGAAGATGCGACGTGCACACTGGTGAGGGCCCCGGTGCACGGTGGTGGTGCCCGACCCTGAGGTGTGCATAGCACAGTGGGTGTGCACTCTGATGTGCATAGAAGTAGACGCGACGTGCACACTGGTGAGGGCCCCGGTGCACGGTGGTGGGTATAGCACAGTGGATGTACACTCTGTGATGTGCATAGAAGACGCGACGTGCACACTGGTGAGGGCCCCGGTGCACGGTGGTGGGTATAGCACAGTGGATGTACACTCTGTGATGTGCATAGAAGACGCGACGTGCACACTGGTGAGGGCCCCGGTGCACGGTGGTGGGTGCCAGACCCTGAGGTGTGCATAGCACAGTGGGTGTGCACTCTGATGTGCATAGAAGTAGACGCGACGTGCACACTGGTGAGGGCCCCGGTGCACGGTGGTGGGTGCCAGACCCTGAGGTGTGCATAGCACAGTGGGTGTGCACTCTGATGTGCATAGAAGTAGACGCGACGTGCACACTGGTGAGGGCCCCGGTGCACGGTGGTGGGTGCCAGGCCCTGAGGTGTGCATAGCACAGTGGGTGTGCACTCTGATGTGCATAGAAGTAGACGCGACGTGCACACTGGTGAGGGCCCCGGTGCACGGTGGTGGTGCCCGACCCTGAGGTGTGCATAGCACAGTGGGTGTGCACTCTGATGTGCATAGAAGTAGACGCGACGTGCACACTGGTGAGGGCCCCGGTGCACGGTGGTGGTGCCCGACCCTGAGGTTTGCATAGCACAGTGGGTGTGCACTCTAATGTGCATAGAAGTAGACGCGACGTGCACACTGGTGAGGGCCCCGGTGCACGGTGGTGGGTGCCCGACCCTGTGATGTGCACAACAATAAAGGGCAGGCCCCGTGATGTGGGGGCTTTCTCTGTAATGTGGGGGGCTGGCCCTCTGTTTTGGGGGGAAGGCTCTGTTTTGAGGGGCAGGCCCTGGGGTGCGTGTTGGGGGCCCTGGGATATTGGGGGCAGCCCCTGTGTTTGAGGGTCCGGCTCTAAGATGTGTGTTGCAGGCCCGTGACGCGGGGGTCAGGGTCTGTGATGGTGGGGAGAGCAGACCCCCGTGATGGGAGTGGCAGACCCCCTGGTGATTTGCGACTGACTGTGAGAGTGGCACTCAGTCCTTTATGACTGATTGAAAGGACAGTATGTAGGTGGTTGTGCCCATAAAATGAAGCTTAGCTTTCTCCGTTACCAATTCTATATTTGTTCTTTTCATTGTCCGCCCACTGGTGTCGGTAGTCTCAAGAGTGCACCGTAAAGGAATAACATAGAATGAGTACAGCATTTTTTTTTTTTTTTTTTTGTCTGTCCGATTTCAAGACAAAATTATTTTTTTAGAAAGTGCGAATGCGCTAACGGTGCAAAACATTGCTAACAAGTTTCACATGGAGAGCAGCAGTTTTAGGTCGAGCCTATGAGACAAGCCGGCTGGTTGCAAAAGACTTACTGTAGGCTTCCCTAGAGTCTACAGCCTTACAGCCCGCCCACTGCCTATGGTTGGTTGGATCGACTGTCACTCTAATGTGCTTGCTTCTTATTTAGGGGCTTTCCCTGCCATCCGTGCCTTTGTCCCTCCCCTGGAGCGCAGTCTCTTTACCTTCCCTCTGGGTGGGCTTTAGCACGAAAAACACAACGTAGTGGTTTTGCCAATGCTTACTTAATGGACGTTTGCATTCTCCTGTTCAGTTCTGGTCCTGAGCAGCATTTTTTGAGTGGAAGAAGGGCATGGGAGACGGCAGGCCATTTTCTGCAGCCCCCATGCGACCTCTTCCTGCTGCTTCGGTCTCACGCCTGATCCAGTTTTGGCGCATTAAGAGATGCAAACACCCTCCACAAATGTACAAAAGGGCTCTGTGGCGGCACAAACTGTGACGTCTAGCGAGTAGAAATAGCATTTTACAAGTACAAAATTGCAAATAGGGATTTGCTATTTGCGATTTCCTAACCACATGTACATAGCATTTCATAAATGCGAAAGGGGCCTCTAGGAAATGCTATTACCATCGGATCTAATCCGATGGAATCCATGAGCAATTGTTTAAAAATGCAGTTTTTATAGTGCAGTGTTCAGCGCTCACTTGCCCCAGGGGCATAGGCGCTCAGTACTGAGGACCACTTTCTAAGTATGTTGGGGGGGGGGGGGGGGGGGGCTAGGCCTGTAGGTACGAAGGGATTTGCATTTCCAAAATTGCTATTTCCAATTAGGAAATGGGACTCCATAGGAATCGCTATTAGGAGATCGGAATTTTCTTACATTCCATTTGCATTTCCTGAATGGTGATTTCTGAGGATTCGCTATTTGGGAAATGTACGTTTCGTACATCTGGGCCCTAGTTCTTCACATGTGCCCTTTCCAGCTCCAGTTTTCTGCTCCACTTGAGTTCCACCTCCTCCCCTCTCCGCCTTAGTTCTCTCTTCATCCTCCTACTACTGCATCAAGTTGGTGAACCTTCCATTCCCAGGCGTCTCCTCACTGAGCTCCCAGCTCCCTCCTTCCTGTTTTCGGTGCCAGATGCATCCAGGGGCAAGAAACCTAAGTTTCATCACATCATCTGCAACAACTTCTGCATGTCTAGTGGTCTCTGTGCATGCATGTCTGTAGGGGGTTGCAAGAGTGTCCGTATGTGTTGCTCGGACTGCATATATGCATGCATATCTGATCTACATAGGTTTGTGGGTGACTGTTTCGTGTCTGTCTGCATTTAAAGTACAAAAATCAAGCCTATTGACCTTGTCAATGCTAACTATTTTTTTTTGTTTTTGAGAGGAAGTGGGAAGGCCAGTTCAAGTGGTGGGCTCACGTGGTAGGAGTATGTTGTGATGTTAACAGTAGGCACCCATGTGGCTTTAGGAATTGACTGGGTTCAAGGCACTTTGTGGCTTTCACTCACACCTTTCCATTCTGTGTCTTTGCAGATTCCACCTACAGAAAAAGCAGACCTCGCCTATGTGTCCATCACAGCTGGAAAGCTCAAGGAGCGTAAGAGTGTGGTGGTCAACAGTGTTCGAAACGTTTGCGTCCTAGAGAAGGACAAGCCCTTTTACAAAGCAGGCGAAACAGGTAAGACGGGACAAGCTGTTTATCCGTGACCACATCTGTATCTTACAAGGCACTTCTTTGAACCTGTTCAGGGGCCACTGGGTCAGATGTGGGTCCCATGCGCACTGTGTCCATGAAACCAAGCTGTACTCCACTGATGAGCCCACAACCAGGGCGAAACCTGCACTGGGCGCGGGAGGACCTGGCCCGGCAGTTCGGGCTGGACTGTTTCGACTGGAGCAGTCAAGACTGATTTGCGTATCGCTGGGTCCAAACTGAGGTGACATTGTAGCAAGGTGGAGGTATTATTATCTGGAGAGTGGAGGCAGAATGTGAATGACAAAACAGGCCAATGACTGAAGCAGAATGTGAATGACAAAAGAACAGGCCAATGACTGAAGCAAGCTGACCCACATCTCATGCTGTACGCTGTGGTGGGTGGAAGCAGAATGTGAATGACACACCAACAGGCCAATGACTGAAGCGAGCTGACCCACACCTCATGCTGTACGCTGTGGTGGGTGGAAGCAGAATGTGAATGACAAAAGAACAGGCCAATGACTGAAGCAAGCTGACCCACATCTCATGCTGTACGCTGTGGTGGGTGGCAGCAGAATGTGAATGACACAACAGGCCAATGACTGAAGCGAGCTAATCCAGCCATCATGATGTACGCAGTGGTGGGTGGCAGCAGAATGTGGATGATACTACAACAGACAAATGGATGAGGAGGGCTGACCCAAGCCCATGTACATAGGCGTATATCTATTTTTTTATTTCTGATTATTTTTTTGTTTTTTTTGTTTCCATGATACAAATTAGAGATTATTGTAGACTCATCTGTCCCCCTCGAAGCGTAAAGCACTTTTGTAGGGGTTTTGTGGCAAAGCCACGCCCTCACCCCTAGTGTTGTTCCTTGATGATGTTGTCACTCCTCTGACACCCCTTTAATTCTCTGACCGGCTCCTCGCAGGTGAAGACTATACCCCCTTTTAGGTGCTGGCTCCAGGAAGCATTGGTCCTTTTTTGGGAATGTTGTTCTGTCCTAGGACATTGGTCTTAGCTTTGTCTGCCCCATGTACCCTGTATTGTAAAAATGTGCCGTAAGGCAGTCATTCTAGGCGCTATCCTGGGGACTTTCCATCAAACCTTATAAACCTTTTCTCTTTTCTCTTCACAGTGAGGTTTCGTATACTTTGTTTGAATGGCACTTTGTTACCGACTCAAGAAACGGTGAGTCTGAGATACCTGGCCTACGGCGAGGTGGTTTTTAATCCCCTTGTTGGTGGTAATTGTGTAGAGCCTAGGTGTCCAGCATGGGGCTGGGGGATGGATCCATGCCAGGTTTTCAGGAGTGTGTAAATTAGTTCCGTAAAGAATCATTGTATGTACATTTATCTTGGACACCTCTGGTGAGGAGGTATGGGAGCCTGATGAGGACCGTGGGGGATGAGGGGGTACGGGGCACGAGTTGGAGGGTGTGAGAAGCTTTCCACTCCGACTAGGAGTTGAAAGCAAGACTTAGCGTCCCATCCTTGAGAGAGGAAGTGAAAATGTATCGGTGATCCCCTGGCAGTGTTTGCACAGGGACCACACGAGCCTGGTAGAACATTACACCTTGGTATTGGGACTACCCTGAGGTGCTTTCTTAGCAGTCAGTAGGGCAAGAACTACTGAGACACATGATGCTGAGGTTTGATACTCAGAAAAGCACCGCTAAAGATGGTCTCACTGAGGTGGAAACAGGGTTGGCTGTGCAGCACTGAGACCAGGAGACCAGAGGACCTCCATTTTGAGTCACCCGTGTGTCTCCTTGGACAGTTCTGTGGTTTCACCCTGGAAGTTGGTGCTCACTCGCAGGGTCAGTGGACATGTTTAGGTGTTTGTTCTTCTCTTTTGGGGTGCAGTAACGACCTTGTTGGCCACTAAAGGGTGATCCTACCCCATTCCTCACAAAGTGTCTTCTAGTGAAATGATTACACTTTATTTCCATTATGCATTAAGTATTTGGTAGAACTCCTTGGGCACATAAGATGTGCAGGTTTCCTCTAAAAATATTTACACAGTTGGCAAAAAAATCCTTCTCAAGTGTGGACACCTGGCAAGTGCTTGTGTCCCAAGTGAATGAACCCTGGACACATCAACAGAACAGTCAATGCTTCCGAGCTGGATCACATCAATCAATTAGTCCCAGAGTGCGGCAAAGGGATCCTGACTTGGTTTACTCTCATCATCAAAGAAGTGACTGACAAAAACAAAGCACCCTGAAGCCCCCTATCGAGCTGCTCAGACCCACCGGTCCTTCACTGAGCACCAATGTTATGACATTACTCAATACTTAACCAAGGAGGTAAAAAAAATCCCATCCCACGTCCTGAGCATGAACCAGACATCCTCTCTAGTGTGTCATTGCTCTACCCCCGGGTGGACTGGATGTGACTTCCTAGTACATGCTGAAGTCACCAACATCTTCCATTCGCTCAAGGCCACCGCCTATAAAGAAGAGATCCTACACCTGTTCATTGTAGGATCTCTTCATGGAGATCCCTTTACAGCCCTCCTCAATAGCGTCCTCTCGTAGCCCTACCAAGGACCTTCTCCGGCAAAATGTGCCTCAAACTAAAAGGTATAAACACTTCACGTAGAGTGATCTGGCATGGATCCGGTCGTCGAGAAGCAACTTTGGGCATCATTGAGTGGGTTGTTGTGGGCCGGGCCTGTTTGGGACCAAGATGCTTTGGTTGGGGATCAGCCTATCTTTGTTCCTCACCAGTGCTTACCTTACAGCTGCTTCCAAACCATCTTTAGAGGTTGGTGATATGGGAACAGCACTTCCTTTGTTAGTGAGGTGGGAACACCACCAGTGATGGTTAGTATAGTGGCAGTTGTTTCTATTCAGTGAGGACTTTAATGTAATGGAAACAATGTATTCACGTATGCTTTCTTTTTGGGCCGGTAAACTAAATGTTTATTTTTTTTTCTTTCAGCTCAGCTTGGTGGAAGTGCGTGTAAGTTTTCCTTCTTCCCTACCTGGCGTTGTTGGCATGAACACCTCAAGTATGATGTCCTGATGATGGGGAGACCTGGTTGTGGTGCTGTGACATGATCTCTAGAGTGATGCCTTCACTTGGGGTTCAAGGAGTGTGGATTAAAGGCACAGGGCACAGCCCCCAGCCCAGTCCTCAAAAAAAAAAGAGAACTGGTTTAAGCACATTCAAAAATCCTTATCATGCTTTTGTTGATAAAGACCCATATCTGGGCCTGATTTACTTGTCGGACGCACTGCCTCTTTGCGCTGCCCTGCACTCTTAGTGAGATGTGCCTGGCAAAGGCTAGCACGGTGCACCCAACTACCCAAAAATACGTCCTCCACGTAGGAGCGAACTCTGACCGTCCAAGGCTTCACTTAAGATAGTGGTTATGAAAGACAACTACACTTGGAAACCCAGGCTCCACCTTCGACTGGAGGCAGACCAGACTCCCTTTGAGGGGGGGGCATACAGTGGGTTACTGTGCCCCCTCCCTCCTAGAGAGAATACTGGGGTGTCCCTTGGCATCCTCTGTGCCCCACAGAAGCCCCACTAGTTGTGCACTGACCGTCTGCCACCTATGTGGCACCTCTCCCCGGGTTCTTTGCCTCTGCCCACACATCATTAATACAGCACATGAAAAATGTTTCATCGCTTTCATAAGTCCATGACCCAGTGCAAGTGAGGGAAAGGCCCCTCGCGTCAGGACTGCAAAATGTGCACTTCAGTGATCTATATTATAAAAAGGGCCACACAGGAGCCTGCAGCCCTTTCTACGGTACCACAGTGGCCCCAGGTTATATGGATGGGGTGCGCCTGTTGCGCCCCAGGGTGCCTTTTGTAATCCCAGGAATTTCCAGAGATCATGACCATATTTAAGCAAGGTCCATCTTCTCATAAACAAAGGACACTTACAGCTAGTAAACTTTGAAAATGGTGGGGTCTACACGCCTTTTGCAAATTGGATTTTCATTAGAGAGCATGCTCCCTCAAATTTTCAATTCTAAAATACAATATGCCAATTAGTCTATTTTAAATCACAGCTTCCACAGAAATTAGAGTTTTTCTAAGGGACACCACTGAATTATTTGAATACTTTAATAGTGTCAGACAAGTCTTACGTTGTCCCTGGTTGTTGGTGAGGTCTACCCTCCCCTATGGAAACCTAGAACAATTGAGACTCAACAGTGCACCACTATTTCCCTAGAGATTGGCTACACAACCAGAGATGTTACAAGCAGCCCAACACATCTCAGTGTGCAGTTTTATATGACCTATCCAATTTTCACATGTCTTTAGAGCCTTTCTTCACTTCTAAATTCTGCTTCTTTACTTGCTGTAGATTCTCAGTTCTGTGGGTCGACGAGAATCTATTTGAATGGTCAAAAATGCATAAATTGTACTACTCTCTCTTACCATAGACAGTGAAGCTAGACAAATCCTACAGGCTCCACAGAGCTCAGCTTCCATAGTCTGTACAGAATCAGGCAAGTTACAAGGACCTTCCGTGCACAGGGCGCACCCCGCAGCCGTGATCATGTTCTATCCTGCTTCATCAATGTCTATGGTGCAGACCTACTTACGAAGAGTCCCAGCAGAAAGGGCACTCTTGAAACCAAACCAACAATAAGTCTTTCAAACCCGGAACACAAGTGAAGCTCAGACCAGTTTTAAATTCAAGAGGTGCAGCCAGTTTGCCCCAACAACTACTGGAAGTCTATTGTGAGTTCCATTTTACACATGGGCAAATACACTGTATGTTGTGTCACGCAACAGCTCAGGTGTAAGTGTAATCTGGTTTACTAACTTTTTCATCTCCAAGAAGAAAATATACTCGCCATTAGGAATTTCCCCCCTTACTTCCCAATAATATTTGGGGCAGTCTTATACCCATCCTACATATGTATTTACTCCTACCCATCACAGGAGTAAACATCACTTGTTTATTCACATTCTCAAACGTTTCTAGACCCCTTCCATCCCTGGAAATATTGTAGTCTGTGGTGTTACCAACTTTTCTGTCCCACTCTTGCCAAGGAACACCTTTTTCATACTCCTGAAAGGTTTAATAGCCTGAAAAGCTTCATGTGAGTGCAACTTTTTCCAAGTCTAAACTAGGGGTAGGCAAAAGGTTTCATTCCATCAGCGGAATTTGGCGACTCCGTAGTTCCAGCCAAATTCCGCGAATTCTTTTTTCCTGCAAGGCTCCAGAGATGTGGGCATGATTTTGCATCCCCTGACATCATTTTCTAATGTGGCAGTTGCGTGCCAACATGGCCAGACGGATGCTTCTACTCGAGTTGCAGCGAAATCAATTAGAAAGGCTTCGCACTATTGCACAATGCTTGGTGCTGTTTCTGCTGAATTTTCAACGCTGTTCACGCAACTGTAGGAGGCTGGCCTGGTTTGTAGTGGGTACCTTGGGTACTTTAACCTTAAGCCAGGTCCAGTTATCCCTTATTAGTAGATTAGAGGTGTTCTAGCATCTTAGGCTGATGGAGGTAGCTCCTGCAATACCACTTATAGATACACAAGTAAAGACCATACTCAGTGCTACCAAAAATAAAGGTATTTATTTGGGTGACACAGTACCAAAAATATCTTAGAGACAATACTCCTGCTGGAGGTAAGTATTAGATACACTAGACAGCAAAATTAGACATGTAAATAGTCTTAGAACAATGCAAACAGTAGGAAATCCTATAGAATTCAGTGGGAGAAAATAGGTCTAGGGGCAACACAAACCATATACTAAAAAAGTGGAATGTGAATCACGAATTCCCCCCTAGACAAGTGTAGTGTGTGCAGAACACTGGGAGAGTAAGAATACAGTAAAGGTAAGTAAATGACCCCACCCCTGAGCCCAGAAAAGCAGGAGTAAACTACTGCAAGTTTCCTTACGACACACTACACCTCGTTTTGGGGATTTTGCAGCAGCCAACCAAGTCTGCAAAGAACTGCTGGATTATTGGACCTGGAGACCTGAAAAGAAAGGGGACCAAGTCTAGAAGTCGAAAGAAGTTCAGGAAGGACAGGAGCCCCTGCCAACCCAGAAGAGGGTGCAAAAGAAAAGTTCCCGGTTAGTCGAAGACTGCAGGAATGCACCCTAGGAATATGCCAGTGGGTTCCTGCATGATGCAAAGGATGTCCCACGGCGTGAAGATTGTTGCAGATGTGATTTCATGTTGGAAGGCACCGACAAGCCTTGGCTACGGCAAAAGTGCGTTTTTCATCAAAACGGAGCTTGATGGACCTGGGGGCCTCAACTCTGAGAGGAGGAAGAGGGGGCTCTCAGCACTTCGGAGCGCCCTCAGGATGCCAGCCAGCACCCCCAGAAGCCACAGGATCCAGGTGCAAAGGAGGTGCAAAATGCAGTTGATAAAGCACAACAAAATAAGGTCCCACGCTGCCGGAGAACAACTCAGCGAGTTGAGCTTCGCAGGATGGAGTGCTAGGGACCTGGGCCAGGCTGTGGATGAAGGAATTGTGCCAAGAGTGCAGAGGCCTCAGGATGGGAAGAAGATGCAATACATAGGGGTACTGTCGTTCTCAGGGAAGGATTGTCAGCAGGACCTCAGGACAGTCTGTCGATGATGCCCACCATCTGTGTCCTTAGGAGCACGCTCATTGCTGTGAGAGGAGTCCCAGGGTACCGGTCGTCGCCTTGGAAGGTGCCTGCTTGGAGCAGGGGAGAGACTCCGTCACTCCACGGGAGATTTCTTCGGCCCTTCTGGTGCAGGATGAAGACTGGGAGTCCCCAGAGCATGCACACCATGGAAGCTGTTGCAGTTGGCGACTTGGAGCGACTTGGAGCTCTCTTGTAGACACTTTTGTTGCAATTACAGCGTTTCTTGGAGCAGGCTGCAGTTGATCCGAGGTCAGAATAGTTTGAAGTCATTGCAGAGGATTCCTGAAGGAAACTTGTAAGCAGAATCTGAAGAGAACCCACAGGAGAGACCCTAAATAGCCCTGACAGGGGGATTGGCTACCTTATCAGGTATGGACCTCGCAGGAGGGGTGTCTCTGATGTCACCTGCTGGCACTGGCCACTCGGAGCCCTCCAGAGTGCTCCCACACCTTGCAAAGCAACATGGCTGAAGTATGGGACACACTGGAGGAGCTCTCGGTACCACCCCTGGTGTGGTGATGGACAGGGGAGTGGTCACTCCCCTTTCCTTTTTCCAGTTTCCCACCAGAGCAGGGGAGAAGGGGTCCCTGAACCGATGTAGACTGGTTTATGCAAGGAGGGCACCATCTGTGCCCTTCAAAGCATTTCCAGAGGCTGGGGGAGGCTACCCCTCCCTAGCCTGTAACACCTATTTCCCAAGGGAGAAGGTGTAACACCCTGCTCTCAGAGGAAATGCTTTGTTCTGCCTTCCTAGGAATGGGCTGCCCAGACCCCAGGAGGGCAGAACCCTGTCTGTGAGGTGGCAGCAGCTGTAGCTGCAGTGCAAGCCTCAGAGAGCTGGTTTGGCAGTACTGGGGGTCCATGGTGGAGCCCCCAGGATGCATGGAATTGCCTCCCAATACCATATTTGGAATGGGGGACAATTCCATGATCTTAGACATGTTACATGGCCATATTCGGAATTACCATTGTGAAGCTACATATAGGTATTGACCTATATGTAGTGCACGTGTGTAATGGCGTCCCGCACTCACAAAGTCCGGGGAAATGGCCCTGAACTATGTGGGGGCACATTTGCTGGTGCAAGGGTGCCCTCACACTTAGTAACTTTGCACCTATCCTTCAGCAAGTGAAGGTTAGACATATAGATGACTTATAAGTTACTTAAGTGCAGTGAAAATGGCTGTGAAATAGTGTGTGCACTATTTCATGCAGGCTGCAATTTCAGTCCTGTGTAAGGGTTTGTCTGTGCTCCGTATGGGTGACAAAAGAAATGCTGCAGCCCATATTCATCTCCTGGAACCCCAATGGCCTGGGTACCTAGGTACCATATATTAGGGACTTATAAGGGCAGGTCCAGTATGCCGTTTGAAATTGGTAAATTAAGTCACTAGCCTACAGTGACCAATTTAAAAGCAGAGAGAGCATAAGCACCAAGGTTCTGATTAGCAGAGCCTCAGTGGCACAGTTAGGCACTGCACAGGTATACACATTAGGCCATAAATTATGATCACTGGGGTCCTGGCTAGCAGGATCCCCGTGAGACAGGCAAAACACACTGACATACACTCACAAACAGGCCAAAAGTGGGGGTAACCATGCTAGAAAGAGGCTACTTTATCAGAGCTACTGGTGTGAAATTCCAGCACAAACATTGCAACATGCATATTTCCACCCAATGGTGGAACTCCGCAGAATCTCTGAGTTTTTATGTACCTCCGCGGAGAAAAACTCTACGAGTTCCGCCCACCCCTAGTGTAAGATTACAAACACAGGCTGTAGCATGAGTAAACTGAACTTGTGTGACATTGTGCATCTGGTTTCAAATGTCTAATTGCTACAGTCAGTGGCTTATTTTTTTATAGTTCTAGTAGTTCTTCCTGAAATGCTTTATTGTCATTAAAGTGAAACTAATATTTATATGCTATTCTATATTGTCCTATCATCTCTACCATAGAGTATAACCCCTTTTTCATCCTTTCCCGTCATGTCCCCAGGATCCCTCAGGGAACCGTCTCATGCAGCAGCGTAATGTAGAGACGAATAATAGCTATGCCTCCTTCACTTACAAGATTACTGATGAACCTAAGCTTGGGTTTTACCAGATCCAGTCTGAGACTGAGTCCGGAGCCAGCATCTATGAGTCCTTCGAAGTGAGAGAGTATGGTAAGTGTCAGGGCTACGCGTCCTTTGAAGTGAGAGAGTATGGTAAGTGTTGCATCTACGCGTCCTTTGAAGTGAGAGAGTATGGTAAGTGTCAGGGCTACGCGTCCTTCGAAGTGAGAGAGTATGGTAAGTGTCGGGGCTACGCGTCCTTCGAAGTGAGAGAGTATGGTAAGTGTCAGGGCTACGCGTCCTTTGAAGTGAGAGAGTATGGTAAGTGTCGGGGCTACGCGTCCTTCGAAGTGAGAGAGTATGGTAAGTGTTGGGGCTACGCGTCCTTCGAAGTGAGAGAGTATGGTAAGTGTCGGGGCTACGCGTCCTTTGAAGTGAGAGAGTATGGTAAGTGTTGCATCTACGCGTCCTTTGAAGTGAGAGAGTATGGTAAGTGTTGGGGCTACGCGTCCTTTGAAGTGAGAGAGTATGGTAAGTGTCGGGGCTACGCGTCCTTTGAAGTGAGAGAGTATGGTAAGTGTCGGGGCTACGCGTCCTTCGAAGTGAGAGAGTATGGTAAGTGTCGGGGCTACGCGTCCTTCGAAGTGAGAGAGTATGGTAAGTGTCGGGGCTACGTGTCCTTTGAAGTGAGAGAGTATGGTAAGTGTCGGGGCTACGCGTCCTTCGAAGTGAGAGAGTATGGTAAGTGTCGGGGCTACGCGTCCTTCGAAGTGAGAGAGTATGGTAAGTGTCGGGGCTACGCGTCCTTTGAAGTGAGAGAGTATGGTAAGTGTCGGGGCTACGCGTCCTTTGAAGTGAGAGAGTATGGTAAGTGTCGGGGCTACGCGTCCTTTGAAGTGAGGGAGTATGGTAAGTGTTGCATCTACGCGTACTTCGAAGTGAGAGAGTATGGTAAGTGTTGCATCTACGCGTACTTCGAAGTGAGAGAGTATGGTAAGTGTTGCATCTACGCGTACTTCGAATTGAGAGAGTATGGTAAGTGTCGCATCTACGCGTACTTCGAAGTGAGAGAGTATGGTAAGTGTCGGGGCTACGCGTCCTTCGAAGTGAGAGAGTATGGTAAGTGTCGGGGCTACGCGTCCTTCGAAGTGAGAGAGTATGGTAAGTGTCGGGCTACGCGTCCTTTGAAGTGAGAGAGTATGGTAAGTGTAATGTCTACGCACCTTTGAAAGTAAGAGTACAAGTGTCCTGTCTAGAACTCATTGAGAGTGAAAGAATACAATAATCATTCCATCAAGTCCTTTTGAAGGGAGAGTATGGTAAGTGTGATGTCGGAGTGTGGTAAGTGTAACATCTATAAGTCCTCAAAAGAGCAATAATACAGTTAGTGTCACATCTACGTGACCAGTGTGAAAGACTCCGGTGAGAGCCACATCTGTGAGTCCTTCAAAGTCAGAATGTGGTGGATGTCATGTCTGAGTCCTTCGAAGTGAAAGACTATAGTAGGTGTTGGGTACAGTAGGGTGTGAATGACCCATCTGCAGGCCTGTTTCTCCTCTTGCTTTGTTTCTGGGCATTGGGTATGGGCTATCACGTGTGGTTTGCATGGGTTTGTCTGAGTGGCATGTTTGTAGGTTTTCAGCACAGCTGAGTTTGCATGTTTGCTTTGTTAATATAACATGAGACATGCTCAATAGAGAAGGCGGAATTTTGTGCATAACATCTGAGCTTCCTAGAAATGCATTTGGGGTGTTTGGACATCTTAGGTAGTGCTTTGGTGCAGGCTAACGGTGGTTGAGCAAATTATGGGGCTGCTTTGGTCCACTGAAGGACTTACTTGAGAGCAAAGGGGTTCTCCTTTTAAGACTGGTTGTGCTTTGCGGTGGGACTGGCTTGAACCAATATGGGGATAAAGTACAACTTTTCCGCAGAAAGCGGTTGGATGTAGTGCATGGGATTGATTGGACAATCCGTGGTTGCTAAGGTGAAGTGAACATTACTGTCTAGACTGCATGTTTTGTTGGTACATTTTATGGGTTGTCACCTCACTGTCTATGTTGGTGATGCATCTGTTTTTGTTTCCTCTTAGTTTTACCCACGCACAGTGTTACGTTGCAAGCACCACAATCTGCATCCATCCTTGAAGAAAGTTTACCTCTCGGCATCTCTGCAAGGTACGTATAGCATCTGATGGTAGCTCTACCATTGTGGAAAGGCATGAGTAGAACCTTGAACCGACCAGACGGGAATGTACCACTCCTGATTAAAGGATGCATATGACCCACTCTGGCCACCCCCCAACACAAAATACATTGACGAACAGTCAGTGCTTGCTGAATGTTGGTGTCGATTCTCCGCCTCCTCTTTCTTTTTTCTTTTCTATTTCTTTCTTTTCCTTTTTGTCTCCTTCTCCCATGGTCGCCTTGAGACCCCATGGGTGATTAGCTGAGCTTTATAAATCACTGATTGATTGTTGATGGGTAGGCAGGTAAAACGAGGTTGTGTGTAGGGAAGATGCTCAAAGTCCCTCTTGTCTCATAAAACCTGGACACCCTACTAAACTCAGTCAGTCTATTCCCAAACTCCGCCTCCTTCTTGTGCACCAAAGGACTTTTGATTGTCCCTTTTGTCAGCTCCACGTTCTCCAGTTGTGGCCTTCTTCCCACTTAGGGGCTGAAAATGTTCACATTTTGGAAGAAAGTCCATACACAGTATGCAGCCCACCAGCTGAATTTTCTCTGTTCGAGGGATGGCTTTGTGGAGGGAATTCAGCTGGAGTCGGCCATCTCTCATTTAGACTTTTCCACACAAATTTGATGAATTTCAGTTACCACTGACCTGTAAATCAAACTATTAAGAACATGTTAAAAGCCTTACTTAAACCAGTTGCTGTGTCAGCTATAAAAATACCACAGCACATATAATTAGTTCATCCTAGTGTAGTTCAAAGGAGATGCTCTTTTTTGAAAGTTATGTTTAAAAGGCTAGTTCCCCAGTAACAGTGGTGATAGCGGATGCCCTGTCAGTTTCACTGTAATAGTCCAGAAAGGTGTATTTTGGAGTACTATACCACACAGGCTTTTTTTTTTTTTTCTTTTACATTTCTTGGACTCCTGGCATGAGACCCCAACTAACATGTATTGTAGGCAGCTGCCTAGGGTGCCAGCCCACAGCGGGCACCTTCACAGAACAGTGAGTTGTTTCATTAGGCTCTGAATTCTGCTACTTAAATTGTTCAAGATTCTTATGCTGTAAATGTTACAGCTGCCACCCACTTTCTTGCATTTGTTGCCCTACCATGCCACCCTCTTAGAGCAAGGGCAGTCCATATCTGGAGGGGGCTTTGTAAAAGCACATGTAAACGACAGGGCTGGTACTTAAAACTGCACTTTGTACAAGGTGCAAAAAGCCACCTGTAATTATGCCTCCCTGGTGACCAGATACATCCTGCAGTACAGTGCACATCACACACTGCATCCTGCACATGCCCCAAGGCCCTCGAGGCTGCCCGGTAACCGAGCTTATTCCTCATGGTGGTGGGTCACTCCGCGCGTTGAAAAGTACCTCTCGACCCCTCTTCCACCCAGAAGCTTAATAGCACATCTCCCTCTCTCCTGTTTGTGGAAAGAGGGAGACCCTACTTCTCCTGCTACTCACCTTTTCCTGAGATTTCATGGACCATGGTGGTACCCAACATCCTGGTGGTTGAGAATTCTTTAAGGCAAAAGGGTTCTTTCCTCCTTAGGTCGCCGAAGGGTTCATAGATTGATCTGAGCGAGTCGGGCTCTATAGTTTGTGTACAGTGCCCAGGACACGTCATCTAAGGATGGAGGGCCGTGTTCTGTCCTTTGAAGTGCCCTTCAAGTAGAGAGACTACAAGGGTCCCTGTGAAGAGAATATGACTGGCAGACTGTCAGCCCATGACCAGGGCTGTGATGCTTCTCTTCCTAGGTCTCCATGTCCATGTTCGGAGTGCTTTGTGGCCCATCTTCCTGATGCTATAATACACATCCAGACTTAACCCGCCAGCTGCCTACCGCAGTGCTTCAGAAACCAGAGGAAGACCAGTTAAGGTGCTTCTGAGTGGGCCATGGGGGGCACGGGCATCCGACCACCCACCATCAAAGGACCTTTTCTCTCTGTTCTCCTCCCTGACTCCAGATCTTAGTTGCACCTCAAACAGAACTTCAGAGGCGCTTTAATGAGACCCAGGTCCCTTCCTCTCAGGCCGCCATTCCCTCCCATTCTCACACAGCGTTTCACTCTGTGCTGATGTAACCAGGAGGCCCTGCCCACCTCAATGAGCGTCTCAGCTTCCACGTGCCCAACCGCCAGCTCTGCTCCTCCAACCTCGCCACCGTCACCCCCCCCACCCCCTTACATCCACCGTACCACAACCGGCGGCAGATCCTTCTCCCACCTCGCCGCCAAAACCTGGAACTCCCTCCCCGTTAACCTACGTCTGACCCAGGACCTCCTGACCTTCAGGAAACGTCTCAAGACCTGGCTATTTAAGCAGTAGCAACCTCCTTTCTCTCCCCCTCCCCCCCATTTCCCTAGCGTCTTGAGACCCTACTGGGTGAGGAGTGCACTTAACAAGTGATTGATTGATGCACTTACAGCGATAAGGGCTACTTTTTGTCTCCTTTCTGTGGCCTTCTCATTCCTTCACTGGCTGTGGCGTGGCACTGATTTTTTGCAAGCCCAGATGTTGTAGCATCCTTCCCCTTGTGTGCTGGTGCTGCTCCTCCCCTTGTGTGCTGGTGCTGCTCCTCCCCTTGTGTGCTGTCGCTGCTTCATTTGTGTGGTTTCATTGCTTCTTTTACCTATGTGGTTTTGCCGCATGTATATAAATGTGCAACACTGATCGGCGCACATTTTTATGCTGTTCGGGCCTAAATGATCACACCCGTGTCTGGTTTATGGATACCCCTGAGCGTGATAAGTTGCGCTTTACAAATCCTGTTTGATTGATGGATTGTTTTCTGCCAATAATATATTATAGAAGGTAATTATGTACCTGGTAAATATCCATATTGCTGGGTGCAAAACATCTCCAGTCCCAGTTTCTACCTTGGAATGGGGCATTAAGTAGGAGTTTTGAATGTGTTTCTTCCGAGCAGCAAACCTTGGAATGTGCAGTATTTTCACCACACACATTCCACCAGGTTTTACCCATGGAAATCTGTCCAGTTACAAATTGTGGAATTAACGCATCAGTTGTAATCTGGATGTAGTCGCAGACTGATGTTTGTTACAGTACATGGCTTACTGCAGCTCTGGGAACGATATGGGAAGCATATGATTGCCAAGTCTAAAGCCTCTCCCCCTTCATTGCAGTTACACCTATGGCCAGCCTTTGGTTGGAAACGTTAAAGTGACTGCCAGCAGGAAGCCCAATTCCTGGAGACCGGAGCAGACCTGCAGCCTGGCCGCTGACGGCATCCATGAGGTCATCGAAGGAGTGGTGAGTGATCTCCTGAGCGGTGGGCCTGAGCCGGCCTCAGCCCCTCATGTGATGGGCTTCTCTTTAGACTGGTACCCAAAAGGGAACCTTGAGTTCTTCAGTGGGCGGTATTCACGACACAGGGGTAACGGGTTCTGCATCGGTTATCTGCACCGCTGCTCATGAAGACCACAGTCAAAACTCTGCCCGACTCAGGTTCTTCCAGGCTAAGGTGCACATGGTATTCCAGTATCATGGGGATTAACGCTACCATTAATCATCTGCTCAAAGCAGGGGGAAAATGTATGTGAACTTTGAGGCAGATTTGGGGAGAGGATGGGTAATTTGTTCTTCATTGCAACATAATTATTTCTCAGTGAGTACTCCGATGAAAAAGAGAGGCAAAGTTCATGTTCCATGATTGGAAAAAAAATCTTTTTTTTTTTTTCCCAACCATTGATTCTTCAAGTTGTACAAAACAGGCACCACGTTTCGTACCAATACGCACAGAGCTTCATCAGGGCTGTTGGAAAAAAAAATGACAAAAATAAACATTATTAAAAGACAGCACAATAAAAAAAAAAAAAAAAATATATATATATATATATATATATATATTTACAATTAAAACCTGAGGTTCTATTTACAGAAGACTTGTTGAGCCTCTCTATCATAACTTTTGTACCAATGCAAATATGTCTCCTATCCACAAATGTAAATAGGGCTACACAAGTCTTAACAGCATCTGTAATAAGCTGTGAGAAGCTTGCACCAAAATTAACACACAACTCTCATCCATACATGATTGATGATTACGCATTCTAGCCCCTATATCTATTCTTATAGATACATAGGCCCCATAACACTCATTAGAGATGCATTTAGGACATGTATAATTATCTGTCGTACACTTCTACACCCAAATTCTTATATTTCCCTCCATGGCCTCCTTCTTCGCCAAACCCCCCTGTATTGTCACCTCTGCCACTTCACACACTCACGTTCTTTCTCCTTGCACATTAGGAAGTTCTCTCTCTTCCCAACCAAAATCTCTCCCGTCTACTCAGTGTCCTCACTCCATAGAGCAGGAACTCCCTCTCACCTGATGGTATGGCCTCCTAGTGTGGTGCCAATGACTTCTCAGCCAGTTGCCCCACCCTTCTAGTCTGATCTTCCACCCATCTCGCAGGACCACGGTAGTCTGCAAGTCCACCTCCGGAGCCAAACCACGGAACCTCTCCCACTGTGAACGAGAATGTATCATTGTCCAGTGCAGGAATGTGCCTCACCCAAAAGGAATATTTTTCAGCGCAAGCTCAGTAAACCACGCACACACTCATTGCTCCCTGTCGACTTGGTTGTCACATGAATCATTGCATCATTGTGCACCTTAACTTTACTTTTCTGAAATTCTTGCCTCCACTGTCTGGACCACTGGGGAGAATTCCAGGAATGCATTACCTTCCACCCTTCCTGTCACTGCTCCGCACACCAGCATCTTTCCGACACAGTGCAAAGCACACACAGCAGACGCATCAGGAAACGTTCCAAGTGTCACCTGGTCATCCTTCACCACTAGGTCTCTCCAATGGAATGGTCAAGTACTCTCAGCCAGACCGGCATGTCCATACTCCCTCATTCTGTAATCCTTATTCTGTGACGAGGCTTAGGTGTTCCCCCCCCTCTGCCTCCAGAACACCGTCCCCGACGCCTCAACTTTATAGGCAAAGCTCAGATGGCCAAAAGATGTTGCATGAGACGCAACTCGCATTTTCTCTGCCCACCACCTGTATAGTGTGTGCCTTAATATAGTCCGTTTGTTGGCAAGTGTGAAACCATTACCACGGAGTCCAGCCCGCTACCTAGTACAAGCTTGTTCAAGAGGACGCTGGTGTGCCATTGGTGACCCCGAGAGACAGAGGTCCCGCTACTCCTCCACTGTATTCAGTCTTGCATTCTCCCATCATTCCCACTATCAAGAAATATTCAAGGTAGTGTAGTATCACTCAGACCTCAACACTACCTCACCACCTCGAGCGAGGTCATAAACTTCTCAAAGATCGGGAACACCACTGAACAACCATAGGCATTGCCTTGTCGATGCAGTATTGCCCTAGAAATTGAAAGCTTAGCAGCTGGAAATCCTCAGCATGTACTGACCGCTAACGGAATGCAGAATTAATGTCTGCTTTCCCCATTTTCTCTAATTGTTCTTTCCCACAAACCCCTCAACCTCTGCCATGTTCCTGTTCCATATAAACAGTAATTAGCAGCATGAATGTCCCTGCATTTTGAGCAATTGGATTGGAAATTGGAGGGGTACCTGTAACATTGGGTTCCAGCGGACTCCTGCTTCTTCCCGCCTACCCATGCTCCCCAACCCTCCGGTGGGACACCTTGGTAAAGGTGTGACCGGCATAGGTTACCCGCTCTCTGTATGTATGGTGGGTATGTATCAAGCCGGTGTCATAACTTCCAATCACAGCTTGCTTTCCAAGTCCCATTAAGGCTTGGTTTATGCTGTTCTGGATCTGAATTCTTCATCATTCTGGAGGAATGGCAGGATACCAATATATTGCTTCCATATACCTATTAGCTAGGGACTCCTTCATATTACACTACCATTGATCGTGAACGCTTCTGTCCTCTTAACATCAGTAGGGAGCTTCCTCAGACTGGTTGTTTTTGACCTCCATGGAGTACGGATAGTCTATAGGTATTGCTGTTCTTTTTAGGATCCTCCCCAATTCATGCTTCATCATCGGATCTCACCCTGGTACTCTTTAAAGAAGGATGGGCTCAGCCACAGTGGAGGAAGAACTTTGATATTGCTTTTTTTTTAGGTCACTTACATGATAAAAGTGCCTAGGGCCTACCCCGGTACCCCTTTATTTTGGGTGCCACTGGTGCAGTTTAAAAAACATGAGTTTTGAATCCCACAAACTCTGTATTGTTACTTCATTCACACTTCTTGCCGTGCGCCCTACCCGCTCCCTGGTGTCTGGAGGGTAGGCCTTCCATCCACATACTCCAGCTCCCTGGTCCAGCTGTTGCTGTATGACCTCCTGGGCTTCTGATGACGTCAGAGCGGAGCAGCTCCCCCCTCTGCCCAGGCACTCCCCTGTCCTAGTGGCACACTTCTCCTCTCTCTGGCTCCTGCCAGTCAGCCGCCCCTTGCCAATCCCTTTATCCCCAGCATCAGGGCACACGACCAAGTTAGTCTGCCCCTACATACGGGTGTCCTGGACAGGAAAGTGTGACACTACCCCCTACTTGTCTCCGCTGCCCTGTCTGTTTCTGAATGGGACAGCACTTCCTTGACAAGTCTGTGAGACCAGTGCTGTAGGCTGGCCCTGCCAATCTCCCCGGTCAGTGGGGGTTCCTGGGCACTCACAAGCCTCTTCCCTCCCTGTGGCAACATGACAAAATCTGAGCAAGCCCTCCGCCGGTTCCATGCTTTCACTGGTACTTTGTTCTGTCTTTTCAAAGACGGGGATGTGACCATGCACTGCATTTTGGAAACTCCTGATCTTTACAACAATCAAGTTGGGATAGTAACTCTGCACATAAATGTGGACAAATTAAAGTGAATGAGATCTGCATGTTTCAAAACACAATACCGCTGATCCCGAATTTAGTAATGAAATTGCGACTCTCTGGTACTATCACAGACATACTGAGCACAGCTAAATAGGTATACAAAAAAGTGATCGATCAAATACTTGAATTAACCTCAGCTACTGACAATCATTTGGGTCGCATTCCAATCCATAGTTTTTTTTGCTCCTCACTATGTCACCCCAGATTGGACCCAGCCATATGCAAATCAGTGTTGACCCTGCTCCCCATGGGAACAGTTGAGCCCGAACTGCCAGGCCAGGTCCCCCCCCTTGGACCAGAAACCAGCATCCTGGGACCAGTTCTGGAGTATCAGCCAGGCTAGCTTGTATCCAGTGGCAGAGTGAGCAAGGGACCGACGTCTAGGCATACCCGGTGTACCATGTAATTTACAGTGGCTAAGATTGATTCAAGCTATCCATCCATCACCTTGTTGTTTCAGCATTTGATGCTGTAAGTGTGACGGGGATGTTCAGATGTGAGTCCTGGGCACGCAGTGCCACTGGAACCAAGCTATACACGGCTGAAGAGCCCTAACTAGGGACTGAGTTCTGCTCCAGGGAGGGCCTGGCCTGGCGGTTCGGGCTGGACTCTTCCCATGAGGAGTAGGACCAAACTAAGGTGGCACGGTGGGCAAAAAAAAATTCTGGAGATGTGCCGTGAGCGATTGCCAGTGGATGAGATTAATTCAAGCGTTCAATCCATCACCTTGATGTTTTTGTTCCATTAAATAAGTGAAAATAATTTTAAATGTCTCTGTAAATTTGAGACGGTTACTTTGTCTCTGATTAATGTGTGTTTTTTGCCTGAACTCACTGACCGCCCTTTGAGTTGATGAAGATTGAGAAAGGGTGGCAAAGAATAGACATTGACCTTACATGTTCAGAGGGGGCTTCACCCTGATGTAACTCCTGTCTCTTTTCCAGCTCGGACCCGATGGAGTCCTAAACATGACCATCAGCCTACAGAAGTTCCAGTTCTACCGCCCGGGCCTGGAGAACAGCCTGTCCATTGAAGCTACAGTGACCGAAAATGGAACAGGTGAGAGTGCTGTGCAGTAATGGTGACCCCTCCCTGGAGAAGCCAGGTGTGCAAGGGCCCTTGAGGGAGCCCAGGGCCTCCCTGAGCCTTGGTTATTGCAGTAAAGGAGACCGTGACCTCCCCCTAGAGTAGCCAGGGGTTCCAGGGCCCTTGAGGGAGCCCAGGGCCTCAGTGAGCCTTGGATAGTGCATTAAAGGAGGCAGTGACCCCTGCCTAGAGAAGCTGGTGGTTCAGGAGCATTTGAAGCAGCCCAGGGCTTTGCGGCGAATTCCCAAGTGCAGGTAATGAAGCAGTAACCCCTCCCTAGAGAAACCGGTGCTTAAAGGGCCCTGAGACAGCCCAGGCCCACTGAGACATTACTAATGCAGTAAAGGAGACCACGACGCCTCCCTAGAGAAGCCAGGGGTTCAGTGGCCCTTGAAGCAGCCCAGGGTCTCACTAAGACCTCTCTATTACATTAAAGAATACAGTGACCCCTCCCCTAGAGAAGCTGGGGATTCAAGGACCCTTTAGGGAGCCTATGGCCTCACTGGGCCTTGGCTAGTGCAGAAAAGGGGACAGTGGCCCCTCCCTAGAGAAGGCAGGAGCTCAATGGCCCTTAAAGCTGCCCAGGGCCTCAGACTTGGCTAGTGATGGGCAATCACCAGATACCTGGAAGAAGTGCTATGCCCAGAGAACTGGCTGACATCTCAGCACTATCCTAGAGGACTTGCAAGACGACACCAGTTAAACTCTCACTGCTGACGTCCAGTGAGCTGTAGGTCGCAAGTTCGAATCCCAGCAAAGCCAAGGCTGCTTTCCACCCTCCCAAGATCAGCATACAGAGGACCATTGCATTACGTAATACCTGGTAAAACCCGCACTTAAAAAAAAAAACTGCACAAGTGTGCTATGAAGGTCTAAATAATAAGGTATTATGGTGGAAGTGATTCCACTGGTGCGCTGCTGTTCTACACAAATCAGGAAATCTGGTCTTCCTACTCAAGTATACATCATTGTGGAAGTCTTCCGTAGCCGCAAGGTTTGAAATGAGCACCATTGTTCCAAGGTGTGATGTCCTCCTAGAACAGTGAAGATTTGAATTCCCCTGGAGCCAGAATCCTTTTTACCCAAGAATGATTTTTCGAGGTCCTCCAGGGATTGATTAATAATTAAATTTCTGCCCTTAAAGGGTTTGGGTCCAAGGTGCGGTCCTCTGTTGATCTCTTGAATGGGGCCAGGCTTTGAACATAGATCCTTTCTCTTAGATCCTCGCACTAAGGTATACATGTCGTTGAGACTTGGTCCATGGGAGGGTGGCCGGCCTGCGGAGTTGTCATTTCTCAGTTAAAGACAGTCTCCTTGCCAGTCTGACCTGCCTTCTGCCCCTTGTAGGGTCACTGCAACCGCTGCTGGTTTCATTGGCCGGTGTTTAATATCTGCCTCATAAGGTTGTGCCAGAGCATGGGGAAGGGTGCTAGTGTGCACAGTACAGATGCCTGTTTCTTGCCCATATTATGGCACTGAGCTTGGGAATAGATCTGAACATCTCAAAGAGAGGTTTAGCATGCGCATATTTCTAGTTTGCAGAAACATGGATGTTTGTGTTTCTACAGAATGATTGCTTTGTCACTCTCTCTTGCCAGTAGGTGCAACAATATTGTCAGCCCTCTGCCTCTCCACGCCAGCAACACACACTGTTCTCCACACAGACACCATAAACACTCCTCTCTCTCCACTTGCTTTGCACCAGGACCCACACTCTGTTGAGAGGGCTCCTAACAGAAGCTCCTGTCCTGACATCCTACTAGCTGGTCTCTTGTGGCTCGCTAACATATCTGACAATCTGGAAGTCCCCCAGATTCAGCAGTTTAGAGAAGCCAACCGCAGCCTGGGTACTTCTGTCCAAGTGCAGCACAGAAAACGCCCCACTCTTGGTTCAGGATGACATCCTTGCTCACACCCAGGAGACCCCACTGGTGGCAGCAAGAGTCCTAGAGCAGATATCTCCTTTGAAAGGAGTCGCTCAGTATACTCCCTAACCATGGTATCTAGCTGCTTCCTCTGCTCTCTTCTATCTTAACACTAAGAATAAAACGAAGTACTTTAATCATCGATTCAGTCCTGAGGCGCTCCAGTGTTCAGATGTACCCTTGCATGCTCCACAAGGATCTCATTCAACAAATGCAGCTACTCAAAGTTTGATTTCACTTTTTCAGGGGATGGCCAGAGGCGTCCTGGCATGGCACACATGCAGGTCTGGCATGATTGGAGCAATCCTTTAACTACTGTGAGTGCAGGGTCACCCACACACCAGGATCTGGTGAAGGAACAGCAAACCTTGAGTTGAAAGCAAGTCCTCCGGCCTCACCTGGATGTCCCATGAGGCAGGCTGAATATGGGGGCATGTTGGTAGGGTTGAAGAGCTTGTCGAAAAAATGAGGTCGGAAAGCTGCTTCAAATGCTACACCTTTGTCTTGTTGAAGGAAATCTTTAGCAGAGTTGTACTCATAGCAGCAGGTTTGTAGCCTCTGATTAAATTAGTTTAATTTTTGATCTCCATCTTCCAAACACTCAATTTCTATAAACACCTAATTTTGAAAACTCGTAGCTGGGTTGCTACTGATGCCATAAGCTCGATAAACAAAATGGAAGACTCTGGGACAGACACTGCTCGTGGTGGCCGTGGTCGCTTGTGATGCTGGCTGTCCTGTGCATCCTTGGGTTGACTTGTAGACCAGCGGGTAACCTCGGCTCTGCTTGCTGTACTGACTTGTCTGCTTTGAATTCTCACAGATATCCAGGTGACTGAGACGAAATCCGTGTGGTTCTCCCAGGAGGTGATGAGGCTGAATTTCGACTACAGCAGCATGGATCGCTACTACAAGCGGGGGATCAACTACAGTGGATCGGTAACTCATTCTGATAGTTGTATATCACTCTCTTGTATAATGAGGATCTTCTCCAGACTGGACTGTGTGAAATCAGGGAGAGCGCTGGGGGAGGGGGTGAAGTGGGGGTGGTGGTGGGGTGAGCGCCTCTTGAAGTAAACCCTGCTGGAGTGTAACTAGGGACCACTGGTTACAAGCCCACCTCCCTTCAGCCAAATCATTTATGACCCAAGTATTATTGGCTCGGACGTGGTGGTGGGGCAGCTCGGCTGGAGGGACATCTGCCAAGCTTTACTCTCCACAACATCACTGCCCCTTGCTTCATTTTCTTGCCTGCTTGTGTTTTCTATTCCTAGTTAAAACTGTAAGTCAAGATTCTGGGTCAGAATGCATGACAAAATGTACCATGAAATATGTGTCTGAGTTAAACTGTGGATGAAAGTGTTTTAGATCGGCACCTAGACCCAGTTCGATACCTTACACTAAACATTTTTTTTGTTTAGCTCATCCTCCAAGGCGTGAACAGTGAGCCAATCCCCAATGAAGGCATTGACCTGTACATTGACTATTCGAAGGTGGACAACTGTACGACAGATGAGGATGGAAAGTGCTTCTTTTCCATCGACACCACCAACTTTGTGGACGCCACCATTGTTATTGAAGTGAGTATCACATCAGCAGTGGAAGCAAGTACCGCAAGGGTATTTGTTACTCTGTTCATTGTAGTACAGCATCAATATCCAGGTGAGAACAGCACCATTGCTCCAGTAGGTACACATTCACCATTTGTGCACATCCACAATTGGTGACACTACCCACGTGAGCACAGTGTGCATGTCGGTGGCCAAGCACATTCAGTGCTCCCATCTGAGGCAACTCTGTGTAACTGAAGAAAGTGCAGTGTTGCTATGGATTAGAGTAGTGTGTTTAATCGAAATACAGTCGGATACCTAGGTGAGTAAAATGTCCTTGTCTCGAGTACAGTTTTGGTACCATCTGAGACAGTAAACATCTGTTATTAGTGTAAACTCTGCACAGCGGATCATAAGGTGTGGTACAAGTAATGAAAAGGGCCTCACGGTGTGTGGTTACACATCTTTGAAGGTGGTACAGATATAGCCTTACAATACATGGAGGAACCGAAGGCACCATTTAAGTAAAAATAAAAAAGGAGTAGAGGGTACAGCCAATGAGATGGTTCCAACCAAATCGTTGTATTTAACACATCACCACAGCATATTCAATAACTCACTAACAAAAGTAAGATATCTTCACTGGAAGTCTGAATTTATATATTTAATGATCCTTCAAGCTAAAAGTAAGGCTGATAACATAAAGAGAGATAGCCTGATATGAGGATGGAATTTGATGTAAGTGAGCAGAAGGTGAGATTGATTACAACATATTCCAACCAGTCACAAGTCCTGAGACAGATTTTGAATAGGAGTTGGCATATATTACAGACTGACTCTACTTTAAGTAATGTCATTTCCAGGGTACCCTCGATCACTTTTCGTAAAAGTAGATCATTAAGAGAGGATCTCAGTCACAACAGAGTAACCAGTGATAATGTTAGAGCTAGGTCTTCAGACCATCCTGTGGGTTTTTTCTGTTGTAGACAGTGCAAAGCATGTAAATACAGCAGCAATTGTTTTGAAGTGTTTGGGGACAATGGACATTGGACCCATCAAATTCGAGGACATTTCAATTGCAATACAGATTTCTGTGTTTATTGCCTGATGTCCCCGTGTGGGAAATTGTATGCGGGCAGCACAATACACAAGGCTAAAAAGAGGGTTCTGGAACACATTCGCGCTAGACCGAGCCAAGAAACTATGCCCGAGAGCCCTCCGAGAAGGTAACCATTACCTACTCCAAAGAAGAATTACTCCTCCTGAACACTAAATCTCATAAGCTGTGTATTAAAAGTACAGATCCTTATATTGGCAAATATAGATACCCCTCGTGTGCATGGTCCTTCCAAATACATACGGATTCTCAAATAACCAAGGACTCTGATAAACTTTCTATTTTTTTAGTTAATTGTCGCTCATTAGGAGCTCATATATTGGATATTCACCTTTTGGTTGAACAAATTAAACCTCTGGCCTTATTTCTGACAGAAACTTGGCTGGATGAAAGCTCTGCTCCAGATGTTGTGATGGCACTCCCCACAGGCTATAAGATTAGCAGAATTGATAGACCTAATAGAGGGGGGGGTATTGCAGTCATCTATAGAGATACTTGTAAGATCACTACAGCACCCACTCTAATTAAAGACTGCGAGAGTATGTCTTTCTCTCTCAGCGTGAACCCTCATTACACCCTATCTGGTGTTCTGATTTATCGTCCACCGGGGCCCATGGGAGATTTTATGATCTCATTGGCAGAAAATATCTCGCAACTAATTTATACCAAATCAAATTTCTTAGTGTTGGAAGATTTTAATCTACATGCGGAAAATATAGATAATGCTTCCACTAAGAGGTTGATAGCAGACATGAATGCATGTGACCTAGTACAGCTTATTTAGGGACCAACTCATATTAAGGGACATACACTTGATCTGGTATTTTCTAACGTACCAGGTATAAAATTTCTATCCTCACACCCGCTAGCATGGTCGGATCACTTCCTTTTAGAGTTAGAACTATCCATCTCCCACTATAAGAGCAGTCATACGGGGGCCCCTCCACGTAGAAGGAAATGGCATAAACTAAAAGCCACAGAGTTTATTACCGCATTGGAGAAAAATAGACCAGGAAATATAAATATAAGCAATATAACAGACTTCTCACACTCTGTTAACAAATGGATAGCCAATAGAATAGCCTAGACGAGCTCATACCCCTCTCTGCTACTAAAAACATTCCTCGAAAGAAGTCGGCTCCTTGGTTCAATGCAAGAAAAGAGAAGAAAAGAGAATGTAGGAAGCAAGAGAGGAAATGGAGATCCACCCAAGATGACTCTGTGAAAAGGGACTACAAGAATACGATTCGAGAATATCACTTAGAAATTAAAAAAACTCAGGCGACATACTATTCTGAAAAAATTGAAGCAGCAGCTAATTCACCCAAGGAGATATTTAACGCCTTAAAAGATCTTATTCATCCAAGTGAGGAGTCAGAAACTAGGGACTCCCCACAGCAACATGTAGAGGATCTGGCAAGCTTCTTTTTAAGTAAAATTCAGAACATCTATCTAGCCTTTCCCAATTCCTCTATTACAAATCAGGGGATGATGAACCAGGAGGTTGGGGAGGAAATTTTCCTTACAAACTTCACTCCTATTAGTTTGGACAGAGTTACTAAATTACTGAGCTCAACGAAATCAGGCTCGCCGCTAGATTCTGCCTCTTCCCCCCCTCCAGATCTTATCCATGGGAACATCCGTTTTAGGTCCGATAATTACGAAACTTATTAACACCTCATTAGTTTCTGGTACGGTACCAGACCACTGGAAACAGGCTATTGTCAAGCCGCTCTTAAAAAAATAATAATAATAATAATAATCTGGATACTGAGCAACTATAGACCGATTTCATTGCTGCCTCTAATAGCCAAACTTGCGGAGAAGCATGTACATTCTCAGCTGTCTACGCTTCTGGAAGAAAAAAACCTGATACATCCTACCCAGATGGGTTTTAGGCCTAAACATGGTACAGAAACCGCACTGATTGCCATTACAGAAGAAGCAAGGAAAAGGATCGATAAAGGTATTGAAACCGCTATCATCCTTCTGGACTTGAGTGCGGCATTCGATACAGTTGATTTAAATATCCTCAAAAACAGATTGCGGGGATGTGGAATTGCCGGAGTCGCACTAGAATAGATCCTTTCATTTATACATGGGAGGTCCTTTCAGGTACTGGATAGATCATATACCTCTAGGCGCACTTTCAGTAATTGTGGTGTCCCTCAGGGGTCGGCCCTGAGTCCGCTACTTTTTAACGTCTACATGCGGCCGCTAGCAGGAATAGTTGAGCCATTTGGGCTGAACCTGGTAGCTTATGCAGACGATACTCAGCTGGTCGTCTCTTTTTCTAATACCCACCCAGATATGGGGACGGCACTAGGTCCCTGTCTGAAAGCAGTTGCTACTTGGATGTCCGAAGTAAACTGAAGCTCAACGACGATAAAACTGAGGTTATGTTTTTTGGAAATAAAATGCCCTTAGTTAATTCTAAGCCTATTGAGAGGGTTGCCCACCCTCCCACCCCCAAAATGTCTCATTAAAAGCCTGGGTGTATGGCTGGACCCTCTTCTCTCAATGGCCCAACATGCTAATAGAATAGCAGGAACTGCATTTGCCCTGCTTAGGACCCTGAGGAAGGTTTTAACTATTCTACCGTTTTTTGCCAGAAGACTGGTTATCCAGGCACTGATAGGCTCCCGGATTGACTATGGCAATGCCTTGTTTATAGGCTCTCCGAGATATGTGATTCAAAGGGTACAAAACGCAGCAGCACGTCTGCTGTTAAAAACTCCTAGACAACACTCGATACGGACAGGGATCGCAGCCCTACACTGGCTCCCTGTGGAGGAAAGGATTCAGTTCAAGACCCTCTGTCACTTTCATAGAGCCATATTTGATAATGGTCCTGAAATGCTTAAAACATTGGCACAGGTCTACATTCCAGCCAGGACACTCGGATCCTCCTCAGCTAACCTGGCCATAGTACCAATAGCGAGGAAAGCAAGATGGGGAGGAAGATCACTAGCACATCAAGGTGCCTTGCTCTGGAACAACCTCCCTTTCAAGATAAGATCAAATCCACAAGAGATGTCTTTTAGGAAGGATCTGAAGACTTGGCTATTTAAAATGTAAACTCCTGTATGAACATAAATAGTACATCTCCGCCATGGCAGTATAAGCGCTACGAGGCCTCTGGGCAGTTTAGGCGCTATATAAACCATTATAACATAACCTAACATTCGAGCGATTCGCAAGTGTGATCGAACATACCCAGTGGCTAGGCATTTCTGTGAAATACTTAATGGGGATGAGAGGTTGTTGAATTTTGCAGTCATAGATCAGATCAAGTCCAATATGAGGGGAGGCAACAGAGGAAAAAAAAGGTGAGGATCTTGGAATCTAAAATGATTATTAGACTCAACACCTTGAGCACGGGGGGATTGAATTTGAGTGAGGAAATGAATGTGCATTTGGGCTAATCGAATTTGCTGGACATGGATTTGCTATTATATTTTAATAGGATTTTTGTTGTGTGGGTTTTAGGGTATATTATGTGATAGATGTGACACGGTTGGGGTGTATTCACATGTTGGTAGGTAGTAATACACATATATTAGTAACACAGGGATATTAAGGAATATGTGTACATTAGTGCCCATCCTATGTTCACAAATATGATATCCAGTTTACATTATGCTTTTTACATTATGGATCTTTTTCGATATTAACAATATTTAATATTTAAATTTATTTAAATGAGGATATTTAATTGATGTTTAATAGAACACATATTGTGGATGAACTTGTGATTATAAGATCATTTTTGCATTTTGTATAGATTTTTGGACATTTTAAGATGGCGCTTACATTTGCACAGTGCAGGGTAGTCATGTATTCCGATAGTCCTTTTTTTCATGTTTAGTTTGGTTGTGGTATATAGTTTGTGTGCAATATACTCTCAAATAGTACGCGAGCAAGGCTATGGCTGAAACGCGTTGTACTGGGAGAAAGCATTGGTGAATTAAGTATTTTTGGACTTCCATCTGGTGTCCAGGAACTTTCTGTATGGTACCAGAAGCATTTTTGAAATATATATATATATATTTACGGATTTGGGGGGGGGGGTGTTTGGGGCATTGTTGGAGTATTTTCTAATCAAGTTTTTTTTATTCAGTCTGTCAGTTTTTAGTGGGTTGCTTGTTTATGGTGTTGGAAGGTAGGCGGAGAGGTGGACCTGATGTGCAGTGGTAAAGGAGGTATGAATGGCAAATCGTACAACCAGCGATTGTGGCTGTTCTTGCTGCCGGCTTGGAGGCCAGAAGCTTTCCTGGTAAATGCAGGTCCGATTTGAGATTAGGTGAGGTCTCCGAGTGTGTGACTGTTCCACATTAACTGCAGTGATATGTGTCAAACAGAAGTACTTGTGAATATGAGTTTAGCCTCTTGGGAGTTGTGAAGTTGTTGCAAGTGAGAGGGCTGGGGTCTGGAAGGTGGCACAATTGGTGCAGTATTGGTGCTCACTGGGAGGAGGGTTCCATCCTTCCCAGAAAGCAGCCCCTTTCAGTCCACTCTGCTGGTGTTTTCCCTTTGCTTTGCATGGGCAGTTGGGCCATGACACCATTCAGCTTTTTCAGTGGAAGCTGTGGGCAGCAGTAAAAGTAGATGGCATGTTCCTTACAGCAGTATCAGTGAATAGAAGAGGGAACCCTAATGAAAAGAACTCTGTTCAGAAGTGAGAGAGTGACCAGTTCTGAAGATAATCCCTTCTTCATGAGAAGAACTTGCAGGCAGAAGCAACTGTTTAGTATTCTACTCTGGAACATTTGCTGTTCGAGGATATTCCAAGTAAGGGTTTCGGAAGACTGGGAAGACATAATATACACAGACACCCCCCACGAAGGATAGACGCAGGGTTGAAAGAGAAACCGACTAGGGATCTGATTTAGATCTTGACGGTAAGTCTCGCTGTCAGTTTTCAAACTGAAAACATATCTGCTACCTTGGCGGTCTGCCCGCCAGATTTAGATGTTGGCGGTCCCATAGGCAATTTCCCCCCCCCTCCCCCGAGTCCCGCCGACTCCACCAAGGATTCCAATCTGTGTCAACAGTGCCATTGGAAATAGTGGCTGGTGGCGGGACTCCAGCCACCCTTACCTCTGTGCGGATTTGAATGTGCCTTACCGCCAAGCCAACTGTGGTGATCCGACCGCCACATCTGAGTTGACGGATTGGGGTTGAGGGGATTGAGGTTAAAAAAAAAAAAAAAAAAAAATCCCGATTCCATATACCTTTCTGACTGGACACGACTGGATAACACCTTTCATCGCTGCTGCCCCTGGACCACTGAGAAAACACAAACCCTCCTCTCCCTGTCGACAGACTCTTAGGGAGGGAACCCGCATTGCCTGTGTCAATGGTGTGGCCATTGCACACGAGCTCGATACCACTTTAGTTACATACATGTCAGTAATTTTTTTTAGCTTATGGTGACATGCATGTATCGGGAAACTATGGGGTGCAACATGAATGGGGACACACTGGTACAAGACACACATGGCACACATACATAACTATTATTATGATGTCAATATTTATTGCAAAATGAATGCTGGCACCACTATGGTGTTACAGTCACAGTTGTCAAGTATGTCCATTTGTGCAGAATTGGGCCTGTACCTGTCATGTTGTGGATGTGAGTCTGTATGTGTGAATGAGATTGGACTGGCTGGTTGAGGTGGATGGAGCTGGAGTGGGTGGTGTGGTTGTCAGTATGTGTGCTACGTATGTATGGGGTCTGATATTGTGTGTTGCTGTGTGCAACATGCAGGTGAGTTGTTTGTGTTGCGGTCATTGTCAAGTTGTGTTTGTGCTGAAGAGTGTGTGGTTTTGTTGGTGGTTGTCTCAACTGTAGGTGTAGTAGCAACTTTGTGTGTATGTTATGTAATGGATGCATGTTAATGTGTGTTTTCGGCATGGGTATGTTGTGTGGTGTTGGAATGGCAATAGAAAATGGTGTGTATGTGTTGTGCAGGTACAGTGTGTGTATGACTTACCTCTATTCCATTGCCACTGGCATTGTCCGATGGACATTGGGTCCAGTGACGAGCTCCCTCCATCGGCAATCTGCCAGCACTGCACAGCTTGCAGGACTGTACCATCTAAATGGGGTTGGGCGTAACCCGCCAGCCTGACAACTAGAAAAAGCACTCCTTCGTGGTGGTATGCGGCTCAACCACAACACATCTAAATACGGAAGACAATCTACTTGACCGTGTTCTTGGGTCTGCCACCCCGACTGATGGGCGGTAATCCCGCCAAGATCTAAGTCGGGCCCCAAGTGAGGGAGAGAGAAACGGGGGAACAGCATCTCGGAGAAGAAGACAGAGGCCATAGAGAAGGAAAGGTAGAAACAAAAATGAGGCGCGCGATTGAGGCAGTAGGTTTGAGAGAATAATTCTCCTAATCATGAGAAGAAAATGTAGATTTTCTTAAAGACTCCGAGGTCAGCATTATGCATTAACTCCTTCAATGCTGCATCTTTCAACATACCAAAAGTAGGAATAACTGCTAAACGTCTAGTTACTGGATGTTCACATCGTTTACCTCTTCCCTGCATCAATAGTCGTCCTGGTTGAGAGCGCTGAGACTATCCTGTAAAACAAAAATATCATCTTTCCATTCATTTTCCTTAAAGTCACATCCTTCTGGTTTCTACTGTCCAACAATCAAAAACGGGATCTCTCAAAAACAAACTTCTGAATAAGACTCATTTTGGGAAGCTCTCAGCTAAGCATCACTATTTCTTTCTCCATCAAGAGGGCAGGACATTGCTTACCTCTGTGTCTCTAATTAAATGTAGGTTCTCTTGTCGTACTTGGGTAAATCATCATTTTATGGGACGCCCAGAGGATGTCCTTGTGCCCCGAAAGCTGTGTTCATTACATGCTCCATAGTTCTCAAATAAGGTTTTGCGAACGCCATTGCATCATGTGTTGAATGTGCTCCAAACGTTGTCCCCTCTAGATCAAATTCTCCCACTATGTTCTTCACCCCTCTTGCTATCGTTGCGGATGTACCCGCTCTATAAAGTTTCACTTATGAAATCAATAACTGGTCCTTTCCTCAGTCTACATCCGAACGCACTTTCTTCAGCACTTGTGCTGCTCATCACACACCATTCAGGTTGTTCTTCCAAAAGTGTATCAAAGCAAACCGATTCACTAATTGCATTGTTCTTCCAGAGACCTCAAACACTCTTGTCGGGTAAAATATAAATCTTACTTCCAATGCACAAACACCTGATACTCTGCTGTATGATCTAACGCCTAATAAGGTTGCCCTCATCCCATTCAGCTGTTTCAAAGTTTTATATTAATCTGCTTTCCAGCCTTCAACTTTGTGAAGATGTTATCTGCATCCCAAATTGATCTGTACCTTGTGTTTGGGAGGGTCTCCTGATCAGTATACACTCCACTCCTTTTCATACTAAGGGCCAGATGTACCAAAAAAGCAATTTGTGACTTGCAAATTGCGAGTCCCTGCGACTCGCAATTTGCAAGTCGCAAATTGCTATGCAGTACGGTGTCTCAGACACCGACTGCAACTCGCAATGGGGTCGCAATGACCCACCTCATGAATATTCATGAGGTGGGTCGCAAATTGCGGCCCCATTGCGAGTATGGGCACTCGGTAACATGGAGGCCTGCTGACGTCAGCAGGCCTCTGTTAGCGACCTGCTTGTCCATAAAGCAGGTTTTTTTTTTTTTTTTTTTGAAGTGTAGCCCGTTTTCCCTAAGGGAAAACGAGCTGCACTACAAAAAAAAACGAAACCTTTAGTTTCGGATTTTTCAGAGCAGGGAGTGGTCCCTTGGACCACTCCCTGCCCTGAAAAAATATTTTGGGGTGCAATCACAAACTGGAAGGGGTCCCATAGGGACCCCTTCCAATTTGCGATTGGGTTACCATCCACTTGAAGTGGATGGTAACTGCGATGCCATTTGCGACCGCATATGCGGTCGCAAATGGTATTGCATCCCAATGCGACTCGCAAATAGGAAGTGAACACCCCTTCCTATTTGCGAGTCTGAAATGCATTTTGCGAGTCGGTAACGACTCGCAAAATGCATTTCTGCATTGGGATACGTGTTTTGCGACTCGCAAACGGCAAATTTTGCCGTTTGCGAGTCGCAAAACGTTTGCTACATCTGGCCCTAAATCTCTGCATATCGAACAGTCTTCCTTCAACTAATGCCCACCCAGCATCGTGGGTTTGTAACCTGTTCAAGTCTCTATATAGCAAACCTTACTCAACCAAATGGGATAAATGTGTCAATATTACATCATAAACCGCGGAGGGATCTATACCACGTGCCATGCACCAACACACCAAGACTTTCCCTGCACCTGTATACCTATTTGTAGACCCTGGAGCACAATGGCAGACTCCTGGATACCTAGTATCCTCCAAACAAGACGGGTCAATTCTCCACTTTACTCCAAAAGATATTCCTCACCGTTGTTTGCTCATTAACAACTTCTTTGCAGGAAGTAGAAGGTGGTCCTGAATTAACAATTGCAGCTCTCCATGGTTGGGATCCCCAAAATGGAGTTGTCAGCACCATCTGAACATCTCTAGCTGCTCAAAAGCAGTCGGTCCCTATGTCATTATAAAAGGAGGGCATGTGCTCTTCTGGGAAGCATTCATTGCCCCAGCTCCCGAATCTGCTTCAACTGCATTATCGCTCCAAGTGTGTGGGTAGTATTGAGGCATGAAGGTCCACCTCCAACATGCCCATCCTTCTCTGCACTCATATCTCTGTAGTCCACATCCAGTCATTGTAATCCCTTAGAAACCTAGAATTCCTGTCTGTGGCCTGATTGGCATCCCCTGATAACTTCTCTGTTTTGAGCTCCACCCAGTGCTCTAGACAAGAATACAACTACTTTGCCAGATCTGTCAATGCTTTTCATCTCAAGCCTCCTAAACGATTAATACTCGACACTGGTCTGATTATCCAATACTGGGCTGCCTTCTAACGGATTCTGAAATCTCTGCAATGCAAAGAAACTGACTTCTCCAGTCCGTTTATATACATGTCCTTCTCTGAGAAGGACATTGTCTCCTTCTGCCCTAATTTAGCCCCCAAACAATAGAAACTTCCATCTGATTCCAGAGTAAACTCTAGGCTTATCTTAAAGCACTCACCTCTTCCAGGTTTCAAATTCTCCATCTACCCCAGAAGTTCCTCTTTTGCATCCTGCATCACTTGGACCTTGTCTTCATCTCCTGTGAAGTACTCACTTGTATTCTCTAGAGAACTTTGCACTGCAGGGGTCCAGGAAATACAGGCTGGATTGAGGCTTGCAACAGACCTATCACCCTAGCAAATGGCTTAGAAAATAATTCCTCCTTCTGTATCGGACTCCTAACTTCCAGTTTTATCTTTCGTACATTCTTCATAAATTAATTTAAATTAACGCTCTGTTCTTGGGTACCCAAACTCTATTTCCTTCTTGGTTACCAAAATGGATTTCTCTAAATTAATTACAAATCCAACTTTTCCAATAAACTGTCCCAGATGTCCGACCAACTGTCCTGACTCTGGGCCTGATTTAGAACTTGGCGGACAACTTACTCCGTCACAGTGGTGACCAGATTTATATTTTTGTGGACGGGATATCTATCTGGTATAATGGGATTTATATTTCGATGGATCTGTCACCAT
This sequence comes from Pleurodeles waltl, assembly GCF_031143425.1. NCBI lineage: Eukaryota > Metazoa > Chordata > Amphibia > Caudata > Salamandridae > Pleurodeles > Pleurodeles waltl. Next base: position 12,234,052 of record NC_090446.1, read on the forward strand.
TTGAGATGAAGCAAATCACCCTCCAAGATCTAAATGGGGCTGGCGTCTATGACCTAATTAAAATATTTTCCAGATAAACTACTATTGTCTTTTTGACATCAAGTAACCTACCGTTGGCCTCAAAACTTTCGTAAAACACCAAGGTGCTGACGATACCCTGAAAGACATGGTCACAAACTGGTCTTAAAGGTTTCAACCACCTGAAATGGAAAGCTTTTTACAGCCAGTTTCATTAACCAGACTTGCTCCTGTGAAGTATGACCGACATTGGGATCTCAACTGACTCTGTTCTGAAGCAGCGATTTGTTTCTAACACCCAAGTATCTGATGTTACTTCTTCCTTCTCCTGAAGTGTCTTAACCTTCCTTCCACCATTATAGGGAACAAAACAATAATAGTCTTTGTACTCCCACTGGGCTGCAACTTGCATTTCACCTCTTCCTCTGGCAACTCTCCCTGCTGTGGAAACAATCCTGTAGGTAACTGAGAGGCTTGGCATCCTGTTCCTCCTTCTGGCTGATGATGGGACCTTTGATATAGAATATAAAAGGTTGACTCATGTTTGCTTGTCTAATTTACTCTACTGTCGGCAAATAATAAACCTTTGTCTCTGCAGTTCCTTCTTTACCTTTCATTTCTCCTAGTTTTGGATGTTTTACCGTCGGCACTGCCTTGCGGCACTCTGAGATTAAAGCCGATTAGATGTGTCCTGATGAATAGCCCTTTGACTCCAATCTCTGAGTAATTTCTCACCCATTAACTTCTCTTTAAATATATTTTTCTTTCTAAAGGTCTCTAAATCTCCCTTCACCTGTCCTCACCATGGTTTAGTGATCTCTCCAAAGCTGTTGTTGGATCCTCTCCAAGCCTGAATAAAAGATCTGTCATTTCAGGGTCCAGATTTGGTCTCATCACTGCTCTCGCCTCTCTGCAGAGGTCTCCGAACCCATTCCTTAGTACAATTTGCCACAAAACTGTACGTGGGTGACAAACAAAACCAGGCAAACCTGTAATTTTCTCGACGACCCCCTCTTTGGTCAATTCATATACCTTAAAACGTTCTGCATACCCTCTTGTGAAGGCCGCCATCTCCTTGTTGTTTCTATCAAACATTCCAAAGTCCTCATCATTCTGAGTAAACCGCTTCTGCGTTGGGCACAGCCTCTTTGAGTGGCATGGGCCACCTCTCCTTTGCCTGGTACTTCACTTATCTGTTGCCAGTTATTCATAATTTCTCCTTCCCAGATGTTTTTTCGAACCCTTACATTTGCCTCTCTTCAGTTCCAAACTATCCTCTTCTCTCGCTCATATTGACCAAATTCATCTGAGTTTACTCTTCTTCCTTTTACCTGTGGCCACTTTTGCAGCCTATTTCCCATTGAGATCAAGACATACTCTATCTCATGAAGAGTCCGATTTTATCTGTGGCATCCAATTACATTAGGACCAATCATATGCCATTGTTGTTAAAACTCAGTCCGTGGTGGGAGGAGGCACCTCAAAGGGAGCGGCAACATGAACCACAGACACGTTGGTTACTGTGTTCCAAGCTTTTCGTCATTGGTGGTCACCCGATCGGAGGGGATCGATCTAGTCAAGCAAGGGAGGTACATGTGTATCATCACCCCACTTGTTTTTGAAGATTCTCAGGGCCTGATTTAGAGTGTGGCGGAGGGGGTTATCCTGTCTGCCATATTACAACCCCATTATAGCTTATGGAAATCGTAATACGGTGGACGGGATACCTGTCAAGTTTCTGATGCAATAACCCCTCCGTCAAGTTCTAGATCAGGCCCTGTGTGTGATAGAGAAGAAAAGGGGGGGTTCAGTCAATGCCATGTGATGAGTGTCCTCAGTATGGGTCTGATCCTCCAACCAGTCAGCAAATAAAGATGTGTCTGGGGATGTATTGCATTTTAATTGGTATTAAACTAGAACCTATTTAAAGAATGTACCTTTTGGTAAACTATTTTTGATTAGGGGTTGTTTTGATTTGAAGAATCCAGGGAGGGAGCCCCATTCTCCTTCACTCTTGGCTCCCCTCTGCTAATACTCTCTCTCATTTATATTGTCCCTCAACTATCCCCTTATTTGTAGACTTCAGTTAGTTTTTTCAGAATTGCTAAGCTGACAAAAGTAAACCAGAACTACAAAAATGCCTTAGAAAAACCAACCTAAATCCCAAAGATTTTCATAAATTAGAAAGCTTCATAACTATACCACACAAACTATTTGTTTGAGTACAAATGTATGTTTTTAGTACTAACACTTAGTACACTCAATAGCCCTTGGGTGTTCTTTATTAAACAACTCTGGAGATTTCAGCCGGAGGCAAATCCTACATGAAAATTTTCCTTTCATATGGCAGTAGGTCACTATATTGCAGCACTATGCACATTTCACATTTCGTTATGCAAGATGGTTGCGCTAAGTAGTAGGAATATGGAAATAATCTCCACCCCCCACCATGGCCCCACTTTTCCCATGTTTACATGGACAACCTCTGACCTGGTAAGTGGCTCCTCCATCTTCTCCAACTTGAGACCCTACGGGTGATTAGCCGCGCTTTAGAAATCACTGGTTGGTTGATCTTTGAACATTGGTCCATCCATCCTCCTCAGCCAATCCTGGATTGTCAGGGTCATTTCAGTTCTCCAGAACTTTGGGATATCTCTCTTCGCCAGAGGTGTAGCCATCACCACCAGGGTTCTTTCTTCTCCTCGACTACCCCCTCTCCGTACCATTCATGCTCCTTTAAAAATTTCTGCAAAAAACCAACCATGTATCTGGTTAGAACAGAGGACTTTGATGTGGAAGGTCAGCAGTCAAAAGAGGAGAACTGTGGCCTCATGCCGGGCCTTGAGCTGTGAATCTGGGAATCTAACACACGTTGTAGAGATGAAACTACTAATTGCAGAAATTAAGACCCAAAACAGTAGCCCTCTAAATCACTTTAATGCTGTTTGCTAAAATGTTGTATATTTCTCAATTAGAAAATAACTGTTTTCCTGTTCTTGGTTCTCTTCTGTTCCTTTAAAACTTGATTTATTTCCCTTTTTTTTCCTGCTTTTTGTTTGGCTTTTGTTTACAATACATGTGGTTCAGACAGTCCATTTGCCTCACTCCTTCTTCTGTTGCCTCTTTCTGGTCAATCTTTTGTCTTTTTCCCAATCTGCTTTCAGCCATAAACTATTAAACACTTGAGTTCTCTCCTTCTGTGGATTTGTACTTTGTGTTTTTATGTCTGCAGTGTTTCAATCTCTGGCTGTTTCCTGGTCCTTCTCTTTCCCAGTTGTTTCCCGAATCCTTAACTGTCTCTTAATACTATTTCTATCTTTTATTTTTTAAACATTTTTTCATTTTATTCTTGTACCACCTTTTCTGTATTTTCCTGGCATCTACTTTTTTTTCCACTTTTTCTTGCAGCACCCTTTACTCTGTCTGTTGCTTGATTACTTTCTTCCACCATCTTTCTCTGGCTGGTTGTCCTATCCCAGTTTTCTCCTGTTCTTTATTGTGGAAGTACTTTTCCTCACCTTTCGGTTTGCCTCTTCCTCTCCAACAGGCCCGGTACCCGAAAAGTCAAGAATGCTCCTCCTCTGACTGGACGAGATCTAGGTTCTCCCCCACAGAGTACCGCGTGAACCGGTTCTACTCCAAAAGTGGCAGTTTTCTGAAACTTTCCCAGGTGGTGGCAAAGCAGAACTGTGGCCAGGCCACCAACATGGACGCAGAGTTCATCCTCAACCGAGAGGCACTGGATAAAGATGCAACCTCCATCACATTCTACTATGTGGTGAGTCATGGGACATCTCTTGGTGGTCAGTAGATTCCGAGCGAAGCACTGGTGCTCAGTGGTGCTCATTCCCAGGTCCTGGTTCAAATTGCTGCAGTGGGATCAAGCGTGTGTAATACACTATCAGCCCTCTAAGGACCAATCCGCTTTTTCGTTTGTTGAACCTTAGTTCAAAACTGGGTAGCTGTGGCTCTGAGCAGTTGGGCTTATACAAAGCAGCAAGTGTTAATAATTTACAAATCACCAAAACATTTGAAGAACAAAGAAACACGGCTCAAGAAATATAACAATGATTTTAAATGTTTTTTAAAAAATTGTGTTTTTGTGAATTTATGGACACTAAAATGATAAAGATCCACTGAAGGGTTCTGGAGATATTGATTATACAAGAACCAATAATTTGAGCCTTTTTACTTGACCACAAACAAGCACTGGCAAATTCAACAAATTTGGCACAAACCTTTTTTCAAGAAAAACTTTGACAAGTTGGTTTGTGGTTACTTAGATTTAGTTTGGGTGACCAACTCTGGCATGGAGCCAGTCAAAGGGACCAGCAAGATCCAAAGAAACCATTACCCCCTCAGGAAAAGCAGTCTTTAGTCGGGTCCAGCATCAGTGGCTCCTTGCCATTGACTTCTGTAGGGTGGTCCTGATCAGGGGCATAGCTTAGTCAGTAAGATTGGGGGGAATGTGAGTTTCAGATTGGTCAACTGTCATGCTGGCAGATAATGTTATAAAACATTACACCACAAGCAGGGTGCACAAGAAGGGCTAAAGGGACAGAGGAAATGCAGATTTAGCGGGGTACTAAGTGAGAGGAAACACAATATTTTGTAAAACAACCAACCTTTTTGAAGACTTTCAAACCAGAGGGAGATTGTGTGTGTCTTTTGATACACATTTCTGGTGAAATTGGACAGACATCGCACCATACCCGCCTGAAAACACCTATTACCAGAAAAATAATTCATTGGATGGGTGAAACCCCTCCACCTCCCAAGCTACGGCCTGGTCCTGATGCAAGGGATACAGGATACTGAAGATGTTCAAAGATGCTGTGTAGTTGACAGGGGTCATCCTGTGGCTACTCCTTGTATGTGGTCTTGGTGAAGTGATTCTGGCCGCAGGGATCAATCTCCCTCCAAGCCCACAGGGCTACCAGTCGCCTGGCTGAGCATAATCAGTGGATTCTTTCTCTTGGTGACTGAGCTGCACTCAAATTCTCCCAGGTCCAGCAGACTCTAGTGCAACTTTTGATAGGCGTTTCTGGTATCTTAGGCTGCACAGAGCCGAGAAGCGGCTATCTGATGATCTTGTACACCAACTCACCAGGTGGGTTATTTCGGCTTTTGTGGCCCTGTGCTGTGAACAGAAAGTCAGCCAACTGACACTTGGAGTCTCTTCTTCTGTCTGGGCTCTGGGACGACCTCTCCATGAGCAGGCACAGTCCTTTTCTTTGCTAGCCCAAGGTGCAGCAGGCGTACTCCAGCTTCGGTGCAGCCTCTCCTCTGCTGGGTCTTTGGTCTTGCAGGGCAGTCCTTCAGTTCCCTTCTCCAGTTCAACAAGATTTGAATTCTGGGTGCAGTAGTGCCCTTTTTGTGCCCAGAAAGTGTCTTCTAGGGAGGTCGCTGACGCTAGCCAATGGGCTACTAGGTTCCCTCTTGCCTGATTACAACTACTTGTGAAGTGTGGTCTCTAACTGTCCCAGAACGCTCTACTCTACGCACCCCCAAGATGGTGAGCCCCTTCTCTTGGTATGTGGAGTTCTGTAGCTCACCCTAGAGGTGTGGGTGCCTGTGGGCTACATGCCCATAGGAAAACCGGTTTTCCCTGTGTGCTCCCTTCTCTGCCCCAGACGCTAACTTGTGTGTCCACCATTTGCCCTTCAAAGGAGGCTTCCCCTTTGAATCTTGCCTTTTGGGCTAGCACCCCATGTGGCTTCCTTCCACAAGCGGTAACGCCTCCTCCAGTGGCAGGCCTCTTATTACTTGTCTGGGAGCCGTTTACATGTCTCCCCAGGCGAGCAGAAGGCTGTCATGGCGCCACCCTCAGTAAATGACTACTGGAAAATTTGGGCAACAGAGTAGCAAATGTTCTTAAAATGTTGCAATAAGTTACATTAATTTCGGGTTGGACATCCAAACAGGCTTTATGTAACAAGTTGTTTGGGGCCTTGAAGTACCAACTTTGGAGGTCTCATTCGGAAGCTAGTCCAGCTGAGGTATCCGCAAGTAACTCTGTACTCTCCAATGGAGCTACCAGTCTCTCTGGGTAAAAGTGACGACTGGGGAGTTTTACTGTGAACATGTTAAACACATGTTCTAGTTTACTAATAAGCAGCTCGATAGGCCAGCTGAAGGAGCGACTTGCACACATTAAAAGGGAAATTTGGGCTTTACCATTGATTAGAATGGCAACGTCGAGTTAGCGGTTTTTAAAACGGCCCGGCAGTGACCGACTGGAGACGTGTTGTGCCTTCCTGGTGGAATAAGGTAAAAGTGCTGCAGTCCCTGAAGGGACACTCTAACTCCCCTTCGTACCACTGGTACCATATACTAGGGATTTAGAAGTAAGTTAGCCTATGCTAATTGGATGTAGGCCAATTAAACATACACATTTAAGGGTCCAAGCACTGGCACGGAGGTCTGGCCCGCAGGCGTCCGTGCACTGTTGCAGTCCAAAAACCAGCAGCATCAGCCCAAAACTTTGGGGGTGACCATACAATGAGTGGTATTTCCTTGCAAAGCTGCTGTTGAATATGTTGACGTGGACCTGCAGTGTAATGTTGGTCTCTTCTATAATAGAATAGGAGTGACGTCATTGCAGTAATGAGCATCCCCGCCCTCAGTGCCAGTTGCAATCTGGCATGGTCTGAGGTGCGAGGTGTTAGAAAGAGCTGAAATCTACCTTTGACGCAGAGTGAAGAACTTTACTTGGAGTTTTGCGAAAGAAAGTAAATATTGGGCTCTACATTTTTGGGAAGTTTGTCTGTTAAATGTGTTACTGCACATAAATGACTCAAAAAATTGAATTTGATAGTACAGCGATGTGCTGGCTGGAATTCTTTCTTTCTGGTTTTCAGTCGCCAGAGGAAAAGGGTAGAAGGGCAACTAATCCCATCTGTAAGTTTCCCTCTTGGACAAGGGAGTACACGGAGGGGCTCAAGGAGGGGCAACAGAAAGAAGCAGATTTTCCCAAAGAATACATCCGAGAACCTGCAGCTGTAGGTGAAAATTTGTATACTGGGGAATGAATTTAGGGGTGGGTACTCCTACCACTGTAATAAAAACTGAGACTGCCACTCCCCAGCTGAGAGAGGTCTCTTAATCTCTGGTAGCTGCAACTCAAACTGTAAACTGTTGCTCCACAGAACTTGTTAAATTCAAGGAGTCCCAAAACTTATTCAATATAATAACATTCTCAAACCAGTTTGCAAAAATCAAGAACAAATGCAAAAAGCAAAAAATGAAAAGACAAATTAAGGGAGCCTGTGGTTTGGATTTTCATAGTTTTAAGGCAAAAGTTTAGTAAAATGCCCCCGTGAGCTAGGGAGGTGTATATAGACTGACACAGACTTTAACATTAGCCAAAAACTGCAAACACAGCCCCATCTTAAACCAAAAATGAAAACAAGCAAAACATACCAGAAAACTGCTCTGCCTCCCAGGACCTTGGAGGTTTTTGGGGGAGCAGAGATGTAACCTTTCACACTGGGACACCCCAGTGACTTCAGTCATCTTGCCACTGTTTGAGACCTCAGTCTCCGCTCCTAGAGTCGTTTCCACCGCTTATTGGCCAAGCCAAGAATCCCACCAGTTTTTCATCCTGAGAAAACCACTTGGCTACCTCTTCCTGGTTCTAGGCCACCAGGCATCTAGGAACCAAGAGGTCCGGCCAATCACAGATCCTCTTATGAATTGGTAAAAATCTCGAAGTTGAATGAGGAAAAAAAAATACTTAGTTACCCAGGGTGGATCAGATAATGATTGTAATGTGTGAACTAACCCATGAGAGCCAATTGAAGAAAAACATTTTAAATATAAATTTAAATCTGATTTACCAGGAGCTTTATAGAATTCTGAGCCTGGCAGGGAACTCTAGCGGCAGTCTCTCCTTAATCTCACCTGGTGACTTGAAATCCGTGCAGGAGTACCATTCTACAAAAAAAATGTAAAATATAACCTTGTGGGAATGGTGACAAATTGAAATACAGGAAAACCTTGGTAGCTTTGAGAAACAGTTAGCCTTGGTTTGAGAGTCATTGATGGTATTAATAAATGTATTTCATATATTTTCACAGGCTAAGTGCCTCCGTATGAGGCTGGCAGGTAGATCAGTCAGACCGCTGGGGCGGTGGCCTCCGGACGGTCTTTGGTCCACCCTATTGCAACTTAGCCACAGGGCTGGAGGTGCTGGCAGGCAGAGGCTGAAGGAAGCATGCTGTGGCCACAGACTGCCATGGTAGGCTGCTGTCAGTCCGGTGGGTGGACTGTGTCCACGCACCACGTCGTGCATGACACCCAGTGCACCCCAAAACCCGACAGGTTCCCTGGGGCCCTCATCCCGGGGGTCCTCAGTTTGGCTCCCTCACCTGCAGGACCGCCAAGCTTTTTATGGTGGGGTGCTTGCCATGGAAAGCTTGGCGGTCTTGTAGGTCATAATGGCTGTCAGGAAGCATTATTCGGTAAAATTGACCACTGCAGTCCCAGCCACCACGGTCACCGCTGCCCTGACCATGGTGGTGACAGTGGTGCGCTGGCAGTCGGTTGATGGTCCCACAGACAAACTTGTAATCGAGAGCTCCAAGCACCAACACCCCGGTGGATGGACCGCCACTACCACCATGGTGGTCCGTGAACCACCAATCACGTAATGAGGCCGGAAGTCTGGTTCTTGTATGACAATTTAGCATCAAAAAGAAAATAAATGTCATAAAAAATGAAACAAATATTATATGGTGTTACAATACAATAATCTACACAAAATCGCAGAAAAGTTAAAATTAACTAATGTAATGTAACTTGACCACAACATTTTACTGTATATAACAAAAATCTAAAACATTTGCCAGGTAGGTTATGGTTACTGTTGAAATCCCACAGCACCCATGTGGAAAATTAACCAGAGAAAAGCTTGGCTTGGAATGTGTTGGTTTGAAGAAGAACTTACCATAACTAAACATTATAAGTGATTCCTAATTTCTAAAATGTAACCTAACTATTACTTAAGTGTGTGAATCTTTTCAGTGAAGTTTTAAAATATGCTTTGCTGAACCTAAATACATTCAGAATTTAAGCATTTATACACCACCTCCCCATCTCCTTTCCTTTACGAAGGTCACACTGCACCATGTACAGTCCAGGGTGGACTTTTTCAACACTACCTTGTGCCAAATCTTAAATGTATTAATCTCCTAGGATTCCACACTTCTGCCTTCAGTGCTGCACCCCTTTTATCTACTGTAATCCAGTCTTTTAATCTTCAGCAGTTCTGGATTATTGCAAAGCGTCAGGAGACCTCTGGTCGTGGTTGCATTATATAAATGTTAAACAAGTAAAAATAATGAGAGGTTGTGCTAGCAAATTATATAAATCTGTTTTAAATGACCGGCTACATTTGAGACACAGAGAAGTAACATGATGTGGGGGGCACAGGGGGTGGGACTCTGGAGTACATGGACCTCAGCGATGAAGAGTGTTACAATTTCTAAGATTATGAGACTAAGAGATTATCCAGAGACCACCCAACTATCCTTCTGCATGTTCTGTTCTCACCACACTTTATCCATCCACAGATCATGAGCCAAGCAAAAATCACTCAGAGTGGTCAGGTGGACGTCCCCATAAAAAATGGTGAGTGACTAGAAGCATGAAGATGTTGGGGGTGGGACGTCTGAAGTTTAACCATTGATGAATTATGTTGGCCACCCTCCCATCATTACTCTCATCTGGTTTTAGACTGTAACAGTAGATGAAGGTTTGTCGGATGAATTAGGTTGTGTCCAGTGGTGCAACAAAAGTGCCATGGACCCCAGTGCAAACAAGGGAAGTGGCCTTCTTTCCATAACTGTGGTGTAGAGGGGCCTCACAGTCTTGGGCTCCGGTGCCACTGCACCTATTGCCCTCTTGATACCTACACAGTTGGATTCTGGTGGTTGTGGAGGGTGGTGATAATGGTAAAGATCTTAAGTTGATACCTACTGGTCTAGGTGCCTAACCTCAAACCCAGGGCGTGATACAACATTGTCTTTCAGGTATGGTCATTGCAGTAAGGGTTTTGTGAGGGTAAATCCACCAACATTTAGAGGGATGTTTTACAAACTTGCCTTTGCCAACAATTACCCAAAGCCATATGTACTGGAGGAAGCCTTGTGTGACCACGTGTTTCAGCGTTATTGAGTTTAGAGACTTTAATTTACAGAAGATTCCATGCAAATGTCATAAATAACAGTGAAAGAAATAGCTGCACCTTTGGTCACTTAACACAACAGAAAAGATCCTGAGCTCCAGAACTTTAAGGGATTATTTGCATTCATGGGCAATTTTTAAGGGCTATCTGGTTTTTGGGTCAGTTGCACAAAAGTAGGAAGTTACGCTCAGTCATACAGACATTGACATATTACCTCTGGAGCTGCGACATCGTTGTAGGAGTGTACCTGTTGGGTATCTTCAGATCTGGATCTCTATGAAGGGCAATGGCGTACACGGGCTGATCAATGGCCAACTCCTCTGGAAGGTCAAGACGGCCCTTCAAAGATGGAGGATGCTGTCTCTTTCCCTTGTAGGGTATCCGTTGAAGTAAAATTAGAATGTTGCAGCTCCTGTAATGTGTTTGTTTCCCCAGGGATTTTGTTTATTTTTAAAAATTTATCAATTTAGGAGAGCATCCTTTGTATGGCCAGGGGCAGCCTCCTATGTATCCAGACAAACTCTGGGCTAAGCTTGAGGACGGTGAGGACTTGGACAATTAATAATTAGCGCCCATCCCAAGACCAATAAAGCATGTGGTCCTCCCCGAATATACTGCTCAGTGCAATAAATTCAAAGGTCCACACCTCATTATAAAGGTGAAACTCTGACATTGAAATGCGGTTTGTGTGGGTATGCAGAGTGGATACGGGTACAGTGTTCATCCGAGGTGGGGGGGGGGGGTGCTTCTTCTGCTCCGGAGCAACCTTCATTATCAGAGGAAGTGATGAAGGTGCTTGGGGTTAAGGGTGCTGAATCAAAATTTGTTGAGCCTTTTTAAGTTCCTGTGTTAACACGGTCTCATTTTTCCTGAAACAACATCATCATAATACATACACACATGCAGGGAGTTTTGGTCAACCATTTTCATCCATTGGCTAGTTGACCTGTCATTCACACTTTGCTTCGTCCAACAGCATGCACCATAGGGCAGGGAGTCAGGACATTTTCTCCACTGTTGCCCTGCCAGGGATTTTTGCGTGATCACATGTGCAAAACAGTCTTAACAGGAGTAGTCTTCTGTGCTAGGGCTGGTCGACATGTGATTACACCAGCTTGAGTAATTAAAAGTAATTTGGGGCAAAAAAATCCTCCTGCAGGAGCTCAGGAATATTGACCTCAGAGCAAGTGGCTGCTGACTAATGCTCTTCATGTCCTGTAATACTTAATGCTATTTCCTTAGCGCAAAATACATCATCAGGCCCAATTTGGATGTGCGGGTGCATTTTGAACTAAGAAAATGGCACTAAATGCTGGATTATGGTTCTGACGATTCCACAAAATTACGAGTAATTTTACAGTAATTACGCTAGAGAGAATTACTCCAATTACTCCCACCCCTAATTTATACTTCTCCAGTATATTAGAACATTTTATTTCAACTGTGATTTGACCAGCCAAGCATCAGTTATTGCACATTCCTGGTTCTCTGTCAAATTTTGGGGTAATTAGGAGCGCAGTTTCCCAATTGCTTTTTTCTTCTCTTTTGCACTTTTCCTCTAGACACAAGGGGATCTTTTTCCTTTCCGTTCTTGCCTGACTTCAAGACGTCGCCAGTGGCCCACCTCTTGGTGTTCACTGTCATGAAGACTGGGGAGATCGTGGCCGACCGTGTCCGCATCGATGTGGAGAACTGCTTCCAGAACAAGGTGAGGCTGGGAGGTGGCCCAGGTCTGGCTGGGACAGGCACGGGCACCAAAATCAAAGTGGCCCCCACTATTGAATCAGAAAACTAAAAAAGTGTCTCACATTTGCAAATGAGGGCAGTTTTGAACTTGTAAAGACACGCTGTGTAAGTGTTTTGCAATGTATGAGAGACTGTTTACGTTGGTGCTTGATGCGGGGTAATGTTTGTGGTACTATCGGGTAAACCAGCAGTAAAACCATCAGGCCATAAAACCGCCACAAACAGGAAAAAAAAAAACCTCACACTGACCCATGTGTGCCAATAGATCTGATTCAGGCAGGAGAGCACCAATTTCTGAAGCCATAAATGGCTTTATTTTGGGTGTCTCAGACATGAATGGGGGAAATACATTCTCCAAATCTTTCTATTAAAAATCTACCACTTTCCGCTTCTTAAATTTTGGGATGTATGCAACCTGTCTGACCAGCCAGTCAGGCACTGGCAGATTGCCCATTAGGCCAGTCGGACCCTGGAGGTTGCTATGGTCACCGCTGATTCCTGCAGTGGGAGGAGACCCATTGGCTCAAGACTGGCAGTGGGCGGGGAAGGTGATGAGGCCTGCCCTAAGGAGAAGCCTATGATGGCTCACAGTACAGCTGGTCGAAACCACCTTAAGGCTGGAGGATGCGGCCGAGGTATGTGTTGCTTTCTTGATTGGGTTTCTAGAGATCCAAAAGTCAAACTACCTCTGGCCAGGTAAATGGTTAGGTATTTGTATGGAAATCTAACAAGAAAATGTTCTAACCAATGGCAACATCTCAAAGCAACAATGTCAGGTCTCATTAATCTGTTCATGATCTGAGCTTACCTTACATGGACTCTATTGTGGGGCAGCAAGAATCAGCCGTGAGCATCAAATGGGGGTCTCTAGAGGTAGACTGCTGCCCCTGGATTCACCCATCACACCCTGGTTCTGCCCGTGTTTCCTGTGACCCCTGGTTTCCCATGACCTTAGGATGTGAAGAGAGTGCCAGAAGCTAGCCGCAGACCAGCCTCGGTACCCTGTGCGCTTTCTGAGGGTTCCACTTCCTGCACACTCTGTAGCAGGAAAGAGGAGGCTGTTGAGGGGCATGAAGTGAGTTAGCCCTAAGCACATGGCTCAGCTGTCATCCATGGAAGCCGCCTCTGTCAGCTCAGTGTTGGGTACCAAAGTCGAAGGGATCTTCTTGAGAGTACGTGGCACGGAAGAACTGTCTCCACGTCCATTCAAGAGGCCTTGGCAAGTGTCTTCAGCACAATGTGAATGACCACAAACTATGAAACTATCTTTATTTCCATGTTTGTTCATGGGTTTTAGTGGTTCAGTATTGACTAAATGCCATCCGCAGGACACGTTTAGGGACTAATGGGCATGAAAGCTTCACACAGTGTAATTCGCAATAGTCCCCGTGTGCCCATGGAAGTAGGGTATAATGGCAAACGTACACAGGATCAGCATACGTGTAGCCACCTCTGTTAAGAATGCTGTAATCCAACCACTCCTTAATCCTTTGGCGATCAAATGGAAATTTCCTCCACCACAGTGTGAAGATATCTTTGCAATTATTCTTTCTGAAGATTTCCCAGCAGTCGCTCAATGAAGCTGTACTGTCTTTTGACCTTTACAACATTTCTTTTAGTAGACTCAAGTCTTATCCTCTTCAATTCAGCAACTTTGCTGTCATCTTGCATCACTTGCTGTTATCACATAACCAATGAGATTCTCAAACCTAACTGAGTGTCTCGGCACCCAAGAGGCTACTGGACCTACATTTTAGCCCTCACAGCAGTCTCCTAAAGCAAGGTTTGGCTTTGAACAGGCCTCATTTGACACTGAGATTACAGCACCCAGAGGTAACTTCTGTGGAGGCCGGCAGGCTTTGGACGTAGGGCCTGGTTGTCACCCACACTCCAGGTGAAGGACCACAATACTCTGGGTGAAGGGCGCCTGACATTCATTCAGCCTCTACAAACAGACCTTGCTCCCAGAATCTCTAATCCCAATAGTCACTTCACCATAAACATTGTCCTGTGATCTGAGTGTTGGGCCCAGCCATTGGGCTGGCCATGCAATTAATACCCCAATATCCATTGTGTACTCAGCTCTGCCTGCCTTTGAACTGACCATAAACAGAGGCCTAATACTCAACAGCCCTAGCCCACACCTGGCACCATGACCAACTACTCACACCTTTATACAGTGAGTAGGGGTGGTCAGAACTCAAGAAATTTGACTCTCTGGAATTCAGTGAGGTTACTTAAAAATTCTGAGATTCTCAGAGTTCTGCCAATGGGCAGAAATAGGCACATTGTGCTGCTTGCACTGTGATCTAGTGCCAGGAGCACGTTCCTCACTAACAAGTCATCACAAATCACACCATGTGTTCTGCCAGAGGGCACAACTACTCCAGTTAGTTTTCCTGCTGCTTGAGTAGATTCAGCCACACGTCCATTGGAATTTTGCCAGAACTCTGTGTAATACAGAGTTGGCAATATTCTGCCAATTCCACTAGCGGTACAGAATACTTTGCACATCCCTGACTGAGTAGCAGAGTCTGACCACTGGGTGTGGCCAGACTTCAGGCTTCACCTTGTGTGGGTCTCTGACCGTTCCTTCTTAGGATCCCCTGCCACCGTTATTGGGTCATCAATGACTCGACATCTGACAGAAGTTGAGACTCACTGAGCAGCTATTTCATCCTTGTTTTGGGAACTTGTCCTACTTCATGGGCAGCTGACTGAACCCCACTATGTCATACCTTGCAAGTTATCATTTAGATGTTTCCCTGTTCACAAAAGGTATGTCCTTACCTTACGAGGAATAATGCACACACTCTAAGCAATATTTCTTTGAAGTGTTGGGATGAAGATGATCCCACCCTTTTTTATCCTTTGAGGCACACAGTGGGATATGTGACCTCACGTGTCTTTGCACAGATGAGGGAGAGCTGCTTGGCTATCCTACAGATCACTTGGCAATGAAAGAATTGTCCCTGCATGGTCTAGTAGTCTGTATGTTCCTTGAGCCTTTGACCTATCATCCTTTTTCTTTTCTTTTTCAAATATCTTGTTTCTTGTTCACAGGTCAACCTCACATTCTCTGCCGCAAAGGGCCGCCCCGGATCCAGCGTCAATCTACGTCTCCAGGCGGCACCAGGCTCCCACTGTGGCATCCGCGCGGTTGATCAGAGTGTCCTGCTCATGAATGGTGGAAGGGACCAGTCACTCGGTGAGAAGGTAAGGCTGCTCCCCTTTCCTTTCACTCATACTCTCTCTTGAACAGTGCCGAGATGGTCCTGCCCAGCAAGGGAGGTGGGTGCCTTGGGAAGTTATCTGCACTTCAATGGGCCTTTATCTGTTGTATCAAGCTGCCTCACATCAAAGATACTAGAAGCAGGGCAGAACCATAAGGCACATCACAGCTAGATAAATAAATGTGCATATTATTTGCTTCACTTGCAAGGCCACAATGTGCAGAAGAGCTGTGGTCTCTTTTTCAAAACCATTTATCAGACGAATTCAGGGTGGATTTAAGTCTCTGCAAGGAAGAATTAGGAAGCCCAACCACAATGGACTTGGAATACAGCAGTTGAGGGTTTATAACTGATCCAGATATGGTCTCTCTGAGCCACAGGAAGAACCACAACTTTTTTCAGGGTCTGTAGTTAAGCAGTTGCTTGCCACTGGTTTAATTCTGGCTGGTGAGTTACATAAAGTAGGGTTTTTTCTTGTTAAATTCTAATGGAGAAGCTTGCCCATAGATTGATGGAGGGTTTGGGAGCTTTATCAAAGGATGGATCCTGGAGATAAAGTAGTTGATTTGCCGTTGTGCATTTTTTGAATGGTGAGGAGTGTCCCTCTCCCAGGATTGAAGTGCATCTCATCAAGGTACCCTAGACTTGATTTAATGCTGGGCGTTGCCTAAGACAACTAAGATAAACCACCAAGTATCTGAAATAGTGGTTCAATGGATGCAGGCCTTAGCAATAACTCAGTCAGCGCTCATGGTTGCCAAACGTGTGTTTTTTTTTCTCCCCAAAACAGGTGTCACAGCCATCTTGGAATGATTTTTCTTAAAGCAAAGGAAACATCTTTACAAAATGGCCGCCTTTTGTATGCTCACATACATGGTGGACCTCTTGCATTTGCCAGACCCTTGCAAAAAGAAAAAGCTGGATGGGCTTAGTGGGAAAAGAGAACAAGGAAGGTGACGTGCTCCCATGGAGTGCTGAACCAAAAAAATAACAGTCCCTCACGTTAAGCAGTGGTAGGCTACAACTGATCCCATCAAACAATGTCAGGAAGAAATGTTCTTGGGGTGGAGCAAAGAAGAATCGGGAAGAAAGCCATTGATCAAGGAGCAGAGATGGACAAGAGACCCATCCAGTCATGAGTAAGGGGCTGACCCAAAGACAACCCACCTATTAAAGGTCCTTAATCCACCTTTACAAAGAAGTATGGCAAAAATTAATTTATTTACTCTAAAGGGCTGAACTTTATTCAGAAATGAAATGCTCAGTTGTGTTATGGGCCCCCTGAGGGTTACAGCCATCCTTGTGCACAATGACCAACGGTATTTTTCTTAAATCGATTTTTCTGTTGGTTTCTTCCTCTTCTCGCAGGTGTTGAACCAGCTTCCGTATCGAGAACTCTATGGGTATTATCAAGAAGGGTTTAACTTGAAAGCGCCTGAACAGAACTGCGTCACGATGAAGAACATTATTCACGAAGGCGTGCCCTACATGTCGCTGGACGTCGGCAATGATGGTTCTGTCTCTGACATATTTGAGGTGGGTGTCCTATCCTCTGTTGTATCAGAATCTGACACACAGCTGTACGGGGCTGAGGGGCAACACAGCCTTTTGTGGCAGCTTCTAGGCGCTAGGCACAGACAAGGTATATTGTAAGAACAGCTGCTGTACCTATGGTGAGGCTCCGCCAGCCCGTTATATATTACCTCTGCCTTCTCCGGCCCCTTGCTGACTCCCCCATCCCCCACAGGGATTGGGCTGCATTTACTCCTTTCCATCTGGGTGGCCAATAGCTTGGTCTCTTTGTGTGTTGTGTCTCTAGTCTCTCCCAAGCACTGATGCCTGCTCGTGGCTGGGAGGGGAGATTGGCTTTAATGCTCTGTCGGTGCTTGAGCTCTCAGTTGGTGGTCTCCAGGAGAGACGGGTCTGCCTTCATGGCCTTGTAGTCCTTGGAAACGTTTGTGGGGAGGAGTTTAGAGTCCGTAAGGGAGCAGTGCCAGTGACTGGCAGCTGGTGACCTTCCAAAGGGTGCTGTATAGACATCTAACTAAATGGAATGAATGAGGCTGGCCTCCCTCCCCTCCGTTGGGCGGTGTAGGGGTCCGCCCTTCGAGAATATTTAAAATAAATGGACTCAGTTGTGCATTTTGCAGTAAATTATCAGACAGTTTGCATTGGCTGAATAGCACCTATTATACAGGCTGTTCTGAAGGAGCATTAATGCAATATTTCAGTACTCGCATTAAGAATGTATTCTAAACAAATACTGAGACAGCTTACCTGACTCCATAGCTTGTAGTTGGGCAGGCGCAGACTGGACCTCAGTGAATGGGAAACAAGTTTGGGTTTTATTCCAGCTCTACTGCTTAAGCCATGGACAGTAAAGGGTAGTGTTGGGGTGGAGTCCTATTGATAACCTACACCTCTCTGCGGGTCTCCGGGACTAAGGTGGAAGTCTTCATTGCGGGCAGCAGCCTTCCACCCCAAGCACCTCCATGGAAAGCGTCAGACTGCGAGCTTCTGCACATGCACATTTGTTCCCTCTCTCGGATGATGCCATGTTTTTTTCCACCTGGAACAGCAGCTTTTAGATTCCTAACAAGAGCTTCCCCTTCCACCCAATGCTCTGAATGATAACCAGCTGGAAATCCCCAAATGCTGGCAGAGGGCAGTGCATGCAGAGGTGTTGGAGGCCCAGTGAATGCAGCTCATGGGATTCTTCTGATACCAGTGTCTCCACCATGTCCTCGTCAGTTAAGATCCCTTAACACCATGGAGTCACTCTCCGTGGCGCTGTGCAAGTGCAGTCTTTCTTCTGTTTCCCCTGTTCTCCAACCATCCGTCTGGTCTGGTTTCACGCTATGGTATTGCTGGACCTTCGGCTATCTTCGAATCACTCAGTCTCTTTATTTGCCTGTTCTTCTTCCAATAATTTGTGCTGCTGTATTTCAGGGCACGCTGTTGGTGTTATTTGCTGCCTCACTCGCTCTGGCTACCGATGGTTGCGGGTTCAAACAGAGTAGTGATTTAAGTGATGGAATTGCATCTACTCGGATCCAGACTTCATTGTCATGGTCTGTCTGCAGTTCTGCTTCTGCCTTTGCAGGAATGTACAATGGAAACCAACCCCAGATAATACTCCCAAACACCATCCGCAGACCCTTTGCCATCAGCACTCGTATACAGACATTTCGGCTCACCCTAGATCGGTTTAATGTATAATCCAGTTTTTCTATTTCCCTCAGAGAATCCTCTCCTGTGATGATCCGTGCCTTGATCAATTAGCCATCCATGAACCTGAGAGAGGGGAAGTGATGTCCAAGTTGAAAGTTTGCTCCTCTTGAGTACCTATGCTCTACCGCATGGTGTGAAGAATTGTTGGCACATGCTTTCCTCTCACACACTGGCACCTCAAGAATATTTGATTAGGAATGTTGAATAATTATGAGAAACGGTAAACCAAAATCTTTTGGGTTCCTAGAATCCCTGAACTGTCCATAAGGGGTGGAGTATGAAACATGTTGAACAAGCACATTCCTGTGGCCATATTGAGATTTATTCCAATAGATGTTTGTTGTTTGCAGCATCAGTTACATGCCCCTATTCTTCCACCCTATGCCAGGCTCACTTGACATAAGGGTATGCCAGTTTACTGCATTCCATCAAATCTACTGTACCCACAGCTTCTTGTGTGCCACGGTTTCCCAAGGACGTAAAACATCTGGTGCCCCTTCTGATTACTGCTGGCAATAGCATCTAGTTAAACGAGGGCCCACGGACTGATTTAGTGAGCCACTTCAAATCTTGGAGAGTCCAGCAAGTTGGAGGAGTTGGCTTGACCCTGCTTGTGTCATTAGGTTTGGCTGGCAAGCTGGGTACATGATTTCATTTTCTTTGGTTTACAACTTTCCTCTCCGGTGAGCATTGAACTTTATGTAACATCAACACCTGTAGGTCTGGCTGGTGATGCCTTGAGCATCTGAAGCTAGGCACAGCCCATCTGCAGCAGACCAGCAGCCATGGCTGCTGTGAGAGCCAGTTATTCAGGTGCTGGAGCATCACTCGTGGGAGTGCCAGAGATAAATATGTTACTATCTTCATGTTTCTGGTAAAGCTTTGTATCTGTGGGAGGGAAAGAGCCTGTGCAGTTGTGATAGTGGGATTAGGGAACAGTGAAGATCCAACCTCTTTATCATCCCACCGCCGCGTGCTCTGCTTATGGGCTCTTGCTTTGGCCACACCCCTTCTTAGCTCATTTATGGACCATCACTATAAAGTCCTTTATTCTATGAGGTGGCTCATGTGTCTCCAGAAAGTGTAGACCTCTTAATCTCGATCAGCCGAGGGTAGATTTGTCGGCTTGCATTTCTATTTTTTGTCGGGAGGGGGTAGGGTGAGATGGGTGGAGGGAGTGCAGCTGTTGTGGACTTAGATTTTAGGTACTGTTTGTATTCTTACTGCCTAACAACCTCTTTTGTCTGTATGGATTGCCCCGGGGTGTTGGTGAGTGGCCCAAAGTTAAACTTATATTGGTCTCCGCTCACTGAAGGTGGCAGAAGAGTTGGAGTGCTTCCAGGTCAATGACGCTCAAGGGTATCTGAGCTCTTCACCACCTGAAATGTGAAGCAAATGTCTCATGACTAATGCCTGATGTGTTCTGTTGAGCGTGTACAGATGTGGAATTTCTTTCTCTATGTTGTGTCTATGGTCCTAGGTGATCAAGCAGAGGCCCCCAGTTCTAGAAGGAAGTATTGCTGTTCTACTCTCTGTAGAAGACAGACTCCTAGCATGAATGTTTGTAGAAAGCCTAATTTCAGAAAATCAAGACTCCATTTCTTTTCTGAAAGCCTTCACACAACCCTCTTTTGAGGGATTGTGAGCCTGAGTACAGTGACTGTGAAGAGAGGTTTATAATGGGCAGTTGGAGAAAGAGACCTGAATACATGATAAAGATTGGCATAGAGAAACAGACATTAATTCTAGTGGTGGAAAGATGTCCCAAACACAGCACGTTCATAAGGCGAGTAAGATTCATAGTGTCTAGGATTTAAAGTGTGTGTAAGTGTCAGAAGATGTTGGAAACAAGGGTGGTATCAGGGACGCAAAGTGTGAAAGATATATAATGAGTTGGGGGCAGGCTACCTGAGAGCCAGAGGGGACAGGGACGAATGTGGAAGTCGGGGGGGGGGGGGGAAGGCAGGAGGTGACGCTTTCTATGAGAGTCTGAGGGCACGGTGTCCAGTGGTCCGCATGAGAAAGGCTTTGGAGACCGAAAGATAGAGACCACCAGTATTGACTGGAAAGTTAGACCTGAAGGGGGAAGGCGGTATATGGCAAGGGTGGGAGGCTGTGGAGACCGATGCTGGAGGAGCCAAGAGCGTTTGAAGCTGAGGGAGCTCTGTGGCCTTGAGGGGGTGATGTCTTCAGAGCAGGGACAAAACCCTGGCCCAGAGGTTGTGGGACAGAGCAGTGCAGGGAAAGATTGACCTTGATTTGGGGGCTTGTTCTGGTAATGCCTGGCTTGAGTCTGTTTCTAGCACTAATAGGGGTATCTTGAGGATTTGGGAAGCTCTTGGAAGGACAGCAACAGCACTCAAGGCTCTGTCATTTCCCTCCGATTCCTAGGATATGGGTATGCAGCTCCTCAGCGCAGTGGACCCGCGAAAGCCTAATGTTTGTCCTACTCCGAACTACTGCCCGGAGCCGACACCACTCCCCATCCAGAGACCAGGAGGAGGCATAAGAAATGGGAACATGCTTAAAGGTGCGGTGGCAATGGAATCAGGTTTGTTCATAAAATCATGTTGTGGTCCTCCCAGTAAAGCCAGAGAATGCTCCTTGTTTCTTCTGCTTAAATCTTTTGCTTGGATGTTAATGCTGGGGTTTAATGGTGCTTTCGTTCATTCACTTTTAAAGCAATTGTGCCATTGCAGTTCCTCATCAGTTGCTTGTGATGCAATGGCAATATCTCATGAAGTACCCTTTCCAACCGAAGGACACGCAAACCTGCTTTGCAATGTTACTGCATATGTGCGACTATCCATGCAGTACAGATCCAACTGGTTGCAGTCCGAGCACCTTTGATGGGGGTTTATGATGAAGGTTCAAAATGGCGGTCATCAAGTTGAGCTTTTTACGCATTGACTTTGCACCTTACATATTCCTCCTTTTTTGCCCAGGTAAATCGATTTACTAAGAATGACTGTCATTGAATGCGGATGCCAGGTTGGACCCTCAGGTTCCAAAGCCTGCTACCTAGGGCTGCCCTACTTAGAACATGGTGAAGCAGAAGTTGATCAACTGGTGAAACTTCTTCTCTGCCAGGCTTGCAGCTACTATCTCATTTTGGTTCTGTGGAACCAAAGGGTTTCCTAGGGTAGCCTGAGCAGGCACTGCTGTCGGAAACCGTGGGCAGGGTGGCAACTCCCACTGGACTGGAGGGTTATTATGGTGCCCTGTACACTGCCACTGGGGTTCCAATGCCTGTTCCCCCCCCCCCCCCCCCCCCCCCCCCCCCAGGCAAGACTTGGTGGTGCAGGACTCAAAACAGTGGTCACAACTTGTGTAGAGAAGTCCCCGAAATGGAAAGATTTGAGGCATTACAAGTTGAATGAGTTGTCTCACTACTGATGTAGTACTACAAATACTTGCCATTTCAACGTGCCCTGACTGCCGAGAGGTCGGACTGTGCGGATACACCAGACAGCCGCCTTCTGGTGTATGTGGTGTTGATGGAGGGAAATAAACCCCTAGCCAGTCTCGTACATTTACAGCACCCCCATTAATAAACCTAACAACTGCAGAGACTCCGCAATACATAGGCGAGCGACTTGGGACCCCTGAGGATGGTGACTGGGTGGAGGCTCTGGTGCATACCAGAGAGGTTATGATCAAGGTTCTACTACTAATTCTTAATTAAAAATGCTACATCCTCTATACTATAACAGGAGCCGATCGCTCAAGATGGCGAGAGCGTCTACGCCCATCTACTTGAATTGTCAAGTAACATCCGGCTCGTTCCTTCATAAAATCTCTAGTTGCCCTAGGGTGATTTGGAGATACTACTGTGGAGGTCACAATCCTTGGCACTCCCCAGCTGGTGATTCTGGGTATTTTAGGGGATGCCAACCTCTCTAGATCGCGGATTCCCTTTTGTGTGCTAGGTTTTGTACTCCAAAATGAGACTTGGGGACGGATTTAGTCTGGTGGACTGGTTACTCCATCGTAAATGTGATGCATATCGCATCCGCCGCGTTACAAGTCCATTATATCCTATAGCAGTTGTAATATGGCAGACGGGATATCAGTCAAGTTTGTGGCGGAGTAGCTTGTCTGCCAAGCTCTAAATAGTCATTGCCAAAATATGGCGGCAGCAGCAAGCGCCAACAAAATCAACGTGGCAAACTGGCATGAACGTGTGTGGAGGAGGAGAGGGTGCTATACGAAGGGGGGGTTGCCCTAGAAAGCTTGATCAGGTCTGGTTCAAATGGAGATTATTTAAAGGGATGAGGGAGAAGAATTACACAAAGAATCATCCTCATTCAACCCCCGTCACCACCCATCCCCCCCCCCCCCCCCCCCACCGCACACCGGAGCCTGGGATTGAAGCTTATGTTGAATAAAGAACTGAAGGTGGAGTATGGAAGTTTGATTGCCATAAAATACGCCCTCTGGCGTAAGTGAGTAAAGTGCAAACCCCGCTGTCTGCTGTGAGGTGTACCCCTCTGCTGGTTCATTTGCTATAATACAAATATTTACTGTCGTAGCAATGTTATATGACCATTTATTCTCGGTGTGAAATCTCATCAAGGAGGACTAATTATAATTTTATACAAAGAAACACCTGTGACTTTGTGGGGTCATTGTTTGTGACTTCTGATGTCCATGCCTGCTGAATTTGTGAGGTCATGAGCGGTACATTTGGGTGGAGTTATGGCAGCACAGCTCTCGACGTCAAGCAAAGTTTAGCATTGGTTTTGTATCTTAAACATAATGCTTAATTTTTTTGTGATTTTTAGGTCCTGGTGAGTAGATAGTTTTTCTCCGACCCCTCTGCAAAGTTTGGAATTCCAAGTTGGGTGGTATTGCCATCACTGATAATAATGTTAAATACTGCACCCTTTGTTAAACTTCAGCAGCTCTAATCTACTGATCTAACAGAAAACAGTACATCATACACCATAACATGCAGATTTTGGTGCATTAAGCCACAAAGTCTGCATTTTATTCCCCAAAACTTCAAATGGGCGCCATTCCAAACCCTAAAGTGTTGAATTTTATGAAAAGCCATAAATAGCACCTTCTCCTCTGACACTCTGAATCAGGGCCTTGGTTTTACACCATAATGTTCATTAAAACAAGAAGATTTCTTTACTTCATGTTTGATTTTGTAATAATATACTTAACGCACCCCAGCACAACCCCTCCGAAAGCCTATTGGACATGGCCTTTGGCGGAGCCCAGAAGTTAATTATGGTCACATCTGCTGTATATAGGCGCTGTAGTTACCAGGCATCAATACTGACCAGCAGCTAATCTGTGCCCATCAGGGCATGGGCACATGCCATTAGATTTGGACACACCCTACAGGTGGTCATCCCATTGCAATACCTACTAGGCATGCCTTTCAGTTGTGCCCAGCAGTGCATGGTACAGGGTGTGGTTTTGAGTCATGACATCCTTCCAGTACCCAACCACCAAAGCCCCACCAGAGAAAATTGAATACAAGTCTTCCCCTTTGTAGGAAACTAGCCTCTTTCTAGCTTGGTTACCACCAATTTAGGCCTGTTTGACTGTGTCTACTGGGATCCTGCTAACCAGGATCCTAGTAGTTATGCTCCCTCCCCTAAAATGTTTCTTGGTTACTGTTATCACAGTATCACAATCGGTACCCCCTTATAAGTGCCTAGTATGTGGTACCCAGGGCATTGGGGTTCTAGGGGATCCCAATAGGCTGCAGCAGTTATTCTGCCACCCATAGGGAGCCCATGCAAAGGGTTCTGCAGGCCTGCCATTGCAGCCTGTGTGAACTGGGTGCATGCACCCGTTTTCACTATAGGTCACTACACCAGGTCACTATAAGTCACCCCTATTGTAGGCCCTCTCAGCCCAGAGAGCAGGGAGCATGTACCTGTATGTGAGGGCACCCCTGCACTAGCAGAGGTACCCCCACAGACTCCAGACCCATTTTTCTGGACTTTTTGAGTGCAGGACACCATTTTACGCGTGTACTGGACATAGGTCACTACCTGTGTCCAGCTACATAACGGTAACTCCGAACCTGGGCATGTTTGGTATCAAACATGTCGGAATCCTACCCCAATACTTTTGCAATCATTGGTTGTATCATCCCATGCACTCTGGGGGCTCCTTAGAGGACCCCCAGTATTGCCATTTCAGCCGTCTGAGGTTTTCCAGGCGGCCCCAGCTGCTGTCACCTCACAGACCGGTTTCTGCCCTCCTGTTGCCTTAAAAGCTCGAGCCCAGGAAGGTAGAACAAAGGTTTTCCTTTGGGAGAGGGGTGTTGCACACTCTCCCTTTGGAAATAGGTGTTACAGGCATGGGAGGGGTAGCCTTCCAGAGCCTCTGGAAATGCTGTGAAGGGCACATATGGTTCCCTCCTTGCATGAACCAGTCTACACCGGTTCAGGGACATCCAGTCCCTGCTCTGGTGTGAAACTGGACAAAGGAAAAGGGAGTGACCTCTCCCCTGTCCATCACCACCCCTGGGGTGGTGCTCAGAGCTCCACCAGAGGGTACCTGGATTTTGCCATCTTGGATCCCAGGTTGGCAGGGAACTCGGGTAGCATGTGAGTGGCCAGGCCAGCAGGTGATGTCAGAGCCCCCTCCTAATAGGTGGTCACTCAGCTACGTGACCAATCCCCCTTTCAGGGCAATTTAGGGTCTCTCCTTTGGGTGGTTCCTCGGATTCAGATTGCAAGACTCCAGCAGGAATCCTCTGCATCCTCCAGTTCAACTTCTCACTGAAGAAACTGCATCTGAACCCTCCAGGAACATACAAGCTCCACCAATGAAGCAAGACGCCTCCTGCAACATTGTATCTCTGGCTCTTGCCAGCAACTGCAAAAGTTTCTCAGACGTGCATCCTCTTAGGACAGCCCTTCTTCAGGCTGCATCGGAAGGAAGAAGGAATCTCTCTTGGTGTGAAGGAGTCACTCCCCTGTGTCTGCAGGCACCAACTGCGACAACGACAGGCTGCATGGATCCCCTCTCCTGCTGAGCGAAGTGGATTCTGCATCACGGGTGGTGGACTGAAGTGGTCCCGATGGGTCTCTCTTCCAGCTGACCTTGCCTCCTCACGCAAGACAGTACCCCTGTGCACCGCGTCTTTTGCAGCTGCCAAGGCTTGTTGGCATCCTTCCTCCAAGTCCTTCATGCATCTTGTAGCCCGTACCCCAGCACCCTATTCCGCGATGTACAGCTTCCTGAGTGGATCTCCAGCGGCGTGGGAGCCTTTGTCAGAGTGCTGCATGGGCCTCTTCTGCAACTTTCTTGTCCTCGTCCTGTGGGACTCCTGTATGCGCTGCCTGGTGTTCTGTGGGCTCTGAGTTGCTGAGAGCCCTCCCCTGTGTCCCCCCTCCTGGGTAGAGTCCACCTAGTCCTCCTGGTCCCCGGCAGCGCTATTTTCTGCTAACCATGAGCTTTGCGCGTGCCAAGGCTCGTTGGCGGACTCTGACTCAAACCCAACTGCAATCCTCCATTCGGTGTGGGACATCACTTGCACCCTCCAGGAACCTGACTTCATCTTCTTGGGTGCAGTACAGACTTTTCTTCTCCCTCCTGTGGTTCTCCTTTTGCACCTTCATCTGGATTAGCAGAGGCTCTTGTTCTCTCTGGACTCTTCTGGCTTCTTGGACTTGGACTTGGTCCCCTTTTTCCACAGGTCTTCTTGTCCAGGAATCCACTGTTGGTGTCTTGCAGTCTCTTCTGGGTTTTGCATAATTCTTCTTGTTTGTGTGTGATCTAGGAAACCTATTGTGATTTACACCTGTTTTCCTGATCGCTGGGGTGGTTTGTGGTACTTACCTTTGGGGTTTTCTAGTACTCCCAGCTCCCCTCTACACACTACACTTGCCTAGGTGGGGGACCGACGTTTGCATTCCACTTTCTTAGTATGTGGTTTGTGTTCCCCCCTAGGCCCATTTCTAACTATTGTGATTTTCACTAATTGCACTGTTTTCAAACTGTGTTTATGCCCATTTCTGCATACTAGTGTATAACTTGTGTATTACGTACCTCCCTAAGGGAGTATAGTCTCTAAGGCATTTTTAGTATTTGTGTCACCAAAATAAAGTAACATTATTTTTGTAACACTGAGTATTTTCTTTCATGTGTGTGAGTACTGTGTGACTACAGTGGTATTGCATGAGCTTTGCATGTCTCCTAGTTAGGCCTTGGCTGCTCATCCACACTACACCTAGAGAGCCTGACTTCTAGACGCTGACTACACTACACTAATAAGTGTAGACCTGGTGTAAGTACCTTAGGTACCCACCACACACTAGGCCAGCCTCCTACAGCCTTCAAGTGTGCCGTGTGAAATGGTCAAGACCCTGGCTGGACATAGTTGTCAGCCCCCCCCCTGTCTCCCGCCCTCCCCCCCCCCCCTCTCCCGGTATCGGCTAGGCATGTTCATCGTGCCACAGTGTTTGCTGCTTCCATAATCATTATTCACTATGGTCACTTCAATGACAAAACCATTTTTTGAGAACCACTTCCTTGTACCCTTCTGTGCCATCACGTTGCACACAAAATTGAAAGATCAGAGCTGTGTTCATGTTGCTTATGGAGAGGAGAATACATGTTTCTCACGTACTTTCAAAATGTCAAACTATCAGTCAAACAACCTTCGGTGATGCAAATTTTCAGGCACAAAAGTTGTAAATCTCCCAGCGTGGATGGTAGAAACTCCTTCTGCCAAAAGTCTACATTTGGTCTTGGGTGCTGTGTGTTTGTGCCCATGAGGTCTTTATTGGCCACAGGCTGGCTCCTCTTGCCATGAATTGGTGAATTTAGTGCATAAATGTCCCATTGAGTCCTTCTTGGTGGAGGCATTGCGCTCCACCTCCAGGTCTTTCATGCCCTTATGGCTGTCGTCTCCTTTCTTGCTGTAGTTGGGATGGATGGCGCCGGTCGTGGTTTCAGCAGTGCTGTGATCGAGAGTGTCCGCACCTTCTTCCCAGAAGTCTGGTTCTTTACTGATGCAGTAATCGGGTAAGGAAATAACACTGATCACTTTGCGCTATTGTTGTAATTTTCATTATTACTGTTTTTCGTATTGACTGTCACAAGTACCATCTTCACTGTTACCATGGTTACTATAGTCTAGCTGTTGCTTCTGGGTCTAAGGATCATAGTGATGATTACTAGACACTTTAAGTGAAGCTCTCGGGAGCTGACCTAATGTCGCGTGACGTGGGAGACACACAGTAGGGGTGTTCAGGGTGGACGCAGGAGTCGGGATGGTGGTGGCAGTCAGATGATTGGACAATTGACTGCTGCGGCAGAGATGGTGGTGTGTAGAAAGACCTGTTGAAGGGTACATGGGGCTGAAGACATCATGGGCCCGAAGGACATCGCACTATCTTACATATTATAAATTGAATCCTGGACTGCGTATTGGGCAGAGGTTGGACATCTTAGTAATGGCGGCAGCGAAACCTGGAACCGCCCGCTGTAGAAGGATCGATTCAGTGCTTTCATTTCAGGTCCACAAAACTAATGGTACTTTGCGGACTCTTAGTGAAAGAGGAAAGCACTTGTGCTCCTCCTGGGCCCAAAAACTGGGGATACAAACCCCACAGCATCTAAGGAGCATAGTGACTTTTTGAAGACTGCACTACTAGTCTACCACTGGATCACAGCACGAGTCATTCATTACTAACCGGTAGGGTGGGTGTACAGAGGGACAGGTCGAGGGTGCAGTGTAGACTGACAAGCTGGGTCAGGTCTTTTGTCAACCCTTTCATGATGCTGGTGAATGTTGCTATTAGGCCTTGATAAGGTGCCCGTTGTCAAGGCATCTCCGAGTTGGTCCATACCTTGCATCTCAGTTTGTGGTATCTCAGTCCCTGTGTCTCTTTTCCATGTCCTCATTGGCCAGTCCAGCTCCTTGTCTTTCAAACAGAGGCACACGTTCACTTCTCCTGTGGTTTCAGGCCTGTTCCTAAGCTCAAGGGAATCCACAGAAGAGGGACCTGCTTCAGGCAACTCAGTCTCAGTCCGACACAAGGATTCATCCAAAACCAGTGGATGCTGACTAGAAGTTAAATCCCAGCTACATCTAGATCTGAGATACAGGGTGTTCCTTCTTTAAATTACAACTCCAAATTCAGCAAGACAGGCCGTATTTTAGAGCCAATTTCCTGGACTTCAAACACTGTATATAAATGATCACTGATGTACAAATTTGGGAGTCACTGCCAGTCTTCTGAGATACCGCTGCTGGGTAGGTGTCTGGCCTTACTGTTGGTTGTAGACCCGAAACAAGTGAAACCTGAAGGCACTGCAAGCATTTTGCAGATGAATATGTATGATAAAAACATGTAACCAGCTTTGCAGATATCTGGAGTAGAAAGAATTGGTCATGTTACTGACCTCAAAGTTTAATGGCTGTGTGAACCTAATCTGCACGCTAGTCTTGGCAGCTGGCAGATAACCTACTGAGCTATCACCCTGATTTCCAGAGTGCAAACCTCTCCTTGAAGGTTGGTCTTTCCAGACATGGAGAGTTTAGCTTCCAAAGTTTCTGATCCACCCAGAGGCCTTGATTATGTGCAAGAAGTTTTGGGCCAGCAAGATAAACTCTTTGCAGGTAATGTATGCAGTCTTGTAGATGCTGGCAGAGACCTGGTGGGTGAGAGGTGGGTCCTCTGATTGCCAGGGTGATGAAGACATTGTTTGTTCAGGTCTCCTTCTGTTTCTCCTTAGCTCTGATGGGTCGGTAGAGATGCCACTCACGCTCCCAGACACCATCACCGAATGGAAAGCGGACGGGTTCTGCTCGTCGGAGACCCAAGGGTTTGGAGCCACCAAAGTCCCAGCCAGTGTGACCAGCTTCCAGGATTTCTTCAGTGAGATGACCATTCCCTTCTCCATCATACGGAAGGAATCCTTCATCTTGAAAGTCTTAGCTCTCAACTATTTGCCGCAGTGTGTAAAGGTGAGAGTGGGATGGTGCCATATAGCATACAAATGTTTGCGATGTCTGTGTTGTGTTGGGTGCTTGGGTAGAAGTTGGTTAGAGAGGTGGATAAATATTTTATGATCATATGACTTTTTCATTTGCACGGGAGTCCTGATTCATTACAGGAAACTCTTTAACACACCACAGGCAAACATACTTTCAGAGAGCGGAAAATACTTTCTTCCTCCTCTTCATCATCCCTTGAAGAAAGAGGAGGAGGTTTGGGACCTTCAGGACATGAGAACAAAGTGGACATCTAGCTCCGCAACAAATGAAAGCCATGGTGATTGCATGGAGTCTGAGCGAGGGTTGAGTTGGACTTGTAGGCATGACCCTTCCTGAGAATAAACCTCTGAGGGGCTCCTCTGTCTCAACCTTCAGCGTTCTAAATGAAAGCCTTCTGCTGTCAACAAATGTGGTTAAAGTCTTACCACACTCGTTGCAAGATAGCAAGAGGCCAAATTCCTTGAGTCCTACAGAATGTACTCTGTGGGCCAAGCTGTGCTGTGAATTCGCATCCCTAGGCAGAACATTCTTAAAGACACTAGCAATCCTTCTCTAGGTAAGCATCATTTGTAGAGTAGATCTGCTACCACCGCTGGCCCATTTTTATCCTCCAAATAAATGTCCTACAAAAATAATACATTTGAAAGGGGAACAAGTGAAAAGTAAAGACCAGAAATGAAAGACTGTGTTGATCTTTAGATAATGTAAAGACCTGGATGCAATGCTACTGCAATGTGTAGAAGACGACTTAAAGATGTGCCATGTCGCAGTCATGTCATAGACCTAGTAGTGTAGACACTGGTTCGGTTTTCATGTACCAAAGAAGAATGCATCTCCTCCCATTAAAGGTTGGTGACAGTTCAGATGTTCTTGGAGAGACTCCTCATTCAAGGCATTACAAACTGTTGCAGTGGTCATGGCACACAAACTGCATCAGTGTGAAACTCTTGGGTGTATCAATGCAGTGCCATTTACTCCTGCCCCAAGAACTCACCAGGGGACTTTTGTCTCATAGGTCAAGATGACATTGGCTGAATCCCCAGATTACACAGCAGAGCCCCTCCACACGGAAGCCAAAGGATGTGTGTGTCAGAATGAGAGGACCACATACTCGTGGGACTTCCAAGCCAAGAAACTGGGTGAGTATGTGTCAATCGAGAACCCTTCTGGGGTCTTCCTTCTAACGCAGAGGTCTTCAAACTGGGCAGCTTCCCCTGCAAAGGTGGGAATTGATGTCTGGGAGGCACCAGGCTCTAGCAGGTGACCCTCTAAGATGCACCTGGGAGGCACAGACAAACATGCTGAAAAACAACACTGTCTTTTTATTGAAAGAAACAAGTGAAGGTGAGCCACTCCCATAGGCAACCAGTAACTTTTCTCCAGCATTGAATCTTTCATAGATTTACAAGCTTGAATAATACCCCCTTGGCAGAGTTGGAACACCCGGTATTCTCTAACAGTAGTACATACTTAACATATAACTAGGGCTCCCAGTTGTATGGTTTTTTTTTTTTACATTTCCGACTATTTATTTTGTGGGCAGCTTATTAGTATTTATCCATATTTGTTTTGTGGCTAAGTGGAGTCAAAAATGGTATGTTTCCACATTTATTTAACTGATAAACATGCATTCATAGTTTGATGCCTGGCACGTTTTAGCGAATTCAGCAGCCAAGTATAGCAAAACAATACACCCACAGGTAAATATTAGCGATTTACAACAAATAATTAATATAAGTTTGTATTTAAAGATATCTTAAGCTGTTTTTTTAACTCCCCATGCTGTCTACCTCCCTATGTCTCTTCTAGGATTTCACAAGACAGTATGAAAAGTTACTCAATAGAAGCATACTTTTCAGTATTTGTCCACATTTAAAAATATTTTCAGACAGGAAAAACCTTGTTTTCTGTCTGTATTTATCTGTGAGTCAGTAAAAACTGAAAACTGGGAGCCTTACATATAACTTATCAAATAAACGAACAGGTATCTTTCACTACCCATCCTCATCGTTTTATGATCTATACATAAGCTAATCCGAATGCTCTGCCTCCAGCTGGCCCCCCGTCGATGCTTCCAGACGGCTGCACCCCTTTGCCTCTGATAAAGCATCACAAGGTGGCACCGTTTACTGGAGTGACAGGTCTGCCAACTGCATGCTGGTAATCCTAGTTCTGACTGCACCTTCAAAAGGGGTAACAACTGCAAGGTTTGAGTTGCTAAATATGTTCAGAGCTGCAAAGTGGAAACATTTCTTATCCAACATTTTGTAAGCAGTCCTGGTGTTTTTAGCCAACAACACATTAAATTTTAGGACTTGTAGGTTCAGGTATAACATTGTAAGGATGGACTCCAATTCCAGCGTTCAACATGTTTTGGCTGAGATCCCAGGACTGGTTGGAGATGCCACAAACCACACAAGGCTAGCTGCCAGCTCAAAATGTATTCAACCGCTTTGAAATCCCTTTCACATTTTGGGTACTTTGTTTGCAATATTTTTTTATTTAATTTATGGGGCATATTGTAAGAAACAAGACAATTCTCAATTGAAATAAGACTGAACATAGTGTCTGTGAAAGTTTGTTAAAAATGCTTCACGTCTTGTTTTCCCTTCTTAAACCTAGTATGGGATGTTGAAAAACTGCAGCAAATCAGCTCTGTTTGTTAGAAGAGGTGGGATCATGCCCCATAAAATTGTCAAATGTTCTTGCAGTATTTAATATAACCTGGTGGAACAGTGTTAATCATTTTTAAGTGTTTTTATCAACTTTTACCTTTATTGAATTAACTGTGCAATGAAATTTTGAATGTAATTTTTAAATGTGTTAACTATTAGCAGTCCCTGAGGTGATGAACTTGGTGGTTTAATGCAATTCTTTAAAAAAAATTGTTTAAACGTATTTATTGGGTAGAATAGGTCCACTGTAATTTTGGTAGTGGATTTTTTTTTTTTCTTTTCAATAATGAGTTATGTGATGTTTATTTATTTGTTTTTATGGTTGATAATTTTCAAACCGAATAAAGTGTTTTGACTTGAATCAATATTTTATTGAACGAGTGTTTGAATTTATATATTTGGGTGTGGGAGCTCTGGTGAAATTATTTTACATTGGGAGTCAGCGCAAAGCAGTAAAGAGTTTGAAGACCAATTTTTTTAATTCATTGGTCATTAAGGAGGGTTTGAGCCCATTGGGCATCAAACAAGAGATTTGCCCTAACATTTGGTGAAAGCTCCTCCTACATCAAGTAGTTTGGTGCTGAGCAATAGTCTTCTTGTCATCCTCCTTTTAAAGCCTGGCGTGATGGGGCACATTTTTACAAGCGGCCGTGAAGCCGAAACTTGTATGTACCTTGATTAAGTTAACTGATATTTGCCATCAGATCAGGACACTCCACGTTTCGTTGCAGATAGTTAAATCTGTAGTCGAACGTCTGAATGAGCAAGATGTGACTGTAGTGAAGCCCTTTACCAGCGTACATCCGTAGAGCCTGCTTAGTGCACATAGTGTTGTTGAGCGGGTGAACCTGTATTCCAAGCCATATCTTGATGACAACCCAGCCACCTAACTTTACCGGCCAGCTCTAAGTTAGATGAGAATTAGAATTTTTGGCTATCGGATTATTCTGTGGCTGTCAGAGGTGATTCGTGGAGACACTTTCTCTAATGGAGACTTGAGAAGTATTTTAGTCCATTTCCTGAAGAGCCTGGGCAGTAGACTCCCTCTACCATGGCCAAGTATTTATCCCTGTGTTCTACTCCGAAGAAGCTGGAGTACTCACCTGGAGTGTGAGAAACTGCAAAGCACAGGGAGAGGGTAGATGGTAACTAGGAGTTCACCGTAACCAGATTAACCAGGGCTTTGAAATTCTTATGGGCTGAAACTGGATATTTTCTTGAATTTATGACGTTGGAAAGGTGTGCCAAAGATCTCTTGGGCCAAGGTAGCCAGTATCTGAGAATAATCTATGAACATACCTGGTATCTGACATTATCTGCTTGGAAAAGATGGGTAAAATATTCTATTTATGTATTTTGTGTAAGGTCGTGGGGTATTTCAAGCCTGATGGAGCAAGTTGTGCGTCACAAACGTCACTTGAAAGGAAGGTGTATAACACTGACAAACTAGTCTGGTTGTCTTATTAAAAAAAAAATGTACATAAAATATGTGTTGAAACTTCTTATTGGGGTGCCTTTCACCATCAGCCTCCTTGAAGCCAAACTCAAAAGCATTTTTTTTTGTTTTCCCCTTTTTTGTTTTTGTTTTAGGATACATGAATATCTCCGCTTCCGCTGAGACTATTGACGACAGCTCATGCAATGCGGGGGCCGGTCCACGGTACAAGGACACCTTGACCAAGCAGCTGCCGGTAGAGGTATGCGCGGCTCCAATCACAGGGCTCTCGACATGATCAATGAACAATATGTCATGAATGAAACAATTTGTGAGGCAAAAACAAAGTAAGTTTAAATAAGGGTATTAGAGTGGACTAGATCTGGAATTACAATTAGGGATTCTGTAAGGTAAAGAGATACAGATGGAGAGACAAGCTAAGACGCAGACTTTGAGTGAGCGTTAGAGAAAACGTTGAGTCGTAGGAATGAATCAAACCAACTATCAATTCAAGCCAATATCAGTCTCAGTGAAAGTGGGCGTGGTTTAATGATTTGCACCATGTGATTAGAACCCACAAGCCATTCAAGCCAAGAAACTAAAACGTTTCACATTTGGCCAGATGTACAAAACATGTTGTGGTTGCAAACACTAATTTCAAGTTTACAAACTTAAGAGTTTGGCCAGGTACAAAATACATTTCAGGAGTCTAAAGTTTGACAGACTTCTAAAATAGGTTTGCAACTGGATACTGAGTTGGTATTTGCAAAGTATGTGTTTTGGGTACCCTTCCAAATAACAAATGGGAACCAGATGTACCAATGGTTTGCTACCGGAATTCTGGTCGCAAATCATTGAGAAGGTATCGACTTACAAGTGGGGATGTTAATTAACTTGCATAGGGGAATGGACCCCACTTGGTTTATTTCCCCTTTTTTGAATTGTTAAGGGGACCACTGTCGGCTCTCAGAAAAACTTTGAATTTTTTTTTAAGCTGTTCTGTTTCCTTTAAGGAAATTGAGCTGCTTTAAAATAAGTTTCTTTTTTTAAATGTGATCAGACATGGTGGTCTTCTGACCCTTACAGGCTACCATACCTGCTACTATGTCCAGTCAGAGTATGTCGCAATTTGCTACCTACATAATGAATATTAATTTGGTATGTTGATTTGTAACCCACTCTGAATTTCACGAACCATCTATAAGTACATAGGTCATTTAGCAAAATTCAATACTAGTATTAAATCTGCTTTAAAATTGTGATTAGTACAATCATATATCTGGTCCATAGAACCAACATTACTATGACCTGGAAAGCAGTTCAATGAGTGGCTAGTGTTCTTGTTGAAAATAAGGTAATTATTACATTTTCTTGGAGATGGTTCGTCCGCTAATGTGTTTGTGGGTACAGAAGGTTTCTGCAAGAGGTCCCAGTAGACAGCGTGATGCAGCGGACGTGTAGTTGAGACCTGGGGACACACTGTAGTTTGTATTGTGGAAAAATCTGGCTATGTCTTGACCCTGTAAAAGCATTTGTCAAGAGTGTTAAATATTCCTCTGCCTTGAGTACAGTGCACAACGATAGGTAAGGAATGTTCTCGGTTTATGCAACTTACCCACTGTCCCTTGACTTCTTCTTTCCTCCCATGAACAGCCAGAAGGCATTGAACGCGAAGAGTCCCAGAGCTCTCTCGTCTGCACCAAAGGTAAGTGGCATTTACCTCTCCCTAATGGATATATTGAGCTTCCCCTGAACCCAGTCTCACTCTTGATATGTTGGTCTTTATCCAGCTGTGCCTCTCTAGCAGCTAAGGTCTACGAAGGAATACACATTTCAGTAGAGGTAGCTTGGCAACGTGTCCCAGAAACCTCCCAAGGTCAAGATACCCTCTTTGTAGGAGGCAGGGTGGGTTGTCTGAGCCCAGGTGAAAGGGGACAGAGGGAGAACATGGGAATGAGTGTTATGGCAAAAGAGGACCCTCAGTGCCGCAGAAGGTCACACATACTTGCAGTGTCATACACCATTACCAGGATACCAAGAAAAACTTTCTTTGCCCCATTGTGAGGAATTCAGGTGGAAGAGCTCTAAATTATCCTGGTCCTGTGTAAAGTGCAGGATCTGATGTGTTTGGGCCACTCTGTGGTTTCTGTCTGAGACTGGGTTTAAACTAATTGAGAAGGACTTATGCGAAGTTGGCACCTGTTGTAACTAAGGGAAAGCTTCCCTTGACAGTCCTAGAGACCGGCCATCTCCGTTACCCGTATATTTTTATATTAATTCCACTGACATTAAAGCACCTGAGACTATCAAGACACAGAAGTCCCTTGATTCAGCCATGAGTTCACTTCAGAGAGGAGTGTGCTCTGGGCTGACAGATGTTTGGGGGTAAACGCAAGACCTGTTGATGAAGAGCAAGGTGGGAGAGACATTACTGCTCCTCAAACATACTGCGAAGAATTTGTGGATTTAAAAGACTGATAGTTAACCCTACCCCAGAGGGAGTTTGATTTGCTTGAGATCAATTCTAATATATGGTCTGGACTTCTAAGTTATCAACCATGGTGTATGTAAATGACGTAGACCTCCCCAAGCAGTGTTTATACCTTAAAATGGTCATTGTCATAACCCTGTTTTCGTACTTACATGTGTGATCTTTTGCAGACGGCCCTCTCTCTGAAATTATCGACTTGAAATTACCACCAAACCTGGTGGAAGATTCAGCCCGAGCGCACATCACCTGTCTCGGTGAGTGAGTGGGGAGCGCTTTCTTATATGGTGGTCGCTGGCCAAGGCTTGTTGTCCCCTCATTGGAGCTGAGGCTACAAAAATGATCCAGACTGTTTGGCAGGAATGAGTGTGGAAAGCGTCAAACTAGGTTACACGTAACTTCATTGCAGTCAGACAGATTTACACCAAGACTCTCAATACGAGGGTCTCTCTTGCACCATCAATAGCCTTCCTTCTGCTGCACCCTCTATAGCTCTGAAATGGATCAGTAGGTCTAACTTAGTGGATTCCAA
The DNA here is from genome assembly GCF_031143425.1 of Pleurodeles waltl. Taxonomy (NCBI): domain Eukaryota; kingdom Metazoa; phylum Chordata; class Amphibia; order Caudata; family Salamandridae; genus Pleurodeles; species Pleurodeles waltl. Next base: position 12,270,574 of record NC_090446.1, read on the forward strand.
TTTGGTTTTATTTTGTCACTTCCAACAATGGCTCTTGGGAAGATGTGCATGAATTCTGTCAAAAGTGTCCTTTGTCATTGTGTCTCTAAGCAGTGGACATGATCAGATGGTGACGGGTGGGGAGAGCCCGAAATGTAGATGGTGAGTTAGTTTGCTGCATTTGCCCGGTTAGTTTATAAAGTCTGCCCCCCCCCTAAAAGATAACGTGTGTATGCTTAAAGATTAATACTGCCCTCTCCATAAGAGGGGTCCCTAGACGGGGCTGTGAGCCCTCCAAAAGAGGGGTCATGGCAAAATGGACGTGAAAGGGACCCTCCCTTTGCTCATTAACAAGACTTTAAAGTAACTAACTTTACAAATTCAAGTAAAGTTGCTTGCTGCTTCAAAACAAACACTTTTACTCAGGAGGGACTAGTTATGAAAGTTGAGTTTAAAGACATTGCAGACTTAAACCTGGAGGCTAGGGGTGCATTTAATCAAAGAGGACATTGATTTTGAGTCTCTAAAGCTTGTGTAGGTTAAGACTCCGCCTTCAGCAGTAGGTCAAGAATTGGGGCAGTTGCTTCACTTGGGAGATCATCCATCAGGGCTCCCTCTGACCCAGTGGCTGCTTCAGGGGTGTCATATGGGATCCTCAACTGTGCTGTATCCTAGAATGTGCGCTTCAGAAGTATTGATAGCAGCATATTGACTACTACTGAATCATGAAGGTCTATGTAAATGGATAAGAGTAGATATGTTACTGTTAATTCCAGGATGAGAAGTCTGATCAAAGTACATTGATGGGGTCTTTATAAATAATTAATCTCCACAGTATACATACATTAACTAACCTTAACTACGCCTCTGTGTACTTGGATAAACCTATGCTTACCTATTTATACTTATCTTCAAGCTGTAGTGGTAGTCCGTTCTCTCTTTGTTGGACTTCAGAAGTCGGCTATTGTGGTACTCAAGCCCGTGGCCTGCAGGTTGCACACACTTCAGCAAGAAATGCTTAACTCGTGGCTGACGTAAGACTGAGTACGCCCAATGTTACCTAATGTTTTGTGTGACTCAACATAACCAGCAGAGTAGCATCCTCCATTGTGTGCTGGTCCGTACTTGGTCATGTGATGTCCATGTTGGTGGCTGATACCTGCAGTATGTGTGCCTGAACTCTCTTACTCTCCCAGGTGACCCGATTGGACTCTCCATGCAGAACTTGAATAACCTGGTCCAGATGCCCTCTGGATGCGCCGAGCATAATATAGCCAAGATGGAAAGCAATCTTGTAGCCTACTACTATCTCAATGCAACCAACAGCCTGACCCCAGAGAAGGAAGCGGAAATCAAGAACAACCTGAATGTTGGTGAGTATGTTCTACAAAACCCCTACTTCCTGCTCTTTTCAACACCTCATCAACCATCTTTGCTTCTACTCTGAACCTTTACACAGCTGGGTGGTTGAGGGAGGCGTTGATGGAGCCGAGGATGTGCTGCTGTATACCTGGGTTTCTAGAAGGCTCTTCCGCGTTCTTGGCTCCTCCAGCACCCAAAAGCAGAGCCTGCTCCAGATATGATAGCTTGGACTTAATATATCATTGGTCACAACACAAACAGTACAAACTGAGCGCCAATTTGTGACCTGCCAAGCATTTTGCAATGCAGCTGAAGTTTCATTGCAAAATGGATGTTGGCACGTGGTGTTAAAAGCTTCTGCCTCAGTAATATTGATCAGACCGGATGCAATTTACAAGCCTCTTCGTCCGAATGGCTGCAAACGCAGGGAAGGAGGCCTGCAATAGACAGTAGCCCTCCATTCACGCGTTCACATTCCTGAGATGATGTTTTTCCTTTAAGCAGACCATGTCGCTCTATGGGACAGGCTCTCCTTAAAAATTGGTTTCTTCTCAGGAATGACATCGGGGACATGCAGTGGTTCTTGGACCACTGTCTGCTCCCTCCGAGGAAGGAAGCAATCACGTTTGCAAATCCGATACCACCTCAAGTTAGGAGACCATAGCAATACAGGGAGTGCAGAATTATTAGGCAAATGAGTATTTTGACCACATCATCCTCTTTATGCATGTTGTCTTACTCCAAGCTGTATAGGCTCGAAAGCCTACTACCAATTAAGCATATTAGGTGATGTGCATCTCTGTAATGAGAAGGGGTGTGGTCTAATGACATCAACACCCTATATCAGGTGTGCATAATTATTAGGCAACTTCCTTTCCTTTGGCAAAATGGGTCAAAAGAAGGACTTGACAGGCTCAGAAAAGTCAAAAATAGTGAGATATCTTGCAGAGGGATGCAGCACTCTTAAAATTGCAAAGCTTCTGAAGCGTGATCATCGAACAATCAAGCGTTTCATTCAAAATAGTCAACAGGGTCGCAAGAAGCGTGTGGAAAAACCAAGGCGCAAAATAACTGCCCATGAACTGAGAAAAGTCAAGCGTGCAGCTGCCACGATGCCACTTGCCACCAGTTTGGCCATATTTCAGAGCTGCAACATCACTGGAGTGCCCAAAAGCACAAGGTGTGCAATACTCAGAGACATGGCCAAGGTAAGAAAGGCTGAAAGACGACCACCACTGAACAAGACACACAAGCTGAAACGTCAAGACTGGGCCAAGAAATATCTCAAGACTGATTTTTCTAAGGTTTTATGGACTGATGAAATGAGAGTGAGTCTTGATGGGCCAGATGGATGGGCCCGTGGCTGGATTGGTAAAGGGCAGAGAGCTCCAGTCCGACTCAGACGCCAGCAAGGTGGAGGTGGAGTACTGGTTTAGGCTGGTATCATCAAAGATGAGCTTGTGGGGCCTTTTCGGGTTGAGGATGGAGTCAAGCTCAACTCCCAGTCCTACTGCCAGTTCCTGGAAGACACCTTCTTCAAGCAGTGGTACAGGAAGAAGTCTGCATCCTTCAAGAAAAACATGATTTTCATGCAGGACAATGCTCCATCACACGCGTCCAAGTACTCCACAGCGTGGCTGGCAAGAAAGGGTATAAAAGAAGGAAATCTAATGACATGGCCTCCTTTTTCACCTGATCTGAACCCCATTGAGAACCTGTGGTCCATCATCAAATGTGAGATTTACAAGGAGGGAAAACAGTACACCTTTCTGAACAGTGTCTGGGAGGCTGTGGTTGCTGCTGCACGCAATGTTGATGGTGAACAGATCAAAACACTGACAGAATCCATGGATGGCAGGCTTTTGAGTGTCCTTGCAAAGAAAGGTGGCTATATTGGTCACTGATTTGTTTTTGTTTTGTTTTTGAATGCCAGAAATGTATATTTGTGAATGTTGAGATGTTATATTGGTTTCACTGGTAATAATAAATAATTGAAATGGGTATATATTTTTTTGTTAAGTTGCCTAATAATTATGCACAGTAATAGTCACCTGCACACACAGATATCCCCCTAACATAACTAAAACTAAAAACAAACTTAAAACTACTTCCAAAAATATTCAGCTTTGATATTAATGAGTTTTTTGGGTTCATTGAGAACATGGTTGTTGTTCAATAATAAAATTAATCCTCAAAAATACAACTTGCCTAATAATTCTGCACTCCCTGTAGTTTGTACCAATTATTGTACTTGCAAATCATTGATGCAAAGTATTAGAAGTCCCAAATTTGAGCAGGTGTCCCTTTAATGCTGCCATGTAGAGCACATGATTTTGGAATTTGCAGGCTTTGTAACTGCAAAAGTGTTCTGTACATGAGGTCTTTAGTGTCCAAAGTAGACTTCCAGAGCCACCATCCTCTAGCTGTAAGGTTCAAATCCTTACACTACTTGATATTCATTTTATCTTCTATCTAGGAATGTGTGAGGTTGTGTTTACCTCACAAATTTTAGCATTATTAGAACTTTGCTTGTTTTGCAAAGTTTGAGGAAAAAATCCTGCAAAAACATTGTGGAAACGAAGTCTGTTCGAAGCCCACTTTTAGCAGAAGAACCGTCTTGCAAAAATAGTCTTTTACCACTAAACCTTTTTCAAAATGCTTTCCCACACAGGCATTCCTAGTGTAAGGTGACTTGTTAATTACTTGCTCACCTTTTCAAGAGTAAATTACATCTCTTGTTCTGGGTTAATACTTCACTGTCAATTTATGGAAGGAGTGAACCCTTCAGTGGATGCTTTAGTGACCAGGAACCAGCCAAGGGTTGTATGACTCTGCCATGCATGGTAGAACCACACCTGGCTGAACAATATGGTTGGAACCACGACAGCGTCTATACCACGCATGCCTTTACCAACCTTGCCTTTACCACAAATTTAGTTGTAAAAGCATGCCTAGTAAAGGTATATTTGGTAAACGCATTGGTGTTTCAGCCATACAACCCTCCCCCTAAACTTAAAAAAAATTACCCGACCCCTCCACCCACCCTGAGGCCTAAAAAAATAAACTACCCTACCCCTAAAAACCTCCACCCCAAAGCAAAAAAAAAAATGACCCGAACACCACCCCGCCTGCCCTGAGGCCTAAAACCTCCCCCACACCAAAAGTAAAATAATCTCACCACACCCCACCTGCCCGACCCCTAAAACATTCCCTTTGACCCTGAAAAACTTCACCCCCCCCCCCCCCAAACATGGCCCCAGACCCTCCACGACCTGAGACCTAAAAACATCCTGAACCGCTTAAGTACCCTGTCCTCCCCTTCCCCCCCCCCCCCCCCACACCTCCCCAACTGCCCTGAGGCCCAAAACTACCTCTTCCCCCTCCCCCCCCAACACCCTGAGCACACCGACGCCTTAAAAACGGAAACAAAATGATCCCACACTGTCATTACAAAAAATTAAATAAAAATACGCCCCAGCCCCACTTAATCAGCTGCTGTGTTTCTCTCCCGGCTGTTCCCGCTGTGTGGCTGTACTACACGTACGCATGGTTCAAGCACATGCGTGGTTCAGGGCAAGCGTGGTAACGCTTGGTGGTTACGGTCTGTGTGGGTTTAGCCGCATTGTAAAGGTAGTTTCCCCCATCCAAAATGTTCAAATGCTAACACACCTGGGAACAGGAAGCAAAGGACAGACACACACAGGGATGCTGCAGGAAGTGGGAGGTGCCACACGTTTTGCAGTTGGGACAATATACACAAATAGAATAATCCCAAGGGACTATTCCTAGTCATAATCTATATACAATTTTAAGGAGAGCAATGCAGGTTGGCTGACTGCACAAATAGGGGCATAAACTCTGTACATTACCTCCAAACAGGCACCGTCTTTTTTCCTCCCACACTGCCACACAGGCCAAAAAGCTTCGGGTCCCCCCCCCCCCCTTAATATTTCCAGCCCTATTCATCTTCATGTGGTGACATCCAGAGGGAAGGGGACACTTTGACAAGTGGTGGAGATGGCGGGATTCTCAGTTGGGTAGTTTAGGTGATTTATGCATGCATGCCAACACTTCAAAAGAGGAAAGTGGGAGGATTTAAAATAAATAATTGGGGCAATGTATTTCTCCCAATTACTTCTATTGAAGGAGAGGGAATTTCAGTTGGGAGATAGCCAAAAAAGTAATTTTGGACTTTAATAATTAGGAGTTTCCGACCTGATTTGGGTCTATTGACATGTATGGTACATTGCATGTGTAGCCCACCTACCGTTCAAGTGGCTCTAGTGATGCACAATCAGTTTGGGAGTGTTTTCTCCTGCGTCTGGACCTATCCACTTTCAAGTACTGTGTCCCTTTTACTCCCTTCCGTAGCCACTCCCTGTTTCCCACCAACACCTCCTTTTTGCCACTCAGTGATTCAGTGTGCTATAGTACAACAGTTCACGATGAATAGGCGAGACCGGTAATACACACACATTGTTGTAATGTAGTGTGTTGTGGTTTTCACATGCTTTTGAGTTCACATATATCCGTGTACATCTCTGAACTGAATCCAATACTTGTAACACCTGGTCCTTGCATATCACTGTCTGTGGTGGGAAAAGCTTCTGAAGTTAGAAGCTAATTCTTGATGCGGCTCAGTCTACTGTGCTCTATTGCGTGTTGATGGTCTTAATCTGCTGCTTCTTGTACTTTTTTTCAGGGTATGCTCGGCAGCTCACATTCTATAACTCCGCTGGGTTCTTCACCACCTGGGCACGGGACCAAGGCAACTGGAATCTACCAAGCAACATATGGTAAGGGGGCCAAACACTTGACAGTAGTAGATAGTGAAGTTGACTTGGGATGCTTTATGACCACAAGGCGTCAATATAGATAAAGAAATCCATACGTGATAAGCACGGATGTGGACTCCACCTGCACAAACCGCTCAGGTTGGTATAAGCAGTGTTGAGTAAGACTTGTCTCCGTTGCTACAGCATGCAATACATCGAAATAAAGTCAACAAGGAGAACACACTTAGAATTGCTCTCAGTGACTACATGCACTAGTGAGGAAGTACAAAATGAAATATAATTATGGTGTTTACGTCACTCAGTTAGCCACTAGGCATTTGGCTTTGAGATTCACCTCACAAAGCACAGCAAACAGATGTGTAACACACATTAGTGTATCTCTGGACTCACTTCAGGTGTTGTCTAAAATGTGGAAATCTTAAAACACCAGTGGTACACATATGAATAAACCCCGCAGTATGAAAATGCAAGATCCCATCAGAGGGATGGAAATATCATCAATTATTGCAGGATGAATTAAACATGTAGATAACACAAAAGAAGGGCTAACATTTTATTCCCAAAGGAAATTGGCATCATTTGACAACATAGTAAAACAAAACACTTGTTTTTTAGTAAGTCTGGTTGCTACAGAATGCACTACCACTGGATTAAATTTTCCCAAGAGTTGTATTGGTACTGAGTCAAGCATACACATTTCTTAACAAAAGAATTGTTGCCACAACATATGACATAATTGGGTGATAATGCAGAGAGTGATTGCATGTAGCTAAGAGATCATCATTTTTTCATGTATAGAAATTGGACTGATAATGTGTAAACAAATGAAGCGTCCACATAAATCCAGTTACAAGTTTCATGAGACACAAAAAATAACATCTTGGGGCCATTTCCAGCTGCAACGTTTCGGTCCATGAGGCACAAATGTGAAGGGCCATCATCACTGCATTAAATGTTTTGTCAGAATTGCGCCAGCATCACCTCCAACTATGCCGTTCACACTGCCTTAAAGTGCTAAAAATCCATCAGTTTGAATCTGTCTGGGATTTATGTAAGAGAGCAGAATGACTTAAGAAAAAATAGTCATCAGAACTTCAGCTCTTAAAGTAAGTGTCTGGCTTACCATCACATTAACTTGCAGTCTGTTCAATTAAATCATAGGTTATCAAAAGTGAGATTACATCTCCTTGGACCACCATGAGCTGTATTAAATAAAATTCTCCTAGTTTCTATTCCCCGGGGCGTTTTACATTACAGGAGGGGCTCCTGCCATAATACAGATAGCACTGCAGCACATATACCTCTGGCGCTATCTTGAGAAGGTGTTCCCTCATTTGCATGGAGGCGTGGACTCATGCTAACGAGGGAAACCCTTTGCCTCTGGAGGCAGGCCCAGTGACAGAGGCCATCAGCAGGTGCACCGCTTGAGCGCCGGAAAGCTTAGGGAGGCCAAGACGTGAAACCAATTCAGAACAAAGCAAGCCTCTTCTGAACCCTTGTCTGGAGCTACCCCATTCTTATGGACCTTTGTCTATTGACCTTAATTGAGGAACTTCTCTCAATTTGCAAAAAGCCTCCTCCACACTTTTAAAGTTCAATCTGGGCTAATAACAGCTTTCACTTCAGATCTTCCAATGGTGAAGTTCCTGAAGTCTTTCTCCCTCTCTTCCACACCCATTTTCTGTTCTCATGCCCTCCCCCCCCCCCCCCCCCCCCGGGGAGGACTTGTCATCCTCCTGCCCATTGACCCTAGCGAGACCTCCTTGAATGTCCTATCACCTTTTCAGTCTGGCCTATGACCTCTTTCCACTACATCCTCCCTTTATCCCCACTTGGTCCCCCTTGTGCCCAATACTTAGTCTCGTTCCCCTCGTGCTACTAACTTCCAGCCTCTCTGAATCATCATATGTAATTCCACACCGTACCTATTCGCTTCAGAAGATGGTAACTTTGGAATTTTTCTAGTTCTTTTGTCTGCGGTTATAGGTTCCTCTTCTCTGCATGGGACCGTTTGCATCTCAGTAGTTTTGTGATCACACAGGTCATGCTCAGACCTTTGCTTGACAGTTAGTGGGGTAAAATAAATAAATATACAACATGGGGGACAACTACACGATGTGTTCGGATAGTCCCACTTTGCATTATTAAAGAACCCTCAACTGCTGGGAATTATTCTGTTAGGATTATGGCCAGGACCTTGAAATAGGGGCTGTACAATGGCATAGGCCTGAGTGTTTATCTGTGCATCTCATTAAAAACCAGTATTTTGCATACATTGAACCAAGGGACATGTACCTACAGCAGTTCAGATGAACTTTTAATTGATTTGACAAGACCAGCACACCTCCACCTTGGGGGGAGGGGGAGGGGGGGAAGAGCTTTAATTTCCTGGCACCCATCCACTCTGTGCCCCAAGCCCATGCCTTCCGCCACTGTGGGTCCCAGATCTAGAAACCGGTTGAAAGAATAGTCTTCCTCCTAGGAGAGAAGATAAATCCTTAGTCTTCTAAAAATACCCAAATTACTTGCCTCACTTTTGCCATCAGATATTGTGCATTTACAGCATGTTTGAGTTGAGGTAAATTGTTTCTTTTTGGGCAGCTTCGTGTCATTTCAGTAGCACGCCACCTCTGCAGCGTCCACTGGCAATGCCTGCGTACTGTTCTTGTTAAGTTTCTCTTCTATGTCTTTCAGGCTCACTGCTAGGTGTTACACCTGTTTCGCAAAGACAAAGGATATCATCTTCATCGATGAGACAATACTCCGACAGGTCGAAAGCTGGCTGGCACAGCAGCAGAACAAGACCACCGGGGCCTTCCATAGTGATGGCAGGGGCTACAACAACCTTGTGAATGTGAGTACCTCACCCTTTGAACTGTCCATCCCGATCTCCCTGGACGCCACCTGGAACGCTTCACCTACACCACATGGGTTAAGGTGGTTCTCTTGGTGGGGCTCTGGGCTTAGTATTGAGAAGCCTTATAGGGGTGCCTGATACCCTAATGAAGGCAAAGAACACCGTTCACCCTGATCCTCAGTTGAGGTGTAAAAGGCAGCTTTGTTTGGTGTGATGTGGAACATTCGTAACCGTGGCCCCCACGTGGTATCAATCAATATTTGTAAAGTGCGGCTACTCACCTGTGAGGGACTCAAGGCGCTGGGCCTTAGAGTGGTACACCTACCAATCTAATCGTAGCAGCCAAGCCAATAATCATGCCTCCTCTTCATCTGGTCTGGGCTTGCATTTCTTCCTTTGCACATCCCTGCTCCTTTATCCGGTCTCCTCCTCCCATCTGCTCCTCCCGATGGTGTGTGGTCTTAGAAGCTCATTCTGCTTCAGAATCTCATCCTTCTAAAGTGAAGCTGCAGTGATACTCGGGCTCAAGACAGCTGAAAACTCACTAAGCCCTTCCGCTTGGGTCTAGTTATCTCCGGGGGCTTCTTGGAGTCGGGGAGTTGTACACTGATCCTTGTCCTGGGAGGCTGCATGGATCTCAACAAGGCAATTCTAGCGTGCTGCCGCCTCAGAGGGGTATGAGCTGGACCCGTTGCCGTGTTGAGTTTCTTTTGCATGCAACTCGCAGGTGCTTTCCTCTTCCTACATAACATTGGCCACTTAAGAGGTTTCTATCAGAGACCACTAGTATGGGTAGGGTCCCTTTCGGTGAGAGGCCGCATCTGATTTAGGTAGGCTACCGTCTATTCAGCACATACTAAGCGCACAGATTCCCGAGACCTTCTGCAGGACAAAGAGAGTGAAACTCTGCTCCCTGACCTGAAGGGAACTACCAATACATCTCTGAAAGTGGTGTTTCTAAGTTCATGCCTCTCAGCAGGATCACAAGGCTGCAAATTAACCAGAATCTTCATATAACCCAAGGATCCATCTAGTTCAGAGGTCAGGTGTGTCCTTTCTGATTTCAAGCCCCATGACCTGCAGTGTCCTTTCATGCAGTGTAGTAAGTTGTGGCAAAGGTTGTGTGATGTGATGTCCTTTCCAATTAATCAATCTTTTAGCTAATTACTGGTTTTCAAACCATGAAATAGCCCGTCTTCTTTGTTGGCAGTATATTGTCAAGTATGTTTGGGGACAGCGTGGTGCCCACTGCCTCCAAGTAAAGCATGGGTGAAGGTCTGGTCTGGAATCATGGCCCTCCTTAGGGGGCATCAATGGAAGCCATTTTAAAAGAAATATCATGAAAGTAGAAAGAACCTCTCTTTATGTACATGAAGTTCTGATCCATGGCAGCCACCATAAACCTGTGCAGCCTCTGCTCTTCACCTCTGCTCTTCACCTCTGCGTCATTTTGTCTTTGTGCTGGTCTCTTGCCCTTCCTCGGGCACCTGTTCTCTCTCAGATCTCTCTGTACCCCTCCCTCTCACTAGCAATCTTCCCCTCGATCTCCCACCTTCTCTTTCTCTCTCCAGCTTCTTACATTTCTTCGTCCCCAGCCTGCATCTTAACTGCTTTTCTCTCTTTTCCAACCCATCATTTACCTTCCTCCTTGGTCAGTCAATGTCTTTGTCGTTCCTTGCTTTCCTGTCTAGCTCTCCTACCGGTTTCACCTAACCCTTCATGTTGTATTGTTTTACTTCTGCAGGATGACGCTTCGTTCACCGCCTACATCGCCTCTGCCTTCCTAAATGCCGGGAACAGCGTTTCGGTAAGGAACTTCTTTTTTCAGTGCCCATCTCTGCCCCTTCTCATCTTTTAAACTGGCTACATGATCGTCATGCATTAACACCACCTGTAGGCCTGGCTTTAAAGACCTCAAAGTGGTTTACTAATCAACTGGTCCGTTTTGGTGAGGATGGATGAGTAGATGAATCCAAACATATTCAGTGGTTGGATGCATGTATGTCCGCTTGAGCAGAAGGACAGATGAATGGGAGTGTGGCAGGAAGGATGGATGAGTGACTGGGAGCCCAGATGGGTGGAAGAGATTGCATCGATGAGTGAGAACCAGTGTCAGGACTTTAACGTTAAGTTGGCGAGCACGAGTGAGATGTCTGAACACGAGAAGTCGCAGCAGCTGACGCTCGCATTGATGAAGCTGCTGCTCGAGTAGAAAATCTACTCGAGCAGCAGAAAGAAGTTAGCGCCCTTTGACTCTCCATCTGATGCCACTAGAGCTGATTTTACTGCATGGAAGAAACCTCTGGTGCTGAAAACATTGCAGACAGCACGACTTACCCAAACTCCACTGCTCGTGGAGCTCCGCCTAGCACTGCAGAGTTTTTTCAGCACTTCATAGCAGAACTCCTCTAACTCTGCCCAGGCCTAACCGGAACTAGACTGTTTAAGATTCCCTCTGAATCTAAATCCATTCTTCAACAGATGGGTTTGATAGCACTTCAGGCTGGACCATGCTAATTCATGGATGTCAGCGATCCCTTGGTGAAAGTTGTCCATTGTCCCAATACGTTTCGGTACAGTTCTGCATTTAGACACTGCTGCAGGTCATTCTTACATTTTTACTGGAGCTGACTAAAAGGAAACCCTGGGATGGTCATTTTCTAATGGTCACAATGTGGGATTGTGGAGCTGGGGATCATTTCAACCAGTTACTTCAAACTTAACTTCTATGACTCGAGCGGCGCTTGTTATGACTCGGGTAGCGATGGTGATCAGGTGTCTCCACTGTGTGGCACGTAGGTTCATAAAGTTGCACCAACCTCCAAGTGATGTTCCCCTTGAACCATCTTCTTGCCAGTGAGGCCACCCAATCATTCCTCATCCAAGGGTCCAGGTTTGGTCTCTGCTTCTCCTGATCGTCAGTTTCTTTCTCTTTCCATTGTTGCAGCATCCAGTGGTCCGCGATGGCCTGAACTACTTGAACAGTATTGTGGAGACCTCGGATGACACCCATGCACAGGCGCAGATGTGTTACTTCTATGCCGTGGTGCATGATGAGGCGAAGCATAACCTTCTGCTGGGCAAGCTGGATGGCAAAGCAGTCAAGGAAGGTTTGTCATTTCTGCTTTTCCTAGTGTCCCTTTCTGAAGCTCTGAGACTTGTCCTGGGTACAGTGTAAGAGGAGAACAGAAGAGCCAAATATCTTGATTTAAACACTAGGGTGTAGAAAAGAGATCCTAGTTTATCTTGATCTGAAGGAAAAAAAAAGATTAAAGTAGCAAACTCTGCTAAGTTTAAGAATTTATTTTGCAAGGTGAGAAACTTTCCAAAGTGCAAGGATTGCAAAGTTTAAAAAAACAAATAAAAAAGTGACCGTTTTTGTGGCCCAGTTGGTGTGAAACATTGCCAGTGTTGTCCAAGTTGCAGTCACTTGGCATCCACGCCCTACACTTCTCAGCCAGATTTCCACTGTGGTCGCCAAACAGCGACTGTTGAACCCCTGCTGCTCAGGGCCAGGGGCCGCACACATTGGTAGCCGATACAGCGTCCTTGCACAGGGTCTGTTCTTAAACATTTTTTCTGCATTCACACATAGCTCAGGGATGCAAATAGCACCATCTGCAAGGGCAGGATTAGATTCCTCCTTCCCAAACCTGGTGGCAGGGATGGGCGCTTGCCGGTTTTCTCAGTAGGTGCTTTGGTGAAAGTCGGCGACCAGCCACAAACTTGTATGTTTACGGGGACTGACGAAGAAGGCGACCGACAATGCTGGGGCGAAGTGAAGGTGGAGGGTCTCTCTGTGTGACTTGGTACCATCTGATGCAGTACCCAGGCCCTGATTACAAGCATGGGTGCATTAATCACACATGACTAACAACACCATGGGGTACGTTACTTGAGTGCAATACATACCACCTATTATGAGTTGTTGGGGAATAACGTGTAGGTTTCGATGTTTAATGCACCAAGCTCTGCATGATGTGATAAATACCACACAGTTTCCCCTGTTAAACTCAGCAGATTTCAGCTGATGAAATTTAACGATGAGTGAGTTCTTAAATACAGTTTTTTGGGTGCATTAAATACCTAAAAACTTGTAATTCCAACCCGAGCGTAAACAGGGGTTTACTTTCTTTCTGGCACTTTCAGAAGATTCTGGATAAACTAGTAATAATCTAACAGTCGATCCCAACCTTTTTAGGACCTCAACCCACTTTTTGGAACAAGAAACTTTTCCAACCCACCTACCTTTTATAAGGGACATGAGGGGTGATTTAATTTCAGTTTAAATAATGTCACTGAAGCATGGAGTGGCTCGGCACTGTCATTTACAGACCACATATTTTCCACTGACGGCCACTTTGCACAGACATACATTGTTACTGATGAAACTATATAGCGCGCCAGTGGTAATGTGTGGCAATTGGATTTTACACTTATCATTTACGCCTCACCATGTAAAGTGGCCTGATTTCCTTTGACCCTACTAAAATCTGCTTCCCACACACTTCAGAATGTATGGCTTCATGTGCTTTTGTTTTCATAACTGCTGAATACATACAGATCAGTTTGTCGTTTTTACAGGAAACAAGATCCTACAGCCTTTCCTTTCACACTCCCTGTACTCCAGCAAGATTGTCACATAATTCACTTTAAAAAACTCCCCTTGCTCTGCAGTCGGAGAAAGGAGAATAAACACTGATCCCCATGTTAAGACAATAGGCTGCGGTGTGTCAGAAGGCATAGCCTGAGGTTTGCCTTCTGTCTTGGAAGGACAGAAAAATGACAAGATAAATATAGAATTTAAGGGCATCTTCATTTCTTGCTCAGACTTTCCGGACCCACACTTTAGACACGCCGGTCTATTAGGCCAGTGATTGGCCAAAGAACAGGTGGGATTTGTTGCCTTCAGAGTAAACTAAACCCTTTGAACAGTGAATCAGTTCACGGTTTCTGAATGTTGCAAAAGGTGAGAAAACACCTTCATGGTAAACACAAATAACTTGTGCCTAAATGTGAAACGGCCTGTAGGGAATTACAATCAGTTTTACTTACCAAAAGTGTTTTTTTTTCTTTTTCACAAGGAGCACCAAGAAATGAGTGAAGTATAAATGATTTAGTTAATATTCATCTACTCCTGTACATGTTGTGTAAATTGTCCCTTGATGTTCTTTCTCATTGAGCCAGTAACATTGTTGTCCCTCCTGACTGTCCCAGGTTCTAGATTTATTGAAGGAATTACCAGGAGGGTACCCGTTTCTAGCGGGTAGAAGCCGAAACAACTCCCAGAATTAAAGCCCTCAGTTGTTAAGTAACGACTTACTTTTTGAGGCAGTTTCACTCCCTGGAAATCCTCTCAAACGTACCTCTGTTTAGGCAATATTAAATATATTTACAGGATGGGGATAGGAAGTGAACATCCCAAAAATGGATCACAGTGCAGGGGAGGAGGTTTCTATTTGGGGAAACATATTTTCCACAAGTGAAAGTCTGAAATGTTCTCGAAACAAGGGCAGTGTGGCAGAAGAAAGTTTACAATTTGCTTTTGTTGTACATTGGGCTTATAGACTCTATCACAGGCTGCAGAATATGTTCTACCTAAAAGTAATATCCGCTTGTACCATTAATCGCATGCCCCAAGTATGCAAGAACTAAAGTTTGCTGGATTTATTTGCCTTTTTCTACATCGGGTGATAACCGAGTTTCTCTGGATTTAGGAATTTCAAATAGGTCAAAGTTTGGATAGTGATTCATTCATGTTGGTATTTTTTAATCTGTTTTTGGAATCCAAGATTTAAAAAAAAAAAAAGAAATCCACTTCTAATCATTGAATAAAGTATAGCGGTGGCTTCAGGTGTGTGGACAATCCAGAACCACTTTGGACATGTCCCGGGTTTGGCTTCTCTTCTGCTCATAACACGCCTGGTCATTCCGTGAAGGTCCGCACTGTGTGGGATTCACGGGAGGCGGCAGGGATGCGCCTGGAAGAGAAGGTTTGTTGACCACGTCTACACTGGAGCCTGAGATGTTCAAAAACGGGAGACTAGACCCGTGTAGGCAGGGCCAGCTTTAGGGTGGTGTGACGAGCGAGGCAGCACTGGCCTGAGCTCAGTCCAGGGCCGTGGGCAGTGAAAGCCGCCGTTTCAGTCCTTGTTTGTGCACAAATGACGACAGAAGAGAGACGAGGACTTAGCTGGGTTCTCCAGGGGGATTCATCATCCTTCCCCCAGCGGCTTGGCTCTCCGCTGCTCTCTGCCCCCAGGCTGCTGGCAGAGGAATGCCCCCCCCACCCCCAAGTCACGAGCCACACAGCGCAAGCGCAGACTGTGCTTGAGCTGTGTGGCCCTTAACTGGGCTGCCGTGCACACTGGGTGAGCTCCGCTCCTCTGGCGGGGCTGGCAGAGCTTTTGGTGAACGCCGGGCTCCAAGCGGAGCGCCAAAAACTCCATTAGCTCTGCCAGCGGAGCTCCCCGCACACACCTGGTGGAGAGCTTTCTGCTGTGGAGTGCAGGCTGAGAAGCTTGTGGAGATCCTTGCAGGACGGGTTATGACCTCTGCCTCTCTTTCCAGGAAATGCTGTGTACCTGAAAGGCCCGGAGGTGCCCATCTTCAGGGACTTCTCTTCGTTCCGCAGGAGGGCCCGTTCCTACGACATCTACATGACTTCCAACTACCTGCTGTGCCATCTCATGAGGAAGGACTTGTCTGCCAAGGACCTGACCCACGCTGCCGGCGTCGGCCAGTGGCTTGGTCGCCAGATGAACCCCAATGGAGGATTTGTCTCTTCTGCGGTAAGGTGATCAGTCTGGAAGGTACCTCAAATGACTTACATGACCCCCAAAAGTGCAGCAGTGTCCCACAGAGACCACGCTTTGGCAGTATGGAACTACATGTACTCTCATGAGGAGGTTCTGCTAGCCTGCACACTCACTGACAGTTAATGCTGGAGCTGTCATGTTACCCACAAATTATTGGGGTCACACGCAGTAGGTCCGCTAAGCCCCACAAGATTACTGTGAAACGTTCGGGGGGAAAAGTAAAACTGACAGGTGTCCCTCCCCCCTCCCCAATGAGTGATGCATCCAGTAGACATTCCTACATCTCAGACAAACCTGTCATTGAACCCCTCTTCTGAGATAGCATGGGCACAGTCCCACCCCGAAATCAGGGTCACACACAATAGCGTGTATTTCACACTCTGATTTATTATACACGGTCTGTCTACACATTGTAGGTTAGATTAATTGTATATTATATTAGAAACTCTGCAATAACTATACACATTTGGGCAAAGTTTGAGTAACCCCAACCTTTTCTGCCACACCCCTGTTCTGCGTCTGTAAGCCACCCAAGTACTACTCGGCGTCTAATGCCGAGTTTTAATAGTTCTTCCTGATATGCCAAGTTGTTACACCCTCTCCACACCCCTTATGTCCCTTCAGGCCTGATGTTCGCACTGAATATTTCAGGATCCCCTCCAGGAATTGGTCCAGAGGTCTGAGCGATATTTTTCCACGTAGGATAGTCACAACCTGTTGACCAAGACTGCCTACAGTGGATTAAATGTTGCAGCGTAAAACTGCATTCGTGGGATACAAAATGTGCTTGTAAGGCAAAAAATGGTTTAACAGAAATAAATATTGGATGGGCACTGACTCGTGCAAGAGCTCCCACGTCAGCCGCACTACAGGACACACATTGGCCAAACCATCGTATCTGCCTCGCCTGGCTCACAATTTCACATGCATGGGCTCATGGCGCCACCAAGCGTCTACTGTAGGTATAACACGCAAAGACACTTTTGTTTCACTAAACATGAAGCAGTCGTTGGCACGGTCTAGCAATCTCTAGTGTGGTAGGTCTCATTAGATCACATTAGATCTCGCTGAGGCTGTCCTTGCCCAGATGCAGAAACCACTTGCCCCAGTGAGTGACTATGGTCCATCCTGGTCACACCCTCATACCTTGCCATACTGATGGAGCAGGTGGATGAAACTGAGTGCCAACCAGGGTATCGAACACTTTTCACTGCTAAGCTGCATTTAATAATAATTACTGCGGCCCCTTGCAGGGGAGCTAGCCGCATCCGAGGGCTGTTGGAAAACAGCGGGGAGCAGATGTGAAATACGGGGGGGGGGGGGGAGGAGGGGATTTCTGGTTACGCCACATCTTACGCTGGCTCCGAGGCCTGGTATCTAGTGCTTACCAGCTGGCCCTAAAAGGATTTCAGGTGCAGCTTTACCAGAAGTAGTCATTCTCCCAGGGGTTCTGATCACACGGCCTGAACCCCTGTTCCAGTTGTGCACTGACTTCTGTGACTTGTACATTGCCAAGCTAAGTGACTGGTCGACAGGTTCAAGAACACTATTTGTGCCAAGGGACCTATGCAAAAAAGACCTGTTACCCTGGCCGATCAATGCACACGTTGGTGCATGCAAAGGACCCTCCGCGGTGGCCCCCAGGAGTGTCGGTGCATGGCTGCCTCACAGCAGGTGCATTCTTGCACCTCCTTTCATGGGGTGCCCGGGGCCCCGCATCCTCTGAAGTGACCAGGCTGCTGTTTGGGGTATATGTGAGCCTGCAGCGCCCCCTGCAGCCTGAGCGGACACCTGCACAGCCCAGCATCAGGGTGGGAGATAGAGCTGAGCTTATCATAGGTTTTTTCTGGGCTAATTTCTCTCTGCTAGGATAGGTTTCTCCGACGGTGGACCTTTGAAGCACTGGCTCCAACCGCAGGTCCTTTAATCCGTCTAGTATTAAAAACAAAAACCCGCTCACGCCCCCACCCTTATAGGGGCCCCGTGCACTGGCCAGCTGCAGCACTCTTCCTCGGAGCATGACACTGACATGTGAAGAAGCCTGCGCAGGTGGGATCTGCTGCTGTACATTTAATGGGAGAGTACCTGCACTTCTCACCGCTGCTGCAGTACATGTAATGGGAGAGTACCTGCACTTCTCAGCACTGCTGCAGTACATTTAATGGGAGAGTACCTGCACTTCTCAGCACTGCTGCAATACATACAATGGGAGAGTACCGGCACTTCTCAGCACTGCTGCAGTACATTTAATGGGAGAGTACCGGCACTTCTCAGCACTGCTGCAGTACATTTAATGGGAGAGTACCTGCACTTCTGAGCTCTGCTGCAATATATTTAATGGGGGAGTACATGCACATCTCCGCACTGCTGCAGTACACTTAATGGGAGAGTAACAGCACTTCTCAACACTGCTGCAGTACATTTAATGAGTAGAGTACCGGCGCTTCTCGGGGGCAGACAGGTACTATACTTAGTGAGTACCTCCACTGCCTTATTTCCATTTAAAGCACTGGGTATCGGAGCTACACAACAAACCACTCCAATGCCATAGTGTCACCACTATCACGATAGAGCAGCGCTCACATTTTGTAGCCGCTAATGATGTCACCCCAGCCAGGACGTACATAAAAGATCTCAGTGACATCCCCCCCGCTGGCCAGAACTAGCGTGGACCGTCCTGAGACCAGTCCATCTGTGCATGTTACTGGGGAGTCCAGCGAGGGCACATGTTCTCCCAGCACAGTGGGATCACAGAGGGTTCAGGACTGTCTTAACGATAACAGGGGCCACTGGAATTATGCGGTTGTGCGGCTGCGACGATTGTCTCATAATTGTAGATTTGTCACATTTCGCACCCAATCCATCATCTGTCACATAACCTACAGATTTTAACAAAACAAAAAAAAAATCGCGCTCAAACGGTTCAAAAGTTACTAAAAACGCAGCGAGATGTGTTGCTGCACAGTAGAAGCCCCTTTGCAAAGGTTGATTGGCCACTTTTCTGTATCTTATTGTGATATTAGGTATTAAACTGATACTAATGCAGTGCAAGTAATGCCCAGACAGGGCTCACTTTCACAATGACAAAATAATGAGGTCATACTGTAGCAAAATGTGCTGCATAATGCAGCCTAATTTGCATTTTCTTGCTGCATAAGTTACTTAGCCCTGCGGCGTAATTTGACCCTCCCCTGCCGCATTTTCCGGTAGCCCTGATGATCTCTTTGGAGGAGGGG
The DNA here is from genome assembly GCF_031143425.1 of Pleurodeles waltl. Classification (NCBI taxonomy): domain Eukaryota; kingdom Metazoa; phylum Chordata; class Amphibia; order Caudata; family Salamandridae; genus Pleurodeles; species Pleurodeles waltl. The sequence continues at coordinate 12,289,622 of NC_090446.1, forward strand.
GTACACAGCTGTGTGAAGGCATCAACCTCTCTTGTCAAGACCTCTGGAGCTGTGTCCCTCCCACCCCCCAAACTGTGCACGCAGAACATCAGTCTGTAGCAAGAACCCCCCCATCCCTTGTCCAACTTCTGAAGAAGGCGTTGTTATCTCAGTCCAGGGACATCCTTTCCTCTCACCCGGGACACCTGAAACTTTTCTCCCAAACCGGAAAACGTCTGGGATCTGAGCAGATACCAGCGACCCACACTGTGTCCACCCTCCCCCACTGGAAGTATCCATTTGTAGATCAGCTGCTGAGGGAAAGGCCCTCAAGGAGTTGATGCTTTTACAGACCTCGCTCCTTGGTTGAGCAGCCAATGTAAACATCATTTAATGACTTCAAACTATCTGCGGCCACCATTGCTTCTAAGACGTTTAAATGTGGATTAATCCCAACACCTTTAATATTTCTTCATGCCACTTAAGTCTTTTATCTTCCTCATTCTGTACAGTGACCGGGGGCTCTTTACATTTTCCAGGGGGCGGTGGGATCCACCTGCATGTGCAACAAGGCACATTGCCCACCCAGTTTAACCCTCAACTGGCGATTTTGGTGGTTTCTCCCCCTGTCCTTCGAGCCAAAAAATAGATGGTTTCACACTGCATTCAAGAGCACAATATACAAAGGAAATTTGCTAGTGTTTGAGAGCTTACATTTAGTGTTGAAAGATAAATCCTGTCTGCCTTAGCAAACACCATGCATGCGCCTATCTGCGCGTTTTGTTCCTGGACTGGATGGCACTTTAATGAGGCAGCGTTTTGCACTTTTCTGCATGTAGGAGTGCTTGTAAAGTGCCACAGAGCGTTCAGTGTGGGGCTGCCTAGTGTGTCATGGGGCTGCCCAAAACTGCGGCACAGGGAGAAACCCAATGCATTACAGGGCTGCTCAGGGTGCCACGGGGTCTGCTTAGGGTGCCATGTGACTTCTCAGTATGCCACATGGCTGCTCAGGGTGCCAGGGGGCTGCCCAGTGTGCCATATGACTGTTCATTGTGCTGGGTACTGCTCAGTATGCCACGCAGCTGCTCAGGGTGTCAAGGGACTTCTCAGTGTGCAAGGGGGCTGCTCAGTGTGCCACATGGCTGTTCATTGTTTCAGGGACTGCTCAATGTGTCACGTGACTGTTCATTGTGCCAGGTACTGCTCAGTGTGCCACATGGCTGCTCAGGGTGCCATGGGGCTGCCCAGTGTGCCATATGACTTTTCATTGTGCTGGGTACTGCTCAGTATGCCACGCATCTGCTCAGGGTGTCGAGGGACTTCTCAGTGTGCAAGGGGGCTGCTCAGTGTCCCACATGGCTGTTCATTGTTTCAGGGACTGCTCAATGTGCCACTTGACTGTTCATTGTGCCAGGTACTGCTCAGGGTGCCACGTGGCTGCCCAGTGTGCCAGGGGGCTGCCCAGTGTGCCAGGTGACTGTTCATTGTGCCAGGTACTGCTCAGTATGCCATGCGGCTGCACAGTGTGCCCTGGGGCTGCTCAAGGGGGGTCAGACCCTTACAGAGTACACATTCAACAGTTTCTTCAATATTGCTATGAAACCAAGCTTTAAAACCTGCCACATATTGACGTGCCCCATATTGGAAAGCCGCAGGATATGCCACGTGGCATGCTTCTCCATCACCTATGTGGGATTCCTCCTCTTCTCAATCTTTCGTCTGATCACAGCAGAAGCCCTTCAGTCACATGAGCGCATGATGAAATGCAATAAAAGATGCCCCCACTTTGCCACAGGTAAATATGTGCTGTTTTCATCATTGCTCCATGACAGCAGTCTGGGTTCTCTCTCTGTGTGACCTTGGGCAGGAGCAGATGATCAGTACAAGAGGGATGGACAAAGAATGAGGCACAGTAGAGGTGCGGAGCAGAAGGTTGGCCTCAGTGCCTGAATATCCTCATGGGTGATAAGCAGCGCCCTAAAAATCGACATAACATGTGGGGGGTCTCAGGAGGGGGAACAGAGGAGCCGTGACTGGTGGCGCAAGGCAGCGGAGCGAGGAAGGAGGGGTGATGTGATGGGGTGACGTGCGCTGGATGAAAAGGCATCCCCTAAACAATGAGTGACCATATAGGGTCCCTGCGACGTTGAAGAGCTCTTAACTTTGACCTTCTCCCCATAACTGTTTGATGCTTGCAAAATTTTAATAATGAAGAAAAAATACTTGAAAGTATATTTGGTTGGGAGGAATTCTCAGCAAACCTCCACTTTTTTTTTTTTTACAGGAGAGTTAGTTTGCAAAAGTGTTTTTGCAGGAGTGTTCATTTTCAAACCTCGTTGCGTTACTTTTCAACTACAGTGAAAGTTGTGCACTTGGTCAGTGGTGTTCAGAGGCGCTGAGCCCCCAGGGATTGTTTCAAACTCCCTTTAAGAGAGCTGCTCCATATGTGGCACAGTGTGGCATCACTCGCCCTCCTAACTCATGCCTTTTCTTGCGAAACCTCATCGTATGCGGTTCCAACCGTATGAGACTCTTCCAACCTGGTCTTTACATCTCTTATGTTTACATGTGCGTTTCCAGGACTGTGTATAATGCCTAATCTCAAACCCAACGCTACTCCCGCTAGAGGCATTACTTCCCTCTTTGTAAAGTAATGCATGTTTACATTTCCAGGACACGCCCACCGCCTTTGAAGCCTTGTCCAAGTTTCAGCTTCTCACCTATGCCCCAAATGGAACAAACACCGTGAACCTCAACTCTGGCGGAACCCAACTTCAACAGTTCCAAGTAACCAAAGACAACCAGGTTCTTCTGCAACGCGCCACCTTGCCGACGGTTCCTGGGGTCTACTCAGCGAATGTGAGCGGAACCGGTTGCGTTTACTTGCAGGTGAGTGAAGGACGGCACCATCTCACCCTGGGGTTGATGCAGATAAGGAGGTTTACATAGTGAAGGTACTATGGTCCTGGGTCAGAGTTCATCAGTGGGCCAGTACGCGCACCTGTCAGATCACCTCTTCCTTGCACTATAAGGATGAACATGTGGCTCCCAACTGAGACCCTTCAAACATACTGTTCATCTACAAACACTTCTCTGAAGGCAGCAAGGACCACTTCTGTCTCCTTTGAACCTTAAATCCTTGAGCTCTCCTACAGGAGTCATGGATTGACATGAGGGCCTACACCCCTACTCCTTCCACCATCAAAAAGTTGTGTCCAAGTCCTGTACTGGAAGCTGCTAATGCAGCGTCAGCTGTTTGAATCTTGTTTACTCCTTGTTTGTTTCACTAATGTCCCTATTTGACTCATCAAGACGAGACCCACTATCTCATGAAGCCACGTCTCATTGAATGAACATCCAGTGATGCCTGCTGAGGGGTGGGGGGTGTTATTCTTTGACTTTTGCTGGTGGTAGGTACATGATGTGGACTGGAAAGGTGACCTATTTGGAATTTGTTTGGTTGTGTTCCTCAGAACGATTAATACCGCTCAACATTGAGAACATTTCTCATCTCTTTTATTTTGCTCTCTTCTGTTGTAGACCACGCTTCGATACAATATTAAGTTCGCCAACATCAAAACCTCATTTGATATCAAAGCTTGGACATCTCCAGCGACCTGCGTCGAGGGAGCACAAGCAAAGTTCGATTTACACATTAATATCAGGTACTCTTACAATTAAAGAGTTCCCTCTCTATAGTGTGAATAGACAGGATTTCAGTCCTATCTGAGGACAGCCTCCAACCCTTTTCAGGTGATCACATAATTCAGTCAGTCTTAGATTTCCGCCATGCATCCTCTGCTAGTGTCTCGTACTTCGTCTGTAACCTCTGTTGTGAGTGGATATTCTTTCTGTCTTATCTTTTGGTGAAAATGAGTTGCTGTAATCAATGTGGCTTGTGATGCACACCGGTGGACCTAACTCGACCCCGTGGTGCCTGGGGGAGCTGAAAGTGAGACAGGCCAATCGTTGAATGGGAAGTGTGTAAAATACACCTACAGAGTCCCACCAAACCTTTGCATAAATGCTGAGCTCTACTCTCCCATAAATCTCTCCAAATCAAGAGGATGGATTATGAAGGTTAACAGATATATTCATATAAACCAAAGGCAATACTGACATTCTCAGTGGCAGCTTTGTAGTGAATGGTGACCTCTCCTTTAAATTCCCACCTCCTTTAAGTGGGAAACGTTTGATTTGACCAACATGTCTAAGGGCCCAATAGCTCCTGTGTGCTTGTGACCGTCTCCTTTGGGGTTTCACTGGAGACCTTTAGAAACACCGGCATGTCTTTGGGTTTCACTGGTGACCTTTAGAAACACCGGCTTGTCCTTGGGTTTCACTGGAGACCTCTGGGAGCACCCGCTTGTCCTATGGTTTCACTGGAGACCTTTAGAAGCACCGGCTCATCCTTGGGTTTCACCAGAGACCTTTACAAGGACCGGCTCATCCTTGGGTTTCAGGACCTGCTCATTCTTAGGTTTCACTGGAGACCTCTGGGAGCACTGGTGTGTCCTTGGGTTTCACTGGAGACCTTTGGGAGCACCAGCTTGTCCTTGGGTTTCACTGGCGACCTTTACAAGGACCAGCTCGTCCTTGGGTTTTACTGGAGACCTTTAGAAGCACCGTCTGGAGACGTGGTGTGGGGTGGACTCCAGGCTCCCTTTGAAAGCTGTAGGTCTGGCATCCAGTTTGATGCTTTGTTGTATGCCCAGGGGACAGACCTTAATTTGACAGGAGCCATGAAGAATGGTGTATTTTCTTTTACACTTTCTGATTCATGAAATACTATTTAATGTTGTTTGAGGCATTCCCTGGTTTATAATTGCTCAGTGAGACATGTTTGTACTGTTTTTGTCTTTGTGGCTTTTTATGTCAATCTGGTTTTTATGATTTTTTTTTTTTGCGTTAATTATGAATGTTGATGGAGAGATATTTCTAAGTAAACTGAACAGCCTTCCCTGGTTAGTTAAAGGTTGAACATTACAGTTGTGACATCTTAGAGGAAGTCCAGTGGTGATCTTGTTTCCCTATAATGCCCAGCAGACCAAACTTGACTTTCATCATAGCTCAAGAGCTAACTAGAGTTTTAATGTTTCTTTCAAACAGTTACACTGGGAGCCGGAACTCCTCCAACATTGCCATTGTGGACGTAAAGTTACCGTCTGGACACAGATCAGATGACGCCTCCCTGAGAGAGGTAAGGGGTTGAAACTGGGCAGAGGTTGGGGTTTGAATGAGGTGGAGGATGAAACAAGATGGTGGCGAGTCCACATTTGTCCTCTGCTCCCTTCCACCACACACAGTGGAAAGGAGAACAGCACATGAAGCTGCTCAGGAAAATTCACCTGAAACTTTATAAAAACGTAGGGCCATATTTATGAGGCAGTTGTAATGTTTGTACCATGCAATGTGGTGCATGTCTGATGCAAAACTGTCAGGTTTTTGAAGCCATGCTCTTTGCATGGCTTTGAGCAGCTCCAAAAATCTGACGTAAGGCAGTGCAAATCAATGCATCGCATTTCCCTGCCCTGGGAAAGCTTTCCGTGAGCGTTGCCGTGGTTGTTCCCATTCAAATCCCATCATTTCTAATGCTTTCCCAGGTTTACAAGAACATGTAATCCTGGGAATGAGCAAACAAAATACCTCCCCAGGGGAGGAGCAACAAGTAGACCTATCTTTACTTCTCCTCATGACTTCCTCTTTCTGTGTGCTGAATTCCGCAGCACACAGAGGGATATGCGTCTCTATTTTTTTTTTTTTTTTGCGCAGGAAGGTGCCCGTTCCTGCACAAAAGCAATCCTGCATGCAATGCACACAGCCTTGCATCATGGTGCAAGGGTGCCTGCGTTGGCGCTGGGCAGCCAAGACAGCACTTGTGCAGGGGAAAAGGCAGGAATGTGCTGTTTGCTTTAAATACAGCACATTCCCGCCCTTCCCCTTTGACGCAGGGCCGTGCAGCAAGGTGAGTTGCTGTGCTGTGCCACTCTCCCATAAATATGTCCCTTATTGTAGTCATTTCAGTGACAGCAGTTGATGTGAAGTGCAAGGGAACTATTCAACTATGTAATCGGTGCACGCTGTAATTATAATTACCATTGGAGTCCTTCACTGATGAGCCCTATAATTCGAGAGCCTCTAAGAACCCTTTCCAGAGCTTGTAATGGGGGCCATCGCCTAGTACTTCCCAGTGTCTCATCTTCCACCGGTGAGGCATCCAGCCTCCTTCCCTCATGGTGCACGTAGAGTAAACATCCATATCATAGCCCCGGTACTAACTAGCCCACCTGGTCGTCCTTACCTGCCTTGGGTTCAAGACCCGAAGCTCACTGGACCGGATCACAGGGGCCTGTTAGAGTGTCACCCCTGTGCGAACGGGTGCTTCTGCAGGGCTCGCAGTCCTATGTGGGGCAATGTTTATGGCACCTGGGTAATTACCAGCAGTTTGCATCCTTAGTTACCTTTTGGCAGGTCAGACCTGCTGGAATATTAGGGGAAACCCATCATTTAATAGGACATGTGGACTTTGGTGTGGTAAGCATCGAAGTCTGCATGTTAGTCCCTAAAAGTCTGCCTAGGCAATAATTATTTCATGTGCTAAATTCCAAACCCCCCAGTGCAGAATTGTTGTTGGGTGTGAGGTAGTAACGAATACTCAGACCACCTTTCTACCCTTTCTGTCACCTGCCTTTGGCAATCATGAGCCCCCATAACTGGTCCTCCATAAATGAAATGAGTGAGTAACCCTGCAAGACTTGGGCACCTGGGGCAGCTGCTGGCAAGATCCGTTTGGATTTCAGCAATTGTTATGCATCACATAATCCCTGTGTAAAGGTTGTCCAGAGTTGCACATGGCTGTGGACTGACCTGTGAATCAGCCAGTCCAAAGCCTAGATCTGTGGCCCTTCGCTCAAGGGCCAGTATGGCTGGAAGCTGGGAGCCCCACTCCTAGCACCATGTACATTCCCACCCCTTCCCTGTGCTTGGCAATACTTGAGTAGCAGACCACGAAACCCCACAACTCCCACTTGTAAGAAATGTTAGAGTTGGTTGTATACAAAAATAAGCTTCTTAGTGACTGTATGTGCGATGGGCACTGTAGCCGTTTCATACTCTAAACAACATTGGTGAGTATTTAGAAGGAAGAAAGGTGGGGTGCAGTACTTTTAGTGGGAGAGTACCCGCACTTCTCAGTAGCAGAGAGTTACTCCAGCCCAGTGAGTACCTGCACTTCTTAGCAGGGAGTTACTCCGGCCCAGTGAGTACCTGTACTTCTCAGTGGCAGAGAGTCACTTCAGTCCAGTGAGTTCTTGCACTTCTCATTGGGAGAGGGTTACTGCGGACCAGTGAGTACCTGCACTTCACAGTAGCAGAGAGTTACTCTGGACCAGTGAGTACCTGTACTTCTCATTAGCAGAGAGTTACTCCGGACCAGTGAGTACCTGCACTTCTCAGTAGCGGAGAGTTACTCTGACTCTGTCAGTACCCACACTTCTTAGCAGGGAGTTACTCCGGCCCAGTGAGTACCTGCGCTTCACAGTAGCAGTTACTCTGGCCCAGTGAGTACGTTCACTTCTCATTAGCAGAGAGTTACTCTGGACTAGTGAGTACCTGCACTTCACAGTGGCAGAAAGTTACTCCGGCTTAATGAGTACCCACACTTCTCAGTAGCAGAGAGTTATTCTGACCCAGTGAGTACCTGCACTTCTCAATAGCAGAGAGTTACTCCGGCCCAGTGAGTACCTGCACTTCTCATTAGCAGAGAGTTACTCCGGACCGGTGAGTACCTGCACTTCTCATTAGCAGAGTATTACTCTGGCCCAGTGAGAACCTTCACTTCTCAGTGGCAGAAAGATTCTGTGTCCCAGTGAGTAGCTAGGAACACGCTCCTGGAGTCCTGCCTTGATGTTGTGATGGATGAGTTGACCTGTGCAGTCTTGATTCAGTCATCTGCTTGCCCATTGTTGGCTCGGGGTTTGATAGTGGTCGCCCACAGTCACCCATCCTCTGTACCAGTGCTCCCAGCCCGGAGGGGTGTTCAGCTCATGGTTTCTCAGAGTTCCTTCCCAAGCTGTGTCCGACTCTACAAGGTGTTGCCAATCAGCCTTCAGGACCGCTCCCTCTACCAAGAGGCAACGAGCGCAGCAAGCCCAGGAGCTCTGCACCAGTCTGTCTGTAGCCCAGCTCTGCACCTCACGTCTGGTGGTGTGTGAGGATCTGTACCTCTGTGGGTCCTCCCAGACCTTTTGTTCTGCTAATATGTGAAATTGTCCTCACTGAGGTGTTGAGCCTCTGCTGAAACCAACTGAAGCCAGTGGTTGCAACTTTGAAATGGAAAACCCTGCCTTCCCGGAAGTCAGCTTGGAATTTGTTTCCTGGAAGGCTTCTTGTGTCACTTGATGTAGTAGATCCTGTGTGAATGACCTAACTGAGTGCACCGATTTAGCTCTAAACCCCAACCACTAATCCTCGGGGTAAATGGGAGAGCGAAAGTGTGATCGAACTTGTACAGTGTAACCAGGAAACATTGGATCAGTACTGGTTTCCCCACTTGAGCAACTTGTGTGACCCTGCGCAATTGATGTGTTTTATTGCACTGTGACAACTTCTGGGTGGGAGCAATGCTTGCCAGTAGTCTAACCCCCCTTGGTATTATTCAGGGTACCCTTCCAAACCATCGACTTTTGCCCAAGGTGCCATTATAGACAGATGGGCCCCTTATGCATCGCTTCATCCCTGAATGTCAGGGGGGGCACTTGTAGAAGACCACACTGGTGACCCTACATTGGTTTTGTCATAATCAAGCCTGGCCAGTGAGGTGTAGCTTGAATCCTGTGGCACAGCAAGCGAGGGACCCTGGTCTGGGCATATCCTAGGGCACTTGGGTGACCAAGGACCGGGGGGGGGGTATGGCTTGGGTTGTCACCGTGCTGGTTTTATACCGGCATCACTTAAATGTTCTTGACAGTAATACATGTATAGGAATCTCCCCTAAAACTGGTATTTTTCTCTGGGAAGGTGGCAGCCCTATCCTTGGCTCAGTTTCCCAATTAAGATCTGGCGTAGCCATCTTTAGTGGCGTGTCTTAAAACACGTTGTTCCTTTCTAAATGTTTAGTTGATGTGCTGTACTTTTTCTTATTTCTCTTTCTCTCTTCACCTAGCTGAAGGACCAGAGGGTGATTCCCAGATTTGAGACCTCTCCCCCTGGCCACGTCGTGTTTTACTTTGATACAGTAAGTGAATATGTGTTATTTTATTCATGTCCAAGAAGATAAGCTCATTCGAACTCTGAGATCTGTCTCTCCTCGTGGAATGGTGTTTGAAGTTCCAGTTGTGGTGGACTTGAACCGTTGAGTGCCTGCATCCTTGGTGCATTTAGTGAACGCTGTGTGACTGGTGCAGGTGGTTGATGGCTCCTATGCAATACTTTGAAATAAAAAGAAGTGCCAGGGGCCTTGTCAGGAGGCCACTGCAACTGGCACCACCCATTGCCAATGTCCGCACTGCCAATGACAATTTAGACTTTTTATACATTAAAAATGACTAATACCTGCTACCCAAGCTATTCGTTTATGCTTTGGGTGGCAGGTATTAGTAATTTTTTATGTATATAGAACTCTTAAACAAGTGTTGTCTTCATTACAAAATTAGGCAAACAGCGCCACCATGTGGCTTTCTGTCATAGGTGCAGGTTTTGGCAAGTAAGTGCCACGCCTGAGGGCTGGGAACCACCGGCTCAAATTAAGCACTGGCTCTTTGTTCCTCCTCTACAGTGTAATTGATGCGTGCTTTACTTTTATGCTTTACTTTTTGCTCAGTTGTCGCTCCTGCCCAGTGGCTGGAAATCCATTCATTTCCATTTTACTCAGATAAGCAGCTTGAAGACTTGCATGATCTCTGCCCCTGCACATCTCAGCTGTTCTCATTCCTGATCTTTGTGAAACACAGTTGGCCAGTTTGATACTTGGGGTTCACTGGTCACCTGTGGAGTCTCAGCAGAATTCTTCCAACCACAAAAAGAGCGTTCTTGTGGTGGGACCTCTTTATTTCGCTTTATCTTAGGTCACTACTTGCCTTACTGTTGGGTAGACAGATACCTAGAACCGTTCGTACTTTGCTGTGACACGGACTCGCTGCAGAGACCAATGGCCAAGAAAAGAAAGTAAATTGTAGCGGGCTGCAATGCAGTTGGTTTAGGGGCGGCCACAAGCAGGATTCAGGAGTCTCTCATGGACCCCCCTAAAGTCTAAAAGGTTCTTTCTTGGAACTGGGGCAGGAGTGAAAACTCAACAATGGGTGTGCAGTCTGGATGTGTGAAGCAAGGGTGTGGCAGCAGGCAAGGCTGTGAGGCTACAGGTAGTTTCCATTAGCAAGACCCTCTGGAGACAGAAATCTGTGATGGAGGCTAAAGGTGGCCTCAGCTGGTGGGACAAAGGTGACAAATAAGGCTGTGAGGCTACAGGTGGCCTCCATTAGCCGGACTCTCCTGTGAGAGACCAGGCTGTGAGGCTACAGGTAGCCTCCATTAGCCGGACTCTCCTGTGAGAGACCAGGCTGTGAGGCTACAAGTGGCCTCCATTAGCCGGACTCTCCTGTGAGAGACCAGGCTGTGAGGCTACAGGTGGCCTCCATTAGCCAGACTCTCCTGTGAGAGACCAGGCTGTGAGGCTACAGGTGGCCTCCATTAGCAGCACTCTCCTGTGACAGGCAAGCCTGTGACTGAGGCGAAGTATTCAACAGTTAGAAGTAATTTGTATGTCAAAAGGATTGTCTTTCAAGTGTGGAACTGGAAGGGATTTAAGCGGTTGTGGAAATCTCTCCAGCAGTATTCTTCGCACATGATTTGTAGTAACCAGCTTTAAGATGCAGTAATGACCTCATCCGACAATTACCTGTGATTGGTCACTTTTTTCTGGTCTCGCTTCATAGATCTTATCAAAGCCCCAACTGACAGCATCTCTAAAGCTCCCATCACCCACCTGACTCTCCTGGAGCCATGAATTGTGACCTTTTCATCGGTTCCATGTAAACTACACAGTCCCATGATGGTAAACGGTGGAATGCGTGAAGATAGTCTCACCCAAGCTTCTCGCCCATCCTAAATAGGAGAAAAAGGACTTCATGTAGTGGTGAGCAGGCTAGGTTGCAGACCAGGGTTGGCCACAGTGATAGAAGAAGAGTTGTGTAGGTGTGTAAACACATCCCCCCCTGTACTCACTACTGGCAGGTAAGTAGGGCCCAGGGAGGGCAGAATCTTCCTTTGTTGCTCATGCTCAGCTGAAAGATCTGCCAAATCTCTCCCTAATATTTCCTGTTTGTCATTTTGAGTAAATAAAACCTAAACTCTTCCTAAACCTGATCAGAGAAGAAATGTAGGTCTGAAAGTATAATTTACGCAGCAATTACTCTAAAGCACCTGCTGTGTTTGTTACATTCTTAAATGCTGCACTCTAATACGTATTTTTAGGGATGTGCCTACTGGAAGGATATTTTCACCTGCATTTCAAATATAAATTAAATTAAACACCACTTTAGCTGTCGGCCATAGCTGATGCCATTAACCGAACGAAAACACCTGTCTCCATCTCTCTGAGTACTATGGGGTGCCTGTCTATTTCTGCTGTGGAGGTCGCGTGTACACGGTCGGGCTGGGCAGTGCCAGCCAGGCCTTGAGTAAGTAGCTTCTCTGGGATTCAGGTATAAGTGATGGGTGATGGTGACGGACACTGCATTCGCTACAGTGCCTTTGTATAGGTGCCCGTGTCAGGAGGCCACTGCTGCTTGCACCACCCATTGCCAATCCCTGCCTGCCAATGCCATCACCAACACAAAGACTAACTGTTGCACTCCTCCTTGTGTGACAAGTCAGACTATTCCAGTCCCCAGAGCTATAAGAATGGCTTGCGAGGCAGGCGCTAGTCATTTGTGAGATGTATTGAATTAACAAACAACCGTTGTTGTGCAAGTCACTAAATTAGTCAAACAGCGCCACCATGTAGCAGACTATCATATGTGCCAGTGTTGACAATTAAGCGCTGGTGCGGAGTACCAGAAGCCACCAGCTCAAATTAAGCACTGGTTCATTATCAGTATTCTGAGCCAGGATTACACTTCCCCTTGTGGCCACCTGCTACTGGGTGGTCTTTCACTGCCGATCTAGATGACTCAATCCTTCCTTGCGATCACGTACCTCCCAGGCAGGGGAGAGAAGACCCCCCACAGTCTCATTTCAACCCAATCACTGCCTTCCATCTTCCTCAACTATGTGTTGACTGAGTTTTTTTTCCTTTTGTCCTTAGATTTCCAGCAAGGTAACCAGCTTCTCCTTCAGGGTGGAGCAGACGACGAAGGTAAACAATGTCCAGAAGTCGAGGATTATAGGTTATGATTACTACGAGATAGGTAAGATGGCGGCTGACATCTCTACTCACTGGGGAATCACACTGCTGTTCAAAATGCATAGTTTGTGAAATGTGTGGGTTGGTTGGTTTGGGTGGAGGGGTCTTGAGTGTGGTTCATAAAGTCATATTAAGTACAAAGATGACCAGCCTTGTTTAAGAGCAGAGGCATTCCTAGAGTCTCCTGTAAGCTATGCATGCCACCACATCCATGCATTACTGCATCATGTTCGTGACTATAAGCGAGAAAAGCTTCCTGTATGTGTAAGACCCTCGTGTAAGCTATTCATGCCGCAGCATGCGTCACTGCATTGTATTCATGACTGTACTGGAGGAAAGCGTCCCTATGTGTAAGGCCCATGTGTATGCTGTACATGCCACAGCATGTATGCATTCCTGCATTGTATGTGTGACCATAGGTGAGGAAAGCTTCCATATGTGTAAGGCCCATGTGTAAGATATACATTCCCCAGCATGCATGCATTACTGATCATATTCATGACCTTAGGTGAAAAAGCTTCCCCATGTGTGTAAGGCCAAAGTGTAAGCTATGCATGCAGCAGCATGCATGCAATACTGCATCGTGTTTGTGATCACCAGTGAAGGCAGCTTCCACATATGTGTAAGGCCTGCATGTGAGCTCTGCATGCCGCAGCATGCATGCATTACTGATTGTATTAGTGACTGCAGGTGAACAAAGCTTCCCATATGTGTGCGTCCCAATTGTAAGCTATACATGTTGCGGTGTGTATGCATCGTATTTGTGACCATAAGTGAAGAAAGCTTCCCATATGTGTAAGCTATACATGCTGCTGCATGCATGCATCGTATTTGTGACCACCAGTGAAGAAAGCTTCCCATATGTGTAAAGACCACGTGTAAGCTATGCACGCCGCAACATGCATGCATTACTTGTGTAAGCTATACATGCTGCGGTATGCATTCATTACTGCGTCGTATCTGTGACCACCAGTGAAGAAAGCTTCCCATATCTGCAAGCCTCACATATAAGCTATACATGCTGTGGTGTGCATGCATTACTGCATCGTATTTGTGACCACCAGTGAAGAAAGCTTCCCATATGTGTAAGGCCCACGTGTAAGCTATACATGCCGCAGTGTGCATGCATTACTGCATCGTGTTTGACCACCAGTGAAGAAAGCTTCCCATATGTGTAAGGCCCACATGTAAGCTATACCTGCTGCGGTGTGCAAGCATTACTGCATCGTGTTTGACCACCAGTGAAGAAAGCTTCCCATATGTGTAAGGCCCATGTGTAAGCTATACATGCCGTGGTGTGCATGCATTACTGAATTGTGTTTGTGACCGTTGGTGAAGAAGGCTTCTTTCTGTGTGTAGGACCCACCTGTAAGCTTTGCATGCCGCAACATTACATAATGTCTAGATTACTAGAGTTAATGAAATCATTAAATTTACCTCCTAAATGTTTGTTCCCAACAACTTACGCAACAAGAAAACTATTTTTCTAGTTACATGCGCACTTGAGAACACAGATCAGTGGCTCATGACCATTTGAACTCAAACCACAAAAACATGTGAATGTTTATCAAGTAACAAAAACCCACTTGACAGGTGGTTTGTTGCAGACCTAGCTTGGATTGTCGAGGGTTGTTGGAGTCTAGTGGTTTACTCTTTGGCTTTTTGTTGATTTTTTTTTTTTTTTTTTCTTCATAATGTGGGTACAAGGCCTGTTTGCTAGTGCTCCTATAAGTGATTCACTGCATCTCTTCTTTTCACAGATGAGTTTGGCTATGCAGAGTACAGCACCCCCTGCAGCAAGTCCTCTAGCCCAGGTAATGTATTGGCAGACATCATACGACACAATTATGTCATGGGTGGCACAGTCTGGTCAGGGAGTGTAACGCTGTGTATTGGAAGTCTGGGTGAGCAGACTGTGGGGCAACAGGATGACACTCAGTAATCACTCCTCGTACCTCACAAGGTGGCTCCAGAGGTTTGTATGCCCATACCTACTAGCTGGACCTGCCCAAATCAAGGATGTGCATATTGGCATTCAATATTTACACCTGAGCAGAAGGAGGCTCCGGGGACATCTATGCTGCCTGTAGCTTAAAAGAACAACAAAGAGGCATACTTAGGAGCCCTGTGTGCCACCAAAGTGTCACATTTTTTTTGATCCTCCAGCGGCACAGACTGCAGAACCATATTGATGAGGACATTTAAAGCCACTTTGCAAGGCTTTTCATGGCCTCTTAGATATGGAGTAAGGCAACATGGTGCAAGTCACTGCTCTGCCTTACACTGCATCAGGGGGTGTTTCATGGGCGTGGCATGGCGGTGGGTGTTCCCACACATCACCCATGGGTTTTGAAGCTGCCCCAAATTTACAAGGACGTGTAAACATGAACGCATACGCTTCTCCAGGAGAGGTGTAATGAGGAGAAATATCTCTCCTCCTTTTTTCCTCTGTGTGTGGCATCCTGCAGAGTGCAGTCTCTAAAGTGCACTTTGACACTTGTGTAGCACTGAGGGGCATATTTACAAGTCCCTTGCACCGCAGACCCACATCTGACCACACAAAGCCACGTTGTGTGGCTTTTCATGGCATCAAAGACTTTGCATTTAGCAATGCAATGCAAGTCACTGTGTTTTACACTGCATCAGGGGGTGTTCCATGGGCATTGCAGTGGGTGTTCCCACGCAACACCCTTGGGTTTTGACGCATTCCCAGATTTACAAGGACGTGTAAACCTGAGAATGTGTCAAATCCTTCCATCTCCTAGGGCAGGTGTAACGAGGAGAAATATCTTAATTTTTTCCTCAAACGCCTCCATGGATTGTTTTTATGCGGGATGGTGCCCCTTCCTGACAAACAGTTCTGTATGCAACGCATGCACGCTTGCATCATGGTGCAAGGGTGCCTGCATTGGCGCTAGGCAACCAAAGGGGCACCAGTGCAGGGGGAAAGGACAGAAGTGCATCGTATTTCGTAAATACGGTGCATTCCTGCCCTTTCTCTGTGGTGCTGGGCAGCAGAGCGAGGTCAAATTCTGGCACAGAGCGGTGCAGCAAGTAAGTAAATATGAACCTACATGTTTTATAAAGGCTCCGATCGGAGCAGAAAGAGGCTGCTGCCACACGTTTGGGGTAGTGTGGAATATGTGTTTAAAACAACAGAAAATACCAATGACATGCAGAGATCCAGTTTTTCTTAGGTGCCCACAGCTGGCTCAGCTGAATGCTGAGGTCTGAAGACCGAACTGCGTGTAGTCTTGTTTCCACCTCATGCCTCTTCCCCCAACCTACCCTTCCTGATTATTTGTCTCATTTCAGGTTCTCTTTAATCTCTTCCCCCTTCTCACCATTTTCCTATCATTCTCTCCCACTTGCTGTCTTGCACTGGGCTAAAGTCTGATGATGGAAAATAAATCGTGGGCCCCAAAAAATGACTGTGTGGAACCACCTCCAAACTCTTTTCACAAATGGCCGATGACTTGTTGGGTGGAGTTTGGTGCAGGCATACTCGGTGGTCTGAATTAACATTTCCAGATGGTACCTCAGCACCTATCACAGGAGTAGAACATGTGGAACAATTATTTCTCAGAGCCCTTGTTAAAACAATTATTTTCTTTTTGTTTTTCAGACCCGATCACCTTGCCTCCTCCCAAGGTAAGGACTGATGTAGCGAAGGCCTAGGAGGCTCCTGCTTCTGAAATCGGATTTAACGTGTTGGGCTGGGCAGTGTGGTGGCGAGGAGGGTGGTTGGTGGAATACATTTCTGTAGATGCCTTGCTGTTGGTTACAATGATTTGTGATGGGAAAACCTCTGGAATCCAGATTGCACATTAAACTGCATTCCCAAACATACAATCCAAAGTTCAACAGTTAAATCAAATGGCCCACTGTAGATTGTGTACTTGGGTTTTCTTCTCTCCAGTATAGGATGTGTCCGAACTCTCTGTAAAATTTCTACTAAATTCCCACAGAAACCTGTAATAATTTTTTAGAAAAATTGTATATAGTTTATTTCTTTAGCATTCCACCTTGCTTCCAAAAGTGTTGTATGCCAAAACTATAGGCTGGTAGGGCATCCGGATAGGTATGGTAATGTTAAGAGCGCCCCCCCTCTGTGCCCCGCATACATTTTATTCTCATTGCCACCTGAAATCATCGAGAGGGGAACCAATGTTGTCTTACGCCCTCCTCCCAATCACTGTGGGTTACTGCGCCACTCCCTGTAGACCCGCCATTGAGGCAACTAACGCACAAAGAAGGGCAACCTCCTAGAATCTGTTCGCTTTACAATGGTCAATAGTGTTTTTGTTTGTTTTAAACCAGACATTAAGGGCCATATTTCATGGTGCAAGGATGTCTGCATTGCCTGTATGATTGTTTTTGTTCAGGAAAGAGCAACTTCCTGCACAAACAGTCCTGGAAGGTTGTTTCCTGGTTCAATGTGTTCTGCATTCTGCAGCACACATAGGAGGAGGATAAAACAAGAAGAAATGAAGATATTTGTCCTGCTTACACCTCCACTTGGGAGGCGTAAGGCTTTGGCGCATCCCCAGGTTTACAGGCTCTCGTAAATCTGGGGATGCATGAAAATTCCATGGGTGTTGTGTGCGCTAGGGAGGCATTCCATAGGCAATGAAGTGTGTTTTCCCAGAGTAAAGCAACCCAGTGACTTACGTGGCTTTGCTTTACTCCATATCTATGAGGCTATGCAGAACTATGCAAAGTGGCTTTGTGTGGCCTCAGATATGGGTGAGAGGTTTGCTCCACCGATGCCCACTAGAAGTGACGCAACAGTGGCACAAACCTCTCATAAATACGCCGCAACCTTGTGTCATGAATCCATTTATTCTGTTTTGTTTTGCCATTTGCCAGGGCATTTTGTTTTTTACAAAGTGGGGATAGTTCCCAGTTTTGCCCAGAATTTGTCCAATTTATGATCACACTGAAAGATTATAATACATTTTTGGAAATAATTCCTTTATGTGTTTTAATAACCAGTTTTCATTCTGTTTTCCAGGCAAAGACGGTGACTAAGGCAGCAAGAAAGTCCTCAGCTCCAGGGACTACTGGATAAATGCCCCCTTGGGTATTTCCCTTCATCTGTTTGGGCACAGCTACTGTGGCAGTCAGTGACCGACAACATGGACATCTTGTGCAACCATCTTTAGAATAGTTGGTTAGACCTCTGAGCCTGTAATTCTGGTGATGACAAATAAAATGTTTCCACAAAGCGCTGTGATGTGGTTGTACCTAAGCGGTCAGCAGGACGAAGAGGGTGAGAGAGTGAAACAAGCACAGTTCATATCCTTGATTGACCATTCGCCTTTTAAGAGGATCTTCATACAGTTCTCATGCTGAGGGTGTGGATTCTGCTTCAGTTCCAGGGTAATTTAAGGGTGTATGGGTTCAATGAATGACATCAGTTTGGGGCAAGTATTGTAAGGTATCTAAGAGCTGGACACAATAACCGCTGCAGGATTCAGTGCAGATGTGACCCCACACCACGGACAGGTGCACACTTGGATTGTCAGTGGACACAATGTGATGGTGCACTCGTTCAGTGCTTGTTGGGCACAACCAGTGGTACCGAGGGAACCCCCTCCACAAATAGAGATCAAAATTCAATGGATTGACCCTTGTTTGATCGCCTTCACCTTGAGTAAAGTAGCTCCATCTGGTGGAAAGGAGCGAGTCATGGGAACTAACTTCCACTAGTTATTGTGTCTTCTGCTAAACAGCTCCAGTAGTTCTTACAACTATTTTCAAGGTTCCAATATTTTTGTTTCCTGCTGGTCACGTAGTTGTCTAGTTTTTCCAGTTGTAATTGATCCTCTTGTTAAAACTGATTATTCAATCTGTTTCACAACAGTAAACGAATGAAAAAGCTGCTCAAAGGATCCATTTTCTGTTTTGAAACCTTCAACTATTTCTTTAGCCGCTTCCCACTCTTGTACTTTTCCCACAGTTTTGCTCCTGTTCTGGACAATGCTGAGTTTACACTTCAGCCTCTTCGCCCCTGAAATCCATCAACGTGCAATACCCAGTTTTCCGTCTCCTATTAATGTGTAAAATAAAATTCCCTGACGTCGTATGGTGTCAACAGACCTGTGGGGGTCTCAGTCTCACGAAGAGGCTGAGCCGACCAGAGCCTTTCTGTTCGTAGGTGAGTTACCGCTGGACAATCATTGGGGTTCATTGTGCCAATGGATGTTTTCATAGTACCTCAAAGCTCCACCACTCTGCCTTCTAAGACTTTAAGACTTCCATACACAATGATGGACAAGGTAACAGCCCATATAGAAATCAGTCAGGGAAATATTGTCCACGCCTCCTTTGGTTGCAAAGCATTCCATTTATTGGATACTCTCAAATGATACACCTAACTCATCTGTGGCTTTTCATTTCAGATTGTTCGAAATATCGCAGACATATCTTTAGGCTGGGTTGCAAATTTCTCCTACCTTAATTTAATTCAAAGTTAATTTATTTAATAGTCCCATGGTCTCCTTCTCTGTCTTTTGGGGCTCAACTCTGTTGGTTTTCTCTCAATTTTTGTATACACTCTGAAAGTGATTAATGTTTTTTTATTATAAAAAAAGGCGTACAATTAGATGGAATGTGAACTTCCATGGCAGCTGAGGTAAGTAAAACAATTGTGTTTAAATGTATATTGTGTGTGCTTGCAGGTGAGTGCATTCATGTGTCAGAGAGAATGTAAGTGACAATGAGTTTATGTATAAGCATGTGTGTGGCGTGTGTTGTGAAATTGAAGGTCAAAGGGCATGTGATGTCACTTCCACTACACCTGGCATGGTTTGAATTGGCGTTCATGGGCATGAAAGTATTCATTTTAGTAATAAGTCTCCCCATATAATGTATTGCTCTACAATTGATTTTACATTTATTTTGATAAAAACTGCAATATGTCTCCAAATATCAGCCTATAAGTTCTGAAAATACAAACATTTTCATCTTGGATACACAATTTGACATACATTAACATGAATTCAACAAGCACTAGGTTCTAATTTAGTAGGCAGTAAGTAGCTTGCGGTGTACTCTGAGACCCCTGCACTAGACGGAGTCTAGTGTTCTACCTCTCATGCAGCGAGTTACTGGGGAGTGAGTTCCCAGTCAGCCTCACTCACTTCTTTCAAACACCACTCCTGTATGAAACGAGTAATATTATAAAATATGCAGCAATTCTGGGACTTTCACAGCTCCAGATGGTAATGCATTAATTTCCCCATGTTTTAGAAGCCTTGAGCAAAGTTTTAGTAAACCCAGTGGTCCCTTTCACAGTAAATTAATAATCTGTATTGAAGGTGAGGCAGTTTGTGAATCTACACACAACATCCACTGGGTGAATTAATGCCTGATATACACTGTACACATCATATCTTATGATTATGAGGCAGACTACCAAAGGATAAGTCTGTTAGAACCCCGTATTGGTCATGAACTATTTTACCAAGAGCATCTGCGGCCTGATTTAGAACTTGGTGGACTGGTTACACTATCATAACAGTGGCAGATATCCCGTCCACTGAAATTTAAATACCATAGAAGATAACGGGATTTAGATTTCGGCGGACGGGATTTCCATCTCCATTGTGACGGAGTAACCCGTCTGCCGAGTTCTAAATCACGCCCTTGCTTCCTGCAACCATCAGTAAAACCTTTTACGCGGTCTGCCGATGTAAGCGCAAAGCTGGTCTTCTCACGGAGTACCAGCCCTCACCATTGGTTCTCTCATTGACTGTCCTATCTGCACCACCTTGGAGGTGTGACCGCCCTTCTCCCAGCAACATCAAAATGAGATCCTGACGGTTCACCTGTGTATGAGTGGCTACACTAGCCACCTACTACCAGGCACCACCACACAGAAGCAAGGACTGGGCTTCACTAACACACACAGTGGTGCGGAAATGTAGGTGCTTGATCCAGAGCAACCCTGCAAGAGGTAGGCTGACCACCGGGTGTCCTGGATTTGCCGGGACAGTCACGGTTTTCCACCAGCTGACCCAGCAGACTTCAGGAAATTAAGTCCCGTCCCGGTTCTTTCGAGACGGTCAGCTGAAAACTGTGAGAGGTGCCTTTTTTATGTTTTCCAAAGTAGGGATAGTAGGGACAGAATCTCCATTCCTCCTTCCCACCTTGGGGACTAGGTTTGGGCACCAGTACCACTGGACTGGACCAAGGACTGTCAGAGGGCTTAATTACCTTGAGCTCCAACATCTTAGCCACTTCAGCTTTGATGTTGGCCTTGACCTGGTCAGACAGCCTGTACGGCTTTTTTTTTTTTTACAGGAAACTGTCACCAGTGTCAATGTCATGGACACACCAATTGGTGAGTCCAGGGGTCCGGTAGAACAGACTAGCAAACTGCTCAAACTTTTCTGCAGTCTTTTTGTTGCTGGTCTGTCAACTTGCGAGAGAGTACCACTCCCTCCACTGACCCATCTTGTTCATTTGAGGACAGGAGGTCTGGCAGAGGTTCACTCTCCTTGTTCCCTTCATCAGTGACCATCAGCATGGCCAGTCTGCCCTGTCCTGGTGGGGTTGCAATCTGTTGACATGCAGGATCCTATGAGGATTCCTGGGGGTGCCAAGGTCACCAAGTAGGTGACCCCACCCTTTTTCTCCAGAATTGGATAGGGCCCATTCCATTTGGCCTGAAGTGCCTTAGGAGCCATGGGCTCCAAAACCCACACCAGCTGTCCTGGGTGATACTCAGGCATGGTAGCCTTTTGGTCATGCCAGAGCTTCATGAGCTCTTGGCTGGCTTCCAGGTTTCTGCTTGCCTTCTTCATGTACTCAGCCATGCGTGACCGCAGGCCCAGCACATTCTCCTTGGACTCTTTGAGAGGCTTCTCCCAAGACTCTCACCAAGCACAATGGACCTCTTACAGGGTGCCCAAACAGTAATTCAAAGAGGCTGAATCCAACCCCCATCTGTGGCACCTCTGTAGGCAAACAGCAGCCATGGGAGGAGAACATCCCATCTCTTCCTGAGTTTGTCAGACAAACCCATGATCATACCCTTCAGGGTCTTATTAAATCTTTCCACCAGACCATTGGTCTGTGGATGATAGGGGGTGGTGAACTTATAAGTAACACCACACTCATCCCACATGGCTTTCAGATAGGCAGACATAAAATGTGTGCCCCTATCTGAGAAAGCCTCCTTTGGGAATCCCACTCTGGTGAACACACCAAGTAGGGCCCTAGCCACTGTGGGAACAGTGACTGTCCAGAGGGGTATTGCCTCAGGGTACCTGGTGGCATGGTCCACAACCACCAAAATGTACCGGTTGCCTGAGGAAGTTGGTGGGTCTAGGGGACCAACAATGTCCATCTCCACCCTCTCAAAGGGAGTCCCAACCACTGGCAGTGGTATCAAGTGAGCCTTTGGCTTACCCCCTGCCTTGCCACTGGCTTGGCAGGTGACACAGGAGCTGCAAAACTCCCTGACATTTGGGGCCGATTAAAAATGGTTGACCAGCCTGTTCCAGGTCTTGATCTGTCCCAAATATCCAGCTAAGGGAATATCATGGCTTAAAGTGAGGAGGAATTCTCTGTACTCCTGGGGGACCACCACTCTCCTGGTTGCCCCTGGTTTGGGGTCCCTTGCCTCGGTGTAGAGAACTCCATCCTCCCAGTAAACCTTGTGGGTCCCACTGGTATCCCCTTGTTTTTGCCTGGCAGCAGTCTGCCTTAGGCTCTCAAGAGTGGGACACTCTTTGTCCCTGGCACACATCTTCTCTGGTGGGCCCACCTGCCCCTTGCAGTTCTGCCAAGTCAGGGAGAGCTTGCAAGGGAAGTGGCCCTCCCTCAGAGGTCAGGTCCTCCCCCTCAGGGTTGGATTCCTCCTGACCCTCTGTACTTGTTGGGGTTGGCAAGCCAGACCCAGTGCACTTTCTCTTCTTGGAGGCCTGGCCCATTGTTCCAGGGTCCAAGTGTCCAGCACCCTGTTGTGCTACCTGTGACCTGGTCACAGCACACACCCATTCAGGGAGGTCCAGCATCTGTGCATGGACCCTTCTCTCCACCTCTGACCATTCAGATGCTTCAAGATCATTTCCCAGCAGACACTCTACTGGGAGGGCAGGAGCTACAGCTACCTTCTTAGGGCCAGTCACACCTCCCCATTCCAGGCTCGCCATGGGATGGAGTTTGGTTCTGCTATCTGCATAAGCCACTTGATGGAAGACACCAGGTAAGACCTGTTCTGGAGACACCAGCTTCTCTGTGACCATTGTCACACTGGCTCCTGTATCTTTCAGAGCTTCCACCTCAGTCCCATTGACTTTAGGCCTCGGCCTATACCTCTCCATGCTGGGAGGTAAGGTGGCCATAGTTGCAATGTCAACCCCACCCACGGACACTAAGATGACCTCTGTGTACCCTGATCCCAGCCCTGGGCCAACTTCCACCCCCATCCCTACACTAGCAATCCCCTGGGATTGCCCACCAGTGGGGGGCTTCTTGGAGCAGACAGCATCTCCTCTTTTGTGTCCAGGTTGATGACACTCAAAGCACTAGCTGGCCTTAGCAAGCTCCTGAAACGTTCCTGCCTTAACAGGATCATAATGCTTCACCTGATACCTTTTCCCCTTAGAAGTGGAATGGCTCGGGCTCCCCCACCCTGAGAAGTTTTTGGGGACTCTTGTGAGGACTCCTTGGGCTTTTTATCATCTTTCCCTTGGTTCTTCCCCTGAGAAGAACCATGTCCTCCCTTTTTCTGATCACCCCCTAGGGGTTTCTAGTTAACCCTAGTTCTTAACCAGTCATCTGCTGCCTCCCCCAGCTCTCTGTGGTTGGTCAACTTAGAATCAACTAGATACTTGCGGAGCTTCTCTTGGACACAATTGGTTAGAAGATGATCCCTCATAATCAAATTGTGCAGCCCCTCAAAGGTACTTACCTTGTTGCCCTGTATCCAGCCCTCTAGTGCTTTAACTGAGATGTCTACAAAGTCCACCCAGGACTGGGTACTTGCCTTTTGGATGTCCCTAAACTTGAGCCTATACCGCTCTAGGGTCAGACCAATCTTTTTAGTTAAGCATCTCTTCATACTGCGGTATGAGTCTGCCTCCTCCCCCTTCAAGTTTAGGAACCTATCCCTCCCAGAGTTGGGGACCAACTCCCAAAGAAGTGAACCTCAGTACTGAGGCTTAAATCTCCTCATCTGGAGGGCCCTCTCAAAGGCCCCCAGCCACTTATCTATGTCATCCCCCTCTACATAGGCAGGAACCACCCCCTTGGGAAATCTGGGCCCAAAAAAACCAATCATGGACACCTCAGCTTCTCTGTCGCTGCCACCATCTCTTTTCTCTTCCCTTGCCCACTTTTTCTTTTCTAGGGCTAGCTTCTCTGCCTCCAAAGCTATAAATGCTAGCTCGGCCTACAGCTCTCTTTCCCTGAGGGACAGGTTTTCTCCTCCTGAAGGGGCCCCCTTCCCCCAACTAGCTTTGGTATGCCCCTAGTGACTGTGTGCAGTGAGGACCGGCCTTCCCCCTCATTTAGGCTCAGATGCCCTCCCTCCCCTGAGTGGTTGGAGCTAGCATCCTCCCCTGCTTCTTCCTCCTCTGGCGCTTCCTCTGAGCCTACCTCTTGGGCCTCAGCCCATGCTGTCAGGGATTTAATCAGGACATGCTTCCTTAGGTCAGTGGTTGCAGGCAACCCCCTTGCAGTACGCAACCCCCTAAGCTGGACTACTGTCAGTGTGGGTAGGCTAGCCAGATCAAGCTCCATGGTTCCCTAGTTTTGTGTCAGCAAATGTTTTGCAAAAATTGAAACAAAAATTTAGAAAAATCACAAAAATTCAATATTTGAAATTAATCCAAATTAAAAACAATTTTTGCACTAGTACAATTTTAAAGGATTTTTTTATTGGTCTTAATTAAAACTATAATGTGAAACTGAACACAAGTACAGGATCCCACCACTGCGCACCATAAATGTTGGAAAATGGGTTATTGGCAAGGGCAGGTAAGAACCTACACTTAGCAATAGGCCACTAACCTCACTTAGGTCCAGTTAGGTCTCAGTAAATTAAACCTAGCTCAACCCTTGGTAGCTTGGCAACGAGCGACAAGGCTTAACTTAGGAGACCAAGCGTAAAGCATTAAAATATCACAAAACAGTAATTGAATAAAACACAGGAAACAGTTTAAAAATGCAAAATCTATTTATAAAAATAGATTATATTTTTATCTTTAAAATGACACCAAAACAAATACAATCGAATAAGGGGAACCAGAGAGATGAATTTTTAAAGAATTAATGCTTTCTAGCGCCTAGAAGCAACTAGCGCTCAAAGGGTTAAAAAAAGTCACACTGGAAAGAAACAAAGTCCAGAGTACAGGCCACCCACGAGGTAACACTGTCACACTTACTTTCAGAAGTGTTTGATTCAGAAAGTGGTTCACAGCACTAGCCAAGGTTTCAGAGGCTCTGGTGTGCCTCTTGGGGTCTGGGACTGCAACTCCCACAATGCACCACTTCAACTTATGGAGTTGCTCCAAACGTCTCCAAACTTCTGGATCTTCTTCCAGAGGTCTTTTGTGTCCTTGAAGTTCCACTACTTGATCCAAGGTTCCAGAGGCTCGGAGTTGCTCCTTGGGATTTGGGACTACAATTCCAGAATGCACTTGGTCAGAATCCTCAAATGGCCTCTGGACGCTAGTCAGCTGGGCTCTGCTTGCAGGACTTTATGCAGGGGACTCTGGGCAGCTCCTTTGTACCTGTAGCAAACAGGGAGTCCCTTCTTGAAGCAGTAGAAGACAGGTAAAGTCATTTTAGTGGTGAAGCCCAAGTATGCAGCTGGGACAGTCCTCCAGAGTGCAGTGTCCAGGTGCAGGTCAGGGGTCCAGCAGGGCAGTCCTCCTTCTCCTGTAGTTGTTCCTTGCTGGAATCTGATAGGGATCCGAGGTGTGGGTGCAGGTCTGCCAGTTTAATCCTTGCTCCTGGGTGAAAAACAGGGGGGGTCCTGGTTCTCCAGTCAGGGGCAGGGTCCTTCCCCCTGTGATGACTACTTCCTGGGAAGTGTGGCAAAAATAAATCCCAGGGAGCAACATTCCTCAAAAATCCATTGTGGCTGAAAGTGATTTTTGGAGGTTACATCTGGCTGAGCCCACCCACTGGTGTGGCTAAAAATCCTAAACACACCCCTCTCCTAATCTAATCATGGGGCACCTAATTGTCTGGGTTCTCAGGATGTGAGGGTGTTGCTGGGTTGCTCCAAATGTCCTTCCCTGCCTTTGAAGACCAGTTTGGCAGCCCTTCCTGTTTCACCATCTTCTGAGGGGAGATTCCCTCCCACAGGCACATCTCCCTGTGCTGAGCCAGGCCACTTCACACCTCATCAAGGTAGCCTGGCCAGGCTACGAGGCTGGCCAATCATAGCACAGCAGCAGAAACACTGCTGGGCTGAAGCTGGCAACTTTTCAGGTAAAGTTTAAAACTCTTTACCTGAACAAGTTATATTAAATCCCACAACGAAGTTGTGGGATTTATTATAACAAATAATTTGATACCAAACTTCTGATATCTGTTACTTGAGGAGATTTTAAGAATTAAAACAGTCTCCCCATTCCAGCCTATGGAGGCCATTCACTACAATGAGGGAAAAACAAATTTGGCTGTTTTACCTCACCAGGCCTTATAAAACTATTTTTATAAGGTCCTTTCTTATAGTTACATGGCACCCAGCCTTTAGGGCACACCTTAGGGGTGATTTATATGTAAAAATAAGGTTGTTTAAGACTTTGGAACTACTTTTGATTCCAAAGTCGAATTTGCATGTAACTTTAATCTAAAAGCAACGAGCAAGGCAGGCCTGCCTTTAAAATGACACTGGGCACCTCAGCAGTGCACCTATGGGGGCACTACCTATGCTGGGGTCCCTAAACCGCCATGCCCTACCATATACTAGGGACTTATAGGTATGTTAAGTTTTCCAATTATAATTAGCCTAATTTGCATATCCACGTTACACAGGGCTGTTCCCTGGGTACTGCTTACCAGACCCAGGGCCAGTGCTAAGAGTCAGTAACCACCAGTACCTATCCAAAACGTTTGGGGGTGACCAGGTTAAAAAGGAGGACTTTCCTACAGCCCCTAAGTGATTTGCCCAGAATCAAAGGATGTTGAGGTGGTGCATGTCATTTAACATACATTAATCTGGCCTGCGCAAAACTTTCTCCTTATTAATACCAGTTTAACGCCTAACAACAAGAGTCAGCGACAAAGTGAACAGATTACCTCTTTAAAGGATATGCCTCTCTGAAGAGTATGCCAGTCACAGAACTGCATCATTCCAGTGGCCCTTTTTCTTAATAACCTGCACCAAGAGAAGACACTGCATGCTTAATGTGGGTTACATAAATGATTGTTATAATTTTATTATTATTGTTACTACATTCGTTGTGCGACGGGGTTATGAAGAGGAATGCACCTTTAGGACTGCACTACGTATGCTTGTGCAGTCTAGGTCGCCAACACAGGAGTTAATATTTTCTCTAAAGTAATACATGATTCCTATTTATGACTTGTGAGGCACTGATAACTTGTGGCTGATGCAACATCTAATTATGCTTCACAGACTTGGACACATCTGCTCTCAGCATCACCACAACATTGATCTGTTTCAGGGCAGCGGTTCACGGCATCTTCAATACACACAAATATTCTTGGCATGTGATCAGATTATTTCTAAACATCTTCTTTGACTTTAAGAGAGGTCAGAGCTGAGTCACTGCCTGAGAGGAAACAACTGTCTTAGCTTTATCTCATTGTGTGTTCTACGACTACACACCAGAAGTACTCTAATGCTGTATGCTTTGTTTGTTGCATTTGGGTGTAGCGTAGACTCTCATCCTAATGAGACTACTGGATTTTTGGGCGGCAAGATCGTTCACAGTGTGGGGGACTAAGTCTGACCCACGGCGAAGGACCCTTGTCACCCCAAATCCTGGTTGAGCTCCGGCTAACTAGCAGTGCCTTATCTCTCCCAAAAGGAAGAGACAGTTGGGCAGTCGAGCGCATGACATCTTAGTGCTTCCCAGGGAAGTCATGGTCACTCAGGTCCCAACCAGTTCTCTCATACACAGTGTGGTCTCATATATAAATGACAAAGGCAGTTTGAGTTTTAAAGATTGGTTTAATAAAACGACTGCATTTTAGATAACAAGGCGTGAGCCGCAATAACCAGAACCATCCAACACAGTAGGATTGAAATAGTAACGAGGAGAGTGAAACATAAGAATAATGCTATCATAGGGCAACTAGATTACGTTCTTTCTCTAAGTTACATTTTGAGCACAGCATTTTAAGCTCTAAGCCTGCCTTTCAGGTTCCCTCGGGAGGACATCAACCCTCATACCTGAGCAAAGGCCTGTGACCTGAATCAGCATCTGCAACAGGGCAGTCAGCGTCTAGTTGTGGGTTCCTGGTCGGAATCTCCCTCTTACGTGTACCAGGACTAGGAAGTGTTTTTATAATTAACACGCCGGTGTTCTAAGAAACGTCCCTACGTAAGAATGTGTACTTTCTACGAACCCTAAAGACTAAACTTCTACCACGTCTATCGGCAATGTACCAGACTGTATCCTTGACTGAAGCACAGAGCGAGCAAGAATGTATTGTTTGAGAACTTCAGTGCTGAAGGAAGCTAAACAGTGTGATAGAAGAAAATAAAACAAGACCGTGAAACTGGTTATTGTAAAATAACAGTGCGAGGCTAAATAAAATGCATCTAGGGCATAGTGCACAGAGGCCTAATACTTTAAGCAAACGCACAGAAAGCTACATTAAAAATGGCTACACCACATGGGGATGCACAAGTTCTCCTTCAGAGGGCATATGGTCTAACCAAACCTTGTGATGTAAGGAAGGTGCCTTATGGAGTCATCTTGTGGTTAGATGACATTATTTCCAATTTACCTTAAAAACCTCTATGGGGACTGCAACATTGGCACAGTTCTATTTTGCCTGAGGAGCTGATAATTGAACGGCTCCCTGGCCCAGCTCTTCCAACAGAATGTCCATTGAATGGCTGGACCAAATTAACTCTCACATGGTTTGTCCCAGCCTGTAATGGCATAGGCAAGCTAAAAATAATGGAGCGGAATGTTCCTCACCATGTCTCAGAATATTGTGTTCGATAGTACAATTCACATTGAGCTGTTTGCCAGCTGAAAAAGGTCTGTGTGATTTCTCATTTATGGCTGTGCCACACTGTGTCAGAACCGGAAAGGGGACCAAGCATCAGTGTGATATAACACAAAGCACCACCACTGCATTATCCAGTGCCATGACAGTGGCCACCATTGGCTGGATCACTGCTCACATCCTGGTCTGCAGGAATATTTTGAATGCAACTTTTTCCCAGCACCATAAGATATACTTGTCAAATGATTTCCTGGGAAGCAGGAATATGGGCTTTTGTGCCCCAAAGCACTCATTGTCCGATTCAGTCATTTGCATGGATAGGCTCAACTTACTTGTGTAATTGGCTTGACTTACAATACCGGAATATGAATTTGAGCTTATAACTCAATGTACACACATAATATAACACCTGTAATATGTAACATTAGATTTAAGTAAATCTGCTCTCCTGGGTGTGGAGTGAGTATTCCACAGTAGGGATGCCATAGACAGTTTATGCAGACTGACAAATTATGAATTGGTAACTACTTACAAAAGTTCTCAGCCTGGAAAGGTTTAGAGATTTACTGTTGTTACAGACAGGAGTAAATCATTTCTCAGTAACAGAATGAGGGGAACATTCATACATTTGTGGAGTTGTCGGAGATCTCCATCACGAAAAACACTTTCCAGGTGGAAAATGGAAGGGAAAAGTTTGAAAAGGTAATTACCTTAGTAATCACTTTTTTTCTCATACAAAATTGTTTTCCATGAGCAGTTATGTAAGTGTAGCGGCTTACGATTGTGAGCACTTCTGAAAAGTTGTGACTGTTGCAGGCTCCCAGGATTACTTCTGGAATTCTTCAAGAATTTCAAAATCAGAATCAAAAATCTCCCCCTTAATGTAGGAGTAAACTTGAGACTGTAGGTTTTCTTAGTGAATGCGGCCCCTTGTGTCTAAAAAAAAAAAAAAACACACACAAGCGTAGAACATAACTGGAGGAGCCATCACTCCTGACCAGGTGGCAGCCCAATGCCCCCTCCCCCCTGTGAATATTAATTACTGTTTCACTTCTGTAACTCTAACTTGCCATTGGAAATTGAGCTGGTGGTTTGTGGTCAGGCAGTCTTTGTTTGCTTCTGTACATAGAAGTTTGGCCTAGTTTGCTAGTTGCATGCCTTTGCATTCTGAAACAGTCATCTGAGGCTCGGCCTCCAAAGCCATGGCTGCTTCATAGCTTTTCACGTTTAACTTTTCACTTCATAATTCTGTTGGGCCTAAAGTACTTTTTTTTTCAAATATTTTTAACACTGGATTTTTCTACTTGCTGGAAATGCTTGCTTTAGGCCTCTGCCACCCTTTTCCTCACGGAGGAGAGACATCAGTGACCTCATGAGCTGACAGAGTGAGGTGACGCAGGAAGCAGTGCACTGCACAGGAGCTTTTTATTTCATTTTTGTGCTGTGGTTCTTATGTGCTATATACATATAATAGGTATACCTTGAGGTTATTAGAACACTTTATTACATGTCATTATAGAACATGCATGTCCATTGAAGGACTGGGAAGGCAGGATCCATGCCAGACTTGCAGGGTAACCTCTGTTTAAATAAGTTCTATATAAATTATTTTTAGGTAATTTATCTTCTGTGGGTATCAAGAAACTTTGACATGGTTCTGGACCTACCTCCGATTCCCAAGAAAACCATACATTTGAGTCCTTTTTATAGCCTGAAAAAAATCCAATGCACCAGCCCTGTAGGACCCTCAAACACTCTATCCTCCAAAGCCAGGCTTCCAGCTCTAGTCTGAGTGGCTAGATGGCAAGGCCAATACTTCAAATTTTGAGCAGCCACCCCAACAGATATAATCACTTCAAAACCATCAACCAGTGCACAAATGTATGCACCGAAAAAGCACCGTCAAGGCCCAGGAGATTCAGGTACATGTATCTGTTCTAAAGAGTCCAGTCCTGACCCAAGGGCTGTCACACGACTATTAACCCACGGCAGGGCTTTAAATGAATACAGAGTACCAGCCTTTCTGTATTTCCATTTAAAACACTGACCCAAGGTCACAGATGACACAGCTCTGGAAGCTATCCTGTCGGCCCATATACCACTGAAGCTCTGTTTCACCAATCTGTACACACTTGAAGCCTCCTGTTCAGTTAAACTGCCTCTTCTATTATTCTCCATATATACAGTCAATGTTTTTAAAAGTTAGGCTGGTATTGCCAATGTAGAGGAATAATTCCTTTAAACGTTTAACACACAGAAATGTATGGCTGCCCCCTATTCTTTGCTCCTAACTCTTTTGACCCCCTCATTCCCCCGAGTTAAATGCCACAAAGGTGCCTCTTTGTGGCTTGTTTGGTGCTAAACAAATGTAGGTAAACACACTAGAAAGGGTTGCATTTCTAGAGTATCACAGCCAGTCTGTAGGAATGAGGCAAAAACACTCCCTGATGGTGGCCTTGATGTGTCCTCTTACCTGCAGCGACAGGCCTGGGGGGGTTTCTCTGGCACCTGGCATACAACCACTACATGCCAAACCAACACACATAGGTAAAAGACATTGTTATTTACAATGCCAATAGCTCTGACGCGAGACCTATTGCATTGCAAATGCTTGTTTTTTTGGGGGGGGGTTTGCCACAACTTTGACCCCGCCGCCTCGCTCACTGACCCTGCCCTAGCTGCATGCAGCATCACAGTTCCCATGCTTTTTTTTATGCACTTATCCCACTGGCCCAGGGTAATGATCTACGAATGAGAGCTAGCCCATGGGGGCTACCTGAAGCAAGGCGTCCTTAAGAATCTTGTGCCTCCCTCAGCTCCTGACCTCCATACCCTGCTTGGTTGTGAACCTGAAACTCATCCCACACAAGGTCACGTAGTCCATGCATTACACCTGCAGCCGCCTGAGGTCCTGGGTGGCACCAGAGTGTCCTCTACGTGGAAGCCTCTTACACAGTCGCGGCAGCGCATAGTGGAGCACTCCCCCTCCGTCTAAGTCATGCCTGTGGCCCTGCCCACTTTTACAGAAACAACATAATAAACTGATTTTATTTTGTTGTTTCTATAAAAGGTTTGCAGATCCTGCTGCTGGCAGGGGCGATGCTCCTCCGCCCTAGTGGAGGAGCCGCGGCTGCTCTTACATTCCACTTTCCAAGGAAAATTAACAAAAGCCCCGCTTAAACACACTCCTAGCAGACACAGTATCCAATCCTGTTCGGTCAAGGAAGTGACGTCAGAACGAGGCTGTGCCCGGTGCACAATTCACACCTCTTGCTGGTTTGATCAGCACATTTGTGGATTGTTTTATCATAGCTGCCAAGCTTCCCAGGTCTGCACATGATGCTTCAGTCAGATGTTTTTCTTTGAATTCTGGGACTTGTAGTCCTGTTTTATAATGGAATAAACAAGACTACTAGTCCCAGAATGAAAAAACTACGTTCACGCTATACATAAAATAATGTAATTATATATCATTATTGCTGTTCTCCTGGGTTCTGTTGACAAGACTATTCCTGGGGTCCCCTAGAACAGGCCCCTTCTATTCTTGTCTCACCCCCTCTTCTGTGGGACAATGGAGGCAGTAAGTGTGCAGTGTGGGGTGGGGTGGGGACAATTACAAATGACCCCCCCCTCCCCCCCATAGGCTTGTAAGTAAAGTGAGGCAAGGATATGGTCGCTATCAAAAGGAAGGTGCAGACAGGGTTTTGCTGGAAATATTTGTTCTTTATTAAGATGAGTTGCTAGAAGGTTACAAGAAGTTTACAGAAGACTTTACTGTCAGAGACACAATCAGGCAGTCCTGGGTGCTACAGCCTGGAGGAGCTCCTGGCTGATGAACAGATTTCAGGAGAGCTGGAGGTTGAAGCCTATATCATCTTGAATCCTCAGCTCCAGCTCGTACTTTCTGGTTGGTGCTGGTCACTTCACCGCCTCCTTCCAGTGTTCTGCTGTTTGGAGCGGTAATACCACATTTCATTTTAAAGGCACATTGTGGGGTCTGTGATGGCCCTTTGTGGCGTTGCTCTTTGTCTAGGCTTTCTGGTGTCCTGGTGGTGTGATGTCCTGGTGGCATCGCCCCATCCCAGATATGCTGTGGGCCGGCACGCAACAGTCCCAAATGCCTGTCGGAATTGTGAAATCGAGATGCAATGATTGTGAGTCTGACGAGAGATGGTCATTCCATGGACCGCAGATGTTCTCCGCATTGACAGGGTATTGGTTGCTTTGAGGTTTGTTTTAACTCAAGTGTGGTTGGCATTGTTAGATCTCCTCTGCTTTCCTGAGGCTTTCAGAGGACAGGACTTTACCCTTTTTTCTGCAGAGAAAAAGACAAACAGAGGCCACATGAAGACTGCATGAGTTGCATTAGTCAGCTGTAGGCTGAACCGATTTCTAGGCGCCCCTTCCTCTAGATCTCAGTGGCCTGGAGCACCCTTTAAGTCTCTAATATGTGATTAGATGAGATAACTCCACAAGTCAAAGGAGCTCGAATCTGTGTCACCTTGTAATACCCAATGTGTTTCTATCTGCACTACTCCAACAGTACTCAGCAGTCCCAAGAGCAAGGGTCAGAGCAGTTGTAAAGTCAGTGGTGTCCCTTCTCCCCAGGAGTGACCTGACCATTTAGAAGATAAAACCTTCTGGCAGGACCCCAAGGCAGATATCTGAGGTGGGTCTACTCTCGCCTGAGGTAACTCAAAGCTGATTAACCCTACTTTGGCAAGTGGTTTTTGGTGAAACATCATTTAACTGAAAAGTAATGTTTTGTACATAACAGTTCAGAAAAAAATGAAACCACAAAAGATTTCCAGGCTTGGAAGAATTTAAATAACTAAATATAACTTCTCATCAGTCTGTCTTCTATGTCTACCATGATCTGGTTCATAAACAGAGATGAAAGAGGAGAGAAAGGACACACATTTAAGGGTAGGCACGGAAAGTGGAGTTGGGAGAGCTTTCTCAAAAAGATGTCATTAAGCGCATAGGGCCGATGTGTCATATTCTCTCCAAATCGCAATTAGGAAATCGCTATTCCTAATGTGTGAAACTCTTGAGTTTTATTAGCGATTCCTAGTGGGCCGCGAATAGACCTACCTCATACATGTTAATGAGATAGTTAGCAATTTATGGCCCACGAGGAATTGCACCCACCACATGGATGGTGGCCTGCTGAGTTCAGTAGACACCCATGTCTGTGACTGCATTTTAATAAAGCAATCTTTTTTTTAAATGTAGGAAACCGGATGCTTTTAAAAAGGAAAAAATAAAACTTTGCAGTTTCATTTTTAGGTAGAGCGAGCAAGAGCTTGAGACCTATTGTAATACATTCTGTGGGATTTAACGATGCCCATCTCATGCCCATCACTTTCATTTGTTCGTGGGCTTGCTATATACTTTACGTTTGCCCCGCCTTGGGGCGGTTTTGTTACTGCATTGGACACCGACTGTTAGCTGGATAATTGCATGATTGCCAATATGTTTTACTGTGAGCGAATTACTTTGTGCTCTCTCCCCTTCGTCCATGTCGCTTTCATGTTTTACCCAGTGCAAACTTGATCGACAGTATTGGCGTGCTTTTCATGACTGCCAGTTACTTATCACTGTTTACTTTGTTTTTCATTCCTGCTCATGGCGGCCATGACGCTTTCACGTTTTACGCAGCGCAATGGGCGGTATTGGAGCACTTTGCATGACTACCGGCTACTTCTCATTGCTTATTTTGTTTTTCATTTGCTCTCATGGTGGCCGTAGCGCTTTCACGTTTTACACAGCCCAATGGGCAGCACTGAAGCGTATGCATGAGTAACAGTTACCTCACACTGTTTCTTAGTTACCTCACGTTACAGTTACGGAGAAGACAGTGCATCCCGTTTGCGCACAGCTTACAAAATGGCAGTGCAAAGCTTGTCTAACTGTAGCTAAGCACTTTCATTTTCTTCACCATTGTATAGTGCTGTGATAACCTACACTTCACAATTCTTGTTTCACGGTTTCTCATTAAAAGTTCCCTTTTGTCTCGCATGGTCTTCATGCGCTGCTTGCTCAGTGGAATTATCTGGTAGGAAAGGACAAAATTATGAGGCAGGGTTGACCAATTTATGTGGCAAAAAAGTCCAATTATGCATTTACAATGCTGATCGTTCTAACTCTGGTAAATGTGAGACCTTTTGCATTGAAAATGCTTGTTTAGGAGCAAGCAGTGGTCTGTGGGACCACTGCCTGCTCTTAAAAAAATTTGTTTTCCATTCTCACAGGGGAAGGGGCCCCTTGGGGACCTCTTCTTATTTGCAAATGTGTTACCACCTCCTCAAGGATTTGGTAAATATAAATGTTTTGCAACTAGAATTCGGTTGCAACACAATTCATAGATCCCAATCAGATTTGGTATTTAAAAGTGACGCCCTAAACACCCCCTTGCAAATACCGAGTCGCTAACTCAAATTGTGATTGGGTAACGTGCTACTGAATCGCAATTTGTGTTTTGTACATATGTAAAAGCATTTTTTCAGTCGGAAACGGACCAATCGGCCGTTTTAAAGTGCAAAAATGCTTTCTTCATTTGGCCTATAGTGACACAAGTCTCTTATTTCTCTCATTTCCTAACTTCATGTCATCTAAAGTAGACTTATCCCTTCCCTTCAGTTTTCAATTTTCCACACACAGCCAGGGCACCGAACTCTTTTCTTCTGCTTCCTGTAGTGATAATACCCACGTCACTTCCTCCCCAGCCTCCGGCAGTGACAGGAAGTTTACAATCAGTTGCCTCCTTACCAGTTTGCGCAGGAGAAGGTCTTTGAACACGTGAGTCAGCGGTGGGTGGCGGCACACATAGGTGCAGACGCCCCTGCAGCACAGCTTGGAGTCCAAGGCGCAGTCCACATCATTTATACAGAA
Source organism: Pleurodeles waltl (assembly GCF_031143425.1). Lineage (NCBI taxonomy): Eukaryota > Metazoa > Chordata > Amphibia > Caudata > Salamandridae > Pleurodeles > Pleurodeles waltl. The sequence continues at coordinate 12,325,068 of NC_090446.1, forward strand.
GCTCCCTGGGGACAAGAGGCAAAGGAGACCATCAGTCTATGGCACACCCAAGAAAGTACCACTGCTCACCCAAGCGGAGTAGCCACACCTACCACAAGCGGCAAGGCATTGCAAGTGAAGGGATCTAAAGTAAAGCCAATAGTGACCCCCCCCCCCCCCCAAAGCACGGCTTACAAACATACAATGTATGCATCATGTGTGCTGAGGGGCCAACTGCACAGAGAACAGACCTGCGCCTGGGATGCTTCATGTCATGGATATTACCAAAGAGCATTCAGGGGGTGCCCTTCCTGAGTTTTCATGTACTCTGATTGAGAAAAGGACAGTAAACCCCAAAACATGAAACTAGAATAATCATGCAATACCTTGAGTAGATGACTGGGTACAAAACAGGACATGAAAAACTAGTGAGATTTCAGAAGATGGATCACCAGAGAACAGGGCCTCACTGCTGAGGGGCACGGCTAGTGACATCAGTGCTAAGAAGATGGAGAGAACAGGGCCTCTCTGCTCAGGGGCACGGCTAGTGACATCAGTGTCAAGATGATAGAAGATGGAGAGAACAGGGCTACACTGCTCAGGGGCGCGGCTAGTGACATCAGTGTCAAGATGATAGAAGATGGAGAGAACAGTGCCTCAATGCCCAGGGGCACGGCTAGTGACATCAGTGTCAAGATGATAGAAGATGGAGAGAACAGGGCCTCAATGCCCAGGGGCACGGCTAGTGACATCAGTGCTAAGATGATAGAGGATGGAGAGAACAGGGCCTCACTGCTCAGGGGCACGGCTAGTGACATCAGTGCTAAGAAGATAGAAGATGGAGAGAACAGGGCCTCTCTGCCCAGGGGCACGGCTAGTGACATCAGTGCTAAGATGATAGAGGATGGAGAGAACAGGGCCTCTCTGCTCAGGGGCGCGGCTAGTGACATCAGTGCTAAGATAGAAGATGGAGAGAACAGGGCCTCACTGCTCATGGGGCACGGCTAGTGACATCAGTGCTAAGATGATAGAGGATGGAGAGAACAGGGCCTCAGTGCTGAGGGGCACGGCTAGTGACATCAGTGCTAAGATAGAAGATGGAGAGAACAGGGCCTCTCTGCTCAGGGGCGCGGCTAGTGACATCAGTGCTAAGATGATAGAGGATGGAGAGAACAGGGCCTCACTGCTCATGGGACACGGCTAGTGACATCAGTGCTAAGATGATAGAGGATGGAGAGAACAGGGCCTCACTGCTCATGGGGCACGGCTAGTGACATCAGTGCTAAGATGATAGAGGATGGAGAGAACAGGGCCTCACTGCTGAGGGGCGCGGCTAGTGACATCAGTGCTAAGATAGAAGATGGAGAGAACAGGGCCTCTCTGCTCAGGGGCGCGGCTAGTGACATCAGTGCTAAGATGATAGAAGATGGAGAGAACAGGGCCTCACTGCTCAGGGGCGCGGCTAGTGACATCAGTGTCAAGATGATAGAAGATGGAGAGAACAGGGCCTCACTGCTCATGGGGCACGGCTAATGACATCAGTGCTAAGATGATAGAGGATGGAGAGAACAGGGCCTCACTGCTCAGGGGCGCGGCTAGTGACATCAGTGCTAGGATGATAGAAGATGGAGAGAACAGGGCCTCACTGCTCATGGGGCACGGCTAATGACATCAGTGCTAAGATGATAGAGGATGGAGAGAACAGGGCCTCACTGCTGAGGGGCACGGCTAGTGACATCAGTGCTAAGATAGAAGATGGAGAGAACAGGGCCTCACTGCTGAGGGGCGCGGCTAGTGACATCAGTGCTAAGATAGAAGATGGAGAGAACAGGGCCTCTCTGCTCAGGGGCGCGGCTAGTGACATCAGTGCTAAGATGATAGAAGATGGAGAGAACAGGGCCTCTCTGCTCAGGGGCGCGGCTAGTGACATCAGTGTCAAGATGATAGAAGATGGAGAGAACAGGGCCTCACTGCTGAGGGGCGCGGCTAGTGACATCAGTGCTAAGATGATAGAAGATGGAGAGAACAGGGCCTCACTGCTGAGGGGCACGGCTAGTGACATCAGTGCTAAGATGATAGAAGATGGAGAGAACAGGGCCTCTCTGCTCAGGGGCGCGGCTAGTGACATCAGTGCTAAGATGATAGAAGATGGAGAGAACAGGGCCTCACTGCTCAGGGGCGCGGCTAGTGACATCAGTGCTAAGATGATGGAAGATGGAGAGAACAGGGCCTCACTGCTGAGGGGCACGGCTAGTGACATCAGTGTCAAGATGATAGAGGATGGAGAGAACAGGGCCTCACTGCCCAGGGGCACGGCTAGTGACATCAGTGCTAAGATGATAGAAGATGGAGAGAACAGGGCCTCACTGCCCAGGGGCGCGGCTAGTGACATCAGTGCTAAGATGATAGAGGATGGAGAGAACAGGGCCTCACTGCGCAGGGGCGCGGCTAGTGACATCAGTGCTAAGATGATAGAAGATGGAGAGAACAGGGCCTCTCTGCTCAGGGACGCGGCTAGTGACATCAGTGTCAAGATGATAGAAGATGGAGAGAACAGGGCCTCACTGCTGAGGGGCGCGGCTAGTGACATCAGTGCTAAGATGATAGAAGATGGAGAGAACAGGGCCTCACTGCTGAGGGGCACGGCTAGTGACATCAGTGCTAAGATGATAGAAGATGGAGAGAACAGGGCCTCTCTGCTCAGGGGCACGGCTAGTGACATCAGTGCTAAGATGATAGAAGATGGAGAGAACAGGGCCTCACTGCTCAGGGGCGCGGCTAGTGACATCAGTGCTAAGATGATGGAAGATGGAGAGAACAGGGCCTCACTGCTCAGGGGCGCGGCTAGTGACATCAGTGTCAAGATGATAGAGGATGGAGAGAACAGGGCCTCACTGCCCAGGGGCACGGCTAGTGACATCAGTGCTAAGATGATAGAAGATGGAGAGAACAGGGCCTCACTGCCCAGGGGCACGGCTAGTGACATCAGTGCTAAGAAGATGGAGAGAACAGGGCCTCACTGCTGAGGGGCACGGCTAGTGACATCAGTGCTAAGATGATAGAAGATGGAGAGAACAGGGCCTCTCTGCTGAGGGGCACGGCTAGTGACATCAGTGCTAAGATGATAGAGGATGGAGAGAACAGGGCCTCACTGCTCAGGGGCGCGGCTAGTGACATCAGTGCTAAGATGATAGAGGATGGAGAGAACAGGGCCTCACTGCTGAGGGGCGCGGCTAGTGACATCAGTGCTAAGATGATAGAAGATGGAGAGAACAGGGCCTCTCTGCTCAGGGGCACGGCTAGTGACATCAGTGTCAAGATGATAGAAGATGGAGAGAACAGGGCCTCACTACTGAGGGGCACGGCTAGTGACATCAGTGCTAAGATGATCGAAGATGGAGAGAACAGGGCCTCACTGCTGAGGGGCACGGCGAGTGACATCAGTGCTAAGATGATCGAAGATGGAGAGAACAGGGCCTCACTGCTCAGGGGCGCGGCTAGAGACATCAGTGCTAAGATGATCGAAGATGGAGAGAACAGGGCCTCACTGCTGAGGGGCGCGGCTAGTGACATCAGTGCTAAGATGATGGAAGATGGAGAGAACAGGGCCTCACTGCTGAGGGGCGCGGCTAGTGACATCAGTGCTAAGATGATAGAAGATGCAGAGAACAGGGCCTCACTGCTCAGGGGCACGGCTAGTGACATCAGTGTCAAGATGATGGAAGATGGAGAGAACAGGTCCTCACTGCTGAGGGGCACGGCTAGTGACATCAGTGCTAAGATGATAGAAGATGGAGAGAACAGGGCCTCACTGCTCAGGGGCGCGGCTAGAGACATCAGTGCTAAGATGATCGAAGATGGAGAGAACAGGGCCACACTGCTCAGGGGCACGGCTAGTGACATCAGTGTCAAGATGATGGAAGATGGAGAGAACAGGGCCTCACTGCTGAGGGGCACGGCTAGTGACATCAGTGCTAAGATGATAGAAGATGGAGAGAACAGGGCCTCAGTGCTGAGGGGCGCGGCTAGAGACATCAGTGCTAAGATGATAGAAGATGGAGAGAACAGGGCCTCAGTGCTGAGGGGCGCGGCTAGTGACATCAGTGCCAAGATGATCGAAGATTGTGAATCAGTGTTAAAATGAAAAAACAGATCACCAGAGAACAGGACCACACCACACCACACACGGGGCACAGCTAGTAAATCAGTGTGAAGATGATAGAAGGGGGATCACCAGAGTAAAGGACCACACCGACCACAGGGCACGGCTAGTGAGAATCAGTGTTAAGATGTTCGAAGATTGTGAAATCAGTGTTAAGATGATCGAAGATTGTGAAATCAGTGTTAAGATGACAGAACAGATCACCAGAGAACAGGCCCACACCGCTCGTGGGGCGCGGACAGTGACATCAGTGCTGGGGGGGTTTCAAGCCTTCCCGGAGGGCAGCACGTTCAGACTGAGTCTCAGTTGAAGCTGTGACCGGTTCAAGTGTCTGCAGCAGGAACAACTGTCAAACTCTCTCATGTTTTTCCCTTTCATGAATTTTCAGGGGCAGGCAAGCTTTGAAGTGAAGGTCTTTGATCTCCATGAGATGAAGCTTGTCCTTAGGATAGCAGGACCCACAAGAGGGATGATGGGTAATGAAATGTCCAGGAGGTGATCATTGAGTAAAACTGGTGCCTACGTTTCAGGCGCAGAAAACCTATAGTTCGTAGATATTGGTAGTTATAAAGTTCAGTGTGAGTTATATTAATACGGGGTGACGGAGATAATCCAGGACCATTTGAATAACATTTCACATTTAAAACAAGAGGGGACTCAGACATTTGAATAACATTTCATATTTACATAAAGTGAAGGCTCACACATTTAAATAACATTTTTATATTTACAAGGAAGGTGACCCGCAGATTTCAATAACACTTCATACTTAACACAAGAGCGGACTCACATTTGAAAAACAGTCCATATTTACATCAAGTGGGGGTGGACACATTGAGTACCAGTTCGTATTTAACATGTTCAGAGAGTGAGGTCACCAGGCTCATGGGGGGTCCTCCCAGGCCCTTGTATCAGTGCGCGCTGTGGTGCCCCCTCCCTTGACAGGTGACAGCCCCCGCTGGTTGGAGGTCCTGCAGGCGGAGCCCCCCTGGCTGGACACCTGCTGTTCCTCGCCTCTGAGTGGGCAGCGGTCAGTGTATGGCAGTCACTCAGTCTGATGGGACAGTGGTGAATGTATGGCACTCAGTCACTCTGATGGGGCAGTGGTCAATGTATGGCGATCACTCGCTCTGATGGGACAGTGGTGAATGTATGGCAGTCACTCGCTCTGATGGGACGGTGGTCAATGTATGGCAGTCACTCACTCTGATGGGGCGGTGGTCAATGTATGGCAGTCACTCACTCTGATGGGGCGGTGGTCAATGTATGGCAGTCACTCACTCTGATGGGACGGTGGTGAATGTATGGCAGTCACTCGCTCTGATGGGGCAGTGGTGAATGTATGGCAGTCACTCGCTCTGATGGGGCAGTGGTGAATGAATGGCGGTCACTCACTCCGATGGGGCAGTGGTGAATGTATGGCGGTCACTCACTCCGATGGGGTGGTGGTCAATGTATGGCGGTCACTCACTCCGATGGGACAGTGGTGAATGAATGGCAGTCACTCGCTCTGGTGGGGCAGTGGTCAATGTATGCCGGTCACTCACTCTGATGGGGCAGTGGTCAATGTATGGCAGTCACTCGCTCTGGTGGGGCAGTGGTCAATGTATGCCGGTCACTCACTCTGATGGGACAGTGCTGAATGTATGCCGGTCACTCACTCTGATGGGTAGTGGTCAATGTATGGCAGTCACTCACTCTGATGGGACGGTGGTGAATGTATGGCAGTCACTCACTCCGATGGGACAGTGGTGAATGTATGCCGGTCACTCACTCTGATGGGGCAGTGGTCAATGTATGCTGGTCACTCACTCTGATGGGACAGTGGTGAATGTATGGCGGTCACTCGCTCTGATGGGGCAGTGGACAATGTATGGCAGTCATTCACTCTGATGGGGCAGTAGTCAATGAATGGCCGTCACTCACTCTGATGGGACAGTGGTGAATGTATGGCGGCCACTCGCTCTGATGGGGCAGTGTCCAATATATGGCGGTCACTTGCTCTGATGGGGCAGTGGTCAATGTATGGGGTGGTGGTCAATGTATGGCAGTCATTCACTCTGATGGGGCAGTAGTCAATGAATGGCCGTCACTCACTCCGATGGGACAGTGGTGAATGTATGGCAGTCACTCGCTCTGATGGGGCGGTGGTCAATGTATGGCAGTCACTCGCTCTGATGGGGCGGTGGTCAATGTATGGCAGTCACTCACTCTGATGGGGCGGTGGTCAATATATGGCAGTCACTCACTCTGATGGAGCGGTGGTCAATGTATGGCAGTCACTCGCTCTGATGGGGCGGTGGTCAGTGTATGGCAGTCACTCGCTCTGATGGGGCGGTGGTCAATGTATGGCAGTCACTCACTCTGATGGGACGGTGGTGAATGTATGGCGGTCACTCACTCCGATGGGGCAGTGGTGAATGTATGGCAGTCACTCACTCCGATGGGACAGTGGTGAATGTATGGCGGTCACTTGCTCTGATGGGGCAGTGGTGAATGTATGGCGGTCACTCGCTCTGATGGGGCAGTGGTGAATGTATGGCGGTCACTCACTCTGATGGGACAGTGGTCAATGTATGGCGATCACTCACTCTGATGGGGCGGTGGTCAATGTATGGCAGTCACTCACTCTGATGGGGCGGTGGTCAATGTATGGCAGTCACTCACTCTGTTGGGACGGTGGTGAATGTATGGCGGTCACTCACTCTGATGAGGCGGTGGTGAATGTATGGCGGTCACTCACTCTGATGGGACAGTGGTCAATGTATGGCGGTCACTCACTCTGATGGGGCAGTGGTGAATGTATGGCAGTCACTCACTCTGATGGGACAGTGGTCAATGTATGGCGGTCACTCACTCTGATGGGGCGGTGGTCAATGTATGGCAGTCACTCACTCTGTTGGGACGGTGGTGAATGTATGGCGGTCACTCACTCTGATGGGACAGTGGTCAATGTATGGCGGTCACTCACTCTGATGGGGCAGTGGTCAATGTATGGCGGTCACTCACTCTGATGGGACAGTGGTCAATGTATGGCGGTCACTCACTCTGATGGGGCAGTGGTCAATGTATGGCGGTCACTCACTCTGATGGGCAGTGGTCAATGTATGACGGTCACTCACTCTGATGGGGCGGTGGTGAATGTATGGCAGTCACTCACTCTGTTGGGACGGTGGTGAATGTATGGCGGTCACTCACTCTGATGAGGCGGTGGTGAATGTATGGCGGTCACTCGCTCTGATGGGGCGGTGGTCAGTGTATGGCAGTCACTCGCTCTGATGGGGCAGTGGTCAATGTATGGCAGTCACTCGCTCTGATGGGACGGTGGTCAATATATGGCAGTCACTCACTCTGTTGGGACGGTGGTCAATGTATGGCAGTCACTCACTCTGATGGGACGGTGGTGAATGTATGGCGGTCACTCACTCCGATGGGGCAGTGGTGAATGTATGGCAGTCACTCACTCTGATGGGACAGTGCTGAATGTATGGCAGTCACTCACTCTGATGGGCAGTGGTCAATGTATGGCGGTCACTCACTCTGATGGGCAGTGGTCAATGTATAGCAGTCACTCACTCTGATGGGGCAGTGGTGAATGTATGGCAGTCACTCACTCTGATTGGGCAGTGGTCAATGTATGGCAGTCACTCACTCTGGTGGGGCAGTGGTGAATGTATGGCAGTCACTCACTCTGATGGGACAGTGGTCAATGTATGGCGGTCACTCACTCTGATGGGGCGGTGGTCAATGTATGGCAGTCACTCACTCTGATGGGGCGGTGGTCAATGTATGGCAGTCACTCACTCTGATGGGGCGGTGGTCAATGTATGGTAGTCACTCACTCTGGTGGGGCAGTGGTGAATGTATGGCAGTCGCTCACTCTGATGGGACAGTGGTCAATGTATGGCGGTCACTCACTCTGATGGGGCAGTGGTGAATGTATGGCGGTCACTCACTCGGATGGGGCAGTGGTGAATGTGTAGCGGTCACTCGCTCTGGGCAGTGGTCAATGTATGGCAGTCACTCCCTCTGATGGGGCAGTGGTGAATCTATGGCAGTCACTCAGTCTGGGGCAGTGGTCAGTTTATGGCAGTCACTCACTCTGATGGGGCAGTGGTGAATGTATGGCGTTCACTCGCTCTGAGGGGGAGTGGTCAATGTATGGCAGTCACTCGCTCTGATGGGGCAGTGGTCAATGTATGGCAGTCACTCTCTCTGATAGGGCAGTGGTCAATGTATGGTGGTCACTCACTCTGATGGGGCAGTGGTCAATGTATGGCAGTCACTCTTTCTGATAGGGCAGTGGACAATGTATGGCCGTCACTCACTCTGATGGGGCAGTGGACAATGTATGGCAGTCACTCGCTCTGATGGGGCAGTGGTCAATGTATGGCAGTCACTCTCTCTGATAGGGCAGTGGTCAATGTATGGTGGTCACTCACTCTGATGGGGCAGTGGTCAATGTATGGCAGTCACTCTTTCTGATAGGGCAGTGGACAATGTATGGCCATCACTCACTCTGATGGGACAGTGGTGAATGTATGGCGGTCACTCGCTCTGATGGGGCAGTGGTCAATGTATGGCAGTCACTCGCTCTGATGGGGCAGTGGACAATGTATGGCAGTCACTCGCTCTGATGGGGCAGTGGTGAATGAATGGCGGTCACTCGCTCTGATGGGGCAGTGGTGAATGTATGGCGGTCACTCTCTCTGATGGGGCAGTGGTGAATGTATGGTGGTCACTCACTCTGATGGGGCAGTGGTCACTGTATGGCAGTCACTCTCTCTGATAGGGCAGTGGTCAATGTATGGTGGTCACTCACTCTGATGGGGCAGTGGTCAATGTATGGCAGTCACTCTCTCTGATGGGCAGTGGACAATGTATGGCCGTCACTCACTCTGATGGGACAGTGGTGAATGTATGGCGGTCACTCGCTCTGATGGGGCAGTGGTCAATGTATGACGGTCACTCGCTCTGCCTTTCTCGAACAGTTCCTAAGTGACTTTTGAAGAACTGCTCTATTCTGAATGAAGTACCTAATGTCGAATAGGAGCCCATGTGTGACCCGGAGGCCAGATCTCCTCAACATCTGGAGGTGAAAAATGGATATTTGAGATAAGACTGACCTTAAGTGTGATGCTTCCACATTGTGGTCAGATTTAATGTGAAATTCACAAAAGTATTTGCCTTGTGATGTTAGTAGGGACTGAGTTGCAAGCTGTGTTCCCATAATACTGAAGGCTGTAAGAGTTTACAAGAAGGTGGAGCAGGCCAGCGCTGCAGGTCACATTCCTGCGCTGCACTGGCCACTTGGAAAGGGCAGGACTGCGCCATGTTTAAGGAATACAGCACATTCCTCTACTTTCCCCCTGCGCTGGCGCCCTTTTGGTTGCCTAGCGTCAACGCAGGCACCCTAGCACCAGGGTGCCTGCATTGTATGTAGGATTGTTTTTGTGCAGAAAGTGACACCTTCCTGCACAAAAACAATCCAGGGATGCTTTTTCCTCTTTCTATGTGTGCTGCAGAACGCAAGAAACAAGGAAGAGAAATTAAAATATTTCTCCTGGTTACACCTCCCCTGAGGAGGTGTAAGTTTTTGAAGCAGTCCCAGGTTTGCATGTCCTTGTAAATCTGGGGATGCGTCAAAACCCATGGGTGTTGTGTTGGAAGTATAATTTAAGTAATGCATATAATTTAAGTAATGCGTATAAATTGCATGAACATTATTTTTGTTACACATGGAAATTTCATGAAGTTTCACCCTGCCTTATGTAAAATACTGCATTCCCCCTATTGGTAGCTTCAGTGTGTTCTTCAGTCCAATGAATGGCGAGAGATTGCCATGGTCTAGCGATCCCTGCACTTTTGGTGAGGTGGATGGCCCCTCGTGCCGTCCTGTTATGGGTGGTTGGTGTAGTGTCATGAGAGTGTGTGTGCCAGGGCGATCGCTGTTCTAGGCAGACTCAATAGAGGAATTACGTAACTTGCTGCAAGGTGGTGATTAATGGTTTGACCGAATCAGAGTGCTGTGTGGGACGGTGTGCTGAGGAGTAAAGACATCTGTTAGAGAGCTCCATGTGTGGTGTGGTCATTTACATGCTCCCAGGATAAGGCGACGCTACAGTTGGGTGGTCCGGCTCAGACAGGGCAGAGGTGGCACTTGTGGTTGAACAATAATAGCGACCAAGGAGGTGGACTTGGTTGTCTAGAGGGAGATTGGGAGCGTCTCCTTGTGGACGTGCTAGCCTCTGATTGGCTGTATAAACAAGAATGTTTTCAGGCCTCTTGTGTCCCTTCTGTGACCTCAAGTTAAGACACAAAATGATCCAAAGTGTGGTCGATACCATTTTACTGACATGATTTCCAGGTAGGGGTGTGTGTGTAAAATAAAGCTTCTTGATTCCTGGTAGATGCTGTCAGTCTGTCCCTGTGGAATGCTGGGTAGGGAAGTTATTGCAGGTAGAGCTGCTGCCATCTTGTGGTAGTTTGATGGAAGCAACGGTGGCAGCAGTAACTATGTCAGTGGACATCCCGCTGAGGTGGATTTTATTCAGTCCTCTGGAAAATGGCTGATTCTATATTGCTGCTAATGATTGTAATTCTGAATATCGACACCAACAATATCGTGGTACAAGGATATAGAGGACAGAATATCGAGGGACAAAATATCAAGAAGCAAGTGCATATTGGGAAGTTTAGGATTTATATTCTTCATCCACATCTGCAAACCTAGAAGATATATGCACTGCAAATGTACATACATGTGGAGTTTGGTAGAGAACATCTAGAGTTGCTTACCTGTCGTTGTTTTATTTTCAATATTCTGTCCTAGATATTGTGTCCCATCAGTATTGTGGTTTTGATGTTCATACCCTGCCAATCTAAATCAGGGCCTAGCTGTCCTCGACCATGTTTCTTAGTTCTTACATCTCTACCAGCTTGTTTATTGTTCATGTGGCAACTACAAAGGAATTGTTCCAACCGATGGTGAAGGGGCTTGTCTACAACCTGTTGGCTGTCTGAGGACCAAACTCTCCATTTAGAGGTCACTGCCTGCTTGACAAGGATCTTTCTCTGACCAAAGCAGGGGTTTATTTCTGAAAAAGAACAAATCAACCTCCCCAGTGTGCACAGCACTCGCCGTCCTTTTGGTGCATTGTTTTCATGTCTGGGACTCAATGCATCACATGTCAGCCAAAGCAGGAAATATTATTGGTGGAAAGCCTTTCCTAGGTAGGGCCATTGTGGCTCACCAGTTATGTGATGGATGGACCACCGGGTCAAGGGTTTCTGACAGCAGAGCTAGTTGGTCTTGCATTGCATGAATCCTGGGGGTCTCCCACCATTAAATGAGGTAGCTGGTCCCCCTTTTTTCGTGGGGAAGAAGTTGAGCACAGCAGGACTCCCACACTGCTAAACCCCAAATGACCCCTCCCAAAGATATTCCAGAACATAATAAGAATATCCAGGGGTGATGGGGCAGCTACATGAGACAGTTATGACTGTGAGCTGAATGTGACATTCACCCATTGTCATAGCAACCCATATCTGGAGGTATTGGCTTGTGCGTATTTGTTTGCTTGTACACTTTCTCAAACTATGCAAGAGTTGAATTTGCTGGTTAATGAAGGTATGATTACGTTTTGCTTCAGCCTATCACCAAAGTACAGAACCCTTCTGCACAACCCAGTCACGTGGGAGCATGCTTAATTTGGGCCGTTGGTTGGTGGTGGGGGCCATCAGACATTTACTGCTAGCAAGAGAGGGAAACACACACACAGAAGAAAGATGGAGGAAGAGAAAGATGGAAAAACCACCACAAAGGGAAAAGCAGAGACCCATGTGACCCAAGAGCGACAGCGACGTCACAAGATGGGTAGAACAGAGCTCACCGGGTGCGGGGTCCAGGCACTGCTTGCCGCAGCTGGTCGGGCAGCACTTCTGGTGTTTGGGACACGTTGAGTCAACGCTGCAGCTCTGGGCTGGGACCGTGGCACAGTCCGGTGCAGCAGTGGGGAGGGCCCCAGGGCTGGTGCAGTTTGCAGCTGTTCCATTGGTGCAGTCAGGGGATGACGTGGGTAGAGTCTCCTCACTGGTGCAGTTTGGATCAATCCCGTTCACACAAGGAGGAGTTGATGGGGACTGGGTACTCTGGGCATCGACTGTGGCACTCTCCGCGGGGCACTGCCCGGGCCTATCATTGCTTTTTTCATCCACTTCGTTCCACCAATCTACACGTAAAGACATAGAGAGTCAATTATTTACTGCCAAGGAAACCCAAAAGGGGAGAGCAAACTGCACTGACCTGAGGACTAGCCAGGGTTACTTCTGGGAGAGAGGAGGTGGCATCTCTGTGTAAAGTTGGGATTGAGCTGAGCACAGGTTACAATGTATCACGGGTCAGAGTAAGACAAAGCATAAAAAAGCTACTTTAGAAGTGGAAATGATCAACACTCCCTAGGTCCAGGACCCTCCATACAGGGCCTCCTAGGCTCTCATGGACCACCCGCTGTGTTCTGGCGAACACACTAAGGGCCACATTTAGAGCTTGTTGAGAGGAATAGCTGCTTCAAATTGGCGGTCCTCTCTCCCATCAAACCTGCATTTCTTCCGCTCAGTTTTTACTAAGTGGGAGACAGTGGTGTCAGTGACCACCTAAGAGGCATATTTACAAGCCCCTTGCGTCTTCATGCGCCGCCCTAGTGTAATTTTGTTTGACACTAGGAGGCACTGAGGAGGCCTCTACTGTGCGCCATATTTACAAAGTGGCACAAAGCATGTATTGCGTCAGTTTGGAACCCCTCGCGCCCACTATACCTGCACCAGGTATAATGTATGCAAGGGGGGCATTCCGAGGCTCTACAAGATTTCACTGCGCCATTTTTTCCATCACGACTTCTCAGGGAAGGCTTTAAAGAAACGCTCTCATAATAATCTATGACCCTCCCTGTGCTTTGCTGGACTAGTGCCATAATTTATGCTATTGTGCTAACGTGCGCCATGAAGCTCTGTAAAGTAAATACAGCGCTACCATGGTGACGTTAGGGGGGCACGGACGACACAAGAAAAGTGGCGCATCAGAGCTGATGCACCACTTTCTTGTACGTTTGCCCCTAAGTGTTTACTAGAAATTGCTTTTCTGACACTGGCCAAAGTTATTGCATCACAATATGCCAAGCAGAGCCAGTGCAGAGCCACTTTTCTTTCACCCCTTAGCACCCCACTAACGCCACCATGTCTGCACTGTATTTAACATATGGTGTACCATGACGGTAGTTAGAAAACTAGCGTCAAATTTTTTGATGCTAGTTGATGCTTTGCAGATTTAGCATAAAAAATGTTGAAACTAATCCTGCAAAGCACGCTAAGGCCCATTAAAAATAATGGTGAGCCCCATTTGAACACCTGCCCTGAGCAGGCATTAAAAGTGCAAGAAAAAATGATGCAAAGAAATCTTTTACATTTCCTTGTGCCATTTTTTCGGCCCCACTAATGGGGGAACGTCCCCTTTGCATTCATTATGCCTGGTGCAGGTATAATGTAGAGCAAAGGGTTACAAAGTTGCACAATGCATGCAGTGCACCACTTTGTAAATTTGGTGCAGTGATTTTGGCCTCGTTGGGCCACATTAGAGTAAAAAATAATTATGCCACTGTGGCACAAGGAGGCGCTAGGGGCTCTTAAATCTGCCCCTAAGTGTGTGCCACCACTGCCTACTCCACATCGAGCGTGCGTGCCACCACTGCCTAATCCACATTGAGTGTCTATGACATCACTGCCTATCCCACATTAAGGCCCATATTTATACTTTTTGACGCTAAACTGCGCTAACGCAGTTTAGCGTCAAAAAGTTTTGCGCCGGCTAACGCCATTCTGAAGCGCCATGCGGGCGCCGTATTTATTGAATGGCGTTAGCCGGCGCAAGCAGACCGGCGCTGCCTGGTGTGCGCGAGAAAAACCACGTACACCAGGCAGCGCCGGCGTAGGGGGAAAATGGCGCATGGGCGTCTTAAAATGGGGCAAGTCAGGTTACGTCGAAAAAATCGTCGTAACCCGACTTGCGCCATTTTTTAACGACGCCCATCCCCCATCAACATGACTCCTATCATTGTAAAGATAGGAGTCATGCCCCCTTGCCCAATGGCCATGCCCAGGGGACTTCTGTCCCCTGGGCATGGTCATTGGGCATAGTGGCATGTAGGGGGGCACAAATCAGGCCCCCCTATGCCCAAAAAAATTATTAAAAAAAAATAAAAAAATACTTACCTGAACTTACCTGAATGTCCCTGGGGTGGGTCCCTCCAGCCTTGGGTGTCCTCCTGGGGTGGGCAAGGGTGGCAGGGGGGGTCCCTGGGGGCAGGGGAGGGCACTCTGGGCTCATTTTGAGCCCACTTGTCCCTTAACGCCATGCCTGACCCAGGCGTTAAAAAGCGGCGCAAATGCGCCGTTTTTAGCCACGCCCACTCCCGGGCGTCTCTTTTGCCCGGGAGTATAAATACCACGTAAAGGCCTGGGAGTCATTTTTTAGACGGGAACGCCTCCCTTGCATATCATTAACGCAAGGAAGGGGTTCACGCTAAAAAATGACGCACATTCCGGGAACTTTGGCGCTATACGCCTCTAACGCCATAGTATAAATATGGCGTTAGTTGGCGTTAGTTTAGCGTCGAATTTGCGTCGAAAAAAACGACGCAAATTCGGCGCAAACGGAGTATAAATACGGCCCTAAGTGACTGTACCACTGCCTGTCCCACATTAAGTGTGCATACCACAGTGGCCCATTCCATATTGGGTGTGCGTGCCACCACTGCCTCTTCCACATTAAGTGACCATGCCACTGAGGCCCATACCACATTGAGTGTGAATACCACCACTTCTAATCATATATTAAGTGTCCACACCACAGTGGACCATTTCACATGTGTTGTGCGCACCACAGTGGGCCATTCCCTATTGAGTGTTCGTGCCACCACTGCCAATCCCACATTAAGTGACTGCTCCACTGAGGTCCATACTACATTGAGTTTGCGTGCCACAACTGCCTATCCCATATTAAGTGTGTGTGGCACAGAGGCCCATTCTGCAATGAGTATGCATGCCACCCCTGTCTATTCCACATTAAGTGTGCGTGCCACCAAGGCGAATTCCACACTAAGGGCCTGATTCTAACTTTGGAGGACGGTGTTAAACCGTCCCAAAAGTGGCGGATATACCACCTACCGTATTACGAGTCCATTATATCCTATGGAACTCGTAATACGGTAGGTGGTATATCCGCCACTTTTGGGACGGTTTAACACCGTCCTCCAAAGTTAGAATCAGGCCCTAAGTGTGCGTAGCATCGAGGCCCATACCCAGGCCCAGACCACTTTGAGTGTGTGTGCCATCGCTGCCTATCCCACATTGAGTGTGCGGGCTACCGAGGCCCAGTCCACAAGTGGAGTGTCTGCTACTCCAAAGAGTTCCAAAGGGAATTTGTCAACCGTCCACAGCCATGACAGACGGAGTGTCTCTCCCACCCACTGTGCTTCCACGTGGAAGGATCTTGTCTGTGCCTTCTCCAGGTCTGTACACTCTAAATTGATTTCTCCGATTTAAAAAAATTCTCTAATGTATCTTTAAGCCTCTTTTCTGGGGCTTTTAAGTTTAAGATTAAAAGATTACGCGTGAAATCCCCATAAATCTTGCCCTTGGTTTGGAAACATTATGCAAACTGGCCTACCTGAGAAGCCTCCTCACAGATGTCCTACCACGGATGAAGCATTTAAATGCAAGGCTATCTGATGTTCTGTGAAGATCAATGGCTGTAGTCTACAACCCAAAATCTCAAAATTAATTCACAGTAAGGTTGGGTAGTCCTAGCCCACAGAGCCAGTTGTGGAGCTTGGAAATCAATAAAAAATCTGAGGAATGGATGAATTCATGAAGGATCTATACACAACTCTAGGGGTACGTCACTGCCAGTAGCATTACCCACCCTGATCTCAAGCTCATTTCCTCACCTAAGGGTTTTTTAACCCATCATCTGCACTCGAGGTGTTGCGACTGGCACATCTTAAATACTTTCTTTGTGATTCCTGCACAAAGGATGCTGTGATCTACATTTAGTAGAGGCCCGCTATCATGCAGGCACAAAACCATGCAAATCAGCCTTGCGTGGCTTTGCATGGGGTTTTCCCAAAAGGTTAGGTAAGGCAGTGCCTTCCATTACTTTGTGTCGGGAAGCGATCCATGGGTGTAGCATTGGTGTTCCCATGCATCCAGCCATAGATTTACCCACAATCCCAGATTTAACGCTGTGAGTAAAACTTGGGATTGCGCCAAAAGGCCACAGCTTTCTGAACTGGGAGCAATGAGGATCGATATCTTTTTTCCTCCATGTTAGTTATTTTTTTCGTAGAATGCAGCATGCATAGAAAGAGGAAAATGCCTCTAAGGAATGTCGGCAGCCTTGCACCGTTTTGCGGGGGTGCCTTCTTTGGTGCTAGGCAGCACAGACAGAAATGTCTTAATGCAAATGGTGCATTTCTGCTGTCTCCCTTGAACGCAACACAGAGTAGCAACTTTGCCTGCTGCCCTGCATTGTGTGAAGTGTTAGCAAATCTGGCCCAAAATGACTAATTGCCCTGATGATGACATCCTGGTTTTTATAGGGTCGAAACACTGTCAATACGTGGGGTTAACTGGATGATTAAATATTGCTAAAAATCTCAGGATTATGTGGTGAGACATTTCATGTTTATTCTATACTGTATCTAATTACACCTTTTTGTGTACAATTTTTTTTACTTTGTGAATTATCACTCCATGATCACTTGAGCACTCTGCGTCTAGGCTGGCTTAGAGACTTCTGATTAATTAAACGTTTGAGATAATGTTTCATATCTCATGTGTACTCCAGATATTTACTAATACTACCCTTGTAAGCCATATGTATGGCTGGTCCCTTAGGGGCACAGAATGCCTCTGTGACATGTGCTCTTCTCAAACTCTGCCCTATAAAATACTTTAAAATCCTCTGCCGATCCACTGAGACACTTTACGAGTACCCAGCACTTCTCTTAGTCATGCGCCTCTGCATGCGTCATCTACTACCGCCATCTTGTCACTCGTAGAGACCATTGTCATGACTGCTGTTGTGTTCTCTGCAACCTCAGAGCCACTCTGGTTCCACTGGTCACCATTTCTGGGACTTCCCAGCAGAATGTCAGTCATCTTGGCCACTGCGATCACTGCTGGCAACACCTGCATCACGATTATCGTCGTGTTGCTATATGACTGTTGCCATGTCAGCTTTGAAACCCTACATTTCAGTCTCTGTCATGACTTCTTTCGGGTTAGACACTGTGAATGTTGCCATGACTGCTGTCAAACACTTTGTCATGGTCTCTGCAAGCTCCATGGTCATTATCATGTCACACATCGTGACTAGCCTCATGACGGTGACTCTCATGTCACTCATCGTGACCAGCCTCATGACGGTCACTCTCAGGTCACTCACCCTGCCCAGCCTCATGACGGTCACTCTCATGTCACTCATAGTGACCAGCCTCATGATGGTCACTCTCATGTCACTCACCATGAGCAGCCTCATGACGGTCACTCTCATGTCACTCACCATGAGCAGCCTCATGACAGTCACTCTCATGTCACTCACCCTGACCAGCCTCATGACAGTGGCCAAACTCTGCATCCTGAGCTCTGCCATTTTCACGATCACCATCCTGACACACACTGTACTTGTTGTTAATCTGCGGTCAAACTCCTTATCACAAATTCTGCCTCCTTCACAGTCACCATTGTGTCCCTCATTGTTGTGACCAATCTCATGACTTCTGTCAAACCTAGCATCACAATGTCCACCTCCTTCTGTCCCTCATTGTTGTAACCACTACATTCACTACTGTCAAAACCTACATCACAATGTCTTCCTCCTTCACAGTCACCATGATGTCATTCTTTGTCGTGACCACAGTTTTGACTGCTATCAAACCCTGCACCACAATGTCTACGTTCTTCACAGTCACCATCATGTCCCTCATTGTTGTGACCAGTCTTGTGACTGCTGTGAAGCTTTGCATCGTGATTTGTGTGTTGTGGTCCCTCACTATCACAAGGTTCATTGGCACCATTTCCATGACCTGCACCATGAGATCTGGGAAGACCTTGGATGGACCTCTGCTCTGAGACCACCTTCCCGTGTGATGTGCTGGAGTAACTTCGCACACTCACCTCCACTCGGTTCCTCACTATGTTCCTCCTCGTGCTCCCAGCCATGAGCCCGACTCACCAGCAGGACCACCAGGGGCAGGACTAGGATCTTCAGCATGGCGGTGGAACCTTTGGTCTTCAGGCCTGTAAACAAGAAGCTCAGATCCACCAGCCCAGTGTGTCTAGAGCCCAGCGGCTCCTCCTATTTATTGCCAGCTGCCCTCTACTGCTCCAGCCTCTTCTCCCCTTACGCACCTGCGGGGCACGGTAACTCCAAGCCCAGGCTCCATGGAAGGGGTGCTCCAGTTACAGAACATGGCCCACCTCTTGCGACACATCTTTGGGCTTCACAATAGGCCTTGGCGCTCGTTTGGACTCGGTGTCTTGTCTTATGGGTTATTTAGTGATGTAAACATTCCCCACCAGAACAACCTCAAAGGAAGGTGCTGTGAGTCAGAGATGGGCACACGCCTGTGAAGTAACCCGAGAACCTTTGTGAAGGTACCAGGACTTCAAGTTCAACAGAGCACACAATGATTCGAGGTGTTTCTTTCACAGGCTGTGACTTTTGTGTTTGAGGCACAGAGCAAGTTTATATGGATGTAAAATATTTGAGGAAGGGAGGGGTAGCTGGGGGCCTGAGCACAGCTTATAGAGGGACCTGGTGCACGTGTGCCAGGAGCTAAGACTGGAGTGTGATCCCCCAAGTGGGTATGTTACCTCATCATCGGCCGAACTGGGCACATGCTGCTATTCCAGTACCTCACTCAGTTCCCAAAAACCAGCTGACGGTGCCCACTAGGGGGGTAGCCATTTTTCATGCTCCTAAGATGAACCGAAAGTAACCCAGTGAGCTTGGCCAGCAGTGGCTGAGGATGGCTTTTAAAGCTCACCCGATGTTTGGTGCCAAACATTTTCCCTCACTTCTTAGAAGCCAAAAGTAAAAGAAAAAAGCCATTTTAAGGTGCATACTTCATTGGGGTTGGGTTTTGACAGCACAGCTGTCAAAAAGTCATGTTTCCTACAATATACTTAGAATGGGCTTTGGGTCCGCCCTTTCAGCCATTTACTGTCTTCAAACAGCCTCTTTCACCCACTGGCTAGAGAGATTGTCAATCATGTCTGGTCTCAGCCCAGTGGAGTAATCATCTCTCTCCTAATGCTTTCGGCGGCTAGCTGTAACCTTCCACCTCCACTACGCACTGCGTTGAAATTACTTTCCTACTATAGCCCTCTCTGTCTTCTTCTCTGGTTCCATCCCCTGCCTCACTCTACCATGTTATGTCGATTTGTATAGCACACAAATCACTCATGAGGGTATCAAGGTGCTAGGTAGGTTTGTAGTTGAAGGCTTGTGGTCCCTGTGGAGTTATTCAAAGAGCTAGATCTTCATCTTCTTGTGGAACTCAAAAGTGGGAGGGATCTCTGATGTGTTGTGGGAGATTGTTCCATGTTTTGGGATGAGGTAGAAGAAGGAGCGACCTCCTGCTGTGCTTCTGTGAATGTGGGGGTGAGTGGGGGTGAGGCTGGGTGTAGGTGTCGGGCAGGCTCGTAAAAGTGTATGCAGCTGTTCAGGCATGCTGGCCTGTGTTGTGCAAGCCTCTGTTTGTGCGCGTGAGGAGTTTGAATGGACTGCATCTGTGAACAGAGAGGCAGTGCAGTCCTCTGAGGTTGGGTAAGATGTGGATGCAGCACGGGGTTGAGTATGAGTCTTGCTGCGGAGTTCTGGATGGTCTGAAGTCTCTGTGTGGGATCTGCTTCGAGATTCTGGCTTAGAGGGTGTTGCCATAGTCGAGTCTGCTTTTGATGAGTGCTTGCATGAGATGATGTATCTAGGGTTCTGTGGCAGCCACTTGAAGATCTTTAATAGAATATGTAGGATGAGGAAGCTGGCAGCGCTCATTGACTTGTGCTGCCATGTTGAGCTTGTCGTCCAGGATGGTCCCTAGATTTCTGGTGTGGTCGGTGGCTGTTGTTGTTGGTCCTAGCTCTGTTGGGCACCAGGTGGCGTTGCATGTGAGGTCCTGTTTCAAAGACCAGCACTTCCGTCTTGTTGAAATTAATCCTCAGGCAATTGGCCTCATCCGTTCTGCTACCATGGTTATTCAATTGGTGAAGGTGGCCCTGATGGTGGTTGTCTTGCACATCAGGAAGAGCATGGGTGTCATCAGCGAAGGAGATGAGGTTGATTCCTTGGGATCGGATGGTGTTGGCGAGTGGAGTCCTGAAGAAGTCGTACAGGGAAGGTTTGAGGGACGATCACAGGGGGCCTCCGCAATTCAGGCTCTTGGTTTTCCATGTGAAACGTGGCAGGCTGACTTTTTGGGTTCTTCCTTTGAGGAAGGAGCGGATCTGGTTGAGTGTAGGTCCTTGGGTGCCGCGGAAAGGTCCAACAGGATGAGGGCCGCTGTTTCTCCTCAGTCAAGAATGATTCGAATGTTATTGGTGGCCGCGATGAGTGCTGTTTCCATGCAGTTGCTTTTTTTTCTGAATCCTGATGGAGTGCTGTCCAGTATGTGGTATTGTTTGAGGTGGGTTGAGAGTTGCTTGTTGATTCCCTTCTTTACCACTTTACCTGGTTAGGGAGCTGGGAGAGAGGGTAGAACTTGCCCAGTTGGCTCGGGAGTGAGCCAGATGGAGCAGCAAGAACTGAAACGGGGCCTTCAGTGGCTAAATGGCTTTAAATGTATGTTGCATGAGTGCATGTGGGTGAGAGTAGGTTTGTGTGAAAGAACATTTGTATGTTTGAACATGTGTGTTGGTATCTGGGTTCATATATGTGTGTATGTGTTCATGTGAGAGTGAGTATATGTGAGTTAGAGTATGAGTGAGTGAGTGAGTGAGAGTCTAAATGAGTAAGTCATAGTAAGATTGAGCGCAAGAGACTTAGGGCCCCCTTCACAAAGGCCAACCTAGACCTGAGGTCTAAGTTTAGACCTGAAGTCTAAGTTTAGACCTGAGGGCTAAGTGCAGAGCTGAAGTCTAAGTTTTGACCTGATGTTTATGGGCCTGATTCACAAAGGTACAATTCCACCAAGACTCTAACTTAGACCAAAAGTCTAACTTTACTACTTTTTGGTATTCACGGAGGTAACGTTAGACCAAAAATCTAACTTAGACCAAAAGTCTAACTTTAGACAAAAAACCTAACTTTACTACTTTTCTGTATTCACAAAGGTAAAGTTAGACCAACAGTTAGTAAAGTCTAAGTTATAATTTTGGTCTAAGTTGGACTTTTAGCCTAACTTTACCTTTGTAAATACCGAAAAGTAGTAAAGTTAGAATTTTGGACTAACTTTACTTTTGTGGATCGGGCCCTATGTTTAGACCTGATGAGTAAGTTTACACTTGAGTCTATGTTCAGACCGGAAGTCTAAACTTAAACTTCAAGTCTAAACTTAGACATTAGGTCTAAGTGTCCCTTTGAGAATTGGGCCCTTAGATTTCAGGTCTAAACTTAGAGTTCCGGTCTAAACTCCTTTGAGAATCAGGCCCTTAGTGAACATGGATGAGGGCAAGTGAGTGCTAATGAGTGAATGTGAATGAGTGTAAGTGAATATAAGTGAGCATGAGTGAGAAGGTGTTGTTATGCTTGCAAATCTGCTGTTTGTCCTGAAATGCATCTTGGTTTAGAGGAGCATCCTTGGCAACAAATACTGGTACTGTCCTGCTGGAGGAATACTTGTATATGGGATACCCATGGCAAAATGCTAACCCTGGCATTCTGTGGGTAACTGTTGGTATGGGGCATCTGTGAAAAAATAGCAGCACTGGCATACTGGAGGAAATTCTTGTCATATGGAGGCCAACAGTCGCAATGTCTTGGGGCCATCCGTGACAAAATGAGGTCCTCGACATATTAGACATAACTTTTGACACAAGGGTCCTCCATAGTACATGGACAGCAGCATTAGCAAACTTCTGGCATATTGTATGTAATATTTAAGTAAAAGGGGTGCCCAGGACCATATGCTGCCCTAGCCACAGAGGTAATTTGTGACGTAAGGAGCACATGTACGACATTTTAAAAACATGACTGGGTCACCCCATGGGGACTTTTGGTTTCATCAGCTTGACACACCAAAAAAGGACCTAAATATTTAATGAGCCTCTGGATTTTTAGCAAATGTATATGAAAATTGTGGGTTAAATGTACTGAGCCCATTTTTTAAAATTTGCTCAGGGTATAACAATCCTCACTCTTCAGACTCCCCTAGAAGATGTCAGACCCACTTTGCTTGTTCACTACAATTCACCCAACTGTTCCCTCGACATATCATGTCCGCACCTTTACATAGATGATATCTAAAGTGGGCATTATGTTCATGTTGTGCTGTTATGCTAATTATGCAATTATTATGTAATTCAACAATGTTAACTATAGTGAGGTCATCAGGAACAAGGCCATGTGACATCACTTCTTGGGAAGATTCAGACTCATAGGTCCTATGATGCCACTTTCTGTGACATCACCAAGGTCAAAGGGTATTTGATGGCACTTCCGGAAACCCTGGCATTTTGGTGAATCGCTGCCCATGCCAGTGAGCCCCAGTCTGCCCATCTAAACCACAAAGACAACTGGCCTGCTTGTGCCACAGCTATAAGATATTGTAGATTTCTGCTGCACAGCACAGGTTGTAGCCACGCCCCCCACTAACCCACCCTATGGGTTAATATTCACTATTAATGATTGAATACCTGGCACATTGGCTGTAACTGAGTGCACAGGTGGGGGGGAAAGGGCAGGGGGGGTGCAGGAACCGGTTTTAACCCATTACTTGCTGGCTGGCACGGTGACGTAGCCGGGGCTGGGTGGGGGGTGTTTGCTTTAAAAATGTTTCCCGATTGAATCACGTAGAGGACATTGAGGTCTAAGGATTATGTCTGTGTATATAAATAAAACGTGGGCCGGTGTCAATGAGAGAACTTTAACCAAACATGCCAGTTTAGCCAAAAGCAGGCTGGTCCTTGCAGTTCCATTCAAAGTTGCATCAAATGGTCGCTACAATATATGCAGGGACTCTATTCTTAAATTACAACATCTTTAGCTTTTTTATACAAATGCAAAAATATATATATTTTTTTAAATGTATCATTTAAAGACGATCGTCTCTTCCATATTGCATACAATTTTGTAAAGTATTTGCATTGTACAAAATCAGAAAAGTTTCATTTGTATTTAAGTCAGTAGCCACAAAATTCACAAAGATTGTGAAGAGGCCGCCAACACGTGTTTTGTGACAGGAGTCCACCACTTCTTCAGGACTGTGTGACATCAGTAAAAACACACAACAGAAACAACCAGAACACAGCAAAATGAGAAACACAATATTCTAATCACTTGTGTTTCATTATATAAATCAGGCAAAAAACATGGTATCATTATTGTCCGTTTTGCCACCATTTAAATAAACATTGCATTAGGAAACATGTTTTGAAAGATATTTTAAAACTTTTTAAAACTTTTCTTTGGTCAGTTAATAATCGCAATATTTGCTTGTATCAGAGTCACAAAGACAGAGACCATACTTGCTTCTCAAGCTCCTAGAGGGAGAAACAGTAGAGTAATTTCAGGTAAATTCCAAATTGTGAACAATGTTATATTGGGAATCAAGCCCGTAATACAGATAGTAAATAAATAATCACTCCTGCATCATTTTCTTCAGCAAAATGTTTTCTTCCATTTTCGAGCACGTTTAAAGTGAAATATTCTAAGCACCTTAGTTACTAACTGTTAAATGAGAGAAATCTTTAAATGATCCACTTGTGTGCTAACTCATTTTATCACACTAAACATAACTCACAGAAGTGCGCTCATTTTTACACTAATAATGTTCGAAACTCGCCTATATTAAAATCCATCAGTGCGCTAGAGTATACTTTTAGATTACTCACCCTATAAAATAAAATTAAGTTAACACATTTTTGAATAAAATTAATTATAGGGAAAGTGTCAATTTCAAGATACACGCAACTCGGATTAAAAAAAGTTTACCTAATTAACCTGATTATAATCCTAAAAAAGGTTACAATCATTTTCACAACTTCTTTCTAAGTGGTTTTGCCGTTCTCACACCAGAGGTGTAACGTCTTTGCATTTTACAAACAAGGGACACAGAAATCACGAAAAACAAACAAGTAACTGCACGACCTCTGACCTGAAATCGAGATGAAATTACCATTTAAATCCCAATCTTCCAACTCTCCTTCCTGCATCTGCAATGTCTTTACCAGTCTGGACAACCCGTTTCAAGTGCTACCAAAGACCCGTTCAGTGTCTCCCCGTCACAAGGTGGCAAGGGGCTGATTTAAGAAAAGTGGCGCTACACTCTGTCATTGCGCTCCTTAGCGCCCCCTACCTCCACCATGTGTGCGTCGTATTTAGAATACGTCGAACCATGGCAGTAGAGTAGCGTCAACATTTTTGTGCTACTGCTGCAGAGTACATAGCGGCCCGTTGTATTCAATGGCGTGTCCCCTTTTCACACCTGCTCTGAGCAAGCATTGACAGCGCCAAAAAAATGGCACAAGGAAATCTCTTAGATGTTATTGCGCCATTTTTTCGCCCCCCCTAACTGGGGAACACCCTCTAGCATAAATTATGGCCAGTGCAGGCATAATGTAGTGCAAACGGTTACAAAGTTGCATGCTTTGCGTAATTTTCTAATTCAGTGCGGCGATTTTGGCCTCGGGCCACATTGGCGTAAAAAAATGCTTCTAATATGACGCACGGAGGCGCTAGGGGCTCTTAAATCTGCCCCAAAGTGTTTAATTCTTGAAAGAGAAGGTCCCACACATGGCAGCGTCCTTCTGACACACCTTTGCATACCAGGTCTAATCACAGGGCGGGCAGAGGGGCTCCAGACTGTGGAAGGAGCGTGATGAATCTTCTGTCAGGCAGCGGATTGTGGCTGGGTGCAGCTGGTGCAGTGGCACCAGGGCACAGGGTCCAAGTTAAATAAAGTCCACTCAGCCACCCCAGAATTGTTTAACCAGGTGCCTGCCCGGGTGCGGCCTCTCTGTCCTCTTCCATGACAAGGTGGGGGTTGGGTTAGTATCAATGCGAGGGAATCAGGCTCCAGGTAGGTACTGGCACCCCCAAATGTAAAGGGGTGAAGTGCAGGTAGCTTGAATCTAGAGGGTGTAAGCAAGGGGTCACAGGTGCCAGAGCCTTGTACCCGTGTTCGACCTGGAGAGAGGACAGGCAGCAGCCGCAGGGGTATTGCTATCAATTGTGCGACCGGTGCACCTTATTAGTGACTTTTTTTTTTTACAACCAAAGCTGGGGGTTGGACCCAATGTATCTGGTGCCCTTGCTGCCACAGTGATTGCATGAGAAGGGCCGGGAGCACTGCAGACGTGGATCTTGTGAGGGGAAACAGATCTGACTGATGGGCGATGAGGGGAGAGGATTTCAAGGGAAAGAGTCTGGAAGTTCCAGGAGCATCTGGATGCAGAAAGAAAGGGGAAGGTGTGTTTGTTCTCCTGGAAATGAAAAAACGAACCCTTCTGAGGGAGGGGCTGAGGTGTAATACCAGACACCTCTCTGAAAGACGCAAGCTGTAATATTATCATTACAGCAGCAGACAATGCTCTGTAATCTTTCCCCTGATTAACCACTTTAAGGATCACTTCAGCCTGCTAGGCAGAGGAATACCTGGATCCGGGGGGTGTCCCTGCTCTCAGGCCTCCAAGAAATCTGTCAGTCCAGGACATTGTGTCTGTCAGGCCAAGTCCTGCAGCTACCGCTGATCTGTGCAGGTTCACTGCTGGGTGATGTCTACCTCCAGAGAACAATGGAGCAAAGCTGTAAACACCTTCTGTGGTGGACACCTGACCCAGGTCTCATTTCCAGCCACCGCCCACGCCAGAGTGACAGTTGTTTACTTCTGGAACCACAATAACTTTTTTAAACTGTTCAGTCAGCTGGGCATGTCAGGGGGGTGACTGATTCAGCCCTTCATCCGTCTGAGGCTGATATATAGCGTTTTAGGTGGAAATGGGAAAACATCCCGTTTCTGGATGAGGTACTGAATCGGAGTGGGGGTGTCCACAGGCGGGTGGGATTCCTTCCTCTATGGATATTATTGTGCAGGAACTTGAGTGGTTAGATAGTGAAAATTCAGATTTGCTCCAAAAAAACAGAGGACTTCCCGTTACAACTGTAGCCTAATTCATACTCTAGGCTTGATACCTCAAAATGTAATTTACAATGTTACGAAACAGAAAAACTCCTGTGGTAAGCACTTATTAAAAATATTTCTGTGCTGATACAATTTCAGATTCCGGAAAATAGACAGAAAGTGTACATGTTGTACAGAATGGTTTATTAAACTCGTGATGGCCTTACAAGTGTTCTTAGAAATAGACAAACTGTCCACCTCTTCTGTAGCAGACAGACGCCGGCACTAAAGCGCTACAGTCCCCCTTCTACGTGAGATATATGCAGCGCTATGTTACTGTGCAGGACAAGAGAGAGCCTGATTCTTTCTCACGGGCCTGGATATACATCTTGAATCTGCATTCTTTGAATTATGCGGCACTCCCGTGCCAAGTGACTGACCCACCTTATCATACATCTCTGGGTGCCATTTAAACCCCAAGGACTTTGGGATGGCAGACTTCTCAGAGCCGCCGCCCTGCGGCAGACCTCTGTCCCGTTTCCAGTCACCCCCACAGTTGTGGGGTGTTTCTGAAAGTGGGTCTGCGTCTGGTGAACATACTACCCCAAAACATGGCGTTTACGCCTTCTGAAGTAAAGGCCCACATTTTTTGTCCCAGTTTTTAATATAAGAAATCCATGCATTTACGCAGCTGTTGTCATGTGACGCAAATAAACATTGCTCTTGGCAGTAATGATTTCAGAAGGGAAGAGATACAGCCCCACTGTGCCCCCAGGCTTGCAAGTTTGCTGTCTGTCTGAGTCGGCTTTGTGGCCTGGTCTGTGGACATGGGTACTCCAGCTCCCTCTAGCTTGCATTCGTATCTCTCGAACGGTTTCGATTCCTACCTCTCCACCAGGCACAAGTCCTCACAGTGTTTCACCCTCATAATTTAAAATGCCTACCTTATCCCGCCTCCACCATCCCTTGCCGGCAGCCTCTTTCCCCTCATGCTGCGTCCTTGCCAACCACATGTAAGGGTTCCTAGTGACGGCTGCCCTATTGTGGGAAACGCAAAGACAACAGGGTGATGGATTGAATGCTTGAATTAATCTCAGCCACTGGCAATCGCTAGGGCAGCATCACAATTCATCATTTTGCACCATAAGCAAATCATCCTTGACCCTGCTCCTCGTGGGAACAGTCCAGCCTGACCTGCCAGGTAGGACCTCTCTGAACACAGGTCTCGGGACACAGGACCAGTTTCGCCCTAGTTAGGGATCATCAGCCGGGTAGAGCTTGCTCCAGTGGCACATTGTGGGAAGATCATCCCATTAACAGGTTTCCATCCTCAATCCCTCTCTCCTGGTCTCTTCTCCACTCTCTTCTCACAATTGACGCTTTGTGATGGTCTTAGAGCAGAAACTCCACAAGCCAAGTATGTCAGGTAGCACAAGGCTCTTGTTCTGTGAGCCTTGTGTGGAGACGTGTGTCTGTAGGTCTGGGTGCCTGCATGCCTGCCGGTCTGTGTGCATGGCTCACTCTAGGTATTTGCCCATATTTACGGAGAAGTGGTGCACGCCCTATCATGTGCCACTTTGCTTGCGTCCCACTTACCACCACCTAACGACGACACCATGGTTGCACCATATTTATAATACAGCACACAACGATGGTTGTTAGCACAATAACGTCAACATTTTCTAAGCTATTGTGACGCTTTGTTACATTAGTGTCAAAAATGTTGATGCTTGTGCAGCGAAGTGGAAGGAGGCCCATAGGTTACTATGGGAGCGTCATTTTAACGCCTGCCCTGAGCAGGAATTAAAAATGACGCCAAAAATGGTGCAGTGTAATCTGTTAAATTTCACTGCGCCATTTTTTTGGGTCTCTTCGTGCCAGAATGCCCCCTGGCAAACATTATGCCTGGCACAGGGGTTACATGCATAGTGCCACTTTGTAAATATGGCGTTGGAAAAAAGCCACTTTAGCGCTGCTTTGGCATAAAAAAAATTATGCTATGGCGGCGCTAAGGGCTCCTAAATTTTCCCCCTGTGATCCTTGTGTGGATGGATGCTGCTTTTATTTTACTATGTGTATTTATTTGCCTGTCTGTCTTGCCAGTATCAATGCTTGCATAAATGTTGTGTGAATGCTTAAGTTCATGACCTATACAAAAGGCAAACATATTGCCTTTATCAATGCTTCTTTACTCGTGCATCATGCTCGTGCCCAGAGATACCGCCCTCTCCAATCAGGCTAAACACTAGGCATTGTTTGCAAACTGCCTCTAGTAGCAGGGACTGAAGACCGAAATAGAAGGGGGACATATGTTGTTGCTGCGCGTGCGCAGTGCCGGAAGTAAGAGCTAAAACCTTCATGACCCTGAAGTGCAAAATGTGTGACAAGTTATTCGTCATTAGCGCTACACAATAAGCATAGATTAATGATTTCACAAGAGGACTAGACATCGTGCTCAATCACGTAAGACATTACAGGGCACATTTACAAGCCCCTTGCCGCACATTAGCGCCCACACAGCGTCATTTTATCGACGCTAGGGCAGTGCCACTGTAGCTTTTCTGCTGCGGCATATTTACAAAGTGGTGCAATGCTTGCAGTCCGCCACTTTGTGACACCTTGCGCCAGATTATGCCTGCGTCAGGCATAAAGTACGTGAGGGGGGGCGTTCTGGCACAGGGAGGCCTGAAAAATGGTGCAGTGAAATTTACATTTCATTCCACCATTTTTTCCATCATTTGTAAGGCCTGCTGAGAACAGGCGTTAAAATGACGCACACATTATATTCAACGGGCCTCCCTGTGCTTTACATATTTTACACTAGTGTAGCAAAGTGCTACAATAGCGTAAAAAATGTTCATGCTATTCTGCTAACGACTGCCATGGTGCACGTGTATTATAAATACGGCGTAACCCTAGTGTCGTTAGGTGCTGGTAGGGGTCACAAGACAAGTGGTGCACCAGCTCTGATCATCTGTGATGCGTCACTTCTTGTAAAGATGCCCCCAGGTTGGATAGTGCCACCAGCACAGACAAGCAAACTTTGAGCATGGCAAGGCCTCACACTGGAAGGAACAGGAGAATCGAAATGTGAGCAGCCTCTATAAAGGAGAAGGGGCTGTGTCTACGGCCTGTCGGTGCTCTTCGGAAGATACAAGATCTGTTGTGGGTGTGTTAGGACAGGCCTGCAAACCCTGGAGACCTGAGCACTGCTTACCGCTGACATCCCTCCACCCCAGATGCAGGTCTCATCGTGTAAATGGACCCTTTCTCTCAGGTACTGTGAGAAAGTAGCCTCTTTCTAGCTGTTTTACCCCCACTTTTGGCCTGTTGTGAGTGTATGTCAGGGTGTTTTCACTGTCTCACTGGGATCCTGCTAGCCAGGGCCCAGTGCTCATAGTGAAAACCCTATGTTGTCAGTATGTTGTTATGTGTCACTGGGACCCTGCTAGTCAGGACCCCAGTGCTCATAAGTTTGTGACCTATAGGTATGTGTTCCCTGTTTTATGACTAACTGACTCACTGAGGCTCTGCTAACCAGAACCTCATTGGTTATGCTCTCTCTTTACAAATTGTCACTAACAGGCTAGTGACCAATTTCACCAATTTACATTGGCATACTGGAACACCCTTATAATTCCCTAGTATATGGTACTGAGGTACCCAGGGTATTGGGGTTCCAGGAGATCCCTATGGGCTGCAGCCTTTCTTTTGCCACCCATAGGGAGCTCTGACAATTCTTACACAGGCCTGCCCTTGCAGCCTGAGTGAAATAACGTCCACGTTATTTCACAGCCATTTACCACTGCACTTAAGTAACTTATAAGTCACCTATATGTCTAACCTTTACCTGGAAAACTTGGGGAACTTAGGTGCACTTTGCACCCACTTTTCAGGGTCTTGGGGTGGGCTATTTTTCTAACCCTCACTGTTTTCTTACAGTCCCAGCGACCCTCTATAAGGTCACATAGGTTTGGGGTACATTCGTGGTTCCCGTTCCACTTCTAGAGTATATGGTTTGTGTTGCCCCTATCCCTATGTGCCCCCATTGCATTCTATTGTGACTATACATTGTTTTCACTGTTTTCTATTGCTATTACTGCATATTTTGGTATTGTGTACATATATCTTGTGTATATTTGCTATCCTCATACTGAGGGTACTCACTGAGATACTTTGGCATATTGTCATAAAAATAAAGTACCTTTATTTTTAGTATAACTGTGTATTGTGTTTTCTTATGATATTGTGCATATGACACTAGTGGTACTGTAGGTGCTTCACTCGTCTCCTAGTTCAGCCTAAGCTGCTCTGCTAAGCTACCTTTTCTATCAGCCTAAGCTGCTAGACACCCCTCTACACTAATAAGGGATACCTGGGCCTGGTGCAAGGTGTAAGTACCCCTTGGTACCCACTGCAAGCCAGACCAGCCTCCTACAGGTACCCCAGAAACAGACGACATTCTAGCCTCCCTTTGATGCTTGCCTAACTTGGAACAGTACTGCTTACCATGGACCACTTCTCACGCATCACTGGCTCAAACTTCACAGCTTACCCAGCCCAGCCTGCAGGCCAGACATGGGTTGTGCTCAGCCCCTGAGTGGGGTGGAGTGTCTGAGGCTGTGGAGAAGATTTATTGTGCCTTCCCTTGATGACAGCAGTCTGTGCGTGAAGTCAAGTTGTCAGGGACAGGGCTTGGTGAAGCCCTCTTCTGGTTCCCTGAGCACCCACGGAAAGGGAGGCCCTTCTAGGTAGCCACGGTGCCCCCCTGCATGGTATAACGCATATGAAAGGTGACTCTTTAAGGGGGGGGTCAAGGTTAGGTAGAAAAGGCCAATAAGGAAAACACATCTTCTTGCAATCTGAAAGTACTTGATGGTATAAGTCATTTTGCAGTACATTAGGAAGGCTCCAAGGCCCAGATTTATGGTGGGCTAGCACCGTTCAAACGCCACGTTAGCGTCATTTTTTTTATACTAATGTGGCGTTGGAAGGGCAAAAATCGCCACGCCATATTTATAAAGTGTTGCAAACCATTGCGCCACATTTTGAGTGTGCCACGCATAATGTATGCAAGGGGGTCGTTCCTGCGCTAGAGGGGCCGTAAAAATGGCACAAAGGAATCTATGAGATTCCTTTGTGCCATATTTATTGGCAGTTTTAGCGCCTGCTCAAGCAAGCATTAAAAAGAGGCTCTCGTTGTGTTCAATGGGCCTCTGGGTGCTTTGCAGGATTAGCGCCAACATTTTTTATGCTAATCCTGCGAAGCGCCAGTGTAGCATCAAACATTATGATGCTAGTTCCCCTGACGCCGCCATGGTATTTTAAATACGGCGCACACATGGTAGCATTAGCGGGCACTAAGGGGCGCAAGAAGAGTGGTGCTGCAATAGGTGCCGCACCACTTTCCATAAATCTGGGCCCAAGTTCCTATCACATCCTTAATATTCGGTGCACCACGGGTTTGTGTGCAGAGGTTTGGGGCCCAACACTCATTCTATTGCAAATAAAGCTCTGTCTGAAAGAAAGAAGAACAAGCCAAAGAACCCATAACAAGAGTCTGCATGAAACCCAGCAGCCAGAAGTAAACATCAAAGATAAAAACAGAGAACAAGTGGCCAATGGAAAATACTGACCGAACGCAAAGCGACACATCATCCTCTCATGACGGCCTCTTTTATAT
The DNA here is from genome assembly GCF_031143425.1 of Pleurodeles waltl. Taxonomy (NCBI): domain Eukaryota; kingdom Metazoa; phylum Chordata; class Amphibia; order Caudata; family Salamandridae; genus Pleurodeles; species Pleurodeles waltl. The sequence goes on from NC_090446.1 coordinate 12,357,226, forward strand.
CTTACATAAACAGGAACTGATATCACAGGATAGACTCAGACTTCATCTCGGATTGGGAATCTCCAATAGGGTCTCTGGACAATCCACCATCTTGGGAAGAGTAGTTCATAGGTTTGGCCATGTCTCTTACTTACAACCTTGGACTCGGCTTAGCAAGTCAAGAAGATGAGGTGTGTGAGAACTAGGGCCAGATTTACAAGAATCTGGTGCACCAGTACTGATGTGCCTGATTTCTTGTGCCCCCCCCACCTATCGACACCATGGGTGCGCCGTATTTACAATACGGTGCACAATGGTGCATGTTAGGCCAATAACGTCACACTTTTTGAAGCTATTGTGATGCTTTTCTGTGCTAGCATCAAAAATGTTGATGCTAGTGCTGCAAGTGCAAGGAGGCCCATTGATTTTAATGGTTGCATCCTTTTAATGCCTCCTTTGAGCACGCATTAGAAATGACGCCACAAATAGCGTAATGAAATCTTGTAGATTTCATTTCGTTATTTTTGCAGGCCTCCTAACGCCGAAATGCTCCCTTTGCATACATTATACCTGGCGCAGGCATAATGTGGCGCAAGGGTTCATAACACTTTGTAAATGTGGTCTGCGATTTTTGCCTCGTTGAGCAACATTAGTGTAAAAAAAAAATACCCCTAGTGTCCCCAACTGGTCCCAGAACCTCCCTCTGGCTGCCCAAATCGCAGACCGAGTGGCCCTGCCCAGGCTGAAAGGAAACCCAGCCATGCGGTGCGAGAAGCACCAGCAACACATGGTCTGAGTGCCCAATGCACGCCCGACCTTCCTCGGACCACAGACAGTCTACGTAAGCCCTGCGCACAGATGCGACACCAATGCTCTATGCTCCCTCTACTCGGTAGGGTGTGCAGGTCTTGTGAGCACCATGGCACAACAACTTGTATTGCACTTCACCTCACACAGTTGCAGTCTCCCACCACCTGTGGTTTACTTTCATTGTATCCTACAATTCTCGTTAATTGTCAATTGATCAAACAGTCTTTTCCATGCTCTGTGTGTGGGGTGTGCACTCTGTGTGCAGAAATGCTATTCAGCTCAATACCAAGGTGACACCTCACACCAACGATGTCAGCAGTCAGGCTTATAACTGTGGGCCACGGGGGTGACAGACTCCAAACCCCCTTCCACCAAAACCATTTATGGATCAAATCTGTTTATTATTATTTTCAATTATGAACATCACATATGCAATGCATCAAAATAGTACAGTTGCCGTGGAGGACAGCATGCTACATGTATAGTGACAATAAACATAAACAAAACTTTAACAATGTTTCCCTGCAACTGGCACGACATACAGCCCTCACTAGATCCCAGGCCTTGTTTCGATATAACCCTGGTCCTCCATACACATCTCTTCTACTCACACATTCCCTTCAGCTCATTTCAATTCCAGCACCCTCAGGTAGGCCGGGCATGTCAGTTCTGTGAATTCCGTGGACAGTATTTGTAAGAAAGGTTGCCAGAGCTCCTTGAATTCGCCACTACGCTGCTGTGAAGCCAAAGTGAGCTTTTCCATGGCGAGAATGAATCAAAGCTTATGAAGCCATGATGTTACTGTTGGGATCTTGTCAGTCCCCCACACGGCCAAAAAGCAGCTACAGTGCCGCGTTCAGGGCCAAGACCATCTGCCGTCCCTTCAGTGATCTCAGGGGGAAAGTGAACGGGTTAGGCAGGCCCAGCAAAATATATGCAGGAAATCTGGGAATCTGAGTATCAAACGCCGCATCAATAGTGTCTAAAATATTCTCCCAGTACCGATGAAGCTTAGGGCAGTGCCAGAATCCTTACTGGGGTGTAGTACCAGTAGGAGGCCACCTTATAGGCTGTCTCTGTGCCTGACGCATTGTAGGCCGTGTGATGAATCCTGTAAAAAATGCCCTCCCATTCCTCATCCGAGAGCTCTCTTTCCAGTTCCCTCTCCCACCTCAGCTGGCCCCTGGTTTTAGGCGACTGGGCTTCCCCCCTTAGGAGACCGTAAAGCTCAGAAATCACCCGCTTATCATCCTTTTTAACTAAAATCAATTTTTCGAACGGTGTTAACGGCCTGTGTATTAATGCTCTATTGGCTGGCAACATGGCCCAATGCCTTATTTGGTAGTACATCATCCTGTCCGCCTCTGTTAAGCCATATGCCTCCTTCATCTGGTCAAAGGAGATCACCTCCTGCTCATCGAAAAGGTATCCTATCCTCTTGCAACCCCCCTCATACCAACGGCGTAATGCCTCCTGTTGCAGGCCCGGGCCAAAATCCGCATTCGCCCCTAAGGGAGACATTGGAGACAGGAATGTCGTCAGGCCCAGTCTGCTGGCTACCGTATCCCAAACCCTCATCGACACTTCCGTGACCGGGGAAACATACAGCCCACATGCTCTATGACGGCGCCGGAGCCAAGGCTCCTTCCATATATGGGAACCCGCCACCGCTTGGTCCATAAGGCACCAGTGTTTCTCGGAAGACGGGCGACCCCATTCTAATAAAAAACACAGTTGTGCTGCCTGAAAGTATCGTAGAAGGCAAGGAACCGACAAACCTCCCTCCTGCTTAGGGCGATACAACACCCGACGTGGCAACCGCACCGCCTTTTCTTCCCAAATACATTTTAATACCGCTGTCTCAAGGGTTGCAATTGTCCGTGGCGGGGGCGTCACCGGCAATGCCTGAAACACGTACAGAACGCGTGGTAAGATGGTCATCTTCACCGCCGCCACCCTGCCCAGCCAAGACAGTTTAAGTCTCCACCAGGTCTCTAGATCGCGCTGCACCTCCCTAGTCAATTTTTTATAGTTCAACGTCGCCGTACGAGCAACAGTGCGCCCTAAATCAATACCCAAGTACGGGAGCTTTAAGGAGGACCATATATAGTGGAAACGGGCCTTCAGATCTCTTTCATGTTCGACACTTATAAACCTGCTCATGGCCTGCGACTTTGACATATTCATCCGGAATCCTGAAACCCGTCCAAATTCCTCTAATATTTCCATTAGTACTGGCAATGAGGTCGTGGGCTCCGCCAGGGTAAGAATCACATCATCCGCGTAAAGTGAAATGACGTGCTCATCTCCCCCGAATTTCACCCCCCCTATCTGAGGATTATCACGAAGCCGCTGGGCCATGGGCTCCATATAAAGCGCAAACAAGAGAGGCGACAGTGGGCACCCCTGCCGGGTCCATCTCTGTATTGAGAACGGCAACGAAAGTGTCCCATTGACCCGGACCGCTGCCCGAGGCGCCTGATAGATGCAGAGGATCCATGTCATGAAACCCGGGCCAAATCCAAATCGCTCAAGCACCCTGAACAGATATGGCCAATGGACCCTATCAAACGCCTTTTCGGCATCAATAGAGAGAAAGAGCGCCTCCCTGCATGAGCGATCGGTTTTATCCATTAGATGGAACAGTCTCTTAGGGGCATATTTATACTCTGTTTGCGCCGGATTTGCGTCGTTTTTTTTTAACGCAAATCCGACGCAAAACTAACTCCATATTTATACTTTGGCGTTAGACCCGTCTAGCGCCAAAGATCTTGGAGTTTGCGTCATTTTTTAGCGTGGACACCTTCCTTGCGTTAATGATATGCAAGGTAGGCATTCTCTTCTAAAAATGACTCCGAGGCATGTGCGCCGTATTTACACTCCCGGGCAAAAATGACGCCCGGGAGTGGGCGGGAAAAAAAAAATGACGTCCAGCCGCTTTAGCGTCATTTTTTAACGCCTGGTCAGGGCAGGCGTTAAGGGACCTGTGGGCTCGGAAGGAGCCCAGAGATGCCCTCCCATGCCCCCAGGGACACCCCCTGCCACCCTTGCCCACCCCAGGAGGACGCCCAAGGATGGAGGGACCCATCCCAGGGAACTTAAGGTAAGTTCAGGTAAGTATATATATATATTTTTTTGGGTGGCATAGGGGGGCCTGATTTGTGCCCCCCTACATGCCACTATGCCCAATGACCATGCCCAGGGGACATAAGTCCCCTGGGCATGGCCATTGGGCAAGGGGGCATGACTCCTGTCTTTGCTAAGACAGGAGTCATTTCAATGGGGGTTGGGAGTTTAAAAAAATGGCGCAAATCGGGTTGAGGTGAAAATTTTGCCTCAGCCTGACTTGCCCCATTTTTTGACGCCCAAGCTCCATTTTCCCCTACGCTGGCGCTGCCTGGTGTGTCATTTTTTTTTTACGCACACCAGGCAGCTCCGCCGGCTAACGTCATTCCATAAATAAGGTGCCCGCATGGTGCTTTGGAATGGCGTTAGCCGGCGTTACATTTTTTGACGCACAACTGCGTTGGCGCAGTTGTGCGCCAAAAAGTATAAATACGGCCCTTAGTGTTATCACTACACTGCCTATGCAGGATAAATCCTGCTTGATCGGGATCGACAAGACCCGGCATATAATAATTTAGCTGGTGTGCCAGTATGCCCGTGAACAATTTGGCATTGATATTCAAGAGGGAAATCGGCCTGTAGGAGGCACACTTCTCGGGATCCTTCCCCGGTTTTGGAATAACCACAATAGTGGCATCGAGCATACTGGCTGTGAGAGCCCGCGTCTGTCTAAAGGAATTGAAAAGGCGGGCGCACTAAGATCGGTACAAGTTCCACACAGAAGGTCTTGTAAAAAAGTGTGGAAAAACCATCAGGGCCATGTGACTTCCCAACCTGCAAGCGTGAGATTGCCGATATGACCTCTTCCGCCCTTATAGGTTGATCTAATGAGATCGACTCTCTTTCCGTCAAAGAAGTGGTTGCCACTCCCTCTAAGAAGGCCTCCGGAGATGCGTTACCAGGATCTTCAGCATCATATAATCCCCGGTAAAATTCCGCAAAAGCCTCCGCAATTTGGTCGCTCATGCGCGCTTCTTCTCCCGAGGGAGAGCGAACCATTTTTATCATTGACGCTGCGCGCTGTGCTCGCAACCAATGTGCCAGTAGCCTCCTGCATCTATTGCTTCCTATATAGTACTTATGCTTAAGGCGCACTACCGCGTACTCTGCCCTGTCCCAATCCAACCTCGTCAACTGCTTCCTCACTTTCTCAAGCTCTCGCCAGACTCTTGGGGCACCGGTATGTTTCACCGAAACTATTTAGAGGGAGACAAGGCTGGAGGTGGCCACAGAGTGTCAGCGGGGCCAGGTGAAGGCATACACACCCTTCAAGGACACATGACAACACATTTCTGACAATGAAACTACAGGCCAGATCTCCAAGAACGTGGGGCATCGGTCCGGATGGGCCACTTTTCTTGTGTCACCCCTGCCCCACCTAACGACACCACAGCTGCACCGTTTTTACAATAACGCACACCATGGCAGCTGTTTCCACAATAGCGTCATAATTTATGATGCTATTGTTGCGCTTTGCTGGATTAGCACCGTAAATGATGGCTCTAGTGCAGCAAAGCACTAGGGAGGCCTATAGGCTACCATGGCCCCGACATCTGCCCCGAGCAGGTGTTAAAAATGATAGAAAACATGCTGCAGTGGAATCTTGTATATTTCACTGCGCCACTTTTTGCGGTCTCCCTGGGGGGGAACGCCCCCTTGCATACAGTATGCCTGGCGCAGGCACAATGTGGTGCAAGGGGTGACAAAGTGGCACAATGCAAGCACTGCGCCACTTTGTGAATATGGCACGGGAAATGGCACCTTAATGCCACATTAGCATTAACATAATTTACCCTACTGTGGCATAAGGAGGCGCAAGGATGTTGTAAATCTGGCCCTACATTTCTTAGAAATCTTGGAAACGTAATGCTGTTTGAACCCGTAGCCACGGAGGGGGGAGCAGAGCTACTAGATAACTGCCTGCCCCCCTCCCCTGAATGCAACTGCAGGACGGGTTTCAAGAGATTGCTTTGTAAATCTGAGCTCATACGTTCAGAATGCAAAGTAAAATGAAAGAATGGCACTCTAGTTTGAAACATAATTCAAAGCTTATCAAGTGGTCAGTGAAACTGCCTCCGCACTGCAATATCCAGACATTAGCATGAAGTGGTGAGTAACTGAAATACTGTGTGAATCACTGCTGCAGGGTCCTCCCCAGCCCAGGAGCATGCAAAGACCACCCACACACGGAGCTCTTGATTAGACGTCTTTATTCCTCGGCATACAATCACACACTAAGTCACTGATTACCCCAAACCTGTTAGCAAACACACCTCAGCATCTCCCAGCAGGTTGCATAATCTCTCCTCTAAGTCTGTCCAGGACTGCAGGGGTCCTAGTGCACCTAGCGCCAGATTTACTAACAAGTGGTGTAGCGCTGCACCAATATATGCAATGCCGTGCTGCATCACTTTAGAAATGCGGGGATGCGCCGTATTTACTAAAATACAGCGCAGCCCTGTGTTTCCCCCTGTGCTGGCGCTAAATTTCGCTGCCAACGCAGGCATCCTTTCACCATAGTGCAAGGGTGTCTGCGGTGAGGGGATTTATTGTTTATGCGCAGGAAGGTGTCCCTTGATATGTTTCTGATCATTTGGATGACCATTATGTTAAGCAAAGATCGCCCCCAGCCACACCGCGCTTGCATCTACAATGAGTTCAGTATGTAGCTTGGGGTCAAAATAGGCCTTCTCAGTCACATTCTCAATCGCATGATATCTTTTTGGAACTCTAATCAAGTCCTTCAGACAAGAACATCTTGTTTTGTCAGCTCTTGCAATGGGGCACTCGCTTAAGGATAGTCACAATTGTACCTTTAGCAATAACTGGCCAAGTCAAAGCAGGATCGCAGCACGGTGACGTCTTGTGAGGGACAAGTCGATGACGGCACTTGCACTTTATCTGGGTCAGGAGTCAATCAGGCATTAGAGAATATGTGCCCAAAGAATTGAAGCTTGTTTTTATGAAACTCACATACAGAGTGAGACCGGCTTCGGCAAGTCATTTGCACACTTGTGTGAGAGCTTTGTCATGCTCCTTCCGTGTTGCTCCAAATACTAACATGTCATCCCTGTAGTTGAAAGCATGCGCAACTGGTTGAATTATGTGTGGCATAACATCCTGAAATATATTTCTGCAGCTGATGACATTCCAAAGCTTAATCTTTTGTATCTGAACAATCTAACATGAGTCAAAAGAGTCGTAATAAACCTACAGTTCTCTTTCAGCTTGAGTTGATGTTATCCCTTGTTCAGGTCGAGACAAGAGAAAACTTTGGCACCATTCAACTGCATGATCATGTTCACTATGTGAGGACCCAGAAGTTGTTCTGTCTTGATCACTTTGTTGGCCTGGCGCATATCAAAACAGATATGCACAGCACCTCCACTGCCCCTTTTGGGCACCACCAGTGGACCCCGTGGCGTAGGACCATTGGAGTGCTCAAAGATGTCATGCTGCAGCAGCATTTTTAGTTCTTTCTCTACAGCTTCTTGCAATTGAAAGGCATTCTGCAGTGCCGCTGCGCAACAGGGAAAAGGCCCCCGGTAATGTGAAGTCTCACTTTCATTGTTTTAAGTCTGCCAAGGCCATGGAATAATGATGGAAACTGACTTACAATTTCGGACTGAGTGTGTAGGTTGTAATTGAGAGATATCAGTGCCATGTCAGCAGCAGTGGAAAGGCTGAGCAGGCATTCTCTGGGTGTAGCTCCTAGAAATGCATCAATCAGCGCTTGCATGCACACTGCTTTGTATTTCTTGGTTGCTGTGAAGGATCCTTCACTTCACAATGGTTTGGAAGCAGCTCATGTGCATAACTTAGTGTTTGACAGGTTAAGTCATGGCACAGGAGACAGGTTGCTAAACTCTCAACTGACGTGATGTTAGTCGATGCACCACTCTCTATGAGGAAGGTTATGGGACAAGCATTACCCTTTATTGTGTTCCTAAGGCAGTGCCCAAACAAACTGGGTTGTTCCATTTGGCGACTTATCTTCGTTACTTGTTCTGCCTCACGTGCATCCAACCCAACATGTTCCTAGTGCCTTTGGTTGACATCATCATTGTTTATCCGTTCTTTTCACTCTCGCTGGATAATGACATTGAGGAGTCTTTGCAGGACAAGCTTGACGATGATCGACTTCATCGGGTTTCTAATTGTCGGAACTGGTGCTGCTTTTGGCCTTGTGGGTGTGGTGAGAATGTTTCTGGAACGTTCTGGTGTCCATTATCTCGTCTCCCTGCGATTCATTTGGTTTCTCTTTTGCCTTGGACACTGTTATGAAGTGTTTTTCTTTTCCGCAACCTTTGCACATCTGTGCTACGTCGGGACATTTGCTCTCAGGGGGATATGAAAACCCACATCAAAAACACACCTTTTCGTTCTTTGAAGACAATGATTAATGGCACTGCAGAGGGCTTGTACCTGCTCCTCATGACTAGCGCGATCCATTTCTCACTGTTCCAGCGTTCCCATCAGAGGCTTGTTTTTCTTTTCTTTCATCGGCTCCGGCGGCATCAGTATTGTGTATAAACGGAGGGGCATATTTAGGAGCCCCTAGCACCACTTTAGCTCCGCCTTAGCATTATTCTTTTAACGATAAGGGGCACTAAAGTGGCATTTTCCCCATGCCATATTTATAATGTGGCACAATGCATGCATTGCACCACTTTGTAAACGCTTGCGCCACGTTATGCCTGCACCAGGCATAATGTATGCAAGGGGGGGTGTTCCCCCATTAGGGGTGGGGGCAAAAAAATGGTGCAAGGAAATCTAACAGATGTCCTTGTGCCATACTTTTCTGCACTTTTAACAGCTGTTCAGAGCAGGCTTTAAAAAGGGGGCTTCCATTATTTATAATGGGCCCTTGTATACTCTGCAGGAGTAGCGCCCAAATTTTGGTGCTACTCCTGCAGAGTACATCAGTAGCGTAAAAAAATGATGCTATTGCCTCCTTCCCTGCGCCACGGTGTGCTGTATTTTAAATAAATGCACACATGGTGGCGGTAGGGGGGCGCTAAGGGGCGCAAGGTAAGTGGCGCTGCACTCGGTGCACTGCCACTTTTCTTAAATCTGCCCCTGCGTGTCTCTCTCAATATGTGTCTTCTGAAAGGGCACAACAGACAACTATCAATGATCCTAAGGCTTCCTCATAGTTAAATTCACTAGATTTACAGTGCTTAGTGAGCACATCAAGGGGCTTGCGCCACTAGGGCGTTGCTTTTCTGACACTCCGGTGGTGCAAACCTCTCATCCATATCTATTGAATGGCCTCATAGATATGGAGTAAGATAAAGCATTGCAACTCGTTGCGTTGCTTCACTCTGCACCAGGGAGCTTGCCATGCAACACCCATGGGTTTTGACGCTGCCCCAGAATGACTTAATCAAATAAACCTGCGGAAGCGCCAATACCTCACGGCTCCCCAGGGGAGGCGTAACGAGGGGAAATATTTGTATTTCTCCCCGCAGTGCACATAGCAAGCGGGAAAACCCTCTCTGGATTGTTTTTTTGTGCGGGAAGGAGTCCCTTCCTGCATAAAAACAATCCTGCCAACAATGCAGACACCCTTGCACCATGGTCCAAGGGCACCTGCATTGGCGCTAGGCAGCCAATTGTGTGCCAGTGCAGGGGAAAGGATGAGCATGCAGCATACTGCATAAATAGGGTGCATTCCTGCCCTTTCATACTGGGGTGGGGCAGCACAGCAAGAAGACTTGAGGCGCTGCCCTACACCAATTCCCTGTAAATAAGCCCCCACGCCTTTCAACAAATTCAGCCATCGTCTCACCATCTTGCTGTCTCGCCTGCTTGAGAATGCACCTTTCCTAGTCGACGTTCTGAGTCAGATTGAACTTGGTATTTAAGGCTTCTTTGATCTTACAGTACAATATGGCCTCAGTCTGCAAGAATTTCTTCAAAACTTGTTTTACTCCATCAACGACAAGGTTCTGTAATTATTTAATGATTTTCTCATCATCCACTCCTTCTAGGGCATCTATGAAGACATCGAACATCTCAATCCACGTGGTCCAACTGGCGCCAATGTTCTGGTTCGTGAAGCGGTTGAATGGGAGTGGTGGTTTCAGAAACCCAGCTGCACTGTACTGCGCACCCTTTTATACTTCGGCTGAGACTATATGCTGTTCAGGTGGTGGCAGCCGCTCATCGGTGGCCACTGCAACTTCTGCAAGCACAGGCCACTTGCTTGCACTTGGGTCACTTTGCTGAGCAGAAGTCATAAATTATTGCCCTTTTTCTTGACGGTAAGCAACGATTCTGTGTCTCGCACTTGATCACTCCTGCGCTTAGGTTTTCGCATCATACCTGGTTGTCACTGCCTTCAGCATTTGACTTTCGACAAGGGCTCTGGGATACGGCACACCGCAGGATTCTGGTGGGTGTTTTGAGAGCTCTCCTCTGCAGCACCTTCCACTTTCCAAGAGCCGCGTGAGAGCTGGAGTGTCGCTTCGATTCCACATACTTCAACTTTGATCAGCTTCTGATCGAGTCGAGCACACGTGGCACTCACGGGCAGTCCACTTGGTAATTGCAAACACTCAGGGAGAGCAGCTTTGTTTCTTTGGGGCACATTTCCTGTTACTCATCACCAGTTGTAGCATTCTTCCAAGCCCAAGAGCACACACGGAGTTCTTGATTAGACGTCTTTATTCCCTGGCATACAATCACACAGTAAAGCACTGATTATGTCACAGCCATTAATAACCACATCTTAACACCTCCCAGCAGGTTGTGCAATCTGTCCTCAAAGTTTGCCCAGAACCACAAGGGAGCTAGCGCATGGAAAATGTGACACACTGGTGGCACGAGGTGCTTGTAAATAAGCCCCTCAGTCTCACAACACTACAAGTATTACTTGGCAACTCTTCCTTTTATGAAGCAAGTCTGTAACAAAAACGTTCTTTCACAATTTTTTTTCATGCTTCCTAAATTACTCATCCTCGATGGTCTATTTTGAAGAATTATTTTGACTCCAGTTCACTTCATCATGCATTGTGCTAGCCTAGCCATGACTAAGAATTTTTTCCAGTTTGAGGACAAACTCTTCCACCAGATTCGCGCTACTTCTATGGGAAGTACTTTTGCCCCGAGCCTGGCCTGCATGTATATGTATGATTTTGAGAAACGTTTCATCCTGCCTGAGTCCAACCCCTTTTTTGACAACATTAAACTATGGCGTCGATACATAGACGACATTCTTGTCATATGGCACGGCCCCACATCCGAAGTAGACTCATTCACCACATGGATAAATGTCTGGACCCCTTTCTGAACTTTACATCTTCCATCTCCACTACAGAGATCTCGTTCTTAGACCTACTGATTAGCATTGAGGAAGGCCAACTGAGAACTCGAACCTTCCATAAAGTGACGGATCGGAACAGCTTGTTATTATATGACAGCCACCATCCAAAGGCGGTAAGGGACAATTTACCGTATGGGCAGTTTTTACGCCTTCGACGGAACTGTAGTAACCTGCAACAATTTACTATTCAAGCAACTGATTTACAGACCAGACTACATGACCGTAATTACCCGATGAGGGTCATTAACACAGCCTACAAGCGAGCCAAATACAGTGACAGAGAATCCCTACTACAGTTGACTCCTAAATCCACGGAAACCAAACTTACCTGTGTATCTACATTTACACCACTCTCCAATGCAGTCAAAAAAATAATTAACAAAAGATGGTCGGTCCTCTGCAGTGGAGGCGAGAACATCCCCAAGCCTGTTTTTGCTTTTAAACGAACTTCCAATATTAAAGATATGCTGGTACATACTCGACCAAGACCCACCATAACTCCGACCAGTCAAAGGTCACTTTGGGACCTCCCTCCAGTTAAGGGTCATTTCCCCTGTGGAAATTGCAATGTTTGTTCTCTAACCAAACGGGTAGATACCCTTGAACTAGAACCCTCACTAACATGGCGATTGATGAAACATACCAATTGCAATACTCGCAACTGTATCTACCTGATCACGTGTCCATGTAATCTGCGATACGTAGGGATGACCACACGATCTGTGAAAGTAAGGATAAACGAACACCGCAGCAACATTCGCTGTGGACGCGCCACGACGAAACTAAGCATCCACTTTATTGAATCTAATCATACACCAGATGACATGTGGTGGGTAGTACTACAGACCTGTGCCCTGACAGGTACTCGCCCTCTCTTTGAGCTTGAACAACGTTGGGTATACAGACTTAATACCCACCGTCGAGGATTGAATGATGACATACCTTGGTTCAATCTCTCTATGTAGTTGGTTGTTGACAAATCCAGGCTGAACCCCTCCCTGGTCTTGACTGATGCATTATGACTATTGACAGAGTCCCTGATCACAACACACAGTTGTGATTTTTATTTTATTTTTCCACGCTTTCTGAAAGAAGCCTTCTTGTAGTTATACAAGAAGTTGATGACCGTTGTCCTCATGAGTCACGTGGGTGGCGAGTCACCAATTTATTCTCAGAATTTGTGACTGGTATATTTATCTGCTTTTCTGGTGATTATTCACCAGTCTAAGATGGCCGCCGCAGTGGTTAAGACTACAGCGACCTCATAGGTGAAGTCCTTTCTCCCTTTTGAGATCTCTCTTACCAAGCTTGACATGGTTGCTTGGTAACAAATTGATTTATTGCTCAACGCGCGCTCCGCGCGCGGGTTATTTATACTTCGAGTTCTTAGGCTCGTCTCATATTCGGGAACGCAGCCGCGGGGGTAGGTGTCTCATCGCACGCCGGTAACCTCACAAGTAAGTGCTCCAGGTCCGTTTAGAGCGCTATGGACGCGATACTTAGGGATATTGTTCCCGTTCATGTCCCTTAGCAGCCTGGCTGGGGAGTGTTGTTTGTCTAGCTACTCGGAATAGTAATCGGCTTGTTATCCATTATGTAACATTTATCCCCCTACCACCTGGGCTTTGTGTTATTTACATTTTAAGGTGATTGTGCATATAATAGGAAGGTAGCCAGTACAGATAGTATATCCTGGCCCCCCTATCACTGCCATTCACACTTATTACTGAGTGTCCTTCACACACTTGCTCTCCGACCTTTAGTAATTCTAGGACTTGTTTCTCGTGTTGTAGTTCTTTCCCTGAAGGTTGTCTATTTACAGACCTCTTAGACATATACCCAATACTAGGGTTATTATCACTATCATCTTGTAACTAATGATGAGATATTTGTAGTTATACTGCTATATTTCGGCTTTATTATATGCGTATGGATGTATGCTACACTTTATCTGTACCCAGTGTTGCACCACTTACTATATAATGAATTTCTGCTTACTTCCAGTGACCATGTTATAGATCTTATTGATGATTTAGTAACGGAGACATTTTGTCCTTTTGTCATTGCTTATGCTTATCTTGCAATTAGATTCATTGTGAACCGGGCAACAGGCCTGCGTGATCCCATGAAACACTTCCTCTAAATAGAGATGGTAAGCCCTCCTATATATCACGAGCATGGGTTGCTACCATCCACTTTATCACTATGAGTTGCACAGTTTGTCACTATTTTTCACTTTGCATTTATATGTACTACTCCCTGAGCGTAGATGAAGTAGTTATGCAATTTATTAATCTCATTTTTCTCCCTGTATCTAGGGTGACTAATAGGAAAGGGAAGCCAGTCCGGTTTACCTCTAGTAAGTGACCAATGACGTCTTGACTGTGAGCGTTAGGTTGCAGGAGCTGATGAATTTTCCTTTGTTTTCAATTGGAGAAGTCCAATGAATAAATAGGTCCTGAAGAAGCGTCAAGGGATCCTGTTGGACCATGAGAGACGCGAAACATGTCGGCCGTATATTGACCTTATACTGAGGGACTTCGGATAATTACCGTCTTCCTTTGTTTTGATTTTTGTACGAGTGTCTGAGCATTACCTCTTGTTTCACTCCCTTGCTACTTTTTTAATCTTGACCAATTCCCAACAGCGAACAATAAATTATTTAGTGAGGGTTTTGAGCCAATTTTATCCTCTTCTTGTCTTTTCTCTTTCCTCTTTTTCGGACCCACATGTGGTTCCGCGGCTTCATCATTAACTAAAAGATCTCCGGCAAAGAGCCCCCCTTCGGGGGGTGCCCGTCAGGCATTGCAGTGCCGGCCTGACGAGGAGCTGTCCTATGATGAAGCATGACACCAAATGTGGTGTGTGAGGACTTGTGCTCCTGATTATCAGGACTTCTCCCCTTTCCCGTTCACCGGTTTTGGAACAGTGTATTATATTATATTATCAGTTTGACTGGAGGGTGTACACTGGACCACATAATCCTCCGATCCCTTCTCTTTATTTGAACTATTTAGAACAGCAGGCCTGCTGTGGGATTACTGATTAGATAATTTCTCTGAGATCCTCGATATGGATAATTTCCAAGGTCTCAGCTTCGACGATGATATTGTGTCTGCTATTTTGCAGACCCCCTCCATTCTTACCAGCGATGGTGCAGGACCATCTGGTCCCACCAAGGAAGAATGGGACAAACTGTCCTCACTTAAACGTGACTTAATAAAAACAGTTCTACATGGGACCATTATGACCGAATACCTCAGAGCCAATATAGCTCCCAATGGACTACTTGTGTCCAACATGCCCAGGATCTTCCTACAGGACCTTGTCTTTAGGAAGGACTGGGCCCAGATTGCATGGAAGTGCACTCGGGACTGGCTAGTCCTGATCATTAATACATCTAGACGACTAGCAGAGTCCATGGCTATACAGATCACTTTTATGGAGAATACACTTAAAACTACAATCTCTATAGCAGCATTTAAGAGCCGATTAGCAGAAATCAATACTGATTTAAATGAAACAAAAGAGTTTCTAACACAACAGAAGATTACTAAGTTACAGAAAGATATCAACAAGTTCAATAGAGAGAAGGTCTACCCTTATATCAAGGAAGACTACACGACAGACACGCCTTCCGTCTCATCAGATGAATCTTCATCTGGTAGAAGACCTCGCAAATTCAGTCAGAGCTCATCCTCTGATGGATGGAGCACTGAAGACGAGAGACCACAACCTTATTACAACTTCCCACAATACCATCCAGGTCACCCGATGGCTTGGCAACATCCCTTTCCTTTTTATCAACCACGCCCCATGCCACCATATATGCCTTTTTTAGGCCAGGGCAGGGGCAGAGGAAGAGGCAGAAGACGAGGAAGAGGCAGGAGAGTTCATTGGTCACAGGAAGAACCACAGATGGTCACAAGGAGCCAGGGCAAGACCCCCCCAACCAAGATCTAGTGGTGAATTTGTCCTCCAGGCCTCTCTCCCTTTATGAAACAAGGGCACTGAATAAAGGATTGGGGTATGTCCCCACCCCTAAAACCGACATTTTCCGTTTGCAATGTGAACTTTCTCGGTTCTTCAGAAAAATTTGTCTTCAATTCTTTTTCAAAGACAGATCCAGTGATGACTCTCTCCAGGACTCTGGTCTCAGACGACCTTCCAAGTTCATGCCTCCCACTTCCTCTATGCCCTGTGAGGTCCTGGCTTTCGAAAAAGCAGTTACCTCTGACGTTACGAAGATAAGACCAGAGCACAGATTTATCAACATACCTAAAGCTGAGAATGACGCACTCCGAGACCTATCCGCTGATACCAATATCACCATCAAACCAGCGGACAAGGGAGGTGCGATTGTTGTGTTGAACACAGCGGATTACAGACAGGAATGTCTTCGCCTTTTAGGTGATTCCACTTACTACGCGCGGATTGATCAGGATCCTACAGCTAGTTTGCAAATAGAGATCCGTGGTATGATAGAGGAGGCCTATAGTAATACTTGGATATCTCAGAAAGAAGCAGAATTTCTGGACACTGAGGATCCGCGTATTCCATATTTTTATTGTCTCCCGAAAATCCATAAGGGCAGATCTCCCCCCCCTGGACGCCCGATAGTCTCAGGGATCGGTTCCGTCCTTGAACCACTATCCATATTTTGTGACCACTTTTTACGACCTCTTGTACAACAATCTACTACTTATCTTAGAGACACCAAAGATGTCCTTAATCTTATTGAGTCCATCAACTCAACAGTCCACGTTAATGCCCTCATTACCCTTGACGTTGAGGCTTTATACACTAATATCCCGCAGGCAGCTACACTGAAGGTAGTTGAGACATCCCTTTTGACTGCTAGTCTAAATTCTATGACTCCAGTTCACTTCATCATGCATTGTGCTAGCCTAGCCATGACTAAGAATTTTTTCCAGTTTGAGGACAAACTCTTCCACCAGATTCGCGGTACTTCTATGGGAAGTACTTTTGCCCCGAGCCTGGCCTGCATGTATATGTATGATTTTGAGAAACGTTTCATCCTGCCTGAGTCCAACCCCTTTTTTGACAACATTAAACTATGGCGTCGATACATAGACGACATTCTTGTCATATGGCACGGCCCCACATCCGAAGTAGACTCATTCACCACATGGATAAATGGTCTGGACCCCTTTCTGAACTTTACATCTTCCATCTCCACTACAGAGATCTCGTTCTTAGACCTACTGATTAGCATTGAGGAAGGCCAACTGAGAACTCGAACCTTCCATAAAGTGACGGATCGGAACAGCTTGTTATTATATGACAGCCACCATCCAAAGGCGTTAAGGGACAATTTACCGTATGGGCAGTTTTTACGCCTTCGACGGAACTGTAGTAACCTGCAACAATTTACTATTCAAGCAACTGATTTACAGACCAGACTACATGACCGTAATTACCCGATGAGGGTCATTAACACAGCCTACAAGCGAGCCAAATACAGTGACAGAGAATCCCTACTACAGTTGACTCCTAAATCCACGGAAACCAAACTTACCTGTGTATCTACATTTACACCACTCTCCAATGCAGTCAAAAAAATAATTAACAAAAGATGGTCGGTCCTCTGCAGTGGAGGCGAGAACATCCCCAAGCCTGTTTTTGCTTTTAAACGAACTTCCAATATTAAAGATATGCTGGTACATACTCGACCAAGACCCACCATAACTCCGACCAGTCAAAGGTCACTTTGGGACCTCCCTCCAGTTAAGGGTCATTTCCCCTGTGGAAATTGCAATGTTTGTTCTCTAACCAAACGGGTAGATACCCTTGAACTAGAACCCTCACTAACATGGCGATTGATGAAACATACCAATTGCAATACTCGCAACTGTATCTACCTGATCACGTGTCCATGTAATCTGCGATACGTAGGGATGACCACACGATCTGTGAAAGTAAGGATAAACGAACACCGCAGCAACATTCGCTGTGGACGCGCCACGACGAAACTAAGCATCCACTTTATTGAATCTAATCATACACCAGATGACATGTGGTGGGTAGTACTACAGACCTGTGCCCTGACAGGTACTCGCCCTCTCTTTGAGCTTGAACAACGTTGGGTATACAGACTTAATACCCACCGTCGAGGATTGAATGATGACATACCTTGGTTCAATCTCTCTATGTAGTTGGTTGTTGACAAATCCAGGCTGAACCCCTCCCTGGTCTTGACTGATGCATTATGACTATTGACAGAGTCCCTGATCACAACACACAGTTGTGATTTTTATTTTATTTTTCCACGCTTTCTGAAAGAAGCCTTCTTGTAGTTATACAAGAAGTTGATGACCGTTGTCCTCATGAGTCACGTGGGTGGCGAGTCACCAATTTATTCTCAGAATTTGTGACTGGTATATTTATCTGCTTTTCTGGTGATTATTCACCAGTCTAAGATGGCCGCCGCAGTGGTTAAGACTACAGCGACCTCATAGGTGAAGTCCTTTCTCCCTTTTGAGATCTCTCTTACCAAGCTTGACATGGTTGCTTGGTAACAAATTGATTTATTGCTCAACGCGCGCTCCGCGCGCGGGTTATTTATACTTCGAGTTCTTAGGCTCGTCTCATATTCGGGAACGCAGCCGCGGGGGTAGGTGTCTCATCGCACGCCGGTAACCTCACAAGTAAGTGCTCCAGGTCCGTTTAGAGCGCTATGGACGCGATACTTAGGGATATTGTTCCCGTTCATGTCCCTTAGCAGCCTGGCTGGGGAGTGTTGTTTGTCTAGCTACTCGGAATAGTAATCGGCTTGTTATCCATTATGTAACATTTATCCCCCTACCACCTGGGCTTTGTGTTATTTACATTTTAAGGTGATTGTGCATATAATAGGAAGGTAGCCAGTACAGATAGTATATCCTGGCCCCCCTATCACTGCCATTCACACTTATTACTGAGTGTCCTTCACACACTTGCTCTCCGACCTTTAGTAATTCTAGGACTTGTTTCTCGTGTTGTAGTTCTTTCCCTGAAGGTTGTCTATTTACAGACCTCTTAGACATATACCCAATACTAGGGTTATTATCACTATCATCTTGTAACTAATGATGAGATATTTGTAGTTATACTGCTATATTTCGGCTTTATTATATGCGTATGGATGTATGCTACACTTTATCTGTACCCAGTGTTGCACCACTTACTATATAATGAATTTCTGCTTACTTCCAGTGACCATGTTATAGATCTTATTGATGATTTAGTAACGGAGACATTTTGTCCTTTTGTCATTGCTTATGCTTATCTTGCAATTAGATTCATTGTGAACCGGGCAACAGGCCTGCGTGATCCCATGAAACACTTCCTCTAAATAGAGATGGTAAGCCCTCCTATATATCACGAGCATGGGTTGCTACCATCCACTTTATCACTATGAGTTGCACAGTTTGTCACTATTTTTCACTTTGCATTTATATGTACTACTCCCTGAGCGTAGATGAAGTAGTTATGCAATTTATTAATCTCATTTTTCTCCCTGTATCTAGGGTGACTAATAGGAAAGGGAAGCCAGTCCGGTTTACCTCTAGTAAGTGACCAATGACGTCTTGACTGTGAGCGTTAGGTTGCAGGAGCTGATGAATTTTCCTTTGTTTTCAATTGGAGAAGTCCAATGAATAAATAGGTCCTGAAGAAGCGTCAAGGGATCCTGTTGGACCATGAGAGACGCGAAACATGTCGACCGTATATTGACCTTATACTGAGGGACTTCGGATAATTACCGTCTTCCTTTGTTTTGATTTTTGTACGAGTGTCTGAGCATTACCTCTTGTTTCACTCCCTTGCTACTTTTTTAATCTTGACCAATTCCCAACAGCGAACAATAAATTATTTAGTGAGGGTTTTGAGCCAATTTTATCCTCTTCTTGTCTTTTCTCTTTCCTCTTTTTCGGACCCACATGTGGTTCCGCGGCTTCATCATTAACTAAAAGATCTCCGGCAAAGAGCCCCCCTTCGGGGGGTGCCCGTCAGGCATTGCAGTGCCGGCCTGACGAGGAGCTGTCCTATGATGAAGCATGACACCAAATGTGGTGTGTGAGGACTTGTGCTCCTGATTATCAGGACTTCTCCCCTTTCCCGTTCACCGGTTTTGGAACAGTGTATTATATTATATTATCAGTTTGACTGGAGGGTGTACACTGGACCACATAATCCTCCGATCCCTTCTCTTTATTTGAACTATTTTGAAGATCACCGGGGTCGTTTTCACAAATAGGGGACTCTGTGCCAGTTTGCCCCACAAAACACCTTTAGCCCAGATCAGGTCACTGCACCCATCATAATGAACGTGGGACCATATTTATGACAAAGTGGTGCAGTGCGGCGAGTCACCTGCTGCGTTGCATTGCGTCACTGGGAGAGAGCAGGACTGCACCTTTTTTACACATCAGGTGCATTCCTGTCCTTTCCCTCTACGGTGGTGCAAAAAGGGCTGTCTAGTGCCAACGCAGGCACCTCTGCGCCAAACAAAATGGCACAAGAAAATCTCTTAGATTTTATTGCGGGATTTTTTCAGCCTCCCTAAATGGGTATCACCCTCTAGCATACATTATGGCTGGTGCAGACATTATGTAGTGCAAACGGTTACAAAGTTGCGCAATGCATGCTTTGTGTCAATTTCTAATTTGGCGCAGCGATTTTGGCCTCGTTGGGCCACATTAGCATTCAAATAATGCTGCTAATGTGACGCAAGGAGGTGCTATGCGCTCTTAAATCTGCCCCAAAGTGTTTGATTCTTGAAAGAGAAGGTCCCACACATGGCAGCATCCTTCTGACACACCTTTGCATACCGGGTCTAATCACAGGGCGGGTAGAGGGGCTCCAGACTGTGGAAGGAGCGTGATGAATCTTCTGTCAGGCAGGGAACAGTGGCTGGGTGCAGCTGGTGCAGTGGCACCGGGGCGCAGGGTCCAAGTTAATTAAAGTCCACTCAGCCACCCCAGAATTATTTAATCAGGTGTCTGCCCGGGTGCGGCCTCTCTTTCCTCTTCCATGAGAAGGTGGGGGTTGGGTTAATATCACTGCGAGGGAATCAGGCTCCAGGTAGGTACTGGCCCCCCCAAATGTAAATGGGTGAAGTGCGGGTAGCTTGAGTCTAGAGGATGTAAGCATGGGGTTCCAAAATAGATCTGCAGCCATGCAGGGGGTGCCGCAGGTTCAGTTTGTGCCAGAGCCTTGTACCCGTGTCCGACCCGGAGGGAGGACAGGCAGCAGCCGCAGGGGTATTGCTTTCAATTGTGCAACCAGTGCAGTGGCACCAGGGCCCGTGGCTGTGAGAGACCCACTTCACCTTATTAGTGACTTTTTTTTACAACCACAGCTGGGGGTTGGACCCAATGTATCTGGTGCCCTTGCTGCCCCAGTGATTGCATGAGAAGGGCCGGGAGCACTGCAGACGTGGATCTTGTGCGGTGATACAGATCTGACTGATGGGCGATGAGGGGAGAGGATTTCAAGGGAAAGAGTCTGGAAGTTCCAGGAGCATCTGGATGCAGAAAGAAAGGGGAAGGTGTGTTTGTTCTCCTGGAAATGAGAAAACTAAACCTTCTGAGGGAGGGGCTGAGGTGTAATACCAGACACCTCTCTGAAAGACGCAAGCTGTAATATTATCATTACAGCAGCAGACAATGCTCTGTAATCTTTCCCCTGATTAACCACTTTAAGGATCACTTCAGACTTCAGTATTCAGAGGAATACCTGGATCCGGGGGGTGTCCCTGCTCTCAGGCCTCCAAGAAATCTGTCAGTCCAGGACATTGTGTCTGTCAGGCCAAGTCCTGCAGCTACCGCTGATCTGTGCAGGTTCACTGCTGGGTGATGTCTACCTCCAGAGAACAATGGAGCAAAGCTGTAAACACCTTCTGTGGTGGACACCTGACCCAGGTCTCATTTCCAGCCACCGCCCACGCCAGAGAGACAATTGCTGATTCTGGAACCACAATAACTTATTAAAACTGTTTAGTCAGCTGGGCATGTCAGGGGTGTGATTGATTCAGCCCTTCATCCATCAGAGGCTGATATACAGCGATTTAGGTGGAAATGGGAAAACATCCAGTTTTTGGAGGGGACATCTTCCTGCACATAAGCAATCATTCATGGCCTTTCGCCCTTTCCATGTGTGCTGCATTTTGCAGCACACATGGAAAAAGCGAGAAGAAATAAAAGTGTTTTTCCTCGTTGCACCATGCTAACGTGATCCCTGGGGTGGCATTAGTTTTTGTCGCAACCACAGATTTACACCTTCTGTAAATCTGTGTCAGCGTCAAAAGCAATCGGCTCTGCAGTGGAACGCCCACAGCAACACCCATCGCACAACCCTCTGATGCAGAAAACTGCGTCAGAGGGGCCCATTCTTGCAAGGTGGCGCTAAGCTACAAAAAGTGGTTTAGTGCCGCCTTGTTAATGTGGCGCACGGCACAGCGCACTGGAGTGTCACAAAAAGGATGCTCTGGTGGCCCTAGGGCCTTGTAAATCTTACCTCTAGGCTCATGACACTACATCTCCCCCTTGTTCAGGAAAAACTAAAAACAAATGATACCAGATCTCTTCGATGAGTCATCGAGGCGCCCACACTAGTTGACTGGATCGAGTGGTCTGAGGAGATTGAACTATACACTGATCGCACCGATGGTGCAGAGTCTGAAGCTTAATCCAGACTGTTAGTCTCAGTTGCCTCATTGAAAATTACAGGAGCTGACAAATGTCGAGGTAAGTGTCTGAAAGATGCAGAGTACCGTGTGATGGTTTTCTGGGATGCTGGCCATCACCATGTGTCCATTGCAACACACCACCTTCAGAGGTTCAGCATCAAACTGCGTGTCCATTTTCCACTTTTGTTTTTTTTAACTAGAACCAATCTTCTTTGTTGAAAACTGTTTCCTGAGCTTAGTGACACCAATCAGCGTACATCTTCATCTTGCATTTACAAGAAGTGTCCAGGGTCTGAATCTTATTGGCATCCAAAGATCGATCTACTGTCCAGTGTGGCAGCTCGGTTAGATTAGCTCTCCCAAAGAGTAACGTTGCAGGACTCTCACCCGTTGTGGAGTGAGGAGTTGAGTGATAAGCACAGAGAGATTGGCATAAGGCTTGTCTCAGTTCAATGCCCTCCATTGCCACTCACTGAATTATTTACTTGAGAGTGCCCATGAATCATTCAATAATGCCATTGGCTTGAGGCCACAGAGGTCTGCTCTTCTGATGCTTGACATTCAGCTTGACAAGAAACTCTTTGAACTCTCGACTGTTGAACGGTCAGCATTGTGTGATTTGAGAATGTCGGATGTACCCCAGCTGCAAAGATGTTGTCCAGTCACTCGATAACCTTGTCATGAGTGGTCAATGACATTTCCTCCACTAGTGGAAACCATGGATACCCATCAATGTCTATCATGAGATAATGTACATTCCTCAAGGGCCCAAAGAAATCAGCAGCAACTCTTTCCCAAGCCTGGGTAGGAAGATCAGACACGGTCAATGGGTGTTTGGTGACTTTTGGGGAAAGGTAGTTGCAAAGGGGGCACTCTTTCAGTTCCCTCTCCAATTATTCATCTGGGTGCTGGAGCCACACTCTTAGGGCTCTTCTGGTGGCTACAATGCTGCAATGCCCTTCACAGGCCAATTCAATGACTTGCTGCCAGAGGCTTCAGGTATTACGATTGTGGGGCCTCTCAACATAAAACCTTCCTTGGTTACAGGCCGTTCATCCTACACAGTTTTAAACTTTTGAAATTCAACATCATCCTCCAGAGGTCGAATACTCTTCTTCCATGACTGTTTTGAAATGATGTTTTTAAGAATGGGCATGTCCTTGTCAACATTGGTATCAGCAATGATCTGTTCAATGGAAAAACGCTGCCCGCGTACTGGACCTAACAATGAAATGAATGTACACTTCAGCTGTTTTGAACATTGAGCTGCGTTGGTGTAGAGGTAGTCGTGAAAATAATCAGCAGGGTTCTGATCTTTACCTTACTTGTGCACAATTACATAGTCGTACCCCTGTAATCGCAATCCCCACCTCTCAATGCAAGGGGGCATCTTGGCTTTCGGGTCCCAAAAATAGTGAGCTGAGCTTGGTGGTCTGTGACAATCATGAAACACTTGAATATGTGGCTTTGCATTGCTTCAAAAATCTGACTTAGAGGTTTGCACAATGCATGTACTACGTTTGCCTGGTGCAAGCATGATACAAAGCTCTCATAAATATGCCCCTCGATGTTCCCACTGCAGGCACAATCATATATTAGTGAAAGAAGGCTCTGCATTTCAAAGGGAGGGTGGTCCTGGGGCAGTCTTCATTACCCTCATGTCCCACCCCCTGGGCTGATGAGGGGAGGGCTTACTGACTGTCAGCTGCTGCTTGCCATTATAGATGACAGATGATGGGCTGAATCAGTCAAGCCCCTGTCATTACCTTGCAATTTGTCATTGTTAAGCAACCCTCAAACTCCAACCCCAAACTTCCTATTTCCCATCACCCAGAATTTGAGTCTCTCCCAATTTAGTAATAATTGTCTTCGCAGAATCGGGCTGTTTGCAACAAGAAAAAAACATTTCCCTATGTACAAACCCAATGTTTGATTTGGTAAGCTACTTAATTGCGGGTCACAGGGGGGTGTACAATTGTTTTGGAACCGTGAATGCGGTCACAAAACAATTGCAGTTAACACCAATTTTATATTGGTGTTAACCCATTCGCAAACGAGAAGGGGTCCCCAGAGACACCTTCCCCTTTGTGAATGGAAGCAAAAATATTTTTTCAGGTAGTGGTTCCAAGTCCACTGCCTACTCTGAAAAAATGAAGAAAAAACTTTTCATTTTTTTGTTTGAAATGCATCCTATTTTCCTTTCACTAAAAACGGGCTGATTTAAAAAAATTCTATATTTAACAAGCTATCACGGGCATGGTGGTCTGCTTTCCCCAGCAGGCCACCATACCTGTGAGTGCAGCCATTCCCAATGGAGTCACAAATTGCAACCTACCTCATGAATATTGATGAGGTAGGTTATTTCCGAACCCATTGGGAATCTCAAACAGTGTACTTTTTGCAGGAAAGTACCCTCTTTTTGGCACTGTGACACCCACTTTTTGCCTGCTATCAGTATGCTTAGACTGTTTTCACTGGGATCCTGCCAGCCAGTACCCCAGTGATTGTGCTCTCTCCCTCTAAATTTGGTTGCCTAGGACTTGTACACTCCACAATTGGTATACTGGGGTCCCCTTACACGTCCCTAGAATATGGTACCTAGGTACCCATGGCGTTGGTGCACCAGGGGTTTGCCATGGGCTGCAGCATGTATTGTGCCACCCATGAGAGCCCATGCAAAATGTGTCTGCAGGCCTGCCATAGCAGTCTGCGTGAAAAGGTGCATTCACCAGGTCACTGTAAGTCACCGCTATGGTAGGCCCTCCCAGCCCAGAGGGCAGGGTGGAGGTACCTGCATGTGAGGGCACCTCGGCATGGGCAGAGGTGCCCCTACAAGCTCCAGCTCCATTACACTGGACTTCATAAGTGCAGGGCAACCATTTTACCTGTTTACTGGACACAGGTCACTCTGACCACTTTCTTAGTATATGAGTTGGCCCTCCCCTAGGGCCCTCTCCATTTTTTACTAAGTATTACCAATGCTTGTTGTTTCTATGCTAATTGCTTATTGCTATTTTTTATATAATTAATGTGTACTTCCCTCCAGTTGGGGGGAACTGTCTATAAGTATTCCAGTGTTGTGTTACTATAATAAAGTACTTTTATTTTTGCACAACAGTGTTTCTTACATGTGTGTGTAAGTGCTGTGTGACTACAGTGGTATTGCATGAGCTTTGCATGTCTCCTAGATAAGCCTTGGCTGCTCATCCACAGCCGCCTCTAGAGAGCCCTGGCTTCTAGGCGCTGCATACACTTCAATGAGAGGGGATACCTGGACCTGGTATACGGTGATAACACCATAGGTGTCCACCACACACCAGGCAAGCTTCCTACACTTAACACTGTTGAACATTTTGTTTTGCGACTCGCAATTTGCTATTCCCAAAGGGATTGCAAATTGCAAGTCACGAAACAAAAGTTTGTACAACTGGCCCTTAGTCCGCTCTGACCCTGCAACACCGTCACTCTGCAATGTTATACTCCACCCTTTAATGAGTATGTGGCTGGAAAAAATGTCGGGAGAACTGCTGGACTTTTAAAACAATATATTGCAGCACACATATCTGCTATTGAAAAAACTGACTTGACCCATAAAGCATTTCATCCTTAATCAGAGAATAATTAAAAAATTGAAGGCTTGAAATTCTATTCCATGTTTTACATAATATTAGATGAGGTCACAGGGAATTAAATTATGAATTAAAGAATATCAGTCAATTTACTGGCTAAGCCTGGGATGGGAAAAATTCTAAATAAAGATTATGGGTTGTCAGCATTTTTCGAAAAATCAGCAAAATTAATAAGTGCCTGATTGTGACAGATATGTCGTCCACCATATTTCGATTCCCATAGGCTATCATGGGATCGTAATATGGAGGACGGGATCTCTGTCACGTTTCTGATGGAGTAACCCGCCCGCCAAACTAAGTCAGGCCCCAAGTCTCTCAAGACAGATTAGGGATCAAATTTAATTTCTTTTAATCAGGAAATTATAGATTTTGGCTTTAAAAAAAATTCTGAAAAGAGAACTGATAATTTTTCTGATCAGTGTGGTATTTTGTGAAAACTAACAGGTTGGTTCTCAAAATACTGAATAGGAGTGAGTTGCAGTTCGCCCTACCCTATGAATATTAATGAGGTAGGTTGCAAACTGCAACCCAGTATGAGTCAGAGCCATCACAGGGGTCAGCAGGCTACAGTGTCTGTGATTCATTTTTCTTTTTTAAAATGTAGCCCGTTTTCCTTAAAGGAATATGGAATGCTTCTAAAAAAATGAAAAGTTTAACGAAGTTGTGTTAATGCTTGGCGGTGGCCAATGGAACCACCACCTACTCTTAAAAAATGTTTTTGTCAACTTTCAGAAAGGAGAGAGGGTGCCTGGGGGCCCCTTTCGCTTTTGCTAATGGTTTATGACTACCTTTGGTCAGTGGTGAAATAGTGATGCTTTACGACCAGATTTCAGTGGCAAAGCATTTATATATCCTATTCATAATTGGTATGCGGAAGGGACGTCTTAAGCATGCTCCCTCCAGATTCCGATTGGATATGTAGTTGCAAACCTAAATTGTGATTCATGAATGTGCTACGTAATTACAAACTGTATTTCCTTTTTCGGCAACAAACAGCCCAAAGTGTCTTCGTGCGTCTGTCCCTTAATTATTCAAAGAAATGAGAAAAAGCTGTTCACTGTACAGAGCAGTGAAGATATTGTTAAACTGTATATATTTTTTAATCACTAGGTGGCGCCATCACTTCATTTTCGTATTTTCTTGTAGTTTTCATTGCTTTTATTAATTGTCTATTAATTGTTTGTCTTAAGTAATAATGAATGGAGGTAGTCCCAGAAGGAATGGCTACTTTTAGGGTCCCAACACACGTGTGAGAGGCCTTACTGGTAGGAGAAATTCTAAGATGAAATTCAATAAAAAAGATCAAGTTTGCATTTTTTGAAAAGGCTCTTCCAGGGCATTCTTCATCTGTCAGTGAGGTATGGAGATTGTAGTCCGAGATATTACTCACCCCCAGTTTTGGATAAATCCCTCTGGACCAGCACCTGAGAGCGTGGGCTCAGTTTAATGCTGTGTGTAGGCCTTCTGGAGACCAGAGTGAGGTGGGGGTGGAGGGGTCGTGTTTGCTGTGCAGACACTCTCAAGCCACGCCTCCTTGGGCACAATTAGACATAGGGCCAGACTGGAAAGCAAGGCCAGCCCTCTTACGGCATGTAGCAAGCGGGCCTGATTGCTGCAAGGGAGGCCTGGGGCTTCTCCCTCCAGCCAAGGGTTTGAAAGAAAGTGCAAATCTGCTGCGTTTCACACCACATTTTCCAATCATTAATGGATGGATGGAGGCAGAGGAATGATAAATGAGGCCTATCTTGTTGAAAGATTGTCACTCTTGGTGGATACCCCAGAGGTCACTGAACCTAGGGAGCACTATGTAAGGTTCATTAGTACTTTCTCAACTGAGAGTAGGAAAGTCACTGAGGCCAATATTTATGGGCTTGTGGCGCAGGGCAGCGCAGGTCACCGTTCCTCACTGTCCTGAGTCACAGGGAAGGAGTAGGAATACGCTGTATTTATCCAACAGGGCACCTTCCCGTCCTATCCCTGAACACTGGTGCCCTTTGGCATGGTGCAAGGGTTCCTGCGTTGCATGCAGGATTGCTTCTGTGCAGGAAGGGGCACTTTCCTGCTCCAAAGCAATGCTGAGAGGATTTTTCCTCTTTCTATGGGTGCTGCAGGTGGTCTTGCATTGCTTCATAAATCTCACTTAAAGTTTGTGCCGCTCTTGCACATATACAAATATGGCCCAAAGTGTGTACAAAAACCGTGGGGAGTACTGGAACTGGGCATGGAACTAATTCAAGTTCTCCTGGTGAGACCTTAAATTACATTTAGAACACTCAAATATTGATTTATCATCTCTAATTATTTTAAGCCTCCGTGACACCATCGAACATAAAGATCCCTCTAAATAATGTTCGGTAACAACATTTCGGTTCCATTCATTGTGAATCTTGTGTCCGCTGTAAACATGTACCGGACAAATGTACAGATTTTTTTGTTCCTAACAAGAGATACTGTATTGCAGCATTCAGGAACTGTTATTCAACCTTTTGCGTGTGCGTGGTGTTCTGTTCCTTTGGTAACATGTATGTGGGTGTCACTGAAAGATCACTTAAAGCTCAGCGGAAGGAACGTATTGTAGAATCTGAATTAAAGAAACACAGACACATGTCAAGTTTAATAGGCAGCTTTATACACAAATCACAGGGGCTTGCGTCTCACCACTACTTGTCCAACCAGAGGAACATTCATCAGCTCTGTTATACATGAAAACCACAAAGGCCTGGAAACACATTCTACAGAAAAAGGTGCTTTCTTCATTACTATGAACAAGTAACTTGCGTGATATTGATCAGAAGATGAGAAGGTTACACAAGCATTACGTTTCTAGCCAATCATAGTCACATAACAGTTCATGTTACAAGCGTGTTAGCAGCGTGATGCCAGATGTCGTTGAGTGTGATGTCCAAAGGCTGGGACTTTCCAATGTATCAACAAAAGGATTTCCTCACAATGCCTGCCCAATCACAATCCAGGCCTTTGGTCTAAGCTGTATATGGTCATTTGATATATCTAGCTGTTGCTGGGTGAGTGAAGCAACGCATGTTGTGTGCGATGGCTCTTTCGAGCATCCCTTGCGTCACAAGCTATGCATCTGGGTGCATTAGTTCATCTAAGGTCATCCTACTTCTGCACATATTTTTGTGGCCTTGTGATCACTGAATATTGCAAACGTGAACAAGACAAGATGAATTCCACATAAAATAAAACACGCTTCCACAATATGAGAGCATTGCACAATGAGGATGTGTCACACCGATCATTTATAGTCTGAACATGGAACTAGTGGTTTTGGGAATATCAAACTTCTAGGGATCCAAGACATTGAAGTAGATCGATGGGGAGGTGCTAGAATTCTCCCTCTAATAGGATGTGAAACCAGATTAATACATTAAAGTGTGTGAGGTGGGACTTAATACTGACAGGGAGTTGCATACATTTTTGTCTGACTAGTTCTGTTTTTCCTGTCAGATGATCCTTTTCCCTGCTGGGTCTTAACCCGAGAATAGCTGGGATAGCAACGGTTACACTGTGTGCGCTGTGGAGGACGGCAATGGGTGTTGAGACGGATATTGGGGTGTTTATTCAATGTGACTTGGAGATGTTTCAAAGGTTTCAAGTGTGTTTACATTGGGCTGATCTTTGTTCTTCTTGATAGACAGTTGTTGAGAAATAATTGCGTGTGTTATAATGGTTATGTACAGCACCGAGTAACTAACCTTTGGTTAATGTATAGGATGTGGTTATGGCTGCGGATTGTGGCCCTCATTATGGCCATATAGTTGGGAGTTATGGCTGTACAGTTGATATTTATGGCTTTGTAGTTGGAATGTATGGCTATGTAGTTGGAGTTTATGACTATGCAGTTGGTATTTATGGCTATGCAGTTGGAATTTATAGCTCTGCAGTTGGTATTTATGGCTATGTAGTTGGAATTTATTGCTATGCAGTTGGAATTTATTGCAATACAGTTGGTATTTATGGCTATGTAGTTGGAATGTATTGCTAGGCAGTTCGAATTTATGGCAATACAGTTGGTATTTATGGCTATGCAGTTGGAATGTATGGCTATGTAGTTGGAATGTATGGCTATACAGTTGGTATTTATGGCTATACAGTTGGTATTTATGGCTATGCAGTTGGTATTTATGGTCTGCAGTTGGTATTTATGGCTTTGTAGTTGGAATGTATGGCTATGTAGTTGGAGTTTATGACTATGCAGTTGGTATTTATGGCGATGCAGTTGGAGTTGATGGCTATACAGTTGGTATTTATGGCTATGCAGTTGGTATTTATGGCTCTGCAGTTGGTATTTATGGCTTTGTAGTTGGAATGCTTAAAAGGGATTATTTATCACATTTTAAACGATTATTTCCTTCCTTGACATAGGCCAACTACCTGGAAAGTTGAAATCCAATTCTCTTCACGTTTCACAAATTTTAGACTATTAAAGTGCTATTAAATTGCAAATATTTCTCAAAATGCTTCAAATATTTATTTGAGGAGAACCCACAAATCCTCTCTAAAATTATGTTTAGATTCTGTTTAGTTTTCTGTAACATTGCTGGCCCAATGCCCTTTAAAATAAACTCTTTGCGATCATTTTCATAAATGCTCGTTGAGGGAGAATGCTTCAACCTCTTATCCATCCCACATGGGTTTAAAAATTATTATTAGCCCTGTGTAAGCTAAAATGTCTAGTTAGTCAGCGATACCACAAGCTATCGCAGACAGACAACCAGTGCTTAATTTGTAAAAGAATAAGGGCCTGATTTAAATCTTGACGGTCTTACCGCTAATTCGCGTCGGCGGCAGACCCGAAAAGAACATCAAGGTGACGGTGTTCCGCCTGTCGTATTAAGTACATTGTGGCTGAGCCGCTGCCCGCCACAACGGAGTGCTCTTCCTGGCCGTCAGGCCAGCGGATTCCTGCCACCCATATTTAGATGTAACAGTCCTGCAGGTGGTGTACTGGCGACGGTTTGCTAATGTAGGGAGGACATTGCAGGACCTAATGGACATCAGATAATGGCAGTGGCCGTGGATTAGAGTTAAGTCTCACACAAACACACAGACACACACACAATGTACCATTTCCTTATGTGTCCCCCTGCACCACACATGACACAACATACACACAAGTAGCCATTGCCATCACATCATAAGACAACATGTAAATGCCACAAACACACATTGATGTACATCCATGACACAACATACACACTATTGATTCTGCACCCTCACACGAAACAACCACAACAATAAACACAATTACACACACATCTACACAAACACACTCACACATTATATCTCAACAATAACCGTCACACAACAACACTCACCTGACTGTTGCATGCAGCAACACAACACAACATACACAACAAGATTAATGCAATATGCATGTGGCACACATACTGACACAACCACATCGCCCATTCCAGCTCCCTGCACGTCACCTGGCCAACTGCATTGGACAGACACATACACAAACTGAGTCACACACACAACTCAAAGCTCAACATGACAGGTAGAGGTCCCTTTATAATGTGCACACATAGACAAAGTTGACAAGTATGGTTGAACCGTCATTGTGGTGCCAAAATTCGATTTACAATAAATACTGACACCACAATGACAGTTGTGTATGTGTGCGATGTGTGTTGTGTACCAATGTGTATCCCCATCTGTGTCTGATCCACTTGTGTCCCCGAGATATGCATGTCACAATAATTGTCAGAAATTACTGTGACATGTATATGTCTACAGTGGTCCCAAGTTCATGTACAGTGACTCCCCCACGTACACAGCCAATGCGGATTCCTACGTTCATGTCCAGCGACAGGGAGGTTGTATTTTCTCCATGATCCAGTGGCAGCAGCGACGGAGGGTGTTGTCCAGTCGTGTCCAGCCAGAAACAGAAATGGAATCTGGAAAAAAGGTGACTTTTCACCCCTCTTCCCCCCTGCACCCCTCAATCTGCCAGCTCAGAAGTGGAGGTCAGACCATCACATTTTGCTTGGCGGTAAGGCATATCCAAATCGACTTGGTGGTAGGTGTGGCTATGGTCCTGCTGCCAACCACTTTTTCCTTTGGCGCTGTTGCAGCCAATGGGAATTCTTGGCGGAGTCGTGGGGACTCGGGCAGGTTAAAATCTGCGGGACCGCAAACATCTAAATCGTGCGGGTGGACCTCCAAGCTGGCGGATGGGGTTTCCATTGAAAAAGTGGTGGCGGACCCATTACACCAACATCTAAATCAGGCCCTAAGTTCTGGGCCTAAAGTTTTGTTCAGAAACCTGTGACTGGCACGACTGAAGGTTGGGGTGCTGAATACCACAGCTGTGTGGTCTTGATTCCACCTCATGCCTCTTTACCACTCCACCTTAAAAATGTCCTAGTTTTTGCCTCTCTCTACTAGGTTCGTTTTCATCCCAGCTTTCTTCATTTATCACTGTGTCTTCCCTTCCTTCTTCATCGTTCTCCTTCTTCTTATCCCCTTTTGTGTTTTGTCTCTGTTGAGGGAAAATAAATGCCGGTCCCCAAGCATGAGTGCCAATGGGCCCCACTTGCAACCACCGACTCAGATTAAGCACTGCGATTAAGCACTGCAGAGGACCCCTCATCCTTGCAAAAATCTGTTGTAGGCAAGTTGTCAAACTTCAACATTACATTTCTTTGGATACAGCTATGACGTGTCTTCCCACAAGGATTATCTTCGAGTTCTACTCTCTTTAACTTGTGCCTGCCACCTCCAGGAAAAATCAATTCAATCCTTTGTCTTTCCTTCAAATGTTACACACATGAAACCCAAGGAGTAGGACAATTCCACGGGAACCAGGAAGTTCTAAAGGCTAATAGTGGAAGCTTCATGCTCACTGTCACCAGTTGAATGGGCAGTAACAATGGTGAAATCTAATCTGATAAGGAAGGGCCTAACACGCGGACCCAATTCTCTCTGAAAGGACAGGTAGCCAAGCGATCTGGACAAGTGGCCTCTCCATGTCCGATCTGCTTTTAGTCTTGGGATTATTTTTGATGATCCACCCTCCTCTGCAAATCAAGGGCCATATCTACCAGAACGTTGTGTAGCGGTCTCGATGCTCCATTTTTCTTGCACCACCCCTGTCCCTCCTGACGACACCATGGGCGAGCCGTATTTACAATACGGCTCACCATGGCGCTCGTTTCCACAAGAGCGTCATAATTTATGATGCTTTTGTGGCGCTTTGCTGGATTAAATTATGGTGACAGAGCAGCACAGCACTTAAGCACCTGCCCCGAGCAGGCGTTAACAATGAAAGAAAAAATATTGCAGTGAAATCTTATAGATTTCACTGCGCCATTTTTTGCAGCCTTCCCTGCGTGGGTACACCCCCCTTGCATACATTATACCTGGCGCAGGTAAATTGTGGCGCAAGGGGTTACAAAGTGGCGCAATGCTAGCAGTGCGCCACTTTGTAAACTTTGTGCTGGGAAATGGCCTCCTTAACGCCACATTAGCTTAAAAAAAAGGAGGCATAAGGGCCTTGTAAATCTGGCCCAAATTTCAAAAAAATTAATTACACACTGTTTTCTATTTCTAAAAATTTTCTGGAAGGTTTTGATTTTTCTACCTAAGAAGAGTCATTTTTCTGTCTTACGAGTGACTGTAAATTCCAAACTCGATCACTGCAACTGTTTATATATTGGGCAACCGGAGTTCCCTACACCGTCTTCCGCTAGGTCAAAACTCTGCTGCAAGACTTTTCTAAACTTGCCCCTTCAAAGCTCATCATTCTTATCTTGAAAAACGGATCTGTTGGGTTGTTGGTAAAAGCATCATTTAAATCCCTTTCTATATGTCACAAAACACCAAGAGGCATATTTATAAGCTCCATGTGCCACCAGAACCTCACTTTTTTGGACGCTCCGGGGGTTCCGAGTTCAGACCCATATCTATGAGGCCTGCAAAGTCACTGTGTGCAGCTTTTCATGGCCTTGTAGATATAGGGTAAAGCAAGGCAGGGCAAGTCGCTGTGTTGCCTTACTGTTCGTCGGGGTGTTCCGTGGACGTTCCGGTAGGTTTTCCCACAGAACACTGATGGGTTTTGACGCATTCCCAGATTTACACGGCTATGTAAACCTGGGAATGGACCCACTGTACTCTCCAGGGGAGGCGTAACAAGGAGAAATATCTTTATTT
Organism: Pleurodeles waltl; assembly: GCF_031143425.1. Taxonomy (NCBI): domain Eukaryota; kingdom Metazoa; phylum Chordata; class Amphibia; order Caudata; family Salamandridae; genus Pleurodeles; species Pleurodeles waltl. The sequence goes on from NC_090446.1 coordinate 12,390,965, forward strand.
CTCCTTGTTTTTTCTCTGTCCATGTGTGCTGTTTTCTGCAGCACACGTAGAAAGAGGAAAACACCTCCATGGATTGTTTTTGTGCAGGAAGGTGGGCCTGCATGCAATTCAGGAACCCTTGCACCAAGGTGCAAGGGGGCTTGTGTTTGCGCTAGGCAGCCAAAAGGGCGCCAGCACAGGGGAGCGTATTTCGTAAATACGGTGCATTCCTTCTCTTTCACAATGGCGTAGAGCAGCGCAGGAAGGTGGCCTGCGGAGTTGCGTGCGCCACTAGTCTTGTAAATGTGCCCCCATGTGCTTGGTGTTCCAGACCATTAGCTGACGTTTTTAAGTTCTCTGGACTATCACATGTGCTTGGACCAGCTGCTTCATGTACTGGACGTTTCTTCACCCAAAACGTGTTATGCTTGGATTTCCCGTTCAGTTTACGTCCCCAGTTCATTCTGGAAAGCCCTTAAGACCTGGACCTTCTCTCTGTAATCACCGCTCCAGCTGCCTGTCTCCCCTTAGTGCCAAGACGCCTCACTGGGGTTCTTGTGCTTTATAAACTGAATAAATACATTGACAAACCCCTCAAAAAATGAATCAAAGTATCTGCTCACTGTGCTTTGAAAGGCCCCACCTGGTACTAATTTCCACATTTCCCATGGAGTTCGTAATATCAGTAATTAAAAATTCAACAAATCCATGGCATGTTTTAAAGCCCCAGCACTCTGCAGAGTTTTTCAAAGCTCTAAGTTTGGAAGTGCCCCGTCCTCGTGCTCTCACCCTAAGTCCCAGGTCTATGTTTAAGTTCCTGTGAACTGATTCACTGAAGGTATATTCAAGTCCACTGAGCTGAAGGCACGTCACATCCTGTCTGTAGGATCCTACGTCCCACCCATTCCATTACTTCATCTTTCACATCCCCTCAGGCCTGCTGAGTCTGTTCTAAATTTAGCATCAGTGATGGTCTGCGTACACCTTCAACAAAAGAAGCACAGCCCCAAAGATGCCTTTTATACATTCAATGTCCTGTTGTTCTGAGGCTGAAAAGAAAATCCCCACAATGAGGCAGGAAGCTTTTGTGTCCCTAGTGGCTTCGAGTTTCTGGGCTGAGGCCGCTCATAGTGTCATGAGACGTAAAGTTTCCATCAGCACCTGATGGCATTGTCTTGACGCGCTTCTTTGGGTCTGTTACACGCTGTTGAGCGGACCAGTGATACGCGCCATGGGTGTCACATTCATCTCCCAGGGGTGAGTCCTGCAGTTTCACTCCCAGGCAGGGCTTTGTTACTGTGGGACCCTGATCTCAAAGGCAAGACAACAATGGCCAGGAGACCGGGGTCCCTTGAGACGGAGACGCCGCCCGCTGACGATCCTAGGAGGAGGGGACGGGCTTTGTAACCTGACCATCCCTTTCATAGACGTTCAACGTTTAATGAACCTGTCAGGTGTTGGGGGGGTGACAAGGTGGGGGCTTTTTTAGGGATGTGGGATAAAGGAGGGGTATAAAAGGAGGTAAGCTTCTTCTCTTGGGCAAGAAGGGAATCTTTCTCTACCCTCCTGTCCTGCCTTGGATCTGAAGACCTAGACACCGCCACCATGCTGAAGGCTCTGGTGTTCTCACTGGTGGTCGGCTTGGCTCTCGGTGGCCCAGGGAAGGGTCAGAATCATGAGTCTAATGAAGGTGAGCCAATGAGTGAGTGAGTGAGTGAGTGAGAGAAATCAGGTGTCTACACATGCCACCAGTGAGCCCGTGCGATGTTAGAGGCCCGCAAAGGGTTCCTGGCAGTACTTGGTTTGAGGGACACAGTGGTGACCATGCAGTAGAACATGCCACTAGACACGATGAAGGGCGTGGCTGCTGAGTGTTTCTGCCAGGTCATGGCATTGCATGCCTCATCTCCACCAGTGCCAGGTTGGCATCAACTCATAAAGTCCATGGATTTTATCAGGAACAAGGCACATGTGCTGATGGTCCTCTCTGGCATGAGGTGGAGGTGTCTAGCCATTTGCTAGACGGTCCCTCACCCGGCACCAAGATCAAACAGCACTAGCTTACAGTGTTGAAAGAGGGCCGTGCCACTGGCAGTCGCAAATCTCAAAGTGTGTTTTGGGTTTCAGCTAATAACTATTTCAAAATTCAGGTGACAATAAGGGCCATAATTATTTAGGTGCCCTCGTACCATGTTTTGCACCAGTTCAATGGAGAATGCATCAAACCATACCAGCCTGAAGGCCAAAGCTGTGCTCAGGAAGAGGGGAACAAGCACCATGTCCCTCCTTTCTCAGTTTTTCAGTGTTTACACTGTCATCGTGGGCTGTGAATAGCAGCATTGAAAGAGCCAGTGGCTAAGAGGCAACAATTGGTCGTAGGCCTCACATGTCAAAAGCAGCTATTTGTCAGCTGTGTTCTAAAATTTTGAAAAGACATCTAGTCCATTCCAAAAACTGCTTATGTAAATCCAAAAGTACACCCTACTCAAATATTTTCTGAGGGTTCACTCTTTCATTCATATCTTGCATTACAACAAGCATTGGTAAAGTGAATAATTTTGTCCTTTGTGTAGTAGAATGCTTTACATTGAACTTCAGAACAGTGGTACAACATGGGCAGCAACAATACAACCTTCACACAGGTCACAGAAGCAGGAGGGACGTCACATGGCTTTTCACACATACAGGACAGGTGCAACACAGGTAGCGAACACCCCAAAGAGAGTGAGGAGGTAAAGGGTGGTTCTACACTCTTTGTTAGCAGAAATAAACACACAAGAATGACAAAACTCCTAGAAGAAACATCCAAACATGTAGTGGAATTACTATGTATATTTCTTCTGATGACATAGGAGGGTAAACCCTGGCCTACTTAGCGTGGCATGCTTCATGAGCGGGTCCCACATCTATCCCTCGAAAACATCCTAGAGCCAAGAGTGCTGGGGTAGACACACTCATGAAGAATAGCCGCTGGGGTAGACACACTCATGAAGAATGGCCGCAGGGGTAGACACACTCATGAAGAATGGCCGTTGGGTAAACACACTCATGAAGAATGGCCATTGGGTAGGCACACTGATGAAGAATGGCCGCTGGGGTAGACACACTGATGAAGAATGGCCGTTGGGTAGACACACTCATGAAGAATGGCCGCTGGGGTAGACACACTCATGAAGAATGGCCGTTGGGTAGACACACTCATGAAGAATGGCTGCTGGGGTAGACACACTCATGAAGAATGGCTGCTGGTTTAGACACACTCATGAAGAATGGCAGCTGAGGTAGACACACATGAAGAATGGACGCTGGGGTAGACACACTTGTGAAGAATGGCCCTTGGGGAAGACACACTTCATGAAGAATGTCCCCTGGGGCAGACACACTCATGAAGACTGGCCCCCGGGCAGACATGCTGCATGAAGAATGGCCCCTGGCAAACACACTCTGTGAAGCCTGTCTCCTGGGCAGACACACTTGTGAAGAAAGCCCTAAGCAGGCGCACTCCATGGGAAATGCACCCACACCCTGGGGCACACTTACGCCTTGAGGAAAGGCCCTTGGTGCAGGCACACACCATGAGAAGTGGCCCCCAGGCAGACACACTCCGTAAGGAATGGCACGCAGGGCAGACATACTCCATGAAGAATGGCCCCCGGCGAACACACTCCGTGAGGAATGTCCCCTAGAAAGACACAGTTGTGAAAAATGTCCCCCCAGGTCAGACACACTCATGAAGAATGGCCACTAGGCAGACACAGTGGCTGAGGAAAAGACCTGGGTACACACACACTTTGTGCAGAATGCCGTCTCGTGCCGACACCCTTGGTCAGGAATGCCCCCTGGGCAGACACCCATTCACTAACAACAAAAAAACAAAAAAACTTCTGTGTATGCATTGTGCGACTGTCTCCCTTAAGTTGAGTAAAACACTTTATTAATTGCAGTAAGAGTGTGGGGTCTGTGCAGTTAATTGAACTGATGTATTTTACAGATCAGTTTTACTTCCACTTTGTGGCACCAATGTCGCGCAGCAGGTGGTCCCGCTGACTGCTCTGAGCTTTTCCGTGGGGGGTACCCTTTCTTAACTGTTCCGTGATTCAACGACTTGAGCGCCCTAACTTAATTCTACTTTCCACTCAGAGGCCAGTGTCTACACTACAGTGCTTAATTTGTGCTTGTTGTTTCCGGTGCTGAGCAATGGCACTTATTTTTGAGGGCCGAGGCCTTATTCTTCTGCCGCAAGCATTTGCTACGAGCAAAAGACACATATGGGAAAGACAAATGAAGGAAAAAACAAAAAAGCGTCACAAAGGGAGAAAGTAGAAAGCTGCAAGAGTGAGCTGAAGGGGCAGGGAGTAGCTTTACATGGATTGAAGAGGCCCGAAATGGTTTCAGGATTACGCCTCCTCAGTATTCCATGTTCACACATTTAATTGCAACAGCCGCATGTTTAAGAGGAGGGCTTTGGGAACAGCACCTTTTTATTTACAAATTAAGCACTGCTACACTACAATCAATCAATCACAATATTTATAGAGCGCACTACGTACCCGTTAGGGTTTCAAGGCGCTGAGGGGGGGGGGGTGGGGGGGCTGGCTGCTGCTACTGGTCGAAGAGCCAGGTCTTGAGGAGTCTCCTGAAGGTGAGAAGGTCCTGGGTCTGTCGCAGGGGGGTTGGGAGGGTGTTCCAGGTCTTGGCGGCGAGGTAGGAGAAGGATCTGCCGCCGGAGGTCTTGCGTTGGAAGCGGGGAACGATGGCGAGGGCGAGGTTGGCGGAGCGAGTTGGCGGGAGGGGGCGTAGAAGTTGAGTCTGTTATTCAGGTAGGCTGGTCCGGCGTTGTAGAGTGCCTTGTGAGCTTGGGTGAGGAGCTTGAAGGTGATCCTCTTGTCCACGGGGAGCCAGTGGAGGTCTTTCAGGTGGTGGGAGATGTGGCATCGGCGGGGTACGTTGAGGACCAGTCGGGCGGAGGCGTTTTGGATGCGTTGGAGTCGTCGGATGTCTTTTGCTGGGATGCCTGTGTATAGAGCGTTACCGTAGTCTAGTCTACTGCTGACGAGGGCCTGGGTCACAGTTTTTCTGGTTTCCGTCGGGATCCATTTGTAGATTCTACGGAGCATGTGGAGGGTGTTGTAGCAGGAGGAGGAAACTGCGTCGACCTGTATGGACATGGTGAGGACGGAGTCGAGGACGAAACCCAGGTTGCGTGCGTGGTTGGCTGTCGTTGGAGGGGGTCCCAGCGCGGTGGGCCACCAGGAGTCGTCCCAGGCCGAGGGGGTGCGTCCAAGGATGAGGACCTCTGTCTTGTCGGAGTTCAACTTAAGGCGGCTATTTCTCATCCATTCGGCGATGGACTTTAATCCCTCGTGGAGGTTGGCTTTGGCGGTGTGTGGGTCTTTGGTGAGGGAGAGGATGAGCTGGGTGTCGTCGGCGTAGGAGAGAATGCTGAGGTTGTGCTGACGGGCCAGTTGTGCAAGGGGGGCCATGTAGACGTTGAACAGCGTCGGGCTTAGAGAGGAGCCTTGGGGTACGCCGCAGATGATGTTGGCGGCATTGGAGCAGAAGGGTGGGAGTCGGACTCTCTGGGTTCTGCCGGAGAGAAAGGAGGAGATCCAGAGAAGGGCTTTTTCTTGTATTCCGGCTTCGTGGAGGCTTGTTAGTAGGGTGCGGTGGCAAACCATGTCGAAGGCTGCGGAGAGGTCCAGGAGGATGAGGGCTGATATTGCTGTTTTTATTGCTATGGTGTGAACATCCAATTTCTGCTTCAATTACATTTGAGTAAATTAAGGAAAAGGGGACTCATGCAATTGGGCAAAACATTTCTTTAGATATGTCAATACATGACATATGAAATCTTGCAGGGTGGGGGCTGTGAGCCTTGTCTTCCTGTGAATCTGCCTGCGCGCTTCCAGCGTCACTGTGCGCTGCAGAGCACAGCCAATCACGGAGCAGCCAGGGAAGCGTGCTCAGGGCGCATGCGTGCAGAGGCGCAGTGACACCCGTCACAACGCATGCGCATGCGTACTTGCGGCACGTGCCTGCCAGGGCATCTTAGCGCCCATCTAAGATTGATTGCTTTTTATGGGAAGCCCATTCCAGCAATCCTGGACATGTATTCACATGTCATGATACATGCTTTCACATGCCTGTGCAACAAGCATTGGTTAAGACAGTAGCTCGGTCGTTTAAATCTCAGATCTCGTGGCTCCTCCAATGATTGTTCAATGTAAATACCAAGAACTATATTTCTGTTGACAAAACTTTGAGTAAGATGACTTGTGCTTTTATATCTGGGAAGTATTTACAAAAAGTGAAGATGTAATCTAAAATGTTCTTGCATTGCTATATGTGATTACAAGACTCCAAACGCAAAGCACCATATTGTTTTTTAATGTATTATTAATAGCTGCATTTGCCCTCACCTCACCCCTCGTAACGACTTGATGAATTTTTCAGGTTCACCTGCTAACAGAGCGCAACTTCTAAAAGCCTTTTATGCATTTCCATATGTGTTACATTGCACAGCATTGTCTCATTTTTTGTGTTTGTTTCATACTGTAAAGATCAATAAATGTTTTATGAGTGTAGATGTCGAAATGTGAATACACGTAAAGCAAAGTTTGAAGTGTTAATTTCATCTTTTCTGTGCCATCATTTTCTGCAAAGTTGTGCTACTTCAGTCTTTGCCCGTTATGCCACGTAGTGCCCCTAGTTATTCTTTGAAGGCCGTGCCCTGTACTACATGCTGTGTTTATTTTGTGCAGATAACTCATCCGAAGAGAGCCTTGGGTGGTGCCCAGATGTCATTGCTCCTCGTTGTGTGAATGGAACCAATGGAACAGCTGAAAACTGCACTACGCAGGAGACCTTGCCCACCTCTGCCCCGGACTGCACGAACGTCACAGCCAAGAACTGCAGCACTGATGCAGCATGTCCGGCACCTCAGGAGTGCTGCCAGACCAGCTGCGGCAAGCGATGCCTGGACCTCATCCCCTGTGAGTAATGTTCTACCCATCCACGGTCTGTTTTGCTGAACCTCAGGCTTGCAGTATACCAAGGATGTCTAGTCATGATTCTACCTCATGCCTCTTGCTTCCACCACCCTCCTCTTCCTGCCTCTTTATCTCATGAATACTGAGGCTAACTAGTCATGATTCAACCTCACGCCTGTTTCTTCCACCACCCTCCTCTTCCTCCCTCTTTATCTCATGAATACTGAAGCTACCTAGTCATGATTCCACTCAAGCCTCTTTCTTCCACCACCCCCCTCTTCCTGCCTCTTTATCTCATGAATACTGAGGATAACTAGTCATGATTCCACATCATACCTCTTGCTTCCACCACCCCCCTTCCTGACTCTTTAGCTCATGAATACTGAGGCTAACTAGTCATGATTCCACCTCATGCCTCTTTCTTCCATCACCCTCCTCTTACTGCCTCTTTATCTCATGAATACTGAGGCTAACTAGTCATGATTCAACCTCGTGCCTCTTTCTTCCACCCCCCCCCCCTTCCTGCCTCTTTATCCCATGAATACTGAGGCTTACTAGCCATGATTCTGCCTAATGCCTCTTTCTTCAATCCCCCTCCATTTTCTGCCTCTTTATCTCATGAATACTGACCCTACTTAGTCATGATTCAACCTCGTGCCTCTTTCTTCCACCCCCCCTCTTCCTGCCTCTTTATCTCATGAATACTTAGGCTTACTAGTCGTGGTTCAACCTCGTGCCTCTTTCTTCCACCCCCCCTCTTCCTGCCTCTTTATCTCATGAATACTGAGGCTAGCTGGTCATGATTCCACCCCATGCCTCTTTCTTCCATCCACCCTCAATTCCCTCCATCTTTACTTAATGAAGCTTGAGGCTATGTAGCCTTCATTCCACCTCATGCCACTTTCATCAAGTTCCGATTCCTACCTCTTTTTCTCATGAATACTGAAGCTACCTAGCCTTGATTCCGCCTCATGCCTCTTTAATCACCCTTTACTCCCTTTCTCTTTAGCTCATGAATACTGATGCTAGTTAGCCTTGATTCCACCTTTTGTCTCTTTCATCACCCTCCACTTCCTGCTTTTTTATCTCATGACTACTGAGGCTACCTATCCTTGATTCCACTTTAATCCTCTTTCTTCCATCACCCTCCGCTTCCTGCCTCTTTATCTCATGATTACTGAGGCTTCCTAGCCTTGATTCCACCTTATGTCTCTTTCATCACCCTCCACTTCCTGTTTTTTTTATCTCATGAATACTGAGACTACCTAGCCTTGATTCCACTTTAATTCTCTTTCTTTCATCACCCTCCGCTTCCTGCCTTTTTATCTCATGAATACTGAGGCTAATTAGTCTTGATTCCACTTCAGGCCTTTTTCTTTCACCACCCTCTGCTTCCTCCCTCTTTATCTCATGAATACTGAGGCTACCTAGCCATGATTCCACCCCATGCCTCTTTCTTCCATCACCCTTTGATTCGTGCCTCGTTCTCATGAATACTGAGGCTATCTAGTCATAATTCCACCTCATGCCTCTTTCTCCGATCACCTTCCACTTCCTGTCTCGTTTTCTCATTAATACTGAGGCTACCTAGCCTTGATTGTACATCATGCCTCTTTCATCACCCTCCACTTCCTTCATCTTTATCTCATGAATACTGAGGATACCTAGCCGTGATTCCACCATAAGCCTCTTTCTTCCATCACCCTCCGCTTCATGCCTCTTTAACTCCTGAATACTGAGGCTAATTAATCTTGATTCTACTCAGGCCTCTTTCTTTCACCACCCTCCGTTTCCACCCTCTTTATCTCATGAATACTGAGGCTACCTGGTCATGATTCCACCTCTTGCTCTTTCTTCCATCACCCTCTGCTTCCTGTCTCTTTATCTCATGAATACTGAGGCAACCTAGTCTTGAGTCCACCTCATGCCTCTTTCATCACCCTCTGCTTCCTGTCTCTTTATCTCATGAATGCTGAGGCAACTAAGTCTTGAGTCCACCTCATGCCTCTTTCATCTACTTCCACTTCCTGCTGCTTTATCTCGAGAATACTGAAGCTACCTAGTTTGGTTCTACCTCAAGCCTTTTTCTTCCATCACCCTCTGCTTCCTGACTCTTTATCTCATGAATATTGAGACTAACTCGTCTTAACTCCACTTCATGTCTCTTTCTTCCATCACCCTCCACTTCCTGTCTTTTTATCTCATGAATACTGAGGCAACCTAGTCTTGATTCCACCTCATGCCTCTTTCATCACCATCTGCTTCCTGTCTCTTTATCTCATGAATACTAACGTTACCTAGTGTGATTCTCCCTCAAGCCTCTTTATGCCATCACCCTCTGCTTCCTGCCTCTTTATCCCATGAATACTGAGGCTACCCAGCCTTGATTCCACATTGTGCCTCTTTTTTTTTCCATCACCAAATCCTATATCTCACTCTCTCACTTTTTCATCTCTGCTTTCTCCTTGTTCAGTGTTTTTTCTCTTACTTCTTCTTTCTCCTTTTTCTCCCTTTGGGCTCATTTATGTGGCCTTTTATGCTCTGGTGGTGCAGAGTGCTGGCCCATATTTACAAGGCCATGCAAAGCCACCTTGGTTGCTTTTCATGGCCTTGTAAATATGGCCCCCTTTCACACATTACTCTATGTGAAAGTGGCACGCCACGGGTGTTGCTGTGAGTGTTCCCACGCAACACCCATGGGATCTGATGAAATCCGACCAATTCCCAGATTTACCTGGCTGGGAATGCGTCAGACTCCTACGCCACCTCAGGGGTGGCAATATAGTGGCACAATGGGGAGAAATAACGTCATCTCTCCCCGTGTTTTTCTCTTTCGATGTGTGCTGCAGTCTGGATAGAATAGAATACTACATAGAAAGAGATAAAGCCATATCTGATTGTTTATGTGCAGGAAGGTGTGCGTTTGTGCAAATAAACAATCATCCCTGCAATGCAGGCACCCTTGCACCATGGTGCAAGGGTGCCTGCGTTGGCACTAGGCAACCGTTTGTGTGCCAGCTCAGAGGAAAGTACAGGGATGCATCGTATTTCTGTAAATACGTCGCATCCCTGTACTTCTGAAATGACGCAGTGCAGCAAGCTGGCTTGCAGCACCACGCTATGTCATTTCCTAGTAAAAATGACACCCTTCGTCTCTTGTCTGGATCAAGCTTTTTCCAGGTACCCATAAACGAATGTCAGTTTCCTGCATCTGCAGCCACCAGCACAAATTAAGTACTGGCAGCTTCAGAGGAGCAGGGAGTGCTATATTTTGTTGACAGAGCAGTCACCAAAACCTTTGCAAGTACTTTAAGAAATGTGGTGAAAAAATAAAATCTTCATAGTTTGATAGTTGGTCGCTTTATTCGAGACACAACAAAGTTTCAGAAGATAACAGTGGCCACCCTTGGTGCACAGCCGCACAAACTTTCCAGTACACCAGGTAGCAACACCCTAATACATCAATATATGTTTATGTCTTCCTGCACCTCTGACAATTCCTCATCCCTTGAGGAGGCATGGTCTCCCTCCACATCTTCACGGGAACCTCTACGGACTCTCCTCACTCACAGGAAAAATTCAACATTAATCAACAAGCTGCCTCTTTAAACTGACACTTTTTCTTGTTTTGCCACCAGTGGTGCCCACTACCTTTAAACTCTCTCTCTTTTATTAGATTCTTCTCAGTCCCCAAGGAGGACATATCTACTTCTTCAGCTCTGAATACAGGCCGACACGTAAACATGAAGGCATCTTGTTTGCCTCAACCAGTCCTTCCCATTTTGCAGAAATCAGCGATGTAATTCCGGCTTTCTAAGCGACTGCATCTTTTTTCTCCATTTAGACGAATTGGATGGAGTAGCTGTTAGGTCATCATCTTAATCAGCTCCAGTCTTGTCACCTAGATATATCCTTTCCATCCAGATACATCACCTGCAATTCAGGGCTTTTCTCTGTCTGGCCACTTCAATCAATCAATCAGTCAATTGTAGAGCGCAATGTATCACCGTGAGGGTATCCAGCGCTGCATGGTCCAGGGTCTCAGTTGAATTGCCAGGTTTGCAGCAACCTTTGGAGCTCCTGATGAGTGGGGCGGTCCTGAGGTGCAGGGCTGGCTCTGGCTTCTTTGCACTGGCCAGTTGATGCATCATGCCAAAATGAACGTGTGCTGAATGCCTTAGACTACAAACTAGACTCCTTTAAGGGCTTTCTCATGGCCTCTACAATCCATGTATTTCCTAGGTGCCTGCCATGTTCACTTGCATCTTACCTTGTGACCGACTTACCTCCTTTGTGACTTCTCGCTGTGCGATAATCCATTATCGACCTTGCATGCAGCAGCTGCATTTGTATCGATCCTTTTACATGATCCATCTTTCCCTGATGCTGTTGTTTCATCCAAACCCCCCATCTCCAGTTCTGTCTCCAATTCTGTGTTTAAGCCAGGATTCCCCTGTTCTCTATCACTTCTGAGACTCTGAAGGCCTTTAAGAAGTATCTTCCTGTCCACTTCTCTCCACTGGTACCCTGATTAGGGCAGAGCAATGCTGGTCAAATGCCGGTGCACATGGTCACCCAGTGCGTCCCTCTTCTCTCCGCTTGGCCTGTAACTCTGACCTTCTTCCTGCTAAAGAATCTCATAGCCAGATTCTTCTCACTCTCGGTGCCTTCTTTGCCCAGATAATCACATTTCTCCCTCCCTTCTTGCTCTTCACGTTCTGCGTCTGACTTTGTAAAGTTTTCACCTCAAAAACTGATCTTTCTAACTTCTCTTCACTCAACACGTCTTCTTTAACCAACCTCTCGGGCTGCTAATCTTTCCTATTCATAGCTGTCCCATCTTAATGACTCTGAGCTCCACCTTTTCCTTGAGAGCCAGTCTAAAGGTGCTCTCTCTGGTCCTCTGCCTGCATCTCTTCTCCAGGAGCTCTACCTTCAGATTCACTGTTTCTGTTCTCTTAAATCTTTCTCTTGTGTCTGGCTATTGGTTTTCCTCCTTTAAACATGATGTTATTCTGTCACTCCTTTGAAAACTGTCTTGAACATCTGCTCTACACCCCTCAGGGACCACTGTTGGGCACGAGGGGATGGGGGATCTGAGCATGCCTTAGAGATGACATCCAGGGTGTCGTCTGAGGTACCATCTGCGGTTTTGAGGTTCAAGATCATTGGACTGTTGAGATCCAGGTTGTCATCTGAGCTACTGTCTGCTGTGCCGAGGTCCATGATCATCAGGCTGTTGAGATACAGGGTGTGATCTGAGCTACTGTCTGTGGTGCCGTCATCCATGATCATCAGGCGGTTGAGATCTAGGTTGTCATCTGAGTTACCGTCCGCAGTGCCGAGGTCCATGTTCATCAGGCTGTTGAGATCCAGGGTGTGATCTGAGCTACTGTCTGTGGTGCCGTTGTCCATGATCATTGGGCTGTGGTCAAACATACGTATAGAAACATGGATCATGCATGCCCATGAACAAGTTAACTTGCTTATGATTCAGATAAAGAATATTCAAGAACACAGTCAGGTCTGAACCAGCACCCTGGAAGAGGGGCAGAAAAAGCCTCCAAGCTCATTTTTTTATGGCATCTGTACTCTTCCCACATCTTCTGTGTTCATCTGATTCTGTCAACCTCTGGCACACCTGTCATGTCTGAACTCAGGTAGTGGGAAGGGAAGCAAACATCCCACTGTCGATAGCCAGGGACACCCACAGATATGCACACACCGGCAAGTGGCAGAGTGACTTGCTGCTGGCACCTGGTGAGATCTGTAAGTTAAGGGTTTCAGTCTCAACATAACCACACATAATCCCTAAATCCTTTCAAATTAGTACCTGAGTACCATTAAACTGACTGACAGTAGCACATGTTGTTTGTCAGACATTAGAAATGACTTAGCTAGGGTATTACAAACTATGGGCCTGATTTAGAGTGTGGTAGACAGGTTACTCACTCACAAACATGACGGATATCCCATATGCTGTATTACAACTTCCATAGGATATAATAGAATCCTAAGAAACATATAATAGAATTCCTGAACATATATTAGAATTCCCGAAGAAAACCTCGGCCGACCCATCAGAACCAAAAAACTTCCGGCCCATCTCGCTGCTACCCTTCCCGGCCAAAGTACTGGAGAAAGTCATCAACACACAACAAAAAAAATTCATTGAGGTCAACAACTCTCTGGACAGCTCCCAGTCCGTGTTCCGCAACAACCACAGCACGGAGACAGCTCTTCTTGCAGCCACCGATGACATCCGATCACTTATAGACTGCGGGCACACCGCAGCACCCATACTCCTCAACCTCTCAGCGGCCTTCAACACAGTGTTCCACAGCACACTGTGCACCAGACTCCACGACGTAGGAATCCACAGAACAGCCCTGATATGGATCCACTCCTTCCTCTCCGGAAGGACTCAGAGGGTCTCCTCCCTACACATCTAAACCCATAGGAGTCAGCTGCGGAGTTCCCCTAGGATCACTCTCTGAGTCCAACACTTTTCAACATATACATGACCCCACTCGCAGCCATCATCAGAAGCCACGGAATGAACATCGTGTCATACAAAGATGACACACAACTCATCATTTCCCTCACCGAAGACCCAGACACGCCCAAAAGGAATTTCCGCTCAGGAATGGAAGCCATCACCACCTGGATGAGAGAAAGCTGCCTTAAGACAGAGCTCATCATCTTTGGAAACGTCACCTCAGCATGGGATGACTACTGGTGGCCCACATCTATTAGCCCCCCGACTTCACTGACTGAGCACACCTGCAACCTAGGCATCATCCATGACCCGACAGGTAAACTCAGTCACCTCTTCCTGCTGGCACACCCTCTGCCAACTCCGGAAAATTTTCAAATGGATCCCAGCAGACTGCCACAGGACAGTCACCCACGCATTAGTCACAAGCAAGTTTGACTACGGCAACACTCTCCACGCTGGCACCAGGACGAGAAATATCAAAAAGCTGCAACTCATCCAGAACGCCGCCTGCAGACTTGTCCTTAACCTCCCACGCCAAGAACATATCTCCCAGCAATTGAGGACCCTCCACTGGCTCCCGATAGACAAACGAATCACCTTCAGGATACTCACCCACACGTACAAAGCCATACACAACATCAGACCGGCATACCTGAACCACTGCGTCTCCTTCCACACCCCCGCCAGATCCCTCTGCTCTGCTCAACTGGCTCTGGCCACTATCCCTCGCATTCGAAAAACCACTGCCGGAGGACAATCCTTCACCTACATTGTCCCTAGACCTCAGACAAAGGCCATCGCTCACCATCTTCAGGAAGAACCTCAAAACGTGGCTCTTCGGATGAGGGTCCACCCTTCTCCCTCCCATCCCCCACCCCAGCGCTTTGAGACCCTCACAGATGAGTAGCTGCGCTTTACAAAAACTGGTTGAATTATTGATAATACAGCGGATGGAATAACCATCATGTCCGCCACACTCTAAATCAGGCCCTATATTAACAAGCATTGGAAATTAAACAAACGTGCTTTAATTTGCGATTTCATGTGTAAATCAGTAAATGTGTGAATGCTAGAAAGACTCAAAGGATGAATGGATGGATGGATGAGTGAGTGCATGGGTAGATTAACAAATGAGTGATTGGGTGAATGGATGAATACATGGGCCAGATTTACAAGAAACTGGCACAGTACGGTGCTGCGCCAAAATCAGCAGCACGTGCCACTTGAAACGCAGGGCTGTGCAATACATGCAAGAATATGGCGCGTTTCCCCCTGCTCTAGCGCTAAATTATACTGCCTGAGCCAATGCAGCCATCCTTGCACCATAGTGCAAGGGTGTCTACTTTTAAGGGTGTGATTATTTATGTGCAGGAAGGTATCCCTTACAATATCGTGTAAATCTGGGTCAGCATCAGAAGCCGTACGTGCTGCGATGGAACGCTCACTGCAACCCCCACTGCACGCCCCTCTGACGCAGGAAAAGTGACACCCCGGTGGCATTAGGGCCTTGTAAATCTGGCCCTATAAGTGAATGAATACGCAGAGGAGTGAGTGCATAGATGGATGCATAAGTACACAGTTGAATGAGTGAGTGAGTGAGTGCACGAATAGGTAAATGGTTAAGTGCATGTATGAATCAGTGAGTGACTGAGTGAATAAATCGATTAATGGGTTAGTGATTGGGTACATTGATCATTATTTGTGTGAATGAATCCATGGACAAGATGGCCCATGGATTGATGCATATTTGGCAAGGTAAAATCTACTGGTGAGTGAATACAAGAATAAATACCTGAGTAAGTGTATGGATGAATGGGTGAGTGAGTGCATGACTGGATGAATGGGGATTGATTGGGCTTTTGGGTGACTGTATGAGGGAATTAATCCTTGGACAAGTGAGTACATAGATTGAATATGTGATTGCATGGTTAAATGGATGAGTTAGTGCATAAATGAAGGAATGGGTAAATAGGTAAGTGCATGTATGAACATATGAGTGATTGAGTGCATGGATGACTATATGTATGAGTGAATCCATGGGCATGTTAGCACATGATGGATGCATGGGTACACAGTTGAATGGATGGGTGAGTGAATACATAGATGAGTGCTTGAGTGAATGAATGTGTGAGTGTGTGCAGGTATTGATGAATAAGAATGGGGAGTGAATGCATGTATGAATGAATGACTAGGATAAGTGGTTTCATGGATGGGTGAGGCTAGAATGCCATGGTTGTGTAAGGAGGCAGCTCCCTTCTCCATCTGTGGCTACTACCCCTCAGACAATCACTGCATTAAATATTCCTTCACAGTGGCCCATAAGTTGTATAAGTTTTCATTGACCAGGCACACTCTCTCTTATATTCACTCCCTTGTGTATCCAGTGACTCACCCATTCGTCCATCAACCCAGTCATTGATTCATTCATCAATGGGGTCATCTGTGCCACTGCATTCACCCATCCACACAATCATACATACACATAGACTTCCCAATCAATGAAGAGCCACTTTCAGATATGCAAAAATAGACCTACTGGCTTTGTCAATGTTTGTATCCTTTTTATTCAGAGAAACCTTTATAATATTTTGTCTTACAGATATGATTCACATCTCTCGAATAATGTGAAAAGTGTCTATTTGCTGATCGGAAAGTTTCCAGTTTGACTTTATCAAGTCTGTTTGACATGGTGTGCTAGTTTTATTTAACACTCGCTTTTCACTTCGACTCTGTCCACACTTTGGGCCTAATTTAGAGTTTGGCGGACGAGTTACTCCCTCTCAACTGTGATGGGTATCCTGTTGGCTGTATTAAGATTCCCATTGATATAATGGAACCGTAATAATGCAGGCAGGATATTTGTCACCTTTGTGATGGCGAAACCCCCTCCGCCCAACCCTAAATCAGGTCCTTTGTTTTTACTTCCCAGTTTGCACAGGAATGTGGCTAATTTTAGAAACAATAAAAAAAGTTTGTTGTACCTCAGCTTTGTAAAAAATGCCTCGGGCGCTGCAAAACAGCGGACCCAAGGGGGCCCAGAAGAAGGAAGGCCAAGCGGTCAGCGGCCTTAATGTTGCCCTTTTACTATCTGTAGCTTTAGCGGGGCCCAGGGTTGGGGAAGACATCTTTGCTCCAACGGGTCACCGTACCAACCTCACTGTGCATGTCTGTGCTCAGGGGGAGTGGTCCTTCCTGGATCATGCAGAGGACCTGACACCACCTTTGTCTTCCCTTCCCAGACAAAGCCTGCAGTAGCGACGCTGACTGTGCCGGAGAGCCCAAGAAATTCTGCAAGAAGGGGACTTGCAGCTCGGACTGCGGTGAGAAGGGTCGTCCCAGCAAGAAGGTAAGCAGAGGGGAGGCAGGTGTGACTCCCAGAACCAGTGGCGGCTGGCTAATGTTTACGGCGGAGCAGGGGTGGGGGGGACAGAATAATAATAAAAAATAATAAAAAAGGCACTTACCTTCAGGTGTCTTTCTTGCAGCGGCCTCCTGCTCCTGGAAGCTTCAACGCGCAGGGCCAGGAAACACCACTAACCAATCCTGACACTGCTTTCATGCAGGTAACCAGAATGAAAGCAGCGTCAGGATTGGTGGGAGCGGGCTCTCTCAGCTCTCACAAGAGCACTGGAGGCCGGTTTTCTCTAACCTAGCTGCCTTAAGACAGCTGGGTTAGAGATGTTTAAAGTGCGCATGTCAGTCAGGCCATCGCAAGACGGCCAGCCAAAGGGACATGCACACTTTAAACAAATACACAGCTTCCTGCTGCCACTCGGCAGCAATTGCCCCACCACGTCCTGACACTCAGTTCAAGACGAGACGCTGAAAAATAAAATGGTAATAAACAAAGTTTATTACCATTTTATTTTTCCATTTTGGGGGGGGGTCGCCCCGCTCAGAACATAATATTAATAGTATGGTGTTGGACTTGCGGTTCCCTGGGGGCTGTCGGGACTCAGATGCTCCTCCGTCTCGTCCACCTTGTCTTCTGAGGAGGGTAAAAAGCCGCTCCCGAGAGCACGAGGCGAACGGGGAATTGAGAGGGACAAGAGTCAGTGCATTGCACACGCTCCAGGACCCGGTATGGATTCATCTCATGCACTGGAGGCCTGCAAAGAATAACCAAACACATCAACTCTACAGCCTTCTAAACTGAACTACCTCACACTGCCAAAAGTGCTGTGTGTGATACGCCTTTTAGGGTTGGGTAACACAGATACATGTGCTTGTGAATGCAAATGATACTCCTGCAACAATGGATATGAAATGTTAGTCTAAAGTCTAACCCTTCAGCTGTGATGATGTGTGCATGCAGCACCTAACCCATAACTACCTTGAATAATAATAAATGCAGATTAGAATAGGGTTAGAAAACCAAATCAAGCAAATAAATCAGTTATAATATACTGACGTTGTGCTCATAACTAAAGAATTAAAAATAATTAAAAAACGCTTTGGACGTGTCCCGCCGTGTAGTTTTGTACAACAATGGCCAGGCTGCTTTTGTTATCTATCTGTATGAGTTGAGTCAGTGACTAAAAATAAAACAGGGTGCCGTGTTTTGTGGTAAGGAGTGCTTCAAGGCAGAGATAAGTAGTGTCCAGCAGTGTCCCTGGCATGGAGCACTGCAGAGTGTGTTTGGTAGCTTGAAGGTGTCTTTAGTGGGATTTGTCTGAGACTGGATCTGTGTGTTGTGAGGATGTTGTGTGTATGTGTGTGTGGTGTAGGTCTTGGAGTGATTGTGAGGATGAGAAGTGAGGGGCGCTGGGACAGATATATGATTATATCTGACAGAGTAAGGGGGCATATTTATACTTGTTTTGCGCCGGATTTGTTTCAGTTTTTTGATGCAAATTCGGTACAAAACTAACACCATATTTATACTTTTGCGCTAGACCCGTCTAGTGCCAAATTTATGGAATTAAAGCCATTTTTTTGGACGTGGAAACCTACTTTGTGTCAATGAGATGCAAAGTAGGAGTTCACATGCAAAAAATGACTCTATGGCCTTAGCGCCACATTTATCCCCCTGTGCTAAAATCATGCACAGGGGTGAAATAATGGCGCTAAGCTTGCTTTGCATCATTATTTAATGCCTGGGTCAGGGCAGGCGTTAGGGGACCTGTGGCCCTATTTCCATGGTGGAACAACATGGAATAAGCCCACAGGTGCCCTCCCCAGGCCCCAGGGCCACCCCCACCCACACCCACACCAGAGAGACAGTGGAGGATGGGGGACTCCATCCCAGGTAAGTATAGGTAAGTACAGATAAGTATTTTTCTTTCTGTTTTTTAAGTGCCATTGGGGGCCCTGAAATGGGCCCCCTATATGGCACTGGGTTCAATGGCCATATCCAGGGGACCCTGGTCCCCTGTGCTGGCCATAGGGGTGATGGGCATGACTCCTGTCTTTTCTAAGACAGGAGTCATGTGGTATGGATAGTTTTGCGTCAGAAAATGACGCTAGGCTGGTTAGAGTCATTTTTTTTTACTCTAACCTGCCTAACGTCATTTTTTGGAGCAAAACCCCCTTCTTCCATACCGCCAGCCCCACCCGGCTAACATCTTTTTTTTTTTTTTTTACGCTAGCCTACCCTTTGCACCGGCTTGCACCATTCCATAAATATGGTGCCTGGCTCGTGCTCAGAAATGGTGCAAGCCGGTGCAAAACATTTTGGTGCAAAACTGCGTTAGTGCAGTTTTGCACCAAAAAGTATAAATCAGGGCCTAAGTGTTTGCTGTGGCTGCAATGCAGCAGGATGTTGGCCCAAGGCCCTTCTCTGCCCTGTCAGGTCTAAACAGGGCACATCCTGGTCAGTGCCAGCCTGTAATAGGTCTAAACAGGGCACATCCTGGTCTGTGTCAGCCCTTAACAGGTCTAAACAGGGCACATCCTGGTCTGTGCCACCCTGTAACAGGTCTAAACATTGCACATCCTGGTCTGTGCCAGCCTGTAACAGGTCTAAACAGGGCACATCCTGGTCAGTGCCAGCCCTTAACAGGTCTAAACAGGGCACATCCTGGTCAGTGCCAGCCTGTAACAGGTCTAAACAGGGCACATCCTGGTCTGTGCCAGCCCTTAACAGGTCTAAACAGGGCACATCCTGGTCTGTGCCAGCCCTTAACAGGTCTAAACAGGGCACATCCTGGTTTGTGCCAGCCCTTAACAGGTCTAAGCAGGAGATGCCCTTATCTGTGCCCTGAGGTCTTGGCACTCTGAGAAGTTGATGCCAGGAATGCGAGGTGGCTGTTTTAGGTGAGAACCAGTGATATCAACTCCTGTAGAGGTTCATCCTGGGATTGCAG
Organism: Pleurodeles waltl; assembly: GCF_031143425.1. Classification (NCBI taxonomy): domain Eukaryota; kingdom Metazoa; phylum Chordata; class Amphibia; order Caudata; family Salamandridae; genus Pleurodeles; species Pleurodeles waltl. Next base: position 12,410,737 of record NC_090446.1, read on the forward strand.
TGATGTCACTTCCTGTAGAGATGAATGGTTTGTGATACAGTATGCGGTATGGAGTGGTGTGTGATCTAGGAGTGGTCTTTGGAATGGATGTTTAGAAGGATACGTGTATAGACTGGTGTCATGTGATGTGGTATAGCTTGGTGTGATACATATAGTATGATATGTTGTGTCCTGTGATGTATGGTTTGTGGTATGGTATATAATACAATATGTGTTACTTCTGTGCTGTGTCTGGGATGCATTGTAGCGGGGAGATCCTGGCCCTGTTTACAGCCACGTAGATAGCAGGGGACCCCAGGAGTGGACGTCTGTGGAGTGGGAAGGAGGGATCTGTGTACACATAGAGATTGTAACTTCCGGTGTGACCATCTGATGTAACCTTGCATCTCTGTTTTCAGTTTGGCCAGAAAAAGGGGGGTCGTCACTAAAACCAGGGGCTACCAGACACCCGGAAGGCAAAGGAAGACCTGATGCGCCATCACCATCGGAAGAAAAAAACATCTGTACAAATCCACATCGTAAACGTTTGAGATTCACATGATATTCAGTCTCCAGTACGCGTTCCGCCCTCAGCCCACCCCCCCCCCCCCGTGCCGTGGGCTGTGTTCAGGGGGCATCAATGGACTAGGCAACACCTGAGCTGGTGCACGCGACACCGGGCCACGGGCCCCTGAGAGGGTGACCCAGACCCCGACCCCGAAAGTCACCCCTAAATGTGAGACGGGAGCTCTGGGCTGAGAACACCCACCTTGAGCCGGACATCCCTGGACTCTGAGGCAAGGACCCGGCAACACTCCAGAAACATCCCTGCCTGATGTGTGTATGAATGAACGAACCGTAGTAGGCGCTGCTGCTAGAAATAAACAATAAATACAGATTTCAACAGTCACACTATAGTGTGCACTTGTGTTCTTTGAATCAGTGTCTTCAACTGGTATTTCTTTTTTTGTGAGTAGTGTTTCTTTACTGAACAGACAGTACATCATGATGCAAATGTATAACGGAAAGACATGGGAGAGAAGGGCATTAACAACCGTGTATGGCACAGGGAGATGCATACAAAGAAGAGGGAGGGGGTGTGCAGGGGAGGGCAGTGGTGGTACCTAGAACTCGGATCCCAAATCTTAGAACCCAGAACTGGGGGCTCGGAAGTCAAGGCCCCTCCTTGGGTACATGTCGGCCCCTTTTGGGATGAGAGCACAACTGAATGTTAGCTCTAGGTGCATGGAGTCCCTCTGCGGTGGGAATGTGGGCTGGGCTCAGGGAGAGCCATCAGGAGGGTAAGTAAGGGGATGACCCAGGGAGGTGGGGGAGGGGTCTCGTGATACAGAGGGCCAGAAGTATCAAGCTCCCGGTTTGCATTTCTTAAATAGTGAATTTAAAAAAATCGCTAAGTAAGAAATGCAAAATGGGATGTATGAAAATTGCACGTTGGTAATAGCGATTCTTAAAAATCCCAATCGTTTTTACCAAATCGCAATTAGATAATGACGCTCCATTCACCCCTACGGGCCTGTAGGCCCACAGGTGCGAATGGTTTTGCATTTCCTAATTTGGGAATTTCAGTTAGGAGTTCGCAAATTAGGTAATGCAAACCCCAGGGTGCTGGGGGCCTAAGGCCCCCTTTAATGCACCCCAAAAATATTTGCAGACGTGTAAAGCGCACACATGCCTTAGGGCATTTATAATGCATTTTTTAAAATTGCACATGCTTACCACCAAACTGGATTTGGTGGTAATTGCATTTCCTAAATGCCCAATTCACATTTAGGAAACGCATGATACATGTGCTTTGTAAATCGCACACAGGTATTCCCTATTTGCGATTTCCTATTTAGAGAATCGCTATTTGCGATTCTGTAAATGGAGTCGCAATTTCAGGGAATCGCTATTTTAGTGATTCCTTGAAATTGCATTGCGAATGCCTTTCATAAATCCTGAAAGGCAATTTTGCATTCGCAAGCGATGGAATTTTGTGATTCGCACCGTTTGCAAATGCAAAATCCTTTGATTCATCTGGCCCTTAGAGAGGAATGAGGGTAAGGTGGAGGGGACGGCCTTTTCTAAGGCGATCCTTGAGATATATGTAAGGGCATCTGGGTAGTCAGGAGGGGTGAGCCCTATAGCAGTCTGCGGGTCTGTAGGAGGGGGCAGGGGGGTGAGACAGGGCTGACAATGGAAGTGGGGAGAACAGCATATCCGCCTCTTTGACCGCCAGATGAGAAGGAACAAGAGGATGACCCTCCCCTCCCCGTGCTGGGGATTATCACTGATGAAAGGTGCCCAGGTCTGTGTAAACAGTCTCACCTGATCCTGCAGCACATGTATGTAAATCTGGTAGTTCTAACAGCCTCCGTCCCTCCTTAGTGCACCCAGGGCTGTACTGGGACAGAATTAAAGAATTCAAGCATTGGCCAAGGCAATAGCTTACGCCTATGCAAGAGTTATTGGCTTTGCCAATGTCTTTTAGTCATGTGTAAAGCAGAGTGCAGTGAAGTAGGGTAGAATTGAGTGGCATGGCGTTGAGTGGAGTGGACTAGCATAGAATGACAGAGCAGAGTGACGTAGAGTGTGGTGGCGTAGATTGGAGTTGAATGGAGTGGGGTAGTCTGGAGTGGCTTGGAGTGAAGTAGAGTGACGTGGAGTGAAAGTGACGTGGAGTGGAATGGCGTAGATTACAGTGGCATAGAGTGAATTGCTATAGAATGGCTTGGAGTGGCTTGGGGTCGAATTTATAGAGTGAAGTGGCATAGAGTAGAATGGCATTAAGTGAACTGGGATAGAGTGGCGTTAAGCGGCAGTGTGTAGAGGAGTGGATAGATTTGGACTAGAGTGGTGTACAGTGGAGTGAAGTAGCATAGAGTGGATTGGCGTAGAGTGGCAGACAGTGTTGTGAAGTGCTGTAGAGAGAACAGTGGACTGGCGTAGGATGCAGTGCCTTAAAGTAAGAGTGCAGTGGCATGGAGTAAATTAGAGTGCAGTGGCATGGAGTGCATGGCGTGGAGTGCTGTGGCATAAAGCAGAGTGGTGCAGAGCACAGAGGTGTAAACTGGAGTTGCGTAGAGTACAGTGGCATAGAGTGGCGTGCTGTAGAGTGAACTGGCGTTGCGTAAAGTAGTGCAGAGTACAGTGGAGGGGCGCAGAGTGCAGTGACCTACAGGAATGCAGTCAAAGGCCTATGCCAGAGCCTCAGTTCAAGTTGTCCTGGGTCATTAATCTCTGAAGAGAAGCCACCGTCATTGGCTTTGCCGATGTTTTACATGTCTTTTGGAGAAAGTAGTGCTTGAACCCCAATAAAAAGCAGCTACAAAAACAGAAGCAGTGGAAGGACCAAGTACTTGGTGTATGCTCCAGGGGAGGGGAAACCAAGAAGAGGATATGACGCAGTCATGCAAGACAAAGGGAACGGAACAAATGAGAGTGCAGTTGAAGTTAAGAAATGGAAAGCTGTGGGTGGGCTGTCATCCCACCGTGTGTAAACAACATGTCTCGCTGAGACAGCGCGTACCGTCTAGGTGAAACCTGAAAAGGGAGTACATGAAACACAACCGCAAACCTTGCCTCATCGCAGAGGCAGAGACCCCTCAACCATCAGGGCCCACTGTGGTGCAATTTCACCTCTTTGAACTACCGGGCCTAACAATTACTGGTGTCATTTCCATGTAGTCAGTGCTGCATATGTTTGCCTGTGTGGTTGCTTATTTCATCACCAACATGTATACTTTATCAAGCCCTTGCAGCAGTAGATTGAAAGTCCATATTTCCACATGCAGAGGCTTTAACTATAAAAATGCACTTATTGTAAAGTCACCTAACAATATTACCACTTTCAAAATGCAGTTAATATTATAGGAAAAAATAAGTGATATGTTCTCCAACTGAAATCTAGTCAGGTGGGGGCATGTGAGCTTCAACGTAATAACAGAGTGATTTAGGTCATTACATTTGCTGTTTGTGCTTGCAATTTATTCAAGATTAACAGACTAAAAAGATGCACACCATTATAATGTACCACACAGATTTTGCAAGGCCAGTTCCCCCGGAGGAAACCTCGGATCTTGGCAGGTCTGTAATCCTGGGGAGTGCGCACGAGAGCCTGAAAGTGACCCAGTTTGAGAAGACCAATCTCGTTCTGTTTACAGATGCAACGCCATTCCAGCCCAGCATCCAAGGAGACCCATCCGTGAACAGGACATTACCTCATTCTCTGTTCTCCCTGACACGGTCCTTACACATGAGATGTTATCGCCAAACTGCAGAACATATTCTTTAGACACCCAAATATTCCCCCTAAGATGGCCACCATTTACCCAGCCATTCTATGAAGGTGAAACAGGCCTAAAAAAATCTACTCGCCCACTCTCTATGACAAGTCATATTTTATCAGGTCGAGCTTTTTACCGGACCTACTCCCCCTTCTGGCGAGTTGTCAAAGAACAGGCCTTGTGTTCAGTCAGGTAGGAAGGAGCAATAGAGAAGCTCTTAAATATTGCTCAAGTCACATTTGCTTTGTGTTCAGAGACAGAGGTCAAAAGTAAATTTGTCTTTTTTCCTTCTGACTGCAGAGTTCCAGGATTTTGTAAGGTGAACTGTCTGACCAGCTGTAAAAAGTGTGAAATGAAAGTCTGTAGTGTCAGGGTTTTCCTAACATACAACATTTAAATAACTAAATCAATTGTACAAAACTTTCAAAATATATCAGTAGTTGTGAAAGCCCATTTTTATATTTATGTGTGATGACAAAATATTTGAATTGGATGAAAACAATTCAGAACACCTTACTTGGTGATGTGCAAATGATATATATTCTGAAACCCAATTTTTACAGATTATTGTTAATATATTATATAGTTTTATCAGTAAAGCTGCAAGTTAGTGGGGAGTCTTTTGGACATTCCTTCGACATTTACTCTCTTTAAATGACAGTGCGCCACCAAATCATGCTTTAGCAATATATTTATTAAAAGTGAGTGTTTAACATAAACTGAGAAACACTCCTGCCCCGAGGCAAAGCTATTAGTAAACGAAGACAACACAAGTCATGGATCATGTGTACCCTGTATGTGGGCTATATTCTTACTATACATGACACAAACGTTTAGGGCCATATTTATACTTTTTGACGCAAAACTGCTCTAACGCAGTTTTGCGTCAAAAAAATTAGCGCCGGCTAATGCCATTCTGAAGCGCCATGCGGGCGCCGTATTTAATCAATGACGTTAGCCGGCGTTAGCCGCCGGCGCTGCCTGGTGTGCGTGGAAAAAAACAACGTACACCAGGCAGCGCCGGCGTAGGGGGATATGGAGCTTGGGCGCCAAAAAATGGGGCAAGTCAGGCTGAGGCAAATTTTTCGCCTCAACCCGATTTGCGCCATTTTTTTCGACTCCCAACCCCCATAGAAATGACTCCTGTCTTAGAAAAGACAGGAGTCATGCCCCCTTGCCCAATGGCCATGCCCAGGGGACTTATGTCCCCTGGGCATGGTCATTGGGCATAGTGGCATGTAGGGGGGCACAAATTAGGCCCCCCATGCCACAAAAAAATAAAATAAAAATACTTACCGGAACTTACCTTAATGTCCCTGGGATGGGTCCCTCCAGCCTTGGGTGTCCTCCTGGGGTGGGCAAGGGTGACAGGAGGTGTCCCTGGGGGCATGGGAGGGCACCTCTGGGCTCCTTCCGAAGCCCACAGGTCCCTTAACGCCTGCCTTGTCCAGGCGCTAAAAAACGGAGCAAAAGCGGCCGTACGTCATTTTTTTTGACCCGCCCACTCCCGGGCGTGAGTTTTGCCCGGGAGTGTAAATACGGCGCACATGCCTCGGAGTCAATTTTTTAGACGGGAACGCCTACCTTGCATATCATTAACGCAAAGTAGGTGTCCACGCTAAAAAATTACGCAAACTCCATGGACTTTGGCGCTAGACGCGTCTAACGCCAAAGTATAAATATGGAGTTAGTTTTGCGTCGGAATTGCGTAAAAAAAAAACGATGCAATTCCGGCGCAAACAGAGTATAAATATGCCCCTAAGTCTATTTAATCCTACAAATGATTTTTTTTGTAAAGCAAAAATGATGAACTCACATATTTGAAGGCGCACTCTGTAAGAATGAAGAAAAAGGTGACTCAGTAAAATACAATATTTGCCTAGGATCACACAATTTGAGACCCGTTTATGGGTCAAGTACATTACAGTTAGGTTGAGTAGATTATTCAAGTTACTCGACCTGCAGGTCTAGTAAAAATGTTATGATTTTTCAAGGCCTGGGAAACTGTAACCTCACTTCCTGTCAAAATGCCAAGCAAAGTAAAAACACAACAGAACGCATAAACATAACACAGCTGATCACAAAATTCCATTTTCATGGAGTATCAGCGGTGGATTCTGGCTGTGTATTTTGGCAGTGCTTTGGAAACATGGAGGAAGCAAGCCTCTCGAGGGCTGTTCCTTCTATGGCGGAGTTTCAGGCCATGATTGATAAAGCAGCGGAGTCTGCTTTACAGAAACTTGAGTGTCCTGTCCTTGTTAAAGTCCCTCGGCTTGTGGATCCTGAGGCGGTGATCCAGATGCAGATGATGCGGAAGAGGGTAGGTTTTCTCCATCGGGAGGTGCTGTCCACCTTGTTGCTCCATCTGAGACAACATTTGGGTCTTCCTGATCCTGCTCCAACCGGAGTTGAGGGGGAAGATGTTTTTTCGTAAAGTACTTACTCCTGAATGGAGGGAGATGGGCAAAAACACTTTTCCTCATTTTCTTTCTAAGAAATACCCTGTGGAGAACTTTGCAGAGGAGTTTCCACCAGTTGTAAAGTTGGACAGCATCAACACTGGGCTTCCGACACAGGGTAATGTTATTTAGGAGCATGCCTTGCCTCCAGATGCAGTGGACCATAAGGTGGAGACTGCTTTAGAAAGCTCTTATAATCTACAAATGTTGGTGTTCAGGTGATTTCTTATGCTAATTATGTGGTGCAATTATTGTTTAAAATTGGGGGCTGAGGATCCTTCTGCCCTACACCGATAACACCCAGCTGATTCTCTCCCTAACCAATAAGCCTACAACTGCAAAAGGAACTTCGACAATGAAATGAAGGCAGTCGCTGCCTGGAAGAAGGACAGCTGCCTAAAACTCAACTTGGACAAAACTGAGATCCTAATCCTGGGTTCCAGTGCCTTCATCTGGGATGACTCCAGGTGGCCCTCAAAGCTCAGAACCCCCCCACTCCCACAGATCACACACGCAACCTCTGCATCATCCTAGACTCCTCTCTCTCAATAAACCAACAAGTCAACACCGTCTCACTCTCATGCTTCCACACACTCTACCTGCTCTGAAAGATCTCCAAATGGATCTTGATCGAGTCCAGGAGAACAGTCACACTATTGCAATGGACTCTATGTCAGCACCACCCTAACACTCCAAAAGAAAATTCAGAGAATCCAGAACACCTCGGCCAGACTCATCCTGAATTTCCCCTGCCACAGCCACATCTCCATTCACCTGAGAGACCTTCACTGGCCCCCAATCCACAAAGGAATCACCTTCAAGCTCCTCATACAGGCCTACAAGGCCCTCCATAACATCGGACCCGCATACCCCAACCACTGCCTGACCTTCCACACGCCCACCAGACACCTCCGATCCTCCCAACTGGCCCTCACCACAACCCCAAGGATACGCAAGAACTCAGCTGGAGGAAGATCCTTCTCTTACCTTGCTGCAAAGACCTGGAACGCTCTTCCGCTACACCTCAGACGATCACCCTTATTACCTCAATTCAAGAAGAACCTCAAGACCTAGCTCTTCGACTGAACTCCCACTACCCCCCCAGCACCTTGAGACCCTGCCGGGTGATTAACTGCGCTTTACAAGAACCCTGATTGATTGATTGATGGAACAAAAAGTTTGATTCTTGTCCCACCTGTTGATTGACAATCATTGTGTCTCTGCAGCTGCATCTGGTGCATCGGTTGCGGCACAGCGTACATTTTGAATGCAGTCTTGGAAGGTTGATGCAGCCCAGAAGTCCACTTTAATGAAGTTGCCCTTTGGTGGTTATAAATTGTCTAGGTAGTAGTAAGGGGACCTGGTCAAAAAGACTGCAGAGAACAAAAGATTGCTGGCTCCTGTTCGGTCTTCTTTCCGGAGTCGGAGTTTGGTTACAAAAAGGCTTTTCCCCCTCCTGTTAAGGGGACATATCTGCCCTTTCAAGTAATGGGTAGTGGTCCTTCCAGACAACTACACTAACAGGGAGCCCTTGATGGCCACCCCTCCTGGTTCTGATGCCACCGGGGGTAAGTTATTCCCCGGGAAGCAGTCTATGGGCATCTGGGGACTAACTATGACCTTCCCCTGGGTCACCTGCCCACCCCATTCCATGGATACCAGGGCCATGGGGCTAAAACAAATCTTGCCCATGATCGGTGCACCTGATCGGTGTACTGCTCTATGGAAACTAGCTTTTCCACTAGCATGGTGTGGCTAGCCCCGGTGTCCCTCTGAGCAGTGACTGGGACCCCCTTCACTTCCACCTGGTGGAAGTGACGACTCCCACCCTCAGGGATCACTAGCTCACCCTCTGAGTCTGTCTCCCAACTAAGGGAGATATGGGCATGTTCTATCTCCTGCCCCTGGGATTACCTCCCCTTGAGGCGACATGAGCCACTCCAGTAGAGTTCCCATGAGTGGATGGTTTCTTGTATCCTAAGTGGGAACAATAAAAGCAGTGGGGTTAGAAATGGGGCGCCTTGGGCCACCACCTACCAGAACATCCATCCTTCTTCTCAGAAGGGACATGGGGGCCCTTTCCTTCTCTTAGACTTGTCTGGGTCTCCCTTGACCTCCCCTTATTCTGCTGAGAGGAACTCTTCTTGGGGGTCACCCTCAGGTATTTTTCTGGATACTCTGGTACTGACCCAGATACCCCATTCCTCAGCAAGCTTCCTGGGAAAAGATCAAGCAGGTGCTCCTTCAAAATCAAGTTGTACAGCCCAGAAAAATCACCAACCTTGCTGCCCCTCACCCAGCCCTTCAGTGCCTTTCTGGCATAATCTAAGAAATCCACCCCTGTCCGTGATGAGATCTTGTGGCTGGCCCTAAACCATTGCTTAAACTTTACAGGGGTCAGTCCTAACGTACTCACTAAGATGGCCTTCATTACAGTGTAGCATGTCTGGTCCCACCACCTCTAGCGTAAGGAATGTGTCCCTCCCACTGTGGTCATGTACCTTCATAGACTACCACCCCAGGACTCCCTTGGTTTCTTGTGCACTCTTAGAGCCACTTCATAGGCTGCAAACCACTTATCTATATCATTGCACATAGCTGGGTGCCAAGTCTTTGGGTATGTGGATCCTTGTCTCACTAGTGACCCCTGCATGTACACTGCCACGGTTACAGCTGGACTCCACCTGAAGTGCTCTGATTTCCAGCGACCTGAGGCTCAGCTCATGGGACATTTCCATTTTCTCAAGAACCAACCCCCTTTCCTCTAGGGCTGCTCCTGCTCCACCTTGGAAAACTCTAGCCTTAGTTTTCTCTCCTCCCTCCTGTCTGTTAGCTCCCAGGACACAGGTTCCTTGATGAGATCCTGCTCCCTGCTCTAGGATCCACCCCTGCTTCCAGCATGTTGTTGGCCCCCTCCAAACGGAGTCCCAGATTCGCATCAGTCTCTAGGATCAGCTCCTCATCCTCCTCCACATTATCCTGCTCCTCCTCTGGGGTCTCAGCCCTATGCATGACTAACCTCTGCCCAGGTTCTCAAAGCCTTCTGCAGTTCCACCTTCCGAGTGAAGTCTTTAGTGGATACTTGAAACCCCTTGAAAAAAATCCTTAAGCTGGACCACAGTATAGGACTCCAACTTGGCCAGCCCCAAATTAACTGGTGCAGGTGCTGCTTCTCCAGATAGAGACACGGTTTCAGCAAAAAAACAAAAAGCCAATTTAGGGAGAATTGAAACGGGCTCAAATTGGTCTTTAGTATAGAGTAGTAGTGAACACAGAGTTACTAAATGTATTGCACAAAGACAAGTCATATCTCACCACTGATCACCAGTGTTAAAAATTGGGGTTTCTGGTAGTCAGAGTATATAACTTGTATAAGCAGGAACCACCACGTCTAGTAAGGGTAAGTCAGATACACACCAAAGATTACCTGTGCTCACCCTCTGGTAGCTTGCCACTGAGCAGTCAGGCTTATCTAAAGAGGCAAGTAAAATATTTGTGCAACACATACACACACAGTCACGCACAGAGAAACATAATGAAAACACCACAAAAAGACTCCACACAGGTTTAGAACAATAGATTATTATATTCTGAACACAACAAGACCAAAAGAACAAAAATCCAATAAGTACAAATCAAGATATGAATTTTAGAAGAATAAGTGTAAAAATAGGGCACAGAAGCAAATAGTTCTTTATCCGTTACTTGAGATCACCCTGCACAGAGGCAAAGTTAACAGTTCAGGCCACACACGATGGAAGGCAGGCCGGTGACACAAGCCACTCAGGCCCAGTGAACAGAGCACCTTGATCCTGGTCGCAAACATGAGATGGGGGTAGATGCGTCAATGTCACTCCCGCTGTCAGGGGATGCGTTGATTTTTCACATGTGTTTATGGCAATAAAAGCATCAAAGCTGTGATGCGTTGATTCTGAAGTCAATGCACCAGTTGCTGCTTTCAGCACAGGGCATGCATTGGTCGATGACACAGTTCCGGAGATGATGCTCTGCCCTCAAGTGTGATGTGCTGGTTTTACTCCTGCAAGAGGGTTGATGCATCGGTTGCCACTTCTGGCAGGCAGGAAATGTGTCAGTTTCACTGGTACAAGTATCTGGATTCACTTCCAGTGAACTAGGCACAGGAGCAAGGGTAGAGACATTGATATCCATGGGTCTCGAGCAAGAGGAGGTAAGCTAACAAGCCCTTTGAGATCATTTGGGTTGCAAGGCAGAGTCCAGCTCTTCCTCAGCAGGATCAGAGAGCAGCAGGCAGCAGGACAGCACAGCAGAAAATCAGTCCTTCCAGGTCAGCAGTGCAGCTGAGTAACAGTCCATGATGCAGCACAGCAGTTCTTCTGACAGAGTCCAGTTGTAGGCCCAGACGTGTCTGATTTGGTGGGGTCAGAGTCCCAGGGCTTAAACTCAGTTTTGCCTTTAAAGTAGGGGTGAAGCCCTTTTTTCTCAACCCTTGCTCCCGACTATCAGTAGGGAGTAATCAGCCCTTTGTGTGGATACAGGGCATTACCTATTCAGGTGTAAGTGTCAGCCCTTCCCTCTTTTCCTGCTCAGGAAGAGCAATCAGAATGCAGACGAGGGCTCAGACACACCTAACCTTCCTGTGTTTCTGGCTGTCTAGAGGGAATGCACATGGTGTAGCTGTCACCCACCCAGATATGTATTGAAGACAGGGTGCAGGCACAGAGAGCTCTAGGAGCAGTCAAATGTCCACTTTAAACGTGGCATTTCTAAAATAGTAATGTTAAATCCAACTTTATGAGTAAAGACGATTAATCATTACCATCCCAATGATGTGAAACATGATATACCTACTTCTTCTCAATCAGGAGTTACAGCTTTAAAGTTTAATAAGGGATTCCCAATGTTAACCTAAGAGAAGATTAGGCTTCACAGTAACAAAAAACAAATGTAGGTGTTTTCACTAGTAGGACATGCAAAACTTACAAGTACATGCTCTACCTTTTACTTACACAGCACCCTGGCCTATGGGCTACCCAGGGCCAGGAAACGTCCTTTATGCCAAATTTTTTATAACGAAGTCCTGGTTAACGAAAGTGGAACAACGCTTTTTATAATCACGACTTCGTTATTTTGTGTCTTACCTACGCATGTCCTGAACAACGAACATGCGTGGTTAAGGTACAAACAAGGGAGTCGGCTGAGGAGGACGACGCAGATGACGAGGCGACGACTCAGGTAAGTGGGGGGTTTTAGGTTTTGGGGTGGGGGGTGTTTTTGGTTTTGAGGTGGGGGTGGGGGGTCAGGGGGTTTTAGGTTTTGGGGCGGGGTTGGGGGGTGGGCGTTTTTGGTTTTGGGGAGGGGGTGGGGGGTCAGGGGGTTTTAGGTTTTGGGGTGGGGTTGGGGGGGTGGGGCATTTTTGGTTTTGGGGAGGGGGTGGGGGGCCAGGGGGTTTTAGGTTTTGGGGCGGGGTTGGGGGTGGGGCGTTTTTGGTTTTGGGGAGGGGGTGGGGGGTTTTAGGTTTTGGGGCGGGGTTGGGGGGGTGGGGCGTTTTTGGTTTTGGGGAGGGCATTGGGGGTTGGGGGGTTTTAGGTTTTGGGGTGGGGTTGAGGTGGTGGGGCGTTTTTGGTTTTGGGGAGGGGTGGGGGGTCAGGGGGTTTTAGGTTTTGTGGCGGGGTTGGGGGGGTGGGGCGTTTTTGGTTTTGGGGAGGGGGTGGGGGGTCAGGGGGTTTAAGGGTTCGGGGTGGGGTTGGGGGTGGGGCGTTTTTGGTTTTGGGGAGGGGGTGGGGGGTCAGGGGATTTTAGGTTTGGGGCGGGATTGGGGGGGTGGGGCGTTTTTGGTTTTGTGGAGGGGGTGGGGGTCAGGGGTTTTAGGTTTTGGGGTGGGGTTGGGGGGTGGGGCGTTTTTGGTTTTGGGGAGGGGGTGGGAGGTCAGGGGGTTTTTGGTTTGGGGCGGGGTTGGGGGGGTGGGGAGTTTTTGCTTTTGGGGAGGGGGTGGGGGTCAGGGGTTTTTAGGTTTTTGGGTGGGGTTGGGGGGGTGGGGCTTTTTTGGTTTTGGGGAGGGGGTGTCGGGGTTTTAGGTTTGGGGCGGGGATGGGGGTGGTGGGGCGTTTTTGGTTTTGGGGAGGGGGTGGGCGTCAGGGGGTTTTAGGTTTTGGGTTGGGGGGTGGGGCGTTTTTGGTTTTGGTGAGGGGGTGGGGGACAGGGGGTTTTAGGTTTTGGGGCGGGGTTGGGGGGTGGGGCATTTTTGGTTTTGGGGAGGGGGTGGGGGTTCAGGGGGTTTTAGGTTTTGGGGCGGGGTTGGGGGGGTGGGGCGTTTTTGGTTAGGGGAGGGGGTGGGGGTCAGGGGGTTTTAGGTTTTGGGGCGGGGTTGGGGGGGTGGGGCGTTTTTGGTTTTGGGGAGAGGGTGGGGGGTCAGGGGGTTTTAGGTTTTTGGGTGGGGTTGGGGGGTGGGGCGTTTTTGGTTTTGGGGAGGGGGTGGGGGTCAGGGGGTTTTAGGTTTGGGGTGGGGTTGGGGGGGTGGGGCGTTTTTGGTTTTGAGGGGGGTGGGGGTCAGGGGGTTTTAGGTTTTGGGGTGGGGTTGGGGGGGTGGGGCCTTTTTGGTTTTGGGGAGGGGGTGGGGGGTCAGGGGGTTTTAGGTTTGGGGCGTGGTTGGGGGGGTGGGGCGTTTTTGGTTTTGGGGAGGGGTGGGAGGTCAGGGGGTTTTAGGTTTTGGGGCGGGGTTGGGAGGGTGGGGCGTTTTTGGTTTTGGGGAGGGGGTGGGGGTCAGGGGGTTTTAGGTTTTGGGGTGGGGTTGGGGGGGTGGGGTGTTTTTGGTTTTGGGGAGGGGGTGGGTGGTCAGGGGGTTTTAGGTATTGGGCTGGAGTTAGGGGGTTGGGGTGAGGCATGCAGGATCAATGGTGCCTATTACTAATGCTTTTATCAGGAATGTCTTTACAACGAAATATCGTTGTTAAGGCATTCGTGGTAAAGGCATTAGTAGTAACAACGAGGTTGGTGCTCCGACCTCGTTGTTAAGGCACTCTTTGTTTTGGAAGTCGGTGTTCCGTCGTACAACCCCCAGGGCCTATCGTAGGGGTGATGTGTTATAAACAGGGAGTTTAAGGCTTGGCAAATGATTTTAAATACCAAGTCGAAGTGGCAGTAAAACTGCACATACTGCCTCTGTAGTGGCAGGCCTGAGACATGTTTAAAGGGCTACTTGTGTGGGTGGCACAAGCAGTGCTTCAGGCCCACCGTTACCATTTAATTTCCACGGTCTGGGCACAGATAGTGCACTACACAAGGGACTTACAGGTAGATTAAATATGCCAATTGTGTATGAGGCAATGTTACCATGTTTAGAGGCGAGAGCACATCCACCTTAGCACTGGTTAGCAGTGGTTAAGTGCTCAGAGTCCTAAAGCCAACAAAAAGAAGGTCAGAAAGGAAGGCAAAACGTTTGGGGGTGACACTTCAGAATGGGCCATTTCCCAACACTGGCTGTCTGTCCACAGTGAACAACGATAAAGTGCTCCATGTCATGTCTCATTTTAATCTGTGGAGCAATAGAACAGCATTCATGTCACAGCTTAGTTGTGGGTTTCTGGAGATAACACACCTTAGCTACTTGAAGTGATATTTCGCCCAGTGTAACCCCAGGATACACAGTGTCTTGTAACGTGAATCAAGACATATGTTGACTCTCCCATGTCACTCGGGGAGCATAAACATCTCGAAACCCCTTCAGGAGTTGAATTATTCTAAGTACCGTGCAACCTGGTGTCTGGCCATAGCGTAGCAAGTCTTTTCCATAGAGGCTTAGAGGGATAATCTATCTTGATACCCATTGTCCCACTAAAGTCTCACACCCGTGCATCCACCCAATCCACTCCCCCCAGCTGACCCACCAGGAAAAGCAGCTGTGGGGATGGTGAACACCCTTGGCTAGTACCCCAGGAGGAAGTACTGAGGACCCTAACATATTTAGTAAAGGGTGGGCCAAAGACAATATTCTTTAGGTCTTGGAAGAGGAAGGACCAGTGCACCATGTCTAAGGCCTTCTACTAGGTGCAGTGCAGGTGTATTCTGGAGTTAATTGATGTTTCCTGGTGTCGCATGTAGACATCTGAGGCAGTGCACATTCCCCTTCCATGTTGGTCCATATGGACCAGTGTAGGAATTACCTTCAGTAATTGTTTAGCTAAACGTTCTGCTAAGATTTTGATCTCCCATTTTATAAAGGTATAGGTTGTTATAGCAAACAGTCAGTCAGGATTTCTCGGGTTTCAGTGTCACTGAGACTGTGGCACTTGGAAGACCCCCCCAAAGTCCTCTTTAAATGTTGTTAGGAGGTGAGGGA
The DNA here is from genome assembly GCF_031143425.1 of Pleurodeles waltl. Classification (NCBI taxonomy): domain Eukaryota; kingdom Metazoa; phylum Chordata; class Amphibia; order Caudata; family Salamandridae; genus Pleurodeles; species Pleurodeles waltl. The sequence continues at coordinate 12,425,778 of NC_090446.1, forward strand.
GCCCCATTCGACCTGAGGATCTCCAAGGGGATCCCATTGGGTTGGGGAGTTTTACACACCAGCATCCCACTAATGGCTTCCTGAATCTACTCAAGAATATCGCAAGATCTAACGTGAATCAGTTCTTTTTTTGGAAGTACTGACAGGCAAGACTTATTAAAGGGTTTTCAATCTCTATTTCTGGAGGGACCTTTATAACTGTTCATAGTAAGAGGCAAATGCTTCTGCAATTCCTAAGGAGGCAGTAATTAATTCTTTCTCTGTGTCTTAAATGCGCAGGAACACTCTCACTTCCAGCACTTGTAGGAAACTGGGTTACTGGTTGAGGGGGTGAAACCCTACGCAAGCAGCAACCACATTACTTGTCAGAGTGCAACACAAGCAAATCCCAAATTAACCTGTGCTTAACCCTCTGGCGGCTTGGCATAAAAGCAGCCAGACTAAACCTAGAAGCAAGGTGTAAAGTATTTATGCAGCATTCAAACAGTTATAAAGGGAAAACACAAGTGAGTCGCACAATTGGTGCTGCGGGCTAACTTACAGGCCTCGGTACATCAAGTGCACTTTACTAGGGACTTATAGGTAAATTAAATGTGCCAATTGGGTGTGAGCCAATTTCATCATGTTTAAAGAAGAGAGCACATACACGTTAGCATTTGTTAGCAGTGGTAAAGTTCATAGAGTCCTAAATGCCAACAAAAATGGGTCCAGAAAACAGGAGGGTGAAGGCAAAAAGTTTGGGGATGAGCCTGCAGAGATAGCCAAGTACACCATGTAACATTACAAATTAGTGCAAAAATGTTCTGCGCGAGTACATCTTTTTGTGACCAGAGTAGAACCTTGGTTTGTGAACAGTGAGTTCAATATTAAATCTGGGCATCTGTCAGAGGCACTGATGACAAGTATAGATGCCATTTATCACACAGATCAATAACGATACCACAGGGTACGTTATTTATTGGGTGCAATGCATAGCACCCTTTAAGAGTTTGTGGGGAATAGCTTGTGGATTTTGGTGTTTAACATACCAAAATCCGGACGATATGGTAAATACTGTATGCTTTACCCCTGATAAATTGTAGCAGGCTTGACCTGCCGAAAGTTAAGGGAGGCTGAGTTATTTAACACATCCAATAATTATTGGATGTGATAAATAATACCAAACTCATAATTCCGACCTGTGCGTACACAGAGGTTTACGCACACTTTGGAAAACACCGACCAACCCTGTGATTAGGCAGAGACGTTTACTAACGTTCTCTGTATGAGGACAAGCAGCAGCATGCACGTAAACACGCTCGTGAGCCCTGCTGTCACCAGGCAAGCACCAGGATGCACTAGTCTAGTGCTGCTGAGGAAGATGAGGTAACCATGCTTGTGAGCCCTGCTGTCACCAGGCAAGCACCAGGATGCACTAGTCTAGTGCTGCTGAAGAAGATGAGGTAAACACGCTCGTGAGCCCTGCTATCACCAGGCAAGCACCAGGATGCACTAGTCTAGTGCTGCTGAGGAAGATGAGGTAAACACGCTCGTGAGCCCTGCTTTCTCCAGGCGAGCACCAGGATGCACTAGTCCAGTGCTGCTGAGGAAGATGAGTTAAACATGCTTGTGAGTCCAACTGTCACCAGGCAAGCACTAGGATGCACTAGTCCAGTGCTGCTGAGGAAGATGAGGTAACCATGGTTGTGAGCCCTGCTGTCACCAGGCAAGCACCAGGATGCACTAGTCTAGTGCTGCTGAAGAAGATGAGGTAAACACGCTCGTGAGCCCTGCTATCACCAGGCAAGCACCAGGATGCACTAGTCTAGTGCTGCTGAGGAAGATGAGGTAAACACGCTTGTGAGCCCTGCTTTCTCCAGGCGAGCACCAGGATGCACTAGTCTAGTGCTGCTGAGGAAGATGAGGTAACCACGCTCGTGAGCCCTGCGGTCACCAGGCGAACACCAGTATGCACTAGTCTAGTGCTCCTGAGAAAGATGAGGTAACCACGATCGTGAGCCCTGCGGTCACCAGGCGAACACCAGTATGCACTAGTCTAGTGCTGCTAACGAAGATGAGGTAAACACGCTCCTAAGACCTGCTGTCACCAGGTGAGCACTAGGATGCACTAGTCCAGTGCTGCTGAGGAAGATGAGGTAACCACACTCGTGAGCCCTGCGGTCACCAGGCGAACACCAGTATGCACTAGTCTAGTGCTGCTAACGAAGATGAGGTAAACACGCTCCTAAGACCTGCTGTCACCAGGTGAGCACTAGGATGCACAAGTCTAGTGCTGCTGAGGAAGATGAGGTAAACACGCTCGTGAGCCCTGCTGTCACCAGGCGAGCACCAGGATGCACTAGTCCAGTGCTGCTGAGGAAGATGAGTTAAACATGCTTGTGAGCCCTGCTGTCACCAGGCAAGCACCAGGATGCACTAGTCTAGTGCTGCTGAGGAAGATGAGGTAACCATGCTTGTGAGCCCTGCTGTCACCAGGCAAGCACCAGGATGCACTAGTCTAGTGCTGCTGAAGAAGATGAGGTAAACATGCTCGTGAGCCCTGCTATCACCAGGCAAGCACCAGGATGCACTAGTCTAGTGCTGCTGAGGAAGATGAGGTAAACACGCTCGTGAGCCCTGCTTTCTCCAGGCGAGCACCAGGATGCACTAGTCTAGTGCTGCTGAGGAAGATGAGGTAACCACGCTCGTGAGCCCTGCGGTCACCAGGCGAACACCAGTATGCACTAGTCTAGTGCTCCTGAGAAAGATGAGGTAACCACGCTCGTGAGCCCTGCGGTCACCAGGCGAACACCAGTATGCACTAGTCTAGTGCTGCTAATGAAGATGAGGTAAACACGCTCCTAAGACCTGCTGTCACCAGGTGAGCACTAGGATGCACTAGTCCAGTGCTGCTGAGGAAGATGAGGTAACCACACTCGTGAGCCCTGCGGTCACCAGGCGAACACCAGTATGCACTAGTCTAGTGCTGCTAACGAAGATGAGGTAAACACGCTCCTAAGACCTGCTGTCACCAGGTGAGCACTAGGATGCACAAGTCTAGTGCTGCTGAGGAAGATGAGGTAAACACGCTCGTGAGCCCTGCTGTCCCCAGGCGAGCACCAGGATGCACTAGTCCAGTGCTGCTGAGGAAGATGAGTTAAACATGCTTGTGAGCCCTGCTGTCACCAGGCAAGCACCAGGATGCACTAGTCCAGTGCTGCTGAGGAAGATGAGGTAACCATGCTTGTGAGCCCTGCTGTTACTAGGCAAGCACCAGGATGCACTAGTATAGTGATGCTGAGGAAGATGAGGTAAACACGCTCCTGGGACCTGCTGTCACCAGGTGAGCACCAGGCCTCCTGAGACTTGCTGTCACCAGGTGAGCACCAGGATGCACTAGTCCAGTGGTGCTGAGGAAGATGAGGTAACCACGCTTGTGAGCCTTGCTGTTACCAGGCGAGCACCAGGATACACTAGTCCAGTGCTGCTGAGGAAGATGAAGTTAACATGCTCCTGAGCACTGCTGTCACCAGACGAGCCCCAGCATGTGCTACTCAAGTGCTGCTGAGGAAGATGAGGTTTATACACTCCTGAGCCCTGCTGTCACTAGACAACGCCCCAGCATGCACTAGTATAGTGCTGCTGAGGAAGATGAGGTAAACATGCTTGTGAGCCCTGCTGTCACCAGACGAGCACCAGCATGAACTACACTAGTGCTGCTGCGGAAGACGACGCAAACACTCCTCTGAGCCCTGCTGTCACCAGACGAGCACCAGCAGGCACTACTGAAGTGCTGCTGAGGAAGATGAAGTAAACATGCTCCTGAGCCCTGCTGTCACCAGACGAGCACCAGCATGTGCTACTCGAGTACTGCTGAGGAAGATGAAGTTAACACACTCCTGAGCCCTGTTCCCACCAGACAATGCCCCAGCATGCACTAGTAAAGTGCTGCTGAGGAAGATGAGGTAAATACGCTTGTGAGCCCTGCTGTCACCAGACGAGCACCAGCATGCACTAGAATAGTGCTGCTGAGGAAGATGAGGTAAACACGCTCCTGAGCCCTGCTGTCACCAGACGAGCACCAGCATGCACTAGTATAGTGATGCTGAGGAAGATGAAGTAAACACGCTCCTGAGCCCTGCTGTCACCAGACGAGCACCAGCATGCACTAGTATAGTGATGCTGAGGAAGATGAAGTAAACACGCTCCTGAGCCCTGCTGTCACCAGACGAGCACCAGCATGCACTAGTAAAGTGCTGCTGAGGAAGATGAGGTAAATACGCTCGTGAGCCCTGCTGTCACCAACGAGCACCAGCATGCACTAGAATAGTGCTACTGAGGAAGATGAGGTAAACACGCTCCTGAGCCCTGCTGTCACCAGTGAGCACCTGCATACCCCACTTTACTGCTGCTGTGGAAGACAAATTAAATACACTACTGTGCACTGTTCTCACCAGATAAACTCCGCCATGCACTCCTCTAGCGCTGCTGAGGAAAATGAGGTAAACATGCTCCTGAGCCCTGCTGTCACCAGACAAACTCCAGCATCTGCTAGTGTAGTGCTACTGATGAAGATGAGGTAAACACGCTCCTGAGCCCTGCTGTCATGAAATGAGCACTAGCATGCACTACTCCAGTGCTGCTGAGGAGGATGAAGTAAACACACTCCTGATCCCTACTGTCACCAGACACTGCCCTAGCATGTACTAGTATAGTACCACTGAGGAAGATGAAGTAAAAATGCTCCTGAGCCCTGCTGTCACCAGACGAGCACCAGCATGCACTACTCTAGTGCTGCTGAGAAAGATGAAGTAAATGCACTCCTGAGACCTGCTGTCACCAGACGAGCACCAGCATGCACTACTCTAGTGCTGCTGAGGAAGACAAAGTAAGCACACTTCTGAGCCCTGCGTGTCACCGCCGGGCTGGCTGCCATGCTGCCTGGGTCAGTCTGGGCACCAGGTTGTCCCTGGCCATCTGGTCGCCGGGTGGGTCTAGGCCATCTGGTCGGCAAGTCATCCCGGGCCATCTGGTCGCAGGGCTGGCTGACCAGGTGGATCACCGACTGGGTGACCAGATGGCCGGCAGGCTGGGCTGGCAGGCTAACTCCGACTTTTGTCTCCTACCGGGTTTCTGTAACGGGCATCCCGGCAGGCCAGTGTGGAGAGGGTGTGGGGCAGTCTGGGCTTAAGCCTCCTGTTCTGCCTGTTCCCGTGATCCAGGAAGGTGGAAGGCACCCGCCTAAAGGCAGCACACCGAGCCCACTGTATGGTGACGGCAGTCACTACCCAGAGCAGGGTGGCTGCAGACTGGAGAGTACTCTTGTGCTCCACCACCAAGTTCAGGCCTAGGGTAGTGACCAGCCCTGCATGAAGGCCTAGCTCCCCTCCTACCTTCCCACTGGGGGTCGAGCTGGAAGAGGAGCCCGGGAGAGCTTCTAGAAGCCCTCAGCAGGGTCCAGGCTGGACTTTAGTCAATCGTAGCACAGTTGGGCCTATTTGGTGACTTTAGGCTGCTTGGCTGGAAACACCAGGCCAAGCCAAATCCCGTCCCTGGTCAGGGCTTCCAAGCCTCAGAGCGCCCAGGATGGGGCTCTACAGGGACATGGACCCAGCAGACCTGGGTGTGCACGCCCACTGAGCCAGTCAGACCGGGTCTGCAAGCCACCCACTGGGTCCCAGGCTCCCTCCCTTGGGTCTCCATGTTGCAAAGCGTCCAGGATGGCAGGCGTCCCTGGCTGGGTCAGGAAACTATGACTGGGCCTGGCTGGGTGGGAAGGCTATGACTGGGCACCAAGTGAGCTCTCCGGCTGGCCGTGGGTGAAAGTCCCCCCTCTAGTCTGCCAACACCCACCCTCCCCAACTCTCACCCACCCCATCACCTTAATCCACAAATATAAATCAACCATTTACAAGTGCTTCTAGGTAAGTAAACCTTGTGGGATCTACACAAAACACACCACATATTATTCCCTTAGCGACCATTTTCCCAAATGATGTGACGGCAAGGTGTTCACTATGTAGAGAGTATGCATGGACTGTAAAAAGCAAAGATAAACACCAAAACATTATTGCACACGCACCCACTAGTCCATCTCAGGCATACTGTTTGGATTTGGAATGAGGGTAGGTAAATGGTTCATAAAAAATAACTTTATTCATCAATGCCTTTACAAAATAAAATCCGTAAACGGCATTGATAATTCAACGATTTACAAGTGCTTCTAGGTAAGTAAACTTTGTGGGAGCCACACAAAACACAACACATTTTATTCCCTGCTCTGATGACGCTGTCACGCGGTGTGCGTGCTGATGTCATCAGATTGCCATGGGGGCAGTGGGGTTTTGGGGGTAGCAGTGGAAGGTAGTCTGTTGTCATCCCTGTTGGGGGCCTATGGGTGGGTGGCCGACGGGGGGAGCACCAGCACTTCCCCTGTGGGTCTGTCCCAGGACGCAATGGTTACACCCTTAGCACAGCAACGCTGCAGCCGAGGACATAACCATTATGCCCTGGGCACAGAAGGGGTTAAGGTAAACCTTTTGCCCAGGCTATATTGAAAGACATTATCCTACAATTATGGCAGCACACACTAGGGAATTCTTTCAGTGAAATGGCCAAAGGAGAAAGTGCACATTGAAGGGAAAAAAAATATCTTATTTGAGTATCTCTTCAAACTTTCCTGAAGGTGAAGCTGTTAGTTTAATTATATCAACACAGCAGAGAAACCAGCAGCACATTGTTAAGAGACAGACAGTTGTGGAATTTTCCACAACCTAACTACATATGTAGATTAATATTAGCTGTTTTGCGTTTGAAATCACATATATGTATTGACATAAAGTCACTACTATCAAAACAAAATTATTATGATGTGTTTTAATGTGATTTTCTGGCTTAGAATCGCCAGACCTCAGAAGGTCCTCAAGTCTTCATGCTCTTTGTGTGTTTATATTTCTTGCCTGACACCACAAGCAGCAAGATGTGAACTGTTTATTTTGTATGAAAAGTTCCTCGTGAATAACTCGCTGGAGGAAGCCATTTTCTACTTCCCAAGGCTCTTCCTACTAACACAATGTTTTACATTCATTCACAATTGTTTTCTGCTGTTTATCTGACTAGTTTATTCTGACACCCCAGATGACATTTGGTCAGAAGGAGCAAATCAATATTCATGGAGTGGGTTAATGCTAAGTTGATAGGGTCATATGAAGTATTCAAAATATGAAAAAATATTTATAGTAATGCTCACACCATGAGACATTGTATTTTCCTGAAAATGTCTATATAAAGCGTTGAATTTGGGGGCTTAAACCCTTGAATTTGGGGGTGAGGCAGATCTTTTTGTCCTATACTAGGAATCTTGTGTGATTTTCTATTGATTTTCTTCACAATTGAAACCAAGTGCCCGATTACTATGGTAGGGTGTGGCCTGTTTTGCAGCTGGGATGACTGAGTAAATTACTTTCTTGCACTGATGGTGGTGCCACCTGCAAAATTTAGAAATATCCACTATCTGAGCAGACATTTCTAGGATTGTCAGAAACCGCTGTCACTGTGGTTCCTACCAATACTTTGTAAGTTGACCGACTGCTTAGTTGCATCAACTTGACAAAGCAGTGCAGCAAACTTACAATTTCTTTTATTTTCAAAAAGAAAATCCCACAGAGAGTGAGTTTCCTCCCATGGTGAGGTGGCATTGATGACTTTTCCTAGCAGTGACAGTATTGAAAATTTGCTCCATGCCAACCCATCTAAATTAGGTGAGCGGCGAACAGTCAAACCTCCTCTGGCCCTTACTCAGTCAGGCCACTGGAGGGATCTGACCACGGTGGAGAAGGCGTAGGCTCTACCGTCGTCAAACCTATGATCCGCCTGAATCAACATCAGGTGGGAGGCCCATAGTGTTGGTATTAAGGGAACGCAATCACCACTGCGACAGAGCTCCCTCTCCGCCAGCGTTTAAATTGTACCCTTTTACTATTTTCCTGATTTTGCTTATTATTGCATTATTTATATTAATGAGAGACTTTATTGGCAGATGTTTCCTCTGTATTTTAATTAGTTGCATCTGCATTATTCCCTAATTTCTGTATTGTACTTCAAATTGTAATGAACATTTATGGTTTTACTAAATTTCTGACCTCTGTCTCCCTTTTGAGTGAGTCCTTTCTTATTGACTGTATTTTGAAATGCTGTTTTGAATCTTGTCTTTAGAGACACTTTACCTCATAGAACTTGAGGTTAACACTGTCACCCACCCAGCAATTTAGGCACACAACTGTTAGGAGGATGATCTAAGTAACAGTACACAGAATATTTAAAACATGTAAAGGCTGCTTCTACAGAATGCCTAAATTGAAGCCTCATCCAAGATAGCTCTACCATAGTTCACTGTGAAAAAAGACTCATCCATAAATAGTTCTAAGAAACAAACTTAGGCACCCATTAGATAACCTGCAAGCCTCTGTAAATGAATTAACATGATCCTTCCACAGTTAGGGAGGGTTTTGAATGGTTTTGTCCTCGTGAAGATAACCATTCCACATCACAATCACGGATAAGCAGTCAGATCTTCAAGTAAACATTGAAGACAGACTGTCATAAAGGTAAGTCTTACCACATTTGTGTTTCGGGCTGCAGCACCTGTTCTCCGGAGGGCTGCGAGAAGGTAAGCCTGACCGTGCGCATTGGTGGGGCGGAGCACTAACGCCCCATTACACAAGCCACCACTGACTATGACTCCTCCTCCCCTGAAATATACACATTCCCCCAATAGTTGTGGGACTGGACTTAGGATAGTAAACTTCCCTCAAATGTACACACAGTTTCTCCAATATTGCAGATACAGCATACAGAACAGTAATTCTTACCACCCCACCCCGCAAACATATGCACTTTACACAATATTTGTAGGACAAGAATTAGAAAAGTAAATCTGACCCCCCTCCAAGTATGTACACTTCCGCTGTGTAAATGGGACATGATTAACTGTGGTAAGTGTCTTTTTCCCAGTGTTTCTGGGACTGGAGTTACAACAGTAAATCTGACACCCTCCTCTACCCCAAAATATACGACTTTCCCCCCAGTGTTTTTTGTCTTTCTGGCATCTATTATCCACACATACAATTATTCGTTTTTTTGCGTTTAGAATAGTAATAAATACATTTTAGTTTTTTAATTCAATTTCATGTAGTTTTTTATGTTGTCAATGTTTAAGTAATTTAATAAATAATAATAAAGTAAATATGTTTTTAAATGTCAAATGCCTCTTTTGTATTTGTTAATTAATATATTATATTTTGTAATCAATATTTTAGTAGCAGATATTTTAGATATATTCACTATTTTGACCTTGATATTTGTATAGGTAGATATCATTACAGTCAATATTTAGGACCACAACCAGCTCAAACGCCTACTCTTCCCTCAGGAATGCGTAGATTTGTATTTCACACTCCATCACTGCTGCGCTGTGGATATGTGTGTGATTTTCACTCCTAGTGACGTGAATATGTGAGCCTCACTCCCCTGCCCTCAGGAATGCGAATATTTGTATTTCACTCCCCCATCACCGCTGTGGATATGTGTGTCATTTTCCCTCCTAGTGCCTTGATGAATATCTGAGCCTCTCTCCCCTGCCCTCAGGAATGCGTAGATTTGTATTTCACACCTCCATCACTGACGTCGGTGTGGGTATGTGTGTGATTTTCACTCCTAGTGACGTGATCAATGAGTGATCGTCCCTCCCCTGCCTCTGCTGTGAAGTTTTCCTTCTGAAAGTGCCACCCGGTTTCCCTTCCCTCGTCTCCATGGATGTGTATATCAATTTACAACCCACGCCCTTGTTCTGCTATCCGTATAAATATGTATGTCCATTTTTACTCCCTCATTTTTCCTTCCCCTATGAATATGTAAATCTGTTTTACTCTCCTCTTGCCCCATCTCACAGCTGAAGCTAGCCCCCCATTAATGTGTATATCTGTTTTACTACCCGCTTCCTCCTACAAGTGCCCCCTATGAATGTGTATATCTCTTTTTTACTCCCCGCTCCCTCCATAGCTACCCCATGAATGTGTATATCTGTTCTACTCCCTGCTTCCCCCACAGCTGCCCCCTATGAATGTGTGTCTGTTCTACTCCCCACTCCCCCTCATAGCTGCCCCCATGAATGTGTATATCTGTTGTACTCCCTGCTCTCCTCATAGCAGCCCCCTATGAATGTGTATATCTGTTTGTCCCCGTTCCCTCCCCAGCTGCCCCTATGAATGTGTATATGTGTTTTACTCCCTGCTTCCTACACAGCTGATCCCTATGAATGTGGATTTCTGTTTTACTACCCGCTTCCTCCCACAGCTTCCTGCTTTGAATGTGTATATCTGTTTTACTCCCCACTCCCCCCACAGCTGATCCCTATGAATGTGTATATCTGTTTTACTCCCTCCCCAGCTGATCCCTATGAATGTGTACATCTGTTTTACTCCCCACTTCCCCCTCTGCCCCTGTGAATGTGTATATTTGTTTTACTTCCCGCTTCCCCCCTCTGACCCCTGTGACTGTGTATATCTGTGTTACTCCCTGCTCCCTCCCCAGCTGCCCTTATGAATGTGTATATCTGTTTTACTCCCCGCTCCCCCCACAGCTGCCCGCTATGAATGTGTATATCTGTTTTACTACCTGCTCCCTCCACAGCTGATCCCTATGAATGTGGATATCTGTTTTACTCCCTGCTCCCTCCCCAGCTGATCCCTCTGAATGTGTATGTGTTTTACTCCCCACATTCTCCCACAGCTGCCCCCATGAATGTGTATGTGTTTTACTCCCCACTCCCCCCACAGCTGCCCCCATGAATGTGTATATCTGTTGTACTCCCTGCTCTCCTCACAGCAGCCCCCTATGAACGTGTATATCTGATTTACTCCACGCCTCCCCTCACGGCTGCCTCCATGAATGTGTACTGTCTGTTTTACTCCCCACTTCATCCCACAGCAGCACCTATGAATGTGTATATCTGTTTTACTCCCTGCTTCCCCCCGCTGCTCCCGTGAATGTGTATATCAGTTTTACTCCCCGCTCCCTCCCCAGCTGATCCCTATGAAGGTGTATATCTATTTTACTCCCATCTCACTCCCTAGCTGATCCCTATGAAGGTGTATATTTCTTTTACTCCACGCTCCACCTCATAGCTGCCCCTATGAATGTGTATATCTGTTTTACTCCACGCTCCACCTCATAGCTGCCCCTATGAATGTGTATATCTGTTTTACTCCCTGCTCCCTCCCCAGCTGATCCTTATGGATGTGTATATCTGTTTTACTCCCCGCTCCCTCCCCAGCTGCCCCTATGAATGCGTATATCTGTGTTACTCCCCATCCCCCCCACAGCAGCCCCTATGGGTGTGTTCATCTATTTTACTCCCTCCCACAGCTGCCGCTATGAATGTGTCCATCCGATGTTCACTCCATCGGTTTTGGTGCCCTTGGAAGCGTGTACATGTGACCTTCACCCCCTGCCTCTCCTGTGAGGTGACCCCCTTGAAGTGGGTATATCTGATTTACTCCCTGCTTCCACCGCGAGGTGCTCCCTAGGAATGACTACACCTTTATCATTCATTTACCCATCCCAAGTGCTGCTGACCTTGGGACCGGCTGCTGCCGTCTCCAGCTGCCCTGCCCGGGGCACCTCAGAGAGGGTCTAACTATGGGGGTACCCACGACTGCAGCTTCTTGTGCGGTTTGTACCCTCAGGATTGTGAAAGCCTCTGTCACTGCTCACCCTCCCTCTGTGTAAACATGTGCGCCCCATCACGTATGTGCCATGTATCATGAAATGTGTCCATGTGCCTAACCCACGTCAAACAGCAATTTTGAGTCTTGCTAGTGGCAACTTTAGCTGTAATACATTTATTCAGCGAAAGGAGGCCATAGGTCTGCCCCCCTCAGCCTTTGGCTGCTGTAAGTGTCACTCATCCCAGGATCCGCCCACATTCGTCAGTCATTGGTTGATTGTAACTGTCATTCTTTTATTTTTCAGCTGTGGCATCCCTCATAAAGCGCGGTTCTCCAGGAGGTGCCACACCAGCGCTGCCACAGGGGTAACAGGACCTTCCCCTTTCTCCCTGACCGACCTGTTCAACCTACCAGTTGCCATGGCCTTGACACATGTGCAGCATGTTGTTTGAACATGGGCATTGATGCATGTCTTAGACCTGCCATCCCCCCAAATACATGAATTTTCACAAATGTTTATTGTTTTGGAGTTACATTAGCAAATATTATCCGCACATAAAAGTATGCTTTTATGTTTTAAAATTGTAATTAATAAATGTTATTTTTTATTAATTCAATGTTATGTTGCTTTATGTATTACTTTAGCAATCTGTATTTTTTAAAGAAATATGAAGTTATTCACGTTTAATTGATTATTATTTAAATATATGCAGTAATTGCATGGAAATATATGTGTTTATTTTTTATTTACTAATATTTCTAAAGTAAATATGATTTTAAATTACAGGTGGCTTTTTGCTTTTGTTTACAAAAGTTCTTTTAATGAACATTTCTCTTTTATTTAATAATTACACTTCTTTATTAGTGGTAGTATATTTTAAATATATATATGTTGAATAATGTTACAGTGATATTGAATACTGTATTTTTAAATAGATACTTCTGAAATGGCATGATCTAATATATGACATTTTGCAGTTAGTATTTTGGTAGCAGATATTTTAGATTCAATACTTTGGTCATTTACTTTTTATTTATAGGCATTCAATATTGTGGTCACATATATTTGGCATTGATTTCTGTGCCCTGCCAGCTCCACACCTTCCCGTTCTTCTATCTTCCCTTCTAGGTCCCTCCTCCTGCCCCATGCGCTCTTTGTCAATCCGCCTCCTTATCCTAAATGTTCGCGCCCCCTAAAATCCATCCATCTGTTCATTATGGTTTCACCCTCCCTACCTGCCCCATACCAGTACGCCTGGCCGGCTCCCCCTTGCCCCATCACAGTGCCCCCGCTCTTGTCCCTCTTGGAGCTTATACCTCCTCCTGCTACCACTCAGGGTGTCCTTAACAACCTTACTTCTTATCAACCCCTCCCCTCTGCAGTAGGTAGTGGGCAAAGGCCACTGTTGCTGCCCCGATGCAGGATATGAAGGGGGCAGGGTAAGGAGGGAGGCGTGACTCCAATCTTAAGTCACATCATCCAGTGTTCAGCAGCCATATTGAAAGAGTTTGGGCATCTGATACCTAGCATGATAGCAAGAGAGAAATGTCAGAAATTTAAGGCGTGGTTTAGAGTTTGGCCAATAGTTACTCACTCAGATTAGGATATAATGCACTTGTAATCAGGCGGACGGGATGGCCGATCCGTTTGTGATGCAGTACCCATCCCTCAAACGCTACTCCTCCCTAGCTCAGGTTGGAAAGAGATGATTCTGCTTCAAAGACTAGAGTGCTGCAGAGTTTAGCTCCCTGATCTACCTGTCCCCAGTGGATCCTCTGGTCATGGGTGGCCTGTTCGGGCTTTGGCCTATGTCTTTCCTAGAATTGCTGCTTCTTTATAGTCTTCAAAAGCTTTTTACATAAACCGTTCCCTGACCATCATCACATGCAGGACACACAGAGTAAAACAAGGGACACAAGCAAAGGCCTAACACTTTATTTCTAAGTCTACTTTCAGAAATAGTTTGTCTTAGTTTCTTCTTCAAGGTGCTCATGTTTTAGGGGTGTTCATGTGTCAGCTGGTGATGTCCCAATCATCAAGAAACCTCCAGGTCAGCAGAGGGTGGACTTCCCTGAGGAGTAAAGAGAAGTGGAAGCTAATGTGTTTTAGCATTCAAGAGTCCTAAAGCAATGCGACGATTTCTCCACAAGCCTAGACTGGACAGGACAGGAGATTACAACAAATTACCAAAAATATATGTTAATAAACTGAGGATTGTGCTGGTCACATGCTGACTTTAACAACAGGAAACAAACATCCATTCCCTGCTCCTATATCTCAGACCCCTGTCTTCATAGGGTCTGTGCCCTAAGAGGCAACTGGCAGGACCTATACCTCTCCAACTGCACCTAGTGCTTAGTTTGTAAAGAAATAAAGTTTTACTTAACAACTCTCTGCTGGTGCTCTCGAATGGCGCATTTCTCAAACACTGGGATAGTGAATACTAAACTGCCTATTAAAATTCTACCTCGTGCCTCTTTCTTCTACCACCCTAGACTTCCACCGTCTTTATCCCATGAATTCCAAGAACACCTATTCTTTCTTACACCACCATAGACCTCCTGTCTCTATCTCAGGAACACCAAGGCTGCCTGGTGAAGAGTCTACCTGAAGCCTCTGTCGTCCTCCACCCTACACTTCCAGTTTCTTTCCAATACAAGAATACGAAGAATTCCTAAACTTGAGTTCACCACATGCCTATTTCTTTTATTACCCTTCTCTACTCTTCCTGTCTCTTTATCTCAGGAACTTCAAGGCTGTCTGGCCACAGTTACACCTCCTGCGTCTTTCTCCCACACCCATACACTTCCTGTCTCTGTATCTCATTAATTCCAAGGCTGCCTGGCCATGATTCCACCACATGCCTCTTTCTTCCACCATCCTACACTTCCTGTCTCTGTATCTTATAAATACCGAGGATCCCTAGTCTTGAGTTCTCCTCATGCCACTTTCTTCTACCACACTACACTTCCTGTCTCTGTACCTCATAAATACTAAGATTCCTAATATTGATTCCACCACATGCCTCTTACTTCCACCACCCTAGACGTCCTGTCTCTTTAGCTCATAAATGCTAAGATTCCTGATATTGATTCCACCTCATGCCTCTTTCTCCCACCATCCTGCACTTCCTGTCTCTTTATCACATGAACTTCAAAGCTATCTGGCCACAGTTCCAACTCCTGCCCCTTTCTCCCACCACCATACACTTCCTGTCTCTGTATCTCATGAATACAAAGGATGCCGAGCCTTGAATTTACCTCATGCCTCTTTCTTCTACCACCATACACTTCCTGTCTCTTTATGTCATTAATTCCAAAGCTGGTTGGCCATGATTCCACCACATGCCTCTTTCTTCCACCACCATACATTTTCTGTCTCTGTATCTCATTAATTCCAAGGTTGCCTGGTCATGATTTCACCACATGCCTCTTTCTCCCACCATCCTGCACTTCCTGTCTCTATATCTCATGAACTTCAAGGCTGTCTGGCCACAGTTCCACCTCCTGCCTCTTTCTCCCACCACCATACACTTCCTGTCTCTGTATCTCATGAATACGAAGGATGCTGAGCCTTGAATTCACCTCATGCCTCTTTCTTCTACCACCCTACACTTTCTGTCTCTTTATCTCATAAATGCTAAGATTTCTAATATTGATTCCAACTCATGCCTCTTTCTCCCACCATCGTACACGTCATGTCTCTTTATCTCATGAACTTCAAGGCTGTCTCGCCATGGTTCCACCTCCTGCCTCTTTCGTTCACCGCACTTCACTTCCTGTCTCTGTATCTCATGAATACGAAGGATGCTGAGCCTTGAATTCACCTCATGCCTCTTTCTTCTACCACCCTACACTTCCTGTCTCTTTATCTCATAAATGCTAAGATTCCTAATATTGATTCCACCTCATGCCTCTTTCTCCCACCATCCTGCACTTCCTGTCTCTATATCTCATGAACTTCAAGGCTGTCTGGCCACAGTTCCACCTCCTGCATCTTTCTCTCACCATCCTGCACTTCCTGTCTCTTTATCTCATGAACTTCAAGGCTGTCTGGTCACGGTTCCACTTCCTGCCTCTTTCTTTCACCGTACCTGACTTCCTGCCCAGTATCTCATGAATACCAAGGATGCTGAGCCTTGAATTCACCTCATGCCTCTTTCTTCTACCACCCTACACTCCCTGTCTCTTTATCTCATGAACTTCAAAGCTGTCTGGCCACAGTTCCACCTCCTGCTCCTTTATCTCACCACCATACACTTCCTGTCTCTGTATCTCATTAATTCAAAGGCTGCCTGGCCATGAGTCCACCACATGCCTCTTTCTTCCACCATCCTACACTTCCTGTCTCTGTATCTCATAAATACCGAGGATCCCTAGTCTCGAGTTCTCCTCATGCCTCTTTCTTCCACCACCCTACACTTCCTGTCTCTGTACCTCATAAATACTAAGATTCCAACTATTGATTCCACCACATGCCTCTTACTTCCACCACCCTAGACGTCCTGTCTCTATAGCTCATAAATACTAAGATTTCTAATATTGATTCCACCTCATGCCTCTTTCTCCCACCATCCTACACTTCCTGTCTCTTTATCTCATGAACTTCAAAGCTGTCTGGCCACAGTTCCACCTCCTGTTCCTTTATCTCACCACCATACACTTTCTGTCTCTGTATCTCATTAATTCAAAGGCTGCCTGGCAATGATTCCACCACATGCCTCTTTCTTCCACCACCCTACACTTCCTGTCTCTGTACCTCATAAATACAAAAATTCCTAATATTGCTTCCACCACATGCCTCTTACTTTCACCACCCTAGACTTCCTGTCTCTTTATCTCATGAACTTCAAGGCTGTCTGGCCATAGTTCCACCTCCTGCCTCTTTGTGTCACCGCACTTGACTTGCTGCCCGGTATCTCATAAATACCAAGGATCCCTAGTCTTGAATTCACCTCGTGCCTCTTTCTTCTACCACCATACACTTCCTGTCTCTTTATCTCATGAACCTCAAGGTTGTCTGGCCACAGTTCCACCTCCAGCCTCTTTCTTTCACTGCACTTGACTTCCTGCCCGGTATCTCATGAATACCAAGGATGCTGAGCCTTGAATTCACCTTGTGCCTCTTTCTTCTACGACCCTCCACTTCCTGTCTCTGTACCTCATAAATACTAAGATTCCTAATATTGCTTCCACCACATGCCTCTTACTTCCACCACCCTAGACTTCCTGTCTCTTTATCTCCTGAACTTCAAGGCTATCTGGCCACGGTTCCACCTCCTGCCCCTTTCTTTCACCACACTTGACTTCCTGCCTGGTATCTCATGAATACCAAGGATGCTGAGCCTTGAATTCACCTTGTGGCTCTTTCTTCTACCACCCTACACTTCCTGTCTCTTTATCTCATCAATACCAAGATGCTGAGCCTTGAATTCATGTTGTGGCTCTTTCTTCTACCACCCTACACTTCCTGTCTCTTTATCTCATGAATACCAAGATGCTGAGCCTTGAATTCACCTCTAGGCTGTTTCTTCTACCACCATACACTTCCTGTCACCTTTTCTCATGAATACAAAGGTTTCTTAATCTTGATTCCAGTGGGCAAAACTGCAAAATGTTTTCTTACCTAACATGTTTTTTTTGGAGAAAAATTGTCATACAACATCTTAGCGAGCAAAAAATACATGAAAAGCGTTACCAGATTGAAAAAAATAACGCAAAGCAGGCAAACACCAACAAATGAGAATTAGGCGAGATCTTGCTTGCATAGAAAGCTTTTTTCCAGAGTCTTCCTATTGGCAGGTAGTATGTATGTTATGCAGTTCTAGTAAGAACAGCCCCATCTAAACAGTCACACCCAGCCACAAAGCAGCCCACTTCTCTGATACCCCAACAAGCAAAGAACGATGGAGATTGAAATGGAAACTCTCAGACCATCAGGCAGGTTACTTTTCTGTAGCATGTCACAAGTGCAGACGTCACGCGTACCATGGTGAGGCGTTGAGTTAGTATTTCTCGCATGTGTCAGTGCAGGTCCCCGCACAGCATGTCAGTAGTTCAGGGCAGTCGTTGTCCTCTTCACAAGGGTTCTCTTAGGAAACAAAAAAACAGATGATGGAATGAGATGGATTGGAATCTGATAGACAGAGCACTGTGGTCAGAGGGGGTGTACCCCTAGTAGATCCCACTCAAACACCTCATCTCGCGTGGCACATGGGTGTCATGGTGGCGGCTCACAGATTTGGGTGTCAGGGGTCTCTCGTCTCTCTTATGCACTCAGTGAGGTGACACCCTGAAGAGAATGCTCCATTAATTGTCTTACCTCTGATGACATTCAGCTGTGACTTAGGGAAGCCCAAGCTTTGGATCCCTCCCTGTAACTGGTCCTGCTACAGGGGAACCAGCCTCCTCTTTTTCACAACTGTGCTCCTAATTTCCTGCTGTACCGTCCCAAATTGGCAGCTCGAACAGCAAGGATATCCTTTCCTCCTGTCTTCACTTCTTCACTGTATGTGCCTCAAGCTCTCTTCTATTCCGGGTACCACCATCTATCACTTCATATTGTTCACTGTGTTTTTGCTTTATTTTCTCGAGCTCTCTGCCATTGTGTGCCCCTCGTACGCCCTCATTGCCCACGCCCTTCTCCCTCTCCACCCTGCCTCTGTTGACACCAGGCCTCTGTCAGTTCCCCTTGATCAGACACAATGGCATCAAAACTGACACATCGCTCGAACGGTGGCTCGGACATGTAGCGCAAACATGTTCTGGGACTTTTTGGAGGCAATCTTGGGGAATCTCATGTGTACACTCCTTCCAGATCTCCTAACTGCCAATGTTGTGGGATCTCATCCAAATACTCTAGTAACCAGAACAGCTTCTCACCTTCCTGGTCCTATCCACTGATCCTGTGAATCTAGCTCTGGGTTGTGAAGTCTGGCCTAGAGGTCTTCCAAGGTGCACAAGCATCACTAGATCTCAAGAACTTTCAGAACTTTTGTCCTATTACTAAGCTGCCTTCTAAGGGTAAAGTTCTTTCATAAGTAGGGAAGCCGAAGGTTTAATATCCTATCATGCACTAGGGCCTCTGAGCCTTTGACCTATCAAGTCACTTTCCAGTTCTCATCACAGAGGAAAGTACATAGTGAACCTTGTGTGTTGTTCCCTGGCTAGCACCTTCAGCAGGGACTACTGCTGAGATCTTCTGACCTCTCAGCAGGCCCATGTGCTCTGTGATATTATCAGGGCTGCATGAACAGGGGTTCCAACTGGGGGTACAATGACCTTCTCTTTATTAAATCATATTCCTCAGTCAGGGAGGAGTTGAAAAATTACTCACTGAATATTGGGAGCAGGCATTTGTTTTGCCCAGAAAATGAGCAACACTTGAAGCTGCCGTCGCAATCTCGGTCATTTTCACAGGGCTTGCACTTTTGCTTGTCGCCATCTGGAATTAGTTGACATTCGGTGACTTCATTCACACCTGGGCACTCGCCCCTATGTGGCTTCGCCTCGCTGGTACCTGAAAGAGCGGAAGTAGAACCATCAATGGCATTCAGCAGTTGGATCCAACCTCCCCAGATCCCCCCTTGTCGAGGTTGTGAACGAACCTCATGAGTATCAGGTGGGCTGGTGATGTGATGGGCTGGGGGAACTGGCCAGTGACACGAGGTAGAGCGTGCTCTTGTATGTATGTAAGTATGTATGCATCCATGTATGGATTTATAAACTGATTACTTAGCAAAACATCTACAAAGCCTTCCAATTGGGGCAATGGGTCAAGATAGGTCTTTCAGAGATAGACTCTACTGTTTTCAGTAACTTTATAGAAATCAGGTTGCAGGAATCCAGGCGGTACCTAACTCCCTTCAGATACACTGCACTACACCTTTAAATACTGAGAGGCTGACTTCATTATTGGCAGATAGAGTAATGACATTTTCTGCCCCTGCGGACATCGCTAGCATTTCCAGGAGCCACCATCATGGCGGTTGCTGGAAATACATTGTAAGTTTGACGGATCGCTCTGTCAACATGTTGGAGCCGTACATCAAACGTACAACTTTTGTCAACCCTCCTCATCATGGGGGCATTCTTCCATGGCATGGGGGCCACTTAAAGGTTTTCACTGCCCCTTACCACCACTTTTATCATGGATATAACGAGCAGTGAAAACTAGCCATGTGTCCACCCAACCTAAATATGGCAGGTGGACACATGGCCAAATACCCGACATCAGCCCTTATTCCATCGGCCATCAGCGGTACATATAGGCGTTGGAGAGAGGGCAGTCTTTACCATCTATTCACTGAAGGTCCGCCGACCCTCAAAGAGATGTTTGGACCATCACATTGTCAGAAAGGGTACTCCCTCACCACTGCGATGGAGTTACCCTTCCCACTAACATTTAGCCCCTTAATCTGAGCGTGTCGAACCAGTAACTGAAGCACATGAACTTTAAGAGAATTTTAAAATCTGAGATTCCCCTATTTAGGGTGCAATATGGCCACATTAAGCCAACTCCACTACACCTTTAAAAAAATAAAGAATAGATGTGTGATGTTTATTCAACTACAGTGGGGACTTCTAAATCTCCAATCTAAGGGGCAGATGTATACTTTTTGCTGCAAACCTGCGTTAGCGCAAGTTTGCGGCAAAATGATTAACGCTGGCTAGCGCCATTCCTAAACACTGGCCGGGCACCATATTTAAGGCCCTGTTAGCGTCCTTGGGAAGGACGCTAACAGGGCCTGGGAGGCGTAGGGGGAAACGGGGATTGTGCACCAAATTATGGCGCTTCACTGTTTAGAGCCAAAAAAATTGCCTCTAAGCAGTGTAGCACCATTTTCGGGCGCACAAGTCCCATGGACATGGCTCCTGTCTTAGAAAAGACAGGAGCCATGCCCACCACCCCTGGGCATAGCCATTGGGGCCAGCGCTGTGCAGGTGGCCCCAAGTCAGGGCCCCCGAGCGGCGTTGAACAGAAAAAAAAATAATACCTACCCAGACTTACCTTTGGATGGGTCCCCCGTCCGTGGGTGACCACCTGGTGTGGGTAGGGGTGCGTGGGGGTGTCCCTGGGGACAGGGAAGGGCACCTGTGGGCAATTTCAATGGTCTCCGACCATGGAAATGTGCCTACAGGTCCCCTAACACCTGCCCATACCCAGACGTTAAATAATGACGCTAAGCAGGCTTAGCACCATTATTTAAGGTACCCCTCCTCCTGTGCGTGATTTTTGCACAGGAGGATAAATAAGGCGCTAGGACCTTTGAGGCATTTTTTGCCCGGGAATGCCTACCTTGCATCTCATTGACGCAAGGTAGTTTTCCACATGCAAAAAATGACGTTAACTCCAATATTTTGGCGCTAGACATGTCTAGCACCGAAATATAAATATGGGGTTAAGTTTATGCGGGATTTGCGTAAAAAAAAAATGACGCAAATCCGGTGCAAACAGAGTATAAATATGGGCCAAAGTACGTAGCTTGCCTTCCAAGCAATCAGCCCACAGGGGAACATGTCCATCCCTTGAATTCCAAAGAACTTGGCCAATGGACAGGTCTTTGAATGGACCTCCGTCACCCCGCTGCTTCCAAGTGAAAGAAACAGAAGTTATTTTTCTGTCACATACAGCGAATGGGACTGTTTGCAACTCTGAAAACTTATTTTAATTTGTACAAATCCTATTTTAGGAATCTGTTTGCAGCTTCACAAGGGATGTGTTGTAAGCGTCCCTTCCAAATATCAATTCTTTAGGCAACCAAAACCTGCAAAATATTACAAATATACTGACCTCTGAATTGGTGTGGTAAGCCATTTACAAACAAGGGGTCACCATGTGACCCCTTCCCCATTGTGAATTTACAAAAAAGAGGTTTGTTTAGGAATAGGCAATGCCCCAGAGAACCGACTGACAAATCTCCAACAAACATTTTAGAAAAAGTAAACCTTTCTTTGTAAATGCAGTCTTGTATCCTTAAGTTTAGTTTAAATAAAGTTTCTTCATTCAATTGTAATCAGTCATGCTGGTCCGCTGACCTCAGCAAACCACCATCGCTGGGATGGCATCCAATAGGAGTAAGTCTTAGTTTGTAACTTACTTCATTATTATTCTTGGGTTGGGTCACATCATTACCCACGCCAAAAGGGATTAAAGCACATTGAACTATGAGTTCCTAGGTCTGTATGAAAAACTGCACACTAGTTCTATAATACTGGTTGCACTTTTTAATCAGTATTTTGCAATCCGTGTTTTGTGCATCAAGTCCAAGCTTTTTATTAAAAGTGAACTTTTCTTGCTTCCTTAAATGAAAAAGGCTGTACTTAAAAAAAAAAGTTAACTTTTTTAACTGTGATCACAAACATGGTGGTTTGCTGAACCCAGTAGGCCACCATCTCTCTGATGTCAACCAACTGGAGAAGGTATAATTTACAAGGCTGTATCTTCAACTAATCGGGCTGAGGATGTAATCTACAACTGATTGGACTGAAATTTACAATAATTGGCTATGAACATCTTTTTAGGAAATGGGCTTATACTATTGAAATGATGGTGGTATTGGAGAAGTACATTTTGATATAAATAATGTAAACAAAAGGAAAATGTGAAGAAAAACAATGTAAATAAAATATTTGTAATTATTTTTGACATGTAAAGGAAATAGTGATTAACACTCAGATGTCCTTGAATAATTTGCAATGGATGATTTGATTACTGTACAAATGGATTGAATTGGATCCATAGCAATGTAGATTTGTGCGCCCCACTGTTATTTTGTTTTGATATTTACCGGCCTGTTGTTTGGTTCCAGTTTACACATTTTGGCAGCAGGTGTGATATAGTGCTTAGAGCACCGTATGTATTAACATTACAATCCGATAAAATTGGAGGAATGTGCAACTGAGGTAGTCATTGCTGCCTATATGCTTTTGTAATTTACAAGGTAGGTCATAGTGTGACCTGTTCTGAATGAGAATTTTGTGAACCAACCTTTTAAAACGTAGGCTGGGTTCACAAAGCTCCACACTGGTCACATCATTACTGGTCACAATTTGTGTCTAGTTTCCTGCGATCAGTGTTTAATACAAGACATCATTCCCTGGACCACCTACTAACCAACAAACTTTTCTTTAACATTTGCAAACGGGAAGGGGTCCGATCTGTACGCATTTCCTTTTGTGAATAGCTTAGCACCCCAACTGGGAAATGAGTCAAAATTCAAGGCCCTAATAACAAAGAGCCTCGCACTCATGGTGGAGGCTCCGCAGTTGTGGGGGGTCTCCACACTCTTGGGGGATCTCCACAATGAGAAACTGCCACGTGGAGATCCCACCACGACTGCGCAGCCCCCCTGCCCTCCACGAGTGCAGGAGGTCTTTGCGGAGCAGCCCTCAATATTTTATAACCAGAATTCAATTGCAAAAGATTGATACCTCTCATGGGGGCCACTGTTTGAAAGGAATGGCCGCCTAGTGCCCTTTCAAATGCTGATTCCCTGTGGAGGCGCAAACCTGTTTGAGGACTCTGCAGTGGTGTAACAAAGATCCCCGCTTCCCCCTGCGGAGTGGAGGGCCCCTGAGCTCGAGGGCCGCCCTCAGCACACTACCCGGACCTGAGAGCTCCTGAGTGAGTCTAGAGAGGGGGGACTCCTCCATGCACCGTGCAGGGGCCCCTCAAGTGTCATTAAGCAACAATTACCCTGTCCCGCAGTTGGGTTTGTACGCATTAGAAAACATTTTACGGTCTTTTTTGTTTAATTAGGCTGATAGGAGCGTGACGTCACCCTTCTGTGCATTCACACAGAGTTTTGCACAAAAAGAATAAAAACCTGCGCAGGTTAGAAAAGCAAAGCGGAGAGAGCATTCATTCCCTCAGGAGGATTGTGATTGATTAAACATGAGCTGTGTCAGGAGGACACTGAGTGGGCGGCTTCAGCTCAGACTGTGCAGTTGCTTGCACTGGAAATCATATCCCATTCTTTCATTTATGAATATTGATCACATCACTTTGCAAGAGCATCTTTTTTGCACTTTTTCACTTGATGGAGCAGCCATTGTTACGGTTTGAATCATCATTATTTGGAAAACTTGAATATAGACGATATTTTGCACTTGGGGGCATATTTATACTCCGTTTGCGCCGGAATTGCGTCGTTTTTTTTGACGCAATTTCGACGCAAAACTAACTCCATATTTATACTTTGGCATTAGACGCGTCTAGCGCCAAAGTCCATGGAGTTTGCGTCATTTTTTAGCGTGGACACCTACTTTGCGTTAATGAGATGCAAGGTAGGCGTTCACGTCTAAAAAATCGACTCCGAGGCATGTGCGGCGGATTTATACTCCCGGGCAAAATTCACGCCCGGGAGTGGGCGGGTCAAAAAAATGACGTACGGCCGCTTTTGCGCCGTTTTTTAGCGCCTGCAAAAGGCAGGCGTTAAGGGACCTGTGGGCTCTGAAGGAGCCCAGAGGTGCCCTCCCATGCCCCCAGGGACCCCCCCTGTCACCCTTGCCCACCCCAGGAGGACGCCCAAGGATGGAGGGACCCATCCCAGGGACATTGAGGTAAGTTCAGGTAAGTGTTTTTTTTTTAATTTTTATTGTGGCATAGGGGGGCCTGATTTGTGCCCCCCTACATGCTACTATGCCCAATGACCATGCCCAGGGGACATAAGTCCCCTGGGCATGGCCATTGGGCAAGGGGGCATGACTCCTGTCTTTGCTAAGACAGGAGTCATTTCTATGGGGGTTGGGAGTGAAAAAAAATGGCGCAAATCGGGTTGAGGCGAAAAAATTGCCTCAACCTGACTTGCCCCATTTCTTGACGCCCAAGCCCCATATCCCCCTACGCCGGCGCTGCCTGGTTGGTGTACGTCGTTTTTTCCACGCACACCAGGCAGCGCCGCCGGCTAACGCCGGCTAACGTCATTGATTAAATACGGCGCCCGCATGGCGCTTCAGAATGGCGTTAGCCGGCGCAAATTTTTTTGACGCAAAACTCCGTTAGCGCAGTTTTGCGTCAAAAAGTATAAATATAGCCCTTGGTGTGTTTCTTTCGTGCTCTCCCTTTTATCCCCCGTAGGGCTCAGCGTACGATTAATAACACTGCGTGTCCTGTGAGAATGTGTCTCTCCTTCCAAGTGACCTTTGCAGGCCCCGTTTGCACCACGTTGTTGTTTGTGCTCAGCTCCTGGGAGGGCAGATGAAATAATAAGCACAAGCCCTTGTGGAGTCCATCATTCACTCCTCACTCCGATGCACCAACCGTAATCCACAGTCCCTTACCCTCAGCTGGTCACTTGTTCATCTGCATTTACTCCTCCCAAACCTTGCCCTCCCTGGTCTACCCTTGCCACTGGCCACGCCCCCTGTGCCCATTCCCAACCCTTGCCCTCCCTGGTCTACCCTTGCCACAGGCCACGCCCCCTGTGCCCATTCCCAACCCTTTCCCTCCCTGGTCTACCCTTGCCACTGACCACGCCCCCTGTGCCCATTCCCAACCCTTGCCCTCCCTGGTCTACCCTTGCCACTGGCCACGCCCCCCCTTGCCACTGGCCACGCCCTCTATGCCCATTCCCAACACTTGCCCTCCCTGGTCTACCCTTGCCACTGGCCACGCCCCCTGTGCCCATTCCCAACCCTGGTCTTCCCCAGTCTACCCTTGCCACTGGCCCCGCCCCCCTGCACGCATTCCCAACCCTGGTCTTCCCCAGTCTACCCTTGCCACTGGCCCGCCCCCTGTGCCCATTCCCGACGCTTGCACTCCCTACTCTACCCTTGCCAATGGCCATGCCCCCTGTGCCCATTCCCAACCCTTGTCCTCCCTAGTTTACCCTTGCCACTGGCCCGCCCCTGTGCATATTCCCAACCCTTGCACTCCCTACTCTACCCTTTCCAATGGCCACGCCCCCTGTGCCCATTCCCAACCCTGGTCTTCCCTAGTCTACCCTTGCCACTGCGTACTAGCCACGCCCCCTGTGCCCATTCCCAGCCCTTGCCTCCCTAGTCTGCCCTTGCCACTGCTCAGTCTGGCCACGCCCCCTGTGCCCATTCCCAACCCTTGTCCTCCCTAGTCTACCCTTGCCACTGGCCACGCCCCCTGTGCCCATTCCCAACCCTTGCCCTCCCTGGTCTACCCTTGCCACTGGCCACGCCACCCTGTGCCCATTCCCAACCCTTGCCCTCCCTGGTCTACCCTTGCCACTGGCCACGCCCCCTGTGCCCATTCCCAACCCTTGCCCTCCCTGGTATACCCTTGTCACTGGCCACGCCCCCTGTGCCCATTCCCAACCCTGGTCTTCCCCAGTCTACCCTTGCCACTGGCCCGCCCCATGTTCTCATTCCCAACCCTTGTCCTCCCTACTCTACCCTTGCCACTGGCCACGCCCCCTGCGCCCATTCCCAGCCCTTGCCTCCCTAGTCTGCCCTTGCCACTGCTCAGTCTGGCCACGCCCCCTGCGCCCATTGCCAACCTGGCACAGCTACTGGCTGGTGCCTGTGCGTCTTCTCACTCTGGGCCCAGTAAAGGCGTTTGTTCATTCTGAGCCCCTATTCCTGGGCAAGCCGTATCCATTCTGACCCCACTCGTTACCCATTCAGCGTGTCCCCCCCGCCTCCTGGTGCAGCCCGTCTGTCCCCCCCGCCTCCTGGTGCAGCCCGTCTGTCCCCCCGCCTCCTGGTACAGCCCGTCTGTCCCCCCCGCCTCCTGGTGCAGCCCGTCTGTCCCCCCCGCCTCCTGGTGCAGCCCGTCTGTCCCCCCCGCCTCCTGGTGCAGCCCGTCTGTCCCCCCCGCCTCCTGGTACAGCCCGTCTGTCCCCCCCGCCTCCTGGTGCAGCCCGTCTGTCCCCCCCGCCTCCTGGTGCAGCCCGTCTGTCCCCCCCGCCTCCTGGTACAGCCCGTCTGTCCCCCCCGCCTCCTGGTGCAGCCCGTCTGTCCCCCCCGCCTCCTGGTGCAGCCCGTCTGTCCCCCCCGCCTCCTGGTACAGCCCGTCTGTCCCCCCGCCTCCTGGTACAGCCCGTCTGTCCCCCCCGCCTCCTGGTGCAGCCCGTCTGTCCCCCCGCCTCCTGGTGCAGCCCGTCTGTCCCCCCCGCCTCCTGGTACAGCCCGTCTGTCCCCCCCGCCTCCTGGTGCAGCCCGTCTGTCCCCCCCGCCTCCTGGTGCAGCCCGTCTGTCCCCCCCGCCTCCTGGTACAGCCCGTCTGTCCCCCCCGCCTCCTGGTACAGCCCGTCTGTCCCCCCCGCCTCCTGGTACAGCCCGTCTGTCCCCCCAGCCTCCGCCCACACCCTTTCTCTGCCCTGCCTCCACTTTCACCATCACCCTCTTGTTCTCAGTACAGTTATATTTTTGATAAAATGGTTTGACTTCTCAATAAATCAGTGCCCACAATACGGCATTTTATGAAGACGAAATACAAATCACCAGAGGGACTGACTGTGGAATGACTCCCTCTGCAGGCAGAGGCTGCCTGGTGCACACTGGTCGCACCAGGGGGGGCGCTGCTTACACTGAGAGGTGCCCACAGAGTCCAAGGGCACACACTTTACAGAGGGAACCAGCGGGCACTTCTCACGGGGCCTTGGAGTGAGCTTCATGTCAGTGCACGCGTAGCCCGTGTGCAGAGATGGTTAAGGTGTGGGCCAAGCGAGTGACTGCCAAGGGCCCCACCTTCCAGGGGCCCCTGTGGGAGTAAACGTCATCCCTCTCCAGCTCACCTCCGGCTCTCTGTATCCGGCCCCCTCCTCTCTCTCTCCCTCCTTCCCAGAGTCACCCCAAGGGTTTCCGGGGTCCCTGGCCAGACGCACTTCAACTCTTTCATCCTCGAAACCTGTTTCCAAACGTTTGTTGGCATCTTGTGGGCTACACCTTGTACAGAACGGAGTAATGAAATTCAAGGGGGGCGCAAAGTATCTCTTGCCCAGGTCCCTCAAAAACCCTTAAGACCACACTGCCTTGTAACTAGCGTTTATTTCTGACGTAAATATAGTGACCCTGAGACCACAAATCTATCATTCTATAAGCGTACCCTGAGATCACAAATCTATCATTGTATAAAAGTACCCCGAGACCACAAATCTATCATTGTATAAAAGTAACATGAGACCACAAATCTATCATTCTATAATCGTACCCTAAGACCACAAATCTATCATTCTATAAGCGTACCCTAAGACCACAAATCTATCATTCTATAAGCGTACCCTAAGACCACAAATCTATCATTCTATAAGCGTATCTTAAGACCCCAAATCTATCTTTCTATAAGCGTATCTTAAAACCACAATCTATCATTCTATAAAAGTACCCTGAGACCACAAATCTATCACTCTATGAAAATACCACAAATCGATCTTTTTGAAAAACTACCCAGAGACCAAAAATCTGTCATTCTATAAGAGTACACTGAGACCATAAACCTAGCAACATATAAAAGTACCCTGAGACCACAAATCAATCATTCCATAAAAGTACACTGAAACCACAAATCAATCATCGTATAAAAAAGACCCCTGAGAACACAAATCTATCATTCTATTAAAGTACCCTGAGACCACAAATATATCATAGTATGAGAGTACCCTGCGACCACAAATCTATCATTCTATAAAAGTACCCTGAGACCACAAATATATCATTGTATGAGAGTACCCTGAGACCACAAATCTATCATTCTATAAAAGTACCCTGAGACTACAAATCTATCATTGCATACAAGTACACAAATCTATCATTGTTTAAAATTACCCAGAGACCACAAATCTATCCTAGTATAAAAATACCCCGAGGCCACAAATCTATCATTCCATAAGAGTACCCTGAGGCCACAAACCTAGCATTCTATAACAGTACCCCGAGGCCACAAATCTATCATTGTACAAAAGTACACTGAGACCACAAATATATCATTGTACGAAAGTACCCTCAGACCACACATTTATCATTCTATAGGAGTACACTGACACCACAAATCTAGCATTATATAAAAGTACCATTAGACCACCAATCTATCATTCTATAAAGTACCCTGAGACCACAATTCTATCATTATATAAACGCAGCCTGAGACCACATATTATCATCGTATGAAAGTACCCTGAGACCACACATCTATCATTCTATAAAGTACCCTGAGACCACAATTCTATCACTGTAAGAAAGTGCCCTGAGACCACACATCTATCATTGTATGAAAGTACCCTGAGGCCACAAACCTATCACTGTATGAAAGTACCCTGAGACCACAATCTATCATTGTAAGAAAGTACCCTGAGACCACAATCTATCATTGTAAGAAAGTACCCTGAGACCACGAATCTATCATTGTATGAAAGTACCCTGAGACCACACATCTATCATTCTATAAAGTACCCTGAGACCACAATTCTGTCACCGTAAGAAAGTGCCCTGAGACCACACATCTATCATTGTATGAATGTACCCTGAGACCACAAATCTATCACTGTATGAAAGTACCCTGACACCACACATCTATCATTGTATGAATGTACCCTGAGACTCAATCTATCATTCTATAAGCGTATCTTAAGACCCCAAATCTATCTTTCTATAAGCGTATCTTAAAACCACAAATCTATCATTGTATAAAAGTACCCTGAGACCACAAATCTATCACTCTATGAAAATACCACAAATCGATCTTTTTGAAAAACTACCCAGAGACCAAAAATCTGTCATTCTATAAGAGTACACTGAGACCATAAACCTAGCAACATATAAAAGTACCCTGAGACCACAAATCAATCATTCCATAAAAGTACACTGAAACCACAAATCAATCATCGTATAAAAAAGACCCCTGAGAACACAAATCTATCATTCTATTAAAGTACCCTGAGACCACAAATATATCATTGTATGAGAGTACCCTGAGACCACAAATCTATCATTCTATAAAAGTACCCTGAGACCACAAATATATCATTGTATGAGAGTACCCTGAGACCACAAATCTATCATTCTATAAAAGTACCCTGAGACTACAAATCTATCATTGCATACAAGTACACAAATCTATCATTGTTTAAAATTACCCAGAGACCACAAATCTATCCTAGTATAAAAATACCCCGAGGCCACAAATCTATCATTCCATAAGAGTACCCTGAGGCCACAAACCTAGCATTCTATAACAGTACCCCGAGGCCACAAATCTATCATTGTACAAAAGTACACTGAGACCACAAATATATCATTGTACGAAAGTACCCTCAGACCACACATTTATCATTCTATAGGAGTACACTGACACCACAAATCTAGCATTATATAAAAGTACCATTAGACCACAAATCTATCATTCTATAAAGTACCCTGAGACCACAATTCTATCATTATATAAACGCAGCCTGAGACCACATATTATCATCGTATGAAAGTACCCTGAGACCACACATCTATCATTCTATAAAGTACCCTGAGACCACAATTCTATCACTGTAAGAAAGTGCCCTGAGACCACACATCTATCATTGTATGAAAGTACCCTGAGGCCACAATCCTATCACTGTATGAAAGTAACCTGAGACCACAATCTATCATTGTAAGAAAGTACCCTGAGACCACAATCTATCATTGTAAGAAAGTACCCTGAGACCACGAATCTATCATTGTATGAAAGTACCCTGAGACCACACATCTATCGTTCTATAAAGTACCCTGAGACCACAATTCTATCACCGTAAGAAAGTGCCCTGAGACCACACATCTATCATTGTATGAATGTACCCTGAGACCACAAATCTATCACTGTATGAAAGTACCCAGAGACCACACATCTATCATTGTATGAATGTACCCTGAGACTACAAATCTATCACTGTATGAAAGTACCCTGAGACCACAATTCTATCATTGTAAGAATGTACCCTGAGATCACGAATCTACCATTGTATGAAAGTACCCTGAAACCAAAAATCTACAATTGTTTAAAAATACTCTCAGACCACAAATCTATCATTGTGTAAAAGTACCCTGAGGCAACAAACATATCATTGTTTAACTGTTCACGATACCACAAATCAATCATTGTTTAAAAGTTCCCTGAAAAGACAAATCTATAATTGTTTAAAAGTTCCCCGAGACCACAAATCTATCATCGCATAAATGTACACTAATACCACAAATCTATCCTGTAACCGTAGCCTGGGCCCAGAAATCTATCATACGAAGGTACCCTGAGACCATAAATCTATATATGTGTAAAAGTACCCTCAGACCAGAAATCTATCATTGTAGATAAATACCCTGAAACCACAAATCTATCATCGCATAAACGTACAGTAAGACCACAAATCTATCATTGTGTAAAAGTACCCTGAGACCAGAAATGTATCATTGTATAAAAATACCCTGAGACCACAAATCTATCTTTGCATAAAAGTACCCTAAGACCACAGATCTACCATTGTCTAAGAGTACACTGACCACAAATTTAGCATTTTATAAATGTACCTTGAGACCACAAATCTATAATTGTTTAAGAATACCCTGAGACCACTAATCTTTCATTGTGTAAAAGTACCCTCAGACCAGAAATCCATCATTGGATAAAAGTACCCTGAAACCACAAATCTATCTTTGCATAAAAGTACTCTGAAACCACAAATCTATCTTTGCATAAAAGTACTCTGAAACCATAAATCTATCTTTGCATAAAATTACCCTGAAACCACAAATCTATCATTGTAAGAAAGTACCCTGAGACCAAAAATCTATCATTGTATGAAAGTACTCTGAAACCATAAATCTATCTTTGCATAAAATTACCCTGAAACCACAAATCTATCATTGTAAGAAAGTACCCTGAGACCAAAAATCTATCATTGTATGAGAGTACAATGAGACCACAAATCTAGCATTATATAAAAGTACCCTTAGACCACAAATCTATCATTCTATAAAGTACCCTGAAACCAAAATTCTACCATTATATAAACGCACCCTGAGACCACAAATCTATCATTGTATAAACGTATCCTGACATCTCATATTTAGCATTATGTAAACTCAGCCTGAGACCACATATTATCATCGCATGAAAGTACCCTCAGAGCACAAATCTATCATTGTATAAGAGTACACTGAGACCACAAATCTATCATTGTATAAAAGTACAGTGAGACCACAATTATATCATTGTAAGAAAGTACCCTGAGACCACAAATGAAAGATTGTTTGAAAGTAACATGAGACCACCATTCTATCATTGTAAGAAAGTACCCTGAAACCACAAATCTATATTTGCATAAAAGTACCCTAAGGCCACACATCTAACATTGTCTAAGAGTACACTGAGACCACAAATCTAGTGTTATAAAAGTACCCTGAGACCACAAATCTATCATTGTATGAAAGTACCCTGAGACCACAAATCTCTCATTGTTTAAGAATACCCTGAGACCACTAATCTATCATTGTGTAAAAGTACCCTCAGAGCAGAAATCCATCATTGGATAAAAGTACCCTGAAACCACAAATCTTTCTTTGCATAACAGTACCCTATGACCACAAACCTATCACTGTATAAGAGTACCCTGAAACCACAAATCTATCTTTGCATAAAATTACCCTGAAACCACAAATCTATCATTGGGGAAAGGTACCCTGAACAGCAAATCTATCATTGTAGAAAGTACCCTGAGACCACAATTCTATCATTATATAAACGCACCCTGAGACCACAAATCTATCATTGTATAAACGTATCCTGACATCTCATATTTAGCATTAAGTAAACGCAGCCTGAGACCACATATTATCATCGTATGAAAGTACCCTGAGAGCACAAATCTATCATTGTATAAGAGTACACTGAGACCACAAATCTATCATTGTATAAAAGTACAGTGAGACCACAATTATATCATTGTAAGAAAGTACCCTGAGACCAAATATCAAAGATTGTTTGAAAGTAACATGAGACCACCATTCTATCATTGTAAGAAAGCACCCTGAAACCACAAATCTATCATTGGGGAAAGGTACCCTGAGACCGCAAATCTATCATTGTAGGAATGGACCCTGAGCCCACAACTCTAACATTGTGGAAATGGCCCCTGAGGCCACAACTCTATCATTGTGGAAAGGTCCCCTGAGACCACAAATCTATCATTGTGGAAAGGTTCCCTGAGACCACAAATCTATCATTGTGGAAAGATTACCCCGAGGCCACAACTCTATCATTGTGGAAAGTTCCCCTGAGACCACAAATCTATTATTGTGGAAGGGTACTCTGAGACCACTACTCTATCATTGTGGAAAGGCACCCTGAGTCCACAAATCTATCATTGTTTAGGAATACCAAGAGGCCACAATTCTCATTGTGGAAAGGTCCCCTGAGACCACAACTCTATCATTGTGGAAAGGTCCCCTGAGACCACAACTCTATCATTGTGGAAAGGTCCCCTGAGACCACAACTCTATCATTGTGGAAAGGTGCAGTGTGGCCACAAATCCATGTGGAAAGGTACCCTGGGTTAAGCAGGCACTAGTAGGCATCAGTAAACTCATTAACCCCTCTTCCCAAGCCAGACCTGGTGGTGCCCTGTTAATACACATTTGCTGGCAGCTGGATCATGTAGAGCCCATTTACAGCTGGCCAGCTGGGATTTCCCCTGGGTCGGTGTGCAGCTCTGATGTACCAGAGGTGCACGGCCCAGTGAGGCTGTCAGTGATGATAATGTGTCTCCCTCACATAGCGCGGATGAGGTCATTTCACAAAGGGTTTTATGGTCACCTGAAGTAGAACTCATTGGGGGTCACTTTACATATAAGGGTCAGTGAAATAATGCGCAGGAAAGGGCCAATTTATGCGGCACGGTTGAGTAAATTATGCTGCAAGAAAAGTCAAATTATGCGGCATAATGCGGCACATGTTGTTTAGTATGACTTCGTTATTTCATAATAGTTCAGCTTAGTAACAGTGGGCATTGGTAACACCTCATTAGTACCACTTTAACACCCACATATAGCACTAAGCAACATAAAGGTGACCAGTCTAGCTTTGCAAAGGGGCTCCTACAGTCTGGCAACATGTGACTCTGCATTTTTAGTAAGTTTCGAACTGTTTGAGTTACAAAATGTTTTTTGTTACAATCTGCAGATTATGCGGCAAATAGTGGATTATGTGGCAAATGCAGCAAATCTATAATCATGCAAAAATCGACGCTGCCGCACAATCACATAATTGCAGTGTCCATGCATATAGGGAACTTTGTCCTACTCTGCACTGCTGTGCACCCTTAAGTGGGTGTGGCCGGCACAGACTGGGACCGTGTGTGGTATTACTGTCACCGAGCTTTTCAGAGGCACTACACAAAGACACACCGACAGTCAAAGAGTGCATCAGTGGGAGACAGACCAGCTAGTTAAAGGCCCTGAGCCGCCCCCTTGCAACCGGAGGCCTGGGCTCAGTTTAAAGTGGAGGGCAGGACCCCCCCACCCCCCAGGTAGGTGCAGTCAGCGATGACACCTCCTGCAGTGTGATACCTGTGCTGGTCCCAGGAACCCTGTCCCCTCCGCCATGGGGCGCCCTCAGGAGGTGCATTGAGACTGCACCAGGTCTATGCTGCAGTCAGTCAGTGTGCCTGCTGAGATGCCTCACAGGCACCATCACAAAGGGTCCCCCCTGTTCCTGGGCCACATCCCCATGCAAATGAGGGAATCTCTCCTGCAGATTGCACGGGTACATACTTAGGCTGATATGACCCATATTACAGAATGGGCAACGCACGCATCTGCACCCCTTCAGCAATGCCAAAGTGCCCGAGGGAAGCAAACAACTGGTGCCCAGGGGCACCTCCTGTAAGAGTGAGCCTGTGGTACTCCCACACATACACATAAATGCAGGGCCAGCTTTAGCACTGGTGGGGCCCAGTGCAACCATCTTTTTTGACCCCCCCATGACCTCCGGATTCCCTCACTAGTACCCCGCAAAAGTGCCCCTGATCCCTCTGTAGCCCCTCTCTCACATACATTTCATTTGTTTTAAAGCCCTGGTAAAGGCTGGTTTTACTAATCTACTCAGCTATCCACTTGACATACTGATCTGTTCTTTGCAGCAGGCACATTAACCCTCTGCACTACTTTATGGAAAGTCAAAGCTGCCCCTAGACAAAAGTCCCATCTCCTCTCTAGCAGAAACATTAATCACATTATCTTGATATTTTTATTGCTGCCTGAAAGCTAGACCCACCAGCAAGTGTTTTAAAATAGAAAGTTACTGCTCAACTAGGCAGCCACCTTTGTCAATAGCGCCCCCCTTCCAGGTCAGAGCCCAGTGCGGCTGCACCAGTCGCACCCCCCTGTCACTCCACCCTGCATTAATGACTTTGTGAAGCGCCCTGATGCCTTCAGGGTTTAGACGTGTTTTTTTTATGTCAGTTTCCTAAAGGTCACTTACCTTGTTCAGCACTGTCTGCCAGCACCAGGCCCAGCAGCACGGACAGAGTGAGTATCCTTAGCATTGTGCGTGAGAGCGCGTGACCCGCAGCAATCTGTGCGTGACGACAGGGCAAGAGGGATGGCTCACGCTGATGGGTGAGGATGGCACTGCCTGTATTTATAACTTACCACCCCCTCCAGGGCAGCAGCAGAGAGGCCTCCCTCAGTGTCCCTGCCAGGGAGGGATCACCATCGTGCCTCTGGGGCGCACAGGCTCATGTGACAGCTTTGCCAGGGCGTGCTAAAGCTTCCCACGCGGGGCGCGTAAGAGGACCCTTGAATTAACAATGTCGGGTGCCTCGGGCAGGTGGCATCATCTATCTGCAGACACTTATCCCTGTTCAAGGGCAGAACAAGAGGCTGTTGTGCAAGTGGAGGGGTCTGCTGAAGTCATCTTTTGTGATCTGCACACGTGATGCCAAGGGGCTCAGGTAAAGGGGTGGGGGGTTGGGAGGGGGTCTCAGTTAAAAATGTGTGACGTACTCCTTAGTTTGGGTACACCGCTACCCTCTGCTCCAAGGAGGAACAAAAAACTATTGTGCAAGTGGAGGGACGTGCTGACATCATCATTTGTGATCTGCACATGTGATGCCAAGGAGGTCCGGTGAAGGAGCTGGGGGCGGCGGGTGCTCGATGCACATAGAACCCCCCACCCCTCTTCCATAGCAGGACTGCAGCCTTTGGGCAGTCCTCTGATGTCATGTTCTGGGCCTGCATCCAACGTGGCAGGGGGGCGTGCTTGCTGGTTTGAACATACAGACATCCCCTCTGCTCCAGTAGATAACATGACTCTAGAGTGCACGTTCAGGGGCCCTGAAATGTAGTCTTTTTTGACCTGCCCCTCAAGTTGCTAAGGGGGTGAAGAGCTGAGTGGGGGCATGCTCCTCAGTGCATGACCAGACTCATTGTGGGGTGTGGTGTGTAGAGTGTAAGGTGTGGTGTGTGGTATGTGGTGTGTGGGGTGTGGTGTGAGGGTTGTAGCGTGTAGTGTGTAGGGTGGGGGTGTAGTGTGTGGAGTGTGGTGTGTGGTGTTTGTGGTCAGGGTGGGTAGGTTGTGGGGTGTGTAGGTTGTGGTGTGTGGTGTGTAGGATGTGGTGTGTAGAGTTTGGAGCAACTGTGTGGTGTGTAGGTTGTGGGGTGTGGGGTATGGGATGTGGTGTGTGGGGTGGGTGTGTAGGATGTGGTGTGTGGTACATGGTGTGTAGAGAGTGGTGTGTGGCATATACAGTGTGGAGTGAGAGTGTAGGGTGTAGTGTGTGGTGTGTAGGGTGTGGGGTATAGGGTGTGGAGTGAGGGTGTGATATGCTGTGTGTAGGTTGTCGGGTGTGATGTGTAGGGTGTAGGGTGTAGGGTGTGGATTGTGGTGTGTAGGGTGTGGTGTTTAGGGTGTGGAGTGGTGTTGTGGTGTGTGTATGGTGTGGGGGTGCTGTGTGGTGTATAGGGATGGAGTAGGGATGTGGTGTGTGGTGTGTAGGGTGTGTTTTGTGGTGTGTAGGGTGTTGTGTGTGGTATGTAGGGAGTGGTGTGTGTTATGTAGGGTGTGGTGTTTGGTGTGTAGGGTTTGGTGTGGTGTGTAGTGTGTGGTATGTAGGGTGTGGTGTGTGGCATATATGGTGTGGAGTGGAGGTGTGGTGTGTGTAGGTTTTGGGGTGTGGTGTGTAGGAAGTGCGGTATGGGGTATGGGGTGTGGTGTGTAGGGTGTGGTGTGTAGGGTGTGGAGTAGGGATGCGGTGTGTGGTGTGTAGGGTGTATGGTGTGGTGTGTACGGTACAGAGTGTGGGGTGTGGAGTGTAGGGTGTGGTGTGTGGTATGTAGGGAGTGGTGTGTGGTATGTAGGGTGTGGTGTTTGGTGTGTAGGGTGTGGTCTGTAGGGTACAGTGTGTGTAAGTAGGGTGTGGTGTGTGGTGTGTAGGGTGTGATGTGTTGTGTGTAGGTTGTCAAGTGGGAGTGTGGTGTGTAGGGTGTAGTGTGGTGTGTAGGGTGTGGTGTGTGGGTGTGGTGTGTAAGGTGTGGAGTATGGTGTGTGGAGTGTGGTGTGTAGAGTGTGGGGTGTTGGGCGTGGGGTATAGGGTGTGGTGTTTAAGGTGTGGAGTGGTGGTGTGTGGTGTGTATGGTGTGGGTGTTGTGTGTGGTGTGTAGGGGTAGAGTAGGGATGTGGTGTGTTGTGTGTAGGGTGTGGTGTGGGGCGTGGGGTATAGGGTGTGGTGTGTAGGGTATGGTGTGTGGTGTGTAGGGTGTGATGTGTGGTGTGTTGTATGTAGGGTATGGAGTGGGCGTGTGGTGTGTAGGGTGTACAGTGTGGTGTGTAGGGTGTGGTGTGTAGGGTGTTGTGTGTGGTATGTACTGAGTGGTGTGTGGGATGTAGAGTGTGGTTTTTGGTGTGTAGGATTTGGTGTGGTGTGTATGGTATAGTGTGTGGTATGTAGGGTGTGGCCTATATGGTGTGGAGTGGAAGTATGGTGTGATGTGTGTAGGTTGTGGGGTGTGGTGTGAAGGATGTGGGGTAAGGGGTGTGTGGTATGGTGTGTGGGGTGTGGTGTGCAGGGTGTGGAGTAGGGGTGTGGTGTGAAGGGTGTGGGGTGTGGTGTGTAGGGTACAGGGTGTAGGGTGTAGGTTGTGGGGTGTGGTGTGTGGTATGTAGGATGTGGGGTAAGGGGTGTGGGGGGTGGGGTATGGTGTGTGGTGTGTAGGAGGTGGAGTGGGGATGTGGTGTGTGGTGTGTGGTGTGTAGGGTGTGGGGTGTGGTATGTTGGGAGTGGTGTGTGGTATGTTGGGAGTGGCGTTTGGTGTGTATGGTGTGGCCTGTATGATATAGTGTGTGTATGTAGGGTGTGGTGCGTAGGATGTGGTGTGTGGTGTGTAGGGTGTGATGTATTGTGTGTTGTGTGTATGGTGTGGAGTGGGAGTGTGGTGTGTAGGGTGTACAGTGTGATGTGTAGGGTGTGGAGTGTGGTGTGTGGAGTGGAGTGTGTATGGTGTCAGGTATGGTGTGTTGGGTGTGGAGTGTGGTGTTTAGCTTGTGCAGTGTAGTGCGTAGAGTGTGGTGTGGGGCTGTGGTGTGTAGGGTGTGCAGTGTGCTGCTTAGGATGTGGTGAGTGGTGTGTGGTGTGTTGGGTGTGGGGTGTGGGGTGTGGGGTGTATGGTGTGGAGTGGGGGTATGGTGTGAGGTGTGTGGGTTGTGTGGTGTGGTGTGTAGGGTGTGGAGTAGGGGTGTGGTGTGTAGGCTGTGGGTTGGGGATGTGGTGTGTGGGGTGCAAGGTGTGGGCTGTGGGGTGTGGTGTGTAGGGTGTGTGGTGTGCTGTGTAGGATGTGGTGAGTGGTATGTGGTGTGTGGTGTGTTGTGTAGGGTGTGGAGTGGGGTTATGGTGTGAGGTGTGTAGGTTGTGTGGTGTGGTGTGAGGGTGTGGAGTAGGGGTGTGGTGTGTGGTGGGTAGGCTGTGGGTTGGGGATTTGGTGTGTGGGGTGCAAGGTGTGGGCTGTGTGGTGTGGTGTGGGGGTGTAGAGTTTATGGTGGGAGTGTGGTAAAATGTTTCTTGTCCCTGAATGATTACATCTTCTGTATTTGCTTGTTTAAACATGTTTTGAAGAGGGCATGCAACAGTGTTGCTTCCCATAAATCGTTTGCCTCAAGGGCCTCCATAGCCAAAACAAAAGCCTGAGCCCAGCTATTTGTTTTTGAAGTTGCCATTTGGATTTCTTCCCATATTTCAGGAAGCACAGTGGACCTGTCGGCTAGC
Source organism: Pleurodeles waltl (assembly GCF_031143425.1). Taxonomy (NCBI): domain Eukaryota; kingdom Metazoa; phylum Chordata; class Amphibia; order Caudata; family Salamandridae; genus Pleurodeles; species Pleurodeles waltl. Next base: position 12,464,677 of record NC_090446.1, read on the forward strand.
CTTAATAATGACATGTACTAAAGTAGAGAAGCATGTTGTACTAATTGTTGATTTAGTAGGCCAACTCCAGCCTCACTTGCAGGAGCAGTGCTTTGCGAAAAATTATGCAAAATGCTTTGCTTTGTGCAGAATTGAGAGAGGCCCCAAGCTTCCCCAGAAAGGCCACTGAGCCAAAACTAATTGTTGGAGTAAATTTGGCTTTTATCATGGCAGTTAGGGGCACCAAGGTAGGACTTTGCAGTTTTGGAAATAGGAATTGAGAAGCTGAAATTGATGAGGGGGTCTTTGGCTTTATTGAATTGATGTAAATGGAAGGATAAACCTTTCTGCAGCCAGACACCAAGATATGTATAACAAGTGCCTCTTGAAAGTGGCAGACCACCCAGGAACCAGTGACCTTTCTTCCAGACCTTCCTTCCAAATACTATGATCTTAGTTTTAGAGAGGTTCACCACAATTTCATTTCTGTCACGGTAGGCATGAAGATTGTTTAAGAGTCTCTGGAGCCCAATGCTTTGTCAAGTTTAACAAAACTACATCATCTGCATATAGTAGCGAGGTCGCCTGCGATGTCCCAGTTTTGGTGGATGAGATTTGACAACGTCCAGATGGGAACTTAAGTCCGATATTTACAGATTAAAGAGCAGTGGGGCCAGGACACATCCTTGTTTCAGGTCCCTTTTCACTGCTATTGGATGTCAAGCAATGGTTTGAACCAAGTTTGCCCATTGCCCAGTTGTTTGAGTACAATAGTTGAATGGCATTTAGTAGTTTGTAGTTTTGCTAGAATGTTCCAGTCGATCAGGTTTCTCCATTGGAGGGTATGGTTGACATGATCAAATGCTTTGGAAAAATCCACAAAGCCAGAATATAAGAGTTGTTCACAGCTAATGATATATTTATCAGCAATGATTGAGACCGCAACTAGATTATCTGTGGTGCTAGAATTGGCTCTGGATCCAGTTTGATTGAAGACAATCAATTCTAAGCTAGCAAAGATGTTAGTCTACATCCAAAAGGACGATCATGCGATAGCTGTCGGGGAGTCGTACCTTTGTTTCTCATAGATGGTTGGAAGATTGAACCACACCATGATTCCGGGACAACCTTTTCCTTTAGGCTAAAGTTGAACATAGAGTAGAGACGTGCAATTCAAAAATCACAGTCTTGTTTGTAAATAGCTGCAGGAAGTCCATTTGGGACAGGTTCCCCATCCCTTCTACATTTCAAAATGTTTCCCTTAATTTCGCTCGCCGATAACGATAAGGAGATTGTACAATTCTCATAGTGCAATGGAAGAGGACGTTGATCTTAACTTTTGCATGAGGATTCGATATGCCTCACCCTTGTTGTTCCAGTGACAGTGTTATCTATAATAGCAAGATCTCTGTCCCATTGATTGATTAATAACCACAGAGCTTTAGAACTGTTGCTTTTACAGGCCTGGTGATTTCAATCCACTCCTGTTCAGTTTGAGATATTTTTGCCAACTAAACTGCTCTTTTATATTCTTTGTGTAGCTCAGGGAATTTTTCATGCTGGAATGCGAGATCAGGTGCAGTGTTGACAGCATTCATTTCAGTTGTCATTGCTCATCGTTGAAGCCTTGGAAGGTTCAAGTACCACTTTCTGTTTTTCCTTGATTGAGAGAGATCTCTCCAGGACCTTTTAATACATTTTGAGAGATGGTTATAGAGTTCATCTAACGTAATTTGCCATGCCCTGATTGGATCGTCATGGTTCCATTTTAATGTTACACTGGTCTGCTTCCACCCTTCATAATTGGGCAAAACAGGGGAGACCATCTGACACTTTGAGAATGGCTACTAACAGCCTGAACACAGATGGCATTGTATGAATGTACTAATTCATTAGAATTCTTGATCCTAATTATCTAAGGTGAATGATCACTCTTATGTCTTGCACCTATGTTAAAGTAAATTTTTTTACTAATAAGGGGAAGTGTGGCAAAAGTATAATCCAGGACGGTCTTGGATTTGAGGGATTTTCTTGTAGCAGTCATTGGGATATCAACTTGGCATCCCCCGTTGAGTGCCTGATATCCAAGAGCCTCTAAAATACGGAGGCAGACGTGGTCTATGAATACAACTGTATTTTGAAGTTTGTAGCAGTATGACCCAATGTATGTCCATTCTTCTTAAATTACCACTTTTTCTTAAATGATTAGCCAGATTAAAATTAAAACCGCCAGTAAATATTCGAGGAACATCATTATTCATGCTTTCTAGTGCTGTTAGAACATTTTCAATGGATGTTATATTTTGCTGCTTTTGTCTGGAGCCTAGGTTGATGCAAGCATTTAGGATTATTATTGGGCCAATTCTATTGCCAAAGTCCCAGTTAGAAATTATTAGGCCAAGTGTACACAATGCATTGGACTCCAAGCAACTCATGCAGAATGGCCTACCCAGTGTCACATAAATTGAGAGGCCACCCTGGCTTTTTCTGCTGGGGTGAATATTTCGGCATACCCTTCCAGTAGCTCTTCCTCCATTTTCCATGTTTCCTGGTGGAAGATCACATCAAAATTCTTAAAATAAGCCTCAAGTTCTGGATCTGAGTGGAGTTTTTTTTAATTCCTGCAATGTTCCATGAGATGATAGATGCCGGGCATGGCATGGGGTGTGTTGTGTAGAGTGTGGGGTGGGGTAATGAGTGGGGTGGGGTGTGGTGTATTGTTGTTTGGTGTGTGGTGGGTGAGGTGTGGTGTGTGGGGTCAGGGTGTGGTGTGTGTTAAGGTTGTGGGGTCAGTGTGTGGTGTGTAGGGTGTGATGTGTAGGGTGGGGGTGTGGTGTGTGGTGTGTGGGGTGTAGGGTATGGGGGTGTAGGGTATGGGGTGTGATGGGTGGGTGTGGTGTCTGGTGTATGGGGTGGGGTTATGGTGTGTAGGGTGTGGTGTACAGGGTGTGGGATGATGTGTGGTGCGTAGGGTGTGCTGTGTGGGATGTAGGGTCAGGTGTGGAGTCTAGAGTGTGGTGTGTGGTATGTAGGGTGTGGTGTGTTGTGTGTATGGTGTATGACGGGGTAGGGGTGGGATGTGTAGGGTGTGCTGTGTGGTGTGTAGGGTGTGGTTTGTAGCCTGGTGTGTAGGGTGGGGTGTGGGATGTGGTATATAGGGTGTGGGGTGGTGTAGATGGTGGAGTAGGGTTTGGGGTGTGGTGTTTGGGGTGTGATATGTGGTGTGTAAGGTGTGGGGTCATGGTGTGGAATGTGGCATGTAGGGTGTGGAGTCAGTGTGTGGTGTGTAGAGTGTGGTATATAGTGTGTGGGTGGGGGTGTAGTGTGTGGTGTGTGGGGTATGGGGTTGGGGTGTGCGGGTGTGGTGTGTAGTTCTGAGGTCCCTGCTCACGTATGTATGTGTACACTTGTGTGGGAAACTGGCCTCTTGTTTGCAGTTCTCCCCACTTTTTGCCTGATATCTGATGCTAACTTGAATGAGTGTGCGCTGGGGTCCTACTAACCAGGCCTCAGCATCTGTGTTCTTTCCCGAAAACTGTACCATTGTTCCATAATTGGCACACCCCTGGCACACAGCTAACTCCCTTGTAAAAGGTACCAGTGGTACCAAGGGCTCTGTGACCAGGAAGGTTCCCTAAGGGTTCGGAAAGATATTGTGCTACCCTAAGGGACTCCTCCCCAAACACATGCGCACTCCCAATGCAGCTTGTGTGTGTTGGTGGGGAGAAAAAGTTAAAGTCGACATGGCAGCCCCATCAGGGTGCCATGCCCACCAACCACTGCCTGCAGCATGGGTAAGTCACCCCTCTAGCAGGCCTTACAGTCCTAGGGCAGGGCGCACTATACCACAGGTGAGGTCATTGCTACATTAGCAATATGCCCCTGCAGTGTCTAAGTCCTTTCTTAGACATTGTAAGTGCAGTGTGGCCATATTGAGTACATGGGCTGGGAGTTTGTCATCATGAATTCCGCAGCCCCATGATGGCTACACTGAAGTCTGGGAAGTTCGGTATCAATCGTCTCAGCATGATAAACCCACACTGATGCCAGTGTTGGATTGATTGTCAAAAGCACAAAGAGCGCATCTTAGAGATGGCCCCTGTATTTTACCCAATCCTTTAGTGCAGGACTGACCAGTCTGTGCAGTCTGCCACTATGTGACAAGTTTCTGACCCCTTGTGGTGAGTGCCTTTGTGCTCTCTGAGGCCAGAAACAAAGCCTGCACTGGGTGGAGTTGCCTCATACTTCCCCCCTGCAGGAACTGTAACACTTGGCAGTGAGCCTCAAAGGCTCAGGCCTCCTGTTACACTGCCCCAGGGCACTCCAGCTAGTGGAGATGACCGCTGTAGGAAAATACCATCTTGCCTGGCATGTTCCCCCATTTTTACTTGTATGTCAGTTTGTTTTCGCCTGTTTCACTGGGATCCCGCTAGCCAGGACCCCAGTGCTCATAGTTTGTGGCCTGAATATGTGTCCCTGTGTAGTGCTTAACTGTGTCACTGAGGCTCTGCTAATCAGAACCTCAGTGCTTATGCTCTCTCTGCCTTTAAAATTGTCACTATAGGCTAGTGACCATTTTCACCAATTCTAATTGGCACATTGGAACACCCTTATAATCCCCTAGTATATGGTACCAGGGTACCCAGGGTATTGGCTTTCCAGGAGTTCCCTATGGGCTGCAGCATTTCTTTTGCCACCCACAGGGAGCTCTGACAATTCATACACAGGACTGCCACTGCAGCCTGAGTGAAATAACGTCCACGTTATTTCACAGCCATTTACCACTGCACTTAAGTAACGTATAAGTCACCTATATGTCTAACCTTTACCTGGTAAAGGTTAGGTGCAAAGTTACTAAGTGTGAGGGCACCCTGGCACTAGCCCAGGTGCCCCCACATTGTTCAGGGCAATCTCCCCGGACTTTGTGAGTGTGGGGACACCATTACACGCGTGCACTACATATAGGTCACTACCTATATGTAGCTTCACAATGGTAACTCCGAACATGGCCATGTAACATGTCTAAGATCATGGAATTGTCCCCCCAATGCCAAATCTGGTATTGGGGTGCCAATCCCATGCTTCCCCGGGGCTCCAGCACAGAACCCGGGTACTGCCAAACCAGCTCTCTGGGGTTTTCTCTGCAGCTGCTGCTGCTGCCAACCCTCAGACAGGGTTCTGCCCTCCTGAGGTCTGGGCAGCCCAGTCCCAGGAAGGCAGAACAAAGGATTCCCTCAGAGAGAGGGTGTTACACCCTCTCTCTTTGGAAATAGGTGTCAGGGCTGGGGAGGAGTAGCCTCCCCCAGCCTCTGGAAATGCTTTGAAGGGCACAGATGGTGCCCATTTCCGCATAAGCCAGTCTACACCTGTTTAGGGAACCCCCAGTCCCTGCTCTGGCACAAAAATGGACAAAGGAACGGGGAGTGACCACTAACCTGTCCATCGCCACCCCAGGGGTGGTGCCCAGAGCTCCTCCAGTGTGTCCCAGACCTCTGCCATCTTGGAAACAGAGGTGTGAGGGCACAATGGAGTCCTCTGAGCAACCAGTGCCAGCAGGTGACGTCAGAGACCCCTCCTAATAGGTGCTTACCTCTCTAGGTGGCCAATCCTTCTCTGAGGGCTATTTAGTGTCTCTTCTGTGGGCTTTTCCTCAGATAATGACTTGCAAGAATTCACCAGACTTCCTCTGCATCTCCCTCTTCGACTTCTGCCAAGGATCAACCGCTGACTGCTCCAGAACGCCTGCAAAACTGCAACAAAGTAGCAAGAAGACTACCAGTGACATTGTAGCGCCTAATCCTGCCGGCTTTCTCGACTACTTCCTGGTGGTGCATGCTCTGGGGGCTGTCTGCCTTCACCCTGCACTGGAAGTCATGAAGAAATCTCCAGTGGTTCGACGGAATGTAAATGTAAATGTAAATTAGCACTTGTATAGCGCACTACTCACCCGTTAGGGTCTCAAGGCGCTGTACTCATACCGCTATGGAACCCCTCCTGGCTTTTCCCTGTGAGGCGCCCACTCCTGAGCACCCCCAGGGTGAAGCCAGGCATCCAAGCGCTGTTGGGGCCGTTGTGGAGATTAAGCAAGCTATTGCCCAGAGTTGCAGAGTGGGACCCATGAATTAGATTAGGCACCGAGGCGAGAATTATCTGGTCAAGGGGAATTGAGCCCAAGACCTGCCGAAGCGGGACTTGAACCCTGGTCTTGAGCCAGATCTCTTCAGAATCTTCCGTCTGATCCAGTAGGCACCAAACTTCAGCATCACTGGTACTCTGGGTCCCCTCTCATCCTGATGAGCGTGGCCCCTGTAACACAGGTGGTGGACCCAAGTGACCCAGACTGTCCAGTGGTCCAACTGTCAAAATTTGGAGGAGGTAAGTCCTTGCCTCCCCTCTCCAGACAGGAATCCTGTGTACTGCATGAACCGCAGCTGCTAAGGCTTCTGTGCACTTTTGCAAGGAATCCTTCGTGCACAGCCAAGCCCAGGTCCCCAGCACTCCGTCATGAATTGTTTAACTCGCTGAGTTGATCACCGGATTCGTGGGACCCTCTTTTGTAGTGTTGAGATGACCACTATGCTCAGTCTTCTTGAACCCGTGTTTAAGGACTTCTGCGGGTGCTGCCTTCTTGTGCATGGACTCTCTGTATTGCTGAGGGCCCCCTCTGTCTCCTCTTCCAAGTGGCGACCTCATGATCCTTCCTTGGCCCAGGCAGCACCCTTTTACTTCAACCGCAACCTTTGCAGCTAGCAAGGCTTGTTTATGGTCTTTCTCCAAAGAAACAGCTCTGCATCCTACAGCACTCCCTGAGACATCTTCTGCACAAAGGAGAAGTTCCTGGCACCTTTTGTTGTTGCAGAATCTTAAGCTTCTTCCACCCAGAGGCAGCCATTTTGCACCTTCATCCGGGGTTTAGTGGGCTCCTGCCCCCCCGGACACTTTCGTGACTCTTGGACTTGGTCCCCTTCCTTTACAGGTCCTCAGGTCCAGGAATCTGTCTTCAGTACTTTTCAGTCTGTTGTGGTCTTTGCAGAATCTCCTATCACGACTTAGTGTCTTTCTGGGGAAGTAGTAACACTTTATTCCTACTTTTCAGGGTCTTGGGGTGTGGTATCTTGGACACCCTTAGTGATTTATTACACTCCCAGTGACCCTCTACACACTACACTAGGCCGGGGGTCCGTAAGTGGTTCGCAATCCACTTTCTTAGTATATAGTTTGTGTTGCATCCTATTGTATTCTACAGTGTTTGCACTACTTTTCTGAATGTTTACTTATCTGATTTTGGTTTGTGTGTATATTTTGTGTATTTTACTTACCTCCTAAGGGAGTATATCCTCTGAGATATTTTTTGCACATTGTCACTAAAATAAAGTACCTTTATTTTTAGTAACCCTGAGTATTGTGTCTCTTATTATATAGTACCTATATGATATAAGTGGTATAGTGGGAGCTTTGCATGTCTCCTAGTTCAGCCTAAGCTGCTCTGCTATAGCTACCTCTATCAGCCTAAGCTGCTAGAACACTACTAATCTACTAATGAGGGATAACTGGACCTGGCACAAGGTGTAAGTACCATCAGGTACCCACTATAAGCCAGGGCAGCCTCCTACACCGCCCTCCAGACAAAGCCCCGCTTTAGACAGCAGCAAGTTCAGCAGGAAACTTAGGAAAAACAAGGAGGAGTGACCACTTCAGCTGGGACCACCCCTAAGGTGTCCAGAGCTGAAGTGACCCCCTCCCAGCAGAATCCTCCATCTTGATTTGGAGGACGGGGACCAATAGGGCTAGGGCTGTGTCCCCCTCCCCAAAGGGAGTGGACACCGGAAGGGTGTAGTCACCCTCAGGGACAATAGCCATTGGCTATGGCCCCCTGACCCCGTGACACCCCTAAATCTAGGATTTAAGGGCCTGCCTGAACCCAGCTCACCAGATTCCTGGCTACCTCAAGAAGACAACAAGAAGAAAGAAGAAGTACTGCTGAGCTGACCCCCAGCAGAGAAGACTTAAGACACCAACAGGCTTGGCCCCAGCCCTACCGCTTTTGAAGCCCTGCTTCAGGAAGGCGACACATCTTACAGGACCAGAGACCTCTTAAAAGCCTCAAGAAGACTTCCTACTCCCCAGAGGGCCAAGATCTCCTGTGGACAGCGGCCCTGTCCAAAAAGAAACTCCAACAAAGGACTGCAAAACCGCCCTGGATCCCCAAGTCCTGCCCACTCTGCACCCAACACCCACAGCCCATGTCGCCCAACTGACTGGAGCTGGGCCCCAGGCAATTCTGACCTAGTGTCCACCCTGGGTTGACCCCTCCTGTCCAACACGACAATGCCTGAAGCCTAAATCCGGAGGACCCCCGACCGCTAGAGAACCGGACGAAGATACCTGACGTCCACAGGTACCTCTGCACCCACAGCCCCCTGGCCCTGGGGAACCCAACCACCGGTCCAGCAACTTCCAGCAGGCGGCCCTCCTCCTTGTCCAACCTGTGGTTTCCTGGAACCGATCCCCTGGACTTAACCTGTGGAAAGCATTTGGGAGCTCGACACTGTGTTTGCACCCTGCACCCGGCTGCCCCTGCGCCGCTGAGGGTGTGTGTTTGGTGCTGCTCTATGGCCCCCGGTGCTCACCTAAACCCTCCAGGTCTGCCCTCCAAAGATGCTGGTACTTACCTGCAAGCAGGCCTGATTCCAAGAGCCCCCTGTCTCCATAGGACTCAATGTTAAACCTTGCATCATTTGTGACCTCTGCTCCCAGCCGGCCCGTGTTGCTGGTGGTGGGTGTTTGGGGTTAACTTGAACCCTAACCTGTGGACATCCTAACCCCCGGAAACTGGAACTGTAAGTCTTGTAGTTACCTTGAAATTGTGCTAACTTTTCTTTCCCCCTTAGAACTGTGTTTGAAAATTGCAGTGTGAACTTTTAAAACAGACATTTGTTATTTTCTCAAAAACCGTTTAACTTGCCAAATTGAAACAAAGTGGTGTTCATACATATGTCTGATACTTACTTACAAATGTACTTACCTGCAAACTGACTCTTATGGTTCTAGAAATAAAGTAGCAAAATGTATTTTTGCTATATAAAAAACATTGGTCTGGCGTTAGTCATTGAGTGTGTGCTTCCTTTATTGTGTGTGTGTACAATAAATGCTGAACACTACCCTCTCATAAGCCAAACTGCTCGACCACACTACCACAAAGGAGAGCATTAGTATTATCTATTATTGCCTATGTCAAGCCTCTGGGGAACCCCTGGACTCTGTGCACACTACATCTCATTTTGATATAGTATATGCAGAACCAGCTTCCTACAACTTGGTTTTCACGCCCCCACTTCTGCTGCCCCTAGGGACATGTATACCTGGTCCTCACTCCCCCCCCCCTCTGCCGCTCCTAGGGACATGTATACCTGGCATTCACTCCCCCACCTCTGCTGCTGCTAGGGACATGTATACCTGGTCCTCACTCCCCCACCTCTGCTGCTCCTAGGGGCATGTATACCTGGTCCTCACTCCCCCCCTCTGCTGCCCCTAAGGACATGCATACCTGGCATTCACTCCCCCACCTCTGCTGCCCCTAGGGACATGTATACCTGGTCCTCACTCCCCCACCTCTGCTGCCCCTAGGGACATGTATACCTGGCATTCACTCCCCCACCTCTGCTGCCCCTAGGGACATGTATACCTGGCATTCAGTCCCCCAACTCTGCTGCCCATAGGGACATGTATACCTGGTCCTCACTCCCCCACCTCTGCTGCCCCTAGGGACATGTATACCTGGTCCTCACTCCCCCACCTCTGCTACTCCTAGGGACATGTATACCTGGTCTTCACCCCCCACCTCTGTTGCCCCTCGGGACATGTATACCTGGTCCTCACTCCCCCACCTCTGCTGCCCCTAGGGACATGTATACCTGGTCCTCACTCCCCCCCCCTGTGCTGCCGCTAGGGACATGTATACCTGGCATTCACTCCCCCACCTCTGCTGCCCCTAGGGACATGTATACCTGGCATTCATTCCCCACCTCTGCTGCCGCTGGGGACATGTATACCTGGTCCTCAGTCCCCACCCCTCTGCTGCCCCTAGGGACATGTATACCTGGTCCTCACTCCCCCCCCCCTCTGCTGCCCCTAGGGACATGTATACCTGGTCTTCACCCCCCACCTCTGCTGCCCCTAGGGACATGTATACCTGGTCTTCACTCCCCACCTCTGTTGCCCCTAGGGACATGTATACCTGGCATTCATTCCCCACCTCTGCTGCCCCTAGGGACATGTATACCTGGTCTTCACCCCCCACCTCTGTTGCCCCTAGGGACATGTATACCTGGTCCTCACTCCCCCACCTCTGCTGCTGCTGGGGACATGTATACCTGGTCCTCACTCCACCACCTCTGCTGCCCCTAGAGACATGTATACCTGGTCCTCACTCCCCCACCTCTGCTGCCCCTAGGGACATGTATACCTGGTCCTCGCTCCCCCCCCTCTGCTGCCCCTGGGGACATGTATACCTGGTCTTCACTCCCCCCCTCTGCTGCCCCTAGGGACATGTATACCTGGCATTCACTCCCCCACCTCTGATGCCCCTAGGGACATGTATACCTGGCATTCACTCCCCCACCTCTGCTGCCCCTAGGGACATGTATACCTGGTCCTCACTCCCCCACCTCTGCTGCCCCTAGGGACATGTATACCTGGTCCTCACTCCCCCCCCCCCCTCTGCTGCCCCTGTGGACATGTATACCTGGTCCTCACTCCCCCACCTCTGCTGCTGCTGGGGACATGTAAACCTGGTCCTCACTCCCCCACCTCTGCTGCCCCTAGAGACATGTATACCTGGTCCTCACTCCCCCACCTCTGCTGCCCCTAGGGACATGTATACCTGGTCCTCACCCCCCCCCCCTCTGCTGCCCCTGGGGACATGTATACCTGGTCCTCACTCCCCCCCTCTGCTGCCCCTAGGGACATGTATACCTGGCATTCACTCCCCCACCTCTGATGCCCCTAGGGACATGTATACCTGGTCCTCACTCCCCCACCTCTGCTGCCCCTAGAGACATGTATACCTGGTCCTCACTCCCCCACCTCTGCTGCCCCTAGGGACATGTATACCTGGTCCTCACCCCCCTCCCCCTCTGCTGCCCCTGGGGACATGTATACCTGGTCCTCATTCCCCCCCTCTGCTGCCCCTAGGGACATGTATACCTGGCATTCACTCCCCCACCTCTGCTGCCCCTAGGGACATGTATACCTGGTCCTCACTCCCCCACCTCTGCTGCCCCTAGGGACATGTATACCTGGTCCTCACTCCCCCCCCTCTGCTGCCCCTGGGGACATGTATACCTGGTCCTCACTCCCCCCCCCTCTGCTGCCCCTAGGGACATGTATACCTGGCATTCACTTCCCCACCTCTGCTGCCTCTAGGGACATGTATACCTGGCATTCACTCCCCCACCACCGCTGCCCCAGGGACATGTATACCTGGTCCTCACTCCCCCCCTCTGCTGCCCCTAGGGACATGTATACCTGGTCCTCACTCCCCCACCTCTGCTGCCGCTGGGGACATGTATACCTGGTCCTCACTCCCCCCCTCTGCTGTCCCTAGGGACATGTATACCTGGCATTCACTCCCCCACCTCTGCTGCCCCTAGGGACATGTATACCTGGCATTCACTCCCCCACCTCTGCTGCCGCTGGGGACATGTATACCTGGTTCTCAGTCCCCCCCTCTGCTGCCCCTAGGGACATGTATACCTGGTCCGCACTCCCCCCCTCTGCTGCCCCTAGGGACATGTATACCTGGTCCTCACTCCCCCACCTCTGCTGCCGCTGGGGACATGTATACCTGGCATTCACTCCCCCAACTCTGCTGCCGCTGGGGACATGTATACCTGGCCCTCAGTCCCCCCCTCTGCTGCCCCTAGGGACATGTATACCTGGTCCTCACTCCCCCCTCTGCTGCCCCTAGGGACATGTATACCTGGTCCTCACTCCCCCACCTCTGCTGCTGCTGGGGACATGTATACCTGGCATTCACTCACCCACCTCTGCTGCCCCTAGGGACATGTATAGCTGGTCCTCACTCCCCCACCTCTGCTGCCCCTAGGGACATGTATACCTGGCATTCACTCCCCCACCTCTGCTGCCCCTAGGGACATGTATACCTGGCATTCACTCCCCCACCTCTGCTGCCGTTGGGGACATGTATACCTGGCATTCACTCCCCCACCTCTGCTGCCCCTAGGGACATGTATACCTGGCATTCACTCGCCCACCTTTGCTGCCCCTAGGGACATGTATACCTGGCATTCACTCCCCCACCTCTGTTGCCCCTAGGGACATGTATACCTGGTCCTCACTCCCCCACCTCTGCTGGCGCTGGGAACATGTATACCTGGTCCTCACTCCCCCCCCTCTGCTGCCCCTAGGGACATGTATACCTGGTCCTCACTCCCCCACCTCTGCTGCCGCTGGGGACATGTATACCTGGCATTCACTCCCCCCCCCCTCTGCTGCCCCTAGGGACATGTATACCTGGCATTCACTCCCCCACCTCTGCTGCTGCTGGGGACATGCATACCTGGCATTCACTCCCCCACCTCTGTTGCCCCTAGGGACATGTATACCTGGTCCTCACTCCCCCACCTCTGCTGCCCCTAGGGACATGTATACCTGGTCCTCACTCCCCCCCTCTGCTGCCCCTAGGGATATGTATACCTGGTCCTCACTCCCCACCTCTGCTGCCGCTGGGGACATGTATACCTGGTCCTCACTCCCCCCCTCTGCTGCCCCTAGGGACATGTATACCTGGTCCCCACTCCCCCACCTCTGCTGCCGCTGGGGACATGTATACTTGGCATTCACTCCCCCACCTCTGCTGCCCCTAGAGACATGTATACCTGGTCCTCACTCCCCCACCTCTGCTGCCCCTAGGGACATGTATACCTGGCATTCACTCCCCCACCTCTGCTGCCCCTAGGGACATGTATACCTGGTCCTCACTCCCCCCCCTCTGCTGCCCCTAGGGATATGTATACCTGGTCCTCACTCCCCAAATCTGCTGCCGCTGGGGACATGTATACCTGGTCCTCACTCCCCCACCTCTGCTGCTGCTGGGGACATGTATACCCGGCATTCACTCCCCCACCTCTGCTGCCCCTAGGGACATGTATACCTGGTCCTCACTCCCCCACCTCTGCTGCCCCTAGGGACATGTATACCTGGTCCTCACTCCCCCCCTCTGTTGCCTCTAGGGACATGTATACCTGGTCCTCACTCCCCCACCTTTGTTGCCCCTAGGGACATGTATACCTGGCATTCACTCCCCCACCTCTGCTGCCCCTAGGGACATGTATACATGGTCCTCACTCCCCAACCTCTGCTGCCCCTAAGGACATGTATACCTGGTCCTCACTCCCCCACCTCTGCTGCCGTTGGGGACATGTATACCTGGCATTCACTCCCCCACCTCTGCTGCCGCTGGGGACATGTATACCTGGGATTCACTCCCCCACCTCTGCTGCCTCTAGGGACATGTATACCTGGTCTTCACTCCCCCCCCCCCCCCTCTGCTGCTCCTAGGGACATGTATACCTGGCATTCACTCCCCCACCTCTGCTGCGGTTGTGGACATGTATACCTGGCATTCACTCCCCCACCTCTGCTGCCTCTAGGGACATGTATACCTGGTGTTCACTCCCCCACCCCTGCTGCCGCTGGGGACATGTATACCTGGTCCTCACTCCCCCCCTCTTCTGCCCCTAGGGACATGTATATATGGCATTCACTCCCCCACCTCTGCTGCCCCTAGGGACATGTATACCTGGTCTTGACTCCCCCACCTGTGCTGCCCCTAGAGATATATGTAAATGTGGTTTTCACCACCCCGCTACTCCTAGGGGTATGTGTATATCTGATTTTCACTGCTCTCTCTCTGCTGCGAGGACGTCCCTAGGAATGTGTATTTCTGCTTCCTCTAGGGATGTGTGTATCTGATTTGCAATACCCTGTCTCTGCTGGGAGGCTGTCCCAGGGATGTGTATATCTGATTTTCAATACCCTGACTCTACTGGGAGGCTGTCCCTAGGGATGTGTGTGTCTGCTTCCTCTAGGAGTGTGTATATCTGGTCTGCACTTCCCTCTTCTCTGCTACGAGACATTTTGTTCGTCTCTAGCCCTCTCTCGCCTCACCAGACTCCGCTGTTCTGACGGGGTCTGCTCCATGCACTTTTGAGACCCCCCCCACCCCCAGGTACCCTGAGCTGAGATTCCTTCCTGGAGCATCTCGCATGGGAGGATGCAGCATGGTGGACTGTGTGTGCTGATGGATTATGAGTGAATAAGGCTCGGCTCCCATGCTCTGGGATCCCTCCGCCTTGCACTGGTGGTTAAACCACCTCCAGGCTCCTAATCCAGTCAATCCGTCATTTTAAATCTGGCTTGAGACGGCTATAATGTTTCACAGAAATAATATTAACTCAGAGAGAGGAATACAAACTTCACATGCATATTTATCAGCCATTGGTTGATTGTAACTGTCAATCATGTATTCTGGAGATGTTCCCTAAATCATAAGGCGCAGCAACCCAGGGAGTGTAATAGTAGTGACGTCAGAGGGTAACACAACCTGTATTTTTTATCTGAAACCATCTCTCCTGTTGATGTGACAACTCCCAGCATCATCCTGGTCTGGTCACATACCTTACTCACATTCCAGATGTCACTAAAGTTACCTTCGAGACCCCTGAGCCGCCACCTGGCATGTATGACCTCTCACCTCCCACCCTGGAGACTACAATTATGCACTCAAGTAATTTAATGAAGATGTTTTAAAACTTTGCTAACTTCGTGTACGTGCGTGCGACATAACTCAGCCATCACCTCGTTTCTCTTTTAATTCACCAGTCTCCGCCGTCCGGCGCTACTTGGAGAGGTGATAACCAAAAATACTGAATGTGCCTAAAAGTGAATTTTAAAAACAGATTTATGGCAGCAAATGACTCTTAAAAAGAGAACCATGATAATGGGGTGAAGGGCGCAGTGGGGGAGCAGTTGGGGGAGAAGTCAGTATGGGGAAGCGAGGGAGCAGCCTTAGAAGGGTGCTAGTACAAAAAATGAATTACAATAAAGAATATAATTTACACTTAGGAGCAAGTTTACTACTTTTTGGCTATTCACAAAATCTGAGTATAAATTTACTCCAAATATGGAACTTACATGTTTCCACCAACTTTAAGGACCTGGAGGGTATTCGTAAACTGCCGGGGTTATTCACAAATTTGACTAATTTACACATGCAAGTTAGTCTTACACATTTGAGTAACTTTACACCCAGGTTTTGGTTATAGCCAAAAGTGGTAAAGTGACTCAAAAGTGTAAGTGTAAACTACACATGTAAATTACTCAAAAGCGTAAGTTACCTTTTAGCACATGTAGTTTGTGAGTGGCCCGGGCCATTAATTTGCTGTAAATGTACGCTCAGATTTTGTGAATAGCAGTCAACTGCCTCAAAAGTGCAAATTATTCAAAAGAGTAACTTACCTTTGTGAATCAGGCCCTAAATAATGTTTTTCTGTTTATTTGTCTATCAGGGGATTATGCAGATGGCAAATTACACAAAGAAACAGACCAGGTGTGAATGTTGCTCTCTATGTTCTGAAATTATCTAACAGCAGGTAGGTAATGTAGCCAGGTCACCCACAGAGCAGTAGCCTTTGGTTAGCTGTCTGGGAACTGTTACGTAGCCGCAGTCACCTCATTACAAGGTAGAGAAGACCTGATGTCAGTGAGGTGCACCTAGGTGATGTCATCATGCCCGCTCCACCTGAGAAGTTAGAATTTCAAGATGGTGGTTAAGGACTTTGTGAGGAAGGGCTTGGCCTGAGACACAGTTGTTTTCTTGCTCTGTGGTCCAGAGCTGCTTGTAGCTTCTTTGAGCAGACATCAGCTCCTAGAAGAAAGGATATCTGTTTATGTCATCATGCCCGCTCGACCTGCGAAGGTAGAATTTGAAGATGTTGGTTAAGGACATTGTGGGGAAGGTCCTGAGACATTTGTTTTTTTGCTCGGTGGTCCAGCGCAGGTGGTAGCTTCCTTGAGAAGACATCAACTCCTAAAAGAAAGGATCTCTGTGTATGTCATCATGCCTGCTCCACCTGAGAAGGTGGAATTTCAAGATGGTGGTTAAAGACTTTGTCAGGAAGGGCTTGGCCTGAGACACAGTTGTTTTTTGCTCTTTGGTCCAGAGCTGCTTGTAGCTTCCATTAGCAAGCATCAGCTCCCTGAAGAAAGGACCTCTGTGTATGTCATCATGCCCGCTAGACCTGAGAAGGTAGAATTTGAAGATGGTAGTTAAGGACTTTGTGGGGAAGGCCCTGAGACAGTTGTTTTCTTGCTCTATGGTCCAGAGCATGTGGTAGCTTCCTCTAGCAGACATCAGCTCCATGAAGAAAGATCTCTGTGTAGCAGTCCGGCTGTGGAATCATTAGTGGTCTCCCTTCCCGTGCTGAGGAGGGTACATCCTCCTCCCAAAAGCACAGGACTCTTGTGAAGCCTCATCTGCTGCAGGAAGTGGATGGATCAGGCCCCCACAGCTTCTCCCCTGCTGGACCAGGCAGATGCTGCAAGGTCACCCCCTCTCTCCTGGGTCCACTCCTTGGAGGTCTGGGCACTGAGCTGGCCCCTCCTCACTTCCCTGAACTTCTGTTTAGACAATTTGTAGACGTGAGCCTGTACTATATTGAAGTGCTACGTAGCCTGATGAATCCAAAAACTGCTCTGATCTACATCAGGCTTCTTGGCGCACTGCCACAGTTTGTGGTTCTTTCAGTGTTGGACGTAGCTTGGCCAACATGAAAGATGTCAGTGCCCTGCGCGAGGCTGAAGGACAAGCTTCAAGCATGGTGCATCAAATGAACCTGCAGATAAGCAGAAGATGCTCCAGTGAGAGTGAGAAGAGACGCCGTCAAGGATGGAAAGAATCGGTTTGAGCGCCTCTGAAACTCTTGGTAAATGGCACTTTTTCTTGTTCTTGCAGAAATTAAGGCCCATATTTATACTTTTTGACGCAAACCAGCGCCGGCTAACACCATTCCTACATGCCATGCGGGTGCATTATTTAAGGAATGACGTTAGCCGGCGCTGCGGACTGGGTTGAGTCACTAAAAATGACTCAAACCAGGCAGCGCCGGCGTAGGGGAAAATGGAGGTTGTGCATCAAAAAATCATGCCTCAAACTGGACTTGTGCCATTTTATGACGCACAACCCCCATTGAAATGACTCCTGTCTTAGCAAAGACAGGAGTCATGCCCCCTTGCCCAATGGCCATGCCCAGGGGACTCCTGTCCAGGCGTTAAAACAGCGCACATCAGGCTGTGTGCCGGTTTTTAAGACCCGCCCTCTCCTGTGCGTCAAAATGACGCGGGAGTATAAATAAGGCGCACAGGCCTTAAAGTCATTTTTGGGGCGGGAACGCCTACCTTGCATGTAATTAACGCAAGGCAGTTTCCTGCATCCAAAAAATGACTCACACTGAGGAATTTTGACATCCACGGGCTTCAAAGTTTAAATATGGTGCACGGTTTGCGCCAAATGTGCGTCAAAATATTTGACGCCCGTTTGGCGCAAACAGAGTATAAATATGCCCCCAAGTTCACGAAATGAGCTACATGGACAGCTGGAGAGCGAGTGCCAGTTCATGATTTTTGGGGAGGAGCTGTGATCAGGCACCTATCCAGACCATAGCAGCCTTCTTTGCTGCAGCTGCTGGTGGTCTGCTGAGCCATGAGCTATTGTGGAGCTGCTGAAATGTTTACAGGTACTGATGTGCTCCTCTGTTTGCTGTTACGAGGACAACATCACTGAGGTTTCTCCAGGTATTCGTCAGGCTTTTGCACTGTGTTATGACATCATCTGTCTGAATCACATGGGGCAGATTTACAAGCCCCTCGTGCCTGTTAGCGCCGCCTTATTGTAATTTTCCTTAACGCTAAGGCAGAGCTAAGTAGGCCATCCCCATGCCATATTTACAAAGTGGCTCAATGCATGCAACCCCTGGCACCACATACGCCTACACCAGGCATAATGTGTGAAAGGGGGTGTTGCCCCGCAGGGAAGCCTGAAAAAATGCTGCAGTGAAATTTACAAGATTTCATGGCGCTTTATTTCTCTCGCACCAAGGCAGGCATTAAAGTGATGCTCCTGTATTGGCCGAATGGCCTGCTTTAGCAACACAAAAGGATGATGGACGGAGCGCTGAACAATGCAAGCACTCACCCCCAGTCACAGATCTGGGTTTAACCCATTGTTCTTTTGCTCACCATGCCACCCCAGTTTGGACCCAGCCATATGCAAATCAGTCTTGACCCTGTTCCTCATGGGTACAGTCCAGCCCGAACTGCTAGGCCAGGTCCTCCCTGGACCGGAAACAAGTATCCTGGGACCGGTTTCAGGGTTTCACCCTTAATCAGCCAGGCTAGCTTGAATCCTGTGGCAAAGTGAGCAAGGGACCCACATCTGGGCATACCCTTCCCACTTAGGGCAACTTTAGCAACACAAAAGGATGATGGACGGAGTGCTGAACAATGCAAGCACTCACCCCCAGTCACAGATCTGGGTTTAATCCATCGTTCTTTTGCTCACCATGCCACCCCAGTTTGGACCCAGCCATATGCAAATCAGTCTTGACCCTGTTCCCCATGGGTGCAGTCAAGCCCGAACTGCTAGGCCAGGTCCTCCCTGGACCGGAAACAAGTATCCTGGGACCGGTTTCAGGGTTTCACCCTTCATCAGCCAGGCTAACTTGAATCATGTGGCAAAGTGAGCCGATGGGCCGCCCTGTGCTTTGCTGCAGTTAGCGCCAAAAGTTTTGGCGATAGTGCATCAAAGTGTCGCAATAGTGTCAAAAACATTGACGCCGCTGTGGTTACGACCGACACGGCGTGCCACATTGTAAATTTGGCTGAACCATGGTGTCATTATGGGGGCACAGGGGGACACAAGACAAGTGGCGCACCTGGCCCGATGTGCTGGTGTCTTGTAAATACGCCCAATGGTTTCTGAGAGGGACCCAGTGTCGAGCCATGCATTCAAGGTTCAGGAATTCAACAATAATTTCTTTCTATGCTGTTATTTCACTTTATTGTAGTTTGTGCAACAGATACAGCTCCAAACAAGGTCACCTGGCTCATGTTTCTGTCTGTAATTCAAACTTTTCATCCCATTTGCAGGAACCATGGGCTCTGTGTAATGGGCTCCCTTGGCAGAGGCGCGCCTTCTCCAGGTAGATGCTCTACTCTGGTGCAGAGACCACCTTATTCTTGGTTTCCGGCCACAATGAAGGTATCAGGTCAATCTCAGCATATGCAGACTTTCACCATGTAACTACTTTGTAGAAGGATGACACTATCTCGGACCTGTTTTAAAATGCAATAGTCCTTTTTTCTTTTATTAGATTATTATATTTATCTTAGAACATGATATTTAATTATCTTTTATTTAATTGATATATTTTTTGCTCCCACAACAACTTATTCAATGTATTTTTCTTGTATTATATTTGTTTTATTTTGTAAAAATAATGTATTATTGCTTTCAGCTACAAGTCTTACTGAAACATTTATCAAAAAGTCGCACAACACAGCAAGACAATTGCTGCACTGCGTTGCATGACAAGGAGAGACCAAAAATGTGCCATATCTACTAAGATATGACACACTCCTGGTCTCCGCTGCCCTAGTGCACCAAGTGCTGCCTAGCCCCAATGCAGGCACCTTTGCGCTATGGTGCAAGGGTGCCTACGTTACAGTCAGGATTGTGTTTGTGCAGGAAGGTCGCCCTTCCTGTGCAACAATAATATTCTGAGGCATTTTCCTATTCTATGGGTGCTTCATTCTGCAGCACACATAGGTGAAATGACAAGGAACAGTAAAGATTTTTCTCCTCGATAAGACTCTGTTGGGTAGACATACTATTTTGATGCATTTCCAGGTTTACTTTTCTTAGTAACTGAGGGATTGCATCAAAATCCATGGATGCCTGTTGGGAACGCCCACATGCCACCCATGGAATGCCTTTCCGAAGCAGAGTAATGCAATGCAGCATTACTCTGCATTTACTATGCCACGCAAAGCCATGCAAGGTGTGTTTTTGCGGCTTAGTAAATCCAACTAAAGGTCTTCCTTTACCTTACGTCACCTTGTGTGATGGAAGGGCAACGCAGGCCCTTAGTAAATCTGGAGCAGAAAGTTTAAAAAAAACAACACAAGAATTTCAGTGAACCTTTGCTGCAATACTGCAGAACTTCATTTTCGGGGTAGGTGAAATGGGGTAAAAAGGGCATGAAGAAGGGTTTGGGTAGGTCTAGCATAAGATTAAAGCACCTTCCATGTGATGCACAGAGAGACCGTCAATGGTTTTGGGTGGGTACAACTGAGGCTCCAGCATGAGAGAGCCTGGGGTCAAACGTGTATGGAGCTCCCAGGCTCCAGAATGGGAAATTCACTTCCTTAGGATGTGGGTGGGATTCACCGCAGGAACTCCCAGTGTTGGGAATGGGCCGATCAGACTCGGGAAGCTGCTGCAGGGACATAATAAATGGGTGGTAGTCACAAGTACAAAATATAGGAAGAGCTCAGTGACTTGGAAAAAGATAATCTGCAGGAAAACAGTAGCTCCCAAGGACTGATTCTAATATCCATTAAATATATCGCTTTATTCACTGAAAAAAACAAAAGTTCAAGTAACATTATAGTTAGGTGAAAACTTCAGTGACGATGTAATGTTTTACCCGAAAAAAATTAATTTGCCAGTTATAGTTATCTGAAGTAACTATAACTCTCACCCCCGCCATGCACAGTGATGTCACCAATGTTGTCATTTCAGATGGTGCAGTGATGTCATCAAGGGTGTCACAGAACATGTCATCAGTGATGTTATGTGAACTAAGTAGCAGTGCATCAGGCCATTTTTTCTTTTTCGGTGCAATCTTGTGGGTGTCCCCCGAGATCATGGCAAAAACTTTTTTTTTTCAATTTTGGAACGAGGAGTTAGGGAGGTAGGGTATGCCTTCTCCTCCTTTTATGTCTTTTTTCACTATTTCCAAGGCAGGGGACTAAGTCCGCGACGTCCAGTAATGGCTGCGCAACATTTTCTTTCATGGTGCGGCCAGCCAACCAGGGCACTCGCTGAGCAAGGTGGCCTAATTGAAAAAAGCTCCCTGGGCCAATCACAATGCTCTCTTTTAAGTTGAGCTTCCAGCACTCTTGTGGGAGTCCCTCAAACCCAACTGTCCAGATATGGCAATATATTTGTGCCTTCATTTCTCACGACTGATTTACACCAAATCACAAAAAGCACGCTTTCTGGATGAAGCTCTAGCTCCAGACAAATTTGGTGTAATTCCGTTCAGTAGTTTTTGCGGTATCGCTGTTCCAAAAAGTCTTTGAGAAATGCACATGGATTTTGCATTTAAGGACTCCCCTTTTTCTCTTTCCTCACTTGACGGATCACCCCAAAACGTTCTGTGAAGAGACTAGACAAAAAAAAGCACTTTTTAGGAAAGTTCGGTTATTGTATATCCCACATGGTGAGTTAGTATAAGGCAGTGGTTGTGCAACAAATGTCCAGGCTGAATTTGATTCAAGATTAGAAAGCACTTATTACTTATCTGCCTCTGCAACCTCTCAATCATTCTTGGACCCTGTTGGTATAAATTTGTAGGTCTTATCAGAACAAGAGGGGCTTTTCAGACTGCACCATATGAATCTGAGGCCCTTATTTATACTTTTTTAGCGCCGCGTTTATGCCGCTTTTTGACGCAAAAACGGCAAAAACTTACAAAATACAATTGTATTTTGTAAGTTTGCGCTGTTTTTGCGTCAAAAAGCGACGCAAATGCGGCTCAAAAATTTTATAAATATGGGCCTGAATTCTTTAATGGCAAGGGTCCTTACCTACCAAGGGTTGTAGCGTTTGCAGAATCTCCAAATCAATAAATCAGAGAGTTTGCAAATGCTAAAACCCTTTTAGAAATGCACTAAACTCAATAAATCAGAGGTTTTTCAAATCCCTAAACTGAATTTCTGCTAGATCAGTAGAAGACACACCGGGTGTGGGTGTGGTGATGGAATCACCCCCACATAGCGCTTAAAGTGGGTGTAAGAAGTCCCCAGGCGCAGAACACACAACACTGCACCACCCATGGAATTTTAACGCTGAGAGGTGTTGAAGAGGGGAAATTTAATTTTTTACCTTTTTACAACAATTGAAGAATGGATCATTTGAAGTTAATGAGATGTAGGCCTGGGCATATTTTGTATTTAAAATGAATACATGGATTTAAAAGAGTTGAAGGTCCTTGTACAAGTAGAGGGGTGCACGTGCAAGGCTTTGGGATAGTGCTTAGAGGGCAGGCAGGCCTTTATAAAGTCACAGTGAAGTGTGAGTGAAAGTGGATGGAGCCCCTGTAGGGATATGTCGATGCCACATAAAGGTATTACAGGAGCATTAATAGGGCCTGCATTTGCTCACAGTAAACTGGACACACTCTTTGATGTCATGACAAAGCAGGGTTCCGCTCAGTTCAATATCTATATGTGAAATCTCATTGTCCATCCCAAAATGTCTGTGTCTGCAGCAGGAAGATGAAACTCTGAGCTTTAAAATTCCAACAAATCGACCCCAAGAGGCCGCTGTGGTTCCCTTTTCACTATGTAAGCTTTCAGGTAGTCCAGCCCTCCGGCCTCTTGCGTTGCCTGACATCATGGCGCTGTAACCTAGGCGTGCACTGTTTTCACAAGGACACACCCTTGGAGCTCATGATTTCACTAGTGCGATGGGGACGCGGATCACTATTCCCACTGGTAATCCTGGGATACTTAGGCCCATATTTATACTTTTTTAGAGCCGCATTTGCATCATTTTTTGACGCAAAAGCGGCACAAACTTTCAAAATACAATTGTATTTTGTAAGTTTGTGCCGCTTTTGCGTCAAAAAGTGACGCAAATGCGACACTAATAAAGTATAAATACAGGCCTTAGGGCCTGATTGATTTCGGCGGATGGATAACTCTGTCACAACGGGATATGCGGCCACCGACATGTAAATCCCATTACATCCTATGGGACTTTTATTTCGGCGGATGGATAACTCTGTCATAATGCTGACGGATATCCCGTACACCGACATATAAATCCCACTATATGCTATGGGACTTTCATTTCGGCGGACGGATAGCTCTGTCACAACAGTGACGGATATCTCGTCCACCGACATATAAATCCCATTATATCCTATGGGACTTATATTTCGGTGGACGGGATATCCGTCAACGCTGTGATGATGTGACCCGTCCGCTGAGATCTAAATCAGGCCCAAAGACTCACAAATCTCCTGCTTCCCTTTCATTCTCCGTCCCTGAATCGTTTAGGACTGACGAGCTCCAAAAGCTTCTGATTTTAATATTATTAAATATGTAAAATACCTATAGAGGCTATCAGCCAGCTGCTTTTATCCATTGGTCTGTCAGTGTGTCATTCACATGTTTGCTCCGCCTACCACAGTCAGTCCACGTCAGTTATTGGCTTAGATCTGTGTGAGTGACAGCATTCTGCCTGTGCTCACACACAGGAAGTTGTCCCCTTGTACTGTTTTACAAACAACATTCACAAACATTGGCAAAGCCAAAAGTTGGAAGCCAACATCATACCTGGGGCTGTGATATAGAAGTGCCCCGGGGGTGCAACGGCGTTTGTGCCCGCTTTGCACACCCGTGGGGCACTTTGGTATTACAGAAAGGACCACAGATGCCTGGCACAAACAAGAATGCGCCACATTCTATATTATGGCTCCCGGGGGCCTGACAAATGCTTGTTCCGTTGTGACTGCGCATGTATTTTGTTATTTGTGACTTTGACAACAAACCACAAATGCCCTTGTTCCTGAGAAAACCCTTTCAAATCTGGTAAACCACGGGTAATATATTGACATTTTATTAAAGCCAGCCTGGGCCATCAGAACTGTGTGGCACTGACCCTGACTGAAACCAGCCCCAGCCTCTCAGCTTCTTGAACTAGGCCTTGACTTCTCGCCCACGTCTCCCTGGGGGGTCGAGGGGGCTTGGGAGGGCACATGCCCATCATAGGCCGAGCACCCCTGTCCTGGCTGCTCGGAGACCCCAGCGCTCTCATCTTTGGTGGGGCCTGGCCGTCACGGCGACTTCAGTGATGAAGGACATGCAGACCCTCGTGGCCAGGGTGGCCCTGGGCATCCAGCCTGGTCCACGAGGCCTTTCAAACATCTTAATTCCCTCTCCACCACCCTCCAGCAGCGGCCTCATCCCTCCACAGCCCCCCTTTGACACGCATTTCATTTTTAAAGCGCTCCTCGGAGTTAAGTTCCGTGATCTGCACGGTACACGTGCTTTGCAGCAGGCACATTAACCCCATGCGCCTATTTATCATGAGTCTAAACTGTAACTAGACAAAATTGTGATCTCTCACATTAGGATCATTAATCACCAGAGTTATTGTGACATTTTAATTGTTGCCTGAAACCTGCTGCACCAACAAGGAAGTTCACCTGCTTTTACACCAAAAGTTTTTTTTAACCACACCGCCGCTCACTAAAGTCAGTGCCGGGTGCCGCTGCACCGGTCACATCGCCCTAAAGCCGTCCCTGAAGCGCAGACCCTCATGGCTTGCTCATGAAAGCTGCGCCTAAGCCGTCCAATTCTGTGACACGGGGTGAGAGGGATTATGCGTGTGTGAGGTTACTGGGTAGCGCTTACGTAATTACTGTTCCAAGAAGGAATCTGGGCACATGTCCTTTGTACACATTTGTTCCGTATGTGCTGACAATTCACGAACAATAGTACCTTTAAGAGCTGGCAAACAGAGTCCATTGTACTGTGATAATAGCCCTCAGCAGCTGCGAGAACCAAACCCGGCACCTCTTCCAAGAAGTGGAAGGGAAGCCTCAGATCCCATTCCTAGAGCCGGAAGAGCCCGTTCCTAAACTGACACCACCAGGAGGGCACTGGGAGCCACGCCTGGCACTGAGAGTGCCACGAGGCCCTCACGCCCTCACATGCGCTTGGAGTGCGCAAAGCAGAGGCGACACTCTGTGATGATAGACACCTAAATCAATCAACCAATCGGTATTTGTAAAGCGCTGCTATTCACCCATGATGGTATCCAGGCGCTGGGATACTTTACAGCCTTGTGTGTAAAACTCCCCCATGGCCTTACATCAACTGTCACCTCTCACCCACTCCTGTCCGTCCAGGCCTCAGATATGATGACCCCTGACCTCTCTTAGCACACTGATGCAGAACTCCAACCTGAGCTGTAACTCAATCAATCAAAAAATTTATTAAGCGCACTACTCACCCGAAAGGGTCTCAAGGCGCTGTGTGTGGAGGGGGTAGAGGGGATGCCATTTACTGCTGAAAAAGCCAAGTCTTAAGGTGCTTTCTGAAAGTCAGGAGGTCCTGGGTCTTGCGTAGGTTGGTGGGGAGGGAGTGCCAGGTCTTGGAGGCGAGGCAGGAGAAGGATCTGCCACCGGAGGTGGCACGTTGGATGCGGGGGACTGTGTCGAGGGCGAGGTCAGCGGAGTGGAGAAGTCGAGTAGTTGTGTGGAAGTTCACTCGTTCGTTGGGATGAGACTTGCGGCTGCGTTCTGTATTCGCTGGAGTTTTTGCTGAAGCTTGGCTGTGGTACCAGCATAGAGGGTGTTTCCGTATTCTAATATGTTACTCATGAGTGCATGGATGACAGTTTTTCTGGTTTCTATGGGAATCCATTTGAAGGTCTTCCTTTGCATGCAAAGGGTGTTGAAACAGGAGGATGATATGGTGTTGAGTTGCTGGGCCATGGAGAGAGATGAGTCTAAGATGATGCCAAGGTTGCGTGCGTGGGTGGAGGGTGATGGGGGTGATCCTAGGGTGGTGGGCCACCAGGAGTCGTCCCATACTGTCTTGTTGGGGGCGAAGATGATGATTTCTGTTTTGTTGGAGTTGAGTTTGAGGTGGCTTGCTGTCATCCATTTGGCAATGTTGAGGAGTCCAGCGTGGAGGTTTGTCTTGGCGGTGGAAGGGTTCCTGGTGAGGGAGATGATGAGCTGGGTATCGTCTGCGTACGAGATGATGGTGATTCCGTGGGAGCGGAGGACGTTGGCGAGCAAGGTCAGGTAAATGTGAAGAGGGTAGGGCTGAGGGAGGATCCTTGGGGCACCCCGCAGATGATCTTAGTTGCTGGGGACTGGAAGGGAGGGAGGCAGACTTTCTGGGTTCTTTCGGCGAGGAAGGAGGTGAGCCAGTCCAGGGCCTTGTGCCGGATTCCTTCATCGAAAAGGCGTGTGCCGAGGATTTGGTGACATATAGGCCCTCATTGCAACCTTGGCGGGCGGCGGCGCTTTTCACTGTCTGTTGTGCAGACAGTGAAACGCAGGGTGGGGATGTGCCCTTCCCGCCAGCCTTTCCATGGCGGTCTTTACCGGGAAGGGGAGTCATAATCACCAGGGCAGCGCTGCAAGCAGCACTGCCCTGGTGGATTATAACCGCCGGGACAACCATGGCGGGAAACCGCCGGTCCCGGCGGTACGATTGCAACGCTACCGCCGCAGTCATAATACAGCAAATGGCATGCTTGTGGACGGAGAGGGTGTTTAGGAGTATCCAGTTAAGGTGGTTGCAGGGGCTGTTGTTGTTGTGGTGCATGTTGGTGTTGTTGTGGTGCGTGTTGGTGTTGTTGTGGTGCCTGTTGGTGTTGTTGTGGTGCATGTTAGTGTTGTTGTGGTGCGTGCTAGTGTTGTGTTGCGTGTTGGTGTTGTTGGTGTTTGTGGGAGTGCAAGAGAAGTGGCATGCGTGACATGTGAAAGGTCCGTGTGTGTGCTTGGGGTTGGCCTGAGCGCAGGCGGGATGTTGTCCTGGGTTGAGGGCGTGGAGTTTGGTGGAGGAGTAATGCTGCCTTGGGGGGTCAGGGCAGCGAGGGCCTGAGGGACTGGCGCTGGGCGCGGTCCAGGCGTGGACCGGCGCAGACGGGCTTACCTCTGGCTCACCAATGGCGCGGCCGCGCCGCAGCCGCCATTAATAGGGGAGGTGGGAGGGAGGAGCAGCTGGGAGGCGGGAGGGAAGGGACCAATGGGTGCGCGAGGTGGGCGGGCCACAGGGGACGCAGCAGCAGGGATGAGGAGACCGGCAAGAGCCGGTTGAAAACGGGCAAGCACAACGAAACGGACTACAAAAATGGCACAGGGGCAGAATACAGCAGTAAGTAAAACGTAAAAACAATATGTAAAAACGAAATAATACAAAATGCAAAAACCAGTGAACAACCAGATATGCGTACCACTAGGCACCAGGGATGAGGTGCAGGCGGTTGCCTGCTGGTGGTGGAGGGCCTTGAACTCTTATTCCTGGCGGCAGACGGCGGGATCAGGGGCACGGAGGTGGCTGGTGGAGCCAAGTAGACTCCTGGCCAGAACCAAGTCAGGGGGTCACACTGGGCTCCGCACAGCAGCCGCCATTAAGAGGGGGAGGTGGGAGGGAGGGGCAGCTGGGAGGCGGGAGGGAAGGGACCAATGGGTGCGCAAGGGGGTGGGGCTGCAGGGGACGCAGCAGCAGGGATCAGGAGACCAGCGAGAGCCGGTTGAAAATGGGTGAGCACAACGAAACGGAAAAATGAAACTGACTACAAAAATGGCCGGGGGCAGAATACAGCAGTAAGCAAAACATAAAAACGATATGTAAAAACGAAATAACACAAAATGCAAAAAACAGGGAACAACCAGATATGCCGACCACTAGGCACTAGGGATGAGGCGCAGGCA
Organism: Pleurodeles waltl; assembly: GCF_031143425.1. Classification (NCBI taxonomy): domain Eukaryota; kingdom Metazoa; phylum Chordata; class Amphibia; order Caudata; family Salamandridae; genus Pleurodeles; species Pleurodeles waltl. The sequence continues at coordinate 12,492,483 of NC_090446.1, forward strand.
GGTGCCTGCGGGTGGTGGAGGGCCTCAAACTCTTATTCCTGGCAGCAGACTAGAACTAGAACTAGAATTAACTCAACTTTCCACAAGATTTGATGTTTGGACCAGCTGTCCTCACCAGCCCTGCCAGGCTTCCCGGGTCCGTGTGTGATGTGATGCTCCAGTCGAGGGTTTTTATTTTTTTAATTCTGAAATTTGTGGTCCTGTTTATTACATCATGAAAGAAGACTACACGTCCCAGAATTCAAATGAAAAACCTGGACTGGAGCAGCACATCACCCATGGAAACGTGGCAGCTACGCCTCACTGTTCTCGCCACACGACTCAAGAACAAAACACATGATCAAATGTCACAGCTCATGACGTTAACTCCTAGGCCTGCTACGTATGTCTCCCAGGGCAGTGACTTCTCTGCCCCAGGTGAAGGTGTGCTCCCTGGTGACATTGCATGGTCTCCAGACCCCTGTGTAATGGTGTACCTTGTGCCAGTGTGTCTGTGTGTTACTTGTCCTGTTGTCTCTGTTTACTTGTCTGGTGTGTGTGTTTACTTGTCTGGTGTGTGTGTTTACTTGTCTCAGTGTAATAGTGTCCCCTTCAGAGTGTGTGTGTATTACTTTCCTACTGTAATTTGTCCTGGTGTGTGTGTTTACTTATCTCAGTGTAATGGTGTTACCTGTTACAGTGTGTGTATGTTCTTCCCTCAGTGTTGCAATGTCCCGGTGTGGTTGTGCTATTGTCTCAGTGTAATAGTGTTCCCCTCGGAGTGTGTGTGTATTACTTGTCATGGTGTCTGTGTTTTAATTGTCTTGGTGTGTGTTTGCTTGTCTCGGTGTAGTGAAGTTATCTGTTACATAGTGTGTATGTTCTTGTCTCAGGGTGATTTTGTCGACTTCACAGTTTGTGTGTTTTATTTGTCCTACTGTCTGAGTTTTACTTGTCCCGGTGTGTGTGTGTTTACTTTTCTCAGTGTAATAGTGTCACCTGTTACAGTGTGTGTATGTTCTTGTCTCAGTGTAATAGTGTCACCTGTTACAGTGTGTGTATGTTCCCCTCTCAGTGTTACAATGTCCCTGTGTGTGTGCTCTTGTCTCAGTGTAATAGTGTCACCTGTTACAGTGTGTGTATGTTCCCCTCTCAGTGTTACAATGTCCCTGTGTGTGTCTGCTCTTGCCTCAGTGTAACAGTGTCACCTGTTACAGTGTGTGTATGTTCCTGTCTCAGTGTTACAATGTCCCTCTGTGTGTGCTCTTGCCCCAGTGTAACAGTGTCACCTGTTATAGTGTGTGTGTGTGTTCTTGTATCAGTGTTACAATGTCCCTCTGTGTCTGTTCTTGTCTCAGTGTAACAGTGTCACCTATTACAGTGTGTGTATGTTCCTGTCTCAGTGTTACAATGCCCCTATGTGTGTGCTCTTGTCTCAGTGTAATAGTGTCACCTATTACAGGGTGTGTATGTTCCCCTCTCAGTGTTACAATGTCCCTGTGTGTGTCTGCTCTTGTCTCAGTGTAACAGTGTCACCTGTTACAGAGTGTGTATGTTCCCCTCTCAGTGTTACAATGTCCCTGTGTGTGTCTGCTCTTGTTTCAATGTAATAGTGTCACCTGTTACAGAGTGTGCATGTTCCCGTCTCAGTGTTACAATGTCCCTGTGTGTGTGCTCTTGTCTCAGTGTAACAATGTCACCTGTTACAGTGTGTGTATCTTCTTGTATCAGTGTTACAATGTCCCTGTGTGTGTATGCTCTTGTCTCAGTGTAACAGTGTCACCTGTTACCGTGTGTGTATGTTCCCCTCTCAGTGTTACAATGTCCCTGTGTGTGTCTGCTCTTGTTTCAATGTAATAGTGTCACCTGTTACAGTGTGTATGTTCCCCTCTCAGTGTTACAATGTCCCTGTGTGTCTGCTCTTGTCTCAGTGTAATAGTGTCACCTGTTACAGTGTGTGTATGTTCCCCTCTCAGTGTTACAATGTCCCTGTGTGTGTATGCTCTTGTCTCAGTGTAATAGTGTAACCTGTTACAGTGTGTGTATGTTCCCCTCTCAGTGTTACAATGTCCCTGTGTGTGTCTGCTCTTGTCTCAGTGTAATAGTGTCACCTGTTACAGTGTGTGTATGTTCCCCTCTCAGTGTTACAATGTCCCTGTGTGTGTATGCTCTTGTCTCAGTGTAATAGTGTAACCTGTTACAGTGTGTGTATGTTCCCCTCTCAGTGTTGCAATGTCCCTGTGTGTGCCTGCTCTTGCCTCAGTGTAACAGTGTCACCTGTTACAGTGTGTGTATCTTCTTGTCTCAGTGTTACAATGTCCCTGTGCGTGTGCTCTTGCCTCAGTGTAACAGTGTCACCTGTTACAGTGTTGTGTATGTTCCCCTCTCAGTGTTACAATGTCCCTGTGTGTCTGCTCTTGCCTCAGTGTAATGGTGTCCCCTTCGGAGTGTGTGTGTTCACTTATCCTGGTGTGTGCGTTCACTTGTAATAGTGTCACCTGTTACAGTGTGTGTATGTTCCCCTCTCAGTGTTGCAATGTCCCTGTGTGTGCCTGCTCTTGCCTCAGTGTAACAATGTCACCTGTTACAGTGTGTGTATCTTCCTGTCTCAGTGTTACAATGTCCCTGTGTGTGTGCTCTTGCCTCAGTGTAACAGTGTCACCTGTTACAGTGTGTGTGTATGTTCCCCTCTCAGTGTTACAATGTCCCTGTGTGTCTGCTCTTGCCTCAGTGTAATGGTGTCCCCTTCGGAGTGTGTGTGTTCACTTATCCTGGTGTGTGCGTTCACTTGTAATAGTGTCACCTGTTGCAGTGTGTGTATGTTCCCCTCTCAGTGTTACAATGTCCCTCTGTGTGTGCTCTTGCCTCAGTGTAACAGTGTCACCTGTTACAGTGTGTGTATCTTCTTGTCTCAGTGTTACAATGTCCCTGTGTGTGTCTGCTCTTGCCTCAGTGTAACAGTGTCACCTGTTGCAGTGTGTGTATCTTCTTGTCTCAGTGTTACAATGTCCCTGTGTGTGTCTGCTCTTGCCTCAGTGTAACAGTGTCACCTGTTGCAGTGTGTGTATGTTCCTGTCTCAGTGTTACAATGTACCTCTGTGTGTGCTCTTGCCTCAGTGTAACAGTGTCACCTGTTACAGTGTGTGTGTGTGTTCTTGTATCAGTGTTACAATGTCCCTCTGTGTCTGTTCTTGTCTCAATGTAACAGTGTCACCTATTACAGTGTGTGTATGTTCCTGTCTCAGTGTTACAATGCCCCTATGTGTGTGCTCTTGTCTCAGTGTAATAGTGTCACCTATTACAGTGTGTGTATGTTCCCCTCTCAGTGTTACAATGTCCCTGTGTGTGTCTGCTCTTGTCTCAGTGTAACAGTGTCACCTGTTACAGAGTGTGTATGTTCCCCTCTCAGTGTTACAATGTCCCTGTGTGTGTCTGCTCTTGTTTCAATGTAATAGTGTCACCTGTTACAGAGTGTGCATGTTCCCGTCTCAGTGTTACAATGTCCCTGTGTGTGTGCTCTTGTCTCAGTGTAACAATGTCACCTGTTACAGTGTGTGTATCTTCTTGTATCAGTGTTACAATGTCCCTGTGTGTGTATGCTCTTGTCTCAGTGTAACAGTGTCACCTGTTACCGTGTGTGTATGTTCCCCTCTCAGTGTTACAATGCCCCTGTGTGTGTCTGCTCTTGTTTCAATGTAATAGTGTCGCCTGTTACAGTGTGTGTATGTTTTCCCTCTCAGTGTTACAATGTCCCTGTGTGTCTGCTCTTGTCTCAGTGTAATAATGTCACCTGTTACAGTGTGTGTATGTTCCCCTCTCAGTGTTACAATGTCCCTGTGTGTGTATGCTCTTGTCTCAGTGTAATAGTGTAACCTGTTACAGTGTGTGTATGTTCCCCTCTCAGTGTTACAATGTCCCTGTGTGTGTCTGCTCTTGTCTCAGTGTAATAGTGTCACCTGTTACAGTGTGTGTATGTTCCCCTCTCAGTGTTGCAATGTCCCTGTGTGTGCCTGCTCTTGCCTCAGTGTAACAGTGTCACCTGTTACAGTGTGTGTATCTTCTTGTCTCAATGTTACAATGTCCCTGTGTGTGTGCTCTTGCCTCAGTGTAACAGTGTCACCTGTTACAGTGTGTGTGTGTTCCCCTCTCAGTGTTACAATGTCCCTGTGTGTCTGCTCTTGCCTCAGTGTAATGGTGTCCCCTTCGGAGTGTGTGTGTTCACTTATCCTGGTGTGTGCGTTCACTTGTAATAGTGTCACCTGTTACAGTGTGTGTGTTTTCCTTGTCTCACTATACTGGTGTCCCCTTCGGAGTGTGTGTGTTGCACTGATTCCAGCTGCATTTTACTTGTGTCACTGTTTTAGTATTTACTCCCTCAGTTTGCATGTTTTACATGTCACAGTGTGTGTGCTTTACTCGCACCTGTGTCCTTACTGTGCTGCTCTATGATAAAATGAATGTTTCTTGAACCAGTTTTGTTCCTCCTAGATACTTTGATTGTCTCCTCTGTTGTACAGAGTGTGTTCACCTCCTGTGTGTGTTATTTTATAATAATAAGTGTCAGATGTTGAGCTGTGAACGGGTCCTGAAGCCACCATTGGAATGGGCTCTGTTTCATCCTTTCATCAGAGTATGATGACTGTTACTCCAAGATTAGTCACCAGTGCTGAGCATTGCAATGGACTCTGTTTCATCCTTTCATCAGAGTATGATGATTGTTACTCTAAGTTTAGTCATTAGTACCCGGATGATTTGGAATGGTTTCTGCATCCTTTCAGTGTAGGGACTGTTACTCCAGGATTAGTCATCAGTACTGAGCATTGGAATGGACACTGCTTTCATCTTTTGAGCAGAGTGTAAGGACAGTTACTAGAAGATTACTCATCAGTACCATTCATTGGAGTGGACTTTGCTCTCATTCCTTGAGCAGGCAACAACCATTTACTGTGTGAGTATTGGACAGTACCTCACATTGGAAGAGGTACTGCTTTCATCCTTTGAGCAGGATGTAAAGACTGTTACCTTTTGAGTAGTCATCAGTACCACAAATTGAAATGGTTCCTGCTTACATTCTTTCAGCAGAGTGTAAGTACTGTTACTTTAAGCTGTCATCAGATCCCTCCATTGGAATGGGCACTGCTTTCATCCTTTGAGCAGAGCACAAGGGTGGTTACTCTAGGATTAGTCATCAGTCTGCCTCAGTGCAATGCACGTTGCTCTCATTGCTTGAGTAGATTCAGATTGTCACTCTGACGCCTGAACAGTACCCCACATTGGAATTGATACTGATGATGAATGCTGCAGTGAAATGTTGTAAAGTTCACTGCACCATTTTTTCCGGCCTCTCTGTGGGGGAACGCCCCCTTGCATACATTATGTCTGATGCCGGCATAATGTGGCGCAAGGGGTTACAAATTGGCACAATGTAAGTATTGTGCCAGTTTGTCAATACGGTGCTGGGGAAAGCCCACCTTAGTGCTGCCTTAGCGTAAAAAAAAAATTACGCTATGGCTACACGGGGTGGCAATAGGGCCTTGTAAATATGTCCCCAAATACTTCACAAACAACGCAAGTGACAAACATGTTTGAGAAGTGTGTTGTATTAGGCAGTGAGGCTCTAAGTCATCCTCTTACTGGCGTCTTCTTAGTATCCGCCTTTCGTCCAACTATGGCTGAGAGCTCACATCTATAGTCCCCAATGCACTAAGGGCTTCATTTACAAGGCCTTTAAACCACTGTTGCATCATTTATTTTTTTTACGCAAAGATGGCGCAAGTAATGCTTTGGACTGCTCAACATTTACAAACTGATGCATTGGGCCCAATGTGTCAGTTTGTAAAACCTTGCTTCATATTATACCTGCACCAGGTATAATGAATGCAAAGGAGACGTTCCCTTGGGAACAGCCACGCAGAACTGATGCAGTGAAATTTACAACATTTCACTGCATCGTTCTGCTAATTCACTGCATCTGAATTTTGAGCCTGTTCAGAGCAGGCGTTAAAATGACGCAGGGCGTTTCTCAGTGGGAGCCTTCCCCTCATTTGCAAGGTCCTTGTGCTATTGTTGCGTGTTTTTTTTTTCATGCAGTGGTGGCACAAGCAGTGCTTTACACTCCTCCACATTTACAAACTGACGCATTGGGCCCAGTGCATCAGTTTGTAAAGCCTTGTGTCACAATACACCAGCGCCAGGAATAATGTATGCAAAGTAGATGTTCCCCTGGGAAAAGCCACAGAGAGCTGACACAGTGAAATTTACAACATTTTACTGCATCATTCTGCAACTTCACTATGTCAGAATTGTAATGCCTGCTAAGAGCAGGCATTAAACTGACACAGACCTTTTCGCTATGGGAGCCTTCCTCGCATTGCTGGAGGAGCATTTTTTTTTTTTACACTAGTCCAGCAATGCGTCAGTTTAGCACCATAGATGCGTCAGTATTTCTGACATATCTGTGAAAACATTCACCATGGAGCTGTGTATTGTAAGTACAGCGCATCCATGGGTTCGTAATGGGGCTGCAAGGCAGCGCACGAAATCTGACACATTGGAGCCCATCCATCTGTTTCTTGTAAATGAGGCCCTATGGGTCTCATTTAAAAAGATGCTGCATTGCATGACAAGGAGAGAGCAGGAGAGCGCCTTATCTACAATGATATGGCTCTCTCCTCTCCTCCCCTCTCCCTAGTGCCTGTGCAGAATTTTGCTGCCAGGCGCCACACACTCACCTTTGCACCATAGTGCAAGCGTGTGTGTAGGAGTCTAACATACATTTTGTGCTTAACGGCTACCCTACCAGAGCAAAATACTATGACTAGACAACTTTTAAAACTTTTCCTATTTTGTATGCATGGTGTACAGTGCAGCACACATGCAAAGCCAGAAAAGAAAGGACAAATTAAAAAGATTCTCCTTTTAGCGCCTGCTTTCCAGCAGCATTATTCTTTGGCACAAACCCCTATCTACTAATGTAGTAGATAGGGTTTTGAATCAAAAAGCATGGGTGGTTGCATGGGAAAGTCCACGTAACACCCATGTACCATGTACTTGATGCTAAGTAACTCAAAGCAATTCTTCACGTTAATTTTTCTTACAAACCAACGCAAATATCAATTTGCATTGGTTTGTAAATCCCCCAAAAGGTTTTGTGATGGGTTTGCATTAATAAAAGTAAAACAAACCGCAAGCAAAACCTTTGTAAATCTGGGCCTTAGAGTTTTAGACAAGGATTACTTACAGGTTCAGAATGCTTAATTTCTGTGGCAGGTAAATTTCACAATATATATTCACTGTATCTTTACTCTTTCTTGGCAAAAAGTATTAGCATGCAATACAGGCTCTTCTGAGCACATTTAGGGCCAGATGTAGCAAAGGGTTTTACCCATTCTGTGTCTTTGGGGAAATGTGTTCGTACATATGGCCCTTAATCTTTGATCTGGGGGGATTAGTCGGATTAGGCGCTGAGTGTTACCTGCTGGTTTCTCCAGCAGTTCTGGCAGCCAGCAGGATGGGATCAGAGCCACCCTTGTGGCAGTAGTTCCTTTCTGCCTAGGCCGGACCAGCAGGCTCTCTCAGCTGAGAAATGAACCGGGGATGTGGATCCACTGTCTAAGGCTTCAGAACCAGTCTGCGTTGGTTCTTTTTCGAGTGTCTAATTCGGGTTGCTCTCCGTGCTCAGTCTTTGTGTGAAGTGATGGTCTCACAGCAGTTAGCATTGGGAATGCACCAAGCCGGAGTATCCACAACAGGGCACAATGAAGTCTGACATCTCTGCATCCGGGTGTCCTCAGACTTCCCGAAGCAATACTCAGAGACAGACCAAAGGGCAGGCCCTGCCAAGATGCCTCCTCACCTTCAAGAACTGAAACTGCAGTCCCACTCAATGACCGTGCTTAGGATGAATTGCTTAGCAGCCTTCATTTATCAAGGACCTCATTGAATTTCTAAGGGGAGCTGAGTCTTCATCGCCCTCGCTTCAGTGGCTGGATTACCACCCCCAGCCACAGGGATGCAGGCAATGCACTTCCACTGCCTAGAGGAAGCTGCCCTGATCCTCCATCTCACGCCAAGCTAACCCAGGAGCATCCAATGTAGACTTCACATGGTCTATATTCTGACTCAAGTCCTCGAAGGAGCGCACACACACCTGCAGACACACACACACAAGCACACACACAAATACACACACGTGCACTCACGTGTGCTAAACACTCATTACACATACACTCATTCGACATGTACATGGATGTCAACGCCAGGTACTGGATTTAACAGCACAACTTTACATGAGAGGAATAAGTGCACTGAACTGTCACTGCCACAGAGAAAAATGTCCAGTAACACTGTTGACTCACAAAACACCATACACTGCAAGTGTTGTGTTATGTGATGCACCCAGGGCATGAACAGTGAACAGTGCTGACCCCGTGTGTCATGCGGTGAGACTTTGTAACGGATGCAGACACTGTGTGTCACGTGGTGAGACCGTGTGAAGGGTGCTGACACTGTGTGTCACGGTGAGACGATGTGAAGGATGCTGCCACTGTGTGTCACATGGTGGGACTGTGTGACGAGTGCTGACACTGTGTAATGAGGTGGAACCATGTGAAAAGTACTGATACTGTGTGTAATGTGGTGGAACCGTGTGAAGAGTACTGATACTGTGTGTCACATGGTGAAAATGCATGGAGAGTGCTGACCCCGTGTGTCACGCTATGAGACAGTGTGAAGGGTGCTGACGCCATGTGTCATGTGGTGAGACCCTGTGAAGAGTGCTGACACTGTGTGTCATGTGGTGAGACTGTGTTAAGTGTGCTGACACCAAGCATCATATGGTGATACCATGTGAAGAGTACGGATACCGTGTGTCACATGGTAAGACGGTGTGAAAAGTGCTGGCAGTGTGTCCCATGGTGAGACTGCATGAAATGGGATGACACCATGCATCACATAGTGAGACCGTGTGAAGAGTGCTGACAACGTGCATCACATGGTGATACTTTGTGAAGAGTACTGACACCATGTGTCACATGGTGAGACCATGAGAAAAGTGCTGACAGTGTGTCACATGGTGAGACCATGAGAAAAGTGCTGACAGTGTGTCACATGGTGAGACTGTGTGAAACGTGGGCACACTGTGTGAGACCCTGTGAGGAGTTCTGCCAGCATGTGTCATGTGGTGAGAGTATGTGAAGAGTGCTGGCACTATGGGGGTCATTTTGACCTCAGCGGTCTTTTTTGAAGACCGCTGAGGGACCCCCGTGCGGAAGCCCGCCATTGGTGGCGGTTTGCCGCTCGGCCTATTATGACCGTTGGCAGCTCTCCGTCCTTTTACGGACAGAGAGCCGCCAACAGCCATACTGGCGGGAGGCGGGGAAGTGGAGGTTGCTCCACCTCCACCGCCACGCCAACAGAACACCGCCCGTTCTCCGCCTTCCGCCAGGGTCATAATGACCCCCTATGTGTCACTTGGGGAGACCGTTGAAGAGTACTGATATCATGCGTCATGTGGTGAGATGTGTGAAGAATGCTGACACCCTGTGTCATGTGATGAGGCCATGTGAAGAGTGCAGACGCTGTGTGTTGCATGGCGAGACCATGTGAAGGGTGCTGACACCATGTGTTGAGATATGTGAAGAGTTCTGACACTGTCTGTCATGTGATGAGGCTGTGTGAAGAGTGCTGACAATGTGCATTGTGTGGTGAGATGTTCGAAGAATACTGACACCGTGTGTTATGTGGTGAGACCTTGTGAAATGTGCTGAAACCGTGTGCCACATAGTGAGACTGTGTGAAGAGTGCTGACACCATGTGTCATGTGTTGAGATATGTGAACAATGCTGACACAGTGTGTCACGTGTTGAGGCCGTGTGAAGAGTGAAGACACTGAGGCGGTCATTATGAACATGGTGGTGTGGGCCGCCAGCCGGCATGGTGGCCCACACCGCCACATAATGAACCCATGGAGGTCCGCCATAGGCGGCCCTCACCCACTGCCAGGATGCCTCCGTCAGGCAGCCTGGCAGCGGTCGGCATCATCATCCAACAGGGCAGCGGTGCTGCCCCTCGGATAATGATCCCTCAGCCTCCAGCCAAGACTGGCGGAAGGGGTGCACCGGGGCACCCCAGGGGGCTCCTGCCCTGCCCATGCACTTGGCATGGGCAGTGCAGGGGCCCCTGTGCAGTGCCCCATCGCGCAGGTCACTGCCCGGTTGACGGGCAGTGATCTGCACGACGGTTGCAGCTGCACCCACCGCACAGAGGCATTGGCGGCGACTCCATGTGGAGCCGCCGTCAAAGTCCCGGCCAGGCATTCCTCTGGGCCAGCGGGCGGAAACAATGTTTCCACCCACCGGCCCAGAGGAATGTTCATAATACGGCCGGCGGGGTTGCAGGGGCGCTGGCGGTCACGGAGAAGACCGTAAGCATGAACACGGTGGTTTCGACTGCCGTGTTCATAATGAGGGCCTGAGTGTCATGTGGTGAGACCGCATGACGAATGTGTCATGTGTTATATGTTGAGATATGTGAAAAGTGCTGACACCATTCTTTGTGTGATGAGATATGTGAAGAGTTCTGACACTATGGGGGTTATTCCAACTTTGGAGGAGGTGGTAATCCGTCCCAAATGTGACGGATTTACCACCAGCCGTATTACGAGTTCCATAGGATATAATGGACTCGTAATACGGCTGGTGGTATATCCGTCACTTTACCGTCACTTTTGGGACGGATTACCACTTCCTCCAAAGTTGGAATAACCCCCTATGTCATTTGGTGAAACCGTGAGAATAGTGCTGGCTCCATGTGTCACATGGCGAGACTATGTGAAGAGTGCTGACACCATGTATTGTGTGGTGAGATGCATGATGAGTGCTGACATCGAGTGTCACATGGTGAGACCGCATGAAGAGTGCTGAAACCATGTGTCATATGTTGAGACATGTGAAGAGTGCTGACATCATGTTTCGCGTGGTGAGATATGTGAAGAGTTCTGACACTGTGTCACATGCTGAAACCGTGAGAATAGTGCTGACACCATGTGTCACGTGGCGAGACTATGTGAAGAGTGCTGACACCCTGCGTTGTGTGGTGAGATGTTTGAAGAGTGCTGACACCATGTGTCACGCAGTAAGACCATGAGAAAAGTGCTGACAACATGCATCATATGGCGAGACTATGTGAAGAGTGCTGAGACTGTGTGTCATGTGATGAGAACATGTGAAGAGTGCTGACACTGTCTGCCACATGGTGAGACAGTGTGAAGAGTGCTGACACTGTGTTTCACTTGATGAGACCGTCTGAAGAGTGCCAACACCGTGTGTCATTTGTTGAGTCAGTTTAAAGAGTGCTGACACCGAGTGTCACATGGTGAGACTGTGTGAAGAGTGTTGACATGTGTCATGTGGTGAGATGTGTCAAGAGTGGTGAGACCGTGTGCCACATGGTGAGACATGTGAAGAGTTCTGACACCATGTATCACATGATAAGACCGTGGGAAGAGTTCTGACACCGTGTGTCACATGATGAGACGGTGTGAAGAGTGCTGACAACATGTGTCATTTGCCGAGACTGTGTAAAGAGTGCTGACACCGTTTGTCACATGATGAGACAGTGTGAATAGTGCTCACACTGTGTGTCACCTGATGAGACAGTGTGAAGTGTGCTGACACCGTGTGTCTGATGATGAATCAGTGTGAAGAGTGCTGACACCATGTGTCACATGATGAGACCGTGTGAAGAGTGCTGACACCGTGTGTCACAGGATGAGACAGTGTGAAGAGTGCTGACACCGTGTGTCACATAATGAGACGGTGTGAATAGTGCTCACACTGTGTGTCACCTGATGAGACAGTGTGAAGTGCGCTGACACTGTGTGTCTGATGATGAATCAGAGTGAAGAGTGCTGACACCATGTGTCACAGGATGAGACCGTGTGAAGAGTGCTGACACCGTGTGTCACAGGATGAGACAGTGTGAAGAGTGCTCACACCGTGTGTCACGTGATGAGACCGTGAGAAGTGTGCTGACACTGTGTGTCACATGATGAGACAGTGTGAATAGTGCTCACACTGTGTGTCACCTGATGAGACAGTGTGAAGTGTGCTGACACCGTATGTCTGATGATGAATCAGTGTGAAGAGTGCTGACACCTTGTGTCACATGATGAGACCGTGTGAAGAGTGCTGACACCGTGTGTCACAGGATGAGACAGTGTGAAGAGTGCTGACACTGTGTGTCACGTGATAAGACCGTGGGAAGTGTGCTGACACCGTGTGTCACATGATGAGACGGTGTGAATAGTGCTTACACTGTGTGTCACCTGGTGAGTCTGTGTGATCGGGCAGGTCTGCAGGCAGTCCTTCCTTCGGGAATCCTGGTTTTCTACATTTCTTAGTTTTGGAAGGCAATCTTGTTTTCCCCAGAAATGGCATTATCAGAAGAGATGCAGGAATTCTCTACTCCCAGTTCCCTGCTTACCTCACTCCTCAGACACTTCACCTGATAAACCAGTGAAATGTGCAGATGCAAAACCATCAACAACTGGGGAATTAGCCTGGGAAATGGGTGTGGAAATTAGTGGGCATATTTAACAAAGAGTTGCGGTGCCCTTGTGCCATGCAGTGGGCGCAAGAGCCACACAACTCTTAAGTCAGATTTATCACGGCACGCAAGGCCATGTTGCATGGCCTTGCCTGGCTAGATAAATCTAGAGTAACGTAACGCAGCGGAAATTATTGCATTGTGTTACTCTTCCCTGGGAAGGCGTTCCAAGGGTGGAAAATGGGTGTTCTCACACATCCACCTATTTTTTTGTACGCATTCCCAGATTTCCTATTACTGGTAAACCTGTGAATGCATCAAAAACCTACTCCTCCTCAGGTGAGGTGTACCAAGGGCAAATATCTTTATTTTCTCTCCTTGTCGCATTCTGCAGCACACACAGAAAGAGGAAAATACTTTTCGGTATTCTTTTTGTGCAGGAAGCTGTTCCTTCCTGCAAAAAAACAATTCTGTTTACAACGTAGGCACCCTGGCACCAGGTTGCATGGGTGCCTGGGTTACGCCGCACGTTGTGCGCCAGCGCGGGGGAAGGACAGGACTGTGCCCTACTGTGTTAAGTACGGTGAATTCCTGCCCTTTCCGTATCACTCAGCACAGCGCGGTAAGATGAACTGTTGCGCTGCGTGATTTGTTCCTTAATATGACCCTAAGTTCGCTCTAAAATTTGCAACTTCTAAAATCACTCTCAGGGTTGCACTTGGAATACCACAGAGCTGCTGAAATCATTGATATCTCTGGTATCAGTAATTCTGGTTCTGCCAATACTGCAGGAGCATCCCACACCTTTGCCCTTTTTAGAAGGACCGCCTTCACCTTTGACACATCTTCTGAATTCTAAGCCTTTGAGAAAGCAAGTTAAATAAATAACTGTTTCCTTCTAACCCTTGTCACTGCAGTTGGGCCATTCTGAATGGTTGTCAGGGCCAGGAGCTTCTATTCCCCCAAATTAGTGTCCCTCAATTCATTGACTTCAGGAGGATAAAAGGCTGAGCCGGTCCTGCTGGGATTTAATTTAACGTGCTGTTCACACCACGCATTAGCAGTAAGAGCTTAACTTGCCGAGCTAGCTCACCAGTGTGTTAGTATGTCATAAGCACTGGAAGTAGGGGTGCTACAGCACCCCCAAAATAACCATGCTGGGGTTCAGAAAGTGAGTGACCACTAAGGAAGCCTTTAAATTTTGTTTTTATCCTGCCACATTGGGGTGTATTCAAAGACAGGGGTCAAATGTTATTCTTTTAACATGGAGATTGGTGTTCCTATTTATTTTCTAATTGCAAAGTTAGAGCCTTTTCTGAGGTGAACAATCTGACAATCTTGCTGAGGTACAGGGAATGTGAAAGGAAAACTGTAGGGTGTCAGTTTATTTTAACACACAACAATATGTAAATACCTGTAAATTAACTATCCAAAGATCTCAACATCTATCAGTAGTTAGGAAAGCACAAATTAAGCATCTATTTTTTGTAATTCCGAAGTGTGATAAAACAAATAATTTAAAAGTACCAAAAAAAATCAAAATACCTTACTTGGTGATGCTGAAAGGAAAAATATTCACTAAACCCCAATTTCTAAACATTACAATTTGTGTGCTCTAAGTTTCAACAGCTGAACTCCCTGTAAATTTAGTGGCAGTTTTGATGGAAAATGTGCTGTCTGTAACTGACGGTGGTACCACAGCATGTTTTAGTAATATAGGTCCATATTTATGAAAAACGACGCACAACTGTGCTAGCCAGGGAGAAATGGGGTTAGGGAAAAAGGCGCCAGTGGGCCAAACATGATGCTAGACTGGTTAGCGGCAAACATATTGCAGTTAGTCAGCCTAGCGTCATTTTTTGGTTGCACAAGAAGCAAAAGAATTAAGCCTGTCTAAGTGTAAACAGGAGTCATTCCCACAACCCCAGTACCCACCACAGGGGACAGGTGTCCCCAAGACAACCCCAGCACAACCAATGCCGGCCAGGGGGCCCCATATAAGTGGCCCCAGTGGCACACAACACACATACACTTACACTTACCTGGGATGGGCACCCTCCTCCTGTGGTGTGGGTGGTGATGATGCTGGTGGTTGGGGACGGCATCTATGTGCCCAAAACAAAACAGTGACACCATGGTGGACTCCATGGTGTTTCCCGAAGGAAACAGGCATTAAATAATGACGCTAATCAGCCTTGGCGTCATTATTTGGGTCCGCTACCTGAGTGTGTGTCGTTTTCTGTAAGGGAGGTAAATATGGAGCTAGAGGGCTAGCATCATTTTTTGGACGGAAACGCCTACATTGCATATCATTGTTGCAATGCAACGCAAGGTTGGTTGGCGCTTCCAAAAAATGACGCTAACTGAGATATTTTGACGCTAGACAGGTCTAGCATGAAAATATAAATATGAAGTTAAGTTAGCACCCCTTTAGCACAAAAAAAGACGCTAAGGTGGTGCAAACTTCCATAAATATGGGGCATATTTAAATGCACCACCGGGTACATACCGCAGCCGTTCCACTCCCCTGCTGAATTGACGTTGCTCACTTGTGACAATTGATGTTCGGGTGATGCTTGGATTTTTAGAACCCCTATGAGTTCACTGACGTAACATTGATGAGAGCCCCCCCTCGCCCCCCCCACCCCCCCCCAGATGAAAGCTGCTCCATCCCCACTGAAATACTTTATTTCATGTGGTTTAGTGTTTCAAAGAGGCAGTAACCTGAGCCAGAGCTTGTTTCACTTCCTCGCCGGGGCACATTCCAGGAGGGATGAGACCTCCTGGGAGGACTGGCCTCGCCATGTGAGAAAGTGATCACAGTCCCAGGGGTGTAATCCAACCTGCTAAGAGTTCAGTACTGTGCTGGATCAGTGGCTCCTGTGCACTGCACTGAGAAAGCACACTTTACACCTGTGAGTCTCTGGACTGGAGGGACCAGAGAATCTAGTCTCTCACATGCACAATATCTCTGCCCAGGAGTGATGATGGATGTGTTTAAAAACAAACCTATTTACAGCAAATGAACATTCGTCAGCATGACCTACACATGATGGAATGGTTTTATTGCATGCGAGCAGGTGAGCCTGACCCCAGAACACGCTTTAATGAATGAAGGGTCCTCATTCACCTTACAGCACCATCTTTCAATGATCATTGCTCGAAAGCTAGGGCTTTACATGCAGTTACGTACAACAAGCACTGCAAACCAATTGGCTTGGCTGTTTTGTAAGTGGAGGGTGAGTTTGTGATTCTGGGGACGTGTGAATGGGTGGATGTCTTCATGAATGAAGGATTGGATGAATGAGTGAGTGACTGCATCAATCAACTAATAGATGAACAGTTAAATAAATCGAATAGTAACAGGTTGAGGGTATTCTTCTCAGTGATGTAGGATGGCAGGACTGCCAGTGGGGGGCAGCAAACCCCAGAACAGCCCCTGCCCTCGAGCTACAAGCCCCTCCCTGCTCTCAGAGACTCCTTTCTGTCTCTGTCCCCCGGAGTGGGCGTGGCTCTCAGCACTTCATGTCTTCAGAGTTCTTCCGGGTCACCCTGAGCCAGCCGGCTGCTGTGAACACTGCCAGGGGCTGTTTACAAGGGGCTGTAATAACCGCAGCCAGGGTCAGACAGACCTATAGAGCAATCTGGCAGTGCCCCAAGGGCTAGTCTCACAGACCGGTGTGTGGGCAGCAGTTCTGCCTGTTTGTGGCCTGTTTTGTGGACTAGTGGGATGTTTTTTACTGTTGATTTCTCTGCTGCAACCACACATGCAGGCCATCTCCCATGCCTTGCAAACACTTACACAGAATGTCTTTTCAAACTGCCCTGATTCCCAAATGGGCCACTTTGGTAGCTCTCTGATTTGCTAATGGGGCTCTCTTTTATTCCGGTGCCCGGGGCTATTGTCTGTGCTCTACAATCCTGGCCCCAGTGGCACTGCCAGGCTGGTCTAGTGGTCCTGCTGTCTCCCTACATCTGGAGTATTACCGACCTGTGGCCTCGGAAGCTGGGCTTCTCTGCACACTAGGGGCATAACACGGTCACCCGCAGCCTTCGCAGTGCGAGATCCAGGGGGCCTCCTCAGCACAGTACCCTAGCCTGAGAGCTCCTGACTGGGGGCCTTATTACGACTTCAGCAGTCCTTTCACAGGACCGCCGAAGCCGCTGCAGGCAAAAGACCGCCAGTAATGGAGGTCTTTTGCCCACCCTATTAGGAGTTTTCCGCTGGGCCAGCGGGCGAAAACAGCGTTTCCGCCCACTGGCCCAGTGGAAAACTCACCACAACATTGACGTCGGCTCGTAATCGAGGCGGTGGCAATGTTGTGGTGTATTGAGTGCGATAGCACCCGTCACGCATTTCACTGCCCGTAATTTGGGCAGTGAAATGTGCGACAGGGCTGTCCATGGGGGCCCCTGCACTGCCCATGCCAAGTGCATGGGCAGTGCAGGGGCCCCCATGGGGCACTCAACACCCCCTTTTCACCAGCCTTTGCATGGCGGTGAGATCACCATGCAAAGGCTGGGGGAAAGAGGACTCGTAATCACCAGGGCAGCGCTGCCCTGGTGGATTGCGACCGCTGAGACCGTCAGGCTGTCGACAGGGAACAACCTGGCGGTGCCGGTGGTCAGACCGTGGCACATCTGCCACTGTCATAATAGGGCGCTCGGACCACTCTGTCTGCGGCGGTCTGACCGCCATCGCGAGTGTGGAGGTCTTGAGACTGCCACACTCGTACTGAGGGCCTGAGTCTCGGGGGACCTCTATCAGAGGCGTAACCTAGGCCCCCGCAGCCCAAACGGTGCGACGGGGGCCCCGAGCTACAAGGGACCCCTCAGCACAGTACTCTGGCCTGAGAGCTCCAGCCTGAGTCCAGAAGGAGGGGGGCTCCTTGTACATCGTGGGTTGGTCCGTCAAGGTTCGTTAGGTCACTGGTGCACACAGGAGTGTACAACTCTCATGAGAAACGATACCCAAGGCTTGGTGAACACTCACAACTCTTACAAACAAGCAGTGTGCAGCGGGTTATTGTCGCTGAACAGTTTGCTGTAGCGCCTCGTTGTAGTGTTTTTGAACTTCGATCATACAAGGTTTGTAGCAAGCGGGTTGGGGGTCCCGTGACTCGCGAGAGGCTCCCTATTTTTCAGGACAAAAATAGCTTTATTTCGACTGCCTCCCCCCCACATGCCTGTAAATAACTGTCCTTCTAAAGAAGTCAAGGAGTTAATGGATTCTCCCGCTTATTTTTGGAGAATCTCCTTCTTTGCTCTTTTAAAATGTCGGCCTGTGTGCACTGATAGCTCGTGTGGACAGCAGGTGCAGCGGCACCGGGCACACGTGCAGTCTGGTCCGGGGTGAGAGTGTTATCTGCCTTTGGTTTACACCAGGGGGGAGGAATGAGGAATAACATGCACACATGGTATTTGCACCTGTTTTTCTCACATTACCACCTATAGCGCTGCGGTTGGGAGGGCAGGAGGCGCTAGGAAGGCTGTACTTGCTTGTGCAAGCACAGAAGTGAGGCGAATGCGCCCCAAGCACCTGACCCCGGAAGCCTCTCAGCGCTGTAAGTCCACAGTAGCACCTGGGACCAGTGCGTGCTTGGGGAGCCAGGTGGCTCACTCTGTGGTGAGTGTGTAATTTGTATGAGTAGCAAGACATGCAAATCTTACACTAACACGAGCCAGCATCACAGGGGGCGCACCCAGAACATTCTACCAGGTTCTGGGGCCGGAGGCAGGGGCTCACCTGTGCTTACCTGAGCCAAGGAGCAGCCCGGCTCAACCAATCAGGAGCGAGCTGAGAGTATCAAATGCACATTGTTGGGAAGGTTTCACTCAGAACATTCTACCAGGTTCTGGGGCTGGAGGCGGGGGCTCACCTGTGCTCACCTGAGCCAGACAGCAACCCGGCTCAACCAATCAGGAGCAAGCTCAGACTATCAAATGCACATTGTGGGGTGCCTCACCCAAAACATTCTACCAGGTTCTGGGGCCGTAGGCAGGGGCTCACCTGTGCTTACCTGAGCCAAGGAGCAGCCCGGCTCAACCAATCAGGAGCGAGCTGCTTTCAGATTATCACCTAAATATCACATTTTGTAGGACGAGTGGCTTTAAAAATAGCATTTTCTTACCTTTACTGCAGATTAGCAACACAGAAGGCAGAAAATACTTTCAGTTTCGCAATATCTGAAGGTCTCCAGCGCTGCGATCCATTTACATATTCCAGCTACGTATGTCTAAATCCTTGCATTGGAAAGACCGTGCAAGCTTCCTCGTCAGGTTCTCCCTCCAGGCTTTGTGGAGTAATTATCTCTGATAATAGTATTTATGCAATGAATTCCAAGAGTCACTTACAACTCAGCCTATGTGCAAACCAGGGCAATTTACAACAAGGAGTCCAGCAAAAACAAGCTGCCGCCGGGGAGGGGTACGACCCCCTGCACATCACCAGCATCAGTGAACTCTGCACGAGGTCATCTTCATATGTAGATGACTTAATGCATTCTATTCCTTCATTTTGTTATTCTTGCAAGATGACATCAGCCTTAGATAGTTAATAACTTCTTTGTCAAATACACTGTCATCCGTGCTTGGTAAGACTGATGGCTTGAAACTTGACTATGGCCCTGATTTACATCTTGATAGACCAGTTACTCTGTCACAATGGTGACTGATTTCCCATCCGCCGAAACGAAATCTAATTCCCATAGGTGGTCCGGGGACCGCTTGGGGTCCACAAAGCCTTCTCAGGGGGTCCGCGACTTCTTAGAAAATTAAATGAGATTAACAGATTAGGTCCCCAGCTTTCAGTACTGACTCAGTGGGGGGCTCCCCAGATTCCAATAATGATTCAGTGGGAGCCCCCGGGATCCGGTAATGATAATTTGGGGGTCCACAGAAGCCAAAAGGTTGGGAGCCACTGCCATGGGATATAATGGGATTTACATCTCGGCGGACAGGATATCCGTTGCCATTGTGACAGAGTATCAGGTCTGCCTAGAACTAAGGCCCTGATTAAGATCTTGGCAGAGGCGAATACTCCGTCCCAAATGTGACGGATATCCCGTCCGCCAAACTACGATCCCATGATATCTTATGGAGGTCGTAATAAGCCGAACGGGATATCCATCACTTTTGGGACGGAGTACTCCATCCGCCGAGATCTACATCAGGCCCTAAATCAGGTCATATACGACTCTCTTGCAGTCCACAATGCGTTTCGAACCTTTCAGGGGTTCTTCATCAGGGTAATTTAACTATTGTACTCTGCAAACAAAACTTATTATAGCAATCATTTATTTTATTAAGTAACAAAATAACCAGAACTGGCAGACTGATAAAAACCATGAGGTTTGGTGGGTTTTATCATGCCATAAGCATTTCTAATGGTGATCAATCGTGGACTACCTCTTAGAATAATCTGAAATATTTTAAAAAATCAAGCGAAGTGGGTAACAGTTTAGAGTGTGGACAGAAAGTATGGTGAGGACTAATGTATACGGGTCACAGAAACATGAAAAAAACCACAATCTTATTTGGGCAAGGGGCAAGAAGCAGAGATTTCAGTGCCTTCAGACCCTCACGGGTGATTTGTCATGCTTTATAAATCCTAGTTGATTGATTAATTGATTATCACCTATCACACTTTTAGTCATCACTGACTTCCTTCTGCCACTCTCCGTGGACAGGATAGATGGTGACCACGAGTGCCCAGTGCAACCACAGATTTGGTAAGAAAGTTGCTTCCCTCTGGGGCTCACTGGAGGTGGGTCGTGGCATGGGGCCTGGCAGACCTGATCCTACACGACGCTACAGCGGGCTACAGCCGGCCATCATTCATTTCTTCCTCCAGACCCCTATTTCCAGGCAGCCTTCTTTCATGCAGCTGTAAGAGTGTTTTTATTAATTTGAAAGATAATGCCTAATCTAGATAACCGAGAGTCAGCATGGCCGGGCCGCGGCCAGCTTGCACTGACATCTATTCATGTTTGCAGAATAATCTGTGCACTTTTATTTTATGTGAACACGCTTTTCCTCGTGTACGTGTTTTCTGTGTGCTTTTCTATTTCAGGAAATCTGCAAAATAGAAACCTAAGCCATGGTCTCTGTATTAATACATTGTATTCATTTGTGTTCCTCTCTAACAAACCCTGTCCAGGAAGTTCCTGTCTTTGTAGTTTTCAAAGTCCTTTCCTTGAGCCTTTTCTAGGGACCGCTCATTGGTTGAACTGTCCATTGTATTTCTCTATTACATGAACATCATGTCATTTCCCTATGTACTATGCACACCTCATCCTTTAATATGCCATAGAAGTAGATGTTTCTAGATGTATCTTATTGACTGTGTCTTATGTATTAGAATTTTCATTGGCTTACCAGAAAGATGAATTGCTAGTCCAACCCTATCATGTCATATCTCACCACTGAATGTGTGCGGCTTTTCTGTCTAAAACCCTATATGTGATGTTTTTGGAAACATGTCATGATTTTCTTTGCCTTTCTGGCTATGCAGACACTATGCTAGTCTGTCATTTGTTTTACACTTAAACCTTTCTGTATTCCTTTGGAGGCAGACCTCATGTTGGTCCTCTCAATCAACTATACTTAGTTCTGGTTGCTTGCACCAATCAGGCTTATTGCTTAGCAACAAAACCAACATTGGTCGATTATTTTCATTTTTTTATTTTTTTTTATTTTTTTTATTTATTTTTTTGTCCTCATTTCGTCACCCACGCTTTGGTTAAGAGGGAAAAGCACAGGTCACGGCAAATAGTAAGTATGTCTCCAGGTATGCGATCCATACTTCCATTGAGCCGTCCCACCTGTTCTACTTATTGCTCTTTTCCCGATCGCATGCCATCGACCAAGTCTTATTGATTTCTTCGAGACCTGATCATAACCAAAGCAGCACCCAATAGGATAAGGGGAGTTCTAATCATTGGCCTTAAGTTTCAAGAGGAGGAGACCAAACAAAGAACCTATAAAACACAAATTTAATAAACTATTGATAAACATTTTCCCAGTTCACCCAAAAATTGTCTCTTCTAGAGAGGGGACCTCGTTGTTCCAGTTTACACATTCGATTTACAGATGTTTGCCAATCCTGAACATGGGGGGGAAGGGGTTCAACCCATTTACGACATATTTCTCGTCTAGCTAAAAGCCTTAATATAAACAACAAATGCTCCTGATGTACTGACAATCTCTGGTAATTTATACCCTGTTCACAAACACCACCATAGAAAGTTTTAATTTTAAGTTTACATTAAAGATTACCTTTAGGATGTTTCCTATATCCTCCCAATATTTCAACAACCTTGAACATTGGCAAAACATGTGAATGTCATCTGCCTTGTCTTCCCCACACCTCGGACAGTTTTTCTGAATTTTCCCGATAGCTGTTAATCTAGCCGGTGTCCAATAAACCTTGTGGAGTGTAAACAAATGGTTTTTCTTCAACCCTGCCGGTTTAATAGTAAACCACAGTTCTGAACAAGACCTTTGCCACAATGCTGTAACTTCTAGGGTTGGAAAAATCCCCCCCCACTTCAGCAAGGGAAGGGATGCACCATCCTCTGCTGTTTCCAACAAAGTATGATACCACAAAGCAACTTCTTTTTTAATGACTTTCTGGTTTAATTTCCCTTCCCATAAGCTCCTCCCTATTTCTCCTGTTTCTCGAGATTTCACCCAACTAGATATCTGAAAATACTTGAATTTAGAAACTGTCCCTCCAGTACCCTCCTGAAATGCAGACCAGCTTAACAATTCCGATCCTTCAATTATCTGACCCCATCTTACCATCCCACTCATTCTCAAGGGAATTGATAATTTGTCGATAAGGCATTCAGGGGTACCAGGTGAGTCCCAGATGGGAGCAGAACTACAAAAATAAGGTATCTCTAACGCCTTCCGAAAATACATCCAAACATTACATGCTGTCTGGGGAGCTTCAAACGTACCTTCTTAAAGTACTTTGGGTGTCCAAATTTATGTAAGAAATGGTCTGCTCCTTCCTCAAGATGTGCCGTTAAAGCTCTCCAGACTAGATCATATTCTGACTTTTTATTCAATAAAATTCTGATATTTTTTAGTTGAAAAGCCAAATAATACCTAAAAACAATCCGGAGATGCAATACTCCCCCACTCTTTCTTTCTACTCATCTTTTTCAACGCAATCCTTACTCCCTTAGAGGCCCATACAAACGAGGATAGATCCCCCTGTAATTTTTTAAACCAGCTCCTCTTAAACTCTAGTGGAATTGTATTAAATAAAAAGGTGAATTTTGGGAGAATGCACATCTTCAAAATACTAGATCTTCCGATTATAGAAAGAGGAAGAGCAGCCCACGCCTTTAGCAGTTTTTTGGTTTCCCTATATGTTATGTCGAAATTTAATTTAGCTACCTCATTAAGATCAGTTGTTAATCGAATACCCAAGTATTTAATCTCTTGTTTAACTAAGGGAGAAGCATAAGACAAATTTCAACACATTATTTCTGTCTTTTCTGTGTTTATACTGTAACCGGAAAATCTACCAAATTGTTCCATCAAAGTATTGACCATAGGTAGAGTAGACCTGACATCGCTGGTGTATAACATAAGATCATCTGCATATAACGCTACTTTTTTTTCCCAACCCCCAATCCGAAATGGGGTAATGTCCTTACAAGACCGTAGTAAAATTGGCAAAGGTTCAATGTATAAATTGAAAAGCAAGGGAGATAAAGGACACCCCTGTCGCGTGCCCCGCCAGATCCTGAATTCCTGCGATAGTTGGCCATTAACCAGGACTCTCGCTGAGGGGCCTCTATACAATTCCCTAACCGCCCTAACAAAAGGAATTCCCAAGCCCCCTTTTTCCAACACAGCCCTTAAAAAAGACCAATTAACACGATCAAAGGCTTTCGCTGCATCAAAAGTCAAGATCGCCAATGGAGCCTTTTCTTGTTCCGCCAGGTCTACTGCAGCAAATAACTCGTGAGTTACCTCATGGAGTTGCCTCCCCTCCATAAAACCCTTTTGATCCAAGTGAATCAGATTACCTATAGCTTTCCCCAATCTCCTAGCTAAAATCCCTGTATTCAGTTTGTAATCGGCATTCAACAAGGAGATGGGTCTATAGGATGAACAAGTCATTGAATCCTTACCTGGCTTTAACAATAAACAAATTATCGCTTCTCTCCAGGATTTAGATATCTGTGTCCCTTCTACCAGCATAGAGTTGAATAGTTCTAATAAAAATGGATTAAGTTCATCCCCCAAAACCTTATATAATTCATTAGGTAGGTTGTCTGGACCAACTGCCTTTCCTTTTTTCAACGTCTTTATGCCTTCAACAAGCTCAGCCTCATTGATCTTACAATTCAATGAATGCATTTCAGATTCCTCTAAAACTGGGAGATGCGCTTTTTCTAAGAATTCTCTGACCGACTCCTCTGAATTAACCGAGCTTTCTGAATATATTTCTTGAAAAAAAGATACAAATGCCCCCTCAATCTCTTCTTGCTCTACACAGATCTGGTTCGTAAGATCAGATTTAACCGATAAAATATGCCTTTTAGAGAGGTCCGACTTGACCTTCCAAGCTAATAGTTTACTACAACCTTCTCCATTTTCATAGTGTGCGTATCGACTGCTTTCCCACTTTAACCTACTGCGATTCTCAAAAAAAGCATCTAAGTTAATCCGAACCTTTTCCTCTTGGCGTATCAACTCCTCTAATAGATCGTCCTTCCCTTCTAGTCGTGCATTATTCATTGAAACTTGAAGAGTTTTTAACGATGATTCCATATCTTCCAGCTTTTCCCTTCCTTCACGATGCTTATATATTGCCAGGCTCACAAGCCTCCCTCTAATATAGGCTTTAAACGCATCCCAAACACACCATAAACTTGCTGTTCCTTGATTCAAGTGGAAAAAATCTCTTGTATCTTTTTTTAACACTTCTACTACTGAGTCGTCTAGGAGCAAAGCGTGATTAATTGTACTCCTAATACCCTCACTTACGACCCTGATATCCAAGTGCAGTTTTACAGCTGAGTGATCTGAAAGGTGTGCTGGGTTGTGGGCTACCTTTCTCACCTCTGAGCATAAACTTTTATGTATTAAAAAAAAATATATTCTAGATCTGTGCCCATATTTTTTATTGTAGAATGTGTATCTATCTCCTTCGCCCCCTCTCCAGTGCCATATATCTACCAATCCTAAATCCTGCATGGCTTGTTTCACCTGTGCCCTCGTTTTAAGTGAGTTAACCATACCCCGGGGGGTTGACTTATCCTGAGCAGGATCTAACAGTATATTAAAATCCCCACCTAATACCACTAGGTACCTAGCTAAAAAGTAAAATATTGAATAATTCTTGAAATGGCGTCGGATCATCTATATTTGGTCCGTAGTAACCCGCCACTGTGACCCAATAACCGCATACGCACACTTCTACCACTACCCATCTCCCCCTAGAGTCGACTTGCACCACTCCTACCTTAAGCCTTATGGATTTTTTAATCAGGACTGCCACACCTTTTATCGCGCTAGTTTGAGAAGAGCATACACTGAATGAAACCCAATTCAACCGTTTAAGCCAGCTCTCCCACTCATTTTGTTGAAGATGGGTTTCTTGCAATATAATGATCTCTTCCTCCGCCAAACGTAAATATTCAAAAATCTTCCTCCTCCTACATAGCACCCTTAAACCGTTCACATTCCAAGAGAGAAGTTTCAACCTTAAATTACCATACTTAGACATTCTTAAAAGGAAGAAAAAGAAAAATCATGAACACAGTACCCCCCTCCTATTTAAGCAAGTTATGAGGACTTTCCTATCTTTATCATTTTCAACCCACCTAACCCTAACCCGAACCGAACCCCTACACCCTGTGCCTCCCACACCCTCAACCAACACCAACACACAACCAAACCCAACACCCCCCCCCCAGGGGAACCCTCCCTATTTCTACCTCAATTCGAACTCCCCGTCGGACGGGGCTTTCCACTAGATCTTATTGAGACGCCTTAATCTGGTCTATAAATGCACTAACCTCCCCCGGGTCTCTCATTTTATACATTTTATTCTTCCACATAATACGGAGAGCGTCCGGGAACCTTAATTGAACTGTAGCCCCAAGAGAGCGAAGCTCCCGCATAAAGTTTCCCAATTCCCACTGCCTATCTAACGTTGCTTTGGACACATCTGATCTTATCCTGAAAGACCAATCCCCCTTGGAGAAAACACCAATTTTAAGGGCTTCAGACAAGATTCTTTCCTTGATAGAGTATGTATTGAAGTTTATCAAAATCCTCCTAGGGTTTTTCCTTCTGGGATTTTTCTTGAATGGGTCCCGATGGACTCTTTGAATATCCTCTTCCAGATTAAGCACAGCTATGTTTGGGATAACCTCCTTAATCAGAGCGATCACATAGCCCTTAATGTCTTCCCCTTCCATTCCCTCAGGAACTCCCAAAAGCCTAATATTGTTTCTCCTCATGTTGTTTTCCAATGTCTCTAATTTATCCTGTAACATCTTTTCTCCACGTTTTAATTGTAAAATATCCTTGGATTGAGCTAACACCTGCTCCTCGTGGGCCTCCACTACCGCCTCCAGCTTACCCAACCGGTCTGTTAACAAGTTGATTTTGCTTTCCAAAACTTCACAAGCTTCCCGAATCCTAGTTTGATTATTTTCTGAGATCTCAAATTTTTCCCTGATCTCTTTAGTAAGGGAGATTAACAAAGCCTGTACATCCGTACCGTGAGACATTGGTCCACTAGGAGGATTGCCCTCTGCTCCTAACAAGGCTAATGTATTGGAAGAGCCCTCTCTCTGCCCTTCTAGTTCCTTGTCTAATGGATTTTGGGCCGAGCATACAGCTAGATTTAATGCCCCTAAATCGCCTAAGATCAGTTGAGCATTTGCCATGTCCTGTGGTGGAAGAGTTGTAGTCCGGAAATACCTTGTGATCAAAGATTCGCTCTTTCCCAGAGGCTCGGTTTGACCTTCCTCCAGGGAGGGTAGGGGGAGCTCCACGAGTGACACTGTATGATCAATCCCCCTTACAAAGCCCTCACCGTGAGTCTTTGATCCGGAATTTGCTATAGCTGCTGCTACGGTCTCTGATGGCTGAGGCTGGGGCTTAACACTCGCACCCAGAGGGCCGAGCTTACTTTTCTTAACACCAACCAAGTCCTTAACTTCTGCCCGTACACCCCTGGGGCGACGTTTAATTGGAGACATACACCGTGAGGCTCCAGCACTGTCACAATCTCCTCTTACCCAACTCCCATTTAAGTTTCTCCTAGTAGAAAACCCCGGAGTCTCCGGTAAACCCCCACGAAGAGAACAGCGATAGGTATACGATCTCCCACGTCGCACACCCCTCACTGCCTCTGCCCAGATACTGGAGTTTGACGCCTGCTTCCAGGGCACCACCTCACCACCTCTCGCCGAAGCAGTTAACCCCCCCTTCTTATTCGCCATTTTTTCTCTTTTCTTTTTTTTTCCCGACCTAGGCCGGGAAGGACGATACAGAGGGGTAAATTACGGTAATGACGTAGCCAAGTAGCAAAAATGTGGTTTTTTTTTTGGGATCATCAGCCCACCATGATGTTTTCCAAGCCCAACAGGTCGAGAGGAAAAGACTATTTCCCAATATCTTTGTGTCTATAGCGTATTCAAGGAAAAAAAGAACTTATTGGTAATGCCCAAAAACAGTATTTGAGAGTCCAACCTCTAAGAAGCCCCTCCCAAGGAAAACCAAGCTAAATGTTAATGTCACAATTCCTATTACATGAACTTATTTATATATCTGAAAAGGTCGGTAATCTCCCCACTCCTACCAATAGTGTCTAATTCAGGAGGAAGAAAAGATAAGGGGAAAAAAAAAAGAAGTAGTACAACACTGTCAGTAGTTCATAAATGCAGAGATCTTCTCATTCATAAACAGCAGTCAGTTTCATAACTTTCTTAACTTAGTAGCATTTTCAAGCAGGCAATGGATATCTGTCCAGGATATCAAGACTCATACATAATAACAATAGTTCCTCTATGAGTAACAATGGTGGGATAAAAAAAAAAAAAAATGAGTCTTATTGCAAAACTAATGTGATTCACTTTAACCTTTGCTGGCAAAAACGGTGAACCGCCTGTTATTTATTATGATACTCCATCCGATAAGTATTTGTCTAAGTATATTCTTGTGTGGATTCAAATGGTACTGTTCCTGAACAGTAGTGCCAAAAACAACCAGGTCTGTTTTTCCAAATAAAAAAAAGAGAAGAACTGGCCACTAAGAAAGGCTTGCTGAGCGCCGGTCTGAGAGCTCCGGCTCTCAAACACAGCGCGCAACGCGTTACGCGCTGAACAAGAATCTCCGACTCCCCCCGGCGTCTCTCCTCCAGCTTCAGCTCTCCGGGGGATTCCTCCGCGGAACAGCAGCGACTTTCTCGAGCGCCGGCCGGAGAGTTCTAACTCTGACTCTCAGGCGCGACGCGTCACGTGTCCTCGGCGTCTCCCGTCTCCCGTCCGACGAGAGCTCACGGTCAGAACTGACCGCCATGTTCCCCGTCCACAAGTGCTCTGACCCCCCCGTTGGTCGATTATTTTCATTGTACAATTTTTCATAAGGCAAACATCAGGTACCCAGCCTCAACATTATGAAGTTATACAAAATTACAATTGACTGAGCGAAGTACTAGCTCTCCTAAGAGGGCTTAATAAGTATTCTCACAGAGCGAATGTTCTATATCCAGGGGAGCATATTTACAAGGACCTTTCACAGCAGTTGCGTCATTGTTTTAACACTGCAAAAGAACATTCTTTGATCCACATCTACAAGGCGGTGCATTCAGCCCAATGCATTAGTGTTTGCAGGCCTGCGTAAAAAAATATCTACGCTGGAACCAGATGTACCACACAGTGAATAATGTATGCACAGTAGGTGTTCCCTTGTGAATTCCCACTTAGAACTGACGCAGTGATATTTACAAGTTGTTCAATGTATGACACATCTTTTAGAGCTACAAGGGGCCCTCAGCACAGTACTCTGGCCTGAGAGCTCCAGACCGAGTCCAGAAGTGGTCCCTCCTTGTACCTCACGGGTTGGGCCCTCAAGGTTCGTTAGGTCACTGGTGCACACAGGAGTGTACAACTCTCATGAGAAACGGTACCCAAGCCTTGGTGGACATCCACAACTCTTAGAAACAAGCAGTGTGCAGCGTTTTATTGTCACTGAACAGTTTGCTGTAGCGCCTCGTTGTTGTGCTTTTGAACTTCAATCGTACAAGGTGTGTAGCAAGCGGGGTTGGGTTCCCAGCACTCGCGAGAGGCTCCCGATTTTTCACGACAAAAATAGATTCATTTCGACTGCCTCCCCCCTCCATCGCCCATCCCCTCCATGCCTGTAAATAACTCTCCTAAAGAAGTCAAGGAGCTAACAGTGCTTAATTTGTGCTTGTTGTTTCCGGTGCTGAGCACCAGCACTTATTTTTGAGGGTCGACGCTTACTTTGTCGCCTCGAGCTAAAAGCTTGTGAGAAAAAGACACATATGGAAAAGACGGAGGAACAGAAAAACAAAAAAGCGTCACAATGGGAGAAAGCAGAAAGCTGCAAGAGTGAGCTGAAGGGGTAGGGAGGGGTTTTAAATGGATTGAAGAGGCCCGAGATGTTCTTCAGGATTACGCTGCCTCAGTATTCTGTGTTCGCACATTTCATTGCAGCAGCCGCGTGTTTAAGAGGAGGGCTTTGGGCACCAGCTCGTTTTTATTTACAAATTAAGCACTGGGAGCTAATGGATTCTCCCGCTTTTTTTGGGGGAGAATCTCCTTCTTTGCTCTTGTAAAATGTCAGTCTGTGTGCACTGATAGCTCGTGTGAACAGCAGGTGCAGCGGCACCGGCACACGTGCAGTCAGATCCAGGGTGAGAGTGTTATCTGCCTTTGGTTTACACCAGGGGGGAGGAATGAGGAATAACATGCACACATGGTATTTGCACCTGTTTTTCTCACATTACCACCTATAGCGCTGCGGTTGGGAGGGCATGAGGCGCTAGGAAGGCTGTACTTGCTTGTGCAAGCACAGAAGTGAGGCGAATGCGCCCCAAGCACCTGACCCCGGAAGCCTCTCAGCGCTGTAAGTCCACAGTAGCACCTGGGACCAGTGCGTGCTTGGGGAGCCAGGTGGCTGCATCTGTGGTGAGTGTGTAATTTGTATGAGTAGCAAGACATGCAAATCTTACACTAACACGAGCCAGCATCACAGGGGGCGCACCCAGAAGATTCTACCAGGTTCTGGGGCCGGAGGCAGGGGCTCACCTGTGCTTACCTGAGCCAAGGAGCAGCCCGGCTCAACCAATCAGGAGCGAGCTGAGAGTATCAAATGCACATTGTTGGGAAGGTTTCACTCAGAACATTCTACCAGGTTCTGGGGCTGGAGGCGGGGGCTCACCTGTGCTCACCTGAGCCAGACAGCAACCCGGCTCAACCAATCAGGAGCAAGCTCAGAGTATCAAATGCACATTGTGGGGTGCCTCACCCAAAACATTCTATCAGGTTCTGAGGCCGGAGGAAGGGGCTCCCCTGAGACAAGGAGCAGCCCGGCTCAATCAATTAGGAGTGAGCTGAGAGTATCAAATGCACATTGAAATTCCTTTGTAAATTCCCACTTAGAACTGACGCAGTGATATTTACAGGTCGTTCCATGTATGACGCATCTTTTAGATGTGTCGCACTAAGCCTGGAATGCATAACAATTCCTACGCCTCTGTAACCCAGGCATAGGATATGAATCAGTGGCTTTCTAATAGGAATCTGACCAGCTGAAGTCACTTTACACACTGTAATAAGTAATAAAATTATATCTCCTCAACCAGTGGTAGGTCTACACATGTAACTGTCATGTTGTGGGACCCCTTGACCAACCTGGGACCATGGCACCTGAGATTTTATCATCCACTGCAGCAATGCAATGTGACGTTGTGTACTCCACGGAAGGGACAGGCTAGGATTGTCACATATTCATATAGGAATGGGATCCCGAAGTCTAGCCAAGCATTCTCCAGAGATCAACAGTGCACACATAAGGGAGGTTGGATATGATTTGCCGCTTTACATTACAACATTTATTTGTATCCACTCACATTGCCCTGTCACTCAATATGTCACACATACTATCTACATACACATAACTATACCACACATCTACGTACACATAACTATACCATGCCCACTGTAATGTGACACCTAGCCATGCTTCATATTCATCTGTACTGCTTACAGGATCAATGTAATGGAGTAAACAGAGAGGTTTCCACCATTTCACACTTTATTACACTTGTCCCCACATATTGCACTGACGCATCGCCTATGTGTTTTTGTCGCATCGCTGAAGTTGTGAGTGCCGTGAGCCCAACTTCAGCAAGGCATCACTTTGGGCCCTGATGCGTTGTAGCAAGCTTCCCTCAGATGCATCAGTATTTCTGACGCATCCATGGTAACCTAAGCCATGGTGCTCCGTATTGTAAATATGAAGCATCCATGGCGTCATAAGCTGTACTGACGCATCACAAGTTTTTTTCACACATAGCTGCCTTAGTCAGCAATGTGATGTTCCTTGTAAATATGCCCCTAGGTTTCTCAGAGGGGGTAACAGCACAAAAACCCTTGCCTACTATGGTAATCTGTAAGAATTCATGTAAAAAAATACCTACCAGTAGGCTCTAATACAGAGAAATAAGAATCCACCTTTGAACATGCTTTTTATCATAAACCCATCAAGCCTGCTGTCTTTATAGTAACATTTCATAATAAAAAGACCAGACCTTTTCTGCAAGCATTCTTTTTAGTGGAGGCAAACAGCTTCAGCCCAATCAAATCCTGCACTCAGGGCACCACCATGTGGGTGGGGCCTAAACCCCTCCCAATCGTACTCTGAAAGCTTTGCTTATCACGTAAGGTCTAGAGACAAGGGCACGGTCAAGCCAGACTAAAAGCTCATATAGGTTAGTGTAGCCCTGGGCATCCCATACTGCTCTCAAACCCACAACTGCTCTCTGAAGTCTAAAGTTAATGATGGAAAGTGAAACGCAAAGGAGCTGGGTCTTGAAAAGAGTGATACATTCATTATGACTGCCCTCCCTCCATCGGTGCTTCTACCAGAAAAGTAAACCCTATCAATTATCGACCTATTTAAGACACTTTGACAGCACTTCTGTTAATGACACGTGTGTGCCCCCTGGAATGTGCCATGTATGCTTGATACTTCATGGGTGTTAGTGAGCCTTCTCCGGGCGCCCATACTGCCCCTGGCTCAGGCAGCAGGATAAACAAACAACATGATCACATCTATGTGGACGGGAAGCACCTTTTCTGTTGGAGTATAGAACTTCTGTCCAATCAAAACATGTCCACCAACATGTGGGAGGAGCAAAGGTCTCTGTCTCTCTAGCTATCCCGAATTCTCTTTTTTAGACTCATCACATAAGGTCTACACACAGTTGTGCTGTCAAGCTAGACCCCAAAAGGAAACCTTCAGTAAAATCAAGCCCAAGAGACTCACACTGGATCCAATGTACCATACTGATTGGGCAGTTAAGTTCTCCTGCTGTGGTTCAGAAAGGCTTGGCTCTGATTCACATGGTTAAGATGTGTTACCTTATACCTCTGGTGGGTGGAAGGTGCAACTAGGATATATGTGTGAGGCTGAGTTCCTGCTGTTTGGAGCTTTGGGTAGACGTGGGAACGTATGGTCTTTGTGAGATGCATCTACTGGGATGGTGGGAAGGCATTGAACATCTACAGAGTTGCACATTTGTGGGTATTCACATACACACCCAATGGTTGATCCATATACATTTACTCCTAAATAATGTTTGAGCACATGCATAAAAGAGGGAAAAACGTTTTATACTCACCTCCATGTTTTGTTGGAAAAATATTTTCCTGGTGGCGTAAATTTAAAAATTTACTTGCTAATGCACTTCTGCAGGATTAAGTATTGGGGTGAAGGCGTGGACATATAAAGCTGTAGTGTGCATAGAGTCTGTACAGCATTTGTGCAAATCTGCTAAAATACAGGAGGGATCATCTGATACGTTGATTTGCTACTTTTTTTCTAGGTGATTTATTGCAGACATTGTCCCAGGGATGCAACAGGCACATGCGCCTGCTTTGTGCCCCCCGGGACACTTTAGTATTACAGAATGGGTTGCAGATCCTTCTGTAATAAAGATAGCCCTGGCACACATCTTGCATCAGCACTATCATAAGAGAGAATTCCCTCATTTGCACGGGACATGGCCCCATGCAAATGAGGGACTCACTTTGCCTCCGTGTCTTTGACTTATTATGGATGCGGGTGCAGAGGCAAACATGCCTTTTGGAAGAGCACCGAAAGTATGCCACAAAAAGGTGGCACACTAGGAGTCCCTCCGGAGGAGAGAAAGAGGGCCCTATGGTCCCCCAAGACATCCCCTTGCAGGCGTGTGCAGTCACTCACTCCATCTACCTGCAGTAGCATCTTTCTCCCCTTTTAAAAGTGCAGGTGAGTTGTCGCCTGAACAGTGAAACACCAAGCAGCTTTAAAGCAGCCGCGCTGTATTTCACTGGAATGTGCTGCCCCAAGACACCTCAAGCTCGTGGCTGTCCTGGGGGAAGCGCATTCACAATAATATGGCACAATTTGAAGGTGCGCCGTGGTGCAAACAAGGAAAGTGCCCCGTACATGTAATACAGCCATTGGTGGTCAATGCTGCACACACACCTGCATGCAGGGTCCCCAGATGTCCTCCTTCCTTGCACAGCTACAACATATCACAACGCTGTGTTCATCACTCATAGGCATGCAACCAGCTGTGAAGCGTTGGTTTGTGTTGGCCCGCACTGTTGTAAGGATAAACCACTTCTTTGTAGCAGATTGCATGGAAGACCAGGGTAATCCTACCTCTGTTCCTGGGGTGGAGAAATAACTTTGTCCTTCTTAATTTACAAGGGTGTTTGTGGAGCTGGCCATCGGATCTACAGAAACTGTGGGCCAGAGGCCTCGACTATTGAGTCCACAGAGACCTCTTACAAGCCCAGAGGTGGAGAACTCATTAACAATCAGACTAGTAATTATCCAGTGTTTTGGAATTTTAGTTGCTTTGGTTGTAAGAGTTCTCATGGTCTCCAGTGTTTGGTTTTCATGGAACTGATCTCTTCAGTGACGCTGAAGTATTTAAATTTGAGCTTCATGGAAAGATGCAAATCTGATAATTATGGGTTCCTGGATTTCCATGTTTCCATGACGGCTCCTGTGTTGCAACTGAGACCGGTCCATAGTTGTGTATAAATGCAGCACGGTTGGGGTCTGCATCCATCAGTCGCTGCTGACTTTAGAAACCTTCTTGAGAGACAGACGCTACCATGAGGGTCCTCCTGCTCCTCGCCGCCTTGCTGTCCCTGGCGCTGGCTTCCCCACCTCCACCTGGAGATTCTAGTAAGTGACTGGGTCATTCCCTCCAGAAATATTTGTATATAGACCAATGTGGGCTGATTTAGAGCTGGAAGGTGATGGGGAACCCTCAGGTTTAAGGGAGGAGCGCTACAATCAGAAGCCAGGATTTCCTGCACCGGGGTATAGAGTGGTGGAAGACAGACCTTCCTCCTGGAACGTAAGGAGTAGATGGAGGTGGGGAGGCAGTAGAGAAGGAAGTGACATTCAGTGAGAGGAACATGAAGAACAAGAGGTGCAGCTGGGAGAGGGAGGAGAAGACATGAAACTCCGAGACACAGAAGTGAAGAAAGCCATGGACCAGGAAGTGAGGGTGAAAGGTTAAAAGCTCAACTCATTAAAGTCATATTGGACTTTTACAGCCAAAGATGGCCCCATTTAAGTCTGTTAGGAAGTCACAAGAGGACTCCTTCCAGTTGTAAAAGGAGTGTCCGTGGGAGAAACCTGCCGTAGTAAATCCCATGGAAGGGGAGGTAAGTGGGCAACACGCTTTGCCTTGTAAGAGTAACTCCCATTCCAGAATGGTAAGGGGCTGGGTCACCCCCACATTTGGTACTGGTGTAGGGGAAGGGCTTTCCCTCCAGGTTCCCTGTGTGCTCTATGTACGATTACACACAGAGGCACTGGGAAAGCTTAACAATGTCACTCAACAGTTGTTAAAGTACACCTGGACGCCTACACCTTCCCACACGTATTGTTACAACTGTTTTGTGGAGGTGGAGTCAGGACTCTGTCCACATATTTACACCATCATAAAAAGTATACACACTCTCTCTGGCCAGACATTGTTATAAAGCTTGTGTTGTTCTAAATACGGACAGAAGCAAATTGGTGATAGGAGGTTGGATGAAAGGAGTCCTAAAGACCTAAATAGTCCTTAAGTCGGGGCACCATAAGGCGGAAGCCATAGTCGTTTCCAGCTCTTGTTTCAAAGAAGCAAGTCAGGTGTTCTGGTCAATAAACCCAAGTTAGCAACAAACGCCAGGTGTGCTTGGGAGAAGTTCACATCAGTTTTAAGACGATCTAAATCCAATGTTGCAAGTCAGAACTTTGGAAGCAAATCCTCACAGCTTGTGGAAGTCACACGTTTGTGAGGTTGGAGATGTTGCGAAAGTGGTCCATGGCAATGTGGGGGGGGCCCAAAACCTTGAGGGACCAAGCAACATGTCCAGCTACACCTTGCCTCAACATATGCCCATCACAGCACCACCACAGTGTCTATTTCCTGCCAAAACATACATCTTTCGTTAGGATGCACCATCACCAAGGTGGAACATAACAAGAGCAGCACATTAGTTTGTTTCTCAATTACAGTCTTCCCGCAATGGTTCAGGTGTAGGATGCCAAGCCAGCCAGACGTAGCTTAAGTCAGAGACTCTGTGGATGTGTAAGGAAGGATTCTTGCTGCCTTTCTGACTTCCCCTAAGCAGGGGTGAATGGCTAGACAGGTGGTACATCACAGATCTGACTGTGGAATAAGAACAAACATTTAGGACCCTCCCAAAATAAAGCTAGAACTGTATATTTTGGGATTTCCTTGACACCATCAAACCTGGTCATGACAGAATGAGTTGAAGAGAATGCAAGTTCATTGGAGAATGTGTAACCATTCGTATGTGCTATCCAGAGCCCCTTAAAGGTGTGTGCTCACGCTGTCTGGCTGCTTCTGCAAACAGAGAAAGGAATCCCAAACACACCATCAAACCACCTCTTGT
Source organism: Pleurodeles waltl (assembly GCF_031143425.1). Classification (NCBI taxonomy): domain Eukaryota; kingdom Metazoa; phylum Chordata; class Amphibia; order Caudata; family Salamandridae; genus Pleurodeles; species Pleurodeles waltl. The sequence goes on from NC_090446.1 coordinate 12,528,209, forward strand.
GTGTCATATGAAATCATGTAAACACATTGTAAACACATTGCTGTGGGGTTTGGCCATAACAGTTGGATTAGGCGTACACTGCAGTCTCAAACATGTCAACATGTGTGTGCTGGTAACATGGAGGAAATGGGTAAAATGAGACAACATTCATCTGTCTAATAATGAATGAGGGGGAATTGCTGGACTGAATTGTGGAGGGGGAACTGCAACGCTGTAATGTTGCGGGGTGGCAGGGAAGAATACAATATACCTCTGAGCTGTTGCAGGTGTGGGGTGGAGGAATGAGGCAGGATCGCTGATCTGTTGTGAGGGTGCTGTGGAGGAATGAGGCCGGATCACTGAGCTGTTGTGAGGGTGGGGCGGAGGAATGAGGCAGGATCGCTGAGCTGTTGTGAGGGTGCTGTGGAGGAATGAGGCAGGAGCGCTGAGCTGTCGTGAGGGTGGGGCGGAGGAATGAGGCAGGATCGCTGAGCTGTTGTGGAACATAGACAGTAAGAGGGTGGGATTGGTGGGCTGCTGTTTCTGGCTGAAACCATGGCCCTGGCACGTCCCTTGTCCCACAAGTACTCTTGGAAGTTTCTACATTCATGGCAAAGACATGGCAGATCTTTTGACGGCTCGTGCTCCACCTCTTGTGTCCAAGATGGAACTTCTGGCCTAGCCCTGGCTTGGCTCTGCCCAGGAATTTAATGGTCTGTCTACCTCCACCCTGACCCCTGAGCCCCAGAGCACCTCTCAAGCCTCTCTGCTGCCCCCTATCTCTATCTAAGTGCAGGTGGCAAAGGCTGGCTCTGATTTTCTCCTACAAGAGAACACCATGGTTGTAAGTCAGACTCCAGTGTGCAGAAGATCACGCGTAACACTAAAGCTTACAAAAGTACGGCCTGGGTGTAGGCTTTCTAACGTTGCCTTCAATGAGTGATATGTTTGAAAATAATATTTAGGACATGATATTTTTTGTCAGAATATATTCTGACAAGGATATTTCAACACCATACTCACCACTGCAGCTTGTCCTAGTTATGGTCCAGATTAGCATGGTTTGTATAAAGTAGCTTCCCTGACAGCAGGATAGCCTGGTCATTCAAGCACCTGCTGCTGAGATCTGTGCTTGGTCTGTGGGTCACTGGTTTGAATGACAGAGGAGCAGACTCATTATTTCAATGAGAGCAGGGCCATCCAACTGGGGCCCATATTTATACTTTTTGACGCACAACTGCGCCAACGTCAAAAATTTTACTGATGGCTAACGCCATTCCAACGCGCCATGCGGGCGCCTTATTAATGGAATGACGTTAGCCGGCACTGCGGACTGGTGTGCGTTAAAAAAAATGACTCACACCAGGCAGCGCCGGCGTATGGGAAAATGGGGGTTGTGCGTCAAAAAATGGTGTTAGTCAGGTCTGAGGCAAAATTCAGGCCTCAAACCGGATTTGCGCAATTTGTTTTGCCGCCCAACCTCCATTGACATGACTCCTGTCTTAGCAAAGACAAGAGTCATGCCACCTTGCCCAATGGCCGTGCCCAGGGGACTTTGGGCATGGTCATTGGGCATAGTGGCATGTAGGGGGCCCCAAATCAGGCCCCCCTATGCCAAAAAAAAAATCGGAAAAAAATACGTACCCGAACTTACCTTTACTTCCCTGGGATGGGTCCCTCCATCCTTGGGTGTCCTCCTGGGGTGGGTAAGGGTGGCAGGGGGTGTCCCTGGGGGCAGGGGAGGGCACCTCAGGGCTTCTTCCGAGCCCCCAGGTTCCTTAACGCCTGCCCTGACCCAGGCGTTAAAAAACGGCACACATCAGGCTGTGCGCCGTTTATTAAGGCCCACGCCTCCTGTGCGTCAAAATGACGCCAGAGTATAAATAAGGGGCACAGGCCTTAAAGTCATTTTTTGAAAGGGAACGCCTACCTTGCATATAATTAACACAAGGCTGGTTCCCCCTTCCAAAAAATGATGCACATGGTGGAATTTTGACACCCGCGGGGTCGGGGTCAAAGTATAAATATGGGGCAGGGTTTGCGGTGATTGTGCGTCAAAAATTTTGACGCACATTCGGCGCAAACAGAGTATAAATATGCCCCTGAGTGTGGTATGGAACTGCTTAGACTGTGGTGAATGTAATATAAAAAAAATAAGCTATTCTGTTTGTTACTATTAAGGTAAAGCAGGAAGCCGGCATTCCCACCACCACATGTAAGTGTGGTCTTACCAAAGGAATACCACATAGAAGAATCTTATAAGACTTATATGTCTGGAGTGATGGCAGCTACATTTGCACTGGTGGAGATGCCCCATTTCCGGGGGTCCTTTTGTTATCAGCTCACAAGATGGAGCCCCATTCGGAAATCCATGGACATTCAATACATGAACTAACATAGATCTGAGGGGTGCTCAGAGGAATGGTGCAGCCATGACACTAGGCTGTGGTGCAATTCACTTTTAATCAGTTGATACTTTCTTACAACTCTAAGGTAGAAATGTGAAGGTCTGTTTCTTCCAGCCCCCAGAGATCACAATGTATCAGTCTTACAGAAAAATGCCACACAAAGGGTGAAAAAAACATCGAACACTCTAGTAGCGATGGTGGCGGTTGACATGTTTTGGTAGTCTGCCTAGAAGATCACATCGCATCCTTCTTCAGGTAGCTGGATGTGCCCCTCTCCCAGCTTCTTTGAAAACACAGAACCAGGTTATGACCAACTAAAGCACCATTTCCAGAGTAGGAATATGTTAGGTTGCAAATATTTTCTGTTACTAAATTCTTGCAACTCTTGTGAATTATTCAGTTAACACCCATAATTTCCAATGTTTTTGACTGTTGGTTTTCACAAGAATTCTTGTGCTCCTTCTAAGCTGTTTGAAGAAAAAAAGATAATCAATGCCCACTCTGTTTAAAAATCACAAAGAAAATAGTTTTGAAGTTAACTTGCCACTCTAGACAGATGCCCGACTTATGTAAATCACTCCAGGCCATGTTCTTCATCGGAGCCGCCCATCCCTAATCGCTAGGTGACATCCCATCTAAAAAAACACAAGCAAACCAATTTTTGCCTTTATGCAACTCATCACTAAGGTACAGCTTGGGTTTTGTGGGAGAACAAACAAGGAACCCTAGTCTGTGCATATCCTTGGTTGCTCACAGTGTTACTTAAAACAAACAAAAGGTGATGGGAGGAAAATCCAGAAAAGATTAAAACCACTGAAATCAATCTAAGTAGTATTTTAACCCATCATTTTTCAATCACTGTGCCACTCTAGACAGAGGCTCACCTTATGCAAATCAGTACGGACCCTGGTCCTCATAGGAACAGCTCTTAGTTTCTATGCAAGACACTTCCCAAGCAGAAAAACTTCACACAGTTCCATTCCTGAGTGAAGACTGAGGGTCTTATTCAGATCTTGGCGCAGGGGAATATTCCATCACACATGTAACATATGTCCTGTCCGTTGTTTTACGATCCCATTACATCCTATGGAGATCGTAATACGGCAGACTGGATAGCCGTCATATTTGCGACAGAGTATTCCATCTGCTGAGATGCAAATCAGGGCGTCAGCCTGGAGCCTGGCAGGAGAGCATATTGGATCTCAAAGGTTATGCCAATAAACAGGCTCCCATACATATACTGTTCAGAGGCTTTTCTTTGGCTAAATGAAGAACTCTTTAGAGAACAGATTTTAGTCCAATTCTATTCCAAATGAAACAGAGCAGAACTGGGTATTAAAAAGTGCATGGCCAATATTTCACAGGGTGGGTCTTCTACAAGACGAGATGGTGCCTGAGGGTTCCACCAATGATCTAAAAGGTTGAAAAAACACAATATCTGCTTGGCTTGGACAAGGCAATCACCTCTTCTATAGAAACCTCAGGAATTTGCTTTACCATCCACCTCTAAAACAGGCTCTGATAATACTGTGTCAAGTCCCTCACAAACACACCTCCTGCCACCCAACTCGCCCCCTTCCCTGGTGTCCTGTAAACAATGCGTACTTACGTAGACAGATGTAACCCACATGCACTGTACCCTCCTATGCCTCCTCCTCTGAAATACCTGCTGATTTGTGCTCATAACTCAATGCCCACTGAGACCAAATGCTGAACAAAAACTCGAAAAACCTTCCAGCAGAAATGACTAAATTTGTTATTATTTTTACTTCTCTACACACAGGGTCTCCCCACGACGGCGGTGATGGCAAGCCCCCAAAAGACATGCCACCAGATGGCAAGCCACCCAGGGACATGGCACAGGATGGTGGCAATCTGGGAGTGAATCCAGGTGAAAGAAATAATGGGGAAAACAAAGGAAAAGGACCAATGCCACCTCCACCACCTGGCGCTGGTCAACGACCTCCTCCCCCCGGAGCAGGAGCAGGAAAACCGGCAGGACCCAAACCACCAAGAGCATAGGTGAGGGTAAGCAGAAGAATGATCCACTGAGAACATGGTACATTAGAAGGTGTATGTGTTTGTATGTATGCGTGTATGTATACCTGTATGGCATTCTGCTAGCAACCGCACATGCCAAAGGAGAAGAATCGCACCAGCAACACAATGCGTAACACGGCTGCGAAGTCCCTCCAGTCACCCTCCCCCGGCAAGTACTAATCACCTGTCGCACAAGTTGTCTAATGGCAATTTCACCATCATGCCATGTGCATCACCATAACCTCCATACAGGGCCGGCTCTAGGGCGGTGCGACCGGTGCCACCGCACCGGGTGCCGACTTTGGGAGGGGGCGCCGTGTTTGCAAACATATTTTAGTTTTAAAAGCACTGACTGCAGCGTTCCTTGCCTCCAGCAACATTCAGGCAACAGGAGATCGGAGTTTTCTCTGGTGAAGTTTTAAGGTATCGCCGGGGGTTAACATGACTCCTGCAAAGAACATGTACCATGCTGATCACAAAGTGCATATAACGCATTTGTCAGAGAGATCCTTTCGTTTCTTGCAGTTTATAAGTTAGCATCCTAATATAAAACAGTCAACTATATCAACAAAGACCTGCATGCATTCTGCAGGGTATAGATTAGAGCGCTATTATGTTTTCCCCAGCCTCCCAGTGCCCTAATGTTCCACAAAAGGTTCAATAGGGTACAGCCATGGTGTTACATTTAAAATTCTCAGTTTGTGCTTCTCCAGACCAAGCACTCTTAAACTATACAGCCGACCAGCACCTTGAAGTCCTCTGTCTTATGTAACATTTCTGATACATTGAGTTTCACTCGTATGATTGGTTGTCTCTGTGGAATGTATGTGCGATGTAACGTGCTCTGACACCCTACACTGGAATAAGTAGCTCTATAATACTAATTACATGCATCTGCAAGAGATTGGGTATGAAGGCTTGAGGGGCACTGTTAAAGGGTGGTAGTGAGAGAATCCGCGGCGGGGTGGTCATTGGGGAAAGCCAACAAACATTCTCGCACAGGGTGCCGCCAGCACTAAGGCCGGCCCTGCCTCCGCAGGAGCGTTGCACCAAATTACGACACTGCATGCAGATGGAGAATGGTGCATCTGGAGGTCCTGATCATCTCAGTGATGGGAGGTAAGGCACATTGGACGACCCTTATCATGTGCATACAGCCATATGCAAACCATCTGCCTTGCTTCTGCTCCAGTAGGAACATTGCAGCCAAACTGTCAAGCAAGTCCTCTTTGAAGCAAAATACAAGCAGTCCAAGACTGATTATGTCCTATTTGGTTTTTTTCAGTCAGGGGCAGTTTAGTTTTAGCAGCACAGTGAGCACAGAAACCATGTCTGGGTATACTTGTCACACTTAGGGCATCACAATGAAGTATACAAATACGTAACAGATGACCTGCATGAGTTCATCTCAGCCTCTAATAATTACTATGGCCACCACTCAGTCCATAATATTTTGCCCATCCTGCCTGCTAAGATTGCACGCAGTCATATGCAAATCAGCCTTGCTATTGCTCCAGTAGGAACAGGTCTAGGGTTGCTTGTTGCTCCAGTAGGAATAGGTCTAGGGTTGCTTGTTCAATTAATCAATCAATCAATCAAACAAATTTCATAAGCGCACTACTCACCCGGTAGGGTCTCAAGGCGCTGGGGGTGGGGGGGTTACTGCTTGAAAAGCCATGTTTTGAGGTGCTTTCTGAAGGTTAGGAGGTCCTGGGTCTTGCATAGGTTGGTGGGGAGGGAGTTCCAGGTTTTGGCGGCGAGGTGGGAGAAGGATCTGCCACCGGAGGTGGTGCGTTGGATGTGAGGGAATGTAGCGAGGTCGTTGGATCGGAGCTGTCAAGTTGGTTTGTGGAAGTTGATTTGTTCGTTGAGGTAGGCCGGTCTGGTGTCGTGGAGGGCTTTGTGAGCGTGGACAAGGATTTTGAAAATTATCCTTTTGTTGATGGGCAGCTAGTGTAGGGATCTGAGGTGGGCGGAGATGTGTTCGTGGCGAGGGAGAGTGAGGATGAGATGTGCAGCTGTGTTCTGGATTCACTGGAGTTTTCTCCGAAGCTTGGCTGTGGTGCCTGCGTAGAGGGCGTTGCCGTAGTCCATTCTGCTGCTTTTGAGGGCATGGGTGACCGTTCTTCTTGTTTCTAAAGGAATCCATTTGAAAGTCTTGCATAGCATGCGAAGGGTGTTGAAGCAGGAAGATGATATGGCGTTGATTTGCTGAGTCATGTAGAGAGATGAGTCCAGTATGATGCCAAGATTGCGTGTGGTGGGTGTTGGGGGTGGTCCAAGGGTGGTGGGCCACCAAGAGTCATTCCATGCTGTCTTGGTTGGACCGAAGATGATGATGGTGATCCAGTTGTTGTTCCAGTAAGACCAGGTCCATCGTTGCTTGTTGCTCCAGTAGGAACAGCTATGGGGTTGTAGGAACAAGTCAGGGGTTGCTTGTTGCTCCAGTAGGAACAGGTCCAGGGTTGCTTGTTGCTCCAGTAGGAACAGGTCCAGGGTTACTTGTTGCTCCAGTAGGAACAGGTCCAGGGTTGCTTGTTGCTCCAGGAGGAACAGGTCCAGGGTTGCTTGTTGCTCCAGTAGGAACAGGTCCAGGGTTGCTTGTTGCTCCAGGAGGAACAGGTCCAGGGTTACTTGTTGCTCCAGTAGGAACAGGTCCAAGATTGCTTGTTGCTCCAGTAGGAACAGGTCCAGGGTTGCTTGTTGCTCCAGTAGGAACAGGTCCAGGGTTGCGTATTGCTCCAGGAGGAACAGGTCTAGGGTTGTTTGTTGCTCCAGGAGAAATAGGTCTAGGCTTGCAGGTTTAGGGTTGCTTGTTGCTCCAGTAGGAACAGGTCCAGGGTTGCTTGTTGCTCCAGGAGGAACAGGTCCAGGGTTGCTTGTTGCTCCAGTAGGAACAGGTCCAGGGTTGCTTGTTGCTCCAGTAGGAACAGGTCCAGGGTTGCTTGTTGCTCCAGTAGGAACAGGTCCAGGGTTGCTTGTTGCTCCAGTAGGAACAGGTCCAGGGTTGCTTGTTGCTCCAGTAGGAACAGGTCCAGGGTTGCGTATTGCTCCAGGAGGAACAGGTCTAGGGTTGTTTGTTGCTCCAGGAGAAATAGGTCTAGGCTTGCAGGTTTAGGGTTGCTTGTTGCTCCAGGAGGAACAGGTCTAGGGTTGCTTGTTCCTCCAGTAGGAAGAGGTCTAGGGTTGTTTGTTGCTCCAGGAGAAATAGGTCTAGGCTTGCAGGTTTAGGGTTGCTTGTTGCTCCAGGAGGAACAGGTCTAGGGTTGCTTGTTCCTCCAGTAGGAAGAGGTCTAGGGTTGTTTGTTGCTCCAGGAGAAATAGGTCTAGGCTTGCAGGTTTAGGGTTGCTTGTTGCTCCAGGAGGAACAGGTCTAGGGTTGCTTGTTCCTCCAGTAGGAACAGGTCCAGGGTTACTTGTTGCTCCAGTAGGAACAGGTCTAGGGTTGCTTGTTGCTCCAGTAGGAACAGGTCTAGGGTTGCTTGTTCCTCCAGTAGGAACAGGTCTAGGGTTGCTTGTTCCTCCAGTAGGAACAGGTCCAGGGTTGCTTGTTGCTCCAGGAGGAACAGGTCCAGGGTTACTTGTTGCTCCAGTAGGAACAGGTCCAGGGTTGCTTGTTGCTCCAGTAGGAACAGGTCCAGGGTTGCGTATTGCTCCAGGAGGAACAGGTCTAGGCTTGCAGGTCTAGGGTTGCTTGTTCCTCCAGTAGGAACAGGTCTAGGGTTGCTTGTTCCTCCAGTAGGAACAGGTCTAGGGTTGCTTGTTGCTCCAGTAGGAACAGGTCTAGGGTTGCTTGTTCCTCCAGTAGGAACAGGTCTAGGGTTCCTTGTTGCTCCAGTTGGAACAGGTCTAGGGTTGCTTGTTCCTCCAGTAGGAACAGGTCTAGGGTTGCTTGTTCCTCCAGGAGGAACAGGTCTAGGGTTGCTTGTTGCTCCAGGAGGAACAGGTCTAGGGTTGCTTGTTCCTCCAGGAGGAACAGGTCTAGGGTTGCTTGTTCCTCCAGGAGGAACAGGTCTAGGGTTGCTTGTTCCTCCAGGAGGAACAGGTCTAGGGTTGCTTGTTCCTCCAGGAGGAACAGGTCTAGGGTTGCTTGTTGCTCCAGTAGGAACAGGTCTAGGGTTGCTTGTTCCTCCAGTAGGAACAGGTCTAGGGTTGCTTGTTGCTCCAGTTGGAACAGGTCTAGGGTTGCTTGTTCCTCCAGTAGGAACAGGTCTAGGGTTGCTTGTTCCTCCAGGAGGAACAGGTCTAGGGTTGCTTGTTCCTCCAGTAGGAACAGGTCTAGGGTTGCTTGTTCCTCCAGGAGGAACAGGTCTAGGGTTGCTTGTTGCTCCAGTTGGAACAGGTCTAGGGTTGCTTGTTCCTCCAGGAGGAACAGGTCTAGGGTTGCTTGTTCCTCCTGGAGGAACAGGTCTAGGGTTGCTTGTTCCTCCAGGAGGAACAGGTCTAGGGTTGCTTGTTCCTCCAGGAGGAACAGGTCTAGGGTTGCTTGTTCCTCCAGGAGGAACAGGTCTAGGGTTGCTTGTTCCTCCAGTAGGAACAGGTCTAGGGTTGCTTGTTCCTCCAGGAGGAACAGGTCTAGGGTTGCTTGTTCCTCCAGTAGGAACAGGTCTAGGGTTGCTTGTTCCTCCAGTAGGAACAGGTCTAGGGTTGCTTGTTCCTCCAGGAGGAACAGGTCCAGGGTTGCTTGTTCCTCCAGGAGGAACAGGTCTAGGGTTGCTTGTTCCTCCAGTTGGAACAGGTCTAGGGTTGCTTGTTCCTCCAGTAGGAACAGGTCTAGGGTTGCTTGTTCCTCCAGTAGGAACAGGTCTAGGGTTGCTTGTTCCTCCAGTAGGAACAGGTCTAGGGTTGCTTGTTCCTCCAGTAGGAACAGGTCTAGGGTTGCTTGTTCCTCCAGTAGGAACAGGTCCAGGGTTGCTTGTTCCTCCAGTAGGAACAGGTCCAGGGTTGCTTGTTCCTCCAGTAGGAACACGTCTAGGGTTGCTTGTTGCTCCAGTAGGAACAGGTCCAGGGTTGCTTGTTGCTCCAGTAGGAACAGGTCCAGGGTTGCTTGTTCCTCCAGTAGGAACAGGTCCAGGGTTGCTTGTTCCTCCAGTAGGAACAGGTCTAGGGTTGCTTGTTCCTCCAGTAGGAACAGGTCTAGGGTTGCTTGTTCCTCCAGGAGGAACAGGTCTAGGGTTGCTTGTTCCTCCAGTAGGAACAGGTCTAGGGTTGCTTGTTGCTCCAGGAGGAACAGGTCTAGGGTTGCTTGTTCCTCCAGTAGGAACAGGTCTAGGGTTGCTTGTTCCTCCAGTAGGAACAGGTCTAGGGTTGCTTGTTGCTCCAGTTGGAACAGGTCTAGGGTTGCTTGTTCCTCCAGTAGGAACAGGTCTAGGGTTGCTTGTTGCTCCAGTTGGAACAGGTCTAGGGTTGCTTGTTGCTCCAGTAGGAACAGGTCCAGGGTTGCTTGTTCCTCCAGTAGGAACAGGTCTAGGCTTGCAGGTTTAGGGTTGCTTGTTCCTCCAGGAGGAACAGGTCCAGGGTTGCTTGTTCCTTCAGGAGGAACAGGTCTAGGGTTGCTTGTTCCTCCAGTTGGAACAGGTCTAGGGTTGCTTGTTCCTCCAGTAGGAACAGGTCTAGGGTTGCTTGTTCCTCCAGTAGGAACAGGTCTAGGGTTGCTTGTTCCTCCAGTAGGAACAGGTCTAGGGTTGCTTGTTCCTCCAGTAGGAACAGGTCTAGGGTTGCTTGTTCCTCCAGTAGGAACAGGTCCAGGGTTGCTTGTTCCTCCAGTAGGAACAGGTCCAGGGTTGCTTGTTCCTCCAGTAGGAACAGGTCTAGGGTTGCTTGTTGCTCCAGTAGGAACAGGTCCAGGGTTGCTTGTTGCTCCAGTAGGAACAGGTCTAGGGTTGCTTGTTCCTCCAGTAGGAACAGGTCTAGGGTTGCTTGTTGCTCCAGTAGGAACAGGTCTAGGGTTGCTTGTTCCTCCAGTAGGAACAGGTCCAGGGTTGCTTGTTCCTCCAGTAGGAACAGGTCCAGGGTTGCTTGTTCCTCCAGTAGGAACAGGTCCAGGGTTGCTTGTTCCTCCAGTAGGAACAGGTCTAGGGTTGCTTGTTGCTCCAGTAGGAACAGGTCTAGGGTTGCTTGTTGCTCCAGTAGGAACAGGTCTAGGGTTGCTTGTTCCTCCAGTAGGAACAGGTCTAGGGTTGCTTGTTGCTCCAGTAGGAACAGGTCTAGGGTTGCTTGTTCCTCCAGTAGGAACAGGTCCAGGGTTGCTTGTTCCTCCAGTAGGAACAGGTCTAGGGTTGCTTGTTCCTCCAGGAGGAACAGGTCTAGGGTTGCTTGTTCCTCCAGTAGGAACAGGTCCAGGGTTGCTTGTTGCTCCAGGAGGAACAGGTCTAGGGTTGCTTGTTCCTCCAGGAGGAACAGGTCTAGGGTTGCTTGTTCCTCCAGGAGGAACAGGTCTAGGGTTGCTTCTGTTCTCGTTCAGAGGGAGCCTGGCCCGGCCGCGTGGGCTGTTCCTACTTTATCTCTGTGTCTATCTCCAGCGAATGGATTGCACTCTCAATTGCCCAAATATTGTTGGCTCCATTCTGCATCCCTGCTCCCGCCTCTGCCATCGTTGTGCCTGGTTCACAAAGCATTTTTCTTGTCACTAATTAACATTTATTCCACACTTATGAGTGACTTAGCCCTGAATTTACAGGAGTAGTTCACAATTTCCGAAAGAAATAGAGTAAAAATAGTGATCATACTGTGTTATAGAGATATTGTTTGCATCAGCGCTACCGGGCCCTTCATTACCAGGGCAGAGTTGAGAGTTCAGCTCTTACGTTAGCATGGTAAATGTAGTATCCATATTAATCGTAATATTTGTATTTTAATAGAGGACAAATAGTGTTTTTGTAACCTTATTCTTCTATGTTGAGCCAATCCATAGGTATAACACACGTTGACGTAAGGTTTCGGCCATCCGCTAAACATCATGGGACATTCATCTGGATAAAATGCATTGAATAGTGTGCCCTGGGTTCAGCATGATGCCCTGGTTCACAAAAACAGAGGGATATCATCATTATAAAAAGCTTCTGATCAAACCAGTTACTTGGTGAAATAAATGTAATTATGAAAACTCTGTCAGGCATGTCATTTATGCCGGTCGCTATTACATAACACAACACATGTTAAACAGATTTTTATGGAGCGGTATAAATATGACTCACAAACACCTGGAGGAAGCAAATGGGACATTATGTACTGATGAAATATGTGAAATGTACAGGTAATGTGGAGATTGCATGATGATGAAAATGCAATCCATGTAAACATCACATGTAATAATAAATACACGCTTATTGCTTAGTTCTTTCTTCAAAGGCAATCATTATTTGCCCAGAAAGTCAGATTGTCCTGTTTTGTTACTTTCTTTTATGATTTACAATTTCTTACACATTTTCAAACATGACAATAGACATATTTTACAAACTGCACGTCGCATGTACTACAGTAACTATTAGGTCACATTTTCTTTTGTTCTTTCTAATTTCAGAATGGACCAGAATCCTGGGTCCTACCTGGATGTCTCCACCCCCTGTCCTGTGGAATGGAAGATTGTTCTACCAACCCCTGTTTAGAACCAATAAAACTTCTTCCAGCTTCTGCATTAATCTTGTCACTTGTTCTTGTGTTTTTATGAGTTTGTTTTAATTACTGATACAATGTTTCACAGGTGGGAGAGGAAGCATATGAGACTTCAGATCAGTGCAGCATTTAGAGGGGGTGGCTGCCATTAGAACGTTAATGGTTAACTGAGTGGTCGATGCAGCTCCGGATCCTGGCCATCTCCCAGTGTAGAGTCCCTGCCCACCAGACAGCATCCCCTCGTGGCCAGACATGAGTCACTGATTAGAGTCCATCACGATTCTGTTGCATCCACCCAGAGATCCATGGATCCAGTGCTCACCTTCTCAGCCATCCATCAACTGAGCTTCCAGCATATCCCATCATTCACTCTTTCATGCGCTCACAAGGCTTTCATGTGCTCAAAGAATGTACCAGTCAGTGCCAGTACTCAATGGGGTCCAAACCAAGAGTTTCACACATATGTAGGATGGCCAAAGCCAGCACAAGCAGCCAACTCAGGCCAGCAGAAGCCAACCCAGGCCAGCAAGGTCAACTCAGCTCAGCAGAAGCCAACTAAGGCCAGCAGAGGTTACCTCAGGCCAGCAGAAGCCAACTCAGGCCAGCAGAAGCCGACTCAGGCCAGCAGAGGTCAACTAAGGCCAGCAGAAGCCAACTCCGGCCAGCAGAAGCCAACTCAGGTCAGCAGAAGCCAACTCAGGTTGGCAGAAGCCATCTCAGGTCGGCAGAAGCAAGCTCTGGCCAGCACAAGTCAACTCAGGCCCCCAGAAACCAACTCAGGCCTGCAGAAGTCAACTCACTCACCTTGCCATTATCTGTTGGGTTGCTTGGGAACCTTCCTGTTGTGAAAAGCCCAAGGGTCTGGATCTTTCTTCCCAAAGCACTCAAGGTGAGGAAATGACTCCTCAAGGGATTCCCACAAAATTAAAGATATAGCAAAGTAGAATAACATATAGAGCCTATTTCCCGAACCAACACAGATGACATCCATTTATCCGCCCAACCATCTATCTGTCCAATCACACATCGATGGGTTAACCCACTTGTTCATACTCTAGGCACCCAGTCATCTATGCCTTAGTCATCTTTTTAATCTACACAACTGGTAGATGATACTTCTCAATCCAGTGATCTTCTCGTTCGTCATGTGTCCCACGCTCATGCTTGTATTATTACTAATGCTCAGCAATCCATGCACCCTGACTTTCTTCATACATCCGTAAACCAACGTACCAACCGCTGCCCTGACTTGGATGCGGCAGTGTCTATAGCTCTTGGCCAGCTCAGGTTTTCCACTTTGGGGCTGTAGATATCCCCTTAGGATGAGCCAAGTGACACCAGCGTGGAAGCCGGGACTAGTATTCCCACCAACACCCCAGTCTTGTTCAGGCCTTTCTGGGTCTAGGAAGGAACTTTACCTTTCATTTCATCATATACTTCCTGAGTCACACCATGACATAGATCTGAGACTGGTTTGGTATTAATCTCTCCTGGTGAAGTAAACTGCTGCATGTTGGTTACTAGCGCTGCTTCAAGGTTTTCCACCGAGTTTGGTCCTCTCCAATAATGCAGCACCTCACTTCCCTCCACTGATCCTCCACTCCCGCCCCTTTCTCTAATTTGTCTGCATCCCATCCCATCACATTTGTTTCTGTAGTGAACAAATCCAAAAACTTCACACAGTAGAATTTTTGTTCCTCCAACACAAGCTTCCACCTCCTTTCTTACAATTCCACCTTTGTACATCCTGGATCACAAGTGTTTTGTTTCCTTCTTTCCTGTGCTTTTGCCTTTGGAGTGAACATTTGCTCTCTTATCTTCATTCAACACATCTCTTTGAGTCTCTTCTTCTAACATTATTTGTTCTTCGTTATAAGACATTCGTTGTCCCTTAAAACCTCAGGTCAGTCCATTTGTTTTTTATGTCTCTACATAAGGTTTGAGACACAAGGAAGGCTTAGTTAGCCTTTGAAGAGGTCTGTTCCACCCTCCACACGCATCTTTACTCCCTCCTCTTTCTGTGTCCCTGTTATACCTTTCCTATCTGACCTCCTAAGAACTGTCTCTGCAGTTATCCTACATTGAGACCTATCATGTGAAAGGCACACACATACAGGAGTGCTCCCAGCCATACATGTGTCACACCGTGACAGAGATCGATAACAGATTCTGCATAAAAAGGTTCCGCATGGACTCAGAAGTCATCATCTAGAGGGTTGCCTCCGTTGGGATGCCAATCCTGGGCCTTCTACTCATGTCTGAGGTAATCCGGGTCCCACTGCATTAAAACTGAGAGATCATGTCAATCCCTTGGGACACTGGACTCTCTTAGGGTAGCTCTTGGAGTAGCGATGGGGGTGACAGAGGGGCTGGAACTCAGTTATTGAATGACATTATAAATGACACAATACACTCAAGGTCTGGCCATATACATCTCAAAAGTCAGATGTCTTACTTCATATAAAGGATGAGAAGTACAGATAAAATAACAAAGCACACAAAACCCCCAAGCCCTTGTGACTCTGGAGACTGCAACAAAAGTCAAATGATGGGAGGCCACTTTCCCAAGGACATTGCGGGGAAAGGTTGGAAAACTTCACAACTCCCTGGTATAGTAGAATCTTGGGTTCTTGTCACCTTCCGAAGAGGGGATGATTGAAGAACCAAGGTGTCACTGCATCAAACCCTCACTGACGCGCTCAGCTCCATCAGAGCCACTTCCTATGAAGATGACCCCTGTCCTTTGGCCTCCATCCAAGCTCCCTCTGAGGCAGCTCTGCCAGTCTTACTCACCGTTTCCATCACCGTCCCCTCTCTAGGCATCTCCCCCCCACACAGAAGGTGGCAGTGAAGTAAACCTGCTATGACACCTCTTCTTCACTTCCTGGCTTCTCTTGTGCCCCTGGTTCAAACATGGGCCATGCAATGGGTCGTAGACTCCGGGAAAGGGTGAGCAGTAAAAAGTGTCTAAAACTCTATTAATCCAAAAACTGGCCACCAGACAAGAAAAAAAGGTATCTCTTAGGATAGAGGGACTGGGTTACATAAGGTGACCCTGCGGCAGCTGGTGGACTTTGAAAGTGGTGGGGCATAAGACAAATTAATATTGTTTTGCTAGCAAGAGAGCAAAGCAATTGAGCCTGGCATTTCTTGGGTGGGTTAGGGGGGTTCTCCCTGAGAACATGCAAAAATAATTGGGCCCATATTTATACTTTTAGGCGCTAAACTGCGCTAACGCAGTTTAGCATCAAAAAATTTAGCGCCGTCTAACGCCATTCTGAAGCGCCATGCCGGCGCCGTATTTATGGAATGGCGTTAGCCGGCGCTAGCAGACCGGCGCTGCCTGGTGTGCGTGGAAAAAAACCACGTAGACCAGGCAGCGCCGGCGTAGGGGGAAAATGGCGTTAGGGCGTCTTAAAATGGGGCAAGTCAGGTTGAGGCAAAAAAAGCGCCTCAACCCGATTTGCGCCATTATTTTCGACGCCCAGACGCCATTTAAATGACTCCTGTCTTAGTAAAGACAGGAGTCATGCCCCCTTGCCCAATGGCCATGCCCAGGGGACTTCTGTCCCCTGGGCATGGTCATTGGGCATAGTGGCATGTAGGGGGGCACAAATAAGGCCCCCCTATGCCACCCAATTTTATTTTAAAAAAATAAAAAATTATACTTACCTGAACTTACCTGAATGTCCCTGGGGTGGGTCCCTCCATCCTTGGGTGTCCTCCTGGGGTGGGCAGGGGTGGCAGGGGGGGTCCCTGGGGGCAGGGGAGGGCACCTGTGGGCTCATTTTGAGCCCACAGGCCCCTTAACGCCTACCCTGACCCAGGCGTTAAATAGTGGCGCAAATGCGGATTTTTTTGACCCGCCACCTCCCGGGCGTGATTTTTGCCCGGGAGTATAAATACGACGCATTTGCGTCGCCGTCATTTTTTTAGACGGGAACGCCTTCCTTGCATCTCATTAACGCAAGGAAGGCGTTCACGCAAAAAAATGACGCTATTTGCCCATACTTTGGCGCTAGACGCGTCTAACGCCAAAGTATAAATATGGCGTTCGTTTTGCGCCGAATTTGCGTTGAAAAAAACGACGCTAATTCGGCGCAAACGGAGTATAAATACGGGCCTTGGTGTTTCTAGGTGTAATTTCCAGCACCATTTCTGGGATAACTGGACCAAAATACTGTTCATTTACGCATCTATCCAGGAAAACTAATAAAATATTTAATTAATAGAATTTCTGGTTTGTCAAACAAGTCTGCCATCTGAAGAGGTTGGGGTACCAGGCCTAGGCAGCCTGGGATCTCCCCATTAAAATACAAAACACATAAAAGGATAATAAACATCCACAAAGGGACACTTGCAATGTTGTTCCTGCCTCTGGTTCTTGTCAGCCACTTGCCTTTCTGCGACTGCTTCTCAACGTTGATTGCACAGTAGGTCAAGGACATCTTCTTGACATGTTAAAGTAGGAGAGAGCAGAGGTTAGGTTTCCTCAAAAGACTTTGCAGGACAAAACGTGTTTTATCTAAAGGTGATTGAGGAATCAGAAAACTCTTCCAGGGGTGGACTCTGCATTAAGGGGGTCATTACAACTTTGGCGGGAGGCTACCGCCGCCCACCAAACTGTAACCGCTGGGCGGCCGCCAATGCAACCGCACTCCTGCGGTGCCCATTTGGACATCCCCGCTGGGCCGGCGGGCGGAAACCAAGTTTCCGCCCGCCGGCCCAGTGGGGATGTGGGCCGCAACATGGGAGCCGGCTCCAAATGGAGCCGGCGTTGCCGCCGTGCGACGGGTGCAGTTGCACCCATCACGCTTTTCACTGTCTGCATAGCAGACAGTGAAAAGCCGCATGGGGCCCTGTCAGGGGGCCCCTGCACTGCCCATGCCAGTGGCATGGGCAGTGCAGGGGCCCCCAGGGGCCCCACGACTCCCTGTACCGCCAGCCTTTTCCTGGCGGTTCATACCGCCAGAAAAAGGCTGGCGGTCGGGGACTCGTAATCCCCTGGGCAGCGCAGCAAGCAGCGCTGCCCAGGCGGATTATCACCGCCGGGGCAAAAGTGGCGGAATACCGCCGGCCCCGGCGGTGCGACCGCGGCACTTCCGCCGCGGTCGTAATAGGCCAGGAAGCACCGCCAGCCTGTTGGCGGTGCTTCCGTCACTTTAGCCCTGGTGGTCAAAATGACCCCCTAAGTATGCTGGCAGACTTCATGTCTCCATGGAGCCAAAACCAGTGGAAACCAGCCAGAAACTGGTCCTTCCGGTGAATTGCAAGAAGCCAACAGTGGACCAGTGGTTCTAATTAAATCAGACCATTAGCCTGATCTACTGACCTTTGTCCAGCATCAATGAAGTGCGCCTAAGACATTGTCACCTTAAAATTATATTGAATATTATCGAGTACTTAAGCTAGGTGAGGTCAGAAGGAAAAGTGCCCAGGACATCTGTAGGAAAGTACCATCTTGCCTGGCATGTTACCCCCATATTTCACTGTATATATGTTGTTTTAGTTGTATGTGTCACTGGGACCCTGCCAGCCAGGGCCCCAGTGCTCATAAGTGTGCCCTGTATGTGTTACCTGTGTGATGACTAACTGTCTCACTGAGGCTCTGCTAACCAGAACCTCAGTGGTTATGCTCTCTCATTTCTTCCCAAATTGTCACTAACAGGCTAGTGACCAATTTCACCAATTTACATTGGCATACTGGAACACCCTTATAATTCCCTAGTATATGGTACTGAGGTACCCAGGGTATTGGGGTTCCAGGAGATCCCTATGGGCTGCAGCAATTCTTTTGCCACCCATAGGGAGCTCTGACAATTCTTACACAGGCCTGCCACTGCAGCCTGAGTGAAATAACGTCCACGTTATTTCACAGCCATTTACCACTGCACTTAAGTAACTTATAAGTCACCTATATGTCTAACCTTTACCTGGTAAACGTTGGGTGCTAAGTTACTTAGTGTGTGGGCACCCTGGCACTAGCCAAGGTGCCCCCACATTGTTCAGGGCAAATTCCCCGGACTTTGTGAGTGCGGGGACACCATTACACGCGTGCACTATACATAGGTCACTATCTATGTATAGCTTCACAATGGTAACTCCGAACATGGCCATGTAACATGTCTAAGATCATGGAATTGTCACCCCAATGCCATCCTGGCATTGAGGAGACAATCCCATGATCCCCCGGGCCTCTAGCACAGACCCGGGTACTGCCAAACTGCCTTTACCGGGGTTTCACTGCAGCTGCTGCTGCTGCCAACCCCTCAGACAGGTTTCTGCCCTCCTGGGGTCCAGCCAGGCTTGGCCCAGGAAGGCAGAACAAAGGACTTCCTCAGAGAGAGGGTGTTACACCCTCTCCCTTTGGAAAAAGGTGTCAGGGCTGGGGAGGAGTAGCCTCCCCCAGCCTCCGGAAATGCTTTGATGGGCACAGATGGTGCCCATCTCTGCATAAGCCAGTCTACACTGGTTCAGGGATCCCCCAGCCCTGCTCTGCGTGAAACTGGACAAAGGAAAGGGGAGTGACCACTCCCCTGACCTGCACCTCCCCTGGGAGGTGCCCAGAGCTCCTCCAGTGTGCTCCAGACCTCTGCCATCTTGGAAACAGAGGTGCTGCTGGCACACTGGACTGCTCTGAGTGGCCAGGGCCAGCAGGTGACATCAGAGACTCCTTCTGATAGGCTCTTACCTGTGTTACTAGCCTATCCTCCTTCCTAAGTAGCCAAACCTCCTTTTCTGGCTATTTAGGTTCTCTGCTTTGGGGAATTCTTTAGATAACGAATGCAAGAGCTCACCAGAGTTCCTCTGCATCTCTCTCTTCACCTTCTGCCAAGGAATCGACTGCTGACCGCGCTGGAAGCCTGCAAAACCGCAACAAAGTAGCAAAGACGACTACTGCAACCTTGTAACGCTGATCCTGCCGCCTTCTCGACTGTTTTCCTGGTGGTGCATGCTGTGGGGGTAGTCTGCCTCCTCTCTGCACTAGAAGCTCTGAAGAAATCTCCTGTGGGTCGACGGAATCTTCCTCCTGCAACCGCAGGCACCAAAAGACTGCATCTGGGTCCCCTCTCAGCATGACAAGCGTGGTCCCTGGAACTCAGCAACTCTGTCCAAGTGACTCCCACAGTCCAGTGACTCTTCAGTCCAAGTTTGGTGGAGGTAAGTCCTTGCCTCCCCACGCCAGACTGCATTGCTGGGTACCGCGTGATTTGCAGCTGCTCCGGCTCCTGTGCACTCTTCCAGGATTTCCTTTGTGCACAGCCAAGCCTGGGTCCCCGACACTCTAACCTGCAGTGCACGACCTCCTGAGTTGTCCTCCGGCATCGTGGGACCTTCTTTTGTGACTTCGGGTGAGCTCCGGTTCACTCTTCTTTGTAGTGCCTATTCTGGCACTTCTGCGGGTGCTGCCTGCTTTTGAGTGGGCTCCTTGTCTTGCTGGGTGCCCCCTCTGTCTCCTCACACAATTGGCGACATCCTGGTCCCTCCTGGGCCACAGCAGCATCCAAAAACCCTAACCGCGACCCTTGCAGCTAGCAAGGCTTGTTTGCGGTCTTTCTGCACGGAAACACATCTGCAAGCTTCTTCACGACGTGGGACATCCATCCTCCAAAGGGGAAGTTCCTAGTCCTCTTCGTTCTTGCAGAATCCACAGCTAATACCATCCGGTGGCAGCTTCTTTTCACCCACAGCTGGCATTTCCTGGGCATCTGCCCACTCACGACTTGAGTGTGACTCTTGGACTTGGTCTCCTTGTTCCACAGGTTCTCTCGTCTGGAAATCCATCGTTGTTGCATTGCTAGTGTTGGTCTTCCTTGCATAATTCCCCTATCATGACTTCTGTGCTCTCTGGGGAACTTAGGTGTACTTTACACCTACTTTTCAGGGTCTTGGGGTGGGCTATTTTTCTAACCCTCACTGTTTTCTTACAGCCCCAGCAACCCTCTACAAGCTCACATAGGTTTGGGGTCCATACGTTATTCGCATTCCACTTTTGGAGTATATGGTTTGTGTTGCCCATATACCTATGTGCTCCCATTGCAATCTATTGTGACTATACATTGCTTGCACTGTTTGCTATTGCTTTTACTGCATAGTTTTGGTATTGTGTACATATATCTTGTGTATATTGGCTATCCTCATACTGAGGGTACTCACTGAGATACTTTTGGCATATTGTCATAAAAATAAAGTACCTTTATTTTTAGTATATCTGTGTATTGTGTTTTCTTATGATATTGTGCATATGACACCAGTGGTATAGTGGGAGCTTTGCATGTCTCCTAGTTCAGCCTAAGCTGCTCTACTAAGCTACCCTTTTCTATCAGCCTAAGCTGCTACACACCTCTTCTACACTAATAAGGGATAACTGGACCTGGTACAAAGTGTAAGTACCCCATGGTACCCACAACAAGCCAGGCCAGCCTCCTACAACATCTGGTCTGAGTTGTCTCTAAACCGGGTCCTCCAATAGTCAGACTGTAAGCAGGGGCTCCTTTGTGCTCTTGTCTATGTAACATCTGTGAAACAACACTGCTTCAAAACACCAAAACCAGTTCCAGTGGCACCAAGATCTTTATTGAAGTGACGGAGGAGGTGTCTGTGTGACTGCTCTGGGCCCCTGTTGAATTAACATTCACTGGGGGGACAGGGCTGTGTGAACATCAGCAGTGCATGAAGGGGAAGAACTGTGCAGTGCCAGATTCAGAAAGATTTGTGATGCCTTTGGCTGTCCTCGTCCTCAAGAAGCTGTTTCAACACAATGTTAGGCATTGGACCATGACACAAAGATGACCCACTGGTGTCTTGCAAGTGGTTTGTGCTTCAGTGCAAACTTCCACATGATGGCATCACTGCATATCTTACCCATCGCAACACCACATGGCATCCACCTTGCGGGTCTTCCGTCTGGGTTTAACTGGTCTTAGTGCTAACACAAAGCCATGTCGCACTTTGGTAGTAAGTCTGGCTTTGTTTGAGCGTCTATGGTCATTGCACTGTCCCTGCTCTGTTAAGCCCTTTTGAATAGGTTAGAGGGAGGCTAGAGCTCCACTGAGCCACTCATTCTGGAGCTTAACTAAAGTCAACCTTTCACGCAAAATATTTTGTAAGTATGAAAGTTGACCACTCTGCCACTGGCGCTACTAAGTGCCATCATGTGTCGCATGAAGGTCTGTGAGAAAATCTTAGCCTCAGTGCTGACTGACAAAACAAGCACTGGCAAACCTAATAGGTCTCATCAATGAGAGTTATTGCCCTGATGCAATGTTTTATAGCCATGCTGTACAGCAGTGTGGTTGCTTTGCAGTGTGGCTAAAAGTAATTTAAAAAGCGCTAGGACACGTTCAGGGTTAATCCTCTTTTTTTAAGTGCATTAGCGTTGGATGCATTATACTCCTTTTTATTATTATTTTAAGCCACACTTCTCAGTAGCAACAGTGCTATGCAGCATGATATTAAACCATTTCCAAAGTCGTCAATGCCCATGCTGTACAACACAAAGAAAAGGCACCGGCAGAGCCAATGGTCTCAAACACAAGACCAATTGGCTATGCCAATGATTGTTAGGTTTCAGCACAACAACCCTGTGGTTCTGAGCAAATCAGTTAATCTACCCATGTGTGAAAAAGAAAAAATATGGCATGTGGCAAAAAAAACACTCCTGTCACATAAAGAAAGCGATTGCACCTATGTCAAGTATGTAAAGAAAATTAGTTGGAAAGGACATAACATCTGTTGTCTCAATATAACCAGAGATCATCTGCTGTCCTAATCACACCCATTTCATAGCAGAAGAGGACTTCTACGGTTGTGTGTGGAACAGTAAAACTTAGCTACAAATAGCAAGATGCCCTGGTAATGAAATCTCTTAAATTTATTTTTCACTACTGCAAATCCTAGCTCTCCCATAGGATAATATTGGAATTACCTTATTACACCTTATAAGCATAATTTCCAAATGGAAAGAGATAAGCACATCCTAAGTTTGGGAATGACAATTTAAAATCCTAACCTGCGGTGCAGATTTTAAATTGTAGTTCTGAAAATGCCACTTTTAGAAAGTTGACATTGTGTTACTTTGGACTTTTCTTGCTTGCTGCTTGACTCTGACCACATGTTGTTGAAGTAAGCCTCAGCAAGGCCTACTAGTGCAAGGGGTTCGCCCTTCTCTGCACAAAGTCCTCAGACCATATAGGAAGAAGTTGGCACAGGACCGCCAGGGCTAAAATGACAGAAGCACCGCCAACAGGCTGGCGGTGCTTCCTGGCCTATTACGACCGCAGCAGAATTCCGCCACTTTTGCCCCGGCGGTGATAATCCGCCTGGGCAGCGCTGCTTGCAGCGCAGCCCAGGGGATTACGAGTCCCCGACCGCCAGCCTTTTTCTGGCGGTATGAACCGCCAGGAAAAGGCTGGCGGTACGGGGAGTCGTGGGGCCCCTGGGGGCCCCTGCACTGCCCATGCCACAGGCATGGGCAGTGCAGGGGCCCCCTGACAGGGCCCCGTGAAGCTTTTCACTGTCTGCATAGCAGACAGTGAAAAGCGCGACGGGTGCAACTGCACCTGTCGCACGGCTGCAACACCGCCGGCTCCATTTGGAGCCAGCTTCCATGTTGCGGCCCACATCCCAGCTGGGCCGGCTGGCGGAAACTTGTTTTCCGCCCGCCGGCCCAGCGGGGATGTTCAAATGGGCACCGCAGGAGTGCGGCTGCATTGGCGGCCGCCCGGCGGTTACAGCTTGGCGGGCGGCAGTAGCCGCCCGCCAAAGTTGTAATGACCCCCAAAGTTTATTAAACCTCATGAGATGGTACTACAGTTCAAACAGCACCCTTCGGTAATGTTTGAAGTAGCACACCGAACTAAGAGAGCATGGTCCTTTTATACCCACGCAGGGGCTAAAAGAAGGTGGTACAATTATAGAAGCAAGACTTACATACATGTAAGGTCATATAGAAATGCACAGTCGACAGGTAGGAGGGGCTAACAGTTTCAAGGACTAGTTGACACATTACTGTCTGTTACTGATTACTAACAGCTGCAGATCTTACTGGGCATGTGTGAAAGTGGGAGATGCTAAATATAACTTGTCACTGGACAGATTTTCAAGAGTAGTGAACAGAAAGGTAGGACAGAGCACATGGCGAGCACATGGCAGAGAAAATGGCTGCCATGAATACAAAATGGATTCCACCAAATGTTCACAATAGTTGCTAAATACAAGGGGCCAGATGTAGCAAAGGTTTTTACCCATTCTGTGTCTATGGGAAAAAGTGTTCGTACATATGGCCCAAGATGTCTTCTGCTAATGCTTAATCTAATCGCTATTAAATTACAACAATGTCTGGTGGGTGACAGCTGGACTTTGTATTTTCCTCACAGACAGCCACACACAATTGGACCTTACGTGTGACCTGATGGGCCTCGATGGGCCATCCTGGGCAGGATGGGAGGGAGGAGCTGGGCACTGTCTCACTTACACCTGAATAGGCTGTGTCTTGTCCACATACAAAGGGCTTCATAGCCCCTCTAGTGAGGAGTGGCAGGACGTCTGTGCACTTCAAAGGTATGTCATTGATGTCTCCCTCACATCAAAGGCACCAGTGGGTATAAGTACTGGAGCTCTGGCACCATCATGCCAGGAAGAAGGACTGCTGTGCTACTGAAGGACTGCCACTCTGCGCTAACCCGTGCCTGCTGCCCTCTTGCCTGGAGCGAGAAGTACTGGACCTGCATCTCTCCAATGCAGAACCTAGAGTGACTTCAAGGGCTAGCTGGCTGGCCTCCTGATCTGAACTTTCAGTGATATAAAAGATTTCCAACCACCCGGGACGTGCACCTGGGTTCTGCCATCTGTGAGTCTACCCTGTCAAATGGTGCCACCTCAAACCTGGATGCTTGGTACTGGGCTTAAGGTGCTTACCAGAAGAACTGATGCTTCGCCTCTGCTGAAAGGCCCATTCCTGAGCAGAACCGAAGCATCACCGCTGCTGCCTGGATTGGACCTGTCACAAAAGACTCGAACTGCCTGTGCATCATGCATCTTGGGTTGGAGGCAGCACCTTCAGAACTCCCTCTGCAAGATGCCTTTCCGGGCACAAGCTCCTCGCATTTCCTGTTGATGGCAGCCTCGACAACAAAGCCAAAACTACGTATTGAAGCTCTACCACTCATCGGAGCTGACGCATCGCCTCGACTGAGCAATGCATAGTCGAACCCAGCCTTCACATCACAAGCCCCGTTGACAAGATGTTGATGCAACAGGACCTTGCACCGCAGCCTCAACGCATCTCGGAACTGCCGCAGATCCATGCAATGCTGCGCAACCTAGGATTTAAGGTACTTTGGTTCAGTGGGCCTCACTGGGTCCCTGTAGCCGGCCCGCCCTCCATCGCGGTTTGCCTAAACGTTTGAAGTGATTTGTACTTCTTGGTGCTACTTTTACTTAGAACTTCGAAATTTAAGATCTTGAGTTCTACTTCTTGGATTTTTGTCATTTTGGTCTTGTTTTATTTATTTAATTTTTAATCTATTTTTGTAACCTGGGTTGGAATCTTTTTGTGTGGTGTTTTCACAGTTTTTCTGTTTAAATTGTGTGGTAAAAATACCTTACACACGGCCTCTAAGTTAAGCCTGACTGGTTTCTGACAATCTACCAGAGGGTGAGCAGAGGATTATTAAGGGTTTGCCTGAACCTTACCCTGACTAGAGTTGTGGTTGCTGCTTGACCAGGGCTGACACCCCAGTCAAACAGTCTCCCAATTTGCATCAGCAAATCTTGCAGCATAGTTTTTGGGTGTTTAAAGTCAGGTTTCTTAAGTACTCCACCACATCATTCAGAAATAAATTTCCACTGGTGCAACCAAGGACTCATCTGGTTGCCTTTCCTATATGTTCCAGTCATCTGAGATCGTGGTCTGTAATTCGGCATTGGCACAGTGCGGTACGGGGTGCTTGCCTCTACTAGCACCACAGTGGTCTTGGGAGTGCGGTACGTCATGCTGACAGTAGTGGTGAAGGGACATGCAGGTCAAATGAGAGCAGAGGAAGTCACATACCGCATTACGGCTGAACCAGGGATCACTTTCATGATTCTGTGACATAGGGCATATGCACAGCAATTTCAAGATTGACCAGCAGCCACCCGAAGTAGAGGTTTGATACACAACACACCAGTGGCTGCTTTAAAATATGACACTGCTTCATGCCATCAGTGGATAGGGGACCTCTGATGACTGTAGATCAGGGCTGGTGCCACACCAGCCTGTAGTCTACTTACATTCATCCATGCTCAGATAGCACATGCGCAGTAGTGCATCCCACGCTTGCTCTTAGCAATTACCATTCACATAACTCAAAATATTGGGAGGACAGAGCCCTGACGCCCAGCACCAATGGCTAATTAAAGATGTCTCACCTGCCTTAGGACAGTAGGATATAATGAACTTGTAATAAGGCAGACAGGAGATCCTACTAGTCTGCAAAATTCTAAATCAGGCCCTTTGTTTATGCCATGGATGTCAACTGGCCTGAACTAAGTGTTGATTAATTTCTGTGTGCGCCTTTAAAGTGGCTGCAACCAGTGCAAGCAAATAAGTTGCCTACTTCATTGGTTCCCAACCTGTGGTCCCGGAACCCCTGGGGGTCCGCGAATGCTTAGAAAATTAAACAATATTAACAGGTTATGTCCCCAGCTTTCAGTAATGACTCAGTTGGGGTGGGGGGGTTCCCCGGTTCCAGTAATGATAAAGTGGGGGCCCACAAAAGTCAAAAGGTTGGGAACCACTGGCCTACATGACTCCAACTTTGTGATGTTCCTTTTAGAAAGTTCAAGCAACAGATATTTGCACATTTCACTCCTGATGCTTCTTAACAGGTCGCAAGTGCTTCCCCTGTCAGCAGCCAGTGAGGCTGAGCTGACAGCTGTAATCCCAGCATCCAGCACCACACACAAAACTTAGCTTCAACTGTAAAGTATAAGACAAATCAAAGGTGGCATGAGCTGGCCATGATATGTGTAAAAGCTTCTACTGATACCAGCCACTCTTAGCCAAGTCTGCAGCAGAGAGGGGCAGAGACACCATAGTATGCAGAAACTATCTGATAGAGTGAAGGTTGTCTACATCCCTAGCTCACTAGATGCCTACAGAGTTTAAGAACATGCTCCAGGGACAGATCGTCACATTCACAGAGAGCAACAAAGCAACCCTGGAGAAAAACTACCATTTTGTGCAGGCCTCTCTGTGTCCTAGCATCCCCTTGACCTTCACAGCATCTCTGTCTCATGGTGCACATAGGACACACCACACACTCTGGGGTAAGGTGAGGACCCCAGTGATATGGAGTTTCAGAGATTCTTCAGTGGGAGGGGACATGTCCTGTGACAAAAGGGGTACAGATAACTAGGCCTCTTCTCTAGAACCTAGATTCAGCTGACTCTAACCAAGAGTGGGGTGGAGACCCCCTTATCATAGGGAGGTCACGTGGACTGCAGCCCCTCAACAACATACCCCGATGGCACTCTCTAGAAGAGTGGAGTGCCTGTTCTATAAATACAGATCCACAGTCCTGTCTTACAAGTCACCATTAGAGCAAACATTAACTGTGCTGGTTGTGTATTTCTGAGCCTTGTAATTCCAGGAGCACTTATAAGCAGATTAACTACAACAAATGTCTCTAGTGTTATACAGATGTCTGTTGTCAATTTAGGCTTCACTGAGCATCTTGTGTGAAGGGCAGACCTCTTCCATGGGCTACAAAGGGAGGTGGAGGCAGGCTGTGCTCAAAATGGCTCCCAGACACCAACAAGGAAGTTTCCAATGTCAGCTTCTTCTAATAAGTACATCCATGCTTAGCTTCTCTAAAGATCATGAAAAAGATTAGGTGGCCTCTTTAAACACGTTACAGTGCATATTGATGCCACAATGGCATGATTATAAGATAGTATATATAGTTATGATTATTTGTGGCTCCTCCATTGTAGCGGGGAGCTTCGTCCCACTGCAAAAAATGCCCCCAGACACTCCTGTTAGCACGTCAGAGCCTTAATAAGTAAACTTACAAGGAGACGCATTTAGGTTGACGAACCTTTGGACCACGTTCGGGGACTTCCCAGTACGAGATGTCCTTTTTGGCATCACAGATCAATAGACCAATAAATCAATCAGTAATTACAATAACTAATCAACAAACTAACCAATAACATTTAGTAAGAATCGATAAGTTGAACACACCATGCACCAATTTAGTTGAGTGTTAGGATAGTTATTTCCCTATTGGTTACAATCTAATGTCATCTCTGTTAATCTCATTAGCAATGAATCTCATTAGAAACTCCTCTGATTTGCAATTAGAACACAATTAATCAATGCATAGAGAATAGTCATTCAGTATTAGGCACGTCATCAATATGAAGCAACTTAGCAAAGTCTCAGTAATACATGATTCAACAAAGCAAGAACTCAGTCATTTGTCTATTTGCACCAATTTATTAGTGAACGCCTTAACTAACCTCAAATTAGCATTAGCATGTTGGGCCTCATGCAAAACATTTTAGCAAACACGAATTCTAAACTATGGCCTCTATCAAAATAGCAGTTGGTACCTAGAAAGAAAAGGTCAACAGACAATTACAATTTTGCATCAGATAGTTACCAATCCAACAGATCAGCAAACAGCGTCAGTCTTCGTCCTCAGGACATCAGTCGATTCGCCATCAGCATAGGACGGGGCAAAGTCTCTATATAGCATAGTTAAGGAATAGGACCTTCCCTCATATGGAGGAGAAGTAAGTATCAGGCAAGAATGGGTAGAGGATGGTTCAGAGTAATACGACAAAGCAAAAGAGAGTGAAAAGTCTCTGTGAACGAGTAAAGTCTAAAGTCTCTCTGAGTGTGTTCCTTCTTGGGTCACTCCGTTAAATCAAAACTATCAAATTAGCCCATAACTCCTCATTGGATAATAATTGGTGCATCGTTATCTCTGTCCAATAATTGTTCAAGCATCTTGCCAGAATTTTCTACAAACCACAGTTCTCATGTCGCGGATTGGTCCACATTATTGACGTCTTCATCGGTTGGAATGTCAAGTAGGAAAAGTTACACTTTGCGCTCCAGTCAGTGTCTCCATTGTTTTCTCCTACTACAGTTAACCTTGCACCTGCTACGAATTACACGGTTGCATTCAGCAAGAACGTCGCCTTGAGCAAGTCGGTTCTCATGAGAAAGAATTTACTACGGCTACACACACATAACTTCTTGAAAAGTACAGCTTCGTGTCCTTCAGAAAAGTAGCACATTACACGTTAGAAAATACAGTTTAGTACGAGGCCAGGCAGCTAGGCCCAGACCCTCGCTAAGCTAAGGCCTTCTAATTAATAAGCAAACTCTTAACACACAGCTCTAATTATGATACGCTAACACAAATCCAAAACATTATTGCATAATAATTCTAAATTAACAAGCTTTTCATTAGTCTTCGTATACATTGGTAGCCACTCCCCGTGGGCACATTTCAAATGTGTGCATTATTTTCTATGTTGAAACGTTTTTTATTCAGCTTCATCACACAATATATTGCAAGCTTTTCATGTTAATATTGCCTTAAAAGTCACACTCCAACACTCCCCAGAGCTGAAAAATAAAACGGTAATAAAGTTAATTTATTACCATTTTATTTTTTCATCAACCGGGCGGGAACTAAGTGTCAGGAAGAGGTGGGGCCAGCTGAACGCCAGTAGCAGAGAGGAGTAATGCGCTGCCTGTGCACTTAAGTTTAAGATGTGCCTTTCTCTTTGGCCGGCTGTCTTGCAACGGACAACCAGACATGCGCACTTTAACCTCTCGATCTGACTGGGTTAAGAGCAAGCACAGGCTCGAGTGCCCTCGGTAACTCCGGGAGAGGCCACTCCCTCCAATCCTTGCACTACTATCATGCTGGTTAACAGCATGAGAGCAGCGCCAGGATTGGTTAAGTGAGTTCGAACCTGGATAGAAGGAGGAAACCATAGAAAGGAGGCCCTGGCAGTCACCTTGCAAGCAAAGTAAGTTATTTTTTTGTTTAATTTATTGTATTTACCTCCTCCTGGAATGTACCACATGCGTGCATCCACCCCCACTCATTCGCCCGTCCCACCACTCTTGGTGGTTATGATAAACCAATAAAATGCTCAAAATGGCCAACATCTTGTTTCTAAGTGTGGCAGCCATGCTGGAAATAAAAAACAAGAATTGACTAGTTGCGGTGCCTCTGCAAAGATGATCACCTGCTGGCAGGGGTGGATCCTCCATAAAGGTGCCAGGGGACTGCCCCCCTGCGTGCCAGCTGCAAAAATATAACTATTTGCAGTTTTAAGTTAATTTTATTATAGCCCAGTCTGGCGATGAGGTGCCATGCACTGGTCCAAGCATAATGATTGTCAGCCACCCTCCTGATCGCATTGATATGAAGTGTGCATGTCAGTCTGGCCGTTTTGTTTGCCACAACCAAACCGACATGCGTACTTCAGCTTTTTGCAATCTGCAGTGTGCTATGAGCTGGGAGAAAACAGATGCAGCCTCCTGGTCTCTATGAGTGCCATGTCTGCCTGCCCCATCCAATCCCAGTGCTGCTGTCATGCTATTCCCTAATGCAAACAACATGAAAGGAGGATCAGGATTTGTTTAGTTGACAGGGGACATTAGTATTCACCTCTGCAGGAGTCGGGCCATGGCGTGCATCACGGCGGGCAGGCAGCACTGGGGCATGAAGATAAGTAGAATGGCTTTTTCCACTCATCTGAGCTTTCCACCAGCTTTGGTGCGGCCCGGCCTGCAGGGAGTCGCAAAGAAGAGCCAGAAGTAATGATGTTCAGTAGCATAACGGTGAGTCCAGTCACTGCCGCAGCGGGACTGCTGGTGCGCATGCATGTGTCCGTAGCCTAGTCAGTCTATTAAATTATTTATAGAAGAAAATGTCACAAATGGTTTTGATAATTAAAAACAGGTGCACCAGTGAAGTGCCACACGTAAAGCACGCCGCCTGCTGCTCAAACTAACCACCAGAGGAGGTGCTGTAGGAGAGCCGGGGACACAGGTTGGAATCTGAAAAAACACTACACCCTGCATGCATCTTTAGCCTATCCCTACTCGGTCACTTATGGAAAAATGATGGTTTTATTTTATGCCCCACCAGTTTTGAGTTTCACCAGCTGCCACTGCCTGCTGGTATGTTTAGTGTCGTGTTTAGATGGAAGCTTGTTTTCTGTTTTTTTTACTTGGATTCTTTCCATTTATCATGCATATGCTGTTATATTGATGTTTGTTTTATAGCGATTTTGTCGGAGGATAAATGGAAGGATTGATAAATAGAGGCATGAGTGGCAAGATGAGTGACATACTGTTGGAAAATGGGTTATTGGTAAGAGCAGGTAAGTACCTACACTTAGCAATAGGCCACTAACCTCCACTTAGGTTCACTTAGGTCTCAATAAATTAAACCCAGCTCAACCCTTGGTAGATTGGCAACAAGCGACAAGGCTTAACGTAGGAGACAAATGTGTAAAGCATTTAAAAATCACAAAACAGTAAATAAGTGAAACACAAAATACAATAAAAATCCAACACCAATTTATAAAACTAGATTATATTTTTATCTTTAAAATGACACCAAAACAAATAGAATCGGATAAGGGGAACCGGAGATATTAATTTTTAAAGAATTAATGCTCTCGAGCGCATAGAAATAAAAAGTGCCAATCTGGTTGCAGCTCAGCTGCGGCAAAGTTAAGGCCAACCGCGATGGAGCCCAACTCGGCTACAGCCCATGGGAGGCCTTGGTCAAAAGTTTGCCTTAGGACTTAGTCGTTTTTCTGGACGTTTTCTTCAGCAGGACCAAGTCGCCAGTCCAATCGGACCTCCTGGATCTCTTCCTCAGATACGCGTCGCGGGAGCCCTCGGTGGAAATTTTTACCTTCGGACTTAGGTTTTTTTTCGAGGTGAAAATCCTTTGACTGGGGCAAACCTGAATCTTGATCCGACATCCTTGGAGCCCTCTTCGAATACACTGCCTGGGAGGTCCTGGTCAACTTCCTACGTTCGCACTTAGTCACTTTCTTGGAGATTTTCTTCACCAGGACCAACCAGCAAGTCAGGCCGTGTCGCGGTTGAGGCAAGCCGGCTAGAGTTGCCGCAGCGGGTTGGTCCCTTTATGGAGCATTATTTACAAAAGTTCTCCAAACTTCTCCAAACTTCTGGATCTTCTTCCAGATGTTCCTTTAAGGTTCTTTTGAGGTCCACAGCTCACCCCAAGGTTCCAGAAGCTTTGAGATGCTCCTTGAGGGTGCGGACTACAACTCCCAGAATGCACCTGGTGTAAACTCCTTTTTGGCCACTGGACATTGGTCAGCTGGTCAGTTTCTTCAGGAGTTGGTGCAGGGGACTCTGGTTAGCAAGTTTACACCTGTAGCAAACAGGGAGTCCCTCCCTGAACCAGTTGAAGCCAGGCAAAGTCATTCTTGTGGTGAAGCCCAAGTGTGCAGCTGGTGCAGTCCTCCAGAGTGCAGTGTCCAGGTGCATGTCAGGGGTCCAGCAGGGCAGAACTTCTTCTTCTGTGGATCTTCCTTGTTGGAATCTGGTAGGGAACTGAGGTGTGAGTGCAGGTCTGCCAGTTTTATCCTTGCTCCTGTGTGAAAAAAAGGGGGTTCTTGGTTCTCCAACCAGGGGAAGGGGCCTTGCTCCTGTGATGACCACTTCCTGGGAAGTGTGGCAAAAATCAATCCCAGGGAGCAACATTCCTCAAAAATCCATCATGGCTGGAAGTGATTTTTGGAGGTTACATCTGGCTGAGCTGAGCCATTGGTGTGGATAAAATTCCTAAACACACCCCTCTCCTGCCCTCTCCTAATCTAATCAAGGGGGCACCTAATTGTCTGGGTTTGCAGGAAGTGAAGGTATTGCTGGGTTGCTCCAAATGTCCTTCCCTGCCTTTGAAGACCAGTGTGGAAGCCCTCCCCCTTCCTGCTTCCCAATCTGCTGAGGGGAGATCTTCTCCCACAGGCACATCTCTTTGTGTGGAGCCAGGCCACTTCACACCTCATCAAGGGTGCCTGGCCAGGCTGCCAGAGGCTGGCCAATCAGAGCAAAGCAACAAAAACACTGCAGGGCTGAAGTTGCCAACTTTTCAAGTAAAGTTAAAAACTCCTTACTTGAACAAGTTATATTAAATCCAAGAACTGGAAGTTGTGGCATTTATTATAACAATTAATTTGATACCAAACTTATGGTATCTGTTACTTAAGGGAACTTTAAAAAATAAAAAAAAGTCTCTCCATTCTAGCCTATGAAGGCCATTCACTACAATGAGGGAAAAACGAATTTGGCTGTTTTACCTCACCAGGGCTTATAAAACTATTTTTATAAGGTCCCTGCTTATAGTTACATGGCACCCAGCCCTAGGGGCACATAGGGCACACCTTAGGGGTGACTTATATGTAAAAATAAGGTAGTTTAAGACTTTGGAACTACTTTTAATTCCAAAGTCGAATTTGCATGTAACTTTAATTTAAAAGCAGCCAGCAAGGCAGGCCTGCCTTTAAAATGACACTGGGCACCTCAGCAGCTCACCTATGGGGGCACCACCTATGCTGGGGTCCCTAAACCTACATGCCCTACCATATACCAGGGACTTATAGGTAGGATGACTTAGCCAATTATAATTAGCCTAGTTTGCATACTGATTTTACACAGAGCACCGGCCCTGGGACTGGTTAGCAGTACCCAGAGTACCATTAGAGTCAGGAAAACACCAGCAAAAAGTGAAAAATTGAGCCAAAAAGTCTGGGGGCCTCTGCAATCAGCCCTGTTTTCTCACACATACACTTTGACTTATTGAGTGCCTAAACCCATCAGTGACACTGAAGGCACTTTCATTCAGAAGCCAAACCTATCGGTATTGCCAATGCTTGTTTGTCCTTTGAATTCTGTCATCCTAGGAATGCAAATGATGGGTCCATAAAGCAAAATGTCAATGTATTAGATTAGACTAGCGTGGCATATGCAGTCATCGGCTCAGTGAAAACACATTGGCCCAGGCAAATGAAAGCCATCTTTTCCGGAAGTTCAACAGGAGAACCAGAGGTCAATTATTATCCTACCGGAGCCCAGGAGACAAAGCAGGGTGGTTCCTCTAGCCGTGGCTTAAATCATAAACCATGTGTAAGTTAGTCGTGAGCTATGAGATCTTGTGAGATCTCACAAATGCTGAGCTCTCGCAAGAACTCACAATGTCACACTCAGAAGAGCAGTGTTGCCAGATTGGGCAAGATCACGCACAGTTCGGCTACATTTTTTCCAGTTGTGCAGCAAAATATTGGTTTGCGTAAGTTGCCAAATTCACCCTCTGCAAGGACTCACAGAGAAGGTATACAGTTAGCAAGAGCAGTCACTCTGCTCTTACCACTTCTGTAAAATGGTCCAGCCACAAATCGTCATCTACTGCCCGCTTGACGCTGTTCCTGCCCCTCCTTTCTTAAAGTAGCAATATTGGGCTACTTTAGGATACTTTTTGGTTGGCTTTGGGCTACAGAATGCTCTGAAAATCTGGCAACATTGCAGAGGAGACTCACACCCATAAACACAAGGACAGATTATTGACATGCAACAACCCCCTCACCAGTAGTGACTCCACTAGTGGGGGTCGAGGAAGTGGCATAACATTGGTCCCTGCAGCCCTCGTTGCGCGGGGGTCCCATCAGTACAGTGCACTATGAATGGGCAGAGGGCCTCTGGCCTGAGAGCTCCTGCCTGGGTCCGGTGGGTGGAGCCTTTAATGTACTTTGCAGGGAGGACCCCTCAGGTTTCGTTACCCCACTGGGTCCAAGAACTTTAGCCGACTCTGAAGAGAACAGAGGATGGAAGTGGGCACATTGATGGGCAGGAAACCAGCAGCGTGCAGAAGGAAGGATTCTGACAGAGACACAATGGATTGAGCATCTATGGAAGAAGAAACAGAGAGAATTTATTGCCTTTACCTGTGAAGAGGCAGCGATTAGTGAACAGTGCTTTAATTTATGTTATGAGGCCCAATGATCCCAAAGATGCTTTCCCTTTACAAGTGTTCAGGGGGGTGGGTTAGGGTAGCTGGGGTTCCGTAGGGATCTTCAGTGCCCCTTTGATGAGGCGAGCCTGAGGGTGTTTGTACAGTTTGAGGCCACCAGTGCAGAAACTTGGTGAGAAGTAGCCTCTTTACGCAAGAGCTGTGCAGCCCGGGTTACTCCAGGGTAAGAGATTTGAGAACCGCCTCTTTACACGCCCTAAAAGAGCCATGCAGCTGTAGTGAGTCTAGGGTCAGAGATGTGAAAACAGCCTCTCTACACGCCCTGAAACAGCCGTGCAGCCGGGGTGAGTCCAGGGTCAGAGATGTGAAAACAGCCTCTCTACACGCCATTGAGGAACCATTAGTGAGGTCGCCAAACCACCTAACTCCAGAGTTTTGTCCAGAGAAGCATGCAGTCCTCCTTCTCTGTCTATGAACAGATGGAGGCTATGAAGCCAGGACCTTTCCTAGAGCCACAGGTCATCCAGTGACCTGTCCTGCAGATGAATGTGTTTGAGTCTCCATGGACAGGGCTAGAAACTGTCCTGTAGGGCAAGGGACCTTCTCCAGGACAGTGGACAGAATCCTCAGTCCCTCTTGACATGGTGATGGTTGGAGCACCAGCCTCACTAATATATGCAAAGTAAGGGGTATGAAGACAGGCTCTCCATCGCAGAGATATGTAGTCGATGAATGCAAAAGTCCCATTTTGAGGTCCCAGGTGCCCAACACGGGGACCCCGACACCAGTAAATGTTGGGTGATCAGCTCTTCTTGAATCAATGCAAGGTCAGGGGAGGGCAAAGTGTTTTGTACAATTGTAAGATTAGTTAAAATGGAGAAGGGAGTAACTTTCACTCTATTTGAATCCAGCTAAGCTAAAAAATGTACCTAGAATTTTCTTCTGCATGTTTACCTTTTTCAGAAGTTTTTTCTATTTACCCTGATATTATGAGGCAAAAGGCCACTATGGTGCTGTTTCCAGTGCAGATATACCGGCGTTGGATCCCTCTTTGTGGTGGAGAAAAGCAACAGTGAGAACAGCCGGGGTAGCCACATGAAAAGAAGTCTGATGTCTCCACAGATATAATTTCCCAAACTTAACCTGCTTTCATGGTGGCAGCCACTTCAGGCAAAGATGGCCTTTGGTTGCTAGGTTCACAATGCTATGCTAGAAGGACCTTCTGTCACGTGATTAACAAAGATAAACCCCACACATGGGGGTCCATCTTCAGCCATCACCCAACTAATGTCCGGGATTTCACTATACAAGATGGAGGCGAAGGGTGTACCAGGACCAGTGCTTAATTTGAGTTGGTGGTTTCTGGTGCTTGGCACTTAATTGTCAGCACTGGTGCTTAGGGCAGTCTTCCACATGGTGGCGCTGTCTGTGTCTGTCTGATTCAGGTATGAGCACAGCAAAGGCTGTTTATTCATTCAGTATACATTAATAATGGCTAATACCAACCACTCAAGCCATTCTCATAGCTTTGAGGGTCTGGAATCTGCTGAATTGTGACACTTGCAAGAGTGTGATGGTTAGTAGTCATGCTGGCAATGTCACTGATAGCGCTGGCAGGGGCAATGTCTGGGGCAGGCTGCAGTGTACTCCTGACAGGGGCCGTGGCACCTATTGTTTTACAAATGAAGCACTGACCAGGACAGAGCGGATCCTGGAGGAAATGTCTTGGAGTGACTACTACTGATTGGGTGGACAATTTGACACAGCCTACACCGGCTCTACTTCCACTAACAGGGTGTCCTGATAGCTGTGAGGGAAGGCAGCAGAGGGTGGGCAGAACTACCCCTTTGTTATCAGATTTACATCACCACCCAATGCTGCTCCAGTTTAGGAAAGAGTTGACCTCACCTCTTTAAGGACAGTATATCACAGTCCACTAATGAGCTACCTCTCGTATCACTTGTTGCCTTTATGCGTGTCTTTGAGATACCACATACACACACATACATACACATACAAGACATTATTCATTTCTTGTCAAATGTATATTATATCAAAGTAAATTGCCAGTGTTAAGAAACATTTATGGGACATGATTAGTAAAAAAAAAAAAAAGTCATGATTTCTATGTAGGTGCAACAAATGGAAATATTTTGTAATCTCAGAGAAGTTGGAAAGTTTTCTAAGCAGCTTCTGGATGGTTGCAAAAAACAAACCTTGCAGACCATGAGGTAAGGCTAACACCTGCTGCTCCAATTTCAGAAGGAATGGTCATTCTTCACCCACCTTTTAGAAGATTAATGGTGTCACTGTATACCCAAAGTAGAGCCTGGGACTCATCCTTAGGACAGACGGGATGTAACATCTGCTGAACATTGGGCTCCTCTCGGTTCCTCCACCTCGTGTAGATTTCAGAGACGCACATTTGATGTGAGGAGGATCTTATCCCATGTGGAATTCCATAGGATGAGCTACCCAAGTGAGGGAGGCTCATCGGAGGCCATTCCCAGCAGCATCAGCTCTTCCTTCTTCCTCCGTGTAAAACATGGACATGCAATATGGGAAGCCTGGACAGGAGAAAACTCCCAGCTTGTGGGACAAAGACAGGCTCATGCTTTGAGGGTCTGTCTATTGAAATAATGTAAGTAGTTGAAGGATACCCATGCTGCAATAGCACTGCGGAGCTACTGTCAAGTGTTTCAGTACCAAAGTGGCTCCTGCTCTAGGGGGCATATTTACAATGAGTTGGCATAAGGCAGCACCGCAAGTCTTCTTGTTGCGGTACCCTACGCCAATTCAGAAGGGTAGGAATGCAGCTTCTTTATGAGATGCAGTGCATTTGTGTCCTTTCAGTCATTGCTGGTGCACAATTTAATGCCCAGCGCCTATGTAGGTGCTGTTGCTCCATGGTGCAAGGGTGTCTACGTTGTGGCAGGATTGTTTCTTTGCAGGTAGGGGCACCTTCTTGTGCAAAAACAACCCATGGAGAAATCAGCACAGAGACAGAGGAAAAAACCTGGGGAGATAAAGGTACTTCTCCTCGTTACTCATCCCCTACACAGGCGTAAAGTTTTGACGCATGACCCAGTTTACAGATCCTTTATAATCTGGGAATGCATCAAAACCCATGGGTGTTGTGCGGGAAAACCCAGGCCTCGTAGATATAGGTCTGCACTCTGCTCTGCCAGTGCATTATAAAAAGTGGCGCACCATCCACACAAGGGGTTAGTAAAGACTCCATTGATTGTGTTGGGCTGGCCAACAGCGGGGGGGCGTCTGTGACGACTCGGCCCTGCCACTATGGCCACTCCGCTCCATGACCAATGCGAGGCAATCAGTTTCTCAATACAGTCAATGCACAGCGACTCACACTGGGCCCACTTCACAAGGCTGCTTGGGACGCTAGGTTCTGCTGCAGTGGTCACCGACAACAGTCTCTGGACACGAGCGTCTGATTCGGACTCAGGGTTGGGGGCTGTGAAGATTTACTCCTGCAGATCGTAGTGTGACTGACTTCCCACCCCCTGAAACCTTGATTACTTGTGGAACTGTGTGTTCTGATGGATGAAGGACCTACCAGGGCGTCGGGAACACAGTGGACATGAATAAACTCGCACATGTGTGGGTGTTCACAAACACTTCCAGTGGTGTACCCCTAAATGTACTTCTGAGAAGCAGGAGTACATGAATGAAGCAACCAGGTTCGATCAGCGCCTCGGGATCGGGAACATACCAGGGGGCTACGAGGGCGTCAATTCGCCGACATACCCTGGGTAGCGGAAGTGACGTAACACTCTGTCTGTCAGTGTCACTCACACACATGCTTACACTTACACACACACTCACACCTGCACACACACTCTCTCACCTAAACACACTCTCACTCACACACAATATAGATTCAAAGGCTTGTTTTACTATCCTCGGCTGCCAGGGAAGGTCATAGTCCAGCGTTTATTTTATTACACTAATAGTGAACCAGGTGTGATAGTATTCACTATTAGTGTAACAATAGTGACAGAAACCAAAGAGAGTGGAGCCACAGCCACGTCCATAAGGACACTGACACCTCTGCGGCCAGGGGTCGCACGAGCAGTGCCAAAGGTTGCAGGGGGCTAGACAGGGGTCGCAGCTGTGACCCCCTGGCGACCCCTGAATGACGTCCGTGAGGGATACTGCGCGTCTCCAGGAGTCGGTACTCCTGGGCATTTGTGTAAATCTGCGAAAGTACAGGAGGAAAAAAGATCTGATTCCTTTTTTCTAGATTACTTGTGAGGCGGGCTCCTGGTAACTGAGTATTGCACTGATGGAGCTGTAACTGTGCTTCTCTGCAACACACGCCTGCACTGAGCTCCCAGATGTCACTGCTACAACCTGTCACAGCACCGTGTTCATCACTCGGGCATGAAGGGGTGGCCTTTGCTGGCCATCAGAGTTGTAAGGTTAAAC
Organism: Pleurodeles waltl; assembly: GCF_031143425.1. Lineage (NCBI taxonomy): Eukaryota > Metazoa > Chordata > Amphibia > Caudata > Salamandridae > Pleurodeles > Pleurodeles waltl. The sequence goes on from NC_090446.1 coordinate 12,566,727, forward strand.
CACCTCCTTGTAGCAGATTGCATGGAAGACCTGGCTAATCCTTTCTCTGTTCCTGGAGTCTGAAAATAACTTTGTCCTTCTTAATTTACAAGGGTGTTTGTGGAGCTGGCCATCGGATCTACACAAACTGTGGGCCAGAGGCCTCGACTATTGAGTCCACAGAGACCTCTTACAAGCCCAGAGGTGGAGAACTCATGAACAATCAGACTAGTAATTATCCAGTGTTTTGGAATTTTAGTTGCTTTGGTTGTAAGATTTCTCATGGTTTCCAGTGTTTGGTTTTCATGGAACTGATCTCTTCGGTGACGCTGAAGTATTTAAATTTGAGCTTCATGGAAAGATGCAAATCTGATAATTATGGGTTCCTGGATTTCCATGTTTCCATGACGGCTCCTGTGTTGCGACTGAGGCTGGTCCTTGGTTGCGTATAAAAGCAGCACGGTTTGGGGTCTGCATCCACCTGTCGCTGCTGACTTTAGAAAACTTCTTGAGAGACAGACGCTACCATGAGGGTCCTCCTGCTCCTCGCCGCCTTGCTGTCCCTGGCGCTGGCTTCCCCACCTCCACCTGGAGATTCTAGTAAGTGACTGGGTCATTCCCTCCAGAAATATTTGTATATAGACCAATGTGGGCTGATTTAGAGTTGGCTGGTGATGGGGAATCCTCAGGTTTCAGGGAGGAGCGCGACAATCAGAATCCAGCGGTGGGATTTCCTACCCCAGGGGTACAAAGTGGTGGAAGAGAGTTTGGAGAAATCTGCAGTAGTAAATCCCATGCAAGGGGGAGGGATGTGGGCAACACACTGAGTGATTCGCCTTGTAAGTTTTCACAAATTAAATGTGACCCCTTTCCAACCAGCAAAAGTTGGAAATTTACAGCAGCGAAGGGCGACCGTAACTCCCATTCCTGATGGGAAGGGGCAGGGTCACTCCCAGATTTGGCAAGGGTTTAGGGGCAGGGCTTTCCCTACAAGTTAACCGTACAGAAAAGAAATCTGCTTGTGCACTAAGTACATTTCCACACAGAGGGACACGGCAGCCTTAAAAAATGTCACTGAAAAGGTGTGAAAGTACACTTAGAAACCTGCATCTTCCCATATGTATTGTTACACCTGTTTGTGAATAGCAAAAAAATATTTTTAAAGAGTGTTCAGGAGGGGTCGTAGGACTCTGCCCATAAAAGTACACAATTATAAAAAATGTGCATGCATCCAAATCTATTTAAAACAACAGTGATCTCATGAGTTACTGTCCTATAAAACACTAATCATTCGAGAGCAGTTATTGCTGGCTTCAGTTTACTTGTTAAAGGGTTGAAAGTGACCTCTGCTGTGATACAGACTGAACAGTTATTAGCCCATGGACTAGACATGAGAGTCAATAATGCAATTCTGGGTTCTTAAATGAGTCTTTTCACCGTGTGATGATCCCCGGAGCATCATGGAAGGGTGCAGTAAATTTACAAGCCATAGCAGCAGGTCCAGGAATGAGGAGTCTGATGGTGATGGAGAGAGTGGTCCAAGGCCCCGCCTGGGATGGACGCTGTCATGTCATAGGTGATGTCTTCTAGTGGTGAGTAGACTGAAAAGCCTCGGTCATTGTTCAACGACCGGTCACTGGTCCAAGGAATCCGACCAGAGAAGGTGGGTGCAGACTTTAGAGTCTAGTCCAGATCCCACCATACAGAGACTGTGCAGAAAAGATGTTTGTTCAGCATGTTCTGTTTTCAGGCAGTCTTAATGAATTCCATGGAGTTGATTCTTGCTAGTAGAAGGCTCAATGATATTCACAACGACTTCTCGGAATGCTCTTTCAACACAGCCATCTTACAGGTTTCTTCCAGTTGGCTTTGAAGGAGGTCTTCTATGTAAATACAGACAGCAGCACACTGGTGATCACAGATTGCATGAGCTTGGGCGCCATGAGGCAGAAACCGTAGCCGTTCCCACCTCTTTCAAACATGCAAGCAAGATGGTCTGGTCAATGGACTCCTTCAACCAACAAGCGCCAGGCAACGCCTGGGTGCAGCTTACGCCAGCTTTAAGAAGATCTAAGGCCAGGATTTCTAATAGCGGATCGTCACAGCCCATGTAAGTTGTGGGTCTGTGAGGATGAAGATGTTGTGACATTGGTCCATGTCAATGTAGGAGCCGAGTTGCATTTCCAGCTACACCTTGCCTCAACCTGCCCACCATAGCACCACCCTCTGTGCCAGTTTCCTGCCAGAACAATCCTCTCTCGTTGGTTGGCACAAACACCAAGGCGGAGCTCGCCGGGAGCAACACATTAGTTTGCTTGTTTCACATATCACTACAGTTTTTCCAGAATGGTAGAGATGTAGGAAGCCACGCCCACACGGCTAGCGTAAATCACAGACAGTGGGAAGGAGAAAGGGGGGATCCTGCTCCCCTTTGTGACTTCCACTGCGGGGGGAAGGACATCTCCAAACAAAGCTAGAACTGTCCATTTTATAAGGTCCTTGTCACCCTCCAACCCGGTCATGACGACTGACGTCATTACCATGCACATTCATTAGAGAATGCGTCATCATTTGTATGTTCTGTCCGGAGCCCCTTAAAGGTGTGTGCTCGCGCTGCCTGGCTGCTTCTGCAAACTGAGAAAGGGACCTCAAACACACCATCAGACCACCCTAAGCGTCGCATGAGCCCGGGCTGTGAACCCGGGTGCATTGAAGACGTGGTTTTTTTTTTATTTGATCATATATATATACATATATATATATATATAGCGAGAGAGGGAGAGAGGTCGAAAGATATATAGCTATATATAGTTTATTTCATACAAGAGATGTATAAACTGCCTTCCCTGACAGCAGGATAGCCTGGTCGCTCAAGCACCTGCTGCTGAGATCTGTGCACGGCCTGTGGGTCACTGGGCTCAATGACAGAGGAGCAGACTCATTATTCCAGTGAGAGCAGGGCCATCACGCTGGGTACCGGACCACGTGCTTGCAGTATGGAACTGTTTAGACTGCAGTATGTGGAATATTAAAACATCAAGATATTCTCTTTGTTAATATTGAAATAAAGCAGGGGGCCGGCATTCCACCACAGGTGAGCGCTGGTTTGACCAAGCACTACTGCATGCACCAGTCTGCAGGCCACATACATGTCAGGAATGCGTCCTTGGGTGATGGTAGCTACGTTTGCACTGGTGGTAATTTACCACTTCCCCTGGCCCTTTCGTTACCACCGCACGCGAGGCGGAGCCCAAGGGGCCAATTAAAAAACCTTCAATACATGAACTGACTAATCTGAGGGGGTGCTCAGAGGAATACAGCAGCCCCCCCCACCTCATATGATGCCATGGCTCTGTGCATGACACTAGGATGTGGTACATTTCACTTTCAATCGCAGGGCACCGTCTTGCATCTCTAGACTAGATATGTGAAAGTTGGTTCCTCCCAGCTCCCAGGGATGAAAAAGCATCGATCATACTAATATTGGCCATAAAAAATAATTCCAGTAGCACGCTCAGAAGATCACAACATTTCTTCTTCAGAACAGTTAGGGAAATATTTATGACCTAGTTTGCGTTGTGTTTGCACTACGCAACGTAGTACATGTGTGACGCAAACCTTTAGTGAGATTTATGAAGCCATGTAAGGCCACCTTGCTTCCTGTGTGTGGCTTTATAAATCTTGAATTTTCAAAGCAGAGCAAATGGCTGCATTGCGTTACTCTGCACCAAGGAGGCGTTCCATGGATCTTGCATATGTGTTCCCATGCAACATCCATTGATTGTGATGCATTCCCAGATTTACCAGAACGGGTACATCTGAGAATTCGCCAAAATCCTACGCCTCCCCAGGTGAGGCATAATGAGGAGAAGTATCTTTATTTATCCTTGTTTTTTCCTCTTTCTATGTGCCCTGCATTCCGCTGCACACATGGAAAGAGGAAAAGGTCTCTCAGGATTGCTTTTGTGCAGGAAGGTGTCCCTTCCAGCACAAAAACAATCCAGCATGTGGCAGAGGCACCCTTGCACCATGGTACCAGGGGGCCTGCGTTGGCGCCAGGCAGCCCACTGTGCACTGGCGCAGGGGAAAGGGCAGGAATGTTCCATATTGCCTTAACTACGGTGTTTTCTGCCCGCTCCCTGTGACACAGCGCAGCATAGAAAGGTGACTGGCTGAGAAGCGCCACAATTCCATGAGTACGCCCTTTCCTGCGCATCCCTTCCAGCTTCTTTGATGACACAGGGCACCAGGTTCTCACCAATCCAACAATGTTTTCCAGAGTTTGAATGTGTAAAGTTATATTTTCTTCTGTCACCAAATTTTTGTAACTCTTGTGAATCCTTCAATTAACACACATATTTCACATGTTTTGCATAGAGGGTTTCCCATTAAAATAGGGATTTTTAAGCCCCTTCTTAGCTGTTTCGAGAGAAAAGAGATCACCAAGGTAGCCCAGTTCCAAAACTGCTAATAAAATAGTTTTAAATCTAACTGTGTCACTAGACAGAGGTCCCTGTTATGTAAATCACTCCTCATCCTGTTCTTCATGGGAACTGTCCATCCCAAAGTGCCCAGCAACATCCCCTCTACAAGAAAGCAGAAGCCACCCCAGACCTCATTCAGCCTCGTCACAACTCACCGGTGAGGCACCGATTGGGCCCTGTGGGATAGCTTGCAAGGGACCCAAGCCAAGGAGTATTCCTGGATATGTAGGGTTTTACTTCTACAAACAAAAGGTGACATGGAATCTGTACAAAAAGTCAAAACCACAGTCATTGCTCTGGGTGGCATCCAGCCAAAATTTTACACCAACTGTGCCACTCTAGACAGAGGCCCACTTTATGCAAATGTTTTAGTGCTTCTCTCTCTGCAAAGTTGGGGTCTATAAAGCACTATTTGAGTAATCGAATTCCACGACTGAGGCTCATCATCAAATCAATACATTTAAATAACGTGAAGCACATTGGGTCCACCAGGAAGAGAGCGAGCGATTACACTGTCGAACCATGACATTTTATTAAAAGAATAAATGGGTTTACAAATTCAAAATCTTCAAATTAGTAAGAATCGGTGTTGCAAATATAGTACATTGCTCACTGCCTCTTGCGTCAATACGCAGGCGCTCTTAGCCCCAACGCCACTATGTGTGCGCCGTATTTATGATACCACACACCATGGCGCACGTTAGGGAACTAGCGTAAAAAATGTTGACACTAGTTTGGCACTTTGCAGGATTAGTTGTAAAAAGTTTAACGCTAATACTGCAAAGTGACAGGAGGCCCATTGAAAACAATGGGAGCCTCATTTAAACGCCTGCCTCAGGCAGGCGTTAAAAATTACACTAAAAATGTCGCAGTGGAATCTCATAGATTCCACTGCACCATTTGTCTGGGCCTCCTAACGCCGGAACACCTCCACTTCCATACATTATGCGTGGCGCAGGCATAACATGGCGCAAGGGTTTACAAAGTGGCACAATGCTTGCATTGGGCCACTTTGTAAATATGGCGCGGCGTTTTTGCCAACCTAACGCCACACTAGCGTCCGAACAATGACTCTAATGCAGCTCAAGGTGGCTCAAGGGGCTTCTTAAATCTGGCCCTCTATTTTTTAACTTTGCTTTGGAAAAACTAGATTGTAAAATAGACTACTTGCAAACATGGACTCTAGGACAAACTAGATATATATATATATTTTTTTCAATGACGGAATTCCAAGACTTAGTTACACTGACAACAGTAACCACTGTAAGACAATCAAGCTGTACACATCTTTTTAGTGGAGAAGTGTGGCACAATGGTTAGAGCGGCAGACCCTCATGCAGAGATCTGGCCCGGGACCAGGGTTCAATTCTTTCCTTGGTGGTTCTTGGGCTCAATTCCCATGGACCAGGTAATTTTTGCCTCGGTGCCTAATCTAATTAATGGGTCCCACTCTGTAACTCTGGGCAATAGCTTGCTTAATCTCCACAAGGGCCCTGACAGCGCTTGGATGCCTCTTTTCACAGTGGGGGGTTGCCCAGGAGTGGGCGCCTCACAGGGAAAAGCCAGGAGGGGTTCCACAGTGGTATGTGTACAGCGCCTTGAGACCCTAACAGGTGAGTAGTGTGCTATACAAGTGCACAATTTACATTTAGATACAGTAGAGTATTTGAGTCCTCAAGAGTATTTTTAATTTACACTAGATGAAGGGGTTGGGTGGGTAACACTGCAGCTTAAGGAGGGGGGGCATTCTCCCAGTCAATGCACACTAAAGCCATTGTCCCACTCTGAAAGGGTCTAGTATTTCTGATCTGTGTAAGGAGGGATTCCAGATCTGAAACATGCACTTGTCTGTCCAGCAGCTGCAATACCTTCCAGCCGTTATTTAAATCACTTGTATTTTACATTTAATACAAGAGTTGAGGATGTGATTGCTTTAATATTGTTCCCGTCGAATGAGTATGTGTTTCACAAGGTTTTCAACATTTTCAGTACATTCTTGAAACTTTTTTAGTTATCATTGGTGATGGTTTATGGAAATGAATTCACGTGTCACAATGTTTTGCTGTTTTGCAATAGTTTATCGCAGTACAGATATAAATCAATAAACTTGATAAGGATGATAGTATTAATAAGTAAGCAATACATTAACACATGTTTGAAGTTCAAATCAATCAAAGGCATATACATGAGAAGATAAGTCAGTATAAAGTTGCCTGAAAGGAAAACAGATAAATCATTTTTTTTCTATAATACTGGAGAAGTATAGTGGAGAAGTGTGGCTCAATGGTTAGAGCGGCAAACCCTGAAGCAGAGATCTGCCTCAAGACCAGGGTTCAAGTCCCGCTTCGGCAGGTCTTGGGCTCAATTCCCCTTGACCAGATAATTCTCGCCTCGGTGCCTAATCTAATTCAGGGGTCCCACTCTGCAACTCTGGGCAATAGCTTGCTTAATCTCCACAACGGCCCCAACAGCGCTTGGATGCCTGGCTTCACCCTGGGGGTGCTCAGGAGTGGGCACCTCACAGGGAAAAGCCAGGAGGGGTTCCATAGCGGTATGAGTACAGCGCCTTGAGACCCTAACGGGTGAGTAGTGCGCTATACAAGTGCTAATTTACATTTTATAAAGAGAACAGATTACAACTCTACTCTGCTTGTAAATATTTTGAAAACATTCTGGAAAAGTTCCACAAGTGTTTGCTGCTAAGTCAAGGTAAAAGTCTGAACCCTCACCTACGCCGCACTGGTTTACATCGCACAATCCTAACATTAGACCTACACATGGTTTCCATAAAATGCTCCAATCAGGTCAAAGCACACAGAGATCATCTAAGCTCAGTATGTTTTCAGCTTCTCTAAGTGACTTTCAAGCTTACAGTTACCTGCAACATAAGCAGATACATTGATTGGGCCGGCCTGTACTCTGCAGGTGCCCTGTCACATCGTCTTAAAACATTCTGCAGCTATCACCTGAAGGAAAATATTTCACAGAAAACAAGGACACGCCACATTTTTAAATGTGAATTCAGTTCCTCCTAGAAATAAAGAAAGTCATGTGAACTATTACAAAATGGCAGCCAGACTTTAGCCATTTTACATTCCAAACCTACATTAGCTGGGGACAATCTAAACACAGTTAAAACATTTGTGTGTACACATGTTAATGTCAAAATAAACACAAAATATTTATTATTAAAAATAACATCATGACTAACAAGTATTGAGCCCTAACAGGAAGAAGACTCTTCACGTGTAATAAAACTTCACGCACCCCTGTACTTGAGTGAAGACTCTGCGCCTGATTATGACCTTGGCAGTTGGGGTACTCCATCACAAACGTGACGCATATCCCGTCCACCGTATTACAAGGTCCATTATATCCTATGGAACTTGTAAAACGGCGGGCGGGATATCCGTCACGTTTGTGCCGTAATATCCAATCCGCCAAGGCCGTAATCAGGCCCTGAGTCTGGAGCCTGCCAGGGAAGAGTATTGCATCTCAGAAGTTATCGCACAAACCCAGCTCTACGTTTACACATTGTTCTGAGATGTGATATTGGCTGAAGGAAGAACTCTTTAAAGAACAGGTTTTAGTCTCATTATATTCCGAATGCAACAGAGCAGGTCTGGGTATTATAAAGTGCAGGACCACTGCTTGACAGATGCATTCAGCGGTGGTGCTTCCAGAAGACGAGATGGGGCCTGAGGGTTCCACCAATGAGCCAACAGGTTGAGAAGGAACAATGTCTGTATGTCTTGGGAAGGCTTCCTCCTCTTCTCCAGAAACCTCAGGAACTTACACCCCCAGCCAACTCTAACTCAGGCTCTGATGATACTCCTTAAAGTTCCTCATCAATACATCTCCTGCCACCCAACTCGCCCCCTTTCCCGATCTCCTCAAACAATGTGCACTTCTATCGACAGATATCAGTCCATGCACAATATCCTGATTGTCTCAACATGTGCTCATTTATTTTCATCACTGGATACCCACTGAGGCCAAATGTTGAACAAAAACTTGAAAAACCTGACCAAAGAAATAACTAAGTTCTTCATTATTTGTACACGTTTTTTCTACACACAGGGTCTCCCCACGACGGCGGTGATGGCAAGCCCCCAAAAGACATGCCACCAGATGGCAAGCCACCCAGGGACATGGCACAGGATGGTGGCAATCCTGGAGTGAATCCAGGTGAAAGAAATAATGGGGAAAACAAAGGAAAAGGACCAATGCCACCTCCACCACCTGGCGCTGGGCAACGACCACCTCCCCCAGGAGCAGGACCAGGAAAACCAGCAGGACCCAAACCACCGAGAGAATAGATGATGATAAGCAGAAGAATGATCCAAGAAGAACATTTACTTTTGTTAGATGGCATGTATGTGTTTGTATGCGTGTGTATTCATGTGCATGCACGCAGATGTGCCCATGAGCCTTCATCTACATGTGTTTGCATGTATATATGCATGCTAAATGTGGAGTATGTACGAGCTAACCAAATGAACAATTACCACACTGCACACAGATGGGGTATAGTGCATCGGGGGTTCCTCATCATCTCCCGGATGGGAGGTAAGGTGCATTGGACATTCCTTATCATGTGCATAGAGCCATATGCAAATCATCAGCATTGGCTCTGCTCTAATAGGAACATTGAAGCCGAACTGCTGACCCAGATCCTCTTTGAACCACAGTACAAGCAGCCACAACTGATTTAGGCCTATGTGGGTCTTTTCAGTCAGTGGCAGCTTGGTTTCAGCAACACAGTGAGCACAGGAAGCCTGTCTGGGTATACTCGTCACACTTAGGGCATCACAATGAAGTGTACAACAAACCAGGAGATGGAATGCATGAATTCATCTCAACCTCTGGTAATTACTCTGGTCATATCCCAGCCCATCATGTTTTGCCCATCATGCCTCCTAAGATTGGACACAGTCGTATGCAAATCAGCATTGGCACTGATCCAGTAGAAACAGGTCCAGGGTTGCTTGTTGCTCCAGTAGAAACAGTTCTAGGGTTGCTTGTTGCTCCAGTAGAAACAGTTCTAGGGTTGCTTGTTGCTCCAGTAGAAACAGGTCTAGGGTTGCTTGTTGCTCCAGTAGAAACAGTTCTAGGGTTGCTTGTTGCTCCAGTAGGAACAGGTATAGGGTTGCTTGTGTTTTCGTTCAGAGGGAGCCTGGCCCGGCAGTGTGGGCTATTCCTATTTTATCTCTGTGTCTATCTCCAGCGAATGGCCAAAATATTGTTGGCTCCATTCTCCATCGCTGTTCCATCCTCTGCCATCTATGTGCCTGGTTCACAAAGATTTTTTGCCTGTGACTCATTAACTTTTATTCTGGACCTGTGAGTGAATTGGCCCTGAGTTTCCAGGAGTGGAACACAATTTCGCAAAGCAATAAACATAGTGATCAAAAATCTTTTGTGCAGATGCTGTTTGCTTCAGTGGTGCTGGGGGCCTTAATTACCAGGACAGAGTTGAGAGTTCAACTCTTACATAAGCACTATAAATGTACTTTTCGGTTTAATCATAATATTTTTATTTGTTTAGAGTACACAAATTGTTTTTTTACCCTGTTCTTATTTAAGTTTAGCCAATTCAGATTTAATTAGAAATACTCTGTCCTGGTGGACCATATGCCTGCTGGTACTACATACTACATATAAAATTGAAACAAATGGGACTTTGTTTAGTGATCACATATGTGAAATTAGCCAGTAAAAGTATGGATTGTGTAATGGTGAATATACAATGTATATAAAAACACTTTCTTCCAAGGCAATCCTTATTTGCACAGTACATTTGATTGGCCTCTTGTGTGTTTTTTACTTTGGTTTATGAGTTCCTTTTTCTTCTACAGTTGTAAGCATGACTGAAGACACATTTACTGTCTGACCGTCCATATATCATAAAGTATCTATAAGATATTGATAACCTTTTTTCTGTGCTTTCTAATCTCTAGGATCTAGGATCATCTGGTCGGGGATCCCCAGCCTCCTGTTCTGTGGAAGAGAATTTTTTTCTAACCAGGCTCTTGTTGAAACAAATAAACTATCATTATATTCAGCATTTCAGGATGTCATTTGTTCTTGTGTTTTTGATTGCATAGGCTTCTTCTTACTTTGTTTCAGTTAAATAAAACCATAACAATGTATACAATCACATGGAATAAAATAACAATATAAAATGGAACCATCTAAACATAAAAGGTCAGAATGAAGAAATACCATCCAAGTATTAATAAATTATCCGATAAGTGTCTGAAATGTTAATCCATGCCGTATGGCCCATAAGATTTCTATAATATATCCCTGGCACCACTAGTCCACTGTTTGTACTTAACCCCCAAAATCTTCGTATATTTCTGAAGAACAGTTACTGAGGCCTCAGATGTGCAGAGTTTAAAGTTTTGCAAGTGTACTCATAGGACCACATGATTTCATCACTCTCAGCAAATACTTAACAAACTTACAGATTAGTTGGGGGTCATGCGGGTTGACGCAGGCTATAATGGCTCTTCTACAGGAACGGAGGCCTCTGTCTGTCAAAGCGCTCTTGAGAAGCCTCCTACGAAGATCAACTAGACCAGGACAGACACAGGTTATATGAATAAGATCTTCCTCACTGCATGTGTAGTGCCTACCTTGCTCTGAGCTTGCATCCCTCCAAGATGGCGCATTCCCCAGAGTTGGGAGGTTACCCAGTCGCACTTCCAGCAGCCGACATTGGATGTGCGGCGGGTATGGTATAGAAAGGTAAGCAGCCGGCTCTAATCTTACGTCATGCCTTATAATCATCCAAGCATGTGAGCAAGCACTGAAGTTGGCTATGTCTAGTATAAACGATTTAGTAGCCTTGTTGACGCCTCTTGTAAATGAGTTATACGACGGAGCTATTTTCCACAGATCTTGCAGATGTAATTGAGCCATTGATAAATGTAAATACTTGTAGTAAATTGACTGCAGATCAGATCCGAGAGCTAGCAGAGGGCACATTTTCTACCATGCTTTTACCGCCTCTGACTTTGGTGCTAGATTTTGTTGGAGTAGCCCAAACTCCAAGCGGAGCTGCGCCGGGGAGGCTGATTGGGGTAGTTTAAAAACTGAGGTGAAAGCCTTTGCCTGGATTTTATCAATTAGAGGCGCTTCCAGGCCCGCATTGCAGCTCTGGCGTAGGAAAGTGTAGGGAGCAATCTAGAGGAAATGACTGCGAGCAGCGGACAAAAAGATGGCCCCTCTAGTCGTTTTACCAAGAGAGAAAAGGCGTGAATTAGCGCCAAAGCGCTTTGAACTATGTATTTCTTCTGTTGATGAAAGTGCCCTGGGCATCAAGGAACACACCTAAGTATTTGTAGTGTGAGACTGCTTCTAATGGAACATTGTTTAAAACCATACGTGGCGTTAAGGTCTGCCTATAGCCTACCCGTGTTGTTTTGGACTTTGATAAATTAATTTCTTGCTGGTTGTAATCGACGTAGTTGGCCAATATGTTTAAGGGCCTTTGTAGGCCAATTTTAGTGCAGCTGAACAAAACCAGATCATCCGCATATAGTAAGTGTGAGAGTAAGACCCCCCCCCACCAGGTGGGGTGGATGAACATTTCCTGCCTCCAAAGCTGGGGAGAGGTCTGTCATAAACAAATTGTACAAATGCAGAGCGAGCACACAACCTTGCTTTAGCCCAACTGTTGTGGGGATTTTCCTCGAGAGCCTTGTGGTGTCGCAAATCTTTATTTGAATCCATGTGCCAGAGTTGAAGCAAATTATTGCATTCAGGAGAGACGCCGGAAGGCCCCAATGCTTTAGTTTACTCCAGAGCAGATGTCTATTCACTCGATCAAAAGCGGCCTTGAAATCTATGGAGCCTAGGTGGAGCTTCCTGAGACGCCGTTTGTTTCGCTCAAGTAAGACGTCTTCAGTTAGAATGTTCGTCATAGGGCCCGCCCCTTTTCTGAAGCCTGTTTGATTGGGGGGTTGATGTTGTCTTTTTCCGTCCAAGTTGTGAGCTCAGCGGGAAGCAGGGAGGCATAATTTGTTGCCTCTGCTTCAATAAGGGCGATAAGCCTGTAATTTGCTGGGCCATCTCTGTTGGCTCCTTTGAAAATCGGATTAATTAAGGAACTTCTCCAGCTCTCTGGAATAACTCCCCCTAATCTGACTTCCTGATACAGAGAGCTCAGCACCTCAGACCAAAAGGCTGCTTCTTTGCTAAAAATTGCTTGTGAAAGGCTGTTTGGCCCAGGGGCCCCATCTCTTCGAGCTTTAAAGAGAGTTTTTGTATGTTCTATCAACTGATAGGGTGGAATCAACCGACTCTTCCTTTATAGCCTGGAGGATTCATCCCATGATTGTGGACCGTGATGTTATTAAAGAAATATTTCCACTATGTTGATCATTGGTTAAGAAGATGCTCTTAAGATCCCCCAATCATTCTCTGTTATATTTGAATTCTTGATTAAGTTGCCTCGATTACTTAAATGAATGATTCTTTCCCAGAACTTCCTAGGGTTTTTTCTTTAACAGCATATATTAGTTTTAACCAAAACAGGCACCTGGCTTCTGCTTTTTCTTCCATATTTGCCTTTCTAATTCCCTTTTGATGGTCTTTAGTTGTTCCCAAAGGCTCTGATTGCCTGGAGATGCCTTCAGGTGTCTTGCTAGCGTCCTTTGGTTTCTCTTAAGAAGGAGGCTTGGTTTTGAGAGGCAGGCATAGGTGTGTTGACTGACTCGTCGAGAGGGCTGCAGTGGTTTTGAAGAGGGGGCCGCCCAAGCATTTCCGTCCCGCAATGTTCCCAGGCTGTCGAAACGTGGGCATGAGGCATAAGGCTCTCCAACATAATCAGCTTGGCAGAGGATGAAAATCATGCAATTGTGTCCGATGACCAACGTAGTCTCCTCAGATTTGTTGAGTTTATGCTTCCGCCCTGTGCCGGGGCTTGAGGATGGAGGGGCGAGCAGGGGCCTAAAGTGAATACTTGGCAAGAATGATCACTAGATGTCCTGCACTTTATTTTAAATTGCTGGACCAGGGGGATCAACGGCAGCGTGACCAGAGTATCGTCTAGTATAGGTCGTGACTTAGGGCCCTGATATGCGTAGCTTGGTGGAGAGTCCCCTAAGCATCTTCCATTTAAGGTCCTCAGTTTAAGATGCTCCAGCGATGTCACCAGTTGCTCTCTCTGTTGGTCGCGACGTTTAGTGCTTTTCATGGCCTGGGTCGGGATGTTCCAACAAAAATGATCAAAACTCAATATATCCTCATCCCATGTGCCTTCATTAAATGGAAATCAAAATCTCCAGTTAAAATTCTATCCCACTCAGGTTGGGATTGACGATAATTTGTAATAATTGAAATTAGCCTTCTGATTGCGCTCGCTTGCGAGAGGCTGCAGGATGGATATATGAGTCAGGCAGCAACAGCGGGGTCTGTTGTTTAGGGTCCCGTTACTGAGGTTTATCACTTGGCAATCTGTACCTTCCTGAGGAAGTTCTTCTATATCCATCTTTAAGTCTAATGAAAGATAGAGTGCTAAGCCTCCCAATGGTCTGCCGTAGCGCTTGTGCCTAACAGCATTTATTTGGTACAATTTTCAGCCTACCAGCGGAAGTTCGCACTGCAACCAGCTTTCCTTTGAGCTTGGGATGTTCCTTTGAGTCTGCAGGGGAAGCACCTTGTGCACCACTTGGGATCGTTACTGTTTGTTTAACTCTTGTCGAGGGAGTTGTTAGCGCTTGACAGCGGGAATGGATATCTTGGCGGCTTAGTCTACTCATTATCATCCCCCAATTCTCAAAGCACGATGAGGAGAGAGTGTGTTCTACTGGGCCTGCTGACTCCCAGGTTGGGATGATTGAAACTCTACAGCAATCAGATCAGCTGATGAGAGGTTGGAGAGGTCTGGAATTCCTTTTAAGAGCCTCAATATGTTCCCTCTGTTTGAGACCTCCTGAGGCCCTTGTGAAACAAATTGATGTTGGAAACAACATTTGACGTCACATCCGTCCTGATTTGGGTGGGATGCTTGCCGCAGTGCTGTGCTTTGAGCAGTTAACCTTGTTGGTATTTCGGACGCTTGGAGGCTTATGGAGGGACTAGAAGGGGGGCTGCTGGAGGTGGCCTCTTGAGGGGCAACTGACGGGGACTTTAAATTTGCTTGGATAGAATGAGATGTGCACGCGGTTACGTCACTTGCAGATGCTAGAAGCGGCCTAAGAAGGACTGAGTGCCCACATTCACTATTAACTAGTTACTGGTGGGGGGGCCTGGTGCTAACTTGTCAGCGTCGTCTCTTGTTATGCCAGCAGCCGAGACTGAGAGACCTTGTCCTGATGAATGACCCAAAGGAGGTTGTGCTGAGGTGATTGCTCTTGGTTTGGCGCAGGTGGATGTGCTGCACCTGTGTTGCGGTCTGGGCCTTTAAGCCTGTTTGCTTTTTTTTAGCCGGGGTTTGCCGAGCTGTGCGCTTGTGAAGTACACTGAGCAACCTTATGAGGACCTCGGTGAGTTGAATCTTTAACGGCCGCGGGTTTCCTGCCTCGTCGTGTTGGTTGGATCTGCAGTTCTTTATATTTGTTCCGAGTGATTTCTGCCACGCTACTCGCGTATGGGACTGAGCTACTGATGGGCTTTGATCCTGTTGCTGAACTGTTTTCAGGCGTGTCTGGGGGGGTGTGGGAGGCCGCCTGTTCCTATTGGCTGATTCTTCTGTTGTAGGGGGGGTGGTGACTTCAGACATTAAGACTGACTCAAATGAGCCTTCTGAATCCAGACAACGTCTACCCCCGAGTCCACCCGACTCTCTGATACTCATTCCGTTGGATTTATCAGAATGTTTAACAAATGCTGGGTATATTTTTTCACTTCCTTACTATCTTTTGGTTCTAGATGTTTGTTTCTCGCTTTCCTTAAGCGTTTGCGTTGCATCTTTGTGAGTTTTATCAGTTTTTGAGGGGCAGAGACCCTGTTGGATGGACTGAGCCCCTCTAGTGGAGCCTTCTCTGAACACTGCGGGATCCTTGAAATGATCTGATCCCTCTGGCTTCGGTCTACTACCGAGTCATATGAGTTTATTACTCGAGGACTGATTATTACTTCCCTTTTGGCAGTGGACTGGATTGTTTTTAGGATGTTCGATAGTATATCCGGACGAGCAGATCATTTGTCAATTATAGGTGCACAGGAACATTGTTCTAGGGCTGCTGCTGACCCAACCCTTGGTTTCACTATTACTGATGTTAGAATCTCCATGTGTTTGGTTAATTCCTGCAATTTGCTCAGCTATTAAACTCTTGATGTCAATCTGAGTGTCCAACTGATTTGATTGAAAGTTCAGAACTTGGATGGGTGATTGTAAAGTTGCTAGTAGACTATCCCACCAGTGGGGGGCAGAAGATGTGTGATTTAAATCTTGGTTGAAAGCCTGGTTCGAGTCTGTCAAGCTACAATTAACATTATCACTTGGAAAGAAAGATATTTGCCGGGAGTTATTTGGACATGCTGTTCCACAACCCTGCATGAAGATCTGTATGGGGGGGGCTTCATCTGGAAGAGGCGTCTGCTTGAACTTTGCCCAGGACATGGCCAGTACTGGCCCTTTGTCCCATGCTCAGTGGATGAGACCTGTAATTCACTACTGCTTACACTGTGAGTCAGTCCTACTGATTGCTGAATATTATTCCCACTGCTGAGTTTCTCAGTTGATTAGATGGTTGAGAGTCTTCAAGATGCAAAGTTTTGACTTCTAAAGCCTGAATCAAATCCAAATTATTTGAACGTGAGAGTGAGCAAGACCATGGCTCTTCGGTAAGAGGATCTTCCGCTCCTCCAGGGCTGGCAGCTGGCAAGTGCTTTTAAGATTTTGAACAGAGATATTTGTTGAAAATGGGGTATGCAAATCATCATCTACAGGTGAAGATGATCCATGAACTTGCGCCACCGTTGCTAATGTTTTGTGTATTCAACATTTGAGCCGAAGAGGCAGGAGTGAGTTGCTGCTGCAATGTGAGCTCCGATTTAAATATAGAAAAGTTTCTAGGCTTCTAAATGGACTTTTGTTTTATGTCATTGGTATCCACTATGATGTTCCTCTTAAGTGGAATAATAGGGCCGAAGGGCTGAAGTATCATCCGTAGTTATGTATCTTACAGCCAATGGGTCTTTCCAAAAGGGTGGGATTGACTTCCTGGTTGCAATGAAGCGGTCCTTGGTGTCGGGAACTCCATCCCAAGACTGCTTTTTAGATTAACTTGCTTTTTCTCTGCTGATGCACGTTTCCAGGATGGTTTCTTGCGCTCTTTGTGAGGTATTTTCTGGATCTCATGCTCTAATACTCTGATATGGTCCAGTACCTGGATGTTTGAAATTGGAATAGCCAGCCGGTGTCTGTACTGTACTTATGTTGTATTAGGGTACTAATGACTTTGTGTATTTCCGTGTATTGTGGATTAGACTCTCCCTACCACAGTTAGGGAAGGTCTTTTTTCCTAGATATCCTTGATTTGCTTGTGTGGGGGGGGTGGGAATTTGGGGGGGAGCACACCCGACCACAAGCCGCACCAGGGCCTAGTCTGGCCGCCTCCGTGGAACGGGACTCAACCTCTTATAGGTGGCCTAATGCCCCCTGCGCCCAGTGCAACCACAACAACCACAACCACAGCCTCAGCCGCTATCGAAGCGCTTGGTAACTGTAGTACGACATGGGGCCAGGAGCTCTTAGCTATACCTGAGAGAGTAATTGTGTCTTTTCTTCTGCTGCCCCCACACCTCCCTGCTTATTTCCCCTTACCAAAGGGGCAGGAGGGGCATGAGCGTGCAGGGCAGTAAGGTGATTCTGGTTGTATTATATATGTTAATAATATGTTTAAGAACTTCTTTAAAAATAGAATCAATTGAGCCCAATAGTTGCTGGATCGCTGGATCGTTGGATCGCCGGATCCCTGGATCATGCAGCTTTAACGGCTTTAACAGGTTGGCTTAGTAACAGGTTAACAGTCTTTTGCGCCCCTGCTGTGGACCCCTCTAGCGCCTTGGGGACCCTAGCGCCCCTTCTACCCCTTGTGCCCTTTCTTGCCTCGTGCCATGCCTCGCCTTAGGCCGTTGTCGCACTCGCCTAGTCAGAAGGAGCTAGACCCTGACTCTGAGAAGACCCTGACGGGGGCTCTCGGACGCCAACACCGGCAGTAACCGGTGACGACGAACGAGTGGGCCTAACGGGTGGAAGGACAGAGTCAGACAGGGCCGGGCTGAGGGCAGCTCCCTGAGGGGGAAGGGGCTGGCAATGTGGCCGAGGAAGCCGGGCCCAGTCAAGATGCTCCCCGAGGCCCCCCGACAACTGTGATGTTGGTGCCCCAGACAGTAGCCCAACAGTGCTGTGCCGCCAACTACCCAGTGGGAATAAGAGTGACGGTGGGATCCAGGATGGGTGGGGTCAAGATGAGTGGGGAGTCGAGGACCGGGGGTCCAAAGATCTGAAAGTCTGAGGGTCTGCCAATCCAATCCAAGCCGGTGACCCGAGATCTGAGGTCCAGCAGTCCGGAGCGGCGAGGCGGGCGCGATGAGTGCTGCTTTAACGTCCCGTCATACCTCAATTAGTCAGTGCAGGACAGCTTGTTTTTGATTGGTTTGTTTTAATTTCTCTTGCAATGTTTCAGAAAGAGGAAGCATTAAGAGGACCACGCTGGTGCAGGGTTCAGAGGAGGATGAGGGCTGCCATTGGAATGTGCATGGTTAACGCAGTGATTGATGCTCTCCTGCATCCTGTCCATCACCTCCCGGTGTAGAGACCCTGTCCATCACACCACATCTCCTCGCTACCAGAGAGGTAACTGAGTCACAACTCGGTCTCATCCACCCAAGGTCCATGGATCCAATCACTGGCCTTCTCAGCCGTCTATCAACTGCGCTTCCAACCTATCATTTTCCCTGTCTGAGATTGGTTCCCAACATTCACCATTTCATGTGCTCAGAGCACTATTCATATACTCAAGGACCACTCACTTACTACTTAGTGCAAGAACTCAATGGGGTCCAACTCAAGACTTTCACATTGATCCAGCACTGACATGAAGGATAACTCAACCTAGACACAGATCCAACTCAGATCTTGAAAAGCCAACTCAGGCCAGCAGAAGCCAACTCTCTCACATTGCCATCATCGGTTGGACTGCTAAGTAATCTCTCTGCAATGGATAGCCCATGTGTATGGACCTCCATACCCAAACCAGTCAAGATGATGAAATGCTTCCTGAAGGTATTTCCAAAAATTCAAAATATCCCAAAATGTAATAAAATATACAAATTGTTCCCTGAATAAACATAGATTACATCCATTGATTCCTTTAACTGTCAAATATCTCTTTCATGGATTAACCCCTTTTATCATCCTCTAGGTACCCATCCATCCATTCCTTAGTTATCTTTTTAATCTCAGTACCTTGGAGATCATGACTCACCTATCAATCCACTGATCCATTAATCTGGTCGTACATCGTATGTCCCACGCTCATGCTTGCATATTTGCAGTCATTGATCAGCGCACCCCGTCATTGTTCATTCATCCATGTGCCAATGTGCCCAGCCTCGGCTTGGATGCTACAGTGTCTATGGTCCTTGGTCGGCTGTGCTTTTCCACTTTGAGAGATAGAGGCTCTTCTTGGTTGTGCCAAGTGATATCAAACAATGAACCCAGGAGTGGTATTTGCACTAACACCCCAGTCTTCATCAAGGTCTTACTGGATCTAGGTAGGAACTGAACCTGTTATGTAACCATATTATTATTTCTGGGTCACATGATGGAGTAGATCTGAGACTGGTTTGGTACCACGTTCTCCCGGTGAAGTAAACTGCTGCAGATCGACTATACTGCTGCTTGGAGATGTTTCACCGACTGCTGCTTCATGGGATGCTCTCCAGTAATCCAGCACCACACTGGTCTCTACTGGTTCTATCCTCCATCCTCTCTCAGTAATTTATTAGGCTTCCCAACTCATCCCATTTGTTTCTGTAGCGAACAAATCACAAAACTACACAGTAGAGTGGCTTGGTCGCCCCACAAAAGCTTCCGCCTTCTATCTTGCCATTCCACCTTTGTACTTCATGGACCATAAATGTATCAAAACTGTTTTGTCTCCTTCTTTCCTTGTACTTTTCTCGTTTTTGTGAACATTTGCCCCTTTTCCTTCATTCACTGTATCTCATCAAATCTTTTTTTCTTCAACATATTTTATTCTTATTCACAAGGCATTCTTTCCCCCTTAAAACTTCAGGTCAAGTCCATTTGTGTTTTGTGTGCCTACATGATGTTTGATACACAAAAAAGGCTTGGTTAGCCCTTGAATAGGTCTTTTGGACCCTCCACACACACTACATGTACTCCCACCTCTGTGTGAGTCCCACTTTTACCTTCCCTAGTCCCACTCTGCCCTCCTAAGGACAGTCTGTGCAATTGTGCACCATATGTGGAAGGCGCACAGTGCTCCAGGTGCGCTCCTACCCATACACCTGTCCCACCATCACAATGGCTGAAAACAGATTTCGCATAAAAAGTTTCCACGTGGGCTCAGCAGTCATCGACTAGAGGATTGCCTTATTTACTAAGCCAAGCCTGTGTCTTCTACTGAGGGCTCAGGTCCTCTGGGTACCTCTGCACTAAAACTGGACAATCAAGCCTTCTCCTTGGTACACTCAGCTCTCCCAGGGTATCACTTAGAACAGTCATGTCTCACCCCAGGGGGTGGTAGATGGTGGGAAATGGACTTGGTCAGCATCAGACAGGTTTGGATGAGTGTGAAAGTTTGGATTTAAGCTCAGTTTTCTAATGTCCACAGCTGTTAATTAATCTCCCAAAGCTCTTTGGGTGAACCCTAGCCTTAGGCACCCGTGTCTCTTAACTTGCTTCATACATGTCAGAGTGGAAGACACGGCGGATGACATGATCAGCACTAGTGCTTCAATCTGTGCTCAGAGCTGTGCATGCAAGAGCCTGAGAAGTTGCCATATCAGCTGAACCCCATCACAGCCTCCCAGCCAACTGATGTACCCCCAAATCCAGGCATGCCCCCATCAATCTGGGCTTCAAAGGAGGCAAGCCATTGTTGACCCCATCGCCTGATGGTCCATCAGCAACATCCTTTTCATGACATAAGTCAATGAACGCATTGGTAAAGTACACTGGAGCAAGGATGCCATTGTGGACTTCATAACCGGCCTGGAGTTACCTGCCAAGCAACCAGACTCCTCAACCGCGGTCCAGATGTAAGTGCATGGTTGAAAAGTGAGCAGCGAGAAACATCAGTCGTTACATGGAAGATAAACACATTTGTCATATTCTCATTTGTAAACAGGAGAAATCCATAATTGTCATTCCCTAGATTAGAGGCATCATACATTTTTAACAAGCATTGGCAAAGTCAATAATTCTTGCTTGTGAGTGAATGTGCCTCTTCACTGATTGGTGAATTTAGCAGATGGCTGAGTAGGTGAATGTAAGAATGAGTCAATGGGTGGATGAATGGATGTGTGAGTGCAAGGATGAGTGACTGAGAGTATAACTAAGGAGAAATCGAGTGCCTGGTGTCAATGGATGGGGAAACGAGGGGTGGACTAGTTGCCCCATTCACTGACAAGGCTTTTTCAGTTCTAAGCCAGGCCTACTGGTTTTGGGACTGGATTTTTCCTTTCATCTGGGAAGGGTGGGCTCCTAGAAGGGCCGCCCAGAGCTCCTGAGCATACTACAGTAAACACAGTGCATGGGGTGCAAGCCATGACCCAGCAATGCTGGTAGCAGTTGCACCTGGTGGGCCCTGGCCAGGGCGTCTACGCAGGCTCCGCGCGGACAGACGCTAGCAGCAGGTAAAGCAGAGGTAGTGTGCAAAGACTTGGCCTATAAATGTCTTGGCAGCGCCCAGCAGCTGCCCTTCTGGCAAGGGGTTCCCTACACTGCCGGTTACCTCTCACAGGATGCCTGGAGGTGGACGGCCTCAGGCTCCACTGGTGGGTACACGGCTGGTGTGTACACACTGCCCCACCTGGTCCGAGGTTGTCTGGATCAGACACGTTTTAAGGCACGGGCAAAGTGGGCATTTAACCAGGGCCCCCACATTCCAAGGTGCCCCCTGGGAAAGTGAACTTTCTCTCTACTTGCTCTACTGTATTCCTCTGTGTGAACCCCCTCCCTCTCTGCCCTCCACTGCCACTGGCCCTGTCTGTCCACCCGGCATCACCTTCAAGATTTTCGGGATTCTGGGTTAGACATATATCGACTGTTATGACGTGACCCTATTAAAGTTCAGCGTATAATTTAGTATTGTTTGGCATCATGCGGATTTGAATTTGAAGGAAACTTAAATTTATTCTGTTCACGGACCCACAAAATATGTCTTTCCTGCGTCCCGCAAAATCCTTCGGTTGAGACTGAGATGCCCTCCTGGTTCAGGCGTCACTTACACGGTTTAGACCCCCAGCCACGGAGAGGCCTGGACCCGAGAAGAAACATTAACAAGCAACACAGGGAGAGGGTCACCCCTGGTGCACAGGAGAGGTGTGTGCATGGCGAGTGAGCACCAGAGGCCCCATGTCTCCTCGTGACAGCCGGTGAGGGGGGCTCCTGCCCCAGGGGGGCGGTCACTCAGCCCCTGGTACTGGCCTGATCCCTCACGAGCCCTGGGGTGGGTTCCTGGGGCCAGGAGTCCGGCTGGGGTCACCTCGAAGGCTACCTGGGGACTCCATAACACTAGGGACACACGGTTCCCCTATTATTGAGCTTTCCTTTACAGTTTAACCTTTGACCCCAGAAGGAATATGCTCTGTGTCGTTATCATCTTAAAGTACAAAAAGCATTTAGTGGTATTTCTGAATGTGGTATTGTTCACTGAGACATTTGAAATTATGTGTCAGAAAGAAGTCATTTTAAAGCACTTTAAGTCAAACCGGAATGTTAATTTGAAAACATTTTACAGGTGGTAGTTGTTTCCAAGGAATTATTAGGAACATTTGAGATTCCCCCAAGGAATTTTACAGAGAATTGGTGGGGAAAAAATCCCAGAAAGATGTAAACTGCAAATTAGAAAGAGACAAAGCTACAGGCAGGGATTATCTGGAAAACAAGGGACAACTGGTGCGCCTGAAAGAATTATTGTCTTAAACATACATTTCGAGACAAGGCGGATAGTATTCAGGATTTATACAACTTAGTAATTAGCCAATGGCATTAGAGGTTACATGTGAGTAGGACACTAAGGGGTCATTTAGGGTTTAGCGGTGCAGGAGCTTCGCGATCAAGCAGCTCAATTCTTGGTCAGTGAAATCTACAATGCCCCGCTCATTCCCGCCAGTCAATCATCGGTGGCGGCCAATCCACCACAGGGATGGCTGTTTCTCAATGTTGGGAGACCCTCCCCATTCAAAGTAGGCTTCCTGGCACACATAATCCCTGCTTTGGTCCACCATGTGAGACATGGCAAATCCGGGCAGAGAAAATCAGCACTGACCCCCCGGCACATGGGGCAAACTCATTCTGAATTATGTGTGAACTTTTAGGCCTATATTTATACTTTTTGGTGCAAAACTGCGCTAACGCAAGAGGTAAGGCATGCACTAGAGAATTATAAAACAACCCAAAGGATTTTAGAGTTTGCCAGAGGCAAGGCAAATAACATTGGCTATGAGTTTTTGGTGAGACTTGGCCAGTAGGGCCTAGTACTCAACCAATACATTCAAGTATGTTGGGTTCATTGGAAACTAAAGGCCTGATTTATATACTGCGAGTGGGTTACTTCGTCACAACAGTGATGGATATCCCGGCAGCCAAAATCTAAATAACGTAGGAAATAATGGGATTTAGATTTTGGCGGACGGGATATCCATCACTGTTGTGAAGGAGTAACCCGTCCACCAATATCTAAATCAGGCCCTAGGTTGATCGAGCCATGGGTTATGTGTGTGCCTGAGGCATTGCCAAATGTATCAAGGTTTTGTAGACTTAGGCAATAGATGGAAATATATCTGGGTGTGAACACAAGGTCGTGGAAGAGCATCAAGAGATAAAGTGCCCACTAAAGACCCAGGGCCTTGCTTGGAGTTTGTCAGATGGCTATCCCTTATGCCTCCATATTACACATGCCATAGGCTATAATGCACCTGTAATATGGCAGAAGGGACATCCACCTCGTTTGTGATGGCGTATCCCATCTGCCATACCCCAAATAATGCTCTTAATTTAAAAGTTGAGCTTTTGCAAGGTGCACAAGTATCTTGAGAGGATTTGCAGTGCTGATTAGAAACGTTACTCATCCTCTGTGCATCCCTCACACACGTCAGTGCTGCTCTCAGTGACTTTGTAGGATTAACCACCTGCACTTCAGGGCGCTTGAGGCACAGATGAAGATCTGAACTGTTGAGGCAGTACTCAGGGCCCCAGGGCTTGTAACTTCATTGTGCACCATTCTAGGCATCTCCTTCGGAACAGTTTTTTGGATAGATAAGTCATTGTAGTCCATCAGATGTCCGATATAGATGGATTTTTAATTATATCTACAGTACCCAATAATAAAGGGCATTCCTTTGGCTATACCTTAAGATATTTTCATACATCTGGATCCCTGCTATTATCTAGTCCCTATTTATATAAGACCTCACTGCACTACTTGAGTGCATCTAGGTGGTACTCCCCAACCTACGTGCGGAGAATTGGCTATGATGAAGGATGCCACAATATGTTGTGAGTGAGGGATCCCTTTATGATTCCTCCAGGTTTCATCAGAACCCCTTAGTTTAGGCTTTGGCATTTGTTGTGTGATTAGGTTAATGTAAGGAGGGTATGCCTTGGTTTCATGAAACATTCTCGCTATTTGTTTTTCAATTACAACTGAGTGGTGCCAGCCTTTGTGGTACGGAAGAGGATTGGCAGAGCCATGGCAAGGCTCAGGCTGCCCCATCAGCACATGCATGAACCTAAGTGGCAGATATAATGTCCAAAATGTGCCAGCCCTACTGTTGACTGTGGGCTAAGAGGAAAGAGCTCCTTGAGCAGGATGAACTTTGCCACAAGTGCCAGGACTATCTGCAGTGCGTCCTCCAGGGGGCGCTAGAGTCTCAAGGCAATAACTCCGCACTCCATATGTATGTGTTAATGAAGCCATGTTTAGTGAAGACAAAGTGGCACGCAGAGGGCACGGAGCACCACTGGTTTTTGTCATCATGTATGCCATCTTACATAGCTTTACCTGCTTGAGATGCCACAGTGAAGTTTTTCTAATCTAAGTATCTAATCTGATTCCTTATAATGTCAGTCCATATCTTACCTGACGTCTTTCCTTCTTACTTTCTACAACCCTACCATGGTATACTGTCTCTGACCTTTAACCCTGCGTCCCGGACACCTGTCACTGTCTACTCTCTCACCTTGCTTCCCTCCCACCTTCCTGCATGCCAGCTTGGTCTACCCTCATCTCCTTAATACCCGCTAAGCAGCATGTTACTACTTCCCCTACATCCTCCCTGCCTTCTACTGTGTCCCCTATCTACCCTTTTTCCTATCTTTCTTCTGGACTGACCCTTCCTGTAGAAAACTGCACCCTCAGTCTGATTATTTACCTGTATCTCCCATTCCCGCCTTCAGTTATCTGGAGACTCCCGCCTGAATCAGGTCTGCTGGCATGTGTGCATCTGCTCCTTACCAACGGGAACCGGTCCTAAAGTCAGGCCCACAGCGCCCCAGTTCTACTAACAAAACTCAGGGAAGGTTTAAGAAGCAGAGTGCTAACTGCAAGGGAGCGAGAAACAAAGCATCCAAGTAATGGAGATTTGTGGCAACACTGGAGGCTGTTGTTATGTCTATGTGTGTCTGTAATTCAAATCATAGCTGCAGTCTTTCAGAGAACAGGGACCACAGCGCCCTAGAGGCATTGCAGTCTGTTAGAAGCGGGGTCTCTAGTGGGCAGAGGTATGCACCCTGCCCAAGTAGGGACCACCACTCCAGGCAGGGTAAGTCAAATACACACCCTAAAGTAACCTGTGCCCACCCTCTGGTAGCTTGGCCCGAGCAGTCAGGCCCAACTTAAGAGTCAATGTGTGAAGTATTTGTGCAACAGACACACACATTAACACAATGAAATCACCACAAAAAAGGCTCCACACAGGTTAAAGAAAATAGGGAATATTTATTTGAGTTATACAGGACCAAAACAACAAAACTCCAATCAGTAGAAGCCAAACTACGAGCTTTTAAAGATTAAAGACCTGATTTCGTTCTTGGTGGAGGGAATACTTCATCACAAAAATGCCGATACCCCATTCGCCGTATTACGATTTCCGTAGGAAATAATGGGATCATAATAAGGAGCGACGGGATATCTGTAACGTTTGTGACGGAGTATTCCCCTCCTCCAAGATCTAAATCAGGCCCTAAATCAAAAAATAGTGCTTAAAAGTCAATAGCGCTAAAAGGTTACTTGAGGTTGCGCTATACTGGGGCAAATCAAAAGTTCAAGATAACTGTGATGGAGCGCGGGCTGGGTACAGTCTAACTTCAGCTGAAGTTTTACCTTCACACTCTGTTGCAAAGAGTACGTTTGTGGGCGCGTAGAACTGCCGGGCATAACTGACGGAGGCGCTGATCATTTGTGTGAGCGACACTGTTCCGGTGCAAATTGGCTCATTCGCAAAGAGCAGAAAAGCTGGATTTGGACAGAAGAAAGAGCAGAAAGCAACTGCAAAACCTACGTCTGGAGCCCAGGACTAGAGGGGGCTCCTCAGGCATGGGTAGGTCTCACGGATGGCAGAGTCCAGTAGCACCGGAGAGTTTCAGACAGTCTCTGATGTCCCTGAGACTGCAGAAGAACAGGTGGCAAGCCAACAAGCCCTTGGAGTCACTTGGGGTTCAAGTGAGATGGGTCCAGACCTTGTCCTTAACAAGGCAGAGATCAGCAGGCAACGGGGCAGCTCTGCAAAGCAGTGAAGTCTTTTCTCAGAGCAGCCAGTCAAGCAGAGCGGCAATACTTTTAGCACAGAAGTCCTTACTCCAGCACAATTCTTCCCAGGTTCAGTAGTGTACTGATTTGGAAGGGTCAGATCCAAAGTACGTACACGCATTTATTGGAGACAGGCTGTAAGGCACAGGGAGCAGTAAGAGCTGAGAAATGCCCACTTTCTAAAAGTGGCATTTCTAAAATAGTAATGTTAAGTCCAACTTTACCAGTAAAGAGGATTTATCATTACATGCCAAGATATGAAACATGATGTAGCTGCTCCTTTCTGGTCAGGAATTAAGCTTAAACATATATTAAGGAATTCCCAATTCTGGCCTTTGGGAGGAGTAGGCCTCATAGCAGTAAAAAATGACTTTGGGAGTTTGGCACCACCAGGACATGTAAAATCTAAAAGTACAGGTCCTACATTTTACATACATAGTACCCTGCCCTATGGGTTGCCTAGGGCCTACCTTAGGGGTGACATATGTAATAAAAGGGGAGTTTAAGGCTTGCAATGGGTTTTAAATGCCAAGTCGAAGTGGCAGTGAAACAGCACACACAGGTTCTGCAGTGGCCTGCCTGAGGCATGTTTAAGGGCTACTGAAGTGGATGGTACAATCAGTGCTGCAGGCTTACTAGTAGAATTTAATTTACAGGTCCTGCAGCAGGTGATACGCAGGCCGCAGCAGCTCAGCCTCCACTCGCACACCAGCAGCACGTGATACGCAGGCAACAGCAGCGCAACCTTCACTCACACACCCGCAGCAGGTGATATGCAGGCAGCAGCAGCGCAGCCTTCCCTCAAACCTGCAGCAGGTGCTACGCAGGCAGTAGCAGCGCAGCCTTCACTCATACACCCGCTGCAGGTGATACGCAGGCAGTAGCAGCGCAGCCTTCACTCATACACCCGCAGCACGTGATACGCAGGCAGCAGCAGCGCAGGCTTCACTCATACACCCGCAGCAGGTGATATGCAGGCAGCAGCAGCTCAGCCTTCCCTCACACCTGCAGCAGGTGCTACGCAGGCAGTAGCAGCGCAGCCTTCACTCATACACCCGCAGCAGGTGATACGCAGGCAGCAGCAGCGCAGGCTTCACTCACACACCCGCAGCAGGTGATACGCAGGCAGCAGCAGCACAAGCTTCACTCACACACCCGCAGCAGGTGATACGCAGGCAGCAGCAGCAAACCTTCACTCACACACCCGCAGCAGGTGATACGCAGGCAGCAGCAGCAAACCTTCACTCACACACCCGCAGCAGGTGATACGCAGGCAGTAGCAGCGCAGCCTTCACTCACACACCCGCAGCAGGTGATACGCAGGCAGCAGCAGCGAGCCTTCACTCACACACCCGCAGCAGGTGATACGCAGGCAACAGCAGCGCAGCCTTCACTCACACACCCGCAGCAGGTGATACGCAGGCAGCAGCAGCACAACCTTCACTCACACACCCGCAGCAGGTGATACGCAGGCAGCAGCAGCGCAGCCTTCCCTCAAACCTGCAGCAGGTGCTACGCAGGCAGTAGCAGCGCAGCCTTCACTCATACACCCGCTGCAGGTGATACGCAGGCAGTAGCAGCACAGCCTTCACTCATACACCCGCAGCACGTGATACGCAGGCAGCAGCAGCGCAGGCTTCACTCATACACCCGCAGCAGGTGATATGCAGGCAGCAGCAGCACAACCTTCACTCACACACCCGCAGCAGGTGATACGCAGGCAGCAGCAGCGAGCCTTCACTCACACCCGCAGCAGGTGATACGCAGGCAGCAGCAGTGAGCCTTCACTCACACCCGCAGCAGGTGATACGCAGGCAGCAGCAGCGCAGCCTTCCCTCACACCTGCAGCAGGTGCTGCGCAGGCAGCAGCAGCGAGCCTTCACCCACACCTGCAGCAGGTGCTGCGCAGGCAGCAGCAGCGAGCCTTCACTCACACACCCGCAGCAGGTGATACGCAGGCAGCAGCAGCGAGCCTTCACTCACACACCCGCAGCAGGTGATACGCAGGCAACAGCAGCGCAGCCTTCACTCACACACCCGCAGCAGGTGATACGCAGGCAGCAGCAGCGAGCCTTCACTCACACCCGCAGCAGGTGATACGCAGGGAGCAGCAGCGTGGCCCTCACCCACACCCGCAGCAGGTGATACACAGGCAGCAGCAGCGCAGCCTTCACTCATACACCCGCAGCAGGTGATACACAGGCAGCAGCAGCGAGCCTTCACTCACACACCCGCAGCAGGTGATACGCAGGCAGCAGCAGCGAGCCTTCACTCACACCTGCAGCAGGTGATATGCAGGCAGCAGCAGCGAGCCTTCACTCACACACCCGCAGCAGGTGATACGCAGGCAGCAGCAGCGAGCCTTCACTCACACACCCGCAGCAGGTGATACGCAGGCAGCAGCAGCGAGCCTTCACTCACACACCCGCAGCAGGTGATATGCAGGCAGCAGCAGCGCAGCCTTCCCTCACACCTGCAGCAGGTGCTGCGCAGGCAGCAGCAGCGAGCCTTCACTCACACCCGCAGCAGGTGATACGCAGGGAGCAGCAGCGTGGCCTTCACTCACACCTGCAGCAGGTGATACACAGGCAGCAGCAGCGCAGCCTTCACTCACACACCCGCAGCAGGTGCTACGCAGGCAGCAGCAGCGAGCCTTCACTCACACCTGCAGCAGGTGATACGCAGGCAGCAGCAGCGCAGCCTCTACTCGCACCTGCAGCAGGTGATACGCAGGCAGCAGCAGCGCAGCCTCCACTCGCACACCCGCAGCAGGTGATACGCAGGGAGCAGCAGCGCAGCCTCCACTCACACACCCGCAGCAGGTGATACGCAGGCAGCAGCAGCGCAGCCTTCACTCACACCCGCAGCAGGTGCTACGCAGGGAGCAGCAGCGCAACCTCCACTCGCACACCCGCAGCAGGTGATACGCAGGCAGCAGCAGCGAGCCTTCACTCACACCTGCAGCAGGTGATACGACTATCCGTTGTCTGCATACTGGCTGAAATTTAGTAACGTCACTTCTTAATCCTTGAACTTCTACGGTATTTGCGGAGACTGCGTTATTTACAGACGTAATTGAGGATTTTATATCTGGCAGTTCTTTCAGTATTGTGTCCATAGCTGAGGAAGGTTGTTTGGTGGATTCAGCCATTTTACACTTGAAGTCAGTGGTACCAGGTTTAGATGAGAGCGCTGCAGTCTGTGATAATTGTCTTACCGCTTTAGGTTCTGACATGAGAAATATCCTTTCTTCTTTCTCCAAGCCTCATCCAGCATCAGGTGATTTTTTCATATGTCTACAGACACTGCTGCCATTTTCAGCAATATGCACCACTTTGTTTTTTCATTTTTCTGTTCTCTCTTTGATTTCCAAAGGTTCCCAATAAACATGCAGACTTGAGAGAACGCTCAGTTAGGGAGTTCAATTTGTTTTCAATGTTCAAAATATTTTTCTACATAGTTCGGACTAATCGTGAGAAAAAAGGAGGAGAAAAAATGAGTCCCCAAATCTACCTTTTCCTGTTTATACTGACTGAAAAACAATGACAGTTGCCCAAAAATCGTTTAAATAATGACAAGTGTAGTTAATTTAACTTAATTGCTCTGCAATATGATTTGGCTGCTAATTACTCGATTCCACAGAAAAATATCCAGACTTCAAAATTAGATAAAAGCCATCTAATTCATTGGAAAATGTGGAGATATGTTTCCAATATTTGTTTTGCTTTCAGTATACATCTGTGATCAGTAAAAGATAAAGAAAGGGAAAAAAAGGAGCAGTTCGCCTTCCTTTAAAAAGGACGGTTCCTCTTTGCCCGCGCGTCGCCATTTTAAGCTTTTCAGATTGACATTTCCTTAAGCTTTAACTTCAGTCGCAGAGTGATTTACCTTCAATCAGTAAATCCTACGATGACTGCTTCTGAGGTCTCTATCTTCTTTTATTCATAGCTTGGAGTTCAGGGAAGGTGTTTTCTGGCACCTTTACCTGTCTCCGTTGCTTGGCTCTAGAAAGGAGACGCCATCTTTCTTGGTGCCTGGCTCCGCCCCCAGGTCTAAAGCCGTGTGAATGAATAATCCTCCATGCCCACATATAGCCACTGATATATTATGAGTAGATTAGGTCAGACATATGAGTGTTGCCCTACCATGCCCTATGTTTTATAATGAATGATTGAATGGATGGATGTTCAGTGTGTTGACAGATATTTTAATCTGTGCTTTGGGGGGACTGTCAGATGTATGGCTGGGTGAATAAATGCCTTGTTTGGTGGACACGAAGGTGAGCAGCCTTATGGATGGCAAACTGATTCATGATTGGATGACTAGGTGCTGACTAGTCGAATCCAGAAGCACAAAATGGGTGAAATATATCATGGTGAATTTCATTGTTGGATAGATGGGAGGCTTCTTCTATGTCTGATCAATCTGTGACTGATTATGTGGGTTTATCAGTGTTTTCATGGATAAATGATTTGATGCATTTAGGGGTGGACAGACAGATTGATGAATCAACAAATCGGTTGAGGAAAGGCTGACTTGGTATGTTATTTCATACATGGATCAATGCATGAGGAGATGAACTTTACGCAGTCAGAGAGGGAGGGCTACAGCCCAAACCAAACTGCTGCATCGACCACATCCTTTCTGAAGGTAGCGCTCTTCCCCTTCTATATGATGAGAAGTTACAAAACATAAGAAATACTCAGGAACAAGTGACATCTTTAATACAAGATCCAGACGCAGTTTATTAATCACAGTGTAAGTTTCATCAAAACAATCTACTGTTCCACTACTCAGAAAAGGAGGTTGGGATCAGTCAAGGAGAGACCTTAGGACCTGGAAAAGAGAACATAGAATGAAAAAAAGACAAAAGGCACCTCAAAATTCAAGAAAAAACAGACAGCACAGAACTCTACATGAAAGTCTCCCCAGCTCGCAACATTCAGTGACTCAGGCCGTCCATCCACCACATTCAGTCTTGGATGCCCAGTGTCTACCTCAAACTCAACCTCATCTCTAAAAAGTTCAGTTACTCGCCAACAACAAGGGAAGTACCTGGTCCAACCCGGGCTTACGAGCCTGACCTTAGATGACTTCACAACTATCTAACAACCAAGGCCAAGTCACTCAGATTCACACCTCATCTCTCCAAACTTCTGTCACTCGCCAACAACAAGGGAAGCACCCGGTCCAACCCGGGCTTACGAGCCTGACCTTAGATGACTTCACAACTATCTAACAACCAAGGCCAAGTCACTCAGATTCACACCTCATCTCTCCAAACTTCTGTCACTCGCCAACAACAAGGGAAGTGCCTGGTCCAACCCGGGCTTACGAGCCTGACCTTAGATGACTACACAACTATCAAACAACCAAGGCCAAGTCATTCAGATTCATAGTCACTACTGGCCTCTCACCAAAGGAGCAGGGACATCTTAAGGATCTTGGGGGCAAAACACATTTTTGGGGGCTCTGATCACAGTAGCTTTCAGTTTATAATCCAGTGTCAGCGTATTCATGCCCTCTTTGACCAGGTCACTAGCAGTGTCCAGGCACACGGGTCCCATTTCTAAACGTGCTTACATCAAATATTCAGGGATATTGAGGTGTGTTTTCAACATTGTAACAAGGCAGCTGCTCACTAATATTCCTGAAAATAATCTCTGTGGCACCCCTCCCCTCCATTTCTCATATGTGAGGTTTTAATCTAGAATAATGTTTTATAAATT
Source organism: Pleurodeles waltl (assembly GCF_031143425.1). Lineage (NCBI taxonomy): Eukaryota > Metazoa > Chordata > Amphibia > Caudata > Salamandridae > Pleurodeles > Pleurodeles waltl. Next base: position 12,598,881 of record NC_090446.1, read on the forward strand.
TAGCATGAAACGTAAACACAGCATTTCTATGCAACATGTCCGTAATGGACTGTCACACATCACCCACATTACAAATAAATAAAATTTCAAACAATCCGCTCAATAATCATTCAAGGTCATCAGGGCAGGACTCTTCCAGGACAGAGCAGGCTCTACCACGGGGACCCTGAGAGGCTGAGGCCCTGGCCAGATCCCAATTTGCCTTAAAACGTCTCTTTATAGAAGAACATCACCACCAAGGCTAAGATGGCCTGGAGATAGCTCTCCGGCCTGAGAAAAATCAAACCATTCCTCTGAAATTGGGTGGAAATGTTCTTCCTGCAACGGCCCCTACTTTTTTTGTCCATCCGAAGAAGTATTATGTTGATGGAGCCAACAGGAGATCCATCAATGGAATATTTAAGCTCCGCCCAAATCTAAATGAGGGGGGAGGATGAAGGATTTGGTGGGTAGATTCAAGGTGTACCTTGTCTGTGAACCTCTAAATTATGGTCTTAATTCTCCACCACAAAACAATTACATTTTTTAAATAACATTATCATTACTGTCTGATCTTAACTCCAGGTTATAGGACACATTGTAAACAAGCATTTGCAATGCAAGGGGTCTCACATTTGCTCGAGTTCGACCTATTAGCGGTGTAAATTCTTAACTTGACTTTTCTTGCCACATAAATTGAAAATGAAAGGTTAAACAGTTGACAGAAGCAAGCTGGTTCAAAGCACCACCACGGCATGGCTCCCTGAGTAAATGTCTAGGAAGGATTGTGGAAAGCGGAGGAGGGGCCATCACACGCTGTAACATAAGAAAGCGTGACATAGTGTGATGGCCAACAGAAATGTTCAGGAATGTTCACTTAGTTAATATGCCAGGGGAAGGAACTCAGCACACAAAGGAGGGACATTTCACAAAATGTAGCAATAAAAATGAAGTATTTAAGACAAGCACAACAGAGAATGAATAGCAAGAGTCAGCGTGGTGAAAACCCCTCAGAGAGATTACAACAGGCTCTAGAGCGCTTACACGCTCGACCATAAAAAGGTGCACAGAACCTTCTCAACTCTCGAAAAAAGCCTGATTTATGGAAACAAAGTCTATGCACATTTATGCTGCATATAGAGCTTAACCGTCAGAAATAACAAAAGCTAAGCCCAGGAGTTTAGACACGTATGGTTTTATGTAGCATAAAAATGGCCCTAGGACATCAGAAGCAGTCAGTTGAGTCTGGTGGCTAGGAAAAGTAGCGGGCGAATAAAACAATAAAAAAATGTAATATCGTTTTTAAAAACGTACGTGAACCTCGCCGCCACCGCACCACCGCTCACGGCGCACTCCAGTCTGCAAGCCTGCCATGCAGCCAACCATGACACTGCTCAAAGAAGCGTTATGATTGGCTGGAGCGCCCTCGCTGGGCGCTCCAATGCAGACTGCGAGCCTCGGCTTGCTCTCTCCAACCTGGCAACAAAGTGCTCTATGCACGCCCCTCAAGTGCTCGTCACCCCAACGCCCTGCGCCTTGTCATGAAAACGATAATAAACACCATTTATTATTGTTTTCTTGAAAAGGTTTTGCAGCTGCCGCTGTTGGCGGGGACCAATGCTCTTCCGACCTGATGGAGGCGCCGTCCTGGTAATACATCTAAAAACTGTTTTATTGGTCACGAGCCATTTGATTTGCCAAATTAAAGGGGTTGTGAAGGACAAATGCTGTGGTGCAGGAGGCCTCTCCTTCGGGCTGTTATTGACAGTTAATGTATCTCAAGGAAGGCACTTGGACCATCTCTGTGTGCAGTAACTGCCCTACTTGTGTTGCTGAAGGCCCTTTAGGGGGCGCTCTCTGCATTGCACCCTCCCCGGTGGTGGCACATGCAGCAGGACATTCTGATGCTGAGCCTTTGACAGAGCATTGGTAGCGTTAATGCCCTCTCTGAGAAAGGGACTGATCCGAGCTAACAATGCTTGTTGGACGTGGCAAGGTCGCAAAAATGGTAAGTGGATTGTGTAAGAAAATACAAGGCGGACCCACAAACACAGACACGCCACACATACGTGTGTGCATGTGTGCTGACAAGGACACTCACACATACACCCACACAAAGGCCCACACATACACAGGTACAGACACGAGCACACACATAGCTGCGTACACAAATACACCCACACACACATACACATAAGTGCACACATACACACACAAATACAGGTACACACATGCCCATACACACAGACGCACACACGCACTCACACACAGACACACACACCCACACAGGAACACACACACTCACACTCAGACATACACACCCACACAGGTACATACACACCCTCAAGATGAATTATCTTTACCCGTGTTATTTTGTGTCTCCTCACCATGATCTAATGTTGTGGGCTGGGTCCTCCCGGCCTCTGCGGGGGAGCCCCCCGGGGACCGCCGAAGAACTTTGGGGGAATGAACTGTGGCTCTGGGCCCTTCCCTGGTCTCCCCCCCGCATCTCTCTCGTCGTGATCCATTCCAGGCCCCCTGTTGTTCGGTGGTACGTCCATGGGTCGCTTGTGGCCACCGTCCTCTCTCAGAGGCCCTGCGTCAAGAAAAAGCATCAAAAGTAACCAAACAGTTTCACGGGTCACCTTTTTTAAGTTTTTACAAAAATAAGCTGAAATGCATTTTAGAAAAAACAAATGCCTGTGGGAACAAACTGACAGGTTTGAGTGTTTCTTTCCAGCAGTTCACACTGGAGACAGCAGCATGAACTGTATGGAGGGCAACAGACTGACCAGTGTGTCATGGGCCCAGTGCTTAATTTGTAAATAAAAAGTTGCCGGTGCCCAAAGCCCTCCTCTTAAACACGCGGCTGCTGCAATTAAATGTGTGAACACAGAATACTGAGGCAGCAGGATCTTAAACCCATCCCAGGCCTCTTTAATCCCTATAAAGCCACTCCCTGCCCCTTCACCTCACTCTAGCAGCTTTCTGCTTTTTCCCTTCGTGACACTTTTTCGTTTTTGCCTTCCTCCGCCTGTCCCATATGTGTCTTTTGCTCGCAGCAAATGTTTGCGGCAGAAGAATAAGCCCCGGTCCTCAACAATAAGTCCTGGTGCTCAGCACCGGGAACAACCAACACAAATTAAGCACTGCATGGGCCCCAGTGTAAGGCATGAAATGGGGCCCCTGGCTGCTGCTTGAATCGTAAAATAAAGCAATAATCAGGGTTTGTGGGCTCATCAGACATTTGGGACTCGGTGCCACTGCACCTGCTGCACCAATGGAAGTTACGCCCCTGGAGGTCAGCCCAGCTCTATTTACAGGTGCAGGAGGCTGGGGCTAGAATGAGACCCCCCTTTGTACAGTGTTATGCCCCCTGTATCCTACCCTCCTCTGCATTACCTTCCCCATGTAACCTGCACCGCTCTTCCTGAAGTGATTTAAATGGACATCATCTCTCATGAGGCAGCACCGTGCCTAGAAGCCCCTGTTAGCTTAAAGCACTGCCCCCTCTTAAGCATGCACTGACCCCACCCACACCCAGAGGCACCCACCGACTCACTGCCTTCCCTCCCTGCATTGCCACCACCCACACCCTGATGCCCCCACCTGCTCGCTGTGCTCTCTCCCTGCACTTCCCCACCCACACCCTGAGAGGCACCCACATGCACTCTGTGCTCTCCCTGCACTGCCCCCACCCTCACCTTAAGAGGCCCCACCTGCTCTCTGTGCTCTCTCCCTGCACTGCCCCCACCCCCACCCTGAGAGGCCCCCACCTGCTCTCTCTGCCCTCCCTGCACTGCCCCCACCCACACCCTGAGGCCGCCACCTGCTCTCTGTGCTCTCTCCCTGCACTGCCCCCACCCACACCCTGAGAGGCCCCCAACTGCTCTCTGTGCTCTCCCTGCACTGCCCCCACCCACACCCTGAGAGGCCCCCACCTGCTCTCTGTGCTCTCCCTGCACTACCCCCACCCACACCCTGAGAGGCCCCCACCTGCTCTCTGTGCTCTCCCTGCACTACCCCCACCCACACCCTGAGAGGCCCCCACCTGCTCTCTGTGCTCTCCCTGCACTGCCCCCACCCACACCCTGAGAGGCCCCCACCTGCTCTCTGTGCTCTCTCCCTGCACTACCCCCACCCACACCCTGAGAGGCCCCCACCTGCTCTCTGTGCTCTCTCCCTGAACTGACCCCACCCACACCCTTAGAGGCCCCCACATGCTCTCTGTGCTCTCCCTGCACTGCCCTCACCCACAGCCTGAGGCCCCCACCTGCTCGCTGTGCTCTCCATGCACTGCCCCCACCCACACCCTGAGAAGCCCCCACCTGCACTCTGTGCTCTCACTGCACTGCCCCCACCCTCACCTTAAGAGGCCCCACCTGCTCTCTGTGCTCTCTCCCTGCACTGCCCCCACCCCCACCCTGAGAGGCCCCCACCTGCTCTCTCTGCCCTCCCTGCACTGCCCCCACCCACACCCTGAGGCCGCCACCTGCTCTCTGTGCTCTCTCCCTGCACTGCCCCCACCCACACCCTGAGAGGCCCCCAACTGCTCTCTGTGCTCTCCCTGCACTGCCCCCACCCACACCCTGAGAGGCCCCCACCTGCTCTCTGTGCTCTCCCTGCACTACCCCCACCCACACCCTGAGAGGCCCCCACCTGCTCTCTGTGCTCTCCCTGCACTACCCCCACCCACACCCTGAGAGGCCCCCACCTGCTCTCTGTGCTCTCCCTGCACTGCCCCCACCCACACCCTGAGAGGCCCCCACCTGCTCTCTGTGCTCTCTCCCTGCACTACCCCCACCCACACCCTGAGAGGCCCCCACCTGCTCTCTGTGCTCTCTCCCTGAACTGACCCCACCCACACCCTTAGAGGCCCCCACATGCTCTCTGTGCTCTCCCTGCACTGCCCTCACCCACAGCCTGAGGCCCCCACCTGCTCGCTGTGCTCTCCATGCACTGCCCCCACCCACACCCTGAGAAGCCCCCACCTGCACTCTGTGCTCTCACTGCACTGCCCCCACCCACACCCTGAGAAGCCCCCACCTGCTCTCTGTGCTCTCCCTGCACTGCCCCCCCACACCCTGAGAGGCCCCCAGCTGCTCTCTGTGCTCTCCCTGCACTGCCCCCACCCACACCCTGAGGCCCCCACCTGCACTCTGTGCTCTCTCCCTGCACTGCCCCCACCCACACCCTGAGAGGCCCCCACCTGCACTCTGTGCTCTCCCTGCACTGCCCCCACCCAGACCGTGAGAGGCCCCCACCTGCACTCTGTGCTCTCCCTGCACTGCCCCCCCAAACCCTGAGAGGTCCCCACCTGCTCTCGGTGCTCTCTTTCTGCCCTGCCCCCACCCACACCCTGAGGCCCCCACCTGCTGTCTGTGCTCTCCCTGCACTGCCCCCACTCACACCCTAAGAGGCCCCACCTGCTCTCTGTGCTCTCCCCCTGTACTGCCCCTACCCACACCCTGAGGCCCCCACATGCACACTGCGCTCTCTCCCTGCACTGCCCCCCCATACCCTGAGAGGCCACCACCTGCTCTCTGTATTCTCCCTGCACTGCCCCCACCCACACCCTAAGAGGCCCCACCTGCTCTCTGTGCTCTCCCTGCACTGCCCCCACCCAGACCCTGAGAGGTCCCCACCTGCACTCTGTGCTCTCCCTGCTCTGCCCCCACCCACACCCTGAGGCCCCCACCTGCACTCTGTGCTCTCTCCCTGCACTGCCCCTACCCACACCCTGAGAGTCCCCCACCTGCACTCTGTGCTCTCCCTGCACTGCCCCCACCCACACCCTGAGGGGCCCCCACCAGCACTCTGTGCTCTCCCTGCACTACCCCCACACCCTGAGAGGTCCCCACCTGCTCTCTGTGCTCTCTCCCTGCACTGCCCCCACCCACACCGTGGGGACCCCACCTGTTCTCTGTGCTCTCCCTGCACTGCCCACACCCACACCCTAAGAGGACCCATCTGCTCTCTGTGCTCTCCCGCACTGCCCCCCCACACCTTGAGAGGCCCCCACCTGTTTTTTGTGCTCTCTCCCTGCACTGACCCCACCCACACCCTGAGGACCCACCTGCTCTCTGTGCTCCCTCCCTGCACTGCCCTACCCACACTCTGAGAGGCCCCCACCTGCTCTCTGTGCTCTCCCTGCACTGCCCCCACCCACACCCTGAGGGGCCCCCACCTGCACTCTGTGCTCTCCCTGCAATGCCCCCCACACCCTGAGAGGTCCCCACCTGCTCTCTGTGCTCTCTCCCTGCACTGCCACCACCCACACCTTGAGAGGCCCCCACCTGCTCTCTGTGCTCTCCCTGCACTGCCCCCCCCACACCTTGAGAGGCCCCCACCTGCTCTCTGTGCTCTCTCCCTGCACTGCCCACACCCTGAGACCCTCACCTGCTCTCTGTGCTCTCCCTGCACTGCCCCGACCCACACCTGAGGCCCCCACCTGCTCTCTGTGCTCTCTCCCTGCACTGCCCCCACCCACACCCTGAGACCCCCACCTGCTCTCTGTGCTCAATCCCTGCACTGCCTCGACCCACACCCTGAGGCCCCCACCTGCACTCTGTACTCTCCCTGCACTGCCCCCACCCACACCCTAAGAGGCCCCACCTGCTCTCTGTGCTCTCCCTGCACTGCCCCCACCCGCACCCTGAGAGGCCCCCACCTGCTCTCTGTGCTCTCCCTGCACTGCCCCCACCCACGCCCTGAGAGGCCCGCACCTGCTCTATGTGCTTTCTCCCTGCACTGTCCCCCCCCACACCCTGATGCCCCACCTGCTCTCTGTGCTCTCGCTGCACTGCCCCCAACCCACACCCTGAAAGGCCCCCACCTGCACTCTGTGCTCTCCCTGCACTGTCCCCACCCACGCCCTGAGAGGCCCCCAGCTGCTCTTTGTGCTCTCCCTGCACTGCCCCCACCCACACCCTAAGAGGCCCCACCTGCTCTCTGTGCTCTCCCTGCACTGCCCCCACCCACACCCTGAGAGGCCCCCACCTGCTCTCTGTGCTCTCCCTGCTCTGCCCCCACCCACACCCTGAAGCCCCCACCTGCACGTTGTGCTCTCTCCCTGCACTGCCCCCACCCACACCCTGAGAGGCCCCCACCTGCACTCTGTGCTCTCCCTGCACTGCCCCCACCCACACCCTGAGAGGCCCCCACCTGCACTCTGTGCTCTCCCTGCACTGCCCCCCCCACACCTTGAGAGGTCCCCACCTGTTCTCTGTGCTCTCTCCCTGCACTGCCCCCACCCTGAGAGGCCCCACCTGCTCTCTGTGCTCTCTCCCTGCACTGCCCCCACCCACATCCTGAGAGGCCCCACCTGCTCTCTGTGCTCTCTCCCTGCACTGCCCCCACCCACACCGTAAGGACCCCACCTGCTCTCTCTGCTCTCCCTGCACTGCCCCCACCCACACCCTAAGAGGCCCCCACCTGCTCTCTGTGCTCTCTCCCTGCACTGCCCCCACCCACACCGTAAGGACCCCACCTGCTCTCTGTGCTCTCCCTGCACTGCCCCCACCCACACCCTGAGAGGCTCCCACCTGCACTCTGTGCTCTCCCTGCACTGTCCCCACCCACACCCTGAGGCCCCCACCTGCCCTCGGTTCTCTCCCTGCACTGCCCCCACACCCTGAGAGGCCCCCAGCTGCTCTCTGTGCTCTCCCTGCACTGCCCCCACCCACACCCTGAGGCCCCCACCTGCACTCTGTGCTCTCCCTGCACTGCCCCCACCCACACCCTGAGAGGTCCCCACCTGCTCTCTGTGCTCTCCCTGCACAGCCCCGCCACACCCTGAGAGACCCCCACCTGCTCTCTGTGCTCTCCCTGCACTGCCCCCACCCACACACTGAGGCCCCCACCTGCTCTCTTTGCTCTCCCTGCACTGCCCCCACCCACACCCTGAGAGGCCCCCACCTGCACTCTGTGCTCTCCCTGCACTGCCCCCCCACCCTGAGAGGCCCCCACCTGCTCTCTGTGCTCTCCCTGCACTGCCCCCACCCACACCCTGAGGCCCCCACCTGCTCTCTGAGCTCTCTCCCTGCACTGCCCCCACCCACATCCTGAGGTCCCCACCTGCTCTCTGTGCTCTCTCCCTGCACTGCGCCCCCACACCCTCAGAGGCCCCCACCTGCTCTCTGTGCTCTCCCAGCACTGCCCACACCCTGAGGCCACCACCTGCTCTCTGTGCTCTCCCTGCACTGCCCCCACCCACACCCTGAGGCCCCCATCTGCTCTCTGTGCTCTCCCTGCACTGCCCCCCACACCCTTAGAGACCCCCACCTGCTCTCTAGGCTCTCCCTGCACTGCCCCCACCCATACCCTGTGGCCCTCTCCTGCTCTCTGTGCTCCCTCCCTGCACTGCCCCCACCCATACCCTGAGAGGCCCCCACCTGCTCTCTGTGCTCTCCCTGCTTTGCCCCCACCCACACCCTGAGAGGCCCCCACCTGCTCTCTGTGCTCTCCCTGCCCTGCCCACACCCACACCCTGAGAGCCCCCCACCTGCTCTCTGTGCTCTCCCTGGACTGCCCCCACCCACACCCTGAGAGGCCCCCACCTGCACACTGTGCTCTCCCTGCACTGCCCCCCCACACCCTGAGAGGTCCCCACCTGCTCGCTGTGCTCTCTCCCTGCACTGCGCCCACCCACACCCTGAGGCCCCCACCTGCTCTATGTGCTCTCCCTGCACTGCCCCCACCCACACCCTAGGAGGCCCCACCTGCTCTCTGTGCTCTCTCCCTGCACTGCCCCCACCCACACCCTGAGGCCCCCACATGCACTGTGCTCTCTCCCTGCACTGCCCCGCCACACACTGAGAGGCCCCCACCTGCTCTCTGTGCTCTACCTGCACTTCCCCCCCACACCCTGAGAGGCCCCACCTGCTCTCTGTGCTCTCCCTGCGCTGCCCCCCCACACCCTGACGCCCCCACCTGCTCTCTGTGCTATCCCTGCACTCCGCCCACCGACACCCTGAGAGGCCCCCACCTGCACTCTGTGCTCTCCCTGCACTGCCCCCCTACACTCTGAGAGGCCCCCACCTGCTCTCTGTGCTCTCCCTGCACTGCCCCCACCCACACCCTCAGGCCCCCACCTGCACTCTGTGCTCTCTCCCTGCACTGCCCCCACCCACACTCTGAGGCCCCCACCTGCTCTCTGTGCTCTCCCTGCACTGCCCCCACCCACACTCTGAGAGGCCACCACCTGCACTCTGTGCTCTCTCCCTGCACTGCCCCCACCCACACCCTGAGGCCCCCACCTGCTCTCTGTGCTCTCCCTGCACTGCCCCCACCCACACCCTGAGAGGCCCCCACCTGCCCTCAGTGCTCTCCCTGCACTGCCCCCACCCACACCCTGAGAGGCCCCCAGCTGCTCTCTGTGCTCTCCCTGCACTGCCCCCACCCACACCCTGAGGCCCCCACCTGCACTCTGTGCTCTCCCTGCACTGCCCCCACCCACACCCTCAGGCCCCCACCTGCACTCTGTGCTCTCTCCCTGCACTGCCCCCACCCACACTCTGAGGCCCCCACCTGCTCTCTGTGCTCTCCCTGCACTGCCCCCACCCATACCCTGAGGCCCCCACCTGCACTCTCTGCTCTCCCTGCACTGCCCCCACCCACACCCTGAGAGGTCCCCACCTGCTCTCTGTGCTCTCCCTGCACAGCCCCCACCCACACCCTGAGGCCCCCACCTGCTCTCTGTGCTCTCCCTCCACTGCCCCCACCCACACACTGAGGCCCTCACCTGCTCTCTTTGCTCTCCCTGCACTGCCCCCACCCACACCCTGAGATGCCCCCAACCTGTTCTCTGTGCTCTCCCCGCACTGCCCCCACCCACACCCTGAGGCCCCCACCTGCACTCTGTGCTCTCCCTGCACTGCCCTCCCACACCTTGAGAGGTCCCCACCTGCTCTCTGTGCTCTCTCCCTGCACTGCCCCCACCCACACCGTGAGGACCCCACCTGCTCTCTCTGCTCCCCCTTCACTGCCCCCACCCACACCCTAAGAGGCCCCACCTGCTCTCTGTGCTCTCCCTGCACTGCCCCCACCCACACCCTGAGAGGCTCCCACCTGCTCTCTGTGCTCTCCCTGCACTGCCCACCCACACCCTGAGAGGCCCCCACCTGCTCTCTTTGCTCTCCCTGCACTGCCCCCACCCACACCCTGAGAGGCCCCCAGCTGCTCTCTGTGCTCTCCCTGCACTGCCCCCACCCACACCCTGAGGCCCCCACCTGCACTCTGTGCTCTCCCTGCACTGCCCCCACCCACACCCTGAGAGGTCCCCACCTGCTCTCTGTGCTCTCCCTGCACTGCCCCCCACCCTGAGAGGCCCCCAGCTGCTCTCTGTGCTCTCCCTGCACTGCCGCCACCCACACACTGAGGCCCCCACCTGCTCTCTTTGCTCTCCCTGCACTGCCCCCACCCACACCCTGAGAGGCCCCAACCTGCTCTCTGTGCTCTCCCCGCACTGCGCCCACCCACACCCTGAGGCCCCCACCTGCACTCTATTCTCTCCCTGCACTGCCCCACCCACACCCTGAGGCCCCACCTGCTCTCTGTGTTCTCCCTGCCCTGCCCCCCACCCTGAGAGGCCCCCAGCTGCTCTCTGTGCTCTCCCTGCACTGCCCCCACCCACACCCTAAGGCCCCCACCTGCTCTCTGTGCTCTCTCCCTGCACTGCCCCCACCCACATCCTGAGGTCCCCACCTGCTCTCTGTGCTCTCTCCCTGCACTGCCTCCCCCACACCCTCAGAGGCCCCCACCTGCTCTCTGTGCTCTCCCAGCACTGCCTTCACCCACACCCTGAGGCCCCCATCTGCTCTCTGTGCTCTCCCTGCACTGCCCCCACCCACACCCTCAGGCCCCCACCTGCACTCTGTGCTCTCTCCCTGCACTGCCCCCACCCACACTCTGAGGCCCCCACCTGCTCTCTGTGCTCTCCCTGCACTGCCCCCACCCACACTCTGAGGCCCCCACCTGCACTCTGTGCTCTCTTCCTGCACCGCCCCCACCCACACCCTGAGGCCCCCACCTGCTCTCTGTGCTCTCCCTGCACTGCCCCCCCCACACCCTGAGAGGCCCCCACCTGCTCTCTGTGCTCTCCCTGCACTGCCCCCACACCCTGAGAGGCCCCCACCTGCACTCTGTGCTCTCTCCCTGCCCTGCCCACACCCTGAGGCCCCCACCTGCACTCTGTGCTCTCCCTGCACTGCCCCCACCCACACCCTGAGGCCCCCACCTGCTCACTGACCCCCCACACCCTGAGGCCCCCACCTGCTCTCTGTGCTCTCTCCCTGCACTGCCCCCACCCACACCCTGAGGCCCCCACCTGCTCTCTGTGCTCTCCCTGCACTGCCCCCCCACACCCTGAGAGGCCCCCACCTGCTCACTGACCCCCCACACCCTGAGGCCCCCACCTGCTCTCTGTGCTCTCTCCCTGCACTGCCCCCACCCACACCCTGAGGCCCCCACATGCACTGTGCTCTCTCCCTGCACTGCCCCGCCACACACTGAGAGGCCCCCACCTGCTCTCTGTGCTCTACCTGCACTGCCCCCCCACACCCTGAGAGGCCCCACCTGCTCTCTGTGCTCTCCCTGCGCTGCCCCCCCACACCCTGACGCCCCCACCTGCTCTCTGTGCTATCCCTGCACTCCGCCCACCGACACCCTGAGAGGCCCCCACCTGCACTCTGTGCTCTCCCTGCACTGCCCCCCTACACTCTGAGAGGCCCCCACCTGCTCTCTGTGCTCTCCCTGCACTGCCCCCACCCACACCCTGAGGCCCCCACCTGCACTCTGTGCTCTCTCCCTGCACTGCCCCCACCCACACTCTGAGGCCCCCACCTGCTCTCTGTGCTCTCCCTGCACTGCCCCCACCCACACTCTGAGAGGCCCCCACCTGCACTCTGTGCTCTCTCCCTGCACTGCCCCCACCCACACCCTGAGGCCCCCACCTGCTCTCTGTGCTCTCCCTGCACTGCCCCCACCCACACCCTGAGAGGCCCCCACCTGCCCTCGGTGCTCTCCCTGCACTGCCCCCACCCACACCCTGAGAGGCCCCCAGCTGCTCTCTGTGCTCTCCCTGCACTGCCCCCACCCACACCCTGAGGCCCCCACCTGCACTCTGTGCTCTCCCTGCACTGCCCCCACCCACACCCTGAGAGGTCCCCACCTGCTCTCTGTGCTCTCCCTGCACAGCCCCCACCCACACCCTGAGGCCCCCACCTGCTCTCTGTGCTCTCCCTCCACTGCCCCCACCCACACACTGAGGCCCACACCTGCTCTCTTTGCTCTCCCTGCACTGCCCCCACCCACACCCTGAGAGGCCCCCAACCTGTTCTCTGTGCTCTCCCCGCACTGCCCCCACCCACACCCTGAGGCCCCCACCTGCACTCTGTGCTCTCCCTGCACTGCCCCCCCACACCTTGAGAGGTCCCCACCTGCTCTCTGTGCTCTCTCCCTGCACTGCCCCCACCCACACCGTGAGGACCCCACCTGCTCTCTCTGCTCCCCCTTCACTGCCCCCACCCACACCCTAAGAGGCCCCACCTGCTCTCTGTGCTCTCCCTGCACTGCCCCCACCCACACCCTGAGAGGCTCCCACCTGCTCTCTGTGCTCTCCCTGCACTGCCCCCACCCACACCCTGAGAGGCCCCCACCTGCTCTCTTTGCTCTCCCTGCACTGCCCCCACCCACACCCTGAGAGGCCCCCAGCTGCTCTCTGTGCTCTCCCTGCACTGCCCCCACCCACACCCTGAGGCCCCCACCTGCACTCTGTGCTCTCCCTGCACTGCCCCCACCCACACCCTGAGAGGTCCCCACCTGCTCTCTGTGCTCTCCCTGCACTGCCCCCCACCCTGAGAGGACCCCAGCTGCTCTCTGTGCTCTCCCTGCACTGCCGCCACCCACACACTGAGGCCCCCACCTGCTCTCTTTGCTCTCCCTGCACTGCCCCCACCCACACCCTGAGAGGCCCCAACCTGCTGTCTGTGCTCTCCCCGCACTGCGCCCACCCACACCCTCAGGCCCCCACCTGCACTCTATTCTCTCCCTGCACTGCCCCACCCACACCCTGAGGCCCCACCTGCTCTCTGTGTTCTCTCTGCCCTGCCCCCCACCCTGAGAGGCCTCCAGCTGCTCTCTGTGCTCTCCCTGCACTGCCCCCACCCACGCCCTAAGGCCCCGACCTGCTCTCTGTGCTCTCTCCCTGCACTGCCCCCACCCACATCCTGAGGTCCCCACCTGCTCTCTGTGCTCTCTCCCTGCACTGCCCCCCCCCACACCCTCAGAGGCCCCCACCTGCTCTCTGTGCTCTCCCAGCACTGCCTTCACCCACACCCTGAGGCCCCCATCTGCTCTCTGTGCTCTCCCTGCACTGCCCCCCCCACACCCTGAGAGACCCCCACCTGCTCTCTAGGCTCTCCCTGCACTGCCCCCACCCATACCCTGTGGCCCTCTCCTGCTCTCTGTGCTCCCTCCCTGCATTGCCCCCACCCACACCCTGAGAGGCCCCCACTTGCTCTCTGTGCTCTCCCTGCTCTGCCCCCACCCACACCCTGAGAAGCCCCCACCTGCTCTCTGTGCTCTCCCTGCACTGCCCCCACCCACACCCTGAGAGCCCCCCACCTGCTCTCTGTGCTCTCCCTGGACTGCCCCCACCCACACCCTGAGAGGCCCCCACCTGCACTCTGTGCTCTCCCTGCACTGCCCCCCACACCCTGAGGCCCCCACCTGCTCTATGTGCTCTCCCTGCACTGCCCCCCTACACTCTGAGAGGCCCCCACCTGCTCTCTGTGCTCTCCCTGCACTGCCCCCACCCACACCCTGAGGCCCCCACCTGCACTCTGTGCTCTCTCCCTGCACTGCCCCCACCGACACCCTGAGAGGCCCCCACCTGCACTCTGTGCTCTCCCTGCACTGCCCCCCTACACTCTGAGAGGCCCCCACCTGCTCTCTGTGCTCTCCCTGCACTGCCCCCACCCACACCCTGAGGCCCCCACCTGCACTCTGTGCTCTCTCCCTGCACTGCCCCCACCCACACTCTGAGGCCCCCACCTGCTCTCTGTGCTCTCCCTGCACTGCCCCCACCCACACTCTGAGAGGCCCCCACCTGCACTCTGTGCTCTCTCCCTGCACTGCCCCCACCCACACCCTGAGGCCCCCACCTGCTCTCTGTGCTCTCCCTGCACTGCCCCCACCCACACCCTGAGAGGCCCCCACCTGCCCTCGGTGCTCTCCCTGCACTGCCCCCACCCACACCCTGAGAGGCCCCCAGCTGCTCTCTGTGCTCTCCCTGCACTGCCCCCACCCACACCCTGAGGCCCCCACCTGCACTCTGTGCTCTCCCTGCACTGCCCCCACCCACACCCTGAGAGGTCCCCACCTGCTCTCTGTGCTCTCCCTGCACAGCCCCCACCCACACCCTGAGGCCCCCACCTGCTCTCTGTGCTCTCCCTCCACTGCCCCCACCCACACACTGAGGCCCCCACCTGCTCTCTTTGCTCTCCCTGCACTGCCCCCACCCACACCCTGAGAGGCCCCCAACCTGTTCTCTGTGCTCTCCCCGCACTGCCCCCACCCACACCCTGAGGCCCCCACCTGCACTCTGTGCTCTCCCTGCACTGCCCCCCCACACCTTGAGAGGTCCCCACCTGCTCTCTGTGCTCTCTCCCTGCACTGCCCCCACCCACACCGTGAGGACCCCACCTGCTCTCTCTGCTCCCCCTTCACTGCCCCCACCCACACCCTAAGAGGCCCCACCTGCTCTCTGTGCTCTCCCTGCACTGCCCCCACCCACACCCTGAGAGGCTCCCACCTGCTCTCTGTGCTCTCCCTGCACTGCCCCCACCCACACCCTGAGAGGCCCCCACCTGCTCTCTTTGCTCTCCCTGCACTGCCCCCACCCACACCCTGAGAGGCCCCCAGCTGCTCTCTGTGCTCTCCCTGCACTGCCCCCACCCACACCCTGAGGCCCCCACCTGCACTCTGTGCTCTCCCTGCACTGCCCCCACCCACACCCTGAGAGGTCCCCACCTGCTCTCTGTGCTCTCCCTGCACTGCCGCCACCCACACACTGAGGCCCCCACCTGCTCTCTTTGCTCTCCCTGCACTGCCCCCACCCACACCCTGAGAGGCCCCAACCTGCTGTCTGTGCTCTCCCCGCACTGCGCCCACCCACACCCTCAGGCCCCCACCTGCACTCTATTCTCTCCCTGCACTGCCCCACCCACACCCTGAGGCCCCACCTGCTCTCTGTGTTCTCTCTGCCCTGCCCCCC
Organism: Pleurodeles waltl; assembly: GCF_031143425.1. Lineage (NCBI taxonomy): Eukaryota > Metazoa > Chordata > Amphibia > Caudata > Salamandridae > Pleurodeles > Pleurodeles waltl. Next base: position 12,614,134 of record NC_090446.1, read on the forward strand.
ACCCTGAGAGGCCTCCAGCTGCTCTCTGTGCTCTCCCTGCACTGCCCCCACCCACGCCCTAAGGCCCCGACCTGCTCTCTGTGCTCTCTCCCTGCACTGCCCCCACCCACATCCTGAGGTCCCCACCTGCTCTCTGTGCTCTCTCCCTGCACTGCCCCCCCCACACCCTCAGAGGCCCCCACCTGCTCTCTGTGCTCTCCCAGCACTGCCTTCACCCACACCCTGAGGCCCCCATCTGCTCTCTGTGCTCTCCCTGCACTGCCCCCCCCACACCCTGAGAGACCCCCACCTGCTCTCTAGGCTCTCCCTGCACTGCCCCCACCCATACCCTGTGGCCCTCTCCTGCTCTCTGTGCTCCCTCCCTGCATTGCCCCCACCCACACCCTGAGAGGCCCCCACTTGCTCTCTGTGCTCTCCCTGCTCTGCCCCCACCCACACCCTGAGAAGCCCCCACCTGCTCTCTGTGCTCTCCCTGCACTGCCCCCACCCACACCCTGAGAGCCCCCCACCTGCTCTCTGTGCTCTCCCTGGACTGCCCCCACCCACACCCTGAGAGGCCCCCACCTGCACTCTGTGCTCTCCCTGCACTGCCCCCCACACCCTGAGGCCCCCACCTGCTCTATGTGCTCTCCCTGCACTGCCCCCACCCACACCCTAGGAGGCCCCACCTGCTCTCTGTTCTCTCTCCCTGCACTGCCCCCACCCACACCCTGAGGCCCCCACATTCACTGTGCTCTCTCCCTGCACTGCCCCGCCACACACTGAGAGGCCCCCACCTGCTCTCTGTGCTCTACCTGCACTGCCCCCCCACACCCTGAGAGGCCCCACCTGCTCTCTGTGCTCTCCCTGCGCTGCCCCCCCACACCCTGACGCCCCCACCTGCTCTCTGTGCTATCCCTGCACTCCGCCCACCGACACCCTGAGAGGCCCCCACCTGCACTCTGTGCTCTCCCTGCACTGCCCCCCTACACTCTGAGAGGCCCCCACCTGCTCTCTGTGCTCTCCCTGCACTGCCCCCACCCACACCCTGAGGCCCCCACCTGCACTCTGTGCTCTCTCCCTGCACTGCCCCCACCCACACTCTGAGGCCCCCACCTGCTCTCTGTGCTCTCCCTGCACTGCCCCCACCCACACTCTGAGAGGCCCCCACCTGCACTCTGTGCTCTCTCCCTGCACTGCCCCCACCCACACCCTGAGGCCCCCACCTGCTCTCTGTGCTCTCCCTGCACTGCCCCCACCCACACCCTGAGAGGCCCCCACCTGCCCTCGGTGCTCTCCCTGCACTGCCCCCACCCACACCCTGAGAGGCCCCCAGCTGCTCTCTGTGCTCTCCCTGCACTGCCCCCACCCACACCCTGAGGCCCCCACCTGCACTCTGTGCTCTCCCTGCACTGCCCCCACCCACACCCTGAGAGGCCCCCAGCTGCTCTCTGTGCTCTCCCTGCACTGCCCCCACCCACACCCTGAGGCCCCCACCTGCTCTCTGTGCTCTCCCTGCACAGCCCCCACCCACACCCTGAGGCCCCCACCTGCTCTCTGTGCTCTCCCTCCACTGCCCCCACCCACACACTGAGGCCCCCACCTGCTCTCTTTGCTCTCCCTGCACTGCCCCCACCCACACCCTGAGAGGCCCCCAACCTGTTCTCTGTGCTCTCCCCGCACTGCCCCCACCCACACCCTGAGGCCCCCACCTGCACTCTGTGCTCTCCCTGCACTGCCCCCCCCACACCTTGAGAGGTCCCCACCTGCTCTCTGTGCTCTCTCCCTGCACTGCCCCCACCCACACCGTGAGGACCCCACCTGCTCTCTCTGCTCCCCCTTCACTGCCCCCACCCACACCCTAAGAGGCCCCACCTGCTCTCTGTGCTCTCCCTGCACTGCCCCCACCCACACCCTGAGAGGCTCCCACCTGCTCTCTGTGCTCTCCCTGCACTGCCCCCACCCACACCCTGAGAGGCCCCCACCTGCTCTCTTTGCTCTCCCTGCACTGCCCCCACCCACACCCTGAGAGGCCCCCAGCTGCTCTCTGTGCTCTCCCTGCACTGCCCCCACCCACACCCTGAGGCCCCCACCTGCACTCTGTGCTCTCCCTGCACTGCCCCCACCCACACCCTGAGAGGTCCCCACCTGCTCTCTGTGCTCTCCCTGCACTGCCCCCCACCCTGAGAGGCCCCCAGCTGCTCTCTGTGCTCTCCCTGCACTGCCGCCACCCACACACTGAGGCCCCCACCTGCTCTCTTTGCTCTCCCTGCACTGCCCCCACCCACACCCTGAGAGGCCCCAACCTGCTGTCTGTGCTCTCCCCGCACTGCGCCCACCCACACCCTCAGGCCCCCACCTGCACTCTATTCTCTCCCTGCACTGCCCCACCCACACCCTGAGGCCCCACCTGCTCTCTGTGTTCTCTCTGCCCTGCCCCCCACCCTGAGAGGCCCCCAGCTGCTCTCTGTGCTCTCCCTGCACTGCCCCCACCCACGCCCTAAGGCCCCCACCTGCTCTCTGTGCTCTCTCCCTGCACTGCCCCCACCCACATCCTGAGGTCCCCACCTGCTCTCTGTGCTCTCTCCCTGCACTGCCCCCCCACACCCTCAGAGGCCCCCACCTGCTCTCTGTGCTCTCCCAGCACTGCCTTCACCCACACCCTGAGGCCCCCATCTGCTCTCTGTGCTCTCCCTGCACTGCCCCCCCCACACCCTGAGAGACCCCCACCTGCTCTCTAGGCTCTCCCTGCACTGCCCCCACCCATACCCTGTGGCCCTCTCCTGCTCTCTGTGCTCCCTCCCTGCATTGCCCCCACCCACACCCTGAGAGGCCCCCACCTGCTCTCTGTGCTCTCCCTGCTCTGCCCCCACCCACACCCTGAGAAGCCCCCACCTGCTCTCTGTGCTCTCCCTGCACTGCCCCCACCCACACCCTGAGAGCCCCCCACCTGCTCTCTGTGCTCTCCCTGGACTGCCCCCACCCACACCCTGAGAGGCCCCCACCTGCACTCTGTGCTCTCCCTGCACTGCCCCCCACACCCTGAGGCCCCCACCTGCTCTATGTGCTCTCCCTGCACTGCCCCCACCCACACCCTAGGAGGCCCCACCTGCTCTCTGTGCTCTCTCCCTGCACTGCCCCCACCCACACCCTGAGGCCCCCACATTCACTGTGCTCTCTCCCTGCACTGCCCCGCCACACACTGAGAGGCCCCCACCTGCTCTCTGTGCTCTCCCTGCACTGCCCCCACCCACACCCTGAGGCCCCCACCTGCTCTCTGTGCTATCCCTGCACTCCGCCCACCGACACCCTGAGAGGCTCCCACCTGCACACTGTGCTGTCCCTGCACTGCCCCCACCCACACCCTGAGAGGCCCCCACCTGCACTCTGTGCTCTCCCTGCACTTCCCCACCCACACTCTGAGAGGCCCCCACCTGCTCTCTGTGCTCTCCCTGCACTGCCCCCACCCACACCCTCAGGCCCCCACCTGCACTCTGTGCTCTCTCCCTGCACTGCCCCCACCCACACCCTGAGGCCCCCACCTGCACTCTGTGCTCTCCCTGCACTGCCCCCACCCACACCCTGAGAGGTCCCCACCTGCTCTCTGTGCTCTCCCTGCACTGCCCCCCACCCTGAGAGGCCCCCAGCTGCTCTCTGTGCTCTCCCTGCACTGCCGCCACCCACACACTGAGGCCCCCACCTGCTCTCTTTGCTCTCCCTGCACTGCCCCCACCCACACCCTGAGAGGCCCCAACCTGCTGTCTGTGCTCTCCCCGCACTGCGCCCACCCACACCCTGAGGCCCCCACCTGCACTCTATTCTCTCCCTGCACTGCCCCACCCACACCCTGAGGCCCCACCTGCTCTCTGTGTTCTCTCTGCCCTGCCCCCCACCCTGAGAGGCCCCCAGCTGCTCTCTGTGCTCTCCCTGCACTGCCCTCACCCACGCCCTAAGGCCCCCACCTGCTCTCTGTGCTCTCTCCCTGCACTGCCCCCACCCACATCCTGAGGTCCCCACCTGCTCTCTGTGCTCTCTCCCTGCACTGCCCCCCCCACACCCTCAGAGGCCCCCACCTGCTCTCTGTGCTCTCCCAGCACTGCCTTCACCCACACCCTGAGGCCCCCATCTGCTCTCTGTGCTCTCCCTGCACTGCCCCCCCCACAATCTGAGAGACCCCCACCTGCTCTCTAGGCTCTCCCTGCACTGCCCCCACCCATACCCTGTGGCCCTCTCCTGCTCTCTGTGCTCCCTCCCTGCATTGCCCCCACCCACACCCTGAGAGGCCCCCACCTGCTCTCTGTGCTCTCCCTGCTCTGCCCCCACCCACACCCTGAGAAGCCCCCACCTGCTCTCTGTGCTCTCCCTGCACTGCCCCCACCCACACCCTGAGAGCCCCCCACCTGCTCTCTGTGCTCTCCCTGGACTGCCCCCACCCACACCCTGAGAGGCCCCCACCTGCACTCTGTGCTCTCCCTGCACTGCCCCCCACACCCTGAGGCCCCCACCTGCTCTATGTGCTCTCCCTGCACTGCCCCCACCCACACCCTAGGAGGCCCCACCTGCTCTCTGTGCTCTCTCCCTGCACTGCCCCCACCCACACCCTGAGGCCCCCACATTCACTGTGCTCTCTCCCTGCACTGCCCCGCCACACACTGAGAGGCCCCCACCTGCTCCCTGTGCTCTCCCTGCACTGCCCCCACCCACACCCTGAGGCCCCCACCTGCTCTCTGTGCTATCCCTGCACTCCGCCCACCGACACCCTGAGAGGCTCCCACCTGCACACTGTGCTCTCCCTGCACTGCCCCCACCCACACCCTGAGAGGCCCCACCTGCACTCTGTGCTCTCCCTGCACTTCCCCACCCACACTCTGAGAGGCCCCCACCTGCTCTCTAGGCTCTCCCTGCACTGCCCCCACCCATACCCTGTGGCCCTCTCCTGCTCTCTGTGCTCCCTCCCTGCATTGCCCCCACACACACCCTGAGAGGCCCCCACCTGCTCTCTGTGCTCTCCCTGCTCTGCCCCCACCCACACCCTGAGAAGCCCCCACCTGCTCTCTGTGCTCTCCCTGCACTGCCCCCACCCACACCCTGAGAGCCCCCCACCTGCTCTCTGTGCTCTCCCTGGACTGCCCCCACCCACACCCTGAGAGGCCCCCACCTGCACTCTGTGCTCTCCCTGCACTGCCCCCCACACCCTGAGGCCCCCACCTGCTCTATGTGCTCTCCCTGCACTGCCCCCACCCACACCCTAGGAGGCCCCACCTGCTCTCTGTGCTCTCTCCCTGCACTGCCCCCACCCACACCCTGAGGCCCCCACATTCACTGTGCTCTCTCCCTGCACTGCCCCGCCACACACTGAGAGGCCCCCACCTGCTCTCTGTGCTCTCCCTGCACTGCCCCCACCCACACCCTGAGGCCCCCACCTGCTCTCTGTGCTATCCCTGCACTCCGCCCACCGACACCCTGAGAGGCTCCCACCTGCACACTGTGCTCTCCCTGCACTGCCCCCACCCACACCCTGAGAGGCCCCCACCTGCACTCTGTGCTCTCCCTGCACTTCCCCACCCACACTCTGAGAGGCCCCCACCTGCTCTCTGTGCTCTCCCTGCACTGCCCCCACCCACACCCTCAGGCCCCCACCTGCACTCTGTGCTCTCTCCCTGCACTGCCCACACCCACACTCTGAGGCCCCCACCGGCTCTCTGTGCTCTCCCTGCACTGCCCCCCCCACACCCTGAGAGGCCCCCACCTGCTCTCTGTGCTCTCCCTGCACTGCCCCCCACACCCTGAGAGGCCCCCACCTGCACTCTGTGCTCTCTCCCTGCCCTGCCCACACCCTGAGGCCCCCACCTGCACTCTGTGCTCTCCCTGCACTGCCCCCACCCACACCCTGAGGCCCCCACCTGCTCACTGACCCCCCACACCCTGAGGACCCCACCTGCTCTCTGTGCTCTCTCCCTGCACTGCCCCCATCCACACCCTGAGGCCCCCACCTGCACTCTGTGCTCTCTTCCTGCACTGCCCCCCCACACCCTGAGGCCCCCACCTGCTCACTGACCCCCCACACACTGAGGCCCCCACCTGCTCTCTGTGCTCTCCCTGCACTGCCCCCCACACCCTGAGAGGCCCCCACCTGCACTCTGTGCTCTCTCCCTGCCCTGCCCACACCCTGAGGCCCCCACCTGCACTCTGTGCTCTCCCTGCACTGCCCCCCCCCACACCCTGAGAGGCCCCCATCTGCTCACTGACCCCCCACACCCTGAGGCCCCCACCTGCTCTCTGTGCTCTCTCCCTGCACTGCCCCCACCCACACCCTGAGGCCCCCACCTGCACTCTGTGCTCTCTTCCTGCACTGCCCCCCCACACCCTGAGGCCCCCACCTGCTCACTGACCCCCCACACACTGAGGCCCCCACCTGCTCTCTGTGCTCTCCCTGCACTGCCCCCCCACACCCTGAGAGGCCCCCACCTGCACTCTGTGCTCTCCCTGCAATGCCCCCCACACCCTGAGGCCCCCACCTGCTCTCTGTGCTCTCTCCCTGCACTGCCCCCACCCATACCCTGAGGCCCCACATGCACTGTGCTCTCCCTGCACTGCCCCCACCCACACCCTGAGGCCCCCACATGCACTGTGCTCTCCCTGCACTGCCCCCACCCACACACTGAGGCCCCCACCTGCTCTCTGTGCTCTCCCTGCACTGCCCCCCCACACCCTGAGAGGCCCCCACCTGCTCACTGACCCCCCACACCCTGAGGCCCCCACCTGCCCTCTGTGCTCTCCCAGCACTGCCCCCACCCGCACCCTCAGGCCCCCACCTGCCCTCAGTGCTCTCCCTGCACTGCCCCCCCCCACCCTGAGAGGCCCCCACCTGCTCTCTGTGCTCTCCCTGCACTGCCCCCCCACACCCTGAGAGGCCCCCACCTGCTCACTGACCCCCCACACCCTGAGGCCCCCACCTGCCCTCTGTGCTCTCCCAGCACTGCCCCCACCCGCACCCTCAGGCCCCCACCTGCACTCAGTGCTCTCCCTGCACTGCCCCCCCACACCCTGAGAGGCCCCCACCTGCTCACTGCCCCCCCCCCCCACACCCTGAGAGGCCCCCAGCTGCTCTCTGTGCTCTCCCTGCACTGCCCCCACACCCTGAGAGGCCCCCACCTGCACTCTGTGCTCTCCCTGCACTGCCCCCCCGCACCCTGAGGCCCCCACCTGCTCTCTGTGCTCTCCCAGCACTGACCCCCCCGCACCCTCAGGCCCCCACCTGCTCACTGACCCCCCACACCCTGAGGCCCCCACCTGCCCTCTGTGCTCTCCCAGCACTGACCCCACCCGCACCCTGAGGCCCCCACCTGCTCTCTGTGCTCTCCCAGCACTGACCCCCCCCGCACCCTCAGGCCCCCACCTGTCCTCTTTGTAGTTTGTGTTTTCTATAATCTCAGCTCTAGTTTCAGTGTGGATCGCATTTCACTAAATTCTCTGCAGCGCCACGTGCGTCGATTCTCCCCTACATTTAAACCGGTTCCTTCTGGATTTATTTTCTGGATCCCAACCTTTTGGGCCCCCGGCCCTCTCTGGGGGGCCCCGTGGTTCACCCCCGAAGCCATCTGGGTACGGTCGGGGTGGCTTCGGGCCTCTTCCTGCCTCTTGGCTGCTGCTCTCCTCCAAGGACCCTGTGTGGAGAAAGAGGGTTGTGAACAAGCAGGCCACAGGGGTCACAGGTTTTCACAAAAGGAGATTAGCAGGTGTTTCAGAGAAGAGGCCTCTTTTACGGGGTACGGTGCATTCAGTAGGCTGCTAGGGCTGCTGGGTTACTGCTGAGTCTTTTCCCAGTTCCCACCGGGCACTGGAGTGTGAAAGGTGCGCTGGAGCCTAGCGCTGGAGGGAGACCCCCTTTGTGCAGCGCTATCCCCCTTGCACCCTGCTCGTGCTCTTCCTAAGATGCGATGCCCACCCCCCGCACCCCCAGCAGGTGGCCCCCTGTGCGACAGTCTTTGTGCCCCCCCCCCCCCCCCGCCCCAAACCCTCCTTCGCCAGGACTCCCTCAATACCCCTGCCCACCAGTGCCCCCCATCTCCCATAGCGCCTCTATCACATGCATGTGTTCTACAGCACTACTCCCAGTGCAGGGCATCAGCGCACTTAGCATCACACACACACGCTATAGTGAGACAATGAATGATACGTGTGTCAGTCAGTCCCTGGCACCTGTTGCATGAAGCAGTGAGGGGTGCAAGGGGTGTGAGGCACCCCTCACCCCACCAGCAGGCAGCAGATATTAAGGGTGTTTGCTCTGGAGAGGCTGAAACTCAAGATGTAAAAGGTACCACAGCGGTTGGCTTTACTAATAAGAATGTTTTTCTACCCAAACTGACCCTTGTTAGCAACATTGGGATAGTGATGGTCTGGGGGAATCCTACCGTTCTACCCTGTACCAGCGGTTTGCATTGAGCTCTTTGGTGAGAGGTCATAGGTCACTGTCCTATATCAGGGTAGTAACTTGTGAACTGCCAGTAACAAACAGATCCCTGTGACAAATGCAGTAACCCACTGAGCTATGCACATAAAACACAGTCTGGTGATCGGCTGGTGCATGATCTTTGCCGCAGATGTGCCAACCCTCTGCACTCCTTTATTGTGAGTGGAAACTGCCACTGGGCAAAAGGTCTCTCTCCAGCGGGAACATTAGTCACCAGAATTATCTTGACATTTTTATTGTTGCCTGAAAACTGCTGGATACGCAAGGAACTATGCAGCAGGTGCTTTTGAACGGTTGCTATTTACCAAAGACCTCACCACCCCATGACGTCAGCGCTTACCGTGTATCCTGTGCACTCCAGCAGTCTGTGCTTCCCCTGTGCCCCTCCCCTGTATCCTGTGCTCTCCAGCAACCTGTGCTTCCCTTGTGTCCCCTTCCCCTGTATCCTGTGACCTCCAGCACCCTGTGTTTCCCCTGTGTCCCATTTCCCTGTATCCTGTGACCTCCAGCACCCTGTGCTTGCCCTGTTTCCCCTTACCCCTCTATCCTGTCCTCTCCAGCACCCTGCGCTTCTCCTGTGTCCCCTTCCCCTGTTTGCTGTGCTCTCCAGCACCCTGCACTTCTCCTGTGTAGCCTTCCACTGTATCCTGTCACCTCCAGCACCCTGTGCTCCCCCTGTGTCCCCTTCCCCTGTGTCCTGTGATCTCCAGCACCTGGCTCTTCCCCTATATCCTGTGCTCTCCAGCACCCTGTGCTTCCCCTGTGTCCCCTTCCCCTGTATCCTGTGACCTCCAGCACCCTGTGCTTCCCTTGTGTCCCCTTCCCCTGTATCCTGTGACCTCCAGCACCCTTTGCTTCCCCTGTGACCCCTTCCCCTGTATCCTGTGCTCTCCAGCACCCTGTGCTTCCCCTGTGTCCCCTTCCCTTGTATCCTGTGACCTCCAGCACTTGGTGCTCCCTCTGTATCTTATGCTCTAAAGCACCCTGCGCTTCCCCTGTGCCCCTTCCCCTGTGTCCTGTGACCTCCAGCACTCTGTGCTTCCCTTGTGTCCCCTTCCCCTGTATCCTGTGATCTCCAGCACCTGGCTCTTCCATTGTATCCTGTGCTCTCCAGCACCCTGTGCTTCTCCTGTGTCCCCTTCCCCTGTATCCTGTGACCTCCAGCACCCTGTGCTTCTCTTGTGTCCCCTTCATCCTGTGACCTCCAGCACCCTGTGCTTCCCCTGCGACCCCTTCCCCTGTATCCTGTGCTCTCCAGCACTCTGTGCTTCCCTTGTGTCCCCTTCCCCTGTATCCTGTGATCTCCAGCACCTGGCTCTTCCATTGTATCCTGTGCTCTCCAGCACCCTGTGCTTCTCCTGTGTCCCCTTCCCCTGTATCCTGTGACCTCCAGCACCCTGTGCTTCCCTTGTGTCCCCTTCCCCTGTATCCTGTGACCTCCAGCACCCTGTGCTTCCCCTGTGTCCCCTTCCCCTGTATCCTGTGACCTCCAGCACTTGGCACGTCCTCTCTATCTTATGCTCTAAAGCACCCAGCGCTTCCCCTGTGTCCCCTTCCCCTGTATCCTGTTCTCTCCAGCACCCTGTGCTTCCCCTGTGTCCCCTTCCCTTGTATCCTGTGACCTCCAGCACTTGGGGCTCCCTCCGTATCTTATGCTCTAAAGCACCCTGCGCTTCCCCTGTGTCCTCTTCCCCTGTATCCTGTGACCTCCAGCACTCTATGCTTCCCCTGTGTTCCCTTCACCTGTATCCTGTGACCTCCAGCACTCGGTGCTTCCCCTGTATCTTATGCTCTACAGCACCCCGTGCTTCCCGTGTCCCCTTCCCCTGTATCCTGTGACCTCCAGCACCCTGTGCCTCCCCTCTGTCCCCTTCCCCTGTATCCTGTGCTCTCCAGCACTGGCGCTTCCTCTGTATCTTATGCTCTAAAGCACCCTGTGCTTCCCCTGTGTCCTCTTCCCCTGTATCCTGTGACCTCCAGCACTCTGTGCTTCCCCTATGTCCCCTTCTTCTGTATCCTGTGACCTCCAGCACCCTGTGCTTCCCCTGTGCCCCTTTCCCTGTATCCTGTGCACTCTAGCACTCTGTGCTTCTTTGTATCCTGTGCTCTCCAGCACCCTGTGCTACCCTTGTGTCCCCTTCCCCTGTATCCTGTGACCTCCAGCACCCTTTGCTTCCCCTGTGTCCCCTTCCCCTGTATCCTGTGCTCTCCAGCATCCTGCGTCCCCTTCCCCTATATTCCGTGCTCTCTAGCACTCTGTGCTTCCTTGTATCCTGTGCTCTCCAGCACCCTGTGCTTCACTTGTTTCCCCTTCCAATGTATCCTGTGACCTCCAGCACCATGTGCTTCCCCTGTGTCCCCTTCCCCTGTATCCTGTGTTCTCCAGCACCCTGCGCTTCCCCTGTGTCCCCTTCCCCTGTATCCTGGGACCTCCAGCACCCTTTGCTTCCCCTGTGTCCCCTTCCCCTGTATCCTGTGCTCTCCAGCACTCTGTACTTTCCCTGTGTCCCCTTCCCCTGTATCCTGTGCCCTCCAGCACCCTGTGCTTCCCCTGTGTCCCCTTCCTCTGTATCCTGTGACCTCCAGCACTTGGCACTTCCTCTGTATCTTATGCTCTAAAGAACCCTGCCCTTCCCCTGTATCCTGTGCTCTCCAGCACTATGCGCTCCTCCTGTGTCCCCTTCCTCTGTATCCTGTGCTCTCCAGCACCCTGTGTTTCCCTTGTGTCCCCTGTCCCTGTGTCCTGTGACATCCAGCACCATCTGCTTCCCCTGTGTCCCCTTCCCCTGTGACCTCCAGCACCCTGTGCTTGCCCTTTGTCCCCTTCCCCTGTATCCTGTGCTCTGCAGCACCCTGTGCTTCCCCTATGTCCCCTTCCCCTGTATCCTGCGACCTCCAGCACCCTGCTCTACCCCTGTGTCCCCTTCCACTGTATCCTGTGCTCTCCAACACTCTGTGCTTCCCCTGTGTCCCCTTCCCCTGTATCCTGTGCTCTCCAGCACCCTGTACTCCCCTGTGTCCCCTTCCTCTGTATCCTGTGCTCACTAGCACCAGCGCCTCCTCTGTATCTTATGCTCCAAAGCACCCTGCGCTTCCTCTGTGTCCCCTTCCCCTGTATCCCGTGCTCTCAAGCACCCTACATTTCCCCTATGTCCCCTTCCCCTGTATCCCGTACTCTCAAGCACCCTACATTTCCCCTATGTCCCCTTCCCCTGTATCAAGTGCTCTCCAGCACTGGTGCTTCCTCTGTATCTTATGCTCTATAGCACCCTGCACTTCCCATGTGTCCCCTTCCCCTGTATCCTGTGACCTCCAGCACTCTGTGCTTCCCCTGTATCCTGTGCTCTCCAGCACCCTGCGCTTCCTCTATGTCCCCGTCCCCTGTATCCTGTGCTCTCCAGCACTCTGTGCTTCCGCTGTATCCTGTGCTCTCCAGCACCCTGGCTTCCCCTGTATCCCCTTCCCCTGTATCCTGTGCTCTCCAGCACCCTGTGCTTCCCCTGTGTCCCCTTCCCCTGTATCCTGTCACCTCCAGCACCCTGTGCTTCCCTGTGTCCCCCTCCCCTGTATCCTGTCACCTCTAGCACTTGGCGCTTCATCTGTATCTTATCCTCTGTGCTCTAAAGCACCCTGCTCTTCCCCTGTGTCCTCTTCCCCTGTATCCTGTGACCTCCAGCACTCTGTGCTTCCCCTGTGTTCCCTTCCCCTGTATCCTGTGCTCTCTAGCACTTTGTGCTTCTTTGTATCCTGTAACTTCCAGCACCCAGCGTTCCCCTGTGTCCCCTTCCCCTGTATCCTGTGACCTCCAGCACTCGGTGCTTCCCCTGTATCTTATGCTCTATAGCACCATGTGCTTCCCCTGTATCCCTTTCCCCTGTATCCTGTGCTCTCCAGCACCCTGGCTTCCCCTGTGTCCCCTTCCCCTGTATCCTGTGCTCTCCAGCACCCTGTGCTTCCCCTGTGTCCCCTTCCCCTGTATCCTGTGACCTCCAGCACTTGGCGCTTCATCTGTATCTAATCCTCTGCGCTCTAAAGCACCCTGTGCTTCCCCTGTGTTCCCTTCCCCTGTATCCTGTGCTCTCCAGCACCCTGCGCTTCCCCTGTGTCCCCTTCCCCTGTATCCTGTGACCTCCAGCACCCTGTGTCCCCTTCCCTTGTATCCTGTGCTCCCCAGCACCCTGCGCTCCCTAGCACCCCTGTATCCTGTGACCTTCAGCACCCTGCACTTCCCCTGCGTCCCCTTCCCGTGTGACCTCCAGCACCCTGTGTCCTCTTCCCTTGTATCCTGTGCTCCCCAGCACCCTGTGCTTCCCCTGTATCCTGTGACCTCCAGCACCCTGTGTCCCCTTCCCTTGTATCCTGTGCTCCCCAGCACCCTGTGCTTCCCCTGTATCCTGTGACCTCCAGCACCCTGCACTTCCCCTGTGTCCCCTTCCCCTGTGACCTCCAGCACCCTGCGCTTCCCCTGTTTCCCCTTCCCCTGTATCCTGTGACCTCCAGCACCCTGTGTCCCCTTCCCTTGTATCCTGTGACCTCCAGCACCTTGCGCTTTCCCTGTGTTCCCTTCCCCTGTATCCTGTGACCTCCAGCACCCTGCGCTTCCCCTGTTTCCCCTTCCCCTGTATCCTGTGACCTCCAGCACCCTGTGTCCCCTTCCCTTGTATCCTGTGACCTCCAGCACCCTGCGCTTTCCCTGTGTCCCCTTCCCCTGTATCCTGTGCTCTCCAGCACCCTGCGCTTCCCCTGCACTTCCCGTGTCCCCTTCCCCTGTGACCTCCAGCACCCCGCGTCCTCTTCGCTTGTATCCTGTGCTCCCCAGCACCCTGCGCTTCCCCTGTATCCTGCAGCACCCTGCACTTTTAATGGCCCCCTGTAGCCTGCTACAAAGAGCTCCTCCTTGGTAGTTACACTGCCTTCTGTTTGTGGGGGCCTCCTATAGGACTTACTTGGGTCTCCCTATAATGATGTGGGCGCTCTTATTTTTGTGCAATTTCTCTCTAGTGATGATCAGTTTTTGTCCTCAGTCGGTTTTCAGTGTCTGGTCCCTTTAACAGGGGCTCTGGGTGGGCGCGAAGCAGCCACTGAGGTGGTCACACATTGAGAGGTGTGTGTCAGGGTCACTGGACACAACTGTTGGGTTGATTTATTCTCCATCAGTGCATTGCAGGCTCTTTCCAGGAGTTTCTGTCCAAACTAAATTATGCAGCAAGCGATAATGCCGCATCCCAAACTACTGTGGGTGGTACCAGAAACAAATGCACCTGCCAAACATGGTGCAACGTCTCACTGCAAAAAGTCCTGGACTCTGAAATCACATGAAGAATCATTGCGGTAACACAGGTTTCCACATGTTATTCCCCATTCCATAAGGAGTCTACACGGAGCTCTTGGTAATGCTGCACTAATTCTTTATTCTGAAATCACCAGTACTGGGCGGCTTGGTGCCTTCATTTCAGGAATGAACCTGCTTCAGTCCTGGTGCTGTGGCCTCGGTATTCCTAGGTGACATCCAGGGTCCACTCTCTCCTGCTTTCCAGTGAGTGTTTGCCTTCCGTTGGCCTAGAATACCTTCTCCGTCGACTTTAACTGATGCAAACTTCTAGCAAGAGCACCCCTGTGCCCCTGGTAATCTCAAACCTACCGGCTTCACACCACGCCCGCCCCAGGCTCGGTCTTACAAACACACGCCGACCTTCTGAAGCCGCTGGTACCAACCGGGTGGATGTGCCCAGGTCCACCGACGCTGTTCCTTCCTCCTGGATGGAGAGTTGGCCATCCCTCTTCTGAAGCCTCACCTACCTCTCACCAACCAGCCAGCTCTTGCTAAAATGGGCAAAACATCCAGGGCCTCTTGGAAAAATGCCAGTTTCTCCCCCCCCCCCCCCCCCCCCCACACACTTGGGGTTAAGACCCCAACATGGTACAGGAATATTTCGGATTGTTTTTTTAGATGGTACAGGAATATCACAGGATGGCACAGGAATATCTCATTGATTTTTGGATGGTACAGGAATTTCACAGGATGGTACAGGAATATCTCTGATTGGTTTTTGAATGGTACAGGAATATCACAGTTTGGCACAGGAATATCTCTGATTGTTTTTTGGATGGTACAGGAATATCACAGAATGGTACAGGAATATTTCGGATTGTGTTTTGGATGGTTCAGGAATATCACAGGATGGTACAGGAAGATCTCTGATTGGTTTTTGGATGGTACAGGAGTATCACAGGATGGTACAGGAATATCTCTGATTGGTTTTTGGATGTTACAGAAATATCACAGGATGGTACAGGAATATCTCAGATTGTTTTTTGGATGGTACAGGAATTTCACAGGATGGTACAGGAATATCTCTGATTGGTTTTTGGATGGTACAGGAGTATCACAGGATGGTACAGGAATATCTCTGATTGTTTTTTGGATGGTACAGGAATATCATAGGATAGTACAGGAATACCTCTGGTTTTTGGATGGTACAGGAATATCACAGGATGGTACAGGAATATTTCGGATTGTGGTTTGGATGATAGAGGAATATCACAGGATGGTACAGGAATATTTTGGATTGTGGTTTGGATGATAGAGGAATATCACAGGATGGTACAGGAATATCTCTGGTTTTTGGATGGCATAGGAATACCACATGATGGTACAAGAATATCTCTGATTGGTTTGTGGATGGTACAGGAATATCACAGGATGGTACAGGAATATCTCTGATTGTTTTTTGGATGGTACAGGAATATCACAGGATGGTACAGGAATATCTCTGATTGTTTTTTGGATGGTACAGGAATATCACAGGATGGTACAGGAATAGTTAGGATTGTTTTTGGATGACACAGGATGGCACAGGAATATCTCTGATTGGTTTTTGGATGGTACAGGAATATCACAGGATGGTACAGGAATAGTTCGGATTGTTTTTGGATGACACAGGATGGCACAGGATGGTACAGGAATATCTCTGATTGGTTTTGGGATGGTACAGGGATATCTCTGGTTTTTGGATGGTACAGGAATATCAACGGATGGTACAGGAATATCTCTGATTGGTTTTTGGATGGTACAGGGATATCTCTGGTTTTTGGATGGTACAGGAATATCACAGGATGGTACAGGAATATCTCTGATTGTTTTTGAATGGTACAGGAATATAACAGCATGGTACAGGAATATTTCGGATTGTTTTTTGGATGGCACAGGATGGTACAGAAATATCTCTGGTTTTTGGATGGTACAGCAATATCTCTGGTTTTTGGATGGTACAGAAATATCACAGGATGGCACAGGAATATCTCTGATTGGTTTTTGGGATGATATCCTTAGGTCTGTTGATGAGGGCCTGCTACTCTGCTTGTCAATTCATACCTTTTATCACAAACCATCTACTGAGCATCTTCTCCTCAGCATCGGTCTGGTTGAGATCTCAGGTGGGGTTCCTCAGGGCCCCCTTCATCGCTACTGGTCCCTAACGTACATCTCCTCACTGTCCTTTTCAGCAGCATTAACGCCCTCCAGAGGGTGTCGGACACATGTGGACAACACCCACCTTTATCTAGGGGTTACCAGATCCGAGGAGAACCTTTCCCAGCCCCTGGCTGTCAGAGGGGGCATTGAGAAGTCTTCCAAGCAGAACGTCCTCCAGGTCAACAGGGACAAAACTTTTTTTCCAGAAGAATTATTCTATCCAGAGGAATTTATAACTCCGACTTCTGCTTAATGCAATTTTTCCAGTGGTAACTAAATAAAAAATCAGGGCTTTATGTTTTTTTTCTGTTGCCCTCGCAACCGTCCCACGCATCCGCAGAACTACAACCGGCGGTAGATCACCACGCATCTGCAGAACTACAACCGGCGGTAGATCATTCTCGCACCTCGCCGCCAAAACGTGGAACACTCTTCCCACCCACCTGTGCCAGACCAAAGACCTCCTTACCTTCAGGAAACTTCTCAAGACCTGGCTGTTCCAGCAGTAGCAGCACCTTACCCCCTCCCCTCCCCCCACCTAAGCACCTTGAGACCCTCATGGGTGAGTAGTGCACTTTACAAATTCCTGATTGATTGATTGATTGATTGATTGAATATCTCCTTTGAATACTAGTTCAGAAGTGTAGCCCACAACTGTTTCCTTCAGTTGTGGAGTTTGAATAAAGCCCTGCTTTGCAGTAGATAAAGGCAACTTGTAAAGTGCTCTCTGGAGCCTCCCAAACTCTCTCTTGCAGGAGCTACAAATGGGACAAAATGCTGTCGCGAAATCCTTTGTGGTCTCCACAGCAAACCAGAAATGCGATTCAAGGAGAGTCCAACATTGGCTCCTGGTCAAAGCCAGGATCACATTTACCATTGCAAGGCTCATCTTTAGGTGTTTGCCATAGGCATCCAGAGCCCACCTAACAAGACTTCTCGTAGTGTTCTCTCAGTGCACTCTAGAGTGCCTAGGAGTATCTCCTCCGTACCCCTAAATTTAGTCTGACATCCAGCGACAACCCCTGTTTTTTGGACGGGTGGGAGTCCTTTGACATTATCTCCTGGCTCGTGTGTCCAAGTCTGTGCCGTTTAAGCGCTTGCTTACAACGTCCTTGTTTTAAGGTAGTCTCTAGACATACCAGGGGCAGACTTAGCATGGTTTTGAATTGCCCTTGCACTCTGCAAAGGGGAGCAAAGGCAATGCGATGGCCAAGTCAGGTTTACCAAGCCATGCACGGCCACCTTGTGTGGCCATGTGTGGTTTGATACATCTTGATTGAGGCAAGGCAGCGCAAATCTCTGCTCTGTGTTACTCTGCCCCAGGGAGGTGTTCCATGGGTGGAGAGTGGATGTACCTGGATTGTGGCAAATTCCTAAATTTACCATTAGTGGTAGACCTCGGAATACATGAAAATTATACGCAGTCCCAGGGCAGGCGCAAGAGGGGAAATATCTTTATTGCTTCCAGGAGCTGGGTGACACATCTACTAAGTCATATTTATCAAGTCATGAACACCACCTCGCAAATTGCTGTTTTGCATTACTCTGTGGCAGGGCAGCTTTCATGGGTGTAGCGTGGGTGCTCCCACGCATTCCACCCATGGATTCTGGCGCATTCCCAGATTTGCGCTACTGGTAGACCTAGAAATGTGTTAAACTGCTACGTCTCTCCAGTAAAGGCGTCACGAGGTGAAATAGAAATATCTGTATTTCTCCTAATTTTTTCCTCTTTCCATGTTTGCCTCATTCTGCTGCACACATAGAAAGAGGATAATGCCTCTCCGGATTGTTTTTGTGCAGGTAGGTGGCCCTTCCTGCACAAAAGCAATCCTGCATGCAACGAAGGCACCCTTGCACCATGGTGCATGGGTGCCTGTGTTGGGGCTAGGAACCCATTGTGGCAGCCTATTGTGGGCCAGCGCAGGCGGAAAGGACAGGAATGCGCTATATCATGTTAAAAACAGCACATTCGTACCCTTTCCATTTTACACAGCAAGGTGGCTGGCTGCAGTGCGTGAAAGAATGATAAATGGCCCCCCTAGTATCTACAGACTCCTGGAGTATGAGTGTACCATACAAATGTAGCCACTTCACATAAGTACCATATTACTATAGCGTCTCCTTGATCATACGGGTACCAACTATCTGTTTGACTAAGGCACCGCCCTCCAAAGGGTCATCTCTTCTTCCATCCCGCAACCTTCATCAGTAAGTCGTAGGGTGCCCTTTTCACACAGCCCAGCTTCACTGTTCACAGCAGTTTCCAGATCATGTTCTAGAGGTCCCAGATGAGTTAGATATTGTGCACTGGCTGCAAGAAACTCACCCAAAGAATGAAGTTATAATTCAATTGGTGATGTCACTTGCTGAACTCCTGCCTAAACCTCCAGAAACACAGCAACACCATGTTCAGCAGTGTCAGTCACCAGCTTAAACTGACTCATGAAATAACTGAAAAGAAGACCTCAGAGAACTGACTGGAGCGCTTGTGCAGCCAGGATTCAGCTATTGCGATACTGTCCGAGCGCATGCCCACCTGCTCGTCTCCAAGCCTCTCTGCTGCTGCATTGCACTGAGACTCTGGGACTGACTGCTTCGACCACATCACCCCTGTCCTGACCTCAGGCTCCTCCCCATGGATAGCAGATCCTCTTACAAACTTTCATTCCCTGAGGACAAACTCTCAAACTCTGACAACTCTCAGCATCTGGGAAGCAAACTCAAGGTCTCCAAGGGTTCCTGAGAAGTACCCCAATGCTTGAACCCCCAAGTGTCTAGAAAACATGCACTCAGAACCCAACTTCCTCTGGTTGTGCTCTTGGAGTCTGGAACCCTCTCCTGCCTTCGATTCCTACACTTACGGCCATACCTCTATTCCAACAAGAACTAAAATGTCTCCTTCTTGATGCACATCAACCCACCCCTCATCTAATCATCATGTCTCATTTAGACTTTGGCGGGCGGGTCACTTCATCACAAAAGTGACGGATAGCCCGTCCGCCATCTTACAAGCTCCATAGGATATAGTGGGATCGCAATACAGCGGACGGGATATCTGTCGTCTGTGGCAGAGTAACTCCTCCGCCAAACTCTAAATCCGGCCCTCAGTCTGCATTGGCCCTCCCAGACCTTTGTTGGTATTTGTTATGTCCAAAGCCCTCTTCACTTAAATCTTCTTTACTTGTAAAACCCATCGCAGTGCCCTAGGCCGGAGCCGTTTTTGACATTAATCGCTTCCTGTTCCAACTAATGCTTGATATTTTCACACTATGGACACTCTTTCTGTTTTTAGGGGTTTCCACTGCGCCTGCAACAAATCATCAAACAAATAAATGGTATTTTGACTATGTAAAAAAGCACATAGGTTAAGTCTGTCTCTTTCCTAAATACTGAAGGATGTTTACAGGCATCATCGTCCCCCTCTACAGCAAGCACCTAGAAACTCACCAGGAGAAATTCCATTTATGGAACTGGAACCAGCCAGAAACTACAGAAAGTTTGGGAATCAAGTATGAATGCAAAGGGAGACCCTACAATTGTCATGATGTACCCATCATTCATCTCACATGAAATCACCAGAAAGCGAGGCCCCGTCTGCAGAGATGAGCTTGTAGGCATGGAAATGCCCGCTGCATGGTAAACAGGCACTTTCCTCTGCCCTCTAAGTTCCCAACAGGGTGTTTCTGGTATGTATCTCCACTCTTGTTCAGGTTGGATTGGGAGTCTGTTCCCACTAAGTCCAACGCTTTCCTTACTGTCATTAAGGGTGGACCGGCCATAGTCTATTCCAATCCCCCAACGTCTATTTTTTTTTTAAATAATGTTTTTAATTTGCTGTTTTCATTTATTTTTTTATGATTGTGTTTTAAACTTTATTTTAGTATAATTGTTTATTTCAAATGTTTACTTTTTTGTTGTGAGGTTAGTTTTATGAAAATATTTATGTATTTTAATAATCTCATGATGTATGCTTTTGTTCTACATTTTAATGTATAGTTTATGAAACATATTTGTAATTATTATTGTTATTTTTTATTATTAAAGCTAGTTTAATAGTTTTATTTGTAGCCATTTTACGCATTTAGTTTTTTTATATTTCAGCTTAAATTTTGGAGGTATAACATTTAATTTTATGTTGCTAAATGAGTTTAAATAGAATTTTTAAAGTTAGTACATTTTTTAAAGTTAATTTAATGTTAAGTCATTAAAATTCAATATATTATCCCATGTAATGACGAAATTTTGGTCCATAATATTTACATAATGCGTATCCAAAGTTCATATTTTTATCCTCTATATTTTTTGCCAACTTTTTGTGTAGTATTATTTGTTAACTCAGTATTATGTCATACGACCGCCCTCAAGACTGGCATCTAGAGTCCTAAATGTGAGGTGGGCTCAAAGTGACCCCCTCCCCCTTTGCGAATCAGTTACCACCTCCTTTGAGGTGTCGGTCACTGTACAATTGCCTTAGACTGGAATTGCATTCGCAAAATCACTGATTCATATGTTACAGAATCGCAATTTGGAAGGATTGCCCTTCCCGCCCTTTCAAATTAATTTTCGATATGGGCTGTAAAACCCACTTTATAAGACGGCAAAACCTTTCCAATTTATAAACTGGATTTTCAACATTTGTAATAGTAATTTTACGCTTCCAAACCCTGTGAAAATTCAAATAGCAAAGTTCGCAACTCTTGCTGACTTGCACTGGCTCCTCCTGACATGCCTTATACTAAGGGACAACTGGCTTGTGAACAAACATGTTCAACGTTGACTAAAGTGAGTAAAAACATGTGAATCTACAAAGGTTCTCATGCTCCGCAAATAACCTGCAGTGGTATTTTAAGGGATGTAGAGATGCTACCACAGCAGTATCTGCTTAGAAAGAAGTTATTTCTTACACCGAGGGCTAGCTTGCTCCGGGCCCGGGTGCATCATCACAACCACCACCAAAGACCAGGTGGAGTGAAAGTGTGAACCCACACCATGGCTAAACAGCTTGCATCTTCCCTAAAGAGGAGGCAGCTGGGAAATGTTCAAAGAAGCTGGGGTTGGAAAGCATAGTCTCTCACCACGTTTTCCTCACCTTTTCCTGAGAATCACCCCTTTTTAGGACACATCACCCTCTTCTGCTGTCCCTGCAGACAGGATTAGAAAATGGTGGAAAAACACAGATGTCAAGTGCATATTTTGCACATGGCTTTGACGTAGGCTGAAGTATCTCCACTGGACAATGGGGCATATTTACAAGCGGTTTGCGCCACCGGTGGTCACTTTTTTGAGACGTAGCGACTGCGCAGGCTGCAGTGCCGTATCTTCGAGGCCACGCAAAGCCACTTTGCATGGCTTTTCATGGCCTTGTAGATATGGAGTCAGGCAACGCATTGTAAGTCACTGTGTTGTGTTACTCTCCATCCTTGGGCATTGCAGTGGGTTTTCTCACTCAACACCCATGGATTTTGACAAATTCCCTGATTTACAAGGATTTGTAAACTTGGGAATGCGTCTAAAGCCTACGCCTCCGGAGAAATACCTTTATTTCTCCTCGTCTTTTTCCTCTTTCTATGTGTGCTGCATTCTGCAGCACACATACAAGGAACAAAATGCCTCCACTGATTGTTTTTGTGTCGGAATGTGTACCTTCCTGCACAAAAACAATCATTGATACAACGCAGACAACCTTGCACCATGGTGCGAGCACGCCTGCATTGGCACATGGCAGCCGATTGAGCGCCTAAGCAGGGAAGGAGGACAGAAATGAACTGTATCTTATTCATATTCATTCCTGCCCTGTTCTTTTGATGCATGGCAGCGCAGCAAGAAGACCTCTCTGCGCCAAAATATTGTAAATATGCCCCAATGTTTGTCAGTGTTGTCGTAGCTGGAATACCCTTGAGTACGAGCCCCCTACCTACTACTGCTTCCCACCAGTAATCTTCGAACACCAGCAAGATGGTGACAGCATTGGTGAAAGATGATGGAATTCTGCTTTGACCTGCACTGGCTGTAAAGGAAGAGCTGATTTTAGGCTGAGTGTGGTCCTTATGGCTTCAATCGACAAAGCGCCAAGGGTTCTTGGCCCTGGCATCCCTGGCGAGGCCACCTCTGAGACCTGTGAAATCAGGATCTCTGTATTTTCCCACACGTGCCCTATGGGGCTGGCCTGACAACATTTACAAGGGCTGCTTTGGGTTCCCAGCCCTGCCTGCCTCTCTCTGCTCCACGACCACCCTGTCTGAGGGTCGTGGTACCCGTTGTAGGCTGGCGTGGTCCCAGAGGTGGATGATTGCGAATGGACCACCCTCAAGGCTTGGGTGAAGACAAGTGCAAATCTACCAAGGAGGATCTGTTAGTACTTCAGGGAAGAAACAGCATCATGCCGACCCACAACAAGGTCTGCCACTTTTGCATTTGGGCCCAAATACCGCACTGGTGGTCTGGGTTCAGCTACTGAAGCTTGGTGCCGCGAGCCTTGGAAGACTTTGGTTTCCACTGCCTTCCTCAGGTCTGCTTTGACCAATTTGCTTCACTCTTTTTTTGGATGGATGGAAATATGGATGTGAAATCCCATTAAAACGTGAGAAGAGGGTTGGATGGGGGGGGTGAGGAAGACAATGTATTGGTTGCAAGGTTGGGGTGCACTAGATGGTCCCCAGCAGCGCCATCTCTTTGGATTACCACCCGCCGTGAGCCTTGCGAGGTTGCCTCGATCATTGCCCCATTTTAGGCACTCTGAGGCCACCGGGTGTAGTGTCCTGCCGGTAGTGCTTAATTTGTAAATAAAGAGGTGCCGGTGCTCAAATCCCTCCTCTTAAACACGCAGCTGCTGCAATTAAAAGTGCGAGCACATAATAATGAGGCAGCTTAATCCTGAAGCCATCTCGGGCCTCTCCAATCCATTTACAGCCACTCCCTGTCCCTTCAACTCACTCATGCAGCTTCCTGCTTTAACCCTTTCTGGCCCTTTTCCGTTTTTCTCTTCCTCATCTTTCCCAGGTGTTTTTTGCTCGCAGTAAATGCTTGAGACAGAAAACTAAGCGCTGTCCCTCAAGTGCTGGTGCTCCGCACCGGAAGCAACAAGCGGGCACATTCTAGTGTTTCCACCAGCCACCCTGCTGCACACTCACACCACACCCACCCACCCACCACAGGCGTCACCAGTCAGCTGACCCTGCTAATAAAAAGGGCTCCAGTTACATCCACACACTATGGGGGTCATTCCGACCCCGGCGGGAGGCAGGCACCGCCCGCCGGGCGGAAACCGCCCAAACACCGCCCCGCGGTCAAATGACCGCAGGGACCATTCTAACTTTCCCGCGGGCGATCTTCAAAAGATCGCCCGCCAGTCCAGTGGGAAAGCCCCAGCAAAGATGAAGCCGGCTCCGAATGGAGCCGGCGGATTTGCTGGGGTGCGACGGGTGCAGTTGCACCCGTCGCGATTTTCAGTGTCTGCCAAGCAGACACTGAAAATCTTAATGGGGCCCTGTTAGCGGGCCCCTGCACTGCCCATGCCAGTGGCATGGGCAGTGCAGGGGCCCCCAGGGGCCCCACGACACCCGTTCCCGCCAGCCTCTTCCTGGCGGTTTAGGCTGGCGGGAAGGGGGTCGGAATCCAAGCAGCGCCGCCATGGAGGATTCCTTTGGCCAGGGGAAAACCGGCTGTCCGCGGCGGTATTGGCCAGGAAGCACTGCCAGCCTGTTGGCGGTGCTTCCGTGGTCGTTGGCCCTGGCGGTCAATGACCGCCAGGGTCAGAATGACCCCCTATGTGTCTATGTCACCTTTATTACTAGCATGAGGGCCTGTGGCCCCCAACACTGCAGGGAGGTGGTGACAAGGGCTCAGGGACCTTTGTTTTTCTGAGTGTGCACCAGTCAAGAAGCGGCCGAGCATCTGTTAATCACAGTGTCATTACAAGAAATAAATAAATCCGACCGTAAACCCTACACTTCACATGCTGGGGGGAGAGTGGCCGTGGTGAGATCGGTGAAGTATTAACTGAGAGTATTACAGCCCTCCGCATTGACGTCACTTAATGAAAACCTATATCTGACTCCTACGGACCCAGACCTTTTCGGATTTACTGTTGGCGATAAAAGCCTGATCGCCTCATTTCCGGAACGGGCGTTGAATCTGTCAACAATTCACTTTGTAATCTGTACCGCAGCTCTTCCAACTATGTAATAAGAAAGCTCTAGGCGGGGACGTTTTAAGGCATGGGCAACGTGGGCTCTGGCCCGGGGACCCCGCCTTTCAGGGGACCCCTGAGCCAGCTCTGTTCTCCACACAGTCCTGCCCCGATGAGCAGTAATTGGTTTTAAACAGAGATTGTTTTAAATACAATTTTTTCTTTCATTTATGTTTAATGTGATGATGTGCGAGAGTCTATTACAGACATTTAGCAGAGAAATGTGTTTGTTTCATGCACCATCCATAAAAAAGCCCCTTTTGATCAAAACAGGACTTCACATTTGAGAAATGGTAGGGGGGGGGGGAGAGATTATGTGCAGTGATATTCGTGAGCTGCTGTTGTGATACAATATTAAACACACACCTCCCTATCCCTGAATATTAGCTGTAAACACATTTACAGTTTGGATCAGGTGGTCTGTGCACTGTCAGTGACTTGCCAAGGAAGCCATGAAAGAGCTAAAATTGGTACATAAATTCGAGGCTGTTCCTAACAGGAACCTCCAAAATAAGTTTAGCACCGGGCCCCAAAAATCCTTAAAACGTCCCTGGCCCTAGGTTGCCCGAAGCCAGGAGAAATTGGTGTTCTACTCACTTCAAATGTTGATTCTGATGCGTAGGAAAGATGTTTTACAAATGACCACACATTTTGTGATATCAGTGTGGCATTGTTGTGTAATTCATGTTTACATTGGCACGCTTTCTAAAGTGTTGACTAATTCACTTAATAAGCAAACAAAAGCAAATCCTTGTGTTTTGTCCATAAATGCACCCCTCGAACTTATCCCGACTTACTTGGGAAGTGACTGCCAGTGGTCTCTGCGCACCACACACCCCACCCCTCAGCCCCCCAACCCAGCAGACAACCAGGGACTTGAGGTGGAAATATTGTCCAACCACAAATCTCGCGTGTCCTCGCGAGAGAACCACCATTTCCGCTTCTAGACTCGGCTCTCTAAACAAAACCTTGAGACCAGATCCTAAGC
This sequence comes from Pleurodeles waltl, assembly GCF_031143425.1. Lineage (NCBI taxonomy): Eukaryota > Metazoa > Chordata > Amphibia > Caudata > Salamandridae > Pleurodeles > Pleurodeles waltl. Next base: position 12,639,236 of record NC_090446.1, read on the forward strand.
CTCTTCTCTACTATCACAAGTGGTCTCTCAGCCTCTCGTCAAGCCTCAGTCTCCCCAGTGGCAAGTGCCTAGAGGCAAACTATTGTGAGTCAGCGCTGTAAAAATGAGTACTCCTTCACTCACTCAGTCTCCAAGGATCTTTTCCCCTCTCTTTCGAGTATCCTCTATCACGCCCCCTTTCCTTATATTCACTTCTCAGTCTGTCCTCTACGAGCACTGTTACCCCTTCCATATACACTTCCCATCCGAGGTTTGCCCAAGCAGAGACCTCTATGTGTTTATGAGTAAGTAAACTTGTGAAGCAAAGTTACTCACCAGACCCTTCATGCGACTCTGAGGTGGCCCAGGCCAGGGAGAGCAGGGCGGAGAACAGCAGGAGAACCCTCATGGTAGACCCTTCGTCAAGGATTCTTCCAAAAACAGGAGCTGGCGCTGGATGGAGCCCACGACCTACGCTCTTTTAATACTCAACCCCGACATTGTCTCACACCAACATCCACACCACCATGGAAACCTGGAAATCCAGGAACCTGTAATTATCAGATTTATTTTGTGTCCTGCAGCTCGAGTTCCATTTGTCATCGTCACGCAAATGATCATTTCCAAGAAAGCCGGGCACTGGAAACCATGAAAAATCTCAGAACAAAACCCACCAGAATTCCTGTCCGCCCCTCATCAGGGTACACTGGGCGCTTACTGTTCTGACGCTTCCATCATGGGCCTTGTGGGATGTCATTGACGCACTAGCCATGGCTTGTGGCCCCCTTTGTGGAGATCCAATGACCAGCTCCACAAAGACCCCTTGTCTATGAAGGAGGGTAGATTTAATTTTCCACTTCTAGTACAGTCACAACATTAGCCTTGGTACTCTAGACATTCAACCACAGAAAGTGGTGTAATCTTACAAGGGTGAGGGCCAACACAGGGCAAAGCTCTGTAGATGGTCGCCGGACTGTGAGTGAAGAACAGAGTCATCATATCTTGTAGGCTCCATGGGATCCCATGACCAGGTGAGTCCCCAGGAAGTCAACGTTTGATGGTACCACCACTCAGGTCCACAGACAAGGGAGCTCCCACGAAAAAGAATCTTTAAAAATCTGGAAAACTCTCAGGTTGCATTCTACAAGTGGCGTAGAGTTCTCATTTTTTTCTCTGAATAGGTGTGAAATTTATGCAAAGTGTGGATTTTCATGCGCTGCCCACCTCTCCTAAACTTGCTTCTGAGGATAGTTCTGAGAGTGGACAGTTTGCGGAGTACCTAAAAGCTAGACGTGTGGTACCCCTACATCTGCACTGACTATGGAAGTGTTTGGAGAACTCTCTTCCCATTTCAACAGTCCCTGTTCTTCTTTTCAGCGTAAATTTAAATGATAAAATTGGTTGGCAACGTTTTCAGAATAGTTATTTATACCCACACTCTTTGTGGGTAACACCTCCCTTGTCAATCTCTACTGACCTGGACTCATGTTCCCTCTCCGAAGCGTATGACGGTGGAGATACTCATTACTTATGCAGCCGTGAGTTTCGTCTGTGAGCATGTATGTCCACCTGTCTTGACTCCAGTCATCAAGGTGAGACGCGTACACCCTTGATGGCACCGTTTGGGCTCATGCATGGTACATATTTGACCAAGAAGTGTTGTAAGTCGGCCCCGGGATATACTGCTAACAATGTACTTCAGTGATTTGCTATGCTTGACATTTATAGATCGAATGGCCACCCAACGGGCCTTTCAGCGCTGAAAAGTACTGTCTGTGACACAGTAGCTTAAATGAGGCATATCACTAAAAAGATGAGTCTTGAGAAGTTACCTGAATTTAGTTTCCTCTGTGGTCATTCTCAATGGTAATGGAAGCGTGTCCCAGAGTTTCGATGCCCGGTAGACAAAAGAATGCCCTCCGCTTCTGGTTTTCTCATTTTGGGCAGTGTTAAAAGCTTCTGGTCATGGGAGTGTAATGTACTTTTGGGGTTGTAGGCGACTAATAACCACTGTATTAGAGGAGAACTTTTGTTATACTTTGGATATTTGACACCTCTGATCAAAAAAAACCTTTGGCTCTCCTACCCTGACTCCGTAACAGACCATGGAAGCGAGAGTCCTTCGACCCAACCAGAAAAGACGTGAGGGCACAGGGTGGGAGCTGTTGACTGGTCTCGACTGGGACTGATGTGGAGCAGAAGCCACGCCCACATGCACTGTCTGCTAGTAGCTTCAGCAATGTTTCCCTGGTCTCAGCCTGCCACACTGTACACCTGTCCTGGACAGTCAAACCCACCATCCATACCAAGAAAATATATCACCTAGAGCAGTGACTGAAGTACATTCATGAACTTATGGAAGCTGGATGCTGGGTTTAGAGGGGCGGGGTCAACATGGGTGAGAGGTCAAAGTCCTGGCTAAAAAGGACAAAGTATTCTGTAACTATTTTGTTGGTCTTTCCCCTTCAGGTGACTCCATATAATATAACACATACCTTAAATGCAAAATAAAGGTAAGTAAAACTAAGCAGTGGCAAATGCACTGAGAGCAGTTGGGTAAATATTTTGAGAAATTGAAACTTGGGTGGGAAGATTGAGTGTGGACGAAGCAGCTTTGGATAGTTTCAGATCGTTCTGTGGACCCACAAATCTATGGGTGGGAGACCTAGAAACGGGTGGTCTAGTCCAACCCGTGTCTCACGCCGGACACCACTTGAGAAGATGAACTACATCGAACAAGGATTTTACGCAGGAGGAGAGGGACAAGTTCGAAAACCAGAACCAATCACTGCCTTAACCACAACCACCAACACTCACCACCCCCCCTCTAAGTCTACCAATGAAGCTGGAGTTTTCAAGATACCCCAAGACATCTTTTGAAAAGTTATACAACAATCTAAAAAATAGCATACTCATTTTCAATGGGAGATCTATGTAAACTTTTATTAACTATAAACTGAGTCTGATCAAAATAACCTGCTCCTCCACCTCTCAGAAAATGACAAATGTGACATTTCAGATGAGACGCGACCATCCACTTCTTTCCTGAAGGAGAAACACAGGGGGAAGAAGACAAGAGAGAAGAACTTTTAATAAACTAATCTACATATTATACAATCTATCAGTGCCTCCTAGTTACTGTAGCTGTTTCTGAAGAGCAGAGTCTTGTATTTACACTTTTTTTAAATAATAAAAAATACAACAGTTCAGTTTGACAGACAGTCCAGGCACAATTCTAGTGCAAATCAGCACGTGACATGTTTTGCTCACCTGTACTGGTTTTATGATACAAACGCCTTAATTCAAGGCTAAAATCAGATATTTAATGAGTAGAAAATGTTTCATATCATCCTCCTGGTAAGGGTGACTTATATTTAAGTTCTTCAAAACAAAACAATTGAATATGCTGTGTAAACAATGCTGCACCAACACACATCTTCCTTATTCAAGGACAATAGTTGTTCCCCTTTTATTACAGCAAGTGAAAGATTTGTGTATGATTTTTCAGACTGACAATATTTCTTTTTCACTTTTTAAGTAATCTGTGGAGCATACTATTGAATTCATATGGTCCTGATGAAGTCCTGTGAAACTCAACTAAGGGCTGAAACGATGCACCTACAATAGATGTGCCTATGGACGGGCTAATCTTTATATAAATGGAATAAGAATCCGGTTACATTGAGCACTATGTGTCATATATAAAGCAATCGGCTGATTTTACTGCTATTTTAGATGTTTTGCGCAAATGAACTACATATATTTCTTATAAAACCTGCAATGTATTGTGCCATGTTCACTGTTTGTCATTGTGCAATTTGTGTAAGAATAACAGACAGTTTTACAAGAAGCCACCTATCATGCAACATAGTATATGTATAAATCAAGGTTAAATTTAGTCAAAAAAGATTTGAATACTTTTTGTTGCAACCACTGCCATTTGGGAATTCACCTCTGGGTCCCCAAAAGGATACAGGGTTACCCTGTATATGTTTGTGGTTCCCTTTTGTATCCATCACATCCAAGTAGAGATTTGATAATCTTCACAGTCATGTTTGTAAGGAAGTTGTACAACACAGCACTCCCTATCAGCTGCCCGTGTACTGTTGCAACAGAATTTTCTTGGTATTTTGTTCCTACTGAGGCACGTGCAACCTCCCCTGAATTCAATGAAATCATTCTGGTTTTGTCTCTGAAATGGGGGTTCCTACTTTTCTTCTGGATCTTCTGACTAAGGTAGTTTTGCAAAATGTTCTTATAAAGAGCGATGCAAAGTTTCTTTGCTAAAAGTTGACTTGCTCTTTGCCTGTTACACCTCCCGTGCTGCGGCACCATAGCTAGTGAGAAGCTCTGCCCTAGTGCACGGACACCATATGAGGCTCCACACGCTCATCTCTCACCAGTTCCATCCTCAGATGGTCCACGACAGAAGAGAACAGCATCTAGACGTGGACTAGGTATAACTCCAACTCGGGTTGGCCAAGCCTTCACACCAAGGACCATATTAGGTGTCTCAGTCCCTGCACCACAAATCTACAGCCTCCTGTGCAAAAACCATGAAGGTCACTTAACAGTGACTCGCTACCCACTCAACACCAAGAGGATGACATTTCTACAAATGGATTTCCTTTTCTTAAAACCACATTGTCTGGTCAGGCAGCAGTTTGGGCCTTTGTAGAGAGAGTATATTGTTTTGGTCCTATAGGGGCTGCTACACAAAGGAAGCTGATCGAGTGAGTGAGTGGATGGAGTGATCTGAAGCAAGATGGGCCTGGGATCCACTTCTATAGGGCACTGTAGCCTAGAGTCATGTCAGCCCCAACCCGGGGCCAGAGGAGAGTATTGGCAACATCTACAACTGTGGGCTCCACTTGGTCGAGGTAGCACTACCGCCCGCCGCATGGTGAGTCATTCCTCGCGGCAGAGATTTCTTACTCTTTGTTCCAGTGTCCATGTCCTGTCAAGTGTGTGCTTGAACTTTAACCTCAAGGTGAGTCCGTGTGTTATTGTAACTCCACCCTGCATCTGCCGAACAACAGTGGAGGACACGCCTTCTGCAGCCTCACTGCCAAGTCTTTCAACAACCTCCCTCTCTCCACCTCCGGACCTCTGCGTCCCTGCTGGAATTCAGGAAAGGACTCTAGACCTTGATGTTCAAATGCTCACTCTCGAAGCAGCAAGGTTCTCAGCGGCTGGATACCCTCACGGGTGATCAGCCACGTTTTAGAAGTCCTGTTTGGTTGATATTCCATGGGGCACACCCCTCAAAGGAGGGGAGTGGAGGCAGACATTTATTTTGTGCAGTCTCGAGATTGTAAATGTGGCTTCCTTGACGGTCATTTCAGATGTATTCCTGAGTCAGCACCCTCACATTAGTGAGCACATCCCTGCAGGGGGTCTCACTCGTGGCACTTTTCACCCTGCGGGTAGGTGGTAGCGTGACCTCAGATTCTGACCAGTGTGAGCTCGCCAATGAAAAAAGCAAGTGAAAAGCTGAGAGTGGGGCAGATTTATCAAACTTTGATGCAGCAAGGTGCCGCAAGTCACTTTGCTACGCTGCGTGAAAGGGAAGGAATGTGGTTTGTTTAACATTATACCGCTCATCCTGTCCTTTACTTGCAGTGGCGCACAATGTGCTGCCTAGCGCCAACGCAGGCACCCTTGCGCCATGGTCAAGAGTGCCTTCATTTTCCTGCACAAAAACAATCCTCAGAGGCACTTTCCTCGTTCCATGTGTGCTGCAGAGTGTAGCAAACATAGTGAAAATAAATGAGAAGAAACACAGATATTTCTGTTTCACCTCGTGACGCCTTTCCTGGAGAGACGTAGCAGTATAACGCATTCCTAGATCTACTAGTAACGTCAAAACTGGGAATGCGCCAGAATCAATGGGTGGATGCGTGTGAAAACCCACGATTCACCCCTGGAACGCTGCCCTGCCACAGAGTAATGCAAGACAGCAATTCACGAGGTGGTGTTGCATGACTTGTTAAATATGAGTAGTTGTGTCGCCCATGCACCCCCTTGCGTGGCGCGGGGTAACACAACTCAGTGATAAGTATGCACACGCGTTTGAAAATTGTATCTTGATATTCACATAAGGGAAGGAAACACAAGCTAGTGTATACTGAGACATACAACCTGCACAGATGAGAGCAGACCTATGCATGCATGTGCTTGCAGCTGCAAACACATGCATTCATGATGTGCACACATGCACACACACTAATGCATATGCATGTATGCACAAACATATACAAACACACACACTTATATGTACAAATGTATTTGCACAAACATACAAACACCCACACTCATGCGTGTGCACGCACACATATTCATTCCCAATAACTCCAGCTTTCCTTGAACAATATATTCCTTCTTACCATGTTCTGAACCGTTCACTGTGCTGCAAGCAGGGACGAGGCCTTGTCGTTCCCGTGTTTTTGGGCCAAATTCCCTTTTAGTGCTTCTGTGTGAAGAAAAGGCGTGTAAATACAATGATGAAACGCGTATTTGCCTAGCTAAGGCTTTTACTAAGTATGTCATATGCCTTTGCTTACATTTATGGTTTCTCTCATATTATCATTATTGTTATTAAAAGAAGACCATTGAACATGAAAGGAAAATCTGTTTAGGTTAGAATGGCTGAGTGTGGGATTGATAAAGGAAGAAAGCGCTGACGTGAGGTGTGGTTAGAGGGGACATAACAGAAGAGACATTTTAAGGCATGGGCAACGTGGGCCATTGTCCAGGGCCCCCACCCTCCAGGGGGTCCCTGGTACAGTGAGTGGGGCAGTCCATATCCGCGCATTAATAGCAGTGCTAAGAAGCTTCTTTTTCTGACTGATAGCTGTGCATGGTCAGCCGGAACTGAAACGTTAATATATTCATAATTCAGGCTGTCAACAACCAAAGTTACTGCAGTGCAATGTGTGAAGGGGAGCGGACAGGACGGTCTTGTACCTACTGAGATACTGCATTGCTGCTCTCTGAACGAGCACCGCCTCACAATTTGGTTTCCTTGTGCCTTGTACACACTTTCGCAACTTAGTGCAAAGGTTGGTGCATGAGTCGAGCACAGGTTTTGTTCTGGAAAGGTGGCTTTCCAGCACAAAATACCACCCTTGGACAAACTTTAAGGGGCATGCATTGCGCCACTTTGTAACCCTTTGCGCTACTTTATGCCTGCGCCAGGCATAATGTATGCAAAGAGGGCATTCATCCTTTAGGGGGACCGAAAAATGGCACAAAGAAAATTAAGAGATTTCTTTGCATCATTTTTTTCTTCACTTTTAACGCCTCCTCAGAGCAGGCGTTAAAAGGAGGCATGCTATTGTTTACAATGAGCCTCAGTGGGCTTTGCAGGATTAGCATCAAAATTGTTGGCACTAACCATGAAAAGCTCTAACTAGCGTCATAATTCTGACGCCAGTTCCTTAACTACCGCCATGGTGCCCCATATCTTATATACGGCACACACATGGTGGTGTTAGGGGGACGTTAAGGGGTGCAAGAAAGCCACTTTTCTTAAATCAGGCCTTAAAACTTTTCCCACTTGGTATGCGTGCTGTACAGTGCAGCACACACAAATTGGGAAAAAAAAAATCTCGTACTTTGTACCTGCCTCAAGGAGCTGTATTTTAAGAGCAAAGTCTCCTCTACAAATGTTAGCAAAAAAAAAGACAAGAATAGGCAAGTGGCCCGGGAACACCCATGTACCACCCAGGGGATGCCCCCTTGAGGCAGAGTAATTCACAGTAGGACACAGCACAGCTTACCATTACTTGTAGTGCTAAACACATTTTGAGCTGGAGTGTAAGTAACAAATCATCACTTTGCAGAGTTTGCATCACTTCTGATGACTTTGTGGCAGCAGCAGTGGCTGATAAATGTGGCTCTTAGTGCGCATGTCTGGTCTGCCCAGCCTTACCCCTCACACTCCGAGACAGTTGGTGGCAATTACATTGAAAAGTAATCTCTGTGTCATTTCTTCTTACTTCACCTCACCTCTTCTACTTTACCCCTCTCCTAATGCTCTCTCTTTTTCTCTAGATCTTTGTCTACCTTCATCCTTCCTCTCAGTCTCTGATCTCCTTAACTCACTCTTGTCTACCTCACCTTCTTTCAATATCCCAATATACCTCACTCTGCTTCATCTGTCTCATCCACTGTCTCATGACGTTGGGTCTATGGCAATCTCTGGACTTGCCACTACTGTCTCTCACTGTCAGCCCCCTCTCTCTACCTCAACATTCTCTCCCTTGCTGCAGGTAATGAGACCCCAGTACCTTCTCCCTTGCTGCAGGTAATGAGACCACTGTATTTTCTCCCTTGCTGCAGGTAATGAGACCTCTGTACCTTCTCCATTGCTGCAGGTGATGAGAGCTCAGTAACTCCTTCCTTGCTGCAGGTAATGAGACCTTTGTACCTTCTCCCTTGCTGCAGGTAATGAGAGCTCAATAACTCCTTCCTTGCTGCAGGTAATGAGACCTCAGTACCTTCTCCCTTGCTGCAGGTAATGAGACCTCAGTACCTTCTTGCTTGGTGCAGGTAATAAGACCTCAGTACCTTCTCCTTTGCTGCAGGTAATGAGACCTCTGTACCTCCTCCCTTGCTTCAGGTGATAAGAGCTCAGTAACTCCTTCCTTGCTGCAGGTAATGAGACCTCGGTACCTTCTCCCTTGCTACAGGTAATGAGACCTCAGTACCTTCTCCATTGCTGCAGGTAATGAGACCTTTGTACCTTCTCCCTTGCTGCAGGTAATGAGAGCACAGTACCTTCTCCCTTGCTGCAGGTAATGAGACCTCAGTACCTTCTCCATTGCTGCAGGTAATGAGACCTTTGTACCTTCTCCCTTGCTGCAGGTAATGAGAGCTCAGTAACTCCTTCCTTGCTGCAGGTAATGAGACCTCAGTACCTTCTCCCTTGCTACAGGTAATGACACTTCAGTACCTTCTCCCTTGCTGCAGGTAATGAGACCTCTGTACCTTCTCCCTTGCTGCAGGTAATGAGACCTTTGTACCTTCTCCCTTGCTGCAGGTAATGAAACCTCTGTACCTTATCCCCTCCTGCAGGTAATGAGAGCTCAGTAACTCCTTCCTTGCTGCAGGTAATGAGACCTCTATACCTTCTCCCTTGCGACAGGCAATGAGAGCTTGGTACCTTTTCCCTTGCTTTATGTAATGAGACCTCAGTACCTTCTCCCTTGCTGCAGGTAATGAGACCTCTGTACCTTCTCCCTTGCTGCAGGTAATGAGACCTCAGTACCTTCTCCATTGCTGCAGGTAATGAGCCCTCAGTACCTTCTCCCTTGCTGCAGGTAATGAGAGCTCAGTAACTCCTTCCTTGCTGCAGGTAATGAGACCTCTATACCTTCTCCCTTACGACAGGCAATGAGAGCTTGGTACCTTCTCCCTTGCTGCAGGTAATGAGACCTCGGTACCTTCTCCCTTGCTACAGGTAATGACACTTCAGTACCTTCTCCTTTGCTGCAGGTAATTAGACCTCTGTACCTTCTCCCTTGCTGCAGGTAATGAAACCTCTGTACCTTCTCCCCTGCTGCAGGTAATGAGAGCTCAGTAACTCCTTTCTTGCTGCAGGTGATGAGAGCTCAGTACCTTCTCCCTTGCTACAGGTAATGAGACTTCAGTACCTTCTCCTTTGTTGCAGGTAATGAGACCTCTATACCTCTCCCTTGTGACAGGCAATGAGAGCTTGGTACCTTCTCCCTTGCTTCATGTAATGAGACCTCAGTACCTTCTCCCTTGCTGCAGGTAATGAGACCTCGCTATCTTCTCCCTTGCTGCAAGTAATGAGACCTCTGTACCTTCTCCCTTGCTGCAGGTAAGGAAACCTCTGTACCTTCTCCCCTGCTGCAGGTAATGAGAGCTCAGTAACTCCTTCCTTGCTGCAGGTAATGAGACCTCTATACCTTCTCCCTTGCGACAGGTAATGAGAGCTTGGTACCTTCTCCCTTGCTTCATGTAATGAGACCTCAGTACCTGCTCCCTTGCTGCAGGTAATGAGAGTTCAGTAACTCCTTCCTTGCTGCAGGTAATGAAACCTCTGTACCTTCTCCCCTGCTGCAGGTAATGAGAGCTCAGTAACTCCTTTCTTGCTGCAGGTGATGAGACCTCAGTACCTTCTCCCTTGCTACAGGTAATGAGACCTCTGTACCTTCTCCCTTGCTGCAGGCAATGAGACCTCAGTACCTTCTCCCTTGCTGCAGGTAATGAGACCTCTGTACCTTCTCCCTTGCTGCAGGTAATGAGACTTCAGTACCTTTTCCTTTGTTGCAGGTAATGAGACCTCTATACCTTCTCCCTTGTGATAGGCAATGAGAGCTTGGTACCTTCTCCCTTGCTTCATGTAATGAGACCTCAGTACCTTCTCCCTTGCTGCAGGTAATGAGACCTCAGTATCTTCTCCCTTGCTGCAGGTAATGAGACCTTTGTACCTTCTCCCTTGCTGCAGGTAATGAAACCTCTGTACCTTATCCCCTCCTGCAGGTAATGAGAGCTCAGTAACTCCTTCCTTGCTGCAGGTAATGAGACCTCTATACCTTCTCCCTTGCGACAGGCAATGAGAGCTTGGTACCTTTTCCCTTGCTTCATGTAATGAGACCTCAGTACCTTCTCCCTTGCTGCAGGTAATGAGACCTCTGTACCTTCTCCCTTGCTGCAGGTAATGAGACCTCAGTACCTTCTCCATTGCTGCAGGTAATGAGACCTTTGTACCTTCTCCCTTGCTGCAGGTAATGAGAGCACAGTACCTTCTCCCTTGCTGCAGGTAATGAGACCTCAGTACCTTCTCCATTGCTGCAGGTAATGAGACCTTTGTACCTTCTCCCTTGCTGCAGGTAATGAGAGCTCAGTAACTCCTTCCTTGCTGCAGGTAATGAGACCTCAGTACCTTCTCCCTTGCTACAGGTAATGACACTTCAGTACCTTCTCCCTTGCTGCAGGTAATGAGACCTCTGTACCTTCTCCCTTGCTGCAGGTAATGAGACCTTTGTACCTTCTCCCTTGCTGCAGGTAATGAAACCTCTGTACCTTATCCCCTCCTGCAGGTAATGAGAGCTCAGTAACTCCTTCCTTGCTGCAGGTAATGAGACCTCTATACCTTCTCCCTTGCGACAGGCAATGAGAGCTTGGTACCTTTTCCCTTGCTTTATGTAATGAGACCTCAGTACCTTCTCCCTTGCTGCAGGTAATGAGACCTCTGTACCTTCTCCCTTGCTGCAGGTAATGAGACCTCAGTACCTTCTCCATTGCTGCAGGTAATGAGCCCTCAGTACCTTCTCCCTTGCTGCAGGTAATGAGAGCTCAGTAACTCCTTCCTTGCTGCAGGTAATGAGACCTCTATACCTTCTCCCTTACGACAGGCAATGAGAGCTTGGTACCTTCTCCCTTGCTGCAGGTAATGAGACCTCGGTACCTTCTCCCTTGCTACAGGTAATGACACTTCAGTACCTTCTCCTTTGCTGCAGGTAATTAGACCTCTGTACCTTCTCCCTTGCTGCAGGTAATGAAACCTCTGTACCTTCTCCCCTGCTGCAGGTAATGAGAGCTCAGTAACTCCTTTCTTGCTGCAGGTGATGAGAGCTCAGTACCTTCTCCCTTGCTACAGGTAATGAGACTTCAGTACCTTCTCCTTTGTTGCAGGTAATGAGACCTCTATACCTCTCCCTTGTGACAGGCAATGAGAGCTTGGTACCTTCTCCCTTGCTTCATGTAATGAGACCTCAGTACCTTCTCCCTTGCTGCAGGTAATGAGACCTCGCTATCTTCTCCCTTGCTGCAAGTAATGAGACCTCTGTACCTTCTCCCTTGCTGCAGGTAAGGAAACCTCTGTACCTTCTCCCCTGCTGCAGGTAATGAGAGCTCAGTAACTCCTTCCTTGCTGCAGGTAATGAGACCTCTATACCTTCTCCCTTGCGACAGGTAATGAGAGCTTGGTACCTTCTCCCTTGCTTCATGTAATGAGACCTCAGTACCTGCTCCCTTGCTGCAGGTAATGAGAGTTCAGTAACTCCTTCCTTGCTGCAGGTAATGAAACCTCTGTACCTTCTCCCCTGCTGCAGGTAATGAGAGCTCAGTAACTCCTTTCTTGCTGCAGGTGATGAGACCTCAGTACCTTCTCCCTTGCTACAGGTAATGAGACCTCTGTACCTTCTCCCTTGCTGCAGGCAATGAGACCTCAGTACCTTCTCCCTTGCTGCAGGTAATGAGACCTCTGTACCTTCTCCCTTGCTGCAGGTAATGAGACTTCAGTACCTTTTCCTTTGTTGCAGGTAATGAGACCTCTATACCTTCTCCCTTGTGATAGGCAATGAGAGCTTGGTACCTTCTCCCTTGCTTCATGTAATGAGACCTCAGTACCTTCTCCCTTGCTGCAGGTAATGAGACCTCAGTATCTTCTCCCTTGCTGCAGGTAATGAGACCTTTGTACCTTCTCCCTTGCTGCAGGTAATGAAACCTCTGTACCTTATCCCCTCCTGCAGGTAATGAGAGCTCAGTAACTCCTTCCTTGCTGCAGGTAATGAGACCTCTATACCTTCTCCCTTGCGACAGGCAATGAGAGCTTGGTACCTTTTCCCTTGCTTCATGTAATGAGACCTCAGTACCTTCTCCCTTGCTGCAGGTAATGAGACCTCTGTACCTTCTCCCTTGCTGCAGGTAATGAGACCTCAGTACCTTCTCCATTGCTGCAGGTAATGAGCCCTCAGTACCTTCTCCCTTGCTGCAGGTAATGAGAGCTCAGTAACTCCTTCCTTGCTGCAGGTAATGAGACCTCTATACCTTCTCCCTTACGACAGGCAATGAGAGCTTGGTACCTTCTCCCTTGCTTCATGTAATGAGACCTCAGTACCTTCTCCCTTGCTGCAGGTAATGAGACCTCTGTACCTTCTCCCTTGCTGCAGGTAATGAGACCTCAGTACCTTCTCCCTTGCTGCAGGTAATGAGACCTCTGTACCTTCCCCCTTGCTGCAGGTAATGAGAGCTCAGTAACTCTTTTCTTGCTGCAGGTGATGAGAGCTCAGTACCTTCTCCCTTGCTGCAGGTAATGAGACCTCTGTACCTTCTCCCTTGCTGCAGGTAATGAGACCTCTGTACCTTCTGCCTTGCTGCAGGTAATGAGACCTCAGTACATTCTCCCTTGCTGCAGGTAATGAGAGCTCAGTAACTCCTTTCTTGCTGCAGGTGATGAGAGCTCAGTACCTTCTCCCTTGCTGCAGGTAATGAGACCTCTGTACCTTCTCCCTTGCTGCAGGTAATGAGAGCTCAGTACCTTCTCCCTTGCTGCAGGTAATGAGACCTCTGTACCTTCTCCATTGCTGCAGGTAATGAGACCTCAGTACGTTCTCCCTTGCTGCAGGACCCTCTAAGTGAGCAGGTAAGTGGCTTGATCAGCTGGAATGAAGCGAGAGTTAGAGGTCTTTCACCTGATTGTTCCAGACCACTTGCTCTCTACCTTAGTTATAAGTTATGATCAAAAGATAGACTCGGTGCAGGGTAGAGCCCCTTTGTGGAGACAGATGAGTGAAACATTGTAAATTTACTCTCTTAGGTTTGCACCTTCGTTTGGAGTAGATTTACCAATTATTATTCGAAATTTACCAATGTTTCCCAGAGTACTGCTGGGAGCTGGAAATACACTGATTTCCAGGAGCCTCGCAGGTGTTAGTATTTACACATGCACAACTATACAAGGTGCTCATTTAAGCATGCATAAATGAACAGCAATAGTGCTCTTTTTCCTCTCAGGGTGGGAAATATTTTTCCTGATGAGAAACTCCTTTCCATGCACCCCCAATTCTGAGAGTGTGACCCACCTATTCCCACCTATTTACTTCCGCCTTTGACTAGAGAAAGCTTAAAATCTATTTCAAGGTTTGATGTTCAGCTATTTTGTCAAGAATGATGCACTGGAATGTCTCGTCCCAGCACCAGGGAGAAGATTTAGGGGCATATATACCAGGAAAAGGTGCATCAGTCCTGATGCGCAACTTTTTTGCATCCCCTCTGCCCCCCCAATGACACCATGGTTGCGCCGTATATACAATATGGTGCACCATGGCAGTGGTTACCACAATGGCGTCTGAATTTTTGACGCTATTGTGGCGCTGTGCTGCACTAGTGCCAAAAATATTGACGCTAGTCTAGCAATGCACAGGGACAGCCACAGGTGATTGTGGGTGCGTCGTTTAAACACCTGCCCTGAGCAGGCATTAAAAATGACAGAAAAAATAGCGCAGTTAAATCTTGTAAATTTCACTGCACCCTTTTTTCAGGCCTCCCTGAGTGTGAACGCTCACCTTGCATACACTTAACCTGGTGCAGGCATTATGTGGCGCAAGGGGGTGGCACAAGGGGTTGCAAAGTGCCACAATGCATGCATTGCACTAATTTGAAAATATGGCGCAGGGGAATGGCCTCCTTACAACCACCGTAGTCTCATAAAATGATGCAAAGATGGAGTTAAAACAGCGTAAGGGGCTTGTAAATCTGTCCCCTAGTTCCACCTAACATTATACCTAATAGCGGAATATCACATGACAGTGAAGCCATTTACGGGTGTGACTTCAGGTTTAGTGACGTACAAGCCTGAATAATATCAGCACGGTTGTCCCGTGGGACTCATTTTTAGGCATACACCTCAAATACGTTCAAAGGAGTCCCTTCAGCATTTAAATATTCCAATACACATCAAAATATATAGATTTACATATTGGTGGAAGGGTTACTTCGTCACAACGGCGGCCAGATACATGAAGTGAAGGAATCAAGGTTTTGTATAGTTTTACGTGCAATGCAGCAGACAGGTGGACGAACATTATTACCTGACACCTTCACCGGTTCCAATGAAGGATTGCAGTGGGAAATATATTTACAATTCAGATGAAAATCTGAAAAATACTTTTGGTGGAATGAAAAGATGAGTTTGGAATGTTCTTTTTGGAACTCTGCAGAGAGTTGTTCTATGGAGAAGGGCTTAAAACTGACAATTTGTCCAGAAGTTGCAATGGTCACCAATACAACAGTCCTCTGCGTAATCAGTTTCATAACACAGGATGCTCAGTCTTTAATGTTCTTCTGAATCCTCTCATATCGAGCTACATTTAGATCAGATCCGGGGTGGGGTCTCCGCACTCCGCACTCCGAGATATAATTTAAAGATCACCAAATTGAACATGAATTAGAAGTAGTTTGATTATTTTTAATAAATATTATTGTTACATTCATTTTTAAATTTGAAAAAGGTTAATTAAACATTTAAAAATAATAATTGGTTTATTTATAGGCTTCGTTTAACATTCAATAAAATATATTTATATTTTCAAACAGTTTAAATATATTTATGTATGTTAATATTACTTCCCATAGGGTTTTCGTTAAAGTCGGAGCCCCATCTTTTTCCATGGGAAGATGATAAGGAAGGAGGGGTTGCCCATGTGTGGTGCTGGACGCCCTACAGCTTTGGGGTGGAGTGCATTTACAGCTGTATTGGGTTCTTTTTGGATGTTAACTATAGAAGTGCAGTCTGAGAACAGCAATGAGTTTATTCTTGTATAGGTTGGTGCATCCCTTCCGTACAGCCCCCCAGAACCCTCTGTGCACCTCTCTTGACTCTCCCGTCAACCCCCCCCCCCCCCCCCTCAGCCATACTATTCCTCTGGACCTCAGCACTCAGGTGTGTGAACAGTGTTTGCTAGTGCAGTAGTTTGTAATATGCCCCTCTGGCTGTAATGACCTGGAAGCAGGTGGGCATCCCACACGGTTCTTGTATCACAGTCAACATTAAAATGGCCCAAACCTGTGCAGACGGAGAAGATTGCTCACCTTTATGCACACGTTACAGGGGTGAGATAACACACACACCTGCTGGGCCCAATGATGAACATCCCACTGTAGTGCCTGGAAGCCGGCGCGAGTATGTAAACCCCGCTTCTGTCCTGGCAGGGGCAGGATGTGCAGCCGGAGTTCCTGCTTCGCCTTTTAATCCATCCTTTCCTACGTTTTCACGAGGAGCGGAAGATAAAATAAGGTTTTCGCTGCGTGGTTGCTCCCCATATACTGAAAAGGACAACAGTTTGAGTGGCCTTTTTCTGGCAGTTCGGCACAGCGGCTTGTGGATGCCCGAAGCAGTGGAGGGGGTGATGGCACCAGACTGAAGCCTGGAAGAGGGGGCATTACATGCTGCCCCCCGACCGTGGCTCAGGTTCGTTCGGGTGCAGGAATCGGGCCAGCCAAACGGGGCCCGTTGTCCCTGTACACCCGACCCCGCATTCAAGGCCCCACTCAATGTGGAGCAAAGTCGAACCCCGCCCCTCTCGGCCCCTAATCCAGGCCTCCGGGTCAATGAGAATATCCCCCTTCTGGACAGCCTGTGCCCTGGCACCAGTGAACCAGCGCTGCGCATGCGCGCTGGGGCCACAGGCGGCTGCATGAATTGCCCATGTCCAGCTGTGATGACGTCATCACAGGTGTAGATATGCCCATGTAATAACTCTCTCTGTATTATACAGGTCTTCACACGAGTGTGTTTTACGCACTTCAACACAATCTTCTGTTGGTCAAGCAGGTGGCATTGTGCATACACCTTTGCTTCCTTTGAGTGGCATCCACGACCCTCTGTGATTTGTTCACAAAGTTAGCGCCAGTTCCCATGTGCAGAGCACTGTGCGGGTTTAAACCGTGCAGCACTGGGACTGTGCTGTAGGCCTGCTTGTCTTCTTGATACAGAAAGCTGATCGGGGTAAAGCTTCGGGAGTTTGTTTTATGTAACATTATATGCTAAATATTGTCTCATTATTTTTACGCGTGGGCCACATTTCACCCTCAAGGGTGACACCGTGCCTTCCTCTTCTTTAGCAGAAGGCGGATTGCAGATGTTATTAACCCTTCAGGGCTATGTACCCAGAACAAGCATGTCGCAGGGTGGGGTGGAGCATCCAAGAAGGTTAAAGAGAGTAAAAATGGGGGGTCCAACCGCCTGAATCCAAGTACACATCGGCCATTTGATGTAGGGCTGTATGCAGTGGCCACCAGTGGCGGCTGGTGAAGTTTGAGAGTGGTGGGGCTGGGCAAGGGTCACGTGAGCAATATGCCACTGAATAATGAAAAAGCAACCTTTGAGTAGTGCCCTCTGGTTATGTAGCAACTTTTGATCCGTTTGACCTTGAAACATTTTTTAGGTTAAAATCTTCAAATTACATAGCAGATGGTGGCTATGTGGCAGATGTGGCAAATCAAAAAGACATCATGGCCACAAAGTCACATACTGCCAGTGGCCCTGCATAGTCATGTTACCACCGCTCCTAAAATAAGGCAAAGGAAAAAGAAGGGCTTCTGTCTGCCCCAGACGAAGCACCCCCGTCCACACGAGCCTGCAGTATTGTGGCGAGCCCTCCAACTCTCAAACAGTCGAAGTGGAAGTCACTGCCTGGCTCTCCAATACCAAAGCCCATTTGGGAAAACAACTCTCTCTCTCTCTCTCTCTCTCTATATATATATATATATATTTTTATATTTATATTTACATACACACCCAAATAAACAAGCTCAGTGGAGGTCTTGTGATTGATTACTACCCTCAGTGCTTTGCCCGCTTGCATTCTAGATGGCAGAGAGCAGGAGGAAGCCCAGTAGGGCCGCTCTGTTGCCACCCCCATGTGCATGTGATGTTGGCACTGCATACAAAGTGCCAACCTGGAGGGTGAGGCGGGGCTGAAAAGTCAGGTATATCACCTTGTACCAAGAAGGGCAGCAGGTGTAATGAGTACCTTCCCCCTCCAAATTCTGACTGCTATCTTTTCACAAGGACGAGGAAGGAGGCTGTGGTTCGAGCCTGTTGTAACCAGTTAAATACCCCTTTGTAAAGAGAAACCATTCCCTGTCCCACACCCACGCCCCTATGAACCCACTGTTCACAGAACCATGTGGCCCAGTGGGGGCACACAGTATAGGAATTTTTACCATTGGAAGGTGTTTGTGCACCCAAACTCAGCACAGTTCTCTACAGCTGAGGTACACAAGGTGGTTGTGATATGTGCACTCTCTCAAGAAGTGTCGGGCCACTAGGGTTAAAACTCAGGCATTTCTCAAGTGCTCATAAACTGCTGCACTCAGCACGGAGTTCTGCTCTCACTCTACTATCTCTACAGGAAAGCATCAACTATCCATGGAGTGTCCGGGTATAAATGTACCAAGGACCTTCACAATGGAGTATTCAGTCATAATGTACTTATCACCAACCCCCTAACGTATGAAAAATTAGTTGAAGAGTTTGACATATGTCAGACTCATTCATGCCATGCCACTTGTGACTGACTCGATCCCACCTTCACAAGCCTTTAGATTTCCTAGGTCTCTCGTGTGGCTATCTCATATTTGAGCTGTAAGAGGTGTATTAAAAAAAAAAAAAAACTATAAACAAAACATCCCCAAAAATCCACAAATACTGCCCAATCCAAAATACTGCATGACAGGCGGCATACACCTGTCTCACTTCTCCACGTCCCCCGGTGACTGAAGACCATTGGAACACTGAGAAACTGACTGCCACTCACACAGACACATAGTAATCACACACTTCAACGAACAGACACAGAGGCGTTGAGGCACTCTGATATTATCACAACTTGATGACACATATGTTTAGTGACATTCATATTCTTCTACAGATATATATGAATAACACATATGCATTCAGATATTCAAACATCTGTTTATAAATACTTATGTTTTCATGAGGTGATTTTCCCTTACTCTGTCTTCATTTTAGTTGTTGAGATAGCTCAGTGGGCTTGGTTCCTCCTGCCGCAAAACACTTTGTGTAATGTACGTTATGGTGACTATCCGTGGCCACGAGTCAAGAAGCAGAGTCTTCATTGGTTTCTTACCACAGGTTGAGGGAAGGATGAGGGACGCTGACTTTATTCAACACACCTCAGTTTATGTATCCCGGTCCTCGAGCTTTCAAGCCTCCTTGCATGTCCATTTGGTGGCTGGTGAAATAGCTCAAATATTGAATCTGCAGTAAAAAGCGAGTAGCGTGTGTTCAGTCAGGTTTTATGCCGGATTCTTACCCTTAGAGATTCGATTTGGTGCAGTGCAGCTGGCTGAGAGCGGAAGGAAGCCCAACAGGGACACTCTGTGCTCATCTCATGTAAGCACTGCATGCGAAATGCAGTGACACCCCGCAGTGCCAGGCATCGGAGCTAGGTTGTGGTAGAAGAGTTTGGTATGTTGTCCTGCACCAAGCGAGCCTGCAGGTATAACATGAGTAACATATAATATGTTCCTTTCTCTTCTAAGTCCCTCTGACGTCTAAATCCAAATCTATATGCAAATGAGTAAAACCAAACACACTACATAAACATCTATACTGACAACAAATTTCAATACCTCTTTTGAGGTTGAAAATGTTCTAGGCCTCCTGCTGTGCACTGTGAGCCTGGGTTTGGGCACTTATTGTAAATACATATACTGATATTATGAATAGCGCAATGAAATAAAAGAATGGTAACCGTGCCCAGTAAATCCAGGGGCTTGAAAACTCTGGAGTTTAGGCTAGCCTTCTATTAATTAAGAGGCAGCATCTATGCAGTGTGCTCCTTCACACGGATAAAAAAAGTTCATTTTTTTCATTGACTGCTCCATTAAAAAAGTCACCTTCAAACACACTTTGGCAATGGCAAACATTCTTTTTTTACTTTGTTTAGTTACTTATTTTGTCCACACATAAGGAAACAGGACTGGGAGCTGCAGGGCACGATCTAGATGGAATTAAGGCCCCTTCTGGAGCCTCTCCCAGATGCAACCTGCAAAGCACACTTTGGCTCCACTAGAGCTGAAATGGTGCCCCTCGATCCTGTACTAAACGCAGCACGGGAAGGAGACACCTCGAATCTGCGCAGAGTATCTTCAAAACTCCTGGTGATAAACTGCGCAGACTCCCACCTGCAGCCTCTACCCACCCTTTTCCAATTTCGTCACAGCCTGGGGACACACCCCACCCTGTGAAGAGTTGGGAAAGGGTGGGGACACTGCTCCCTGACTGACGTGCAGCCTCAGTGCTGAAGGGCTTCAGCCTGAAACGCCCGGGGTTAAATGCAGCTTCACATTGCCAGTGGGTGGGGATCACTCATTCAAGCTATACCTTTGGTGAGATAACGACGTCACAGGCCTCAGGGCTGGAAGGCTGTTCAGCCCAGCAAATAGACAATTCAGGCCAAGGGGAGGGGCAGGTGCCAGGAATGCAGAGGCAGGCTGCAGAAGACAACAAATGTGACTCGGGTGAGTGCAGCAACCCTGCCTCCTAGCCAGCAAGACAGACTGTGCACATCCATTTTATTTTTATGAAGCACTGTTGTAGCTTCAAAAATGATTTTTATTTTGAGCTGCCGTAGATGGGAGTGGGAAAGGGACATAAAGGGGGCGGTGCCCCAACGCCCTTCAACAGAAACCGCCCCTGGTGGCCACAAACACAGGTGAGAAGACGGGCAGCCTTCTCTTATGAGCCAGGTGTCCATCTCCACATCCCCCCTTCTGCTGATTAAGGTTTGCAGCCACCTCCAATAACCCAAGTGTTTTCTGCCCGTTTCAGCCGGAGAAGTCCAGCTATAGGAGCAGTGGTTCATTTGTGCTTGTTGTTTCCGGTGCTGAGCACCAGCACTTATTTTTGAGGGCCGGCGCTTAGTCTTCTGCCTCAAGCATTTACTGCGAGAAAAAGACATGTGGGAAAGAGGGAGGAAGAGAAACACGAAAAAGCGTCACAAAGGTAGAAAGCAGAAAGCTGCTAGAGTGAGCTGAAGGGGCAGGGAGTGGCTGTAAATAGATTGAAGAGGACAGAGATGGCTTCAGAATTCCGCTGCCTCAGTATTCTGTGTTCACACATTTAATTGCAGCAGCCGCGTGTTTAAGAGGAGGGCTTTGGGCACCGGCAAGTTTTTATTTACAAATTAAGCACTGTATAGGAGTGCCGGGGGAGAGGATCCCTGCGCCTAACAAATCTGGTTGTGGCCAGCAGCCTGCACTACTGTGCTGCCTACGATGGACCTATTGAGGTGACTAATTGCATCCAACCACTAGTTGCAGGGTGCATGCCCAGGGGCATGCGAGGGAGTGAGCCAGGATCGCTTGCGATTGCATGGTGATTGACACCCGCTGTTTCCATAGTCCTTCTCGACCAATCAAAACCTTGCAAAAGACGTTAGCACAAACCTCCCTGAACTTTCACAGGTCGCATAATATTCCTACAACGAATCTCTAAATATGTGCGGTAATTGCTTTCCTTTATGGTAAATTTCCTTACAAAACAGCTTCTCCTGAATCCGGGCTAACCCCGAGGCAGGGCTTTATTGCATTAGAGTCTTTAAGGAAACTTCATGGACAGAAATGATCACTTTCAACAGTGTGCTTTTTTAGGTTGAGCGTGCAAGCACTTTGACCTGTTGTAAGTATTGTGGGTTTTAACCATGCCCACCGCACATCCATCACTATTACTCGTTCCTGGGTTGGCCTTTCAAAAATCCTTTGTTATCATTGGTAAATGCCTTAAGATTGTCCCTCCTTTGGGCATTTTTGTTACCATCTTGCAGACGTCCCAGTTTCACAGATAAATTCACTATTGCAGATACGTTTAACTGCCAACAGACTTTTTTTTCTTTTTGTTTATCTCCTTCTCGCTCATGCTCATAGCGGACAATGCGCTTTGAATCGACTCGCTTACTTTTCATTTTCAATTTAAGTAGCAAAAAAACCTCCAGCTAGGAACTTACAACGCTAATAGCTCCAACTCGAGCAAACGTGAGACTCATTGCATTGCAAATGCTTGTTTACTTTATCAGCAAAATATTCAACAACCAGCTGCAACTTTCCAGTTCTTATCCCTTCGATCATTGTCCTCTCTTTTACTGAGAGGGGTGTGGGCACCTCTACATTTTTCATGCCAGTAGTAGAGCACTCCTTGGTGTTACTACAAGTGTCAGCGATCAGGTGGGGGGGTCAGCCCTTTGCCTTCTGCAGCAAATTTTGAGCACTGCATGAGTGAATCAGAACCAGAAAAGAGATCCCTGCCAGAGCGTTCATCTTGCATCCGTGGCACCGGCTGGTGTCCTCTGGTCCCTCACAAGCCTCAGCAGAAGAACCGTCCAGCACCAGCCCTGCCCACCCCTGCCCAAACCACCTAGCCTCCCCACAGAGACCTTCTGATATTCAGGAAGTGAGTGCTCCCCTGCCCTCTTTGATTCCACCAGAATGAATAAAGCGTAAGCTTCAGTGACTCCTTCAGACCCACAGGTGAATCGATGTTAGCAGCGGTAAACACCTTAACCAGGGGCGACTGTGAGGTAACCGTGTTTTTGACTCCGGGTTTGTCTGGCTCAATAAGGAACCTTCATCAACGCTCATTTTGTGGCCAGGTGAGCAAGAATGACCTGTGTACCACTGGAACAGGTAACACACCTCTACCCCCAACTACATCAAGATGCTGCCACCAACCATCCGTCTCCTGGGAAAGCGAGGTAAGACTTCTTCAGGTGCGGTAACTCTAGCACATGAAGGGACCAGTGGGACCTTCAGGTCTCTCCCTTGTTTCACTGGAGACCAGATCTCAGCTAAGACGCAGAGGGATCTCTCCTGGACTTACAGAAGGTCAAACAGGCAACCACATTATGGTGGTCATTCTGACCCTGGCGGTCAGAGACCGCCAGGGGTAATGTGGCGTCCGTACCGCCAACAGCTGGCGGTACAGAGGCCTTTATTACGACTGCGGCGGTAGCGCTGCGGTCGCACCGCCGGGGACGGCGGTTTACAGCCGTTTTAGCCCCGGCGGTGATAATCCGCCAGGGCAGCACTGCAAGCAGCACTGCCCTGGGGATTATGACCCCCCTACCGCCAGCCTGTTTCTGGTGGTTTTCACCGCCAGGAAGAGGCTGGCGGTAAGGGGTGTCCTGGGGCCCCTGGGGGCCCCTGCACTGCCCATGCCACTGGCATGGGCCCCCTAACAGGCCCCCGGCCAGCTTTTCACTGTCTGCATAGCAGACAGTGAAAAGCGCGACGGGTGCAACTGCACCCGTCGCACGGCCGCAACACTGCCGGCTCCATTAGGAGCCGGCTCCTATGTTGCGGCTTCATTCCCGCTGGGCCGGCGGGCGCAAACTTGGTTTGTGCCCACCGGCCCAGCGGGAATGTCATAATGGGGGCCGCGTGAGTGCGGCCGCATTGGCGGCCACACAGCGGTTACCGCCTGGCGGGCGGCGGTAGCCACCCGCCAAGGTCGTAATGACCCCCTATGTGCGGATGTCAGACTATCTATGCAGGATGACCACAGTAAATGGTCTTCTCGTGGTCCAGGTTAGGATTAGCCAGCAGCTGTGTCACCATTTTATATTGCTTGACTAGTAAAGTTCTCTTTTTAGAAGATGATCCTTCATTACAAATAAACTCCCTGCATGACTGTTTCTCTCTGGGAGTTGAGGGTGAGATCCGAGTCCAAGGTCCTTACCTTTCTTTGTAGATTCTTGGTGGTGCCCAGCATTGATGTATGAAGGAAAGGTCTAAGACTGTCTACCTTCCGGGACTCCTCCTGGGCCTTGCGGACATGCAGGTAGGCCTGTAGGTCGTCACCACAGAAGAAGAAGCAGGAGATAGGAGGTGATCCATCAAAGGTTTCAAGTTAATGTTAAAATCTGTAGGTGAAAGGGTGAGCCCACAGTCCACCTGAGTGGAGGTTGATACAAAAGGGTCCATCCTGCGGCTTTACATTCACTGGGGGTGGTAGGTCAGCTCTAATGTACACCATCCTACGCACTGGGGCCACTCACAAAAACTGATATAACCAGAAGCCGTGATCCAGAGAGGAGAGGCCACGGACAGGCCAAGCAGCGTGAGCACTGACAGGGGTCCGTCTTCAGCCTCACCGATGATGTCAACCAGAATGCCCACCAACAAGTCCTCAGCCTGGTGTGTTGGACTAAACAATGGCTGAAGGAAACTGACAGGCTCATTCATGAGAGGCTCGAGCCTCCGGAGCGTCACTTTTTGCGACACAGCTGCGGCGCAAACCTCCCAATCATATCTATGAGGCCGTGCAATCTCACACTTCCCGAGCTGAGGTGCAACACGGAGACATGCCTTTATTTCGCCCATGTTTCCTCTTTCTATGTGTGCTGCATTCTGCAGCACTCATAGAAAGAAGAAAAAGCCTTTCTGGATTGCTGCTGTGCAGGAAGGTGCCCCTTCCTGCACAATAACAGTCCTTTATGGAACGCAGACATCCTTGCACCATGGCGCAAGCGTACCTGCATTGGCGCTGGGCTGCGGAAAAGGTGCCAGTGCAGGGGAAAGAGCAGGAATGCGCCGTATTGCATAAGCACCGTGCATTCCTGCCATTTCACATTGGCATAGACTTGGGGCACTGCCCTGCGCCAAAACTACGTAAATAACGGCCTGAGAATCTGTGGCTGGAAAGCCTGGCACGCTCCTACCAATGCTTGCTACAGAGTCCTAGATGGCCATTGTATCCCCGGCCTTGGCTGACAGTCATCGATAATGAGTTTGTAAGTGGTGGGATTGGTGTTGGTTTCTTTACCTCTCTAGGAAGGGAACCTACCAAAACTGAGTTTTGTGTGAGGGGAGGCCGCCAGCACCCTGGGGGTGCCAGGGCTTGCCGAGCATTTCTCAAAGTACAGATGGTTCAAGGGCCTTCGGTGACCTTGCATCTCAGCTGCTTCCACCAGTTGAAGGAGGACAGAGGCCCTTCTCCCTTCTGCTTGGCTCTGCTCTCACCAGAAGATTTGCAGCCATTTACTCATGAGGTGCTCAATGTCCTCCTGATGTCTTACGAAAGAGGAGACTGCCCATTGGAGTGGAGTTCAGTCTCCATGATCATTCTGTGCTTGGATGTTCTACAGAGGAATCACCTCTGTCCCTTGAGAGTGTAGTTTAGTCTCTATGTTCATTTAATGCTGGACTTCCCACAGAGGACTTCCCTCTATCCCATGAGAGTGGAGTTCAGTCTCTATGATCATTCAATGGTTAGAATTTATACAGAGGAATCTCCTCCATCGCACAAGGGTGGAGTTTAGACTTTATAATCATTCAGTGTTGTACTTTCTATAGAAGGGTCATCTCAATCAGATGACAGTGGAGTTTAGATTCTATGATCATTCAAAGGTTAGAATTTATACAGAGGAATCTCCTCCATTGCACCAGAACGGAGTTTAGCCTCTATGACCATTCAGTGCTTAGATATTTACAGAGGGATCACCCTAGTTTATTCTCTATGCTAGACTTTCTACAGAGGGATCATCTCTATCCCATGACAGTAGAGTTCAGTCTCTATGTTTATTCAATACTAAACCACAGGACTCTCACCACCAAACATTAAAGTGGAGTTCAGTTGTTACACTCATTCTTGCTGGACTTTCTATAGAGGGATCACCTCTATCCCATGGAAGCGGAGCTCAGACTTTACAGTCATTCAGGGCTTAGGCTTTCTACACTGGAGCACCTCTAACTTCTAACAGCGAAGTTGTGTCTCTATGATCATTCAGTGTTTGAACATTTTACAGAGAAACCACTCTGTCTCATGAGAGCAGATTTCAGTCTCTACACTCATTCAGTGCTTGGACTTTCTACACAGGTGTCCTCTATCCCACGAGACTAGATTTCAGTTTCTACACTCATTTAGTGCTTGGACTTTCTACAGCGGTGTCCTCTATCCCATGAGAGCAGAGTTCAGTCTCTACGATCATTCAGTTCTTGGACTTTCTAAAGAGGTGCCCTCTATTCTATGAGGGTGGAGTTCAGTCTCTATGATCATTCAGTTGTTGGACTTTCTACAGAAGGGGAGTTCAGTATCTATGATCATCCAATGCTTGGACATTCTATGGACATATCTATTCTTTACATGAGAGTAGAGGTCAATCTCTATGATCATTCCTTGCTTGGACTTTCTACAGAGGTGTCCTCTAGTCCATGAGGGTGGAGTTCAGTCTCTATGATCATTCAGTTGTTGGACTTTTTACAGAAGTGGAGTTCAGTGTCTATGATCAGCCAAAGTTCGGACTTTCTATGGAGATATCAATTATTTGCCATGAGAGTAGAGTTCAGTCTCTACGATCAGTCAGTGCTTGGACTTTCTACAGAGGGATCACTTCTATTGCATGAGAGTGGCGTTCAGTCTCTATGCTTATTCAATACTAGACTTTTCACAGAGCTGTCACCATCACCCATGAGAGTGGAGTTTACTCTTTACATTCATTCTATGCTGGACTTTCTATAGAGGAATCACCTCCATCCCATGCGAGTGGAGTTCAGACTTTACGATCATTCAGGGCTTAGGCTTTCTACAGAGGGAACACCTCTAACTTCTAAGAGTGAAGTTGTGTCTCTATGATATTCAGTGCTTGAACTTTCTACAGAGGTATCACCTCTATCTCATAAGAGTGGATTTTAGTCGCCACAGTCATTCAATACTAGACCTTGTACAGGTGGTCACCACCATCCTATGTAAGTGGAGTTCAGCTTGTACATTCTTTCAAGTGCTGAGCTTTCTACAGAGATACCACCTCTATCCCATAACTGGAGATCAGTCTCTATGATCATTAAATTATTAAATTATTGATATTTGTACAACAAAATCTCCTCAGTCTCCGTGATCATTCAGTGCTTGGACGTCCATGGATGTTTCACTTCTTTCCCATGAGAGTGGAATTCAGTCTCTACGCTCATTCAGTGCTGGAATTTCTACAGAGGGATTGCCTCCTTCCAATGAGAGTGGAGTTCAGCCTCTATGTTCATTCAATACTGGACCTTCTGCTGGGCCGTCACCACCATCCCATGAGGGTAGATTTCTTTCTTTACACTCATTCTATGCTGGTCTTTCAATAGAGGGATGATCTCTATTCCAAGAGAGAGGAGTTCAGACTTTACGATCATTAAGGGCTCAGGCTTACTACAGAGGGAGAACCTCTAACTTCTAAGATTGAAGTTGTGTCTCTATGAGCTTTCAATGCTTGGACATTTTACAGAGAAACCACCTCTATCCCAAGAGAGCAGAGTTCAGTCTTTACACTCATTCAGTGCTTTGACTTTCTACATAGATGTCCTCTATTCCATGAGGGTGGAGGTCAATGTCTATTATCATTCAGTTGTTGGACTTTCTCCAGAAGTGGAGTTCAGTGTTTATGATCATTCAGTGTTTGGACTTTCTACAGAGGTATCACTTCTATTGCACGAGAGTGGGGTCCAATCTCTATGATAATTCAGTGACTTGGACTTTCTACAGAGGTATCACTTCTGTTCTATGAGGGTGGAGTTCCATCTCTGTGATCATTCAGTTGCTGGACTTTCTACAGAAGTGGAGTTCAGTGTCTATGATCATTCAATGCTTGGGCTTTCTCAGGAGATATTAATTCTTTGCCATGAGAGTAGAGTTCAGTGTCTATGATCATTTAATGACTGGCCTTTCTACAGAGGTGTCCTCTATTCCATAAGGATGGTGGTCAGTCTCTATGATCATTCAGTTGTTGCAGTTGTTACAGAAGTGGAGTTCAGTGTCTATGATCATTCAATGTTTGGACTTTCTAAGGAGATATCAATTCTTTGCCATGAGATTAGACTTCAGTGTCTATTATCATTCAGGGATCTGTACTTTCTACAGAGGTGTCCTCTAGTCCATCAGGATGGAGTTCAGTGACTATGATAATTCAGTTGCTGGACTTTCTACAGAAGTGGAGTTCAGTGTCTATGATCATTCAATGCTTGGACTTTCTAAGGAGATATCAATTATTTGCCATGAGTGTAGAGTTCAGTGTCTATGATCATTTAATGCTTGGCCTTTCTATAGAGGTGTCCTCTATTCCATAAGGGTGAAGGTCAGTCTCTATGATCATTCAGTTGCTGGACTTTCTACAGAATTGGAGTTCGGTGTCTATGATCATTCAATACTTGGACTTTCTAAGGAGATATCAATTCTTATCCTTGAGCGTAGAGTGCAGCCTCTAAGATCATTCAGTGCTTGGACTTTCTACAGAGGGATCACTCCTATTGCCTGAGTGTCCTTCAGTCTTGACATGCTTCTAGTGCTGTTACTGTCTCCCAGGAGATCACCCCTGTCAGGTGACAAGGATTCCCATCCTGTGCTTCCATACTTTGGCCTCTACATATCATATTCAAGAACAACAGGCTGGTGAACCTCAAAGTTAGGTTGCACGCACCTGAGCACCACTGGTCCTTGTCTGGGAAGGGAGCTCCTAAGGAATTGAGACAGCTTACATTTTTGAAGCACCATATATGGATAAAGCACAACATCTTTCAAATGCAAAAAAACAACAAAAGGTGCCAATACCTTTGTGAAGACTCTGGGTGAGGCGGTCAGGCCGAATGGAAGGATCTGAAGCTGAAAGTGCCGGCGAGGACCATGAACCTCAGGAATGATTGACTCTCGACATAGACTGGCACATTAGGTATCTTGTAGATCCAGTGTTTCTAGATAGTCTCCCTTCATGAGGAGAGGAGTGATTGGCTGTAAGGACACTGTTAGAAATGGGGTCTTTGGTTGGCAGTCAGGTTACCCCCTGTCCAAGAAAGGGCCCTCACTCTAGTCAGGGTAAAAGAGAATCACCCTCAGTTAACCCCTGCTTACCCCCTTGGTAGCTTGGCACGAGCAGTAGGTTTAACTTCAGAGTGTTTGGTGTAAAGTATTTGTACCAACACAAACTCCATGAAAATGCTACAAAATGACACAACCCAGGTTTAGAAAAATTGAAAATATTTATCTAAACAAAACCAGACCAAAACAACAAAAATCCACATTACACAAGTCAAGTTATCACTAAAAATGCAAAAAGAGTCTTCATGTAATTTTAAACACAACACTAACGCTGTTAGAAAGAAAATGTACCTTGGGTGCATCAAAAATAACCCTGCACGGGCGAGTGTGCGTCAAAAAGGGCTTGTGATGTGTCGATTTCACTCATGAGTGAGATCTTGCGTTGTTTCTCCTTTAGTCGGGTCGGCGGGCGTCGGTTCTTCTCTCTACAGGAGAGCGATGCGTCGCTCCGGTCAGCACTCTTGGGTCCGGGCAGGCCTTGCGTGATTTTTTACATGCCCAGTGGTGTTTGCTTCGGAAATCCAGCTGAAAGATGATCCGAAAACCACGCAGCGCGGGTTGCGATCTCACCAGCTTCTGTCAGCAATGCTGTGCGTCGTTTCTCCAGCCCTGGGCACCGATCTTCGGGTCACGTTGCAGGCGAGCATCGTTTTTCAGCCGCAAAGTCAGCGATGCATCGATTTTTCAGCCTCAGATTGGAGTTGCGTCGATCTTTTCCCCGCACAGCGGTCAGTGCATGGATTTCTCACTCTTGGGCTGCCAGCTTCTCCTTTCAGGGACCTAGGAACTGGATGGGCACCACTTGGCAGGGTAGGTGTCTCTCCAGAGACTCCAGGTGCTGGCAGAGAGAAGTCTTTGCTGTCCTTGAGACTTCAAACAACAGGAGGCAAGCTCTAAATCAAGCCCTTGGAGATCTTCACAAGAAGGAAGGCAACACAAAATCCAGTCTTTGCCCTCTAGCACAGGCAGAAGCAGCAACTGCAGGATAGCTCCACAAAGCACAGTCACAGGCCGGGCAGCTCTTCTTCCTCAGCTCTTCAGCTCTTCTCCAGGCAGAGGTTCCTCTTGGTTTCCATAAGTGTTCTAAAGTCTGTGGTTTTGGGTGCCCTTCTTATACCCATTTTGCCATTTGAAGTAGGCTTACTTCAAAGGAAAGTCTCTCTTATTTGTGAAATCCTGCAGTGCCCAGGCTAGGCCCCAGACACACACCATGGGGTTGGAGACTGCATTGTGTGAGGGCATTCACAGCCCTTTCAGGTGTGAGTGACCACTCCTCCCCTCCCTCCTAGCACAGATGGCTCATCAGGAAATGCGGACTACACCCCAGCTCCCTTTGTATCCCTGTCTAGTGTGAGGTGCAACCAGCCCAATTGTCAAACTGACCCAGACAGGGAATCCACAAACAGGCAGAGTCACAGAAATGGTATAAGCAAGAAAATGCTCACTTTCTAAAAGTGGCATTTTCAAACACACAATCTTAAAACCAACTTTACTAAAAGATGTATTTGAAAATTGTAAGCTCAGAGACCCGAATCTCCACGTCTATCCACTCCCAAAGGGAAACTACACTTTTACAGATTTAAAGGTAGACCCCCATGTTGACCTATGAGAGGGACAGGCCTTGCAACAGTGAAAAACAAATTTAGCAGTATTTCACTCTCAGGACATATAAAGAACATTACTATATGTCCTACCTTAACCATACACTACACCCTGCCCTTGGGGCTACCTAGGGCCTACCTTTGGGGTGCCTTACATGTAAGAAAAGGGAAGGTTTAGTTCTGGCGAGTGAGTACACTTGCCAAGTCGAATTTACAGTTAAAACTGCACACACTGACACTGCAGTGGCAGGTCTGAGCGATGGTTACAGGGCTACTAATGTGGATGGCACAACCAGTGCTGCAGGCCCACTAGTAGCATTTGATTTACAGGCCCTGGGCACCTCTAGTGCACTTTACTAGGGACTTACTTAGTAAATCATATATGCCAATCATGGATAAACCAATTACATACACATTTTGTATAGGAGCACTTGCACATTAGCACTGGTTAGCAGTGGTAACGTGCCCAGAGTAACAAAAACAGCAAAAACAGAGTCCAGCACACATTAACAACCTGGGAAACAGAGGCAAAAAGTTAAGGGAGACCACGCCAAGGCTGAATAGTCTAACAGACACCACCTGAAAATGTTCCACCAATACAAACTTGTTTAGAGACCAGAGAATGAGTATGGGCCAAAACAACCCACCTGGCTTTGGAACCAAAAACAGAGTCAAGTAAAACCTCAAACCCTGCTGAGCTTCCAGCACTAGAACAATCACCTTTTTCCGTAGGAGTAAGTCAATTCCCACTTTGAGGTTCTGTAGCAAGGTGGCAGTATTATGTGGTATGACTGGGGAGTCTTCCCATGTAATACTAGCACATTAGTAGTGGACCTCAAGTTCACACTAATAAACCTTACCTCAGTCCTGGTAGTGCGGCAAAGGCCAGTTAGGCTACTTAGAGGAACATGTGTAAAGCATTTCACAATACCAGCATGGACGATAAGTAAATGACACAACTTGAAAGAAATCCACCACCAATTTAGAAAAATAAAGCTTACTTTTATATAAATTTAGACACCAAAACAAACTTTTTATGTTACATATAACCAGAGTTAAGAATTTTAGAAGTTTTGGAAAATACTGTATTTCTTGCAGTCAAACTGTTACCATTGAGGTAAATGGGGAAAACCAGAGTGTGCACTTGGGCACTTGCAAGGTGAATTCCCGGAAACCCACCTGGACTTAAGGTTCTGCGTGGCCCTAGACCACAAGTCAACAGTCAGTTTCTTATTACCTTGGCCAGGGAGTCCTAGTGCAGAGGTGCTATGGCTGCCTTTGATGCTGACAGGGTCAACTGCTTTTGGTACGTTTGCATGACATGACAAACTGGAACTTGGGGTTGGACACACACTCTACCCTTTGGATGTAGTAGGTTTTGGGGGACCAGGAATCAACAGTTGAAGTTTCTCCACCACGTCCGGTGGCTCCGGGTGCAGAGGAGGCTTCTAGCTGTCAATCACGGGTGCTGGACATGCCAAAGCTGCTTTGCTGCTTCCCCCCGAGGTCACTCTCTTCAGCATGCAGAACCACAGGAGAGGAGTCATTGCCGACATCAGTCTCTCTGCTGAGGGTCTGCTTTGGAGTCGGTGATGTCCAAGTGGCTGTCGGTTTCTAGATTGGTGACAGACAAGTCTTGGTAGCTGCAAAGATGGTCTATTGGCCCTTTGACAGCTTGAGGTTGTCCTGCAGGGAGTAGAGGCTTGAAACTTGGCAGAGACCTCACTCCCACTCTCTGAATGCTGGACACCGAGGCCCATATTTATACTTTTTTAGCGCCACATTTGCGAAGCTTTTTGATGCAAAATCGGTGCAAACTTACAAAATACAATTGTATTTTGTAAGTTTGCGCCGATTTTACGTCACAAAGTGGTGCAAATTTGGCGCTAAAAAAGTATAAATATGGGCCCGAGTTTCTTTAGGCTCACTCACACAGAGACTGTTGGGTCACACTTCAGTACAGCATTTACTCCTGCAGATGGCAGGATCCTAGCATCACCAGTCAGGGTAGTTTTCTTGGCTTCTGGGTGTCCAGTGGGGTCCCTCTTGCTGGGATCAATGAGCTTTCACCACGGGCACACGTTGGTCACTCAGTTCCAGTGGTGATCTCCTAAGGTCACTTCTGTGTCCTCTCTTCGCCCTGCGGCTGGAGTCCAGGTCCCGCAATCAGTGACAACATTTTCTTTGTGCCTTTTATTCTTTGCAATTAAAAACTGATGGTCTGGTGTCAGGGGAGCCCCATAAATCTTAGTTTAGGGGGCATTAAGGGTATGAGGGACAGTGCGCAATGTGCTACTGGTCCCTGCGGTTAGTCCGCCCCTGCAGTGACATCTTCCTGTGGGATGACATCACTTTCTACCCCGGACCCACTACTCCTAAAGGTTGCCAAGAAGGCAGAACCCTTCCTTGGCTGTACGGACCTCCTATCCCTCCCTAAATGTGTGGCTAGCCTTCTGGAAGTGTGCATCTCCTGCATAGCTAATTTTCCACCTATTGACATACAGGGTTGTGGGCTTTGTCCTCCACTGGAGGGATGAGTAAATACATATCAAGATAGGGGGAAGTCTTTGAGGCTTATCGCCTAGATTACCTTTCTCACTAGCCATCCTGGGAGCGGGGAGGTGTGACCTCCTGCCTGCCCAGGCCCTCTGTCTGCGTCCTGGGAAGTGCTAGCACAACCAGCAGGACAGAAGACTCTTGTCTGTGGTGGTAGAGGCTCAAGAGAGCCCGCCAAAGCAGCGGAGAGCTTGGTAACTTGGTGAGCTCCCAATAAAGGTGCCACCAGGGCACATGCTAATTAATCCTGGGTGCGGGCATCTTGCTCAGGGTTAAAAAGCAAGGTGTTTGATACCAAACATAGGGGGATTCAGCAGAGCTATTAAATGTTATCCTATGGACTGCTGTTTACTCGTGGTAGCATTGCATTTTAAATAATATCACAGGGTCATATGTGCTCATACATATATGTCCTCACTCCTAGTTCAGTGCAGCCTGCCTCCTGGGCTATAGGAGGCCTGCTTTAGGGGTGGCTGACCTGTCTATATGCAGTAAGGGGACTCTGCCTGCACCTGGTGTGGGCAGAGTTGCACTCGGGCAGCAGGCTGCTTGTGCAGGCTGACATGGCAGCTCTACAGTCTCACTTTTACTCAGGTCACACAGGGTGGCACAATCAGTGCTGCAGCCCCGGTGACCCCTTTACCACCTTTGTCCTGGGTACCACTGGTACGAATTACTAAGAACCTACAGAGGCGGAAAAACCTTTGCCAATTGGCCTGCGCAATTTTAAGGTATAATTTAGGTAAAGAGCATTGGTGCTGAGGCCTTGTTAGCAGGCCTCAGCACATTTATAGGTCAAAAGCAACAGCATCCAGCAGCAGAAAGTGGGGCAAAAAGTGGAGGGGGCGTCTGCAAAGAGCTCAGTTTCTTACAGATTCTGTAACTGTCCTGGATCCATTGGAGAAGGCGTAGGTCTGAAGCATGGAGGAGCAGACTGATCTTTGAACTGAATCTGATAGCCATGTTCCACTACGGAAAGGACCGAGACATCCTTCACTGCTCACTTCCACTGGGGAAGAAAGTCTCTGAGGCTCGTGACCATCTTTCCATTCCTTAATCAGCATATTCTTACTGACCTCATGAAAAGGCAATCAGACCACCTTAATAGTGTAATAGTGCGCCAGAAACTCATCCTCTTCAAGACTCAGGCCTCAAACCCCATCTGATCCCTGATATGAGACAAGACCTCCCTCAGCTGCTCAGATCTGCCCATACAGTCATCAGTCTCATCTGCTCATCATCCAACCTCCGACGCTTTGCAGGGACCTCCTTTTCCTGTAAAGCAGAATCCACAGCCTCCTTAATCAAGGACTGCAAGTCTGCACGGGAAA
This sequence comes from Pleurodeles waltl, assembly GCF_031143425.1. Classification (NCBI taxonomy): domain Eukaryota; kingdom Metazoa; phylum Chordata; class Amphibia; order Caudata; family Salamandridae; genus Pleurodeles; species Pleurodeles waltl. Next base: position 12,673,330 of record NC_090446.1, read on the forward strand.
TATGCAGTAATTCTCCAGGCTTCTGCTGCTCAGGAGACTGAACATGTTTCTACTTCTCCAAACGTTTTGCCACAGACTGTCACCAGGACGTACAGCAACATGTCTGCTTCCTGTATATAGCCATCACCAAGAAAGCAAGTCTAATCTTACGAGAATCCGGTTGCCACAAGAAGAAGCAGCCAAACTCCCTCCTGAACACTATAGCAGCGCTGGAACTTTGCCGAGGAGGAAGAGGAGGTGGGCAGCAGCTGTGTGCTGCATTCAATCAGGGCAGGAGCCCTTTAAATTCACGTAAGCGCTCCCGCTCCGCGGGACGCGCTGGAACTTTGCCGAGGACGAGGAGGAGGTGGGCAGCAGCTGTGTGCTGCATTCAATCAGGGCAGGAGCCCTTTAAATTCACGTAAGCGCTCCCGCTCCGCGGGACGCGCTGGAACTTTGCCGAGGAGGAGGAGGAGGTGGGCAGCAGCTGTGTGCTGCATTCAATCAGGGCAGGAGCCCTTTAAATTCACGTAAGCGCTCCCGCTCCGCGGGACGCGCTGGAACTTTGCCGAGGACGAGGAGGAGGTGGGCAGCAGCTGTGTGCTGCATTCAATCAGGGCAGGAGCCCTTTAAATTCACGTAAGCGCTCCCGCTCCGCGGGACGCGCTGGAACTTTGCCGAGAAGGAGGAGGAGGTGGGCAGCAGCTGTGTGCTGCATTCAATCAGGGCAGGAGCCCTTTAAATTCACGTAAGCGCTCCCGCTCCGCGGGACGCGCTGGAACTTTGCCGAGGACGAGGAGGAGGTGGGCAGCAGCTGTGTGCTGCATTCAATCAGGGCAGGAGCCCTTTAAATTCACGTAAGCGCTCCCGCTCCGCGGGACGCGCTGGAACTTTGCCGAGGAGGAGGAGGAGGTGGGCAGCAGCTGTGTGCTGCATTCAATCAGGGCAGGAGCCCTTTAAATTCACGTAAGCGCTCCCGCTCCGCGGGACGCGCTGGAACTTTGCCGAGGAGGAGGAGGAGGTGGGCAGCTGCTGTGTGCTGCATTCAATCAGGGCAGGAGCCCTTTAAATTCACGTAAGCGCTCCCGCTCCGCGGGACGCGCGCGGGCGGCGCCCGGGCGAAGCCCGGGCCAAGGGCGGGCCCGTCCTTGCCTGTCATTGCCAGGAAGAGGCAGGGCAGGGCCACCCCCCTGACATTTACCTTTAACTGTGGTCCCAGATAACCACTTTCCATTTGACTGCCCGAAGGACAAACTCAAGCCTATTTACACTGCGGTGGGGTAGCTTTCCCCCAAAGCTCTAGGCCTCTACCTAGCTAGTGGTCAATTACCAATATTAACCTGTCTTTGCTCGCCCCGCTGTGATCTTACTTGAATCTCCCACTAAATTTAAGGCCCCTGGTTTTTAGCAAAATGGGTCGACGACGTGGGGGGGGGTTGGACGGGAAATTGCACTCTAACCAAACCCTGGACGGCTTTTTACAAAAGGCCGTTGGGGAACTTGAAAGAGAAATAGAATTAGTGCAACGTCGTCTTGCTGCCCCTCCTTCTGCATCCATTAGTTCAGCCCATGATAGCCCAGTCTCACGGCCCCACCCGCGACTAGAGCTCCAGTCTGTCCCGATTATCCATTCCCCTTCTCCGTCCAAAATTCCTCAAGAGATCCAAGATGACACTCCAATTGCACCTGCCATTTGTGCCGCACCAACTTCATTGGTCCAGTGTCCCCCAATAGAAGGTTCCCTTACTTTAACTGAATCTAATACCAAAGGGAAAAGGAAGCGTAGGGAACCTGTCCTCAAAAATAAACGATCTAGAACCTTGAGTCCCTCTAATCTGGCCCAACCTTCTATTAATGAAATGGCATCAATCTCCTTACACAATACCAATAACTCCCATGCAAATGAGTTTATTAGGGATCTCATAAGAGATGAGCTCTCTAAACTACTTCTTCCTATCTCCAACCGTCTTCAAATAATTGAGGACAAACTTGAAAGTCTTACGAGCAGTCAGCTACCAACAATTTCTTTACCTGTAGAAATTCATCCTAATCATGACTCTACTGTTGCCATTAGTCACACTGGCCAAATTCCCAAAACTTTTCCTCCTATTCTAAATCACGACTGGCCTAGTTCTGCTAAAACCCCCAGCATCCTGACGAACAAACCCCATATGGCCTTAGCTCCCTTATTAAAAGGAACCGCCTCATGGAACAATCCAGCAACTAATTCAGGAGACGGCCCCCCCATTAGGGAATCCTCACAGCCAGCATACCAGAAGAAGAATAAGAGTAGGGACTCTCAAGAACCCAAAGTGCTTCATTTACCACCTGAATCATGTCCTTATGTTCTTATTATATCAAATGTTCCTGAACTCAAACCTCATTTTTCCGAATCCTTCACCGAACTCAAAAATAAGGTTATCCACTGGTTGCACGTGAATGCAGGGTTTGCTTTTTCCATGTCATCTTCAATACTGATGGTGAGAAGGGTAGGGTGGGTGGGCCCTCTAGCGAAGATCGGTTTTGGGGATTGTATCGTCATTAATTTTAATTCCCCCGATCTTGTCCAACGACTTTCTTTAAATGCCAACAGACTTTACCCTACAACTGGCAAAACTTCTCTTTGCAGGTTACAAGTGTTCTATCCTCCTTCTATGTCGTCCTGGAGTACTCAATTACCACCATTACACGGGGCCGGCTCGGCTACTCACACACTGCCTACCCCCGTAATTGGTTCTAGACGTCCTCTATCCTCTCTCTCCGAGGCAGACTGACTAGGAGATGCCTTTCAGGATGCGGTATTGTCTAACTGCGAAGCTGAGTCCATTTGCCCTATTGGTCTTAACATCTCGGCCGATTTTGTTGTCTCGGGTTCACCCAATAGTTTAATATGCCAAGCATCTGAGGAATGCATTTCTAATCAGTCAAACGCTCCCTATACCTTGGGTCACATCTGCATGGCCAACCCATCAAATCCAAACACCATTGAGGATATACCCAGCGAGGTTTTAAAGACTCAGAGTGAGAAATCTTCTGATCTTAATCCACCCGAGGGAAGCACCATGGTCCTTAACAGTCCCCCCCCTAGTATTCTATATGCCCAGAATAAAGTTGGGTCCTCATGCTCAGAGGATCTCGATAAGGTGCTCAGCTGGAATATAGCTGGATTGGAAAGCAAATTACACAGCCCAGGTTGGGGTAACCTTATTGATGATCACTTGATTTGTCTTTTTCAAGAAACATGGGCATTAGAACCCAAATATAGACTCGGTTTCAAAAGCTTTTGGGTTCCGGCCCGTAAGTCATCTTCTGGGAGACCTTCGGGAGGGTTGCTCGTGTGGCTAAATATTTCTCTCAGGTGCAAGATAGAAGAATTAGACACTGGTTGCCCGGACTTGCAAGCCCTATTGTTAATGATTTCTGAAGAAAAACCCCTCCTTTTAATTAATATCTATAACAGGAATGTGAGTCCCCACTTTGAGTCTGACGTTCTGTCAAACTTGGACTATGTTCTTAAAAGTAATCCCCCCTCTTTTGTTTTAATTGGAGGAGATTTTAATGTTACCTTCGAACCTAATCCTTTAGTCCAAGGAATTTGTAAAGAAGAGGATGCCCATTGGGGCATCCCCCAGTTAGTCTCCAACAAAAAAACAAGATTGAACAAATCTGCACGCTTTTTGGCTGACATCGCACTAGCTCATGGCCTCCGAGCCTGTAATGGCCGCTCACACTCGGATGCTATTTTGCGACCCACTTTTAGGCGCGGAGAACATAGCAGTCGCATTGACTACATACTTCTTGATATCCGTCTTTGGTGTTACATGGTAGATATGAGGGTAGATGAGCAGCCCGTGAGCGACCACGACCCCCTGATTCTATCAACCAGAGGTCTTTTTCCTTCGTTTATAGTGCCTCACTCTAGGTCCAATGTGTCCCAACTGGCCCTAACCAATAATAGACGCAATCTAAAATGGGAATCTGTTATCTCCTCTCCTAAACATTTAGCATCTATTTACAGCTTGCTTGCGAATCATATGGAGTGTATGATCCGGTTAGATGAGTCCGAGGAGGGCGATAGCCTTCTTACAGCCCACACTGATCTGTTCCAATCTTTAAAACAATTTTTCACAAAAGAGACTGTTAACAACTCCAATAAAAAACACAATGCCCCTTGGTTCAATAATTCCTGCAGAACAGCACAACTAGCTCTCCTGGATGCAATTAAAGAAGGCCATGCTGCGACGCTGAGAATAGCCAGAGGCGCTTATAAGAAGGAATGCTCAAAGGCACGCAGAAGTTGGGAGGAGGCCAGATGGGCCACTATCCTGGTTTCAGCCTCATCTAATAATACTTCCAAGTTTTGGAAACTAATAGCTGATAATGACAGTGACTCTCCAGCCGCGCCTGGCTCTACAATCCTCTCAGCAACTTGGGTAGAGCATTTTGGGCAACTTTATGGAGGTCCACCAGAAGTTTCTCTGTGGCCCCCCAATGATTCAACAAACCAAGAGATCATTCCAATTTCTTTTTCTCTTTCCGAAACTAGAGCTGCAATAGACTCCCTGAAATGGGGGAAGGCTCCTGGCCCAGATAAAATTCCAGGTGATCTATATAAATCTAGACCTGATATATGGGCTCCCTACCTCAATTTTATCTGCAATACTATTGCAGCAGGCGCTCCAGTTCCATCTACTTGGAAAGGGGCAGAAATTGTACCGATCTTCAAAAAAGGAAATCCAAACATTCCGGCTAACTACCGTCCAATTAGTCTCCTCGATAACTTCCAAAAAATTTATGCGAAACATCTTCTGTCCCACCTTGAGGAATGGATTATTGAGTCTGAAGCCCTTTCTGATTTACAAGCGGGTTTCAGACCCGCTGTGAGCACAGTTGACCAAGCTCTAAGATTTATGTCAATAAAATGGAAGAATGTCGACCTGGGGGGGGGTAACCTTTACGTGGTCTTTATAGACCTAAGAGCCGCATTTGACCTGATCCCCAGGAATCTGCTGTGGTCAACTTTATCAAACATGGGAGTGCCATTTGGCCTCCTGAAACTCATAGCCCAGTTGCACCAAAATACCTTTGCCCAAATCAGGTGTGGACAAGGGGGCGAGCTGACTGACCCTGTAGCTATCAAAAAAGGAGTTAGACAAGGTTGTGTTTTGGCACCTACTCTTTTTCTGCTCTACATTAATAATTGCATCCACTACCTAGAGAACTGCATAAATGATTCTCCAAAACTAGGTGGGAAAAAAATCCCCTGCCTGCTTTATGCAGATGATACGATCCTACTATCAAAATCGCCAATGGGAATTCAACACCTAATTAACCAGTTCTGTGCTTACTGTAGTGATTATGGTTTAGATGTAAACATTAAGAAAACTAAATTTATGATATTCACTACCTCTAAAAAACGACTGCGTACTAATATTGAGATGAATTCGACCCCATTGGAGAAAGTTGAAGAGTTTGATTATTTGGGTTTCAGATTATCTACATCAGGCAAATGGAAGGCAGCTATTGACAAAGGGGCTCTGATCATAAGCCAAAGAGGTGGGGCCTTAGTCCGCAGATCTAGAAAGGCACCGAGCCCCCCTCTGAACATTCTTGCGGAGATTTATAATGTTCAAATCAGAGCAGCAGCCCTATATGGAGCGGAACTTTGGGGGTCCCATAAAAACCTGGACATTCTGCAAACTAAGGAAAATATCTTCCTTAGGCAGGTGTCCAGGTTAGGTACGGGCACTCCAATGACCCCTTTAAGGCTTGACCTTGGTTTAAATGGCATTAAAACCATAGCGGCCTTAAGACCCCTTTCCTACTGGATTCGTCTATGGAAATCTGCTGAACTAGAACCATATAGGCTGGCTATAAGAGAGTTGATAGCCGCCCCTAAGGCATTGGAGAGAATCCCTTGGCTGAAAGAGATGAAAATTGCCTGGGACAAAATGGGTCTTCCCCATTATTGGAATCACCCGGATCAAATCCCTGACAAGGCTAGGAGATTTGTTACGAACAGATATTGGGAGAAAGTTAACGAAGATTCCCTGCACCAAAAGAGGGCGGGTAGGTTAACAATGGATTTTCTTCAAATTAAGCATGAACCCTGGGCTGAGATTTTCCTGAACCTCCCTATCCCTCCGTATGCCTGTGCTCTATACCTGCAGTTAAGATATGGCACATTGCCTACCAATGGTTTCACGGCCCATTGGCCATCTAACATCGCTACAAATGATAGGTGTATCTTCTGTCAACATTGTAAAGAAACATCAGAGCATGTATTATTCTTCTGCCCTTTGTACAAGACACCAAGAAAGAGGTGGATTATTCCCCTCTGTAAAAACATGTCATTTCAGGACAGAGTAACAGCCATTAGAATCTGTACGCATGATTTTTCTCCCAGGGTTGCCATTCCAGTTACCAAATATTTATCGGAGGCCTGGTACATCCGTCGCAAGTTCATTGCACCCAAAGGCTCCTGAGCCATTTCTATACTTGTCTTTAGAAGGATTTTAATCTTCTCTTTTTATCCTTTTTGTATTGTTTTTAGTTGGAAATTTCCATTATGAATTTGTTGCCTTCCTTATGACTACCAAGACTGCACAAGCTCATATAGCCTTCTCATATAGTTTTCCTGTTGTTTTTTTTGATTGGTACTCTGATAATGTTTTCTTTTAGTCCAATCAGATTATTTTTTGTCTTTTTTGTCTTCTGGTTGTGCATACTGGTCCTCCAGACAAAAAGTCCTATATTTTAGTTTTTAGCTCTGTCCCCTTTTTTACTATATCTATTCATGTTTTATTTTATTGTATTTATATATTTGATGAAATGCTCTGTTTTGTTGTTCTTATTGCTACACTGTTTTGACGTTTATTGGTTTTACATTGTTATCATGTTTTTATTACATCCTTTTTTTTAAGTATGATTGTTATTATTATCTTAAATGGACTAGATTTCTAGACCGAATGAACTTAATAAATAAACACTATAGCAGCCCCCTGCCCCAGTTTGGCACATGAGCAGGGAGCACGTTCAAAGAGCGGGGGAAAATCATATTGCCGCCTGCTCCAGCCAAGGTGGCCCATCACGCACACGTAGCGCATGCAGTCCAAGCAAGTGCAATATAGCAGTAAAACATAATGCATATCCATAAAAACATATATAGAAGAAGTGAACTAGTGTGCTCACCTGCTTTCAGTGACAGGAAACAAAACAGAGAAGGCAGGGGAAGGAGTTGTCAAATATGGAAAAAATGTGAAAATAGAGAAGGGATGTCTGTGCTACTGCTGTCAGTGTAGGATCAAACCTTGTTCGTTAGGACTGGGATGAGGAGGATCCCATTTGTGGGCAATGGAGTGCCACAGGCTTCTAATGCCTGGTAAAAGCCCGGAGCACCAACATTGCAATGTTTGTCTCACAGCAACAGTGTGAACAGAGGCCTCACTGTGCCCAATAGGATGTCAACTCCTTCAGGCTCGCTGAGGACTTTGTTTTACTAATTAGAAAATTCTGCTCTGATTTGGCGAAATGTTTGAATAGCCTTAAAGCCTCACGATGCTGGGCTATACCAGCCGTTAAAGGCCCGCTTCCTTTTTAGTGCTGGAGCAGGCCTTTAATGGCCGGTATAGACCGCTACGGCAGGCAATAAAGCTGTAGTGAAAAAATCAAGCGTGACACAAAGAAGATGTGTAGCACATCATCCACGCCCACTCAGCAGGAGGGAGGTAAGGGTGTGGTATGTAGTTGGTGATGCACTTTGTGGCACACTCTCCTCTGAAATGGCCACTAAATTTGCACAGACCTGCAGTTTGTACTGAAAAAAAATGAACACTGAAAGAATAAACAATGGAAATCAGTTTTCACTTATAGACCCAGTCGATTTGGGCAAAGATAATTATGTCCCTGGGCAAGATTTCATTGGTGCCCTGCCTGGTCGATATTTTCAAAATGAACAATTCATTTTGTAGGGAGCCACTGTAATTCTTATTTACATTAAACTATCAAACAATTCATTAATTATTTCATATGAGTCAGCTATCATAATAAGAGTATTCACAATACAAATTATTTTTCTTTTGCACAGATTACATGATATATGTTCTACAACCATTATGATAGTAACGCGTGTCGAGCCGACATCCGCCCTCTGGCACTCGAAACTGTTTCCTCGTTGCTGAAATAAAGAACAAGTATTATTCCTTCACAGCATCGCTCCACATCTTCTTAAAGTTACATACTTTTGTCATCACTCAGAACATCATTCGTGTTTATTTAACGTGATTTCAGCCACAACAAAATGAGTTAAGCAATAGTTACAGAAAACCCACCATGGTTATAATATTCACTGCCAGCTCATAGCAGAATTGTGTACAACACCGGTATAACCTTAATCCTGAAACAGCATGCATGTGTGTCAGAATCACATTCGCCATTTGGTGGATGTGTAATTCTAAGGGAGGTGTTCATCTTTACCCCGGGAAGGGACCCCTTCCTGCACAAAAACGATCCGGAGAGGACTCTGAGCACTTTAACACTTGCTAACCACTGCTAAAGTGCATGTGCTTTCTCCCCTACAACTTGGTATAATTAGCATACACTGTTTGGTTTATTTAATTTACCTGTAAGTCCCTTGTAAAGTGATATAACATATACTGATGGCCTTTAAATTAAATGCTTCTAGCAGGCGAGCAGCACAGATTGTGCCACTCAAGAAGTAGCCTTTCAAACCTGTCTCAGGCCTGCCACTGCAGGGCCTGCGTGTGCAGTTTTCTGCCACACTGACTTGGCAAATCAAACTACTTGCCAAGGCCTGAACTCACTTTTTGCTCCACCTAAGTCACCCCTAAGGTAGGCCGTAGATAGCAGTATGGGCAGGGTGCTGTCTATGTAAAAGGTAAGACATGTCTATGTACTACATGTCCCAGTAGTGACAAACTGCCTAGTTTCTCACTACTCTGAGTGCTGCTCCTCTCATAGGATTGCATTGGAAATGCCCTGACATATGTCTAAGTGGTAAATTCTGATCTATGAGGAACAGCGTGGACATGTTTAGCTTGTTTGGAACGGTAGCCAGAAATCCGGCTTATTGGTGTAGGTGGATTTTGTATTACCGTTGTAGAAATTACAATTTTAGAAAGTGGTCATTTCTCTGTGCTTATAACTCAATTGCTTTGCAGCCTGATTCCAATCCACGTCTGGGGAGAGTGAGAGCTCCACTTAGTACATACCTTCCAGACAGCCATCACACCGGAGGGGCTGGGTGTGACAGAAGAGGCCTCTGCATACTTAGAGTCATCCTGGGCTGGGGAGAGGGAGGGTCGTTCACACCTTACATGTCAATAGGCTGTGTCCTGCCCTCACACAATGGACTGATTACCTCCTACTGAAGTCTGGAGACAGGGTTGGCTTGAAAGGCTGCTGTACTTCACTTGAAAGGGTCCCTTCGAAGTTACCCCCTGAACAAAGGCATTTTTGAGTATAAGTAGAAGAGACTCTGGGCCTGATTACAACTTTAGAGGAGGTGTTAATCCGTCCCAAATGTGACGGATATACCACCAGCCGTATTACAAGTCCATTATATCCTATGGAACTCGTAATACCGCTGGTGGTATATCCGTCACATTTGGGACAGTTTAACACCTCCTCCAAAGTTGTAATCAGGCCCTCTGTCCCTGATGAAAAGAGCACTTTTGAAACAGGGACCGGACCTCTGTGAGAAGGACTAGTGGACTGCAGGAAGGACTCACCTGGTCTGCTCTTCTGTTTGGTGCCCTGATGCATGGTGTCCGCTGGGTGGCATTGTTACCCTGCTGCCAGGACTCCTTGTCTTGGACTTCCCTGGCACTGTTTAAGCTGGTGTGCTGGCCTGCCTGACCCCTTTAGTGCCCCCCCATTGAGAGTGTCTCTCCAGGAGCCCAGCACAGGGAGAGCGCTGTTTGACTGCTTCTCAATGCTTTTATCTGTTCCTGACAGCGCTTGGGGAGCACTCTGTACTCTCCCCTGGAATTGTCTGGTGAACGCTCAAAACCGAGCGTGGGCCGCCACCAGGGGAGCAAAAGCAGGAGCTGTGTCTACTAATTCCAGGCAGCTGAGGTCCCGACACCCCCACCCCAACTGCTTGAGTGGCGTGGTGCAGCACAACATTTCACTGGCCCAGCTCAGCTTGACCCAACAACCTCCGCACTACGCCAGGATCTTGTTATCCCCTCACAAGGCCGCACAACTTTGCTTCAGACACCACCTAGGGATATCCCAACTGTTGAGTGCGGGTAACAGTGTTGTGAATTTGATGAGCGAGGTTGCTTGCATACCCTAGCCCCGCCCTCACTGATGATGCTGGCAGCAAGACCGAGACGAGCTTCACAGGGCAGTGCTAACACTCGCGGGCAGCTACGGGAGAGCATCGCTGCACCAGGGAAGACTGAATGAGGCCTTACCACCAAGCCTTACCTCAGGAGCCCCCCACGTGGGTACATATCTTAGAGGAGCGCAGGTCTTCATAGCCGGTGACGCTACAGGGGAACTTCAATGGGACCCAATTATTCCCAGGAACCAGCCGACTCCCACAGACACATTACCGCACTAACCCCAATATAACCCTGACAGGAGTGCCGGAGTTTTTGCGCTTCACTAAGCTTGGCCATGAGATCTTCCATCACCATAAATTGCCAACAAGGAGCGCAGGCCTGCTGGTACTCCACAGGTGACCCCTCACTCCTGCGATTCACTCATGATGTCATTTTTGGGGGTTCGATACTATGATTCATGTGCCGGTTCTAGTCTGAAGGGTGGGGACCTCTGAATCTGCTGTCTCACTCTGAGGGCTAATTCTGAAATATACTGTGGTGGTCATGCCCTTAGGGAAACCCTTAGCGATGTATCTGCTTACTGCTACATGTCATGCCTTGAGATAATATTGTTGTTGATGTTCACAACGCTAGGATACCACATAGCGTTCCAGTGATTACCTAATGTGTACCACGTTTATTATGAATGACATATGGATTCTGTGATATATAAATGGCTATAAAAATCTACAATATAAGAGGCATATTTTCATACGTAATCCTGTGTGGAGTCTCCTTGGTGGTGTATTTATTGTGTCACTGGTGTGAGTGTGTTGCACAAATGCTTTACGCATGACCTCTGAAGATAGGCTTGACTGCTCTTTGCCAAGCTACCAGGGGGTCAGCGCAGGCATCTTTAGAGTGTAACTTACCCTGACTAGAGTGGAGGTTACTGCCCGGTCGAGGTGGCTACCCGAGCCAACCAGGAACCCATTTCTAACATGGAGTAAGGCAACCCAGCGCAATTGCTACACTGCCTTACTCTACCCTGTAGTGGGGCATTCCATGGGCACTGCAGTGGGCTTTCCCATGCAACACCCATGGGCTTTGACGCTTCCCCAGATTTTCTTAATAACATAAACCTTGGACAGCGTCAAAATCTTCCCCTCTCCCAGAAAAGGCGAGATGAAGAGAAATATTTTTATTTCCTCTTGGTTTTTTTTCTTTCCAAGTGTGCTGCATTCTGCAGCACAATTAGAAAGAGGAAAACATCTCTCTGGTTTGTTTTTGTGCAGGAAGGTGCCCCTGCACCAAAACAACGCTGCCTGCAATGTAGGCACCCTTATTGTGCACCACCATGGGGGAAAGGACAGGAATGCGTCTTATTTCATAAATAAGGTGCATTTCTGCCCTTTAGCGTTATTTTATTTTATGGGGAATTGGCGTAGGGCAGCACTGCAACTCTTGTTCCTGCGCTGCCCTGCACCCCTTGCCCATGAATATGTCCATAGTTTTACTTGTGAGAATTCTAACTAAATCTTAATGAGCATCTCGGGTTCCAACACCAAGGGAAAGCACTTACCTACGGTCTTCAATCTGGACCCGATGCGTCAGTTTCTTGTAAATGAGGCTTTCTATTTAAGTACTCTCCAAACCGACTAAACATCAGGACCTGTTATAGTGTTGCCGGGACTTCAAGGTTGAAATCTTTCCTACCAGGATCCATAGATCCCAAGTGGGTTTTGATTTTGAGTCGAGTATTACAAGTCTATGTCATTATGCTAAACTCCCAATCTCATGTCAATACCAATGACATTGTTTTTCATTTACATTCGTAGATTGGTGATGTTCACGCTTCAACTCATTAAATGAAATGCACATAGAATGCAAAAAGATTTATTTAAAAAAGTCAAAAACTTCTCAGACTGCTTTGTGGTGAAGGTTAGTTTCAAACCCTTAGGCCCATATTGATACTTTAGCACCACATTTGTGTCATTTTCTGATGCAAAAGTGGCTCAAACGTACAAAATACAATTATATTTTGTATGTTTGCACCGCTTTTGCGTAAAAAATGACGCAAATGCAGCGCTAAAAAAGTATAAATATGAGCCTTAATGTCTTTTTTTCTCACTTAAGCTAAATTCCAATATATCCTTATGCTATGCAAGGGTCACAGTCCAGAGTTTTTCCAAAATTATATACATGGTTTTTCAACTTAATTCACAAAATTGTGATTATCACACTCCAATTTGTGAAATTAAATTAGCACAGAAATTAGAAGGATTCTTTAAAACGAAAAAAGACCCTTTTGACATTTTGTGGTAAGGACTAGGGGCCAGATGTAGGAAGCACTTTGCGAGTCGCAAACGGCAAAATTTGCCGTTTGCGACTCGCAAATGCGTGATTCCTATGCAGAAATGCATTTTGCGAGTCGGGACCGACTCGCAAAATGCATTTCCGAATCGCAAATAGGAAGGGGTGTTCCCTTCCTATTTGCGATTCGCAATGGTATGCAATTCCATTTGCGACCGCGTATGCGGTCGCAAATGGAGTCGCAGTTACCATCCACTTGAAGTGGATGGTAACCCATTCGCAAACGGGAAGGGGTCCCCATGGGACCCCTTCCCCTTTGTGAATGGACCCCATATTATTTTTTCAGGGCAGGGAGTGGTCCAAGGGAAAATTCCGAAACTAAAGGTTTCGGAATTTTTTGAAATGCAGCTCGTTTTCCTGTGAGGAAAACGGGCTGCACCTCAAAAAAAAAAAAACTTTATTTAAAAGGCAGGTCGCTAACATGGAGGCCTGCTGACGTCAGCAGGCCTCCATGTTAGCGAGTGCCTATACTCGCAATGGGGTCGCAAACTGCGACTCACCTCATAAATATTTATGAGGTGGGTCTTTGCGACCCCATTGCGAGTTGCAGAAGGTGTCTGAGACACCTTTCTGTATGTCAAATTGCGACTTGCAATTTGCGAGTCGCACAGACTCGCAAATTGCAAGTCGCAATTTGATTTTTTCCTACATCTGGCCCTAGTTTCGAATACTCGAGTATTTCTCAGCTCACCCACCTACATGTCAACAAATCTTTTAAGCTATGCAAGTGTTACTTACTCGGACGTGCTCCGACCGACGTATATTATCCAAGAATTTGTGCTTTCCTGTCTGCTGATATATTGTGAATGATGTGTAAGGTTAATTTAATTTTTTTTTACATTTTGTTGTGTTTTACAAAAAAATGCCATTCTAACTGCTTTTCCTTTCACTCTCCGTGTACCTCGTCAAGATGCTTACACGGTTCATTTTGCAAAATGCTCTCATTTCGGTGCCCGAGAAAGAAAAGTAAACAGCCATTTCCAAGTTAAAAGAATAAACATTCATCTGACATCAGACCCTAACTCACATTCGAGCTCTGTCCTTTAAGGCACAGAAGGTGTGACAAGATGAAAACACAATTTAAAGGCGTCTTTACTGCTCATTCACCTACTGAACTCCAGCATGGGTATTTTGGGAGCAAAATAATTATAATAACCTGTAGATGGCGCTGTGTTCCTTCTTTGCCTATTGGCCCGCACAAGCCTAACTCCTCAGCGACCACGGTTTTGTTATGAATGGCTCTCAGGCTCAGGGCCACTGGAATTATGAGCCAGGAGAGGGCCAAATAATGCGGCAGGATTGAGTAAATTATGTGACACGTAAAGGAAAAAAAATGTGGCACATTTTGGAATAGTATTACAATTTTATTTGTCATTTTTCAACTTGGTAATACTGTCTGGGCATTGGCAGCCGCTCATTAGTACCAGTTTAGCATCCAAAAGTAGCAATGAGCGACAAAAGTGACCAGTCCAGCTTTGCGAACGGCCTTCCACTGCGCAGAAACACGTCTTGCAGCATTTTTAATATAACTTTTTAACCGGTTGAGCTAGAAACAAAATTTACTTTTTTTTGTTCAAATGATAGATTATGTGGCAAGTGTGGCAAAATAATGCTTATGAGAAAATTGGGACGGCCACACAATTGCATGATTCCAGTGGCCCTGCTCATACCTTAAGCATGAACACGTGGATTCCATATCAAAAAGACTTGTTTAACCACTGTGGGTACATTATGAAGGAATCCCAGGATGCTCTGGCCAGGCCCTATGAGAGCTGGGCAAGGCAGTGCTGGAGAGCAGGGAGCACAGCTTCTGGAGGGGAGGGAAAGGGAAGGCACAGAGTGGTCTGGGTGGTGTGTGTGTTTTTGGGACATGGAGGAGAGGCCATGGTATGTATGGCTCCCCCATTACTCCTCTTCCCTTGCATATGAGGTGAAAGCAGTGCCAGATGTCCGGAAAGGTAAAAAATAAATAACTGGGATGTTTTTCACCTTGGGGTTCTGAGCAGTCTCAGTGCATTGAATCCAGGGCCCGGGGCCCTGAGGGGGCCTCTGACCCACAAATATTCCTGCGTTCTGGTAACTGGCCAGGGGGTGGCACCCTTGATATACAGCTGGAGTTCAGAGCACACTTTATCTCCCACAGCAGCCTGGCTCTGTGGTTATTTAATGCTAAACCAGCACATACCCAGGCACACCTCTCATGCAAGTGACACAAACTTCATAAAACAGGATATTACTTACGTATATATATGATGATAGGCCACACTTTGGGAAAAGAAATACAACATCCTCTTAAATTTTGTTTGCCAACTTTTGAATGACATTTCAAGTCATCTCTCTCAAATAAAACACCAGCTAGCTCAGTCACATCCGACATTGATTTAAAAGAATCCAGTACGTTCCCAAAAACGAATTTTGTGTTTACTTACTCTGAAAGTTTTCACCTCTCTTGAATTCCATGAATCCCAGAGCATTCCCTCTTTTTTCAGGTTTGGGATTTTTGTAAGTTTTTTGCTCATTTCCTGAGCTGTTTTCTGTGGCAGAAAATGACATCAAAAGAGGAAAGGGCTGTGAGAAAGGCTTGTAGCGAGCCTGCGGCACACGCAGGCGTCAGTCTTAGGGGAGGGGGAGACTTTGGGGGGAGAGGCGCATGCGCAGTGACGCAGAGGCCTTGTGGCTGCCACAGCGATTCATTTGTGAAACAGTAAGTGCCAGGGCCGTTGCCCGGATGACATTGCAACTCGCCCCTCGCATTATCCCTGGCAGCGCTGCCATTGCCAGTATCAACACAAATGCTACCCCTCACACTTCAACAAGTGTCATTTTTAATGTTTATTTCATTAATAAACAACTGTTATGCTTATCGCTAAATTAGATGAACAGCGCCACCATGTGGAAAATTATAATAAGCGCTGGTGCTGACAATAAGGTGCCGGTTCTGAGGACCGGAAACTGCTGACTCAAATTAAGCACTGGGCTGGGTCCCCCAGGGATTGCAAAGAGGGGGAACCATACACCACACCATCCAAAGTGGAAATCCAGTCCGCTCTCACCACATGGAGACGACAGACATGGACATCATTTGGGGGTCGCCAGAGGTTGCAGCTGCGACCCCGAGCTTGCCCCTTGTGACCTCTGGCACTGCATTTGCGACCCCTGGCCTAAGAGGTAGCACAATTTGTTTTATTGCACTAATAGTGAATAATAATATATTATTTGCTAGTAGTCTAATGAAAAATGGAGGGTAATTAACTGGAAATTGACCTTCCCAAGGGTAGGTCGCTCCCCCTGCCGCTGCAGCTCCTCCAGCTCCTCCAGGTTCCTGAGTCCCACCTCACAGTAAGTACCCCCCGCCTCCCAGCCCCTCGCCCTGCCCCGCGCTACTCACCCTCTCTCCTGCTCCTGCTTCTTTTCCTCCTCTCTGTCTCTTCCTCCTCGCTCCTCCTATGCAATCTTCTTCTGTACTCTTCTTCTCCCCGTCTTCTCTCTTCTTCTGTGTGCTCCTCAGCCTCTCCTGTCGCCTCTCTTCTTCCTCATCTTGCTCTGTGGTCTTCTGCCTTCTGCTCTTCGTCTTCTGTATCTTCTTTGTTGATCTTCTGTTCGTCTGCTTTTCTGCTTCTTCGTCCCCTGCATCTTCCTCTGTGTTCTTCTGTTCTTCTGTGTTCTTCTCTTCTGTTCTTCCGGTCCTCTTCTGTTCTTCTGTGTTCTTCTGTTCTTCTGTGTTCTTCTCTTCGGTTCTTCTGTGTTCTTCCGGTCTTCTTCTGTTCTTCGGTCCTCTCCGTCTCCTGTCTCTACCCGCCCCTGTCTCTGCCCTCCTGCCTCACCCCCCTCTATCCCTCCACCTATCTCTCACTATCACCCACATCTACCCTTTCGCTACCTGCCTCCTCACTCCTCTACCTATCCCTCCACCTAACTCCCTCACTCACCCCCTCCTCCTATCTACCTATTTTTCTATCTCTCCACCTATCTCTCCATCTATCTATTTCCCTATCTCTCCCTCCGTCCCGACACCCCCTCTGTTACCTATCTCCATATCCTCTCACTCTACCTCTCACCCTCACCCACCTCTACCACCCCCCCTCCCCTATCTTTTCAACCCTACTCCTATCTATCTCCCTATTCTCCTAAAACTCTAACCCCCACCCCCTACCCTTAAACCCCCCTCCCCCAGCTCTTCTCACTCTACCTGTCCCCCCCCTCGCGCTTTCCCGCCGCGACCTCCTGCACACCCCTGCCCCCCAGCTCCCATTCGCCCCCAGCTGACCCCCCCCACCTCTTATGGCGGCCGCTGCGCGACAGTGGTAGCGACCCTTGACCCAAGGGTAGGTCGCTCCCCCTGCCGCTGCAGCTCCTCCAGCTCCTCCAGGTTCCTGAGTTCCTGAGCCCCACCTCACAGTAAGTACCCCCCACCTCCCAGCCCCTCGCCCTGCCCCGCGCTACTCACCCTCTCTCCTGCTTCTTTTCCTCCTCTCTGTCTCTTCCTCCTTGCTCCTCCTCTGCAATCTTCTTCTGTACTCTTCTTCTCCCCGTCTTCTCTCTTCTTCTGTGTGCTCCTCAGCCTCTCCTGTCGCCTCTCTTCTTCCTCATCTTGCTCTGTGGTCTTCTGCCTTCTGCTCTTCGTCTTCTGTATCTTCTTTGTTGATCTTCTGTTTGTCTGCTCTTCTGCTTCTTCGTCCCCTGCATCTTCCTCTGTGTTCTTCTGTTCTTCTGTGTTCTTCTCTTCTGTTCTTCTGTGTTCTTCTGTTCTTCTGTGTTCTTCCGGTCTTCTGTGTTCTTCTCTTCTCTCCTGCACGCCCCGCCCCCCAGCTCCCATTTGCCCCCAGCTGACCCCTCCCCCCCTCTCCCTCTTATGGCGGCCGCTGCGCGACCGCGCCGCTGGCGCGCCGGAGGCAAGCCCGTCTGCGCCTGTCCGCGCCTGGCCCGTGCCCAGCGCCACGACCCCTGGTCCCCAGCCCTCCCCTACCCCGCTGACCCGCTACGACCCCACCACCCTCCACGCCCTCAACCCCGGGCGCTCCAACACCTGCTTCCAAGCCCACCCCAAGCGCACCCATGGACCCTTCGCCTGTAACACCTGCAAACGCATCTTCCACCACGCAACTACCACAACCACCAGCCCACGCGCCATCAACCACCTCAAGTGCATCCTGGTCAACGCTCGCTCTGTCCACAAGCACGGCGTTGAACTCTGGGACCTCCTGGACTCCACAGCTCCGGACGTCGCCTTCATCACGGAAACCTGGATGAACGCCTCATCAGCTCCAGACATCGCCACTGCCATCCCCGAAGGCTACAAGATCTCCAGAAAAAAACGCACCAACCAAGTAGCAGGAGGTATCGCCATCGTCTTCAAAGACTCCATCAGCGTCACCACCTCCACCGAAGACACCCCTCTCGCCGCTGAACATCTGCATTTTCAAATTCGCACCGACCCCAGGACCACCCTCAGAGGATCCCTCATCTACCGTCCCCCCGGACCGCGCGCCCCTTTCAGCGACGCCATCACCGACTTCATCTCCCCGCACGCCCTCGCCTCGCCGGACTACATCCTCCTAGGCGACCTCAACTTCCATCTGGAACAGAACAACGACCCCAACACCACCGCCCTGCTCGACAACCTCGCCAACCTCGGCCTCAAGCAACTGGTGAACACCGCCACCCACGGTGCCGGACACACGCTCAACCCTATCTTCTCTGCCAGCAAACACATCTTCTTCAGCCACACCTCCGCTCTACACTGGACCGACCACAGCTGTGTCCACTTCACATTCCAACGCAAGACCCGCCACCTCCGCACTCAACCCATCCCTCGTCGACAGTGGAACAAGATCCCCGAAGAGCAACTCTTCTCCGCACTCGCCGCCAACCAACCCACCCTCACCACCGACCCCAACGACACAGCCCTCAGCCTCACAAACTGGATCTCCAACTGCGCAGACAACCTTGCTCCCCTCAAACGCACGCATCGACAGACCAACACCAAAAAACCTCTCTGGTTCTCTGACACCCTCAAAGAATCAAAGAAAACTTGTCGCGCCCTCGAGAAGGCCTGGTGCAAGGACCACACCGCTGACAACATGACCGCCCTCAAGAACGCTACCCGCGAACACCACCACCTGATCCGCGCTGCTAAAAGGAACTTTTTCACCGACAGATTGGACAAAAACAGCCACAACAGCAGAGAACTCTTCAGCATCGTCAAGGAGTTCTCCAACCCCAACGCCAACGCCGTCACGCCCTCACAGGATTTGTGCGAATCCCTTGCCACCTTCTTCCATCGCAAGATCAGCGACCTCCACGACAGCTTCGGACACCAGACCCAACCAAACACCACCGAACCCGCACCCCCGGCCATCACCCTCAACAACTGGACCCACATCAACACTGAAGAAACCAAATCCATCATGAACTCTATCCACTCCGGCGCCCCTTCGGACCCCTGCCCTCACTTCATCTTTAATAAAGCCGATGACATCATCGCCCGCACCTCCAGGCCGTCATCAACTCTTCTTTTTCTTCTGCTACCTTCCCCGAATGCTGGAAACACGCCGAAGTCAACGCCCTACTAAAGAAACCTACGGCTGACCCGAGCGACCTGAAAAACTTCCACCCCATCTCTCTCCTGCCTTTCCCAGCCAAGGTAATAGAGAAGACCGTCAACAAACAGCTGACCACCTTCCTGGAAAACAACAACCTGCTCGACCCTTCACAAACCGGATTCCGAACCAACCACATCACGGAAACTGCCCTCATCTCAGTCACAGATGACATCAGAACCCTGATGGACAATGGTGAAACAGTCGCCCTCATCCTCCTCGACCTCTCGGCTGCCTTCGACACCGTCTGTCACCGCACCCTAATCACCCGCCTCCGCTCCACCGGGATCCAAGGCCAGGCCCTGGACTGGATCGCCTCCTTCCTCTCAAACCGTTCCCAAAGAGTTTACCTCCCTCCGTTTCGCTCAGAACCCACCGAGATCATCTGCGGCGTACCTCAAGGCTCATCGCTCAGCCCGACATTCTTCAATGTCTACATGAGCCCCCTCGCCAACATCGTACGTAAGCACGACATCATCATCACCTCCTACGCCGACGACACCCAACTTATACTCTCCCTCACCAAGGACCCCGCCAGCGCCAAGACCAACCTACAAGAGGGTATGAAAGACGTCGCAGATTGGATGAGGCTCAGCCGCCTAAAGCTGAACTCTGAAAAAACGGAAGTCCTCATCCTCGGCAACACCCCGTCCGCCTGGGACGACTACTGGTGGCCCACGGCCCTCGGCACCACACCGACCCCCACAGACCACGCCCGCAACCTCGGCTTCATCTTGGACCCTCTTCTCACCATGACCAAGCAAGTCAACGCCGTGTCCTCCGCCTGCTTCCTCACCCTCCGCATGCTCCGCAAGATCTTCCGCTGGATCCCCGCCGACACTAGAAAAACCGTGACCCACGCCCTCGTCACGAGCCGCCTGGACTACGGCAACACCCTCTACGCTGGGACCACAGCCAAACTCCAAAATCGCCTGCAACGCATTCAAAACGCCTCGGCCCGCCTCATCCTCGACGTACCCCGCAACAGCCACATCTCCGCACACCTGAGACACCTGCATTGGCTCCCAGTCAGCAAAAGGATCACCTTTCGACTTCTCACCCACGCACACAAAGCCCTCCACAACAAGGGACCGGAATACCTCAACCGACGCCTCAGCTTCTACGTCCCCACCCGCCTCCTCCGTTCCTCTGGCCTCGCGCTCGCTGCCGTTCCTCGCATCCGCCGCTCCACGGCGGGCGGGAGATCTTTCTCCTTCCTGGCGGCCAAGACCTGGAACTCCCTCCCCACCAGCCTCAGGACCACCCAGGGCCACTCTGCTTTCCGGAGACTCCTAAAAACCTGGCTTTTCGAGCAGCAGTAACCCCCCCTTTTCCCCTAGCGCCTTGAGACCCGCACGGGTGAGTAGCGCGCTTTATAAATGTTAATGATTTGATTTGATTCCCTGGCAGCAGAGATTAGCAAAAAATGGTTTTCGATGTGTGTTGTGTGCCGGAGAGAGGGTATGTATTTCTGACTGTGTTTGTCCATGTAAGCATGTGTGTGAGTAAGGGTAAAGGTCAAATGTTGTGTCATGTCACTTCTGCTGCCCCAGGCTTTTTGGTGAATTGACGTTCATGGCTGCAGGCAGAATTATGGCGACCGTTCTCCTGGGAGACTACGGCAAGCAGGTGCGCCTCAAAGCGCACCCTCAGCACGGGTGAGGGCCACTGTGACGGCCTGCGGGATGCAGAAGTGTGTGAGTGCTGTGAACCCTCTGATATCACAAGGGCACCAGGATAGACAGGGGCCCACCACTAAGACACGGGGGCCACCAGACAGTATTCCATTGTCAAAGGGAATGCAGAGTGGCCACAAGGGCAAGCAACCTCCGGGGGACCGTCCAAGATGGGCAGACAAGGAAGCCGGGGCTAGCAGATGAGTCAGCAGCAGATTTAGACAGCCACGTCAAGATACCCGCAATTGGAAGACCTGGCACAGGGCTAGAAGACCAAAGACCCCCAGGGCCCTGTAAGGCGGACTCAGGGGCAACATTAGAACAAAGAGAGTGGGTGAGGGGAGGAGCATTTCTACCACAACTGGAGGCTGTGTGTAGGGGTGTGCAGGAGGTCCCACAGACATGACAGGGGAGGCGATCTCAGGACCAAGGGTAATTTATCCTGGGTGCAGCCCTGTTTGGCAGCCTTCAGATGTTGCAGCGGTCAAAGATTTTGGTGCAAAGGGTAAAAGGTCCCAGAGTGAGGCCCCCCACACCCGAGGAGCCAAGGTAGCCACAACAGGGAAACTGCCTGGAAGGAGGTGAAAGAGTCAGGCAGGTCCTACCCTGCTTCACGTCCAGACACCAACAGCAAACACATAGACCAAGGACTTTTTGGAAGTTGACCAGGGTGATGAGGTCACCAAACAGTGAAGCAGTCAGCAGTGGTGGTGGCACATACGCCAGCCAGCAGGGTGAATTAGGAGTGAACAACAGCAGGACAACGAGACAACACAGCAAAGGAGCTGGTTATGTGGCATACTAGGAGATGGGAGGCCTAGAGAGGGAGTACAACAAATGTTGGGGCCTCCCCCTAGCCCGATAGCATGCCCAAGAACACACCACACAGAGCACGTTGTAAGCATCTTTACTCATCAGCATACAACATGTAACTGAACTCTCAATATCCCAATAACCGTTAAGACCACACCTTGACACCTCCCAGATCGATTACGTAATTTCTTTCATGAGTCAACCCCTAGTTCTAAGATGCTACAGGGGAAATAAGAGAGGACAACAGAGGGAAAGGAGCTCAGCACAAGGAAGAAGGGAGAACTTACATCCACACCAGAGAAGGAAGAACATGATAGGAGACGACCAACAAGAGACAGAGGAGAGAGGAGAACAGGGGACCACGAGGGGGGCATAGGCCCAGGGTGAGGAAAGAGAGGGCAGGTCCCAGAGGCGGGTCAGGACAGTGACTAGAGATAAGAGACCGTTGCCAAGAAGTGGAGTAGTTGGATCTCAGTGAAACAGATGGAAAAGGCCATGGAGAGTGAGGCCAAGACAGGGCGAGCAGAACAGGGCGCATGTGAATGAATGGTCCGAGGGGGAGGGGACCCTTGCAGGAGCATTTTAGAGGCAAATGGGGAGAAAGGAAAGCTGGGGGGAGATACAAGGGCCCGAGGGATGGTCCAACTTGCAGAGCATGTTTTTTGAGGCATAGGATAGCTATCTGAAAGACAAGGAGAATGTCTGCAAGGAGATAAGGTGGAAACAAGGCATGTCAGGAAAAGGGGGACTGGCATGGGGGAGGACGGGGATGAGGTGACAAGGACTGAATGGATCACAAAATGGGGAAGGGAGGGGGAGGTAGGGGACACCGGTAGGAAGATGGGGCAGGATGGGGTGGAAAGGGCAAAGAGCACAAACGAAAAGCAGATGAGGGTGAAGTGAAAAGGAAATTGCCCTACACTGGAGTGCAGGTTGCGTTGGGCAGTCATTGCCTAATGAGCATAAAAGATTAAACATGGGAGAAAGAGTACATATACAAGGGGATGAGGTGGGAGGAAGGGTCCACAGTGAGAGCAGGAACTGGCAAAATGCCCACGAGTTCCCTCAACATTGACACCTGGACCGCAGTATTCACCGTGGAACTAGATGCGAGAAGAAAGCTACGCATTGTGGAAAACGTGGATGTGATTGAGACAGCCTGTATTAGCTTTGGGGGGACTGGCTTTGATGAGGACAGCCTGTATCAGCTTTGGGGGGACTGGCTATGATGAGGACAGCCTGTATCAGCTTTGAGGGGACAGGCTATGATGAGGACAGCCTGTATCAGCTTTGGGGGGACTGGCTATGATGAGGACAGCCTGTATCAGCTTTGGGGGGACTGGCTATGATGAGGACAGCCTGTATCAGCTTTGGGGGGACTGGCTATGACGAGGACAGCCTGTGTCAGCTTTGGGGGGGGAACGGCTATGATGAGGACAGCCTGTATCAGCTTTGGGGGGGGGGGGAGACTGGCTATGATGAGAACAGCCTGTATCAGCTTTGGGTGGACTGGCTATGATTAGGACAGCCTGTGTCAGCTTTGGGGGGGGGGACTGGCTATGATGAGGACAGCCTGTATCAGCTTTGGGTGGACTGGCTATGATTAGGACAGCCTATGTCAGCTTTGGGTGGACTGGCTATGATTAGGACAGCCTGTGTCAGCTTTGGGGGGGACTGGCTATGATGAGGACAGCCTGTATCAGCTTTGGGGGGACTGGCTATGGTGAGGACAGCCTGTATCAGCTTTGGGGGGACTGGCTATGATTAGGACAGCCTATTTCAGCTTTGTCGGGACTGGCTATGGTGAGGACAGCCTGTATCAGCTTTGGGGGGAATGGCTATGATGAGGACAGCCTGTTTCAGCTTTGAGGGGACCAGCTATGGTTAGGACAGCCTGTGTCAGCTTTGGGGGGGACTGGCTATGATGAGGACAGCCTGTATCAGCTTTGGGGAGGCTGATTGTGATTAGGGCAGCCTGTTTCAGCTTTGGGAGGGGAGGAGAGGTGTTGGTTGTGATTAGGACAGGCTGTATCAGCTTTCGGGGTGTTTGCCTGCCTGGGATATGATGAGGAGTTCAAAGAGTAAACTTTTCCAAGCCATGGAGTGGCTTCAACAATGATTATGGTTACAATTCATGACACCCACTAGGTCCTGACTACGATGAACACATGAGTGGGTTCCCTCAACCCATTCAGCATTTTTCAGGAGTTTCACCACGGGGAGTGCGGGTCGTGGGAGAGGCAAGGAGAACATGAGTTATTGACATCTGCTAGAACTATAACAAGGGATCTTGTCACCAGTAGCCATGCAAGTTCACACATAAATTTCAAAAATGTATAAAAAAAACACCTCGGATTACACTACAGGAGGGAACAAGGGTGTCCGCAAGAGGGCAGATGCAGCTGGGTGCCTGAAATAGAAAGTTACACCAATTAAAGTGGAGGTGCTACAACAATGTTAAGGTTGTACCTAGAATGCAGAGTGGAGGGGTACTTGGCGAGCGGCTTTAAGGATAGGATGTAGCGCAGCGGTCAGAGTGACCGCCTAAGGCCTGGAGAGCCAGGTTTGATCCTCGGCATCAGCACAACGTCCTGTGATTCTGGGCAAATCACTTAGGGGGTCATTACGACCTCGGCAGTCTGTTCGCAAGACCGCCGCGGTACCGCCGTGCTGAAGACCGCCAGTGGTGGCGGTCTTCCACGCCGCGTATTATGACCACTGGCAGGCCGCCGTCCTTTTTTGTACGGAAAGCCGCCACCAGCCATACTGGCGGATGGCGGGAAAGGGGAGGTTGCTCAACCTCCACCGCCACATCAACTGAACACCGCCCACTGAATCACATCCCATGATTCAGTGTGGCAGTGTTCTGGTGACGGTGTTCTGGTGGCAGAGCTGCCCCCATGGATCCCATCCCCTTCCAGAGGATCAACGGACAAGGTAAGTTGATTGTCCGTTAGGGAAGGGGGTGGGGGGGCGTTGTGTGTTGTGTGCGTGCATGGTGGTGTGCGTGTGAGAGTGTAGAGGGGGCGAGTGAGGGAGTGTATGCGTGCGGGGGGTGCTGTGTGTATGGGAAATGTGTGCGGGTCGGACAGTGTGCATGTCTGTTTGTATGTGTACGGGTATGTGTTGTCGGGTGTATGTGTGCGTGTAGGGGTGTGTATATGTGCATGTTGGGTGTGTGCGCGTGTAGGGGTATGTATATGTGCATGTTCGGGGTCGGGGTGGGGAGGGGGGTTGTGCCACCTTTGCGGGGTGGCAAGGGGGTGGGGGATTTGGGGGGAGGATTCGTGGGGGGTAGCGGGGGTGGGGGAGACCCCTATCAGTGCCAGGGAAGGAATTCCCTAGCACTGATAGTGCCTACCGCCATGGATCTCATGGCGGTTCCCAACCACCCGAGATCCATGGCGGTATGCAGGGTCCTGATACCGTCGGCGGTCTAGTGTCGTCCGCCGGGCTGGAGACCGCAATCTCCAGCCCAGCGGTCTTCACCGCCATGGCGGTCGGAATGGTGAAGTGGCGGATGACTGCAGCGGTAACCGCTTCAGTCATAATTCCAATTTGTTTCCGGCAGACTGTTTGCGGTCTTACGGACGCTTTGCCACCGACCGCCAGGGTCGTAATGACCCCCTTAATATTTCTGTACCCACCGACAGTGCCTTGAGACCTTCATGGGTGATAAGCAGCGCTATATAAATCTACATTTCATTTCAAATACCATAAACAGGCTCAAGGATCAGGAGGACTACCTAAAATCATGTCCGTCAGAGAACAGATTATACAAGACAAAATGACTAGGGGATTGAAGGGAGGCAGGATGGCGGGTCCGTTTACTGCTCCTCCGATGAAGGGCCTGATCATATCACTACAGGGCTGGTACCTAACAGGACCAGAGGAGGCTTCAGCTTGATACATCACCTGTTGTGGCAGAAAGGGCTATTGGTCAATGACCATTTAGTTCAGATCAGAATGACTGCTCAGAGGCATACATGAGTACACATGAGGTGGTAAGGATGGTGCAGGAGTGGTCAGCCGGGACAAAAATGACTAAGGCTGGTTTAAAATTTGCATTTCGATTATTCCTGGTTAGTCCACAGGACATGCTGTTACTGGGAACACAATCCCATGCCCAAATGTACGTGGCTAGGGCAATGCCTAAGATCTTTGCAATGGGCAGTGTAGGAGACAGTGAGGTCAGAGGATATGCTACACTACCTTGACAACTTTCTAATGGTGGAGTCAAAGGAGCCAAGTGTGTTAGATAGGTGTTGCCCTTCAAGGAAGTGTCCAGGCATCTTGAGATTCCATTGGCAGAAGAGAAAATCTAAGTTACCTACATTTGCTTGACATATTTGGGCATTACAGTCAAACCCATGGTAATAGAGTCCTGCCCGCCTCCAAGTATATTGAGGACATGACAGGTGTTGTTGACACAGGTGTGTGGTAAGATGAAGGAGGGCAAGATGTACGTCATTCAACAGAGACTGGGTTATTTCAACTTTGCAAGCAGAGTGGTGCTGCACGCCCAGCATTCAGTGGACAGGGTTTTCAATGAGGAGTGCCTCGAAGACACATCACCCGTAGAAGTGCAACTGTGGGGTAGTGAACTACGAGACAGAAAGGTGACATTCAGGATTGACAACCAGGCAGTGGGGCAAGTTGTGAACTGGAAGACCACAAAGGATCAGCTGGTGCTGGGTCTGTTGAGATAATTTGTGTTGCTGTGTGTACAATGTGACATACGGTTCAGGGGAGGCATATCCCGCGGTTGGAGAACCAGGTGGTTGATGCGCTGTCTCGCTCATAGCGGGAGAGGTTCTGTGGTTTGGCTTCGGAAGTGGATGAGGCAGTGATGGGGATGCCTCCTGGGGCGAAGGATATTGGTCAAAGGTGAGAAGGCTGATCACAAAATCACTGGTAAATTCCACACATAGTCATACTGGGAGGCTTGGAGTATGTTTATGTGGTCAGGAGCCAAAAGGAGGGACAAGGCTGAGATGGGAAAGGCACAGGTCAGATGGTACAATTAGATTTTTGATAAGCTTGATTGAAAAATGGATTGACTGAAAAATTGTGTTCACCTGTGAGGATTGCAAGACAAATGTCAGGAAATGTTTTTGGGGCTGAGCTGGTAAAAAGGAAGTTAGGAAGGAAGGTATTGGAGGGAAGGAGGGAGTAGAGGAGAACATTAGATTGAAGATGACTGACTACTAATGGGGAGAGTGGTTCAACAGGTGAGATTTGCTTACTACTCCACCTGATAATTCAGCCTGTATAGATCATTGTTTACACTTGTTTTAGGGGCATTCAGGTTATCGGAGGTGGTGGGATCCAAGTCTTTTGGGGCTCTTCAATCAGACGACATAAGGGTACAGATTTAAAAGGTGTAGATTAACCTGAAAAGGAGCAAACTAGATCAAAAAGGGAAGACCAAAACCAGGGTTGGCTATTGCCCTGTGCGGGCAATGAAAAAATAGATGGACGTGTGGGGGATCCAAAGAGCCTTCTTGTTTGCGCACAGTGATGGGAGTTCAGTGACAGAACTGCAGGTATCACGAGTGCTGAAGCTATGTCTGGTGTGGGGAGGTGGGGCTGGAACAGAGGGATTTTGGTATCCACTCTTTTCGTATAAGAGCATCTACGAAGGGCTTCAGGAAAAGATCGGGAGAACAAGAGCCTAGGAGGTTGGGTCGTGGAAAAGTGACTGTATGTGGGGATAAGTGAGACCATGAAGGGAGGTCTGTGCTTGAGGGATTGTTGTTTTGATTGACAGGTGGGGATCTGAACTGTTAGACCTGACAGCCTTCGGGTGGTCACCCCTAACCTTTTGCCTGCCTCCCTCCACTTTTTAGACACTGTTTTTGCTGGTTTTAAGACTCTGCACACTTTACCACTGCTGACCAGTGCTAAAGTGCATATGCTCTCTCCCTTTAAACATGGTAACTTTGGATCATACCCAATTGGACTATTTAATTTACCTATAAGTCCCTAGTAGAGTGCACTATATGTGCCCAGGGCCTGTAGATTAAATGCTACTAGTGGGCCTGCAGCAGTGATTGTGCCACCCACTTCAGTAGCCCCTTAACCTCGCCTCAGGTTTGCCATTGCAAGGCCTGTGTGTGCAGTTTCACTGCCAATTCGACATGGCATTTAAAAGTACTTGCCACGCCGAAAACTCCCCTTTTTCTACATATAAGACACCCCTATGGTATGCCCTAGGTAACCCATAGGGTAGGGTGCTGTGTAGGCAAAAGGCAGGACATGTACCTGTGTAGTTTTCATATCCTGGTATTGTAAAACTCCTAAATTTGTTTTTACACTGCTGTGAGGCCTGCTCCCTCATACATTTTTGAGTGGTAGCTGCTGACCTGAAAGCAGTAGGAAGGTCATATTTAGTATGTCCAGAATGGTGATACAAAATCTTGCTGACTGGTGAAGTTGGATTTAATATTACTATTTTAGAAATACCACTTTTAGAAAGTGAGCATTTCTCTGCACTTAAATCTTTCTGTGTCTTACAATCCATGTCTGGCTGGGTTTAGTTGACAGCTCCTTGTGCATTCACTCAGACACACCCCAAACAGAGGATACTCAGCCTCACTTGCATACATCTGCCTTTGAATGGGTCTTCCTGGGCTAGGAGTGTACACTTGCATGTCAAAGAACAGTAGCCTGCCCAAACACAAAGAACTGCCACATCCCTTACTGGGACCCTGGCTGACAGGATTGAACTGAAAGGGGATCTTGTGCACTTCTAAGCCGCTCTTTGAAGTCTCCCCCACTTCAAAGGCACATTTGGGTATTTAAACAGGGCCTCTGCCCCTATAAAATCAGACACTTCCTAGAGAAGAAACTTGAACCAGAACCTGCATTCTGCCAAGAACTGCCTGGCTGCCCAAAGGACTCACCTGTCTGCTTTCTGTGAAGGACTGCTGCCTTGCTGTTGCCCTGCTGCCTTGCTGCTCTCTGGCTGTGGTGAAGAAGTGCTCTCCAAGCGCTTGGATAGAGCCTGCCTCCTGTTCCCTGAAGTCTCTGGACCAAAAAGACTTAGGGGGTCATTCCAACCCTGGCGGTCGGTGTTAAAGTGGCGGCTAACCCACCAACAGGCTGGCTGTTAAAAAAATGGAATTCTGACCCTGGCGGAAACCGCCAACAGAGACCGCCACTTTAACACTCCGACCGCCACGGCGGGACAAACAAACAGCGTAGCGGTCACCGCCAACAGACAGGTGCGAGACAATGTACCGCCCACCCTATCACAACCCACCAATCCGCCACCTTTTCCGGGGCGGTAGCCCCGCCGATAAAAACACGGTGGAAACAGACATTCAAACGGAAAACGCTCACCTCCATACACCCCACGAGGAATCTGGACAGCATGGAACCCGAACTACACATCCTCCCAGCTATTGTATTCCTGCTCCTCTACCAGGAGCACGAACGCCGGCGCAGAAGACAACGGTGAGTACTGCACATACGACACAGGGGAGGGGGGAGGAAAAAATATTACGGGCACACACATACGCGACACACCCACCCCCACCCTCACCCACTACAACACACACATCAATGCAAAGCAATACATCACAGTTACAACCCCCAAGCCCACCGGAAGAATGCAAAGACAAAAGGAAATGATCATAAACAGTCAAATATATTGTATTTCTGGCTTATAAAAATATCACACATTTAAAACTATTATATACATAAATATTAAATGTCCGATAATTTTTGTAGGCATTGTCCGTGGACCACTGGGCCCAAATCACATGGGCAAAGCCCACACAGGATACCTGACACCAACGAAGAGAACACTGCAGGGGCATCAGATAGCAAAACTACAGGCACCTCAGGGGGAAGGGAAGGGGGGGCACCTCAGCCACATGAGTACACAACGCCAGATCCACAAGGGGCCTCCATGGCCACTGTTCCATCCTGGGGAGTGCAAAGCCACAGTCTCACAAGTCCATACAGTGGGTGGTTTGCCCACTGTCACATCCTGGGGAGTGCAAAGCCACAGTCTCTCAAGTCTCTACAGTGGGTGGGCTGCCCACTGTTACATCCTGGGGAGTGCAAAGCCACAGTCTCTCAAGTCTCTACAGTGGGTGGGTTGCCCACTGTTACATCCTGGGGAGTGCAAAGCCACAGTCTCTCAAGTCTCTACAGTGGGTGGGCTGCCCACTGTTACATCCTGGGGAGTGCAAAACCACAGTCTCTCAAGTGGATAACAGTCTCCACTGGTTCTGGAGGGGGACTGGTGCCCAGAGTGCTTTGTGCAGCCCTGCCCGACACAGATGCTGCCCTGCCCCTTCTGCCAATGGGCCAGCTGTGCTTGAGATGAAGGGCCCAGTGCAGCGGTGCTTGAGAGGAAGGGCCCAGTTCAGCGGTGCTTGAGACGGCGGTGCCCAGTGCAGCGGTGCTTGAGATGAAGGGCCCAGTTCAGCGGTGCTTGAGATGAAGGGCCCAGTGCAGCGGTGCTTGAGACGGCGGTGCCCAGTTCAGCAGTGCTTGAGACGGCGGTGCCCAGTGCAGCGGTGCCTGAGAGGAAGGGCCCAGTTCAGCGGTGCTTGAGACGGCGGTGCCCAGTGCAGCGGTGCTTGAGATGAAGGGCCCAGTTCAGCGGTGCTTGAGACGGCGGTGCCCAGTGCAGCGGTGCTTGAGATGAAGGGCCCAGTTCAGCGGTGCTTGAGAGGAAGGGCCCAGTTCAGTGGTGCTTGAGACGGCAGTGCCCAGTTCAGCGGTGCTTGAGAGGAAGGGCCCAGTTCAGCGGTGCTTGAGAGGAAGGGCCCAGTTCAGCGGTGCTTGAGAGGAAGGGCCCAGTTCAGCGGTGCTTGAGACGACGGTGCCCTGTTCAGCAGTGCTTGAGATGAAGGGCCCAGTTCAGCGGTGCTTGAGATGGCGGTGCCCTGTTCAGCGGTGCTTGAGAGGAAGGGCCCAGTTCAGCGGTGCTTGAGACGGCGGTGCCCAGTGCAGCGGTGCTTGAGACGGCGGTGCCCTGTTCAACGGTGCTTGAGATGAGTGTCCAGGTCAGCGGATCCGGCCATGGCATGGATGTCACTCGCCACCTGACATGTGGCTGGCGGGGCCTTCCTGCCCATCTGTCTGTTGGCTTGCGGGGCCCTCCTGGGCTGCAGTACCGGGCCTGTGGGTGTCCTCCTGCACTTCTGGGATGGGGCTGGTGGGGCCCTCCTGGGCAGCTGGCCTGCTGCCGGACTTGTCGGGCGTGCTGCCCTTCCCACCCTTCCCTGGTCGTCTGTGGCCCTTTCCCACCTTTGGCGGTGTGCCAGGTGGCACCCCCCTTCCTGACGGAGCCAGGGTAGGGATTTTGGTCCCTGGTGTCTTTGGCCCCTCGCGCCGGGCACTGGCAATTTTTGTGTGCTTTTCCGGGGGTGGGCTGGCCGTGCCTTGGCACCTAGCAGAACTAGCTGCCCTTGAGGGTGGGGGACTCCACAGTCCTTGGCAAATGGTCTTTATAGGTCCTGGTTTTGTGGTGGCTGAGGTGCTGATTGGAGTCTTATGAGATGGACGGGGTGGGGGAGTTGTTGGAAAGAGGTCAAGTTTGGAAAGGAAAAGCAATTTAGAAAGAGAGGGACGGGTAGGTGTAGTGGGTATGGGAGTGGAGGAAGAGGATGTGGTTGTAGGAGAGTGAAGTCTGGTGTCATTGGGTGCAGGTGCTTGGGCTGGAGGCTGTCGTGAGGTGGATGGCTGTTGGGCGGCTGGCTGCCTGCGTTTGTGTGGTTTGGAAGAGGGGGTGACAGACACACTGGGAGAGGACACAGGGGACGTGTAAATGGTAGTGGGGGTGGTGACTGCACGTGTGCGGAGTGTTCTGGTGGGTGTGCTGGTGATGGACGTAGTGGCTGAAGATGTTGTGCATGCAAGTGTGAGTGGAGACGTCACAGGGAGGGAGGAGGGAGACGAGGAGGAGGGGGACACAGAGGAGGCAGTGGCTGTTGGTATGTCTGCATGTGGATGTTGCTTCTGTGAATGCTTGTGTGATGTGTGGTGCTTATGTCTGGATGAGCTTCCCTTGGGTGTTGAGGTGTGTGCAGGCTGGTCTGATGGTGTGTCTGGGATAGGCAGAGGTACAGGGGATTGGGTCTGGGTGGAGGAAGTTGGAGGGGGGAGGCTAGAGACAGGGACAATGGCTGCCGTCAGTGCTGAGGCCAGAGCGTTGAACGATTGCTGATGGGCAGCCTGACCAGAATGAATGCCCTCCAGGTATGCATTACTCCGGTGCACCTCCCTTTCTACACCCTGCATGGCATTCAAAAGGGTAGACTGCCCAACAATGATGGTCCTCAGGAGGTCAATGACCTCCTCACTGAGGGCAGCAGGGGTGACTGGGGCAGGGCCTGAGGTGCCTGGGGCGAAGGAGATGCCCACCTTCCTGGGTGAGCGGGCACGGGGCAAACGCTGAGGGGCTGCTGGGAGGGCGGTGCTGGTGCGCTGGGTGGCGGCTGTACCTGTTGTTGCGGGGGGCACGGATGTTGCCGCCACCACAAGGGAGCTCCCTTCAGAGGACGAGTCGCTGTCACTGACATCAGCATGAGTCCCCGCTGTGGAGCTCCCCTCGCCCTCCGTCCCACTGGTGTACTCAGAGTCCGTTGCATGGCCCTCCAGGGCCATGTGGGATGCAGCTCCCTCGTGCTCCGATGCCACTTCTCCTCCTAATGCACACATGAACAGGAAGACCAAAAAAAAGGGTGGGCGGGAGAAATAAAGACATGTTGAGTGCATGCATAGGCAACACTGTTGGCGGAGAGGACAGACACAGAAGCCCCCTGCACTACGCCGCACACTTGGGTCCACTACTCAAACCGTGTGACATGGCCTACAAGCCTATGGACGACAACTGCACACTTAGATGACACAGGGCCATGGATACCTGGACTTGGCACCCTACAGAGGTGGGGGGCGGGGGCACAGGGCCATGCCTTACGGAGGGGCCTAGCCTACAGAAATCGCCCTGGCCTAGGGATACCCACAGCCCTCCTCCCCCACCCAGACACCTCCACTGCACGCAAAGTCACCAGAATGTGCTTGTACTCACCCCCTTGTGTCTGCTGTGATGTCCTCACGCGCCCATCCAAATCGGGGTAGGCCACCGCCAGGATCCGGGACATCAGAGGGGTCAAAGTACGACCGGCACCCCTCCTACGTTGGGAGGCCATCCCCAGCTGAGCCTCCGCCGTCTTCCTGCTCCAGCGTCGTATGTCCTCCCACCTCTTCCGGCAGTGGGTGCCCCGTCTGTTGTGGACCCCCAGGGTCCTGACGTCCTTGGCGATGGCACGCCAAATAGCGACTTTCTGGTGGGCGCTGACCTATGTGACATGTACAGGGGGAGAAAAAAAACATCACCTTCTGCATGCTCGATGTGAGTGGCCCCCCATCCCCACCCTTGCCATGTGGCACATGCTCTCATCTGTTGTTTGATGCATGCCTCAAACGCTCCCCTCCCCACCATCTTTCATCCACCCCACTCAACACAGGCATTGCCCCCAGAGCATGGTCCCAGTGTACTTACCTGTTGGTCTGGAGGACCGTAGAGTAGCGCATACTGGGGGAGGACCCCATCCACAAGTTTCTCCAATTCTTCCGAAGTGAAGGCAGGGGCCCTTTCCCCAGTCGCATGAGCCATTGTCTCTTCCAGACCGAGGTCACAGCAGCACTTGCAGTGTAGGTCCTCTCCTGTGGAAGATCAGGTATCGAGTGATTAAGCAGATAGAAAATGGCGGTCACGCCCGCGGCGGTGCGTACCACGACCGCCGGCGCACATCGTCATTGGCTCGTGAAACCCATAGGGTTCAATGTTAACCAATGCGGCTTTGCGCCGCGGTCTTCGACCTCCTACAGCCACGGTGTGCCACGCCAGCGCATTGACCTCACATCCCACTGTCGCACTTCACAGGTCAGGCAGCCGCCATTTCAAGGGCCCACATGGCTTAATTACTACTGCGTCACACATACCTAGGCCTTGCATCAACACTCATACAGGCCATTCAATGCATAGTGAATCGTGTTATGTGCAAGCTGTGGGAACGTACCTGTGGGTTGATTGACTCTGTGCTCGCTGTTGTCCTTCATAGGCACCGTCCGCTGGGACATGCGAGGAGATGGAGGAATCTTCCCGTGTACAGACCGCTGGTGGACCTGTCGACACTGGAGGAACGACATGTCATACTGACATACAGGCTTGACCGAGCCACTATACAGGAACTGTGTACCCAGCTGGAGGCAGACCTGATGTCACCCATCCGCCAACCCACATGGTGGTGTTGTAGCAGCTGTGGAGCCTGTGGAGACTGAAGAGGAGGAAGCCGAAGAGGACGACATAGAGAACAGGAACACAGTAATACAGCAGTATTTTCAATGACACACTGGTAAGAGTACACACCGGCATATTACATTTACTTAAAGACTTCTACCTCTCTACTGTCTGACTTTTTCCCCCAGTGTATGGTAACTGTGTTGTGACTTTCCCTTCCGTTTTCAGAGATGTGGGCCCCACTGCGTGACATCTGCTTTGTTTCCCCATGGACTACAGCTTTGTGACAGCGGTTTGTTGGCATCACAATGTGAATGAGCATTTTGGCACGGTCATGTCTAATACATTTGTTAAAATCACAGCCAGACTCCAGATTGTTTATGTGCAATAAGTGTGTTTATTCAAGTGCTCTAAATTGGATGGGTGGTTGCAAATCGGTGAGGGGTGATGGTGGAGGATTGTCCATGGCAGAGTCCAGACTATCAGTATCACAGGTGCATTGTCCAAATGCCTGTGGAAAGTGGAGCAGGGGCAGTTTAAAGTTGGACAGGGTGACAATGTGGGACAGTGGGATGACAATCAGGGCGGTATCCTTTGCTGGTGGGGGTCTTGACATCTTACTCTGTCTTCTTCCTGGATCTCAGGGCCCGCTTGCAGGGTGGTTCTCCTTCTGCAGGGGGTGGGGTTCTGGTGGCCTGTTGGTCTTGTGTCGGGGCCTCCTGTCCACTAGCGCCGGCGGAGGTGGTAGGCAGTTCTTGGTCCATGCTAGTGACAGGGGCCCTTTGAGGTGCCACAGTGTCCCGCAATGTGGTGACTACCTGATTCAGGGCCACTACGATGGTACCCATGGCGGAACTGATGTTTCTTAGTTCCTCCCTGAACCCCATATACTGTTGCTCCTGCAGAAGCTGGATCTCCTGAAACCTGGCCAGGACCGTGGCCATCGTCTCCTGGGAGTGGTGGTATGCTCCCATGATGGAGGAGAGGGCCTCGTGGAGAGTGGGTTCCCTGGGCCTGTCCCCCCCCCGTCGCACAGCAGCCCTCCCAGTTCCCCTGTTTCCCTGTGCCTCTGTCCCCTGGACCGTGTGCCCACTACCACTGCCCCCAGGTCCCTGTTGTTGTTGGGGTGTTGGGTTAGCCTGGGTTCCCTGTAGTGGTGGACACACCGCTGATTGACGTGTCCTGGGGACAGAGGTATGGGCCCGCTGGGTAGGTGCTGTGCTGGTGTTCCCAGAGGGTGGCAGGTCTGCTGTGGCCTGTGGCTGTCTGAGGGGAACCGACTGTCCAGAGGTCCCCGATGGACCGGGCTGGTCATCTAGATCCAGGGAGACAGAGCTGCTGTCCTCACTGTGGGCCTCTTCTGGGGGTGGAGTGGACATTTGTGGACCCTCCTGCGCGGTGACCTGGCGTTCGGGTCCTGCAGGGGTACAAAAGTATGGTTATTGCTTCTGTGTGTGCCAATGGCGTGCAATGGGTGGGTGCCCGTGTACCCCAGTGCTGGCATTCCTTTGTGGGGGCTGTTGTGTCGGTGGTTTGGGGGGGGGGGGATGGGGATGTGCAGTGGGCATGCTTTGGTGATGGGTGTCCATGCTTTGTGGACGCATGCAGGGCTAGGTTTTGGGATGGGTGGGTTGTGATGGTGAGACATTTGCAAGGAGTATGTGTGATGGGGGTGGGGGTGAGGGTGGGGGGGATGAAGTATTGAAGATGAGACTTACCAGAGTCCATTCCACCGCCTACTCCTGCGAGGCCCTCAGGATGCAGGATGTTCAAGACCTGCTCCTCCCATGTTGTAAATTCTGGGGGAGGAGGTGGGGGTCCGCCGCCAGTCCGCTGCACCGCGATGTTGTGCCTGGATACCATGGAACGCACCTTCCCCCGTAGGTCGTTCCACCTCTTCCTGATGTCGTCCCGATTTCTTGGGTGCTGTCCCACAGCGTTGACCCTGTCGACTATTCTGCTCCATAGTTCCATCTTCCTGGCAATGGTGGTGTGCTGCACCTGTGTCCCGAACAGCTGTGGCTCTACTCGTACTATTTCCTCCACCATGACCCTGAGTTCATTATCTGAGAACCTGGGGTGTCTTGGAGGTGCCATGGGGGTGCCATGGGGTGGTGTGGGTGATGTGTAGGGTGGATTGTGTGGTGCTAAGTGTGGTGATGTGTATTGGTGTGTTGTGTGAAATGCGTGCTAATATTGCTGGGTGACAGTGAATTGGGCGTCTGGGTGCTCGGATGTCTTTTCTCGGTGCGTGTTCACGAATCTGTAGGAGTGGAAGTTTGTGGGTGATGTGGGTGTGTGTTTTATATTGTATTGGGTGTGTGGGAGTGGGTTGTGTATGTGTATCAGGTGTGTGTATTTTGAATTGTCCAATGTGGTAGTGTTTTGTACAAGTATGTGTATTTCGAGCGCGGCGGTGTGTACCGCCAATGAAATACCGTGGTTGAAAGACCAACCCGTGGATTCGTGTGTCGTGATAGTGTGGGCGTATTTCTGTTGGCGTGACGGTGGAGTTTTGGTCATCGCCAGTTTCTCGCTGCCCTTTGGTGTGGCGGACTTTTGTGGATGTCGGGATTTTGGCGGTTTGCCTGTTGTGGGTCAGAATGACCGTGGCGGTTTACCGCGACCGCAGCGGTGTTATGGCGGTCTTCTGTCTGGCGGTAAGCGCCTTTTACCACCGAGGTTGGAATGACCCCAAGAAGTATTCCTTGTGCAGCACAATTCGACGCACAGCCTGCCAGAAACGATGCACAGTCTGCACCGCAGTGAAAATGTCACCGCACGCCGAACTGGAATGATGCAGCCCGACTTCGCATTGAGAAGATCGATGATTCGCCAGCGTAGCAACCGGAAATTCGACGCACAGCCCACCGGAACCACACACAGCCAAACCAGAACAACGCAGCCCTTCTTCCAGCGAAGAATCAACGCAGCGCCTGCCGTGCAGTAGAAAATTCAATGCAACGCCCACCGAATCGATGCAGCTCCTGTGACTTTGTCATGCCGTAGCAGGAAATCCACTCATCATCCCCGGGGTGTCTGAAAACCCCACAACCCAAAGAGGATCCATGACCGATCGCTGGAAATCGATGCACAGCTGTCCCTGCGTGAAAAATAAATGACAAATCGGTGTCTGTGGCCCGAGAAATCGACGCACACCCCTTTGTTTTCACACATCTCCTCCTCTGCAGTTCTTTGCCGAGATTTTTCACCCGAACCAGGTGCTTTGTGCTTGAAGGAGACTTTGTTTCCTTTTAAAAGACTTAAGACACTTTATATCACTTTTCAGTGATATCTCAACATTTACATATTGCATCTTTAATCATTTTGACCTGCATTTATCCAGATAAATATGATACATTTTTCTAAACACTGTGTGGTGTATTTGTGTGGTGCTGTATGGGGTGGGCACAGGATAATTGGGATTGTGTGTGACTTACCCTGACTAGAGTGAGGGTCCTTGCTTGGACAGGTGGTAAACTGACTGCCAACCAAAGACCCCATTTCTAACATTGGTGCTCAGCGGTGAGGATAGGACTTGTATTGGTACAGTGACAAACAGTAGCTAAGTATTTCACTATCTACCCACAGTTGAAGGTCAACTTGATTTTTTATCTTTTTTTAGCAATTTCATTTTTTCCCGGCAAATTTCGAACTAAAATCCTCACTCAACATGTCTCAGGCTGGGTCTCAAGCAAGAGATTTTGACCTAGCCCTGTTGGAGACATATACTGTCAAACAGCTGAAAGGGTTCTGCAGGGATATGGGAGTACCCACCATATGAAGGACCTGATCATATCACTACAGGGCAGGTACCTAAAAGGACCTGAGGAGGCTACAGCATGAAACATCACCTGTTGTGGCAGAAAGGGCTATTGGTCAATGACCATATAGTTCAGATCAGGGTGACTGCTCAGAGGCATACACGAGTACACATGAGGTGGTAAGGATGGTGCAGGAGTGGTCAGCCGGGACAGAAATCACTAAGGCTGGTTTAAAATTTGCATTTCAATTATTCCTGGTTAGTCCACAGGACATGCTGTTACTGGGAACACAATCCCATGCCCAAATGTACGTGGCTAGGGCAATGCCTGAAGATCTTTGCAATGGCCAGTGTAGGAGACAGTGAGGTCAGAGGATATGCTACATTACCTTGACAACTTTCTAATGGTGGAGTCAAAGGAGCCAAGTGTGTTAGATATGTGTTGCCCTTCAAGAAAGTGTCCAGGCATCTGGAGATTCCATTGGCAGAAGAGAAAATCAAAGTTACCTGATTGCTTGACATACTTGGGCACTGCGGTCAAACCCATGGTAATAGAGTCCTGTCCGCCTCCAAGTATATTGAGGACATGACAGGCGTTGTTGACACAGGTGCGTGGTAAGAAGAAGGAGAGCAAGATGTACGTCATTCAACAGAGACTGGGTTATTTCAACTTTGCATGCAGAGTGGTGCTGCACGCCCAGCATTCAGTGGACAGGGTTTTCAATGAGGAGTGGCTCGAAGACACATCACTCATAGAAGTGCAACTGTGGGGTAGTGAACTACGAGAAAGAAAGGTGACATTCAGGATTGACAATCAGGCATTGGGGCAAGTTGTGAACTGGAAGACCACAAAGGATCAGCTGGGTCTGTTGAGATAATTTGTGTTGCTGTGTGTACAATAAAACATACGGTTCAGGGAGAGGCATATCCCGCGGTTGGAGAACCAGGTGGTTGATGCGCTGTCTCGCTCACAGTGGGAGAGGTTCTGTGGTTTGGCTCTAGAAGTGGATGAGGCAGTGATGGGGATGCCTCCTGGGGCGAAGGATATTGGTCAAAGGCAAGAAGGTTGATCACAAAATCACTGGCGGATTTCACAAATGGTCATACTGGGAGGCGTGGAGTATGTTTATGTGGTCAGGAGCCAAAAGGATGGACAAGGCTGAGATGGGAAAGGCACAGGTCAGATGGTACAATGAGATTTTTGATAGGCTTGATTGAAAAATGGATTGATTGAAAAATGGCATTCACCTGTGATGATTGCATGAAAAATGTCAGGAAATGCTTTTGGGGCTGAGCTGGTAAAAAGGAAGTTAGGAAGGAAGGTATTGGAGGGAAGGAGGGAGTAGAGGAGAACATTAGATTGAAGATGACTGACTACTAATGGGGAGAGTGGTTCAACAGGTGAGATTTGCTTACTACTCCACCTGATAATTCAGCCTGTATAGATCATTGTTTACACTTGTTTTGGGGGCATTCAGGTTATCGGAGGTGGTGGGATCCAAGTCTTTTGGGGATCTTCAATCAGACGACATAAGGGTACAGACTTAAGAGGTGTAGATGAACCTGAAAAGGAGCAAACTAGATCAAAAAAGGAAGAGCAAAACCAGGGTTGGTTATTACCCGGTGCGGGCAATGAAAAAATAGATGGACGTGTGGGGGATCCAAAGAGCCTTCTTGTTTGGGCACAGTGATAGGAGTTCCGTGACAGAACTGCAGGTATCACGAGTGCTGAAGCTATGTCTGGTGTGGGGAGGGGGAGCTGGAACAGAGGGATTTTGGTATCCACTCTTTTCGTATAAAAGCAGCTACGAAGGGCTTCAGGAAAGGATCGGGAGAACAAGAGCTGAGGAGGTAGGGTGGTGGAAGAGTGACTGCATGTGGGGATATGTGGGACCATGAAGGGGGTTCTGTGCCTGAGGGGGTGTTGTTTTGATTAACAGGTGGGGATCTGAACGGTGTGCAGAAAAAGGAGGTTTGGTAAGTCGGCTGGAAAGCAGGCCAAGAAACAAAGCGAAGTTGCCCAATTGGGCTTGCATGGGATGATGTGGTACTGTAATGGAAAGGGATTAGGGCCATATAGTGGCGACAACTGATGCCCACCCAGTGGGCAACTGCATGGAAAATGATGGTGTCCAGAGGCTTTGCTAATGCCTCTGGGGGAGAATGATTTGGTCTAAGCTATGGGTGTGGAACTGATAAAGACAGTGGAAAAGGATTTGAGGAGGGTGAAGCAGATATGGACAGAAATGGTATTCATGGGGAAGGAGTTACTGCCCAGTAGCGTTAGGCAGGGGCACAAAAACCGTAAGCCATCAACAGGGCCAGGAGGGAAGTTAACAGGGAGGTGTTGTGTTCTGTAGGGAGTGGGGGCAGGCATGGTTAAACACACAGACATGGTCTATGAATGCCCACAATTACTCAGGTGTGTCGGGGTTCATTTATCTCTCCTGATCAACAGAATACACTTGGAACAGGTGACAGAGCCAGTGCGTAGAAGGTGGAAGGAGGGGAAAAGCCCCCCCAACAGATGTACCCGAAGTGCTCTATAGACCAGATTAGGGGTAGAGGAGAGACGGCAGTGGTAAGTAAAGAGAATGAACGCAACAAAGGCTGGCAGGCTTGGTCAGGGAGTGGGCCTGTCGGTGAAGTGGAAAGGCAGTGGGTGCTGGAGAAAGGCCAGGAGGGCCTGAGAAGACACTGAAATGGAAGGAGTCAAGTTGAAGTTAAAGGGTAAGATGTTAGTGGGGGGTGACAAATGTTTTGTTGAGGGAGATGGGTTAGTTGATATTTGAGAGAACATTGGGAGGGCAAGTTAGTTTGTGCTGTAAGAAGCAGAAGGATGTTATCAACTTTGCGCCCCACTTGCTCCCAAATAAAGCACCTTCTAACAACAACTCAGACATCTGTGGTGATTGTCCTCCAAATCTGCTCTTGTACCTCATTCATAACGCTGACAGAGGCGTAAGGGTTCACCCCCTCTCTGGATATTTTTGAGAGATATATAAGTAAGGTAACAAGCAGCTTTACGGCTTTTATTTATGGCGGGTCTTTGGAAGTCTTGCAGAAGTACCGCTCAGTGTGTCCTATCACTCTGCCTCTGACTTCAAGTGTACCTCATCCCTCCTTTTAAATAATCCAGAATACTGCGGCCCTTTTATCCCGAGTCTGCCTTCTTGTGCTGATACCTCATCTCACTTGACTGCTTTTAATTGGCTCCCTTTTGGCAAATGCTTTATCTTCAAGGTGATGTGCTTCTACTGTCAAGCATCACACAGGACACATCATCTCTTCTTCTGGGATCTCATAATTTCCCATGTGCCTTCTAGAGCTTTCCTGCTCCACAGCTAACCTTCCTGCTCCACAGCTAACCTTCCCGCTCCACAGCTATCCTTCCTGCACCACAGCTAACCTTCCTGCTCCACAGCTATCCTTCCTGCTCCACAGCTAACCTTCCTGCTCCAAATCTATCCTTCTTGCACCACAGCTAACCTTCCTGCTCCAGAGCAAACCTTCCTGCTCTACAGCTAGCATCCATGGTCCATGGCTAGCTTCCCTGCTCCACAGCTAACTTTCCTCCTCCACAGCTAACCTTCCTGCTCCACAGCTAACCTTCCTGCACCACAGCTAACCTTCCACCTCCACAGCTAATCTTCAAG
This sequence comes from Pleurodeles waltl, assembly GCF_031143425.1. Taxonomy (NCBI): domain Eukaryota; kingdom Metazoa; phylum Chordata; class Amphibia; order Caudata; family Salamandridae; genus Pleurodeles; species Pleurodeles waltl. The sequence goes on from NC_090446.1 coordinate 12,714,743, forward strand.
CTCCACTGCTAACCTTCCCATTCCACAGCTAATTTTCCTGCTCCACAGCTAACCTTCCTGCTCCACAGAAAACCTTTCCGCTCTACAGCTAACATCCCTGCTCCACGGCTTACTTCCCTGCTCTGCAGCTAACGTCCCTGCTCTACAGCTAACCTTCCTGCTCCACAGCTAACCTTCTTGCTCCAAAGCTATCCTTCTTGCACCACAGCTAACCTTCCTGCTCCACAGCTAACCTTCCTGTTCCACAGCTAACCTTCCCACTCCACAGCAAACCTTCCTGCTCTACAACTAACATCCCTGATCCATGGCTAGCTTCCCTGCTCCACAGCTAACTTTCCTCCTCCACAGCTAACCTTCCTGCTCCACAGCTAACCTTCCTGCACCACAGCTAACCTTCCTCCTCCACAGCTAATCTTCCAGCCCCACTGCTAACCTTCCCATTCCACAGCTAACCTTCCTGCTCCACAGCTAAGCTTCCTGCTCCACAGCAAACCTTTCCGCTCTACAGCTAACATCTCTGCTCCACGGCTAACTTCCCTGCTCTGCAGCTAACTTCCCTGCTCTACAGCTAACATTCCTGCTCCACAGCTAACCTTCCTGCTCCAAAGCTATCCTTCTTGCACCACAGCTAACCTTCCTGCTCCACAGCTAACCTTCCTGCTTCACAGCTAACCTTCCCGTTCCACAGCAAACCTTCCTGCTCTACAGCTAACATCCCTGATCCATGGCTAGCTTCCCTGCTCCACAGCTAACTTTCCTCCTCCACAGCTAACCTTCCTGCTCCACAGTTAACCTTCCTGCACCACAGCTAACCTTCCTCCTCCACAGCTAATCTTCTAGCTCCACTGCTAACCTTCCAGTTCCACAGCTAACCTTCCTGCTCCACAGCTAACCTTCCTGCTCCACAGCAAACGTTTCCGCTCTACAGCTAACATCCCTGCTCCACGGCTAACTTCCCTGCTCTGCAGCTAACCTTCCTGCTCCACAGCTAACTTCCCTGCTCCACAGCTAACCTTCCCGCTCCACAGCTAACCTTCCCACTCCACTGCTAACCTTCCGATTCCACAGCTAAGCTTCCCACTTCACTGCTAACCTTTCTGCTTCACAGCTATCCTTCCCGCTCCACTGCTAACCTTCCTGCTCCACAGCTAACCTTCCCGCTCCACTGCTTACCTTCCCTTTCCACAGCTAACCTTCCCGCTCCACTGCTAACCTTCCCGTTCCACAGCTATCCTTCCCGATCCACTGCTAACCTTCCTGCTCCACAGCTAACCTTCCCGCTCCACTGCTAACCTTTCCGTTCCACAGCTAAACTTCCTGCTCCATAGCTAACCTTCCCGCTCCACTGCTAACCTTCCTACTCCACAGCTAACCTTCCCACTCCACTGCTAACCTTCCTGATTCACAGCTAACCTTCCCGCTCTACTGCTATCCTTCCTGCACCACAGCTAACCACAGCACTACAGCTAACCTTCCCGCTCCACAGCTAGCCTTCCAGCTCCACTGCAAACCTCTCTGTTCCACAGTTAACCTTCCCGCTCCACTGCTAACCTTCCCGCTCCACAGCTAACCTTCCCGCTCCACAGCTAACCTTCCTCCTCCACAGCTAACCTCCCTGCTCCATAATTAACCTCCCTGTCCCACAGCTCACCTTCCCGCTTCACAGCTAACCTTCCTGCTCCACGGCTTAACTCCCAGTTCCAGTTAACCATCCTTCCTGTTCAACCGCTAACCACTGCCCTCCAAAATCAGAACAACTCGTGTTGGATGGCGACCTTTCTCTTACTTGTCTTCTGTCAGACATTCAGGGTGTCAACAATCTTTGTGGTTTCATAAAAGCTGATTGAATGGTTGTAGTTTCCTTGTTATCTTCCCTTTTCTGCTGAAAGTAACTTTGACAATAGTTTCCTGGTTTGGCATCTTCTTTAGCCTCCCTAGCTATGTATTGTGTTGTAGTGTATTGTAATAGTATTTATATAGCGTTTACTACCCCTGACGCGGCTTTGAAGCGCTTTCCATCGAGTAGCACGCTATTCCGGAACCCAAGTGGAATTAGTGATGGATTAGTATAGGGAAATAGCAGTATAGTTTTTGTATTATTATGAGTTAATTTGAGCCGCGGATATGTGAGATTATTAACCCTGTGGTCTTGTGGTTGGAGACTATACCTTCTTGAAAATTACTTGACCCAAAAGAGTTTTTTCCCAATTTCTTGTCTGGACTCTTTACTTTTGCTTTTAGTTTATTAAAAAATTATTTGATAGTCAGAATTTTTGTCCCAGACTTAATACTGGCCTCTCCCTGATGTGCCTTGTTGATCTTTTTCCCTACAATAATCCTGGTTTTTGTAACCAAACTGGGGATGGCTGGTGAATCAGAGCAAAGAAGGGAGATTTTTTAGGATGAGTTTGCAATGCCATTAAGCCCTTTCTTGTTCTAATAATTTTTGGATGTTTTTCCCTTTTACTCAGTTTACAACTATATTGTTGTGTGACCCACTTATGAGCTCCATTAAAGAATGGTAGAATAACCTTGATATCTCTTTTGAACCAGCATAGGCTCGCGGGAAATGCATAACGAGACGTAAGCAAGGAGACCAAAGATGAAAGATCTAAATCTCTGGACTCATAGCCTGTTTTAGAATGTGGCAGATGGGGTAGTCCGTCACAAATGTGACGGATATCCCCTCCGCAATATTACGATCCTATTGTATCCTATCGGAATCATAATATGGCTGACGGGATATCCGTCACATTTGTGACCGAGTAACCCATCCGCCAAACTTTAAATCAGGCCTTCTGTCGCCAGAAAGTAAGATGATATTCTTAACATATCATTGTTAAAGACCTGCATTGGGATATTAGCTTATCCCTGTGATAAGATAAATTGTTAAGACAGGGAGAAGAAGAAAGACGAGATGTCTTCTTTAATAATGACAAGAGGGTAAGACTGGAGATTTATTCACTGATTCCAGGAAGTAAGGCCTCTGGTTGATTTATTTTGTCAATACCATGCCTCATATTGTATTTATCTTTAGGAGTTGGCAGTGGGGGCTCGCTGGGGTGGAAAGGGGTGTTTTGGTGCATGGCGGGGGCACGCCGACAAAAAAAAACAAAATTATAATAATTTTTAAAAACAGACCTTTAGCACCAAGCCTCACCACTCCAATCTGCCCTTCGACTGGACTGCAGGCATAGTTTCCCAACCTGCCCTACGTCCAACCCCAACGCTGCTTTCATGCTGCTGGCCCAGCCAGAGTGCTCCAAGGCAGAGTGGAAGGCTCTACCTGCTCTCTCCAACCCAGCAATGCAGTGCCTGTGTGGCTGGGTTGGAGAGAGCCTAGTGTACCTGTGTGTTTGTCCGGCCCGAGATGGCCAGCCAATCAAACATGCGCACTGAGAGTGAGTGATATGCACTCCTCCTCGTCCCCCTCACATCCCCAAGGCCCTGCCCCTTTTACTATAAAATGATAATGAACATAGTTTATTATATTTTTATATTTAAAGTTTTGCAGCTGCTGCTGTTGGGGGTTGGGGGGGGGGCGACGCTCTTCCACCATAGTAGAGGAGCCAACCCTGGGAGTTGGATGAGGAATTTGAAGTGAACCATGCTTATTGGTGTCTCTTGTAGATTTAAAGTGCTTAGTTACACAGCTGTGTATGGGCTCGGAGAAAGGGGAATAAAGGTGATCATGAATCATTGAGAATTTTAGCTGATTTGCAGAATTTGGGCTCATCAGAATCACCTGAACTTTTGATGTTTAAGGTAACTCCCTTTTGGTCCCTTCATACCTGAATTTATACCCAATCTCAATGTACCAGGTGGTCCATCTGAGAGAGGTATAATTTCAGCTAATTGATTATTGTTGGATAGTTTGGATATTTTAAGTAATATATATTATTTCTCCTTTGATTGAATGCTTTAGAGTAGAATACTATTTCTCTGCAAAATGATCATATATTGAATAGATTAACATTAAAAAAGAAGGATTACATTAAAACATTGAAGCATTGGCCAATATAAACCCAAAGTAGCTACAGCAGGAAGATTTCCCATGTATAATAGTTCTTAAAATAGGGGGATTTAAGCCCTTTTATTAAAGTCTGTGCTTATTAAGCTCAGTGGATCCAAATACATATTAAAATGTAAAATATGATCAATAATAACATCTGCAGAAGGGAAATGAGTGAAGAAAATGTGAAAAGACAAAGAATGAAACCGCCTCAGCTCCCTGATGAGGGGAACCGCAGTACACAGATGGGCCACTGACTCCACTGCTCATGTGGATTCTAGTGAATAAGTGATGCTTTCAGATGAAATGTCCCCCCATCAATAATCTGGAGTTTTGGGACCTACTTTGTAGCTCTGCATTTTACCATCAACTGCTCTCGAGTATATTAGCCAGTGCTGAAGATATCACCTACTTACAAATGGCCTCCACCTCATGCTTGTAACCCTTGTCTCTTGGCTCCTCTAGGAAACCTCTACTCCTCTATCCCCGTCCACCCAACCTCCTCCCCTTTATAAACAGGTATCTCTAACAAACAGATTCAGTAAGTGAATTGCGAGGGGGCTACACATCTACACATTACACGTACACTACTGCTAGTAAATTGTCTCTTACACTTTTGAGTAACTTTACTCCTTTGGGCTAGTCACAAAATTCAAGTGTAAATTACTTAAACGTGTGACCTACATGTCTCCACCCTCTGAAACAGGATAGAGCAAAAATGTACAACTGTAGAGTTACTGCCATCAAGGAGGAGCAGTGCTGAGTCCAGTCCCACACATGGCCGACCACTGATACTGCAACACCTGCCGTAGAAAGCAATGATGGCAAGGGCTTAAACTAGAACCCCATAGGAAAAAATGTATGTTATTTTGGCTTTTCAAATATAAATATATATATATATATATATATATATATATATATATGTATATATATATATATATATATATATATATATAATACATATATATATATATAATACATATATATATATATATCTGTATATATATATATATATATATAGATATATATATAATGAATTTAATTTTAAAAGAAAATAAGTATGAGTAAAAACATATTATAAACAATTTTAATAATCTTCGGCTTCTCCCATGCTTTTTTATTTAAAAATAAATGTGACTTTAGCTTATAAAAAATGTATTAGAATCATTTAAATTTATTTTTGGCATAAGGTTTTGTAATTTCTAATGCATTATAAATAAATATAAGCATTTTACTTTATATAAGCTTTTTTTTAATTAAAAAAGCTTTACAAAAATAATAATGATTACATTTAATATATTTAAATTAATTATGTCATTCAAAATGATGTGATAGTGTTATAGCTTGATATGTTTTCCTCTACATGTTGATTAAATATAAACAATTAATTTAGAATAATATTTATCATAAAAGTACATTTACTATTTTTTTAAGTTTAATAAACTTTTTTAATTTTCCTTCTGCTTTACCATGGGGAGATATCCATACCGACGGCAGAAGTTTCCCTGTCATAAAGTATAGGGAAAGTAAATAAGGTTATTAAACTTAAAAATTATGGAACGTATTTCATATGTGCATTTGAAATGTAGTACAGTATAGAAAATTATACAGAATTATTAACACTTAAAAACGTAAACTAAGCAAAAACTATTTTTCTGAAGTATAAATTGATGCAATGCATCCAAAAGCAGAGAAAATATATTTTTGATTATTTATTAATAATTATTAAAAGTGGCAAAAGTGATGTATAGAATGAACTAAAAGTAATGTAATTATATTTAAATAAATAACAATTATGCATTATTTTCTAAATTAAATCGGATTACTATTTAGTGGGTGTATGTATGTCCCTTCCAGGATCCCTCCTTACACCTTTCTAAACTATGCCTACTTTGTAATAAGTACACATCAATTTTCCAGCCACTCCCCCTAGTTCCTCCCACATGTACCACTAAGCAGTAAATATTTGTGTGCAGATCTTCCCACAGACAATATAGGAGGGGCGTTGCTGGAGATTTTCACTTGTAGGTTTGTGAATAGCAGTTTTTAGTACTTAGTAGTACTACTGTAGCAGAACTGAAAGTACTACAACATGCCTTTTGTGAATAGGGTGCTGAGTGCTTATTAAGGTCATCTGCAAACAAGGTGTGCCCTCCTCCTGTGAAAGCCCTCAACTATCTTGTGCTTATTTCACCTGACAGTCTTGCGGCGCTTTCTGCCTTTCCTTGATACAGGTTATCTTGGATGTGATCATATCCAGGTGGTCTCTTTGGAAGCCTCTTAGAAACTTCTTAGCCAACTCCAGGTGAGTGCAAAAGCAGGAGCCTGCGAGGCTGTTTGCAGAATGTATTAGATGCAATCATAGGTCCCACATGTTATATCAGCCTCACTGGCACCACGTTCACCGACGAGTCCATTTGCAATTGTTAATTGTTATAAAGTGATCTACTGTTTTTCATCCCCCACCTTTGTCATCTAAGTCTAGTTGCCTTGCTCCTTGAGATCTTTGACACAATGGATCTTTTAGATTCCCAGCTCACTGCCAGAAGGCCAGCTCTCGGGATAGAGTTTTCTCTGTAGCCAAGCTCTTGAGCAGCTTAGTGCTCTTCCATATTGTGTTCATTCCTCACTGGTTATTTTTAGGAAACAACTAAAAAGGTGGCATGCCCCCCCCCCCAAGCAGTTTTCCTCTTTATTTATCTGTTTGCAGTAAAATATCTGTCTTATAGCCCAGCAAAGCTATACAAATACCCTATAGAATTCCATAGTGCAACCTAACCTAACCAACATAAGATAACATAGCATAACATAACATAATATAACAGAGTCTAGGGTAGCATAACATGACATATCATATCATAGTATATCGTAACATATCATATCACATCATAACATATCATATCATAGCATATCATAACTTAACATATCATATCATAACATATTGTGGTATATCATCACATATTATATCATAATATATCATAGTGATCATAACATATCATACCATAACATATCATATCATAACATATCGTATCATAACATATCATATCCTTTGTATTTGATGACCAATCAATGAATGCTTAAGGAAACTCCAAGCTACAGCATTTAAATAAAAAGTGTCACAAACAACCACCTGAAGCTAAAAGTTATTTTTTTTGTAAAAAAAAGATCATTAGTTAAAAGTTAAACTGGTTGAATCAAATGGTTTGCAAAGCAGTCCGCAATAGTTGTCAGCAGCGTGTGTGCAGGTGCAACCCATGGCAGTTCCCCAAAACTCTAGTGGTGAACAAGTGCTTCTGATAGAAAGTGAATAACATTAATTCAGTCACACGAGGACTTCACCACCGCACATAAAATCAAAACAAACAATGCAAATAATAGGGGTTTTCTCACATGTAACCATTTCGGTCTCTTCTCCAGCACCTAGGAGTGAATGAAGAATAGTTACAAAGAGGGTCCTGAATGTACGTTTCTTCCTACAACATAGAGTAGCGAGCAACAGCAGTGGGTTTCATAATGGCCATTTTTGTTTTTGTTGTTATTCTTTTTTGTTGATAGACAATTTATCGATTGATAATTTATTAAGATACTGATTAATGGAATAGGAGAGTAATAGGTTTTAGGCAGTACACATGACAGTACACAAGGTCCTGTATGATTCAAATGATGGTGAAATGCATTTCAGTAAGTTATTTAGTGTTACTTAGAGTCATTCAATAAAATTCAACTAAACTTATAGTGAAACCTTATTCAACAGTTTGAATACTCGTGGTCCCAGCCTGTATGGAAATCTGATCATCACCACTCTCTGAGCAACTGATGCTAACGCATCACCTGAAGGTTGCTAATGACTAATTGCCTGGCTTGGTAGTTTCTGAATTAGACCCTCTGATGCCAAATGCGTTGTGGACTCGGATGCAGGTGCTCCATCTGAACCCTAACACCCCTTTTACACTCTGTCACCTTCTACCAAAGATGCTGCAGTATTCGCTGGGTTCCTGGAGTTGGTAATCTCCAGGAATAGAAGGTAGCCCTGCCTACCATCAGAGCCACACGCACTGTCCCCCAGAGTCGAGGTAGCCATTAAAACATGTGTCTGAGCATTAATATTAGGGGAAGCAGCGACTGCCTGCCCACCATCCTGTATAGCAGCCTCTGACTGCTTTCCCTGATCTGGACTATTTGTATTTCAGTCCCAAGAAGATCAGGGTCAGCTGGAACCTGAGTCACTAACCACAACGGCAATGCAGCTTTGGCCATTGTTGTCCCACAGAGGCTGTCAGATAATTTGCCCTTCCGTGCAGCAGGAGGGTGAATGAGACGCATTTTGTCCTTCTGAAAATCTGGAGGCGAATCAGCAGACTTGGAGCGGGACATAGAGCCTCTGTTAGACAGCTGCCGCATTTCTCATACCAGAAAAAATAAATTCTTAGTGAATTATCTGGGCTTCAAATAACAAAGTCCTACCAGTCCAGTGCCAGGCTCTTGTTGTTTTTCAAAATGTCACTCCTTAGCAGGACGTCAGGCAGACATACACTCGCACGGAGCAATCCGCTGACTGGCATGGGAAGGGTGCAACGGACCAACCTCAGGCGCAGTCACATATATTGCTCGAAATAATTTTGCAGGAACTGCGAGAGCCTAAGGATTCGCAACGAAAAGAGCCAACTGCAATTAATCAAAGGCTCGACAAAATTGAGGCAATAATCGGGCAGATTCCAGCACGCCTTCAGGAATCGGAGCAGAGAATGTCAGATCTGGAGGATCGCTCCTTAGTGTGGGATAATGCAAGATGGTCAAACCTGCATTTTGTGGGGGTAGCAGAGGGGGCAGAAAAGCAGGGTAACCATCAAGACATACTGCAATTTATGGACACCCTGATTAAGACTTACAATCTGGACAACCCTCCAGCCGATTTGATAATTATGCAAGAGCATCGGGTCCCCTCCCAAAAGTAGCGTAATGCAAAGTATCCTCCTGCTATTATTGTCAATTTTGCTGACTATAGAATTAAAGAACGGATTCTCACAAAAGCAATCCAGCAAAAATCACTCTCTCTGGCTGGGAATGAACAGGTGCAGGTGATCTCCGATATGTCAGTGGCTTCAATCCGGACAAGACAAGATCTGGTTGGCATGATTAGCCAATTTATGACAGCAGGGGCACAGGTCTCTATCACTCAGGATTCAGAATTAAAAGTTTTGTTTAAAGGCCAACTCCATTTGTGTACAACTCTGGAAGATGCTAAGAATCTTTTGGGGAAGGCAAAATCCGGGTAGGGCTGGCTATAGAGCATCCCACATATTGGTCTACTAGTTAAAGATGCATTCAGTTGGTAGTAGATCCAGGGTCCATTAGCCAGAATGTAATAAGCAACACAGACTAGTGGTAGGTGTAAGAGGGTGAGTGGATCATGGATGTGATCATATCCAGGTGGTCTCTTTGGAAGCCTCTTACAAACTTCTTAGCCACCTCCACCTGAGTGCAAAAGCAGGAGCCTGCGAGGCTGTTTGCAGAATGTATTAAATGGAATCATGGGTCCCACACGTTATATCAGCCTCACTGGCACCACGTTCATCGAAGAGTCCAGTTGCAATTGTTAATTGTTATAAAGTGATCTATTGTTTTTCGCATCTAAGTCTAGTTGCCTTGCTCCTTGAGATCTTTGACACAATGGATCTTTTAGATTCCCAGCTCACTGCCAGAAGGCCAGCTCTCGGGATAGAGTTTTCTCTGTAGCCAAGCTCTTGAGCAGCTTAGTGCTCTTCCATATTGTGTTCATTCCTCACTGGTTATTTTTAGGAAACAACTAAAAAGGTGGCATGCCCCCCCCCCCCCAAGCAGTTTTCCCCTTTATGTTTCTGTTTGCAGTGAAATATCTGTCTTATAGCCCAGCAAAGCTATACAAATACCCCATAGCACTCCATAGTGCAACCTAACCTAACCAACATAAGATAACATAGCTTAAATAACATAATATAACAGAGTCTAGGGTAGCGTAACATAACATATCATATCATAGTATATCATAACATATCATAGTATATCATAACATATCATAACATATCATAGTATAGCATAACATATCATTCCATAACATATCATGTCATATCATAACATATCATAGTATATCATAACATATCATATCATAACATATCATAGTATATGATAACATATCATATCATAGCATATCATAGTATATCATAACATATTATACCATAACATATCATAACATATCAATGTATTTCATAACATATCCTATCCTAACATATCTTATCATAACATATCATAGTATATCATAACATATCATATCATAACATATCATATACTTTGTACTTGATGACCAGTCAATGAATGCTTAAGAAAACTCCAAGCTACAGCATTTAAATAAACAGAGTCACAAACAACCAGCTGAAGCTAAAAGTTCTTTTGTTTTTTGTAAAAAAAAAGATCATTAGTTAAAAGTTAAACTGGTTAAATCAAATGGTTTGCAAAGCAGTCCGCAATAGTTGCCAGCAGCGTGTGTGCAGGTGCAACCCATGGCAGTTCCCCAACACTCTAGTGGTGAACAAGTGCTTCTGCTAGAAAGTCAATAACATGAATTCAGTCACACGAGGACTTCACCACCCCACATAAAATCAAAACAAACAATGCATAATAAGAGTTTTCTCACCTGGATGCACTGTGGTCTTCTCTCCAGCACCTAGGAGTGAATGAAGAATAGTTACAAAGAGGGTCCTGAATGTACGTTTCTTCCTACAACATAGAGTAGCGAGCAACAGCAGTGGGTTTCATAATGGCCATTTTTGTTTTTGTTGTTATTCTTTTTTGTTGATGGACAATTTATCGATTGATAATTTATTGAGATACTGATTAATGGAATAGGAGAGTAAAAGGTTTTAGACAGTACACGTGACAGTACACAAGGTCCTGTAAGATTCAAATGATGGTGAAATGCATTTCAGTAAGTTATTTAGTGTTACTTAGAGTCATTCAATAAAATTCAACTAAACTTATAGTGAAACCTTATTCAACAGTTTGAATACTCGTGGTCCCAGCCTGTATGGAAATCTGATCATCACCATTCTCTTAGCAACTGATGCTAACGCATCACCTGAAGGTTGCTAATGACTAATTGCCTGGCTTGGTAGTTTCTGAATTAGACCCTCTGATGCCAAATGCGTTGTGGACTCGGATGCAGGTGCTCCATCTGAACCCTAACACCCCTTCTGCACCCAATTGCTTTCTAGAACAGATGGTGCAGTATTCGCTGGGTTCCTGGAGTTGGTAATCTCCAGGAATAGAAGGTAGCCCTGCCTACCATCAGAGCCACACGCACTGTCCCCCAGAGTCGAGGTAGCCATTAAAACATGTGTCTGAGCATTAATATTAGGGGAAACAGCGGCTGCCTGCCCACCATCCTGTATAGCAGCCTCTGACTGCTTTCCCTGATCTGGACTATTTGTATTTCAGTCCTAAGAAGTCAGGGGTGCAGGCCTCTATCACTCAGCATTCAAAGTTAAAACTTTTGCTTAAAGGCCCATTCCATTTGTGTACAACTCTGGAAGAAGCTAGGAATGTTTTGGGGAAGGCAAAATCTGAGTAGCACTGGCTTTAGAGCATCCCACATATTGGTATTCTAGTTAAAGACATCTTCAGTTGGTAGAAGATCAATGGCCTGTTAGCCAGAATGTAATTGGCAAACCAGGCAAGTGGGGGAGTAAGGTTGTGTGTGTGGTCGAGCACGGCACAGCTATGGCTGTGGCCCAGGTTTTGGATGAGGGGCAGAGGCGAGGTTGTTTGTGTGTCCTCGGGTCCAGCTGCAACTTCCAGTACAGGAGATATCAGTCAGTCAGTGAAGTGACCCTCACTGGGTTGCTGGCTCTTAGGTTGTTGCAGAGTTGACCCTCCACTCTGGGGGAGTTCTTTGGCAATTGGTGAAGCCTGGAGGTCCTCTGGGTTTCTTGAGGTGAGTTCCGTATCCAGCTTCTCTGCAGTGGCAATTGTCGGGTCCTGGGTGCAGAAGTCAGGGTTTGGCACCTTTTCTTTGTGTAACAGGTCCACATTTCTCATGCCTTGGATCTTCTTTGTGCTGGTCTTCTTTTGTGTCTATCGCATCTACTTTCTTCGTCTAAGGATGCCCACTAAATACTGAATTTAGTGGATGTTTTAGGGGGAGCCTGGTAGTGTCCAATGCACTGTGGGAAGGGTCACTACCCTAAACCTCATTGGCTATTTTCCTGCCATCCAACATGGAGGAAAATAAAATGGAGGGTCCAGTTCGCTTGCAAGCCCCTAGTGGTGGTGCTTGCTCAGTGAGACCCCTCCTCCTATCATTTGTTAGGTTTCCTGCCTTTGCTCCCTCCAAAAGTGGTGTTTTTCAAAGGGGGAGGCCATCTGCTGCTAGCAGCAGACCTGGGGGTCAAGTTTCCAAAGGCGGAAAAGCCCTTTGAAGCTCACCACTAGGGCGGTGCACATTCCTGAGGGAGGTGGTGTTAGCTCCTTCATCCAGGAAGGGCATTGTTGCTCTCCCCCAGGGTTTGCATATTGGCTATCTGGAGGTGAAAAGCTGGATAGAACCAGTCAGCAACCATGCCATAACAGTTAGCTTTTTCAGGGGGCATCTCTAAGGTGACTCCTGGGTACTTTTAGGGATACATCCAATAATGGTACCAGTTTGGATTTATCATTCTGAGTTGTTTGATACCAAACAACCCAGGGTTCTGAGTGGCCATCATGTAGCTGGGAAACTCGTGTTGAACGGTGTCCAGCACATGTATTAAAATTGCTGCTGTATTCACTCACTATGTCCCAGGTTTGGCAAGGACACAGTGGGGGCATATGGCTCATGCAGCTATGCCCTCACATATATTATGAAGCACCCTGCCTTGGGGCTGTAAGGCAGGCCAGAGGGGTGTCTTGACCATAGTAAATGCAGTGAATGGTGGACAGGGCACACAGGCAGTGTGCCAGGTCAAGTTTTAGGTTTCCACCAGACACTCAGCCTGCAATGGCAGTGCTGGGTGTATCTGGATGCATGGCCCTAGAGGGTGGCATAATCAGTGCTGCTGCCCTCAGGTGCCTACCCATAGCACCCCATACCCTTGGCACATAGGTACCCATTTCCTAGGGACTTATAGTGGTAGCTAAGGGTGTATCCAATTGTGCCAAAGCATCACAACAGTTTTGGGGAAAGAGCTCTGGCCCAGGGAACCTGGTTAGCAGGGGCCCTGGGCAGTACAACTTCTAGGCTACATCAAACATCAGGCAAAAAGTGGGGGCTAACCATGTCAGAGAGAGGCCTTGTCTCACAACCACAAGTAAGACTCATTTGAAGTGTGTAAAGTCACCAAAGCAACTATGAGAGACTCTTAAACTTTCCCTGGGAGTCCACTGAATAACCTTCCACTGAATCCCATCAAGCAGTTTAGGGTGTGTGAGTCATATACTATTGAAATTCAGTAGTCCACTCATGGAAGATTGAAAAGAATGAGGCACTAGAAAGCATGTCAATGAGAACATGGAAGTAATAATATCAACATGTTTTTGACCCTGCATAGCGCTCCTCAACCTCTTGCAGAATTTTGATAAACATTTAGATGTCTTAGCAAGACACTTATGTTTTGGGGTGGTGTCACGTGGTTAATTTGGGGGATGATACTTGACCAGTGCATTTATTCATGTTTTGCATTGAAATAAATTAAATTAAAATGTAATTCCTGTGAAACACAAGCTTAGGAATGCTCTTATTGGTAGCAGAAAAGTGCTAAGCCAAATCCTGAAAGATTTGTGTGAAGGTTGGGTTATTGAACCTGTTGACAGAGAGGATGGGTTTCATCCATAGTTTTAGCATGAAAAATTCAGCCTATTTTAGCTTCTGCGTAGACCTTCGCTCCCTGAACCAGAAAATCATAATAAGTTGCCATTCTTTACCAAGAATGTAAAAATCACTGGCAGTATTTGAAATAGCTCGGCTTTATCGACTTAAATTTAAAGCAGCATATCAAATAATTAAACTTGACTCTGTGGAGATTTGACCACACTTGCCACTCTAGATGGTGTATTTCATGACATCGTGATGTCCTTTGGGATAGTGTCTCCTCTATTTGTTATCAAAAACAAATGTTTACAGTACAGAAGGACATGGAACAGCTGGTCACCTGCTAGGACAACACTCTCATTTGTGGCAGGTCTCTACAACAATATAGTCAAATACTTGCAGCATTTTCTTTTTTAATCATTGAATAATGGAATGAACTAGCAGCTACTTTTATGTCCAAGAAACTCACTATTGAGGGTCCTATATGTCTGAAGAGCAATGATCAGTTTACATTGTATTTATCATTATACAAATTGTTTTCAGATTTCCCTAGAATTTTGCCAGGGTTACAGCACTCCTTGCGCAGTTTCTTAAAAAGGATGTCAGATACAGTTGATGAGAAGAACCTGGTGAATCGATCAGAAGACCTTAAGGAGTCTTTTTTGCAAGCTCATGTTCTCAGCTGATTTTCCAAAATTGCTAAGATTTGTAGCGGTTGATGCAGGGTCTGAAGGGCTTGATGCAATGGTTGATACACGTGCTGAAGGACTTAAGGCAATGATTGATGTAAGTTTTGAAGGGCTTGAGGCAATGGTTGATGCAAGTCCTGAAGGGCTTGAGGCAACTGTTGATGCAAGATATGAATGGCTTGAGGCAATGGTTGATGCACGATCTTAAGGGATTGAGGCAATGGTTGGTGCAGGGTCTGAATGGCTTGAGGCAATGGTTGATATAAGTTCTGAAGGGCTTGAAGCAATAGTTGATATACGTTGGTAAGGGCTTGGGCAATGGTAATGCAAGTTATGGAGGGGTTAGGCAATGGATGATGCAAGTAATGGAGGGGTTGGGCAATAGTTGATACAAGTACTGAAGGGCTTGAGGCAATTGTTGATGCAAGTTCTGAAGGACTTGAGGCAATGGTTGATAAAAGTTCTGAAGGGCTTGAGGCAATGATTGTTGCAAGGTCCCCAGAGCTTGAGGCAATGGTTGATACGAGTTCTTAAGGGCTTAAGGCAATGGTTGATTCAAGTTATGGAGTGGATGGGCAATGGATGGTACAAGTGATGGATGGGTTAGGCAATGGATGATGCACGTTATGGAGGGCTTGAGACAGTGTTAACTCAGAAAGTAAGGAGCAGGACTAAAACCCCTGAACATTTGCATCTGAATCCCATTTGGGTGCAGAAAGTAGCCATTTCACCCTTGAGTGTGAGGCCTCAGCATGTCAGTGGGGTGGTAGGCCCCCCAACTCTACATGTAGAGGGAATCCTTTTACAATAGGATAATTCACAGATATTTGCTGGTGCTTTTGAGTAATAATGGCACATGAAAATCTTCTAGGCTTGTACTCATTTTGTTCTGATCCGTGGTACACTTGTAGGGTTAGCAGTTAGGTTGTGGACTGCCTATTGTATGGCACAGACTGGGGAAGAGAAGCTAGGTATTGTTGAATAATATGTTGGATGCCGTAGGACCATGGGAACAGTATTTCCTAGGAGATTAAGGGCCTGATTATGAATTCGGTGGACGGTTTTCTTCACCCGTCGAACGTCCGACAGGGAGGTTGCCAACATACTGGCTACATCCCCTCTGGGCCCATTAAGAGATTCCTGATAGGTCAGCGGGCAGAAACCTTAGTATTTGCCCGCTGGCCTAGGGGGAAACAGGCTACAGCATTGTCTCCGGCTCATAATCGAGCAGGCGGCAATGCTATAGGTTTCAGGGTGCACCAGCATCCTCGCAAAGTAGACAGTGAATATTGCGAGGGTGCTGGCCAGGGTGGTTCCTGCACTGCCCATGCCAAGTGCATGGGCAGTGCAGGGGCCCCCCTAGGGCTCCCTGCACCCGTTCTATACCAGCCTTTTCATGGCTGTGCTACCGCCATGAAATGGTTGGTGGAGAATGAGGTCGTAATGCCTAGGGCAGCACTGCTTGCAGTGATGCCCCAGTGGATTAGGACCGCCACCGACCAATATACTGCCAGGAGTGGGCGGTCCCACCACAGCCCGACCGCCAGGGTTGAAATATGGCGCTCAGACCGCCGCCAGACTCGTAATGAGGGCCTACATGTTTTATGGGAAAAGGAGGGCCAAGGGAAAAAATGTTACAGCTCTGTTAGGTTTCACCAGTTAGGGACAGCTTGTGCACTATAACAAGCAAGCTACGGAACCCACATCTGGCCAAACTTGTCACACTTGAGGTATCTCATTGAGAAAAGCAAAACAATGATGGCTAGAATTCTGGAAGTACTTTCAGCCAGTGGAAATTACTCCAACAACATATGTCTTTCTATTGTTACTTTTCCCTTTATGCCACTACATACAGGGAGCAACTGTGTGTAGTGTACCTTACCCTGCCAGGGAATGGATTGTCCAGCAGATGGCTGAAGCCAGACGTGGCTCCTGAGCTAGCCGTACCATAGAGAATAAGGGAGAAACTGATGAGAGGCGCAAGGCTAGTGAGGTGTGAAGGAGAGAGACCACACTGAAGGGGTAAAAACCAACACAATACTGTGTGGGAATGAGTGAGAAACTGATGAGAGGTGCAAGGCTAGTGGTGTGTGAATGAGGGAGACCACACTGAAAAGGTAAAAGCCAATGCAATACTGTGTGGGATTGAGTGAGAAACTGATGAGAGGTGCAAGGCTAGTGAGGTGTGAGTGAGAGAGACCACACTGAAGGGGTAAAAACCAACACAATACTGTGTGTGAATGAGTGAGAAACTGATGAGAGGTGCAAGGCTGGTGATGTGTGAATGAGGGAGATCACCTTGAAGGGGTAAAGGCTGGTGCTTTGTAGAAATGCCAAATTCTATTATATTATTCCAGGGTAGAGATGTGTGGATGAGTAAGATCGAATAAACAGGCAAAGCAGCAATGTGTGGAAATGAGTGAGATCTCACTGACATAGTGGTGTGCGGGAATGAGTGAAATCCCACTGTGACAGCAGTGTGTGGGAATGACTGAGACCCCACTGACACAGTGGTGTGTGGGGATGAGGGAGATCCCAATGATACAGTGGTGTGTGGGAATGAGTGAAATCCCACTGTGAGAGTGATGTGTGATACGGTGGTGTGTGGGGATGAGGGAGGTCCCAATGATGCAGTGGTGTGTGGGAATGAGTGAGATCCCACTGTGACAGTGGTGTGTGGCAATGAGTGAAATCCCACTGTGAGAGTGGTGTGTGACACAGTGGTGTGTGGGGATGAGGGAGGTCCCAATGATACAGTGGTGTGTGGGAACGAGTGAGATCCCACTGTGACAGTGGTGTGTGGGAATAAGTGAAATCCCACTGTGAGAGCGGTGTGTGATACAGCGGTGTGTGGGAATGAGGGAGATCCCAATGATACAGTGGTGTGTGGGAATGAGCATCCTGGTAAGGTGCATGAGTGTAGAGATCTGGGAATGCACATTATTTCTACAGCAGAGTATTTATGTCCTGCCGCACCCTCACGTGGTCCCCTTACCCTCTCTCCCAGATGCACCAGCCTCTCTTCCCCTCCTCTCATGCAACTTCCCTATCCTTAGGTCACTCACCAGACTTAGGCAGAGGACTGGCCCTGCTCAGGGCCAGGAAGGTGCAAAGAACCACAATGGTGAGCATCGCTGGGCGCTGGCAGGGGATCACCAGGAGAATGAAGGACGCCGTGGGAGACTGGTGCCAGATGGGACTCCAGCCGCTTTAATACTGGGGCTGGCATCATCAAGGGAGGCAGTGTTCCCAGGTATGTGCTCGTAAACAAGGTAGGCAAGCTGTTCTTACAAGGATACAAATGATGCCTTCAGGCATGATCTACGCACATCATGAGCTGAGCCTGGGACAAAGTCTTCCTGAGGGACTGGGCAGAAAGTCAGCTTTCTTGGGGCTTGTGGGGAGAGGTGTTGGAGCTATAGGAAGGGTGAAGAGGTGAAATTCCCAAAAAACTGTGCACACCACCACTGTTCCACCTTTTGTAGCATTATCTATGTTGTTCACATTTTACTAAACAAACTATGAGCCCACTGATGGGGTCTCTGACTTGCCTAATAACTGCAGTCGTGGGCTCTTCTGGGCAGGAAGGCACATCCAAAGTGTAGCCCCAAATCTAACCGCAACTGGCTACTGCCCTGCCATACAAGGCTCAGGGAGGAAAGCCTGGTGAATGGAGAATGAGAGCCACAAATGCCCCACAGCAGTGGTTCCCAACCTGTGGTCCGGGGAC
Source organism: Pleurodeles waltl (assembly GCF_031143425.1). Classification (NCBI taxonomy): domain Eukaryota; kingdom Metazoa; phylum Chordata; class Amphibia; order Caudata; family Salamandridae; genus Pleurodeles; species Pleurodeles waltl. Next base: position 12,732,991 of record NC_090446.1, read on the forward strand.
CCCTGGCAGCCTGTGAAGCCTCCTCAGGGGGTATTTGACTGCTTAGAAAATTAAGTAACATTAACAGATTAATAAAGTGTTATTAAATAAAATGGAGAAATGTACAATTGAAAATGTGTATATTTAAAACGTACTGTAAATGTCAAGGAATTTGAAATTGTAGACTAACAATTAAAGTATCCTTAAATTGATTTGTGGGAGCATTGCAGGGGCATCAAACAGAGTGCGGTATGAACGATGTGTGGCTCCAATTCAATTTAGAAAAGCTCCAACCTTCCTATTAAAATTAGTTTTTTTATTTTTTTATTTATATTTCTTTACAAATAAATAAAATGTGTTATCATTTGTCTATGTGTTTGATGAATGCTTGTTTCTGTACTTTTTGTGTATTGTTTTGCGTTCCAAATCATCAACAGTGTTTAGGCCAGGGTCCCCGGCTTCCAGTAATGACTCATTGGGGGTGCCTGGATTCTAATAATGACTGAGTGGAGGTCACCATGTTCCAGTAATGATGAAGTGGGGGTCCACAGAAGTCAAAAGGTTGGGAACCACTGTTCTACAGTGTACCCCATCTCCTCCCAGCCATAGGCTCCAGTCTCCAGCCTTTCACACCAACATCCACAGTTACACCTATGCTGGGTCTCACGAGAAGCTCCCAGGGGCAGAAACATCCAGAGGGTTGTGAGCTCAAAACTACTCCGGGTGAAGCTGGGCCATGGATGGTTTGTTTTGAAGTGTTTCTATGTTTTTTGAGGTCACTGATTTCACTTACAACAGGGGACAGTGTTTGTCTTTTGTGAGACCTCTCTGTAAGTTAGTGATGCGTCTGTGGTGAGGTGGTGGTCTCAAGGTTGAGTAATGCAATGTCATAGCTGTGACCGAGCATCTGCCTGAATTTGTCTGTCTTCTTTTTCCCAGAAAAGGGAGCAACAGTCCTCAGATTCTTCTAGAGCAGTGAACCTTGGTGCCAGGCTGGAGAGGTCCTCAGACTCTTCTAGAGCAGTGAACCTTGGTGCCAGGCTGGAGAGGTCCTCAGACTCTTCTAGAGCAGTGACCCTTGGTGCCAGGATGGAGAGGTCCTCAGATTCTTCTAGAGCAGTGAACCTTGGTGCCAGGCTGGAGAGGTCCTCAGATTCTTCTAGAGCAGTGAACCTTGGTGCCAGGCTGGAGAGGTCCTCAGACTCTTCTAGAGCAGTGAACCTTGGTGCCAGGCTGGAGAGGTCCTCAGACTCTTCTAGAGCAGAGAACCTTGGTGCCAGGCTGGAGAGGTCCTCAGACTCTTCTAGAGCAGTGAACCTTGGTGCCAGGCTGGAGAGGTCCTCAGACTCTTCTAGAGCAGTGAACCTTGGTGCCAGACTGGAGAGGTCCTCAGATTCTTCTAGAGCAGTGAACCTTGGTGCCAGGCTGGAGAGGTCCTCAGACTCTTCTAGAGCAGTGAACCTTGGTGCCAGGCTGGAGAGGTCGCTGGATTCTTCTAGAGCAGTGACCCTTGGTGCCAGGCTGGAGAGGTCCTCAGATTCTTCTAGAGCAGTGAATCTTGGTGCCAGGTTGGAGAGGTCCACTTCTGTGCAACAGGAGTCAAGGTCTTTTAGTGACGTCCTTCGAGCCATGCAAGTGAAAATCAGGATGTTACAAGTGCAAACATTTTCAGAGGCACATCTGGCATAAGGGGGTGTCTTACATTGTGTCTGTTGGGGGTCAGTGAAGTCAGTAAATCGTCAGCTGTGCTGAGGTTGCTCTTTCTGATAGCTCTGTGCAGCTGTGGCGAATATGTCAAGAGGGGGACGGAGGGACAACAGGGGGAACAAATACTAAATACAAATAAAAACACTTACCTTTTCTGCTGCTGTCATCTCCTGCTGCCTCTCGATCCTCTTCCATCCATGTGGTGTCACAGTAGTCCCTGAGACACCAGCACAGGCTCCCCAGCAATTCTGGAGTTGCTCTCATGCTATAAATAGCATGAGAGCAGCATCAGGATTGGTCTGAGTGGATTAGTCTGGTGCTCAGACAGTGCCCCGGGATCTGTGCAGTTTCTCTAGCCCAGCCCTGCAACATAGTCGGGCTGGAGAAACCTAAGTGCGCATGTGTGTTTGGCCAGCCTAAGATGGCCGGCCAAACACACATGCGCACCTAGTGCACTCCATTCCTCCTCCCACTTCCCATGGCCCAGCCCTGCCCCAACCCTCCCTTCACATGCTGGCTGAGCCAGCGGCAGAAAAATAAAACGATGATTGTATTTTTCTGCTGCTGGCTGTTAGCCATGGGGGCGACGCTTCTCTGCCGTTGCGGAGGAGCTGCCCGTGGCTCTCTAGGGTTGTAACTCCAGTGAACTACAGAGATGTCCTATGGCAGGGGCCCTTAATAGAGCCAGCTCTGTTTTGCAAAGTGTCCTGCCCTGATGACCTTGAATAATTCTTAAATAGATTGTTATAAACACAATTTTCCGGTTGTTTTAAACACCGTTTTAATTTAAATGATATTTCATGTGGGTTATGTGTGGGAGTCTTTGAAAGACATTTTGCAGAGAAATGTTGGGGCAGATTTACAAGTATTGGGTGCCGGGCAGCGCCCCTCACTTTGCTGCACTTCACTGTACTGCGTCACTTGGAAACGGTACGAATGCCCCGTATCTATGGTATACGGCGCATTCCTGTCCTTTCCCCTGAGCTGGCGCACCACGGGCTGCCTAGCGCCAACGCAAGCACTATTGCACTACGGTGTAAGGGTGTCTGCGTTGCATGCAGAATTGATTTTGTGCAAGAAGGGACACCTTCCTGCACAGAAACTATCCTGGAAAGTTTTTTCCTCTTCTGCAGCATACATGTAAAGAGTAAAAACGAGGAGAAATAACAATATTCCTCCTTGCTGCACCTCCCCTCGAAGGTGTAAGGTTTTGGCGCTTCCCCAGGTTTACACGTCCTTGTAAATCTGGAAATGTGTCAAAATCCATGGGAGTTGCGTGGGAACACCCACCACAACGCCCATGGAACACCTCCCTAGCGCCCTAGTAAGGCAACGCACCGATGTGCGCTGCCTTTCCTTACTCTATATGATGCCATTCAAAGCCACGCAAAAGTGCTTTTGCGTGGCCTCATTGACACGGCTGAATGGTTTGCTTCCCTGTTGCATCACTGAAAGTGACACAACGCTGGTGCTAGGCTCTCATAAATATGCCCCGTTTTATTTATGTTTCATGCACCATCCATTAAAAAAGTTTCTTTTAGCTCCAAACAGGACCTCACTTATAAGAAATGAGAGGGTGTCACAGAGATTATTTACAGTCATGTTAATGAGCTGCTGCTCTGTTACAATATTGAGAACAGACATCACTATCCCAGAACATTAGATGTAAACACAGTTAGAATTGGAACCAATGTGCTTATTTACTGTCAGTGACCTGACCAAAGAGGGCATCAAAGAGCTGAAATTGGACCATAAATTGAAAACGTTTTCAAACAGGGCAACTCCAAAATACTTTTGGCCCAGGGCCCCCAAGATCCTTAAGATGTCCCTGGTGAGCGCACTGAGGCTTCCAGGTTCTACATGGTACGAGACCTCAGAGCAGGCTCTGGTGTGAAGGAGCAACCACAGTCAATCTCGAGACTAGTGGGTTTTTTTGTTTGTTTTTTCGTGTCCTCATTCGCTTTATATACTTCCATTCTGATTAAACAGGGCCCATAGTCCAGTATTTCCTGGAGGAGTCCAAGCAATCATTATAGGAAGTCTGGGGAGGGGAAACCCCGAGATATCTCCTTCCCCTGTAAAATAATCATCGGACATCAGAGGGAGGGAAGAGCCCCCTGGTCTACCCAGTTTACCCAAGGTCTCCATCATTTTTGTATATTTCTTGCCCCGGACCGACTAAGATCTAACTTGCATATTTTAGTTACCGCATAAAACCATTCTAATCGAGTAGGTGAGATTGAGGATATCCAGTGTCTGCAGATCTCCCACCGACCCAACAATATCAAATAAAACAATAGATTTCTATCTAGTATTTGGCGTTCATACATTTTCCTTGTATTTAAACCATGACCAAATGAGTGGCGAAAGGGAGGTGTCGGGTCCCGTTTGGGGATCACAGGGCAGACAGGGACTACTTGTCCCAAATCGAGTGGTTGAATTGGTTTCCCACTAGTGTTCTGGGGTCCATGGTCTTATGAATCTCAAACTCTTTCCAAACTTGACTCTTGAGATAGCTATGGGGAGCAATCCAAAGCATCTCAGTGGTGGTGTGAGGGGAAGAGACTCAGAACTTAAACAATCACACAACAGGTGCAATGATGTAATGTGCAGCACACTGGTTCTCTGTTTAGAAAAATCTGTGCTTTAACCACAACAGACCTCAATGGGGTTCATACAGAATGAACAAATCCACAGGGATGCTCTCTGTGGTCCAAGGGGGTTCTCTGCAGAATGAAAACATGGAATTAATCACATTAAAGCTCAGGGGCAGGCTCAAAACATCACAGAGGAGCAACATCCAGGTGTTCTCTGTCCTACAGGTTGGTCCATAGCAAATGACTGTTGAGTTCTTGTGCGAGGATAGCAATGTTCGATGAAGTGTCCACCAAAAGTTCATAGTCAGTGTCTCTCAGGTGTAGAAGTCGCTGATGTGATGTGCACTTGGAATTTTCAATCGAAGGATCCATTCCTTGTTTGATTAGAATAAAAACAGCCATGTTTTTAAGCAATCAGTGACCGTTCCTTGCAATAGAGAGGTGTTGAGTAGGTACATATAGTAGAGAGCCACAGACTTGCTGATTTTCTTAGAGTGTAGTAGAAATTGGTTCACAGCAGTGAGAAAAGTGTTCGTCAATGTTTTTTGGTTCTGATGTGACTTCCTTGAAGACAGTCCAGGATTTGAAGGCTGTAAGAAATGGAGTTATCAGTTGAGAGGGTTGGAAGCTCCACTCAAATAAACACTCTCTTTGTCATGGTGAAGCATGCAAAAGTCACTAACTTACCCATTCTTAACCCCCGGGTACCGTGGCACAAAAGCAGTCAGGCTTAACTTAGAGACAATGTGTAAAGGATTTCTGCAGCACAAAAACAGTAATAAAGTGAACACACAACACAAGGAAAATCTCACATCACTTTAGCAAAGTAAAGTACATTTTATTAAACACAATTACACCAAAACAAATTAAATCCAATGAGTACAACCAGAGTTATGCATTTTTAACATTTTTAGTGAAAAGTAGTGCAAAAAGAACAAAACGCCAACTGCGGATCTCAGGACGCACAAGAATGGGTCAAAGTCACAAATGAAGGCTGATCGCAACGGCTGTGGGTCGGCTATGAGAACCAGGTTCGCCCTTGTTTAAGTGTCACCTTCGGGCTTAGAAAATTTCTTGAAGATTTCTGAAGAAAATATAGTCTTCGATGTAGCAAGGCAGCTGGCTGTGGCTGAGAAGGGTTTGTCATCATCGGGGAGCCACTGGACGAAGTTGTAGTAGAGATTTCTACCTTTGATCCTAGAAGTTTTTTAAGAACTCAAATTCCTGCAGGTCCTCTCCCATTGTATGTATTGCAGCAGCGCTGAGAAGTGCAGGTACTCTCCCATTGTATGTATTGCAGCAGAGCTCAGAAGTGCAGGTACTCTCCCATTGTATGTATTGCAGCAGTGATGAGAAGTGCAGGTACTCTCCCATTAGAGGTATTGCAGCAGTGATGAGAAGTGCAGGTATTCTCCCATTGTGTGTATTGCAGCAGTACTGAGAAGTGTAGGTCCTCTCCCATTGTATGTATTGCAGCAGCGCTGAGAAGTGCAGGTACTCTCCCATTGTATGTATTGCAGCAGAACTCAGAAGTGCAGGTACTCTCCCATTGTATGTATTGCAGCAGTACTGAGAAGTGCAGGTCCTCTCCCATTGTATGTATTGCAGCAGTGATGAGAAGTGCAGGTACTCTCCCATTGTATGTATTGCAGCAGAGCTCAGAAATGCAGGTACTCTCCCATTGTATGTATTGCAGCAGTGATGAGAAGTGCAGGTACTCTCCCATTAGAGGTATTGCAGCAGTGATGAGAAGTGCAGGTATTCTCCCATTGTGTGTATTGCAGCAGTACTGAGAAGTGCAGGTCCTCTCCCATTGTATGTATTGCAGCAGTGCTGAGAAGTGCAGGTACTCTCCCATTGTATGCATTGCAGCAGTGCTGAGAAGTGCAGGTACTCTCCCATTGTATGTATTGCAGCAGTGATGAGAAGTGCCGGTCCTCTCCCATTGTATGTATTGCAGCAGTGCTGAGAAGTGCAGGTACTCTCCATTGTGTGTATTGCAGCAGTGCTGAGAAGTGCAGGTACTCTCCCGTTGTACGTATTGCAGCAGTGATGAGAAGTGCAGGTCTTCTCCCATTATATGTATTGCAGCAGCGCTGAGAAGTGCACGTACTCTCCCATTGTATGTATTGCAACAGTGCTGAGAAGTGCAGGTACTCTCCCATTGTATGTATTGCAGCAGTGATGAGAAGTGCAGGTACTCTCCCATCAGAGGTATTGCAGCAGTGATGAGAAGTGCAGGTACTCTCCCATTGTATGTATTGCAGCAGTGCTGAGAAGTGCAGATCCTCTCCCATTGTATGTATTGCAGCAGTGATGAGAAGTGCAGGTCCTCTCCCATTGTATGTATTGCAGCAGTGCTGAGAAGTGCAGGTACTCTCCCATTGTATGTATTGCAGCAGTGATGAGAAGTGCAGGTACTCTCCATTGTATGTATTGCAGCAGTACTGAGAAGTGCAGGTACTCTCCCGTTGTACGTATTGCAGAAGTGATGAGAAGTGCAGATCTTCTCCCATTATATGTATTGCAGCAGAGCTCAGAAGTGTGGGTACTCTCCCATTGTATGTATTGCAGCAGTGATGAGAAGTGCAGGTACTCTTCCATTAGAGGTATTGCAGCAGTGATGAGAAGTGCAGGTATTCTCCCATTGTGTGTATTGCAGCAGTGCTGAGAAGTGCAGGTACTCTCCCATTGTATGTATTGCAGCAGTGATGAGAAGTGCAGGTCCTCTCCCATTGTATGTATTGCAGCAGTGCTGAGAAGTGCAGGTACTCTCCATTGTATGTATTGCAGCTGTGCTGAGAAGTGCAGGTACTCTCCCATTGTATGTATTGCAGCAGTGATGAGAAGTGCAGGTACTCTTCATTGTATGTATTGCAGCAGTACTGAGAAGTGCAGGTACTCTCCCGTTGTACGTATTGAAGCAGTGATGAGAAGTGCAGGTCCTCTCCCATTATATGTATTGCAGCAGTGCTGAGAAGTGCAGGTACTCTCCCATTGTATGTATTGCAACAGTGCTGAGAAGTGCAGGTACTCTCCCATTGTATGTATTGCAGCAGAACTCAGAAGTGCAGGTACTCTCCCATTGTATGTATTGCAGCAGTACTGAGAAGTGCAGGTCCTCTCCCATTGTATGTATTGCAGCAGTGATGAGAAGTGCAGGTACTCTCCCATTGTATGTATTGCAGCAGAGCTCAGAAGTGCAGGTACTCTCCCATTGTATGTATTGCAGCAGTGATGAGAAGTGCAGGTACTCTCCCATTAGAGGTATTGCAGCAGTGATGAGAATTGCAGGTATTCTCCCATTGTGTGTATTGCAGCAGTACTGAGAAGTGCAGGTCCTCTCCCATTGTATGTATTGCAGCAGTGATGAGAAGTGCAGGTACTCTCCATTGTGTGTATTGCAGCAGTGCTGAGAAGTGCAGGTACTCTCCCGTTGTATGTATTGCAGCAGTGATGAGAAGTGCAGGTCTTCTCCCATTATATGTATTGCAGCAGCGCTGAGAAGTGCACGTACTCTCCCATTGTATGTATTGTAACAGTGCTGAGAAGTGCAGGTACTCTCCCATTGTATGTATTGCAGCAGTGATGAGAAGTGCAGGTACTCTCCCATTAGAGGTATTGCAGCAGTGATGAGAAGTGCAGGTACTCTCCCATTGTGTGTATTGCAGCAGTGCTGAGAAGTGCAGGTACTCTCCCATTGTATGTATTGCAGCAGTGATGAGAAGTGCAGGTCCTCTCCCATTGTATGTATTGCAGCAGTGCTGAGAAGTGCAGGTACTCTCCATTGTATGTATTGCAGCTGTGCTGAGAAGTGCAGGTACTCTCCCATTGCATGTATTGCAGCAGTGATGAGAAGTGCAGGTACTCTTCATTGTATGTATTGCAGCAGTACTGAGAAGTGCAGGTACTCTCCCGTTGTACGTATTGAAGCAGTGATGAGAAGTGCAGGTCCTCTCCCATTATATGTATTGCAGCAGTGCTGAGAAGTGCAGGTACTCTCCCATTGTATGTATTGCAACAGTGCTGAGAAGTGCAGGTACTCTCCCATTGTATGTATTGCAGCAGTGATGAGAAGTGCAGGTACTCTCCCATTGTATGTATTGCAACAGTGCTGAGAAGTGCAGGTACTCTCCCATTGTATGTATTGCAGCAGTGATGAGAAGTGCAGGTACTCTCCCATTAGGGGTATTGCAGCAGTGATGAGAAGTGCAGGTACTCTCCCATTGTATGTATTGCAGCAGTGCTGAGAAGTGCAGGTACTCTCCCATTGTATGTATTGCAGCAGTGATGAGAAGTGCAGGTACTCTCCCATTAGAGGTATTGCAGCAGTGATGAGAAGTGCAGGTACTCTCCATTGTATGTATTGCAGCAGTGCTGAGAAGTGCAGGTACTCTCCCATTGTACGTATTGTAGCAGTGATGAGAAGTGCAGGTACTCTCCATTGTATGTATTGCAGCAGCACTGAGAAGTGCAGGTCCTCTCCCATTGTATGTATTGCAGCAGTGCTGAGAAGTGCAGGTACTCTCCCATTGTATGTATTGCAGCAGTGATGAGAAGTGCTGGTACTCTCCATTGTATGTATTGCAGCAGTACTGAGAAGTGCAGGTACTCTCCCGTTGTACGTATTGCAGCAGTGATGAGAAGTGCAGGTCTTCTCCCATTATATGTATTGCAGCAGAGCTCAGAAGTGTGGGTACTCTCCCATTGTATGTATTGCAGCAGTGCTGAGAAGTGCAGGTACTCTCCCATTGTATGTATTGCAGCAGTGATGAGAAGTGCAGGTCCTCTCCCATTGTATGTATTGCAGCAGTGCTGAGAAGTGCAGGTACTCTCCATTGTATGTATTGTAGCTGTGCTGAGAAGTGCAGGTACTCTCCCATTGTATGTATTGCAGCAGTGATGAGAAGTGCAGGTACTCTTCATTGTATGTATTGCAGCAGTACTGAGAAGTGCAGGTACTCTCCCGTTGTACGTATTGAAGCAGTGATGAGAAGTGCAGGTCCTCTCCCATTATATGTATTGCAGCAGTGCTGAGAAGTGCAGGTACTCTCCCATTGTATGTATTGCAACAGTGCTGAGAAGTGCAGGTACTCTCCCATTGTATGTATTGCAGCAGTGATGAGAAGTGCAGGTACTCTCCCATTGTATGTATTGCAACAGTGCTGAGAAGTGCAGGTACTCTCCCATTGTATGTATTGCAGCAGTGATGAGAAGTGCAGGTACTCTCCCATTAGGGGTATTGCAGCAGTGATGAGAAGTGCAGGTACTCTCCCATTGTATGTATTGCAGCAGTGCTGAGAAGTGCAGGTACTCTCCCATTGTATGTATTGCAGCAGTGATGAGAAGTGCAGGTACTCTCCCATTAGAGGTATTGCAGCAGTGATGAGAAGTGCAGGTACTCTCCATTGTATGTATTGCAGCAGTGCTGAGAAGTGCAGGTACTCTCCCATTGTACGTATTGTAGCAGTGATGAGAAGTGCAGGTACTCTCCATTGTATGTATTGCAGCAGCACTGAGAAGTGCAGGTACTCTCCCATTGTACGTATTGCAGCAGTGATGAGAAGTGCGGGTACTCTCCCATTATATGTGTTGCAGCAGTGATGAGAAGTGCAGGTCCTCTCCCATTGTATGTAGTGCAGCAGCGCTGAGAAGTGCAGGTACTCTCCCATTGTATGTATTGCAGCAGAACTGAAGTGCAGGTCCTCTCCCATTGTATGTATTGCAGCAGTGATGAGAAGTGCAGGTACTCTCCCATTGTATGTATTGCAGCAGTGCTGAGAAGTGCAGGTCCTCTCCCATTGTACGTATCGCAGCAGTGCTGAGAAGGACAGGCACTCGCCCATTTTATGTATTGCAGCAGTGCTGAGAAGTGCAGGCACTCTCCCATTGTATGTATCGCAGCAGTGCTGAGAAGTGCAGGCACTCTCCCATTGTATCTTTTGCAGCAGTGATGAGAAGTGCAGGCACTCGCCACTTGCGACCTTCAGGAATCCAGGTGTACATCCCTTTATTTCCAGGCAGTATTTATTCAGAAATTAAACTGAATACCAGGTGTTCAGGATTAAGACAATGTGACGAATTGAAAAATACTTTGGGGCATATTTATACTCCGTTTGCGCCGAATTAGCGTCGTTTTTTTCGACGCAAATTCGGCGCAAAACTAACGCCATATTTATACTTTGGCGTTAGACGCGTCTAGCGCCAAAGTATGGGCAAATAGCGTAATTTTTTTGCGTGAACGCCTTCCTTGCGTTAATGAGATGCAAGGAAGGCGTTCCCGTCTAAAAAAATGACGGCGACGCAAATGCGTCGTATTTATACTCCCGGGCAAAAATCACGCCCGGGAGTGGTCGGGTCAAAAAACCCCGCATTTGCGCCACTTTTTAACGCCTGGGTCAGGGCAGGCGTTAAGGGACCTGTGGGCTCAAAATGAGCCCACAGCTGCCCTCCCATGCCCCCAGGGACCCCCCCTGCCACCCTTGCCCACCCCAGGAGGACACCCAAGGATGGAGGGACCCACCCCAGGGACATTCAGGTAAGTTCAGGTAAGTATAAAAAAAAAAAAATTATATATTTTTTTTGGCATAGGGGGGCCTGATTTGTGCCCCCCTACATGCCACAATGCCCAATGACCATGCCCAGGGGACAGAAGTCCCCTGGGCATGGCCATTGGGCAAGGGGGCATGACTCCTGTCTTTACTAAGACAGGAGTCATGTAAATGGCGTCTGGGCGTCGTTTAAAATGGCGCAAATCGGGTTAAGACGATTTTTTAGCGTCAACCTGACTTGCGCCATTTTTAAGACGCCCTAACGCCATTTTTCCCTACGCCGGCGCTGCCTGGTGTACGTGGTTTTTTTCCACGCACACCAGGCAGCGCCGGTCTGCTTGCGCCGGCTAACGCCATTCAATAAATACGGCGCCCGCATGGCGCTTCAGAATGGCGTTAGCCGGCGCAAAAATTTTTGACGCTAAACTGCGTTAGCGCAGTTTAGCGTCAAAAAGTATAAATACGGGCCTTTATCTTATATTTTGAGGACGATGCGTTCACTCATCAGCCAGGCTTGTGACCCGACACTTTTCTGATGACCAAGAGAAATATGCAGAAGGTCCACATTAGACACATTTCAGCTCCCGCTCCCATATAAATTCAATTTAAATCAGCCCAGTGCACGTCCTAGAATTCCATTAACGTGTAATTGCTTTTTCGGGGGGCATTGAAAGGTTTTGAGGGGGTGGGGTAATGTCAGGGCTGTAAAGACACCAACAGTGAATATTTTTTTCACAGGATTAATATTTCGTACAAAATGAAAAAAAAACATTGTCTAAGCACAGTACGCTGACGCCATCTGCCGTTCACTGAGCGCACAACTACCAACACTCACCAAATAACAGTGTCATGTATCGATTTCATACAGGAAGCCATCCAGCTGTTAGTTGTGCCCATGGACAGATGTGCTGGGGCACGGGATGGGGCATGTGGATATGATGTCAGATTATGAACGTAATAGAACTTATTTGGAGAGGCACTAAATCATCTTTACTTCTTCTCAGACACATCTTCCTTCGATTTGATTCAGTATAATCCAGCAGCCAATAAACAGATGTGTAGGGGTTCTGCTGTTTCAAGTCTAAGCAAGCATAAAAGACAATAGCAACAATTTTCAACTAGCTGTACACAATAATATATTTATATTTCAGTTTGCTTTCTATAAATATGTTTTGGAACGTTTCATACTATCATTCTACCTTTTCTTTGAGGTTGCTTGCTCATTGTTTCATGTATATTCCATCGTCAATCATCTTTTTGTCTATTGTCCCACGAGTCATTTCACCTTTAAAAAAGTGGTATGGAAATCGATCAAGCTTCTCTGTTGTAGAGGACATGGTGACACTTTCAGCTAGAGCCGATGCCGGGATGTCACTAAGGTGGTCATTCCAACCTTGGCTGTAAAAGGCGCTTACCGCCGTGCAGAAGACCGCCAGAACACCGACGCGGTAAACCGCCACGGTCATTCTGACCCACAAATGGCAAACCGCCAAAATACAGACATCCACAAAAGTCCGCCACACCAAAGGGCAGCGAGAAACTGGCGATGACCAAACCTCCACCATCACGCCAACAGAAATACGCCCACACTATCACGACACGCGAATCCTCGTGGCGGTCTTTCAACCGCGGTATTCTATTGGCGGTACACACCGCCGCGTTCAGAATACACACACTTCAACAAAACACAGCCACATTGGACAATTCAAAATACACACACCTGATACACATACACACACCACTCCCACACACCCAATACAATATAAAACACACACCCACATCACCCACAAACCTCCACTCCTAGAGAATCGGGACCACCCACAGAGAAAAGACATCCGAGCACCCAGACGGGCATTTTACTGTCATCCAGCAATATTAGCACGCACTTCACACAACACAACAATACACATCACCACACTTAGCACCACACAATCCACCCCACACATCACCCACACCACCCCATGGCACCGCAAAGACACCCCAGGTTTTCGAACGAAGAACTCAGGGTCATGGTGGAGGAAATTGTACGGGTAGAGCCACAGCTCTTCGGGACACAGGTGCAGCACACCACCATTGCCAGGAAGATGGAGCTATGGAGCAGAATAGTCGACAGGGTCAACGCGGTGGGACAGCACCCAAGAAATAGGGACGACATCAGGAAGAGGTGGAACGACCTATGGGGGAAGGTGCGTTCTATGGTATCCAGGCACAACATCGCGGTGCAGCGGACTGGCGGCGGACCCCCACCTCCTCCCCCAGAATTTACAACATGGGAGGAGCAAGTGTTGGCGATCCTGCATCCTGAGGGCCTCGCAGGAGTCTCTGGAGGAATGGACTCTGGTAAGTCTCATCTTCACTACTTCATCCCCCCCACCCCACCAGCATGCCAACTCATACCCCCACCCTCACCCTCACCCCCATCACATCCTGCTCCTTGCAAATGTCTCACCATCACAAGCCACCCATCCCAACACCAAGCCCTGCATGCGACCACAAAGCATGGACACCCATCACCAAAGCATGCCCACTGCACATCCCCATCCCCCCCCCAAATCACCGTCACTAAAGCCCCCACACGGGAATGCCAGCACTGGGGTACACGGGCACCCACCCATTACACGCTATGGCACACACAAATGCAATAACCATACTTTTATACCCCTGCAGGACCCGAATGCCACGTCACCGCGCAGGAGGGTCAACAAATGTCCACTCCACCCCCAGAAGAGGCCCACAGTGAGGACAGCACCTCTGTCGACCTGGATCTAGATGACCAGCCCAACCCATCGGGGACCTCTGGACAGTCGGTTCCCCTCAGACAGCCACAGCCCATAGCAGACCTTCACCCCTCTGGGAACACCAGCACAGCACCCACCCAGCGGGCCCATCCCTCAGTCCCCAGGACACGTCAATCAGCGGTGTGTCCACCACTACAGGGCACCCAGGTTAACCCACCACCCGAACAACAACAGGGACCTGGGGGCAGTGGTAGTGGGCACACGGTCCAGGGGACAGAGGCACAGGGATACAGGGGAACTGGGAGGGCTGCTGTGCGACAGGGGGGGGACAGGCCCAGGGAACCCACTCTCCACGAGGCCCTCACCTCCATCATGGGAGCATACCACCACTCCCAGGAGACGATGGCGACGGTCCTGGCCATGTTTCAGGAGATCCGGCTTCTGCAGGAGGAACAGTATATGGGGGTCAGGGAGGAACTTTGAAACATCAGTTCCGCCCTGGCCACCATTGTAGGGGCTCTGAATCAGGTAGTCACCACATTGCGGGACACGGTGGCAGGACAAAGGGCCCCTGACACTAGCATGGACCAAGAACTGCCTACCACCTCCGCCGGCGCTAGTGGACAGGAGGCCCCGCCACAGGACCAACAGGCCACCAGCACCCCACCCCCTGCAGAAGGAGAACCACCCCGCAAGCGGGCCCTGAGATCCAGGAAGAAGACAGAGTAAGATGCCAAGACCCCCGCCAGGAAAGGATACCTCCCTGAATGTCATCCCACTGTCCCACATTGACACCCTGTCCATCCTTATACTGCCCATGCTCCATTTTCGACAGGCATTTGGACATTGCACCTGTGAAACTAATAGTCTGGACTCTGCTATGGACAATCCTCCACCATCACTGTAGGAGGCTGGACTGGTTTGTAGTGAGTACCAAGGGGTACTTGCACCTTGCACCAGGCCCAGTTATCCCTTATTAGTGTATAGGGTGTCTAGCAGCTTAGGCTGATAGATAATGGTAGCTTAGCAGAGCAGCTTAGGCTGAACTAGGAGACGTGTGAAGCTACTACAGTACCACTTAGTGTCATATGCACAATATCATAAGAAAACACAATACACAGTTATACTAAAAATAAAGGTACTTTATTTTTATGACAATATGCCAAAGTATCTTAGAGTGTACCCTCAGTGAGAGGATAGGAAATATACACAAGATATATATACACAATAGCAAAAATATGCAGTATAGTCTTAGAAAACAGTGCAAACAATGTATAGTTACAATAGGATGCAATGGGGAAACATAGGGATAGGGGCAACACAAACCATATACTCCAAAAGTGGAATGCGAACCACCAATGGACCCCAAACCTATGTGACCTTGTAGAGGGTCGCTGGGACTATTAGAAAATAGTGAGAGTTAGAAAAATAACCCTCCCCAAGACCCTGAAAAGTGAGTGCAAAGTGCACTAAAGTTCCCCTAAGGACAAAAGAGTCGTGTTAGAGGAATAATGCAGGAAAGACACAAACCAGCAATGCAACAACTGTGGATTTCCAATCTAGGGTACCTGTGGAACAAGGGGACCAAGTCCAAAAGTCACAAGCAAGTCGGAGATGGGCAGATGCCCAGGAAATGCCAGCTGCGGGTGCAAAGAAGCTTACACTGGACAGAAGAAGCTGAAGTTTCTGCAGGAACGAAAAGGGCTAGAGACTTCCCCTTTGGTGGACGGATCTCTCTCGCCTTGGAGAGTCGTGCAGAAGTGTTTTCCCGCCGAAAGGACGCCAACAAGCCTTTCTAGACGCAAATCGTGCGTTTGGCGTTTTTGGACCCTGCTGGGGCCCAGGAGGGACCAGGAGGTCGCAAATTGGACCTGAAGAGAGAGGAGACGTCGAGCAAGACAAAAAGCCCTCACTGAAGCAGGTAACACCTAGAGAAGTGCCAGAAACAGGCACTACGAGGATGCGTGAAACGGTGCTCGCCGAAGTTGCACAAAGGAGTCCCACGTCGCCGGAGACCAACTTAGAAAGTCGTGCAATGCAGGTTAGAGTGCCGTGGACCCAGGCTTGGCTGTGCACGAAGGATTTCCGCCGGAAGTGCAGAGGGGCCGGAGTAGCTGCAAAGTCGCGGTTCCCAGCAATGCAGCCCAGCGAGGTGAGGCAAGGACTTACCTCCACCAAACTTGGGCTGAAGAGTCACTGGACTGTGGGGGTCACTTGGACAGCGTCGCTGGATTCGAGGGACCTCGCTCGTCGTGCTGAGAGGAGACCCAAGGGACTGGTAATGCAGCTTTTTGGTGCCTGCGGTTGCAGGGGGAAGATTCCGTCGACCCACGGGAGATTTCTTCGGAGCTTCTGGTGCAGAGAGGAGGCAGGCTACCCCCACAGCATGCACAAGCAGGAAAACAGTCGAGAAGGCGGCAGGATCAGCGTTACAGAGTTGCAGTAGTCGTCTTTGCTACTATGTTGCAGGTTTGCAGGCTTCCAGCGCGGTCAGCGGTCGTTTCCTTATCAGAAGGTGAAGAGAGAGATGCAGAGGAACTCGGCTGAGCTCATGCATTCGTTATCTAAAGTTTCCCCAGAGACAGAGACCCTAAATAGCCAGAAAAGAGGGTTTGGCTACCTAGGAGAGAGGAAAGGCTACTAACACCTGAAGGAGCCTATCAGCAGGAGTCTCTGACGTCACCTGGTGGCACTGGCCACTCAGAGCAGTCCAGTGTGCCAGCAGCACCTCTGTTTCCAAGATGGCAGAGGTCTGGAGCACACTGGAGGAGCTCTGGACACCTCCCAGGGGAGGTGCAGGTCAGGGGAGTGGTCACTCCCCTTTCCTTTGTCCAGTTTCGCGCCAGAGCAGGGGCTAAGGGGTCCCTGAACCGGTGTAGACTGGCTTATGCAGAATTGGGCACATCTGTGCCCAACAAAGCATTTCCAGAGGCTGGGGGAGGCTACTCCTCCCCTGCCTTCACACCATTTTCCAAAGGGAGAGGGTGTCACACCCTCTCTCAGAGGAAGTTCTTTGTTCTGCCATCCTGGGCCAGGCCTGGCTGGACCCCAGGAGGGCAGCTGCCTGTCTGAGGGGTTGGCAGCAGCAGCAGCTGCAGTGAAACCCCAGGAAGGGCAGTCTGGCAGTACCAGGGTCTGTGCTACAGACCACTGGGATCATGGAATTGTACCAACAATGCCAGGATGGCATAGAGGGGGCAATTCCATGATCATAGACATGTTACATGGCCATATTCGGAGTTACCATGGTGAAGCTACATATAGGTAGTGACCTATATGTAGTGCACGCGTGTAATGGTGTCCCCGTACTCACAAAGTTCAGTGAATTGGCTCTGAACAATGTGGGGGGCACCTTGGCTAGTGCCAGGGTGCCCTCACACTAAGTAACTTTGCACCTAACCTTTACCAGGTAAAGGTTAGACATATAGGTGACTTATAAGTTACTTAAGTGCAGTGTAAAATGGCTGTGAAATAACGTGGACGTTATTTCACTCAGGCTGCAGTGGCAGGCCTGTGTAAGAATTGTCAGAGCTCCCTATGGGTGGCAAAAGAAATGCTGCAGCCCATAGGGATCTCCTGGAACCCCAATACCCTGGGTACCTTAGTACCATATACTAGGGAATTATAAGGGTGTTCCAGTAAGCCAATGTGAATTGGTAAAATTGGTCACTAGCCTGTAAGTGACAATTTAAAAGTAATGAGAGAGCATAACCACTGAGGTTGTGGTTAGCAGAGCCTCAGTGAGACAGTTAGGCACCACACAGGGAACATATACATGCACACCTATGAGCACTGGGGCCCTGTGTGACAGGGTCCCAGTGACACATACATATAGGCCACAAACCTATGAGCACTGGGGTCCTGACCAGCAGGATCCCAGTGACACATAACAACCATACTGAAAACATGGTGTTTTCACTATGAGCACTGAGGCCTGGCTATCAGGATCCCAGTGAGACAGTGAAAACAGTGACAAACACCCTGACATACACTCACAAAAAGGCCAAAAGTGGGGGTAACAAGGCTAGAAAGAGGCTACCTTCTCACACAACCCCCCCCCCCCAAACGAAGGACAATAAGGCTAACCTTGGCCAGTTGAGACTTTATTGTCTAAGTGGTGATAAGTAGAGAGTAGCTCTGCAATAGACTGGTTACTCCCTTTATCATCCACTATATGGTTACTTCCCTGTGGGGATGTAAACCACCCTGTTTGAAGTTTTTTAGCTAAGCAACAATGTGAAGATGTATTTTCAGAGTTTCTATCAGTAAGTTTTAGTTTAGAGCAGTGGGAATTGTCCACTGAACCTATTTGGAGTGATGGAAATGCCAGACAGGGATGCTGTCTCAGAAAAGCCATAGCTGGGCAAAAACTTTGTCCATCTGGCTGGAAGAGAGAACAGGGATGCTGTTTCTCTTGAGTTGGAGCAGGGCAGGGATGCTGTCCTATGAGCTCCACACTAGGGCAGGGATGCTGTCCTAAGTGTTGTGAGGTAGTGCAGGGTTTCTGCACTAAAGTTTCTCTGGGAGGGTTGGAGGGATGCTCCATGTTAACTAAAATGGTGCTGTTTTTCTCACCAATGTTAGTTATTTCACAGAGAGGTACTTCCACCTCAGGGAGTCCAGCTTTGCCAGCTGATGATTCCCTTGGAACAGGTGCCACCCCAGGAGAGGTTTCTCCCACCACAGGAATAGTATCCTGAATGGTAGGGTGGTTAGGGGATACTGTGATACCCTTTTTACCTGTTGATGGAGAGGGATCCTGAGTTTTCAGGCCTTCTCTCCTTTGCTTTTTCATTTCACTTGAAATGAGAGGGAACAATTCCTCAGGGATGCCCAGCATGGCTGCATGGGCATAAAACTCTACATCAGCCCAACCTGAGGCCTCTAGGTCATTACCTAAGAGACAGTCTACAGGTAAGCTAGGTGATACCACCACCTGCTTAGGGCCAGTAACTCCACCCCAACTAAACTGAATTATAGCTAAGGGAAGAAACTTAGTGGAGTTATGGACATCAATAATCTTATACTGTTGTCCAATGATGTGTTGTTCAGGAGGCACTAGGTTTTCAGTCACCAAAGTGAAACTGGCACCTGTGTCCCTGTAGGCCAAGGCCTCAACACCATTTATTGAAACTGTCTGCCTGTACTTATCCATTGTAAGGGGACAAGCAGCCAGTGTGGCAAGGCCAATGCCACTAGGTGTGACAGAAACTGTCTTGGGACTGATTACATCAGTTTCCACTATGGACCCATAAGTGAACCCAACTACACCCTTTGCTTGACTGTTGCCAGCAGTCCCACCACTAGTACCACTACTGCTAGGGGCACTAGAGCTTGATGTATTAGTGGTGGTAGGCTCAGGGGGTTTACCTGGACAGGACTTATCCCCTGGCCTATGGCCTCTATTTTTACACACAAAGCAACAAGGCTTTTTAATGTGTGCAGGTTGGGAAGAAGAGGAAGAATTTGTTTTATCCCCACCCTCTGAAGAGTGTTTAAGATTTGAAGTGGGATCTTTGGTTTTACCCTTATCCCCATGCTTATCTTGAGATTTTTCACCATCTTTCTTCTTATTGCCATCTTTGTCACCCCCTGTATGAACTTTTCTGTTCACCCTTGTTCTGACCCATTTGTCTGCCTTCTTTCCCAATTCTTGGGGAGAGGTCAGATCAGAGTCTACCAGGTACTGGTGCAACAAATCAGACACACAATTATTAAGTATATGGTCTCTCAGGATTGTGTTATACAGGCTTTCATAATCAGTAACTTTACTGCCATGTAACCACCCCTCCAAGGCCTTCACTGCCTGGTCAATGAAATCAACCCAGTCTTGTGAAGACTCCTTTTTGGTCTCTCTGAACTTTATCCTGTACTGTTCAGTGGTTAAGCCATAACCATCCAGGAGTGCATTCTTAAGAACTGTAAAATTATTGGCATCATTTTCTTTCACAGTAAGGAGCCTATCCCTACCTTTTCCACTAAATGATAGCCATAGGATAGCAGCCCACTGCTTTTGAGGGACATCCTGTACAGCACAGAGCCTCTCAAGTGCAGCAAACCACTTGTTAATGTCATCCCCCTCCTTATAAGGGGGAACTATCTTGTGCAGATTCCTGGAATCATGCTCTTTTGCAGGATGACTATGGGGAATACTGCTGCTGCCACCATGGGTATCTAAACCCAACTTCTGTCTTTCCTTCTCTAATTCTAAAGACTGTCTATCCAAATCCAGCTGTTGCTTCTTGAGCTTCAGTCTGGTTTGTTCCACTCTCAATCTATTGAGCTCCCTTTCTAACAATCTGTCATCAGGGTGGGTGGGAGGGACATTTCTAGATACAGAGGTATGATGGGAATGAACAGAAGGAGACCTGTCCCTTACAGAGGGCACCCTAACAGCTTGGCTACCAGTATAATGTGAGAGCACACCATCAGTATGGTGTGATTCAACCTCTGTACCAACTATGCTAGACTGTCTAGTAATGGGCAGGCTGAGAAGTTTCTTTCCTGAACCTTTTCCTGGGGGAGTCCCTGGATCAGATTGAGAACCATTAGCTACTTTTTCACCAGATTTGGCACTCATGGCCTTATCCTGTACTCTAAGCATATTAATTAACAGTTCTAAGGAAGGATTCTTCCCTACACTCAAACCTCTCTCTATGCAGAGACTCCTTGCTCCTTTCCAGCTAAGGTGATCATATGCAAGTTTGGACAGTTCCACATTTTTTCCTGTGCCAGACATTTTTTAGAGAGAGTTAAAGTGATAGAAAAAGAGAAAAAAGTTTTCAGAACTTTTTGGAAAGACAGAAAGAACTTTTTAAACTTTTAAGAACTTTTTGAAAGTTTAGAAGTACTTTTCAGCACTTAGAAAAGAGTGAAAAGAGGAAATGCAAAACTTTTTGGCTATGTGTATATACACTGACCTTGTTTTGTATATTTTTCTCTTATGAAAAGTACAATGACAAGAGTGGTAAGTAGTCTCAAGCACTTATCCCACCACTGCACAACCAATGTAGGAGGCTGGACTGGTTTGTAGTGAGTACCAAGGGGTACTTGCACCTTGCACCAGGCCCAGTTATCCCTTATTAGTGTATAGGGTGTCTAGCAGCTTAGGCTGATAGATAATGGTAGCTTAGCAGAGCAGCTTAGGCTGAACTAGGAGACGTGTGAAGCTACTACAGTACCACTTAGTGTCATATGCACAATATCATAAGAAAACACAATACACAGTTATACTAAAAATAAAGGTACTTTATTTTTATGACAATATGCCAAAGTATCTTAGAGTGTACCCTCAGTGAGAGGATAGGAAATATACACAAGATATATATACACAATAGCAAAAATATGCAGTATAGTCTTAGAAAACAGTGCAAACAATGTATAGTTACAATAGGATGCAATGGGGAAACATAGGGATAGGGGCAACACAAACCATATACTCCAAAAGTGGAATGCGAACCACCAATGGACCCCAAACCTATGTGACCTTGTAGAGGGTCGCTGGGACTATTAGAAAATAGTGAGAGTTAGAAAAATAACCCTCCCCAAGACCCTGAAAAGTGAGTGCAAAGTGCACTAAAGTTTCCCTAAGGACAAAAGAGTCGTGTTAGAGGAATAATGCAGGAAAGACACAAACCAGCAATGCAACAACTGTGGATTTCCAATCTAGGGTACCTGTGGAACAAGGGGACCAAGTCCAAAAGTCACAAGCAAGTCGGAGATGGGCAGATGCCCAGGAAATGCCAGCTGCGGGTGCAAAGAAGCTTCGACTGGACAGAAGAAGCTGAGGTTTCTGCAAGAACGAAAAGGGCTAGAGACTTCCCCTTTGGTGGACCGATCCCTCTCGCTTTGGAGAGTCGTGCAGAAGTGTTTTCCCGCCGAAAGGACACCAACAAGCCTTTCTAGACGCAAATCGTGCGTTTGGCGTTTTTGGACGCTGCTGGGGCCCAGGAGGGACCAGGAGGTCGCAAATTGGACCTGAAGAGAGAGGGGACGTCGAGCAAGACAAAGAGCCCTCACTGAAGCAGGTAGCACCCGGAGAAGTGCCAGAAACAGGCACTACAAGGATGCTTGAAACGGTGCTCGCCGAAGTTGCACAAAGGAGTCCCACGTCGCCGGAGACCAACTTAGAAAGTCGTGCAATGCAGGTTAGAGTGCCGTGGACCCAGGCTTGGCTGTGCACGAAGGATTTCCGCCGGAAGTGCACAGGGGCCGGAGTAGCTGCAAAGTCGCGGTTCCCAGCAATGCAGCCCAGCGAGGTGAGGCAAGGACTTACCTCCACCAAACTTGGGCTGAAGAGTCACTGGACTGTGGGGGTCACTTGGATAGCGTCGCTGGATTCGAGGGACCTCGCTCGTCGTGCTGAGAGGAGACCCAAGGGACTGGTAATGCAGCTTTTTGGTGCCTGCGGTTGCAGGGGGAAGATTCCGTCGACCCACGGGAGATTTCTTCGGAGCTTCTGGTGCAGAGAGGAGGCAGGCTACCCCCACAGCATGCACAAGCAGGAAAACAGTCGAGAAGGCGGCAGGATCAGCGTTACAGAGTTGCAGTAGTCGTCTTTGCTACTATGTTGCAGGTTTGCAGGCTTCCAGCGCGGTCAGCGGTCGTTTCCTTATCAGAAGGTGAAGAGAGAGATGCAGAGGAACTCAGCTGAGCTCATGCATTCGTTATCTAAAGTTTCCCCAGAGACAGAGACCCTAAATAGCCAGAAAAGAGGGTTTGGCTACCTAGGAGAGAGGAAAGGCTACTAACACCTGAACGAGCCTATCAGCAGGAGTCTCTGACGTCACCTGGTGGCACTGGCCACTCAGAGCAGTCCAGTGTGCCAGCAGCACCTCTGTTTCCAAGATGGCAGAGGTCTGGAGCACACTGGAGGAGCTCTGGACACCTCCCAGGGGAGGTGCAGGTCAGGGGAGTGGTCACTCCCCTTTCCTTTGTCCAGTTTCGCGCCAGAGCAGGGGCTAAGGGGTCCCTGAACCGGTGTAGACTGGCTTATGCAGAATTGGGCACATCTGTGCCCAACAAAGCATTTCCAGAGGCTGGGGGAGGCTACTCCTCCCCTGCCTTCACACCATTTTCCAAAGGGAGAGGGTGTCACACCCTCTCTCAGAGGAAGTTCTTTGTTCTGCCATCCTGGGCCAGGCCTGGCTGGACCCCAGGAGGGCAGCTGCCTGTCTGAGGGGTTGGCAGCAGCAGCAGCTGCAGTGAAACCCCAGGAAGGGCAGTCTGGCAGTACCAGGGTCTGTGCTACAGACCACTGGGATCATGGAATTGTACCAACAATGCCAGGATGGCATAGAGGGGGCAATTCCATGATCATAGACATGTTACATGGCCATATTCGGAGTTACCATGGTGAAGCTACATATAGGTAGTGACCTATATGTAGTGCACGCGTGTAATGGTGTCCCCGTACTCACAAAGTTCAGTGAATTGGCTCTGAACAATGTGGGGGGCACCTTGGCTAGTGCCAGGGTGCCCTCACACTAAGTAACTTTGCACCTAACCTTTACCAGGTAAAGGTTAGACATATAGGTGACTTATAAGTTACTTAAGTGCAGTGTAAAATGGCTGTGAAATAACGTGGACGTTATTTCACTCAGGCTGCAGTGGCAGGCCTGTGTAAGAATTGTCAGAGCTCCCTATGGGTGGCAAAAGAAATGCTGCAGCCCATAGGGATCTCCTGGAACCCCAATACCCTGGGTACCTTAGTACCATATACTAGGGAATTATAAGGGTGTTCCAGTAAGCCAATGTGAATTGGTAAAATTGGTCACTAGCCTGTTAGTGACAATTTAAAAGTAATGAGAGAGCATAACCACTGAGGTTCTGGTTAGCAGAGCCTCAGTGAGACAGTTAGGCACCACACAGGGAACATATACATGCACACCTATGAGCACTGGGGCCCTGTGTGACAGGGTCCCAGTGACACATACATATAGGCCACAAACCTATGAGCACTGGGGTCCTGACCTGCAGGATCCCAGTGACACATAACAACCATACTGAAAACATGGTGTTTTCACTATGAGCACTGAGGCCTGGCTATCAGGATCCCAGTGAGACAGTGAAAACAGTGACAAACACCCTGACATACACTCACAAAAAGGCCAAAAGTGGGGGTAACAAGGCTAGAAAGAGGCTACCTTCTCACAATCACCCCTCACCGATTTGCAACCACCCATCAATATAGAGCACTGAAATAAACACAGTTATTGCACAAAACAATCAGGAGTCTGGCTGTGATTTAGAACAAATGTATTAGACATGACCGTCCCAAAATGCTTATTTACATTGTGATGCCAACATACCAATGTCACACAGCTGTATTCCATGGGGAAACAAAGCAGATGCCATGCAGTATGGCCCACATCTCTGAAATTGGAAGGGAAAGTCACAACTCAGTTACCATACACAGGGGGAAAAGGTCAGACAGTAGAGAGGTAGTAGGGGTTAAGTATATGTAATATGCCGGGTTGGAATCTTACCTGTGTGTCATTGAAAATACTGCTGTATTACTGTGTTCCTGTTGTCTATGTCGTCCTCTTCGGCTTCCTCGTCTTCACTCTCCACAGGCTCCACAGCTGCTACAACACCACCATCTTGACCATCCTCCTGCAGAAAAGGCACCTGGCGTCGCAAAGCCAGGTTGTGAAGCATACAGCAGGCCACGATGATCTGACACACCTTCTTTGGTGAGTACACTAGGGATCCACCTGTCATATGGAGGCACCTGAGCCTGGCCTTCAGGAGGCCGAAGGTCCCCTCGATCACCCTCCTAGTTCTCCCATGGGCCTCATTGTACCGTTCCTCTGCCCTTGTCCTGGGATTCCTCACTGGGGTCAGTAGCCAGGACAGGTTGGGGTAACCAGAGTCCCCTAATAGCCACACCCAGTGCCTCTGGAGTTGACCCATCACGTAAGGGATGCTGCTATTCCGCAGGATGTAGGCGTCATGCACTGAGCCAGGGAACTTGGCATTCACATGGGAGATGTACTGGTCAGCCAAACACACCATCTGTACATTAATGGAATGATAACTCTTCCTGTACACCTGTTCACTCCTGCTGGGGGGGACCAAAGCAACATGTGTCCCATCAATGGCACCTATGATGTTGGGGATATGTCCAAGGGTATAGAAATCACCCTTCACTGTAGCCAAATCCCCCACCTCAGGGAAAATGATGTAGCTGCGCATGTGTTTCAGCAGGGCAGACAACACTCTGGACAACACCTTGGAAAACATAGGCTGAGACATCCCTGATGATATGGCCACTGTTGTTTGAAATGACCCACTTGCAAAGAAATGGAGTACTGACAGCACCTGCACTAGAGGGGGGATCCCTGTGGGTTTCCGGATTGGTGACATCAGGTCTGCCTCCAGCTGGGCACACAGTTCATGAATAGTGGCTCGGTCAAGCCTGTATGTCAGTATGACATGTCTTTCCTCCATTGTCGACAGGTCCACCAGCGGTCTGTAGACGGGAAGATTTCTCCATCTCCTCGCATGTCCCAGCGGACGGTGCCTATGAAGGACAAAAGCAAGCACAGAGTCAATCAGCCCACAGGTATGTAACCACAGTTTGCCAAAAGCACGTTTCCCAATGCACTGAATGGTTTGTATGAGTGTCGATGCAAGGCCTAGATATGTGTGACGCAGTTAAAAGTAAGCCATGTGGGCCCTTGAAATGGCGGCTGCCTGACCTGTGAAGTGTGACAATGGGATGTGAGGTCAATGCGCTGGCGTGGCACACCGTGGCGGTCGAAGACCGCGGCGCAAAGCAGCATTGGTTAACATTGAACCCTATGGGTCTCAGGAGCCAATGACGATGTGCGCCGGCGGTCGCGGTACGCACCGCCGCGGGAGTGACCGCCATTTTCTATCTGCTTAATCACTCGATACCTGATCTTCCACAGGAGAGGACCTACACTGCAAGTGCGGCTGTGACCTCGGTCTGGAAGACAATGGCTCATGCGACTGGGGAAAGGGCCCCTGCCTTCACTGCTCAGGAATTGGAGAAACTTGTGGATGGGGTCCTCCCCCAGTATGCGCTACTCTACGGTCCTCCAGACCAACAGGTAAGTACACAGGGACCATGCTTTGTGGGCAATGCCTGTGTTGAGTGGGGTGGATGAAAGATGGTGGGGAGGGGAGCGATTGAGGCATGCATCAAACGACAGATGAGAGCATGTGCCACATGGCAAGGGTGGGGATGGGGGGCCACTCACATCGAGCATGCAGAAGGTGATGAATATTTTTCTCTCCCTGTACATGTCACATAGGTCAGCGCCCACCAGGAAATTGACATTTGGCGTGCCATCGCCAAGGACGTCTGGACCCTGGGGCTCCACCACAGAAGGGGCACCCACTGCCGGACGAGATGGGAGGACATCCGACGCTGGAGCAGGAAGACGGCGGAGGCTCAGCTGGGGATGGCCTCCCAACGTGGGAGGGGTGCCAGTGGGACTTTGATCCCCCTGATGTCCCGGATCCTGGCGGTGGTCTACCCCGATTTGGATGGGCGCGTGAGGACATCACAGCAGACACAAGGGGGTGAGTACATTCTCATTCTGCTGACTTTGCGTGCAGTGGAGGTGTCTGGGTGGGGGAGGAGGGCTGTGGGTAATCCTAGGCCAGGGCGATTTCTGTAGGCTAGGCCCCTCCGTAAGGCATGGCCCTGTGCCCCTGCCCCCCACCTCTGTTAGGTGCCAAGTACAGCTATTCATTGCCCTGTGTCATCTATGTGTGCAGATGTCGCCCATAGGCTTGTAGGCCATGTCCCACGGATTGCGTAGTCGACCCCAAGTGCGCGGTGTAGTGCAGGGGGCTTCTGTGTCTGTCCTGTCCGCCAACGGTGTCGTCAATGCATGTACTCAACATGTCTTTATTTTCTCCCCCCCCCTTTTTTGTGGTCTTCCTGGTCATGTGTGCATTAGTATCATCAGGCGGAGGAGAAGTGGCATCGGAGCACGGGGGAGCTGTATCTCACATGGCCATGGCGGGCCATGCAACGGATTCGGAATTCACCAGTGAGACGGAGGACGAGAGGAGCTCCACAGCGGGGACTCGTGCAGATGTCAGTGACAGCGACTCGTCCTCTGAAGGGAGCTCCCTTGTGGTGGTGGCAACATCTGTGCCCCCCGCAACAACAGGTACAGCCGCCACCCAGCGCACCAGCACCGCCCTCCCAGCAGCCCCTCAGCGTTTGCCCCGTGCCCGCTCACCCAGGAAGGTGGGCATCTCCTTCGCCCCAGGCAACTCAGGCCCTGCCCCTGTCACCCCTGCTGCCCTCAGTGAGGAGGTCATTGACCTCCTGAGGAAGCTCACTGTTGGGCAGTCTACCATTTTGAATGCCATCCAGGGTGTAGAAAAAGAGGTGCACCAGAGTAATGCATACCTGGAGGGCATTCATTCTGGTCAGGCTGACCTTCAGCGATCGTTCAACACTCTGGCCTCAGCACTGATGGCAGCCATTGTTCCTGTCTCTAGCCTCCCCCCTCCAACTTCCTCCACCCAGACCCAATCCCCTGTACCTCTGCCTATCCCAGACACACCATCAGACCAGCCTGCACACACCTCAACACCCAAGGGAAGCTCAGGCAAACATAAGCACCACACATCACACAAGCATTCACACAAGCAACATCCACATGCAGATATACCAACACCCACTGCCTCCACTGTGTCCCCCTCCTCTTCGTCTCCCTCCTCCCTCCCTGTCACGTCTCCACTCACACCTGCATGCACAACGTCCATCACCAGCACACCCTCCAGAACCCCACGCACACGTGCAGTCACCACCCACCCTACTACCATTTACACGTCCCCTGTGTCCTCTCCCACTGTGTCTGTGACCCCTCTTCCAAGCTACACAAACGCAGGCAGCCACCCACCCACCCAACAGCCATCCAACTAATGACAGCCTCCAGCCCAAGCACCTGCACCCAAAGACACCAGACTGCAAACTCCTACAAACACAACCTCTTCCTCCACTCCCATACCCACTACACCTACCCGTCCCTCTGTTCCTAAATTGTTTTTCCTTTCCAAACTTGACCTCTTTCCTAAAACTCCCCCACCCCGTCCATCTCATAGGACTCCAGTCAGCACCTCAGCCACCACAAAAGCGGGACCTGTAATGACAGTCTGCCATGGACTGTGGAGTCCCCCATCCTCAAGGGCAGCCAGTTCAGTAAGGAGCCAAGGCACGGCCAGCCCACCCCGGTGAAACATCAGAAAATGTTCCCCAGGATGGAACAGTGGGCAAACCACCCACTGTAGAGACTTGAGAGACTGTGGCTTTGCACTCCCCAGGATGGAACAGTGGGCAAACCACCCACTGTAGAGACTTGTGAGACTGTGGCTTTGCACTCCCCAGGATTGAACAGTGGCCATGGAGGCCCCTCGTGGATCTGGCGTCGTGCACTCATCTGGCTGAGGTGCCCCCCTTCCCTTCCCCCTGAGGTGCCTGTAGTTTTACTATCTGATGCCCCTGCAGTGTTCTCTCCGTTGGAGTCAGGTATCCTGTGTGGGCTTTGCCCATGTGATTTGGGCCCAGTGGCCCACGGACAATAACCTGCTACAATGATCGGACTTTAAAATTTATGTATATAAAGGTTTTAGATGTGTGATATATTTTTAAGCCAGTGATACAATATATTCCAATGTTTAGAATAATTTCCTTTTGTCTTTGCATTCTTCCAGGGGGTTTGGGGGGTGTAACTCTGAGTTGTTGCTATGCATTGATGTGTGTGTTGTAGTGGGTGGGGGTGGGTGTGTCGCGTATGTGTGTCCCCGTAATTTTTTGCTTCCCCCCTCCCCTGTGTCGTAGGTGCAGTACTCACCGTTGTCTTCTGCGCCGGCGTTCGTGCTCCTGGTAGAGGAGCAGGAAGACAATCGCTGGGAGGATGTGTAGTTCGGGTTCAATGCTGTCCAGATTCCTCGTGGGGTGTATGGAGGTGAGCGTTTTCCGTTCGAAATGGCTGTTTCTGCCGTGTTTTTATCAGCGGGGCTACCGCCGCGGAAAAGGTGGCGGATTGGTAGGTTGTGATGGGGTGGGTGGTACATTGACTCTCGCCTGTCTGCTGGCTGTGACCTCTGCGCTGTTTGTTTGTCCCGCCGTGGCGGGCGGTGTGTTGAAGTGGCGGTCTCTGTTGGCGGTTTCCGCCAGGGTCGGAATTCCATTTTGTTTCCCGCCAGACTGTTGGAGGTTTAGCCGCCGCTTTAACACCGACCGCCAGGGTTGGAATGACCCCCTAAGTTCTTATGCCTCACCGATGCCCCAGAATCATCTTGGCCTTGGCTTCCTGAGACATATTAAAGAGCAATTCCTGAGATACCATCTGGGTCTGCAACCCTGCGCTCTGCATTTACCTCGCTGGCTGAGAGAACCCACAAAAACTACTTTCCGCCTGTGCGCACTGTTATTCAAGACATGCCGTATCTGCTATGCACTTGTGAAGAGTTGCTGAAGGGAAGGAGACAACTTCTGAAAGACCCATTTAATCAAAAGGGATCCGGACCCAGAGACAGGCTGTGCTGGCCTGCTGCACCTCCAGAGACCCACAGCTGAACTGTTGCTTGGCAAAATTCCTCAACTTGGTGAGTAAGAAGCTAGAAGGACAACTCCATTAACTTGATCTAGGCAATGTAGGCATATACACTTTTGGTGCTTTATCTCAGGCGAAGCCCACTTCGATCAGGCCAGTCCTCTCCTTAAGCCAGCTCTGCATACAGCACTTTTCGAATTATGACTCCCTGCACCTATTGCACAAAGACCTCACCTCGGCCTAGGAAGGGCTATGGTCCTTACCCCTAGGGATAGTCCGCCCAACCAGACTAAGAGTTGATTTTTATGAACAGTGAGCTATACGACATGCTGTGATTTTAGGAAATTTTAATTGATTCAACAAAGAAAATATTCTTTAGCACATATGTGATATACAATATGTCTTTTAAATATACGTCTTAATAGCTGGGTGTTTTTTACTGCAATGGTTTTAAGTAACTATGCAAATAAAGAGGAATCTGAATCTTTTGTTACACCATTTATCTCACACATAATAGAGCAGCAAACACCAGTTCAAATTAGATGGTCGTAGCATCCACAAAGACATAGGGAGAGTAAACCTGTTTGTTGTCCCATGTATGAGTCACAGAAATTATTAAAACATGAGTTTTTCACAGATTTTGTTTGAAGCTTACTGTGCACCTAAATCCTTGTAGATTTTAGGATAATTAACTTGAATTTCTTACATTAACTTGAAAGGAAGTTTATGTCGACTCACGCATATGTTGAGGAAATCACTTTCATCAGTGGATCTCTCTTTGACCCAAAGTGGTTAAAACATTTGTGGTTTGATCAATATTATTATTATGAATTTTCTGAAAAAAGAGGATTAAAACTACATATTATAAGGGTTTTATTCCTTGTTTTGTAACTCCCATAAACATAAACAAAAAAGGAATGTTAAATTTTTGGAGAGAGGGGTCTCCTCTTTGACTGGTTACAATCTCTGTACCATTTATAGCCCACCACTTACAAGCTCAAAATCTGTGTATTCCTGATAAGGCCATTGCAAGATCAAATAAGCTTAGTGGAATGATGCCTCCTTTTCTTTAAACAAATACCTCCCAATTGTTAATTTTTCCACCAAGGCAATTTCACTCCTAAATGAGTGTTGAACATGCTTCCTCAGGTTTGGTGTGTTCCCCATTAGGACATGGCAGGACATGCGGCTTACGGATTGTGGATCGGCAGGTGCAGGAGTACAATACAACATCACAAAACAAAAAATAATGATGGACTGAGTGTTGAAACTCTCAAACACTCACCCCAATCACAGATCTGGGTTTAATCCATTGGTATTTTTCTCGCCACATCACCCCAGTTTGGACCAAGCCATATGCAAATCAGTCTTGACCCTGTTCCCCATGGCAACAGTCCAGCCCGAACTGCCAGACCAGGTCCTCCCTGGACCGGAAACAAGCATCCTGGGAACGGTTTCAGGGTATCACCCTTCATCAGCCAGGCTAGCATGAATCCAGTGGCGCAGCGAGCAAGGGACCCAAGGAAGCTGAAGCCCAAAGTCCAACTAACATTTAATGCAAAATAGCAACCAGCACAGCAAAATAGTTATAGAAAATTGTCTTTTCACCTTACCAGCTTTCACACTAGAAAATGCAGACCAGTGTAAATATATATATATATATATATATATATATATATATATATATTCACTTCCTGTCAATGCAAGTCTGTGGAATGTATCCATGTGACAGAAACATGTTACTTTGAACACAATCTCATCTAATGAGCATGTGGTAGGACCTTCTCCCAGAGGAAGCACAGGACATCCCTGAGGAGCAGATATGATTCATGAATACAATACCCAGCTCCTTATTCACCTGCCTCTATTTGCTGGGCTAAAGGCAAGTTTGCACATCTTAGAAATGTGCAAATGATCAACCTTAAGTAATTGAGACAAATGTGTTAAAGTTGGAACAGGAACTAGGTCAGTTCTCATAACATACATAGCAACATCAGAGGTTGATGGGCAATGCATCATTCTTAACATGTGACTCAGTTAGGACATAGCACCTCGAAACAGCATCATGATGGTGCTGGTGTGTAGCACACGTCACGACTCGCACCTTCTCTGGTAATGCCAGGAAATGTAAAGTTTGAACGTATTGCCCATTTTAATGGGAGTCCCGGCTGAGGTTGTAACACCCCTTCACAATCAGCAGACTTTCCCTGAGCTTGAATGTCAGCTCCAGTGGGAGAGGCATGTTCTGCAAATTGAGCTGATTTCCCAGTTGGTAAATGGCAACTCTTGGCAATTTGTTACACAGTACATGTGGCTTAACCAGCCACTAACGAACCCTCATTGCTTCTAAGGCATGATCCACCCACAAAATAACTTAACTCACTGTCTATAATAGGCACGTCACTCAAGTCAGCATGGTGTTTAGTGACGCGGGCAGTGGCCAGGACACAATCCTGCGGGGCTCTCTCCTCACTGGTGGGCATTAGAGAAGCAAGTTCAAAGCGTAACAATGGACCAAGGTAATATGGGATGCAGGCAACGCGACTACTCTGTACCCGGACAGTCGGGCCATGAAGAGATGCTGCTACGTTTTAGTAAGAAGGAGTGCAACCACAGAGTGGGACACATCAGCACTTAAGGAGGAACTCAACACAATGGACCTGATTACAACTTTGGAGGAGGTGTTAATCCGTCCTAAATGTGACAGATATACCACCAGCCGTATTACGAGTTCCATAGGATATAATGGACTCGTAATACAGCTGGTGGTATTTCTGTCACATTTGGGACGGATTAACACCTCCTCCAAAGTTGTAATCAGGTCCAATATTCTCAGAAGCTTCAACGAGACTTGCAGCTGCTGCCAGAGACTGCAAGCACAGCGGGAGGCCAGACCTCACTGGGGCCAGGACTGAAGAGTGTTCTGTACCACACTCCAGGTGCAAATCAATCACATTCATGAGATTATAAAGTACAAGGGTTGGCATAATCAGGAAGCCTTAGGGGGCTGCAGAACAGATAGGATATTTAATTTTTACAAACGCATTTTTAGTTCCACTAGCCCACTGCAAGGGTTCACTGGTGTCTTTTCAAGCATTCTGTGGTAAAGGCTTTGCTGTTTCAGAGTAACCCAGAATCCTCGCTCTACGGTAGCCAGACGCTGTACCTGAGTACCTGCTCCTGGGTTTCCCCTCTGCCACTGCTGCTCCCTCCCCCAACGTTCATGCCTCTCTGCCCCTCTTTGTTGCCTTCCCCGTGAGGGGCATCCTGTCCTAGCCCCTTAAATGCCTTCTGTATATTCTGTAATGGCAAACACATTCATTTTGACTCAGGCTGGTGACTGTCACTGGTTCACCTAACTTCATAGTCTACCATCCAACACGCTTTAGGGCATATTTCCAAACCCCTTGCACTGACGATGCGTCACTTTTTTTGAAGTTCCGGTGGTGTAGAGTGCAGATCCATATCTACGAGGCCACGCATGGCTTTTCATGGCCTCGTAGATATGGTCTAAGGCAATACTGCTCAAGTCACTGGGCTGCCTTATACTGCGTCAGAAGAGTGTACCACAGGCGTTGCAATGGGTTTTCTCACACAACACCCATGGGTTTTGATGCATTCCTAGATTTACAAGGCAATGTAAACCTGGAAATATGTCAAAATCCTACACCTCCCCAGGCCAGGCACAACGAGGAGAAATATCTTTATTTCACCTCATTTTTCTTTCCCTGTGTCCTGCATTCTGCAGGACACATAGAAAGAGGAAAACGTCCATACATGGATTGTTTTTGTGCAGGAAAGTGCCCATTCCTGCACAAAAATGATCCTTCATGCAATGCAGCCACACTTGCGTCATGGTGCCAGGGTGCCCGTGTTGGTGCTAGGCAGCAAATTATGCACCAGCACAGGGGGAAAGGACAGAAATACACCATATCTTGTAAGTATGGTGCAAATCTCCCCTTTCAAATTGGCATATGGTAGCGCAGAAAAAATACTTGCTACGCTGCCCTTTGCCACTTTCTTGTAAATATGCACCTTAGTTGCTAATTGACTCCTAATTTTTGATATTCGCTCTCGAATACCTTTCAAACAAATCATTAACTGTATCCAAATACTGAACTTGGGTCTCACCCATATTTCATTCACAATTCGAGATCTTAGTCAAAACAATTTTCACTGGGCATACCTTCGCAATCACACTCAACAACAAATTCTTTGCAGCATTCAATCCCCCACCGTTCCCATCGGCCACTTTAGGCCAAGATAGTTTCTCCACCAGTTTTCTATCCCCTCACTGGGCACAACCAATCGTAATCACTGATTCACATTTGATGACCTGGATCTCTATGACTCAAACACACTCTGTAGTTCTTGTCATAACTGAGTAGGATTCTCCCAAATATTGTGGGATTTTTTATTGATACTCAATCAGATGGGGTGCAAGAGCTATGGACCATAGCTTGTCCCCAGACAGCAGGATAGCCCCTCAAGGGCAGAAGAAGGGGCTTTCTTCATCACTTGGATGGGGAGTGAGGATGGACACCTTCTAGACAGATGTCCTGCCACTTGTCTTAAGCTTTCTAAGGCAGCAGTGTGGCTTTGATCTCTTCTGCGTGGAATGTGTTTGTACTCTCATGATCCGGCCTCCGGTTGTCCTGCAGCTGCTGCTTTGTTCCTGGGCGTAACATCAGCTGCGCACCCAACCCACTCACCTGGCATGGGCAACATCTACAATAAATCCTCCCCTCGTGTGTCTCCACCGTCTTTCTCCTTTTATTGTGGTTTATTGATCTGGGGGAGTAAATTTAGTGGACATGGGGAAGTTGGATCACAAGCTGCAACTCTGCCCCTCTGGTGACTAACTTGGTCTTCCAACTTCTGAGTATTTCTCAGACTCCGGGCCTCCGACTCATCTTTCATTGGTGCCTCCTCGCTCCATCGCATGAAGGGTGAAGGATGACAAAGAGAAGGGTTTCTAGAAGCATTTTTAACTTAGTGTAGTAAAACTAACTACTGAATTACTACTTTGCATTTTTCTGGTTGATATATTTTAGTTACATTGATTAACAAATATTCCTTCTTTCTCTTCTCTTGATTTTTTTGCAGGTTAACAAACAACTCTCTCTTTCATCTGCTATTCACTATTCCATCATTAACGTTTAATCAAACAGTTGAAATGATGATCACATCTAGGTCATGGCCAGTTCAGCATCCTCCTATTTACATACTTTCAGACCCTGTAATCTCCTTTGGATGCACAGCACATTTCTCAAATACCAAGGAGTGCACCTTATGAGGGACTATAATGCCCTTCACTCTTGTTCTTCCATAAATTATATCTTCTTATTTCATAAATTTCAGATTTGTACTCATCTTCAGAAACAATATAGCCAACACGTTTTGGCATATTGCACATTAAATAAAAACTTCATCAGGACATCTCACACCAATCCATAAGCAACTCTGCTGGCTGCCTCTAGGAGCCCACATCAATGTCATAATTGCCTGCAATGCCCATAGGGTCATCCATGTTTGTCTTCCACCTTTCCTCAAACACAGACTCAGCCCAACAGGTAGCAAAAGTCCTACCAACAGACCAATTCCAACTCCTTCTAGAAATTCCTAAAACAAGGAAAAGCCAAACAGCTCAACAAGTCTGCCCCCGCCTGGGTCCTGGACTTTAGAACTCCATCCCTGAAGCCTCAAGAAGGAACCTGAGGCTCCAGTCACCCAGGTAAGAGCTTAACACTCCTCGCTTCAAATATCACTTTCATTCTAATCCTCGGTCTCTCTGGATGAACCACCTTCCTCGGTTCTGTGCTAATCCTTGGTTTCCCTCCTCTCCCTGGATAACTTGTTAACTAATACTTGTAATCAGTGTACCAAACGTGTTCTGTGTAAAGTGCTCCATTGTCCTTGCAACTAGGTCTGCATCTAATAGATGTCTAACATACTAACATAAATAAATACTAAATAAACAATAAAATAAATACATACATAACTTAATTAATAAATAAACAATAAAATAAATACATAAATGAATAAATACAATACAATACAAAACCTGAACTTTTCACACTCAAACTTACTGTGAAGTTCATAGGGACGACATCATAAAATATATAAATTATATTATTATATATTATACATAAAGTTTGAGTGGGATGTAAATCGCTGTGGGAAAATAGTGCTCCGAGGCCTTCTTTAGTCCTAAGGCAGAATACAGCAAGGTATTGATCAACTTTTTAAACATCAATACTCCTGGGTGAGGAATTTAACTATTGAGGTAAATACCTCTTATTGTAAGTAATTTGAAAATAAAACATAATGCAGAATTGGTATATACAACACTGATTTCCACATATTTTTACTTTTTATGGGCTGTTTCCCAGTGCATTTGTGGCAGCTTTGACCTGTCGTGATCTATCGGTGGAAAACTGTGAGGGTGTATTAGTTATCACATAACTTGTGTCTGCAATCTCTGTCAGGTGAATTGATTTTGCCCCAATTAAAATAGTTTAAAATTCTTGTACAATTTATTTTTTTCTGGACTTTTCACTCACACATTTTGTGAAGTTGTCATTATTCAATCCCTTGGAAAGCTTGACAACTTCTCAAAACTTTGGGGCAACATTTAAACTGCTAACGTAGAATAATTAGGCAATGTGAGAGTACATCAAGGACATAAGGACAAGGTCCATCCCGCAAGGGAGACAGCAGAGCGGTACTAGTGTGACCAGTATCCGGAGGCATGGTCATGGCTGGATTCATCATCTAAGATGCTGCCTTGTCATGCCCGCTCAGTATCCTTTTTGCTGCCTAGCGGGGTAGGAAGATGGACTTCGGAGCGGTACCAGGGTGCTTTAAGCTGGCCTTTAGAAATATCTGTCAAGTCAACCCTCCTCGTGTACATTATGGGCCTGATTCTAACTTTGGAGGACGGTGTTAAACCGTCCCAAAAGTGGCGGATATACCACCTACCGTATTACGAGTTCCATAGGATATAATGGACTCGTAATACGGTAGGTGGTATATCCGCCACTTTTGGGACGGTTTAACACCGTCCTCCAAAGTTAGAATCAGGCCCTATGTCTGTGCAGAGAGCTACAGAGACAGCCGTGGCCACAGAAGGTGCAGGAAGACAGGAGAAAAGGCTTCAATCAAGAACATGGTTTGTGGCAGAAATGGGCTTCAATGGGCTTCAGTTGGGGACACAGCCTGCGGGAGCAATGCGCTTTGATCAAGGACCCTTAGACAGGAATATGGTCTGAAGGGAGTAATGGGGTTCAATGAAGAACAAAGGGCCGAATTCACAAATGTAAACCTAGACCAAAAGCCTTAGTTTATGACCTTCAGTATTTACAAAGGAAAGTTACAAGTAGTATCTTTATGTCTGCTCTCGGGTTGAAATCTCCACACTTG
This sequence comes from Pleurodeles waltl, assembly GCF_031143425.1. Taxonomy (NCBI): domain Eukaryota; kingdom Metazoa; phylum Chordata; class Amphibia; order Caudata; family Salamandridae; genus Pleurodeles; species Pleurodeles waltl. The sequence goes on from NC_090446.1 coordinate 12,769,533, forward strand.
GGGTAGAATCTCCTCAGTCAGGTTGGATCTCTGAGGAGATTACCGGCCTGAGTGTGGACGTAAAGGTATTACTCGTAACTTAGCTTTCTGAACATGGCTGGCTTCAGCGTTGGTGGCGCCCTGTGCGACAGTCATTTTTGGTGCCCCCCACCCCATGACCACCTCCTTGGATTCCCACACTACCACAGGCAAATGTGCACCTCATCTCTCCATAGCCCTCCCCTTTCACATACATTCATTTGTTTTAAAGCGCTTGTAAAGGCTGGCTTTACTAATCCACTCAGCTATCCATATAAAATATAGTTCTGTTCTTTGCAGCAGGCACATTAACCCTCTGCGCTACTTTATGGCGAGTCCGATCTCCCTCTCTAGCAGGAAACTTAACCACAAGTGGCATCTTGACATTTTAATTGCTTCCTGAAGGCTGGACACACAAGAAACTATTCAGCAGGTGCTTCTAGATCGCATGTTTCAGAAGTTATTGCTAAACACAGCGCACCCCTGAGGTCAGCGACACCCAATCCAGAGCAACACCCGGTGCGGCAGCACCGCTCACATCGCCCTAAAGCTGGCCCTGTTTGTGAATACCGAAGAGCAGTCAAGTTAGACTTTTGGTCTAAATTTACCTTTGTGAATCAGGCCCAAGGCCTGTGGGAGAAATGAGGTTCATTGTGAGGAGATGGGCTTCAGCTGGGTACATGACCTCTAGGTTTCTCTTTGCAGCTAGGCTTCCCACCAAAGAATACGTCATACTCCCTGTGTTTTAAGCAGCCTTGTGAAGGAGGTTGTTTGCATCAGATAGGGACAGAGAAGGTTTAGGTAAAGGTGCTGCTGTGTGGGGCAGGAGGGACAGATGTGCTAATCCAAGGGGGAATGTGCCCGGCACCTGCCTCCCAGGGGTCTCCTGAGCATCCGCTCAGTGCAGCTGTGCCCTCGGAGGAATCACACAATCTCCTCACGCACTGATCCCCAGCCCTCATTCATTGCCCAAGCTCTGCATTGTTCCCCAGCTTCACACAGTAACATTTGCATTCTAATGTTCCTTCTGGGCACGGAACAGTGGTTCCCTCCATGGGAATTTCCTCAATGTTCACCGTTAGTGGAATATCTCTGCACATTTGCAGGATTGAAAATACCGTTTGAAATCTACAACATTTGTAATACTTTTGTGATCAAAACAAGCCTGTGGGTGTGCAACATTTTCTGTTTTTTACATAGATTCAGCTCTATTCTAGTTAAAACATAAGGCACAGTTGACTGAAAACAAAACTGGAAACCCATCTACAAAGAAGGAGGGGCCGGGGCAGGTAACCTCTGATAGTCTTGATTGGGTTTTGCAGGGGTAACGTTTACCAGATGAACTCCAGGGACTCCTGGGCGTCCTGTCCCCGAGGGCAGCAGGGTGAGACAGAAGACACTTTTGTTCCTACTAACTTGGCAAAGAGTCCTAAATACGTTCACATTTCCAAGGCTCATTTTTTACTGGAACAAGTCACTTGAGTACCTGCCTCTAAGCGCTGTCCCTCATTCGGGAAGGTATTTAGTTTTTTTTCAAGAGGATCAGGTCACTTCATCTGATTTGTTCAGGTGACTTTGCTGCCACTTTCTGATAAACCTTCATGGGAAGTCTTGGAGGGACAAGCTTGAGTCCGCCTGCTCTGCCTCCCAGACTCTCACAGCGCTGAGATCTGCAGTGGTCACCACCTAACGTCATGGAGGGGGCCCAGCATCTTGTGGCCAAGCGAGGTCTGCTGGGGAGACACCTTTGGATCCAGCAGCCATTGGGGAGACGACTCTCTCACCAGGGCACTCGGTGGGACATGTCTGATGCGCCACAGGGCCCCGCCTAGCTGCCATTGCTGGTCCCTGTGAACCCCAGAACATTGCACATTGGGGTTGAGTGGCTCATTACTGACCATGAACTGCCCTCTTCAGATGCTGGAAACCTCTGTCCTTAAAAGCAACAGAAGCAAAAGCTCTTGAGGTATCAGTCAGTAGATGACGCCTCTAGCACACACCCCAGAGAGAGCCATCAGCAGTGCCAACCCATGGAGCTTCTTTGTAAGAAGGTGGCTCCCCCACATGTATGTAGCAAAGTGAGGCCCTTTGACTTACACACAAAAACTGCTCCGTCCCCACGAACCTTCTCCGGCGTGGCGCCCTGCAGTCCACCACGGCCAGCCGCTGCCTTCTGAGCAGCCACAAAAAGACCTCCAAGATGGGGCATCTGCACCTCCTCCAGTCAAACACCTAACAGTTGGATCAATGTTCCACCTACAACAAAGTCCGCCTCACCTTGGGGCCCTCCACAGAGCCCTCAACCCACACACCCTCTTCTTTCCTAACACTCACTCCTCCAGTACACTCCACAGGAGAGGCCCTGTCCTCCCTCCCAGCACACCCACCCCACACCACAGCCAGTACCATTGTCCCCTGTACCACCCACTGTTGGCCTGGTAGGCCCAGTCCTTTCCCAAAGACACACACATCCCACACCACCAGCCAGCCAGCACCTCTGTCCCCTGCAGCCCCCCCGCCCCACCACTGTTGGCCAGGTAGGCCCTGTCTTTCCTCCCAGCACACCCACACTACCAGCCAGCACCTCTGTCCCCTGCACGCCCCACTGTTGGCCAGGTAGGCCCAGTCCTCTCATCTAAGACACCCACCCCACCCCACAGCCAGCACCTCTGTCCCCTGCACCCCCCACTGTTGGCCAGGTAGGCAGAGTCTACCCTCCTAGCACACCCGCCACACACCACAGCTAGCACCTCTGTCCCCTGCAGCCCCCACTGTTGGCCAGGTAGGCCCTGTCTTTTCTCCCAGCACACCCACACTACCAGCCAGCCAGCACCAATGTCCCCTGCACCCCCCACTGTTGGCCAGGTAGGCCCAGTCCTCTCATCTAAGACACCCACCCCACCCCACAGCCAGCACCTGTGTCCCTTGCACCCCCCACTGTTGGCCAGGTGGCCTCTCATAAAAGACACCTGCGTGCATCTTGCTGTTTGTTCATTTCCTGTGTGGTCCTTGAGGATATTGTGTTCACAGCGTGCACCCTAACAGTAACAGGGATAGAATAAAGGATTGCAGAAGCACACACTGTCCACAAGTAACACACAGGACATCAGTGACACCTGCGAATAACACACTCAGCGTTGGCGCTGTGTCCGTCCCTGGAGGTAGTCAGTCTCCTGCCATGTGGACTCCATCCACACTCACCTGCGGCAGTTCACATCACCACGATTAGTGCCATCACCCGGCAGCCTGAAGGGATCTGGGCCTGACTGAGCATGAACAGCAACATAGGCCCTCCCAGACAAGACGCACGTGACCCTCAAACCACCACAAACAACGTCACCACAGTCTTTTATGGGAAGCCATTTCTTGCCACTTAAATGGCTTATTTCATGGTGATGGACAGAAACTCCTTGTAAAGCAGGGCTCTATGGGTAATACCATGCAGAAGAGTCATAAATATCACTGTTCCAGTCTTAATCTTTGTCAGTACACATCTAGGTAAAAATCAAGCGCCAACAAACGCCTGCAGGGTTAAATGACCACGAGGTGCTGAAAGGAAGGAGGTGTATTTTACCTGCATCAACCTCAGCTGCAAGCTTGGTTTGGCTTTTTTTGTTTTGAAGGGGATTGTAAGTTTACACTGCCCTGTGAAATATTTCTGCATCCTTCTGCTATTGCGTCACATCTAAATTACCTAACTTCGTTAGATTGTGTGATTGGCTGCGGTGGTCACTTGCTTTTCTCTCTGTGTTGTGTTCATTTTATTTGTAAATGCACAAAAACAGATCATGACCAGCTTCTAGAGCTTTCCAATAATGCATAAACTTCAGTAAAGGGTTTTAGTTAGAACCACTTTGTAACCATGACTACTGGAATTATGCGATTGTGCGGCCGCTATGATTTTTCCATCGCTATAGAATTGCCACATTTGCCACACAAACCATAATCTGTAGCATAATTAGCAGATTCTAACAAAGAAATTGTTTCTAGCTCAAAGGGTTCAAAAGTTACTAAAAAAGCAGTGACATGTTGCCGTGCAGTGGAAAGCCCTTTGTAAAGCTGGACTGGTCACCTTGCTGTGTCTAACCGCCATCCTTTGGTGTTAAAGTGGTACTGATGAGGTGTAACTAAGGCGCAGTTAGCGTTAGCAAGTTTAATAAGCATTTGCAACACAATCGGTCTCGCATTTGCTTGAGTTAGAGCTATTGGCATTGTAAATTCATAACTGGACTTTTCTTGACACATAAATTGGTCAACCCTGACTCATAATTTCATCTTTTCCTGCTATATCATTCCAGTGGCCCTGCATACAACTAAAGCACTTCCATTTCCCTTCTTCCTCCATCTGCAGCAAAAAATGAAAATGTTGCCATTTAGCATACTAATTTAAATCTGCCAAGCTAATGCCAATATAATCCCACTTTCACTGTCCCACCATCAGAGTTCCTGGATGGCTAACACAACTCCCCCAAAAGTAAGACACAAGACGGGCACGGAGGACTAACAAGAGAAATAAAAGCTGCGGACCTAATTCATTAATATTGTTTAATTTTCTAATCTGTCACGGACCCCCCCGAGGAGGCTTCGCAGAACCCCCACTGGTCCCCAGACTACAGGTTGGGAACCACTGAACTAGAAAGGTCACCCAAACATATCAAGAGCGTTCAAACAGTCGTAGTGTAATAAGGATGTGCTTATTAAAACATATACAATTATCATATAAACCTTTAGCAGAAACAAACTTTTGACATTAGGTTGTAATGCTCAAAACAGCCCCTAAAGGGCACCACAACAAAAATACCATTTGCAAGAAGCATGGTCATGCAACCCTTTTGTTAAACCCTGTAGGGGATAGCCCCATGAAATAAACAGGAGAAAGACAGGCAGTGTAACCATATACTTAGCCTCTACCGGGCATGTTTAAGGCAAACAGGCCTATTGCATTGACATTACAACCAAGGCCTTTACAAAAAAGTTCTCCCAGCTATCAAACAAAAGTTGTAGCCATGAGAAAGCTTAAAAGACGCAGAATGGTGGAAGGAGTTATTATTTCGGGGTCCCCACTAATGTAGTGTGGGGACCTAGAGAAGACGTAGACAGAGGGTTTTGAAGGTGGTCCCATTGTCCTAGGACCAACACAGGCTGAGTTATGAGCAAACATGTTTTGTAAAATTAATGCCCTGCCGAGCATTATGGGGTGAGTTTTTGTGCCACAAATACTATAGTATGTTGACTGCAATGCTCAGAACAGCCCCTAGAGAACACCACAATAAAAATAACATTTGGAAGAAACATGGTCATGTCACCATACAGTCAGCCCTTAGAGCATAACCGCAGAAAAACAAAATGAGAGAAAGCAATGGAAAGTAACCATACGTTTAGCCCCTCGCAGGCATAGGGCATTACACAAGGCTAGCAGGACTCTTGCAGTGATATTACCAACAAGGCCCATAAAACATAACTTCTCTCAGCTGTAAAACAAAAGTTCCAGCCATGAAAAAGCTAAAAAAAGATAATGAGTGGTGAGAGGGGTTATTATTTTGGAGTCCTGATTAACATAGTGTGAGGACCTAGAGGTGACACAGACAGAAAGAGCACATCGTGGTCAATGCTTTGAAGGTGGTCCTGTTGTCCTAGGACCACCACAGGCTGAGTTGTGAGCAAAAATGTTTTTTAAATGTAATGCCCTGCAAAGGTTTCCATGCCCCAAATATTTTAATATGTTAATATGAGAGCCCCTAGAGGACACCACAATGAAAATAACATTTGTTAGCAACATGGTCATGTAACTATATAGTTAGCCCCTAGGGGACATAAACACACAAAAAATAGCAATAAATAATCCAATGTAACCATAAATGTTGCCCCTAGAGGGCCTAGTGCATTACATGTATTCAGGGGTAGCAGGCCTATAACAATGATATTACAAACAAGGCCCTTAAAACACAAGCAACTCCAAGGTGTGCAACAAACGTTCCAGCCATGAGAAAGCTTAAACAGACACTGAATGGTGGGAGGGGTTATTATTTTGGGGTTCCCACTAACCTAGTGTGAGGACCCAAAGATGATGTAGACTCAAAGAGCATGTTGTTGATTTGAGGATTTCTGTTTTACGTAAAGCATTCACCAATTTCGAGTGTTTTAAGTGGAGGGCCACAAGAAATGACTCTGATTAGGTAACTGTGAACAATGTGACCAGCGCCCCAATACCGCCAATCGAGTTCACGCTGTTGTGCCTGTTGGTGCTGTGAGCACCATGGCCGCCATGCAATACTAAGGAGAGAGACAAAAGAAATAGTTCGCCCACGCTGAAGTATGTTGGTAATCGTGCAATAATCCATGTAACAGGGGCAGTCGGCACGGCGTGACAAAAACAGCTTCAAGGCGGGACAAACGTTAACCATTTACCAATGACATCAAGTGATTTTTGAAAGGCATGCCCACAAATGAGTGAAAGCAATGGGTGTGCAGTGGGCGTGGCTAAAAGCCCACAATACTTACAACAGGTCAAAGCACTTGCACGCTCGATCTGAATGTGTCAAAATAATGAAGTAATACTATTGCAAAATGTGCCGCACTATGCCGCATAATTTGCCTTTTCTTGTTGCATAATTTACTCAACCCTGCCTCATAATTTGTCCCTCTCCTTCCGGATAATTCCAATGCCTTTAATTATAACTTTGTTCAAGCGGTCGGATTCCCTGAATATAATTCTGTACTCCCTGTAGGTTCTCCGACTGGTTCTGTGGCACCCTAAGCGCACTGCTAGACACCACAGCAGCTTAGAGAGGGTCAACTAGTGATTGTCTCTAAGAGGTTTTCCCGGATGGCCTCCAGATGACCAGCTAGATACACAGATGGGATAGGGTGACTTGTAAAAGTGCTCTTGCCTCAGTCCTTTGGGGTGCATTCATCTTACATATAGGGTGGCGGGCCCCCAAAATAGGCCTGTGCCAAGGGTCCTGTAATTCCTTTAAATGGCTCAACAGCAGAGAGCATAATTTCACAGTCCCCTTTTATTGGGGCACATATGGTTAATCCTCAACATTTAGGGGTCATAAATGACCCCTGTCTAGCCCCTTGCAAACCCTGGCCTCATAGGTGGCAAAATCAGTGCCAGGAACACAGGGGGCAGCCTCTCCTTATGGATGTCGTCTGGAGCTCCACTCTATGTTTTCAGTCAATTTTTGTATTACACTAATAGTGAATAATGTTACATTAGCAAGTATTAGTGTAATAAAACATGGAGTACAATTAGCTGGAATATGACCTTCCCTGGCAAGTACAAAAATTGTTTTAAATGTTTTTCCTGTGCTTGTGTGCAGGCGAGGGTGTTTACCTGAGAGAGTGTAAGCATGTCTGTGTAAGTGAAAGTGAAGGTCAAATGGTTTGATGTCACTACCTTTGCCGCTGGCATTTTGATGAGCTGATGTCCATGCCTCGTACCTTTAGTTCCTGATTTAACCCTCTAAACAACACCAGGGGAGGCGAAGGAGCGTCACCTCACTGGCTGAGAGCCAGCAGCTGAAAAACAAACAGTATTATAGTATTGTTTTATTTTTCGGCTGCTGGCTCAGACAGCATGTGCAGGGAGGGGAGGGGCTGTGCCACGGGAGGGGAAAATGGGGAGAGGAAGTGAAGTCACTGAGTGCACTAAGTCCGCATGTGTGTTTTGCCGGCCATCTCAGACCGTCTCAAACTGACATGCACACTTAGGTTTCTCCAACCCGACTGTGTTGCAGCTGGGCTGGAAAAACACCACAGACTCCAATTCACTGTCTGAGCAGCAGACCAAGCCGCTCAGACCAATCCAGGTGCTGCTCTCATGCTGCGTATAGCATGAGAGCAGTGCCAGGATTGCATGGGGAGCCTGTGCTAGTGTCCCAGGGACTGCTGGGACAACTTTAGAAGAGGAGTGAGGTGGCCAGTGGCAGGAACAGGTACTTTTTTTATTATTCTTTTTTTTATGTCCCCTGTTCCCCACCCCCAAACCCGCCCCCACCCTCACCCGTGTCCGTCATTCTCACCCTTCGCGCCCATCCCCTCGAGATTTGCGGGAGCTGCTGCTGCACAACAGCCCATTGTCTACAGGGTCAAATGCCACAAACAGATCTAAGAACTAATCAGAAGCTTTCATAAACTAAGCTAAAAAAGACTGGGTGGAGGCAGGCCTTTAATCGGTTGGTGCCGACATCTCTAATGAGGCTTTCTGCAGCTGTGGAGTCTCTGTGGCCCTTTTTGTGTCAAAATGCAGTCATCAAAGTTACAATGTCATAGGTCAGTTACTTTATATTTCTTTCACTAAGGCAAATGTACAGGTTACTCCATCATAACGGTGATAGCTATCCCATCCGCCAAAATCTTAATCCCATTATCTTCTATGGAATTTAAATTTCAGCAGACAGGATACCTGTCACCGTCTGCTGAGTTCTAGATCAGACCCTTAGGCTTCTCTCAACTAAGAAACAGAAGATGACACAAGGGGATGCAGGCTCACCTCATTTGCAGCCCTGAAATATGTTCTGGACATCACTGATGCTCTTTAATGTCAGATACATTCCGTTTGGTTCTGATCAGTCAAAGATGTATGTGGCTCCGAGGTGGCCCTCTGCATCAAGGTTGCAGTCTACCAGGCCTTGATTTTTTTCCTCCTCGCCAGGGGCCAGTTTCTCTCCGCACACCAGGCAGTCCTTCATCTTTTAGGGAAGGTCACAACAGCATGCCTTCCCCCCAGCGAACTCTGCTTGTTCACCATCTCCAGTGACCTAAACATGCTGGTTTCAAATGGCCCAATCCAATGGAGGGGGCAGGGCCAACTGGGGTATTGGCAGGAAGTCTGGGCCAATGAATTGGCTGCACATTTAAGTAATTGTACCTACAGCCCACAAATACAGAAGGTATGTTTGCAGGCCTTTTTCCAGGGCTTTCACAAAGAAAGATCAGAGTAGGGGCCCAATTGTGACCAACATGTGACTGGGAGTGAGTGCCGTCTCCCTGAGTGATGTCAGAAGTCTCCACTCAGTGTAGGCCATAGATGGAAGCAGGATGGGGTTGAACCACCTACAAGTCAAACACCCTCTTTATCTGTTGTCCTGGAGACCTCCAGTCATGTCATCTTTCATGGTCAGATAGGATTCTGGGATAAGTGGATATTACTGCTGGAGCATATTGATGTTATGTGCTCTAGGACCCTTGTGGTTGTGGGCGGACTCTGAAAATAAAACACCTAATATGTGGGGAGGTGTTGGAGTGTGGTTAACGTGAAGTAAGATGTAATGTGCGGTGTGTGAGTGTATGCTAAGGAATAAAGTAATGTTTGACTCTTACGTGTGGCATAGTTCATCTGCAAGCTCCCAGGCTGGGAGGATGCCACAGCTGCCAGTTTTCGTCCTAAGAGAAACAATGCAGGAAGTGTTACCAGGGCATAACAGGAGTCAGATCTGTGTTTCCACACAGGTCAGCTGTACAGCTAGAACTAACTCACTCATCATTATACTTGCAGCTAAAAGTCTAAGAGGGGGTCCTTTAGAGTTCAACAGAGAGGGCAGGAACAGCTTGGAAGCTGGGAGCATAGCCTCTTCCATACCAGGCACGGCTGACCCAACAAAGCCAGTGTTGGCTGTTCTATTGATGGTTTTTGTGCCTCAAAGGGACTACAGTCTTCAAGCCAGGAGCCACTTTGAGGGACAAAAACAGTGATGTCTAGACAATTCCATGAAAGAATGGTGGACATGCTGCTCTCATATGAATGTGAAAGACGGGCCTCAAAAGCAATGGTTTTTTTTCAATAAGAATACATCTAGGGCCAGACTCACAATAGTAAACTTAGACCAAATGTACAAGTTTAGACCTGAAGTCTAACTAAAACCAAAAGTCTAACTTTACTGCTAGCAAAGTTAGACTTTAGTTCTAAACTTAGACTTCAGGTGTAAACCCATCTCATGCCTTTCTCTAAATGAGCAGTTTAAAAAAGAAGGCAAAAATGGTAAGAGGTAATGCACATCCCGTTTGTCTTGACAAAATTCTCCATCCTCACATTCAATTGCTAGGTGCTTCTACGTTACAACCCAACTGTTGCCCTGATGTGTAACATCTAACCAGATAAACTGTTTAGATTACTAATATCAACAAAACATAACAGAGCACTCCATAGAAAATGTCACATATTAGAACAGTATTATTTTACAGTACGTTTAATAATGCTCTTGTTGTTTCATGCCTTAATCAGACACCGCTTACCGGCCGAGGAACATGCCGGCTTGACTCTAACATGCTTCCGGAACCGTACCAACTTTTTCGATTCAACCCAGTTAACCAAGGCTTTTGACTGTTTTTTCACATACTATAAATGACCTAAATGGAATAACACGGACCATCTGGGTCCACAAGAAGAATTTAACAATTTTCCATTACAGAACCGTTTGTGACCTACACTTTTTTGGGGTGCTTTTTGCAAAGATTATCAGGATGCACTTATCGTCTAATTCCTGCGTTGCATATTGTGTTTTGGCTTGTGCCCTGAAGAAGTCTCAATTCTGGGACGAAACACGTGTTGGCTGATTCTTCAACCTACCCAGCAATATCTCTTAATCAATACTACAACCTTAATGTACATCCAGATTACAGTTTGTTGTCTTACTTCACAAAGTATGTTAATGCACAATTGGACTCCATGTAATACAATGTTTTCCTCACAGTCCGCTAGATTCTGTTTTGTTGATATTAGTTTCTCTAAATGAGTGTCTGAATATTGATTTCTTTCCTGGTTCTTTTCAGCACAAATCCATAGATGTTTTGTGAAATTCAAAGAGAGAAAACTTCAGAAATTAAGGGCCAGATGTAGTAATCTCCAATTTTGCGACTTGCAAATTGCGAGTCTGACCGACTCGCAATTAGCAAGTCGCAAAAACAGATGCAGAATGGTGTCTCAGACACCTTCTGCGACACGCTATGGGGTCGCAAAGACCCACCTCATCAATATTCATGAGGTGGGTCGCAGTTTGCGATCCCATAGAGTCCCTGCACTCACAGGGATGGTGGCCTGCTGTAGTTAGCAGACCTCCATGTCTGTGACTGCTTTTTAAATAAAGCAGGTTTTTTTTTCATTTTGCAGCATGTTTTCCTTAAAGGAAAACGAGCTGCAAAATTAAAACTAAACCGAAACCATTTGGTTTCGTTTTTTTCAGAGTAGGCAGTACATAGGACCACTGCCTGCTCTGAAAAAATATTTTTTTCGGCATTCACAAAGGGGAAGGGGTCCCATGGGGACCCCTACCATTTTGCGAATGTGTTACCACCAGTGTGACACTGGTGGTAACTGCGAGTTGGTTTGCGACCGCATTCGCGGTCATAAAGCAACTCTGAATGGCGATGCGGTCGCAAATAGGAAGGGAACACCCCTTCCTATTTGTGAGTCGCATCCCCAAATTGCGAGTCAGTACCGACTCGCAATTTGGGGATGAGCATCGCGTTCGGCCTTTTGCATGCCGCAGTTTTCGCAGTTTGTGACATGCAAAAGGCTTCGTACATCTGGCCCTAAGAGTGCCAGTGACATTTTAGGTTTACTGTGTGAATGCATTATCTCTGTGATAAGAAACTGGTTAAATTTTTCTCCCAAACAACACACGGAGAAACAAAAAAATGAAATTACACTCTTCAGTGATGAAACTGAAAACTGGCTTAAAAGTACACACAATGTGATTAGGCTAATATACCATTTATTTTTAAAAGTAATATATTTAGAAGGAATATTATACCCCCCAGGTGCCTAGAAGATGAGTAAACAACTATCCTAAGGGTAGACTTTTATCTCCAAACATAAATCTTCAACGTGCAACAAGGGTTGGGTAAAGCTAGAGAAAGACACTGAAATCTCTGTAGTTGTAATCCTTCTTTCGTCATTATGATGAAATGTACTAATGTCTCTATTTTACATCCTCGTATGAGGTTCGTGTCCTTCCATTTTCCTCCCTAATGTCCTCCTCTGCAGAAGCCTATCAGCCAGTAGCCTCATACAAGGGTCTGGTCCCCGGCGTGCGTAAGTTTGGGGTCCTCTAGACTATAGGCAGCTCCTGTGGCCAAGACAAGTAAGGTAATGAGACTTTTCTTCCGGGGGTAAAACCTATGTCGTCTTTGCTGGAATCTGTGCTGCTGTCACCCTTCATTCGCTCCATTGCCCCCACATTGCCACTCCCCACTAGGAATGAGACACAGTTTTGGTGTCCACCTCAGTCGAGCCTTGAGCTACGGTGTTGGAAAGCTGAACAAACATGGAGCATCCTACAGTGGGCTTGGACAATGTCGAGCACACTGAGGTTAAATCAGCATGGTAGGTAAGGGCAGAGAAGATAAGGAAGGAATGCACCTTTGTCTGCACATAGCATGGACTTTCTTCCCTACCGCGGGTCCTCCCACATCACACGTAGCAGAGATCATTCCTAGCTCAGAGACATCATGCCATCTGTTTGGACAATCCTCCTAAAGGTCTTGTAGCTCTCACCTGTGACATCCTTTCTTGGTCCTTTCGAAGGCATACGAGATCTAACATTCCTTGGGTAGCAGTTCTGAGCGGCCCCAACTCCAGCCATCAACTAGGTCTACATTCCCTCATCCCTGTGGACTCCTGGTAATGGCAATTCTATGTCTGGCTTAAGACTCAGGACAAACATTATCAGAATCTCTTGGTGGTAGCCACAGACCCTACCCAATATCTGGTGGGCTCCTGGCTTCCACCATCTGATCCATGCAAGTCAAAGCTAAGGAGCCCCGACCACCAAAGAGCACATCCTAGGCCTTTGAGAATTTAATCTCACCATTTGTGCTTACACGAGAGACATTCAAGGAAAACCCCCACTACAGTGTATTCTCTAGGCTCCTTCCAATGGCCCTTCAGCTCCATTAGAAAGATTTACTCACTGCTGGTGGGATCCTGCATAACTATGTCCTTGAGTGGGTTGAAATGGTTGATGGAGCCAGTCCAACACAACAGGAGGCTATTGGGGTTATTCAAGGTGCAGTGACCAACTGATCTATGGTGTAAGGTACATCAGCCAGGATCACTCCAAGGTGGAGGTGAATTGAGCTGTGGGTCATGTAGTCTGCACCGTCTCGAATCTCTCAAACATCGTCTTCAAGGGTGGTTGCAGAACCACCCGACCAGTCAAAAGATCACTGTAGGACTCAAACACCCCAGGACTAGCAAATCTGTGACTTCCTCCGAGATTCTAGCCGTCACCTTGATTGTCAACCTGAATATTTTATTTTACAGAGTGGTGCTGTCACCTGTGTCTATATTATAAAAAATGCAATAAGCAAGAATAAATCAGAGAGCTGACAGCAGTCTCTCTGCAGCTTCTCTGCCAGTATGGGAGAGAGATTTACTCCTCCCCATGAGCCAATGGTCTTGGGACAGGAACTGGCCCACTCACCTATGTTAGCCATGTAAAACCTGGGAGGGAGGGAGAGGGGGTCCCCTCAGGCTTCCAATGTTCACAAGTTCACCTCACTAACCTCGTTGAGCAGTGTCCAAGATCCAGGACACTTATCCAGATATCCTACCCTTATTGGTACCTTATGAATGTAGGCCATTTAATGGACCCCAGAAGAAACTACTGGGAAGGCGAACTCTTACTCAGTGAGACATATAACCCATGCATCTCATCACATAAGATGACAAATTAACAAAACACTTTTCAAGTGGAAGGAAAGTTTTTGTTCTAATGCACAGAACAAAAACGGAAGCTATTTTCTGGTGACTTCAGGATGATGCCTCCCTTATGTGAAAAGGGCTGCCTGCACCATCAACACTGAACACAACTTAATATTAACCATCTCAGCCAAGGAGCAGAGCACTATCCACATTGCTGCCTCAGCTACTGCACCAAAAATGAAAGTGTCTGTGTGTGTGTGGGGGGGGGGGCACATTCCAACATAAATGAGAACATCAGTTACAATACTGATGTTCAGACATCTGTCTAACCTCAGTCAGTACCTGTTAACTAATGGTTTCACAATCTTCCCTGAACAGACCATGTGATGCTGCATATGGCAATGTGGAGTTTAAAACCATTTCACATGACATAATGTGGGCTTGTTGTGTCCTAGTGGACTTAAAGCATCACCATATTTAGTGTCCCAAAGAAGAAGGACAAAAAGAATACAGAATTTGATAAAACACATATTTGCACTGCAATAAACGCACGTGGACAGAACTTTGAAGGTGTCATATTTTAGTGAATTCATCTGCTTTTTCTTTCTCACTTTGTCACCCAATGACAACAATAAAAAGTACAATAGTCAATTAATGATGAATTTTTAGTATATTAGAGGATGAAAAGAGATGTGGGACCCCCGCTTTCATAGGGCCTACTTCCTGCAAAGTTAATAACTCCTGAAAGTGACCGGAGAGCCCTCTCAACGACTTTTAATTGTCCATTATTGCGCCTAGAAGCCCCCTGGACCAAACCAGCCCCTGATTTATGCGCTATCTAGAGCTAAGCGGACACATTACAACCTCAGGTTTTGGAGCATTGCCATTCATTTTGGGAGGTCTGCATCAGAACCCGGGTAATCCTCATCAGAAAGGAGCCTCTCCCCTGGCTGTAGTCTTTTAATTCAGCCACTAGCTGGCCCTCCCACAAAGGACAGGTAGGGCCTGAGTTACACCTCAGCGGATGGAACACTCCGTCAGGCGCACATCCCGTCCGCCATGTTACAATCTCCATAGGATATAATGGGATCGAAGGAAGGAGACGGGATGTCTGTCATGTTTGTGAACAAGTATTCCCCTCCAGCAAGCTCTGAGTCAGGCCCATAGTTTGTTAAGTACTTGGTGGACTAATGTATAGCAATATAGACACAAGTTAACAGGTATGTATCTGACAAAAAGTCACACTTTGAAAACACCTGGAAATATCGAGTAGTTTAATGAAGCTACAAACTTGAGACATGACCTCTTATAGTTTTGTTTTTCCCCGTTATCCCTTCTGCTTTCCCCTCTTATTTTTTGTCTTTTATCTCCATTGTCTCAGGTGTTTAAATGGTCTTTTTATGGTACGGCTTGACAACACAGCTGTCGCAGGACAATTATATGAGCATTGCATGTTGGGAGCCAGGAGTGCATGTTTTGATTGGGCAGACAGTGTGTGCTTCCGCAAAAAAGTTCTTGCTGTCCACTCTGCTGTGATTGTTTTGTTTATTTATCCAGCAGCTTGCACTTTCAGAAGCACCCACATGAGATTGTAATACCAGTAAAGTGCCTCATATGTGGGGGTTTTCTGGCAGGAGCACAGCTGGGAGCAGGGCAGTCGTTAACCTACATCGATTTTAGGTCTGGCTCGACTGTGCAACTGTCACCTGACCTCTCAACCTACATCAATATTATTCTAAAATTCTTTGCTACCACACAAATACATATCTATTCCCATGCTGTCCATTTGTAATGCTCCACATTACCAAACAGCGTTCCTTTAAAGCCAGACCTACTGGCATTGCCAATGCTTGTTTAGTTTTTCAGCAATATCAAGTGCTCTACAAAACAGTGTGTGCTGTGATTCTTGTCTAGAACGAGACTACGATGGTCACGCTTAACTTCCAGGATTATTCATGCTATATCTCTTTTTTTTCTTTGCTTTTCTAAACCTGCAAAACTCAATAAAGCCATTTTAAAAAGACAAATATTTACTTTTATGCAGAATGGGTCACATCTGGTGGACATCTTAGCTTGTGACTTGTATTGGTGATGTTGGTACCCGGGGCCATCACTGGCAAAGAGCTGCTCCTTTGATATGTAGAGGCGTGTTTATACTCAGGTGTTTCCTCTGTTACCCAGGAAGGAAGGGGAACTCGACAGGTTGATTTCTTCTGCATCGAGGGATTGTCTTACTGCTCAGGGCGTCTTCTTCAATAGAGTCCATTCACTGCCTTGTCAAGGGACCTGCCATGCAGCAGAACACTCTAGGCAGAAGATACCAACTACATTTAACACAGCCCAGGTGTGCCAAGGGGGTAGACCACCATCATATGGACTTTTAAATATTGTGCTACAAAAGTATTGTAGCCAGACTGTAGCCCACACAAATATTTGGAAGTATATAGAGGGTAAATGACAAATCCAAAGGTTAAAATGTAGTAATAATTAGGAAAACGTATTTATAGTTTCTATACAAACCAAACTTAAACTACATAGGTATTAGAAATGTTAGAGTTATATTTATACCTTGGATTTTTTATTTACGTACCTGATTCCCATTGTTGTAGCTCTTGCAGCTCTGAGCGCAGTGTTCTCATCTCTCCGGCCACACAACAGTAACTATATGTGTTGTTATGAAAGCTATGATTTCATACAGTGCAAGTGATGTAATATGAACGGGTATAAGCAGAAGTTATACCTTACGTTTTCAAATGTACACATCTCATATAAATTACTATAACCTTATTTTTCCTGTCTGTACAAACCAAACGGATTTGTGTCATTTTTTTAAATGGAAATTCAGCACAAACCTAACTCCATATTTATACTTTGGTGCTAGACCCGTCTAGCGCCAAATGTATGGAGTTTGAGTCATTTTTTGTACCTGAAAACCTACCTTGCGCTAATGACATGCAAGGTAGGCGTTCCTGTGCAAAAAAACAACTCTAAGGCATGTGCGCCTTATCTATCCTCCGGCGTCAAAATGACGCACAGGAGGAGGCGGGCCTTAAAACAAGGCGCCCAGCCGGATTTGCATCGTTTTTTAATGCCTGGGTCAGGGCAGGCATTAAGGGACCTGTGGGCTCATTTCCATGGTGGGAGACCATGGAAGCAGTCCACAGGTGTCCTTCCCTGCACCCAGAGACAACCCGTGCCACCCTCGCCCACCCCTGGAGGACACCCATGGTGTGGGGACCCATCCATGGTGAGTGCAGGTAAAAATATATTTTTTTTTTAAAGTGGCATAGGGGGGCCTAACTTGGACCCCCTTACATGCCATGGTGCCCAATGGCCATGCCCAGGGGACAAAAGTCCCCTGGGCATGGCCATTGGACAGGGGGGCATGACTCCTGTCTTTGCTAAGACAGGAGTCATTTCAATGGGGGTTGTGCATCAGAAAATGGCGCTAGTCAGGTTAGAGCCAATATTTTTGACTCTAACCTGACTTGCACCATTCTTTGACGCACAACCCCCATTCTTCCCTACGCCTCCGCTGCCCGGTTAGAGTAATTTATTTTGACGCTAACCAGGCCGCAGCGCCGGCTATCGTCATTCCATAAATAAGGTGCCCGGCTGGCGCGTTGGAATGGCGTTATCCGTCGGTAAACTTTTTGACGCAAATCTGCCCAAGCGCTGATTTGCAACAAAAAGTATAAATATGGGCCTTAAAGTACAAAAAGAAGTAAAACTTACAGTTCTACGTTACGTTTATAATGCATGCACAACCGTTACATTATTAGAACCAACGCTCCTCCGTACGCACTGTTTTCAGCTCACTAACCACATAGAAATAACTGAGACTCGCCACTCTACCATGCACAGTGTTCTCAGAAATTATGGGATGTAAAACGTCACATGTGCTGTCATGAATGCTCTGATTTGAGATGGTACAAGGGGTCTGACATGAACGGGTACAAACAGTGCAAGGGGAGGGCTGGAGGTATAGTTATTGTTGTGTGGTTAGCTGGCTGAAAACAGTGTATGGAAGAGTACTAGTTATAGTAATGTGAAGGGGGTGCGTACATTATACATTTAATATATAACTGCAACTTTAAATATTAAATGATCACAACCATTCATCCTATGAGACACAACATACGTACGTACAGCAACACACTTTAGAAAGAACCTAAACATACATTCATCAAAGCCAAGATGCACCACATAAATGCAGTGGCGGACAGTAATTTTAGGAGGGAGGGGGGCGGGCTGCACACTCACACTCATTCATTCACACACGCACGCACATCCATTAACAACACTCACCAACATTCAAACATGCACACACGCACCAAACATTAATTTAAAAAACACACACACACCTTCTCACACACACACACACTTACCTTCACCCTCGGAGGTCCCAGGAGGGTTGGGTCTGCTGCCTTCCCTCACTGGCTGACCTGAGGTGAGCCAATGAGGGAAGGCAGCAGTCCCAGCCTCGTCACAGAGTGGGATGGGGTCAGTGAGACCACTGATTCCTCCCCACTCTTTGACAAGGTGTCACTGATTGACACTCACCCTGGGCCCTACAAGGCTTACACCTGAAGCACCCAGGTCGAAGTCAATGGGTGACGCTTCCCCTCGTCACCGAGGTGAAGGGCCTCGTGGCACCTTTGCTGAGCCAAGGAGGTCACGCCCATAGGAGCTGTGATCTCTTCAGCCCAGCAAAGTTCAGCTCAGGCAGCCAGGAGTCTACGCAAATCACGCATGTCTCACTCCTGACCTGAAAATGAAGAGTGTCTGTCAGGCTGACCTTTGCTCAGCCTGACAGCCACTATTCATTAGAAGCAAAAGGTGGGGGGGCTTGGCCCCTCCGCCCTAGAGGACGGGCCACAGCTGCATAAATGGATATCACACAACCAACAGCAAACACCATGAAAAAAAGTACACACACCTCCATCCGCTTGTCACCCAAGGTGAATTAGAGCCTATTCTTCAATTGTATTCCCAGAATCACATGGAAAGTTCAGAATTATACGAAAGCCCTACATAACTATACCCATGTCCAAATATACACAGTACAAATTCCAGCAACATCTCATCACATCACTTGGGTGACAGGGAATAATTATTTCAGCCCATTTTATTAACCTCCCTACGCCCCCCATCATCCCAAGGCAGCTGGCTGCTTTCATCCCAGGTGCACACATTAAGATATGACTTTGATTGTTGGAAGCACAGCTTGCCTATGTGGTACATGAGAAAATATCCGTAATCAGGGCTGCTTGGAACAGTGCCTCCTCGGTGTGGGCAGTGCCCAGGAATAAAAGCAGCTGGTTTCCCCAGCTGGCACCAGCCTCACACTGCTTCTTTCACACTGCTGGTGATCTGCTTCCAGAGCCCAGCTATGCTCATCATTGTGAGCCTTCTCACCTTCCTGGTCCTGAGTGTGGCTCATCCTCTCCCTGAGCCTGGTGAGTGACCTGAGGCTGGGGATGGAGGCAGAGGGGATGGGAAGAGAGGTTGGTTCTTCTGATGAGGGGGTAGGGTGACATGACATATTCTATAATTGCAAGATGTGAAGATTTGCAAATTACTGTCTGTTAGACCCTTTTAGTCCTGTAAAAGGTAGAACTTATACATTTACTCCAACGAAATGCAACAACAAAACATTTAGATAGGATTTATGGACTCTGGGCATTCTTATATGACCATATATTAAAATTCATGGATGTTCAGCGATACATATGTAATATAGGAATATATGTTTAAAGTCAGATTGATTTGGCTTAAAACAATCTTCCCTTTTTGTGATGTATTCTGCAGGTTTTTATGTTTGTATGTGCCAAGATTTAAAAAGTAGTATGTATTATTTCTTTTGGATTAAAGTCATATAAGAGATGTATTTTCCTAGTACTTTGGTATTAATATTTGCTACCTTTTGGAGTTAGGGGTTGTGTATGTGAGTTTTGTGGAGTTGAGTGAATGTGGAATATTGGTGATAGCATTCCTTAATATACACTGAGGGGAGCATTTTTAGGTTGACTTCACTCATTCCAGCCACGCTAATCTTGCACACTGCAATAGTTTCTAAGCCATTCTAACACATCACTTTACTCTTCCCTTCCCTGGGCCCCAGCCTTTCCCACACAGCACAGGCCCTGGACCTCCTCAGTGGGACCTCACTTCTTTAACCCTTCAGCAGGGGCTCCCTCATCCCAGCACAGCAATGACTGCCTATCTGTTCAGTGTGGTCTCACTCATTCACACGTAATCACTCTTGCAGGGCCTTACTAATGCTTACACAGCCGTGGCTTTTACTCCTCAACAGGATCTCACTCATTCATACATCACTAGCCTTCTATACTTCTTCCTCACTCATTCCCACACATTACTGGTCCTTACTCTGTCAGTGGATCTCACTCTGTGCAATATCACTAGCATTGTAGACTTTACTAGTGTCTCACCCTTTCCCTTACCCCTTCAGCAGGGCCTCACTCATCCACACAGCAGTAGCCTTCTACAGTGCAATAGTTTCTTATTCATGCTGACACAGTGCTGGCCTTTACTCCTTCAGTGGGGTCTCACTCATTCATGCAGCACTAGCTGTGTACGCTTCAATAGGCTCACACTCATTATCACACTACACTTGCCTTTATTGGGTCCCACTCTTTCCATCATCACTAGTCTTGTACACGTTTACAAATTCTCACTCATTCTAACTCATCACACAGGCCCTTACTTCTTCAGTGCCTTCTCACTGAATCCAGCAGCAGCTCTGTGGGCTTCAGTGGTGACTCATTCCTTCTCACGCAACAGGGGCCTTTACACCTTCGGCACAGTCTCTCTCAGTTACGCAGCACTAGCCTTTTACACTTCCACAGTCTCTCACTTTCTATGACCCAGCATTGGCCATCATGCCTTCAATGTGCCCGACTCACTCCAACATCTCTGGTCTGGTAGGGTTAGGCTTCCGTAGTTTCTCGCTGTTACCGCATCCGTTCAGTGAGCTTCCTCTGTTCATTAATCTCTTATCACACACAGGGCTGTATTGATGAATCCTATCACACATCAGACCGCATTGATCAATCTTATTACACATAGAGCTGCATTGATGAATCCTATCACCCATAGGGCTGTATTGATGAATCCCATGACACACAGAGCTGCATGGCTGAGATCCTATCACACATAGAGCTGCATTGATGAATCCTATCACACATAGAGCTGCATGGCTGAGATCCTATCACACATAGAGCTGCATTGATGAATCCTATCACACATAGAGCTGCATGGCTGAGATCCTATCACACATAGAGATGCATTGATGAATCCTATCACACATAGAGCTGCATTGATGAATCCTATCACACATAGAGATGCATGGCTGAGATCCTATCACACATAGAGATGCATTGCTGAGATCCTATCACACATAGAGCTGCATTGATGGATCCTATCACACATAGAGATGCATGGCTGAGATCTTATCACACATAGAGCTGCATTGATCGATCCTATCACACATAGAGATGCATTGCTGAGATCCTATCACACATAGAGCTGCATTGATGGATCCTATCACACATAGAGATGCATGGCTGAGATCCTATCACACATAGAGCTGCATTGATGAATCCTATCACACATAGAGCTGCATTGATGGATCCTATCACACATAGAGCTGCATGGCTGAGATCCTATCACACATAGAGCTGCATTGATGAATCCTATCACACATAGAGCTGCATGGCTGAGATCCTATCACACATAGAGCTGCATTGATGAATCCTATCACACATAGAGCTGCATTGATGAATCCTATCACACATAGAGATGCATGGCTGAGATCCTATCACACATAGAGATGCATTGCTGAGATCCTATCACACATAGAGCTGCATTGATGGATCCTATCACACATAGAGATGCATGGCTGAGATCCTATCACACATAGAGCTGCATTGATGGATCCTATCACACATAGAGATGCATTGCTGAGATCCTATCACACATAGAGCTGCATTGATGGATCCTATCACACATAGAGATGCATGGCTGAGATCCTATCACACATAGAGCTGCATTGATGAATCCTATCACACATAGAGCTGCATGGCTGAGATCCTATCACACATAGAGCTGCATTGATGAATCCTATCACACATAGAGCTGCATTGATGAGATCCTATCACACATAGAGCTGCATTGCTGAATCCTATCACACATAGAGATGCATTGCTGAGATCCTATCACACATAGAGATGCATTGCTGAGATCCTATCACACATAGAGCTGCATTGATGAATCCCATGACACATAGAGCTGCATGGCTGAGATCCTATCACACATAGAGCTGCATTGATGGATGCCATGACACACAGAGCTGCATGGCTGAGATCCTATCACACACAGAGCTGCATTGATCCTACCACACAGCGCCGCACACAAAGGCCATTCTAACACTCTCTTTGGAGCTACTGTAAGTTTTAGCCAAGAACCCTCCGATCAGGAATCTTTCAAACTTATCTTTATTTGCTCCTAGGTCCTACAGAAGAATTCCCACCTCTAGGTGAGAAACCTATTATTTACTGTTTTTTCATTTCTTGGATTGTGGTAAGGTCAGCTAGTGACTTTTGAAATCATGTCACACAGACATTTCACAAATGCTGTGTGTTCACTTCCTGAGTGGTGAACGGCTGCAAGAGTGTCCAGCCCCATTGCTTCTTTCAAACACTGTAGGTTGTTTGCAACCTACCACTGTGCTTTAAACTACCTGATACTAGCCAATTACCAGGAAACACTTTCACTTTCTCTAGTTGCTGTATTTGGTTTATGCAGCTGTTATTCTGCCACAATCTAGCTATATGGTGCAGCCTGGAGTTTTCAAAAGCATTCCATGATTACTCATGACGTAGAAGGTTTGTAGGTGTTGTGTCCACATCACTCATTGTGGGAGCGGAACAGTATGCCACCTCTCACTTAATGTCACTGTGATGTCACTTCCTGTCATGCCATTGAGGTCAGAGGGCATGTGGTGTCACTTCTACAACTCTAATGACATTGATAATCTGGCACTGCTGGATCTGGTGGTATAATATGTTAGATTTAAGTCACAATTGAAATCATTTATTGGTGCGGCAATACCACTTTCTGGCACTGTGGGGAATTTTAAGGATAATCTGGGACAAATCCACTGCTGGAATTTGATGATTTAACTTTGAGAGAAACACTTTCCTTGCTTATGTCATTTATTCAACAGTATATTTTTAAAATGCTACAAACAGTAATTGAGACTAATGCCCAGCTACGCTCAGTGTCCACCTTGCACATCCATGCCCACCTTCTGTCCATCTTCTGGCTTCTTTAATGCCACCTTGTTTTAAAATTATATGATTGTGGTAGACGAAGAACATTTTTGGATGGCTGGGGAAAGATTTTTACAGGGGTGGAGAGCAAGCTGTTTTCAACCATATTTGTAAGCAATGAATATTTTTCAAATGGGTAACCAGACCCTCCAAAAGAGCTGTTGCTGGAGCACTTAATTGTCCTTTTTATTTGTCCCTTTGTCTTTTATTTACCTTTCCTTTGCATCATCCGGCATGCAAGTGGACTACCTACAAAATAATTTAAAAGATAATAAAATGAATGGACATGATAAGACACACTCAAAAATATATACTTATTCTCGATAAAGATGCTTCTGTATGTACAAAGTACAAATAACTACATAAAAAATATGTAACTATAATATCTATAAATATAATTATATAAACATATATTGACTATTGAATATGTTACAACAAAACAGAAAGATGTATGCATGTGGGTGAGAGGTGTTTCTGTGTGGTGAACCTAGCCAAATAGCAGGGAAAGGTTATTTAATAATGCTGCGAGACACATTGCTGTGTGGCTTGAGAATAATACACATAATGTTTGCAAGTTAAACTCAAGCTCCAGCTCATGTAAAATAAAGTGCTTTGTGAGCTGATCAAACGACCTTTCCTTTTCTTGCTATTTCTATAGTATCCTGTAGGTGATAAAGTGCTCTTTGTAACACTTTAAATTGTTCTTTAGCTCATGCTGTCATACTGTTTTGTACTTCACAGTAAAGTCCTGACTAAATATACAGTGGCACTCATAGACACACAATAAATGTTGTGCTTTCTCTGATTGTTAAAAACTATGCTGCTGGTTTGGAAATGTTGCCTGCATATGGTTTACTTTTACATACTGTCACTTTCACAACTTGCAGCAAAAGAACAGATTATTTAATGTAGAAAGAAAAAGGAATTTCTTCAGACCACAAACTCTTCCCATATGTTTCCATCTGAAAACTAAGCAACAGTTTTAACACTTTCACTGCTGGAGTGTGAAAAACTTGGAGATACTTTGATCTTTTCAAAAACTTCTTTACTATTGTATTGCAATTCTCTTTTATCCACAGCAAATGCTAAAGTATGGATAAAATGTGGTAGAAATCGGCAGAACTCCAGGCAAGAGGCAAAGTCCCACCTTGCAATGATTCCACATTTATCTCTTTAACAACAGTGCCCCAGGTGTGGACAGGCCTGCTGCACATAGGTACAGTACGTTAGCTTCACAAGGTCACAGATGTGACCTGTCCATGGCAGTTATGATGGGTCCGAATGTAATGTTGTGCGAGTAGCAATGACAGGACCCTTTTGGCTCCTGACGGACTCCGTAGAACTGGGAGGGAGGTCACCTGAATTCCAGGTCCAGAACGTTGGGTACGCGCTTGCAGGCTGAAGAATGAAGAGGCGTAAGACCAAGCTCTGTGTGTGGTGTGATCCTTTTGGAGCATGTGGTAATTCTGGATAACAGGAATTTTGCTGTTCCCACAAATACCCCAACTTTCCTTTACAGAAATGTGAAGAAATGATTTTTGAACCAATTCTTGACCTGTGCAGGGACTCCTGGTTAAGAAAAAGTGGCAACATCTGTGGCATCTAGTGGTGGAAGCCGCACCACCCTGGCCCCCTCCAGACGTCTGCTGTTCTGTAAAACAATACCACTGGTGCAGCTTTGGCTTCATATAATGCTTGTTCTTGCTCAATTTACCCACTAAGTGACGGAACAGAAGCAGAGATGGAATGTCTTATGATATCTCGCTCCCTGTGCAGGTGGTGTGAGACAGTGGGCTGAGCAGCCACCTCTCTGGCCCGCCAGGATACTTTACTGTAGTGCTCCATATGGCAGAAGACTGCGGTATTGTGTCCCTCTGAGAAGAGCCCATCTGTAGACCCCTTCACAAGGCATTTGTCTGAGGTCACTTTGCATCCGCTGGGACACACCCTTCCTGCATGCTCACACAGCTCTGAAGTACAGCAGCAAAATGATGTCAACATTACAAAAGTGTTGCATTACATTGACTCTTAGATAGTTGTGATCTATCCAGAAATCTCACAGACAGAGACTGAGACAGATCACCCTACAGTGACATCTTGGCTCATTACTCCTTCATCCCCTAACAGCTACCTTTGAAGATCCCAGAGTTATAATAAAGAACTGACATGTTAACCTAGCTCACAGAATGTGTCTGCTCTGGCAAACATGCTGCTGGACAAGAAAGACTTGTCTGATATTCTTTTAAATATTGCGCATTCCTGTCCTTTCCCTGCCATACAGTGCAGCACAAGGAAGTGACTTGCTTCAACACACTTTCTCACTTCTTCATAATATGGCCCCCAGTGTCTAATTCCTTCCTGCATCACACAGGCGCACATCTGGGCGACAGCAAAGAACCAAACACTTTTAAATTTTTTTCTTAGGCTGAAAAGAAATCAGAGAAGTAGACTCCTACCATACTTGGAAAGGACACAGACAAGAACTCTGTGATTTTCCATAAGGAGTCATATTTTAGGATTTCAAACCCTCTTTGTATTTTATTTATTTTCACCAGGAGTCATTCATTGGGATTACAAACTCTGTTGTGCATGTTGTATATTTTCACCAGGAGATTCCATTAGGTTAACAAACTCTAGCCTGTGTTATTTTATCTCAACAGGGAGTTTTCTGGACCAAGGCCCTCCTAGTTCTCCTGTTCCCCAATTGTTACAGCCAATCAATCAATCAGTTTTTATAAAGCACAACTACTCACCTGTGAGGGTCTCAATGCACTGCAGTGGTGCTTGATTTAATGTGTGTTTGAGGGCAGTGCTTAGTCAAAACCCAGGATTCACTCGGCATGAGGTAAAAGACAGAACATATTTTACCCGAGAGTACATTGTTCCAGTCAATAGAAGGACTGAAATCTGAACGTGGAGCTCTGTACCTTGAGGGGAACCGCCATCACAGTGGGTTGTCGGGAGATTAGGGTTGACTGGACATAGGTTACAAGTTAGGAAATATCTGCACAGGATTGAGCAGAGGTAACTGGGTAAGGGGGTATTCATTTCTTTGAAGACCAGGACCTAACAGCCACGAGAAGGTGGACCAGCATCTGGCCAGAAAGGGCTCAAGTTCTACAAGCTGGTCAGGTGCTACTAAGGGTAGGTGGGAGATCTTCAGAGCAGAGGCCACATCCTTCTGTAGGGCCGGCTTCAAATGGAAATGAGATGGTGCAGGCAGGGAAGGTTTTAAAGGGTGCATAGGGCAAAGCTGAGCACCTCCTGGTCTGATGTGGTGAAGTAATATGGAGACAGACCCTCTAGAAGACTGTTACAACAGTGGGATCTGGAAAGATCATGCAAGGATATCAATGCCTTGGTACCTCGATTGCGTTGGAGTTGAGTTGGTCAAGAATGTTTCCATGTCTGTAGACATGTTGGAGTGTACTCTAAATTTCCACCTGATTGTCTATATGTATGAGTGGTAAATATGTGTGGAGACCTTTGGGCGTTCATTTTTGTGGGGTGATGGAGGGCTGATTAAGTGAGGGGAACGTTTGATGCTCCATCCATGCACAGTTAGGGAGCAGGTGGGATCCCAGGGCAGCAGCGACCCTCAGCTCCACTTAAAGTCTGGTGCATGCGGTCCTGGGATTATCATGTCCAGAATTTGCAGACCCAGTGATTTGGGGGCCAAGAGACACTGAGAAACATTGGGGGCCAGTAGCGATATCACCCCAGGGCCACTCATAATGAGGCCCTAATGATGCAGAAAAACATCTCCTATTACTGGAGCTAAAGCTACTTATTCTACTACAGGTACTGCTTTCAGCTCAACTTCTCCTTCTACTCACCCTACTAAGGCTGCGCTCCACTACATTAATACTCAAACTACGTCTCCGTGGGTGTTTTCTGCCAGGCCCTTTAGGATACAACTACATGTGCAATAATGGATATGAAAACTGCATGCCCAGACTTCCTCTGATGCCACTTCCTGTCACAGAGGTTGAAAGGAGCTCGTTGATCTGAGACAGGCCAAAACTGAAATGGATTTCAAGGTTTCCTTGGAAATCCAAGAGAAGTGAAAACTGTAAGAGTAAGTAAAACCCTATGTTGTTTTTTCGCAAAATGTGTAGATTCCATTAAATCGGTATCACTCTTCCCTGTGCCAGGTAATATCTTGTTCTATAAATGTATGTATTGCCCTTTACTAAATATCTGACAAAGGAATTTAAGAGAAAATGTTATTTCTCTCCCCAAAGAATATGATATCATTATCGTGACGTGGAAACGTAAGTAACGTCTTCTGTTGTGAGATTCATCACTTGTACATGTTGCTATTAAATACTACAGAGACAGGGCTGCCTGGGTGGCACAGTTGAAGATACACAGAAGATGTGTTCTGAACTACCTAGAGATGAGGGAAGGGCTTGAAATGACCATTCCTGGACAGCCAAGGGAAGGTAGGCCAGCATCTGGCCAGAAAGGGCTAAAGTTCTATAAACTGGTCAAGTTCTACAAACTGGTCAAGGTCTACAAACTGGTCAAGTGCTATTAAGGGCAGGTAGGGGTTCTTCAGAGCAGAGGGCAAATCCTTCTCCGTGGCTAGCTTCAATTGGAAAGGAATATGTTGCTGGCAGTGGCCTCTGTCCTCAGGCTCATGGGGGTTAAGTAGTGAGCTTCTCCGGTAGGCAATGTTAACTGTTCTCAGGCATGATGGCTCTTGTTGCAAAGTTGTTCTGGGTCAAAATAGTTTGATAAAGTGGACTGATTGCCTCAGTGTCTTGCAGGCACCACTCACTTCCCCAAATGTAGACTGCTCCATGAAGGTAGGGCTGCATGCATTTCTGTTGACACATCAGCTTGCTGGGCACAGGTTATTATGCCAGACAAACTTTAGATGTTCAGCGGCAGGACAACATCGGTTCTGTCAGCTGGTGTATCCATTCCTTTCAGAGGTAGGGCCACAGGTTTTAGGAAGAAATGTCTCACCAATGGAAGCTGCCTTCTACCCACACGCACTGCCCCCAGAAACCAGTGGTAAAAGTACCCTCTCACCCCCACTGACATCTTCAACAGAGGTACTTGTACTTTTGTACGCGCTATGCTGGTTCATGGTGGCACCAGCACCCACTGGCGCTTAAATCCACCTCGGCCAAGACCCACTCAAACCCACATTGTACTTAGGTGTCACATGCACTCGTTAGATCCATGACCACACCTGCAAGTACACATATCAAAAACTAAGACCTTCCCAGTATCCGTGACTTGAGCTCCAGCAAAGGTGGCCAATGATAGCGTTGCTAGGAGAATCCCACCAGCCCTAATGGACCCAGGATAGAACTAAGCTTTTTTCTGGAAGGGTGGCAAACTACCAGCTCCTTCGACTCTGAAGCGTAAGCAGCCATGGTTTGTTAGGCATACAGGGAGTACCAGCAATATCTACTGCGAAAGTATCTTGAAGTACTGATATGAGTGTGTGTCCTCCACCGCTGTAGTATTTGTGAGTGTGAAAGTATGGATTTTGTAGGACCACAGCAATCAGTTGGAATCTAGATGAAACCATGTTGGTACTCATATGTTCCGGCATAGTGTGAAGACAGATCAATCTGCCTTATTTGACACAATCAATAAAGTTTGGGACCGTGGGTCAGAAGTGCTAGAACATAGTTGTAGCAGGTAATAGGCCTGATTTAGATATTGATAGACAGATTACTCCCTCACAATGGTGACGGATATACCGTCCACCAAAATCTAAATCCCATTGGAAACAGTAGGATTTCGACTGTTGTGACGGAGTAACCCGTACGTCAACATCCAAATCAGGCCCTATGTCTGAAACACGTAACTTTTTTGTGAGAAACAGTGTGCCAGCAGACATCCTACCAACCTATAAGACCCAACTTTGGCCTGAAATAGCAGCACATTTAGGAACAATAAAAAACAGTGGAGTATCAACATTCAAGGCATATAACTGAATTGTTAAGAACTACTTCAAGATAGAAAAATAGAAACAGGCACTGAAACAGATACTGACTCGCAGGGCAGATGTGTTCTCTACATGCAGGGGTTGTGCTAGAAGCTTGAAGAGTAAAGTACAATTCCGGGCTCACAAAAACCATACGTTGTTAGTGATCTGTCCAGGTTGCAACCAGCTGATGTCAGACATATCTGAAGACATTTACAGGATCACAAGTTGGTAGATATAATTCTGCAGCCCTTATGCTTCACTGATTGTGGTGGCGAGAAAGAAGAATGGAGATATCAGGATGTGTCAGGACTGCTGAATACTAAGACAAGCCTAGACAACCATGCTAAGCCCAGAGGCAATAAATCCCTAAGCTGCTTGGCAAGGAGCCACTAGTTGATGTGACAAGAGCCGGGAAGTGGTTATTACCATGCACTAAAAGGGCTTTGAATACCAAGAGAAAACCACAAATAGCTGCCTCATAGGCCCATGAGGAGCCATTTACGGAAGCCCCTCGTAGAGACCTGAATCTCTTTGAAGTCTCAGAACATCCTATTAATAATGTGTTTGGAAGAACCATGGGGGCATGGGCAATCAATGATTGAAATTATCTATGAACAGATGCCAGTTTTGTAGCTCTTTCACAATGAATGAATGGATAAATGAATTTACATATATAAAGCACTCTGATACCCAGGTGTCCCAGTGCTGAATCGGATAAGCAGAGAGTAGCTAGTCTGAAAATGAAACTATAGAGATGTAGGAAAAAAGATGAGTTTTAGGAGATTTTAAAAAAGGGAGACAAATGGAATAAAGATGCAGAACCATAGGGAGATTACTCCAGTGTTTTGCACCGAGGCAGGTAAAGAAGTGTCCACCCATGTGGGTTTTGCAGAGGCGAGGAGGCGGAGGGATATTTTTGGAATTCAGATAGCAGCAAAGGATGTAAGAACTGAGTGATTACTGACGGTATAGATTCCCAAATGACGGACAGCCCTGTGAACTAATCAGAGGACTTTTGAAAGGACCCATTGAGTGACTGAGAGCCTATGAGCAAGAGAAAGGCTCAAAGAAACTCAGGGGGTCATTCCGACCCCGGTGGGCAGCGGGAAACCGCTGGTTGCCCTTTTCTGACCGCGGCTTTACCGCCGCGGTCAGAACTGCCCCTGAAGCACTGCCAGCCTGTTGGCGGTGCTTCCTCCGTCCCCGGCCCTGGCGGTCCATGACCGCCAGGGTCAGAATGACCCCCTCAGACTCTACTGGTGAAGCCTAACTCGAGAAGAGCAGCAGCATTTTAAACTATAGGAAGGTTAGATAACGAGGGCCATTTTTTTTAAAGAAATCACACAGAGCAGCAAGTCATCTTGTTGCGCTGAGCTGCGTGATGGGAAAGGGCAGGAATGCACCGTACTTAATACTGTACTGCGCATTCCTGACTTTTCCCAGCGCTGGTGCACAATGTGCTGCCTACACAAACACAGGTACCCTTGCAATGTGGTGCAAGGGTGCCAGTGTTGTAGGCAGGATTGTTTATGTGCAGGAATGGGCACACATAGAAAGATGACAAAACAAATAGAAATAAACATATATCTCCTCATTACGCCTCCACAGGAGTAGGTGTAGGATTTTGACACATTCCCAGGACTACCACTAACGGTAAATATGGCAATTCGCCAAAATCCACGGGTGGATGCGTGGGAACACCAACGCTCTCCCCATATACTGCCTCCCTGGGACAGTGTAATGCAAGGTGGCCTTGAGTGCATTGATATATCTCAGCTAGGTTTTGTGTACCCCGTGGGCCCCCTTGCGTGGTGCAGGGACAATGCAAAACCTTGATAATTCTGTCCCCAAGTGTTTGAGAAGACAGAGACAGAATGAGTTGGAACAGTTTAGGTGAGAGATGATGGTCACTTAAACAAAAGACTTCCTATAATCAAATGGAAGGTTTTGGATGAATGTACTAAGCATTTGAATGTGGTAAAAGGAATTGGAAGTAGTTTGCTTGGAGAAATACAAGTTACCATCGATGAGAGAGCCTAGAATTTTAGCATCTGTGTTGGAAGTGGGAAATGGGCCCAAATTGGAGGAGGCCCCCAAACATGGTTAATAGGGTGGGAAATCTACCTAAAATGTATGGAGACAATATAGGGCCTGATTTAGAGTTTGTAGGCAGGGTACTCTCTGATGGAGTACCCAGGGCGCCAAACCCATGGTCTGCCTGCTTCATTTAGAGGTAGGAGGATGGCAAGTTTTCCATCGACAGAAGCACCGTTGGCTCCATCGACAGAAAACCCAATGGAGTAGGGGCTTTCGAATGAATAACATAGCGATACTCATCCTATTAAGGGCAGTGTAATGTCTTCTTTTTCTGACTGCCACTGTTAGGACAAACCGGGCAGTAAGGAACAGAAATAAAAATAATAACTCCCACACCCTGGAATGTGGGGTCATTAGTTTTTTGAATTTCAGAAACTTCGTTTTGTGAATTTGTTTCTGAAAAATCAAAACTTTAAAAACGTTTAGTAAACATCTGTCAAAACCCATGGTGCCAATACACTGAGGGACAGATTTACAAGCCCCTAGTGCCTCTTAGTGCCACCGTAGCGCCATTTCTTTTACGCTACAGCAGCGCTAAGTAGGCCATTCCCCGAGCCATATTTACAAAGTGGCGCAATGCAATTATTCCGCCACTTTGCAACCCCTTGCGCAACATTATGCCTGCGCCAGGCATAATGTATGCAAGACAGGTGTTCCCCCGCAGGGAGGCCCAGAAAAATGGAGCCGTGAAATTTACAAGATTTCACCGCACCATTTTTTCCATCATTTTTAACGCCTGGTGTTAAAGTAACTCTCCTGTATTGGCCTATGGGCCTCCCTGTGGTTTTCTGCACCAGCAAAGCACCACAATAACATCAAAAATGTAGACGTTGTTGTGGTAACGACCACCATGGTGCTCCATATTATAAATATGATGCAATCATCGTGTCACTGGGGGAGCGCAGGGGGACACTAGAAAAGTGGACTGATGCACCACTTTCTTGTAACTATGCCCCTAAATTTTAAGCACCCTGAAGGCTGACAATCATCTCTAACTTTTATGGACGGCAGTCAGTGAGGCTGGCAGAGGTCAAGTTCTCCAGCACCCTCATGGAGTGTAAGATCTCTGGGGTAAAAAATGAGGTTTCACACCCACTTCACACAGAGGCCTCCACTAACTCTGCTATAGAAGGTGAAAAGGAGCAAGGGTACCCCTCTCCTTGCAACACAGTGGTAACATAAAAAGCAATGATGACTGAAAATGTTGCCTCAATGCAGTAATTACACTTTACTTTATAGTTATATGCTTACAGAATGCATTTGTTGAGTTGGAAATAATGTATTTTCTTTTCTATTGTTCTGCGTTCCTATCAGCCACACCACCATTGATGATGGGTAAGTAAACCTAACATGAGTGTGTGGTGTGTGGATCAATGATCATGTTATGAAATCATGCCAAGGACATGCTTGCAGAAGTATCCCCATCCCGCTATGCGGTGTCTCTGATTCCACCCCACACACCTACTTTCAAGGGCACTGGTGGGTACTGAGTGGGTGAAGAGGTGACCCCTTAATGATCAGGACATGTAACAGGCGCAGATCACAAATTCTCCACTTGACCCCAGGGCTGGTATATGTAGAGATGGAAAATGGATAAAATTGATACAATTTCTGTTTAGACTGAGTAACCCTATATCACTAAAGTAGGTCACTGCAGAGAGAAGTTGTAAGTCATCATTACCATAGAGAAGGAAAAAGGAACAGGTAGCACTGAAGAAGGATCCAGATGCCGAAGGAGTAAATCTTCCAGGTACCAGTGTAGCACCACTAACTCTCCTCTCGCCCATGGCTCGCTACGCCACATATAGGATTCTGCTGCAGCCAAGTGCAGAGGAGACGGAGAAAGAAGTCGAGGTCGATGCTGGACGAGCGCATCTCCCAGGAATCACCTTGGCCATACAACAGCTTTTCCTACTGTCAATGTGACCTGTCCTGTAACCTGATGGGGTAAACTGGGAGGGTGGAACAAAGTGGAGGAAGTGTTGAAAAAGGAGCTCAGGTGGAAGAAAAGAGGAGAGTCAAAGGAAGGAGGAAGAGGAAAAAAGAGAATTTGGGAAGGAGATGGTTGCACTGAAGCTACTGTGATCGAACAGTTGATTTTCTGCTCCTCACAAGTACAAGATCAAGTCAACTGGAACCACCTAAAGGAAAGGATAGGGCATTGACCTTAAATAACATATGACATGGATGATGGGAAAGATAATCTATCATAGGCAGTCACCACCATCCAGCTCAGGTTAGAACACAATGTGCAGGGTCTATGGTTGTTATGAAGACACTCTAGATGTTTTACCCAGGATCTCTGCAGTCCACTTTCCCTCAACACTAAGGGGGTCATTCTGACCCTGGCGGCCGGTGGCCGCCAGGGCCACCGACCACGGGAGCACCGCCAACAGGCTGGCGGTGCTCCCGAGGGCAACCGCCGCGGTCAGAAAGGGTAAACCGGCGGTCTCCCGCCGGTTTACCACTGCCCGTTGGAATCCTCCAAGGTGGCGCAGCTTGCTGCGCCGCCGAGGGGATTCTGACACCCCCTACCGCCATCCTGTTCCTGTCGGTTCGCCCACCAGGAACAGGATGGCGGTAGGGGGTGTCGCGGGGCCCCTGGGGGCCCCTGCAGTGCCCATGCCAATGGCATGGGCACTGCAGGGGCCCCTGTAAGAGGGCCCCGCTTGTATTTCACTGTCTGCTTAGCAGACAGTGAAATATGCGACGGGTGCAGTAGCACCCGTCGCACCTTCCTACTCCGCCGGCTCGATTACGAGCCGGCTTCATCGTGGGAAGGACGGTTTCTCCTGGGCTGGCGGGCGGCCTTTTGGAGGCCGCCCGCCAGCCCAGGGGAAACCTCAAAATACCCACTGCGGTCTTCCGACCGCGGTACTGTATTTTGGCGGCTCCCGCCGGGCGCGCGGTGACCGCGCCCAGCGGGAGTCAGAATGACCCCCTAACTGTCTCCGCTAGGCATAGGGCACCTTTTCAATTACTCAAAAAATCTGCAGTTTCCCACTGTGGCCCTGTTAAACCATCTGATGACAAGGGCGCCATAGCCGATTGCAATAATGATGCATCCTGTTCCCGCGTCAGATGGAAAGGCCAAAATTGTAGAGATACCTGTTCAACACAGCGCTGTGCGAAGGTGTGTTTTCCCTCTGCAAACCTTTGTGAGGCTATCCAAAAAGGTTCATATGCAAAAACGTTTTTAAAAATAGCTATGCCCACTACCAAAAATTTGTGAATTTGACAAACTTTGCAATCTTCATGAACTGCAAAGTTTGTCAGTTTTGCAGAAACTTTTCTTGTGTAATTAAACTTTCACACAGCTTATAGTTGAGGGGATGATCTTCAGCTATCCAGAAAGAGATCATAAATGTAGATTGAATTCCATTGAGAGGAGCGTAGGCTGGATGCCAAACCACTTGGAGGGTAAGAATATAAAAGAGGGTATGCTATCCTACTTTAACATTTAATTCTGTATTGAGAAGAATTCCTGGTGGTTTGTACAATCCTGGCAGCATCTTAATATTAAGCTATGTACACATGAGAGAGTCACATCACTTCCTGCTTAGCCATGGGGACTTCACGTCATGCTCCAGGTGCTGGTACACTGCGTCGATTTAGGATGAAAAGCAGCTGAGCCTGCACATCAACAGAGTGGATAAACCTGTTCACTTCCGCCTTCACTCTTTAAAGAAGCTCAAATATCTGCTAACCTATTGATGGTCAAATTCAGCAGCCCACTCCTGGATCATCTCAAGTGTGGACTTCAACAAAGCAATCTAGTGTAAGTAGCTCGGTCATGCCTTACTGTGCTCAAAGCTGATTTCCATTCAACAGCAAGACTCATCTCTTCCTCAAAGAAACATGAACTAATCTCCCCAATAAATACTTGGCTACGTTACATTGCCATTGAGGCAAGGATCAAATCAAAAATATAGTACCTGATCCATAAAGCAATCAATGTACAAAAAAAAAACATACCTCAACAATCTTCTAAATATCCAGCAGCCAATGTTGCCTCAGAAGTAAAGATTCTCTCTTTTTGGAAGCAGCAAGCTTCAGAGCGAGACAGGTTTCAAATCAATCATTTACAGGAGCAGCAGCCACTTATGAACCCACTTTAGTCAACATCTGGATCCTGCATAACATGTCTTTTAGGGAGCCCTTAAGCACTGTTGTTTTCTAGCTTCTCCTGAGCTGAATCTATTGTCATATCACATACACCACTTTCAGTTCAGTTCATAGCGTATGTTTATTTGGATCTAATTCCACAAAACAACACCTACACATAATTTTTCCAAAAGTAAATGTAAAATGTTAGACCTGACAGCCTTAGGGTGGTCACCCCTAACCTTTTGCCTGCCTCCCTCCACTTTTTAGATACTGTTTTTGCTGGTTTTAAGTGCTAAAGGGCATATGTTCTCTCCCTTTAAACATGAGAACATTGGATCATACCCAATTGGAATATTTTATTTACTTATAAGTCCCTAGTAAAGTGCACTATATGTGCCCAGGGCCTGTAGATTAAATGCTACTAGTGGGCCTGCAGCAGTGATTGCGCCACCCACTTAAGTAGCCCATTAACCATGTCTCAGGCCTGCCACTGCAATGACCTGTGTGTGCAGTTTCACTGCCAATTCGACTTGGCATTTAAAAGTACTTGCCAAGCCTAAAACTCCCCTTTTTCTGCATATAAGTCACGCCTAAGGTGGGCCCTAGGTAACCCATAGGGCAGGGTGCTGTGTAGGCAAAAGGCAGGACATGTACCTGTGTAGTTTACATGTCCTGGTAGTGTAAAAGTCCTAAATTCATTATTACACTGCTGTGAGGCATGCTCCCTTCATAGGCTAACAATGGAGCTACTCTCATACACTTTTTGAGTAGTAGCTGCTGATCTGAAAGGAGTAGGAAGGTCATATTTAGTATGGCCAGAATGGTGATACAAAATCCTGCTGACTGGTGAAGTTGGATTTAATATTACTATTTTAGAAATGCCACTTTTAGAAAGTGAGCATTCGTCTGCACTTAAATCCTTCTGTGCCTTACAATCCACGCCTGGCTGGGTTCAGTTGACAGCTCCCTTGTGCATTCACTCAGACACACCCCAAACACAAGATTTTCAGCCTCACTTGCATACATCTGTATTTTAAATGGGTATTCCTGGGCTGGGAGGGTGGAGGGCCTGACACTTGCATGTCAAAGGACAGTAGCCTGCCCTCACACAAAGGACTGCCACACCACCTACTGGGACACTGGCAGGCGGGATTGAACTGAAAGGGGATCTTGTGCACTTCTAAGCCACTTTTTGAAGTCTCCCCCACTTCAAAAGCACCTTTGGGTATTTAAACAGGGCCTCTGCCCCTACCAACTCAGACACTTCTGAGGTAGACACTCTACCTGACAAGACACTTCCTGGAGAAGAGAACCTGAACCAGAACCTGCATCCTGACAAGAAGAACAGCCTGGCTGCCCAAAGGGCTCACTGACTGCTTTCTGTGAAGGACTGCTACCTTGCTGTTGCCCTGCTGCCTTGCTGCTCTCAGGCTGTGGTGAGAAGTACTCTCCAAGGGCTTGGATAGAGCTTGCCTCCTGTTCCCTGAAGTCTCAGGACCAAAAAGACTTCATCTCTACAAGAAGGACTCCTTGTGCGGCTAAAATCGACGCACATCCTGCCAGAAACGATGCACAGCCTGTATTGCGGTAAAATATTCACCGTACGCCAAACCGGAACGACGCAGTGTGACTTACCAATGAGAAGATCGACGCAGTGCCAGCGTAGCGACTGGAAATTCGATGCACGACCCACCAGATCGACGCAGCCCCTGTGACTTTGTCCTGTCTGCGACGGAAATCCACGCATCGTCCCCGGGGCATCCGAAAACCCCGCAACCCGAAGAGGATCCACGACCAAGCACCGGAAATCGACGCACAGCCGTCCCTGCGTGAAAACTAAACGACGCATCGCCGTGTGCGGCCCACGGAATTGAAGCACACCTCCTTGTTTTCCACGCATCTCCTCCTCTGCGGTTCTTTGCAGAGATTTTGAACGCAAACCAGGTACTTTGTGCTTGAAAGGGACATTTATTGCTTTTAAAAGACTAAAGACACTTTATATCACTTTTACAGTGATATCTCAACACATACTTATTGCATCTTCATCATTTTGACCTGCATTTTACCAGATGAATATTATATATTTTTCTAAACACTGTGTGATGTATTTTTGTGGTGTAATACTGTGTTATTGCATGATTTATTGGCAAATACTTTACTCATTGCCTTCTAAGTTGAGCCTGACTGCTCAGTGGCAAGCTACCAGAGGGTGGGCACAGGATAATTTGGATTGTGTGTGACTTACCCTGACTAGAGTGAGGGTCCTTACTTGGACAGGGGGTAACCTGACCGCCAACCAAAGACCGCATTTCTAACATAAAATATGTATGAAGAATGTAAAACATTCGATAATACCATTCGTCAGCGACACCACTTAAGTAAAATCACTATTTCCATAAGTTATAAAATGCATCCCTTTCTTGTCCTAAGAGCATCCCAGCATTATAAATCCATCAGTCCTTTCTTGATTGCAGATAACAAGCTCCTACGCACACACCATTTTCTAGGGATAAACTTGTTTGCTGCTCAAATGGAACATGCTTTTAGACTCTGTAAAGTGCTCTGAAGCCTTTTCGACAAAGAGGCACTATGGAAGACAGTTAAATAACTAAACAAATGCTTTCTAACAATGGGCCTTTCCAGCCACTAGTAATAGCTGTCACTCCATCATAGGTATATCTGCAGCTTCAAGAGAAATGAGTACACTCTGTGCCCTCTGCAGAAACACACTTCTCTGATTTGCAGTTGCCACAAATGACGCTAGTATGAATTACGGATTTCAGACTTGAAAACTGGTAAAACAACAAGGCATGGCACTTAGGTATGAATAAGTGTTGTGAGGTGCAGAAAAGGCACATCCTTTATTTTTGGAACCAGGATATAAATAATAAGGGAAAATGTCCCTCAGAAGGGACCATAGAGTGAGTTATGGCACGAACTCAACCAAACATCATCAAGCAAAGAAGCATTCTGGAAAGGCTAGTGCTGGCTTTTAGTGATTCAAGACTGCATAAGAGAACTATTCATTTCTCTACACTGGATGTCCCTTTGAGGAGCAGCGTCAGCACTACTCAGATCGGTGGATAGCCAACTCCTATCCACCGATCTACCAGTCTACGCACTGTGGCACATCCAACATTTCACGAAGAGTGATGGCAGAGGCCACCTGATCATGCATTGGAGGGGGTGTGATGGTTCGTTTCGCTCCGACCCACACACTTCCCCGACTTGTGCTGACTCTGCCTTGGTTGCACTGGAGCTAGCCCAGGATCACAGCGCTGACATTGGCTGCCGATAACAACCGCGGGAGTTGACGGGATTTAAAAGACTGCTTCCTTCCCTTCAGGAGGGCGACACCGGGAATAGGAGCTGGGAGACACCGGAGCTTGTAGAGAGAGAAGACGCCGAGACAACCAACGAAGACGCTGCCTCGCGGAGGAACAATACGCTGCCGGGATCGGGACGAACAGCGACCCTGGAAGACGACCGCTGACCCCGGGAAGCCGAACGGAAAAGCCGCCACGCTTCAGGAGAAGCGTGGCCTTTCCAGGTATGGGGTGAGGAACAAGGGAAACCGGCCGGGAGGCGGGAGGTGCAGAAAGGAGGAAGGAAAAGGGGTCACAAAAGGGAACAAAACAGGGAACACAGGGAAGAAAGGGGTGGGCACGAAACGGGCACACTGAGTAGAAAGGAAGACAGACGGGAGAGCGAGGAAGAGAAAAGACAGCAAGGAGAGATATACTGATTTATATGAAGACAGAGAACAGAGAAAGGGAAAAATAAGAAAACGATAAGAAAGGAAGAAAGGACAACAAGGACAGGAACAGAACAAGAGAACCAGTAAAGAATAAGGGAGAGAAAGAAAAGGAAAAGACCAGAGAAAGATACTTAGGGAAAGAAAGAGAGAGAAGGAAACCAGAAAAACCTCTATCCCACACTTACCCGTACTATATTCTTTTTTCCCACACACTTCCCGCGAGGTCCTGAGGGAGAGAGAGAGAAGAGAAAGAGGAAGAAGACGTGAGCCATCCTCAAGAGGGAGAAGACGCAACGAACTATCAGCCATAAAAACCTTTCACAGAAGACTGATTTCTATTCAACCAAATAAATCATACCTTTTAATATAAGGAAACCCGCACAGTCTAGTCTTTATAACAACCATCCTCGTACAGGGGGGTTCAAGAAGTTTATGTGAGAAGGTGGGCGCGTCAGCTGGTCCAAATGAAGAAGGTGGAAAGGCATTTTTGGTAATGAGCTGTGCCAGCCTGGGCATTGCTTAGCCTTGGCATCAGCTGTGCACTTGCTGGGCCTCTTCTAACCTAATGGTTTAGTTAACAGTAATTGCGGTTAGGGTAATTAGGTCCTTTATCTAACCCAATATATTTCTCAGTTTTTTTTCATTCTATATACTTTCTTTATGTTTGCTATTGCCAATATATGTGTGATCTTTCTAACCAATTTGCTACATATGATTTATGCTTGGTTTGTATTTAACGAAAGTCTTTGTTCTACCAATCCAGGCTTTCCTGCGTGCTCTTATTAGAGGATAGGCTGAGGAACCCAACTAACCACCAGTCTAGTCTCTGGATGGAATGATTGTCTATCCCTAAATGGGCCCGTCTTCAGGTACATGAAGGAGGGTCAGAGTATGGCTATCCATTAACTGCATGCCTCATGGCAGTAGAGAGACCTTCATTACCTAGGGGCCAAGAGTCTACTGGTGTGGATGAATTCCTCAACTAGCATCTGGCCGACTGATTCACTACTGAACTCTAGTAATAATTCAGAAACTTACTCCTGGAATTCAATGGTAAACCAGACGTACCACCCACACTCTTAGCAAAATCACTGTGAATGCAGCCAGGACCATTTTTGATTTGGCAGAAAACGTCACTAGGAACCAATACGTTATTGGTAAGTAAAGTGCATGCTTCCACAAACTAAAACAGAGGTCCGGATCTTCTTGGGAAAGAGAAATTCTCCTCGGGACTCCTCCTGGTGGCCATCAGACCTAGGTCCTAATCCTACCCCGACAGACCATGCCAGGAACCTGATCATCAACCTTGACGACAAGCTCTTGATGAACAAACATGTCAGCACAGTGACATCATACGGCTACCACATCCTCAGAATGCTTTGCAGAATCTTCAAATGGCTCCGCAAGCACACCAGACCCATGGTCATTCAAGCCCTCAGCACCAGCAGACTTTACTACGGCAATGCACTATATTTCAATATGTATCTCCAGCCACCTCACTCAAAGACTCCAAACCATCAAAACAACTGCTGGCAAATGGACACAACACCAATTTAGAAACATAGCCAATATTTACCTAAATCAAACAAGACAAAAATGACAAAAATCCAACATACACAAGTAAAGTTATGAATTTTTAAAGTAAAAAAGAAACCTACTCCATAGAAAAAAATATATGCGTTGATGAGATCCAAAGTACCTGGTTTGTGTAAAAAATAAAGCTGCAAGGGCAAGCGTCCATCAGAAAAGTCAGCGATGAGTCGATTCCTTACTTGCAAGTGAGGCTATGCTTCATGTCATCTCCGGTTGGGTAGATAATGCTTCGTTTCTCTCTCCTGCAAGAGAGCGATGCGTCGATTTCCGGATGGACAACTCGGATTCGGACAGGTTCACATTGAGTTTGATGCCCAGCAACAATGAGTGTGAAAACCGGCCTCACGGTCATGGAGAACCGTGCTGCGTAGGGGTTGCTCCGATTTCAGCAGCCGCAAGCGGGCGATGCAGGGAGAGCATCGATTTCTCAGCCGATATGCAGTCTTTTTTTATAGGCACGTTGCAGGTGGTGCATCAAATTTCCCCCCTCACGGCCTCTGTGCGTGGATTTCCACCTTGGTTCCACCAGCTTCACCTCTCAAGGGCCCAGAAACTGGAGTGGGCACCACATGGCAGGGTAGGAGTCTCAGCAGAGAGTCCAGGTGCTGGCAGAGGAAGTCTTTGATGGCCCTGAGATTTCAAAACAGGAGGCACGCTCAGTCCAAGCCCTTAGAGACACTTCACAAGCAGGAATATACCACAAAGTCCAGTCTTTGTCCTCTTTCAGGCAGACGCAGCAACTGCAGGCCAACCCAGCACAGCACAGTGACAGGCAAAGGGGCAGTACTCCTCCTTCAGCTCTTTAGCTCTTCTCCTTGACAGAGGTTCCTCTTGAGTCCAGAAGTAATCTGAAAATATCTGGGGTTGTGGGTCCACTACTTATAACCCCTTTCTACCTTTGAAGTAGGCATACTTCAAAGGAAAGTCTCTGTTGTTCACAAGATCCCGCCTTGCCCAGGCCAGACTCCAGACTCACACCAGGGGGTTGGAGACTGCATTGTGTGAGAGTAGGCACAGCCATTTCAGGTGTAAGTGTCAGCTCCTCCCTCCACTCTAGCCCAGATGGATATGCAGGCTACACCCCACCTCCCTTTGTGTCACTGTCTAGTGGAGATTCACAAACAGCCCAACTGTCAGTCTGACGCAGACAGGGAATACCCAAGCATACAGAGTCACAGAACGGTTTAAGCATGAAAGTGCCCACTTTCTAAAAGTGGCATTTTCAAACTGACAATCTAAAAAACAACTTTACCAAAAGTTGTATTTTTAAATTGCAAGTTCAGAGACACCAAACTCCACATCTCAATTTGCTCCCAAAGGTAAACTGCACTTAAAAGTTATTTAAAGGCAGCCCCCATGATAACATATGAGAAAGATAGGCCTTGCAACAGTGAAAACCAAATTTGGCAG
The DNA here is from genome assembly GCF_031143425.1 of Pleurodeles waltl. Lineage (NCBI taxonomy): Eukaryota > Metazoa > Chordata > Amphibia > Caudata > Salamandridae > Pleurodeles > Pleurodeles waltl. The sequence continues at coordinate 12,811,469 of NC_090446.1, forward strand.
GATTTCACTGTTTGGACATGTAAAAACACACCAGCACATGTTCTACCTTTCAGATACATTGCACCATGCCCATGTGGCTACCTCGGCCTACCTTAGGGGTGCTTTACATGTATAGAAAGGAAAGGGTTGGCACTGGTAAGTGGGTACACTTGCCAGGTCGAAGTGGCAGTTTAAAACTGCACACACAGACACTTTAGTGGCAGGTCTGAGCCATGTTTACAGGGCTATTCATGTGGGTGGCACAACCAGTGATGCAAGTCCACTAGTAGCATTTGATTTACAGGCCCTGGCTACCTCTACTGCACTTGACTAGGGACATACTAGTAAATCAAATATGCCAATCATGGAAAAGCCAATTACACATGCAATTTACACATGGAGCACTTGCACTTTAGCACTGGTCAGCAGTGGTAAAGTGCCCAGAGTACCAAAACCATCAAAAACAAAGTCCAGCACACAGTCAAAACATGGGAAGCATTGGCAAAAAAGATAGGGGAGACCAAGCCAAGGATGCCAGGTCTAACACCTGTCCTCCCCAGCTGAAAGTGTGGCAAACTGCCCACTCTTATGGGAGTTCTTTTCACCAAGGCGGAAGAATCCGGGCAGACCATCAGCATTGGTGTGTTCTGTTCCAGGGCAATGTTCCACCTAAATTCCAGTTCCTATAGGGAGATAGACCACTTCAACAGTTTTGGGTTCTCAGCCCTCATCTGCATTAACCATCTGAGGGGCCTATGGTCTGTCTGAACTCGGACATGGGAGGTCTTCATTCTTCAGCGTCCAAACCACAGCAAAAGCTTTTTGCTCAATTGCACTCCACCTACGTTCCCAGGGAAGTAACCTCCTACTAATGAAGGCTACAAGCTGGTCTAGGCCCTCTTCATTTATCTGTGCAAGTACTGCTCCCACACCATACTCTGAAGCATCAGTCTGCAGGACCAACTCCTTGGAGAATTTGGGCACCCTCAGTACGGGTGCCGTGGGTATGGCTGCCTTCAGGGCATCAAAAGAGGTCTGGCAAGCCTCAGACCAGATCACCTTTTTGGGTTGTTTCTTTGTGGTTAACTCAGTCAAGGGGGCAACAATAGTGCCATACCCCTTGACAAACCTGTAGTATCCTGTGAGACCTACAAAGGCTCTCACCTCTGACTGGGTCTTGGGAGGCTCTCAAGCCAGAATGGTGTCAATCTTTGATTGTAGGGACGCCACCTGTCCACTCCCCACCTGGTGTCCCAGGTAAACCACAGAACCCTGCCCTATTTGGCACTTACCAACCTTAATAGTGAGTCCTGCCTTCTGCAGGGCATTCAACACTTTGCAGAGGTGCTGCAGGTGTTCCTCTCAGCTGGAGCTGAACACTGCAATGTCATCCAGGTAGGCTGAACTGAAATCATCCAACCCAGCCAAAACCTGGTTAACCAACCTCTGAAAGGTTGCAGGGGCATTTCTCATCCCAAAGGGAATAACCCTGATTTGGTAGTGCTTATCTGGAATAGAAACTGCTGACTTCTCCCTTGTACCCTCAGTTAAGGCAATCTGCCAGTACCCAGATGTTAAATCAAACGTGCTGAGAAACTTGGCAGCTCCCAACCAATCAATGAGCTCCTCAACTCTGGGGATGGGGTGCGCGTCAGTCTTCCTGATGGCGTTGAGTCCACACAGAACCTGAGTTCTGTGATGGCACCAGGGGCAACAGCCTTTGGAACTAAGACCACTGGGCTGGCCCAAGGACTACTGAATAACTCAATAACCCCTAACATACGGGACACCTCATCCTTGATGCTAGCCCTGACCTTGTCAGTTACTCTGTAAATCTTGTGCTTTACAAGTTGCAGGAAAATTCCATTGTTGGCATGGTTACCCCCTAACTTCTTGCCTTTTGTGGATGCCAGCTTTGATTGAAAGTGTGTCGGGACCCTGCTAACCAGACCCCAGTACCAGTGTTCTTTACCTAAGACTATACCTTTGTCTTCACATTTGGCACAGCTCTCGCACACAGATAAGTCCCTTGTAAAAGGTACCCCTGGTACCAAGGGCCCTGTGGCCAGGGAAGGTCTCTAAGGGCTGCAGTATGTATTATGCTAACCTGGGGACCCCTCACTCAGCACATGCAAACTGCCTCACAGCTTGTGTGTGCTGGTGGGGAGAAAAAGACTAAGTCGACATGGCACTCCCCTTAGAGTGCCATGCCCACAACCCACTGCCTGTGGCATAGGTAATTCACCCCCCTAGCAGACCTTACAGCCCAAAGGCAGGGTGCGCTATACCACAGGTGAGGGCATGAGCACTATGCTCCTACAGTGTCTAAGCCAATTCTTAGACATTGTAAGTGCAGGGTAGCCATAAACAGTATATGGTCTGGGAGTCTTAGAGATGCCCCTTGCATGCCAGCCCAACTTCTAGTGCTAGGCTGACTGTCCTTGCCAGCCTGCTACTTACAGACTAGTTTCTAGCCACATGGGGTGAGTGCCTTTGTGCACTCTGTGACCAGGAACAAAGCCTGTCCTGGGTGGAGGTGCTTCACACCTCCCCCTGCAGGAACTGTAACACCTGGCAGGGAGCCTCAAAGGCTCAAGCCTGGGGGCACTCCAGCTATTGGAGCTGCCCGCCCCCTAGACACAGCCCCCATTTTTGGCAGCAAGTTCAGAGGAGATAATGAGAGAAACAAGGAGGAGTCATCCCCTCAGCCAGGTTCACCCCTAAGGTGACCAGAGCTGATGTGACCCCCTTCTTCAAAAATCCTCCAGCTTGCTTTGGAGGATTTAGCCCAATAGGATTAGGGATGTGCCCCCCTCGCCAAAGGGAGGAGGCACAAGGAGGGTGTAGCCACCCTCAGGGACAGTAGCCATTGGCTACTGTCCTCCAGCCCTAAATACACCCCTAAATCTAGTATTTAGGGGTGACCCTGAAACCATGAAATCAGATTCCTGACGACCTAACAAGAAGAAGGACTGCTGACCTGAAAACCCAAGAGAGAAGAAGGAAGACGACAACTGCTTTGGCCCCAGCCCTACCGGTCTGTCTCCTGATTCGTGACGCATCGTGAGGGCCCAGCGACCTCTGCTGACTCACAGGACTACCCTGCAACTCCAAAGGACCAACAAACTCCTGTGGCCCTGCCTAAGGCAACAATAAGAAACCATCTTTAAAGGGTCTCTCACCTCGCTCCGGAAGCGTGAGTCCCCACCACTCTGCACCCGACGGCCAGGCCCGTGTCCAGAGAACCAATGCCACAGAGAGGACCCCCAGGAGACTCCAATGACGCGTCCACCCTGAGCCAACCTCTCTGCACCCCCATGACAACGCCTGCAGAGGGAATCCAGAGGACCCCACCTGACTGCGACTGCCTAGTAACAAAGAAACCCGATGCCTTGAATAAGCACTGCACCCGCAGCCCCCAGGCCCGTGAAGATCCAACTACCGGTGCAGCAGTGACCAGCAGGCGGTCCTCACCCTTGCCCAGTCGGTGGCTGTCCCGAGGAGCCCCCCTGTGCCCTGCCTACATCATCAGAGTGACCCCTGGGTCCCTCCATTGATTTGTATACAAAACCTGACACCTTGTTTGCACACTGCACATGGCCGCCCCTGTGCTGCTGAGGGTGTAATTTTGTGTGCCTACTTGGGAGCCCCCCCAGTGCTCTACAAAACCCCCCTGGTCTGCTCCCCGAGGACGCAGGTATTTACCTGCTAGCAGACTGGAACCAGAGCACCCCTAGTCCCCATAGGTGCCTATGTTATTTGGGCCCCTCCTTGACCTCTGCACCTGACCGGCCCTGTATTGCTGGTGCTGGGTGTTTGGGGTTGACTTTAACCCCCAACGGTGGGCTGCCTATGCCCCAAAGACTGAACTTGTAAGTGCTTTACTTACCTCAAAAACTAATCTGTACTTACCTCCCCCAGGAACTGTTGAATTTTGCAGTGGGTCCACTTTTAAAATAGCTTATTGCCATTTTATGCCAAACTGTGTACATTACTGTTTTAATTCCAAGTCCTATCTATACCTACACAAAGTACCTTACAGTTAATGTACTTACCTGCAATTTGAATCTTGTGGTTCTAAAATAAATTAAGAAAATAATATTTTTTTATATAAAAACATATTGGCCTGGAGTCAAGGCATTGAGTGTGTGTTCTCATTTATTGCCTGTGTGTGTACAACAAATGCTTAACACTACCCTCTGATAAGTCTAACTGCTCAACCACACTACCACAAATAGAGCATTAGTATTATCTATTATTGCCTCTGTGAAGTCTCTTGGGGAACACCTGAACTCTGTGCACACTATCTCTCACTTTGAGATAGTATATACAGAGCCAGCTTCCTACACAGGTGGACTGTCCTCAGTGTCCACATCATGTGTACACAGGTGAATGATCCCTGGGGTCAAGTAGAACAAGGAAGCAAACCGTCCCAACACCTAGCGTCAGTCCCTCTGTTGCTCTGGGTTCGGGGGGGGGAAGGTTCACACCCTCCACGGACCCATCTTTCCCCTGGGCAGATAGAAGGTCAGGAAGAGGCTCACTCTCGTCCTCCACTCCATCATCTGTTGCCAAGAGAATTGTTAACTCAGACCTCTCACAGTGAGGTTTGAGGTGGTTCACCTGCAGGACCCTTGAAGGGTTCCTAGGAGTCTGCAAGTTCACTCTTGTGCTCCACCACCTCAAAAGGCCCAGTACACTTATCTTGGAGAGCACAAGGCTCCACTGGGGCCATGACCCACACTTTCTGGGCAGGCTGAAACTCAGCCAGAGTGGCACTCTGATCATACCAGCGTTTCATGTCTTGCTGGCTTGCTTCCAGGTTCACCCAAGTGAGTTTCCTGAAGCAGGCTGTCTGGTTTCTAAAGGCCAGCATATAATTAAACAAATCATGGGGGGGCTTACTGGAGGCCTTTTCCAAGCCCTCCTTTACCAGACTTTAAAACATCCTCACAGGGTGGCCATACAACAGCTAAAAGGGGTTAAATCCAAGTACCTTCTGTGGTACCTCCCCGTAAGCAAACAGAAGGCATGGCGAGAGGACGGCCCACTTACGCCTTAGGGGCTCTGACAGGCCCATTATCATGCCCTTCAGGGTTCTGATGAACCTCTCAACCAATCAATTTCCTTGGGGGTGGTAAGAAGTGGTAAACGTGTATGTCACCCCACACTCCTTCCATAGCGACTTCATATAAGTTGAAATGAAGTCGGTACCCCTGTCATATACCACCTCTTTGGGGAATCCCCCCCATTAATGCCTGGCCCACCACAGGGGCTGTGATTGATTTCAGAGCGATAGCTTCCCGGTAACGGGTGGCATGGTCCACCAAACCCAGGATAAACCTGCTGCCCATGGATGTCTTGGGATCCAGAGGCCCCACAATGTCGACCCTCTCAAAGGGTGTGCTGACCACAGGGAGAGGTTGGAGGGGAACCTTACATTTCCCCCCACTCTTGCCACTTGCCTGACTAGTTTGGCACGCCCTGAGCATTTGGGGCCAGTAGAAGTGGGTGACAATCCTTTCAAAGGTCTTGTCCTACCCCATATTGCCAGCTAAAGGCACATCATGAGTGAAACCCAGTAGGAAGGCTCTGAAGCACTGAGGTACCCCAAGCACATGTGCTGCCCCAGGCTCAGCAACCTTAGGCTTACTATACAAGAGGCCATCCTCCCAATAGATCCATTGTGATTCAGACTCCTTGCCAGATTCCTGGTCTGCAGCCTGCAGCCTGCTGCCACAGACCCTCCAGAGTAGGACAAGACTTCTGTGCCTCACATAACTCCTCCCTGGTGGGAGCCCCTTCCTACTGCCAATGGGTCAGCTTGGGCACCACCCCCAGTTCACCCACTTGTTCTCCTGTAGGCTTCCCCCTTAGGTTCAGCCTCCTCCCGTACCATGGAAATTCTGGGATGGGTTTCCCACGTCCCTTGCCCTTCCTCTTTCTGGAAGGCACCTGGGCCACTCTTTCAGACTCCAGGGCCTCCCGATCACCCTGATGGACTGCCATTGACCGGGTGGTCACACATGCCCACACAGATAGACCCAACATCTCCAAGTGTGACCTGTGTTCCACCTCACTTCCAAGGGAATCCTCTAGGTTATTTCCTAGCAGACAACCACCACACCCCCATTTAAAGGGAACCTGTGTCACTTTACACAGGTGTTCAGAGTTGTCTACTGCAACTACTTGGTGAAGTTCATGGGGAACTACTGGCTCTTCAGACACCAGGTGACTCCTCACCGTAGTCAAATTGGCACCTGGGTCTCTCGGAGCCTCCGCCGGCTGTCCGCTGATGGTCACCCACTGCCTGTTCTTCTTAGTGTTCTCAGGCACCATCTCACTGTCACCTAGTGAGACAGGGGTCATCTCAGCTGGCTTCCACCGTTGCCTTGGAACCAACTCCTCCCCAAGAGCTACACTGGGCAAACCCTGTGACTGATCACCAGTGAGTGTCTGTGTACCCTTAGGACATTTGGGATACTCCTCATGTGACCCACCTGATCACATGCATAGCACTTGCGTGGACCCCTCTCTGCAGGTTTCCCTGTAGAGACCCATGTTTTTTTAGCAACCGGGGGCTGGCAATCCTTACCCTGGAAACTAGGTTGGGGCCCTTTAGAGTACTCCCCCTGTATACCCTTACCCCCCACACTTCTTCTGATGGGGACCCTGCCCACCCTTGGCAGAGTATACCCCATACCTCTTCTGAACCCTGGTGCTTTCCCACCGGTCTGCTTCCTGAGCAAACGTCCTGGGGTCAGTCAGCTTGCTGTCAATTAGGAGCTGGTGCAGCTCTGGAAAACAAAGACTATACAAGTGCTCCCCAGCAATTAAATTGTACAGCTCCTCATGGGTTGTCACCTTACTGCCCTTCACCCAACCATCCAGTGACTTGCACTCCAACCAAGTTTGGGATTCCTTTTTCTTACAAGACCTAAACTTTTCCTTATACTGCTAAGGAGTAAGACCAAATCTGGTGAGTAAGTGAGTCCCTGCCTTCAACACCATCAACACTGTCTCCCACCCAACCCTCATCACCAGACTACACCGCATCGGCATTTAAAGCAACGTGCTGAACTGGATATCCTCCTTCCTATCTGGCCAAAAACAAAGGTTCCACCTATCGCCCTTCGTCTCCGAGCACAAAGCCATCATCTGCGGTGTTCCCCAGGGCTCTTCCCTCAGCCCTACCCTCTTCAATATCTACATGCCACCCTTCACTGACATTGCCTGCACCAACGGACTCAACATCATTTCTTACGCCGATGACACCCAGCTAGTCCTATCCCTCACAGACGATGCTGTGACCACAAGGACCAACTTCCAAAACACCATGACCGACATCGCCACATGGATGAAGACCAACTGCCTCAAGCTAAATCCTGACAAAACACAGGTCCTCATCTTTAGGAACAGATCCTCCCACTGAGACGACTTGTGGTGGCCCTCCCCTCAGCCCTCTGCCCACCCACACCAGACACACACGCAACCTCAGAACCATCCTGAATACCCAGCTGATCAAGAAACCCTACAGTGCCTGGAGACGTCCCGGGGTGACAAGCCACGCCTAACAAGACCTGATTGATTGATATATCAGAACAGGCAGCAATCCACCAGCTCTTTCTTGCGTAACTCCTTCAAGGATATTAAACGGGGTTGTATCTGAGATTTCGTGTAGTACAGTGAATTTCTTGCACATTATGACCCATATTTATACTTTTTGACGCAAACCTGCGGTAGCGTCAGAAAGTATCACGTCGGCTAGCCCCAATCCTTGACGCCTGCCGGGCGTCATAATTATGGATTGTCGCTAGCCGGTGCTAAGGCCCGGTTAGCGTCAAAATTCCTGACGTTAACAGGGTGGGGGAGTCTTAGGGGAAAATGAAGAATGTGAGTGATAGAATGGCGCTAGTCAGGTCAGAGTCAGAAAACCGACGCCAACCTGATGAGAGCCATTCTATCTACGCACAACCCCCATACACATGACTCCTGTCTTGGAGAAGCCAGTAGTCATGGCCCCCAGCCTAATGGCCATGCCCAGGGGACACATGTCCCCTGGGCATGGCCATTGGGCACAGTGGCATGTAGGGGGGTCCAAGTTAGGCCCCCCATGGCACTTTGAAAAAAATACTTACCTGGACTTAAATGGGATGGGTCCCCCATCCTTAGGTGTCCTCCAGGTGTGGGTGTGAGTGGGTGGGGATGTCCCTGGGAGCAGGGAAGGGCACCTGTGGGCTGTTTCCCTGGGCTATGAAACAGCCCACAGGTGCCATAACCATGCATTAAATAATGGCGCTAAGCAGGCTTAATGCCACTATTTGAGGCCCTCCTCCTCCCGTGCATGAATTCAGCACAGGAAGATAAATATGGCGCTAGGGCCATAGCATGGGTTGTTGCCCAGAAACGCCTACCTTGCATCTCATTGACGCAAGGTAGTTTTCCGCAAGCGAAAACTGATGCAAACTCCATAACTTAGACGTGTCTAGCACCATAGTATAAATATGGAGTTAGGTTTGCGCTGAATTAGCATTAAAAAAAACAACGCTAATTTGGCCCAAAACAAGTATATATATGGTCCTACGAGTCTGAGTCACAAAGTTAAACTTACGCTCTTGCCTAAGTTTATGATGGTTTGCTATTCACAAAGGAATTTTACAAGTGCTATATTTACGACTGTGCATTCTCCGCACATGAAAACACAGAAGATAGGACTGTCCTATCTCTTTATTTGCAGAAACTCCGCAGTTGTAAAGATGCTACTTGTAAAATACCTTTGATAATAGCAACCAATTGTAAAATTACATAAATGTGTATGTTTACCTTCATGAATCAGGCCCTATATTGTCCAGAATTATGCCTGTAAAGACCATAGGAACCAGCAGGTGCAGGTAGATGCATGTGCGCGTGTGGTCTTAGTATGGACTGTAGGGTGACACCCGGCCTCTACTATACTTTGTTGCTAGTTTTCACTCTGAGGGCCTGGCGTGGCCCAAGGAGATACATAAACAGACAAGTGCTCGCACGCGGTCTTAGCCGTCAACAATACTGAGTGTGTGTTTGGTGCTGTGTCCTGCGTCGAGTTATTGCTGCCGCAATACCATACATCCACCAGGGCACGGATGCGATATGCACTTAGCCGTCAAAGACTGAAGTTCAGTCATAGAGTGGTTCTAGGCAGGGACGCTTGGATCTGGAAGGTGGGGGGTTGCTAATAACTGTCATAATGCAGCCTTATACCCAAGTGGCATAAATTTACTTACTTAAAAGACACTATTATATGGTAGCAGTGGTACCCGGGGTCTGTAAGTTAAAATGCCCCACCAGGGACAAATAAAGTCCACCGTCTCCTGCCTTCTAGCTGTAGTCACTTGATATAAGCTTCTGATACGTCACAGCTCATAGATGATTAACGCCTTTTCTTTTCTGTCTTCTATATGTTCCCGCCTGCTGAAGAACTGTTAAATGGTAAGTAAAGAACACGAAAGTGCTTGCGAAATGTCAAAAAGCAGATTGGTGAGGTCTAGGTGTTGACTATTGCATTGTTCTGAGTTGTGTTATTACAGCCCTTTCCTTACACTTCGTGAGGATTGAAGAGCTTTTTGATTGTTCAGGAAGTATGAACTCCAAATGCATCATTTATTTTGTGCTTTGTAACTCTGACAAGGTCAGAGAGTGCGTCAGGTTTCATCAGGATCTTGGCCACTTTTTTGGTGTATGCTTGAAAGGATTTGGGGGGTAGCTCGACGTATGTGCAGTTGTTACCAGGAGAGGTTGTGTTGATGGCTTTTTAAGGGGGCACACTGTCAGTAATTCTCAGCCCCCTCTCTGTACTTCTGTATACATCGTCTGCTAGGACCATACCTGTTGTTTGCTTAATTCTCAGCCCGCTCTCTGTACATCTTTGCACCTTATCTGCAAGGACTGCACACATGGTTTGTGTAATTCAAAGCCCCCTCTGTGTACCTCTGTGTACCTCATCTGCAAGGACTGCATGTGGAAAAGGCATCTTCTGTCATGGTTAGCCCCCACTTTATTGTTTGGTATTTGATGTGGTCTCAAAGTTGTTAGTGCCTAAGCCTTGTCCTAGCCAGGTTCCCTGGGCTAGATCTCATTCCCTAAAATGGTTGTGATGCATTGGCACAATTGGCGACTCCTTTAGCTGCCACTATGCATCCCTAGTAAATGGTACTTAGGTAACCAGGCATGGGGTACTAAGGGTAGGCCAATGAGGGCAACAGCACATATTGTGTCAAACTCTAGGGCTATGCATCCAGAAGCACCCAGCACTGCCATTGCAGGCTGAGTGTTCTGATGCAATCCTAAAATGCATACACGACGTGGCATACTGTAGGAAAGTAGCCTCTTTCTAGCCTGGTTACCCCCACTTTTGGCCTGTTTGTGAGTGTGTGTCAGTGTGTTTTTACTGTGTCACTGGGGTCCTGATAGCCAGGACCCCAGTGCACATACATAAAAACCTATATGTCAGTGTGTTTTGCCTGTCTCAATGGGATCCTGCTAGCCAGGACCCCAGTGCTCATAGTTTGTGGCCTAAATGTGCATGCCTGTGTGGTGCCTAACTGTGTCACCGAGGCTCTGCTAATCAGAACCTCAGTGCTTATGCTCTCTCTGCCTTTAAATTTGTCACTATAGGCTATTGACTACATTTACCAATTTCAATTGGCATACTGGACCCTCCTTATAAGTCCCTAGTATGTGGTACCTAGGTACCCATGGCATTGGGGTTCCAGGAGATCCATATGGGCTGCAGCATTTCTTTGGCCACCCATAGGGAGCTCAGACAAACCCTTACACAGGACTGCCATATAGCCTGCGTGAAATAACGCACACGTTATTTCACAGACATTTTCACTGCACTTAAGTAACTTATAAGTCACCTATATGTCTATCCTTCACTTGCTGAAGGTTAGGTGCAAAGTTACTAGCAAAGGTGCCCCCACATAGTTCAGGGCCATTTCCCCGGACTTTGTGAGTGCGGGGACACTATTACACGCGTGCACTACATATAGGTCAATACCTATATGTAGCTTCAAAATGGTAACTCCGAATTTGGCCATGTAACATGTCTAAGATCATGGAATTGTCCCCCCATTCCAAATCTGGTATTGGGGTGCCAATTCCATGCATCCTGGGGGCTCCACTAGGGACCCAGGGTACTGCCAAACCAGCTCTCTGGGGTTTTCTCTGCAGCTACAGTTGCTGCCACCCCACAGAGAGGGTTCTGCCCTCCTGGGGTCTGGGCAGCACAGTCCCAGGAAGGCAGAAAAAGCATTTCCTCTGAGAGCAGGGTGTTACACCCTCTCTCTTTGGAAATAGGTGTTAAAGGCTGGGGAGGGGTAGCCTCTACCAGCCTTTGGAAATGCTTTGAAGGGCACAGATGTTGCCCTCCTTGCATAAGCCAGTCTACACCGGTTCAGGGAACCCCCAGTCCCTGCTCTGGCGCGAAACTGAACAAAGGAAAGGGGAGTGACCACTCCCCTGTCCATCACCACCGAGGGGTGGTGCCCAGAGCTCCTCCAGTGTGTCTCAGACCTCTGCCATCTTGGATCCAGAGGTGTGGGGGCACTCTAGAGGCCTCTGAGTGGCCAGTGCCAGCAGGTGATGTCAGAGACCCTCTTGATAGTGCATACCTGAAGAGGTGGCCAATCCTCCTCTGAGGGCTATTTAGATTCTCTCCAGTGGGCTTTTCCTCAGATTACAACTTGCAAGAATTTATCAGGGTTCCTCTGCACTTCTCTCTTCGACTTCTGCCAAGGATCGACTGCTGACTGCTTCAGGACGCCTGCAAAATTGCAACAAAGTAGCCAGAAGACTACCAGCGTCATTGTAGCGCCTAATCCTGCCGCCTTTCTCGACTGTTTCCTGGTGGTGCATGCTTTGGGGGCTGCCTGCCTTCACCCTGCATTGGAAGCCACGAAGAAATCTCTTGTGGGTCGACGGAATCTTCCCCCTGCTCCAGCAGGCACCAAACTTCAGCTTCACCGGTACTCTGGGTCCCCTCTCACCCTGACGAGTGTGGACCCTGGAACACAGGTGGTGGACCCAAGTGACCCAGACTGTCAAGTGGTCCAACTGTCCGAATTCGGAGGAGGCAAGTCCTTGACTCCCCTCCCCAGACAGTACTCCTGTGCTCCGTGTTATCTGCAGCTACAAGGCCTTCTGTGCACATTTCCACTAAATCATGCATGCACAGCCGAGCCTGGGTCACCAGCACTCCGTCCTGTGATGCTCAGCTCCCTGAGTTGACCTCTGGTGTCGTGGGACCTCTCTTTGCAGTGTTGAGATGACCGCCGTGTTCAGTCTTCTTGAACCTGTGTTCAAGGACTTCTGCGGGTGCTTCCCTCCCGTCCATGGGCTCTCTGCATTGCTGAGGGCCCCCTCTCTCCCCTCACCTGAGTGGCAACATCCTGGTCCTTCCTGGGCCCTGGCAGCACCCTTTTTCTCCAACCACGACTCTTGCAGGTAGCAAGGCTTGTTTGCAGTATTTTGCCAAGGAGACAACTCTGCATCCTCCAGCACGCCGTGGGACATCTTCTGCACAAAGCAGAACCTCCTACCTCCTTTCGTTGTTGCAAAACCTGCAGCTTCTTCCAACCAGAGGCAGCCATTTTGCACCTTCAACCGGAGTTTAGTGGGCTCCTGCCCCCCCCCCGGACAGTTTAGTGACTCCTGGACTTCGTCCCCTTCCTTTGCAGGTCTTCAGGTCCAGGAATCCATCTTCAGTGCTTTGCAGTCTGTTGTTGTCCTTGCAAAATCCTTTATCACGACTTTAGTGTGTTTCTGGGGAAATAGTAATACTGTACTCCTACTTTCCAGGATCTTGGGGTGGGGTCACCTTTACACCCTTAGTGTTTTCTCACACTCCCAGCGACCCTCTACACACTACACTTGCCTGGGGTGCATTCGTGTTTCGCATTACACTTTCTTAGTATATGGTTTGTGTTGCCCCTAGGCCTATTGCATCCTATTGTGTTTTACAGTGTTTGCACTACTTTCTGACTGTTTTACTTACCTGATTTGGTTAGTTGTGTATATTTTGTGTATGCTACTTACCTCCTAAGGGAGTATATCCTCTGAGATATTTTTGGCACATTGTCACTAAAAGAAAGTACCTTTATTTTTAGTAACTATGAGTATTGTCTTTCTTATGATATAGTACCTATATGATATAAGTGGTATTGCATGAGCTTTGCATGTCTCCTAGTTCAGCCTTGGCTGCTCTCCTATAGTTACCTCTATCAGCCTAAGCTGCTAGAACACTACTACACTCTACTAATAAGGGATAACTGGACCTGGCATAAGGTGTAAGTACCATTGGTGCCCACTACAAGCCAGGCAAGCCTCCTACAACTACACACTGCATGCACTATAGGTAAGCCACCCCTCTGGCAGGCCTTCCAGCCGTAGGGCAGTGTGCACTACACTGTATGTGTTGGCACAGATGCATGAGCAATATCCCTCGACTGTGTCCCTGCCAAACCTGGGACATAGTAAGTGAACAGAACAGCCATTTTAATACATGTGCTGGACACTGATGAGTACGAGTTTCACAGCTAGTTTCACAGCTATATAATGGTTACTCTGAACCCTAGGATGTTAAGTATCAACAACTGGTACCAGTAATGGATGTATTACAAAATGTACCCAGGGGTCACCTTAGAAGTGCCCCCTGTAAAAGTTAACTATCCTGGCATGGTTGCTGGCCGGTCACAACCAGCCTGCCACCACCAGGCAAAATTCTGGAACCCTGGGGTGAGAGATCCTGCTCTCTGGGTCCCAGAACAAAGCCCTTCCTGGGCAGAGGTGCTATCACACCTCCCCCCAGGAATGTGCACTGCCCTGCTAGCGAGCTCCAAAGGGCTTACCGCCCTTGAAACTCGACCCCCGAGCCTGCTGCTAGCAGCAGATGATCATCCCCCTTGCAAACTCCCACTTTTCGTGGGAGCAACTGCAGGAAACCACACAAAGGACAGGAGGAGTGGTCAGCCCCAGCTCGCACTACTGCTAAGGTTTTGCATGTGACTCAACCCTTTCATTTCATTTTCCTCCATCTTGCATGAAAGGATAATAGCCAGTCAGATGTAAGGAAGTGACCGCTGCCCACAGGAAGTAGTCGCTTAGTGGGTGTAGCCACCCTAAGGTAGATGACCCATTTGTCACTACTAGGTACTCTCCTAAACACCCACTAAACACAGTATTTAGTGGGCATCCCTAGACCAGAAAATCAGATTCCAAGGACAAAAGAACACCAGCAACAAAGATGACCCAAGGCTTGAGAACTGAGGTCCTGCTGCACCAAGAAAAAGACGCCAAACCCTGCCTGCTGTACCCAGGACTCGACAACCCCGTTGAGGGGTTGCTTTGACGTTGGATGGACTCTAAAAACTCCCAGTGGACCTTTATACTTCAAAAATCGCCAAAGATCTCCCTCCAGAGTGAAGGCATCACATTCCTGCAACAAATACCAAAGACCCAGTAAAGGCCACTTCACTGACCGGCTGCTGACCAAGGATCTGAATACCGCAGCCAGCCCAAACTCACCAGATAGACCTTGAGGGCAAACCCTTCAAGTGTGCCACGTTTGGTGGCACTACACCCTCCAGCGGCCAAACCGCACCATTGCCCCTGGTAGTGGTCACCCAACACCGGACACCCAAAATGATAGTCCACTTCGGACTAAAAAAGAACCAAGAGGAAGCCCAGTCTAGGGACTGCAGAAACCACCAGGCCCTCCCACCAGAGTGCCTCTGCTGCCTGAAAGTGACCCTCAAATTGACCTACCTCTTGCCTTCAAGGGCACCTTTGCGCACAGCTCTGGGCTCACTGATTCGCTCTGTACCCGGCCACACTGTGCGCTGCACCAAAGATCCAGCTGTGCGCTAAGGTACCCCACCCCTTGTGACCTCAACATTCCAAGGGGACCTACCGGACTTACCTTTAGGTCCACCTGTGCAGTGCTTTTCCAAGTGGTCCCCGCAGTGGCCTGGCACAAGCTCCAACGACTTTCGCAGCTACTCCCACAGGAACCGCCTAAATTTCTCTAGCTGGTCCATAGTGCCCACCAATGACCTCGACCTACCTGCAAAAGGAGATTTTAGTGAACGCGCTGCCTGATTTTATATGCATTTTTAAAGTATTTCTCCATTGATTACTATGGTGCGTAATTACGCACAAAAATAGTATTTTTGCTAAACTTCAAAAATCCATAACTTAAAAAGTTCTTACCTAATTCTGATGATCTCGATCTTAGAATTTTTATAAAAATCTGAAGCATTTTTGTAAACTTGTCTCAAGTTAGTTGAGTGTGTGTCTTACTTTATTGATACTGTGAGTACAACAATGCTTTGCACTTCTCCAAGATTAGACAAACTGCTCGACCAAGCTACCATAAAAAATAAAACATTAGGTGGTCTAGTTTTTACCTCTGGAAACCAACGTGTGGTTGTCTGGTCCCCCTGCACAGTGTGCCTAGCTTTGCACACTACATAGAGGGCCAGCCTCCTACACTGCACACCTGGTTTGTGTAATTTGTATAATTCTCTGTACCTCTGTGTTCCTCATCTGCAAGGACTGTACACATGGTTTGTGTAATTCACAGCCCCCTCTCTGTACCTCTGTACCTCATCTGCAAGGACCGTACATGTGGTTTGTGTAATTCTCAGCTCTCTATACAAATGTTTTACACCTCATCTGGACTTCCCTCAAAAGGGGGATGTGCTCTGAATATTTCACAACGACCTCTGTGCAGATTTTATCACTGTGGATCCATACAACCTTGTCACATAGAGTTAACATACATTACAGCCTCGTCACTGGGTCACCACACGTACAGGAGTGGCATCACGAGGGTCACGTGGTTTTGTTCATGATAGAGTATTCCTCTTATGTACCCTAAGCCTCTGTCAATGCCTCCCTCCCTGTCCACCCCATCCCCCTCTACCCCAACACACATCATCATCAGTGCTAGCTGTCTGTCCACAAGCAACAATACAACCACCAGCTGCTCACAGAGAGGGGCGCAGGGCTGATTTTCACAGGCACTTGACTGATGATGACACATACCTGTTCACATATAAGGCACTTCCATCTGACTGGGATTTCCATCTGCCTATCATATCACCTGTAGGAGTCTCTCTAGAGAGAGGGCTGGAGAACCCCCTGATTGGCATTTCCATCTGCCTATCATGTCACCTGTAGGAGTCTCCCTAGAGAGAGGGCTGGAGAACCACCTGATTGGCATTTCCATCTGCCTATCATGTCGCCTTTATGAGTCTTCTTAGAGAGAGGGCTGGGGACCACCTGATTAGCATTTCCATCTGCCTATCATGTCACGTGTAAGAGTCTCCCTAGGGAGTGGGCTGGAGAACCACCTGAATGGCATTTCCATCTGCCTATCATGTCACCTGTATGAGTCTTCTTAGAGAGAGGGCTGGGAAAGCCGATGATTGGCATTTCCATCTGCCTATCATGTCACGTTTAAGAGTCTCCCTAGGGAGTGGGCCGGAGAACCACCTGATTGGCATTTCCATCTGCCTATCATGTCACCTGTAAGAGTCTCCCTAGAGAGAGGGCTGGGGAACCATCTGATTGGCATTTCCATCTGCCTATGATGTCACCTGTATGAGTCTTCTTAGAGAGAGGGATGGGAAAGCCGATGATTGGCATTTCCATCTGCTTCTCAAATTACCTGTAGGAGTCTCCATTGAGAGAAGGCTGGGGAACCTCCTGATTGGCACTTCCATCTGCTGTTGTTGATTCCCACCCTATCCTCTCGGTCTTCTCGGACCCTTCTTCAGACACCAGTGAAACCCGGGGGTGAGAACAGTCTACACAATGACAACACTCCATGCAGAGGCGCACTCAACCAGCCACGGGGACACACAGGATACTACAGACCTCTCTTCCTTTTACAAACACAACAAGGAAACCCAGGGATGTGCCACCACCATATCTCTCACACTAGTGTATGGCTTATACAAATACTCAAGCACAACAAATGCAGGTTCACTCACCTCTACCTAGAGCCATTGCTCACTCCGACACAACCACATACACAACATAAGGACAACAAAGAAGTTATAGTGATTCTGTAAGGGGTCTATCTGAACACTGTATGTGTTCATAACAACAAGGCTCCCTCCCCACAACTCTTGTCAAACACAAACTATAAAATTTCCTAATCCAACCTTCTTAAACAAACCAAACCTTGGAAGCCTTGAGACCAACTTGCTACACATACATCAGGTTTGCCTTGTATATGCATGCCACTATTGGGTACCCATAAGTAGTCACAGGTTCCAGACACGCAACAGCCAGGGCCTCAACCCTTGAGCCTCCTTCAACATGAGGTTTTGCATCTCTTCCAAAGTCTGCACAAAAATTGCCAGACAACAAAGATTGAAAGAGTAATACCTTTGACTCATCTGATTGCGTCAATGGCAGACAACTCCACACAACACCATCCTTTACACAACAACACATGCAACTAGCACCCTCTGAAACACCCACAACCTCATCCGTGTCATTCCACAGAAAAGAAGGTTATCCTTCCACAGGGCATCCTATAAACTGTACCATCAAGAGATCAGCTAATGCCATGCACCTCAACAATCAGGAGGATGGGAGAGAAGCAGGACTAAGACAAGAGAGAGTTTTCACAGATGCATCCGAAATTCTGACAACATCTGTTGGCACTAAACTCATGCATTGCCGGACTAATGTCAAAAAATGACGCTACTCCAACAATGTGAGGATGCCCCCATAGAGAAAAGCCCTTCGTCAACTTTACGCCTGCTCCCGTAGGAAAAGCCACTCAGTGAAATGTTGTAATATTCCCTTCGTCAGTTCTGCATGGCTTTTCCTGTGGGAACGCCAACCCTGCATATATTATACCTGGCGGAGGTATAACGTGACGCATGGGTTTACAAACTGATGAATGGGCGCAATGTGCGAGTTTGTAAATATGGAGCAGTGTAGTGCGCTGCTAGCGCTGTTAACACATAAAAGAAATGATGCTGTGGTTGCGCAAAGGGCTTTTAAATGAGGCCCTCGATTTAAAGACTGTGTAATGAAGTAATTGTTCTGCATTATGGTCCTTATCGATGAGGCTACAGCAAGCAACCAGGGGCTACAGGCCATAAAAGGACTAAGATAGAAACAACGCTGCACCCAGGAAACTTATATCCAAATAAATGAACACAGATCCCTACAGTCACTCTCTAAGAACTGGAGCTCCTGGTGCACAGTGAAGGCATTAAGAGAAGGTCGTCTCAATGCAGAGGAAACTCCCATCGTAAAAGAAATCCAGCCACTGACGAGGAACCCTCCTCTGAACTGAGGCAAAAGCAGGAGATCCACCTGAGCCCACTCAGGTGCTGAAGAGCTCGTGCCTCTGTGACGTCACTTCCACCTGAAGGTCTAACTTCAAAACAAACTGCTGAAGTCCTACTTTAATAGCCTCATATATTCCTTTATAGCTTAATTCCCTCCACACTGCAACCTTCATGCACTGCCGCAGAGACTGGTTTCCTGCAGCATCACTGGTGGTGACAGGCATCAGTGCGGGCCCCCGGTCTACTCCGTCACTGAAGGCATGGGTAAAGTGGGCAACTGCCCAGGGCCCCACCTTCCAGGGGCCCCGCTGGAGAAGTAAACTGTCTCTCCATTTCACCCCTACGTTATTTCTCTATCTAAACCCCTCTCCATCTCTGCCTACATTACATCTCTCAAAACCTGTCATTTTAAGCATTTTTGGGGTCCTGAGCAAGACATATTTCAATTACAGGAATGAGCGTAGAGAAATTACTCTTCAGGACGAGGAGGGCGGGATGGCTCTCCCAGACTGAAAACCAATCACCTGGCGGCCACATGTTGTAACCTAGGCTGCAAGTGGCTTTCCAAGATGGCGGTACCCTAACCCCACCTTGGTCTATGGGACTATTGGACTATTATCCTTTATAAACTAAGATGTCCTAGTGTTCCTTCAATCCATGCCTCAGCCCCTCTTGAACTTCAGTGCTCACTGGTCCAGAGATGGGGAAGTGAGGAGACTGGACCAGGACCAGCAGTAATTACATTTCCTCTCATCCCATAAGAACATCTGCCCGTAAATCCAAGCGCTTGGGCTGAGACTTTACTTTGCCAGGGCTGCTGTCCCAGTACTTTACTTACCAATGTTTGTCCTTTCCATTCTTTATCTTTTTAGTTTTTAATCTTTCTTGTATCTTTACACTGTGGGCCATATTGATGGGCAGGTGTTGCAGCGCAGGAGGTCACCTTGATGTGCTGTGCTGTGCTGCGTCACAGGGAAAGGGCAGGAATGAGCTATATGTTCCAAAGCACCGCACTCCTGTCTTTCCCTTGTGCTGGCACATTATGGGGCATGTTTAAGAGCCCCCAGCGCCTCCTTGCATCACATTAGAGTAATTAGTTTTCGCTAATATGGCCCAGCGAGGCCAAAATCCCTGCGCCATATTTACAAAGTGGTGCAATGCATGCATTGCACCACTTTGTAACCCCTTTGAAACCACTTGCGCCACTTCATGCCTGGCACAAAGCATCTAAGAGATTTCTTTGCACCATTTTTTTCAGCACTTTTAAGGCCTGAACAGAGCAGGCGTTAAAAGGAGGCACACCATTATTTATAATGGGCCTCAATGTGCTTTGCAGGATTAGCGGCAACATTTTTGTTGCTAATCCTGCAAAGCGCCAAACTAGCGTCAACATTTTTGATGCTAGTTCCCTAACTACTGTCATGGTGCGCCGAATGTTTAATACGGCATGCACACAGTGGCGTTAGGGGAGCGCTAAAGGGCACAAGTAACGTGCTCCTGCACTGGGTGCAGTGCCACTTTTCTTAAATATGCCCCTAAGGGCTGCCTAGAGCAATACAGGAAGGGTGCCTGCGTTGCATGTAGGATTGTTTTTGTGCAAGAGCACAAAACAATGCACAATCCTTGAGGCTCTTTCCACTCCATGTGTGCTGCAGACTGCAGCACAGATAGAAAGAGAAAAAAAACTAGGAGAAATCAAAATATTTCTCCTCGTTATGCCTCACCTGGGGAGGCGTAGATTTTTGACGCATTCCCATGTCTACCACTTCTGGTAAATCTGTGAATTTGTCAAAATCCATGGATGTTGCGTGTGAACAACCACGCAACACCCGCGAAACGCCTCCCAGGCGCAGAGTAAGGTTGCGCTGCTTTACTCAAGATTTATGAAGCTACTCAGGGACCCACAAAGTGGCCTTCCGTGGCTTCATAAATTGCATTTTGGGCTTACGTCGCTCTTGCACCATGTTGCGCGGTGCAAGAGCGACGCAACAAGGCTCATAAATATGCCCGAGTCTGCAGATTGAAGTGATGCAAAGCCAATAGTAGCTTTTCTTTGCACCACTAAGAATCATATTGTCCTGTGAAGCACATTAAAGCTTTAAAAGTTTCCAGTGGCAACTTTCTTTTTAAACTAATCACACCATCTTGCCACGCCAGACCTACTGGCTCTGTTAGTGCGTGTTCCCTTTGAAATTCTTCAGGTTTCTTATAACACACTTTATTGGTTTTTGTTGCAGACATATTGATCACCAATACAATAATAGTCGTAAAATCCAGCACCATAGCATGACATCCCCACAAGAGATGCAAGGATGGGGTTTGCTCACATTATATTCCCAACCTCTGGTCTCCACTGCCCCAGCACCCACTAACGTTGATGTATGTCCACAAGTATGTCCACAGCAAGCCCTAACTCCCTCATCCAGGGTTCATTACATGTTCCCGCTTAAGTCTAGGAGGATCCCTCTGTCCTGGCACCAAGATCATATTTTGTAGTGTTTCTGTGGGCAGCCTCTCGCCGCATAAAATTCTAGGGGTTTTTAATCCACAGATGCTGAAAGAGAACATGAGCCTCAAGACAAGGCAACTGCCACAGTCTAGAGTCAAGATGAATAACAGCCAACAAAAAGCAGCACTAAGGTGAGAGTGGTCCTGATGCTGATTTTGGAAGTGGCACTTCAAGATGAGTGAGGTGTACGAACTATTCCAGGTTTTCCAATGAGTGGCTCGTGAGCTACTGGTAGGTCTCTAGCTACCTCTGAGTAGCTCTCCTCTGTCCAGCCTACAAAATTAGAAGCTTTTGCTTGGTTGAATTAATATATGTACACCAAAATAATACAAAGCGTTTCTTTGAGGTGAAAATGTGTGTATTTTTAAGAATTTAAAATTTACAAAACATATTTAAATCTGATATTTGACTGAAGAATCATACAATATTCATGACAAATTATTAGGTTTATTGTTTTGGTGCCACTGGCCTTGCAGCTTACCCATGTAGAGTCATCTCAAACTGACAGACTTTTTACATCTTAGAGCTGGCGACCCTGCACTGAGGGGGTCACTGCTGCTAATCTTGCACGGGTCGGCCACTAATGTAATCCGGTGTGGTCACTATTAACAACACTAATAATAGTATTAGCTCGGGATGAGTTCCAATGAACACAACTAGCTCTTATTGGGCAAAAGCTTGGAGACCCCTGAACTATCCACTAGTTGTCACCTCCCAATATTGAATATGTTAGTTTCACTGATATTGGTATTTTTCAGCCATCCTTCGCTGCATTCTGCCTTCTACCACCAAACCAATGATGATAGTGGTTAATCAAGATATTTTTAATTCCTGATCATATATGTGAACAATCCTAGGTAACGCATTTCATTGTTTTCAATGTTTGAAATATTTGCTGTGATGGAGGAAGCAAATCCCATAACAGCTATAAAATAATACATAGATTATTTAATTGTAACTTGCAAATAAATACAAGATTATTTGATATCCTATCACAGCAAAATGAAAGAAAGATCCTTGGTTAAATATTTAAGATTTCTTATGTATTTTCCTAGTGCAAAGTACCTCAGAGTTTAAGAGTTAGCAAATATTTAAACATTATTTTCCTAACTTTCAAAAAACTGTGAGACTGTTTACAGTTTTCTCTTATTTAAGATTTTTTCTCCATTCTTGAGCATTGGTAAATCTTACAAAAATCCAGGATTACTTAGCAGTAATCCTATTTCCTGTATCACCTTATGAGGTGAGCCCTCTGTGGTAATCCGCAAATGCGGGGACACAAAGGGCTATGACTGGAATATAATTGTTTTTTCACGACATGGAACTCAATCCACCATCCAGTAAGTCCAACTTCCAAGAACCCCACAGAACCTCCACTTGTTCATGGTTCATTGTTCAGAGATCCTGACGGAAACAGTAAACAGCGGACTTGTCTAACAATATGATATTTTGGAATAGAGCCCAGATACCAAACACTCCCCATGACAGGGCAGTTCTGTAGCTGTATCAAAAACGAAACTCTTCCGGTGTGTAAACTGCCCTCTGTCTCAGGAAAAGTCTGAAGTCTACTCAAGGATGGAACCTGTCAATGTCTGAGGCATCCAGGGCTCTCAGGAATAGTCTGAAGTCTACTCAAGGATGGAACCTGTCAATGTCTGAGACATCCAGGCCTCTCAGGAATAGTCTGAAGTCTACTCAAGGATGGAACCTGTCAATGTCTGAGGCATCCAGGGCTCTCAGGAATAGTCTGAAGTCTACTCAAGGAGAGAACCCCACAATGTCTGAGAAACATCCAGGCCTCTCGGGAATAGTCTGAAGTCTACTCAAGGATGGAACCTGTCAATGACTGAGGCATCCAGGGCTCTCAGGAATAGTCTGAAGTCTACTCAAGGATGGAACCTGTCAATGACTGAGACATCCAGGCCTCTCAGGAAAAGTCTGAAGTCTACTCAAGGATGGAACCTGTCAATGACTGAGACATCCAGACCTCTCGGGAATAGTCTGAAGTCTACTCAAGGATGGAACCTGTCAATGACTGAGACATCCAGGCCTCTCAGGAATAGTCTGAAGTCTACTCAAGGAGAGAACCCCACAATGTCTGAGAAACATCCAGGCCTCTCGGGAATAGTCTGAAGTCTACTCAAGGATGGAACCTGTCAATGACTGAGGCATCCAGGGCTCTCAGGAATAGTCTGAAGTCTACTCAAGGATGGAACCTGTCAATGTCTGAGACATCCAGGCCTCTCAGGAATAGTCTGAAGTCTACTCAAGGAGAGAACCCCACAATGTCTGAGAAACATCCAGGCCTCTCGGAAATAGTCTGAAGTCTACTCAAGGATGGAACCTGTCAATGACTGAGACATCCAGGCCTCTCAGGAAAAGTCTGAAGTCTACTCAAGGATGGAACCTGTCAATGACTGAGACATCCAGACCTCTCGGGAATAGTCTGAAGTCTACTCAAGGATGGAACCTGTCAATGACTGAGACATCCAGGCCTCTCAGGAATAGTCTGAAGTCTACTCAAGGATGGAACCTGTCAATGACTGAGACATCCAGGCCTCTCAGGAATAGTCTGAAGTCTACTCAAGGATGGAACCTGTCAATGACTGAGACATCCAGGCCTCTCAGGAATAGTCTGAAGTCTACTCATGGACGGAACCTGTCAATGTCTGAGGGACATCCAGGCCTCGCAGGCATACCTGGAGTCTACTCAAGGAGAGAACCCCACAATGTCTGAGAGACATCCAGGCCTGGATGTCCGGCTTCAGTCAAACCTAGAGTAAAAGTAAGTAATCAGTGCATTACCGCTACCCCTGTCATCCTCGCAGTGTGGCCTATCCTGTGTGGCCAGGAGCCCCTGAGGTATCATTCACCGGACCTAAACTGATGCAATGCTGTGGTCTGCAAACTGCACAGATGCAGCCCCCCCAGTCAGCAGAAAGCAGAGCAGCTAATGCAGCAGACAAATTAAACAGTGATAAAGTGCCCAATTCACTGCCCACTGCTTTGACGAGCCCCCACCTCACACATGCAGTGTGGCTGACAGCACGGTGCCTTTAACCAATGTCCAATCATCTTGCGGCTTAATGGAAGCCTGGGGGATACTGGCCATGAACTGCAGTCCCTGTGCTACTGCTCACACTTGTGCCTATGAGGGGAGGGCCTACTGCAGGGGAGATGCCAATCCTTTTCCCAGTTACCGGTCCAGTCTGTGCTGTTACCTGGCGTTTGTGCCTCTCTCTGTCTCATGGCCAGCCACCATCATATAGTGACATCACCACGGGCATCTGGTGCCCACTACCTTGTAATATATGATGCCCTTCACCTTGACTTCTGGTGGGTACCACTTCACAGCATCTGATAGTTCCCACTCCCTATCTGGTGGCCACCCAAGCTCAACACGTATTGTGGTCGCTCTACACAATACAGTAGCCGGGGCACCCTGGCACACAGAAGACATCCTTGATAGTAGATGACAACTATTGGCATATGATGGGCATCCATGTTATGTAACTTAAGCGCCTTGAGACTCCTTGAGGGTGATTTGCAGCTCTTTATCAATCCTGATTGATTGATTAATTGACTGTGATACAGTCAAGCAAAGTAACACATTTGTATAAGGTAGAATCAAGTTTATTTCACCAAAAACAAAAATTGATATTTGGACATACAATATTTTCTTTGATGTTTTCCATCAAAAGTATTGTACTTCCATAATATTTATTGCTAACATTTAAATGATGATTTGGCCTCATTCAGCAGAATTCAGGGGCCCTTTCTGCAATAACTCTTATTTGAGATCCCTGTCTCTGGTCCACCAGGCTCTGTTTCAGGTCATTCCTGGCCATCTTTCTCACTGTCCTGCCAGGCCTTTGTGTTCGGCTTCATCAGCCCTGGTGGTGGTGTCTCGAGTTAAGTTTATGAAGAAGGGGGAAGGCATTTTTGTTCTTAGCTGCTAAGGCCTGGAATTGCTTATCCTGAACCTCCGGATTCTTCCTTCTGAGGAAACGTGCCATAGGAAGCTGAAAACTTGGCTTTTTTCTTCAGCTAATTAGGCTTCTACTTTCCATTCGGGTCATGCTGCTAGACTTAGTGCCACGACACTTGTTCTGCAGCTCTGCGCTTTATGAAACCCTTATTCATTCATTCATTGTGCAAGTGGAGGCAAGTTATGATCTATTTAAAGACATGATCACTGTGTAGTATGGTCCAATATTGCCACTGAGGGGTTCTGGTAACATCATAACCCACAAGGACCACATTATACATGGTACCCATTGTGCATGTTTATAATACACGTTGAAGTGTTTAACTTGAGGTGATTCCACGTCATCCATTGATGCTATTGATTTCTGATTTTCCTATGTGCTTCGGGTTTCCCAGTTTAACAGATATCTCCTTGTTGTCCACGTGGATTGGGCAGGTGAATTCAAAACTATTGATATGTCTTGTGGTGTTTTTGTGTAAATCTTGAAAAGCAGAGATGGGAAAACAGATCCTTGTTGAACGTCTGATTTTGAGCTGCAAGAATCTGATGAAAAAGTGCTATATGGATGAGATATTGGGCCTGATTCTAACTTTGGAGGACGGTGTTAAACCGTCCCAAAAGTGGCGGATATACCACCTACCGTATTACGAGTCCATTATATCCTATGGAACTCGTAATACGGTAGGTGGTATATCCGCCACTTTTGGGACGGTTTAACACCGTCCTCCAAAGTTAGAATCAGGCCCATTGTCTAGGTAAGAATAAATCCAAGGATGATGCCGGGGATAATGACTTTTCTGAGCCATAGAATTTAGGTATTCTGATGTACTGTGTCAAAAGCTGAAGAAAGGACCCAGGAGCAGCAATGCAGCTATCTGCAAACTGTCCACACCTCATGTTATAGGTTGTGAAATCCTCTTTCAAATCGCGTCCATGCAGTGCTTGTTTGTAAACACATAAGTGCCAATGGCCTCGTCAGGAAGAACAGCTTGCATCACCCACTGCCCTTGCCTGTGCTGCCAAAGACATAGCAACACAACTATGAACCATCACATTCCTGCAAGTATGATGGTTCAGACCATTCCAGGCCTTCAAATCCATGGGAGTGGCTTTGGTGGCAAGTATTAGTCATTTTTAATGTATATTGAATTAATAAACAATTGTTGTGCGTTTATCTCTAAAGTGAACAAACAGCGCCACCATGTGGCAGCCTGTCATAAGTGCCGGTGTTGGCAATTAAGTGCAATCTACCAATACTCAATGATACCCAATTTATTCCTTCATCCCACCGATTGAAGGAAATCATGTGAATTCACATTTCACCCACTAATGATTGCATCTACCACCTATTAATTAAATGTACCACAAAGAAATTGGAGTAACTCTTATTGAAGTATTGTTACTAGAAATGCAAAAGGCTTGTTTCTCCTGGTGTCTGACCCCGGCCTTCCTTTCTTTGTTAAATTTCAGAATAAATACAAGTCCAGACTAAACGGAAGTCCAGAGGGTCAAGCCACCGGAAGTACTTCTCCAGCTACAATATGGACACAATGGATCCACCATCAAACCAAGAACAGGAAGTTGACACGGACCCTCTTCTGATTGGTAAACTCGCCTCTTCACCTCTGTCTCTTTTTGGTCTTACTCGCCATTGGAATTATGGGCAACCCTTGGAATAAGGAATAAAGGAAAGCGTGGAGACCCTTACATCAGAGTCTTTAATGAGGCTAAACTTCTAGTTACAGATTATTTATGATGGGAGCTCTGTGATGGTACACACCATTAATGGGAAGGGGGAGCTGGTGGCTGGCAGTGTGTACCATCCGACTGAAGTTGAGAGGGGGGTGAGGAGAGAGAGGGTTAAGCAGAGCAGGGAGGGGACAAAAACAAAAGAGAGAGGGGGCAGACAGAGTGAGAGAGGGGTGAGTGAGAGAAGAGACGAAGGAGAGACAAAAGAGAAAGCCAGGGCGAAAAGAAAAAAAGGGAAGGTAAAAGAGAACGATAAAGGAGATAGAAGCGAAGGAGAGATGGAGAAGAGAAAGAGAGGGGAGCCTCTATTTCTCCTCTCTTGTCTGCTGGGTTAGCCCAGGCTGTCTGTTGATCAGGGCCAGGGCCGGCTTTAGGGTGGTGCAACCTGTGCAGCCAAACTGGGCGCTGACCTGAAGGTGGAGGCACTGACCTTAGGGGGAGTACTGTGTTTAGCAATAACCTAAGATTTAAAAGCACCTGTTGCAGAGTTCCTTGGGTGTCCAGCTTTCAGGCAGCAAAATAAATATCAAGATAACTCTTGTGATTAATGTACCTGCTAGAGAGACGGAGTTTTGTCTATGTCTTCCTGCTGCTGGTGTCTCCTCGTTACTGTGTCCCTCACCTGATGCCCGTTTCTCCCATTCCTGGAGACCAGGCAAGTCTCTCTTTCTCCCTTTCTTGGTGACCCTGCCTCCCAACCCTGGTGCCTGTGTGTGTCTGTCTCTTGGTGACCCTGCCTCCCAGCCCTGGTGTCTGTGTGTGTCTGTCTCTTGGTGACCCTGCCTCCCAGTCCTGGTGCCTGTGTGTGTCTGTCTCTCCCTGTCTTGGTAACCCTGTCTCCCAGTTCTGGTGCCTGTGTGTGTCTGTCTCTTGGTGACTGCGTGTGTGTCTGTCTCTTGGTGACCCTGTCTCCCAGCCCTGGAGCCTGTGTGTGTCTGTCTCTTTGTGACCCTGCCTCCCAGCCCTGGTGCCTGTGTGTGTCCGTCTCTCTCTATCTTGGTGACCCTGTCTCCCAGCCCTGGTGCCTGTGTGTGTCTGTCTCTCCCTATCTCGGTGACCCTACCTCCCAGCTCTGGTGCCTGTGTGTGTCTGTCTCTCTCTATCTTGGTGACCCTGCCTCCCAGCCCTGGTGACTGTGTGTCTGTCTCTTGGTGACCCTGCCTCCCAGCCCTGGTGCCTGTGTGTGTCTGTCTCTTGGTGACCCTGCCTCCCAGCCCTGGTGCCTGTGTGTGTCTGTCTCTCTCTATCTTGGTGACCCTGCCTCCCAGCCCTAGTGCCTGTGTGTGTCTCTCTCTTGGTGATCCTGCCTCCCAGCCCTGGTACCTGTGTGTGTCTGTCTCTTGGTGGCCCTGCCTCCCAGCCGTGGTGCCTGTGTGTGTCTGTCTCTTGGTGACCCTGCCTCCCAGCCCTGGTGCCTGTATGTGTCTGTCTCTTGGTGACCCTGCCTCCCAGCCCTGGTGCCTGTGTGTGTCTGTCTCTTGGTGGCCCTGCCTCCCAGCCGTGGTGCCTGTGTGTGTCTCTCTCTCGGTGACCCTGCCTCCCAGTCCTGGAGCCTGTGTGTGTCTGTCTCTTGGTGGCCCTGACTCTCAGCCCTGGTGCCTGTGTGTGTCTGTCTCTCTCTATCTTGGTGACCCTGCCTCCCAGTCCTGGTGCATGTGTGTGTCTGTCTCTTGGTGACCCTGCCTCCCAGTCCTGGTGCATGTGTGTGTCTGTCTCTTGGTGACCCTGCCTCCCAGTCCTGGTGCCTGTATGTGTCTGTCTCTTGGTGACCCTGTCTCCCAGTCCTGGTGCTTGTGTGTGTCTGTCTCATGGTGACCCTGCCTCCCAGCCCTGGAGCCTGTGTGTGTCTGTCTCTTGGTGACCCTGTCTCCCAGTCCTGGTGCATGTGTGTGTCTGTCTCTTGGTGACCCTGCCTCCCAGCCCTGGTGCCTGTGTGTGTCTGTCTCTTGGTGACCCTGCCTCCCAGCCCTGGAGCCTGTGTGTGTCTGTCTCTTGGTGACCCTGCCTCCCAGCCCTGGTGCTTGTGTGTGTCTATCTCTCGGTGACCCTGCCTCCCAGCCCTGGTGCATGTGTGTGTCTGTCTCTCCCTATCTTCGAGACCCTGTCTCCCAGCGCTGGTGCCTGTGGGTGTCTGTCTCTCCCTATCTCGCTGACCCTCCCTCCCAGCCCTGGTGCCTGTGTGTGTCTCTCTCTCAGTGACCCTGCCTCCCAGCCCTGGAGCCTGTGTGTGTCTGTCTCTTGGTGGCCCTGACTCTCAGCCCTGGTGCCTGTGTGTGTCTGTCTCTCTCTATCTTGGTGACCCTGCCTCCCAGTCCTGGTGTGCAAAACTTTACATTTTTTATTTGCTTCCTATTTTGCTTTGTAGATAAGGGACTGCATTTGAAAATAGATTGCTTTATTTAGAAGAACTTACAGACAGGTGGAGTGCTGAGCCCAGCAGGCTTCCGTCCACGAGAGGGGAGTGGATTGAAAAGGACCACAAGTTGAGACCAAGCTCATAAATACTCATTTGATAGGTCAAATTGTGACCCACCATGATTTGGTATTTTGTGAACCAGCCTATTAGTACATGATTATTTGGAGCAGGGGCTGCCAGTGCACAATCAGTCCCAGCAGCGACATCTCGTCATGCTCAGTTTGAGAATCAGTAGCTACAGTGCTGAAGCGTGGACATCTTGAAGAGTCAGTGTGGTGCACACGGGCGCACGTGCCCTCACCTTGACTGTAGTTTACTTTGATAGAGCAAACAACAGCGCTAGAGCCCTGGACACCGACACATAGACCCTCATGCCAGTGGCAGCAGCACTCACGCATGGGGCACACATGCAGCGAAACAGTCGGTTTGACATGGCCTGTCCTCACTGCAGCAATCAGGTGTAAAGATGAGCGGGAGGGCACGTAAGTCTCACAGGGAGAGCAATGACTTGCCCAAAGTCCTCAGGCTAAGAGTGCAGGGCATATGGTTCCTCACGCAGGTGGTCACAGATGCTCTAAGAAACAGTGCAGAGGCACACAGACTCGTGCACAGGGGTTGCAGTTACTTTAAGAAAGAGTGCAGAGGCACACACAGACTCGTGCACAGGGGTCGCAGTTACTTTAAGAAAGAGTGCAGAGGCACACAAACTCATGGACAGGGGTCGCAGTTACTTTAAAAAAGAGTGCAGAGGCACACAGACTCGTGCACAGGGGTCGCAGTTACTTTAAAAAAGAGTGCAGAGGCACACAGACTCGTGCACAGGGGTCGCAGTTACTTTAAGAAAGAGTGCAGAGGCACACACAGACTCGTGCACAGGGGTCACAGTTACTTTAAGAAAGAGTGCAGAGGCACACCGACTCGTACATAGGGGTCGCAGTTACTTTAAGAAAGAGTGCAGAGGCACACAAACTCATGGACAGGGGTCGCAGTTACTTTAAGAAAGAGTGCAAGGGCACACAGATTTATGCACAGTGCTCACAGTTACTTTACAAAACAGTGCAGAGGCAAATAGACTCATGCACACTGGTTGCAGTTACTTTAAGAAAGAGTGCAGAGGCACACAGACTCGTGCACAGGGGTCGATGT
This sequence comes from Pleurodeles waltl, assembly GCF_031143425.1. NCBI lineage: Eukaryota > Metazoa > Chordata > Amphibia > Caudata > Salamandridae > Pleurodeles > Pleurodeles waltl. Next base: position 12,841,609 of record NC_090446.1, read on the forward strand.
TACTTTAGGAAAGAGTGCAAAGGCACACAGACTTATGCACAGTGCTCACAGTTACTCTAAGAAAGTTCTGAGCCACACAGACTCATGCACAAGGGTTACAGTTACTTTAAAAAAGAGTGCAGAGACACACAGACTCATGCAGAGGGGTCACATTTACTTTAAGAAAGCGTGCTGAGGCACACACACCCATAAACAGAAGTTGCAGTTACTTTAAGAAAGTGTGCAGAGGCACACAGACTCATGCACAGTGGTCGCAGTTACTTTAAGAAAGTGCAGAGCCACACAGACTCATGCACAGGGGCCGCAGTTACTTTAAGAAAGAGTGGAGAGCCACACAGACTCATGCACAGCAGTCACAGTTAGTTCAAGATAAGATACTTTAAGTGTGTGCAGAGGCAGACACAGACTCATGCACAAGGGTTACAGTTACTTTAACAAAGAGTGCAGAGGCACACAGTCTCATGCACAGAAGTCACAGTTGCTTTACGAAAGAGAGCAGAGGCACACAGACTCATGCACCGGGGTTGCAGTTGAGAATGGAAACAAGTAGGAATCACAGGTGCAGCGACTAGAGCAAAGGCACATTGGTCCCATATTGGTCCTGACACTCTAGTTCTCTTTCTCACATTCTCTCTTTCTCTCTCTCTCTCAGCATTGCTTCTCGGATTTATGTGGGGCATGCTCTTGGTCACCGCCTGTGAGTGTTGCTTGTCTAGGAGATGGTAACACAAAGAGCTGGAACAGACCTATGCCCGGATTTACAAACATTTGACGCAACGCACCAAGTGAAGTTGTTGAGTCGCGTGAAGGGGAGAGAGCAGAGCTGCACCATACTTTCCTGGTCGCTGTACGCTCAGGGCTGTCTCGTGCGAGTGCAGGCACCTGTGCAGCGTAGTGCAAGGGGGCCTGCATTGTGGTCAGGATAGTTTTTGTGCAGGAAGGAGCACCTTTCTTCCAGGATCTTTCTCTTTGTATGTCTGCTGCAGAATGCAGCACACATGCACATAGAAAATAACAAGGAGAAATAATGGTGTTTCTCCTTGTTATGCCAGCTTCAAGTAATCATGCCAATCCGGCACACACCTATGTCTACAACTCTTTGCAAATATGTGTTTACATCAAAATTCATGGGCGGATGTATGGGAACACCCATGCAGAACCCATGGAACTCCTTCCTGGTGCAAAGTAACGCAAGGCAGTACAGTGCACTGCATTGTGTTATTTTGTCATTTTATTACAAAGCAACACAACTCTCAATATTTGTGTTGTTTTGTAAATACCAAACTGGATTTTGCATTGGGTCTGCATGAAAAATTGATGCAAACACTTTGCAAGACCTTTGTAAAACTAGGCCTTTGGGGTGCCTAGTGCCAACGCAGGCACCAGTGTGCCATAGTGCAAGGGAGCCAGTGGTATGGTCAGGATAATTTTTGTTTAGAAAGCTATATCTTCCTGCACAAAAACTATCCTTGGAGGAGTTCCCTCTTTAATGTCTGCAGTAGCATGCATCATGCATGCGAAGAGGAAATAAGGAGGAGAAATAAAGATATTATGGATCTGCGTCAAGATCTAGGGGTGGATGCGCAGGAATGCCCATGCACCACCCATAGAATACCTCAATAACATAAATTAATGCAAGACAGTGCAGTGCACTGCGTCGTATTACATTTTTATTTAGAAAGCAACGCAAATCAACATTGGGATTGCTTTGTACATACCAAAATGGATTTTGGATCTGGTCTGCATCAAAAAAGTGACGCAGACTTGACACAAAGCCTTTGTAAATGTGGGTCTTAGTTTGCAGAACTTGGGTGCCTTTTTACGAGTCTGTAACGTAACGCGGGAAATCACCTTGCTGCGTTACAGGAAAAGGCAGGGAATGCTCCTGTGCAATACAGATCCTTCCTTTTTCCAAGTGCTGGCGCACAATGGGCTGCTTATTGTCAATGCAGGCACCCTTGCACAGTGGTGCAAGGGGGCCTGCGTTGCATGCAGGATTGTTTTTGTACAGGAAGGGACACCTTCCTGCACAAAAAACAATCCTGAGAGGCATTTTCCTCTTTCGAGGAAATAACAGAGAGAAATAAAGATATTTCTCCTCGTTACACCTCCCCAGAGAAGGTGTATCTTTTTGGCATATTCCAAGGTCTACCACTCCTGGTAAATCTGGGAATGCATCACGAAGCATGGAAGCTGCAAGGGAATACCCACGCAAAACCCATGGAACGCCTTCCCAGGGCAGAGTAAGGCAATGCAGCCATTTGTGCTGCGTTGCTTTCCTGCAGATTTATGGAGCCACTCAGGGCACGCAAAGTGGCCTTGCATGGCTTCATAAGTCTCTATTTTAAGTTGTTTCACGCTTGCACCACGTGGCGTGGTGCAAGCGCAATGCAACAGGACTTATATATACGCCCCTTGGTTTTACAATGGTTTTTGTGTGAAGAGTCGCAAGGGAAAGGCAGAATAGATGAACAAAGTAAGGGGAGCCGCAGCTCTTTGGAACAGCTATTGAATACACTGCAACCCTTGGGGCCACATACACACAACAGTGGCTTCCAGCTTATGGGTCACCCACCTCTTATGCACCCAAGCACTACACATGCACATCACACGCAGCCTGGTGGGCCTCAGGGGGCACTGCCGTGACAGACTACACTGTTTCACACAGGGAGAGCTGGTTGGTGGTTTCCCTACCCAAGTGAGGATACAAATTCTTGTGTCACACAACATTTAATCCAACCATTAGTCCTATCATGGTCGCGGGGACTGTAGTCACATATGTCAAAAAGAGTACCGCTTTGGGTGCACCTCCATCAGGGAACACAGAGAACAGACACAACCTCTAGAGCACCTGGCTGAAGACTTTTGACGAGAACCTCTGCACAGGAAAACATATAGGGCACAATGAGAAAATGGGGAGCAGGATGTCACACGGAAACTGTGGCAGGGACCTTCGATGGTCCAGTGACCCAGAAAGAGAGTCTTGAACCGGATCGTCCCAGGGATTCAAAGGGAGTCAACAGGGACATTTCATGGTTTAGGATGCATCTGTAATGTGTCACACAGGCAGTGCCACGTGAATCAACACATGACATTTACTCAATAATACAAGAAGATTCTCAGAAGAACCCAAGAAGTCCTAATGAACAGGCTTCCTGGGACTCAAACCATTCAGCTTCTCTGCAGCATTGGCACAGACTCAGTTGTTTGCATGTGTGCGCAAACATGAAACAGAACAGCCCTTAGATTTGCATAAAAAGTATATTTATCAAGCATCTCAAGCCAAGGAATAATATCTTCTAGGCCTCCCAGTGTGTTCCCATCTTCTGAACAATAGATACCAACTGTAACGTCCCTCGCTAGAGGAGCTTTGAAGACTTGCAAACAGTCATCACTGGGTCACGCTGCATGGCCAACCCACACATTATGGTGACTTTAAGCTTGGATTGCGTGATGACCTTATTGGGAACGGTCCTCAATTCCTTCATCATCTTTATGAGCTTTAGATGTTGGATGAGAAACCGCATGCAACACACTCTTGAGCTCATCTTGATTTTCCTGCGATTGTCGAATATCAGCAGTGGGCCTCTCCTGACCACAGATCGTGTCTGCATCCTCACTTTGGTCTGCAACTCCGAGCATCGCGCCTTCTACAAAGCCTTTAGGTTCTTCATATGTGCATCATCGTCACCAGCTTTTGGTTCTCCGCCTGGCTCTGCATCTTCTACTGAGTAAAGATTGTGAACTTTCAACATGTGCTCCTCCTCTGGCTGAAGGCCAAGATCCTCAGGTGTTGCCCTGGAGGTTTCTAGGGTGGATTCTGGTTGCCCTGTTCACCAGTCGTCCAGCGCTCACAGGGATCACGGTGGCGCAAATTAACAAGACGGATCTTGAAAACCGGGTCATCTAGGTCTATAAAATGAGCTTCAGCCTTTCCTTCCAGATCTACACTGGGGTTTTGGATTTTGCAACCACTTCTTGTTGTGACACTTCCTGTTGTGTTGATTATCACATCGCTCTGCCAACACGTCAGACACATTGTACTGAATGAAGATGGGTTCACCAGCTCACGAATGGATGTCCACGTCAGAGGCACCGGGACATTGTTGTCTCTGGTTCCTCTACTTCTCTTTCTACCTGGCAATGATGCTCAACATCACAGTGTCCTGGGTGCAGGGACAACTCTCATTTCCTGTTTCAGGACTTGTGACTTCCTGCTACTCCCATGTCCAGCATGGATATGAATCCTGGGGAATTCCAAGTTGAAGGAATCCAATTGGAAGATCCTTGGTCATGGCAGAAACCAGCATGGGGAAGACAGGACTGCGCTGCCCACGGTGGGTGTCGAGTCCTTGACCCCGGAGCCTCCTCAATCAAAGTGTCATAACGAAGATATATAGGCACATACCGAGTGCTGGAGTGTTCTCACTTTCTTACACCGTAATATCCTTCCCCTTTTTCATTCTCTAATTTACTCTTTCTTCTGACCCTCAGTACCTTTCTCACATTAATACTTTTAGGGTGCACTAACCACGCTTACTCGCAGGCGCACCCCTGCTTACACTTTGGCAGTATGACTCACAAGCTGAAGACTGCACAGTGATAACAGAATATTGCTAGGATCCTGCACAATACTTTGTGGGTGTTTACTGCATTACACTGAGTGATTGCTGCATACCGATGGGTCATTACTGCACAATGCTTATTGCTAAATGTACCATTACAGTTGGCTACTGGTTAATACTGGGTGATTACAGCACAAAACAAAGTGATTATGGTACAATTTCTGGTAATTACTGCTGGGTACTGTGTGGTACAGCACAGCAACTGGTCATTACTGCATGATACAGGGTGGTACTGCACAACACCCGGTCATTACTGCATGATACTGGGTGGTACTGCACAACACCTGGTCATTACTGCATGATGCTGTATGGTACTGCACAACATCAGGTCATTACTGCATGATACTGGGTGGTACTGCACAACACCCGGTCTTTACTTCATGATGCTGGGTGGTACTGCACAACACCCGGTCATTACTGCATGATACTGGGTGGTACTGCACAACACCCTGTCATTACTGCTTGATGCTGTATGGTACTGCACAACACCAGGTCATTACTGCATGATACTGGGGGGTACTGCACAACACCCGGTCATTACTGCGTGATGCAGTATGGTACTGCGCAACATCAGGTCATTACTGCATGATACTGGGTGGTACTGCACAACACATGGTCATTACTTCATGATGCTGGGTGGTACTGCACAACACCCGGTCATTACTGCATGATACTGGGTGTTACTGCACAACACCCGGTCATTACTGCATGATAATAGGTAGTACTACACAACACACGGTCATTACTGGAGTGTTCTCACTTTCTTACACCGTAATATCCTTCCCCTTTTTCATTCTCTAATTTACTCTTTCTTCTGACCCTCAGTACCTTTCTCACATTAATACTTTTAGGGTGCACTAACCACGCTTACTCGCAGGCGCACCCCTGCTTACACTTTGGCAGTATGACTCACAAGCTGAAGACTGCACAGTGATAACAGAATATTGCTAGGATCCTGCACAATACTTTGTGGGTGTTTACTGCATTACACTGAGTGATTGCTGCATACCGATGGGTCATTACTGCACAATGCTTATTGCTAAATGTACCATTACAGTTGGCTACTGGTTAATACTGGGTGATTACAGCACAAAACAAAGTGATTATGGTACAATTTCTGGTAATTACTGCTGGGTACTGTGTGGTACAGCACAGCAACTGGTCATTACTGCATGATACAGGGTGGTACTGCACAACACCCGGTCATTACTGCATGATACTGGGTGGTACTGCACAACACCTGGTCATTACTGCATGATGCTGTATGGTACTGCACAACATCAGGTCATTACTGCATGATACTGGGTGGTACTGCACAACACCCGGTCTTTACTTCATGATGCTGGGTGGTACTGCACAACACCCGGTCATTTCTGCATGATACTGGGTGGTACTGCACAACACCCTGTCATTACTGCATGATACTGGGTGGTACTGCACAACACCTGGTCATTACTGCACGATGCTGTGTGGTACTGCACAACACCTGGACCTTACTGCATGATACTTGGTGGTACTGCACAACACCCGGTCATTACTGCATTATAATGGGTGCGACTGCACAACACATGGTCATTACTTCATGATGCTGGGTGGTACTGCACAACACCCGGTCATTACTGCATGATACTGGGTGTTACTGCACAACACCCGGTCATTACTGCATGATAATAGGTGGTACTACACAACACACGGTCATTACTGGAGTGTTCTCACTTTCTTACACCGTAATATCCTTCCCCTTTTTCATTCTCTAATTTACTCTTTCTTCTGACCCTCAGTACCTTTCTCACATTAATACTTTTAGGGTGCACTAACCACGCTTACTCGCAGGCGCACCCCTGCTTACACTTTGGCAGTATGACTCACAAGCTGAAGACTGCACAGTGATAACAGAATATTGCTAGGATCCTGCACAATACTTTGTGGGTGTTTACTGCATTACACTGAGTGATTGCTGCATACCGATGGGTCATTACTGCACAATGCTTATTGCTAAATGTACCATTACAGTTGGCTACTGGTTAATACTGGGTGATTACAGCACAAAACAAAGTGATTATGGTACAATTTCTGGTAATTACTGCTGGGTACTGTGTGGTACAGCACAGCAACTGGTCATTACTGCATGATACAGGGTGGTACTGCACAACACCCGGTCATTACTGCATGATACTGGGTGGTACTGCACAACACCTGGTCATTACTGCATGATGCTGTATGGTACTGCACAACATCAGGTCATTACTGCATGATACTGGGTGGTACTGCACAACACCCGGTCTTTACTTCATGATGCTGGGTGGTACTGCACAACACCCGGTCATTACTGCATGATACTGGGTGGTACTGCACAACACCCTGTCATTACTGCATGATGCTGTATGGTACTGCACAACACCAGGTCATTACTGCATGATACTGGGGGGTACTGCACAACACCCGGTCATTACTGCGTGATGCAGTATGGTACTGCGCAACATCAGGTCATTACTGCATGATACTGGGTGGTACTGCACAACACATGGTCATTACTTCATGATGCTGGGTGGTACTGCACAACACCCGGTCATTACTGCATGATACTGGGTGTTACTGCACAACACCCGGTCATTACTGCATGATAATAGGTGGTACTACACAACACACGGTCATTACTGGAGTGTTCTCACTTTCTTACACCGTAATATCCTTCCCCTTTTTCATTCTCTAATTTACTCTTTCTTCTGACCCTCAGTACCTTTCTCACATTAATACTTTTAGGGTGCACTAACCACGCTTACTCGCAGGCGCACCCCTGCTTACACTTTGGCAGTATGACTCACAAGCTGAAGACTGCACAGTGATAACAGAATATTGCTAGGATCCTGCACAATACTTTGTGGGTGTTTACTGCATTACACTGAGTGATTGCTGCATACCGATGGGTCATTACTGCACAATGCTTATTGCTAAATGTACCATTACAGTTGGCTACTGGTTAATACTGGGTGATTACAGCACAAAACAAAGTGATTATGGTACAATTTCTGGTAATTACTGCTGGGTACTGTGTGGTACAGCACAGCAACTGGTCATTACTGCATGATACAGGGTGGTACTGCACAACACCCGGTCATTACTGCATGATACTGGGTGGTACTGCACAACACCTGGTCATTACTGCATGATGCTGTATGGTACTGCACAACATCAGGTCATTACTGCATGATACTAGGTGGTACTGCACAACACCCGGTCTTTACTTCATGATGCTGGGTGGTACTGCACAACACCCGGTCATTACTGCATGATACTGGGTGGTACTGCACAACACCCTGTCATTACTGCATGATGCTGTATGGTACTGCACAACACCAGGTCATTACTGCATGATACTGGGGGGTACTGCACAACACCCGGTCATTACTGCGTGATGCAGTATGGTACTGCGCAACATCAGGTCATTACTGCATGATACTGGGTGGTACTGCACAACACATGGTCATTACTTCATGATGCTGGGTGGTACTGCACAACACCCGGTCATTACTGCATGATACTGGGTGTTACTGCACAACACCCGGTCATTACTGCATGATGCTGGGTGGTACTGCACAACACCCGGTCATTACTGCATGATGCTGGGTGGTACTGCACAACACCCGGTCATTACAGCATGATAATGGGTGGGACTGCACAACAACTGGTCATTACCGCATGATACTGGGTGGTACTGCACAACACCAGGTAATTACTGCATGATACTGGGTGGTATTGCACAACACCCAGTCATTACTGCATGATACTGGGTGGTACTGCACAACACCTGGTCATTACTGCACGATGCTGTGTGGTACTGCACAACACCTGGACCTTACTGCATGATACTTGGTGGTACTGCACAACACCCGGTCATTACTGCATGATAATGGGTGCGACTGCACAACAACTGGTGATTACTTCATGATACTGGGTGGTACTGCACAGCATCAGGTCATTACTGCATGATGCTGTATGGTACTGCACAACATCAGGTCATTACTGCATGATAATGGGTGGGACTGCACAACACCCGATCATTACTGCATGATAATGGGTGGGACTGCACAACAACTGGTCATTACTGGATGATACTGGGTGGTACTGCACAACATCAGGTCATTACTGCAAGATACTGGGTGGTATTGCAGAACACCAGGTCATTACTGCATGATACTGGGTGGTACTGCACAACATCAGGTCATTACTGCAAGTTACTGGGTGGTATTGCACAACACCCGGTCATTACTGCACAATGCTGTGTGGTGCTGCACAACACCTGGGGCCAGATGTATCAAGCGTTTTTGCATTCACGAACGGTGCGAATGGCCATTTGCGAATGCAAAAATGCCTTTCATTATGTATGAAAGGCATTTGCTATGCAATTTTAAGGAATCGCTAAAATAGCGATTCCTTAAAATTGCGAGCCCATTTAGAGAAATCGCAAATAAAGAATCCTTATTTGTGATTTCTTATGCACATGTATCAAGCTTTTCCTTAATGCGAATTGGGCATTAAGGAATCGCAATTACCACCAAGTAAAACTTGGTGGTAACCATGTGCAAATTTTAAAAATGCATTAAAAATACATTTTTAAAATTTACATGTATCACACACATTCCCCTTTGACATGTCTGGGCCTTACATGTCCTGAAATATTTTTTGGGGTGCAGCAGAGTGGGCCTTGGGCCCCCAGGACGCTGGGGTTTTGCATTTCCTAAGTTGCGAATTCCAGTTAGGGATTTGCAATTTGGGAAATGCAAATAAATTGCAAATATAGGCCTACAGGCCCATAGGTGCGAATGGGCTCTTAATCGCTATTTGCGATTTGGTATTAGCATTTGCGATTTATAAGAAATTGCTATTACCGAATCGCAAATATGATACATGCCATTTTGCGAATCAGAAATAGCGATTTCTTAAAAATCACTATTAGAGAATCGCAAAGTAGATTCTTCATACATCTGGCCCATGGTCATTACTACATGATACTGGGTGGTACTGCACAACAGCAGGTCACTACTGCATGATACTGGGTGGTACTGCACAACACCCGGTCATTACTGGGTGGTACTGCACAACAACCACTCATTATTGCACGATACTGGGTAGTACTGCACACCACCTGGTCGATACTGCATGATACTGGATGGTACTGCACAACACCTCATCATTACTACATAATACTGGGTGGTACTGCACAACACCTCATCATTACTACATAATACTGGGTGGTACTGCACAACAGCAGGTCATTACTGCACGATACCAGGTGGTACTGCACAACACCTCATCATTACTACATAATACTGGGTGGTACTGCACAACACCAGGTCACTACTGCATGATACTGGGTGGTACTGCACAACACCCGGTCATTACTGGGTGGTACTGCACAACAACCACTCATTATTGCACGATACCGGGTAGTACTGCACACCACCTGGTCGATACTGCATGATACTGGATGGTACTGCACAACACCTCATCATTACTACATAATACTGGGTGGTACTGCACAACAGCAGGTCATTACTGCACGATACCAGGTGGTACTGCACAACACCTCATCATTACTACATAATACTGGATGGTACTGCACAACACCAGGTCATCACTGCATGATAATGGGTGGTACTGCACAACATCAGGTCATTACTGCATGAGCTGGCTGGTACTGCACAATATCTGGTCATTACTTCATTACCTGGCTGGTACTGCACAACACCCGGTCATTACTACATGATACCAAGAAGTACTGCACACCACCTGGTCATTACTGCATGATACTGGGTGGTAGTGCACAATACCCACTCATTACTGCATGACACTAGGTAGTACTGTACAACACCTTGTCATTACTGCATGATACCGGGTGGTACTGCACAACACCTGGTCATTAAAGCATGATACTGGGTGGGACTGCACACCATCCGGTCATTACTGCATGATACCGGGTAATACTGCACAGCACCTGGTCATTACTGCATAATACTGTGTGGTACTGCACAACAACAGGGCATTACTGCATGATACTGGGTGGTACTGCACAACCCCTGGTCATTACTGCATGATACTGCTTGGTACTGCATAAATGTAGGTCATTACTGCATGATACTGGGTGGTACTGCACAACACCTGTCATTACTGCATGATACAGGGTGGTACTGCACAACAGCAGGTCACTACTGCATGATACTAGATAGTACTGTACAACTCCTTGTCATTACTGCATGATACTAGGTAGTACTGTACAACACCTGGTCATTACTGCATGATACTGTGTGGTACTGCACAACACACGGTCATTAAAGCATGATACTGGGTGGTACTGCACACCATCTGCTCATTACTGCATGATCCTGGGTAATACTGCACTGCACCCGGTCATTACTGCTTGATACTGCATGGTACTGCACAACAACAGGTCATTACTGCATGACACCAGGTAGTACTGTACAACACCTGGTCATTACTGCATGATACTGGGTGGGACTGCACAACACACGGTCATTAAAGCATGATACTGGGTGGTACTGCACACCATCCGCTCATTACTGCATGATCCTGGGTAATACTGCACTGCACCCGGTCATTACTGCATGATACTGCATGGTACTGCACTACAACAGGTCATTGCTGCATGATACTGGGTGGTACTGCACAATGTCTGGTCATTACTGAATGATACTGGGTGGTACTGCACAACGCCTGGTCATTAATGCATGATACTGGGTGGTCCTGCACAACACCTGGTCATTACTGCAGGATAATGGGTGGTACTGCACAACACCCGGTCATTACTGCATGATACTGGGTGGTACTGCACAATCCCTGGTCAATACTGCATGATACTGCGTGGTACTGCATAACAGCAGGTCATTACTGCATAGTGCTGTGGGGTACAGAATAACACCTGGTCATTACTGCATGATACTGGGCGGTACTGCACAACACCTGGTCATTACTGCATGATACTGGGTGGTACTGCACAACAGCAGGTCACTACTGCATGATACTAGGTAGTACTGTACAACACCTGGTCATTACTACATGATACTGGGTGGTACTGCACAACACATGGTCATTAAAACATGATACTGGGTGGTACTGCACACCATCCGCTCATTACTGCATGATCCTGGGTAATGCTGCAGAGCACCCGGTTGTTACTGCATGATACTGCATGGTACTGCACAACAACAGGTCATTGCTGCATGGTACTGGGTGGTACTGCACAACGCCTGGTCATCACTGCATGATACTGGGTGGTACTGCACAACACCTGGTCATTAATGCATGATACTGGGTGGTACTGCACAACACCTGGTCATTACTGCAGGATAATGGGTGGTAATGCACAACAGCAGGTCATTACTGCATGATACTGGGTGGTACTGCACAACACCCGGTCATTACTGCACGATGCTGTGTGGTACTGCACAACACCTGGTCCTTACTTCATGATACTTGGTGGTACTGCACAACATCTGGTCATCACTGCATGAGCTGGTTGGTACAGCACAACATCAAATCAATACTGCATGATACTGGGTGGTACTGTACAACATCTGGTTATCACTTTATGATACTGGGTGGTACTGCACAACAGCAGGTCACTTGGTGGTACTGCACAACATCTGGTCGTCACTGCATGAGCTGGCTGGTTCAGAACAACACAGAATCAATACTGCATGATACTGGGTGGTACTACACACAGTACCCGGTGATTACCGGGATATGGGACTTATTGATGCATATTAGGCGATAGGGCTAAAGGATGATAAAACTGATGATTGCACAAACGTGCCAACTGTGTGGCGAGTGCTGCATAATCTGTGATATTTACTGTACAATAAAATAATATTACTGCACAGTACTGTTGGATGTAACTAGCTGTACAATAAAGCTATATGATCCTAGGGTTAATGAAACATTTGGTGATTATAACACAGCTTTGGGTGAGTACTGCACAATTACTACTTCACAGTATTGGGTGTTTGTTGTATAATACCAAGTGAATACTGCACAAAATGTTTGGTGATTAAAGCACAATTCTGATTGGTTACCATATAATACAATTAAATAGCTACAGATTACTCTATATTCTGAGAGATGGGTCTTATTAATACATACGTTTAGGGGTGTGTTACCCCAACATAGATATTACAGCAGCTGAAATAGCACCTCTGTAGTTATGGTTAAGTCAGACTTTTTACACAAAAGGAATATTCGTTTTCTTAATACCTTTGGCACCCTTCAAGTAACCTGCCTGAAACTTTCCAAAAACACAGCAACCAGTTTGTTTTCCATGGCAAGTTTCATACAATTTTATGAAGCGAGGGCCCAAAATAGGGGGTTCAAAAATTAGCATTTCCCATTTTTACATCAATAGGATTTTTCTCCTCAGGACAGAAAAACTGTTAAACATAATTACACCAAACTTAGCATGTTATTAGGACTGGACTCAATAAAGTGTCTTTAATTCATTTGGTGTAAATCCGTCCAGTAGTTATTAAAATATTTGTGTTAAAAAACTGTTGCCGTCTGGGTACGAAGAGGTTATATTTTAGAGATATCTGGACTGTTAATCTGTGGATCCTTCGCAGATTCACAATCCACAGAGGATTTGTGAATTGGATTTGTGAACCAATTGAAACAATAAAGGCACTAAATATGACTGAAATCGAACAAGATGAAATATGAATAGAACATAATCCCCAAGCGAGAGAATACTTGCATCATACACAGCTTCATGACAGGAGAGCAATTTGGGATCCCAGACTGAGCTTCAGTGCACTAACACTTTGTCCTGTTTGGGCTGAGTAGATCCATCCAAAATGTATGCTACCGTGCCTTCTTTACTATTTCATGAATCTCTCCGCCTTGATCTCCAAACAATGGGCCTGATTCACAAAGGTAAATTTAAAGTTTTGATCTAAATTTAGACCAAAAGTCTAACTTTCCTGCTTTCGGTATTCACAAAGGTAAAGTTAGACCAAAAGTCTAACTAAGACCAAAAGTCTAACTTTACTACTTTTTAGTATTCACAAAGTTCATGTTAGACCAGAAGTCTAACTTAGACCAAAAGTCTAACTTTACTACTTTTCGGTATTCACAAAGGTAAGTTACAAGTAGTATGTTTATGACTGCACACGGGGAGAAATCTCCACACGTGGGTCAGTGAGAAGATTCCACTCCGCACCCAGAGTGGAATCTCCGCACTCCGGGCAGAATCACCACACTTGGGGCAGATCTCCACCTCGAGTGTGGAGATTCCACCCTGAGTGCCAACATAAAGATACTACTTTTAACTTACCTTTGTGAATACCGAAAAGTAGTAAAGTTAGAGTTTTTGTGAAAACTTAGACCAAAAATCTAACTTTACCTTTGTTAATCAGGCCCAATATTTACACAAAACTCCATGTTGAGCAGTCTGATATGGCCCTCTAAGAGAAGTGTGGCATTAGGTAAATGAAGCCTGCCACTCAACGAGGGAGCCGGGAGCTAGTTTATCTGGCAGCCGGCTGCAAAGGGTGGTTAACTGCTTAGACGGGTGTCACTATGTGAGTCTGAGTGTACTTCTGTGCAACAAAGGGATGGCCACGTGCTTACAGCTTTCTCTCCTACTGCCAAACAGCCAAAGGCCCTCCTATCCTGGTGCACACCACCACACTGGGTTGTTTGAAGCAAAATCTGAGCAAAACCTATGCAGGTATTCCTGAGACCTACAGTGAGAAAAGTGGCTTTGAGATTTAGGCCCAGATGTAGCAAAAAGAACATTTGTGAGTTGTAAATTGAGAGTCCATGCGACTCGCAATTTGCAACTCGCAAATTGGTATGCAATACGGTGTCTCAGACACCGTCTGCGACTCGCTATGGGGTCGCAATGACCCACCTCATTAATATTCATGAGGTGGGTCGCAAATTGCGGCCCCATAGCGATTCTAGGCACTCGCAAACATGGAGGCCTGCTGTCGTCAGCAGACCTCCGTGTTCGTGACTGCTTTATCAATAAAGCAGTTTTTTTTCCTTAAAGGAAAACGAGCTGCACTTAAAAAAAAATCCGAAACCTTTAGTTTCGTTCTTTTTTCAGAGCAGGTAGTGGTCCCTGGGACCACTCCCTGCCCTGAAAACATATTTGTGGGTCCATTCACAAAGTGGAAGGGGTCCCATGGGGACCCCTTCCAATTTGCGAGTGGGTTACCATCCACTTGAAGTGGATGGTAACTGCGACACCATTTGCGACCGCATATGCGGTCGCAAATGGTATTGCATACCATTCAGAATCGCAAATAGGAAGGGAACACCCCTTCCTATTTGCCATTCTGAAATGCATATTGCGAGTCGGTACCGACTCGCAATATGCATTTCTGCATTGGGAAACGCGAATAGCGAGTTGCAAACGGCAATATTTGCCGTTTGCGACTCGCTATTTGTTTCCTGCATCTGGCCCTTAATGATTTGTCATTCACAAAAGGTTGGGAGAGTACTTTTTCCAGACATACTTCTGTAAGTCTTGTGACATTAAACATGTGAATGTGCATGAAGGCCAAGACATGCTTGCAGGTGCCCTTCAGAGAGTTTCTTTAACAATCAGGTCCCTAATTGGTATGCTGCCCTTAATGGCTTTACAGTAACTGTCCTCCAATAATCTTTTAATTTTAAATTATTGGCAAGCCTCAAACATTGCTTGAATACATGACCCCTCAGAGAAATTGTATTTAAAGTTGCGCAGTGGTTTAGCAAAACTGTTTTTAAGAAGGTTTTTTGTGCACATTTTGTCGAAAGAACCAGTCTTGCTTTCAGACTTTTGCATATATTTGCATATAATACTCTAGCATTCTGGGAGCATTCTAAGTAGTCTCAAATCGTTAAATTTTGCAAACATATAAACATGTATTAACGTAGATGACTGTATTTTTCTATAATAATATATATATATCACAGTAAATAAATATGAATACTTGGAAGTCAAGTGTATGTTTATCAACTTATTTAGATAAAAAATTATACATTTATAAACAACACATATGGCAATGTCTGAGCATGTAAATATTACTACAGGTATATACCTATGGATGCTTATATAGTGGGAGTTGTGAAGAATATAAGACAGAACAACTCATGCTGGAACCATGCATGCCAGAACAACGCGGTCAGAACAACCTCGTTGTTACCATTAATGCCTTTACCACGAATGTCTTAACAACGATTTTTCATTGTAAAGGCATGCCTGGTTCTAGCATGCGAACCCCCCAACCTTCACCCCGCCCCTAAGATAATGCTATCCCTACCTCCCACCCCGCCCCTAAATCAATCTTACCCGACCCCCTACCCCGCACCTAAAAACAATCCTACCCCGACCCCCTACCCCTTCCCCTAAAACCGAAAACTACCCCGACCCCCCACCTCCGCCCCTAAAAAGTAAAATTACCTCGACCCACCCACCCCTGACCCTGAAAACGAAAACTACTCCGACACCCCACCCCGCCCCTAAAACCTAAACTACCCTGACCCCCCCACTCCCACCCCTAAAACTTAAACTACCCTGAACCCATCACTAAAAACTAAAATTACCCGACCTCCCCAACACGCCCCTAAATCTACTGCAACACCCCACCCCTCCTCTAAAACTACCCTGACCCTCCACCCTGCCCCTAAAACTACTGCAACCCCCAACCCATCCCTAAAAACCTAAAACTACCCGACCCCCACCCCTTCCCTAAAAACTCAAATTAGCCCTACCCCATCCCCGCCCCTAAAACTACTGTGACCCCCACCCCTGCCCCTAAAAGTTAAACTACCCCGACCCCCAACCCTGCCCCTAAAACCTAACACTACCCCAATCCCAGCCCTAAAACTACAATTACCCCACCCTACCCCTAAAACTACCCCGACCACCCATCCCCACCCCTAAAACTAAAACCCCGACCCCCCACCTCACCCCTAAAAACTGAAATTACCCGATCCCCCACCTCCACCCCTAAAACTGCTGCGACCCCCCACTCCGCTCCTAAAACCTAAAACTTACCCGACCCCCCCACCCTGCCACTAAAAAATAAATTACCCTGACCTCCCACCCGAAAAACTACACTGACCCACCACTTCGCCCCTAAAAACTAAAATTACCCCGACCCCCCAACCCACTCCTAAAACTACAGCGATCCCACTCCTACCCCTAAATCTTAAACTACCTCATACCCCTGCCCCTAAAACTACCCTGACCCCCCACCCTGCACCTAAAAACTAAAATTAGCCTGACCCCCACCCCTAAAACTACCCCAACCCCTCACTCCCGCCCCTAAAAACTAAAACTACACTGACCCCCCACCCGCCGCTAAAACGACCCCATCGCGCTCTTAAAACCTAAAACTACCTGACCCCGACCCTAAAACTACAGCAAACCCCCCATTCCGCCCCAAAAACCTCAAATTACCCCGACCTCCACCCCAAAACCTAAAATGACCCTGACCCTAAAACTACAGTGATCCACCCACCCGGGCCTAAAACCTAAAACTAACCCGACCGTCCACCCACACCCTTAAAACTTAAAACTACCCCGACACCACGCCCCAAAACCTAAAACTACCCCCACCCCGCCCCTAAAAACTTAAATTACCCCGACTCCCCATCCCAGCCCCTAAAAAATGAAAACTACCCAGACCCCCCCCTTAAAAACTACCCGCCAACCCTACCCCAGCCCCATTTACCTGACCGCGTCCTCTCCTGATCCTGAGTCTGTTTACCTCTGCCTTAACCATGCATGGTCGCTGTTCAGGACATGCATGGTTAAGGCAGAGAAAAACAGTAGTTGTTCACAAACCATGGACAACGCACCTGGTTGTTCCTGAGTCGTCGTTTAGGCTGTTTTCCAGTTGTGCATTGCATATAACATTGCATAATTATAATGTGTTTATGTGGTATGTGTGTATGTATACATATTGCTATGTATTTAGATGTGTGGCAACGCCTCTATATATTAATTTACAAATCTTTACTTATGGGAGGGAAGTTCCCTTCTACCCCTGCTCGTACCTTCTCTCACTGACTTATGCCAACCCTCCCCGATTACTACGGACCCCCAAACACCCCTTCTACACTCTTTCCTTCTTTATCCTATTCATCCAACTAACAGACACACATGTCCACTATCCACAGCAACAACTCACATCTTTTCTTTACCAATCCACGACAGTAAACGCATGGTATCTCAACGAGCACTAACTCATTAAACTTACCACAACCAACCCACAAGAAAAGACAACGTTTTAAAAAACTGCTTATACTAATCTATTAGCTTCCTACTTCTAACCTTGGGCTCTGGAGTAGCTTTGACACTTGACACCTTGTCAGGGATAGTAAGCACTATATAAATACAAATTACAATAATCAAACAAGCACTGGCAATGCCAATAGAGACCTATAGGTGCTGGCAATGTTAATGCATTTGTGTACAGGTCTGGGGTGGGGTTATTATTATATACAATGCATTCACATTGACAACGCTATAGTTCCTGGATTACCGAGACCTATTAGCTATGCTCGGCAAATGGAGAGCACAGTCCTACCTGCTGTGAGTTAGATGGAACGGAAGTGTATCTTTGTGGGAGGTAAACAGTTCCCCTCCGGCTATTCTCCGACTGAAACGCCTCAGCAGGACTGCCTCAGTGATGTTGATGCAGCCACACTGTGTAGTTGAGAGGCTTCTGTCTGAGAAGGAAAATTGATCACAAGCCGCTGGGTCACGATGCACTTTGCACTCCAGAAAGAAGTTGTGTTTAATGTCAAAGTTTGCTCGGGCCCTGAGTGACTGTCTCACTCAGTATCTCAACATGGCTTTCTTCTCCTTAATTAGGCAGTCAGTGACAGCAAAGCCTGTGCTGCGCGCATGCGATCAGCTGGCAACAATACACGCGCTAGAAATACAGGCATTCACGTACTCCCAAGAATGTCCCCTTAGAAACTGAAACACTAAAGCTAGCAGTCGCAATGAGTGTGCCGTTCTATTCTTTTTTAAATTGCATATGTGCATCAAATGTGCATTGGAGTGGCTGAAAACATAAGCGCTGAAAACAAACAAAATGAAAACAAGCACTGAACTAGTTCATTATTCATAAGCTCTGCTAAAGACATTTAACAATTCCTGCGACAAAGACCGGCATGGTAATTTTTCCTCGGGAGGCTTCCTGGTGCACCCCTTGGAAGGGGCAGCCTTTCAAGCTCTGGCTACTGAGCAAGATACATGCACAGAGGAGACATCTATACTGGGAATCTGCATTTACTCTGAAGGTGAAGAAGGGCCCTGTAGCTCCGCGGAGATGTAAATATAGTTCAGCGGAGATGTAAATATAGTTCAGTGAAGATGTAAATACAGTTCTGCGGAGATGTCAATATAGTTCCTCAGAGATGTAAATATAGCTGCACGCCAGCTGCTTCCTAGCCTCGGCTGCTGGAAGGGGAAACAAAGCCTGTGCTGCGCTCATGCAATCAGCTGGAAACAATGCATGTGCCACAAATACAGGCGTTCACGCGCTCCCAAGAATGTCCTCTTTAGAAACTGTAACACAAAAGCTAGCGGTCGCAACAAGAGGGCCGCTCTATTCTTTTACAGATTGTATATGTGCATCAAATGTACATCCAAGAACGGAGCGGCTGAAAACACAAGCACTTCTTTAGTTTGTTTCCAGCACTTAAAACAAGCGCTTGTGTGTTCAGCCGTTCTGTGCTCCAGGGCACATTTTTTTGTTTGTTTTCAGTGCTTAACACAAGCGCATATGTTTTCAGACAAAAACAAACAAAGCAAACTCTTGTGTTAAGCACTTGTGTTAAGTGCTCAAAAGAAACAAAAAAATGTGCGTTGAAGCGTGGAGTGGCTGAAAGCACAATCACTTGTGTTATGTGCTGAAAACAAACTACAAAAGTCCCTCACACTAATCTAAAATGGTAGGAGTGGATGAACAGTAGTACTTAGGAAGAGGCATGACACATGCATGCCATTACAAATGAGTAAAATTAGGAGAACGACGATGCACAAAGCACATCAGAAGCTTATGGGTGGGCTGAAGCCCACAAAGCATGTACAACATGCCGATCTTCAAGACAGTGCATGCACGCTGTCTAGAGCCAAGACCTAAACAGAAAAAAGAAATAAAGGCACTCCATTGACAGACCTTTTCATACCATTATCTATTGCAGATTCTCGAATCTGGTTGCAGATCCCCAGATCTGTTGCGCTCTGATTGGCTGGCTTTCTTAGAGAAATTTCTCTTGCGTCCCATATTAGCCATCATGATGCATCAAGGTCCTGCATTGCTGAGGTTGTCTGCTGACAGAGTGCTGGTCACAAAGAAGAGAGGCCTTTCACCCAACTGTGCTAAACATGGCCAAAGGCTGGCGTTAGCTGAGGGCAGGATGCAGGGACCTCATGGATGTAGCAAATGATTAAAAAAAAATATTCACAAAAAAAAACTTGAAAATAAATTGAAGTTATGGTTAGCTTCGGTTATAACATCTCAGCAGGTGTTTAAAAAAATCAGAAATTCACTTAAACACACAGCTGCAACCACTCAAGAGGTGCTGGTAAGGCCAAAAGGGCCCCTGAGTTTGCGAGGGACCTCTACTGGATCCCCACTGGCAGGTCTGCCCCCGATGCCAGTCAGACCCCTTGGATCCACAGATTGATCCGGACTGGTGCTAGTCGTACCACCTTGACCTTCCCTGGCACCGGTCCTGATGTTGATGCTCCTGGTGCCGCCAGCGCCACCCAAAAGGGTCCTCCCAATCCTCATCCCTGATACCGAGCCAGAGGGGCGATGCTGATGATGACTCCAGCTCTGACTGGAGCCATGCCTTTTAGGCCACAGAACGAGCCCTATTCCTACAGTTTGATAGAGGTGCTTCATGTGACAGCGATGCCACCCCCCTCCAAACTGCTTCTCCCTTTTATTGAAGCCCTTACAGATGTCCTGTTTGGGACTTGGTTCGAGCCCAGCACCTTTGAACAGGACTATTGCCCGCCACCGCTACTGTATTCCAGGGGGCCCACAGTTCCTCACGTAACACACTACCACAGGAAGCTTGGTCGTCCAAGCCTCCGAGTCCCCTGCTAATCCTGTCACATTCTCCACTGCCCCACTGGTTAGGGAATCCATGAGGCTGGACACCTTAGGCGTGAAAATGTTCTTTCAACAGCCTAGCACTGTGGTCTGTGAACGCTGTGTGCCTTTTGGACCATTACTCTCGTACTCTATGGGACTTAGTTGCACAGGTGCTGTGCACGGAAGCCTGGGCCATACTTTCCTCAGCAGTTGCTGATGTGAGAGATGCAGGTAAGTTCACGATCAGCTGTGGACTGGATACCAACGACTTCTATTTCTCTGGCTATCTCTGAATAGAGAAGTGTGCTATAAGTACCTGCAGATGGTTACCTACACAGGCGTGCAGTAGAAAGGGGTTTAAGATTAACCTTGCCTTCTGTCTCTAGCAGCCTAACTCGACTTTTACAGAACCATGGCCTTAACCATGACCCAAATGGTACACGTTTTTTGTCAAACAACGTTACTTTCTGAACTATGATGTCTCTAACCATGGAGTTTGCATAAAGAACTTTGTAAGGAATTTATTTGTTGAATGTAGACGATTGAAGTGATTACTGACTCTAACGAGACACCTCAGGGACCATGAAGGGATCAATGACGCCATCTGAGCTGTCAGTAATAATGTCATTTAACATGTCATGAGTGATGTAGTAAGTGAGGTCATAGGCAGTGCACAGCAGAATACAAGTTAGCTTAGTCAACTAATACTTGTGACTTTGTGGTTTTTGTTTTTAAAGGTTCTTTTATATCTCATTTCAACATCTACATCACTTTAACCTTTATTTTTTTCAGTGAATTTCTAGAGTGTTTTAACATAACTTCTTACTAACCAAACTGTAAGGTCACTCTAACCTTTGCTTTTTTCAGTGAATTTCTGTTTTATTATCGCATTCAAACTTGAGCATACACCCAAACACCTCTTGCAACCTACAGCAAACAACCCCACTGTGCTCCTTCTCTGGCCCCAAACCTGTTGCGGTTGCCCAAATCCCATTCGCCCTTGTGCAGCTGCAGGGTCTGGCCCAATTCCCATAACAAGCAGCCAACCCCTTCAATGTGCACAGCATTAAGCCTCAAACCATAAACTTACTTCCAACCCTGCCATCCAACCCCCGTCAGCCATGCTCAGCGGGGGTTGGTCGCTACTGTGTCTAACCCCCTGTATAAGGCCAACCAATGCCGCGCATAGCCTTTGGCCATACACAGCAGCAGACACTAGTCGCAGGGTCGATCTCCTAACCCTTGCCAGTGCCCAATCTTCTCTGTACATGGCACTTGGCTGTGAGCAGCAGGGGAAGGTCTTGCAGACTGGCCTTAAGCCCAGGCCTCCAATATGCAACCAACCTCCACTGTGCATGGCCTTTAGCCAGGTACTGGGGTTGGCAGCTGGGCCTGGGCTTGCATAGGTCCTGTGCCCAAGACCCTACGTGTGACCAACTCCTGCTGTGCACTCCTTTACTCATGCACCATCAACCCACCTTCTCTTCTCCTTTTATTGTCACTTTTCCAGGTACCACAGCATTCCTGCAGTACCAGTCATAAAAGCTTCCACTTCATGGCCTGCGAGTGGAGACATTCAGTAAATGCCTCTTCTCAGGAGCTAGTTTGGTCCTACAGTCCATTAAAGATTCCTGCTTGCTAGAACGTTACACTCATGCCCTCTGGAACTCGGTGGTGCATTTCCTCCCAGGTGTTCCTGAAGACCTTCTCCTTGGTCTGTCACAGGTCGTTCAGGGTGGTCCTGGTGTGGCTAAGTTCACAATTCATGGTGGCTTGGATACCACCGACTCTGCCTGCATAGGCCATTTGCAACATGCTTGGCTACATTCATTTGGGTTCTTGGGCATTGCCCTGTCCTCACCCGATAAACATGCTGCTAGAGGAGACTCACCCGACAGGCTGATTCTGCCCTTAAACACGTAGGGCTACCACTTGCTCTCTGGACCTTTCTACCTGATTTTGCCTGCAGCAACTTTGGGGTTCCTTTCATGGCTTCAGACAATGCATTCCTTTACCGCCAGTCTGTCCCTCCCAAGCAGGGAATACAGCAGTTTCGCAGGAGTGGTGCCCAACTCCCTTCAGCCAAAGTCAACGTGCCGCTCCGTCCGGCATCCCAACCCACCAAGTATCTTTAGCATCCTTAAAGGTTCACAGCCACCCAGTAGGAGGCAGAAATCACAGATTTTCTCCGGGTTGGCAAGAAATCACCAACCTAACCATCCTCCAGATTCTGTGATTGGACTCTAACTTTAAAGGTTGCACATGTTACCGGAGAGGAACAGCATCAGTGGGACGCTGCATTGCGCCACCTAGCAGTGCACATCAGTAGTACGAAAACAGTTTCCGGATCCAGTTTGACGCCTCTGGAATATCAAAAGGTGAAAAGTCCTAATGTTAAATATAAAATACACAATAGGTGCCATTTGTAATATGGTTCAAAACTGACAACTCAGGGTTCTGATGACGTACAAATCATTTGGCTTTCTGCCTGATGGTTTATGTCACCAGAACCAATCAATGGCAATACTAGATCATATAATACAGCTACCCGTTGAAGTTTTCAATATATATCAAACACCATGTTGTGCCTGATTCGTGAGTCACTTCTGACTCGCAAGATTTAAGAAATGAATAAAAGTACAAGCAAAGCAAATATTAAAATGAATTTCTGACCTTGCTAGAATAGCAGGTTGGGTCCAGATCTTCGCACAAGCAGATAAATATGTACCACATACCCAGTGAAGCGTTTACTTTCAAGGGGGGGCTGTTTCTAACATATGTAATATTCGTATTTTTTCAAAAATGCGAAATATGGCTAATTTTAATAATTTAAAATATATATCTAGAAAACAAATATGTTCAATACTTTGGTACTATCTGCACAATTGATATTTTGGTTAAATATAATGTTAAATTTGAAATAGCTATTTTGTTGTAGTTAATATTTTGTTTGTAGTTAATTTCTAAAGCATTTAAGTTGAAATGTATTTTTAAATATTTGAAATAGATTTTGAATTAAACATTAGTAATGAGTTTAATTTAAATTATTTGAATATATATTTATTTGTTGATATTTTGATAGTATATATTTTTGTATTAAGTGTACAAAAAGTTATATTTTGTATTTTAGTAGTCAATATTATGACCTCTATTGTTTTGGTAGGTTGCAGTTTTGTGCTTGAAATGCAGGATTAAAACATTGACAAGCCAGAGGCAGCACAAAAACTCCACAAAATAACAAACCACTTCTTCTTTTCCATCACCCAATCTAAAATGATGCCTATCAGTCCTGATCTCAAATTCAGAGTCAAAATGGCAACAAAGATGTCAGCTCGTCTTCAGTGATGAAGTAGCATTTCTAATGGGATGAGTGCCAAGCCTCCACCTAACATCCTGTAGGAAGCCATATATCCTCAGGTTACAGAGCTCTTTCAAGTACTCTGTCTTTTTAGGGCACTCTGCCCTTGTTAAAAGGTTTTGTATGATGCAGTTTTTCAAACATGTCCCTGTGGATCTAAAGTGAACAGGTTGTGCTGCACGATGGAAACCAGAAATCAGAATTAAAGCCAGTGATGAACCATGAGGCTCTGAAGGATTCCGATTGAATATTATGACTGTACACAAGGTAGGCAGCACCTGTTCCTTACAATTGTTTTGCTACTTCTCTCTGGTATCTGAGCATCAGAGGCCTGAAATTACTTCCTCTTACATGATAAATGCTGCTACCACAGCAACAAAAAAGCCAAACACACCTTGAACTGAACTGAATTGAAAGATACACGCCAAAGACACGATAAAAGCAGGACTTCACAATGCAAAGGGAAAACGTAGCTGGATTTATTCATGACAGCTATGCCTAAAACTTAGAAAAGTGCAACCAATATCAAATAACAGGACTATGTAACAAATATGTGTAAATGTCCTCAAGTCAAAAATGAGATCTGCTTAAACCACTGATCCTGACTTACGTTAAAATATCATACCTTACACAATATTATACACAAGGAAAAATGTTACATAAAAATGTCACATTTCACATAAACGTCATCCAAGAGGAACTACTAAAATAAGTGGGTTACTGCATTCATGAGCATAATAAATTAACACTGTTTACTTTCATTTTATGCAAGTAGGCAATGAGTGCCTGTTCGATGGACAACGAACAACTAGGTGTATCATGTATGTTAAAATTATGTATCGTAAAAAATGTCCTTATTTATTCATTTTCGATATCTTCAACATCACTTGCCTCTCGCAGGCTGCTTCAGGACGGCATAGAAGGATGGGTCATTGGGTGATACAGAGAGAGGGTTATAAGATACATTATTCATGTCTCTTAAACACAGTAGCCTTTGAGATGGCTGTTCACTACAGTGCAAAGGATTGCAATAGACCTGATTGAACTGCTTGCTCCTGGTCAGATTTTCCCTTGCTGTTGTTTCCAGCCTCTGAAGACATCTTGGGTAAATGCTGTATTTTTTAATTCGGGGCCAGATGTACGAAACTTTTTAGCGGTCGCAAATGGTCCAATTCACAGAATCGAGTCAGTTGCGATCACTAAAAAGCACTCTGGCATGTACAAAGCCCTATTTGCAATTCGGTAATCTATTAATGAATCACAAATATGGTCTGTGATTTGGTATTAGGAAGGGGCGTGTTTAGGGCATCCCTTCCTATAGCGACTCGCACTGGCATGTAAGAATGTTGTGCAACAAAATACGGTCGCAAAACATTTGCAGTTTACCTCCAACTTCAAGGTGGTGGTAACCAATTCACATTTCGCAAATGGGAAGGGGTTCCCACCATCCTGCAGTGACCCCAACATCCGTGTGATTTTTGTCACTCAATGGGTCGCGAAGTGAGACTTACCTCATGAATATTAATGAGATAAGTCTATTTGCAACCCACTAAGAATCGCAGTGTGAAACACACTTTCATACATCGCTGTTTGTGATGACCTAATAGCGAAGTGCAATAACTCACTCTTACGTCATCACAAACACAGAGGTAGCCCTCTACCGCCTCTTCTCAGCCTAGATCTTTCAAACAACTGAGGACGATTGAGAAGATTTTTGGGGATCAGCTAGCTGCATATTGGTGGAATGGTCAAGGTGGAAAGGAATCAGCAGGAAAACAAGATCCACCTTGCGAACAGTCCTGGTCACAGCACAGCTACTCAGGAGACAGAGGAATGAGGGAAAGATAAGTCCAAGGCGGCTTTGCTTGCTGGCATCGGGGTGTTGTCCAATGATGCGGTGATGGGAACCGCACAGAAGGTGTCAGAGACACGGAGAATCTCTGCCCATCAATGTGTGCACATTCCACTTTTTGAAATGGAGGCTTCATTTTGATATCATTCACATTTTTCTATCGTCGGCCTTTACTTCCGGGCATTATAATAAGTGTAAGATTATCATCGGCAATTATGCTGATCTCTGGATCCATCTTTATAAAGAAGTGTTTTGGAGCATTGGATCAATCAGCAAAAATGTTTGCAGAGAACAGGTACACAGTGAAGAAATGTTCTTCTTTGTGTAACTGTCACAGACACTGCTTGAGTTGCCTAGTACCACTGGTAACAAGTTATGGCACTTCTGTTGTTTACGCATAAGAAGCTCTCCCGTGTCTTTTTCAGTTGGACATTTTGAGGGTCTTACCAACCTCTTTCCCCAGGTGGGGCTTCCTCTCCTTGCCATCAGCAGACATCTAAAAGTGCATCCCATAATGCACAGCTGTGGCAAGCCCCCAGAGTCCTGGAGCGCCCCAGGGGTCACCACTCTTGCTGACAAGTATGACTCTACATTTATTTCTTGTGAATGGCCACGTAGGAAGTGTCATTGTTCCCAAAAGATTACAGCATTGAAGGACTTCATCCATTCATTACAATACGGCTGTTATTGACAAGTAATCGCCTGTTTAGAACCTTTGCCTGATTGGTAAATTTTCATCAGATGAAAGATGCAACTGTCACCTTGTCCACAATAAAGCGTTTACATATCCGCTCCTTTATAATAAATTAAATGCAAAGCTAAACACAGATATTTAAGACCACTAGCATCCACAAGTTACTGAGATTACGCAACTTGTAGTTATGGCTTGATTTGGTCAATACATGTGATGATGCCTTTAGGTGCAGAAATGCATGTGCAGAAACTACCAGCACATGCACACAAGGTGCTGGGCCTTGCATCTGACAGCACCGGAGGCGCAAGAGGTACTCGGTAAAGTGGATTAGGTGCAGGAGAGCACAAAGGCTGATCAAAGAGACAAGTATGGTAATTTGGGTGCCACTTCCAAATATGTGCCGGCAATGTGCAACTGGGCTGTAGAATATCCACTTGGGAAAACAACTGGGGGTCAGATCCAACCAGCCAAACACCCATCGTTTACATATCCAAGCTACTCTATGCAACCATACACCACACGCAGACCAGAATTCCATGCCAAACTCACGCCTTCAACACTGGCCTGTACTACTTATCAGCAGTGTTCATTCTGACTGAACCAACACATCCTTGATCTTATTTTATCATTACTAAAGGTAGGTATGACTAGGCAAGCTACCGTATGTGTCACTGCACCAATGAAGTCATACGCCACAGGCCACTGCATGGTCTGACCACACCGGAGAATGCCCAGATGAAGGTGTCCTTACTCGGTAAATATACCATGACTAATCCAATGGATGCCTTTGCTTGCAATGTACCTAATGATGGTGACCCAATGGCATACTTCTTCATAGAACTAGATGTTTTCCGTGGCAACAATTCACTAAAGGCCTGACAAACCAATGCTTAATCAAGAAATGCACTAAGTGGCTGAAAAGAGACCAACTGAAAGCCTGGTTAAAGAGCCGTAGCTTGAAAGCAAAACCTTAACACAGCGAGGATGGAGACCACTCTAAAAGAGCAAGTAAGGCTGTGCACTGTTGCCTACCTTCATTGTGAATGATCATTACTCAAAAGAAACCAAGCAAAATAAGAGTATCTACCATATGTTATGATACGTGTATTATTAAAGCGCATTATTACCTGTGACGGTATCCTGGCACTGAGCCGGTGTGTGTGCCTAGCCCTGGCTATGGTAGGTTGGTTAATTGAAAAGGCAGGCCTTCTACTTCTTGCGAAATTTAAGAGAAGGGAAGCAGCCTCTGATGGGAAGTGGAAGATTGTTCCACACTTTAGGAGAGATGTAAGAGAACGTCCGTCCTCCTGATCTGGTTCTCTATTAAGTAGATGTGTGAGTAGGAGTCCTGCAGAGCTGAGGTGTCTGGGTGGTTGGTGGAAGCAGACGTTACTGTCCAGGTAGGTAGGGCTTAAGTTGTGTGGTTCTTTGAATGTGAATGTGTGAGGAGTCTGAAATGAGCGTGTTTGTGTATCGCAAGCAAGTAGGGCTCCTTGAGGTCTGGTGTGATGTACATTCTGTGTGGAAGGTTGAAGAGGAGCCAGGCTGCTGAGGTTTGGATGGTTTGTAGTCTTCTGGTGAGTTGCTTGATGATCCCAGCATAGAGGGTGATCTTGCAGTTTAACTTGCCGGTGACTATGGCATGAGTGACGGTTTTCCTAGTGTTGTCTGGGAGCTACATGAAGACCTTCCTCAGCATCTACAGGGTGTGGAAGCAGGACACAGTAACTGTGTTGACTTGTGGGGTCATGTCTAGTTTGCTGTTGATGCTAATTCTGGGGGTCATAGCGTGGGTGCTGGATCTGGAGATGGGTCTGAGTTCTGCTGGGCCACCAGTCTGGTCCCAAAGTGAGGTGTTCTTGCTGAAGATCACTACTTCTGTCTTGTTGGTATCACAATTGAGACAGTTGGCTCAGTCATGCAGGCAGAGAACTTGTTTCTTGTGTTGGGGGACTTGTGCGAGAGGAATGTTGATGTTGTGTACGTTGATGACGTTTGCTATGGGGGTCATGTATGTGTTGAAGAGGGAAGCGATAAACCTTCAGGCACTTCTCAGATGAGTTTGTGGGCTTCCGATGAGAAAGGTACCAGTCAAACTAACAGCTTGTGTTCTATCCGTTGAGAAGGAGGAGATCCAGTGAAAGGCAGGTGCTTGGATGCCAATCTTGTGAAGGCGCCTAATGAGGATGGGTTGTGAGACTGTGTCAAATAAGGCTGAGAGACCCAGGAGAATGAGGGCTAGCGTGTCTCCTGTGTCAAGGATCATGCGGATGCCCTCAGTGGTGGTGGTGAGAGCACATACATATAAAAAGATCCACTGCTGAGGAAGAAGGCCCTGCCCGTCTAATGTACTTCAACACC
Source organism: Pleurodeles waltl (assembly GCF_031143425.1). Classification (NCBI taxonomy): domain Eukaryota; kingdom Metazoa; phylum Chordata; class Amphibia; order Caudata; family Salamandridae; genus Pleurodeles; species Pleurodeles waltl. The sequence goes on from NC_090446.1 coordinate 12,870,620, forward strand.
AACAGGACAAGAGCAGCATTTTCAGGAATGCTCCTGGCCACATTTTGAGCACTGGGAATATGACTGTACTTTCTGATATGGATAGACAGAGTACTGCACGATGGCATTACAAGTGGCGGCTGAGTCAGTGTGAGCGCCAGCAACACACCAACTGGAAATGGGATCTGCTGGTTGACTTGAACTCCCTGATGCAGTAGAAGTTTCCCCATGCTGAAAATGTGAATGTCTACAAGGGGCAGCCCTCGATGCTTAGTTATATCTCAAACAAACTCAGTACGAGAGAAGCACCATGTCATGTGAGTCTGTTTCAGGATTGCAAGCAATAAAATATCAGTGCTGGCAAAACTGAATATTGCTGCTGGTCCAATAGGACCATGAAAATCAAGCACTGCTGTAAGGCGGGTCTGCGACGGCCTAATGTTTACAGCAGATTAGGACGACGTAATGAGTGAGAGCTGGTGTTACATGTACAGCAGGACACACAAAATCCACCAGCCAGAAAGGACAACAAAGATGTCACTTGGAACAAAGATGTCTGTGGGTAGATGTGTTTTACTTCTAAGGTGTAACTTTTTCATGGGTTTCGAGGTTTATGACACATGTACAGAAAAAAGCTTTCATGAATGGGACCCTTGATGAGGTCGCTTTACCAGTCCATGGTCCCAAGTGCACAATATTCAATTTGGAAAGCATGATTCTCATTACCCATCATCCCAAGTTTCTCTTAGACTATGCTTTTTACACACTGTTTGTATTACCTGTAGGTGTAGATATTATAATATGTGTTTTTTTAGGCTGTTCATCTGTGTTAGTTTTATAAAACGCAGACCTATCATAAGGTGGTGTCCCATGGGATTTTAACATTTGGAATGCATTTACAGTAAATTCTTGTAATACATGCTCTTTTCACTAGCATTCCTACACCTGCAGTAGGGGCTACTTTGATGTCAATGACATGAAGTATCGCCCACACTCACAATGATGGGATAAGCTGCTGAGCCAGTGAAGACCACTGGTCACACTGGTACATGTGTATGTCTCACAGTTGGGAGGACCACCTTGTTTTTGTCGCAGATCTTTTGTTCTGGCTAACATACTCTAATCAGTGTCTCGTCATGCCTAGTGCTACTCTGCTACGTGTGGATCTGTGTTTGCTGGACAAGACGATTGGTGTGCACTACAGAAAGGCATTATTCAGCACACTCATTTGTGGTCATGCATCTGTTATTATCTTTTTTCGCAGCCATCATCATTTGTTCACTGGACTGCAACAAGATGCACTGCATAGATGGTTCACTTGTGTCAATGCAGAGCCATGTCGTAGAGTGTCTTCTGTCATGCATATCCACTGAATCCATGCATTACGTTTCCTTTCTTGGACTCTGCTGTCCTTCACCGTACTGCAGAGTCTTATTTACTCAACTTGTGCATGGGTCTAGGGACCCAAGGAGCATAGCTCTGTGCCTGTTACACAAGTCCCAGGCACATTTGGTTTTGAAGTCCATGTGTGCGGATGTCCTTGCCTAGTAGGCAAGCTCTGCCCTTGTGTAAGGTGGCCATGGTGTATCGCATGTTACGTTCGAACAAGAGGTAATTGCCATGTACAGATGTATGCATGCCTGCTACACTTTGTGATGAGTGGGCTATCCATGTGAATGGACTACAAGCCAATGTCATAGCCAACTAAGCAGTTGTGAAATAAAGATTTTCAGTTTTTGTTGTTATCTACAGCACATGCAAGCCATTCATTTCTCAATTTGGATGTTGCACAGATGGCAGTTTTTTTCTAAAACAAAGATGGGACCCTTATTGGGATGTGGCGTACTTCAGTGCAACCCTCAACCAACACCACTGATACCACTTTCTAGAACTGGCTAAAGGTTTGTTGGATTAGCTTGCTACTGCAAAAGCAGTGTACTAACTTTAGACGTGTGGGGCACATATGTTTGCCAGCCTAGGCATAGAGATCCGTGTACTATGCACAAGAATAGCAGATACGGGTTTGCATCCGGGAGCCATCTTCCGCTAACCTGATCTTCATGCTGGTTGTACAAGTTAGCTTTGGTTAAGAAGATATCTTCACAACTTTAATTCTATGGAGTTTTTTGTTGTGGCGTCACAATTGGTGGGACAATGGCTTACTGATGTCATCATGCGCTCATCATCACTGGTTCCCTGACATTTACAAGTGCTGATACTAACCTTCATGCAATTCCTCATACCTGCTCAAGCTTGTGTGACTACACTTTTGTGGCTGCATATTTGCAACTGCAATCACTCTCGCAATAACTGTGGACACTGTGGTAAAATTTATATTTTTAAGCAGAAATACTATCTCTTAACAGTGCTGCCTCACTACTAAATGCAACATTTTATGTTTGGTGCAAACAGCCGTCACTCCACATCCCTTGATCATGCTCCACTTTGTTTAACTTAACTTGGGCCACGGTGTTGAATCTTTAAAAAAACATTAAAAACAAATTAAAGCTTTCTAAAGCAGCATAATCCCACGTTATTAAATAAAAAACACTCAAACATGATGCTCCTCCTTGAGAAAGGAAGGTTGATAATCATTTTTACATTTGTACAAACCGTGGTAAAATGTTCACCAGAAAACTGGATTAGGGCCCGTGATATCTTAATTTTGAAGATCATATGGAGCCACTGGTGTGGGCCACATGTCCACGTGGGCCTGAACGTCTCTCATGTGAGATCTCTGGTGCCTGATGAGATTGTCGCTTCGATTGTAGCTTTTTCCACATTCAGTGCATTGGTAATGTCTCTCTTTACTATGCGTGATCTGGTGTCTAATAAGTTTTGACATATTACGAAAGCGCTTATGACATTCATTGCAAGTATATGGTCTTTCTTTCATCAGTGCCCCCTCTGCTCCAATCAGATTTTTCGTCTGATCAATGTTTTTCTCAACCTCAGGACTCTGTGGTGGCCCCATTCTCTCTTTGTTAATGTCTCCAGAACACGTGGCCTGATTGTCGCTAACATCTCCTGTGTGACTGACATCTTTTTCGTAGCTGGTACTTGTGAAGGCACTAGGGAACGCCCTCTTCCTCCTGCCACACTCGTCTTCATTGGGCCCATCACACATGGTTTCTTTGACTGTCCCTGAATGGATATTAGAATATGTTTCGCTCATGAAGCCGCTGTTACACAGGGAAGATATCTGCTCTTCCAGTTCATGAAAACTTTCAGACAACTGCCTCCTCGAGTTTGTTCCTTTTGGGGAGCTTTGAAACACTTTTGTTCGAGCTTTTCCCAAAGGAGGTGCCTTTTTAGTACATTTCACAGGCTCTTTATAGTTCCTTTTTCTTTTTGTGGCCCGATCGTCTGTTGGATTAAATGAGAGTTAAACATTGGCTTGCAACATGAAAGAATATGGTTGACATAAAAATAATGATTTTCAAACTAATTACAGGCTGCATCAAAATAACTCAGGTTCTGTATTTAGCTTCAGACTTGAAATACTCATAGTATGATATAACAGTACAATTTATGAAACGTCTCAGTCAAAAATAAATCATAAGGATTTTAATTTCCAAACATTTTGTGAATTGTTGTTCTACTTTTGAATATTGTTTCAACTAGACTTCTCTCTATCTAGTAAAAATGTGATTAAGTACCTATTAATTGCAACTAGTGGCCTTTTAACCACAGATTATTGTGTATCAGAGCTACGCATTAGTCATTCTTTTTAATGCATTTATTGAGCACAAATAAGCAGTAGCTAAAATGCTTTCTTGCTAAAAAAAAAAAAAATACAAGGAAAACTAGATTAGAATATATCTTTATTTAAAGTACGGAAAATCATAGCAGATTTAAACAAGCACTAGCAAAGGCAATGGGTTTTGCCTTTAGGACCTACTGGCTTCTCTTTCAGAGGATGCTACCTACCCCCGGCGACACGATGTGCAGTATGGGCGATAGAGAAAATTAATACATTAAAAGTAAATAAATATGTGAATAAGTAAATAAAAAAAGTACGATTAAGTGGATGGCCACATTTTGTAGGAGCATCACCACACATGCACACCTATAAAAAGACACTGGCACCATTTTCTTCTACTTTACTGATCTGAGACGGGTCGATAAACAAAACAAAATCTAAAATTGAAGTAGCGCAAAAGTGTTTTTTTATGGTGGACAGGCCAGAGGTAATTTGGTGTCTAGTGCCTAAAAAAATACAAATAATTATTATTATTTTTTTTAAAACAGAGCCAGAGGGAAGCAGCTACACTGGCTCTGGGGGGAGAAGAGTGAGAAGCAACATGCAGAACGTGGGTGGAGAGGAAAAGCAGCAAACGGAGGAGAAGCAACATAGAAGGATGTGGAAGAGCACACAAAGGGAAAAGCAGCACGGGGAGCCTGGTGAGGGGAAGAAGCACACAAGCGGAGTGTGCAGCACTTTAGGGAGACAGAAGCATGGCGTGTGTATTTGGAGGGGGTAGAAGCATAAGAAGGAGAGAGCTGAAAAGCACACACACTCATGCAGGGATAAACCAAGAAAGAATAAGTAGATCTCTAAAAGCAAGCAGAGGAACAATAGCAGCCGGCCAATCAGAGAGACGGTAAAGAGGCTATACTCCATGGGTGGGACAATCTTTAGATGGAAAAGCTGGGAGAAGGAAAGTCACTGAAAAAGAAGCAAGCAAATGAGAGTGAAAATAAAGCCAAACAGTAGCAAGCCATGGGCAGGTTTTGTAGAGTTTGCAGCGCCCTATGTTATACTGCGGGTAATAACACTTTACAATAAAATAATGACTTGCATATTCACCATGCTTTCATTTGTCAGTGTTTAGATACGTGACTGCGGCGACATCCAGAAGAGGTGGCTATAAAGGTGAGACTGATTCAGCTGAAAGTGAAGACTACACAGAAGGGCCACGGCACAATCTCCCACATGCAGTAACGTAGCGGACTTTCTTCCACACAATCTGGGGACTTCCTACACTAGAGAGCTACTAGGCTGGAATAACTGCTGGGCTGGTGGCTCTTCTGGAGGCCCCCATTCCAAGAGCCCTCGATTCATGATATCAGATATATTCCGTGTGACAAGGATCTGTCCCGAAGGCATGTTTTGTACATTAGGGTTTGTGCTGGCGAAACAAGGCTTAGCAAGAAAATGGTGTGACCTGGCATCTCCAACTAAACAGATGTGGTTAGCTGCAATGGAGGCTTGAAGGGAGCTTCTGTGGAGGTGGAGATAGCAGTCTGCGAGGGAAGAGGATGCCTGAAAAAATGTGCAAAGATTTGAGGAGGTTGGAGGACTTACTGTGGCCTAGATGGGGAGTTTCAGGCTGCTCCAGGAAAGACCCCTTGTAATAGAATCTGTGCATTAAATACGGGCCGAGGGGAAGAGGTGACTAGATGAGAGATGGCGGCCCAACAGGGCTACTGATGATGGACCATGAGGGCTGTGTACGACTGTATTTAACAAACATGTAGCTTCTAGTGCTTATGTATTTTGCTGACTGCGTAGTTTGTTGTTACTCAAAGAGAAGGAAATAAAAAAAGAATGAAGGTATTCCACAAGAAATAACCTTAAATTATAAACCATATAAACATGGCATCAGCCTTGGATTTTCCAACTCTCATTTGACATCACCATTGGCAACTGAGCCCAGCCATCTTCCAGCAAACAGCCTGACGAATGCAAGTCTATGGACGGGCGAACCCTCAAAGGTGTACATTTAGAAAAACTGCTAGAAAGTTAAAGAAAGATGAGCGCACAGATCGGACACACGCACAGCAAAATAGTGAGGAAAAATGAGGAAAGGTCTAGGGCTGCTACACTGAATCCCCCACCAGGCACCATGTATGCTGCTGGATTAGACACACACTTAGCTTTCCGCTGAAGGAGATGTGCAGGAGACAATGTTCTGCTATTCCTGACGCGCAGGAACTCATTACTTACCTAGAGGGTTACCACTCTGACCTCTCATCTCTGCATTTTGTTGCTTTATTGAATCAGGAATTCCATCTTCTTTTATGATGAATGATACAACTTGTGAGATATTGTCATGGTCTGCATTAGAAAATAACAAGTGCATTAGAAATATGCCTCCAAAGGAACGCCACCCCACATCCACCATTTGCCAAACCCCACAACCAAAACGGCCACTGTTACTGCCAACATTATTATTCTGGCAGCCGACGTCACTATCACAAGGTCTACCACCCAAACAATATCACAACACACAACCGCCAAGACCACCACCGCCACCAATGTAATAGTCACCACCTCCAGCACCGCTGTTGTCAGCTACACTACGACTACAGCCCCACTGCTGAATAAAGTTTTGTGTTTTATTCCCAGTTAAGGATAAAGCAACGCAGAGCGTAAAGCATGCAAGCGCAACAAAACAGAGGAAGGAGTAATGTAAGAATGTCATACTTTTAAATCACTCAAATGACCAAACTTTAAGGAATATTTGTAGGAAGGTATTCATGAAAGAGTGCACAACAATAAAAAGGTTACTGCTTCACACACTAGGAGCTTGGATAGCTACATTTTATTGGTCAGAAATGGCTACTAGGTGGTACATGCACGCAGAACTTCACAGACGTACACATGCACCCTCACCTATGTACAAATGCAACACACTTTTTTTCATTTGATTGTTTATTTGTTGAAGGAGCTTTGTAAAACGCAGGTCAGTGGTGGCATATACACACTCCGAATGAGTAACGTCAAAGAGTCCCAGGCACTTGAGATGGTTCGGTATGGCACTGGTCAACAAAGACTGTTCCAACTGGCCCAAAAATGGTGTACAGCAGAGTCTACCTAGGCAAAATCAGCATTTTTGGACTTGGAGCTCTTGTCCATGAGATGGGGCTGGTCTTAACCTGGTTAAATTTGGACCAGAACAGTCAGAGAACTGGCAGGGAATTTTAGGTAGCTACCCTGTTTTAGACCCCCCTGCCTGTACACACACACACACACCCCACACGCAACACACACACACACACACACACACACACACACCTGAACGCAAGCACACACACACACATACACACATAGTAGGTTAGTATGATAATAAAACATGTGAATTAGCATACATGAATTAAAATATAGTAATAATAATAATGCAAATATGAAAAAAGTGAATAGCATTATAGTATAAAGAATAAAAATACCAATAAAGTTCATTAAGAAGAAACCTAGCCTAAATGTGTTCTCAGATCTGCTGATCCTCGTAAAAGTGCCTCACATACCTTGTTACGACCCACATGACTGGGGTGCTGGCTTTCCACAGGCATGTACCTGGGGCGACCACAGATCCCAGGCATGTACCTGGGGCAACCACAGATCCCAGGCATGTAGTTGTGCAATCTCCCGCTTACTACGTGAGACAAGGATTTATAGGTTTTGTGCCTTTAAAAAGCTTACTACCACTACAGGTTGAGTACTAAAGGCCTCAGTTGGCAGCTGTCTTCTGGTGGCATCACAAACGGCCACAAGAAAGCACCACACTGCAATGAAGTACCTCAAGGATGGTCCTGTTCCGAGGACTGAGGGAGCTTCTGCTGGAGGAGTAAATACCTGCTAATTCCTCACTCCACAAGTGAGTCTTGGACGTCACTATGGAATGCAGAGATTGGCTTAGCCAACCGGAATGTTTACAATGAGACTCCGTCACAGTCTTTCTGAGCTGAATGAAAATGAGAAGAAGCTACTTTAGGAAAATGAGTGCAACAGTTGTGAAGGGGATACGAGTGAGAAGGGGAAAGGGGACTTTGGTCTTTGATCATACCAGTGGGATTAATGACCATTCGATCGCAGGAGTTTTAGTGACTTCAAAATGTTTAACAGGTTCACAATGCTACAATTTGAAAAATGGTTACCAACCTTTTGTGATGATCTTCAAGGTAATTTACTTAACTCCTCACTGTACTCTACGTGTAATACCTTGTTATCATTGCACTCTGCGATTACTTCTTTTTAGGTCTTGCCTACAGACAGCTTTAGCCGTCTGTTGACAAACAGACCGTCTGCACCTCCACACGATGCAAAATCTGCTTTGTCTGTCTCCTTTGCCTGCTCCTGAATTGATGGCGCCCCTCTCTATTCTTGTGTTTGCCCCACCCAGGTGCATGTCAGTGTCCAGTACTTTGACTCAACACATTGTATCCTTTCACTGCTGACGTCAGCCATTGAAGTGCATGAGGGGCTATGTTCTCTCACTCACTTGCATTCTTTCACCCAAACTCTTAACTGATTTTCCCACTCACCCTCACCCTTCTGAGTCCGCTTGCCTCCGAGATCCCACTCCAGCCACTTAGCTCGTTTTACCGACCTCTGGGGTCACAAGTGGCCATCTTTGATTTTGCAGCAAGGTCTATGCAGAATGCAAGCTGCTGGTCTTGGAACTGAGAACTGTTTGGCAGCAAAATGTCTCCCTCATGTGTGCATAAAGCACTTTACTCTTGGTTACGAGCATAGAAAAAGCCTGCGCTACTCTTGGACCCTTGTTACCGCAATGTATGTATAAACTGCAGCACCCTGAGCCATGAGAGTATACACAGCATGGCCAGAGGCTTTGTTACCGCAATGCACGAATAAAGTGTACACTATGGTGATGAGACACCCAGAGCAGGTCAGCCTCTGTGCACACAAGTGGATCGCTGCGCTTCAGGTGTGGTGCGCAAGTGGGGTTGGGAATCTATCAGTCACTGCAGTCAGCTACACCACTGCCTTGACAAACTCCAAGTTAGGTCTGCATCTCCGAGGCAGAGCGGACCACAGACTTTAGTCCTGTACGCGTTATCTGCCCCTGCTGAGATTCAACTGTAGCCATCAAGCCTGCACACCAATGTGGACAAGGGTACTTTTCATCTGAATTTGGGTACAATATATCAAATGGAATATATCAAGTGGCATTTTAATGCTACCTGCCTGTTTCTGTGCAGTGAATGGTTTGCACTACTGTCCATGCGTGGGATTAGATAAACTGAATAGGGTAGTGGTTCCTAAACTTTTTACTTTTGAGGACACCTCACATTATTATTATGGGAACCCAGGAACCCCAAGTCAATCATTATTGGAAGCCGGAGACCCCGGTTAAAAAGTGTCCAGGGTTTAAACTGCAAAACAATACACAAAAATACAGAAACAAGCATTCCATCAAGCACATACACAAATGACAACACATTGTATTTAATTTGCAAACAAATCTAAGTAAGAAAAAAAGGTTAATTGAAAAGCTGGAGCTTCTCTAAACTCAATTGAAGCCAATTATCGTCCATACTATATCCCGTTCGATGCCCTTCGTTGCTGTAATCAATCTGAGGATGCTAATTAAATTTTTAGTCTTCAATTTCAAAATCCTGGACACTTACAGGATGTTTTAAAATGTACAATTGTACATTTAGCCACTTTATTTATATACACGCTTTATGAATCAGTGCATATTATTTAATTTTCTAAACAGTCAGGGACCCCTGGAGGAGGCTTTGCGGGCCACCAGGGTCCCCGGACCACCGGGTGGGATCCCCTGGAATAGGGAATTTCTCATTTAGACCTTTGTGTTGTTATTGTGATGTGTGTGTCCACTGATGGTGCCACGGTGTTGTAGCGCTTTCTATTTAGCCGTGCCTGTGAGAGGTGCGGGAGGTGTCACTTTGCCTAGAATTGGTGGGGATGTGGTATTGATAATTATCCTCACCCAGTAAAATGGAGTTTTTTTTAAACTTATGTTTACAGAGGAGATGTTCTAAATGTTATCCCTGCCCAGGATGGCGGAAGAGAAGGTGTTTCTCTGGTATCCTTTTCCAGAAGGAGCGCTCACATGTCTTGAGAACCATTAAATTGGGTAAAAGCAACACCTGGTGTTTGTAGTGTGTATTACCGACAAGCATGCACTATGTAAACATGTGATCACTGTTACTACTGGTGGTTGCTGGTGTTATTACGGGTGTTCCTACACTCACTTTCCATTATAGTGCTTACTGGCTGCTGCCCTTGCATGGGAAGGCGGAGGAGCGTTCTTGTTACGCACTTTCTACCCTTCTGCTGAGGGATTCCCAGCCCACTTCTGGGCACTTGTGTGCACCGCTTTCCATCTGGGGGAACTTGGCCAAGCCTTCTTTGGAATATTTTCTGTTCAGTTTTCTCTTGGGATGTGCACTTTGTCTCACCTTCCTATTCTAGCCATAGTGCATGTTTAGTTTCCTATTTACACTCTCACAACACTTAATAGTAATCCTTAATTTCAATGTACACTGCTCCTGAGAGGGTGGGTGCTGCTCTAATCCCTATTGTCAGCTACGTCCGGGGACATAGGTTAGGTGGACTCTGCCCCTCATGAGTCTGTTTCTCTGCTCACCTTGATGTCATGCGGTGTGGATTGCTGCCTGTGCCACAGGAAACATTACTCTGGAGATGAGAGCTAAGCAGCTTGATACCTCGCACCTGTGGGGTGTCCTCCCCACACGCCGCGCCTGTACACCGGCTACTTTTCAAACGGTGAAGACATCAATTCCTACACAGTAGACCAGTGTCACTGGATCTGTCGGTCTAAAAACAAATTTTGGGCACACGAGGATAACCCTCAAATCACTCTAATACCTTCACAACCTAGAAGATATAAAAACACAGGTTGTAGGTGCGTCCGGGCACACGGGAGAATACCATACCAGCCACAGGCACTCCTCCAAACACTCATCCCCTCTGACTTTCTTAATCTACTTCTGAACTCGGCCAAGAAAGCTTATACAAACACTTGAAAACCACTACAGCCCCTCAGAGGTCACCAAACACACATTCACCACGAAACACTCGCAACCACAAAAGAAGTGAGCACCCCACCACAGACAGTGGAGCAGCAGCAACAACATTCAATACAGCCTCCTAATGTCCTTTTGTCCTATTTTGAGACCAGCCTTGAACCACTCCGCTCTCGCAAGTAGGCCCCCTTCACTTATAAACTCACTTTGCCATTATTCGTAGCACCACCACTGTACAACAAACTCTTCCACACACTGGTGAAGTTGACAACTGAACTGTTTATCCCAACTGTTATCAGCCACACATCCTGCATTTCTCACACATTTATTTAATCAGTATATATTGAATAAATTGCAAATACCCTCCCCCATCATTTCAAGCATTCCTGTGCCCATCAGATCACTTTCTTCCAAGTTAGTTGTCATCTCTTCCACACACCAAGCCTGTTCTTGGCTAAAAATTGCAAATAGCTGCTCACTCGCTGCCTCACAGTAAATATTATTAAGCTCCAGATTCTTGATCCAACAAGCCATGAGGCACTCAAGTATTAGGGTGGTGACCATAAAATATCTCAAAACTATAGGTTTACTGTAGTAACTGTTGTTTCTTAACCCAGGTAGCTCCATGTGGTCAGGAACATGCTGGAGCTTGGTGACTGTCCAGTGGTGAGAGGGAGCTTGCCTTGGAGGCTGTAAGCTGCTGGTGGCTTTCAGTTCTCTCGCCAGTGCATTCATTTGTGCCTACCTCTTGACGCGCCTATTTCACCTGAAAGAGAGGCTGAAGAATGATACTTTAAGAATAATTGTATAATTTGAATTAACTTGGACTGCCAGTGAGCGTGGAAGCATGGTCAATGGGTTTATGCTTTTTTAGGAGATACCAAGCTAGCACTGTGGGGCTCAGTACAGGAAACCTGGACATAAAAGGAACGACAAATGTCTTCCCTGTCCATGTTTACTGGTGTATCTCTAGTAACATGTTTCTAGAGAACATTCAAGGGTGCTTCGTTCCAGGTTGAGCCACAGCAAGCCACCTGTCTGTCATTTAGGAGACCAAACATATGCCAGTAACAAGTGCAATCCTCATAGCATAGGTACGTATGTGCTTGAAAAGCACAGGACTGAGCATGAGTGTGTGCCCCAAGAGCAATCACCCTGTTCAAGAGCAAGCACAGCGTTGGAGTTCTGCCTGGTTGTGACTGAGTACCCGCATTGCTCATTCAGTCATCTTCATCCGTGCCCTGTTCTCGCCTGTTATGTGTCTACAGTATCAATCAATCAATCAATCAGGGAATTTGTAAATCGCACTACTCCCCTGTGAGGGTCTCAAGGCGCTAAGTGTGCAAATGTTGTGCATCCATGAGTCATAACTTTAAACCCACCTCTTCTGGAAAGCATCTGAGTAAGAAGACTTTGGCATTACTCCTGCTGTCTCCCCTTTCCAAAGTGTTCTAGCGCCCTGAAGCTACCAATGGGTTCCTCCGCATGCTACAAAAACTCCAGAATAAAGTAAATAAAGACAAGCCATTTGATGAGACCATGGATGCAGGATAATGAAACAACGAACAATGCTGGATTTGTGTTACACTAGTGCCCGGCAAATGACAATCTTAAAGTTTGAAGTACAACCCGGGCTCGACGCGTGACACAAATCGGTCCTCCTGTTGCCCGATTTCCTCTTATTTCACAAGATTTAGGGTCTGCTTCGCATAGGTACTGCCTGATGCCCAGTGACAACAGTAGGGGAGGACCAGGGAGAGCAGAGGTGGGGGAAAAGCAAGAAAGAGAGGAGGAAAGACAGAGAGAAGCAGCGGTAGTGGATGAGGGGAGGCAGAGGGAAAGGAAGAAGAACTGGGGAAGCAGTGGAGATGAAGAGGAGGAAAGGAAAAGGGGAACGAACCAAAGGGAAAGGAAGTGGGGAAGGGAATGCACCAAGCGCAAAAGGGGAACGAGAGGTGCAAACAGGGACAATGGAAAAGGAAACAAGAAAAAGGGAAGGGAAAAGAAAAGAAAAGAAAAGGAAATGGAAGGTGAAAGGGAAATAGAGACAATGAAAGGAAGATGTAAAGGGGGAGGGAATAATTGATAAGATGAGAGGAGGTTAATAAGAGCCCCCCAGGTGTCTGGAGGGAAGGAATGGCTCAGGCAGCAGATTCTCTTGCATCACCTCTGGCCCTGCTCACCTGCGGAAGTGGTGGTGTCTTCTCGCGCCATAGAGTCCTGGTAGTCCACAAAATAGGGCTCTTCTTCCTCTTTTATCTTGAAAGATGTGATTGAGGTGCCAACTGCGAGCACAAAATATAAAAATAACAAGGTCATGTAGGTGTGACAAGGACTGCTCTTTTACACGTTGGTATGTGTAACTACCACAATACAATGCAGTCACCTGCAGTAACTCCAGCACCTAGGGCCTTCTTGTTATCAGCTGTTGCCAGCTACTGGCATCTAATGGCAGAGATAAAAGGGGGAATTCCTGTAAAGCTAGAAAGTGAAATGGCAGCCACTACCAAGCATCCCTGGCACCGCCCATCCTTACGTCCAATGCGCAAGCCGCATACCCGGCGAGTAACGGGTGAAGGTCTAAGGGAGCACGAGTGCCACATTTACTAATAACTCAGCTTACTCCTCGTCGTAAACCAGGGGCAGCTGCTCAACTCAAAGCAGAGGAGTACAAGAGCACCCCCAAATTACACAAAGTGAGCAACGATAAACTAAACAAGTCTCTCACGTGGGTCTGAACGGGCTATCTGCACAAGAAAATTCACAACACCACTGCATGGTCCCTTATGGTCAAATTTCATACGACGTGCAAGGGCCAGAATGTCTGACATGACTAACAAAGGTGCCCAGACAGTTCGTTTTCTAGTCTGCGAGTGCTTGGGAATCCAAGCCTGGGAGCGCCTGAGGTTCCAGAATGTAATAGTAATCAGAAATGCAAGGGTGTGGAATCCAGCATGTGAACTGAAGCAGAATGGTATTTAGATGGAGGATTTGATCATCCTAGTGTAAACTACTGTGTAAACAAAGCATATGCACCCTTAAACAAAAGAATAATTTCATATATGGAAACACCTTATTTTGCACAACAGTTTTCAGTTCTTGTTTCTTTGGTAGACAGCAAAAAAACAACAGCCTTTTTCATATGAACTCTTTGAAAGCATCCAGAACAGGTTCAACCAGTTCCAGATGTTAGTAGCTGAAAGCAGTGTCTTCTGAAATGATCCAACAAGTTCCAGCAAGGTGAAATGCGGCCAAACAACAGATGTTTCTCCCCCAGTGGCAATGTGCGTGGGGCACTTTCAAGACTAAAAACCAGGGATGTTGGAATGCAATTTTAAAAAACATATTATTTACAAAAGTAGTCTCAAACACAGTTTGTCAACCATATATGGGTGGTTCAAGGTTATATGGCTGTTGAAGTAGTGGGAAACACTCTCAGAATTACAGCCATCTACTAAAAACATCCTTGTCCAAAAATAAGAAAATATGCAGGTTTTGAAAAGAAGACTGTATTGGAAGAACATGCCTGTGTTGGCTTGGCCACTGTCTTCAGAATATGACTGTGTTGGCTTGGCCACCGTCCCTAGCACATGCCTGTGTTGGCTTGGCCACTGTCCTCAGAATATGCATGTGTTTGCTTGGCCACCGTCCCTAGAACATGCCTGTGTTGGCTGGCCATTGTCCTAAGAATATGCCTGTGTTGGCTTGACCACCGTGCCTAGAACATGACTGTGTTGGATAGCCACTGGCCTAAGAATATGACTGTGTTGGCTTGGCCACTGGCCTAAGAATATGACTGTGTTGGTTTGGCCACTGTCCTCAGAAAATGCCTCTGTTGGCTTGGCCACTGTCCTCAGAATATGCCTGTGTTTGCTAGGCCACCGTCCCTAGAATATGACCGCGCTGGCTCGTCACGGTCCTTAGAATATAACTGCGTTAGGTTGCCCAATGTCCTCAGAATTTGCCTCTGCTGGCTTGGCCACCGTCCCTAGAATATGCATATGTTGGCTAGTCACTGTCCTAAGAATATGACTGTGATGGCTTGGCCACTGTTGTCCTCAGAATATGCCGGAGTTGGCTTGGCCACTATCCTCAGAATATGCCTGTGATGGCTTCCACATTTCCTCAGAACATGCCTGCGTTGAATAGTCATATGTACTCAGCACAATATCCAGTACCTGGAGTTGTATTAGAGTTCAGACGCCTTTCTTTTTACTTTTCCCTCGTCTACTGATCTCATTATACATAAGAAGAGAAAAAAGAGGTGGACTGCTGCAAAAGCCTCCACGAGGGGGGACAATAAACCCAATCCAACCAGCCTCAACACTGAATAGTGAGAAATAGGTTAGTTTGAATTCCTCTGGTCATTGCCTGAAACTGAATCAGGAGTTCAGTGCTCTCCCTAGAACTGCCTACCTCAGAACGTCATCTATAGGGGGAGCTAGAAGATAGTTTAAAGCACGGACTACCAGGCCTATATCCACCATGGTACCACAGTGGTCACTAGACTCCCTTCCTCCACCTAGCAGTGATGCCTACTGATCCATAATGTGCATCCAGCAGAATAACCCAAATGAGGAGGGATCTTTTAAGTTTGAGTAAGGACCCACTAATGGCTTTCATGTTACTGCAGTAAGACATATCCATCAACAGACTTTACAGGAAGTATTGAGGATGGATCACTTCACATAAAACACCACTTCCTTTTCTCGCTTGCAGCAGACTAAGGGCCTCATTACGAGTGTGGTGGTCCGAGGATGCCCACACTTACGGTGACGGTCGGACCGCCTCAATCCAGGTGGTCCGACCGCCACATTAGAACCTCGGCAGATGGACCCACCAAGGCACCGGCGTCACTGCCAGGAATATCGTTCCCAATGAGCTAATAGAGGTCTGAGTTGTACTCAGCCACGGGGGTGGTGATTACAACTTTTTGCAGCTTTTCCATGGTGGTCACCGTGCCACGGAAAGGCTGGTGGAAAGCCAGTGCCAGGGGCCACAGGGGGGTCCCTGCACTTCCCATGCCTGTCAAATGGGCAGTGTAGGAGCCGCCCTGCCCAGCACCATCAGAATGCGTACCATCTGCTTTGCAGACAGTTTGCATTTCGCTGGTGCTGGTGTGCTACAGTATTGGCCTCAGCTCCCTTAAGGGAGCCAAGACCAATACCCTAGCACTGTTCCCGCCGCTCACCCGGTGGGAATGGTATAATTCAATATTCCCGCTGGTCAGTCGGCGGGAACATTGTAATACGCTTGGGGGAGACACCATCTCCATGGTGATGGCATCCTCCCTGCGAGTTTAGCGGTCGGCTCGTCCGACCACCAAACTCATAATGAGGCCCTAAGTGCCATGGATCCGTAAGGTGGGTACATGCTCCAGGTTTCATAGTCATCTTTACAAAATCTTTATTTGATCCGACAAGCAGTGCCTCTTCAAAAATACATAAGCAGTTAAATATAAACCTCATCTCCATCTTTGTTGTGGGAAAACAGGACACACAGTCTGAAAACTGTCATTGTTGAACAGCTTGGTGCAGATTAAATATTGTAAAAATAGTTGTAGAAAGGTCAGAGAGGCTGGTAGAGGGTAACAATGAAACATGGTAATCTGATATGCTTACCTGCGACACTGCTGCTACCACCCCAGTTTTTGGCATCAAGCTGGTCAGCAAAATAGGCCTCGCCTCCACCACTATCAGTGAAAGATCCAATGGATGCAGCACCTGCTGGTCCTGTTACAGTGATGAACACAGAGATGTGTATTACCGTATTGAGAGATGTCTACAAGGGAAAGATCATCCCATCACAATGCTGAATAAAAAACCTGTTAATCAAACCTACTGCACTATTTTATATTAGGTACTTGACAGAAGGCAGGCTTAGGTGTAGTAAGCAGTGAAGAATTTTAGAGGAAACTTTTTTTGTAATAGCAACAACAAATATTCATACAACAAATATTTACAAGTTTGATTATATGGTGAGAACCTTTTTTTCTAACAGAATCAAACATCCTTTTGTTCCACTGCACTAGTAGAATTTCCATCTATTTAAATTCCTTTGAAAATGGCACAATTCCAGCTTCTCTGATTTGATCAATCAGGAAAGGGTGTAAGCCATAGCAGATTATGTTTTATTGTGTTACTAAGCAGCTTTTATATACAAAATGTGATTTAAGAAATAGGCCTTATAGTTAAAGTATAAGCCATAATCTACACTTGAGGATTTTGGGATTGCAGCAGCTGTCTATCAACATTAAAAAAAGTTAGTCCCCTGGACCATTAAATCCATGACCCTAGGAGAACTTACCAAGCTCTATGCTCATCAGCTCGAATGCAAGGTTCTCTTGTGGTTGTATTTATGATTGCATGTTTTGGGCTGAAAAATGTTGAAAGGGAGACTCAAAGACATGTTGGTTTTATAAAAAAAAAAAACACTCAATATGTCTCTGAGTCTTTCTTTTAACATTTTTGAGTCCACAAAATGCAATAATTAACACTATGTTGAAAGACTCACAGACATGTTGTTGTTTTTTTATTAAAACTTAATTAAATATTTTATAATAATCACCCTTATTAAACATTGTATTGTGTGAAGTACTGAAAAATACATTTGATTAAAAATATTGGTGAATTTTGGAGAAAGATGACAGATCTGGTTTTTATATATTGCTATGCTCACCCCTTGATAACGCCAATAGGCCTGCTTTTCATGTTTTGGTGTTGTGACTGCTTGACAATGTCAGTAAGTCTGCCTGAGTGCAGTCAGGACCTGTGAGCCCAAGCTCACATGGTGCACACCAGAAGGCAGTGCCTGACATGCGGTTGCCTGCCTGTGAGGGGTTGGATGCAGGGCCTGGCCACAAGCATGAGGTTGGCTTTATTACTTTAAGTTTTAAAAAAACTAGAAATTCACTGAAAAACACAAAGGTTAAAGTGATGTTATAGTTAAGAGCTGCAATTATATCTTACTTTACACTAAAAAAAAACTTAAAATTTAAGTAACATTATAATTATGTGACCATTTCAGTGACAACATAAAAAAGATTTAAACGAAAAAAAACAGAAAGTCGCCAATTATAGTTATCTCTAGTAACTATAACTTTTGCTCTAAAGACACACTATGCACTGCTACGTACCCCACAAATTACATCACTCATGACATGATCTATGGCATCATTAATAACATGACTACAAAATCTGAAATTACATAACTGATTAATTGATGACTAGACTCTGCATGGCCGGGGAGCCAATTATTGTTACTAGAGACTATAGCTGGTGAATTTCCATATATATGTATAAATATATATATATATATATATATATATATATATATATATATATATATATGCAAAAATGGTTGGGATATTCACAGCAAATCTGACAATTTTACTTTGTATTCGCCTACATAGGTTTTGCACTTTTTTTCATTATTTAGTTTGGCTCCAGCAACCCACTTGGGGCAAAATGACAAAATTGCAGGACTACCATAACCAGCATGCACTGGGGCGAGGCTGGTATTTATAGAGACTAATCAGGTGCCTGTAATTAGACAAGCTAAAGAGCCATGCAATCAGTCTTTCAACAAAGAGGGAAATGCCTGGAGCACTTCCAGCACTGGCTGCACCTATGAGGGTGAAATATTTTTATATTTTTCTCTGCTGATGAAGGCATTAACCCAGAAACACGTGTCCAGAGATGATTTTACAATACAAGGCCTGGAATAATGAAATTGCCTGAAGAATTCACTGTGAGTTGCTGGCTTTGCTTTTCTTCCCATTTATATAACCTTTTGGGAGTGCGCTTTCACAGAGGACAACTTTGTTTTTGATATATATATATATATAATTTACATATATATATATATGTGTGTGTGTGTATATATATCCAACACAATGCTGTCAAGAAAATGACGCGCTCACCAGCTGGTGCGAAGCACGAGTGTAGACCGATCCCTCTGTTTAATGCCCAAAAAAAGAAAGCTGCAACGCACTCCGTGAAAGCTTGTTCCTTCAAGTGTTTTATTCAATGCAACAAAACGACAAGTTTCGACCAAACGGTCTTCATCAAAGTGTCATTTTGTTGCATTGAATAAATCACTTGAAGGAACAAGCTTTCACAGAGTGCATTGCAGCTTTCTTTTGTTCGACATATATATATATATTTATACACACACAGCAGAGTTTTCTACAGCTCACACATTGCCACAGAGCCTTTTAGACATGGGAGACAACGGACCTGATTAAAACTTTGACGGTCAGACTGACAGTTTACCGCTACGTGGTCGGGAGAAGGCCGGCATCTCGACTGCCGCATTACAACATTCTCACGAGGCTGGCGGTGTGTCGGCAGCACAGTCAAGGCGGCAGCAATGCTTCAACTCTAGGAGAGCGCCTAAAGCCAATGCTGGCTACACTACTGCGCCTCCAGCAAGTCAGGCCCAATGTTTCCATGCACCATGTTGTGCATGACAAACAGTGCGTGCGTGTGTAGGGGGAACAACATGGGCCCTAACCACAATCCCCCTGGGTTTAGTCGCCCAGGGGCCCTTGTTTATGGCTCTAAATCTGCCTTTTCACTGACCTTCTCATGGTGGTCGCCACGCCATGAAAAGGTCGGCATAAAGGCAGGTCATAATACACATGGCGGTACCAATGTTGGCACCGCCACCATTGACCGCTGCTGTCCATACCGCTGCAGTGGCACAAATGTCAGCGGTGTCAACAGACTAGTGGTGGTCTGACCTCATAGAACGTAGGTGGGCGGCCGGACTGCCAAAGAGGCAGCGGTCAAACTGCCAAAGACGGTCTGGCAGTCCTAAAACTGCTGAAGTAGTAATCAGCCCCTAGGTGTCCATAGCCAATGCTATCCCAGATGCAAAGTAGGCAACTCTGGTCGTTAGGGCAAATTATTATTTCTCAATTTATGTGTGAAAGTCATACACAAGTGAATGATTGTGTATGATCAAATAGAGTGAGCACATTCTCTACTGAAATGGGTTTGTGAAATAAAAAAACCTGAAACAAAAAATACTGGAAGGTTCGCCCGGAGTCTTGTTTCTCAATACTTGCAAGGGATTGTTTCCATCATTCTGGAGAATTACAAAAACAATTGCTCCATTTTTGCTTTCCATAACTCCTGATATATTCTGAAATATGTGTACAGTTCATTTACAAGTATTTAAATGTAGCTGTGTTACAAAAAAAAATAAACACCCCGCAGCCTTTCCTTTCACACTCCCCGTGCCCCAGCAAGATTGTACCACATTTAACTTTAAACACTCCTTTAACTTTGCTGTCATTTTAAAAACTCCTTTCTCTTTCTCATCAGAGGATGAAAAGTAAATACCAATCCCTATACTAAAAGAATAAGCAGAAATCTGTCAGAAACCTAGTATGACATTGGACTGTCATCTTTAAAATGCAGCAAATGTGACAAGATCAGTACAAAATGTAAAGGCTTCTTCATTCATTGTTCTCTCACGACCAACCAGAGATCGGCTATCGATCTACCCGTGGGTCAAGATCCACAGTGTGGGAACCTCGGCCTAAACAACAGCAGTGTGCCAAATGTTACCAGGATTGCAGCATTATGGCTGAAAATGTCATATGTCCTAGAACAGTTAAGTTAACATTAATATATTCTAAAGACATTTTGAAAATAATTAGCTTTACCTAGACCCATGTAAATATCTCAGAGACACATACGTCATAACGCACGTGCCATTTTAGGAGTTGTCTTGCAATGGTGTTCATTCGAGGCGAGCTAGGGGTTTATTGAGTGGCTTGATGTTTCTGTTGTTTTTAAAGTACCTTCACCTTGTCACCCCCAGGGTGCTTGCGAATCCCTGCGTAACCTTTTGGTCTCTTTGCATCCCATACTAACTATATAGGTTTTTTCACCACATTTAGACAATGTTCTCACCTTCAGTAACGCTCTTTCTGGTGGACAATCTACGCATAAACTGAATATATCTACAAGGCACCAGAATGGATCTGTGGAATATTCGTCAACGGTGCCATGCAGCGGGAGATGGAGCTTTTGCTCCGCGGTTGCTCCAGACCGCCCTAGCAGTGGTGGAGCTGTGCAACACATAAGCACAACACCGTGCTCTGGCGTCTCTTTCTTGTCTTTTCCGTTTTTACACGGCATAAAACAATTGTTGGTGACAGTGTGCGGATCTTTAACTTGGGAGCTTTTCAGATGTTAAAATTGGACCACTCAGCAGAACGTTGAGATAGGTCGGCAATGAAAAATCTGCATTTAGATAGAGGATCAACCTGAAAGAGCGCTCCTAAAGGTAAGTAACTTGTTTTTTTCAGGGATATTTGGATATTTGTAACCACTACGAAGAGAGGACAGGCACCAGTGCTGAAGATTGGGTTCTATTTTACAACCACCCTCTGGAAAGGATAAGAGACAATCAAATTGAGGGCTTGGCAAATGAGTTGAACAATGATTGAGTGGTTGTATTTGATGGACGCGGAAGAGGACATTGATGGTGACGCGGAGCAGGTGAGACGAGGAGCAGGCGAGGTGCTCGGGGCTTGGAGTGAGGTGGGAGGAGCTGAGCAGTGTGGTGCAGAGGAGGCGAGCAGTGTGTGGACCATTACAGCTCGTAGGTTGAGTCAAGCTGCTGGACCACTGCTAGAGCTTCATTGGCCCATTGAGACCGCAGCAGGCGATATCGTCAGCCATTGCTAGGAGGCCAGCAGCGCTCCGTCAGATGGATCCAGCATGTTGGACGGAGTGACTACAGTGATTCCCTGCTCCCCCATGCCGGTGGCTCTGAACCCAACCCAGCTGAAGCTATTGATTTCAGAGCTGCAATTCAACTGCAGCTCAACTGCAGCCCAACTACAGCTTAACTACAGCTTAACTACAGCCCAATGAGAAAAAAGTAAAGAGGAGCGGAAGGGGAACAAGAAATGAGCTCTGAGTGCAACAGGGGGTGTCGCTAGTGGTGACGCGTAAGTCGTTGTGAGTTAGCCACAGTGGTGGTTGGTTGAGCCCACTGAGCACAGAGATGGGTGACTTAGGAGTTGTGCGGCTTGAACAAATGCAGCTCTGCCACTTCCAGCCAACCTCTCCCCTCGCCGACCCTCCCACAGACCCAATATCCCCTCAAAACGTACTAAGCTTGGCTGCTGTTAAGTGCCTCTGTGAAACCGCTGCCTGACCATTGAACGCTAAGCCCAGGCCCCTGGGAGCACTGGAACGTCAACCTGCAGATCATAAACTGCTGGGCTGTGGAGGGTGGAAGTTTACAAACCCAACTAAGCTTTCAGATCCATCCCTCTGCCTGAGGCTGCTGATGAGGTCAGGCAGACAAAGAGGCCTGGTGGCCCTCACCACCATGAAGCGGCGATTCGAGTGTGGCAAAAGTGGATAAGATCAACGCAAATAAAAACATCTCTACCGATTCCAGACTGGGGGAAGGGTTGAAAAGGAAGATCGGAAACCATCAAAAACACTTTCAATTTTTTTAATAGAGCAAAGTTGTTGAGGACCTATCTGAATTACGTGCTACAGGCGGACGCACTAGACAAGAATGAATCTGCTCCATATAATGTGGATTCATCTCCCAATGGAACCGTGGGCCAGCACACAAAAACAACAAGGCTACAGAAATGTCACTCCCCATTTACACCAACATCCTAGGTGAGAGCGCGTCAGCGCCTGCCCCAGTGGCCGACCTGGAAGATTGCTCGTCCACCACCTGCTCCGACTGTAGAGGAACACCTCACGTCAGCGCCTGCCCCAGTGGCCGACCTGGAAGATTGCTCGTCCACCGCCTGCTCCGACTGTAGAGGAACACCTCACGTCAGCGCCTGCCCCAGTGGCCGACCTGGAAGATTGCTCGTCCACCGCCTGCTCCGACTGTAAGGAACACCTCACGTCAGCGCCTGCCCCAGTGGCCGACCTGGAAGATTGCTCGTCCACCGCCTGCTCCGACTGTAGAGGAACACCTCACGTCAGCGCCTGCCCCAGTGGCCGACCTGGAAGATTGCTCGTCCACCGCCTGCTCCGACTGTAAGGAACACCTCACGTCAGCGCCTGCCCCAGTGGCCGACCTGGAAGATTGCTCGTCCACCGCCTGCTCCGACTGTAAGGAACACCTCACGTCAGCGCCTGCCCCAGTGGCCGACCTGGAAGATTGCTCGTCCACCGCCTGCTCCGACTGTAAGGAACACCTCACGTCAGCGCCTGCCCCAGTGGCCGACCTGGAAGATTGCTCGTCCACCGCCTGCTCCGACTGTAGAGGAACACCTCACGTCAGCGCCTGCCCCAGTGGCCGACCTGGAAGATTGCTCGTCCACCGCCTGCTCCGACTGTAGAGGAACACCTCACGTCAGCGCCTGCCCCAGTGGCCGACCTGGAAGATTGCTCGTCCACCGCCTGCTCCGACTGTAAGGAACACCTCACGTCAGCGCCTGCCCCAGTGGCCGACCTGGAAGATTGCTCGTCCACCGCCTGCTCCGACTGTAAGGAACACCTCACGTCAGCGCCTGCCCCAGTGGCCGACCTGGAAGATTGCTCGTCCACCGCCTGCTCCGACTGTAGAGGAACACCTCACATCAGCGCCTGCCCCAGTGGCCGACCTGGAAGATTGCTCGTCCACCGCCTGCTCCGACTGTAACGAACACCTCAGAGGCAATAAGAGCGCCAATGGACACCCACGTTGGAAACTAAGAACAAAAGGGTCAATCACAGCAATATGGACCCTCTCAACAATTCCTGCTGCTTCCTCCTTTGTTTACACTTCAAGCGTCAGTCGCTGCCCGAAATTATCACCCAAACAAAATTGGACCTGCAGGTCGACCTATTTAACACCTTGGCTGTGCGCGTGTCAGGTATAGGCACAAAAATTGAAGTTGTAAACAGCCTGATTAAGAGGGCACAGGAGAGGGACGCTGACACGGGTTACAGATGTGCTGCTCTCCTATAGGCTAGTTACCGGATTTTCTATTGTCAGTTTAACAGACTTAAAAAATCAATTCCACATATTAACCAGTCCGAAATGGAGTTGCACCATGACGTAAGTATCACGTCTACTGTTGTGCTGAGGGCCGAGTTATCTAGACTGGCCATTCCACCAAGCTTGCTGGGAGGCACAGTCCTCCTATGTACCTATATATGTTTCAGAGTTAAGGTCAAGGATGGGAATATAGTCTTGCAAAAGATCCAGACCATTCCAGAAAGAAAGGGTGTGCCCTACCTCTGCTTTAATTTAACATCTTTTTGGCAGATCTGAGCAAATTATCAAATGTAGACTCCGCTCATCCCCCAAGAATAGGGGGCCATGCGGACAATGTTCTATTACTATACAATGAGGCTTCACCTGCCCTTCACTACTATGCATAACCAAAGACCTCACAGTCAATCTCAAAAAAGCCAACATATTGATCATGGGAGATACTTTTTTTAAACAAAGAGCTTAGTTCCTGAATGGTAATCAAATGAGGAGTGAATAGGAATATAAATAACTGAGAGTCCTGACAGACAACAAGGCTCTTTCTCTCCCCACAAGCAATACACCAAAAACAGGGCCTCCGCAATCCTGCAGGCATTCAGCGCCCTATCCAGAACCAACTTCAGGGCCGAACTTCAACGCCAATGTTAAACACCTTCGGAGCAAAACTAATTCCATCTCTTGCCTACAGCTTCTACTGGGAAAAGATGCTAAATACATTGGTACTATAATTTGCGTTCGCCACTGGACTCTGGACAAAACCCCATGACTATGCAGAATTATATGCAGTGGTACTGTGTACGCTGGCATGCTGCTGCATGGGCTGTGCCACTGCTTTCATCTCGGGGGAGAACAACATTCTCAATCCAACTTATAAATCAATACAAACAATTAATGGAAATTTCTTCCACAACTATTTTTATTCAGGGAGTTTACAGAATGGGGTCTCAAGGTTCACTAAATGCATAGAACAGAAACAAAGACATACCGAGTTAAGTGCTGAAGTCCCAAGTACTAGGCTGGTTCCCTTCAAAACACTTGAAAGTTAGGTCTTGGAAGAAAATCAAACTTATCTAAACAGTAGAGGTACTAATGCTGAGCAGTGTGTTTTTCAAGAGTCTCTCAGGTGTCTTGCTTCCCTGACACCAAAACTGTGAGTTTATTGTTTTTACCTGTTGCTGTGTTCATGTTTTCTTTCCTCTCGGATTCACGGTCAACGGAATAGTTTGCTTCTTCCTTGTTGATGAATGGAAGGTCTTGTTTTATAAACGCATGACCTATTATAAAATAAATAAAGAGCTACGGTTAACAATAATACGGGTGAAAGAATACATTACTTTTTCATTCTGTAAACCAGTAAGAATGGTCTTAGAGTTGAATGGAAAGAAAAAGATGATGAATGCCGCTGAAGCGGTCTACAGGAAAATCAGACTCTGGACACTTGTCCCAGGACTTCAAAGTTAGAGGTTGTCCTTGAGTTATGGGCGAAGAACTCTGATAGTTTTTCCCATGCTTCCGCAGGTGTCTGACGTAATATGTGGTAACTCGCTTGGTACTGCCCTACCCAAGGACATGGCTATGGTTAGAACGGTAGTTGAGCTTCTCCTACAACTAGTTTGAATTTGATTCTTTCCTCCACATGAGCCAGTAGAGCTCCTTCAAGGTTGGGTCGCTGGGTCATGGATCCTCTGTAGCTTCAAGATGTCTTTCATCAGTTCTCCTATAAAACACTATGGGGGTCATTCTGACCCTGGCGGTCTTGGACCGCCAGGGCGCAGAATGACGGAAGCACCGCCAACAGGCTGGCGGTGCTTCAAAGCCCATTCTGACCGCGGCGGTAAAGCCGCGGTCGGATAACCGGGGCCGGCGGTTTCCCGCCGTTTTTGCCCCGGCTGGGCAAATCCGCCAGGGCAGCGCTGCAAGCAGTGCGGCCCTGGGGATTCTGACCCCCTTACCGCCAGCCTGTTTCTGGCGGTTTTCACCGCCAGGAAGAGGCAGGCGGTAAGGGGTGTCCTGGGGCCCCTGGGGGCCCCTGCACTGCCCATGCCACTGGCATGGGCAGTGCAGGGGTCCCCTAACAGGGCCCCGGCCAGCTTTTCACTGTCTGCCTAGCAGACAGTGAAAAGCGCAACGGGTGCAACTGCACCCGTCGCACGGCCGCAACACCGCCGGCTCCATTCGGAGCCGGCTTCTGTGTTGCGGCCTCATTCCCACCGGCACAGGGGGAATGTTGGAATGCCGGCAGCGGTCTTTTGGCCGCATGGCGGGCGGCGGATGACCGCCTATATGTGAAATAATGAAAGCAACTATAGGTTGACAAAGTGCTGCTGGGTGCAGATTTGTCTCCAAACACCTATGTTGGTTCTGGAATCAAGCTGCTAGGTTTTTTTTTAGGAGTATATCACCTTCAGGTGTTTGAGTAAGGGAGGGAAAAACTATTTAGTTAAGAGGGAGTTGGATGCATGTGGTTTGAAACACAAGAGACAGTGGATATGGTTTTATGGCCTGGAAAAGTGGCACGTGTTGGCTTTGAGTGAGAATAGTGGGTTGACTCAGATATAACAAAATCATCAAAATTCTAAGTATTTGAGAAAGTCCTGATGAACTGGAATTTCCAACCAATGTGCTGTCCCTGAAAGGGCTGCTGAGTGACAACAGGGAACCGTGCGCATGTACCTTTTGCTGGCCAGACTTGCGCATTTTAAACTTCTCTAACCTAGCTGCCTTAAGACAGCTTGGGTTAGAGAAAGCAAAGGCCTCCAGAGCTCTTAAGAGTGCTAAGAGAGTCCACTCCCCCCAATCCTGACGCTTCTTTTATGCTGTTTAACAGCATGAGAGCCGCGCCGGGATAGGGTAGTGCAGTTTCCTAGGTCAGCTTCAGAGAGAGAAGACACCAGATCGAGGAGGACGTTGTGGCAAGTCAAGTAAGTAAGTGCCTTTTTTATTATTATATTAATGCCGCCCCACCACTCTATATACAAGACAGCCAACACTGGATTCATCCAGTATTCTAGAGCTCCAGAATAAAACCTTCTAATGGGAAATAAAAGACCAGATCACCTCCAGTCACAGCAGTGCAAGCCCATCAAGAAATGGAAGTAGAGGCAATCCAGGACACTCAGATTCGAAAGGGTCTTTTGCAATATCTAATAGACTAGAAGGGTTATGACACCTCGGACAAGACATAAGAGCCTGACTTCTTTGTTCATAGCTCCCAATTAATCAGCAATTTCATGAAAAGGATTTCCCAGTAAACATGCAGGGCAGCAAAAGGGGGAATTTTTGCCGGGGGGGGGGGGTCAGAGGGGCGATGGAAGGGTAGTTTACTGACCCATAAAAAAAAAAAACACTTGAAGTTCAGATAAACTGTATAAAATAACAACCAGTTCACAGACACAGAGAGAAAGGGAAGAGACATGTCTATTGTGGAGGACCCATCACCGATGTCTGGGGCTGAGATACAGGAGATGTGTCTTCCAGGTGAGATGCTGTCAGCTAATAAGATCAACACCAGGACTGCATCCCTGACAATTTAAGCAATTAGGTAGCAAGAACAAGTTTAAACAGTCAGGTAGAAGGAACACATTCAAGCAGTCAGGTAGCAGGAACAAGTTTAAGCAGTCAGGTAGCAGGAACAAGTTTAAGCAGTCAGGTAGCAGGAACAAGTTACCTCCCAACTCCTTGTGTGGTTTGCGTATGCTCAGTTTGCTCAATGTGTTTGGCATTGTCCGAACATTTATTTTATTCCTTCTATTTTTCCTTGTGTTTCCCTCCTCTTCAACTTCATATTTTCCAGAACGTTTCTGCTACAAAGGTATTGATCCTCTGACCTCTACTCAATACAACTGCTAATTCTCAGTCACCCTGCTCTGAGTTTCTCTTCTCCCTAACCAAATTCCCCCTCTTGTAGACTAGAGATAGTTCCTTTTTGAGCCGACAGCTCTTAAATGGCGGACTAGCCTTTAACCATTTCACACAACCCTTCTGTGGCGAGACACTAGGCCTCAGCGCACACTCTACACTAGTGAGAAGCTAGGGCAAAAATCAAAAAGCAGGATCAAGATGCGTGCAGACGGGCATTTAGGGCAGGGTGGACCCTAATGTACACCAGGCATGGATGATTCCCTTCCCAACATAAGGCTTACTCTGGACAAAGGGTGGATGGCAGTGTTATGGTTGAGAATGGAAATACCTATCCCCCCGGTTTGGGGACATGACCTACTTCATATCTGGTAAATAGAGTAACACAGGAGCATGGGATAAGATGTCTCAAGAGGGGAGAATTCATGGCCGCAGTATGTTGTCCATGCAATATAACACATACTTTTATTGCAGAAGGCAGTGGAGATACAACTGAATGAGACAAAACATCTAACATATCTTGGAAATGTTTTAGGATTTCAATGTTAAAAAAATAAAATAATAAAAACACCAAGGCACCATTTACCTGAACTGTGGCTATTTCTTATGTCTGTGGCCTGAGGATCCTTTAGACTGGAACAAAACTCTTGCTCCTTCCTCAAAGAAATGTCAGGGTCATGCACGGGGAATCCTGTCAAAGAAAACAACTGTGTATCTTCTAATATATTGTACATTCACAAAAAAGAAAATTCAATGATATAAGTATAAAATGTATCTCTGACATGCACAGACTGATGAATAGTTAAATGATAGGGCATTTATAGCACATAATTACTTAAGGTGTTTTAAATTGCTTAGAATGGTGAACGTTTAGCACCAATTCATCCTGACCTGTGCTGGAC
The DNA here is from genome assembly GCF_031143425.1 of Pleurodeles waltl. Classification (NCBI taxonomy): domain Eukaryota; kingdom Metazoa; phylum Chordata; class Amphibia; order Caudata; family Salamandridae; genus Pleurodeles; species Pleurodeles waltl. Next base: position 12,899,095 of record NC_090446.1, read on the forward strand.
CAATACTGACTTTCCCACTGACTGGTGTCCTGGGCCTCCTTCACATCAAAGGTCGGCATCCTCTTCTTCCTCAATAATGCATCGGAATTGGTGATCGCACAACCTGGTCAAAAATGCATATATTGGTGCTCCTGAGACTATTCTAACAGCATAGAAATGTCACTACCCATTGTACAATATGTGAATAAACAGTAAAGAGAAAATCAGAAGCCAGTAAAGAGGAATTCAAACTTTAGCAAAGCCAAGAAGTCTAGCGTAAGTGTGTGTTCTGTACTGTGAATGCATCAATGAGAGATGCTGGCAATTGCCCAGCCCAATGTAAAGATCCCATGTTGTGCCATTGGCTTCACTGCTAAGTGTTCTGCCTCCTGGGTAACTGCCTCCGCCAGTCCTCCATTACAGTGCCTGGGCAAATCATTTCCATGCACTCCAATGCAAGCAATTCCTTGCCAAGTCATACAATTAATGTACTAATGATTGGGCTGCCTGTAGTCCAACTAAAAAGAAGCTCTCTGTCAGCACAGACTTTGAGCCTGCAATTTCAGACACTGTGCTGGGCACTCAGTGCACTGGACAACATGTATGTCCATGCAAGTACTCTGTTCATGATCCCACACAGTACATGTGTACATGTGCCTAGCAACAACCATCAGTGCCCCCACAAAGTACATGCATTAGTGGGCCATGAGCTATCAGTAAAGGGCCTAGTAGCAAGTGGTTATAGGCCAACAAATTGCATGTAGCAATAGTCCTAGATAAGAGCATGAATAACCCCAGCCGCACAAAGGCTTGCATCAATGAGCCTAGTATTAAGCGTTAGAGCTCCATATAGTAGCTACATCAGTGGACCTAGTAAGACGGGTCAGTGGCCCCTCACAGTAAACGCATCAATAGGCCTAGTAAAGAACATCAATGGCCCCTGCCCCACAAAGACTCGAATCAATGGGCCTAGTATTCAGTGCCAGGGCCCCACATACTACTTGCATCAGTGGGCACAGTAAAACGGGTCAATGGCCCCCACAGAGTAAATGCATCAATGAGCCTAGTAAAGAGCATCAATGGCCCCAGCCCCGCAATGGCCTGCATCATTGAGCCTAGTATTCAGTGTCAGAGCTCCACATGGTTATTTCATCAATGGACCTAGTAAGACAGTCAGTGGCCAAACACAGTAAATGCATCAATGGCCCCAACCCCACAAAGACTTGCATCAATGGCCCCAGCCCCACAAAGACTTGCATCAATGGGCCTACTATTCAGGGTCAGGGCCCCACATACTACCTGCATCAGTGGGCCCAGTAAAATGGGTCAGTGGCCCACACACAGTAAATGCATCAATGAGCACAGTAATCAGTGTCAAGACCTCTACACGGGACATGCATCAAAGGGCTTAATAATAACTATTAGTGGCCCACCCAATGGTGTACATATCAATGGGCCTTTCAATAAACATCAGTCGCCTCACAGTGTATCTGTATAAATACCCCTAGTAACAAGGCTTTGTGGCTTCACACAGTAGATGCATCAAAGGGGACTACCAATGCGTGTCAGTGGCCCTACATCGCTGGGGCTAATAAGGAGCATCAGTGGCCCCACAGAGACCTTCCATCAGCAGACTTGGCGAGGAGTGTTACGGGTCCTTCATATTACGTGCAACAAAGGCCCTGGTAACGAGGGTGACTGGCCTCACACAGTACATGTATCAATGGGCCTAGTAACGAGCATCAGTGGCTCCACACAATGCATGCGTCAGTGGTTCTAGTAACAAGTGCCACCAGACACACACAGGGCAGTCGACTCCATTGTGCCCCTTTCTCTACAGCACTGATATCTCCCTTCTTGCCGTTGAACCTCTTTACAAACCGCCTTCAGTCATTCACTGATTTGTTGGAATGAAAATATCACTGAACTGAGGTGTGAAAGATATAGAGATGTGAAAAAGGAGTGGGCATTAGGAACAAAACTCTAATTTCAATGACAAAGGGAACTTTCAACAAAAAAAGTAATTTTGCTGAAAGCACCTGCTGAGCCTGTTGAATGAACTGGAAGCTAAAGCAGTAGTGACAGTACCCCAGCTCTTGACCCTGGCTCAGCCAATGTAGGGGTGCAGAGAGGAGCCTGGACGGGGGGAGCAGAGGAGAGCTGAGGGAGGGCCGAGGACAGCGGGGGTGAGCGGAGGACACCTGAGAGGGGGCAGGGGACAGCTGAGGGTGAGCGGAGGACACCTGAGAGGGGGCAGAGGACAGCTGAGGGTGGGCAGAGGACAGCTGAGAGGGGGCAGAGGACAGCTGAGGGTGGGCAGAGGACAGCTGAGAGGGGGCAGAGGACAGCTGAGGGTGGGCAGAGGACAGCTGAGAGGGGGCAGAGGAAAGCTGAGAGGGGACAGAAGACAGCTGAGGGTGGGCAGAAGACAGCTGAGAGGGGGCAGAGGACAGCTGAGAGGGGGCACAAGACAGCTGAGAGGGGGCAGAAGACAGCTAAGGGTGGACAGAAGACAGCTGAGAAGGGGCAGAAGGCAGCTGAGAGGGAGCAGAGGACAGCTGAGGGTGGGCAGAGGACAGCTGAGGGTGGGCAGAGGACAGCTGAGAGGGGACAGAAGACAGCTGAGGGTGAGCAGAGGACAGCTGAGAGGGGGCAGAAGGCAGCTGAGAGGGAGCAGAGGTGGAAGCGGAGGTGAGCAGCGGACAGCTGAGGAGGGGCAGAGGACAGCTGAGAGGGGGCAGAGGACAGCTGAGAGGGGGCAGAGGACAGCTGAGGGTGGGCAGAGGACAGCTGAGAGGGGACAGAAGACAGCTGAGAGGGGACAGAAGACAGCTGAGGGTGGGCAGAAGACAGCTGAGAGGGGGCTGAAGACAGCTGAGGGTGGGCAGAAGACAGCTGAGAGGGGACAGAAGGCAGCTGAGAGGGGGCAGAAGACAGCTGAGGGTGGGCAGAAGACAGCTGAGGGTGGGCAGAAGGCAACTGACAGGGGGCAGAGGACAGCTGAGGGTGAGCAGAGGACAGCTCGGAGGGGGCAAAAGACAGTTGAGAGGGGGCAAAAGCCAGCTGAAAGGGGGAAGAAGGCAGGTGAGATGGGGCAGAGCACAGCTGAGGGTGAGCAGAGGACAGCTGAGATGGGGCAGAAGACAGCTGAGAGGGAGCAGAGGACAGCTGGGGGTGAGCAGAGGACAGCTGAGAGGGGGCAGAAGACAGCTGAGGGTGGGCAGGTGGCAGCTGAGGGTGAGCAGAGGACAGCTGAGAGGGGCAGAAGACAGCTGAGGCTGAGCAGAGGACAGCTGAGAGGGGGCAGAAGGCAGCTGAGGGTGGGCAGAAGACAGATGAGAGGGGGCAGAAGACACCTGAGGGTGGGCAGAGGGCAGTTGAGAGGTGGCAGAAGACAGCTGCGAGTGGGCCGAAGACAGCTGAGAGGGGGCAGAACGCAACTGACAGGGGGCAGAGGACAGCTGAGGGGGGGCTGAAGACAGCTGGGGGTGGGCAGAAGACATCTGAGGGCGGGAAGAGCACAGTTAATGGTGGGCACTAGTGGGCAGTAAGTAGTCACAGCATGCCTGACACGGAGTACACCACATTTAAGGGAGAGCAGAGCACGGGAGAGGTTAGGCAAAGCCTGTGATGTTGGATGGAGCACACCTGAAGCTGGGAGAGAAAGGTTGAGAAAAGAGAGCATAGCTGAATGTGGGCAGATCATGGTGGAGACTGAACAAAACGCAGTGAAGATCGGGAGTATATGTAGAGGGTGGGCAGAGGGAAACTGAAGGGGACTGAGCATGGCCGAGCCTGTGCCTGGTAAGGGTGAACAGCGTGTGGTTGAGCATACATCTCAGTATGTTCAAAGCTGGCTGAGCATAATGCTTGTATGGATGAGAGTGTGCTGCTCATGGCTAGAGCTGTAGTAGAGTGCTTGCAAACTGTGATCGAGGGCTTGCAGACTGTGACTGAGGGCTTGCAAACTGTGATCGAGGGCTTGCAAACTGTGACTGAGGGCTTGCAGACTGTGACCAAGAGCTTGTAGACTGTGACTGAGGGCTTGCAGACTATGACCGAGGGCTTGAAGACTGTGACTGGGGGCTTCCGTGAATAAGGGCTTGCAGACTGTGACTAAGGGCTTGCAGACTTTGACCGACGGCTTGCAGAATGTGACTGAGGGCTTGCAGACTGTGCCCGAGGGCTTGCAGACTGTGCCCGAGGGCGTGCAGACTGTGATTGAGGTCTTCTGTGACCGAGGGCTTGCAGATTGTGACTGAGGGCTTGCAGACTGTGACTGAGGGCTTGCAGACTGTGACCGAGCTTGCAGACTTTGACTGAGGGCTTGAAGACTGTGACTTAGGGCTTGCAGACTGTGACTTAGGGCTTGCAGACTGTGACCGAGGGCTTGCAGACTGTGACCGAGGGCTTGCAGACTGTGACCGAGGGTTTGCAGACTGTGACTGAGGGCTTCTGTGACCGAGGGCTTGCAGACTGTGACTGAGGGCTTGAAGACTGTGACTGAGGGCTTGCAGACTGTGACTGAGGGTCTCTGTGACTGAGGGCTTGCAGACTGTGACTGAGGGCTTGAAAACTGTGACTGAGGGCTTGCAGACTGTGACTGAAGGCTTGCAGACTGTGACCGAGGGCTTGCACACTGTGACTGAGGGCTTGCAGACTGTGACCAAGGGCTTCTGTGACCGAGTGCTTGCAGACTGTAACCGAGGGCTTCTGTGACCGAGTGCTTGCAGACTGTGACCGAGGGCTTCTGTGACTGAGGGCTTGCACACTGTGACCGAGGGCTTGCACACTGTGACCGAGGGCTTCTGTGACCGAGGGCTTGCAGACTGAGACTAAGGGCTGTGATTGAGGGCTTCTGTGACCGAGGGCTTGAAGACTGTGACCGAGGGCTTCTGTGACCGAGTGCTTGCAGACTGTGACCGAGGGCTTCTGTGACCGAGTGCTTGCAGACTGTGACTGAGGGCTTCTGTGACCGAGGGCTTCTGTGACCGAGGGCTTGCACACTGTGACTGAGGGCTTCTGTGACCGAGGGCTTGCACACTGTGACCGAGGGCTTGCAGGCTGTGACCGAGGGCTTGCAGACTGAGACTAACGGCTGTGACTGAGGGCTTCTGTGACCGAGGGTTTGCAGATTGTGACTGAGGGCTCGCAGACGGTGACCTAGGGCTTGCAGACTGTGACCGAGGGCTTGCACACTGTGACCGAGGGCTTGCAGACGGTGACCTAGGGCTTGCAGACGGTGACCGAGGGCTTGCAGACTGAGACTAAGCGCTTTCAGAGCATGCGGCCGCTGTTGAGGGTCATTGTCCTTCAGGATGGTAATGCCCTGTCATTAAACAGGGCAGACTCAGATTGCCTACAGTACAGTAGGATCACGTGCTGCCTACTTAGGATACATTCACCTAGTATTGCCACCCAGGGAGCACCATGGCCTCCCATAAAAAAGATTTTAACTGCTAGGATCGGTATGGTATTTTAGGATGAGCTTACTGCGTCTGTTTTTGTCCATGTGTATTGATCATGTGCAAAATAACAACAAACAATGCCATCTTTTCTTAGACATTTTTTTTACTTCTCACTCACTTGGAGAACAATTATTACTGCTTCGTATCTTGGATTCTTGATAGTCCACTGGGAAGAGTTCCTGAATCTCTTTAGGCCTTAAGGAAAACACCGATGTGTAAATCACAGGACCTGAAAAAGAAAATAAACATGACAACTACACGCGTGACTATATCACAAGCATGTGCACTTGTCATGCTAACAAAGAGCCTAGTACTTGACAAAGCCACAGCTTCTAGTATACTGAATGAAACACAAATGTGTATAAATGTGCAAAACACAAAATACTCCGAAATCGACAGTGAACAGTTTATTACCCTCCCTCAAATTGTCAGAAGGTTGTCAAAGCAAACAAATCAAAAACAGAAAAGGGCTCATGAGAGGTCCTTGTGAATACAACTTTATTACAACGATGGAACTTTACCCAGAGACGTCACAGCTTGATGCAGTTCTTTCATCACAATCTCATAAAGTTCTGTCTGCCATTTGTGCAAAAGTTTCCAATCCTCCTTAGAGAAACGGGCTGCAAAATCATTGAATGAACCCAGTACCTAGTAAAACGAGAGAAGCAGCGCGGCGTCAGAAACGAAACTCACGAAACAAAAGGGATATTGGTTGAGTCCTAGAGAGGCAGCTAGCAAAGCTCAGGACAGTCATACTGGCGAAGCACCCTGCCCCCTCCAGGCACTCGCCCACTGCTACTAACTGATGCTGGGGATCTGCTGACTGTAACCAGTGGGCTGTGCTGTACAAGAAGTGCCCGCCAGAGGGCAGGCCAGGTACATGCAGTGCAAGCACTGCTGCAGGTTGACCTACTTAGGGGGGCAATTGGTGTTTGGCGGACAGGCTTCTCAGCCACTCTATTTAGAGTCGAGCAGACCTTCATGTTTTCACTGGCAGAGCCCCTGCTTCCACAGGCGGAAACTTTACACATACTGCCCCATGGACATGAATCTGTCGGTCTACGGGCCAGATGTAGCAAAGGGTTTTACCCATTCTGTGTCTATGGGAAAATGTGTCTGTACATATGGCCCTATGTACCTCAGACCATCCTTCTTACTCAGAGTGGACATTCTGACATACTGTTTTCTGTTTGGGACTGTCAGGAAAAGCATGCCAGTCCAGAAAATAAAAAATAACAAGCATTTTCAATGCAACGGGTCTCGCACTTGTTCGAGTTAGACCTATTAGTGCTGTAAAGCAAAAAAAACACAGCGCAACCGCGCTGCGTGCAAAATAGATAAAGTAGTCAGGACCCCAGGCTGAAAACATCAAGCCTCGTACGTTTTTGGTACTTTACCCGTGCTGTGTAGGTGGGCTAAACACCGGAAAAGGCATGACGCATGCATGCCTTTCACAAATGAAAGCAAGCGGATTTTAAAAGGCAAGCCCACGAACCAATGTAAGTGACTGACGTGGGAATGGGCGTGGTTTGAAGCCCAAAGAGAGATTACAGAGTGGACGGAGCGCTTGGCACTCCCATGGTGCCAGGGCCATTAGTTATGTGTTTTTAAAAAACAATATCACATGTTAGGAGATTGTTCTTGAAAAACAGAAAAGTCTGCTGAGTTACTGCATAACGTACGGCGGCCAATCAGAGAACGTATAGTCTTTCAGAAATGCAACTGAGGGAGCTGACATTTTCTCAGAAGGCATATTGATTTCTGCCAGTGAGATGAGATCTCTAAATATGCAGGCTGCAGTTCAGTGGGGCAGTGGAGTACATGCCTCCACTGCCCTGGTGTGGGCTGTGAAAAATCATTAAAATGTTACCAGACCAGCAGGTGTAGTGACTTGAATGATTTATTTGGCCGAACTTTAATGCTCTTGACCCATAAACTAGTCTCAAACTGTGTGATCCTAAGCAAACAATTTATTTGACTGAGCCTCCTTTTCTTCATTATCACATATGAGAAGACCTTCAAATATGTGAGATTGACATGTCTGCTGTACAAAAAAAACTCTTGTTTGATTTAATAGACTAAACTCTTGCGCTATGTACAATCAGAAACTGGCCCACATATAGGGTACATGACCCTTGACTTGCCTCTTAATTCATCAAGAGAATTGTTATCAGGGCAGGGCGGTAATGACTCTCAATTGATGTTTAAAAACTCTCACTTTTAGATAAATATATGACTAAAGCATGGTGTAATAGCACAGTGTCATTTACATACACCACAACAGTTTCCACATACATGCAGTTTTACTGATAAAACTACATAGATCGGGTTTGTTTTGATCTGTTTCCATCACACTTCAGAATTACAAAAAAGTGCTTTCCTAAGAGCGGAAATATTTTGAAATATTTGACCAGGTCATTTACAAGCTATTAAACTACTGTGTGTTAGAAAGAAACTGACATCCAACAGATTTTCATTTCACACTTGTTGTACCCCAGAACAGCTGTCAGACAGTTCATTTTACAAAATCCTTTAACTTTGCAGTCAGAGAAAGAAATGTAAACACTAATCTCCACAGTAAAATAAAAAGCAATTTGTAAGATGATGTTAGCTGATATTTGACATAGGTCTTTTAACACACAGCAATTATGACAAGATAATTTTTTTTTGTAAAGGCATCTTTATTACTCATTCAATTTCTGCATGAACAGAATACCTGTTCTTAGCCAGTTGGAGCTGTTCTTGCCATAACGGGCCAGTAGGCCCTAAAATAGCTCACATGCATAAAATCTGACTCGCCATACTGAGTGTGCAAGTAGATTTGTAGAGGCTTGTGGATGAATGGCATGCAGCCCGGCAAACTCAAAATAACCCCATCCGCCACCACACACACTGCACTCATTCATATTACACTCTCACGTGGGTTGTGTGTCACTGCATGTCATTACTTCAATTACCATCTCTTCTACATAAGATAACTTCTGCCGGTTAGGGGCCTATAAACAAAGGTAATTTTAGTCCAGGAATTAGTACTCATGTAGTACTCGTTTAAGGTACTCTTACATGCCTTTGTGAATAGGCCCCAAAACAACTAAAATGAATTTACAATTGAAATATTCTGAGAGTGTTCATATAAAATTAGTATAAACAGAAAGGGTTTGCACTCTGTACTTTTACTAATAGGGAGTTGGACGTTTCGGAACTGTATCACAAAGTCACATAAGAATACATAAAAGATTAGCTCCTGCAGTTACACTTTCAGTATTCATAATTGCTTTTGTGGCTTGACCCTATTACTTTTACACTTATGCTTACAACTACCATTACCTTCCTACCTGCGCCTGGGTGGCAGAATTACAACAACAACAAAAAAACAACTAGCCAGTTATAAAATGTAAAGCAGGCAGCAGCAGATCAACTACTTTCAGTATACATGCACATCACAGTTTAATAAGAATTTGGGGATTGGAGGGTATTTTTGGGCTATGCAACACCCATCTATATCAGAGTTTCCAAAATGTTTTTTATTTTGTTATTTTTTTCTGTCTTTCTCCATCTTAAACTATCCTTCAGTGAAGTGCAAGTTTAAAAAGTTGTCTACCTTTCTACCACATATTTGCTCCTTGGACGCTCCCAAATGTTGGCATGCATGGTTTAAGGGCATTTATTCTTGACCACTCTCTATCCTGCACTTCATGAGACAGTTCTCGCGTTAGTTAGCACTTCTACGCCTACAATGACTTACTGCTTTCAAGACAAGAGAACATGTCTCAGAAGCATTGAACCCACTTTCACACTGTCATTATGCCCTATTTGTTTTATCAGTACTTGAATTCAATACATTGACAGTCGTACAAGTCCAGACAAGAAACTACATTGATACCACAGTGTTAGACTTTTCATCCTTGGCGTGGTCACCCTTTACGTTTTGCCTCTGTTCCCCATGTTGTTGATGTGTGCTGGACTCTGTTTTTGCTGTTTTTGTTACTCTGGGCACTTTACCACTGCTAACCAGTGCTAAAGTGCAAGTGCTCCTTTACAAAATGTGTATGTAATTAGTTTATCCATGATTGGCATGTTTGATTTACTAGTAAGTCCCCAGTACAGTGCACTAGAGGTGCCAGGGCCTGTAAATCAAATGCTGCTAGTGGGCCTGCAGCACTGATTGTGCCACCCACATTAGTAGCTCTGTAAACATGGCTCAGACCTGCCACTACAGTGTCTGTGTGTGCAGTTTTAAAACATTAAATTCAACTAGACAAGTGTACCCACTTGCCAGGCCTAAACCTTCCCTTTTCTTACATGTAAGGCACCCCTAAGGTATGCCCTAGGTAGCCCCAAGGGCAGGGTGCAGTGTATGGTTAAGGTAGGACATATAGTAATGTATTTTATATGTCCTGACAGTGAAATACAGGAAACACCCGGAACAACAAGTCCTAAACCACAAAGTCGTGGAAAACTAAAGCGAAACAATGCTTTTGTTTTTCACGACTTCCTTGTTTTAGGGCCTTAACCACGCATGTGTGAACCACGTACATGCGTGGTTAAGGCACAGAAGAAGGGAGGCGACGCGATGAAGGAGGAGGTAAGTTGGGCTGGGACTGGGGCTGTTTTTTGGGGGGTGGGGTAGGGGGCTTGGGGTGATTAGGGTTTAGGGGTGGGGGAGGGGGGTTCAGGGTTTAAGGATGGGTTGGGGGTTTGGGGTGCTTTAGGTTTTAGGGGCGGGGGTGAGACTCAGGGTATTTTTAATTTTGGATGGTGGGGTGGGGGGCTCGGGCTGATTAGGGTTTAGGGGCGGGGGCAGGGTTTAGGTTTTAGGGGTGGGTTGGGGTGCTTTAGGTTTATGGGGAGGGGGTGGGGACTCAGGGTATTTTTAGTTTTTGGGGGTGGGGGCTCGGGGTGATTAGGGTTTGGGGGCGGGGTCAGGGTTTAGGTTTTAGGGGTGGGTTGGGGTGTTTTAGGTTTTAGGGGAGGGGGTTAAGGTTGTGGTAATTTTGGGGTTGGGGGTTGGGGTGGTTGAGGGGGTGGGGGTGTTGTGGTAATGTTTAAGGGTAAGGGGCCAGGGGGACGCATGCTGGAACCGTGCATGCTGATCACTAATGCCTTTACCAGGAATGCCTTTACAACAGAAAATCGTTGTTAAGGCATTCGTAGTAAAGGCTTTCGTGATAACAACAAGGTTGTTGTTCCGACCTCCTTGTTGAAGCATGGGTGGTTGAAGCACTCGTAGTTTCAACATATAACCGGGAAATACTGCTAAATTCGTTTTTCACTGTTGCAAGGCCTGTCCCCCTCATAGGTTAACATGGGGGCTACCTTTAAATATGATTAAAGTGCAGATTCCCTTTGAGAGCGGATAGACATATGGAGTTTGGGGTCTCTGAGCTCACAATTTAAAAATACATCTTTTAGTAAAGTTGATTTTGAGATTGTGGGTTTGAAAATGCCACTTTTAGAAAGTGAGCATTTTCTTTCTTAAATCATTTCTGTGGCTCTGTCTGTTTGTGGATTCCCTGTATGAGTCAGTTTGACAGTTGGGCTCGTTGCACCTCTCAGTAGACAGTGACACAACGGGAGCTGGGGTGTACTCTGCATTTCCTAATGAGCCATCTGTGCTAGGAGAGAGGGGAGGAGTGGTCACTCACACTTGAAAGGGCTGTGCCTGCCCTCACACAGTGCAGTTTCCAACCCCCTGGCGTGTGTCTGGGGCTTGGCCTGGGCAGGATTTCACAAACAAGAGAGACTCTCCTTTGAAGTAGGCCTACTTCAAAGAGCAACATGGGTATAAGAAGGGCGCCAAAAACCACAGACTTTAGAATACTTCTGGAAACCAAGAGGAACCTCTGCCTGGAGAAGAGCTAAAGAGCTGAGGAAGAAGAGTTGCCCTGCCTATGACTGTGCTTTGTGGAGCCCTCCTGCAGTTGCCGCTTCTGTCTGTGCTAGAGGACAAAGATTGGACTTTGCGTTGCCTTCCTTCTTGTGAAGAACTCTCCAAGGGCTTGATTTAGAGCTTGCCTCCTGTTGTTTGAAGTCTCAGGGACAGCAAAGACTTCTCCCTGTCGGCACCTGGAGCCTCTGCTGAGACTGCTACTCTGCCAAGTGGTGCCCATCCACTTCCTGGGACCCTGAAAGGAGAAGCTGGCAGGCCAAGAGTGAAAAATCCATGCACCAACCGCTGTACAGGGAAAAGATTGACGCAAATCCGATCTGCGGCTGAAAAATCGACGTGCCGCTGGCTTTGCGGTTGAAAATCGGTGCTCACCAGCAATGCGACCGGAAAATCGGCGCCCGCGGCTGGAGAAACGACGTGCAGCATCACTGACGGAGGCTGGTGAGATCGCAACCCACCCTGCGTGGTTTTTGGATCATCATGCGGGGGGATTTCTGATGCACACATCGCTGGGCGTGTGAAAACGACGCAAGGCCTGCCTGGGCCCGAGAGTGAAGTTCGAATCGATGCATCGCTCTTCTGCAGAGAGAAGAAACGACGTACGGTCTCGCTCGTGAGTGATATCGACGCACCGCAAGCCCTTCTTGAAGCACACTCGCCCGTGCTGGGTCATTTGTGACGCACCCAGGTACATTTTCACGGTAACAGCGTTAGTGTTGTGTTTAAAATTACATGAAGACTCTTTTTGGTTTTTTATTGATATCTTGACTTGTGTATGGTGGATTTTTTTCGTTTTGGTCTTGTTTTGTTTAAATAAATATTTTCAATTTTTCTAAACCTGTGTTGTGTCATTTTGTAGTGTTTCATTAAGTTACTGTGTGTGTTGGTACAAATACTCTACACCTAGCACACTGAAGTTAAGCCTGCCTGCTCGTGCCAAGCTACCAAGTGGGTGAGCGGGGGTTAGCTAAGGGTGGTTCTCCTTTACCCTGACTAGAGTGAGGGTCCTTGCTTGGACAGAGGGTAACCTGACTGCCAACCAAAGACCCCATTTCTAACACATAGGAATAAACTACCAATGTCATAAAAAGAGTGGCCTTGACAATTCTAACCCAACATAACTAAGGCTCCTAAAGCACTTGTTGAGTCAACAACACGTTATTCATAACTTGAGAGCCAGACTGTTACTTGGCATGTCTCATAAAGACCAATATCTGGACATCTCCTCGAGCTACACATTCATAACAAGTTTATTTTCAAATCTCTCTTCCTGTTTCCAGGCATTCCATCTAACTGGTCAAGGTTTTCTTTGCTCATGGTTCAAGAGATGTATCCCCCAGACATCTGCTCTTCACGAGGTTCTCTTAGGTCCCTGTGAGGCTTGAAGTCAGAAACTGTTCTTATCTGACTGCAAAGTTGTAAAACGTGCTCGCTCTGCACATCCGCACATTTCTTCATTACCAAACTACCAAATGTTCTGAATGGCCCCAAGATGTGTTTTTTTATTTCCTTCATCTCGCTCTCTCTTTGTATATGTACTTTTCAGGTGCTCCCTCCATTCACAGTCTCTACTAGTGCTGGGAGTCCTGCAAAGTTATTGACGCGCCCAATAAACTATGTTCCTTTCACTCATGATTGGGGCTGCAACACACAGATGTTAAGGTGTTTGCCAGGCACTACAGACAAAAGGCTATTTAATTAGTTACAACAATATTTTCTTGAAATAAAACCAGACAACTTTTTTGGAAGGCATCAATTTTAACAGTGACACATGGGATAGCTTATCATGGCAGTGGTAGTGGTAGAATCTTGTCTGACTGAGCTCACAACAGAAATAGTGGTTATTAATTAATTTATTTCTGTAGGTCAAACTAAACGACACACCAGGCTACAGCACAACGTTCATAATGTGGTCATGGTGCAGGAACAAGTTTCTCCAGTGTTTAAAGCTATTTACGAGACATTCATATAAGCGTCTGGGGGAGGGCAAGCAGTAGTCACGTACAGCCTGGTCCCAGCCTCATCTAAACGACTAATTGTGCTCTGTGTGCACATACATTTGTGTGATTAATGACCCTGGCGTACCTCTCACGTTTTCTCTTTCTGAAGGTGTGTGAGGTTGGCTGGTTTCACTTGAAGACCCCCATGGAAGAGAATGAAGGTGACCATTGAAGTGGAGGGTGAATACAATATGGAGGGAAGGAGACTCCTAGTTAAGTCTATAGGAGGCCTATGGCTTGTCTGGAGGGTGAAAATGGACAGATGGAGAGTTCCACATTCCAGATCAGCAGAAGCCTCGAGTCATTTTGTGAGACCCACCAGTTTCCAATTGAGAAAATGTAATTCAATTATTGAGAGTGAACGGGCAAAGCACAGAAACTATCACTTTTAGCAGAATACATAGAAGAAAAACTGGCAGTGTGTGCCTTTAGAAAGGAGAGAGCCATGGAACATGGGCAGGAAGAAAGGACTAGTGACCCTTCCTGTGATGAATGCTGTGTCTGATCAATGAAAGCAGCAGGAGAGCCTTCGAATCACGTGCACATGTATGTCATTTCACGTCCCCACACCCCTGAGTCCCTGTTATCATAACACTAATGGGCTCCACTGGGAGGTGCATGAGGAAGGCACAGGTGCAAGGGTTGTAGGAGGACTGGAGAAACCACTGCACAGAGCCAGGCTCTTCTCTGCTCCAATGGGGCCGGTGTGTGTGTTTAGTAAACACCACTGAACACACTCAGTCCAAGGCCTTGCCCAGCAGGCTCCATCACTGAATATTGCTCACCTTGCCTGCATCCTGCTGGGGCATCCCTTCCCCGATCTCCATGGCAGCCCTGCTGGAGCTGCCACCGAGGAGAGGAGGGGTAGCTCGGTGGGTGACGGGGCTGCACTGACGCCCACTCAGTCTAACCACAGAAGCAGCAGCTCCACAGCTCCCAGGACAGCTCTGCTGTGCAGGGTGAGATCTGAGCCATGCACCATTGCGCATGTGTGGATGTGAAACGCAGCCCGTCGCGCATGCTCAGAGCGAGAAGTCAAAGCCGAACAGCTCCAAAACGTCTCGCGCTCAAGTGCGCATGCGCACAAAGAACGCGGAAGCATGGCGCATGCTTAGAGCGATACGCCAAGCAAGAGCCCCGCAACTCCCACGGACACCTCTGTGGACAAGCTGGAGTGTGAGCAATGCTCATTGACCGCGCGCAGATGAATAATACCGCTCCGAAGCGCAAGCTCAAAGTGAGACGTCAAGGCCCACCTCCCAGGACAGTTATCGTGCAGGCTGGAATGTTGGGCCATGTTCCAGTGGGCATGCGCAGATGGGGATAACGACTTCGCTGCGCACGCTCAGAGTGAGACGTCGTGCGGCTTGTTGACACCGGCCGCGTGCTCGCATGCTTCCTGGATAACACGGCGCTTGGAACTTCCTTGAAGCTCTGTGTCGGCCACTTCCGGTTCCGGACTGAAGCTGCCCTAAAGGAGACGAGCAGAGGGCTGGAGGGCAAGGCGCAGGGAGTGTGATGAAAGAGGGAGTGAGGAAGAGAAGGGAGTAACGCGTGAGGGAAGAGAGGGCCGACTAGGAGGGGAAGAGGTCAGCTTTTAGAGAAAGTACTGGGAAGAAGAAATGAACCACGTTTCAATGGAAAGAGAATCTGTAGAGAGGAAGGCCGCAGAGCAGACTGAGCACTCGTTGAATCAACATACAAGAGGGGAGGAATGTAAGGAGAGAGGTGGCAGGAGCCCCAGGCCGCCGTCAGATCACCGCCCTCCCTGCGCCTTCCCGAAACACACCTGAAACACATTCATACACCTGTTCACCGCACTATAATACACAACCCCTCACACCCACACAAACCTTTGCGAATATCACCATGAGCTAGAGACCCAAGGACCCTCAAACCACTGCACATTGAGCATAAATATCACACATTGCACGCACCCCCTCAACAGCCATTGAAGAACCGGGAAAGGTGGCCTCACCTCTCCCAGCGGTGGAGGGGACACCCTAAGTCTTCAGGGTCCTTTACCAGCAGAGAACACAACAGACGGAGTCACAACTGATGAAAAAGAGAAGAGTTTTATTAACAACATATAATAGCTCGAGCTAAGCACAGAGTCCCAGGACAGTCTGATGGACTTTCCTACGGAGGCTGGCTGCTTCATTCCGCAGCGTACAATCTTATATAGTTAAGCTGTCCCCCAGTCAGGAAGCCACCCCTCCCCATCTTGTGAGCGCAAAAGCTTCAGTCAGCTCTCCCTTTGACCCGGGAGCATCCTGCTGACGTACACACGTTAGATTTCGTTTTTCCTGCCTGCACTCCCACTGTCTCAGGAGTATCCTGCTGATATACAGGCAAAGTGAAAGTTCATCTATCAAAAGTTAGTCTTTCAAGGCCTGTCTGATAATTTACAAGGATATCTTGGGTGAAAGGCTCCTGGAATGTGGTGGTACGAGGTACAGTTTTGTTTTTGCACAGAGATAAGCAGGATGCAGCTGTGGCTCGGTATTTCTAAGAGTCAGCTTAATTAAGATAGAGTGGAGAGGCCTGGATCACGAGAAGGTTTAGTAAAAGCAAAGTTCACAGAAAAGTCAACTTGCACAGTTCGATGAGGAGTCAGCTTTGTCAAGCACATGGCAATAGTAAATGAATATCCAAAATGGTGCCTGAGGGAGACCATTTTGGATTACTATTTAACACCATCCACCCGCACTGCACCTCACACACATAGCACGTTCCCCACAACATGTCGCCCCAAGCACTGATGCTTCACCGACAAAGAGTTGCGGGTCATGGTGGACGAGATCGTCAGAGTAGAGCCACAACTGATGGGAGCACAAGTCCAGCAAACATTGATAGCCAGAAAAACAGAGCTATGGCAGAGGATCGTTGACAGGGTGAACCCAATTGGCAGCTACCCACGCACAAGGGAGGATATCAGGAAGATGTGGAACGACCTCAGGGGGAAGGTCCGTTCCATGGCGTCCAGGCACAACATAGCACTCAACAGGACTGGTGATGGACCCCTACCTCCTTCCCTTGACTTGACATCCTGGAAGGAGAAGGACTTGGAAATCATGCATCCGGAGGGCCTGACTGGAATCATTGGAGGGCTTGACTCGGTAAGGAAATAACTACCCCCCTATGCACTAACCACTCCAGTCTTGCATGCCTCCCAACAACCCACCACTCCCCATCCCGTCATAAACCACAGGAATTCACCCCCCACTGTCACCCCACCTTCCCACTCTGCATGCCACACCACCCCTCTCCCACCATCCACACCCTCCCGCATGCCAAACCTTTACTACCTCCTCAACTACCACTCCCACAATCCATTACTATGCACGCCAGATCCGAGTCACACTCACACCTCACAATGGAGCACCCGCATGGACAACCATCCCACAGCCCACCCCAACTGCTAGCCAACACCGCCTCACTATCTATGGCAATTACAGCAATGTCAAACAGCACACTCACGACCACAAATTAAATGACAAGCATGGCCCAAAGCCCATACACCATGCAGTTCCTGCAGTGCTGCAAATGTCATTGCTATGGGACGAGGATGAGTGACTTGTGGAAGGGCCTGGCTGAGGGCTCTGAGGCCAACTGGAATGTTGATATGTGCGCATGTCCATGAGATGTGCTGTGTCCAATGCAGTCCCTTAGATGCCAAGCTACATGACTGTCTCCTATTCTCCGTGTCATCCCTGAAGGTGAGCGCCCAACAGAAGAAGGGGATTTGGCGTGCCATCGCTAAGCAAATGCATACCCTGGAGGTCCATGCCCAGCGGAGCACCCACTGCAGGAAGCAGTGGGAGGACCTGAGACGCTGGGCGCGAAAGACCGGTGAGGCCCAGCTAGGGACGTCATCCCATGCGAGGGAGGGGTGCACGTTAGACCCTGACCCCCTGATGTCCCGCATTTTGGCGGTGGCATACCCTGAGGTGGATGGGCATTTGAGGGCAGCACAACAGCCACAAGGGGGTGAGTCCACATCCATACTCCGGTCCTGTGGTGTGTGATAGGTGCAACCTGGGCAGTGTGTGAAGGCAGTGGAATGTGTGCTAGGGGTCTACTTTCGGACTAGGCCTGGGACACATTGAGGTCGGATGTGCTATATCCATGTGTGAAGATGCCGTGCAGGATGTGAGTTGAGGCAAACTGAACTGCTAAGGAGTATCAATGACATGGCAACTGTGAAGTAGATGAGCTGGGTATTTGTTGGAGGCAGGGATCCTGCATCTGGAGTTCACACACATTGTACTCCCAACTATCCGAACTGTGTTGCTGGATCCGTATCCCCATTTGCTGGATGATGGCATGTGGCGTATGTGTAGTTTGCGTAGTCTGAGGTTGCACATCAAACAGCTAGATGTGCATGAGTTATGTGGCTGTGCAAGTATGCCTCCAAACGCCCGCAGAGTGTATACTTTGGGTCTTGTGATTGTAAGGAGACATGGTCCAATGGGCTGGTTCCGACCATGTGTTGAGGGCATGGCTTTCATCCTGTGCAGGATTGGATGTGTATTAGCATGAGTGAAATTCATGTGCATGGCAAAAGTAGCACGCAAGGGCTGCTATTGGAGTTTCATGTGTGAGTGAAGGCATGTCAGGTCATGACATGGCATTGGGGTATGTTGTAGTGAGTTGTGTGGGACTGTTGTGCTGACATTGACAATTTGCTCCCTGTCCCTCTTTCTCCCACCCGGTCTGTCACTGTACCACCCTCCCTCCCTGTCCTCCTCTGTCTTTGTGTGCATCAGCATCATTTGGCGGAGGAGAAGGGGCACCGGCAAGTGGGAAGCAGCATCCCATGGGACCCTGGAGGCTGAGACCAGCTGAGCCGAGCAGACCAGTGGGACGGAGGGTGAGGGGTAGCATCACTGGGGTGACAGGATCAACTACACCATCATCCAATTCTACCTCCGATGGTGAATCCCTGATGGTGGTGGAACCTTCAGGCCCTCTGCCTACACCATCCATGTCCGCTACCCCCTTTACCAGCACCGCCCTCCCTGTACCTCCCTATCAGCAGCGCCCTCGCCCCCATCCTCAACACCTCAATTGCCATGGCCACCATTCCTGAAGCATGAAAGCACGCAAAAGTAAAACCCCTCCTTAAAAAGCTGTCCTCCAATGCTGGTGGACTCAAAAAGTACAGCCCAATCTCGCTGCTACCCTTCCCAGCCAAGGTACTGGAAAGAGCCATCAACCAACAGCTCTCTGAACACCTAGAAGAACATAACCTGCTGGACGCCTCCCAAGCAGGTTTTCTGTGCCAACCAGAGCACAGAGACCACCCTGGTTGCAGCAACTTACGAAATCAGAGCCCTCCTTGACTGCGGAGAGAAGGCAGCCCATATCCTCCTTGACCTCTCAGCAGCTTTCAACACTGCCTCCCACCACACCCTCATCACCAGACTCCACCACATAGGGATTCGGAGCAGCGCCCTCAAATGGATCCTCGCCTTCCTCATGGGCTGCACCCAGTGAGTTCACCTGCCTTCCTACACCTCCGAACCTAAAAACATCCTCTGCGACGTCCCCCAGGAATCTTCTCTCAGCCCCACCCTCTTCAACACCTACATGACACCTTTGGCAGACATACTACGCAGCCACGAACTCAACATCTTTTCATACGCTGAGGACACGCAGATTATCCTATCACTTTCCGGAGACCACACCATCCCCAAAACCAATTTCAGCAGCACCATGACCAATGTGGCAGAGTGGATGAGAGGCCCCTGCCTACAACTGAATACAGACAGACAGAAGTAATCATCTTCGGAAACAATCATCCACCTGGGACGACACCTGGTGGCCCGCCACTCTCGGGCTAGCCCCGACCCCTACAGACCATGCCCACAACCTCAGTATCATCATCGACAATGGGCTCACCTTCAAACCTAAGACAAAAACAGTTGCCGCCACCTGCTTCCTCATCCTCCGCATGCTGTAAAAGATCTTCAGATGGATCCCTTTCAAAACCAGAAGAATGGTAACCCAGGCCCTCATCTCCAGCAGGCTGGGCTACAGCAATACGCTCTACATGGGAGTCACCACCAAAATTCTCAACCACCTCCAAATCATACAGAACTCCTCAGCAATACTCATCCTCGATCTCCCCAAATGCACCAGAATTACCCCGCACCTTAGAAGTCTACACTGTCTGCCCAGCCAGAAGAGATGCAGATTAAAGGTCTTAACCCTTGCTTTCAAGGCCCTACACAACATCAGACCAAAACACTTCAACCACGGACTGG
The DNA here is from genome assembly GCF_031143425.1 of Pleurodeles waltl. Taxonomy (NCBI): domain Eukaryota; kingdom Metazoa; phylum Chordata; class Amphibia; order Caudata; family Salamandridae; genus Pleurodeles; species Pleurodeles waltl. Next base: position 12,918,701 of record NC_090446.1, read on the forward strand.
CCTTTCACCAACCCACCCGAGAACTATAGTCCGCCTCCCTCGCCCAAGCACATGTCTCCTGTTGGCCGCTCATTCTCCTTTCTCGCCTGAAAAACCTGGAACGACCTCCCCTCCTACCTACGAATCACTCAGTCCCATACTAAATTCAGGAAGAAGCTCAAGGCATGGTTTTTTGACAATGAGATACAAATAGCACCCCTTCCTCCCCCGCCCCAGGGTGATAATCCTAGCTGAATTTCAGCATTTTCACAGGTTACAATCACCTTAAAACTCACTACAATTCCTAATTTTTAGTATGATGCCACCAACAAATGATTAATATTGTGACTAAAACCTGTTATCACCTTTATATTTGTTCCTTTTCGTGACCCTCAAAACCAGGCATTCACTACAGTCAGTTTCAGTGGGACAAAAATGGCGGAGACTTTTCACCAAAAATCCTTTCGCAGGTATGCTTCTTGTAACCTTCTACCCAAATAGTCCCATGAAAAACACACCATCTAAAGAAAAGGTTTGTTAATTTTACTGCAAGTCTTAAGGCCTGATTTACAATAGCAATATTATTATCTGAAAGGGGGGTGAGCGTCCCAAATAGTTGTTGACTGGGAGAGTTATACCCAAGGCGACCCAGTCAGTAACTACTGTGGAGTGCCCACCCCCTTGGGTAAAATTGCTTAAGTATATACTCCATGCTGGGTTTTGGCAAAGAAATCTGCATACATGCCAATCGAAGACTGAAAGGCCTTATTGACAGAAAAAGTAATAATCTATAAATCAGAAATTTGGCTAGCCAGTGTTCCCCTCCCTCATTGAGCAAGCTTGTAAAGCAGAAGCAAGATGCAAATATATATCAATCAGTACACATGTTTTTAGTATAATCTTTTTTTTTTATTGCACTAGCAGGACCCTAGTCTGAGTTCTTGGAATCCAGAAAGGGTGGCATTCAAATGATTCCAGAAAAGTACATTTTATTGGCGGAGCAATCTCTTATTGGTTTTTCATGCTTCGGGAGCCAAGATGCTCCACAACAGAGAGGAACACTTCCTGTGAGTAATGTTAGCTTGAGCAAAAAAGCATGGATGAAGCAGACTACATACACTAATGCTAGTGAATATGATTTTATGCTTTCACAAGGGTTTTGTAAACAATTCTTTATTCTAGAACCCCTCGTACACTAAAGCTGCAGAGAGCCTCAACAGCTGAATTCTGTGAGAATGTTTTCACTCGCAGGGTTCTAGTTCATTCCCACAATACTTACAATGTCTTCACAGAGGTTTATACATTCATCAACACAGTTTACTCCTTTATATCTGAGAAACTTAAGGGTGATTAAGCTTTTTATGAACAGAATATGAACATGTCTGCTGTCAGAAAAAACATTTATAATGAATCATTTTTCAGGATTATCGCTGAAATGTCCAGTTCATTCAGAAAATAACAGTGGAAGTAAGCACCCCATGAAGAGGTGGCAGGGAAGGCTCATGGTGTTTGCATTGAGATCAGGTCTTTGTGTCTTCAGGTCTTTGTGTCTTCATGATGTGATGATGCTGATTGGTCCTTGTCAAGCCTCCCACTGTGACATCATGGCTCTGAACTGCTGGGTCTCCAGCATCTGCCTGGAGACCTCTTTTTAGTATCAGGGCCGGCTGCCATTAACAGCAAGGCAGCAGCAGGGAGAACAAGAATTAAGAAAGAAAAGTGTCCAGAAGCTGCTGCTTAGAAACACCAAGGAGGACCCTCCCGCAGAAAACCACCATTTATTTAAGTGGCTCGATTCCCAAGAAGGAAACACCGTACCTAGGCATTTGTCGCTGCATAGGAGCACTTCCACTTCCTGCTGCCTTAGCTCGCATTCAGATTCTACACGAAAGAGCAAAGGTAACCACTTATTATTATGAAAAATACAAATTAAACTTGCTGTCTTTTTTTCTCAGTACTCCTGATCATGGAATGATGAACATGATTTCTCCAAAGCAATCCGAAAGTAAAATTATTGCATAAGCTCTTACCCTTTATCTTCTGTCATGTTTTGCCTTATTTCTGTGGATGTCTGCTTCATTTTAGTTCCGTGCCATGAACACACACGTGATTTGTGTATTGATCCTGGGGTGAGGGGGACACCCCTAATCTGGAATATTGTCATCGTGCAGAAACCTTGTGATTGTAGATAGTACTTTCTTCCCCTGATGACAGGCTGACTCGCTTTGCAGATGGGGAGCATGCTACTCCCTGGAAGCCCAATATCAGCAAAATTGTCAAGCACGGAATTACATTTAGTAAGTTGTTCTGTTCAGTCTCATATAATTTGTAGTTAGCTTTCCAGGCAAATTTGTTCAAATTCCATATGTTGAGGATAAATAAATGAAACTGTTGAACAGTTTCCCCTATTAAGCATATAGATTACATTTGTCATGGTTTCTAGTTTCATAGTTTTGCAGTTAATGCTAAGCTATTTACACCATTAGATAGATTATTTAATATAGTAACAGATGGCTGTGTCATGCAGTTATTTGTCTATTTCCCCTACCTGGTATGCAGCGGTAGATGGAGGACATTAATGATATCTAGGGGTGAAATCCCTTGCTGAATATTTGACTACAGAGAGTCCCCCTCTCCCTTTTCTATGGGGCCTATCATTCCTTAAACTAGCATAGTACCCTTAAGCTACTTGGCAAATAATACAGTTTTCACAGAGTTAAACAGAATAAAATATCAGAAGCGTAAAAGACTGAGTTCTAGATCAAAATAGGGCAAAGGTGAATTTAATTACAGAATTGGTAATATTTTGTACAGAGAGAAATGCATGAAATACCATGAAGGCTCATTTACAGAATTACAGATAATGTAAAATCATAAAACATAAGAATCCTATGTTAGGCAGAATCTAAGTAAGAATTGTAAGTTTCAAACTCATAAACAGTACTGACAGCATCTCATTAGCAAGTACAACTCTGGGGAAAATGGAAAGTCACCGACAAGGAAAATAATGAAAGAATCACCAAAAATCTAAGGGGGTTATTCTAACTTTGGAGGAGTGTTAATCCGTCCCAAAAGTGACGGATATACCACCAGCCGTATTACGAGTTCCATAGGATATAATGGACTCGTAATACGGCTGGTGGTAAATCCGTCACTTTTCCGTCACTTTTGGGGCGGATTAACACCTCCTCCAAAGTTAGAATAACCCCCAAAATCCTCAAAAATCTCCCCAAATGCAGAAACCCATAGGTTTTGTAGAGAAATCACACAAGCTATTAGTAGAGTCTGAAAATTCAGCTGAGTATGATCATGGTTTGGGTTGCATTGGCAAATCAGAAACCACAACGTAATACTCTAAAACTTTAGAGCTAACACATTTCTTAAGGTAACAGAAATCTTCCATCTACTCTCTCAGCGTCTGTACCACGGAGACACAACAAAAAATGAAACATCTCTCAAAAATGGTTCATAGAATTAGCACTTTACACTAACGTTCCCAGCAGAAATCCTTGAAAATGATGCTTTGAGTACACGATGAAAGCTTAATTCAAAATGCATGTCTTCGAACAACATTGTACATTGCAAGTACTTTTTCTTTTAAAAATCCCACCTACAGTAAAATGTTTATATTTGTATATTATGTATTAATATTACAAAATGTTAAATAAATTTTTAAATTAATAAAATGTTAACACACACACACACATATATATATATATATATATATATATATATATATATATATATATATGTATAATATATAATTTTATTTTTACACTATTTTCTATAGATTCTCATGTGTGTATTGTAGTGCCTATGAGTGACCATATGTGGTGCTGGACTTACTCCAGGGCTAGGCTGAAGTACATTTACTACTATTTTATTGCCTTTTTAATACATTTACATTTATTTAAAATATTTAAAATAGTACATATTTATTAATTGTAAAATATTTAACAGCCTTTTTAAAAAAATTAAGTTATATTTATATTTTTAACTATTTAAAATTATATAAGTTACTTTAACATTATGTCCTATAGGATTTTATTTTCTATGAGTGGGTGTTGCAATATCAGTGATAAGGACTTACTACAAAGGTGTAAGTTACTACAAAAATGTAAGTTGCTTCAAAAGCACAGTTTGTAAATACCAAAAAGTATTAAACTTACTCAGAAATGTAAACTTACTCAAAATGCAGTTTGTGAATCAAGCCCTCCACGGTTAAAGTCAAATTTAAAAAAAAGTGTCAAAGTGTAGTCCACAGTAGTCATATTTGCCCCACAACCTTTTGAATAAGTTTCATCTGTTCCTAACAGGACACAGTGGTGCGCTCCATAGTGATTAGGTTGGAAAGTTCAAACCCATAAAAGACACACAGGAGTATGTCGCTAGCTGTTTTTCTTGCTTTCTTTAATCCAATGTGTTGTTAACTCTTTCGCAGCCAAGGACATAACGGTTACGTCCTTGGCTGCGGTGCTGAGGCGCCAAGGACGTAACTGTTACGTCCTTGGACCGGTTTGAGCCTCGGCGCCCACAGGGCAGGGATGGAAGGGGAATCACTTCTCCTTCCACCCCCTCTCCCTCTTGACCCACCTGTGGTGTCTGATGACATCAGCGCATGATTGCGCGCTGACCTCATAAGAGGCCTACCCCTCCCCGCTGGAGCATTTCTCCTCCGAACACGTGGAGGGGCGAGAGAGGCATAAAAGGAGAGGAAAAGCCTTTCCTTTCCTTTCATGTCTCAGCATTTTGGCAGCAGAGATGCCCACTAGACACCAGGGAGTTTTTTTTGTTATGTTTACTTATAAGGGGAGTGGCCGCTTGGGCAAGGGCTACTCCCCAGGGGGGCAATTTATTTTTGGGCCATTTCTACCCCCCCACCCCCAGGGGCAGATCGGCCTATTATAATTAGGACGATCTGCCCCCAGGAGGGGCAGAAACTGCTAGACAACAGGGATAAATTGTTTTTGTTTCTTTTTTTTTTTTTTTTTTTATATGTGGGGAGCGACCCCTTAGGCAAGGGTCGCTCCCCCGGGGGCAGAATTCATTTTAGGCCATTTCTGTCCCCCTTGGGGGCAGATCGGCCTATTTTTATTACGCCAATCTGCCCCCAGGGGGGCAGAAACCACTAGACACCAGGGAATTTTTTTCAAATGTATATTTATAAATAAGGGAAGCGGCCCCTTTGGCAAGGGCCGCTCCCCAGGGGGCCAATTTATTTTTAGGCCCTAGAACAAGGGATTTTGTTTTTTGTGTGTTTATTTTTTTATATGTGGGAACCGACCCCTTAGGCAAGGGTCAATCCCCTGGGGGCAAAAGGAACTCTAGGCCATTTCTGCCACCCTTGGGAGCAGATTAGCCTATTTTTATTAGGCCAAAATCCCCCCCACCAGGGATTTTTTTTTGTTAGTTTCACGTGAGGGGACCGACCCCTTAGGCAAGGGTCGCTCCTCTGGGGTGGGGAGGCAAATTTGTTTTAGGCCATTTCTGCCCCTAGGGGGGCAGAAACCCCTAGACACCAGGGATTTTTTTGTGTGTGCTTATTTTACTTTTTTATATGTGGGGAGCGACCCCTTAGGCAAGGGTCGCTCCCCTGGGGACAAATTGTCTTTAGGCCACTTCTGTACACCTTGGGGGCAGATCGGCCTATTTTTATTACACCAATCGGGCCCCAAGGTGTGTAAAAACCACTAGACACCAGGGATTTTTATTTTTTTGCGTCAATTTCACGCAAGGGGAGCAACCGCTTAGGCAAGGGCCATTCCCCTGGGGGACAAAATTATTTTAGGCCATTTCTGCTCCCCTGGGCAGCAGATCAGCGTATCTCTATTAGGCCGATCTGCCCCCCGGGGCAGAAACCACTTAGGCACCAGGGATTGATGTGTGTGTTTTGTTTGGGGTGGGCAGCGCCTTGGGCAAGGGTCGCTCCCCATGGGGGCACATTACTGTTGGGCATCTCTTCCCCCCTTGGGAGCAGATTGGCCTATTTTTGGAAGGCCCATCTGCCCCCAAGGGGGCAGAAAGCCCACCCGAGACCAGGGAAGATATTTTTTTCAAAATAAGAGGGTGTGGATATGGCCATACCCCCACCCCAAAGAAATGGGGCCAAAGTTGTTCTGCCCACCAGTGGGCATATGGTGCAATAATTTCCCCTGAGCCACACCCCGGGGGGCAGAAAGTCTACTAGATGCCAGGGAGATTTAAAAAATAATAAAAAATTGTGGGGTGGTGGCTACCAACCAGTATAGGCATGGTTATCCCCGCACCCCAACTGAAGGGGGTAACAGTCTTTCAGCTCTCCCCCACATACTAAAACATCTTATCCCACGGCAAGCAAGAGGACATTTGATTATTTTGGGTTCTGGTTTTTCATTTGGGCCATTAGAGCTTGGCTAACTCTCAAAATCGTCCCACTTGGAATGGTGAGGGCTGCACTTTTTGGACTTTGGGACTCTGCATGTAGAAAAATCCACAAGACCTAGACACATCTGAAAACTAAACATCTCGGTGAGTCCAGGGTGGTGTGCTTCACATGCACCCGTGACATTTTCTTACCCACAATGCCCTGCAAACCTCCAACTTTGCTGGAAATCACACATTTTTTCCTCATTTTTGTGATGGAACCTTCCGGAATCTGCAGGAATCCACAAAATTCCTACCACCCATCATTGTCTCATCTGTACTGATAAAAATTCTCCCCACTTGTCAGCCTAGAAATGTTTTTTTCAAACTTCCCTTTTGGACCCGCGTTGGTTCCCCCTCAATTTCAACATGTTTTTGGCTCTTCTCTGTCACAGGCACTTGGCCCACCTACACAAGTGAGGTATCATTTTTACCGGGAGACTAAGAGGAACGTTGAGTGGTAGGAAATTTGTCCCGGTGCGGTGATCCCACACAGAAATGTGGGAAAATGTGATTTTTTAGCTAAGGTTGAGGTTTGCTGAGGATTCTGGGTAAGAAACTACTGGGGGATCCACGCAAGTCACACCTCCATGGACTCCCTCCGGTGTCTAGTTTTCAGAAATGTCTGGGTTTGGTAGGTTTCCCTGTATGGCTGCTGAGCCCAGGGCCAAAAACGCAGGTGCCCTTCCCCCAGCAAAAACAGGTAGTTTTGTATTTGATCATTTTGATGTGTCAAGATAGTGTTTTGGGGCATTTCCTTTCGTGGGCACTAGGCCTACCCATACAAGTGAAGTACCATTTTTATCGGGACACACGAGGGAACGCTGAATGGGAGGAAATTTGTGGCTCTTGTCAGATTCCAGGACTTTCTGTCACCGAAATGTGAGGAAAAAGTGTTTTTTGGCCAAATTTTGAGATTTGCAAAGGATTCTGGGTAACCAATCAATCAATCAATCATTTGTAGAGCGTGCTACTCACCCACAAGGGTTTCAAGGCGCTGAGGGGGGCAGGGCGAGTTGCTACTGCTCGAACAACCAGCTCTTGAGGCATCTCCTGAAGGTCAGCAGGTCCTGGGTCTGCCGTAGGTGGATGGGGAAGGGTGTTCCATGTCTTGGCGGCGAGGTGGGGGAACGATCTGCCGCCGGCTGTAGTCCTGTGGAACGGTGGCGAGGGCGAGGTTGGCGGAGTGGAGCTGTCTGTTAGGGGTGTAGAAAGTGAGTCATTCATTGAGGTAAGCTGGACCGGTGTTGTGGAGTGCTTTGTGGGCGTGGGTGAGGAGCTTGAAGGTGATCCTCTTGTTGACGGGGAGCCAGTGCAGGTCTCTTAGGTGGGCTGTGATGTGGCTGCGGCGTGGGATGTCGAGGATGAGGCGTGCGGAAGCGTTCTGTATACGTTGCAGTCTTTTCTGGAGTTTGGCCGTGGTTCCCACTTAGAGAGTGTTGCCATAGTCCAGTCTGCTGCTGACGAGGGCCTGGGTGACCGTCCTTCTGGTTTCGGTGGGGATCCACCTGAAGATCTTGCGGAGCATGCGGAGGGTGTTGAAGCAGGATAATGAGACGGCGTTAACTTGCTGGGTCATGGAGAGCGATGAGTCCAGGATGAATCCCAGGTTGCGTGGTGGTTGGTGGGCGTCGGAGCGGTTCCTAGAGTGGCTGGCCACCAGGATTCATCCCAGGCGGAGGGGGTGGAGCCGAGGATGAGGATCTCCATCTCGTCCGAGTTCAGTTTCAGGCGACTGCACTCCATCCAGTCGACGATGGCCTTCATTCCGTCGTGGAGGTTAGTTTTGGCAGTGGGGGGGACTTTGGTGAGTGAGAGGATTAGCTGGGTGTCATCGGCGTATGAGGCGATGTTGAGGTTGTGTGATCGGACGATGTTGGCGAGTGGTGCCATGTAGACGTTGAAAAGGGCCGGGCTGAGGGAGGATCCTTGGGGAACGCCGCAGATGGTCTCGGTGGCTTCAGAACAGAAGGGAGGGAGGCGGACTCTCTGGGTTCTGCCGGTGAGGAAGGATGTAATCCAGTCCAGGGCTTTGTAGCAGATCCCTGCGTCGTGGAGGCGTGTGCTTAGGGTGTGTGGCAGACGGTGTCGAAGGCGGCCGATTGGTCTAGGAGAATGAGGGCCGCAGTTTTGCCTCTGTCTAGCATGGTCCTGATGTCGTCGGTGGCGGTGAAGAGAGCAGTCTTGGTGCTGTGGTTGCTGCGGAAACTGGATTGGGACGGGTCCAGAGTGTTGTTGTCTTCAAGGAGGCGGGTCAATTGACTGTTGACGATCTTCTCGATGACCTTCACCGGGAATGGGAGCAGGGAGATGGGCCGTTAGTTCTTGAGATCGCTTGGGTCTGCCTTGGGTTTCTTTAGTAGGGGGTTGATTTCGGCGTGCTTCCAGCTTTCCGGGAAGGTGGCTGTCTCAAAGGAGCTGTTGAAGATCATTCGGAGTTGCGGGGCGATGATGGAGCTTGCATTGTTGAAGACGTGATGAGAGTAGGGGTCGGATGGTGAGCCGGAGTGAATGGTGTTCATGATTTTGATGGTATCATCGTCGTTGACGCGGGTCCAGGAGAGCAGGAGGTTAGTGTGGCTGGGTTCCGGTGAGACTGGGTTTGTGGGGGTCGGGGTATTGAAGCCTAGGGTAGGTCGCTCCCCTGCCCCTGCAGCGCCACCAGCTCCTGTGTGCCTTCTGCCTGTTTGCCCGTTGACTGTTTTCTGATTGCCTGATTGTTCCCCGAGTGTCTGCTGCCCTGTGTGATCGCGCTCCCCTCTTCTTTCTGTACCCCGAGTGTCTGCTGCCCTGTGTGATCGCGCTCCCCTCTTCTTTCTGTACCCCGAGTGTCTGCTGCCCTGTGTGATCGCGCTAACCTCTTCTTTCTGTACCCCGAGTGTCTGCTGCCCTGTGTGATCGCGCTCCCCTCTTCTTTCTGTACCCCGAGTGACTGTGTCCGCCGTGTCTTCCTGCCCCCACTCGCCGTTTTTTCCCCCTCGACTGTTTTTCCCACTCGCTTTTTGGCCGCCTCGTCCTTTTTCAGGCCTTTTTCTCGCCGTTTTTTCCCGCCTTCTGCTCCTCGCCTCTCCCGCTTTTTCCCGCCTTTCGCCGCTCCGCCTACCCTCCCGCCTCCCAGCTGACCCCTCCTCCCAGGCTACCCCCTTAAATGGCGGCCGCTGCGAGGCAGAGGTAGCGACCTTTGACCCCAGGGTAGGTCGCTCCCCTGCCCCCGCAGCGCCACCAGCTCCTGTGTGCCTTCTGCCTGTTTACCCGTTGACTGTTTTCTGATTGCCTGATTGTTCCCCGAGTGTCTGCTGCCCTGTGTGATCGCGCTCCCCTCTTCTTTCTGTACCCCGAGTGTCTGCTGCCCTGTGTGATCGCGCTCCCCTCTTCTTTCTGTACCCCGAGTGTCTGCTGCCCTGTGTGATCGCGCTCCCCTCTTCTTTCTGTACCCCGAGTGTCTGCTGCCCTGTGTGATCCCGCTCCCCTCTTCTTTCTGTACCCCGAGTGACTGTGTCCGCCGTGTCTTCCTGCCCCCACTCGCCGTTTTTTCCCCCTCGACTGTTTTTCCCACTCGCTTTTTGGTCGCCTCGTCCTTTTTCAGGCCTTTTTCTCGCAGTTTTTTCCCGCCTTCTGCTCCTCGCCTCTCCCGCTTTTTCCCGCCTTTCGCCACTCCGCCTACCCTCCCGCCTCCCAGCTGACCCCTCCTCCCAGGCTACCCCCTTAAATGGCGGCCGCTGCGAGGCCCGTCTGTGCCCGTCCGCGCCTGGACCGCGCCCAGCGCCCAAACCCCTGGCCCCCGCAACCCCCGCCAAACCTACGACTCCACCACCCTCGCCAGCCTCAACCCCGGCCGCACGCCTGGCTGCTACTGCGCCACCCCGAAACGAACCCACGGCCCTGTTACCTGCAGCAACTGCTGCTTCAACTGTCTACGGACTCACACCACTCCCGTCAAAATCGACTCCCCCGGAAGCAATCTCCACTGCATCCTGGTCAACACCCGATCCGTCCACAGGCACGCCATCGAACTGTGGAACCTCATCAACTCAACAAACCCGGATATCGCCTTCCTCACCGAGACCTGGATGAACCCCTCCTCGGCACCCAACATTGCCATAGCCATCCCCGACGGCTAAAAAATCATCCGGAAAGACCGCACCAACCGCACCGGAGGAGGCATCGCCATCGCACACAAAAGCTCCATCCGTATCTCGACATACACCGACAACTCACTCCCCGACGCCGAACACCTCCACTTCGCGATCCACAGCGACCCCAAGACCACCCTCAGAGGCACCCTCATGTACAGACCACCGGGACCACGGACCAAGTTCAGCGAAGACATCGCAGACTTTGTCAACCCTCACGCACTATCATCCACCGACTACATCCTTCTAGGGGACCTCAACTTTCACCTGGAGAACCACACCGACAACAACACCACGGCCTTACTGGACAACCTCGCCAACCTGGGACTGAAACAGCTAGTCAACACCCCCACCCACCACGCCGGACATACGCTCGACCCCATCTTCTCCTCCAGCAAACACATCTCCTTCAGCCACACCACCGGACTCACCTGGTCGGACCACAGCTGTGTCCACTTCAACTTCAAGAAGACCACCGTGCACCACCACACCCAGCAACCACCAAGAAGACAATGGAATCGAACCACCACGGAACAACTCACATCGACCCTCGCTCAAAAACAACCCACCAGCACCACAGACCCCAACGAAGCCGCCAACAACCTCACGAGCTGGATCTCCGACTGCGCCACCCACCTGGCCCCCCTGAAGACCCAAGCTAACACCAACAACCACAAAAAAAACTCCTGGTTCACCCCCGACCTCAAGGACTCCAAGAAAGAATGCCGCACCCGCGAGAAGACATGGCGCCTCAACCAGAACGAAGAGAACATGTCAGCCCTTAAGGACGCCACCCGCCAACACCACCAACGCCTCCGCGCCGCACGAAAAACAGCCTACCAGAACAGACTCGACAACAACGCCCACAACAGCAAAGAACTATTTGGAATCATCAAAGAGCTCTCCAACCCCGACGCAGAAAACAACTCCATCCCTCCCTCACAAGACCTCTGCGACTCCCTCGCAGCCTTCTTCCACCACAAGATCACCGACATCTACAACAGCTTCACCACAAACAACACGAACCCTCCACCGGAACCCACCACCAACGACACCACCATCCTCACCTGGACCCCAACCACCACCGAGGAAACCACCCGCGTCATGAACTCGATCCACTCTGGATCTCCACCCGACCCCTGCCCACACCACATCTACAACAAAGCCGACAACATCATCGCCCCCCACCTCCGGGACGTCATCAACGCATCTCTCACCTCCGCCACTTTCCCAGAGAGCTGGAAACACGCAGAGCTCAACACCCTCTTAAAGAAACCTACAGCAGACCCCACCGAACTCAAAAACTTCCGGCCAATCTCTCTCCTGCCGTTCCCCGCCAAAGTGATTGAGAAAATCGTCAACGCCCAACTCACCACCGCCCTGGAAGCCAATGACTCCCTCGACCCCACACAGTTCGGCTTCAGAGCTAACCACAGCACCGAAACCGCCCTCATCGCAGCCACGGATGACATCAGATCCTTGACCGACAAGGGAGAAACCGTGGCCCTCATACTCCTGGACCTCTCTGCGGCCTTCGACACTGTCTGCCACCGTACCCTAATACGCCGCCTCAGCAACGCCGGCATCAGAGGCAAGGCCCTGGAATGGATCATCTCCTTCCTCTCCGGAAGAACCCAGAGAGTCCGCCTCCCCCCCTTCAGATCTACAGCCACGGAGATCATCTGCGGCGTACCCCAAGGATCCTCCCTCAGCCCCACTCTCTTCAACGTCTACATGACCCCCCTAGCGAACATCGCACGCAAACACGGACTCGACCTCATATCCTATGCCGACGACACCCAGCTCATCTTATCCCTCACCAACAACCCCACCTCAGCAAGGACCAGACTACACGACGGTATGAAGGAAGTAGCGAACTGGATGACAGACAGCCGGCTGAAACTGAACACAGAGAAAACGGAGGTCCTCATCCTCGGCCCTACTCCCACCGCCTGGGACGACTCCTGCTGGCCTCCCGCCCTAGGCAGCACTCCCCAGCCCACCAACCACGCACGCAACCTCGGCTTCATCCTGGACTCATCCCTCTCCATGACCAGACAGGTCAACTCAGTGACCTCAGCATGCTTCAACACCCTCCGCATGCTCCGCAAGATCTTCCGCTGGATCCCCATCGACACCAGGAAGACCGTCACCCACGCCCTCGTCACCAGCCGCTTGGACTACGGGAACACTCTGTACGCCGGCATCACCAACAAGCTGCAGAAGAAACTTCAACGGATCCAGAACGCGGCCGCACGACTCATCCTGGACATACCCCGCCACCACCACATCTCCGGACACCTGAAGAAACTCCACTGGCTCCCAGTCAACAAGAGGATCACCTTCAGACTCCTCACCCACGCACACAAAGCATTGCACAACCTCGGACCCAAACTCATCAACAACCGCGTCTCCTTCTACACTCCTCCGCGCACGCTACGCTCGACCGGACAAGCCCTGGCAACCGTCCCCCGCATCCGCAAAGCCACCGCCGGAGGAAGATCCTTCTCTTTCATGGCAGCAAAGACCTGGAACTCTCTGCCCAGCTACCTTTGCGCCATACCTGATCACCTCTCCTTCAGAAGGCAGCTCAAGACCTGGCTCTTTGAGCACTGACCCCTCCCCCCCCCAGCGCCATGAGACCCTTAATGGGTGAGTAGCGCACTTTATAAATGTGATTGATTGATTGATTGATTGGATGTTTTTGATCTTGCGGTGAAAGAAGGAGGAGAGGGAGTTGCAGAGGTCTTGTGAAGGTGGGGTGTCGTTGGAGCAGGATCTGGGGTTGGCGAGTTCCTTCACGAAGCTGAAGAGCTCTTTGCTTTCGTGGGCGTTGTTGTCGATGCGTTCCTTGTAGGTGGATCACTTGGCGGTCCAGATGAGCTGGTGGTGCCTGCGGATGGCGTTCTTGAGGGCAGTGTGGTTGATCTGTTTGTTCGTGGTGCCAAAACCTGGTGAGAGTCCCACAAGTCACACCATCTTGGATTCCCCTAGGTGTCTAGTTTTCAAAAATAGACAGGTTTGGTAGGTTTCCCTAGGTGCCGGCTAAGCTAGAGATCAAAATCCACAGCTAGGCACTTTCCCAAAAATATGTCAGTTTTCAATGTAAAAATGTGATGTGTCCATGTTGCGTTTCTTGTCGCAGGCGTTAGGCCTACCCACGCAAGTGAGGTACCATTTTTATCGGGAGACTTGGGGGAACACAGAATAGCAGAACAAGTATTTTTGCTCCTTGTCTTTCTCCACATTTCTTCCTTCCAATTGTAAGACAGTGTGTAAAAATGATGTCTATATAATATAATGCCTTGTAATTCACATGCTAGTATGGGAACCCCAGAATTCAGAGATGTGCAAATAACCAATGCTTCTTAACACCGTATCTTGTGCCCATTTTGGAAATACAGGGGTTTTCTTGTTTCCTATTTTTCACTCTTTTTATTTTACCAAATAAATTGCTGTATACCCGGGATAGAATGAAAACTCATTGCAAGTGCAGCTCATTTATTGGCTTTGGGTACCTAGGGTTCTTGATAAACCTACGAGCCCTATATATCCCGGCAAACAAAAGAGTCCAGCAGACGTAACGGTATATTGCTTTCACAAATCTGACATCGCAGGAAAAAAGTTAGAGTAAAACGTGGCTATTTTTTTCGGCTCAATTTCAATATATTTTAATTCCAGCTGTTATTTTCTGTAGGATAACCTTGTACACAATGACCTCTTGTTGAATCCAGAAATTTTTCTATTTTTCAGAAATGTTTAGCTTTCCGGGATCCAGCATTGGTTTCACACCCATTTCTGTCACTAACTGGAAGGAGGCTAAAAGCACAAAAATAGTAAAAATGGGGTATGTCCCAGTAAAATGCCAAAATTGTGTCGAAAAATGTAGTTTTCGGATTCAAGTCTGCCTGTTCCTGAAAGCTCGGAAGCTGGTGATTGTAGCACCGCAAACCCTTTGTTGATGCCATTTTCAGGGAAAAAACACATGCCTTCTTCTGTAGCCCTTTTTCCCCATTTATTATAGAACAAAAATGAAATTATCACTGTGCTTTGGCTAATTTCTTGGTCTCCTTTAGGGGAAACCACAAACTCTGGGTACCTCTAGAATCCCTAGGATGTTGGAAAAAAAAGGCCACGTGGGTAGCTTATGTGGACAAAAAGTTATGAGGGCCTGGCAGCGAAGGGGTTAAAGAGATGTGGTGTTTTATTAAAAATGTATTTGAAATATTGCACAACTACGGCTCTGTTCACAGTGTTAGCCTGAGTCTGACACCAAATTTTAAAAGGTCGACTTTTTATCACAAAACAGTAGCCTGTATAGTTCCAATATGTCTTTGATATTTCTAGTAGTTCACTGATAGTAGGATATCCAGATATGCCAGAACAAATATGAGTCTATAGTCTTGAAAGATTTCTGATGTTGAATCCAATTGCTAGAAAGACCCACATGCACAGCAGATTGTTACTGTGGAAGGTTTTTGAGAGTAGAGTTTACCTCATTTTATACACTAGTGATTAGTGGAATAACACATATATGTAATCAGGGCCAACTGCCCATCTTCGGAAACTGCAAAGCAGGTATAGTTTGCAATAATAAAATTTGAGGCTATAAAGAGCCCTGCACTGAAGCACAGCTTTTCTGCTGCTGTGCGTGGCCAGAAACTGGAGGCCTCTACTTTTACGGCTGCTAAAGGATCTAGCTGGGGCATCTAACAAAAGGGAAAGGAGACAATTCAAGTGTGTGGGTGCCATTGTGTTTCCTGACTGCCACCCAGATGACAGCAGAAACATGAAGAGGCAGGTTGGGCCTAATGTGACTTGTCTTCCTAGGTTTATTCTTCTCTTCCAGAAGGAACTGTACACACATAACATGCTAGGTTCATGGATAGCTCATGCATTTGTAACATAGACAAATTACTAACACTTTTGTTAGGTGTGCAGCTCCTCCATGCTTGTGTCCTACCAACTTCCTGAGATTTGTCTCTGCAAGCTAGGGGTGGCTTGATGGAATATAGATCCTGCATGTTGCAGATACCAAGTGATGCTCACAAGCATATGTGCCTGTGGTGAGCCTTTCTATGACACCAACTAATCTGTGCATTTTTTCCCCTTTGGTATGGGCCTTAGAAACCAGACCTTATAGCTTAGTAGATTAATGCATCCTCTGCAACGATCTGTTTTTGACCCCCATGGTATGGTCTTACTAAAATAACCCTTGGGTTGATTGGGCACTGTGTAAATACCTCATTGTCTTTTCTGTTATATTTGCATGGGGTGCATGATATCTTCAGGGTTCACCCCTGTTTTGATCTCCAGCGAGATCAAAGGCATTCAAATGTCATTTTAAAACAGGCTTCTGGCAGTAGAGTCCTGTTCCCACTAGACGGACTTGGTGCTGGGACTGGAAAGTATGGTTAGTGTCGGGGAAGGAAAAGGTTTTTAAGTAGATACTTCACCAGTTCTTATCCAAGGATGTCACTAAACCTTTATGCCTTAATGATCCCGAGGTGATCACAAGGTGAAACACTCGTGAAGCCCTGGTGTGCAACCCTGGTCTTACAAAAAGACCCATACCAAGATAACGTCCAAAACTACAATCACTGTGTACTGTCCTTGAACTGCAACACAGTTGTGTTTATAGAATGCTTCAAAACCCTTTCTGAAGTGCTGAAGCACATTTGCAGATGGGCAGCACTCTGCTCTATGCATGTGCTTGGATGGAAGAGTAAGGGGTGCTTTTACTATGTTACTGGTTAGTAACAGAGCCGAGTCATGTGATCCTTCCATGTTTGAATGCCCTCAGCCAAACATTTTCATCTTACTCATCTCACTGCTTATTCAGATTGCTGCCTGTATCCAAGTATTTAGTGGGCCAGTTTAGTGGATGCCTGAAATGTCCAGAAAAACAGATACATTTGCCCCATAGGTAGTATTAGAACCCAAGTGTTACCTACAACTGGATAACAAAAGTGCATTGGCAGGGCAATTAACACCTTCTATTATGAAAGGTTAACATGAACTAAAATACAGGTCAAACTTGTTAGATAGACTTCTTCTTCCTTAAGTATCATCTCTTCTTTATTGATCATTAGATGAGGAGGGCACCAGTTAGGCTGCAACCCAGCAAACAGCTATGGTAACACATTCTGGGTTGGTTCTGTCTCTTCGTAGAGGAAGACAGAGAGAGGACTAGTCCAGTGCTTTGGTTTGAATTTTTTGCATGTGTGGAATATTCCCTTGATATTCAGAGGCTAAAGAAGTTTAGCAGATTAGCTATAGTCTAAGAGTCTCATTATGAGTTTGGTGGTCCTAGGACCGCCCAACTCGCATTGGTGATTGGACTGCCGCAATCCTGGCGGTCTGACCACCAGATTACGATCCTGGCAGTCGGACCAACAGGAGACCCTGCCTGTCCCAGGATCTGAGATCCCGACGGGTTAGCGGTGGTCAAAGTCATGGTCTGCCACGGCCATGACGTGGGCAGTGCTGGGGTCCTCCTGCCAGCACCCTTGGAAAGCGCACTGTTTGCTATGGCAGACAGTGTGCATTTTGAGGGTGCTGTGTGTGACTGCAGTGTTAGAAATGTTTTTTTTTGCCTGGCTAGGGAGGTGGTTCCCAACCTGTGGTCTGGGGACCCCTGGGGTGTCCGCGAAGCTTCCTCAGAGGGTCCGCGACTGCTTAGAAAATTAAATAATATTAACAGATTACATCCCCAGTTTTAGTAATGACTCAGTCAGGCAGTATTACCACTCTAGTCAGGGTGAGTAAGATACACCCTAAAGATAACCTGTGCTCACTCCTGGTAACTTGGCGCAGAGGAGTCAGGCTTATCTCCAGAGGTCATGTGTAATGTATTTGCACAACACACACACACACCAGTGACACAATAAAATACACTACAAAAGAGACTCCACACAGAGTTATATAAAAATATGGTTCTTATTTTGCAAGTGTATCTCAACACCCAACATCATAGCTCATAAGTATTGTGCAGAGCGTCCTAACCCTATACGTGTATCATCAGGCGACATAACTTAAAACATTGCACATGTCATACAAGGACTTGAGATCATAACCATTACCCTGATTGTGCAAGAATCCACATGACATGTATCCTAGCACCAAATCAGCAGGAATCATAAACACTGCAAATCCTGAAATCACTGTCATAGTACTGGTTATTTCAGTACTGTAACACAGAATGTCATACATTATATTATCAAAATATGTGATGTCAGTAAGGTTTGGGTAAATATCCATAAATCACCAAATATCCCCATCGCACATTGGTACCAGTAATATTTGCCCTTCTAGCCAGCAGGGTCTCGGTAATCACTATGGTCCTTCTGAACTAGTGCATTTATAGATGGCGTCTAGGGCACAGGAGCCCCTGCTGCCTATTACCTATGATACAGTAAATTTGGTGGTGCAACCCCTAACAGACCCAAATGACAGGAATACAGTGTAGACTTCTCACCTCCGAAATTATACACATCAAGCGAGTACTCGCCCTTCTGTAAGGTCAAAAACGATGAAAATCATGTAGGCACTTTTCACACTCTCAGGTCTCTTACACATCACCTTTGGTACATATAAACGCTTTCCCAGAGCTTAATTAAACTGGGCTCCTATTAGATCCTTTACGGTACTTTAATCCAGGCCAAGTACATGGGTTGAAGACAAGACTCCGAATGCCCCAGAGACTTAGAAGTGGGTACGGGGCTGAATTGCTGCCTAGATGGTGCCTCCGTAGCTGCCCGCGATGTCAAGTGGTCAGCAAGAGAACAGCATGGTCCCTGCACCCCAGCGCCACCAGGTACAGATGCAGCAGCTGGGAAGTGAAGCGCGCAGCGACCCGGCTCAGAGACAAAGACAGGGCTGGGGCGCGCACAGCGTACCGAGTCTGTCGCAGCGCTGCCTGCAGCTATACAGGCACTCCGCTTTCCAGTGTGGTTGATTAGAGGCTCGCACCCCACCGCCTATGAGCCCAGCGCGTCTCCATTCCCTGGGCAGCTGAAGGGGCTGTAAGAGAGCACAGACACCAATGCGAGCGCAGGCATAGGATGCCTGCCCAGCAAGAAGGCAGAGTCAGCCCTCCCCTTAAAGGTTGTAAAACCTGAGCGCTGCAGTGGCAGAGTGGTTCAGTATCCAGGACAGTTCACCGTGCAATATTTGAGGGGGGATCACAGCAGGGGAGAGGTATGACACTCTGGTAGGGCTTCATTTCATTCAGTGCCGATCCTGGCAGGTGACGCCTTAGTAAAGGGAGTGGCGCACTCCTCATTCAGAGGCAAAAGTTCCCACACACCATATCATTGAAGGCAAGACTCCATAAGCAGCGCTCCCCTCGCACTGATTGTTGTGAACCCAGGGCAGACCCCCCAGCCGCTGGGAGGAAACAGAGAAGTGGCATATGCAGTGAGCAGCAGCAGCCCTACACATCCAGGAGCTGCAAGGCAGGGATGGCAGTTCCTTCTCTCAGCCCACAGTGGGGGTGGGACAGCAAAGTCAGAAAACAAGCTGGCAGCAGGCCAACATACAGCAAAGCAATCCAGATGAGTCCTTTGGGCCACCCAGCAGAAACCAGGCAGCAGCAAGAGAAGAGCCGTCCAGATGAGTCCTTTGTGAAGTCCAGCAGTCTCTCTGGCAGAGGTTCGGTCCCAGTTCCAAAAGTGCTCTCCAATCAGGGGGCAAGAGCCCTTCTACTTGTACTCAAGAATGCCTCTATTCAGGGGAAATCTTCAAAGGAGTCCTTTCAAGTCAGGCACAACACCCTTTTAACCCAGCCCTGTCTCGAGACATCAGTTGGGTGTAATCAGTCCATTGTGTGAGGTCAGGACACAGCCTATTGACATGTAAGGTGTGAACAACCCTCCCTCTCCCGAGCCCAGGAAGACTATCAGTATGTAGATGCCTCTTCTGTCACACCCAGCCCCTCCTGTGTGATGGCTGTCTGGAAAGTATGCACCAAGTGGAAATGTCTGTAGGAAACTGGCCCCTTGTTGCAGTACCCACCCCCCCCCCACACACACCTTTTACCTGATATTTGATACTAACTTTGGGGATCCTGCTAACCAGGCCCCAGCACCTGCTGACTTTTGGCTAGGTTTGCACACCCGATTTTACTTACATAATGATGCTCATCTGAGGATGTTTAAGAGGTAACTCTCTGACATCCTGCCATACCACGTATAGGAGACGTTTATGTAATTTTTACGATGGGAATGTTGCCTCTGCTCTAAATTAAATATTCAGTTGAATACATCTGAGGTTGTATCAACATTTTGAGAGTGCTCCAAATGTTGGTAAATGAAAGTTTATTTTAGCCTACAGAAAATAATAACAAAGTATTCCTGTACAAAGTATAGGTCAAACTCTCATGAAAACACTTTTGAAAACATGTGACTAGTGTTACTAAACCGCAAACTGTTTATGCCCTATTACAGTCAGTCACACAACAGCTAATAAGCCACAAATAAACATTATAAAATGACAGCTATCAAATTTCGTCCTATGCTGATGCCTAAATACGATTGCAAGGTCTCACTTATAAATTTTACTTCACTTACCACAACTAATCCACAAGGTAGAAACAATCCAACAAAGAAAACACTTTTCACTAATCTGTCACCTCTAAACTTAGGTTACGGAGTAGTGTGCTTATTGCCGCAAAGCCCTTCAGTGCCTAATCAGCGGTAGTAATTCCTATATAAATACAAATTACAATTTCAGCAAGATGTATATATATATATATATATATATATATATATATATATATATATATATATATATATATATATATATATAAAAATAATAAATAATATCGCCGTCACCAGTAGGTAGTTAAAGTTAGGACCATGTTTCCATAGGAAAAGCAATTTTTCCTATATCTTCACCAAAATTTCCCAAAAAAGTTCCTTTGATTCTTGTTGTGCATGGAATGTTTCAGAGTGATCTGTCCAGCGGGGGCCAAGAAAAAACGGGGTAAAAAAAAGTGAGTTTCCCATGTTAATTCCCATAGGACATTTCAACATGACTACAGCCCGAACCGCTGGACGGAATTACACCACATTTGGCAGAAAGCTAGATTTTACCATGAGATCTGTGCTCAGGCCCTGCCCAGATATACAAATTAGAATTTCCATTAATTTCTCACAGGAAAAGTGATTTTTAGAGTTTAGGGTGGGTATGACTTTTTGCGTGGTAAGTGCTTTTTAGGGTTTAGGGTGAGTATAGGTTTTTGGTTGGCAAGGGTAATTTTAGGGTTTTGAGTGGGTATGGGTTTTTGGGTGGCAAGGGACTTTTAGGGTTTAGGGTGGGTATGGGTTTCTAGGTGACATGGGTAATTCTAGGGTTCAGGGTGGGTATAGGTGTTTGGGTGGCAAAGATAATTTAAGGGTTTAGGGTGGGTATGGGTTTTTGGGTTTTAAGGTATTTTTAGGGTTTAGGGTGGGTATGGGTTTTTGGGTGGTAAGGTGTTTTTAGGGTTTAGGGTGGGTATAGGGGTGGGTGGATTAAGGTACAGTATATAAATTACTTTATGTTAAAAAAAAAGACATTCTAATGATTGAAGAAAATGCAGGGGGTGCTGCACGCCCCTCTGTGCCCAGGAACCGCCGCCTTCCTATGGCAAGGATTGAAGACAATACAGTGGCTGGGTGCCACATGGGCCCCGCCCCGCACCCCAGGGACCACCACCTCCCCAGGGCTCAAATAACATTCAAGAAGGGGGTCCATCACCGACCCACATCCCAAGGACCACCACCTCCCTGGTGCAAGATATTATAATAACAGGGGGGGTCTTCTGGACCCTCAGTACCATGACCTCCAAGGAGCTAACTTTTTATAGAAAGGGGGAGGGGCGCAAGTCCCCCCATGCACTGCAGATCATCACCTCTCTGGGGCTAAAATTATTAGTATGTGGGGGGACGATCAGCCCCCCGCGCCCCGGGGAACAACATTTTGCCGACTCTCACCGGGCCCAGGGGATCGGCACATCCCCGGGGCTCAAATAACTTTAAAAAAGGGGTTCTGTCACAGACCCCCAGCTCTGGGGATCACCACACCCTCAGGGCAAAATTTAAGTGAAGGAGGAGGGCCACGTGGACCCTCTCATGGAGCCATAGATGGCCCTGGGGACCACCTCCCCCACGACCAGCTCCTGCTACCTCCTGAGGTGCCCACCCTCGGGAGATAGTTGTTTGCCTTTGCTTGGGAGGAGCTGACAGCTCCCCCCAAGCAAAAGCAAAGAAACCTCTGCTTTCAGCAAGGGGCGGGAGCTGTGAAACAGCTCCTGTTCACTGAAAGGAGAGTTTTCATCTCTTTCCCTGCACGCTAACATGCGTGCAGGAAAAGAGATGAAAGCATTGCTGCCACACGCAGGGAGCTGCTAATTTTAGCAGCTCCCTTCTTGAGGGAGCAATGCCGGTTCCCGCAGGAGACGGGTGCTGACTGGCAGCGCGGTGGCCTTGAGGCTCCTCTTGCGGTCCTCATGAATATTTGGAGGGTGCCCTGGGTGGGGCCAGGGCACCCATAGATACATGGCCTGGTCCTGGGAGATGGGGTCCCCAGGGGCAAAAAATGGCCTAAGGAGCCCCGTGCCCCCTCTCTTTTTAAATTAAGTGTTTGGCCCGAGAGAGGTGGTGATCTCCAGGGTCTGGGGGATGGTGCATTCGTTTTTCCACTCAAAAATGTTTAGAAATAGTTCCTGGGAGGTGGTGGTCCCTGGGGCACGGGTGTGTCCATACTGGCCCCCATATATTTTTGTTATGTTGTCTCGGGGAGGTGGTGGTCCACAGGACCTCCACGCTCCACGCACCCCCCATAGGTAGTTTTAAAAGTGTAGCCCTTGGAGGTGGTGGTCCCTGGGGCCTGGTGGGGTAGATGTGGGCCCCCTATACATTTTTATTTATGCTGTTTTATTTATGCCAGGTAGGTGGTGGCCCCCAGGGTGTGGGAGGTCCGTGTGACCCCCCAAATATTTTTTTATGTTCTCCTGGTGAGGAGGTGGTAAATGTTGCCCCCTTTAAGCTCCAACCCCTTTGGCTGAGAATGGTGTGGGGTTTAGAGCTTAAAAGGGAGTTGGCCACAAGGCCTGGCCGCAGCGTAGGCCCTGCGGCCAAACCCCACCACGCACGGCCAAAGGCAGTTATTGGATTAATGTATAGTAATTAAGGACAGCTCTGCCGGCTGAAATTATCATCTGCCATGAATCCTGCACACAGCGCACCATGAGGGACCATCATGCCTGTTACACTTTCCTCACCTACATCAACAGCTGGCACTTTTTCTGTCACTCTGAGTGTCCATGCCTGGCCAAGTGCAGAACTTTGGAGTGGCCGCAGATCGGGCTGGGTGGCCTGTGCCCCATGGAGAAAGGGGGTGCCTTCTCTTGGGAACAACTTTGGAGATGGAGGAGCTGCTGATGTCCGAGAGACCGTGTGCAGGACTGAGAGCTGCATCAGAAGGGGTTCTACGGACTGAGCAGAGAACAGCGGCAGAATCCGCTGAAGGGTGAAACACTGCCTTGGCCCGTGGAGGCGTGTGAGTCGCTACTGCAATTAAAGTCATCAGTGAGTGCGCCGCTGCCACAATTGCTGCCCCCGGCCCTTCGATTGACCTACCTGGCCTTGAACATATCTCCATCTGCGGTTCCGCTTCACTGTGTACTCACAGGAGCTAGACCTGGGCCCCTGTTTGCGCAGGCGAGAACATGGGGCGCTGCTGTGCTCTGATGAGGGCATGTGGCTGCTGAACCATGAGTGTCCTGAACCACCCATAACTGTGCATCGTTCCCTATAGGCCTGAATGCGCCTATGTGCCAGACCTGACTCATGGCTGGTCGAACGGTGCAAAAGGCTCTGTGATTAACTTTGAAGTACACACCCGCCCCATCAACTCGGACTTCTCACTATGTCATGACCAGGTGGGCCAAAGCAGTTAACATTGCTACCGATGTAGTAACCTACAAACCACTATATTAACAACATACAGGTGACCTGCTGCCATCATGGGGTGCTCTCTTGGACCCCAGCTGGTTGCACACTCCTCCGGGGCCCTGGGGTGAACCCACCATGCTGTTGAGCTACCTCTGGCATTGTCTTGCTCCCTGAGAGACTGTGGCAACATACAGACTCCACTGATTTTCACCGTTCACACCCTTGTCTGCTGAGGTAAGGGGTCTTTGATGTACCCAACACATTAGGAGTGCCGTGCTGGTGTGCCTCGTGGCTAAACCCAAACCCCCTTCACTAACACTGATGGCAACAGGAGCCTGCTTGTGCCCCCGGTGACAGTGACTATTTGGGGTGTAGTGGTGCTCCACAAATCTCCTCATTTGATCACTGTTTGTAAGGGTCAGCAGCTGTCCTATTGACCTTGTCCGGTCGCTCTTTGGTGATCTTCGTTCTACATATCGGTTCATCTCTCTGTGAGGCCCTTTATCTGTCAGCTATGATCACGGGAAACATGAAGCCCGACAAGCCAAGTTCGGCTTTGGGAACAAACGCCCCGCCCATGAAATGGTTTGCAGTTCACCACCCAAGACCTCTCGAGAATGCTCAGTTGACCTTAAGGAACTACTGATCAGAGTACAATCCGGTCTCAAGGTGATTGATGCGAATATCGATATCCTCACCCACTGACTAGATCAAGTCAAGCAACATGTCTAAACATGAATATTGGTTGGATGTCCTAGAAAACCGTGTGTCCAATGCAGATGATGCCCAAACTGAATCTAAAGAACAATTCCTGAAAATGGGTAATATTTTTGATCAAAATGAAAAATGAGGACCTTGAAACAGGGCCCAGATGTAACAATCTTAGGATAGTGTGGGTCTTGAAATCTACTGGGATAGCCAAAATGAAAGATTATGTGGAAGCTCTCCTAAAACACCTTTTCAGAAAAGACCTGTCCCTGTGTTAATTGTGGAGCATGCCCATCACTCGCTGGGAGCCAGGCCTCCGCTGAGGGCGCCAGCCTGCCCCCCATCATTGTGCTTCTACTAAACTACCATGATTACGACACCATATTGCAGGTCGCACGCAAGCGGCAGCAGATCCAGCATCAGGGGGATGTCCTTTCCTTCTATCCGGACTTTACCATGACGGTCTGGGCCGCCCACCACAAATTCCTGCCCGTCAGTAGGCTTGGCAGGAAGCTGGCATCCTGTACGCCATCTTGTACCCACCTAAACTGCAAGTATCCTTTGAAGGCAAGCCCCACTTTTTCATAGATGCTAAATCAACTCTCACATTTGCCAAGCACATCACCAAATGTAAGAAGTCGCCAGGGACAACATCATGTGCCCCTGAGTCTGACCCTCTGAGCGATAATGACTGACACTCATTCAGATGACGGACCTCACCAGGCACTTTACTCTTTAGCACACACCTTGTGCTTCTCGGTCCCTTGAGAAGGAGGATGCAACTGGGCATGAACCCAACTCCCACCACAATAGTCGTGTCATACTTTGCCTATCTAGGACTATTCCTCTGGCAGCGTGCCACCAGCCAGAGTCTCACCCTTTCGGCCACCCAGCCATGATGGAATGTGGTGACTGTACAGATTTCCTCCCGCCTCCTGGGATGTTTACAATTTTTGTTTTTGAGGTGTCTGTGGGGTGTTGGATGGCAAAGGGTTGCTTTGATCCAAACAAAGTTCATGAGCTGGTGTGGGTGGAAAGTGGGATTAGGAAGCTTACTCTGCTTGTTTGCAATTGTTGTTCTTTTTTCTCTTTCTTTTGTTACTTTGGGACCACACTTCACTTCGTTTGACTGACACGAACATAGCACATTAGCTGCATGCACACTGCCAACACTTCCAGTACCCCTAACTATATGACTTCCACAGCATTTCTTACTTGGAACATTCGTTGGGTGAATGATCGCAAGAAAATGTGCCTCATTCTTGCTTATCTCAATAGACACAAAATAGACATATGTTTCCTACAGGAGCTGCACCTTATGAGTGGCACCGCATCAAAGCAGAGCAACCGCTGGGGCAGCGAGGTATATGCATCACTGGCCCAGAGGGCCCATGTGTAATAGTGGCAGGCACACTTCATAGTCAGCCTGTGATTCTTGCAGCTATTTATGGTCCAAATTCAGATGATCCAGCCTTTTTTTTCGGAGACCTGGAACCTGATGGCGGGGCTGAGCCCAGTGGAGGTGATTTGTGGGGGAGACTTTAACGTGCCCCTTAACGACAAACTAGACAGATAGGAAATATCCAGAAGGCCCCATCCTAGTGCAGTGCGGACACTACTTGGAAACACACGCGCACTACAACTCACAAAGGTACTTGGTTTACACCACATCATAATTCCTGGTCTAGAATGACTACTACTAGTTGATCTCTCGAGATGTCCACACATGGACAGAGGGAGTATCACATCTACCCCACACAATTTCAGACCATGTACCTGTTTGATTAGAACTGTCCATCCCATCCGCTGCTCCCCGGGCCTTCTCATGGTGTCTACTGACTGAGGCGCTCCACGACGCAGTGTTCCACGCGACATCCATAAAGAGATAGCCGACTGCTTTAATCATAATGTAGGGTCTGTACAATTGCACTCAATTGCAGAAGTGGTCAAGGTGGTCGTACGGGGCACCTGCACAGCTAAGCAAGCCAGGATGCTCAGGTCCATTCGTGGGATATTAACCTGCCTAGAGCAGGACATCTGTATGTTAGAAGAAGAATATTTCCACCAGGGGATACAACAATGCTGAACACCATCTGAGATAACATCTCAGAGTTTACAGAGGCGGCAAGGAGAGAAGTGTGTTACTTACAATGAGATGCACAGGCCAGACGATACGTTGAAAGCGACTGTCCCAGCAGGATGCTTGTGGGATTGCTTCGCCCTTCATGTTCATCCTCTTACGTTGTAGAACTTGAAGATCTCTACTCCATGCGGGTGTCTACCCCTTTGGAACGTCTTAGCATGATGAACTCTTTCTACTCTAATTTATATTCTACAGCCAGGGCCTCAGAGGTACTTAACCTGTTTGAGTACCTTGACACCATCCAATTGATATGGCTAGACAAGGCGCATCGCAAGTCCCTTGACTCGCTTATTACAGCGGATGAGATAGATGGTCTCACTTCTGCCTTCTTTAAAAAATATACTTCTCTACTGGCGCCACATCCCTTGGCCATGTACGAGGACTTTCTTGAGAATGGTGCACTCCCACCATCACTAAGCAGTCATCATTACATTGCTCCAAACAGCACACTTGTGCGATTCATACAGACCCTTCTCCCTGATAAACAGCAATAAAATTCTCACAAAAATATTTTCCAACTGTCCAAAGCCACTCCTTCCTAAAATAGTCAAACCTGACCAATCCAGCTTTATCCCCAAATGCGCGACGTCCCACAATCTTCACACCATTTTTGCATATATGCACCTCCGAGTCCCACAGGTCAGAGCTGTTGCCGCTGTCCTGGACACCACAAAGGCATTTGTCACGTTGGAATGGTCCTACTTGTTCCCACTACTTTCGCATATTGCCATCAGTCCACCCTTCCTCCAAAAAATACAGCTTCTCAACACCGTCCCCACTGCTCAGATTAAGTTGCGTGGCCTGATATCGGGCTCCTTTCAGATTAAGGGGGTCATTCTAACCCTGGCGGTCCAAGACCGCCAGGGCTAAAATGACGGGGGCACCGCCAACAGGCTGGCGGTTCCCCCTGGGCATTCTGACCGTGGCGGTTTGAGCGCGGTCAGAAGTGGAAAACCGGCGGTCTCCCGCCGGTTTTCCGCTGCCCATTTGAATCCCCCATGCCGCCATGGGGATTCTGACAGCCCATACCGCCATCCTGTTCCTGGCGGTTCGCACGCCAGGAACAGGATGGCGGTATGGGTTGTCGTGGCATTTGTCACGTTGGAATGGTCCTACTTGTTCCCACTACTTTCGCATATTGCCATCAGTCCACCCTTCCTCCAAAAAATACAGCTTCTCAACACCGTCCCCACTGCTCAGATTAAGTTGCGTGGCCTGATATCGGACTCCTTTCAGTTTAAGGGGGTCATTCTAACCCTGGTGGTCCAAGACCGCCAGGGCTAAAATGACGGGGGCACCGCCAACAGGCTGGCGGTTCCCCGCTGGGCATTCTGACCGTGGCGGTTTGACCGCGGTCAGAAGTGGAAAACCGGCGGTCTCCCGCCGGTTTTCCGCTGCCCATTTGAATCCCCCATGGCGGCGCAGCTCGCTGCGCCGCCATGGGGATTCTGACAGCCCATACCGCCATCCTGTTCCTGGCGGTTCGCCCGCCAGGAACAGGATGGCGGTATGGGTTGTCGTGGGGCCCCTGGGGGGCCCTGCAGTGCCCATGCCAATGGCATGGGCACTGCAGGGGCCCCCTTAAGAGGGCCCCACAAAGAATTTCACTGTCTGCATTGCAGACAGTGAAATTCGCGACGGGTGCCACTGCACCCGTCGCACCTTCCCACTCCGCCGGCTCCATTCGGAGCCGGCGTCCTCGTAGGAAGGTAGTTTTGCACTGGGCTGGCGGGCGGCCTTTTGGCGGTCGCCCGCCAGCCCAGTGCAAAACCCAGAATACCCTCAGCGGTCTTCCGACCGCGGAGCAGTATATTGGAGGGGGAAGTCTGGCGGGCGGCCTCCGCCGCCCGCCAGACTTAGAATCACCCCCTAAGTGAGGTATGCGACTGGGTTGTCCTTTGTCACCAATTTTATTCACAATAGCAATGGAATCCCTGGCTGCGTGGCTGACAGCACCACATGCACCTTGGTATTGGCTTTACTTCTTGGGGACTGGTGGTCTCTACGTACACAGACAATGTCACCTTATATGTTCGCGATCCTTGTGACAACCTGTGCTCAATCACGAGAGGTGATTCGCGTTTGCCTTATCTCGGACATCCAGATAAACTGGACCAAATCCATATTGTTCCCGCTGACTGACAGTATGCTTCCCTTTACATCAGAATTTCCAATCACCTGGGCTACGGACCCAGTGCGATACCTAGACATCTGGCTCAGCCAAGACCTCAGCGAAGTTTTGCAAGAAAACTATGGCCGATCATCACTTCATCACTTGGGTAGAGGACAGACTGTTACTCTGGACAAAACTTCCGCTGTCCTTGGCAGGTCATATAGCCATAGGTTGTCTTGGCAAAATTCCTTTATTTTTTCGTTAATGTTCCCATTCCCCTGACCGCGTAGTTCTTCTGACATCTGCGCTCTGCCACGATAACCCTAATGTGGGTCAATAAGCGACCATGAGTAAAATGGGAACTTCTTACACTCCCGTTGAATCAGGGGGGTCTCGGGGCACCGATATGCAATTATACGCACTGTGCGCTCAAGCCCTCTACTTACACTACTGGGTTCACCCTACACCATTCCAACCTCATGTTGCCATAGAGAAAGACCAGGCGGTACCATGGCCCCCCTCCATAGCACTTTACGCACCCTATAAGGCACCAAGAGCAGACATGGACATGGTGGAGATGGTTAGATGGGCAGGGAAGGGTTTGAGGAAGTGTGCCCGAATTCCATGTCTCTAATCCCCCTCCATCCCACTCTGCAATAACCCAAGCCTTCACCCTTACAAGACAGGGGCGCTGGGGCAAGGACCCCACTAACCTCAACATCCTCACCTTTTCAGATCTCAGATCAATAGCCTGACAACAGCTTCATCCCGACCCGATGCTAACCAGTCCTCCACCATGCTTCTCACATTACTCCATTATCAACCTAGAGCCACCTGCCAATCTATGCACAACACATTCCCACCACCCCTCACCCTCCCTGCCCTGGAACATATCCTCACCACCCTCTCGCTGCACAAGATGATAACCCGCCTCTACACCAGTTACGCAGACTTCGTCACCCCTTACTGTGCCAGCGGCACTAACCACCTTAGAAGAAGACATGAGCCCCCATCACAGACCAACAGTGGGTGTACTGCTGCAGCCAGCTCCATGCACTCTCTCCCAACTATATGTTGTGCCTTATTTATTTAAAATTTCTTCACTGACGATGTCGCTCCCCCGCTCAGCTGTTCCACATGGGCCTACCTGCGTACTCCTGCTGCCTTCGATGTGTGGCACCCCAGGCACCCTTTATAAACTTAGCCTGGCTCTGCCCAAAGGTGGCAACATACTGGTAGAAGATGTATTCGATCATTCATGAAATCACTGGGCACAAACTTCCTTCCATCCCGCTCGTCGGATTGCTGAACTACATCTAAGACGTCTCATCTGACAATCAATGACTCACTGCCATGCTGCTGCTGCTAGCCAAGCAAAGGGTGGCAATACGCTGGGGCCGCAGCTGTACCTACTATTCAGGTGTGGCTCCGTGACATGGCCTTCTGTCAGGAGCAGCACACCTACTTTTGGGAACTGATATCCCGTGCCCCAGAGACATATGGGAACCATTCATGGCATATCGCTGTCAATGTGAACCCTCAACTCTCTCAAGTCTCCACACAATAAGCTACAGACTACCACCAGGTGAACATCACAAGACCTCTCCTTAGATACCTGAGAGTGGTTCCTGTAGCGGCTGTATGGTCCATAGCCGCATACCACCTCATTTTGGTAACATCATGGGTGCTTCTGCTGTAAGTCACAAACTACCTTGCCACACTTTATATAGTGTATCACTGCATCCCCTCAGTTGGAGACTCAAACTGTTTTAATTGCTTTAAGCCGTGTACCTATCCAGTTAAACAGAATCTGTGTATCTCGTACGATGCCCAGTGAATCAATCATACTGTGCCAACCCGCCACCCCGTCCTCTCCCCATATCCTTCTCCATTTTGTTTTTTCCTTTCTCCCCTCCACCCCTCCCCTTTCCCTCTCGGTACCCCTTGCTGTTTTGTACTATTATTTCATTTTCCTGTAATAAAGACCAATAAAGAGATTTCCCAAAAATTACTTTACGTTAAAAAAACCATATAAATTCACTTTAACCTTTGTTTTTTTAAGTGAATTTCAATGTTTTTTAAAATTCTATTTCCTAACTGTAAAGATCCGGTAACCGTTGTTTTTCTTTAGTGAAAATATACGTCGGTAGATAGGTATAGTTTTGACTTGGCTATATATCTTAGGCACCGTTTGACGAATCTTCATGAATTTTTTCCAAAAAGGTGTCCTCTATGGTCTTGTACATGGAAAATTTTGGGGCGATCCATCAAGTGGGGGTTGAGAAAAAGGTGGGGTGTAAAAAAGTGAGATTTTAGACATGACTACAGCCCAAACCGCTGAACGGAATTACATCAAATTCGGCAGAAAGGTAGCTGTTGGTCCTGAAACCGCCCTTTTCCTTCTTTGATGTAAATCCGTTCAGTAGGTTTTGAGAAATTGAAGGAAAGCCAAATTTGTATATATAGGGTTGCGACCACTTCGCGAATACTCCAATCTCATGTAGAGCTCGGATTAGCTGCCAACAATTATACCAGGAAGCGTTGGCAGACATTTTGGGTCTTGACTTTAGCTGAGTCTCAAACAAAAACTCAAAAAAAAAAAAAAAAAAAGGGTGCAGGGTATGATTACACCAAACCCCTAGCCTTGGTTGGTTCTGGGGACCCCCTGGGACCTTGTCAAGGCAATAAAGCATTTTTTAAATTCACTGTGAAATTCACGAATATTCGTGAATTTCCCCGTGAATTTAAAAAAATCACGGTCTCCCGCACTTGTTTTTAATGAAGCCCTGGGTGGGCCAGGTCCAGTTTATTAGAAAAAATGGAGGGGGGCACACAGGGCCACAGTGATATCACAACAGAAACAATGATTTTCAGGTCCATATGGCATTTTAGACTTTTTGTTTAAAAGACTGGAGAGAAAAGGTTTTTTCAAATTCCTGCAGTTAAAGAACAATCTTAAATAATATGTGTCCATTTTCTGCAATTGAAAACGAAGAACATAAACTATACATGTTAGCACAGCAGCCATCAAGTTCAGGGTCGCTGCCAGGGGACCGGTATTACCTGGATTGTCTTCTACATTAACTTTAGATCACTGAGATGATCCCATTTATGTACACTGTTTACCATTTTCCTGTACTTATTTTATGATCCTAGAATTATCTGTGTTGGGTGAACTTTTCCAGCCCTCTTGTTTCCTGGTACTCACCCAGGATTTTTGATTTAAGGTCAAGGTGAGTCTGGAGGGAGTGTCACTTTCTGTACTGATTTTATTTTTTGATTTATTTATGTCTCTTTGATAGGATTGTCCATAGCACTCATATCAGTGGAGGTGATACTTGTCTCGTCCAATTCGTCTTCTGTCCACTCCCAATGATCGACAAGGAGGGATGAGCTATTTTATGGTTGAGAAAGTTTCCATCCCACCCATTAAGCGAAAGCAACATGTCTTGTGCTACTGGATCTTTAGACTCTCTAGAGGGAGAATTCACTGTTTTGTCCCTTTGAGCAAAGCTCCATAAGTTCTGACAAAGAGATATCAGAAAGTTCAGTGCAAGGAGTGTTGTGGACTTGGGCATGTACAGGAAACCACTTATTAAGTCTCATCTGTTTTTGTTTTTCTGGGAGGTTGCACCCTCTCTGATAGCTGTAGTGCCCCAGGGTGACCCGGTGAATATACTTGTATGGGTGTACTACTCTTATGGGTCAAATGCAGTGAGCTGGTTTTTATCCGACATCTTAAAGCTTCTGCATCAAATGATACCTGATAAGAAGGTGGAAGACAGATGAGCTTAAATTGGTAAAAAAACATTCACTTTGGGATTCTGTATTGGTAAGATTTAGCACTTCCTTTCCAGATACCGTAAACAGTTCTTCCTTATTCTTAAACATTACAAATTGGCAACCTTATTTCTGTCACTTAATTTAAAGAGAACCTCAAGTAATAGTTGATTGATTCCATAGATCCACACTTCAAACTCACACTAGATGGACTTTTGGCAGCCTTGTTTCGCCCTGTATTGTTGCATCGCTTCTAAACGTAAGGTGAGTCCACTGGTGCAGCAAATGGAACTTCAAAAGTGGCTGTATTCAGGGTCCCTGATCACCTACTATTGTAGTCCACTCTTGTAACACAATTCTCCACACCAGTGAACCAGTGAATACCAGAGAATACTGTAGTTTTCAGGATACGCTCAAGATATGCACCAGATATATTTGATGTGAGCTTATATTATCACCCCAAATAATGTGTACTATTCAGCTATTTGCCATGTTAGTTTGTAGTACCTTTGGAGGTGTACATTGGAATCAGTTTCCTACCTTTTATTATTTAACTTAGAAATTAAAATAGAGAACATTGTACTTATGCTTGCCTTAAGCAAAACCCTTGTAAAAGCAGAAAATGATTTAGTAACTTTTGTTGTACATATTGCTATCTTTGGAAATAATAGTGGTTCTCGATAAACCTTACAGGTTAATCAGTTGACCGACAAAGCGTACCTGTAGACACTCTTGGGGAACATAAGGCCATAAGAATAGAATCAGAACTCCCACCGTTCGGTTAGACGGCTCACCCCCTAAAACAAATTCCCGGAATAGCTACTGCTGAAGCTCACTGTGGTCCTCACCAGCAGGCCAAGCCCTGAAGATCTGGCACTTGGATCTTCCATTCGGCTGTGTTTGTGGACAAAAATACAGGTAACTACTGCGTGTTTAATCTCATCACAAACATGCCATCACGTATGCATGCACCCAGTGTAGGGGATACGTATGTGTGTGAGGGAGAAAGACTCTTCCAGTGGTACCATGGTTTGTGCAAGCTTTCAAACTAATGAGACTTTAAGGGTTGCCCCAGACGGTAGCAGCTGATGAAGTGTAGAAGTGAAGTGTGACAGTTTGAACCCAGATATTACACATAGCGAGGGAAGAGAGCACATCTAAATTCCTCATATTAGGTTTGACAGTTGAGGGGACTGACACTCATGAAATAGTCCTTTTATCACCATGGCGTGCCATGTATGCATAACTCTCCTTTCCCGCTCAAAGTATTCATGTGTACAGTATGTTCGTTTCTACATTCCACTTTCTTTTTTTTCTTCACATTGTCTATTCAATGTTATTTTCAGTCATGCGCTATAGATCTACTTGGCAGGGGGGAAAGTTAAAAAATAAATAAATTCCCCAATCTCAGCCCATATATGGAGTAAAGCAAATCTTGCAGATTCATACAGCAGTGCTAGAAGTTAGACTACAGAACACTTAAAGGTTCAGACACCAGAGAGCAATCATGGTAATGTCACAAAAAGCTGTATAAACATAGAGTTTAAGGCATCAACACTCATGTCATGAAATAAAAGCCATAGCAACGGTTGTACGACGGAATGCCGACTGACAAAACAACGGGTGCCTAAACAACGAGGTCGGAACACCGACCTCGTTGTTACTACTAATGCCTTTACCACGAATGCCTTAACAACGATATTTCGTTGTAAAGGCATTCCTGGTAAAGTCATTAGTAACAGGCACCCATTGATCCTGCATGCCTCACCCCACCCCCCCAAACCCACCCCAAAACCTAAAACCCCCGACCCCCCACCCCCTCCCCAAAACCAAAAACGCCCCACCCCCCCCAACCCCACCCCAAAACCTAAAACCCCCGACCCCCACCCCCTCCCCAAAACCAAAAACACCCCACCCCCCAACCCCACCCCAAAACCTAAAACCCCGACCCCCAACCCCTCCCCAAAACCTAAAACGCCCCACCCCCCAACCCCACCCCAAAACCTAAAACCCTGACCCCCCACCCCCTCCCCAAAACCTAAAACGCCCCACCCCCCCAACCCCACCCCAAAACCTAAAACCCCCCACCCCCCCAACCCCACCCCAAAACCTAAAACCCCCGACCCCACACCCCCTCCCCAAAACCAAAAACGCCCCACTCCCCCAACCCCACCCCAAAACCTAAAACCCCGGCCCCCCACCCCCTCCCCAAAACCAAAAACGCCCCACCCCCCAACCCCACCCCAAAACCTAAAACCCTAACCCCCCTCCCCAAAACCTAAAAATCCCACTTACCTGAGTCGTCGCCTCGTCATCTGCGTCGTCCTCCTCAGCCAATTCCCTTGTTTGTACCTTAACCATGCATGTTCGTTGTTCAGGACATGCGTGGTTAAGGCACAAAATAACGAAGTCGTGGTTAAAGAAAGCGTTGTTCCGCTTTCGTTAACCAGGACTTCGTTATAAAAAAGTCGGCATAAAGGATGTTTCCCCATAGCAACAAGTGCCCTCTGGAAACAAGTAAGCAACATTGATATAACTTAGCACTCAAATGTGCCCTTTGCATATAATCTGAAAATTGAATTCTTTTGGATCCACAGTTTGTTTGTGTCTGAAAATGGACACATTTTGCTGTTAACTGAAACATTTTCATTCCCGATACACTGTTGAATACTTCCAAAAACATTTGCTATATTGTACCTAAGTTTTTGCACATTTGAGGGCCAAGCATAAAGCTGTTATTTTCACCCAGTAGTGATACGCACTACTGCCACACATGACAGATTCTCCCTTAGACGTCTATGATTCATCATCTTTGCCATCGCAACTGATTATATTCCAGAAAGTGCCACTATTACACCAGGGATGGATAGAGTTATGTCAAGAATGGCCACAATATTTTGAGAACGACCACTATTAGCCACTACAACCATTATGCCAGAGATAAGTTCCAGAATGTGAAATATGCCCACAATATGTCATGGCAACCAGCATTATACCCGGGAAGAGGTGTCATGCCAAATTTACGTTCAGTACACCAGGACATACCTTCCCAGTGGAAACAACAGCCCCAGTATACCAAGTATGACTACCTTTATGCAAGGAATGGACCTTATTTTGCCAGAATTTCCACCAATACGCAGGTTGTGACCACTAAACGCCGTATGTGGCCTGATTTTTCTCAGTGTCAGGTGGTTGCTAGGAAATTACATTGTTTGGCCAAGGAATAGAGATATCACACACCTACAGATATACCCTCAAATATGTAAATGGTTCTGTGCTTCCTTAGTATTAAAAGAAGGATTTGGGCTCCCTAAGATATACTGTGGTCCCATAAAACAAGCTGGAAAAGAGTGTTATCCACCAAGTGGTTGATAAGATAAAAAAAAAAAGGAAATGTTGGTTTTGGGTTCTGGAAGGATCTCCCCCTTCCCAGTGTCAAGGGTCTGAACTGTCTGGGGGTAACAAAAGGCAGGTGAGTCCTGGTATCACTTTCTAAAAGTACAAATCTCAGAATTGTGACTTAAACTCTTACTTTACTATTAAAGAGGATTTTAAATTGCAATCCATTTTAGTCTAAATAGCCTAGCTCTACCTACTACCAATCCAATGTTAGCACGTATTGAATGTAATATGGTAACCCAGTATTAGTCAATGGGAGAGATAGGCCTTACAACAGTGAAAGAAACTACTTAGGAGATTTGTACTGCCAGGACATGTAAGACCTATATCCATGTGTCCCACTTTTTAAATACTAGGCACACTGCCCTCTGGGTGGATAGGGCCATCCTTAGGGGTGAGTTATAGGTTTTAAAAGAGAAGGTTTAGGCCTTGCAAAGGGTTCATTTTACCAGTTCAAAATGGCAGTTTAAAATTGCACTAAGGACTGCAGTGGCAGGCCTAAGCCATGTTTTTATAATGTTACTTTGAGTGTTTGGCACAACGAGTACTGCAGGCCTGCTAGTAGCATTTAATGTAAAGGCCCTGAGTACATTTAGTACCATTTACTTGGGACTTACAAGTAAATTAACTGCGCCAATTAGACGTAGGTAATTTTTACCATATTTGAGGGAGAGAGCACATTAGCACTGGTTAGAAATTGTAAAGTGCACAGCATCCTAGTGCTAACAAAAACAAATTCACACAACCCCACCAAGGATGTCAGGTCTAACAGGGTTCTTTTTGCATACCAATTCTGGAGTATAACACCAAAAGGTTGTAATTTCCTTGAGGAACTCCCTACTGCGACTGCACCTAGTGGTTGTTGTAGCTTGAAATATTGTACCATTCTTTATCTGAAATAGGTCTACCCAAGCCCTTCTCCCAAAAGCCCTGACTTGGATTTACTTAGTGCCTGTGAGCTCAGGAGGAGCAAAAATAATTTTGTTTACAAGACATTTATCTCTGTACTTCAATAGTAACCATTTTTTAAATTCGATCAGGTGTCTAAAGGCAAAAGATTTTACTGAGTTCAGGAGGGCTCAATACATGATGCCTTCTTTATCTTTTGGGTATCCCGTCTCATTTTAAATTGTTCAAAAGGCCTTACCCCTATGGTATCAAACAGGTCACCGAGGGCCAAATTCAGTTTTGGTTCTTGGAAATCGCTATTTAAGAAATGTAAAATGATAAGTATGACATTTCGGACTTCCTAATAGCGATTCCTACAGTAGGTATCATTATTAGGAAATCACAAATAGGAAAATCCCATGTCATTCATTCCAATGGGCCGGTTTAGCATTTCCAAATTATGATTTTCTATTTTGGAAATGCTAAACCAAGAATTGCTGTGGACATAAGGCCCCCCTGTGATGGACCCCTAGGGGCATGCTTGCACTCTACTGCACTTTAAAAAACATATCTTTGGGGGCTTTTTTTAAAATTGCACATGGATACTATCGACTTGGAGTCAATGGCAATTACAGTTCCTAAATGCCCAATTCACGTTTAGGAAATGCTTTGTACATTTATATAGGATTTTCTAGAGGGTTTAATGGTGGTGATTGCAGTGGGAAGGTTTGAAAAGTGAATAGCAACCTTGGTAAGGTAATAATTTTAACAATTTCTATGTGGCCAAGCCAAGAAAGGCCTGCATTGTACCACAATTGGTGTCCTTTTTGAACTGAGAGAGTATCTCTTCATAATTCATTTTATTCACTGTCATAAATGAAGCTGCCTATTTAATTCAGAGACACAAGAAGCCTTGATGGTCCACCGAAATTGAAATTGTTCTTTGAGTTGGTCTTGTGCTCTTGTGGAATGTTTATATTTCATATATAAAAGCTGAGACCACCCCACATTGCGTCATTTCTTTAACTAGTATGGGGAAGGATCACACCGGTCATACGTGTGGGAATCGGGACAAATTTTGACTCCAGAGATTACCACATTTTATCCTCACCCTCTGCTGTCGCCTCCACACAAGGCAAAGATAATAGAACACCCCTGCCTACTTCCTCTTTGAATTTGCACCAGTTGTGATTGTGTGAAATTAATCCGAACCACAGCGGTTGGTGCACAGTAGCTGTTATTAACACATACTCTAAACCTGTGACTGAAGACAAACTTGCACACACCTTCCTGTAGATAGGGCCAGTGCACCCTATCAAATGCCTTTTCAAGGTTCATGGCTAGCAAGATGGTATTCCACACTCTTTTGATACTGATCAAAACTTGCAGTATTCTTTTAGTCCGTTTGACAAAGGCTCATGGGAGCCCAAACACATCAAATAGTTGTTGCAGAATAAAGGATTTCACATTTGAACACCCTGGAGGGTGCGTCTCTTTCTGGGTATCAAGGAATGTAGAGAGGCCGCATTGCAGTGAGAACCTCTCTAGTATTCATTTAGTCTGGAGTTTCTGCCCTGCATAAACCCTGACTGGTTGGGATCTATAAGGCAAGGCATTACAGGGTGGAGCTTATCTACCAGAATTCATGTGAAAATCTTTGTGTCTACATTAATTAAATATATTAGCCTATGTGAGGTGTAGAGCACTGGGTCTGAACCAGGTCTTGAGACAATGAAAATGAGTGCGTTCAACATGGATTCTGCCAGATTCCTATTTCTGCAAAGAAGTTATACAGCTGGGCTAGGGTTGGTGCAATGACATGGCATAATGTCTTATGGAATTATGGCATGAAAGCATGTGGGTCTGTTGATTTATGAATCTGCAAATGCAAGATGCTGGAGATAACCTTCTCTCGCCTGATTGGCTAACCCAGAAACTCAGAGCAGCATTGTGAGAGCTGAGGGATCACTGCGTTCTTGGGATACTGTTGTATGCATATAGGTCCTCATTACAAGATTGGTGGCAAATGTTGCCTACTGCCATGGCGACGGCCGCCAACATACCGTCACTGTGGCTTCTGACCGTACACTGAATTATGACCGTAGCCAGAATTCCGCCTGAAGGCTGGCGGAATTCTGGCAATGGTCATGGCGGCAGATGGTGGTAGGGTGGCGCTGCTGCCAGCAGAAGCGCCACGCCAACGGAACGCCACCGATCGCATCCTGAGCCATGATACAGCCTGGCGGTGTTTTGCTGGTGGACGCTGCTGCTGGCAGCAGTGCCGCATTCTGTCTCCTGCCGTAGGACCCCCTGCAAGCGGGTAAGTCGGGTTCTCCGACAGGAGAGGGGGTGGGGGGTGTTGTATGCGTGTGTGGGTGTGTGTGACTGTGTTTGAATGCGTGCATGCGTGTGTAATGCGTGTGTGCATGAATGGGTGTGAGTGTACATGCATGTTGTGTCGTGAGAGTGCATGTGTGCCTGGATGTATGTTAGTGAGTGTTGCTTTGAGTGTGTATGAATGTATGCATGTGTGTGTGAATGTGGGAATGCGTGTGTGTATGGCTGTGCATGTGCATGTATGTGTGTATATGTCGGGGGGATCGGGAGGGGGAGGGTGGGAGAGGACTCTGGGGAGGAGGAGGGGGTGGGGGAGACCCCTATCAGTGCCACTTCCCTGGCACTAATAGTGCCTACAGCCAGATTTTCGTGGCGGTACAGAAACTACAGAAACCATGGCGGTGGGTGGGGTCAAAATGCCATGGGCGGCCTAGTGATGGCGGCCGATGTTACCACTGTGGCAGTCGGTGTGTTAACTTGGCGGTTTGGCTTTGGCCAAACCGCCAATGTCATAATAGTGGCGGTATGTACTGCCAGGCTGTTGGCGGTACTACCTCCACTATTACACCGACCGTCGGGATCGGAATGACCCCATAGATGTTTGAGTGTAGAAAAGTGTAGCATTTCCAAAATTCTTGAGCTATGTCCTCATCTTTCCTTTATGTCTCGCCTTGCCTCCCATCTATGCCCCTCACTCTGTCTCTAAGGATCTTGCTTTTCAGTTTACTTGCTAATATTTTACTTGCCCTGTTACTCCTGGTCAAATGCTTTTGCTGCTTGTGAAAGAGTACATACTCTGCTTGGTCGGTGTCATGCATTTCATCCTGCACTCTTACTGTTATTAATGCACACCATACTTTCCGAGGATAGATTGATATTTCTGTTGGGATATGAATTGCTCCTTCTTTTCTCTCCTGGTTCCATTTATCTTAGCAGATGTGGCAATGTGGGTGCCACTCGCTTCTGATTTTAGGGCATCCTACATGACATTAATCTGCATCCTTTCCTTGTCTTTCTCTGCCAGGTATCTGGTACCACTCACTACTGTTTGAGGGCATCCTACTAGACATTAATCTGCATCCCTTCCTTGTCTTTCTCTGTCAGTATCCGGTGCCACTCACCTCTGTTTAAGGGCATTCTACAAGACATCAATCTGCATCCCTTTCTTGTCTTTCTCTACCAGGTGTCTGGTGCCACTCACTTCTGATTTCATGGCATCCTAAAAGAGATTAATCTGCATCCCTTCCTTGTCTTTCTCTGCCAGGTATCGGGTGCCACTCACTACTGTTTGAGGGCATCCTACTAGACATTAATCTGCATCTCTTCCTTGTCTTTCTCTGCCAGGTATCTGGTGCCACTCACTACTGTTTGAGGGCATCCTACTAGACATTAATCTGCATCTCTTCTTTGTCTTTCTCTGCCACCTATCTTGTGCCACTCACTACTGTTTGGGGGCATCCTACTAGACATTAATCTGCATCCCTTCCTTGTCTTTCTCTGCCATGTATCGGGTGCCACTCACTACTGTTTAAGGGCATCCTACAAGACATTAATCTGCATCCTTTCCTTGTCTTTCTCTACCAGGTGTCGGGTGCCACTTACTTCTGATTTAAAGGCATCCTACAAGACATTAATCTGCACCCCTTCCTTGTCGTTCTCTGCCCGTTGTCTGGTGCCACTCACTACTGTTTGAGGGCATCCTACAATACATCAATCTGCATCCCTTCCTTGTCTTTCTCTACCAGGTATCTGGTGCCACTCACTACTGTTTGAGGGCATCCTACAAGACATTAATGTGCATCCCTTACTTGTCTTTCTCAACCAGGTATCTGGTGCCACTCACCACTGTTAGAGGGCATCCTACAAGACATTATTCTGCATCCTTTCCTTGTCATTCTCGACCAGGTATCGGGTGCCACTTACTTCTGCTTTAAAGGCATCCTACAAGACATCAATCTGCACCCCTTCCTTGCCTTTCTCTACCAGGTATCGGGTGCCACTCACTACTGTTTGAGGGCATCCTACAAGACATCAATCTGCATCCCTTCCTTGTCTTTCTCTACCAGGTATCTTGTGCCACTCACTACTGTTTGAGGGCATCCACCAAGACATTAATTTGCATCCCTTCCTTGTCTTTCTCTGCCAGGTATCAGGTGCCTCTCACTACTGTGTGAGGGCATTCTACAAGACATGAATCTGCATACTTTCCTTGTCATTCTCTGCCAGGTATCGGGTGCCACTTACTTCTGATTTAAAGGCATCCTACAAGACATTAATCTGCATCCCCTCCTTGTCTTTCTCTGCCAGGTATCTGGTGCCACTCACTACTGTTAGAGGGCATCCTACATGACATTAATCTGTATCTCTTCCTTGTCTTTCTCTACCAGGTATCTGGAGACCATCTCCTTACCTTTTTCTGGTCTAGTGTGGTATGGAACAGTGTGTTTCGCATTCTCCAGACTCTCAACTGTCGCAGTCCTCCGGCCATGGGGATACCTGTTGAAACTGGAGCATGATCAGAAAGTGAAAACACCGCTGTCCCCGCCTTTGTGAGTCTCTGTGTCACTGACGGCCTCACCAAAAAATAGTTTAGCTTTGCATAAGTGTGATGCACCGTATAGTAGTATGAAAAGTAATGGGACTGGGGGTGATGTGTTTGCCACATATGCATGAGGCCCACCTTCTTCAACCAATACCCTCCCTAATTGGACATGACTTCTGTTTGTTATGACTGTAGGACAGAACAGTATCCATTACCAGATTTATGTCTCCTCCTATATAACCTCTTTTCTGCGGACTGGAGGACCCCTCCACCACAAAAGCCTCTTGGCATTCATTTGGTGCATATACATTGGCCAGTGTGAATGTAAAGGATCCCAGCCTTAAGCAATTGGGAGTACCCTCCGTTTCTGTTCTAAATTGTTTCAATGAAATTGCAATTGAATAAGTTGGTTAGCAGAATCGCTATCCTCCCCCGTTTTTGCATGACCATAGGAGATGTATTGCTGTGGATATCACTTGAATTTCACCTTAAACTAGTCCCTTTCGAATAAATGAGTCTCTTGTAGGAGGCAAATATTACAACTCATCTCATGCAGTAGAGAGTATCTCCAGCTTCCTAGTAGAGGTGTTAAGGTTCCTCACGTTGAGAGTCTGATTCATGTTAGTTTGATACATCTAACCACAGGCGAGGGCTTGCTTTATCTTCACCCTCCCCCATTCATCATTTTGCCTCTTTGCTGAAGTAGAAGGTCATTGCCCATCATCCTTGATGAGATCATGAACTTTCCACTGTAAATAACATCAAATGTCCTGTCATATAAACCCTTTTCCATCATTATAGTGAATGGGAAAAACTCTCCTAACTGTACTCTTTTAAAGTATCCCTGACTTCTCAGGATTGTTCCCTAGAACTGTGGAACCACGATATGGCCAAACAACTCAGTCATACCCTATACCTCCCCCTTCTCTGCCCAGCCCACGTGCAACACCCATCTCCCTCCCACTCTTCAGCTCAGCTTCCCTCCATCTCCTCTCTGATGGGGTCTGTGATATGTTACTCAAGTGCAGAGTCCCCAGACTGAGTCTTCTCCAGCCATTGCATTCAGCTGGGTCCCCCCTCCATCTTCTTACCTGCGCCCAGATACCCCCAGGGGCGACAGTGCTGTGCTCTATAAACAGTGATTGATTAATTGATCTTTGGTCGCTGTCTTCCATCTGCTGCTCCTCAGGCCTTCCTTAATGCTGCTTTAGGGGGTACTGATTATCCTCGTGGTCTACCCCTAGGATTTGACTGGCCTGGGTAAGGGGTTACTACTGGTATGTGTTCTACTTCCAATGGAAAATTAGGACAAACAAGTGCCCCCATTTGCAGCTGACATGCTATCCCCTCAGGAAGTCAGTTACTGGTCAAAATGCTTTCCATTTTTGAGGAAGATAAGACCTGGTAGAGTCAGTGTTTGTTACCTTCAAAGATGATGGTGTCCATCTGCTGTGCTTTTGGCATGATCTCCTCTCTCTGTTTTAAATCATGGGCACAGGTGAGGATGGCCAGGGGTTTGTTCCTTTGTGTTGTTATTAGCCTTTTCTATGTGTTCTGTCCAGCTTACCCTCCAAGCTGAACTTGCAGTCCAAGCTGATCTTGAGCAGTCGTTTCACCAATGCTTGTATATCAGAGGATTGTATACCCACTGGTACCCCTGATGTGAGTGTTCTGCTTCCTGGA
Organism: Pleurodeles waltl; assembly: GCF_031143425.1. Classification (NCBI taxonomy): domain Eukaryota; kingdom Metazoa; phylum Chordata; class Amphibia; order Caudata; family Salamandridae; genus Pleurodeles; species Pleurodeles waltl. Next base: position 12,961,746 of record NC_090446.1, read on the forward strand.
TCTATTTTACACATTCTCAATGTGGGCTTCTAAGTCACTGTTTTGGTCTCTGAGCCTCAGGGTTTGTTCCCTAAGATCTTCCACCTTCTCCTTTCTTGCATCCTGCTTTTCTCGATAGAGGTACCCTTATTTTCCAGATTGCACAACTCTAGCTTCATCTTTTGCATTTCCTTTGAAAAGTCGACTTTAAGTGCAGAAATGTCTTCAAGTAAGTTATGGAAAGCTCCTCTATGAATGCCCACTTAACTTTCTGCCGCTATTTGCTTATGGAAGCTCTGTGGTGTGCAGTGTTGGCAGGTGAATCCTGTGAGGGCCTGCGTTAGCTGGTCAACGTTTCTGGTTGGCGACTTCTAGAACATGTCCATGAGTGTGACCTCTTTTTCCCTTTTTGATGTTGCCATTTTTCTGTACCAAAGCGCATCCTTAGTCTTGTGAGAGTGGCTTTCATTCATACGCCAGGGCTCAGACCTAGTATGTTGTCCAACTCTTCCCCATAGCACCTCCTCAGGGGTGTATCCCTACTTCTTGCCTTTCTGCAGGGCATAGTCAATCCCAGATGATCTCATGTGCTGGCAGTGTTCTGTCATAGCATGCTGGATGTGCTCCCTGATTCGCTACAGGTCCTCATAGCACCCTTGGGCGAAGCAGGCCTCAGCACTTTCTTAGGGCCAGGCCCCTCCCTGCCAACTGGGGAGATGCCCTTTCAGAGAACCAGCATGTGTTGTCGATGGCTGGTGCTATCTAAGCTACTATGCCGGCCTTGTCTGCCAGTTTGGCCCTGCCCCTGGGTGCCAATTACTGATTCTGCATATGTTCAAAGTTGTCCAAGCCGTTCCAACCCAGTGTACCCAACTGCTGCCTTCTTTTATCTGGTGCAATACCTCTATTTGTCAGAGGCGCTCCCGTAGCTCTGACTCCAGAAAATCCCTTGACCAGGCCCTTTACTGTTCTACTCTGCAGCCTTTCTATCACTGGCTGCCCTCTGCCTTCATCAAGAGGCAGTCTGTAATTTCCTAGTGAGATCCAGTTTCCAGTGTCACAAGCCCACATAAGCTGCTCTTGGTATGTGCTTGGTCACTGGAGTGTGCAGGCCATAGCACTCGCCCTGATGCTGTGACCAAGGTGGCCGCCATTTTAAATGGGCTGCATGCCACTTTTACAGGTCTCCACTTCAGCATCCGCAGAGAACGCACCCCCTTTGCTCGTTCTCTGCCTCCTGCGTTACCTTCTGCCAAGAAGGGTGCTTCCAGCTTTCCTCCATTCTGGATTCTCATTGTGGTCCCAGGCAGAGGAGACACCAGACACAGGTCACTCCCCCCCATCTGGGCCCCAACCTAGTGCTTGTTTTTACTGTAGTGGATCAGCACAGCTGTAAGCATGAAGTATGCAGTGACACTTCGGACCACTGAAACCACTTGAGGCCTTTCATGCCACAGGATTCCGCCAGCTTTTGGAAACTTCCCTGTTAAACCTGATAGCCTTAGGGTGGTCATCCCCCAACCTTTTGCCTGCCTCCCTCCCTCCACTTTTTTGACAATGTTTTTGCTGGTTTTAGGACTCTGCGCACTTTATCACTGCCAACCAGTGCTAAAGTGCATATGCCCTCTCATTTAAACATGGTAGCCATAGTTCATTCCCAATTGGCACATTTGATTTACTTGTAAGTCCCTAGCAAAATGCACTACATCTGCCCAGGGCTTGTAAATTAAATGCTTCTAGTGGGCCTGCAACACTGATTGTGCCACCCACATAAGTATCCCATTGACCATGTCTCAGGCCTGCCATTGCAAGGCCTGTGTGCAGTTTCACTGCCACTTCGATTTGGCATTTAAAAGTACTTACCAAGCCTTAAGCTCCCCTTTTTCTACATATAAGTCTCCCCTAAGGTAGGCCCTAGGTAACCCATAGGGCAGGGTGCTATGTAAGTAAAAGGCATGACATGTACATGTGTGTTTTATATGTCATCGCAGTGGAAACCTTCTAAATTCGTTTTCCACTACTGTGAGGCCTACTCATTTCATAGGCTAGCATTAGGACTGCCTCCATATACTGTTTGAGTGGTAGATTCTGATCAGAAAGGGGTAACCAGGTCATATTTAATATAGCCAAAATGGTAATAGAACATCCTGCTTATTGGTGAGGTTGGTTTTTATATTACTATTTTAGAAATGCCGCTTTTGGAAAGTGAGCATTTCTTTGCACTTAAAAACCATCTGTGCCTTACAGCCTGTCTCCCATTAATGTCTGGGATTGGCTGGTTGATACCTTCCTTGTGCATTGCACCCAGACAACCACAAACACAAGTCACTCAGTCAGAAGTGCACTTCTCTGCATAATGAATGGGTCTTCCTGGGCTGGAATGGTGGAGGGCCTAACACTTACATTTCAAAGGCTAAGGGTCTGCCCTCACACAATGGACTGCCAAACCCCCCACTGGGACCCTGGCAGAAAGGACTATACTGAAAGGGGAATTTGTGCACTTCAAAACCACTCTTTGAAGCCTCCCCCACTTCATAGGCATTTTTGGGTATATAAACTCAGACACCTCTGGACCTGAACCTGCAACCTGTCAAGAGGACTTGCCTGGCTGCCCGATGGACTCATCTGGACTGCTTTGCTGAGAAGGACTGCTGCCCTGCTGTTGCCCTGCTGACCTCTAACCTTGCTGAGAAGTGCTCTCCAAGGGCTTGGATTGAGCTTGCCTCTTGTTTTCTGAAGTCTCAGGGCCAAATAGACTTCATCTCTTCAGGAAACTCCTTGTGCGCCAAAAATCGATGTACAGCCTGCTGGAAACGATGCACAGCTGTCTTGCGACAGAGAAATTGCCACACAGCCAAACCAGAACAACGCAGCTGTCTTCCTGAGTGAAGATTCGAAGCAGCTCCTGCCTTACAACAGAAAATTCAATGCATAGCCCTACCGGATCGACGCACAGCCGAACCGGAACGACCAGCCGATTCCCAGAGTGGAAAATCGACACAGCGCCTGCCGTGCGAAACAGAATTCAACGCATCTCCCTACCGGACTGACACATCGCCTGTGACTTCTTTCAGCGCGCCGAGGATTTTCCCACATAGTCCCTGGGTGTAAAAAATTGTCAGTAAGCTGACTGATCCCGGGAAGCATGCTGAGGAGGCGGACCTCTGGGCTAGCACCAGTGTCCAAAAAGGTATCTGTTGGGGGCACACACAGAGGTGTTCTGGGTTCCCATCAGAAGAAAGAGAGGGGAGAGAAATTTAAAAATAAGGAGTTCTCAAAAGGCCCCCAAAATAATTCCCAAGGGAATAGTGGTAACCAGTCCCAATCTGATTCCAAGAAGAAAGGGTTCATTGACTATAGGACAAGGAGGTTTGTACCCCAAAGGGCATAGTGCTCCAAATATGGCCACTTTAAGGGTGGCTCCAAGTGTCCCAAGAGGGCACAGCCCCCCACTGGAGGGCAAACACCTGGGTTGGCTAGTGTAGCACTCGGGGAGGAGATAGTCCCAGTTAGATTTGAGGAACAGATAGAGGTAACCCTACTGTCCCTGGGGGATGCAGAGATGGAGCCAAAAGCCCACATGCCTGTAAATACTTCCAAGTATAGGCAGTGGGCCACCATCAATGGGCAACTCGTGGAGGCTCCGCGTGACACAGGAGCCAGCATGACTACTGTCAGGGGTCAGCAGGTTTCAGCAGAGCAGGTTCTCCTGAACACATTCCACCAAGTCATAGTCACTGACAATCGCAAGAGCCACCTACCGGTAGCTCTGGTTCCCTTTGAGTGGACGAGGGGGGTGTCTGGTACTCTAAAAGTAGCTGTGAGTCCTTCCATGCCTGTAGATTGTCTGTTAGGCAATGACCTTGAGCACACTTCCTGGAAGGAGTTAGAGCTAAGGTCTCACTTGGAAATGCTGGGATTGCCTGAGTGCGACTGCATGACCACAGGATCCATGGCTGCCCGGGAGGGGAGTCAAGGGCGTGTGTAGCTTGGAAGAATGGCCCAGACAGCTGCCAAGGAGAGGGCCAAGGGGCGCCGGAAACCGGTCTCAGAAGTTCCCGCAGTGGTTGAGGAGGACCCTGAGAAGGAGGCCCCTGAGCCAACTGGGGAGGACATTGCTGCCCTAGGGGACCTACCTGAGCTTGCTGGCTGGCGAATTGAGGGTGTGCCCACCAGGGAGGAATTCTGCAAGACGCTGAAAGAGTGCCCTACTCTTGAGGGTCTGATGCAACGGGCCTCAGCCCAAGCAGCGGGTGAAGCCTCTGGTGATCACCTGATCTATTGGGAGAATGATCTCCTTTACAGTGAGCCTAAGGTACTGGTGGCTGGGGCAGCATGTGTGCTGGTGGTCTCCCAGTGTTACCAGGCCTTCCTGCTGGGCCTGGCTCACGACATCCCCCTGGCAGGACATTAAGGGCAAGACAAGACCTTTACTAGGCTTGTCACCCACTTTTTCTGGCCCCGAATGTGGACGGCCTCAGATGCATTCTGTAGGTTCTGTCTCACCTGCCAGGCCAGTAGGAAGACAGGGAAAAGGCTCAAGGCTCCTCTGATCCCACTCCTCATCACTGGCACCCCCTTTGAAAGGGTGGGCATCATCGTCATTGGCATTGGCATTGGCAAGCCCCTTGCAACTTGGAAAAAAATTACGCATTGTCTGTGCTGCGTCGCAAAATCCGACGCACGCCCTATTTTTCCACGCATCTCCTCCTCTGTGGTCTCCGTGCGTGTTATTTTTTACCCTAACCAGGTACTTTGTGTAATTCAATCAATCAATCAAGAAATTTGTATAGCGCGCTACTCACCCGGAGGGTCTCAAGGCGCTGGGGGAGGGGGGACCGCTACTGCTCGAACAGCCAGGTCTTGAGTTGCTTCCTGAAGGAGAGGTGATCTTGGGTCAGGCGGAGGTGGATGGGGAGGGAGTTCCAAGTCTTGGTTGCCAGGTAGGAAAAGGATCTTTCTCCCATGGTGGCTTTTCTAATGCGTGGCACGGCGGCGAGGGCGTGGCTGGTCGATCGGAGCTGGCGGGTGGGAGTGTAGAAGGTCAGGCGGTTGTTGAGGTACCTGGGGCCCAGGTCGTGGAGGGCCTTGTGTGCGTGGGTGAGGAGACGGAACGTGATTCTCTAGCTGACGGGGAGCCAGTGCAAGTCTCTCAGGTGTCCGGAGATGTGGCTGTGACGGGGGATGTCAAGGATGAGGCGTGCGGAGGTGTTCTGGATGCGTTGGAGTCTTTTCTGTAGTTTGGCCGTGGTTCCGGTGTAGAGGGTGTTACCATAGTCCAGTCGGCTGGTGACGAGTGCCTGGGTGACCGTCTTCCTGGTTTCGGTGGGGATCCATCGGTGATCTTTCGGAGCATGCGTAGGATGTTGAAGCATGATGATGAGACGGCGTTGACTTGTCTGGTCATCGAGAGGGAGGAGTCCAGGATGAAGCCCAGGTTGCGTGCGTCGTCCGTTTGTTTGGGTGCGCTGCCCAGGGCAGGGGGCCACCAGGAGTCGTCCCAGGCAGAGGGTGATGATCCAAGGATGAGGACTTCCGTCTTGTCTGAGTTCAGTTTCAGGCGGCTGTTCATCATCCACTCGGCTACGTCTTTCATCTCTTCGTGCAGGTTGGTTCTGGCGGTGGCTGGGTCGTTGGTGAGGGAGAGGATCAGCTGGGTGTCGTCGGCGTAGGAGATGATGTTGAGGTTGTGTTGGCGTGCGATGGCTGCGAGGGGGCTCATGTAGACGTTGAAGAGGGTGGGGCTGAGTGATGATCCTTGTGGTACGCTGCAGCTGACTTCGCTGGCCTCGGATCTGAACGGAGGGAGGCGGACTCTGGGTTCTTCCGGCGAGGAACGAGATGATCCACTCTAGTGCCTTCTCTTGGATTCCGATGTTGCTGAGGCGCTGCACTAGGGTGCGGTGGCAGACAGTGTCGAACGCTGCGGAGAGGTCCAGGAGGATGAGGGCCGCTGTCTCCCCGTTGTCGAGCAGGGCTCGGATGTCGTCGGTGGCTGCGATGAGGGCGGTCTCGGTGCTGTGGTTGGCTCGGAAGCCGGACTGCGAGTGGTCGAGGGATCCATTAGTCTCGAGGAAGGCGGCTAGCTGTATGTTGACGGTCTTCCCGATGACTTTGGCAGGAAACGGGAGGAGCGAGATGGGGCGGTAGTTCTTGAGGTCGGTGGGGTCTGCTGATGGTTTCTTCAGGAGGGCGCTGAGTTTGGCATGTTTCCAGCTCTCCGGGAAGGTGGCAGTGTTGAAGGAGCAGTTGATGATGTCCCGGAGATTGGGTGCGATGACTGAGTCGGCTTTGTTGAAGACGTGGTGGGGGCATGGGTCGGTTGGAGAACCTAAATGGATGGTGTTCATCATCTGGATGGTGTCTTCGGTGCTGACCGGGGTCCAGGCGCGGAGGGTGGTGTTGGGGGGCGTCGGTTTGGTGGTTGGGTGCGTGGTCTGTGCGCCGAAGCTGTTGTGTATGTCGGCGATCTTGCGGTGAAAGAACGAGGCGAGTGAGTCGCAGAGGTCTTGTGAGGGAGTGATGTCGTTGTTTCCGGCGCTGGGGTTGGAGAACTCTTTGACGATGCTGAAGAGTTCCCTGCTGTTGTGTGTGTTGTTGTCTAGTCGTTCTTTGAATGCTGTCTTCTTGGTGGTGTGGATCAGCTGGTGGTGTTTGCGGGAGGCGTGCTTGAGGGCGGTCATGTTGTCTGTGGTCGGGTTTTTTTGCCAATTGAGACAGCTGTTAATTTTTAAGATTTAAGATTCTTTTTAATCTTGCAAAAGTGATATCTCAACTTGTGCTTATTGAATTTTTATTGTTTTGACCATATTTTAACCAGATAAATATCACATATTTTTCTCAATGTGTGATGTATTTTTGTGTTGTTTTCACTGTGTTACTGTATGATTTATTGCACAAATAATTTGCACATTGCCTTCTAAGTTACGCCTGACTGCTCAGTGCCAAGCTACCAGAGGGTGGGCACAGGTTAATTTGGATTGAGTGTGATTTACCCTGACTAGGATTGTGGTCCCTACTTGGACAAGGGTGTATACCTCTGCCAACTAGAGACCCCATTTCTGACATCAACCCCTTTCAATGGGCTAGCACCTCGTATTGTTGTGCCTTGTGAGACAATGCCAATATTTAGATAGCCGCAGCACACTGGAATCAGCTCTGTACAGCTCTGGCCTATTTAATACATAGTAATGGGCCAGGTACAGCACTGGGGCTTATACTGCTGGGTAGGCTTGTAATGTCTTGAAGTCAAACATTCATTGCCGGGAAAAAACATAGTGGTTGCAATGCAGTATCCTCCAAGCCCACAACTGCCTCTTATTACCCATAATGGGACAACTGCTGGGTAAAAAGCCTAATGGATGGGTCAATCAACCTTATTTGATATAGAAATGTATATGTATATCTATGACACATATACCTACATAGCTAAGTAATTGTTTCTTTTTCTTTCTACAGTAACGACTGATGGACGTAGTAAATGATCAACGGTAAATATGATATGTGCACTATTATAGTTATATCACCATTGTAAAGGAAATTTAAGACAATGTGATACTTTCTTGTTACTGTACACAGTTGAAGAACTCTTGTTAATGAGCTGAATTCATAAGGCAGAAAATGTGGGTGCTTTTTAGTTTACAATTCCTTGCTTTTACCTAAGAAGTTTATGTGTTTCAACATTCTGCTTTGGCGGGGTTGCATGAAAAAGGATGCACGCATAGTCAGTGCTTCATTCTCTCCCTAGCACTTGAATTGTTTAATCACTCTCCTGTGTGTGGAGACCAAGAAACCAGCCACGCATTAGCATGGTACTTAGTAAGCATACCATTGTAAACAGTGTGTACATTGGATATCTCAAAATAAGAAAATAGTGTCAGAGTCCTTGTTTGCTCTTTTTATTGTAAGGTTAAGCCCCTTCCATGCATCTAGCTTTTCAAGTGGTCGCACCCTTGCAGAAGAGTGCACGAGCTGGCCCATGGGGCTTAAAATCAAATACTGGGATGATTTTGAATCCACCAGAATTGGAAAAGTTTGGGGCCAATTTAGAGTTGTGTGGTAATGGAAAATCCTTAAGTTTTTGGAAGGGCTAAATTCATTCATTGCTCTGTTATTTAGCATCTTCTCTACATAATAGGGGTTTAGTGGCACCAGTCAACCCCAAAGTGCCATGTTTAGAGTTTGGTAGAGTGGGAGCAACACACTTCTAAACTCTAGAGTTACCCTGCTCTCAGGGGAAGCACCAAGTTTGCAGCAATAGAGGCTTTTCAAGTATGAGCCAGAACCTCTGACCAGATGGGACGTGTACCACGCGGCCGCCAGGCCACAAGGGCAGTTTTCCCTTCTTATTCAAGGTAGGCCGATGGTAACTGATTTTCCCTGTCCATGTCCACCATGCGGGTCTTGGAAGGCAGAGGCTGGGTCAATATAAAACGGCCTTCACATGCAGAGAGAAAACCCTAGGTTGGGCCCATCAGGTTTTTGTTCTGAGAAAAAAAAAACTCTTCCGTGGGACTTTATTTGCAGAATAGAAAAATGTTTGCCAAGCAAGTAATTTAAACATGGTTCTTGCTAGGCAAGGGCTTACTGCTGTAAAGGGAACCAATCCCTTCACTGCACAGAGATCTCCACCTGGCAGTTGGGCATCTCAGTAAGGGTGGTGGGTCCTCCACTAGGGTGGCAGAGGCCATGAGCTCCTCCCCGCGGCAGATGGTCAGCCAGGGTCTCCTCAGAGTTTGGTTTCACCTGTGCTGGGTGCCTTGCTCATGTTTGGACTGAGTTGTGCTCCTTTGATGAGGTCTAGTGAAGGCATGATGTGTCAGTATTTCCTCTCACTCTGTTTCGGATTATCATGGATCAATTGATAGAAAAAAAGCTCCCTGTTGTCTTATGGGCTTTCTGACCTCTTGCAGTGGGCATGTTTGGGGAAACCCCCCAAATATTCCCCACCAGGGGCAAAAAGAATGTTTTGCAGAGGAAGGTATCAGTTGACCATACTAAAGGCTGATCCCCCTTCGATTTCACTGGTGATCTTGTGATGTGGACCCCTTCTTGGGGATCACCCTATTGCCTCATCTGGATAATACAGTACTACTCAACAGTTTTGGCGGCATGTGTGTGGCACAGTATTACTCCGTAGTGCTGACTGCACAGGGGTGACAAAATTTGTCGGCATGTTGTCTGCATGTGGATTGCAGAGTGTTACCCAGCTCTGCTAACAACATACGTGTGACACAGAATTAGCCAGCAGTGATGGCTGTATGTGATGGCGGTATTACTCGATAAACATACGGGTTACACAGTATTATTCAGCATTGTTGACTGCATGTGGATTACACAATGTTACCCAGCCATGCTGAGAGCATACGTGTAACACAGAATTAGGCAGAAATGTTGGCTGTATGTGAATGGCACAGTATTTATTACCCAGTAGAGCTGACTGCATACAGTAACACAGTACTATTCAACATTGTGGCTGCATGAGGATTACAGTGTGTTACCCAGCTATGCTGACTGCATACAGGTGACACAATGTTGTTCAGTAGTGTTGGCTGCATATGGGTGGCACAGTATTACTCAATAGTAATGGCTGCATACCAGTGGCACGCCACTATTCAGTAGTGTTGGCTGCATGTCGATGATACCATATTACTCAGTAATGTTGGCAGCAAAAATAGCATAGTATTAGCAATACTGGCTGCATATCAGTGGTGCAGTTCTACTGGTCAGAGCTGGGGGCATATGAACAGTCAGGTATTACTGGGCACAGTTCACTGACTATGAACAGTGCAGTGTTTATGGGCACAGTTGGCTGCATATGAATGGTCCAGTATTAGAAAGGCCGAACTGGCACAATATTAATGGGCACAGTTGGCTGCCTATCAAAGATGCGATATAATAGGTCAGAAATCACTGTGTACGAAGAGTGCAGTATTATACGGCAGAGTAAACTGCATATGCATGGCACAGTACTTCTGGGCAGAGCGTCCGGCACATTGAAGGCACAGTGTTTCTGGACAGAGTTTCCTGTACATCAATGGCACAGTGTTTCTGGACAGAGTTTCCTGCACATCAGTGGCACAGTGTTTCTGGGCAGAGTTTCCTGCACATCAAAAGCACACTGCTTCTGGACTGAGTTTCCTGCACATAAAAAGGCACAGTGTTTCTGGGTAGAGTTTCCTGCATATCAAAGGCACACAGGGGGTCATTATGACCCCGGCGGTCAGTGGTAATGTGGCGGTGGTACTGCCAACAGGCCGGCAGTACATACCGCCACATTATGACATTGAGGGGTTGGCTGATAAGGATCTCAAGCCCAGCGGCCGCTATTGTACTTCCTCAGGCATTTTGACCCTGCCTACCGCCATGGTTTTCGTGGCGGTCATAACGCCACAAAAACCATGGCGGTAGGCCCTATCAGTGACAGGGAGTTCCTTCCCTGTCACTGATAGGAAGCCCCCTCACCCCCAAAAACTCCCCTGACGCCTCCCACCCCCCTCCATCCATGCTCCCCCCTTCCAATCTCCCACCCCTCCTACACACACACAAACAGACACGCACCACGCTACACATACTCACTTACATAGGCATACATGCATACATACACGCCTGCATCCATTCATTCATGCACACATCAGCACCACATTCAGGCAGACACGCATTCACATATCCATACTTACACGCATTCACACACATGCATACATGCATGCAAACAACACTACACATACATTTGCATTTACGCACACACTCACACATTCATGCACACACCCCCACACACACACAACACCCCGAACCCCTTTCCCCTGTCGGAAACCCGTCGGAAACCTGACTTACCTGTAGCCAGGGGGTCTTCCGGCAGGGGACGGGGCTCTGCTACCGCCAGCAGCGCCCACCAGCAGAACACCGCCAGGCCGTATTATTTTTCATAATACGGCTGGAGGCGGTCTACTGGCGTGGCGCTGCTGATGGTAGAAGCGCCACCTTAACACAGTCCGCAAGCATGGCCACAGCTGGATTTTCGCCCATCCTGTGGTGGAAATCCGGCTGTGGTCATAATGTGGCAGGAGCATATTAGCTGCAGCGACGGACTTTTGGTGGCCGTTGCCGCGGCGGTAGGCGGCACTTACCGGGGGGGGGGGAACGTGGATGGAGGAGGGGTGGGGGGTGTCAGGTGAGTTGTTGGGGGGAGGGGGCCTCCTATCAGTGACAAGGAAGGGATTCCCTGTCACTGACAGGGCCTACCGCCATGGTTTTCATGGCGTTACAAACGGTACGAAAACCATGGCAGTAGGCGGGGTCAAAATGCCTGAGGTGGGACAATAGCAGCCGCCAGGCTGGAGATCCTTATCTCCAGCCTGGCAGTTGCTACAGCCATGGCGGTAGGGGTGGTACATCGGTGGGTTGGCTTCACCCAATGTCATAATGTGGCGGTATGTACCACCACCACATTACCACTGACCGCCGGAGGGTCATAATGACCCCACTGCAGTGTTTTGGGGCAGAGTTTCCTACAGATTGAAGGCACTGTGTTTCTAAGCAGACTTTCCTGCACATGAAAGGCACAGTGATTCTTATCACCGTTTCCTGCATGTAGAAGGCACAGTGTTTTGGGGCAGAGTTTCCTGCACATCGAAGGCACAGTGTTTCTAGGCAGCGTTTCCTGCACATAAAAGGCACAGTGATTCTTGGCAGAGTTTCCTGCACATAGAAGGCACAGTGTTTCTGGGCTGAGTTTCCTCCACATCGAAGGCACAGTGTTTCTAGGCAGAGTCCGCTGCACATAAAAAGCACAATGATTCTTGGCAGAGGTTCCTGCATAAAGAAGGCACAATGTTTCTGGGCAGAGTTTCCTGCACATCGAAAGCACAATGTTTCTAGGCAGCGTTTCCTGCACATAAAAGGCACAGTGTTTCTGGGCAGAGTTTCCTGCATATAGTAGGCACAGTGATTCGGGGCAAAGTTGCCTGTACGTCTGTGTAATACTGGTCACAGCTTACTGCATGTGGATGGTGTAGTAGTATGTTTAGGGTGTGATATTATACTTCTCGCATACAATAAAATATGAAACAATAATCAATAAAATGCCTTTGCTATTCGTACAGCGGTTATGACAGCACATATGCTGATATGAATTAAAACAGTGCCAAAGCCATCCAAATTAAGTTTTCAAACTTTTCTAAGTATATAATCCTCAAAATAAAATAGTAGGACTGAGAGCAGTCTAATGTGTCATCCCTGCATAATATGTCTAAAAAGACGCTAATCACCAAGGACCCAGTTCACAAAGGTACTCTTAAGCCCAAAAGTCTAGGTTTTCTTTTCACTATTCAAAAAGGCACGTTATGAGTAGTATCTTTACGTCCACACTTGGGGCGGAATCTCCGCACTCAGGGCGTAATCTCCCCAAGAGCGAGATTCTACTCCATACCTAGAGTGGAATCTCCGCCCCACAGTAGAATCTCCACACATGGGGCGGAATTAAAAATACTACTTATAACTTACCTTAATGAATACTGAAAAGTAGTAAAGTTAGCCTTTTGGTATAAACTTAGACCAATAGTCTAAATGTACCTTTGTGAATCAGGCCCCAAGAGTTTTTGTCAATTTTCTGTAATTTAGCAGTGGCCAAGTGCAAACATTTCACCAGTTATCTCATGCTTTGTTTGAAATCCTTTAAAAGCCTAAGGCTGTGGCTGACTTGACTGCCCTAATTGGTGCCCAGTTGAAAATTCCTGTGCTGCTGGTGCACATTTACTGGGTGGAAATTGCTGCAGTGCAGAATGGGCAATACCATAAGGTAGCATTGGCTGCATGCTGCTGGTACAGTTTACTGGGTGAAAACGGCTGCAGTGCGGAGGGCAGGATCACTAGGTAGCATTGGCTGCATGCTGCTGGTGCAGTTTACTGGGTGAAAATGGCTGCAGTGTGGAAGGAACAGGATCACTACGTAGCATTGGAGGCATGCTGGTTATGCAGTTTACTGGGTGAAAATGGCTGCAGTGCGGAGGGGCAGGACCACAAAGTACCATTTGAGGCATGCTACTGGTGCAGTTTACTGGGTGAAAACAGCTGCAGTGCAGAAGGGGCAGGATCACTAGGTAGCTTTAGAAATATGCTGCTGGTGCAGTTTACTGGGTGAAAATGGATGCAGTTTAGAAAGGGCAGGACCACAAGGTAGCATTGGTGGCGTGCTGCCGGTGCTGTTTACAGGGTGAAAATGGCTGCAGTGCAGAAGGGGCATGATCACTAAGTAGCTTTTGAGGCATACTGCTGGTGCAGTTTTACTGGATGAAAACGGCTGCAGTGCATAAGGGGCAGGATCACTAGGTAGTATTGGTGGCATGATGCTGGTGGAGTTTACTGGTTGAAAATGGCTGCAGTGGGGGAAGGAACAGGATCACTGGGTAGCATTGGCTGCATGCTGCTGGTGCTGTTTACTGGGTGAAAATGGCTGCAGTGTGGAAGGAACAGTATCAGAAGGTAGCATTGGCTGCATGCTGCTGGTGCAGTTTACTGGGTAAAAATGGCTGCAGTGCAGAAAGCTCAGGCCCACAAGCTAGCATTGGTGGCATGCTGCTGGTGCATTTTACTGGGTGAAAATGGCTGCAGTGCAGAAGGGCAGGATCACTAGGTAGCATTGGCTGCATGCTGCTGGTGCAGTTTACTGGGTGAAAATGGCAGCAGTGTGGAAGGAAAAGGATCACTAGGTAGCATTGGAGGCATGCTGGTTGTGCAGTTTACTGGGTAAAAACGGCTGCAGTGCAGTAAGGGCAGGACCACAAGGCAGCACTGGAGGCATGCTGCTAGTGCAGTTTACTGGTTGAAAATCGCTGCAGTGCAGAAGTGGCAGGATCACTAGGTAGCTTTGGAGACATGCTGCTGGTGCAGTTTACTGGGTGAAAATGGCTGCAGTGCAGAAGGGCAGAATAACTAGGTAGCTTTGGAGACATGCTGCTGGTGCAGTTTACTGGGCAAAAATGGCTGCAGTGTAGAAAGGTCAGGATCACAAGGCAGCACTGGAGGCATGCTGCTGGTGCGGTTTACTGGGTGAAAATGGCTGGAGTGCAGAAGGGCACGATCACTAGGTAGTGTTGGAGGAAATCTGCATTGCAGCTTGTACAGAGTTTCCTCCATACGGACTTTGCACCTTCAGTGGGCCTGCTCGATGTCTATCGAGAATGTAGGGTGTGTTTTGCTTTTCACTAATGACCGAACTGACAAAAATCTCTGGAATGGCTTTCTCAGTTCAAAGAAGACATTTATTATTATTTCACAACGAGGTTCCTAAAAAGGAGATTAGTAGGTCGAAAGCACATGTTTAACAATAGTCACACCAATGAAAGGAAAATATACCAACATGATTCTCAACTGCAATGTACACAGCAAATATATGTAGTTATGATTATGCAAAGCAAAGAATGAAGTAAAAATTCATCACCGTAGGGCCTGCCAAGCTCTTCATCTTTCTCATGCCAGCAAGAAGATTACCCCGTTCAACTGCGAGAAAGTGATCGCCACCCTCACAGGACAGATATGTCAGGCATTCAATGTCTAATCCTGACCGAGGTCTCGGAAATTCCACCGCTACTGAGCAGGGCCACCTTTTTATATCTTAAAGAACCCGAGAAGGGCTTTCTGGAAAAACCCCTCCTATAAAAAAAAAATATTCAAACATGCTGGCTAACGTAGGTCAGAGCTGAAAGAAACAGGTTGGAACTGGCCAATCTCCCAAATTGTCTCTCTCAAGGCCAAACCGTTCCCTGCTTGCACTAAAAACATCAGTCTGGTACAATTTTATCGTGCTGACTGACTAACTGTTCGGTGATATTTCCTAGCTCTTCAGTGAGAAAGAATACAAAAACAATTGTAGTTTACAATGTGGAATATTACTAACACATTTAACATGGCAGTGCCTGACTCTGCAATAAAGTCAATAGGCAGCTAAACTGAATACAAAATGTAATCTGCAACTGGTGAACACTAGACAGCTAGTCAAGGTGCAAAGTGGTGCAACACAAAGTCAGTGGTCAAAACACATATTTTACTACAAGGGCCACTGGCAGATTTGGCTTCTTGTGAATGGGACAGTACTACTGGGCATAGTTGATTGCTCATGAACCGGGGAGTTTAACTGGGTAAAGTAAAATTGGGCATAGTATTGTTGCACAGAGACAGTACATATAACTGGGTAGAATCTGCTTCAGCGGTACCTGCAGTAGAATTGGACAGAGCACATTGGCTGCACAGCGGCAGTAGAATCTGCTGCATTTGTAGGGTGCAGTAGAACTAAACAGAGCTCATTAGGAGTTTGGCAGCTTTAAGACCCCCAAACTCCTGCAGTCTGACCACCAGATTACAGCCCTTGTGGTTAGACTGCCCGGGGACCACCGGCAGGATCATGGATCATGACGGGGTGGCGGCGGAAGGAGTCCTAGTCAGCCACGGCGATTTCCATGGCAGCACCACAGACTGATCATGAGTCCACTTTTCGCCAGCCCTTCCATGGTGGTTTCAGCACCAAGGAAAGGCTGGAAGAAGGCTAGTGCTAGAGGCCACAGGGAGGCCCCTTCACTGCCCATTCTCAAGGCATGGACAGTGCAGGGGTTCCCCTGCTAGCACCCTCGGAATGCAGAGCAGACAGTATGCATTCCGAGGGAGCTGTTGTGTGACGGCATTGGCCTCGACTCCCTTAAGGTAGCCGAGGCCAATGCTGTCGCACTATTTTCACCAGGCTGGCTGGCAGAAACGTTGTAAAATGATGTTTCCGCTGGTCAGCCCGGTGGAAACATCGTAATACGATGGGGGGTGAGGCCGCCATTATGAGGGCAGCCTCACCCCCGTGGGTATGGCTGTCGGACCGCCAAAGTCATAATGTACCCCAGAACCATTTGGTTACATAGGGACAGTGCAGTTGGAAATGTTGTAATATGATGTTTCCGCCGGTCAGGCCGGTGGAAACATCATAATACGATGGGGGGTGAGGCCGCCGGTATGATGGCAGCCTCACTCCTGCGGGTTTGGCATTTGGATGGTCGGACTGCCAAACTCGTAATGTGCCCCAGAGCCTTTTGGCTACATAGAGATAGTGCAGTTCAACTGGGTAGGCTGCTGCGTTTGTATGGTGTAGTAGAACTGAACAGAGTGTGTTAGCTGCACAGAGACAGTGCACTTGAACTCAGTAAAGTCTGCTGATTTTGTACGGTGTGTTAGAGCTGGAGAGATTGTGTTTCACTGGATTGAATCTGCTGGTCTGTTATGGTGCATTAGAGCTGGACAGCGTGCGTTGGCTGTCCAGGGACAGTGCAGTTTCTCTGGGTAGAATCTTCTGCTCTTGTAAGGTGCAGTAGAACTGAACAGAGTGTGTTGGTTGCACAGGGACAGTGCATTTGAACTAGGTAGAATCTGCTGCACTTGTACTGTGAAGTAGATCTAGTTTGAATGTGTTGTTTGCACACAGACAGTGCAGTCGAACTGGGTAGATTTTGCAGCCCTTGTACGGTGCAGTAGAACTAGAGTGTGTTTGCTGCTCAGGGACCGTGCAGTTACACTGGGGCAAGTTCAATAGAACTGGACCGAGTGCATTGGCTGCACATAGACAGTGCAGCTGAACTGGGTAGAAGGTACTGCACTTAAACAGCACAGTAGAACTAGTCAGAGTGTGTTGGCTGCACAATGGCATTACAGTTGTACTGGGTAGAGTCTGATGCTCTTACACTGTGCACTAGAACTGCACAGAGTGTTTGACTGCACAGGGACGTTGCAGTTGAATTTGGTAGAGTCTGCTGCTCCTGTACGATGCAGTAGAACTGAAAAGAGTTTGTTGGCTGCTCACGGACAGTGCAGTTTCACTGGGTTCAATCTGCTGCACTTGTACTGTGCGTTATTGCTGGACAGGGTGTTTTGGCTCCACATGACTGTTTAGCTGAACTCAGTAGAATCTGCTGCTCTTCTACGATGCGTTAGGGCTAGACAGAGTGCGTTGACTGCACATGGACTGTGTAGTTCCACTGGGTAGAATCTGCTGCTCTTGTATGGTGCAGTACAACTGGACAGAGTACGTTGGCTGCTCAGGGACAGTGCTGTTTCACTGGGTAGAATCTGCTGCTTCTGTACGGTGCAGTAGAACTGAACAGAGTGTTGACCCCTCAGGGACAGTTCTGTTTCACTGGGTAGAATCTGCTGCTTCTCTACGGGGCAGTAGAACTGGACAGACTGTGTTGACTGCGCAGAGACAGTGCAGTTGAACTGGGTAGAATCTGCTACTCCTGTATAGTGCAGTAGAACTGGACAGAGTGCGTTGCTGCTCAGGTACAGTGCAGTTTCACTGGTTAGAATCTGAAAGTCTTGTACAATGCTTTACAGCTGGACAGAGTGCCTTGGCTGCACAGGGGCAGTGCAGTTTCACTGGGAAAAGTCTGCTCCACTTGTACTGTGCATTAAAATTGGACAGATTGTGTTGGCTGCACAGGGATAGTGCACTTTGATTCACTTTTCTCCTAATGCCAATATCACCTGTACATGCTGTGCTTTCCATGACTTTCATTTCATGCTAACCATGTTCTGATGGTCTTTTATCTTTCACCAGAGGTTGCGTGCACGACCACGGGTATCAGAAACGATGTTCAACCCCGGAAAGGGATTCAAACAAACGTGCACAACCCCAAAATGTATCCATCGATCAATCCACGGACTGCAGGTCAGTATCGGATATATACAGTCATTGCTGATGTTGCACAGACCTGTCACTTACCTCTCAAGTGTCCTTCAAATTTGGGGACGTGTGAGGATTTGTGGAATTATTGTTGCTATGTGATATCATACTACAGCTGGGTGTATTATATATTTTTTATTTAATTTTATTCATGCATTTAACTAGCCTTAAATGGTATATATGTATAGCACAATGAGTATTGTGGATGACTATAGATAATAACTGTATTATGTACATGGTATAGGAGTGCAGTGTCTATTAGTAGAAAGGCATTTGTTTTGTCAAACAATATGTGTTACACTACCTGGAGAACTGAAGTCTTTTAATGAAAGCTTGCAAATCAATTGTTTAGCTAACTTAATTAAGTTACCCGTTTAATATTTATTACAAATTGATGCACAATAACACTGTTCACTTCCTCACACACATGTTAGAATTACTTTAGACACTGGAACAACTCTCTTAATAGTCACAAGGATTCCTTGTTATTTTAAATTACTGCACATAACAGTCACACGCACGCCTCCCTCCCCCATCCCTCACACCCCGCAGCTTTGGAGAGTGGGACCTTCCTAGGGCTAAATTCATATAAGATAGGTGGTCTGTTGTGGGCCCCCTGCCCCGGGGACCACCACCTCCCCGGGGCTAATTGAAATGTAGGAGGAGGGGGCGGGCAGCCCCACTCATGGAGCCAAAAAGGCCAGCTCCTGCTGTGTTTCCGGGGTGCCCACCCCCGGGACATAGCTCTTTGCTCCTACTTGGCTGGATCTTTGACAGCTCCCACCAAGTCAAAGCAAACACTCTGCTTTCTGCAAGCAGGAGCTGTCAAACAGCTCCTGCTTGCTGAAAGCAGAGTTTTCATCTGTTTTCCTGCATGCAAATATGGGTGCAGGGAAACATGAAAACATTGCTCCACCAAGCAGGAGCTGCTATGTAAAGCAGCACCCTGCTTGTGGGAGCAATGCTGGCTCCCGCAGGATATGTGGAGACGGCTAGGACTCCAGAGGCCTTGGGGCTGCCCCAGAGATCCTTTACACTCTCTCTCTTCCATCCCATAATGCAATGGTCTCTTCATACAATGACTTCAAAGAGTCAGACTAGCAAGATGTTTGGTAAGAATGTTATAGTTACGTTTTGATGGACAGCAGACCATCATCACTTCTGGCCTAATGGTAAAGCTCTCGGAGTGTCACTCAATAGGCTGATGGTTCAAATCATTATATCATGGCAGTGTGCCAGTTTATTTTCCAGTGTTTTGACAGTTAAACATTCCTAGTGATGTAACATTGAAGTCTTTTTCTACTCAAAATCTTTGGGTTAAATGTCACAGCTAAGTCTGGACACCATATGCTAAGGGGTCACTTTTGGCCTATTGGTTAAGGTTGCGGACCAATACACTGAAGGTTGAGTGTTCAAATGTATGTGTGTCAGGGTCACTTCCCAAGGTCCCCGGGGCCACAATCGGCTGAGGTGGGGGGGGCACGTGGCCTCCTTGCCCCCCAAAAACATTTTTAAAACACCACGTGCTAGGGGATGGAATCTCCTAGACCGCAAATTGGCCGGTGGATGGGGACCAGGCAGACCTGTTGCCAAATCCTGCTGCGCCTGGCTAAAGGCTGTGCGCAGCGTTAGCGGGTTAGGGGGGTTGGCTGCAGCGTCTGTCCACAGGCCAGGACCTGTGGCCAACCCCACCGTGAACTGTCAAAGGCTGTGCGTGGCGCAATGTTGGGTGGTTGTAGGGGACTGACCGCAGTTAACATATAGTAATGAAAATTACTTTACATTAAAAAAAACATAGAAATTCACTAAAAAAACAAAGGTAACAGGGATGTTATAGTTAGGAAATAGAATTTAAAAAACATAGAAATTCACTTAAAAAAACAAAGGTTACAGGGACGTCATAGTTAGCCTCACATTTCAAATGTACACAACCATAGAAATTCACCTGTTATAGTTAATGTTATCTCAAGTATCTATAACTTGTTCCCTAAGGTAACTGTAACTCGCGCCCTCGCTATGCATTGGTAATTATCCCACAAATTACGACACTTATGATATCTTTGATAACGTCATTGATACTATCAATGTAAACTTTTTGGCGAAAAAGCTGTGAATGGCGGGGGGAACGAGTTATAGTTACCTTAGGGCACGAGTATATATCTATATAAATTCACTGGGGAAAAAAAGGTTGTAGGTACGTTATAGTTAGGTTCACGTTTCACCCACACAAAACCATAGAAATTCATCAGTTATAGGTATAGTTAAACTTATGTTAAGAAAATATAACTTGTAGCCTAAAATTTCTTTCCGGCAGAAGTTGTAGTTTTGTCAGATGAGCATAACTGCTGAATTTCTATAGTTTTGTGTGGGTAAAACAAGAACCTAACTATAACGTCCCTGTAACCTTTGTTATTTTCAGTGAATTTCTAGGTTTAAAAAAAATGTAAAGTAATATAAAAAATTGTGTACGTTAATAGAACCAGCACCTTTGGCCGTGCGTGGCAGGGTTGGCCGCAAGGCCTGACCTGCGGCCAGGCCCCCGACATGCATCCAACCTCACGCTGTGCACAGCCTTTGCCATGCACTGTGGTGGTATGGTGCATGAGTGGGTGCAGTTTATTTTGCCTTTGGGCTTCGTACCTGCGACTACCCATGGATCCACAGAGGATCTGCATCCCTAGATATCTATATTTTATTCTTTTTTAATGACTCCTAAACTTCTGAACAGGCTTACATCAAATAACAAAAAGAATCTTTCTGGACCAAGATCTACCTTCCTGGTAAATTTGGTGTAAATCCATTCAGCTGTTTGAGCTATAGTCATGTCCAAAAATCGCAAAATCCTCATAGAGATAACATGGAAAAAGTGTTTTGGGGCCCCCCTCTTATTCTCAGCCCTGCTTTACAAAACACCCTGAAACTTACCCAGACAGCATCTAAACTAATTAGCGTATGAGTTTTGAAAGTTTTGTGATGATTTGTCAAAGCGTGCCAAAGTTATCAAAACAAAAAATGCTTTGTCTATGGGAAAAGTTGGTCCTAATGATACCTACCTACTGGCTATCACCAGGAAAGGGGGGGGGATGTGTGTGTGTGTGTATGTGTGCATGTTAGTTACAGAGCCACTCTGTATGTATTGTTAGGGCTACCAGAGATAGGAATTTCTCAGAATTTTGCCTCTTAATAAATTTGCACCCATTTGATGAATGTCGGCAAAGCTTTCCAGACCTAGTGCCACCTTATGTTGGCAGAGGATAGTAGTTTTGCAGCGTTTGGTGCTAAAGAGGGTGCAAAGAAAAAAGGGGGGTCTTAACACAAGTTTTCACCCCAGAGCATTTTACATTTTGAGCGTAGCAGCAAAACGGCTGAACAGATTGTAACAAAATTCACAAAAATGTGCATTAAGCTATGTAGATGATCCTCTTTGCCATTGCAAGTGATGTTATGACGTGGTTATCAAGTTATAAGGGCCAAAAAACTTAGTGATAGCTGTGTGGCACAATACTATTAAAAGCAGCATTGACATGCATGCCAACATTTTAGAAGAGGAAAGTGGGAAATTTTAAAAAATAATCGGCAGGATAAGTTTCTCTCATTGACCTGAATCAGGTCTATTGTCATATATGGGATTTGCAAGTGTGCTGCTACGGGATTGGATATAAGAAATGCCAATATCATTTTATTTTTTTGACCATACCTGACAAGAGCATGAAGAAAGTGCTATGGCAGGCAGAGAGTGTGTGACAAAAATGTTGTGAACTAGCCTGCAGGAGCAGGTTTCTTTCGTGCATACCCTAAGTCACACAAGATCAGTCCTGTTGGCAAACACCCGCTAAGGAATCAGGTTTTGCATGCAGGAGACTAGCTTTGAAATCGGTAGTGTTGCTTCTGACTTGGGAGTGTAGGCATGTATGCAAGGAAGCCCAAAAATGAAACTAGACTGTGTATGTAAAGTTTTCACATTTACTACATGAACAACTGAAATAACCATTTATGGTCACATGCTTAATGGAAACCAATAAACAAATACATAAGAAATAGAATGCATCTTAATCTACATAAGTTTTCTCTGCTTGGCCACTGGATCACAAAATAAAACTGTGCCCAACAAGCTAAACAAAAAACATTTTCCTTATGCACTCCTGTGCAACAGAAAAGAAAAGTGACCCAGCAGTGAACTACACAAACTACTTTATGAAGGACATGATAATTGGCCGCTAGGAAAAAAAAAAATACTCTCAATTTTTATAACAAGAATGATTGTTTTTCATTTACTGCGGGCTTCATATGTAGCGCAATCCCACTAAAAGCAGCAGGGAAGGCCAAAAAGTAAACTAGACTGCATATGTAAAGTTTCAGAATTGCTACATGAACAACTAAAGCACACATTTATGGTCACTTGATTGTGTAAACAAATACATAACAAATACAGTAGACAAAAGAAAGAAATTACATAAAATCTGTAGTTATAGTTATGATTCCCTCAGATTGGAATTCCTTGTATATTTGCTCTCTAATAACTTTCAAGCCATTTGTCGAATGACCACAACACTTTCCATACCTATAGCATTGTCCACATTTTGTGGTGATGTACATTTTTTGTGGTGTATCATTAAAGGGGTGCAGTGGTAAAAGGGGGTCCCAAAATGTGTTTTTCAACCAATGCCTTTTCCATATACTTTTGTATTTGATGTAGGGCAAAAACGGCTGAATGGGTTTACATGAAAGTGGGTAGAATTATGCATTATGGTTCCTTTTGAGTAATGTAGGTAAATATACAAAGTCGTTTTTTAAGTTATAAGGCATTTAAACATAGTTATATCTGTGACCGCTGTGTTTTTGTGGAATTTCACAAAATTTTGTGAAACTGCTGTGGTGCATGGCTATGACAAATCCTTATCTCATTTGATAATCACGGCCTTTGCAAAAGTTTAAGGCAGCCATGTTGTTTCAAGGCTACTTTGCCAGTGTTCTGGCTTAGGGTGTTAGCTATAGCTAAGTATTAGGTTTTATATGTTTCCTCTACATATTACCACATTAGTTAAGTGGTAATAGGTAGGAAAGAATAATTATACATTTCTTCTTTACATTTAGAAAACCTGTGCTGGAGTACTGCACACTAAAAATAAAAAGTGTAAGAAGTATTGCGTGAATACCTAAAAAGTGTCCTAAGATACATTACTTACTAGTTACTACCATAGTACACTGTAAACGTATTGAAAAAACTGTTTCCTTAACTATTGCCACCTTAATAAAGTGATAGGTAATACGTAGGGAACTACGATAAAACCTACTGCTTACCTATATCTAGGGCCCTAGTCCAGAACACAGCCAAAGTGTAGTAAAAACAATATGGCTGCCTTTTCATTTTCTAAAAACAGCCATTACCCAATTAAATTCTGGTTTGTCATTGCCATGTACCACAGTATACCAGACAGTTACTGTGATATTCCATGACCCAATATATAACTAAGGCCTAGCAGTATCATTGTATTGTGGTAACCTTGCATCACTAAAGTCAGATTTACAAAGCAACTCAAGGCCAGTATGCATGGTCAGACGTTGATTGATAAATGGGGAGAAACGCTGTGCACCCCAATTCACTATTTTCATTACTCTGCACACCAAAATCTATGTTGCTGTTAAAATTCATATACATCCATATTCTATGTGTTCACCACTACACTAAACACTGCACCACTCTCCGGTATTCCAGTATTCACCACTTGAGGATACACCACTCCACTCTATGCCATGCCACTGTATGCCACTCGCTATACACTGTTCCACTCTAAGCCGTTCTACTCTTCACCATTCCACTCTACGCCACTTCAGTGGATGGTATTCCACTGTATGCCACTTCATTCTCCGAAGTTCCATTGGACACCACTCAAATTTACTCCATTCCACTGAATGCTGTTACACTTTACCCCACTCCACTGTACGCCACTTCAACCTACACAAATCTACTACACGCTGCTCCAGTGTACACTACTCCATTGTATGCTATTGCGCTGTATGCCACTCCACTGTACAACACTCAATTTTACGTCACTCTAAACTATTACACTGTACACAGCTCCACTCCACACTAGTCCTCTCTACGCTATTACACTGTACACAACACCTCCTTATGCTACTTTAGTATACGCCATTCCACTGTATGCCACTCCACTATACACTACTCCACTATATGCTATTGCATTCTGCGCTATTCCACTGTACACCACTCTAAACTTTTCCGCTGTATGCCACTCAACTGTATGCTATTTCACTGTATGCCACTACACTGTATGCTACTCTACTCTGCACCAGTCCACTCTACAGCACTCCATTCTACGATTTTTCATTGGATGCCACTCCACTGTTTGCTATTACACTCTACCCCACTCCAGTGTACGCCACTCCAGTCTACACTACTTCACTGTACACCACTGCACTGTACACTACTCCGGTATATGCTGTTCCACTGAATGAGACTCTGCTGTACGCTGCCCCATTCTACACCTCTCCAGTGTATGCCACTCCACTCTATGCCACTCCACTCTATGCTACTCCATTCTATGCTAGCCCATTGGACGCCGCTCCACTCTGCACCACTCTAGCCTACGCCTCTCAACTGTATGCCACTCCAGTGTATGTTATTCCACTCTATGCTGTTCTATTCTACGTCACTCCACTGTACTCCACTCTTCTCTATTCCATTGTATGCCACTCCACTCTATTCTATTACACTGTACACAGCTTCAGTCTTCACCACTCCGTGTGCTCTCCTCCACTGTGCTCTCCTCCACTTTAAATAACTCCACTCTACAAAACTCAACTACACTCTACGCTCTTAAAGTGTACGTGCCTCTTCTACACTCCATGCCACTCCACTAGACTGTACTCCACTTAGTCCCTGTACACTCTACTGTCCAAATTTTCAATCAACTCTATGCCCGTACACTCTATTGTGCAACACTCTACTCCACTCTACAATAGTTTCCAATACTGCACATCAGAGCACTCCACACTACAGTATGAAATGCCACTCATACAATTTATAACAGTTTTCTCGACTCTACACTAAGCCACTTCAATTTATGTCACTCCACTTTACGCTAATCCACTATACCCTACTCCACTCTATGCCAACCCACTGTACACCAGTCCACTCCACGCTCTTCTACACTCCACTTTATGGTATTACGACTGTAAGCTATTCCACAATGTGCTACTCCACTTTACAGTAATCCACTCTACACCACTACACTATACTCTATAAAATTCCACTCTATAAATCTACATGGCCTTGCTCCACTCTATCCCTAAACACTCCACTGTCCAACTTTATATACTCCTCTCTGTGCCCATACACTTTTCTATACTCTACAACACAGCACTCCACACTACTGTACGAGACTCCACTCTAATTTATAAGTTCACTACCTAAACTATGCCACCACACTCCACTCCCTGAAACTCTACTCAATGACACGCCAAAACAATCAATTGTACTTTACTCCACACTACGTTACACCACTCCACTCCACTTGACTCTACTGCACTGTATTAGAGTTGACCTCACTCTACGCAGCTCCTACTGTACTCCCTTACTGTACTCTATGCAACTCCACTCTACAACACTACTACACTGTATACCACTCTTCGACACTCCAGTCTATACCCATACACTCCACTATACAGCACTGTACTATACAGTATGCCTCTCTGTAACACTCTACTCCACTCTACCCTGCTCTATGATACTCTAGTCCACTATGTGACACTGTATGCAGCTCTTTGTATCCCACTGCAACCCACTTTACTCCACTCTATGACACAGTACTCCACTCTACTCCACTGTATGCCACTCTATGCCACTTTACTCTAAATAACCGCCAATCCCCTCTGCCACACTCTACAACACTGTACCGTAAAGCAGTCCACTCTACATAACTCAACTAGACTGTACGCCACTCTACTCTACTGTAGTCTACAGCACTTTCCACTACTCAATGACAGCACTACGCAACATGGTACTCCAATGTATGACACTTTACTTGACTGTATGCTATGCCTCTCCAATCTACCTCACTCCACACCTCTAGTCTACGATACACCATTCAATTCTATGACACTTTACTCCACACTACTTAACCCCATTCCAGTGTACTCCACACCACTATACTTCACTCTGCTACACTTCATACCACTCTATGCCACTGTACCATACTGTGCTTTACACTGCTCCACCGTCTGTCACTCCACTCCACTGTATGCAACTCCACGCCACAACACTGTGCCGCACTCTATGCCACACTGCTCCGCTCTGTGGCCATTCATTCTACGCCACTGTACTACACTGTATGGCACTAAACAACATGCCAACTCCATTCTTCTCTACAACACGCCACCCCACTCTACGTCACTCTCCTCCACTGTACTTTACGACACTCCACTTGATGATACTCTATGACACTCTGCTTCACCCTATTACACTCTAAAGTATTCTACTCCACTCTGTGCCAGTCCATGACACCCTACTCTACAGTAGGACACACCAGTCCACTGTACAACTCGCCGCTCCAGTCTATGATATGTAACTCCACTTTAGGATACACCATGCCACTACACTATATAACACTTTACTGCACTGTACGATATGCCAATCCAGTCTACTCTATTTTGTTGGGTTCTATGTCGGATTGCAGTATGTTGTAATATAATATATTTTGGGTATTTGAAATGAAATGTTTTAAATACGAGGAGGCAGTTGCTGATTCTGGCTACAGCCGCTGGTTGCGTACATAGATGCTGAATAAATATATTGCATCCCTACATTGGCACCGAGCTTGTGCGACCAGTGGTGCTACCAGCGTGCAGTTCAAGGCCACTGATGATGCTTGCTGCTGCTGGATACTGATTAAACGACCATTGCTGCGAACTGATCCCAGCACTTGCTGTCGGGCTGCTGTTGCCTGCAGTGGAAGCATTTTTCTCAGGACACTGTCATCCAAAAATTGGAATATAGGAATTAAAATTGCTCTATTGGTGCATTTAAGCAGATCAGCATTACGACATGTGTTCAGTCTTGGCATGCTGTTCGCGTCATATAGGTGATTGGTGCATTTTCTAAAGGAGTTTGGGCAGCACGCACCTCATAGCTCTCACCGGCACCCTGTCCATGTTTTGGAGTGTCTTGGTGCATTTTTTACAATTGGTGGGGCACCATTGTGAACACAGTGTCCAGTGTGTGGCTGTTTTGAAATCTTTAGCCCGCACTGAAGTCGGTTGCTTTAGGGATACTTGTGTATGTTGGTGGTGTGCACACCATTTCTCTGCTTAGACTGAAGCAGTGACATCATCTAGGAAGGTGCTGCTGCTGGTTTTTATGTATATGCTGTTTATGTATACATCCTTCGCAGTGATACGCACACCTTAATTACCTAGGTGTGTATTGGTGCGTTCACTGTTCAGATGGTGATACTCATACCATCCTTGGATTATACATGTAATATAATTTTTGGTGTTTAGTGTTAATAAGTGTTAAAGCATTTCCTTTGTCATGTCGCGTATGCTCTCATTATTCTAATGAGACTACTGGGTTTCAAGTGTCAGAATCGCCTGTGGTGTGGGAGGCTGAGTCCGGCCCACTGCAGGTGATATCTGTCACGCCAATTCGGACTTTGATCTGGCTAACTAACAGTGCCTCATCTCTACCCAAAGGCAGGGATGATTGGGCAGCTGAGCGCATGACATAAATGGTTTCTCAGGGAAGCCGTGGTCACTCAGGTCACATCTGTTTCTCTCAGTTACATCAGTCTCATATACATAATGACAGAAGCAGTATATGTTTCAATACGAAATTAATGAAGCAACTGCATCTTATTTAGCAAAGCATGAGCTGCAATAACCAGGATGACACAACATAACAGTATTAGAATTGTGACGAAGAGAGTAAAGCATAAAGATAATGCTACCATATTGTCACTAGAATCAATAGTCTAATTCCTACCTAGACTATGATAGAGCACAGCGTGTTAAGCTCTAGATCTGCCCTTCAGGTTCCCCTGGGAAGACATCATCCCCCATACCTGAGCAAAGGCCTGAATTCTGCATTAGCATCTGTAGCGAAGCATTCGGCAATCAGCATACAGTCGTGGTTCTCTGGCTGGAATCTCCCTCTAACGTGTAAAGGACAGGGAAGTGTTTTAAAATAAAACTGCTGATGTTCTGAGAATATGTCCCTACGTAGGATGTGTGTTTTCTATAAATGTCAGAGACTAAACTTATACCATGTTCACGGCAACCTATCTTTCTATAGCCTTGGAAGAAGCACAGAGTGAGCAAGAATGTCTCGTTTGAGAACAGAGTGCTGGCCTAGGCAAAAACAGTCAGAAGCAAATAAAACAAGACCGTGAAAGTCACTACTGTAAAAATAATAAAGCAGAACTGAATAAAACATATCTAGGTGAAAGTGCACAGTGGCAGGCCTAGTATGCTAAAATAACGTGCATGAAGCTAATAACTAAGATGGCTATACAACAGTCACACTGTTAGAAGTACATTTATTCTGCCATCTTGGGATCAGCAACTCCTGTGTATCAGCATGCAGAAAATAATTTGACCACCATCTTTTTTACCAAGTTCTAGACTTCCTGATATTAATGAGGATCAGTGAAAGGAAGCTTTTGAGGCGTATCTTGATGTTATTTAATGAGCCAATGAGTGGAATTTCTAAAGCGCAGTAATACCGGGGGGGTGTCTTGGCGCTTGAGACCTACAGATACTGAGAAAACGCTTAGCTTGAGGGCACAGCCATTAAAGAGGATATGTAAACAACCAAGATTTCAACAGTTTGTGAAATTTGAGAAACTTTGAGTGACATTTTATTCCAAAGCTGGATGTCAGTATAGACAAACCCACACCCCCCAGGAAGCTTTATTTATCCTGGTAGCCAATGCAAACAGCGATGCTGTAGAGCTCAGATTTTGGCTTGGTGGTTACCAGCTAATTTTCCTTGCCAGGTAATTGGGTTAGGTACTATACAAGGCCTTGTGAGCTAGGCAAAGTGCCTTCAAAATCTGCACGCTCCTTTACAGGGAGCCAGTGGCAATCTCTTAGAAAATTTGCTACTGATGTATACTTAGGAACTTTCTTTAGGAGGCACGCAGCTGCATTCTGCAGTGTCTGGAGTTTTTTAAGTGCCACTTGTCATATGCCCATATGTACAGCATTACAATTTTCAATCTTTGAGATGACCAAAGCGATAATTACTGACTTTTGAAGCTGAAAAGGAATAAAAGGTAACACCTTCTTTAAGATCTTGAGCTGTAGAAAGCAGTACGAAGTGATCTTGTTTACTTGCTCTTTAAAAGATGTCAGCATTTGATACGCTGGTGCATTTTAAAGGTAAACAAGCTAGTGCCACTGTTTATGTTGCAAAACATGGGTCGTCCTTGTTGTCTTGGTTTAAACAGTGTAATTTGGAAATAATCTTGGATCCCAACAATTCTGATCAAGTTCTTCCTAAAATATTATGTAAGTATGGTCAGTGCAGTGTTCTGCATGGGAGTCAAGATTTTCTACCATATTTACTAATACCTTGGGAAAGTTTAAAGGTTTTAAACACAAGATTCAGGTGAAACCCAATACGGGTGCAGTGGTTCACAAAGTTAGAAGAGTACAACTTATGGCTCGGCAGGAATTGGCAGGGGTGTCAGGGCAGATTGTGACTGTTGCTGTGTGTGCAGACATATGTTGGCTGTGTGCATGCCAATGGTGTGACTTGTGCTTATTTTTGTCTGAGATACCCTTGGATGTTAAGGTGGATACATGCTCGTCTGTCTGTGTGCTTTGGCTTGGTCGGGAAGAAGGGTTTGGGATTGGGAAAAGGAAGGTGGAGGAGGGACCGGGGACAAAGGATGACTGGCTGCCATCATGTGGAGGCCAGAGCCTGAAAGGATCTTTGTAGGCCAGTCAGTGCACAGTGAATGCCCTCTAGGAACGCATTGCTCTGTTGGATCTGAGTTGCAAGTCCCTGGATGGCATTCATGAAGGTCGACTGACCCACAGAGATGGACCTCAGGAGGTCAATAGCCTCTTCACTGAGGGCAGCAGGGCTGAATGGGGCAGAGGCGCCTGTGGTAAAGGAGATGCCCACCCTCTTGGGTGCGCGGGCATGACCAACTGGGTGGGGAGCTACAGGGAGGGCGTGGTAGTAAGGGGGGTGGTGGACGTAGATGGTGCTGGGGTGGTCCCAGATGGGTCCACCAGGGAGTGCCCACTGGAGGAGGATTTTGAAGATGATGAACTGGATCCTGTTTCCCCCGTGGCACTCCCCTCGCCCTCCGGGCCACTGGGTCCCTCAGTGTCTATGGTGTCATGACTGGAGGGCCCGTGGCCAGCAGCTTCCCCACTCGGCTGTGCCCTGTCTCCTTTGCCTGCCGATGCTGCTGATGCTGAGAAACAGAGAGAGAGGTAAGGTCATCACATTCTTAACATATACATACATTACACCATACACAATAGTAGCATCACATCTATGTCTAAGAAAGCCCCAGGTGGGAACCATTTAGAGCCTACATCATGTCACAACTACACACTTCCAACAATCCTATATAAGAACAGTCTCACCCACAACATAAGCCAACCATCTGACCACTACATCACCATCCTATCAATTCACCATCCTATCAATTCACCATCCTATCAATTCACCATCCTATCAATTCAGCTGCAACACTAACTATTCATGCACAAGATGAATTGGCAACATCAAAAGTCCCTCCCTATACAGATCATCAGTGTGTATCAACAAATCATCCTTAGCAAATGCTGTTAACCTACATCACAATATCATGCCTTCCCCTAATCCACACTTGCCCAGTCCATCACCAGTAATCATGTTCCATGAAAGTAAACTCATCTCACTTCAACTACAACACAACATGTTGCTTCGCAATCACGTACCTAACATGTGACTCTGTCCATAACATTCACAATGTCAAATACCTCAGATGAAATCACTACATATGGCATACACAAATTGTGAGGCTCATAGATGTATATACTATGTCAGCAAAACATCTATCAAAAGTGTTTAGTGTAGGGTTAGACAGTGGTTCTGGACCCACTTATCATACTCATTGATACATAGACAACAAAGTTATGTCCAGCAGTTATGGCATACTTAGCACACAGCATACACCCACAGACAACCACAGGGAGCCGTCCAACACCTTCAATACATTGGACACTAATCATGTGCCTAAAGGCCACATACAATTCCACTATTCATGCTGAGTAGAAACCTCTACATGGCAACAACAAAATACCTATTTTCACTACCAACTGTCCAGACATGTGTAACCTAACATTTTAGGACTGAAGTAAAACTGACATACACCACTTCTGATGTAACCATGATTGACACATACACCTAGAGTCCATCAAATTGACTAACAACATATCCCATTCCACCAACATGTGAATGTCAACTAAAACACCTGCTACACTATTAGGTCAGACTGAAATGAGCTGATCCATTACAAAATCTGGCTAAGCATCCTTAGATTAGCAAAGGTAAGTATGGCAAATAACTGTTCCTGCCTGATTTACCATCTGGTGAGGTTCATGTAGTGGTCAGGGGTGGACCAAAAGAAGCTGATCTCTCCATTTCTGAATTATTTGAATGAACTGATCTCTGCATGCCAATCGTGATATCCCAGCAGATGCAGCTAGCATTTCAGGAACTGCTGAAACATTCAGTGAATGGGCATTACATCCAGAATTACCTGAAGCATACAAGGGAACAACTGGACATATAGTGACAGGAACTTTGTCTGACTCTGTGGAATTGTCATTCCAGAACTTTGACCTGCTAAAGTGGTACAGAAATTCTGTCCCATTTGATTCGGTGTAACATTTGACATTGTCTGTATTGGCGTATACATGGGCATAAGCTGATTCTAATTAAAATTCTGCACAGGCTTAGTCACATTAGGTGTCTGCACTGTTCGATTCATATTAGGACTTGGCATTACCTGATTTATAACTGGATTTGAAATGGACTGCGCTGTGTTTACAGTCGGAACTGGTGGATAAACCACAGGCACCTGCATCACAGAATTAGCAGGTGTACCTGGGATCTGTGCAACTGGACCAGTTGGTACACTTGGGACTACATTTTGTACTGTTCACTACTCGTTTCTGCCTCATCTGAACGATACGGTGGGGAACGATTCATCAGAAGCTGATTTATGAACTCATCTTCTGAATTACTCTCCTATGTAGCTGTCTTTTTACCCTCCTCTTCTGCTGTCTGCTCGTTCTCTCTTTCTTTCTGTCCTTCCTTTCTTTCTTTCTTTCTTTCTTTCTTTCTTTCTTTCTTTCTTTCTTTCTTTCTTTCTTTCTTTCTTTCTTTCTTTCTTTTTTCCTTCTTTCTTTCTTTCTCTCCATCCTCCCTTTCCTCCTTTCGTTCTCTTTCTTTGTTTCTCTTCCCTTCTTTCATTCCTTCTCTCTTCCCTTTGCTCTTTCGTTCTTTCCTCTTTTTCTGTTTCCTTCCTTCCTTTCCTTCTGTCTTTGCTTCTCATTTCTTCTTTTGTTCTCTTTCTTTCTTTCATTCTTTCTTTCTCAAAGCCAAGAGACTTGCAGCCATAACGAGATTTTTTCCGCCTGTGTAAGCCAATACCTTTTAATTTCACTAACATTATGAGTTTAACATAGCTGCTTATTTTAGCCAGACTTTGTGTATCAGTCTGTACTCAGTGTATTTCACATTTGTCTTATACCCCTCCAGCATTCACCGAGGAGCAGTGCACTAGCCCACTGCAACCACTGGCGGACCTCACTGCGAGTTACAGCATGCCGCCCTTTCACAAGGAACACATGCGCACATAAAGTAGTACCTTTCAGTGCTAGAGGGTACAATTGTAATTATTTTTATATTGTGCTTATAGTCCCAGAGGAGGCATTGAAGAGCTTTTTGGCGAGTAGCACATCACTCGGGAACCCAAAGGTGGATTAGTGGAGGGAAATATAAATTGGTATTGGGAGTGGTGGGAGTGGTAGACATGTGACTGTGTTGTTTGGATGAAAATGATGATGGATGGATAGAGTAAAGAAGAGATTAGTAATGACTATTTGGGAGTTCATAGTAGTAAAGGAGGTCCGGGAGGAGTCCGAGAGTCTGTTAGTTGGATGAGTAGGGTAAAGGATGGATTGAGGAGGGAGGAGTTTAGAAAGGGTTATTTGGGAGTTCATAGTAGTAAAGGAGGTCCGGGAGGAGTCAATGAGCCTGTTAGTTGGATGAGTAGGGTAAGGGATGGAATGAGGAGGGAGGAGTTTAGAAGGGTTATTTGGGAGGTCACAGTAGTAAAGGAGGTTTGTGATTAATCAGATAGTGGAGGTAGGGGATATTTTGGAACAGGAATAGGATGAGTCATAGAGTGGGGTTTGGTGAGGATTGTGGAGATTAGATAACTTTTTTTATCCTTGCAGTGGGAAGAAAATATATAAATATGTAGATGCATAACCACACATAACAGAAGTACATACAATTAGATATTATAAAATGATACACATATGGAACGTAATCAGGAGTTAAAAAATTGAACTAGATAAAGTCCCATATGCATGTACAGGGATATTTACAAACTCAGGCTGTCCATTTCTGCTGTAAATTAAGTTGTTTTCATTTGATTTATAATTTTTTTTAAAATCAATGTCTTTTATTTTTTATTTATATTTGTCCCACAATATTTTAGAAGTGAAGCTTATATAGATGCAATTGCTCTAATCATATGTACACATTGTGAAAAGATGTGTGTTATTATAGGTTGCCAAACATATATGCATACACTCGTCTGGGGTAGGAGGGGGGGCTGTGATTTTGTGTGTCATGACCCATTAGGGGTCAAATGTGATTCCAGAATTTCACCTAAGGTATTTCTCTGCCTGATATATATATATTTGTAAATTGATTCATAGTATTTAGCAATTTGTGTGTGTAATAAATATACATTTCCTTTTTCAAAGAAAAAACATTGACTGGACAACTAGTGTTATTATTGCGTGTCAGCGAGTGGCGATTACTAGCCCACACCACCTCCCATGGGTGGTCCTTGGACTGCTCTGCTTTGCTACCCTGAGAGAGTTAAGTGCCACAGGGGGGTACTTATTTACCAGTGAGGGGAAATTGTGAACCTACTATTTGAACAAAAAAGACTTGGTCCCCATTGAAATGCATGTAATGAAAGCCTGTTTAAGAGGCTGGCTACAAGGAGCACATATAAGCTGTGATATTTTCGCCATAAAATAAATAATTAGATGGTGATACCATATTCATTTTAGGAAAGGTAATGTGTTCTAAGATGATTTTACCCTGTAAAGAATCCTGATCCTCTACTGGGATTTGATGAGAAAACTGTTTTCTCTCAGGCTTTTCTCTTTGAGATTATGGAAGGTGGTCCAGAAACTAAACTGACAGAACATTTTCTGTAAGTTCACACTGTCTTCCTCAGCCATGTGAGAATAAAGTCTGCTTTTTGAGTAAAACGTGTAATTCCAACAGCAGCAGCAGTCTCTCAGTTAAATCCCTAGTAATTAACTGCAGTTGCCCACAGTATTGTAATGACCAACTAGAGCGCTAACATTCGGTATTTATGCCAAAACTGAGACACCCCTCAAGCCATCTTTGTGGTTACAAAGCTGTAAAACCTAACTTATTTCCTTTAGAAATGAACACAATAAGGGGGCTCTTTTTTTATAAAAATTATGGGAAATGAGCTCAAGTGCTAAAATGAGGGCACATTTTCTGTGAGTTCTCAAATATCGGCCTCGTTCATTTCAGTAAAACATTCTGCAGACTGAAACATGTACTTTCAACACCAAGAGCAGCCTCTCGGGAAACTGGTTAGTGATGAGCTGCAGCTTTACGCAGAATTCTCATGAGCAGCTGAAGCACCAACACTTCCCATTCAAGACAGACGTGAGGCAGTCGTGAACACCATTTTGATAGAGTAGGAGCTTTAGGATTTAAAGTCTTTCCTGAAGAACGCCTAAAGTTAATGAGTAATGATGTTGTTTAACATGCCATGAGCGATGTAATATGTGAGGCAGTGCAAGGACTCAAGCTATAGTTAGCTCAGTAACATATAACTGGCAAATTTCAGATGCTTTACCAGTGACACGATTCATTTTTTAATTAATGGGGAAACTGACCCGACCTGTTTTGGCTCAAGCAGAGCCTTCTTGGGTTGGGATGGGTAATAGAAAAATGTATTCTCATTTTGCACCTCCTATAAATGCTATGTTTGAACTTTTTTTTTTTTTACAAATATTTGTATTCTAATAACAACTATATTTAATGCAGGAATACTTTAATTGCAGGAATATTTTAAGAAGCCTTACAATTAAAAATCCCCAAGACATGGTTTTGGTAATTGGCACTGGGGTAAGCTCAGCAGCAGCTCCTGAAATTGATGCATTAAATTCTTTCCGGTGCTTTCTGATTGCTGTCCTCGAAGCTGCCGAAGAGCTGCAGGTGCTGCACCCTACAGCCATCTGTGAATACCGCAATAAAGTGAGGAAAGAGAGGGACTTGTTCGTCGTTGCGCACGACCTCATCCGAGAAATGTCACCGGTGAGTCTATGTGTTTGCATGAAGAGATGACTTACCCCATAAAAATGTGCAGCAGCAGCTCTGGTTCAAGGATTTTGCAGGTTCCTGGCATAATGATTTCCTGCAGTTTGGGTGCTTCCTTTTTCAGGATAGCAAGGTCATTTAAAGCCATTTGTTTCAGTCTTGTGGTCCTTTATGGCCGTGCCCTATGGCTGCCTCCTATACTGGCCTATGGATTTCCCAGCTATTGCCATGTCAAAGGGGTGACTTCCAGCTAGACCTGACATCCTTGGTGTGGTATTCCCCAAAACATTTTACCTTCACCCTTCCTGTTTGCTGAATGTGGTTTTTTTTGGCGTTAGGACTCTGCACTTTACCACTGCTAACCAGTGCTTGTGCTCTGTCCCTTAAACATTATAAAATTGATCTACATCTGATTGGTACATTTAATTTACTTGTATGTTCCTGGAATATGCTACTACGTTTGCCCAGGGCATATACATTAAATGCTGCTAGTAGGCAGCAGCCTTCACTTTGCCACCCACTAAAGTAGCCTTTTAAAACATCTCAGGCCTGCCACTGCAGCCTGTAGTGCAATTTTAAACTGACATTTCAGCCTTGGAAAAAACCCTTTTGCCAGGCTTAATTGTTCCTTTTTAATACTTATAAGTCAATCATAGATTAGGCCCTAAAGGTTCATATGGCAGAGTGCATGGTATATGAAAATTGGAACATAGGTCCTTAAGATTTATATGTCCTGTAAGAAACTTCGAAAGTCATTTTTCACTGCTGTAAGGCCTATCTCTCCCATTGACTAACACAAGATTACCTTATTACATTTAATCATTGCTAACTTTAGATGCATAGCAAGTAGAGATATGGGGCCCGTTTCACAAAGATAAACTTCGATGTTTGGTCTAAACTTGGACCAAACGTCTAAGTTTACGACTTTGGGAATTCACACGAGTAGTATGTTTACGCCCGCACTCGGTGAAGAGTGATCCATTTTTAACTTCGGCAGCATCCCATGAATTAGGAGAACATGTGAACAAACATAAGGTAGGACACTTGGCAATCTCATCAAAAGGCACTGCCCTCAGACCCCGGGTTGCCAGAACCTGCTGGCGCGGTACCGCCATTGCTTGTGCCCATGGGTAGCGAATGGGTCTAATGCTGACTGGACTCATTTCTGGAAGATGAATTATACTTGCTTCTGATGGAGCTCACACTCATGGCAGGCTAAAAGGGCACAGCTAAGCATGTCCACCTGGTCCTTTTGGCAGCTAAGTCCACTGCAGCACCCACTTCATTGGAGATGATGATGATGGCCCGACCCCTGAGTATCTGTGACTCTTGCAACAGGGAACAGGAATTAATTCTTCCTTGTTTTGCACTGTAATACATCAAGGTTGTACTGTCTGTCCCAATCAGGACAGCCTGACCCGCCAACTTTGTAAGGGACGCCAGCAGACCCAGTCTGGTGGCACGTAGCTCCAGTATGTATGCATCTAGCCAAAAGGCTGCAGAGCATGGTAAACAGTCATAGACAAGCATAAAGTCAACACTTAATATGAGAGATTGCTGGGTTGTGGATGGTTAACTCATTGTAATGTAGTGTCCTTTAAAGAGCAATCTTGAGGAGGCCCTGATGGATTTAGGGGTGAGTTCCAGATCCTGGGTGGATAGATGGAAAAGATCTGCTGCCTTGCTTTATGTCTTTTTACACTTCTTAGTCTGCACTCTGATGGCTTCCTGGCTTCAGGTGTGCCAAGAACCACCACAGTTGGCGAGTTTGTCTACAAGGTAAGTGGGGGTGTTGGTTGTGATGGCTTTGTAAGTGATCTAGGTAGTTTGAAGATGGTGCAGGTCGGCAGGGGGAGCCAATACAGTCCCATTAGGATGGGAGTGATATGCTCATATTTCTTCAAGCCATGGATTCAAACCTGCCGTGACATGTAAGATGCCTTTGAGGGGTGTTACTGTGGATGCTGGGAGGCCAAGGACAAGAACACTGCCACCATCCAAATGCTTGCGTATCAGGGCTTGAACAGCAGTTCTGAAGTTGCTTTCTCAAAGAAGCGGTTTCACTTACTTTAGAAGACAGAGCTGATACCAGGCCCTCTGTATTCTTGGCAATGTATTCCTTGAGTGTGAAGTTGGTGTCGGAGGTGAACCCATTTGACTTGGCATTCGGTGAAATTTGGGGTTTTAAGCCTTTAGTTTTCATGTAATTGAGCCATGTTGTACTATTTTGGTTGGGTTGTGCTTTAGGTAGGTGCTTGACATCCAGTTCTGGGCGATATGCTGGCTGTGTTTATGGCTTTGAATTTCTGAAGCAGGGGAGACTTTTATGTAGATGTATATATCCTTGGCATATTGGTGGATTTTGGTGCTAATATCTGTGAGTAGAGCTACAAGGTGGCCCGTGTAGAGATTAAAGATGCCAGGAGACAGAATGGAACCATGATGGACTCTGCAGGTAATAGGGATCTTTTAGAATGTGGGGGTGCCTGTGTGAACAAACTTGCGACGGTTTGAAAGGTAGGAGGAGAGACAGTGAAGGTCGTTGCCTGTAAATCCCATTTGAGACTTCAGGATGTGGTGGACTGTGTTGAATGCAGTAGAGCGGTCCAGCAATACCATGAGGCAGAGATCATCTTCATCCGGGGTCGTGATGCTATGTTGTGTAAGTTAGCAAGCAATCTCCATGCTGCAGAATCTTTGGAAGACAGATTGGTAGTCATGCATTATGTTTATGTTCAACATTTTCTCTGACCAGACGCCTCAAATTGTCCATTCTTACATGTGTGCCTTCCATCCATTCAGCTATGCCTCTGTTGTCATTGTTTGTTAAGGGCCGGTGTGGGAGGACAGCTTTGGCATATGTTGGGAATTTCCACTGTTGTAAAGACTGCTCGAGTCCTTTGGTTGCCAATATTGTGTTGTTCCATGAGCCTGTCGCTTGTTTCCATTGCTGAACTAGCTTGTGTCCTATTGGCCTCATTTGGGTACTGTAGAAGGTTATGATTCTGATACAAGACAACTTTAACCCCAGCAGGGATGTGTAAGTTTGAACATATTTGATTCAAAAGGCTACCAAAAGGAAGTAATTTTTCAACTGAGTATCTAGGATGGCTCCCAGAAATTGGAGTAACATGACTTACTGGATGGCTGACCTTTGGACATTTATTTTCAGTCCTAATTTGGGAAAATAATTACACAAGCAGCTGCAGAGGTACAAGCCTCTTCCGCTAATGGAGCTTTGACAACCCAGTATGGGTATACTTTGCTTCCCCGCTTGTATAGGAGAGCCGTACTAGCAGCAGGCATTTTGTATACATTCAAGATGCTGATTCTAGTCCGAATGGTAGCGTGTTAATTTGGTAGTGCTGACCCACTTTTGAAAATCGAAGACACTGCCTGTGATTCAGTGTATTCGGATGTGGAAGTATGTATCATTGAGGTAAGCTACTTCCCACTCTGAAGCATCAAAAGGGCTTCTTGAAAGGTATTCATTTGAAAGGACTGAGTTCCTGTATTCCTTGTTGGCCTCCGTTATCCTGACCAGAAAGAATTTGAAGTAAAGAGAACACTGATACTTTTGGGATCTTGGAACTTTCTATATGGCTTCTTTCAGGAGGAGGAGAAAACCTTTGTGCTGTAGCTCCCATAAGTGTACATGTTGTTTCTTTCTGAGAGAATTAGAAAGTGGTTTTTGGTTTTGTATAGATTATGTATGAATTCCAGAGTGTGGCCTGGTTAATTGTTACTGTATGAAGCACACAGCGATCTGTGGTAATCAACTTCCAAGAGGGAGCAAAGCTTGAAATTCTTCATCAGCTGGATGTACTTCAGACAGCGTGGGGATAGTGTGGGTATGTCAGGATCCTTTGGGGGTTTGTCCTGAGAGCTTTGCTGCATAGCCTCTTTCTTTTTTCCTGTCGCTTTGCCATAGCCTTGGCTTTGACCTCAACTGAAGGATTAGCCCTGGTTATGTCCCGTTTGTCTGTGCAGGTAGTTCGATCTTACTTGGTCCTTGCATTTGGCAAAACCTTTTCTATAGATCCAAAAACTCCTGGAGGTGGTGTGTCTGTATTGTAAAGCTGCTATTCAGTGCACGGTTGCAGTTGCTTTTTTAATGTGTTGCAAAGCATAGCCAACATGAATTTGAAAATCTATGATTTTTGTCTACGTATACAGGCAGAACATAGTTTGGCGCAATCTCTGCCTGTGTAGGACCACTGCCAGTTGGCAGAGCCCTGCGTTGGATACATCCATAGCTGTGTCAGTTAGTTGAAAGCAAAAGTTAGGGCAGGCTGAACGAATAAGATGTGGAGATGTATCCAGAGACACCTACAGTAAAAATCTGACCCATTGTGGCCTTTCTGGGGAGATAGAATGCTTAGCAATTTGACTTAATTAGCTGAGGTTTGTTTCAAATAAGGTAGATGTGCTGCTACACAAACAGTGATGTTGGGTGTGTTGCCATTTTAACATTGTTTACCAAGCTTTTTCACGTTACCGGGTATATCCAGGATGACAATGGTGAACCATTTAAGCACACAAGTCTATGAATGTTTCAGTACTGGAGAAGAATGCCAATCTCATATTATCAGGGATAACTGATTGAGACTGATTCCCATCAGTGTCCAAGAGTCACATCAGTGGGTGATATGTCTTCCATTGTGTTTCCATTGAACACCATAAAATACTTTTGGAGCTAAAAGTCACCATATGTCGGCCATGATAGGTACCTTAGAGGTAAGGTTATTGGGAAAAGCAAGGAAGAAATTGATGAGAAAAACAATAAACAAATTGAATGATGGCTGCCAAATGTCCAGAATCCAGGGAATGCCACTAGCAGGTTGGAGGGTCTAGACGTGTGCATACTGCAGGCCGATTACAGCTGCCTCGGTGGTCAACCGTCCACGCCTATAGTAGTTGGGAGTAATGGAGTCCGCCTTGCGGAGGACATTCCATCTTGTTTACAGATCCCTGCCTGCTGGCGCCGTGGTGGCTCGACTTACAGATCTGAGGGTTTGCTGAGTGGGCGCCGTATTTAAAACTCCTGTTTGGCCAACATTTTTGTTTGGAAAACAAATTCCCAAAGCAGGAGGTTGTTTATGCTGAACAAAAAATAAAATGGCCAGATGCAGAGGGAGTTTTCCACCTTCATGAAGGGTCTATTTTAATTTTCCTTGTGCCTGGCGTGTCGCAGACCCAGAAAATCAGTAGCATTTGGAATGTCTTCAATAGGATGGGGCAACAGCTATTATGATGTTGTGAGCCTATGGGTGATGACTTACCAGGTGAGGGAGGCTTCACAGATGCGAAACCAGTGAATCTCCCACTTGTAACTGGAGCGGGAACCACAGGCTTGGAGGGCGCAAGGACCACTCCTTAACATAATGGCCCACCCGCTCAGCTAAACCCTAAATGAGGCTCCAAAAGAGCAGCAATAACTCCATTCCCTCCCTGTGTCATAAAGCGGAACTCCATAGGCAAATTATTGGTAAATAGACTCCTAGGACCAGTCAATCCAGAGCCCATCGCATGATCTGCCCCTTATCACAGATATCACCTATGTAGTAATAATACTCAGTGACAATCAGTTTTCAAGACTAGGTTTAAGTCCTTAGTGGAGGGACTCCACCGGCCTGTCTCCGCTGTCTTTAACCCTCAGTGGAGAACCTGTCCTAGTAGTCCACAGGCTCCTTAAAGGTCAGGCCATGTCCCAAGGGGTGAGCATTAACACATGCTCTGCTCAAGATTTTGAATTACAATGAAAGAGCCACAGTAACTCTCTTCTCATTGCAGTCGCTTCTGAAACCCTGTGCCAGCTGAGATTATCCGTGCCCATCCAGTGTTGTTTCTTTACTCTGGCAAGCATAAGTACTTCCGTAGTGGGCATCCATCAAGGTGCAGACTCTCCCCTTGGTTTGCAAGGAATCTGTGGTTGATACTGTGCAGTTTCTGTACAAGCCAGAGGGTAAGTTGAATATCCCATTCCAGATCAGAGTCTGTGTTGAGCAGTTTAGGCGGAAAGGTTTTCGGATATCCGACCATGTTCTCATTCCCAAGAGAATCTGGAAAGCCCTACACTTGTGTCTTATTTTTAATGTTTCTTGTCGGTAAAACTTCATTAGACTTTAGCACCCCAAGCTGGTACTCTTTCTAACTTGTTGAAATCTGGAATTGTGATTGAGGATTAGAGGTTGATCCCAAATTTGCCCAGGCCGTCATTCGCAATCTGTTTGCATCAAACTTCCCTCGGTGCAGTTCACGTACCTCATAACTACGATTACTCTCCACTGCAAGTATTTCCTACTGCTTGGTTACTGAATGAATTAACTTGCAGCATTGTGTCTTTCCACATCATTGCCTGAAGCATAGCTGTACAAATGTTAATCATGTGTTTTATTCCCTGGTAGCGCTCCGGTGATCTGAGGCCTACCTTTTATCGGGACTGTTTATTGAGAATTTTCGACAACCTGGAGAAGTGCATTACAAACCCGACCATCATAGAGACAATCCTGGGTCTGGTGGAGAAAGGAGCCATGGTGATCACCACCAACTACGACACGTTCCTCGAAACCTTCGGTCATCGCTTGGGAAGGCACATGGAATCGCTGGACATGCAGGATGTCTCGAAGGTATGCTGTTTTCAAAAAGTATTTGACGCTGTTTTTACTAAAGTTGGCCAGAGTCTTTATTCCAACAGCAGCACAAATGACCAGGGGCGGCTGGTGACACTTGAAGTGGTGGGGCCTGAAAGATGAGTAGGACCTTTATGTAGCGAGCAAGCTCATTGGACCAACGTGGGGCCCCTGGGGATCCTCCTCCTGAGAAAAATATAAAAATGATTGCCAAATGGTGCATTTTAGCATTTAACGTTCTTGACAGAATTGCAAGAAAATGAAATGTAAGCATTTTTCAATTGAGCGTTTTTGAATAAGAAATCGTCTGCCAGCCTGTGTGTACACAAAGCATCCATCCATGGAATGTAAACTGAGTTCGAGCGAGGACACCGGCCATGCCTCGTAAGCACTCGGCGTCTGCTATGCTGCCGTGTGGAGCAAGTGATTCCTTCAGACGAGTATACAAAGTGACAGACTTGATGCATCCTGGGCTATGTATGGAATGTCATGGGGCGCTGACGATGAAAGTCACTTTAAATGTGTACAGCAGCAATGCTCTAGTCTGTAAATGTGACACTTTCACAAGCAGTCGGTTCTCCCAGGTGACACGTTTCTCCTATGCTTGCAGTGCAGTCGTGGAGTGATGTGCAGGAGTGCGCATGACATACACATCGTGCTGCTCTTAGTATGCTGTAAACACGTGTCCTACTGCTGCTGTTTGTACTAATGTCTTTGGTCCACACACTCTGCTGCTGTCATTGCTGTTACCTGGCACAGACACCCAGCCAATCTCTCTCACATAGATACAGAGCTAAAAATGACACATTTAACCTGCTGCGATGTGCAGGGATGCTGTGACCCACGTCTGCTGTCAGTGTGCGTCAGGCTGCACGTGTCACCTTCACCCTCGCTGCTGCTGTCAGCATGCGTCAGGCTGCACGTGTCACCTCCACACTCACTGCTGCTGTCAGCATGCGTCAGGCTGCACGTGTCACCTCCACCCTCGCTGCTGCTGTCAGCCTGCATAAGGCTGCACGTGTCACCTCCACACTTAATGCTGCTGTCAGCGTGCATCAGGCTGCATGTGTCACCTCCACCTCACTGCTGCTGTCAGCGTGCGTAAGGCTACACGTGTCACCTCCACCCTCACTGCTGCTGTCAGCGTGCGTCAGGCTGTAAGTGTCACCTCCACCCTCTCTGCTGCTGTCAGTGTGCGTCAGGCTGCATGTGTCATCTCCACCCTCACTGCTGCTGTCAGTGTGTGTCAGGCTGCACGTGTCACCTACACACTCACTGCTGCTGTCAGCGTGTGTCAGGCTGCACGTGTCACCTACACACTCACTGCTGCTGTCAGCGTGCATCAGGCTGCATGTGTCACCTCCACCTCACTGCTGCTGTCAGCGTGCGTAAGGCTGCACGTGTCACCTCCACCCTCACTTTTCTGTCAGCGTGCATCAGGCTGCATGTGTCACCTCCACCTCACTGCTGCTGTCAGCGTGCGTAAGTCTGCACGTGTCACCTCCACCCTCACTGCTGCTGTCAGCGTGCGTCAGGCTGCAAGTGTCACCTCCACCCTCACTGCTGCTGTCAGTGTGCGTCAGGCTGCATGTGTCATCTCCACCCTCACTGCTGCTGTCAGCGTGTGTCAGGCTGCACGTGTCACCTGCACACTCACTGCTGCTGTCAGCGTGTGTCAGGCTGCACGTGTCACCTACACACTCACTGCTGCTGTCAGCGTGCGTCAGGCTGCACGTGTCACCTCCACCCTCACTGCTACTGTCAGTGTGCGTAAGGCTGGACGTGTTACCTCCACACTCACTGCTGCTGTCAGCATGCGTCAGGCTGCACCTGTCACCTCCACCCTCACTACTGCTCTCAGTGTGCATCAGGCTGCATGTGTCACCTCCACCCTCACTGCTGCTGTCAGCGTGCGTCAGGCTTCACGTGTTCCCTCCACCCTCCCCGCTGCTGTCAGCGTGCGTCAGGCTGCACGTGTCACCTCCACGTCAGGCTGCACGTGCCACCTCCACACTCACTGCTGCTGTCAGCATGCGTCAGGTTGCACATATCACCTCCACACTCACTGCTGCTGTCAGCGTGCGTCAGGCTGCACATGTCTCCTCCACCCTCACTGCTGCTGTCAGCGTGCGTCAGGCTGAATGTGTCACCTCCACCCTCACTGCTGCTGTCAGCGTGTGTCAGGCTGTCAGGCTGCACGTGTCAGCTCCACCCTCACTGCTGCTGTCAGCGTGCGCCAGGCTGCTCGTGTCACCTCCACCTTTGCTGCTGCTGTCACCCTTGCTGTATAGGACAAAGCAGGGCACTGTAACCTCTGTCATACTTGCCTGCTGCCATGGCAACTGTAGGCACACGCCCACATAGCAACACTCGCTGTTGCTATGCAAGTTTC
Source organism: Pleurodeles waltl (assembly GCF_031143425.1). Lineage (NCBI taxonomy): Eukaryota > Metazoa > Chordata > Amphibia > Caudata > Salamandridae > Pleurodeles > Pleurodeles waltl. The sequence continues at coordinate 13,006,091 of NC_090446.1, forward strand.
CACTACAGTAGCACACCACACAAAGCAGACTGGGCTTTTTTTATATACTCATTGTCTCGACATCAGAATAATGAAACGCTGAGTTGACACTGCCAGAATTGAAACCAGTGTATAACCTGCAGGTTACATCCGTGCAGCATGTGTGTGAACCCACGTAGGTTTCCCTATGGGACATTGTGCAGACAACAAAAGACATATTTCCTTTTCATTATAGTTTCATACGCACAAAATGCCTGGGGTTGTTCCACACAGAACGTGTTGATGTAATACAAGCACTGGTGCATGCACAGCAAAAAAGGAATTGCCCAGCTGGTAAAACATACATTCCAACTGTACGACAGCTCTCAGTAAATCCTTTCTCCCAAAACGTGCCACAGCACAGCATGTAATCTGCTATTTATCTTCACACTTACTGTCTTGCAGAAAACTCTACACCGTTCCATGGAAATCATCTATTCATTTCCATGACACTTTACTGCTTTTCAATCCGGATTCCATGTGTAGTAAGCAGTGGCAGGATGGATGGCGTGGGTTAGCTGGGCGCTCTTTTAGGCCCTAGAGGTCTTTGCTCGCTCTCCACCCAGGTGTCTAAGACAGCTCAGGTTGAAGAGCTTTAAAGTGCACCTCAGACTGGCTGTTATATGACAGCCGGCCAAACTGACATGCGCACTTTGGAGCGTTGGGATAGCCGCTGCTCCTCCATGCTGCCAGTCAGCAGCACAGGACACGCTCCGTATTTCTTTCACCTCAAAGCAGGCTGTGGGGCTCATCGATAAAAAATAAAATGGCAATTAAATTATTTTATTTTTCTCATTTCCTGTTGGGGGTGAGTGACGCTCCACCGTCCTGATGAAGAAATTACCGCTGCATATTATGAAACTTTGGGCGATTACGCCTTTAGTGAAGTAATTGACTACTGAAGTTGGGTCCTCAAGTCATTATCTTAAAATATATAATAATTTAAAGGGAGCAGTGCACATGTAGTTCCTTAAATGGTCGAAGGACTTGAAGTTATAGTTACCTGGGGGAAAAACTGTGAAATCTGTTATCTCTTACTATTTCACTTGTGGGTGCCTTTTTTTCCATAAATATGGGAAGTGTTGTAAACAGTGACAAGTTTCTAGTATTTAAGTGCCCAGAGTTATTTCCTTAGCGAAAAACTTTTGTGTTAGTGCAGGAAAAGTGTTGCCGCCTTGGATTGGCTGTGGGGACTATTCTGTTAGTGCAGGAGAAGTGTTGCAGCCTTGGATTGGCTGAGGGGACTATTCTGTCAGTGCAGGAGAAGTGTTGCAGCCTGGGATTGGATGAGGGGAGTATCCAGTTAGTGCAGGAAAAGTGTGGCAGGCTGGGATTGGCTTAGGGAAGTATTCTTTTAGTGCAGGAGAAGTGTTGCAGCCTGGGATTGGCTGAGTGAAGTATTCTTTTAGTGCAGGACAAGTGTTGAAGCCTTGGATTGGCTGAGGGGAGTATTCTATTAGTGCAGGAAAAGTGTGGCAGGCTGGGATTGCTTGAGGAGTGTATTTGTTAGTGCAGAAGTGTTGTAGCCTTGGATTGGCTGAGGGGACTATTTTTTTAGTGTAAGAGAAGTGTTGCAGCCTTGGACTGGCTGAGGGGAATATTTTTTTAGTGTAGGAGAAGTGTTGCAACCTTGGATTGGCTGAGGGGAATATTCTGTGAGTGCAGGAGATGTGTTGCAGCCTGGGATTGGCTGAGGGGACTATTTTGTTCGTGCAGAAGTGTTGCAGCCTTGGATTGGCTGAGGGGACTATTTTTTTAGTGTAGGAGAAGTGTTGCAGCCTTGGATTGGCTGAGGGGACTATTTTTTTAGTGTAGGAGAAGTGTTGCAACCTTGGATTGGCTGAGGGGAATATTCTGTTAGTGCAGGAGAAGTGTTGCAGCCTGGGATAGGCTGAGGGGACTCTTATTTGTTGGTCTTTGGTTGTGATGCGAGCAGCTTCTAGTACACATGCGGCCCGCGCTCCGCAAAATATGTCAGTAGGTAGCCTCTGACTAGCCGGTCACACCAAGACTAGCCGGTCACACCAAGACTTCCCCACAGCACGTCTTCCTCTACCACTGCCACACATGGAAAGCACTGCTCTCTTTACCACCTGCTTGGAGCAGGTGGTAAAGAGAGCATCAAACACATTTGACTAGGGAGTACTCTGCCGAATTTCGAATAGTAATTCTGTGTCCTCAGTTATTCCCTGTTACAAGTGGTCTGACTCTTAATAGGTGGACATCTATAAAGGCAGTTATTCCAGCCACTGTGAATCTGCATGCATTTCTACCTCAATCATGATCAGCCCTTCAAGGGGCTGATTCCCAGAAGCATTTATGAGTGCGGAAAGTAGCAGTACAGAAGTATTCTTTTACATACTCCCAAGCGTTGGTCAATTGGCCACAAAACATCCAATGTCTTGTCAATAGAAATGAAAAGAAGACAAAGTACTTTCTATTTGTAGTAAATACATATGTATATTTGCGGAATATTCAAATGTTGTTCCCATTTTAGATGTTTGAGGCCAATTCACAAAGTCATGTAAAGGCGCGTAAGGGAGTGCTACAAGAGTACTGCTTAAACACTCCTAAACGCCTTCCTCAATAGAACTCAACCAATGTGTTTCCTACAATAAATACTACACTTTGGAAATGGTTTGAAAACATGCAGAGCACACATTTCCTTTTGGGGTCCACTCATATTGAATGTAAGTGCTCGAGCTGCTTGCAGTCATACTGAGACAACATCATGTGCCGTAAGGACAGACCCTTCTCATCCTGTTATCGCAGAGGACATCACGCTTTCCATTGGAGACCCAGAGAGCAGCTTGAGTTCCACATCACATCCAGAGAATGAATCAAGTTCGGGGGGATCTTGCAAATCAGTGTTTTCCCCACTACCGCCAAGCTCACATAAAGCAGACCCCCTCGAGCGGTGTCACTCTTCTTAAAATATTTAGGGGTCTGGATACAACCCAACCCAGATGAAGTCCTCAAGCTCAAATACAGCAGGGCAAGCAGACATCTAGACGAACAAATATCCCGATGGCTGACATTATCCCCTGAAAGGCTGGCCTTATTGAGCTTCTGAAATTGTCCATTCTCTCCAAAATTCCCTATTATTTCGTTAACAATCCCATCACGTTAAGTAAAAAGTTATTTAAAACACTGGCATCTCTGTTCATTACACTCACCTGGGCGAATACGAAGCCCAGAATTGACTGGGAAACAATGACCCTGCTGTATTGCCAGAGAGGGTTTGCTGTCCCAAATATGGAGCTTTATGACCTGTGTGCACAGGCGCCTTTTGCACATTATTGGTTTCATCCCCAACGATTTCTTGCACTCCGTCAGTGGTAGAAGATGTGACTGATCCAGTCCCATGGCATGGCACTATATCGTCCAAATGTCCCAAATCACACTGAGAAATCAGCCCAGTTAACTGTACTTTGGCTGCCTGGGATACCATCAAACAAAAAGCAGAGCGGAAGCAAATAAATGCACCCTCGGCTCCTGTCCGGCACTGGCCGTTATTTGCCATGTTCTGAGAGCCCAGGGCACATATGCAAGTACACAGTCTTGGCCTTAATAAATATGGGGTTCTTTATGAAGATAACACCTTTCTTGCCATGGACGCTCTCCAATCTCTCAGTGACTTGATCCCCCCGGACAGCTCTATTTAATATCAATTAAAATTAAGTTGACATATTACCTTAGAATTTCCCCAGTAGTGTATGAGATTCAAACCACTTGCGTTGACAGCCAAAACCCCTAAGAATCTCACCAGGGCCCTATATTTCCCACATATTGCGGCATTAAAGGAACACTGCCCATGATGGTGTGCCTTGCCAGAGCGGGCTGGGATCCAGACTTGAAGACCCCTCAGAGATGAGATACATCAGTACCCCTATGCTCAAAGAGGTGAAATACTACGCAGCAGTAGACTGTGCTTGTTACAACTCACATATATTCATAGGGTATTCTGTTCTCTATTGGCACTACACAAATGGGACTTAGAACCTACCGCGTGCTGGGAATGCTGCGAGTTAGAGGCAGCCGGATCTATACATCTGGCCTGGGAGTGAGCGGGATCCAGGCATGCTGGGCACAAGTCATGGAGACTACACAAAAGATAATGGCCTCCTCTTTTCAGCGATCAACCCTAGGGCCACTTTTGGGGTGGATAGAAAAGATACCATACACAATCCGTAAGTTCACGCCTGGTAGTCCAACACTGGGTTCAGGTTAGATGCCAAATCTACAACACTGGCTGAAGGAATTAACATACTGGCGTAGTCAGCTGAAACTCTACTATGTACTCCTTCCAGAATCATCACGCACCCAGGGACATCTGGGCGCACTTCCAACATTATTTGTTAATAAGTGTTGACACTGAGAGTCAAGACTAGTCAGAGCTGAAATTGTACAATTGTATGAAAGGTGTATGAATATGTCTAATGTATATTAATGACGCTTCTGCTCAGTCTGCATAGACGTGTATTGTTAACATACCAACTATATGATATGTTATGTTTGATGTTAAGTTGTAGAATCTAAAAAAAATATAAAAATATATAAAAATGCACTTTCAAAATATTTCAAGCTACAAAAGTGCATATACTTTTCTGTGTTTCATTAAGATAAAAGTAAATGAATCATGATTCATGTCGTAACAGAAAGTACACCTTTATGTAAAAAACACATATCTTCTCTTAAGCACATTTCAGCAGGTTGCCTAAAAGAGAGTATATTAAAAGTTGCAAATACTCATATGATAACTACTCTGTGGCCAGAAAAAAGAGTGAAAACTATTTTAGCATTTTCCTGTGCACCGTCTAATTCAGCGGATTACTCTGTGTGACCAGACAAACATGAAGAACAAGCACTGGCGAGGCCAATAGGTCTGTCTTTGAAGGAATGTTATACGGTAATGTGAAGCATTACAAGTTAATATTACATTGGAATGGTAATGTATTTGTGTGGAAGGAAAGAACTAGTGAATAATATTGGTGTAGGGTAAAAGGTCAGGTGGCCTTTGAACCGTCAAGCAAGACCTAAAAATCTATGTAGATTAATGACCGCCCTCCTCCCATCTGTGCCGCTGCCAGAGAAAAACAACATACATTATTCTGTTTTCCAAGGCACTTTGATAGTATTCCAATGTCATGTCTGTACCCTTGAAAGTTCAAGCTCACGCAGCAACAAAATAATCACAGCTATGTGGAGGGCAAATAAATTGTTTTTGTGGAAGCACACACTTCTGCCCAATGATAATATATACTTCTACCTCCCAAGATGTGGAAGGAGCCAAAGCACCCATCTAGTGAGGCTCACATAACTGTCTGGCGACAGTTGCCCTGTGAAGCCCGACCTCTGCAGAGGCCTGCTCTTGCTGTCTTCATCACTGTTGCATGCTGTGACCGCCCACCACTGCAGCCCCACAGCAGGACAGCCATAGATGCTGAAATTGTGGATGCAGTGCTGAGAGCTTTCTCACTTAAACAGCCTAAACGCTGACTGATGCTGCCCGTGAGGACCATTCTGTAAGGGTAAAATGATGACACTCCTGGAGGAGTACCATTCTACAGCAGTATGTTTAGTTACTTCTTAAGTGTACGCAGTTGTGCAGTACAATTATGTGGGAGTCATTGTAATTACACCAGCTCTGTATTCTTCAGTGAATACCTAAGGTGCCTAAATCCAGCCATTTTTTGCTGTAAACATATCTTAATGGCAGAAAATGTACATTTGTGACACAGTCTATCTTATACCTTGAGGTTTCCAAGCAGCTAACTGTGTTACATACTCTTTCCATAGCATGCGTAAAGTTTATTACTTTCACACTCCTAATAACACATTTTGGACAGCCCTGTGTGATATTGGCAAGTGGCATCAAACCTTGTGCCGGCGCTGGTGCCAGGCCCTGTGATGGGTGATATTAGGGCCAGAACTGTGTGCTGAGACAAGGGCCTATTGTGGACTAACACCTCACAATGACAAGTGTCTGTACTTCACCTCTGAAATCGTAGGGGCACTCTAAATATTCACCCATATCATTCTCACACAACACAGGACTATCTGAGAATACCTACAGCAGTGCTTGATATCTCAGCTGCTTGTGTGAATACAGTGTTCAACATGTCTGGTCAGGTCATGGATGCAAGAGGCATGTCCACGGAGTGTGGGAACAGTGCACGTATATCCAGTAGGACTGTGTCAGTATTTCTTGCACTGGGTTTGCAGCCATTGCTCTCCTCCATGTGCAAGCCTTTGCCTGCTTAACCTCTAGGGATGCTCATGTGATTGTTTGTAGCGTGGATCAGTTATTTACCTGCCTGTTGCTTTAACCTGCAGCTTCTTCATTGGGCAAAGGGCCACAGAAGGTATGGCGTCCTTCATTTACATGGCAAGTATTCAGATCCAAGCGGAATCTTATGTGATACAAGCGAATATAAAGAACTGCAACACAATCCTGATTTCATGGTATGTTCTGTTTTAATACCTTCATAGATTAATACGCTTAGACGTTTTGATCCCAGTTGTACCATTTAAACTAATATGCTCCCCCTTATCATCAGTAATGTCCTTTGCTGCGTTAGTGGCCTGGCACTGTGAGAGGACAGCCGCCATGCCGGATCTCTTAAACAGACTGCACTCACTGGCTGTGGTAAATGGTGCTGTTAGGTCCATCACTCGCCAGAGGCTGACATAGTCAGTTCTCTATGGCCCAGTATACAGCAGCTTCTTATGTCAACACTTGCCTGATGCCGGGCAACCTCTGGGGCATATCTTCCAGTAATTGCTCCCTTGGACTGACTTGGTCATGCTTTTACCACTCAACTTTGCCCTTTTTGGAAAAACAATGTGATAACTGACAGACTGATTGACTAATCAACACCCAACAGAGATGATGGGGACATGGAAGAATATGTGGGGATTGAACTGTGACCGTGTTTGTGTGTAGCGATTGAACCAAGAATGTGTGTCTGAGTGTGCACTCAACTGCAAGTGTATATTTATCAGAATTATTAACTTTGAGTCTATGTCTGTGAGTGTGCATTCAGCTAGGAGTGTATATTTATCAGGAGTATGAAATTTGAGTCTGTGTCTGTGAGTGTGCAGACATTTGGGAGTGTATGTTTATCAGGAGTATGAACTTTGAGTCTATGTCTGTGAGTGTGTAATGAGCTGTGAGTGTATATTTATCAGGAGTATGAACTTTTAATCTGTGTCTGTGAGCGTGCAGTGAGCTAGGAGTGTATATTTATCAGGGGTCTGATCATTGAGTCTGTGAGTGTGCAGTCAGCTGGGAGTGCATATTTATCGGGACTATAGAACTTTGTTTCTATGTCTGTGAGTGTGCAGTGAGCTTGGGGTGTATATTTATTATGGGTATAAACTTTGCGTCTATGTCTGTGAGTGTACAGTCAGCTGGGAGTGCATATTTATCGGGACTATAGAACTTTGTTTCTATGTCTGTGAGTGTGCAGTGAGCTTGGGGTGTATATTTATTATGGGTATAAACTTTGCGTCTATGTCTGTGAGTGTACAGTCAGCTGGGAGTGCATATTTCTCAGGAGTATGAACTTTGAGTCTGTCTGTGTCTCAGGGTGCAGTGAGCTGGGAGTGTATAATTATTCTGGAAAATTAACTTTAAATCTGTCTGTGAGTGCGCAGTGAGCTTGGAGTGTATATTTATCAGGAGTATGAACTTTGAGTCTATGTCTGAGTGTTCAGTGAGCTGAGGGTGTATATTTAGCAGGAGCATGAACTTTGAGTGTGTCTGTGAGTGTGCAGTGAGATTGGAGTGTATATTTATGAGGAGTATGAACTTTGCGTCTATGTCTGTGAGTGTGCAGTTAGCTGGGAGTGTATATTTATCAGGATTATGAACTTTGAGTCTGTGTCTGTTAATGCGCAGTCAGCTGCGAGGGCATATTTATTAGGAGTATGAACTTTCGTGTATGTCTGTGAGTGTGCAGTGAGCTAGGAGTGTATATTTATCAGGGTTATGAACGTTGGGTCTGTGAGTGTGCAGTGAGTTGTGAGTGTTTATTTATCAGGAGTATGAACTTTGAGTCTGTGTCTGAGTGTGCAGTGAGCTTGAAGAGTATATATTTCAGGACCATGAACTTTGAGTTTGTCTGTGAGTGTGCAGTGAGCTTGGAACGTATATTTATCAGGAGCATGCACTTTGAGTCTGTCTGTGAGTGTGCAGTCAGCTGGGAGTGTATATTTATCAGGAGTATGACATATGATTATATGTCTGTGAGTGTGCAGACAGTTGGGAGTGTATATTTATCAGGAGTATGAACTTTGAGTCTGTGTCTGAGTGTGCAGTCAGCTAGGAGTGTATATTTATCAGCGGTACGAAGGTTGAGTCTGTGAGTATGCAGTGAGCTTGGAGTGTTTATTTATCAGGAGTATGAACTTTGAGTCTGAGTGTGCAGTAAGCTGGGAGTGTATATTTCTCAGGATTATGAACTTTGAGTCTGTGTCTGTGAGTGTGCAGTGAGCTTGGATTGTGTATTTATCAGGATTATGAACTTTGAGTCTGTGTCTGTGAGTGTGCAGTGAGCTTGGATTGTATATTTATCGGGATTATGAACTTTGAGTCTTTGTCTGTGAGTGCGCAGTCAGCTGCAAGTGTATATTTATTAGGAGTATGAACCTTGAGGCTGTGTCTGAGTGCGCAGTGAGCTGGGAGTGTATATTTATCGGGAGTATGAACGTTGAGGCTGTGAGTGTGGGGTGAGCTGCGAGTGAATATTTATCAGGAGTATGAACTTTGCATGTATGTCTGTGAGTGTGCAGTGAGTTGTGTGTGTATATTTATCAGGAGTATGAACTTTGAATCTGTGTCTGAGTGTGCAGTGAGCTGGGAATGTATATATTTCAGGAGCATGAACTTTGAGTCTGTCTGTAAGTGTGCAGTCAGCTGGGAGTGTATATTTATCAGGCGTGTGAACCTTGAGTCTATGTCTGTGAGAGCGCAGTCAGCCGGGAGTGTATATTTATCAGAGGTGTGAACTTTGAGTCTGTGTCTGAGTGTGCAGTGAGCTTTGAGTGTATGTTTATCAGGAGTATGAACTTTGATTATATGTCTGTGAGTGTGCAGTCAGTTGGGAGTGTATATTTATCAGGAGCATGAACTTTGAGTCTGTGTCTGAATGTGCAGTGAGCTGGGAGTGTATATTTTTCAGGAGCATGCACTTTGAGTCTGTCTTTGAATGTGCAGTGGGCTTGGAGTGTAGATCAGGAATATGAACTTTCAGTGTATGTCTGTGAGTGTGCAGTCAGCTGGGAGTGTATATTTATCAGGACTATGAACTTTGAGTCTGTGTCTGAGTGTGCCGTGAGCTGGAAGTGTATATTTATCAGGAGTATGAATCTTCGAGACTGTGTCTGAGTGTGCAGTGAGCTGGGAGTGTGTATCAGGAGCATGCACTTTGAGTCTGTTTGTGATTGTGCAGTGAGCTTGGAGTGTATATTTATCATGAGTATGAACTTTGAGTCTATGTCTGTGAGTATGCAGTGAGCTGGGAGTGTATATTTATCAGGAGTATGAACTTTGAGTCAGTGTCTGAGTATGCCTTGAGCTGAAAGTGTATATTTATCAGGAGTATTCACTTTGAGTCTATGTGAGGGTACAGTCAGCTGGGAGTGTATATTTACCAGGAGTACAAAGTTTGAGTCTGTGTCTGTGAGTGTGCAGTAAGCTAGGAGTGTATATTTATCAGGGGTATGAACACTGAGCCTGTGAGTATGCAGTGAGCTGTGAGTGTATATTTTTCAGGAGTATGAACTTTGAGTCTGTGTCTGAGTGTGCAGTGAGCTGGGCATGTATTTTTATCGGGAGCATGAACTTTGAGTGTGTCTGTGAATGTGCAGTGAGCTGTGAGTGTATATTTATCAGGAGTATGAACTTTGAGTCTATGTCTGTGACTGTGTAGTGAGCTTGGAGTGTATATATTTCAGGAGCATGAACTTTGAGTCTGTCTGTGAGCGTGCAGTCAGCTGGGAGTGTATATTTATCAGGAGTGTGAACCTTGAGTCTATGTCTGTGAGAGCGCAGTCAGCCGGGAGTGTATATTTATCAGGAGTATGAACTTTGATTATATGTCTGTGAGTATGCAGTCAGTTGGGAGTGTATATTTATTAGGAGTAAGAACTTTGAGTCTGTTTTTGTGAGTGTGCACTGAGCTTGGAGTGTATATTTACAAGGAGTATGAATTTTTGCGTCTGTGTCTGTGAGTGTGCAGTGAGCTAGGAGTGTATATTTATCAGGAGTATGATCTTTAAGTCTGTGTCTGAGTGTGCAGTGAGCTGGAAATGTATATTTTTCAGGAGCATGAACTTTGAGTCTGTGAGTGTGCAGTGAGCGAGGAGTGTATATTTATCAGGAGTATGAACTTTGAGTCAGTGAGTTTGCAGTCAGCTGCGAGTGTGTATTTATCAGGAGTATGAACTTTGAGTCTGTGTCTGTGAGTGTGCAGACATTTGGGAGTGTATGTTTATCAGGAGTATGAACTTTGAGTCTATGTCTGTGAGTGTGTAATGAGCTGTGAGTGTATATTTATCAGGAGTATGAACTTTGAATCTGTGTCTGTGAGCGTGCAGTGAGCTAGGAGTGTATATTTATCAGGGGTCTGATCATTGAGTCTGTGAGTGTGCAGTCAGCTGGGAGTGCATATTTATCGGGACTATAGAACTTTGTTTCTATGTCTGTGAGTGTGCAGTGAGCTTGGGGTGTATATTTATTATGGGTATAAACTTTGTGTCTATGTCTGTGAGTGTACAGTCAGCTGGGAGTGTATATTTCTCAGGAGTATGAACTTTGAGTCTGTCTGTGTCTCAGGGTGCAGTGAGCTGGGAGTGTATAATTATTCTGGAAAATTAACTTTGAATCTGTCTGTGAGTGCGCAGTGAGCTTGGAGTGTATATTTATCAGGAGTATGAACTTTGAGTCTATGTCTGAGTGTTCAGTGAGCTGAGGGTGTATATTTAGCAGGAGCATGAACTTTGAGTGTGCCTGTGAGTGTGCAGTGAGATTGGAGTGTATATTTATGAGGAGTATGAACTTTGCGTCTATGTCTGTGAGTGTGCAGTTAGCTGGGAGTGTATATTTATCAGGATTATGAACTTTGAGTCTGTGTCTGTTAATGCGCAGTCAGCTGCGAGTGCATATTTATTAGGAGTATGAACTTTCGTGTATGTCTGTGAGTGTGCAGTGAGCTAGGAGTGTATATTTATCAGGGTTATGAACGTTGGGTCTGTGAGTGTGCCGTGAGTTGTGAGTGTATATTTATCAGGTGTATGAACTTTGAGTCTGTGTCTGAGTGTGCAGTGAGCTTGAAGTGTATATATTTCAGGACCATGAACTTTGAGTTTGTCTGTGAATGTGCAGTGAGCTTGAAACGTATATTTATCAGGAGCATGCACTTTGAGTCTGTCTGTGAGTGTGCAGTCAGCTGGGAGTGTATATTTATCAGGAGTATGACATATGATTATATGTCTGTGAGTGTGCAGACAGTTGGGAGTGTATATTTATCAGGAGTATGAACTTTGAGTCTGTGTCTGAGTGTGCAGTCAGCTAGGAGTGTATATTTATCAGGGGTACGAAGGTTGAGTCTGTGAGTATGCAGTGAGCTTGGAGTGTTTATCAGGAGTATGAACTTTGAGTCTGAGTGTGCAGTAAGCTGGGAGTGTATATTTCTCAGGAGCATGAACTTTCAATCTGTCTGTGAATGTGCAGTGAGCTGGGAGTGTGTATTTATCAGGATTATGAACTTTGAGTCTGTGTCTGTGAGTGTGCAGTGAGCTTGGATTGTATATTTATCGGGATTATGAACTTTGAGTCTTTGTCTGTGAGTGCGCAGTCAGCTGCGAGTGTATATTTATTAGGAGTATGAACCTTGAGGCTGTGTCTGAGTGTGCAGTGAGCTGGGAGTGTATATTTATCGGGAGTATGAACGTTGAGGCTGTGAGTGTGGGGTGGGCTGCGAGTGTATATTTATCAGGAGTATGAACTTTGCATGTATGTCTGTGAGTGTGCAGTGAGTTGTGTGTGTATATTTATCAGGAGTATGAACTTTGAATCTGTGTCTGAGTGTGCAGTGAGCTGGGAGTGTATATTTATCAGGAGTGTGAACCTTGAGTCTATGTCTGTGAGAGCGCAGTCAGCCGGGAGTGTATATTTATCAGAGGTGTGAACTTTGAGTCTGTGTCTGAGTGTGCAGTGAGCTTTGAGTGTATGTTTATCAGGAGTATGAACTTTGATTATATGTCTGAATGTGCAGTGAGCTGGGAGTGTATATTTTTCAGGCGCATGCACTTTGAGTCTGTCTTTGAATGTGCAGTGGGCTTGGAGTGTAGATCAGGAATATGAACTTTGAGTGTATGTCTGTGAGTGCGCAGTCAGCTGGGAGTGTATATTTATCAGGACTATGAACTTTGAGTCTGTGTCTGAGTGTGCCGTGAGCTGGAAGTGTATATTTATCAGGAGTATGAACCTTCAAGACTGTCTGAGTGTGCAGTGAGCTGGGAGTGTGTATCAGGAGCATACACTTTGAGTCTGTTTGTGATTGTGCAGTGAGCTTGGAGTGTATATTTATCATGAGTATGAACTTTGAGTCTATGTCTGTGAATATGCAGTGAGCTGGGACTGTATATTTAACAGGAGTATGAACTTTGAGTCTGTCTGTGAGTGTGCAGTCAGCTGGGAGTGTATATTTATCAGGAGTATGAACTTTGAGTCAGTGTCTGAGTATGCCTTGAGCTGAAAGTGTATATTTATCAGGAGTATTCACTTTGAGTCTATGTGAGGGTACAGTCAGCTGGGAGTGTATATTTACCAGGAGTACAAAGTTTGAGTCTGTGAGTGTGCAGTAAGCTAGGAGTTTATATTTATCAGGGGTATGAACATTGAGCCTGTGAGTATGCAGTGAGCTGTAAGTGTAGATTTTTCAGGAGTATGAACTTTGAGTCTGTGTCTGAGTGTGCAGTGAGCTGGGCATGTATATTTATCGGGAACATGAACTTTGAGTGTGTCTGTGAATGTGCAGTGAGCTGTGAGTGTATATTTATCAGGAGTATGAACTTTGAGTCTATGTCTGTGACTGCGTAGTGAGCTTGGAGTGTATATATTTCAGGAGCATGAACTTTGAGTCTGTCTGTGAGCGTGCAGTCAGCTGGGAGTGTATATTTATCAGGAGTCTGAACCTTGAGTCTATGTCTGTGAGAGCGCAGTCAGCCGGGAGTGTATATTTATCAGGAGTATGAACTTTGATTATATGTCTGTGAGTATGCAGTCAGTTGGGAGTGTATATTTATTAGGAGTAAGAACTTTGAGTCTGTTTTTGTGAGTGTGCACTGAGCTTGGAGTGTATATTTACCAGGAGTATGATTTTTTGCGCCTGTGTCTGTGAGTGTGCAGTGAGCTAGGAGTGTATATTTATCTGGAGTATGATCTTTAAGTCTGTATCTGAGTGTGCAGTGAGCTGGGAATGTATATTTTTCAGGAGCATGAACTTTGAGTCTGTGAGTGTGCAGTGAGCGAGGAGTGTATATTTATCAGGAGTATGAACTTTGAGTCAGTGAGTTTGCAGTCAGCTGGGAGTGTGTATTTATCAGGGGTATGAACTTTGAGTCTGTGTCTGTGAGTGTGCAGTCAGCTGGGAGTGTATATTTATGAGGAGTATGAACTTTGATTATATGTCTGTGAGTATGCAGTCAGTTGGGAGTGTATATTTATTAGGAGTAAGAACTTTGAGTCTATTTTTGTGAGTTTGGAGTGTATATTTACCAGGAGTATGAATTTTTGCATCTTTGTCTGTGAGAATGCAGTGAGCTAGGAGTGTATATTTATCAGGAGTATGATCTTTAAGTCTGTCTGAGTGTGCAGTGAGATGGCAGTGTATATTTATATTTATCAGTGGTATGAACTTTGAGTCTATGTGCATGAGTGTGCACTGAACATGGAGTGTATATGTATCATTGATATTGCCTTTGAATGTATGTCTGTGAGTGTGCAGTGAGTGTTTATTTATTTGGGGTATGTGAGTGTATGGTGAGCTAGGAGTGTATATTCATCAGGAATATGAACATTGAGTCTGTCCCTATGAGTGTGCAGTGCGCTGGGAGCGTATACTTATCATGGGTATGAACATTGAGTCTGTCTGAATGTGCATTGAGCTGGGAGTGTGTATTTATCAGGGCTATGAACTTTGAGTTTATGTGAGTGTGCAGTGAGCTGGGAGTGTTTATCAGGGGTATGAACGTTGAGTCTGTGAGTGTGCACTGAGCTAGGAGTTTTTATATATCAGAGCTATGAACTTTGAGTCTGTGCCAATGAGTGTTCAGTGAGCTGAGAACGTATATTTATCAAGGATATGAACATTGAGTCTGTGAGTGTGCAGTGAGCTGGCAGTGTATATTTATCAGGGGTATGAACGTTGAGTCTGTGAGTGTACAGTCGGGTAGGAGTGTATATTTATCAAGGATATGAACTTTGAGTCTCTGTCTGTGAGTGTGCTGTGAGCTGGAAGTGTGTATTTATCAGGGCTATAATTGTTGAGTCTCTGAGTGTGCAGTGAGCCCTGCATGTATATTTTTTAGTGGTGTGAGCTTTGAGTCTTTGATTGTGGAGTGAGCTAAGAGTGTATATTTATCAGGGGTATGAATGTTGAGTCTGTGAGTGTGCAGTGAGGTTGGAGTGTATATTTATCAGGGTGGTGAACGTTGACTCTGTGAGTGTGCAGTGAGCTGGGAGTGTATATTTATCAGGGGTATGAATGTTGAGTCTGTGTCTGAGTGTACAGCAAGCTGGGAGTTTATATTTATCAGGAGTATGAACGTTGAGTCTGTGAGTGTGCAGTGTGGTGGGAGTTTATATTTGTCAGGGTGGTGAACGTTGACTCTGTGAGTGTGCAGTGAGCTGGGAGTGTATATTTATCCGGGTTATGAACCTTAAGTCTGTCAGTGAGCTTGGAGAGTTTATTTTTCAGTGATATGAACTTTGAGTCTGTGTGAGTTTGGGCTGTGAGGGTGTATTTGTTTGGGGTGCAAACGTTGAGACTGTGAGTGGACAGTGAACTGAGATTATTTGTGAGTGGGGGAGTTAAATATAAGTATGTATGTGTTGTGTAGCCATTTTAAGTATAGCTCCATGCACGTTAGGTTAACATACTAGGCCGCTGTGTACTTTGCCCTAGATATATTTTATTCAGCTTCGCACTGTTATTTTACAATAACCAGTTTTTACAGTCTTGTTTTAATTTCTTCTATCACACTGTTTAGCTTAGTTCAGCACTGTGTTCTCAAATAATGCATTCTTGATCGCTCTGTGCTTCAGTCAAGGCTACAGTCTGGTACATTGCCGGTAAACGTGGTAGAAGTTTAGTCTCCAGCATTCGTAGATAATACACATCCTTACGTAAGGACATTTTCTTAGAACATCTGCGTGTTAGTTATAAAAACACTTTCTAGTCCTAGTACACGTCAAGAGGGAGATTCCATCCAGGGAACCACAACTGTATGCTGAATGGCCCGTTGCAGATGCTGATGCAGATTATAGGCCTTTGCTCAGGTATGAGGGTTGATGTCATCCCGGGGGAACCTGAAAGCCAGGCCTAGAGCTTAACATGCTGTGCTCGAAATATAACTCAGAGAGAAAAATAATCTAGCGGCACTATGATAGCCTTATTCTTGTGCTTCACTCTCATCATTACTATTTTAATATTACTGTGTTGTGTAGTTCTGGTTATTACAGCTCATACTTTGCTATCCAAAATGCAGTTGTTTCATTAAACCAATCTTTAAAACTTACACTGCCTTTATTGTCATTTATATATGAGACTGTACTGTGTATGAGATAACCGGTTGTGACCTGAGCGACCACGACTTCCTTGAGAAGTACACAAATGTCATGCGCTCGGCTGCCCAATCATCTCTACCATTCGGGAGAGATGAGGCACTGCTAGTTAGCCGGAGCAAAGCCCGGATTTGGAGTGGCAAGTGTCATCCACCGTGGGTCCGACTCAGTCCCCCACATCGTGGACGATCTTGCTGCTCAAAATCCAGTAGTCTCATTAAGATAATGAGAGCCTATACGACATGGCGCCGCCAACGTTTACTCAGGCTCTAATTTTCGGGTCCACCGGAACCTCTCAGTCTCCTTTTATACAATGACCCCTCAGTCCCGTATACGGAGACGTCCGTGGTACTGAGGATTTCCACCACAGCTATATAGGTGGTCCTATTTCAGCTGGCGGTTGTTCAAGCTTGAACTTTAAAAGGGAAAAACCCCATCTTGGTGTGCCTTTTCTGAACTCTTAGTGCTCCTATGATGGCGAATCCCCAGGTTGTATAAATAGCTGTTAACATGAGACAACCTCTCACAACACACTTACTAGCACATGGCCTCACAGCCCAGGGAGGTCCAGTCACATTTGTAGTGGACGCCCACGCAGCTTATAGAACAGAGCTTTTTTATTCTTGCGTCATATTTCCAGTAGTTGATGGGAACACAAATACATTTCATACAGTTGAGAACCCGCCTGGACAATACAGGGCGTACGCATATTTAAAGATACCTCTATCTTATCAAGAACATAATAATTGGCTTGATGGCGCCCTACCCCATACAATATTACCAGTAAGGGGTTAGGTCCAGTAAGTAATGACGGTCCTACCTGGACTTTATTGGCCACATATACACCGCATCCTGCGGTTGCGAATTTAGCAGTAGCTGAGGTTCGACGCTTATATATTGAATTAACAGCAATATATAGATAATAAGTCCAATTTGTGATGCAAACTTTAAATACAAACCTAGCACAACCACATGCAGTGACACCAGGTATAAATCCGGTGACTGCACATTCAATTATGGGTAAAGTACCGGCCAAACGAGAGGAGACTCCGTTTTGGCTGGCTCAAAAAATTAATACGCTGGAAGCAGTGTTTCCCCATACGGGACCTCAGGATAAACATAGGATATTAACTATGTACTTGCCCTTTTGGTTGGCCCCTACAGTTGAAAACTGTAATACCTGGATACGGTATTTGCCGCGCTCTATACAACTGCACACAGTACACTGACACTTGCCAACCTACCGGAAGTGCTTAAACAAATCCAAGATGAATACGGGGCTGCCCTGGCCCTGGATTTGGGAATGCAACTGATGGGCAATTTTGCCACAGTTTCTTCAATAATCTTAAGTAATCTTAAAGGGAAGCAGTTGCACTTGCAGTGCGCATGCGGCTCCATGACGTTCCGCAACAAGATCAGGAACGAGAGCTGCCTAAAATAATAGCGGAAACATATTAAAGTATCGGTCAAGATAGCCTTGGGGCTAGACAACAAAAACCTCAATTTCAGGGTAAAATTAATAAAGATAATACTAAACAAAAACCTGAGGGTAATAAGAAACACTGGGATAAAAAGCAACAAACGCCTAATAAAGAAAGGGGAGAATCTCCACTGATGGAGACCCCACAGAATAGGTATAATCTCAGGAATAGAGATAATATAAAAACGCCTGATAGATATCAATATACTGATATACACCAATCTCGTTCCTTTCAGGACTCATCGGAAAAAAGAAATGAGAGAGGTGGGCGATCAGAGCGAAGAACAGAGTACGTGAAACTGATACAGGAATCACAATGCTCTTCTGAGGTTTCTGTTAAAAAGGAAGAGAAACCTGTACAGCAAAAACAACAATTTAAAAAGAAAAAAGTGGCAGCAGTCTCAGTTCGTCATGCCACTCCGGAAGAGGGTTCTCTTGAAGAACAAGACTTGGGCTCTAGCACTGCTAGACAACGCGGCAGAGGACACAATAGTTCGCCGGAATCTTCTAGAGCATCTGGAGGTGAAAGCAACTGATGACTTTATACAAGTAGAAACAGCGGACATGCATGTCTCCGAGATTGATAGGGTATACAAAGTAACACTACAATTAGAAGGAGACATTGAACGCACGATACACGCAATCTTTTGGGACCGTGTAGTTAAAGTGTATGACATCTTGTTGGCTGAACAAGATTGGCCGCCTGACTTTGTCCACACCTGCCCATATGGAGAAAAGGTAATTAAACCTTCTTTCTTGCCCCTTGTTCCGGAGGAACTCGCAGAGTCCTATTCTACAGAATGGGCTCTAGCACAGGCACCCGCGTTATATAGAAATCACGTGGGGAGGGATAGGGACTCTCCCTACCATGTTATTCCCATTAAAAGTGAACCTCAGCCACAACCGCAGTATCCCATAAAACATGAAGCAAGGGGACCGGTGAGAGAGATACTTACACAATTAGAATACCAGGGTGTGATTGAACCCTGTGTCTCACCGATGAATAACCCTTTATTTCCTGTAGCCAAGTCGGACCATTCATACAGAATAGTCTTAGACTACAGACATTTAAACGTACATACACGTACATATGCTATACAAACTTCACATAGCACTGCACTGATGAACAACATAGTACGGAAAAAATACAAAACAACTTTGGACATCTCAAATGGGTTCTTCTACCAGAATATAGCGCCTGGAAGCAGGGACTTAACAAGCTTTAGTGCATTAGGCTCTCAGAAAAAAATCAGTTTGCCTTCAGGGGTATAAGAACAGCCCAGGACTGTTTGCGGCTCGTGTGACGGCTATATTACACGAGCTAGACCCTGAAACATTGTCATATGTAGATGATATATATCTCACGGATGACGAGTTACTACAACATTTAAGACGGGTAGCTCACATTGTTGAAGGGTTTGCCAAGCTTGGCTACAAATTTAAGTTAAAAAAATGAAAAATTGCCTTCCTCAGCATCCTGTTTCTGGGATATGAGCTGTCGAGTGAAGGGAAGAGTCTAGCGCCACTATTTTTAGAAAAATGTGCACAATTACAACCACCCAATATGATTAAAAAACTTCAATCGTTGTTGGGTTTTCTAAATTTTGACAGAACATACATTCCTGATTATGCAACGCGCATAAAACCTTTATATGACTTAATACGTCCTGATTTTTCAAGCAAATACTGGACAGTTGAACATACACGCACCCTTTGAGATTTGCAGACAGACATGCCAGCAGCAAAATATTTACACACAAGGACAACAAAACACATTTGGTCATCAGGGTAATAGCTTGGGCCATCGGTTTCACCTATGTGACATTTAATGAAGGTGAGACAGTCCCGATAGCATACAAATCACATTTGTATTCAGCTGCTGAAATACGCTTTGCACCCACAGAGAAAATACCCACTGCTGTACAGATGGCTGTTATTAAAGAAAGACCTCTTGCCCCAGAGAAACACATCATTGTTGTTTCTCCAATTCCAGCCCTAGAGGCTGTTACAAAAGCTAGAGTTCTGAACGCAAAAGCACTTCATCCACGTTGGATACAATGGGCTACGTCTCTAACAGCCACTGATGTAGACTACATTTTCGATCCAAAATTACAAACTCAAGAATTCCTACAATATGAGGTAGAATATACAGTTCCAGCGAATACCTCGCCTATTGACCAATACCATAGAGTCATGTACACCGATGGCTCTGCGCAACCAGCGATTGGAACTAAACATCAATAGTGGTAAGGGGCTATATGGAGGGGAAGAAATTATGTCCCCAAAATATCTATACACAGACCTTTGGGGATTGTACAGCACAATTGGCTGAGCTAAAAGCTCTGCTGATGGCACTAGAACATACGGATCCGGCACAGTTCACACTGATTGTTTGTGATTCATATTATTGTGTCCAGTCCTTTAATGAATATCTGCATTACTGGCGTTTGAATGGGTTCAGAGATTCGAAAGGCAACATCATAAAACACAGACTCCTGTGGGGGAAGGTAGCAGACCTGAAAGAGACGCTACCGAAGGTCCGTGTTGTGCATACACTTGGACACCAGCGCGTTGGAATACACGTTGCTGGAAATACATTGGCTGATGAAGCCGCAAAGTCAGCAGTGGCAGTTGCAACTGTAGCTGCAGAGACTCGTTCGAGTACCAAACCAGACACAGACATTATGGCTGCCATAAAAGCTACGGTTGATGGTACGCCTTATCCTAAAGGATTTCCTAATAAATATCAATACTTGATGGGAGGTATGCTAAACGCTGAAGTTAAAATTCCTGGCGTAGGCGTACGCGACATCCCTAATAAAGATGTAAGATCAAAATTGATTAAAGCAGCGCATGAGGGGATGGCTTCTGCACATGCTGGTATGGCGGCTACAATTTCACTCTTACAGGCCCGTTATTGGTGGCCCGGTCTCTATAAAGAGACTAAGCAGTGTGTCCTTTGTTGTGACATCTGTCAACAAATCAAAGTTTCCACGGCCAAGCACCCGCCGCAGACACCTCTCTTAATTTCCAATAGACCATTACAATGTGTGTACTTGGACCATTACGGTCCATTAACACCTGAGAGTGCATAGAAATACATATTAGTCGCTGTTGATTCATGCTCCAGATTTGTGTGGGTGTGGCCACAACGCTCGTCTGACGCTCGGACTGTTATTAAAGATTTACGAGTCTTTATCAGTACATATGCAGTTGCGGCCTTCCATTCGGACCAGGGCCCTGCTTTTGCGTCAAGGGCATTCAGGGACACCATGGCTTTGTTGGGGGTTCAACTGCAGTACTCGTCTCCATTTCATCCCGAGGGAAATAGTGTAGTGGAGCGATTAAACCTCAATCCTTAACAGCCAGAGTCTTAGGTACGGGTCGTAGTTGGCTACCCCACCTGTATGGAGTTCAGAGAGCACTAAATGACCTGCCTAGAAGGTCCCTGGGGGGTCGTACTTCATATGAGTGCCTATTCGGAACACAAATGTTTGTTCCGGATCTTGATGGTCCTGGCGTGGAGGCAGCAGAAACACCTTTTGACATAAATGATTGTGTCACTGTTTTACAGGAATTACAGCAGTTCCTTGAAGATAACTCTTCTAAAAGTGATGCCTCCACAGGAATTAAGGATGTACCTGTGTCATCTACAGGCTGGATTTCCAGGGTTGGGGATCTTGTACGTTAAAAGGTCGCAGTGAAAAAATAATTTGGCCCTTCTTATTGGGCACAAGTCCCTGTATTGGGGATACAAGGTACCAGAACTGTCATTCTGCCACCATTGCCAGGTGCCAAAGAAAATTGTTTTGTTTCAATTGACAATGCCAAACTACAACATGTGGCTGATTCTGCACAGCCGACCAAGAGGAGCATCCAGTAGTTCCCGAATCCCTCTCACTACTGGAGAAGAAGTTCCGCTACAAGTTGTTTATACCAACACTGATACCTCTCTGAGCTTGGGGAGGGTGGATGATGATGATCTTGCATTAGTTCCACTAACAACAAGCAATTTAGAAACATTTGATCAAGTCACCACGACTACAAGCCAGACGGATGGATGCTGTCTACAGTGTACCACCCCAGGAAACACCAACTCCGCCATTGACAACGGCTGTGCCATTTGCACGAACTGCCTCTGGTTACTTTGCCGACTTCAACGACGGTCTATCGGACTCGTTTGCCTCTTCGAAAGCTGCCCTGTCAGGTGCACGTAAGCTAATACATTGGCTTAAAGACACATATTTCGTTTTTCCATGGAACTATGTATGGCTTTCTTTGACTGTACTAGTCTTTCTGCTTTGGATTGGTTTTGTTATTACATTTTTCTTGCTGATACATGGTCATTTTCTTCCCAAGAGATCAGCGGTTGAATAGGTGGAGGAGGTTTTGAAACCACATTTTTCATCACATAAGATTCGAAGAGACTTGTCTTTTGTGAACATTTCTGCAGTGCCAATTCCTGATGGGATTGTGTGGGACAAAATAATGTTTGATAACTATGGTCCCACTGAAATTATCCAAATACTGTATGTGTTAAAATTATCTATGAATGATATAGTCATACCAGGCGTTATGTCAGATGATTGGGATGTGAAAACAGTTGATTCTATGATGACAGAATTGCAATATTATACTGTCTACAGTATGAAAACGAAGATGTTTACCAATTTAAAGACAATTATGGTGATATTTTATGCTATAATTATTATGGCCACCACTTCATACATAGAGCGAGTAGACCAAAAACAATATTTAATTATACACAATGGGAACATTGTACAACTCCACCGCAAGGGAGTTAAAAAAATTATACTGACAAGTTTGCGTATTTTTCTGGGCATCATCAAAAAAATGCTGAGTCATATTATTTTAAAGTAACTTCTACTAAGGATATACATATGTTATTGACCAACACAAAATTTATATATTCGGAATCCTTTGTTTCCCGGTTATCAATAGAAGGTTATGAATATTTGTCCAAATATATTGATTTGAAAAGTGTTTGGGGAACAAAAAACTGGCAAACCAAGGGTACAGAAACATTGTTTAGAGCATGCCTCATCCCTGTTCAAATGATCTTTTTGAATGACACAGTACAACAAACAAGTTGTTTAGGCTTAGTAACAATCAGAGAATGAAATATGCCCAGCATACCTGCCCCTGCAAAATTTGACAACTGGCAAAAATACACAAATGCAACCACACACGCGCTTACTGAGTGGGTCCAGAATGGTAAGTTTAATGCTTCACTGACACATCCAGGCGGGTGGTTATTGTGGCCCATAGATACCAACGGGTGTCATCAACATTTTGTCACCTTCTCAGGGGGTTTCCGGGCGAGTAGGCCAGACCCTCGCTATATATCACCAGAACATGCCGACATAATTACAACATATAGCCGGCCCAGCGGGAAAGACCCTGCAACGAGGAAGCCGGCTCCGAACTGAGCCGGCGGAGTTGCAGGGGTGCAACGGGTGCAGTGGCACCCGTCGCGATTTTCAGTGTCTGCAAAGCAGACACTGAAAATCATTATGGGGCCCTATTAGGGGGCCCCTGCACTGCCCATGCCAGTGGCATGGGCAGTGCAGGGGCCCCCAGGGGCCCCACGACACCCGTTCCCGCCATCCTGTTCCTGGCGGTAAAAACCGCCAGGAACGGGATGGCGGGAAGGGGGTCGGAATCCCCATGGCGGCGCTGCAAGCAGCGCTGCCATGGAGGATTCCCTGGGCCAGGGGTAAACCGGCAGTAAACCGCCGGTTCCCCTTTTCTGACCGCGGCTTTACCGCCGCGGTCAGAATGGCCCAGGAAGCACCGCAAGCCTGTTGGCGGTGCTTCCGCGGTCCCCGGCCCTGGCGGTCATGGACCGCCAGGGTCGGAATGACCCCCATAGTGTAGGAAAATTGTGCCAACAGGGGCTAAAATCGTCCTCACTTGATGCGGTTAAAACGCACCTCAATCTCTTGTCTAACAACACTGACTTACAAGATTTCTTGTCAGGCCCAAGATACCACGTAGGAAACGTTTCTTGTATGAAGTATACAATGAAATATGGAAACTTTCCCAACATGAGGCTTCAGCCCGGTAAAGGCAAATAGACCAGGAAAATTTGAAAAAGGCATCAGCTGTTGTGGATAATGGGATTCACACCTTGTCCGACCGGATATATACAATTAACAACATTGTTTCTTCTGCTATCGACAATATACGATCTGGTATGCCTTCTTTATATCATGGACAGAGTCAGACCAGGTCCATTATGCAGTTGGGTTAGACACTTCAAACATTGAAGGTGGGTCGCGTTACGTGGCAGCACATCAGTGCCAGGGAAATATTTTTTTCCTTTAATCTAACGCGGAAACAACAACTAATGGCTACGAAAGAAGCAACTCATGTCATGCTTAACATTGAAAAAATAGAAAGACTGCCTTTTACCGTGGCCGAGATTCCTTCGGCAGAGTGGTTAATGCACGGGGTTATTAATCTGCCTATTTCAACATTACAATTCACTTCTTGTTTGAAACACGTTCTGGTAGGCAGATATAAAAAGTTGGGAGATAGTTACATCCATGAGGTGTGGGAGCTTCCCTTCTCGTACAAATGCCTCAATGGCATGAAAGAGGTCTTTCTTAGTGGTAGTGAATGTAAGACTTCAGTCAGCCATTCGATGATTTGTAAGCAGCTGTCCCTGCATGGGGCATGTAATGCCTTGGTTGCAAACTTGGCTTGCTATCTGAAGGGAGTTCCAGTCCCCTTGATTCAACGCACGTTCCAGGTGCTTTCAAACGGCAGCTACGTCCTTCTCAATAGTGAAGACTGTTGTGGCATGCGGGCCGGAATAGTTTACGTTGTTTCGGTCTCTAAGGGCGTTACATGCTGCAGGAACGTGTTGTTTCCCCCCACTAAATTAAGGGAGGTAGCTGACATCTGGCCTCACATTGCTACTTCCGAGGTGAATTTTGACAAGTTGAGTAAACTCAAGGCTTTATTGTTTCAGAAGCATGTTGCCCTTACATCTGCACGCGAGACCTACACGCTTCAAGTGGCAAGGTCGTCGACAGAAATACAGTCCCTGTTAAATACAAATTTTCCTAGACACTTTGGTGAACTCGTGGGACGTATATTTAATGCATCCTGCACGGCTGGATTAGCACATTTTTTCAAAGCTGTTGGTATTGGTTTTGTTCACACCTTTTTCTCTATATTCGGTTTGATACCTTCGGCTATTCACTCAATTTTCAGAAGCATTTTTTTGGGATTTCCAATAACTTTGGCTTCATTAGTCGGCATTTTGCTGTTGCTGTTGTTTTTCCGCAATGGCTGTCCCGCCGCAACAAGGACAAATGAAGGCACTCCCATCAGCGCAGCTGTGTCGTGAACGCATGATGCAGCAGTTTGGAGCAACACTCCTGGAACATTTGGGGTGTGACTGGTCTCTGTCATTCAGACCGGTTTTGGATTGTGTGCAGCCCGTGTTTGGGTGCCATTGGTGCTCTTTTGAACATGCACCAGAAGTTTGTCTTTCACAGCAACGCCCCTCAGTGACTGATGCTGACCTGTTGATGTTCTCGTTGAGGGTTCATTACCAGACATGCGCACTGCGGCTGCGTTTGCTGAGAGAAGCTGATTATGAGCTACCCTTCCTGGAGGAAGTTAACATCGACTCGTTAATTGGTATTGCTCGGGATGCCGCCTTGGTTGATACTGGGGCTATAGAACACACCTGCTCCTTAGTCGTTTTTGGTGTGGATTTACCGGTTTTGTCATCTGCCGAAGTGGATGATCTCCTACGTTCCATGACTAGTGCTTAATTTGGAACAGTTTTAAATTGACATTTTTTTTATAATTCAGCACTAAGCCGCATGCTCACTTATAAATAGTCAAGTAATATGCTTTTGTGAACGCTTAACTTGTCAAACTTTAGTAGGGTTTTAAATATATTTTAGGTCCGGGCATTTTAGCTTGGCTTGAACCACTTTCTACCGACAAGGGGAGGGTGTTGTGTAGCCATTTTAAGTATAGCTCCATGCACGTTAGTTTAACATACTAGGCCGCTGTGCACTTTGCCCTAGATATATTTCATTCAGCTTTGCACTGTTATTTTACAATAACCAGTTTTTACGGTCTTGTTTTAATTTCTTCTATCACACTGTTTAGCTTATTTCAGCACTGTGTTCTCAAATAATGCATTCTTGATAGCTCTGTGCTTCAGTCAAGGCTACAGTCTGGTACATTGCCGGTAAACGTGGTAGAAATTTAGTCTCCAGCATTCGTAGAAAATGCACATCCTAGGGACATTTTCTTAGAACATCTGCGTGTTAGTTATAAGAACACTTTCTAGTCCTAGTACACGTCAAGAGGGAGATTCCATCCAGGGAACCACAACTGTATGCTGAATGGCCCGTTGCAGATGCTGATACAGATTACAGACCTTTGCTCAGGTATGAGGGTTGATGTCCTCCAGGGGGAACCTGAAAGGCAGGCTTGGAGCTTAACATGCTGTGCTCGAAATATAACTCAGAGAGAAAAATAATCTAGTGGCACTATGGTAGCCTTATTCTTGTGCTTCACTCTCATCATTACTATTTTAATATTACTGTGTTGTGTAGTTCTGGTTATTGCAGCTCATACTTTGCTATCCAAAATTCAGTCATTTTATTAAACCAATCTTTAAAACTTACACTGCCTTTATTGTCATTTATAAATGAGACTGTACTGTGTATGAGAGAACCGGTTGTGAACTGAGTGACCACGAATTCCCTGAGAAGTACAGAAATATCATGCGCTCGGCTGCCCAACCATCTCTACCATTCGGGAGAGATGAGGCACTGCTAGTTAGCTAGAGCAAAGCCCGGATTTGGAGTGGCAAGTGTCATCCACTGTGGGTCAGACTCAGTCCCCCACATCGTGGACGATCTTGCTGCTCAAAATCCAGTAGTCTCATTAAGATAATGAGAGCCTACACGACATATGCATGGTGGGTAAACTGAACTTATTGCTATGAATAAGGAGTAAGGTGCTATCATATTTGAAAGAATGGACAGTAAACAGCAAATTAATGTGATTACTTGAGTTTGAGCTATTGGTGTTGTAAATGCATAACTGTTTTTTTCTTGCCACATAATTTCCATGACCCTGTATATTACTAAGGGGCTAGGAGGCCTACTAGAATATTATTTCAAACAAGGCCCTTAAAACACAAACTACACCCAGCTGTAAAACAAAGTTCCAGCCATAAGAGAGCTTAAAAGAAACTGAATGGTGTGATGGGTTATTATTTTGGGGTCCCCACTAACCTAGTGTGGGGACCCAGAGCTGACTTAGACAGAAATAGCACAACAATGAGACAAAGAGGGACTACGTGTTGGGGAAAAGGGCTATCCTTCCATGAAGACTGGGGCCAGAGCTGTTCCCTGCCCCACTTACAGTTCAAAGGACTGCCTCCAGCAACGCACACACACACACACACACACATCCACCCACACCCTCAAAGGAACCTAACACTAGCCTGCTGTCACCCAGACTGCTTGGATCCTTGGCATGGAAGGAAGGAACTTTACAGAACCATAGGTGGGGGTAGCCTAGAAGATTCCCACACTTCAATGGCTATCACCAGGAATAAAGATTGTACCCTCAGAACACTTCTTAGTTGTACTCCTGGACCTGTGTAAGACTTCAGAAGGACTGCCTTATATCTCTGAGGACTGCCTTTTTGCTACCATAAGACTGTTCTGCTGCTTGAGGGTTACCTTGCTTGCCAGAGGGCTACTCTGCTGCTTGAGGCCTGCTTTGCTGGTTGAAACCAGAACTACCTGAGTGACTCGAAGGGCTAGTTGGTTGCTCTCCTGTGTGAGCTATGGAAACATAACAAGCTCCAGAGACCTTCAACCGTGCAACTGGCCTCTGCTGGTGTGAGCTTTAACTCCCCACCAAGGGGTGCCCCCCATGTCCTGGACCCTTGGTGGTGGTGTTTCAGGTCCCGCTGAACCTTAAAGTCAGGAATTAGAAAACCTTTCACCAAAAATTGGCCTGAGAAGCAACCGAACAGTGGGACCTACCTTCTCACTGATCAGCCCACGATGCCTCACCATTTGGCTTAATACTGCAGTAGCTCCTGCTATGTTCTTCTCCGCAGTAGCAAATCCTGTTTAGCTGGACCTCTTGGTGAAGGTATTCCGCCTCCTGGCTTTTTGCTAGAGAAGGGGTTTCACCCCCTCAGTTAGTAACTCAATTTCTTAGTATCAGCAATCATGTTTTCGATTTATTCTGCCCTAAAACTTGCCTGTTGTATTTTAATAAAGCATTTAAAATTAACAATGTGGATTTCTTTTGTGTGTGTCTTTTGGGTAAAAGAATATTAGCAACCTACTATAAATATAAATGTATTCCGAGTAGTTTGGTAGGATCTGATTGTTGCTCATTGTGTACAAGTAGCTGGAATCTATCTGTTCCTTCCGTTCAAGCTGGTAAACTGGTGAATACCTCTGCTTGACTGAGAACGTAGAAGATCTACTGTGCTGTGGTTAAAGGTGAAGTTGTAAAAACCTATAACTGTCTTTCAGGCAGCACTCAAGCCGTTCATCAAAGGATCCTCCTGGGGATGTAGTTCCCTATTGGCTGAATTAACTAAATTATCTGGACTTGATATTTAGAGCAGTTGGTAGGACCCGTCTTCCGCTAAACCTACATTCACAATCCCGCAATCCCTCTAATCCACTGTGGTGCTGGTCATATCTCACAAATCTGATGCTTTTGTCCCGTATTCCCTGTGAACATTCCATCATCCACAGACAGAAGTAATCCAGCACACATTTTAAAATACTTGTTTTGAAAACTAATCAACAAAAACGTTAAGATGTGAAAAGTTTGTCCTTGACTCAACTCCCACCTGTCATTCCCTTTCTGAGTTGCGCTCAACCCTTCCAGGCCTCCTGCTTCACCTCCAAGAGTCTCATGTTCACCTGGTGAGCAGCTCAGGTTCGAGGAAGGTGAGGAACTCTACTATGTACGAGTGTAGTAGGTAGATGGAGATAAGAAAAAAAATCTACTACTTTCTGTTTTTTAACACAAATTTTAAGAGAATATTAAAATGAATTGTAATTGTAAACGGAATGAATTTTGCAATGTTGAATTGCTTGAGTAAATGTATGTTTTCTGTATTTACATTTGGTTGACATTTTGAATGTCTAAACAAAGAGTATCAGACACTTGCAAATTCCTCCCCCTCAGCTCTTCACTAAAAGACTTTTCCTTTGTCACAGGAAGCACTGCACACGTTGTACTTCAAAAAATCGTTTCTGTTTCTTGGCTGTGGGGAGTCCCTTCGTGACCAAATCTTCCAGGCCCTCTTTTGGCATAACGCCGAGAAGAGCCGTGACCTAGAGCACTACATGTTGGTCCTCAAGAAAGACGACGACTACTTTTTTAAACTGCAAAAAGACATGCTTCTTCTCGGGATCAAAGTGATATCTTACGGAGACAACTTTTCGCAGTTCCCACAGTATCTCAGAAGCGTCTTTTCTTTGATTTCTGAAGAGAGGAGATCAGGTAATTTAAATACCTAAACCTTGCTTTGCATGTTAGTTGCATGTATTATGATTCTTTCATGCACCATATGTGATTAAGACCAAACTTGGCAGACCCACCTTCAATCAAACCCTGCTCTTGTCAAACCCTGCTTCAAGCTAACCCTTCTTTCGACAATCCATAGTTTAGGGTATCCCTACTTCAGGCAAACCCGTCTTCCCTGCTTTAGACAGAGCCTGCTTCTGTCAAACAATGCCTCTGGAAAATCCTACTCAGGCAAGCTACTTCAGACAAATCCTGCCTTTGTTAAACCCGCCTTGCCTAACCCCATTTCTGCCACACCCCACTTCAGGCTAACCTTTCTTCAGATGAATAATGCTTTTGTTAAACCAGCCTTGCCTAGCCCTACTTCTTGCACACCCCACTTCAGGCTAACCTTTCTTCAGTCAAATCCTTCTTTTGTTAAACCCACCTTGCCTAACCCCACTTCTGCCACACCCCACTTCAGGCTAACCTTTCTTCAGATAAATAAACCCTTTGTTAAACCTGCCTTGCCTAACACCACTTCTGCCACACCCCACTTCAGGCTAACCTTTCTTCAGTCCATTCCTGCTTTTGTTAAACCCACCTTGCCTAACCTCACTTCTGCCACACCCCACTTCAGGCTAACCTTTCTTCAGATAAATAAAGCATTTGTTAAACCCACCTTGCCTTACCCCACTTCTGCCACACTCCACTTCAGGCTAACCTTTCTTCAGACAAATCCTGCTTTTGTTAAACCCGCCTTGCCAAACCCCACTTCTGCCACGCCCCACTTCAGGCTAACCTTTCTTCAGTCAAATTCGGCTTTTGTTAAACCCACCCTGCCTAACCCCACTTCTGCCACACCCCACTTCAGGCTAACCTTTTTTCAGATAACAACGATATCAACACCACCAACCTAATCGACAACCACGCCAACTTCGGCCTCAAGCAACTCGTCATTTCACCCACCCACTCCGCAGGCCACACACTCAACCCCATCTTCTCAGCCAGCAACCACGTCTCTTTCAGCCACACCACTGAACTCAGCTGGACAGACCACCACTGCATCCACTTCTTCTACCAGAAACCAGTCACTCACCCCACCGCACACAACCACCCCAACGCAACTGGAGCAAAATATCAACGGATCAACTGATCTCCACTCTCCCCCGGGCCCCACCGCCAGGGACAACGGACCCCAACACAGCCACCACCAACCTGCATCGCTGGATAGAAGATTGTGCCAACACCCTCGCACCTCTCAAAAAAAACCCAGACACCTCCCACAGAATCAAGGCCAGCTGGTTCACCCCAGAACTACAGGAATCCAAACGACTATGTCGCAGAATGGAAAGAAACTGGCACCTTGACCCTACCAATTCCAACCACATCGCTTTCAAGGATGCCCTACGCAAAAATCACCAACTGATCCGCACCCCCAAAAGGACTCACTTCAAAAATCGCATTGACGCCAACGCTCACAACAGTAAAGAGCTCTTTGGCATCATCAATGAGCTCTCCACCCCCAGGACCTGCTCCAACGAACCCCCACCATCACAGGAGTTCTGCAAATCACTGGCAACCCACTTCTGTCGAAAGATCGAAGAAATCCACAATAGCTTCAAACCCCAGACCCACCAGCTGACTACAAACACCCAAGAACCCAACGCTCCAAGCAAAACCCACCTCCTCCACACCTGGACCCCCATCAACATAGAGTACACCGCCACCACCATGGCCTCCATCCACTCCAGATCACCATCGGACCCCTGCCCACACCATATCTTCAATAAGGCAAACATCATCATCGCCCCCACCTCTGCAAAACCATCAACAGCTCCTTCGAGTCAGCCACCTTCCCAGAAAGATGGAAGCACGCAGAAATCAACGCCCTGCTGAAGAAACCAAAGGCAGACCCAGACGACCCCAAGAACTACCGGCCGATCTCCCTCCTCCCCTTCCCAGCCAAGATCATAGAAAAAATCATAAACAGCCAACTATCCCGGTTCCTGGAAGACAGCAAGGTACTCAACACCTCCCAATCCGGATTCTGCAGAAACTACAGCACTGAGACTGCACTCATTGCTGCCACAGACGACATTAGGACCATGCTCGACGAAGGAGAAACAGCAGCACTCATCCTCCTGGACCTCTCCGCAGCTTTCGACACGGTATTTCATCACACTCTCTGCACATGCCTCCACAACACTGGAATCCGCGACAAGGCACTCGACTGGATCTTGTCATTTCTCTCAGGCATAACCCAGAGAGTCCGCCTCCCACCATTCCTGTCAGAAGCCTCCAGAATCATCTGTGGCGTTCCCCAAGGATCTTCGCTCAGCCCCACGCTCTTCAACATTTACATGGCCCCCCTCGCCAACATTGCATGAACCCACCACATCAACATAGTTTCCTACGCAGATGACATTCAGCTCATCCTCTCCCTCACGAAAGACCCTACAACTGCAAAGAACATCCTCCATAACAGACTTCACGCCATCGCCAGCTGGATGGAATCAAGCCACCTCAAGTTAAACACAGACAAGACAGAAATCCTCGTCTTTGGCACCAACCCCTCTACTTGGAATTACTCCTAGTGGCCCACCTCCCTAGGAACCGCGCCCTCACCCACCACCCACGCACGCAACCTAGGCTTCATCTTGGACTCCACACTCAGCATGACTCAGCAGGTCAATGCTATCTCCTCTTCCTGCTAGTACAACTCTCCGCATGCTCTGCAAAATCTTCAAGTGGATTCCTGTCGAAACCAGGAAAACTGTCACCCACGCCCTGGTCAGTAGCCGATTGGACTATGGAAAGGCCCTATATGCAGAAATAACAACCAAACTCCTAACAAAGCTGCAAAGAATCCAGAATGCATCCGCCTGCCTCATTCTGGACATCCCACACCGCGACCACATTCCCCCCACCTCAGAGACCTTCACTGGCTACCAGTATCAAAGAGGATCACTTTCAAACTCCTCATCCACGCACACAAGGCCCTCCACGACACAGACCCAGCCTACCTCAACGACAGACTGACCTTCCACACCCCCACCCGCAATCTTCGCTCCGCCAACCTCGCCCTCGCCTCCATCCCCCACATCCGCTGCACCACCCCCGGAGGAAGATCCTTCTCTCACCTAGCCGCCAAGACCTGTAACTCCCTACCGCTCCACCTTTGCCAGACCCAAGACCTCTTGACATTCAGGAAACGCCTCAAGACATGGCTCTACGACCAGTAGCTCCCACCCCCAGCGCCTTGAGACCCTAACGGGTGATTAGTGCGCTCTATAAATCCTTGATTGATTGATAAATAAAGTCTTTGTTAAACCCGCCTTGCCTAACCCCACTTCTGCCACGCCCCACTTCAGGCTAACCTTTCTTCAGACTAATCGTGCTTTAGACTAACCCTGCTTCAATCAGAACCTGATTCTACGGGCATAGGAACCCAGGGGGCCAGGACTGATTTATATCCGCACCCAGATTTTGCAGTGGGGAAAAAGACGACATTATGCCCCCTCCCCACCAAGATTTTGAAATGGAAACTGAAGATGTGGCCTGCTGAACACAACCCTATGAAGATCTACACCACCTAAGGTTTGTTTAAAGCAATGTAACCTGACAATCAATCTAATCTGTGTGGGGACTTGGGGGTCAAAGACTTGTTGCAACTCTCCTTACATTGTCAAGCCAAGAGATCCTGCAGAGTAAGGGAGGACAGGGGGTATTTTATGCTAATGTTACTCCACCACTGACTTGAGAAACAGACCAATGTAGGAAAAGCTCGAGGCCTCAGTGAGAGAAATTTAATAATTAGCAACAAAAGAAACAAGAGGCCTTCAAGCCCCCCAAAAGTTTGTTGGGGACCTGAAATATGCTATCTGCGGAAAAAAGTGCTAGAACTTGAAGATAGGGACAGGAGAGATAATGTGTGCCTCTTTAGCTTGTAAGAAGCAGAGGAATGGAATAAATGGCCTAATTTTCTGATGCACTTTCTGCAAAACCCTCGGGAGTCGATTGTAGTGGCGCTGGTGAATTTCAAAGGGTGCAAAAGACTGAGACTGTCATCAGGCTACCACAGATCATTCTAGGCCAATAATAATGCAACCAACATGCTAGGCTGATACTTCACACCACTAAACAGCATGGTCCATGTTATTATAAAGTGGACAAGCTCTCCTTTGTTGCGGTCTTCTTACATAATACCCATATGTTCTTGAGAAAAAATCTATTATTAAGACCTATACTCAGGCAGAAAGGACAAAATACGGAATTTTAGACCTAGCAATAATGCTGATCATGGTCAAAGAGAGAACAAGGAAATACTACATGCCACAAGAACTGGGAAGCTTCCTAGAAATGGGTGAGGGCTCCCAGATGGATATCACACCATCACCAGGGTGAGGAGGCATCGTCGTCGATTCACTGAACACTCCAAACGCCTCCATTTCTACGATTAATAAAAATAAATATCCCCTTGAGAAAAATCATATGGGACTTGAACACCAAGAGACAAAGACAAGTCAACATCCCACCCCAAATGCCCAGACACTTTAGACTGACTTAGAAGAAATAATCCTCTCCCTCTGATTTTGCAGATCATAATGGTTACCCATAACACTAACAAATTAACTTGATCTTTTCCCACAGGCCCCCTCCTATCTTTTGTTTTGCAGGAGCGGACCTCTATGGACATAGGAAGTTGCTTACCCTTAATAAGCTGTTAGTGCATAGTGCTCTGTGCATTCTTTGTTCGACTTGTGAGATCCATGTTTTGATTAGGTCACCTGCCAATGCACTCGGGAGTAACATAATTTTCAGTACTTCTGTATCATCCTCCAGCCTATTTATCCCACTTGGGCTTGGGTACTTGGGGGAGACCTTATACCTGTTCTACCGCTTTCATCTTTTGTCAGCTGTAGTTCCAGAATGTATACAACTGAATCAATTTGCTCTCTCAATTTAACCGTGCTCCCCAGATATATGAGAAGGTAAAACATTCTGTCATACCTAGGATCGAAAAACCTGATGTTTTTTATGGTACAGGAAACTCACCTGTCCCTTAAGGAAACTGACAGATTACAACGCGACTGGATGGAACAGTGGTGGCTCTACAGAAAAGGCAGGTAACCATTCTCTTTCGTAAAACTATGTCAAGGAAGACACAGTAACTTGTTGTGACCCTCAAGGTTACTGTGGTTTCCCCAACCTAGCAAATCATGGTCACACTCCTGTGTAGTTCTGTTTCTGCTCATAGTACTGAGAAAAGGGACTTCTTCAACAGGCTTAACAGAACATTGACAGAAGTTGGTCATGTTAAGTCATAATTATCAGAGATTGGAATCCTAGACTCTGTAGCAATAACGGCAGGGCCGTCCCACTGGACTTAATGGCAGACCACTCCCTTACAGACCCATGGAGACTCAAGTACCCTGTAGAAAAGTCCTCACTGGAAGGAATCTGAAATTGACTATTTGTTTTGTCCACTGAAGCCCTCCCTAAAGTTACAAAGGGCACAATTAGAATTCAGTGCCTTCAGATCACACCCCAATCAAAATGTGGCTGGGACTATAGTTACAAATCCCTAGAAAGAGGATCTGGAGGATGGATACACCATGATGTAAACTTTCTGAGGAAACAAAGAAGCTCTTGTGAAACGTTTAGGAGTACATGACTCTAAACAAGCACTCTGTGACCTCCACACAGACTTGTGGCTGGTAAATCCTACTTGAGAGGTCTTTTGATTTGAGATTTTGCATTGGCTCACAAGGTTGTCCAGCCAAACAAAAACAAATGCTTGAATCTGAAGTCAGTCGACCCCTTCGAGTTGCTGTGCAACACCAACTAATGTAACCACTCCCTAAAATGAGTAAGTACAAGTTGAACACTGTTCTCACAGCACAGGCAGGGAAAGCTCACACGGAGGAAAGGCTGTCAGACTTTTGGCCCTCCAGCTAAACCAAAGAGCAGCAAAATCAAACATCTTGGCCATCTTTGATCACAGTAACACCTTAATCACCACCGTAACGTATCACAAAAGCATTTGCTTCTCTCTGTGACACCTCATACAAAATCAGAGACATCCCTGGATAAATCTTTAGAGCACCAGTTCTTTGATGGATTGCAGATTCCCAAATTCATGCTGGAACACCAGAATGAGACAGAGAAATTTCAAATGAAGAAGTGACGGAAACCATAAAAAAGATGCCTACAAGGAAGGCATTAAGGTAAGACAGGTTACCATAGATGTGTACAAGATTATAGTTCCCATAGGAGTCCCCCTTTTGGGGAGGGCAGTCCAGGATATTATGCAACTTGAAGGCATGCCAGCGGATTTCATAGGAGCTCACATTTCGCTAATTCCAAAGCAGGCAAAGACCATGTCCACTGTGAAAACTACAGGGCTATAGTGCTAATTATTAGGGATTTTAAAATCTTAACCAAGATTTTGATATAAAAAAAGTGTTTCATCACTAGTACACAAGAGCCAGTGTGCTCTTCACCTTAGGCATACTTTGTTCTTTCTCCTCCGGTGCACAACAGACATGCAAGGTAAAGAGGCAGCCCTCTCCCTCGATGCCAAAGAGGGGTTCGATCAGGTGCAATGGGGCTATTTCTCCTGAGTGCTTATCAGGATGGCCGTAGGCCTCATCTTTTGACTATGATACAGAGGTGCCACTGCAATCCCTCAGCCATAGTAAATTGCAATGGTTTCCTGTCCTGTCAGACAAATTTGTCATCCACAGAGGGACCAGACAGGGCTGCCCCATCTCTCTATTGATTGTATGTGCACTGGAACCTTTGGTATTTTCTGTCACTCAAGAGACAACGTTGGTATTGATACTCCTGCTGGAAACTTAAAAATGATTCTTTAGTTGCCACTATCCTCCTGACTCTGGCCTCCATAGCACCTCTGCTCCTGCTCTTATAGAGGTCATATAAGTATTCTTCACATCCTCCTGATATAAGAGTTATTGGACCAAGAGTAAAGATCTGCCTATATCACCACATACAACAGCTCACTCCTTGCACAGTCTCCCATTTCGATGAGTGCAGGCCAAAATAAAGTATGTTGATATTCTGGTGAGTATTAATCTGTAAAGGGCAATATCAGCTGCAAGGGTATCCGTGGTGCTGAGCAGGTGTGTGCGCCAGCCCTGCGTGTGGTAGGATGGGTAAATAAATGCTAGATCTTCAGCTTCTTGCTGAGTTCAAGAAGAGAGGTGAAGGCTCTGATGTGGAGTGGGAGGTTGCTTGGGTAGCAGGGTATTACTGACATGTTGTGTTTGGTCTAATGATGTTGTGTACAATACAGTTTATTTTTATATAACTTGGTGTTGTGTTTCCTTTGTGGTGGGGATAGTGCATCACATGTGTTGTGTGTGTTGTGCAATCGCTTTACACATTGTCTCTGGGATAAGCCTGACTGCTCGTGCCAAGCTACCAAGGGAGTGAGCAGGGGTTATCTTGGGTGTGTAACTCCCTCGCCCTGACGAGAGTGGGTGGGTTTTGCCTGGCCTAGGTGCATTCCCTAGCCAACCAGAAACCCCATTTCTAACAGTCCCCTTTACAGTCAAAGTTGCTGTATACAATATGGAGGTAATTCTGTTACAGAAAAATTCAGAGAGTTTGTTGCAAAGGTCTTAAGAGGGGGTGATGTTGCTGGAAGCGGCAGGAGGCACAGTGAAATCTTTGATGATGGTAAAGATTGTCTTGCTGCTGTTAGTGCTGGCTTCAATGCAATATAGAAGAGCTGTGCGCTTAGTGTTCCATATCTGCTGGTGGTAGCTACTTAAGGCTGCTTTGAAGATGTCTTTATCTGTGGTGTCTCGACTTGTTCTCCATTTGCCCTCCAGTTACTTGTAGTGGCCTTTTGTCAGCCTGAGTTCCTGTGTGTACTAACTGGCCTGTGGTTGGGCTTTTGCTGTTGATTTGTGCTTGAAGTGAGCGAAGATGTGGGCACGTGCCATGATCCAGCTGTTGCAGTTTTTGACGTCTTTCAACAAGTCGCTAGTGTGCTTGGGCCAGTGAACGGAGAGGGTGGAAGCCCATTCCTCTCTAAGGCGCTTTTCCACCTGCGGTGGGTAGTTCGTTGGTGGTAGGTCTGTGATGGTGCAGGATGGGTGTGCTGAAATTGATGAGGTCGTGGTCTGTTGCAGTCATATTTGCCAGCTTGCCGACTGTGATGTTGCTGATTGAGGCAAAAACCGGGTCCAAAAGTTGTCCAGGGGTGTGGGTGGGTTCTGTAACATACTCGATGAGGCCAAGGTTTCCGAGTACTTCTAGGAGGGCTGTCGGGATTGGGTTGGTGTAGTCTTCTAGGTGGTATCCTAACTAAGCAAATGCAGAAAGACTTTGCAAAGTGGAGCAAACTTCAGCTCTGTATGTGGAGGCAAAGTCAGACAATAAAAAGCGTGACTGCCCTGTGCGTTTTAACTGTGTTTTTAGTACGCTTCAAATCCCTTTGCCACTAGTGCAACTCCATTCGATCGACTGACAAATTATGAAGAACTATGGGCCTGATTTAGGAGGATGGAGCATTTTACTGTCTCCCTGATGGAGTAACCCCACCAAATTTAGAGATGTCTACTGCCCCAGCGGACATCTCTTACATTGGTAAGAACCACTGTCACAGCACATTCTGTCAATATATTGAAAGAGCCATACAGCACACTCTCAATTTCTGTTTTTCACTTTCAAAAATAAAATCTCAAAGCAGGATTTTCTTTTTGACTATAAAAAAAAAAAGACTCCCTCACCGTTGGAGTTTTCTCCCATGACGTGTGGGTCATTAAAGTATTTTTACTTTCAATTACTGCCATGTTTAAGATGATGGTAAGTGAAAGTAAAAACTTGCCACTTGTTCACCCACTCTAAATATGCTGGCAGACAAATGGTAAAATCTCTGACGTCCCGTACTATGTCGGGCTGTGGGAAGTGTATATCAGTGGTGAAGAGGGAGTAGTGTCTCGTGCTGACATACTGAAGGTCCACCCGACTCTAAGTGAGATGGGTGGACCTCAAGTACGGAAGAAAGGGTACTCTCAGTCCACCACACTCTACATCAGGCCCTTTATCTGCCATGGAGCCACACCAAGACTTGCAGGGACAATATTATACAGAGCTACCATAAGAGGGGGGTTGAGCATCATGGGTGGGCATCATGCAAAGATCGGCTCTGGGTGATGCATCATGTTATCTATCGGTCAATGGAGGCCCCCATTGACCTCAGCACGTGGAGGCAGGCTTTCCTATTCAGGCCCAGTACATTTGTGTGCAAGGATATATCTGTGTTGTCCCAAAAGGGATACAATTTCTCAATAAGGGTCCCCAAGTTATACACTGAGAAGTGGAAAGGACAACCATAAAGTGCAATGTACCAAGAGGTTGGTGTTCAACA
The DNA here is from genome assembly GCF_031143425.1 of Pleurodeles waltl. Taxonomy (NCBI): domain Eukaryota; kingdom Metazoa; phylum Chordata; class Amphibia; order Caudata; family Salamandridae; genus Pleurodeles; species Pleurodeles waltl. Next base: position 13,044,395 of record NC_090446.1, read on the forward strand.
TGAAAAGGTTGAAAGTCTGCATGGACCCCCCAAGAGCTTTAGCTGTTCTTTTCACAGCTGGCCTCAACCTTCACCAGATGAAGTTGCAGGGGAGCTCCTAGGGAGTCTGGCATGGGGTATCACTCTTGTACATAACACCCGAGATCCCCGAAGCCTCTAGAACCACCAGGCTGTAATGGCATTCTCAAGTGACTCTGTATTGCTACTGGGACACGAAAGGCATTTACCAGGTGTGAGTTTAGAATAAATTCCTTTGAAAGCAACTAAAAAGAGTTGGGCTAGTTTGCTAAAAACTCACACTCCAATACGGTCTCTACTCTTCAGTCTAAGGTACACTGCGCCCTCCGTAGATACCGCATCAATGAGACATTCCCCTAGGTATCAAGACCGAAAGTCAGTGTTCTCTATTGAAATTGTTGGTTTCCCAATGTTAACCCATTGTTAACTAGAGATACTGCCTGTTTTCTTTTTTAGGACAGCCACAAGAAGGTAGATGTCTGAGGTACACAAAGGCCACCTGTGCATTGCACTCTACAGCAGTCAGAGTCGCCACTTTAAATATGTGCATGGCGGTGGGGCAGGCTTACAGTATGAACAACGAATGTGGGGTGTATCTCTCCACCCTTTTTCTTTTTACGTGGTGTAAGACCCCAATTTGAGGACCAAAGGGCAGACACGGGTACTGGCTCTAACAGTGGTGGATCAGGCATTTGCTACTTGGTCCTGGGTTCCGTCTTACTGTGGGTCTGCAAACTGGGCCAAGCACACCTTTCCTGCACTTGACCTCAGGTTATCAAGGGAGACCAGTCAAAGGTTTTTCAGAGAGATAGTGTGGCAAGAGCTCAGAACTCAACAGTCATAATCAACCAGCAGGCGCAATAACATATTGTGCAGCCCAGTGCTTATCTTTTGGATCAAAAGAAAGTACGTCAATCACACAAGATAACGTAATATTACACTGCACAGTCAGGAGAATCAGACAGAGGGGTGTTTGTAATTCTGTTTGCAATTTTGCCATCTGTACCTTGCAGCCCTCCCACGTCTCTCCCCTCGCACATAACCTGGGGGCACTGATCAGGCACAGGTGCAGTTTATGTAAAACTCCCCAGGGCATAGATGCACACCATAATTAATTTCCATTTTACTCTGTCAATTTCTGAATTCTGTTTTTTAGACCTTCTCTACTTTCTCACTATTTTGTTCCACCCACAGTTTTAGGCCCCACCAGTGATGGTTGTTAACTTACAGAAGTAGTGGGGCGGACACACATTCACAAGCCCCTATCCGCAAGCACACACACTCATACCTCTCCATCCATAAGCATGCATGCACACACATACATACACCCTTCCATGCACAAACACCCACTTGTGCACATACTCCCACTCATCCTTTCACAAGCCAGTACCCGCATACACTTGCATTCACCCATTCACAGAACCCACACACAAATACACATACATTCATGCGTACGCACACATACTCAGAACATTCAGTCAGCCACATACCTGTCTTCATCTGTGATAACAGGACCAGTGGGTGGTTGGAGGTAGAAGCACAAGAGCCCATGAGCAGCTGGAGGCTTAGGGAGGGAAAGCATAATATGGGCGATCCCACTGCCTACTCTCCTTGGCTAACGTTGTCAAGGGTTAACCAATAAGTGGAGGACCTTCCCTAACTCATCGCAGAGTAGGGCGGGTCAGTGTGACTTGTTGATCCTACTCCATTCTGTGAAGAGTTAGGGAATGGTTAAGTGATGCGTCACTGATAGACAGTCAGACCTAGGCCTTCAGGGCTTAAACCTAAAGCTCCCAGGACCGCCTCTATTGGTAATGCTCCCACTCATCATGAGGGGGAGAATCCTTGCGGGGCTTAGGATGTTACTGCCCTCAGACCGGTGTGATCTTCAGACCGGCAAAACTTCACCCAGGCTGCAATGGCTCTTAAACTGCAGGGGCCGTGGCCTCACCTCAATTTAACCGCTGCTAGATTTCAACACAGTGGCTCACACAGTAGCTCTCATCTTTGGCACTAGCAGCCTCCCTAGTCCAGTGCAGGTGAGACAGTATTGTGGATCTTTATCATCTAGGTGACTTCAGCAGTGGCAACCTTCAGGCGTTCTAGCTTCTCCTCATTGACAGTTTCTCCTCCTGCAGGGCCAGGCACACTCTTTCCTTGTTGACGAAGTATTTCAACTTCAATGGCAGGAACACCAGATTTTCAGCTACATGGCAGGCTGCTGGTCATGCACAATGCTTGGTGCTTGTTGGAAGTCTTGATGCGATTCATGGCAAGTAACGCTTGGGGAGACCGGAGAACTTCTCCGTACACAAGTCACTCCTGCCTTTGTGCCCACATAGTTGCTTGCTTTCTTAGTTGCCCCCCCCACTCCTGGTCCGAGATAGCTTCTTCTCCTTGGCAGTCCTCCTCCCGCTAGGCCAGGCACACTCTTTCCTTCTCAGCAAGCAGGCAGGTTCCTAGTCTCAGGGGAGATCCTACACACATCTAATAGAAAGTGAAAATGTCAGGAAAAGTCTCCTCAACCCTGTGAGACTAGCTGTCATCCAGACAACAGCCCTGGTTACACAACAGTTCTTGGAGTACTCTACAGCTCACACCCTTCCTTGGTCTCTGAGTCCTTTGAACTGGAAATATATGGCTCGGTTTGGATCCTACATTTATACACGCTTTCCAGTTGGGCTTTGTGGATGCACTGCCTAAGGTTTCTGAACCAGTTTAGGTTAGTTCTCTTTCAGATGTAATTTTCTGGCTGTTACTCAGACACTGCCTTTGTTCAAGGTGCCACAGCAGGCAGCAATAATGCTGGCTCCAAGCAGGAGTGTCCAAAACAAGGGACAGTGTAATGTGAACTCTGAGCACATGGCTCTCACTAGCCTTCTTGAAAGAGTATTGAGTAGCCCTGCCTTGAAACTTCATCACCCTGAAACCGGAGGCTCACCCTTCACCCTTCTCATCTACCACAGTGTTTCGCAAACTGTGGGTCCCGAGCTGGATTTTGGTGGGTCGCAAACCTCTGCGCAATAAATAACAATGCCTTTAAATTCTTTGTTTAACTTGTGTCTTTGCTGTGATTCAAAAACACAGGTCAAATGTCAGGCTGATTTATTCTTTTAACATGAAGATTGGTGTTTACTTGTTTTTCTCTGACTGCAAAGTAAGAGTTTTTTAAATTAAATATGAGACAATGTAGAATGTTGTTTTTGCAATACACAACAAAATATAAATACCTGTAAATAAACTGTATGCATCAAGCAGTTTTGGAAGCCAAAATGAAGCACTTTTTTGTGATTCATAAGTGTGCGGGAAACAATGATTTTAATGAGATCCAAAAACTCTAGACACTTACTTGGTGATGCACAATTGATAAGTATTCGTAGAACCCCGATTTCCACACATCATGGTTTGTGTGCTACATAGTAGTATCAGTAAAAATGTATGTCTGTCCAAATTTAGTGGTCATGTCAGTGGAAGATGTACTGTCTATAAATGACAATGCGCTATCACACGATGCTTTAGTTACATTAAAAAATTGCTCTACTTCATGCCCATTAAAGGTAGATGGGTTGCAAAAGTTTGTTGTTCTAAAAATTGTGTCATGGTTCTAACAAGTTTGGGAACCACTGATCTACCAAATGGCAGTGCTTAGGAAGAAGTCACCAGCAGCCCTTTGCTAAAAAGGGTTCTCATTGAATTTCTGAAAGGAGCCCTGCCTCTGACCTGCAATTAGTACACTTCCGCTGTCTGGGGAAGCCGTCTCCACCTTTCATCTTGCGCCATTCTAGACCATGGGCCATGCCAAATGGATCTCACTGGTCCTAGCACTCAGACACTTTCTACACATAGGGCCTGAGTAAGATTTTGTCAAGAGGGTTACTCCGTTAGGAATGTGATGGATATCCTGTCCTCCGTATTACGTTCCCATTATTGCCTAAGGGAATTGTAACACAGCGGATGGGATATCCGTCACGTTTGTGATAGAGTAACCCATCTGCCAAACACTACATCAGGCCCATAGTGCTCTAATAGCATACACATATACACATGCACTTGACAAACACAAGGAATGTGAGCACAAGAGAGTGCCACCTCATTATGTGACTTATGCAAGGCATGGACAGTAGTCCTATGCGTTAAATGAGGGCATGTTTTGCCTGCCTCACAAGGTCACAGAACAGGTAGGGACAGGCCAAGATCTCTGCGCGCATATTAGATTAGTGTGATGCTCTGGCCAATCAAAAAGTCAGGATACCAGTTTTACATGCAGGTAGGCACTAGGGAAGAAATACTTGCCTGTTTACTATGCAGGGCACATTCCTGCCTCAGCGCATGGAAAGAGAGTTGTATCTCTAGTTTCTTTCTGTGGGCAAGACCAACTTACTTCCCGCAGATGTTCTGTTGATGCCAGCTGGGGCAGAAGAAGTCAAGATGGTGAGTAGCTGTAGGCTGTGTGTCAGTTTTTCTCATCTGAGAGAATCTGTATCTCTTTGGTATTCAGGCTTGAGTACAGATAGGAGAGAAAGCCTTTATGCCCACTGACATGGAGCGGACTCCTGTGATGGTACCTCAAAGGAAATCGAGAAGGTGCTGTGTCTTCTTGACCTCATCTGAGCTTCAGGAGTGGGCCTATTCTTCAACTGGAAGCATCTCCTGTTTGTTTGCCTACATACTTTGGAAGAGGCAGCTTCAGTTGTGGGTGTACTTTGAAGGATTCACACTAAGAAGCTGAAAGTCCTTCACCTTCCAAGAGGAGGATATTTGGTACCTCTTGGATAGCACCTACCAATTTGTTTGTGACAATCTTATACTGTGCATGACCTTGTTTCACGAACAATCGAAAAGGTTCTTCCTAACAAAGAGGAGGTTCCTTACTTTTTCCTGGACCTCTCAACTTGAAACCCAAGGACCTCAGGCACAACTGCTATAAGTGCTGAGGCCAGAGTTCATGGTTGATGACGTCGCTGGACATTATCAGCTTTTGCTTTCAACTTTGTTGCACATGTTGAAGTAAAACTCCCTAAAAATTGTTAAGCATTAGCAATTCCAATGTAAAGGTTAGCCACCAAGTCAAGAACGCTGAAGGGAAACATCAGTCATAGAATCTGTAACGGAAACACCCAAAGAGACACATGACCGTGAAGAGAGGAATTCAAGTTTGTAAGCAGACCCGCGCAGGCCACAGGTGGAGCCCAGATGCTTGAAAGATCTATAAGATTGCAGTGACTATGCTCAATGCACCGCCAGTATGAATGCAGCAGAAAACCCCCTCCTTTGGTAAGTCTCACTGGTGTCAGTGAGCCATGGTCGAGGTGGCTGTGGAGTCAGTTTTAGATACAGGTTGCACCAGTGGGTCAGTCATATAACCATACATGTGTGCAGTACTTCCCATCTTGAGGACTATTTTGTCCAAGAAATCACAAAGCATGAATGTAAGAGTCTGTGAGATGCTTAGAGTGCTCTTAGCTACAGAGCAACAGAGCACAGTAGACAAGAGAGGGATATTCACTATTCAATGGCTCTTTTCAGTGGCTGCAGATAGCTGTCCCCTCTACCTCCGAACATCACCCTGGCTGGCAGAATTCGGGAAGAGACTCAAGACCTGGCTTTATGACTGAGCCCAGCAACCTAGCGCCTGGATACCCACATGGGTGGTCAGAAACACATTACATATACTGACAACATTATTGATCATGCTACCTGAAAGAGATTCAGGATGTGGATTCCAAGTCATGGGTTGCATCTTTCTTCAAGGAAGATCTCAAATAATAGCTCATTCCGAATACAGGTCAAAAGCAGTTATTCGCATGTTTCTCCAACTGCTTTTCACTTTAGTCTGTGTGCTGCTCGTCGCACTGATTTTGAAAACACAAAGAATTACTTAAGGCATTCACATGATTCATACTGGGTAGGTAGTGCAGACGACATAAATGCCTTGCGTTCGCAGCCACATGGTTAAAATAGTCTCTCATGTATTGCAATGGAACCACTTTTTAAGGAGGCAGAATGTTATACCAAACAGCAAAAAGAACAGATGATGGACTGAATGCTGAATAAAGCAAACATTCACCCTCAGTCACAGATATGGGTTTAATCCATTGTTACTTGTTCACCACGCCACCCTGGTTTGGACCCAGCCATATGCAAATCAGTCTTGACCCTGTTCCCCCTAGGAACAGTCCATCCCAAACTGCTGGGCCAGGTCCTCTCTGGACTGGAAACAAGTTCCCTGGGTCCGGTTTCAGGGTATCACCCCTCATCAGCCAGGCTAGCTTTAAACCAGTAGCAGAGTGAGCCCGGGACCCAATCTGGGCATACTCTTCCCACTTAGGGCGACAAAAGCAAAAAAAATAGATGATTGACAGAATACTGAACAATACAAACATTTACCTCCAGTCACAAAGATCTGGGTTAAACTATTGTTTTTCTGCTCACCACGCCACCCCAGTTTGGACCCAGCCATATGCAAATCAGTCTTGACCCTGTTCCTCATGGGAACAGTCCAGCCCGAACTGCCAGAATATCCTCCCTGGACCGGAAACAAGCACCCTGAGACTGGTTTCGGGGTATCACCCTTCATCAGCCAGGCTAGCTTGAATCCACTGCAAACCGAAGTCAGCACACGTTTGTGATACACCATTACAGGCAAGTATTTTATTTATACTTGTTGGAACCATAAATGTATGTTAACTGTATGCTCAGATCCAATGTCCATTAGCATAAGTAAGCAATGAGATCATTATGCCACTATATAGATTAATAGGAGGGGCACAATGAGAAGCTTACTCTGATCCTTTCATCTTGTCGAATAGTGTTCCATTCAACGCCCTCAGTACTCAATATGTTGACGTAGTCACCAACCTGGTTACACCATGATGAGACAGGTTTCAACCCACTTACCCTTCTCTATCTTTCTTTTTCTTTTAGACTCTTCTGGCGGGAGTAATGCTCTTGGTAAGCTTGACGTTTTGCTAATGTGAATTTAACTAGTGATGAAGGATATTTGTATTGTCAATGTGTTGCTTCAAAGGTGCTGTCATTGATGTATTGTGTTGCTTTGGCAGTGCAGCACTAAGAGGGCATGTTGCGTAAAAAATGCATTAACAATGCTGCAGTTTTATTTCTGATCTGAATTATTTCTTAGCTAAACCACAAACAATGAATTGCGCAAAATTCACTACTTCACCTTAAAAGTGAAGTCTTTTAACTTTCCAGTCCGTATTGTTTTTCAGAGTTGTGGACAAGATTGCTTCAGACAATTTTTGTTGGAAATGTCCAAAACTAGTTGATCTTCTATAAAATGGACATAGATCAGTAAATTAGAACTCAAAGGCTCATCCTAAAAGCACTAGATCTCTCATAGAGAGGTTAATTTTAAATCTAAAGTCATTTGTCAATGTGGTAATTAGAGTACCTCTTTCACAATCTATGGAATTTTGCCTGTTTTAGGCTCTGCTGCACATGGATAGTGAATAACCAACAGTGATCTTGTTTACTGGCAAGGTTTTGATTTTTGAGGAAAAGTTACCATCAGATTCTTGCTGAAGATAATGGCCACTGGCCCTCCTTTTGTCAGAAAGCACTAACCTCTTAGGGCCTGATTTAGATATTGGCGGACGGCTTACTCCATCACAACGGTTGCATCCTGTGGGGTTTATATTTTGGTGGACGGGCTATCCATCACCGTTTTAACAGAGTAACACACCCGCTGAAATCTAAATCAGGCTCTTCGTCTGGATCCACCGAAGCAATGTATGCTTTCACAGCTTTCCACATCCAACTCTCACAATTGTAGAGGTGGGCTAGCTGTAGACACGCTGAAAGGAGCATGTGCTTAAAGAGGAAATGGAGAGGCTCTGGATACTGCCCTTCTGCTCAACACTCTGCTGAGTCAAAACTGATATTTAGTACTTAACCTATCCCGCGCTTCAGAACTGATATCCCTTTAAAACATCTCTATTTTTCTATATCTGTGTTGAAGTGGAATACTGGTATTTTCTAAGAACTAAAACATAAATAATGCCTTTATAATCAATATGATGCAACCTTAAGTATAACTCATAATGAGACAAGTATCTCCTCCACGCACACCCCCACTACTTTATATAAATTATGTGATCGTGAGTATTTAAAAAGGCTTCAAACAGAGAAGCCCTTTACATTGCTATGTAAGAGGATCCAATAATGTTCAACAATTAATATATTTCAACTACTCCTTTAAGTAGTTTTGATTCAAACATGGCTCTAAACTTTCAGAATGTGTTTCTCCAATTATGTTAGCATATGCTTAGAATCCTTCTCAGTATTTAGGTTCCATTTTTTCTAATACACTCCCATAAAAAGATACCAGTCTTTGGGATATAACAAGAACTGGAACACAGGTCTCGGCTGGAGAAACAAAGTATCTAGATTGCATGGAAAAAACTCCATAAAACCACAAGGAAACTTCAACCCAACAGTCTTCAAAATGGCCACACGAGAGACTTCAATGGAAATGTAATTTGTTTGTGGACACCGCCACACATTGAATCCACCAGCAAAGTAAACCTTTTGCCAAGATCCCTAACATTGTGTTATCATCTTTGACCCTTTACTCCTTTAAATGCAATCTTTTCAGGTTGTGAGGATGAAGCAATGCCAGGTGACCCACAGACCACAACCCACCTAAAGTATTGGGCGGCAGAGGCACTTTGAGTCCAGCCCCAGCTGCAGCCAGGCCACCAAATTTAGGATTTCGGGTGGATCATCTGTTTTTTTACTGCAGATTTGTTTTGGAAGCACTGATGAGTTGTTCAGCCTAAAGCGGCAGCATGCTGGCCAGCCTGCCCTTTCTCACTTTTCCAATGACTGCCCAGATCCCCAAGCCGGGGGATTATTTATGAAATAATAAAAATTTGTGTTCTTGATGGGCAAGAGCTTGCCTTGAAGTGCGTGGGTGAAATTCTCCCATTTTTAGGCCTGTCCTGAACCAAGACATTTTGATTTTGCGAAACATATATGTATAATATACTTGTGCCAAGGGGCTTCCAGCCAGGCCTACTCATCCATTGGTCAGTTTTTTATTTATTGTTTTCAGCTTATGTCATAGCAAGCTAAGTACAATAATAATATGTAGTTATGTGCAAACAGCTTTTAGAAATACAGTGGTAAAAGAATCAAACAACTAGTAAGACAAACGTTTACCTATTATATTAATATTTTGTATATAATTTAGGAGGACTATACTTAATTTAAAAAAAAAGAATAAAACCCCTACCTCCAACTAATGAACTCGAGCATTTACCCGGTATACCGTGCTCAACCAAAAGCCTGGGAATCCTTTTGCCTTAGACTCCGTGCACTCCACAGTATGTTGCAACTACATTACAAATATAGGAGTCACTTGTTTTATTACAAAGATTCACTACATCCACACTCTAGGTCCTCTGATAGTCTCCAAAAAGACTTAACAATGTGTTTGACTAGACCCTCTTTTTAGGGTCCACTCAAACATTTTAACTTCACCCCTCTTGTTATCTGAAATCAATTTTGTTGGCATTAGGACTCTGTGCACTTTACCACTGCTAATCAGTGCAAAGGTACGTGTGCTCTCTCCATAATAGATGGTAACCTTGGCCTGCACTCGATTGGTACATTTCATTTACATAGGCCCTAGTAAAGGGTACTACAGGTAGCTGTAAATAAAATGCTGCTAGTGGGCAACAGCACTCCTTGTGCCACCTACTAAAGTAACCTTTTGAAACATGTTTCATGCCTCCCACTGCAGCCTGTAGTGTAGTTTTAAACTGCCATTTCAAGATGGCAAAATAAACCTTTTGCCAGGCCTAAACCTTCCTTTTTAAAACATATAAGTCGCCCCTAATGTAAAAGCCATAGGGCAGGGCATTGTATTCAACAAGTGGGGCATGTGTTTTTAATGTTTACATGTCCTGGTGGTGAAAAACTCCTACACTTGTTTTTCACTGCTGTAAGGCCTATCTCTCTCACAGGATTACATTGGGTTACCTTATTATATTTATTTTAATGGTGGACATTACAGAAGGACTGCCTTGTTGCCCAGAATGCTGTCCTGCTGTTTGAGGCCTTCCTTGTTCCCCAGAGGATTGCCTTGCTACTTGAGACCTGCCCTGTTCCTCAGACAACTGGCCTACTGCTTGAGGCTTGCCATGTTCCCTAGGGAGCTGCCCTGCTGCTTGGCGTGCTGCCTTATTACCAAGAGGACTGTCCTTCTCCTTGAGGCCTGCCCTGCTCTCTGAGATGTAACATTGGACCTGTGTTCTTCATCCCAGGCTACCGGAGTGACTCCAAGGGTTAGTTGGCTGACCTCCTGTTTTAAGCTACAGGGACACGACAAGCTCCAGAGGCCTCCCTGCACTTGACCTGCTGCAACTGGATCTGCTGGCTTCTGATGGAGTAAGTTCCTGATCCCAGAAGGTGCCTACCAAGGTCCTGGACCCTTGGCTGGCATCAGTGGAGCTCTTCCTGTGAAGAAAGGAGAAATCCTGAACTTTTGCGTTCCTTGTGGCAGCTATTGGGGCCTGTTCGTGCTGATATCCTGCTGCCTGTGAAGAATGCAAACTGGTGAACCCGACTCTTTGCATTACAGTGACCACCAGTAGCCACAAGCAACGGGACAGCTGCACTTCGTGCTACAGCAACAACAGCCTGTGGTGACCTCCAACACCAGGCTCCAGCAACAACCATCCACGATGGCTGACCGGCTCTTCGCACTACAGCTATGACAGCCTGCACGTCCAGACCATGCTTTTCGTGCTAGAGTGTGGAACATCTGTGACGCCCTCCATTCTCCTCGTGGCCTCCTCCACTCCAAACTGGACTCAGCACGCCAGACTTTGAAAGAGTAATTTTTTCAATGGGGTTAACATAGTCCCTATATTCCGCCACACTCCGTCACGGTCAGCCCGAACTTGTGACTTTTCCCTGGTTTAGCACGACCAGATGACCGAAAGTGGTACTTCATGCTTTGAGGCTCTACACGTACCTAAAATTTGAAATTGCATATCTCCAGTTCTGCTGATTGTATTTTTGTCATTTGATCTAATTTTATTTATTAACATTTTCTGTATTTTTATAAATTGTTTTTGATATTTTCTCTTTATTCCTGTTTGTGTGCTGTATAAATACTTTACACAGTGCCTCTAAGTTAAGCCTTACTGCCTTTGTACCAAGCTACCAGAGTGTTAAGCACAAGTTAATTTTGTCACTTTTTTGGTTCACTTTGACAAAGATTGTGGTTGTTGCTTGAGTATACTTTCACCTCCTGCAGCCAATAGCCCAAATCTTTACACAACTGGTTTCTCTGGGGTCCCAGAGTTGTGTGGAAAACAACAAAATGTGCATAACCATGTGCAGCCCCCAAAGTTAGTCACATTGACCAGTTTTATTAGGAGCTGTATCCCATTTTGCTTGATAATAATACAAGTTTTGCTAACCCCATGACCAAACAAAACAAGCATCAACAAAGCCAAAAGGGTGGTTGGCTTCAGCTTTAATGTCGGGAAACCCACCAATTCCAAACTTCTAGTGAGGCAGTGGGTTCAGCAATGGGTGTCATACTGACATATGTGACTTTACAAAATGTGCAAATTATGACATCCATTGGACTACAATGGCACTAAAGTTTAATATACTGTTAAGGTAGCTGAACATTCGAGTACAAAAGGACAGGGAAAGCTCAACCACGTAGACAACCCTTTTCCTTCAATCTGCAGTGGATCAAGGCAAGGGCTCCCTTTTTCTTTTGGAATTGTAAACCTGCATTACATAACAAAACACCATTATAATTCCTGTAAGAGGTACAGAAGACACTAAGAAAACAATTGAGTGCATCCACTTTTATCTAATAATCAGGAGACCTTTTCCTGTGGAGTTGATCTGCAGTATACGTAACCAGAGTCCATCAAATAACTTGACATTCTCATCTCTTTCAGATCCTCACTTCTCAGCCATTTCTCTCTTGGCACTGTATGACGCGAAATGTTCACTATTCCTGTCTGCTCCGGGTGTACCTTCATTTGGGTGCAAACACAGGCAGTACAGCGATTTACATAAAAATGTGCATTCTCCAGTGCAGGAACTAGGGACAGTGCAGCATTGAAAGGTGAGCCTCTGATTGGAGTCTGCCAGTCCATATTTCAGGCAGGAGGGCTAGCAGCATGTTGAAGAAGGGACAAGAATCCCCCACAGGAGGATGTAGTGTTTCACTGCAGTGTTTGCTTGTGGGGATGGAGAGGGGATCCCCCCGGGTCAAAGGGGAGGGCCCCTAATGAGCACCACTGAAGCTGCTGCACGCAGTCAGTGTACCTCCCAACGCCCTCCTTGCTTTTGTGCCCACGTCTGTAATAAGCCGTTGGTCAAGGCCAATGGTGTCTTCTAATTTGCATGTTACAATACCCAGAGTAAATGAGGGAATGCCCCCATGGGATATTGTGAGGCACAATGTGTGCTAGCACAGAAACGGGAGAAATGCTCATTGCACCCCAGGAGCCCACTCTGCATACGGCCTCTGGTACAAAAGTTCCTGTACTTTTTCCAAATATTCATCGGTCTCTATATTTGATTCACTGCATATTGCCAAGTGCTTTGTCAATGCTACATAGGATCGCCCCACCCACCACAAAGAATTTTTCTTTTTGCCAGAATCAGAGCCAGCTCCAACAAATTAGAAATGGTACCTGAGGACCAAGTGGGAGTCAAGCCACAATATGGTGGAGACATCTCTAACAACCTTCTTCCGAAACTTCACAGGGCTATGCCCCACCCAAACTAGGTGAGCAAATCCAGGATCAGTGCAGCTAACGCTCTTGGCTGCTCCTCCAGTTTATATTTATGGATCACGAGTGAGGTAAGGTACCTCCTGTGGAAAAACCTTTATTGTGTCATTGGATAGCTCAGATTTATGGACACCTCTCTAGTTTAAAGACAAATCCCTTGCCATCTTCAAAAAAATACCGTGCTGAGGGTTCAAATTTTTTTACTCATTTGATATGTGGACCATTCCCGTTGAAACTAAACAAACTCGGTGTAGTTATTTCAAATAGTAGGTAGTCGCACATAAGTATTATAGCAATTCAACACACTGAAAATTACTGTTTGTAAAAAGTAGAACTATGTTTCAAGGCCGAAATGTATACCTGATGGACAAACAGACCTTCAGTAAAGACAGGAGAATACTTTTTTCTTCTTTGAAAAGAAACTTCAGATATCTTCCATGAAACATTGTGCCCCCTCATTTTCTATGAAGCTTTGAGCATCCACCTCAGTCATCTCTTCTGGCATCATTCTTCAGCATTAGACTTTGGCTACATAGATATTGAGCAAGAAGCTTACACAGAGATGTGTGTGGTGAACAGACAAGTCTGCCACAATTTACAAAAAATATTACGATTGGGTTGACAAGGCAGAGAAAGTTGATTGTACTCCATATTTCGGTAGTCAGGTGAGAGGATTGTCCACTAATAGTCATTTGATGTGCCTTCGGACTATTCAGTAGATTGGCTAAAGAGAGAGACAGAGTGGGTTAAGAGGGATGTATGGCAATAGAGACCGATTTGTAGATAGCTTGATAGCAAATGCAGAGACATTTAAAGATCCCCCTCTTGGTAAATGGGTACCAATGCTGACTTTCCAGATGTGATAGGAATCCCTGTGTGAGCAGCTCAGTACAAAACTGGCAGTAGTGTTTTGAAGGTTTGCAGTTTAGTATATACTTTGTGGGACTCAGGTCAGTAGATTTGCCACAAAGTAATGGGGAAGAGATTATTGATTTGTTGACCAATTTGAACTCAAAAAGGGGAATCCACTTTCTCTAGGGTTTAATAAAGAAACTCTTGGGAAGTTTGTTCAGCTGAAGTTTACTATACGTTTTCTTGGTCAGAGATTATGGTTGGGTATAAGATAATTATGTATCTGGGTCTTAATGCAACAAGGAAACCATACAGTGGCTAGATATTCCTGGTCTATAGTTAGGGTATGATTTATACCTTGAGTCTTATTTGTTCTTGATGGAGTGATTGTTAATTTATGGTCTTCCATAAATAGGTCTATATTGTATTACTAGGCCTCCTCTTTTCGGGGGGCAATATAATATCTTAAAATTGAATGACAAGGATATATATCTTTATAGAAATGTAGTCTTCACCACCTCGATAATTTGCGCTTCCATTGAAGAAGATCTGCTCTATTTAGTTGTTGTCGTAATGTTCTTACCTGCAGATTAGAGTGTAGTGTGGTCAGTTTTACATATATTTTGCGCATTAGCTTCACGCTTTAGGCCTCTGTGCACTTTGCCCTAAATATATTTTATTCATTTGCTAACAGCTTAGAGCCTCTGTGCACTTTACTCTAAATGTTTTCTATTAGGCTTCGTCCTGTTATTTTACAGAATAGCCAGTTCTACGGTGTTGTTTTTTATTCATATCATACTGTTTTGCCTACTTCAGCACTGGAGTTCTTCATAACATATTCACTCTGTGCTTCAGTCAAGGATACAGACTGGTACATTGCCGATAGACGTGGTAGGAGTCTAGACTTGCCATTCCTGCGTAGGAACATTTTGTGATCACGATGACATGTTAGTTATAAAATCACTTCCTTGTCCCAATACATGCAAGAGGGAGATTCCGACCAGGGAACCACAACTAGACGCTGACTGCCTCATTGCAGATGCTGAACCAGATCACAGGCCTTTGCTCAGGTATGAGTGTGTCCGTCTCCCTAGTGATACAGAAAGGCAAGCTAGAAGCTTAACATGCTGTGCTCTAAATAGAACAAGCAGAGGGAGAGTAGAAACGGTTGGGAATTATGATAGCTTTATTCCTATGTTTTACTCTCCTGGTTACTATATCAATCCTACTATGTTGTATTGTTCTGGTTATTGCGGCTCACGCCTTAATATCTAAAATACAGTCGTTTTATTAAAACATTATATAAAACTTATACTGTCTTTGTCATTTGTATATGAGACCATATTGTGAATGAGAGAGTTGGTTTGGATCTGAGTGACCACAACTTCCCTGAGAAGTTCCAAAGATGTCATGCGCTCGGCTGCCCAATCATTTCTTCCCCATGGGAGAAATGAGGCACTGCTAGTTAGCCGGAGCAACAACCGGATTTAGGGTGACAGAGTTCCTTACACGTGGGTCAGACTCAGTCCCCCACACCGTTATCGATCCTGCTGCCTAGAAATCCAGTAGTCTCATTTAGGATAATGAGAGCCCACGCGACATGGCGCCGCCAACGATTGGTCTGGCTCTAATGTTTGGGTCCGACTGACTCTCTCGGTCTCGTATATATTTTGACTCCTCGGTTCCGTATGCGGAGACGTCCGTGGGGCTGAGGGTTTCCGCCACCACAGGTTAGGTACATCCTCTTACTTAGTGGTTGGTTGTTCAAGCTTGAACTTTGAAAGGAAAAACCCCGATATTGGTGTGCCTTCTCTGTCCTAGAGCTATTTTTGTTATACTAATGGCGAATCCAGTTGTAGTAAATATACCGCTTAATATGCGATTTCCGCTCACGGGTCATCTGATAGCACATGGACTGACAGTCCAGGGGGTCCAGTCACTTTTGTGGTGGACGCCCATGCAGTCTATAGAACAGAACTTTTTTATTCTTGGGTCTTATTTCCAGCAGCTGATGGGGGTACAAATACTTTTCACGAATATACTGTTGCGAATGTCCCTGGACAATACAGGGCTAATGCATACTTAGAAATACCTTTATCTTATCAAGAACACCATAATTGGCTTGATGGCGCCCTCCCACACTCAGTAACACCAGTAAGGTTAGGTCCGTTGAGTAATGATGGTTCGACCTGGCCTTTATTGGCTACATATACACCATATCCTGGAGTGGCAAATGTGGCAGTGGCTGAAGTGCGTCGTTTATATATGGAATTAACTGCAACGTACAGACGATTAGTTTAGTTTGTGATGCAGACATTAAATACTAATGCAGCGCGTGCTGCTCCAGCACACCCACATGCGGTGGTACCGGGAATCAATCCGGCCACTGTACACTCAGTTATGGGCAAAGTACCGGCTAAACGTGAGGAGACTCCATTTTGGCTGGCGCAAAAAATTAATACGCTGGAAGCAGTATTTCCCCATACGGGACCTCAGGATAAGCATAGAATTTTGACGATGTGTTTGCCGTATGGGATGGTTCCTACGGTGGATCTTTGTAATACTTGGGGCACGGTGTTTGCCGCACTATATACTACAGCACACGGTACACCGACTTTGGCTAATTTGCCAGAGGTGCTTAAACAAATTCAGGATGAATATGGGGCTGCCCCTGCCTTGGATTTAGGCATGCAATTGATGGGTAATTTTGATGCGGTTTCTTCTATTATTTTGAGTAATCTCAAGGGGGAGGCTGTAGCACTAGCAGTGCGAATGCGTCTTCGGGACGTTCCGCAGATTAATCAGGAGCGGGAACTTCTGAGAATAATAGCTGAAACATATTCTAGTATTGGTCGTGATAGCCTAGGGGCTCGACCGCAGAAACCACAATTGCAGGGTAAAAATAATAAGGATAATTCTAAGCAACAGCAACCTGAGGGTGCAAAAAAGCACTGGGACAAGAAACAGCAAACACCTAAGAAAGATGGTGGGCAGTCTCCGCAACCGGAGACCCCACAAAATAAGTATAATCTCAGGAATAGGAACACTTTGAAGACGCCTGATAGATATCAATATACTGATACACGCCAATCTCGTTCCTTTCAGGACTCCTCGGAGAAAAGAAGTGAGAGAGGTGGGCGGTCAGAGCGGAGGACGGAGTACGTGAAACCGAGACAGGATTCACAACGCTCAGCGGAGGTTTCTATTAAACAAGAAGAGAAACCGCTGCAACAAAAACAGCAATTTAAAAAGAAGAAAGTGGCAGCAGTCTCAGTTAGACATGCCGCTCAAGAAGAGAGTTCTCTTGACGAACAAGACATGGGCGTTAGCGCTGTTAGACAGCGCGGCAGAGGTCACAATAGTTCGCCGGAGTCTTCTAGAGCATCTGGAGGCGAAAGCAACTGATGACTTCATACAAGTCGAGACGGCGGATATGCAAGTCTCTGATCCTGATCAAGTATATCTTGTGACTCTACGATTAGAAGGGGACATTGACCGCATTGTACACGCCATCTTTTGGGACCATGTGGTAAAATCATATGATGTCCTGTTGGCCGAACAAGATTGGCCACCTGACTTTGTTCGCGACTGTCCGGTTGGGGAGGAGGTTATTGCGCCTTCCTTTTCACCACTTGTTCCGAGAGAACTAGCGGAGTCCTATAGTAAGTCATGGGCTCTAGCACAAGCCCCCGCCCTATATAGAAATAATGTGGGGTGGGATAAACAATCACCTTATCATGTCATTCCAATTAAGGGCGAGCCACAGCCGCAATATCCTATTAAATTTGAAGCAAGGGCATCGGTTAGGAAAATTATAACACAATTGGAGTACCAAGGTGTGATTGAGCCTTGTGTCTCGCCGATGAATAATCCCTTATTTCCGGTTGCTAAACCGGACCATTCCTATAGGATAGTGGTGGATTACAGACATTTGAATAGTCATACACGCACATATGCCATACAGAATTCACATAGCGCTGCGCTTATGAATAATATAGTGCGTAAAAAATACAAAACAACTTTGGATATCTCGAATGGATTTTTCTGCCAGAATATAGCACCCGAAAGTCGGGACTATACCAGTTTCAGTGCGTTTGGCTCTCAGAAAAAGTTTTGTCGTTTACCTCAGGGGTATAAGAATAGCCCAGGACTGTTTTCGGCTCGTGTGACTGAACTTCTACACGAGTTGGACCCTGAGGCGTTATCATATGTTGATGACATTTATTTGACGGACGATGAGATTCTACAACATCTCAGACGCGTATCGCGCATTGTTGTGGGTTTTGCTGATATTGGCTATAAGTTTAATTTTAAGAAATCGAAGATTGCCTTCCTCAGTGTTATTTTCCTGGGATATGAGTTATCGAGTGAGGGCAAGAGCCTGGCGCCACATTTTTTGGAGAAATGTGCTTTATTGCAGCCTCCTAATACGGTTCGGAAGCTCCAGTCATTATTGGGGTTTCTGAATTTTGGCAGAACTTACATTCCTGATTATGCTACACGTATAAAACCTTTATATGAACTGATTCGCCCGAATTTTTCAAGTAGATTTTGGACGATTGAGCATTAACACATACTGCGAGAGTTGCAGAATGATCTCTTGGCGGTTAAACACTTACACACACGGGACAATAAAACTCATTTGGTCATCAGGGTGATTCCTGGGGCTGTTGGATTTACGTATGTCACCTTTAATGAAGGGGAGACAGTCCCGATAGCATACAAGTCCCACTTGTATTCTGCTGCAGAACAATGTTTTGCATGGACTGAGAAAATTCTCACTGCAGTACAGATGGCTGTGATCAAAGAAAGACCGCTAGCTCAGGGCCAACGCATTATTGTCGTTTCCCCGATTCCGGCCTTAGAGGCTGTTACAAAAGCGAGTGTTCCTAATTCGAAAGCTTTACACCCGCGGTGGATACAATGGGCTACGTCTTTGACGGCCACTGATGTGGATTACATATTTGACCCTAAGCTGCAGACTCAAGAATTTCTTCAATATGAAATAGAGTACCCAGTTCCTGCTGGCACATTGCCTATTGACCAATATGAAGTGGTCATGTATACCGATGGCTCTGCGCAACCGGCGGTTGGGACTAAACAACAGTATTCTGCTGCATGTGCGGTGGTGTGCGGGACTATGGAGGGGGAAGTCTTCTGCCCCGACATACTTATACTAAAACCTTGGGAGATTGCACGGCGCAGCTGGCTGAGCTCAAAGCTCTTTTGTTGGCATTGGAGCATGCAGAGCCGGCGATATTGACCTTGCTGGTCTGTGACTCCTACTACTGTGTGCAATCTTTCAATGAATATCTGCACTATTGGAAAATGAATGGGTTCAGAGATTCTAAAGGCAACACCATTAAACATAAATTGTTGTGGGGTAGGGTTGCGGGTCTGAAAGAAACGCTTCCTAAGGTCCATGTTGTACATACACTTGGACACCAGCGCGCTGAAATTCACGTTGCTGGGAATACTTTGGCTGATGAGGCTGCAAAGTCGGCAGTGGCTATCGCCACTGTAGCCGCGGTGACTCGTTCGAGTTCCAAACCAGACATAGAGATCTCGGCTGCCATAAAAGCGACGGCTGATGGCACGCCATTTCCTAAAGGATTCCCTTCTAAATATAGTTACTGCTTGAGTGGTGCACTAAATGCTGTTGTTAATATTCCTGGCATTGGTGTACGTGAGTTACCGAATAAAATTGAGAGACCTCGATTTATTTCTGCAGCACATGAAGGGGTGGCATCTGCGCATGCTGGTGTGGCTGCCACGATTTCACTTTTACAGGCCCGTTATTGGTGGCCTGGTCTATATAAGGAGACAAAGCAGTATGTCCTTTGTTGTGACGTCTGTCAACAAATTAAAGCATCATCGGCTAGACGCCCGCAGCAGACGCCTCTTCTGATTTCAAACAGACCATTACAGTGTGTGTACTTGGACCATTGTGGTCCGCTGACACCGGATAGTGCATACAAATACATATTGGTTGCTGTAGATTCGTGCTCCAGATTTGTGTGGGTCTGGCCACAGCGCTCGGCTGACGCTCGGACTGTTATTAAAGATTTGCGTATCTTTGTCGATACATTTGCAGTTGCGGCTTTTCGTTCGGACCAGGACCCTGCTTTTGCCTCTAAGGCATTCAGGGACACCATGGCTTTGTTGGGGGTCCAGCTCCAATTCTCGTCTCCATTTCATCCCGAGGGAAATTCTGTTGTGGAGCGTTTAAATCGTGATTTAAAGCAATCCTTAACAGCCAGGGTTATAGGTACGGGTCGTAGTTGGCTAGCCCACCTGTATGGACTACAGAGAGCACATAATAACTTGCCTAGAAGGTCACTGGGGGGTCGTACTTCATATGAGTGCCTGTTCGGAACACAAATGTATGTTCCTGATCTAGATGGTCCTGGTGTGGAGGCGGCAGATACGCCCTTTGACATAAATGATCGTGTCACTGTTTTGCAGGATTTACAACAATTTCGTGAAGATAACTCTTCTGCGAGTGCTGCCTCCTCAGGAATTAAGGATGAGCCAGTAACACCTACTGGTTGGATACCTAGGATTGGGGATCTAGTGCGTGAAAAGGTCGCAGTAAAGAAAGAATTTGGTCCTTCTTATCGAGCACCTGTCCCGTGTTAGGGGTGAGCGGCACGAGAACTGTGATTTTACCGCCGCTGCAAGGGGCCAAAGGAAATCGTTTTGTTTCCATTGATAATGTCAAGTTACAACATGTGGCCGATTCTGCACAGCAGACCAAGAGGGACACCCAGTAGTTCCGGCATCCCTCTCACTACTGGTGAAGAAGTCCCGCTGCAGGTGATTTGCACCGACCCTGTTTCCTCTCCGAGCTTGGGGAGGGTGGAAGATGATCTTGCGATTGTTCCACAGTCAACGATTAATATCGATTCTTTTGATCAAGTTGCTGTACGTTCTACTGATGTTTCTGAACATGTGATTTATAGCGTACCTAGGAGAGAACCTCCATCAGCTTCTTTGTTCACTGTTGCACCTTTTGCAAGAACTGCCTCTGGCTGCTTCAACGACGCGGATGCGGCTGTATCCAGCTCTTCGTCTTCGCTGTCTTCAACCCGAGGTCCACGTAAGCTACTCAGTTGGCTTAAACGTACATATTTTGTTATTCCTTGGAACTATTTGTGGCTTTTTATGGCTGTAATGACTCTTTTTTTATGGTCGGGATTTGTGGTTACTTTTTTTCTAGTAATGCATGGTCATTTTCTTCCTGATCGATCAGACATTGAGCACGTGGAGACTGTGTTGAGACCACATTTTTCGTCTCATATGGTTCGAAGAGACTTATCCAATGTGAACATTTCTGCAATACCAATTCCGGATGGGATTGTGTGGGATAAAGTGATGTTTGATATATATGGTCCCACTGAATTTATTCAAATACCGTATGTCCTTAAGTTATCAATGAATGATATTGTTATTCCAGGCATTGTTTCTGATGATTGGGATGTGAAGACGGTAGATTCTATGCTAAAAGATTTGACTAGTAGGGCAGACCCTCGTTACATTTCACCAGAACATGCTGATATAATAACTACATACAGTGTGGGGAAACTTTGTCAACAATGGTTGAAGTACTCCACGCTGGGTGCAGTTAAGTCACACCTCAAGTTACTGTCTAATGGTACTGATTTACAAGATTTCTCATCGGGTCCCAAGGTGCCCCGGAGAAAAAGGTTCTTATACGAAGTGTATAATGAGTTTTGGAAACTTTCCCAGCAGGAGGCTGCAGCCCGGTTAAGACAGATTGATCAAGAAAATCTGCTGCAGACTTTGTCTGTTGTTGATAATGGCATGCATACCCTTTCTGATCGTATTTACACGATTGACAGCATTGTCTCTTCTGCTATTGACATTATAAAATCAGACATGTCTTCTTTATATCATGGGCAGAGTCAGACACGATCTATCATGCAGCTGGGTTGGACTCTTCAGACCTTGAAGGCGGGTCGCGTTCCATGGCAGCACATTCGTGACAGACAGATCTTTATCTCCTTTAATTTAACTCGTCAACAACAATTGATGGCTAAGAAGGAAGCGACGTATGTTATGTTAAATATTGAAAAATTGGAGAAACTGCCTTTCACGGTGGCTGAGATTCCGTCAGCTGAGTGGTTGATTCATGGGGTTATTAATTTCCCTATCTCCACTCTGCAATTTACTTCTTGTTTGAAGCACATTCCGGTGGGTAGATATGAACTATTGGGTGACAGTTACATACATGAGGTGTGGGAGCTTCCTTTTCAGTACAGATGTGTTAATGGTTTGCGGGAGGTTTTTCTTAGCGGTAGCGAATGCGAAGCTTCTGTTAGCCATTCCATGGTTTGTAAACAGCTGTCCTTGCACGGAGCGTGTAACGCTCCGATTGCTAACTTAGCTTGTTATCTGAAGGGAGTTCCAGTCCCGGTAATTAAAAACACTTTCCAGGTGCTTTCTAACGGCAGTTACATTGTTCTTAACAGCGAACGCTGCTGTGGCATGCGTGCCGGAATAGTTTACGTCGTTGTCGTCAACAAGGCCGTTACGTGCTGCGGGAATGTGTTGTTTCCCCCTACTGAATTTAGGGAGGTGGCGGACATCTGGCCTCATATTGCTACTTCCAAGGTTGATTTCGACAAGTTGAGTCAGCTGAAAGCTTTATTGTTTCAAAAGCATGTGGCCCTTACATCTGCTAGCGAGACCTACGCACTTCAAGTGGCAAGGTCATCGACGGAGATACAGTCCCTTTTGAATACTAACTTTCCGAGTCACTTCAGTGAACTTGTGGGACGTATATTTAATGCATCCAGCACTGCTGGTATTGCTCATTTTTTCAAAGCCGTTGGTGTTGGTTTCGTTCACACCTTCTCTTCCATATTCGGTTTGATACCCTCGGCTATACACTCTATTTTCGGAAGCATTTTTGGGGGTTTCCCAATTACTTTGACTTTATTGGCTGGAGTTTTGCTGTTGTTACTATTTTTTCGCAATGGCTGTCCCGCTGCGACGAGATCCTATATTGCTGCTCCGGTCAGCGCAGCTGTGTCGTGAATGCATGATGCAGCGTTTTGGAGCTACACTCCTGGCTCATTTGGAGTGTGACTGGTCTTTGTCATTCAGGCCGGTTTTGGATTGTGTGCAACCCGTGTTTCGATGCCTTTGGTGCTCGTTTGAACATGCACTGACTTTCTGTCTCTCACTGCAGCGCTCTCCAGTGGTTGATCTTGATCTGTTGATGTTCCCGATTAGGGCTCATTCCCAGACTTGTGCACTACGGTTGCGTTTGCTTCGTGAAGCGGATTATGAGATTCCCTTCCTGGAGGAAGATGGTTTTGTCTCTTTCCTTGGCACTA
This sequence comes from Pleurodeles waltl, assembly GCF_031143425.1. Lineage (NCBI taxonomy): Eukaryota > Metazoa > Chordata > Amphibia > Caudata > Salamandridae > Pleurodeles > Pleurodeles waltl. The sequence goes on from NC_090446.1 coordinate 13,067,418, forward strand.
CACGGGGTGCCGCCCTAAATGGTTTTGGGGCTTTGGAACACACCTGCTCCATGGTACTTTGTGGCGTGGATCTTCCGATATTGACATATCTCGAAGTGGAGGAGCTTCTACGTTCTATTGCTTCTGTCTGACAATTGGATTTTTTTTTTCTCTCTCCCGACTAAATTGACACTATATTGCAATTCGCTCTTTCGTCACATGTTTCCTAAATTTATGACTTTGTTGTCTTTTCATCTTGTCGAAATGTTGGGTTTAAATTTAGGTCATGTTTTTTTTTTTTTTAATGTTATTAGAACCACTTGCTACTGACAAGGGGAGGGTGTAGTGTGGTCAGTTTTACGTATATTTTGCGCATTAGCTTCAGGCTTTAGGCCTCTGTGCACTTTGCCCTAAATATATTTTATTCATTTCCTAACAGCTTAGAGCCTCTGTGCACTTTACTCTAAATGTTTTCTATTAGGCTTCGTACTGTTATTTTACAGAATAGCCAGTTCTACGGTGTTGTTTTTTATTCATATCACACTGTTTTGCCTACTTCAGCACTGGAGTTCTTCATAACATATTCACTCTGTGCTTCAGTCAAGGATACAGTCTGGTACATTGCCGATAGACGTGGTAGGAGTCTAGACTTGCCATTCCTGCGTAGGAACATTTTGTGATCACGATGACATGTTAGTTATAAAATCACTTCCTTGTCCCAATACATGCAAGAGGGAGATTCCGACCAGGGAACCACAACTAGACGCTGACTGCCTCGTTGCAGATGCTGAACCAGATCACAGGCCTTTGCTCAGGTATGAGTGTGTCCATCTCCCTAGTGATACAGAAAGGCAAGCTAGAAGCTTAACATGCTGTGCTCTAAATAGAACAAGCAGAGGGAGAGTAGAAACGGTTGGGAATTATGATAGCTTTATTCCTATGTTTTACTCTCCTGGTTACTATATCAATCCTACTATGTTGTATTGTTCTGGTTATTGCGGCTCACGCCTTAATATCTAAAATACAGTTGTTTTATTAAAACATTATATAAAACTTATACTGTCTTTGTCATTTGAATATGAGACCATATTGTGAATGAGAGAGTTGGTTTGGATCTGAGTGACCACGACTTCCCTGAGAAGTTGCAAAGATGTCATGCGCTCGGCTGCCCAATCATTTCTTCCCCATGGGAGAAATGAGGCACTGCTAGTTAGCCGGAGCAACAACCGGATTTAGGGTGACAGAGTTCCTTACATGTGGGTCAGACTCAGTCCCCCACACCGTTATCGATCCTGCTGCCTAGAAATCCAGTAGTCTCATTTAGGATAATGAGAGCCCACGCGACAAGAGCCTTGACATGAGTATTTGGAAATCATAGAGTTGCATATGATACCAATAATACAGACCTTGAGTGCCTTGTGTGTCCAAGAGAAGAGCCACCTCAGAGCATTGACCTCTGTGGTTTTAATACCATAGTCATCAAAAGAGAGCAATGAGGACTGGTGGGAAGTTGAACAAGATGTCGCAAGTATCATCTTAAAAATGTGATGTCTTATGCTACAGTTACGTTGCAGGTTTTAATTGAAAACATTTTCTAAACCCCTAAATATCTTTTCCCCTTTTTAGGAGTCTGTCGACCAGAATGTGCAAAAAGGAAGGTAGCAAAAGTTGATTGGGAATCCTTAAAGAAGTCAAGACAATCTGATGAAGGTAAAACATTCATTGAAATCATGAATCTAGCTGTTTTTTGTGTCAACTTACCCAAATCCTTCAGTTGAATCTGACCTGCCAGTACGTCACATGGAGGTACTAGTGAGTTCCGCTCCTTTTCCATGGGCCAAGAATTACAACACTTACTTAGGCATTAAAAGTACTCCCAGAGTTGCAGACTTTTATAAGGCAAACGTACTCCACTCTTACAACACTTGAAAGTGGACTTTACTAGGGGGTGCCCATGCAGATCTTGTGGTTGGGCTGCATTCATGCAATCAAAATGGCTGTCCTACCTAAATTACTATATCTCTTTCAGTGGCTTCCCATCGAGATGAAGAACAACTTTTCCCCTGCGCTGTAGTTGGTTTCCCGCTTAATTTGGCAAGACCTCAGGGCACGCCTGCTCTACAAATTGTTAAGACTGCCGAAAGACTTGGTGGGGTTTGGTTTGGCGTGATTTCCACTTGTATTATTAAGCGGCTCTCTGAGTGATCTTTCAAAGAATCCAAGAAACATTGGCTTCACATGGTTAGAGCTGGGGTGGGCAGATGCACCCGAGATGTCCTGTGGAAGCCTAAGCTGGACCTACCCTCTCATGCAGATCTTAGTACTCCACCAAGAAGGTGTGGCATGAGGTGACCGAGCCTCCAGCTGGACTTCGTTCCTTTCTCCTTTTGCTCCTATTTATTACAATCCAGCCTTCACGCCTGCGCGTCAGCCAGGCCCCTTTGACTTTGGCGAGGGGGGGATGCGTCACCATTTCTGATTTGTTTCACAGATGGGAAATTCTCACTTTTGAGAAGTGCAAGTGACACGTTGCTCTACCGATCTCAGAGTGCTATCCCTACACACAGCTGAAACACTGGGTCCTTCACCCGGACGTATGGATGGCGGCCACTAGGGACCACACCCCAATTGAGAAATTTACTACACAAGAGGGGGGCTCCAAGGGGTGCATTTCGTTCCTTTACTCTTTACTGATCACACCTATCATTTCCCCACAGCCGGGTCACATCGCCTTCTGGGAGCAGACGCTCAGAGAACCTATCTCCAAGGGGAGATGGCACAAACTTTGGAGGGACATTTCCAGATTCAGTCACTCTATGGCTATGCGCGAGGCGCACTACAAAGTACTTTTTGACTGGTACTGCTGCCTCACAACACAAAAAAAATCTTTCCATCCATGTCTGATCTTTACTGGAGGGGTTTTCGGCTAATGGGGGACTTTTGCCATATAAGGTGGGATGGTCCAGTCGTCCAGCCGTTCTAGTCCGAGAATATGGCCCAAATTAAGGCGGTTCTGGGATACCCGCTGCCGAGCACCCCTTGTTTTGCTCTTTTGGGACTACAGGATGACTCACTTAAGCACCAAACCTCTACTGTGCTTTGGCTGTGCCTGGGGCAGCTAAGATAGCCCTGGCTGTCCTTAGGAAGAGGAGCGAGGCGCCCTCGTTGACGCAATGGCATGCTAGACTCTGACAGGCCATCCCGATGGAGAGGATGGTCGACATTCTCCTAGCTAATTAAAAGAACTTTAAACACCTGGACACCCTTAGTGAAGTTACTTTTTAGGGGTCTTGTGCATGCCCCACTCGTACGAGGGCTCTCCACCTCTTTCAGATTTAGTTTGGCGCCTTTCAGTGTTTGCCCTGTGGTGCTTTCCTTTGCTCCATTGCAGCGCATGCGCATATCACACACGTCCCCCGCCACATCATGTGCTCATGTTTTTAATTCACTCATGTACTTTTGTTTAGGGGTTTGGGGGATGGGGGCACAGATTTCTTTTATTTCTATATACATTTGACAGTGCCATTTCAGCTACTTGCAATGATCTGTTTAAGATACTCGCAAAAAAGAATCGCAGTTAGCAACACTGTCACACTGGTGCTAACCCATTCGCAAACGAGAAGGGGTCCCCATGGGACCCCTTCCCCTTTGTGAATGGCAGTAAAATGGCACTAAAAACATGTTTAGCTCCACCTAAGCCAACTTTGCTCCACCACAGACTTCCATCTATCCTCTGTGTGCTGTTGCCCTTGAGTTGCCAGTGTGCTTTCATTCAGCCTCCTTGATGACCTTATCATTACTGTCACTCGTCTGTGTTCCTCACTGGCCTTTTCTTCACCCATGAGTTCATTGGAACTCCTTTGCATTCTTCCACGGCTTCGCCTGTGCCTTTTTGATCTACATTTTTTGCTTGCCTACCCCAGTACAACCACTGCCGTCTCTGAATCCACTGAGTGGCCTGGAATATAGAGGCTGTGCAGGGACTGACTTTCCCCACTCTAAGCTTCACTGGTGCTGTATCCCGTCACCTGGACTGCTTATTCTTCATATTTTTCACTGTGCTAGCATATAAGGAGAGTTTGTGGAGGACACAAATGTGTTGAAAGAGCAGGATAGTCCAAGTGTATCAGCATAGTTTCATTAACCAGGGTCAGCTGGATCTTATGCAATCTTAGATAGTAAAAAGCAACACAGAGATGTGTTGATGGTCACAGGTCCATCTTCAGGCTGGAAATGCATCAGGATGTTACTGGGGCGCATTTATTAGACAATACCACAGTGTAATGTGGCACCTGAAGTAGGTGCAAGCGTGCATGAAAGAGGAAAGGCAACTCAACAAGAGCCTTGTGGAAACTAACACACATCTCAAAGATTGTCTACATTTTCCTAATTTGTGTGGAAAAGCAGTCAGTGAAAGAGAAGCAGCCGACATGAGCCCAGTGTAGCCGCGAGCCCTCTGTAGTTACCTTTTGATAAGGGCTGCTAGAAGGAATGATGATGCTAAGGAAACAGCCATCTCTACTCCAGGATATTGAGCAAACCTTTAGTATGTCTCAAAAAGACGACCATGGCATTTTATAGAAGATTGTACTTACTTATCTATTTAGGTATTTGTAGCCCACAGCCTAATGCCAAAAACAGTTTCTCCAGTCCATCACAATTAACAATAAATACATCACAAATGCCAAGTGAACAGATTGAACATATAAGGTGAGGGGAACGTCTGGGACAAGTCCATATAAAACAAATAAAATCTGTTACATGCCACTGGGCAAAAAGAATCTTTATGGGCATCAGGATGGCATCTGAGGTTTTCCAAAGGCTTCCTTGAGCTTGGTATTCTTTGAACCAATGAGGTTTCCATTTTTACCTCAATATGAGGAGTGGTGGGGACACTCTAACAGCTTTAGTAGTGAGTGTGATACAGAGTCTAAGGGCCAACCAAGAAATGTCTGGTGAGCAGTTTTAACATTTAGTGTTCTTGGTGTTTCCAGCAATAAATGAGCTTTAGGGCCAGAAGCATTATGCAGTTTGCGATTGCAAAAAAATGCATTTTGGTATGTATTAATTCCAATTTGCGATTCGGTAACCTGTTACTGAATCGCAAATTGGAATTGCGACTACATACCGATTCAGTATTAGGAAGGAGTTTCTCAAGGGCGTCCCTTCCTAATACTGAATCTCAGCGGTAAGTAGGAATGTTTTGTGACCAAAATGCGGTCACAAAACATTTGCATTTTACAACCTACTTCAAGTAGGTGGCAACCCTTTGCAAACGGGTACGGGCCCCCAAGGCACCCCTTCCCCTTTATAAAGGCATGCAAAAACATTATTTGAGAGAAGGCAGTGGTCCCAGTTTCATACATTCCAATAGCGATTAAGTAATTGCGATTCGCAGATAATGGCAATTAGGTAATCGCTATTTGGTAAAAAGATACATCTGGCCCTTTGCTCCTTGGTATAGTCAGTTGGGTTTCATGCAGTCAGGCAGGCTGAGCCAGATTTACGAGTGAGCCTTGGGGTCTTGAATGTTATTCTTGCGTCAAGGACAGAACCAAAGCATTTTGACCAGAGTTGGTGTGTGTTCTATAAATTCCTCCACCCCCATACTTAGCCCTGCTGCTGCACAGAGCGTCCCTTTGTGATGTCATTTTATGAGTGTACCCCTCTACCTAGATGGGATAGCCACACTGCAGAAGAGATTGATGGAAGTCCTTTTGTCAGATAGCTGGCCTTAGTCTCTTCAGTGGACAGAGTCAGAAGAGCTCCATTTGTGAGTTGATTGTTACATGGGGCTGCATGTGGAGTGACCTGGTGTTGGAGAATTATACTGATTTGTTTGAATTACCCAGCTTAGGTCAGGCATAAAGGTTTGAGTTTTCCGTTGCCGCCTTTAATGTTAGGCTCCTCTTTCCCTGTTTGTAGTACAAGAAATTCTGGCTTACCTGGATTTATTTTAATTGAGAAAGTACATGTATTTCAAATGTCACGAGGAATTAGCTGGATTGTAATGTGTCTTGGGTGCCTCCAGCACACTGCTGAATGGCTGTGCCACTGTCTGCTGCCAGAAACTGTGTGGGGCTGTCTTACAAAGATGGATGGCAGGTGACTATATTGAATCGTGGGGAAGTCTATGATTCAGCTGCATGTCTTTGGAATGATTCAGACTGAGTGGACTTTCAAAAAGGTAGTGTACGAGCTCCCTAGGAAAAGAAGCAGGGTGCTGTGATCTACAGTGTCAAATGCCTGTAACTCGACTCTCAAAATTAGGAGGGGCACAACCCTATCCGTGGGGCCTCAGGACAGCATCCTGGGCAGGAGACGCATCCATGGTGGATCGATGGTTGTTGCAAAAGAGATTGAAGTACCAACATGCTCTGAACTGATTGTTCTCTCCTTTGTCATGAATGTGCCCTGGAAAAGTAACTTTTATTTTTTATTTTTTGTATTTATACTTTTAAACACTCACATACAGTACAAGCAGTAAAAGAGGCAATTGCATCCATTCACAGTATAGTGGACAGTTTTGCAGAATTCGACCGTCTCAATGTCATCTAGGCAAGTCTGGCAGGAGGCGTACATACCACTGTTAATATCCGTATCTAATCTGATACCATCCCCGATCCATCCCCACTCTCCTCTCGAGTGCCACTACATGCGCCCTCTGGTTCACCCGTTTCTTTACCTATTAAATATTGTTTGTAGATGTTCCAATGTTTCACTGGTTTGTTGGTTGGTGGAAGTAGTTTGCTATATACATCTGTTTGTGTATTACAGTACACCATATCTCTGTGCCAGTCTTCAACTGTCGGCACTGGGCAACGATCCCACCGCATAGCAGTTCGACACTTGGCTAACCGTAGGCCAATAGCCACCAACCGACTAATTGATTTCGGTATATCTCCGTCCCACCCCAGAAGCGTGAAAATAGGCTCACAACTAAATCTTTGTTCACATATCACCTCCAGCTCCCTGAAAACCGACCCCCAGAATCACTGCACCCCCGCACATGCCCAGGACATGTGAAGAAAGTCTGCGTGGTCTGCACTACACCTGGGACACGCCACACTTGTGCGCAAGCCATAACCATAAAGTTTAAGGGGCGTGTAGTATACTCTATTAAGGTATTTAAAATGGATCTGGCGATGTCGACCGTTCAGGGAGACAGTACGAGTCAATAAGCAACAGTAACGCCACTGCTCATCAGTGAGCTGCACCCCTAAATCCCTCTGCCATGCGAGTCGTGCTTTATTTTAGTCATTTAGACGTGTCTTCTGCATGTGTGCATATAAACATGATATCAGTCTCCGGGGTTGGTCATTCACCAGCACTGTGGATAAGGCCAACATATCTGGAGGCTCTCGCATATCCTCCCCTAAGTGAGCTGCCATAGCATGTCTCGCCCTAAAATATTGATATTGGAGCAGTGTGGCCGGTCCCGCGACCCGCCCATTTAGCAACTCCCATGGTCTCATAACACCGTCCTCAAACAGATCCCCCATATTGGTGATACCTAAGGTGCCCATGGCCTGTATTAAACTCTTATCTCACCACAACGCAAACCAAGCACACCACCCCAAGGGCACATGCTGGGAGTGTAGTAGAGCTAACCCCTGCCTATGTAATAAGCTATGCCAAACACGCATAACAGAATTCAGAGATTCCAGCTCGCTGCAATGTCTATCTGGAGAATGTAATAACCTACTTTGCAACAGCAACGGGGATGCCAGCTCACGTTCTATTGGCAAAAAAGGGACGTCATCAGACCCATGGATCCAAGCATGAGCGGCCGCAGCATGCACAACCATATGGTAGGTTTCCAGATCCGGGGCCCCCAACCCACCTAGCTTGTATGGGAGCTTCAGGGTATGCCACCTGACTCGCGGCTGTTTACCCGCCCATGCTAGTTTGATAAGTAACCCTTTCAAAGCTGCAAAGTATGTTTTTGGTAATGACATAGGGATATTCTGAAATAGGAACAGAAATCAAGGGAGCACTACCATTTTCATAAGTGCTAAGCGGCTCATCAATGAGAGTGGGAGTCTAACCCACCTCTCAATATCACCTGCTAGTGTCTCGAGCGGTCATGTAGTTATCTACCAACACCACCTTTGGGTCTGTATGGACTTTGATGCCCAGGTATCTGACCGAGCCCGCCTCCCACATGAGAGGGAATCCCACATCTAGCTGTGTTGTCGCTGGCGTCAGGGGGAACATAACGGATTTGCCCCAGTTTACTTTAAGGCCGGAAAAGGGACCATACCGCGCTATCTCTCGCAGGACTGGAGCAACATTACGTTGTTGGTTTTTGATGTATAATAACATGTCATCTGCATAGGCCGAAAGCAGGAGGGTGCAGCCAGAGAAGCGGAGACCCCGATGACCGTGGTATTCCCGTAAGGCACAAGCCAAAGGCTCGGCTAGAATTGCGTATAGGAGGGGGGACAGTGGGCATCCAGTGGGTGCAGTGCCTCTGGTGATAGGGAATGCATCAGTAACTATCCCATTTATTCTCACTCTGGCTAATGGTTCCCCGTATAGCGTGGACACCAGACGCATAAATATATCCCCCACTCCAAACCGCCACAGAACCGCCTTCATAAAACACCATTCCACCAAGTTGAACGCCTTTTCGGCGTCTAAAAAGAACGCCACAGCTTTCAGTTCTGAGATCATATTTTGCATGGCGCCGAACAGTGTTCGGAGGTTCGTGGTAAGACTGTGGCCCGGCACGAACCCCGATTGCTCCGGCTGCACCATTTTTGTTAGCAGCTTGGCTAACCGATCCGCCAATATCTTGGCATATATTTTAACATCCACATTCAATAAAGATAGCAGGCGATAAGATGAGCACTGCACCCGGGGCTTACCCGGCTTGAGTAGCGTGATCATCATTGCCTCACACCTGGAAGGGGGCATAAGACCGTTCTCTGCCACCTCCTCAAAAACTTCTTTGAGATGAGGGAATAGTAGGTTTTTGTAGGCTTTATAAAACTTTACAGTGAGCCCATTAGGGCCTGGGGCCTTTCCCTCTCCCATGCCACCTATCGCTTTGTTAATTTCTTCTAATGTCAGAGGTGCGCTGAGAGACTTTTTATCTATGGCTGCCAATCTCCTCATCTCAATATGCATTAAATAATCCGGAAACCCCTCCGAATCCTGAACAACCCTAGAGGCGTAAAGAGATTCATAGTACTCACAAAATCTGTTAGGTATGAACTCTGGCTCCCGGATTACGCTACCTTCTTCTGCCTGTATTACTGTAATCAAGTTGTTATCTTTGTTTGGACGAATCACCTTTGCCAAAGTGGATCCCGGTCTCTCCCCCTCTCCATACACCCGAGCCGTAGCATATTTCCCCATGTGTTGAACCTCGGCCATCGCAGTGTCTTGAAACTCAGCCAATTTAGCAAGTATGCGGCCCAGAGTCCGGTCATCAGTGCCGAGCACCTGTTCCTGTTCTAACTGTGCCAGATCCGTTCCAGTGTGCATAGGCACCCCCTGATCGACCGCAAAACTCCAGCATGCTTAGCGATTGTGACCCCTCTGATATACACCTTGAATGTTTACCACACTGTGCCCATACTAGCCACCGAACCCTTATTAAGTTGGAAAACGTCTTTAATCGCCGTGGCTAGCTCTTTCCGGAAAACAGAATCTAACAGCGAATAGGGAGGGAAGTGCCACGAGAAAGGGTGGGGGGCACCCGTGCGCCCACAGTCACACTCAACGGGACAGGGGAGTGGTCAGAATATGTCCTCAGCCACAGAGCCCCCGGGTGTGCGCCGCCCAAGAGGCTCTTGGCAACCAGCCACAAATCTATGCGTGTATGCAGATTATGTGCAGAGGAGTAGTACGTATACCCGCCTCTGCCTGAATGCCTTTCTCGCCACACATCCAGCAGCACCAGATCAGATGCCACTTTCGTCACTGCTCTAGCTGCAGCTGCCGGCCTACGGTCTCCCCCACCCGATCTGTCAAGCATGGGGTCTAGCATACAGTTAAAGCCTCCCCCACAGATCTGCGGCAACCCCCCCATGAGCCTGCCCCAGCAGCCAAATCGTAATAAAAGTGAGGATTATCAAAATTTGGGCCATAGAACCCCACCAGCAAAAAAGGAGTAACGCTTCCATCACATCGTGGTACTATATACCTCCCTCCTGGATCCGCCACAACCTCCCTGAGGTCCACACCTGAGTGCCGTGAAGCCCAGATCATTACACCCCGTGCAGGAGTAGTAAAACCTGCCACTACAAATTGTCCTTGTAACCGTCTAGGGTTGAGCATGGGGCTGCCCGGCGCCATTTGCGTCTCTTGCAGAATAGCAAGATTAACTTTGCGCCTGTGTAAGCAGGCTACCACCTTACGGACTTTTCAAGCGTTATTTAAGCCTCTTACATTCCACGTGACCAGTTTAAGCCGGCCCAGAGTCCTCGTGTGATCCGGGTACCAAAGATCATGTGACATTGTATGCATAGTGATCACAATAGCCTGCCAGTCCCGTCCCATTCATATGTCTGCAATCGCTTGATTGGATACATACAGTACAATATCTGCAGTGAAAGTACAAAATACCACTCAACTCCCACCCCCCCCCACAGCAGGCACTGCCCCAACTCGCCTAGCTGACATTAAACACACAACAATCCCCTCTCCCCTACCTGAGTGAACTACCCCTGTTCCCTTCTATAAGTGTGGTATACGCTTAGGTGCATGTTACCCAGCTGCTTGGTGCTGCACCTATACGTCAGCCACCAACAGTTATAACAAACAAACTAGCAAGCGGTAGATTGATTCATATTCCAAAAAAGATGGTAAGTTAGGATCAAAAAGGCTCCTCCATTATTATCAAGGAGCACAAAAATACCAACCACACCCACAGTAACCAGTAGAGCCGGAGTCCCACAACCGACCACCTGAGGGCAGCAAAAGTCCTAAATTATAACAGTATTGTACACAACACCATGGTGCCATCAATACCCCTCCCCCCCTGCGGGCACACTCAAGGAATGGACAATTAAATCTTCAGCTGCATGGGAATCGGTGTTGTCACCACCACAGTCCCCATTCCTCATCGTTCTACGCTTAATAAATTGAGCAAGTTTTTTGTGATCTGTGAAAAACAGCGGCTTTCCGTCCACCTACACACGTAACTTGGCTGGGTAAAGCTTACGATATTCTAGTTGTAGGTCTCTAAGTTGTTTTTTACCGGCAATAAACTGTTGTCTCGCCTCCTGCACTGGCAATGTGAAATCCAGGTATAGCGAGATAGTCATGCCTTCATGATGCAGTGCTCCAGTTCCCTGGCTCGGCGCAGAGCCACGTCCCGGTCCCTGTAGTTCAGTAATCTCGCTATTACAGGGCGTGGAGGGGCACCCAGAGGCGGGCGGGTCGCCAATGAGCGGTGGGCCCTTTCTACTACCATCAAGTCAGAAAAGGTGGTGCGTCCCAGCAGCTAGACTAACAAGCATCCAATAAAACTTTCCATGTTATCAATCGCAGTAGACTCCGCTATACCAACTATGCGTAAATTATTTCTCCTGGATCTGGCCTCCAGGTCATCCACCTTGGCCTGTAAGTAGCTCACGCTTTTACTCAGTTTGGTCTGCCCAGCGTTCAATTCCATCTGACCATGCTCCACCTCTGATACACGCCTTTCCGACTGATCCAACCTCTCCGCATGTGTGTCTAAGCGTTCGGTCATTCTGTCCATGCGGTAGGAGAGGGAATCAATCTTCCCATCTATTTGGGTTAAGCTGTGCTGTATCGCCACCAGAATTTGTCTCAGGTCCTGTTCCTCACCTGCCGGCACACCCGATCCTCCTGCCTGGCCAGGTCCCGCATCTTCGCCAGGGGGACCACCTGTTTTATGCCGGTCAAGTTGCAGCTTGGCTTGGGTTTTGTCTGACTTGCCCATAGTGTAGCTCTCCGGGGGCATGTAGTATCAGTTGAAACTCTCCACGCCACTGCAACGCCACACGCCTCGACCTGCAGGCACCAATTGCACTCTGAGGAGTACTGCACTGTATTGCTCCGACTGCTCTGTCCCACACACCACTAGCCACACCGCTTCGCCCCAGCAAGGACCTGATCCAGGCCGATGTGTCACCTCACCAGTTGCCCAAGGAGCACCCCCAATGTTTTTGCCTTTAAGTCCGCGGGGTCCTCAGTGCGCCGCCCCAGTGCAGCCGTCTCCGGGAGCCAGAGTTCAATAATAGTCGGGGAGAGGGCCGGGGGGCCAATCTCACTGAGTGTGGAACAGTGCCGGCACACTTCAGGACAGGCGGCCGCACAACACTCCCCATTAGGCTCCATAGCGCTGGGCCGCTCCCATGTTCCAACAGCACAGCACAGCACAGCCCCCCACCGCTTCACTCCAGCTCGGCCCCCAGCTGCCTCACCTCTCACCCCCTGCCGTCACCTCTGGCCTATCCGCAACGCAACGTCCGGCTCCAGCTGACGTCTAAGCCACAACCGCTGCTGTTTTCGGCCGTGCCTCCCTCGCACCTCTACAGGACGCCCCCACGCTTCAACCTGCGGCCGGAGGAGGAGCCGCCCAGCCGGGACCGCTTCCAAGCACACCGGCCCGCAGGTCTGTCTAGGCCTCAGTGCTGACCACCGTGGGCACAGGCGACCTCCGCAGCTGCTGCTACAATTTCCATCGCCGGGACAATGACACAGAGAAATGCCGTACCTAGGCAGATTCCGTAGCTCGCTCGTTATGCAGGATTATGAACGGTAGGGTGGCTGAAGGACGCTCTCACAGCGCGGCCATTTTGTGGCTCGGCAAGCGCCCCCTAGAAAAGTAACTTTATAGACCAAACAAAAAATATTTTGGATCAGCTCTAGGTTTTACCAACAGTGGAAAAACGTGCTCAATTATTTGGCCAGAACTTGTTTCTTATGAAATGGAACCGTGTTTTGATGGTGGCTTCACTTGCTGTGGGAGCACACTCTCTGTTCCACTCTGCATGTACAGTGTCAGCAGTGATGCTAAAAGATTTTGGATCTCTCATAGCACTGATGCCTGTTTTTTTAAGTAAGTATCAATATTTCATAATTTTGTTTGCTGAAGTTTTCGTAGGACGATTGGCTCATTATATGCTATTTTTTCTTGAGTTTTCTCACCTGTCTCTTCCTTAAGCTGATATAAGATAGGTAATAGGATTTGCATTGTCTGGGGTGCAGGCTCTAAGTCTCACTGGAGCAAAAATGTGGATGAAGTTGATATGAAAAGGGCAGTTAAGTCATTGTTAATCGTTTTAGAAGAGGGCAAAAAAACTCCATGGTCCGATTTGTTATGGATCCCCATGTAAAACCGACCCATTTGTTGTCGCTCATGAGTTGTTGGACTCCTTCGACTATCAGGGCACTCTTGCATGGTCTTACAAATCAGTTTTAAAGGTTTGTGTGTAATGATCTGGTTTCCTTTAGCTAGTGCTATGGCAAAAGTATTTCCTATAACATGGGCAGTTACAATGTTGTTCTATGCTTTGAATATACTATTATTTGAAACCTAATCAATTTTGAAGTCTCCTAGGTAAATATTGTTCAAAACTGGTTGTTAAATACATAATAAAGCCTGCAAATTGGGCTATTAAGTGGCGCAGTTCGACCATTAGATTGTTTCGACTGAAAAATACTTTTACAGAATGTATATAGATTTATTAAGAATTTTTCCTCTACTTTTCAGGAACAGACAATAAACGAAAGATGATGAAAGACACGCCAAAGAAATACTCCCAAGCTGATGATGGTAAATTTATTTCTTTTATTCAGAAATAGAACAGTTGTCTATGCCCTACAATCATTACAAACATGTTTGCTTGGATGATAATAGGGATACCCTTGCCTTGAGGAATAACTTCCTTATATGATGGGGTATTTTCTCAGTAGCATTTTCTGGACCTTGCTCACTCCGACAACATCTCTCAGAACTCTGATGAGATAGGACAACATAGGTCACCCCTCCCCCCATTACCCATTAATTATTATATTCACATTATTAGGGCTGGTGTAAGACTATGGACCACCAGCCGTGATCTAAGAACATTATTCTCAGTTTATTTTAGTTCTTTCCCTTTTCGTATTCTCCAAGTCTTGCTTCATTTGGTAACAAAAAGAGGATACTAAGGCACACTCCACAGGAGTAAAATAAGTCGCAGTCAGACAATCATGTTCCTTGTAACAAAGTACTGTTTTCATTTCAAACGTCAAAATGGGTGTTGATTCATTCCTCGCAAGGCTGCAGCCGACACGTGTTTCCTCCCACGGACTTTATCAAGGCTGAAATCTCATAAATGGTAGTTCAGAGCAACACCATAATGCGAGATCGGAATTTCATAAAGTACGGAATGGCCACGGTATCCCTGAAGAAAGTAGTAGTAAGCGACCTTCCTCTCTAGAGAGATATAGAGGTTAGTGGTGAATATTACCGCCTGGCAACGGTAAACAATTGAAAACCAAAACAGCAAGGACCATGATAAGCTGTATGTGCACAAACGGAGATCCAGATGATAAGGGTAATGCTTCACTTCATTAAACATGCTGTTACCTTGGAGTGGGGCAGCTGGAGTAGTTTGTAAAACACGGAAACTTCATATGTATTTAGATCTGTGCAGATCTCAAGCCCTAGTGGTGTACCGTGCTCCCCCAGGTAAGTCAATGCAGCCAGCTGAGGGAGGGGTTTCATAAATTACCCTTTTCTCCTTTGTTTTTCAAGGGTAAATCCTTTCTCATCAGGTAACAATTTTAGGAAAAGGTACTTATTTTGTGGAAATGAAGTTCCTTAAGTGTTTCACAAAGAAAACCCAGTAAAGATGGGGCTTACTAGTCTGACAGGCATGCTGTAAGATTTGCCAAGGTTACTCATGGACTTTCATCTACCCTACACGAGTCGTTTAGACACCAGTGATCTAATCAAAGTTGGAAACAATACTAGTGCCGGGTGTTTCCACCTCATTATGGCCTTGAAGGCGAGTAACTGGGAATAACACGAGCAAAGAGATTTTGCTTATGTTTTGCCCACATTATTACTCCTTCAAGAGTCGCTGGTAAGTCCGTTTGCAAAAAACAGAGTTTGAATACATTTTGCACTCTGCTACCAAATGGGAGCGCATGCTTACCCTGATACAAATACCAATAGAACTTGCACTTCTAGATCACTATATGGATGTGATATCCAGCTTGGGTTTTTCAATAATGGATTCTCAGAAAGCTGATGACACAAGCAATAGTAGCGCGGACAGCGGTCTTGTTGGCTCAAGAGCCACCAGCATCTGCTTACTCCCAGTATGGTGTGTAGTACTGGATCAAGAACCACCAGTCCCTTCCTACTCCCAGTGTGGTGTGTAGTGTTATTTTCATCCACTCAAACTAAAAACGTGTCTTGTGAAATCTGAAAATTATGTGGCATATTATGTGCAAATGCTATATACACACAATTATGTGGTAAATGCTGAAGTCATAGAATTACAGAAATCCACTGCCCGTCAACATGAATTATTTTTTTATTAACAATATATTAATGACAGATAAAAAACAACCTAAGCATTCTAATTCCAATTAGTACCTGCTGAACTTTGAAGAAAATAGTTTTTTTCAAGGCATGTTCCACAAATCAAACATATAACAGCTGTGCAAACCATACTTTGTGCACAGTGCACTGCTGATGCCCTCACAGAAGATATTACAGATGGCATTGCCTGTGACGTTTCTGATGACGTATCATATCCCCTCATCCAGTGGCATTATCGTTGGCATCAGTATAGTCAGTGCACATCATCTACCAACAACACAGATCTGTGATCTAAAACAGAGCCACCTGTAGGGTTCTAGGCCCCATCCCTTGGCATGGCAGTTTTGCAAAGGCTGTAACTGAAGGGGAGATCATTATTAAAGGAGAAATCCTCATTGTTCTATTGCGTTGGTTCACAACCGGAGGTCCGGGGACTCCTGGGGGTCCGCGACTGCTTAGAAAATGAAATAATATTAACAGATTAAATTGTGCATAAAGTGGCTAAAGGTGCAATTGAACATTTTAAAACGTACTGTAAATGTGGTGGAATTTGAAATTGGAGGTTAAAAATTTAATTAGTTTCCTCAGATTGATTCATGGGATCAGTGCAGGTGCATCAAACAGAATAGACTATGGGTGAAGTGTGGCTTCCACCAAATTTAGAAAAACTCCAACCTTCCTATTAACATTTTTTTTTTTACTTAAATTGATTTGCAAATTAAACAACATGCTATTTCCATGTGCTTCTCTTATTATTTGTGTGTGTGTTTGATGAATACTTATTTCTGTATTTTTGTGTATTTTTTCACTCATCAAATCCTCAACAATGTTTGGGCCGGGATCCCCGGCTTCTAGGAATGACTGAGTGGGAGGTCCCAAGATTCCAATAATGATTCAGTGGGTGTCCCCGGGCACCTAAAATGATAAAGTGGGGGTCCACAAAAGTCAAAAGGTTGAGAACCACTGTTCTATTGAATTGTCTTAGAAGGCAAATATTCCATCCAGGGCCTGCACCCACCATCCCATGCAGCCAAATCTCATCTGGTGAGGCCTTAGGCTCATGTGGTATTTTATTTTGAGTGTCAGGTTGGAGCCGGTGACCTCCAAGCTATCAACAGATCTCTTCAGCAAGTGCATTAATCCCTGAGCTACAAATCCTGGAGTCTGAAGCTGGGATAGGCAGATTACACACATATTTGTGAAGTAGCTGGTTTAATCTCTCTGAACTACATGACTTTGATTGCAACCAGACAGCTAGAGGATACATGTACATTTTCCAAAGGCCCATTGACCCTTGATTTGTACTGCAGTAACATCATAAGATGCTATGTCACGCGCTATATTGTCTTCAGCTCGTTCCTAACTAAGGACCTCGTTTAGATCTTGGTGAATAGAATAGACCTTCACAAACGTGACGGCTATCTTGCTCGCCGTATTATGATCCCAGCATAACCTACAGAGATTGTAATATGGTGGACGGGATAGCCATGATATTTGTGATGGTGTATTCCATTCCCTGAGTTCTAAATCAGGCCCTTAGTTCAAGGGAAACCCAACCGAGACACATCGCCCATTCAGTTCCCGGACAGACTGGTGTCCTGGGACACCATTGGCAAGGTATCAGGTAATAGACATAATTGGCATCCCTGGTGAAGTTCTGTACATCTCATTGGTCAGCCTAGACACAGGTGTCAGGGCAGCACTTCCAGACCAGCCCCCTCGCACTCATGATGTGAGTATGGATTATGTTGTCATTGCACACTGGTCTCTGGCAGGATGGACTGTCCTAGGTGCATGAAAACAGTGACAGTACCCGGTTACTGAATGGTTAGGGCACAACATTTTGCGGATTACATAGCAGCTAGGAAGATGATCTCAGACACCTTTGGAATGTAGTGTGCTGCAGGTTCCACACTTCCTCCCTGCTTGAACCACTGCTCTTGCTTTCTGCTGCCACTATGATCTGTGGTTTACACATCTAGCCTGCAGGTCAATCAATCAATCAATCAAAAACGTTATATACAGTGCGCTACTCACCCGTGAGGGTCTCAAGGCGCTGGGGGGGGGGTATGGGGAGGGTCACTGTTCGAACAGCCATGTCTTGATTTTCCTTCTGAAAAGCAAGAGGTCTTGGGTCTTGCGAAGGTTGGTGGGGAGGGAGTTCCAGGCCTTGGGGGCGAGGTAGGAGAAGGATATGCCTCCTGTGGTGGTGCGATGAATGCGGGGGACTGTGGCGAGTGCGAGGTCTGCAAATCGGAGGTGGCGGTTGGGAGTGTGGAAGTTCACTGTTTCGTTGAGGTAGGTTGGGCCGGCGTTGTGGAGGGACTTGTGCGTGAGGATGAGGATTTTGAAGGTGATCCTCTTGTCGATGGGGAGCCAGTGAAGGGATTTGAGGTGTTATGAGATGTGTTCACGGCGAGGGAGGTCCAGGATGAGGCGTGCTGCTGTGTTCTGGATTCTCTGGAGTTTGCGTTTGAGTTTGATTGTGATGCCGGCGTAGAGGGCATTTCCGTAGTCTAGCCTGCTGATGATGAGTGCATGGGTGACGGTCTTTCTGGTCTCTATGGGAATCCATTTGAAGGTTTCTTTCAGCGTGCGGAGTGTGTTGAAACAGGAGGAGGTGTCGGCGTTGATTTGCTGGCTCATGGATAGGGAGGGGTCCAGGATGCTTCCAAGGTTGCGTGCGTAGTTTGCAGGGGTAGGTGCGGGGCCTAGGGCGGTGGGCCACCAGGAGTCGTCCCATATGGTTTTGTTGGGGCCAAAAATGATTATTTTGGTTTTGTTGGAGTTGAGCTTGAGGTGGTTAGCTGTCATCCAAGTGGCGGTGTCAAGGAGTGCAGCGTGGAGGTTGGTTTTGGCAGTCGTAGGGTGAGGGAGATGATGAGTTGGGTGTCGTCTGCGTAGGAGAAGATGGTGATTCCGTGTGGTCGGAGGATGTTGGCGAGCGGGGTCATGTAAATGTGGGAGAGGGTGGGGCTGAGGGGGGATCCTTGGGGGACACAGCAGATGATTTTGGTGGCAGTGGAGTGGAAAGGAGCGAGGCGTACTTTTTGGGTTCTGTTGGTGAGGAAGGACGTATGGCAGTCTATGGCTTTGTGTCGAATCCCTGTGTTGTGGAGGCGTGTGCGGAGTGTATGGTGGCAGACAGTGTCAAAGGCAGCGGAGAGGTCCAAGAGGATGAGTGCGGCGGTCTCGCCCTTGTTGACTCTGGTTCTGATGTCGTCAGTACATGCGATGAGGGCGGTTTCCCTGCTGTGGTTCTTGCGGAACCCGTACTGGGAGGGGTCAAGTATGTTGTTTTCCTCATGGAAGTGGGATAGGCGGGTGTTTACTAGTTTTTCAGCGACCTTGGCGGCGAAGGGGAGGAGAGAGATGGGGGGGCAGTTGGAGAGGTCGTCCGGGTCAGCTTTGGGCTTTTTTTAGGAGTGCAGTGATTTCTGCGTGCTTCCAGGGGTATGGGAAGGTGGCGGTGTCGAATGAGGTGTTGATTATGTCGCGAAGCTTGGGGCGATGGTTGGGCTGGCTTTGTTGTAGATGCGATGGGGGCAGGGGGCAGAGGGGTATCCAGAGTGGATAGAATTCATTGTTATTTCAGTTTCTTCGTCGGTGGTTGGGGCCCAGGTGGTTAGTAGATTGGGGGGGGTGTGAGGGGGGTCTGTGTTGGACGGGTGGGGGGGGGTGAAACTATTGTGTATGTCTAGGATTTTGCGGTCGAAGTGGTTTGAGAGGGAGTCGCAGAGGAGTTGTGTGTGCGTGGGGTCTACGTTGCTGGCTTTGGGTTTGGAGAGCTCTTTGATGATGGTAAAGAGTTCTTTGCTGTTGTGGGAGTTACTGTCTATGTGTTCCTTGTAGTATGCTCTTTTAGTGGCGCGTATGACTTGGTGGTGATTGCGAATGGAGGTTTTGAGGGTGGAGAAGTTAGTGGTTGAGTGTTCCTGTGCCAGGCTTTCTCTGCTTTGCCGCATTTGCGCTTGGAGTCTTGGAGTTCAGTGGTGAACCATGGGGCGTTCTTGATGTTGCGGGTGGTGATGTTTTTTTCTGTGGGGGGGGCCAGTAAGTCTGCGCAAATGGTGATCCATTTTGTGGGCAGCAGTGTTGGGGTCGTTGGTGTGGGTGGAGGGTTCTGCGCTAGTTGGGAGTTCAGGTGTTCTGTGGGGATCTTGTCCCACAAGTGGTAGGGTGTGGTGTGTTGGTGGTGATGTGTGGGGGGTGTGGCGAAGGAGAAGTGGACACAGTGGTGGTCGTTCCAGTGGGGTTCGGTGGTGTGGGCGTAGGTTATGTGTTGGCTCGAAGTGAAGATTGCGTCTAGTGTGTGTCCTGCTGAGTGTGTGGGTGCTGTGACCAGTTGTTTGAGTCTGAGGTTGGTGAGCTTGTCTAGGAGGGAAGAGGAGTTGTGGTCTTGAGGGTTTTCCAAGTAAAAGTTGAAATCACTGAGGAGGATGTAGTCTGTGGAGGTGAGTGCGTGAGGGCTGATGGTGTTGGCGATGGTGTCGCAGAAGGGGTGGCGTGGCCCTGGGGGTCTGTATATGAGTGTACCTCTGAGGGTGGTATTGTTGTTTATGTGGATTAGGAAGTGCATGTGTTGGTGGTGACCTTAATGGTGTCTTTGTGCAGGATGGCGATGCCACCTCCTGGTTTGTGTAGGAGGTCTTTGCATTGGAGTTTGTACCCATCAGGGGTGGCTGTGGCTATGTCGGGCTCAGATGAGTGGTTCGTCCAGGTTTCCGTGAGGAAGACGATGTCAGGTGAGTGTGATGTGATGAGGTTCCAGAGTTCTATGGCATGTTTGTGTAGGGATCGGGTGTTTAGGAGTAGGCAGTTGAGATGGTTGTGGGGGGTGTTGTTGTTGTGTTGTGCGATGGTGTTGGTGTGGGTGTTTGTGGTGTTGCTGTGGGTTGTGGAGGAGTTGTTGTGGAGTGTGTTCAGGTTGTAGGTTTTGTTGTGGTGGGGGCTGTTGGGGTGTGCAGGGGTTCTGGGGGAATCTGTTGCATTGAGGTTGTGGTGTTTGGTGTGGGGGCTCTGGGGTTGGTGTGGGCCATGTGTGTGTTAGAGGTGTGAGAGGTGGAGAAGGAGAATCGGCAGGCGTAGCAGCTGAAGGGTCCCTGTGTGTGTGTGTGGGGTTGGATTGGGTGCATGCGGGGCATGGTCCTGGGTTGAGGGAGTAGAGTGTGTTTGTGGAGTAGTGTTGTCTGGGGGGGTCTTGGCTGGGGAGACCAGGGGGACTGGCACTGGGCGCGGTCCAGGCGCGGACGGGCGCAGACAAGGTTGCCTCTGGCATGCCAGCGGCGCGCCCGCCATTAAGAGGGTGGGGTGGGAACCATATACCCTATTAAGTTGGTGCTCCTTGCATAGCTGCATCCTTTGGCCTGCAGAACCTCAGTGCTTTGAATGAGAAGCACATGAAGACGTAGAAGAATCCTGAGAGGATACTAGCTTCTTTTCTTTTCTTCTTTTTAGCACCCTTGTCATCTCCAGGGACCCCACCTTACTGCACTAACCAAACCTATCATCAGGAGGCCAGCCCACACCAGCGCACAGGTGAGACAACGGGCCTTCTACACAATGCAGTGTGTCCGTCAGGTGGGATCTGCTAAACGTATCACTGGTTCCTCTGTGCTT
Source organism: Pleurodeles waltl (assembly GCF_031143425.1). Lineage (NCBI taxonomy): Eukaryota > Metazoa > Chordata > Amphibia > Caudata > Salamandridae > Pleurodeles > Pleurodeles waltl. The sequence goes on from NC_090446.1 coordinate 13,088,533, forward strand.
GGCGTTCTGTGGTTGTCTGACTGGGATGTTCCTGGGATTGAAATCGGGGCCTTGATGGTTGTCACAGATATCTACATAAGGCACATTAAACCCCTGATCTGTTGCTGGATTTCAAACCAGTGCCCCAGTCAGGGATTTCAAAGAACCACCAAAACCGACATGCCACCTTGACGTGTCCACCTGCGACCACTCTGCACTAACTCCTGTCACAAACCACCACTGACTCTTCTCATCCCCTCTGACAGCTGCAACTGCTTTAAACTTGATACCAGCCAATGCAAGATAACCACACCACACCCCCGTACTCTGCTCATTCTGAATCCAGCTGCAAAACAGTATATTCCAAATGGCTTCCATGTGCTTGTCTTCATGTCATCCTTTCCTGTCTCTGTACAACCACAGCCTGACAGGTTTGGACTACGGAAGCTTTACAGCACTCTTCCTAGTAGTTCATGTACCTCAGCGTGGCATCGCCATAAGACTCCGCATAGTAAGGCAACGCGATTGCTGTGTTTTCTGTTTTAACATTTCTTTATTGGCTAGTGACATAACACGATGTATAGCAACAGTTTCCAGTCTTCATCTACCCATAGGATGCCACATGTCTTTCCTCCCATTTCTGTATGTATGCATTTGCATGTAAATAGCTCAAAGCTGGTTGGGAAGTCACTGAGTACTCAACACTACTTGGGAGGCGACCTGTAAGGTTGTTTTGATCAGGTGGGGATTACACTATTACATTTCAAGTCCCTAGATCACAGTATGTTGAATATAGAGCCAGCTCCTGGATCCAAACCTAAAGTTGTCAGCTCTAGCCACTAACCTAGATCTCCATCCCATTTTTGGTGTGAATCTATCAAGTAATGTAATCTGTAGTCTTTAACGCAAGTTAAGCTCAAGAGACTTCTTCTCTCCAGTGACCTTACTCTCGGTCTGTAGTTTCTGCCATTTTCTGCTCGGTGGACAAAAGCTTGTTCTCTACTTCCAGAAGTTGGGAGTTCTCCGGCTATAAAAGCCCATACACATGGTAGACGTGCAGCATTGCGTAAAACTAAGGGTCCGCTTCACAAGGACTGTTTCACACCTATGGGAGACACAAGTGAACTTAGTCAATGCAAAAACGCTGGAATGTGAAAAAAACGCTTTAGCTAAAAAGAGTTTATGTCAACAGGCTCCTCCTGTTGCTTATCACATCTAACACAATCACACAGAATATGGATGAAGCAGCACAAATGCATGTTGCAGACAATGACAATAAAATGCACATTTATCCCATGGTTAAAATGCCACTAAAAAACCTACATCCTAAAACCTACTTCTGTGCACTACGTTAGGAAGCATGGAATGGTATAGTTTGCATCTATAGCTTCTTAGGAAGAGCCAGTGCCCTGCGTACCTGTTTACAGCCAAGGGCTTTAATTAACAGTAGTATGGGAGGTCATGTTTCCTGCAAAAGGCAATGGTGTGTTGCATCAGCTCCTCTCTTCCCGGCCTTGCGCGTTTGGTAGAAAGTGCGATACAGCAGTATCTCTGGCAGTCAAGATCTTTTCTGACAGTACCTTGCTTGATAATCTGGGGCAAAGGGCCTCTCCTGACAAGTGATCAAGTGGCGGTCCTTTTATATTATATCATATCTAAGATGGAATTTCCAACATCACTTTAGGAATGTCTGGTATTTCCAATGAGCATCAAGATGCTAGTCTGAGGACACGTTCTTATATAGAAATAATCTAATGATATGACAGTACATTGTTTTGGTTATTGTCTTGTTTGAACTTGGAATGGATACAACAAGGCACTTGTTCGATACTGGTGTTGCATCAGGTGTGTAATTGATGTGTATATCCCAGTGACTTGACACTTTCACAGGTTCTTGGAAAAATAATGACAGGCTGCATCTGAGCAATGGCAGACCTGTTGATGATTCTGCAATAATACAGAAAATGGAGACTCAGCCTGTTTAAAACGGACTCACCACTTTTTTCCTTTCCACCAGCAGCCCGCTAGGAAGTCTGGTAAATTCAAAAATGTAATTAACATAATGTTCCAAGTGATTAAGAATGTGGTAACAGACCAGACTTTTTGATTCATGTATACCTGCCTTCAAATGGATTAAAATGTAAGGCCACCTGGGACTCTTTCTTAATTATATAAATTCACATGGTTCCCTGAGATATCGAAGGGTTGGGACAGGTGACTTTAATCCTATATGTGACTCCAATCTGTATCAGAGACTGATAAAGCTGATGCTTTTTGGAATATTCCAACTTTCTGCAGTATGTTTGCTAGAGCTGATTGCTGTGTTATACACTTTCTGGATGACATACATGCTTTATCATTAAAATCACTGAATAGGTGATTAGATTCCAACATTCTTCAAAATCCTATTTATTTCTCTAGGAAAATGTGCCCCACTTTACTAGATTTTTGTGAGTTTAAATACATATCTTTGTACAGTTCAGCTCTTTTAATAGTAGGTTTAGAACTAAAAGCAATCACCTCCCACTTGAATGAGATATCCCATTTGAATTGTTCCCTAAGAATAAGGCATTAGGCCAATCAGAAGGCACACAGGTGTGATGCAGATTCAATAATTCTCCTACTTCAGACCTTTTTGGTGTTTCATCAAATCTTTCACTCCCTCAAGACTCCAGTGCAATGCAATCAAGTAAAACTTGCACAAAGGGTTCAACGTTTATGCTGGGTGTAAACTGGTTTTAATGAAGGTGTGAAAAATGATAATATTAAGTCTGTTGACTAAGTGACAATAATACAGTTCGAGGGAGCAATTGGGTCCACTCATAATTCTGGTGTTCTAAAGCCCAGTGGTGCCCAAATAAGCGTTCTCAAACAAGACATTCTGCTTTGGCCTACATTGAACCGTATGCCGCTCCTTGTGTTGGTCGATCATTGTTTCTGTTTGTCGCGTTGTTCGCCCTCCATAAATCATATTGCAGAAACAACAGATGCAATACATCACTCTGGTCGAGTTACAGTTTGTTAGTGATTTCAGGGTGTAATTTATCTGGTTGTGGCTGAACACAAGAAGGGTGTTACACCATGTTGGATTACTATATAAGTTTCTAATTAGCTTTCCATCATGTTTGATAGACAAGTCAAGAACAATTATGGATTTATTAAACTACGTAAATACAAGACCAGATAGTGTTGTGTATAGATATGTGACAAAAGACTGCAGAGGCCCTAGGGAATTAGTCCAGATCATGAAGATGTCATCAACATATCTTTTCCACCAGTGTATGTGGCTCAAATAGGTAGTGTTGGAAAGTGGATTATTGGTAAGGGCAGGTAGGTACCTACACTTTCCAATAGGCCACTAACCCCCATTTAGGTCCAGTTAGGTCTCAATAAATTAAACCCAGCTCATCCCTTGGTAGCTTGGCAACAAGCAACAAGGCTTAACTAAGGAGACAAGAGTGTAAAGCTTTTGAAAATCACAAAACAGTAAATAAGTAAAACACAATAAAAATCCAACACCAATTTATAAAAATAGATTATATTTGTATTTTTAAAATGACACCAAAACGATTAAAACTGGCTCATAGAAACTATAGGCCCCAATCTAGTCATCTGGTCGCATTAGACCAGGGCAAAGTGAGGCCAACCATGATGGAGCCCTGCTCAGCTACTGCAAGCAGGAGGCCTCGGTCAGAAGTTTACCTTCGGATTTTCTTCAGCAGGAAGTCACCAATCTGATCCTATCTCCATGGAGTCCTCTTCGGATACGCGTTGCAGGAGACATCGGTCAAGAATTCTACCTTTGGACTTAGACGATTTTTCAGAACAGAAATCTTCATCTGGGCCAAAGCTGAATCTTGATCCGACATCCCTGGAACCCTCCTTGGATACGCTGCGTGGGAAGTCCCGGTCAACTTTTTTTACGTTCGGACTGTGTCACTTTTGGAGCTTTTTCCTTCTGACAGGGGTCGACCCTCCTCAGCAAGTCGATTTTGATTCAGTGTCATCGGATTACCTTTCTAGGAGCCCCTGATGAAATCCTGGAAGTATGGGGCTCTGGAGCTTTTTAGCTGGACGAACCTGCAAGTCAGACCAGGTCGCGGTTGAGGTAAGCCGGCTTGACTCACCACGGTAGGTTGGGCCCTTTATGGAGCTTTTTTCCAAAAGTTCTCCAAACTTCTGGATCTTCGTCCAAAAGGTCTTTGAAGGTCCTTTAGAAGTCCACATCTCACCCCAAAGTTCCAGAAGCTCTGAGTTGCTCTTTGAAGGTTAGGACTCCAATTCCCAGAATGCACCTGGTTCAAATCCAAAAATGACCACTACACACTGGTCAGTTCCTTCAGGTTTTGAGGCAGGGGACTCTGGTTAGCTATTTTTCACCTGTAGCAAGCAGGGAGTCCCTTCTTGAACCAGTTGAAGACAGGCAAAGTCCTTTTAGTGGTGAAGCCCAAGTGTGCAGCTGGTGTAGCCCTTCAGAGTGCAGTGTCCAGGTGCAGGTCATGGGTCCAGCAGGGCAGTCTTCTTTATTCTGTCAGCGTTCCTTCTAGGGATCTGAGGTGTGAGTGCAGCTCTGCCAAATGTATCCTTGCTCCTGGGGTGAAAAGCAGGGGGAGGCAGCTGTCCAATCAGAAGCAAGCCACTACCCTCTTGGATGACCACTTCCTGGGAAGTGTGGCAAAATCAATCCCAGGGAGCAACATTCCTTAAAAATCCTAAATTTCAGAAACTGAATTTCTGAGGTTATATCTGTCTGAGCCCACCCACTGGTGTGGCTAAAAATCCTTAACACACCCCTCTCCTGCCTTCTCCTAATCTAATCAAGAAGGCACCTGGTTGTCTGTGTTTGCAGGATATGGGGAGGCCCTCAGGTGCTCCAAATGTCCTTCCCTCCTTTGAAGACCAGTTTGGCTGCTCTCCCCCCATCATGTTTCATCATCTGCTGAGGCAGATCTCCTTCCCCAGATACTTCCTTTGTGTTCAGCCCAGGCCACTTTACTCCTCATCAAGACAGCCTGGCCAGGCTGCCAGAGGCTGGCCAATCAGAGAAGGGCTCTACAGAGCTGAAGCTGGCAACTTTCAGGTAGAATTTTAAAACCCTTTCCCTGAACTAGTTATAATAAATCCAACAAAGGCAAGTTATGGGATCTATTTTAATGTTTAATTTGACACCAAACTTGAAGTATCTTGCTCCTATGGGGACTTTATTAATTAAAATATAATCTCCCCATTTTAGCCTATGGAGCCCATTGACTACAGTGAGGGGAAAAGGAATTTGGCAATTTTACCTTACCAGGGCTTATAAAAACAATATTTATAAGGTCCCTGCTTATCGTTACATGGCACCCAGCCCTAGAAGCACTTAGGGCACACCTTAGGGGTGACTGTGTAAAAATAAGGTAGTTTAAGACTTTGCAAGTACTTAATTCCAAAGTCGAATCTGAAGGCAGGCCTGCCTTCAAAATGACACTGGGAACCTCAGCAGTACACCTATGGGTGCACCACCTATGCTGGGGTCCCTAAACCTACATGCCCTACCATGTACATGAGACTTATAGGTAGGTTGATATAGCCAATAATAATTAGCCTAATTTGCATACTCATTTTACACAGAGCACAGGCCCTGGGACATGTTAGCAGTAAGCGTGTTAGTCAAGCCAAACTTGATAAAAATCTTTCTGTTTATCAATCAATAGTAAATATAAACATGTGGCAGCTTGACACCGTTCTGAAATATTACTAGCATTTAAGCTGTATGTCAGGGAATCCCTGTGGTCTTCTGACCCGTGTTTTTTAATGTTTATTCCTTCTCTATTCATCTCAAACACAACTGACCAACATGTGTTTCGCATCCTGTACAATGATATGTGTCACTTCATGCGGGCCAAAAGGTTTTAAGATTGTAAAGTTTTGTTATTCATGACCACTCTATTTCTTCATCAAAATTACAATTCCAGGTGAAGAGAATTTCTAGGGTTCAGGTGTGAATCTGAGGGAGAAATACTTTGGAGTACTGAATCCCGATTGTCGAGAGGCAGGTATCAGGCGGGTTGTTGTTAGAGTTTTACAGAACAATCAAAACTCATCTCATCATTGATCCTTTCCTTCCTTACACCTTCATATTTAAAGAACAGAATTACTCTTCATGTCAAAGTAGAAATTTAAATTTTGTTGAGGAAATAAAGGTTTTTATACCCAGAGCTAGTTACCCCTGTTTTCCAGCCACTCCCTCGGTCCCTCTCACATATACTATGAAAATGTATACCTACATGCGTGAACATTCCCGGTACATGTGCTGGTGATCTCTGTGCAGACAAGATATGAGTGGGGAGGTTTCTGCTTCTGGCTTAGTGAATAGCATTTTATAGTATGTGAGTATTACCACTACACGAGTACCTTATGTACCACAAAATGCAGTTTGTGATTCGGGCCCTTCGTGTTCATTGCACCTCTGGCCTCTACATTCCTGTTGTGGGCTTGCGAGGGGTAAGGTCTAGTCTTGAGAACTGATTAGTCTTCATGCTGGGAAAAAGTCATTAACAATGCAGTTCTCTTGGGTACAGCAAACTTAGACCAAGTGATTTTTCCCACTCTAGAACCCCCACTAGCACCCACACTTCACTCTCGCCGAATTGGTTAGGAATGTTCAGATGATTGATGTGTTGAAAGAATTTGCTCTGGTCCCTAAGTCTGAAGAGTCTGTACACCAACTGCCATTGATCCTCACAATTTCTTTTCTTTTCCCACAACGTTTTCTTGTAGGTAACTTTCAGGTTTAGTATCTTAAGTACAAATTCTAGTTTCTGTCCTTTTGCATTGTTGAGTTTCCCTTGTGCTTTGCGATCAGCTCTCACTCACTTCTGGGCAGGGTTCACCATCTCTCTGACAACGCATGTTAATTACAGAAAGTGGCACCATCTGGCAAGGATAGCATGTGGGTGCTGGAAAACAGGAATAAGGTATATTAGAAGTTAAGGTAAAATATTGATGAGTGAGTAGTAATTGAGTTCTATAGAATATATCACTGTGCTGTTGGGTGGCCAAGCTATAGCCGGATAAGTAGGAACCATATTGGACAGTAAAATCTAAAAGGATGATGGTCACATGACCAAGAGGCGAAGGGAGTAGTCGTCCGCCCTCAGTTAAACCAAAGAGAGCAAGGAATGTAAATATGACAGTAATTTAGTTTAATATAAAGTTAATACGAATATGTAGACAAAATTGTCACACTGGCATTGTTAAGCAACCATGAAGTTCGAGACACTCCACCACCCGTGGGCACCCGCCTGCGCCTCATCCCTGGTGCCTACTGGTAGGCATATCCTGTTGTTTCTTAAGTATTTCTTTGTGTTTGTGCATTTTTCGTTGTTCCGATTGCGTTTAGTTTTAAAAAAGCTTTTTCCGCTGCCTGCACTGTATTTTCTGCCCCATTGTGTATTTTTTGCATTGTGTCTCTGCCCCTGTGCCCCCTCTGTATTCCGTTTGCTGTTTCCTGTGTCTGCCCATTTCTGCCGGCTCTCGCCGGTCCCATTTCTCCTGCAGATACGTCCCTTGCGGCCCGCCCCCCCCTTGCACGCCCATTTGCCCTTCCCTCCCGCCTCCCAGCTGCTCCACCCTTCCACCCCGCCCTCTTGATGGCGGCCGCTGTGCCATTCCACGCCTGGACCACGCCCCGTGCCAGTCCCCCTGGCCCTCGCTGCCCCAACCCCCATAGGCAACATTACTCCTCCACCAAACTCCACGCCCTTAACCCAGGTCCACACCTTGCCTGCGCCCAAGCTAACCCCAAGCACACACACGGACCCTCCACATATCATGCATGCCATTTCTCCTGCACCCCCACAAACACCAACCACACCAACACATTCCACACAGACTCTAACATGCCACACACCAACTATAACATGCCCTGCAACAACACTAACACGCCCCGCAACAACACTAACGCACCCCACAACAACACTAACGCACCCCACAACACTAACACACTCCACAACAACACCAACGCACCCCACAAGAACACTAACACGGTCCACAACAACACCAACGCACCCCACAGCAACACCAACACGCGCCACAACACCAACTCACTCCACAACAACAACAGCCTCCGCAACCACCTTAACTGCATACTCCTAAACACCCACTCCATGCACAAGCACACCATCGAGCTCTGGGACCTGATCACAACACACTCCCCTGACATCGCCTTCCTTACGGAAACTTGGATGAACCCCTCATCTGAACCCGACATAGCCATAGCCATCCCAGAAGGCTACAAAATCTCTTGTAGAGACCGTCTAAACAAACCGGGAGGAGGTATCGCCATCATACATAAAAGCACCATCAAGATCACCACCAACACCCACGACACCCTAGACAGCGCAGAGCACCTACACTTCCTAATTCACATAAACGCCAACACCACCCTCAGAGGAACCCTCATTTACAGACCACCAGGACCCCGCCACCCTTTCTGCGACGCCATTGCTGACACCATCAGCCCCCACGCCCTCACCTCTACAGACTACATCCTCCTTGGTGACATCAACTTCCACCTGGAAAACCCTCAGGACCACAACACCACTACCCTGCTAGACAACCTCACGAACCTAGGACTCCTCACCCACACACTCAGCAGGACACATGCTAGATGCAATTTTCACCTCCAGCAACCACATAACATTCACACACACCAACTCCACTGGACCGACCACCACTGCGTCCACTTCTCCTTCACAAAACCCCCCAACCACTACCGACAGCACACCACACCATACCGTAAGTGGGACAAGATCCCCATTGAACACCTGCTCGCCAGGCTCTCATAAACTCCCCCCCTCGCCAACGACCCCAGCGTCGCCACCCACAACCTCACACAATGGATCACAACCTGCGCAGACTCTCTCACCCCTCTGAAAAGTAACAACACCACCCGCAACATCAAGACTGCCCCCTGGTTCACCACTGAACTTCAAGCCTCCAAGCTTGAATGCCGCAAGACCGAGAAAGCTTGGTGACAAGAACCCTCCATAACCAACTTCTCCACCCTCAAAACCACCATACGCAAACATCACCAACTCATCAGAACCACCAAAAGGGCTTACTACAAAGAACGCATAAATAGTGACTCACATAACAGCAAAGAACTCTTTGCAATCATCAAAGAGCTCACCAAACCCAAATCCTGCAACACCGACCCCACTCACACACAAAATCTATGAAACTCCCTCTCCAACCACTTCCACCTCAAAATTTTAGACATACACAACAGCTTCACACCACCTGCACCCACCATCACCACCACTGACACGACCTACGACACAACACCCCTCCACTCCAACCAGCTGCACACCTGGGCCCCTACCAACGATGAAGAAACCGAAACAACCATGAACTCCATCCATCCACTCGGGCTCCCCCAAGGACACCTGCCACCACCACATTTTCAACAGGGCCAGCCCAATCATCGCTCCCCAGCTCCGCTCCGTAATCAACAGCTCATTCGAGACGTCCACCTTCCAGGACTCCTGGAAGCACGCCGAAGTAACCGTACTCCTCAAAAAACCCAAAGAAGGCCTGGATGAACTCACGAACTACCGCCCCATTTCTCTTCTCCCCTTCCCCACCAAGGTCGCTGAGAAGCTAGTAAATGCCCGTCTGTCTCACTTCCTACAGGAAAACATCACATCTGACGCCTTCCAGTCTGGATTCCGCAAGAACCACAGCACTGAGACCGCCCTCATCGCCTGCACTGACAACATCAGAACCAGACTTGACAAGGGCAAGACCGTCACACTCATCCTCCTGGACCTCTCTGCAGCCTTCGGCACTGTCTGCCACCAAATCCTCCGAACACGCCTCTTCGACACAGGAATCCGACACCAGGCCCTGGACTGGCTCGCCTCCTTCCAAGCCGAAAGAACCCAGAAAGTATGCCTCCCCCCCTTCCAGTCCCCAGCAACCAAGATCATCTGCGGGGTCCCCCAAGGGCCCTCCCTCAGCCCTACCCTCTTCAACATTTACATGGCCCGGCTCCCCCACGGAATCACCATCATATCCTACGCAGACGACACCCAGCTATTCATCTCCCTCACCAGGAACCCCACCTCCGCCAAGACAAACCACCACGCCAGACTCCTCGCCACCTCCAAATGGATGACAGCAAGCCACCTCAAACTCAACTCCAACAAAACCGAAATCATCATCTTCAGCCCCAACAGGACAGTTTGGGATGACTCCTGGTGGCCCACCGCCCTAGGACCACCGCCAACACCCTCCACCCACACACGCAATCTCAGCATCGTCTTAGACTCCTCTCTCTCAATGACTCAGCAAATCAACTCTATAACTTCCTCCTGTTTCAACACCCTCTGCATGCTGCACAAGACCTTCAAATGGATCCCCATAGAAACCAGGAAAACTGTCGCCCTCTACGCTGGTGCCACAGTCAAGCTTCAACAGAAACTCCAGCGGATCCAGAACGCAGCCGCAAGGCTCATCCTGAACCTCCCATGCCACGAACACATCCCGCCCACCTCAGACCCCTTCACTGGCTACCCATCAGCAAAAGGATCTCTTTCAAAATCCTCATCCATGGCCACAAATCCCTCCACAACACCGGACCAGTCTACCTCAACGAAAGAGTGAACTTCCACATACCCACTTGTCTCCTCTGATCGGCTGATCTCACCAGAGTCCCCCGCATCCTTCGCACCACCTCTGAAGGTAGATCCTTCTCCTACCTTGCCTCCAAGACCTGGAAACCTACTCCCCACCAACCTACGCAAGACCCAGGACCTCCTGACCTTCAGAAAACACCTCAAGACATGGCTTTTTGAACAGTAATTCGGCATCTCCCCCCCCCCCCCCCCCCACAGCGCCTTGAGACCCTACCGGGTGAGTAGCGCGCTTAATAAATTTGTTGATTGATTGATTCCACTAATGCTAATTTGTCTGAACGTCATGGGCCAGACTTCCAAGAGGACCCTGGACACAAGAGTAGTATCTACTTCCAGATTCAAGGCTTTGGAGCAGGTGGATGATTGGGGGAAAGTTGTTTAGCACAGAACAGGTGGTGGGACAAGCAGTTGTGCCCTGTGAGATGTCCCTTTCAAGTAACTTTGTACTTTGAGCCTTTGGCTGTAGCAAATGTTCCCTCTTAGTCCTGGACCCCACCAGCAGCTGTTCCAGCTGAGCTCCGGGCTCCAGTAACTCTGCCCTCTGAATGCCACCCCAGAACCAGTTGCTCCCATTCTGAGCCCATGACTCCAGGGGTAATTGCCAGGGATCACAGCAAAGCCTCTGACACTAAGAGGCAATCCAAGGCAGGCACAAACAGAGCCTGGCTCAATTGTGTGGCCTAAACATATAAATATAATACATCAATTAAAGCACCTGCAGTATTTCACATTCTGTTCCCACAATAATTACATCCCATTATTTCTCTTCTAGGAGTCTGCTCAACAGATACAAAACGAAAAAGTGTGAAGGAGTCACCAAAAGCATTCTGCCAGCCTGATGATGGTAAATGTATCATAAGTATTTCTTGTAATTATACGCAAAACTCTTTCACCTTTTCCATTCCTTGCATGTGTCTGCTCAGTAAAATCCCTTCCCTAAAAGATGCATCCAGGGTCACATCTGTAAGAGAAAGCAGAGATCCAGACAAATAGCCAGTTTGAAAAGTAATCATAAGAGTGAAATGCCACATCAACAGAACAAAGCTGCGTCCTTTGGTTAGTTGGAACATAAATGCTAATTTCTATGCACTTTAGCGTTTCATTTATACAGTTTTACTCAATGGAGTCGAATGGCTGAATGAACGCATTGTACAGCTTGAACTACAGATAGACACTAATGCTAAGGCTCTGTGGGCCTCATTCCGACCCTGGCGGTCATAGACCGCCAGGGTGGAGGCCGGAGGTAGCACCGCCAACCGGCTGGCGGTGCTACATGGGCAATTCTGACCGCGGCGGTAAAGCCGCGGTCAGAAAAGGGCAACTGGCGGTTTCCCGCCGGTTTACCCCTGCCCAAGGGAATCTCAAGCAGCGCCGCCATGGGGATTCCGACCCCCTTCCCGCCATCCTGTTCCTGGCGGTTGTTACCGGCAGGAACAGGATGGCGGGAACAGGTGTCGTGGGGCCCCTGGGGGCCCCTGCAGTGCCCATGCCACTGGCATGGGCACTGCAGGGGCCCCCTAACTGGGCCCCAGACACTGAAAATCGCGACGGGTGCAACTGCACCCGTCGCACCCCTTCCACTCCGCCGGCTCCATTCGGAGCCGGCATCCTCATGGAAGGGGGTTTCCCGCTGGGCGGGCGGGCGGCCTTCTGGCGGTCGCCCGCCCGCCCAGCGGGAAACTCCGAGTTACCGCGGCGGTCTTTTGACCGCGCGGCGGTATTCTGACGGCGGGACTTTGGCGGGCGGCCTCCACCGCCCGTCAAAGTCAGAATGACCCCCTGTGTGTTTAAGGAGGTATAAAAAACACATTTGCAAATGTTGATACAAAGAAAGGTATATTACAATTGTATCGCCTCAAATGCTAAAGGTTTAAAACCTCTCTATCCCCCGGATACAAATGATACTGGAATCTCCTTCACTAGAAGGTGCATACAGCTTCATACTCAGTCGCGTCTCGCAGGAGGAAGGGGGGGCAGCGCGGAGTGACGGAGGCAGTAGCCACTAAAAAAAGTATTAATAATTTTAATAAACGTACCTGTTTCACCACACCACCACCTCACTGCTCCTCAGCTCCAGGCAAAGGCTCAGGGTCCCAGCCTGCCCTGCGTCCAATACTAACGCTGCTTTCATGCTGCTGGCAGCATGAAAGCAGCAGTAGGATTGGATGGAATGCCCTGGCTGGGCGCTCCGAGGCAGAGTGGGAGCCTCTGCCTGCTCCTTCCAATCCAGCACTGGAGCCTGAGACGGCCGGCCAAACATACATGCGCACTGAAGGGGAGTGGTGTCCACTTCCCCTTTGTCCCTGTCGTGCCCAGTGGCCCGCCCATTTTGCAGTAAAAACATAATAAACTTAGTTTATTATGTTTTTACTGTCAAGGTTTTGCAGAGCTGGCCCTGGGGGCTACGCTCCTCCACCATAGCGGAGGAGCCACCCCTGTTCATACTGCAAAACATTTGTACCTTTCGGTACCATGCCTATATCTGCGCCAATAAATCCCCTTCTGTAGATGCTCCATGTAGATTTACACCTTTAACCTACTGTCCCTTTAAATGCCATGTACATTTCATCTCCAATGAAAGCCTTTGTCTAGATACACCATGTGCATACTCAGTCTGTTGTAACCTTCTATCCCATGCCTATTTCTGCCCCACTGCACACCCGTCTCTAGAAGATGCTTATAGATTCAAACCTTTAACCTTCTGTACCTTCCAATACCACGCATACTTGGGCTCCAAGAAGTTCCCTTTTCTAAATGATGCATGAAGATACAGACTTCAAATCTCCAACATATCAAGAGAGGACTGTCTGCTAATGATAAAGTGCATGCATTTAGTGAACTTATACAAGCATATAGCTAGTACATTAGGAAGGTAAATTGTGGGAACAAGCTGTATTAAGGTTGGCCAAAAACTTTGGTGCATACTGAGTCAGGTGTTTTATGTAAGGCAGTGCTTAATTTAAGCTTGTGGTGTCCGGTGCTCGGCACTTGATTGTCAACTCCTGCCCTTGTGACAGCCTGCCATAAGGTGGTGCTGTCTGACTAATTTAGAGGTGACCACAACAACATTTAAATATGAATTCAGTATACATTAAAAATGATGATTACTGCTGCCCAAGCCATTCTCATAGCGTTGGGGGCTGGAATATTCCAAACCGTCACTCTTGCAGGAGTGTGATGGTTAGTACCTGTGTTGTTACTGTCATTGGCAGCATGGCTGGGGCAATGTGTGGTGTGAGCTGCTGTGGCCTCCTGACCAGAGCCCGGCGCTTATGTTCATATTTACAAATTAAGCACTGATGTTTTGTGAAGAATTGTGACATCTGAATATGTCAACACTAGCCACTGTAGCACAGGGTGCGATAGATTTCAAATAAAAAAGGCTGAATCTACTTCTGATGGATACTTCTAACTGCTGATTCCTCACCTCTTGAAACCTTCCAGGCACCAGCCCGGATCCTACAACTGCTGCAATAGCTCCTGTTCGCTGATAGGTGGTGCTGTCAGCCTGTTCCTCTACTCTGTTGCACTTCCTCTGGATAAGATGACACCGAGCTGCATGTAGGCGCCACCCATAAGCACTCACATCATTTCCTGTTTTTCCACTCCCTTCGATGCAGCTCTGAACCTTCATTCCCGACTGTGGCTGGTTTTGTTTCTCCCAAGCTTGTTCTAGAATGTGCTTGGGATATCGCACCTGAAGACTAAAGGTTTTAAGTCATGCTGCAATTGGCAGAAGCATCTGTCGGTCACAGATCCACATGTTTACTTTTGGTGCCTTGGCCATAAGGGAGGGCTAATCTAAGCACTGTGTCATCGAAGACAAAAAGTGTGGTCAATCCTGCTCGAAGTTCCAAGGATGCTTGGGGGACTGTTCACCACTCCTAAGTACATCTAAACTAAGATGAGATTAAAAGATGAGTTGAGGCATAAGTACAAGAAATCGAAGCTGGGTCTGACCCATCTATGCCGCTTAGGCAGAAGATATGCCAGAGCAGAAGATCCTCAAAAACGGTAGCCTGATCGGAGGACAGATGCTCATGTCCAGAACAGAATCCTACCACATCCTGTATCTAAAATATCACACATGGGCCAACAGCTTTGTGAACCCATGTGACTGTCCCAATGATAGAGACTACAATGAACTTTGTCTTTGACCAAGTTTCTCTGTAAAACAATTGTCTGCACAGCCTAAGTATCTCTCTACCATACACTTGTTAAAACACTGCACAAGCACTTTTGTACTAACCACAGAGCCCCCTTTTCAATATTATTGTAAACATTATCAATAATCTTGATAGACTTTTGTCAATCAATCAATACTTTATTTGGTTTCCAAAACCATCAAAGTACAATAAAACCATGCCAATAAGCACTATCTCAGGAAATCATAAGAGCATGACTTAGAATGCACAATTGCATATAAGTATATATAGATTTAGTACACAGTATTACAAACGGAGATAAAACAATGATATTGTTCACCCTGGGCTTGCGACACGGAGACAAAGAATAAATATGCATGGACAAGCAAAATACAGTGTAGTGCAAACATATGCTCTGATGTATAAACATATGGCCCTTGCAGGCTCCAAGGTGCCAGTAGTCACAATAATTGTAAACGTACAGACCTAGCATGAATAGCTAGTATTACTTACCTGCGGCATAAGGCATAAAGTGCATAAGCAGATAAAGTACAGAAGATACCTAGATTTGCAAACATTCAGCCCTTGCAGGTGGCGGAGTAACGTTATTTACGTACATAGAATACATAACTTTTAAATCTGAGAGCTAAAACAAAGCCTTACTCCTCTTTAACCACACACTTAGCTGGAATCAACTCATAGCAAATGCTATGTGGCTTGAAGTGTAGGTTTCTAATCCCTTAAGTGCTGCTAGATAACTCTTTGTCCCTAAATTCAGACACACGGGTTGGATCAATTTGCGATGAGCACCAAGTTAAACCGGACAGAAGAACAAAATATGTTTCTCATTTTAAGGGCCCATGCCGGAAGCAGGACATGTGCTGGGAGTCATTCCATTGCTCCACTTCTTTGTGAACGCTTTAAGTGGTAGGTCGATTAGTTCTCCTTCATCTCCCCAACGAACCTGTGCATAGTTATTTTCATGAAGGTGTGCAATAAGATTGACCAAGTTAGGAGGTACACCCATTTCTTCGAGAACACTCCATAATTTGTCTCGTGGGACAAGATCAAATGCAGCACGTAAATCAACAAAAGCATGCACAGGTTTTGTTTGTTATTTCCAATACAGAACAGTAAATCTAAATACCTGGTCAATGGTACTGATCTTTACACAGAAATCAGCTTGGAATGGAGGCATCTTTTGATGTTCCTCTGCCCAATGTAACAGCTTATCAATGACATGTCTAGCAAAGATCTTCTGCAGGTTATCTATAAGGCTGATGGGGCAATAATTTGAGAGGTCGCCACCATAAATTGGAATGATTTCAGCTCCCCTCCAAGATCCAGGAATTTCTCCACCAGCCGCAGTGTCATTACATAAGAGGTTAACATAACTGGACCAGACCTGAGGCTCAGATCTGTACAAATTCCCTAGCACCTTGTCTTCACCAGGTGCCTTTGCCAATTTATGGCGATTGATTGCATCAAGAGTATCAGATATACTGAAGCTAACAACGCTAGTCACATTTTTATGTGTGTTGCGAGTGACAGGAATGAAGCTCAAAAGGACGTAAGCCTGAAGACAAATCAACTATACCACCCGGGGCATACAAGGATGTGAAATGTGAAACTTGTCAGGCTGAATGTGATGAGAAAAAGTGTTCCTGCTTTCCAGGATTCCATCTGGGATTATATGCCAAAAAGCTTTATTATTGTTTGTTTTGGCGCCACAAAATAGATCTTCCAAATTTGTATCTTTCCAGTTGCTCTTAGCCTTCATAAGTGCCCTCTTTTAATTGCTTCTAGCCATGTCAGTTTCCAGGCATGAATGCTTTTGAACAGCCATCATCAGTAAAGAATGCCTGCTAGTTTGCAGCCAAGGTTAAAGCACGGTTTTACGTTATCACATGGTCTCTGCTGGTGCACAACCTTTTTATAACAAAAGGACCCAACGTTTATTAAACAGCTTGTCTTGGATTTCTAGGGTTGGAATTTCATCATCGAGGCAGCCTGCAAAGTCAGACGAGTATTCATAATTTTTTTATCAGAAAGCAACATACAGTTGGACAGTACTTACAGCCATGTAAGCTGTCTGTAGTTTTTAGGCATCAAAGGTAGAGGCACCTCAGTGTGATATGAGGTTGAGACTATACTAAAGAAGTCCCCAAGCAAACATGATCAAACTATTATGATCGCTATCATCACAATTAACAATTTTCATATCATCAAGTAATAGTCATACCCTTAGATCAACAAGCACATAGTCAATAATACTCCTATGTGCTACCTTGCCAAAGGTGGATGCCATCTTGTGATCTAAACGCGTATGCCATTACAGGCTCTTAAACCGCTACCCACTACAATAGCAGCTAGCTGAAGGGCAGTGTTGGAAAGGTCTACCAGTTAACAGTGAAATGTTCCTACCCTCTATTTGATATGACAGATGGTGGAAATATGGGAAACGGTTGATCACAAGGGTTTTCAAAAGACCACAGTTTTGTTAGGGAATTGGACATCTGGACACCACTCCCATTTAGACGCATCAACATGTCCATGGTGAGATGGAGGGAAGGGGGTTGTGCAACGCTGGGTGACCTATGCTCAGGGGAGGTATTCCTGACATTGGCAGAGGCATGAAGGCGTTTGGTATGCGCTAGAAATGCGGCCTATGGTTAGCAGTCAGTTTGCACTGTGTTCGAGCAATGACTCTCACTCTAGTCAGGATATGAGAGATACACACCTAGGATAACCACTGCTCAACCCCTTAGTAGCTTGGCACAAGCAGTCAAGCTTATCTCAGAGGCAATGTGTAAAGTACTTGTACCAACACTCACAGTAATACAGTGAAAACACTACAAAAGGGCTCCACGCCAGTTCAGGAAAATAGCTAACATTTATCTAAATCAAACAAGACCAAAACAACAAAAATCCAACATACACAAGAAAAGATAGGAATTTATAAGTCAAATGAGTCTTAATCCATAGAAATCAATGGATGTGTTTTTTAGGACAAAGTTCCTGGTATGCATCACAAATAAAGCTGCACGGGCAAGTGCATCGGAAAAGCAAGCAATATGCCGATTCCTTACTCGCACATGAGGCCGTGCATCGATCCTTTCTCCGCCGGACAAGTGATGCATCAATTCTTTCCTCGCAGGGAAGAGATGCATCAATTTCTAGACAAGCAGCCGCAGGTCGGTGCAGTGATGTTGCAGGTATTGATGCCCAGTGTCAAAGCGTGGAAAATCCAGACGCATGCTGAGCTGGTGATGTGTCAGGAGATTACCCATTAACTCAAACTTCCAACTTTACGCAACTCCCTCCAACAGTTTTGTGATCAGACTTTACTGATTATCTGAACCCTGCATCCACTAGGAGGAAAGGGGAATGGGAATAGAAAAAGAGAGACCGCTTCCAGATCCAGTTCCAGCCTGTGTTTCCCACTTGAAGATAGGATATTCAGAATGTGCTTCTGTAACCTGCACCTTTCTTCTTATTGGGATTTCTTTAAAGGAAGGACCTGGACTCAGGTGATAAGAACATAGATAAGTACATTCCTACTGCGCATTCAACTGTTCAGCCATTCACATTCACCCAATTCTATTGTTCTCCCAACCTGTATCTTTTGAGGGACTAGCCTCTCTCTAAGAGAACAATGTTAACTTAATGTATTCTTTTCTCCAGGAGTCAGAGGAATCTAAGGATCTCTGGAGAACAGTTCAAGGGTTCACAAATATACAATCTCCTAATGTCTTTTACAGGAAACGAAAACTCCTTCTCAAGGTTGAGTTTTCTCAATCACAGTCTCTAGGAATTAGTCTGAGCACTGAGGTTTGTCTCTAAGAATGGCAAGTCTGCAAGGTGAAGAGTTTTTGAATATATATGTACATATATATATTGGCAAGTCTGGAAATTATACAAAAGGATTCCTTAGTGCAGTTGCTTGAAGTTCTATTAAGCCAAAACAAATTCTCCTTAGAAAGCCGATAGCAAGTTGTTGGAAGAAGCAAGAAATTCAGCTTCTCCAAGAGGGAAAAAGTATCTGGTGTGGACACCGAAACAAGACAAATTAATTACTCAAAACTGGAAGAATTCTCTATAAAATAAAGCGCATCAGGAACACTGTTCATTCTCCTCAGGATGACAGAAGTGCACAGCTTCCAGAGAAAAACAGCAGGAGGAGCTTCAGCACGAGACTAAGGTAGAAACACTAGAGCGCTGACCTCACAAAAATTTGCGGCCACCATCTTGAGTGGTAGTTAAACCTGAAGAAGCTAGTTCTAAGAACAACCTCCGCAAGAGCCACTGAGCGTGAGGATGCCGCTGCAACCTATGTGGGTACAAGGAAAGGGGGAATCGTTTTTGCTGAGGGAAGAATTTAACAACAATGGAAATAGTTTTCTTGACATGATACGTCGATTTTACTGGCGATGCGTCGATTTTCAGCCATGGTGCAGGCGCTGCATCGATTTTTCTGCCACTCGGCTCCGGTGCATGGATTCTCGCCTTGGGTTCACCAGCTTTTCCTTTCAAGGGACTGGATGTGGCACCACTTGGATGGGTAGGGATCTCAGCATGAGAGCCCAGGTGCTGGCAGATGAAGTCTTTGATGGCCCTGAAACTTCAGAACAGTAGGCAAGCTCAGCCCAAGCCCTTTGAGAATCTTCACAAGAAGGATACACAGCAAAGTCCAGTCTTTGTCCTCTTTAGGGCAGAAGCAGCAATTGCAGGCCAACCCAGCAAAGCACACACTGCAAAGGAGCAGTACTCCTCCTCCAGCTCTTCAGCTCTTCTCCTTGGTAGAGGTTCCTCTTGATCCAGAAGTATTCTAACAATCTTAGGTTTTGGGTCCACTACTTATACTCATTTCTGCCTTTGAAGTAGGCAAACTTCAAAGGAAAGTATCTGTTGTTCACAAGATCCTGCCTTGCCCAGGCCTGGCCCCTAGCACACGCCAGGGGACTGGAGACTGCATTGTGTAAGGACAGGCACAGCCCTTTCAGGTGTAAGTGTCAGCTCATCCAGCCACACTTTAGCCCAGGAGACTCACCAGGATATGCAGGACACTCCTTAGTTCCCTTTGTGTCACTGTCTAGAGGGAATTCGCAAACAGCCCAACTGTCAGTCTGACCCAGGCGTGGATTCCACAGGCAGGCAGAGGCACAGAATGGTTAACCAAGAAAATACTCCCTTTCTAAAAATGTCATTTTCAAACAGACAGTCTAAAAACCAACTCTACCAAAAGATGTATTTTTAAATTGTAAGTTCAGAGACCCCAAACGCGACCCCTCTGTCTTCTCCTAATGGGAAACTGCACTTAAAAGATATTTAAAGGCAGTCCCCATGTTAACCTATGGGAGAGATAGGCCTTGCAATAGTGAACACCATATTTGGCAGTATTTCACTATCAGGACATGTGAAACACGCCAGTACATATCTTACCTTTTAAATACACTGCACCCTTTCCATGGGGCTTCCTAGGGCCTACCATAGGGGTGACTTCTATATAGTAAAAGGGTCAAATTGGCAGTAACAAACAGCACACACAGACACTGCAGTGGCAGGTCTGAGCCATGTTTACAGGGCTACTCATGTGGGTGCCACAATCAGTGCTGCAGGCCCACTAGTAGCATTTGATTTACAGGCCCTTGGCACCTCTAGCGCACTTTACTAGGAACTTACTAGTAAATCAAATATGCGAATCAGAAATAACCAATTATAATCACAATTTATAAAGAGAGCACTTGCACTTTAGCACTAGTCAGTAGTGGTAAATTGCCCAGAGTACCAAAAACCAGGAAAAACAAAGTCCAGCACACAGTCAGAAATACGTAAGCAGATGCAAAAAGACAGGGAAAACTATGCCAAGGATGCCAGGTCTAACAAGCTGGGTGGGGGACTATTCCTCCAATACGTCAAACTGATGAATACTGTGTGAGAAGTTTGGATGGACTACCCGAAAACCCCACAGGTGATGAGCACCCTTTATTTGCTGCTAATGGCTGGAATAACAAGACACATGATGGCACATCTGTATAGGACACTACTGGAGGACAAAGTATGGACGGATCCAGTTACTAGAAGGGCCAGGGAGAGTACCTTCACAATACCTCTCATTGACTCAGACTGAGAAGCGACATGCTAGTTGGACGATATCCTGCAGCACTAGATTTAAACTAGCACATTTTCACTGCCTACACCACACATACTTAACACCGATCAAACTGAGCAGAATGTACGTGGGAGAGGGGCAACTTGTCCTAGATGTCGTGTGGATGGGGCCTCACTTTTACATTTGGCATGGTATTGCCCAGGCGTACACCACTATTGGCAGTGGGCTTCGGAGCGGTTGGGGGATGTGACGGCGTTTGCCCTTGAATTGTTCCCACAGATGTGTTTGCTGGGAATAATTAGGAAACCCAGGGGAGGTAGGATGCTTTGGAAGTACCTACAACTAGCTCTGGTATTGGCAAAAAGAAGGGTGGCCATTGGGTGGTTGAGCACCAGGGAACCGCCCATCAAACTATGGTACATGGACTTTGCAGAATGGGTCGTTGCGAAGGATGTAAACACGAAAAATACCCGAAGGGACGACAAACTGGAGGAAGACTTAGAAACTTAGGCTGCACTGATGGAGAACATGTGCTTGTGATGGCAAGGGGGGGATGGGTGAAACCCACACAGGACCCAGGACTGCCGGACACCCAAGGGCAAGACATGGGGAGCACAGGAGAGGCAGAGATCGATGCCAGCATACAATGACTAAAAGAAGCTGGGAGGAAACACATGAGGGGCGAGCACAGGGAGAGTGGAGGGGGCCACATTGTGGTGATGGAGGTTAGCTGAACCTGAGCTGAAACTACTTATGAGAACCTCTGAGTGAGAGGGAACTTCAGGAAGAACTGAGAAAGTCTCAGCTGCAGTAATAGGATGAAGAAAATAGGGCCATGGAGGGACTGTACCAGTTAATGGTTTAGAGTTCACGTTGAAAAATATTTTATAGTCATACTTGGTGGAAAACTTCTAATATATATTTGTTATTGATGTGAAACCATGTTGTGCCCGATAACAGGTACTGTCTACCAAATGATGACTAATAAAAAGTAATTTTTAAAAAAAGATTTGCATATTCCACTGCTCATCCTCTATCTTGGTCAGAGCATTAATACAGGGTGAAGGCTCAAAAGAGACATTAAAGTTCTCAGTAACAATGACTATGGCCTGTTTTTGCCACAGTTCGTCAAGGAGTTCCCAAGCGGGAGAGTTGCAGTTATCGAGCGCTCATCTCACATAGGCATTGAATAGTACTGCACTCAGCCCAGAAAGGAACGTAAGACTAATACCCATCAGATCACGTGAATCAACCTTTAATAAGAAATGTGTGCAGGAGACAGTACTTTTTACTAGAATATGTAACCCTCCTACAGCACGCCCGAAGTTCCAGGGTGCTCTGGCTGTTACGTTATAAAAAGTGAAGTAATTGACGTACACTTTGTCACATACCTCTCTCAGTGCAGGATGTATTGCCTTTCCTTGTTTACACCCGCCTACACGTGTCACAAGGCCATACTTGTCCACTGGAATCACCACTGTAGATTTTAGAATACTCTCAACTTCCTCAGTAAGGTGATCAGTATCTCCCAGGGTACAGTTTGCACCAGCACTTTTTCAGGACTTTCTAGGGTTAGGTGGAGTTTTATTGGGCTTCCCGCTTCTCCATTGTTAAAATTGTTACACCAAGAGTACTTATATAAAAAACAGCACAAGTTTAAAACTGGTTTAAAACATGGCAACATAGACAGGTTCAATCAAGCATACAATTTGCAGCATCACAAAGAAATACCAGTCTATGGAAACTGGTAAGTTGTCATACGCTTGCCAAGGGATCAGTCAACAGCACAATAACTTGGTGCAAATGGACCCTGCTTCTTCCTGTTGCTGCCAGGTGCAGACAGGCCTGCTCTTGCCTGGTCTTTGCCCGGGATGCTTCCGGGTTTGTGTCCTTACGGGCACCGTCTGCTGTAGAAGGACGTCCGCGCTGCAGGGATAATGTGAGCCTTTTGAAGCGCCTCCCTGGCATGCTGTTTTAGCATCCTCCTGAGCCTGGGAGTATGCAAAGACCATACTCCACATGGAGCTCTTGATTAGATGTCTTTATTCATCTGCATGCAATCACACACTAAGGTGGTCATTATGAACATGGCGGGTTGGCCCGCCATGCCGGCGTTGGCGGGTGAAACCGCCAGCCGGCATGGCGGGCCAACCCGCCATATTATGAACACGGTGAGGGCCACCATCGGCAGCCCTCACTCACCGCCAGGCTTCATCCGTCAGGCAGCCTGGCAGCAGGTGGAAACATCATCCGACAGGGCAGCCGTGCTACCCCTCAGATAATGTTTCCGAATCCTCCAGCCTTTCCCTGGTGGGCTTCCTCGCCAGCAAAGGACTGGCAGAGGGGGTGCCCCTGCACTGCCCATGCACTTTTCATGGGCAGTGCAGGAGCCCCGGTGCAGTGCCCGTCGCGCAGGTCAGATCTGTGCAACAGGTGCAGCTGCTCCCGCCACACAGTGGCATTGGCGGCAGCTCCATGTGGAACCGCTGTCAATGTCCCGGCCATGCCTTCCTGTGGGCCAGCGGGTGGAAATAATGTTTCCACCTGCCGGCCCACAGCAAGGTTCATTATTTGGCCGGCGGGGATCCGGGTACAGTGGTGGTCAGTGTTTTGAACGCCAGCATGAACACGGCGGTTGTTACGCCTTGTTCATAATGACTACCTAAGTCACTGATTACATCATAGCTGTTATTAACCACACCCTAACACCTCCTAAAAGGTTGAGCAATCTCTCCCCTAAGTCTGCCCAGAACCGCAAGGATCCTAGTGCACCTTGTCTCATGACAATACATCTGTAAGTGCTTTCCCCGCCTCCTGCCAGGCAAGGTACTTTAGGTTTTGTGGTCCTTACCCCCACCGTCTGCTGTGGAAGCATGTCATGAATTTCTATTTCTGACTTTTCATTCTTGTGTGTGGTGTGTGAAGAAAGTATGGCTATTGTTGGACCTGGCCCATTTTGCGGGTTCATCCCCAGACTTTTTGCCTCCTTCCTCCTATTTTTGTCTGTCCTCTTGCTGTTGGCTCTAAGACTCTGAGCACTTTATCACTGCTGATCAGTGCTAAAGTGCAGTTGTTCTCCCTTCTATAGTTGGTATGATTGGCTTATACCTAATTGGCACCTTTAATTTACCTGTAAGTGCCTTGTACAGTGGTATTTCTATACCCAGGGCCTGTAAATTAAATGCTACTAGTGGGCCCGCAGCACTGTTTGCACCACCCACAGAAGTAGCCTTTCAAACCTGTCTCAGAACTGCTAGCGCTGGGCCTGCGTGTGCAGTTTACTGCCATAGGGCCCTGGCATCTAAATATACTTGCCAGGTCCAGAACTTGTCTTTTACTACATGTAAGTCACTCCTAAGGTAGGCCCTAGCTAGCCCTATTGGCAGGGTGCTGTGTATGTAGAATGCTGGACATGTGCCTGGTTGCGTGGCCTGTCCTGGTAGTGACAAACAGCCTGTTTGGTTTCTCACTGCTGTGAGTGCTGCCTTCTCATAGAATTGCATTGGAAATGCCCTGCCTTATGTCTGGGGAGTATTGTCTGATTTATGAGGGGTAGCGTAGGCATGTATGGTTGTAATGGTAGTGAGAAATGCTGCTTCTGGTGTAGGTGGATTTTTTGTTAATATTACAGAAATGCCACTTCTAGAAAGTGAGCATTTCTCTGTGCTTATTACTCTGGTGTTTTGCAGTTTGGCTCCAATCCACGCTTGGGCAGAATAGCAGTTGGTCATTGTGCATACTTTTCAGACAGCCTGTACACAGGGAGGGTGGAGGTGTCACAGAGGTGCATCTGCATTTTGAATGGTCTTCCTGGGCTGAGAGAAAGGTGAGGCTGGGCACACATGCATCTGTAAAGGCTGTGCCCTGGCCTCACACAAAGGGCTTGTTTACCACCAGCTGATGTTTGGAGCCTGTACTGGAGGAGAATGGGGCCACTCCACGAACAAGTTGTAACTAGTTGGAACCTCCTCCCTCCTTCTTTGTTAAACCACTGCAAAACTGAATATACATACAGGGTATTTTTCCCCATAATTTGGAACACTTTGGGAACACTTTGGACTTTCAACATGCTTGAAACTGGACACAAAATGCTGCTGGAGGGTCTCACCAGGAACCGCCTTGGACTGCTGCTGCTGTGCTGACCTGTGACTTGCTGGGTCACTTGGAGGAACTGCCACTGTCTACATCCCCTTTGTGCTGGCCTGCTACTGGGCCCTGCCACCCTGTGCTCCATCTTTGGTGTCTCCGAGGGGCTGGGTGCTGTGGCACCTGAGCCCCTGCAGCTGTTTTTAGCAGTACATGAGGAGTTCTGCCTGTGCTGTAACTGCTGGACCATAGCGCCTTGTGGAGCGCTTTTCCCTTGTCCATAGCGCCTTGTGAGTGCTTTATTTCTGTGCCCCCTTCACTTCGTAAGCGCTAGCCGACGTCCTAAAATCACCGCTGCAACCCGGGCATTGCTGAAACCAGAGAGCGTGGAAAACACGCTGTCCAGCTTGCCCCCCGTGGAGCAAGGAGAAGAAGGACAAAGGGAGCACGATGTTGTTGTGCCCCTAGGGGACTGGGCCGCTGTAAGGAGTGCCCCTGGGGCACAAGCAGGCTTTCACTTCTGGTGCCTTTCACCGCTGCGGCCCGGCATGTATGAAGCCAGAAACGTGCGGTCTCCCCCGATGACAGGGAAGTGGTTCGTGGTGCCCCCAGACTAGGAGGGGGCACTGGAGAAGCAGGACATGGGTGGCAAGGATGAGTCCCTCCCCCCGGTCACTGCACTAGGAGTGTGAGGCTCCAAGTGTTGCCTTTGGGGGTCTGTGGCCGAGAGGGAAGCCTCATCAGAGGCTCCCCATGCAGCTGGGCCCCGTTTCTTGCTGTTCCTCTGTACCCTCCCAACCCCCCAGTTTATTTTTATATAACTTGGTGTTGTGTTTCCTTTGTGGTGGGGATAGTACTTCACGTGTGTTGTGTGTGTTGTGCAAACGCCTTACACATTGCCTCTGGGATAGGCCTGACTGCTCATGCCAAGCTACCAAGGGGGTAATCAGGGGTTATCTTGGGTGTGTAACTCCCTCTCCCTGACTAGAGCGGGTGGGTTCTGCCTGGCTTAGGTGCATACCCTAGCCAACCAGAAACCCCATTTCTGACACATATGTTTTTCTTCTTATATTTAAAGTGAATCCAACAGAACCATGCTTGTAATATATCAGGTAGAGCACGGGTTCTAAGGAATACAGGGTTACCCCATGGTAGATACAATTCTTCGGATGGTAAGCATGTTGCAGTCAGGGGCCTGATAGGATTGTAGACTGATTACACTACTTTCCTCTACCAGGGCCTGCCCTAATGCTTGTCACTTAAGCTACCGGTTATTCAAAACACTGTAGCTCAGTTTCCTAACAAGCAGCTCGTTCAGTTTAAAGTACTATTTATTATTCTTGGGGCATTATTGAATAAGACTCCAGCTTTTATCGTAAGGTGTTTTCATAGATATAACCTTACCAGGCCCTTGTGATCCTCTGCAACTAATCTCCTACTAATCCTTTTGTAAACAGGAGGTCCCCTGCAGCCACTGACAGGCTCTGGAATACCTCTCTTGTTCACCTGCTCTTAGAAATATCTACACCTTTAAGCCATTGTTTCTTCAGGAATTTACTTGCCAATAAAAACGTAACCCTTTAGTTTGGTCGCTGCTTACACAGTTGACATCAAGACCCTTGGTGATAGCACACTTAATAAATGGAATATTACATAACAACCTATTTCATACCAAACCCACAAATTTGATCCTGTACCAAGCAAAAGACATACCACCTTCCCCTTTTTCTCACTCCTGATCAGTAGGCTCGCCCCCAGTTGTCAACACATTAGGTGTCACTGAAGCACCATGGTTTGCCCATGTCACTTCTCAACCACTTCAGGAGAAAACGACAGTAGGACTGCTTGTTTAGAAGTCAGAAAATCTGGGATACCCAAGCCCCATCTCTTGTATGATGGACACTTTGTAAGTTACTCTAGACCTCCTCAATTGTTGCACTCTGGACTTGTTATAGTGATATTTTGTGGCATATACATAACTTTTGTAATTGGTAAGGGAAGTTCAGGAGCGCTGTCATTTTCACTGAGGTGTCTCTTTCCACTCTTCATTATCATTTATCTTCTGCACTCACAGTGATATGTACAGAGCAAACAAAGCAGCAAAAAGGCAACCTTGCGTCATGCCCATGTAAATAAGGACACCTGGTGAAGCTTCACCTACAATAGAAACAGTCCAGCCTGAACTTCCAGGCCAGCTCCTCCGTGCCAGGATCACAAGCAACCCGATACCAGTTTCACCCTTATTAGGACTCATCAGTAGGGCATACCTTGTTTCCAGTGGCACAGTCCCCATGATAACCAATTGGGGGTTGTCAATACCGATTTCTTTGTGACTGGGTCCAAACTGAAGTGGCATGGTGTGCACATTAATGACACACTAGGTAGGATGCTTCCCTGAGTAATTACCAGTGGCTGAAATTAATGTAAACATTCCATCCATCCTTTTTTGTGTACTATCCCACAGTGCGGTAGGTATGCCAAGATGTGGGTTCCGTGCACACTGGAACCAAGCTATACCGACTAATGAGCTCTAATAATGGCAAATCTGATATTGGGATGCTTTTTGTTCCAGTTCAGGGAGGACCTGGCCTTGCAGTTCAGGTTGGAAAAACGTCTAATTTCTCTCATGTATGGGCTGTATAAGTACAGGTAACCAGAAAAAAGTAGCCAGGCACAGGGGTAAGCTGTGTACAAAAGTTAAGTCTGCTGAGAGACAGTGGGCTTGTTTGAGTATGTGTTTTTGAGCATATGGATGTGTGTGTTTTGAGCATGTTTGCCTACTTGATTTGGTTAATTGAAGTTGAGTTAGTGAAGAATTTCTCACTGAAGGGTTAGCCAGCCAGGGATGTGGAATTCCTATCGCCCGAAGCCCAGGACATATTGGGCCTGATTACAACTTTGGAGGAGGTGTTAATCCGTCCCAAATGTGACAGATATACCACCAGCGGTATTACGAATTCCATAGGATATAATGGACTCGTAATATGGCTGGTGGTATATCCGTCACAAACGGATTAACACCTTCCTCCAAAGTTGTAATCAGGCCCATTGTTTGGGGTCAAGGGCAACAAGACCCAAACCCTGCAGCACAAACACTTTGGCTGCCAGTTTACAGAGAAGGGAACTGTCTACAGTTGAGGTAATATGTGTGTCCGTAAGTTAATGTTGTTCGAACTTGTATTTATGGTTCGTTAATGAAAAGCCTTCATTCTTAGGGTGAGTGCTGTAAATAAACGTTTTAAGGTCACAGTGCACTACTGACAGTGATTCCAGTAAAAAATAAAAAGTGTACTCACGTTTGAAAAGTTTAACAATATGAGGCTACGTATGACGCTCCCAGAGTGCTCTCTGATTAGATGCAAATGTTTGCTGCAGAAGCTTACAAGCAAGTGTGATGATTCTTTGCTTTGAAAATAAAATGTTCCGAAAAAAAGTAGATAAAAAAAATGTTTTGCTACTAGGAAATTTTAGGTGCTATTTCTTTGAAGTGTCATCTAGTAAAATGTGTCTGATGCATGCTAGTATTTCCAAAAAATATTCCTAATGGAAAATCAATGTAACCATTTTCAACAAGATTATGGGAAGCATGAAAATAAACAAGCACGGGCAAAGCCAACCGATCCAACATTTGTTTGTGAGTCTTTTGGTTTCATTAATGTGTGTCTTGATTTTCGCATGGCTTTTGTAACAATATTGTTGTGGGAACTGCCAGGCACTCACCATTGTAACAAACACTGTCAAAAAGAAAAAAAGTTTTTGGTGTCAAAAAGCACACATTGCCATCAGTGGCGTAACAAAGGACCCGCAGTCCCCTCCATGGTGCCCCTTCAGCGCAGCACCTGCTCTGAGTGAGTCTGAAAGGGGGTGGGGTGGCCCTCCATGTTCTTTCAAGGGGTGCCTCCTCCAAAGTGCTCCTTATGGAAGCGCAGAATGTGATCGCTCAGAGTAAAGCCAGTCGATAGAACAATAATAGAAGTTTAATTAAAACAAAATGTCTTTGTTAATGCCAGACATAATTAGGGACCCAATTCTTAAAGAAAGTCACAAAAGTGCACCCATGGTATATGTCTTTGAATTAGTGGCTTTCGTGAATTCACAAGAACTTACAGAAGTAGACCAGGACATTGTACTCCTAGAAAATATTTGTGAAAAAAATTATAGCTTGAGCAAATATGCATGTGTAGATTTGCTCATGTGAAAATCTGTTGAGCGTTTATAAGTTCACTTTCCCTCCAAACACTATTTTCCCAACCCTGGAAGAACTTCTACTTCTGCCGTTGTCAAGAGTAAAGAGCTGGTGAAAATCTGTAAGACATGCAAGTTAGTAAGTTTGCAGACTCAAAGGCATTCCCAGTCCTGGAACTATTGCTTACTACTTCCTCTAGCCCAGTATGTAGATCTGCAGAAAAGTGGAAAAATAAGGAAATTGCTATAGTAGGGATTGAAATTGCAAGTATTCAAGCCCTACTGTAGTAGTAGCCCTGACATAATCAGAGAGGCTATTATTACAGCTCTTACATAATAAGATTGCTGCCATACTTTGTCACCACATTACATGACACCAAAGGGACACATAGATTTTTTTACAGGACAAGTAGATTTAAGAAGCAGCTTGTCCCATGGACAAGTATATATTTTATTAAATTCCACACCCCTGGCAGCTCTGGGTGATGGGCACTGGTCTGGCCTCCCCAATGTGGGAAGAGATAAGAACCGTCCAGAACAAATGGGACACAATGAAGACCCCACGGTTGAAGGGATCCTCACAGTTTGTATTTATTACTGTACTACCATTCGGTACTGTTCTTTTCTGATTGAACAAGCAAAAGTGTTGGACTTTGAACTATTTCCTGAGGTGTAAACCCTCCTATGTACACTACTTGTGATGCAATGTTAGGCTGTAGGTTGTATGTATTTTCAAATACTTTGGACTGGAATAAAGTGCTGAACTAAGTATTTTACTGCATCCTGTAAGTTGTAGATACATCACAATTGTGTACTATCAGTTGGTAATTGAAAATGTTGTTTTCCTGTTTTACAGATGAACCTGGTGGGGGCTGCCATCTTTGAAATAAACAAGGAAGCTGCAGCTCTTAATGCATCATTCTTGCTTCAGTGTCATTAATATTAATATTACCTTCAGAATGCTTATGGATTTGATTATGTATGTTAAGTGCTATAGTAATTTATTATTGCAGTACATAACCTACCAATTGGTTTTCAGGCAGGACGATTCGTGCAGGTAACACAAGAATCTGGGCTGACACCTTTCATAATCCCAGGAAGAAGCTCCAACATTGTATCACTTCTTAGGAAGCCACCCTTTGGCATTCCAGGAGGAAGCTCCAACATAATATCTCTTTTTAGAAAGCCAACCTTCTGTATTCCAGGAGGAACCCTTCTGACCAAAACCCCACCCACCCACACACCAGAGGCCTCAGGTCTCCAATTGAGAGCCAAACATTGAGGCATTTTGGTTAATCCACCTGGATCGGTACAGACTAACATTCACTCCAGTGTGGCTGACGGTTTCCCATATGATCACATGACCGACTGTCACATGATCTATGGGCATTTGCTATTTCATACATGCTTGTTTCACAACTTGGGATTTTTCGGGCACTCACAGTTACCTGCTGGCTTCCTCGGAAATACTTCTTCTAAGGTAAACTTCCTTGTGGCCCATGCATCCTTGGGGTATGATAATTTTAGATTACGCACATACTTTCCACTTCTGTTGCACGCTTGTTTTTTTTAGTTACCATGGTTAACTGTGGTTGCACATTTTTCTTTGCATCATTGAATACCTCACACTGGGGCACTTGGCTTACTATCTAAATTTAAGTATGCATGTGTTCTCTAATTCCCGCTCCCCAGCTCACCTGATTGATGGATGTTGCAGATTTAGTTTTTTGGGTTTGAGGTTTGCATAAGTGCTAAGTCTTATACCAACAACTTGCATTCATGAGGTTTTGTGATTCTGATAGAAATTAACTCCTCACGCATGATAAAACATTACCTTCATGGGAGCAGAGTCTTCACTTTAACACATAGGTCCTCCAACTTGTCAAACTGGGCTATGCCCTCCCATTTCTTTCTAGCCTGGCGCACCCTCCACATCCATATGGATGGCTGGCAGAGGAACACATGTCTGATTTGCTGCAGGAAGTGTAGGCATTTTTGGCTAAAGGAGCCACAGAGAGGGTTATGACCTCAGAAGTAGAATCAGGGTGCTATTCCGTTGTGCCGATAAAGGACAGAGACCGTCGTCCCATTTTAGATCTCTGCCTTCCCATCTTTCTACAGAAAGACAAATTTAAGATGCTCACAATAGCCCAGGTTTTGCCTATCCTAGATCCCGTAGACTGGCTGTTATTTAGAGGTGGACCTGCAGGATGCAAATTTCCATATTCTCCTTCTACAGGCCTACAGGTGTTATGGCAGTGGCCCAGGAGCATTTTCAGTGTGTGGTGCATCCCTTGGCTTTCTCAGTGCCCCCCAGATGTTCAAGAAGGTTATGGTGGTGGTCGCAGCACACCTTTTATGTAACAGTCCTCCCATACCTCAACAACTGGCTATTGAAGCCTCTGTCCTGGATCTCAATGAGGATGGCACTGAGGCTGCTGGGACTATTGGCCTTCTAAAGCCCGACAATAAACCACACCAGATGGGATATTCTGGCTCTGTAGTGGGACCAGATCCAGAAGTCCCAGTGGGATCAGCACCAGGGGAACATACCCAGGTGCTTTCTAGGGTTCAAAGGAGACTGCAAGAGATCTGCATTGATATACCACAACTGGGCCAGTGCTTCTCCTTAACCCACCCAGCGCTGACGGTTGGGATGGGTGCATCATTACTGGGCTGGGGAGGCCACCAGGGAAAGAAAGAGTTCACAGAATTCTGATATTCGGTGCAAACCCTCCTCCACATCCATTCGTTGGAGTTGCAGCAATGTCCTTGGTTTGGAAGTCCTTTCTACCATCCAACAAGGGGAGGCTAGCACAGGTTCTCACCAATAACACTACCAACATGTGGTACTTCAACATGCAGGCTGGAGTGGGGTCTTGTCTGCTATGCCAGAAGGCTCTGCATCTGTGGAAGTGCCTGACCCACATGGGCATTTCTCGGGTTGTAAACTACAAGGCAGGATCTCTAAACTCCAGGGTGGATAACCCCAATTGCCTGTTACACCCAGAGGTGGATCAGGGCATCTTCCAGCAATGGGGAGAACCCTAGCTAAGTGTTTTCGCTACCTCTGAGATTGTGCAATGTCTGAATTTTTGTATACTAGAATTCCCAAAAAGGCTCTTGTAGATTAATTTTGCCTAGCGTGGAGCTTGGGACTCCTGTATGATTTTCTGCCTCTACCTTCTTGGGTAGACTTAAGAAGAGGATCAATACTGACTGGGCCAAGTCATCCTAGTTACTCCACATTGGGTCAGGAGGGTGTGCTATTCAGAACGTCTTGGCCTCAGCATCTGTCCTCTGATCAGGCTTCCACTTCTGGATAATCTACTATTGCAGCAACAGGACATATCCCACACCTGGGTCTCCGCACTCTGCAACTCCATGCCTAGTGAATGAGCAGCAAAAGCTAGTCTACTTCAGTCTTCTTACTAAAAAGGTTGACATTATTGTGGCAGCCAGATTGCCATCTATGAAATCGGTGTACACCAACTGCTGGGACAAGTTTATGGCTTAGTGTGGCATCCATCAGACTGATCCATGACAAGCTAAGCTGTAAGAAGTGTTGTTGTTTTGCTGTTGGGCACTGTTGTTTTTCACATTTCTAATGTGCACCCCATTTCAACCAAACCACAGTTGTCCACTATGTCTCTTGACCCAGAAAAGAGTCTTTCTGGTTGCAATAACATCAGCTCATCCTGTGAGTGAGCGCAGGCATTTTTGGTTCAGCCACCTCACACAACATTCTTTCCAGACAGACTTGCATTGAGAACTCGAGCAAAATTTCTGCTGAAGGTAGAAACACCTTTCCATGTCAGGCACGCTATCACCCTTCTGCGTTTCTTTGCCACGCTCATTCCTCAAAAGAGGAGAGATGCCATTTGAATCCCTGGAGAGCGATCAGTGTAGAGCCATAAGCTCTAATTTGATTATAGCAAGAACCATTGGGTGGACGATGAGCTCTGTGGGTTTCTCTGAAACAAAGAAAGGCAAGGCAGTGCAAAAAAGAACTGTTCCTATGTGGGTGGTCCTCTGCATAACAATCTGCTACACGCTAGTTAATAAACTACTGTCTGAAGGATCAAGGGTTCATTCCACTTGAGGCAAGACTGCTACTACTCCGTGGAAATGAGCATTTTCAGACTTGCAGGACTTTTTGGTCTGAGCCATTCCACAGACTTACCATCTGAGGAGGTACTGCTTTGGTATCTGTTGAGAAGTGAAAGAATCTGGGGTGAGAAATATCCATAGGATCAGTTACTCTTTCTGGTAGATACTCCTCCTAACAGCAGATTCCTCACCTACCCTTCCTCTTTGTTCATCTAAAAAGATCCCACATTAGAGATCTGTTTATTGGTCAATCCACTTTCCAATGCGCTCTGCACCTGACGGTAAGGAGAAGCCTCTGAAAGTAGCTGATGTCAGGGTGCCTTGGAGGGGCTCAGATGCGATGCAGTTTGTCACTTCCAGAGCAGAACAGTGTCAGTGCAGAGTCTGACCCCTGGGGGAGTATTCACGGGGTGAGGAACCTGTGGTTAGATAGAGTATCCACCAGAAAGAATGCCACTGAAGGTAAGACATTTGTTCACTTACTCATCTTGATGGAACAGGTACCATCTTGTTCCCTCTGATACCTTTTATCCATGTCCTGTGCAGTAGATGTTACTGGGAATATCAATGGTAGATATGGTTATACTGGGTTTTGAACTGAGATAGAGTGTGACGCGGTAGATGTGATCTGTAACATCAGTACCCAGGCAGAACTGTATCTTGGGGCACTTAAGAAACATCTAGGGCAGTTAAAATAAGGAGAAGCAACAGCCCCTCATACAGTTCAGTATGAAAAAAACAACGTACTGAACCCCATAAGAATGGGCTTACAATCGGAAGCGTTGGCACAGAGGGGGCAGCATGATTGAAACTAGAACCATGCCATGCCCAGTCCTACCCTTGACAAGCCAGCAGGGGAACAGCCTGAGGCATCAAGACCATTGAAAAAAAGCATGGCATAGTACCCCGAAACACAGAATACCACCCACAATCAGAAATACTAGTCCCGGTCTCAGCATGGTCAAGGGAAGGAGTAAAGCGAGTCTTTTAGAAGTTGTCAAAGCCCAGTGCTTGTGCAGTGCACATCAGCTAAGCAGGGATGCTGATTCCCTTATACAAGACGGTGGATGGAGACCCTGAAATGCTACATGATCTGCCACTACAAAAACAAGACAAGGCAAGACGCCTGGGGTTAGCTGCAAACCTGACACCTTTGTCAAGGCCTGTTCTCTCTTGTAAAATTTGATTGGAAAAAATAATGAAAGGCAGCCTCCCTTGTGTGCACGTGCAGGAATAAGCAGCCCTTTTCGAATAGGTTTTGTAGTAAGGTTTCACATAAAACAATGAAACATGGTCATGCGTGTGATTGCATATATGTGCACAGGTGTCCATCTTTGAAACATTTTACACACGTTTCAGAGGACACTTTCAGTGAAGGCCACATCGTTGCCATCTTTACATGGTTTTAAAGCCCTTTCAAAATAAGCAATACCCCATTGCATGTGCAGTATGCGGCATACTGCAAGCGCCTCGAAGCCCCAGAAGCAGTGTCTGGGAAGCTGCCAAGCCTCACACAGTGAAAACAAGTGATAACCTTATTATATTTCTAAAGGGCCCACTGGCCCATTAGTCCCTGGCATGGAAGGGGCTCTTGTGCTAGGGCAATAGAATGGCTTCACCTGTAAAGAAGGGAGCAGATGGCTGAAGACGGCTGACTCCTGATGTGGGCTGTAATGTACATAAGAAAATATTAATGACACTGCAACAGACCAAAGGATGAAGAGCGCTGTCAAAGACCCCTGTACATATAGCTATGTATTTCATAAGCATATTGTTTTATAAATTAAACTCTTAGTAATACTAAACCCAGTGGTCACTCCCTAAGCCACACACAGCAACCAAGGGGCACAGTTCACGAGGTAGAAAGGCACTCACTGCAGAATAGATGAAATGCAGAATGGCATATTGCACCGGTTCAATAGATGACATGCAGAATGGCATATTGCACTGGTGCAATAGATGAAATGCAGAATAGCATATTGCACCGGTGCAATAGATGACATGCAGAATGGCATAGTGCACCAGTGCAATAGATGAAATGCAGAATGGCATATTGCACCGGTGCAATAGAAATGCAGAATGGTATATTGCACCAGTGCAATAGATGACATGCAGAATGGCATATTGCACCGGTGCAATAAATGAAATGCAGAATGGTATATTGCACCGGTGCAATAAATGAAATGCAGAATGGTATATTGCACCGGTGCAATAGATGACATGCAGAATGGCATAGTGCACTGGTGCAATAGATGAAATGCAGAATGGCATATTGCACCAGTGAAATAGATGACATGCAGAATGGCATATTGCACCTGTGCAATGGATGAAATGCAGAATAGCATATTGCACTGGTGCAATAGATGACATGCAGAATGGCATATTGCACCGGTGCAGTAGAAATGCAGAATGGCATATTGCACTGGTGCAATAGAAATGCAGAATGGCATATTGCACCAATGCAATAGATGACATGCAGAATGGCATATTGCACCGGTGCAACAGAGAAACTGCAGAATGGCATATTGCACCGGTGCAATAGATGAAATGCAGAATGGTATATTGCACCCGTGCAATAGATGAAATGCAGAATGGCATAGTGCACTGGTGCAACATTTAGTGTCACTATGTCCCCATGTTGTTGACACCACTCAGAGCCTGAGAACAACCCTCTCTTCCACTGTTCAGATCAGAACTGTTTGATGGACATGCATTGTGATGGCATTCACACCCAGAGCTCTTTTGAGAGAGACCAAAAACAACTGCCTCAATCTGGAAAAGGTTTTCAGTTTCGGGGAGGTGTGGAACGATGTTAACATATCGGGACCAGACATGGAAATAAGGGCCTGATTTAGAGTGTGGAGGACAGAGTGCTCTGCAGAAAATGTGATGGAATACCCTGTCCGCAAAATCATCCCCCTTCCGGCCTCATTTAGAATCAAGCAGACTGCCAGGTCTCCATTGATGAAACCCACGTCCGCTTTGTCAACGGAAACCTTCCTCTGAGAACCCGATGGAGTAGGGGCCATAGGAGGAAGGACAGAACACCGTCCACCCTACTTAGAGTGGATGGTGTAATGGCTTTTTGTCATGTCTGGACCTGGCAGTTAGGGACAGGAAATATTAATACTGACTCACACCTCCTGGGAGAAACCCCCCAGGGTGTGGGAGTCATTCGTTTTATTTTATTTTTCAATCACAAACTCACACTTTGGGAGTTTGTGTTCGAAAAAAAAAAGGATTTGAAATGTTTGTGTTGTATAGGTCCATCAAAATTGATAGCAAATGCAATCCTAACTTCTTGTACACTGAAAGGAACCACCTTTTCAACGTACAGACGTGTATGCTGGGCTGACCGAGAACTCTACGTTTGGTGGGTGGAGTGCTGTTGGGATGGCAGAGGCAATGTCCCTTGCCCTCCCAACAGACACTACTTCAGCTGCCAAACTCTAAATAGGCTCCTTAGTAAGCAGGGAGACCTTGGTCCCTATTCAGAGTTTGGTGGACGGGGTACTCTGTCGCAAACACGACTGAGTACCCTGCCCACCCCACACATTGGTCCGCCCACTTCATTTTGAGATGCGCGGACCTGGAGTATTTCATCAAGGAGCCCTCCGTGGCTCTGTCAATGGAATACTTCCTCCAACTGCCTGGTGGAGTTGGGGGGTGGAGGGGTGCGAGCAGAAGTGCATTACATTGTCTTCCCTATTTAGGGGGGATGCTGCGATGCGTGTTTTCCTGTTTCTCACCGCCAGGAAAAACCTTGCAGCGAGGGACAGGAAAAAAGCAATAATGAGCCGCACACCCCGGAAGAAAACTCCTATTGTAATTGTAATTGTAATCGTATTTATATAGCGCTTACTACCCCTGACGAGGCGTCGAAGCGCTTTTCGATGAGTAGCACGCTACTCCGGAACCCAACAAGAATTAGTGATGGATTAGTATCGTTAAATAATGATTACAGTTTTAGTAATATTATGAGTTAATTTGAGCTGCGGATATGAGAGTTTGTTAGTTAGACTGGAGTAATGGAGGGGTGGAGGAGGAAATAAATCCAGAGGTGTTAATTGGGAGTATATCCTTCATTTACTCAACCCAAAGGCCTATGGAGTAAGAGTCATTCTGTTTTGGTTTTTCTAAAACAAACTCCCACTTTGGTGTGTATCTATCAAAATCGGCAGCAAATGTAAACTTTTAAAATGGAGTTTGTTTTTTAAAAACAAAAAACTAACAACCCCCCACATCCCGGGAATTTCCTCTGAGGGTGTTGGGGGCAGAGGGAGTCATTATTGTTTTTTACGGTCTCTCACTTCGTTTTTTTTTTCAAAATTCCTGTACTTTGAAAGGAGGATCCATGCCAACTTCTTTCAATGTGCAGGGATCTCTGCTGGGTGTAATGTCCTCCAGTATCCTGACAGACAGTACTCCATCTGCCAAATCTAAATCAGGGTCTTGTGTTCCAGATGACTTGTATAATGACCTCTTATTTTTCTTCATCACACCCTTACATCTGCACTTCTTTTTCAGAGCCTCCTTATCAAGTGTAAAATGTAGATTATATTTGCAGTTGATGACTGATGTACATTACCTGGGTATTACAATGTAGATACCTGAGATCCGCCATTGTTAAACTTCTAGCTGCCTTCAGTAGGGCTAGCACATGACTACGACTTCATGTACATTAATACCTTATCTGCCCCATGGGAACAGGTATGCTATGGAATCTCATCAGTGTTACAGAATGTTATCCATGCTATGTTAATTGACCTGCCAGGCATTGTCAGTCATTAAATATTCTTCTATGCGATCGCAGATATATACAAA
The DNA here is from genome assembly GCF_031143425.1 of Pleurodeles waltl. Taxonomy (NCBI): domain Eukaryota; kingdom Metazoa; phylum Chordata; class Amphibia; order Caudata; family Salamandridae; genus Pleurodeles; species Pleurodeles waltl. The sequence goes on from NC_090446.1 coordinate 13,126,653, forward strand.
GTGAACACAAAATTATGTGCCACACTCGATCAACTTTAAGGTAAGTGACTGATCATGCATCACAAGACGTGAATTTCTCAGGGCAAGCTTCAGGTTTCTTTTTGCTAAGCTCTCTTCAATGGGGGTCTGATGGTCGACCCTGTGCAAGACAGAACAAAATCCTCACATGTCCTTAAAAAATATCTCGAGCTCTAAAGCTTTCTCAGGATGGTAATTTATTGAAGGCACTTTATATCCAACCTAGTGTTCTTAGTAAGCTATTGTGCAACCCTTCAAAGAATGGTTACAAGGGCGTTGGTGTGAATGACACAAGCAAGCCTTCTCCAATAGCTAGGATGATCTGCTGACTAAAACCACCAAGTACTTTGATTTATAGCAGGGCTTCAATTTTACATCCATTGTGTTTGGACAGTAAAGCCCTCTGCATAGTTTGGACATGTACCTCGGTATTGCTGATTTTTGCTGTCATAATGTTGTCACAGGCAAACAAAGATCATCTGGTTCACCGTGACATAGGCCTGTCTCATATATTGGAGTCTTGTTAGAATGGGAATGGCACCCAAAAGCAACACTTCTACAGTGGTGGAAGGCTACTACCTTCACCAGGAGTTAAGCAGCACAGGTGCAGTGATGGCAGCAGACCAGTGTCCAACATAGATGGTCCCGGTGAGGGAGGTGATCCTAAGACTAAATGCTAACTGACAGGTGGGTGAGTGTCATCTATTTACAGGGCTTCTTATTTTCTTTTCTCAGGGCTGTTAAACTTGATGCTAGTATGTTTGGCACAGCGGATAATCGTGATTTCGAAAGACCTGAAGGCCCGACTTTCTAGTTACAGAGAACACTGCCATACTCATAATGATCTATCGTTGAGGCCTCCACACTCAACTTTTACTGAAACTTGGAATCTACTTCGGATTTATTCTAGGAGGACCACTGTCCCTCTTAACTCCTTGAGCTGTAAAGTTTGGGTATATTGAGTGGTTCTGCATGTAATGGTGTACTAGGGTGCTGCAAATTAACATATTTTTTAATAAAATGGCCATTAAAATTGGCATCAGACATGCAGTTTTACTGCTAAATATATAATGAACACATAAAGTGTAGGAGGCTGGACTGGCTTGTAGTGAGTACCAAGGGGTACTTGCACCTTGCACCAGGCCCAGTTATCCCTTATTAGTGTATAGGGTGTCTAGCAGCTTAGGCTGATAGATAATGGTAGCTTAGCAGAGCAGCTTAGGCTGAACTAGGAGACGTGTGAAGCTACTACAGTACCACTTAGTGTCATATGCACAATATCATAAGAAAACACAATACACAGTTATACTAAAAATAAAGGTACTTTATTTTTATGACAATATGCCAAAGTATCTTAGAGTGTACCCTCAGTGAGAGGATAGGAAATATACACAAGATATATATACACAATAGCAAAAATATGCAGTATAGTCTTAGAAAACAGTGCAAACAATGTATAGTTACAATAGGATGCAATGGGGAAACATAGGGATAGGGGCAACACAAACCATATACTCCAAAAGTGGAATGCGAACCACGAATGGACCCCAAACCTATGTGACCTTGTAGAGGGTCGCTGGGACTATTAGAAAATAGTGAGAGTTAGAAAAATAACCCTCCCCAAGACCCTAAAAAGTGAGTGCAAAGTGCACTAAAGTTCCCCTAAGGACAAAGAAGTCGTTTTAGAGGAATAATGCAGGAAAGACACAAACCAGCAATGCAACAACTGTGGATTTCCAATCTAGGGTACCTGTGGAACAAGGGGACCAAGTCCAAAAGTCACAAGCAAGTCGGAGATGGGCAGATGCCCAGGAAATGCCAGCTGCGGGTGCAAAGAAGCTTCGACTGGACAGAAGAAGCTGAGGTTTCTGCAGGAACGAAAAGGGCTAGAGACTTCCCCTTTGGTGGACGGATCCCTCTCACCGTGGAGAGTCGTGCAGAAGTGTTTTCCCGCCGAAAGAACGCCAACAAGCCTTGCTAGCTGCAAATCGTGCATTTGGCGTTTTTGGACGCTGCTGGGGCCCAGGAGGGACCAGGAGGTCGCAAATTGGACCTGAAGAGAGAGGGGACGTCGAGCAAGACAAAGAGCCCTCACTGAAGCAGGTAGCACCCGGAGAAGTGCCAGAAACAGGCACTACGAGGATGCGTGAAACGGTGCTCGCCGAAGTTGCACAAAGGAGTCCCACGTCGCCGGAGACCAACTTAGAAAGTCGTGCAATGCAGGTTAGAGTGCCGTGGACCCAGGCTTGGCTGTGCACAAAGGATTTCCGCCGGAAGTGCACAGGGGCCGGAGTAGCTGCAAAGTCGCGGTTCCCAGCAATGCAGCCCAGCGAGGTGAGGCAAGGACTTACCTCCACCAAACTTGGGCTGAAGAGTCACTGGACTGTGGGGGTCACTTGGACAGAGTCGCTGGATTCGAGGGACCTCGCTCGTCGTGCTGAGAGGAGACCCAAGGGACCGGTGATGCAGCTTTTTGGTGCCTGCGGTTGCAGGGGGAAGATTCCGTCGACCCACAGGAGATTTCTTTGGAGCTTCTGGTGCAGAGAGGAGGCAGGCTACCCCCACAGCATGCACAAGCAGGAAAACAGTCGAGAAGGCGGCAGGATCAGCGTTACAGAGTTGCAGTAGTCGTCTTTGCTACTATGTTGCAGGTTTGCAGGCTTCCAGCGCGGTCAGCAGTCGATTCCTTATCAGAAGGTGAAGAGGGAGATGCAGAGGAACTCGGATGAGCTCTTGCATTCGTTATCTAAAGTTTCCCCAGAGACAGAGACCCTAAATAGCCAGAAAAGAGGGTTTGGCTACCTAGGAGAGAGGATAGGCTACTAACACCTGAAGGAGCCTATCAGCAGGAGTCTCTGACGTCACCTGGTGGCACTGGCCACTCAGAGCAGTCCAGTGTGCCAGCAGCACCTCTGTTTCCAAGATGGCAGAGGTCTGGAGCACACTGGAGGAGCTCTGGACACCTCCCAGGGGAGGTGCAGGTCAGGGGAGTGGTCACTCCCCTTTCCTTTGTCCAGTTTCGCGCCAGAGCAGGGGCTAAGGGGTCCCTGAACCGGTGTAGACTGGCTTATGCAGAATTGGGCACATATGTGCCCAAGAAAGCATTTCCAGAGGCTGGGGGAGGCTACTCCTCCCCTGCCTTCACACCATTTTCCAAAGGGAGAGGGTGTCACACCCTCTCTCAGAGGAAGTTCTTTGTTCTGCCATCCTGGGCCAGGCCTGGCTGGACCCCAGGAGGGCAGATGCCTGTCTGAGGGGTTGGCAGCAGCAGCAGCTGCAGTGAAACTCCAGGAAGGGCAGTTTGGCAGTACCAGGGTCTGTGCTACAGACCACTGGGATCATGGGATTGTGCCAACTATGCCAGGATGGCATAGAGGGGGCAATTCCATGATCATAGACATGTTACATGGCCATATTCGGAGTTACCATTGTGAAGCTACATATAGGTAGTGACCTATATGTAGTGCACGCGTGTAATGGTGTCCCCGCACTCACAAAGTTCAGGGAATTGGCTCTGAACAATGTGGGGGCACCTTGGCTAGTGCCAGGGTGCCCTCACACTAAGTAACTTTGCACCTAACCTTTACCAGGTAAAGGTTAGACATATAGGTGACTTATAAGTTACTTAAGTGCAGTGAAAAATGGCTGTGAAATAACGTGGACGTTATTTCACTCAGGCTGCAGTGGCAGGCCTGTGTAAGAATTGTCAGAGCTCCCTATGGGTGGCAAAAGAAATGCTGCAGCCCATAGGGATCTCCTGGAACCCCAATACCCTGGGTACCTCAGTACCATATACTAGGGAATTATAAGGGTGTTCCAGTAAGCCAATGTAAATTGGTAAAAATGGTCACTAGCCTGTCAGTGACAATTTGGAAAGAAATGAGAGAGCATAACCACTGAGGTTCTGGTTAGCAGAGCCTCAGTGAGACAGTTAGGCACCACACAGGGAACACATACATGCACACCTATGAGCACTGGGGCCCTGTGTGACAGGGTCCCAGTGACACATACATATAGGCCACAACCTTATGAGCACTGGGGTCCTGACTAGCAGGGTCCCAGTGACACATAACAAACATACTGAAAACATAGTGTTTTCTTTATGAGCACTGGGGCCTGGCTATCAGGATCCCAGTGAGACAGTGAAAACAGTGACAAACATCCTGACATACACTCACAAACAGGCCAAAAGTGGGGGTAACAAGGCTAGAAAGAGGCTACTTTCTCACATAAAGTGACAATAATTTTGATTTTGACCTGTTGAATCGATTTCCATCACACTTCAGAATTATAAAACGTCTCATTTGCACTTTCCTTGTTGTTGATATATGTTTAAATATTTCTTTAGTTCATTCACAGCTTTGAGATTGTTGTGTGATATAAGGTGTTTGACACCCTACAGCCTTTTCTTCCATGCTCCCCATGCCCCAGCAAGATTAATACTTGGTTCAGATTGTAGACACCAGGCACCACAGGAGAAGGAAAAATAGCCTTCACGATGTTTAAAATAATAAGCTGCAATTTGTCAGAAGAATTTGTACGACATTTGACTTCTGTCTTTGAATGAACAGCAAATGCAACAAGATAAAAGCAAAATTAAAGGCCTCATTCTCCTTTTGAGCTTCTCAAGGTGTTTTGGGGTGTGCTGTAACACCTCCCACACCCCTACTTCCAGCACCCCTGTAATGCATGTTTATTGACAGAAATAGTGCATCTGTCTAGGCTATTAAACACATAAAATCTCAGAACCTGGAACCAATTGGCAATGTGTTATTGACACTGTAGAGGAAAGATGAAAGTGTCTGATATTTTAAAAAGGTTGGTGAAAAGGTAGCGAGGCCTGCACATGCATGAAAGGCCTCTTTTAAATCTAAGGGGGAAACAAAAATGGTGCAGCTGTAAAGCGCTCCTATGCCCTCGGGCGAGAGCGCGCTCTATGGCATTGCAAAAACTACATTTTGGGTGCATTTTTGCAAAGGGTTACCATCGAATTAGATTTGATGGTAATAATTTGTAAATGCCCATTTTACATTTACAAAGTGCTTTGTACATGTGCTTAGGAAATTGCAAATAGGAAATTCCGATTTGTGATTTATTTTGGCAATCGCACAGTCCAATTCCTTTGGTGGAGAAATCGCAATCTGCGGTGCCTCTGAGGCCCTTTTGCACATAGTAAAAGGCTGGTTTGCATGTCTTAAAGGGCCAACATTTGACCTGTTGAGAAATGCAAAGGGCCTAATTCTTCAACGGGGCTCTCGGCCGCCCCCTGCCGGCCGTCACCCTGCACCGCACTAGCCACGGTGTCAGCAAGGCTCTGGCCGCCCAGAAGAGGGCGCGCGCTCGTTGGACGCTCTGCGTATGGTCACGCGCGGAGCAGCGTCTACAGAGCTCTCTGTACCCACCCTCCCTCATCCACGGGGCGGGAGTGGGTCACGCGGCGGCTCGCGCACGTGCGTCTCCGCGCCCGCCGCCGCTGCGCATGCGCAACCCACCGGCCGCGCGGAGCGTTAGATTTGGCGCGCAGCGTGGCAGCGAGCACGGCAGCGGGTGAGGCGTCTCTTCTCACCTCAGGGCTTTACCTCACTGGCGCCCGTGCGCGACGCCTCACCAGAGGCAGCCGGCGTGCCGCCTGGCCAGCGGGTTATGTTATCCGAGCGCGGCGCTGCTCTGCTTCCAAACGCGGCTCCTCGTGTGGCGCCGCCGCCGCGGCCCGGCTTTGTGACACTCTGTTGATGGCTTCCTTGCGCCGGTGCATAAAGCGTTATTGCCTGACGCTCGTTGGTGTGCTGGGGGGTTAACTGTCAGCGTCTGGTGCCACACCCTTTAACACCTTTTTATGAAGACTGGATTCCGGGCTCGTGTGACGAGTGTGCGCGCGTTGTTTTGTCCTGGGGATGTGCTGCTTCACAGGCCTCCCTGGTAACTCACGTGGCCAGCACTCCTGCTTGCACGTCCCGAACTCAGCTAAACTAGGAAGGATTTCAGCTGCTTTCTAAAGCTGAGTTCAGGTCGGTCTCGTTTATTATAAGATGGAACAGGCTTCCAGGGCTTTGGCGCCAAATATGCAAAGGAGCGGCCTCTGCATCCTGCTTGGAGGGGGGCATCGATTTGCATCGCGCCGCTGCTGAAGTGATTGTTCTGTGTCTGGTGTGATTTGTTTGTTGTGTTCTGTTTTGTTTCATCCATCCAGCATAACAGAGGTTTATGGTACTGTGCTACGTTTTACCTTTGGGCAGGGCAGTGTTCCTTATCTGTATATGAAACCATGCACTGCATCTGTAAATAGGAGCTAGCTGTTCGCAGATGTATATAACATATGATACTGTGCTTGTATGTGTGATGGAGAAGCACTATTCGCTTCATATGAAAAATAGCGTGCTGCATTTGTGATTATAACAGGAACGTGTGCTACTGAAGCATAAAAGGAAACCGAGCTCCATATGTTACAGTACAGAGTACGTTCCGCTTCACAAGTGTATAGATGTAAGGAAACTGTTTGATGAACGTGTGTGTAGAAGGGGTGGTTTGCTGCATGGGAGACTGACAGGGAACTATGCTTGTGCGTAGTGAAAAAAATACTCTTCTGCGTGTGCATGGCGGTGGAGCATGATTCTTGTGTGTGTGCATAAAACTATTCGCTGCACATCTATATAGGCGGTGGTAGTGTTGTGTAAGGGTTTATTGCCCTGCACCATGTGTTTGCCTATGTGCCATGGTAATGTGCTGCATAAGGGAATAGTGTGTGCATGTTTTTTACTGAGACAGTGCAATATATGTGTAGAATGGAATTGCACTGCATTTGAGTAAGAATTATACAGTGTAACGTATATGTTCACTAAAAGAGGTCTTGCACTGCATGTAAACATTTTGCACATTGAAGGACACTCTTTATACGGAAACCTGAAGAGAATGTGTACGTGTACTGTGTAATTTCTCTCCTTACTCCTTCATGGCTGCTTGTGTCTTTTTCTTGGGAATTGTTATCCAGTCAACGATTCTGATGGTGGTGTGGTGAAACTGTTAGTTTATTGTAATTAGCATGGCTGATTTAAATTAGGATCATAATTTCAACATTTTTCTTTTTTTAGCTGCAGATAGAGGAAGAAGGTAAATGGAAGTGCTTTAATTATATGCAGGGCAACTGGAATTATATGGCTGGAAAAGACGCAATTATGAGGCAGAGCTGACCAATTTATGTGGCAAAAAAAGTCCAGTTATGAATTTACAATCCAGATAGTTCCAACTCAAGCAAATGTGTGACCTATTGCATTTCAAATGCTTGTTCCATATTGGGATGACCACTAATGGATTTGTTTCTGCAGTGGCATGGAACAGGAAGTTTCCTCAGTTTTGCATTACACACTTCTTTCTGAATGGCTCTCTGGGAGATGCCTTGCGAATCACCTTTTCCTGTGGTCTGCTATGTACACTTCTGCTGAACTTCCTCCTTTTGCAAGTCCTGCAGACAGTACAAGATGCCTACAATGTGTGACACCAATATTTGATCCACCAAAGCATTGTTACTCAGCCCTTCTTTTGCACAGAGTAGACATGCTTTCGCAACATTCTCCACCCCAGTCCTCTGATGCTCCCCGTGTGGGGACTTGTTGATGCCAATTAGAGACCTGCATTCATCCACAAATCTGCCAATCTATCATGGGGTCCACCTTCCCTGAAAGCAATTGAAGGATCTAAAACTGATTTGATCTCAGAACTCGGGAGTGGTTGCAAATCCGTGGCGTCTCTTTATATACAAATTTGTGTTCTCCTTAATTTCTCAACAACTGCTGAATGGATTTACACCAAAACAAAAATGATAGCTTTCTGGCCTTGCTCTTACCTTTCTGCCAAATTTGGTATAATTCCGTCCCTTAATTTCAGCAGTATTGCTGTTCCAAAATCTCTATGGAAAAATTAATGGGGAAAACGTAATTTAAGGACCCCCCCCCCCTTTTCTCACCCCCAGATGGATCACCCTGAAACTTTTCAGACGGCAGCTGACATGACTGGCAAACATCTTGGGAAAGAAGTTTTGTGAAGATTCGTCAAGTGGTGCCAATAATTCTGGGTAGTTCCCAAGTTTAGTTGGAGAGCAGCTCCAGTATTGAGGGTCCTACAACACCAGTGTCAGTATAAATTTGATCACTTCAAAAAAGCAGACATTTGAGGTGAACACATTTATAGTGTCACTGTTGTAGGGTTCTCTGTACTGGAGCTGCTCTGAGTTCTCTTATCTTTGGTGTTTGACACGGATAGTCATAGTTAGGTCTACTTTTCCATAGACTGTCTTTTTTGGTTTGCAAATAACTTTGTCCTCGCTTGACGAACCTTTGTGAAACATTAAAAAAAAAGTTTTGGGGTGATCTGTCAAGGGAAGGCCAAAGAAAAGGAGGGGTGCCCCAAAACATAAAATTTCCATGCATTTTCCATAGACTACTTTACCAAATTAGGCAGAAAGCTAGATCTTGGACCGGAGAGTGTGCTTTTTGTGATTTGTTGCAAATCTGTTTAGTAGATTTTGAGAAATTAAGGATGAAAAATAAATTGTTTTGGCAATTGGGTTCATGAGAGTCCTGTGAGCCTCCCACGAAAACACAAAATAAATTGGGAGCCATGTGATTGGGCAAGAGGCCTGTTTTCCCGTGAGGGTTCACACTCTTGTGGGAATGAGAGGCTCCAGTGAGTTCTGCGAGAGTTAGCACTCTGATTGGTTTGCTGTTGGAAGGTTAGAAATGAAATGGCGGTCATTAGTAGTTACTGTGAAAAATTACAAGTATTGTGGAAATGAAGTAAAACAGCTAAGTAAGGGGTTAGTAGAAGGGCTTACTGTCCCTCTAGATTTAAATAGGGGGTGCTTTCAGAGAGAACCACTGTGAAGATTATAAATGTATGTAATTAGTATGATCTCACAGGATCTTAAATAGTAAAAATGAGTATATGAGTTCTCAGTACACTACTATTAGAAATGCATATTGTGGTCCTTGATATTGAGAGGAAGTATGTAAGAGCTAGGCACGTTGATGAGTAGAAGGTTAATTATTGTCTTAATAATAAATGTTACGATCTTGTGAGACTTAGAATTGGGAAATGTAGAAAGGAGTAGGCGACCATTCAACACACTTGTTTGCACACTTGCTACTGTAGGAAGGAGTATGACTAGAGGCAAAGTTTATCAGTCTATTATTTACACCCATTTGTTTGGCAAGAGTTGTTAGTAGAGTACAATCTCTTACTACACCCTACGATTCACACCCATTATCAGATAGAGGTGTGTTAGCAGGGATATAACAGTCCCTCTCCACTCACTACTACACACCCATCATCTGAGAGAAAGGTGTCAGCGGAGAGGTCAGTCTCTCTCAACATACTCTACTATGCACACCTGTCACCTGACAGGGCTGAAAGGACAGGCCTGTCATTCTCCACACAGTATTACATACACACCTGTCATCTGAGACCGGTCTGAAAGGAGAAGTCAGTCCCTCCCCACACCCTATTACGCACAGTCATATGAGTGAGAGGTTTCAGCAGAGAGGCCAGTCTCTCGCCATACACCCTACCATGCACACCCATAATCTGAGAAAGATCTGAAAGAAGAGTCCAGTCCCTCTCCACACCCTAATACGTACAACTGTCATCGAAGAGAGCAGTCTGACAGGAGAGACCAGTCCATCCCCAGGCATTACTACGCGCACACATCATCTGAGAGAGACGTGAAACAGGCCTGTCATCTAGATACACTACTACGCACACATTTCAGGTCTGAAAGGAAAGGCCAATCCATCAACACCCTACTATGCACACCTGTCATCTGAGAGGTTTGACAGGAGAGGGCAGTCCCTTCCAGCATACTACTACGCAAACTTGTCGTGAGAGAGGTCTGAAAGGACAGGCCTGTAGTTCTCCACACACTATTATGCATAACTGTAACCTGTGACCGGTTTGAAAAGAGAGACCAGTCCCTTCCAACACAGTACTACGCACAGCTGTCATCTGAGAGAGGTCTCCGTGGAGAGGCCAGTTTCCACACACCTTACCATGCACAATTGTCATATGAGAGAGAGGTCTGGAAGGAGAGACCAGTCCCCCCCACGCACTACTATGCACACTTATCATCTGAGACAGGTCTGAAAGGAAGGCTCAGTCCATCCACACACCCTACTACGAAACCCTGTCATCTAAGAGGTATCGGTGGAGGGGCCAGTCTCACCCCACACTGAATGGAGAGTGCAATTCTTCCTCACACCCTTCTATGCACACTTATTATCCAAGATAGTTTGGTGTAAGCTGAGAGGCTAGTCTCTCCCCACATACTATGCATGCTGATGACACTATAAAGAGTCGTTAGTGGAGCGATTAGTCACTATACCTTATTATATACACCTGATACCCTGGGGAAGCTGTCAGCAGAGAGGCTAAACTCTCCACACAGCTTATAACATGCACCCATGAGCTTAGAGAGAGGGCTCAGCTGAGAGTTTAGTGTCTCCCCTAATTCTACTGTGCACACACCCTCATTCCAGAGAGAGGCTTCGGTGAAGAGAGCAGTCCCACCACACACACTACTATGCATGTCTGTCATCTGACAGAGGTCTCATTGGAGAGGTGAATCTCTACTCAACTTACCATGTACACCTGTTACTCAAGAGAGGGCTCTCAGCGGAGTGGCCAGTCCCTGCACACACCCTACTATGCTCAGTTGTCATTGGAGAAAGAGGTTTGAAAACAAAGGATATTCATTTTTTATTCTCAAATATGCTCCCTCATTATACAACAGAGAGTTCTCAGTGGAGAGGCTAGTGCTTCCCATATACTATTGTTTCCCTAGACCTGTGTTGCTATCCCGCAAGAGTATAGTGCACGCTTTAGTGAGTGAAGCTTGCACCCTGAGGATTGTTCAGTCCCGCAAGACCAGCATGGAAAGAGTGAGCCTGCCACAAGGAGTTTTATGATCCCGCAGGACACCCATCGAAAATTAGTGGGCCTTCCATGAGATGTTTTACGATCCTATGGGAATCTTACTAGATCGTATGGGGGGGAAGTATAAAAAAAAATAAAAAATACCAAGGCTCAAACAATAGTTACCATTCTTATTACCTGGTTAAGAAATGCTGTGATATGATCGGCTGCAGAACCGGGAATAGCTCAGTTTGTTCTTGGTGCTTTGGAGGAGAAGGAAGTCTGAGTTGTGCTCAGCAGAAGTGAATTATGTGGAGCTGAAAGAGACTGGTATCTTCATCTGCATTTAAGAAAGAACCTGAAGGTCAGATATTTAATAATATATTTTATAAACTTTGTTGTGAAGTGTCAGTGTACTGTTTATTGGTAACAGAGCCTTGTAAACACAAGCGGGAATGTTGTGCTGTTGAAGGATAACTACATCTTGAAGCACAGTTTCTTTCAGGTTGGAAAGGTGTGGCAGTGACTGGACAGTTGTGCAGTTCAGCAACGCAAGCTAATTTTGCCCATCTAGGCTTTGGGAACTATAATTTATAGACATGGTGCTTTGCTGAAACATTTTTGCCACCTTGCCTGATAGCTACTTGAAACTGAACACTCTTTGGCAGGCTAAGGAGGCTAGGAGACTGGAAAAGAAGTGCTACCTGAATCAAAATCCAGTAGGCAAATAAAGCAAAAAAGGGAAGACATTGGTGCCTGCTGAGTTTGAAAAAAATATATAAATTATATAGTTGTTTGTTTAATAGTTGTTCATATAGTTTAGTTGTTGTTTTTTTTTTGTTATAATCAAAAAATGAGTTACTTTTGATTTCTTTCCTTAATACCTATTATAACTATTTTTTTTGTAGTATTACAGTACTCACCAAAAATGGCAGTTCCATCTTCAGGGACTGTAAATATGCTGCTGCATGTATATGTATCTCTGGTAGTACGCTCTCCTTTTATTCTACCGACACTTGGTAATGGAGAAGCCAATTATATTGTTATACAGCTATGGTGTCCAAAACACAGTTAAATATATACTAGAATGTTTTTATTTTTTTGGGAAGAGAGTGTGCACTAAGTGAACTGAATCATGGATGCAGCTTACTCATAGTATGTTTGGATAATTAATGAATTGCTTAGTAAACTGTTTTAACACTGAAGTTTAACCCTCTACAAAGGTGTATTGTGAAGAGTGCATGTAGACATTAAACTGAAGCATTCATAATCTAAATGGTTGTATGTTGTACACCAAAGGTTTTATGAAAGTGCACTAAATTTAACCAAAACTGTCAAATTGTGTTGTATTGTGCTCTGTAATTATATAGGATTCTGTTTCAGAAAGCAATTATACATGTCCTTCACTGCAAGAAAGACTTTGCAGAGAGATGTGTTTCTAACAAAATTGTTTTACTCTCAGCATTGAACGTGTGGAGAGGTCTCAATAGAGAGGCTATTTTGATATGAAAGTGTTTCACTGGTACTTTTTAAATGACAGAGCAGTGTTTTGCATGCAGTATTTAACGTGCTGAGGTCTCAATAGAGAGGCCTTTTGTTAGTAAAGTGTTTTACTGGTATGAGGCAGTGTTGTCATTAAAGGTGTGATAAGAGAAGGCATAGTGTTTGCATAGGTCGTTTGACATATATTATTCCCTTTAGATTGTTAGTAGACGGCTGTTTGTGAACTGAAGGAAACACTTTCAGTTTGAAAAAACGTGCTGAGACTCTTGATTCTGTTACTAATGCCCTTCACACCCACTTTTTAACCTTGTGAGGGCGGTCAGGAGAGATGCTGTACTGTTATAAATGTGAACCAATCACTCCGTATGGGCTTCTATAACAGGGAATTATTCTTTCATGAAACGGTACCACGACCAAAGTGTACCCTGTTTAAATCTAGTAGTAGAGAATCTAAAGTCTTCTACAGTAACCCTTAAGTCTCTTCAGACTAGAGATCTTGCTATCTTTAAACCCATTCATACACCATATTCTGTCAGAAAAGATACCATCCTGAAAGTGTACATTGCTCATTAAATCCTCTTACACATACTAACCTCCGAGAGACCTATTAATACAGACAGAATGTTCTCATAGAAGTGAGCCAATCACACGCTGTAAACTCTATTACAAACTAATCATTTTAAATCAAACTTAATCATCCCTCATCTCTGCTGTGGTAAAATGCATTAGTGTAGGAGCTAGTGTTTGTCTGAGGCCTCTTACACACACACACACCCCTTACTCTGTTCAAACATATTAGTAGAGACCTTGCTGTTTATAAAGCCATGTGGCACTAGAGGTTCTAGCTGTCAAAGGGCTTCTACACAAAGCAGTTGGTCACTGTTGAGCTTTCACTAATGCTACGTTTACAGGGTAGTATTAGATAGGATTAGTGTTTGAGGAAACTAACATACAGAATGTATAGCATGCTAAAATATGGTGCACACAGTCTACTACTCACTGCTTCTACAGAGTGTTTTACTCAAGTGAATCCGAGAGAGTGATCTTACTGTATTGAGCCAAACTCTATTCACTCAGGCACAACATCTTTAGAGAGGGATGAGTTTCTCAGTAAAGCGTTTCACCCCCCAACCCTCACCGTGAAGAGATAGTTCAATAGAGAGGCTATGTTGTCGTAAATACAATATTTAGCGCCTATATATTTACAAGAAAAGCCACCCCTCTCTCCTGAAAATGAACCACAAAGATTCTGTGCCCTGTCAAACTGTGCTAATACAAGGCCTAGTGTTTGCATTGATCCTTCTACATACATCCGTTATTCTTTTCAGAAATGTCAGTAGACAGATACCACTTTGTGACCTGAACCAAACACCCACTTTATTCAGAGAAACATCTGTTCAGACTTATAGATTTATTACTAAAGCCCTTCATATCAGCTGTTTAACCTGTGTAGGAATGTCAGGAGAGGTGGTGTGCTGTTACAAATATGAACCATTTACTCTATGTGATTGTGTAACAAGAAATTACTGCTTCATAAAACAGTACCACAATCAAAGTACACCCTGTTTAAATCTAGTAGGAGCGGGCTTAGTGCTTGTCTAAAACCTTCTACACTAACCCATTAGCTTTCAGAGGTATCAGTAAAGAGCATACAGCCTGTCCCATTCAATCTCCATACTCTCTCAGAAGAGACACCTTTGGGCAATGGTTAGTTACTCACTAAACTCCTTTATACCTAAGCTATCACCTCTACAGACCCATGAATAGAGTGGGAATGTTCTGATACAAGTGAGATAATAACTCTTTAGGATTATATTACAGACCTCTGATTTTACATGAAACTTTATTGTCCCTCGTATGCCCTCTGCTAAAATGTAGTAGCATAGGGTGCTACTGTTTGTGTATGGCATTTTAGATACACTCCCTTTAGTCTGTTTGAAGATATTAGTACACACCTTGCTCTGTATTAAACCATGTAGCACAGGAGGTACTAGCTCTCTGGGGACTTCTATAAAAGCTGTTGGTCTCTGTTGAGCTGTCACTTACGGAAACTGCTGTAACGGTGATATAAGATAGGATCTTTGTTACATAAAACTGTACCAAGCAAGAATGTATAGCATGCTGAAATATAGTGCACAGAGCCTACATTTTCTCTGGGTGCTTCTATAGAGACTGTTTATTCTGCTCAGAGCAATTAGAGAGAGTGGTGTGACTAGTGAACTAAGCACCCTGTTCACTCCGACACAATGGGCCTGATTACAACTTTGGAGGAGGTGTTAATCCGTCCCAAAAGTGACAGTAAAGTGACGGATATACCACCAGCCGTATTACGAGTCCATTATATCCTATGGAACTCGTAATACGGCTGGTGGTATATCCGTCACATTTGGGACGGATTAACACCTCCTCCAAAGTTGTAATCAGGCCCCATTGCTCTAGAAAAGCATTAGTTTCTCATTAAAACCTTTCCCAGTCAGCCCTCACTGTGAACTGATGTCTCAAAAGAAAGACTAGGGGCCAGATGTAGCAAAATTAAAAATTGCGACTCGCATTTTGCGAGTTGATGCGACTCGCAAAATGCGAGTCGCAATATGTAATGCAAGGAAAAAAAACATTCCGAAATTGCGACTCGCACCCGGACTCGCAACGCAGTGTCCGAGTCTGCAGATTGCTAGGTCGCTTTTTGCGAGTGTGCAAAAAACGAACTCGCAATTAGCGAGTAGGTTTCGCAAATTGCGATTACCTTGAAAATTGCTTACAGGTGCAGCAGAACACTCCAGAAACCACACCCGAACACTCTGGAAACACTTCCTGGCACATGATGATGACATCACAGCCAGGAAGTTTACAAATACACCTGGGAGGAGGGAGGACCACACCCTTTTATAACTGCTGAATTTCACACAGGACAAACAGCAGCTGCCATGGAGGGAACCCCAAGAAAGAGGAAGCTCAAATTTTCTGAGAGGGAGCTGGAGGTGCTGACAGAGGAATGCTGTCAGCACTATGATGACTTGTTTGGGAGAGCAGCCCACAATGTTCCTGAGGCCACAAAAAAACAACTCTGGCAGGACCTTCAGGACAAGATCAATTCCCTGGGGGTGAGCCATAGGACCATCGAGGACATCAAGAAGAGGTGGTATGACCTCCGCTCCCGGACCAAGGAGAGGGTGGCTGAAAGGCTCCGGGAGATGAGAGGCACAGGAGGGGGACCATCGTCTGTGCCACCACCCACACCCCTGGAAGAAAGGGTGGAAGAAACATTGGAGCAGGAGGCAGTGTCTGGATTTGGGGACCTGGACACCTCAGAGCCCAGCACATCAACCGGTGAGTACCATGTGATATGCCTATACCCCTAACAATGCCATACCCCCACCCACCATGTACACAGGGGCATGCACAACCAAAATAGCTCCATTTCAGGGTAGCAAATGCCAGAATGATGCATTATGGGAAATGTAGGCAGTTCATAGGCAAATGTTTATTAGGAAGTGTGCAATAGATAGTAGACACTGACAGTCTGTTCCCCATGTCCCACAGGTCTCCAGCAAGACACCACCAACACCCCAAGCACCCAGGCCCATGAGGACACCCCAGGACCCGCCGGCACCCCCACCTGCACGGTCAGCAGCATCCCTGCAGTAGCCACACCTGCTGCAACAATTCCGCAAGAGGCTGCCCCAGCAACAGGCAGGGAGGAGACAGGTGGAAGCACAGGGCAGCCACCGCTGCGCAGGCGTCGCAGGTCAATACCATCTGGGCTGCAGTCTGCATCCGGGCTACTTCCTCCAACCACCAGTGAGGCACATCTGCTGCGTGGTCAGCGCCTGCAGAATAGAATTTTGGGCAGAATTAGTGGTGTGCTGCACCGCTTTGTGCGAAACAACCATGCCAGCATGCAGCACCTCAACACACGGATGGACATGATCTGCAGGAACACTGGGGACCTTGCCCTTGCCATGAGGGAACTGGCGGGAGGACTACTGGCCCAGGCAGAGGGTGGGCGGCGCAGAGATCGGCAGATTATGCACAGACTGGACAGGATGGCCACATCCATCGGCAGGCTCGCCATGAATACCACAGGCCTGTCGAGGAGGACAGTTGGGCTGCAAGTGGAGATGGGCCATTTCGCTGGGGATGTGGCTAGGGGCCTGGGATGTCTCACCCACATTATCGAACTGATGGAGACACGGGAAATGTCGAGCGCCACAGGGGAAACACCCAAGGACAGTGAGGAGGGCTCAACAGTGAGCAGTGTCTCTGCCACTGACAGCAGGGTGCTCAGGAGTGGTAGGCAGAGCACCACGGAAGCAGCAGGGACCAGCCAGGCTGGCAGGAGGGGCAGAAGATCTTAGAGATCACCCTGGACCATTAAATGTGGCACATGACGTTAATGTGCCACATGACTGGTTGGCATTTTCCTGCCCATGGACAATCTATACTTGTAAATAGTCTCTTTAATACACTAATTAAACAGTTATTTTTGTTCCACTTAACAAATGGAGTTTTTGGTTAATAGGTGAGTATGGTGGGAGTTGACACGTACCGTCCAAAATATTGTGTTGCAATGTGGTCCCGTCTCAGTCTGCCTTGATTAGCTATACTCCGATCCCCATGATGGCGATGTGGTTGTTCTTGCTCTTCATCATCAGGATCTGGGTGTGCAGGGGTGAGAGGTAGCCCACGTCGGGTGGCTATGTTGTGGAGGATGGCGCATGCGACCACAATTTTGAATGCCGTAATGGGGGTGTATTGGAGGGCACCTCCACTGCGGTGGAGACATCTGAATCTTGCCTTCAGGAGTCCGAAGGTGCGCTCGATGAGGTTCCTGGTCCTCTTATGTGCACTGTTGTATTGCCTCTCTGAATCATTGCTGGGTGTTAAAAACGGAGTCATGATCCAAGGCCTGAGAGCATATGCACTGTCACCTGTTGGGCACAAAAGTACACGGTTAGGAAGTCCAGATTGTCGTGCACAGTGACCTGTGTGTATGTCTGCAAGTGTCTGTGGCTCTACCTAGGAGGTAACCGTCTCCGAATTCCCCACGTTCCAGGCGTTGATGTATCCCACTATGCCTAAAAATGTATGAGTCATGGGTACTGCCTGGAAACTTAGCTACAATGTCGGTGATGACATAATGGGCGTCACAAACAACCTGAATATTGAGTGAGTGGGTACACTTTCTGTTGCGGAAAATGTGTTCCAGATTTGCAGGGGGGCATATTTGAATGTGTGTCCCATCTACACACCCTATGACATGGGGAAAGTGGGCAATGCCGTAAAAGTCCAGCTTGGTGCTGTTCATTTCTGCCTCATTCCTTGGTAAGTATAAGAAGTGAGACATGTGCGTGACTAAGGCATCTAGGAAGGCCCTGAGGAACCTTGACACTGCACTTTGGGATACCCCACCTGCCACAGCAATGACCCCCTGATAGCTCCCTGAGGCCAAGAGGTGCAGTGAGCATAGCACTTGCACATGCGTTGGGATGGCGCAGCCACGCAGAGTCTGGTGTTCTAGCTGTGGTTTGAGTAAATCTATTAACTCTAGAATGGCTGCGCTGCTAAGGCGGTATTTGTCATAGATCTCTTCCTCAGTTTGCTGAAAAAGAGTCTGCCTTGTTCTATATATCTTCTCCTGTCTGTGGCCCCTCCTCCTCCTCTGCTGGGCTGCGTGGACTCTCCTCCTCACTGCTATCGGGTATATCTCCGCCATCTTGAGTAACCCTGATGCCTTCTGGGTCTCCTTTTATACTTTGGTAATGGTTACCACCTGCTCTGAGTTAGTGGTAAATGGGACATGCAAACTGGGCTTTTTGCGACTAGTCGCAATTTGCGAGTTGCAATTGCATAAGGTTTGCGACTCGCAAATTGCTACTTGGTATTTGCGGGTCGCAAAATGGGGTCGCAACGGATGCGACTCGCAAATGGGTCCCATCGCTTTTTGCGAGTCGGAAATGGGCTTTTTGCATCCCATTTCCGATTTTGTACTGTCGCAAATAGCGAATCGGCCCGTTTGCGACTCGCAAACGTTTGCTACATCTGGCCCTATGTTGTCATAAGAAACAAAGAAGCATTTAGCTTGTATAAACTTATAAGAAAAGGATCCTCTCTTTCCTAAAACTGAACCATAGAGAATCTGGATTTCTAAAGTGTAAAAATATATTGATCCATCTATGTAAATCTTTTGTCCTATTGAGAAGTGTCAATACACAGTTGGCGCTTTCTGATATGAACTAAACACCCTGTTCGCTATGAGAAAACATCTGTTGAGAGATATTGGGATATTATTAAATACCTTCACACACATCTTTTAACCTTTTTAGGGCTCTTGAGGCGTGATGGTGTGCTGTTGTAAATGTGAACTATTCACTCTGTGTAGGCTTACATAAGAGGGAGTTGCTGTTTCATGAAAGAGTACCACACACAGTGTAGCGTGTTTAAATCTGATTGCAGAGGACCTAGTGCTTGTCTAAAACCTTCTACTCTAACTCTTTACTTTCTTCACAGGTGTGAGTAGAGACCTTGCTCTCTGTAAACCAATTCATACACACTCAGAGGAGACACCTTTTATGTAGGGGTGAATCTTTCACTAAACGTTAACACCCAACCTATACACACCTATTTGTAAAGAGTGAGTGTTCTGATAGAAGTGACCTAATTACTCTGTTTAGGAATATATTACATACTTTGTTTTTATATCAAACTTTATTATCCTTAATCCTCACTCTCGTAAAATATAGTAGCCCAGTGGTAGTGTTTGTCTGAGACCTTTCACAGACACCTGTTACGTTCAAAATACTAGTAGGCACCTATTTATGAAGATGTGTAGCATATCAGCTACTCGTTCTGAAAGGCCTTCTACACAAAGCAGTGTCTCTTTTGAGCTGCCACTTAGCGAGACAGCTGTTCCAGGGTAATATGGGGTAGAATCACTGTTTGATGAAACTGTACCATGGAAAGTATATAGTATGTTAAAATGTAGTAATATGGAACTTTGGTTTTTGGTAATTTTTCTACACTCACTGTTGTATTAGCAACACGTCTGTTAGAAGCAGGAGTAGATATTATGTGTATTGTATCTTCTTTGTAGGGCTGAAGATGCCAACAAAGCATTTGAAGGAAAATAAGATAATTCAACAGAAGATAGGTTTGACTTGTGCATAAACCAGATTGTTTGTAAATACTATATTGTAATTGTATTGTAATAGTATTTATATAGCACTTACTGCCCCTGACCAGGCGTCAAAGTGCTTTTCGGCGAGTAGCATGCTACTCCGGAGCCCAAGAGGAATCAGTGGTAGATTAGTATAGGGAAATATGAGTTCAGTTTTAGTATTTATATGAGTTAATTTGAGCATAGGATATGTGAGTTTATTAGTTGGATTGACTAGAGTAATGGAGGGATAGAGGAGGAATGAATCCAGAAGTGTTAATTGGGAGTTCATAGCAATAGGATGAGGCTTGGGATGCGTAAAGGAGAGATGGAGGAGGGAAGAGTCTGGAAAGGGTTAGGGAGATCGTAGTAGCAGGAGGGGTTTTGGATGAGTCAAGGTGAGATAAATGAAATAATTTATTAGGGTTGTTTGGGAGATCATGGTAGTAAAGCGAGGTTTGGGTGAGCTAGATGTGGAAGAGGAGGAAGGAGCTTAGGCAGGGTTATTTTGGAGATAAAAGTAGTAGAATGGGTTTGGGATGAGTCAGAGTGGGGATGGAGGATAGATTGATAGAGACATGACGTATGGTGATGGGTAGACACAGTAAAGCTTACAAGAGTACATTTACATTCTATTTATTTATAATTTTATTTATATGTATATAAATATATACTTTTTGAATCATTATTTTACTTTATTCATTATTATTTACTTTATTTTTTCTTACTTTAATTTATTTACTTATTTATAATTTGAGTTTTATAGAATGTATTTTATTTATACACATATATATATATATATATATATAGATATATTCACATACATATACATATGTAATTGTGAATAAATATACATTCGGTAAACAGGTTTAAAGAGTGTGTAATTTATTGTTATGACATAGTATCGATACATATTTCCTAAAGAACTATACATATCTAGAATATACACATATTCAGATTAAAAATATTTATCAACACAGGCATACGCAGTCCATTGCTGTTTGAGTATGGTGGTTATGAAGGAAAGAGCCAACTCTTGAGTAGTCTTCTAAAGACAAGATAGCTACCTGTGGATCTTATATTTGGGGGTAACAAATTTTATAGTTTAGCTGCTTGAACGGAGAAGGATGTACCACCTATAGTCTTTTCCTTGTATAGTGGTGTTCTAAGGCGGGGTGCCAATCTTGAGCGGAGGTTTCTTTGTTGAATGTATTTGGTTATTCTTTTTCTGATAAAAAGCGGTCCTGTTCCATGTATAGCTTTGGGGGTGATACAAAGCAGATTGAAGGTGGTATATTGACAAACTGGAAGATAAAATGCCTGCTAGAGAAATTCAAAATTCAGAACAACTTGGAAGTTTTTCTAATTCCTCCACATCTTTAAAACCTGAATAAGAAACTATTGTAATACAAACGGTACATATATTCCAAGCCTTTGTTAGAATGGAGACTGAAAACAATTACCTCCACCTGAAATACAAAAAAAGTTTAAAAGCTAAATGTGGGAAGATGGCTCCTTGTTGCAGTTAAACCCCACTTTTTCCCTGATATTGATGCTATCTTGACTAAGAAGTGTGCTGGGACCCTGCTAACCACGCCGAAGCACAAGTGTTCTTTCACTAAGAATGTCGCATTGTTTCCACAACTGGCACACAGATATGTCCCTTGTAAAAGGTACCAGTGGTACCAAGGGCCCTGTGACCAGGGAAGGCCCCCAAGGGCTGCAGCATGTTATGCCATCCTAACGGACCCCTCACCTAACACATGCACACTGCCATTGCAAATTGTGTGTGCTGGTGGGGAGAAAAAGGCAAAGTCGACATGGCATCCCCCTCAGGATGCCATGCACACAAAATACTACCTGTGGCATAGGTAAGTCCCCCCTCTAGCAGGCCTTACAGCCCGAAAGGCAGGGTGCACTATACCACAGACGAGGGCATGCTGCATGAGCAATATGCCCCTACAGTGTCTAAGTCCATTCTTAGACATTGTAAGTACGGTGTGGCCATATTAAGTATATGGTCTGGGAGTTGTCAAAAACAAACTCCACAGTTCCATAATGGCTACACTGAATACTGGGAAGTTTGGTATCACACTTCTCAGAACAATAAACCCACACTGATGCCAGGACTTATTAAAAAATGCACACCGAGGGCATCTTAGAAGATGCCCCCTGTATTTCCCAATCCTTCAGTGCCGGACTGACTGGTCTGTGCCAGCCTGCTACCAAGACGAGTTTCTGACCCCCTGGGGTGAGAGCCTTTGTGCTCTCTGGGACCAGAAACAAAGCCTGCACTGGGTGGAGGTGCTTAACACCTCCCCCCTGCAGGAACTGTAACATCTAGCAGTGAGCCTCAAAGGCCCAGGCTTCGTGTTACAATGCTCCAGGACACTCCAGCTAGTGGAGATGTCACCTGCATACAGCCCCCACTTTTGGTGGCAAGTCCAGAGGAGATAATGAGAAAAACAAGGAGGAGTCACCTACCAGTCCGGACAGCCCTTAAGGTGTCCTGAGCTGAGGTGACCCCAGCCTTTAGAAATCCTCCATCTTGGTTTTGGAGAATTCCCCCAATAGGAATAGGGATGTGCCCCTCCCCCCCACCTTAGGGAGGAGGCACAAAGAGGGTGTAGCCACTGTCAAGGACTAGCCATTGGCTACTGCCCCCCAGACCTAAACACACCCCTAAATTTAGTATTTAGGAGCGACCCTGAACCCAGGAAATCGGACTCCTGCAACCTGAAGAAAGAAGGACTGCTGACCCGAAAGCCCTGTAGAGACGACAGAGACACCAACTGACTTGGCCCCAGCCCTACTGGCCTGTCGCCAGACTGAAGAACCTGCACAGCGACGCATCCGATGGGGACCGGCAATCTCTGAGGACTGCTCTGAACCTAAAGGACCAAGAAACTCCTGAGAACAGAGGCACTGTTCGATAACTGCAACAACTTTGTAACTTTAAAGCAACTTTCAAAGAACTCTCCCTTCCCGCCGGAAGTGTGAGACTTCACACTCTGCACCTGACGCCCCCAGCTTGAGCTCCAGAGAACTAGCACTGCAGAGAGGACTCCCAGGCGACTCTGACGACGTGGGTAACCTGAGTCGACCCCCTTGCACCCCCACAGCAATGCCTGCAGAGAGGATCCCCCTGACCGCGACTGACCTGGTAACAAGGAATCCGACTTCGACCAAGCACTGCACCCGCAGCCCCCAGGACCGAGAGGAACCACCCCACCAGTGCAGGAGTGACCAGCAGGCGGCCCTCTTCCTAGCATAGTCGGTGGGTGGCCCGAGAAGCCCCCCTGTGCTTGCATCGCCTAAGTGACCCCAGGGTCCCTCCATTGCTTTCAATAGCAAACCCGATGCCTACTTTGCACACTGCGACCGGTTGCCCCTGTGCCGCTGAAGGTGTGTTTTGTGTGCCTGTTTGTGTCCCCTTCCAGGGCTCTACAAAACCTCACTAGTCTGCTCCCCGAGGGTGCAGGTACTTACCTGCTAGCAGACTGGAACTGGAGCACACCTGTTCTCCATAGGCTCCTATGTGTTTTGGGCCCTCCTTTGACCTGTGCACCTGACCAGCCCTGTATTTCTGGTGCGGTGACTTTGGGGTTGCCTTGAACCCCCAGCGGTGGGCTGCCTTTGCCCAGGAGACTGACTGTATAAGTGCTTTACTTACCTGAGAAACCTAACCAAACTTACCTCCCCATGAACTGTTGATTTTTGTAGTGTCCACTTTTAAAATAGCTTATTGCCATTTTAACTAAAACTGTGTGTACTACTGCTTTAAATCAAAGTTCTATACTTACCTTTGTGAAGTACCTTGCATTTTATGTACTTACCTAAATTTTGAATCTTGTGGTTCTAAAATAAATTAAGAACATATATTTTTCTATATAAAAACTATTGGCCTGCAGTTAAGTCTTTGAGTGTGTGTTCCTCATTTATTGCTTGTGTGTGTACAACAAATGCTTAACACTATCCTCTGATAAGCCTACTGCTCGAACACACTACCACAAAATAGAGCATTAGTATTATCTAATTTTGCCACTATCAACCTCTAAGGGAAACCTTTGGACTCTGCACACTACCTCTCACTTTGAGATAGTATATACAGAGCCAGCTTCCTACACTAAAGTTGTGTACTTGCCTTTGAATATGAAGGATGGTATTAAAACTATAGGGGTAGCTAGAGAAGAAGAACCACTAGTGGTTTTAGTGAATGGAGTATGTAAAAGAAATTGGCAGGAACTTGCCAATACTGATAGGGTTAAGAGTGTTTTACAATATCTAAAAAATAAAATGTATTTTTATAAAGATATTGATGTAGAAGAACATGTTACCTGTCTTAGGGCAGAAAGTTCTACATCAGCTTCTTCTGTTCAATTTAAAAATGTTGCTTTAGGTGAAGCAGAAGAAATATATGAACATTACAACATTCATCCTTTACATTCCAGAGATATGGGTGATGCTTTAGAACTGTACCTAGTAAAGTAAGCACAAGGAGAACCAGTAAGTGTGTGGAAAAGAGTTTAGAAGCACAGTGGTCTCTGATGTTGTTTCGTATAGTCATTATAGTGAATGTCCACTACAGATTCCTGCATCAGAATATAGATCTAGTAGATTGTATGCTAAAGATCCCCACTTGAGGCAAAACATAGCATACGTTTTCCACCTTTTTGTTTGAGAGTGATTTCTCAGTGCTATCATATGCTGTGAGCCATTTTATGAGAACAGGTACATGGCTTAAGGACTACAAGAGTTTTTGTGGAAAAAATACATAGTAAACATGAGGTACTAGAAAGTAATTTGATGAATGCTATTGCTTGTCAATATGTAACCAATGATTATTTTTTTCCGTTGTCATGGCTAAAATGTATGTTACTGGGTGCATTCACCTGGTTTTTCACTTTGATCTGTGCAGAGTATGCTTGGGATGATCTTCACAACTTTCTCAGACAATCTAATGTAAATATGCTAGGGATTGATTTCAAGTCTGCAGGTGAAATGTGTTGCATTGATCCTGCAAATGATTGTAGGTACTTAAAACACAGTTTTGAAGCCATGCTTCATTTTATCGGCAATCAAAAGAATCCACCACTAAATGAGGTTGTGGACTTCTGGGGAAAAAAGACTACCAAGCATGAGGAGCACCACATATACATATGTTATTGTCAGTGAAAGGTGCACCAAAGTTTGGTTAAGATACTGATGAGTCAGTATTATCAGTCATTGAGCAGTGTGTAACTTGTGACATTCCAGAAGAGTCTCAGAATAGAACTCTTAGGCAACAAGTCTTGTGATTCCAATCACTTAAGTGTAGCAAATATTGTCGATGCAGATATAGATCATAAGGAAAATACTACACTAAGGGTGTCATTTTGAGTTTGACGGTGGAAAAGCCTGCCCGCCAAACTTCTGCGGTCAGGTTGCGGCCACCTTCCTGCGGGCCCCATTACAAGTACGCAGCTGGGTCAGTGGGCGGAAACAGTGTTTCCTCCCGTTGGTCCAGCTGGGAACAGCCCACAACATTGATGCCAGCTCATATTTGAGCTGGTCGCAATGTTGCGGTGCGTAGGGTGCAAAAGTGCCCAACAGTGTGACGGGGCTGTCCATGGGGGCTCCTGCACTGCCCCTGCCAAGTTCATGGGCAGTGCTGGGGCCCCCTGCACCCTGTCTCCGCCATGTAAAAGCTGGCAGAAAGGGGACTTGTAATCCCCAGTGCGGAGCTGCATGCAGCTATGCCCTAGCAGGTTAGGACCGCCAGTCCCTCCACTGGAGGGAAACTGGTGGTGCTGGCGGTCCGACCCTGGCCAAACCGCCATAATCGTAATTAGGGCCTAAGTGCCGTGTTGGATTCTTTAAGCCTGTAATCTCTAAAGGGAGCGTGAACAGTTTGTCTGCAGTCGAACATACTGTTACTTGGAAATGTCCTAAAAATGCATGTAATCTGAAAACAAGTGAGGCTTTAAAACTTATCAATGATTACAATCCATTAATTCTGTCCTTGCAGAATGGCAATATGGATATTCAGTTTGTAGCAGACAATTCTATTGCTGTATTCTATTACGGCACTTCATATATAACAAAGTCAGAAAAGAAAGGTATGGTAATAACTAGCAGAAGAGTTTTTAATTAAAAAGCTTCCCAGTTTCAGTTTAAAGATGCTCACACACGTGGACTTTGGATCATTTGCACCTTGTGACAAACTTAGGTCTTCAAGCTTATACAGGAAGTCCAAAGCAATAATTTAGGCTAGTTTAAGCATGGCATCAATACAAAAACATTTACGACTGTATCTTGCTCAGCTTGATCTAGAAAATACTGAGTTTCTTATAAGAAATATGATGGACACTTATTACCCTTATTGAAGTGTCCATCAAGAAAATGTGTTTGTATGAGATACTACAGTACTATACATACAGAAATAATATAGATGAGAACGTTGAGCAAGGAAAGGTTAGGGTGACTGGCTGTAATGTACGTTTAGTGAGCTATGCAAAACCAAGTCTCATTAATCTTTATAAATTGAGCTGTCCAGCAGAAGAGAAAAGAGAATTCTTTTACTTGCCTCTGTTGGAACTTTTTGAAGCTTGGTGTTCAGAAACTGAATTGCTAGGTGACTTTGACTGCAAGGTCTTTCAGTGCAGTCAAATATAGCATCCAATTTGAAGTGTTTCTCACATATCAGAAAATGTTAAATAATTAAATCCAGCAAAAGGAAACAGTTGCTATTGAAGTTGCAAAGGATAGCTCACAGGAGAGCCAGAGCCCAGGACCTAATAGTCAGCGTCGCATTGGCCAGCCTATCATTGAAAATGAGGCATCTACAGCTATGAGTGAAGTAGAACATGCTATGAGTGGCGTCAGGAGTAAGAGCATTTATTTAGGAAGGTTAATCTCATAGCTAAATGAAGAACAGCTAAATAGTTTTCTTCAAATAAAATCTATAGAGCATGGACTTGTAAAACATTCAAGCCCACAATTCTCTATGTTAGTAGTCAGACAGGTACAGGGAAAGGTTTTCTGATTAAAGCGCTCACTGCATTTGTTCAGAGAAACAATATCTGTGACCTATCATGTTGTGACTGGTACTGGATTAGCTGCCCTCAACATTAAAGGAATTACATTGCACAGACTACTTATGTTGCCCATGGAATATGACAACAAACTAGAATACCTAAAGTTATCTGGTAATGCTTGTCATTAGGTGTCCAAAGTCCTTGAAAGCTTTGATTATTGAGGTTACCATGGTATTTAGATACTGCTTTGGATCTAGATGCTAGCTTTTATTCAATTGAGGATTCAAGAGGTCCTCAGAACTGACTGATGTGTTATTTGGGGGTAAACACGTCCTAGATTTTGGTAACCTTCCACACTTGACCCTGGTCAAAGTTCAACCATGTTAAAAAAAAAAAAGAAAAACTGCATGAAGAAACAAAAAAGTCGTTAAGGAGTATTGGAAATATTAACATAGGGTTAAATTTCCAGTACACTGATGTGACAGAAACAAATGTGACTGGCAGCAGATCTAAAGCATGGCAATATATGAAAAACAAATC
Organism: Pleurodeles waltl; assembly: GCF_031143425.1. Taxonomy (NCBI): domain Eukaryota; kingdom Metazoa; phylum Chordata; class Amphibia; order Caudata; family Salamandridae; genus Pleurodeles; species Pleurodeles waltl. The sequence continues at coordinate 13,153,782 of NC_090446.1, forward strand.
AACGAGTAAGTATTGGCAGCCATTTTGGGAGTCGGACTCAGCCAAGTCCCCCAAAAAAAGAGTTAAAAAGAAAGGAGAAGGTGACAGGCTGCTAACCCCACACTGCTGCCAACCCCACACTGCATACAGCCTTTGGCATGCGCAAAGTAGACTTGGCCTACAGGACCTGGGGACACCATCCTCTGGGGCAAAACATATATATTAAGGGGGGGGGCTTGGAGCCCCCTCCCCAACCCGGGCCAGTTAATTAAAGGGGGTGCAGTCTGTGTGGTTTCCCTCCCCAAGCCTTAAAAGGCCACTGGGAGCTTGTTTACTAGGGCCAAATACAATTAAACTAGGGTGGATGCCGTACAGCTCCCCCTCCCTGAGCCTTCTCAGGCCCCAGGGACCCCTATCTCCTGGTCTCATCCGTTTTTAAAAGGGAAGGGGAGACATGCGGCACCTCTCCCCGAGCCTCCTTTAGCTTTGAAGAACTCATTCCCTGGGGCGGTCTGTTTTTAAAAGGGGAAGGAGGGCTGCATGGTCCCTGTCCCTAAGCCATATTAGACTCCCTGGACCCTATCCCATGGGGCCTCAATACATTATAAGGGAGTGAGGGGCTGCATGACCGCCATGCTTCATTAGGTCCTGGGAAGCCTAACCCATGGGGCCTTGTTTGATAATAAAGGGGCCGCCTAGTCCCCTCCCTGAGCATACTTAGGCCCCAGGGACCCACTCTTCTGGGGCCAAAATGTAAATAAATGGTAGGACTCCCCCCTCCCCAAGCCATTTATGACCCTGTTGACCCTATCCCCTTTGTCCCAATTTCCTGATTTAGGGGCGGGAGATGCCCTGCCCCCCTCCCCGAGCTGCATTTGACCCCAGGGACCCAATCCCTCAGGCCCCAGTTTACTTATTTAGGGAATGAGGGTCACGCAGCACCTCTTCCATAACTGTTGTCTGCTCCGGGGACCACATCCCCGGGACCAAATAGAAAAATTATTGGGAGGGGGTCTTGAGCTTAATTTGGCCACAGGGGCCTCATCGCCCTGGGCCTAAAGCCTTAAAAAGTACCTGGGAACTCAATCCCCCACTTGTGGCTACTAAAATTAAAAGTGAGGGGGCGTGGCAAAAATAGACCCCAGGGGACCACTACAGGGGCTGCCTTCAATAAGGGGGGGAGGGGATGCGCTGCCCCCCTCACCGAGTCAGTATAGGCCACAGAGCCCACCCATGGGGGTGAAAACTCCAAAAGAGGGGAGGGTGCCCCCGCAATCCGTTTTCACCGCACCCCAGGGCTCAAATTAATATGAGGAGAGGGAATGTGCGACCCCCACCCCCTCTTCGAGCCGATTTCACCCCCGGGCAGCCCAATCCTGGAGCGCTATATATTTAAAACTGGGAGAGAGGGCCATGCAACCCACTTTCCAAGCTTTTGAAAAGGCCTGGGGACCCCCATCTCCCAGGGCCACTATTTAAATTAAAAGGGAGGGGGCCACACAGTACCTGCTTCCACAAGCCATTATAGGTTCAGGGAAACACACCCCACTGGCCAGTCATTAGAGAACCTGGGTGCTCGATCCCTGGGGCTGAATCCTAAAACGGGTAAAGGGCCACGTGCCTTCCTCCCGAGCTATTATAGGCCCCATGAAGCCTACCCCCAGAGCCGCCTTAAATAAGGGGAAGGGGATGCAGCTGATTTTTTTTTTTTCATTTAGGCCCCAGTGGGGTCCCTCCAGCCCCCCCATGGAGCCTAGGAAGGGTGTGGGGTCCCTATTGAGCCCCCCTTAAATATTTTAATTTACAACTTCAGGACAGGGAACCAAGTCCCGAGTCCTGTAATGGCTGCCAGCAATTTTGCTGGCAGCCAATTAGATCGCTCACTCGGCCTGAGGGGAAAAAAAGTTCCCTGAGCCAATCAGAACTCTCCGTTTTTAAACTGGTACTCCCGCAAGAGTCTCTCAAGCTTCTCGCAGACTGAAGTGTCCAAATATACAAATATTTTTTACAAAAAACAGATTTACACTTAATTACAAACCGCACAATCAGCAGACTAAGGTTTAGCTTCCTGACAAACTTAGTGTATATCCTTTCAGCAGTTTTTGCTGTAGCCCTTTTTAACGAAGTCTATGGAAAATGCATGGGGATTTTGCGTTTTTGGACTGCCTTTTTTGCCTGCAGGAGCGCAACCTGTAAAAGGCATGTCTGCTCTCACTCAGAGGGAGCTTTGAAAATGCTCCCACTGGGTGGGAGCAGCTTTCTGTTTCCACTGCTTCTGCGGGCAGGGAGACCCATATTACTCCCAACCAGCTGGCGCAAGCAAAACACCTGCTATCTCCGGACAAGAGCAATTCTGGCTCCGACAGCATGAGCGGAGTAATCTTGGGTTGTGAGGGCCTTGGGGAACCTTCTGCGGTCCTCAGCTTGGTGTTTGGTGGGTGCCCCAGGTGGGGACCAGGGCTGCTACCTAAAAGAAATGCAGGTCCTGGGGCCACAATTGGCCTGAGGGCGGGGGCGTGCAGCACCTCTCCCTTTCACAATTGCAATCTGCTCCCAGTGATTGGTTCCCAAGGCCTGTTAAGTCTCGTGGAGAGGGACCGCATGACCCCCCCCCCCCCTTTTCTAAAATATTTTCCCCAGGGGATGCGGTCCCCGGGGCCTGTTAAGGCTTGGGGAGGAGGGCCGAACCCATGGGACACTATTGGCTAGGGAATGAGTGTTGTGTGCTCCTTCACCTTGAAGACCTTTGGTGGTAGGAGCCCCTTGTGCCTCGGGAAGGGGAGCCATGCGCCTCTTTCCCTTTACAAATATCCTTTGGCCCCAGGGGATGGGGACCCTGGGGCCCAAAGTGGCTCAGAGGACTCTGCAGCCAGCCCCTGGCTGTAGGTAGTGGGGGCTTGGCTTTACTTATAGTAATAAAATATTACTTTTCTTTTTTCAGTGAATTTCTGTCTTTTTTTAATGCAGAGTAAGATTATTATTATACTTAACGTTTTTATGACCTTTGTTTTTTTTCATTGAATATAGACACGAACAACGCACACCCACGCATACACATAAAACCTCATTGTTGGGTGCTTATTTGGGAGATGAGTATCTATCTTGATTGGTACATATTTTTTATTCATTACGTGGACACCATCAGTTTATAAGTTGGTCACTTGATGACTTGCTCTTTCTGTTATTCTGTCTTGTGTGCTTTTTTTAAGTACATAATTCCAACTTTGCTGGTTGTTCTATGTTGCGTAGATCAGTTCTTTGAAGAGTTACATAGCAAGACGGTTAAAGCAGTTCTATCACAGGTCTGAGACTGAGTCTGATTTGGCCATTTGATCTGAGAGCTCCTGCATAGGAGAAGGCAAAGGTCTGGCTAACGGCACAAATCTGTTTTTTTTTCTAGATCCTTTCAGCACAGGATAATTGTGGTGTTGTATTTTCATTGACTTCATTGTTGTAGCTTTGACCTGATGAAATTCCCTTTTAATCTTTCTAGGAGAGGTTTCTTAGCCAAGATGGTTAAGATTGGAATCAATGGGTGAGTATGTATTAATTTAAGTATTTGTTGAACAGCCTAACCAGTATGTGTTGTGCTTTGCTATGCTTCTGTTCTCCATATCATCACTATTCTATCTTTGGGTTTAGATGTAATATTGCCTCTTTCTCTTCGTAATATGTCACTCGTTGATTGGTGATAGTTGAATGAAGATGGGGGTTGGATACCAGCAGGCTGTCGGATGCCTGTATTGTTTATGTGGACCACAGGGAACTCACTGGCATCTTGAGAATCCTTGTAGAAAGTATTTTTGCTGCACCTGAAATCCCAGTGGCCATGCATGCTTGTGAGTGCTCGGAATTTACTGATGTCGTCTTTGGGCTTTAGGTTTCAGTGGCAGTGGAGGGCACAGTCAGTACTTACTTTTTGGGAGGGTGTTGTAGTTTTGAAATGGAGATGCAGGACACACAACACATTAATTATATTGTTTAAACAGTGCGCCAGCTTTTTACAATAATTTGTATTCACTTAAGGTTTAACAGTCCAATGAAATCTGAACTATTTACAATTCGGTATGTTTCTATCCAGTCTTGATAATCTCACTTCTCTAACAGTTGTAAGTGCCACATATAAAACGTTTGTAGTGTGAATTAGTTCCAACAAAGCTTGGCTGGCAAAGGATTTGTTGATGTGTAATGTGACACATAATATTACCTATAGAAGATGCTTCTGTCACCTTGTTGTCCTGATGAAGACTGTCTACATAATTCATTATTAGGGTCGAAACATCGATGTATTTGATTGACTGGCTGGACTTTTTTTGTGCTAACAAAAAGTCACTACTATTACTAGTAATATGGTCAGCTCTTATAAAGAAAACTGTTGATGCAGCCTTTTTTGTTTCACACTGTTCAGTTGTGCATAGTTTACTAATAACATGTACTGCCCCATCACATGGGGCACCAATTTGTATATTTCACATTTATTGTACAGATATCAGTACAAGTCTATACATTTTCCTGAGTTAATTGTACAGAAGGTTTACTGCACAGGTTGCCGCCTCTTAAACTAACTGAATTAATTGGAGAAGTTACTCAAGCCAGTCATCTTTTTCATAAGACTGCTTGTCCTCTTCCCTGACCTTTTATGGATTAATCTATCTCCCCATTCAGTCAGCCAGCCCTTGCAATTTAACTTCCATTGGTTAGACCACCCCGCACTGTACCCTTTTGCAGAGCTAAGGTCAGCCTGTCTAGAGCTGAGGTAGCCATGTAGCACGCTAATCAATGTTAACATTGGTCTCTCACTGGAGAGTATCCAAGGAGGCGAAGATGGTGGACACTTTTAATTGAGCTCCATCCTGCCCCCACCCCCCTCCCAGCAATCTTTTAACATGCTCCTTAAATTTGGCCACATAGTCACCTCAGAAACGGACATCTGACCCCTGCGGCTCTACATGCTTTTTCTAGTGGGGCTGTCACCGAGGTGCATGCCAAAAATTAAGCAACTCCAATCCTCCACCTGTTGCATGCCAATATCATAAATTAACTTTGAAAGCTGGATGGAGGACACAATAAGGCATGCAAGACTAAACAATGCGCAGTTCATCAACTTCCCAGACTTAATTTAAGGTGATGGCCCACTAGCCTTGAAAGGTTCGTAGAAAGCTGGATCACAGGCTTCATGCTGGCTGTTCACTCTTTGGTTCAGGAACCTTTCCAGAGTGAATTTTGCTTCATGATGATTGCTAAGGTCCTCGGTTACAAGGACTGATACTCAGTCTGAAAGTACATATTCTCTGCTTTTGATCCATTATGAATCGCATCACCTGATATTTCCTGATTACAGAAGACTGAAACACTGCAATGGAAATCCTTCAAAGAGGTCAAAGAGAAGGTTTGGTCAGTGAACCTCCCTCACATGTTGCTGTAAAAAATCAAGCTTAAAGTTCTCTTCCAGTCAAGATCATTCTTCATTGAGACACCAGAAGCTACTTGAGATTGGGTGGAGGTGAAAGACATTCAATAGAGAAAAAAGCGATCTTCACTAACTTGATGAAACACAGTGTAGTGTGGTCAGTTTTACGTATATTTTGCGCATTAGCTTCAGGCCTTAGGCCTCTGTGCACTTTGCCCTAAATATATTTTATTCATTTGCTAACAGCTTAGAGCCTCTGTGCACTTTACTCTAAATGCTTTCTATTAGGCTTCGTACTGTTATTTTACAGAATAGCCAGTTCTACGGTGTTGTTTTTTATTCATAGCACACTGTTTTGCCTACTTCAGCACTGGAGTTCTTCATAACATATTCACTCTGTGCTTTAGTCAAGGATACAGTCTGGTATATTGCCGATAGACGTGGTAGGAGTCTAGACTTGCCATTCCTGCGTAGGAACATTTTGTGATCACGATGACATGTTAGTTATAAAATCACTTCCTTGTCCCAATACATGCAAGAGGGAGATTCCGACCAGGGAACCACAACTAGACGCTGACTGCCTCGTTGCAGATGCTGAACCAGATCACAGGCCTTTGCTCAGGTATGAGTGTGTCCGTCTCCCTAGTGATACAGAAAGGCAAGCTGAAAGCTTAACACGCTGTGCTCTAAATAGAACAAGCAGAGGGAGAGTAGAAACGGTTAGGAATTATGATAGCTTTATTTCTATGTTTTACTCTCCTGGTTACTATATCAATCCTACTATGTTGTATTGTTCTGGTTATTGCGGCTCATGCCTTAATATCTAAAATACAGTCGTTTTATTAAAACATTATATAAAACTTATACTGTCTTTGTCATTTGTATATGAGACCATATTGTGAATGAGAGAGTTGGTTTGGATCTGAGTGACCACGACTTCCCTGAGAAGTTCCAAAGATGTCATGCGCTCGGCTGCCCAATCATTTCTTCCCCGTGGGAGAAATGAGGCACTGCTAGTTAGCCGGAGCAACAACCGGATTTAGGGTGACAGAGTTCCTTACACGTGGGTCAGACTCAGTCCCCCACACCGTTATCGATCCTGCTGCCTAGAAATCCAGTAGTCTCATTTAGGATAATGAGAGCCCACGCGACAACAGTATGTATGTTATGATGTTTGGCTGTGTAGAAGATGAATCTCTGAAGTGCCTTAACATTTGCGCTTCACCTCCAATATGTCCTCCTTTCTCTCATCCCTGAGTATACTGCTTGTAGAAGCCCATCCTGTTATCCTTATAGTTGTGTGATTTCCTTGGGCTTATTTAATAGGAATTAGACAGACAAGACAGCACTAAGCTGTCCAACTGCACTGACCACGCCCACGGTTTGACTTGGTGTAACAGATGTGTGCCAAGCCTTTCATCCCTTTACTAGAGCCTAGTCATTTTACTCAATAGTTCACCGGTCCTTTTTCTAGTCTCTCATTCTCTTTCTTCCTCTAGTTGAAATTCTCCTCTCCTTGAACTCTTGTAATTATATTACACTGGGATGTGCTAATACCCATAATAGAGAGGTGTTGTAACTTAAGGCATGTTGGTTAACAGAGCACTATTTCCCCGATCATCATTCTGAAAAATCAGACTCCGTTTTTTTCAACAATGTAGGTTCTGTACAATCACCCTCTGAGAGACCTTCATACCTGTTCTTCATGGCCACTCTTTACATTATATGTTTGGATTAGCAAGGACAGAAAACAAGCAGTTGCATTGTGAGTCTTGCCTTCTGACCTGGAAATTAAATATGGCTACAATGGAGAACTTGTGAGTTTGCTGCTTTGAAATGTGCTAGAATTGAGCTGAAAGTGCACGAATCGATGAAGCCAAGTGCTTGTGCTTGGTTTATGAACATGGAGACAAGACGGGGAAACTTTTTTATTGGCTGACCAAGTGAGACAACCCCTGTATGCACATGCGTGAGGTCAGAGACTCATCTTAGGCAATGTGAACTGAATAGCAAGATGTGTATGCCAAGCTCTGCAGCTGGGGAGATGGCCCCAAATGCAGGGATCTTGAACACCTTGGTTAGTGGTGTTTACCACAAGTGGAAGATGAGAAACCTCCATGTAGACAGACCGCCCAACATACTAAAAAAAGGTGGGCACAAAGGACTGTGAGGGAGCTGAAAGGACAGTTAGTATGAAGGTCAACAAGCTTTAGTCCCGATAGGTCTATAGCTTCGTAATAGAAATATGATATAATGAAGGGTTGGTGCTGAATGGGGAACTGGAGAAACTCAGAAGGTTTAAAGAGTTTGATATGAAACTTTACAGAGGAGAAACCTCCATTCGAGAAAGCACAGAGATTCACTAGAAATCCCAGCTCTTAAGAGGCCAAAGATGGAATTGAGATCCGCATAACAAAGGGGCCCCTCCATGCCATAAAGAACCTCAAGGCAGCGAAGTCTCAGGAACACGCAGGATCTCTAAACCATGCCTCTACAAAGCATTTGCCCCCTCTTTAGTGGGAACTTTCACCAAAGTTCTCAATGAAGTGCCAACACAGGAAACACTACCACTGACAATGGTCCAGGCCTCAGTCTTCTAGATTCTCAAACTGAACAAATCCCTGCTAGACTCTTCGCATGATACATACCAATATTGTTGCTCAGTGTGGATATGCAGTTGTCTAAGATACAGCAGCCCCCTTGAAACACCCAGGTACGTCCAGACTTACCAGAATTCATACTGAATAGAAGGCAGTGGCCAACGCAAAGAAAGCATTTCAACTAATAGCCATAAGGACAGAGTGGGTCAAGAGACCAGTGCTCCTGTCATTAGATGCTGAAAATGCGTTTGACAGGTGGACTGGACCTTTCTGGAAGATACACTGAGAAGGATAGACTCCCACTGCCCAAATACATGTCAGTGGAAGACTTGTCAACAAAGGTACCTATTTATAGTTTGGTGGAGTAGGTACTTTGTTTTAAGGACAACAGAGTACCTTATCCGCCAAACTGAAGATTTGCCTACCTAACTTACATCAGGCGGGTCTTAAGTACGTCAGCAATGGAGGCTACTCCGTATCCATCGTTGATATACTCCCCTGATGGCCCATCAGAGGATTGGCCATTTGATTGCCAGCTCGATTTAGAGTGGTTGGTAAAACTGCAAGATTGTTTCTCTTCCTTAATGCTGTGCAAAACCTGGGGATACGGGACACTAAAAACTTTTTAAGTGACCCACCAGAACTCTAAATCAGGCCCTATGTTTTATCATTAAAGTGACACAGCAGGAGAGCTTTTCCTCTCCACTATTATTTGTAGTGTGTCTGTAACCTGGGCGTGGAGAATTTTTGGGCAAATCAAGAATATCAAGCTAGGCCCTGATGAATTAAAACTAGCCATGTTTGTTGATGATGTTATGGTCTCGGTCTCATAGCATGTTAGTTTTGTTGCCTTTCCTGTTAACAGAGCTGCAGGTCTACAAGAGTGTGTCAGGATTTTAAATTCATGCAACAAAGTCTGAAGGCTTCCAAGTTTCAGTAACCACAGCAGAGATGCAAAAACTGAAACAGATGACGGAACTCAGGTGATTGCAGATTATGATTGAATACCAAAGTGACAATATTTAAGTTTAGCAGCTTCTGCTGTTGGCAATGCTCCTCTGCCATAGCAAAGGAACCTCCACTGTCCCTCCCCCTGCAGCATACCAGCATCAGTTCCCTTTTTCTGCACCTTTGATGCAGATCCAGAGCTTCTCTTCTGAGAAAGTTTTGTCAAATTAACACACTAGGGTCATTATGACCCCAGCGGTCGGTGTTAATGTGGCGGTAATACCGCCAGCAGGCTGGCGGTATATACCGCCACATTAGGACATGGGCAGGTTGGCTGAAGCCAACCCGCCAATGTACCACTCTGACCGCCATGGTGGTAGCAGCCTCTGTGCTGGAGATAACAGCTACTGTCGTGCCGGCGGCATTATGACCCTGCCTACCGCCATGGTTTTCGTGGTGGTCCAATGCCACGAAAACCATGGCGGTAGGCCCTACCAGTGACAGTCACTGGTAGGAGGTCCACCCCCCAAAAAACTCCCCATCCTACAACCACCGACCCCCCCCCCCTCCATCCACTCTCCCCTCCTTCCAATCCCCCTATACATGCACACTCGCAGGCACACACCACACATTCACACACTCACACAGGCATACACGCATGCATCCATTCATTCACGCCCACATCCGCACACACATCCAAACTTACACACACACTCATTCACATTTGCATTCATACACGCAGTCTCCCACATGCACACACACACACACACGCAATCAACACTACACACTCACACATTCATGCACCCCCCCCCCCCACACAAACACACAACACCCACCACCACCCCCAACCCCCTCCCCTGTCGGAAAACCGACTTACCTGAATCCGGGGGGATTTCTCATAATACGGCTGGCGGCAGTCTACTGGCGTGGCGCTGCTGGTGGTAGCAGTGACCCCTTAACACTGTCTGCCAGCATGACCACAGCTGGATTTCCGCCCTTGTGGCGGAAATCCGGCTGTGGTCCTATTATGGCGGATGGATGTTAGCCTCAGGGACGGTCTTCTGGCAGCTGTCGCCACAGAGGTAGGCAGTTTTTACCGTCAATGACATAATGAGGGCCACAGTACCTACTTTAAGAGAATGTCTTCCCAAACAAAGTCAGGGTTTAATCCTTATAGGAACTGTGAAGGACAAATGTCGATCCTAGATCCTCATGCCATTTGTCTAGGGTCTCTAGCCTCTTACCATGTTACTAAGGGCCTGATGTAGAATACAGCGGACGGGTCTCCTCATCACAACGGTGACAGATATCCCGTACGCCAAAATCTAAATCCCATTATATCTTAAGGGATTTAGATTTTGGCGGATGGGATATTCGTCACTGTTGTGACAAAGTAGCACATCCGCGAGTTCTAAACCAGGCCCTAAGTCATGTTCTTCATGCCTCAGCATGAATCCCGAGGTCATTTAAGAGCATGAGGCCAAACTGTTTACAGCTGGAGCAAAGTACGATGGTTGACAAAAATTGTCTCCTTTGACAAGCACAAGAAAAAGGACAAAAAGCGGCCTAGATGTAGGTCTCCTCGACATTTGCCCTCTCCAGTAGAACCCACCTCCTTGGAGCTGGAGCTCGTTCTATCCCTATGGAGGATCCTCCTCAAAGCCCTACTTCCCCTGCAAAAGCAGCTCCAGACTGACCTCCAGCCTCAACCCCAGGGACTCCTTCGGTGCCAGCCCTGGCACTCAAGGACTCCCGGCATCTGATGTGGATCCTGCAACGTTTCTTAATGCCATGTATGCCGTTTGCGCCCCTTTGGACCCAACAGAGGCGCAATGCTTACCACTCTTCATGCCCTGCAGGACCTTACTTGCAGAGCCAATGCCATACGGCTTCAACTTGGTACTTTGCTTTATGATGGCACAACCAGCACTGTGGACAGCACCTATACTGCCTTTACTGTCTTCACCGCCTCTTCTTACCCAAGTTAAGGCACCCCCAAAGGCACAGCCTGACGTTGATACACAAGTTCACTCCTGTCGAGAGGCCCAGAGGATTCTGGAAGAAGAGGCGCATAGAGCCCTTCTCAATGAAATCTTCAGAACCGACTCCAACTCAATAGAGCTCTATCCTGACGACAATCCCATTCAAGAACCACTCGATTTTCAAGCATTGTGCTCTGCAAGTGGGCTGGACACCATGCTAGAACTCACCATGGATTATCCAACAGAATCACCTCCTCCAGAAGTGGTCTCACTCCATAAAGTGATGCTCAAGTCTGCTGAGGTTCTGGTCCTAAAATTGCCACAACAGAGGCGAAAACTAATGTCCTTACAGAGGTCCTACTTCCTTCAGTACCTCCAGCTGAGCCACTTCTTCCATTCATCAGTGCTTTGCTGGACCCAGTACTAGCAAAATGCGTAAAACCATCCTCTTTCCCAACGCTAAATCTCCTTGTGGCCTGCCAGTATTGTTCTGCTTCTTGCAACCCAGCCTTCTTGACTTCTCACCCATCCCTAGAAAGCCTAGTTATACAGGCCTCCTGTTCTGGTGCATTATCTGGTGACACCTTTCCGATGGTCCCTTCCGAGAGGGAATCAAAACGGATGGAGGCTTAGGGGGAAGAAAGTCTCAGCAGGTTTCTTTGCCCTGATATCCCTTAATGCAAATTGTGTGCTCCCCCAATATAACAGTGCTTTGTGGGACATGGCACAAAGGATACTCCCTCATGTAGCACCTGATGTGAAAGAACACTTCCTAGAAGTCACAGTGGATGGCCTTAAGGCTTCGCCGTACATCATAAAGTCCAGCTTGTATACTGCAGATTCAGTTGTCGAAGCAATGGGCACCTCTATCTCGACATCTTTGCACGCCAGATATTTTCTCCAATATTCTAGTTACTCTCATGGGCCCCCCTTTCAATGACATTCAACTCTTTGAAGATAAAGCCAACTCTACACTACAGAAGTTTAAAATCTGCGAGGCCACCGTCAGATCCTTAAGCTTGCAACCACCGCCTATTAAGGACTATAGAAGTTTTCATTGCTTAGTAACAATACTAGCAGAACCCGCTTGTCAGGCAGTACAGAGGCCGTGGCAAGGCAAAAGGTTGAGGATCAACTCTGCAACCATCCTTCTCCTCCTCATCTTCCTTCCCAGGTTCTCAAGGAACTCAGGCCTAGTTCTATTCCTCAACCTGACGCAAGGCTAGTGGGAGGAAGGGTGTTCGATTTTCTACTAGCTTGGAAAGCCGTTACTTTGAACCAGTGGGTCCTAGAAAAGGGTTACTCTCCCCCCCCCCCCCTTTCCTACAGGTTATGCCTACCGTCTCACCTACCCCGCATTGCCCCTTTTCCAACCAGCTGACCATCCTGTAGCAGGAGGTGGAAGCTCTCCTCTCAAAGGAGCAGTGGAATTAGTGCCAAAGAAGGAAAAGGGGCAAGGTTGTTATGCATATTACTTCCTGGTGCCAAAGAAGGGTTGTGGTTTCTGCCCTATCATTGACCCCAGGAGCCTGAATTTCTTAATTCAAAAAACAAAGGTTCAGCTTGCTGACTCTAGCTCAAGTTCTACTGGCTTTGGAGGCTGGATGGTGTCTCTAGACTTGCAGGCTGTGTACTTCCACATTCCTATCTTGCCGTCTCATCAAAAGTACTTGTGATTTTGCAGGGCTCTGTACACTACCATTTTACAGTACTGCCCTTTGGGTTGATGTCAGCTCCTTGAGTCTTCAAATTGGTATTGGCCCATCTCAGATGGTCCTGCATACTCATCTTTTGGTAACTGGATGACTGGCTCCTCAATGCCGGTTCGCCAGAGATGGCGATCTGCATCCAACAGCATCTTTGCTGTTCAACCTGGGCTTTTTGACCAACAAGCCCAAATTTCACAATTGGCCTCCCACCTAATGCAGTCTATAGGGTCAGTACTGGACACCAACCTTCTGAGGGCCTTTCCACCTTTGCAGAGAGTCCAAGACATCCTGGAAATTACTCCCTCTTTCCAACCAGGCATGACAATTCCAGCCCTGAGTGTCTTGTGGTTCCTAGATCTTCTGACTTCCTGCATTCTCCTAATCACGCACATACATCAGCGCGGGGGCCCTGAGGTGGTGCCTCCTCAGGCAGTGGCTACAGTATGGGGAAGATCTGGAAGACTCTGTTGTGATTTCCCCATCACTGTGGAAACAAGGCGAACCTCGTATACAGAATTTCCTTCACTCCTCCGCCAGCCATGGGTATGGTAGTAATGGATGCCTCCACCCTTGGGTGGGGGACTCATCTGGAGATCAGAGGCCTTGGTCTCCGGTGGAGCAGGTGCTTCACATCAACCTTCTAGAATTGCGGGCGATTCGGCTGGTGCTCAAGGCTTTCCTTCCCTCCATTTTAATTTGGTCTATCCTAATCTTGATGGACAACATAATGACGATGTGGTATGTCAACAAGCAACAGGAGTAGGGTTTTGGGCACATCACCAAGGGATCTGGTTCACCACTAATTACCTAGAGGGATCTCTGAATGTCATAGCCGACAGTCTGAGCGGATGTCATCTTACCAGTTCATGACTTGCATCTTCTGAGGGAGGTATTCCAGAACATCTTCACCCAGTGGGACACTCCTCAAGTGGACTTGTTCGCTTTCTCAGAAAATACTCAATTCCTGTAGTTCTGTTCTCTCTAGTATTTGTTGAGGGGAGCCTTGTGTGATGTGTTTCAGTTGAGGTGAAACTTTCAGCTTCAACAACGCGTTCCCCCATTCCCTTGATTCCTCAGATTTTGAGGAAGATTCACCAATACCGGGCCCAAGTCATTTGCATCAGCTCGTATTGGCCAAGAAGGGTTTGTTATACAGAAATGCTGCGCTTATTGAAGTGTCCCCCATGGCGCCTATCAATCAGGCTGGATCTTATCTCTCAGTTGGGGGGAATGGTTCTGCACCCCAATCTCCGGGACCTCCACTTACATGCTTGGAGTTTGAGCGGGGACAACTGAGCTCCTTTCAGCTGCCACCTAAGGTGGTAGATGTCATTTTACCTACGTGTTGCCCCTCCACTAAGTGTCTACTCCGGCAGATGGAGTGGATCCCTTGCAGGCCACGTTATCCCATGTGTTGCAGTTTGCACTTTCGTTGTCTCAGAGAGGATGCTCCATTGGCACTGTAAAAAGTTATTTAGCTGCGTTGCCTGCCTTCCTCTGTTTGTCTGACCAGCCATCCCTGTTTAAGTCCCCTGTGGTCATGGGTACCCTAAAGGGCACAACTAATCTTTTTCTTCCCACTCCTTTTGTGGTTCTTGTAGGAGGCTGGTTTGTAGTGGGTACCTAATGTACTTACACCTTATACCAGGTCCAGTTATCCCTTTTGAGTGAAATATAGACAGTGTCTAGAAGCCAGGCTCTCTAGGGGTAGTGTGGATGAGCAGCCAAGGCATAACTAGGAGACATGAAAAGCTCATGCAATACCACTGTAGTCACACAGTAATCACACACGAAAGAAAATACTTAGTGTTACAAAAATAAAGGTACTTAATTTTGGTGACACAAATACCATAGCGACTATACTCCCTTAGGAGGTAATACACAAAATATATACACTATTATGCATAAATAGCTGTCAAAAAGGTTAGAAAACAGTGCAATTAGTGAAAATCACAATAGTTAGAAATTGGCGTAGGGTGAACACAAACCATATACTAAGAAAGAGGAATGTGAAAGTTGGTTTCTCTTCCAGGGGATCCTCATCAATAGTCATAAACATTGAATATTCCCGCCCTTGTGCGGGGACCCCGGAGCATATATAAATAAAATACATACATATTATCATGTGTAAAACAGCAATGCAGGCTATAATCATAAATAGGCTAAAATGCTTTATTTCTATGCAAGTTTTTTTTTTTTTTTTTTTTTTTTTTTTTTTATATTATAAAATCACAATAGATGATAAATATCTACCTAAGCCCCAAAAACTGGACTTAGGGAAGTAAACAGCAGTAAATATCAGAGAAAAATAGAAAAAACCACATTGAAAAACAATGAAGCATTCTTAGCCAATAGGCTGCATGCAGGTTAACACAGGAGAACCATAAAAACTTTGGCACCGTGCCTTTAAGACCCTGAGCACCTCCAGTATCCCACCATGCCTCAGGGGTGAAGGGAAGGTGACAGTTGGTTCACAGTTAGGTCAGTTCTTTTTTCCGGCTTCTTCTGAGAGGATCCTGGAGCATTGAGCTCTCAGTTTTTCTGAGTTTTTCTTCAGAAAAATCCTTAAAAATAGTGTTTTTCCTATTTACTCGACAGATAACATCTTTTGTCTGAGTTTGGAAGTCTTTTTTGACAGAAAATGCCATCTCTTTTTGTAAAATGTCCTTCTTGTGGGAAGAAGAAAGCCCAGTCAGACCCACACTCTCTGTGTATTGTCTGCCTGCCACAGAGTCACTGTCCTGACACCTGCAAGTATTGTAAGAACATGTCAAGGAGGACTCTCAAAGACAGAGAGAAGATCAGGCTACATGGGCTTCAGGAGAGGAAAAAGTCAACATCCTCTTCACTTCCCAGACCTACAGCAGAAGGAATGGCCCGATCGACGTCGACAGGTAGGATTGTACCTGTTTGTTCTCCATCGACGTCATCGGCACCACCGTCTCACCGGCATAGATCGCCGGCGACCAGACCGACGTCGAGGGACAAAACGTCGAAGCATGGACACAGGGGTACATCTCCGTCGACGGCAGGCCGCCGTTCGGCGTCGAGTCATCTCCGGCGCTCCCGTTCGCCGTTGAGAACGTCTCACCCCTTGGCGTCGAAGGACACGACACCAAAAACACCTCGACGGCATGAACATCCGCCGTCGACCACTCGCCACTCAACGTCGAGACACACGACGGCGAGTAGGTCCAGGTCCCGCGATAGGCGATCGGCGTCAAGACACTCGACGGCAAGACCTCCGACGTCAAGACCTTCGACGTCGAGAACAGATCAGCCATCGCAACCTTCGACGTCGAGGATGCAATCGACGTCGACACAACCTTCAGCTGTGTCACAGGCAGTAGAGCCAGCGGACAAAGCTCCCTCACCGGTGGTCTCTATAAGGAGTGCATCATCCCATTCCAGAGCATCGGGGCATGTTTCTCCCATCACTCTATCACCCAGATGGTTAGAGAGCCTGAATAGACCGGCAGCATCCCCGGATTCACAATACTCTAGGATGTATTCTCCTACTGCCTCATTACCGAGAACGCCATCGCCTACAGCTAGAGCAGGACGGGCTCGTTCTGCTTCTCGTCAGCCGACCACAAGACCTGCACACTCTGCTACAGCCTCTCGGAGCAGGTCGCGTTCCCGAAGGAGAACCAGGTCACGAACACCACGCAGAAGATCACCTTCTTGGTCTCCTTCAGGATCGTCTGTTGGGCGCTACTCCCCCACACTCACAGATTCTCCACCTGCTAGGATTTCCCCGGTGGATGATATCACCACTTTTAATGAGGTTCTTCTAAGGGGAGCGCAGAAGCTAAATATTGAGGTACCGGAGCCGGCCACCTCATCCTCAGTTATCTTTGAGACCCTACAACACAGATCAGTCTCGAGAAAACTGCTGCCACTAGTACCGGGTTTGCTGCAACCGACTATGGACACTTTTCTGTCTCCAGCCACTCTCAAGTCTGCCCCGGCTAGGATTCAAAAGAAATACAAAGCTCCGGAACAAGATCCTTTATTCCTGCGGAAGGATCCGCCACCGGACTCTGTGATCTTAGCCGCAGCCAGAAAAACACACTCTGTGGCATCATCTTCCACAGTCCCCCCGGATAAGGAGAGCAGACACCTAGACTCTCTGGGGAGAAAGATGTGCGGTACGGCGGCATCTGCTATGAAGGTCTCCAGCGCCTCAGCACTTCTGGGCAGATATGACCGCTCTCTGTGGGACTCACTCCACAGATTTACAGAAAAGTTGCCCAGGGAAGATAGACAGGACTTCCAGGAAATCTTGCAGGAAGGGGGCCTAGTATCTAACCAGGTCATCAGCGCGGCGGCGGACGGGGCGGATTTGGCTGCGCATGGGTATGCGCACGGAATCTGTGCTAGGAGGTCTTCCTGGCTACGGCTCACGGGTCTGAAACAGGAAGCACAGCAGCGCATTTTTAACCTCCCATTCAGCGGGAGTTCGTTGTTCGGTACCCACGCGGATGAAGAGATGGCCCGAATGAAAACGGAAGTCGACACGATGAGGGCAGTGGGCCTGGAACGTAAAAAAGACTTCAGGCGGAGGTACAGGCCGTATGACAGACGACCATTCCAGCAGAGGGTTCAAACCCCTCACTGGTCTCAAAGGCCACAACAACGACAGGGACGTCCCCTGTTTCAGGCACGTAGACCCACAAGAGACAGAGGGTCAAGTAGACCTCAACAGTCTACAGCAAAGACACCATCAAAGCAATGAGGCATTGCTTCCCTCAGCACTGTGCACCACTCCGGTGGGGGGAAGTGTTACGCATCATCTTCGCGAGTGGCACTCAATCACAAAAGACAAATGGGTGCTCAATATTGTCGAACATGGCTATTCTCTCCTTTTCAAAAAACCTCCTCCACACTTGCCGCCAGCAAGGTGTTTTCCTTCTCATCTCAGCCTGCTACGCAAGGAAGTTCTCGCACTCCTACAAAAGAAAGCTGTAGAAAAGGTTCCTCCGGCACAAAAAGGAAAAGGGGTGTACTCCCGTTACTTTCTGGTGGCGAAAAAAGGTCAACAGGGCCTCTTCAGACCAATTCTGGACTTACGGCTCCTGAACAAGTACATAAGAAAACAAAAGTTCAGGATGCTAGCCCTTCACCAGATTGTCCCGCAACTGCATCAGGGAGACTGGATGTGCTCCATCGACCTACAGGATGCATATTTTCACATCCCAATAGCAACCAAACATCGGAAATTTTTACGTTTCCAGATAGCGTCACAGCACTACCAATTCAGAGTCCTTCCATTCGGCCTGAAGTCTGCACCCCGAGTCTTTTCAAAATGTGTAGCAGTGGTAGCGGCACACCTTCGAAGACAAAAAATATTCGTCTACCCCTACCTGGACGACTGGCTAGTGAAGGCCTCATCTCCGGATCAGGCGAGAAAACATCGAGATATCGTTCTAAGAACTTTCGAGTCTCTAGGTCTTCAAATCAACCACGACAAGTCAACCTTGATTCCAACACAAAACCTCCACTACCTGGGAGCGATACTAAACACAGAGCTCCAAAGAGTGTATCCTTCGGAGGAACGACTTTTATCAATCCACAGGAAGTGTCAACATCTATTAACAGCCGATGCACCTACAGCTCGTCAGGTGACATCGCTTCTGGGCTCCATGGCTTCATGCATCTTCATTGTCCCGAATGCCAGGCTACGCATGAGGCCCCTTCAGGAGGCATTAGAGAACAATTGGAGCCAAAAGACTGGTCACTGGGAGGACAGAGTTCGACTACCAGCAGTGGCTTTTCAATCACTACAATGGTGGATGCACAGACCTCACCTGTCGATAGGTTCTCCGTTTCACCAGACAATTCCAGTCGACACTCTGGTAACGGATGCGTCTCTTCAGGGTTGGGGTGCTCATCTGGGTTCCTTCCAAGCTCAGGGTCTGTGGTCCGACAAGGAAAAGAACTATCACATAAATCTACTGGAACTCAGAGCAGTCCATCTGGCTCTCAAATCTTTCTCTCCATTGGTTCAGGGGAAATCTATCCTAATTCAGACAGACAATACAACCACAATGTATTACCTGAACAAACAGGGGGGAACAAGATCACTACCTCTGTCTCGAGAATCCCAAACGATATGGCATTGGCTCCTGGCCAGGGGAATGTCTATCACAGCGGTACACCTGCCAGGTCAGCAAAACGTAGAGGCAGATTTCCTGAGCAGACATCTGGAAGACGCGCACGACTGGGTGCTACACGACGAAGTCGTCGAGGACATCTTCGGTCAATGGGGTCGACCTCAGTTGGATCTCTTTGCAGACGAAACAAACAAGAAATGCCCAGACTTCGCATCCAGGTTCTGCCGTCCGGGATCTCAAGGGAATGCCCTGTTGATCAACTGGTCAGGGACATTTCTCTACGCCTTTCCACCGATTCCCCTCATACCGGCAGTAATCAACAAATTTTACAACTCCAGAACCAGAATGATTCTGATAGCGCCACAATGGCCCCGCCAATTCTGGTACACGGACCTACTCAACTTATCGGAAAGACCTCACAGGAGGTTGCCGTGCAGACCGGATCTCCTGAGCAGAATGGAAGGCAGAATCCTACATCCCAACCTTCCCTCTCTGAGCTTGACAGCATGGCTCCTGAATTCCTACAGTATGGGCACCTAGGGCTCTCACAGGAGTGCATGAGCATCTTGAAAGAGTCAAAACGACCTTCCACGCGGCGTTCTTACGCTTTTAAGTGGAAGAGATTTTACATCTGGTGCTCTCAACAAGGTATAAATCCCATACGAGCTCAGGAGGACGTCATACTATCCTATTTACTTCATCTGGCGAAGTCTGGTCTGCAGGTATCTTCTATTAAGGTTCATTTGTCTGCAATTACAGCGTATCGTAAGTCGCCTTCTCAGGAATCCTTCTTTACGATACCTGTAGTCAAGGATTTTTTAGAAGGCTTGAAAAAGGTTTTTCCTCCCATTCGGAGACCTTCTCCTCCATGGGAACTGAATGTAGTCCTGTCAAAACTTATGGGCCCTCCTTTTGAACCTATCCACAAGGCCTCTTTACAGCACCTTACGTGGAAGACGGCTTTTTTGGTGGCCATTACTTCAGCGAGGAGGGTCAGCGAAATTCAGGCTCTGTCTTGCAGAGAACCGTACACGGTTTTTCACGATAATAGAGTGGTTCTGCGAACTCACCCATCTTTCCTTCCGAAGGTGGTGTCAGAATTCCATATCAATCAGACTATATCTTTACCGACTTTCTTTCCCAATCCGGAGACTCCGGCTGAGAAAGCATTGCATTCTTTAGACTTAAAAAGAGTGCTGAAATTCTATTTGGACAAAACAAAACCGATTAGACATTCTAACCATTTGTTTCTGAATTATGGTCATTTAAGAACAGGAGAGGCAGCGTCTAAACGAACGATATCAAGATGGATTGTGTCTTGTATTGTTAACACTTACCAACTGGCTAATAAGCAATTACTGGCTAGGCCAAAAGCGCATTCCACAAGGGAAAAGCGGCTACTGCTGCCCTCCTTAACAATGTACCAATTTCCGAGATTTGTAAGGCTGCTACATGGAAGTCTGTGCATACCTTTACTAAGCATTACTGTTTAGACTCGGATGCAAGAGCGGATGCCCAGGTGGGGCAGGCCTCTCTTAGAAATCTATTTGCATGAATATGTATTCTTTCCTGCACTTCTTTCGGACAGTCCGCAGAGTTTAGGGATGGGCTTGCTAATCTATTCAATGTTTATGACTATTGATGAGGATCCCCTGGAAGAGAAGGATTAGTTACTTACCTGTAAATCCTAGTTCTCTTCCAGGGGTATCCTCATCAAAGTCATAAACAACCCACCCTCCTCCCCGGACTTAAGTCTCCTAGAAGTGCAGGACAGATTATCTTTCTGATCAGTTACACAGATTGTCACCGTAAAAAAGTACTGACCTAACTGTGAACCAACTGTCACCTTCCCTTCACCCCTGAGGCATGGTGGGATACTGGAGGTGCTCAGGGTCTTAAAGGCACGGTGCCAAAGTTTTTATGGTTCTCCTGTGTTAACCTGCATGCAGCCTATTGGCTAAGAATGCTTCATTGTTTTTCAATGTGGTTTTTTCTATTTTTCTCTGATATTTACTGCTGTTTACTTCCCTAAGTCCAGTTTTTGGGGCTTAGGTAGATATTTATCATCTATTGTGATTTTATAATATAAAAAAAAAAAAAAAAAAAAAAAAAAACTTGCATAGAAATAAAGCATTTTAGCCTATTTATGATTATAGCCTGCATTGCTGTTTTACACATGATAATATGTATGTATTTTATTTATATATGCTCCGGGGTCCCCGCACAAGGGCGGGAATATTCAATGTTTATGACTTTGATGAGGATACCCCTGGAAGAGAACTAGGATTTACAGGTAAGTAACTAATCCTTCCCACCTAGGCACGTGTAGTGTGTAGCGGGGCGCTGGGAGTATTGGAAAACACCAAAGGTAAGTAACAACCCACCCCAGAGTCCAGGAAAGCGGTAGTAAATCACAGTAACGTTCCTGGAACACACAAGAACACGAAAATGAAGATTATGCAAGAACCAGAAGAGACTGCAAGACACCAACGATGGATTCCTGGACGTGAAGACTTGTGGAAGAAGGGGACCAAGTCCAAGAAGCACTGAAGAGTCCGGGAAGAACAGGAGCCCCTGCTAACCAGCAAAAGAACCACCACCCGTGAAGAACAACAGTCAGTAGTGCCCCCAAGAAGACCGATGCAGGTTCCTGGTTGGTGCAGATGATGCCCCACGCCGGATGGATGATTGCAGTCTGGTTTGCGTAGCTGGATTCCACCAACAAGCCTTGGCACATGCTAAGTTCGCTGTTAGAGGAAAATGGCACTGCCCGGGACTAGGAGGGACCTGGGGGACTCTACCGAGGAGGGGGAGTCAGAGGGGGCTCTCAGCAACTCAGAGAGCCCTCAGAATAGCAGGCAGCGCACACAAGTGTCCCACAGCACAGGGACAAAGAGGGTGCAAAAGTAGGCCCACGCAGCACTACACAAAGTGATCCCACGCCGCCGGAGAACTACGCAGGAGGTTGTGCATCCCAGGAAGGAGTGCTGAAGTCCGGAGCTTCAGAGTGCACAAAGAAGTTTGTGGAAAAATGCCAACAGGCCTTGGCAACTGTAAAATATGCAGTGCATGGGGGTACTGTCTTGCGTGGGGATGCAAGCTCTTACCACCACCAAAGTTGGACAGTTAGACGTCAGGACCATCGGGACCACTTCAGTCCACTGTGATGCTGGATCCATGCACTTGGTCAGGAGAGGGGACCCAAGCCACTGGTCGTCGCTGCATAGGGGTGCCTCCTAAAGCAGAGACTTGACTCCTTCACTTCAAGGGAGATTCCTTTGTTCTTCTGGTGCAGGCTAAAAACTGGCTGTCCTCTGAAGATGCACGACCGGGAAACAGTTGCAGTTGCTGGCAGGAGCTGAAGAAACAATGTTACAGAAGTTGTCTTTGCTTCTTTGTTGCAGTTGTAGAGTCCCTGGAGGGTCCAAACGCAGTTTCTTCGGTAAGAA
The DNA here is from genome assembly GCF_031143425.1 of Pleurodeles waltl. Taxonomy (NCBI): domain Eukaryota; kingdom Metazoa; phylum Chordata; class Amphibia; order Caudata; family Salamandridae; genus Pleurodeles; species Pleurodeles waltl. The sequence continues at coordinate 13,175,975 of NC_090446.1, forward strand.
GGTGAAGTAAAGGATGCAGAGGATTCCGGCTGGAGTTGTGCAATACGAATTTGAAGAACCACCCAAGAGAGAGACCCTGAATAGCCCTGAAAGGGGGATTGGTCAGCTACGCAGGTAAGCACCTATCAGGGGAGGGTTCTGATGTCACCCGCTGGCACTGGCCACTCACTTGCTCCCAGAGTTCCCTGCCACCTTGGAATCCAAGATGGCAAAACCCAGGGACCCTCTGGAGGAGCTCTGAGCACCACCCCTGGGGTGGTGATGGACAGGGTAGTGGTCACTCCCCTTTCCTTTGTCCAGTTTCGCGCCAGAGCAGAGACTGGGGTCCCTGAACCAGTGTAGACTGGATTATGCAAGGAGGGCACCATCTTTGCCCTTCAAAGCATGGAATCATATAACCAATGCTTGCAAAAGCCTTAGGGTATGATTCCAACATGTTTGATACCAAACATGGCCATAGTTGGAGTTGCCATTGTGAAGCTTTACATGGGGGGTGACCTATGTCCAGTGCACGTGTAAAATGGCGACCCGCACTCACGAAGCTGGAAGCAGCTTTACGCCTATAGTAGTGCTACAGGTCAGGAATCCAGAAGTAGAGTATTCATCAGAAAGATTGTTGCAGTGGGTAAGTAGCTTTTTCTTCTGTATGCTATCTCTTTTTTAGCGGACACGTTCATGGTAAACAAAGAAACTGTGGCTCACAGGTGAGCTGGCCCTTTGCAATTTTTCAGCAGCCTCTAACGCTTAGCAAAGAATCCAGGTTAACCCAATTCTTCTCTCCGCACCTTAACCTATGGGTTTATTTAGGATTTGATGGCGCTGACATCCTGCCATAAATTGGCAGGGCTTCTGTCCCATCAAACTTACGGTGGAGGGTGAACTGCCAGGATTCCTCTGACAGAGGCCAGTCCGCAACATGCTGTCAATCAGCATATGTTAGAAGGTCTGTCGTATTTAGTGAAGTCCTTCTGATGTACAGTTTTCCTGTTTGAGACCACCAGGAAAGAAAATCCTGGTGGTCCCAAACAGGAAACACTAGAAATGACCCCCATGGTATTTTTTTTTTTTTTTTTGCTTTACAGAAACAACTCCTATCTACAGTGGTTTGTTCCTGAAAAATAAAGAGGTTTTACAGGCAGGCCAAAACAATGTGGCCCCTCCTCTGCAAACTTCTCTGTCTTCTGTGCAACTGCTGCACTGGCTGACACACAGAAAGTAAACAGACCCCGCCAAGCAGGCAGGTGTGTAATCTCATAATAGGTCAGGCAGTCCTTCACCAAGGGAGCAGAGGCCACTGTGGAGTAGAGGTGGATGGCTAGCCACTGGCCAGAGTCTACATTTCTCTCTTATTCTATTCAGGTGGTTTACATGCCATTTTGGATCCCTTTTAATCTCTTGGTGCTTTCTCTTTTTTACCCTCAGATTTGGGCGTATTGGTCGCTTGGTGACTCGTGCCGCAGTAAAATCATCAAAGATCCAAATTGCAGCCATTAATGATCCCTTCATTGACCTGGAATACATGGCAAGTCAGTCGATGAGAAGATAGGGCTGGTCGTGGTGGCAGTAGTTGGTATGATTAAATAAGAGGTTTTGCAGTCCGCCCAATAGGCCAAATTATTTTCTTCATGCAAGGCAACTTCATTTTTGGCAACTGTGCTCTTAAGCAATTTCCTAAATTTGAACTCTTTTCGTTAGAAAATACTCTTGCGGTAGGGCAGTAACAATTGCACCATGATGCCTATCTTTTGGAACAAATGTATTAAGCAATAGAAGGATGGTTGTTGGGCAATTCTGTTAAAAATGCAAGTAAATGCAAAATGTGTACTTCTAAAAAATGGGATTGCATTTATTCACTTTTAGAATCTTTCAGTGTACATTTCATACCTGCAAATTCATCGATTGTTTTGTGTCACAGCGTTCCCGTCATGAGTAACTATTTTGAAACATACGACAAAAAAGACTTTTATGTTTATTTTTCTTATTTTGAAGTATTTTAACTGCCTTTCTATATAAATTATCTTTATCAACTCCCTCCTTTTCTAACCCTGCCAGGTATACATGTTCAAGTATGATTCTACACATGGACCTTTCCAGGGAACTGTGAAAGCTGAGAATGGCAAACTGGTCATCAATGGGCAAATCATCACAGTCTCCCAAGAGTGAGTGAGAGATGCAGATGTGGTGGCAGCATCTTAACGGGAGTAGTGCTCTAATACTTCATTCTATCATGCCTGAAAACCACTCAAACCTAACTGTAGTTCTTCCCCACACTTTTCTGTCTCAGGAAGGACCCTGCCCAAATCAGATGGAGAGAAGCGGGTGTGGATTATGTGGTGGAATCCACTGGGGCCTTCACAACAATTGACAAAGCATCAGTAAGTTCACAATTTTCTAATCAATAATTGATAAATATTGTGCCTTTAAGACTAAAGTGATAGTCCCAGCTCTTCAATGCCCACCTTGCAGATTTTTGTAACTTTGGTTACATTATTGCAGATGTCTTCTTTGTTTTCGCCACATACATGATTCTCCCTGTTTTCTCCACCATTTGCCAGAATGTACAGGGGAGATTTCGCTGGATTGGCTTAGAGGTAGACATTTCTAGCTCTCCATCTTACACATTTTAACATAACTTCTGCTACTTAACAGAAAGACTACAATCTGGGGCTGCTTGTCACTTGCTATTCTCTAAAAATAATTCTCCATCATTGAATTCTTTCAGCTCTCCTCTGATGGTATGTATTATAGTCACAATGACTGAATTGTCCCACTTGTGTGGGATCCCAGACCACTTTTAACAAGTAAATATAAAGTTGTATGTAAACTTTTTATTTTTTACAAAATCCATTTATTTCAAACAAACTATTTGAGAACACTATGAAAGGTGATATTGGCTAATGTTTGGCTGTTTACTTTAACCAGTTTTAATAGATAAAGGGTCAATAGACAACACAGTGAGTAGAAAAGTTGTTCAAAAATCTTCTTCAAAGGAAGGGTGAAAGATAAATCAGGACAAAGTTGTCTACTAGCTTAAAATGCTTGAAAAACTGGTCTTTCTCCTTTAAGCAATAGAATACCACAGTATCTGGGTGGCTGTTGAGGCATTGTGTTTTTTCCAGCTACTGCTGATAGGATTCTGGAGTACTGAGTTCAACTTTGAAGCAGCACATTTTTCTGGTTTCTGACAGAAAAAAGTAATTTTTCCTTTACAAAATGGCATCCTTTTTTGTGAAGTGTCCCACAGGTGGAAGACAGAGAGCCCAAACAGATATGAACGCAGTCTGTACAGTGTCTTTGTGATTAACACGCTCCTGCAAATTAAGTAAGAACATGTCCAAAAGCATTTCAAAGGACAGAGAAAAGATGAGGCTCCGTGGACGTGAAGAGGATCGATGCAGGCTTGCAGAAGTGTCTATAACATCTGAGAAAAACTCATTACATTAAGCTTAACTTGTATTTCAAGTCGAACTTAATGTAGCTTGTTGCTGTGTGCAGCTTCCAGCATCTTCAGCATCCTTCATACTTTGCATCAGTACCACTCCATAGAAATCCATTGCAAAGCGGATAAAGGTGGTCATTACAACCCTGGCGGTCGGTGTTAAAGCGGCGGTAAAACCACCAACAGGCCGGAGGTAAAGAAATTGGAATCATGACCGTGGCGGAAACCGCCAACGTATACAGCCACTTTAACACTCCGACCGCCAAGGCGGTAAAAACAAACACTGCGGCGGTAACCGCCAACAGACAGGCGGAAGACAAGGTTCCGCCCACTGTATTACAACAGGCCAATCCGCCACCTTTTCCGGGGCGGATTCACCGCGAACAAAAACACAGCAGAAACAGGACTTGGAAGGGAAAACGCTCACCTCTACACACCCCACGAGGAATCAGGACGCCATAGAACCCGAGCTCCAGATACTCCCAGCCTTTATCTTCCTGCTTCTCTACCAGGAACAACAAAGAAGACCACGGTGAGTACTGCACCTACAAGTGACACACACATGCAACACGTAGCACTCCCACCCCCACCCTCACCCACTACAACACACACACAAGTACATGTTGATATATTACATTAACAACCCCCAACCCCCCCTGGAAGAATGCAAGGACAAAAGGAAATGAGTAGAGCATTTGTAATCTATTCAAATACAGTAATCAAAAATATATACATATATATATATTTACACTAGAAACAAATATATACACCAAGAATACAAGTCCAATGTATTCCACCATCATAGTCCGTGGACCACTGTGCCCAAAATGCATGGACGAGGCCCACACTCAATACCCGATCAAAACGGAGAGAACACTGCTGGGGCATCAGATAGAAATACAACAGGCACCTCAGGGGGAAGGGAAGGGGGGCACCTCAGCCGGATGAGTGCAAAACGCCAGATCTACGAGGGGGCTCCATGCCCACTGCTTTATCCTGGGGAGTGCAAAGCCACAGTCTCACAAGTCTCTCCAGTGGGTGGTTTGCCCACTGCTGCATCTTGGGGAGTGCAAAGCCACAGTCTCTCAAGTCTCTCCAGTGGGTGGGTTGCCCACTGCTGCATCCTGGGGAGTGCAAAGCCACAGTTTCTCAAGTCTCTTCAGTGGGTGGTTTGCCCACTGCTTTATCCTGGGGAGTGCAAAGCCACAGTCTCTCAAGTCTCTCCAGTGGGTGGTTTGCCCACTGCTTTATCCCGGGGAGTGCAAAGCCACAGTCTCTCAAGTGGATGTCAATCTCCACTGTTTCTGGAGGGGGCCTTGTGCCCAGAGTGCTTCATCCTGCCAAGGACAGAGGTAGTGGATGTAAATCTCCACTGGTTCTGGAGGGGGCTTTGTGCCCAGAGTGCTTCATCCTGCCAAGGACTGAGGTAGTGGATGTAAATCTCCACTGGTTCTGGAGGGGGCTTTGTGCCCAGAGTGCTTCATCCTGCTTGTGGCGGCCTCAGTAACGTCGGGAGCTTTGGCGCTCACTGGCCTGCGGTGCTTGTTGCAACAGTGTCCTGTTCAGCGGTGCTGGGTGCAGCGGTGCTTGTGGCGGCGGTGTCCTTGGCAGCGGTGCTTGTTGCGGCGGTGTGCTGTTCAGCGGTGCTGGTGGCGGCGGTGTCCTGTTCAGTGGTGCTGGTGGCGGCGGTGTCCTTGGCAGCGGTGCTTGTTGCGGTGGTGTCCTGTTCAGCGGTGCTGGTAGCGCCGGTGTCCTTGGCAGCGGCGCTTGTGGCGGAGGTGTCCTTGGCAGCGGTGCTTGTTGCGGCGGTGTCCTGGGCAGCGGTGTCCTGGGCAGCGGTGTCCTTGGCAGCGGTGTTTGTTGCGGCCTGTGTCCTGTTCAGCAGTGGCGGTCTTGTCCACCATACAGGTTTTCGCAGACTTGCCTGTTTTACTGTGCCCCTTCCCCACCTTGGATGGTGGCGCAGCTGTCTTCACACTCCCAACTGTACCCCTGGGAGAGGCTTTGGTAGAAGATGTTTTGCCTCTCTCTCCTGCTGGGCACTGCCCAACTTTTTGTGCTTTTGAGGTGGGGGATTGTCCGTGGTCTGGCTCCTTGGCACACTGGCTGCCCTGCTGCCTGGAGCACTCCTGAAGCCGGTTACTACTGGCACCACTGTTCCCGCAGATGTTGTGGCTAAGGCGCTAGGTTGGGACCTGGAAAGGCGGGACCTAGGAGACTGAAGGGGTGGGGGAGGTGAGGAGAAGAGGTCAATGTTGGACAGGAAAAGTTTTTTGGACACACTGGGATGGGTAGATGGAGGGGGTTTGGGAGTGGAGGAAGAGGTAGTGGTTGTCGGAGGTGTACGTTTGGTGACTTTGGGTGAAGGTGCATGGGCTGGAGGCTGTCGTCAGGTGGATGGCTGTTGGGTAGGTGTGTGGCTGCGTTCGTGTACCTTGGGAGGTGGGCTCACAGACACACTGGGAGAGGACACGGGATGTGTAAATGGTAGTAGGGGGGCTGAGTGCACGTGAGCGGGGTGTGGTGGTGGGTGTACTAGTGATGGAGGTAGTGGCTGACGATGTAGTGCATGCAGGTGTGAGTGGAGACGAGACTGGGAGGGAGGAGGGAGACGAGGAGGAGAGGGACACAGTGGAGGCAGTGGCTGTTGGTATGTCTGCATGGGTATGATGCTTGTGTGAGTGCCTGTGGGATGTGTGGTGCTTAAATTTGCCTGAGCTTCCCTTGTGTGTTGAGGTGTGTGCATGCTGGTCTGATAGTATGCTTGGGATAGGCTGAGGTACAGGGGTTTGGCTCTCGGTGGAGGAAGTTGGAAGGGGAGGCTAGAGACAGGGACAACGGCTGCCGTAAGTGCTGAGGCCAGAGTCTGAAAAGCTCGCTGTTGGGCTGCCTGACCAGAATGAATGCCCTCCAGGTATGCATTGGTCTGTTGCAACTGCCTCTCTACACCCTGCATGGCATTCAAAATGGTAGACTGCCCAAAAGTGAGGGATCTGAGGAGGTCAATGGCCTCCTCACTGAGGGCAGCAGGGCTGACTGGGGCAGGGGCTGAGGTGCCTAGGGCGAAGGAGATGCCCACCCTCCTGGGTGAGTGGCCACGGGGCACACACTGAGGGGCTGCTGGGAGGGCGGTGCTGGTAGGGGGTTTGGCGGCTGTACCTGTAGATGCAGGGGCACAGAGGGGCCCGCCACTGCAAGGGAGCTCCCATCAGAGGAGGAGTCGGTGTCGCTGGTCTCAGCTCCTGTCCCCGCCGTGGAGCTCCCCTCGCCCTCCGTCCCACTGGTGGCTTCTGACTCCGTTGTGTCGCCCTGTGGGATGCAGCTCCCTCCTGTTCCGGGGGCCCTGCTCCTCCGCCTGATGATGCTAATGCACACAAGAACAGGGAGACCACAAAAAGGGGGGGAAAGACAGAAGAAAGACATGTTGAGTGCATCCAGTACTGCTACTGTTGGCGGACACTACGGACACAGAAGCCCCCTGCACTACGCCGTGCACTTAGAGTTTCCTAATTAATCACAGGGACATGGGTTACAAGGCCTATGCCTGATTGCTGCACACATGGAAGTCACAGGAGCCTGACTAGGTGTAGTTGGCTCTGAACACAGGTGGGGTGGGGTGCCACAGGGCCTGCCTTAAGAAGGGACCTAGCCTACTAAACTTGCCCTGGCCTAGGGGAACCCACAGCCCACCTCCCCCACCCAGACACCTACAATGCATGCTGAATCAGCAGAATGAGAGTGTACTCACCCCCTTGTGGCTGCTGTGATTCCCTCAAGCGCCCATCCAACTCCGGATAGGCCACTGCCAGGATCCGGAACATCAGGGGGGGCATGGTGCGACGGGCACCCCTCCCACGTTGGGAGGCCATCACCAGCTGGGCCTCCGCTGTGTTCTTGCTCCAGTGGCGAATGTCCTCCCATCTTTTATGGCAGTGGGTGCTCCATCTGTGGTGGACACCCAGGGTCCGGACTTCCTTGGCAATGGCATGCCAAATATCCTTCTTCTGGTGGGTGCGGACCTACAGGAATAGTACATGGGAAAAGGAGAAGATATAACCATCCGCACCGTCACAGTCATTGGCCCGCATCCCTACCCTTGCCATGACGCACATGCACTCACCATCGTATCATGCACGCCTCATTCTCCCCCCCTCCTATCTTTCATCAACACCACTCCAAACAGGCATTGCCCATACAGCATGCTCACCTGTTTGTCTGGAGGATCGTAGAGTAGCGTGTACTGGGGGAGGATCCCATCCACTAGTTTTTCAAACTCCTCCGTGCTGAAGGCAGGGGCCCTTTCCCCAGACACACAAGCCATTATCTCTTCCAGACTGAGGTCACAGCAACACTGCAAGGTCCTCTCCTGTAGAAGATCAGGTATCAAGTGATTGAACAGAGAGAAAATGGCGGTGACGTCCGCGGCGGTGCGTACCGTCACCGCTGACGTACATCATCATTGGCTCCTGGGACCCATAGGGTCCAATGTTCGACCGCCTACCGCGACGGTGTACAATGCCAGCGCAGTTACCTCATATCCCCTTGTCCCACATTACAGGTCAGGCGGCCGCCATTTCAGGGGGCCACATGGCATTAATTGTGACTGCGTCACACATATCTAGGCCTTGCTTAAACACTAATTCAGCCATATGTCGATTTTCAAACATTTTCCGATAAAGTTGTGTTTACCTACCTCAGTGTTGGTTGACTCTCTGCTCGCTGTTCTCCTCCATAGAGCACGTCCGCTGGGGCAGGTGAGGAGATGGCGGCATCCTCCAGTGTACAGAAAGCTGGTGGACCTGTCGACAATGGAGGAGCGACATGTAATTATCACCTACAGACTTGATCGTACCACACTCCTGAAACTGTGTGCCCAGTTGGAGCCAGACCTGATGTCAGCTATCCGCCATCCCACAGGAATCCCCCCTCTAGTGCAGGTGCTGTCAGTACTCCATTTCCCAGCAAGTGGGTCTTTTCAAACAACAGTGGCCATAGCATCAGGGATGTCCCAGCCTATGTTCTCCAACGTGTTGTCCAGAGTGTTGTCTGCCCTGCTGAAACACATGCGCAGCTACATCGTTTCCCTCAGGAGGAGCATTTGCCTACAGTGAAAGGTGACTTCTATGCCCTGGGACATATCCCCAACATCATTGGTGCCATTGATGGGACACATGTGGCCTTGGTCCCCCCAGGCAGGAGTGAACAGGTGTACAGAAACCGGAAGAGTTACCATTCTTTGAATGTGCAGATGGTGTGTTTGGCCGACCAGTACATCTCCCATGTAAATGCCAAATTTCCTGGCTCAGTGCATGACGCTTACATTCTGCGGAATAGCAGCATCCCTTATGTGATGGGGCAACTCCAGAGGCACTGTGTGTGGCTATTAGGTGAGGACATGGAGCCAATACAGTGTGACTAGGTGTCTGGGTATGGAGCTGTCCCTAAGAGTTCGTGTGTGTCTAACAGTTGTCCCTCGCCATTTGCAGGTGACTCTGGTTACCCCAACCTGTCATGGTTACTGACCCCTGTGAGGAATCCCAGGACAAGGGCAGAGGTATGCTACAATGAGGCCCATGGGCAGACTAGGAGGATTATAGAGAGGACCTTCGGCCTCCTGAAGGCCAGGTTCCGGTGCCTCCATATGACAGGTGGTTCCTTATTCTACTCACCAAAGAAGGTGTGCCAGATTATCGTGGCCTGCTGTATGCTTCACAACTTGGCTTTGCGACGACAGGTGCCTTTTCCGCAGGAGGATGGTCCAGATGGAGGTGTTGTGGCAGCTGTGGAGCCTGTGGACAGTGAAGACGAGGAAGCAGAAGAAGAGGACATAGACAACAGGAACACGGTGATCCAGCAATACTTCCAGTGAGACACAAGGAAGAAGACAACACTGCCTGCTACATCTGATTTAATTCTTCTACCTCTCATCTATCTGTCACTTTCACCCAGTGTATGGACACTCAGTTGTCACTTTCCCTTTCAAATTCACAGATGTGGGTCCCACTGTGTGACCTCTGCTTTTTTTCCGCATGGACTAGAGCTGTGTGACATAGGTATGTTGACATTACACTGGATATAGCATTTTGCCACAGTTATTGCTAATACACATTTTCGAAAGCACAGACTGACTAGATGGTTTTGTGATTTTAAGGGTTTTTATTTAAGTGCTAAATAGTGGAGGTGGTTGTAAAATGGCCAAGGGTGATGGTGGAGGAATGTCTATGGCAGAGTCCAGTCTATTAGTCTCACAGGTGCATTGTCCAAAGGGGCATAGGAAGTGGAGCTAGGGCAGTTTAAGTATGGACAGGATGACAAAGTGGGACAGAAGGATGACAATCGGGTGGTCTCATTTCTTGGCGGGGGTCTTGGCATTGTTCTCTGTCTTTGTCCTGGATCTCAGGGACCGCTTGCGGGGTGGTTCTCATCTGCAGGGGGTGGGGTGCTGGTGTCGTGGTCCTGTGGCGGTGCCTCCTATCCACTAGTGCCGGCGGAGGTGGTGGCCAGTTCATTGTCCAGGCTAGTGTCAGGGGCCCTTGTTGTGCCACAGTGTCCCTCCTGGCGTTCACGAGTTCCTTCAGCATCCCTACAACGTTGCCCTCTTTGGAATTGATGGATTTGAGTTCCTCCCTGAATCCCAAATACTGTTCCTCCTTCAGCCGCTGGGTCTCCTGAAACTTGGCCAGTACCGTTGCCATTGTCTCCTGGGAATGGTGGTAGGCTCCCATGTTGTTGGAGAGGGCCTCGTGGAAAGTGGGTTCCCTGGGCCTGTCCTGCCCCTGTCGCACAGCAGCCCTCCCAGTTCCCCTGTTTCCCTGTGCCTCTGTCCCCTGAACCGTGTGCCCACTACCACTGCCCCAGGTCACTGGTGTTGTTGGGGTGGTGGGTTAGCCTGGGTTCCCTGTAGTGGTGGACACACTGCTGCTTGACGTGTCCTGGGGACAGAGGTATGGGCCCGCTGGAGGGGTGATGTGCTGGTGTTTCCAGATGGGGGAAGCTCTGTAGTGGCCTGTGCCAGTGTGAGGGGAACCAACTGTCCCGAAGTCCCAGATGGGCCGGGCTGGTCATCTAGATCCAGTTGGACAGAGCTGCTGTCATCACTGTGGGCCTCTTCTGTGGGTGGAGTGGACATGTCTGTACCCTACTGTCCGGTGATGTTCGGTAGGGGTCCTGCAGGGGTGTAAAGGCAGGATTATTGAATCTGTGTGTGCTATGGTGTGCAATGGGTGGGTCACCCTGTACCCTAGTGGGACCTTCTGTGATAATGGTTTAGGAGGGTGTATGGGTATGATCCGTGGACATGCTTTGGTGATGGGTGTCCATGCTTTGGTGTTACATGCAGGGCTTGGGTTTGGGATCTGTGGGACATGTGTGAGTAGTTGGAGTGATGGGGTGAGGGCGAGGGTGGGGGTATTTGATAGCATGCAGGTGGGTGGGGGATGAAGTAGTTAAAGGTTTGACTTACCAGAGTCCATTCCTCCAGCTACTCCTGCAAGGCCCTCAGGATGCAGTATAGCCAAGCTCCTCCCATGTTGTGAGGTCTGGGGGAGGAGGTGGGGGTCCGCCGCCAGTCCTCTGAACCGCAATCTGGTGTTTTGAGACCACGGAACGCACCTTCACCCGTAGGTCGTTCCACCTCTTCCTGATGTCATCCCTAGTTCTTGGGTGCTGTCCCACTGCGTTGACCCTGTCCACGATTCTGCGCCATAGCACCATCTTCCTAGCTATGATGGTGTGCTGCACCTGTGATCCGAATAGCTGTGGCTCTACCCGGATGATTTCCACCACCATGACCCTGAGCTCCTCCTCAGAAAACCTGGGGTGACTTTGCGGTGCCATGGGGTGGTGTGGGTGATGTGTGGGGTGGTGTGTGTTGTGATGTGTGGGGTGGTATTCAGAGGTATGTTGGCGGTCTTCTGCACGGCGGTAAGCAGCTTTTACCGCCAATGTTGTATTGACCCCCAAAGTGTCTGAAACTGCTGAAGGACTGCTATTTCTGTGAAAGTAACTTTTGTGGAGGACCTTACTGGTCCATTTGACTTGCTCTCAACCAGAGTTGGTCACCCCAAGTACTTCTAACCAACCATATTGACAGTTACCTACGTTTTCCTTGAAAAAGTTTCTAAGTGTCCAATTTATTGACTTTGCCAAGGCTTGCTCGCGGTTGAGTGAAATTGCTTTCATTTAGTATTGCTTGTAAAATCTATATCTCCGGAACCCTCCAGTGGATCTTTTTCTTTCTATTGTCTAAATTCCTATAAAAAATACAATCTATTTTTATAAATTGGTGTCAGATTTCTTGAGTGTTGTTGATGTCTTCAGTTGTTTTGGTGCTGTGTATATGCTTTACACTTGTTCCTCTGTGAAAGCCTTGCCCCAGCTACCCAGGATTGAGCTGAAGGTTTGACAAACAAAGCCCAAGTGTCCCAAAGGGGCTGGTAAGTGTATTACATGGTGAGGGTGCATACCCACACCATGTAATACACCCCATTTCCTCTCAGGGGGTTTAGCTGTGCATTTCTATTGTGATGGTCTGGCCCTTCAATGTTCTTCATGACTTTGTCTTACTGGCCATAAGCCTGAAGTCTAGCAGAACCACTGTTTGGGGCGAGGTGTAGCATATGTAGTGTGAACTGCAGATACTAAAGGCTGTGGGCATTGAAAGGTGTAAAGTGTACTAGAAACATCAGTAAAGGCCTTACAACAGATGCTACGAGCAAGAGCGGTTCAACCCCCTCAGTTGCTACAGCAATACTACCAACAATCTCAACACCGGCGGTTCTTTCAAGTTTCTAAAATAACATGAGGAAAAGGTGGACTACAAACACAGGAAAACCATTTAAGCAGTTCTCCTGTCTTCCCCCTTTTCCATTCGCTTCTCCGGTTGGGGGAAGTTTTAGCAATCATTTGAATGAGTGTAAAAAACAGCATGAGAAAAATAGATCCTGAATATTGAACAGAATGGCTATTTTGATGGAGACTTCTTACTTCAGATTCCCAACTATGTGATTTTCCCCAGGTGCCAGTCTTGATCAGGAAACTTTAATAGCTATCACCTCACGTGTCAACGGGTGTTGTGGTGTAGCTCTGCATCGAGTCCGTTGGTTCTGTACGTGATGGGGCCACTATAAGACCGCTACCTTTGCCAAACTCTGGAAGAAGTTGCAGAAGCAGTCCCTGTTAAGGTTGAAGATGTATCAAAATCGTGAAGTTCCAGTAAGTTGATAAAAAACATTAAAAAACATAAGAACTTGAAACACGGTTCTCCATCTTCCTGCCCCTCTCATCACTTGCAATTGTGATATGGCCTGGGTACCTCTAGACCTTCGACCAGACCGAATTCCACAAGTGTCTCCTCTCAAGCTTGTTCCTTCTCACCGAACAGCCACTGCAGACAAGGTAAGTAGGCTGTTGCATTTGTCTTTGATAACCCAAGAGGTCCCTATGTAGCACCCTTGGGCCCTAAGAATTTATGGTGGCAGCTTATCTGAGGCCCGTCGGCCTATCTATCCCTAATGCCAACTGCACCATCCGACCTCCACCATAGGTCAGACCCGTCCATGAGCATGGTGACACAGTCCATCACCAGCACAAAGTCTGTCGCCAGCGCCAACACTGACTCCATTGGTTACAGCCTCGACGCCCACACCAATGTCAGACCAGGATCTGGCTGTTCTATTGGATTCGGAAGCTTGACCCGTGTGACCTCTACCATGTTATCTTTTTTCTGATGCGGATCAGCAGTTCAAGGTCAGGATGTTGAAGGGGATGCATTTTATGATGAAGGCAATGATTCTGAGGACTTCCAAGATGCTATTATGTCGGATACCTCCCCTGGCATCAATTTAAACTCTGTTTGCAACAGTCATCAGGAGAGCGCCAAAGTTCTTGACCTTAAACTGCAAAAGCAGGAGGTAAAGACCAACTTGTTGACAGAGGTTCTTAACCTGGTAGATACCACTCATAAGCTTCTGCTTCTTTTCAATGATGCCCTAGTAGATTAACTTGTGAACACATAGACGAAATCAGGACCCTGCGAACAGTCAGAGGGCAAGGTGTAACAGGTCTGCTCTCAAAGATCCAAATTTTCTAATACAACATGGAGTTTGGTGATGCAGGCATCATCCAGGCACTAAAACCCTAACCCTTTTCCCCCACTCCACTTGACAGGGGAACAGATGAAAAGTTTTTCAAATCACTTTTTTTCCTGTGTGAGTCTTGCACTGAGATCTGTTAACACTTTATGCCTCCTGAGTTGGTATTCACACATGTTGTAGCCGAGGGGGTAGATGTATTGCCAGCTGTCCCAGAGGATGCCAGACATGCCCTACAATGTCTGATCCTCTTTGACCAGGATGCTGCAAAATATATAATCTGTTCTGGCCTGGACACAGCTGACTGCCTGAGTAGATAGGTTGGCACCAGTGTGATATTTAGGTGCCACTCCTAGATCCACTCTGTAGGCTTCTCTTTGTATATTTAGCAGTCCCTATTGGGCATGTTGTTCGATGGCTCAAACCATTTTAGGGCTCACTCACCCTTTGAGAAATTTATGGAGTGCAAAGCTACGGCTCACTCTTTGTGCTTGCCTCAGCCAGCTTGGCAGTTCCCAGAATAGCAGTGCCCCTTTCAAGACTTCGGGAAGGGATTTTTCCAGAGGCAGCCTCAAATTGGGCCTAAGCAGCAACAGGCCTCCAATCATTTCCGAGGTTAAGCTGGGTAGCCAGCAGTGTTCAGGCCCAAAGGGGCAGCGCTTTACCCAGACCCATGCACCTGCCTCTGCAAAACTGCTTTAATTATTTGTCCTTGGCATCCCCTGATCACTATTTAGTAGGTTGGATCACCTTTCACCTCATTGGAGCATCAGTCCGACAATTTGTGCTTCAGATCGTAGAGTAAGGCTACTAACTACCTTTTCTATTCTGTCCCTCGCACATGCCAGCCACACTTCAGCACATGCTGGAGGTCCACTTGTTCATTCTCCACAAAGAAGTTCAAGGTTTGTTTTCCTACCCCATCCAGAGCTAACAATCATGATGAATGCATTGTTGCTGGGTTGGAGGGGTCACCTAGGAGAGGCGGATATCCGTTGACTCTGGTCTCCAGCGGAAGTTCAACTCCACATCGATTTATTGGAGTTTCGAGTGATTCACTTGGCACTAAAGACATTCCTATCAGCCATCAAGGGGGAAGGAGTGCAGGTTCTCAATGACTACACAACCTTCATGTGGTACTGAAACAAATAGGATGGATTAGTGTTGTGGGTCCTGTGAGAAGAGGCTCTGCGCCTCTGGCAGTGGCTAATGGATCAGGACATCTCTGACTGCCCATCGCCCTGCAGGATCTAGAGTGGACAAACTCAGCTGCAGTTGCGTAGCAGATCACAAATGGTAGTTAACCTCAGAGGTGGCACAAGGCATCTTCCAGCCATGAAGAGATTCCTGTCTCAATCTATTCACTACTGCAGAGAATGTGTAGTACCCAGACTTTTGCACACTGGAGTTCTTAAGGTATTCTTCAATGGGAGATTACTTCAGTCTACATTGGGGATCATTACTCCTGTCTGCCTTTCCTCCCTTCTTCCTTCTCTTTGTAGCCCAGAGTGCTGAAAAAGATCAGGAACACCTGGGCCCAGTAATCCTAGTGGTGCCAGAATGAGTACCCAGAATTTCGGCCAAGAACATTATGTTCTCCAATCAGGCTACCCATTTTGAAGGAACCTTCTTTAGTAACAGCACGGCCAGCTCCAGCACCCGAGTATGCTAAGCCTATGCCTGCATGCATCTAAATGGAGCGGTAACTATTAATGGCTTTCAGTTTTCCTCCCAAAGTGATTGGTGCCACTCTGACAGCCATGCACCCTGTTTTTCCCCTTCATCACATTCAACTCTTACAAGTAAGTTTGTCAGAAATACTTCTGTTTTGTCTTTCACTGGCTGAGCAAGGCCCTTCCTTCCAGAAGGAGGTAACACCTCCTCCAATGGCAGGTCCCTATTGTTATGGTCCGCAAATAGCCACAGGAAAACTGGGAAACAAGAGTGGCAACTTCCTAAAAGTTGCAGGTGGCAACAAGTTACATTAATTTAGATTAATATATTGAGTTGTTTGATATCTTGAAGTACCAAGAAGTGCGTTCAGAAGATGGCACAGCTGAGGTGTTCAGCATGTTACTCTACTCACCAATGGTACTACCAGTCACTCTCCCAATAAAACGACAGTTTCAGGTTTTTACTGTCAGAACACTTTAAACACTTGTCTTTTAATATGCTTCACCCTGCCTTAAGACTCAGTAGGTCTGCCTTAGGGGTGACTACACACATTAAAAAGGGAATGTGGGCTTTGCCATTGATTAGAATGACACAGTCGAATTGGCAGTTTAAAACCGCTCTTCCAGTCTGCAGTGACAGACTGGGAGCAATGTTTTACCTTGTCCCACTCAGGGAGACACAATTGGTGCTACAGTACCTGAGGGGACACTATACCTCAGGCCCAAGATACCCCAGATACCATATACTGTGGACTTAGCACTACGTCAGCTTGTGCCAGTTGGATGTAAGCCAATCAGGCAGACATGTTTTAAGACTCAGGGCACAGGCACTGAAGTCTGGTTAGCAGGTGTCGGTGCACACTCAGAGTCAAATAACCAGCAGCATTTGTTCAAAACTTTGGAGGTGACCATACAAAAAGAGGCATTTCCTTACACCCCTCCAAAGTCTACAGGGTTTACATTTTGCTGAGATTATCACAAGCAGATGTCTGTGGCATTTTCCCATCAGGTATGTCTCTGGTACCCAGGGTCCTTGCCCGACTCCAAGTATAGCAGTGACTGCACCTGTATGAATCCTAAGGTGATCTAGGACTGCAAAGCCAAGCTGTACATTGCAAAACATCAGAAAGCATGTAAGGTCTGGTCCAAGTCGAGAACGCAAACCCGTTTGTGAGGCCATTCTGACAAAATGTCCTTTTCACACTCCAAGTTGCCAGGTAAGTCCCAATCAAAAAACAAATACAAGAAGCCAAAGTGTGACTTTCCATCACTATGCCACTCATCAGGAGAAGTCGTGAGGACATCAAGGCGCCTCCTAATCTCGGACCCGGTCTTCTACGGATGAACTGATTTCACAGCTTATTCTGACGGAACCTGAGTTCCTGGGTCCCGTGGAGATGCTGCAACAAGTAGAGGCTTTGAAAGAAGCCAAATTTTACATTTCTGGCACCCTTCCTGCTTTCTCTGACACGCCTTTGGGCCCCAAAGATCCCAGAAGGCCTTCAAGTAGGCTACTGTTGGCAGTGTTGTCCTCAACACCGTCTGCCCCTCTTGACTCTGTTGTGGGTTCTTCCCCAGATCTGAGACCAATACCCAACCAGACTTAGAATCCTGGCCAGCCCCTCAAGGGTTGACACTGACGCCGAAAAAAACTCCTTTCTCCAACATTGGATCTTTCATAGATTCACATGCTGGAATTATCCCCGTCATCAAGGTGGGAGTCTCACGGTAATCTTAAATATACATAGCAGTAAGTGTATTAAACTAGGCCTCAATGGCCTGCACAGGCACTGTTATAGCCTATCCATGTTCTATTATAAAAAAATAACCAGATCCGAACTATAACCAGTCAGGCCACAGCACCCTCTAGAACACCCACAACAGAGGCAGTTTCCTTCAGATTTTCTACCGCATGTCATGTGAAGGGAGTCTCCCTGGGCTTTGCTCAGCTTCTTTTTTCTGACAGGTATATTTCTTTCAGATATCTTGGATTTACAGTGGACAGGATGTCACAACAAACTAAAAAAGGACTTTTCAGAAATTGTGACCGGTGTGGGAGAATGGCCCCCACATGAATTGCATTTACTGCCTACATCCAGTCCATAAGGTGAGAGATTGCAAGATTTGTCGCACCTTCAGTCATAAAACCATGAAAGACAGAGCGGGTAGGCTTTTGTTATGGCTGCAAAAGCAGAAGGCTATGGAATACCCTTCTGACAAGAGTAAAGCCTCCTTACAGACTTCTCAGTCCCTAAAAAGGCCTAAAAGCGAAGAAAAACTTTCTGCAGAACCTCCAAAGAAAGTTTAAAAAAAATTTAAACACCTTTCTTTAGAGAAACAAAAAGGCCAAGAAAGCTATGTCTCATCATTGTTAGAAAACCACTTAAAAGCCTTCAAAAAGGTTCACTCAGAGCCTACAACACCTTTTGGTGAAAAAGCACCTCCAAAAAGTGCTTCTCTGTCACCGAGGAAAAAAAGTGGAAAAATACTCTTCAGACTGACAAAAAAGGCTTTGCGACGACAATAGTTTTGACGACCATGTCTACAGTTACGACGATAACTTCGACGTTCACCACAGCAGTGTCTCCTATGATAGTCATGTCGTGCCCGCTATCGCCGACGACGATCATCACAGCTAAAATCTACAAAAGGGCACCATCAATGAGAAACAAACCACCTAAGACTGCGTCGACATCAGATCCGTCGACGAGACACAAATCGAAGACCCCATCGACGAGGGAGCAGTCGACGACTCAACCATCTACGATGCAACCGTCGATGACATGACGATCAACGATGGACACAGGAATGAGAGAAACGTCTACAACTGATCTCACGGTGAACACTTCAGGAATGTCAAGGTTTCTCCCTCTCTCTTTGATAATTGTAGGAAAGAAAGCATCTCCAATCCTACCAATGCATATTTCTTCAAGTAAGGTATTACCATATCCTCCTCAACACCTATCAGATGAGGACAGATCCTCTCAAGATGATGGAATGTTTGGAGTGGCCAACAGTCCGTCACAACTTAACGTTGAATGTTAGGACCTGGATGACGATGGGGATGATCAGTATCAGGACAGCTATTGTTCGGCAAAAGTCCAACCAGATTAGTTGTATTCCGCATATGGGGATGCAGACATCTCTGTCCCTATGCCAAGGACTTTAGTGATATATCTCCAAAGCATGTTACAGGACTACTACAGAAGATTTCTGCCCTCAGTATTAGCAACTCCGACCACGCAGTAGTATGACCTGCAAGCGGGACTGTGGACCCCTCTCCCTAGCCATCCAGGGACACCACTCAGATCGGATATGAACATCCCTTTCGTACAGCCGCCTCTGGATGACCCTTAGTCCACAGATGAAGAAAGAGAAGAGGAAGAAATACCTGAAACCATTCCTAGTGAGTGGGACGAACACCTGATTGCTACACCATCTCCACCGTTGGCAGGACCAGTGGATTCACCCCCAGAGGACATAGGAGGATTCCATAATTTAATGGAAAGAGCAGCTAAATGTTTTGAACTGCCAATTCTCTCTCTCGAGAAGAAACTGATTGTTTCCTGTATTGATTCTCCAGTTTGTTTAATTGCGCAACCAAAGCCGGATTCCATGCTATCTCAGGTGGCGCAACACAGCTCGAAAAACCTTTCAACACCAATAACATCCCCGCCAGATAGAGAAGGACGCCTTCTGGACAACATAGGAAAGAGTTTCTCCTCAGTAGCAGCAATAACAGGCAAAGCTGCAAAGTCGTTAGCCATTCTAGGCAGATATGATCGCCAAATGTGGGCAGACATGTCCGCTTACATTGATCTCTTGCTGGAGACGCTAAACTAGAGGCAAAGAAAGTGTTGCAGGAGGAAGAGCGGATCTCAGCCAAAGTGACTGCGTGATTGATATCTCACTAATGGGATTTAGACAACTGGCGGGGGCAGCGGTGTTGCGCAGACAGGGCTGGCTGAGATCTACTTCTTTTAGGCCCGAGGTTCAAATTAGGATACTTGACATGGCGTATGATGGGGAAAGCCTCCTCAGCAAGCATGTAGATTAGATGTTACAATCCATAAAGGTGTATACAGACACGGCCAAATCCCTAGGTACGTTGCAGTACAAAAGGCAGCCATTTCGAGGGGCTAGAAGCAGGGGAAGTTATTCGTTTTAGGGTGGTTTCCAAACATATAGACAACAATACCAAACTGCTCAAACAGGTTTTTAACAGTAGTACGGCCAACACCAGCAGCAATACCGAATACCACCTACAGCTGCCTATAGATACCCCACGAGGGGAAGAACCTCTGCAGAGACACGGGTAGAAAACAATGAACATGCAACAGCTACCAGCCCCATCTGTGTTTCAAAGATTGGAGGCTGCATCACTTACCACATCCTAGCTATAGTAACCGGGGGACGCACTCTAGAATTCATTCAGAAGCCTCCAAATAACCCTCCATCAGGAACACCAACTCCACGGTTAGAACAGCTCCTCAAAGAAGTATATTCATTGTTACGCAAAGGGAAAATAGAAGTTCGTCCAATTCTGCACAGGAACTGGGGATTCTATTACCTCTCTTTTCTAGTGAAAAAAAGGCCTTTGGGGGGATTGGCGTTCCATGCCCGATTTGAGGTCCTTAAGCAAGTGCCTGAAAAAACAAACATTTCGTATGGTAATGCTTCAGGACATTTTATGTCTTTTGAATACAGGAGATCACATGACATCTCTAGACCTCTGGGATGCGTATTTCCATATCCCAATACATCAGAAATTTCTCAGGTTCAAGGTAGCTGGTATGCATCTACAAATTAGTGTCCTCCCACCCGGATTAAAATCGGCCCCCAGAATTTTGACCAAAGTGCTAGCCCCAGTAGCGGCTCACCTACGGCAGCTCAGGTGGTAAACTACACATCCACTTGCCTCCAGTTGTTCAGAACTCTAAGTCTTACCATCAGTTATCGCAAGTCACACTTCCATCCCAAACAGAAGCTGATTTTCCTAGGAGCTATACTGGATACTATCCAAAGCAAAGCATTTCCATCTCAAGAGAGACAGCGAAAGATTTCCAAAATGGCTCAAAAGCTATCAAGTTCATTTCAGTTCGGAATTACAAATCATTCATGAGAATGATTTCTTCATGTATTCCACTGATCCCAAATTGCCGACTGCTCATGCGACCTCTACAGGAGCAACAAGACACTCAGTGGCTCCAAGTGAATGGCTCCTTCAACGATCAAATTCTCATTACACCGAAAATGAAAACTGCCTTGTCCTGGTGGGGAAATCAGACCAACTTACCCAAGGGCCTTTCTTTTCTTCAACAAGAGCCGCAATATATAATAATGACAGATACGTTGCTCGAAGGTTGGGTTGCCCTCCTTCAAAATCTGCGGATAAGTGGCAACTGGACACGAAAGGGCAAACAGCTTCACAAAACCAACTGGAGCTGAAAGCAGTAGATCTGGCTCTGAAGGCTTTCTTGCCAAGAATACGAAACTCAAAAATTCTCATCAGAACTGACAGTACCACAAGTATGTTTTACCTGAACAAACAGGGCAGCACAAAGTCCATGCAGCTTTCACATCAAGCTCAGAGCATATGGGAATGGGCCATAGAAAATCAAATTTCTATGAAAGCTGAACACCTGCCAGGGCAAATCAACCTCCTAGCGTACGCTTTGAGCATTGAATAGTGATCCCGTATCATGAGTGGGAACTCGATCAACAAGTTCTCAACCAACTTTCCCAAAAGTGGGGCAAGCCGAATCTGAATCTTTTTGCCACATACAAGAACAAGAAAGGCCCATATTACGCAAGCTGGCATCCCCAAAAAGGGTTGTGGGGAAATGCTTTTTTGATGAGATGTTCAGGAATCTATGCTTCTCCCCCAATTCTGCTCATCCCCAGAGTGACCAACAAAATGAAAGCAGAGGGATGTTGTCTCCTCCTAGTAGCACCCAGGTGGCTCAGGCAGGCCTGGTTCATAGAACTTCTGTATTCGGAATAGCCACATGTTCTACTCAGACAGACACCAGCTCTACTGACCATGCACCAGGGCCAGGTCAGGCATCCGGATCTTTCATCTCTACACCTATCGGCCTTGCTCCTGAATTCCATAAACACTCCACCTTGAACATTTCATCGGGAATGTAGAGAAATATTGGCCAAAGCCAGAGCTTACACCACCAATAAGGCATATAAACTAAAATGGAAGTGTTTCTGATGGTGGTGTGCTACGGAAGGAGTTCATCCTCAGTCGTCAGCCCTGGAACAAATACTTCCTTATTTATTACATGTGGCAGCAATTTCAAGATTCCGCCGCACTCAGCACACCTGCTCACTATATTTTGCCAGTATTGTGAAACAATTCCTCAAGGGCCTTTTAGAGTATTTCCACTGGTGGGTAGACCTCCACTGTTATGGTCTCTAAACATAGAGTTGGGACAACTCATAAAGCCTCCTTTCGAACCAATCCACAGGTCAGAGTTAAAATTAATCTCTTGGAAGACATCGCTTTTACTAGCTCTTACATCAGCAAAAAGAGTGAGTGACATACAAGCCTTCACCATCATTTTTCATCAGTTCACTCCAAATAGTGTTATACTTCGAACAAATCCTAAGTATATACCAAAGTGCCATAAAACTTCCATCTAAATGAGCCAGTGGTCTTAGGAACCTTTTTTCCTAACCCACAGACGGATGCATAGAAAGCGCTGCATTCGCTAGATTTAAGGGGATGTTTAAAGGTTTATCTTCATAGATTACAGAGCATTCAGAAATCGGACCAGCTATTCGTAGCATATGGAGATAAAAGAAAAGGCTCTGCGATATCTAAGCAGACCATTGCCAGGTAGATCGGATTAGCTATACAATTTTGTCATGCCCAGGCAGGCAAATCACTGCACAGTAAGGTTAAAGCCCATTCTACCAGAGCGGTAGCCACATCAGTGGTACTCTTCGCGGGAGTACCCTTGCAACACATTTGCAGGGCAGCAGCATGGTCCAGCCAGCATACAATTACAAAGCACTACTACCTAGATGAGACGAACAAAACGTATACAGCCGTTGGGCAAGCCATGCTAAGACATCTGTTCCAATAGGGTGAACCTCTCTGGTTATCCCACCTTCCACTTGAAAGGTATGTGATCTATGTTTGTTTAATGTTATTGTTACTACTATTATTTATGTTATAATTATTATTATTTTGTTCTTATCATTCTAAATACATATATTGCTTTCAGATATTGGGTTAATGTAGCATCACTCCTATTGGTATCAATGTTATTGCTAGAATAAATTATATAACTGCTTGCTACTCTAATTCAAGTATGTGAATCCATGAAGGATCCAATACTGGAGAAATAAAATTAGTTACTTACCTGTAATCCACCCTCCTCCTCTCAGAGGTATCCCTTATTTCTAAAGACTGTGTACTTGTACAATAAAATCTGAGGGAAACAGCCTCTGTTGGGAGTGTTCCAGAGGGTGCTGTTGCCTGATTGGTTGTAGTTCAGATTTGGTTTTTGTATAAAAGAACATGGATAGGCTATTACAGTGCCTGTGTAGGCCATTGAGGCCTAGTGTAATACACTTACTGCTATGTATATTTAAGGTTACCGTGGGACTCCCACCTCGACGATGGGGATGATTCAACCATGTGAATCTATGAAAGGTACCAATACTGGAGAACTACAATTACAGGGTAGTAACTAATTTTCATTCTCTTATTGGAATCAGAAACAAACCGATAGAAACTCAGCTAAAGTTGCACCTTCCACAACCTTTGGTACAGCCGGTTCAACTGCATTCTGGCTCGGCTAGAACTCTGCCTT
The DNA here is from genome assembly GCF_031143425.1 of Pleurodeles waltl. Lineage (NCBI taxonomy): Eukaryota > Metazoa > Chordata > Amphibia > Caudata > Salamandridae > Pleurodeles > Pleurodeles waltl. The sequence continues at coordinate 13,199,007 of NC_090446.1, forward strand.
TACCTAGAATGCTTCATATTCCATTTTCTTACGACTCAAAACAAAGTCAGCCTGCTGATGGCGAGTTTGAGGATTGTGCAGCCCATTATTATAGTGAGGACAATCTTTTCTCTGACCTGCAGGACCCCAGTGGACTAGATGTTTCCCTGGATAATGGGTTGAACTCTCCCCATGGCCACTTCACAGACAAATCTCCTCCTTTGGTGTGGTGATCAAGACGGGCTGCTGAAGTTCTAGACCTGCAACTCCAGTATGTTAAAGTAAAGTCTAATGTCTTTCCCAATGTCCTGCAACCGGGGCACACTTCCACAGAGCTACTTCTTAGTTCTAATAAAGCCTTGTCACACACACTTATGGGGACATTGGTCAAATCTTGCTTTTTGCCCACCAGTCAACAGATAGGTAGCCAGAAGACACAGACTTGCCCTCGTCAACCTCCTATCCTTATGTAAGAACCTACATCCGAAAGCTTGGTAGTCAAGGCATCGACAGGAAGGCCGCACCCAAACTCATTCCCTGCTGTACCTCCAGATAGGGGATCACAATGTATAGAGGTGCTTGGGAAAAGGATGTTTCCCTCAGCTAGCCTCGCTCTCCACTCAGTAAATGCCAGCTGCCTCCTAAGACGGCACTTAAGCACATTAAGTGATGTGGCCTGGGAGATCTTGCCTACTTTTTCCAAAGAATACCACACTAGCTGTGCGCAAATCATCCAAGATGGTCCGAACTCCCTTTATTTCTCCTGTATTGGATCTTTAATAGATTCACATGCTTGATTCATTCCCCGTCGTTGAGTTGGGAGTCCCCGGTAACTTAATAAAGCAGTATATATATATATATATATATATATTCTATCATAGGCTATAATGGCAATGAAAAGGTCAAATTTAATAGCTTATCCATGTCCTTTTTAAAAAAAGGACCAAACTTGAACTATAACCAATCAGGTGACAGCACCCTCTAGAACACTCCCAACAGAGGCTGAGTCCCTTAGATTTTTTACTGCACGTCGTGTGAAGGGAATCTCCCTGAGCTCTGCTCAATTCTTCAGCTTTTACTTCTTTTTGGAGCATCCAAGTTTATATTTCCTGTTTCATTTATCTAACCCTGGCACTAATATGTCAGAATAGCAGTAAACAAGGTAAAAGATTACATGAATATGTCAAAACTTTTCCTCAAAAACTCACGTTCTGAGAGATGAGGCTATTACTGGCTGGGGTTACAAAGTCTTAAATCTGTCACTAATAATGAGGACAGTGAGGATTCCTTCACCTCACAGGAGAGGTCAGAGGGAGATGTTGTGCCAGGCTCTCCAGAAGGCACGCAGAAAAGCCATAAAAAGACTTACCATGAGTCTTCATAAGGCACTTCTCACAGAGAGAAAGAAAAAAAATGGAAAAAGACCCTCAACTCCCTCTTCAACACAGACAATACATCAGAGAGACCCTTATTACCTTACAATAGGGTGCCTCGAAACCGCCTGTAAAATCATCTTCTCTTCCAGGGGATCCTCATCAATAGTCATAAACATTGAATATTCCCGCCCTTGTGCGGGGACCCCGGAGCATATATAAAATATACACATATTATACATGTGCAACAAACAGTCATGCAGGCTATCATGGTAAAAACAGGCTAAAATGCTTTATTTCTATGAAGTTTTTTTTTTTTATTTTTTTTTTATTTTGATATATTAAAGACTACAATAGAGCATAAATATGTTATAAGTAAAAGGACCTAGGCACTCTGTAGCAGTAAAATAGCCATTACATTCTTAGAAATACACAATCCAACAATAATTAATAGATTGATTAAATAGGAAACAGTAACCCAGTAAACTCTGTGCGTTATGGTCAATCCATCTTTAATATGGCGAAAGGCAGCCTAAAAGATTCCATCATTCGAAATAAAGGGAAAAGAACAACAGCCACGTAGAACAGCCGGAGGTGCTGCTGGCTGTTGTTCTTTTCCCTTTATTTCGAATGATGGAATCTTTTAGGCTGCCTTTCGCCATATTAAAGATGGATTGACCATGACGCACAGAGTTTACTGGATTACTGTTTCCTATTTGATCAATCTATTAATTATTGTTGGATTGTGTATTTCTAAGAATGTAGTGGCTATTTTACTGCTACAGAGTGCCTAGGTCCTTTTACTTATAATTTTCTGTATCTGTGTTTTCACAGATTTTGGGGGTAGGGAAGAATCCTCTAGGGCCGGGAGCACCTAAGCTTACACTATAAGGGGACTGTTGGGAGCGCTTCTTTTTCTTTCTTTCCCCTTGAAACGTCTTCCCACTGTGTTGATTTCAAGAGCATAAATATGTACCCAAGCTCCTAAAACTAGGCTTAGGGAAGTAAGCAGTAGCAAACTCTAGAGAAAAAATAGAAAAAACTGCATTAAAAAACAATGAAGCATTCTTAGCCAATAGGCTGCATGCAGGTTAACACAGGAGAACCATAAAAACTTTGGCACCGTGCCTTTAAGACCCTGAGCACCTCCAGTATCCCACCATGCCTCAGGGGTGAAGGAAAGGTGACAGTTGGTTCACAGTTAGGTCAGTTCTTTTTTCCGGCTTCTTCTGAGAGGATCCTGGTGCATTGAGCTCTCAGTTTTTCTGAGTTTTTCTCAGAAAAATTCTTTAAAAAAGCGTTTTTTCACTTTTCACTTGACAAATAACATCTTTGTCTGAGCTAGGAAGGTTTTTTCTGACAGAAAAATGCCTTAACTTTTTGTCAAATGCCCTGCTTGTGGGAAGAAGAAGGCCCAGTCAGATCCCCACTCTCTGTGCATAGTGTGCCTGCCTCAGAGTCACTGCCCTGACACTTGTAAGTACTGCAAGAACATGTCTAGGAGGACTCTGAAAGACAGAGAGAAGATCCGGCTACATGGGCTTAAGGAGAGGCAAAGAACATCGTCCTCCTCACTTCCCAGACAGCCAGAAGGCCATTCTCAGGAGAGAATGGCCCGGTCGACGTCAGCAGGTAGGAAAGTACCTGTTTGTTCACTGTCGACGTCGTCGCTACCACCGTCTCACCGGCATAGATCGCCGTCGACGGCGACACACCCGACGTCGAAGGGAACGGCGTCGAGGGAACATCAGCGCAGGGGCAGGTCTCCGTCGACGGCAGCCCGCCGATCGACATCGAGCCATCGCCGGCGTGCCCGATCGCCGCCAAAGGCTGTGCGCCCCACGACGTCGAAATCACCACGACGGCATGAGAGATATCCGCCGTCGACCTCCCACCGCTCCACGTCGAGGCACACGACGGCGAGCAGGTCGAGGTCCAAGGATCGCCGTTCGACGTCAAGGCACTCAACGTCGAGGCACTCAACGTCGAGGCAAGAGCAACCAGCTGGGCGCCCTTCGACGTCGAAACAAACATCGACGTCGACTCAGGTTTTACCTGTCCCACAGGGAGCAGAACATCGCCCCACGCCAGACAAGGCGCCATCTCCAGTGGTCTCCATACCGAGCGACTCTTCTCGGTCAAGAACGGCATCATCTGGGCATGTCTCGCCCATCAATCTATCGCCGAGATGGCTGGAGAGCCTCAACAGACCAGCGGCCTCCCCAGATTCGCAATATTCGCGAATGTATTCACCTACTGCCTCCCTGCCAATAACGCCATCACCGACAGCCAGGGCAGAACGGGCTCGTTCTGCTCCTCGCCAACCGACCGCGAGGCCTAGACGCTCTGCTACAGCGTCTCGCAGCAGGTCTCGCTCCCAACGAAGATCCATGTCTCGGTCAAGAAGAAGATCACCCTCTTGGTCTTCATCAGGTTCATCTGTCGGGCGTTACTCACCCACCCTGACAGATTCACCTCCTGCTAGAGTCTCAACGGTGGATGATATTACCACATTCAACGAGGTGCTGCTAAGAGGAGCGCAAAAACTCAACATAGAGGTTCCAGAACCATCTACCTCCTCATCTGTCATCTTTGAGACTCTACAACAGAGATCAGCGTCGAAAAAGTTGCTGCCTCTAGTGCCTGGCTTGTTGCAGCCAACCATGGACACTTTTCTGGCCCCAGCCTCGCTTAAGTCTGCCCCGGCTAGGATTCTCAAAAAATACAAGGCTCCAGAACAGGACCCTTTGTTCCTCAGGAAGGATCCGCCACCGGACTCGGTTATAATAGCTGCCGCCCGAAAGACCCACTCGGTGGCATCTTCATCCACGGTACCCCCGGATAAAGAGAGCAGGCATCTAGACTCTCTGGGGAGAAAGATATGCGGGACGGCGGCTTCGGCAATGAAGGTCTCCAGTGCGTCTGCGCTCCTGGGCAGGTATGATCGTTCTCTGTGGGACTCCCTCAGTAGATTTACAGAAAAATTGCCCAGAGAGGACAGACAAGATTTCCAGGAGATACTACAAGAAGGATGCCTGGTATCCAACCAGGTTATCAGCGCGGCAGCAGATGGGGCGGATTTGGCTGCTCATGGGTACGCACATGGTATCTGTGCAAGGAGATCTTCCTGGCTGAGGCTCACTGGTTTGAAACAGGAAGCACAACAACGCATCCTGAATCTTCCATTTGCCGGGAACTCTCTATTCGGTGCCCATGCAGACGAAGAGATGGCCCGCATGAAGACCGAGGTGGATACCATGAGGGCGGTGGGCCTCGAAAGAAAGATTTCAGGCGGAGGTACAGGCCGTATGACAGGCGCCCTTTCCAGCTGAGGGTTCAAACCCCTCATTGGTCGCAAAGGTCACAGCAACGACCGGGACACCCTCTTTTTCAACGGAGAAACACAAGGGAGCGCGAGGGTCAAGTAGACCTCAACAGTCTACTCCGAAAGCACCCACCAAGCAATGAAATCTCGCTTCCCTCGACACTGTACACCACTCCGGTGGGGGGGAAGTATTACGGCTTATCTTCACGAGTGGCACTCTATCACAAGAGACAAATGGGTGCTCAATATTGTCGAACATGGCTATTCTCTTCTTTTCAAACAGCCTCCACCACGCTTGCCACCAACCAAAAACAATCCATCTCATCTCAGCTTGCTACGCAAGGAGGCTCTCGCCCTCCTAAAAAAGAATGCCATAGAAAAGGTTCCACCTGCACACAGAGGACAGGGAGTCTACTCCCGTTACTTTCTGGTGGCGAAGAAGGGTCGAGAGGGCGTTTTCAGGCCAATTCTGGACCTACGGCTGCTGAACAAATACATAAGGAAGCAGAAGTTCAGAATGCTAGCGCTTCACCAGATGTTCCCTCAACTGCATCAGGGAGACTGGATGTGCTCCATCGACCTGCAGGATGCGTACTTTCACATACCAATAGCTCCCAAACATCGAAAATTCCTGCGCTTCCGAGTAGCGTTACAGCATTACCAGTTCAGAGTTCTACCCTTTGGCCTGAAATCTGCCCCAAGAGTTTTCTCAAAATGTATGGCAGTGGTGGCGGCGCATCTTCGAAGACAAAGGATATACATATATCCGTACCTAGACGACTGGCTACTGAAGGCTTCTTCTCCGGAGCAGGCGAGAAGCCATCGGGACATTGTACTAGGAGTTTGCGAAGCTCTAGGTCTTCAGGTCAATTACCAGAAGTCAACCTTGATTCCAACACAGAATCTACACTACCTAGGAACTATCATAAACACAGAACTCCAAAAAGTGTATCCTTCGGAGGAACGACTATCCTCAATAGACAGGAAGTGCCAGGACCTGTTGAGAGCACGTCAGGTGACATCGCTGCTGGGCTCCATGGCATCCTGCATTTTTATTGTCCCAAATGCCAGACTCCACATGAGACCCCTCCAAGAGGCATTGGAGACCAACTGGAGCCAAAGAACAGGTCGCTGGGAGGACACGGTGCAGCTACCGGCGGTAGCACTTCAGTCATTGAGATGGTGGATGCACAGACCTCGCCTGTCAGTGGGTGCTCCGTTTCACCAGGTGCTTCCATCCGACACCCTAGTAACGGATGCGTCTCTTCAGGGTTGGGGGGCTCATCTGGGTCCTTTTCAAGCGCAGGGTCTGTGGTCAGACAAGGAAAAGCAGTACCACATCAATCTGCTAGAACTCAGAGCTGTCCATCTGGCTCTCAAGTCTTTCATACCTCTAATTCAGGGGAAAACTCTCTTGATACAGACGGACAATACAACCACGATGTATTACTTGAACAAACAAGGGGGAACGAGGTCCCTACCCCTATCGCGAGAGTCCCAAGCGATATGGCATTGGCTCCTGGCCAGAGGAATGTCAATTACAGCAGTTCATCTGCCAGGTCAGCAAAACGTGGAAACAGATTTTCTGAGCAGACACCTGGAGGACGTTCACGATTGGGTCCTACACGGCGAATTCGCAGAATACATCTTCGCGCAATGGGGTCGGCCTCAACTGGATCTCTTCGCAGACGAAGTAAACAAGAAATGCCCAGACTTCGCATCCAGGTTCTACCGTCCGGGATCGCAAGGGAATGCCCTGTTGATCGACTGGTCAGGGATATTTCTCTACGCTTTTCCGCTGATTCCCCTCATTCCGGCAGTGATCAGCAAACTTTACAGATCCAGGACCAGAATGATTCTTATAGCGCCACAATGGCCCCGACAATTCTGGTACACGGATCTCCTCAACCTGTCGGAAAAACCTCACAGGAGGCTACAGTGCAGACCGGATCTTCTGACCAGAATGGAGGGCAGGATTCTACACCCCAACCTACCCTCTCTGAGCTTAACAGCATGGCTCCTGAATTCCTGCAGTATGGGCACCTAGGGCTCTCGCAGGAGTGCATGAACATCTTGAAAGAGTCCAAACGGCCTTCCACGCGGCGTTCTTACGCTTTTAAGTGGAAGAGATTCTACATATGGTGCTGTCAGCAAGGCCATAATCCCATACGGGCGCAGGAGGAGGTCATACTGTCCTATTTGCTTCATCTAGTGAAGTCCGGTCTGCAGGTATCATCTATTAAGGTACATTTGTCTGCTATTACGGCCTATCGCAAGTCGCCTTCTCAGGAATCCTTCTTTACAAAACCTGTAGTCAAGGATTTCTTAGAAGGTTTGAAGAAAGTTTTTCCGCCAATTCGGAGACCTTCTCCTCCATGGGAACTGAACGTAGCCCTGGCAAAACTTATGGGCCCTCCTTTCGAGCCTATACATAAGGCCTCTTTACAACACCTTACGTGGAAGACGGCTTTTCTAGTGGCCATTACTTCAGCGAGGAGGGTCAGTGAAATCCAGGCCTTGTCTTCAAAAGAACCGTACACGGTTTTTCATGACAATAGAGTGGTTCTACGAACTCACCCATCTTTCCTTCCGAAGGTGGTGTCAGAATTCCATATCAATCAGACCATATCTTTACCTACGTTCTTTCCCAATCCAGAGACTCCGGCAGAGAAAGCATTGCACTCATTAGACTTGAAAAGAGTGCTGAAATTTTACCTGGACAAGACAAAATCGATTAGACACTCTAACCGCTTGTTTGTAAACTATGGTCATTTAAGAACAGGAGAGGCAGCATCTAAGCGAACAATATCAAGATGGATAGTTTCTTGTATTGTTAATACTTACCAGCTAGCTAATAAACAATTACTAGCGCGGCCTAGAGCGCATTCCACAAGGGGGAAAGCGGCTACTGCTGCTCTCCTTAACAATGTTCCGATATCTGAGATTTGTAAGGCTGCTACATGGAAGTCTGTCCATACGTTTACAAGACCCTACTGCTTAGACTCCGATGCAAGAGCGGATGCCCAAGTGGGGCAGGCCTCTCTAAGAAATCTGTTTGCGTAAGACATATCTATTCCTGCACTTCTATTGGACAGTCCGCTGGGTTTAGGGATGGGCTTGCTAATCTATTCAATGTTTATGACTATTGATGAGGATCCCCTGGAAGAGAAGGATAAGTTACTTACCTGTAAATCCTAGTTCTCTTCCAGGGGTATCCTCATCAAAGTCATAAACAACCTACCCTCCTCCCCGGACGCACGTCTCCTAGAAGTGCAGGACAGACTGTGTTTGGAATCAGTTATACAAATTGTCACCGTAAAAAGAACTGACCTAACTGTGAACCAACTGTCACCTTTCCTTCACCCCTGAGGCATGGTGGGATACTGGAGGTGCTCAGGGTCTTAAAGGCACGGTGCCAAAGTTTTTATGGTTCTCCTGTGTAAACCTGCATGCAGCCTATTGGCTAAGAATGCTTCATTGTTTTTCAATGCAGTTTTTTCTATTTTTTCTCTAGAGTTTGCTACTGCTTACTTTCCTAAGCCTAGTTTTAGGAGCTTGGGTACATATTTATGCTCTATTGTAGTCTTTAATATATAAAAAAAAAAAAAAAAAACTTCATAGAAATAAAGCATTTTAGCCTGTTTTTAACATGATAGCCTGCATGACTGTTTGTTGCACATGTATAATATGTGTATATTTTATATATGCTCCGGGGTCCCCGCACAAGGGCGGGAATATTCAATGTTTATGACTTTGATGAGGATACCCCTGGAAGAGAACTAGGATTTACAGGTAAGTAACTTATCCATTCACAGGAATTACTTTGAGGTGGTTGATTACAATGTTGACTATTATTACCTCGTCTACGAAGGGCCTTGTCTATGATGGCCTCATCTAGGATGGTTATCTATGATGGCCTCATCTATGACGGTCGTCTACGACAGTCATCTACAGTGATCGTCTATGACGGTCATCTACAGTGATCGTCTATGACATTCATTTACAGTGGTCTATGATGGCCCCATCTACGAAGGGCCTCATCTACGATGGTCATCTACCATGGCCTTATCTATGACGGTCGTCTACGACGATCATCTACAGTGGTCTGTGATGGTCTTATCTTTGAAGGGCCTCATCTACAGTGTTCTCATCTATGACGGTCGTCTACAACAGTCATCTACAGTGGTCGACTACGACGGTCATCTACAGTGGTCGACTACGACGGTTATCTACAGAGGTTGTCTACGATGGTCATCTACAACGGTCATGTGCGGTGGTCGTCGTCGTCGGTCATCTACAGTGGTCGTCGATGACGGTCGTCTACGGTGGTCATCAATGACGTTGTCTACGGTGGTCGTCGACCAAGGCCTCATCTACGATGGTCGCCTACAACGGCCTCATCTACCATGCTCATCTACGACAGTCATCCATGACAGTCTCATCATTCATGGTTCTCTGTGACATCCTCGTCTATCATGGTTCTCTATGACATCCTCATCTGCGATGGTTCTATATGACATCCTCATCTGCGATGGTTCTCTATGACAGCCTCATCTGTGATGGTTCTCTATGACAGCCTCATCTATGATGGCCATCTACGACAGCCTCATAGATGATGGCAGTATCATCTACGAAGGTCGTCTACAACAACCTCATCTATGATGCTAGCCTACGACAACCTCATCTATGATGCTAGCCTACGACAACCTCATCTATGATGCTAGCCTACGACAACCTCATCTATGATGCTAGCCTACGACAACCTCATCTATGATGCTCGTCTACGACAACCTCATCTACGATGGTCGTCTACGACAACCTCATCTAAGATGGTCGTTTACGACAGCCTCATCTACGATGATCGTCTACAACGGGCCTATACGACAGCCTCATCTATGAAAGTCATATGTGACAGTCTCATCTACGATGTTCATCTGCGACAGCCTCTTCTGATTGTTGTCTAATACTAGGGCCTGCCTACAATGACCTTGCCTACGGAACCACATCTACGATGGCCTTGTCTATGTGTGCTTTGTCGACGACAGCTTTGTCTATGACTGCATCCTCTACGAAGGCCTCTTCTACAGCAAAGGCCTCGTCAACAAACATTGTCTACATGAGACTAGTCGTTTACATCTTTATCACAATACAAATTAAGACAAAAACATGTATTTGTCAACAAGAGCAAAACACACATAATCCAGAATAATTTAGTGTCAAGCATTGAGGTACCAATATGAGCATGTCTTCAGCAGTCAGTATATTGAGGGGCAATATATGGAGCATTTACACCACTCCGCCTCCAACTGCAGAGCATGGGTCTGATCCATGTATCTCATACTAGAGCTTCAGAGCATATTACAGCCGCAACTGGTGGATTTCCTGACCAGATTTATTTTGGGGGTTTCCATACCCTTTGGAGCGAGCGAGCGACCAAACACTTCCAGTTTCCTATAGCAAACAAGAAATTAGTTTGTTTTCTTTATGAATTTAAAAAGGAAAGCCGTAAAAAGGATTCCAGTTGCTCATATATCCAGGAGGAATTACAATCATGGAAAACCCTATCATTTATAATTCCGCCTAACCAGCAAGGACACGTTCTCATCTAGGTTCAGGCTACTGTACAGGCTGCCAATTCACTGGTAGTACGGGCAGGTATAGCCAGCAAATGTGGTCAGACATGGCCATATAAATGTTTGCCGAAAGATGGGAAAACAAATGCTGCTGTAGTGGAGTGAGATGTCAGCATAGACTGTGCTATAGATAAAGCTTCAATAGTATTCCCACAACTGGCAGGGTCAGTGGTCCTTGCATATTAAGGATCAAGACCACAGCATTAAAAAATGTGAGGTACAAATATATCTATTATTTTATAGTACCATGCCGACGCTCCGTATGCATGTTGACAACTAGTTGGAAGCAGTCAAATGTGATTCTTGACACTGCTTCATCTTTTTGGGCATTACAATTTCAAATGAAACTATCTTTAGAGGGACCCAAAAAAGACAATTATCCATTGATAAGTATCTGACTTAGCAACCCTCTCAGTAGCACTTAGGCTAGCTTACCTACCGTGACAATATTCTGGTGCTGATTACACCATCCAGTGGGAAAAAACTGTTCCAAAAATGTTGTCATCTATGGCAGAAAATAGCATCGGACAAATAAGTCCTGGATCTCATCACATATACATATATGTTGCAGTTCACCCAGATTCCGCCATCTACCTTTGCAAGGAAGTGCTAGCTACTCTGACCAAAGGGTCCATAGAGAGAAACCCACATTCTCATCAAGAAAGGGGCGTCTATTCTTAGTTTTGCCTCATAAACCATAAAACAGAGGAGTGTCCATCCAGCATACACCTCCAGAAATTAATAAGTATTTCCGGAAACAATAATTTTATATGGTCTCCTTCAGCACAAGATATATATTTTTGTTTTTGCATTCCCACTCATCAGAGTTCTTCCATTTGGCTTCAGATCAGCTTTTTCAGGAAGGTTTTTCCCAACTTTGACAACTTGTTGATAAAAGCACCAACGGCATTTCAAGCATCCAAGGCCACAGAAGCTTGCCTAAAGTTGTTTCACAGGCTGTCTCCTTGTGAATTATCAGAGATAATCAACTCCTCCAAAGAAGATACTTTCTGTTCAATTAGCTTTTGGGCATCATATCCTCAGCGATCAATAGGATCCTTCTTGTATGCCTGAAAATTAATGCCTTACAGGAACAGCTACAAAAACAAAACATTCAACCAAGCAAATCATTTCTGGGCCTGATGAATTTTCACATAGGTGATGGAAGCACTAGTCTGGTAGTCCCAGACTACAAATACTTCTCTGAAAAGCTGGGGCAGTCATCGACAGAACCTCTAATTCGTGGAAAGTGGTCTCTGCTCCAGAAAGCATATATATCACACAGCTGGACCTTAAAGCCAGGTGTTCGATCTCCAAATTTTCCTGCCAATGTAGCAGAGTCTCTGGTGGTAGTTCGCAAGGCAAGTACTACTAGCATGCAATACGTGAATAAACGAAGCAGCACAAGATTCTTGGCACTGTCCAAGGAAGACAAGAACATTTGGTGTCAGCTAATGACACACAGGATAACTCTTCGGGCTGAACATAGTCCCTGGACTAGAAATCTCATAGCAGACATGCTAAAGAAAACTGGAAACAGCATAGATGAAGGAGAATTTGATCATTTGGCTCTAAGCATGATCTTCTTGTTCGGGGCAAACTGGCTCTACATCTCTTTGCAACAAACAAAACCAGAAAATGCCAGTTCTATGAAAGTTGGCATCCACATCCAGGATCTTGAAGGAATGCCTTTTGACAGATGCTCCAGGATCTAAATCTACCTTTTTCCCCAATACCTTTAATACCAAAGATTCTCACCAAGAGGAAAGCAAAGCAGTGTTCGCTTGTCCTTATAGCCCCCAGGTGGCTAGTTCAGCATTGGTACACTGAGCTTCTCCTGCTATCAGAATACAACCACATTCACCTACCAACATTCTATAATCCTTTGATGATAAACTAAGGCCAGGCCCTTCATCCTGACCTCACTTCTCTCCTCTTAGGCGCACAGCTCCTAAATTCCATTAATCCAAAGATCTCAATATTCCTCAGGACTGCAGGTGTATTCTCTCCAAGTCAAGGAGGAGGCCACGATAAGGACACTTAAACATTAATGGGAAAGTTTCTGCCTGTGGTGCCAGAAAATAAAACCTACATCCTCTTCTAGCAGAATCAGGCAAATAAGTTTCCTATCTCCTATCACTAGCTCACTCACAGTTGGTACATGTGTCCGTTAAGGTACAGCTTACAGCATTATCAAGCTATAGCTGTTCATCACATTTTTACTTTATGCTCTAGCAGAATCATCAAACAATTCATAAAAGATTTATTCAGTGTTTTCCTACAGAAAGGGCTGCTTCCTCGGACTGGCACCTGAACATACTTCTATTTCAACTGATGAAGAGTTCATTCGAACTCATTCTCAGAGCAAACCTCATATTTCTCACATGGAAGGTCATCTTATTACTGGTTCTCACCTCGAAGTGTAGGGTAGAGAAGATGCAGACTTTCTCAACACAAGAACCTTCTTGCATCTCACAGGCAAGTTAGTTCTTCTCTGAACCAATCCACAGGTTTATTTCCATGGTTCCTTCAGACTTTGCCTCAATGAGCCTATAATATTTCAGACTTTTCTCCTGAATTCAAGTCACCAACTGAGAGGTCTATTCACACTCTAGGTATCAAATGATGTCTAAACTTTCTACATACATTGCACTAAACAACTCATGTGAACTGACCAACTGTTGGACTCAGTCATGCTCATAGGGGTGCTCCAGTCACAATGGCAACCATCGCTGAATGAAATTCAGCTGCAATCCAGTTCTGCCGCTCAGACTCAGTCCCCTCAGAGAGAAAAGTAGGGTGCATTCAACTGGGACAGTTCCGCTTCAACTACTTTGCTTGCGTAAGTACCTCTGGAGAAGATGTGTTGTGATGCGACTTGGAAGAGTGTGCATATTATTCATGCAGCATTATTACCTGGAATTGGCGCAGCACAATCATACAGCAGTTGGATTGGTTTTACTATACCACTTATTTCATTAAGGGGAGCCTCTTTTGGTTCCATGTTTTTATGTATTCATGCAGATTTTAATGTAGGATGTGTATATATGGATTTATTATATTGCATATGAATGTTATGTATATATTTTCTACCCACCATCCACTGTTTGAGCTAATACTATTAGATCTACAAATACAGTAACTGCTTGCTATTCTGATTCAAGCATGTGAATCTATGAAAGATCCAATACTGGAGAAGAAAATAAGTTACATACCTGTAACTGCAGTTCTCCAGTATTGGTATCTTTCATAGATTTGCATGCAACCCACCCTCCTCCCCAGAGAGGATCCCTTTATAGCTCGGGATTATCTATTCCCACTTGTGCTTGAAAATCTGAGGGACTCAGCCTCTGTTAGGAGTGTTTTAGAGGGTGCTGTCGCCTGATTGATCATAGTTCAAGTTTGGTCCTTTAAAAAAAAAAAAAAGACATGGATAGGTTATTAAACTGACCTTTTCATTGCTATTATAGCCTATTATAGTCATATACATACTGCTTTATTAAGTTACCGGGGACTCCCATCTCGACGATGGGGAATGATTCAAGCATGTGAATCTATGAAAGATACAAATACTGGAGAACTGCAGTTACAGGTAAGTAACACATTTTCTTCCAGGTGAGGAAGAAGGATAAATGCCTTACTCCTTTTTTAGACCCTCACCATCTACATTTCTGTTGGGTTGAGTACGTCATCTGGGAGAAATGGAGATCAGAGGACTAGGGTGGAGATTCTTATCCACATCAAATTGTTGGACTTGCGGGCCATTCACTTGGTGTTGAAGACCTTCCCACTATCCATCAAAGAGAGGCAATTCGCAGTTCTGAAAGACAAAACCACCTTCCTGTGGTACTGCAATAAACAAGGCGGATAGGGGTCCATGATCCTATTCCAAGAGGCTGGGCATCTCTGGAACTGGCTGAGTCGACAGGGCATCTCTCTGTTTGTGAACCACTTGGCAGAATCTTTGAATACCAGGTAGGAGGAACTCTACTGCCATAGGCTAGTGGATCACGAATGAAGCTACACCCGGAGGTGGAACAGGGCATCTTCCAGAAATGTGGAGAACCCTGGCTTCATCTTTTCGCCCCCACTGAAAACGTGAAATGTTACTGTCTTTTGACACTGGAGTTTCCAAAACGTTTCTCTCTCAGAGATGCATTCCAGCTAGAGTGAAGCACGGGGCTCATGCATGCCTTCCTGCGGTGAGCCTCAGAGGCTCATGCCTTTTGTTACAGCACCCCAGGGCATCCCAGCTAGTGGAGATGCCCACCTCTCCAGCCACTGCCCCCAAATTTGGCAGCAAGGCCAAAGGAGATAATGAGGAAAATAAGGAGGAGCCACCCACCAGTCAGGACAGCCCCTAAGGTGCCCTGAGCTTAGGTGACTCCTGCCTATAGAAATCCTCCATCTTGAGATTGGAGGATTCCCCCAATAGGAATAGGGATGTGCCCCCCTCCCCTCAGGGAGGAGGTACAAAGAGGGGTGTAGCAACCCTCCAAGACAGTAGCCATTGGTTACTGCCCTCCAGACCTAAACACACCCCTAAATTTAATATTTAGGGGCAACCCTGAACGCAGGAAAACAGATTCCTGCAATCTGAAGAAAGAAGGACTGCTGACCTGAAAGCCCCGCAGAGATGACGGAGACGACAACTGACTTGGCCCCAGCCCTACCAGCCGGTCTCTAGACTCAAAGAACCTGCACAGCGACGCATCAGACAGGGACCAGCGACCTCTGAGGACTCAGAGGACTGCCTTGAACCTGAAGGACCAAGAAACACCCGATAACAGCGGCACTGTTTGCAACTTTTTTAGCAACTTCCAAAGAACTATCTCTTCCCGCCGGAAGCGTGAGACTTCTCACTCTGCACCCGAAGTCCCCGGCTCGAGCTCCAGAAAACCAACACCGCAGAGAGGACTCCCAGGCGACTACGATGACGTGAGTAACCTGAGTCGACCCCCCTGCACTCCCACAGCGACGCCTGCAGAGAGGATCCAGAGGCTCCCCTGACTGCGACTGCCTGGTAACAAAGAACCCGATGCCTGGACCAAGCACTGCACCCATATCACCCAGGACTGAGAGGAACTACCTTCCAGTGCAGGAGTGACCAGCAGGCGGCCCTCTACCTAGCCCAGCCGGTGGCTGGCCTGAGAACGCCCTGCCTGCATCGCCTAAGTGACCCCCGGCTCCCTCCATTGCTTTCAATAGCAAATCCGATGCCTACTTTGCACACCGAACCTGGCCACCCCTGTGCTGCCGAGGGTGTGTTTTGTGTGCCTGTTTGTGCACCCCCCCCCCAGTGCTCTACAAAACCCCCCTAGTCTGCACCCAGAGGAGGCGGGTACTTACCTGCTAGGAGACCCCCTGTTCTTCATAGGCGCCTATGTGTTTTGGGCACTCTGACCTCTGCACCTGACCGGCCCTGTGTAGCTGATGCGGTGACTTTGGGGTTGCCTTGAACCCCCAACGGTGGGCTGCCTATGCCCAGGAGACTGACTGTGTAGGTGCTTTACTTACCTGAGAAACCTAACCAAACTTACCTCCCCCAGGAACTTTTGATTTTTGCACTGTCTACTTTTAAAATAGCTTATTGCCATTTTAACTAAAACTGTGTGTACTACTGCTTTGAATCAAAGTTCTATACTTACCTGTGTGAAGTACCTTGCATTTTATATACTTACCTCAAATCTTGAATCTTGTGGTTCTAAAATAAATTAAGAAAATATATTTGTCTGTACAAAAACAATTGGCCTGGAGTTAAGTCTTTGTGTGTGTGTTCCTCATTTGTTGCCTGTGTGTGTACAACAAATGCTTAACACTACCCTCTGATAAGCCTACTGCTCGACCACACTACCATAAAATAGAGCATTAGAATTATCTGATTTGGCACTATCGACCTCTAAGGGGAACCCTTGGACTCTGTGCACACTATCTCTCACTTTGAGATAGTATATACAGACCCAACTTCCTACAGAAGCTCACTGAACAAGAGAGGCATGTATGCCTTTACAAAACATCCGTAAAACTGTGACCTGGTCATTTACCCACAACTTCACCAAGCATCATTGTTTGGATATTAAATCAGCAAATGCAACTGCAGTCGGTTATACATTGCTGCACAGCCTTTTTCACCAGGGTAAGCCTCATTCCTGTCTTATAAAGATAAGAAACTGCTTTCTTAATCATTCAAGCATTTATTTATATGAAAGGTCTAATGCTGCAGAAAAATTGACTTACCTGTATCTACAGTTCTGCAGCATTGGTATTGTTCATATATTAACATTGTCCACCCTCCTCCTTGTTCATGAGACTAATGCATAATTGTTAACAAGCTATGAAAATCTGGCAGTTGGAACTTTCTCTTGCAACCCTCAGGACCTCCACCTAATTGGCCAGATTTTGGATAACAAGGTAGTTGAACTAGACATGATCTACAGAATGTTTGTCCATTTGTCTTCAGTGTTGATTGCTGTATTGATCTAGTGCTTGTTAGAAATGGGGTCGTTTGTTGGCAGTCAGGTTACCCCCTGTCCAAGCAAGGACCCTCAGCCAAGTCAGGGTAAGTCACACACAATCTAAATTATCCTGTGCCCGCCATATGGTAACTTTGCACTGAGCAGTCAGCCTTAACTGAGAAGCAATGTGTAAAGTATTTGTGCAATAAATCAAGCAACAACACAGTATAACACCACAAAAATACACCACACAGTGGTTAAAAAAATATAGAATATCTGATTAAATGCAGGTCACAATGATCAAGATTTGATAAGTACAGGTTGAGATATCACTTTATAAAATGATAAAAAAGAGTCTTTAGTCTTTAAAAAGCAACAACTGTCTCTTGCAAGCACAAAGTACTTGGTTTGCGTTTAAATTATACACAAGGGGCCGCGGAGGAGGAGATGCGTGGAAAACGGGGAGGTGTGCGTCAGTTTCTCCAGGCACACACAGGCGATAGCATAGATATTTTTCCATGCAATCAGGGCCTTGCGTTGATTTCCGGCGCTGAGACTTGGATCCTGTTCGGGTTGCTGGGGATTTGGACGCCCCGGGGACGATGCAGAGAAATCCTGGGCTTGAGGAACGAAGTCACAGGAGCTGCGTTGATACGGTGGGCGATGTGGGGACATTTCTGTTGCACGGCAGGTGCTGTCTCAATTCTTCTTGTAGGAAGTCAGGCTGTGTCGTTCTGGCTCAGTTATGTGTCGATCCAGTGAGCCGTGTGTCGAAGTTCCAGTTACAATGCTGGCGCTGCATCTATCTCCTATCGGGGAGCCGGGCTGCGTCGTTCTGGTTCGGTGTTGTAGGAAAGTACCATCTTGCCTGGGATTTTACCCCCATTTTTACATGTATGTAAGTGTTTTTGCCTGTCTCACTGGGATCCTGCTAGCCAGGACCCCAGTGCTCATAGTTTGTGGCCTGAATGTGTATACCTGTGTAGTGACTGTGTCACTGAGGCTCTACTAATCAGAACCTCAGTGCTTATGCTCTCTCTGCCTTTACATTTGTCACTATAGGCTAGTGACTACTTTTAGCAATTTCAATTGGCACACTGGAACACCCTTATAATTTCCTAGTATATGGTACCAAGGTACCTAGGGTATTGGGGTTCCAGGAGATCCCTATGGGCTGCAGCATTTCTTTTGCCACCCATAGGGAGCTCAGACAAACCTTTACACAGGACTGCCACTGCATCCTGAGTGAAATAACGCACACGTTATTTCACAGCCATTTTCACTTAAGTAACTTATAAGTCACCTATAGGTCTAACCTTCACTTGCCGAAGGTTAGGTGCAAAGTTACTGAGTGTGAGGGCACCCTTGCACTAGCAAAGGTGCCCCCACATTGTTCAGGGCCATTTCCCTGGACTTTGTGAGTGCGGGGACACCATTACACGCGTGCACTACATATAGGTCAATACCTATATGTAGCTTCACAACGGTAAGTCCGAATATGGCCATGTAACATGTCTAAGATCATGGAATTGTCCCCCCATGCCAAATCTGGTATCGGGGAGCCAATCCCATGCATCCCCGGGGCTCCACTATGGACCCCCGGGTACTGCCAAACCAGTTCTCTGGGGTTTTCTCTGCAGCTACCACTGCTGCCAACCCACAGACCGGGTTCTGCCTTCCTGGGGTCTGGGCAGCCTGGTCCCAGGATGGCAGAACTAAGAATTTCCTCTGAGAGAGGGTGTTACACCCTCTCCCTTTGGAAATAAGTGTTAAAGGCTGGGTAGGGGTAGCCTCTTCCAGCCTCTGGAAATGCTTTGAAGGGCAAGATGGTGCCCTCCTTGCCTAAGCCAGTCTACACCGGTTTAGGGAACCCCCAGTCCCTGCTCTGGCGCAAAACTGGACAAAAGAAAGGGGTGTGACCACTCCCCTGTCCATCACCACCCCAGGGGGGGTGCCCAGAGCTCCTCCAGTGTGTCCCAGACTTCTGCCATTTTGTTTCCAGAGGTGTGAGGGCACTCTGGAGGCCTCTGAGTGGCCAGTGCCAGCAGGTGACGCCAGAGACCCCTCCTGTAGGTGATTACATGACTAGGTGGCCAATCCTCCTCTCAGGGCTATTTCGGGTCTCTCCAGTGGGCTTTTCCTCAGATAACGACTTGCAAGAATTCATCTGAGTTCCTCTGCACCTCTCTCTTTGACTTCTGCCAAGGATCGACCACTGACTGTTCCAGGATGCCTGCAAAACTGCAACAAAGTTGTAAGAAGACTACCAGCGACATTGTAGTGCCTAATCCTGCCGGCTTTCTCAACTGTTTCCTGGTGGTGCATGCTTTGGGGGCTGCCTGCCTTCATCCTGCACTGGAAGCCACAAAGAAATCTCCTGTGGGTTGACGGAATCTTCCCCCTGCTTCAGCAGGCACCAAACTTTAGCTTCACCAGTACACTGGGACCCCTCTCATCCTGACGAGCGTGGCCCCTGAAACACAGGTGGTGGACCCAAGTAACCCAGACTGTCCAGTGGTCCAACTGTCCAAATTTGAAGGAGGTAAGTCCTTGCCCCCCTCTCCAGACAGTAATCCTGTGCACCACGTGATGTGCAGCTACAAGGGCTTCTGTGCACATTTCCACGAAATCCTGCATGCACAGCCAAGCCTAGTTCCCCAGCACTCTGTCTTGCACTGCTCAGCTCCCTGAGTTGATCTCCAGTGTTGTGGGACCTTCTTCTGCAGTGTTGAGACGACCGCTGTGTTCAGACTTCTTGAACCCGTGTTCAAGGGCTTCTGCGGGTACTTCCTGCTTGTGCGTGGGCTCTCTACGTTGCTGAGGGCCCCCTGTCTCCTCTGCCAAGTGGCGACATCCTGGTCCTTTCTGGGCCCCTGGCAGCACCCTTTTTCTCTTACAGCGACTCTTGCAACTTGCAAGGCTTGTTTGCGGTATTTTGCCAAGGAAACAACTCTGCATCCTCCAGCACACCATGGGACATCTTCTGTACAAAGGAGAAGTTCCTAGCATCTTTTGCTGTTGCTGAATCTTCAGCTTCTTCCATCCGGAGGCAGCCATTTTGCACCTTCATCCGAGGTTTAGTGGGCTCCTGCCCTGCCTGGACAGTTTTCCGACTCATGGACTTGGTCCCCTTCCTTTGCAGGTCCTCAGGTCCAGGAATCCATCTTCAGTGCTTTGCAGTCTGTTGTCGTCTTTGCAAAATCCCTTATCACGACTTTAGTGTGTTTCCGGGGAAATAGCAGTGCTTTACTCCTAGTTTCCAGGGTCTTGGGTGGGGTATCTTGGACACCCTTAGTGTTTTCTTACACTCCCAGCGACCCTCTACACACTACACTAGCCTAGGGGTCCATTCGTGGTTCCCATTCCAATTTCTTGGTATATGGTTTGTGTTGCCCCTAGGCCTATTGCATCCTATTGTATTCTACAGTGTTTTCACGACTTTCTGACTGTTTTACTTACCTGATTTTTGTTTGTGTGCATATTTTGTGTATGTTTCTTACCTCCTAAGGGAGTATATCCTCTGAGATATTTTTGGCACATTGTCACTAAAATAAAGTGCCTTTATTTTTAGTAACTCTGAGTATTGTCTTTCTTATGATATAGTAACTATATGATATAAGTGGTATAGTAGGAGCTTTGCATGTCTCCTGCTTCAGCCTAAGCTGCTCTGCTATAGCTACCTCTACCAGCCTAAGTTGCTAGAACACTGCTAATCTACTAATAAGGGATAACTGGACCTGGCACAAGTACCCACTATAAGCCAGGCTGTGCGTTGTTTCTGGCAGGCTATGCGTTTAATTTTTGCCGCACAAGGAGTTCTTTGCAGGATGAAGTCTTTTTGGCCCTGAGACTTCAAGGAACAGGAGGCAAGCTCTATCCGAGCCCTTGGAGAGCACTTCTCAGGAGATGTGTGCAGGTGTGACTGAGCATCCTGTGTGTGGGGTTGTCTGAGTGAAATGCACAAGAGAGCTGTCAAGTAACCCAGCTAGACGTGGATGAGAGACAGGCTGTAAGGCACAGAAGGATTTGAGTGTAGAGAAATGCTCACTTTCTAAAAGTGGCATTTTTAGAATAGCAGTATTAAATCCAACTTTACCAGTCAGCAGGATTTTGTATTACCATTCTGGCCATATTAAATATGACCTGGTTACTCCTTTCAGATCCGAATCTACCACTCAAACGGCATATGATGGTAGCCCTAATGCTATCCTATGAAAGGAGCAGGCCTCACAGCAGTGTAAAATTAATTTAGGAGTTTTACATTACCAGGACATGTAGAACACACATGTTCATGTCCTACCTTTCACCTACACAGCAACCTGCCCTATGAGGGCCTACCTTAGGGTTGACTTATAGGTAGGAAAAAGGGGGTTTAAGGCGTGGCAATTACTTTTAAATTCCAAGTTGAAGTGGCAGTGAAACCGCCCACACAGGCCTTGCAGTGGCAGTCCTCAGACATGGTTAGGGGCTACTTATGTGGTTGGCACAACCAGTGCTGAAGGCCCACTAGTAGTATTTCATTAACAGGCCCTGGCACATGTAGTGCACTTTGCCCAGGGACTTACAAGTAAATTAAATATGCCAATTGGGTATAAGCCAATGTCACCATGTTTTAGGAGAGAGCATATGCACTTTAGCACTCATTAGCAGTGATAAAGTGCGCAGAGTCCTAAAGCCAGCAACAATGAGATGAGAAAAAGAGAAGGAGGAAGGCAAAACGTTTGGGGGTGATCCAGCAGAAAAGCCACTTCCAATAGTGCTGTACTAGCATTGACAACATGGGGTTCAAAATCGGATGTCAGGAGATAATTCAAGCATGTGAATCTATAAAAGATACCAATGCTGCAGAACTATAGTCACGGGTGAGTAACTTTTCTTACCTTAGATAGCACCCTGGCAGTAATGGTCAAGTCATCAAAGTACCTGCACATGTTTTTATTATCTGAGAATATTTAGAAATATCTGCCTCTATCTTTCAATCAAACATCCAGTGATTTGCGAAATGTGGCTAATAGCCTGTAGGATCTCAAGGCGCTGTTTGTGGGTGTGCTGCTCAGTCAAAGAGCCAGGTCTTGAGGTCCTTCCTGAATTTCTTTAGTGATGCGGTCTGCCTGAGCTGGAGAGGTAGTGTGTTCCATGTCCCGGGCTGACAGGTAGGAGAAGGATCTTCCTCCTGCTGTGCTTTTGAGGATCTTGGGAATGGCTGAAAGGGCGAGCTGGGAAGAACGGAGATATCTGTTGGGTAAGTAGAAGGCGAGGCGGTGGGAGAGGTATGCCGGTCCTATATTGTGCTGTGCTTTGTAGGTGTGGATCAGGAGTTACTATGTGATGTGCTTGTTGACTGGAAGCCAGTGTAGGTCTCTGAGGTGGAAGGAGATGTGGCTGTGTTGCGGGATGTCCAGGAAGAGTCTGGTTGCTGCATTCTGGATTCTTTGTAGTCTTGATTGTAGTTTCTTGGTGATGCCACCATAGAATGTGTTGCTGTAGTCCAGTTTGCTTGTGGCGAGTGCTTGGCTGGCTGTCTTCCTCGTGTCAGAGGGTATCCGCTTCAAAATCTTTCGCAGGAGTCGGAGGGTGTGGAAGCATGATGATGAGACGGCGTTGACTTGGGGGGCAATGGATAGAGAGGAGTCAGGATGATTCCCAGATTGCATGTGTGGTCCGTGGGGCATTTCCCAGTGTGGTGGGCCACTAGGATTTGTTCCAGGCGGAAGGGATGGAGAATCTCTGTCTTCTCCGCAGCATGTGCCTTTGGGTATACACGTGAATGGTGGTAGACTGACACTGTTCTTCAGGTGAGGAAGGACCTGATCTAATCCAGTGCTTTATCTCGGGTGGAGGCGTCGTGTAGTCCGGTGCAGAGGGTGGAGTGGGAGATGGTGTCAAACGCAGTGGAGAGGTCGAGGAGGATGAGTGCGCCTGTGTCTCCATGGTCTAGTATGATGCGTATGTCATTGGTGGCTGCTAGGAGTGCGATTTCAGTGCTGTGGTTGCTTCTGAATCCAGATTGGGATGAGTCTAGGATCTGGTGTGTCTCGAGAAATTTGGCGTGTTGCTGGTTGACAGGCTTTTCCATTACTTTGACTGGGAAAGGGAGCAGAGAGATGGATCTGTAGTTTTTCAGCTCCCTTGGGTCGGCGGTGGGCTTCTTGAGCAGCGGGTTAATCTCGACGTGCTTCCGGTCTGATGGGGACTTGGCAGTCTCGAAGGATCGGTTGATAGTTCGGCAGAGCTCCGGGGCTATGGTGGCGCTGACCCGGTTGAAGATTTGATGAGGTCACTGATCCGAGGGTGCTCCCGAGGGAATAGAGTTCATGAGTCTTTGGGTGTCCTCTTTGGTGATGGGGTTTAGGAGTTCAAGATCTGGTGAGGTGCCGGGTCTGTAGTGGTGGGTGGTGCGTGTGGGTTGTGGTTCCTGAAGCCTTTGTAAGTGTCCAGGATTTTTCAGTGAAAGAAGGTGGCGAGGTCATTGCAGAGGTCTTAGGAGGCAGGGATGGATGAGGTGTCTGTCCCTGAGTTCGTGAACTCTTTGACGATGGCGAAGAGCTCTTTGCAGTTGTGAGCGCTGGTGCTGAGGTGTTCTTGAATGGTGGCTTTTTTGGCAGCTCTGATGTTCTGGTGGTATGTGGTGTATACATTCTAGTAGGCTATGCGGTCTTTTGTTAACTTGCTGTTCCTCCATTTCCGTTTCAGTCATCTGAAGGAGCGTTTGGATTCTTGTAGATCTTCTGTAAACCATTTAGGTGTTTTGCTATGTCTGTTTCCTGCTGGTTTCCTTAGGGGGGCTACGTTGTTGGTGCATTCTGATAACCAGCAGTGCAGATTGCGTGCAGCTTAATTTGTGTCCGCTGCGAGGGAGTGGTTGAAAACATTGGTGAGTTGTGCTTCTCTTACTTTGCCCCACCGTCTGCTGATGCGGTGGGGGCATAGTTTTGTGCAGTGTTCTTTTTGATGGTAAGGTGGATGCACTTGTGGTCGGTCCAATGGTGTTTGAACGTGTGAGAGATGGTGATGTCGTTCCCTGCTGAGAAGATGGGGTTGAGAATGTGTCCTGCTGTGTGGGTGGGGACATTGATGAGTTGTTTGAGGCTGAGTGTTGTGAGGTTGTCCAGGAGGTTTTTGGTGTTGGGGTCATCATGGGTACCAAGGTGGAAGTTGAGGTCACTTGAGTAGGAAGTAGTCAGAGGAGGTGAGCGCTTCGGGGGCGACGAGGTTGGCGATATCTTCACAGAATTGAGTTTGGGGTCCAGACTGCCTGTACATGAGGGTGCCATGGAGAGAGGAGTTGGGGTTGACCTGAATCTGGAAGTGTAGGTTCTAGGAAAATAACACTGTTGGTTACCCCCTCACGTTTTTCCTAATGTTGATGCCAGCTTTGCTTGGAAGTGTGCTGGGACCCTGCTAACCAGGCTCCAGCACCATTGTTCTTTCCCAAAACCGTACCTTTTCTTACCCAATTGTCATAGCCCTGGAACCCAGTTAAGTCCCCTGTAGAAGGTACTCCTTGTACCAAGGGCCCTGTGGCCAGGGAAGGTTCCTAAAGGGCTTCAGCATATATTATGCCACCCTAAGGGACCCCTCACCCAGCACATGCACACTACCTGGCAACTTGTGTGTGCTGGTGGGGAGAAAAGACAAAGTCGACATGGCACTCCCCTCAGAGTGCCATGCCCACAAACCACTGCTTGTGGCATAGGTAAGTCACCACTCTAGCAGGCCTTACAGCCCTAAAAGCAGGGTGCACTGTACCACAGGTGAGGGCATAACTGCATGAGCACTATGCCTCTACAGTGTCTAAGTCCATTCTTAGACATTGTAAGTGCAGGGTAGCCATACTAAGTATATGGTCTGTGAGTTTGTCACTACGAACTCCACATTACCATAATGGCTACACTGAATACTGGGAAGTTTGGTATCAAACTTCTCAGCACAATAAACCCACACTGATCTTTTTCATTAATCTGTTTATTGGTATTTTATCATTACATTGCTTCATGTTTTGACACTTGTTACATTTTGACATAGTATGGTGAGCGTTGTTTATACCATTACACATTGGTTGTTATATACGCATTGCTACAGCATATTGTGCAGCATATACTTGTAGTTATTCAACTATTTATTCCATTCATTATGTTGGCTGCATTTGTTTTACAGTGTTGTTTTTACTGTTTAGTGAGCTTTATTGTTGTCGGCCCGTTGCGTGGTTACGGTTTGAAAAGTCTGTAGTGTATCTAATGTCCATCGGCTAGCGCGTCGTTGACAGCGTTCGCCGGTTTAACGTTATTTCCAACACAAATGTTCAATTGAGGCGATTTTGGTAAGGAGGTGGAGATTATGAATTGTATATATACTATCTTTTGAATAAAAGGAGATAGTAACGGACACTTATACAAGTTTCACACATGTAAATATTTCCCAGTCGGGGTGGGGATCTCCTCGGTACGAGTCTATTTGCTGACAGATGGGCTGGGCCAGGTGCCAGGTCCGGTGAAGGCTGTCCCTCTGCTTTCCAGTGTCGGAGCGTATCTCGCTAACATTCACATTCAGTTCCCTTGTGCAGTGAGTTTTCTCGTCGGCAGACATCTGCTTGTGTTATTCCATTCCCTCCTCTACTGGGCATACTCCCATGTTACGCAGTCGCAGCAGCATTCCCTCCCAGCTGGCGGACAGCGGAAACTGTCTCAACCCGAAGACCTCCACCCACGCCAGCGCCGTGCCCTCAGCCCCCGCCCACACCTCAAGAGAGCACGTCCAGGCCTGTACCGGTGGCGGATCCGGTGCTTTCCACCTACGGGTCACTAATCGATTTGCCAAAATGAGTCCTACGTCTGTGAAGCGTACCTCCGCTCTGCGCTGCTTGCTTCTGGGGAATAATCCTAGAATGCATGCCTCCCATGTGAAGGGTATTTGTTGCGATATACAGTCAGACAAGTTGTCAGTTACCACCCTCCAGTATGGGCCCAAGTCAGGACAGGATCACAGCATGTGCAACAAGTCTGCTCCGAACTCACGGCATCGGGGACAAGCTGCATCTCTGCGAGCGAAGTATCTGTTCACGCAAGCTGGCGTGAGGTAGGTTCTGTGCACTATGTAGTATTGGATTAAGCGAAATCGAGAATTGCGAGGCACCTTAAGGTGGCCTGAAAGAGCAGACCTCCATTGCGCTATCGCAATCGAATCGCCGGTGTCTGTTTCCCATGCCGCGCGCAGTGTTTCGTTCTCAAGGGCAGTTTGGACTCTCAGGGCATCTGCCAGCCAGCTAATCAAGCGGTGCCCCCGACCCACCACTTGTAGATACTGAATCAGTAAGTGAGTAGGAGGTGCCACTGAGATGTCTCCCCACCCAGATCTCAGTGCTCTCACCAAGGAGCAATGTAATAAAAACTGGCCAGGTGGCAATCCCATCTCCTGAAGCCTGGCAAAAGGGAGCAGCTGGGTTTCTTCATAGAGATCTCCCAATGTGTACAATTCTATTTCGTGCCATGTGCGTAGTTCGGATTTTTTAAGTGACTCTGAGGCCTCTTGGTGTGCCCAATAGTGGCAGGGCCGGTGCAAAAGGTATTATCGAGTCTGTGAGGCGGGGTGATCGGCGGAAACATCTGTGGGCTACCCTAAGAAAGAGTTGTCGCGGGGTCTGCGCTTGTGTGAGTGAGTGGAATAAGTGGTGTATCTGTTGGAGTGACCATGGTCCACTCTCTGATGCTGTATCTGCTTGCTGACCGTGTGCCAGCCATCTGGATATCCACTGAAGCTAGGCCTCTAGGTAGTAGTGTTCCAGGTTAGGGACTGCTAGTCCGCCGTTGTCTGGCGGTAGGTACAGTTTTTTTAGAGCAACAGCCGCCATTCCAAATGATTTCCCTCAGTCCCGTCTCCAGTGCCCTGAAGAAGCCGGAAAGAACATAGTGCGGGAGGTTAGAGAAAAAGTACAAGAGTCAAGCAGAACAACCATTTTCAGGAGGGCTATCCTGCCTGCTGCTGACAGCGGTAGTGTCCTCCAAAACATAATTTGGGACTTGACCGAGGACACTGCCCTTGCTTGGTTGCCCTCAAATATATCTTCCTCGTTGTGGTAGATTCGAATACCCAGGTATCTAAACGTATGAGGTTGCCATGGAACAGGGTTCTCGGACAAAATAAGTCCTGGATCTGAGAGTCCCAGGTCAAAGGGAAAGAGGCAAGATTTAGACCAATTGACCCTGAGGCCAGATATTGACGCAAATTGTTGTAGAAGCGAGCCGGCCTCGGGAGGGATCCGCGTGACATCTTGAAAGTATAAGAGATGGTCGTCGGCGTATAACGACACTATGTGGAGACCATCCCCTAATGGGATTCCCCAGTTACTCCCTTCCTTATGCAGGGCCGCCGCTAAGGGTTCCATAGCAAGTGAGAATAACAATGGTGAGAGAGGGTAACCCTGTCTCGTACCCCTGCGCACCCGGATCGGTTCTGATATCTCGGATCCCAACCTCACCCGGACTAGTGGTCTTGTGTGTAGTAGTTTAATTAGACGAGTAAAGGATGGTCCTATACCAAACTGCCGTAACACTTTGAACAAGTAAGGCCACTCCAAGGAGTCGAAGGCCTTTTCCAGGTCCAGAACAAGGCAGCCCGCTCACGGCCAGTCATGTCTCGCATACTGCATGACCCGGAATAACCTTCTTATGTTGTGGGAGGTGTCTCTGGCTGGGACAAACCCGTTTTGGTCTGGGTGTATCGGATCCGGCACTGTTGGCGTAAGGCGCGTCGCCAGTAGTTTGGCTAATATTTTATAATCAGTGTTCAGCATTGCCAATGGTCTATACGAACCCATGTCTACCGGATCCCTCCCGGGTTTGGGAAGGGAGACCAGTAGTGCCGCCCTTTGAGTGGCCGATAAATGGCCATCCTGTTCAGCCGCCTCAAACACACGCAGCAGTTTGGGTGCCAGCTGCATCGCAAACGCCTTATAAAAGTCAACCAGGAGCCCGTCTGGGCCTGGCGTTTTGCCTGACGCGAGTTCGCGGATACTAGATCTAATCTCCTCGAGGTCGAGAGGTGTTTCATGTGCCTCAGACTGATCGTCTTCTAAATGTGGGAGCTCCACTCCGGCAAGAAATTCTGTGCCGGAGTCGCCTCCAGGAGGTGCCCTCGAGGTGTAGAGTGCTTCGTAATGTCTCGTAAATTCGGCTTGTATCTCCCCAGGCGTGTACATCAGTTCCCCCATCTGTGAGCGAATTTCCACTATCGGTCCCATCGGATTAGCCAGGCTAGAAGCTTGCCTGCCTTGTCGGCCGATGCATGGGTTCTTGCGGAGTGTGCAGTGTAATTTAGACATCGCAGACGCTCATGTATTGACGGTAGTCTCGAGTCATCAGCTTGATTATTAATTGCTTCCCTCTCTGGCTGTAACAGGACCTGCTCCACTCGGGTCAGTTCGCGTTTATACACTGAGCTCCCAGACAGTGCCCCCGTACGAAAACCTTGAATGCATCACACTCTATCAAACCTGACGAGGCCGTGCCGTTGTTTTGTTCAAAGAATTCTGGGATTACGGCACTCAATGACGCTCTGAAAGCAGCGTCTTTCAGTAGCTCCGGTCTCAGTCTCCATGTGGGTATAGCCGGACGGGGGATCCCCAACACAGGCGCGCAATCAGGGTGTTGTGGTCGGAGTGTGTGCGTCTCATATATTCCGAGTTCACCACCACCAGGACGAGACTAGTGGTGCAAAGTATTCTATCTAGATGCACATGTAGGGAGTGCGGGGCAGAGTAGAAGGAGTAGGTCCTGTCCGCCCTGTGTCGCTGCCTCCACACGCCTACCAATTGCCATTGTTGGGTCCAGTTTACCAGACCCCGCGAGGCAGCTACCACTGGCGATGTGGGCAGCGGGGAAAGGAGCGGTCTAACGCCACGTCAAGCACACTGTTGTAGCCCCCTCCCAGCAGCCACGGAAGGCCACTCCAGCCCGCCAGTTGGTGGGACAGGCTATGTAGAAAGGCAGTTTGGTCTGTGTTTGGGGCATATAAAGAGCCCAGTACAACCGTGTGTCCCACGAGTCTTCCCTTAACTAGCACAAATCTACCCTGTGGGTCCCCGACCTGCTCAGCCGCCGCAAAGGGAGTACCAGCTCTAATCCAAATTAGTGCACCTTTGGCATATGCTGAGTGTCCCGTCGCATATAATTGCCCTCTCCAGCGCTGGTGCAATCGGGGAATCTCAGGGCTCGCTAGGTGTGTCTCCTGTAAGAACGGCATGTAGACTGAGTGACGTTTGAGGTAGGAGTAAATAGCATATCGCCGCTTGGGGGTGTGAATGCCTCTTACATTCCAAGTAATTGCTGTGTATGTGGCCATATTATAGGCATTGAGTTTCCTTTCATGTCTTCCCGCTCCGCCCCTCTGTGCAGTGTCTCATCGTCCCCCCCCCCCACTAGCGGCCAAAGATTCAGTAAGTGTCGACCGGCAGAAAGAAAACATAACTAATGCCATCAGAGCAGATAAACAACAGGTCACCGCCCAAACACAACAACAAAACCAATAACGTGTTGTCACACATCCATACATTATGGGGGTCATTCTGACCCTGGCGGTAATTACCGCCATGGCGGAGGTCGGCGGTAGCACCGCCAACAGGCTGGCGGTGCACCGCTGGGCATTCTGACCGCGGCGGTTCAGCCGCGGCCAGAAACGGAAAGTCGGCGGTGTCCCGCCGACTTTCCGCTGCCCTTGAGAATCCTCCATGGCGGCGGAGCGCGCTCCGCCGCCATGGGGATTCTGACACCCCCTACCGCCATCCAGTTCCTGGCGGTTCTCCCGCCGGGAACAGGATGGCGGTAGGGTGTGCCGCGGGGCCCCTGGGGGCCCCTGCAGTGCCCATGCCAATGGCATGGGCACTGCAGGGGCCCCCGTAAGAGGGCCCCAAAAAGAATTTCAGTGTCTGCCTAGCAGACACTGAAATTCGCCACGGGTGCAACTGCACCCGTCGCACCTTCCCACACCGCCGGCTCAATTCTGAGCCGGCGTCCTCGTGGGAAGGGTGTTTCCCGCTGGGCTGGCGGGCGGACTTTCGGCGGTCGCCCGCCAGCCCAGTGGGAAAGCCAGAATGACCGCTGCGGTCTTTTGACCGCGGAGCGGTCTTTCGGCGGGAACGCCGCCGCGGCCAGAATAACCCCCTATATGTCTCCACTGATAGGAGCTTGGGGGTAGGCCGAGTTCAGAAGACGGAGTAATTCAGCCATGGGCCATTTTATCCGGTTGTGGCAGATAACAGAAAGAATAGAGGGGAACACAGGGGGAGCTCCACATCCCCCAGTTGCAGGAAAGTACAGCGCTCGGGGCAAGGCATTGGGCCATCTGGTGTGCACATGGTTGCTTATAGGCCGATGTATGTATTCAGCAGTCAGATCCGTTGCCTGCTCATCTCTCAAGTCACATCCATGCAGATATCATTGGCCAGGTAGTTCCCGCTGTGTATGGTCTCTTGTCATTGTTCAAGGTTCTCTTAAAAAAGTTGTCTGCAGTGGCCGGTGTCACAGGGGGCCCTCCAGTGTGGTCTGACTCCGATAGGTGATCCGGTGTGAGAGGGCGGTCACTAGCTGGTTGAGAGAGTTCTGTGTCTGATCGCGAGGGTAGGGGTGATGCACTTATCGTTGCAGCAGTGTATATTGCTTCCCTTCTCTCTTGGATTAGCTGTTCCAGGTCTGGAGCGCATTTCGTTGGTCCAGTGTGAGTTGTGTTTCTTCTTCGGTCCCGTCTGGTTCGACTGCGCCTGGGCCGGGGCGTTGGTCCAGTTTGTTCAGGTGCGCCTCCAGAGGATAGTCCCGATGATTCAAGACATTCCCATGGTGCCTCAGGAGTGGAGAAGAAATGTGTTTTGTCCTCCACCACAACCCGCAGTCTAGCGGGAAATAGCAAAGAGTAAGTTAAGCCTAGGGATCGTAGCTTACGCTTCAGAGGCAGATAGGAGGCTCTATCTTTTTGCACTGCTAAGGTGTAGTCTGGTAACAGCAAGATGTGTACGTTGTCCACTTGGGGAGGCGGGCCGGCTCTCACTGTTCGTAGTATAATGTCTCTATCTGCATAGTGGAGAAGCCGAATGATGAATGGGCGCGGAGCACTTCCCGGTGGTCTCGGCCGTGCCGGAATACGGTGTTCACGTTCCACAGAGAAGAAGGGGGTAAGTTCGCCCTCTGGCACCAACCCTCGCAGCCAGTTCTCCAAGTAGGCCACAGGGTCTCGATTTTCGGTGCCTCGGTAGATTCACTACCCGAATGTTATTTCTTCTGGAGCGGCCCTCTGCATCTTCGACTCGGCGCTCCAGTTCTGTCACTCTGGCCTGTATGTCCTCCATTCCAGTTTTCAGTTGGGTGGTTGCGGGCGTTAGTTCATTTACTGTGGCCTCAATCTCATTGGTTTTATCCGTTAACTTGCGGTGGTCCGCGTGTAGCAGGACAAGGTCACTGTGTTGCTGGTGCTGGGTGTTTGGGGTTACCTTGAACCCCCAGTGGTGGGCTTTCTATGCACCGGAAACTGAACCTGTAAGTTTGGTACTTACCTCAAAAACTGTACTTTATTTTCCTCCCCCTGGAACTGTTGAAAATTGCAGTGTCCACTTTTAAAATAGCTTTTTGCCATTTTAAAGAAAACTGTATTTCTCTTCCAGGGGATCCTCATCAATAGTCATAAACATTGAATATTCCCGCCCTTGTGCGGGGACCCCGGAGCATATATATATAAAATACATACATATTATCATGTGTAAAACAGCAATGCAATGCAGGCTATAATCATAAATAGGCTAAAATGCTTTATTTCTATGCAAGTTTTTCTTTTTTTTTTTTTTATATTATAAAATCACAATACATCATAAATATCTACCTAAGCCTAACTTAGGGAAGTAAACAGCAGTAAATAGCAGAGAAAAATAGAAAAAACCACATTGAAAAACAATGAAGCATTCTTAGCCAATAGGCTGCATGCAGGTTAACACAGGAGAACCATAAAAACTTTGGCACCGTGCCTTTAAGACCCTGAGCACCTCCAGTATCCCACCATGCCTCAGGGGTAAAGGGAAGGTGACAGTTGGTTCACAGTTAGGTCAGTTCTTTTTTCCGGCTTCTTCTGAGAGGATCCTGGAGCATTGAGCTCTAAGTTTTTCTGAGTTTTTTCTTCAGAAAAATCCCTAAAAATAGTGTTTTTCCTGTTTACTCGACAGATAACATCTTTTGAGTTTGGCAGTCTTTTCTGACAGAAAATGCCATCTCTTTTTGTAAAATGTCCTTCTTGTGGGAAGAAGAAAGCCCAGTCAGACCCACACTCTCTGTGTATTGTCTGCCTGCCACAGAGTCACTGTCCTGACACCTGCAAGTATTGTAAGAAGATGTCAAGGAGGACTCTCAAAGACAGAGAGAAAATCAGGCTACATGGGCTTCAGGAGAGGAAAAAGTCAACATCCTCTTCACTTCCCAGGCCTACAACAGAAGGAATGGCCAGATCGACGTCGACAGGTAGGATTGTGCCTGTTTGTTCTCCATCGACGTCATCGGCGCCACCGTCTCACCGGCATAGATCGCCGTCGACGGCGACCAGACCGACGTCGAGGGATAAAGCGTCGAAGCATGGACAGCACAGGGGTACATCTCCGTCGACGGCAGACCGCCGTTCGGCATCGAGCCATCTCCGGCGCTCCCGTTCGCCGTCGAGAACATCTCGCCCCTTGGCGTCGAAGGACACGACGCCAAAAACACCACGACGGCATGAACATCCGCCGTCGACCACTCGCCACTCAACGTCGAGACACCCGACGGCGAGTAGGTCCAGGTCCCGCGATCGGCGTCAAGACATTCGACGTCGAGGCCTTCGACGTCAAGACCTTCGACGTCGAGAACAGTCGAACCATCGCAACTTTCGACGTCGAGGATGCAATCGACGTCGACACAACCTTCAGCTGTGTCACAGGCAGTAGAGCCAGCGGATAAAGCTCCCTCACCGGTGGTCTCTATACGGAGTGCATCATCCCATTCCAGAGCGGGCTCATCGGGGCATGTTTCTCCCATCACTCTATCACCTAGATGGTTAGAGAGCCTGAATAGACCGGCAGCATCCCCGGATTCCCAATACTCTAGGATGTATTCTCCTACTGCCTCATTACCTAGAACGCCATCGCCTACAGCTAGAGCAGGACGGGCTCGTTCTGCTTCTCGTCAGCCGACCACAAGACCTGCACACTCTGCTACAGCTTCTCGTAGCAGGTCTCGTTCCCGAAGGAGAACCAGGTCGCGAACACCACACAGAAGATCACCTTCTTGGTCTTCTTCAGGATCGTCTGTTGGGCGCTACTCTCCCACACTGACAGATTCTCCACCTGCTAGGATCTCACCGGTGGATGATATCACCACTTTTAATGAGGTTCTTTTAAGGGGAGCGCAGAAACTAAATATTGAGGTACCGGAGCCGGCCACCTCATCCTCAGTTATCTTTGAGACCCTACAACACAGATCAGTCTCGAGAAAACTGCTACCACTAGTACCGGGTTTGCTGCAACCTACTATGGACACCTTTCTGACTCCAGCCACTCTCAAGTCTGCCCCGGCTAGGATTCAAAAGAAGTACAAAGCTCCGGAGCAAGATCCTTTATTCCTGCGGAAGGATCCGCCACCGGACTCTGTTATCTTAGCCGCAGCCAGAAAAACACACTCTGTGGCATCATCTTCCACAGTCCCCCCGGATAAGGAGAGCAGACACCTAGACTCCCTGGGGAGAAAGATGTGCGGTACGGCGGCATCTGCTATGAAGGTCTCCAGCGCCTCAGCACTTCTGGGCAGATATGACCGCTCTCTGTGGGACTCACTCAACAGATTTACAGAAAAGTTGCCCAGGGAAGATAGACAGGACTTCCAGGAAATCTTGCAGGAAGGGGGCCTAGTATCTAACCAGGTCATCAGCGCGGCGGCGGACGGGGCGGATTTGGCTGCGCATGGGTATGCGCACGGAATCTGCGTTAGGAGGTCTTCCTGGCTACGGCTCACGGGTCTGAAACAGGAAGCACAGCAACGCATTTTAAACCTCCCATTCAGCGGGAATTCGTTGTTCGGTACCCACGCGGATGAAGAGATGGCCCGAATGAAAACGGAGGTGGACACTATGAGGGCAGTGGGCCTGGAACGTAAGAAAGACTTCAGGCGGAGGTACAGGCCGTACGACAGACGACCATTCCAGCAGAGGGTTCAAACCCCTCACTGGTCTCAGAGGCCACAACAACGACAGGGACGTCCCCTGTTTCAGGCACGTAGACCCACAAGAGACCGAGGGGCAAGTAGACCTCAACAGTCTACAGCAAAGACACCAACAAAGCAATGAAGCATTGCTTCCCTCAGCACTGTGCACCACTCGGTGGGGGGAAGTATTACGCATCATCTTCACGAGTGGCACTCCATCACAAGAGACAAATGGGTGCTCAATATTGTCGAACATGGCTATTCTCTCCTTTTCAAAAAACCTCCGCCACACTTGCCGCCAGTAAGATGTTTTCCTTCTCATCTCAGCCTGCTACGCAAGGAAGTTCTTGCACTCCTACAAAAGAAAGCTGTAGAAAAGGTTCCTCCGGCACAAAAAGGAAAAGGGGAGTACTCCCGTTACTTTCTGGTGGCGAAAAAAGGTCAACAGGGCATCTTCAGGCCAATTCTGGACTTACGGCTCCTGAACAAGTACATAAGAAAACAGAAGTTCAGGATGCTAGCCCTTCACCAGATTGTTCCGCAACTGCATCAGGGAGACTGGATGTGCTCCATCGACCTACAGGATGCATATTTTCACATCCCAATAGCATCCAAACATCGGAAATTCTTACGTTTCCAGATAGCGTCACAGCACTACCAATTCAGAGTCCTACCATTCGGCCTGAAGTCTGCACCCCGAGTCTTTTCAAAATGTGTAGCAGTGGTAGCGGCACATCTTCGAAGGCAAAAAATATTCGTCTACCCCTACCTGGACGACTGGCTATTGAAGGCTTCCTCTCCGGATCAGGCGAGAAAACATCGAGACATTGTACTAAGAACTTTCGAGTCTCTAGGTCTTCAAATCAACCACAACAAGTCAACCTTGATTCTAACACAAAACCTCCACTACCTGGGAGCTATACTAAACACAGAGCTCCAAAGAGTGTATCCTTCGGAGGAACGACTTTTATCAATCCACAGGAAGTGTCAACAACTATTAACAGCCGATGCACCTACTGCTCGTCAGGTGACATCGCTTCTGGGCTCCATGGCTTTATGCATCTTCATTGTCCCGAATGCCAGGCTACACATGAGGCCCCTTCAGGAGGCATTAGAGAACAACTGGAGCCAAAAGACTGGTCGCTGGGAGGACAGAGTAAGACTACCAGCAGCGGCTTTTCAATCACTACAATGGTGGATGCACAGACCTCACCTGTCGATAGGTTCTCCGTTTCACCAGACAATTCCAGCCGACACTCTGGTAACGGATGCGTCTCTTCAGGGTTGGGGTGCTCATCTGGGTTCCTTCCAAGCTCAGGGTCTGTGGTCCGACAAGGAAAAGAACTATCACATAAATCTACTGGAGCTCAGAGCGGTCCATCTGGCTCTCAAATCTTTCTCTCCATTGGTTCAGGGGAAATCTCTCCTAATTCAGACAGACAATACAACCACAATGTATTACCTGAACAAACAGGGGGGAACAAGATCACTACCTCTGTCTCGAGAGTCCCAAACGATATGGCATTGGCTCCTGGCCAGGGGAATGTCTATCACAGCGATACACCTGCCAGGTCAGCAAAACGTAGAGGCAGATTTCCTGAGCAGACATCTAGAAGACGCGCACGACTGGGTCCTACACGACGAAGTCGTCGAGGACATCTTCGGTCAATGGGGTCGACCCCAGTTGGATCTCTTTGCAGACGAAGCAAACACGAAATGCCCAGACTTCGCATCCAGGTTCTGCCGTCCGGGATCTCAAGGGAATGCTCTGTTGATCAACTGGTCAGGGATATTTCTCTACGCCTTTCCACCGATTCCCCTCATACCGGCAGTAATCAACAAACTTTACAACTCCAGAACCAGAATGATTCTGATAGCGCCACAATGGCCCCGCCAATTCTGGTACACGGATCTACTCAACTTATCGGAAAAACCTCACAGGAGGTTGCCGTGCAGACCGGATCTCCTGAGCAGAATGGAAGGCAGAATCCTACATCCCAACCTTCCCTCTCTGAGCTTGACAGCATGGCTCCTGAATTCCTACAGTATGGGCACCTAGGGCTCTCACAGGAGTGCATGAACATCTTGAAAGAGTCAAAACGACCTTCCACGCGGCGTTCTTACGCTTTTAAGTGGAAGAGATTTTACATCTGGTGCTCTCAACAAGGTATAAATCCCATACGAGCTCAGGAGGATGTCATACTGTCCTATTTGCTTCATCTGGCGAAGTCTGGTCTGCAGGTATCTTCTATTAAGGTTCATTTGTCTGCAATTACAGCGTATCGTAAGTCGCCTTCTCAGGAATCCTTCTTTACGATACCTGTAGTCAAGGATTTCTTAGAAGGCTTGAAAAAGGTTTTTCCTCCCATTCGGAGACCTTCTCCTCCATGGGAACTGAATGTAGTCCTGTCAAAACTTATGGGCCCCCCCTTTGAACCTATCCACAAGGCCTCTTTACAGCACCTTACGTGGAAGACGGCTTTTTTGGTGGCCATTACTTCAGCGAGGAGGGTCAGCGAAATTCAGGCTCTGTCTTGCAGAGAACCGTACACGGTTTTTCACGATAATAGAGTGGTTCTGCGAACTCACCCATCTTTCCTTCCGAAGGTGGTGTCAGAATTCCATATCAACCAGACTATATCTTTACCGACTTTCTTTCCCAATCCGGAGACTCCGGCTGAGAAAGCATTGCATTCTTTAGACTTGAAAAGAGTGCTGAAATTCTATTTGGACAAAACAAAACCGATTAGACATTCTAACCATTTGTTTCTGAATTATGGTCATTTAAGAACAGGAGAGGCAGCGTCTAAACGAACGATATCAAGATGGATTGTGTCTTGTATTGTTAACACTTACCAACTGGCTAATAAGCAATTACTGGCTAGGCCAAAAGCGCATTCCACAAGCTACTGCTGCCCTCCTTAACAATGTACCAATTTCCGAGATTTGTAAGGCTGCTACATGGAAGTCTGTGCATACCTTTACTAAGCATTACTGTTTAGACTCGGATGCAAGAGCGGATGCCCAGGTGGGGCAGGCCTCTCTTAGAAATCTATTTGCATGAATATGTATTCTTTCCTGCACTTCTTTCAGACAGTCCGCAGAGTTTAGGGATGGGCTTGCTAATCTATTCAATGTTTATGACTATTGATGAGGATCCCCTGGAAGAGAAGGATAAGTTACTTACCTGTAAATCCTAGTTCTCTTCCAGGGGTATCCTCATCAAAGTCATAAACAACCCACCCTCCTCCCCGGACTCAAGTCTCCTAGAAGTGCAGGACAGATTATCTTTCTGATCAGTTACACAGATTGTCACCGTAAAAAAGTACTGACCTAACTGTGAACCAACTGTCACCTTCCCTTCACCCCTGAGGCATGGTGGGATACTGGAGGTGCTCAGGGTCTTAAAGGCACGGTGCCAAAGTTTTTATGGTTCTCCTGTGTTAACCTGCATGCAGCCTATTGGCTAAGAATGCTTCATTGTTTTTCAATGTGGTTTTTTCTATTTTTCTCTGCTATTTACTGCTGTTTACTTCCCTAAGTCCAGTTTTTGGGGCTTAGGTAGATATTTATGATCTATTGTGATTTTATAATATAAAAAATAAAAAAAAAAAACTTGCATAGAAATAAAGCATTTTAGCCTATTTATGATTATAGCCTGCATTGCTGTTTTACACATGATAATATGTATGTATTTTATATATATATGCTCCGGGGTCCCCGCACAAGGGCGGGAATATTCAATGTTTATGACTTTGATGAGGATACCCCTGGAAGAGAACTAGGATTTACAGGTAAGTAACTTATCCGTATTGTCAATTTAATTCAAAGTGTTGAACTTACCTGTGCAGAGTACCTTTCATTTAATGTATTTCCCTGCAAACTGAATCTTGTGGTTCTAGAAATAAATTAACAAAATATATTTTTCTATACAAAAACCTATTGGTCTGGAGTTAAGTCTTTGAGTGTGTGTTTTCACTTATTGCTTGTGTGTGTACAAGAAATGCTTAACACTACCCTCTGATAATACTAACTACTTGACTACACTTCCATGAATAGAGCATTAGTATTATCTTTATTGCCTCTGTCAAGCCTCTTGGGGAACCCCTGGACTCTGTGCACACTATATCTCATTTTGATATAGTATATACAGAGCCAGCTTCCTACATAGGTGTTCATGGGTTGACTGAGACTGTGACTTGTTGGTGGTTGTCAGGAGGTTGTTCTTGTAGACTATGGCAGTGCCTCCTCCAGGCTTGTTGGCTCTGTCCTTGTGGATGAGAGAAAAAAGAAATAAAAGACAGAAAATTAAAACAGGTAAAAAACAGAAGTAAAGATAGAAGAAAAAGGCAGGAGTAAAGAGAGACAGAAGATACTTGCATATTGCCACTAGGCCACCAGTGATGAGGCGCAGGCGGAGTCTGTGGGTGGAGGTGGGCCTCGATCTGAGAGTCAGGCAGGCTCTCAGTTTGCTCGAGGCAAAGGCAGCAGCAGAAAGCAAAAGGTTGCAAGATGGCTGCAAGTTGGGTGGTACTTGTCATTTTCAATCTGTCAAGACAAGCGCTCTTCTTCTATTATTCAGCTCCATTTGCTCTTTGTTGAGCACAGAATAGTATTTAAGTAGCATTGCATAACCCACCGAGTATTTCTTCAGCTGGTACCCATAATATTCAAGCAAAATTGACTCACTACATCTCAGCCAGACTCCTTAGATCCACTTTTCTTCTTAAACTGACAATCCCTTACTACCGAAAGAAATGTCATGGAGGTCGATCATTCCCCATTTAGGCTGCTGAGCTGTGGAACCCTCTTCCTAACTTGCACAGACATCTGTCGGATCACTAGGATTTTAGAGCTTTGAAGACATTTCTTTTTGCTTAATCAGACATTTCCTTAGGCTAAATTAGATATTGTAGCCACTTGTCTAGGAGATCCATAGATTAATTCATTAGCACCCGGACACACTTTGGTTACCAATGGCCTCCCAAAAAATAATTAGCATAATATTGATAGATTCTATTTTGTATTTATGGGTTTGACGTTAGATAGAAAATGTTGGCAGCTATTTGCATGTTTTCTTTGTTTAAATTATTTAGAAAATCAGAAATAGATATTTAAAACGTGTTTTCTGGTATCCTGCACTGAAATATTAAATTTTGTATTAATTCAGAGATAATAGTGTGTGAAGAAAAGGATTACAGGCAAGCAGCTTTTTTTTCTCCGTCCTGATGTTCTTCACTAAATTTGCAAATAACCCAACCACCTGCTTTAAACAATATGTTCCAATCTTCCTGTGAACTCTTAATTGTTTACCTGAACAATGTATTTACATGGAAACAAGTGAATGGGGCGCATATTGGATGCGTCCACCTCAAGATGATGAAATATTTATCTGAGGTGGGCGCATGCAGTATTCTGCTTCGGTATTTAGGTGCAAACCCCATCTTCAGTGGCGATTTTATTGTGTACAGAATTGTCAATATTCATGAATATATATCACCTTTCAGCAACAAGGATATTGCATTTATTCATCAGAAGTGTTTTAAAATAACACTTGTTTTATGGAAATAACTCCTCTGCTTCTCTCTAGGCTCACCTCAAGGGTGGTGCAAAACGTGTCATCATTACCGCTCCCTCTGCTGATGCCCCCATGTTTGTCATGGGAGTGAACCACGAAAAATATGAGAAGTCCATGTCAGTGGTCAGGTAGTTAGGATATGTCCAATTTGTTCTTTACAGCATGGCCGCATACAGTTGTTTGTTTTTATCTTCGTAGGTGCTTTTTTGATAAACTATTTGTTTGCTGATTGGTTTATTTTGCTCTCTACATAGCAATGCCTCCTGTACGACCAATTGCCTGGCTCCTCTGGTGAAGGTCATCAATGATAATTTCAGTATCATTGAAGGCTTGATGGTAGGTGTTGGTGTGTATAATTACTAGAGAAATAGAAGGTAGAGTGAGGTCTGCACTGCTGCCCACTCTGTCTTGATCCTGACAAGCTTGTTATGTGTTGTCAATACCCTGATTCGAAGCCCCATAAAAAGCAGAGCACTAAGTTGTTGATGTTTGTGCTTCTTCGTGAGCGTGTGCAGTGCTGAGTGGATTTGAGTGACTGCCTCTGCTCAGAAGAAACTCATACTTCCTCAGCAGCGTCCACTTAGAGTACCATGTGCACATTTTCTGTTCTAGACCACTGTCCATGCTGTAACTGCCACCCAAAAAACCGTGGACGGTCCTTCTGGTAAACAGTGGCGTGATGGTAGAGGAGCATTGCAGAACATCATTCCAGCCTCCACTGGAGCTGCCACGGCTGTAGCCAAGGTCATTCCAGAAATGAAAGGGTGAGTACTCCCTTCATAGACTTCATATTCTAAGGTGTAGTATTGGAATACAGGCACAATTAGTTGATGCCATCTTCCAATTTGTGGACTTACCCAAGAGGGAATAATGTGGCCTTGATTCATGTTGCCGTTACATGTCTCTCCAGAAAGCTCACCGGCATGGCATTTCGTGTACCTGTCCCCGATGTGTCTGTGGTGGATCTTACGTGCCGCCTGGAAAAAGCAGTGAGTACTAAAACTTTGAGCTTCTCCTTTGACTCCATCCTTTTGCACAATCTTTACAGGCCACACATTCCCAACACCCATCCTTCTCGACATTATGGCCTCATTAGGAGATCTCCAGATTTAGGTGTGGGAATACTGAAAGCAGGAATCTTTAATCCCAACTACTATACCTGCACCTGAATTGGGAGGTTACAAGTCATTTCCTGCAGAACAGAGAATAGCACAGGGGCCCTGAGAAATCAGGTCCAAATGTGCATGTTTTTCGCCCTTCTAGAGCAAATAAAAAAAGCCCAAACTGCACCTATTTACCTCCCCCATGGTAAATAATGCTAGGAGCAGGTAGTAAATGTTTGCAGAGGCGTTGTTGACGCCTGTGGGGCGGTTGGTGGGGGAACATTAGTCTAAGTGAGGGGAGTGATGGGGAAATCATGTGCAGCTCCACACATAATGCAGGATCAGGGCAGGACGTGGCCGGGCACAGTAGCTGTACACAGTCCCAATAGACCCACAGATAGGGCCAGTCCCGTGTCTCTGGGCCTAGAATTTACGATCTAGTGGACCTTGGGAGTAGTGGATCTGGTAAATCCGGGCCTAGAAACAATGCGCAGGTGCTATCCAGCCCCTTGTGCTCATGGCCTGAATGTCCTGACTACACTTGCTCTCTTTTCTGCAAGGAATATTGCCGCATCTAAGGAAATCACTATGTTTATTATGGACCACCTAATGTGTACAGTAAAAGTGATCAGATGTAGCAGTAGGGCTGTAGCCTTATATGTTATGTGCAGTTTTTGTTTTCTTTTTAGGCCACATTTAATGACATCAAAGGGGTAGTGAAGGCTGCAGCGGAAGGACCCCTGAAGGGAATTTTAGGATATACTGAGGACCAGGTAAGGCATAGCCACTCGGGGCTTATTATCTCCTTCTTTGGTCACATGTCCCATTTCTCTAGTATTCCATACCTGTGGATATTCTGGAGTGGGACAGAAACTCTTTCTTAGGGGTGTATAACAGGAGCCCTACATCAGTAGGAACACCCAAATATGTTAATGCAGTATAAGGGCACTTTCTTCCTTCAGTAGATCATTTTGGACATGCTGTTGAGCACTCGATATTTCATAGGTGAGCATGCTTGAATTGTTATCTTCTATCAGGCTTGGAATCCTCTGTTTAAACAACTGTATTCACATACACTCTAGAAACATTGGTTCAGCCTTGTACTAGGTGCATACTTACCCGCATTCTGTGACCAAAATGAATTGTGGTTTTTATTTTTTCAAACTATATAATTAGCTTATCCAGTATTGGATCTTTCATAAATTCACATGCTTGAATCATCCCCGTCGTCGAAGTGGGAGTCCCACTGTACAAGAAAAGTAGTAACGAACAAACAAACATTTTTTCCTATACGCTATAATGGTAACCCTAGACACTCATATAGCCCATCTAAGTCCTTTTGTGAAATGGACCCAAACCTGGCTGCTGGCCAATCAGGCACCAGCACCCTCTAGAACACTCTACAGAGAGGCTCTTTCCCTCAGATTTTCTACCGCACGTCGTGTGAAGGGAGTCTCCCTGAGCTCTGCTCAGTTTTTCTACTTCTTCAGAATATTTTCTCTCAAAAAACCTCTAAGGATGTCAGTTTCTTCTAGAAAAGGCATTTTCTGCCCTTGTAAGACCTGTGGCAAGAAAAGGCTCCATGTGGATGATCCACATAAAGGCTGCTTATATTGCCTCTACCCAGAACACCAGGTGAAAGACTGCAAGATATGCCGGACTTTCTCTACAGAAACCCTCAGGGACCGTGCGGGTAGACTCTTGAAATGGCTTCAGGCAAAATCTTGTACTTCAGGTGAGGAGAGTGAGTCAGAAAGGCCACATAAAAGGTCCAAATCTGAGGACCTGGGCCAGATGGAAAGATCCAGAAAGCAGCAAAAAATGCATCATAAGGAAGGTGCAAAGGGCTTACAGGGCTCAATTTCATCTGAGCCATCCTCTCCTCGTCGAAAGAAGGAATTGTCTCTCCGTGCTCCTTCGTGTGAACCTTCTACCTCTAGAAAGGTGTCCATCAAAATCAAGTCGACGACAACACCACCGTCGACGACAGTGACGACGACAACGACGGTGTTCACATCTACCGTCTCCACCACCTCGTCGTCGAGACCATCGTCGGCGACGACTACGTCGACGTCTGTGGTAAAGGCTCCTATTAATTCTATTAAGCCTCCGTCGACAAAGCCTCCAGAAAAAACTGCGTTGCTGAAGTCAACGTTGACGCCTTCGTCGACGAGAACATCGTCGTTGATGACATCATATATGAAAGCCCCATCGACTGCACCACCGACCAGAGCTCCGCCGGCTGCATCACCGTCGACGAGGCCGCCGTCGATGAGACCACCGTCGTCGACGAGACCGTCGACAAGACCGTCGTTGATGGAAAGATCATCCACCATGGCAGTGCCGTCAACGGGACCATCGTCGTCGACACCATCGACGATGACAATGGTGGCTGTGAGTTAGGTGGAGGCTATTCCTACTTCTTCTGGGTCTCCTGATCTTCGAGCCACAGTTAAAATCACAGCAATGTGCAGATCGACGATCTATCCTACAGATACTTCACCAAGTAAGGTGTCGACTTTATTACCTAGTCATCTGCTGGACTGGGAGGAGTCGGATGAGGAAGAGGGTCCATTTGGGGATGGGCACAGCCCATCCCAATTGCATTTCAAATACCAGGAAGAGGATGATGATGATGAGTATGATCAATATCAGCCTTATTACTCTCATCAAGGGCACTATTATCAACCGCTGCCTCAACCAAGAGACTCTGTCCAGATACGTGCCTCCTTGATCCAGGACTTGCAGGTATTGTTGCAGGATTATAGGAGGAGGTTCCCAGCTACAGCAGAGGATCAACCGCCACCTCCAACTTCTCCTGTTACGCCAAGGAGCGTACCTCCACCTCCAGCTACTCCTAGGATGACTTTGCATTCTGTGTTAGCTGCTCCCCCTGGAGAGGACGTTTTGACATCTGGGGAAGAGGAAGAAGAAGGTGAAATATTGATGCCACAGCATCCTACTGAGGAATGGGATGACCACCTAGCCCCCACTCCTTCTCCACCACCTCCTCGCCCTTCAGATTCTCCACTGGAGGATATAGGTGTTTATCACAATTTAATGGATAGGGCGGCCCCACGTTTCCACTTGCCAACATCTGTCTCGCAGTCTGAATGCTTCCTCCATGATTTTAAAGAGCAAGCAAGGAAGTCTGTGAGGGCCATCCCTATCACTGACTTCATATGGAGCGAGGGGATCAAGATCATGCACAACCTGGCAATAGTTCCACCAGTGCCACAGAAACTCGACAAGAAATATAAGGCAACTCAGGACTCTTCGGCATGTTTGACTGGCCATCCAAATTCAGACTCTGTCATCTCTCAAGTGGCTCAAAGGCGTTCCAAGAACCCGTCAGCTCCTATATCTACTCTGGATAGAGAAGGAAGGAGATTAGATAACGTGGGCAAGAGATTCTCGTTCATGTCAGTCATAACTGTTCGGGCAGCAAATTCCTTAGCGATTTTGGGATGATATGATAGACAAATGTGGTCAGACATGTAGGCTTTCATGGACCTCATCCCGGAAAGCAAACAAGCAGAGGCACGGAAGATCCTCCAAGAAGCAGAGAGTATGTCTAAAGAGATAATTGACAGCACCCTAGATATAACCTCCATCGGCTTTCGTCAACTGGCTGGAGCTGTGGTATTATGCCACCAGGGTTGGCTAAAGGCCACATCTTTCAGACCGGAGGTGCAGTCCAGAATTCTTGACATGCCATGCGACGGAGAATCTCTATTCAGCAAGCATGTAGACGACGCGTTGCAGGCCATCGAGGCTGACACTGATACTGCTCAGTCCCTGGGTACTTTGCAGTACCGGAAACAGCCCTTTCGGGGTGCAAGAGGAAGGGGATTTACCTCATTTCGAAGTTCCTATTACAGGCAGTATCAACAGCCTCAATATAGACCAACCTATCAGCAGCAGTATAGACAACCATCCACTGCCTCATACGCCAGACAGGGAGGCAGGAGAAAACAGAGGTTCGATGGCATATGTTGCTGCAGATACACATGTTGAGCACAGTCCGCTGCCTGGTGTTGGGCTCGGAGTATTACAAGTTGTTTTTCTTCGAAGAAGTCTTTTTTGGTCACGGGACCGAAGGACTCCTCCCTCTTCGGCTCCATTGCGCATGGGCGTCGACTCCAT
This sequence comes from Pleurodeles waltl, assembly GCF_031143425.1. NCBI lineage: Eukaryota > Metazoa > Chordata > Amphibia > Caudata > Salamandridae > Pleurodeles > Pleurodeles waltl. Next base: position 13,243,797 of record NC_090446.1, read on the forward strand.
CTTAGATTGTTTTTTTCCGCTGTCGGGTTCGGACGGATTCCTTTTCGCTCCGTGTTTCGGTTCGGAAAGTTAGTCAGAATCTCGGAAGAAAGCGTCGGTATTGTTCCGTTCGGTATCGGGATAGTTAGGTACATCGACACCGATCATCGGAAGACTTTGGGGTAGCTTCGATCCCCCATCGGGGCCTGGTCGGCCCGACCACGTGTGACGCCGAAGCCGATGGAACGGACCCCGTTCCGTTTCTGCCCAAAATGTCACAGTAAGTATCCTTATACAGATCAGCACCTGGTCTGTAACTTGTGCTTGTCCCCCGACACAAGGAGGATACCTGTGAGGCCTGTCGAGCCTTCCGGTCCAGAAAAACACTCCGGGACCGAAGAGCCAGGCGTCTACAAATGGCGTCCACGCCGACAAAACAACGTTTCGACGACGAAGAGGAAACATTCTCGGTTCCGGACTCAGAATCCGGAGACTCCGACGTCGAACAACAACAACAAACAGTGAGTAAGACGTCGAAAATAAAGACCATCGAAAAAACCAAAGCCCAGGGGACGCCACTGCCAACAGGCCATGGCTCGACCCATAAAACCGGCGACCCGTCGAAGGCGCCGAAAAAGGGCACGCCCATAGCGAAGACACCCGACTTCGGTCGAGGGACCGCCATGGAGCAACCTCGGAGCCGAGATAGCGGCTCCGAGAAGCAAAAACAAGATGCCGGCACCGAAAAACATCGGCACCGAGACACACTGCCGAAAGCCACAAAAATTCAGTCGGTACCGAAGCCGAAAAAAGATTCTCTCTCGGCGCCGAAAAGTTCCACACCTCCTTCCTACACAGAGGAACATGGAATAAGTGGCCAGATGCACAGATTTGGACAAGAGCTCCAAAGTGTAGAATCAGACTACACACAAAAGAGACTGTACATCCAACAAGACACAGGGAAGATATCAACACTTCCCCCAATAATGAGAAAAAGAAGGATCGGATTTCTCAAGGATGACGCACAACCACAAGCCAAAGTGGTTAAAAAAGTCACGCCTCCGCCCTCTCCACCACAACAGGCATCGCCGGCACAAACTCCGCCACAAATGCACTCACCAGCGCAAACTACTATAAGTCAAGATAATCAGGATCAAGACGCCTGGGACTTATACGACACCCCAGTGCCGGACAACGATCCCGATTCATACCCCACAAAGCCGTCACCGCCAGAGGACAGTACCTCATACTCGCAACTGGTGGCTAGGGCAGCAGAATTCCACAATGTCCAACTGCATTCCGATCCTATAGAGGATGATTTTTTATTTAACACCCTCTCGGCTACACATAGCCAATATCAATGTCTCCCAATGCTACCAGGGATGTTACGGCACGCAAAACAAATTTTTGAAGAGCCCATAAAATCAAGAGCCATCACCCCAAGGGTGGATAAGAAATATAAACCACCACCCACAGACCCAGTGTTTATTACTTCGCAGTTACCACCTGACTCCGTAGTAGTAGGGGCAGCTCGCAAAAGAGCAAATTCCCATACATCTGGCGACGCCCCACCTCCGGACAAAGAAAGCCGAAAATTTGATGCGGCAGGGAAAAGAGTCGCATCACAGGCAGCCAACCAATGGCGCATCGCAAATTCTCAAGCGCTGCTAGCCCGATATGACCGCGCACACTGGGATGAGATGCAACTTCTCATAGACCATCTTCCCCAGGAATACCAAAAAAGGGCGCAGCAAATAGTTGAAGAGGGACAAACGATCTCGAACAATCAAATCCGCTCTTCAATGGACGCAGCCGATACTGCAGCAAGAACAGTCAACACTGCAGTCACCATAAGGAGACACGCATGGCTCCGCACTTCAGGGTTCAAACCTGAAATCCAGCAGGCTGTCCTTAATATGCCCTTCAACGAAAAACAACTTTTTTGGCCTTGAAGTGGACACAGCCATTGAAAAACTTAAAAAGGACACAGACACGGCCAAAGCGCACTCTACTCCCCGCAGAGCAGAGGCTCTTTTAGAAAAACTCCATTTAGAGGGGGGTTTCGTGGCCAACCCACAGACACCACCAGCCAACAAACAAGAACCACACCCTATCAGGGTTCATTCCAAAGGGGAGGTTTCAGGGGATATAGAGGGGGTCAATTCCCAAGGAGTAGGGGAAAATTCCAAACTCCAAAAACACCTCCACCTAAACAGTGACTTTCAAGTCACACAACCACTTCACTCAACACCAGTGGGGGGAAGACTAAGCCAATTCTACCAATCTTGGCAGCAGATTACAACAGACAATTGGGTACTAGCAATAATCCAACATGGCTATTGCATAGAATTCCACAAATTCCCACCAAACATCCCTCCAAAAACACGCAAAATGTCACTACAACATTTAGAACTTCTAGGACTAGAAGTTCAAGCACTACTGCAAAAGGATGCAATAGAATTAGTACCAGTACAACAAAAAAACACAGGAGTTTACTCCCTGTACTTTCTAATTCCAAAAAAAGACAAAACATTAAGACCAATATTAGATCTCAGGACACTAAATACCTACATCATATCGGACCACTTTCACATGGTCACACTACAAGACATCATTCCACTGCTCAAACAGCAAGATTACATGACTACATTAGATCTAAAAGATGCGTACTTTCATATACCGATACATCCTTCTCACAGAAAGTACCTAAGGTTCGTATTCAAAGGAATACATTACCAGTTCAAGGTGTTGCCATTCGGAATAACAACTGCACCAAGAGTATTCACAAAATGTCTAGCAGTAGTAGCAGCACATATCAGGAGATAACAAATACATGTGTTTCCTTACCTAGACGATTGGCTAATCAAGACCAACACAGTAAGAAAGTGCACAAACAACACCACATATGTCATACAAACCCTTCACAAACTGGGTTTCTCCATCAACTATACAAAGTCACACCTCGAACCTTGTCAGACACAACAACATCTAGGGGCAACCATCAACACATCAAAAGGAATTGCCACTCCAAGTCCACAAAGAGTTCAAGCATTCCACAAGGTAATAAGTGCTATGTTTCCAAACCAAAAGATACAAGCAAAATTTGTGCTAAAACTTCTAGGCATGATGTCGTCATGCATAACCATTGTCCCAAACGCAAGACTACACATGCGACCCTTACAACAGTGCCTAGCATTACAATGGTCACAAGCACAGGGTCAACTTCTAGATCTGGTGTTGGTAGACCGCCAAACATACCTCTCGCTTAAAGTTTGGCCTAAGGGCCTGTAATGGTCGAACTCCTTCTGATTTAAACTTGGCACCGACATTCCTACGAGGTTCTGTGGCCAGCGTAATTGATTATTTTCTGGTGGATGTGCGTCTTTGGCCATTGCTGCTAGATATGAGGGTAGATTCAAGATGCGAGAGTGATCACTTTCCATTGTTGCTCACCCTTGCTGGGAATATCTTTGGTAGAACCTTGAATATGCAAACATCAATGGCCCCTCCCCCTATTTTAAACAATGCTTATACAAAGGTGAGGTGGCCAAAAGTCATGTCAAACCCCTATTTGCTATGTAAGATCTACCAAGTGTTCTTAGATAATCTGTCAGCCTATGAAGACTTCGAACCAGAAGCCATTCCACTTCTTGATATTCACGAAGATATGATGGTTAAACTTCAAAGTGTCTTTTATAAAAAGGTAGCCACGGCAAACCGGCAATATGGGGGTTCACCTAACAGCAGTTGGTTTAATGATGCATGCATGAGGGCTAAGACTGAGTTAAGGAAGGCTATACTGGCCGGGTATACGGGGGCAATCAAACAAGCAAGATTCACGTATAAAAAGATAATCCTACAATCAAAGAAAGCTTGGGAAGATGCTATTTGGCAGGACTTGCTAGATGCTACTAAAACAAACAACAATACGCTTTTTTGGGAACTGCTGACTAAGCACGAGAGAGGGGGTAGGTTTATACAAAGGAACCATATTCAACCTGGTACCTGGGTGGATCATTTCTCTCTCTTGTACGAAGGAACTGCCTCCACTGGGACTGTCGATTGTGAGAAAGTGGGATTATACCCCCCAATTTCACCCAATGCTAACCTTGCCACTTCTCCGTCCAGTGGGAATCTATTTAACTCTGAAAGCTATATTTGCTTTTCTCTAGAAGAAACTGCAGACGCCATTAAATCTCTAAAGACAGGTAAAGCCCCAGGCCCTGATAAAATTCCAGGTGACCTTTATAAATCAGAGTTACCCATCTGGACCTGGTATATTAATATGCTGTCAAACAAAATCGCAAAAGGAGGACAGATCCCTGAGACGTGGAAGGGTGCAGAAATTATTCCAATATATAAAAAGGGCAACGTAAATCTTCCAATTAACTACAGACCGGTCAGTTTAATTGACAACCTACAAAAAGTTTTTGCAAAACAATTGTTAGTTAGACTGACGAGTTGGGTGACGGAGCAGCAGATCCTATCACCACTTCAGGCAGGGTTCCGCTCTAGAGTTAGCACGGTTGACCAGGTATTTAGGTTGACCGTGCTACACTGGAAATATGTAGTCTTGGCAAAGCAAACACTATATGTCACTTTTGTAGACCTGCGCTCTGCCTTTGACCTGGTCCCTAGAGACAAGCTTTGGGGAGTGCTACACAAAAGAGGGGCACCATCTGATATCATTCATTTATTAACACGTATGCATGAAGGCACATACGCTCAAGTAAGATGGGGTAACCAAGGCGAACTGACTAACAAGTTTCCCATTAAAAGAGGTGTTCGTCAGGGATGTGTCCTAGCGCCACTTTTGTTTTCTTTATTCATTAACGAGGTGGTCCAAGAACTCATGACATGCCAGAATGATGCTCCCAGCTTAGGCAATCAGAAAATCCCAATTCTTCTTTTTGCGGATGATTCTCTATTGATCTCAAAGACCCCTATGGGGCTGCAAATTCTTGTGGATAGATTTAAATCATTCTGCTGGAATTTTGGTTTAGAGCTGAACTCGAAGAAAACAAAATTGATGGTGCTTCGCTCTGGCTCTCGTAAGAAGTGTACGATCAGGTTAGATGGAGCTATTTTGGACCAGGTTAGCTCTATCGACTACTTGGGTGTGAGGCTTACAGACTCACTCCTCTGGGACGAACAAGTCGGTAAGAGTGGCGGGCTTTTGCAACATCGGGCAGCATCCATATTACGCCTTTACAGGAATACGATCGCTAAAGTTGTGTCTCCAGCAGTAAAGATCTATGTGGCCAAGGCACAGGGTGCTGCTGTTTATGGTGCAGAGATTTGGGGCATGACAAATAGCAGTAGGATAACTAAAATTGAGAATAGCTTTGCTCGGGCTCTATGTGCTTGTCCCACTAGCACCCCATTAACCCCCCTTTTTTTAGATCTAGGGCTTAAACGTATAGCCGATTTGATTATCTTACGGCCCCTACTATATTGGGTGAGGCTTTGGGTAGTTCCTGAACTGGCTATATATAAGTCTTCCCTATTAGAATTGTTAAAAACCTCTAACTCCATGTCCATACCATGGATCAAACACGTATCTAGTTGGTTTTGCATGCTAGGACTGAGGAACTTCTGGGAGAATCCCCAGCAACTTGTGAAGCCCCATGTAAAAGTATTGAAGAGAGCTTACTGGTCCCACATATGTAATAATTACATTTCTCAGAAATCGAATGGTCATTTAACTAACTCGTTTATTGATTTTAAATGGTACCCTGAGTTTGAACCATACTTAGATACAATACCTGATTTGTTAGGCAAAAGTTTGTATGCCAGATTTCGATTTGGAACATTACCCCTGAAGGCCTTAACGAGCAGATGGGGACCTAAGTCAAGCTCTGATACCTGTCCTGTATGTGGCATTCCTTCCGAAACAGTAGAACATTTTATGTTTTTTTGTCCCGCCTATTCAATCCCAAGGTTTAAATGGATATATAAAATCTGTAGGGAATTGAATTTAAGGAAATGTTTTTTAGCTTTGCGGATCTTAAAAAGCCACAATTCAAATGTGACAATTTACGCAGTAAGTAAATTTTTAGCAACAGCATGGCGCATACGCACTTTTTATTTACAATGAGTTGAAATTGTTTTAAGACGGGCAAACATGGATCATTCTTTTTTTAAATTTTTCTATGACATTATGGTTTATATTATTATATTATATTGTATTGTATTGTATTGCTTTGATGGTCTGTTGGCCGAATAAAGCTTATGTGAAACACATACCTCTCGCTTCTATGGTGGAACAGCAACAATTTAAACAAAGGGCGGACATTTCAGGACCCAGTGCCTCAATACGTTATAACAACAGATGCTTCCATGACAGGGTGGGGAGCACACCTCAATCACCACAGCATTCAAGGACAATGGGACGTACACCAAACAAAATTTCATATAAATTACCTAGAACTGTTAGCAGTATTTCTAGCGTTAAAAGCCTTTCAACCCATAATAACACACAAATACATTCTTGTCAAAACAGACAACATGACAACAATGTATTATTTAAACAAACAAGGAGGAACACACTCAACACAATTGTGTCTCCTAACACAAAAAATATGGCAGTGGGCGATTCACAACCACATTCGCCTAATAGCACAATTTATTCCAGGGATCCAAAACCAACTAGCAGACAACCTTTCGCGAGATCACCAACAAGTCCACGAATGGGAAATTCACCCCCAAGTTCTGAACAATTACTTTCAAATTTGGGGAACACCCCGGATAGATTTGTTTGCAACAAAAGAAAACGCAAAATGCCAAAACTTCGCATCCAGGTACCCACACCGCGAATCACAAGGCAATGCTCTATGGATGAGTTGGTCAGGGATATTTGCATACGCTTTTCCCCCTCTCCCTCTCCTTCCATATCTAGTAAACAAATTGAGTCAAAACCAACTCAAACTCATACTGATAGCACCCACATGGGCAAGACAACCTTGGTATACAACTCTACTAGACCTTTCACTAGTACCGCATGTCAAACTACCCAACAGACCAGATCTGTTAACACAACACAAACAACAGATCAGGCATACAAACCCAGCATCATTGAATCTAGCAATTTGGCTCCTGAAATCCTAGAATTCGGACACTTAGACCTCACACAAGAATGTATGGAGGTCATAAAACAAGCTAGAAAAGCTTCCACTAGACACTGCTATGCATCTAAGTGGAAAAGATTTGTTTGCTACTGCCATACCAATCAAATCCAACCATTGCATGCCTCTACAAAGGACATAGTGGGATACTTACTACATTTGCAAAAAGCAACCCTCGCTTTTTCATCTATACAAAATACACCTTGCAGCAATATCTGCTTACCTACAAACTACTCCTTCATCGTCTCTATTTAGAATACCAGTTATTAAAGCATTCATGGAAGGGCTAAAAAGAATTATACCACCAAGAACACCACCAGTTCCTTCATGGAACCTTAACATCGTCTTAACAAGACTCATGGGTCCACCTTTTGAACCCATGCATTCCTGTGAAATGCAATATTTAACGTGGAAAGTCGCATTTCTCATTGCAATCACATCCCTCAGAAGAGTAAGTGAAATACAGGCATTTACCATACAAGAACCATTTATTCAAATACACAAAAATAAAATAGTTCTAAGAACAAATCCAAAATTTCTACCAAAAGTAATCTCACCATTCCATTTAAATCAAACAGTAGAATTACCAGTGTTCTTCCCACAGCCAGATTCCGTGGCTGAAAGGGCACTACATACATTAGACATCAAAAGAGCACTAATGTACTACATTGACAGAACAAAGTTAATCAGGAAAACAAAACAACTGTTCATAGCTTTTCAAAAACCACACATAGGAAATCCAATCTCTAAACAAGGCATTGCTAGATGGATAGTCAGATGTATTCAAACATGCTATCTTAAAGCCAAAAGAGAATTGCCTATTACACCAAAGGCACACTCAACCAGAAAGAAAGGTGCTACAATGGCCTTTCTAGGAAACATTCCTATGAGCGAAATATGTAAGGCTGCAACCTGGTCTACGCCTCATACATTTACTAAACACTACTGTGTAGATGTACTAAATGCACAACAAGCTACAGTGGGCCAAGCTGTACTAAGAACATTATTCCAAACTACTTCAACTCCTACAGGCTAAACCACCGCTTTTAGGGAAGGTAACTGCTTTATAGTCTATGCTCAACATGTGTATCTGCAGCAACATATGCCATCGAACTGAAAATGTCACTTACCCAGTGTACATCTGTTCGTGGCATTAGTCGCTGCAGATTCACATGTGCCCTCCCGCCTCCCCGGGAAGCCTGTAGCCGTTTAGAAGTAAATCTTAAATCTTAAACATTTGTACATTTGTAAATAATTATTATAAACTTTTTATGTACATACGTATTCACTCCATTGCATGGGCACTATTTATAGCCAACAACTCCAGCCTCACCCTCTGCGGGGAAAACAATCTAAGATGGAGTCGACGCCTATGCGCAATGGAGCCGAAGAGGGAGGAGTCCTTCGGTCCCGTGACCAAAAAAGACTTCTTCGAAGAAAAACAACTTGTAATACTCCGAGCCCAACACCAGGCAGCGGACTGTGCTCAACATGTGAATCTGCAGCGACTAATGCCACGAACAGATGTACACTGGGTAAGTGACATTTTCATTCCCAAACCCTGGATAAACCTAAAAAACAATGATCATTATCTGGCACCGGCTATCTTTCCCCACTATTTACAGAATCACCAAGTGGGAGCGAACATCTCCAAATATATCTAGAATTGGAAAAGCATAACATCAGACAAATGGGTGCTGGATATAGTGGCACGAGGTCATACCTTGGAATTTATACAAAAACCACCGCACCATCCGCCAGGAACATCCAAGCTGTTCCATCTTCGCTTGCTTCAGCAGGAGGTGTTCCTGATGCTCGCCAAGGGAGCGATGGAAGAGGTTCCGGTTCAGCAAATAGGACTCCGGTTCTATTCCCGGTTCTTTCTAATAAAGAAGAGGTCAATGGAATGGAGACCGATCCTAGATCTCAGGAAGCTGAACAAGTTCCTTCAGAAGCAATCCTTTCTGATGACTTTTATGACAACAATGGATCTCCAGGACGCTTATTTCCCCATACCGATACATCAAAAACATCGCAAGTATCTCTGCTTTACTGTGGCTGGTGCCCATTATCAATTCAAAGTTCTCCCATTCGGTCTGAAGTCAGCTCCACGAATTTTCACAAAATGTCTTGCCCCAGTCGCAGGTTTTCTCCGCAACAGGTGTTTTCAGGTGTTTCCATACCTGGACGACTGACTCATAAAAGCTCCTTCATCACAACTAGCGTCCAAGGCTACAAACGCCTGCCTAGAATTATTTCACAGTTTGGGACTAACAGTAAATTTCCATAAGTCAGTCATCCTTCCCTCACGCAGGATAGTCTTCTTGGGTGCAGAACTCGACACCATCGAAAACAAAGCATACCTCACTCCGGCACGGCAGCAGAAACTAACCAACTTGGCTGGCAGTATTTCCAGAAACAAATCTATTTCAGTACGACTATTCAAGTCGCTCCTAGGTATAATTTCCTCAGCTATTGACCGCGTTCATCTAGCAAGGTTGAGAATGAGACCTTTGCAGGAGGAGTTACAGCTCCAATGGACCCAGTCGCAAGGATCCTTTGATGACTCAATAAGTGTTACACCACGAATGCTGCAGGCTTTGCGATGGTGGTCTCAGGTCAACCATCTCTGTCAAGGGCTCACCTTTCTAATGCCAATAACAGATTTTGTCATCATGACAGACGCTTCCTTGGAAGGCTGGGGAGGCCATTTACAGGACATGCACATTCAGGGAAGATGGTCAGAATCGCAAAAGGAATGCACATAAATCTGTTGGAATTAAAGGTGACCCATCTCATGTTTCTTCCACGCATTGCAGGGTCATCAGTGTTGGTCCGGACGGACAACACAACAAGCATGTTTTATATCAACAAGCAGGGAGGAACAAGATCCCTCTCCCTCTCAAGGGAATCTCAGTCTCTTTGGGACTGGCTCACACTGCACAACATTCGCCTCAGGGTGGAGCACCTGCCAGGTGTCAACAACGTCCTGGCAGACTCTCTCAGCAGGATGGACGACAACTGCCATGAGTGGGAACTCAACCAGAAGGTACTGTACAGCAACTTCCATTGCTGGGGACAACCAACCCTAGATTTGTTTGCCACCAATCAGAACGCCAAATGCCAAGTCTACGCCAGTTGATACCCTCTCCCGGGGTCGTGGGGAAATGCTGTGTTCGATGGCATCTGTCGCTGTAGATACACATGGTATGCATGAGCTCGCCATCTGGTGTTGGGTCGGAGTGTTACAAGTTGTTTTTCTTCGAAGAAGTGTTTTCGAGTCACGGGACCGAGTGACTCCTCCTTCTGTGCTCATTGCGCATGGGCGTCGACTCCATCTTCGATTGTTTTCTTTCCGCCATCGGGTTCGGACGTGTTCCTGTCGCTCCGGGTTTCGGAACGGAAAGATAGCTGAAAACGGAAGATTTTCGACGGTATTGTTGCGATCCGGTTCGAGATAGACACATACGACGACGCGTTGAACATCGAAGCGCTTCGGTGCCCTTCGGGGTAGATTTCGGCACCCCGTCGGGGCCTAGTCGGCCCGACCGCGTGGAGAACAACGCTGATGGAACGGACCCCGTTTCGATTCTGCCCCGAATGCCACAACAAATATCCTTATACGGACCTACACTCGGTCTGTAACCTGTGCCTGTCACCCGAGCACGGCGAAGAATCCTGTGAGGCCTGTCGGGCGTTCCGGTCCCGAAAAACTCTGCGCGACCGTCGAGCGAGGAGACTGCAGATGGCGTCCACGCCAAAGGAGCGTCGACAGTTCGAGACAGAAGAGGAACAGGAGGAATCCTTTTCCATACAGGATTCAGACTTCGACGAGCTAGACTCTACAAAAACTGTGAGTAAGACGTCGAGATCAGAACTTAAAAAAGGAAACAAAGCCCAGGGGACGCCACTGCCAACCGGCCATGGCTCCACCCAAATTCTCGGTGACCAACAATCGGCACCGAAAAAGGCCCATTCAGTGTCGAGATCGTCCGACTTCGGTCGAGACACCGGCACGCAGCCTCCTCGGGACCGAGAGAGTGCTAAACAGAAGCATCGACACCGAGAGTTCGGTGTCGACACGGATCGACGCCGAGACAGTGGCACCGAAGACCATAGAGGCCAAAAATTTTCGGCCCAGAAAAAGAGGAAGGTTACCTCGGAGCCGAAAAAACAATCAACAGGGTTTTCGGAGCCGAAAAAAGCGACATCAGACCCCGTTTCAGGCTCCTATACTGAAGAGCATTCTATGTCTTCACAAATGAAGAAACATAGATTTGAACAAGAACTGCAATCCACTGACGTGGATCACACGCAAAAGCGTATCTTTATTCAGCAGGGGACTGGGAAGATCAGTACCCTTCCACCTGTCAAACGAAAGAGAACGCTTCAGTTTACTCCTCAGCAACAAACAGCACAAAAGGTAACACCTCCTCCCTCGCCTCCACCTGTAACTCCTGCTTCGCCAACTTACACCCCGTCACATTCGCCAGCTCACACCGCCATGAGCCACGATGACCAAGATCAGGATGCGTGGGACTTGTACGACGCACCAGTGTCTGATAACAGCCCAGACACATACCCAACTAGGCCATCACCACCGGAAGACAGCACAGCCTACTCACAAGTGGTGGCTAGAGCAGCACTATTCCATAATGTGGAACTACACTCGGAACAAGTAGAGGAGGATTTTTTATTTAACACCCTCTCTTCAACCCACAGCTCCTACCAAAGCCTGCCGATGCTCCCAGGCATGCTACGCCATGCAAAGGACATTTTCAAGGAGCCAGTTAAAAGTAGGGCAGTGACGCCTAGGGTGGACAAAAAGTATAAGGCGCCTCCTACGGACCCTGTATTCATCACCTCTCAGTTGCCACCAGATTCTGTGGTGGTAGGGGCTGCCAGAAAACGGGCAAATTCACACACTTCTGGGGATGCACCTCCCCCAGATAAAGAAAGCAGGAAGTTCGATGCAGCCGGGAAGAGGGTTGCTGTCCAAGCAGCAAACCAGTGGCGCATCGCAAATTCACAAGCGCTGCTAGCGCGATACGACAGAGCCCACTGGGATGAGATGCAGCATCTCATTGAACATCTCCCAAAAGATCTGCAAAAAAGAGCAAAACAGGTTGTTGAGGAGGGTCAAAACATTTCCAACAATCAAATACGCTCCTCCATGGATGCAGCAGACACGGCCGCAAGGACCATTAATACGTCGGTTACCATCCGTAGGCACGCATGGCTCAGAACGTCTGGATTCAAGCCAGAAATTCAGCAGGCAGTGCTTAACATGCCAGTAAACGAAAAACTTCTGTTCGGTCCGGAGGTCGACACAGCCATAGAAAAGCTCAAGAAGGACACTGACACTGCCAAGGCCATGGGCGCACTCTACTCCCCGCAGAGCAGAGGATCTTATAACACCTTCCGCAAAACACCTTTTAGAGGAGGGTTTCGGGGTCAGGCCACACAAGCTAGCACCTCACAGTCCGCACCGCCCACCTACCAGGGACAGTACAGGGGAGGTTTTCGGGGCCAGTATAGAGGGGGGCAATTCCCTAGGAATAGAGGAAGATTTCAAAGCCCCAAAACCACTACCAACAAGCAGTGACTCACACGTCACTCACCCCTCCCACACAACACCAGTGGGGGGGAGGATACGTCAATATTACGAAGCATGGGACAAAATAACTACAGACACATGGGTCCTAGCAATTATCCAACATGGTTATTGCATAGAATTCCTGCAATTCCCTCCAGACATACCACCAAAATCACAAAATTTATCAAAATACCATTCACAGCTTCTAGAGATAGAAGTTCAAGCACTACTGCAAAAAAATGCAATAGAATTAGTACCAAGCACACACATAAACACAGGAGTTTATTCACTGTACTTCTTGATACCAAAAAAGGACGAAACACTGAGACCAATTCTAGACCTCAGAGTAGTAAACACATTCATCAAATCAGACCACTTTCACATGGTCACACTACAAGAAGTGTTACCATTGCTCAAAAAACACAACTACATGACAACCCTAGACCTCAAGGACGCATATTTCCATATACCAATACATCAATCACACAGGAAATATCTAAGGTTTGTATTCAAAGGAATACATTACCAATTCAAAGTATTGCCTTTTGGTTTAACAACCGCTCCAAGAGTATTCACAAAATGCCTAGCAGTAGTCGCTGCACACATCAGAAGGCAGCAAATACATGTGTTCCCGTATCTATACGACTGGCTAATCAAAACCAGTTCGCTCACACAATGCTCAAACCACACAAATCAAGTCATACAAACCCTCTACAAACTAGGGTTCACCGTCAACTTTGCAAAATCAAACATTCTGCCAAGCAAAGTACAGCAATATCTAGGAGCCATAATAGACACAACAAAAGGAGTAGCAACGCCAACTCCACAAAGGATCCACAATTTCAACAGAGTCATTCAACACATGTCTCCAAACCAAACAATACAAGCAAGAACAATACTACAGCTCCTAGGCATGATGTCCTCATGCATAGCCATTGTCCCAAACGCAAGACTGCACATGAGGCCCTTACAACAGTGCCTAGCCTCACAGTGGTCTCAAGCACAGGGTCACCTTCTAGATCTGGTGTTGCTAAACCGCCAAACTTACCTCTCGCTTCTATGGTGGAACAGTATAAATTTAAACATAGGGCGGCCTTTCCAAGACCCAGTGCCACAGTACGTAATAACAACAGATGCTTCCATGACAGGGTGGGGAGCACATCTCAATCAACACAACATAAGAGGACAATGGAACATACATCAAACAAAACTGCATATAAATCATCTAGAATTATTAGCAGTTTTTCAAGCACTAAAAGCTTTCCAACCAATCATAACCCACAAATACATCCTTGTCAAAACAGACAACATGACAACGATGTATTATCTAAACAAACAAGGAGGAACACATTCAACGCAGTTAAGCTTGTTAGCTCAAAAAATATGGAAGTGGGCAATCCACCATCAAATTGGTCTAATAGCACAGTTTATTCCGGGGATCCAGAATCAGCTGGCAGACAATCTCTCTCGAGATCACCAGCAAGTCCACGAATGGGAAATCCACCCACAGATTCTGAACACCTACTTCACACTCTGGGGAACACCACAAATAGACTTATTTGCAACAAAAGAGAACGCAAAATGCCAAAACTTCGCGTCCAGATACCCACACAAGCAATCCCAAGGCAATGCCCTATGGATGAACTGGTCAGGAATATTTGCTTACGCTTTTCCTCCTCTCCCTCTCCTTCCTTACCTAGTAAACAAATTGAGTCAAAACAAACTCAAACTCATTTTAATAGCACCAACTTGGGCAAGACAACCCTGGTACACAACACTGCTAGATCTGTCTGTAGTACCACACATCAAACTGCCCAACAAACCAGATCTGTTAACGCAACACAACCAACAGATCAGACACCCGGACCCAGCATCGCTGAATCTAGCAATCTGGCTCCTGAAATCCTAGAATTCGGACACTTACAACTTAGCCAAGAGTGTATGGAAGTCATAAAGCAGGCCAGAAGGCCATCCACTAGACACTGCTACGCAAGTAAGTGGAAAAGATTTGTTTGGTACTGCCATCATAATCAGATACAACCACTAGACGCAACTCCAAAACATATAGTAAATTACTTGCTCCATTTACAAAAAGCGAAGCTAGCCTTCTCTTCTATTAAAATACACCTTGCAGCAATATCTGCATACCTGCAAACTACCTATTCAACTTCCTTGTATAAAATACCAGTTATCAAAGCATTCATAGAAGGGCTTAAAAGAATTATACCACCAAGAACACCACCTGTTCCTTCATGGAACCTAAACGTGGTTCTAACAAGACTCATGGGCCCACCTTTCGAACCCATGCACTTTTGCGGAATACAATTCCTAACCTGGAAAGTTGCCTTTCTCATCGCCATTACATCTCTAAGAAGAGTAAGTGAAATTCAAGCGTTCACAACACAAGAGCCTTTTATACAAATACATAAAAATAAGGTCGTCCTACGACCTAATCCAAAATTTTTACCAAAAGTTATTTCACCATTCCATCTAAATCAAACGGTAGAACTACCAGTTTTTTTCCCACAGCCAGATTCTGTGGCTGAAAGAGCACTACATACATTAGATGTCAAAAGAGCATTAATGTACTACATTGACAGAACAAAAAACATCAGAAAAACTAAACAGCTATGTTCGATGGCATATGTTGCTGCAGATACACATGTTTGGCACAGTCCGCTGCCTGGTGTTGGGCTCGGAGTATTACAAGTTGTTTTTCTTCGAAGAAGTCTTTTTGGTCACGGGACCGAAGGACTCCTCCCTCTTTGGCTCCATTGCGCATGGGCGTCGACTCCATCTTAGATTGTTTTTTTCCGCTGTCGGGTTCGGACGTATTCCTTTTCGCTCCGTGTTTCGGTTCGGAAAGTTAGTCAGAATCTCGGAAGAAAGCGTCGGTATTGTTCCGTTCGGTATCGGGATAGTTAGGTACATCGACACCGATCATCGGAAGACTTTGGGGCAGTTTCGATCCCCCATCGGGGCCTGGTCGGCCCGACCGCGTGCGACATCGAAGCCGATGGAACGGACCCCGTTTCGTTTCTGCCCAAAATGTCACAGTAAGTATCCTTATACAGATCAGCACTTGGTCTGTAACTTGTGCTTGTCCCCCGAGCACAAGGAGGATACCTGTGAAGCCTGTCGAGCCTTCCGGTCCAGAAAAACACTCCGGGACCGAAGAGCCAGGCGTCACCAAATGGCGTCCACGTCGACAAAACAACGTTTCGACGACGAAGAGGAAACATTCTCGGTTCCGGAATCAGAATCCGGAGACTCCGACGTCGAACAACAGCAACAAACTGTGAGTAAGACGTCGAAAAGTAAATCCATCGACAAACCGAAAGCCCAGGGGACGCCACTGCCAACAGGCCATGGCTCGACCCATAAATCAGGCGACCCGTCGAAGGGGCCGAAAAAGGGCACGCCCATAGCGAAGACACCCGACTCCGGTCGAGGGACCGCCATGGAGCAACCTCGGAGCCGAGAAAGCGGCTCCGAGAGACAAAAACAAGATACCGGCACCGAAAAACATCGGCACCGAGAATCCATGCCGAAAGGAACAAAAATTCTGTCGGTGCCGAAACCGAAAAAAGATTCTCTCTCGGCGCCGAAAAATACCACACCTTCATCCTACTCAGAGGAACAAGGACTAAGTGGCCAAATGCACAAATTTGGACAAGAGCTCCAAAGTGTAGAATCGGACTACACACAAAAGAGACTGTGCATCCAGCAAGATACAGGGAAGATATCAACCCTTCCCCCAATCATGAGGAAAAGAAGGATCGGACTTCCAAAGGATGACACACAACCACAAGCCAAAGTGGTTAAAAAAGTCACGCCTCCGCCCTCTCCTCCACAGGCATCGCCGGCACAAACACCGCCACAAATGCACTCACCAGCGCAAACTACCATAAGTCATGACGATCAGGATCAAGACGCTTGGGACCTGTATGACACCCCAGTGCCGGACAATGATCCCGAGTCATACCCCACAAAGCCGTCACCGCCAGAGGACAGTACCTCATACTCGCAACTGGTGGCTAGGGCTGCAGACTTCCACAATGTCCAACTGCATTCCGATCCTATAGAGGATGATTTCTTATTTAACACCCTCTCGGCTACACATAGCCAATATCAATGTCTCCCAATGCTACCAGGGATGTTACAGCATGCAAAACAAATTTTTGAGGAGCCCGTAAAATCAAGAGCCATCACCCCAAGGGTGGATAAGAAATACAAACCACCACCCACAGACCCAGTGTTTATTACTTCGCAGTTACCACCCGACTCTGTGGTAGTAGGGGCAGCTCGCAAAAGAGCAAATTCACATACATCTGGCGACGCCCCACCTCCGGACAAAGAAAGCCGAAAATTTGACGCGGCAGGGAAAAGAGTGGCGTCACAGGCAGCCAACCAGTGGCGCATCGCAAATTCACAAGCGCTGCTGGCCAGATATGACCGCGCACACTGGGACGAGATGCAACTTCTCGTAGACCATCTTCCCCAGGAATACCAAAAAAGGGCGCAGCAAATAGTGGAAGAGGGACAAACGATCTCAAACAATCAAATCCGCTCTTCACTAGACGCAGCCGATACTGCAGCAAGAACAGTCAACACTGCTGTCACCATAAGGAGACACGCTTGGCTACGCACTTCAGGCTTCAAACCTGAAATCCAGCAGGCTGTCCTTAATATGCCCTTCAACGAGAAACAACTGTTTGGCTCGGAAGTGGATACAGCCATTGAAAAACTTAAAAAGGACACAGACACGGCCAAAGCCATGGGCGCACTCTACTCCCCGCAGAGCAGAGGCTCTTTCAGAAAAACTCCATTTAGAGGGGGGTTTCGTGGCCAACCCACAGACACCACCAGCCAACAATCAAGAACCACACCATATCAGGGTTCCTTCCAAAGGGGAGGTTTCAGGGGATATCGGGGGGGTCAATTCCCAAGGAGTAGGGGAAGATTCCAGACTCCAAAAACACCTCCACCTAAACAGTGACTTTCAAGTCACGCAACCCCTTCACTCAACACCAGTGGGGGGAAGACTAAGCCAATTCTACCAATCTTGGCAACAGATTATAACAGACAATTGGGTATTAGCAATAATCCAACATGGCTATTGCATAGAATTCCACAACTTCCCACCGAACATCCCCCCCAAAACACGCAAAATGTCACAACATCATTTAGAACTTTTAGGACTAGAAGTTCAAGCACTACTGCAAAAGGATGCAATAGAATTAGTACCAGTACAACAAAAAAACACAGGAGTTTACTCCCTGTACTTTCTAATTCCAAAAAGAGACGAAACATTGAGACCAATAATAGATCTCAGGACACTAAATACCTACATCATATCGGACCATTTTCACATGGTCACACTACAAGACATCATTCCACTGCTCAAACAGCAAGATTACATGACCACATTAGACCTAAAGGATGCGTACTTTCATATACCAATACACCCTTCTCACAGAAAGTACCTACGGTTTGTATTCAAAGGAATACATTACCAATTCAAGGTGTTGCCATTCGGAATGACAACTGCACCAAGAGTGTTCACAAAATGTCTAGCAGTAGTAGCGGCACACATCAGGAGACAACAGATACATGTGTTCCCTTACCTAGACGACTGGCTAATCAAAACCAACACAGTAAAAAAATGCGCAAACGACACCACCTTTGTCATACAAACCCTTCACAAACTGGGGTTTTCCATCAACTACACAAAATCACACCTAGAACCGTGTCAAACACAACAATATCTAGGAGCAACCATCAACACATCAAAAGGAATTGCCACTCCAAGTCCACAAAGAGTGCAGGCATTCCACAAGCTAATAAGTGCTATGTTTCCAAACCAAAAGATACAAGCAAAATTTGCGCTAAAACTTCTAGGCATGATGTCATCATGCATAGCCATTGTCCCAAACGCAAGACTACACATGCGACCCTTACAACAGTGTCTAGCATCACAATGGTCACAGGCACAGGGTCAACTTCAAAATCTGGTGTTGGTAGACCGCCAAACATACCTCTCGCTTCTATGGTGGAACAGCAAAAATTTAAACAAAGGGCGGACATTTCAGGACCCAGTGCCTCAATACGTTATAACAACAGATGCTTCCATGACAGGGTGGGGAGCACACCTCAATCACCACAGCATTCAAGGACAATGGGATATACACGAAACAAAATTTCATATCAATTACCTAGAACTGTTGGCAGTATTTCTAGCGTTAAAAGCCTTCCAACCCATAATAACACACAAATACATTCTTGTCAAAACAGACAACATGACAACAATGTATTATCTAAACAAACAAGGAGGAACACACTCAACACAATTGTGCCTCCTAACACAAAAAATTTGGCAGTGGGCGATTCACAACAACATTCGCCTAATAGCACAATTTATTCCAGGAATACAAAACCAACTAGCAGACAACCTTTCGCGAGACCACCAACAAGTCCACGAATGGGAAATTCACCCCCAAGTTCTGAACAAGTACTTTCAAATTTGGGGAACACCCCAGATAGATTTGTTCGCAACAAGAGAAAACTCAAAATGCCAAAACTTCGCATCCAGGTACCCACACCGCGAATCACAAGGCAATGCTCTATGGATGAATTGGTCAGGGATATTTGCGTACGCTTTTCCCCCTCTCCTTCCATATCTAGTAAACAAGTTAAGTCAAAACCAACTCAAACTCATACTGATAGCACCCACATGGGCAAGACAACCTTGGTATACAACTCTACTAGACCTTTCACTAGTACCGCATGTCAAACTACCCAACAGGCCAGATCTGTTAACACAACACAAACAACAGATCAGACATCCAAACCCAGCATCATTGAATCTGGCAATTTGGCTCCTGAAATCCTAGAATTCGGACACTTGGACCTCACACAAGAATGCATGGAGGTCATAAAACAAGCTAGAAAACCTTCCACTAGACACTGCTATGCATCTAAGTGGAAAAGATTTGTTTACTACTGCCATGCCAATCAAATACAACCAGTACATGCCTCTACTAAAGACATAGTAGGATACTTACTACATTTGCAAAAAGCAAATCTCGCTTTTTCATCTATAAAAATACACCTCGCAGCTATATCTGCTTACCTACAAACTACTCATTCATCGTCTCTATTTAGAATACCAGTTATTAAAGCATTCATGGAAGGGCTAAAAAGAATTATACCACCAAGAACACCACCAGTTCCTTCATGGAATCTTAACATCGTCTTAACAAGACTCATGGGTCCCCCTTTCGAACCCATGCATTCCTGTGAAATGCAATATCTAACCTGGAAGGTCGCATTTCTCATTGCAATCACATCCCTCAGAAGAGTAAGTGAAATACAGGCATTTACCATACAAGAACCATTTATTCAAATACACAACAATAAAATAGTTCTAAGAACAAATCCAAAATTTCTGCCAAAAGTAATCTCACCATTCCATTTAAATCAAACAGTAGAATTGCCAGTGTTCTTCCCACAACCAAATTCTGTGGCTGAAAGGGCACTACATACATTAGACATCAAAAGAGCACTAATGTATTACATTGACAGAACAAAGCTAATCAGGAAAACAAAACAACTGTTCATAGCTTTTCAAAAACCACACATAGGAAATCCAATCTCTAAACAAGGCATTGCTAGATGGATAGTCAGATGCATTCAAACATGCTATCTTAAAGCCAAAAGAGAATTGCCTATTACACCAAAGGCACACTCAACCAGAAAGAAAGGTGCTACAATGGCCTTTCTAGGAAACATTCCTATGAGCGAAATATGTAAGGCTGCAACCTGGTCTACGCCTCATACGTTTACTAAACACTACTGTGTAGACGTACTAAATGCACAACAAGCTACAGTGGGCCAAGCTGTACTAAGAACATTATTCCAAACTACTTCAACTCCTACAGGCTAAACCACCGCTTTTAAGGGAGGTAACTGCTTTATAGTCTATGCCAAACATGTGTATCTGCAGCAACATATGCCATCGAACTGAAAATGTCACTTACCCAGTGTACATCTGTTCGTGGCATTAGTCGCTGCAGATTCACATGTACCCTCCCACCTCCCCGGGAAGCCTGTAGCCGTTTAGAAGTAGATCATAAACCTTAAACATCTGAACATTTGTAAATAATTATTAGAAACTCTTATCATACATACATATTCACTCCATTGCATGGGCACTATTTATACCAAACAACTCCATCCTCACCCTCTGCGGGGAAAACAATCTAAGATGGAGTCGACGCCCATGCGCAATGGAGCCAAAGAGGGAGGAGTCCTTCGGTCCCGTGACCAAAAAGACTTCTTCGAAGAAAAACAACTTGTAATACTCCGAGCCCAACACCAGGCAGCGGACTGTGCCAAACATGTGAATCTGCAGCGACTAATGCCACGAACAGATGTACACTGGGTAAGTGACATTTTCATTATTGCATTCCAAAAACCTCATGTAGGTAACCCAATATCAGAACAAGGTATAGCCAGATGGATAGTTAAATGCATCCAAATCTGCTACCTTAAAGCAAAAAGACAACTGCCCATTACTCCCAGGGCACATTCAACAAGGAAAAAAGGTGCTTCAATGGCCTTTTTAGGAAACATCCCAATGCAGGAAATATGTAAGGCAGCCACTTGGTCTACGCCTCACACATTCACCAAACACTACTGTATAGATGTGCTATCCGCACAACAAGCTACAGTAGGTCAAGCTGTATTAAGAACTCTATTTCACACAACTTCTACTCCTACAGGCTAAACCACCGCTTATGGGGAACTAACTGCTTACTAGTCTATGCATACCATGTGTATCTACAGCGACAGATGCCATCGAACTGAAAATGTCACTTACCCAGTGTACATCTGTTCGTGGCATCAGTCGCTGAGATTCACATGGACCCACCCACCTCCCCGGAAGCCTGTAGCAGTTCAGAAGTTACCTTCAATTTTGTACATTTGTATATATATTATTTAATCCTTTAATAGGTACATACTTAAATTTTTCATTGCGCGGGCACTATTACTATAGTACAACTCCTACCTCACCCTCTGCGGGGAAAACAATCGAAGATGGGGTCGACGCCCATGCGCAATGAGCACAGAAGGAGGAGTCACTCGGTCCCGTGACTCGAAAACACTTCTGCGAAGAAAAACAACTTGTAACACTCCGACCCAACACCAGATGGCGAGCTCATGCATACCATGTGAATCTCAGCGACTGATGCCACGAACAGATGTACACTGGGTAAGTGACATTTTCATTCTATGAGATGGTCCGGGATCTTTGCGTATGCTGCTCTTCCAGGGGATCCTCATCAAAGTCATAAACATTGAATATTCCCGCCCTTGTGCGGGGACCCCGGAGCATATATAAAATACACACATATTATACATGTGTAAAACAGCAATGCTGGCTATAATCTTAAACAGGCTAAAATGCTTTATTTCTATGAAGTTTTTTTTTTTATTTTTTTTTTTATATTATAAAATTACAATAGAGAATAAATATCTACCCAAGCCCCCAAAACTGGGCTTAGGGAAGTAAGCAGCAGTAAACACTAGAGAAAAAGAGAAAAAAACTACATTGAAAAACAATGGAGCATTCTTAGCCAATAGGCTGCATGCAGGTTAACACAGGAGAACCATAAAAACTTTGGCACCGTGCCTTTAAGACCCTGAGCACCTCCAGTATCCCACCATGCCTCAGGGGTGAAGGAAAGGTGACAGTTGGTTCACAGTTAGGTCAGTTCTTTTTTCCGGCTTCTTCTGAGAGGATCCTGGAGCATTGAGCTCTCAGTTTTTCTGAGTTTTTTCTCAGAAAAATCCTTTACAAAGCGTTTTTTCCCGTTTCATTCGACAGATAACATCTTTGTCTGTGTTTGGCAGTTTTTTCCTGACAGAAAAATGCCTTCACTTTTTGTCAAATGCCCTTCTTGTGGGAAGAAGAAGGCCCAGTCAGACCCATCTCTTTGTATTGTGTGCCTGCCTCAGAGTCACTGCCCGGACACTTGCAAGCACTGCAAGAATATGTCAAAGAGGACTCTGAGGACAGAGAGAAGATCAGGCTACATGGGCTTCATGAGAGGCAGAAAACATCGTCCTCTTCACTTCCCAGGCAACCAGCAGGCCATTCTCAGGAGAGAATGGCTAGGTCGACGTCAGCAGGTAGGAAAGTACCTCTTTGTTCCCCGTCGACGTCGTCGCTGCCACCGTCTCACCGGCATAGATCGCCGTCAACGGCGACCCACCCGACGTCGAAGGAGACGGCGTCGAGGGAACACTATCGCAGGGGCAGATCTCCGTCGAAGGCAGCCCGCCGATCGACGTCGAGCCATCGGCGGCGTGCCCGGTCGCCGCCAAAGCCCGTACGCCCCCGACGTAAAGAGACGCGACTTCGAAATCGCCACGACGGCATGAGAGACATCCGCCGTCGACCTCCCATCGCTCCACGTCGAGGCACACGACGGCGAGTAGGTCGAGGTCCAAAGATCGCCGTTCGACGTCGAGACACTCAACGTCGAGGCAAGAGCAACCGATGGGACGCCCTTCGACATCGACACAGCCGTCGACGTCGACACAGGCTTTACCTGTCCCGCAGGGAGTAGAACATCGCCCTTCGCCAGCAGACAAGGCCGCACCATCTCCCGTGGTCTCCATACCGAGCGACTCATCTCGTTCAAGAGCTGCATCATCTGGGCATGCTTCGCCCATCAACCTATCTCCAAGATGGCTAGAGAGCCTTAACAGACCAGCAGCCTCCCCGGATTCGCAGTATTCGCGAATGTACTCGCCTACTGCCTCCCTTCCAAGAACGCCATCACCGACAGCAAGGGCAGGACGGGCTCGTTCTGTTCCTCGTCAACCGACCGCGAGGCCTGGGCGCTCTGCTACAGCGTCTCGCAGCAGGTCTCGTTCTCAACGGCGATCCAGGTCTCGTTCACGAAGAAGGTCACCCTCTTGGTCGTCGTCAGGATCATCTGTCGGGCGTTACTCCCCCACCCTAACAGATTCTCCACCTGCTAGGGTCTCACCGGTGGATGACATTACCACGTTTAACGAGGTGCTGTTAAGGGGAGCGCAGAAATTAAACATAGAGGTTCTGGAGCCATCTACCTCCTCGTCAGTCATCTTTGAGACTCTGCAGCATAGATCAGCGTCAAAAAAGCTACTGCCTCTAGTGCCTGGTTTGTTGCAACCAACCATGGACACTTTTCTGGCCCCAGCTACGCTCAGATCTGCCCCTGCTAGGATTCTGAAAAAATATAAGGCTCCCGAACAGGACCCTCTGTTCCTAAGGAAGGATCCGCCACCGGACTCTGTAATATTGGCCGCAGCCCGAAAAACCCACTCGGTGGCATCATCCTCCACGGTCCCCCCGGATAAAAAAAGCAGGCATCTAGACTCTCTGGGGAGAAAGATGTGGGGTACGGCGGCTTCGGCAATGAAAGTCTCCAGTGCTTCTGCAGTCCTGGGCAGGTATGACCGTTCTCTGTGGGACTCCCTCAATAGATTCACAGAGAAATCGCCCAGGGAAGACAGACAAGATTTTCAAGAGATCCTGCAGGAGGGATGCCTGGTATCCAACCAGGTTATCAGCGCGGCGGCAGATGGGGCGGATTTAGCTGCACATGGGTATGCACATGGAATCTGTGCAAGAAGGTCTTTCTGGCTGAGACTGACTGGGTTAAAACAAGAAGCACAACAGCGCATCCTGAATCTCCCATTCGCCGGGAACTCGCTGTTCGGTACCCATGCAGACGAGGAAATGGCCCGCATGAAGACCGAGGTGGACACCATGAGGTCTGTAAGCCTGGAAAGGAAGAAAGATTTCAGGAGAAGGTATAGGCCTTATGACAGGCGCCCCATTCCAGCAGAGGGTTCAAACCCCTCACTGGTCCCAGAGGCCACAACAACGGCAGGGACGCCCTCTTTTTCAGCGAAGGAACACAAGGGAGCGAGGGTCAAGTAGACCTCAGCAGTCCACACCTAAAGCGCCGGCCAAACAATGAGATCTCGCTTCCCTCGACACTGTACACCACTAAGGTTGGGGGAAGTATTGCAGGTTATCTTCACGAGTGGCACTCTATCACAAGAGACAAATGGGTGCTCAATATTGTCGAAAATGGCTACTCTCTTCTTTTCAAACAGCCTCCACCACACTTGCCACCAGCCAAATGCAATCCATCTCATCTCAGCCTGCTGCGCAAAGAGGCTCTCGCCCTCTTACAAAAGAATGCCATAGAAAGGGTTTCACCTGCGCACAGAGGAAAGGGGGTTTACTCCTGTTATTTTCTGGTGGCGAAAAAGGGCCGAGAGGGCGTTTTCAGACCAATTCTGGACTTACGGCTGTTGAACAAATACATAAGAAAACAGAAGTTCAGGATGCTAGCGCTTCACCAGATTTTCCCTCAACTACATCAGGGAGACTGGATGTGCTCCATCGACCTGCAGGATGCATATTTTCACATCCCAATAGCTCCCAAGCATCGGAAATTCTTGCGCTTCCAAGTAGCGTCACAGCACTATCAGTTCAGAGTTCTACCATTTGGCCTGAAATCTGCCCCACACGTCTTCTCGAAATGTATGGCGGTGGTAGCGGCACATCTTCGAAAACAAAAGATATTCATCTACCCATACCAAGACGACTGGTTACTGAAGGCTTCTTCTCCGGAGCAGGCGAGAAGCCATCGGGACATTGTGCTCAGGGTTTGCGAGTCTCTAGGTCTTCAGGTCAATTGCCAAAAGTCAACCTTGATTCCAACACAGAACCTTCACTACCTGGGAGCTATAATAAACACAGAACTCCAAAGAGTGTATCCTTCGGAGGAACGACTATCCTCAATAGACAGGAAGTGTCAGGACCTGTTGAAAGCCAACGCACCTACGGCACGTCAGGTGACATCGCTGCTGGGCTCCATGGCATCATGCATTTTCATTGTCCCAAATGCCAGACTGCACATGAGGCCCCTCCAAGAGGCATTGGAGAGCAACTGGAACCAAAGGACAGGTCGCTGGGAGGACAGAGTGCGACTACCGGCAGCGGCACTTCAGTCATTGAAATGGTGGATGCACAGACCTCACCTGTCAGTAGGTGCTCCGTTTCACCAGGTAGTTCCATCCGACACTCTGGTAACGGATGCGTCTCTTCAGGGATGGGGGGCTCATCTGGGTCCCCTCTAAGCTCAGGGCCTGTGGTCAGACAAGGAAAAGCTGTACCACATCAATCTGCTGGAACTCAGAGCGGTCCATCTGGCTCTCAAGTCTTTCACACCATTAATTCAGGGGAAAACTCTCCTAATACAAACAGACAATACAACCACAATGTATTATTTGAACAAATAGGGGGAACGAGATCCCTACCCCTATCTCGAGAGTCCCAAACGATATGGCATTGGCTCCTGGCCAGAGGAATGTCACTTACAGCGGTTCACCTGCCAGGGCAACAAAACGTGGAAGCAGATTTCCTGAGCAGACACCTAGAGGACGCACACGATTGGGTCCTACACGGCGAAGTCGTCGAATACATCTTCGCTCAATGGGGTCGACCTCAATTGGATCTCTTCGCAGACGTAGTAAACAAGAAATGCCCAGACTTCGCATCCAGGTTCTACCGTCCGGGATCTCGAGGGAATGCCCTGTTGATAGACTGGTCAGGGATATTTCTCTACGCCTTTCCACCGATTCCCCTCATACCATCAGTGATCAACAAGCTTTACAGATCCAGAACCAGAATGATTCTCATAGCGCCACAATGGCCCCGTCAATTCTGGTACACAGATCTCCTCAACCTATCCGAAAAACCTCACAGGAGGCTGCCGTGCAGACCGGATCTTCTGAGCAGAATGGAGGGCAGGATTCTACATCCCAACCTACCCTCTCTGAGCTTAACAGCATGGCTCCTGAATTCCTGCAGTATGGGCACCTAGGGCTCTCACAGGAGTGTATGAACATCTTAAGAGTCCAAACGACCTTCCACGCGGCGTTCTTACGCTTTTAAGTGGAAAAGATTCTACATATGGTGCTGTCAACAAGGCCAGAATCCCATACGGGCTCAGGAGGATGTCATACTGTCCTATTTACTTCATCTGGCAAAGTCCGGTATGCAGGTATCATCTATTAAGGTACATTTGTCTGCCATTACAGCCTATCGTAAGTCACCTTCTCAGGAATCCTTCTTTACGAAACCTGTAGTCAAGGATTTCTTAGAAGGTTTGAAAAAAAAAATCCGCCCATTCGGAGACCATCTCCTCCATGGGAACTGAACATAGTATTGTCAAAACTTATGGGCCCTCCTTTTGAACCTATACACAAGGCCTCTTTACAACACCTTACGTGGAAGACGGCTTTTTTGGGGGCCATTACTTCGGCGAGGAGGGTCAGCGAAATTCAGGCTTTTGTCTTCCAAAGAACCGTACACGGTTTTTCACGACAATAGAGTGGTTCTGCGTACTCACCCATCTTTCCTTCCGAAAGTGGTGTCAGAACTCCATATCAATCAGACTATATCTTTACCGACTTTCTTTCCCAATCCGGAGACTCCGGCAGAGAAAACATTGCACTCCTTAGACTTGAAAAGAGTGCTGAAATTTTATTTGGATAAAACAAAATCGATTAGACATTCCAACCGATTGTTTGTAAATTATGGTCATTTGAGGACAGGAGAAGCAGCATCTAAACGAACTATATCAAGATGGATAGTTTCTTGTATTGTTAATACTTACCAGCTGGCTAATAAACAATTACTAGCTAGGCCTAAAGCGCATTCCACAAGGGGAAAAGCGGCTACTGCTGCCCTCCTTAACAATGTTCCAATATCCGAGATTTGTAAGGCTGCTACATGGAAGTCTGTACATACGTTTACTAGACATTACTGTTTGGACTCAGATGCAAGAGCGGATGCCCAAGTGGGGCAGGCCTCTCTGAGAAATTTATTTACATAATATGTATCTATTCCTGCACTTCTATTAGACAGTCCGCAGAGTTTAGGGATGGGCTTGCTAATCTATTCAATGTTTATGACTATTGATGAGGATCCCCTGGAAGAGAAGGATAAGTTATTTACCTGTAAATCCTAGTTCTCTTCCAGGGGTATCCTCATCAAAGTCATAAACAACCCACCCTCCTCCCCGGACTCACGTCTCCTAGAAGTGCAGGACAGACTGTCTTTCGAATCAGTTACACAGATTGTCACCGTAAAAAAGTACTGACCTGACTGTGAACCAACTGTCACCTTTCCTTCACCCCTGAGGCATGGTGGGATACTGGAGGTGCTCAGGGTCTTAAAGGCACGGTGCCAAAGTTTTTATGGTTCTCCTGTGTTAACCTGCATGCAGCCTATTGGCTAAGAATGCTCCATTGTTTTTCAATGTAGTTTTTTTCTCTTTTTCTCTAGTGTTTACTGCTGCTTACTTCCCTAAGCCCAGTTTTGGGGGTTGGGTAGATATTTATTCTCTATTGTAATTTTATAATATTAAAAAAAAAAAAAAACTTCATAGAAATAAAGCATTTTAGCCTGTTTAAGATTATAGCCTGCATTGCTGTTTTACACATGTATAATATGTGTGTATTTTATATATGCTCCGGGGTCCCCGCACAAGGGCGGGAATATTCAATGTTTATGACTTTGATGAGGATACCCCTGGACGAGAACTAGGATTTACAGGTAAGTAACTTATCCTTTCCCCCCCATCCCACTGATCCCCAGACTCCTGAGGTAGATGAAGTCGGAGGGCTGCAGGATCATACTCATAGCGCCCAGTTGGCCCAGGCAGCATTGGTACACTGAGCTCCTACTCCTGTCCGTGGCCAATCCCGTGCGCCTTCCCTGCAACAACGACCTTCTCACGAAGACTCAGGGTCAAATTCTTCATCCGGATCCAACATCTCTGCAATTACACACCTGGCTCCTGAGTTCCGCGAGTTCCAGGGTATGAACATTGACCAAGAATGCAGACAGATTTTATCTAGGGCACGAGCGGACAGTAAAAATAAGACGTACAAGGTCAAATGGAAGAGATTTTGTGTCTGGTGCTCTCAGAACAAGTTCCATCCTTTACAGATTAAGCCGGAACAAATTCTCTCGTATCTTCTCACTCTCTCAAAGGCTGGGCTATGCCATGCATCAGTTAAGATCCATTTGGCAGCTATAGCCTCCTATAGATGCTCTGCTGATATGCCCTCACTTGGCTGATCTAGGATTATTAAACAGTTCATGAAAGGCCTTTTCCGTACTTTCCCTCCGGAGTGTCCACCTCTGCCAGAGTGGCATCTGAATGTATTCCTGTCCCAGCTAATGAAGGCTCAGTTCGAACCCATTCACAGAGCGGAACTCAAGTACATCACTTGGAAAGTGGTAACTCTGCTTGCTCTTACTTCCACCAGGTGGGTCAGCGATATACAGGCCTTTAGATGACTTTGTCCTGCTCAGGTCTAACCCCAGGTACATTCCTAAAGTGCCCTCATCATTTCACCTGAATGAGCCAGTAATACTACCAACTTTTTTCGCAAATCCATCGACAATCGCAGAAAAGATTCTGCATTCCTTGGACATCAAGAGATGCCTCAAATTTTACCTTCGAAGTACCAAGCAGATAAGGAAGACAGATCAGCTGTTAGTATCTTATGCTCATGGACGGCAAGGGGCAAGAGTCACTAAGGCCACCATAGCCCGGTGTATTGCACCTACAATTCAGTTTTGCCACACGAAAGCAGGAAAACCGTTGACTACGCGCCCGAGAGTGCACTTCACGAGAGCAGTCTCCCCATCGGCTGCTCTATTCCAGGGCATTGCTCTGGATAAAATATGTCGGGCTGCGATGTGGAAGACTATGCACTCCTTTACGCAGCACTACTGTTTGGAGTCGTCACAGAGAACCGACTTTCTAGTTGGACAGACTGTCTTACGTCATCTCTTTCACTAAGGTGAGAGCTTTCCTTTATTATGTAGAGACAATTCTATATGCAATAGTTTATAGTTGCTATGCAATATGGTTTGTTTATGTTTTATATATATATATATATATATAATTATTATTTTTTGTTTTTTGTTATATG
Organism: Pleurodeles waltl; assembly: GCF_031143425.1. Lineage (NCBI taxonomy): Eukaryota > Metazoa > Chordata > Amphibia > Caudata > Salamandridae > Pleurodeles > Pleurodeles waltl. Next base: position 13,273,578 of record NC_090446.1, read on the forward strand.
TATATTTGTTTTATGCTCATAATACAAGATTTATAAGCTTGTTATTTGGTAATATGTTTTAGAAGATTTCTTTGCTCGCACCCTCCATCCACTGCGGGCATGACGTTTATTAAGAGTAGTGCTGGCTATTAGATTCAAGCATGTGAATTGATGAAATATCCAATACTGGATAAGAAAACACGTTACTTACCTGTAACTACAGTTATCCAGTATTGGTATCTTTCATAAATTCACATGCGACCCACCCTCCTCCCCTTAGAAGCTCGCATTTCCTTCTCAGGTCATGGTCTTCACTCTTGTGCTAGAATATCTGAGGGAAAGAGCCTCTCTGGAGAGTGTTCTAGAGGGTGCTGGTGCCTGATTGGCCAGCAGCCAGGTTTGGGTCCTTTTCACAAAAGGACTTAGATAGGCTATATGAGTGATTTGGGTTACCATTATACCCTATAGGAAAAGATTTTTGTTTGTTCATTATTACTTTTCGTGTACCATGGGACTCCCACTTCGACGACGGGGATGATTCAGGCATGTGACTTTATGAAAGATACCAATACTGGATAACTGTAGTTACAGGTAAATAACTTGTTTTCTTAAAGCTGATGTCCTCGGACATGACTTAGTGCATGCTTTTGTTTGCCCCTACTTTTGATTTTGTGCATTAATCAACATAGAAAAACATAGGAATAACTTTCTTGGTATTTAAACAGCTGTGTGGCAAGAGTGAGAAATTTCCTACAGGTTGTCTAGTGCAGAAACCTATTTAGTATTCCCCTCAGGCATTTTTAGTTTCGCCTGATTTATGTTTAAGCCATCAACTCCTCTTTCTCACGATTTGCATTTCCTCGGTTTCACTGAACTCACCCGGTTTGACGAATCCTTCTAACCACAGGTTCTCTCATACAGGATCTCCATTGATTGTCAAAAAGCACAGAATAGTCCTGCCCATGTGGGGGGAACCAGCAGCACTTTTTCTCTGTTTATCTTAAGTGTCGATGTTCGCCTTTCTTCAGGAAGGCCTACAGACGCACTTAAGAAAAAAAAGATTATGCAGCCTATAGGAAGAGGCTATAGTGGCCCAATTCTTCATCTTGTAGTTTTAACAGAGTATAGAGATGAAGGAGAGCAGGACAGTGTAGCCCCATATGCTGTTATTATAAGAGTTAAAAATATAAGGCCGTGCCTTGAACAACCTAGGGACCACCTATCTCAGTATCCCATCATGCTCAGCAGGTGACAGTTGCTTCATTTCTTTTTTCTGGCTCCTTCTGCTGAATTGGTCCTTGGAGCATTGAACTCAGCCTTTTAGGCTTTTTCTCTTCAAAATTCAACAGTGAAATTTTGTGACAACTACTTTATTCAACTTTCTTCTTCTCTTCCTTGCATTTTCTGCAATTTTCTGACAGGAATTTGTGGCATTTTGTCAGTGAAAATGCCATCTTTATTTGACAAGTGCCCTGCCTCTAGGAGAAAGAAAGTCAGATCAGATCCCCATGACATCTGCATCATTTGTCTTCCAGCAAAGTCATGTTCATGAAAATTATCATCACTGCAGGACGTCTTTAGGGCATACCCTGAGGGAAAAGAGAAAATTCACCTTCATGGCACAGAAGAATAACACAGGCAGCAGACACAGTGTGACAATGGGGCTTCAGGGCGAGGATAGGGCCAGTCCTCTCAAGGACTCTGTCTTCTACCTCTGGAGGACGTGGAAGATCCAAAAAGAGGTTTTCAGCCCAAATAGAACATCATTCCCCATCGACGTCAAGACATGGTATAGCACTGGCATCCTCCCTGTCAAGGGCTGGATTGACATTGAGGAAGAGATGGAAATCGACTTCAAGGCAGAGTATGTCGACATCAGAGACTCATACACCGTCAACACACTAATGGAGATCAATGTCGAGGAGTGGGTCGATGTTGAGACACCAAGACCTAGCAATGAGGAGTGGTTCACAGTCAAGGTGACAACAGACATCAATGTCAAGGAGGAGATCGACGCCAAGACATCACAGGAGGTCGACATTGAGGAGCATACAGACATCAAGAACACGTCAGAGAAAGAGAAGACGCATTTCTCTTGTAAAGGATTTCCATGTATAGTCATAAGCGTTGAATAGATCCGCCCACCTGCGGTAACCCCAGAGCACTTTCTCCAATATGTCTTCGTAAGTGTTGATGTTCCCCTTACTTCAAGAGGCCTTCTTAGTCACTTAAGAATGTCATTAAGCAGCCCAAAGGATTAGGCTACTGTGGCAAAAGTTCTTCATCATTCTGATACAAAAGGGAAATAGACTAAGGAGACGCACTCAAAGGCTAATAATATTTTGGAAAATAGCAGAAAAAATCTTTCACAAACCCTTTTGTGTAAGCTAAGATAAGGATGAAGGAATGTCAGGGAGTGTAGCCCATAGGCTGCATTATACAGGAAGAAAAAGGAGACTATGGCTCTCATTATGACCCTGGCAGTCTACTGACAACAGGCTGGCGGGCCCCTGCCCGACTTTCATAGACGATGTTGTAGACATCGCTACCCCCAGGCCCTGGTGTCAGACGACTACCTCCTACTCGGCGACCTGAATTTCCACCTCGAGGACTGTGCCGATCGAAACACCACAGCTCTACTCGACAACCTTGCCACCCTCTGCCTCAGACAGCTGATCTCCACACCCACACACATCGCAGGACAAACATTGGACCCCATCTTCACCTCAAGCAACCGGATCACCATTGAGATCATCTCCACCCCAGACTGGACCGACCACCGCTGCATACAATTCACAATCCTTGCACCCAGCAGCCACACCGCACCCCCAGAACCTCCCACAGGAAATGGAACAAAATCACCAACAAGCAACTCATTATCTTTCGCCAAATCCCTCCCTCCGATTACACCAACACAGCAGTGCGTAATCTCAACGCATGGATCACCGAATGCACCGACACTCTAGCCCCCCTCCGGCTGACATTGGCCAAAGGCGTACCTAAGAAGGCCAGCTGGTTCACCACCGAACTCCCAAGAATCAAAGCGTACCCGCAGATGTTTAGAGAAAAAATGGAGGAACAGCCAAACCAGCAAGGACCTCGCCTCCTTCAGAGCTGCAACCGCCACCCACTGCCCACCACCAAACAATCAATGAAAGGAAGGACGCAATCCGGGAGCGCATCAACTCCTCCACACACAACTCTAAGGAACTCTTCTCAATCATCAACAAGTTCAAAGATCCCCCCTCTGAAGCCACCAGCATCTCCCCGTCACAGGACCTCTGCGACAAACTTGCCACCTTTTCCACTGCAAGATCCAAGACATCTACAACAGCTTCTTCCTGGAAAAGCCTGGCACCGGAACCTGTGACCAATCCACCCTTCCCCCCAAACCCACCCAGACCATCCACAGCAGGTCCACGCTCACATCGTGAACAGCACCCAGCACATCAATATCCCCCAAGCTCCGGAACACAATGAACTGCTCCATCAGCACTGGCACCTTCCCCGAGGACTTGATACACACTGAAATATGCCCTCTGCTGAAGAAACCTTTGGCTGACCCATCAGAACTGAAAAGTTTCTGGCCCATCTCGCTGCTACCCTACCCCGCCAAAGTACTGGAGAAAGCAATCAACGCACAACTAAGGAATTTCATTGAGGCCAACAACTTCCTAGACAGCTTCCAGTCCAGCATCTGCAGCAACCACAGCACGGAATCAGCCCTCCTGGCAGCCACCAACGACATCCGATTACTCCTAGACCTTGGCCACACCGCAGCGCTCATACTCCTAGACCTCTCAGCAGCCTTCGACACAGTCTCCCACAGCACTCTACTCACCAGACTCACTCCACGACATAGGAATTCATGGAAGAGCCCTGGAATGGATCCCCTCCTTCCTCTCCGGGAGGACGCAGAGGGTCAGACTACTGCCCTGGACATGGCCAAAAGGAACTTCCACTCAGGAATGAAAGCCGTCGCCACCTGGATGAGAGAAAGCTGCCTCAAGCTCAACTCCAACAAGACTGAGCTCATCATCTTCGGACATGCCACCTCACCTTGGGACGACTCCTTGTGGCCCACATCCCTGAACGGGGTCCTGCACCGACTGGGCACCCCCACAACCTAGGCATCATCCTCGACTCCTCCCTATCCATGACCCACCAGGTAAACTCAGTCGCCTCCTCCTGCTGGCACACACTCCGCCCTGCACCGACTGGGCACCCCCACAACCTAGGCATCATCCTCGACTCCTCCCTATCCATGACCCACCAGGTAAACTCAGTCGCCTCCTCCTGCTGGCACACACTCTGCAAACTTCGGAAGATCATCAGATAGATCCCAGCAGGCTGATGCAGGACAGTCACCCACGCCTTAGTCACAAGCAAGCTCAGCATCGCAACGCCTTCCACACCAGCTCCTCGACTAGAAACATAACAAAAACTACAACTCATTCAGAACGCCGCCGCCAAACTCACCCGGACCTCCCACGCCGAGAACACCTGAACCACTGCGTCTACTTCCACCCCCCCGTCAGATCCCTCCAGTGTTCCCAGATGTCCCTGACCACCATCCCTCGCATTCGTAAAACTACTGCCAGAGGATGATCCTTCACCTATATCGCAGCAAAGAGCTGGAGCAACCTCCCCCTGCACCTCAGACAAAGCCTATTGCTCACCATTTTCAGGAAAAACCTCAAGACGTGGCTGTTTGGATGAGGCCCCTCCTCTCACCCCCATTGCCTTGAGACCCTCACAGGTGAGTAGCCACTCTTTACAAAAACTGATTGATTGATTGATTGATTGATTGCAGCGGATTCATCCTTGCTCTCAGCATATGCTTACTGCATTGGGGTGACCTTGAGAAGGCATGCTTGGCTCCGGCTAGCCACTAAAACTGGACACTCAGCAATGTATTCGGAACTTGCCATTTTCTGGATCCACACTGTTCAGATCTCATGCTGACAATGAAATGGCAAAGATGAAGACTGAGGTAGACATTTTGAAAGCTGTAGGTCTTGAAAGATCCAAAGATCAATGCAGATCCTTCAGAACTTCCCAGTGTCGCTTTCCCTATCAGCGGGTTCAATCCCCTCTTTGGCTGCCTGGAACATCTCAGCAGCAGTATCAAAGGCCCTGCTAACCTCAGCGTAAACAGCAAAAAGGATGGGTGGCACACCAGTCCAATCAGTGTACTCAACAACCTCCAGCCTCAAAACCTTGAAAGATTTCTTCACCCCTCTTCCGTTACCCACTCCGATGGGGGGAAGCATCACCATGTACCTGACAGAGTGACAACACATTCCACCAGACACCTGGGTCTTGAACATTGTGCAGAATTGGTATTGTCTCAGGTTTTCTGCCCCACCACTGTCCATTCCACCAAAGTCATCCGCTTCTCATCTCGACCTTCTAAAGGCGGAAGTCACCATCCTGTTGGAAAAGAAGGGAGTGGAACCTGTGCCCCTTAACCAGTGGGGAAAAGGCATTTACTCAAGGTACTTCCTTGTGTCAGCAAAAGTCAAAAGAGAATTCAGACCCATTCTCGATCTAAGGCTCGCCCACAAATGGATTTGGAAAGAAATGTTCAGGAAGCTGACCTTACACCATCTATATCCCCAGATTCGCTAGGGAGACAGGCTTTGTTCCAGTCGACCTGTACAATGCCTGCTTTCATACTCCCATCGCAAAATATCATCAGCAGCTCCTAAGGGTCATTGTGGAGCAAGACCACTACCAATACACTATCCTACCATTTGGTCTAAAGTTAACACCCAGAACTTTCTCCGAGTGAATGGCTGTGGGGGCAGCACATCTTCAAAAGCACCAAATATTGTGTACCCATATCTGGACGACTGGCTGATCAAGGCATCTACCTTTCCAGAAGCCCATTTGCACTTTAAATGGACCTGCGATCTCCTTTATCTGTTGAGGCGTCATGGCAACTTTCTCAAGTCCACGACAACACCAGTCCAGAAGTTGCACTACTTAGGAGCTACCATCAACAAGCTTCAAGCAAAGGTGTGTCCTTCGGAGCAATGATGTTTATCCATTCTCCTGAGGTGTTGGGCTCTCAAAACTATGCATCATCCAGCAGTGCTCACTTCTCAGCTCCATGGCCTCCTGCATCTTTCTGACTCCCAATGCTCACCTCCTCATGCAACCTCTCGAGGAGTGCCTAGAAGACCAGTGGGAAACTGGGAAGACAGGATCATTCTATCCGTCCACGCAGTCAGATCCCTCAACTGGTGGTGTTGTACAACCAATCTCCATTCCATTTCCTCAACAAGCTCCAACACAGACCATTGTGACGGATGCCTCTCTGCTTGGATGGGGAGCTCATATGGATGACCTGCAAATACAAGGCTCCTGGTCTCTGAGAGAAATGTCATACCACATCAATCTCCTCGAACTCCGCACAATTCACCTAGCTCTCAAGGCATTTCTCCTGTCTTTCAACACTGACACCCTGCTTGTCCAGATAGACAATACAACTACCATGTACTACCTGAACAAGCAGAGGGGAACCAAATTCAGAGCCCTGTCACAAAAGGCCCAGACAATCTGGCACTGGCTCCTTGCATTCGTCATCACATCATTCTACACAACGATCTCACCATCGCAGTCTCTCATACAGATCAAGGTCACGATCACAGTCTAGACATTGTTCCAGATATACATCCTACACTTCTACAGGATGCTATTCACCTACCCTGATAGGCTCCACCACCACATAGAGTCTCCCCAATAGGTGATATTAATACCTTTCATGAGGTGTTGTTGAGAGGAGCAGCACAATTAAATATCCCAATGTTGGTCACCTTAAACTATCATAAGACTGTATGAAGGTTCTGAAAGAGGTAAAGCGGCCATCCACCCAATCTGCATATGTCTATAAATGGAAGAGATTCTGCATCTGGGTTTCCTCCAAGAAGATAGGCCCCACATCTTGCAGAGAGGATGGTATTCTTCCATATTTATTGCACCTTGCTAAATGTGGTTTGCAGTTCTCTTCCATTAAAGTACACCTGGCAGCTCTCACTGTATACAGGAAAAGTCCTTCACAAACCTCTTTCTTTAAAATACCAGTCATCAAAGATTTCCTAGAGGGGTTAAGGAAGGTATTTCCTCTTATTAGGAGCCCTTCTCCACCATAGGAACCTAACAGTGTCCTTTCATGTCTTATGCAGCAACCTTTTGAGCCTATCCACAGGGCATCTCTCTAACACCTCACTTGGAAAACTGCTTTCCTTGTGGCAATTACATCAGCATGCAGAGTTAGTAAGATCAAGGTCCTCTGTGCTCACGAACCATAAATGGTATTCCTTTCCTTCAAAGTGGTTATGAGGATACATCCTAAATTCCTACCCAAGGTTATATCTGGCTTTCATGTAAACCATACTATTTCTTTACCAACTTTCTTTTAAAATCCATCTACTCCGGCTGGGAGAGCACTTCACACTCTGGACGTAAAGAGGGTTTTGAAATTTTACCTAGACAAAACCAAATCTATTCGCAGATCACAGCAACTGTTCATTAACTATGTTCTGGTTGGCACAGGTCTTGCCACCTCCAAACAACCAAGCTGTAGGTGGCTTGTCTTCTGTTTTCTGTACTGTTAGCAACTAGCTAATAAAACCCTTTCTGGCAGACCAAAAGCACATTTTACTAGGGGCAAGTCAGCCATGACTGCATTAATGAGAGCAGCGACCTGGAGGTCTGTCTACACGTTCACTAAGCATTACTGTCTCGATTCTGATGTAAAGAGAGATGCTGAAGTAGGACAGGGTTCTCTCAGAAATCTCTTTGCTCGATTACTTATCTAATTATTCTTCTCTCTACTCCACTACTTTCAGTGGGATGGGCTTGCTACTCTATTTAAAACTTATGACTATACATGGAAATCCCCAACGAGAGAAGGAATAGATCTCCAGTATTGAATCTTTCATAGATTCACATGTTTGATTCATTCCCCGTCGACGAAGTGGGTGTCCCTGGTGTGATAATAAGTAGTGTACATCATAATAATAGGCTTTAAAAGGAATGCAAAGCTCAATTTAACAGCCTATCTATGTCCTTTCTTAGAAAAGGACCAAAGCTATATATTGACCAATCAGGCGACAGCACCCTCTAGAACCCTCACCACAGAGGCTCCAGTTCTTCAGATTTTCTACCACACGTCAGGTGCTAGGAGTCTTCCTGAGCTCTGCTCTCTCCCTCTTCAAAGGTTACTTCAACTGAATACTTCTCAGATCAGCTTTAAAAAATATATTTTATTACAGTCTGGGACATTCCCACCATGTCAGGATCTCCAAGGAAAGAACATTTTTAAGCCATGTAACACCTGTGGCAAAAAGAGACTTTACTCAGAAGACCCTTACAGTGAGTGTATTTATTTTCTCTATCCAAAGCACAAGGTTGTGGACTGCAACTTCTGTAGAACTTTCTCACAGAAAACCCTAAAAGAAGGAAGACTCCTCTTGTGGTTGCAAAAACGTAAATCAAAAGAACATACATTCTCTGTGGAAGAGAGTGATGACTCTGTGCAAATTGAGAAATCCCACAAGTGAGAAAAATCTTTGGAAGCGGAGCCTCCAGGGCACCACAAAAAAGCACTTATAAAATCTCATGGAAAAGAGATGCCCCATAAGAAATCTTCCTCAAGAGTCTCTTCTGAGCCTTCACCAACGGCTACTAGAGAAAGTTCTGTCAGGAAAATGTCTAAATCACTTCCTTCTAAAACAAAAATGATTCCTGATAAAAAATAAAAAATGTCAAAAATTCCTTCACCGTCGACGACATCTACAACCATAACACCAACTTTCACAACGGCGGCATCGCCTATGATAATGTCCTCATCCCCATTGTCGTCGACAACCATTGTATCCTACAGGATTATGACTAGGCCTTTGTCAACTAAAAAAAAGTTACATATTACAATCGACGATCGCTACAACTACGTTGACATCCTTGCCGTCGACTACACCACCGTCGACGAGGGTTACCAAAAAGCCATCTTCGCTGACGACGCTACCGTCGATGACTTCATCATTGCTGAAACCACCGTCGACGACCTCATCGTTGACGAAACCACTGTCGATGACCTCATCGTCAACGAAGACACCGACAGCCTCATCGTCGACGAAACCACCATCGACTACGCCACCGTCGACGAAGCCATCATCGACGAGGCCACCGTCTACGACACCATCATCGACAATACTATTCTCTTCACCATCGACGAAGTTACCTCCAACAACCATGTTGCCTTTAACAACCTTCAGGCCTGTAACTGGCCAGTCTCCTGCAGACCAACTATTACGTCCGGAGCACACCTCCCCAAGTAAAATCACGCCATTTCTACTGCATCATTCATTAGACGATGAGTCAGAGGATGAAGGTCCTTTTGGAGTAGCGCACAGCCCAACTGAATTGCGGGTTAAGTACCAGGATGATGAACAGTACTATCATTCCAACGTTTACATCTCTGAGAACGTACAACAGACCTACCAGCCTAACACACCAATACAGGATCAAACAGTCCAGATGCCACAGGACTTTATTTTTAATCTGCAAGCAATGCTGCAGGATCACTATTAATGCTTTCCCGAACCTGCACAATTTGCACCTCTATCGCAGCTTCAAACACCAGCAATATCACTTATACAAATGCTGCGTACCTGCCCTTCTTCGCTCTCCTTTTCAGGGATCTGCTGTCTACAATGCCATTAGCGGATCCACCGTCAAACAACCAACATACACTGCAGGATGAACAGGAAGGAGAAATAAGGGATCAAGCCTCAACTTCTTCAGAATGGGACAACTACGTCATAGAGCCACCATCACCACTCCAGCCACCTCCTGTTGATTCTCCAGCGGACGACATTGGTGGTTTTCATAGTATAATGGAGCGTGCAGCGAAAAGGTTTCAGTTACCTCTAACCTCTAAACAGACTATTTCTTGTATGATTTTAAGGAACCCAGAGAGAATTCAGTGAAAGCAGAGGTCAAAGAGGCCAGCTCGCCACGCCGCAAATGTGACGGTCTGCACCGCCAGCCTGTTGGTGGTGGGACCGCCACATTTACCCTGATGGTCAGAAGACCTCCTCGGTCAAAATGACCTCCACAGTCTCCTTTTTCTTCCTTTATAAGGGCAGCATGTGGGCTACACTGCCCTACAATCCTTCATCTTAGATTGCAAAAGAGTTTGTGAAGGATTTTTATTTTATTTTACAAAATATTCATGCATTTGAGTGCGTGCCTCCTTGGTCTATTTCCCTTTGGTATCAGCACAATGAAGAACGTTGGCCACTGTAGCCTAATCCTTAGATGACTATGCAGGGCTTCCTGAAGTAAAACGAGCATCAACACTTAAGAAGACATATTGGAAAAAATGCTCGGGGGTCTCCGCAGGCGGGCTGAACTATTAATCGCTTATGACTGTCATGGAAATACCCCTAGAAGAGAACTGGAGTTACATGTAAAAAACTATTCCTTCTTCATCACCAGGATCTTATTACTCCAGAATGTACTTTTCCTCTTTGCCAATAGTCTTGCCAGATTCTCATTCTCCACCACCATCTCGACCACAACCTCCTCCACCACCTCCACTGCCACCACCCCCTCTGCCTTCAGTGCCAATCCCGCCAGAGTCAACACCGCCTGCGGAACCACCTCTCCCAAATCCAAGGTCAAATTTCAGAACGTGCCATAGTTCACACCAGAGATCATGGCATTCGTCATCACATCATTCTACACAACGATCTCACCATCGCAGTCGCTCATACAGATCAAGGTCACGATCACAGTCTAGACATTGTTCCAGATATACATCCTATACTTCTACAGGATGCTATTCACCTACCCTGATAGGCTCCACCACCACATAGAGTCTCCCCAATAGGTGATATTAATACCTTTCATGAGGTGTTGTTGAGAGGAGCAGCACAATTAAATATCCCAATGTTGGTACCCATGCCCTCAACATCAGTGATATTTGAAACGCTTCACCAACGCACAGCATTCAGACCCCTTGTTTCTTTAGCACCAGGCCTCCTAGAACTGACAGTGAAACTCTTTTTGACTCCAGCCTCAACCACGTCTGCCCAGTTGAGGCTAAAAAAGAAGTGCAGACCTCCAGAGCAGGATCCGCTCTTCTTCTGTTCAGATCCACCTTCATATTCTGCTATCATACTGGCGGCCAAGAAATACCAGGCCATTACTCCTTCCTCTTCTGTGCCACCAGGTAAAGAGAGCAAGAAGTTGGATTCTGTGGGCTGCAAAGTATGTACCATAAGTGCAATTGCCCTTCTTGGCCGATATGATACCATTGTGGGATTGTGGGAGTCTGTCCAGAAGTTTGCTGAAGATCTTCCCAGGGACAAACATGAGGATTTCCTAGAAGTAGTAAACAAGGGTTTGATGGCCTCAAACCAAATATGTGCTGCAGCCAATTCCGCTGTAATGCCAGCACATGAATATTGTCATTGCATGGTCCTGCTAAGACATTCTTGGTTCCGCCTCACATCACTAAAATCGGAGTCACAACAACGTATGCTCCATCTGCCTTTTTCAGGATCTGTCCTCTTTTGCAGCCATGCCAACGATGAAATGGCTAGGATGAAATCTGAGAAGGACACCGTTAAGGCCATTGGCCTGAAAAGACCCAAAGGACTAAGAAAATTGTTCCAGCCCTACGAGCGATACTACCATCAGAGGGTTCAAACCTCTCACTGGTACCAAGGTCAACAGCAACAACCCTATACGCAGCAACAAAGGCGCCTAGGGGAAGAGCCACCCAACAACCAGTGCAAGAAGGAAAGCCTACAACAGAATCAAAGCCTTGAAGCTTTACTTCCTCCTCTTCTGTTACCCACTCCGGTAGGGGGAAGTATTTCACATTTTCTGGCAGAGTTGCTGGGAACAAAAGACGTCTGGGTAATAAATATTGTTCGGTATGGTATCGTCTTAGGTTCACAAGTTGTGCTACGACCATATCACCAAAAACATCCAATCACCACCTACAGATGCTAAGAACGGAAATCAACATCTTACTTCAGAAACATGCAGTGGTAACTGTTCCTCACCAACAACATGGAAGAGACATTTATTTCAGATACTTTCTGGTACAGAAAAAAGGCAGAAACAAATTCAGACCCAATTTTGACATGAAATTGGCCTACAAATATATTTGACGGGAAAAGTTCTGGATGCTGGCCTTACATCAAATTCATCCCCAACTACATCAGGGAGATTAGCTCTGCACCGTTGACCTTCCAGATATGTATTTTCACATACCCATCGCAAGCAAACATCGAAAGTTCCTGAGGCTTGTGGTGGGGCAGGATCACTATCATTACTAATTACTTACATTTGGCATAATGTCAGCACCCAAAACATTCTCAAAGTGCATGGCAGTAGTAGCTGCCCACCTCAGAAAACATTGTATTTTCATCTGCTCATACATAGATGACTGGCTAACAATGGCGTCAACTTTTCAGGAATCTCAACTTCATTTTAACTGGACCTGCGATATCCTTCAATGGTTGGGACTTCATGTCATCCACAGCAAGTCAACACTGACACCGGTTTAGACTTTGCATTATTTGAGAGTCTCCAGCGACACCATTCAAACAAGAGTTTGTCCTTTGGAGGAGAGACACTTATCGATCCTTCATAAATGTCACTCTCTCATGAAAGTCTCTCATCCAGTGTTGTCTCTCCTCTGATTGATGGCCTCCTGCATCTTTCTCATTTGAAATGCTCGTCTCCACATGCAGCCTATCCAAGAATGCCTTGAAGACCAGTTGGGATAAACTAACGGGCAATTGGGATGACAGGATCAAACTATCCCTTCATCCAAAACACCTCTTGAAATGGTGGTGCTCTTCAGCCAATCTGCTTCAAGGAATACCTTTTCACCAACAGGTTTCTTTTCAAACCATAGTGACGGATGCCTCAGTACAGCGATGGAGAGCCCACATGGAGCACCTGCAAATTCGGGGACCATGGTCTCAGAGGGAGATGACCTATCACATCAACCTCCTCAAGCACCGGGCTGTTTATCTAGTGCTCAAAGCTTTTCACCCGTCCTTCAAGACCCAGATCCTGCTTGTTCAGACGAACAATACGACCACCATGTACTACCTGAACAAGCAGGGGGGAATGAGGTCCAGACCCTTATCCCACAAGGCCCAGACCCTTATCCCACAAGGCCCAAACAATCTGGAACTGGTTCATCGCCAGGGACCTGAGGATCACTGCAACTCACCTTCCAGATGTACAAAATTTTCAGGCAGACTCTGTCAGCAGAGTTCTGCAAGAAAATCACGAACGGGTCTTGCACGACAAAGTCGTACGAAACATCTTCAAAATGTGGGGCATTCCAAAGCTCGACTTGTTCGCAACCAGGGAAAGAAAAAATTACAAAGCTTTGCATCAGGATACTTCCAACCACTGGGAATGCCCTATGGATCAACTGGTCTGATATATTTCTCTATGCCTTTCCACTGATTCCCCTAATCCTTTCAGTCCTCATCAAGCTGTCCCACTTGAGATCCAGAATGATCATAATAGCCCAAGAGTGGCCTCGCTAGTGGTGGTTCACGGACCTTTTACCACTTGTCAGAGCGTCCACATCTCAAGCTGCCATGCAGACCAGACCTGGTAACGAAATTCGGAGTCCAGATGGTTCACGCCAAACTAACCTTGAATTTGGCTTCATGGCTTCTGAGCTACTGCAGTATGGACACTTGAACCTACCACAAGTCTGCGTGGGAATCCTCAAGGAGGCTAAACAGCGTTCAACCCGTTCCACATATGCCTTCAAGTGGAAGAGATTTTGCATTTGGTGTTCTTCCAAGATCATGGACCCTACAACTTGCCAGGAAGATGTCATTCTTCTATACTTATCATATTTGGCAAAAACTAGCTTTCAGTTCTCTTTAATGAAAGTTCACTTGGCAGCCCTTGCTATCTACAGAAAATGTCCTTCACAAACCTTTTTTTTCATAATCCCTGTGATCAAGGATTTTCTAGAAGGGTTAAAGAAGCTTTAGACATCCTTTCCTTCCCTAGGAGCTTAACATAGCCCTTTCACAAATCTTGCCAGACCCTTTCAAACCCATTCACAAGTCATCCCTGCAGCATCTCTCATGGAAAACTCCTTTCCTCATAGTAGTCACAGCTTGTATGGTTAGAGAGATCCAAGCATTATGTTCCAGTGAACCAGACACAGTCTTTCACTCTAACAAAGTTGTCATGAGGAGTCACCTGAAATTCCTCCCGAAGATTATTTCAGATTTCCACATCAATCAGATGATTTCATTACCAGCATTCTTTCAACATCCCTCAACCACGGCTGAAGGAATCCACCATTTCCTAGATGTAAGGAAGATCTTGAAGTTTTATCTAGTTAAAACATCAGACATACACCGGTCGGTGTAATTATTTATAAATTATGACCCAGTCTGTTCAGGTTTAGCAACTTCCCAAGTAACCCACCTCCCAATGGATAGTGTCTTCATCCTGTTATGCTACCAAAAAGGCAATAAGACCTTATCAGCTAGACCCAAGGCACATTCTACTAGGGGCAACGCAGCATGAGAGATGTCCCTATAGCTGAAATTTGCAAAGCAGGCACTATTGCTTGGACTCTGGTGCTAGAACAGAACAGATGCTCAAGTAGGACAGGTCTCCTTCAGAAATGTATTTGCTTATTTCCTCTGTCTTTTCCATCGCTGTTGGTAGGGATGGGCTTGCTAATCTATTTAGTGCTTATGACTATCAAAGGCGATCCCCTAAGATAGAAGGAATGGTTCCTTACCTGTAATCTCAGTTCTGTCTTTTGGGATTCTTAATTGAAGTCATAAGCAGCCCTCCCGCCTCCCCAGTGGAGATGGCTGAGGTGACTATGGGACCAACCTATCACTCATGCATCTCGTAAAAAAGAACTGAAGAAACTGTCACCTGCTGGGCATGATTGGATACTGGTTGTCCTTGGGTTCTAAAAGGCAGAGACTCTGGGCCTGATTTAGAACTGATATCCTGTCCCCCGTATTATGATCCCAATAGGATATAATGGGATTGTAATATGGTGGACGGAATATCCGTAACGTTTGTGACAGAGTATTCTGCTCTGCCAATTTCTAAATCTGGTCCTTTGCTTTAAACTTTTACAAAAAAAAAAAAAGGGTTTGTGAAAGAGATTAAAACTGTTTTTACAAAATATTAACTTTAAATATGTATGATTTTCTTATTTTTTTTTTTTAGAATTGGCCCATTTTAGCCAGTTCGTTTAAAGCTGCATAATGTTTTTTTCTCGTAAGTGACTCTGCAGGCCTTCCTGAAGTAAGGCGAACATCTATACTTAAGATATAGTATGAAAAAGTGCTCTGGGTTCCCCGAATGTGGGCAGGACCAGTAATTGCTTATGGCTTCAATGGAGATTCCTCTTAAGAAGAACTGGGATTACAGGTAAGAAACCATTCCTTTTTGAGGACAGAAAGAAGGAATGCAAATTATATCTGGGAAAGGGAAGGATAGAAAAAGTGACAATGTATTGCTATTTGGGGTATGCATTTTACTTCAAAGTTAAGATAGATGACACATTTGGAGGTAAATAAACGTAATGCCCTGCCAACAATCATGGGACCAAGGGCCTGATTACGAGTACGGCAGTCGTGGGACCGCGGTGGCAGTCTGACTGCCACTTCCTTGGTGGTCTGACCGCCAGATTATGAAGTCCACCACAACCACCAGGAGGACAGATTCCACATTTGCAGCAGTGCCGAAAGCCGTGGTCAGTAAGTGCGGTGCCGATGTTGGCACAGCCATGCTGATCACGACTTCTTTTCCACCAACCTTATCATGGTGGGAACACCACCATGAAAAGGTTGGCGGAAGGGAAGAGAAGGGGCCCCAGGGAAGCACCTGCACCACCCATGTTGTTGTGGTCAGTGCAGTGACCCCCCTGACAGCACAGTTAGAATGCGCACTGTCTGCAATGACAATAGTGAGCATTCCGACTGTGCTGGCGGCGCAGACAGTGCCTGGGCATTGGCCTTTGCTCTCCCTTAAAGCCGAAGCCAATGCCACCACAATGTCTGTGACGTCCAGCCCCACAGGAACATCATAATACGGCAATCGGGAGGCCGCCGACTTTGCTGCATCCTCCTGACCTCCCTATTGGCGGTCTGGCGGTCCAATTGCCAAAATTGTAAGGGCACCTAAGTAAATTTAGGAAGGAGTTTGGATCATACAAAATTGCTATATGGTTCACAAATTGAGCACCATTAGACATGTAACAAGGAAAGGGGCCTCGGCGCAGGCCACATGACAGAAAGCGTGAGGGTGAAAAGTTCCATAGAGACTCGAGGAGGTGAGTGGAAAAGGACAGGCATGTGAAAGATACATCCCACAAGTTAGGTACACGTTTCCCCTAAAGAAAGCAAAGTACAAAACATAGATATTTATTTCACAAATTCAAAAGGCTATGAAGCCTTCCAATATACAAACAAAACGACCTGCTCTGGTGTCAATCAATCAAAAATTCAAAAACCTGATGCAAAATAGTAAAGCATCACATCCTTGTTTACTTTTTTTTAAATTACATTTTTAGATCACGTTTTCATCCCCTGTGAGAAGCATCCAAGACCAGACTGCACTTTTTGTAAGTTTTTACCCCATACAGACTACTGTGAGAGGTGCGAATTGAAAGTTTGTCAAACCAGTTTGTGAAGTGCTGGACATGAACTGGTGCCCCAGGAACAAGCAGTAAAATCCATCTGGTTGTAAAAATTGGGCTTGAGGTCATTCTCCAGAAATCAACTCTTACTTCAGTGTAGTGACTGACTTAACTTGGAGCAACTATAGACACTGCAAAGGAAAAGTGTTTCTTTTGGGGTTGAGTGTTATCTTTATGTGGGCAAGTGACATCTTCTGTTGAAAACCCCCAATGCAAAAGGCAGATTGGATCGCTCCGAAGTTGTATGGCATCTTGTATTTACATTGTCCCAGATACATGGCTGCATGTACGTTCTCTGCAGTTGTGTCTGGAGGACCAACTGTGTCAAAGAAAGAGCAACTGGGAAGACCCATTAATACTGACCACTGCATTGAGGGAAACAACCTCATATGCCTTTCCCACGCATTCCGCTACTACACATGTACCTTTACGATGAATATCTTTACAACGCATAACTTCACCACTCATTATTGGATAAATATATAGGTGAGTATATGTACGTATGGAATGGTGTTTGCCTTAATATTTTGGTGTTTCATTAATAGGATTTTTAATGCTAACAATATTTTTTTAAAATATTTTAAAACGTAGACACTTTTCTTTAGGGGCGGGATGTCAGGAATATATGCATATTGGGTGCGGAAGTGTATTAATACCCACAAATTAACTTCGGGGCCTCAGCATTGATTTTTTTAAAAAAATGAATTTCAATGGTTTTTATTCTAATATTATTAAAAAAATATATTTTAAAAACTACAAAACTCATTTAGGGACGGGATTTAATGGACATAGGGTTATTGGGTGGGCAAGTGTGTTAATACCCAGGTATTAACTTTAATACCTGAGTATTCATTTTTAGAATTTTATTGAAAAGGGATTTTAAGGGTAATAATATATTCAAAAATATTTAAAAATGTAGAAAAATGTATAACCGGGTATTCATTTTAAGAAAATAGTGTAACTTTTTTATGCTTAAAATAATTAAAAAATATATTCTTGAACTAGAAAAATAACCAATAGGGACAATATGCAAGGGATATAATAATGATGGGTGAGGGAGTGCATTAATGCCCAGATATTCATTTTTATACCGGAGTATTAATTTAAAACCCAAAATATTGCACATTTGGAACATATTTTAACTAAAAGTATGGGAGATATACATAATGTTTACCATTTTAAAAAAAAAAAAAAAACACTACCAACATGTATTTTAAAAAATTAAAAAAACATTCTTAATAATAGTATTGTAAAAGATTACAAAAAGGTGAGTTTTTCATTAAATTTTTATCAAAACAATTTTTAAAACAATATGGGGGTCATTCTGACCCTGGCGGTCGGTGACCGCCAGGGTCACCGACCCGGGAGCACCGCCAACAGGCTGGCGGTGCTCTGTCGAGCATTCTGACTGCGGCGGTTCAGCCGCGGTCAGAAACGGAAAGTTGGCGGTCTCCCGCCGACTTTCCGCTGCTCGGGAGAATCCTCCATGGCGGCGGAGCGCGCTCCGCCGCCATGGGGATTCTGACACCCCCTACCGCCATCCTGTTCCTGGCGGGTCTCCCGCCAGGAACAGGATGGCGGTATGGGGTGCCGCGGGGCCCCTGGGGGCCCCTGCAGTGCCCATGCCAATGGCATGGGCACTGCAGGGGCCCCCGTAAGAGGGCCCCACAAAGTATTTCAGTGTCTGCAAAGCAGACACTGAAATACGCGACGGGTGCAACTGCACCCGTCGCACATTCCCACTACGCCGGCTCCATTCGGAGCCGGCGTCCTTGTGGGAAGGTAGATTTGCCCTGGGCTGGCGGGCGGCCTTTTGGCGGCCGCCCGCCAGCCCAGGGCAAATCTCAAAATACCCTCAGCGGTCTTGCGACCGCGGAGCGGTATTTTGTCGAGGGAAGACTGGCGGGCGGCCTCCGCCGCCCGCCAGTCTCAGAATCACCCCCTATATCTTATTGGGGTGGGGAAGTGCGTTAATACCCAGGTATTAACTTTAATACCCGAGTATTATGTTTTCGAATTTGTATTTAAAAGGGATTTTAATGGTAATAATATATTCAAAAATATTTAAAAATGTAGAAACATGTATAATTGGGTATTTGTTTGAAAAAAATAGTGTAGCTTTTTTATGCTTAAAATAATTTTTTAAAATATTCTTGAACTAGAAAAATAACCAATAGGGAAAATATGCAAGGGATATAATAATGATGGGTGAGGGAGTGCATTAATGGCCAGGTATTAATTTTTATACCGGAGTACTCATTTTAAACCTAAAATATTGCACATTTGGAACATAATTTAACTAAAAATAGGGGAGATATACATAATGTTTACCATTTTTTTTTTAAATGAAACATTACCAAAGTACATTTTTAAAATTATAGAAAACATTCTTAATCATTTTATTGTAAAAGATAAAAAAGGTGAGTTTTTCATTAATTTTTAAAACAACATGGCCCTCATTACACTCCTGACGGTCGGTGATAAAGCGGAGGTAACACCGCCAACAGGCCGGCGGTAAAATAAATGCCATTATGACCACAGCGGAAACCGCCCACACAGACATCCACTTTAACACACTGACCGCCACGGCGCTAGCAACAAGCACCACGGCGGTAACCGCCAACAGGCAGGCGGAAGACAATGACCGCCCACAGTATTACAACAGGCCTATCCGCCACCTTTTCCGGGGCGGTACCAACGACATCAAAAGCACAGTGAAAACAGTACACAGAAGGCAAAGGACTCCCCTCTGGAGACTCAAGGAAGAACAATACGCCATGGAGCCCAAGTTGCACATCTTCCCCATGCTTGTATACCTCTTCATGCATTATGAACAGCAACGTCTGCAAAGACGACCACGGTGAGTACTGCCGCCTAGCACACGGGGGGGGGGGAGAATGACACACACATACGCAACACCCCCAACACCATACACACAAACGGATGCAATAACATCACATATCTACCCTGTACCCCTCAGGAATAATGCAAGGACAAAAGGAATTGAGTAAAGTGAGTGTAATAAGATAAAATAGTAGGAATGCGTGCTTCAAAATCAAAACAGTATATACATATATACAAATGGAGGGGCACTGCCCAGTCCTCAATGTCCGTGGGCCACAGGGCCATAGCACATAGGCCAAGGCCCCACTTGACTTCTGCAACAACACGGAGAGAACGCTGCAGGGGCATCAGGTCGAAAATACACAGGCACCTCAGAGGGATGGGGAACGGAGGGGCACCTCAGCTGGAAGATGGTACAACACCACTGCTCCTGGAGGGGGAAACATGCCCATTACTCTGTCCTGGGAGTGCAAGGCCACAGTCTCTCAACTGTGTGGTTTGCCCACTGCTTGGTACTGGGGAGTGCAAAGCCACAGTCTCTCTAGTGGGTGGTTTGCCCACTGGTTCTGAAGGGGGCCTTGTGCCCAGTGTGCTTCATCCTGGCAAGAAGGGGGTGAGTGGATGGCTTACTTCCACTGGTTATGGAGGGGACCTTGTGCCCAGTGTGCTTCATCCTGGCAAGGAGGGGGTAAGTGGATGGCTTCTTCCACTGGTTCTGGAGGGGGCATTGTGCCCTGTGATGCAGCACTTGGGGAGTGCAAGGTCACAGTCTCTCACCTGAGTGTCACACCTACAGGATTTGCAGGGTCCAGGACGCTCTACAGCCCATGGAGGCAGGACTACACACTGCCCACCAACAGCCAGGCGCAAGACAATGTACTGCCCACAGTATAACAACAGGCTGCTCAGTAGTGGCAGTGGCGGTGCTGGTGTCCGGGATGCCAGTGGTGGGGAGAGGTTCCAGCCTTGGACGGCTGCCCACTGGGGCTGATGCTGCTGGTGGCGGTGCAGGCAGGGGTGGGGGTAGGCTCCAGCCTTTCCCCTGTTGCCTCGGAAGGCTGCCCACTGGGGCAGCTGCTGCTGCTGGTGGCGGTGCTGGTGTTGGGGATGCCAGTGGTGGGGGGAGGCTCCAGCCCTTCCACTGCAGCCTCGGATGGCTGAACTGCCATGGCTCAGATTCAGCCCCAGCAGCATACCTCCTGTCCTTCCTGCCTGCAGGTGCAGGCTCCTTGTCCTTCCCTTTCGCAGCTGGTGGTGCCTCCTTCCCCTTCCCCTTGGTAGCTGGTGGTGCCTCCTTGCCCTTCCCCTTGGCAGCAGGTGGTGCCTCCTTGGTAGCTGGTGGTGCCTCCTTTCCCTTCCCTTTGGCAGCTGGTGTAAGCACACTGTCAGTGCTGATGGCTGGTTCCCTAGAGCCTCTCTTACCTGCAGTAGCTGCCGACACTACTGTGGCCGTGGACTGGGTGGCTGAGGTGCTAGCCTGGGGTCTGAGCACCCTGGCCGGACGTGAAGGTCGGGGGAGAGGGGTAGGAAAGAGGTCCACAGCGAAGAGGAAAAGCTTCTTAGGGACATTGGGGCGGGAAGAGGGTGAAGGTTTGGGAGTGGAGGAAGAGGGAGTGGTTGTAGGAGGTGTTTGTCTGCTGTGTTTGGGTGCAAGTGCATGGGATGGATGCTGTTGTGAGGTTGATGACGGTTAGGTGTCCGAGTGCTTGCGTTTGTGTACTTTGGGAGGAGGGGGCACAGACACAGTGGGAGAGGACACAGGGGGCGTGTGCATGGATGTTGGGGTGGTGACTACCAGTGAGGGGTGTGTAGTGATAGGCGTGATGGGAATGGGGGTAGTGGATGAGGATGTATTGCATGCAGGTGTGAGTGGAGATGCTACTGGGAGGGTGGTGGACGAGGAGGAGGAGGGGGACAGAGTGGAGGCAGTGGATGTTGGTATGTCTGCATCTGGATGGTGTTTGTGTGAGTGCCTGCGGGATGATGTGTGGTGCATGTGTTTGCCTGAGCCACTCCTGTGTGTTGTCTTGGGTGCATGCTGGTCTGCCTGTGTGCTTGGGATAGGTTGGGGTTGAGGGGAACGGACTGGGTATAGGAAGTTGGAGGGGGGAGGCTAGAGACAGGGACAATGGCTACCATCAGGGAGGAGGCCAGAGCCTGGATTGATCTCTGTTGGGCTGCCATGCCAGAGTGAATGCCCTCCAGGAATGCATTTGTTTGTGCAAATGGGCTGCCTGCACCTGGATGGCATTCACAATGGGTGACTGCCCAACAGAGATGGATCGCAGGAGGGCAATAGCCTCCTCACTTAGGGCAGCCAGGCTAACTGGGGCAGGGCCTGAGGTGCCTGGGGCGAAGGAGATGCCCACCCTCCTGGGTGAACGGGCACATTTAACTCGCTGAGGGGCTGCTGGGAGGGCGGTGCTGGTACGGAGGTGGCGGCTGTACCTGTAGTTGGGGTGGGCACAGAAGTGTCCGCCATCAGCAGGGAGCTTCCATCGGAGGAGGGATCACTTTCCAAACTGTCCCCTCCTGTCTCCGCCGTGGTGCTCCCCTCGCCCTCGTCCCACTTGTGCCCTCACCGTCGGGGAGACAAAGGATGCACTTGGTCAATAGCAGCAACAACACCACCGTTGGCGTACATGACACAGACACACACAGGGAAGAGCCCTACACACTAGGCAAAGCACTACCAGTCACAATGCTAGTCACCAGCCCATGGACAGGTATACCTAACACCAATAGCAGCATACCTGACACCCACAGACCCCTGCCCAGTAGTGGATGCCTACTAGCTTGGTAGGAGCCACTGCCCAACATGGGACCTACCCTGCAGTGTCCGGCCTAGCCTTGGGGCACCCACAGGCCCACATCCCCCACCCGGAGACCACCCCACCATGCGCAAGTAGTATATTGGGAAACTGTACTCACCCCCTTGTGGCTGCAGTGATGCCATCAAGCGCCCATCTACCTCCCGATAGGCCACCGCCAGTATGCGGTCCATCGGGAGGTTCAGGGTTCGATGGCAGCCCTTCCTCGTTGAGAGGCCATCCCCAGCTGGGCCTCCGCCATCTTCCTTGCCAAGCGTCTCAGGTTCTCCCACCGTTTGCGCCAGTGGGTGCTCTGCCTGCTGTAGACCCCCAGGGTCCGCACGTCCTTGGCAATGCCACGCCATATACCCTTTTTCTGATGGGCGCTGACCTGCAGAAAATAAACATAGAAAAAGGTATCAGTCATACCGTCCGGCCTGCTACACTCATGGCCCACCATAGCCCTCACATCACGTGACGCACAGACATTGCCCCCATACATGCAGCACACTGCCCAGAACCCTTCCACCTACCCCCCCACATGAGACCCTCACACACAGCACTTCATGCATCCATACCCCTTGCATCTTGCTCACAGTGTACTCACCTGTTGGTCTGGAGGCCCATACAGCATTCGGTACTGAGGTAGGACTCCATCCACCAGTCTCTCCAACTAGGTGAAGGCAGGTGCCCTTTCCCCAGTGACATGAGCCGTGGTAGGTTCCAGACACAGGTCACAGCAGCACTTGCAGTGTAGGTCCTCTCCTGTTGAAGGTCAGGTAGCAAGTGAGTGAACAGATAGAAAATGGCAGTCACGTCCGCAGCGGTGCGTACCGTCACCGCCGGCGCACATCACCATTGGCCACTGTAACCAATAGGGCCCAGTTTCAACCAATGAGGAGTTGCACAGCGGTACTCGACCGCATCCCGCAACGCCACACAACGTCTGCGGCATTACCTCATTTCTACATGTCCATTCACACACGACAGGCGGACGCCATTTCATGGGGGCGGCGGGGGGGCAGGCCATGGCACCTAACTGCGTCACAGTACACACAGGCACCATTTGGGCCTTTCCATCAACATACTGTTACATTCATAACATGCAATGGAGTGTAGCGTTTGGAAATGTGGAATACTGACCGCTGCTCACCGTTTTGCCCCCTAGATTACTACTGCTGCGGATGAATAGGAGATGGAGACCTCCCCCCGTGTACAGACCACTGGTGGACTTAACAACAGTGGAGGACAGGCACATTATCCTCACCTACAGACTTGACGGGGCCACAATCACAGAGCTGTGTGCCCATTTGGAGCCAGACCTGATATTTGCTATCTGTGAGCCCACTGGGATCCCCCGTCTTGTGCAAGTCATATCTGTGCTCCATTTCTTGGCAACTGGCTCCTTCCAAGTGACAGTGGGCTTAGCAGCAGGAATGTCTCAGCCAATGTTCTCAATAGTGCTGACCAGAGTGTTGTCTGCCCTGATTAAACACATGCGCAGCTACATGGTTTTCCCCCAGGTGGAGGATTTGGCCACGGTGAAAGCTGACTTCTATGCAATGGGACATATCCCCAACATTTTTGGGGCTATTGATGGTACACATATTGCATGTGTACCTCCCCCTGTCGCATAGCAGTCCTCCCAGCTTCCCTGTTGTCCTGTGCTTCTGTCCCCTGAATCGTGTGCCCACTGCCACTGACCCCAGGTCCCTGATCGTCCTGTGTTTGTGGGGTTGCCTAGGGGCCCTGTAGTGGTGGACACACTGCTGCTTGACGTGTCCTGGGGACAGAGGTATGGGCCCGCTGGGTGGGTGCTGTGCTGGTGTTTCCTGGGGGGGAGGCCCTGTGGTGGTATGGGACTGTGCCTGGGTAACCGACTGTCTGGAGATCCTTGATGGGCCAGGTTGGTCATCCAGATCCAGGCATCCAGAGCTGCTGTCATCACTGTGGACCTCTTCTGTGGGGGGGGACTGGATGTTGCTGGCACCTCCTCTCCAGTGACGTTGTGTGGGGGACGGGGGACCTGTGGGGATGTAAATGCAGTGTTATTGTTTCTGCGTGTGACATCCCGTGCATGGGTGTGTTGCCCTGTATGGTTGTGATTGCCTGGTCAGCTTTGCCTTGTGTGAGTAGTGATTTTGAGGGCTAGGTGATTCCCTCTCATGTGCATGCTTTAGTGATGGGTGTCCATGCAGGGCTGTGAGTGATGTCCATGCATTGGTGGTGCATGCAGGGCTTGGTATTGGGATGGGTGGGTTGTGATGGTGGGGTGTATGTGAGGTAGTGGGGTGATGGGGGTGAGGGTAGGGGTGGGGGTGTGTGATGGCATGCAGGTAGGGGGGTGATAGTAATAGAGAGTTGACTTACCAGAGTCCAGTCCTCCTGCTACTCCTGCCAGGCCCACAGGATGCATGATTGCCAAGACTTGCTCCTCCTATGTTGTTAGTTGTGGGGAAGGAGGTGGGGTCCACCGTCAGT
Organism: Pleurodeles waltl; assembly: GCF_031143425.1. Classification (NCBI taxonomy): domain Eukaryota; kingdom Metazoa; phylum Chordata; class Amphibia; order Caudata; family Salamandridae; genus Pleurodeles; species Pleurodeles waltl. Next base: position 13,298,436 of record NC_090446.1, read on the forward strand.
CCTCTGTGCAGCTATCTGGTGTCTTGCAACCACGGAACGTACCTTCCCCTGTAGGTCATTCCACCTCTTCCTGATGTCATCCCTTGTTCTGGGGTGCTGTTGCACGGCGTTGACCCTGTCCACGATTCTCCGCCATAGCTCCGTCTTCCTAGCGTAGGATTTCTGTTGCACCTGTGATCCGAATGGCTGTTTCTCTACCCAGATGATTATCTCCACCATGACCCTTAGCTCCTCCTCTGAGAACCTGGGGTGTCTTTGTGGTGCCATGGATGTTGTGTGTGTGGTGTGTGTGAGGGTGTGGGGTGTTGTGTTGGGGTGTGTGCTGTAAGGTGCGTGGATGGTGTATGGGTGATGGTGTTATGTGGCTCTGGTTCTGTGAGTGCTCTTGGTGTCTCTCTCTCTCAGTTGTCAATTTTTTTCAGTCGCAAAGGGATGTGGGTAATGTGGGTGTGTGTTTTATAGTGGTGTGGGTGTGGTGTGTGTATGTGTGTCAGGTGTGCGTAGTTCGAATTGTCCAATGTAGTGTTGTTTTGTTAGGTTGTGTGTATTTTGAGCGCAGCGGTATGTACCACCAATGGTTTACCACGGTTGAATGTCAGCAGCGGTGATTCGTGGGTCATAATGTGGTGGGTGTAGTTCTGTTGGCGAACGGTGTTGGTTTTGCTACCACAAGTTTATCACTGACCTTCGGGCTGGCGGACTTGTATGTGTGTCTGTATAGTGACGGATTGCTACGTGTGGGTCATAATATGGGTAGCGGTAAACCGCGGCACAGTATGTTGTCGGCATGGCAGTATGCAAGACTTACCGCCAATGTCATAATGAGGGCCTATATCTTATTTTATAAAAATATAACACATAGTTCGATGGCATCTGTCGCTGTAGATACGCATGTTTTGCAATAGCTCGCCATCTGGTGTTGGGCCGGAGTGTTACAAGTTGTTTTTCTTCGAAGAAGTCTTTCGAGTCACGGGACCGAGTGACTCCTCCTTTTGTCTCCATTGCGCATGGGCGTCGACTCCATCTTCGATTGTTTTTTTTCCGCCATCGGGTTCGGACGTGTTCCTGTCGCTCCGAGTTTCGGAATGGAAAGATAGCTAATTTCGGAAGATTTTCGTCGGTATTGTTGCGTTCGGGATCGGCGTAGTTAGATTCAACACCGCGTCGAAGGATCGAAGAGCTCCGGTGCCCTTCGGGGGTAGTTTTTTCGATCCCCCGTCGGGGCCTGGTCGGCCCGACCGCGTGCTGAAGAACGCCGATGGAACGGACCCCGTTCCGTTTCTGCCCCAAATGCCACAATAAATACCCCTATACAGACCAACACTTGGTCTGTGACCTGTGCCTGTCACCTGAGCACAGTGAAGACACCTGCGAGGCCTGTCGTGCGTTCCGGTCCCGAAAAACACTCCGAGACCGTCGAGCCAGAAGACTTCAGATGGCGTCCGCGCCGACAGCCCACCGAGAGTTCGAGGAACAAGAAGAGGAAGGTACCTTCTCGATCCAAGAATCGGACTCCGAAGGATTCGACGATACACAAACCGTGAGTAAGATGTCGAAAACCACACAGAGGAAGATTTACAAGGCCCAGGGGACGCCACTGCCATCAGGCCATGGCTCCACCCATAAATTCGGTGACCGACCGTCGGCACCGAAAAAGGCCCAAACAGTGCCGAGATCGTCCGACTCCGGTCGAGACACCGGCACGCAGCCTTCTCGGGACCGAGAAAGTGCTGGAGACAAGCATCGACACCGAGATACCGGTGTAGACACGGCTCGACGCCGAGACAGCTGCACCGAAGAAGATCGACGCCGAGAGGTTTCGGCCCCGAAAAAGAAAAAAGTCACCTCGGAGCCGAAAAAAGATGCAGACTGGGTTTCGGTGCCGAAACAAACTGCAACCGACCCAGTTTCAGGCTCTTATACAGAAGAGCACTCGCTAACCTCCCAAATGCAAAAGCATAGGTTTGAGGAAGAACTACACTCAACGGATGTAGACCATACGCAAAAGCGTATTTTCATACAGCAGGGGACAGGAAAGATAAGCACCCTTCCCCCTATTAGAAGAAAGAGAAGATTGGAGTTCCAAACTGAACAATCACCACAAACAAAAGTGGTGAAAAAAGTTACCCCACCACCCTCTCCTCCACCTGTGATTAACGTCTCACCAGCACAAACTCCATCACATTCCCCAGCTCACACCACCCTGAGCCAGGGTGACCAAGATCAAGACGCATGGGACTTATACGACGCCCCAGTGTCAGATAACAGTCCGGAGGCATACCCTACGAAGCCATCTCCACCAGAGGACAGCACTGCGTATTCTCAAGCGGTGGCTAGAGCAGCACAATTTCACAACGTAAGCCTCCACTCAGAACAGGTCGAGGATGATTTTTTATTCAACACACTCTCCTCCACCCACAGCTCATACCAAAGCCTGCCTATGCTCCCTGGTATGCTCCGGCACGCAAAAGAAATCTTTAAGGAGCCGGTCAAAAGTAGGGCAATCACACCAAGGGTGGAAAAAAAAGTATAAGGCGCCTCCTACAGACCCGGTTTTCATTACTACACAGCTGCCACCAGACTCTGTCGTTGTAGGAGCAGCTAGGAAAAGGGCCAACTCCCACACATCTGGAGATGCACCACCCCCAGATAAAGAAAGCCGCAAGTTCGATGCAGCTGGTAAGAGAGTCGCAGCACAAGCTGCAAACCAGTGGCGCATCGCGAACTCCCAGGCACTACTTGCGCGCTATGACAGAGCCCACTGGGACGAGATGCAACATCTCATTGAACATCTGCCCAAGGACTTACAAAATAGGGCAAAACAAGTGGTTGAGGAGGGACAGACCATTTCCAACAACCAGATCCGCTCCTCCATGGACGCTGCAGATACAGTTGCACGGACAATTAATACATCTGTAACTATCAGAAGGCATGCATGGCTCCGAACGTCTGGATTTAAACCAGAGATTCAACAAGCAGTTCTCAATATGCCTTTTAACGAAAAAGAACTGTTCGGTCCAGAAGTGGACACAGCGATTGAGAAACTCAAAAAAGATACGGACACTGCCAAAGCCATGGGCGCACTCTACTCCCCGCAGAGCAGAGGGAATTACAGCACATTCCGTAAAACACCCTTTCGAGGGGGGTTTCGGGGTCAGAGCACACAAGCCAGCACCTCACAAGCAACACCGTCCAGTTACCAGGGACAGTATAGAGGAGGTTTTCGGGGACAATATAGAGGAGGGCAATTCCCTAGGAATAGAGGAAGATTTCAGAGCCCCAAAACCCCTACTACTAAACAGTGACTCACATGTCACTCACCCCCTCCACGCAACACCAGTGGGGGGAAGAATAAGTCATTATTACAAAGCATGGGAGGAAATCACTACAGACACTTGGGTTCTAGCAATTATCCAACATGGTTATTGCATAGAATTTCTACAATTCCCTCCAAACATACCACCAAAGGCACAAAATTTGACAACACATCATTCCAATCTCCTGGAGATAGAAGTGCAGGCACTATTGCAAAAGAATGCAATCGAATTAGTGCCAAACACACAAATAAACACAGGAGTTTACTCACTGTACTTTCTGATACCAAAGAAGGACAAAACGCTGAGACCAATCCTAGACCTCAGAGTAGTGAACACTTTCATCACATCAGACCACTTTCACATGGTCACACTACAAGAAGTATTGCCATTGCTAAAACTACACGACTACATGGCAACTTTAGACCTCAAGGATGCTTATTTCCATATACCAATACACCCATCGCACAGGAAATACCTAAGGTTTGTATTCAAGGGAATACATTACCAATTCAAGGTACTGCCTTTCGGATTAACAACCGCTCCAAGAGTCTTTACCAAATGTCTAGCGGTAGTCGCTGCACACATTAGAAGGCAGCAAATACATGTGTTCCCATATCTAGACGACTGGCTAATCAAGGCCCATTCGTTAATAGAGTGCTCAAATCACACAAATCATATCATACAAACCCTCTTCAAACTAGGGTTCACCGTCAACTTCACAAAATCCAAAATTCTGCCGCGCAAGGTACAACAATACCTGGGAGCCATAATAGACACATCAAAAGGAGTAGCCACTCCAAGTCCACAAAGAATTCTAAATTTCAACACCATCATACAACGCATGTATCCAACACAAAGGATACAAGCAAAGATGGTACTACAACTCCTAGGCATGATGTCTTCATGCATAGCCATTGTCCCAAACGCAAGACTGCACATGAGGCCCTTACAACAGTGCCTAGCATCACAATGGTCACAAGCACAGGGTCACCTTCTAGATCTGGTGTTAATAGACCGCCAAACTTACCTCTCGCTTCTGTGGTGGAACAACATAAATTTAAACAAAGGGCGGCCTTTCCAAGACCCAGTGCCACAATACGTAATAACAACAGATGCTTCCATGACAGGGTGGGGAGCACACCTCGATCAACACAGCATACAAGGACAATGGAACGTACATCAAACAAAACTGCATATAAATCACCTAGAACTTCTAGCAGTTTTTCAAGCACTAAAAGCTTTCCAACCAATAATAGTTCACAAATACATTCTCGTCAAAACAGACAACATGACAACAATGTATTATCTAAACAAGCAAGGGGGGACGCACTCCACGCAGTTAAGCCTGCTAGCACAAAAGATTTGGCGTTGGGCAATTCACAACCAAATTCGCCTAATAGCACAATTTATACCAGGGATCCAAAATCAACTCGCAGACAATCTCTCTCGAGATCACCAACAGGTCCACGTATGGGAAATTCACCCCCAAATTCTGAACACTTACTTCAAACTCTGGGGAACACCTCAGATAGACTTGTTTGCGACAAAGGAGAACGCAAAATGCCAAAACTTCGCATCCAGATACCCACACGAACAGTCCCAAGGCAATGCCCTATGGATGAACTGGTCAGGGATATTTGCTTACGCTTTTCCTCCTCTCCCTCTCCTTCCTTACCTGGTAAACAAACTCAGTCAAAACAAACTCAAACTCATATTAATAGCACCAACTTGGGCAAGGCAACCCTGGTACACAACGCTGCTAGACCTATCAGTAGTACCCTGCATCAAATTGCCCAACAGGCCAGATCTGTTGACACAACACCACCAAAAGATCAGACACCCAGATCCAGCTTCGCTGAATCTAGCAATCTGGCTCCTGAAATCCTAGAATTCGGGCACTTACAACTTACCCAAGAATGTATGGAAGTCATAAAACAAGCCAGAAGGTTATCCACCAGGCACTGCTATGCAAGTAAATGGAAGAGGTTTGTTTGCTACTGCCATATTAATCAAATACAACCATTACACACAACTCCAGAACATGTAGTGGGTTACTTGCTTCACTTAAAAAAATCTAACCTGGCTTTCTCTTCCATTAAAATACACCTTGCAGCAATATCTGCATACCTGCAGACTACCTATTCAACTTCCCTATATAAGATACCAGTCATTAAAGCATTCATGGAGGGCCTTAGGAGAATTATACCACCAAGAACACCACCTGTTCCTTCATGGAACCTAAATGTTGTCCTAACTAGACTTATGGGTCCACCTTTTGAACCCATGCACTCCTGCGAAATACAGTTCCTAACCTGGAAGGTGGCATTTCTCATCGCCATTACTTCCCTAAGAAGAGTAAGCGAGATTCAGGCGTTTACAATACAGGAACCTTTTATACAACTACACAAGAATAAGGTCGTCCTAAGGACCAATCCTAAATTTTTGCCAAAGGTTATTTCACCGTTCCATCTAAATCAAACAGTGGAACTTCCAGTGTTCTTTCCACAGCCAGATACCGTAGCTGAAAGGGCACTACATACATTAGATGTCAAAAGAGCATTGATGTATTACATTGACAGAACAAAGAACATCAGAAAGACTAAACAACTATTTATTGCATTTCAAAAACCTCATGCAGGAAACCCAATATCAAAACAAGGTATAGCCAGATGGATAGTTAAATGCATCCAAATCTGCTACCTTAAAGCTAAACGACAGCTGCCCATTACACCAAGGGCACACTCAACCAGAAAGAAAGGTGCTACCATGGCCTTTCTAGGAAACATCCCAATGCAAGAAATATGTAAGGCAGCCACATGGTCCACGCCTCACACATTCACCAAGCACTACTGTGTAGACGTGTTATCCGCACAACAAGCCACAGTAGGTCAAGCCGTATTAAGAACATTATTTCAGACTACTTCCACTCCTACAGGCTGATCCACCGCTTTTGGGGAGATAACTGCTTACTAGTCTATGCAAAACATGCGTATCTACAGCGACAGATGCCATCGAACTGAAAATTTCACTTACCCAGTGTACATCTGTTCGTGGCATCAGTCGCAGTAGATTCGCATGTGCCCACCCGCCTCCCCGGGAGCCTGTAGCAGTTTGGAAGTTACCTTCAACTATTTGTATATGTATCATCTCAACCTTAAATAGGTGCATACTTAGTCACTCCATTGCATGGGCACTATTACTACAATTCAACTCCTACCTCACCCTCTGCGGGGAAAAACAATCGAAGATGGAGTCGACGCCCATGCGCAATGGAGACAAAAGGAGGAGTCACTCGGTCCCGTGACTCGAAAGACTTCTTCGAAGAAAAACAACTTGTAACACTCCGGCCCAACACCAGATGGCGAGCTATTGCAAAACATGCGAATCTACTGCGACTGATGCCACGAACAGATGTACACTGGGTAAGTGACATTTTCAATACAATACAAGAAGTAGTGCAGATATGTACACAACAATGTCCGTGCACCAACAGTCCAAAAATGCATGGGCGAGGCCCACAATAGATACCTGACCGAAATCCGAGAGAACACTGCCGGGGCATTAGATAGAAACACTACAGGCTCCTCAGGGGGAAGGGAAGGGGGGGCACCTCAGCCACATGAATGCGGAGCCAGATCCATGACGGGGCTCCATGCCCATTGATGTATCCTGGGGAGTGCAAAGCCACAGTCTCACAAGTCTTTACAGTGGGTGGTTTGCCCACTGTGCCATCCTGGGGAGTGCAAAGCCACAGTCTCTCAAGTCTCTACAGTGGGTGGTTTGCCCACTGTGCCATCCTGGGGAGTGCAAAGCCACAGTCTCTCAAGTCTCTACAGTGGGTGGTTTTCCCACTGTGCCATCCTGGGGAGTGCAAAGCCACAGTCTCTCAAGTCTCTACAGTGGGTGGGTTGCCCACTGTGCCATCCTGGGGAGTGCAAAGCACCAGTCTCTCAAGTCTCTACAGTGGGTGGGTTGCCCACTGTGCCATCCTGGGGAGTGCAAAGCCACAGTTTCTCAAGTAGATGCAGGTCTCCACTGGTTCTGGAGGGGGACTGGTGCCCAGACTGGATGAGTCTCCCCGTGAAAGTTCCTGTCCTGTCACTGTCCCAGCTGCACATGGGATAAGGATGCCTGATGTGGCGGTCCATTCATTCCTACACGTGCATGCCCTGTTCAGCGGTGCTTTGCCATGGCAGTCTTTGCCCTGTTCAGCGGTGCTTTGCCATGGCGGTCTTTGCCCTGTTCAGCGGTGCTTTGACATGGCGGTCTTTGCCCTGTTCAGCGGTGCTTTGACATAGTGGTTCAGGACTGTTCAGTGGTGCTTTGCCATGGCGGTCTTTGCCCTGTTCAGCGGTGCTTTGACATGGCGGTCTTTGCCCTGTTCAGCGGTGCTTTGCCATGGCGGTCTTTGCCCTATTCAGCGGTGCTTTGACATGGCGGTTCAGGACTGTTCAGCGGTGCTTTGCCATGGCAGTCTTTGCCCTGTTCAGCGGTGCTTTGACATTGCGGCCTTTGCCCTGTTCAGCGGTGCTTTGCCATGGCGGTCTTTGCCCTGTTCAGCGGTGCTTTGTCATGGTAGTCTTAGCCCTGTTTAGCGGTGCTTTGCCATGGCGGTCTTTGCCCTGTTCAGCTGTGCTTTGCCATGGCGGTCTTTGCCCTGTTCAGCGGTGCTTTCACATGGCGGTCTTTGCCTTGTTCAGTGGTGCTTTGCCATGGCGGTCTTTGCCCTGCTCAGCGGTGCTTTGACATGGCGGTTCAGGACTATTCAGCGGTGCTTTGCCATGGCGGTCTTTGCCCTGTTCAGCGGTGCTTTGACATTGCGGTTCTGATATTGACATTGGTGTGTGGCATGACTATCTCCACACTGGACATTGGTGTGTGGCATGACGATCTCCACACTGGACATTGGTGTGTGGCATAACGTTCCATCATTGCCCAGCCGGGCTGTGGCAACCTGGCCCCTCCTGGGCTGTGACTCTGGCGGTCGTCTCCTGACCAGTAACGATACTTGGGCCCTCCTGGGCTGTGACTCTGGCGGTGGTCTCCTGACTAGTAATGATACTTGCGCCCTCCTGGGCTGTGACTCTGGCGGTGGTCTCCTGACCAGTAACGATACTTGGGCCCTCCTGGGCTGTGACTCTGGCGGTGGTCTCCTGACCAGTAACGATACTTGGGCCCTCCTGGGCTGTGACTCCGGCGGTGGTCTCCTGACCAGTAACGAGACTTGGGCCCTCCTGGGCTGTGACTCTGGCGGTGGTCTCTGGACCAGTGACGATGGTGCTGGCGGTTGTGTCTGCACCGCCGGAAATGATGGCGCACTTCTCCGCCGTGACACTCACAACAGGCTGGGGAGACTTCCTCTGGACCTTCCCCACCTTTTTTGGAGTTACAGCTGACTCACCAATCGCCTTCAATCCTATTTCACTTGTTGTCCCACCAGGAGTCTTGACACGGTCCCGTCGTCCACTCTCCAATTTCAGAGCCTTTACAGGGGGTGGGCTACCAGTGCCTTGGCTCCGGGTCCTACTGCCTGCCCTGGTGGACGGTGCACTCCAAAAACCTGGAACACGCACCACTGGTACTGGAGGCTTTTTGGCTGAGGCACTACGACGGGACTGATGAATTGGAGGGGGGTGGGGGCAAAAAGGTCAATTTAACATAGGGACAGTTTCTGACGGACACTGGGATGGGTAGCTGGAGGGGGTCTGGGAGTGGAGGAAGAGGAGGTGGTTGTAGGAGGTGTCACTTTAGGTGTTTTGGGTGCAGGTACTGGAGGCTGTTGTGAGGTGGATGGATGTTGGGTGAGTGATTGCCGGCGTTTGGGTACTTTGGGAGGGGGCGTCACAGACACACTGGGAGAGGACACAGGGGACGTGTAAATGGCAGTGGAGGTGGTGAGTGCAGGTGAGCGGCTTGTGGTGCTGGGTGTCCTGGTGCGAGTCCTAGTGCCTGTAGATGTGGTGCATGCAGGTGTGTGTGTAGACGAGACTGGGAAGAAGGAGGGAGAAGAGGAGGAGGGGGACACAGTGGAGGCAGTGGATGTTGCTGTGTCTGTATGGGTGTGATGCTTGTGTGAGTGCCTATGATGTGTGTGGTGCCTATGTTTGCTTGAGCTAGTTTTGGGTGTTGACTTGTGTGCAGGCTGGTCTGTAGGTGTGCTTGGGATGGGCTGGGGTACAGGGGATTGGGTCTGAGTGGAGGAAGTTGGAGGGTGGAAACTAGACACAGGGACAATGGCTGCCATCAGTGCTGAGGCCAGAGATTGCAGGGTTCGCTGAAGGGTAGCCTGACCAGAATGAATGCCCTCCAGGAATGCATTACCGTGTTGCAACTCTCGTTCTACACCCTGGATGGCATTCACAATGGTAGACTGCCCAACAGTGAGTGACCTGAGGAGGTCAATGGCCTCCTCACTGAGGGCAGATGGGGTGACTGGGGCAGGGCCTGAGGTGCCTGGGGTGGAGGTGATGCCCACCCTCCTGGGTGAGCGGGCACGGGGCGAACGCTGAGAGGCTGCTGGGAGGGCGGTGCTGGTAGGGGAGGTGGCGGCTGTACCTGTAGAAGTGGTGCGCACAGATGGTGCCGCCACCACAGGGGAGCTCCCATCGGTGGACGAGTCCGTGTCGCTGGTGGGTGATCCGGTAGCCGACGTGAAGCTCCCCTCGCCCTCCGTCCCACTGGTGCATTCAGAGTCTGTGGTGTGGCCCTCCATGGCCATGTGGGATGCAGCTCCCTTGTGCTCCGGTGCCACTGTACCTCCGCCTGATGATGCTGATGTACAAAAGGACAGGGGGAGCAGGAAAAGGGGGGGGGAGACAGAAGAAAGAGAGTTTTAGTGCATGGCATACCGCTACAGTTGGCGGACAAGACAGACGCAGCAGCCCCCATGCATAACGCCGTGCTCCTGGCCTCTGCACATGCAATTTCTGGGATATGGCCTACATGGCAATGGTGGAAATCTGCGCACATGGATGCCACAGGGGCAACTATACCTCAGCTTGCCACTCTTCTGAGGTGGGGTATAGTGCCACATGGCCTACATTACGGAGGGGCCTTGCCTACCGAACTCGCCCTGGCCTAGGGACACCCACAGCCCACCTCCCCCACCCAGACCCTCCACTGCACGCAAAGTCCGCAGAATGAGGTTGTACTCACCCCCTTGTGTCTGCTGTGATGTCCTTAAGCACCCATCCAACTCCGGGTAGGCCACTGCCAGGATCCGGAACATCAGGGGGGTCATGGTGCGACGGGCACCCCTCTCACGTTGGGAGGCCATCCCCAGCTGAGCCTCCGCCGTCTTCTTGCTGCAGCGGCGAATGTCCTCCCATCTCTTACGATAGTGGGTGCCCTGTCTCTGGTGGGCCCCCAAGGGTCCGGACGTCCTTGGCGATGGCATGCCAAATGTCCCTCTTCTGGTGGGCGCTGACCTACATGACATGCACAAGGGAAGAGGAACAGTTATTACCAACTGCACCATCAATGTGAGTGGCCCCCTCCCTACTCTGACCATGTGGCCCATTTATTCCCATGCTTTACTGTAGTATGAACTCTGGCCCCTTCCCTCTTCCACCCAGCCCTCTCCACCCAGGCCTAGCCCATACAACGTGCTCCCTGTGTACTAACCTGTTGGTCTGGAGGACCGTAGAGTAGCATGTACTGGGGGAGGACCCCATCCACAAGTTTCTCAAACTCCTGTGCAGTGAAGGCAGAGGCCCTTTCCCCAGACGCAGCAGCCATCGTCGCTTCCAGACCGAGGTCACAGCAGCACTTGAAGTGTAGGTCCTCTCCTGTCGAAGGTCAGGTATCTAGTGATTGAACAGATAGAAAATGGCGGTGACGTCCGCGGCGGTGCGCATCATCACCACCAGCACACCTGTTCATTGGCTCCTGGGACCCATAGGATCCAATGTTAACCAATGCAGCATTGCGCCGCGGTCTATGACCGCCTACCGCGACGGTGTGCAACGCCAGCGCAGTTACCCCACAATCCCATTGTCCCAGTTTAGAGGTCAGGCAGCCGCCATTTCAGGGGCCCACATGGCTTCAGTTACTACTTCGTCACACATAGCTAGGCCTATACTCAACACACATACAGGAAGGGTTTTGTGTTTTGGTGCTGTGTTCTGTGTAGCTGTGGGTACATACCTGGAGGAATAGTGACTGTTTCTTCGCTGTTGTCCTTCTTAGGCACCGTCAGCTGGGACATATGAAAAGATGGCGGAATCCTCCGGTGTACCGACCGCTGGTGGACCTGTTGACAATGGAAGAGAGACATTTAATCGTCACCTACAGGTTTGACCGTGCTACAATCTAGGAACTATGTACCCAGTTGGCGCCAGACCTGATGTCACCAATCCGCCATCCGACTGGAATCCCCCCTGACGTGCAGGTGCTGTCAGTGCTCCATTTCCTTGCAAGTGGGTCTTTTCAGACAACAGTGGCCATGGCATCAGGGATGTCCCAGCCTATGTTTTCCAACGTGTTGTCCAGAGTGTTGTCTGCCCTGCTGAAACACGTAAGGAGATACATCATTTTCCCTCAGGTGGAGGATTTGCCTACAGTGAAAGGTGACTTTTATGCCCTTGGACATATCCCCAACGTCATAGGTGCCATTGATGGGACCCATGTAGCTCTGGTCCCCCCCGCAGGAGTGAACAGGTGTACAGAAACCGGAAGGGTTATCATTCGATGAATGTCCAAATGGTCTGTTTGGCAGACCAGTACATCTCGCAGGTAAATGCTATGTTCCCTGGCTCAGTGCATGACGCCTACATCCTGCGGAATAGCAGCATCCCTGATATGATGGGTCAACTCCAGAGGCACTGTGTATGGCTATTGGGGGACTCTGGTTACCCCAACCTTTCCTGGCTATTGACCCCAGTGAGGAATCCCAGGACCAGGGCAGAGGAATGGTACAATGATGCCCATGGGCGGACTAGGAGGGTTATCAAACGCACCTTCGGCCTCCTTAAGGCCAGGTTCAGGTGCCTCCATATGACAGGTGGATCCCTATTCTACTCCCCGAAGAAGGTGTGCGACATCATCATCGCCTGCTCCATGCTCCATAATTTGGCACTGCGACGCCAGGTGCCTTTTCTGCAGGAGGATGATCCGGATGACGGTGTTGTAGCAGCTGTGGAGCCTGAGGACAGTGATGAGGATGAAGCTGAGGAAGAAGAAAACGACAACAGGGAGTCAGTCATACAGCAATATTTCTAGTAAAACACAGGTGAGTAAATTTTCAGGTTTAACATTACATTAACTTTCACACGTCTACCTCTATCCTGTGCTGACATTTCACTCACTATTTGTTAACTGAGTTGTCCCCTTCCATTTCAGTTTCACAAATGTGGTAACCTACGTGTCAACTGCTTGCATCCTTGAAGGGCTTGTGATGTGTGACATTGGTATGTTAGCCTTTTAATGGGTAACCCATTATGACACTGTAATTGATAATACAAAATTACAAATCATAGACTGACTCCAGTTTTTTTAGTGTTTCGAGGGTGTTTATTTAAGTGCTAAAAAATGAAGGGGGGTTGTAAAATGGGGATGGTGATGGTGGAGGAATGTCCATGGCAGAGTCCAGTCTATTAGTCTCACAGGTACATTGCACATCTGCCCATTGGAAGTGGAGCTGGGGCAGTTCCGATTTGGACAGGGTAACAAAGTGGGACAGTGGGGGGACAATCAGGGTGGTCTTATTTCCTGGCGGGGGTCTTGCCATCTTGCTCAGTCCTGTTCCTGGATCTCAGGGCCCGCTTGCGTGGTGGTTGTCCGTCTGCAGGGGATGGGGTGCTGGTGTGGTGGTCCTGTGGTGGGGCGTCCTGTCCACTAGCGCCGGCGGAGGTGGTGGGCAGTTCATCGTCGTGGCTAGTGTCAGGGGCCCCTTGGAGTGCCACGGTGTCCCTCAAGGTCTTTTGAATGTCCGTCAGCACCCCTACGATGGTGCCCATGTCGGAGCCGATGGTCCTGAGCTCCTCCCTGAATCTCAAATACAGTTCGTCCTGCAGACGCAGGGTCTCCTGCAACTTGTCCAGGTCCGTGGCCATCGTCTCCTGGGAGTGGTGGTATGCTCCCATGATGGAGGAGAGGGCCTCGTGGAGAGTTGGTTCCCTTGGCCTGTCCTCCCTCTGTCGCACAGCAGCCCTCCCAGTTCCCCTGTGTTCCTGTGCCTCCGTCCCCTGGACCGTGTGCCCACTACCACTGCCCCCAGGTCCCTGTTGTTGGGGCGGTGGGTTAGCCTGGGTTCCCTGTAGTGGTGGACACACCGCTGATTGACCTGTCCTGGGTAGGGAGGTTTGGGCCCGCTGGGTGGGTTCAGTGCTGGTATTACCAGAGGGTGGAATTTAGGTGTTGGGCTGTGGCTGGGCAAGGGGAACCGACTGTCCTGAGGCCCACAATGGTCCGGGCTGGTCATCAAGATCCAGTAGGGCAGAGCTGCTATCGTCACTGTGGGCCTCTTCTGGGGGTGGAGTGGGGTTGTCTGGACCCTCTGGTGTGGTGACGTTCCTTCGGGTTCCTGCAGGGGTATAAGAACATGATCATTGCATGTGTGTGTGTGTAATGGTGTGCAATGGGTGGGTGTGCGTGAACCCCAGTGCAGGCATTCCTGTGTGGGGGCTTGTGTGCTGATGGTTGGGTTTTTTTTTGGGTATGTGCAGTGGGCATGCTTTAGTGATGGGTGTCCATGCTTAGTTGTGTCATGCAGGGCTTGTTGTTTGGATGGGTAGTTTGTGTTCTTAGTACATTAGTGAGGAGTTTGGGTGATAGGGGATGGTTTGAGGGTGGGGGTGTGTGATAGCATGCAGGTAGGGTGGGGGATGTGATATTTAAGATTTGACTTACCAGTGTCCGTTCCTCCACCGACTCCTCCGAGGCCCTCAGGATGCAAGATGGTCAAGACTTGCTCCTCCCATGTTGTTAGTTGTGGGGGAGGAGGTGGGGGTCCGCCGCCAGTCCGCTGTACCGCGATGTGGTGCCTGGAGACCGTGGAACGCACCTTCCCCCGTAGGTCGTTCCACCTCTTCCTGATGTCCTCCCTATTTCTTGGATGCTGTCCCACTGCGTTGACCCTGTCGACTATTCTTTGCCATAGCTCCATCTTCCTTGCTATGGATGTGTGCTGTACCTGTGAGCCAAATAGCTGTGGCTCTACCCGGATGATTTCCTCCACCATGACCCTGAGCTCCTCCTCGGAGAAGCGGGGGTGTCTTTGGCGTGCCATGGGGTGGTGTGGGTGATGTGTGGGGTGGTGTATGTGGTGATGATTGTGGTGAGTGTAGTGGTATGTGGTGTTTTGTGCTTGGATGTTGTGTGGGTGATGGCGTTGTGTGCCTCTGTGTGATGGGGTTGTCTATTCTGTGCTCTCTCTCTGGCCTTCTCTCAGAATTTCAGGTTGTAGGGGTTTGTGGGTGATGTGGGTGTGTGTTTTATATTGTATTGAATGTGTGGGTGTGGTGTGTGTATGTGTATCAGGTGTGTATATTTTAAATTGTCCAATGTGGCGGTGTAGTGTAGATGTGTGTGTATTTTGAGCGCGGCGGTGTGTACCGCCAATGGAATACCGTGGTTGAAAGACCGCCGCGTGGATTCGTGGGTCGTAATGGCATGGGCGTGTTTCTGTTGGCGTGGAGGTGGAGGATTTGTTTCCGCATGTTTCTCGCTGACCTTTGGTGTGGCGGTATTGTGTGGGTGTCTGAATTTCGGCGGATTCCGTGATGTGTGTCATAATAGCTGTGGCGGTCTACCGCCGCCGCAGCGGTGTATTGGCGGTCTTCTGCACGGCGGTAAGCGCCTTATACCGCCAATGTTGTAATGACCCCCTATATGTTTTATGGGGTAATCAATAATTTACAAATGAGATATGTGTTGAAAACTTTTTTTTTGTGATTAAACAGTGACTTAGGCCCTCATAAGGAACATGGCAGTCTGGACCGCCATGCCAGCGGTGGCAGTAATTACCGCCAAAGGCAAGGCAGTCCAGACCGCCATATAATGAACATGGCTGAACTGCCACTGTTGAAACGCCGCCACAGCAAGGCTCCCACCACCAGGCAGCCTGGCGGTGGTGGCGTTTCAGATCCAACAGTGCAGTGCTGAAAGCAGTGCAGCCCTCTGGGTAATGAGTCATATTCTACCAACCTTTCTCTGGCAGTTTATACAGCCAGGGGAAGGCTGGCAGAATGAGTGACTCGTGCCCCCATGCACAGCCCCGTCACGCATTTCACTGCCAGAATTATGGGCAGTGAAATGCGCGACGGGTGCTTCTGCACCCACTGCACTGCCACATTGCCGCTGGCTCCAAATGGAGCCAGCGTCAATGTTCAGGGCCGGTTTCCAGCTGGGCTGGCGGGCGGAAACACTGTATCCACCCGCCAGCCCAGCTGGATGTTCTGTATGTGGCCGGCGGGGGGTTCTTCGCGCTGGCGTTCTTCTGTCGACCATCAGCGCAGGTCTCGGCTGGGAAACCCACTGAGATCGTAATGACCCCCTAAATGTATCATTTGTTTGTTTGTGAAAAACGTGTTTTTGACCTTCTTCACAATATGCAACAGTCATCATGGTTTGGGACAAGGTAAATTGCCTATGTTGAAATTAAAGAAAGACAAGTGTATATGTTTCCCAGTGTTGAGTAGCGTTTTTCACTTTTTATTTAATCTTAAATAAAGTGTAAAGAATTTGTATAATATTTTATTGGTTTGCGTCATTATGCTACAATGTTTCACAGTGTTGTGCATTGTTGCGTAGTTTTCATATTGTTTGCGTGGTACTTTGATGTTTAAAAAGGGCTGTGCTGCGATGTATAGCGTAGTTTTTAGTTGCAGTGAGTAGGCATGTAGTATGTTGCATGGGAATGTTCCATGGTGTGAAAAATCTCCACGCAAAACCGTTTTTTAATAACAAATGTGTTGCTAATATGTAATATATTGTCATAGTTGTCATTCAAAACTGTTTATTTACTAACTTTTTTAAATCTTTGTATATTAAATACTGATTTTGTGTGGTAGCAGTATGCTTGGTAAGGCTTTGCACGGTAATGGTACTTATAATGTATCTCTATGTATGTTTGAGGTAATGAAATGCTTGATAAAGACTTTAGTGGAATTGATAAATGCATGGTAAATACTGCTTGGCTAAGGCATGCTTGGTAAAGGCATGCGTTGTTCCGTCATACATCGAAGCAATCTGTAGGATTGTGTTGCACAGTCAGGATATTAATGCATGGAGTCCCATTCCAGGAAGAAGTTCCCTTAAAACCAGTTGTCCCAGTTTTATCCCTGAGGGGTTAGGGTGCCCACTTTAATCACCTACCGATTCAAGGACAGTGGATGGAAAAGAAAAGAACGCATCACATAAACCACCTCAAACTAAGAGCAGTTCATGTGGCTCCCAAAGCGTTGCTCACATCCCTCTTGGAAAGGACAACCACCATGATTCAGATAGAGCCACCACCACTTGTTACATGACCATATAGGAAAGAACAATGATAAGACCATAGACCACAGGCCTTAGTCAATTTGGCATTGGGCTTGGGGTAGAGAATTGTCATTAACAGCGATTTATATCCGATCTGTCGCTGTAGGAAAGAACCTGTCTTTTTTGGCATGGTTACCCCCACTTTTTGCCTGCTATCAGTGTGCTTAGACTGTTGTTACTGGGATCC
Source organism: Pleurodeles waltl (assembly GCF_031143425.1). Lineage (NCBI taxonomy): Eukaryota > Metazoa > Chordata > Amphibia > Caudata > Salamandridae > Pleurodeles > Pleurodeles waltl. Next base: position 13,315,419 of record NC_090446.1, read on the forward strand.
TGCTAACCAGGACCCCAGTGATTGTGCTCTCTCTCTAAATTTGGTTGCCTAGAATTCCTGTGCACTCCACAATTGGCATACTGAGGACCCCTTGTAAGTCCCTAGCATATGGTTCCCCATGGGTTGAGGCATGTATTGTACCACCCATAGGAGCCCATGCAAAATGTGTCTGCAGGCCTGCCATTGCAGCCTGCATGAAAAGGTACATGCACCCTTTCACTACAGGTCACTCCACCTGGTCACTATGTCACCCCTATGGTAGGCCCTCCTAGCCCAGAGGGCTGGGTGCAGGTCCCTGTGTGTGAGGGCACCCTTCATGAGCAGAGGTGCCCCTGCGAACTCCAGTTGCATCACACTGGACTTCATGAGTGCGGGGAAGCCATTTTAACCGTGTAGTGCACACAGGTGTCAGCTACATAATGGTAACTCCGAACCTGGGCATGTTTGGTATCAAACTTGTCTGAATCATACCCCAATACTGTTGCCAGTTTTGATTATATGATTCCATGCACTCTAGGGGCTCCTTAGAGGACCCCCAGTATTGCTCCTACTAGTATTCTATGGTTTTCAGGGCAACCTACACTGCTGTCACCCCTCAGACAGGTTTCTGCCCTCCTGCTACTTGACCCACCCAAGCAGGGGAGGGCAGAACAAAGGATTTCCTGTGGGAGAGGGAGGCAACACCCTCTCCCTCAGAAATAGGTGTTTCAAGGCTTGAGAGGGGCAGCCTCCCCCAAGCCACCGGTTTGCTTTGAAGGGCAATTTTGGTGCCTCCTTGTATAAACCGGTTTGCACCAGTCCAGGGACCCCCAATTCCCTCTCTGGCATGAAACTGTACAAAGGAAAAGGAAGTGACCTTTCCCCTGTCCATCACCACTGCAGGGGTGGTGTCCAGAGCTCCTCCAGGTGGCCACTCAATTCTGCCATCTTGAAACCAAGATGTGCAGAGGCACCTGGGAGCATCTGACTGGCTAGGTCAGGCAGGTGACAGCAGAGACCCCTTTTGATACGTGGTCACTTTGCAAAGTGACCTTCAGGCCCCAAGTAGCCCCGGCCTCCAGCACTTCATCATGCCAAGCACAGCCTCCTCTCTGCTGCTCCAGCAAAGTGGGACTCCTTTTCAGGGGTGCTGACTGGGCCTCAATGCAACTTACTGGGCCTGCTGCCAGTGGTTTACCTGTGGGGGCTGCAACTACTTCTGTTGGCATTCTCGACTGCTGAGGCTCACCTCGGACTCCCCTCCACGGGTCGAGTCCCCTGGGCCTTGCTGGTCCTCTTGAGCCTTACAACTCTTCTTTTGCTCCTCTTGCATTTGCCAAGGCTTGTTGGTGGTTCTCCCATACCACTGACCATCTGCAACCGACGACCGACATGGGACACCATCTGCACTGCTCCAAGGACTCATCTCCTGGGCTTCACAGCTGGTCTTCTTCCCCCGCCGACCTGTTTGTCCATCCACAGAAGGGTTGGGTAGTAGCTCCTGCATCCACTGGACACTCCATCGTGGACTGGACTCTGTCCCCTTCTTTTGAAGGTCATCTTCCACTGGAATCCACCTTTGGTTTCTTCTAGACAGGTCCTCTTCTTGCACAATCCTGTTTCTAAGTCCTCCTGTTAGTCCTTGGGAAGACCAGGTACTTATCTCTGCTATCCTGGTCGCTGAGGGTCACTCAGGTACTCCCCTCTTGTGATTCCTAGTTCTTCCAGCTCCCTTCTAACAAGTTCACATCCTTGACTAGGGGACTTTACTCCGCATTCCACTTTCTTAGTTTATGGTTTGGCCCTCCCCTAAGGCTCTCACTATTTTCTGCCATTATTGCCAGTGCTTGTTGTTTCTATGCTAATTTCTGATTGCTATTGTGCATATAACTAATGTGTACTTATTCCTAGTTGGGGGGCTATTAGTAATCTAGGGCCAGATGTAGGAAACGATTTGCGACTCGCAAACGGCAAAAATTGCCGTTTGCGAGTCGCAAATGTCAGTTTCCTATGCAGAAATGCATTTTGCGAGTCGGGACCGACTCGCAAAATGCATTTCCGACTCGCAAATAGGAAGGGGTGTTCCCTTCCTATTTGCGAGTCTGAGTGGTATGCAATACCATTTGCGACCGCGTACGCGGTCGCAAATAGTATCGCAGTTACCATCCACTTCAAGTGGATGGTAACCCACTCGCAAATTGGAAGGGGTCCCCATGGGACCCCTTCCAGTTTGTGAATGGACCCCAAACATTTTTTTCAGGGCAGGTAGTGGTCCAAGGGACCACTGCCTGCCCTGAAAAAAAAAACGAAACTAAAGGTTTCGTTTTTTTTTTTTAAGTGCAGCTCGTTTTCCTTTAAGGAAAACGGGCTACACTTAAAAAAAAAAACTGCTTTATTTAAAGCAATCACGAACACGGAGGTCTGCTGACTACAGCAGGCCTCCATGTTTGCGAGTGCCTTGACTCGATATGGGGCCGCAATTTGCGACCCACCTCATGAATATTCATGAGGTGGGTCATTGCGACCCCATAGCGAGTCGGTGTCTGAGACATCGTACTGCATAACATTTTGCGAGTTGCAAATAGCGAGTCGCTATGACTCGCTATTTGCAAGTCGCAAAATGTTTCTTTTCTACATCTGGCCCCTAGTGTTGTGTTAGTGTAACTATAATAAAGTATCTTTATTTTTGTAACATTGCGTGGTTCTTTCATGTGTGGTAATTTGCTGTGTGACTACTGTGGTATTGCATAAGCTTTGCACGTCTCCTAGATAAGTCTTGGCTGCTCATCCACAGCTACTTCTAGAGAGCCCTGGCTTCCTAGACACTGGCTACACTTCACTAATAGGGGTTGCCTGGGCCTGGTATAAGGTGCCAACACCATAGATGACTATCTGGATAGTGATGAAGACACATCCTTGCTTCCTTCCAAAAGATGACCATACTAATCAAACCATTACACTACCCACCTTTCCTGATTCTTCAACACCTACCGAGCAGTCCCATCACTAGCTATACTTAAGATTACTTTGATTCTACCTTCACTAGCCAAAAATCTAGTCAGCTATTTATGAATTATAGCCATCTTAGATAAGGTTTAGCAACCTTGAAACAGTCTGTTGCTAGATGGATAGTGGTTTGTATGACCATTCGCTATCGATGGCCAGGCAAACCTAATGCACATTCAACAAAACTGAAGCAGCTACAACAGCATGGCCTGCAAATGTTGCAGTCGCTGGTATCTGCAAGGTAGCAAGTGGAAATCAGTACTTACTCCAATATTGGTACTTTCATAGATTCACATGCTTGAATCATTCCCCATTGTCGATTTGGGAGCCCCTGGTACATTTAATCAAGTAGTATTAACCTAGGCTTAAACCTAAAGGCCCTTAGGCCTCTCAGCTTAGCACTCTATCAGAGTCATTTTAAGAAAATGGACCAAACTTTAGGGCCCACCAATCAGGCGACACCACACTCTAGAACCTTCCTGAGAGAAGCTCCAGTTCCTCAGATTTTCTACCCCACGTCGTGCTAGGGAGTCTCCTCGGAGCTCTGCTCTGCTCTTTCTTTTGGAATAACATTAAGGTTATACTGTTCAAAACTAATTTTGACTGGTTGCTGTTAAGGCCTATACCATGTTAGACAAGGAAAAGAAGAGTTTGTTCAGATCCTGCAAGACCTGTCGGGAAAAGAGATTACACTCTGAACTGCATATGCTGCCTTTACCCAGGCCACTCTGCCAAAGACTGCAAGGTATGTCGCACCTTCTCTTCTAAAACCCTGAAGGATAGAGAGGGCAGATTATTGATATAGCTGCAGAAACGTAGGTCTCGAGACAACCCAGTCTCTGATTCAGACAGTGATGATTCTTCCACCTCCAGAAAATCATCTAAAAGACCTAGAACTCCTCACTCAAAGGCCTACAAAAAGACCACCTCTTGGTCTTACAAAGGCCGCAGCCCTCCTTCATCACCTCACAAATTCTCCAGAAAAGTGGAAAAGAGGGCATGTCAGCAGTTCTGAACGGTCTAAAAAAATCGTCCACTATGCCTCCTCTTAACCCAGCTGAAACATTTAAAAGGCCTTCCTCTGCTCCTACAGTTGACAAACCACTTGCCAAAACCCCACCGTCGATGACATCCTCATCGACGACGGCACCGGAAAGGTCCATTCCACCATCGACGACGGTTTCTGGATTAATACCGTCGATGGTAGCTTAGTTTCTACCACAATACCGTTGACGTTTACAATTTCAACGCGGACAGTATCCACGACCGCTCCTGTCATGCTGTCGACAAAGTCATCTAAAACTATGTTGATGAGGTAAAAACTGTTAGGAAACAACAAGAATTACTCTGTACCATACCTCTGCTAGTAAGATAACCCCTCTAATTCCAGTACATCTCTTGGAGGGTGACAACGAATCGGATAATGAGGGTCTTTTTGGAACAGCACACAGCCTTTCACAGTTGAACGTAAAGTACCAGGATGACGATGAGGAGTACGATGCTTATGACCCGCAGTACTATGCAGGTGACCAAGCATATCAGGAGGATTTGTATATGCCAAGCTCTTTAACATCCGACCTCAGAGCAACGTTAGCTGACTACAGTAGGCGCTTTCCTGCTACAGAACTGGTGCAGCTTCATCCTCCTTCATCACCTGTGTCTGGGGTAACCACCGCCGTCAGAGGCCAACCATTTTCCCGCTGACGAATGTGGCCACACCAGATATGACCATACCTCATGAGACTGACATATCAGAAGGAGAACATGAGGAAGGTAAGATACTAGAAAGCCAGTTGGAGTGGGACTTCGAAAGTAGACTCGCCTCGAGAGGACATCGGAGGATTCCACAATCTTATGGAAAAGGCTGATAAGCATTTTGCACTTCCAATGCCATCCAACAAACTGACTGCTTTCTATATGACTTTAAGGAACCATTTTAGAAGTCAGTACGCTCCATGCCACTAGTCGGCTACAGATGGGAGGAGAGTTTAAAGGTAATGCAAAACCCAGCTACAGTCACAGCAGTGCTTCCACACCTGGATAAAAAGTACAAAGCACCTGAAGATGCCCCAGCATGCTTGACTGGTCACCCTCATCTAGATTCAGTGGTAACGCAAGCAGCCCAGAGAAGATCCAAAAATTCCTCTGCACCAATTTTCACACCTCCCGACAGAGAGGGTAGACGATTAGACAATATTGGTAAAAGATTTTCCTCAATGTCTAGTCTCACTATAGAGCGGCTAACTCCCTGGCAGTGTTAGCCAGATATGTTTGGCAAATATGGGCTGACATCACCCCATATCTTGATCAGTTGCCGGAGAACATTAAATCCAAGGCTAGAAAGACATTACATGAGGGAGAACGCACATCGGCGGAGATAATAGGTTGTGCAATGGACCACTACTGCGTTTCGTCAGCTTGCAGGGGCTGCTGTCCTCAGAAGACAGGGTTGGCTGAAGGCCACATCGTTCCATCCTGAGGTGCAGAATAAAATACTAGATCTTCCTTTTGATGGTCAAGCGCTGTTCGCAAACATGTTGATGAGGCATTGCAGTGGATTAAATCAGATACTGAGACTACAAAATCTTTGGGAACACTCCAATTTCGTAAGCCTTCCTTTCGAACCAGGAGAGGTCATGGAATGCTTTCATATATGGGAGGCTACCAGCAATTCAAATTTCCGTCATTTGCATCCTCTTCCCAGCAATTTCGACAGCAGTACACCCAGAGACAACTTCCGCAAGTGGCGTACTGTAGGTCTACCACCAGAGGAAGCTCAGCTTGTCCAACTAAAGACTCCGCTCACGAGCATGATGTGTCCAGTTCTTCGGCTGCCCCAACCACCTGCCCCCAAATCTAGGCCACCAGCAATGGCAAACCATAACATCATACAAGTGGGTCTTACAGCTGGTAAAGTGTGGACACACACTGGAGTTTGTCCAAATGCCTCCTTCCAATCCTCCTTGCAAAACTTCACCAAAGTATCTACAACAGCTCAAGAGAGAGAGATCAACAAAATGCTCCACAAGGGGGCAATAGAAACGATGCCTCCATCACAGCAAGGAAAAGGATTCTACTCCCGATTCTTCCTCATTCGCAAAAAGTGGAAGGATTGGAGACCAATCCTCGATCTCAGAGAATTAAACACCTATTTGAGAAAACAGACGTTCCGCATAATCACCCTACAGGACCTCTGTCTTCGGTTGAACAAGGGAGACTTTATGTCTACCCTAGACCTGAAGGACGCGTATTTCCACATCCCAATTCACCCAGCCCAAAGACAGTACCTAAGATTCATGATAGTCGGAAGCCATTTTCAGTTTCGAGTCCTTCCATTTGGTCTAAAATCAGCTTCCAGGATATTCATGAAGTGCCTGGCTCCTACTTCAGCCTTTCCCAGGAGAAGAAAACATCAAGTATTCCTATACTTAGATGCCTAGCTGATAAAAGCAGACACCTTATCAGCAGCATGCAGGTCAACAATAAAGTGCTTTGCCTTACTCAACAGCCTAGGTCTGACTATAAACTGGGAGAAATTCAAACCACAGCCATCACGCACGATAACTTTTCTGGGGGCAAACCTGGACACTCAATCCACCATGGCCTGCCCCACTGTAGAAAGACAACAAAAACTGCTATCTCTGGCAAAGTCAATACAAAGAAAAGAATACGTTTCAGTACACATTTACAAATCCTTATTGGGGATGATGTCTTCATGCATACCTCTAGTTCCTCTCTGCAGACTCAAAATGCGCCCCCTGCAAGAACAGCTCAATCTGCAATCGCTCCACGTCTCAGGAAGCTTTGAAGACCGCATCAAAATCACTCCGGCTAGCACCAAGGCTCTGATGTGGTGGTCTCAGAAACATCATCTTTCCTTCAGTCTTTCTTTTCTTCATCGCCCAGCCCCATAGATAATCACCACAGATGCCTCTGTGGGGGGGTTGGTGAGCGGTTTGACCTGCAGATAAGTGTCAAATGACCACTGGTGTTAAAAACAATGCATATCAATCTACTAGAGCTGAAAGCAGGCTGCTTAGCCTTGCAGACTTTCCTCCTGGAGATAGCCGATTCAGGAGTGGTTATAAGAACAGACAATACCACTACAATGCATTACATCAACAAGCAGGGAGGCACAAGATCTCTTCTTCTCTCCAAGGAAGTGCAGGACATTTGGAGTTGGGCTGTACAGCATGGCATATTCCTAACAGCAGGTCACCTTCCAGGCATCCAGAACAAGGTAGCCGACTCGCTTAGCAGACTAAAATCAGTCTGTCATGAATGGGAACTAGACCAGTCCACAGTCAACCACATATTTTCCCAGTAGGGATCACCCAACCTCGACCTTTTTGCCAACCGGTCAAACATCAAATGCCAATACTACGCAAGCTGGCATCACCAGAGGGGATCATGGGGGAATGCGTTTTCCATAGCAAGGTCAGGACTCTTTGCCTATGCTTTTCCGCCCATTCCCTTGATCCCGAGAGTCCTAACAAAAATGAAGCGTGAACCAGGCACACTAATATTAATAGCCCCATACTGGCCTCGCCAGCATTGGTTCACGGAGCTTCTTCTCCTGTCCGTGAAGCCTCGCATCCCACTAAGAATATCTCCACATCTGCTAACAGTGAACAGCAGACAAGTCTTACATCCGAATCCTCAATCAATGCAGTTATCAGCATTGCTCCTGACCACCTTGAGCTTGCACAACTAAACATTCTGCAAGAGTGCAGAGATATACTGTCCAAGGCCAGAGCAATTAGCACCAACAAGACTTATTCATGTAAGTGGAGGAGATTTTGTTTGTTGTGCCAACAACAAATTGATCCTCTTTCCTACTAACCGGAACAAATATTCCCTTATTTGGTACATTTAGCGCACACAGGTCTTGCCCATTCCTCCGTAAAGGTTCATCTGGCGGTGATTACATCTTATAGGCGGTCAGACTCTTCACCTTCGTTATGGCACTCTAGATTGATTAGACAATTTCTAAAAGGGCTTTTCAGAGTTTTGCCACCCTTCAGACCTCCTCCTCCCTCCTGGAATTTAAACATTGTTCTTGCGCAACTCATGAAGCAGCCATTTGAACCAATACATAGAGCTCCTATGAAATTCCTGTCCTAGAAAGTGGCTCTTCTTATTGTTCTCACATCAGCCAGGCGTGTCAGTGAGATACAAGCACTATCCATACAGGATCCGTTTTTACAGATTAAACAAGATAGAATAATCTTGCACACAAACCCACTTTTCATTCCAAAAGTCCCCTCAGACTTTCAGTTAAATGAGCCCTTAGTTTTCAGGACATTCTTTCCAAATCCTACAACTCCAGCGGAGAAGGCATTACATTCTTTAGACATTAAAAGATGCATTAAATTCTATCTGGACAGGACCAAAGCATTTCACAAAACCAACCAACTATTTGTGCCTTTCAGCACATCCAGACGGGGCCAGCCGCTCTCTAAACAGAGCATTGTTAGATGGATTTCTTCAGCAATCCGATATTGCCAATAGGCAGCGGGCAGACCACTGCAAACCTCTGTCCGTGCACATTAAACGCAGGCAGATTCCTCATCAGCGGCACTGTTTGAAGGTGTACTGCTCCAGCACAATTGTAGGGCAGCAACTTGGAAAAGCTGCCATACTTTTACCAGACATTTCTGCTTGGATGCATTATCTCAAGGAGAAGTAGCGGTGGGCCAAGCAGTCCTCAGAAATCTTTTACAGTGAAGGTGAGCGATATCTTTTATCTCACCATCCTGATTTCAGGTATGCACATTGCCTACAAAAAAGAGGTTTGAAGTACATGGTGAATTTTAATTAAAGTTTAGCCTATAAGGTTTCGAATTTTATATTATGTATTTGTTTATTTAACCGTGCATTTAATGTATATATTGAACAGACAGATGGGTAAGACAATGTGCATCAATACTGCTTACTACTCTGATTTAAGCACGTGAATCTGTGAAAGTTCCAATACTGGAGTAAGAAAATTAGTTACCTTTAAATTTGGTTCTCCAGGATTGGGGTATCTTTCATAGATTCACATGCTTGAATCATTCCCCGCACGTCGTGTGTAAGGGAGTCTCCCTGAACTCTGCTCAGTTTACCTTTTTCCTCAGGAGTTTTTTCCAGATATTGTGTTTATACATCATCTGCTGTACTTTCTACAACATGCCTGCAGCAAAGAAGGGTTTATTTCGACCTTGCAGCACCTGTGGTAAGCTAAAGCTTCACTGTGAGGACCCTCACAAGGACTGCATCTACTGTCTTCACCCAGAGCATAAGGTGAAGGTCTGCAAGATTTGTAGAACCTTTCCCAGCAAGACTCTGAGAGACAGAGAAGCCAGGGTCCTTCTTTGGCTTCAGAAATGTAAAATGTAGGAGGTTGGTTCTGTATATACTATCTCAAAGTAAGAGATAGTGTGCACAGGGTTCCCCTTAGAGGTAAGATAGTGGCAAAATTAGATCATTCGAATGCTCTATTTTGTGGTAGTGTGGTCGAGCAGTAGGCTTATCAGAGGGTAGTGTTAAGCATTTGTTGTAAACACACAGGTAATAAATGAGGAACACACACTCAAAGACTTAACTCCAGGCCAATAGTTTTTATATAGAAAAATATATTTTCTTAATTTATTTTTAGAACCACAAGTTCAAGATTTGAAGTAAATACATAAAATGCAAGGTACTCCACACAGGTAAGTTAGGAACTTTGAATTAGAGCAATAACATATACAGTTTTTGTTAAAATGGCAACAAGCTATTTGAAAAGTGGACACAGTGCAAAAATCAACAGTTCCTGGGGGAGGTAAGTAATGGTTAGTTTTTCAGGTAAGTAAGACACTTACAAGTCTATGTTCCTGGGCATAGGCAGCCCACCGTTGGGGGTTCAAGGCAACCCCAAAGTTACCACACCAGCAGCTCAGGGCTGGTCAGGTGCAGTGGTCAAAGAGGTGCCCAAAACACATAGGCGCCTATGAAGAAAGGGGTGCTCCCGTTCCAGTCTGCCTACAGGTAAGTACCTGCGTCTTCTGAGGGCAGACCAGGGGTTTTTGTAGAGCACTGGGGGGACACAAGTAGGCACACCCTCAGCGGCACAGGGGCGACTGGGTGCAGTGTGCAAAGCAGGCGTCGGGTTTTGTATAGGATTCATTGGATGGACCCGGGGGTCACTCTAGCAGTGCAGGCAGGGCACAAGGGGGCTTCTCGGGCCAGCCACCAACTGGGCTAGGCAGAGGGTCGCCTAGGGGTCACTGCTGCACTGAGGTTTGGGTCCTTCTGGTCCTGGGGGCTGCGGGTGCAGTGCTGGGTCCAGTCGTCGGGTTCCTTGTTACAGGCAGTTGTGGTCAGGGTGAGCCTCTGGATACTCTCTGCATGCGTCGCTGTGGGGGCACCGGGGGTCGTCTCGGGCTACTCACGAGGTCGCAGTCGCCTGGGAGTCCTCCCTGTGGTGTTGGTTCTCTGGAGCTCGAGCCGGGGGCGTCGGGCGCAGAGGGTGAAGTCCCACACTTCCGGCGGGAAGAGTGAAGTCCTTAGAAGTTGCAAGAAAATTGCAAAGCTGTTGCTTGTTGTTGAGCAGAGCTGCTGGTCACAGGAGTTTCTTGGTCCTTAGGCTTCAGAGGTCGCTGGTCTCTGTTGGATGCGTCACTGTTGCTGTTTTCCGAGTCAGGAGACAGGCCGGTAGTGCTGGGGTCAAAGCAGTTGTTGTCTTCCGTCGTCTCTGCAGGGCTTTCAGGTCAGCAGTCCTTCTTCTTGTTTCAGATTGCAAGAATCTGATTTCCTGGGTTCTTGGGTGCCCCTAAATACTAAATTTAGGGGGGTATTTAGGTCTGGCTACTATCCCGGAGGGCGGCTACACCCTCTTTGTGCCTCCTCCCTGAGGGGAGGGGGGCACATCCCTAATCCTATTGGGGGAATCCTCCAAACATAAGATGGAGGATTTCTAAAGGCAGGGGTCACCTCTGCTCAGGAAACCTTAGGGGCTGTCCTGACTGGTGGGTGACACCTCCTTGTTTTTCTCATTATCTCCTCCAGCCTTTCCGCCAAAAGTTGGGGCCGTGGCCGGATGGGCGGGCATATCCACTAGCTGGGATGCCCTGTGGCGCTGTAACAAAAGGGGTGAACCTTTGAGGCTCACCGCCAGGTGTTACAGTTACTGCAGGGGGAGGTGAGAAGCATCTCCACCCAGTACAGGCTTTGTTCCTGGCCACAGAGTGACAAAGGCACTCTCCCCACGGGGCCAGCAACTCGTCTGGTTGTGGCAGGCTAGCAGAAACTGGTCAGCCTAACACTAGAAGTCGGATTGGTATTCAGGGGACATCTCTGAGATGCCCTCTGGGTGCTTTGTACGATAACTTCCACACTGGCATCAGTGTGCATTTATTGTGCTGAGAAGTTTGATACCAAACTTCCCAGATTTCAGTGTAGCCTTAATGGAACTGTAGAGTTTGTGTTTGACAAACTCCCAGACCATATACTCTTATGGCTACCCTGCACTTACAATGTCTAAGGTTTTGCTTAGACACTGTAGGGATATAGTGCTCATGCACATATGTCCTCACCTGTAGTATAGTGCACCCTGCCTTAGGGCTGTAAGGCCTGCTAGAGAGGTGACTTACCTATGCCACAAGCATTGTGAGGTTGGCATGGCACTCTGAGGGGTGTGCCATGTCGACTTAGTAATTTTCTCCCCACCAGCACACACAAGCTGTGAGGCAGTGTGCATGTGCTGAGTGAGGGGTCCCCAGGGTGGCATAAGACATGCTGTAGCCCTTAGAGACCTTCCCTGGCATCAGGGCCCTTGGTACCAGGGGTACCATTTACAAGGGACTTATCTGGGTGCCAGGGCTGTGCCATTTGTGGAAGCAAAGATACAGTTTAGGGAATGAACACTGGTGCTGGGGCCTGGTTAGCAGGGTCCCAGCACACTTTCAGTCATAACTTGGCATCAGCAAAAGGCAAAAAGTCAGGGGGTAACCATGCCAAGGAGGTATTTCCTTACAAGGATGAATACGAGCAACAGTACCAATCTTATTATTCTTATCAGTGACAATATTATGAGCCTTTACAGCAGCCAGGAGACACTGTCCAAATGCCTGCTTCTCTGATTCAAGATTTGCAGTCTATGTTGCAGGACTATAAGAGGAGGTTCCCAACTGCAGCTGAGACGCAGCCGCCTCTCCCTTCCTCTCCTGTTACACCAAGGTGTATACTTCCACCTCCAGCAACTCCCAGGCTTACACCACAGTCTACAATAGCCGCTCCTCTTAGAGATGGCATCTCTTCTTCAGAGGATGAAAATGAAGGAGAGATTGCAACACCCAAGCATCCAAACGATGAATGGGATGATTATTTAGCTCCCACTTCATCGCCACTACCTCTTCGTCCATCAGATTCTCCACCAGAGGATATAGGAGGTTTTCATAATTTAATGGATAGGGCGGCCACACGGTTTCATTTACCAACCTCTGTTTGACAGTTGGAATGCTTCCTCCAGGACTTCAAGGAACCGGCAAGAAACTCGGTGAGGGCAATTCCAGTCATAGATTTTATTTGGAGTCAAGGCATTAAAATCATGGAGAATCCAGCTACTGTTCCATCGGTTCCACAAAAGCTGGATTCAAAATACAAGGCGACACAGGACTCTCCAGCGTGTTTAACAGGGCATCCTAAATCAGACCCGGTCGTTTCCCAAGCCGTCCAACGGCGTTCTAAGAATCCGTTGTCGCCTATATCTACTCCTCCAGATAAAGAGGGCAGGCGCCTAGTCAACGTGGGCAAGAGATTCTTGGTCATGTCGGCTATAACTGTCCGTGCATCCAACTCTTTAATGATTTTGGGTCGCAATGATCGCCCGATGTGATCTGAAAGGAATGCTTTCTTGGAGCTCATTCCTGAGAACAAGCAACCTGAGGCAATTCTGCAGGAAGAAGAACGTATCTCAGAAGAGATCATAGACTGCGCCCTAGACATGACCTCCACAGGTTTCCGTCAGCTGGCAGGAGCAGCAGTTCTGTCCCGCCAGGGATGGTTGAAAGCAACATCTTTCAGGCCAGAGGTTCAGTTGAGGAGATTAGATATGCCCTATCATGGAGAGTCTCTCTTCGGCAAACATATAGATGAGGCCCTACAGACCATTAAATCTGACAAGGACAATGCTTGTTCTCTGGCTACCTTGTAGTATAGGAAACAGCCCGTTCGGTGGCATGTGTAGCTGCAGATACACATGTTGTGCATAGTCCGCCGTCTGGTGTTGGGTCGGAGTGTTACAAGTTGTTTTTCTTCGAAGAAGTCTTTTCGAGTCCCGAGACCGAGGGACTCCTCCTCCTTTGTTCCATTGCGCATGGGCGTCGACTCCATGTTAGATTGTTTTTTTTTCCGCCATCGGGTTCGGACGTGTTCCTTTTCGCTCCGGGTTTCGGGACGGGAAGATAGTCTTAACTTCGGAAAACTACGTCGGTATTGTTTCGCTCGGTATCGGGTAAGAATAGAATCGACACCGAATCGTGAAGAGCTCCGGTAGCCCTTCGGGGTAATTTCGATCCCCCGTCGGGGCCTGGTCGGCCTGACCGCGTGTAACTTCGACACTGATGGAACGGACCCCGTTCCGATTCTGTCCTAAATGCCACAATAAATATCCATATACAGACCAACATTTGGTCTGTAACTTGTGCCTGTCGCCCGAGCACAAGGAAGAAACGTGTGAGGCCTGTCGTGCGTTTCGGTCCCGAAAAACGCTCCGTGACCGGCGAGCCAGAAGATTGCAGATGGCGTCCACGCCGACAGGACACCGAGAGTTCGAGGGACAAGGAGAAGAAGAGGAAGCCTTCTCCATCCATGAATCGGACTCGGAGGAATTCGACGTCGAAGAAACCGTGAGTAAGACGTCGAAGCAAGCACCACACAAGAAAACAGACAAGGCTCAGGGGACGCCACTGCCAACAGGCCATGGCTCAACCCATAAAGTAGGTGACCGTCCATCGGCACCGAAAAAGGCCGAACTGGTGCCGAGATCGTCCGACTCGGGTCGAGACACAGGCACGCAGCAATCTCGGGACCGAGAAAGTGCTGCCGAAAAAGATCGACGCCGAGACAGCGGAACCGAAGCTGCTCGACGCAGAGACAGCGGCACCGAGGAAGATCGATGCCGAGAAAGCTCGACGCCGAAAAAGAAAAAATTCTCCTCGGAGCCGAAAACAAGCAGAGACAAAGTTTCGGTGCCAAAACGACCAGCAACCGAACCAACTGCCAGCTCATATACAGAGGAACAATCACTGTCCTCTCAAATGCGCAAACACAGATTTGAAGAAGCGTTACAGACCACTGATGTAGACCACACACAAAAGCGGATCTTCATACAAAGTGGGACAGGGAAGATCAGCACTCTTCCCCCAATCAGGAGAAAAAGGAGACTCGAGTTCCAAACACAAGAACAAACACCACAAAAAATGGTGAAGAAGGTAACTCCGCCACCCTCTCCTCCACCTGTAACTCACACATCACCGGCACAGACTCCGTCACATTCACCGGCTCATACCACCATGAGCCAAGACGACCAGGACGCTTGGGACCCATACGACGCCCCAGTATCAGACAATAGTCCTGAGTCGTACCCTACCAAGCCCTCACCACCTGAGGACAGCACAGCGTATGCACAAGTGGTAGCTAGGGCAGCAGAATTCCATAACGTGTCGTTACACGCAAAACCTGTCGAGGATGACTTCCTTTTCAACACCCTCTCCTCCACCCATAGCTCCTACCAAAGCCTACCTATGCTTCCAGGAATGCTAAGGCACGCAAAGCAGATCTTCAAAGAACCTGTCAAAAGTAGAGCGATTACTCCAAGGGTGGAGAAAAAATATAAAGCACCGCCCACGGACCCTGCTTTTATCACCTCACAACTGCCACCAGATTCAGTCGTGGTAGGGGCAGCTTGCAAGAGAGCCAACTCGCACACATCAGGCGATGCACCACCTCCAGATAAAGAGAGCCGCAAGTTCGACGCAGCTGGGAAAAGGGTCGCAGTACAAGCTGCAAACCAGTGGCGCATCGCGAACTCTCAGGCGCTCCTAGCGCGATATGATAGAGCCCATTGGGACGAGATGCAGCATCTCATCGAGCATCTACCCAAAGAATTTCAAAAACGGGCAAAACAAGTGGTTGAGGAGGGACAAAACATCTCCAATAACCAAATACGCTCCTCTATGGACGCAGCGGACACAGCGGCAAGAACAATAAATACCGCAGTAACCATAAGAAGGCACGCATGGTTGCGCACATCTGGCTTTAAACCGGAAATACAGCAAGCGGTGCTCAATATGCCGTTCAATGAACAACAATTGTTTGGACCCGAAGTGGACACGGCAATTGAGAAATTGAAAAAGGACACGGACACAGCCAAGGCCATGGGCGCACTCTATTCCCCGCAGGGCAGAGGCACTTTCGGCACCTTCCGCAAAACAACCTTCAGAGGGGGGTTTCAGGGTGAAGCCACACAAGCCAGCACCTCACAATCTACACCGTCTACCTACCAGGGACAGTACCAAAGGGGAGGCTTTCGGGGCCAGTATAGAGGAGGACAATTCCCTAGAAACCGGGGAAAATTTCAAAGTACAAAAACCCCTGCAACCAAACAGTGACTCACAAGTCACTCAACCCCTTCACAACACCAGTGGGGGGAAGACTAAGTCAGTTTTACAAATCTTGGGAGGAGATAACAACAGACACTTGGGTCTTAGCAATTATCCGACATGGTTATTGCATAGAATTTCTCCAACTCCCTCCAAATGTCCCACCAAAAACACAGAATATGTCAAAACAGCATTTAGACCTTCTAGAACTAGAAGTTCAAGCATTACTGCTAAAGGACGCAATAGAATTGGTACCATGTACACAAATAAACACAGGAGTTTACTCACTGTACTTTCTAATACCAAAAAAGGACAAAACACTGAGACCAATCCTAGATCTCAGAACACTAAACACCTACATCAAATCAGAACACTTTCACATGGTCACGCTACAAGACGTGTTACCACTGCTAAAGCAACAACGCTACATGACAACCTTAGATCTAAAGGACGCATATTTCCATATACCGATACATCCCTCGCACAGGAAATACCTAAGGTTCGTATTCAAGGGAATACATTACGAATTCAAAGTGTTGCCGTTCGGTATCACAACCGCACCAAGAGTATTTACAAAATGCCTAGCAGTAGTAGCTGCACACATCAGAAGGCAGCATATACACGTATTCCCGTACCTAGACGATTGGCTAATCAAGACCAACTCCCTCACAAAGTGTTAACACCACACAGATTATGTCATACAAACCCTCTACAAACTCGGTTTCTCCATCAACTATACAAAATCTCACATTCTGCCGTGCAAAACACAGCAATACTTAGGAGCGACAATCAACACAACAAAGGGAATAGCCACTCCAAGTCCACAAAGGGTTCAACATTTTCACAAGGTTATACAAGCCATGTATCCAACACAAAAGATACAGGCAAAGACGGTATTAAAACTCCTAGGCATGATGTCCTCATGCATAGCCATTGTCCCAAACGCAAGACTGCACATGAGGCCCTTACAACAGTGCCTAGCATCACAGTGGTCACATGCACAGGGTCACCTTCTAGATCTGGTGTTGATAGACCGCCAAACATACATCTCGCTTCTATGGTGGAACAGTATAAATTTAAACAAAGGGTGGCCTTTCCAAGACCCAGTGCCACAATACGTGATAACAACAGATGCTTCCATGACAGGGTGGGAAGCACCTCAATCAACACAGCATCCAAGGACAATGGGACATACATCAAACAAAGCTGCATATAAATCACCTCGAATTGTTAGCAGTATTCCTAGCATTGAAAGCATTTCAACCCATCATAACCCACAAATACATTCTTGTCAAAACAGACAACATGACAACAATGTATTATCTAAACAAACGGGGGAACACACTCGACACAGCTGTGCCTCCTGGCACAAAAGATATGGCAATGGGCAATTCACAACCACATTCGCCTAATAGCACAATTTATTCCAGGGATCCAAAATCAACTAGCAGACAATCTCTCTCGAGATCACCAACAGGTCCACGAATGGGAGATTCACCCCCAAATTCTAAACACTTACTTCAAAATTTGGGGGACACCTCAAATAGACCTATTTGCAACAAAGGAGAACGCAAAATGCCAAAACTTCGCATCCAGGTACCCACACAGGCAGTCTCAAGGCAATGCTCTATGGATGAACTGGTCAGGGATATTTGCGTACGCTTTTCCCCCTCTCCCTCTCCTTCCATATCTAGTAAACAAATTGAGTCAAAACAAACTCAAACTCATACTAATAGCACCAACATGGGCAAGACAACCTTGGTACACAACACTACTAGACCTGTCAGTAGTACCCCATGTCAGGTTGCCCAACAGACCAGATCTGTTAACACAACACAAACAACAGATCAGGCATCCAAACCCAGCATCGCTGAATCTAGCAATCTGGCTCCTGAGATCCTAGAATTCGGACATTTAAACCTCAGCCAAGAATGTATGGAAGTCATAAAACAAGCTAGAAGACCATCCACTAGACACTGCTATGCAAGCAAATGGAAAAGATTTGTTTGCTACTGCCATAATAATCAAGTTAAACCATTACATGCATCTCCAAAGGATGTAGTGGGATACTTGCTACATTTACAAAAATCAAATCTAGCCTCCTCTTCCATAAAGATACACCTCGCAGCAATATCTGCATACCTGCAAATTACCCATTCAACTTCACTATTTAGGATACCTGTCATTAAAGCATTTATGGAAGGCCTGAAAAGAATTATACCACCAAGAACACCACCTGTTCCTTCATGGAACCTCAACATCGTCTTAACAAGACTCATGGGCCCACCTTTTGAACCCATGCACTCTTGCGAAATGCAATTCTTAACGTGGAAGGTTGCATTTCTCATTGCCATCACATCTCTAAGAAGAGTAAGTGAAATTCAGGCGTTTACTATACAAGAACCTTTTATTCAAATACACAAAAATAAGGTAGTCCTAAGAACCAATCCAAAATTTTTACCAAAAGTTATTTCACCGTTCCACTTAAATCAAACGGTAGAACTACCAGTGTTCTTCCCACAGCCAGACTCAGTAGCTGAAAGGGCACTACATACATTAGACATCAGAAGAGCACTAATGTACTACATTGACAGAACAAAAGAAATTAGGAAAACAAAACAACTGTTTATTGCATTTCAAAAACCTCATACAGGAAACCCAATATCAAAACAGGGTATAGCCAGATGGATAGTTAAGTGCATCCAAACCTGCTACCTTAAAGCAAAGAGAGAACTGCCCATTACACCAAGGGCACATTCAACCAGAAAGAACGGCGCTACCATGGCCTTCCTAGGAAACATTCCAATGAACGAGATATGTAAGGCAGCCACATGGTCTACGCCTCACACATTTACTAAGCACTACTGTATACATGTGCTATCCGCACAACAAGCCACAGTAGGTCAAGCCGTACTAAGAACTTTATTTCAGACTACTTCCACTCCTACAGGCTGAGCCACCGCTTTTGGGGAGATAACTGCTTACTAGTCTATGCACAACATGTGTATCTGCAGCTACACATGCCACCGAACGGAAAATGTCACTTACCCAGTGTACATCTATTCGTGGCATTAGTCGCTGCAGATTCACATGTGCCCACCCGCCTCCCCGGGAGCCTGTAGCCGTTTGGAAGTTATCTTCAACATTTGTACATTTGTAAATATATTACTTAAACCTTAGTTGGTACATACTTATTCATTCCATTGCATGGGCAGTATTACTAACATACACAACTCCTACCTCACCCTCTGCGGGGAAAACAATCTAAGATGGAGTCGACGCCCATGCGCAATGGAACAAAGGAGGAGGAGTCCCTCGGTCTCGGGACTCGAAAAGACTTCTTCAAAGAAAAACAACTTGTAACACTCCGACCCAACACCAGACGGCGGACTATGCACAACATGTGAATCTGCAGCGACTAATGCCAAGAACAGATGTACACTGGGTAAGTGACATTTTCCTTTCGGGGAACAAGAGGTAGGGGTATCTCTGTTTCGTGGCTTCTACCATAGGCAGTACCAGCAGCCCCAATATAGACCTGCCTATCAACAGACTTGCAGGCAACCATCCATGGCCTCCTACTCCAGACAAGGTGGGAGAAGGAAACAGAGCTCTCAAACCCGGTATCAACCCCGCAAACAATGATCATTGTCGGGCACCGGCTACGCTTCCACAGTTTCCACAACTCCATCAGGTGGGAGCGAACATCTCAAACTACCTTCAGAATTGGAAAGACATAACATCGGACAAATGGATGCTGGATATAGTGGCTCAAAGTCATACGCTAGAGTTTATACAAAAACCTCCACACCGTCCACCAGCAAAATTGCATCCACTTCATCCTCACTTGCTGCAACAAGAGGTTTTCCTAATTCTCACCAAAAGGGCGATAGAGGAGGTACCTGTGCACCATAGGGGACTAGGATTCTACTCCAGGTTCTTTCTAATAAGGAAAAATTCTGGGGAATGGAGACCAATCCCAGACCTCAGAAAATTAAACAAGTTTCCAAAGAAACAATCCTTTCGTATGATCACACTGTTGGATATCCTGCACCTGCTCAACACTGGAGATTACATGACATCTCCAGGATGCCTATTTCCATATACTGATACATGTAAAGCATCGCAAATATCTCCACTTCACTGTGGCCGTTGCCCATTATCAATTCAAGGTCCTTCCATTTGGATGAAAGTCAGCGCCAAGAATCTTCACAAAAGGTCTTGCTCCGATAGCAGCTTTCCTCCGCAACGGGGTTTTCTGGTCTTTCCATCTCTAGACGACTGGCTGATAAAAGCTCCTACATCACAGCTGGCCTTGAAAGCTACTATCGCCTGCCTAGGACTATTTCACAAACTAGGTCTAACAGTGAACGTCCAAAAATCGTCCACACTACCAACTCACAAGATAGTCTTTTTAGGTGTGGAACTCGACACCATCAAGAGCAAGGCTTATTTCCCAAGGGCGCGACAACAAAAAGTGGCCAACATGGCTATCAAGGTCGCAAGAAGAAGGTCTGTTTAAGTTTGGACGTTCAAGTCACTCCTAGGCATTCATTCATTCATTCATTGATCATCCTAGTCTATCTAGCATGGTTGAAATGAGACCATTACAGGAGGAATTGCAGCTACAATGGACTCAATCTCAAGGATCCTTCAAGGATTCAATTAATATTACACCGAAGATGGTCGAGACTCTGTGGTGGTGGTCCCAGACCAACATCTCTCTCAGGGATTGACCTTTCTGACTCCAATGACAGATTTAATTATCACAACAGACGCTTCATTGGAGGGCTGGGGAGATCATCTGCAAGACGTGCATTCAAGGGAAATGGTCGATTGTGCAGAGAAAACTGCATTTAAATCTTCACATTTTCTCACACTTAAATCGTTCCTTCCGCGGATTGCAGGATCCTCGGTGTTGGTCCGCACGAACAACACTAAAAGCATGTTCTACATCAACAAACAGGGAGGAGCAAGATCTCTTTCCCTCTCAAGGGTAGCTCAATCTCTGTGGGAATGGCTCACACTTCACAAGATTCGTCTGAGAGTGGAACAGCTGCCAGGTGCCAACAACGCCCTAGCGGACTCTCAGCAAGACGGACGACAACTGCCACGAATGGGAACTTGATCAGAGGGAGCTAGACAGCATCTTTCTGTGCTAGGGACGTCCAACCCTGGATCTGTTTGCCACCAATCAAAACACCAAATGCCAATTTTACGTTAGTCGGTACCTGCTCCCATGGTCATTGGGGAATGCCCTTTCGATGCAATGGTCCGGGATCATTGCATATGCTTTTCCGCCCTTCCCATTGATTCCCAGGCTTCTGAAGAAGGTGCAATCAGAGGGTTGCAAGCTAATACTCATAGCACCCAAGTGGCCCAGACAGTACTGGTACACAGAACTCCTTCTCCTATCAGTGGCCAATCCCTTATGTCTTCACAGCAAGCACGACCTTCTTACGAAGAGTCAAGGCCAGATGTTCCATCCAGATCAGCATCTCTCCAACTGCACGCATGGCTCCTGAATTCCATGAGTTTCAGGGCATGAGCATCAACGAAGAATGCAAAGTAATTTTGTCTAAGGCACAGGCTGACAGTACAAACAAGCCTTACAGGCTCAAATGGAAGAGGTTTTGTATCTGGTGCCATCAAAAAATTTGCATCTCTTAAAAGTCTTGCCAGAGCAAATTATATCATACCTTCTCATTCTGTCAAAGGCTGGGCTTGGTCATGCATCTGTTAAGTCCATTTGGCTGCTATATCAACACACCGGGTGACACTGCTATTTCACTTAGAGTTTTGCTGGAAGTGACTGCACTTGCCCAGTTTCTTAACGAAGCCCTCCGTTTTACTTTTGCTTACTGAATTTGGCTATTCTTCCAATATGGCTGCCGTTCTGCTACCCTTTACCAAGTGATCCGAGACTTTTTTCTATAGTGCGTAGTCCGTCTTCAGTGTTTATAGCAACTGAAGGGTATTTATTTTTCGTGAAACCACTGCACGAGCCTACGTACATTCAGTAGATACCGGACGACTTCACGACTTCTTGACTCGACGACCGGACCGGGTGAGCATTCCCTTACCTTTTTATCCCCTGAGGAGCACCCACGCCGTTTGATTTCGGCCCGTCTCACTCATTTAGACCGGCATCCAATACAGATGGTTCTTTCCCCCGATATGTATGGCACAATGTTCGCTTTTTAAGCGCATAGGACTGGGGGGGGGTAGTGCTGTTATTTTGATTCTAGGTTGGGTTTTACATAGTTTTGGGAATATTGAATCAATTTGCCTGGACCTCTTGCCTCACGCTGTGTATTTTTCACAGAGTGCCTTAAATGGTGCAGTTTGGGTTTTAGACTTCTGTCACCGCCATGCAAGTAACATCTATGGATGTTTGTTTAACAGGTTAATTCCGCTTTCTGTTTTTCTCCCCATTGTTACGAAGTGGGTCAGGGCCCAAATATCTGTTGCGTTCTTACTCCAACTCATATACTTCACAAGGTTGAGATACGATCTCTATTACAGTCTTTTTGCAGGTAGCCTATTACTCATTTGCTGGACTATTTTAACTATTGATCACTAACTCTCCTTTTAAGGAGCTTTACACGTGTAGTGACCCCCGGTTTGCTTTACAGATCCTTACCCAATACCGTTTTTGGATGCTTACCAGTCCTACACACCAGACGAGGAGGTCTAGGTAGAGTCATTCTCTTTTCATTTTCTCAATCACCTTACTAACTGCTCTTAACACACTTGACGTTAGACACATTGATTTGATCACCGTTATTTGGCCTGTCAGTAGTTTCTGGTGTCTCGGGTCCATATCATCAGGTTTGGGCACATTCTTTAACAATACTTTTTCTTCATCTTTGGCCTTTTCTGTCTGCTTTTATAATAATTTTTTGCACTTAGGGTGTCTTTTCAACTGAATTCAATTGGCATGGTATCGGTATTTGTTCTTGCCATGTCCACACTACTATTTTTTCTTTCTTCTCTTCGCTCACGTTGGTCGTATATTTTGGGTGATGCAATTACACTTTGCGTCTTGTTACCTCACATCTGGTCGAATGATTGTGCTGATGTGATGTTTAAGTTGATGGGTGTAATTACATGCAAATATGTTATATGTCTGTTTTGCAGCCTTGAAAAAGTCACCTGTGTGACGAAACACGTGTTGGCTGTTCTTGATGAACACTTTGTCTATATGAAGTAACCTGTCTCTCCAATTAAAGAAACCTTCTTCAACGAACTTGGGATATCTACGCATGTCTCTTCTTCCACATCATACTTACCAGGGACACTAGTCCATGTTATTTGATCGTGTTGTACCTTTGTGTGCTGTGGTCTTACATTGCTCATGGCTGCTATATCATCTTATAGACGCTCTGCGGATATGCTCTCCCTTGGTTCATCCAGACTAATCAAACAGTTTATGAAGGGTCTGTTTCGCACTCTCCCTCCTGTGCGACCACCTCAGCCCCAATTCACATGCGACCCACCCTCCTCTCCTTTTGAGGCTCACATTTCCTTTCCATTACACACTCTTCACTCTAGTGCTAGAAATTCTGAGGGAATGAGCCTCTTTGGGGAATATTCTAGAGGGTGCTGGAGCCTGATTGGTCATGATTCAAGTTTGGTTCTTTTTACAAAAGGACATGGGTAGGCTATATGTGTGAATTTGCTAGCATTGTAGCCTATGAACATTTTTACTTACTGCTCTTATAGCATACTGTGGGACTCTCACTTCGACGAAGGAGATGATTCAAGCATGTGAATTTATGAAAGATACCAATTACTGGATAACTGCAGTTAAAGTTAGGTAAGTTTTCATATCCATATATAATTGTTCTGACCCCTTTTTTTACTCTAAGATGAAAAATTGGCCCATTGTAGCCTACTCCTTTAGGCTGCATACTATGTTTTTCTCTTAAATGACTCTACAGGCCTTTCCGAAAAAAGGTGAACATTACACTTAAGAAGATATTTTGTGAAGAAATTCTCCTGGGTCCCCGCACGTGGGCAGCACTATTCAGTGCTATGCTATTCAGTGGTTATGACTTCAATGGAGATTTCCCTATGAGAGAACTAGAGTTACAGGTAAGAAACTGTTCCTTTCCTATTCATATCCACCACTAAGCCTTTTTTAGGTTCTGGAGTAGCATGCTACTTGACAAAAAGCGGTGATGCCTCATAAGGGGCAGTAAGCGCTATATAAATACAGTTACAATCACAATAAAAAATTGTAGGGGTACGTATACAATCACTCTTTTTCCGCCTTTTCAGTTGAACCTTAAGAATGGCAGGAGATATTTGAAGTGACTGGATGGGACACAAGGTCAATAAGGCCTTGTTTTGATTTACTTTGTCCTTTGGTGATTAAACAGGTAGTGTCCTCTGACTTTTACTGTGATGATCGCTCCTCTGTCTTTGATGCTGGTGCCGGAATCTCCCTCAATGAACATTTTGTGAAACTGATCTCCTGGTGAGTATAAGTCCAAAAATTCTTCTAGGTATTTTCTGGGCTACCAGCAAAGGATGCTCTCTTATAACTCTAATCATCAGGTGTTTCTGTGACATGTTTGTGGGTTTCCTTCCCGTTGCATCTGCTTTAGAATCTAACAGTGCCCACGAGCTAACACTCTGCTCTCCAGGGAGTTTGCATTATACAGGGTAAAGAGCCTTTATCACGAAGGATAAAGAACAAGAGGCCTTTACAACGAAGGCTTTATAACGAAAATCCTTTACAATTAAATTGTTTGCAACAAATATCCATTTACAGAGGATGCCTTTTATAATGAACATCAAGGTTAATGTTAGTATATTACAGGTAAGTAAAAAGCGTGAATTAATATATATATATATATATATATACACACACATACATATAATGGTCATAAATCAGATGCGGTGCACTCAAGCTGACGGTGCTAGTGGTAGGAGGTAGACCAATCCTTCTCAATTTATGATTAAAAGTGTTTAATCCACGCCAACAAACACCTACGCGTTTCAACTCTTCAATCTCCTTTTTTACCTTTGTATAAAATTGAACTACGTGTCCCAGAATGCTTCATTATGAGCTGGCTGTGAGCTAGTATTTAATGCATATTGTAGAAAGACTCACCAACAGTGAACAAGACTCTTCGGAGTTGAAATGCATAGTCGTTTGTTGGCGTGGAGTAAACACTGTTAATTATCAGGAGAAACGGAGTGCAGTATTTTTTCTTGTTTTGGAACTATATATATATATATATATATATATATATCTTTGTGCGTGTGAAATTGTTTACAACATGCCTTTTATAACGAAAATCGAGGTTAATGTAAGTATATTTAAGGTAGGTAAAATGCTTTTAAATATCTATGTGGGTGTGTATATATATTTGTATATATTTAGATAAAACATTTCTCCAGTATTAGGGTATCTTTCATAGACTCACATGCTTTAATCATTCCCTGTCGTCGAAGTGGGAGTCCCGCGGTACATAGAAAGCAATAAATAGATAAAAACCCTTTTTTTTTCTTTCTTTTTTTCATTGTAGTCAATAGGAAAAAACACATTCAGTTTTGTAACTATCAGCCTCATTAGAAAAGGCCCAAACTTCAGCCAATCAGGCAATACCACCCCTTTAGAATCCTCAGCACAGAGGCTCAGTCTCTCAGATTTTCTACCGCACGTCGTGTGTAAGGGAGTCTCCCTGAGCTCTGCTCAGTTTACTTTCTCTTCAAGATATATTCTTCAGCTTTCACTTTTGCGTTTGCTGTAGTACTTCTTCCATCATGTCTACAGCAAGAAAAGGTTTGTTTAGACCTTGTGGTACCTGTGGAAAGCTAAGGCTTCATTGTGAGGACCCTCACAAGGAATGCATATACTGTCTCCATCCAGAGCATAAGGTCAAAGACTGTAAAATCTGCAGGACTTTCCCTAACAAGACTCTCAGAGACAGAGAAGCCAGGCTCCTACTTTGGCTTCAGAAACGAAAAGCCAGAGAAGCTTTTTCTGAGGAGGAAGACAGCGACACATCAGTGGCCTCAAAGAAGAGGAAAAAGTCTGTGGAGAGCTTCTCCCCCAAGAGCAGTAAGTCAGCCAAGAAGCTGCATGCATTTAAGGACAGACCTGAGGAACAGGCTTCAACATCCAGGGAACTTGGTGGTAAGGTTCGTTCAGAGCCATCTACGCCTGCTACCACCTCAAGGAAGCTAAAAAAATCTTTAAGTTCCCTACCACCGTCGACGTCCAGGATATCCACACCGTCGACGAGCGCATCGTCGACGGCAGGTCTTCCTTCATCGACGACAACAGCTACGGCCACGTTTACAGCTCCGTCGTCACCAATGATTGTTACCTCATCTCCTCTGTCATCTACGACTATAACGTCAGTGAGCTTAAAATACCGTCCCTAATCTGCTCACACCTTGAAGATCGCAAAGAAACCGTCGACGGGTAAGAAGATGAAGTCTCTATCGTCGACACATTCATCGACGGGTAAGCTCCGGAGTTTTTCGGCGACGATCCCACCGACAGAGGCAGCGACGGCGCGGCAATCGAGTTTGCCCTCAGAGACGACACACCCGTCGACGGCAGCTTCATCGACATTGGCACCGTCGACGGCAACTCCGTCGATGCTCGCATCGCCGATGACGGCTCCGCTATCGACGGCTCCGTCAACGCATACACCGTCGACGAGAACACCATCGACGAACGTACCGTCGACGGCTCAATTTCCTGATCCTATACCCAAGCATTTTGGAGCATCTCCTTACCTACCTCAGAGGATTCTACCAATAAAAAGCAAGTCTTCTCTCCTACTACCATCCCATACATCACCTAGTAAAGTCACACCAGTACCTCCGCAACATCTCTTTGCTGACGAGGAGGAGGAAGATGATGAATATTCGGATGATGGGTTTTTCCCGGTGGCACGTAGCCCCTCAGAACTCCGTATTAAATGTCAGGAGGAGGATGAAGAGGAAAGTGACCAGCTTTATTTAGATCAGCAGAGGCAGAGTCACCTGCAACCTCAAGAGCAGCAGGAGCAGACAGTCCAGGTGCCTGTTTCTTTGATAGCCAATCTACAGCAAATGATGCAGGACTATTATTCTAGATTTCCTCCACCTGGCTCCTCTACCCCGGTACAACCTCCGCATACGCCAATTTCCACCCCTGTTCGGCCATCGGATTCTACGGAACCTATCCCAGGTCCTTCATCTGGACAGGATGTTGATCCACCTTCGTCAGAGGATGAGCAGGAAGAGGGTGAAATTCAGGACACTGACTCAATCATTCCAGAATGGGATGAATATCAGATTCAAACACCATCTCCTTCTACGCCTCCACCAGTGGACTCTCCACCGCAGGACATTGGTGGTTTTCATAGTGTGATGGAAAGAGCTGCAAAAAGATTTCAACTACCAATAATATCAAAGCAGTCAGACTGTTTCCTATATGACTTCAAAAAAGATACTAGGAAGTCAGTAAGAGCTATACCTATTGTTGACTTCATTTGGGAAGAGGGGCTTAAGGTCATGCAGACGCCATCTTCTATACCAGCAGTATTACCGAGACTTGAAAAGAAATATAAGGCACCAGACAGTTCTCCAGCATGTTTGGTTAGTCACCCTAAACCAGACTCTGTCATATCACAGGCAGCTCAGAGAAGGTCCAGAAATCCATCTTCATCTTTGACTGCCCCCCCAGATAAGGAGGGACGACGGTTGGATTCGATTGGGAAAAAGTTCTCAACGATGGCGGCTACTACGGTGAGAGCAGCAAATTCCTTAGCAATCCTGGGAAGGTACGAACGTCAGATGTGGTCCGATATGTCGCAGTTTATAGATCTATTACTGGAAGATAGAGCGGAAGCGCGCAAAATTTTACAGGAGGGTGAGAAGATCTCGGCTGAGATTATAGACTGCGCCATAGATGTATCGTCTACAGGTTTCCACCAGTTAGCCGGAGCAGCCGTACTCAGGCATCAGGGGTGGCTGAAAGCTACATCGTTTAGACCAGAGGTACAATAGAAGATACTACACATGCCCTATGATCGTGAGCTCTTGTTCAGCAAGCATGTAGATGATGCTTTGCAATCTATTAAAACAGACACCGAGACAGCCAGATCTCTGGGAGCATTACAATACAGAAGACAGCCCTTTCGGGGAGCGAGAGGAAGCTTTTCCTATTGAGGCGGCGCACATCAATACCGTCAATACTCTTCTTATCAGTGACAGTTTCATTCCACCTTTGGCCAGCAACAGCCACATACCTTTCGACAGCAGTCATCCACACATTTCAGACAGCAGGCAAGAGGAAAGTCGACTTATAAAGCCAAAGAGGCAGCAAGGAAACCCTGACCTTCACCAGTTGCCTGCATCCAACCCCTATACCAACACTCTAATAGGGGGAAGAATTTCCAAGTTCCTCCACCAGTGGTCCCAGATTACTTCAGACAGATGGGTGCTCGATATTGTCAACCGAGGAAATACACTAGAATTTAATCAGCCTCCCCCTCATGTACCACCAAGAGGTCCCCCGCCGGCCCATCTCAACGAACTTCTAGCGCAGATTGCTATCTTAATGGAGAAGGGAGCAATAGAGATCGTACCGAAGTACCAGAGGGGAACAGGTTTTTACTCCCATTTCTGCCTTATACGGAAAAAGACAGGAGACTGGAGACCTATTTTAGATCTTCGTTCTCTCAACAAATACCTCAAGAAGCAATCCTTTCGCATGATCTCCCTTCAAGACGTCCTACGCCTACTCAACCGGGGGGATTTTATGACATCCTTAGATCTCCAGGACGCATATTTCCACATTCCCATTCACCCCAGTCATCGGAAATTCTTATGATTCAGGGTTGCAGGCACTCATTACCAGTTCAGAGTGTTGCCCTTTGGCGTCAGATCGGCCCCAAGAGTGTTCACCAAGGTTTTGGCACCAGTTGCAGCCTACCTCAGGCAACTAGGGATTCAGCTGTTCCCGTACTTAGACGACTGGCTAATAAAAGCACGAACAACGACAAAAGCTGCCAGGGACACAAAGACATGTTTATCTCTCTTCGGGACACTAGGCTTAACAGTCAACTACCCCAAGTCTCATCTAGATCCTTCCCAGAACATTACCTTTTTAGGAGCCGTCTTGGACACAGTCCAAGCAAGAGCCTTTGCTTCGCATGACAAACGGAAGAGACTTCAAGATCTAGCAACACGTCTCAGCAGAAGAAGGTCCGCTTCTGTTCGGACTTACAAGTCTTTTCTGGGGATGCTTTCGTCTTGCATTCCATTGATAGAAAACGGTCGTCTGCACATGAGAACACTTCAACAGCAATTAGACAATCAATGGAAACAAATAGAAGGATCTTTCTACGATGTAGTTCAAATAACCCCATCAGCAAAACAAGCTCTCAAATGGTGAAAGGATACCCCCCTCATCTCGGAAGGTCTCTCATTCCTGAAGGACAAGCCAGTGCATATTATAACAGATGCATCCTTCGAGGGATGGGGAGCACATTTACAAGATCTGTCAGTGAGAGGGAAATGGTCCACTCAGGAGTCGACTGTTCACATAAACGTATTGGAGTTAAGAGCAGTTTCCTTGGCGCTCAAGTCTTTCCTCACCAACATCAGGGGTTCCTCAGTCTTGATAAGAACAGACAACACCACAGTCATGCATTACCTCAACAAACAGGGGGGTACAAGATCGCAGGCATTGTTGCTAGAAGCACAGAAACTGTGGCATTGGGTGATTCAGCGTCAGATATCCATCAGAGCAGAACATCTCCCGGGGATCTCCAACACCTGGGCAGATGCCTTAAGCAGGACTCGAACGAATGGGAACTCAATCAGACAGTTCTCGACCGCCTCTTTCGTCGTTGGGGCAAGCCCAGTCTGGATCTGTTTGCGACCAGAGACAACAAAAAATGCCAACACTTCGTAAGCTGGCGACTGCAAAAAGGATCAAAGGGGAATGCGTTTTTGATCAAATGGTCAGGGATTTATGCATATGCTTTTCCCCCGCTTCCTCTCATCCCGAGACTTCTACAGAAAACGAAGAGGGAACCATGCCGGCTTCTAATGATTGTTCCCAAATGGCCACGCCAGTTTTGGTTCACAGAACTTCTATTACTCTCGGAGCAGCCTCACATACTGCTGAGAACAATACCGGACTTGTTAACAACGAATCAGGGGCAGTTCCGTCATCCCAACCCGACATCTCTTCGATTATCAGCCTGGCTCCTGAATTCAATGAATTTGACGGCCCAGATATCCCTTCAGACTGCAGGGAGGTACTTGCCTGTGCCAGAGCTCAATCTACAAACAGGACGTATAAGTTCAAGTGGAAGAGGTTCTGCATTTGGTGTTCAACTTCCAACGTTCATCCTCTGAAGTCCTCTCCTGAACAGATCCTCCCATATCTGTTGCATTTAGCGAAATCGGGCCTTTCCCATTCGTCTATCAAGGTCCACCTTGCTGCTATGTCCCGTTTCCGACAAACATCACACTCACCATCTTTATGGTCATCCAGGATAATAAAACAATTTCTAAAAGGCTTGTTCAGGATGTTCCCGCCGATTCACCGTCCTCCACCTCAATGGCATTTAAATATTGTGCTCTCCCAATTAATGAAGCATCCGTTTGAGCCCATTCATAAGGCAGACCTGAAATATATTTCTTTGAAAACAGCCCTCCTTCTGGCCCTCACTTCCGCGAAGAGGGTTAGTGATATCCAGGCTTTCACAGTCTCACCACCTTTTCTTCAATTCAAATCAGAGGTGGTCATTCTAAGAACTAATCCAAAATTTATCCCCAAGGTTCCATCGACTTTTCATTTAAACGAGCCGGTGGTTTTGAGAACATTTTTTCCATTACATTCGCTAGACATTAAATGATGTTTAAAATTCTATATACAAAGGACTAACAGTTTCCGTAAATCTGAGCGACTGTTTATTAGTTATGGACGGACCAATAAAGGCAAGGCCGCTACCAAGCAGACCATAGCACGCTGGATCTCTTCTACCATACAACTCTGCCACCAGTTAGCAGGGAAGCCGTTATCGTCCAATGTCAGAGCACGCTCCACTGGAGCGGTATCCACTTCGGCAGCTCTATTCGCAGGAGTCCCTCTGAACCAGATCTGCAGAGCACCAACGTAGACACGTGCTCACACCTTCACCCAGCACTACTGCCTGGAAGCTACTGACAGGATGGATGCCGTGGTAGGACAAGCAGTGTTACGTAATTTATTTGCATAAGGTGAGCCAATAATCTCTTTACCCTTCATCCTCTATGTATTACCAGACTAATATCTTTCATATATATATATCTATGTGTATATGTATATATTCATGTATATAATCTTTTAGAAGGTTGATTAGCATATTTTAACTACCTATATGAGTCCATATAGGAGGAATTGTGAGCAGGCATGCTTCTGGTGTTTCAGAACTCAACCATCTTTCTTACTGCTGACTACTCTGATTCAAGCATGTGAATCTATGAAAGATACCCTAATACTGGAGAAGAAAATAAGTTACTTACCTGTAACTGTGGTTCTCCAGTATTGGTATCTTTCATAGATTCACATGCGACCCACCCTCCTCCCCATAGGGGCTCACCTCTTTTATTTTTTTGTAATCACTAGTGCGGAGA
This sequence comes from Pleurodeles waltl, assembly GCF_031143425.1. Classification (NCBI taxonomy): domain Eukaryota; kingdom Metazoa; phylum Chordata; class Amphibia; order Caudata; family Salamandridae; genus Pleurodeles; species Pleurodeles waltl. The sequence continues at coordinate 13,346,672 of NC_090446.1, forward strand.
AATCTGAGAAACTGAGCCTCTGTGCTGAGGATTCTAAAGGGGTGGTATCGCCTGATTGGCTGAAGTTTGGGCCTTTTCTAATGAGGCTGATAGTTACAAAACTGAATATGTTTTTTCCTATTGAACTACAATGAAAAAAAGAAGGAAAAAAAAGGTTTTCTATTTATTGCTTTCTATGTACCGTGGGACTCCCACTTCGACGACGGGGAATGATTCAAGCATGTGAATCTATGAAAGATACCAATACTGGAGAACCACAGTTACAGGTAAGTAACTTATTTTCTTCTACTCCATCTGAATGTTCATTGCATTCCTTCAATATCGGGAGGTTGTTCAGCTTTTACGTAGACAAAACTAAAGGGCTTCTTAAATCTAATCAGAGATATATCAAGTGAGGTCCCATTCCCCCAGGATTTGTTTTTTCACATCTATCATTGAATTGTGACTTATATTTTCATTTGTTATCAGCTAGCTAATAAACCTCTGTTCTGGAAACATACAGCACATTCCACTACAGGAAAAGAAGCCACTGAAATGAGGCTGGAAACATCCCTTTGTCAGACATCTGCAAAGCGGCCATTTGAAAGTTGGTTCACACTTTCACAAGACACTATTGTCTTGACTCCGATACTAGAGCTGACTCTAATGTTGGTCAGACTACTATAAAGAATATTTTTAGGTAATAATGTTTACCCCTCTGTATGATCAACAACGGCTAGGGAAAAGAGTTTAAAAGCGTGCTGCTCTAATGTTTATGGCTGTCAATGAAGATCCTTTGATGCTGTGGAAAAAGTGGTTAATGATTCCCAGTCTTGGTTCAGTATCATAGGCATCTTCAGTTAAGTCAGAAGTGACCCGCCTTCATCACTGGCTTTGTCATGATCATGTGGCATGAAAAGTTTTTACGAGATTCATATCCACGTATTGGTAAAAAGCAGAACTGGCTCTGTGAAGCAACTGCCCATACAAGGCATTTTTCTTGCCTTAAAAGACCTTAATTTCTTAACAAATGTTATCTTGTGGCAGTAAAAAGGCTAAAATAGGTTGTTACATCTGTGGATCCTTTCCCATCCTGACACTCATCTTCCAAGTAAGCAAGAATGCAGCTAGAACATATCTAGAAAAACTTTTGGGCATTTTGGTTTCACTGCAAAGGGGTACACAGAACAGGCATCAAGTTGCTTTTGGGAAGATCCAGTAAGCATAGAAAAGTAGATTTTTCTGTCTCAACTCAGACAGCCATTTTTGCAGGCTCTCCCAGAACTAGTTTTAAGTACCATGGTCATTATCGGTCCTGGAAGGACAGGTAGAGCTGCCACTTGTTCGCTTGTGAGGACTCATTCATAGTGACACCACTCGACGTTGGAGATACTATGACCATTAACATCCAAAAGACACATTGTTAAAGTAGAGACATATGCAATATTGGAAAATGCATGATGTCTAGCAGATTTTTGAACTTAACTTGGTTCATGGATAATAAATTTTACATCCATAAGGAGGCTACCACCGACTTTGAATCAGAGTAGCGATGGGCATACTATCTGACCATAAATGTCCACTTTATTATAGTGCTCTCTGGTTCCCCTTCTTCACTAACCCGCTCCCCACTGAAACACTCACTAACCACGGCCATGCCAGGTGCGGCTACATTGATGCAGATGTCGACCTCGCCGTCCGAAGAGGTGGCCCTGATTATCTGTCCCAACGCCAACTTGACACCGGTCTGATTTTGGCCAACATCACAATCCAACACAGGTTTTTGCACTTCCTTTACCACAAGGAAGGCAACGTTCTTTATACTCCCTTTTTGGAATGGACTCTGATCACGATCACAACCACCTTTGAGTTTGCTCATCCCTTGTTGATGACAATTGGTATGAGGACTTGCAAGAGGCTGGTGGGCTATATGCGTCCCTGAGAAAGCCTTTTTCAGTCCTACTGAAGAATCTGTCTCCAACACCATGGTTATGCATAGGGCAGCTGAGGTCCTTGACTTCCACCTCCCCAACATGGAAGTACAACCTAATGTTTTGACCAAAGTCCTGCAGCCTGTCCAGACTGCTTCTGAACCTCTCCTTCCTTTCAAGGAAGCCTTGATGGATACCTTCCTAGCAGCTTGTGCTAAGCCTTCTTCAGGTCCTTCAGTTAACTGGCAAATTGTCAGGTGCCAGTGTCCTGCTGCAGTCCACCCGGTGTTTTTGTCACAGCACCTTTTTTCTGAGAGTCTTGTGGTGCAAGCTTTCACTAGCCAGACCAACTCCAACATTTTCCCTGTCTCTTCCCCTTGGGAATCAAAGGGAATCAAAGAGAGTGGAGACTTTTAGGAATGCTTCTTCTCCTGAAGCAGTTTGGCCCTGCAGTCGATCAACCCAACTTGTTTATTGGGCTGCTTTGGACTCAGTGACACAAATCCTCCCAGGCGTTCTGGAAAACCTTTGTCCTGTTCTATCACAGACAAGTCAAGATGATTTTGATGCAGCCAAGTTCACAATTTGTTATGGCTTGGATATCACTGACTCCATTAGGGAGGGGCAATGGGCACCATTGTTGCCATTTGTCACCTGTATGGCTGCAGTAAGCTGGGTTCACGGGCAATGTCCTCCCTGTTGGATATGCTGTTCGGTGGGAATTGCTTATTTGGGACAAGGCTGACTCTGCCCTTGAACGATTCAAGAAGAGTAGGTGTACTGCTCTCTCTCTGGGCCTCGCCAGCAACAATTCCAGTGTTTTGTGGCATCAGAAGAAACATTTCTTACCGCCAGTCTGTCCCACACCAGCAGGGAAGCCAGCAGTTTTGCAGGAGAGGCCATGGTGCCCTCCGCGGCCAGGTCAGTGTGCATCTCAGTCCACCTCTTGAGGCCCCCCCAATCTCCCCTGCAACCCCACCTTGTTGACAAGTGATCACATTGGACAGGTGGATCCTCTAAATTGTTTGCATAGGCTACACCTTACCCTTCCTTTCAACCCACCGCACTTCCACCGTCCGCCAATCGACTGATGGAGAACCTTCTTTCCATTTTGTGAGAGAAAGTACAAGGCGTTCAGGCAAATGGGCTATTAAGAGGGTGCCAGCGCCAAAAGTAGGATGTGGTTGTTATTCCTGTTAATTTGTGGTTCCAAAAGAAAGTTTTTTTTTGGCCTATTCTAGATCTGCGCCCTCTTAAGCTCTTCATCTGGAAGGAGAAATTCAGAACACTTACCCTGCCCACGTTTGTCAGTCCAATACAGTGTAGACTGGATGGTGGCTTTGGACCAGAAGGACACCTATTTCCATATCCATGTACTGCCGGTCCATTATGTGGTTTGTGGCGGGAGAGGCGCATTTTCAGTTTGCTGTGCTCCCCTTTCGTCTCAACAGTGCCCCTCAGGTGTTCACAAAAGTGATTGGGGTGGTGGCAGCGCACCTGCGGAGGTCAAGAAATACCAGTATTCTCCTACTTCGACGAGTGACTGTTGAAGGCAGGCTCGCCTAAGGCAGTCATCAACCACCTCCAGACTACGGCAAAACTCCTGTCATCTGTGGGGTTCACTATGAATGTGCTGAAGTCACCCGATTCTTTCCCAGATACTCCCCTTCATCTGAGCAATTCTGGACATGATTTGGTTTCATGCCTTCACCTAGAAAAGAGAGTCAAGGGTTTTCATGCTACGATCCCCATCTTTTAGCCTCATTCCTGGATTTCAATGAGGTCAACTCTGAGGCTGCTGGGACTTATGGTCTCGGTATCCTGCTGGTCGGACACGCTAGGTGGCATATGCAGGATCCGCAGTAGGATCTGAAGTCCCTCTCGGCCCAATATCAAGGGGACGTCTCCGATCACTTCCAGATTTCAAGGAGACTCCGATCTGCAGTCTACGATCTGCAGTGGTGGCTACTGGACCATGAGTAACTCAGAGGCCGACCCCTCTCCCTTGCCTTTCCAGGTGCTCATAGGCAATGCCACTGCCATATGGTACTGCAATAAACAGGGCAGGGTGGGGTCACAGATCCTGTGGCAGGAGACCTTGCACCTCTGGAAATGACTGGGCTGCCAGGGAATCTTCATGGTGTGAAATACCTGGCCGGCATGTTGAATGCCAGGGCAGGCAAACTCAAATGAGTAGCAGATATTCCTGGTGGTGATGTAAAAGGTCTCTTTGTGAATGGGGAGAACTTTGGTTCGATCCGTTTGCTACTGCCAAGAACGAACAATGTAGGCACTTCTACGTGTTAAGAGGTTTTCAAAGTATCTCGCGCTCAGCCTCGGGTAAAATTTGGGATTCAAGGTATCTCTCGCTCAGAGATGCGTTAGACCTCAGGTAGAATTCGGGACTCCTGTATGCCTTTCCTCTGATACCTCTCCTGCCCTGAGTTCTCAAGAAGATCAGGCCACACCAGGCCCAAGTCATCCTTATGGCTCCTTACTTACTTAATGCATACTCCATTGGAGCCGCTCTACAGCTGTCTTTTGTGGCTTTTCACCATCAAAACTGTTTCTGGTTGCCATCACATCAGTGTGACGTGTGAGTAAGCTTTAGGCTCTGTGTGTTCATTCACCATACACCACCTTCGTTTCCCTCAAGTTGTTTCTGAGAATTATGGCATCCTTTCTTCTGAAAGTTGTAAACTGTTTTATATTGGTCAAACCATTACCCAACCGGTGTTCTAATCCCACACCACACCCCTCTAAGGAGGAGGAGAGACGCCATCTTTTTGAACACCAAAATAGCTCTCAGCTTCTACAATAATTGTACCAAAGATCACCAAGTGGTGGATCAGCTCTTTGTGGGGTCCGCCAGAGCAAACAAATAGCGAGGCTGTGCAGAATTGTACCATCTCATGCTTGATTGTTGCTGCACGCCCATTCCAGCAGGGCCAAGGCTGGCACCATTGCTTTAGGGCACAGAGTCCCTGTGCTAGACATATACCAGGCAGCCACGTGGGGATCCCTCCACATGTTCACAAAGCACTAGCCAGGGAGGGAACATTGTCCCCTCAGTCCTCCAGGACTTTTCTGGTTTGAGTCCTTTTCCAGTCCCACGTCCAAATCCAAATAAGATCCCAAGTCTAGGAGTTTAGCGGAATGTTGCCTGTGTAGAGCTGCAGGACAACACCTTCCAGCGCTCAGATGTGTGGTACCAGGAAATATTTAAAAGGTAAGTAACCTGCGGCTAGCTAGAGTCTCTACCAGAAAGAACATTACTGAAAAGTGTAACTTGTTTGTTGTGTTCTTAGTAGACGCACTTCACGCTGATCTTGCTTTCCTCAGATCTCTAATACTTCTTGAATGGCATCTCCATATATTTCTTCATTATTATCCTCCATCAGAAGATATTTATTAACTTTTTGAAACTCCCCACCAGCTAGAGTATCTCCAATAGATGACATAGACACCTTTCATGGAGTACTAATCAGCTAAAATAAATATGCCTATGCCTACACCACTAGCGAAAATAAGCTTTCAGTCATTTTAGAAACATGGCACAAGATATGTGTATCTCAGTACTTTTGCACTCTTTAGTGCTTCTGACCTTTTCTTAGCTCTTGCAGAAGCTAAACCGAAAAGTTAAGACTAGCAACCAATCGTCTACAAAACAACCTGACCAAGTTTACCACTTTCAGCTGAAGGAGAAAGTGTAAGTAGCGAGAATTCATTGAGGCTTTCTATTTGAAGGGGCAAAATTACCTTTCTATTAAGATCTATCTGTCCTGACATTCCACAAGTGCAGAGATCAAAATCAAAATCGGTGGCGTACAGATGGGTTCACCGTTTTCACATTCATTTTGGACGCAATGGCCAGCAGTACGACACAAATGCTTTTAAAAATGATAGCGAAATTCTTAAAATCGACGGAGCCGCCCCGACAAACAATCCCAATGGAACTAGACTGGAGCTCGAGAAACCTTGCAATCACAATAGAGAAAGGTTAGAAAAAGCGGAACCAAATGCAGTCCCTCTGCTACAGGCTTGCTCCTGGAGAGGGATGCAGCAAATCGACAGGTGTAGAGGCAGGCGCCCTCCCCTGAAGTGGTGAAGTATGAAATTGTGACGCCGGTTCCAGCTCATACGACTGAAGCAGGATCCCATGCCTGACTTGAGCTCATAGAAGTTGTGAAGGGCGAGGGAGACCGGGTTCAGGGTGGAAGAGCGAGGGCTAGAGGCTGCGCAAACCTGGTTTGCAGTGGTTACGAAACAATCCTGAGCGAGGAAACCAAGTTTCCGGCCTCAGTTTAGTTACAGTTACACTGCTTGGCATGAAGGGACAGGGGCTGTTGGAAAACGAGTGTGCAACCTGTGACAAGGCTGTCAACCAGATCCGGAGGTGGGGTGAAGTACATGTGAAGTGCATGAACACAAGACCCAGTTGGACACACAATGGTAAAAGACATTAAAAGCACTTCCTTTAAGATCAGGGGCCTTGACACACCATCCAAGCGGATGGTGATGTAACAAACACTCAAGAAATTCTTTAGCAACACCTGTATATTCCAGGAGATGCATCTCCCAAGGATGTACGGTGAATACATTCATGGTGGTTTCCATCACAATATTTCACATCCACCAGGCCCAAAACAACAGGGTGGGCATTCATTTGGGGCGCATTTGGGATTCTCCCTTACAGATTCACAGTCAATGGTGGAAAATGGCACCTGTTGAACAATTGTTTGGGGGGGAAAGGCAGTCAATCACAGCAGTGTACACACCAGATAGTGGGCAGGAGGCCTTCCTCAGGTCCTCAGTACAGGAACCCCCTAGTTTGGCCATGGACCCTTTAACAATAGTGGGGACTGAAAGTTTGCTACGGATGGTGCGCAAGACAGGATAAACCAGGGATTTGGGAGAGCTGCAGTGCTCTCATGCCAATGCGTACAGTCGCTCACAGGTTTATTAGGTGCACGGTTTTAATGCAACCCAGTTCTGACATAGGCATGGCTAATATGTCTATAAGGGAGCACCTGAAAGATTACCTTCCGTATAACAACACAGAGCCTCTAATTTGGAAACAAGCTGGGACGCACTCAAAGCTGTAGCCAGGGGTTGAGCTCCATCAGAGAGTGCACACCAAAAAGGGCTGTTCTGTGCGCATAATTGGTATCCAAATTATCTGCTGTGGAAGCTAAGCACACAATATCTCAGCAGAAAGTGTGGCATCAGGTGCTTAGTCTGAGAAGTTAACTAAGACTAATAGACCTGAACAAAGTGGAATAGGCCTTAATAAAGTTAGTAAAGAAATCTTATGAGGGAAGAAATAAGGCTGGTGGTCTGCTTACATCCAGATGCAAACCTAGGAAATCGCAGAGACATATATGAAATATTAGGTATGAGGAGAATATTTATAAGAAGAAGACTCTCAAAAAGAATAACAATTATGAAAAATCTAATGAAAATGCTATCAAAAACGATATGGTCCATCCAGTAAATTAAAAGCTCTCAGAGGAAAATGTCAGACAGATGTGACTGGGAAGATTAATGCCAAGTCACGTAAAGGAGCTAGATATACCCATCCACAAAAACGAAATCAAAGTGGCTAGAAAAGATATGAAACCATCTAAATCCAGCGGCTCTGAGGTGTTTATGTGTCACTTCTACAAAACATTCTGACCTGATAAAATAGGCTTTCTCAAACACTGTTCGACTCATTTGTGGGTCCAGGAAGAATGGTGTCGACTTTGGTGGAAGCAAGAACAAAGGTTACTCCAGACCCTCGGAGGAACTGATAAGATTGTTGGTCTTATAAACCAATTGCCCTTCTCAATAAAGATCTTAAGACCTTTTTTAAGATTCTTAATGAAGTGCTGCCCCAGTTGGTCGAGCCAAACCAATCTGGATTAATTAGAGGAAGGCAGGTTAGTGATAAAACCCGAAGAAGTTGTACATCTGATGTATGTGGCACTGTCTGAAGACCAAGGTGGCTCGCATCTCCCTTGACACTGAAAAGGCCATTCGTAGGGAGAGTGGTACTTTTTGGGTAAGACAACTGCAGATTTTGCCCCTTTACATGAACATCCTGTGCGCAAACCATGTGCCCGATGGTAAAGGTTAGGATCAGTTCTGCCTAGGCCATGGAAGTAGAGAGAAGAATGAGGCAGGGATGCCCCCTCTCTCCACTCCTCTTTGTCTTATTCATAGAACCATGGGCACAAAGAGTCCGCAGTCAATCAGAAATCAAGGGACTACAGATTGGACCAGACTCATTTTAATGCACAATGTTGGCAGAGGACATGTTGGTCTCCTTGTCAGACCCAAAGTTGTGAATTCCTTTGCTATTTAGGGAGCTTGCCCTCAAAGTATCAACTTTTTAGATAAACATTAACAAATCAGAAGTACTGAGCCTCATACTGGGAATTAATGTTATGTTAATGTTATGCCGAATGTAGGGAAGCTCTTCTAGACAAAATGTCCACCACAGTAGGGTCAATCAAAATAATATTGGCCCGATGCCACACCTTGGAACTTTCCTGGCTTAGATGTGTAGCTGTAGATAAGGGTATAGTCCTCTCAAAGGTCCTATTCTTCTTCCAAGCCCTACCTATAGATGTAATGACAACCACATTAAAGGATATATAGAATACATGCACCAAGTTTATAGGAGGGGGGAAATAGCTTAGTACAGTGGGGCCGAGGCAGGGGTACCTACATTGCAGTAAGGGAATGGTGAGCATCCTTGACTCCCTTACTTGCTACAGTGTGCACAACTAGGGTACAATAGGACTGTTAAAGGAAACAGAACAGTGATGCTTCCTAGACCATTTGCTTGCAGGGTGCTCAATCTGGAAGCTCCTGTGGATAAGGAAATAAGATAGATAGAAGTCAGCCAGAGGATCTGGAGCAGTTATGGTGACCTTGAGACTCGCGATACAACCGAATTTACCAGCTACCCCTCCCCTTGTACACCCCACTTCGGAAACTCTGTTTTCAGTCTGGGTGAGGTAGAAAACCGTTTTTGTGCCTGGGAAGATAGAATTAATATGAAGCTAAGCAACCTCATCATGAATGGCCACATAAAATCTTTTAGGCAAATGAAAAGGGCTGTCCAGGTGAGAGAGGGTAACACTACCACTAACCACAGTTAAGACACTCGGCTAAGCAGAGCAAGTACTGGGCGATGGCCCTAATCCTCTGTGAGAAGCTCATTGCAGAAGGCAGCCCCACACAGACAACTGATATTCAAGCTTTACCATATCATACAGGACACAGAGGCCTCTCATTAGGGTAGTTTCCGACAGACATGGGAAAAGAAGCTAACAATCTCAACCATGCAGGAAAATGCAGGAACATCAAATCCGACTTTCATACAGAAGTGTGATTGAGGTTAGGACAATGGCGCCAACTTAAAGGTGTTGTATAGATGGCGCTACATGCCGGTCAGGCATCACTGCTTCAAGGAAAAGCGCTCTGAAGGCTGCTGGAGTTGGACACAGTGTCACACATACTTTGCACTGCTAGCAATCTAAATCTGGGCTGGGGATTTGAAATCACGCATTTGACAGGGATGAGTTCAGCCCGCCACCCACAGATGTTCCACTGCGGGGGAGCCATGAAGATGAGCAGGCTTCTGCTCTCAGCGGCCAGACAGATGGTAGTGGGTATGTCAGGCACACTGCCTCCCCTGAGGGGCTGGATTGGTATCACAGACTATGGCACATACTGGGGACTGGAAGGATTGCACAGGGCAATGGTAGAAAATGGAGCGCGCTAATGGACTTCTTCTCGCAGGAGGCAGGATGGCTGGCATGCCTCAGGTCAGTGATAGCTGCAGATATGCCTCAAGACCCCTGACTGATGTCTTCTGGGGTTCTCAACAGCACTCGCCATAGAGGGGATATACGGGTCACATAGGGGCTTGCAGGAAGAGGTGCTGGTGAATGGTTGGGAAGTGAAATCAATCTGTGTAATCTGCCTAGAATCGTAATTAAAAAGTGCTGAAACATACAAAATTATTTCTTATTTTCAGTTGAAAAGCTAGGTCAAATTGTGATTTCGTTATTTTTTTATTTTTTTATTATTTACATTCAGTGTAAATACCATTTTTTTATTTTGCCTGTAATTCGGGCCTTCAGTTTAACGGTGATTTATTTTTCATTACCATTTTTTCTATTGCTGTTATGAAGTATTTACATAACATTGTAGCTACCTGGAATTTGAGTTCTCATTTAGGTGGTGAGTTATTCGTGATCCTTCATAAACCATAGTACAATGCATGGCACAGCATAAAGGCTTGTTATTTAATAATCATCACTAGTAAAATAGCCAATTTAGCCATGTTTAGGTATGTGGTTTATTTTTTATTATTTTCTTATTGAGGAACATGCTTTCAATGAAAAATGAACCAAAGGAACCATACCATCAGGTTTCCGAAGGCCAGGTCTATTGGCTTTGCCAAAATTTGAGCAAAGAGTGATTTTCTTGAAGAAAGTGCACTATATTCATGTAAAGTCCTTTTTGAATCCCGCTGATGAGATTGACAGCGATCCTCCTGGAGGAGAACTGGTGATTAGATTTTAGAATGAGCAGTTTATGGCATTTCCATACGGTGTAGAAGAAGTTCCCTTTATCACTATTAAAGTCAGGTTCTAACTATCCAAAAGTTTGAAGACTAAAAGGTGCATTATGAGGTCAAAATAGACGTTAAAATCAGCAATTCGTCCATATATGTTGGATGTTAAAGTTTAGGCCTAAAGAGTATGTCTTCTCTTTTCATTCTTAAGTAGCAGATACCCGTATCGCATAGCAGATATCTGTATCGCGGCGCTCTGGATTATAATCTAGTTTTTTAGCTGGTTGGTCTTGACCTTAAAGCGAGTTGGTATGTAACCATACTTTACAGATTCTCCCAGTAAAATCCTGTGGTGGAGATGAAGTAGCTCACCTCCCATAAAGTTGATACTGAGTACGAATGTCAAGTACTTTAAGCTTATTAATTATTGTTTAACCTATTAAACTGTAAAACTGTAGTAAACACTACATTCTCCAGTATTGTGGTATCTTTCATAGATTCACATGCTTGAATCATTCCCCGTCGTCGAAGTGGGAGTCCCACGGTACATAGAAAGCAATAAAGAAAGAAAGAAAAAACTTCTTCTTTTTTTTTTTTTTTTTTACACTGTAGTCAATAGGAAAAAACACATTCAGTTTTGTAACTATCAGCCTCATTAGAAAAGGCCCAAACTTCAGCCAATCAGGCGAGACCACCCCTTTAGAATCCTCAGCACAGAGGCTCAGTCTCTCAGATTTTCTACTGCACGTCGTGTGTAAGGGAGTCTCCCTGAGCTCTGCTCAGTTTACTTTCTCTTCAAGAGATATTCTTCAACTTTCACTTTTGTTCTTACTGTAGTACTTCTTCCATCATGTCTACAGCAAGAAAAGGTTTTTTTAGACCTTGTGGGACCTGTGGAAAGTTAAGGCTTCATTGTGAGGACCCTCACAAGGAATGCATATACTATCTCCATCCAGAGCATAAGGTCAAGGACTGTAAAATCTGTAGGACTTTTCCCAACAAGACTCTTAGAGACAGAGAAGCCAGGCTCTTACTTTGGCTTCAGAAAAGAAAAGCCAGAGAAGCTTTTTCTGAGGAGGAGGAGGACAGCGGCACATCAGTGGCCTCAAAGAAGAGGAAAAGGTCTGTGGAGAGCTTCTCCCCCAAGAGCAGTAAGTCAGCCAAGAAGCTGCATGCATTTAAGGACAAACCTGAGGAACACGCTTCAACATCCAGGGAACTTGGTGGTAAGGTTCGTTCAGAGCCATCTACACCTGCTTCCTCCTCAAAGAAGCTCAAAAGATCTTCGAGTTCCCTGCCACCATCGACGTCCAGGATATCCACACCGTCGACGAGCGCATCGTCGACGGCAGGTCTTCCTTCATCGACGACAACAGCGACAGCCACGTTTACGGCTCCGTCGTCGCCAATGATTGTTACCTCGTCTCCACTGTCATCTACGACTATAACGTCGGTGAGCTTAAAATACGGTCCATCACCTGCTCACACCTTGAAGATTGCAAAGAAACCGTCAACGGGTAAGAAGATGAAGTCTCTATCGTCGACGCACTCATCGACGGGTAAATTCCGGGGCTCTTCGTCGACGATCCCACCGACGGAAGCAGCGACGGCGCGGCAATCCATTTTGCCCTCAGAGACGACTACTCCATCGACGGCACCTCCGTCGACGGCAGCCCCGTCGACAGAAACTTCATCGACATTGGCACCGTCGACGGCAACTACGTCGACACTCGCCTCACCGATAACGGCTCCACTGCCGACAGCTCCGTCGACGCCTACACCGTCGACGAGAACACCATCAACGACTCCGTCGACGGCTCAATTTCCTGATCCTATACCCAAGCATTTTGGAGCATCTCCTTACCTACCTCAGAGAATTCTACCAATAAAAAGCAAGTGTTCTCTCCTACTTCCATCCCATACATCACCTAGTAAAGTCACACCAGTACCTCCGCAACATCTCTTTGCTGACGAGGAGGAGGAGGATGATGTATATTCGGATGACGTTTTTTTCCCGGTGGCACGTAGCCCCTCAGAACTACGGATTAAATATCAGGAGGAGGATGAAGAAGAAAGTGACCAGCTTTATTTAGATCTGCAGAGGCAGAGTCACCTGCAACCTCAAGAGCAGCAGGATCAGACGGTTCAGATGCCTGTCTCTTTGATAGCTAACCTACAGCAAATGATGCAGGACTATTCTAGATTTCCTCCACCTGGCTCCTCTACCCCGGTGCAACCTCCGCATACGCCAATATCCACCCCTGTTCAACCATCTGAATCTACGGAACCTATCCCAGGTCCTTCATCTGGACAGGATGTTGATCCACCTTCGTCTGAGGATGAGCAGGAAGAAGGTGAAATTCAGGACACTGACTCAATCATTCCAGAATGGGATGAATATCAAATTCAAACACCATCTCCTTCTACGCCTCCACCAGTCGACTCTCCACCGCAGGATATTGGTGGTTTTCATAGTGTGATGGAAAGAGCTGCAAAAAGATTTCAACTGCCAATAACATCAAAGCAGTCAGACTGTTTTCTATATGACTTCAAGGAGGATACTAGGAAGTCAGTAAGAGCTATACCCATTGTTGACTTCATTTGGGAAGAGGGCCTTAAGGTCATGCAGACTCCATCCTCCATACCAGCAGTATTACCGAGACTTGAGAAGAAATATAAAGCACTGGACAATTCTCCAGCATGTTTGGTTAGTCACCCTAAACCAGACTCGGTCATATCACAGGCAGCTCAGAGAAGGTCCAGAAATCCATCTTCATCTTTGACTGCCCCCCCAGATAAAGAGGGACGACGGTTGGATTCGATTGGGAAAAAGTTCTCAACGATGGCGGCCACTACAGTTAGAGCAGCAAATTCCCTAGCAATCCTAGGAAGGTATGACCGCCAGATGTGGTCCGATATGTCGCATTTTATAGATCTATTACCTGAAGATAGTAGAGCAGAAGCGCGCAGGATTTTACAGGAGGGTGAGAAGATCTCCGCTGAGATAATAGACTGCGCCATAGACGTCTCGTCTACAGGTTTCCGCCAGCTAGCCGGAGCAGCCGTACTCAGGCATCAAGGGTGGCTGAAAGCTACATCGTTCAGACCAGAGGTACAATTAAAGATACTAGACATGCCATATGATGGTGAACTCTTCTTCGGCAAGCATGTAGATGATGCTTTGCAATCTATTAAAACAGACACCGAGACAGCCAGATCTCTGGCAGCATTACAATACAAAAGACAGCCCTTTCGGGGAGCGAGAGGAACCTTTTCTTATAGAGGCGGCGCACATCAATACCGTCAATACTCTTCTTACCAGGGACAGTTTCATTCCACCTTTGGCCAGCAACAACCACATACCTTTCGACAGCAGTCATCCACACATTTCAGACAGCAAGCGAGAGGAAAGTCGACTTACAAAGCCAAAGAGGCAGCAAGAAAGCACCGACCTTCATCAGATGCCTACATCCAACCCCTATACCAACACTCTAATAGGGGGCAGAATTTCCAAGTTCCTCCACCAGTGGTCCCAAATTACTTCAGACAAATGGGTGCTTGATATTGTCAACCGAGGACATACACTAGAATTCAATCAGCCTCCCCCTCATGTACCACCAAGAGGTCCCCCGCCGGCCCATCTCAGCGAACTTCTGGCGCAGATTGCTATCTTAATGGATAAGGTAGCAATAGAGATCGTACCAAAGTACCAGAGGGGAACAGGTTTTTACTCCCGCTTCTTCCTTATACGGAAAAAGACAGGAGACTGGAGACCTATTTTAGATCTTCGTTCTCTCAACAAATACCTCAAGAAGCAATCTTTTCGCATGATCTCCCTTCAAGACGTCCTACGCCTACTCAACCGGGGGGATTTTATGACATCCTTAGATCTCCAGGACGCATATTTCCACATCCCCATTCACCCCAGTCATCGGAAATTCTTACGATTCAGGGTTGCAGGCACTCATTACCAGTTCAGAGTGTTGTCCTTTGGCCTCAGATCGGCCCCAAGAGTATTCACCAAGGTTTTGGCACCAGTTGCAGCCTACCTCGGGCAACTAGGGATACAGGTGTTCCCGTACTTAGACGACTGGCTAATAAAAGCACGAACAACGACAAAAGCTGCCAGGGACACGAAGACATGTCTATCTCTCTTCGGGACACTAGGCTTAACAGTCAATTACCCCAAGTCTCATCTAGATCCTTCCCAGAACATCACCTTTCTAGGAGCCGTCTTGGACACAGTCCAAGCAAGAGCCTTTGCTTCGCACGACAGACAAAAGAGACTTCAAGATCTAGCAACATGTCTCAGCAAAAGAAGGTCCGCTTCTGTTCGGACTTACAAGTCTTTTCTGGGGATGCTTTCGTCTTGCATTCCATTGATAGAAAACTGTCGCCTGCACATGAGAACACTTCAACAGCAATTAGACAATCAATGGAAACAAATAGAAGGATCTTTCGACGATGTAGTTGGGATAACCCCATCAGCAAAACAAGCTCTCAAATGGTGGAAGGATACCCCCCTCATCTCGGAAGGTCTCTCATTCCTGAAGGACAAGCCAGTGCATATTATAACAACAGATGCATCCTTAGAGGGATGGGGCGCACATTTGCAAGATCTATCAGTGAGAGGGAAATGGTCCACTCAGGAGTCGACTCTTCACATAAACGTATTGGAGTTAAGAGCAGTTTCCTTGGCACTCAAGTCCTTCCTTACCAACATCAGGGGTTCCTCAGTCTTGATAAGAACAGACAACACCACAGTCATGCATTACCTCAACAAACAGGGGGGCACAAGATCGCAGGCATTGTCCTTAGAAACACAGAAACTGTGGCATTGGGTGATTCAGCATCAGATATCCATCAGAGCAGAACATCTCCCGGGGGTCTCCAACACCTGGGCAGATGCCTTAAGCAGGACTCGAACCAGCTGCCACGAATGGGAACTCAATCAGACAGTTCTCGACCGCCTCTTTCGTCGTTGGGGCAAGCCTAGTCTGGATCTGTTCGCGACCAGAGACAACAAGAAATGCCAACACTTTGCAAGCTGGCGACCGCAGAAGGGATCAAAAGGGAATGCGTTTTTGATCAGATGGTCAGGGATTTATGCATACGCTTTTCCCCCACTTCCACTCATCCCGAGACTTCTGCAGAAAATGAAGAGGGAGCCATGCCGTCTTCTATTAATTGCTCCCAAATGGCCACGCCAGTTTTGGTTCACAGAACTTCTATTACTCTCGGAGCAGCCTCACATACGACTGAGAACACTGCCAGACTTGTTAACAACGAATCAGGGGCAGGTCTGTCATCCCAACCCAACATCTCTTCGATTATCAGCCTGGCTCCTGAATTCTATGAATTTGACGGCCTAGATATCCCTTCAGATTGCAGGGAGGTACTTGCCTGTGCCAGGGCTCAATCTATAAACAGGACGTATAAGTTCAAGTGGAAAAGGTTTTGCATATGGTGTTCAACTTCCAACGTTCATCCTCTAAAGTCCTCTCCTGAACAGATTCTACCATATCTGTTGCATTTAGCTAAATCAGGCCTTTCCCATTCGTCTATCAGGGTCCACCTTGCTGCTATATCCCGTTTCCGACGAACATCTCATTCACCATGTTTATGGTCATCCAGGATAATAAAGCAATTTCTAAAGGGCTTGTTCAGGATGTTTCCACCAATTCACCGTCCTCCACCTCCGTGGCATTTGAATATTGTGCTCTCCCAATTAATGAAGCATCCGTTTGAACCCATTCATAAGGCAGACCTCAAATAAATTTCTTTGAAAACAGCCCTCCTTCTGGCCCTCACCTCAGCGAAGAGGGTTAGTGATATCCAGGCTTTCACAGTCTCTCCACCTTTTCTCCAATTCAAATCCTAGGTGGTCATTTTAAGAACTAATCCAAAATTTATCCCAAGGTTCCATCGACTTTTCATCTAAATGAGCCGGTGGTTTTGAGAACATTTTTTCCAAATCTGCAAACTCCAGCGGGGCGCGCATTACATTCTATAGACATTAAACGATGTTTAAAATTCTATATACAAAGGACTAGCAGTTTCCGTAAATCTGAGCAACTGTTTATTAGTTATGGGCAGATCAATAAAGGCAAGGCCGTTACTAAGCAGACCATAGCGCGCTGGATCTCTTCTGCCATACAACTCTGCCACCAGTTAGCAGGGAAACCGTTATCATCCAATGTCAGAGCGCACTCCACTAGAGTGGTATCCACTTCGGCAGCTCTATTCGCAGGAGTCCCTCTGAGCCAGATCTGCAGAGCGGCAACGTGGACATGTGCCCACACCTTCACCCAGCACTACTGCCTGGAAGCTACTGACAGAATGGATGCCGTGGTAGGACAAGCAGTGTTACGTAATTTATTTGCATAAGGTGAGCCAATAATCTCTTTACCCTCCATCCTTTATGTATTAGCAGACTAATATTTTTCATGTAGGTATATATATATATATATGTATATATTCATGTATATAATCTTTTGCAAGGTTGATTAGCATAATTGAACTACCTATGTGAGTCCACATAGGAAGAATTGTGAACAGACATGCTTCTGGTGTTCGGAACTCAACCATCTTTCTTACTGCTGACTACTCTGATTCAAGCATGTGAATCTATGAAAGATACCACAATACTGGAGAAGAAAATAAGTTCTCTTCCAGGGGATCCTCATCAATAGTCATAAACATTGAATATTCCCGCCCTTGTGCGGGGACCCCGGAGCATATATAAAATATACACATATTATACATGTGCAACAAACAGTCATGCAGGCTATCATGTTAAAAACAGGCTAAAATGCTTTATTTCTATGAAGTTTTTTTTTTATTTTTTTTTTTTATATAATAAAGACTACAATAGAGCATAAATATATACCCAAGCTCCTAAAACTAGGCTTAGGGAAGTAAGCAGTAGCAAACTCTAGAGAAAAAATAGAAAAAAATGCATTGAAAAACAATTCTCACAGATATTAAGGGTTTGATTTAGATCTCAGTGGATGGAATACTCCACCACTTAGGCCCTGATTTAGATCTTAGCATTGGGTAATACTCAGTCACAAATGTGACGGATATCCCGTCCGCCATATTATGATCTCCATAGGCTATAAATGGATCGTAATACGGCAGACGGGATATAAGTCACATTTGTGACTTAGTATTCTCCTCTGCCTAGATCTAAATCAGGCCCTGAGTATCATTAATGAAAAAAAGGCAGTAGCAATCATCAAAGCACTCAAAGCTGCCAGTAGCTCTTGTACTCCTTAAATGTCACTAAAGACCTTTTCATCTATGCCACTTGGTGTTAACTGCCAATACTGTTGGGAGGTCTCTCATGGCAGAACCATTTTTTGACTGATCATACTAATTGGAACTACAGGTTTCCCATGATTAATTACAACTTCTGTCATCTCATAGGTATGACAATGAATATGGTTACAGCCAACGTGTTGTGGACCTGATGTGCTACATAGCTGACAAGGAATAAATATTGTTTCAGGTTTAACTCCACTGTTTATTGCACAAATGTATTGTGTTCTATTACTATCCTATGTTCTTTGTTATCATATTAACATGTGCCACAAATATATGCCATATATCAAACTGATATAAAAAACCATAGTTGTGTTTGAAAAACATGTGAAAATACAAATTCATGTTGGCACTAAATGAGAAATGTAGTTTGTCGTTTGAGTCTGTTAAGTTGCTTTGAGTGCATGTTGTACTGTAGATGGCTCAATTAGCTGGAGTATTGTATTCAGTGTAATTCACTATTAATGTGGTTTTCTAAAGGCTTTTTGCATCAAGGAGGTCTTGTTGACTTTTGTAAATCATTCAACCATCCCACCCCTTTTTTTACTTTTCCCCTTAGAAGCATATTCATTTTATGTGTGATGTGTCCCAATCAGGATGATGAATAGGCTGGAGCAAATTTAATGGGTACAACATGTAAGCCTTTTGAGCAGGACATTTACAAATGATCTGAAGTTATTTAAAACCCATTTGTTGTATTGGACACTTGAGAGCCTGTCTCACAATAAGATCACCTTTACTATTAAAAGTCACCTGAAAATCCCCAGTCGACACTCTGAAATCAGCATTCTAAAGTACATTAGCCTACTTTGTGAAGCGCCATATGGAGTACACACGAGTTTCTGTGTGGCTGCCTATCAGAACAAGGCACTTTTAGTTTCCTTCATGGGGTCTTTGATTTTCACAGACAGTACTGTGTCTCTGCCTGTGTGTGGGATCCTGGAATATATTTCATTAGATAACATTTTATCTTTAAAAGTTATTTAATGAATACAATTTTACGCCGTGAGGTACCATTTCTGTCTTTTTTAATGAGTTCGATTGTAGCCTGTTCCTATAGTCTCCATAATATTTATCTCTCTTAAGTGACTCTGCAGGTCAAACATCTGCACTTAAGGAGATATATTGTGAAAATGTGCTGCAGGGTCCACGCAGGTGGGCGGGACTATTCATTGCTTATGACTATAATAGAAAGTTCGATGGCATCTGTCGCTGTAGATACACATGGTATGCATGAGCTCGCCATCTGGTGTTGGGTCGGAGTGTTACAAGTTGTTTTTCTTCGAAGAAGTGTTTTCGAGTCACGGGACCGAGTGACTCCACCTTCTGTGCTCATTGCGCATGGGCGTCGACTCCATCTTCGATTGTTTTCTTTCCGCCATCGGGTTCGGACGTGTTCCTGTCGCTCCGAGTTTCGGAACGGAAAGTTAGCTGAAGACGGAAGATTTTCGACGGTATCGTTGCGATCCGGTTAGAGATAGACACATACGACAACGCGTTCAACATCGAAGCGCCTCGGTGCCCTTCGGGGTAGATTTCGGCACCCCGTCGGGGCCTAGTCGGCCCGACCGCGTGGAGGACAACGCCGATGGATCGGACCCCGTTTCGATTCTGCCCCGAATGCCACAACAAATATCCTTATACGGACCTACACTCGGTCTGTAATCTGTGCCTGTCACCCGAGCACAGCGAAGAATCCTGTGAGGCCTGTCGGGCGTTCCGGTCCCGAAAAACTCTGCGCGACCGTCGAGCGAGAAGACTCCAGATGGCGTCCACGCCAAAAGAGCGTCCACAGTTCGAGACAGAAGAGGAACAGGAGGAATCCTTTTCCATCCAGGATTCAGACTCCGACGAGCTACACTCTACAAGAACTGTGAGTAAGACGTCGAGATCAAACCTTAAAAAAGGAAAGAAGGCCCAGGGGACGCCACTGCCAACCGGCCATGGCTCCACCCAAATTCTCGGTGACCAACAATCGGCACCGAAAAAGGCCCATTCAGTGTCGAGATCGTCCGACTTCGGTCGAGACACCGGCACGCAGCCTCCTCGGGACCGAGAGAGTGCTAAACAGAAGCATCGACACCGAGAGTTCGGTGTCGACACCGATCGACGCCGAGACAGTGGCGCCGAAGACCATAGAGGCCAAGAATTTTCGGCACAGAAAAAGAGGAAGGTTACCTCGGAGCCGAAAAAACAATCGACAGGGCTTTCGGAGCCGAAAAAAGCGACATCAGACCCTGTTTCTGGCTCCTATACCGAAGAGCATTCTATGTCTTCTCAAATGAAGAAACATAGATTTGAACAAGAACTGCAATCCACTGACGTGGATCACACGCAAAAGCGTATCTTTATTCAGCAGGGGACTGGGAAGATCAGTACCCTCCCACCTGTCAAACGAAAGAGAACGCTTCAGTTTACTCCTCAGCAACAAACAACACAAAAGGTAACACCTCCTCCCTCGCCTCCACCTGTAACTCCGGCTTCGCCAACTTACACCCCGTCACATTCGCCAGCTCACACCGCCATGAGCCACGACGACCAAGATCAGGATGCGTGGGACTTGTACGACGCACCAGTGTCTGATAACAGCCCAGACACATACCCAACTAGGCCATCACCACCGGAAGACAGCACAGCCTACTCGCAAGTGGTGGCTAGAGCAGCTCTATTCCATAATGTGGAACTACACTCGGAACAAGTAGAGGATGATTTTTTATTTAACACCCTCTCCTCAACCCACAGCTCCTACCAAAGCCTGCCGATGCTCCCAGGCATGCTACGCCATGCAAAGGACATTTTCAAGGAGCCAGTTAAAAGTAGGGCAGTGACGCCTAGGGTGGACAAAAAGTATAAGGCGCCTCCTACGGACCCTGTCTTCATCACCTCTCAGCTGCCACCAGACTCTGTGGTGGTAGGGGCTGCCAGAAAACGGGCAAACTCACACACTTCTGGGGATGCACCTCCCCCAGATAAAGAAAGTAGGAAGTTCGATGCAGCCGGGAAGAGGGTTGCTGTCCAAGCAGCAAACCAGTGGCGCATCGCAAATTCACAAGCGCTGCTAGCGCGATACGACAGAGCCCACTGGGATGAGATGCAGCATCTCATTGAACATCTCCCAAAAGATCTGCAAAAAAGAGCAAAACAGGTTGTTGAGGAGGGTCAAAACATTTCCAACAATCAAATACGCTCCTCCATGGATGCAGCAGACACGGCCGCAAGAACCATTAATACGTCGGTTACCATCCGTAGGCACGCATGGCTCAGAACGTCTGGATTCAAGCCAGAAATTCAACAGGCAGTGCTTAACATGCCAGTAAACGAGAAACTTCTGTTCGGTCCGGAGGTCGACACAGCTATAGAAAAGCTCAAGAAGGACACTGACACTGCCAAGGCCATGGGCGCACTCTACTCCCCGCAGAGCAGAGGATCTTATAACACCTTCCGCAAAACACCTTTTAGAGGAGGGTTTCGGGGTCAGGCCACACAAGCTAGCACCTCACAGTCCGCACCGCCCACCTACCAGGGACAGTACAGGGGAGGTTTTCGGGGCCAGTATAGAGGGGGGCAATTCCCTAGGAATAGGGGAAGATTTCAAAGCCCCAAAACCACTACCAACAAGCAGTGACTCACATGTCACACACCCCTCCCACACAACACCAGTGGGGGGGAGGATACGTCAATATTACGAAGCATGGGACAAAATAACTACAGACACATGGGTCCTAGCAATTATCCAGCATGGTTATTGCATAGAATTCCTGCAATTCCCTCCAGACATACCACCAAAATCACAAAATTTAACAAAATACCATTCACAGCTTCTAGAGATAGAAGTTCAAGCACTACTGCAAAAAAATGCAATAGAATTAGTACCAAGCACACAAATAAACACAGGAGTTTATTCACTGTACTTCTTGATACCAAAAAAGGACGAAACACTGAGACCAATCCTAGACCTCAGAGTAGTAAACACATTCATCAAATCAGACCACTTTCACATGGTCACACTACAAGAAGTGTTACCATTGCTCAAAAAACACGACTACATGACAACCCTAGACCTCAAGGACGCATATTTCCATATACCAATACATCAATCACACAGGAAATATCTAAGGTTTGTATTCAAAGGAATACATTACCAATTCAAAGTATTGCCTTTTGGTTTAACAACCGCTCCAAGAGTATTCACAAAATGCCTAGCAGTAGTCGCTGCACACATCAGAAGGCAGCAAATACATGTGTTCCCGTATCTAGACGACTGGCTAATCAAAACCAGTTCGCTCACACAATGCTCAAACCACACAAATCAAGTCATACAAACCCTCTACAAACTAGGGTTCACCGTCAACTTTGCAAAATCAAACATTCTGCCAAGCAAAGTACAGCAATATCTAGGAGCCATAATAGACACGACAAAAGGAGTAGCAACGCCAACTCCACAAAGGATCCACAATTTCAACAGGGTCATTCAACACATGTCTCCAAACCAAACAATACAAGCAAGAACAATACTACAGCTCCTAGGCATGATGTCCTCATGCATAGCCATTGTCCCAAACGCAAGACTGCACATGAGGCCCTTACAACAGTGCCTAGCCTCACAGTGGTCTCAAGCACAGGGTCACCTTCTAGATCTGGTGTTGCTAGACCGCCAAACTTACCTCTCGCTTCTATGGTGGAACAGTATAAATTTAAACATAGGGCGGCCTTTCCAAGACCCAGTGCCAGAGTACGTAATAACAACAGATGCTTCCATGACAGGGTGGGGAGCACATCTCAATCAACACAACATAAGAGGACAATGGAACATACATCAAACAAAACTGCATATAAATCATCTAGAATTATTAGCAGTTTTTCAAGCACTAAAAGCTTTCCAACCAATCATAACCCACAAATACATCCTTGTCAAAACAGACAACATGACAACGATGTATTATCTAAACAAACAAGGAGGAACACATTCAACGCAGTTAAGCTTGTTAGCTCAAAAAATATGGAAGTGGGCAATCCACCATCAGATTGGTCTAATAGCACAGTTTATTCCGGGGATCCAGAATCAGCTGGCAGACAATCTCTCTCGAGATCACCAGCAAGTCCACGAATGGGAAATCCACCCACAGATTCTGTACACCTACTTCACACTCTGGGGAACACCACAAATAGACTTATTTGCAACAAAAGAGAACGCAAAATGCCAAAACTTCGCGTCCAGATACCCACACAAGCAATCCCAAGGCAATGCCCTATGGATGAACTGGTCAGGAATATTTGCTTACGCTTTTCCTCCTCTCCCTCTCCTTCCTTACCTAGTAAACAAATTGAGTCAAAACAAACTCAAACTCATTTTAATAGCACCAACTTGGGCAAGACAACCCTGGTACACAACACTGCTAGATCTGTCTGTAGTACCACACATCAAACTGCCCAACAAACCAGATCTGTTAACGCAACACAACCAACAGATCAGACACCCGGACCCAGCATCGCTGAATCTAGCAATCTGGCTCCTGAAATCCTAGAATTTGGACACTTACAACTTAGCCAAGAGTGTATGGAAGTCATAAAGCAGGCCAGAAGGCCATCCACTAGACACTGCTACGCAAGTAAGTGGAAAAGATTTGTTTGGTACTGCCATCATAATCAGATACAACCGCTAGATGCAACTCCAAAACATATAGTAAATTACTTGCTCCATTTACAAAAAGCAAAGCTAGCCTTCTCTTCTATTAAAATACACCTTGCAGCAATATCTGCATACCTGCAAACTACCTATTCAACTTCCTTGTATAGGATACCAGTTATCAAAGCATTTATAGAAGGGCTTAAAAGAATTATACCACCAAGAACACCACCTGTTCCTTCATGGAACCTAAACGTGGTTCTAACAAGACTCATGGGCCCACCTTTCGAACCCATGCACTCTTGCGGAATACAATTCCTAACCTGGAAAGTTGCCTTTCTCATCGCCATTACATCTCTAAGAAGAGTAAGTGAAATTCAAGCGTTCACAACACAAGAGCCTTTTATACAAATACATAAAAATAAGGTCGTCCTACGACCTAATCCAAAATTTTTACCAAAAGTTATTTCACCATTCCATCTAAATCAAACGGTAGAACTACCAGTATTTTTCCCACAGCCAGATTCTGTGGCTGAAAGAGCACTACATACATTAGATGTCAAAAGAGCATTAATGTACTACATTGACAGAACAAAGAACATCAGAAAAACTAAACAGCTATTTATTGCATTCCAAAAACCTCATGCAGGTAACCCAATATCAAAACAAGGTATAGCCAGATGGATAGTTAAATGCATCCAAATCTGCTACCTTAAAGCAAAAAGACAACTGCCCATTACTCCCAGGGCACATTCAACAAGGAAAAAAGGTGCTTCAATGGCCTTTTTAGGAAACATCCCAATGCAGGAAATATGTAAGGCAGCCACTTGGTCTACGCCTCACACATTCACCAAACACTACTGTATAGATGTGCTATCCGCACAACAAGCTACAGTAGGTCAAGCTGTATTAAGAACTCTATTTCAGACAACTTCTACTCCTACAGGCTAAACCACCGCTTATGGGGAACTAACTGCTTACTAGTCTATGCATACCATGTGTATCTACAGCGACAGATGCCATCGAACTGAAAATGTCACTTACCCAGTGTACATCTGTTCGTGGCATCAGTCGCTGAGATTCACATGGACCCACCCACCTCCCCGGAAGCCTGTAGCAGTTCAGAAGTTACCTTCAATTTTGTACATTTGTATATATTACTTAATCCTTTAATAGGTACATACTTACATTTTTCATTGCGCGGGCACTATTACTATAGTACAACTCCTACCTCACCCTCTGCGGGGAAAACAATCGAAGATGGAGTCGACGCCCATGCGCAATGAGCACAGAAGGTGGAGTCACTCGGTCCCGTGACTCGAAAACACTTCTTCGAAGAAAAACAACTTGTAACACTCCGACCCAACACCAGATGGCGAGCTCATGCATACCATGTGAATCTCAGCGACTGATGCCACGAACAGATGTACACTGGGTAAGTGACATTTTCATTCCACTACAAGACTTTCTGCTGATCACATGCATAGTTACAGGTAAGAAAGGATTCCTTCTTTAGGTCCTCAACTGGTTAGGCTTAAGGAGGTGGCAGGCACAAAACAGCTTCAATCCGTTGTAGAAACAAATAGAATCCTTTCAGCTATGCAGCCTGGGTTTAAATTTGTCTTCTTAACTAAAGCAATAATCACTTCGGCCATCGATGATCTTAGAGTTACAGTTTTGTGTCTTGCACAAGGCGCTCCTGTTGTTAGAATCCATTATGTTGAACAGAACCCAGGCAGTTCAACTGGATCCACCTTCCTACCCACTCTTTGGGGAATACCTCAGGGGTCTGTCTTGCCTGCATTACTGTATAACTTACAGGTACAACCACTGGCTAAAAAGCTAAACAAACTTGGGGTTATATTCCACCTGTACACTGAAGATACAGAATCATATCAATATGAATGAGGGCTGAATGCACTCCATTACTATGTCACAGTTATTATGAGATGCGTTATAAAAATGAGGGGCAACAACTACTTGAAAGTGAACCCTACAAATCCAAGATCATCCTGGTGTGCAACAACATTAACCTTTGGAAAAAAATCCTATTAGACATCAAAACTGTGAATGTGTCCCAGGTTGGTGAAAACTGTATGCAAAAGAGTCAAACTAAACACTGATTTCAACTTGAACACTTAAATCTCTGTCATCGTAAAGACTTGCTCCTTTTAGCTCAAAGTGCTGCAACACATTATACCTTTCCTATTTTTTTGCATGGAAGTTACTCGGTGCTGCCATCCTTATTCAAGCCAAGTTAGACTATGACTGTAGGAACTCAGCCTTACATAGTACTCCTAACAAACAGATTTGCAAGGGCTCACAATGACCTTAGTTTGGTGTGTTACTCCAGTACTGGAACTTTCATAGATGCACATGCTTGAATCATTCCCCGTTGTTGAGATGGGAGTCTCTGTACTTTTAGAGAGTAATCTTAAAATAGGCCTAAACCCAAAGGCCCTAGGCCCCTTAGTTTAGTAATGTATCAGAGTCATTTTGAGAAAAGGACTACATTTTGAGAGTCCACTAATCAGGCAACACCACCCTTTAGAACCTTCCTGAGAGAAGCTTCAGTCCCTCAGATTTTTGACTGCACATTGTGCTAGGGAGTCCCCACTGAGCTCTGCTCAGCTTATTCTGTTTTCTAGATATTCAGAAGATTTTGCCTCATTTCATCTGAGTTCTAAAGGTTTCTGATTCTGACAGTGAGGACTCCCCTCTCCCTCTCTCTCTTTCTCTCGCTCGCTCTCTCTCTCTCTCTCTCCTGGAAGGTCACAAAAAAGAGAGATCACCTCAGAGAAGACCTTCCGTGAAACAGCTAAGGACGGCCTACACAAATACCAATTTAGGGGCTTATAAAGGCTACCACCCATCTTCATCTCCTCATACAAGCCATTATTCATCTAAGGACAAAAAAGAGCCAGAAGGTTCTACAAATTCCTCATCTGAGCCTCCTACACCACATCTTAAGGTGTCACATGCATTTAATAAGCCTTCCTCCGCTCCATCTGTTGACAGGCCGTCGACGAGGACCCCACTGTTGACGTCAGCATTGATGTCAACAACAGCATTGTTGTTGACTGCTCCAACATCATTTTCCCCACCGTATATGACAGCTTCATCATCCGCAGCACCGACTATTTCTCTACCGCCACCGTCAGTGATGATGAGCTATCCTCTTCGTCGACGAAAACGTACACATTACCGTCGTTGTCGAAACTAACTGTGACCATCGCCTCTTGTGACAACAGCATCATTGGTGGTGGGCTCAACCACTAAGCCATCGACAATAAAAATCTCTTCTCTGTCGTCGACCACACTCACTCCACCTATGACTAGTACACCTGCTATACCGCCAGCGTCCTCATCGTCAGCACCGTCGACAAGTGAAAAAAGGGGGGGGGGAAAGCAAAAATAGTAGAAATTAACCCCGAACATACTTCCCCAAGCAAGATAAATTCATTGATACCAGTCCACCTATTGGAGGGAGATTAAGATTCTTATGGTGAGGGACCCTATGGAACAGCGCATAGTCCTACTCACCTGAATGTAAAATATCAGGATGATGAGGAAGAATACTACAGTGACTATGATCCACAATATTTCACAGCTCAGGGGCAGCAATATCAAGAAGGAATGGCCTATATGCCAAGCTTCCTAACTTTGGACTTACAACTCATGCTGGCGGATTATAAGAAAAGATTCCCACCCACTGGTGAAATTGCACCTTAGTCAACTACGCCTGCAAGATCTTCAATGCCTCAAGTGACCACCTCACTACAGAGGCCTACATCCTTACCCTTGGCTACTATTCATACATTTTCTACAGTCCTGTCGCAGGACACGGACACCTCAGAAGAAGAACATGAGGAAGGTGAGCTACATGAGGATCACAGAGAATGGGATGATTATGTTCTCCCAACTCCATCACCTCCTTCGCCCATGAAAGTGGACCTCCTGAGGACATCGGGGGATTTCACAATTTGCTTGAAAGGGCTGCCAAATGATTCGCACTTACAGTGTAATCCAATGCAATCCAAGCAAATAGATTGTTTTTTTGCACGACTTCAAGGAACCGTTCCAGAGGTCTGTGCGCTCCATACCTATAGTCCTTCATACATGGGAAAAAGGATTGAAAATCATGGAGAATCCAGCAACAGTGATGGCAGTGCTCATGCATCTGGATACAAAATATAAAGCGCTGGAGGATACCCCGGCCTGCCTAACGGGTCACCCTCATTCAGATTCGGTGATAGCACCAGTGGCCCAAAGGAGATCAAAAAACCCTTACACCAGTTACAGTGCTTCCTGACAAGGAAGGGAGACGGTTAGATAACATTGTCAAGCGATTCTCCTCGATGTCAGTTCTAACTGTAAGAGCTGCTAATTCCCTGGCTGTCTTAGGAAGATACGACAGGCAATTATGGGCTGACATCACCCGATAATATCAGCGAGCAACCGGAGGACACTAAGATGGAAGCAAGAAAAACCTTACATGAAGGAAAGCACACATGGCAAAAGTTATTGACTGCACAATGGATATTGCCATTACTGCATTTTGTCAGCTAGCAGGAGCTACTGTCCTCAGGAGACAACGCAGGATCTTTCACCCAGAAGTAAAAAATAAAATCCAGGACCCTATATTTGATTGACAAGCCCTATTTGAGAAAGATGTGGATGAAGCTCTTCAAGCAATCAAGACTGATTCAGAGACAGCTAAGTCACTGGGAACGCTACAATTCAGAAAGGCCTTCCTTTAGTGGTACAAGACGTGGCATACCTTCATATACAGGAGACTCTCAACAGTAGTAATACTCCTCATTCACTACCTCCTAACAATTTTGGCACCAATATGTTCAAAGGCAGCCGGCCTTAAGCAGAACTGCCTCTGGAGGCCAACCGGCTTGCCAAGGAAAAGACTCAGCTCTCAGACAATGATCGATCCAAGGCTCTGGCTATCCCCATCCCTTCACACTTCAAACTAAGGGGCCAGATCTCATAATTTTCCAGCGGTGGCAATCCATAACATCAGACCAATGGGTATTGCAATTGGTTCATTTCGGACACACACTAGAGTTTGTTCAAATGCCACCTCACAGTCGGCCTCACATATATATTCCCAAGTATCTCCACCAATTCAAACTGGAGGCCAACAAAATGATTCTCTAAGGGGCACTAGAGAAAATTCCACCGTCTCAACGGGGGAAAGGATTCTACTCCAGATTCTTCCTCATTCGCAAAAAAATGGAACAACTGGAGACCTATTCTCGACCTCAGAGATTTGAACACCTATCTGGAAAAACAATCATTCTGCATGATAACTCTGCAGGACATCCTCCTCTGCTTAAGCCATGGAGACTATCTGTCCACCCTAGATTTGAAAGATGCATATTTTTAAACCTCAAACAACCCCTCCACAGACAGTTCCTAAGATGCACAGTAGCAGGCACCCACTACCAGTTTTGAGTTCTTACATTCGTCTAAATCAGCCCCCAGGATAATTACGAAGTGCCTAGCACCGGTGGCCGCATTCCTGAGACGGCAAAGACACCAAGTATTCCCGTCCTTGGATGACTGGCTTGTAAAAGCAAAGCCCCTCTCAGCGGCACACAAGTCAACAAGGAAGTGCATTGCCCTGCTCAACAGCTTGGGCCTAACAATAAATTGGGAAACGTCCAATCCTCACCGATCTTGTGTCATAACTTTTTTAGGGGCAAACCTGAACACCACATCCAACATGGCATGCCCCACTATGGAAAGACAACAAAAGCTGATGGCCTTGGCAAAGTTGGTTGAACGAAGAAAATATATTTTATTACGTCTTTACAAGTCGCTATTGGGGATGATGTCCTCATGCATCCCACTAATACCATTCTGCAGACTAAAAAAGCGCCCTCTCCAAGACCAGCTCAATCTATAATGGATCCAAGCCACAGGCCACTACGAAGATCAAGTCAAGATTACTCCTCTCATGATCAAAGCCCTGGATTGGGGGACTCAGGAGGAACACCTATCAATGGGCCTCTCTTTCTAACCTCATCCATCTCCATGGGTCATCACCATGGATGCCTTGTTGGAAGGTTGGGGAGCATTTCTACAACACCTACGAATCAGCGGCAAATAGCCACCACCTCTTCAGAGACTACATATAAATCTCCTAGAGCTAAAAGCAGTCCATCTAGCTTTGCAGGCATTCCTTCCCAGATTTGCCAACTCAAAGGTGCTAATAAGGACACACAAAACCACCACAATGCATTAATTGAACAAGCAGGGTGCCCAAGATCCCTGCTCCTCTACCAAGAAGCACAGGAAATTTGGAAATGGGCCATAACGCATGGGGTACTTCTGCAAGCAGAGCATGTCCCAGGGAAGCAAAACAAAATAGTGGATTCTCTAAGCAGATAAAAATCAGTCTGCAATGAGTGGGAACTGGATCAGCGAAAGATCGACCACATATTCTCTCAGTGGGGAACGCCCAACCTCGACCTCTTTGCCAGCCGTCAAACACCAAATGCCGATACTATGCAAGCTGACATCACCATTGGGGATCATTGGAGAATGCACTTTTGATGGCATGGTACTGAATCTTTGCCTACGCCTTTCCGCCCATTCCCTTGATTCCAGTGGTTCTCGCCAAGATGGAGACCTGCACGCTGATCTTAATAGCCCCCACATGGCCTTGACAGCATTGGTTAACAGAGCTTCTCCTGTTCTCAGTGAAACCTCACATCCCACAGAAGGTATTTCCGCATCTCCTCACCATGAACACAGGGGAAGTCTTACTCCTGAATGCAGAATCCCTGCACTTATCAGCATGGCTCCTGAATTCAGTGAGTTTGCACATCTAGCTATCCCTCTGGAGTGCAGAGATGTACTCTCCAGAACCAGAGCAGTCAGTACTAATAAAACTTACTCATGTAAGTGGAAGAGATTCTGTCTGTAGGACCAACAACAACAGATACATCCTATATCGTCCTCACCGGAACAAATATTGCCATATCTATCACACTTGGCACGTTCAGGCCTGGCTCATTCCTGCACTAGGGTTTATTTATCATCCATATCATTGTTTAGACGCTCATGTAATTCACCCTCGTGCTTCTCCAGAATCATCAAACAATTTCTAAATGGCCTATTCTGAGTCTACTCACCTTTCAGAACTACTACTCCTTGGAATCTTAACTTAGTCCCTGTGCAGCTCATAAAACAACCATTCGAGCCAATCCACATAACTACTTTAAAATTTCTCTCATGGAAGTGGCTCTAACATCAGCAAGATGGATCAGTGTGATCCAAGCACTGGCTATCCAAGAACCCTTCTTACAAATCGGAGAAGATAGAATACTTCTACGCACAAACCCACGATTCATACCCAAAGTTCTCTTAGACTTTCATATTAATGAATTGCTTATCCTAAAGTCATTCTTCTTAAATCCTACAATGCTAGTGGAGAGGACTCATCATTCGTTAGATGTGAAAAAGTGTATAAAATTCTACCTGGATAGGACCAAATCCTTCCGCAAGAGTAGTCAATTGTTAGTAGCTTACAGTGCACCTAGAAAGGATCAACCTGTTTCCAAGCAAAGCATCGCAAGATGGATTTCAGCGTCAGTTTTGCCATTAAACAGCAGACAAACCATTACCATCTTCTGTTCAAGCTCACTCTACCAGAGTGATATCAACATCCGCTGCACTGTTTGCAGGGGCACCGCTCCAGGACAGTTGCAGGGCAGCAACTTGGAAGAACTGCCACACATTCACACTGCATTACTGCCTTGATGCAGCTTCTCAAGGGGAAGTAGCTGTGAGCCAGGCGGTCCTACATCTTTTCGAGTTAAAGTGAGCTATCTGTACCATCCCACCATTCTAAGGTTAGTTATGCACATTGTTTACTTTAAATATTGTATATGTAGGAATCTGGCTCTGTATATACTATATCAAAATGAGATATAGTGTGCACACAATCCAGGGGTTCCCCAGAGGCTTGGCAGAGGCTGAAATAGATAATACTAATGCTCTATTTGTGGTAGTGTGGTCGAGCAGTTAGGCTTATCAGAGGGTAGTGTTAAGCATTTGTTGCACATACACCAGCAATAGAAGAAACACACACTCAGTGACTTAACTCCAGACTAATATAATTTTATATAGAAAAATATGTTTTGTTAATTTTTTTCTAAAACCACAAGATTCTGTTTGCAGGTAAGTACATAAAATAAAAGGTACTTTGCATTTATATGATCAGGACTTTCAATAGAATCGACAATGTATACAGTTTTTC
This sequence comes from Pleurodeles waltl, assembly GCF_031143425.1. Lineage (NCBI taxonomy): Eukaryota > Metazoa > Chordata > Amphibia > Caudata > Salamandridae > Pleurodeles > Pleurodeles waltl. The sequence goes on from NC_090446.1 coordinate 13,378,381, forward strand.
TTAAAATGCCAAAAAGCTATTTTAAAAGTGGACACTGCATTTTTCAACAGTTCCTGGGGGAAGAAAAGATAGTACAGTTTTGCAGATAAGTATACAATTTAAGGTTCTTATCTCCAGGGTGTAGGTAGTCCGTCATTGGGAGTTCAAGTTAACCCCAAACACCCACCACCAGCAAGACGGGGCCGGCCGGGTGCAGAGGTCAAAGAGGCACCAAATTAACGCAGGCTCCTGTGGGGTCAGGGGGCACTCTGAACTTTGTCTGCTGGCAGGTAAGTACCTGCGGTTTCGGAGGGCAGACTGGGTGGGGAGGATTCAAGAGAGCACTGGAGGTGCCCCAAGTAGGCACTAAACATGCACCCTCAGCGGCACAAGGGCAGCTGGCTGCAGGGTGCAAACTGGGCATCAGGTTTTCAATGCAACTCTATGAGGGGACCCCAGGGGTCACTCTGAGGCTGCAGAGGTGGTCCAGGGGAGCTTCTCGGGCAAACTACCGGCTGGGCAGGGAGGAGGGCCGCCTGCTGGTCGATACTGCACTGGGGGTCGGTTTCTCCAAGGCCTGGGGGCTGCAGGTGCAGTGGTTCTTCAGGCATCGGTTATCTTCATCCGGAGCTCGCGGTCAGGGGTTCCTTACGATTCCCTCTGCAGGCATCGTCGTGGAGGGGTCAACCCAGGGTGAGCTCTTGCTCACAATCACCTGGGGACCCTTTGTTGCTGGGCCACCTGGACACAGGCTGTGTGCATTTGGTGCGCAGGGGTCAGGACTCAGGCATCTGAAGTGAGGAGGGAATCCTTAATTTTAGGTTTCTTCAGACAGAGTCACTGTCCTCTTGAGTTCTTGGTCCTTTTGGGTGCAGGACAGTCCTCTGGAGTTCGCAGATGTCGCTGGGCCCTCTGGACGTGAAGGTTCTCTGAAGCAGGGGACAGGCCAGTAGGGCTGGGGCCAAAGCAGTTGTCGTCTTCCTTCTTCTCTGCTGGGAGTTTCAGCTTAGCAGTCCTTCTTCTTGTTGGTCGCCAGGAATCTGGTGAGCTGTGTTCAGGGAGGCCCTTAAATCCTAGATTTAGGCGTGTGTTAGGGGTCAGCGGGAAGTAGCCAATGGCTACTGTCCCTGAGGGTGGCTACACCCTCCTTGTGCCCACTCCCTTTGGGTAGGGGGGCACATTCCTATGCCTAATGGTCCCTGCCCTCCAAACCAAGATGGAGTATTCTGCAGGGATGGGGTCACCTCAGCTCTGGGCACATTAGGGGTGGTTCCGGCTAGGGCGGTCCCTCCTACCTGTTTTCCCTAATTTTCCCACTGGACTTGCTGTCAAAGGTGGGACTTTGTCTGGGGGGGAGGCATCTCCACTAGCTGGAGTGCCCTGGGGCACTGTAACCCGTGGCTTGAGCCTTTGAGGCTCACAACAGGTGTTACAGTTCCTGCAGGGGGAGGACAGGCTTTTTTTCTAACCCCATGTGGCCAGAAACTTGTCTGAAAGTGTCAGGCTGGCACAGACCGGTCAGTCCTACACTAGCAGTTGGACTAACATACAGGGGTCATCTCTAGGATGACCTCTGTGCGCATTTTTCAATAAATTCCACACTGGCATCAGTGTGGGTTTATTGTGCTGAAACATTTGATACCAAACTTTCCAGTATTCAGTGAAGCCATTATGGTACTTTGGAGTACGTAGTGACAGACTCCCAGACCATATACTCAATATGGCTACACTTTACTTGCAATGTCTAATAAGTGACTTAGACACGGTAGGGGTACATTGCTCATGCAGCTGTGCCCTCACCTGTGGTATAGTGCACCCTGCATTCGGGCTGTAAGGCCTACTAGAGGGGTGGCTTACCTATGCCACAGGCAGTGGTTTGTGGGCATGGCACCCTAAGAGGGGTGTCATGTCAACTTTGTCTTTTTCTCCCAACCAACACACACACATGCTGCAAGGCAGTGTGGATCTGCTGTGTGAGGGGTCCCCTACGGTGGCATAATACATGCTGCAGCCCTTAGAGACCTTCCCTGGCTACAGGGCCCTTGGTACCATGGGTACCTTTTACATGGGACTTAGCTGTGTGCCAGGGCTGTGCCAATTGTGGAAACAAAGGTACAGTTTTAGGGATAGAACACTGGTGCTGGGGCCTGGTTAGCAGGGTCCCTGCACACTTTCAATCATAGTTGGCATCAACACTAGGCAAAAAGTGGGGGGAGTAACCATGCCAACAGTGGCACTTTTCTACAGTATATCAAAAAGAAAAGTTGATATACGTTATGATTTCTAATAACAGGTTTAAGCAGTTGTATTTGGGTTATCTTATATGTGTATTATTGCTCAAATATCTTGTACATATTCTTTTGAAGCACTCATAGTTTACACAATGTGCCTCACTACTGCTTCCCACTCTGATTCAAGTTGTCGTGCTAGGAAATCTCCTCAGAGCTCTGCTCTTTCCTCATACTTTTTGGATTAGCTCTAAGCTGATTTTTCTTCTGCTTAACTTCTTTTGACTGATTGTGGGTAAGGCCTACAGTATGTCTGAAAATGAAAAGAAAGGTTTTTTCAGATCCTGCAAGACCTGTGGGAAAAGAGATTACACTCTGAAGACCCTTATCAGGACTTTATCTACTTTCTCTACCCAGACCACTCGGCTAAGGACTGCAAGGTTTGTTGTACCTTTTCTTCTAAAACCCTGACGGATAGAGAGGGCAGAATATTGATATGTCTGCAAAAACCTAAATCTAGAGATAATCCAGTCTCTGATTCAGACAGCGATGACTCCTCAACATCGTCCAAAAAGTCATCTAAGAGGACTAAATCACATTCAAGATCTTTATCAGAGCACCTAAGAAAGCCTTACAAAAAGACCACCTCAGGTTCTTACAGAGGCTGCAGCCCATCCACTTCGCCTTATAGATTCTCCACAAAAGAAGAAAAAGGTTATGCCAGCAGCTCTGAAAGGCATAAAAACTCATTTTCTGTACCTCCATCTGTGTCTGCTGCACCTTTCAAAAGGCCCTCCTCTGCTCCTGTGGCAAAGACTATACCATTGACGACAGCCTCATCGTCGATGTCGGTGAGTGCCTTCCCACAGTTGATGACGGTTTCCACTTCATCATCGCTGACGGCAGTCCTGACGACGACATCGTCGACGATGAGCACCCCACCGTGGACGAAGACAGCATCGACGACGTCATCGTCAACGAGGATCTACACGTCGTCATCGTCGACGGCAGTAACAATGGTGTCTTCATTGCCATCGTCATCATCGACGACCTCGTCGATGGTAGCTTCCTCTGCAAGGCTGTCAACGATTAAAACCTCCATGCATTTGTCGTCGACGACTCTACCGTCGATGAATGCTATATCTGCACCGTTGACGAGGGAAAATCAACACAGAAGCCAGGAAAAACTTACTCCACACAATACTTCACCTAGTAAAGTAACTCCTCTCATGTCAGTACATCTGTTGGAGGGTGATGAAAAATCGGACGTGGAATGACCATTTGGGACAGCGCATAGCCCTTACCAGTTGAATATGAAATATCAAGATGAGGATGACTAGTATGGCGAAACCTATAACCCGTAGTACTACGTAGGGGATCAAGCATATCAGGAGGATGAATACATACCAAGCTCTTTGCTCTCTGATCTCAAAGCGATGCTTGCTAATTACAGTAAGCATTTTCCACCTCAGGAACAGGGACAACAACAACCTCCTTCTTCGCCCATTTCAAGGGTTACCAGTCCACTTCAGAGGCCAACCTCTTTACCACTAGCGAATGTGGCCAAACCAGATATGACCATACCACAAAACACGGATGTTTCGGAAGGTGATCAAGAAGGAGAACTCCTTGACACTCAGTCGGAGTGGGACAAATATGTAATTCCAGCTCCTCCTTCTCAGCCGAAAGTGGATTCTCCTCCAGATGATATTGGGGGATTCCATAATCTTTTGGCGAGAGCAGGTAAACGGTTTGCTCTTCCAATGCCATCCAGGCAAACAGATTGCTTTCTATATGATTTTAAAGAGCCTTTCCAGAAATCTGTACGCTTCATACCGTTAGTAAACTTCATATGGGAAGAGAGTTTGAAAGTCCTGCACAACCCTGCTACAGTCACGGCGGTGCTTCCTTGACTGTACAAGAAGTACGTGCATGTTTGACTAGTCACCCCCCCCCCCCCCCCCCCCCCCCAGATTCTTAAGTCGCTCATGCGACAGAGAGAAGATCCGCACCTCCAGACAAAGGGGGTAGACGGTTGGACAATATTGGAAAGAAGGTTTTCATCAATGTCTAGCCTCATTATAAGCGCGGCTAACTCCCTGACTCCCTGGCAGTGTTAGCCAGATATGACAGACAACTATGGGCAGACATCGCCCCGCATATTTGACCAGTTGCCGGAGGATGTTAAGTCCGAGGCAAGAAAGACATTGCATGAGGGAGAGCGTACGTCAGCGGAAATGATAGATTGTGCTATGGATATCGCCACTACTGCGTTTCGTCAGCTCGCAAGTGCGGCTGTCCTTTGGAGGCAAAGCTGGTTAAAGGCCTCATTATTCCATCCTGGAGTCCAGAATAAAATCCTAGATCTTCTTTTCGAGGGCCAGGCATTGTTTGGTAAGCATATTGACGAGACCCTGCAGTCAATTAAGTCTGACACAGATACAGCAAAATCTTTGGGAACTCACCAGTTTCGGAAGCCTTCCTTTCAAAGCACGAGAGGATGTCGGATGCCTTCATATAGGGGAGGCTACCAGCAGTACAGGTACTCGACGTATCCTTCCTCCTCTCAGCAGTTTTGTCAATACTACATCCAAAGGCAGCTGCCACAAGCGGCCTACAGCAGATCTGGCTCCAGAGGACGCTCGTCCTGTTAAAGACTCAGCTCGCAGAGCATGATGCACCCAAGGCTCTGGCATCAACCTGCCATCCTCCTCCGTTTGTAGGTGGAAAGATATCCCTGTTTTTCCAACAGTGGCAAGTCATAACATCGGACAAGTGGGTCTTACAACTAATAAAGCATGGAAACACCCTAGAGTTTATCTAAATGCCTCCTCCCAATCCTCCTCACATAACTTCACCGAAGTATCTAGAGCAACTCAAAAGAGAGATCAACAAAATGCTGCTCAAAGGAGCAATAGAGGGTACCTCCATCACAGCGAGGAAGGGTTTTTTACTCCAGATTCTTTCTCATTCGCAAAAAGTGGAGGGACTGTAGGCCAATCCTCAATCTCAGAGAATTAAACACCTACTTGAAAAAACAATCCTTCTGCATGAGGAACCTACAGGATGTCCTTTTGCGATTGAACCAGGGAGATTTTATGTCTACACTAGACCTAAAGGATGCCTATTTCCACATCCTCATTCACCCAGCCCACAGACAATACCTGAGATTCATGGTAGCTGGAAGCCATTTTCAATTTTGAGTCCTCCCTTTTGGCCTAAATTCAGCTTCCAGGATATTTACGAAGTGCCTAGCTCCGATTGCAGCCTTCCTTAGGAGAAGAAAACATCAGATATTCTTGGACCTAGACGATTGGCTGATAAAAGAAAACACCTATACAGGAGCGCTCAGGTCAACAAAAATGTGTGTTTCCTTGCTCAACAGCTTAGGCCTGACCCTCAACTGGGAGTAGTCCAAACCCCTACCATCACACAGAATCACCTTTTTAGGGGCAAAACTGGACACTCAATCCACTATGGCATGTCCCACTGTGGAGAGACAGCAAAAAATAATATCTCTAGCAAAATCGATTCAGAAAAGGGCTACATTTCAGTTTGCCTGTTCAAGTCCTCATTGGGCATGATGTCATTATGCATACATCTGGTTCCTCTCTGCAGGCTCAATATGCACCCCCTGCAAGAGCAGCTCAACCTGCAATGGCTCCAGATTTTAGGAAGCTTTGAAGATCAGATAAACATTACTCCAGCAATAATCAAAGCTCTGGTGTGGTGGTCTCAAAAACATAATCTCTCTGTCAGCCTATCGTTTTTTCATCGCCCAGCACTGTGGACTATCACCACAGATGCCTCCCTGGAAGGTTGGGGAGCTGTTTTACAAGACCTGCGGGTAAGTGACAAGTTGCCAGTAGAGTTGCTGACCATGCAAATCAATCTGCTGGAGCTCAAAGCGGTTTATCTGGCTTTACAGGCCTTCCTCCCAAAGATTGCCAGTTCAGAGGTGGTAATAAGAATGGACAACACCACTACGATGCATTACCTCAACAAACAGGGAGGCACAAGATCTCTTCCTCCCTCCAGGAAAGCTAAAAAAATATGGAACTGGGCGTTACAGCAAGGCATCATGCTGACAGCAGTGCACCTTCCAGGCATACAGAACACAATAGCGGACTCGCTTAGCAGGCAAAATTCGATATGTCACAAATGGGAACTGGACCAGTCCACAGTCAACCACATTTTTTCCCAGTGGGGAACAACCAAATTCGACCTATTCGCCAGCTAGCTGAACACCAAATGCCAATACTTCCCAAGCTGGCATCACCAAAAGGGATCATGGGGGAATGCATTTTCCATAGCTTGGTCAGACATCTTTGCATAAGCTTTGCCTCCAATTCAATTGATCCCGAGAGCCCTAACAAAGATGAAGAGCTGATATTAATAGCTCCTTATCAGCATGGCTCCTGAGCACAGGGAATTTGCACATTTAAATATTCCACAAGAGTGCAGAGACATTCTATCCAAAGCCAGAGCAGCCAGCACCAATAAGGCTTACTCTTGTATGTGGGAAAGGTTTTGTTTTTGGAGTCACCAACAGCAAATTGATCCTCTTTCCCCTTTCCCCTTTCCTCATCTCCGGAGCAAATCTTACCTTACTTACTGCATTTAGCGCAATCAGGACTTGCGCATTCCTTTGTAAAGGTGCACCTGGCAGCGATTGCATCTTACAGACGCTCAGACTCTTCACCTTCGTTATGATCCTCTAGGTTGGTAAAATATTTCTGAAAGGGCTTTTCAGAGTCTTTCCACCATTCAGGCCTCCTCCTCCCTCATGGAATCTGAATATTGTTCTTGCGCAGCTTGTAAAGCAGCCTTTTGAGCCAATTCATCGAGCTCCTCTGAAATTCCTTTCCTGGAAAGTTGCCTTACTTGTTGACCTCACATCAGCCAGGTGAGTCAGTGAGATACAAGCACTTTCCATACGAAAGCCATTTTTACAGATAAAACAAAACATACTAATCTTGCGCATTAACCCGCATTTTATCCCAAAGGTCCCTATGGATTTTCATCTGAAGGAGCACTTAGTTTTCAATAATTTTTTTCTAGATCCGACGACTCCTGCGGAAAGAGGATTGCACTCTTTAGACATTAAAAGGTGTATTAAATTCTATTTGGACAGGACTAAACCTTTTCTCAGGTCCAGTCAACTGTTTGTGGCTTACAGTGCACCCAGACGGGGTCAACTGCTCTCTAAAGAGAGCATAGCTAGATGGATCTCCTCAGCAATTCAATTTTGTCATCAGGCAGCGGGCAAGCCACCACATTCGTCTGTCCATGTGCATTCGATGCTGGCAGTTTCTTCTTCAGCAGCGCTGTTTGCTGGGGTACCGCTGCAAGATATTTGTAGAGCACCAACGTGGAAAAGCTGCCATACGTTTACCAGACATTACTGTTTGGAAGCACTATCTCAAGGAGAGGTAGCGGTGGGTCAAGTAGTCGTCAGGAACCTTTTCCAGTGAAGGTGAGCCACCTCTTTCATCCCAACATCTTGATGTCAGGTATGCACATTGTCTATGTCTAGTCGCTATAATGTGTTTACAAAAAAAAGAGAAGGAAATAAGGAATTTGATTTTGATATATTGGTGTATGTCAACATATTTTCTGTGTGTGTCTTGAATAGATTGCAAGAGTATTAAAATCTGCATATGTAGGGCTTGCTACTCTGATTCAAGCATGTGAATCTATGAAAGTCCAAATACTGGAGTAAGAAAATTAGTTACTTACTTGTAACTAGTTCTCCAGTATTGGAATCTTTCATAGATTCACATGCGACCCGCCCGCCTCCACAGAGAAGCTCACCTTCACCTCTCTTTCTCATGTTATACGCACTTGTGCTCTGAAAATCTGAGGTAATGGAGCTTCTCTCACAAGGGTTCTAAAGGATGGTGTCTTCTCATTGGTAGATTCTGAAGTTTGGTCCTTTTTCTTAAAATGACTATGATAAAGTGTTAAATTAAGAGGCCTAGGGCTCTTAGGTTTAAGTCTATGGTAACACTGCTTGGTTAAATGTTCCGGGGGCTCCCATCTCGATGATGGGGAAGACGGGGAATGATTCAAGCATGTGAATCTATGAAAGATTCCAGTACTGGAGAACTGCAGTTACAGGTAAGTAACTAATTTTCTTACACACCTTTCATGGGTCACACACACAAAACCATTCACACCACTGGCCCAACACATTGCAACACTCACATCAAGAAATGGCGCCATACAAGGGCCCATCACGTTCAAACGTCCACAGGACTGACACACTAATTACATCACCTGGCAGCTGTTGGAGTGTGTGATCAGCAGCAAGTCACTACACACACACACACTTCCAGCCAGCCGCCAGTCCCCACTCAACCAACCAAATACCAGTCAAGACATACCGCCAGCCAAAGGCCAGTTCACACACACTGTCAGCCAGGCACCGGCCACACTCATGGCCAGCCAGAAGCCAGTCCTCACACACTGCCAGCCAAACGCCAGTTCACCAACACTGCCAGCCAGATGCCAGGCACACACATCACCAGCCAAAATGCAAGTCCACACACAAGCCAACCAAATGCCAGTCCAAATACATCACCAGTCCAAATACACTGTCATGGCACTCAGACATGACCATGAAAATCCACACCACTTTCATTGGTAAAACACTTCACCAATGAACAGATTACACACACAAAGCACAGACAGACTCTATGAGCACCTTCTATGTTCTTTTTGTGTTCTGCAATGCACACAGGTTTCCACACTTCTGCTACCTGATACCAAACAGTCACAGCTGAAGTGTTTTCATGGTTAATAGTTTTGAGCATGTAGACATCTTTTCTGTCTGAAACTTTCAAAGCAAGGAGGTCAATACTATGCAAACTACGGCTCTGTCCATTTCAAAGATTTTTTTATTTTTTTTTATTTACACAGAGGCTCTTTAGGGCTAACTTTGTGGTTAGAGTGGATTTTGCCACATGCCTCTATAACCGCTTTGAACAATACCTTAATAATTTCACACCTGTGTAGAAATTGTCCTTGTATAAATGTTGACCTTTATTAAAACGTCCGCTGCCATGTTCCAACACAATTTTTTCAATGACTCCAAAAGTTGAAGGGCATCTATAGGGGTCAGTTCAAAAATTCCTACCAGTGTACAGCCTGAAATTATACACATATCCAATAGCACCTTTACACAGCATATATAGCTTAATATCATAGCATGCTCTCTTGCTGTAAATCTGTTGTCTGAAAACCAAATGGTCCTTTAACAGGACCAGAGACTTATCCATAGATCTCCTTCCCTGAAGCATATATTTCTGAAAAACAATCTGCTAAATAGTCAAGGACTGACTGAATCTTGAAGAGATGGTCACAGTCAGGGTAATCTTGTGGCAATGCTGTAGAATTATCCACAAATTACAGCATCTGCTGCAGAAGCAAATACAGATTTCGACTCATGGTTGCTGGAAATGTAGCAGTTGCCATCAAGGGACTAGTAAACCAATATGAAGACAGCAATGGCTGCCTTATCAAGCCCATCAAAAAGAGAAACCAAAGAACTTATTCAACTCATCCACTGGCTAACTCTGGAGTGTGTCTTAAGTGTGACACTGTTGTCCCTCAAAAACTACTCCACAAACAAATTAGTTTGCTCAGCAATATCATCCAAAAACACATAATCAATAAACAAGTGGAAGAAATTGATAGGTAAAAAGTTCTCAATATTGACTCAGTACCCTGCAACGTCACTAAAGGCATGCAAAACAAACTGCAGTATGTTATAGGCAACCCAGGATTCAGCACTACCAATGGGAAGCTTTCCAGTCCCTGGCTGAACTTCAACTTGCTCTTGTTACACTATTGTCATATTAGTGTTCTCCTCTAAAAAAAAGCACTTCACCAGCGCTATAGGAAGCTGGCTCTGTATATACTATATCAAAATGAGATGTAGCTGGTCATTACAAGTCTGGCGGGTGCATGACCGCCAGACTCGCGATGGCGGTCCCACCGCCAACAGGCTGGCAGTGGGACCGCCACATTATGACCGTGGCGGAGCGGCCACGGTCAGACCACCGACCCTCCCAGTCTGCCGGAAGCCTGGTGGTCTCGGTGGTTTCTCATCCTCCAGGGCAGCGTTATTTGCTGCGCCACCCTGGGGATTAGAAGTCCCCATCTGCCAGACTTTCCATGGCGGCTCACACCGCCATGGAAAGGCTGGCGGAATGGGGGGCTTGGGGGTTGTCTCTGGGGGCCCATGCACTGCCCATGCACTTGGCTTGGGCAGTGCAGGGGCCCTCATGTACAGCCCCATCACGCATTCCACTGCCCGAATTACGGGCAGTGGAATGCACAATGGGTGCTGCTGTACTCGCTGCACCAACACATTGGTAATGTTAAGGCCCTGCGGTGAAGTCCTATCAGAGCTGGCAGGGTTCAGGCCGTACAGGTGGTCTGAGGGTGGTGAGAGCTTGGCAGGCGGCCTCCGCCACCCGCCAAACTCTCAATGACCTCCCTAGTGTGCACAGAGGTCAGGGGTTCTCCAGAGGCTTAACAGACGCTGAAGTAGATAATACTAATGCTCTCCTTTGTGGTATTGTGGTCAAGCAGTTAGGCGTATCAGGGGGTAGTGTAAAGCATTTGTTGTAAGCACACAGACAATAAAAGAAACACACACTCAGAGACTAACTCCAGGCCAATTGTTTTTATACAGTAAAAATATATTTTGTGACTTTATTTCTAGAATAACAAGATTCTGATTGCAGGTAATTACATGTTCAAGTAAGTAATAAGCATATGTATCAACACCACTTTCAATTTGGCAAGTTAAACGGTTTTCAAGTAAATAGCAATAATCTGTTTTAAAAGTTGACACTGCAATTTTCAAACACAGTTCTGGGGGGGGAGAAAAGTTAGTACAGTTACGAGATAAGTACAAGACTTCCAGTTCCAATCTCCGGGGGTTTCGATGCCCACAGTTTGGGGTTCAAGATAACTCCATACACCCACCACCAGCAACATGGGGCCGGCCGAGTGAAGACGTCAAAGTTGCTGCAAGATTTAAAAAGGGGGCACTCAGAATTGGATCTGCCAGCAGGTAAGTACCTGCATCCTGGGGGCCAGAGGTAAGCACCGAATGCACACCCTCAGCGGCACAGGAGTGGCAGGGTGCAAACTCAGCATCGGGCTCCCAATGCTTTTTAATACGAGGAACCCAGGGGGTCACAAATAGGCTGCAGGCTGGGTCCAGAAGGTTGGTTCAGGGAAACCACAGGTTGGACATGGAAGAGGCACTAAACAAATACAAGAGCAACCCAGAATGTCCACGTGAACCTGGGTATATTTATCACAAAACACATATCCACATGAAATTTCTTTTTAATCAATTTAAATATTACATCAAAAAAATCTTGCTACTGGTTAACTGGTCAGACAGTGATACCAATATTCGACATCCAGCTGAGCCTTTAATAATTCCAATCTTTCACCATTCTCCAGGTCATTTTTTGTCCTGATGAGACCCTAGAATCCAGCATGAGGATCGAAACTTGGCCGACACATTAATCAGACAAGACCTATTTGATTATGTTTTGAATTATCAATCAATGTATTGACATGCATACTTCATAACTTAATAAGAGGCTGATAAACCAAAGATCACAGAACTATAAGGGATTTCTTTATTGCTTTATGTTGTGGTGTCTCTTTTTTCACTTGGGGATCACTTGTTTCAACTATCCCTCTTTGTTTATTTTCCTAAAGTATGCTTATAAAACTTATTCACCATTATATGCTGATGTAGCTTCCAAAGCATTAAAAACACCTTTTTCACATATGTGTTGGTACTGGACATGGAGGAGGGCCACCTGCTGCACGTTGCTGCAATGGAGGTCGGGTTCCCCAAGGCCAGGGGGCTGCAGGTGCAGTGTACCTTTTGTCGTTGGGGATCCTCGTCCGGATCCATTAACGGGCAGTGGGGTCCTCAGGATTTAGTCTGCAGGCGGCATTGTGTTGGTCAGTACGGGTCAATCCAGGGTGGACACTAGGCCTGAATCGCCTGGGGACATGCCCTAGACCGGTGGGATACCTGGACATGTGCCATGGGCATTGGGTGCAGAGTGGGCATGGCTTGTGGATCCTCGGGAGATCGTGGTCCTCTGGTGAGCAGGCAGTCCTCTACAGGCTTGGAAGAGGTCGCTGTTCCTTCAGGATGTGTCGCACTTTAAGTAGCAGGGGCTTCAGTAGCTATAGACAGGCCAGTAGGGCTGGGACCAAGTCAGTTGGTGTCTGAAGTCTTCTCTTCTGGGGGTCGCCTTAGCAGTCCATCTTTGTAGGAAGATGGCTCTGTATATACTATTTCAAAGTAAGAAATAGTGTGCACAGAGTCCAAGGGTTCCCCTTAGAGGTAAGATAGTGGCAAAAGTAGATAATTCTAATGCTCTATTTTGTGGTAGTGTGGTCGAGCAGTAGGCTTATCAGAGGGTAGTGTTAAGCATTTGTTGTACACACACAGGCAATAAATGAGGAACACACACTCAAAGACTTACACCAGGCCAGTAGGTTTTTATATTGAAAAATATATTTTCTTAGTTTATTTTAAGTACCACAGGTTCAAGATTTACAGTTAATACTTTAAATGTAAGGTACTTCACTTAGATACTTTAGGAACTTTGAATGAATGAAAGCAATATCACATACATTCTTTGTAAAAATGGCAATAAGCTATTTTCAAAGTGGACACAGTGCAAAAAATCAACAGTTCCTGGGGTAGGTAAGTAAATGTTAGTTTTGGAGGTAAGTAAAACACTTACAAGTCTCAAGTTTGGGGCATAGACAGCCCACTGTTGGGGGTTCAAGGCAACCCCAAAGTTACCACCCCAGCAGCTCAGGGCCGGTCAGGTGCAGAGGTCAAGGAGGTGCCCAAAACACATAGGTGCCTATGGGGAACAGGGGTGCTCCGGTTCCAGTCTCGGGGGGGCAGACCAGGGGGTTTTTCTAGAGCACCGGGGGGGGTATACGAGAAGGCACACAAAGTACACCCTCAGCAGCACAGGGGCGGCCGGGTGCAGTGAGCAAAGCAGGCGTCGGGTATTAGTTTGAAAATAATGGCGGGACCCGGGGGTCACTCTAGCGGTGCAGGCATGCACAGGGGGGGCTTCTCAGGACAGCCACCACCTGGGCTAGGCAGAGGGTCGCCTGGGGGTCACTCCTGCGTTGAAGTTCGGTTCCTTCAGGTCCTGGGGGCTGCTGGTGCAGTGTTAGTTCCAGGCGTCGGGTCCCTTGTTACAGGCAGTCGCGGTCAGGGGGAGCCTCTGGATTCTCTCTGCAGGCGTGGCTGTGGGGGTTCAGGGGGGTCATCTCTGGTTGCTCACGGGTTCGCAGTCGCCGGGGAGTCCTCCCTGAGGTGTTGGTTTTCTGCAGGTCGAGCCGGGGGCGTTGGGTGCAGAGGGTGAGGTCTCACGCTTCCGGCGGGAAACGTGAAGTCTTTGGAAGTTGTTTCTTTGTTGCAAAGAAGTTGCAGGTTTTGAACAGGCCCACTGTTCACTGGAGTTTCTTGGTCCTGTAGTCCAGGGCAGTCCTCTGAGGCTTCAGAGGTCACTGGTCCCTGCAGGATGCGTCGCTGGAGCAGGTTTTCAAAGTTGGAGACAGGCCGGTAGGGCTGGGGCCAAATCAGTTGTCATCTTCCTACTTGCAGGCTTGTAGGTCAGCAGTCCTTCTTTCTTCAGGTTGCAGGAATCTGATTTCCTGGGATCTGGGGAGCCCCTAAATACTGAATTTAGGGGGGGTTTAGGTCTGGGAGGGCAGTAGTCAATGGCTACTGTCCTTGAGGGTAGCTACACCCTCCTTGTGGCTCCTCCCTGAGGGGAGGGGGGCACATCCCTATTCCTATTGGGGGAATCCTCCAAAATCAAGATGGAGGATTTCTAAAGGCAGGGGTCACCTCAGCTCAGGACACCTTAGGGGCTGTCCTGATTGGTGGGTGACTCCTCCTTGTTTTTACCATTATCTCCCCAGGACTTGCCGCCGAATTTGGGGGCTGTGTCCAGGGGGGCGGGCATCTCCACTAGCTGGAGTGCCCTGGGGCATTGTAACATGAAGCCTGAGCCTTTGAGGCTCACTGCTAGGTGTTGCTGTTCCTGCAGGGGGGAGGTGTTAAGCACCTCCACCCAGTGCAGGCTTTGTTTCTGTCCTCATAGAGCACAAACGCTCTCACCCCAGGGGGTCAGAAACTCGTCTCTCAGCAGCAGGCTGGCACAGACCAGTCAGTCCTGCACTGAAGGATTGGGTAAAATACAGGGGGCATCTCTAAGGTGCCCCCTGTGTGCATTTTTTAATAAATCCAACACTGGCATCAGTGTTAGTTTATTATTCTGAGAAGTTTGATTCCAAACTTCCCAGTGTTCAGTGTAGCCATTATGGAGCTGTGGAGTTCGTTTTTGACAAACTCCCAGACCATATACTTAATATGGCCACACTGTACTTACAATGTCTAAGAATAGACTTAGACACTGTAGGGGCATATTGCTCATGCAGCTATGCCATCACCTGTGGTATAGTGCACCCTGCCTTAGGGCTGTAATGCCTGCTAGAGGGTTGACTTATCTATGCAACAGGCAGCATTTTTTTCTGGGCATGGCATCCAGAGGGGGATGCCATGTCGACTTTGCCTATTTCTCCTCACCAACACACACAATCGACAATGGCAGTGTGCATGTGTTAGGTGAGGGGTCTCTAAGGGTGGCACAACACATGCTGCAGCCCTTAGAGATCTTCCCTGGTCACAGGCCCTTGATACCACTCGTACCTTTTACAAGGGACCTATCTGTGTGCCAGAGGTGTGCCAATTGTGGAAACAGTGGTACATTTTTATTGAAAGAACACTGGTGCTGGGGACTGGTTAGCAGGGTCCCAGCACACTTCTCAGTCAAGTCAGCATCAATATCAAGCAAAAAGTGGGGGGTAACTGCAAGAGGGAGCCATTTTCCTACAATCGTTCATCTTGTTGTCTTCTTGAAGTCACCAGGATTCTGATGAGGTAGGTTCAGGGGAGCCCTTAAATCCTGGATTTAGGGGTGTTACAGGTGTCAGGGGGGCAGTAGCCAATGGCTGCTGTCACCGAGGGTGACTACACTTTTCCGGTGTCTACTCCTTTTGGGGAGGGGAATACAGACCTAAACCTGTTGATCCCTGTCCTCCAAAACAAGATGGAGGATTCTGCAGGGGACGGGTCACTTCAGCTCTTGACACCTTAGTGGTAGTCCTAGCTGAAGTAGTCACTCCTCCTTGTTTTCCCTAATTTTCTCATCGGACTTTCCGCCAAAAGTGGGGCTTTGTCCGGTGGGCCGGCATCTCCACTAGTGGGCAGTAGTGAAGCACCTTCACCCAGTGCAGGTTTTGTTTCTGGCCTCAGAGAGCACAAAGGTTCTCACCCCATGAGGTCAGAAACTTGTCTGGAAGTGGCAGGCTGGCACAGACCGTCAGTCCTGCACTAGACATTTGGTTAAAATACAGTGGGCATCTCTAAGATGCCCTCTGAGTGCATTTTACATAAATCCCACACTGGCATCAGTGTTGTTTTATTAGGCTGATAAGTTTGATACCAAACTTCCCAGACTTCAGTGAAGCCATCATGGAGCTGTGGAATTCGTAATGACAAACTCCCAGCCTATGTACTCAGTATGGCCACACTGCACTTACAATGTCTGAAAATGGACTTAGACACTGCAGGGGCATATTGCTCACGCAACTATGCCCTCACCTCTGTTATAGTGCACCCTGCCTTAGGGCTGTAAGGCCTGCTAGAGGGGTAACTTACCTATGCCACAGGCAGTGGTTTGTGGGCACGGCACCCTGAGAGGGGTGCCATGTCGACTTAGTCTTTTTCTCCCCACTAACACACACAAGCTGCAGTGGCAGCATGCATGTGTTTGGTGAGGGGTCTCCTAGGATGGCATAATACGTGGTGCAGCCATTGGGGGACCTTCCCTGGCCACAGGGCCCTTGGTACCATGGGTCCCTTTTACAAGGGACTTAGCTGTGTGCCAGGGGTGTCGCAATTGTGAAAACAATAGTACAGTTTTGGGAAAGAACACTGGTGCTGGGGGCTGGTTAGCAGGATTCCAGCACACTGTCAGTCAAATCAATATCATGCTAAATGTGGGGGGATAACCATTCCAAAAAGGGGCACTTTTCTACAAGTGCCAATAGTAGATACATCATCAGATGATTCCTCTTGGACATAAAATGTACTGCCAGAATCTTCCACTTGGTCCTCTGCCTCAGATGCAGATTCAGCCTGAGAGAATGGTACAGGGGCAGAATCAAAATCAAAGCAACTGCCTACTGGATGGTCAGGCTGCGGGCAGACATAAACCTTACTAATGAAACTAACACAAAAGACAAGACAGCAGTAAACAACTCCCAACAGACAGCTAGACTTTGGATGAACTGCACCAACTCTGCACTTACACAACAAGCACCAAAGATATCCGACTAGAAAGGAAAAATAAAAAACAATTCACACAAGGCAACACAATACATACTTGCACAAATCCATACATGAATCTTAAACACAATAAAACTGAAGCTATATATACTACAATTATCATCATCATGAATTTGTTTATTTTGGATCGAGAAAACCAGAATAAAAACAAAAGATACATTTACAGCAGTTGCTGGCAATGAAAACAAAGCAGATTAAAATGCAGTAGATCAAAGTTCTCTTCCAGGGGATCCTCATCAATAGTCATAAACATTGAATATTCCCGCCCTTGTGCGGAGACCCCGGAGCATATATATATAAAATACATACATATTATCATGTGTAAAACAGCAATGCAGGCTATAATCATAAATAGGCAAAAATGCTTTATTTCTATGCAAGTTTTTTTTTTTTTTTTTATATTATAAAATCACAATAGATCATAAATATCTACCTAAGCCCCAAAAACTGGACTTAGGGAAGTAAACAGCAGTAAATAGCAGAGAAAAATAGAAAAAACCACATTGAAAAACAATGAAGCATTCTTAGCCAATAGGCTGCATGCAGGTTAACACAGGAGAACCATAAAAACTTTGGCACCGTGCCTTTAAGACCCTGAGCACCTCCAGTATCCCACCATGCCTCAGGGGTGAAGGGAAGGTGACAGTTGGTTCACAGTTAGGTCAGTTCTTTTTTCCGGCTTCTTCTGAGAGGATCCTGGAGCATTGAGCTCTCTGTTTTTCTGAGTTTTTTCTTCAGAAAAATCCCTAAAAATAGTGTTTTTCCTGTTTACTCGACAGATAACATCTTTTGTCTGAGTGTGGCAGTCTTTTCTGACAGAAAATGCCATCTCTTTTTGTAAAATGTCCTTCTTGTGGGAAGAAGAAAGCCCAGTCAGACCCACACTCTCTGTGTATTGTCTGCCTGCCACAGAGTCACTGTCCTGACACCTGCAAGTATTGTAAGAAGATGTCAAGGAGGACTCTCAAAGACAGAGAGAAAATCAGGCTACATGGGCTTCAGGAGAGGAAAAAGTCAACATCCTCTTGACTTCCCAGGCCTACAACAGAAGGAATGGCCAGATCGACGTCGACAGGTAGGATTGTGCCTGTTTGTTCTCCATCGACGTCATCGGCGCCACCGTCTCACCGGCATAGATCGCCGTCGACGGTGACCAGACCGACGTCGAGGGACAAAGCGTCGAAGCATGGACAGCACAGGGGTACATCTCCGTCGACGGCAGAACCGCCGTTCGGCGTCGAGCCATCTCCGGCGCTCCCGTTCGCCGTCGAGAACATCTCGCCCCTTGGCGTCGAAGGACACGACGCCAAAAACACCACGACGGCGTGAACATCCGCCGTCGACCACTCGCCACTCAACGTCGAGACACACGACGGCGAGTAGGTCCAGGTCCCGCGATCGGCGTCAAGACATTCAACGTCGAGGCCTTCGACGTCGAGAACAAACCAGCCATCGCAACTTCCGACGTCGAGGATGCAATCGACGTCGACATAACCTTCAGCTGTGTCACAGGCAGTAGAGCCAGCGGATAAAGCTCCCTCACCGGTGGTCTCTATACGGAGTGCATCATCCCATTCCAGAGCGGGCTCATTGGGGCATGTTTCTCCCATCACTCTATCACCTAGATGGTTAGAGAGCCTGAATAGACCGGCAGCATCCCCGGATTCCCAATACTCTAGGATGTATTCTCCTACTGCCTCATTACCTAGAACGCCATCGCCTACAGCTAGAGCAGGACGGGCTCGTTCTGCTTCTCGTCAGCCGACCACAAGACCTGCACACTCTGCTACAGCTTCTCGTAGCAGGTCTCGTTCTCGAAGGAGAACCAGGTCGCGAACACCACACAGAAGATCACCTTCTTGGTCTTCTTCAGGATCGTCTGTTGGGCGCTACTCCCCCACACTGACAGATTCTCCACCTGCTAGGATCTCACCGGTGGATGATATCACCACTTTTAATGAGGTTCTTTTAAGGGGAGCGCAGAAACTAAATATTGAGGTACCGGAGCCGGCCACCTCATCCTCAGTTATCTTTGAGACCCTACAACACAGATCTGTCTCGAGAAAACTGCTGCCACTAGTACCGGGTTTGCTGCAACCTACTATGGACACCTTTCTGAATCCAGCCACTCTCAAGTCTGCCCCGGCTAGGATTCAAAAGAAGTACAAAGCTCCGGAGCAAGATACTTTATTCCTGCGGAAGGATCCGCCACCGGACTCTGTTATCTTAGCCGCAGCCAGAAAAACACACTCTGTGGCATCATCTTCCACAGTCCCCCCGGATAAGGAGAGCAGACACCTAGACTCCCTGGGGAGAAAGATGTGCGGTACGGCGGCATCTGCTATGAAGGTCTCCAGCGCCTCAGCACTTCTGGGCAGATATGACCGCTCTCTGTGGGACTCACTCCACAGATTTACAGAAAAGTTGCCCAGGGAAGATAGACAGGACTTCCAGGAAATCTTGCAGGAAGGGGGCCTAGTATCTAACCAGGTCATCAGCGCGGCGGCGGACGGGGCGGATTTGGCTGCGCATGGGTATGCGCACGGAATCTGCGCTAGGAGGTCTTCCTGGCTACGGCTCACGGGTCTGAAACAGGAAGCACAGCAATGCATTTTAAACCTCTCATTCAGCGGGAATTAGTTGTTCGGTACCCACGCGGATGAAGAGATGGCCCGAATGAAAACGGAGGTGGACACTATGAGGGCAGTGGGCCTGGAACGTAAGAAAGACTTCAGGCGGAGGTACAGGCCGTACGACAGACGACCATTCCAGCAGAGGGTTCAAACCCCTCACTGGTCTCAGAGGCCACAACAACGACAGGGACGTCCCCTGTTTCAGGCACGTAGACCCACAAGAGACCGAGGGGCAAGTAGACCTCAACAGTCTACAGCAAAGACACCAACAAAGCAATGAAGCATTTCTTCCCTCAGCACTGTGCACCACTCCGGTGGGGGGAAGTATTACGCATCATCTTCACGAGTGGCACTCCATCACAAGAGACAAATGGGTGCTCAATATTGTCGAACATGGCTATTCTCTCCTTTTCAAAAAACCTCCGCCACACTTGCCACCAGCAAGATGTTTTCCTTCTCATCTCAGCCTGCTACGCAAGGAAGTTCTTGCACTCCTACAAAAGAAAGCTATAGAAAAGGTTCCTCCGGCACAAAAAGGAAAAGGGGTGTACTCCCGTTACTTTCTGGTGGCGAAAAAAGGTCAACAGGGCATCTTCAGGCCAATTCTGGACTTACGGTTCCTGAACAAGTATATAAGAAAACAGAAGTTCAGGATGCTAGCCCTTCACCAGATTGTTCCGCAACTGCATCAGGGAGACTGGATGTGCTCCATCGACCTACAGGATGCATATTTTCACATCCCAATAGCATCCAAACATCGGAAATTCTTACGTTTCCAGATAGCGTCACAGCACTACCAATTCAGAGTCCTACCATTCGGCCTGAAGTCTGCACCCCGAGTCTTTTCAAAATGTGTAGCAGTGGTAGCGGCACATCTTCGAAGGCAAAAAATATTCGTCTACCCCTACCTGGACGACTGGCTATTGAAGGCTTCCTCTCCGGATCAGGCGAGAAAACATCGAGACATTGTACTAAGAACTTTCGAGTCTCTAGGTCTTCAAATCAACCACAACAAGTCAACCTTGATTCCAACACAAAACCTCCACTACCTGGGAGCTATACTAAACACAGAGCTCCAAAGAGTGTATCCTTCGGAGGAACGACTTTTATCAATCCACAGGAAGTGTCAACAACTATTAACAGCCGATGCACCTACTGCTCGTCAGGTGACATCGCTTCTGGGCTCCATGGCTTCATGCATCTTCATTGTCCCGAATGCCAGGCTACACATGAGGCCCCTTCAGGAGGCATTAGAGAACAACTGGAGCCAAAAGACTGGTCGCTGGGAGGACAGAGTACGACTACCAGCAGCGGCTTTTCAATCACTACAATGGTGGATGCACAGACCTCACCTGTCGATAGGTTCTCCGTTTCACCAGACAATTCCAGCCGACACTCTGGTAACGGATGCGTCTCTTCAGGGTTGGGGTGCTCATCTGGGTTCCTTCCAAGCCCAGGGTCTGTGGTCCGACAAGGAAAAGAACTATCACATAAATCTACTGGAGCTCAGAGCGGTCCATCTGGCTCTCAAATCTTTCTCTCCATTGGTTCAGGGGAAATCTCTCCTAATTCAGACAGACAATACAACCACAATGTATTATCTGAACAAACAGGGGGGAACAAGATCACTACCTCTGTCTCGAGAGTCCCAAACGATATGGCATTGGCTCCTGGCCAGGGGAATGTCTATCACAGCGATACACCTGCCAGGTCAGCAAAACGTAGAGGCAGATTTCCTGAGCAGACATCTAGAAGACGCGCACGACTGGGTCCTACACGACGAAGTCGTCGAGGACATCTTCGGTCAATGGGGTCGACCCCAGTTGGATCTCTTTGCAGACGAAGCAAACAAGAAATGCCCAGACTTCGCATCCAGGTTCTGCCGTCCGTGATCTCAAGGGAATGCCCTGTTGATCCACTGGTCAGGGATATTTCTCTACGCCTTTCCACCGATTCCCCTCATACCGGCAGTAATCAACAAACTTTACAACTCCAGAACCAGAATGGTTCTGATAGCGCCACAATGGCCCCGCCAATTCTGGTACACGGATCTACTCAACTTATCGGAAAAACCTCACAGGAGGTTGCCGTGCAGACCGGATCTCCTGAGCAGAATGGAAGGCAAAATCCTACATCCCAACCTTCCCTCTCTGAGCTTGACAGCATGGCTCCTGAATTCCTACAGTATGGGCACCTAGGGCTCTCACAGGAGTGCATGAACATCTTGAAAGAGTCAAAACGACCTTCCACGCGGCGTTCTTACGCTTTTAAGTGGAAGAGATTTTACATCTGGTGCTCTCAACAAGGTATAAATCCCATACGAGCTCAGGAGGATGTCATACTGTCCTATTTGCTTCATCTGGCGAAGTCTGGTCTGCAGGTATCTTCTATTAAGGTTCATTTGTCTGCAATTACAGCGTATCGTAAGTCGCCTTCTCAGGAATCCTTCTTTACGATACCTGTAGTCAAGGATTTCTTAGAAGGCTTGAAAAAGGTTTTTCCTCCCATTCGGAGACCTTCTCCTCCATGGGAACTGAATGTAGTCCTGTCAAAACTTATGGGCCCCCCCTTTGAACCTATCCACAAGGCCTCTTTACAGCACCTTACGTGGAAGACGGCTTTTTTGGTGGCCATTACTTCAGCGAGGAGGGTCAGCGAAATTCAGGCTCTGTCTTGCAGAGAACCGTACACGGTTTTTCACGATAATAGAGTGGTTCTGCGAACTCACCCATCTTTCCTTCCGAAGGTGGTGTCAGAATTCCATATCAATCAATTTACCGACTTTCTTTCCCAATCCGGAGACTCCGGCTGAGAAAGCATTGCATTCTTTAGACTTGAAAAGAGTGCTGAAATTCTATTTGGACAAAACAAAACCGATTAGACATTCTAACCATTTGTTTCTGAATTATGGTCATTTAAGAACAGGAGAGGCAGCGTCTAAACGAACGATATCAAGATGGATTGTGTCTTGTATTGTTAACACTTACCAACTGGCTAATAAGCAATTACTGGCTAGGCCAAAAGCGCATTCCACAAGGGGAAAAGCGGCTACTGCTGCCCTCCTTAACAATGTACCAATTTCCGAGATTTGTAAGGCTGCTACATGGAAGTCTGTGCATACCTTTACTAAGCATTACTGTTTAGACTCGGATGCAAGAGCGGATGCCCAGGTGGGGCAGGCCTCTCTTAGAAATCTATTTGCATGAATATGTATTCTTTCCTGCACTTCTTTCAGACAGTCCGCAGAGTTTAGGGATGGGCTTGCTAATCTATTCAATGTTTATGACTATTGATGAGGATCCCCTGGAAGAGAAGGATAAGTTACTTACCTGTAAATCCTAGTTCTCTTCCAGGGGTATCCTCATCAAAGTCATAAACAACCCACCCTCCTCCCCGGACTCAAGTCTCCTAGAAGTGCAGGACAGATTATCTTTCTGATCAGTTACACAGATTGTCACCGTAAAAAAGTACTGACCTAACTGTGAACCAACTGTCACCTTCCCTTCACCCCTGAGGCATGGTGGGATACTGGAGGTGCTCAGGGTCTTAAAGGCACGGTGCCAAAGTTTTTATGGTTCTCCTGTGTTAACCTGCATGCAGCCTATTGGCTAAGAATGCTTCATTGTTTTTCAATGTGGTTTTTTCTCTGCTATTTACTGCTGTTTACTTCCCTAAGTCCAGTTTTTGGGGCTTAGGTAGATATTTATGATCTATTGTGATTTTATAATATAAAAAAAAAAAAAAAAACTTGCATAGAAATAAAGCATTTTAGCCTATTTATGATTATAGCCTGCATTGCTGTTTTACACATGATAATATGTATGTATTTTATATATATATGCTCCGGGGTCCCCGCACAAGGGCGGGAATATTCAATGTTTATGACTTTGATGAGGATACCCCTGGAAGAGAACTAGGATTTACAGGTAAGTAACTTATCCATGTTTGCGCTATACAATGTATTAGAAACATCAAAGTGTAAGTGCTGAACTACATATATAGGGCTAGCATTATAAACTAAACATTTCCAGATCAATAAAATGCTGCAGGGTCACTAGACACAATCAAAGTGTGACCGCTCAGCTACGTGATGTGTGACAACCATTAAACACAGAACACTTCCAGAAGGATAAATTGTGGCAGATTGTTGCTAACCCGCATAGCACCTGTATCCTCCATCCCCTTGCAAAAGGTTATACAGTTTGAAACTTCCATACTCAAGATCAAAGGGAAAAGGAGTTAAAAATAAAATCAAAAATAACTGTCGGAGACAGATGCTCATTTCTAATACAATCGCTACGTGTCCACATGTGCCACGCTGCATGAATATATTTGGCCACCAAGATAACAACTACTTAACTTGTGTCTAAGCACAGAACACTTGAGTGGAATAATGGATTGTCTGAATCCCAAAAGCTTACAAACTGGCTTAAGCTGTTTCCCAAGTGGGCGCGCATACGCGTTGCAAAAGACATCAAAATTATGGAGAGTTTCCTCTTCTAAATTGCATGAAGGGCTATTGCTAGAGTTCTTTACACCCCATTTTAAACAGAAGCTTTTGACAGGCAAAATGTTGTATCTCCATTTTAGAAAGAGTTGCTTTGCAAGGCACCCAGGATTTACCTCGAGAAATAGTTCATAAGTTTGCAGTCTAAAAAAGAATCAGGCTTCCAGGCTTAGCCCCCTTCAGTTCCTGCACCCATAGACATTCTCTACAGCACTCTGTAATCAATGAGCGCGTGACTGGTTTAGTTTCGTCTGGGTTTGGCCACCCAATCTCATAATGCATAGATTTAATAAAAACAAACCAATGGGTTGTCTCTCAACCATTGAAACTAAGGAGTAGCTTGAGAGGAAGTCTGTGCGGTTCACGCCCCTCTGTGAACCAAAGCCTATGCAAATATAGCAAAGGTCTGAGCACCAGACTGAAATTAGGAGAAATGCCCACATCCAAATATTGGGGAAGGCAGGGAGCATTCTGAGGAAGATTTAATAAATTCCTAATTAACTTTTTTTCTGCCTTAACAAGTGCATCAGCTATTGCATGGCCTCATGACTCCGACCCGTACACGGGTGCACTTTTTACTTTTACATTATAGATCTCCAATGCAGGTGTTAGCGGACTGGCCTGGCTTTTCTTCCGCATCTTAATTACAGCATCAGCCTCCTCCTGAAATTACAGATTACTCCTAATTTGCGCAGACCAGCTAATATTTGTAGGAGGCTGGCCTGGTTTGTAGTGGGTGCCTATGGTACTTAACACCTTATACCTTATAAAGCTCATGCAATACTACTGTAGTCACACAGTACTCGCACACATGAAAGAAAGTATTCAGTGTTACAAAAATAAAGGTACTTTATTTTGGTGACACAAATACCAAAAATACTATAGACTATACTCCCTTAGGAGATAAGTAATAAATTATATTACACTAGTATGCAGAAATAGGCATAAAAGCAGTTAGAAAACAGTGCAATTAGTGAAAATCACAATCGTTAGAAATGGGCCTGGGGGAACACAAACCATATGCTAAGAAAGTGGAATGTGAATGTCGGTTTCCCACCTAGGCAAGTGTAGTGTAGTGTGTAGAGGGGAGCCGGGAGTACTAGAAAACCCCAAAGGTAAGTACTAGAACCCACCCCAGTGCCCAGGACAGCAGGAGTAAAACACAGTAACTTTTCCAGGACACACACACACAGACGAAAAGAAGGATTATGCAAGAACCAGAAGAGACTGCAAGACACCAACAGTAGATTCCTGGGGACCTGTGGAAGAAGGGGACCAAGAAGCACGGAAAAGTCCAGGGAGAACAGGAGCCCCTGCTAACCTGGATAAAGGTGTAAAAGAAGAACCACCGGTGAAGAAGAACAGTCAGTATTGCACCCAAGAAGACAGAGTCAGGTTCCTGGTTGGTGCAAGTGATGTCCCATGCTGGATGGAGGATTGCAGTCTGGTTTGCATTGCTGGAGTCTGCCAACAAGCCTTGGCACATGCAAAGTTCGCGGCACACTGCCCGGGAGCAGGAAGGACCAGGTGAACTCCACCCAGGAGGTGGAGTCAACGGGGGCTCTCAGCAACTCAGAGAGCCCACAGAACACCAGGCAGCGTGCACAGGAGTCCCACAGCACAGGGCAAAGGAAGGTGCAAAAGAGACCCACGCAGCACTAAGACAAAGGGTCCCACGCTGCCGGAAAAACACTCAGGAAGCTGGGCGTCGCAGGATAGAGCGCTAGGGGCCGGACCCCCAAGATGCACGAAGAACTTTGTGGAAGGATGCCAACAAGCCTTGGAAACTGCAAAACATGTGGTGCACTGGGCTACTATCTTGCCTGGGGAGGCAAGCTCTTACCTCCACCAAAGTTGGACAGTTGGATTGCAGGACTGTTGGGACCACTTAAGTCCACCACCTGTGATGCAGGATCCAAGCAGCTCAGCAGGAGAGGGGATCCACTGAGCCAGTCTTTGTTGCAGTAGGTGCCTGCTGATGCAGGGGAGTGACTCCTTCACCCCAAAGTAGATTCCTTCGCTCTTCTGGTGCAGGCTAAACACAGGCTGTCCTCAGAGGATGCACAACTGGGAAACAGTTGCAGTTGCTGGCAGGAGCCAAAGATACAATGTTGCAGAAGGCATCTTGCTTTTTTGTTGCAGTTTGTAGAGTTCCTGCAGGGTCCAGATGCAGTTTCTTTGCTGAGAAGTTGAAGTGGAGGATGCAGAAGATTCCTGCTGGAGTCTTGCAATCTGAATCTGAAGAACCACCCGAAGGAGAGACCTTAAATAGCCTTGAAAGGGGGATTGGTCAGCTAATCAGATAAGCACCTATCAGGGGAGGGCTCTGACGTCACCTGCTGGCACTGGCCACTCACATGCTCCCAGAGTTCCCTACCAACTTGGAATCCAAGATAGCAAAACCCAGGGACCCTCTGGAGGAGCTCTGAGCACCACCCCTGGGGTGGTGATGGACAGGGGAGTAGTCACTCCCCTTTCCTTTGTCCAGTTTCGTGCCAGAGCAGGGACTGGAGGTCCCTGAACCGGTGTAGGCTGAATTATGCACCACATGTGCCATTCATAGCATTTCCTGTGGCTTGGGGAGGATACCCCTCCCAGCCTGTAATACCTGTTTCCTAAGGTAGAGGGTGTAACACCCCTCTTCCAAAGGAAATCCTTTGTTCTGCCTTCCTGGGCTCGAGCTTTTCAAGCAATAAAGGAGGGCAGAAACCTGTCTGTGAGGTGGCAGCAGCTAGGGCTTACTTAAAACCTCAGAAGGTTGTAATGGCAGTACTGGGGGTCCTCTAAGGAGCCCCCAGAGTGCATAGAATCATACAGGCAATGCTTGCAGAAGCATGGGGGTTGATTTCTACATGTTTGATACCAAACATGCGTATGTTCGGAGTTACCATTAGATAGCTGGGCATAGGTAGTGACCTATGTCCAGTACACGCGTAAAATGGCATCCCCGCACTCACGAAGTCAGGGAAAATGGTCCTGGAGGTCGTGGGGGTGCCCTCACACACAGGTACTTTGCACCCTGCCCTCAGGTCTTGGGTGGGCCGGCTATAGGGGTGACTTAGAAGTGACCTGGTGCAGTGTAAATGGCAGTGAAAGGGTGCATGCACCTTTTCACACAGGCTGGAATGGCAGTCCTGCAGAAGCCTTTGTATGGGCTTCCTATGGGTGGCAAAATATATGCTGCACCCTATAGGCTCCCCAGGAACCCCAGTGTCCTGGGTACCTAGGTACCATATACTAGGCACTTATAGAGGGGCACCAGTATGCCAATTGTGAGTGCAATACTGTCTTAACAGTATCCAGTGACCAATTTGGAGGGGGAGAGCATAACTACTGGGGTCCTGATTAGCAGGATCCCAGTAGACATAGTCAAGCACACTGGCATCAGGCAGAAAATGGGGGTAAACATGCCAAGAAATAGGGTAGTTTCCTACAATATTGTTCGTCAAACAAATCCCAAGATAAACAAACTCCTGCACTTACTCTGACAGACTTAACCCCCGTGCTCTCTCCCCACCCGTACCATAATGTTCGCTCTCACCATTTTATATGGGTTGAAAGCCATACATTTTGTTTTGTCAGCCCCGAAATCTTTTTCAAAATAAAAACATTGCCTTTCTATGACAAACAATGCATTAATTTCCATGTTCTTAAAAAAAAACATATACAATGATTTACATTTCAGATTTTTTTGTATGTATCTTTAACCCTCCTTGGAAATGGGCAAAATTAGAGGTCAAGCACAAACTTGGAAGGTGCTAGACAAATTTTAAAAAGTCAGGAAATGTAAAAGGAGTGAGTCTATATAGAAAAGTGCTGATTTCAAACAAAATGTCCATAAAGAGTCTAATAATAAACACCATAGAAATAATTTTAGATTTGTTACAAAAAAAAAAAAAGTTCAAAAACAAAGTCCATTGTTCAAAACAATAAAGTCATAACCCAAAGCCAGAGAGGGTGTCTGGGTAAATTCTTGGCTTGTGGGCAAATGTTACTGGCCATCCTCAGTTTCACTCTCTACTGCAACAATGTTAAAGTCCTCTGATGCAGACAGTTAATGGCTGGCTGTGGCAGCTATCCCACAAGAAAAGGAAACATAGGAGTAGGATGAGAAACAGGTCTGACAGAGAAACTGGGAGCCGGGCAACAGCAGGCGGGGCAGGTTGGGGGGGCACACCAAACCAATCAAGGAAGTCCTTGGGCACATACCTTCCAGAACTGTTCTTTGACTGACTTTTTAAGTATCTGGACTACACTAAGTCCCAGGTACCGTAAGAGATCGATCCCTAAACCTCTTTCTTTGGCCTCAGGACCTCTTGAGAACCGCCAGTGACACATGATCTAGGGGAAGTGTATGACCTACACAGGCTTTGGGGTGTCTGTGTAAAGTGTCTTTTGAGTGCTTCTGGGCAGGCACTTGGAGGCGAAGACGAACGCTGCGCAAGGGATGCGCCTCAAGGCCCCAATGGCATCAAGAACCAGGAAGGTATCCAGGGTGTGGGAATGGCGATGAGAGCACCCGACAGGCATATTCATTTGTCTGTAGCAACAAGGACTTTGGCTGCTGGGTCGGAGGTGGGATTTCCGGGACATGAAACTTGTGACACTTTGTAGTGTGTTACTGGTGTCATACTCACATGTGTGATAGCGTGTGGTGTACATGCTCTGTGTTCTGAGGTCTGGCGATGCTTGGCAATCAACTGCGTGTATTCCAGATTCCTTGATGAGCCGGGCAGCGCAGGGGGGCAGTTGTGGGCTCTTAATTCATGAGGAAGAAAATAAAGCTTTGGTCCCAAGGCAATGTTGGTGTTTTTTTTTTTTTACTGGAGCATAATCACTCAACATTTGGCGACAAGGGTGGCTTGCAAATGGAGCCCTCCAACTGACTTACCCTGCCTTGTATGGGATGTCTGCTGGCCTATATATGCGGACCTTGAGCTTGTGTTCACCGCTGACATGCTCTTCTTTAAGTTTTCTGGAGGTTGTTCCAGTTTTATTGTCAGCTGAGCATCATGCTTCTGTAATCTCATCTACAGAGTTGGCCTTCGAGGTGCACCGCTTCCGGAGTAACGTGGTTATGTCACCCAGGAACCTGCAATGTCGGACTTCCTCCACACACAGCAGTGCATTCAGTATGCAGGGCTTCATGAGTACACAATGTGAACTTTACGCATCCTGCAGCGCGGTGGGATTCTACGTGCTGTTTCATCGTGGGGGACTTTCAAGGAAGTGTTGTTCTGGTGACAGGCACGCCGCTTCGCAGCCCGTCCCACTTTAGAATCGGTGACAGGCCCACCACTTTACAGACTGCATACCTTTATTTAACGTCCTCCACGGTGAGAGGCACACCATGTGTAATAAGTCTAAATACTTTACATATTTAAGAAGAATTCGTATTTCTCCAGTATTGTGGTATCTTTCATAGCTTCACATGCTTGAATCATTCCCCGTCGTCGAAGTGGGAGTCCCACGGTACATAGAAAGCAATAAATAAATAAAGAAAAAACTTCTTTTTTTTTTTTTTCACTGTAGTCAATAGGAAAAAACACATTCAGTTTTGTAACTATCGGCCTCATTAGAAAAAGCCCAAACTTCAGCCAATCAGGCGAGACCACCCCTTTAGAATCCTCAGCACAGAGGCTCAGTCTCTCAGATTTTCTACCACACGTCGTGTGTAAGGGAGTCTCCCTGAGCTCTGCTCAGTTTACTTTCTCTTCAAGAGATATTCTTCAACTTTCACTTTTGTTCTTACTGTAGTACTTCTTCTATCATGTCTACAGCAAGAAAAGGTTTGTTTAGACCTTGTGGGACCTGTGGAAAGTTACGGCTTCATTGTGAGGACCCTCGCAAGGAATGCATATACTGTCTCCATCCAGAGCTTAAGGTCTAGGACTGTAAAATCTGCAGGACTTTTCCCAACAAGACTCTTAGAGACAGAGAAGCCAGGCTCTTACTTTGGCTTCAGAAAAGAAAAGCCAGAGAAGCTTTTTCTGAGGAGGAGGACAGCGACACATCAGTGGCCTCAAAGAAGAGGAAAAGGTCTGTGGAGAGCTTCTCCCCCAAGAGCAGTAAGTCAGCCAAGAAGCTGCATGCATTTAAGGACAAACCTGAGGAACACGCTTCAACATCCAGGGAACTTGGTGGTAAGGTTCGTTCAGAGCCATCTACACCTGCTTCCTCCTCAAAGAAGCTCAAAAGATCTTCGAGTTCCCTGCCACCGTCGACCTCCAGGATATCCACACCGTCGACGAGTGCATTGTCGACGGCAGGTCTTCCTTCATCGAAGACAACAGCGACGGCCACGTTTACGGCTCGGTCGTCGCAAATGATTGTTACCTCGTCTCCACTGTCATCTACGACTATAACGTCGGTGAGCTTAAAATACGGTCCATCACCTGCTCACACCTTGAAGATTACAAGGAAACCGTCAACGGGTAAGAAGATGAAATCTATCGTTGACGCACTCATCGACGGATAAATTCCGGGGCTCTTCGTCCACGATCCCACCGACGAAAGCAGCGACGGCGCGGCAATCCATTTTGCCCTCAGAGACGACTACTCCATCGACGACACACCATTCGACGGCACCTCTGTCGACGGCAGCCCCGTCGACGGAAACTTCATCGACATTGGCACCGTCAACGGCAACTTCGGCGACGCTCGCATCACCGATAACGGCTCCACTGCCGACGGCTCTGTCGACGCCTACACCATCGACGAACGCACCGTGGACGACGACTCCGTCGACGGCTTAATTTCCTGATCCTATACCCAAGCATTTAGGAGCATCTCCTTACCTACCTCAGAGAATTCTACCAATAAAAAGCAAGTCTTCTCTCCTACTTCCATCCCATACATCACCTAGTAAAGTCACACCAGTACCTCCGCAACATCTCTTTGCTGACGAGGAGGAGGAGGAGGAGGATGATGTATATTCGGATGACGTTTTTTTCCCGGTGGCACGTAGCCCCTCAGAACTACAGATTAAATGTCAGGAGGAGGATGACGAAAAAAGTGACCAGCTTTATTTAGATCAGCAGAGGCAGAGTCACCTGCAACCTCAAGAGCAGCAGGAGCAGACGGTTCAGATGCCTGTCTCTTTGATAGCTAACCTACAGCAAATGATGCAGGACTATTATTTTAGATTTCCTCCACCTGGCTCCTCTACCCCGGTGCAACCACTGCATACGCCAATATCCACCCCTGTTCGACCATCTGAATCTACGGAACCTATCCCAGGTCCTTCATCTGGACAGGATGTTGATCCACCTTCGTCTGAGGATGAGCAAGAAGAAGGTGAAATTCAGGACACTGACTCAATCATTCCAGAATGGGATGAATATCAAATTCAAACACCATCTCCTTCTACGCCTCCACCAGTAGACTCTCCACCGCAGGATATTGGTGGTTTTCATAGTGTGATGGAAAGAGCTGCAAAAAGATTTCAACTGCCGATAACATCAAAGCAGTCAGACTGTTTTCTATATGACTTCAAGGAGGATACTAGGAAGTCAGTAAGAGCTATACCCATTGTTGAATTCATTTGGGAAGAGGGCCTTAAGGTCATGCAGACTCCATCCTCCATACCAGCAGTATTACCGAGACTTGAGAAGAAATATAAAGCACCGGACAATTCTCCAGCATGTTTGGTTAGTCACCCTAAACCAGACTTGGTCATATCACAGGCAGCTCAGAGAAGGTCCAGAAATCCATCTTCATCTTTGACTGCCCCCCCAGATAAAGAGGGACCACGGTTGGATTTGATTGGGAAAAAGTTCTCAACGATGGCGGCCACTACAGTTAGAGCAGCAAATTCCCTAGCAATCCTAGGAAGGTACGACCAGCAGATGTGGTCCGATATGTCGCAGTTTATAGATCTGTTACCTGAAGATAATAGAGCAGAAGCGCGCAAGACTTTACAGGAGGGTGAGAAGATCTCGGCTGAGATAATAGACTGTGCCATAGACATCTCGTCTACAGGTTTCCGCCAGCTAGCCGGAGCAGCCGTACTCAGGCATCAAGGGTGGCTGAAAGCTACATCGTTCAGACCAGAGGTACAATTAAAGATACTAGACATGCCATATGATGGTGAACTCTTGTTCGGCAAGCATGTAGATGATGCTTTGCAATCTATTAAAACAGACACTGAGACAGCCATATCTCTGGCAGCATTACAATACAAAAGACAGCCCTTTCGGGGAGGGAGAGGAACCTTTTCTTATAGAGGTTGCGCACATCAGTATCATCAATACTCCTCTTACCAGGGCCAGTTTCGTTCCACCTTTGGCCAGCAACAACCACATTCCTTTTGACAGCAGTCATCCGCACATTTCAGACAGCAAGCGAGAGGAAAGTCGACTTACAAAGCCAAAGGGGCAGCAAGAAAGCACTGACCTTCATCAGATGCCTGCATCCAACCCCTATATCAACACTCTAATAGGGGGCAGAATTTCCAAGTTCCTCCACCAGTGGTCCCAAATTACTTCAGACAAATGGGTGCTTGATATTGTCAACCGAGGACATACACTAGAATTCAATCGGCCTCCCCCTCATGTACCACCAAGAGGTCCCCCGCCGGCCCATCTCAGCGAACTTCTGGCACAGATTGCTATCTTAATGGAGAAGGGAGCAATAGAGATCGTACCAAAGTACCAGAGGGGAACAGGATTTTACTCCCACTTCTTCCTTATACGGAAAAAGACAGGAGACTGGAGACCTATTTTAGATCTTCGTTTTCTCAACAAATACCTCAAGAAGCAATCTTTTCGCATGATCTCCCTTCAAGACGTCCTACGCCTACTCAACCGGGGGGATTTTATGACATTCTTAGATCTCCAGGACGCATATTTCCACATCCCCATTCACCCCAGTCATCGGAAATTCTTACGATTCAGGGTTGAAGGCACTCATTACCAGTTCAGAGTGTTGCCCTTTGGCCTCAGATCGGCCCCAAGAGTACTCACCAAGGTTTTGGCACCAGTTGCAGCCCACCTCAGGCAACTAGGGATACATGTGTTCCTGTACTTAGACGATTGGCTAATAAAAGCACGAACAACGTCAAAAGCTGTCAGTGACACAAAGACATGTCTATCTCTCTTCGGGACACTAGGCTTAACAGTCAATTACCCCAAGTCTCATCTAGATCCTTCCCAGAACATCACCTTTCTTGGAGCCGTCTTGGACACAGTCCAAGCAAGAGCCTTTGCTTCGCACGACAGATGAAAGAGACTTCAAGATCTAGCAACACGTCTCAGCAAAAGAAGGTCCGCTTCTGTTCGGACTTACTAGTCTTTTCTGGGGATGCTTTCGTCTTGCATTCTATTGATAGAAAACTGTCGTCTGCACATGAGAACACTTCAACACCAATTAGACAATCAATGGAAACAAATAGAAGGATCTTTCGACGATGTAGTTCGGATAACCCCATCAGCAAAACAAGCTCTCAAATGGTAGAAGGATACCCCCCTCATCTCGGAAGGTCTCTCATTCCTGAAGCACAAGCCAGTGCATATTATAACAACAGATGCATCCTTAGAGGGATGGGGCGCACATTTGCAGGATCTATCAGTGAGAGGGAAATGGTCCACTCAGGAGTCGACTCTTCACATAAACGTATTGGAGATAAGAGCAGTTTCCTTGGCACTCAAGTCTTTCCTCACCAACATCAGGGGTTCCTCAGTCTTGATAAGAACAGACAACACCACAGTCATGCATTACCTCAACAAACAGGGGGGCACAAGATTGCAGGCATTGTCCTTAGAAACACAGAAACTGTGGCATTGGGTGATTCAGCATCAGATATCCATCAGAGCAGAACATCTCCCGGGGATCTCGAACACCTGGGCAGATGCCTTAAGCAGGACTCGAACCAGCTGCCACGAGTGGGAACTCAATCAGTCAGTTCTCGACTGCCTCTTTCGTCGTTGGGGCAAGCCCAGTCTGGATCTGTTCGCGACCAGAGACAACAAGAAATGCCAACACTTCGCAAGCTGGCGACTGCAGAAGGGATCAAAGGGGAATGCGTTTTTGATCAGATGGTCGGGGATTTATGCATACGCTTTTCCCCCGCTTCCACTCATCCCGAGACTTCTGCAGAAAATGAAGAGGGAGCCATGCCAGACATGGTTCCAAGTCTCATCTAGCAAACAATGATAATTGCTCCGCAGTTAACAAAAGATGTAATTGATGCATTAAAGTTGGTCACTTTCAGTCTGTTTGTAGAAATACTAAATGTAATGGTAAAGTGAGTTGCATTGAGATAGACACTGCTTAACTTTTACAGGCCTTGTTCAAGATAATGTGAACCATCAGCTCTGATAATATGTCTTACACCAAAGTGAAAGGTCTGCAATGTATATTGGGGCAATTTCGATAAGCATGATGGCAGACTCTGTGTGAGAGAGGGCCTCTTTTTGACATGGTTATCCCCCCCCCTCACCTTTTGCCTGAAGTTGATGTGTCCTAGAAATTATAGTGCCCATGGCCCCCTCTAATGAGAATCCCTGGGTCAGAGCTCTTTCCCTAAATCTGTTGTGATGCATTGGCGCAATTGGATACACCCTTAGCTACCACTATAAGACCCTAGTAAGTGGGCACCTAGGTGCCCAGGGAATGGAGTAACATGGGTAGACCCGACAGCAGCACTGATTGTGTCACCCTCTGGGGCAGTGGTCTCCAAACTTTTTAGTGCCGCCTCCCCCGTTGAAAAATAAAAATCCGTGGGCTCCACCTCAGAATTCTTCACAATTATTTTATAAATATTGCAATGTTCAGTCACCAAAAAAGTAACAAAGCTGCCTATATAATGCTTCTTTTGGCCAGAACCTGGCGCCCCCCTGGGATCATGTGGGGCCCCCCTAGGGGGGCCCACCTCCAGTTTGAAGACCTCTGCTCTAGGGCCAGGCTTCCAGATGCACCCAACACTACCATTGCAGGCTGAGTGTTCTGGTACAAACCTAAAGCACAAAATTAACATGGCACACTGCCTGTGTGCCCTGTCCACCAGACACTGCAGTTATTGTGGGTAAGACACCCCTCTGACAGGCCTTACAGCCCTAAGGTAGGGTGCTCCATATTATAATTGAGGGCATATATGCATGAGCAATATGTTCCCACTGTGTTCTTCCCAAACCTGGGACATAGTGAGTGAACAGAGCAGCCATTTTAATACCTGTGCTGGACACTGGTCAACACGAGTTTCCCAGCTACATGATGGCCTGTCTGAACCCTGGGTTGTTTGGTATCAAACAACTCAGAATGATACATCCAAACCGGTGACAGTATTGGATTTATCTCTACATGTGCCCAGGGGTCACCTTAGAGGTGCCCCCTGCAAAAGCTAACTATCCTGGCATGGTTGCTGACTGGTTCCAGACAGCCAGTATACAAACCTTGGGGGATAGACCTTCCTCTCCAGTTTGTAGAACAATGCCCTTCATGGGTGGAGGAGCTAACACCCCCTTCCTCGGGAACGTGCACTGTCCTAGCACCCTCAAGCCTGCTGCTAGCAGCAACTACCACCCCCCTTTGCAAACCTCAACTTTTGGTGGGAGCAAAGGAGTGAAACCTAACAAAGGGTAGGAGGAATGGCCTCACCTGGCATGTTCTACCCCTATGGTGTTGCTCTGAGGTAGGCCCTCTACTTATATATAAATAGCCAGTTAGGTTTAGGGCAGTGACCGTTCCCACAGGAAGTAGTCACTATAGTGGGTGTAGCCACCCAAAGGTAAGTGTCCCATTGGACACTACCAGGTTCCCCCTAAAACAACCACTAAATTCAGTATTTAGTGGGTATCCCTGGACCACGAAATTAGATTTGAAAAGACAAAGAAGATTAGCCCAAAGAAGATCCAAGACACAAGAACTGTGGACCTGCTGCACAAGAAAAAAGGCGCCAAACCCTGCCTCCTGCACCCAGGACTCGACAATCACCACTGTGGAGTAGCTGGACACTGGGTTGACCTCAAGGAACCCAGAGGACCTCCAGGCTTCACAAATCACTCAAGATGTCTCTTCTGAGTGGAGTTGGCAGCAAAGGGGGTACCAGCAAAGAACCAGCAACCCAGTGAGGGTCATTTCAATGACTGTCCGAGGTCTTCCGAACTGAAAGTCACAGCCGGACCTGACGACACACAGATGACTGCCAGGACAAACCCTGCAAGTGTCCCAAGTTTGGTGGCACTGCACCCCCTGGTGGCCAGACCATGCCAATACCCTGAGTACTGGTCAGTGAACATCAGACACCCAGGAAACCAGCTCCCCCAGAGCTTAATAAGTATCAGGAGGAAGCCCCAGTCAAGGGACTTCAGGAACACCCCGGACCTCCCACCAGAGTGTCCCCATTGCCCTTTGAGAAAGAGACTTACTTCCAGCTCCAAGGGACTGTGTTGCACACAGTTCATGGATCAACAACTTACACTGCACCTGGGCGCCCTGTGCCCAGCAACGAGGAACCAACTGTGCCCAGGGGTCCCCAAGGTACCACCTTTAAATTTGCAAGAACCACCCTTTTCCAAGTGGTGCTCCTACATGGCCCTGCACCTGCTCCAAGAGACTTTCCAATGTTGCTCCTGCCGGAACCGGGAGCCGCCCGAGCCTCTCCAGCTGGCACGTTGTGCCCACCGACCACCTCGACCAACCTGTGAAAGGGGAACATGGTAACACAACTGTGCGGTTCTATATGCATTTTTTAAAGTGACTGCCTGTGGTGTGTAATTACACACAGAAAGACTCCATTTGTTATTCATATCTTAAAAAGTACTTAACCAATTTTGATGATCTTGGTCTTAAAATATATATAAAAATCTGAAGTGTTTTTATAAATTGGTCTTGAGTTATTCCTTCAAATTTGTGAGATTCATGATTGATGCTTTGCACTTCTCCAAGATTAGCCTAACTGCTCGACCAAGCTACCTCAAAAAATAGAACATTAGGTGATCTCGTTTTTGCCTCTGGAAACCAATGTGTGGTTGCCTGGACCCCCTACACAGTGTGAATAATTTTGCACACTACATAGAGGGCCAGTCTCCTACACTCTAGGGCACCAATTACTATATTCTACGTCATTTTGTACCATAATCAGTTTGCAGAGACTCCTTTAATTGAAACTTATGTTAATCCCAAAGCTTTTGAAGAACAGGACATAGACATGTTAGGGTTTTTTTGTTGACCCTCACTTGTTTGGACAGACAAATTATTACTAAAATCTATGTAGCTCTAAGTGGTCGCAACATTATTAGGGGGCCAGATTAGGCATCATGCTAATTCCTAGTACTGAAACTCCCTTTGTGGTATCTAATATTATCCAGTATTGGATCTTTCATAAATTCACATGCTTAAATCATCCCCGGCGTCGAAGTGGGGGTCTCACGGTACATGAAAAACAATAATAAAAAAAACAAAAATGTTTTCCTATAGGGTATTATGATAACACAAATCACCCCTATAGCCTGTCCAAGTCCTTTTGTGAAAGGACC
The DNA here is from genome assembly GCF_031143425.1 of Pleurodeles waltl. Lineage (NCBI taxonomy): Eukaryota > Metazoa > Chordata > Amphibia > Caudata > Salamandridae > Pleurodeles > Pleurodeles waltl. Next base: position 13,415,697 of record NC_090446.1, read on the forward strand.
CAAACCTGGCTGCTGGCCAATCAGGGACCAGCACCCTCTAGAACACTCTCCAGAGAGGCTCATTCCCTCTGATTTTCTACTGTACGTCGTGTGAAGGGAGTCTCCCTGAGCTCTGCTCAGTTTTTTCTACTTCTTCAGAAGATTTTCTCTCAGAAAACCTCTAAAGGATGTCAGATTCTTCTAGAAAAGGCCTTTTCCGCCCTTTTAACACCTGTGGCAAGAAAAGGCTCCATGTGGATGATCCACATAAAGACTGCTTTTACTGCCTGTATCCAGAACACCAGGTGAAAGACTGCAAGATACGCCGTACTTTCTCTACAAAAAGCCTCAGGGACCGTAAGGGTAGACTCTTAACATGGCTACAAGCAAAATCCTATACTTCAGGTGAGGAAAGTGAGTCAGAAAGGCCACATAAAAGGTCCAAATCTGAGGACCTGGGTCAGGCTGAAAGGTCCAGAAAGCAGAAAAAAATGCATCATAAGGAAGGTGCAAAAGGCTTACAGGGCACAATTTCATCTGAGCCATCCACTCCTTGACCAAAGAAGGAGTTGTCTCACCGTTCTCCTTCGTCTGAGCCTTCTACCTCTAGAAAGGTATCTATCAAAATCAAGTCGACGACGACACCACCTTCGATGACAGTGACGACGACGACGGTGTTCACATCTACCGTCTCCACCACCGCGTCAACGAGACCGTCGTCAGCTACGACTACGTCGTCGTCTGTGGTAAAGGCTCCTATTACTTCTATTAAACCACGGTCGACGAAGCCTCTAGAAAAGACTGTCACTCAAGTCAGCGTTTACGCCTTCATCGACGAGAACATCGTCGTTGACGACATCGTCTATGAAAGCCCCATCGAGTGTAACACCGTCGACGACACCACCATCGACGAGAACCTCGTTGATAGAAAAATCATCCACTATAGCAGTGCCGTCGACAGGACCATCATTGTCGACACCATCGACGATACCAATGGTGACTGTGGGTCAAATGGATGTTATTCCTACTTCTTCTGGGTCTCCTGATCTTCGAGCCACATTTAAAATCACAGCAATGTCCAGATCTACGAACTATCCTAGGGATACTTCACCAAGTAAGGTGTCAACTTTGCTAACTAGTCTTCTGCTGGACTGGGAAGAGTCCGATGAGGGTCCATTGGGGGATGCGCACAGCCCATCCCAGTTGCATGTAAAATATCAGGAAGAGGATGATGAGTATGATCAATATCAGCCTTATTACTCTCATCGGGGGCACTATTATCAACCTCCGCCTCAACCAAGAGGCACTGTCCAGATGCCTGCCTCCTTGATCCAGGACTTGCAGTCAATGTTGCAGGATTATAGGAGGAGGTTCCCAGCTACAGTGGAGGAACAACCGCCACTTCTAACTTCTCCTGTTACACCATGGAGCGTACCTCCAGCTACTCCTAGGATGAGTCCGCATTCTGTGTTAGCCGCTCCCCCTGGAGATGATGTTTCAACATCTGGGGAAGAGGAAGAAGAAGGTGAAATATCAATGCCACAGCATCCTAGTGAGGAATGGGATGGCTATCGAGCCCCTACTCCTTCACCACCTCCTCAACATCCAGATTCTCCACCGGAGGATATGGGCGGTTTTCACAATTTAATGGATAGGGCGGCCACACGTTTCCACTTGCCAACATCAGTCTCGTAGTCTGAATGCTTCCTCCATGACTTTAAGGAACAAGCAAGGAAGTCTGTGAGGGCCATCCCTATCTTTGACTTCATATGGAACGAGGGGATCAAGATCATGCACAACCCGGCAACAGTTCCACCAGTGCCACAGAAACTCAACAAGAAATTTAAGGCAACTCAGGACTCTCCGGTATGTTTGACTGGCCATCCAAAACCAGACTCTGTAATCTCTCAAGCGGCTCAAAGGCGTTCCAAGAAACCGTCAGCGCCTATATCCACTCCTCCGGATAGAGAAGGAAGGAGATTAGATAATGTGGGCAAGAGATTCTCCTCCATGTCAGCCATAACTGTTCAGTCAGCAAGTTCCCTAGCGATTTGGGGACAATATGATCGACAAATGTGGTTGGATATGCAGGCTTTCATGGACCTCATCCAGGAGAGCAAACAAGCAGAGGCACGAAAGATCCTCCAAGAAGGAGAGCATGCGTCTGAAGAGATAGTTGACTATGCCCCAGATATAGCCTCCATCGGCTTTCGTCAATTGGCGGGAGCTGCGGTATTACGCCGCCAGGGTTGGCTGAAAACCACCTCTTTTAGACCAGAAGTGCAGTCCAGAATTCTTGACATGCCGTACGACGGAGAATCTCTCTTCGGCAAGCATGTAGATGACGCATTGCAGGCCATCACGGCTGACACAGATACTGCTCAGTCCCTAGGTGCTTTGTAGTACTGGAAGCAGCCCTCTCAGGGTGCAAGGGGAAGGGGATTTACCTCATTTCGAGGTTCCTACCACAAACCGTATCAACAGCCTCAATATAGACTGACCTATCAGCAGTAGTATAGAGAACCATCCACTGCCTCATACGCCAGACAGGGAGTAAGGAGAAAACAGGGTCCCCAAACCCGGGATCAACCTAGAAAACAATGATCATTATCAGGCACTGGCTACCTTCCCCCACTATTTACAGAATCACCAAGTGGGAGCGAACATCTCCAATTACCTCCAGAATTGGAAAAGCATAACATCAGACAAATGGGTGCTGGATATAGTGCATGAGGTCATACGTTAGAATTTATACAAAAAACACTGCACCATCCGCCAGGAAGATCCAAACCGCTCCATCTTCGCTTGCTTCAGCAGTAGGTGTTCCTGATGCTCGCCAAGGGAGCGATAGAGGAGGTTCCGGTTCAGCAAAGAGGACTAGGGTTCTATTCCTGGGTCTTCCTAATAAAGAAGAGGTCTGGGGAATGGAGACCGATCCTAGATCTCAGGAAGCTGAACAATTTCCTTCGGAAGCAATCCTTTCGGGTGATTACGCTGTTGGATACCCTACACCTTTTGAATTCTGGAGACTTTATGACGACAATGGATCTCCAGGATGCTTATTTCCACATACCGATACATCAAAAACATCGTAAGTATCTCCGCTTTACTGTGGCCCATGCCCATTATCAATTCAAAGTTCTCCCATTCGGATTAAAGTCAGCTCCACGAATTTTCACAAAATGTCTTGCCCCAGTCGCAGGTTTTCTCCACAACAAGGGTTTTCAGGTGTTCTCATACCTGGACGACTGGCTGATAAAAGCTCCTTCATCACCACTAGCGTCCAAAGCTACACAAGCCCGCCGAGAATTATTTCACAGTTTGGGACTAACAGTGAATTTCCAGAAGTCAGTCATCCTTCCCACACGCAGGATAGTCTTTTTGGGTGCAGAGCTCGACACCATTGAAAACAAGGCATACCTAAATCTGGCACGTCAGCAGAAACTAACCAACTTGGCTGTCAGCATCTCTAGAAAAGGTCTGTTTCAGTACGACTGTTCAAGTCGCTCCTAGGTATGATTTCCTCAGCCATCGTCCTCGTTCATCTAGCAAGGTTGAGAATGAGACCATAGCAGGAGGAGTTACAGCTCCAGTGGACCCAGTTGCAAGGATCCTTTGAGGATTCGATAAGTGTTACACCAAGGATAGTGGGGGCTTTGCGATGGTGGTCCCAGGTCAACCATCTCTCTCAAGGCTCACCTTTCTCACCCTATACCAGATTTTATCATCACGAAAGATGCGTCCTTGGAAGGCTGGGGAGGTCATTTACAGGACATGCGCATTCAGGGAAGATGGTCAGATGCGCAGAAAGGAATGCACATAAATCTGTTGAAATTAAAGGCAATCCATCTCACGCTCAGAGTGTTCCTTCCACGCATTGCAGGGTCATCAGTGTTGGCCTGGACGGACAACAAAACAAGCATGTTTTATATCAACAAGCAGGGAGGAACAAGAGCCCTCTCCCTCTAAAGGGAAGCTCAATCTCTTTGGTACTGGCTCACGCTGCACAACATTTGCCTCAGGGTGGAGCACCTGCCAGGTGTCCACAACGTCCTGGCGGACTCTTTCAGCAGGACGGATGACAACTGCCACAAGTGAGAACTCAACCAGAAGGTATTGGACAGCGTCTTCCAATGCTGGGGACGAATGACCCTAGATTTGTTTGCCACCAATCAGAACGCCAAATGCCAATTCTACGCCAGTCGATTCCCACTCCCGGGGTCGTGGGAAAATGCTCTTTCGATGAGATGGTCCAGGATCTTTGCGTACGCTTTTCCCCCATCCCACTGATCCCCATCCTCCTGAGGAAGATGAAGTCGGAGGGCTGCAAGATCATACTCATAGCGCCCAGGTGGCCCAGGCAGTATTGGTACACAGAGCTCCTACATCTGTCCGTGGCCAATCCCATGCGCCTCCCCTGCAACCACGACCTTCTCACGAAGACTCAGGGTCAAATTCTTCATCCGTATTCAACATCTCTGCAATTGCACGCTTGGCTCCTGAGTTCCCGTGAGTTCCAGGGTATGAACATTGAGGAAGAATGCAGACACATTTTATCTAGGGCATCAGCAACAGTACAAATAAGACGTACACGCTCACATGGAAGATATTTTGTGTCTGGTGCTTGCAGAACAAGTTACATCCTTTACAGATTGAGCCGGAGCAAATTCTCTCGTATCTTCTCACCCTATCAAAGGCTGGGCTATGCCACTCATCCGTTAAGATCCATTTGGCAGCTATAGCTTCCTATAGACGCTCTGCTGAAATGCCCTCACTTGGCTCATCCAGAATTATTAAACAGTTCATGAAAGGCTTCTTCCGGACTTTTCCTCCGGTGCGTCCACCTCCACCAGAGGGGCATCTGAATGTAGTCCTGTCCCAGCTAATGAAAGCTCCGTTCGAACCCATTCACGGAGTGGAACTCAAGTACATCACATGGAAAGTGGCAACTCTCCTTGCTCTTACTTCCACCATGAGAGACAGCGATATACAGGCCTTTACTATTAAGGAACCTTTTCTGTTTTTTTAGATGACTTTGTCCTTCTCAGGACTAACCTTCTTTGGTGAGGAGGAAGACTCAGAGGACGACACAGACAACAGGGACAGAGTTATCCAACAGTATTTTCAGTAGCACACAGGTAAGAATCACCCACGCCATTTTACATTTACTTGAAGACTCCTGCATCTCAACTTTGTCTATTTCCCCCCAGTTCTTTTAGACTGATGTTTGATTTTCCCTTCCCTTTTCAGTGCTGTATGACCCACTGCGTGACTTCTGGTTGGTTAGCCCATGGACTAATGCTTATTAACCTCGGTATGTTTTCAACACAAAGTTAATCGAACATAATTGATCTGTAATGTGTTATACATTTGTAAATAATACAGGCTGACTCCTGATAGATTTCAGTGCAATGAGTGATTTATTTGTAGTGCTAGATAATGGTACATGATATTAACACGGTGATGGGTGGGGGTGGAGTAATGTCCATGGCAGAGTCCAGTTCTCAGTCTCACAGGTGCATTGTCCATATGTCTGTGGAAGGATGGAGCAGGGGCAGTTCAAGGTTGGACAGGGTGGCAATGTGGGACAGTGGGATGACTTCAGGGGGTATCTCATGCTGGCAGGTGTCTTGACATCCTACTCTGTCTATTTTTTTGATCTCAGGCTCCTCTTGCGGGGTGGTTGTTCTTCAGCAGGAGGTGGGGTTCTGGTGGCCTGTCGTTGTGGTGGGGCCTCCTGACCACTAGCGCCGGTGGAGGTGGTAGGCTGTTCCTGGTCCGGGCTAGTGACAGGGGCCCTGTGTGGTGCCACATGGTCCCGCAACGTGTCTTCTATACGGTTCAGGGCCTGGACTATGCTCCCCATAGCGGTAGAGATGTTGGTGAGTTGATTGCTGAACCCCATGTAGCGTTCCTCCTGCTGTGCCTGGATCTCCTGGAACCTGGCCAGTACCGTCACCATCGTCTCTTGGGAGTGGTGGTAGGCTGCCATGATGGTGGTGAGGGCCTCTTGGAGAGTGGGTTCCCTGGGCCTCTCCTCCCCCCCCTGTCGCACAGCAGCCCTCCGAGTTGCCTGGTTTCCCCCGGCCTCTGTCCCCTGGACGGTGTGCCCACTACCACTGCCCCCAGGTCCCTGTTGTTGTTGGGGTGGTGGGTTAGCCTGGGTGCCCTGTAGTGGCAGACACACCGCTGATTAACCTGTCCTAGAGACAGAGGCATGGGCCCGCTTGGCGGGACCTGTGCTGTTGGTCCCAGAGGGGGTTGGGTCTGGTGTGGCCTGTGTCTGTGTGTGGGGAACCCACTGTCCAGAGGTCCCCGATGGTCCGGGCTGGTCATCAGGTTCCAGGTCGACAGAGCTGCTGTCATCACTGGGGGCCTCTTCCGGGGGTGGGATGGACATTTCTGGACCCTCCTGACCGGTGTGTTGGCATTCGGGTCCTGCATGGGGTAAGAGAGTATGGTATTGTTTCTGTGTGTGCTATTGCGTGCGATTTATGGGGGCCCTTGTCCCCCAGTGCTGCCATTCCCTTGGGGGAGGTGTTGTGAGGGTGTTTTGGGGGGGGGGTATGTGCAGTGGTCATGCTTAGGTGATGGGTGTCCATAGTTTGTGGTGGCATGCAGGGGTTGGTGTTGGGTGGGTTGTGCTGGAGAGACATTCTCAGGGAGGATGTGTGATGGGGGCTTGGGGGTTAGCATGCTGGGGGGGGGGTGAAGTAGTTGAGATTGTACTTACCAGAGTCCATTCCTCCGTGTACTCCAGCGAGGCCATCAGGATGCAGGATGTTTAGTACCTCTTGCTCCCATGCTGTGAATTCGGGTGGAGTGGGTGGGGGTCCCCCGCCAGTCTTCTGCACTGCGATGTTGTGTCGCGAGACCATCGAGCGCACCTTTCCCCGTAGGTCATTCCAGCATTTGCGGATGTCGTCCCGATTTCTGGGATGCTGTCCCACCGCGTTGACCCTGTCCACGATCCGCTGCCATAGCTCCGCCTTCCTGGCTATAGTGGTGTGCTGCACCTGTGAGCCGAATAGCTGGGGTTCAACTCTTATAATTTCCTCCACCATGACCCGGAGTTCTTGGTCCGAAAAGCGTGGGTGCCTTTGGGGTGCCATGGGGTGGTGTGGATGAGGTGTGGGGTGGTGTATGTGGTGATGAGTGTGTTGGTGTGTGGTGCTTTGTGCTTCTATGTGGTGTGTGTGATGGTGTAGTGTGCCTCTGTGTGATGTAGCTCTCTATTCTGTGATGTGTCTCTCTCTCCTTCGTCTCTGATCTTTGGTCGTAGGGGTTTGTGGGTGATGTGGGTGTGTGTTTTATATTGGGTTGGGTGTGTGGGAGTGGTGTGTGTATGTGTATCAGGTGTGTGTTTTTCAAATTGTCCAAAGTGGCTGTGTTTTGGAGCTGTGTGTGTATTTTGAGCGCGGCGGTGTGTACCGCCAATGGAATACCGCGGTTGAAAGACCGCCGCGTGGATTTGTGGGTCAGAATGACATGGGCGTGTTTCTGTTGGCGTGGCGGTGGAGGTTTGGTCATCTCCAGTTTACCACTGCCCACTGATGTGGCGGCCTGCTGTGGATGTCGGATTTTTGGCGGGTTGTCAGTTGTGGGTCAGAATGACCGTGGCGGTTTACCGCGGCCGCGGCGGTAGAATGGCGGACTTCTGACCGGCGGTAAGGGCCTTTTACCGCCGAGGTCAGAATGACCCCCATAAATTCTTCCAATGGGTCAGTTTACTTTCTATTAGAATGGAGATGTCAGGGAGAGGGTTGGACTGAATAGCAATATATGCCTGTGTGTCATTGAGTTGTCTATTGATTTCCAAAATATAGTCAGATCTGTTCATGACCACCACATTACCCCCTTTGTCAGCTTCTTTGATTACTAAATCTGTGCGTTTGGAAAGTTCCTGCAAGGCCATTATTTCTCTATGAGTCAAATTGTTTTTGTGTTTATGCGGTCGTGTCCCAAGTTTGTCCTCAAGCTGGAAAAGTTTGGTGCTCACCGCTTTGTGAAAAACGTCGATGCAGTTATCTGGAGATAAAATTGGGACAAAGGTAGATTTAGGTTTAAGTCCACTGTCCAGATCTAAATTAGATGGGATATCAAGATGGACTAGTAGTTCCTCAAGACACGCGGGGGACAAAGAGGGGTTGTCAAGTGAAAGAACTGTCTGTATGTCTTGCAGATCTTTAATAGATCTATTGCTGGTTGGTGTGGGAATGGGCGAGTCTACAGTAGTCACTGTTTTGTTATGGAAAAACTTCTTTAGTTTCGGATTACGTACAAATTTAAAAAGGTCGATGTGTATGTTGGTGTAATTGGGCGTGGAAGTAGGACAGAAGCCCAGACCTTTTTTCAGAACCTTTATTTCATAAGTAGACAAACAAGAGCTCGATAGGTTAATGACTTGCACAGAGTCATCTAATGTTGATGGAACATGGTCTGGTTTGTTTATTGAGACTTCTGAGTTCTCGAGGTGGACCGTGTTGTTACGCCCCCCCCTTGTGTTTGTTGTCGTGTTTATTCCCTCCCCTGCGGATGGGTTTCGGGTTATACCTGGTCTGTTGAAATACTGCCGTATCCCTCTTCTGTATCATCCTAGTTCCTCTAAAAAAGAGTTTGATTGGAGAGAGGCATTGGTGGGGGCTGTGTTACCAGTGGGTCTGTTCAAGGGTGTGTCCGTACCGTCACTAGAGAGATTGGAAATATCAGAAAGGCTATCAGAGATGGAACCTGCCGGAGTAGCATTTATGTTGGGCTTGTTGTTAGTGTCTCTATTTACGTGATCGAATTTGCGTGCAAAAGTGTATATTCTGCCACTGCTGTAGTCATTCTCGTCCATAATGAGCTTTCTCATCTTTTTGTCTTTCACATATAGTTGGTACCCATTGAGTATATCTCTCATGATGGCATAGTTTTTATCAGTGGTTTCTGTGAGGTTTAAATTCTTAATTTCCTCTTCTAGAGAAGCAATATCCAAGAGTAATTTGTTACGTTTTCTGTCAGCATGCTTTATAAGTATGTTGATCATGCTGCATGAAGTGGAGGAGATAAGGTGTTCCCACTCCCCAAGTAGATCTGCGTCAAGGTCTTCAAATGAGGGAAATATTGTGACCCGTAGTCCTCTAGGAATTTGTTTAAGTTCCAGATATCTTTTGAGAGTTGTGATGTCCCACCAACGAGCTAACTCCTGTTTCTTTAGTCTTTCTAGTTTGATAAATTTATGCTTGAGTCCCTCTTTGTGTGGTGTGGGGTTCGTTGTGTGTGCAGCCAGAGATTTTTTGGAGAATAGTTCGGCAGCTAAGATATCTCTGTTATCGTCAAAAGAAGCCATGCCTAGGAACCTGGTAAGAAACAAGTTATAGGTACAAAGAAAAATGGTATAGTATGTGTCAAGATTAACGGAGTGCAGCCTACCACAATTGGACAAAGCCAAGCAAACACGAAACGTACAAGGGTAGTGGCGGTACAGGTGCTACACCTCCGTATCGTAACAATTCGTATTAAGCAACAAAGTCAGAGAGTGTGAGAGACTGGTGCCATGTTGGTCGAGTGCCCAACTACCCAATGGGCACTGAGAGTTGTGTACCAAGATACACAATGATAATTACTGCAAGATGACCAAGGCACTCAGAGGAGCAAAGTCCAGCAAAGTTTGTAGGAAAGGGTATCCCTGGTAATGTGAATCCAGAAGCGGAGAAGAAAGTGCTGATTCCAAGTTGGTGTTGAACAGTGTCTTTATTCTTAGACAAGGTTTGTCGTAGGTAAGTTTCGTCTTGCAGAAAAACAGCCAACACGTGTTTCGTCACACAAGTGACTTTATCAAGGCTGCAAAACAGTAATCAATGCAGAATGGTATGTACAGTTGTTAAAATAAGCCTACGTTATGTCAGTAAAAATTATGAGAAACTATAATGTGCCCGTGATCCGCTATCATATATGTGTGTGTGAACATGCACACGCTAGTGAGGAGAAAGTGAAAGGCATGGCAAGCCAAGTGATCTCGTGTGCTCTCAGTTGGTTACGAAGTGAGAGACAAAAGAGATGAGAGTGAATTAAACACCGGAGAGCGTCCAGTAATGATCGCGTAACATTAAAGTGCTAATGGATGTGCATCAGAGGAAAAGACCATAAGGCATGAGTGCTGAATTGTAGAAATGCAAAAACGCGAGATGTTAGAATGAGAAGAGATAGCCCACAGAAGACTCCAATTAAGGGAAAAAGATGTGCTGTGTGGCGCGGTGGAAAGAGGAACGTGCTAGGAGTGAGTAATCCTAAGAACATACCTGGGCCCGTCCGGCCAAGGAAAATGTAACCGCAATCGGTGTGCAGGTAAGTGGTAGGTATGTACTGAGCCTGACAAGGTCAGTGATTAATCGTCCAGTGATCGAAGATAGAGACGAGGAGGCCCTGATAAGCCTCCAAACAAGGTCCTAAAACATGAGAGAGTCTGTGGTGAAAAAAAGGTACAAGGGTTGTCCAAGCAGAGAACCCCTGTGGATATGATATATAAACAAAAACACGAGGGACAGGGGGCCTAACAGAAGGTGCTTGCTAGTACAACAAACTTTTAGCCATAACAAACGTGGATTAATTGGCAGTACTTGTTAACTGAAGGTAAAATACTATTGACACAACCAAAGGCAGTACGTGTCCAAATGGTGCAAGGTCAGCCGTATAACATGAATATGTACATTGGGCAATGGGGCGGTTCCGGATTGCGAGCGCCTGCTTCCATCCCAAGATATCTGAAGCAAATATACGAAGCTACCTGAAAACGGGTGCTCACACTAGGTATCGGTTTACTTAATGGATGGTACACGCAGTCGGCGTTAAGAAAAAAACTGTAAATTGTAATATTATGGCACAGTGTATATAGCAGGCAGCAAGGATAAACATAGGGTAAGGGGGGAAAAGGTCTCGTAAGCTGGACGAAACGTCCGATTTTGGTTTCCAAGTTACCTGATTGAAGATGCGAGGCACACCGGTCCGTCCGTAGAAACGCGTCTGGGGTCTGCGAGCCCCGCGCGTTCTTAATAGGCGGTCAGTTGCAGCGAAATAGAGAAAGGACTATGCTGTCAAGCATCTGTGAGTAGGTATCGTTAATGCTGGGAAAAGAGGCGGCCATTTTGTAGAGGTGAAGTAAAAAATGAAAAATGGAAGAGAGAGAGTGGAAGAATAGCCGAGAGGCACGAGTACTTCGAATAAGCCCAGTTTATCTAAGTTATTTGAAAGACAAGGAAAGGCGTTAAAAAGTGAAGCATGCTGCTGTAAGTGAGGAGTGGAGTGTAGGAATATGTGGAAAAAATTGTCCCTAGCTGATTAGTGCGACAAAGCAAACAATGGAATGGGTGTATAAAGATATAGTGGAGACAAAATGAAAGAGTAAACAAAATGCATATACCACCAAATGTCGCAGTTACGTCCACGTGCGGAGCATGTAACCTCAGAAACGTATACATTGTAGTGTATGCGATGTCTAGTATGTAGGTTAAACATTCCAAGGTCAGACAACACAGAGTAATGGTAAGACTGTGAAAAAAGCAATGTGTAGACTCTATAACACATGCAGAACGACAGATTCCAAATAGTACAATTGTAGAGGGGGTTGCAATCCATATTGATAATACGAAGTACAACATAGATGCCAGGTGGGTAAAGTTGAAAAAATGCACGTTCATATAACAACTGTTACATACACACTTGATCAAATGTTCAATCAAACAAAAGGCAGTAGATCCAATAAAGTGAATATCTGTAGAGCCCAAAAGTTCATCACAGAGCTAGGTGAGGAAGAAATGCAGTTCATGGTCAGTGTTCAGTCCATGTTCTACTGCACGGAGTTTCAGAATCCACCTAGCCTCACACCTACGTAGGTCCCTGGTTCTGTCACCCCATCTAGGTGAGCCCGTGACCTGGGCGATACCATGAAATCTGATGTTTAAGAGATCCCTCTCGCCATGCATGGTGTTAAAATGAACGGCAATTGGGTATGTGGTGTTAAAATTCCTAATAGCTCTTATGTGTTCTTGTATACGTTCTTTCAATGGACGTATCGTGCTGCCAATGTAAATCAAGCCACACACACATATGATACAATAGACTGTAAATCTTGTGTTGCAGTTGATAAAACTCATGACTCTGTGAGTAATTTTAGTATTGTATGAGAAAGAAGTGGTTTTGTTGAGAGCCATTTGGCACGAGATGCAGCAACCACATTTGAAAAAACCATTTGGTTTGGCTGGGATCCATGTCGAGGAGTGTGTCTGTGTGTGGGGCATGAGAAAGCTGGGGCATAGGATGTTTCTGAGTGTGCGTCCCCTGCTATGAGTCATGGTTGGTGAGTTGTTGACATAGTTCTTTAGACAAGAGTCCAGTAATAGTAAATGCCAGTGTTTCTTGAGGACACGAAATATAGTTTTACTAGCGGGACTGTATTGAGTGATGAAAGAGATAGGTCGTTTGTTGGGTGTTTTGGGCAGTTTTTTGGAGCCCCTAATAAGAAGCGAGTGTTGGTCCTTCGAGGATATACGATTGATGGCCGTAGAAATGAGTTCCTTAGTATAACCACGTGCTTGGAAGCGGTGTGTCAGATTGTTGAGTTCTTGTTTGAAGATGTCAGAGTCGGTGCAGTTGCGCCGAACTCTGATCATTTCCCCATAGGGAATTGCTCTGATTTGTGTCATGGGATGAGCGCTCTGCGCATGTAGGATAGAGTTACACGCTGTTGGTTTCCTGTATAGTCTGGAGGTAATCCTGTTGTTGGTGATATACAGGAGAAGGTCTAGAAATTCAATTTGGGTACGGTCCACCTTGTGTGTGAAAGTTAGGTTGAAATCATTTGTGTTGAGGTGATGAATTACTGTGTCAAGATCAGAGGTGTTGCCCGTCCAGATTGCTAGAATGTCGTCAATGTATCTCCCCCAATAAAGAATATGTTGGGTGATGTGTGTCGGGCAATTGGACCACAGATGTATCTTTTCAAATTGACCCATGTACAGATTGGCATATGATGGAGAGAATTTTGCACCCATCGCTACCACCTGACATTAACGGTACCAGTTACCATTGTGTAAGAATACATTGTTCTCAAGTACCAGGCGCGTGAGGTCGAGGAGCATGCGCGTGTGCTCATATAAGGTGGCATCACGTGAGCTGAGAGTCATCGAGAGCATCTCAAGACCCCTTTCGAGAGGGATCGATGTGTAGAGAGAGCTGACATCCAGGCTGACAAATGTACAGTCATCAGTCCATTCAATGTCTTCCAGTTGACAAAGTAGATCTCTAGTGTCCTGAATGTAGGATGGAAGATTCCGAACCAAGTGTTGAAGAAAGGAGTCAATGTATTCGGAGATGTGCTCTGTAGGAGAACCCATGCCTGAAATGATGGGCCTACCTGGTGGAAAGCTGCCTGATTTATGTACCTTGGGTAAGATGTAAATACAGGGTGCTCGGGGTGCTGCAACAAGTAAGTATCTATATTCCAGGTCAGACAAGAGACACAAATTCTTCCAATGGGTCAGTTTACTTTCTATTAGAATGGAGATGTCAGGGAGAGGGTTGGACTGAATAGCAATATATGCCTGTGTGTCATTGAGTTGTCTATTGATTTCCAAAATATAGTCAGATCTGTTCATGACCACCACATTACCCCCTTTGTCAGCTTCTTTGATTTCTAAATCTGTGCGTTTGGAAAGTTCCTGCAAGGCCATTATTCCTCTATGAGTCAAATTGTTTTTGTGTTTATGCGGTCGTGTCCCAAGTTTGTCCTCAAGCTGGAAAAGTTCGGTGCTCACCGCTTTGTGAAAAACGTCGATGCAGTTATCTGGAGATAAAATTGGGACAAAGGTAGATTTAGGTTTAAGTCCACTGTCCAGATCTAAATTAGATGGGATGTCAAGATGGACTAGTAGTTCCTCAAGACACGCGGGGGACAAAGAGGGGTTGTCAAGTGAAAGAACTGTCTGTATGTCTTGCAGATCTTTAATAGATCTATTGCTGGTTGGTGTGGGAATGGGCGAGTCTACAGTAGTCACTGTTTTGTTATGGAAAAACTTCTTTAGTTTCGGATTACGTACAAATTAAAAAAGGTCGATGTGTATGTTGGTGTAATTGGGCGTGGAAGTAGGACAGAAGCCCAGACCTTTTTTCAGAACCTTTATTTCATATGTAAACAAACAAGAGCTCCATAGGTTAATGACTTGCACAGAGTCATCTAATGTTGTTGATGGAACATGGTCTGGTTTGTTTATTGAGACTTCTGAGTTCTCGAGGTGGACCGTGTTGTTACGCCCCCCATTGTGTTTGTTGTCGTGTTTATTCCCTCCCCTGCGGGTGGGTTTCGGTTTATACCTGGTCTGTTGAAATCCTGCCGTATCCCTCTTCTGTATCGTCCTAGTTCCTCTAAAAAAGAGTTTGATTGGAGAGACGCATTGGTGGGGGCTGTGTTACCAGTGGGTCTGTTCAAGGGTGTGTCCGTACCGTCACTAGAGAGATTGGAAATATCAGAAAGGCTATCAGAGATGGAACCTGCCGGAGTAGCATTTATGTTGGGCTTGTTGTTAGTGTCTCTATTTACCTGATCGAATTTGCGTGCAAAAGTGTATATTCTGCCACTGCTGTAGTCATTCTCGTCCCTAATGAGCTTTCTCATCTTTTTGTCTTTCACATATAGTTGGTACCCATTGAGTATATCTCTCATGATGGCTTAGTTTTTATCAGTGGCTTCTGTGAGGTTTAAATTCCTAATTTCCTCTTCTAGGGAAGCAATATCCAAGAGTAATTTGTTACGTTTTCTGTCAGCATGCTTAATAAGTATGTTGATCATGCTGAATGAAGTGGAGGAGATAAGTTGTTCCCACTCCCCAAGTAGATCTGGGTCAAGGTCTTCAAATGAGGGAAATATTATGACCCGTAGTCCTCTAGGAATTTGTTTAAGTTCCAGATATCTTTTGATAGTTGTGATGTCCCACTAACGAGCTAACTCCTGTTTCTTTAGTCTTTCTAGTTTGATAAATTTATGCTTGAGTCCCTCTTTGTGTGGTGTGGGGTTCGTTGTGTGTGCAGCCAGAGATTTTTTGGAGAATCAATCAATCAATCAATCAATCAGAGAACTTATTAAGCGCACTATGTACCCGTCAGGGTTTCGAGGCGCTGAGGGGAGGGGGGAGGGAGGGAGCTGCTAGCGTTCGAAGAGCCAAGTCTTGAGGAGTCTCCTGAAGGTGAGGAGGTCCTGGGTCTGGCGTAGCGAGGTGGGGAGAGAGTTCCAGGTCTTGGCGGCGAGGAAGGAGAAGGATCTGCCGCCAGAGGTCTTGCGCTGGATTCGGGGGACGATGGCGAGGGCGAGGTTGGCAGAGCGGAGTTGACGTGTGGGGACGTAAAAGTTGAGTCTGGTGTTGAGGTAAGTGGGTCCGGTGTCGTGTAGAGCCTTGTGAGCGTGGATGAGGAGTTTGAAGGTGATCCTTTTTTCCACGGGGAGCCAGTGGAGGTCTTTCAGGTGGGGGGAGATGTGGCATCGGCGGGGTATGTCGAGGATCAGGCGGGCGGATGCGTTCTGGATGCGCTGGAGTCGTTTGATGTCTTTTGTTGGGATGCCTGTGTAGAGTGCGTTGCCGTAGTCAAGTCTGCTACTGACGAGGGCTTGAGTTACCGTCTTTCTGGTTCCTATTGGAATCCACTTGAAGATTCTGCGGAGCAGTCGGAGGGTGTTGTAACAGGAAGAGGAGGCGGCTTTGACCTGTTTGGACATGGTGAGAGCAGAGTCGAGGATGAATCCGAGGTTTCTTGCGTGGTTGGCTGGGGTGGGTGGGGGTCCGAGTGCAGTGGGCCACCAGGAGTCGTTCCAGGCCGAGGGGGAGCGTCCGAGGATGAGGACTTCCGTCTTGTCGGAGTTGAGCTTCAGGCGGCTGTTGTTCATCCACTCGGCGATGGATTTTAGTCCCTCGTGGAGGTTGGTTTTGGCGGTGAGAGGGTCTTTGGTCAGGGAGAGGACGAGCTGGGTGTCGTCAGCGTAGGAGATGATGCTGAGGTTGTGTTGACGGGCCACTTTTGCAAGGGGGGCCATGTAGACGTTGAACAACGTTGGACTGAGAGAGGAGCCTTGGGGGACGCCGCAGATGAGGTTGGTGGCTTTGGAGCGGAAGGGGGAGAGCTGGACTCTCTGGGTTCTGTCGGAGAGGAAGGATGAGATCCAGTTGAGGGCTTTGTCTTGGATGCCGGCTTCGTGGAGACGGGCCAGTAGGGTGCGGTGGCAGACTGTGTCGAAGGCGGCTGATAGGTCGAGGAGGATGAGGGCTGAGGTTTCGCCGTTGTCTATTTGTTGTCTGATGTCATCAGTGGCGGCGAGGAGTGCGGTCTCGGTACTGTGGTTTCATCTGAATCCAGATTGAGAGGGGTCTAGGATGGAGTTGGCTTCTAGGAAGTGGGCGAGCTGTGCGTTAGCGATCTTCTCGATGACTTTCGCTGGAAAAGGGAGGAGAGAGATCGGTCGGAAGTTTTTGAGATCGTTGGGGTCAGCCTTGGGTTTCTTGAGGAGGGGTTGGATTTCTGCGTGCTTCCAGCTGTCCGGGAAAGTGGCGGTGTTGAAGGAGAGGTTGATGATCTTGCGGAGTATGGGGGCGATGGTGGCGTCGGCTTTGTTGAATGCGTGATGTGGGCATGGGTCCATGGGAGAGCCTGAGTGGATGGAATTCATGGTTGTTAGGGTTTCGGCGTCGTCCACTTGGGTCCAGGCGGTGAGGCGGCAGGCATGGGCGGCGTTGTCAGGGGTGGGGTCTGGCGGAGGAGCGGTGTTGAAACTGTCGTGGATGGCTGCGATTTTCTGGTGGAAGAAGGTGGAGAGGTCGTCGCAGAGTTTCTAGGAGGGTGGGACGTCGTTGATGTTGGCGTTAGGGTTGGAGAGTTCCTTCACGATGCCGAAGAGTTCTTTGCAATCGTGGGCGTTGTTGTTGAGGCGTTCAGTGAAATGGGCGCGCTTGGCGAGTCGGATCCGTTGGTGGTGATCACGGTTGGCGTCTTTGAGGGTGGCAAGGTTGTCGGGAGTGCGCTCGAGGATCCATTTCTTCTTGAGCTTCTGGCAGGTGCGTTTTGAGGTGGTCAGTTCTTCTGTGAACCAGGCTGGTTTTTTCTTTCCTTGGTTGGTGGTGGGTTTCTTGAGTGGAGCTAAGGTGTTGGCGCAGTCGAGGATCCATTGATGAAGGTTGATGGCGGCGGCGCTCGGGTCGTTGGAGTCGGGTGGTGGGTGTTTGACGAGGGAGCTGGTTAGTTGGTCTTTGGTGACTTTTCCCCAGCGGCGGTGAGGTGGTAGAGGGATGCGGTGGTGTTCGGTGTTTTTCTTGAAGGTAAAATGGACGCAGTGATGGTCGGTCCAGTGGAGTTCGGAGGTGTGGCTGAAAGAGATGTGGTTGCTTGAGGTGAAGAGGGGGTCAAGCGTGTGACCGGCGATGTGGGTGGGAGTGTTGACCAGTTCGGCAGCTAAGATATCTCTGTTATCGTCAAAAGAAGCCATGCCTAGGAACCTGGTAAGAAACAAGTTATAGGTACAAAGAAAAATTGTATAGTATGTGTCAAGATTAACGGAGTGCAGCCTACCACAATTGGACAAAGCCAAGCAAACACGAAACGTACAAGGGTAGTGGCGGTAAAGGTGCTGCACCTCCGTATCGTAACAATTCGTATTAAGCAACAAAGTCAGAGAGTGTGAGAGACTGGTGCCATGTTGGTCGAGTGCCCAACTACCCAATGGGCACTGAGAGTTGTGTACCAAGATACACAATGATAATTACTGCAAGATGACCAAGGCACTCAGAGGAGCAAAGTCCAGCAAAGTTTGTAGGAAAGGGTATCCCTGGTAATGTGAATCCAGAAGCGGAGAAGAAAGCGCTGATTCCAAGTTGGTGTTGAACAGTGTCTTTATTCTTAGACAAGGTTTGTCGTAGGTAAGTTTCGTCTTGCAGAAGAACAGCCAACACGTGTTTCGTCACACAAGTGACTTTATCAAGGCTGCAAAACAGTAATCAATACAGAATGGTATGTACAGTTGTTAAAATAAGCCTACGTCATGTCAGTAAAAATTATAAGAAACTATAATGTGCCCATGATCTGCTATCATATATGTGTGTGAACATGCACACGCTAGTGAGGAGAAAGTGAAAGGCATGGCAAGCCAAGTGATCTCGTGTGCTCTCAGTTGGTTACGAAGTGAGAGACAAAAGAGATGAGAGTGAATTAAACACCGGAGAGCGTCCAGTAATGATCGCGTAACATTAAAAGTGCTAATGGATGTGCATCAGAGGAAAAGACCATAAAGCATGAGTGCTGAATTGTAGAAATGCAAAAACGCGAGATGTTAGAATGAGAAGAGATAGCCCACAGAAGACTCCAATTAAGGGAAAAAGATGCGCTGTGTGGCGCGGTGGAAAGAGGAACGTGATAGGAGTGAGTAATCCTAAGAACATACCTGGGCCCGTCCGGCCAAGGAAAATGTAACCGCAATCGGTGTGCAGGTAAGTGGTAGGTATGTACTGAGCCTGGCAAGGTCAGTGATTAATCGTCCAGTGATCGAAGATAGAGACGAGTTATAGAGTCTACACATTGCTTTTTTCACAGTCTTACCATTACTCTGGGTTGTCTGACCTTGGAATGTTTTGTGTCGCGTGGGCTCTCATTATCCTAAATGAGACTACTGGATTTCTAGGCAGCAGGATCGATAACGGTGTGGGGGACTGAGTCTGACCCACGTGTATGGAACTCTGTCACCCTAAATCCGGTTGTTGCTCCGGCTAACTAGCAGTGCCTCATTTCTCCAATGGGGAAGAGATGATTGGGCAGCCGAGCGCATGACATCTTTGGAACTTCTCAGGGAAGTCGTGGTCACTCAGATCCAAACCAACTCTCTCATTCACAATATGGTCTCATATACAAATGACAAAGACAGTATAAGTTTTATATAATGTTTTAATAAAACGACTGTATTTTAGATATTAAGGCGTGAGCCGCAATAACCAGAACAATACAACATAGTAGGATTGATATAGTAACCAGGAGAGTAAAACTTAAGAATAAAGCTATCATAATTCCTAACCGTTTCTACTCTCCCTCTGCTTGTTCTATTTAGAGCACAGCATGTTAAGCTTCCAGCTTGCCTTTCTGTGTCACTAGGGAGACAGACACCCTCATACCTGAGCAAAGGCCTGTGATCTGGTTCAGCATCTGCAACGAGGCAGTCAGCGTCTAGTTGTGGTTCCCTGGTCGGAATCTCCCTCTTGCATGTATTGGGACAAGGAAGTGATTTTATAACTAACATGTCATCGTGATCACAAAATGTCCCTACGCAGGAATGCCAAGTCTAAACTCCTACCACGTCTATCGGCAATGTACCAGACTGTATCCTTGACTGAAGCACAGAGTGAATATGTTATGAAGAACTCCAGTGCTGAAGTAGGCAAAACAGTGTGATATGAATAAAAAACAACACCGTAGAACTGGCTATTCTGTAAAATAACAATACGAAGCCTAATAGAAAGCATTTAGAATAAAGGGCACAGAGGCTCTAAGCTGTTAGCAAATGAATAAAATATATTTAGGGCAAAGTGCACAGAGGCCTAAAGCCTGAAGCTAATGTGCAAAATATACGTAAAACTAACCACACTACACCCTCCCCTTGTCGGTAGCAAGTGGTTCTAATAACATAAAAAACATGACCTAAATTTAAACACAACATTTCGACAAGATGAGAAGACAACAAAGTCATAAATTTAGGAAACGTGATGATAGAGCGAATTGCTATATAGTGTCAATTTAGTCGGGAAAAAAAAAAATCCAATTGTCAGACAGAAGCAATAGAACGTAGAAGCTCCTCCACTTCGAGATATGTCAATATCGGAAGATCCACGCCACAAAGTACCATGGAGCAGGTGTGTTCCAAAGCCCCAAAATCATTCAGGGCGGCACCCCGTGTAGTGCCAAGGAAAGAGACAAAACCATCTTCCTCCAGGAAGGGAATCTCATAATCCGCTTCACGAAGCAAACGCAACCGTAGTGCACAAGTCTGGGAATGAGCCCTAATCGGGAACATCAACAGATCAGGATCGACTACTGGAGAGCGCTGCAGTGAGAGACAGAAAGCCAGTGCATGTTCAAACGAGCACCAAAGGCATCGAAACACGGGTTGCACACAATCCAAAACCGGTCTGAATGACAAAGACCAGTCACACTCCAAATGAGCCATGAGTGTAGCTCCAAAACGCTGCATCATGCGTTCACGACACAGCTGCGCTGACGGGAGCAGCAATATAGGATCTCGTCGCGGCGGGACAGCCATTGCGAAAAAATAGTAACAATAGCAAAACTCCAGCCAATAAAGCCAAAGTAATTGGGAAACCCCCAAAAATGCTTCCGAAAATAGAGTGTATAGCCGAAGGTATCAAACCGAATATGGAAGAGAAGGTGTGAACGAAACCAACACCAACGGCTTTGAAAAAATGAGCAATACCAGCAGTGCTGGATGCATTAAATATACGTCCCACAAGTTCACCTAAGTGACTCGGAAAGTTAGTATTCAAAAGGGACTGTATCTCCGCCGATGACCTTGCCACTTGAAGTGCGTAGGTCTCGCTAGCAGATGTAAGGGCCACATGCTTTTGAAACAATAAAGCTTTCAGCCGACTCAACTTGTCGAAATCAACCTTGGAAGTAGCAATATGAGGCCAGATGTCCGCTACCTCCCTAAATTCAGTAGGGGGAAACAACACATTCCCGCAGCACGTAACGGCCTTGTTGACGACAACGACGTAAACTATTCCGGCACGCATGCCACAGCAGCGTTCGCTGTTAAGAACAATGGAACTGCCGTTACAAAGCACCTGGAAAGTGTTTTTAATAACCGGGACTGGAACTCCCTTCAGATAACAAGCTAAGTTAGCAATCGAAGCGTTACACGCTCCTTGCAAGGACAGCTGTTTACAAACCATGGAATGGCTAACAGAAGCTTCGCATTCGCTACCGCTAAGAAAAACCTCCCTCAAACCATTAACACATCTGTACTGAATAGGAAGCTCCCACACCTCGTGTATGTAACTGTCACCCAATAGTTCATATCTACCCACCGGAATGTGCTTCAAACAAGAAGTAAATTGCAGAGTGGAGATAGGCAAATTAATAACCCCATGAATCAACCACTCAGCTGACGGAATCTCAGCCACCGTGAAAGGCAGTTTCTCCAATTTTTCAATATTTAACATAACATACGTCGCTTCCTTCTTAGCCATCAATTGTTGTTGACGAGTTAAATTAAAGGAGCTCTGGCAAAATGTGCTGCCATGGAACGCGACCCGCCTTCAAGGTCTGAAGAGTCCAACCCAGCTGCATGATAGATCGTGTCTGACTCTGCCCATGATATAAAGAAGACATATCTGATTTTATAATGTCAATAGCAGAAGAGACAATGTTGTCAATCGTGTAAACACGGTCAGAAAGGGTATGCATGCCATTATCAACAAAAGACAAAGTCTGCAGCAGATTTTCTTGATCAATCTGTCGTAACCGGGCTGCAGCCTCCTGCTGGGAAAGTTTCCAAAACTCATTATACACTTCGTATAAGAACCTTTTTCTCTGGGGCACCTTGGGACCTGATAAGAAATCTTGTAAATCAGTACCATTAGACAGTAATTTGAGGTGTGACTTAACTGTATCCAGCGTGGAGTACCTCAACCATTGTTGACAAACTTTCCCCACGCTGTATGTAGTTATTATATCAGCATGTTCTGGAGAAATGTAACGAGGGTCTGCCCTACTAGTCCTGAACCCCCCTGAAGAGGTAACAAAACGTTGATGACACTGATTAGCGTCTACAGGCCACAATAACCACCCGCCCGGATGTAACTATGAAGCGTTAAGCGTACCATTCTGGACCCAATGCGTAAATTCACTAAAAGTAGCATTTACATAGTGCTGCCAGTTATTTAATTTAGAAGGGACAGGTATACTAGGCAAAGTCAACTCCCTAATCGACGCCAAGCCCAAATAACTAGTCTGTTGTACTGTGTCATTGAGGAAAATCATTTGCACAGGGATAATGCATGCTCTAAACAACGTATCCCTGCCTTGCATCTGCCAATTTTTCGTACCCCAAACACTTTTCAAGTCAACAGTCTTCAACCAGTATTCATATCCTTCGACCGAAAGTTTAGATACAAAAGAATTTGAATATAGTAATTTAGTATCAGTCAACAAAATTTGCTTATTGGAATACGGTGCCACTTTAAAATAGTAAGACTTAGCATTTCGCTGATCATGCCCAGAAAAATATGCAAATTTATCATTATACGTTTTCGAACTCCCTTGTGGAGGAGTCGAGCAATGTTCCCATTGTACATAATTAAATATGGACTTAGGGCTACTCGCTTTGTGAATAAAGTGGTGTCCATAATAGTTGTAGCAAAACATATCACCATGATTATCTCTAAATTGGTAAGCATCTTCATCGTCATAGACAGTATAATATTGCAAATCTTTTAGCATATAATCTACCGTCTTCACATCCCAATCATCAGAAACAATGCCTGGTATAACAATATCATCCATTGATAACTTGAGGACATACGGTATTTGAGTCAATTCAGTGGGACCATATATATCAAACATTACTTTATCCCACACAATCCCATCCGGAATTGGTATTGCAGAAATGTTCACATTGGATAAGTCTCTTCGAACCATATGAGACGAAAAATGTGGTCTCAACACAGTCTCCACATGCTCAATGTCAGATCGATCAGGAAGAAAATGACCATGTATTACCAGAAAAAAAGTAACCACAAATCCCAACCATAAAAAAAGAGTCATTACAGCCATAAAAAGCCACAAATAGTTCCAAGGAATAACAAAGTATGTACGTTTAAGCCAACTCAGTAGCTTACGTGGAGCTCGGATTGAAGACAGCGAAGACGAAGAGCTGGATACAGCCGCATCCGCGTTGTTGAAGCAGCCAGAGGCAGTTCTTGCAAAAGGTGCAACAGCGAACAAAGAAGCAGATGGAGGCTCTCTCCTAGGTACGCTATAAATCACATGTTCAGAAACATCAGTAGAACATACAGCAACTTGATCAAAAGAATCGATATTAATCGTCGACTGTGGAACAATCGCAAGATCATCTTCCACCCTCCCCAAGCTCAGAGAGGAAACAGTGTCGGTGCAAATCTCCTGCAGCGGGACTTCTTCCCCAGTAGTGAGAGGGATGCCAGAACTACTGGGTGTCCCTCTTGGTCTGCTGTGCAGAATCGGCCACATGTTGTAACTTGACATTATCAATGGAAACAAAACGATTTCCTTTGGCCCCTTGCAGCGGCGGTAAAATCACAGTTCTCGTTCCGCTCACCCCTAACACCGGGACTGGTGCTCGATAAGAAGGGCCAAATTCTTTCTTTACTGCAACCTTTTCACGCACTAGATCCCCAATCCTGGGTATCCAACCAGTAGGTGTTACTGGCTCATCCTTAATTCCTGAGGAGGCAGCACTTGCAGAAGAGTTATCTTCACGGAATTGTTGTAAATCCTGCAAAACAGTGACACGATCATTTATGTCAAAGGGCGTATCTGCCGCCTCCACACCAGGACCATCTAGATCAGGAACATACATTTGTGTTTCGAACAGGCACTCATATGAAGTACGACCCCCCAGTGACCTTCTAGGCAAGTTATTAAGTGCTCTCTGTACTCCATACAGGTGGGCTAGCCAACTACGACCCGTACCTATAACCCTGGCCGTTAAGGATTGCTTTAAATCACGATTTAAACGCTCCATGACAGAATTTCCCTCGGGATGAAATGGAGACGAGAATTGGAGCTGGACCCCCAACGAAGCCATGGTGTCCCTGAATGCCTTAGAGGCAAAAGCAGGGCCCTGGTCCGAATGAAAAGCCGCAACTGCAAATGTATCGACAAAGATACGCAAATCTTTAATAACAGTCCGAGCGTCAGCCGAGCGCTGTGGCCAGACCCACACAAATCTGGAGCACGAATCTACAGCAACCAATATGTATTTGTATGCACTATCTGGTGTCAGCGGACCACAATGGTCCAAGTACACACACTGTAATGGTCTGTTTGAAATCAGAAGGGGCGTCTGCTGCGGGCGTCTAGCCGACGATGCTTTAATTTGTTGACAGACGTCACAACAAAGGACATACTGCTTTGTCTCCTTATAGAGACCAGGCCACCAGTAACGGGCCTGTAAAAGTGAAATCGTGGCAGGCACACCAACATGCGCAGATGCCACCCCTTCATGTGCTGCAGAAATTAATCGAGATCTCTCAATCTTATTTGGTAATTCACGTACACCAATGCCTGTAATATTAACAACAGCACTTAGTGCACCACTCAAGCAGTAACTATATTTAGAAGGGAATCCTTTAGGAAATGGCATGCCATCAGCCGTAGCTTTTATGGCAGCCGAGATCTCTATGTCTGGTTTGGAACTCGAACGAGTCACCGCGGCTACAGTGGCGATAGCCACCGCCGACTTTGCAGCCTCATCAGCCAAAGTATTCCCAGCAACGTGTATTCCAACGCGCTGGTGTCCAAGTGTATGTACAACATGGACTTTAGGAAGCGTTTCTTTCAGATCCGCAACCTTACCCCACAACAATTTATGTTTAATGGTGTTGCCTTTAGAATCTCTGAACCCATTCATTTTCCAATAGTGCAGATATTCATTGAAAGATTGCACACAGTAGTAGGAGTCACAGACCAGCAAGGTCAATTTCACCGGATCTGCATGCTCCAACGCTAACAAAAGAGCTTTGAGCTCAGCCAGCTGCGCCGTGCAATCTCCCAAGGTTTTAGTATAAGTATGTCGGGGGCAGAAGACTTCCCCCTCCATAGTGCCGCTCACCACCGCACATGCAGCAGAATACTGTTGTTTAGTCCCAACCGCCGGTTGCGCAGAGCCATCGGTATACATGACCACTTGATATTGGTCAATAGGCAATGTGCCAGCAGGAACTGGGTATTCTATTTCATATTGAAGAAATTCTTGAGTCTGCAGCTTAGGGTCAAACACGTAATCTACATCAGTGGCTGTCAAAGACGTAGCCCATTGTATCCACCGCAGGTGTAAAGCTTTCGAATTAGGAACACTCGCTTTTGTAACAGCCTCTAAGGCCGGAATCGGGGAAACAACAACAATGCGTTGGCCCTGGGCAAGCGGTCTTTCTTTGATCACAGGCATCTGCACTGCAGTGAGTATTTTCTCAGTCTGTGCAAAACGTTGTTCTGCAGCAGAATACAAGTGGGACTTGTATGCAATCGGGACTGTCTCCCCTTCATTAAAGGTGACATACGTAAATCCAACAGCCCCAGGTATCACCCTGATGACCAAATGTGTTTTATTGTCCCGTGTGTGTAAGTGCTTAACCGCCAAGAGATCATTCTGCAACTCTCGCAGTATATGTGTATGCTCAATCGTCCAAAATCTACTTGAAAAATTCGGGTGAATCAGTTCATATAAAGGTTTTATACGTGTAGCATAATCAGGAATGTAAGTTCTGCCAAAATTCAGAAACCCCAATAATGACTGAAGCTTCCGAACCATATTAGGAGGCTGCAATAAAGCACATTTCTCCCAAAAATGTGGTGCCAGGCTCTTGCCCTCACTCGATAACTCATATCCCAGGAAAATAACACTGAGGAAGGCAATCCTTGATTTCTTAAAATTAAACTTATAGCCAATATCAGCAAATCCCAAAACAATGCGCGATACGCGTCTGAGATGTTGTAGAATCTCATCGTCCGTCAAATATATGTCATCAACATATGATAACGCCTCAGGGTCCAACTCGTGTAGAAGTTCAGTCACACGAGCCGAAAACAGTCCTGGGCTATTCTTATACCCCTGAGGTAAACGAAAAAAAAAAATCTGAGAGCCAAACGCACTGAAACTGGTATAGTCCCGACTTTCGGGCGCTATATTCTGGCAGAAAAATCCATTCGAGATATCCAATGTTGTTTTGTATTTTTTACGCACTATATTATTCATAAGCGCAGCGCTATGTGAATTCTGTATTGCATATGTGCGTGTATGACTATTCAAATGTCTGTAATCCACCACTATCCTATCGGAATGGTCCGGTTTAGCAACCGGAAATAAGGGATTATTCATCGGCGAGACACAAGGCTCAATCACACCTTGGTACTCTAATTGTGTAAGAATTTTCCTAACCGATGCTCTTGCTTCAAATTTAATAGGATATTGCGGTTGTGGCTGAGGTTCGCCCTTTATTGGAATGACATGATAAGGTGAATGTTTATCCCACCCCACATTATTTCTATATAGGGCGGGGGCTTGTGCTAGAGCCCATGATTTACTGTAGGACTCCGCTAGTTCTCTCGGAACAAGTGGTGAAAAGGAAGGCGTAATAACCTCCTCCCCAACCGGACAGTCGCGAACAAAGTCAGGTGGCCAATCTTGTTCGGCCAACAGGACATCATATGATTTTACCACATGGTCCCAAAAGATGGCGTGTACAATGCGGTCAATATCTCCTTCTAATCGTAGAGTTACTAGATATACTCGATCAGAGACTTGCATATCCGCCGTCTCGACTTGTATGAAGTCATCAGTTGCTTTCACCTCCAGAAGCTCTAGAAGACTCCGGCGAACTATTGTGACCTCTGCCGCGCTGTCTAACAGTGCTAACGCCCATGTCTTGTTCGTCAAGAGAACTCTCTTCTTGAGCAGCATGTCTAACAGAGACCGCTGCCACTTTTTTCTTTTTAAATTGTTGTTTTTGTTGCAGCGGTTTCTCTTCTTGTTTAACAGAAACCTCTGCTGAGCGTTGCGAATCCTGTCTTGGTTTCACGTACTCCGTCCTCCGCTCTGACCGCCCACCTCTCTCACTTCTCTTCTCAGAGGAGTCCTGAAAGGAACGAGATTGTCGTGTATCAGTATATTGATATCGATCAGGCGTCTTCAAATTATCCCTATTTCTGAGATTATACCTATTCTGCGGGGTCTCCGGTTGCGGAGACTGTCCCCCATCTTTTTTAGGTGTTTGCTGTTTCTTTTCCCAGCGCTTTTTTGCACCCTCAGGTTGCTGTTGCTTAGCATTATCCTTATTATTTTTACCCTGCAATTGTGGTTTCTGCGGTCGAGCCCCCAGGCTATCACGACCAATACTAGAATATGTTTCAGCTATTATTCTTGGAAGTTCCCGCTCCTGTTTATTTGCGGAACGTCCCGAAGACGCATTCGCACTGCTAGTGCTACAGCCTCCCCCTTGAGATTACTCAAAATAATAGAAGAAACTGCATTAAAATTACCCATCAATTGCATGCCTAAATCCAAGGCAGGGGCAGCCCCATATTCATCCTGAATTTGTTTAAGCACCTCCGGCAAATTAGCCAAAGTCGGTGTACCGTGTGCTGTAGTGTAGAGTGCGGCAAACACCGTGCCCCAAGTATTACAAAGGTCCACCGTAGGAACCATCCCATACGGCAAACACATCGTCAAAATTCTACGCTTATCCTGAGGTCCCGTATGGGGAAATACTGCTTCCAGCGTATTAATTTTTTGCGCCAGCCAAAATGGAGTCTCCTCACGTTTAGCCGGTACCTTACCCATAACTGAGTGTACAGTGGCCGGATTGATACCCGGTACCACTGCTTGTGGGTGCGCTGGAGCAGCACGCGCTGCATTAGTGTTTAATGTCTGCATCACAAACTGAACTAGTCGTCTGTACGTTGTAGTTAATTCCATATATAAACGACACACTTCAGCCACTGCCACATTTGCCACTCCAGGATATGGTGTATATGTAGCCAATAAAGGCCAGGTCGGACCATCATTACTCAACGGACCTAACCTTACTGGTGTTACTGAGTGTGGGAGGGCGCCATCAAGCCAATTATGGAGTTCTTGATAAGATAAAGGTATTTCTAAGTATGCATAAGCCCTGTATTGTCCAGGGACATTCGCAACAGTATATTCGTGAAAAGTATTTGTACCCCATCAGCTGCCGGAAATAAGACCCAAGAATAAAAAAGTTCTGTTCTATAGGCTGCATGGGCGTCCACCACAAAAGTGACCCGACCCCCCTGGACTGTCAGTCCATGTGCTATCAGATGACCCGTGAGCGGAAATCGCATATTAAGCGGTATATTTACTACAACTGGATTCGCCATTTGTATAACAAAAATAGCTCTAGGACAGAGAAGGCACACCAATATCGGGGTCTTTCCTTTCAAAGTTCAAGCTTGAACAACCAACCACTAAGCAATATGATATACCTAACCCGTGGTGGCGGAAACCCTCAGCCCCACGGACGTCTCCGCATACGGACCCGAGGAGTCAAAATATATACGAGACCGAGAGAGTTAGTCGGACCTAAACATTAGAGCCAGACCAATCGTTGGCGGAACCATGTCGCGTGGGCTCTCATTATCCTAAATGAGACTACTGGATTTCTAGGCAGCAGGATCGATAACGGTGTGGGGGACTGAGTCTGACCCACGTGTAAGGAACTCTGTCACCCTAAATCCGGTTGTTGCTCCGGCTAACTAGCAGTGCCTCATTTCTCCCATGGGGAAGAGATGATTGGGCAGCCGAGCGCATGACATCTTTGGAACTTCTCAGGGAAGTCGTGGTCACTCAGATCCAAACCAACTCTCTCATTCACAATATGGTCTCATATACAAATGACAAAGACAGTATAAGTTTTATATAATGTTTTAATAAAACAACTGTATTTTAGATATTAAGGCGTGAGCCGCAATAACCAGAACAATACAACATAGTAGGATTGATATAGTAACCAGGAGAGTAAAACATAAGAAAAAAGCTATCATAATTCCTAACCGTTTCTACTCTCCCTCTGCTTGTTCTATTTAGAGCACAGCATGTTAAGCTTCCAGCTTGCCTTTCTGTGTCACTAGGGAGACAGACACCCTCATACCTGAGCAAAGGCCTGTGATCTGGTTCAGCATCTGCAACGAGGCAGTCAGCGTCTAGTTGTGGTTCCCTGGTCGGAATCTCCCTCTTGCATGTATTGGGACAAGGAAGTGATTTTATAACTAATATGTCATCATGATCACAAAATGTCCCTACGCAGGAATGCCAAGTCTAAACTCCTACCACGTCTATCGGCAATGTACCAGACTGTATCCTTGACTGAAGCACAGAGTGAATATGTTATGAAGAACTCCAGTGCTGAAGTAGGCAAAACAGTGTGATATGAATAAAAAACAACACCGTAGAACTGGCTATTCTGTAAAATAACAATACGAAGCCTAATAGAAAGCATTTAGAATAAAGGGCACAGAGGCTCTAAGCTGTTAGCAAATGAATAAAATATATTTAGGGCAAAGTGCACAGAGGCCTAAAGCCTGAAGCTAATGCGCAAAATATACGTAAAACTAACCACACTACAGTTTAACCTACATACTATACATCGCATACACTACAATGTATACGTTTCTGAGGTTACATGCTCCGCACGTGGACGTAACTTCGACATTTGGTGGTATATGCATTTTGTTTACTCTTTCATTTTGTCTCCACTATATCTTTATTCACCCATTCCATTGTTTGCTTTGTCGCACTAATCAGCTAGGGACAATTTTTTCCACATATTCCTACACTCCACTCCTCACTTACAGCAGCATGCTTCACTTTTTCACGCCTTTCCTTGTCTTTCAAATAACTTAGATAAACTGGGCTTATTCTAAGTACTCGTGCCTCTCGGCTATTCTTCCACTCTCACTCTCCCATTTTTCATTTTTTACTTCACCTCTACAAAATGGCCGCCTCTTTTCCCAGCATTAACAATACCTACTCACAGCTGCTTGACAGCATAGTCCTTTCTCTATTTCGCTGCAACTTACCGCCTATTAAGAACGCGTGGGGATCGCAGACCCCAGACGCGTTTCTACGGACGGACCGGTGTGCCTCGCATCTTCAATCAGGTAACTTGGAAACCAAAATCGGACGTTTCGTCCAGCTTACGAGACCTTTGCCCCCCTTACCCTATGTTTATCCTTGCTGCCTGCTTTATACACTGTGCCATAATATTACAATTTACAGTTTTTTTCTGAACGCCGACTGCGTGTACCATCCATTAAGTAAACCAATACCTAGTGTGAGCACCTGTTTTTAGGTAGCTTCGTATATTTGCTTCAGATATCTTGGGATGGAAGAAGGCGCTCGCAATCCGGAACCGCCCCATTGCCCAATGTACATATTCATGTTATACGGCTGACCTTGCACCATTTGGACACGTACTGCCTTTGGTTGTGTCAATAGTATTTTACCTTCAGTTAACAAGTACTGCCAATTAATGCACGTTCGTTATGGCTAAAAGTTTGTTATACTAGCAAGCACCTTCTGTTAGGCCCCCTGTCTCTTTTGTTTTTGTTTATATATCATATCCACAGGGGTTCTCTGCTTGGACAACCCTTGTAACTTTTTTTCACCACGGACTCTCTCATGTTTTAGGACCTTGTTTGGAGGCTTATCAGGGCCTCCTCGTCTCTATCTTCGATCACTGGACGATTAATCACTGACCTTGCCAGGCTCAGTACATACCTACCACTTACCTGCACACCGATTGCGGTTACATTTTCCTTGGCCGGACGGGCCCAGGTATGTTCTTAGGATTACTCACTCCTATCACGTTCCTCTTTCCACCGCTCCACACAGCGCATCTTTTTCCCTTAATTGGAGTCTTCTGTGGGCTATCTCTTCTCATTCTAACATCTCGCGTTTTTGCATTTCTACAATTCAGCACTCATGCTTTATGGTCTTTTCCTCTGATGCACATCCATTAGCACTTTTAATGTTACGCGATCATTACTGGACGCTCTCCGGTGTTTAATTCACTCTCATCTCTTTTGTCTCTCACTTCGTAACCAACTGAGAGCACACGAGATCACTTGGCTTGCCATGCCTTTCACTTTCTCCTCACTAGCGTGTGCTTGTTCACACACATATATGATAGTGGATCACGGGCACATTATAGTTTCTCATAATTTTTACTGACATAACGTAGGCTTATTTTAACAACTGTACATACCATTCTGTATTGATTAGTGTTTTGCAGCCTTGATAAAGTCACTTGTGTGACGAAACACGTGTTGGCTGTTTTTCTGCAAGACGAAACTTACCTACGACAAACCTTGTCTAAGAATAAAGACACTGTTCAACACCAACTTGGAATCAGCGCTTTCTTCTCCGCTTCTGGATTCACATTACCAGGGATACCCTTTCCTACAAACTTTGCTGGACTTTGCTCCTCTGAGTGCCTTGGTCATCTTGCAGTAATTATCATTGTGTATCTTGGTACACAACTCTCAGTGCCCATTGGGTAGTTGGGCACTCGACCAACATGGCAGCAGTCTCTCACACTCTCTGACTTTGTTGCTTAATACGAATTGTTACGATACGGAGGTGCAGCACCTTTACCGCCACTACCCTTGTACGTTTCGCATTCCAGGATGATGTTGTTATTTTTGCTCAGACCATTAGTGAGCATAATCTTATTTTGGAAAGAGATTTAGGCTAATTTCAAGAAATTGGCATCACATTAAGGACTTGTCAACCAAGTAGAATATTTGGGTCACTGTATTTCAGACCAGTAGATTAAACCTAAAATGTCCATCATTGAGGCCATCCAAGAGTCCAAACCTCCTGAAAACAAGGATACACTTTGTTTATGTTTACGCTTTTGTAAATATTATGAATGTTTCATTCATGGGTATGCTCTAATTGTTCAATCATTAAGATCTTTTACTTGAGAAAAGGCAGAAATTTGTTTGGTCAAAGGTTTGTAATGGAGCTTTTGAGAAAGTTAAGGCTCTCATCATGACTGCCCTGATCCTGTCAACGTTTACGGCGGGAAAACTCTGTGTTTTGTTGGTAGATGCAAGCCAAATGGGTTTAGGAGTTGTTTTATCACAATGGATTGAGAGTCAGGAAATAAAACATTACTTTTGCATCTCGCACCTTAACCAAGGCTGAATCTAATTATAGCACGATTGAATGAGAAGCTTTGGCTTGTTCATGGGCTATTGAGAAATTCAGAACATTTTTGTGGGGCACAAGGTTTGAGGTATGCACTGACCACAAACCTCTGATATACATGCTTGATGGAAATGAGGCTGGTAAAGTGTCAGCCAGGCTGGTAAGAATAATATCTAAATTGCAAGAGTATAATTTTTCCATAAAATACTTACGGGTGGCAAAAATACAAGAGATGACTGCCTTTCTAACATGCCTTTGTTAGCTGGTGGGTTTGATGGTTCAGAGGATGATGTAGAATGTGTTGATGCACACATTAAAAACACTTTCAAAACTGCTAAGAAGGCAATTTCTAAATAAAAATTGTCTAGAAGCTCTACATTCTGTTGTCGTGCTGGCTTCTGCACGCATGTCTGTTAGAAATGGATGGGCCAAAGAAAGGAATTTAGAGTCCAGTTTAAAGACTTTTGCTCAAGTGTCGAGTGAACCATCTATTGTAGAAGGAATCTTGTTGAGACATGATGTTGTGGTCTCTCCTGTGTCTTTGCGTAAGATATTGTTTGATATCACACATGAGCGGCTTTTAGGAGTAACAGACACTATTCGCAATTTAAAAATTTTTTACTGGTGGCCTGGTATTAACGCTAATGTGAAATAATGGATCAATGAGTGTGAAATTTGTTTACCTTCGGATAAACATTGGAAGACATCTGAAACTTCATTACAAACAGTTCCGTTGCCTAATGGGCCTTGGGTTAAAGTGCCACTTGATTTTGTGGGGCTGTTTGAGTTACTGCCTTAGTCACAGAAATATTTCATCATTCTTGTGGATTATTTTTCAAAGTGGTACTATTTTGATTTAGTAGCTGATCCAGACACAATTACAGTGGTCTCATTTTAACAGACAATGGCACGCATTTTAAATCATGTTCAAAGAAAAACTTTATCTGACAGCCACAATATTCTACACAAACAAGTTGCATTGTACTCAGCATTCTCTAACGGTTTGGTTGAGCGAGTCAACAAGTTTCTTAAGCAAAGATTACAAGCAGCTTTATTTTAGGGGTTTAATGTTGGAAGTTTTCTGAGAAACAAATTGAACTATTTAACATCACCACACAGTGTGACATCAATTTCTCCTTTTAAATCACTTCGCAACAGAGTACCAAGATCTATTTTGAATCCAGATTGTGTTCAAGATATGATGGGTTTGGGCAATAATGATAACTTAAGAAAGGAAGTAAAGAAAAAACATTGTGCTATAGAAAATGATTTTAAAAATAAACATCAAACTAAACAAGTCACATTTAAGAAAAGAGATTGGGTTATTATTAAAAAAAGGGGGGTGTAGGAAAGTAGCCTCTTTCTAGCATGGTTACCCCCGCTTTTTGGCCTGTTTTTCAGTGTGTTTGACTGTATTCACTGGGAGCCTACTAACCAGGACCCCAGTGATTATGCTCTCTCCTTTAAATTTAGTTGCTGGAACCTTTTTCATCCCACATTTGGCATACTGGTGCCCCTGCTTCAGTCCCTAGTATATGGTACCTAGGTACCCAGGGCACTGGGGTACCAGGCGATCCCTATGGGCTGCAGCATGTATCATGCCACCCGTAGGGAGCCTATGCAAAGTGCTCTGCAGGCCTTCCATTGCAGCCTGTATGAAAGGGTGAATGCACCCTTTCACTACCTGGTCACTATAAGTCACCCCTATGGCAGGCCGTCCTAGCCCAGAGGGCAGGGTGCAAGTACCTGTGTGTGAGGGCACCCCTGCACTAGCAGAGGTGCCCCCACAAACTCCAGGTCCATTTTCCCGGACTTTGTGAGTGTGGGGACACCATTATACATGTATACTGGACATAGGTCACTACCTATGTCCAGCCTCATAATGGTAACTCCATACCTGGGCATGTTTGGTATCAAACATGTTGGAATCATACCCCAATACTGTTGCAAGTATTGGAAGTATGATTCCATGCAGTGTGGAGTCTCCTTAGAGGACCCCAGCATTGCTTATACCAGTCTTACGGGGTTTTCTGGGCAGCCCAAGCTGCTGCCACCTCTCAGACAGGTTTCTGCCCTCCTGCTGCTTCATCTGATCAAGCCCAGGAAGGCAGAACAAAGGATTTGCTTTGGGAGAGGGGGGGTAACACCAATGCCCTGGGTACCTAAGTACCATATAGTAGGGACTTATGAGGGATGACCAGTATGCCAATTTAGGGTGAAATACTGGGTTACCAGTATGTAGTGGCAGATTTGAGAGGAAAGAGAGCATAAGCACTGGGGTCCTGGTTAGCAGGATCCCAGTGACACAGTCAAGAACACTGACAGGCAGAAATTGGGGGTAACATGCCAAACAGTGGGTACCTTCCTACATCCACCACACACCATGCCAGCTTCCTACAGGGAGAATCTAAGTGTTCTTTGCCTGTTAATATCATAAAAGTTTCCAAGGGTGCTATTTTTGAGGAATGCAAGAGATGGTGGAGGAAAAGAAGAGTGTAGTTACAATTTCTTCAGAGCAAGCAAATACAATTCAAGAGGTAAAAGGGAATCAATTTACACAATGACAGTATGACTGACAATGTATGGTTGACAAGTTGCGATGTTCAAGTGATGAATTTTTGGATCCTAGAGAATATGAACATGCCAAATGATACTAGCACCAGTTCCTACCAGCCAAGACAGCGTGATCCCCCTTTCTTCTTGATCTCCTGACCTTCAGGCAACGGTAAAGATTACAACACGTTCTCGATCTGCCGTATATCCCACGGATACATCACTTAGTAAGGTGACAACCTTACTGCCTAGTCACCTGCTAGACTGGGAGGAGTCTGAAGATGAAGGGCCGTTTGGTGACGCACACAGCCTAGCCCTGTTACATGTCAAATACCAAGAGGATGATGATGAGTACGAGCAACAGTACCAGTCTTATTATCCGCATCAAAGACGTTACTATGAGCCATTACATCAGTCGAGAGACAGTACAAATGCCTGCCTCCTTAATTCAAGACTTGCACTCCATGTTACAAGATTATAAAAGGAGATTTCTAACTGCAAGTGAGGCACAGCTGCAAGAACTCTCCTCCTCCGACTCCGGCAACGCCCAGGCTCACACCTACGTCAGCAATAGCCACTCCCCCCAGAGAGGACGTTTTCTTCTCAGAAGATGAAAAGGAAGAAGAAGAGATTCTTACTCATCAATATCCTAACGATGAATGGGATGACTATTTAGCTCCTACACCATCGCTGCCACCTCCTCATTCGTCAGATTCTATACCGAGGATATAGGAGGTTTCCATAATTTAATGGACTGAGCTGCTACACGTTTCCATTTACCAACATTTGTCTTGCATTCTGAATGCTTCCTGCATGATTTTAAAGAATAGACAAGAAAGTCAGTGAGGGCAATCCCTCTCCTTTTTCAGATTTTAACTGGAGTGAAGGTCTAAAAATTATGGAAAATCCAGCTACAGTTCCGCCAGTCCCACTGAAACTAGATAAAAAATACAAAGCTACTCATGACCGTCCAGCCTGTTTGTCAGGGCACCCAAAACCAAATCCTGTCATATCTAAGGCTGCCCAAAGACGTTTTAAGAATCCATCTATGCCTATTTCTACACCACCAGAGTGGTCTGATGTGAATGCTTTCATTGAGCTCATCCTGGAAGACAGACAACCTGAGGCACGTAAGATACTACAGGAGGAAGAGTGTACTTCGACAGAGATAATCAACTGCGCCCTGGACATAGCCTCCACGGGCTTCCGACAGCTGGCGGGAGCAGCAGTTTTGCGCCGCCAAGGATGGTTAAAAGCATCCTCTTTCAGGCCTGAAGTCCAGTCCAGAATATTAGACATGGCCTATGATGGGGAAACTCTTTTCAGCAAACACATAGATGACGCTCTACTAGCCATCAAGATGGATACGGAAATTGCTCGTTCTCTGGGTACCCTACAGTACAAGAAGCAGCCCTTTTGGGGGAGCCAGAGGTAGAGGTTTCACGTCGTTTTGAGGTCCCTACCATAAACAGGACCAACAGTCACAGTACAGGCCAGCTTATCAACAGTCTTTTAGACAGCCATCTACATCAGGCAAGGTGGAAGAAGAAAGCAGACCTCACAAGCCCGGGATCAAACCTGTAAGCAATGATCCTCATCGGTTACCGGCTGCAGTTCAATGTTTCCCACAATTCCATCCAGTGGGGGCGAACATCTCCAATTATCGACAGAATTGGGAAAAGATAACATCAGACAAATGGGTGCTGGATATAGTGGCTCACGGTCATACGCTAGAATTTGTACAGAAACCAGCAGACCACCCTCTTGGGAAATCGCATCCACTTCATCTTCACTTGCTAAAACAAGAAACATTCTAAATGCTCTCCAAGGGTGCAATAGAAGAGGTCCCTCTGCAACAGAGGGGACTAGAATTCTATTCTCGGTTTTTCCTCATCAGAAAGAAGACAGGGGAATGGAGACTGATCCTAGACCTCAGACAATTAAACAAATTTCCAAGGAAACAGTCCTTCCCTATGATCATACTGTCGGATATCCTTCACCTTCTCAACACTGGAGATTATCTGACATCGTTGGATCTCTAGAATGCCTATTTCCACATCCCCATACATGCAAAGCATCGCAAATACCTCCGCTTCACCGTGGCTGGTGCCCATTACCAATTCAAGGTTCTCCCGTTTGGATTAAAGTCAGTGGCAAGAATCTTCACAAAATGTCTCGCGCTGATTGCAGACAATCTCTGCAATTAGGGCTTTCAAATCTTCCCGTATTTGGACGGCTGGCTGATAAAGGCACCAACTTCACAGCTGGCGTCCAAGGCCACAAACACCTACCTAGCATTATTTCACAACTTAGATCTAATACTAAACTATCAAAAGTCATCTACTCTTCCAATACGCAAAATAGTCTTTTTTGGGTGCGGAACTTGACACAGTCAAAAGCAAGGATTATCTCTCAATGGGAAGGCAACAGAAACTGACCAACATAGCTACCACGACCTAAAAAAAAAAGTCAGTGTTAGACCTGGCAGCTTTTTGGCGTGTCTCCCCTGTCTTTTTGCCTTCTGACCTCCTGGTTTTGGACTCTGTTTTTGCTGGTTTACTATCTCTGCGCACTTCACCACTGCTAATCAGTGCTAAAGTTCAAGTGCTCCCAATATAAATTGTACTGTGGACTGGTTTATCCATAATTGGCATATTTGATTTACTAGTAAGTCCCTAGTAAAGTGCACTAGAGGTGCCCAGGGCCTATAAATCAAATGCTACTAATGCCCTGTAGCACTGGTTGTGCCACCCACATAAGTAGCTCTATAATCATGTCTCAGACCTGCCATTGCAGTGTCTGTGTGTGCAGTTTTTACTGTAACTTCGACTTGGCAAGTGTACCCACTTGCCAGGCCTAAACCTTCCCTTTTCTTACATGTAAGACACCCCTAAGGTAGGCCCTAGGTAGCCCCCAGGGCAGGGTGCAGTGTATGGTTAAGGTAGGACATAAAGTAATGTGTTTTATATGTCCTGACAGTGAAATATTGCTAAATTCGTTTTTCACTGTTGCAAGGCCTGTCCCTCTCATAGGTTAACATGGGGGCTACCTTTAAATTTGATTAAAGTGTAGATTCCCTTTGGGAGCAGATGGACATGTGGAGTTTGGTGTCTCTGAGCTCACAATTTAAAAATACATCTTTTAGTAAAGTTGATTTTAAGATTATGCGTTTGAAAATGCCACTTTTAGAAAGTAGGCATTTTCTTGCTTAATCCATTCTGTGACTCTGCCTGTTTGTGGATTCCCTGTCTGGGTCAGTTTGACAGTTGGGCTGTTCACACCTCTCCTCTAGACAGTGACACAAAGGGGGCTGGGGTGTAGCCTGCATATCTTGATAAGCCATCTGTGCTGGAGGGGAGGGGAGGAGTGGTCACTCACACCTGAAAGGACTGTGCCTGCCCTCACACAATGCCGTCTCCGACCCCCTAGTGAGTGTTTGGGGCCTGGTCTGGACAAGGAAGGATCTTGCAAACACTTGAGACTTTGCTTTGAAGTTTGCAAACTTCAAAGGCAGAACTCGGTATAAGAAGCAGACCCAAAACCCCAGACTTTTAGAATCTTTCTGGAATCAAGAGGAACCTCTGCCCAGGAGATGAGCTGAAGAAGGAGTACTGTCCCTTTGCTGTGTTTCTTTGCTGGACTGGCCTGCAGTTGCTGCTTCTGCCTGAAAAGGGTGCACTTTGCTGTGTGTCCTGCTTGAGAAAAGTCTCCAAGGGCTTGGAGTACAGCTTGCCTCCTGTTGGAAGTCTCAGGGACACCAAAGACTTCAGTTTCCTCGACCTGCAGCACTGGGAACTGCGTGTTTTGTGCTGTTCAAGAGGAGAAACCACTGCGACGCAGCCAATGACGCCACTGGCCTGCATCGTGACCTGCTGATGCCGCACGGAGTCGCATTGCCCCGCTTTGCACCCCGACCCTGGTCTCACCGATGCCGTCATCGGATGACTTCACAGAGCTGCTGCTTGCACAGCGACCTGAGGGCCCCGCACTCCGGTGTCACCTGCTCACACCGCAGCCTGGGCATCCCCGACGACGTCGCTCCTGCTGACACCGGCCTGTGGACACCGCTCGTGAGGAGCACGAAGCACCGTCACGTCCCGCGCCACAGCCCCGGTCCACCGACACCAGCACCATCGGCTCCAGTGTCGTCACCAGGCAACCTGGCCTGCACCGTGGCCTGTGGACACCGCTCGTGAGGGTCACGAAGCACCGTCCCATCCCTCACCGCTGGCTTCGGCCTAACGACGACTGCGCTTCCGCAATGACGCCGCCGCTGCCTGCACCGGGACCTGTGGACACCGCACATTGCACTGCCCCGCTTCACACCGCAGCCCTGGTCTCACCGACGCTGATGGACGGCGTTACCGAGCCGTTGCCTGCACCGTGACTTGTGGACACCGCATGTCGCATTGTTCCGCTTCGCACCGCAGCCCCGACGCCATCCCCGCCAGCGCACCTGATTTCATCAGCCCAGAGTTCGATCCCCGAGGTGCGTGACTTCAAGGGCCCGACGACTCCTGCACCGACTCCGGAACCGGTGACGCCGCTCTCCGGAGCTCACCGCGAGGGTCACGACGCCCTGCAATTCCAAGGTACTGTTTGTGGGTCTTCCCGACACCACAGCTGGCCCGCGACGCCGAGGCCAGCCTGAACTTTTGGTTTTGTTGTTCACGACGCCATGATAGCCCCAGGTGGAGTTATCGACTTCAAGGAACTGTATTGTTAAGTACATCTTGCAGCATTCATATTTTTATTACTGTATGTTGGATTTTTATCATATTTGGTCTTGTTTTATATAGATAAATATTGGCTATTTTTTTAATACTAGTGAGGTGTCCTTTTGTAGTGTTTTCACTTATTACTGTGTGTTATGTGCAAATGCTTTACACATTGCTTCTGAGATAAGCCTGACTGCTCGTGCCAAGCTACCAAGGGGGTGAGCAGGGGTTATCTGAGCGGGTATCTCCCTTATCCTGACTAGAGTGAGGGTCCTTAATTGGACAGG
The DNA here is from genome assembly GCF_031143425.1 of Pleurodeles waltl. Lineage (NCBI taxonomy): Eukaryota > Metazoa > Chordata > Amphibia > Caudata > Salamandridae > Pleurodeles > Pleurodeles waltl. The sequence goes on from NC_090446.1 coordinate 13,455,239, forward strand.
GTGCAAACCGACTGCCAACTGGAGACCCCATTTCTAACATTGGTTGTCAGCGGTGAGGATAGGACTTGCATTTGCACTTGACCTACAGTGATTGGTGTACACTACTACAATATCGCAGACCATTACGTGCCACATACATTTTTTTTTGTTTTTGATTTCCTTCTCTTTGACCTATTTTTGATCTTGAGTTCAAGTAAACCCCAACATCATCTCTCAATCAAGAGCATCTTCAGTTGCATCCCAGGATTTGGTTTTTGAGGAGGATAGGTTGGAAACCTATTCCATGAAGGAACTGAAGGCAGTTTGTAAAAACCTCAAAGTTCAGATCAGAGGCCTCACCAAAAAGGAGGAGCTACAGAACGCGCTGAGGGCCTGGGTAGTAAACAGAACTGCCAGTGGGCGGTGTGAGGATCCAAATGGAGAGTCTACTGACACAAATTCTAGGGAAGATGCACCGAGGGTGCAGGAGCTGCCAGGGGGGGAGTTACCCCCTGTGCCAAGCAGCAGTGGGGGATAAAAAGGACTGACTCCAGAGGAGCTGGGGGACAGGAGAGAAGCCAGGAGGCACCAGATTGAGTTGGAGAGATTAAAAATGGAGGCTCAGAGGGAGCAGCGAGCCATGGAGGAAAGAAAGATGCTTTTGGACCATAAGCTTAAAGTGAAAGAGCTGGATGTGAGGAGCAGGTCCAGCCAGGATGGTGGCAGCAATTCCTCAGTGCACATTCCTAAGAACATAGGGAGAGAGTACAAGAAGCGAGATGACATACAGAGGTAGTTTCAGGGATATGAGGCGTCCATCCACATGAATTGGGTCCCTGAGAAGAATTAGGGAGCAGGATTGTGGAACCACTTCACAGAGGAGGGGAGGGACACTTTGCTAGCTTTGGGTAAGGGGTACAACCTCACCTATGCTGACATGAAGGAGGTCCTTCTCACTCGGTATGGTCTCACTCCTGACAAGTACAGGGATCAGTTTAGGCAGAGTAAGAAAACTGAGTCCCAGACCTGGTTAGAGTGTGTAGATTCGTTTTGCAGAGCACTGGATGGTTGGGTGAAGGGCAGTAATGTGACAGATTTTCAGGGGCTGTACAACTTAATTGCGTGGGAGCACTTGTCTAGTCTGTGTTTTGCAGAGCTGCGCCAGCACTTGACTGATAGCAGGCTGACTGACCCCAGGAAGCTTGCTATGGAGGCGGACCGCTGGGTGAGTACCAGAGTCCACAAAAAGGTATATGGGGGAGATTCTGCCAAAGGTGGGCAGGGTTCCCAGCAGCAGAGTGGGGGGGACAAGGGTAAACAAAAGGAGTCTTCCAAAGGGCCCCAATCTAGTAACCCGGGTAAGAAATCCCACCCCCCAGGAGATAAGAAACCATGGGTCTCTGCAGGAAAGCCTGCAGAGGCAGGGCACCGTAAGTGCTTTGCTTGTGACCAGGAGGGTCACATGAAGGGAGATCCCAAGTGTCCCAATTGGACACCACCAACCAGCGGTGGGCAGACCAAGGGGTTGGCCAGTGTAGTGCTTGGGGAGGAGGTGGTTTCAGGGGTGTGTGTGAATCCCACAGAAATTACCCTTGTCTCACTGGGGGACGGTGAGATGGTCCTGAGAAACCTAATGCCTGATAACACTACAAAATACAGGCAGTGGGTGACCATCAATGGGCAGAGGGTAGAGGCTCTCAGAGATACTGGAGCCAGTGTGACCACGGTCTGTTGTTAACTGGTGTCTGAAGAGCACATAGTCCCTGGTGTATTCCACCAAGTAGTTGCAGTGGACAGCTCAGAGCGCCAATGTAAGGTGGTGCAGGTTCCCTTTGAGTGGGGAGGGGTCTCAGGTTCCTTGAGCGTAGCTGTGAGTCTCACCATGCCAGTTGACTGTCTGCGGGGCAATGACCTGGAGACTTCCACCTGAAAGGAGGTGGAGCTCAGGTCGCACTTGGGGATGTTGGGGTTGCCAGAGTGGGCATGCGTGAACACTCGGTCCATGGCAGCCAATCAGGGTGATCAGACAGACCTGGAGCCTGAAACAGTGGCCCAGGTGACTGCCACGAGAAAGGGCAAGGGGTGTGGGAAACCCGCCCCAGAAGTTCCCACGGTCCGGGAGGAGGCTGACCTCGAGGGGGAAGCCCCAGCACCTACAGGGGAACAAGTGGCTGAACTGGGAGACCTACCTGAGCTGACCCATTGGCAGCAAGAGGGGGGTCCCACCAGGGAGGAGTTCTGCACAAAGAAGAAGGTGTGCCCTACTCTCATGGGTCTTAGGCAGCAGGCGGAAGACCAGGCGGCTGGTGCTGAGCCCAAGGATCACCTGACATACTGGGACAATGATCTCCTGTACAGCGAGCCTAAGGTTGCTGAACCTGGGGCAGCCTGTGTGCTGGTGGTACCCCAGCGCTTCAGAGCCTTCCTACTGGGTTTGGCTCATGATGTGCCTCTGGCAGGACATTTGGGGCAAGGCAAGACCTTTGACAGGCTTGTCACCCACTTTCTTTGGCCCCAGATGAATAAACATTCTGATACATTCTGCAGATCCTGTCAGACTTGCCAAGCAAGCGGCAAAAGTGGAGAGAAATGTAAGGCCTCCCCTCCAACCCTTTCCTGTCGTGAGCACCCCTTTTGAGCGGGTGGGCATTGACATAGTGGGGCCTCTGGACCCCAAGACAGCCCTAGGTAACAGGTTCATCCTGGTCTTGGTGGACCATGCCACCCGGTCCCCGGAAGCTATCCCTCTGAGGACAGTGACAGCGCCCGTTGTGGCCAGGGCACTGATGGGGATCTTTACCCGAGTGGGTTTCCCCAAGGAGGTGGTATCTGACCGGGGTACCAACTTTATGTCCATGTACATTAAGGCCATGTGGAAGGAATGTGGAGTGAACTACAAATTCACCACCCCTTACCACCCCCAAAGTAATGGGTTGGTTGAGAGATTCAACCGAACCCTGAAAGGCATGATTGGAGGTCTGTCAGACTCCATGAGGCGTAAGTGGGATGTCCTATTACCATGCCTTCTCTTTGCCGACCGGGAAGTACCACAGAAAGGGGTTGGCTTTAGCCCCTTTAAACTGTTGTATGGGCACCCGGTCAGAGGACCTCTGAGTCTGGTGAAAGAGGGCTGGGAGCAAGCTCCTAGGAAGCCACCCCAGGATGTATTTAGTTACATGCTGGCCTTCCGAAACCAGACGCCTGCTTCAGGAAGCTCGCACAAGAGAACCTTGACTCAAGCCAGGAGGACATGAAATGCTGGTACGACCAGAATACCACTCTGGTTGAGTTTCAGCCTGGCCAAAAAGTGTGGGTCATGGCCCCCGTAGAGCCTTGTGCTCTACAAGACAGGTGGTCAGGGCCATTTGAGGTGAAGGGCCGCCAGAGTAACGTCACCTAATTGGTGGACTTGCAGACTCCTAGGAATCCCTTGAGGGTTCTACATGTGAACCGCCTCAAACCTCACTTTGAGAGGTCCGAGTTAACCATGCTTCTGGCTACAGATGATGGGGCAGAAGAGGAGAGTGAACCTCTCCCTGACCTCCTGTCTAGCAAGGAGCAGGATGGGTCAGTAGAAGGCGTGGTCCTCTCCCCTTTTCTGACTCTAGAACAGCAGAGTGAGTGTTGCCAGTTACTGGAACACTTTGCCACTCTGTTCTCACTCACTCCAGGGGTCATGCATCTATGCATGCATGATGTGGACACTGGGGACAGCCTGCCTGTGAAAAACAAGGTTTTCAGGTTGGCTGACAGAGTGACGGCCAGCATCAAGGAGGAGGTTTCCAAGATGTTGGCTCTAGGGGTGATTGAGCGGTCCAGCAGCCCTTGGTCCTGTCCAGTGGTTTTGGTACCCAAACCTGCTGCACATGGTGCCACACCAGAACTTCGGTTCTGTGTGGACTACCGAGGGCTCAATACCGTCACCAAAACAGACGCCCACCCCATCCCCAGAGCTGATGAGCTCATAGACCGGTTGGGGGCAGCCAAGATCCTCAGCACGTTTGATTTAACATCTGGGTACTGGCAGATTGCCCTAACTGAAGGGGCCAAGGAGAGGTCAGCGTTCTAAACACCAAAGGGACACTTCCGGTTCCGTGTAATGCCCTTCGGGTTGAAGAACGCCCCAGCCACCTTCCAGAGGTTGGTCAGTCAGGTCCTGGCAGGGCTTGAAAACTTCAGTGCCGCTTACCTTGACATTGCTGTTTTCAGCTCCAGTTGGGAGGACCACCTGCACCACCTCTGGGAAGTGTTGAAGACACTGCAAGCCGCAGGCCTCACTATCAAGGCCAGTAAGTGCCAGATAGGGCAGGGGTCGGTGGTGTACTTAGGACACCAGGTAGGGAGTGGCCGGGTGGCACCCCTACAACCCAAAATTGATGCCATTCGGGCTTGTGCACCCCCAAGACCCAGACAGAGGTGAGAGCCTTCTTAGGCCTCACCGGGTACTACAGGAGGTTTGCCAAGGGATATGGCACCATTGTTGCCCCCTTGACAGAACTGACTTCTAAGAAGCAGCCTAGACAGGTGATCTGGACTGAGGCATGCCAGACCGCGTTTGACACCCAGAAGGAGTCCATGTGCATGGCGCCCGTGCTACTGGCCCCTGACTTCTCCAAGGAGTTTGTGGTACAGACAGATGCTTCGGAGCATGGTGTGGGAGCAGTACTTTCACAGCTAAACGAAGAGGGCCTAGACCAACCTGTAGTCTTCCTTAGCAGGAGACTACTCCCAGGGAACAGAGGTGGAGTGCAATTGAAAGGGAAGCTTTTGCTGTGGTCTGGGCAGTGAAGAAGCTAAGACCCTACTTGTTTGGGTTTCACTTCCGGATTCAGACTGACCACAGGCCCCTCAGATGGTTAATGCAGATGAGTGGTGAGAACCCAAAACTGTAGAGGTGGTCCATTTCTCTACAGGGGATGGACTTTACGGTGGAACACCGCCCTGGCACAGAACACGCCAACGCTGATGGTCTGTCCAGGTTCTTCCGCCTTAGTGAGGAGGACTCCCCAGGGGTTGGGTAGTTCCCCCTACTCTCAGCTGGAGGGGACATGTGTTAGACCTGGCAGCTTTTTGGTGTGTCTCCCCTGTCTTTTTGCCTTCTGACCTCCTGGTTTTGGACTCTGTTTTTGCTGGTTTACTGTGTCTGCGCACTTCACCACTGCTAATCAGTGCTAAAGTGCAAGTGCTCCCCGTATAAATTGTACTGTGGACTGGTTTATCCATAATTGGCATATTTGATTTACTATTAAGTCCCTAGCAAAGTGCACTAGAGGTGCCCAGGGCCTATAAATCAAATGCTACTAATGCCCTGCAGTACTGGTTGTGCCACCCACATAAGTAGCTCTATAATCATGTCTCAGACCTGCCACTGCAGTGTCTGTGTGTGCAGTTTTGACTGTAACTTCGACTTGGCAAGTGTACCCACTTGCCAGGCCTAAACCTTCCCTTTTCTTACATGTAAGACACCCCTAAGGTAGGCCCTAGGTAGCCCCCAGGGCAGGGTGCAGTGTATGGTTAAGGTAGGACATAAAGTAATGTGTTTTATATGTCCTGACAGTGAAATATTGCTAAATTAGTTTTTCACTGTTGCAAGGCCTGTCCCTCTCATAGGTTAACATGGGGGTTACCTTTAAATCTTATTAAAGTGTAGATTACCTTTGGGAGCGGATGGACATGTGGAGTTTGGGGTCTCTGAGCTCACAATTTAAAAATACATCTTTTAGTAAAGTTGATTTTAAGATTGTGCGTTTGAAAATGCCACTTTTAGAAAGTAGGCATTTTCTTGCTTAATCCATTCTGTGACTCTGCCTGTTTGTGGATTCCCTGTCTGGGTCAGTTTGACAGTTGGGCTGTTCACACCTCTCCTCTAGACAGTGACACAAAGGGGGCTGGGGTGTAGCCTGCATATCTTGATTAGCCATCTGTGCTGGAGGGGAAAGGAGGAGTGGTCACTCACACCTGAAAGGACTGTGCCTGCCCTCACACAATGCCGTCTCTGACCGCCTGGTGAGTGTCGGGGGCCTGGCCTGGACAAGGAAGGATCTTGCAAACACTTGAGACTTTTCTTTGAAGTTTGCAAACATCAAAGGCAGAACTGGGTATAAGAAGCAGACCCAAAACCCCAGACTTTTAGAATCTTTCTGGAATCAAGAGGAACCTCTGCCCAGGAGAAGAGCTGAAGGAGGAGTACTGTTCCTTTGCTGTGCTGCTTTGCTGGACTGGCCAGCAGTTGCTGCTTCTGCCTGAAAAGGGTGAACTTTGCTGTGTGTCCTGCTTCAGAAAATTCTCCAAGGGCTTGGAGTAGAGCTTGCCTCCTGTTGGAAGTCTCAGGGACACCAAAGACTTCAGTTTCCTCGACCTGCAGCACTGGGAACTGCGTGTTTTGTGCTGTTCAAGAGGAGAAACCACTGTGACGGCGCCAATGACGCCACTGGCCTGCACCGTGACCTGCCGACGCCGCACGGAGTCGCATTGCCCCGCTTCGCACCGCGACCCTGGTCTCACCGACGCCGTCATAGGACAACTTCACTGACTCCTGCTGACACCGTCGCCGCTGCCTGCACCGTGGCCTGTGGACACCGCTCGTGAGGAGCATGAAGCACCGTCCCGCGCCGCAGCCCCGGTTCACCGACGCCAGCACCATCGGCTCCAGTGTCGTCACCAGGCATCTTTGCCTGCACCGTGGCCTATGGACACTGCTCGTGAGGGTCACGAAGCACTGTCTCATCCCGCACCGCTAGCTTGGGCCTAACGACGACAGCGCTTCCGCAACGACGCCGCTGCTGCCTACACCGTGACCTGTGGGCACCACACGTTGCATTGACCCGCTTCGCACCGCAGCCCCGACGCCATCCCCGCCAGCGCACCTGATTTCATCAGCCCGGAGTTCAATCCCTGAGGTGCGTGACTTCAAGGGCCCGACGACTCCTGCACCGACTCCGGAACCGACGCCGGCGATGCCACTCTCCGGAGCTCACCGCGAGGGTCACGACGCCCCTCAAATCCAAGGTACTGTTTGTGGGTCTTCCCGACACCGCAGCTGGCCTGCGATGCCGAGGCCAGCCTGAACTTTTGGTTTTGTTGTTTATGACGCCGTGATAGCCCCAGGTGGAATTATCGACTTCAGACTTCAAGGAACTGTATTGTTAAGTACATCTTGCAGCATTCAGATTTGTATTACTGTATGTTGGATTTTTATGGTATTTGGTCTTGTTTTATATAGATAAGTATTGGCTATTTTTCTAAAACTGGTGTGGTGTCCTTTTGTAGTGTTTTCACTTATTACTGTGTGTTATGTGCAAATGCTTTACACATTGCTTCTGAGATAAGCCTGACTGCTCGTGCCAAGCTACCAAGGGGGTGAGCAGGGGTTATCTGAGCGGGTATCTCCCTTATCCTGACTAGAGGGAGGGTCCTTACTTGGACAGGGTGCAACCTGACTGCCAACTGGAGACCCCATTTCTAACAGTCAGTTTCAGTACGAATATTCTGTTCCCTGCTTAAATCTACCTTTTGGCCCCATTTGCGTTGCTAGACTCGTGTGCATTGTGCCTTTTTCGCCGTATTTGTGACTGTATTCTGTGCCTTACTTATTTTTACCTTTTTGCTCCATTTTGCCTCTATTTGTGTTTTTCTTCCATTTGTGGCTTTTTTCGCCCCTTGGGCTCTCCCCCTTGACGCTTTCCCCTGCCGCTGCCTCCCTGCAGCCCGCCCCCCTCGCGCCCCCATTCGCCGCTCCCTCCCGCCCTCCCAGCTGCTCCTCCCTCCACCCTCCCTTCTTAATGGCTGGCGCTGCGCGTCGAGGGTGAGCAACCTCTGACCTGATTTCGGTCAAGAATTCGCTCCCTCACGTCCGCAGCACCACCCTGCTGTGTCCGTGTCCCTGACCCCCGCCCACGCTGCTGCTAGCGTGTTTGAGGCCCGTCTATTGGACTTCTGGTAAGCTTTGTGCCGTTTTTTGTATACTGTGACTGTATTCTGTTCCCTGCTTAAATCGACCTTTTGGCCCCATTTGCGTCGCTAGACTTGTGTGCATTGTGCCGTTTTCGCCGGATTTGTGACTGTATTCTGTGCCTTGCTTATTTGTACCCTTTTGCTCCATTTTGCCTCTATTTGTGTTTTTGCTTCCATTTGTGCCTTTTTTCGCCCCTTGGGCGCTCCCCCTTGCCGCTTTCCCCTTGCTGCTGCCTCCCTGTGGTCCCGCCCCCTTCGCGCCCCCATTCGCCGCTCCCTCCCGCCTCCCAGCTGCTCCACCCTCCCCCCTCCCTTCTTAATGGCTGGGGCTACGTGTCGAGGGTCAGCGACCTCTGATCTGATTTCGGTCAAGAACTTGCTCCCGCACGTCCGCAGCACCACCCTGCTGTGTCCGTGTCCCTGACCCCCGCCCACGCTGCTGCTAGCGTGTTCGAGGCCCGTCTAGTGGGCTTCTGGTAAGCTTTGTGCCGTTTTTCGTATTCTGTGACTGTATTCTGTTCCCTGCTTAAATCTACCTTTTGGCCACATTTGCGTCGCTAGATTCGTGTGCATTGTGCCGTTTTCGCCGTATTTGTGACTGTATTCTGTGCCTTGCTTATTTGTACCTTTTTGCTCCATTTTGCCTCTATTTGTGTTTTTGCTTCCATTTGTGCCTTTTTTCGCGCCTTGGGCGCTCCCCCTTGCCGCTTTCCCCTGCCGCTGCTTCCCTGCGGCCCTGCCCCCCTCGCGCCCCCATTCACCGCTCCCAGCTGCTCCTCCCTCCCCCCTCCCTTCTTAATGGCTGGCGCTGCACGTCCGCGCCGCTGGCGCGCCAGAGGTGCGTGAGAGGCAAGCCCGTCTGCGCCTGGACCGCGCCCAGCGCCACCCCCCCGGTCCGCACGCCCGCCGCACCACCAGACGTCGCTACTCGGCCGACCAACTCAGCGCCCTCAACCCCGGCCGCTCCACAACATGTTTCCAGTCATCTCCAAAGAACACCAAGGGACCCTTCTCCTGCCTCGCCTGCAACTTCACCTGCGACAGAACAAGGAAACCTGCCACAACCACAACAAACCACCTCCACTGCATACTCCTCAACACACGCTCCGCACGAAAGCACGCCATCGAGCCACCGTGAAAGGCAGTTTCTCCAATTTTTCAATATTTAACATAACATACGTCGCTTCCTTCTTAGCCATCAATTGTTGTTGACGAGTTAAATTAAAGGAGCTCTGGCAAAATGTGCTGCCATGGAACGCGACCCGCCTTCAAGGTCTGAAGAGTCCAACCCAGCTGCATGATAGATCGTGTCTGACTCTGCCCATGATATAAAGAAGACATATCTGATTTTATAATGTCAATAGCAGAAGAGACAATGTTGTCAATCGTGTAAACACGGTCAGAAAGGGTATGCATGCCATTATCAACAACAGACAAAGTCTGCAGCAGATTTTCTTGATCAATCTGTCGTAACCGGGCTGCAGCCTCCTGCTGGGAAAGTTTCCAAAACTCATTATACACTTCGTATAAGAACCTTTTTCTCTGGGGCACCTTGGGACCTGATAAGAAATCTTGTAAATCAGTACCATTAGACAGTAATTTGAGGTGTGACTTAACTGTATCCAGCGTGGAGTACCTCAACCATTGTTGACAAACTTTCCCCACGCTGTATGTGTTATTATATCAGCATGTTCTGGTGAAATGTAACGAGGGTCTGCCCTACTAGTCCTGAACCCCCCTGAAGAGGTAATAAAACGTTGATGACACTGATTAGCGTCTACAGGCCACAATAACCACCCGCCCGGATGTAACTATGAAGCGTTAAGCGTACCATTCTGGACCCAATGCGTAAATTCACTAAAAGTAGCATTTACATAGTGCTGCCAGTTATTTAATTTAGAAGGGACAGGTATACTAGGCAAAGTCAACTCCCTAATCAACGCCAAGCCCAAACAACTAGTCTGTTGTACTGTGTCATTGAGGAAAATCATTTGCACAGGGATAATGCATGCTCTAAACAACGTATCCCTGCCTTGCATCTGCCAATTTTTCGTACCCCAAACACTTTTCAAGTCAACAGTCTTCAACCAGTATTCATATCCTTCGACCGAAAGTTTAGATACAAACGAATTTGAATATAGTAATTTAGTATCAGTCAACAAAATTTGCTTATTGGAATACGGTGCCACTTTAAAATAGTAAGACTTAGCATTTCGCTGATCATGCCCAGAAAAATATGCAAATTTATCATTATACGTTTTCGAACTCCCTTGTGGAGGAGTCGAGCAATGTTCCCATTGTACATAATTAAATATGGACTTAGGGCTACTCGCTTTGTGAATAAAGTGGTGTCCATAATAGTTGTAGCAAAACATATCATCATGATTATCTCTAAATTGGTAAGCATCTTCATCGTCATAGACAGTATAATATTGCAAATCTTTTAGCATATAATCTACTGTCTTCACATCCCAATCATCAGAAACAATGCCTGGTATAACAATATCATCCATTGATAACTTGAGGACATACAGTATTTGAATCAATTCAGTGGGACCATATATATCAAACATTACTTTATCCCACACAATCCCATCCGGAATTGGTATTGCAGAAATGTTCACATTGGATAAGTCTCTTCGAACCATATGAGACGAAAAATGTGGTCTCAACACAGTCTCCACATGCTCAATGTCAGATCGATCAGGAAGAAAATGACCATGTATTACCAGAAAAAAAGTAACCACAAATCCCAACCATAAAAAAAGAGTCATTACAGCCATAAAAAGCCACAAATAGTTCCAAGGAATAACAAAGTATGTACGTTTAAGCCAACTCAGTAGCTTACGTGGAGCTCGGATTGAAGATAGCGAAGACGAAGAGCTGGATACAGCCGCATCCGCGTTGTTGAAGCAGCCAGAGGCAGTTCTTGCAAAAGGTGCAACAGCGAACAAAGAAGCAGATGGAGGCTCTCTCCTAGGTACGCTATAAATCACATGTTCAGAAACATCAGTAGAACATACAGCAACTTGATCAAAAGAATCGATATTAATCATCGACTGTGGAACAATCGCAAGATCATCTTCCACCCTCCCCAAGCTCAGAGAGGAAACAGTGTCGGTGCAAATCTCCTGCAGCGGGACTTCTTCCCCAGTAGTGAGAGGGATGCCAGAACTACTGGGTGTCCCTCTTGGTCTGCTGTGCAGAATCGGCCACATGTTGTAACTTGACATTATCAATGGAAACAAAACGATTTCCTTTGGCCCCTTGCAGCGGCGGTAAAATCACAGTTCTCGTTCCGCTCACCCCTAACACCGGGACTGGTGCTCGATAAGAAGGGCCAAATTCTTTCTTTACTGCGACCTTTTCACGCACTAGATCCCCAATCCTGGGTATCCAACCAGTAGGTGTTACTGGCTCATCCTTAATTCCTGAGGAGGCAGCACTTGCAGAAGAGTTATCTTCACGGAATTGTTGTAAATCCTGCAAAACAGTGACACGATCATTTATGTCAAAGGGCGTATCTGCCGCCTCCACACCAGGACCATCTAGATCAGGAACATACATTTGTGTTCCGAACAGGCACTCATATGAAGTACGACCCCCCAGTGACCTTCTAGGCAAGTTATTAAGTGCTCTCTGTACTCCATACAGGTGGGCTAGCCAACTACGACCCGTACCTATAACCCTCGCCGTTAAGGATTGCTTTAAATCACGATTTAAATGCTCCATGACAGAATTTCCCTCGGGATGAAATGGAGACGAGAATTGGAGCTGGACCCCCAACGAAGCCATGGTGTCCCTGAATGCCTTAGAGGCAAAAGCAGGGCCCTGGACCGAATGAAAAGCCGCAACTGCAAATGTATCGACAAAGATACGCAAATCTTTAATAACAGTCCGAGCGTCAGCCGAGCGCTGTGGCCAGACCCACACAAATCTGGAGCACGAATCTACAGCAACCAATATGTATTTGTATGCACTATCTGGTGTCAGCGGACCACAATGGTCCAAGTACACACACTGTAATGGTCTGTTTGAAATCAGAAGGGGCGTCTGCTGCGGGCGTCTAGCCGACGATGCTTTAATTTGTTGACAGACGTCACAACAAAGGACATACTGCTTTGTCTCCTTATAGAGACCAGGCCACCAGTAACGGGCCTGTAAAAGTTAAATCGTGGCAGCCACACCAACATGTGCAGATGCCACCCCTTCATGTGCTGCAGAAATTAATCAAGATCTCTCAATCTTATTTGGTAATTCACGTACACCAATGCCTGTAATATTAACAACAGCACTTAGTGCACCACTCAAGCAGTAACTATATTTAGAAGGGAATCCTTTAGGAAATGGCATGCCATCAGCCGTAGCTTTTATGGCAGCCGAGATCTCTATGTCTGGTTTGGAACTCGAACGAATCACCGCGGCTACAGTGGCGATAGCCACCGCCGACTTTGCAGCCTCATCAGCCAAAGTATTCCCAGCAACGTGTATTCCAACGCGCTGGTGTCCAAGTGTATGTACAACATGGACTTTAGGAAGCGTTTCTTTCAGATCCGCAACCTTACCCCACAACAATTTATGTTTAATGGTGTTGCCTTTAGAATCTCTGAACCCATTCATTTTCCAATAGTGCAGATATTCATTGAAAGATTGCACACAGTAGTAGGAGTCACAGACCAGCAAGGTCAATTTCACCGGATCTGCATGCTCCAACGCTAACAAAAGAGCTTTGAGCTCAGCCAGCTGCGCCGTGCAATCTCCCAAGGTTTTAGTATAAGTATGTCGGGGGCAGAAGTCTTCCCCCTCCATAGTGCCGCTCACCACCGCACATGCACCAGAATACTGTTGTTTAGTCCCAACCGCCGGTTGCGCAGAGCCATCGGTATACATGACCACTTGATATTGGTCAATAGGCAATGTGCCAGCAGGAACTGGGTATTCTATTTCATATTGAAGAAATTCTTGAGTCTGCAGCTTAGGGTCAAACACGTAATCTACATCAGTGGCTGTCAAAGACGTAGCCCATTGTATCCACCGCGGGTGTAAAGCTTTCGAATTAGGAACACTCGCTTTTGTAACAGCCTCTAAGGCCGGAATCGGGGAAACAACAACAATGCGTTGGCCCTGGGCAAGCGGTCTTTCTTTGATCACAGGCATCTGTACTGCAGTGAGTATTTTCTCAGTCTGTGCAAAACGTTGTTCTGCAGCAGAATACAAGTGGGACTTGTATGCAATCGGGACTGTCTCCCCTTCATTAAAGGTGACATACGTAAATCCAACAGCCCCAGGTATCACCCTGATGACCAAATGTGTTTTATTGTCCCGTGTGTGTAAGTGCTTAACCGCCAAGAGATCATTCTGCAACTCTCGCAGTATATGTGTATGCTCAATCGTCCAAAATCTACTTGAAAAATTCGGGTGAATCAGTTCATATAAAGGTTTTATACGTGTAGCATAATCAGGAATGTAAATTCTGCCAAAATTCAGAAACCCCAATAATGACTGAAGCTTCCGAACCGTATTAGGAGGCTGCAATAAAGCACATTTCTCCAAAAAATGTGGTGCCAGGCTCTTGCCCTCACTCGATAACTCATATCCCAGGAAAATAACACTGAGGAAGGCAATCCTTGATTTCTTAAAATTAAACTTATAGCCAATATCAGCAAATCCCACAACAATGCGCGATACGCGTCTGAGATGTTGTAGAATCTCATCGTCCGTCAAATATATGTCATCAACATATGATAACGCCTCAGGGTCCAACTCGTGTAGAAGTTCAGTCACACGAGCCGAAAACAGTCCTGGGCTATTCTTATACCCCTGAGGTAAACGGAAAAAAAAAATTCTGAGAGCCAAACGCACTGAAACTGGTATAGCCCCGACTTTCGGGCGCTATATTCTGGCAGAAAAATCCATTCGAGATATCCAATGTTGTTTTGTATTTTTTACGCACTATATTATTCATAAGCGCAGCGCTATGTGAATTCTGTATTGCATATGTGCGTGTATGACTATTCAAATGTCTGTAATCCACCACTATCCTATAGGAATGGTCCGGTTTAGCAACCGGAAATAAGGGATTATTCATCGGCGAGACACAAGGCTCAATCACACCTTGGTACTCTAATTGTGTAAGAATTTTCCTAACCGATGCTCTTGCTTCAAATTTAATAGGATATTGCGGTTGTGGCTGAGGTTCGCCCTTTATTGGAATGCCATGATAAGGTGAATGTTTATCCCACCCCACATTATTTCTATATAGGGCGGGGGCTTGTGCTAGAGCCCATGATTTACTGTAGGACTCCGCTAGTTCTCTCGGAACAAGTGGTGAAAAGGAAGGCGTAATAACCTCCTCCCCAACCGGACAGTCGCGAACAAAGTCAGGTGGCCAATCTTGTTCGGCCAACAGGACATCATATGATTTTACCACATGGTCCCAAAAGATGGCGTGTACAATGCGGTCAATATCTCCTTCTAATCGTAGAGTTACTAGATATACTCGATCAGGATCAGAGACTTGCATATCCGCCGTCTCGACTTGTATGAAGTCATCAGTTGCTTTCACCTCCAGAAGCTCTAGAAGACTCCGGCGAACTATTGTGACCTCTGCCGCGCTGTCTAACAGTGCTAACGCCCATGTCTTGTTCGTCAAGAGAACTCTCTTCTTGAGCAGCATGTCTAACAGAGACCGCTGCCACTTTTTTCTTTTTAAATTGTTGTTTTTGTTGCAGCGGTTTCTCTTCTTGTTTAACAGAAACCTCTGCTGAGCGTTGCGAATCCTGTCTTGGTTTCACGTACTCCGTCCTACGCTCTGACCGCCCACCTCTCTCACTTCTCTTCTCAGAGGAGTCCTGAAAGGAACGAGATTGTCGTGTATCAGTATATTGATATCGATCAGGCGTCTTCAAATTATCCCTATTTCTGAGATTATACCTATTCTGCAGGGTCTCCGGTTGCGGAGACTGTCCCCCATCTTTTTTAGGTGTTTGCTGTTTCTTTTCCCAGCGCTTTTTTGCACCCTCAGGTTGCTGTTGCTTAGCATTATCCTTATTATTTTTACCCTGCAATTGTGGTTTCTGCGGTCGAGCCCCCAGGCTATCACGACCAATACTAGAATATGTTTCAGCTATTATTCTTGGAAGTTCCCGCTCCTGTTTATTTGCGGAACGTCCCGAAGACGCATTCGCACTGCTAGTGCTACAGCCTCCCCCTTGAGATTACTCAAAATAATAGAAGAAACTGCATCAAAATTACCCATCAATTGCATGCCTAAATCCAAGGCAGGGGCAGCCCCATATTCATCCTGAATTTGTTTAAGCACCTCCGGCAAATTAGCCAAAGTCGGTGTACCGTGTGCTGTAGTGTAGAGTGCGGAAAACACCGTGCCCCAAGTATTACAAAGGTCCACCGTAGGAACCATCCCATACGGCAAACACATCGTCAAAATTCTACGCTTATCCTGAGGTCCCGTATGGGGAAATACTGCTTCCAGCGTATTAATTTTTTGCGCCAGCCAAAATGGAGTCTCCTCACGTTTAGCCGGTACCTTACCCATAACTGAGTGTACAGTGGCCGGATTGATACCCGGTACCACTGCTTGTGGGTGCGCTGGAGCAGTACGCGCTGCATTAGTGTTTAATGTCTGCATCACAAACTGAACTAGTCGTCTGTACGTTGTAGTTAATTCCATATATAAACGACGCACTTCAGCCACTGCCACATTTGCCACTCCAGGATATGGTGTATATGTAGCCAATAAAGGCCAGGTCGGACCATCATTACTCAACGGACCTAACCTTACTGGTGTTACTGAGTGTGGGAGGGCGCCATCAAGCCAATTATGGTGTTCTTGATAAGATAAAGGTATTTCTAAGTATGCATAAGCCCTGTATTGTCCAGGGACATTCGCAACAGTATATTCGTGAAAAGTATTTGTACCCCATCAGCTGCCGGAAATAAGACCCAAGAATAAAAAAGTTCTGTTCTATAGGCTGCATGGGCGTCCACCACAAAAGTGACCCGACCCCCCTGGACTGTCAGTCCATGTGCTATCAGATGACCCGTGAGCGGAAATCGCATATTAAGCGGTATATTTACTACAACTGGATTCGCCATTTGTATAACAAAAATAGCTCTAGGACAGAGAAGGCACACCAATATCGGGGTCTTTCCTTTCAAAGTTCAAGCTTGAACAACCAACCACTAAGCAATAGGATGTACCTAACCCGTGGTGGCGGAAACCGTCAGCCCCACGGACGTCTCCGCATACGGAACCGAGGAGTCAAAATATATACGAGACCGAGAGAGTCAGTCGGACCTAAACATTAGAGCCAGACCGATCGTTGGCGGCGCCATGTCGCGTGGGCTCTCATTATCCTAAATGAGACTCCTGGATTTCTAGGCAGCAGGATCGATAACGGTGTGGGGGACTGAGTCTGACCCACGTGTAAGGAACTCTGTCACCCTAAATCCGGTTGTTGCTCCGGCTAACTAGCAGTGCCTCATTTCTCCCATGAGGAAGAGATGATTGGGCAGCCGAGCGCATGACATCTTTGGAACTTCTCAGGGAAGTCGTGGTCACTCAGATCCAAACCAACTCTCTCATTCACAATATGGTCTCATATACAAATGACAAAGACAGTATAAGTTTTATATAATGTTTTAATAAAACAACTGTATTTTAGATATTAAGGCGTGAGCCGCAATAACCAGAACAATACAACATAGTAGGATTGATATAGTAACCAGGAGAGTAAAACATAAGAATAAAGCTATCATAATTCCTAACCGTTTCTACTCTCCCTCTGCTTGTTCTATTTAGAGCACAGCATGTTAAGCTTCCAGCTTGCCTTTCTGTGTCACTAGGGAGACAGACACCCTCATACCTGAGCAAAGGCCTGTGATCTGGTTCAGCATCTGCAACGAGGCAGTCAGCGTCTAGTTGTGGTTCCCTGGTCGGAATCTCCCTCTTGCATGTATTGGGACAAGGAAGTGATTTTATAACTAACATGTCATCATGATCACAAAATGTCCCTACGCAGGAATGCCAAGTCTAAACTCCTACCACGTCTATCGGCAATGTACCAGACTGTATCCTTGACTGAAGCACAGAGTGAATATGTTATGAAGAACTCCAGTGCTGAAGTAGGCAAAACAGTGTGATATGAATAAAAAACAACACCGTAGAACTGGCTATTCTGTAAAATAACAATACGAAGCCTAATAGAAAGCATTTAGAATAAAGGGCACAGAGGCTCTAAGCTGTTAGCAAATGAATAAAATATATTTAGGGCAAAGTGCACAGAGGCCTAAAGCCTGAAGCTAATGCGCAAAATATACGTAAAACTAACCACACTACAGTTTAACCTACATACTATACATCGCATACACTACAATGTATACGTTTCTGAGGTTACATGCTCCGCACGTGGACGTAACTTCGACATTTGGTGGTATATGCATTTTGTTTACTCTTTCATTTTGTCTCCACTATATCTTTATACACCCATTCCATTGTTTGCTTTGTCGCACTAATCAGCTAGGGACAATTTTTTCCACATATTCCTACACTCCACTCCTCACTTACAGCAGCATGCTTCACTTTTTCACGCCTTTCCTTGTCTTTCAAATAACTTAGATAAACTGGGCTTATTCTAAGTACTCGTGCCTCTCGGCTATTCTTCCACTCTCACTCTCCCATTTTTCATTTTTTACTTCACCTCTACAAAATGGCCGCCTCTTTTCCCAGCATTAACGATACCTACTCACAGCTGCTTGACAGCATAGTCCTTTCTCTATTTCGCTGCAACTTACCGCCTATTAAGAACGCGCGGGGCTCGCAGACCCCAGACGCGTTTCTACGGACGGACCGGTGTGCCTCGCATCTTCAATCAGGTAACTTGGAAACCAAAATCGGACGTTTCGTCCAGCTTACGAGACCTTTGCCCCCCTTACCCTATGTTTATCCTTGCTGCCTGCTTTATACACTGTGCCATAATATTACAATTTACAGTTTTTTTCTTAACGCCGACTGCGTGTACCATCCATTAAGTAAACCAATACCTAGTGTGAGCACCTGTTTTCAGGTAGCTTCGTATATTTGCTTCAGATATCTTGGGATGGAAGCAGGCGCTCGCAATCCGGAACCGCCCCATTGCCCAATGTACATATTCATGTTATACGGCTGACCTTGCACCATTTGGACACGTACTGCCTTTGGTTGTGTCAATAGTATTTTACCTTCAGTTAACAAGTACTGCCAATTAATCCACGTTCGTTATGGCTAAAAGTTTGTTATACTAGCAAGCACCTTCTGTTAGGCCCCCTGTCCCTCCTGTTGTTGTTTATATATCATATCCACAGGGGTTCTCTGCTTGGACAACACTTGTACCTTTTTTTCACCACAGACTCTCTCATGTTTTAGGACCTTGTTTGGAGGCTTATCAGGGCCTCCTCGTCTCTATCTTCGATCACTGGACGATTAATCACTGACCTTGCCAGGCTCAGTACATACCTACCACTTACCTCCACACTGATTGCGGTTACATTTTCCTTGGCCGTACGGGCCCAGGTATGTTCTTAGGATTACTCACTCCTATCACGTTCCTCTTTCCACCGCGCCACACAGTGCATCTTTTTCCCTTAATTGGAGTCTTCTGTGGGCTATCTCTTCTCATTCTAACATCTCGCATTTTTGCATTTCTACAATTCAGCACTCATGCTTTATGGTCTTTTCCTCTGATGCACATCCATTAGCACTTTTAATGTTACGCGATCATTACTGGACGCTCTCCGGTGTTTAATTCACTCTCATCTCTTTTGTCTCTCACTTCGTAACCAACTGAGAGCACACGAGATCACTTGGCTTGCCATGCCTTTCACTTTCTCCTCACTAGCGTGTGCATGTTCACACACATATATGATAGCGGATCACGGGCACATTATAGTTTCTTATAATTTTTACTGACATAACGTAGGCTTATTTTAACAACTGTACATACCATTCTGTATTGATTAGTGTTTTGCAGCCTTGATAAAGTCACTTGTGTGACGAAACACATGTTGGCTGTTTTTCTGCAAGACGAAACTTACCTACGACAAACCTTGTCTAAGAATAAAGACACTGTTCAACACCAACTTGGAATTAGCGCTTTCTTCTCTGCTTCTGGATTCACATTACCAGGGATACCCTTTCCTACAAACTTTGCTGGACTTTGCTCCTCTGAGTGCCTTGGTCATCTTGCAGTAATTATCATTGTGTATCTTGGTACACAACTCTCAGTGCCCATTGGGTAGTTGGGCACTCGACCAACATGGCACCAGTCTCTCACACTCTCTGACTTTGTTGCTTAATACGAATTGTTACGATACGGAGGTGCAGCACCTTTACCACCACTACCCTTGTACGTTTCGTGTTTGTTTGGCTTTGTCCAATTGTGGTAGGCTTCACTCCGTTAATCTTGACACATACTATACCATTTTTCTTTGTACCTATAAGTTGTTTCTTACCAGGTTCCTAGGCATGGCTTCCTTTGAAGATAACAGAGATATCTTAGCTGCCGAACTATTCTCCAAAAAATCTCTGGCTACACACACAACGAACCCCACACCACACAAAGATGGACTCGAGCATAAATTTATCAAACTAGAAAGACTAAAGAAACAGGAGTTAGCTTGTTGGTGGGACATCACAACTCTCAAAAGATATCTGGAACTTAAACAAATTCCTAGAGGACTACGGGTCACAATATTTCCCTCATTTGAAGACCTTGACCCAGATCTACTTGGGGAGTGGGAACACCTTATCTCCTCCACTTCATTCAGCATGATCAACATACTTATTAAGCATGCTGACAGAAAACGTAACAAATTACTCTTGGATATTGCTTCTCTAGAAGAGGAAATTAAGAATTTAAACCTCACAGAAGCCACTGATAAAAACTATGCCATCATGAGAGATATACTCAATGGGTACCAACTATATGTGAAAGACAAAAAGATGAGAAAGCTCATTAGGGACGAGAATGACTACAGCAGTGGCAGAATATACACTTTTGCACGCAAATTCGATCAGGTAAATAGAGACACTAACAACAAGCCCAACATAAATGCTACTCCGGCAGGTTCCATCTCTGATAGCCTTTCTGATATTTCCAATCTCTCTAGTGACGGTACGGACACACCCTTGAACAGACCCACTGGTAACACAGCCCCCACCAATGCCTCTCTCCAATGAAACTCTTTTTTAGAGGAACTAGAACGATACAGAAGAGGGATACGGCAGGATTTCAACAGACCCGGTATAAACCGAAACCCACCGCAGGGAAGGGAATAAACACGACAACAAACACAAGGGGGGGCGTAACAACACGGTCCACCTCGAGAACTCAGAAGTCTCAATAAACAAACCAGACCATGTTCCATCAACAACATTAGATGACTCTGTGCAAGTCATTAACCTATCGAGCTCTTGTTTGTCTACTTATGAAATAAAGGTTCTGAAAAAAGGTCTGGGCTTCTGTCCTACTTCCACGCCCAATTACACCAACATACACATCGACCTTTTTAAATTTGTACGTAATCTTAAACTAAAGAAGTTTTTCCATAACAAAACAGTGACTACTGTAGTCTCGCCCATTCCCACACCAACCAGCAATAGATCTATTAAAGATCTGCAAGACATACAGACAGTTCTTTCACTTGACAACCCCTCTTTGTCCCCCGCGTGTCTTGAGGAACTACTAGTCCATCTTGACATCCCATCTAATTTAGATCTGGACAGTGGACTTAAACCTAAATCTACCTTTGTCCCAATTTTATCTCCAGATAACTGCATCGACGTTTTTCACAAAGCGGTGAGCACCGAACTTTTCCAGCTTGAGGACAAACTTGGGACACGACCGCATAAACACAAAAACAATTTGACTCATAGAGAAATAATGGCCTTGCAGGAACTTTCCAAACGCACAGATTTAGTAATCAAAGAAGCTGACAAAGGGGGTAATGTGGTGGTCATGAACAGATCTGACTATATTTTGGAAATCAATAGACAACTCAATGACACACAGGCATATATTGCTATTCAGTCCAACCCTCTCCCTGACATCTCCATTCTAATAGAAAGCAAACTGACCCATTGGAAGAATTTGTGTCTCTTGTCTGACCTGGAATATAGATACTTACTTGTTGCAGCACCCCGAGCACCCTGTATTTACATCTTACCCAAGGTACATAAATCAGGCAGCTTTCCACCAGGTAGGCCCATCATTTCAGGCATGGGTTCTCCTACAGAGCACATCTCCGAATACATTGACTCCTTTCTTCAACACTTGGTTCGGAATCTTCCATCCTACATTCAGGACACTAGAGATCTACTTTGTCAACTGGAAGACATTGAATGGACTGATGACTGTACATTTGTCAGCCTGGATGTCAGCTCTCTCTACACATCGATCCCTCTCGAAAGGAGTCTTGAGATGCTCTCGATGACTCTCAGCTCACGTGATGCCACCTTATATGAGCACACGCGCATGTTCCTCGACCTCACGCACCTGGTACTTGAAAACAATGTATTCTTACACAATGGTAACTGGTACCGTCAATGTCAGGGGGTAGCGATGGGTGCAAAATTCTCTCCATCATATGCCAATCTGTACATGGGTCAATTTGAAAAGATACATCTGTGGTCCAATTGCCCGACACACATCACCCAACATATTCTTTATTGGGGGAGATACATTGACGACATTCTAGCAATCTGGACGGGCAACACCTCTGATCTTGACACAGTAATTCATCACCTCAACACAAATGATTTCAACCTAACTTTTTCACACAAGGTGGACCGTACCCAAATTGAATTTCTAGACCTTCTCCTGTATATCACCAACAACAGGATTACCTCCAGACTATACAGGAAACCAACAGCGTGTAACTCTATCCTACATGCGCAGAGCGCTCATCCCATGACACAAATCAGAGCAATTCCCTATGGGGAAATGATCAGAGTTTGGCGCAACTGCACCGACTCTGACATCTTCAAACAAGAACTCAACAATCTGACACACCGCTTCCAAGCACGTGGTTATACTAAGGAACTCATTTCTACGGCCATCAATCGTATATCCTCGAAGGACCAACACTCGCTTCTCATTAGGGGCTCCAAAAAACTGCCCAAAACACCCAACAAACGACCTATCTCTTTCATCACTCAATACAGTCCCGCTAGTAAAACTATATTTCGTGTCCTCAAGAAACACTGGCATCTACTATTACTGGACTCTTGTCTAAAGAACTATGTCAACAACTCACCAACCATGACTCATAGCAGGGGACGCACACTCAGAAACATCCTATGCCCCAGCTTTCTCATGCCCCACACACAGACACACTCCTCGACATGGATCCCAGCCAAACCAAATGGTTTTTTCAAATGTGGTTGCTGCAACTCGTGCCAAATGGCTCTCCACAAAACCACTTCTTTCTCATACAATACTAAAATTACTCACAGAGTCATGAGTTTTATCAACTGCAACACCAGATTTACAGTCTATTGTATCATATGTGTGTGTGGCTTGATTTACGTTGGCAGCACGATACGTCCATTGAAAGAACGTATACAAGAACACATAAGAGCTATTAGGGATTTTAACACCACATACCCAATTGCCGTTCATTTTAACACCATGCATGGCGAGAGGGATCTCTTAAACATCAGATTTCATGGTATCCCCCAGGTCACGGGCTCGCCTACATGGGGTGACAGAACCAGGGACCTACGTAGGTGTGAGGCTAGGTGGATTCTGAAACTCCGTGCAGTAGAACATGGACTGAACACTGACCATGAACTGCATTTCTTCCTCACCTAGCTCTGTGATGAACTTTTGGGCTCTACAGATATTCACTTTATTGGATCTACTGCCTTTTGTTTGATTGAACATTTGATCAAGTGTGTATGTAACAGTTGTTATATGAACGTGCATTTTTTCAACTTTACCCACCTGGCATCTATGTTGTACTCCGTATTATCAATATGGATTGCAACCCCCTCTACAATTGTACTATTTGGAATCTGTCGTTCTGCACGTGTTATAGAGTCTACACATTGCTTTTTTCACAGTCTTACTATTACTCTGTGTTGTCTGACCTTGGAATGTTTAACCTACATACTATACATCGCATACACTACAATGTATACGTTTCTGAGGTTACATGCTCCGCACGTGGACGTAACTTCGACATTTGGTGGTATATGCATGTTGTTTACTCTTTCATTTTGTCTCCACTATATCTTTATACACCCATTCCATTGTTTGCTTTGTCGCACTAATCAGCTAGGGACAATTTTTTCCACATATTCCTACACTCCACTCCTCACTTACAGCAGCATGCTTCACTTTTTCACGCCTTTCCTTGTCTTTCAAATAACTTAGATAAACTGGGCTTATTCGAAGTACTCGTGCCTCTCGGCTATTCTTCCACTCTCTCTCTCCCATTTTTCATTTTTTACTTCACCTCTACAAAATGGCCGCCTCTTTTCCCAGCATTAACAATACCTACTCACAGCTTCTTGACAGCATAGTCCTTTCTCTATTTCGCTGCAACTGACCGCCTATTAAGAACGCGCGGGGCTCGCAGACCCCAGACGCGTTTCTACGGACGTACCGGTGTGCCTCGCATCTTCAATCAGGTAACTTGGAAACCAAAATCGGACGTTTCGTCCAGCTTACGAGACCTTTGCCCCCCTTACCCTATGTTTATCCTTGCTGCCTGCTCTATACACTGTGCCATAATATTACAATTTACAGTTTTTTTCTTAACGCCGACTGCGTGTAGCATCCATTAAGTAAACCGATACCTAGTGTGAGGACCCGTTTTCAGGTAGCTTCGTATATTTGCTTCAGATATCTTGGGATAGAAGCAGGCGCTCGCAATCCGGAACCGCCCCATTGCCCAATGTACATATTCATGTTATACGGCTGACCTTGCACCATTTGGACACGTACTGCCTTTGGTTGTGTCAATAGTATTTTACCTTCAGTTAACAAGTACTGCCAATTAATCCACGTTCGTTATGGCTAAAAGTTTGTTATACTAGCAAGCACCTTCTGTTAGGCCTCCTGTCCCTCCTGTTTTTGTTTATATATCATATCCACAGGGGTTCTCTGCTTGGACAACCCTTGTAACTTTTTTTCACCACGGACTCTCTCATGTTTTAGGACCTTGTTTGGAGGCTTATCAGGGCCTCCTCGTCTCTATCTTCGATCACTGGACGATTAATCACTGACCTTGCCAGGCTCAGTACATACCTACCACTTACCAGCACACCGATTGCGGTTACATTTTCCTTGGCCGGACGGGCCCAGGTATGTTCTTAGGATTACTCACTCCTATCACGTTCCTCTTTCCACCGCGCCACACAGCGCATCTTTTTCCCTTAATTGGAGTCTTCTGTGGGCTATCTCTTCTCATTCTAACATCTCGCGTTTTTGCATTTCTACAATTCAGCACTCATGCTTTATGGTCTTTTCCTCTGATGCACATCCATTAGCACTTTTAATGTTACGCGATCATTACTGGACGCTCTCCGGTGTTTAATTCACTCTCATCTCTTTTGTCTCTCACTTCGTAACCAACTGAGAGCACACGAGATCACTTGGCTTGCCATGCCTTTCACTTTCTCCTCACTAGCGTGTGCATGTTCACACACATATATGATAGTGGATCACGGGCACATTATAGTTTCTCATAATTTTTACTGACATAACGTAGGCTTATTTTAACAACTGTACATACCATTCTGTATTGATTAGTGTTTTGCAGCCTTGATAAAGTCACTTGTGTGACGAAACACGTGTTGGCTGTTTTTCTGCAAGACGAAACTTACCTACGACAAACCTTGTCTAAGAATAAAGACACTGTTCAACACCAACTTGGAATCAGCGCTTTCTTCTCCGCTTCTGGATTCACATTACCAGGGATACCCTTTCCTACAAACTTTGCTGGACTTTGCTCCTCTGAGTGCCTTGGTCATCTTGCAGTAATTATCATTGTGTATCTTGGTACACAACTCTCAGTGCCCATTGGGTAGTTGGGCACTCGACCAACATAGCACCAGTCTCTCACACTCTCTGACTTTGTTGCTTAATACGAATTGTTACGATACGGAGGTGCAGCACCTTTACCGCCACTACCCTTGTACGTTTCGCATTCCAGGATGATGTTGTTATTTTTGCTCAGACCATTAGTGAGCATAATCTTATTTTGGAAAGAGATTTAGGCTAATTTCAAGAAATTGGCATCACATTAAGGAAGGATACATGTAAATGACTTGTCAACCAAGTAGAATATTTGGGTCACTGTATTTCAGACCAGTAGATTAAACCTAAAATGTCCATCATTGAGGCCATCCAAGAGTCCAAACCTCCTGAAAACAAGGATACACTTTGTTTATGTTTAGGCTTTTGTAAATATTATGAATGTTTCATTCATGGGTATGCTCTAATTGTTCAACCATTAAGATCTTTTACTTGAGAAAAGGCAGAAATTTGTTTGGTCAAAGGTTTGTAATGGAGCTTTTGAGAAGGTTAAGGCTCTCATCATGACTGCCCTGATCCTGTCAACGTTTACGGCGGGAAAACCCTGTGTTTTGTTGGTAGATGCAAGCCAAATGGGTTTAGGAGCTGTTTTATCACAATGGATTGAGAGTCAGGAAATAAAACATTACTTTTGCATCTCGCACCTTAACCAAGGCTGAATCTAATTATAGCACGATTGAATGAGAAGCTTTGGCTTGTTCATGGGCTATTGAGAAATTCAGAACATTTTTGTGGGGCACAAGGTTTGAGGTATGCACTGACCACAAACCTCTGATATACATGCTTGATGGAAATGAGGCTGGTAAAGTGTCAGCCAGGCTGGTAAGAATAATATCTAAATTGCAAGAGTATAATTTTTCCATAAAATACTTACGGGTGGCAAAAATACAAGAGATGACTGCCTTTCTAACATGCCTTTGTTAGCTGGTGGGTTTGATGGTTCAGAGGATGATGTAGAATGTGTTGATGCACACATTAAAAACACTTTCAAAACTGCTAAGAAGGCAATTTCTAAATAAAAATTGTCTAGAAGCTCTACATTCTGTTGTTGTGCTGGCTTCTGCACGCATGTCTGTTAGAAATGGATGGGCCAAAGAAAGGAATTTAGAGTCCAGTTTAAAGACTTTTTCTCAAGTGTCGAGTGAACCATCTATTGTAGAAGGAATCTTGTTGAGACATGATGTTGTGGTCTCTCCTGTGTCTTTGCGTAAGATATTGTTTGATATCACACATGAGCGGCTTTTAGGAGTAACAGACACTATTCGCAATTTAAAACAATTTTACTGGTGGCCTGGTATTAACGCTAATGTGAAATAATGGATCAATGAGTGTGAAATTTGTTTACCTTCGGATAAACATTGGAAGACATCTGAAACTTCATTACAAACAGTTCCGTTGCCTAATGGGCCTTGGGTTAAAGTGCCACTTGATTTTGTGGGGCTGTTTGAGTTACTGCCTTAGTCACAGAAATATTTCATCATTCTTGTGGATTATTTTTCAAAGTGGTACTATTTTGATTTAGTAGCTGATCCAGACACAATTACAGTGGTCTCATTTTAACAGACAATGGCACGCATTTTAAATCATGTTCAAAGAAAAACTTTATCTGACAGCCACAATATTCTACACAAACAAGTTGCATTGTACTCAGCATTCTCTAACGGTTTGGTTGAGCGAGTCAACAAGTTTCTTAAGCAAAGATTGCAAGCAGCTTTATTTTAGGGGTTTAATGTTGGAAGTTTTCTGAGAAACAAATTGAACTATTTAACATCACCACACAGTGTGACATAAATTTCTCCTTTTAAATTACTTCGCAACAGAGTACCAAGATCTATTTTGAATCCAGATTGTGTTCAAGATATGATGGGTTTGGGCAATAATGATAACTTAAGAAAGGAAGTAAAGAAAAAACATTGTGCTATAGAAAATGATTTTAAAAATAAACATCAAACTAAACAAGTCACATTTAAGAAAAGAGATTGGGTTATTATTTAAAAAAAGGGGGGTGTAGGAAAGTAGCCTCTTTCTAGCATGGTTACCCCCGCTTTTTGGCCTGTTTTTCAGTGTGTTTGACTGTATTCACTGGGTGCCTACTAACCAGGACCCCAGTGATTATGCTCTCTCCTTTAAATTTAGTTGCTGGAACCTTTTTCATCCCACATTTGGCATACTGGTGCCCCTGCTTCAGTCCCTAGTATATGGTACCTAGGTACCCAGGGCACTGGGGTACCAGGCGATCCCTATGGGCTGCAGCATGTATCATGCCACCCGTAGGGAGCCTATGCAAAGTGCTCTGCAGGCCTTCCATTGCAGCCTGTATGAAAGGGTGAATGCACCCTTTCACTACCTGGTCACTATAAGTCACCCCTATGGCAGGCCGTCCTAGCCCAGAGGGCAGGGTGCAAGTACCTGTGTGTGAGGGCACCCCTGCACTAGCAGAGGTGCCCCCACAAACTCCAGGTCCATTTTCCCGGACTTTGTGAGTGTGGGGACACCATTATACATGTATACTGGACATAGGTCACTACCTATGTCCAGCCTCATAATGGTAACTCCATACCTGGGCATGTTTGGTATCAAACATGTTGGAATCATACCCCAATACTGTTGCAAGTATTGGAAGTATGATTCCATGCAGTGTGGAGTCTCCTTAGAGGACCCCAGCATTGCTTATACCAGTCTTACGGGGTTTTCTGGGCAGCCCAAGCTCCTGCCACCTCTCAGACAGGTTTCTGCCCTCCTGCTGCTTCATCTGATCAAGCCCAGGAAGGCAGAACAAAGGATTTGCTTTGGGAGAGGGGGGGGTAACACCAATGCCCTGGGTACCTAAGTACCATATAGTAGGGACTTATGAGGGATGACCAGTATGCCAATTTAGGGTGAAATACTGGGTTACCAGTATGTAGTGGCAGATTTGAGAGGAAAGAGAGCATAAGCACTGGGGTCCTGGTTAGCAGGATCCCAGTGACACAGTCAAGAACACTGACAGGCAGAAATTGGGGGTAACATGCCAAACAGTGGGTACCTTCCTACATCCACCACACACCATGCCAGCTTCCTACAGGGAGAATCTAAGTGTTCTTTGCCTGTTAATATCATAAAAGTTTCCAAGGGTGCTATTTTTGAGGAATGCAAGAGATGGTGGAGGAAAAGAAGAGTGTAGTTACAATTTCTTCAGAGCAAGCAAATACAATTCAAGAGGTAAAAGGGAATCAATTTACACAATGACAGTATGACTGACAATGTATGGTTGACAAGTTGCGATGTTCAAGTGATGAATTTTTGGATCCTAGAGAATATGAACATGCCAAATGATACTAGCACCAGTTCCTACCAGCCAAGACAGCGTGATCCCCCTTTCTTCTTGATCTCCTGACCTTCAGGCAACGGTAAAGATTACAACACGTTCTCGATCTGCCGTATATCCCACGGATACATCACTTAGTAAGGTGACAACCTTACTGCCTAGTCACCTGCTAGACTGGGAGGAGTCTGAAGATGAAGGTCCGTTTGGTGACGCACACAGCCTAGCCCTGTTACATGTCAAATACCAAGAGGATGATGATGAGTACGAGCAACAGTACCAGTCTTATTATCCGCATCAAAGACGTTACTATGAGCCATTACATCAGTCGAGAGACAGTACAAATGCCTGCCTCCTTAATTCAAGACTTGCACTCCATGTTACAAGATTATAAAAGGAGATTTCTAACTGCAAGTGAGGCACAGCTGCAAGAACTCTCCTCCTCGGCTACACCGAGGAATATGCCTCCGACTCCGGCAACGCCCAGGCTCACACCTACGTCAGCAATAGCCACTCCCCCCAGAGAGGACGTTTTCTTCTCAGAAGATGAAAAGGAAGAAGGAGAGATTCTTACTCGTCAATATCCTAACGATGAATGGGATGACTATTTAGCTCCTACACCATCGCTGCCACCTCCTCATTCGTCAGATTCTATACCGAGGATATAGGAGGTTTCCATAATTTAATGGACTGAGCTGCTACACGTTTCCATTTACCAACATCTGTCTTGCATTCTGAATGCTTCCTGCATGATTTTAAAGAACAGACAAGAAAGTCGGTGAGGGCAATCCCTCTCCTTTTTCAGATTTTAACTGGAGTGAAGGTCTAAAAATTATGGAAAATCCAGCTACAGTTCCGCCAGTCCCACTGAAACTAGATAAAAAATACAAAGCTACTCATGACCGTCCAGCCTGTTTGTCAGGGCACCTAAAACCAAATCCTGTCATATCTAAGGCTGCCCAAAGACGTTTTAAGAATCCATCTATGCCTATTTCTACACCACCAGAGTGGTCTGATGTGAATGCTTTCATTGAGCTCATCCTGGAAGACAGACAACCTGAGGCACGTAAGATACTACAGGAGGAAGAGTGTACTTCGACAGAGATAATCAACTGCGCCCTGGACATAGCCTCCACGGGCTTCCGACAGCTGGCGGGAGCAGCAGTTTTGCGCCGCCAAGGATGGTTAAAAGCATCCTCTTTCAGGCCCGAAGTCCAGTCCAGAATATTAGACATGGCCTATGATGGGGAAACTCTTTTCAGCAAACACATAGATGACGCTCTACTAGCCATCAAGATGGATACGGAAATTGCTCGTTCTCTGGGTACCCTACAGTACAAGAAGCAGCCCTTTTGGGGGAGCCAGAGGTAGAGGTTTCACGTCATTTTGAGGTCCCTACCATAAACAGGACCAACAGTCACAGTACAGGCCAGCTTATCAACAGTCTTTTAGACAGCCATCTACATCAGGCAAGGTGGAAGAAGAAAGCAGACCTCACAAGCCCGGGATCAAACCTGTAAGCAATGATCCTCATCGGTTACCGGCTGCAGTTCAATGTTTCCCACAATTCCATCCAGTGGGGGCGAACATCTCCAATTATCGACAGAATTGGGAAAAGATAACATCAGACAAATGGGTGCTGGATATAGTGGCTCACGGTCATACGCTAGAATTTGTACAGAAACCAGCAGACCACCCTCTTGGGAAATCGCATCCACTTCATCTTCACTTGCTAAAACAAGAAGCATTCTAAATGCTCTCCAAGGGTGCAATAGAAGAGGTCCCTCTGCAACAGAGGGGACTAGAATTCTATTCTCGGTTTTTCCTCATCAGAAAGAAGACAGGGGAATGGAGACTGATCCTAGACCTCAGACAATTAAACAAATTTCTAAGGAAACAGTCCTTCCCTATGATCATACTGTCGGATATCCTTCACCTTCTCAACACCGGAGATTATCTGACATCGTTGGATCTCTAGAATGCCTATTTCCACATCCCCATACATGCAAAGCATCGCAAATACCTCCGCTTCACCGTGGCTGGTGCCCATTACCAATTCAAGGTTCTCCCGTTTGGATTAAAGTCAGTGGCAAGAATCTTCACAAAATGTCTCGCGCTGATTGCAGACAATCTCTGCAATTAGGGCTTTCAAATCTTCCCGTATTTGGACGGCTGGCTGATAAAGGCACCAACTTCACAGCTGGCGTCCAAGGCCACAAACACCTACCTAGCATTATTTCACAACTTAGATCTAATACTAAACTATCAAAAGTCATCTACTCTTCCAATACGCAAAATAGTCTTTTTTGGGTGCGGAACTTGACACAGTCAAAAGCAAGGATTATCTCTCAATGGGAAGGCAACAGAAACTGACCAACATAGCTACCACGACCTAAAAACAAAAGTCAGTGTTAGACCTGGCAGCTTTTTGGCGTGTCTCCCCTGTCTTTTTGCCTTCTGACCTCCTGGTTTTGGACTCTGTTTTTGCTGGTTTACTATCTCTGCGCACTTCACCACTGCTAATCAGTGCTAAAGTGCAAGTGCTTCCCATATAAATTGTACTGTGGACTGGTTTATCCATAATTGGCATATTTGATTTACTAGTAAGTCCCTATTAAAGTGCACTAGAGGTGCCCAGGGCCTATAAATCAAATGCTACTACTGCCCTGTAGCACTGGTTGTGCCACCCACATAAGTAGCTCTATAATCATGTCTCAGACCTGCCATTGCAGTGTCTGTGTGTGCAGTTGTGACTGTAACTTCGACTTGGCAAGTGTACCCACTTGCCAGGCCTAAACCTTCCCTTTTCTTACATGTAAGACACCCCTAAGGTAGGCCCTAGGGAGCCCCCAGGGCAGGGTGCAGTGTATGGTTAAGGTAGGACATAAAGTAATGTGTTTTATATGTCCTGACAGTGAAATATTGCTAAATTCGTTTTTCACTGTTGCAAGGTTAACATGGGGGCTACCTTTAAATTTGATTAAAGTGCAGATTCCCTTTGGGAGCAGATGGACATGTGGAGTTTGG
The DNA here is from genome assembly GCF_031143425.1 of Pleurodeles waltl. NCBI lineage: Eukaryota > Metazoa > Chordata > Amphibia > Caudata > Salamandridae > Pleurodeles > Pleurodeles waltl. The sequence continues at coordinate 13,486,598 of NC_090446.1, forward strand.
TGTCTCTGAGCTCACAATTTAAAAATACATCTTTTAGTAAAGTTGATTTTAAGATTATGCGTTTGAAAATGCCACTTTTAGAAAGTAGGCATTTTCTTGCTTAATCCATTCTGTGACTCTGCCTGTTTGTGGATTCCCTGTCTGGGTCAGTTTGACAGTTGGGCTGTTCACACCTCTCCTCTAGACAGTGACACAAAGGGGGCTGGGATGTAGCCTGCATATCTTGATAAGCCATCTGTGCTGGAGGGGAGGGGAGGAGTGGTCACTCACACCTGAAAGGACTGTGCCTGCCCTCACACAATGCCGTCTCCGACCCCCTATTGAGTGTTTGGGGCCTGGTCTGGACAAGGAAGGATCTTGCAAACACTTGAGACTTTGCTTTGAAGTTTGCAAACTTCAAAGGCAGAACTCGGTATAAGAAGCAGACCCAAAACCCCAGACTTTTAGAATCTTTCTGGAATCAAGAGGAACCTCTGCCCAGGAGATGAGCTGAAGGAGGAGTACTGTCCCTTTGCTGTGTTTCTTTGCTGGACTGGCCTGCAGTTGCTGCTTCTGCCTGAAAAGGGTGCACTTTGCTGTGTTTCCTGCTTGAGAAAAGTCTCCAAGGGCTTGGAGTACAGCTTGCCTCCTGTTGGAAGTCTCAGGGACACCAAAGACTTCAGTTTCCTCGACCTGCAGCACTGGGAACTGCGTGTTTTGTGCTGTTCAAGAGGAGAAACCACTGCGACGCAGCCAATGACGCCACTGGCCTGCATCGTGACCTGCTGATGCCGCACGGAGTCGCATTGCCCCGCTTTGCACCCCGACCCTGGTCTCACCGATGGCGTCATCGGATGACTTCACAGAGCTGCTGCTTGCACAGCGACCTGAGGGCCCCGCACTCCGGTGTCACCTGCTCACACCGCAGCCTGGGCATCCCCGACGACGTCGCTCCTGCTGACACCGGCCTGTGGACACCGCTCGTGAGGAGCACGAAGCACCGCCACGTCCCGCGCCACAGCCCCGGTCCACCGACACCAGCACCATCGGCTCCAGTGTCGTCACCAGGCAACCTGGCCTGCACCGTGGCCTGTGGACACCGCTCGTGAGGGTCACGAAGTACCGTCCCATCCCTCACCGCTGGCTTCGGCTTAACGACGACTGCGCTTCCGCAATGACGCCGCCGCTGCCTGCACCGGGACCTGTGGACACCGCACATTGCACTGCCCCGCATCACACCGCAGCCCTGGTCTCACCGACGCTGATGGACGCCGTTACCGAGCCGTTGCCTGCACCGTGACTTGTGGACACCGCATGTCGCATTGTTCCGCTTCGCACCGCAGCCCCGACGCCATCCCCGCCAGCGCACCTGATTTCATCAGCCCAGAGTTCGATCCCCGAGGTGCGTGACTTCAAGGGCCCGACGACTCCTGCACCGACTCCGGAACCGGTGACGCCGCTCTCCGGAGCTCACCGCGAGGGTCACGACGCCCTGCAATTCCAAGGTACTGTTTGTGGGTCTTCCCGACACCACAGCTGGCCCGCGATGCCGAGGCCAGCCTGAACTTTTGGTTTTGTTGTTCACGACGCCATGATAGCCCCAGGTGGAGTTATCGACTTCAAGGAACTGTATTGTTAAGTACATCTTGCAGCATTCATATTTTTATTACTGTATGTTGGATTTTTATCATATTTGGTCTTGTTTTATATAGATAAATATTGGCTATTTTTTTAATACTAGTGAGGTGTCCTTTTGTAGTGTTTTCACTTATTACTGTGTGTTATGTGCAAATGCTTTACACATTGCTTCTGAGATAAGCCTGACTGCTCGTGCCAAGCTACCAAGGGGGTGAGCAGGGGTTATCTGAGCGGGTATCTCCCTTATCCTGACTAGAGTGAGGGTCCTTAAGTGGACAGGGTGCAAACCGACTGCCAACTGGAGACCCCATTTCTAACATTGGTTGTCAGCGGTGAGGATAGGACTTGCATTTGCACTTGACCTACAGTGATTGGTGTACACTACTACAATATCGCAGACCATTACGTGCCACATACATTTTTTTTTGTTTTTGATTTCCTTCTCTTTGACCTATTTTTGATCTTGAGTTCAAGTAAACCCCAACAACATCATCTCTCAATCAAGAGCATCTTCAGTTGCATCCCAGGATTTGGTTTTTGAGGAGGATAGGTTGGAAACCTATTCCATGAAGGAACTGAAGGCAGTTTGTAAAAACCTCAAAGTTCAGATCAGAGGCCTCACCAAAAAGGAGGAGCTACAGAAGGCGCTGAGGGCCTGGGTAGTAGACAGAACTGCCAGTGGGCGGTGTGAGGATCCAAATGGAGAGTCTACTGACACAAATTCTAGGGAAGATGCACCGAGGGTGCAGGAGCTGCCAGGGGGGGAGTTACCCCCTGTGCCAAGCAGCAGTGGGGGATAAAAAGGACTGACTCCAGAGGAGCTGGGGGACAGGAGAGAAGCCAGGAGGCACCAGATTGAGTTGGAGAGATTAAAAATGGAGGCTCAGAGGGAGCAGCGAGCCATGGAGGAAAGAAAGATGCTTTTGGACCATAAGCTTAAAGTGAAAGAGCTGGATGTGAGGAGCAGGTCCAGCCAGGATGGTGGCAGCAATTCCTCAATGCACATTCCTAAGAACATAGGGAGAGAGTACAAGAAGCGAGATGACATACAGAGGTAGTTTCAGGGATATGAGGCGTCCATCCACATGAATTGGGTCCCTGAGAAGAATTAGGGAGCAGGATTGTGGAACCACTTCACAGAGGAGGGGAGGGACACTTTGCTAGCTTTGGGTAAGGGGTACAACCTCACCTATGCTGACATGAAGGAGGTCCTTCTCACTCGGTATGGTCTCACTCCTGACAAGTACAGGGATCAGTTTAGGCAGAGTAAGAAAACTGAGTCCCAGACCTGGTTAGAGTGTGTAGATTCGTTTTGCAGAGCACTGGATGGTTGGGTGAAGGGCAGTAATGTGACAGATTTTCAGGGGCTGTACAACTTAATTGCGTGGGAGCACTTGTCTAGTCTGTGTTTTGCAGAGCTGCGCCAGCACTTGACTGATAGCAGGCTGACTGACCCCAGGAAGCTTGCTATGGAGGCGGACCGCTGGGTGAGTACCAGAGTCCACAAAAAGGTATATGGGGGAGATTCTGCCAAAGGTGGGCAGGGTTCCCAGCAGCAGAGTGGGGGGGACAAGGGTAAACAAAAGGAGTCTTCCAAAGGGCCCCAATCTAGTAACCCGGGTAAGAAATCCCACCCCCCAGGAGATAAGAAACCATGGGTCTCTGCAGGAAAGCCTGCAGAGGCAGGGCACCGTAAGTGCTTTGCTTGTGACCAGGAGGGTCACATGAAGGGAGATCCCAAGTGTCCTAAGTGGACACCACCAACCAGCGGTGGGCAGACCAAGGGGTTGGCCAGTGTAGTGCTTGGGGAGGAGGTGGTTTCAGGGGTGTGTGTGAATCCCACAGAAATTACCCTTGTCTCACTGGGGGACGGTGAGATGGTCCAGAGAAACCTAATGCCTGATAACACTACAAAATACAGGCAGTGGGTGACCATCAATGGGCAGAGGGTAGAGGCTCTCAGAGATACTGGAGCCAGTGTGACGAGGTCTGTTGTTAACTGGTGTCTGAAGAGCACATAGTCCCTGGTGTATTCCACCAAGTAGTTGCAGTGGACAGCTCAGAGCGCCAATGTAAGGTGGTGCAGGTTCCCTTTGAGTGGGGAGGGGTCTCAGGTTCCTTGAGCGTAGCTGTGAGTCTCACCATGCCAGTTGACTGTCTGCGGGGCAATGACCTGGAGACTTCCACCTGAAAGGAGGTGGAGCTCAGGTCGCACTTGGGGATGTTGGGGTTGCCAGAGTGGGCATGCGTGAACACTCGGTCCATGGCAGCCAATCAGGGTGATCAGACAGACCTGGAGCCTGAAACAGTGGCCCAGGTGACTGCCACGAGAAAGGGCAAGGGGTGTGGGAAACCCGCCCCAGAAGTTCCCACGGTCCGGGAGGAGGCTGACCTCGAGGGGGAAGCCACAGCACCTACAGGGGAACAAGTGGCTGAACTGGGAGACCTACCTGAGCTGACCCATTGGCAGTAAGAGGGGGGTCCCACCAGGGAGGAGTTCTGCACAAAGAAGAAGGTGTGCCCTACTCTCATGGGTCTTAGGCAGCAGGCAGAAGACCAGGCGGCTGATGCTGAGCCCAAGGATCACCTGATATACTGGGACAATGATCTCCTGTACAGCGAGCCTAAGGTTGCTGAACTTGGGGCAGCCTGTGTGCTGGTGGTACCCCAGCGCTTCAGAGCCTTCCTACTGGGTTTGGCTCATGATGTGCCTCTGGCAGGACATTTGGGGCAAGGCAAGACCTTTGACAGGCTTGTCACCCACTTTCTTTGGCCCCAGATGAGAAAACATTCTGATACATTCTGCAGATCCTGTCAGACTTGCCAAGCAAGCGGCAAAAGTGGAGGGAAATGTAAGGCCTCCCCTCCAACCCTTTCCTGTCGTGAGCACCCCTTTTGAGCGGGTGGGCATTGACATAGTGGGGCCTCCGGACCCCAAGACAGCCCTAGGTAACAGGTTCATCCTGGTCTTGGTGGACCATGCCACCCGGTCCCCGGAAGCTATCCCTCTGAGGACAGTGACAGCGCCCGTTGTGGCCAGGGCACTGATGGGGATCTTTACCCGAGTGGGTTTCCCCAAGGAGGTGGTAACTGACCGGGGTACCAACTTTATGTCCATGTACATTAAGGCCATGTGGAAGGAATGTGGAGTGAACTACAAATTCACCACCCCTTACCACCCCCAAAGTAATGGGTTGGTTGAGAGATTCAACCGAACCCTGAAAGGCATGATTGGAGGTCTGTCAGACTCCATGAGGCGTAAGTGGGATGTCCTATTACCATGCCTTCTCTTTGCCGACCGGGAAGTACCACAGAGAGGGGTTGGCTTTAGCCCCTTTAAACTGTTGTATGGGCACCCGGTCAGAGGACCTCTGAGTCTGGTGAAAGAGGGCTGGGAGCAAGCTCCTAGGAAGCCACCCCAGGATGTATTTAGTTACATGCTGGCCTTCCGAAACCAGACGCCTGCTTCAGGAAGCTCGCACAAGAGAACCTTGACTCAAGCCAGGAGGACATGAAATGCTGGTACGACCAGAATACCACTCTGGTTGAGTTTCAGCCTGGCCAAAAAGTGTGGGTCATGGCCCCCGTAGAGCCTTGTGCTCTACAAGACAGGTGGTCAGGGCCATTTGAGGTGAAGGACCGCCAGAGTGACGTCACCTAATTGGTGGACTTGCAGACTCCTAGGAATCCCTTGAGGGTTCTACATGTGAACCGCCTCAAACCTCACTTTGAGAGGTCCGAGTTAACCATGCTTCTGGCTACAGATGATGGGGCAGAAGAGGAGAGTGAACCTCTCCCTGACCTCCTGTCTAGCAAGGAGCAGGATGGGTCAGTAGAAGGCGTGGTCCTCTCCCCTTTTCTGACTCTAGAACAGCAGAGTGAGTGTTGCCAGTTACTGGAACACTTTGCCACTCTGTTCTCACTCACTCCAGGGGTCACGCATCTATGCATGCATGATGTGGACACTGGGGACAGCCTGCCTGTGAAAAACAAGGTTTTCAGGTTGGCTGACAGAGTGACGGCCAGCATCAAGGAGGAGGTTTCCAAGATGTTGGCTCTAGGGGTGATTGAGCGGTCCAGCAGCCCTTGGTCCTGTCCAGTGGTTCTGGTACCCAAACCTGCTGCACATGGTGCCACACCAGAACTTCGGTTTTGTGTGGACTACCGAGGGCTCAATACCGTCACCAAAACAGACGCCCACCCCATCCCCAGAGCTGATGAGCTCATAGACCGGTTGGGGGCAGACAAGATCCTCAGCACGTTTGATTTAACATCTGGGTACTGGCAGATTGCCCTAACTGAAGGGGCCAAGGAGAGGTCAGCGTTCTAAACACCAAAGGGACACTTCTGGTTCCGTGTAATGCCCTTCGGGTTGAAGAACGCCCCAGCCACCTTCCAGAGGTTGGTCAGTCAGGTCCTGGCAGGGCTTGAAAACTTCAGTGCCGCTTACCTTGACATTGCTGTTTTCAGCTCCAGTTGGGAGGACCACCTGCACCACCTCTGGGAAGTGTTGAAGGCACTGCAAGCCGCAGGCCTCACTATCAAGGCCAGTAAGTGCCAGATAGGGCAGGGGTCGGTGGTGTACTTAGGACACCAGGTAGGGAGTGGCCGGGTGGCACCCCTACAACCCAAAATTGATGCCATTCGGGCTTGGGCACCCCCCAAGACCCAGACAGAGGTGAGAGCCTTCTTAGGCCTCACCGGGTACTACAGGAGGTTTGTCAAGGGATATGGCACCATTGTTGCCCCCTTGACAGAACTGACTTCTAAGAAGCAGCCTAGACAGGTGATCTGGACGGAGGCATGCCAGACCGCGTTTGACACCCAGAAGGAGTCCATGTGCACGGCGCCCGTGCTACTGGCCCCTGACTTCTCCAAGGAGTTTGTGGTACAGACAGATGCTTCGGAGCATGGTGTGGGAGCAGTACTTTCACAGCTAAACGAAGAGGGCCTAGACCAACCTGTAGTCTTCCTTAGCAGGAGACTACTCCCAGGGAACAGAGGTGGAGTGCAATTGAAAGGGAAGCTTTTGCTGTGGTCTGGGCAGTGAAGAAGCTAAGACCCTACTTGTTTGGGTTTCACTTCCGGATTCAGACTGACCACAGGCCCCTCAGATGGTTAATGCAGATGAGTGGTGAGAACCCAAAACTGTAGAGGTGGTCCATTTCTCTACAGGGGATGGACTTTACGGTGGAACACCGCCCTGGCACAGAACACGCCAACGCTGATGGTCTGTCCAGGTTCTTCCGCCTTAGTGAGGAGGACTCCCCAGGGGTTGGGTAGTTCCCCCTACTCTCAGCTGGAGGGGACATGTGTTAGACCTGGCAGCTTTTTGGTGTGTCTCCCCTGTCTTTTTGCCTTCTGACCTCCTGGTTTTGGACTCTGTTTTTGCTGGTTTACTGTGTCTGCGCACTTCACCACTGCTAATCAGTGCTAAAGTGCAAGTGCTCCCCATATAAATTGTACTGTGGACTGGTTTATCCATAATTGGCATATTTGATTTACTATTAAGTCCCTAGCAAAGTGCACTAGAGGTGCCCAGGGCCTATAAATCAAATGCTACTAATGCCCTGCAGCACTGGTTGTGCCACCCACATAAGTAGCTCTATAATCATGTCTCAGACCTGCCACTGCAGTGTCTGTGTGTGCAGTTTTGACTGTAACTTCGACTTGGCAAGTGTACCCACTTGCCAGGCCTAAACCTTCCCTTTTCTTACATGTAAGACACCCCTAAGGTAGGCCCTAGGTAGCCCCCAGGGCAGGGTGCAGTGTATGGTTAAGGTAGGACATAAAGTAATGTGTTTTATATGTCCTGACAGTGAAATATTGCTAAATTCGTTTTTCACTGTTGCAAGGCCTGTCCCTCTCATAGGTTAACATGGGGGTTACCTTTAAATCTTATTAAAGTGTAGATTACCTTTGGGAGCGGATGGACATGTGGAGTTTGGGGTCTCTGAGCTCACAATTTAAAAATACATCTTTTAGTAAAGTTGATTTTAAGATTGTGCGTTTGAAAATGCCACTTTTAGAAAGTAGGCATTTTCTTGCTTAATCCATTCTGTGACTCTGCCTGTTTGTGGATTCCCTGTCTGGGTCAGTTTGACAGTTGGGCTGTTCACACCTCTCCTCTAGACAGTGACACAAAGGGGGCTGGGGTGTAGCCTGCATATCTTGATTAGCCATCTGTGCTGGAGGGGAAAGGAGGAGTGGTCACTCACACCTGAAAGGACTGTGCCAGCCCTCACACAATGCCGTCTCTGACCGCCTGGTGAGTGTCGGGGGCCTGGCCTGGACAAGGAAGGATCTTGCAAACACTTGAGACTTTGCTTTGAAGTTTGCAAACATCAAAGGCAGAACTGGGTATAAGAAGCAGACCCAAAACCCCAGACTTTTAGAATCTTTCTGGAATCAAGAGGAACCTCTGCCCAGGAGAAGAGCTGAAGGAGGAGTACTGTTCCTTTGCTGTGCTGCTTTGCTTGACTGGCCTGCAGTTGCTGCTTCTGCCTGAAAAGGGTGAACTTTGCTGTGTGTCCTGCTTGAGAAAATTCTCCAAGGGCTTGGAGTAGAGCTTGCCTCCTGTTGGAAGTCTCAGGGACACCAAAGACTTCAGTTTCCTCGACCTGCAGCACTGGGAACTGTGTGTTTTGTGCTGTTCAAGAGGAGAAACCACTGTGACGGCGCCAATGACGCCACTGGCCTGCACCGTGACCTGCCGACGCCGCACGGAGTCGCATTGCCCCGCTTCGCACCGCGACCCTGGTCTCACCGACGCCGTCATCGGACGACTTCACTGACTCCTGCTGACACCGTCGCCGCTGCCTCCACCGTGGCCTGTGGACACCGCCCGTGAGGAGCACGAAGCACCGTCCCGTCCCGCGCCGCAGCCCCGGTTCACCGACGCCAGCACCATCGGCTCCAGTGTCGTCACCAGGCATCTTTGCCTGCACCGTAGTCTATGGACACTGCTCGTGAGGGTCACGAAGCACTGTCTCATCCCGCACCGCTAGCTTAGGCCTAACGACGACAGCGCTTCCGCAACGACGCCGCTGCTGCCTACACCGTGACCTGTGGACACCGCACATTGCACCGCCCCGCTTCACACCGCAGCCCTGGTCTCACCGACGCCGCTGGACGTGGTCACCGAGCCGTTGCCTGCACCGTGACCTGTGGGCACCACACGTTGCATTGTCCCGCTTCGCACCGCAGCCCCGACGCCATCCCCACCAGCGCACCTGATTTCATCAGCCCGGAGTTCAATCCCCGAGGTGCATGACTTCAAGGGCCCGACGACTCCTGCACCGACTCCGGAACCGACGCCGGCGATGCCGCTCTCCGGAGCTCACCGCGAGGGTCACGACGCCCCTCAAATCCAAGGTACTGTTTGTGGGTCTTCCCGACACCGCAGCTGGCCTGCGACGCCGAGGCCAGCCTGAACTTTTGGTTTTGTTGTTTATGACGCCGTGATAGCCCCAGGTGGAATTATCGACTTCAGACTTCAAGGAACTGTATTGTTAAGTACATCTTGCAGCATTCAGATTTGTATTACTGTATGTTGGATTTTTATGGTATTTGGTCTTGTTTTATATAGATAAGTATTGGCTATTTTTCTAAAACTGGTGTGGTGTCCTTTTGTAGTGTTTTCACTTATTACTGTGTGTTACGTGCAAATGCTTTACACATTGCTTCTGAGATAAGCCTGACTGCTCGTGCCAAGCTACCAAGGGGGTGAGCAGGGGTTATCTGAGCGGGTATCTCCCTTATCCTGACTAGAGGGAGGGTCCTTACTTGGACAGGGTGCAACCTGACTGCCAACTGGAGACCCCATTTCTAACAGTCAGTTTCAGTACGAATATTCTGTTCCCTGCTTAAATCTACCTTTTGGCCCCATTTGCGTTGCTAGACTCGTGTGCATTGTGCCTTTTTCGCCGTATTTGTGACTGTATTCTGTGCCTTGCTTATTTGTACCTTTTTGCTCCATTTTGCCTCTATTTGTGTTTTTCTTCCATTTGTGGCTTTTTTCGCCCCTTGGGCTCTCCCCCTTGACGCTTTCCCCTGCCGCTGCCTCCCTGCAGCCCGCCCCCCTCGCGCCCCCATTCGCCGCTCCCTCCCAGCTGCTCCTCCCTCCCCCCTCCCTTCTTAATGGCTGGCGCTGCGCGTCGAGGGTGAGCAACCTCTGACCTGATTTCGGTCAAGAATTCGCTCCCTCACGTCCGCAGCACCACCCTGCTGTGTCCGTGTCCCTGACCCCCGCCCACGCTGCTGCTAGCGTGTTTGAGGCCCCGTCTAGTGGACTTCTGGTAAGCTTTGCGCCGTTTTTTGTATACTGTGACTGTATTCTGTTCCCTGCTTAAATCGACATTTTGGCCCCATTTGCGTCGCTAGACTTGTGTGCATTGTGCCGTTTTCGCCGTATTTGTGACTGTATTCTGTGCCTTGCTTATTTGTACCCTTTTGCTCCATTTTGCCTCTATTTGTGTTTTTGCTTCCATTTGTGCCTTTTTTCGCCCCTTGGGCGCTCCCCCTTGCCGCTTTCCCCTTGCTGCTGCCTCCCTGTGGTCCCGCCCCCTTCGCACCCCCATTCGCCGCTCCCTCCCGCCTCCCAGCTGCTCCCCCCTCCCTTCTTAATGGCTGGGGCTACGCGTCGAGGGTCAGCGACCTCTGATCTGATTTCGGTCAAGAACTTGCTCCCGCACGTCCGCAGCACCACCCTGCTGTGTCCGTGTCCCTGACCCCCGCCCACGCTGCTGCTAGCGTGTTCGAGGCCCGTCTAGTGGGCTTCTGGTAAGCTTTGTGCCGTTTTTCGTATTCTGTGACTGTATTCTGTTCCCTGCTTAAATCTACCTTTTGGCCACATTTGCGTCGCTAGATTCGTGTGCATTGTGCCGTTTTCGCCGTATTTGTGACTGTATTCTGTGCCTTGCTTATTTGTACCTTTTTGCTCCATTTTGCCTCTATTTGTGTTTTTGCTTCCATTTGTGCCTTTTTTCGCCCCTTGGGCGCTCCCCCTTGCCGCTTTCCCCTGCCGCTGCTTCCCTGCGGCCCTGCCCCCCTCGCGCCCCCAGTCACCGCTCCCAGCTGCTCCTCCCTCCCCCCTCCCTTCTTAATGGCTGGCGCTGCACGTCCGCGCCGCTGGCGCGCCAGAGGTGCGTGAGAGGCAAGCCCGTCTGCGCCTGGACCGCGCCCAGCGCCACCCCCCCGGTCCGCACGCCCGCCGCACCACCAGACGTCGCTACTCGGCCGACCAACTCAGCGCCCTCAACCCCGGCCGCTCCACAACATGTTTCCAGTCATCTCCAAAGAACACCAAGGGACCCTTCTCCTGCCTCGCCTGCAACTTCACCTGCGACAGAACAAGGAAACCTGCCACAACCACAACAAACCACCTCCACTGCATACTCCTCAACACACGCTCCGCACGAAAGCACGCCATCGAGCTCTGGGACCTGCTCGACACCACCGCCCCAGACGTAGCCTTCCTGACCGAAACCTGGTGGAACGACTCCTCAGCCCCTGACATCGCCATAGCCATCCCAGACGGCTACAAGATCACCAGAAGAGATCGCCCCAACGGAACCGGAGGAGGAATAGCCATCGCCCACAAATCCACCCTCAAAATCCACACCCACACAGACGACACTCTCAAGACCGCCGAACACCTACACTTCCGGATCCACACTGACCCCAACACCACCCTCAGGGGAACGCTCATCTACCGACCCCCAGGACCACGAGCACCCTTCTGCGACTCCATCACCGACCTCACGAGCACCCATGCGCTCACCTCTACGGACTACATCCTCCTTGGAGACCTCAATTTCCACTTGGAGAACAACAACGACCCCAACACCACATCCCTGATCGACAACCTCTCCAACCTCGGCCTCAGACAACTGGTCAACACACCCACCCACATCGCTGGACACACGCTTGATCCGATCTTCTCCGCAAGCAACCACGTCACCTTTAGCCACACCACCAAACTCCACTGGACCGACCACCACTGCATCCTCTTCACATTCAAGAAGCACATCGAACACCACCACACCCAACTACCACCCCACCGCCGCTGGAGCAAAGTCACCGAAGACCAACTGACCAGCACCCTCGCCCAGAACCCGCCCACCGACTCCACCGACCCAGACACCGCCGCTCTCAACCTACGACAGTGGATCAACTACTGCGCCAACACCCTCGCACCACTCAAGATGCCCACCGACAACCAAGGAAAGAAAAAAGCTGCCTGGTTCACTGACGAACTCCTCACCTCCAAACGCACCTGCCAGAAACTAAAGAAGAAATGGCTCCTCGAACACACACCTGACAGCCGGGCAGCCCACAAGAAGGCCACCCGCAAACACCACCAACTAATCTGACTCGCCAAACTCTCCCACTTCACAGAACGCCTGAACAACAATGCACACTACAGCAAAGATCTCTTTTCCATCGTGAAAGAGCTCTCCAACCCCAACCCCAGCGCCAACGTCAACGACATCCCACCATCCCAAGAACTCTGCGACGCCCTGTCCACCTTCTATCAGAAGATCACCGACATCCACGACAGCCTCAACACCACGCCTCCGTCAGACCCCACCCCCGACAACTCCACCTGCGCCAACCACTACACCGCCTGGACTCACGTAGACGACACTGAAACCTGCAAGATCATGAACTCCATACACTCAGGATCCCCCTCGGACCCATGCCCCCACCACGTCTACAACAAAGCCGACTCTACCATCGCCCCCCAACTTCGAAAGGTCATCAACTTATCCTTCGAAACTGCGACTTTCCCGGACAGCTGGAAGCACGCCGAAATCCACGCCCTCCTCAAGAAACCCAAGGCAGACCCCAACGACCTCAAAAACTTCCGCCCGATCTCCCTTCTCCCCTTCCCGGCGAAGGTCATCGAGAAGATTGTCAACGCTCAACTCACCCACCACCTCGAGGACAACTCCATCCTGGACCCCTCCCAGTCCGGTTTCAGACGCAACCACAGCACTGAGACTGCTCTCCTCGCCGCCACAGATGACATCAGACAGCAAATGGACAACGGCAAAACATCAGCCCTCATCCTCCTGGACCTTTCCGCAGCCTTCGACACAGTCTGCCACCGCACCCTACTAACACGCCTCCACGAAGCCGGAATACAAGAAAAAGCCCTCAAGTGGATCTCCTCCTTTCTCTCCGACAGAACCCAGAGAGTCCGACTCCCACCCTTCCGCTCCAAAGCCACCAACATCATCTGCGGCGTACCCCAAGTCTCCTCTCTAAGCCCGACGCTGTTCAACGTCTACATGGCCCCCCTCGCACAACTGGCCCGTCAGCACAACCTCAACATTCTCTCCTACGCCGACGACACCCAGCTCATTCTCTCCCTCACCAAAGACCCACACACCGCCAAAGCCAACCTCCACGAGGGAATGAAGTCCATCGCCGAATGGATGAGAAATAGCCGCCTGAAGTTGAACTCCGACAAGACGGAGGTACTTATCCTCGGACCCACCCCCTCGGCCTGGGATGACTCCTGGTGGCCCACCGCGCTGGGACCCCCTCCAACGCCAGCCAACCACGCATGCAACCTTGGTTTCGTCCTCGACTCCGCCCTCACCATGTCCAAGCAGGTCAATGCAGTTTCCTCCTCCTGCTACAACACCCTCCGCATGCTCCGTAGAATCTACAAATGGATCCCGTCAGAAACCAGGAAAACGGTGACCTAGGCCCTCGTCAGCAGTAGACTAGACTACGGCAATGCACTCTACACAGGCATCCCAGCAAAAGACATCCGACGCCTCCAACGCATCCAAAACGCCTCCGCCCGACTGATCCGTGACGTACCCCGCCGATGCCACATCGCCCACCACCTGAAAGACCTCCACTGGCTCCCCGTGGACAAGAGGATCACCTTCAAGCTCCTCACCCACGCTCACAAGGCACTTTACAACGGCGGACCAGCCTACCTGAACAACAGACTCAACTTCTACGTCCCCTCCCGCCAACTCCGCTCCTCCAATCTCGCCCTCGCCATTGTTCCCCGCTTCCAACGCAAGACCTCCGGCGGCAGATCCTTCTCCTACCTCACCGCCAAGACCTGGAACACCCTCCCGACCCCCCTGCGACAGACCCAGTACCTTCTCACCTTCAGGAGACTCCTCAAGACCTGGCTCTTCGACCAGTAGCAGCAGCCCCCTCCCCTTCCCCCCCCCCCAGCACCTTGAAACCCTAACGGGTACATAGTGCGCTCTATAAATATTGTGATTGATTGATTGAATATTCAAGTCGCTTTTAGGAATAATTTCCTCATCAATCACTTTGGTCCTTCTAGCAAGACTAAAAATGAGACCATTGCAGGAGGAATTGCAACTGCAATAGACCCAGTCTCAAGGATCCTTTGAAGACTTAATCAACATCACACCAAAAATGGTGGAGACTCTGCAGTGGTAGTCCCAAACCAGCCATATCTCTGAGGGATTGAGCTTTCTAACTCTAAACCCAGATTTCATTATAACAGATGCTTCTCTGCAAGGCTGGGGTGGTCATTTGCAAGACATGTGCATTCAGGGAAAATTGTCTGACTCTCAGAAGAAAACGCACATAAATCTGTTAGAATTAAAGGCGATACCTCTTACTCTGAAAGCGTTCCTCTCTCGGATTTCAGGATCCTCAGTGTTGATCCGTACAGACAACACAACAAGCATGTACTACGTCAACAAACAGTGAGGAACACGAACTCTGTCCCTCTCAAGGGAAGCACAATCTCTCTGGGAATGGCTCACTCTTCGCAAGATTTCTCTGAGAGTGGAACACGTTCTGCGGACTGTCTTAGCAGGACGGACGCCAGTTGCCACGAATGGGAGCTCAGTCAGAAGGAAGTAGACAAGATCTTTCAATGCTGGGGACGGCCAACCTTAGATCTCTTTGCCGGCAACAAGAACACCAAATGCCAATTTTACGCCAGTCGATACCCACTCCTAGGGTCATGGGGGAATGCTCTTTTGATGCGATAGTGCGGGATCTTTGCATACGCTTTTCTCCCCTTCCCATTGATCCCCAGACTTCTCAAGAAGATGAAATCAGAGGGTTGCAAGCTCATACTCATAGCACCCAAGTGGCCCAGACAGTATTGGTACACGGAGCTCATTCTCCTATCGGTGGCCAGTCCCTTACGACTTCCCAGCAAGCACAACCTTCTAAGGAAGAGACAAGGTCAGATATTTCATCCAGAACCAGCCCCTCTCCAATTACACGCATGGCTCCTGAGTTCCATGAGTTCCAGGGTATGACGAAGAATGCAAAATAATTCTGTCCAGAGCGTGAGCTGACAGTACAAACAAGACTTACAGGCTCAAGTGGAGAAGGTTTTGGATCTGGTGCCAACAAAACAATATACATCTGTTGAAGGTTCTACCAGAGCAAATTATATCATACCTCCTTGCCCTATCCAAAACTGGGCTCGCACATGCCTCAGTTAAGGTTCTCCTGGCAGCTATATCCTCATACAGAATCTCTGCAAATGCACCCTCCCTTGGGTCATCCAGGCTCATAAGACAATTTATAAAAAGGTCTGTTTCACACTTTTCCTCCTGGGCGATCACCTCCTCCTCAATGGCATCTAAACATTGTCCTTTAGCAATTAATTAAATCTCCATTCGAGCCCATACAGAGAGCAGATCTGATGTATCTCATATGGAAGGTGGGAATCCTCCTTGCACTTACATCCACTAGGAGAGTCAGTGACATACAGGCCTTTACCACCAAGGAACCCTACCTCACTTTCTCAGGCGACTTTGTTCTTCTCAGAACAAATCCAAGATACATTCCTAAAGTGCCTTAATTTTTTCACCTAAACGAACCAGTGATATTGAGAACTTTCTTCCTGAATCCATCAACTGTGGCCGTAAGGACTCTCCACACACTGGATATTGCTAGCGCAGGTGCTTAAATAAAAATTATTAATGATTGTTTATGTATTTTGAATAATGAGTTTGTGTAGGAAATGAAATAACGTAGAAAAATAATTACACATTTGAAAATGTGATCTCGAAGAATGGCCACCAATGTTAATGAAGTGTACTAATCAATGATTAATATTTATGAAATATTGAATATGTGTTATACTAATACAGTAATATGTCATATTAAGGGTTATGAATTTAGCTTTAGCTTTATTAATTGTAGGCCTTAACTTAGCGAGTGTCTTGGCTTATTTTGCCAGGCCTATTGTATTGTTTAAATGTGCTCATAGCGGAAGCTTTTCGTGAGAACCGACTGCTAAAAGATGATGTTCTTGCTAATGGAACATTTTATGTTTAATGTGTGTGAGACTGACTTTCCCAGGAATAGAACAATGAAGATACTGACTAGAGTGGAAGCTGCAACAATATTGTTACCTGACAAGCCGGATGATGAGGACATCGCAAGACGAACCAATCAACAATATGAGAATGGAGAAATATTAAACTTCATGGATTTGGTATAGTAGTTTTATTGGACAGAGTGTGATCATACGATTAACTGACCAATAGGGAATTAGGGGGTAGTTTAGGTGACTTTAATATAACAACGACATTCTGAGAGAAGACAGTTCATTCTGCCCTTGCCTTCATGCAGTCATTCTCCCATTTGGGTCATTCCGACATTCTGGCTAATTGGGCTCATATTTTCCTGACTGAGAGCCTGATGCCTTGTTGATCGACTAATGTCCTGAGGACGACGACTGATTCTGCTTTGCTGATCCATAGCGAGGATAGATATACCTTGAAATGTGATTATTATGCATATTTGCTTTTCCTTTCTAGGTATCAACTGTGCTATTTTGTCTATGACTCTACCATAGTTAGATGTTTTCCAAATGTGTGTTACTAAATTGTTTTGCATGAAGCCCAACATGCCGATGCTAATCTGATGTTAGTTAAGGATGCTGACTTATGACAATAGGGACTAATGCTTGCTGAACTTCTCTGCTCAACTTCATGTACTTCATCTCATTAACGCATCTGACTCTGCTATTGATTTGCACTGTAGCTTTAGAATGTGGTGTAGTTGAAGTTTTGATTAGATTGTGTTTCTTCTGCCGCTTTGGACAACCAGTTTTGTTTCTGTATGTGTTTCATTTGATTTTGAGATTAATCTACATGACCTTAGCATTGTTAATATAGGGAAATAAACATTGTAAACTTTTACTAAAGGTTTGGTTATTCATTACTGAAAGGTCATGATGCGTTATAATTACTGACTCAATTGATTACTGGTTTATTGATTACTAATGATTATTGATTATTGTGCATTGATTATTGATTATGTACTGGAGTTATGGTAAGAACTTTTTAATTGCGAGTCAAAAGGTTCATCGACCAATTCGCATCCCCTTATGAGTTTACTTATTAAGGTCAGGCGGGCTAACAATATCAAACGATGCTTGAAATTCTACCTTCAGAGTACTAAACAACTCCGTAAGACAGACCAACTACTAGTCTCTTACAGCCAAGGCCATCAGGGTACAGGACTTAATAAAGCAACAATAACCAGATGGATTGCATCCACCAGTCAGTTTTGTCATACGAAGGCTGGAAAACCACTAACCAGACGGCCTAAAGCACACTCTACAAGAGAACTTTCAACATTGGTTGCTCTGTTTCAAGGCATCACCTTAAACAAGATATGTCAAGGTACAACGTGGAAGACTGCACATTCTTTTGCGCAGCATTACTGTTTGGAATTGACACAAAGAACCGATTCAGTTGTAGGACAGGAGGTCCTGCGTCATCTATTTCATTAAGGTAAGCCTCTTTGAATCTATAAGTTTAATTCGTTATACAATTGCTACTTGCTTCTAACACCTGCGGAATTATTGTCTGGCTATGTATTCATATATCTAGGTGACTGTATTATTAATATATATATATATTTTATATATATATATATATATATATATATATAGAGAGAGAGAGAGAGAGAGAGAGAGAGAGAGATGTATACACTGAAATGCTCGCATCCACCATCCACTATGGGCATAACAGTTATTATGAGTATTGCTAGCTATTCAGACTCAAGCATGTGAATTTATAAAAGATCCAGTACTGGATAAGAAAACAAGTTACTTACATGTAACTGCAGTTATCCAGTATTGATATCTTTCATAAATTCACATGCGACCCATTGAGGCTCGCCATATATAGTCTTCACTCTTGTGCTAGAAAACCTTAGGGAATGAGCCTTTTTTGGTAATATTCTTGAGGGTGCTGGTGCCTGATTGGTCATAAGTCAAGTGTGTTTTTTTTTTTTTTCTTTTACAAAAGGACACAGATAGGCTAGCATTATAGCCTATGGATAGTCTTACTACTGCTTTTTTAGGATACCGTGGGACTCCCACTTCCAGACAGGGCTGATTCAAACATGTGAACTTATGAAAAATACCAATACTGGATAACTGCAGTTACAGGTAAGTAACTTGTTTTTTAACTCTATTAAAGTATAAGTCGCCCTGTAATATCTATAGTGTTATGGGCTAGCTGATTGGTGCACAGTAGAGCACGCGCTGAGGGCGGATGGAACTGTGAGAGGTCGCTATGACAACTTTCCCGGAATTGGTGCGGTTCTCACTGTGACAGGGGGCGGGGCTACGGCCACCACCGCCCCCTTGTTTCCTCGGGCAGAAGGCGCGTGAGGGGGAGCTTTGGCGAGGGGGCGTGCCCAGTACCCCACCCCCTTCTCTCATTGGTCACGGATATGTTGACCTACTCGAGCCGTGGCCGCCCCGCGCGCGTGGTGAGGGGCGTTGGAAGGCGGATTCTGTGAGCGGGTTGGCTGTGCGCTGAGTCGGGGCGGGGTTTGGGGTGATGGGCGTGGTTTCCGTGGTAGCCTTGAGCACAGCGTGCGCGCCGCCCGTGCCACCTTCTTCCCCGGACTCATGGCGCTGCGTCCGCTGCTGTCCCGCGCCGCGGCCCCCGGGCTGCTGCAGGCCCGGCTCCGCTCCTCCGCCCCCGCCCCCGCCAGGGCTCGGGAGAGCGCGGAGATGGCCCCCGCCGGGCCCCTGCCCCTGGGCCCCCGCCTGGAGCACCGGCAGCAGGAGGGCCCCCGGCGCGGGCCCTGCCCCTCCGCGGCCATCAGCTTCCAGGACCACCGGGAGGCCTTCCGCAGCAAGAGCAGCTGGGAGCTGCTGCGGAGCCTGCTGGTCTTCCGGCTCTGCTCCTACGACCTGCTGGTGGAGAGGAACCAGGAGGTGAGGCGAGGACTGATGGAGGAGTGTGCCCGCTGTCAGGGGAGCCGAGAGAGGGCTAACAAGGGCTCTGATAGAGGACTGCCAGGGGGCTCTGATAGAGGTCTGTCCCCTTCTAGGGAAGCCGAGAGAGGGCTAACAAGGGCTCTGATAGGTCTGTCCCCTGCTAGGGGAGCGCTGAGAGAGGGCTAACAGGGGCTCTGATAGAGGACTAACAGGGGGCTCTGATAGAGGACTAACAGGGGGCTCTGATAGAGGACTGGCCCATCCTAGGGGAGCTCTGAGAGAGGGCTGACAAGGGCTCTGATAGAGGACTAACAGGGGGGTCTGTCCCATCCTAGGGGAGCTCTGAGAGAGGGCTAACAAGGGCTCTGATAGAGGACTAACAGGGGGCTCTGATAGAGGACTGGCCCATCCTAGGGGAGCTCTGAGAGAGGGCTAACAAGGGCTCTGATAGAGGACTAACAGGGGGCTCTGATAGAGGTCTGTCCCATCCTAGGGGAGCTCTGAGAGAGGGCTAACAAGGGCTCTGATAGAGGACTAACAGGGGGCTCTGATAGAGGTCTGTCCCATCCTAGGGGAGCTCTGAGAGAGGGCTAACAAGGGCTCTGATAGAGGACTAACAGGGGGCTCTGATAGAGGTCTGTCCCATCCTAGGGGACTGTCCGAGGGCTCTTAGTAACAGAAGGATGCTCACTTTGAGAGCTGCCCATGCCCCCCTCGGGTGACGGTGGTGTCCGTGGCCTCCCATCCATGCTACTAATACTATTACTTGGATTTGGTGGGCACGAGACCAGAATCACCCCTGGCTATTCCGGGTTGTTAGGTATAGTGCTAACCTCCTCTTCCACATCCTCGCAGCGCATCGACCACCATCAGTCAGCTGCGCCGCTTTACAGTCGGTGACTTCATGACATCAGTCGAGAATGTTCTCCATTTCAAGTGATGTGCAGTGTGAGGCTAAATTGTGTTCAATCTTGGTAAAGTTTTTTGCACACGGGCGTGTGTGAATGTCGCCAGTCCAGCGTTTTCCTGGAATTGGGTGGGTGATTCTCCATTGCGCAACCCGGGTCGAGTGCGCTCTATTTATGCACCTTCGCTCCAGCTGGTGGTGATCGTGATACTGTGCTGTGCTCCTGGGAGAGGGGGCGATGGTGTGTGATGCTCACTTTACGAGAAGCTTTATGTGGGTGCTGCTGTCCCGCCACTGTTGTTGTTGCCCGTTTGGCGGTGGTACTGTGTTGCACACACGGTAGTGCAGGGCTTCTGTTTGTGGTTCGTCGCTCAGGGAGCTGTGACTGGCACGATGGCACAGGGTGATTTTTAGGGTTTTTCACAGTCCATTGGTTACAGGTTTACCAGGCTATGCTGGGTGCGTGTGGAATGGCCTCTTGTACTGTGTGGAGTGTGAGCATGTGTTGGTCCGTGCGTGCTCTGCTGGTGTGTTATTCCTAACACTGCATGTTCTCTGCTCCATAGCTCACACGTGTCCAAGTGTGATGTGCATCCCAGCTTCTGGGAGTCCAGGGAAAGGTCCACTGGTTCCACCCTGACAGACCTGTGTGACTCTGCTGTCAACACTGCTGGAGACCGTCACCCATTCAGCATCTCTAACGCGCCAATTCTCGCCCATATTTACTTACCATTTACTTAAAACAAAGAAGCATTGGCAAAGCCAGTAGGTCAAACACACATCTTACGACCTCTCAAAACTGTACATTGAACTCCTTCTTCTAATTTTTTATAAACTGCATGTTTATTTTTCCAATAGTTCTCGTTCAGGAAACTCAAGAGCGGAACGTAAAAAGAATAAGTATTTGTCAGAATGTAAAAGGGGAAATCATTTCAAAGACCTACTTTACTTTCCACAAGATTGAGCAGCAATACCAGGGAGCAGATTTATGGGTCCCCAGGAGGTCATGCTGCCTCAGGCACCAGTTGTGTATGTGCAGCAGATGGCCCATCCTCCAGTGCCTTGAAATCTTCTGTCCCACCCTGATGGCATTGATATTAGTGAACTGAGGCAAGTCTGGAGTCATGTGTACCCATATGTGCATGGAGCACATGAATAGTATATTAAATCAAACAGAAGAGTTTGTGCACAGCAGACATGCTGAACCCACATTTGAAAGTGCCTTCATAGGTGATAATCTAAGAAAAGGTGACTTGGTGAAATAAAATATTTGCCTAAGATCACACAAATTGAGACCAGTTTATGGGTCAAGTGCATTACAGTTGGGTTGAGTAGATTATTCAAGCCATCCGACCTGCAGGCCTAGTAACATTTTTATAATTTTTCGAGATCTGTGTGATGTAGTGAGAGCAGTAGAAAGGCTCAAGTCAAACAAAGGCACATCATTTGAGTTTAGTTTATTATTTTTTATCTGCAAAATGTTATGACTGGGTTCAGGCCAACGCTTCATTTAAAACTCCACATTACTGAATTGTTGCAGTGTCTCTGTGTGAGGTGAGCAACCCATTTATGGTGAGAAATAAGATTGTGTACAACTATATTTAATGCTTACCAGTTTATTTTGACCAGCCTAAAAGTGTACAATAATATTACTTCATGATTTATGCAAGCCCCATTTTAATCTAAAGGGCCCTCTGCACCATATAAGGGTTACTTAATTCTCTTCTTGTGTTCTTGCCTACAGCTCATGCACCTCTGCAAGAAAGTGTTTGGGCAGAAGCTTTTTGAGAAGATGATGAAGTTGACGTTTTATGGACAGTTTGTGGCGGGTGAAGACCAGGAGTCCATCAAACCCCTCATACGGAGGAATCGGGCTTTCGGCGTGGGCTCTGTCCTGGATTACAGCGTGGAGGAGGACCTGACACACGAGGAGGCTGAGAAGAAGGAAATAGAGTAAGTTCAGATCAGATACGTAACAAATCCATAGCAGCCTTTGCAATTTTTACTGCATACCTTTTAAATAATAGTTTTAGGTATCTTTGTTGTAATATCCTTAAAACTGGGCAAACAAAAATAACATGCTTAATCTTCTGTATATCTGAATGACAAAGGTTACAAATTCATTCTTTCCTAGGAACGCCTCACCAGGCATCCCAGTTATTTGCTCTATAATGATTTGCTGTATTGTGTAGAAGTTGAGCTTTGATTTATTGTGCAACTATTTAAGGACCATTGAACACTCTGCAGACAAAATAAATTCAGCTTTTGTCAGACTTAAAACTTAGTTACTCACAATGACTGCAACATCAGATGTGGACCCATCAAGATTAACTCACTTCAAACCAATAGACCTTTCTCATCCTCTTGACTTGGCGGTTCTTCCCTGGTCCTCTTGATGGTTAGGCCTCATGGGACATTCTGCCAGCCCTTCCCTCTCCCTGCTGTCATGGCTGTTCATCACAACACCATATACCATAAAGCATTTGGTTAGCCTCTCCACCCTCTCTCGTTACATGCGGTGTCAGACCACATAACTGAAGACATTAACTGAAATGCCTGCCATAGTTGTTATCAAAAATTGGCAGCTGTTAGAAATGGGGTTTCTGGTTGGCTAGGGTAGGCACCTAAGCCAGGCAGAACCCACCCACTCTAGTCAGGGCGAGGGGGTTACACACCCAGGATAGCCCCTGCTACCCCCCTTTGGTAGCTTGGCACGAGTAGTCAGGTCTCACTAGGAGGCAATGTGTAAAGCGATTGCACAACACATGTGACAATAAGTACACCACAAAGGAAACACAACCACAAGTTATATCAAAATAAACTGTATTGCAGAAAACATCATTAGACCAAATATAACATCCGTAATACCCTGTTACCTAGGCAGTTGTCAGAACATTACACAGGCTACTAGTACTCTACAAAAGTAAGTAATAGTCAGGTAAACATATAGGTTGCTGGTATTCTGCAACATAAGCAGTAGTCTTGTTGTCATTATCACTAAAGAAAAAGAAATGCACATCAAATGAAACATTCCTATGTGGCATATATCATAAGATTACCAAAATAAAGGCATATATCAGAAGAACATTACTATAGCACCTCTATCATCAGTAGCCCCCTGTAGTGCACACCTCGTATGACATCCCTGTAACTCAGGAGAACACCGACGTCTTGGGTGGTCCCCTTATACTACAGAGAACATGGTACTCCTGTTCAACTAGTACAGGAAATGCAGGGACTACAGTGGCTCGGCAGGGGTGGGGCCTTTGTTGAGGGTTTCCCTCCCGCCCTGCGGGCTGAGTTAGTGATGCCCCCTCCGGACAGGCATTTCAAACTGGGAGAGGGGTGGAAGGCAAACCCACAACCAAGTTCGGCATGCCCCACCAAACAGGTACCTGGGGAGAGACAGCGGAACGGGTAACCAACGTCTTCTCCTTAGCGATGCGGTCTCTGGGGAGGGACCTCACTGGGGCTTCCTCTGACGTTTGCGGTGTGGCACACAGAGATTGAGTGCCTTTCCCAGCATCTCCACTCCAGAGACCGATCACTCCTTGCAGAGGACCAGTCCGCTCGCACTCACTTTCAGACCAAGGAGCAGAGTCTCACCCTCATTTCAGGCACCGGGCACTGAGTGAGCTCACAGAAATGTTGGTGGCTGTCTCCTCCGTCACTCCGGCCCGGGTCGGGCAGTGTTTGGCCTTATGAGTCAGCCCCGGCTTGTACTCCTGGGCACTTTAGGGGGTGCGCTGTCTCCCAACTCAAACAGCACTCTCCATGCGCTGCAGGTAGATAACCCAAGTAAAGCGCTCCCCTTGTGCTAATTTCAACCAGAGTAAAGCGTTCCTCTCACATGCTAAAAATAATACAACCAGGAGCCAAACCAGTACCCTTCACGCACTGGGTTTCCTGGGGGAACACTGGTGCACACAGGGTCAGGCAGGCCGGAGGCAGAAGAGGCCAGCACCCTTAAGGCAGGTAGGAGTGATTTCCTCCTGGCAGTCCAGCAGTACCCAGGGGAACCCAAGTCAGGGAGCAGCTGGTAGGCAGGGGAACAAGCAGAAAAGCAATCCAGATGAGTCCTTTGTACCATCCAGCAGACACCAGGCAGCAGGGCAACAAACTGAAGAGCAGTCCAGATAAGTCCTTTGGCGCTGTCCAGCAGTCCTTCTGACAGATGTTCAGTCCCAGTTCCAAAAGTGCTCTAAAACATGGGGGAAGACCCCCTGTACGTATACTCATTTTGCCCAACTGTTATAAAAGGGGGGAGAAGAAGTTTCAACCAGTCCTAACTGGTTCTAGGAGTGTCCCGTCTCTCCTCCAGCACAGGCTCTAGGCATCAGTGGAGGGTAAACAAGCCCTTTGTGTGAGGCCAGGGCCCCACCTTTACAAATGTAGGTGTGCCCCGCCTCTCCTTCTGTCAGCCCAGGAAGACCATTCAGTATGCAGATGCACCTCTGACACCTCCAACCCTCCCTGTGTACAGGCTGTCTGAAAGGTATGCACAAAGCCCCAACTGTCACTCTGCCCAGATGTGAATTGGAGTCAACCTGCAAAACACCAGAGTCATAAGCACAGAGAAATGCTCACTTTCTAGCAGTGGCATTTCTATATTGGTAATAAAAAATCCACTTACAGCAGCATTTCTCACTACCATTACAACCATACCAAACATCCCTGTGCTACCCCTCAGATCAGCAGTCGGAGGAGGAGAAGAAAACTACATATACCGCCTGGGGACAGGAGGCTCTCAGTTAATACTTTAGCAAATAGAGATGGTGAGGGGCTATAGGACTGTCTGCAGAAGAATGTGATCGAATGTTCTCCGGGGGCCCTTGAGTCGTCTTGGTTGCAAGAATGTGGTTTAGAGAAGGTTCTGCCACTCTACTGTTACTGACCTTACTACGTTCAGCTTCCTTCGTTACACTCCTTATGGATTGAAGAGGTTTCCATCCACTGCCTGGGCCTTGCAGAGGTTTCCCTCCAAGGCTTGTGCGTTGCAGAGGTTTCCCTCCAAGGCTTGTGCGTTGCAGAGGTTTCCCTCCAAGGCTTGTGCGTTGCAGAGGTTTCCCTCCACGGCCTGTGCCTTGCCGGGGTTTCCCTCCACGGCCTGTGCCTTGCCGGGGTTTCCCTCCGCGGCCTGTGCCTTGACGGGGTTTCCCTCCGCGGCCTCTGCCTTGCCGGGGTTTCCCTCCGCGGCCTCTGCCTTGCCGGGGTTTCCCTCCCGCGGCCTCTGCCTTGCCGGGGTTTCCCTCCCGCGGCCTCTGCCTTGCCGGGGTTTCCCTCCCGCGGCCTCTGCCTTGCCGGGGTTTCCCTCCCGCGGCCTCTGCCTTGCCGGGGTTTCCCTCCCGCGGCCTCTGCCTTGCCGGGGTTTCCCTCCCGCGGCCTCTGCCTTGCCGGGGTTTCCCTCCCGCGGCCTCTGCCTTGCCGGGGTTTCCCTCCCGCGGCCTCTGCCTTGCCGGGGTTTCCCTCCCGCGGCCTCTGCCTTGCCGGGGTTTCCCTCCCGCGGCCTCTGCCTTGCCAGGGTTTCCCTCCCGCGGCCTCTGCCTTGCCGGGGTTTCCCTCCCGCGGCCTCTGCCTTGCCGGGGTTTCCCTCCCGCGGCCTCTGCCTTGCCGGGGTTTCCCTCCACGGCCTGTGCCTTGCCGGGGTTTCCCTCCACGGCCGGTGCCTTGCCGGGGTTTCCCTCCACGGCCGGTGCCTTGCCGGGGTTTCCCTCCCGCGGCCTCTGCCTTGCCGGGGTTTCCCTCCCGCGGCCTCTGCCTTGCCGGGGTTTCCCTCCCGCGGCCTCTGCCTTGCCGGGGTTTCCCTCCACGGCCGGTGCCTTGCCGGGGTTTCCCTCCACGGCCGGTGCCTTGCCGGGGTTTCCCTCCACGGCCGGTGCCTTGCCGGGGTTTCCCTCCACGGCCTGTGCCTTGCCGGGGTTTCCCTCCACTACTTTCCTTAAGTGGATCCATCCTCACATCTTGCCTTGAAGTGGCTTCCTCCACACACCTCGTGTTGCCACAAGAAGCTCACTGACGCAAGCACAGCTGCATCAACAGAGTTTGTGTCCTTGGCAGTAGATGAAACTGGAAGGCTCTACTTTGGACATTGTGAAACCAGTAATGTGTACCTTGTTTGTGCGAAGCGTAGTACACACGCTCAGCACTGACACACCACATTAACCTGTTGTAATAAAGTGTGAATTGAAAACAGCGGAGTGTCCAAAAACGCAACCCCTTTTGTAGTCTGTTCTGAGGCACCCCCCGTGCCCCTGAAGCCTGAGTCGTAGTAGATACCGCTCCCCGCGCCGGAGCTCACCTCCGTGTCTGTGTTGGAATGTAGCGCGGTCAGTGATTTAGCGCAAACTAGTTTGTCCAGTTTGCAAGTTGCTGTCTAAATGTAGTTAATTGCTCTTTAATAGGAATCTCTCTCTCTCTCTCATATTTTGCTATGTGTGGCTCGCATAAGCACTACAGGATGGGGGCAAGAGGCGGTATTCTGGGCTGAGGGGCGGTGGCCGGGTGTTGCTGGTAAGTGTGGTTGGTCGGGGACCGCAGGACACATGAGATCGATAACACATGCTTGTGATTGCTTGGATTCGGTTTCAATAAAGTTGTTTTATTGAAGGGATCTGACGGCAAGCAGCGCTGTTGTACGCAGGTTTTCGGCCGTGTTTGGTTATAGCGCTGCGAAGGACGGCGCGCCTCACACTTCAGATCAGCGGGTCCTTCTTCGCTGCTCCCTGTGCTGGGGCGAGTAGGTGAGACCTGTGAAGTGGGTCTCAGTGGTGCGCTGTGGTTTGTGTCAATTACTCACTGATGCTGCAGCACAGTTACTGCAACGTCACCCGATGGGACCGGCCCCAAGATACAGAACAGGGAACCAGACTGTGGCCATCCTTCACGGGGGAGTGGATACAATCCCTCCCCCCAGGGCGAGCCCTATTTGCTTTCTGTGGACCCGCCGGGGTTCAGGCAGTAAACACATACTGTAGATAATGAGTGCAGGTCCTTCTGCCAACCTTCACTTTTGAAAACATGTAAGGGTTTGTAGAGTCGTATGAATAGCAGCGACTCATTGATGTCAGTCACCGTGTACTGAAGTTCTGTCTCAAGGACAGTGGAGGTCAGTGAGTCACCATCATGGAAAAAAACCCAAGGGATCCGATCCAGGTTTATGGAACCTCCCTGGAAGCAGCGCTTGCTGCCTGTAAATTATTAACAAGTCTGAGCAGGTGGATACACTAGAGTGTGACCGTGCACCCAGGTATTGTGAGATTGGATGTGGTTCTGCTGTCAAAGGGTCCTCGCACTCTGCAGAGAGCTCACAAGTCCTGCCAGTCACTCACCACAGACACCAATTGGCCCTGCTCCTTGTGGGACCTAGTCAGCTGAAACTGGCTTATTGGCAAGCCACACTTTCTGTTCTAGGGTCGGATCTTCACTTTTCCCATCATGGGTATTGGCCTGAAAATCCTGGCATTCCCACTGTTGTTGGGTAAACCAATACCTGCGGTGAAGGTTACCTAGCTTGCAAGCCACCCATACCATGTATGACCCTCGTCCAGAAGTCTTGTACTGTTTACAACAAAAGTAGAGCCCCAGAATGCAACACAGGGTTAGATAAATAAATATATATATTCACTTACAAAACCAAAGTTTATAGGGACGTTATAGTTAGTGTCACATTTTAAATATACAAAACCATAGAACCTCACCTGTTACAATTGGTTATCCTGCTGTTCCAGTCTGCTGTGCACCTCCTGCGGGAGCTGGCATCAGCAGCTCCCTCTCTGTGAGAGCAATGTTTCCTCTGTCTGCCGCAGGGAAAGAAAGTAAACGTCCTTGCAGCGAGGGAGAGTTGTTTGACAGCGTTTGTTCTAACTTGGCGGCAAGTCGGGGTTGGGCACCCCTGGGATACAGCAGGAGCCAGCCCTGGGGGTTGTGGTCCTTATGGCCATCTACGGCTTCTCAAGGGGGGCTGTGCAGCCCCCCTCCAACTTAAATACCCTCGGGAGGTGGTGGTCACCTTGGCCTGAGTCCGCAACTGACCCCCTTTCTAGTTTAAAATTAGCTGTGGGAGGTCGCGGTCTGCAAGGGCGGGGGTAGCCCCCTGTATTACATTTACTTTAACGCCCTGGGGAGGTGGTGATCCCCGGGGCTTTGGCAGGCCAGGTACCCCTCGGGGCCTGACCCACCCACGGCTGAATTTAAAAAAGTGAGGGAGCTTGCTCTTGTCTTTTTTTTTTTTTATCCTTCTTTTTTTGTTGATTTTCAGCAGATTCGTCCCATCCCCTGCCGAAAATTCAAAAACCTGCTGTTCCCCTCAGAGGTTGGAGGGGTGGGGTCCCGGAGTTAAGGAGTCAGGTTGTCCCTACCCTGCCCCCTTTTTCTTTATTTTATTAGTTTTTT
Organism: Pleurodeles waltl; assembly: GCF_031143425.1. Taxonomy (NCBI): domain Eukaryota; kingdom Metazoa; phylum Chordata; class Amphibia; order Caudata; family Salamandridae; genus Pleurodeles; species Pleurodeles waltl. The sequence continues at coordinate 13,514,734 of NC_090446.1, forward strand.
CTGGGACCGGCTGAAGCCTCTCTCGGACCTGCACATTTTTCTGAACTCTTCCAGCTGCTGCTCTTGGACGCTCGATGCTGGCTCTTCGGCGCCGTCTCTTCACTCTTGTCCCGTGCCCGCCCCCGCTCAGGGAGCTCCGTGCTCGGCGCTCTCGCCCCTCGCGCTGTCCGTGCACTGAAGGCGCGCTGCGGGGCGCGAGGAGCTGCGCGCGCTGCCGGGCGCGAGGAGCTGCGCGCGCTGCCGGGCGCGCGCTGCCGGGGGAGGCCCGCCTGTGAGCAGCAGGCACCCGCTGAGGAGGAGGGCGCGCGGGCTCCGCGGCTGGCCCAGGTGCACAGATGTCTTTTTACTCCTCGTTTAGGAGTCGGACACAGTTTTTCCCGTTAAGTGTAAGAGCGTGAATGTGGCTGGTAGAGGCTCCTGGAAATGTCACTGTTTAGTCTCTGTTCCGGTAGGACCCGCTCCACTTAAAGCTTTGTCTAAGAGAGGTTTTGAGACCTCGGTTTTTTTTAAGTTTAATTGTTTTATTTAAATTTCCCCAAGTGAGTAGAGTAAACTGATTCCATCGATGGCATCAAACATTCTGTACCTTTCATTATCTAGTTAATAGCGGAATGAAGAAGTCGGAGTCTTGGGTTCTTGAGATCCGTGCCGTAAGACGCACAACGCAGCACATTGTTGTCCCTCTGTTTCTGTGAGTCACAGCGTCGGATCTCAGCGCCGTGTGATCTTGTGCACACCGAGCCCCGGCCGGTGACGTGTGTTTGGATCACGCCGACGCTCCCGCCCCCGAGAGAGGATTGGCCGCCTGAGGGGGCGGCGCCCCGCGAGCCCTCGGCCGGCGCGCGCCGTGTTGTTGTCAGTGACTGGGGCACGCGCTGATCCATGTGACGTAGGTGTCTCTTGTCTCACGCGCCCTGCGGAGACCCGGGGATTGCGTCACAGCCCCTGGGCGCGTGCTGGGGCCACGGGCCCTGCAAACCAACCCCCCCCCCCCCCCCCGGACACGGGGGTCACTGGCCCGGCATCCCTTGAGCCATCGGCGGGGTCCCGGCCCCTGCAAACCAACCCCCCCCCCCCCCCCCGGACACGGGGGTCACTGGCCCGGCATCCCTTGAGCCATCGGCGGGGTCCCGGCCCCGCACATACCTGCCGCTCGTGTAAAGCGCTCCAGGGCCCGCGGGTCGAGTTGGCGCTATATAAAACTGGAAAAAAAATCGATAGTGTCACCCTGGTAAAGAAGGGCAGAAAGGAAAGACACCTTTTAGGTGTAATCCGGCCCAGAGCGCCCCCCCCCCCCCCTCTTCCTCCCCCAAAAGAGGGGGTGAGTTAATTCATATATCTAAAACGGGAAGTGACGTCACACCGTCTTACCACATCCTGACAAAATACGAAGCACAACCTACAAGCAAGTTAACGTAACGCCCACAGAAATGCGATATGAAAGTTTAGTTTAACTTTTCATAGAGTACATGCATGTAGCATTTCCACTCGCGAACTACTAATTAAGCAATGACCCCAGCAGGCATTAAACAGAAAGAGGTGTGGCACTTGTTATACATGTCCCTAGGGGACGTTGTGGTGGGCCACTGTCCCTACACTATTACACTGTAGATTTGTACACTTAAAAGGCATTTAATCATTCAGTCAGGGGAAATTCAACGCTAACTCTCAATAAACCCCACATTTGTTTTTACTCCTACCCTTGGTAACCTTGAATAAAAGGGAATCCCCTCGGGGTATACCCTCTGTATTTTTAGCTGTTTCTTTCTTTCCTGGATATCTGCTTTATCCAGACACACACTTTACATAGTGTTGGAAATGGCCTTTCTGCAGGGTTACCCCCAAACTTTTTGCCTTCCTCCTTCTCTTTTTCTGACCTCATTTTTGCTGCCTTTAGGACTCTGCACACTTTACCCCTGATAATCAGTGCTGAACTGCATATGCTCTCTCCTTAAAACATGGGGACATTGCCTCATACCCAATTGGCTTAATTAATTTACTTATAAGTCCTTAGTCAAGTGCACTACATGTGCTCAGGGCCTACAGATTAAATGCTACTAGTGGGCATGCAGCACTGGTTATGCCACCCACATAAGTAGCCCCTTAACCATCTCTAAGGCCTGCCATTTCAAGGCCTGTGTGTGCAGTTTCACTGCCACTTCAACCTGGCATTTATAAGTACTTGCCAAGCCTGCAAATCCCCCTTTTCTACACATAAGTCACCCCTAAGGTAGGCCCTAGGTAGCCCATAGGGCAGGGTGCTACATAGGTAAAAGGCAGGACATAAACGTGTGTTCTGTATGTCCTGGTAGTGTAAAACTCCTAAATTCGTTTTACACTGCTGTGAGGCCTGCTTCTTTCATAGGATAGCATTAGGGCTGCCCTCATATACTTTTTGAGTGCTAGATCCTGATCTAAAAGGAGTAGCCACATCATATTTAGTATGGCCAGAATGGTTATACAAAATCCTGCTTAATGTTGAAGTTGAAACTTCTATTACTATTTTAGAAATGCTACTTTTAGAAAGTGAGTATTTCTCTACACTTAAATCCTTCTGTGCCTTACAATCCACGTCTGGCTAGGTTTAGTTGACAGCTCCCTTGTGCATTCACTCAGACTACCCCAAACATAGGATACCCAGTCTCACTTGTATACATCTGCATTTTGAATGGATTTTCTTGGGCTGGGAGGGTGGAGGGCCTGACACTTGCATGTCATAGAACAGTAGCCTGCCCTCACACAAAGGACTGCCATACCCCCTACTGGGACCCTGTCAGATAGGATGGAACTGAAAGGGGACCTTGTGCACTTCTAAGCCACTCTTTGAAGTCTCCCCCACTTCAAAGGCACATTTGCGTATTTAAACAGGGCCTCTGCCCCTACCAACTCAGACACTTCTTGGCAAGACACTCTTGTCACAGACTGTTCCTGAGAAGAGAACCTGAAACAGAACCTGTAACCTGCCAAAAGAACTGCCTTGCTGCCCAAAGGACTCCCCTGACTGCTTTCTGTGAAGGACTACTGTCTTGCTGTTGCTCTGCTGCCTTGCTGCTCTCTGGCTGTGCTGAGAAGTGCTCTCCAAGGGCTTGGATAGAGCTTGCCTCCTGTTCCCTGAAGTCTCAGGACCAAAAAGACTTCATTTCTGCAAGAAGAACTCCCTGTGCGGCGGAAATCAACGCATATCCGGCAGAAAACTACGCACAGTCTGCATCGCAGTGAAAAATTCACTGCATGCCGAACCGGAATGACGCAGCCCGACTTTGCAAGGGGAAGATCGACGTTGTGCCAGCATAGCAACCTGAAATTCAACGCATGGCCCACTGGATCGACGCAGAGCCGGAACGACGCAGCCCGACTTCCTGAGAGGAATCAACGCAGCGCCTGCCGTGCAGTATAATTTTCCACGCAACGCCCACCGGATCGGCGCAGCCCATGTGACTTCGTCCTGCCAGCGTCGTATTTCAATGCATCGTCCCCCGGGCGTCCGAAAACCCTGCAGCCCGAAGAGGATCCAAGACCGAGCGCCGGAAATTGACGCAAAGCCTTCCCTGCGTGGAAAATAAACAACGCATCACTGTATGTGGCACGAGAACTCGACGCACACCTCCCTGTTTTCCACGCATCTCCCCATCTGCGGTTCGTTGCGTAGATTTTGAACCCAAACCAGGTACTTTCTGCTTGCAAGAGGCATTTGTTGCTTTTAAGAGACTAAAGACGCTTTATATCATTTTTACAGTGTTATTCCAAAATATACTTATTGCATTCTAATCGTTTTGACCTGCATCTTATTAGATACATGTTATATATTTTTCTACACACTGTGGGATGTATTTTTGTGGTGTTCTACTGTGTTATTACATGTTTTATTGCACAAATAATTTACACATTGCCTTCTAAGTTAAGCCTGAGTGCTTAGTGCCAAGCTACCAGAGGGTGGGCACAGGATAATTTGGATTGTGCCTGGACACAGGGTAACCTGACTGCCAATCAAAGACCCCATTTCTAACACATAGGAACTGTCAAATCTGGTAGAGTCTGACCTGGTGGTATCATCCTACCAGGGTGTGCATAGGTACAGATCAATAAAACATGTCACGATCTAGTGGCTGAGGTGTCTAATCCAAACCTCTTTCTATGACTAATTTAGACTTTTTAAGTGGTTTCTCACCCGTTTTCTTAGTCCCTGCCAGCTTAGTTGCCCTTTTGTGTTCCTTCTGGCCAGCCCTAAGGTGCAGTTGTTAGTAGCCTTAAAAAAGAGCTTACAACCTGTAGTATTATGGTCAGTGGGGTGCATCCCACAATGGATCCCATGCCACTCCTGCTCAGAAGACCACTAACAACCCTGAACTGCTCCACTCCAGTGCACCCTGATCAACTTCCACTCCCTCTGCAAACACACCACGGAAATCTGGGACACCATCACCTACCTCTTCCCTGACGTGGCCTTCATCACCAAAATATGGCTCAACCCCTCCCCAAAACCCAACATCACCACTCCCACTCCCCAAGAATACAAGCTGATACACCATGACCGCTCCAACAAACACAGCTTCGGAATCACTATCCATTTCAAAGAAACCACCCAATGCACCTCCACCGATGACCCTACGCCTCTCATGGAACACCTCAGCTTCTCGCCTGCAGATCACTGGGGCCCCTACCAGTGATGCGATCCCCATTATAATCGCCACCCTAGCCATTGACTCCCACCACTGCGTTCTCGTCGACCTCAATTTCCACGTGAACGACACCAACTCCACCCCCCCCCCTAAAAAAACCTGAATATTGGCCTCATTCAAGTGGTCACCAAGCCCTTATCACCACACAGCTCCAAACTTCAGCAGTCCTTGATTATGCTGTCCAGAACTTCACCGCCTATATTTCCAAGTGCGCCATCAAAGTCGCCCCACTGAAACCAGCAAAAGCCCACAAAACAAGCCATCCGGCACACCATAGAGTTCAGCTCCACCAAGGGCAACTGCTAGAGACTCAAACTGTTTGCATGTCACCAAGGACCCTTCTGTAAGAGCCGCCCACAAAACAGCCCTCCGCAACGACCTCCTGTGCATTACCATTCACATCGATTCCGCATCCAACCACACAAGGGAACTTCGGAATAGTGAAGGAATTCTCAAACCTGACTGCCACAGAGAATATCATCCACCCCTCACAAGAGCTCTGCGACATCTTCTCTGACTACTTCCACAGCAAGATTGCCACCCTCTACAACTTCAAACCCCTCCCCACCAACCACAGCTTCGACAACCTCAACCAACCAGCGAACACCAGCCATACGATCACCACCTGCCCCCCACCATTTCTACAGACTTGGAAACTTCTGTGTCAGCACTGAACTCACCAGTATCCTCAATACCTCCATCTCCACAGCAACTTTTCTGGACCATGGAAATATGCACAGGTCAGACCTCTCCTTAAGAAACCTACATTGCTGCCAAGTCCTGGAACAACCTCCCCATCCACCTCTGAATGGCACCCTCCCTAACGGACTTCAGAAAGAAGCTCAAGACCTGGCTTTTCGACGGAGACAACGTCTCGATACCCTCAGAGGTGACAGAGCTGCACTATACAAATGCTGTTTGATTTGGTTTGAGTGGTTGCCCAGAGTGCGTTGTGACATATTGTGTATAGTGTGCAGTGTGATATGACGTGTTAATGTGTCTAAAGTGCACTGCTGTGTGACTCGTGTAGGAAAGTAGCCTCTTTTTGGCATGGTTACTCACACTTTTTGCCTGCTGTCTGTGTGTTTTCACTGTGTTCACTGGGGTCCTGCTAATCAGGAGCCCAGTGAATGTGCTCTCTTCCTCTAAATTCGGTTGCTTAGTACTTTACTCACCCCACAATTGGCATGCTGGTGCCCCCATGTAAGTCCCTCGTATATGGTACTTGGGTACCCTGGGCATTGCGGCATCAGGGGATTCCCATGGGCTGCAGCATGTATTATGCCACTCATGGGAGCCTTGCAAAATCTGCCGTTGCAGCCTGCGTGAAACGGTGCATGCACCCTTTCGTTACAAGTCACTGCACCATGTCACTGTAAGTCACCCCTATGGCAGACCAAGCTGCACAAGGAAGATCCAGTCTTCTCCGAGCTTCCGTATGATGTTCTTCTGCGCACAGTCTGTGGACAGATACACATGCCTTGTTAGTTATAGGCAGACAAAGCAAGTTGTGGCCAACTCTAACCCCCCATTCTCATTTTCAGTGTCACTGTCGCAACTTCATGGTTGTGTACATTCCTGAAGCATAAGTCTGCAGCTAGGGCTATCAGTTCTGGAAGCTGCCTTTGAAATGTGTGGCCTGTTGTTACCTGCAGCATCAAGCCAAACTCCAGCCTTGCAGCACAGCAATGAATACTGAATCCAGCTCTACACATCACTGTGGAGTACTGTAATCAAACCAAAAGACTGTCTCTAGAGTATTGTGCTCACATCTATTTCTCACTCCACAGTGTATGTAGAACATTTCTCATCAATGCACAAATAAGTGACCGCAGTTACAGTTGTCGTTGCACTTCTCACCACCAGAGGACAGAGCACAACCTGTCTTTAATTACAGAAGATGACAAATGCCCTGTGTGTGCAGCTCTGTCTCATCAATAGATGGCACTGCGGGACATCTCTTTCACTACAAAAGATGACAAATGACCTCTGCATGCAGTTCTCTGTCTCATCAATAGATGGCACTGAAGGACATCTCTCACTGAATGGGAAGCTGAGAGACCCTCGTCTTAGGTGCACTGTTGCTTATCACCACCAGGAGGCAGAGCGACATCTTTCATTACAAGAGATGACAAATGCCTATGCGTACAGTTCTCCGTTTTATCATTAGGTGGCGCTGCAGGACATGTCTTTCGCTACAGAAGATGACAAATGCCCTGTGTGTGCAGATCTCCATCTTGTCATTAGGTGGCACTGCAGGACATCTTGTTCACTGCATAGGTGCACTGCTCCTTATCACCACCAGGGGGCAGAGCACGAGCTGTCTTTCATTATATAGGAAGCTGGCTCTATATAGTGCACTAAAATGAAGTACATTGTGCAAAGAGTCCATTGGATCCCCAACTGGTTTGAGAGGCAAAAGTAGATAGGACTAATCTTTTATTTTGTGGTATTGTGGGCGAGCAGTCAGGCTTATCAAGGAGACGTTTTAGGCATCTGTTGTACTCACAGAGGCAATAAATAAGACACACTCAATGAATAAATCCAAGACCAATTTAGAAAAATAACATTTGCTTTTATATATGCTTTGAACCATAGAACTTCGTTATAAGGTAAGCAGTTTTTAAAAGATAAATACTTTGCAGTTTCAAAAATCAACACAGTGCAATTTCTCAGCTCAGCAATGTTAACCCAGCGGAGGAAAATAAGAATGCAGTTTTGCAGGTAAAGACACACCTTACAAATCCAGTCTTTGAGATTTTAGGTCATCACCAGGCAAGGTTCAAATCATTACAAAGAGTGCACAGACAGTGGCACGGGCAGCCAGGTGCAGAGTGCCAGCACAGCATCAGGGATCCAATGTTAACCAATAGAGACTGGGGGGGGTCATTGAAGATGCGCTGCTCCCAGGTGAGTAAAGTGGTGTCCGGGGTGGATCTCCCGGGCTTGAGGTAATCACGGGGGGGAGTCTCAAGGCAGCACCAAACTTGCACCCTCAGCAGCACAGGGTGGCGGGGTGCAGAGTGCCAATACAGCTTTGAGCACCCGGTGCAAGTCAGTGGGGGAGATCAGTTTTGGAAAAAGGCTGCAGGCTCGGGCCAGAAGACTGAACGAAAAAAAAACAGCTGCCCAGGTAACTTCTGATGCTAGGGTACGTAGGGACGCAGACTGTCCAGCTCCCCAAGGCCCAGGGGCTCTGGTGCATAGGTGTACTTTGGAATCTGGAACAGGTTACCGGGCCGGTCGAGGTCAGGGGGAATCTTCAATTTGAGGCAACAGGCTTTGAGGCTGAGTTGAGCAGGTGTCAGCCCACAGTGGACTCGGACTAAGAATCACTGGGGAATCTTTGCAGGGCCGGTAGGCTACTTGCCCTAAGGCTGTGAGGATTGGGTGCAGAGGTGGGTCCGGAAGAGGTTTTGCGGTTCTTCAGGGCAGAGTTCTTTTTCTTTTATAGTTGTTTCCTTCTTGAACAGCTCCACTCTTCTCTGGAGCTCTTGATCTATGTCGAAGGCAGGCAGTCCTCCCAAAGCTTTGGAGGTCGCTGGGCTGCAGGATGGGTCATCTTTTGGCACAGGATCGTTGGAAGCTACAGACAGGCTGGTAGGGCTGGGGCCAAGTCAGTTTGTGTCTGCAGTCTTCTCTGCTGATGTGACTCTGTAGCATTCAGCTCTTCTTACGTCGTCAGGAATCTGAATTCTAGTTGTGCTGCATAACTCCTCAATAGGTGGTGCAACTACCAAGGCTTGTTGGCATCTTCTCCAAGGGACCTTCAGGCTCTGTTTAGCCACAGCCCCCAGCACTCTTCCCTGCGAAGCACAGCCCTCTGCGTGCTGCTCCTGCGACGTGGGACTCCTTGCACAGGTGTGCTATGTGGGCCCCCACCGCAACTCCTCTGCTTGCTGTGTGTCGCCTCTGGGAGTTGCCTCCTCTTCCTTTGACTCTCCTCACTGCTGAGGATCTCTTGGGACTCCCCTCCGTGGGTTGAGTCCCCCTGGACCTTGCTGGTCCTAAGTAGCTCTGCATTTCTTCTTCCATGACATTTGCCTTTGCTAAGGCTTGTTGGTGTTTTTTCCACACCACTGACCGACTGCAATCCTACTTCCAGTGTGGGATGTTGACTGCATTACTTCAGGAAGTCTTCAGCTGCTTCGGTGCTGCACTGCTGACTGTCTTCCTTCACCGTGGACCTGGTCCTGCATCCGCCGATGGGTGGGGAGTGGCTCCTGCCATGACCGGACACTCCAATGTGAACTGGACGTGGTCCCCTTCCTTTAAAGGTCTTCCTCTTCCAGGATCCACCTTTGGTTTATTGCAGTCTTGTCTGGATCTTGCATTATTCTCTTCTGAAGTCCTTTTGATGTGTTTGGGGAAAACCAGATACTTACCTCCTTTCTCCTGGTGGCTGGAAGGCACTCTGGTACTTAACTTGTGGGTTTCCTACTTCCCCAGGCTCCCTTCTACTGATTCCACTTCCTTGGGTGGGGGCCCAACTTTTGAATTCTACTTACTTAGAATATGGTTTGAGCCCCGCCCCCCGTGCCTTCAGTATTGTCTATCACTTTCACTGTTTTCTATTGATTTTATTTTAATCACTGACTCCTAATGTGTACATAATAGTGTGTTTACTTACCTCCAGTTGGGGTATTGCCTGTACAGTATTTTGGTATTTGTGTTACCATAATAACTTACCTTTATTTTTGTAACAGTGTGTGGTTCTTTTGTGTGCGAGTGCTGTGGCTACGGTGGTATTCCTTAAGCTTTGCCTGCAGATAAGTCCTGGCTGCTCATTCACAGCTAGCTCTAGAGAGCCCGGCTTCTAGACACTGCCTACACCTCACTAATAGGGGACACCTGGACCTGGTATAAGGTAATAACACTATAGGTGCTCCCCACACACCGAGCCAGCTTCCTACAACGCATTGGTGTGTGTAGAGTGCAATGCAGTGTGACGTTTTAGTGTCTGTAGAGTGCTGTGCAGTGTGATGCTTTAATGTCTGGAGTGCAGTGCGCAGTGACACGTTAGATCCAGGGTGCACTGCAGTTAGACATGTTGGTGTCTCTAGAGCGGTGTGATGCGATAATGTCTCTACAGCGCAGTGCTGTGTGACACGGTGTCTATAGAGTGCAGTGTGTTGTGACGTGTTGGCGTCTCTAGAGCGCAGTGTAGTGACATATTAGAGACACTGTAGCACACAGGACACTTCACACTGTAGCACACAGGACACTTCACACTGTAGCACAAATCTCAAACCGAGGGTTCAGTGCATTGTGACATATTAGTGTGTGGAGTGCAGTGCGGTGTGACGTAGGGGGTTAATGCCAGGACTTAGGCAGGACACTTAACACTAACACACCCCACAAACTCTAGAGGTCAGTGCAGTGTGACACTTTAGTGTGCAGGGTGCAGTGTGACCAGTTAGTACTCCTACAGTGCGGTGTGTGTGTCCCTAAAGTGCACACCAGTGTGATGCTCTACTGTCCCTTCCTTGTGGTGCGTTAATACCAGGACTCACCCAGTACACATCACACTAGCACGAAGCACAAGCTGAGATCACCCTTTCTTATGGAGCCACCTTTTGTACCCATGTGGTCTCTAACATCTGTGGGTGCACAGTGGCCCCGGTCCCAGCCCCGCCCACTCCTCCACTGCAGCCACCAGCACGTGTGGTCACTCGTGGCCCTGTGATCTGTAGCATCTATTGGTGCACAGTGGCCCTGGTCCCAGCCTTGCACCCTCCTCCACTGCAGCCACCAGCACATGTGGTCACTCGTGGCCCTGTGATCTGTAGCATCTATTGGTGCACAGTGGCCCCGATCCCAGCCTTGCACCCTCCTCCACTGCAGCAAGCAGCACGTGTGGTCACCTGTGGTTGTACTCTGGTTACCCTGGCGGCGAGGGCTAAAGGTCCTTCCAGCCAGACACACTCGTGGGTCAGACTGTGGGTGTCGCAACATCGCAGTGTGTAGCACTCCAGTCCCTCTTCATTGGTGCAGACGGGTGCGCCTCCTGCCTGCCCAGTGCCACTCTGGGCGCTGTAGTGAACCCGGTAAACAAGTGAAGCCGTCACGTGCGTCCCTGGCCCGGAGCACGGGGCAGGCCCCAGCTCAGCGGCACTCTAGGCGCTGTAGTGAAGCCGTCACGTGCGTCCCTGGCCAGGAGCACAGGGCAGGCCACAGCTCAGCGGCACTCTAGGCGCTGTAGTGAAGCCGTCACGGTGCGTCCCTGGCCAGGAGCACAGGGCAGGCCACAGCTCAGCGGCACTCTAGGCGCTGTAGTGAAGCCGTCACTGCGTCCCTGGCCAGGAGCACAGGGTAGGCCACAGCTCAGCGGCACTCTAGGCGCTGTAGTGAAGCCGTCACGGTGCGTCCCTGGCCAGGAGCACAGGGCAGGCCACAGCTCAGCGGCACTCTAGGCGCTGTAGTGAAGCCGTCACTTGCGTCCCTGGCCCGGAGCACAGGCAGGCCCCAGCTCAGCGGCACTCTAGGCGCTGTAGTGAAGCCGTCACGTGCGTCCCTGGCCCGGAGCACAGGCAGGCCACACTGCAGCAGATCCGGATTCCTCAGCAGACACTCCCCTGCCTGCTGCTGCCGCCTGGGCCCCGCCCGCGGTGCTGCTGGTTTGTTTCCAGATCTGTCACAGTAAATAACCTCTCTCCCGCTTGCTTGGGGTGTCTCTGCGTCCTGGCGCCTTCTCCCGCCGCTGCTGGTGCAGGTGCCAGTGAGGCGCTGTGACCCTCCCATCCGTCCTCCCACACCCCGGGGTGTGTCCCATCCTCCCTCACCCCGGGGTGTGTCCCATCCGTCCTCCCTCACCCCGGGGTGTGTCCCATCCGTCCTCCCTCACCCCGGGGTGTGTCCCATCCTCCCTTACCACGGGGTGTATCCCATCCGTCCTCCCTCACCCCGGGGTGTGTCCCATCCTCCCTCACCCCGGGGTGTGTCCCATCCGTCCTCCCTCACCCTGGGGTGTGTCCCATTCTCCCTTACCCCGGGGTGTGTCCCATCCGTCCTCCCACACCCCGGGGTGTGTCCCATCCTCCCTTACCCCGGGGTGTGTCCCATCCGTCCTCCCTCACCCCGGGGTGTGTCCCATCCTCCCTCACCCCGGGGTGTGTCCCATCCGTCCCGGGTGTGTCCCATCCGTCCTCCCACACCCCGAGGTGTGTCCCATCCGTCCTCCCTCACCCCGAGGTGTGTCCCATCCGTCCTCCCTCACCCCGAGGTGTGTCCCATCCGTCCTCCCACACCCCGGGGTGTGTCCCATCCTCCCTCACCCCGAGGTGTGTCCCATCCGTCCTCCCACACCCCGGGGTGTGTCCCATCCTCCCTCACCCCGGGGTGTGTCCCATCCTCCCAGTCGCTCCGAAGGATGCCCAGCTGCACCCGGGACAGGGTGGGCCCCTTCTGAAGTCCCGGCCCCTGCCCCTCCGAGGGCCCCGCGGGGTGCCAGTGAGGCGCTGTGACCCTCCCCATCCGTCCCCCCTCACCCCGGGGTGTGTCCCATCCGTCCCGGGTGTGTCCCATCCGTCCTCCCACACCCCGGGGTGTGTCCCATCCTCCCAGGCGCACCCGGCACAGGGTGGGCCCCTTCTGAAGTCCCGGCCCCTCTGCCCCTCAGAGGGCCCCGCGGGGTGCCAGGTGCCCCGCGGGTCGGTCCTCGTTACTTGTAATCCTTTCTCCCAGTTCACTGGCATTGAGACCTGGCGGTGACACGGGAAGGGGAAGACCTGTTGGCTTTGTCAACCCTTGTCCTCTTGGGGCCGCCTCTGATCCTGCGCCCTGACCCCGGTCACCCCCGGGCACGGGTGTCACCCTTGCAGTGGACGAGGCCCGTGGGAACCGCACCGGGCACATTCCGCGCCTTTCACCGGCCGGGCATGAACTGTGCAAGTACACGATGTTCTCTGGTGGTGGTGTTGGGGCGGGGGGGGGGGGGTTGTGTGTGTGTATCTTTTTTTTTTTTCTTTTTCCAATTCCTAGTCATTTTACTGCCTTTATCGTGGACGAGGATGTGAGCCCTGGCATCTGTTGCGGTGCCAGGGAGCGCACACGGGTGCCAAGAACACTCCGTTCACTTTGGCCTGTGCCCATGTCCTGCGGGGCCCGGCCTCCTCCTCTGCCACACAACCCGCAGCTCACAGCGAACACTCTTACTTCCTGCCCACCCTCCACTGCTTATCGCAGAGCTGACGTGCCCCCCACACCCCCGCAGGCAGAGCATGGTGCAGGCATTTCAACGTTGCCCTCCAGGCTGATATTAACACGGATATTATTGGGGCAGTGGGCCCCTCCTGCCCCCGAGAGGCCCTCCTTGGCCCGGCAGTCGGGTGCCCCCCCCCCCCCCCCACTGTGCAGGACCCCCCTGCTCATCGGCTGTAGGGGCTTCAGAGTTCGCCCCTTGAGCCCCATCACCCAGTTTCCGCTCATTCACACAGCCCAGCTGCTGCCCTCTCCTAGGATGTGTGTGGGCGCCGCAGGACCCTTGTTAAGCCAGTAGCTCGGCTCCTCCTTTTATTCTTCTGGTTCTGGGGGGATAAAAGGCGTGTGCGGAGTCTTTGGGGGGGGTGATCTAGTTGTTGATTGTAGCAACTGGTATAAACGGTCCAATCAGGAGCCTGCTAGAGCAGTGTTGTCCAACCTTTTTATCGCCGCGGACTGGTAAATGTTTGTTAATTTTTCCGTGGCCCACATGGGAGGGCGCAATGCTCTGCGCCTCGGCCGCCCGCCACAGTGAAATGAAGTTGAAGTTCCTCGGGCGGCCCTGTGCCGATTGATCCACGGACCGGCACCGGTCCGCGGCCCGGGGGTTGGGGATCACCAACTAAATATATGAATTCAGAAGCCGGCAATTCACCAGGACACGTTTATTCTGGACTCTCCCACCAATGGTTTTTAATATACTTTGATCAGAAAGAAAATCAGCTGTTCTCGCGTTTAATTTACTGGTTTCCTTCTTTCTTACTCTCTTTCGGTCTTTCTGTCTGTCTTTCTTTCCAGAACAATGTGTGTTTTTTTTTTTTTTTTTTTTTGTTTTTTTAAGTCTATTTTAGCCAAGTCCTTTGACATAGTGACTCGTAGGTGTTTTCAGCCACACTTCAGCCATGTGTTTGTGATTGTGTCGTTCACATTTTTCTCCAGCACGCATCAACGGGCAATGCGTCATCCCGCTTCAGCCATTGGCTAACTTCACTCTGAGTCACGTCATGCTGTCCCTTCACTATGACCACAGTCATGCACATAGTAGTTCCTTCAATGCCAGGGAGTATTCCGGTAATGTATTCTTTTTTTTGTTGTTGTTTTTTTTAGACCAAAGGGAACATTTCTGGCTTTAGTTAATAATTTTTTTAATTTTTTTTTTTATTGACAAACACCCAGCATATTCCTAAATGTTTTGCGAAAGCCATGACAAAACGAGAATTATCAAAAGACTGGAGGTCAAACCAGACTAATTGGCTTTGCCAGTGCTTGTTTCTTTTCATTCAGCCTTCTACCTCTGTCACTCATGGTTTTCTTCCCCTAAACATCCCCAGCCCGCTGTACTACATATTGCTGCCACATCCCTCCCTTCAAGTTCTCCTTTTCTTTCCCCACCTCTTCCCCCTTCTTTTTTTTTTTTTTAATTGTATTTTTTACATTCTGTGGGCGTCAAGCCTTCACTTGCTCTCACCCACTCATGGTTGCTTCTTCCCGCTGCTTCCACCCCACTCCTCCGTTAGTCCCTGAATTCCATGTGTCCATTAACATTTTTTTTCATTTAATTACATTTTTTGGAGTGGAGGGCCCAGCGGCTGCCATTTCCTGCCAGTTCATTCCACAGTGTAAAAAGCAAATTTGTACAACTAAAATTAATATTTTTTAATTTTGTTTATTCTTAAGGTGTCTGCCATCTTGGCTTGGTAAATGAATCATGGAAAAAAAAAAAAAAGGCACACGTCATTTTCGAAGTGCATGCATGGGATGTGATGTGTGCATACGTTATTCTGGATGTGTGCGCTTAGAGAATAACGTGGCTAAATCATTGTGTCTGTGTTTTTTTTTTTTTTTACTGATGCTACACAGTCACTGTGTAAATGAGGTTCAGTGGGTGTTTCCACTGAAAACGTATTTTTTGAGTTGCTTATAACTTGTGACACCATGGAAGGATTAGCATGGAGTTTGTTAATCTACTTCATCGGTCAGCTAAGTTTCAGCATGCTATGTTTCGCAAAGATCTGTCTACAAGACCAAAAATAACAGGGATGGTAAAAATTAAAACCGTGGTTTCTCCCTTTTAGCCCCCAGAAGAAATTATGTTGATAGATATAGTGAAAACTACTAGATGTTTTTCAAAACTTGCCATCTCTGTACAACTTTTCTCAGAAAGTCTGCTTTTTCTTTTTTGGTTTGATGTAAATTTGTTCAGTAATTGTTGAGTTATTAGCATTTTAAAAAGATGCCTAGTGGGATTTAAACAGTTAACTGTTCTGTGCATCTGTCCTTTTAACTCGTGTCACGAATTGTAAATCATGTCAATCACATTTTGAATTTTTTATAAACTGTTATTGGCTTGATTAGGCCTAGAAACAATGTTTACTGCTATTTTGAAACTTGCAAGTCAATTCTGGTGGGGCCAACTGCAAAGGTTTCCTGCCCCAAGTCAGTGTTTAGGGGTACCCAGACACTGTAAGGTACAAGCCACTCCTGGAAAAATCGCTGAAAGCTGCATGCGAGTCAGGGACAACTTGTTAGGGGTCACTGGTGCCCATTTTAGATACTGGACAAGAGCAACATTTTGTGTCCGCCCAGCAAGTCGCTTTTGATTTGTGAGTGTTGAGCAATATAAAAAGCATGTACAAGAAAAGCCAAACATTAAAAGTAGGGTCTGCCTTGCATGGAAGGGAGAGAGGAGCGGGCCTGAACAGGGGGCGTTCAGAGCCCAGGGTGGGTGGGTCGGAGGGCTGGCCCTAGGCCAGACCCTGCAGCTTACCCCCGCCGCACAGGGCCAGTTCTTGGTCCATTTAATGGGTCCTTCCTTGTCAGCTCTTGCATCTTTCTAACTACTTTTATGTTGACTTGCACAATTAGGATTGGGTTGTGATGGAGTGTAAGAAGTTTGATCACATCACCTAGTTTGATTTCATCGCTTTTGCTATCTCTTCAGTTCCATATTCAGTTGAAGATGGATTGTATTTCTTTTTCAGGCGCTTTTTCTTAGTCAGTGTGTCTGGACTAGAAGTTGTATGTAATGCGACACATTTTTGCACAGGTCCCTGCTACTCTTTGCGTATGGACCCTCAATAAATATGTCAAAGAAATAACAATGATTCAATTATAATGTTGGTGTGTGTGTGTTTTTTATTTTTTTTAAAAAAAAATTTAAACTTTATTTTCCAACTTAAAAATAAAATAAAAAGCATAAACCACTGTTGGGATGGTTGTCTCTTCAACAAGCGTTCAGGTCTGTTGCAGAGTCGATGGGGGAGGGTTAAAATTTACACTCCAGAGCGGAATGTTGTTTTATTCAGGACACTACAATTTCCCTTTGTACGGTGTGAAAGTTGTTTCCCCTCTTTATTTGATTGAGTACTGTTGCTCTTCAGCCTTGATTTAATTAGAATAGAACTGCTTACTTAAGTTCTCATTTTCTTTGTTTTTTAATTTCTTGCTCAGGTCGTGCACTTCAGAAGCGGAAAGAGAAGGTATGTCGAAAGGGCGCCTCTTCCTGTTTGTGTGTGTTTTTTTTTTTTTTTTCTTCTTGTTTTTTTAGTTTTCAGCATCTGAAATATTACAGTGGCCCTGTATTGGAGGCAGCAGCAACAGGACTAGAACAGAGACGGTTTGTAGACGTGTCGCGAAGGGATGATGCTGTTCAGTGCTTGCCCTGTTCTCTTTTCTTCGCACTCTTCAACGCTCCTTTTCTTACCCTACTCCCTGGTGTGCTTTATTTGTTCTGCCCACGGAGTGTTATTGATCCAACTGTGAACGCCCTCTTGGTTCCGCTCTTCTGCTTTGAGGACTCCTGGTGGTGTCTAGTTTTCATACATTTCTCGGTTTGGTAGGTTTTCCTAGGTGGCAGTCGTGCCCAGGTCCAAATTCTGCAGTTCCTCCCTTCGATTTAAGTAAAATGATTGATTTTAGCCAAAGTTTGAGATTTGTAGGACATTATGGGTTAGAACACAGAGCATGGTCCATGCAAGTCAGCCCACCCAGGACTCCCCTGGGTGTTCAGTTTAAAAAAAGATTTGGGATTATTACCTCAGAGCCCGTTATCTACTCCAGTACAGGCTCCTACTGGTTGGATTTTTGGCTCATCCAGTAGAAATGGGTTCAAAGCAAATACTAACAAACAGTGTCCGAGTATTGAACCCAGCCCATACTGTGAGCAGTGAAGCCACGTCGGGGCACCAACCACTTTACTGTCCATCCACACGCTTTGATGTGCCACACACAGCCATCCACATAGCTAACCACTGGCCCCAAACAACACTCAAATCAACATGCTGCTGTTCCACAAGGACCCATCACTTCCGCACATACACCAGACTCACACCAATCACACTAACACCCACCCAATCACCAGGCAGATTCCACACATGCAAGCCTCTAGGAAACTATTACACACCTCCCGCCAGGCACACACAGGGCCACCACATACATACTGCCATCCAGTCATGCTGTTTGATACAGTCATCTATGTTTCTCCTACTTTAAGTGTCTTCCTTCTGTCTACACAAGTTCCCTATAAAAACATTCCTAGGCTAAGCTTTGACACTGTTTGTGTCTCTGTCTCACTTTAATTCGTCACTGATGCCAAGTGCATCTTTTCCAGTGTCTCCTAGTGGAGGAAGATGTCTTTCTTTCATGCCCCTAGTGCACTCATTGCTCTAAATCCATCTCCTGCCAGTGTGTGAAAGTAAGTTGATGTGCCTTATCCATTAGCTGCCCATCCCCATGGGCATTGTGACCATATCTACTTTTGAATACTGGAATGAACGTGCTAAGGCAGACTCGCCTAAATCTCTTAAAGAGCACTTCTTGAAAAACTAAATGTCTCCGGGTTTGGTGCACGGAATACTCTGTCAAAACATGGTGGTTATCTCGCCCAGTGCTACTTGCAGGGCATTGACTGACAACCAGTTGTGATATGGCAGACTGGAATATTTGCCGCATTTCGCCATAGGATGAAGGTGGTAAGCAGGCCACAATTCTAACCTGTGAGTTGTGGGGGTGCTCTGATCAGTGGATCACTCGAACCAGGACCATCTGCCTTCTTCCTATATGAGACCACTATTAAACCCCATGACAGCAAGTTTAGGCTAAGAATTGACTACTTCTCCCAGTCTGAGTCAGGTAAACCTTTCCTAACACCTCCTGCTTAGACTGAGGCTAACGTGTCTCATGTGCCTTTGGTGCATTAATTGTGCTCATTCCAACTCCTTCCATTGTGCAGAAATAAGTCTGGGGGTGTCTGATGCATGTATGGCCCATTCTCAGACAGTGTCAGCATCTATATTTGAACACTGGTGTAAACCTCCTGGGGCAGCGTCTCCTAACTTCCCTAAAGATCACTTTCTTAAGCATAAGAGCCTTAGTTTGCGCACAGAGTACTCCGTCAATACTTGGCAGACGTCCGGTCCACCGATATGTTCTGTGCATTAGCAGTAATGCACTTGGAATACATGACATCTGTCGCGTTCCGAAGGGTGGTGGCCAAAAAGAGAAGGTGGCTCAAATTTAATTGAGGAAGAAAAAGTTGTAGATTAAGGGACTTCTTTCAAAACTAGATGGAAGAGTTTGAAAGACTGCTCAGCGAGTGATGTAACGGGCCGTTAAAGGTTTGTTACCATAGACTGCCGTTTAAAGGCAGATACTAGTATTCTTTGTGTTCTGCTCCATCAGGTTCCCAGGACATCACTTTTCTGTGGTACGGGGTGTGGTAAATTGGAAAATACAAGCCAGGCAGAGATTGGCACTGAGGACAGTAATATCTACTCTCCTCTTTCCTTGCAGACCGCAGCCTCCGTTTCAGCGACATTGGTGACTCTTTCTCTGTTTCAGGACTGCAGACTGCACAATGCAATGCTGCAGCTTCACACAGGCTTCGCAGCCAATGAAGTGGAGGCTGCTGCTTCTGCGGCTGTGAGGCTTCAACTAACTTCAGCCAATCGCTTATCACATCATTCTTGTTTGCTTCCACCCACCACACAGTGTGATGCAATGCGATGCCAGTCCGCTTAGCCTTTGATCATTCGTTATGCTACCCAGAGGGCTGCACAGTGACTCCAGGCTGTGCTGGTGAAAACAAACATGGCGGCCACATTTGTTTCTCGGGGATGCGACCACTCTCTCCTCTGGGGTCCATTCGGTCCACCCAGGGAAGGGGAAACCTCAGAATTTAATTATGCCCCCACTACTCACAAAAAGAATCCATGGAGCTAGTAGGATTCCTGTTTGCCACGATCCACGCACAGGAATCTGTTCGCGAGAGGCATCGCTGGATGCCACCCACAAACTGGGAAGTGCCCACCGGCTGGAACAGTCCTCCACCAGATGTGTGCGGAACCCACTCTCCTGCTCATGGCTCTGTCAAGTGGAATCTGTGATATCCGCATGCTGTATGGTGAACCCATGGCAATGATGGGCGGGGACTGGCCCAGGAGCAGTTTGTCATTGGCCTCCATATGTGTTTCGATGGAGGTGGAAGCCTCTGGTGTGAGCACCAGAGGCTCCCACACACCCTGCCTCTGGATGACCCATTGATGTCCTCTACACTACAGAGGTAGTGTGGGGATGTCAACAGATCGTCCTCAACACTAGAGTGAACCCTAGTGCTGCAGTTTGCGAAGTGTGTTCTCACCTTCAAAATGGGCTATGATCGAGTGTAGTAAGGTATTGTTTGCCCCATCTGTCTCCAGAAAAACTAGCCCCTTACAAACCCTAATTCAAACCCTTGCATGAAGCAGGCTGTAACATTAATATTTTAAAATAATTGTTTCTGATGTGCACTTCTAACTGAAAATTCCTCCCCTTATTAATCCTCCCAGGAGACAGAAGGGATACCGACTCTTGAAATAGCTTGTTTTGTGCCTGTTTTGCACCTGGTCTGGTTGCAGACTTCTTATTCAACCATATCTCTGTCTTCAAGGAACTGCGGGGGGGTCAGTGAAACAGCCTTTCTCCAGGCAAGCTACAGCTCTGGGTCCTGGAGTGATTTTGGGGGCATGGCTTAGGGTATGGGTCTGCCTCTGGTGACCGTTTTGCCTCTCACCGCTTGAGGGTCACTCTTTCTGTCATGCCTCAATCCCAGGGCAGGCCCCCTTGTTGGTGGCCTTGTTTCTTGACTTCATCCTTGGTGATATCCTCAGATTCTGCTCCTGGCCGCCTGCGCAGAGGCTGGTGTTCAGTACCTTTGGGGCATTGTGGCCGGTGCTGACACATGTTGTTCTTCCGGCTTTCCTGACGCTAACCCAGTGCAGGTGGTGGTGCTGACCCAGGCTTTGCAATGGATTCTGCCCTGATGATCTTGCCAACATATATATATTTTTTTTTTTGTGTGCATGTAATGTGTCTAGAATTCAAACATCTAACTCTGAATTTTTCAGGTTACTGTTTGAAGTTTAAACAAAACTAGTCTGAAACAGTAAACAGGGATTGCCTCCCTGTTTTCGACTTGTTCTGTCTAAACTCCTTACATTAACTCAGAAAAATTCTGAGTTCTGTGTTTGAACCTAGGACACTGCATAGAACAGTCACTCAACACATTATACGGCCCCAGTTTTGCACTGTCTGTGGGTAATACGCAAATGTCGCACCTGCAGAGGCCTAGTGAGTTTTCTGTTGTCTTGATGACCAGTGGACTGTAAACCGGGTGAGTCTCTTCCATGTCGAAGTGTGGCACAATGATTAGAGCGGCAGACCCTGATGCAGAGATCTGGTCCGGGACCAGGGTTCAATTTCCACCTCTGCAGGTCTTGGGCTCAATTCCCTTGGATCAGATAATTCTTGCCTCGGTGCCTAATCTAATGAATGGATCCCACTCTGTAACTCTGGGCAATAGCTTGCTTAATCTCCACAACGGCCCTGACAGCACTTGGATGCCTGGCTTCACCCTGGGGGTTGCCCAGGAGTGGGCGCCTCACAGGGAAAAGTCAGGAGGGGTTCCACAGCGGTATGCGCACAGCGCCTTGAGACCCTAACGGGTGAGTAGTGCGCTATACAAGTGTGAAATGTACTTTTTTTTTTTTTTTTTTTAACATGTGTGTTTACTGTGTTCTAGGGTGGTACATCTACCAGTTGGCCGTGTGGATGATTAGGTTTTCCCATCTGCATATCCTCTATGGTCTTGCATTGTTGTTTGGTGGTGTAGCCCTTGGTGTATTGGATGTGTTTGATCTTTCTTGTTGGTCTGTGGTTGTTGGTTCTGGTGCTTTTTGATCCCTATGATTGGTGTGCCGTGCACGGGTTGTGACTGTATTCTTTCTTGATGGCCCATGATACTTCTCCTTGGTGCTTTGGTGTTCTTGACAGTGCCTCAGTGCAATCTGGGGTTGGCTGTCCTTTGGTTGTGACGTCTTTGACTTTTTGTGCAGTCTGCCACGACTCTTTCTCTACACCTGGGATGGGCTTGATTCCTTGGCTCACCTGTGGCTGTTCATGATTTGGCCACATTTCCACCTGCTAGGGGTTACTTTTGTTTGTCGGTTTCTGGTTTGCTCCTCTTAGGTTTTGCTGGTTACCAGACTGTTGAGATGCCTCCCTTTCTTAAGTGGCGGGGCATTCTGGTGTTGTGGTGTTGGTCCTGTGATGCAATGTGTGTTTTTCTCGTAGTGACTGTCTGAGCCATTTTGCCTCTAAGTTGATGTGGGGCACTCTGCTGTGATGTTAGTTTTGTTGCTTTGTACCCTCTGGTCTTTGCCCAGCTTCAGCCCCTGGTATCCGTCAAGGCCTGTTTTGTGTTTCC
This sequence comes from Pleurodeles waltl, assembly GCF_031143425.1. NCBI lineage: Eukaryota > Metazoa > Chordata > Amphibia > Caudata > Salamandridae > Pleurodeles > Pleurodeles waltl. The sequence continues at coordinate 13,536,352 of NC_090446.1, forward strand.
ATCTGGATGTGTTGGGAGATTCTTGCACCCAGAGCCCCTTGTACTGTTCGAGCCTTTTCACATACCTTTTGCTTTCTGGGTTTCGTCTACAGGTTTTGCTGGCTTTAGCAAAAAGAACCAGCGATGGACGGAATGCTGAACAATGTCAAACATTCACCCCAGTCACAGATCTGGGTTTAATCCATCGTTCTTCTGCTAACCATGCCATTCCAGTTTGGACCCAGTCGTATGCAAATCAGTCTTGACCCTGTTCCCCATGGGAACAGTCCAGCCCGAACTGCTAGGCCAGGTCTTCCCTGGACTGGAAACAAGCATCCTGGGACGGGTTTCGGGGTTTCACCCCTCATCAGCCAGGCTAGCTTGAATCCAGTTGCATGGGCAGCAACTGCAGTTCTTTTTCTTGATCCCCATTTGTAGTCATGCGCTGGATTCCACCTTACTATAGTGCCCTAGGGCCAAAGGTTGTTTCACACCTTAGAATTTCTACTTGCCATTCGGTCACTGCTGCTTCCGGGTTTAGCTTGCTTTTGGTTCAGCATTGGTGTCTCTGAGCCTAGTTTTATTTTCAATGGGCATTGCAGTGTGTCTACCCAGTCTTGTGACACAATTTGTCTGCACTGCTCCTCAGATCTGCCTACATTGGGTTCTGCTTTGGAATAGGCTCATATGGTGAGGGATCTGTAGGTAGAAGTATCCATCAGGTGACAATATTTCTGGCGGATTCTTTCCCTGTAAATTCCCCCCCATTCCTGTCAGTCCCCACTTTCAGAGGAGTGGTGTGGTTCTCTTCCAGGGGATCCACATCAATAGACATAAGCACTAAATAGTCCCGCCCATGTGCGGGGGACCCGGAACAATAAAATAAAAATAAAAATCAGATGTCTAAAACTTTGTATTGAGTGCCTTACATATGTCTGCAGCCTAAAGAAAGGCAACAAATGGCCATATTTCATTGAAAAGAGCCAAATACATAGACATGTGAGATTAATAAAAGAATGACCATAGAAATACTTTCACAAACCGTTTTTTTTAAGGAAAGAGAATGGGACCTTGTCAGCCAATAAGCTACCCTTCAAATAATAGTAGAGAAAACTGGCACAGTGCCTGTAAGAACTTCACAATACCCCCTGTATCCCACATGCCTCACCTGTGACAGGTAGGTCAGTTCATACTTCTGGCTCCTAGAGACACAATCCTGGGACACGGAGTGCTACCTTTTTGGGTAAAACCACTGAAAAATATTTCCAAAACCTTTCTTTTGGAAGTCATTTGCTATTTTTCAGCACCTATACTGCAGATAGACATTTGTCTGACACAAAATAGTTTATTTTCTTGTCAAGAATGCCTTCACTTTTTGTAGAAGGTTCATGCAGGTCCTCACTCTGTCTGTATTGTTTGCCTTCTGCATTCTCCTCATCCTGAGACTTCGTGCCACTATCAAGCTTTCCAAGCGTACTTTGAAGGACAGAGAAAAGATCAAACTACGTGGTCTCTAAAAACAGAAGGCAAGTCACACCATCTTGTTTAGGAAGAGGCACTGGGGAAGGTCAGTCTTCTTGCAAAGCTCTGCCCTCTCACTCCGAGGACTCTTGCAGAGGGAAATCCAGGGAGAGACGACATCATCATCATCATCACAAGTGGATGTTCCTGGTCGATGTCTAGGACTGTGACATAGAGGCTAGAACAGCTACCAGCTCGCTCGCCATCAATAGGTTCGGCGTGGAAAACATCGTCAAGCCACCACTTGATGTCAAAGCATCCGCAGCGTTGGATCTCGAAGCATACGTTTCTGCGGAAATCAGTCGACCTTCCACCACCCATTGACGTCAAAGCGGGAACTGACACCAGAACCAACGACTAAGCCAGCATTGAAAGAAAAACATTAGACATCGAAGCACACATCAGTCTTTGCTGACAATCACCACCCGTGACTGAATCCAGGCCTCTCTTTACATCATGGGCCAGATCCCAATCGTCTTTAAATATTTTTCCACGTTTACTTCAAAGTTTACAACTTAGACCTGTGCTACATAATTTGGATACTTTGGACTCTGAGTATTCTCGTACTTATTCGCCATCAAGGGTCACACCTGAGATCCACATCCCTACTATGCTAACTCCTAGGGTTTCTGCATTGCCCCAATTTTCTCCAGGTCTATGCTCTCTACAACTCCAACAGGGCCCAGAAGTAGCCCACATATTACAGCTTCACTCCATAAGTCTTCATAAAGATCTAGGAGTCCACTACGTCACTGGTACACAACCAAAGTGACATCTAGAGTCAGATCTGCATCCAGACAATCTAGAAGACCAAGCACAAGATCCAGATCTAGACATAGAAAAGGAAGATTTCCATCTTGGACTACCACTACTTGCTCATCAGTCAGAGGTTACTCACCTACTCTGACAGATACACCTCTGGCAAAACTCTCTCCAGTAGAGTAGGTGATCCTCCTATCTTTTAACAAGGTTTTACCAAGAGGGGCAACAAAATTGAATATTGGTATCCCTACCAGTGCTACTTCGTCTTCTGTGAAGTTTGAGACTTTACAGCAGAGAACAGCAACACAACCATTACTCCCCCTGGTTCCTGGCCTATTAGAACCTGCACAGCAATTATTCCGTACACCTGCATCAGTGAACTCTGCCCCATCTCAACTTCTTAAAAAATGTAAGCCACCTGACCAGGACCCACAGTTCCTTAGATCAGACCTTTCTCCAGATTCAATCAGGATAGCGGCAGCAAGAAAGTCCAACAGTGTTGCTCCTTTATATTCGGGGCCACCAGACCAATAAAACAAACAAATAGATGCTTTTGGAAAAAAGATGTGTGGGACATCAGCGTCTGCCGTGAAAGTTGCCATTGCTTCCACCTTGTTGGAAGGGTATGGCAGGTCTCTGTGGGACTTGTCAAACAGATTTACGGAGAACCTCCCAAAAGAATACAGACAAGACTTTCAAGAGATCTTAAATGAAGGTGGCCAGGTGATGAACGGGCTAATAGATAATAAGTTCAGCAGCAGCGGATCAATCGGATCTTGCTGTTCATGGATATCGTCATGGGATATGCAAACGTAGATAATGTTTGTTCAGATTAACCAGAGTCAAACCAGGGGCACAACACAGATTTTTCATTTTTATTTACCATTATCAGGAAACACCTTTTTTTCTTTTTTTGGGTTTCATGCAGTCAACAAGCTGTCCTGAATGAAAACAGAGATGGGCACGCTGAAGGCTGTTGGTCTGGAGAAGCGGGAAGAATACTGTAGGAGGTACAGACGGTATGATAGGAGATATTTCTCTCGAAGGGTTCAAAAGCCTTACTGGTCTCGCTAACCACACCAGCAAAAACCAAAACAACACTCGCCCTTGAAAACCACCAAGAGGTAGGGGAAACCCAACAGCAGTCTGCATCCACAGGGAAACGTACGGCTAAACAACAAGTCATTACTTCCCTCTTCTTTGCTTGTCATACACGCGTGGGGAGGGGTATGGCAAAAACACCTGGAAGAGTAGTGCATAGTAACAGACAAATGGGTCTTGACTATTGTCCAGAATAAATGATCTCTTTAATTCAGGTCTCCTTCTCTCCCACCATTCAAAAGGTCTGTAAATCAGTAAGACCTTCTGCAAAAAGAAGTCAACACTCCATTGCCGAAGCATGCTTTGGATGAGCTATCACCAGACGGGATTGGGAATTTATTCCTGATATTTTTTTTTGGTGTGAAAAAAGGACCAAAAGAAGAATTCAGACCCATCCTAGATTTTCAAGCACTATACAAGTACATAAAAAACAAAAATTCTGAATAACGTCCGCAATGCCAAATCTCTCCAACTGCACCAAGGAGACTGAATGTGTTCATTAGATCTCCAAGATGCCTTTTTCACATTCCAATATCCGTAAAGCATTGAAAGTTCCTTTGATTCGTAGAAGGATCTCATCATTACCAATACAAGGTCCTACCTTTTGGACTGAAATCAGCTCCACAAACATTCGCCAAATGTATGGCTGTTGTTGCAGCCCATCAAAGAAACATCTTTGTCTATCCTTACCTTAACTACTGGTTAATAAAGGGTATGTCCTCAACGGAGACAAAGAAACATTGACAGTTTTTTCTCAGGACTCACACCAATCTGTGTCTGCAAGTTAACTTCAGAAAGTCTGCAATTTGCCCAGTCCAAAAGACACAAAACCTTGGAGAATTACTTGATGACCATTCTACAAAAGTGTATCCTTTGCAGAAGAGGTCACTATCAATCAATCTGAAATGTCTCAATCTCTTACATACTTGTTACCCAATAGTGAGACAGATTGCATCTCTGCTTGGTCTCGTGGCCTCTTCCATCTTTCTAGTTCCACATACAAGACTTCACATGAGGCCCTTGCAACAATGCCTAGAAGTTCTGTGGAGTCGGCTCTCTGACCAATGGGGAAATAAACTGACCCTTGCACAGGGTGCAATTCAGTCTCTCCCATTATGGAAAGAACCAAAAAAATCTACTGCCTGGAATAACATTCCATCAGCATCTGCCAGCTCAAACATTGATCACCGACGCCTCTATCCAGGGATGAGGAGCTCATATGGGATGCTTGCAAACTCAAGGGATTTGGTCGGACAAAGAAACAACTCATCATATCAGTCTTCTGGAATTGAGAACTCTTCATCTGTACTTGAAATATTTTCTTCCATCAATAACAAACACTTTTCTTGTTCAGACTGACAGTAGAACAACAATGCAAGCAAAGAGGGACTCGCTCTCAACCCTTGTCTCTCAAAGCTCAAGCCATATCGAAATGGTTAATAGACAGGAACTTAACCATAATGGCTCTCCATCTTCAAGGGGTTCAGATTGTACAGACAGATGCACTCACTTGAGTAGTTCAGGAAAATTACAACCAGGTTCTTAACGACGAGGTCTTAAAAGACTGGGGCTATCCTCGCGTGTACTTATTTGCAAACTCCGGCAACTAAAAATACAGAGACTGCGCATCTAGAGTCTTTCAACCAGGGTTTAATGGGAATGCCGTTTTGATAAACTGGTCAGGGAAATTTTTCTACACATTTCCCCAGTTTCTTTCATACCAACAGTACTCCTCACACTCTACATGTCCAAAACCAGGGTGAGAATGAAAGCACCAGATGGCCTTGTCAGTGCTGGTTCACCAATCTTCTTAGTCTTCTGTCCTAAGACCACACAACAGATTGCTTCACAGACAGGATCTCCTGTACAAGTTCGGGGGACAGATACTTCACCTCAGCCTTCCATCACTCAACTTGACAGCTTGGCTCCTAAACTCCTCCAGTATGGTCACTTGGCCTTCCACAAGACTGCATGGACATGTTAGAAGAGACTAAAAGATCTTCCACAAGAAAATCATGTTCTTGTAAGTAGAAAAGGTTTTGCTTATGGTGCATCCAAAACAGACACAATCCACCCTTGTGTCAGGAAGATGTGGTTATGCCCTACCTTCTTCATTTGGCAAGGTCTGGTTTACAGTTTTCTTCGATTAAAGGCCATCTTATGGCTAATGTGGCCTATAGAAACTGTCACAAACGTATTTCTTAAGAATATCTGTCATTAAAGACTTCTAAAAAGGGCTTAAAAATGTATTCCCTTCAGTTAAGACACTATCTCCTCCTTGGGAACTTAACATTGTTCTCTCCAAGTTAATGGGACCCCCATTTGGGCCCATTCATAAAGTCTCTTTACAACATCTTACATGGAAAGTGGCTTTCCTGCTAGCCATTACATCAGCATGAAGAGTGATTGAAATTCAAGCATGTTCTGTCAGTTCCCATTCTTTTTCCGATGAGTAGATGGAACTCACGAAAGAAGCAGCAAATCAGTGCAGGACGTTTCAGGGGTGTGGAATTTATTAAAATATCTACTTGTCCAGGGGACAGGTTGCTTCTCAAATCTACTTGTCCTGTAAAAAGATCTACTTGTCCCTTTGGTGCCATGTAGTGTGGCGACAAATTATGGCAGCAATTTCATTATGTAAGAGCTCTGATAATAGCCTCTCTGATTATGCCAGGGCTACTACCATAGTAGGGCTCGAATACTTGGAGTTTCAATCCCTACTGTAGCATTTTCTGTATTTTGCCACCTTTCTGCAGATCTGCATACTGGGGCTGGAGGAAGCAGTAAGCAATAGTTCCAGGGCTGGAATGCCTTTGAGTCTGCAAACCTACTAACCTGCATGTTTTAAAGATTTTCTCCAGCTTCTCTCTAATATTTTCCCATAATAAGAAAGGTTGGACATTTACTCCTGACAATGGCAGAATTAGAACTTCTTCCAGGGTTGGGAAGAAAGTGGCTGGAGGGAAAATGAACTTGCAAATGCTCAATAGATTTTCACATGAGCAAATCTACACATGCGTATTTACCCATGCTAAAATACAGTTCACAAATATTTTATAGGGGTACGACATATACCATGGGTGCACTTTTGTGACTTTCTTTAAGAATTTGGGGCCACATGTAGGTAGGTTCAGATTTGCGACCTGCAAATTGCGAGTCAGAGCGACTCACAATTTGCGAGTCGCAAATCCAAATGTAGGATGGTGTCCCTGACACCATCTGTGATTCGCAAGGGCTTCGCAAATGCCCACCTCATGAATAATCATGAGGTGGGTCGCAATTTGCGACCCCCTTGTGAATGGCGGCCCTCACAGGGATGGTGGCCTGCTGGAGACAGCAGACCACCATGTCTGTGACTGCTTTTCAATAAAGCAGTTTTTTTTTGTTGTAATGCAGCCCGTTTTCCTTAAAGGAAAACGAGATGCATTACTAAAACGAAAAATGAAACGTTTTCGTTTCATTTTTTCAGAGCAGCCTGCTCTGAAATTTTTTTACAGTGACATTCACAATGGGGAAGGGGTCCCATGGGGACCCCTTCCCTTTTGCGAAAGTGTTAGCACCCATTTGAAATGGGTGCAAACTGTGATTGGTTTGCGCCCGCGTTCGCGGTCACAAAACAATCCTACATTGCACTGCGAGTCGCAATTAGGAAGGGAACACCCCTTCCTAATTGCGAGTCGCAAACCCGTTTTGCGATTCGGTAACCAGGTTACCGAATCGCAAAACTGGGTTTTTGCATCGCAATGTGCTTTTTGCCTGTCGCAAACAGCGAAAGTCGCTGTTTGCGACATGCAAAAAGCTACCTACATGTGGGTCTTGGTCCCTAATTAGGTCTGGTGTTAACAAAGACATTTTGTTTTTATTAAACTTCTATTTCTCTCTCTTTCGGCTGGCTTTCTTGCGAGTGATCGCATTCTGCTCTTCCACAAAGAGCATATTGGCACACAAAGTAGTTTGGTTCAGTGTCAGGAACTACAGTGGCAATCAGTGACGTAACGAAACTGGAGGGTGCCCCTTTGCAAAGAACATGGAGGAGCCCCCTCTCCAGACTCACTCAGGGCAGGTGCTGTGCTGAAGGGGCCCCCTGGAGAGCGGCTGCGGGGCCTTTGTTATGCCACTGGTGGCAACGTGTGCTTTTAGAGTTCAAAAACTTTTGGGGGGGTTTTTGCCAGTGTTTGTTACAATGTTGAGGGCCTGGTAGCTCCCACAACAATAAAGTGTTACAAAAGCCATGTCAAAGCAAGACACGCATTGATGAAACTAAAAGACTTATAAAAATATGTCAGATCAGTTGGCTTTGTCAGTGTTTGTTTATTTTCATGCTTCCCATAATCGTGTTGAAAATGGTTACACTGATTTTCCATTAGAAATATTTTTGGGAAATACTAGCATGCATCAACACATTTTACTAAATGACACTTCATTTGCATCTAATCAGAGAGCATTCTGGGAGCATTATACTTAGCCTCATAGCCTAAACTTTTCAAACATGTGTATACACGTTTTTTTTTTTTTTTGTACTGGAACCAACGTCAGTAGTGAAGTGTGACCTTAAAACATTTATTTACAGCACTCACCCTAATAATGAAGGCTTTCAAATAATGAACCATAAATACAAGTTCGAACAGCATTATCTTTTGGAAACACATTACCTCAACTTCAGAGAGTTCTACTCTCTGCAAACAGGCAGCCAAAGGGTTTGTGCTGCAGAGGGTTGGGCCTACTTGTCCCAAGGACAAAGTAAACATAAAAACTTGTTGCCCTTGACCCCAAACAAGATGTCCCGGGCGTCGGGCGATAGGAATTCCACATCCCTGCGTTTACCAGACACCAATAGGAAAATGTAGTCACCTGTATTCCTAGTTCTCTCCCAGGGGAATCCACCTCAAAGACATAAGCACTGAATAGTCCCGCCAGGTGCAGGGAACCCAGAGCACTTTAAAAAGATTTTCAGATATATATAACAAATATTTCGAGTGTGTTACAGGCCCTAGGCATGGTGAGCAATGAGTAATGATAGATACCTGTGGCAATAATCCCTGAAGTCCCCTAACGTATATTGCAAGTAAATGTTTAAGTGCTTGCGAAGTTCTAGGTGCAATTTTCAGAGAATGAGTTTTTAGCGTTAGGAACATCAAATTCTGCATTGAGCCTTCTTGTCAAATAAGTGATCATGTGTAAATGTAATTCGTGTATATTTTCTCCTTATGGATTTTTTTTTTTTGCTTTTGTAATTAATGACCAGGGGTCATCAAGAGATTTACCTGCAGGCATGTTTTTGTAGAAATGGCTCATTCAGGTTTCATTTGCATGCATCTTCAAATGTGCTTCAAATGAAAGATGTCTATGTTCAACCAGCCAAACCAGTGGTGTTTCTTTACAGGTGAAGGGTCCCGGGAGAAAAAATACCAGGTCCAGCCTGGTTTTGGTGATCGACGGGGGGGTGTTACCTGTGCTCGTACGTACTTCTACGCTGACGAAGCCAAATGTGACCAACACATGGAGACGTTCCTGGGATGTATCGAGGCCTCAGGTTGGTCCTGTCGTAGCTTGCATCTTAGCCAGATTCTAAGATTGGAACAAAATGTTCAGGTACGCCTCACGCTATCGAGGGATTATGCAACTTTTCCTTCACTCATTCATAGGGTTATGATGGGGCCAAGGTCCGTTCTTACTTAGTTCTGTTTAGCTACTAATTTATAAAGCACCACGATTTCTGATAGATTTCCTACCATCAAATAATTGGAAAGTTACAGCAGGAGCCAGTCTCGACCCCCCACAGAATGCTGAATGTTAATTTACAGGTATTTAAATGTTGTGTTTTGCAAAAAAAGACATCCTACAGGCTTCCCTTGCACACTTCCTGCACCTAAGCAGGACTGTCACATACTTCACTTAGCTGTTTATAGTCAGAGACACAAAGTGAGAGGAGTTTGCAATCACCAATCCCTATATTAAAAAAGACACAAGCAGCAATTTGTTAAGAGAAATGGTCTGACAGTTGACCTCTGAAGCAGAGCACATGTCACAAGATAACTACAGAATTTAAAGACATCTTTATTTATTGCTTGGACATTCACGAGCTGGACCTTAGTGCTGGTGTGAGAGACCTCCTGCAACCATTCCAGGCACTCCTAAAGAAAGCCTTGTGATTCCAGGAAAGTACTTGTAGATGGGCCTCATATGGAGGGATCACTTGGGCTTGACAGACATGATCATGTGGCTAGGCAATAAGATCTTCTGCTCTAGAACTCCACAAGACTGAGAAAGTCTGTTCCTCTTGGCCTTCAAATCTTCATCTCCCACCATTGAACCTGCCAGAACCGCCTCACCCGAGGCGCTGGCCAAACAGGGAAAAGTGGACATGGCAGTAAGCCAGCCAATGTTTATACCTCAGAGGGGCTGGCAGCCCTAGTTCTGCTAGTAAGGACCATCTTCTGGTACAGATGACAACTCTTCTCCTACAACCAACATCTGCAAACAGTTACTCTGAAGAACACACAAAGTCCTTCGTTGACAACATCTCCTTCAGTCAAACTTCCTGGGGGGAAGGTGACAATATTAAAGACGGGGGCGGCCCTTGTAAGCCACCTGGAGCCAGAGGTGCTGCATGTACCCTGAACCTAAGGTTCCTGGTGGGAAGACCAGGTATTTGTGGCCAATGATGTAAAATGCAACGAGAACAATTTTTGGATTGAATCAATCAAGGAAATCAATCAATCGTAGCAAGACATAAGGCCAAAGGGAGTATTTATAGGAACAGAAACAGCTGTTCAGTTAGTGCTCAGTGCAAAACTGAGTGAAAACTGATTAAAGCAGCATGGGTTTTCCGGGACAATGAAGGCAATTGGATAGGGGTGGAATTGGTAGGAAGCGACTCTCGGTACCCCTTGTTAAATATGAAAGGGGGTGGTATTTTTTGTTGGGGGTGCTGCCCTAAAGGACAACAAGGATTATCTCCCCTCACCCTGACTGAACCCTACAAATTTTGTTTTTATTGGAATTACAATTTACCCGATGGCTTTGACCCCAGGGAAGGCATCTTTCCATCCTGGGCTTTTGGTCCTTCCCTTACCAATCATCGCAGCCTGGTACATCATGACTACAGCTCCCAGAGTGCACTGGCTGTGTTTTGAGTAGAGCGTAATGTAATCTGCCTATAGCGATAAAGCTGGTGGAAGGAGGCTCTCTGCCCATGATGCTTGGGTGCCCTTTAACAGCGCCACAACCGGCTCTCAAATAATCCATCTTATGCTGTAGTCTCTTTCCTGCTGAGTTATTCATCGAAAATGATATGACTTTTCTGTTGTGTAATAATGGCACCTGTTGATATAGTTTTCTAGTGCTGCAAGTAATTGAACAGGACGCTGCACAAAGGCTGGAAATAATAAGAATATCAATTTGTGTTTATGTATAGTGCTTGCTACGCAGATGACACTGTTTCTCAGCACTGTGCAGGTCTTCATTGTGTCGCGCTGTCTTGGCTTCCACATTCTTTAACTTTGCATCTGCAAACCTAATGTTCCCTACCTCCCTTTAATATGGATTGTTTTCGTCCCCATGTTTTTTTTGGGGTGATCCCAGAAATGGCTATGTGCAGCAGAGAGCACAACACTAACAGACTCACTGAGGAAAAAAACAGGCAAAAGCTCCCTGGGGGAGTAACTGTTCTATATTCAGAGGAATGGAGGAACAAGCAAACACTGTGCTCAGAGGCCCTTTGGAAAAAATAAGTGTTCAGCCTCCAGCCAGGCCAGTTCTTTTGTTCGTTAATCCTATTTCTGTCCTCAGTTCTTGGCAGAGACGTGAGGGAAGCAGGGTAACGGGGCCAGACTGGGAACCCAAAGCAGCCCTGGCAAATGTTGTCTGACCAGTCTCCATAGGGTGCGTAGCGCGCGAGGGAGCCTGGCCACTACAGTGGGGCTTGGCGCCCCCTCCCAAAAAAACAGGGGAAAATATGCATCCTACAACACATTTTTCAATATATATTCATTTGTATTCATTTTTTAAAGGGCATAGTAAATGATGACCTTGCAGTGCACCAGGATCCGACAATCTTTATTGGGGCCCCTCAATGATTCCTTCACCATCACCCTCTCACAGTGCCTCTCATCTCTCCATAGCTGCTCTCGCATGTATTTCATTTGTTTTATAGCGCCTCTCTTACCAGGGTAGGGTATTGGAGCACTTTACATCACACTCGCGTACAGAGACAATGAATCGTACCTGTGTAAATCCGCCGATCGGAAAAGGGACTACAAGATGTAGGATTCATGTCATCCATACTGGTAGCATTTTCTAAGAGTGCTTGTTCTGGGGAAGCATGAACCCAAAATTCAGAATGTCAGTGGTTCGGGTTGACTTTATTAATAACAAATTTCTACGCAAACAAACCCCTTTGAGCAAAATTAGGATAATCAAAAACTGGGTAAAAAAACATTACTTTCTAACCTGCACCGTGCAGTTTGCATGCAGCTCCTTGAAGCCCGTTCATTGCTCACTGTGCTAGATTATGACTGTAACTTATGAACTGCACAGTAACAAAAGGATCTCTGTGACAAAACCAGTATTTCACTGAGCTATGCATAGAAAGTACTGTTCTGTGATCTGCATTGGGCACGTTCTTTGTAGCAGGCATATTAACCCTCTGCGCTACCTTAGAATCAAACCTGCCACTAGACAAAACTCCAATCTCACTCAAGCAGGTACATTAATCACCGAGGTATCTTGGCACTTTTATTGTTGCCTCAAAACTGTTGGAGGCACAAGGAACTCTGCAGTGTTTAAAAGTGCTGCTCTCCTACAAAACCGGCCCCCCAGTAACAAAAGCTGTGAGCAGAACATGATTTGCATAGGGTCACACAATTAATTCAAGGAGGGACCTGAGATTTGACACCAGGTTTCTTAGTTTCTTTTCACGTGCATGCTAGTGCAAGGAGAGGAAAGCGCATTGAAATTCAGACCCTCCCAGACAGAGGAGGTGTATTGCCTGCATCCCTGCAGCTTCATTGTGAAGACTGGAGAATAGGTCTCATTAGAAATTTAGCAACGACCTCGTTAGAAAGGGGAGGCTGATTATTTTTCCTGAGCCCTGCAGATTTGGTTGATAAGTGTAGGGGAGAGGCGCTGCAGGTTCTGTTGTTAAGGTGAGGAAGTTTTCAGGCAGGGCATTTCCTTTTGTGGGTCTGATCACTGCTACAAAAAGGCTGAATGATACCCAGCTGCAAGGTTCTACACCTTATTGTGCCTATAATATGGGTGGTGGATGATCGAGGACGGTGAGGATGCTGTAGGAGAGGACGCCGGGAAGCTCATATGTGGCGAAGTTGGCATGAGACCTTTGCCTCTTCCAATTCCTATGAGGGAGTGCCACAGACGTTACAAGAATTGTTTTTGCCAAAGACACAGGCTTGATTTTCACCTGTAAAATATTTCGTTATACAGTAATAGCGAAGATATGTAAGTACATTAGACTTACCGAATATAAAAGGTACAATGAAAACTGGGATCTGACAGTAATAACAAAGGTCCTGATGAAGGCCTCGGACCCTTTTGGGCAACAAGGGCCGAAACATGTTGACCATTTAAGTGTGATACAGCGGACAGTAAACGTGTCTGAATACCATCACTCCTTCACTTTTTTAATCTTACCCTTATATTTTTTATTCACATTAAACTTCACAGTTCAGGTATGGGAGGTAATTTTATTTTTTCACTGTACAGATCCCAACAGTATCCTCCCCGATTGAGTTGGCACTCACCTGGAGAAGCGAGTATCCAGGTTCGAAACCCAATGAGGACTCCACCCAATAAGATACCTTATCGTTGATCACTTACACAACCGTGGTAATTACTGGTTGAGGGTTTGGGACAACACCTAGGAGACCCTGGCTTCACATAGCAGTATGGTTCACTCTCCTTTGATTGTGTTGTGGGTGCTCCGGACTGAAGACAGCCCTGATAGTACCCATCCTGAGAAGCATTCCTTAACACAGACTCACTGAAACACTCCTTTCTCCTCTGTCTTGCCCAGACCAGCAGAGGAAAGGGGAGGAGCACCTCAATCCTCCCACATGAAACAGTTCTCCTTCGCTGTGTCCTTCATCCGATTTATAGGAACATGACACTATTTTTATTTTCTAATTGTATTCATCGCGTGGGTGAGGGTGGTGTGCGCATGCGCTGCTGTTCTCATGGCCTAGACAGATTATTTATGAATTACTCTCACCTTCTTTTCCATCCTCTGGGTTTCTCCTCTCTCCGAGCACAGCCTGTTGTAAGTCACGTATGTTTTTGCCTCATCTCATTTTAGAGATTTTAAAGTCATGCCCTGCATCCTAACGCTACCGAATCTCCTGTAGCTCGTCTATTACAATCGCCAACCAGTGCGTGAATTCACGCACCCCAACCCTCACTAGAAATCCCAGCTAACGCCTATTAATTTAATCTAGCAGATGGTTTGCATGTTTCTTTTCTTTTAAGGCGGAAGGCTAATCCCAATAAGCAACAATAACCAAAATATCGACCCTGGGCTCCGGAGCAGGGATCTGGAAGCTTTGCTCGCCGACCTGCTTAAGAGTTCAGTTCTTGGAATCGTCCACAGGAATAGATCTCCTTCCCCACAGATGCCTTAATCGCTGCTATGCCTGGCAACAAAATTCACAGATTTTCCACACGTGGAATGCAAAGTAATCCCTTCATCCATTTACCTTCTATCCATTCTTTCAACAACTTGACACATTGTACTAAAGTCAGGCGCTTCTAAAATCGGGTCTGGGTGTCCTGAAGATGACCCAGAACTAACGAGTTGAAACGGCATTGACACACCTTTGACAAATGGACTTTTGGAACTGTATCCGGCATAGAGGTGCACTGAACCCGTGTCATAACAATGTTATGCAGAAACCAACTGTAAATGGTATTTATATAGCGCTTACAGAGCAGTGAAGTGCTTTGCAGCAAGTAGCACCCTACTCCTGACCCAGCTTTAGAGTTAGTTAGGTTGCTAATATGTAGCTTTTCCTTTGTGGATTAGTTGTGATGAGTTTGTGCTCTTTAGGTCCCAAGTGCTGAGCAGTGTTTTAAGTAGGGATAGGGTAGAAGTGGATTTGAAAAGGAAGCTGTGTGTTGTTGGAGTAGTGGACGTGCACCGAGTAGTTGGGGTGCTGTGGATAAAACGTAGTGAGGACTTTGAGAAGGATGATTAGGAGCTCATAGTACTGAGGAATGTCTTGGTTGAGTCAGTGGAGGGATGCGATAAGGTTCAATGGATTTTTTTTTTTTTAACAAGTTACGACTATGTGCTCCTATAAGCAGTGACAAAAGTATATCACTGAGCACGGCTGACCACTGAAACACATCATTTAAATGTTTACATGGACCGTAAACATTTCTGAGTCCGGTGAGGAAGCCTGCACCTTGTTGGTGTAAAATACAGCATCACGTCTCCAGAGAAGTGGCTGGTATGCTGTACTGTATTGCAATATTCATAAGAAGCTTAGAAACCCACATGGGCGCTGAAGCCCTTGCCTACATGGGTAGCATGCGTCACCCAATAGGGTTAAAAGTTTGTAGACTTTGTTTTGATCCTGTGAGGGGAGCGTTTCCACGTTGTGCGTGAGGACCACTGAGGTCTGGTTATCGCATTAGAGGACGCAGTGCGTAGCAGTGTGATGGATAAAGGAATGAGAGACAGGCGCGCATTTTATGGTTTTCAGTAATCTGGCGGCTTTGACCAGCTGTTTATGGTATTTTTAATATTCATAGTCCACCTAGCTGGGTACCACACTTGGTTGCCTATTCTGAGATTTTTCATAGATTGAAGGGGGGAATGGTGGAGTGATCTGCTGGGATGGACTTTAACATCCCATATGTGGGTGTCAATAAGTGATGTAAAAAAGGTGGTCCTATCGTAGCAGGTCAATAGTTGGAACCCACAGTAGTGGACTAAATAAGAATCCTCAGTCGGCCAGCAGCGTGTTGCACATGTGTTCAGTTACTTCATGCCTGCTCACTGGAGTGGACTGATACCGTACTGTGTGATGGACATGGCCATTAGCAGACTTGTCATATTTGACTGCAAGTGTCAAGCAGTAAAAGGCAATTATTTTGCAGCCTGTACGACCTACAATCGACTGCTTAAGCGCTGCATGCTATGTTATTACTGTTATTGTGTTTTGGTCCTAGTCACTGGGGGCAACATGTGACTGGATATATGTTGATAACTAGACAGGCAGAAAAAAGTGTGGCTTCTTTCCTCCAATTGAACAAGGGATATTTAAGATTTAGAAACGTGGACGTTTTATCAGCATAGTCTGTGGCCAAAAAAAAATATTTGTTTCAAACTATTTATCTGATCCCTTACACTATTTCTTTATTATATAATCTTCTATACTCCTGAATTTTCCCTGCTGCTAGCTCATAACATCATTGACGTAACCTTTACACATTACACTTTGTAGCCTTCTGGGTGCATTCGGTTTTAAAGTCCGAAAACTGTTTAAATTCCATGCAAGCAACCCAAACTCTGCCCCAGGGTGCAGATGAACAGCGTATCCACGGAAATGCCTAAGAGCAAACCAGTCCGAGGTTTTTTATTCTGTGGGAGTAGATTATAAAAAAATATGTCCCTCAAACTGTCAGGCCCACTCTCAGCAAGCATTCAATTGTATTGTTGCTGTAGTAATGACATCATTTGCTCAGCATCTATAAAGAAATAATCTGATATTGTTCCCTCAAATCTTTCCATTCTCCTTCGCTTTTGGTTGTAAATTTCTAGTGAACACTCAGTGTTATACACCTGTTTTCCCACAGGAAACTGAGCGATTGACGGATGTGTGAGTACTTTCCACCAGGCTCTTCAGGAATTGTTTCACATTTATCCAATCTTATTTAAGAAGAGCATTTGAACATGTTTCACACGGCCTTAGTACATGTATTTTTGAAGTAGCAGAAGAACTAGAGGTGGACAGGAAAGATTCTAGGGTAAGGTGAACAATGCAGTGTCCGTCTGTGGCGGCAGGTTGAACCGGGGGCGCAGTGCTTTCACCTGGTTTCTAAAACCAAGCCTTGTGTCCAGTAGGCTTCCTCATTCCTTTTGTGAGAGGCTGGTAGGGCTGAAGGACTCCCCAGTCCATCAGTGAATGGTGTCACACTTCTGACTGGGATGGGGCTTCAGCCAGGCGCAAACATTGGTGTTTTCCCTGAGACTGGCTTCTCAAGATCTCCCAGGCCATGTTCTCATGCATAAAGCATTTGTCCTAGGGCCACACCGTAAGAGTTGCCCTATTTTCTTCAAGAAGGTGTAATCAAAATGTTTACTGGTCTTTGAGGAAAGGCTATTTCATCCAATGCTGGATCAAGTTTTGTACAATGGAATGTTCAAAGGGTTGAACCATCTTTTCAGAATCTTTTAAACACCAGAGATTCTTTGTTTCAGCCAGGTCTCCCCCGCCTGTTGCTAGGTCACACCACCACAAAAATACCATCTCCCTACTTCTATAAGACATTTAAAGCTGGGACATTGTACTACTACTGGGTCTTGGAAGACTTTTGGAGTGCGAAGGGGAGCAGCAGCAAAAGACATGCATTCGGAGTAGTGGTCGATGGTGCACGTAGACTTCAGGTTGTTCTAATGAGTATTCCAGAGAGAGCCAACAAGATGAGATGTTTCGGTGTAGACTCCCAGCGGAGGAATGGCCTTCTCCAATGATGGAACATCTGGTGGCCGAGCGTGATCTATGCCTTTCATTGTCCATCATGTTCTGGAGACCACTGAGGAAAGGCACAGTTATTTATTTACAGTTCAGGACATTCTCAAGGGGAGGTTCAACTGAGTACTTGAACCTATCGCAAATGCATTTCATGGCTAATCTTGGTTCCTTTGCAGGTGGCAGCTCGGAAGATGGGTTCTCCGCCATCAAGCTCACTGCTTTGGGAAGACCTCAGTTTTTGGTGAGTACAAGGATTTAGTAGAAGTCAAGACATGCAGTTTGTATAATAGATTAAGATGTTCGATCGAGAAGCATGGTGTCTAATTAATCCACACATCTGTCAAATCATTGGTGTCCTTGCAGCCACAATTTGCACATCTAGGAGACTTTTACTGCTGCTGTTTTGGAGACTAGTTGCATGATACGAAGAATCCTACTAAACAAAATGTCTGCAATATGTTCACACTGCCAGTAGGTTCCCGCTGACATGAATGCAGCATGTTTACAATGTTTGTGTTCCTGTGTCCATTCTAATCTGTTGATGCCAACGCAGCAGGAGCATGTGCTGGCGACCAGGCCTTCGAGATACTTAAGAAGGATATGGAAAGGAACAGTCTACAAGAGACTAATAATTGACATTGTTGAGGCGTATAAAAAAAGAATAGAAAGTAAAAAAAAAAAAAAAAAAAACTCCGACATTTAAATAAGTTTAAGTTAAAGAAATTGTAATTTACCTTTTTTTGAAGATTAATTTCTTACCCTGAATACTTTACATTTCCAAGTTTTATACAGGGAGTGCAGAATTATTAGGCAAATGAGTATTTTGACCACATCATCCTCTTTATGCATGTTGTCTTACTCCAAGCTGTATAGGCTCGAAAGCCTACTACCAATTAAGCATATTAGGTGATGTGCATCTCTGTAATGAGAAGGGGTGTGGTCTAATGACATCAACACCCTATATCAGGTGTGCATAATTATTAGGCAACTTCCTTTCCTTTGGCAAAATGGGTCAAAAGAAGGACTTGACAGGCTCAGAAAAGTCAAAAATAGTGAGATATCTTGCAGAGGGATGCAGCACTCTTAAAATTGCAAAGCTTCTGAAGCGTGATCATCGAACAATCAAGCGTTTCATTCAAAATAGTCAACAGGGTCGCAAGAAGCGTGTGGAAAAACCAAGGCGCAAAATAACTGCCCATGAACTGAGAAAAGTCAAGCGTGCAGCTGCCACGATGCCACTTGCCACCAGTTTGGCCATATTTCAGAGCTGCAACATCACTGGAGTGCCCAAAAGCACAAGGTGTGCAATACTCAGAGACATGGCCAAGGTAAGTAAGGCTGAAAGACGACCACCACTGAACAAGACACACAAGCTGAAACGTCAAGACTGGGCCAAGAAATATCTCAAGACTGATTTTTCTAAGGTTTTATGGACTGATGAAATGAGAGTGAGTCTTGATGGGCCAGATGGATGGGCCCGTGGCTGGATTGGTAAAGGGCAGAGAGCTCCAGTCCGACTCAGACGCCAGCAAGGTGGAGGTGGAGTACTGGTTTGGGCTGGTATCATCAAAGATGAGCTTGTGGGGCCTTTTCGGGTTGAGGATGGAGTCAAGCTCAACTCCCAGTCCTACTGCCAGTTCCTGGAAGACACCTTCTTCAAGCAGTGGTACAGGAAGAAGTCTGCATCCTTCAAGAAAAACATGATTTTCATGCAGGACAATGCTCCATCACACGCGTCCAAGTACTCCACAGCGTGGCTGGCAAGAAAGGGTATAAAAGAAGGAAATCTAATGACATGGCCTCCTTGTTCACCTGATCTGAACCCCATTGAGAACCTGTGGTCCATCATCAAATGTGAGATTTACAAGGGAGGGAAAACAGTACACCTCTCTGAACAGTGTCTGGGAGGCTGTGGTTGCTGCTGCACGCAATGTTGATGTTGAACAGATCAAAACACTGACAGAATCCATGGATGGCAGGCTTTTGAGTGACCTTGCAAAGAAAGGTGGCTATATTGGTCACTGATTTGTTTTTGTTTTGTTTTTGAATGTCAGAAATGTATATTTGTGAATGTTGAGATGTTATATTGGTTTCACTGGTAATAATTAATAATTGAATTGGGTATATATATTTTTTTGTTAAGTTGCCTAATAATTATGCACAGTAATAGTCACCTGCACACACAAACATCCCCCTAACATAGCTCAAACTAAAAACTACTTCCAAAAATATTCAGCTTTGATATTAATGAGTTTTTTGGGTTCATTGAGAACATGGTTGTTGTTCAATAATAAAATTAATCCTCAAAAATACAACTTGCCTAATAATTCTGCACTCCCTGTAGGTGTGTTGTCATTTTTCAGTAATGTGAGTGTGTGACTTCCCATTTGTTTGCTGGTCTTTTTTTTCTTTACTTTTTGCAGTTTGGGACTCTCACCCTAACTTCCTTGCTATCTTTAGTTTTAATTGATTTTTTTTAATATCAAATTTTATTGTTTTCTGCATAAAATATACAAACTATGATTTTAATGGAGTTTTGCTGTGTAGCTACCTTTTCTGTTTGTTTCTCCTTTGGCATATTTGCTGAAACCCCTCCTGTACTGCCATATACCAGTGACATTGATTCTTTGCAGCCAGTCTGTTGTAGATT
The DNA here is from genome assembly GCF_031143425.1 of Pleurodeles waltl. Classification (NCBI taxonomy): domain Eukaryota; kingdom Metazoa; phylum Chordata; class Amphibia; order Caudata; family Salamandridae; genus Pleurodeles; species Pleurodeles waltl. The sequence goes on from NC_090446.1 coordinate 13,556,077, forward strand.
CTGAAAAGATCTTCCAGGTTTTTGAGTTTATTTTGTATGTTATATTGATTTTATATAGCACACAAATCACCCGAGAGGGTATCTAGGCACTTGGAGAGGGGTGTGGTCCTCAGGGTGCTCATACAAAGAGTCGGGTCCTCATCCTCTTGCAGTACTCAAGAAGTGAGGGGGAGGCGCTGATGTGTTGAGGGAGGTTGTTCCATGTCTTGGGTGCAATCGAGGAGAATGAGTAACCTCCATTTTTTGCTTCTGCGTATGTGGTGCATGTGTGCGAGCGAGAGCGTATGTGTCCGGTGGGTTGGTGAAAGTGTATGCGGCTGTTAAGGTATCCTGGTCCTGTGCTGTGTCGGGCTTTGTGTGTGAGAAGTTTGAATTGGCTGTTTCTGAATGGGGAGCCAGTGAAGTTTCCTGAGGTGCGGTGTGATGTGGCTGCAGCGTAGGGGGTTGAGTTTGAGTCGTACAGCAGTATTCAGGATGGTTTGGACTCTGTAGGAGTTGTTTAAAGATTTCGGCGTAGAGAGGGCTGCTGTTCAGCCTTCTGGTGAAGGTGATGAAATCATATGGCACCCAATTCGTTCTTGATAAATGAGTGATTTTGAGAATAGAGCTGGTTGCTGTGAGCGCTTTATTTTGAACACCTGGATAGTAACCTCTCAGCAATGTGTGTTGTGCATTACTTTGATTGTAAGTTTGGTATAACAACTGATCTTCAGGCAGTAACTATTTCAATGAGAGATTTCCATTTCTGCGGACAGTAGTGCACTCCTCAGGGTGTTCTTTGGCAGGATACTATATTTCTCCAGCAGTACAGAGTCAGTAAGTACAATAAGTCTGTTTTTGAGCAATCCTTCTCCGCGTCTGTGATGATGCTAGAACAGCTGGAGTTGAAAGAAGGCATTTGTTTTATTTCCCTTCTCCATTAGGTCTCGGGTTTTATGCCTTCCAAGCCTGAACACTGGCTTCAACATAATCCAACTTTGTGTACCATCTCAGGTTCCTTGTTGGACATATCTGAGGACACATAAATACTTTTGCCTGTGGTGTGATCACCCCATACATGGTGGTACTCCTTTTACAACCAAGTATGTGACTCGGTGGAGGAGTCAGCCCTGCCGGAAGTCGTTTCTTGCCCACAGTATTGGCTCTCCTGCGATAATCTCTGAGCTCAGCAGTAGTTAATTTTTGTGACCCCTACAGAGTAGAGTAGAATCCAGGATAGTCATAGGAAGGTGGAATTGGTGCCCGTTGAGTCAGTTATGCGATGCGGAAATGTGGCTTTAACACTGAGGACCTAATGGAATGAGGCTGTCATTTGTCCGTGTCCTGTCTGATTTGGGGATTAGGATTATTCTGAACAGAATTTTGCTCTTTTACAGCTCTCGGTGCTGGATATGTAATGCCACAGGTAAAAAACATTTTTCATGGTCTACCAGTGCAGCTAGAAGGCTCGGTATTTGAAGACACTGATGAAGTTACTTGTCAAAGTTCCCTCTTCAGGGTGTTGTGTGTTAATTATTTACTTCCCTTTCTTCACAGCTTCAGTTCTCAGAGGTTCTAATAAAGTGGAGGCGCTTCTTCCACCAGCTCGCCGCAGATCAAGGCAAGATTGGGGTTGCAGCGGTGGAAATCGAGCTCGAAGTGGAAAAGCTGCAGGTGAGGAGAATTATCTTGGCGTGCTGCCTGGGAAGCTCTGCTCTCAAGCTCCAGGACTGACGAGCGCTTCGCTGCATCTTTTGACCGCACAATCATTAAGGTCGTGCAAGGGTCGAAGACACTGACGCTTCGGCCCTTCATCCTCCTGGATGTTCGTTTTTCCTGAGGCGAATGTATGCTGGGCGGGCGGGCACCCGACACGCCGTAACGAAGGCGTGTGTGTGTTTTACGAATCACTCGAAGGAATGATCCAGCACTTCAGTTAATGTGAACAATTAATATTGTTGCCTCGCTCTATAAAATCTGTAGAAAGGCTGACTCAGAGCGACTTGTGGCAAGGTGTGAGCGGGCATGTGTTCAGAAGGGGAATATTCACTCCATCATCAACCTAAATGATTATATACTTCAGTGGCTGCTGGCCATAAGCATTGACCCCATGATGGGCCATCAGTTTAATCACCTGAAGGAGTCAATTCATGAATAGTTGAATGTTACTCGTGAGGCTGATGCCTTGGCCCACGAGCCTTTCAAAGACCAGAAGAAAATTCTCATTGTGGGGCGTATCTTGAATTAAGCCTGCTTTTACTTTCTACTGTAGAAGTTAATTTTCATTATTTTAAAATTTGTTACATCTCTTTACATTCCAGTTGTAAGCTGCTTCAAGCAGGGATTTTGAGGGCCATACTGAAAGGACCACTCCACGAGTTGGACATGAGCCACAGAAAAGGGTGTATGAAACTCTGAGGAGGAATGGGATTGGGGGATGAGTACTTTAGCAGTCAGTACAGCTCAAGGCAGAAGAGATTTTATGTCAGAAACTTTCATAATGAAGGATAGAACTTTATCCGAAAGGCAAACATTGGCATGTTGGAGTAGACGATCTAAGTCAGTCTTTACGGGTCCTCTGCCAAGCGATTGGTGTCAGTGGTGCTTGGTACTCATTTTAGGGATGTCTATATTATCTGAGAAATGTTTCTGTAAGGACAGTTTACAATGACATGCCTGGTTCTTGAATAGAAGTAGCGCTCAGAACAGCATGCTAAAGTGTCTGTCTTGTTCCTCAGGAAAGTCTGGCGAGGCTTGGGATTGCAACCAAGGACGAGAGTCAGCACTGGTTTACTGGAGAGAACATTGGAAACTCCGGGTAGGTTGGATGCTCAGGAATACTTCACTGTTGTGGCGATTCAATACTATTCAGCATTCTGAAGATCATGATTTTAGTACTTAGGACCAGTAGCATAGAACATGTTTACAGGTTGTAAGAGGGAACAACTGCATCGCAGCACCTTTGTTAGTAGCACTATTAGTCACCTTCTGCCAACATCCTCTCCTAGCAGACGTGTCCTGTTTCCCCAGCATGGGATCTTCTCCAGATTGAAGTTCTTCTTGGCAGTCTGAGAGGTCCCAGACACTTGAAATTAGTTTTTTTTTTTATTTTTTTTTTATTTTTTTTTTTTAGCCCCTTTCCCTCCATAGCCATAAATTCCTAAGCTAGGCCTGTTGATATTATATGGTGCTAAAACGTAGTTGGCTAGGATTAACTGAGAGGCGCAGTTATAATGTTGATGTTTGATCTTCATCTTCTTTTTTTTTTGGTATAATTTTTCCATCTAAACAGGTGTTAATAGTGAGTACTCTACCAGCCTAAATCCGTCAGTGTCCTGATGCCTTGTGAACCCTGTGCAATGTCTCTTTTGGAGGCGCGTGAAGATTTGTCCATTCACCATTGTCCCAATCTGGTGGCTCCCACCAGAGCCGCAGGGATCTGATCTCTAGGTCCCTGGTGCACCGACTTGGTTCAGTCCACCCGCTTGAACCAACGAATCCAGCTTCACTGCGACATACACAGCCCACTCGCTGCTTGCGATCAGTGCCATGCGATAAGTTCAGGGACAGCAGTGGAACAATCTTTCATTAATGAGCAACACGGTCAAGGATCATTAAAATATTTATATAAAAGATAATAGATAAAAGAAATGATGCATTTCATGAAAAGTGAAAACAACTGGGAAAAATGGTATCCTGGTCATTACATTGTGTATCCCTAAGACGCACTGTGCTGTCTCCAGGCGCTAGAGAGCCTTTGGTTAAGGCACCGGAAGCTGGTGCTGGGCCTAACTTGATCTTCGCCCACGTGAAGTTCCTCTCCTAATCGGTGGTTAAATACTGGGGTTTATTTACTATTTGACCACAAGTTTTATCTCCTATTTACAAAATAAAACAGGGTTTGGAGATACTGATACAACACAGCATTAAATATGTCAGCTCGATCCATGTGTTGACGTTAAGCATCCGTCTTTGTAAACAGTACGTTTATGTTGCAAGCAGCCATAAAATCATGGCTGACCCACTAGTCAAAACAAAAAAAGCTGTCCGCCTGCAGAGCGATCGGCCACACTATATCAGGATTTTTCTTGTGTTTCAAACACTTGTCCCTTTCTACTAAAAAGAAATGGAAAAAATGTAAAGTAGAAAAGTCCTAAAAGACAAGTGATGAAAATGAGTCTGGAGAGATAAACGGTAGAAATAGAATCTGAAAAGGAAGCGTTATAATGTCTGCGACAAACCTGGAATAACTCCTAAACAAAACAATAAAAAAAGTGCGTCTCTGTCTTCGTGCAGCTGCTTGTTGAACATTTTTAAACTAAACAATTTGCAGAACTGTCAGCCATTATCACAAGTTTCTTCCGAATCTTGATCATCAGCATTTCAGGACACATATAGGGCAGTGGTTCCCAACCTGTGGTCCGGAGATCCCTGGGGGTCCGCAAAACCTCCTCAGGTGGTCCGCGACTGCTTGCAAAATAAGATAATATTAACAGATTAGGTCCCCAGCTTTCAATTATGACTCAGTGGGGGGGGGGGGGGGGCTGGGAATCCCTGGAATCCAATACAAATTCAGTGGGGGTCCCCGGGCTCAGGTAATGATAAAGTGGGGGTCCACAGAAGTCAAAAGGTTGGGAGCAACTGATATAGGGGACTGGAGAATATGCTAGAAACTTGCATTCCATGGAGTCGGATATTCTCGTGGTGACGTTCAGTAACACGCGTTCTCATAACGAAATAAAAAGGTCTCTGCATCGAAACACACGACGATCAAACCATGATATGAAGATGACACATACACGAGTGTGCACCAAGCTTGTCTGTGTGAATGGTTGCCACTCTTGCGCACTTTCTTGTGTTTACCACTTTAAACTCGGCTGTCTGTGCAGCAGTTGTACCTCTCTGGTCATGACCAGTGGCTTCTGGGTGCAGTGCATGCATGTGGACTGTCCCAGCCCTTCTTGCCCCTGAACCTGCGTGGCCTGATGTCTGCCCATTCCATGCGGTGAGTTTGTCTGTATTGAGAGCCTGCTGGGCATGGCTTTTAAACATGCCCACAAGACCCTGAAACACAGACCGTGGATGACACCACGTGAGTCCGTCTCTGTGGTTGCAGGGTCCGCAAGGAATGGCCTCAGGGTCTGCCTTCCAGCCTCTGCATGTCAGGCGTGCTGCTTATCCATGCCATGGTTTAATCCCTTGAGCAGAAAGCCTGCTCTTCACTGCCTTCAGCTGTGTCCACAAGGCTCCATGTGCTTGGGAGGATGTTTGGCCACTTTGGCCACATGTCACCCTTCATCCAGAGTCTACTGGGCAATGCCATGAGCTCTGGGCCTTTGGTGTTCCTTCCGCCAGCCCCCACTTTGCTCAGAGCCTACTAGATATGAAATTTAAGTGTTTTTCCAGTGGGCTCTGGACTCAAAGTGCATACTTGGCAGTAGTCTGAGAACACTCTCCCTGTTTTCACAGCAAGCTGGTTATACCTTCCAGAGTAAGGCCTTCTGCTGAGGCCATGCATCTGTTACCGTTGCCTGTTCCACCCCAAACTCCCTGGACACAGCCTGGTGCTGTATGTAGGGCCTCTCCTGGCACATGATCATGTGTTTGTCCATTCCTTGGTCCAGTCCCCCTGCTCTGCTTCCCCTAGGACCATGTTTGACACAGCTTGAGCTTTGCACAGCAGGCTCTGTGGACACAGGCAAGGGTTCTGGGGGCACACCCTTTAGCCAATCTCTGCCACCAGAGCACGCCTGGCACAGCAAGGAGTTGTGCCCAGAGGGATGAGGGCACAGGTTGTTGCCATCTGATGACCTTGTAACCTTGTTTTGTGTTCTCAGAGCTCATTCATTATGTCCCTAGGCTGTGGCCATCTCTCTAATAAATGCCATACCTTGTACCAAGCCTCCCTTCTCCCAGTCTCCTAAAGGTAGCACCCGCGGGCATGCCCTACAGTTGCTGGGCGCAAGCGATGCTTTCTCTGTGTTTTAATGTAACTGCTCTGCTGAGCTGGTACAGTGCATCCTTTAGCAGCGATAACTCTGAAAGCTTTACGGAGGGTATTTTTGCATTCTCCCTTCTCAAGTATTGTGTGTGACAATTTGCACCCTTTGGAACTACCTAGAGATGTAGTACCAATAAGTACCAGGGCCACATAGTACCAGGAACCTGCGATGGCTAGTGCCCATGTTCTGTGTCCAGTGCACACTCATACTAATATGGCTTCAGCATCAGCATAGGGTGAAGATACACTAATCCCATCTCATTATAAGTCAGAATTTGAATATAAAATATGCGTGGTACGACCCATGTTTCACATTAACCTCTGTATGAGACAAGGAAACAAATTGTGCATCTTTCTGGACTTTCTAGCCTTCCCTCCAGCTGCCATGTACCCACCTTGCCCATGTCCTCTTTCAAATGTTTCCACAGCAAGTTTGTTCGGGTATTAAGCATTCCCTGCTCGACCAGTTTATCCAGAAGATATAAAGTGAGTTTGGTGGCCCAACTTTCCATCCCAGATCAGGTACCTGGTAACAAAGGACCAAATACATTTTAATCTTTAATTTTGTTAAGTTGTGCTTGGGATTTGAAGGTTGAGCCCAGCACACTTGGCTAGCAGTTTTCAGATTAATGGGAAGGCTGTGACCTGAACTGGTGGACTAGAAGCAACACCGCTCCATGAAGGACCTGGAAGTGTTGCCAGTAAATTTGTTTCTTTAGTGCTGTGAAGTGTGAGTAATGGCTTGTAACAATGTTCTCCATCTTGTGCAGCACTGTGGACCTGCTGGACTGGAACAGCCTTATTGACAGTAGAACCAAGCTCTCCAATCTGCTTCTTGTGCCCAACCTTCAGGTTTGTAGTCCGTTGTCTCTTCAGCGATAACCCAACTATGAAATAACCTTTACTCACAGTGTAGAGGCCCTAAACAAAGTTAATGTTTTTGTTTAGGACCCTGTTAGTTGTGTTGCAGAGCTACATCCATACAGGGAGAGAGGCATAAAGTAAACATGTTCAGAAGTTTGCTGTGCATTGACAATCACTTTCCATACGCTTCCTTCCTTAGGCCCCTGTATTAAATACAACAGTCGCGTGAGCACTAGAACAGCGATTCATCTCCAGAGTTTCCATGTTCCTTCCCGTGGGCTGCTTCTCTCCAGATCTCCTTGTCCCTTCACCTACTTAACAGTTTTTTGTGGTTGTGGCAGACTCTCAGCAGTCACAACCACAACACAGCCCACAGCAGGCCCTCCACTTCTAGCATGTTGGAATAGCCTACACCAAACGTTACATGTTGAACCCTCTTGCCATTGGTAGGCCTTCCTTCCCTTTTACCCTAGGCACCCTTCATGTATTCAGTGAGATAAACAAAAGAAACCTAATTTTCGGGTTATTAGAGAGTAAATAGAGGGTCTTAGAAGAATAGTGTTTTTTCCAGATGTTTTGCTAGGAGCCTCTCTGAAGCTGGGTTCATCCAGTGGTTTTCATGAGGTGGGGACAGTGGTTCCTCTGTCAGGCAAACCACCATCCCCTGCACTCCAAATGAGGTGGGGATTCGAAATGTGGGTGGACTGGACATCTGCCACTGGTTGTCAGTTGCCCTCTTACTGTGGGCCAAGTCCTGCAATATTGTGAATTCCTTGCTGGGGAAGCCCTTGGGCGCTGGTCCATATGCGACATTGAAAGGAAGGCCTTTTTTACCAAGGAATCTCAGACTGCAGTAAGTGGTAGATATTTGTTGGTATAATACGCCCCTCTTGTCCGCTTGATACTGCGTGGATTGCTGTGGTGTGCTCTGAGTGCGTTGAGGGTGGCATTGCCATTTTACCAAAACTATACCCTCTTTCCAGATGGCTTTTGTCCCTTGAACCAATTTCCTGATTTTAATTAGGAGGGGAGTTTAATTAATGCTCATTGATATGGTGGCTGCCTGAACACACAAGCTGTTTTCTGCACCCTCTCCTTTCAGACAGGACACCTGGAGCCGCTGCTGTCCAAGTTCACCGAGGAGGAGGATCGCCAGATGAAGAGGATGCTGCAGAGGATGGATGTCCTTGCGAAGGTCAGTCTTCCTTCTGCTTCTCTGCACCTCGTAACCTGGTGTCGGTGGAATAACCAATTCCTCCACAGTTGCACTCCAGTATGACATTCACGGCCAGTGGTTCATCCGGCAAGGGACCAGCTGTAGCAGCGAAAGCCCAACAGGTCACTCAAAACCGCTTATGGTGGAAGACAGTTGTCATCGGGGACATGGTTGCCTCTCGTCTCCTGTCCTCCAGGTTCAGCTTTATATTTCTGCTTTTTTTGCCGTTAAAATCCCAGTTCTTATACACTGAAGCATGACTAGAAAACTGTCCCAAGAGTAGAAGCTTTAATTCATATTTCACATCTTGCGTTCGCCGAAATACTTTTTTACGTTCCTGCTGATGCGCTTTACAGTCAGTGGGGCAAAAGTGTCCCACCTTTGTGATCAGGCCCAACTTGCGACACAGGTTGTGGGTATTCCTAACTCGCAGACCATACCTTCGTCTTCAGCGAGCCAGTCATCAGTGGCTAACTACAGTCTTTATCTTCTAAAATGTACTCTGTCCCAGGTTGTACCTGCTTGGCCTTTCACATGCTAGGTCTGGCTTTTGATGTTACCTACAAAGGAGCTCGTACCCTCTCTGCTCTGTTTTGTACTTTCTGTTGTGGATATGGAGCGGTTGTTATTCAGTAATTCAACCTTCTCCGTTGCTCGCTCCCGGCGTTTATTTTCATTTACTGCACCTGAGGATCTCTTACCCAGGCACTCTCCTTGAAATCCGCACACCTCTGAGCTGCACTTCAAACCTTACATGTTCTGTAACTGTATCCTTTTCTACAAGCGTTTCCCAGACCCTTTCCTGTTGCACCGCTATCCTAGCTTACCACAGCTTTGCTCCTTCACCGCTGCCTCCCTCCAGACCGTTGCCAGTGCACTCCCTCCTCTCTGTCCCAAGTCTGTCCATGTACCCCAGTAGCTCTTCCTTATCTGGGATCTTTGTTTTGAGCTCCTACTACCACATACAGTGTTGCACGTTAAGCTAATTCCTAGCCTCCTTCAGTTTTCTTTTCTGTTTCCCCCGTGCCCTGCTGTTCTGGCAGTCCACACTCACTCTGGCATGCATCTGTTCACCTGTGTGTCCACCCTCCCTTTATCCACACTCACTCTGGCATGCATCTGTTCACCTGTGTGGCCACCCTCCCTTTATCCACACTCACTCTGTCTGGCATGCATCTGTTCACCTGTGTGGCCACCCTCTCTTTATCCACACTCACTCTGGCATGCATCTGTTCACCTGTGTGGCCACCCTCCCTTTATCCACACTCACTCTGTCTGGCATGCATCTGTTCACCTGTGTGGCCACCCTCCCTTTATCCACACTCACTCTGCCAAGCATCTGTTCACCTGTATGGCCACCCTCCCTTTATCCACACTCACTCTGGCATGCATCTGTTCACCTGTGTGGCCACCCTCCCTTTATCCACACTCACTCTGGCATGCATCTGTTCACCTGTGTGGCCACCCTCCCTTTATCCACACTCACTCTGGCATGCATCTGTTCACCTGTGTGACCACACTCACTCTGGCATGCATCTGTTCACCTGTGTGGCCACCCTCCCTTTATCCACACTCACTCTGGCATGCATCTGTTCACCTGTGTGACCACACTCACTCTGGCATGCATCTCTTCACCTGTGTGGCCACCCTCCCTTTGTCCATACTCAGTCTGCCATGGCTTGAGCTTTGGACGCCTCGCCAGTGCTTGGCACCGATTACCACTGATGCTAAATATGTTCTTCTTAATGGTATAGGAGACCATAGATCTGTTTAAATATGGATTGCTTTGCGTTGTTCCTTCTACTGTTCAGCACTTTGGCTTGCTCTGTGAATGTTTAGCCACCGGAAGGCCACCAGTTTGAGTGGCAATGTGTGTCACGGTTGCAGTATTCCTGTCCCCCCTCCCCATAGGCCTGCACACAAAACCACATCTACCATTTTATACTGGGAGTCCACCTGTCCACTGTTGCTCTGATGTGTGATGATGTTGGCTGAGTTCTAATGAGTGTTGTTTCCATTCCAGAAAGCATTGGAGACCGGAGTGAGGCTAATGATTGACGCGGAGCAGACCTACTTTCAACCAGCCATCAGCCGCCTGGCCTTAGAGATGCAACGCAAGTTCAACACGGAGAGACCCACCATCTTCAACACGTACCAGTGCTACCTGAAGGTGAAGACCGAGGGCGCTTAGCTGGGTGGAGGGGCGGTGCGCCATAGTAGAGGCTGAAGTCTGCAGCCGGGCACATCCTAGGGCTCTGGCTGAAAAAAGAGTGATCTGCATATTAAACAGATTCGTAAAATTTCCAAACTAATGTAGTGTAATGTGCAGTGTGATTCTTATAGTGCCAAGTGACCCTGGTAGAGAGTGTGTGGCTTTAAAAGCGCTGTCTGCCGAGTGTTGGCAATATTTCTTTCATTAATGCCTCTGGACAGTCTGCATTCGTTTAGTCAACTCGTAAACCACAGAAACACACTGAGTTAGCCTCAGTTCCCCTGTTCCTGTCAGGGCGCGTGGCTAATTCATTACCCATCCTCCAGCACAAGTCATAGTGATTGTTTTTTTTTTTGGGAATCTGGTGTAGAATATTTTATCTCTAGTCACACGTAATCCTATAATTACTTCAAGCCTTAATCTGAAGGCTGCGTATTATTCTCAAATATAATTAAAACAGTATTTTGAGTAGTTTTTTAAGATGATTTTCAATACACGGGTACAATCTATATACAAATCATTTTTATGTCTTGACATTTTATACTGGTCTTTTGGTTGGTCATGTTTTACCGTCCATCACCTTGCTGTGTTGCTATGTTCGCCCTAAGTGGGAAGGGTATGCCCAGACGTGGGGTCCCGTGCTCACTGAGCCACTGGATTTAAGCTAGCCTGGCCGCTGAAGGGTGAAACCCTGAAACCGGTCCCAGGATACTTGTTTACAGTCAAGGAAGGACCTGGCCTGGCAGTTCGGACTGGACTCTTCCCATATGAAACAGAGTCAAGACTGATTTGCATATGGCTGGGTCCAAACTGGGGTGGCATGGTGAGCAAAAGAATTGATAGATTAAACCCAGATCTGTTGCTAGGGGTGAGTGTTTGAAAAGTTTCACCACCCTGTCCATCATCTTGCTGTGTTGCTATCTACAGGTATCCTGGTCCTTTTATCCAGTAATGCCCAGAATACAGTAAAGAGGGCCTTAAACTCAATCCTTGAGAGTGGATCTTTAGAGGTTGGTTTTATGTGGTGCACACCCAGAGGTTCAAGCACAGATCCTGGTTTTGAGCCCTTGATGAGTTTCTTTGGGAGCCCAGTGTAACAAGTTATGTCAAAGAACAGCAGCCAGACAGTCTGTGCCACTGAACAATGCAATGACCGAGGGAAAGGAGGAGGGACCAGAATGCAATCACATTCTTTGGTTTCCTACTTTTCAGATCACTGGTTGGTGATACTTGTAACCAAGTAAGTTAGGTTCTGTCCTGCTTAATACAAGGACTTTGTACTGGATTCCATTTAAGCAGATGAAGCTCTTTTCTTCTCATGGAGTATGTGGTCCAGTCATCTGGCAATGTTCATTTGTCTTCCTGGTTGTTCTATAGTTGGAGGTGGATTTGGTTGGTACACCAATGTTTTCCTGATATTGCTTTAGAATCTGTATCGAAGGACGTATTTCCAGATTGAAAAGCACGCATGAAGGTGACACCATTGACCCAATCTGAACTTGTTTCTACTGTCAGATAGGGAGGACCCCATCCAATCCAAGACATCACCAGGCATTTCAGGTCATTCGCCAATCAGCAGGCTGTTGTGGGCCCGTGTTGAGCTGTTAGTTCGCGAATGGTCATATGCCTCCTGTATAATTGGTGGGGTGGACGTAAGTGAAGTATGAGTATTAGTGGGGTGGACGTGAGTGAACTATGAGCTTTGGTGGGGTGGACGTAAGTGAACTATGAGCTTTGGTGGGGTGGACGTAAGTGAACTATGAGCTTTGGTGGGGTGGACGTGAGTGAACTGTGAGCTTTGGTGGGGTGGACGCGAGTGAACTGTGAGCTTTGGTGGGGTGGACGCGAGTGAACTGTGAGCATTGGTGGGGTGGACGCGAGTGAACTGTGAGCATTGGTGGGGTGGACGCGAGTGAACTGTGAGCATTGGTGGGGTGGACGCGAGTGAACCGTGAGCATTGGTGGGGTGGACGCAAGTGAACCATGAGCATTGGTGGGGTTTGGGCATCCTAGGTAAGCGGGTGCAGACAGCTTAGGAAGGAGGAGCACAGATGTGCAGCAGAACGATGGCATCCCTCATGCTACTATGCACAAACTCCTTTTGCCAGTGCTAGAGCACATGTCGGGTCGCGACCCCAGTTTGTGGCATTAACGGTTTAGTTCAGTGCTTAATTTGTAAATAAAGAGGTGCCGGTGCCCAAAGCCCTCCTCTTAAACACGTGGCTGCTGCAATTAAATGTGTGAACACGGAATACTGAGCCGCCGTAATCCTGAAACCATCTCGGACCTCTTCAATCCATGTAAAGCCACTCCCTGCCCATTCAGCTCACTCTTGCAGCTTTCTACTTTCTTCCTTTGTGACAATTTTTTATTTTTCCGGTCCTCCGTCTTTCCCATATGTGTCTTTTGCTCGCAGCAAATACGTGAGGCAGAAGACTAAGCGCCGGCCCTCAAAAATAAGTGCCGGTACTCAGCACCGGAAACAACAAGCACAAATTAAGCACTGGTTTAGTTTTGTAGTGATGCCTGTTTGGAAAGTGTTGAGTTCGGGTGAATGGAGTTTAGCAAGGGCCTGGGCCTGTGTGGATGCCAGTCATAAGACAGCCAATCAGCAGGCCACAAAAGGCTGCTGTGGCTGCCAGTTAGGGGGTGTGGGTATTAATTGATTATTTTTTATAGAGTATAAACGATATATTCTTGTATTTATCATTTATGTACTGAATTATTTGCTCTGATTTTAGCAAATAGCATTCTACATATTTGTATATTTACTAAAACCTCTTAAATGAGCCTGTCCACCCATCATCCACCCTGCTTTCCCCCTTGTCAGCAGACTTCACCAGGGCGCCCCGGCACGATTTTAGTACCAGTGGCTGAAGTGAAAGTTACGCCGCTGCCATGTTCGAAGGCAGCACAGCTCCAAACCAGACATCATTGTAGAAGATGCGCTCCTAGTCCAAGGCGGGCTTTATCTCCAAAACGCCTGCACTTCTGTGCTTGTCTCTTCTGCAGTGGGAGGACTGGCTCTCTAAACCTAAAGTTGAAGACTTTTAATCACCAGTGACCGCATTTACTTTCCTTGTATAGGGAATACTCTTTTATAAGAGGTGCCTGGCTCCATTGTGCACTGCTGGTCGCCATCTTGGAAGGGACACTGTAGGCTTTAAACATGTGTGTTTTGTTTTTGCTCACTGTTATTTAAATTTTATTTTTACTTCCAGTAACTCCCCTGGAAGGCAAACCTTCTGTGTGAGGCTTCAACGCCCTCGTTGCTCCAGGTTCACCATTTTCTTTGGACTTAACTCATTCACCCGGCTTGATCTCGAGAGCACAGGCATATCCGTGCCAAAGTTTTCCCTGAGAGTTGGCTTTGGTCATTCGGACCACGACTGACACTCCCTGAGATGTTTTTTAGAGTCACAAAAGGGAAGAGGATGAAAAGGGACCCCTTCCTCTTTGGGAATCCGATACTGCCCCCTTTTAGGGTGTTGGCAGCTCATCAGTGGTTTGCGACTGAAGTTGCACTCACAAGCCATTGATCTAATCCTGCCTGACTCAAAAATAGGAGGTGAGCGTCTCTCTCTCTTCTACTCTCTTCTACTCTCTTCTACTCTCTTCTACTCTCTTCTACTCTCTTCTACTCTCTTCTACTCTCTTCTACTCTCTTCTACTCTCTTCTACTCTCTTCTTCTTCTCTCTTAGACAGGACTCTTATTTTCGTTCCTTACAGGGTTGCAAAAGTCCTTTTACGTGTCGGAAAAAGATTCTGGCTTGTAGAAGGGCATTTTGCACATACAAACACTTTTATTTTGCAAAACACTGGATTTGCAATCACAAAATAACTTTGTACATGAGTCCTGAGATTTCCTTCAACTTGTAAAAGACGTCAAGCGCTGTGCTGGACATGTCCTTGAACCTCAGATTGCCAGTCGTGATCCATCTCAGGTGGAAATGGATCATGTCACCCCGAGACTTGGTTGGATCACGCAACCGTCTGAGTCAAAATGAGCTAACCGCTTTCAGCTGGCTCACGCATGGGGCAAAAATAATCGGATGAATCTTAATAACACACTTGATAATAGATTTTTTAATGTAATTAAATACGTTCTTTCTGGTTTTAACACTTGGTGGAAGCAGCCTTGTATTCGAGCGATGCTGCAGAAATTCAGAGCACAATGATTTGATAAAATCATATGGCTGGGAAGCAAAAGTTGTGTTTGGATCCACCACTAAGAATCACAAACAAATAAACCAGCTGGAGGTTCACATTACTCATCTGAGTCTGAAAATTAAAGAAATCTAGCTGGAGACCTCTTTGGCATTGTGAATAATCTCACCAAGCCTCCCTTGGGCAGTAACATTATGTTCGATGGCATCTGTCGCTGTAGATACGCATGTTTTGCATAGCTCGCCATCTGGTGTTGGGCCGGAGTGTTACAAGTTGTTTTTTTTCGAAGAAGTCTTTCGAGTCACGGGACCGAGTGACTCCTCCTTTTGTCTCCATTGCGCATGGGCGTCGACTCCATCTTCGATTGTTTTTTTTCCGCCATCGGGTTCGGACGTGTTCCTGTCGCTCCGAGTTTCGGAACGGAAAGATAGCTAATTTCAGGAGATTTTCGTCGGTATTGTTGCGTTCGGGATCGGCGTAGTTAGATTCAACACCGCATCGAAGATCGAAGAGCTCCGGTGCCCTTCGGGGTAGTTTTTCGATCCCCCGTCGGGGCCTGGTCGGCCCGACCGCGTGCAGAAGAACGCCGATGGAACGGACCCCGTTCCGTTTCTGTCCCAAATGCCACAATAAATACCCCTATACAGACCAACACTTGGTCTGTAACCTGTGCCTGTCACCTGAGCACAGTGAAGACACTTGCGAGGCCTGTCGTGCGTTCCGGTCCCGAAAAACACTCCGAGACCGTCGAGCCAGAAGACTTCAGATGGCGTCCGCGCCGACAGCCCACCGGGAGTTCGAGGAACAAGAAGAAGAGGAGGGAACCTTTTCGATCCAAGAATCGGACTCCGAAGGATTCGACGATACACAAACCGTGAGTAAGACGTCGAAAGCCACTCAGAAGAAGATTTACAAGGCCCAGGGGACGCCACTGCCACCAGGCCATGGCTCGACCCATAAATTCGGTGACCGACCGTCTGCACCGAAAAAGGCCCAAACAGTGCCGAGATTGTCCGACTCCGGTCGAGACACCGCCACGCAGCCTTCTCGGGACCGAGAAAGTGCTGGAGACAAGCATCGACACCGAGATACCGGTGTAGACACGGCTCGACGCCGAGACAGCGGCACCGAAGAAGATCGACGCCGAGAGGTTTCGGCCCCGAAAAAGAAAAGTCACCTCGGAGCCGAAAAAGATGCAGACAGGGTTTCAGTGCCAAAACAAACTGCAACCGACCCAGTTTCAGGCTCTTGTACAGAAGAGCACTCGCTAACCTCCCAAATACAAAAGCATAGGTTTGAGGAAGAGCTACACTCAACTGATGTAGACCATACGCAAAAGCGTATTTTCATACAGCAGGGGACAGGAAAAATAAGCACCCTTCCCCCTATTAGAAGAAAGAGAAGATTGGAGTTCCAAACTGAACAAACACCACAAACAAAAGTGGTGAAAAAAGTTACCCCACCACCCTCTCCTCCACCTGTGATTAACGTCTCACCAGCACAAACTCCATCACATTCCCCAGCTCACACCACCATGAGCCAGGGTGACCAAGATCAAGACGCATGGGACTTATACGACGCCCCAGTGTCAGATAACAGTCCGGAGGCATACCCTACGAAGCCATCTCCACCAGAGGACAGCACTGCGTATTCTCAAGTGGTGGCTAGAGCAGCACAATTTCACAATGTAACCCTCCACTCAGAACAGGTCGAGGATGACTTTTTATTCAACACACTCTCCTCCACCCACAGCTCCTACCAAAGCCTGCCTATGCTCCCTGGTATGCTCCGGCACGCAAAAGAAATCTTTAAGGAGCCGGTCAAAAGCAGGGCAATCACACCAAGAGTGGAAAAAAAGTATAAGGCGCCTCCTACAGACCCGGCTTTCATCACTACACAGCTGCCACCAGACTCTGTCGTTGTAGGAGCAGCTAGGAAAAGGGCCAACTCCCACACATCTGGAGATGCACCACCCCCAGATAAAGAAAGCCGCAAGTTCGATGCAGCTGGTAAGAGTGTCGCAGCACAAGCTGCAAACCAGTGGCGCATCGCCAACTCCCAGGCACTACTTGCGCGCTATGACAGAGCCCATTGGGATGAGATGCAACATCTCACTGACCATATGCCCAAGGACCTACAAAATAGGGCAAAACAAGTGGTTGAGGAGGGACAGACCATTTCCAACAACCAAATCCGCTCCTCCATGGACGCTGCAGATACAGCTCCACGGACAATTAATACATCTGTAACTATCAGAAGGCATGCATGGCTCCGAACGTCTGGATTTAAACCAGAGATTCAGCAAGCAGTTCTCAATATGCCTTTTAACGAAAAAGAACTGTTCGGTCCAGAAGTGGACACTGCGATTGAGAAGCTCAAAAAAGACACGGACACTGCTAAAGCCATGGGCGCACTCTACTCCCCGCAGAGCAGAGGGAATTACAGCACATTCCGTAAAACACCCTTTAGAGGGGGGTTTCGGGGTCAGAGCACACAAGCCAGCACCTCACAGGCAACACCGTCCAGTTACCAGGGACAGTACAGAGGAGGTTTTCGGGGACAATATAGAGGAGGGCAATTCCCTAGGAATAGAGGAAAATTTCAAAGCCCCAAAACCCCTACTACTAAGCAGTGACTCACATGTCACTCATCCCCTCCACACAACACCAGTGGGGGGAAGAATAAGTCATTATTACAAAGCATGGGAGGAAATCACTACAGACACTTGGGTTCTAGCAATTATCCAACATGGTAATTGCATAGAATTTCTACAATTCCCTCCAAACATACCACCAAAAGCACAAAATTTGACAAAACATCATTCCAATCTCCTGGAGATAGAAGTGCAGGCACTATTGCAAAAGAATGCAATCGAATTAGTGCCAAACACACAAATAAACACAGGGGTTTACTCACTGTACTTTCTGATACCAAAGAAGGACAAAACGCTGAGACCAATCGTAGACCTCAGAATAGTGAACACATTCATCAAATCAGACCATTTTCACATGGTCACACTACAAGAAGTATTACCATTGCTAAAACTACACGACTACATGTCAACTTTAGACCTCAAGGACGCGTATTTCCATATACCAATACACCCATCGCACAGGAAATACCTAAGGTTTGTATTCCAAGGAATACATTACCAATTCAAGGTACTGCCTTTCGGATTAACAACCGCACCAAGAGTCTTTACCAAATGTCTAGCGGTAGTCGCTGCACACATCAGAAGGCAGCAAATACATGTGTTCCCATATCTAGACGACTGGCTAATCAAGGCTCATTCGTTAATAGAGTGCTCAAATCACACAAATTAGATCATACAAACCCTCTTCAAACTAGGGTTCACCGTCAACTTCACAAAATCCAACATTCTGCCGTGCAAGGTACAACAATACCTAGGAGCCATAATAGACACAACAAAAGGAGTAGCCACTCCAAGTCCCCAAAGAATTCAAAATTTCAACACCATCATACAACGCATGTATCCAACACAAAAGATACAAGCAAAGATGGTATTACAACTCCTAGGCATGATGCCTTCATGCATAGCCATTGTCCCAAACGCAAGACTGCACATGAGGCCCTTACAACAGTGCCTAGCATCACAGTGGTCTCAAGCACAGGGTCATCTTCTAGATCTGGTGTTAATAGACCGCCAAACTTACCTCTCGCTTCTGTGGTGGAACAACATAAATTTAAACAAAGGGCGGCCTTTCCAAGACCCAGTGCCACAATACGTAATAACAGATGCTTCCATGACAGGGTGGGGAGCACACCTCGATCACCACAGCATACAAGGACAATGGAACGTACATCAAACAAGACTGCATATAAATCACCTAGAACTTCTAGCAGTTTTTCAAGCACTAAAAGCTTTCCAACCAATAATAGTTCACAAATACATTCTCGTCAAGACAGACAACATGACAACAATGTATTATCTAAACAAGCAAGGGGGGACGCACTCCACGCAGTTAAGCCTGCTAGCACAAACAATTTGGCGTTGGGCAATTCACAACCAAATTCGCCTAATAGCACAATTTATACCAGGGATCCAAAATCAACTCGCAGACAATCTACAGGTCCACGAATGGGAAATTCACCCCCAAATTCTGAACACCTATTTCAAACTCTGGGGAACACCTCAAATAGACTTGTTTGCGACGAAGGAGAACGCAAAATGCCAAAACTTTGCATCCAGATACCCACACAAACAGTCCCAAGGCAATGCCCTATGGATGAACTGGTCAGGGATATTTGCTTACGCTTTTCCTCCTCTCCCTCTCCTTCCTTACCTGGTAAACAAACTCAAACTCATATTAATAGCACCAACTTGGGCAAGGCAACCCTGGTACACAACGCTGCTAGACCTATCAGTAGTACCCTACATCAAATTGCCCAACAGGCCAGATCTGTTGACACAACACCACCAAAAGATCAGACACCCAGATCCAGCATCGCTGAATCTAGCAATCTGGCTCCTGAAATCCTAGAATTCGGGCACTTACAACTTACCCAAGAATGTATGGAAGTCATAAAGCAAGCCAGAAGGCCATCCACCAGGCACTGCTATGCAAGTAAATGGAAGAGGTTTGTTTGCTACTGCCATATTAATCAAATACAACCATTACACACAACTCCAGAACATGTAGTGGGTTACTTGCTTCACTTACAAAAATCTAACCTGGCTTTCTCTTCCATTAAAATACACCTTGCAGCAATATCTGCATACCTGCAGACTACCTATTCAACTTCCCTATATAAGATACCAGTCATTAAAGCATTCATGGAGGGCCTTAGGAGAATTATACCACCAAGAACACCACCTGTTCCTTCATGGAACCTAAATGTTGTCCTAACTAGACTTATGGGTCCACCTTTTGAACCCATGCACTCCTGCGAAATACAGTTCCTAACCTGGAAGGTTGCATTTCTCATCGCCATTACTTCCCTAAGAAGAGTAAGCGAGATTCAGGCGTTTACAATACAAGAACCTTTTATACAACTACACAAGAATAAGGTCGTCCTAAGGACTAATCCTAAATTTTTGCCAAAGGTTTTCACCGTTCCATCTAAATCAAACAGTGGAACTTCCAGTGTTCTTTCCACAGCCAGATACCGTAGCTGAAAGGGCACTACATACATTAGATGTCAAAAGAGCATTGATGTATTACATTGACAGAACAAAGAACATCAGAAAGACTAAACAACTATTTATTGCATTTCAAAAACCTCATGCAGGAAACCCAATATCAAAACAAGGTATAGCCAGATGGATAGTTAAATGCATCCAAATCTGCTACCTTAAAGCTAAACGACAGCTGCCCATTACACCAAGGGCACACTCAACCAGAAAGAAAGGTGCTACCATGGCCTTTCTAGGAAACATCCCAATGCAAGAAATATGTAAGGCAGCCACATGGTGTACGCCTCACACATTCACCAAGCACTACTGTGTAGATGTGTTATCCGCACAACAAGCCACAGTAGGTCAAGCCGTATTAAGAACATTATTTCAAACTACTTCCACTCCTACAGGCTGAGCCACCGCTTTTGGGGAGATAACTGCTTACTAGTCTATGCAAAACATGCGTATCTACAGCAACAGATGCCATCGAACTGAAAATGTCACTTACCCAGTGTACATCTGTTCGTGGCATCGGTCGCTGTAGATTCGCATGTGCCCACCCGCCTCCCCGGGAGCCTGTAGCAGTTCGGAAGTTACCTTCAACTATTTGTATATATAGCATCTCAACCTTAAATAGGTACATACTTAGTCAATCCATTGCATGGGCACTATTACTACAATTCAACTCCTACCTCACCCTCTGCGGGGAAAAACAATCGAAGATGGAGTCGACGCCCATGCGCAATGGAGACAAAAGGAGGAGTCACTCGGTCCTGTGACTCGAAAGACTTCTTCGAAGAAAAACAACTTGTAACACTCCGGCCCAACACCAGATGGCGAGCTATGCAAAACATGCGAATCTACAGCGACCGATGCCACGAACAGATGTACACTGGGTAAGTGACATTTTCATTCTCCAGCTCAGTTACTGTGTGAAAATATTGTTATGTTTCGCAAACAAAACAAATTGTGAAAATCCATTTGGGTGTGCCTATTTCATCTATAGTGACCTTCCAGCTCTCCTTTGTGAGACATTCACCTCTCCAATGGCGGCGTCTATGATGGAATTTGCTTCTCTGTCTGAAGTCCAGGTTATGACTCTAGCAGACTACCGAATCCTGATCCAGGCCCTCCCTACATAATGCAGATGGGAGCAGAATGGATTGGTTCTGTCCTCACCAAACTATGCAGTCTATCTCTGGAAGCCACTGTAGTCCCTCAAAACTCTCTTAAAAAGCCTACCGCAGACCCCATTTTACTAACTGTAGACGCATCTCATTGCTGGCACTGCTGTGCAAAACACTAGTGAAAGCAGAAACTTCTGACTGTTTTCCTCTGGATATGTCACCTGCTGGACTTATCGCACTGTGGGTTGAGGGCTCTGCATAGCACCGAAACAACTTTACTGGCCATGACGGATGATCCATGAGCTTGCGAGAGACTGTTGCCCTGGTCCTCTTGGGTCTCTCCAGAGTTTTAACATGGTTTCTTATTCAATGCTTGACTGATCTTGAAGGGTGTATCAGTCAAAGTTTAGTTTATTAGTCAATTAAAAAAATAAACTATTCCATAGTATGTGTAAACATTCTGCTAATGAAATCAATTTATGCTCTTGCATTATTCAATTTAAAACGGGACGATAAATAAATGACCAACGCTCTTTATCTATTGCCTCCATTGTCGCAAACCAAGCCTTCTAGGCACCTATCGCGGTTGGAGGGCTAAGATACCTCCCTACGCTGTGCTAGCTGTTGGGTGCGCCAGAATGATCACTTAAAAAAAAAAAAAAAAAAAAAACGCTGACCTACATTTGATACATGATCAAAGGTGCTGTGTGCAAATCTTAAACACTGTCAATCTCTGGAATGCACTTCTCAGTTCAAAGAAGACATTTATTATTTCGCCACCAGGTTCCTAAAACGAGATTAGCATGTTGAAAGCACACGTTTAAAAATAGTCAAAGCAATGAAAGGAAAACATACCAAAATGATTCTCCACTGCAATGTACACAGCAAATATATGTGGTTATATTATACTGCAAAGCAAAAAATTAAGAAAAAATGCATCACCGTAGGGCCTGCCAAGCAAGACGATGACCCCGTTCGACTGCGAGAAAGATCTCCTCCCTCACGGGAAAGCGGTCAGGCATTCAACGTCTAAAATCCTGACTGAGGTCACTCACTCTCACTGTCGCACTGGGTCTTTTTATATCTTAAAGAACCGTAAAAGGGGCTTTCTGGAAAAAAGCCCTCCCATCAAGAAGAAATATTAAAAAATGCTGGCTAGTTTAGGTAAGCTTTGAAAGAAACACGTTGGGAATTGGCCAAAATCCCAAGGCGTCCCTCCCAAAGTCAAACCATTCCCTGCTGTACCGTAAACATCAATCTGGTTCATCCGTATCATGCTGACTGACTAACTCCTCCACGTTATGCACCAGCTCTTCGGTGAGAGAGAGCACGAAAACAAGACAGTTTACAATGTGGAAAAGTCCGAGCAGCCTTTAACATGGCATCGTCTAATTCTATGATAAAGTCAATAGGCACCTAAACTGAATACAAAATGTTTCTGCAACCGGTGAACACTAGACAGCTAATCCAGGCGCAAAGTGGTGCAACACAGTCAGTGGTTAAAAACACATATTTCACTACAATAGGTTATCTGGCTGGTCAAATACATGCACAAGAACAGCGAGTCAGGGTAGGGGCTAGGTGGTACTCCTAGCCCCGAGCAGCCCCCAGTGTCTGTGGGCCCTTCGGGTGAGCCTTATCTTGCTGGACCTGTAACAGAGGGGTAAAATAAACCTGCCGATCCCTGACGACCCAACCCATCCAAATGCCCTGCAAGTGCCCACACTTAAATACCGGTCTTATCCTCATGCTGACTAGCAGGATTCTCATTAGCAATATCCTTAAAGATATCGAGAAACTCAGTCTGAAGTTCTGGGGATCAAACGCTTCTGTTACTGCTGATCCGCACAATCTAATCCCCAGTAAGCTCTTTCCTTAACAGGGTCCTCCTTGGAGGGTCTATTGGGGGACAAATGCATAAAAAACACAGCGATTTGTTTGACTGGTGGCGCAAATCTCATACCGTGTCCCCTGGTGACCTTCTCCCTGTCATTTTGGTAAAAAGTCCAATGTAGGATCACTCCAACCTCAATGACATAATGGCCTGTTCGACTTTCAGAGCGGCGGGAGCTTCAAGGAGACAGGAAGCCTTCTGGTGGTTGTAAGAGTTGAGCACCATCCCTCCGTGGGAGCGTTTGGCAACTGCTCTTTTGTCGTCTATCCAGCTTTACAGGTTTATTTACCACCTTTTAAACTCTTGGGGGTTGTATCTAGAGCCCGTGGTTCGCCCAGCCCCAGCTCGTGTCTCCACTGATCTTGGTCTCTGCAGACAGACCTTAGCTGGCTTCATTCCTTTCTCGTAGAGGACCCTTATAGATGCAGATCAAGGAGTGTGCGTGTGACCGGGTCAGCCCGATCGTAGGCACGGCACCAGCAGGACAAGAGTTGTTGCGTTCCCATGTTGCCATGGGAACGCTTTCACCACGAGGCCGGCATTCGGAGGTTGCCTCGACAACCTCCGATGACGAGGTCAAATCGGATTGGCCGGCGGGAGGTCAAAGACCTGGGATTCCCCAGGCGAACGAGGAGGCGGCGAACGAGGAGGCGGCGAACGAGGAGGAAGGAGCGGCGATCGAGAACGGAGGAGCGAGGAGAAAGGCGGCGGCAACGGTCAGAGAGGAGAGCCACACAATCCGGAAGACAACCCCGAGGACGGAGGGCGGCCCCGCTGTCCAGGAACTTGTGACGACGACGCCAGGGGAAGCGGAGTGGTGCCGGAGCCCAAGGGGACCAGAGAGCAACGAGGGGACCACCATAGAGCCAGCCACGGCCCCGGAGGGTCGTGGCTCTGGAAGGTACGGTCCTTGTGGACAAGCAGAGGGGCACCTTAAAGGGGAACGAGCTGGGGAAGGGAGGGAGGCAGGGTGAGGGGAGGACAGGGAGGGAGTCAGAGGGCACCAAAAAGGGGCACGTAACAAGCACGACCAAAAGTAAGCACATTTAGGAAAATAAGGAAACAAAGACACAGCCCACCGTCCTCACTGGCACACCCCCTTCCCGAACCCATTCCCCAGTATAACAGCTAAGTAAAGGACGTATGTAACGGCCTTCATTCCACTCACCATCGATATTTATCCTTTTCTTTCCCCTGTATGCAACCCGGGAGCCCATGAGGAAGATGTCAAACGCCACCTAAAAGGAGAAGAGGGAGAGAAACACGTTAGGAAAACGAACTTCACCCAGTGAAGAAATAATCTTTAAATTACTGTACCGAACCATATACATCACTTATTCGAAATAACAAATAAATACTTACCTGAATAACCCCAGCTGCCTCTACTGAGTGTCTGTACTGTTTGGGACTGCTACAGTGGTGTCAGAAGTGGGATAAACCCCCTTCCTGGCAGTCCAAACAGGACACACTATGAGCGAAAGTCCGTCCTTAGAGACCATGGTCAAGCAGCTAGCGGAGGGGCAACGGCATTTGCAGCTGGTCTGGGAAGCCCAACAGCGGGAAGCTAAAGAGGATCGGGAGGCCCTACAATCTGCTCTGAAGAGTCAGGCGACCATATTGGCTAATAATCAGCTAGTCCATGAAAGCGCGATGAAAAAACTAACTGAGACGATTGCCGCTAGCAAGGTACATCCGAACGTACCTAGTTCGGTACTACAGAAATATCAGGAGGGAGAGGATCCAGAGTCCTTTTTTACCAATTTTGAAAGAGTGGCTTCCTCCGCCCTGTGGCCGGAAGATAAGTGGGGACAGTACGTTGCTCCCTTGCTCACAGGTATCCTACAATCAGCATATCAAGCCGCCAACCCGGGTGGTGACACCCCTTATCAAGACATAAAAACTAGTATACTGGAAAGGGTAGGCCATGATGCAGAATATTACCGAGTTAAATTTAGTAAAATCAAATGGGGAGTCAATGAAGATCCTAGAACCTTTTATTTTCGAGTGAAAGATTTGGCATTGAAGTGGTTAGGCCATGTAGGAAATAGTCGGGAGGAGGTTCTCAAGACCATCATACTAGAACAATACCTAGACGGTCTGCCACCGTCTACAAAACACTGGATCAGGCAACACCCAAAAGTGGACACTGAGACGGCCATTGATCTCGCCTGTGCTTTTCACCGGTCTACTGATGTTAGGAACCCTCCGACACGAAACATCCTTAAACCAATCCTTCCGAACCCAAAGACCTTGGTAAAAAGCCCACCCGACCACCTAGTACCACGAAGATTTCCGGAAGGCCCACCTACAATGGGACCCCAATGTTATAATTGTGGCGAATGGGGACACATCGCACGTATGTGTCCGCAAAAACAGGATACCGGGGAACCAATGGAGATAGGAATGACAAGGAGGAGGGTACTATGTACAGGAAAGGGTGCTCTCAAATTTAAGCTAATGATAACCGTTAACGGGAAAAGGGTGTATGCCCTGGTTGATTCTGGTTGTAGCCAATCGGTGATTAGAAAAGACTTGACACAGGACGACACAGAGGAGAAAGAATGGGTAACCATATGTTGTATACACGGAGACAAGGTCCAGTATCCTATAAAGGTGCTCCCAATCGTGTGGGGACCCTATCGGGATTTCCTACCCGTAGGAATAATGCCCCAATTAATCGAGGAGTGTATCATTGGGACAGATTATATCCACTTCCAAGAGTTGTTGGATCACGTTAGAGATAACAAGGTGGTCAAAGATTGGTGGAGAGAGGCTCCTTTCGCAGAGTTGTATTGAGTGTCCAGCTGATCGTAGAAGATTATCACGAAAGGAAAAACGACATGAGAGGGAGGAATATCGGAAGACTGCAGGGGAAAAATCGTGCGGGGAAATAGTGGCAGAACTTCAAGAAGCTCCTAGTAGTTTTAGCCAACAGCAGAGAGAGGACCCCTCCCTTACCCACGCTTGGAGGTCCGCCGTATCAGAAGAGACTGAGGAGGTGGGTCCCTACTTTGTAGTACAAAAAAACTTATTGTATCGAGTAACTACCACACGGTTGGGTATACGTAAACACCAACTTCTAGTACCTACCGATTATCGCGATCATGTTCTTGCACTAGCACATAGTCATCCAGGGGGGGGGACACTTGGGAAGAGAGAAAACCGAAGAGTATTTACTCAGAAAATTTTACTGGCCTGGGGTATACGCTCATATACGAAGGTATTGCGCCCAATGTCCCCGATGTCAGTTAACCGAACCTGGTAGGCCCAGGAAGGCACCTCTGTTACCCCTTCCCATTATAGATATTCCCTTTAAAAGAGTAGGGATGGACTTGGTCGGGCCCTTAATTCCTTCATCAAAAGGACACACCTACATCCTGGTCATTGTAGACTACGCCACCCGATACCCAGAGGCTATTCCCCTGACGAGTATGACGACCAAAACAGTTGCCCAAGCCATGATTAATATATTTGCTCGACTTGGTTTTCCCCATGCAATTCTTACAGACCAGGGTACCCCTTTTATGTCCACCCTAATGAAACAAGTGTGCAAAACGTTGGGGATAGCTCAGATCAGAACATCCGTTTACCATCCTCAAACAGATGGACTGGTAGAACGATATAACCGAACCATTAAAACGTTACTTAGAAAAATTATCAATGAGACAGGGAAAGATTGGGATCAAAAGCTACCACTGGTTCTGTACGCCCTACGAACCCACGAACAAGCATCCACGGTGCATAGCCCATTCGAGTTGGTGTTTGGACGCCAACCTCGCTCCCTACTAGACATGGCGGTAGAAGCCTGGGAGGCTGAGGCGGAGGAAGGGGGGACTCCATTATTAGAATATGCAAAAAACTTGAGAAAACACCTACACAGTTTATGGGCTGACGTGCATGCAAACATGGAAGAGGCCCAACGAACTCAGAAACTCCAATATGACAAAGGAAGCAAACTACGGGTTTTCCAACCCGAAGACCCGGTCCTAATAATGAGGCCCACCTCCGAACACAAACTCCTCGCCAAATGGCAAGGGCCATATCGCATTATCAAAGCGGTTTCCCCCGTCACCTACCTTATTGAAATATCCTCCCATCCGAGGAAAACACAAATATATCATGTAAACTTGCTAAAAAAAATGGGAAACACCCGAACAGCCTAACCAAACCATAGAAATGGGTCACTTCATGTGTTCCAACAAGAGACTAGATATCGAGTTCTACCCCACCACCCCATCCCCAGAGGTTAGTTTACCCTCGGTGAACGATAACTTATCTGGAGGGCAAAAACAACAAGCACATACAATGTTGAAACAGTGGCAACCGCTGTTTTCCGAGAAGCCAGGAAAAACTTCCCTAATCTACCACAACATACGAACAAATCCCGGTACAATCATTAGAAAGCGTCCATATCGCATTCCAGAAGCTAGAAAACAAATAATTGAGGAAGAAATCAAAAAGATGTTATTCTTAGGAGTCATCGAACCCTCCAAGAGTCCCTGGTGTTCACCGGTAGTTCTAGTACCAAAACCTGACGGTAGTGTCCGGTTTTGTATCGATTTCCGCAAACTTAACACAAACTCCCTCTTTGACACTTACCCCATCCCGCGAGTAGACGACGTTCTCGAAAAACTAGGAAGAGCAAAATACATGTCCACTATCGACTTAACCAAAGGATACTGGCAGATTCCCCTAGCCACTCAGGATAAGGAGAAAACAGCTTTTTCCACCCAATCAGGGTTGTATCAGTTCACTGTACTGCCTTTTGGACTTCACAGGGCACCCGCAACCTTTCAGAGGTTGATGGATAGGATTTTAAAACCCTTTCCTACATTCTCTGCCGCATACCTAGACGATGTAGTCGTTTTTAGCGAATCGTGGGAGGAACATTTGGTACACCTACAGAAGATATTCCACGCCCTCAAATCAGCCGGCTTAACAGCCAATCCCAAGAAGTGTATCATAGGTAAGACAGACATCTCATACCTGGGTTATCGGATTAATCAGGGTACTCTACAACCTCAAAACCCAAAAGTGGAGGCTATCTTGCATGCCCCTCTTCCACACACTAAAAAGGAGTTACGTTCATTTTTAGGATTAGTGGGCTATTATCGACGTTTCATTCCACATTATTCCTCCATAGCAGCCCCCCTTACGGACCTCCTCGCTAAACACATCCCAATCAGCTTTTGCCTTTTTCGGAGACGCAGAATGCGAGTTTTGAACAACTTAGGGACTCCTTAACCTCCAACCCCATCCTACGCTGCCCGGATTTTACAAAACCCTTCCACCTTTACACCGATGCCTCGGATGTTGGGCTTGGAGGGGTTCTAGCGCAACCTGATGCGGAAGGCCTCGACCTCCCCGTAGTCTACATCAGCAGGAAGTTTTGTCCTCGGGAGCGTAATTACCCGATTATTGAGAGGGAATGTTTGGCTATCAAATGGGCCATAGACTGTCTACAATACTACCTCCTGGGCCGACCATTTATTTTATTCACGGATCATGCTCCCCTTACATGGTTAGCTGCACATAAGGACTCGAACTCCAGAATACTCCGCTGGTTCCTTGAACTCCAACCCTTCTCTTTTCAGGTGCGCCACGTGCCCGGATCTCGCCAAGCCCCCGCGGATTATCTGTCTCGCTTTCCCCTGTCTACCACTGTCCTAGAGCAGGACAGTCCTTGGGGAAGGGTGTGTGACCGGGTCAGCCCGATCGTAGGCACGGCACCAGCAGGACAAGAGTTGTTGCGTTCCCATGTTGCCATGGGAACGCTTTCACCACGAGGCCGGCATTCGGAGGTTGCCTCGACAACCTCCGATGACGAGGTCAAATCGGATTGGCCGGCGGGAGGTCAAAGACCTGGGATTCCCCAGGAGAACGAGGAGGCGGCGAACGAGGAGGCGGCGAACGAGGAGGCGGCGAACGAGGAGGAAGGAGCGGCGATCGAGAACGGAGGAGCGACGAGCGAGGAGAAAGGCGGCGGCAACGGTCGGAGAGGAGAGCCACACAATCCGGAAGACAACCCCGAGGACGGAGGGCGGCCCCGCTGTCCAGGAACTTGTGACGACGACGCCAGGGGAAGCGGAGTGGTGCCGGAGCCCGAGGGGACCAGAGAGCAACGAGGGGACCACCATAGAGCCAGCCACGGCCCCGGAGGGTCGTGGCTCTGGAAGGTACGGTCCTTGTGGACAAGCAGAGGGGCACCTTAAAGGGGAACGAGCTGGGGAAGGGAGGGAGGCAGGGTGAGGGGAGGACAGGGAGGGAGTCAGAGGGCACCAAAAAGGGGCACGTAACAAGCACGACCAAAAGTAAGCACATTTAGGAAAATAAGGAAACAAAGACACAGCCCACCGTCCTCACTGGCACACCCCCTTCCCGAACCCATTCCCCAGTATAGCAGCTAAGTAAAGGACGTATGTAACGGCCTTCATTCCACTCACCATCGATATTTATCCTTTTCTTTCCCCTGTATGCAACCCGGGAGCCCATGAGGAAGATGTCAAACGCCACCTAAAAGGAGAAGAGGGAGAGAAACACGTTAGGAAAACGAACTTCACCCAGTGAAGAAATAATCTTTAAATCACTGTACCGAACCATATACATCACTTATTCGAAATAACAAATAAATACTTACCTGAATAACCCCAGCTGCCTCTACTGAGTGTCTGTACTGTTTGGGACTGCTACAGTGCGATTGCAAAGGGGCTTTGTACCAGGGTTCCTAGATTTCCCAGAAGTTGTAAATGGCGACAGAGTCCAGGCTGTTCCTTGCCTCCCTTTCAGTCCCTGGCATTTATCTTTCATTATGGAGTGACTGCCTCTGTTGAATGTTGAAAATCACACATTATTCGATTTTGCAAATGTTTTTATGCACTTTCTTATACGAACCACTGTTAGCAACACAAGTTGAGCGCACAAATCATGGCATTCCCTCGGGGCGTTCCATCTAACTGTAGATGCGTTGCATTCCTGGACCATGTACCATTCTGAACATATAATGCACGTGGGTGTGGATCTTGCTATCATTATTGTGCAGAAGACTATCCAGTTTCCCTCACCGTACCCTGGCGGTGTAATCTGGGAAGTGAAGCCACCACCGCACCGCCGCCACCACCACCCCGCTGCCATCACTACCACCGTCCCACCACTGCACCGCCGCCACCACCACCAGCACCACCACTGCCCTGCCCACATCACCACCACCGCCATTACCAATGCTCCACCACCGTCCCACCACTGCACCGCCGCCGCCACCACCACCGTCCCACCACTACACCACCAGCACCACCACTGCCCTGCCGCCATCACCACCACCGACGCCACCACAACCACTGCCACGCCGCTATCACCACTGCTCCGCCACCACCACTGCCCCCGCCGCGGCCACCACCACCGCCCGGACGCCGCCACCACAACCACCACGACTTCTACCGCTAGTGGTCTGTTTCTACACATCAGGCGCCAATAGCACCTCTTACTTTGAAACTCCGCAGGTTATATTCTGTGTTTTTCAGAAATTCTGGGTCAATTAACTCAAAGAATGGGCACAAAGTTATCCAAAAGACCCAACGAACGCCTTGGTCTACCCCCCCCTTGTTTTCCATATCATCTCTCTCTCTCTCTGTTTTCAGCTTTTTCTCCTTTCCCCTTATTCGTCACTTGTTGAATTCCACAGTCTCTCCATTTCGGTTCAGCTGAAGTTCGTTGTGTTATCATACTGCAGAGTACAGTACACAAGCAGTCATCCATTTTAATTCATTTTTTCAACTTGAGTAGATAAGAATCAGTAAAATGTTGTTTGTATGGAGAGAGGTGGCCGAGTGGGTTCAGGAAGCGTTGCGATGTCTCCCTGGCATCTACCGGAGGAGGTCGGTACAGTTGACCATGCTCTGTTCTCACCGCCTGACAGTTCTTTACCCGAATATTTTTCTTCCAACAAAAATAGGAAGCTCCCTGAAGTGAATGCCGGGAGACTTTTAAACTTCAATTTGGTGAAAATAAAACCGAAAGCAGGGGCCCATCTCCAAAAATAAGCAGTTTAAAGATGCTTTGTTGCAGCAGCCATTGTTTTTAGGGAGCGATAAATAAACCACAGTTGTTTACCAGCTATTGCATCTACGGTGTAACAAAGGACCCTATCCCCAAACGCCTGAATGCCATCTTGTGGGGGCATAAGCAGCGTTTACTCTGGCAGAGGTCTAATGGCTGCCCCATGATACTTAGAATGGTACCTTCTTCAATAATCTTTGCTGGGGCTGAGGACCACTTTGGCAGACCCCTAGTGCCCAGCCATCCCATTTCATTTCCTGATGTGCACCGGCATCCTACGTACATGCTGCTGAGCTCCCCTGATCATGTCCACAGCGCCACGTTTCCGTCAGGCGCCACAGCCAGTGACTGCGGCTTAGAGGCAGCTGGGGTCATCTCTATACATTGTGCACTTGTGCAGGGGGCTCTCTGGACACCCTGTAAGCTCTACTGCGCGTGGGCCTCTGCATGGCACGCCATTTCATTTATCCTGTTTCAGTGATGTCTGTATTCTCTTCTCAGGAAGCCTATGACAACGTGACCGCCGATGTGGAGCTCTCGCGCCGCGAGGACTGGTACTTTGGCGCCAAGCTGGTGAGAGGAGCATACATGCACCAGGAGCGCAGTCGTGCAGCGGAAGTGGGCTATGAAGACCCCATCAACTCCACCTACGAGAAGACCAACGAGATGTACCACAGGTGTGTGCGCAGCAGGGGAAGGTTGCTGTTTTACACGTTTTCACCTTTTTCACACATTAAACTTCGTGAAATAGATGTCACTGGGCTCGTGCATTGTGTGTTCAGATGTCGACAGTTATAGGTTTGGCAGGTGGTGGGCATTTCTGCTAGCCTGTTGTGGGGTTAGCTGATCTCCTTCTAATAAAGAACAGCTATGGCCTCACGTCATGAGCCTGTTCCTTGCTGTGATGCTCAGATGCGGTGCCCTGAGATGCTGAACAGGACCTCCCTCTGCTCTGAATGAACTTATGAGGTCAGAGGAAATTGCACTAGGCATTCGGAGTCATTCATTGAATTAGTACATCTTCAGTCCAATGCCACAAAAGTTATTCAAGAAGTCTGTTTGAGAAGATAGACTAACCTTCCTTCTCACTAGGGAAGGCTCCGTAATTAGAGTACCGTGCGCTGTAAATAGGTTTTGCAGCGTGAATCTTTTCTGAAATCCTATGCTGTGCATTATTCTGCCATCAATAGATTATCTTTTCCCTTTAACACTGTCTCTTAGAAAAATAATTCCTCTTCTAACAGAGATGCTGTCACTATACTCAACTTGCAGTACTCACTCCTGGTGGGCAGTGGGAGGGGGGCGGCAGTCTGAGGTGGAGGCTTTGTCTTTGTGCATTGTGGGCTAAGGAAGGGGCCATGACACATTTTGAAACCAAAGACGACTGTGAACAGGAACAACTCCATGGTCTCTTTTCAGCACTAGATAGCAGGAGTGTGCAGAGCATGTGAATCTACAGTACTACAAGCTACAAACAGATGGTTGCTGGGAAAGTCTCCGGTTAGAAGCATCCGTCAGTACAACAAGCTTTTGGAAGCTTTGCAGATTTTACTCTAACTCCTAATTCCTCCCTCTTCACTGTCCTCTCACCTCTTTAACATCTAAAATGTCTAAACTTAGAAACCGGTAAACTGTTATCAACAGTTGTTCTGTGCTCTGTGTTTGAAGGGGAGAGAGGTAAGAAACTGACATCAGCACGCAGGGGCGGTGCGTACATGTGGCTCCACTTGGCCACTTCTGGGCACAGTGGAGCCGATGCACGGCTGTTGAAATGTATCCGTAAAGAAAGATAGGACTCCAGCATGCAAAAGATGATTCTGATCTTGTTGATGGATCTTGCAAGCCAGACACCCGAGTACAGAACTATGTAAGCATCTGTGAGTTAACCTCAAAGTCACCCTTGCCTTGACCAGAGTCATGCACCGACTCTCTAGGGAAGGAGACTGCATCTCGTTCTTGGAAAGTCTCAAATTAGCTGAACATCACCATTTTGGATATGCTGAAATAACATCAGTTGACAGCCTGGGAGTTCTGTAGCAACAGAGTTTCCATAATCAAGGGATGTGTTGAATAGGTCCCACGACCACTGAACGCGTGTTGGTTCAGAGGAAGTGGGTGGCTAAGCGTAGTTGACATACTGTAAACCAGCGTCGGTGATAGGTATGCCAGCGCTCACATCCACAGTTAAGAAAACTCAAAAATGTCATTGTTCTGAATATTTGTTTAGGACTCCAAATGAGTCTGAAGAACTGGGGCAGTTAAGAGAGGAGAAACCAAGGTGTTTAGAGACCAAAAACATCTACCATGTCCCTTGAGTCAGCTTAAAATATGTGCTATCTTTGACAGACTAAAATTGAATTTGGCAAATGAGTCTTCGGGATCTGACCTTGGCAAGAGTCAGATCAGGATGTAAACCGTGTAATTAGCATACGAATGAACTTAAGCCCTTTGTCACGAACCTGATGCAAAAGGGTTAACAATTAATGCTTAATTGTAAGTGGAAAGAGATGGGTACCTTGAGGAATCCACATCTTATGATGAAAAAAAGAGATCCCAATGCTTACCGCTTTGTAGAAAGAGGTGTGGAAGGTTGGGGTACAGTGAGAGACAGTCTAGGGTGGTAGGGAGCACCTTAACTCAGAATAGGTCCACCTTCAAATAGCAGATTCAGTGTGAATCAGCTGTTCAAAGTAAGTAAAAGATTTTTTAACTATTGTACATCATCAGTGCTGTATCTGCAGCTCTCTCTACTGAAACCTGTTCCAAACTTACATCACTGGAATCTTGTTTTTCCCCTCCCCTCCTACCCCCACACAGGTGTCTTGACTACATTTTGGAAGAGATTAAACTACGCCACAAAGCCAATGTGATGGTAGCCTCGCATAATGAAGACACTGTGAAGTTCACGCTCAGAAGGTAATCTTTTGGTACTGTCACTTTGTGCCTAATAATCTATGTGGATAAGCCAGTCGAAGCCTTGGGAGAGTTGAACCTGAGTTCTAAAGCACATGAAGTCTCTGCCTTAAATGATTAATTTACTGCTCTGTCACCGGGTGACTCCGATATTTAACTTTACACAGGCCATTTGCATCCTATTCATGTTATTATATTTGACCCAAGCACCAGCCAGTCACAGACCAACATCCTCAGCCATAACCCTGTGAGGTTTAAATGCCCGGTTCTCTAGACGTTGAGTTTCCCTTCTGTTAAATGTAACCTTGCGGTAAGGGGAGGTTGGTGGGTTGCATGCAAGTCCATGAAAGATACCAATGTTGGGGAACCATAGTTACAGGTAACTTTTTTTCTTCTTGAGCATTGCAGCTTTCATAGATTCATATGCTTGAATTACGGTCACCAAATCAGTATTTTAAAACAATGGAAGGCGGGTCTGAGGCTTACTTTAATAAAAAAGGTTTCTAAGGATTCCGTCAGCCTTTGTTTAGCGGGTACTGGTTCATTTTCCTGTCCAATCAGAAACTGTCTCTTCTGGCTCATAGAGCCTTTGGTCATGTATTTGGTATTTTGTTTTCACAAAAATATTTTTGATGCAAGCTCAAGAAATGCCCATTATGAATAGGTCACAGAAAATACCTGGGGATTTGTTGGGTAGCTTCTATGAGCCGCACTGTCACGTACTGCGCTGGACTTCTCACCTCTGGATTTCGGATTGGCGAATACACCAAGTCTTCTACAGGTCCTGGATACTCCCAGATAAGGGCGACCCTTTCTAGTAGCCACGGTGCCGCTTGACAGGCTACGCCAAAGCAGACCGTACCCTCCAGAAGGAGTCCCACAGGGAAAAAAACCTCTAACAGGAACTCCTGAAGGAAAACAAGAAAAAACAGGACTTGACAACAGGAAACAAAAATAGGCAATATCCATGGTACAAGGCAGGAAAAAAGGAACAGGCAAAAATCTCCCAAGGCAAAAGCAGGAACAAAGAACAGGCAAAAATCTCCCAAGGCAAAAAGCAGGAACAAAGAACAGGAGCGAACAGCACAACCAGAAGGAAGTGTTTGCAACGCAAGGAGGAACAAGACTGACTGACTTATATACTGAGAAAAGGGAAGTGACATCACAGGAAAGGGAAGTAACACCATCTTGGATTGGGAAAAGCCCATAGACCAGTGTAGAAAAAAGGAAGTAGTATAAAAGAAAAACAGAGCATGCTGGGAGAAAACACGAAGAAGACAAGATGGACACAACATGGATAGAGACAGGCCAAAGGACCAACAAAAAACCCACCACCAACAACAAAAGAAGAAAAAAGGCTACAAGTAAGTGTAGTGCGACCGGGAGCGAAATATATGCTTCCCAGAAAGCATAGTAAAAAAAACGCGTGGAATGGCGCTCCGAATATCGGTTGCACGTTCCACCCGCGAGGACAGAAAGAGACGCCGCGTCAGAGCGCGGCGTTGCACGCACATGGTGTCAACTTTGTCTGTAAAACTTTGTATGCAGCTAGCCAAAATCCATCAGGTGCGTAAAATCCAGAAAATAGTGTGCTTATAAACCCAGAGCCCCCATCAAGCATCATCCGGACTCATTACTATTGGCTTCAGCCTGTCTACAGAGTTCTACTTGTAGACCTGTGCGTCTACAGTGCAATGCATAGTTTCACATCCTTTATAGGGCTGAAGGCCCTGACCCAACATTCTGGACCCACCTGAAGCGTATTAGTGGCAGTAGGAAGTTCCTGCCACCACACTGAACGCGTATGCAGCCTCCATCACCGTACCTGCTTTGCTGCAAGACCTTTGATGTGTAGCCTTGATGCAGGGATGTTTTTCTGATGTTGTTGTTGTTTTCTGAAGTTACAAAGTTAGCTGCTGCCCGATTTGGTGTTTATATTTTCAATATCTTTAGCTAAAATGTGATGTTCTAGTAGTTATAGTCCTTGAGAACAAGACCGCAGCTGCCTGGCACCTTCAGAGTGCCACCTCCTTAAAGGTGGTATTGGACTTCCTGAGTCCACGAGAGGTTTGGAAAGATCCATTGCACAGTTCGGTGGGGAGATCGGAAATGAGCCGCCTGGTGAGCGGAAAACAGAAAAGCTCCTTGGCACTGAACTCTGCTTTCCATGATTGGTGGAGATTTTTTGAGTAATCTCGTCCGATGCTGGTTATGAGCTACTATATAATTTCTAGCTATATCTCTAAATATTTATCAGTAGCTGTATCCACATGTATATATTCCACAAAGTGTCTGTTGTTCACTTTGTAGTTCTATTTAGGTCAGAATTTCCGCAGGAAGAGGCTTTTTGTTGGTTCACTGATAACTTTGGTGCCTTCCTTTAGATGAATCTGCACTAAACTTTCACAGAAAAAGTCATCCAACTTAGCTGCTTCATGGTAAGTTTTGTGCTGATGTGTCAAGCGGAGGACAAGAAGAAGGGTTGGTCCCAAAATTGCGATTTCCTATGTTAATTCCAATGGGAGACCTTTGCTCCCCAATACATAAAAATGACTGAATGGAATTACAACAAATTTTACAAAACGCTAGAACTTTCCTGAAAAACAAATATTTTTGGTAATTTGATGTAAATCCGTAGTTTTAGAGAAGTTAGCATTTAAAGAAGGGTTTGGGTACGAAAGGGTTAACAATTTGTGTATATTATGACTGTTGGTGACCAGATATGCTCTTTTAAGCCACTTAACACGGGGACTAGTCAATCTCTGAATCTTGGTTGGCTGGCCAGAATATGAACACAATTCTTGGAAATCAAGGATTAATCTCATATTATCTCAGGATTACTAAAACCACAGGGCACTGACCTGCTTCTTTCTCTCCAAACTAAAACAGCCACATTTGAGGACATTGATTGCAGTAAGAGAATAAAATAATCTTCACCTTAGTACAGTTTCTGACTTGTTACACTTTGTAAACTTTTAGAGACATATCAGTTTAATTTACAATATGTTCTTTTTTAATTCTGTTAACATTTCAGGTTTTTAGTGCCATTAACTTTTCTGTATGCGCACTTTACAAATAAACACAATAGAGGGAGAGCACGCATTAACGCCCCTCAGGGGCATGTTGGTGGTCACAAGAGGGTCTCCTCCAAACCCTTGGATTGGCTGGCCGCAATATGGGCTCGAGTGAATGATCCCCATTGGATTGCTTTGTGTTGAAAGCCTGTTTTTAAGAGTCACAGAAAGGAACCCATATGAAGGGTGAAAACAGATTTTACTCAATATAAATAATTTGTTGGTGATGTTATACTCATTTTAGGAACTCTGGTGGGCTTTCTGGTGATTTTACTTCATGAAAAAGGCTGCTCTTCTGCTGGGCTTTGTTTTACCATGTTTGAGAGAAAACAGTCTTCTCTAAGGAGTTTCTTAAATGTTATAGAAAGTGCTCCAACAGGTAAAATGAGAGCAAATTTTATATACGTTCACACTATCTTTCTTATCTACAGTCTGACATACTGAGTAAAACGTACTTCCAACAGCAGCAGCATCTGTCAGCGGATACCCACTGTTCTTTCCCTCAGTGTTCTAATGAACAACTAGAGTTCTTACATTCTTATCTGATAGAGACTTCTAGCTGCAGATTCATTAACTTAGAATTCCCTGGTGTCAGCTTAGAATCTGGAATTTTTCTGATGAGCAGTACCGTGCACTCACCGTTGGGTGCCGTCGTTCGGATCCGCGTGCGTCGTCAGCATGTTGGAGCCGTCTGTGATGTCAGTCTTCGATATATGCACCACCCCGGCCCGTGTACGTCAGTTCTTTTCCTTTTGTGCTGGTTAAGCACAGATCTGGGAAGAGCTACCCTTTTTGCCGATGGTTTTGTTGAAGCTTTTCGATTGTCTGAGAACAATGTCTTTGAGAAAGACTGGATTCAAACAGTGTGGTGCATGTCATCACACCATGTCGGTTACGGATCCACACCAGGTGTGTCTCTAGTGTCTTGAAAAAGACCACGATTCGAAGTCATGTTCCGACTATCGGACCATGGCTCCGAAGGCCTTGAGAGAGAGAGAGAGATCTCTCAAGCCTCTAGCAGCCCGTCAGCCATCTTTGGTTAGCGCGACTCCGAGGAGGTCATGGTCCCACTTTAGGAGGTGGTCGCGGCACCTCTCCAGGAGCCCCAAGTCATCTTCCTCGCATTAGAGGTCTTCGGGGCATTCGGGTTAGAGGCACAAGAAGAAGTCCAAGCAGCCTTTGACTTTGCCACGCCTGTCGGCTGACGAGCCATCCAGGGAACGTCGAGGCGTGCTGGTATTAGACATCTGTCAGGCGGCATCGTGGGCTTCCTTGCACACGTTTGCAAGACACTACTGCCTGGATAGCCAGGTTAGAAGAGAGGGGCATTTTGCTCGCTCTGTCCTGCAGGACTTCTTTGTGTGAAGTATATCTTCGCAACCCCCCACCAGGAGTTATAGCTTGGGTATCTATTCTAAGGTAAGGAATCTTCAGCTAGAAGTGTCTATCAGATGAACAAGTTACTTACCTTCAGTAACAGATTATCTGGAAGAGACTATGTCTAGCTGCAGATTCCTTACACCCACCCAAGCCTCCCCGCTCTGCAGATATATATTATTTTTCAGATTTTTACCCTTTCTCCAGGGCATGTCTTTTTGCTCAGACAATCAGAAAATAAAAAAATAAAAGTTGATTCTTCCATGACTCTGCGCTTCTGGTGTGGAAAGTTGTGGAAAAGAACTGACGTACGCGTGCTGGGGTTGTGCCTGTATAGAAGACCGTAACATCACAGACGGCTCCAACGATGCTGACGATGCCACACGAAGCAGGATGACGCACGCGGATCCGAATGATGTCACCTGACGGCAGGCGCAGGGTACTGCTCAGCAGAAAAATTCCAGATTCGGAGCCAACGCCAGGGAATTCTAAGGTAAGGAATCTGCAGCTAGATAATCTCTACCAGAAAATGTATTACCGAAGGTAAGTAACTTGTTCATTAATGACAACTGTGTGGCAGGCTTTCAGTCACCTTGATGGAATCAAAGCTGTAAAACTGATAGCAATTTCCTACAAATAACATTGTAGTAAAGGAACAAATGGAGGGGTTTCTTTATTTCCACAGAAATTATGGTTAGTGCTCTAGAAAGCTAAGATGAGGATACATTTATCTGTGAGTTCTCGATATCTTCCTCATCCGTTTCAGTAAAACAGTCTGACATGCGCAGTGTAACATGTACTTCAAGCATCAGCAGTGGCTAGCCAGTTAACCCCCGAGAAATCAACTCCAGTGTCATCCGTGAGTTCTAATGAAAACAAGCGCACCAACATCTTGTATTCAAGCCAAAAGTGAGAGACTCCTTAGCACCATTTATTGGAATAGGAGCTGTTGATTTTAAAGCCTTTCCTTGGGAACAGACTGAGGTGAACGTGCATTGAGGTGTTAACGCAGACATGAAACCAGCAGGTTAAAACTGAAGGACAGTGTGGATTTGTATTCATTTGAGGCATTTGGTGTATTTTTCAGGGGTTACGAGTGAGAGACCTCTGCATAAGTACCTCAGACCCTTTTCACGTCTGTTTACTAAGCCTGCCTGTCTTATTAGTCGCTTAACAGCTGCCTAATTACAAAATACTAACATTTTAGTAGACTGATGTATGTGTATATGAATATATATTCCCCTCTCACTCCTTCCCCCCCCCCCATAAATAAAAACAAAGATTAAAGTGACATTTTAGTTTGGTGCTGAGAAAGTAACTTATGTTTAAAACAATTATCAGAAATTTACTGAAGAAAAAGTTATAGTTTGGTGTTATAAAGACACACAAGCTAAACTTATACGTATTACATAATTTCCCATCCGATTCCTCTCAGTACTGGGGAATTTTTTTCCATAGTGAAAAAAACTGTCTTGTTTTAAATCACAAATTTCTCGATTTCTGAAATAGTAAAATGCAATTAATAGGATTTGTGATTTTCTGAATCACAATTTTAATTGGACCCACTCTGTAACTTTTTTTTAATCATTTATCTCAAAATCTTATGAACAGATTTACACCAAACCAATAAAAGTGCAGTTTCTGAATAAAGTTCTACTTTCTTGCCAAGTTCACTGTAAATTTATTAAGCAGTTTACGTTGTAGTCTCAATCAAAATTTCATATCTAAGCTAAATTTGAAAAGCACAATTTTCTACCCCCAGATTATTTTTTTTATTTTATTTTGTTTTACTCCTCTGTGGACCTCAGTGAAATTTGGCATGCTGGACCTAGGCGGACTACGCTAAACAATTTACAAATTTAGTGCAGATCCGTTTGTGGGATCAGATGTTCTAGGTAATGACTTTTCAGTAGAAAAGCACATGTTTTTTCTGTGCCAGATTGTTTTTGCATATGTAACAACCCATCAACTTAGGTTGCTTTCCTGTTTTTGCAGAATGAACGAGCTTGGTATTCATCCATCTGAAAACAAGGTGTATTTTGGCCAGCTCCTGGGCATGTGCGACCCGATCAGCTTCTCCCTGGGTAAGGTCTCCGCCTATGTAGAAGCCAGGGCTGTGGGGGAGTGTGGAAGGCTCAGCTGGACCAGAACTTCCTCATTCAGCAAATACTCTCCGCCTAGAGCTCTGGATCAGATTGTTATTGAAATGAGTACACATGCATGTGGATTCCAATTGTAAGGGTTTGCTTTCAGCCCACCCACTCCCTTTGCCACCTGCAGTAGGGCATTCCTGTGCAAGGTCCACCATCTTTGTTATGATAGAGGTATTGAGGTAATTCACAAAACAAAAGCCTCGGTTTAATGGGGGTGGTGCTGCTTCATCTTGGCTCTTTAAGATTTGAGTTGCTTGTTCAGATTATGTTGGCCCTGGGTGTAATGAAATAGAGTATCCAATTCATCTTGGCTCCAGCACAGGTTAAATGTTGTGAACACATCTGAGGGACCTCTGGTAGTGACTGGTCGGTCTGGCGCTGTGGCGATCTCAGAGTGGTCCATGTCAGCCGCGTTTCCCCCATCTAGGCTATGTTGAATAAGTTGCTCATAGTCTCAGATGTGCGGACAGGGAAGTTACCAGTAGTTCAGAAATTCTGTTAATACCATCCTATAAATTAGTATGATAAAAGCTCTTAAAAATGAAATTGCATTTCACAGGGAGATTTTCAGAGCTCTGTACTGAGTTTAGATCAATTTATAATTCATCATTCAGTCTGGTAAACCTTCCCTTTGTCTTCATTAATGATGTCCGTCTTTGTTTTTTGTCAACGCAGGTCAGGCTGGCTACCCCGTGTACAAGTATGTTCCCTATGGCCCAGTCAATGAGGTTCTGCCGTACCTTTCCAGGAGGGCCCAGGAGAACCGGGGGATCATGAAAGGAGTCCAGCGGGAGCGCCAGCTCATATGGGCGGAGTTCAAGAGGCGGCTCCTTACAGGGAATCTCTTCTATAGTCCCAGCGTCTAAGCGCTCACCTCTGCGAGATGTGCATGCTTCGCGCCGGTTCATGCATAGGAGGCGGACTCAACCTTGTTGGGATTTGGAGCTTATTTTACATTAATTTAAAATAGGATTATGCTATATGTGTTATTGTTTTGATGTGTAGAAACTCCAACACAGTCATTGTGTTAGGTTTTCTTACTCTAAACATTTGATATATTGCAGTTGTAGTCCATGTACCTGGTCAGTATCCTGCTGTAACCGAGTCCCTTTGGGGGGGGCGACAATGAGTGTTGACCTGTCTATCCTTTGTGAAGCCCTTCTTCATCCCTTCCTATTCAGAAAGATCTGTAGCTGTATTGTCTGCTTCAGGAGTGCATCACAGACTCGAGGTAGAGAACTTGAGTCCTAAACGGGTTGATGAGCACTGCCAACAGAGGTGCCAGGCCAGCTCGAGGTAGTGGGTACAGAGGTTAGAGCGCACTCGAAGGTGCGGTCCTCAGACTCCGCAGGGTCAGCTGTGGGATCTCTGGTGTGTAAAGGGAAGCCGTCGGCACTACTGAAGCCTGAATACAGCAACTCACAGAAAGCCAGTGCAGGAGTTGGTTTCTCTCCTCAGAGTTGACGCTGTGGAGTTCTGTGCTCACTGAAGTCACTTCATCGACACAAGTGTGATCTCAGAAGAAAGGATCTGCCTGATGGCCTTGCCCAGCGTGAATGCAAATAGCATCTCCTAGAAGCCTTGCATGTAAACATTGTGGCCACTAATGGACAGAACCAGGTCCTCTAGAACTCCAAATGGGGTTAGATCTCCGAGGGTTGATCATAGGTGGCCATGATCATCCCTTGGGCCAAGGAGGCAATGCGCAGAGCTCGGCATCTCGAAGCCCTGCCTAGCCATTCAGCCCCTCAAGAGGCGGTATCAAATGGTTGGTTGTTTCCTTGGCCCCCGCAATGGGCAGAAAGGGATTGACGACCGCCTCCGAGCAGTGAATAGATCAGGGCCGGCCTGGTGATCACACAGTGTGCAGTATGATTCTAATGTGGCTCTAAGGAAGCCAACCGAGTGCCACCCTCTCCTGAGATTGCTCTTTTAGTGTTATTGATTTTGATCGCTGTGAAGTCTCTCAAACTCAAAGGGCCTGGTTTAGATATTTGCAGACGATTCACTCCGTCACAACGGTGACGGATATACAATCCGCTAATGCCTAAATCCCATAGGATATAATGGGATTTAGATTTCGGCGGGCAAGATAGCGCTCAGTGACAGAGTAACTCATCCGCCAATATCTAAATATCTAAATCGGTCCCAGAGGCTCAATATTAAAATGCCACCACTTTGTGTTACGGCTCCACGGACGCTACAGCAGCTCTGCGGCTTGTTGCGCTGCAAGAAGACCTTGCTGAGCGCTGGAATGTGAGGTTGGGCAACTTTATCCTGCCCTGAATGCCCTAAAGGACTCTTACTAGTGTCTATCGCTGCTTATGGTTCATCCAAACTACTGCATTGTCACTGGATGAACACTTCTGGAATTGTAGACCGGGTATAGTATATACTTTTTTAGGATGTAGTTTTTCTTCGGGTGACAGGGTTGCATTGAATATACTGAATTTGAGAATGTACCCACCCCATCTGATGGGACACTCCATCCACTGAAAGTTAGTGGTAACCGCACTGACCATAATGATGCACACCGTACTACTAAACACTGATCACCCACGCCTGGCGCTGTCCACTTTTTATCAGGGCTGTAAACATCAGTGGCGCCCCAGATTTTGTGGTTTTGCTTCCATACTGGCAGATAGTGGACGTCTAGTTAGGAGGGTTGGTCCACCCAGACCTTGTGTTTAATGATCCAATATAGTAGCTCAAGAGAAGCATTCTGAAGTGTGGCCTGACAAGTTAATTTAATGAAAGATTTTTGTATGTGAACGGTGTCGTGGAAGTTAATCCAATGAAATCCCTTTCTTAAAAAATGCCAAAAGGTCACCAATCACTGGACACGCCTTGTTTCTTGATCAAAGTGTTTTTTTAATTTTTATGAATGTACAATTTGGGGTCTTATCCACATGTTTCCTTTAGCTGCACTCATTATCTTTCTAAAGGTTTTTTCTTCACCAAAATATAGTATCAGCCATGGGAATATTGTGCTAGTTAATAGTATTGGCGTTGTATCTGCTCACTATGTGTATTAAAGGAATGTCTCTTTTAATGGATGAGCCAGGGAGGCTGGCAGTCTTCTGCCAATGCAGTTTGGTCACTTTCTGCAGGTGTTTATGAATAAACAAGGAAATCAGATGGAAAATATATTGTAAAACACAGAGATACTTAAAAGAAAGAAATGGCCGACTTCCACGTTTGGACTAAGATGGGCGCTTCAAGACTCTTTTCAAGGGCTCGTTGGCAGTCACCTTGGAAGAGTGCATGCTTCTAGGTCAAGAACAGAAGATTATCAGTGGAGCGACTGCAAAGGAAGGGACGTCACTTCCTTCCTGGTGTTGTCTCACCACAGTAGTCTTTCTGCAGAGACTTTATATTTTTTTAAAGAGAATTTTAAATGCAAAATAATTCTTATCAAAAGCTTATATTAAAGCAGTAGCACTTTCTATTTTGTGTCTTGACTCTGTCTTGTCAAACGTCATGTATCGATAATGTTTGTTATTGGGTTGAGCAGTGCATAAAGCTCTGACGTAGCTGTATGGCTGAATGGTTTGTGGCCACATCAGTTCTGTCATATTAGGTTATGTTTAACGGGATTTGTAATGCGCTTTCATCACCTTGGAGGGTATCCAAGCAGCATTGGAGCAAACCGTGCTTTCTGAGAGGTGACTATTTGGAAAGCCAGGTTTTCAGATTCCTTTTGAGTTAAAGGAGGGAGCTGGCAGCCCTGATGGGGACGGGGAGCTCAATCCATGTCTTCGGGGCGATGTCAGAGAAGGCGTGTTTTTTTATTTATTTTTTTTTTTATTTATTTTTTAAATACAAAGGATATGGGTGATGAGTTGTCCTGACAGTATAACTTGGATGCGGCCATTGAGGTAAGCAGGGTGTAAGTTGTGTGGGGCTTTGTAGGTGAACGTGAGGATTTTGAAGGTGGCGCCCTTTTGGACAGGAAGCCAGTGGAGCCCCTGGAGCGTGGTGATGTGTGTTCATGAGGGATGTTAAGTATGAGTCTGGAGCCATATTTTGCACCACTTGAAGTTTACTAGTGAGCTTGGCTGCATTGCTTCTGAAGAGGACATTGCTGTAGTCTAGTCTGCTAGTGATGAGTGCTTGTGTAACTGTCCTGCGAGTATTTAGTGGGAGACACTTGTTTTTTTTTTTTTTTTTTTTGTAAGCATCTCAAGAGCTTGGGAGCACGAAGCTGTTCCAGTGTTGGCTTCATTGGCCATGGAGATTTGGCTGCCAATGTTGATATACAAGTGCCTGCCAGCATTGGTTGGGTTGGGTGCAGGGCCTAAGATCTCACGCCACAGGGCCAGTGTCCAGAGGTAGGTGTGCTTGCCAAACACTACAACTTCTGTTGT
Source organism: Pleurodeles waltl (assembly GCF_031143425.1). Classification (NCBI taxonomy): domain Eukaryota; kingdom Metazoa; phylum Chordata; class Amphibia; order Caudata; family Salamandridae; genus Pleurodeles; species Pleurodeles waltl. The sequence continues at coordinate 13,600,611 of NC_090446.1, forward strand.
CACCTTTGAGCTTGAGACCGATTCTTTGTATCCAGTTTGCTCTGTCTAATATGCACAGCAGGATATCTAGACATTGAAGATGGTGGAACTCAGAGAGCAGCCCAGTGGAACTCCGCAGATCAGTTTGTAGGTGTGACTAATTGTTGGAGAGCATCCGATGATTGAGTGAATTTATAATAGGGTGGGACCCCGGACTGCAGCCTCTTGGAATCTATGGATGAAGAATGGTGGGAGACTGTGTCGAAGGTCACTTAGAGGTCCCGGAGAATGTGGCCATTTGTGTCTCCCATGTTGGCGACGCAGTGTGTCATCTTTGCCTGTTATGAGAGCTGCCTCAGTGCTCTGATGGGCTGTGAAGCCCATCTGGGAGGGGTGGAAGAGGAGGTTAGTGCCAAGGTAGTGAGCGAGAAGAGTGTTTACAATTTTTTTTTTTTTTTTTGCAGGACTTTGGCGGGTAAGGGAGAAGATAGATGGGCCTGTAGTTGGACATGGTCATTGGGTCGGCCAAGGTTTCTTGAGCATGGCGGTGTGTTTCCAGGTGTGCTGGAAAGTAGTAATAGAGAGGTTGATTATTGAGGTGTGTGGAGCAGATGGGGTTCAGTCCTTTGATAAAGATGTAGAGTGGGAAAGAGTCCGAGGAAGCTCCTGATTTGATCCCGAACGCTGCAGATGGTTTTGTAGTTGTTCAGGTTGGAGACAGCTTGGGTGAGGCTGGTGGGTTGAGGGGTTCTGCGAGCTGAGAGTTTGGAATTTCAACTGTCACCTGTGATTTTCTTCCATTGAGTTGTTAATCCGGATGTTGGCATGTTTAGTTTGGTTGGGGAGTTGGATGTTAGATTTGAGGTAGTGGTCGGTCCATGTCAGACAGTTTGGTGAGGTTTGTTGGGTGAGGCACAGGATCCTGAAATCTAAGAGGTTGATGAAGCTGGTGTCTGATTTGTCCTCTAGGTGATGTCAGGTTGCTTCGCAGGATGAAAGTATTCAATTCTAGTAGGGAGGGGGTGATGAGCATGGAGAGGGCTGCGCTGAAGGTGGTTGTGGGTCCTGGTGGTCGGTAGATGGGGGTGCCGCCTATGGTGCTGGTATTGGTAATGTTAATCTTGAAGGTCAGATGTTCCAGCCAGTAGTTGAGGTTGCGGTGCACTTGGTATCTTGTCGGTGAATTATGGCAGTGCTGCCTCCAGGTTTGTGGGCTCTGCTTTTTGGGGTTTTTTTGTAGCCGGGGTTGTGATGGCTGTCTGGGCGGTGAGAAACAAGGTTAGGGAAGAGGTCGCCCATGAGGTCCTAAACTTCAGTGGTGTGCTTGACCAGCAAGCCGGTGTTGAGACGGAGGGATGTGAGTGACTGGTGTGTTGATATACAGACAATATAAAGTGCTGGAAATTGAACATAATGTTCTCCTGTTATCCACAACTTGGTGAAGCAGCAGAAAGGCGGTGGAGTGATGGCTGGTGGCGTCCATGACCGCCAGGTCAATATACACTTACGTATTGCTTCCACAAACTGCACCACCAAAGAAATTCCCATCAAGGAGAAACAAAGTGGCATAAGCTTTCTCAGGGCCGGCCTTCAGCATGTCTGAGCGGGGCCCTTGCCCAGGGCGCCGATCTCAAGAACTCTACTGGAGCTCCCTGCAGAAGCCTTCGTATAACTGAGGTCCAAATAAGTCTGTTTACATTTGTTTTTAAGGCTGCTGGCGCCCTTATTTGATTTTTGTTTTTATTACTTTTCATGGTGCTCCTTAATCCCTCTTCTCACTTTCCTCTTACTCCTCCCAAAGTTGGGTTTTGCCCAGGACGCGCTCTGAGCAAAGGCCAACGCTGCCTGTTCTCGCTCACTTCATGGCACAAAGATATCACTTCTGTGGATCACATGGTGGGTTAAGAGGCCTCCAGCAGGTACTTGTGTCCAGGTCCTCCCTGGTTACGTAACTTAGGTGGTTAATGTACGAGCTGTAGAGATCTGTGTATATTCCTGGTTTAAGTTTGGAAGGATTACAATGCCTGTTGCAGACCACTGCTTCTGTCCTGCAGATCACAGCTGGGGTAATGTTTTTGCTGCTGAGATCCTTCCAGAACCTACAGAGCAGGATATTTAACGTGGTTAAAGTAACTTGGTGGGTTATGCACCGGCTGCAATCCTATAGATGTGATGCCGAGAGACATAAAGAGAGACACCCATGAAGGAAGATGCAGGGAGGCATCTAGACACCCATGAAGGAGTGATGCTGACGGGTATCCCTTGAGATGCAGACACCTAGAAACCAATAAAGGAAAGATGCTGAGAGGCATACCGTGAGATGGAGACACCTACAGACCTACGAAGGTAAGATGCCGAGAGGGATCCCTTGAGATGGAGACACCTAGAGACCTACGAAGGTGAAATGCTGAGAGGCATCCGTTGAGATGAAGACCTAGAGAGACACATGAAGGAAAGATGCAGAGAGGCATCCCTTGAGATGAAGACCCCGAGAGATCCATGAAGGAAAGATGCAGAGAGGCATCCCGTGAAATGGAGACAACTAGAGACCTACTAAGGTAAGATGCTGAGAAGCATCCCTTGTGATGGAGACACCGAGAGACCCATGAAGAAAAGATGCTGAGAGTCCTTCTTTGTAATGGAGACACCTAGATGGGCATAAAGGTAAAATGCAGAGAAGCCTCCCTGGAGATTGAGACACCTAGACACGCATGAAGGGAAAGATGTAGAGAAGCATCCCTTGCGATGGAGACACCTAGAGACCCATGAAGGAAAGCTGCAGAGAGGCATCCCCTGAGATGGAGACACCTAGAGACCTACTAAGGTAAGAGGCTGAGAAGCATCTCTTGAGATCAAGACACCGAGAGACCCATGAAGGTAAGCTGCTGAGAGGCATCCATTGAGATGGAGATACCTAGAAACCTACGAAGGTAAGATGCTGAAAGGCATCCCTTGAGATGAAGACCCCGAGAGACCCATGAAGGAAAGATGCAGAGAAGCATCCCCTGAGATGGAGACACCTAGAGACCTACTAGGGGTAAGATGCTGAGAAGCATCACTTGAGATCAAGACACCGAGAGACCCATGAAGGTAAGATGCTGAGAGGCATCCCTTGAGATGGAGACACCTAGACACACATGAAGGAAAGATGCCCAGGGTCGAGAGAGGGAGACATCGGGACAGCCTTAGAGGAAAGATGCAGAGATGCATCCCGAAAGAGGGAAATCACAGGCAGCCGATGACCTACTGATACATAGGAGCAAGAAGTCTATAGGAAGTGTTAGAGCGAGACGTAAAGCAACAACGGTAGAGGAGTGGCCATAGAGACAAAGAAGGGAGAGACACACCCAAAGTGTTTGTCATTTTTAGGTTTCGCCTGAATGCGGGCTTGCGAAATCTATTGTTAATTTTAAAAAAATTGGGGAGGGTGGGGATGGAAGGTGGAGGGGGGGGGCTACAATCAGACCCTTACTTACTTGAACTTACCATCGGCATAGTCTAACGTCGCTCTGATTTACGTGCTTTTGATTGGCCAGCACGTCGTCCTGCTTCACGTGATGTCTTTGCCATTCGTGGCGTTGGGTTGCTCTTGGACCAAGTACTCCTTCCGGTCACTTCCCATTGGACACTGGCCAGCGTCCTTCGTCTCTGGACGCTGAAGCCGCATGAGATCTCAAATATGAAAAAGTACCAAACCACAACGGCTGCGGTATCATTTGAGCATGTGCACCCTGATGCTAGTTGCAAGGGGCGTCAGTTTGTTTTATAAAATAAAATAGCTGTCTGTGATTAAGTGCGAGTGCGTCACACCACCTTGAGGTCTCCGTGTCCTTTTATCGTATGTTTCATTCTGTTCCTTTTCTCTTACTCTGCTGCATGTATGCTGTGGCCTAGCTGTGAAATGAGGCAATACTGAGCCGAGTCTGTATAAAACAGTGAAACCTGCAGAGGGGCACCGAGAGCAATGAGTAAAAGTGCTCGGTGCAATCCAGTGCCACAGTCGGGGAAGTGATGCTTGTTTTTTCTTGTAAATATGTTCGGGACTCATGCAAGCCTGTGCTGCCCCCAGCCCTGGGCAACACTTGAGGAAAAAAAAAAAAAAAAGACTGCATTCACAGGAGAGCGTGGTCTAAGGTCGTCATGGCTACGCGGATGCTTGGAAGAGCGCTACGTGAGCCTTGTACGTGATCTGCTTGTATGTTCATCAAGGGAATGAAATAAGCAGTGGCGGACTTCACTACATACCCACGGTCACGCCGCACACATCACCTTCTGCCTAAAGGTCAGGGCCAGCTTTAGCGTTGGTGGCGCCCTGTGCGAGAGTCTCTATTTTGGGCAACCCCCACTCCATGACCACTGGCCAGATTCACTCACTACCCTCTTGGCAAATGTGCGCCTCTTTCCTCCACAGCCCCCCTTTCACGTGCATTTCATTTGTTTTAAAGCACTGGTAAAGGCTGACTTTACTAATGCACTCAGCTATCCACATAAAATACAGATCTGTTCTGTGCAGCAGGTACATTAACCCGCTGCGCTACTTTATGGCGAATCGAAGCTGCTGCTAGACAAAAAACTCCATCTCTCTCCCTAGCAGGAACGTTAATCACAAGCGGTATCTTGACATTTTGTTTCCTGAAGGCTGGACGCACAAGGAACTTTTCAGCAGGTGCTTCTAAATTGCAAGTTTCGTATGTCCTGGCTAAACACAGCGCCCCCCCAATCCAGGTCAGCACCCGATGCGGCTGCACCACCCTAAAGCCGGCCGTGCTAAAGGTAAATGGCGCTTCCATGACATGAGGACATATATGACTGGAGTCTAAATATTTTTCAAAAAGGGTTAACCGCCCACGCATGCTCAAGTTTGTCCTGAGCTTGCAATATTTAAACATATTGCGATTGCTGAGGTTCGCGACATGTTTGCGTGTGCACTTGGCCAAGCACTGCCAGTCGACGTTTGTGCTCCAGAACTATTGTGCACTGAACACAGATGCAAGCGCAGCACAAAATCTCTTTGCGGCGGGGACACCAGCTCTACTCTGATGTATGCACCAAGGTTTTCACGCAGCGCTATGTGCTATAAGGCCAATCAGAATATTGCGTGATTTTCATACAGTTAAGTGGTGTACCAAGAAAATAAACATTTTACACGGCTTACCCTTGACTGGTTGCCTCGTGTTAAAAAAAAAAAAATTGTATTTTACACAAAAAACACGGTTGGATAGCCCTTGTATTTATTGTAATTTTATTTATATAGCGCTTACTACCCCTTTGTGTTGTAGAACGATACTAATGCAGCTTTTTTTTAGCAAAATCATAACCAATGACTCCCGTTCGCGTAACACAGGACACGTATTATCACGCAGCCCTGCGCCGCATGACTCCTTGCGCCAAAGTCTCACGCCGATGTTTTGAAATTTCAATGCTATCTGTATGCATCTCTGATGATGGTGGAGACCTGGGGTGACACATGAAGGCACAAAATGTTTGAATTGCATACATTTTTATTCCAACTGTTTAGACTAATTGCAGGGCGCATTCAGCAAAATATATGCGAAGGATACTGATGCTTGACTGCACGTTATGTACATGATGTGTGATAGTGGGTCTTGAATCTGCCAACCAGATGCAACATCCAGGCAGGTGCCCGTCCCTTTCACCAATTAAAAAAATAAATACATAGTAACATGGACTTCTTACACCTTTAAAACATGCAGTTCTCGCTGGTGATTAGTAAACTTTGAGTCCAAATTGTGACCAATCACTATGCTTGTACCTTACGAGAAGTGCGAGTTACTACACCACAGATAAATAAATATTGTCAATTATTTTTTAGAACTAATGTGGTCTGTTCAGAAGTAGTCGTTCCATTTGTGAAGACACCTGCTGCTCTCTGTTCTGTCAGGAGGCATAGATTGATCCAAGAAATGCCTCCAGTCCCGACAGATTTTGCCTTTGTTTTTAGGTCGAGCATAGCAGCATGCAAGCGCTGCTTTTTCAACGTATTGGTATCTATGTGTGCTTTTAATCACTCCCACCGCACACCCATTACACTCACTTGTTTGTGGGTTTGCCTTTCAAAAATCCTTTGACATTGATAAATGCTTTCCACTTGTCCCTCCTTGGGGCGGCTTTGTTACTGCCTTTGGGGACCAACCCTTTTACAGGGAAAATTACACTTTTGCTGATACTTTTGACTGTGAGTGGACTTTTTTTCCTTTTTTGTCTCTCCTTCGTGCTAATGGCTGCCGTGGCACTTTGAATCGACTCGTTATGTCAACTTGTGAGAGAACAGGGCTGATTGCAGAGGCCCCCTAACTTTTTGCCCCCATTTTCCACTTTTTGCTGGTGTGTTCCTGGCTCTGATGGTGCCCTGGGTACTGCTAACGAGTCCCAGGGCCTGTGTTCTGTGTAAAATCAGTATGCAAATTAGGCTAATTATAATTGGCTAAGTAAACCTACCTATAAGTCCCTGGTATATGGTAGGGCATGTAGGTTTAGGGACCTTAGCATAGGCAGCACACCCATAGGTGCACTGCTGAGGTGCCCACTGTCATTTTAAAGGCAGGCCTGCCTTGCTGGCTGCTTTTAAATTAAAGTTATATGAAAATTCGAATTTGGAATTAAAAGTAGTTCCAAAGTCTTAAAGTACCTTATTATTTTACGTATAAGTCACCCCTAAGGTGTGCCCTATGTGCCCCTATGGCTGAGTGCCATGTAACTATAAGCAGGGACCTTATAAAAATAGTTTTATAAGGCCTGGTGAGGCAAAAATAGCTAAATTTGTTTTTCCCTCATTGTAGAGAATGGTCTCCATAGGCTAGAATGGGGAGACTTTATATTAATTTTAAAAGTCCCCTTAAGTAACAGATCCCAGAAGTTGGGTATCAAATTAATTGTTATAATAAATCCCACAACTTCCAGTTGTTGGATTTAATATAACTTGTTCAGGTAAAGAGTTTTAAACTTTACCTGAAAAGTTGCCAACTTCAGCCCTGCAGTGTTCTTGCTGCTGTGCTCTGATTGGCCAGGCTCTGGCAGCCTGGCCAAGCTGCCTTGATGAGGTGTGAAGTGGCCTGGCTCAACACAAAGAAATGTGCCTGGGGGACGGTAAGGCAGGAAGGGGGAGGGTTGCCAAACTGGTCTTCAAAGGCAGAGAAGGACATTTGGAGCAACCCAGCAACACCCCCACATCCTGCAAACCCAATTAAGTGCCCCCTTGATTGGATTAGGAGAGGGCAGGAGAGGGGTGTGTGGGCTCAGCCAGATGTAACCTCCAAAAATCACTTTCAGCCATGATGGATTTTTGAGGAAAGTTGCTCCTTGGGATTGATTTTTGCTACACTTCCCAGGAAGTGGTCATCACAGGGGGGAGGACCCTGCCCTTGATTGGAGAACCAGGACCCCCCCTGTTTTTCCCAGAGGAGCAGGGATAACACACACCTCCGTTCCCTACCGGATCCCTACCAGGAAGAACTACAGAAGAAGAAGGACTGCCCTGCTGGACCCCTGGCCTGCACCTGGACCCTGCACTCTGAAGGACTGCACCAGCTGCACACTTGGGTTTCACCACAAGAAGGACTTTGCCTGGCTTCAACTGGTTCAAGGAGGGACTCCCTGTTTGCTACAGGTGAAAAATTGCTAACTAGAGTCCCCTACACCAACTCCTGAAGAAACCAACCAGCTGACCACTGTCCAGTGGCCAAAAAAGAGTTTGCACCAGGTGCATTCTGGGAGTTGTAGTCCCCCCCCCCAAAAAGGAGCATCTCAATGCCTCTGGAATCTTGGGGTGAGCTGTGGACCCCAAAAGAACCAGAAGAAGATCCAGAAGTTTGGAGAACTTTTGGAAAAAAGCTCCATAGAGGGACCGACCCGCTGCGGCAACTCTCCCTGGCTTGCCTCAATCGCGACCCGGCCTGACTTGCAGGTTTGTTCCGGTGAAGAAAATCTCCAAAAAAGAGACTAAGTACGAACGTAGGAAGTTGACCGGGACCTCCCAGCCAGCGTATCCGAGGAGGGCTCCAAGGTCGTCGGATCAAGATCCAGGTTTGCCCCGGTCGAAGGATTTTCACCTCGAAAAAACGACTAAGTCCGACGGGAAAAATCTCCACCGAGGGCTCCCGCAACGCGTATCCGAGGAAGAGTTCCAGGAAGGTCGGATTGCATTGGCAGGTTCGTCCCGCTGAAGAAAATCTTCAGAAAAACGACTAAGTGCGAAGGTAAACTTTTGACTGAGGCCTCCCGCGGGCTGTAGCCGAGCCGGACTCCATCGTGGTTGGCCTTAAACTTTGCCTTTGCCCCGGTCGAGGTGCGACCAGATTGGCACTTTTTGTTTCTATGTGCTAGAAAGCAATAATTCTTTAAAAAATCATATCTCTGGTTCCTCTTATCCGATTTTATTCGTTTTTGTGTCATTTTAAAGATAAAAATATAATCTATTTTTATAAATTGATTTTGGATTTTTAAACTGTTTCCTGTGTTTTATTTAATTACTGTTTTGTGATGTTTGAATGCTTTACACTCTTTCTCCTAAATTAAGCCTTGTTGCTCGTTGCCATGCTACCAAGGGTTGAGCTAGGTTTAATTTACTGAGACCTAACTGGACCTAAGTGGAGGTTAGTGGCCTATTGCTAAGTGTAGGTACTTACCTGCCCTTACCAATGACCCATTTTCCAACACAACTGTTTTACTTTTAATTTTCGATTTATTTGGCAAGAAAAGTCCAGTTAGGAATTTCCAACGCTAATAGCTCTAACTCGAGCAAGCGTGAGACCCATTGCATTGCAAATGCTTGTTTCTTTTGCATTCTATCTTAGTATCTAACTGGATTACAAGTAATAGGAAATTGTTATAATAATGTTTGTTTCAAATTTGATAAACCGTTAATAGTTGTTTATGTTGTGATGTATGTTGAATTAATAACTGCATGAACAACTATTAACAATTTATCAAATAAAAAAAAAAGCCAGAAGGAGGGTAGGGCATGTGAGGGCAGCCGTAGTGCAATGTTCCTTCACAGACAGACCTGGTGCAGTGTACACCTGACGCACACACAGCACAGGTCTTCACACACCCTCAGGCACAGTTCAGCCAGAAGGAAGGCAGGTCATTTAATAAAAAGAGGGTCGTTGTGAAGGCAGCAGCAGTGAGTGTCCCTTCACAGATCGACTGGGTGCAAGGCACACCCTACAAAACACACACACACACACACACACACACACAGCACACCCTACAACACATACACACGCACACACAGCACACCCTACAACACATACACACGCACACACACACGCACACAAGGCACACCCTACAACACACACACACACGCGCGCCCCTTTCACCCCTCCACACCCAAGAAGGTCATTGTGAAGGCAGCAGCAGTGAGTGTCCCTTCACAGACAGACCGGGTGCAAGGCACACCCTACAACACACACACACACACCCTACAACACACGCACACCACCACACACACACACACACACACACACACACGCGTGCACACACACGGCACACCCTACAACACATACACACGCACACCACCACACACACACACACACACACACACGCGTGCCCCCCTTTCAGCCCTCCACACCCAGGAAGGTCATTGTGAGGGCAGCAGCAGTGAATGTCCCTTCACAGACCGACTGGGTGCAAGGCACACCCTACAACACACACAAACACGCCTCCACTGGTCCTGAGAGCAGATGATGCAACATTAGCTGTGGACATAAGAGGCGGTAGATACCCCAGGTCTGCACCTCTAAAGTGGTAACTCAACCCTTTCCCGCTCGGTTTAACAGTATCTCCTCTTCATCTCTGCCTTGTCAAAGTTTAACCCGCTTGTTTGCCCCAGGGCAGCTGAGACCGGTCAACCCAGCCCTGCGCTCACGTGTTTTTTTAATTACTTTGCATGGCTGAGATTTCAATCACCTGCAAAGTGCCGAAGCTGCCTCAAGGTCAAAGTCCAACTGTGAACCCCCAGATAAGTTTCTACTCGTATTGAAGCACACTCTAGAGCCTGGGTAGCCACATGCACCACTGCAGGCTGAATGTGTAAACCAACAGCCTTATATCTCAATTAATCCTCTGCGTTTAACACTGTTTGAATTTGCCCTGTCTACAGGACACTCGATCATTGATCCTGAAAAGGACAGAATGCTTGGGCATGTCCCAGGAAGGTGATGGGGCTGACAGAATCATAATTAGTAGGGTAGGACACTTCGGTAACCTCATGTTAGGCGTGTATCAGTGAGATTAACATTCCGCCCCACTCCCTCCACCGGCCTGTGTTGCACGGCTGTCTGCAATGGGTCAGTCGTCCTGTGACGGACGGCTTCCTGGCTGAGGAGTGGGCATTTCAAAGGATTCAGTCCGCAACCTGAACTTCAAAGACGGAGACACCAAGGGCCGGATTTAATTAATGTGGCGTTGCATCCAATGTCACTTTTCTTACACCCACCTACCGCCACCATATGTGCGCTGTATTTAATCTATGTCACACCGTAAGGGCAATAGCATCAACATTTTTGACGCTATTGATGTACTGGGCCGGATTAGTGCCAACATTTTGACGCTAATCCTGCAGAGTATATAGGGGCCCATTGAAAACAATGGTATGCCCACTTATAGCGCCTGCTCTGTGCAAGCTTTAAAAGTAGCTGCTAAAAATGGCACAGTGGAATCTGTTCAATTCCACTGCACCATTTTTGCAGTCCCACAAACAGTTGAACGCCTCCCTTGCATACAATATACCTGGTGCAGGCATAATGTGGTTCAAGGGGTTACAAAGTGCAACGGCGCAGCAAATTTGGCCTCATTGGGTGACATTAGTGTCATAAAAAATTACGCTAATGTGGTGCAAGGAGATGCTAGGCCCGCTTAAATCTGAGCCTAAGTCACATTTGTGTCTGGAAAAAGATTTTAAAAAGTGGAGCTTCAAGCGCCCAAGTTGTCCAGCGTCAGGCTACCAGCAGTGGCTGTACCTCGACATGGATCAGCTCAGCAAGAGTTCTGCCCTGTGTGACCAGGACTAGAGTTCAAGCTCTGCCAGCCTCCCAGCTGGGCGAGGGACATCACTCGGGGAACTGGAGCACCAGCATCAGCCTGCTGGGGCGGGAAGAACCCCTTGAGGAGGAGGAGAGCGCCTGCAGCTCTCAAGGCCAGTGGGGGAACCCAGGGAGAGGATTCCTGCAGCAAGGTGTGAGAAGATTGAAGATACACCGAGTGGCCTGTCTGACCATGTGGTGAGTCGAGTTGGCAACCCTGCATGCCAATGGAGGCTGCCACGAAGATAACCGCTGTAGCACTGATTAGGCTGTCGATTATGTATTGAACAAATTCGGTGACCCCAGAGTGGGCTGCTGTGAAGAATATTGCTGCTGAGCTGATTAGACTGCTGCCAAATTAAGCAACTAATGTGCTACAGAGGGGGCCACCATGAAGAGCAAGGGGCGTCGCCCTGGTTGAATCACCTTCCAAGAGAGGGCTGCAACTGTCGGTGTTGACCCATGTGCCTGGAGGCTTGACCGAGGCATCGTAAGTCAAACAACCACCCCTATCCACCAGCGGGATCAGAGGAACGTATGACTTCATCAGAGGAATACCACAGACAACCAGCCGCCCAGACCAGACTGCTACTCAATGCCGACAACCGCTCCCGTCCACAGCAATGCCAGAGTACTGAGCACTCCCTGGCTCTTCTGCACAGAAACACCCGCGGAAGGGGGTAGGATTGATCCCTGGGCGAACTTGCCTCATGGAGGTGCAGCCCTGGAACTCGGACTTTTCTAAAGCCATAGCGAGACTTCTAAGCTTCGCATTTGTAGCAGGGCCTAACCTGAAAGTTGCCAATCGTAATTGGGGGATAATCACAAATAGTAGATGTAGGAAAGTACCATCTTGCCTGGCATGTTACCCCCATTTTTCACTGTATATATGTTGTTTTAGTTGTATGTGTCACTGGGACCCTGGTAACCCAGGGCCCCAGTGCTCATAAGTGTGCCTGAATGTGTTACCTGTGTAGTGACTAACTTTCTCACTGAGGCTCTGCTAATCAGAACCTCAGTGGTTATGCTCTCTCATTTCTTTCAAAATTGTCACTAACAGGCTAGTGACCATTTTTACCAATTTACATTGGCTTACTGGAACACCCTTATAATTCCCTAGTATATGGTACTGAGGTACCCAGGGTATTGGGGTTCCAGGAGATCCCTATGGGCTGCAGCATTTCTTTTGCCACCCATAGGGAGCTCTGACAAATCTTACACAGGCCTGCCACTGCAGCCTGAGTGAAATAACGTCCACGTTATTTCACAGCCATTTTACACTGCACTTAAGTAACTTATAAGTCACCTATATGTCTAACCTTTACCTGGTAAAGGTTAGGTGCAAAGTTACTTAGTGTGAGGGCACCCTGGCACTAGCCAAGGTGCCCCCACATTGTTCAGAGCCAATTCACTGAACTTTGTGAGTGCGGGGACACCATTACACGCGTGCACTACATATAGGTCACTACCTATATGTAGCTTCACCATGGTAACTCCGAATATGGCCATGTAACATGTCTATGATCATGGAATTGCCCCCTCTATGCCATCCTGGCATTGTTGGTACAATTCCATGATCCCAGTGGTCTGTAGCACAGACCCTGGTACTGCCAGACTGCCCTTCCTGGGGTTTCTCTGCAGCTGCTGCTGCTGCCAACCCCTCAGACAGGCAGCTGCCCTCCTGGGGTCCAGCCAGGCCTGGCCCAGGATGGCAGAACAAAGAACTTCCTCTGAGAGAGGGTGTGACACCCTCTCCCTTTGGAAAATGGTGTGAAGGCAGGGGAGGAGTAGCCTCCCCCAGCCTCTGGAAATGCTTTGTTGGGCACAGATGTGCCCAATTCTGCATAAGCCAGTCTACACCGGTTCAGCGACCCCTTAGCCCCTGCTCTGGCGTGAAACTGGACAAAGGAAAGGGGAGTGACCACTCCCCTGACCTGCACCTCCCCTGGGAGGTGTCCAGAGCTCCTCCAGTGTGCTCCAGACCTCTGCCATCTTGGAAACAGAGGTGCTGCTGGCACACTGGACTGCTCTGAGTGGCCAGTGCCACCAGGTGACGTCAGAGACTCCTTGTGATAGGCTCCTTCAGGTGTTAGTAGCCTTTCCTCTCTCCTAGGTAGCCAAACCCTCTTTTCTGGCTATTTAGGGTCTCTGTCTCTGGGGAAACTTTAGATAACGAATGCATGAGCTCAGCCGAGTTCCTCTGCATCTCTCTCTTCACCTTCTGATAAGGAAACGACCGCTGACCGCGCTGGAAGCCTGCAAACCTGCAACATAGTAGCAAAGACGACTACTGCAACTCTGTAACGCTGATCCTGCCGCCTTCTCGACTGTTTTTCCTGCTTGTGCATGCTGTGGGGGTAGCCTGCCTCCTCTCTGCACCAGAAGCTCCGAAGAAATCTCCCGTGGGTCGACGGAATCTTCCCCCTGCAACCGCAGGCACCAAAAAGCTGCATTACCGGTCCCTTGGGTCTCCTCTCAGCACGACGAGCGAGGTCGCCTCGAATCCAGCGACGCTGTCCAAGTGACCCCCACAGTCCAGTGACTCTTCAGCCCAAGTTTGGTGGAGGTAAGTCCTTGCCTTACCTCGCTGGGCTGCATTGCTGGGAACCGCGACTTTGCAGCTACTCCGGCCCCTGTGCACTTCCGGCGGAAATCCTTTGTGCACAGCCAAGCCTGGGTCCACGGCACTCTAACCTGCATTGCACGACTTTCTAAGTTGGTCTCCGGCGACGTGGGACTCCTTTGTGCAACTTCGGCGAGCACCATTTCACGCATCCTTGTAGTGCCTGTTTCTGGCACTTCTCCGGGTGCTACCTGCTTCAGTGAGGGCTCTTTGTCTTGCTCGACGTCCCCTCTCTCTGCAGGTCCAATTTGCGACCTCCTGGTCCCTCCTGGGCCCCAGCAGCGTCCAAAAACGCCAAACGCACGATTTGCGTGTAGCAAGGCTTGTTGGCGTCCTTCCGGCGGGAAAACACTTCTGCACGACTCTCCAAGGCAAGAGGGATACGTCCACCAAAGGGGAAGTCTCTAGCCCTTTTCGTTCCTGCAGAAACCTCAGCTTCTTCTGTCCAGTCGAAGCTTCTTTGCACCCGCAGCTGGCATTTCCTGGGCATCTGCCCATCTCCGACTTGCTTGTGACTTTTGGACTTGGTCCCCTTGTTCCACAGGTACCCTAGATTGGAAATCCACAGTTGTTGCATTGCTGGTTTGTGTCTTTCCTGCATTATTCCTCTAACACGACTCTTTTGTCCTTAGGGGAACTTTAGTGCACTTTGCACTCACTTTTCAGGGTCTTGGGGAGGGTTATTTTTCTAACTCTCACTATTTTCTAATAGTCCCAGCGACCCTCTACAAGGTCACATAGGTTTGGGGTCCATTCGTGGTTCGCATTCCACTTCTGGAGTATATGGTTTGTGTTGCCCCTATCCCTATGTTTCCCCATTGCATCCTATTGTAACTATACATTGTTTGCACTGTTTTCTAAGACTATACTGCATATTTTTGCTATTGTGTATATATATCTTGTGTATATTTCCTATCCTCTCACTGAGGGTACACTCTAAGATACTTTGGCATATTGTCATAAAAATAAAGTACCTTTATTTTTAGTATAACTGTGTATTGTGTTTTCTTATGATATTGTGCATATGACACTAGGTGGTACTGTAGTAGCTTCACACGTCTCCTAGTTCAGCCTAAGCTGCTCTGCTAAGCTACCATTATCTATCAGCCTAAGCTGCTAGACACCCTATACACTAATAAGGGATAACTGGGCCTGGTGCAAGGTGCAAGTACCCCTTGGTACTCACTACAAGCCAGTCCAGCCTCCTACATTGGTGGCAGCGGTGGGATAAGTGCTTGAGACTACTTACCACTCTTGTCATTGTACTTTTCATAAGAGAAAAATATACAAAACAAGGTCAGTGTATATACACATAGCCAAAAAAAAAAAAAGTTTTGCATTTCCTCTTTTCACTCTTTTCTAAGTGCTGAAAAGTACTTCTAAAACTTTCAAAAAGTTCTTAAAAGTTTAAAAAGTTTTTTCTGTCTTTCCAAAAAGTTCTGAAAACGTTTTTCTCTTTTTCTATCACTTTAACTCTCTCTAAAAAATGTCTGGCACAGGAAAAAATGTTGAACTGTCCAAACTTGCATATGATCACCTTAGCTGGAAAGGAGCAAGGAGTCTCTGCATAGAGAGAGGTTTGAGTGTAGGGAAGAATCCTTCCTTAGAACTGTTAATTAATAAGCTTAGAGTACAGGATAAGGCCATAAGTGCCCAATCTGTAGAAAAAGTAGCTAATGGTTCTCAATCTGATCCAGGGACTCCCCCAGGAAAAGGTTCAGGAAAGAAACTTCTCAGCCTGCCCATTACTAGACAGTCTAGCATAGTTGGTACAGAGGTTGAATCACACCATACTGATGGTGTGCTCTCACATTATGCTGGTAGCCAAGCTGTTAGGGTGCCCTCTGTAAGGGACAGGTCTCCTTCTGTTCATTCCCATCATACCTCTGTATCTAGAAATGTCCCTCCCACCCACCCTGATGACAGATTGTTGGAAAGGGAGCTCAATAGATTGAGAGTGGAACAAACCAGACTGAAGCTCAAGAAGCAACAGCTGGATTTGGATAGACAGTCTTTAGAAATAGAGAGGGAAAGACAGAAGTTGGGTTTAGATACCCATGGTGGCAGCAGCAGTATTCCCCATAGTCATCCTGCAAAAGAGCATGATTCCAGGAATCTGCACAAGATAGTTCCCCCTTATAAGGAGGGGGATGACATTAACAAGTGGTTTGCTGCACTTGAGAGGGCCTGTGCTGTACAGGATGTCCCTCAAAAGCAGTGGGCTGCTATCCTATGGCTATCATTTACTGGAAAAGGTAGGGATAGGCTCCTTACTGTAAAAGAAAATGATGCTAATAATTTCCAAGTTCTTAAGAATGCACTCCTGGATGGTTATGGCTTAACCACTGAACAGTACAGGATAAAGTTCAGAGAGACCAAAAAGGAGTCTTCACAAGACTGGGTTGATTTCATTGACCAGGCAGTGAAGGCCTTGGAGGGGTGGTTACATGGCAGTAAAGTTACTGATTATGACAGCCTGTATAACTTAATCCTGAGAGAGCATATTCTTAATAATTGTGTGTCTGATTTGTTGCACCAGTACTTGGTGGACTCTGATCTGACCTCTCCCCAAGAATTGGGAAAGAAGGCAGACAAATGGGTCAGAACAAGAGTGAACAGAAAAGTTCATACAGGGGGTGACAAAGATGGCAACAAAAAGAAGGATGGTAAGTCTTCTGACAAGGGTGGGGACAAATCTAAAAATGAGTCTTCATCAGGCCCACAAAAACACTCTGGTGGGGGTGGTGGGTCCAAATCCTCCTTTAATCAGAACAAGGAAAAGAAACCATGGTGCTATTTATGTAAAATAAAAGGCCATTGGACAACAGATCCCAGTTGTCCAAAGAAAGGCACCACAGCTCCTACCACTACAACCCCTACTGCTACACCTAGTGTCCCTACTAATAGCAGTGGTGGTGGGAGCAAACCTACTAATAGCCAATCCAAGGAAGTAGCTGGGCTCACTTTTGGTAATTTAGTTGGGGTTGGTCTGATTAGGGAGACCACAGAGGCTACTTTAGTCTCTGAAGGGGCTATTGATTTAGCCACTTTGGTTGCTTGCCCCCATAACTTGGAGAAGTACAAGCAACTAACCCTAATAAATGGTGTTGAGGTCCAGGCCTACAGGGACACAGGTGCCAGTGTCACAATGGTGATTGAGAAACTGGTGCACCCTGAACAACACATACTTGGACACCAGTACCAAGTAACCGATGCTCACAACATAACACAAAGCCACCCCATGGCTGTTGTAAACCTCAACTGGGGGGGGTAACTGGTCCAAAGAAAGTTGTGGTAGCTTCAGATTTACCTGTAGACTGTCTATTAGGGAATGATTTGGAGACATCAGCTTGGTCAGATGTGGAGTTGGAGGCCCATGCAGCAATGCTGGGCATCCCAGGGCATATGTTTGCTTTGACAAGGGCTCAGGCCAAAAAGCAAAAAGGACAGGGAACAATGGACCAAGTGCTCCCTAAAGCTAGGGCTAGTAGAAGCAAACCACTTCCTACTATCCCTCCCTCTACAGTGGATTCTAATTCTGAGGAAGAAGAATTCCCTCCCTGTGCAGAACCTACACCAGAGGAGCTGGAAGCAGACACTGCTGAGCTTTTGGGTGAAGGGGGGCCTGCCAGGGAGGAGCTGAGTGTGGCACAGCAAACCTGTCCCACATTAGAGGGTCTCAGACAGCAAGCTGTCAAACAGGCTAATGGGGATGTCAGTGACTCTCACAGAGTTTACTGGGAGGACAACCTCTTGTACACTGAGCAAAGGGATCCTAAACCTGGAGCAGCCAGGAGATTAGTGATTCCTCAGGAGTACAGAAAGTTCCTCCTAACACTGGCACATGACATTCCCCTAGCTGGGCACCTGGGTCAAATAAAAACTTGGGACAGATTGGTTCCATTGTTTCATTGGCCTAGGATGTCTGAGGACACAAAGGAATTTTGTAAGTCCTGTGAAACCTGTCAAGCCAGTGGCAAGACAGGTGGCACCCCAAAGGCACCCCTTATCCCACTGCCTGTGGTTGGGGTTCCCTTTGAAAGGGTAGGGGTTGACATAGTTGGCCCCCTTGACCCTCCTACTGCTTCAGGCAATAGGTTTATCTTGGTGGTAGTGGACCATGCCACAAGATATCCTGAAGCTATTCCTTTAAGGACCACTACAGCTCCTGCAGTGGCAAAGGCCCTCCTGGGAATATTTTCCAGGGTGGGCTTCCCAAAGGAAGTAGTATCAGACAGAGGAAGCAATTTCATGTCTGCATACTTAAAGGCCATGTGGAAGGAGTGTGGTGTAACTTACAAGTTCACAACACCCTATCATCCACAAACAAATGGACTGGTGGAGAGATTTAATAAAACTCTCAAAGGCATGATTATGGGACTCCCTGAAAAACTCCGCAGGAGATGGGATATCCTTCTACCATGCCTCCTTTTTGCCTACAGGGAGGTACCCCAGAAAGGAGTGGGCTTCAGCCCCTTTGAACTTCTTTTTGGACACCCTGTTAGGGGTCCACTCACACTTGTAAAGGAGGGTTGGGAACAACCTGTAAAAGCTCCTAAGCAGGATATTGTGGATTATGTACTTGGCCTCAGATCAAGGATGGCTGAGTACATGAAAAAGGCCAGTAAAAACCTTCAGGCCAGCCAAGAGCTCCGGAAGCAATGGCATGATCAGAAGGCTGTTTTGGTTCAGTACCAACCAGGGCAGAAAGTGTGGGTCTTGGAGCCTGTGGCCCCAAGAGCACTCCAAGATAAATGGAGTGGACCCCACACAATTGTTGAAAAGAAGGGTGAAGTCACCTACTTGGTTGACTTAGGCACTGCCAGGAGTCCCCTTAGGGTGCTCCATGTCAACCGCCTGAAACCCTACTATGACAGGGCTGATCTCACCCTGCTCATGGCAACTGATGAGGGACAGGAAGAAGACAGTGATCCTCTACCTGATCTCTTCTCTTCCACAGAACAAGATGCTCTTGTGGAAGGGGTAGTTTTGGCTGATTGTCTTACTGCTGAGCAGAAAGATAATTGCATAAATCTCCTAGGACAATTTTCAGAACTCTTCTCTATTGTGCCAGGCACCACTTCTTGGTGTGAGCACACTATAGATACTGGAGACAGTTTACCTGTCAAAAGTAAGATCTATAGGCAGCCTGACCATGTCAGGGACTGCATAAAGCAAGAAGTTCAGAAAATGTTGGAACTAGGAGTGGTTGAGCACTCTGACAGTCCATGGGCTTCTCCTGTGGTACTGGTACCAAAACCCAATTCTAAAGATGGAAAGAAGGAAATGAGGTTTTGTGTAGACTATAGAGGTCTCAACTTGGTAACCAAAACTGATGCTCACCCTATACCCAGGGCAGATGAGCTCATAGATACACTGGCATCTGCCAAGTATCTAAGCACTTTTGATTTGACTGCAGGGTATTGGCAGATCAAATTGTCAGAAGATGCTAAACCTAAGACTGCATTTTCTACCATTGGAGGACATTACCAGTTTACTGTAATGCCTTTTGGTTTGAAGAATGCACCTGCCACTTTTCAGAGGTTGGTGAACACAGTCCTGCAAGGGCTGGAAGCTTTCAGTGCAGCATATTTGGATGATATAGCTGTCTTTAGCTCCAGCTGGGATGATCACCTGGTCCACCTATGGAAAGTTTTGGAGGCTCTGCAAAAGGCAGGCCTCACTATCAAGGCTTCAAAGTGCCAGATAGGGCAGGGTAAGGTGGTTTATCTGGGACACCTTGTTGGTGGGGAACAGATTGCACCACTTCAGGGGAAAATCCAAACTATTATTGATTGGGTTCCCCCTACCACTCAGACTCAGGTTAGAGCCTTCCTAGGCCTCACTGGGTATTACAGGAGGTTCATTAAGAACTATGGCTCCATTGCAGCCCCTCTTAATGACCTCACATCCAAGAAAATGCCTAAAAAGGTATTATGGACAGCAAGCTGTCAGAAAGCTTTTGAGGAGCTGAAGCAGGCCATGTGCTCTGCACCTGTCCTGAAAAGCCCTTGTTACTCTAAAAAATTCTATGTCCAAACCGATGCATCTGAATTAGGAGTAGGGGCAGTCCTATCACAACTTAATTCTGAGGGCCAGGATCAACCTGTTGCTTTTATTAGTAGGAGGTTGACCCCTAGAGAAAAGCGTTGGTCTGCCATTGAGAGGGAGGCCTTTGCTGTGGTCTGGGCTCTGAAGAAGTTGAGGCCATACCTGTTTGGCACTCACTTCATTGTTCAGACAGACCACAAACCTCTACTTTGGCTAAAACAAATGAAAGGTGAAAATCCTAAATTGTTGAGGTGGTCCATATCCCTACAGGGAATGGACTATACAGTGGAACATAGACCTGGGAGTAGCCACTCCAATGCAGATGGACTCTCCAGATATTTCCACTTAGACAATGAAGACTCATCAGGTAATGGCTAGTCTTATTGTCCTTCGTTTGGGGGGGGGGGGGGGGGTTGTGTAGGAAAGTACCATCTTGCCTGGCATGTTACCCCCATTTTTCACTGTATATATGTTGTTTTAGTTGTATGTGTCACTGGGACCCTGGTAACCCAGGGCCCCAGTGCTCATAAGTGTGCCTGAATGTGTTACCTGTGTAGTGACTAACTTTCTCACTGAGGCTCTGCTAATCAGAACCTCAGTGGTTATGCTCTCTCATTTCTTTCAAAATTGTCACTAACAGGCTAGTGACCATTTTTACCAATTTACATTGGCTTACTGGAACACCCTTATAATTCCCTAGTATATGGTACTGAGGTACCCAGGGTATTGGGGTTCCAGGAGATCCCTATGGGCTGCAGCATTTCTTTTGCCACCCATAGGGAGCTCTGACAAATCTTACACAGGCCTGCCACTGCAGCCTGAGTGAAATAACGTCCACGTTATTTCACAGCCATTTTACACTGCACTTAAGTAACTTATAAGTCACCTATATGTCTAACCTTTACCTGGTAAAGGTTAGGTGCAAAGTTACTTAGTGTGAGGGCACCCTGGCACTAGCCAAGGTGCCCCCACATTGTTCAGAGCCAATTCACTGAACTTTGTGAGTGCGGGGACACCATTACACGCGTGCACTACATATAGGTCACTACCTATATGTAGCTTCACCATGGTAACTCCGAATA
Source organism: Pleurodeles waltl (assembly GCF_031143425.1). NCBI lineage: Eukaryota > Metazoa > Chordata > Amphibia > Caudata > Salamandridae > Pleurodeles > Pleurodeles waltl. The sequence goes on from NC_090446.1 coordinate 13,621,388, forward strand.
TGGCCATGTAACATGTCTATGATCATGGAATTGCCCCCTCTATGCCATCCTGGCATTGTTGGTACAATTCCATGATCCCAGTGGTCTGTAGCACAGACCCTGGTACTGCCAGACTGCCCTTCCTGGGGTTTCTCTGCAGCTGCTGCTGCTGCTGCCAACCCCTCAGACAGGCAGCTGCCCTCCTGGGGTCCAGCCAGGCCTGGCCCAGGATGGCAGAACAAAGAACTTCCTCTGAGAGAGGGTGTGACACCCTCTCCCTTTGGAAAATGGTGTGAAGGCAGGGGAGGAGTAGCCTCCCCCAGCCTCTGGAAATGCTTTGTTGGGCACAGATGTGCCCAATTCTGCATAAGCCAGTCTACACCGGTTCAGGGACCCCTTAGCCCCTGCTCTGGCGCGAAACTGGACAAAGGAAAGGGGAGTGACCACTCCCCTGACCTGCACCTCCCCTGGGAGGTGTCCAGAGCTCCTCCAGTGTGCTCCAGACCTCTGCCATCTTGGAAACAGAGGTGCTGCTGGCACACTGGACTGCTCTGAGTGGCCAGTGCCACCAGGTGACGTCAGAGACTCCTTGTGATAGGCTCCTTCAGGTGTTAGTAGCCTTTCCTCTCTCCTAGGTAGCCAAACCCTCTTTTCTGGCTATTTAGGGTCTCTGTCTCTGGGGAAACTTTAGATAACGAATGCATGAGCTCAGCCGAGTTCCTCTGCATCTCTCTCTTCACCTTCTGATAAGGAAACGACCGCTGACCGCGCTGGAAGCCTGCAAACCTGCAACATAGTAGCAAAGACGACTACTGCAACTCTGTAACGCTGATCCTGCCGCCTTCTCGACTGTTTTTCCTGCTTGTGCATGCTGTGGGGGTAGCCTGCCTCCTCTCTGCACCAGAAGCTCCGAAGAAATCTCCCGTGGGTCGACGGAATCTTCCCCCTGCAACCGCAGGCACCAAAAAGCTGCATTACCGGTCCCTTGGGTCTCCTCTCAGCACGACGAGCGAGGTCGCCTCGAATCCAGCGACGCTGTCCAAGTGACCCCCACAGTCCAGTGACTCTTCAGCCCAAGTTTGGTGGAGGTAAGTCCTTGCCTTACCTCGCTGGGCTGCATTGCTGGGAACCGCGACTTTGCAGCTACTCCGGCCCCTGTGCACTTCCGGCGGAAATCCTTTGTGCACAGCCAAGCCTGGGTCCACGGCACTCTAACCTGCATTGCACGACTTTCTAAGTTGGTCTCCGGCGACGTGGGACTCCTTTGTGCAACTTCGGCAAGCACCGTTTCACGCATCCTTGTAGTGCCTGTTTCTGGCACTTCTCCGGGTGCTACCTGCTTCAGTGAGGGCTCTTTGTCTTGCTCGACGTCCCCTCTCTCTGCAGGTCCAATTTGCGACCTCCTGGTCCCTCCTGGGCCCCAGCAGCGTCCAAAAACGCCAAACGCACGATTTGCGTGTAGCAAGGCTTGTTGGCGTCCTTCCGGCGGGAAAACACTTCTGCACGACTCTCCAAGGCAAGAGGGATCCGTCCACCAAAGGGGAAGTCTCTAGCCCTTTTCGTTCCTGCAGAAACCTCAGCTTCTTCTGTCCAGTCGAAGCTTCTTTGCACCCGCAGCTGGCATTTCCTGGGCATCTGCCCATCTCCGACTTGCTTGTGACTTTTGGACTTGGTCCCCTTGTTCCACAGGTACCCTAGATTGGAAATCCACAGTTGTTGCATTGCTGGTTTGTGTCTTTCCTGCATTATTCCTCTAACACAACTCTTTTGTCCTTAGGGGAACTTTAGTGCACTTTGCACTCACTTTTCAGGGTCTTGGGGAGGGTTATTTTTCTAACTCTCACTATTTTCTAATAGTCCCAGCGACCCTCTACAAGGTCACATAGGTTTGGGGTCCATTCGTGGTTCGCATTCCACTTCTGGAGTATATGGTTTGTGTTGCACCTATCCCTATGTTTCCCCATTGCATCCTATTGTAACTATACATTGTTTGCACTGTTTTCTAAGACTATACTGCATATTTTTGCTATTGTGTATATATATCTTGTGTATATTTCCTATCCTCTCACTGAGGGTACACTCTAAGATACTTTGGCATATTGTCATAAAAATAAAGTACCTTTATTTTTAGTATAACTGTGTATTGTGTTTTCTTATGATATTGTGCATATGACACTAAGTGGTACTGTAGTAGCTTCACACGTCTCCTAGTTCAGCCTAAGCTGCTCTGCTAAGCTACCATTATCTATCAGCCTAAGCTGCTAGACACCCTATACACTAATAAGGGATAACTGGGCCTGGTGCAAGGTGCAAGTACCCCTTGGTACTCACTACAAGCCAGTCCAGCCTCCTACAGTAGACAGGGAAGTGTGACTCAGAACTTTCCACCGTCCCCTCCCCCCACAAAACGCGTAATCCCTGATAAGCCTTGGACAGCTCGATCCACAGTAAAACTGAGAGTCAGCCGCTGAAGTTGCCAGTTGATCAGCCCCATAGTAGGCCTGGCTCCTGGGACTCAGGAGTGAAAGGACTCGGCCCCCGCGGTTGGGCCCAGTACCCTGTTTGCCCCGTGGCCCTCTGAAGCGGGTTCTGACACCATGTAATGTACATTGCAGTTGGGCAAGGTTGGGGTAGCTGACTGATATGCTATAATTGGCGGTTGTAGCTGCTTCTGATGAAATCGACCCATCAACCGCTGGTAACTTCGAGGCAGGAAGATAAGGAGTGGCTATACCTATTATCATGTCGCTAGTGGCCTGAAGTCTAACCGTTGTGTCCATACGTTCACCCTGGTGTGGATGGAGCAGCTGTTGCATCCTTGGTTGTAGAGGATCTGAGAAGAATCATGAATGATGATCTTGTAGGTGTCTTTGTTCTGTAGGATCTGTGAAATGTTTTCAGCACCATCGGCCACTACCTCTTCCTAGAACATCTGGTTGGCTCTTCTGTGAAGGACCCAGCACTCTGGTGGATTAGAAGGCCCGCATTCATGTGGCCTCTTGTCAGACTGAGTCTACTCTCCTGAGGAGTTCCGGATGTAGCCCGAGATATACTTCAGAAGGGAAGAGCAAAACTCCCTAAAAAGTTAAGAATGTCAGCGGCCCAGAACCTGTTGGGACAGACACACCCACGTGACTATATGCATGTGTAACAACATACCCACCCACCCACATGGCTATATCCATGTGCAAGGACGCACATGCACCCACACGCACAGCTACACGCATGTGTAACAACACAAGCGTCCACATGACTATATGCATGTGTAACAACATACCCACTCACCCACATGGCTGTATCCAAGTGCAAGAAAGCACATGCACGCACAGCTACACGCATGTGTAACAACACAAGCGTCCACATGACTATATGCATGTGTAATAACACAGTCACCCACGCTTACATTTACACACAATCAGTCTCCCTCTCTGTCTCACACACACGCGCATACAAAGGCGGTCTCAGACTTCCACAAACACTCTCTCTGATGGGATGTTACTTGTGTGTTTGTTGTAGGAACGCTTGGATTCTGGATTGGTCTGGGAGAGGAAGGTGGCCCCGGGAGCTGTGTGACCGGAAGTAACTTTACAGCTTAGTAGGTCCCATTATCCTAAAGGTCATTCCTTTACAGTGTTGTATGTGCATTCCTGCTGGTAATGAGTTTTAAGGGATATATTTAACTATGTACCACTGCCTGTCTCCAGCCCCCCACCCCCTTCGCATGCACAATGAAAGCGAACCGTCTGCGAACTTGGGGTGTGTGAGTGTGAAATGCAGAGACGAGGGGAGGGGAACCACAGAGGGTCCTGTGAAACAGACTGATATGGGGCCATGGGCATTCAAATTGGATCTGTAAAGTCTTAGCCAACTTGTTTAGTGGCAGCTGACTCTAAAGATGGGCTTCCCTGGCATTACTGCTAATGATTTGCAAATCACGTTATGTTTAATTTATGCAGGAATCACGACTTCAGCAGTCTAATCAGTTGGTGATCTTTTATGATTGATGCTATCTGCAGAGGGTCAAGGCCCTCGTTATATCTTCTTAAATCTTACCTGACAGTGCAGTTGTTACCAGTTCATTAAAATATTCACAGTTTGGGCTTCAGCTCCGCCCAGAATAGTTTTCTCTCACCTCATGCTATTGGCTGTAAGGTACAGCGTTCCTGTGACGTGTTTGAAGTACAGTGCATGAGGGACTATTTGACATCTCAAAAGCACTCTCACTAGTCAAACAATAATTTATCTCATAGATGTATGCAGAAAGCATTTTTTCCTCTGCAGCAGGCTGTTTTCAACCTTTTTGTCATGACTCAACTACAAGTCAGGACCATTGGCTTTGCCATTGCTTGTTTTAATGCAAATGCAAAGAGTTTGCTGACTTTCTTCTCTGCAATAAATTTGTTTGTTCAGGATAGTTGATGCACATCAGTTTACATAAACTCTGTGTAGCAATGTTTAAGAGAAATAAAACGACATAATCACATACATTAGAGATGTACTTATTATTGCAGAGAGGGTTTCTATGCATCATTGGTTGTAAATACTTTGTGCCCTTTTCACAACCTTCATTTTGTAGTACATTTGCAGTATGTTTATTCACAAGCCTATGCGTGAAATGGCCACCTCCAACTTGCCTATCTTATGGGGCGGTCCTCACACCACTGCTTAGTTTGAGCCGGCGTTTTCCTGTGCAGGGCTCCGGCACTGATTTTTGAGGGCCTGAAGTATTTACTGCGAGCCAAAGGCACATATGGGAAAGAAAGCAGAAGAGAAAAACGAGAAACAGTCACAAAGGGAGAAAGCTGCAAGAGTGAGCTGAAGGGGCAGTGAATGGCTGTAAATGAATTAAAGAGGCCCGAGATGACTTTAGGATTACGCTGCCTCAGTATTCCGTGCTCGCACATTTAATTGCAGCAGCCGCATGTTTCAAAGGAGAACTTGGGCACTGGCACATCTTTATTTACAAATTAAGCCCTGCCTCACACATGTAAGTTTACTACTTAGTAGTAAATGTGTGAGGGACCAGGTGGAGTGGCTGGATAAGGGGCGTGATTACTACTAAATAGGAAGGTTTAGGGAGACTAAGGACAGGTTTCAGGGGTGTTAGGGAAGGGTTTAGATAGTGATATGCACCCACCCACAAAAGAGTAAGCCAATTGCTATTCGCAAACTGCATTTCTGGTTAATTGTCAACGAACTTGATAACTTGTTCATGGGCCAGCTGGCTAAACAAGCCATCATCGACTTTTAGTACAATGAAGCCTTTCGGGGGTCTTAAATTCACAAACATTACAACTTTAACTTTAATCAGAGTGAGCTATCTCTCTCTCTATACAGGTTGTATGATATTGGCATCGCCGCCTCTCACATCCTGCATTGCTGGGAGCACATATCACACATCTCTTCAAAGCACAGACCCAGCAGATGGATGGTTTATTCAAGGGTGAAGTGTTGGGGGATGTGGCTAGTTCTGGACCTTGAAGAAGTCTGCATTGTAGCCTTGGTGGAGCTGTAGAATAGTCATCTATGACGACTTAAGTCCCATGTTGCTGGAAATCTTTAAGTGGTTATGAGAGACAACCTCTTGCTAAGTATGAGTAGATGATGGGCAGTGTCTAAAGGCAGGGAAAAGGCCCGGAAAAGCGGTCATGGGCACCTCAGTCTTATGGCTGACCCGGAGCATACATAATAAAAGCTGCGGGCCAGATGTACCTAGCTTTGGCTTAGCGATTTCCTAATTGCGTTTTATTGCAATTCACAAATAGGAAATCGCAAACACCCATGTACCAATGTGACTTTGACACATTGTGCAAGTCACAGTAGGTCACAAATAGGCCTACCTCGTTAATATTCATGAAGTGTGTCTCACTTTGAGACCCATGTGAATTGCAAGAAACACAGGGATGGTGGCCTGCTGGGGTCAGCTAACCACCATGCCTGTGATTGCTTTTTCATTAAAGCATTTTTAAAAAATACAGTTAATTTTCCTTAAAGGAAAATGGGATGCATTTCAAAAAGAAAACTGAAAAGTTTTATTTTCATTGTAGTAGGCAGTGGTCCCTGGGATAAACATGTCATTTACCAACATCTGGCCCACCTTCAGCAACGTAGCCTTCAACAACCTATCTCCTACCCCCTGTCCTGGGTCGGTGGGAGGGAGGGGTGTATACTAATGGTAGGTTTGTGGAGTAATGGTGCTCAATACCTGACCTTCCCAGCATACGCTAGTTGAACCAACTCGTGCAACGCACTGTCTGAATGTCTTGAATCGGTCTAAGGGGTTGGCCTGGCATGCAGGTGCGCAGTCGTCTTTGATACTTGGGGGTTTCGAGGACATTCTCTCGTGTCATGCTATGGAGACAATTTCAGAAAATGTATCATTAGTGCCCAGCATGGGGCAGATCTTTGAGTAATCGTGGATCACACACCAAAGATTTGCCAATCCTTACCAGCAGCGGAGGCATTAGGTGTAATATTGGTCTCCTACCTCATTCTAGATAGGCGCTCCCTCTCCGCTGTGAGTTTCTGAGGTTTACGACTAATAAGATGTTATTCCCCATTTCAATTCCAGTTTGGAATCTCATCTCTTAAATCTGTTTTACAATGGTGCAGCAACTTATTCTGAAAGTACATTTCAGGGCACCCCTCGCACAACATCTCCTGGCTGGGGGCTTTGCCAGTGCAGGAGGTGGGCTAATGTAGGTCAGTGGTTCCCAACCTTTTGACTTCTGTGGACCCCCACTTTATCATTACTGGAGTCCGGGGACCTCCACGGACTCTTTCTTGGAATCCGGGGACCCCCCAACTGAGCCATTACTGAAAGCTGGGGACCTAATCTATTAATATTATTTAATTTTTTAAGCATCCATGGATTCCCTGAGAAGGCTTCGTGGACCCCCAGGGGTCCCCAGACAACCGGTTGGGAACCACTGATGTCGGTTATAGATACACCTGATAGGTAGCTCTTTGAAATATTTTCCTCGTGGGTTGCAGTTCGACCCTGTAATTCCCAATACCTGGAACTTTCATACATACAGAGCTGCTGCAATACCTGCTAATTACGAACCTGATAGTGATTTAGAAATGCTGACAGGATACCAGGATCTTCAGCGTGGTTTAGTGGCCAACTGCTCAAGCAGCTCAGAGTATGAGAAGGGGTGGCTTCAGTGATGAAGGAGCGCCCTGGGTCGTCTTAGCCGGATATACACCGTACCGAGAGGGAGGAAATCTACCCGCTTCAGTTCTAAGGCACTTAGGGCCAGATGTAGCAAAGGTTTTTACACATTCTGTGTCTATGGGAAAAAGTGTTCGTACATATGGCCCTTAACCAGTCGGCTAGTGGCCATGTATATGCGACTCTGACAGTATGTCTTACATTCGCCTGTGACGGGGGCATTTGTTTCCAGCCTGCACAACAAGCACACCCTGCAGTTCAGGCATTTAGTCCACAGAGTATTAATGCTACCATGGACAAAGGGCCCACAAAACCAGACGAGATTGCATTTCACATTTCTAAGCAAATGTTTTTTTTCTCGTGACTAATTTCGCACTGGGTGTTGCACCCGCCATTAATCCCTGTCACATGAAGCCTGTCGGCCTCCAGGCGCTCGTCCACAGTAAACAAGTCTCAATTTCAGTTCCTTCAGTCAAAGGTACAAACGCCTGGAGACTCTGATAATGCATACACATTTTATTTACTATAGACATTTTTATTGGAAAAGTAGCAAACCTATAAATAAATATGGATGCATTGTACAAATCAGCATATATATAATCAATATAAAGTAAGGTAATGATATATAGGATTCATTCTAATATTGCCACAATTACGACATTGATCTCGACCCATACTACAAACTTTTACATAAATTATCCCCCCCAATTTGGTTCATGTGTTTCACTTGCCCCTACGCTTATAAAAATAAGTTCATCTGAAATGATGGACTTTGATGTGTCCAGCCGAGTGTGGGAGCACAGAGTGACGTCGCGGATCTACAATCAATAACCGGAGAGCCAGGGCAACAAATGTGGGTTCTGAATCTAACCTGTTCCCCAGACAGCCAACAGTTCACGAAGTTCCCCCAGCAAAGCAACGCCGTTCTGGTGCCATTCCAACCCCCTTGAAAGAATAAATCACCAAAAACCTTCTCTGGGTCTCACCACATTCTCACACACAGATATCTGCCTCAAAGTTCATTCAGGTGCTCCGGGGTGTCATGAAATTGCTAAGTGTACTGTGATGTAATGGCTGTGTGGTAAGGCTAGCGTGATTATTCAGTAGTCCTGGACCCAAATTAGAGTAATACCGAAGGGCATCTGTACTTCATCTGTTAGAACCCGTGCCATATCCACAGGCCAACTAGTGCCAAGGTTTTTGTGCTTTGGGTAACCGTGGGGGCACTGCTGAAACGCCAACCTGTAGCTCATCAAAAGTAGAGGGGACCCGCCCCTTCCAGAGAGTGTCTGTCAGGCTGAGCATAGGTCTGACAGGCACTTTTTCTGTTCGAGTCAGCCAGCCCATCGGTGTACATACATTAAATGTGAAAGCGCCAGCCTGTCTAAGCTCAACTTTTCCTCAGCCCTGCAAAGCGCCTCGAGGTCCTTTCTGTCATGACGAAGGAGCACGTTACAGATACGCTCGGACCTGGACGCCTATGTTTTAAGCCCTGAGGTGCCTGAGGTCGAGTGTCAATCAGTGACACCTTGTCACAGAGTGGGGTGGGGTCAGCAGTCTCACTGACCCCATTGTACACTGCGACGAGTAAGGGACCGCCGCCTAAGGTCACCCAATGAGAGGGGGCGGTAGTCAGAACCCTCCAGGAACCTCGGAGGCGTCAGTCCCGCACCACCAGGTCACTGCTGCAGTCCGGTATTTTTTTTTTTAATGCTTAGTGCATGCATGTGTGAGTGCATGTGTATGTGTGGAGGTATGTGTATTAGTGCACATGTGTTGTGGATGGGTGTGTGTGTGTATGCTAGTGAAAGGTGTGTGTGTGTGCTTGTGAATGTATGGTTGTGAGTATGTATGTTTGTAAATATGTGGCCTGTCGACCCCCCTCCCTCTCAAATTACCGGTCACCACCAATTGCATCTAAAACCAAACTGAATTTAGAAATAAAACACATTACTGAGACGACAGAGCAAGAACGCAATCTGGTAAAGGCAGCCTGAAAGTGGGATCATTTAAACTAAATATATGTGCCTTTTTGTGGGGAGATGCATACAGTGCCCTGGGCATCTGCAAGGCTGGCATTCGCTCTGCGGCTACAGCTCAGTTGGAAGAATCCCCACTACATGTTCCATAAGATGACGTTGGTTTTATCCTTAATATCATGGTGTGAAGAGATTCAAGAGATGTTGCCCACAGAGTTAAATGCCTTGGCTGTATTATTTGACAAGGAGTTCAGTAATACACAAGAACATGACAGATCCTAAAACATGTTGTTCTATTGGCTTCTTTTTGCAGTCTCTCTACAGACAGTTCTAGCTCTCTGTTGCAGACTGAATTAGTTAATATACTCCACAGCCCAATCCTTGCACAAGATTGGATGGCTTTCAAGTTAATCCCAGTTGCCTTGCTCTTATTTGTGGCTTTCCTCTTTTTCTGAGTTTGACCCACCCATGTGAGCTTCTTGGTTCCACTGTCACTGGATGCATCATTCATCCAGCTCTGAACGCAGCATTACATTTAATAAAACAGAGCCAGGTTTTAACAACAGCTGTTTGCTGCATTTCGTTGCCACCTAGTGGTCACTGGAAAAACTGCAACAGAAATGTGGAAGCTATACCATGGATCTGGACAAACACTGACGGCTGCTGTAAACATGCATTGGCAACGCCAATCGGTCTTGCTTCTATGTAAAGGTAAGCGTGCCCGACTGGCTTTGCCAATGTCGAATAGAGCCTTTGATTTGGGGGCGTTCAGTACTCATTTCTTTGCTCCACTACATCGTTCAAAGGATGTGAGACATAAGAGAACAGTGTCCTCATACCCTCCTTGTCCGAGGACCTGAACCCCCCTCTTTTTATAGCAAGATCTTCTCTCCGTGTGTCCTTCCCAGGATGGCGGAGATGCTAAATTTATAAAAGAATGAGTGCTGGTGCCCAAAGCTCTGCTTAAAAACACTGGTGCCATCACATGTCAGGGTGCAGAATACCAAAGCTGCGTTGTCTTCAATCCACCCCAGGCTGCCTTAATTCAGTAACAGACACTCCATGCCCCTTTATCTCACTCCCGCGGGCTCCTTCTTTCCGATGGTTTTTCCATCTTTCTCTTCCTCCATCTTTCCATTTTGCGTGTTTTCCCTCTTTTTCTCTCGGGAAATGTGAGATGAGGAATATTAAGTACTGGTACCCTAAAATGAGTGCCCGTGCCACCCATCAGTATCCACCTGCTCAAATGAAGCACTGGATGCAGACGGTTTCCAAAGGCCTCTATGTGCGTCTTCTCTCCCTGTGTGAGCGCCACCTGCAGTCCTTCTCCCTGTCTGCACCCTCCCTGCACTCACCGGCTCCTCCAGGGTCTGAACACTGACCCAATGACCTGCAGCGAGGTTTGCACTCCACAAATACCCTACGCAGGAGGCTGGAGTGGATATTCAGCATATACAATATGGGCATATGAGCCGCCGGAGCGTTACTTTTTGTGACGGTGGCAGCGCAAACCTTTCAACCATATATATGAGGCCACGAAAAGCCACTTTGCGTGACTTTCAATGGCCTCATAGATATTGAGTACGGCAAGGCAGCGCATGCCTGCATTCTGCAGCACACATAGAAAGAGGAATATGCCTCTGAGGATTGTTTCTGTGCAGGAAGGTGGCCCTTCCTGCATAAAATCAATCCTGCCTACAATGCAGGTACCCATGCAACATGACGCAAGGGTCCCTGTGTTGGCGCTAGACTGCCAAAACCCATGCGTGGGGGAAAGGACAGGAATGCACCATAATGCATAGATACAGCACATCCCTGTTCTTTCCCTTCAACACAGGGCAGTGAGCAGGGTGACTGGCTGCCCTTCTCTACGCCAAATCCCGTAAATTAGGGCCTATGCATTTATAAAATAAACAAACACAATTAAGATAAATAGACAGCGTACAAAATATAACTCTTATACCAAGTTCCTGGCACAGACCCACTCAGCGCAGTTAGATAGGCAGCCCCCCTGCCCTTTAGAAGGGATTCCCTTTGGGACTGATATATTGATGGCTGTTGTTAGGCTGTGGGCTAGTGCCCATCCTTTGTGCAGATCCAGTGCCTTGAAGTCGCGCAGTCCAGCGCCCCGAGGCGTTCAGAGCTCAGGTAGGCGCAGTCCAGGCCGGGGGCAGTGTTCCTTAACTGGATACTGAGGAGGGAACAAAAACAGCATCAGGGTCCTGCTCTGGTCCTGCGGCCATAGAGCGCTCTGCTGAAATCATTTTGAACATGTTCTGCGTGTTAGGGGTACGCATGAAGCACGTGCACAGCGGGAGCTCCAGCGTGAGTGAGTGTGGAGTGTGTGTGAGTGTAAGAGCATGCATGTGTGGATGAATGAATACCATTATGAATCAATACTGAGGAATTCTGGGGCTAGGATGCTGAAGTTTGCTACAGCTCCCTTGGCGACTGCTCCACCCTCCTGCCACTGCTGCTCACTCACTCATCCAGCCATGTGCTCAGTCATTCACTCCTTCATCCTTCCATGCACTCAGAAAATCTTCCCTTCTTCCATCTATGCACTCACTCACCCCCTCATCCATACATGCACTCAGACACCCGCCCCTTCATCCATACATGCACTCCCTTACCCCTTCATCCATCCATGCACTCACACTTGCACCTTGATCCTTCTATGCACTTGCTTGCCCCTTCATCCTTCCATGCAGTCACTCGCCCCTTCATCCTTCCATGCACTTACTCGTCCCTTCATCATGGATGTACTCACATCCTCACACTTTCATCCATCCGTGAACTCACTCGCCCTTTCATCCATTTCCCCATTAACTCATTCCTGTGTTAGCTCACCCACACACACAAACTTACCAACCAATGAAAAAGCAGCTCCGAAGCTTAAAAGTAGCAGGATCAGTTAGCTATGACAATGCTTGTTTAATAAAGTGCTGTCTAAGAGCGCACGTCATCCACGCATACATTTTTATGTGGGAGTACTATTAAAAAGTTTGATATATTCGCATAGGTCTGATCATCCCACGTGCTTAAAATAAGGGACTGATTAAATGACTTGGTCACCAGGGCTTTGGGTGGGCGGGTCTCACACCGAGTTAGTAGTGATTTAAACCAGATATTGAAACCGGTCCCTATTGAGCCCTGTATTCATGTCCTTATCTGTAATGGCCAATACACTGATCGATTTCTGAACAATGAAGTAAAACACGTTAAGGTAATCCGTGTCAGCCGTCTAGCTCCTGTTTATATTTCACGTTGTACTTAATCTTACACTCCCTAGGAGCATTAGCTATTCCCAGGATGTTGTTTGATGTATGTTTTGTGTAGCATATTATTTGTGTATAGCGCATACTTTGAACTGAGTCGGCTCTAGGTGCTTATATTGGGCCACGATTGATTCTCTAGAGTTGAGGCTGAAGGCAGAGCTAGTGTCTGACAGTGTCTTCGGTGGGTCACAAAGGTGTTGCAAATACATGCTCATCCAATCCTTGGCCTCTCTGCAGAGCGCACAGATCAATGTTCATGTGCTCCAGTTGCAACTGTGAGTCTGTGTAAATGTGTGCTAAGGATGTACAGAATTGTTAAAACATTGAGAAGGGTAAAAGTAAATGCAGAGGTGACAGGTGAGCGGGTGAGTTGTCTGTTTGGAGTGTGGTGAAGTGTAGGAGGCTGGCCTGGTGTGTGGTGGGTACCTAAGGTACTTACACCTTATACCAGGTCCAGTTATCCCTGTAGTCAGTGTCTAGAAGCCAGGCTGTCTATGGGTAGCTGTAGCTGAGCAGCCAAGGCTTATCTAGGAGACATGTACACTGTAGTCACACAGTACTCACACATGAAAGAAAATACTCAGTGTTACAAAAATAAAGGTACTTTATTTTGGTGACACAAATGCCAAAAATACCTTAGAGACTATACTCCCTTAGGAGTTAAGCAATATACACAATATATACATTAGTAACCAAAAACAGGTAAGTAAACAGTCAAAAAACAGTGCAAATAATTAAAATCACAATAGGTTGCAATGGGCCTAGGGGGAACTCAAACCATATACTAAAATAGTGGAATGCGAATGTCGGTTTCCCACCTAGGCAAGTGTAGTGTGTAGAGGAGCGCTCGGAGTGTAAGAAAACACCAAAGGTAAGTAATAGAACCCACCTCAGAGCCCAGGAAAGTAGGAGTAAATCACAGTAAGGCCCATATTTATACTTTTTTAGCGCCGGATTTGCATCATTTTTTACGCAAAAGTGATGCAAACTTACAAAATATCATTGTATTTTGTAAATTTACGCCACTTTTGCGTCAAAAAATGACGCAAAATCTGGCGCTAAAAAAAGTATAAATATGGGCCTAAGTTTCCTGAAACACACAAGAAGTCATGATAGGAGATTTTGCAAGAACCAGAAGAGACTGCAAGACACCAACAATGGATTCCTGGACCTGAAGACCTGTGGAAGAAGGGGACCAAGTCCAAGAAGCACTGAAGAGTCCAGGGAGAATAGGAGCCCGTGCTAACCCGGATGAAGGTGCAAAAGAAGAACCACCGGTGAGAAGACAAAGTCAGTTATGCAACCAAGAAGAAAGATGCGGGTTCCTGGTTGGTGCAGAAGATGTCCCACGCCGGATGGATGATTGCAGTCTGGTTTGCGTCACTGGATTCCGCCAACAAGCCTTTGGCAGAAGATGGCGCTGCCCGGGACCAGGAGGGACCTGGTGCCCTCTACCCACTCAGAGAGCCCTCAGAAGACCAGACAGCTCGCACAGGAGTTCCACAGCACAGGGACAAAGAAAGTGCAAATGGAGGCCCATGCAGCACGACACAAAGGGATCCCACGCCCCCGGAGAACCACTCAGGAAGCTGCGCATCGCAGGATGGAGTGCTGGGGGCCTAAGCTGTGCTGTGCACAAAGAACTTCATGGAAGGTCGCACACAAGCCTTGGCAACTGCAAGTCACGCAGTGCACGGGGGTACTGTCTTGCGTGGGGAGCAAGCTCTTACCACTACCAAAACTGGACAGCTGGACGTTGGGACTGTCGGGTCACTTTAGTCCACCACCCATGTTGCTGGATCCACACTCGTCATCTGGGAGGGGACCCATGCCACCAGTCGTCGCTGCAGAGAGGTGCCTGCTGAAGCAGGGAAGTGACTCCATCACTTCATGGGAGATTCCTTCGGTTTTTCTGGTGCAGGCTGAAGACAGGCAGTCCTCGGAGGATGCACGATCTGGAAACTGTTGCAGTTGCTGGCAGGTACTGAAGTTACAATGTTGAAGAAGTCATCTTTGCTTCTTGGTTGCAGTTTGTAGAGGTCATGGAGGGTTCAGCTGTGGTTCCATCGGTAGAAGATGAAGTAAAGGATGTAGAGGATTCCTGCTGGAGTCTTGCAATCCGAATCTGAGGAAACACCCAGAGAAGAGACCCTAAATTGTCCTGAAAGAGGGATTCTTCACCTAACCAGGGAAGCACCTATCAACAGAGGGCTCTGACGTCACCTGCTGGCACTGGCAACTCAGATGCTCCCAGAGTTCCCTGCCCATCCTGAAAACAAGATGGCAGAACCCAGGGACCCTCTGGATGAGCTCTGAGCACCACCCCTGGGGTGGTGATGGAAAGGGGAGTAGTCACTCCCCTTTCCTTTGTCCAGCTTCATGCCAGAGCAGGGACTGGGGGTCCCTGAACCAGTGTAGACTGGATTATGCAAGGAGGGCACCATCTGTGCCCTTCAAAGCATTTCCAGAGGTTCTGGGAGGCTACCCTCCCATACCTGTAACATCTATTTCCAAAGGGAGAGGGTGTAATACCCCTCTCCTAAAGGAAATCCTTTGTTCTGCCTTCCTGGGCTTGAGCTGCTCATGCAACAGGAGGGCAGAAACCTGTCTGTGAGGTGGCAGCAGCTGGGGCTGCCTGGAAAACCTCAGAAGGCTGGTATCACAGTACTGGGGGTCCATAGTGGTGCCCTCAGAGTGCAAGGAATTGTGCAACCCATACTCAGATCAGTATTGGGGTACAATTCCCAGTTGTTAGACACCTTACATGGCCATATTCGGAGTTACCATTGTGAAGATGGACATAGGTATTGACCTATGTCCAGTGCACACGTAAAATAGCATCCCCGCACTCACGAAGTCCAGGAAAATGGGCGTGGGTGACGTGGGAGCACATCTGCTAGTGCAGGGGTGCCCTCACACACATGGACTTTGCACCCAGCCATCAGGGTTGGAAGACCTGACATATAGGTGACTTATAAGAGACCTGGTGCAGTGTAAATGGCAGTGAAAGGGTGCGTGCACTATTTCACACAGACTGCAATGGCAGTCCTGCAGAAGCCTTTGCCTGGGCTCCCTATGGGTGACAAAAGTAATGCTGCAGCCCATAGGTATCCCCTGATACCCCAATGCCCTGGGCACCTAGGTACCATATACTAGGGACTTATAAGGGAGCACCAGTATGCCAACTTGGAGTGAAATACTGTGGTTAGCATGACTGTGGTTAGCGTGAAACACACTGACAAGCAGGCCATAAACAATAAGCACTGGGGTCCTGACTAGCAGGGTCCCAGTGACACAGTCAAAAACACACTGACATCAGGCGGAAATTGGGGGTAACATGCCAGAGAGAGGGTACTTTCCTACATGGAGTGAAGGAGATGCGAGGATGTGCATTTGGGAGAGTGAAAAGGGGGTGCTGCAGAGACAAGAGATGAGGCGTAAGACATGCAGAAGGAGAAGATGTGGAGAGAAAAGAATGGTGGAGGAGTGGTGGGCACTGCTGTCAGTGCGCATGCCGGTTTGGCCGCCCGTCTAAGGATGGCCAAATCGACATTGCATTTACATCTCTCCAACCCAGCTGTATTGCTGGTAGAGAACAATAGCAGGCACAGGCCGCCACTCCCCCTGGGAGTGCAAAACCAGCCCCCTCCGCCCAATCCCAACGCTGCTCTCATGGGTATTACCTGCATGAGAGCAGCGTCTGGATTGGCCGTAGGGGAGTCTGGGAGCCTCAACCTGTGCACACACAGCAGAAGAGCGGTGAACGCTGAGCAGCAGGTAAGTTTTTTTTTTTCGTTTCATGATTGCTCCTCCCCCCACACTGCCCCCTACCTTTCCTTGACACCAGCAGCTACTGCCTGCTACTCCCTATTCACTTACTGCTCAGAAGTACAGCTCAGTCTCATTTAAAGTACACCAGCGCTGCAGAGAAAAGCTTCAGCTCTGCCATTAAAAGCACAAAAGACTGGCAAAGAAGTGGTTAACTGTCCTATTAAATGTGTGGCAGAGCGGCAGAGGCGTGCCGGTCCTGTCCCCACGACCATATACCGCCTCTGCGGCAATATGATAGAGCTGCCAATCAACAGTGTGGCAGCCTTACTGAAAACTGCCCGAAGTGCCTCACTTTAAGTGCACCTCAGTCCACTGGGAAGTGCTGCTACTCTGCAGTACAAGGACAGGAGCCCTGCTGAGAAGTGCTGGTAGTATGCCTGCTTAATATTGCATACTTGGTCATACGTGCTGCTACTGTGCAGTACAAGAATATCAGTTCTGCTGAGAAGTGCTGGTAGTGTGTGTGATTAAGAAGGACGCTCACCCAATCGCTGCTCAGCAGCAGACTTGACTACGGCAGCGCTCTCTATGCCGGCCTAGTGAAGAAACTCCAATCAGGACTCAGAGAATTCAGAACGCACCAGCAGACTCATCCTGGACATCCCCCGCCACAGCCAGGCCTCCGCCCGCCTGGGAGACCTGCACCGGCTCCCCGTCAACAAACGCATCACCTCCAAACTCCTGCCACACACCGACAGGGCCCTGCACAACGCTGGACTGGCCTACTTCAACCTCTGCCCATCTTTCCATGCACTCACCAGACAACTCCAACCTGCTCAACCTGCTCTCGCAGCCACCCCTGGAATCAGGAAGGGCGCGGTTGGAGGTAGATCCTTCTCCTACCTCACCGCGCAGACATGGAACGCGCTACCACTCGTCCTCAGGCAGGCCCCCTCGCTGGATCAGTTCAAGAACGACCTCAGGACCTAGGTCTTCGACTGACCGGCTCCCCTTCGATAGCACCGTGAGACCCCATGGGTGAATAGCAGCGCTTTACAAATTGCTGATTGATTGACTGATTAATAAGCCTGATTAATGTAGCAAGCCTGGTTCGAAGTGCTGCTACTGTGCATTACACGGATAATAGCCCTGCTGAGAAGTGCTGGTAGTATGCCGGAATAATATAGTACGCTTGGTCTGAGGTGCTGCTACTGTGCAGTACAAGAACATTAGCTCTGCTGAGAAGTGCTGGTACTACCCAGGATTACTAGCAAACCAAGCCTGAAGTACTGCTACTCTGCAGTACAAGGATATCCGTTCGGCAGAGAGGTGCTGGTAGTATGACTGATTAATATAGCATACTTCTGAAGTGCTGGTATAATGTATGCCCACCTCTGCTGTCCTCCTCCACTGTCCTGAACTGCTGCCCTCCACTGCTGCCCACTGCTGCCTTCTGCTGCCCTCCACTCCTGCTCTCCACTGCTGCCCAGTGCTGCCCTCCACTCCTGCTCTCCACTGCTGCCCTCCACTGCTGCCCACTGCTGCCCTCCACTCCTGCTCTCCACTGCTGCCCACCGCTGCCTTCCTCTGCTGCCCTCCACTCCTGCTCTCCACTGGTGCCCACTGCTGCCCTCTGCTGCCCTCCACTGCTGCCCACCGCTGCCTTCCTCTGTTGCCCTCCACTCCTGCTCTCCACTGCTGTTCATCACTGCTGTCCTCCTCTGCTGTCCATCACTGCTGCCCTCCTCTCTGCTGCCCTCTTCTGCTGCCTCTTCTTTCCACCTCCGCCCATCTTCCGTCTCACAGATCAGTGGGGCCATGCCTTGTCTGTGGATGTGGGCACATAGCAGGGCAATGGTGGGAGTATCTGCTCTGGGATGGGCTCAGCTCTTGGGGGATGACACACATTATTAATGATGATTGACACTCCCAACACCAAAGGTCTGTCCCGCGAGCTGATACCAAATGTGAAGACAGTAGCCGTGGTGGACACTTAAAGTGGTCTTTACGTCAGAACTTACAAGCTTTGGCAAAACCAACAGTTCTGGCACTGCCTGCAAGCCTTTTGGCTTTGTCAGTGCTTGCTTTGTTTTTTCTTGGTTTTTGTAAAGCTCTTGTTGGGGCAGTGGACAGGCTCTTGCCAATATAAAAACATAAACATTGGTTAAAAAGAACAAAACATATTTTTCCCCAAAACATGCATTGCCATACTAGTCACTGGCACTGAAAGGCACTACCTTGTGTGTGGATGTGCACATTGTGAAAGGGAAGAGTGCAGTCACTCACAGAAAAGGTAATAAAAGGCTGAAGATGGGCAGACCTTCTGCCTCATGCTATATGCTACGGGGATGAAAGAAGAATATGAAGGACACAACAACAGACCAATGAATGAAGAGCACTGACTAGAAGCTGATATGAAAATATATCATATATATATATATGAATTTAGTAAGATCAAAACGCCTTGACTAATGCTAGACCTAAAAATCTCTGCTCTAATGTAATGAATCTACTGAGACGTATTTAGTAAAAGTTCACGTAATACTGGGCAGTAAGCAAAATGCTGCTCTTCATTGTGAGAACAGGAGAGAGCTGAACAGCTTCCTACCTAGTAAGATATGGCACTCTCCGGCCCTCTACCTAAGATACAATCCCCTCTTTCTACGCATGATGTAGAAAGCGTCACGCATAGAAAGAGGAAGTAATGAGGACAAATAATAACCATTTTGGTGCAATCCCAAGTTTACTGCCTTTAGTGAACCTGGATTACTTTAAATTCAATGGATGAATGTATGGAGACGCCCAGGCTCCACCGATTGAGCGTCTAGCACAAAGAAATGTAATGCAGCACATCGGGAGCCACTGTGTTGCGTAATTTCTTTACAAAGTCATGCAAGGTGGTGCAAATAGCTCCTTGCAAGTTTTTTCTAAATCCCATTTAAGGACTTGTGTTGCCTTGTGGTGACTTGAGTCACTAAAGGATTATACAAGTCCTTAATAAATCTGCACCTTACTCTCTGTGTCTATAGTCATAGTTGTGTTTCTGGGGCTGTTCCAATATACGCGTCTGTCGTAAACCTCTGCACTGCCCTACATGAGCAGTGGAGGCACACCAGGGAAGGGGTCAGCTGTTTCTTTACACTAATGAGAGTGCTCTAGCAAAGACGTGCAACTCTGTGATGATGAGACATGCTAGTAAAGTCTCTGAGTGATGTGTGTGCCAAGCATGCTAGCTTCGCCTTGGTGGGCTGGGGGGGCAGGAAGTGATCGCTTGCAGAGCAGCCACCTTAAATCAGCAGCTGACCAGTGCTGGAGGCTGCTGGGCATTCATCCCATTGTCAGTTTACCACTGAGTCTCATAACTTCTTCCCTGTTGCACCTCGCAAGTAATGTGCTTCCCACCTAATATACTTTTTTTGGACAAAAAAAGAGAGATATAAGAATGAATACTGCCCATCAACTGATGCTGGCTTTACTTTCTACCTATCAGTGGGGCTCTTCATTCGGTGTAGGTTGGATCCAGTGGCACAGTAGGCACAGGACCCACATCTGGGCATAACTTTGGCCACTTAGGGCATTACATGAAACACACAAAAGTATTTCAGACCTGACCTTCCCTTCTCTGTTGCAAGCAAATTTTAAAATCCAGTATTAGCCTCTCAGGACAATGCCAAGAGGAATGACAAACATACTGGAGTAAGCAACAGCCTCTCTTGCAATTGTGGGGAAACAGAGTTTACCAAAGGAAAGAGCTGGGGAACCATCACTGTACCTACCAAATATACTTTTAGTTTTTCAAAAACAATGAGCCAGATTTACAAACCTTTTGCACTGGGTTTGCGTCACAAAAGTGATGCAAACCTTGGCAGAACATTTTTTTTTATTTACTCTCCAGCGCAAAACTTGTTTGGTGTTGCAAAGTTACCTAAAAGTAATGCAAACCTCTGTGCCAGAGGGGTGGTACATGGGTGTTTCAGTACAACCACCTCTCTCTCCTTGTCACTCAACGCGGTGCAGTAACTTTAGGTGTTGTGCTGCGTTCCCTGGCATCTTCATACATCTGATCCAATGTCACTGAGGGTTCTGACCCATGGGCTTGTTGGACTGTATTCTGGTCGTACGTCCACATATTGAGCCCCTATGTAAATGCCTGCACTTTCTAGAAAGCGTGGACTGCTGAGATTGGCACAAGTAGGGGGTAGCTGAGCGCAGGTCATTGGCCATGGAGTTATAGTGACCTGGAGATTACTACAAAGGTTACTCTTGTTAGCATTACAGGAACAATCAATAAAGGCATCTTACATGTCGGTCCTTAAAAGAGAGCCATCCAGCCACCTCCATTCCCCGTCCTTATTCTGGAGTCCAACCCAATAATCCTTGGAGTCTTTGAAATGGGTAACGATGGCCTGCAACCAAAGTTCAGACTGGTTAATGATGGTGGTTACTCCACACAAAAGCAGAGTATTGATACAGCCTATGTTCTTAAGAAAGGGGCACACATTTCTTAGAATCACATGAAAAACTTCCCCATTCAAAACAGGAACAAAGGGGCAATATCTTCTATGCCCATGAAGTCACTATGTAAATACCTCTTGTAGGGCATCCTCAGATGGTCTAGAACAGTGTTTACAATCTGAACACTCCGCCTTCATGGGGTGAGACTCCGCCTTCATGGGGTAAGAGTTCACCTTATGGGGTAATAGATGACTTCACTGGGTGAGACTCCGCCTTCATGGGGGTAAGAGTCTGCCTTCATGGGGTAAGCCTCTGCCTTCATGGGGTGAGACTCCCCCTTCATGGGGGTAAGAGTCTGCCTTCATGGGGTAAGACTCCGCCTTCATGGGGTAAGATTCCACCTTCATGGTTTGAGACTCCGCCTCTAGCCACCTGCACTGCCACTTAGTGCCACCAAGTAGCGTTTTACATACTTTTAGAAGCACTATTATTCTTTTGATGGTCCCAGGTTTTCTGGTATAAGGAGTCAACAACCAGCAACACAGATTACTACTAAAAAAAAGGCAAAAAGACTAAGACAGCTTTAAAAACACTCCTTCTTCCTACCAGGAAAAGTCCAGAGACATCTGCATTATTAATGATGTGTCAATGCTGACTCAGGCCTTGTGAGTTGATAAAAGGTCCTGTCTGACATCATACATACTCATCTTCCAGCACGTGCTGTTTAATGGTACATCTTTATGGACTGATTCACAAGGCCATTTGCATATGTATGTTCAATTTACCAATGCAAATTCACTTTTACAATTCACATAATGTGAATTGACACTTTTATAGAAATATACTCATGCACAATATTGTCCCACAATTATGCATATGTAAATCCCCTCCCAGATGAAGCTGTGAGCATTCAAAAACTTCTACACAACCCAGTCCTGTTCTGAACACATTTGGACATTTCCTCTGTCAGGGACAGGGGTAAATCCACTTCCAGGGTGTAAATGGGAAGGGATGATGCCCACAGATTGCAGTGATGTAGGTAATGGGTTTTTTCCAAGGAAGAAATTATTAAAAGTAAAAAAGCATGATACACCGAAGTGGGATTTATGTATACATATTTCACTGCCACAACCCAACATCAGACATCACCCTACCTTTTCTTGGAGACTTCCTATTGTAGACATGTTTGCATTTTGTGAAGCACAGAATGCTTGACTTGCATCCCAGGTCTTGGTCTCCTTGGAAAACAGGTAGCACTTGCCTTCGTACCACATCCACTGATGCGGGCAGGGGGGGTCCAGACCTCCGAGGAGATAGAAAAGTAGATCATTAGGACCATCAAAGAAACTTACTTTGTTCTCTTCGTCAAATTGTGGAAACATAGGGCCTGATTCAGATCCTGGCGGAGGAGAATATTCTGCCACAAACGTGACAGATATCCCATCCGCATTATTACGATCTCATTATGTCCAATAAGGGATCATAACACGGCGGACAGGGTATGTGCCCCGTTTTTGATGGAGTATTCCATCCGCCTAGATCTAAATCAGGCCCATTGAGTTGAGAAACCTTCTTCTGTGGACCATTTCCTTACAAAGAGATGGGCCGGGGAGCCTGGGGCACACTGGAGAAGTGCATGCTGGGTGGGCCTTTGGAAAGGGACCTGCAGCTCTTCGAGGAGCTATGATGATCGGTAAATGTAAAATTAATATCTTTTAAAACTGTGAGCAGCAGGAAGCAAGCTGTCTCTTGCACGGTCCAACTAGATTATTTGTTCCTCCTTAACGGACACTTTTCATTTATCCATTTGTGCAAATTACAAATAACATGATATTTTCAGGTGATCCATCAAAGGAACGAGAGCTCAAGATAATGATTAAGCACATTTTAATGCTATTTTTTTAAATGTTTCTTCTGAAAGGTCTTTCTTGTAGTTCAAGAAGGAGGAGGCAACCTTTATACAATCATAGTAAATTTAGATTGGGTTTGCGTGGGTATAGAAAAAAATAAAGTTACTTCATAGATGTATGTAAAAGCAATGAAATATGTTTTCTAGGTTGTAGACTATATATTTGCAAGCCTTGTGTGTAAGTAGTGGAATTGTTTTTAGCACAAACCTAATCTGGTAGCATTGCACATTGCTTTGGGTGCTAGGGGAAACTAAAATATGAGTATGTACAAAAAATAGAAATTTACACATTTAAATTGTACAATGGCAGTGCATGTCACAGTTCACAGCTACTTTCCTAACATATTTACAATGTATTTGCAGTTAATTAAGCAATTTGCCCAGAATCACAAGGTGTTTGGTCAAGTGCTTGAGCCGGGACTAGAATATGCAGGCAACGAGATTCCAAAGTCAGCAGCTCAGCCACTAGACCACACATCTGCCTTGGTAATGCTACTACAGATATTTGGGGATATGCCTACATTTGTGTGAAGCTACATTTTTATTCAATTAATTTTAAGGTTTCTTTCAGTTTGAATGCTATCTATAGGCTAAAGTGCTGCATAAAATTAGAATTCAAATAGTAAAGCTACCCCCACAATATATGCACTTTTTTCATTGCTTATCCGGTCCGGAGATAAAATAGTTAATTTAATAACCCCCCTCCAACATGTGCTCTGTCTCCAATATTTGTGGGGCTGGAGTTAGAATAGCTAATCTCTTCCTGTCCACCACCCAATAAAATACATTAACTTTCTAAAATGTTTGTGGAGCCCTAGTTAGAATAGTTAATATGCCTGCATCTCACCAAATACATTCACGTTCTCCAATATCTGAGGGGCTGAAGTTAGAGTAGTGAATTCTTCCTCAAATAAATATATTCACTTTCCATAGTGTTTATGGGACTGAAGCTAGAATGTAATATAGGCAATGTTTGTGGGGTGTGGTCAATGTAAGAAATATAATTTTAAAACATATTATTTTAGAAATATTAATAGAATTGAGATGATTGTAATACATCTTTGATTTCCACATTTTTACATGTTTGTATCTTTGTAATATTGGAGATGTTATGTGAAATTAAGATACTTACTTTTTTTAAAAGGTTTTCTTTTGTAAAGAGTTCTTGTAAAATATGTATTACTTTATTTATGTTTGTTAAGGTTTTTAAAATGTTTCTGTGCTTCATTCATTTAAGCGTTTAATACTAAAGATATATTTTTCACCTTTTTGAAATTGAATTTTAAATGAATAGTACAATACACCTTGAAATTAAATTAAAGAAGATATTGTTATTAAAAGTATAGAATGTATATTTTTTTAATGTATGTTTTCTATTACAATATTTCAAAGTGTAAGACACACATTGTAGTTAACAGAAATTGTTTAGTTTAAAAATGCACTTTTAGTAAGTTACACATATTTTTTATTTAATAGTAAATTGCACCTTTACATTTAATTTTATCAATTACAATATTTTTCTGCATTATTTTTTCAATATTGTTGTTAAACTGTATTTTTAAAAATCATATTATGACTACATCCTTACTTTTATAACAAAACTATATTTTTGTACTGTACATTATTGCAGTCAATATTTTGTAATTTGTATATCTATGTTTGAGATATTTTTATTATTGTAATTGTAAGCTTGTTGAATTGATATCTTTGTTATCAATATTTAGAGCACAACATTTTAGTGCCACAATTTTTTGTTTGCTCCTTATGAGTTACTCCAGTACATCTAATGGCTGTACTCACCATTTTAACAGGTAATGGGTGTCCCCACTGCCACCTCTATCAGCAAACACTTCTCCCAAAGATCTCATGGTTCCCGCCTACAGTCGGGTGAGCTAGTGTTCACTATTCTGTTTGCCCACTTACAAAGTCAGGGAGCAATGAGTTGAATCAAAATAATCCCTCTTGAATGACTAATAACATTTAAACAGATCTATTACCCTTTGCTGTCCCTGATCCCTTCACCGATAGACTTTAAACAATGGTGGTCCATCACAAATTTAAATTATTATTTCAGAGTTCAACTGTTTATTAGATTTTTCCAGCTGTCTACATCTGAGTCATTTTCTATCACAGTCCCATCCCCTCTAAGCCCCATTAAACTGAATATCCCCCTTTTGAACCTTTCTCCATACTTCGGTGTTAATACATCTTCTGCATTTTAATGTATCTCCCTGGGCAGTCTGTCTTTTATTTCTATGACCACGTGCTACCAAAGATGCAGTTGTTGTTGGCTTGGGGAATCTTCTTTTCCCATCTTAAGTAAGCCCACACTTTTGATGCTAGTCTTGATATCCAAGTCTCTTAAGAAAGTTTTGATGTCTTGGAGATGGGCGGCAATCCTCACGGTAGTGCTACCCTTAATGAAGTCCCAGCCAGGTGTCTCTGTCTAATAAGGGACTCTCTGTCTTGCATTAATATGATACTTACTAGTGATATATTCTGTGATGCGGTCTCTCCTTGTTTGTCCATTCTGCTTCACTGTGGTAGCAAAGAAAACACGTGTTTACATAAAGTACTTTGAGTTATTTCTAATGCAATGCAAAAAGATTTGCATTCCAATATTCTCCTTAGTTTATGATATCACCCCACCCGAACCCAGGCACAATTAAGATATCTGTGGGCTACAAACCTCAGACTGCCCCTAACATAGCCCTTCTTACTTTACTGGTAATATGATGTCACATTAACGCATAGTAATCAGAGAATGTTAGGTCCAAATATTTGAAACAGATTGCTACAAGGGGAAGTAGTGGACGTGGACTATATTCGTGGTATTGTATCAGACTGCTGAGAACACAATAATGATTGGTTATCAAAAAAAAAAAAAAAGAAACCGAGTGCTAAAGACAAGGTGATTGTATCACAATAGGTCAGCCATACAGTCTGATAACTAAAGTTAGAAACAACGTTTTTGTTTTTTGTAAAAAGCTATATGTCAATGTCACAATAGAAACATAATTAATTGAGGTAGGCACTTGTCGCAGAGAACTGCATGTAACCAAGAAACCATAGGTTGTCCAGCGTGGGTTGAGATCCATACAAGAATTCCAGGATAACCAATGACTATGTAAACGGATATTAATTACACATAAATAAGTGTCTAATTTAAAAATCAGGTATATGTCCATAACCCTGGACCTAGTTTGGACCGCCCTGAACTGTTGAGGTGACTCTAGTTTTTAATTATAGTTCTGAGGTTATAAAAAAAGATAACAATTGGCAGTACCTGTTGTTTCTAGTAGTACTAAAAAGCAAACCTACAATGAAGGGTGTGAAGAGAAAAGGTGATTGTAAGTATCCATCAGTGCACATTGGGTCATGGCTCCTTCATACTTCTCTTTTTCATTGCCCTGATGCTCGCAATCTGCCTGTGAGTGAAGGGAAGATGCTTGAAGTCCACTCGCGACCTGACCTGTAAGTGAAGGGAAGACGCTTGAAGTCCACTCGCGACCTGCCCTGTGAGTGAAAGGAAGACGCTTGAAGTCGACTCGCGACCTGGCCTGTGAGTGAAGGGAAGACGCTTGAAGTCGACTCACGACCTGGCCTGTGAGTGAAGGGAAGAGGCTGGAAGTTGACTCGCGACCTGGCCTGTGAGTGAAGGGAAGAGACTTGAAGTCTACTCGCGACCTGGCCTGTGAGTGAAGGGAAGAGGCTTGAAGTCCACTCGTGGATGTCTCGGCCAGTCAGCCTTTCTTGGGAATGGACTCATTTGAACCTAATGAATTGTTCCTATCAGAATCACAGGAGTGAATTCAATGACGCTTGAGCCAGGTATGGCCTTCTTGGGTACCTATCTCACAGAGTGTCCAGGAATCATTTCTTCACAAACACAGATACGTTCATAGGTTTGTGTATGTGGTGGAGTACAGTGTGATAATACACTTCCACTAACTGTCAGTGAGAGACGTGTGAGCAGACATCTACTCACTGTCAGAGACAACTTGTTAGTACTTCCGGTCATTGTTCAGTGAGATTTGTGGTTCACAATTGGTGTAAATCGGTACAGCGTAATAGTGACAGACCCCGATAATGCTTTATGCTGTGGTCCCATATTCATTTGAGAGCTCCTTTGGTGGACACACTGGGCCTGATCTACAAACATACCTTTCCAGTCTTTTCTGTGGAGAGATCTCCACCGTGGTAGGGGAGATCTCCACACATGTTGTAAATGTAGGAGGGACCAGGTTGAGGGGTGTTAAAATGAGGAATAGTTACAACAAAATTGGTGGGGTGAAGGTAGAATTCAGGAGGGGTTTTGGGAGGACATGCAAATACAAATTACACACACACACAAAAGAGTCAGAGCGGTACGATTTACAAGCTACACATTTAAATTTGCTGCCACTGTAATGGTGTAAAAGCAGGCTTAAACATACTCTAGCCCACCCTTGGAGGAAGTCAAGCATCGCTATACAAAACGTGAGGCGGTTGGAGGTATCAATGGCCCGTCCCTTTCCCTCCCCAGCTGAATTAGAAATTGTGAAATGTGATGTTCTGGCGGGACCAGGGATGAATTTATTCATTTGATTCTCCTAATTTATGTAGAATGATCAATGGTGGGATCGCTCCCACCAAAGATTTCTTCCTTGCGTTCCTGTGGAACCAGTCACACAATAGACCATACTATATCAATCTGGAGAATCAGACTAATTAGTTAATCTCTGGTCTCTCCGGTACATCCCATTTCACTATTTCATAAATCAAGCATCACAGATAGCCAACCACACCCATAAAAACACTATGGAAACAGGGAATGAAACTAGAATCTTATAGGAGTTAATGCTAAATTAAGTGAATTAATTTTAAACATAAGTTATGTGTTTAATTTTAAATATATTATGCATAATTATTGATTTTTTTCAAAAACAAAATATTAAATTTTAAGAATAAATTTGGTAACTTATTTTTAGAAACATGAAAAATATTTTGAAATGCAGAACTTTTAATTATGTTTAATACAAATTTAAGAAACATAAATTGAGGGTTGGTAATTTTATTTTTACATTTTTTAGAAATTAATATTTCTAAATTTAATTAATCTACTTAAATGATTTTATAATTTAGTACAATTTTTACTTGGGGTGTTAATTTAATTACATCGTATTTTATGATTTCCAGGTTAATATTAACTGTTTGGAATTATTTCGCTTTTGTAATATACACTAAAAAAGTTGTAATTATTTAAAAAATAATAGAAACTTCATTAAATCTCCCTATATTTTCCTTAAGGAAGTTCTTGATCCCAGTGAAGTGCTCCACCACCAGGAGGAAAGTTACTCATAGTAACCTTACACTTATAAATCCATTCGTAGGAGGATCCACCCCCTCATTAAGCAAGTCTACCTACACTTTCAGGTCCTGTGGAAGATCAGAAGAGGTCTGGACCCATTGTCTGTGATCTGAAAGGAGCCCCGAAGGACAGGAGCTGCTCCCACTTGACTCAGGATAAAGAAATGGACTCCAAAGGTCAGTTAACTGACCTCCTGCGTGACTACATAGAGACAACAAGCTGCAAGAGGCCTTTTCCTGGAAGGACCTAGCTAACCAGGGGCAACTGAACTTGACTCTGCTGTTGGCCTATACCCGTGACACCCTGTGAGCCTCTAAGCACTTCCCCTGTGGTCCTGGGTGGCTTTAGAAGTGCACTTCCGTGGTGGATTTGGACTTGATAGACTCAATCGAAAGGTAAGATTTTTGACTAGGGTAATGTTGGTTGGTTTATCTGACCCACGTTTCATCATGGTCAACTTCAAATTGCCACACCTGCTGACTACCATTGGTGCTTTGCGCAATTTGATGATTTCTTCAAAACAGTTCGAAAAATCTAAAGCTCTGGTTACCCTTATTGTATTTGTGTCATATTTTGTGTCATTTCATTCATTAAGTCTCTATTTTTCTTATTCTGTCTTGGATTTTTTTTTGGTTTGCATTTGACTTTATTACTGTTGTTTTGCTGCATAAATATTTTACATATTGTGCTAAGTTAAGCCAGTGTGGACTGTGCCTTAGCGACCAGAGGGTTGAGCCTAGGTTAATTTAGTGACTTGGAGGGTCCCCCCTGACTAGGATTGTTATTATGCCTTGTGGTGGGTAGTCACCACCCCAAATAATAGCCCTATTTCTTACATGGATGATTGAAAAGGAATGTAAAAAGCATCCTTCACAGAATATATAAAATTAGCAATCAAACTCTTTGGAGGGTTTCACACAAATTTAATAGCAGTAAGTGTGAGGATACCATTGGGGTTGTTACGTTACTGTTTTAGATTTAAGTACTCTGTGCATAATTACTAATCACTGTGCATGCACTTTGGGCCTCCAGCCCGTCTACGGTGACACAAATATCCTGACGTGCAATGGTTACGTCACACATCCCCGTGTGCATTGTTTGTAATATTGTCTGTGCCTTGAAAGAACTGGTGAAATACTTTACCCAACATTCCTGTGAGGGCAGATACCACCAGAAGGATCCCCAATGGTGCGGCGAGCAAAGCCCAACGAGGGATGGACACAGTGCCAAGCATGTAATGGTAGCATCCTGAGAAAAGAAAGAGGGATACAAAACAGATTGTTTACTCACAGTGTGCAGAAATGGTCACTCATACAGGGAGATTTGCTAATTTATAGTATAACGCAGGGCAGCAGCCATAGTTGCATCGCACTAGGGGGAGAGTACAGGACAGAACCATAGCTATAGGTGCTGGAGCTCCTTAAGGCTGCTGAGCGCCATGCACACACCTTTGCACCATAGTGCCAAGGGCCATGAACTATAGTGCCAAGGTGTATGCATGATATCTAGCATAGGTTTTCTACTAGAAAGCAGAGGCCTAACGGACACCCCTGCATTCCTAGCAGTTGTAGGGGCCCACAGCCTTCCATACTTAAGGAGGCTCCCCCTCAGCTTTAGCTCAATGGTATGGGTATTGCAAGGTTCCTCTTCACCATTCTTTGCAAGGGGCCCCCTGGGGTTTCCTTATGCCACTGCTTAAAGTTACACTTACAGTACAAAATACTATGCTTAGACTAACTTTAAAACTGTTCCCACAATGCATGTGTGCCGTACAGTGCAGCACACAGGCAATGTCTAAAAATTTAGGAGAAATAGAAAAACATTTCTAGTTGTTAGTGCACACCTCGAGGAGGTGTTCTTTTTAGTACAATTTAAACGTATGAGTTCTTATCTGCACCCATAATCAGGCTATGGGGAGTCTAGTTACTGATAACAGCTGATTGGTAGTTGGCAGACAGGGATTCGTACTTGTAATTCCAGGAAAGGTACCATGCAGAGCCCTTGCAGCATGATGCGGAGGTGGATGTGGATAAAAGAGCTCCCTAGCACCATGCAGATTCTTTGCAGCATGATGCGGAGGTGTGTGTGCATAAACGGGCTCCCTAGCACCATGCAGAGCACTTGCAGCATGATGTGGATGTGTGTGTGGATAAACAGGCTCCCTAGCACCATGAAGAGCCCTTGCAGCATGATGCAAAGGTGTGTGTGGAAAAACGGGCTCCCTAGCACCATGCAGAGCACTTGCAGCGTGATGTGGATGTATGTGTGGATAACGGGCTCCCTAGCAACATGCAGAGCACTTGCAGCGTGATGTGGAGGTATGTGTGTGTGTGTGGATAAACGGGCTTCCTAGCACCATGCAGAGCCCTTACAGCATTATGCGGAGGTGTGTGTGGATTACGGGCTCCCTAGCACCATTTAGAGTCCTTGCAGCATGATGCAGAGGTGTGGTGTGTGGATAAAGTGGCTCCCTAGCACCGTGCAGAGTCCTTGCAGCATGATGCGGAGGTGTGTGTGTGGATAAACGGGCTCCCTAGCACCATGCGGAGCCCTTGCAGCATGATGCGGAGGTGTGTGTGGATAAACGGGCTCCCTAGCACCATGTGGAGCCCTTGCAGCATGATGCGGAGGTGTGTGTGGATAAACGGGCTCCCTAGCACCATGCAGAGCCCTTGCAGCATGATGCGTGGGGTGTGTGGCTAAAAGGGCTCCCTACCACCATGCAGAGTCCTTGCAGCATGATGCGGAGGCGTGTGTGGATAAAAGGGCTCCCTACCACCATGCAGAGCCCTTGCAGCATGATGCGGAGGTGTGTGTGGATAAACGGGCTCCCTACCACCATGCAGAGCCCTTGCAGCATGATGCGGGTTGTGTGTGGATAAAAGGGCTCCCTACCACCATGCAGAGCCCTTGCAGCATGATGCGGAGGTGTGTGTGGATAAATGGGCTCCCTAGCACCATGCAGAGCCCTTGCAGCATGATGCGGAGGTGTGTGTGGATAAAAGGGCTCCCTACCACCATGCAGAGCCCTTGCAGCATGAGGCGGAGGTGTGTGTGGATAAACGGGCTCCCTAGCTCCATGCAGAGCCCTTGCAGCATGATGCGGAGGTGTGTGTGGATAAAAGGGGTCCCTACCACCATGCAGAGCCCTTGCAGCATGAGGCGGAGGTGTGTGTGGATAAAAGGGCTCTCTACCACCATGCAGAGCACTTGCAGCATGAGGCGGAGGTGTGTGTGGATAAAAGGGCTCCCTACCACCATGCAGAGCCCTTGCAGCATGATGCGGAAGTGTGTGTGGATAAAAGGGCTCCCTACCACCATGCAGAGCCCTTGCAGCATGATGCGGAGGTGTGTGTGGATAAACGGGCTCCCCAACCACCATGCGGAGCCCTTGCAGCATGAGGCGGAGGTGTGTGTGGATAAACGAGATCCCTAGCACCATACGGAGCCTTTGCAGCATGATGCGGAAGTGTGTGTGGATAAACGGGCTCCCTAGCACCATGCAGAGCCATTGCAGCATGATGCTGAGGTGTGTGTGGATAAAAGGACTCCCTGACACCATGCTGAGCCCTTGCAGCATGATGCAGAGGTGTGTGTGTGGATAAAAGGTCTCCCTAGCACCATGCAGAGCCCTTTCAGCATGATGCGGAGGTGTGTGTGGATAAACGGGCTCCCTAGCACCATGCAGAGCCTTTGCAGCATGATACAGAGGTGTGTGTGGATAAAAGGACTCCCTAGCAGCATGCAGGGCCCTTGCAGCATGATGCGGGGGTGTGTGTGGGTAAAAGGGCTCCCTACCACCATGCAGAGCCCTTGCAGCATGATGCGGAAGTGTGTGTGGATAAAAGGACTCCCTAGCAGCATGCAGGGCCCTTGCAGCATGATGTGGAGGTGTGTGTGGATAAACGGGCTCCCTAGCACCATGCAGAGCCCTTGCAGCATGATGCGGAGGTGTGTGTGGATAAACGGGCTCCCTGGCACCATGCAGAGCCCTTGCAGTATGATGCAGAGGTGTGTGTTTGTGGATAAAAGGGCTCCCTACCACCACGCAGGGCCCTTGCAGCATGATCCGGAGGTGTGTGTGGATAAACGGGCTCCCTGTCACCATGCAGAGCCCTTGCAGTATGATGCAGAGGTGTGTGTGTGTGGATAAATGGGCTCCCTATCACCATGCAGAGCCCTTGCAGCATGAGGCGGAGGTGTGTGTGGATAACAGGGCTCCCTACCACCATGCAGAGCCCTTGCAGGATGATGCGGGGTGTGTGGATAAAAGGGCTCCCTGGCACCATGCAGGGCCCTTGCAGCATGAGGCGGAGGTGTGTGTGGTCTAGCAGCGGAATTCTACCCAAAGCATACACTTCTAGTAGAAAATCCTATGCCGAGACAACTTCTAATACATTCCACACACCAGATGTGTGATGTATATACAAACTGTGAAATATTGGGAGAAATAAAAACATTTCTTCACATCTTTACCGGCTTCGCGGAGGCATCATTTTTTGACACAAAGCGCGGTTTGACTATCTTGGGAGACTGGGTTTTGCATAAAACACCCCGTGGGTTTGTGTTGATTCACCCATTTTACATCCATGTAACACCCCCTTGGCGCAAGGCACAGCGATGAGCACTATTTGATTTGAGAGAAGGACACCTATCCAGCGCAACCCTCAGGACCCTTGAACCCTCCCTTTAGCAGCCGCCGCTGAGACCCTCGGCCCAAGATCAAATGGTGCACTGGAGTGTGAGCAGAAGAAACCACTGAAACCCTGGTTAGCTGTGCACGTGTGTGTAACACACTTCCTGAGCCCAAGGTTCCTTCACCTGCCCGCACTCCTCAGTGTGATCCAGTGTATTGGGGGGTCTGACTGAACCCAGACACCATGGGGGTCCCTGCTGCTGGAGCTTCCTGACAGCGAGCAGTCGGTTTTAGGCAGAGGCCCCTGCAGTGTGTAGCACAACTGAGAGCCAGTTGCAGATACCACTCCCTCTCTCTAAGCATGTTGATACCCAGAGCCCACCAGGAACCAGCGTGGAGTCCACACTGGTCCCACAGCAATGTCGGATAACAACGTCTACATTTAACTCTGGTCTGATGGCTGCATTGGACTGTCCCACTTGTTCTAAATCTTGAAGACAGTATTTTCTGTGCATGGAGGCTTGGAGGTCTCTGTGCATGAACGCCTAGAGACCTGTGGATCTGAGTGCATGGATGCCTGTGGGCCTGTGTCCACGGATACCTGTAGATCTGTGTGCACAGATGCCTGAGGACCGGCGTGCATGGATGCCTGTAGATCTGTGTGCACGGATGTCTACAGGTCTGTGTGCATGAATGCATGGCGATCTATGTGCATGGATGCCTGTAGATCTGTGTGCATGGATGCCTGTAAGTCAGAGTGCATTGATTCCTGTAGCTATGTGTGCATGGATGCCAATAGGCCTGTGTGCATGATTGCCTGTAGATCTGTGTGCATGGATGGTTGTGGGTATGTGTGCATGGATGCCTGTAGCTCTGTATGCATGGATGACTGTAGGCATGTGTGCATGATTGCCTATAGATCTGTGTGCATGGATGCGTGTAGCTCTGTGTGCATGGATGCGTATATGTCTTTGTGCATTAAAGCCTGTAGATCTGTGTGGGCGTGTGTGCATGAAGTTCTGTAGATCTGTGTGCATGGATGCCTGTATGTCTGTGTGCATGAAAGCCTGTAGATCTGTGTGCACGGATGCTGTAGCTCTGTGTGCATGGATGCCTGTATGTTTGTGTGCACGGATGCCTGTGGGCCTGTGTGCATGAAGGTCTGTAGATCTTTGTGCACAGGTGCCTGTGGGCCTGTGTGCATGAAAGCCTGTAGATCTGTATGCACGGATGCCTGTGGGCCTGCTTGCATGGATACCTGTAGATCTGTGGCTGGAGATGCGTGTAGCTCTGTGTGCATGGATGCGTGTATGTCTTTGTGCATTAAAGCCTGTAGATCTGTGTTTACAGATGCCTGTGGGCGTGGGTGCATGAAGTTCTGTAGATCTGTGTGCACGGATGCCTGTATGTCTGTGTGCATGAAAGCCTGTAGATCTGTGTGCACGGATGCCTGTAGCTCTGTGTGGATGGATGCCTTTATGTATGTGGGCATTGGTGCACGTTTGCGTACAGCCTGCGTTGCACACAACCCTGTTTTAAGGTTTTCCAAAAGCTTGTTCCATTTATGTTTTGATATTTCATATAGCGCTGCTCCATTCTAAGGAGCAATCATGCGCTTTATTATTAACAGTATGGAGTGCGGGGTCCGGTGGCGCGTGATTGCAGGAGCCAGAATAGACAGGACACCAATTCGTGGCTGCTGGGCCCTTTCTCACGTGCGGAGATGTTGAGGGACAGGTGTTATAATATTTCACACAAGGCAACGCAGCAAGACAACTTCTTGCTCTGCTTTAAATGGAGAGGGCAGTAATGTGCCATATTTGCTAAAATATGGGGGAGGTTTACAAACATTTTGTGCAGGGTTAGCATCACAGCTGTGATGCTAACCAGCACGAAATGTTTATTTACTAATTTACTTTCCAGTGCAAAACTCGGTTTGCACTGCAATGTAACCTAAAAGTTTCAAAAAGCAGTGCGAATCACTGCTTTGCATTACTAAGCGCCAAGGGGATGTCACACGGGTGGTACATGGGCATTCCCATACAACCACACAGGCCTTTTGACTCAAACCTCTATCTACAAACAATAGTAGACAAGGGGTTTGTGCCAAAAGTTAACGCCTTTTAAAAGCAGGCGTCAGAAGGAGAAACGTTTTCAGTTCTTTCCTTTCCAACTACGCATGCGTGCTTCACTGTGCAGCACACATCATTAGTGTGTCTAAGCGTAGTATCCCTTCCAGTACAAAACCAATGCTAGACAGACGTAGACATCCTTGCATTATGGCCCAAAGGTGTGTGTGTGACGCACTGTAGCTAAAATCAGTGCGGCGCTAGGGAGAGGGGAGTGAGAGGCGTACCTCTGTAGATGAGGCGCTCCCTTGCTCCCTGCCGGTCACGCAGCATTTGTCAATGTCGCACTGCGCTGCGTGACTATTTGGTAAATCTGGGCCATTGTGCATGCCTGCTCTCTGCACTGGCGCACTGCAAGCTGCCTACAGCCAATGCAGGCACACTTGTGCAGTGGTGCAAAGGTGCCTGTGTTGCAGGCAGGATTGTTTTTCTGCAGGAAGGGCTATCTTTCTGCACAAAAACAATCCTATGTGAGGTTTTTCCTCTGTCTTTGAGTGCTGCAGCACATTTAGAAATAGAAAACAGTGAGGAGAAATAAATCTATTTCTCCTCGCTGAGCCTCTATTGGGAAGGCGTGCAATTTTGATGCATTCCCAGCTTACTACTTTGTAAATCTGTGAATGTGTAAAAAAAAAATGGGCAGATGCTGGGAACACCTACGCTCCACCCATGGAACGCCTTCCCGGCACAGAGTGCTGCCTTGCGTTACTCCACATTTACCAAGCCACGTAGTGCCGCGCAGGGTGGCTTTACGTGGCTTGGTAAATCTGACTTAATGATTGCATTATTCTTGCGTCGTCCTGCGCGACGCAAAGGCAGTACAGTCCTATGATAAATCTGCGCCCACATCTTTAGGATCAGTACTTGAAGCCCCTGAATGGCCTCTGCCCCTGCTGCTCCAACAACAAACCAAAAACCATTGCGTGCCGAAATTTGCAATCTGAGAAGCAGTGCGAGAAGCTACTTGTAAAAAATCACACGGTTACCACGCAGGATTCGAACCTAGACCTGTCACATTTAAGTTGGATAACATTCGTTTTTAGGATCTAGCACACAAAAGTGCTCTGGATCATGTTAATTGCACCTTTGGCGATACATTTCACTATGAGAGAACTTCTGTTTCCTTTTCTGTGCCTTCTTCACGCTCATGGCGACCATCAGCTCGCACATGTAAAACTGTTTTACTTTTCATTATTAGTTTATGTGGCAAGAAAAGTCCGGTTAGGAGTTTACAACGCTATTAGCTCTAACGGGAGCAAACGCCAGACCCACTGCATTGCAAATGCTCGTCTTTAGTGTGCATGAAACAGGGTATTCAGCGATGCCTTTTCATTTGCCACATGCATACCAGCCTAGAGGGCACATGCACCATGTGCCAACACCCACCTCCTGCCAGGCCTGGGGCACAGCCCGGGCATTGGTGCCTTAAAAACGGTGCAAACCTCTCCTCGCAAAAGCTATTCTTGTTCTGAAATGAGTGAAGAATTGTGGGTGTTTTGTGTGTGAGGTGTCACTGTGATGTGACAGGGGGTGGGGTACAGGCCATGGTTAAATGAACACCGCCCGGCAGAGGAGCCAATCAGAAATCAACAGATAACTACTTCTTTAAAAAACAAACAACTCTAAGTACCTCTGGTGACGTCACAGCTGTATGCCCTTTTCTCGGCGCCACTGTTATATACTCGTGACGTCACCCATCGCACTAGGCGCACTTCAAGGGGGAGGGGCGTAAACATTGATTTCCATGGGGTGGGGAGGGGCTTACCTTTCACACTGCCCTCATGCTCCTCCTCGGGGAGGCCCCCGGCCCCCTCTTGCTGGGTCTGGTTTGGGGTGACTGGCAGCCATTGGCACCCCAGCTCTGCTTCTGGGCACATGGCCACCTTCACGTCCTCATCACTGGCCCCTGCCCCGGAGCACCCGCGCCCGCCACCTGCCATGTGCAGAAGTGCCCCCTCTGCACCCTGCGCTGCGCCCCCCCGGAGGATGGCGCTTGTGCTGGGTGGAGCAGGGGTCGGGAGGCTTCTTCCTGCAGCAGGCGGGGGGCAGAGGGGTGCCCAGGGCTCTGTCTGCCGGGCCGGGCACTCCCCGGTACCCCCTGTGCCTGCCCTTGTGCCACCGCCTGCATCCTCCGGTGCCCCCTGTCAGAAAGTGCCCGCTCTCAGATGTGTGGATTCAAAACACGCGGACTGAGGGGAAAACTGAGATCAGTGCAGGGGGCAGGGCTGGCGGGACTGAGTACCCACCCCCTGGGCACCACCTGACACCCAGCTGCCATTGGTGGAGCATCACTGAGAGGAGAAGGGGCAGGGCTGCCACCCAAGGGCACCCACCCACCCCCGGGCGCCACCTGACACCCAGCACTGAGAGAAGAGGGGGCAGGACTGGCGGGACTGAGTACCCACCCCCTGGGCACCACCTGACCCCCACCATTGAGAGAAAAAGAGAGAGCAGGTCTGGCAAGATGAGTACACCCCCCCTGGGCACACCTGACACTCAGCTGCCATTGGTGGAGCAGGCTGAGAGAAGAAGGGGCAGGGCTGCCACCCAAGGGCACCCACCTCCGGGCGCCACCTGACACCCAGCACTGAGAGAAGAAGTTGCAGGGCTGGCAGGACGAGGTACCCACCCCGGGCACCACCCCTGGGCAGCACCTGACATCCAGATGCCACTCACTGGTCGAGCAGCACTGAGAGGGGGCAGGGCTGCCAGCACCGAGGTACCCACCTCCACCCCTGGGCACCACCTGACGCCCAGCACTGAGAGGAGAGGGGGCAGAGCTGGCAACACCAAGCACCCACCCCCAAGTACCACCTGATGCCCAGCACTGAGAGAACAGGGGGCAAGGCTGCCAAAACCAAGTATCCACCCGTGGGCACCACCTGATTCCTAGCATTGAGAGAAGAGGGGGCATGGCTGCCAGCACCGAGGTACCCACCCCGTGGTACCACCTGATTCCCAGCCAGTGCTTAATTTGTGCTTGTTTCCGGTGCTGAGCACCGGCACTTATTTTTGAGGGCCGGGGCTTATTCTTCTGCCTCAAGCATTCGCTGCGAGTAAAAGACACATATGTGAAAGACGGAAGAAGGAAAAACTAAAAAGCGTCATAAAGGGAGAAAGCAGAAAGTTGCAGGATGAGCTGCAGGGGCAGGGGTGGCCGTAAATGGATTGAAGAGGCCCGAGATGGCTTCAGGATTACGCCGCCTCAGTATTCAGTGCTTGCAGATTTAATTACAGCAACCTCGAGTTTAGGAGAAGGGCTTTGAGCACCGGCACCTCTTGATTTAGAAATTAAGCACTGCTCCCAGCACTGAGCGAAGAGGGGGCCATGTTGGCAGGGCCGAGGCACCCACCCCTGGTGCCACCTGACTCCCAGCACGGAGAGAAGAGGGGGCAATGTTGGCAGGGCCGAGGCACCCACCACAGACACACCTGACTCCCAGCACGGAGAGAAGAGGGGGCCATGTTGGCAGGGCCGAGGCACCCACCACAGACACACCTGACTCCCAGCACGGAGAGAAGAGGGGGCCATGTTGGCAGGGCCGAGGCACCCACCACAGACACACCTGACTCCCAGCACGGAGAGAAGAGGGGGCCATGTTGGCAGGGCCGAGGTACCCACCACAGACACACCTGACTCCCAGCACGGAGAGAAGAGGGGGCCATGTTGGCAGGGCCGAGGTACCCACCACAGACACACCTGACTCCCAGCACGGAGAGAAGAGGGGGCCATGTTGGCAGGGCCGAGGCACCCACCACAGACACACCTGACTCCCAGCACGGAGAGAAGAGGGGGCCATGTTGGCAGGGCCGAGGTACCCACCACAGACACACCTGACTCCCAGCACGGAGAGAAGAGGGGGCCATGTTGGCAGGGCCGAGGCACCCACCACAGACACACCTGACTCCCAGCACGGAGTGAAGAGGGGGCCATGTTGGCAGGGCCGAGGCACCCACCACAGACACACCTGACTCCCAGCACGGAGAGAAGAGGGGGCCATGTTGGCAGGGCCGAGGTACCCACCACAGACACACCTGACTCCCAGCACGGAGAGAAGAGGGGGCCATGTTGGCAGGGCCGAGGCACCCACCACAGACACACCTGACACCCAGCCGCCATTGGTCAAGCAGCAAAATCCAGCCCTGAGGCCAGAAGTGACAGTGGTTTTTCGAACTGTGTCCAAGAAGCAACTGGTTCAATGAAGCAGCTAGAGTGTCCCTAATTGGGGAGCAGGCATTGAACCCCAATCAGTGCAGGCATGGGGTGCACCTCCCATTTGAGCTTTAAGGATCTTTGTTGTAACAGCTGTAGGTGGTGCTGTGTGTGGGTTGCAGCGGTGATCTGTACGGGGGGGTCATGTGGGGTTGGGGCAGCTCTTTCCCCACGAAAATTTAGAAAAGTGGGGTCAAACGCTGCATTTTAGAACAAAATATTCTAAATATAAAATGTAAACTGATTGTTTTAGACCTGATTTTAACACATGAATTGTTTCAAAACTCTGTGCCTAGGTGACTGTGCTCAAGTATACAAAAAGGTGATGGATGGAAGGCCTGGATTAATCTCAGCTCCTCGGGGTATCCCAGCCTTATTCACTCTGCCACCTCAGTCTGCACCCCGTCATAAGCAGATCAGTCATGGCCCTGCTCCAGGGGAACAGTCTCTCTCTGTCTCTCTCTCTCTCTCGCTCTCTCGCTTCTCTCTCCTCTGTCTTTCCTCTCTTTAAGTGTCTCTCTCTTTGTCTCTCACTGTCTCTCTCTTTGTCTCTCACTGTCTCTCTCTTTGTC
Organism: Pleurodeles waltl; assembly: GCF_031143425.1. NCBI lineage: Eukaryota > Metazoa > Chordata > Amphibia > Caudata > Salamandridae > Pleurodeles > Pleurodeles waltl. The sequence continues at coordinate 13,660,833 of NC_090446.1, forward strand.
TCTCACTGTCTCTATTTTCTCTTCTCTCTCTCTTTCTCTCTCTCTCTCTGTCTTCTCTCTCTCGCTCTCCTCTCTCCCTTTTTCTCTCTCTCCTCTATCGCGCTCTCTCTCCCCTCTCTCTCTCCTCCCTCGCTTTCACTCTCCTTTCTCTCTCTCCGCCTCTCGCCTCTCTGTCTCGCTCTCTCTTCCTCTCTCCCTCTCTCTCGTTCTCTCTTTCGTTCTCTCTCTCTCCTTGTCTCTTTTTCTCTCCTTTCTCTCTCTCCACCTCTCCTCTCTGTCTCGCTCTCTCTTCCTCTCTCCCTCTCTCTCGTTCTCACTCTCTCTGTATCTCTTTCTCTCTCCTCTCTTTCTCTCTCTGTCTCTCGATCTTTCTCTCGCTCTCTTTTTCTCTCTCCTCCATCTCACTCTCTCTCCTTTCTTTCTCTGTATTTCTCTGCCTCGCTTGCCTCTCTCTCTCTTCCTCTCTCCTCCCTTTGTCCTCTCTCTCTCTCTCTTCCTTTCTTGTTCTCTCCTCTCTCCCTCCCTCTCTCCCTTTCCCTCCCCTTGTCACTCTATAAATGCAGCTCGGTGGGTGGTGCTGGCACAGGGGCACGCGGCGCTGCCAGAGACCATTGTGCACCCCACAATAGTGGGAGGTGCGCCGGGTACAGGGCGTCGTGACATCTGGCAGGCGCGTGACACCCACGCTGGGGGCGTGGCCGCTGCTGCCCCACACCCACCTCTGGCTTCTGGCTGCCGGAAGCACGTCACTGGCAGCACGTCATGCGCCAAGGTTCTGAAGAAAATGAATCTCCCAAATGCTTTCATCAACACTGTAAACTTGAAGTATTCCAGTCATTGAAGCCGCCATGGCTGATGAAGATGTGTCCCAAGTATCAGGACTGGTCGAGGTGACATGTTCAACTCAGGAAACATAGTCAAAGGTCTGAGTGTCCAATCATTGCTAGAGCTGGGAGTGACTGCTGAGGCCCCTTCTAATGTAATTACTCGTAATTACCACAAAATTACTCTAGTGATTGGGGAAATCCACCACTTAGCTCTATTTTCTTAGTGCAAAATGCATCCTTGCGTCCAGAATCTGCCCTGGAGATATTTCGTGCTGAGGAACTAGCAGTCGATGCCAGAGACACAGCAGCAGTAGGCAGCCCCCGCTAGCGCCCTCTTGGTACGTAGCTCCCACGCTCCTGCGTTAGGATTTTGGCCCCCAACTTACTCTTAATTACTCAAGTTGGCGTAATCGCATCATTTCAGTAGTTTTGCATCACAAGAGTAATTACTGAAATTACTCTGGCATGATTACAATTTTGATCAGGACTCATTATTCCGCAATCCCGCATGAAAACAGATAGGGCCGGAGTTGCAGAAATAATGGAACGGAGACTGACCACCTGGAAATTAAAGCAATTGTAGGTGGAGAGGGAAGTTCTTAATATCATTGCAATATAGTCATTGATAATGTTGTGTATATTAAAAATATATATATATATAGATATATCACATGACAACAAAGATTTTGCTGCACTCCCAGGTGTTTTGAATCTCTAATTTATTAAACTATATTTCGCATTCTGTTCATAACCATTGACGCTTTTCGACTAAAAAGTTTTTTTCAAAGTGGAACAGTTGTTATTGTCTCTATACTTCCATCTTGTGATCCATACAGGGGTATTCTGGGAATAGTAGTACAATTAGCAGTTTGCAAATGTAAATACACGTTTCCAAATGAAACCCCATGGGCTCCTTTAACTACTATCTGGAGCGGCAATGATCCTGAGGCATCCTTGTTAGGGAAATACTCAGCATTTCCCTTTGGTGAGATTTCCCATTTGTTGTAAGTTGCAGAATTTCTCCAAAGGGGCAAAATAGGAGTCCATGCCCATCCAGGCTTTGATAGTATCCAGTATACTTGCAAAGATTAGTATCACCTGTTGTTTCTGCAATCTTTAAAGCCCTCATGGTCTTGGGCGCTGCTGCCACCAATAAATCAGCAAACAAATATGGTCAAAGGCAGCGCACTCTTAATGGGAGGACCACTTTTCCCATCATATATCACATGTCCCAGTACTTAAGAGTGCGCTGCCTCTGACCAGATTTGTTTGCCCGAGACCATGAGGACTTTAAAGGTTTATGGTGGACCTACCAATCCTTTCTTTAGTTTCATGGATTCCTACTGAGGTTAATTGGTCCATACCTCGTTTTGGTAGTCCGCAACTGATATTAAAAAAAGAAAAATTAAAAAAAGGGGGCACCTATTGGAAGAGAGAGCTGGACAACGTTTTCCTCTTGGACTTTTTTTTAAATGTCACAAAAATCCATCCATCGAGATGCACAGATTTCTCTGACATAAAACAAAATGCTTTTAAGCACTTGCGGGGTCCCTCTGGGACCCCAGCACTAGAGCTAAGGGGTCAGAGATACCCTTCCCTGGTCCTGTTTCTTTCTTTTTTTCCTTTTTTTCCTGGGACTCGGCTGAAACGGAGTCCCAAGATGGCTGCCAACACTTCCTTGTTCAAGTGCTGACAGCCAATCAGATATCTGCATGGGGACAGTCGCATCCCCAGAGGATATTTCTATATTTTTTAAACTGTAATGTCAACAAAACTACTGAGAGGATTCGCACTAACCTACAAAAAGCGTAATCCATGGAACAGAATCAAGCTTCATGCTAAGTTTGGTTTAATTCCATTCACTGGTTTGAGCTGTAGGCGTGTCTAAAGGTCCTATGGACAAATGAATGGGAAAAACATGTTTTGGGACCCGCCCTTTTTCTCGGCCCTCAATCAATCAATCAGTTTTTGTAAAGCACAGCTACTCACCTGTGAGGGTCTCAAGGCGGTGAGGGCGGGGGGGGGGGGGGAAATAGTAGAGCCTCATCCGAAGAGTCCCATCTTGAGGCTCTTCCTGAAGATGGTGAGCGATTGGCTTTGTCTGAGGTCTAGGTCAGGTTGTTCCAGCTCTTTGCCGAGATGTAGGTCAAGAATCGTCCTCCGGTGGTGGTTTTTCGAATGTGAGGGATAGTAGCCAGAGCCTGTTGAGTGGAGCGGAGGGATCTGGCGATGGTGTGGAAAGAGACGCGGTGGTTCAAGTAGGCCTGTCCGACGTTATGTATGGCTTTGTACGTGTAGGTGAGTAGTTTGAAGGTGGTTAGTTTTTCTGTCGGGAGCCAGTGGAGGGTCCTCAGGTGCTGGGAGATATGTTCTTGGCGTGGGAGGTTAAGGACAAGTCTGGAGGCGGCGTTCTGGATGAGTTGCAGATTTTTGATGTTTCTCATTGTGGTGCCAGTGTGGAGAGCATTGCCGTAATCAAGCTTGCTTGTGACTGTCCTGAGGCAGTCTGCTGGTATCCATTTGAAAATTTTCCAGAGTTTGCAGTGGGTGTGTCAGCAGTAGGAGGTCACTGAGTTTACCTGTCGGGTCATATATAGGGAGGAGTCGAGGATGATGCCTAGGTTGCGGGCGTGCTCAGTCGTGCAGGGGGGCGCTGCGGGATGTGGGCCACCAGGAGTCATCCCATGCTGAAGTGGCGTTTCTGAAGATGATGAGCTCTGTCTTGTCCGAGTAGAGCTTGAGGCAGCTTTCTCTCATCCGGCTTCCATTCGTAAGTGGAAATTCCTTTTGCCCATGACAGGGTCTTCTGTGAGGGAAATGATGAGTTATGTGGCCCCCACTTCACAGATCACCTAAAATCTTTCAAAACAGAAGCTAGACTGACCAAAGTATACGTTTTGAGAAATTCATGAAGATTCAACAGGCAGCGCCAACATTCTGGGCAAAACAAAAAACGCTCTGTCTATGGAAACTAAGTCCACTAGTTTTTTATAAATATATATATATATATATATATATATACATTTTTTTTTTTTTTCTTTCAACAGAACACTTTAAGGGATGCAAAACCAGCTTAGGGGCTTTTTTCTGGTCTTTAAAATGGGACTGTTAAAAGCCCTGTTTCCAAAATCTGAAAGACGGTTAAACCTTTCCAATTACATTTTCTTTGTCTACGCATGTAGAGTGGCGAAAGGTTTGAATATGGAAAATGAGACTGGACAATTCGTAAGAGTTGCTGCATGTTTTCTGTCCTGTGAATATGGGCTTTGCCAGCTGAAACTCAGTGGACCTCCCGGCATCACACCTAGGTTTGCTTCCCTTCACTATTCATCACCAAACAGGACAATCCTCTTAAATGAGAAATAAGGATTAAAAGCTGCAAAAAGTATGTTATTAGTAGGGGTGGATGATAGTCCACCACAAGTAATACAATCAGTAACGTATTTGGCCCAAGCAACTTTTTCAGTAATTTAAACCCAAACTCATTCCCTGGTGCTACGGCACAGACCAGGCAGGCTCAACTTAGAGAAAAGGTGTAAAAGATTTAGAAGCATCAAAACAGTTAAAAAGTCAAAGATACACCACAACAAACCTCCTACTCCAATTTGGTCAAAGAGAGAAAAATGTAATAGGTGAAATGACACCAAAACAATAAAAAACAAATCCAGAGATCTGATGTTTTATAGATTTAGGGTGAAAAGTTCCCCCAAGAAAGTAAAGCACCCAATGTAAGTTCATGGTTCAGGTAAACGGACACCGAGGTGCCATTTCAGGCGATCGCAATGGAGCCGGGTCAGATACACCAAGTTGATGGGTCCCATTGAAAGTCTTGAGCTCAAAAAGTTGAAGACGTTTCTAAGTCCCACTTCAGAAAAGGACATAGAGATTTGCGGAAGACATTTTTTGACATTTCTTTCAAGTCCCCATTTAGAATGGGACTTTCTCAATTTGTGAGAAGAAAAACCCTCCCCAAGGGGTTCCTGCTATCACTGTAGCTGCTGCCCTGGAACCAAAGGCCAGATACCTGAATCAGGCTGGTCTCTCTGGCACACTGGAGTTTTGGAGTGGTGCAGCTGGTGGCTGTGTTGTGGGATGGAGAGGGTGGCTTCAGGCCCTGCTAAAGGAGGGGCCTGCTCGTACTAACACCACAGTTGTATCTTGTTGTTGGTTAAGAAGGCCACCATTGTCTGCCTCCTCCCGGCAGTGGTGTCCAGATCTGCTACACACTCTGTGGACTCCACAGAATCCACCAAAGTCTATTTGACTGGGAGTGAGTGCCTTTCTGGGCAGGTTTACCCTCACTGCTGGTGGGTGGATCCTTTTCTGTGTCCTTCTGATGGCTGAACCACTCCTTCATCCTCTCCCCTGGTCGCGATGTTCCACATTCCTTCATGACTGGCAGCTATAAAGGAAAGAGAAGAAAAAAAAATATCAGTGCATATGAGTCCACTACTTCATATACATGAAAATACATCTTTAAATATTTGAATGTTAATTTCACAAAGAATGACAGGTTATAACATCTTCTTCCTATTTTAATAGTGGGTGACACTGGTTATCAAAGATACAGCCGCAGAATATATTAATTTGTAGCAAACCAATACAATTTCTCTAGATGCAGCCACTGGGAGAGCTTATCAACATAGCTGGCTTTCAAGTATTATCATATGTGGACGACACTCCACTCCCTTTGTCCTACGACAGGTAATCAGATATTCTGAGTCAAGTGTTAAGGAACTGTTTGGTGGCAGTTCACAGCTGCATGGCGGCCAACTACTTTTAAAGTGAACAGGGACAAATCTGAAATTCTATTTGTCTAGTGAGAACCACCTAATTGGTCTCCAGTTGAGTAGGAGCCCAGTCTCCCACTGATAAAGTAGTATTTGTTATTGTAAGAGTCACTGCCTTGCAGTTGCTTGTGGGCTTCCAGCTGAGCATGGAGGGTGAGCCAATCTATTCCGAGGATCCTTCTGTAGAGGCAGGAGATCCTAGGTTCTTCTTACAGAGCTAGTAGTGTGCCCACAGCCACCGGTCATACCATGCCTTCAGACGTGACCATTATTGGAGGTCTTCTCAGCGCTTTGCAGCTCTGCAGGTGTGAACACCCACTGTACTGCAGCACCTGGAGATGTCCTGCCAAATCTAATTCTGCACTGCAGTGCCATCTGTGTGCCAAGTCCATGCAGAGCTGAGAATAATTCAGGAGGATTACTTCCAACCCGATCATCTCTTAGGAGAATGGGAGCACCGTCTCTTCTCGATACTCAGCAATTTGGGAGGTCTGTAGACATAAATGAGCAATACAATGAAGGAGAATTGTGTGGGGTTCCTGGATGGCTTAGGATTTGGGTTCTTCCTATTCTGGTATGTTATATCCTGTTATATTGCATTGTTAAACCCCCCCCCCCTCCTTTGACGTTCTCCGTCATTGTTATAGAGTTGTCCATCTATATAGCAAATTTCGCACATATACAGAATACTTGGGTATATAGAAAATAAAAGGTAAAACATGTCTCAGGTTGTAAAACTGTCCTGAGTGCCACTTTATCATAAAATATAATGCCATTTATTTCAGTATAAATAAGTAGAGGTATATGAAAATGTACATGTTTAGGTGTACTCCTCCACGTGTTAAGCGTTATTCTCAGCACAACACATGGCGTGCAATGATGTGAGTGGAAATTCCACGTGGGAGTGATCAAAGAATGCAGCTGTAAGATATACTATTTGGATGAGTGAGGTATTTGCAGATGCATATTACACTGATAAGTGCAAGTTTCATTGTGACATCCTGGTTTTATAAGTGTAGTGTGTCAGGATGGTATATGTGGATGGTGTTATTGGCCAACTTGAGTTGCCACAGCCCATCTAGTGTGTGTGTGGTTAAGGCAGCCAAACTAGCCACTCAGGTGAAATATGAGGCCACTAGCCAGTCATAGACCTGCAGACCCTGACCTCTGCTCTGGTACAGTGGATGGGGCTGTAGTTAAGGGTTGACGTCTACATGTAAGGCTCATCTCATGGCAACGTTGTGCAACATCTAATAGTCTACAGTAACCTTACAAACTACTTCCGGGGAGTAGAGTAGCACCCCCACCATATGATCAAGACATCTGAAGATCCTAGTGTGCTCAGTGATGGCTCGCATCCGTGTGTGTCCTAAACAACCTGTTGGGGCTCTGAGGTTGGATGTCAGGAGGGGATGAGGAAACAAGGAGCGAGGGCACACCGGACAACTCCGGGAGCAATGACACATGATATCTGTTATGATGTGGTTACCATGAGAGTGTAGCAAACATTCTACACTTGCATGATTGTAATGTTAGTTCTATGTGTGTGTAGTGTGATGTGGTGAAGCTATCAGAGACAATATTTGTGATTCCATATGTATAAGTACAATCCCAATGTGGGTTATATCAACTTACCTTGTAGCCACATATCACTGTAATCCCCAGAAAACAAGTGACGTGCAAGAACAGGCTATTAGAAAAAGTAGCTGTCGTGTGGATCCAGAAAAGGCAGCATACACATCAGTGAAACAACCCATGGCCTCGCGGCAGCTTGCATGTGGGTGGGTGCCAGTGAGGTCTATTGGGGAAACGGTGTTCCTGCCGTATGGTGGGTCAGGTGCCAGGTAGGTGCAATCGAAGGCATCTAATTCCCAAAGGAAGCGGGTAATGGCATAGAATGTCCTAGGCATCCCTTTATCGGCATGGCACAGTGACTATGACGTGATTAAAAACTGGCGGATTGGCCTTGTGGCGCCCGATTACCTGCTCCGGGCACTGTTGTTTGCTTCCCTCTGGCATGCCCAGTGTGTTTCCACTCACCTTCTGGAAAGATCCAGCAGCCAGGAAATGCAGTGCTGTCAATATTTGGCCTGAGAAGGGACAGCCTGGAAGCGGGCTCCAGGTAACGTGAGCTCCTGTTCCCAGTCTGCAAACATTTCAATGTACAAAGTGGCATCTGGAAATTACTGCCTCCCAGGTTATCTCAGAGATGCTGCTCCTCTGCCTGTAAATCCTCTCCCTCATCCTCAAGTAAAGGCAACAAGGTGGAAAAATGTCTTTGATTGTTATCTTGCCCTCTTGTTTGGGCAGTGTGTGTATGACTGGTTGATGTTGTGGGGAGTCTCACCTGTTGTTAGGTGTGTTAGAGTCCTGAATGCTGACTCCCACTCCCTTGCATTGTCAAGTGTGTGTTAAATGGGAATTAAGTCTTGTTGTTATATTTGTTCTCTGCTAATTCTAGCTATTTTTATTGTTGAATGTCAGTTACTTGAAAAACATTACTTGAAATTTTGTTTTGTTTTACTGTATTCCTGTTTTTCTCTATCTAGTGTGGTGTTAACCCTGCCTCCCCTGATTTCTATGAGAGAGCTTCACGGTATCAATGACAGGCCATGCCTGGAGTGTGACCCACGCTAAAGCCTGGGTGGAGTAGGTTCAAGTAAACGCAAAGAGTGGAGAGTGAGAGGATGTTAGAGAGCTCAGTTCAGTAGCACCGCCCAATCATCATTAAACGCACACATTAAACCAACTGATAGACTCTATCTCAATCCAAAGTTTAACTTCCTGCGCTGCCCTGTGTTGCAGGGAAAGGACGGGACTGCACCGTATTTATCCAATGTGGCACATTGGCCCTTTTAGCAGCCTAACACCAATGCAGGCACCCTTGCACCATGCAGGATTGTTTTTGTGCAAGAAGGGACACCTTCCTGTACAAAAATAATCCAGAGAGGCATTTTCCCTTTTCTGTGTGGCTGCAGAATGCAGCACATATAGAAAGAGGAAAAAACCAGGGGAATTAAATATATTCCTCCTCGTTTTGCCTCCCCTGGGAGGCTTAAGATTTTGGCGCATCCCAGGTTTACAAGTTCTTGTAATTCTGGGAATGCGTCACATTCCATGGAACATCCACGCAACGCCAATAGAATGCCTACCTAAAACAGATTAAGACAACCCAGCCATTTGCGCTGCATTACTCCAGATCTATGGCGTCACAAAGGGCCACGCAACGTGGCTTTGCGTGGCTTCGAACATATGACTTAGTGGTTTGTGCCATGCATGTACCACATTAGTGATGCAAGCATGGTGCAAACCACACATAAATACGCCCCTTACTTTTTTCCGTTTTCCAGAAACCTGCAGGAGATGATTTCAGGACCCATCACGGTAACAGAATACTGTGCTCTGCACAACAAACTCTAACTATGGGAAGGGACCAGCATAAGCCAACAGCTCATCAGACATGCTGTCTGTGTTTTATTTCCACTTCTGCTCTAAGGGTCTGGAGCTGTGCTGAAGCTACAGCTTCAGTCCATCAGGGTGACAATGTAAAAAGATGTGTGGTAGTGCCCATCTGTCTCAAAAGGCAAGCAGCCACTGCTCACTATTTCACTTCCGTTTGTCTTTCTTCCCCTCTGTCTCTCCCATACCTGTTCACTCTGACCCACTTCCTGTGCCATGTCTCTCATACTTCATCCCTCACATCTCACCTGCCTTGTCTCTCTTCCTCATTCTGACTCTCATTTCATGTCTCCTCATTCTCTGTTTTTCTCTCCTGACATTTTCTCAAGGGGTGTGTGAAATTTTTTAATTTGCTTTTGTGTAGTTACATGAAATGTAAGAAAAATTACACAAAATTACACATAATAACGCAAAATGAAAAGTTGCATTCGGTGCTTTATTTTAGTGCAAAATGCTTTCTTGTGTCCATTTTGGGTGTGAGATCACATTTGGCACTAAAATGTACCAGAAACAGGAACCACTTTCACTCTGGTCATTGACTTACTTTGTTCCTGTGCGCTCATGCTTAGGGCTCGATGTACGAAGCATTTTTGAGGCGGCAAATAGCACAATTAGCAGAATCAGACTGTCTGCCGCCGCAAAAATGCTTTGGATTTTGTGATTCGACGTTTGGAAGGGCTGTGTTGAAGGATTTCCTTCCTAATACCTAATCGGTAATGTTTTGTGGCTGAAATGCGTTCGCAAAACGTTCAAAATTTACCACCAATTGAAAGTTGGTGGGACTCCGTCCCCTTTGAGAATGGTTGGGAAAATATTTTGTAAGATCAGACACTCTTAAAAAATGAAAGTTCAACGTTTTTTTTATCTTCTTAAACACATCCTGATTTCCTTTAAGGAAAATAGGTGGCATTTTAAAAAAAAGTTTGCTTTATTTAAAAGTAATCACAGACATGGTGGTCTGCTGAACCCAGCAGCCCATTATCCTTGTGATGGAAGGAAATTGTAATGGGGGTCACAATTTGCGACTTATATCATTAATATTCATGAGGTAGGTATATTTGCGACCCACTGCGAATCGCTAATGAAACTTAAAAGACTTTCATACATTGGGAATAGCGATTCCCTAAATGCGATTCACAAAAATTCGCAATTAGATAATTGCTATTCCTATTTTTCGTACATCCAGCCCTTAATTTTATAGACAATATGTAAACATGTAATATGTCGTAATAGTGTAATTTCTGGAATTTTGCATAAGAAGTGCAGTGCACAATTAACAAAAAACATTACATTTCACCCAGGCCTAATATTCCCTTCTGCCCCTTCTGGCTCCTCTCTGTCTTTCTTCGCTTCCTTTTAAATGTCCCTTTCCTCCCCAGCTCTCTCATCTGTCTCTACCAGCTGTCTCTCTGTGTCCAAGCTGTCTCTCTGTTCATCACCAGCCGTTCTGCCGTAGTCTCTCTCTCTTGCACTGGGCGACTTTCCCCACTCACCTGTCTGTCACACCATCACCTCTGCAGTGTAGCCCCCTCTACATCTCACTCTCTCACACTCACACCGAGGTGTCTCTATGTACCTTTCTCTCTCTCACACTCAGATCTGTCAGTGGTGGTCAGTTATTCTCTCCTCTTTTGGCTTTGACTGGTCGTCCCTCCCATTTCTCCCTTCTGGTCCCTCCTTCCATCCTCTGGCCTCGGTTTATAACCTCGAACAATCTCCATACCTCCTCCTTAAATGTCTCTTACACACCTGACTCTGTCTGCAGCTCCGTATTGTCCTCACCCATTTCTAGTCCTGTTTTGCTCTCAGTTTCACTTTGGTTTTCTCTCCTCCTCCTGTGCTAGGGACAGAGAGCCAGGGGGCTCCTTTTCACCAGGCCTTGTATATTGCAACTATAAATCACAATTATTGCAGCTGTGCTGCTCTCTGTTTACTGTTGTGGACACAGCCACTGAATACTTGTGTGAGGGCCCCCCCTCCAGGGTCAGGAAGCCTGAGCCCTCCCCCGCACACTGGAGCTGCGGGTCCCTGTGTTAGGCCCCTTCAACATCCTTGCAGAACTCATACTGGCCTCAGTAATCGTGCAGGGTGTGCCACTGAAATATTGCATTTCAAATATGTGGGCAACATACTGTCAAGACCAAGATATCAGGGACAGACAAAGGTAAAAAGATCTGCTCTCAGTTCAGGTTTAAGTTTGAGTCCAGGGCACTGTTAACCTCAGGGTTAAGGATAGGGTTTGCCTTAGCACCAGCTGCGCTCCTATATTTAGGGTCGAGTGCAAAGTGCTCCGTCGCTCTACCACGCCCATGTCACGCCCACCCGTTTTGTTGGTTCGTGGGCTTGCCTTTTAAAATTCGCTGGATTTCATTAGAGGAAGGCATGCATACATCATGCCTTTTCCAGTGTTCAGCCCACATCGAGCGCACCAGCCAACTACTGAAAACACATGAGGCTCCATGTTTTCCGTATGGTTTCTGGACTTCTTTTTCTCTTTATTTCGTAGGCAGCGCAATATCGCTAGAAAGTAGTTGTGCGCTTTGCATGACATTGACCCGGTCACATGCATAATTGCACTTTTGCCAATAAGTTTCACTGCGAGCGGACTTCTATTTCCTTTTGTGTGTTTGCTTTGTGCTCATGGCGGCCGTCGGCTCGCTTATGTGTAACTATTTTACTTTTCAGTTTATGTGGCAAGAAAAGTCCGGTTAGGAGTTTACAACTCTAATAGGTTTAACTTGAGTAAACGCCAGACCCACTGCATTGCAAATGCTTGTGAAATAGATTCTAGCTGAGTACCATTGTTTTATAAAGCCTTACTCTGTGGAGTAAAAACTAAATAAATGAAGATGTTTAACTTTAGATGAGGATGGTGCCCTTTGGGAAGGCGCTTTAGATAAGGACGGTGCCCCTTGGCAAGGCGCTTTAGATGAGGAGGGTGCCCCTCAGGAAGGCGCTGTTCTGTACTCAGTTCAGAGGTCCTTTTTCTCGCTCAGGAGGAAGAGGTTTAAAACGTGTTTTTCAGTGGTGTGTGTTATAAACAGAACATGTTTGAGCGTTATTCACACACAAATGCAATGAGCATATCAGACAGAGGACCCAACACGAAGGGTTGGATGTCACCACCTAAAATACAACAGAGTCCATATATTGCTATGTAGAATCTACTACATTGAAATGAGTGTAGGAAAGTAGCCTCTTTCAAGCTTGGTTACCACCACTTTTGGCCTGTTTGTCAGTGTGTTTGACTGTGTCTACTGGGATTCTGCTAACCAGGACCCCAGTAGTTATGCTCTCTCCCTCTAAATTTGGTTGTTGGATACTGTTAACACAGTATTCCACTCATAATTGGCATACTGGGGCTCCCTTATAAGTCCCTAGTATATGGTACCTAGGTACCCATGGCATTGGGGCTCCAGGGGATCCCCATGGGCTGCTGCATTTCTTTTGCCACCCATAGAGAGCCCATGCAAAGGCTTCTGCAGGACCTCTATTGCACCCTGCGTGAAAAGGTGCATGCGCCCTTTCACTGCCACTTACACTGCACCAGGTCATTTGTAAGTCCCCGTTATTGCAGGCCTTCCAGCTCTGAAGGCAGGGTGCAGAGTATCTGTGTGTGATGGCACCCCTGCACTAGCAGAGGTGCCCCCATGACCTCCAGGACCATTTTCCCAGACTTCGTGAGTGCGGGACGCCATTTTACACGTGCACTGGACATAGGTTAATACCTCTGTCCAGCTTCACAACGGTAAGTCCGAATATGGCCATGTTTGGTATCAAACATGTTGGAATCATACCCCAAAGGCTTTTGCAAGCATTGTTCGTATGATTCCATGCACTCTGGGGGCTCCTTAGAGGACCCCCAGTCTGTCATTACAGCCTTTTGAGGTTTTCCAGGTAGCCCCAGCTGCTGTCACCTCACCGACAGGCTTCTGCCCTCCCGTTGCTCAAGCAGCTCGAGCCCAGGAAGGCAGAACAAAGGATTTCCTTTGAGAGAGGGATGTTAAACCCGCTCCCTTTGGAAATAGGTGTTACAGCCTTGGGAGGGGTAGCCTCCCAGAGACTCTGGAAATGCTTTGAAGGGCACAGATGGTGACCTCTTTGCATAATCCAGTCTACACTGGTTCAGGGACCCCCCGTCCCTGCTCTGGCGTGAAAATGGACAAAGAAAAAGGGAGTGACAATCCCCTGTCCATCACCACCCCAGGGGTGGTGCTCAGAGCTCCTCCAGAGGGTCCCTGGGATCTGCCACCTTGTTTTCAGGATGGGCAGGGCACTCTGGGAGCATCTGAGTGGCCAGTGCCAGCAGGTGATGTCAGAGCCCTCCCCTGATAGGTTCTTACCTGTTTCGCTGACCAATCCCCCTTTCAGGGCTATTTATGGTCTCCCTCTTGGGTGCCTCTTCAGATTCCGATTGCAAGACTCCAGCAGGAATCCTCTGCATCCTTTACTTCACCTTCTTACATAAAAAAATGTATCTGGACCATCCAGGAACTCTACAACTGCAACAAAGAAGCAAAGACGACTTCTACAACATTGTATCTTCAGCTCCTGCCAGCAATAGCAACTGTTTCCAGGTTGTGCATCCTCCGAGGACTGCCTGTCTTCAACCTGCGGCAGAAGAACGAAGGAATCTCTCTTGAAATGAAGGAGTCACTTCCCTGCCTTAGCAGGCACTCCTCTGCAGTGATGACCGGTGGCTTGGGGCCCCTCTCCTTACAAAGTGCGTGGATCCAGCATCACGGGTGGTGGTCTGAAGTGGTCACGATGGTCCTGACGTCCTATTGTCCAACTTTGGTGAAGGAAAGAGCTTGCCTCCCCACGCAAGACAGTACCCCCATGCACTGCATGTTTTGCAGTTGCCAAGGCTTGTTGGTATCCTTCCACAAAGTTCTTCATGCACCGTGCAGCTTGGGCCCCCAGCACTCTATCCTGCGATGCACAGCTTCCTGAGTGGTTCTCCGGTGCATGTGATCCCTTTGTGTAGTGCTGCGTGGGCCTCCTTTTGCACCTTCTTTGTCCCCGTGCTGTGGGACTCCTGTGTGTGCTGCCTGGTCTTCTGAGGGCTCTCTGAGTTGCTGAGAGCTCCCTCCAACTCCCCCTCCTGGGTAGAGAATCCACCAGGTCCCACCTGGTCCTGTGCAGCGCCATTTTCCACTAACCGCGTGGTTTGCGTGTGCCAAGACTTGATGGTGGAATCCAGTGACGCAAACCAGACTGCAATCATCCGTCCGGCGTAGGACATCATCTGCACCAACCAGGAGCCCGCATCCGTCTTCTTGGGTGCAGTACTAATTGTTCCCTTCATCCGGGTTAGCAGGGGCTCCTGTTCTCCCTGGACTCTTCAGTGCTTCTTGGACTTGGTCCCCCTCTTCCACAGGTCTTCAGGTCCAGGAGTCCATTGTTGGTGTCTTGCAGTCTCTTCTCGTTCTTGCATAATCTCCTATCATGACTTCTTGTGTGTTTCAGGAAATTTACTGTGATTTACTCCTGCTTTCCTGGGCTCTGGGGTGGGTTCTATTACTTACCTTTGGTGTTTTCTTACACTCCCAGCGCCCCTCTACACACCACACTTGCCTAGGTGGGAAACTGACATTCGCATTCCACTTTCTTAGTATATGGTTTGTGTTCCCCCAGGCCAATTTCTATCTATTGGGATTTTTCACTATTTGCACTGTTTTCTACCTGTTTTTACGGCTATTTCTGCATACTAGTGTATATACTGTGTATATTCCTTACCTCCTAAGGGTGTGTAGTCTCTAAGGTATTTTTGGCATTCGTGTGACCAAAATAAAGTACCATTAATTTTGTATTTTCTTTCATGTGAGTGAGCACTGTGTGACTACAGTGGTATTGCATGAGCTTGGCATGTCTCCTAGTTAGGCCTTGGCTGCTCATCCGCACTACCCCTAGAGAACCTGACTTCTAGACTCTGCCTACATTTCATTAATAAGGGATAACTGGACATGGTATAAAGTGGAAGTACCTTTGATACCCACTACAAACCAGGTCAGCCTCCTAAAATGAGCCCCTCTGAGATTACCACTGCAAGGATTATCCCTCCTGAGGTTACCACTACTGTGATTACTACCTCTGAGATTACCAGTGCAAAGATTATCTCTGCTGAGATTACCACCTTTGAAATTACCACTGCAGCGATTACCACTGCTGAGATTACCACTAGCGTGATTACTATCTCTGAGATTACCACTGCACGGATTACCACTGCTGAATTACCACTACTGTGATTACTACCTCTGAGATTACCACTGCATTGATTACCACTGCTGTGATTACCACTGCTGTGATTACTACCTCTGAAATTATCACTGCAGGGATTACCACTGCTGATATTACCACTACTGTGATTACCACTACTGTGATCACTACCTCTGAGATTACCAGTGCAAAGATTATCTCTGCTGAGATTACCACCTTTGAAATTACCACTGCAGCGATTACCACTGCTGAGATTACCACTAGCGTGATTACTATCCCTGAGATTACCACTGCAGGGATTACCACTGCTGAATTACCACTACTGTGAATACTACCTCTGAGATTACCACTGCATTGATTACCACTGCTGTGATTACCACTGCTGTGATTACTACCTCTGAAATTATCACTGCAGGGATTACCACTGCTGATATTACCACTACTGTGATTACGACCTCTGATATTACCACTGCAGGGATTACCACTTCTGAGATTACCACTGATGTGATTACTACCACTGAGATTGCCACTACTGATATTACCATAACTGTGATTACTATCTCTGAGATTACCACTGCATGGATTACCACTGCTGAGATTACCACTACTGTGATTACCACTACTGTGATCACTACCTCTGAGATTACCAGTGCAAAGATTATCTCTGCTGAGATTACCACCTTTGAAATTACCACTGCAGTGATTACCACTGCTGAGATTACCACTAGCGTGATTACTACCTCTGAAATTATCTCTGCAGGGATTACCACTGCTGATATTACCACTACTGTGATTACTACCTCTGATATTACCAATGCAGGGATTACCACTTCTGAGATTACCACTGATGTGATTACTACCACTGAGATTACCACTACTGATATTACCACTACTGTGATTATTATCTCTGAGATTATCACTGCATGGATTACCACTGCTGAAATTACCACTACTGTGATTACCACTACTGTGATCACTACCTCTGAGAGTACCACTGCAGGGATTACCACTGCTGAGATTACCACTGCTGTGATTACTACCACTGAGTTTACCACTGCTGATATTACCACTACTGTGATTACTGCCTCAGAGATTACCAGTGCAGGGATTACCTCTGAGGAGATTACCACCTTTGAAATTATCACTGCAGGGATTACCACTGCTGAGATTTTCACTACTATGATTACTACCGCTGAGATTACCAGTGCAAAGATTACCTCTGCTAAGATTACCACCTTTGAAATTACCACTGCAGCGATTACCACCGCTGAGATTACCGCTACTGTGATTACTATCTCTGAGATTACCACTGCAGGGATTACCACTGCTGAATTACCACTACTGTGATTAGTACTTCTGAGAGTACCACTGCAGGAATTACCACTGCTGAGATTACCACAGCTGTGATTAATACCTCTGACATTACCCCTACAGGGATTACCTCTACTGTGATTACTACCTCTGAGATTACCACTGCTGAATTACCACTACTATGATTACTACCTCTGAGTACCAGTGCAGGGATTACCTCTGAGGAGATTACCACCTTTGAAATTATCACTGCAGGGATTAGCACTGCTGAGATTTTCACTACTATGATTACTACTGCTGAGATTACCAGTGCAAAGATTACCTCTGGTAAGATTACCACCTTTGAAATTACCACTGCAGCGATTACCACCTCTGAGATTACAGCTACTGTGATTACTATCTCTGAGATTACCACTGGTAAGATTACCACCTTTGAAATTACCACTGCAGCGATTACCACCTCTGAGATTACAGCTACTGTGATTACTATCTCTGAGATTACCACTGCAGGGATTACCACTGCTGAATTACCACTACTGTGATTAGTACTTCTGAGAGTACCACTGCAGGAATTACCACTGCTGAGATGACCACAGCTGTGATTATTACCTTTGACATTACCCCTACAGGGATTACCTCTACTGTGATTACTACCTCTGAGATTACCACTGCAGAGAGTACTACTGCTGAATTACCACTAGCGTGATTACTATCTCTGAGATTACCACTGCAGGGATCATCACTGCTGAATTACCACTACTGTGATTACTACCTCTGAGATTACCACTGCATTGATTACCACTGCTGTGATTACCACTGCTGTGATTACTACCTCTGAAATTATCACTGCAGGGATTACCACTGCTGATATTACCACTACTGTGATTACTACCTCTGATATTACCACTGCAGGGATTACCACTTCTGAGATTACCACTGATGTGATTACTACCACTGAGATTACCACTACTGATACTACCACTACTGTGATTACAATCTCTGAGATTACCACTGCATGGATTACCACTGCAGGGATTACCACTGCTGAGATTACCACTGCTGTGATCACTACCTCTGAGAGTACCACTGCAGGGATTACCACTGCTGAGATTACCACTGCTGTGATTACTACCACTGAGTTTACCACTGCTGATATTACCACTACTGTGATTACTGCCTCTGAGATTACCAGTGCAGGGATTACCTTTGATGAGATTACCACCTTTGAAATTATCACTGCAGGGATTACCACTGCTGAGATTTTCACTACTATGCTTACTACCGCTGAGATTACCAGTGCAAAGATTACCTCTGCTAAAATTACCACCTTTGAAATTACCACTGAAGCGATTACCACCGCTGAGATTACCGCTACTGCGATTACTATCTCTGAGATTACCACTGCAGAGATTACTACTGCTGAATTACTACTACTATGATTACTACCTCTGAGTACCACTGCAGGGATTACCACTGCTGAGATTACCACTACTGTGATTACTAACTCTGAGATTAACACTGCAGATATTACCACTACTGTGATTACTACATCTGAGATTACCCCTGAAGGTGTTACCACTGCTGAGGTTACCACTACTGTGATTACTACCTCGGAGTTTACCAGTGCAGGGATTACCTCTGCGGAGATTACCACTGTTGAAATTATCACTGCAGGGATTACTATTGCTGAGATTACCACTACTGAGATTATTACCTCTGAGATTACCACTGCAGGGATTTTCACTGCTGAGATTACCACTGCTGTGATTACTTTCACTGAGATTACCACTACTGATATTACCACTGTGATTACTACCTCTGAGATTAGCACTGCAAGGATGATCACTGCTGAGATTACCACTACTGTGATTACTACCGCTGAGATTACCACTGCAGGGATTACCACTGTTGAGATTACTATTTCTGAGATTAGCTCTACATTGAGTAAAATAGATTTAAGAGTAAGTGTACTGACCCTATACTAACCTACACCTTAAAATGAAACCTTACTTTATAACTACCCACCACCCTATCTTTATGG
The DNA here is from genome assembly GCF_031143425.1 of Pleurodeles waltl. Lineage (NCBI taxonomy): Eukaryota > Metazoa > Chordata > Amphibia > Caudata > Salamandridae > Pleurodeles > Pleurodeles waltl. Next base: position 13,679,480 of record NC_090446.1, read on the forward strand.
CCGTAAAGTGCCCTCCCCTTAACCCAGTGGTTACGATGCACCGGGGGTGCAAATGGGCCCACCAGGACATATTTTGGAGGACTAGGACTCTTCCACTCTGTCCCACGGTGGTCCTGTTGGTCTTTACAATGCATGGGCCTGCCCTGTCCATTAGTCCCACACAGGGCCAGGCATAGACATGACTGTAGCATTCGCAAGTGGCAAGGACACCAAGTGCTTCATTTTCCTGCATCCAGTCTTATGTTAAACCACTCTGTAACCAGGCAAAGACACGCTCTCTTTTTCATAAAATAATATTTTGTACCCTGTAACAAGTCGAGCATTTCAAAAGTTTTATTGAGTATTTCCCTGTTCTTTGTCCGTGTACCCAGGCATGCTCTCAGTGTTAGGTGTACCAGCCCCTTCGATATTTTAGTAGATGCTGCTTTGTTTCACTCTTTGCCTTTTTTTCGGTAGAACACTAAAAATGCGTCCGCAGGTTCTAGACCTGATTCTGCTTCATGAAGGTGTTTGGGAAAAGGCAGCTGCGTTTATTTCTTCACTTCCTGTCTCCCTGCAGGTATAAATTGCCGGGTACGTCACTCACTCACTCTAACTCCCACTCTCCCACTTACTCATCCGCACTCCCACTCAGGGGCGTAGCTTCAGGGGGGGTATTTGGGGAGTTACACCCCCACTAATAAAGGTATATTCTGATCAATTGTTGGAAACAGGTGCTTTCAGTTGGGCATGGCCAGTTGTTTGTCGGGTTTCACCTGGGATTTTTGACAAGGCACACACACTCTCTTTCATCTCTGTTTTGAAAGCCCAAAATGTTTTAATTATTTTACAAAATATTATTTTCCTCTCACCTATTAGTTATACCAATCTACACTGCTCTCTCTTTCCACTGCCTCTAAAGCCACTCTCAGGCGATCTGCTTGTCATATGATGTATTTTAACAATATATGCCAGCCAGGGGCGGCTCCTGTAGGGGCAAAGCTGCAGGGCAGAAACACAACAACAAAAAGGAGTTTAAAAAAAAAGAAACTCTCCTCCATTGCAGCCTTCCTGCTCTTTTGGATCCTGCTCCACTCACAGCAGGCACAGGCTCCCAGCCTGCCCAGCGACCAATCCTGATGCTGCTCTCGCATGAGAGCAGCGTTAGGATTGGCCGGAGTGCCCTGGCTTGGCGCTCCGAGGCAGAGTAGAAACCTCTGCCTGCTCTCTCCGACCCGGCAACACAGTGCCGAGTTGGATAGATCCTAGTGTGCATGTGTGTTTGGCCAGCCCGAGACAGCCAGCCAAACATACATGCGCACCCAGGGGAGTGCTGTGCACTCCCCCTTTCATCTCCCATGGCCCCGCCCCCTGAAAAATAAAACTATAATAAACAGTGTTTATTATCATTTTAATTTATCATTTTGCAGGTCCTGCTGCTGGCGGGGGGATGACACTCCGCCACCGTGGAGGAGCCGCGCCTGATGCCAGCGTAAATATTCAGAAATCTGGACCCTGGTGCAGCTTCACCTACCGTACCATTGCTAGGTATACCCTCTGACTCACTTCCACTCCCTTCACAATCCCAATCACTCACTCCTGCTAATGCACTCACTCGCCTACAATCACTCCTTTGTACTCACTTTCACTTCTTCATACACTCAAACTCAGATTCTCGCTCACTTTCACTCTCGTTGACACTCACACACACACATTTTCACTCAATCACATTCACTTTCAATCACTCACAAGCACACTCGAAAACACATACATACATGAACACAGAAACATTTTTATTACTTACCTTGCTTCTTTTGCATCAGAGCAGGAATCTGATGCTGGATATTGGATCCAGCAAGCCATAATTCCCAACAAGGAGCCAGCCAAGGCAGCACAGGAAGGTTTGAAAAGAAGAAAACCCACATCAATCCCCCTCCCACCTTCCTGATAGGACTGGAAGCACAGCGCTATAGGAAGCTGGGACAGAGCTGGGGATCCTGGCCCTGCTGCTGTGTGTGGCTTCTCATTGGCCTCAGAGATGCACTGACATGCACACTAACAGCCACCTTTTAGCAGTTGTACTGTGCTTCCTGAGGAATGCGCACTATGTCTGCTAAATAAAATGGATTGTGCCTGTGTGAGGGGACTGTAGATGAACTACGGACCTCAGACATCCAATCCAAAAACCCACCTACACAGTATTGTGTTTTAACAGCGCTCTGTAGCTGGATCGTGCCTTTGCCCCCCGCCTCCTCCTGTCATCGGGGGCCTGGTGCACTGTTCTCCGAAAACACAAAAGTTGTGTTTTCATGAATGCTGCTAAATTAACCAATACACAGTGTCTGGACTCGGAGGCAAGGTGCAGAATGTAGGGCCAAACAGAAGACAAGGGAGGTGCACCCTGGAGCTCCTGACAAGAACCTGCGACTGAGTGTTTCTGAACTTTATTCTTGCAACTGATGGATAAACTGAATTGTAGGGGTGTTCACTGAGAACAATAACCATTGCTCTTACACTTTTGTGAGCCATTTGTATAGTTTTAAGAATGCACTTCTGTATACAAGTTGTGTCTCAGTCCAAGTGCACACTGTCCGTATGTGGGCTAATTATCAGTTTGTTGATAGGTTGTGACTCTTAGCAACAAACATTACCTACATCTGAGTTGTAGTTGGTGATTGAGTGCATGTATAGTGAGGGCATCCAAGTGTATATAAACTTTATGTACAAAGCGTTCAAGGTTGTGGTTGCTGTCTGCACCTTAGGGTTGATGTTTATGCATAATTTAGCAGACATACTGCTTATTTGGATTTTATGGAGCCAAAGGGCACTTGCTAGTATAGCTACAGTTTCATAAGTTGTGTGAATACATTTCATCCTCACTGTGGGAAAAACGTCCTGTGATAGCTCTACTGCATGGACTTAACATTTCAGACCAGTGTAACAGTTCTTCTTTGATCCTGGAAGCTCTGTGTGAGTAGAAACGCTGCACTGTGAGCCCTGGAATATATCTAATTCTGCTGTCAAAGCACGTGTTTGTGAGATTAATATAACTTTTGATTTCTCATCCCTCCCCTTCCCAGTGATTCTTGGAATCTGCATGAACGTGAAGGATGGAAAATGAAATGCATACATACATTTATTAAACGATCATCAATGTGAAACTGCATGATGACATGAGGTTATTATCTGTCTGAACAACATATTGTCCTTTAGTGAATTTTTATGGACAGTTTACCGCAAAACCTGCTGTGTTGCCACTATATTTTAAAAATCTCTTGGGGAGAGATTGTCATGCTTAGCACACAACATAAAATTATTAGAATGTTTCAATTGGGCACTTATAGAAACTCTGGATTTTCAGTCAATCTTTGTACTAAAAACTATGCTGTCAAATTCACAATTTTTAGGGTTGAGCGCGAAGCGCTCTGTCCCTGGTGTAATCTCTCTGTGGGCTTTTAACCACACCCATGTCAAGCCCATCAGTTTGGTTGCTTCGTGGGTTTGCCTTTTAAAATTAGCTTGATTTAATTAGTGAAAGGCATGCACACGTCATGCCTCTTCCAGTGTTTAGCCCGCCTTGAGCTCTCTGCCCAATTACTAAAAACATACGAGGCTTCATCTTTTCGGTATGGTTTCTTCACTATTTTTTCTCTTTAGTTCATAGGCAGTAGTAGAACCTTTTGCATGACATCGACCCTGTTACTTAGATATTTGCACTTTTGCCAGTTACATGGATAATTGCACTTTTGCCGATGGGTCTACTGCGAGCGGACTTCTGTTTCCTTTTGTGTGTTTGCTTTGTGCTCATGGCGGCCGTCGGCTCGCTTATGTGACCCTGTTTTACTTTTCAGTTTATGTAGCTAGAAAAGTCTGGTATGGAGTTTACTAAGCTAATAGCTTTAACTTGAGTAAACGCGAGACCCACTGCATTGCAAATGCTTGTTTTAGTATTTGCTATCTATTGTTATTGTCTGTCTGTCTGTCTGTCTGTCTGTCTGTCTATCTATCTATCTATCTATCTATCTATCTATCTATCTATCTATCTATCTATCTATCTATTAGTCTATCTATTAGTCTATCTAGCTATACACACAAAAGGGCATCACATTCCAAGGTTGAAGTGTATCCCACATTATGGTAACATAGGCTGCATATACTAAAATCTAATATTGTGTTCCATTTTCTTGCAAAGGTATCTTTGTGTGTTGATGTTTTGAAGTTGATGTTGTGATACAGATTCATTGCTTTAAAGGGCACCTCAGGAGCCCACGTAGAGAGGGATTGCAAAAAGTAATTTGTCTCCAAATGACTGGGTGGAAACAAAGGATCAGTGGTGTGTTCTTGTGCACAAGTTTCTTCCTGGAGCTGCAGGTTTCAAATCCCTCTCCTCCAGGAACAGGGGTGAATCCTCCAGGACCACCCTACACACCACCATACCAGCTAGTTGGATCCTTCAGAAGTGGCAGAAAACTTGACCAAAATATGATGGTGATATACGCCCTTCCACCGCCCACTCCATAAACCTAGTCCACATCTGAGGTGTGTGGTGAAAGATGCTTTACTCATTTCCAGGGGGATTCACCCCATACAAATGAGACTTTCCTCACTTGGTTTAGCACTGGTTATGGGTGGTAGAGTATTGCCTCACTCAGTTGAGCCCTGGCAATGAGTGGCAGAGGCTTTCCTCACTTGGTTTAGCACTGGTCATGGCTGGTAGAGGGCTGCCTCACTTGGTTGAGCCTTGATAATGAAAGACAGAGACTTTCTTCTCTTGGGTTAGCACTGGTCATGGCAGGTAGAGGGATGCCTCACTTTGATTAGTACTGCTTGTCGCTGGCAGAGACTTTCTTCACTTGGTTGAGCCCTGGTAATAAGTGACAGAGGCTTTCCTCTCGTGGCTCATCACTGGTCATGGCAGGTAGAGGGTTGCCTCACTTGGTTTAGCACTGGTCATGGCTGATAGAGGGTTACTTCACTTTGTTGAGCCCTGGTAACTGTAGGAAAGTAGCCTGTTCCTAGCATGGTTACCCCCACTTTTAGCCTGTTTGTGACTGTGTATAGGTGTGTTTTTACTATGCCACTGGGATCCTGCGAGCCAGGACCACAGTGATCATAGATAAAAACCTATATGTCAGTGTGTTTTGCCTGTCTCACTAGGATCCTGCTGGTCAGGTCCCCAGTGCTCATAATCTATAGCCTAATGTGTATGCCTGTGTAGTGCCTAACTGTGTCACTGAGGCCCTTCTAACCAGAACCTCAGTGCTTATGCTCTCTCTGCTTTTAAATGTGTCACTGTAGGCCAGTGACTTCATTTACCAAATTCAATTGACACACTGGACCCCCCTTCTAAGTCCCTAGTATAAGGTACCTAGGTACCCAGGGCATTGGGGTTCCCCGGAGATCCAAATGGCCTGCAGCATTTCTTTTACCACCCATAGGGAGCTCAGACAAACCCTTACACAGGACTGCCATTGCAGCCTGCGTGAAATAGTGCACACACTATTTCACAGCCATTTTCACTGCACTTAAGTACCTTATAAGTCACCTATATGCCTAACCTTCACTTGCTGAAAGTTAGGTGCAAAGTTACTAAGTGTGAGGGCACCCTTGCACTAGCAAAGGTACCCCCACATAGTTCAGGGACATTTCCGCGGACTTTGTGAGTGTGGGGACGTCATTACACGCATGCACTACATATACATCAATACCTATATGTAGATTCACAATGGTAACTCCGAATATGGCCATGTAACATGTCTAAGATCATGGAATTGTCCCCCCATTCCAAATATAGTATTGGGGAGCCAATTCCATGCATCCTGGGGGCTCTAACATGGACCCCCTTTACTGCCAAACCAATGCTCTGAGGCTTGCACTGCAGCTACAGCTGCTGCCACCTCACAGACAGAGTTCTGCCCTCCTGGGGTCTGGGCATCCTGGTCCCAGGAAGGCACAACAAAGCATTTCCTCTGAGAGCAGGGTGTTACACCCTCTCCCTTTGGAAATAGGTGTTACAGGCTGGGGAGGGGTAGCCTTCCCCAGCCTCTGAAAATGCTTTGAAGGGCACAGATGGTGCCCTCCTTGCATAAACCAGTCTACACCGGTTCAGGGACCCCTTCTCCCCTGCTCTGGTGGGAAACTGGACAAAGGAAAGGGGAGGGACCACTCCCCTATCCATCACCACCCCAGGGGTGGTGCCCAGAGCTCCTCCAGTGTGTCCCAGACTTCAGCCATCTTACTTTGCAAGGTGTGGGGGCACTCTGGAGGGCTCTGAGTGGCCAGTGCCAGCAGGTGACATCAGAGACCCCTCCTGGTAGGCCCATACCTGAAAAGGTAGGCAATCCCCCTGTCAGGGCTATTTAGGGTCTCTCCTGTGGTTTCTCTTCAGATTCTGCTTGCAAGTTTCCTTCAGGAATCCTCTGCAACAACTTCAGACTCTTCTGACCGCGGATCAACCACAACCCGCTCCAAAAAACGCTGTAACTGCAACAAAGTGTCTACAAGAGGCACTTTTCTTCAGCAACCTCAGCTCCATGTCAGTAACTGCAACAGTTTCCATGGTGTGGAGCCCCTGTCTTCATCCTGCACCAGAAGGTCCGAAGAAATCTCCTGTGGAGTGACAGAGTCTCTCTCCTGCTCCAAGCAGCACCTTCCAAGACGACGACCGGTACACTGGGACTCCTCTCACAGCAATGAGCATGCTCCTAAGGACACAGAGGGTGGACATCATCGACATAGACTGTCCTGAGGTCCTGCTGACGCAATTTGGAGGAGATAAGACCTTGGGGGTCATTACAACATTGACGGTATAAGGCGCTTACCGCCATGCAGAAGACCGCCAATACACCGCCGCGGCCGCGGTAGACCGCCACAGCTATTATGACACACATCACGGAATCCGCCGAAATTCAGACACCCACACAAGTCCGCCACACCAAAGGTCAGCGATAAACATGCGGAAACAAATCCTCCACCTCCACGCCAACAGAAACACGCTCATGCTATTACGACCCACGAATCCACGCGGGGGTCATTCAACCGCGGTATTCCATTGGCGGTACACACCGCCGCGCTCAAAATACACACACATCTCCAAAACATTGCCACATTGGACAAATTCAAATACACACACCTGATACACATACACACACCACTCCCACACACCTAACACAATATAAAATACACACCCACATCACCCACAAACCCCTACGACCAGAAATTCTGAGAGAAGGCCAGAGAGAGAGCACAGCTATTGACAACCCCATCACACAGAGGCACACAACACCATCACCCACACAACATCCACGCACAAAACACCACATACCACTACACTCACCACACTCATCACCACATACACCACCCCACACCTCACACACACCACCCCATGTCACGCCAAAGACACCCCCGCTTCTCCGAGGAAGAGCTCAGGGTCATGGTGGAGGAAATCGTCCGGGTAGAGCCACAGCTATTTGGCTCACAGGTACAGCACACACCAATAGCCAGGAAGATGGAGTTATTGTGCAGAATAGTGGACAGGGTGAACGCCGTGGGACAGCACCCAAGAAATAGGGAGGACATCAGGAAGAGGTGGAACGACCTACGGGGGAAGGTGCATTCCACGGTCTCCAGGCACAACATCACAGTGCAGCGGACTGGCGGTGGACCCCCACCTCCTCCCCCACAACTAACAACGTGGGAGGAGCAAGTCTTGACCATCTTGCATCCTGAGGGCCTTGGAGGAGTCAGTGGAGGATGGGACACTGGTAAGTCAACTCTTAACTATCACATCCCCCACCCTACCTGCATGCTATCACACACCCCCACCCTCACACCCTCCCCTATCACTCCAAATCCTCACTAATCTACCCATAACACAAACCACCCATCCCAACACCAAGCCCTGCATGACACAACTAAGCATGGTCACCCCCTCACTAAAGCATGCTCACTGCACATACCCAGAAGACCCCCCCAAACATCATCACACAAGCCCCCACACAGGAATGCTTGCACTGGGGTTCACGCACACCCACCCATTGCACACCATGAAACACACACATGCAATAATCATGTTCTTATACCCCTGCAGGAACCCGAAGGACCGTCACCACACCAGAGGGTCCAGACAACACCACTCCACCCCCAGAAGAGGCCCACAGTGACGACAGCAGCTCTGCCCTACTGGATCTTGATGACCAGCCCGGACCATCGTGGGCCTCAGGACAGTCGGTTCCCCTTGCCCAGCCACAGCCCAACACCGAGCTTCCACCCTCTGGTAACACCAGCACAGCACCCACCCAGCGGGCCCAAACCTCCCTACCCAGGACAGGTCAATCAGTGGTGTGTCCACCACTACAGGGCACCCAGGCTAACCCACCACCCCAACAACAACAGGGACCTGGGGGCAGTGGTAGTGGGCACACGGTCCAGGGGACAGGGGCCCAGGAACAGCGGGGAACTGGGAGGGCTGCTGTGCGACAGAGGGAGGACAGGCCAAGGGAACCAACTCTCCACGAGGCCCTCTCCTCCATCATGGGAGCATACCACCACTCCCAGGAGACGATGGCGACGGTCCTGGACAAGTTGCAGGAGACCCTGCGTCTGCAGGAGGAGCAGTATTTGGGGTTCAGGGAGGAGCTCAGGACCACCCGCCCTGGACACCATCATAGGGGTGCTGACGGACATTCAAAAGACCTTGAGGGACACCGTGGCACTCCAAGGGGCCCCTGACACTAGCCACGACGATGAACTGCCCACCACCTCCGCTGGCGCTAGTGGACAGGACGCCCCGCCACAGGACCACCACACCAGCACCCCACCCCCTGCAGACGGACAACCACCACGCAAGCGGTCCCTGAGATCCAGGAATAGGACAGAGCAAGATGGCAAGACCCCGCCAGGAAATAAGACCACCCTGATTGTCCTCCCACTGTCCCACTTTGTTACCCTGTCCATATTCGAACTGCCCCAGCTCCACTTCCGATGCCCAGATGGGCAGTGCACCTGTGAGACTAATAGACTGGACTCTGCCATGGACATTCCTCCACCATCCCCCATCACCATTTCACAACCCCACTTCATTTTTTGAGCACTTAAATAAACACCCTTGAAACACAAAAAAATCTGGAGTCAGTCTATGATTTGGTACTTTGTATTATCAATTACAGTGTCATAATGGGTTACCCATTGTAAGGCTAACATACCTATGTCACACATCACAAGCCCTTGAAGGATGCAAGCAGTTGACACGTAGGTTACCACACTTGTGAAACTGAAATGGAAGGGTACAACTCAATTAACAAATAGTGATTGAAATGGAGGAACAGGATAGAGGTAGACGTGTGAAAGTTAATGTAATGTTAAACCAGAAAATTTTCTCACCTGTGTGTCACTGGAAATATTGCTGTATGACTGACTCCCTGTTGTCGTTTTCTTCTTCCTCAGCTTCATCCTCATCACTGTCCACAGGCTCCACAGCTGCTACAACACCGTCATCTGGATCATCCTCCTGCTGAAAAGGCACCTGGTGTCGCAATGCCAAATTATGGAGCATGGAGCAGGCGACGATGATGTCGCACACCTTCTTCAGTGAGTAGAATAGGGATCCACCAGTCATATGGAGGCACCTGAACCTGGCCTTAAGGAGGCCGAAGGTGAGTTCGATAACCCTCCTAGTCCGCCCATGGGCATCATTGTACCGTTCCTCTGCCCTGGTCCTGGGATTCCTCACTGGGGTCAATAGCCAGGAAAGGTTGGGGTAACCAGAGTCCCCCAATAGCCATACACAGTGCCTCTGGAGTTGACCCATCATATCAGGGATGCTGCTATTGCGCAGGATGTAGGCGTCATGCACAGAGCCAGGGAACATAGCATTTACCTGCCAAACAGACCATCTGGACATTCATCAAATGATAACTCTTCCTGTTCCTGTACACCTGTTCACCCCTGCGGGGGGGACCAGAGCTACATGGGTCCCATCAATGGCACCTATGACGTTGGGGATATGTCCAAGGGCATAGAAGTCACCTTTCACTGTAGGTAAATCCTCCACCTGACAGAAAATGATGTATCTCCTTATGTGTTTCAGCAGGGCAGACAACACTCTGGACAAGACGTTGGAAAACATATGCTGGGACATCCCTGATGCCATGGCCACTGTTGTCTGAAAAGATCCACTTGCAAGGAAATGGAGCACTGACAGCACCTGCACGTCAGGGGGGATTCCAGTCGGATGGCGGATCGGTGACATCAGGTCTGGCTCCAACTGGGTACATAGTTCCTGGATTGTGGCACGGTCAAACTGGTAGGTGACGATGACATGTCTTTCTTCCATTGTCAACAGGTCCACCAGCGGTCGGTACACCGGAGGATTCCGCCATCTTCTCATATGTCCCAGCTGACGGTGCCTACGAAGGACAACAGTGAAGAACCAGTCACTATTCCTCCAGGTATATACCCACAGTTACACACAAGACTACACCAGACACAAAACCCTTCCTGTATGTGTGTTGAGTGTAGGCCTAGCTATGTGTGACGCAGTAGTAAATGAAGCCATGTGGGCCCCTGAAATGGCAGCTGCCTGACCTCTAAACTGGGACAATGGGATTGTGGGGTAACTGCGTTGGCGTTGCACACCGTCGCGGTAGGCGGTCGTCGACCGCGGCGCAATGCTGCATTGCTTAACATTGGACCCTATGGGTCCCAGGAGCCAATGAACAGGTGCGCCGGCGGTGATGATGCGCACCGCCGCGGACATCACCGCCACGGACGTCACCGCCATTTTCTATCTGTTCAATCACTAGATACCTGACCTTCGACAGGAGAGGACCTACACTGCTAGTGCTGCTGTGACCTCGGTCTGGAAGCGACGATGGCTGCTGCGTCTGGGGAAAGGGCCCCTGCCTTCACTGCACAGGAGTTGGAGAAACTTGTGGATGAGGTCCTCCCCCAGTACACGCTACTCTACGGGCCTCTAGACCAACAGGTTAGTAAACAGGGAGCACGTTGTATGGGCTAGGCCTGGGTGGAGAGGGCTGGGTGGAAGAGGGAAGGGGGCAGAGTTCTAAGGACAGTAATGCATGGGAATGAATGGGCCCACATGGCCAGAGTAGGGAGGGGGCCACTCACAACGACGGTGCAGTTGGTAATGACTGTACCTCTTCCCTTGTGCATGTCATGTAGGTCAGCGCCCACCAGAAGAGGGACATTTGGCGTGCCATCGCCAAGGAGGTCTGGACCCTGGGGGCCCATCAGAGACTGGGCACCCACTGCCGGAAGAGATGGGAGGACATTCGCTGCTGCAGCAAGAAGACAGCGGAGGCTCAGCTGGGGATGGCCTCCCAACGTGGGAGGGGTGCCTGTCGCACCATGACCCCCCTGATGTTCCGGATCCTGGCGGTGGCCTACCCAGAGTTGGATGGGCGCTTGAGGACATCACAGCAGACACAAGGGGGTGAGTACAACCTCATTCTGCGGACTTTGCGTGCAGTGGAGGTGTCTGGGTGGGGGAGGTGGGCTGTGGGTGTCCCTAGGCCAGGGCGAATTCGGTAGGCAAGGCCCCTCCGTAATGTAGGCCATGTGGCACTCAACCCCACCTCAGCAGAGTGCCAAGTTGAGGTATAGTTGCCCCTGTGGCATCCATGTGCGCAGATGTCCAACATTTCCATGTAGGCCATATCCCAGAAATTGCATGTGCAGAGGGCAGGAGCACGGCGTTATGCAGGGGGCTCCTGCATCTGTCTTGTCCGCCAACAGTAGCGGAATGCCATGCACTAAAACTCTCTTTCGTCTGTCTCCCCCCTTTTCCTGCTCTCCCTGTCCTTTTGAACATCAGCATCATCAGGCGGAGGTACAGTGGCACCGGAGCACGAGGGAGCTGCATCCCACATGGCCATGGAGGGCCACACCACAGACTCTGAATAAACCAGTGGGACGGAGGGCGAGGAGAGCTTCACGTCGGCCACCGGATCACCAACCAGCGACACCGACTCGTCCGCCGATGGGATCTCCCCTGTGGTGGCAGCACCATCTGTGCGCCCCACTTCTACAGGTACAGCCGCCACCTCCCCTACCAGCACCGCCCTCCCAGCAGCCCCTCAGCGTTCGCCCCGTGCCCGCTCACCCAGGAGGGTGGGCATCACCTTAGCCCCAGACACCTCAGGCCCTGCCCCAGTCACCCCTGCTGCCCTCAGTGAGGAGGCCATTGATCTCCTCAGGTCACTCACTGTTGGGCAATCTACCATTGTGAATGCCATCCAGGGTGTAGAACGAGAGTTGCAACATGGTAATGCATTTCTGGAGGGCATTCACTCTGGTCAGGCTGTCCTTCAGCGAACCCTGCAATCTCTGGCCTCAGCACTGATGGCAGCCATTGTCCCTGTGTCCAGCCTCCCCCCTCCAACATCCTCCACCCAGACCCAATCCCCTGTACCCCAGCCCATCCCAAGCACACATACAGACCAGCATGCACACAAGTCAACACACACAAGTAGCTCAAGCAAACATAGGCACCACACACACCACAGGCACTCACGCAAGCCTCACCCACATACAGACACAGCAACATCCACTGTCTCCACTGTGTCCCCCTCCTCCTCTTCTCCCTCCTCCCTCCCAGTCTCGTCTACACACACACCTGCATGCACCACATCTACAGGCACTAGGACCAGGACACCCAGCACCACAAGCCGCTCACCTGCACGCACCACCTACACTCCCATTTACAGGTCCCCTTTGTCCTCTCCCAGTGTGTCTGTGATGCCCCCTCCCAAAGTACACAAACGCCGGCAATCACTCACCCAACATCCATCCACCTCACGACAGCCTCCAGTACCTGCACCTGCACCCAAAACACCTAAAGTGACACCTCCTACAACCACCTCCTCTTCCTCCACTCCCAGACCCCCTCCAGCTACCCATCCCAGTGTCCGTCAGAAACTGTCCCTATGTCAAATTGACCTTTTTGCCCCCACCCCCCTCCAATTCATCAGTCCCGTCGTAGCGCCTCAGCCAAAAAGCCTCCAATACCAGTGTTGCCTGTTCAAGGTTTGTGGAGTGCACCGGCCACCAGGGAAGGCAGTAGGACCTGGAGCCAAGGCACTGGCAGCCCACCCCCTGTAAAGGCTCCAAAATTGGAGAGTGGACGACGGGACCGTGTTAAGACTCCTGGTGGGACAACAAGTGACATGGATTCGAAGGGGATTGGTGAGTCAGCTGTAACTCCAACAAAGGTGGGGAAGGTCCAGAGGAAGTCTGCCCAGCCTGTTGTGAGTGTCAGGGCGGAGAAGTACGCCATCATTTCCGGCGGTCCAGACAAAACCGCCAGCACCGTCGTCACTGGTCCAGAGACCACCGCCGGAGTCACAGCCCAGGAGGGCCCAAGTATCGTCACTGGTCAGGAGACCACCGCCAGAGTCACAGCCCAGGAGGGCCCAAGTATCGTCACTGGTCCAGAAACCACCGCCGGAGTCACAGCCCAGGAGGGCCCAAGTATCGTCACTGGTCAGGAGACCACCGCCGGAGTCACAGCCCAGGAGGGCCCAAGTATCGTCACTGGTCAGAAGACCACCGCCGGAGTCACAGCCCAGGAGGGCCCAAGTATCGTCACTGGTCAGGAGACCACCGCCGGAGTCACAGCCCAGGAGGGCCCAAGTATCGTCACTGGTCAGGAGACCACCACCGGAGTCACAGCCCAGGAGGGCCCAAGTATCGTCACTGGTCAGGAGACCACCACCAGAGTCACAGCCCAGGAGGGCCCAAGTATCGTCACTGGTCCAGAAACCACCGCCGGAGTCACAGCCCAGGAGGGCCCAAGTATTGTCACTGGTCAGGAGACCACCGCCAGAGTCACAGCCCAGGAGGGCCCAAGTATCGTCACTGGTCAGGAGACCACCGCCAGAGTCACAGCCCAGGAGGGCCCAAGTATCGTCACTGGTCAGGAGACCACCACCGGAGTCAGTGCCCAGGAGGGGCCCGGATGCCACAGCCCCGCTGGGCAATGATGGAACGTCATGCCACCCACCAATGCCCATTGTAGAGAACGTCATGCCACACACCAATGCCCAGTGTAGAGATCGTCATGCCACACACCAATGTCCGTATCAGAACCGCCATGGCTAAGCACCGCTGAACAGTCCATAGACCGCCATGGCTAAGCACCGCTGAACAGTCCATAGACCGCCATGGCTAAGCACCGCTGAACAGGGCAAAGACCGCCATGTCAAAGCACCGCTGAACAGGGCAAAGACCGCCATGTCAAAGCACCGCTGAACAGGGCAAAGACCGCCAAGTCAAAGCACCGCTGAACAGGGCAAAGATCGCCATGGCTAAGCACCGCTGAACAGTCCATAGATCGGCATGGCTAAGCACCGCTGAACAGTCCATAGATCGGAATGGCTGAGCACCGCTGAACAGTCCAGAACCGCCATGGCAAAGCACCGCTGAACAGGGCAAAGACCGCCATGTCAAAGCACCGTTGAACAGGGCAAAGACCGCCATGTCAAAGCACCGCTGAACAGGGCAAAGACCGCCATGGCTAAGCACTGCTGAACAGTCCATAGATCGGCATGGCTAAGCACCGCTGAACAGTCCATAGATCGGCATGGCTAAGCACCGCTGAACAGTCCATAGATCGGCATGGCTAAGCACCGCTGAACAGTCCAGAACCGCCATGGCAAAGCACAGCTGAACAGTTCATAGACCGGCATGGTGAAGACCGCTGAACAGGGCAAGCACCGTGTAGGAATGAAGAGGACGCAACATCAGGCATCCTTCTCCCATGTGCAGCTGGGACAGTGACAGGACATGAACTTTCACGGGGAGACTCATCCAGTCTGGGCACCAGTCCCACCCAGTACCAGTAGAGAACTGCATCTACTTGAGAGACGGTGGCTTTGCACTCCCCAGGATGGCACAGTGGGCAACCCACCCACTGTAGAGACTTGAGAGACTGTGGCTTTGCACTCCCCAGGATGGCACAGTGGGCAAGCCACCCACTGTAGAGACTTGAGAGACTGTGGCTTTGCACTCCCCAGGATGGCACAGTGGGCAAGCCACCCACTGTAGAGACTTGTGAGACTGTGGCTTTGCACTCCCCAGGATGGCACAGTGGGCAAGCCACCCACTGTAGAGACTTGAGAGACTGTGGCTTTGCACTCCCCAGGATGGCACAGTGGGCAACCCACCCACTGTAGAGCCTTGATAGACTGTGGCTTTGCACTCCCCAGGATGTCACAGTGGGCAAGCCACCCACTGTAGAGACTTGTGAGACTGTGGCTTTGCACTCCCCAGGATGGCACAGTGGGCAAGCCACCCACTGTAGAGACTTGAGAGACTGTGGCTTTGCACTCCCCAGGATACATCAATGGGCATGGAGCCCCGTCGTGGATCTGGCTTCGCATTCATCTGGCTGAGGTGCCCCCCCTTCCGTTCCCCCTGAGGTGCCTGTAGTGTTTCTATCTGATGCCCCGGCAGTGTTCTCTCCGATTTTGGTCAGGCATAGTTTGTGGGCCTCGCCCATGCATTTTTGGACTGTTGGTGCACGGACATTGTTGTGTACATATCTGCACTACTTCTCGGATTGTATATGTAAATATGAGTGATTTTGAGATATATATATATGTATATTTTTGTATGACATGTATATTGGCATATTACAATGTTTGCCCGAATTTCGCTTTGTCTTTTCATTCTTCCGGGGGGATTGTGGGTTGCTACTGTGATTTTTGTTAATGCATTGGTGTGTATGTTGTAATATGCGAGGGTGGGTGTCCCCCTAACTTTTGCCTCCCCTCTCCCACGTGTCGTAGGTGCAGTACTCACCGGTGTCTTCAGCGCCTACGTAGCTGTTGGTCGTAGAGGAGCAGAAAGACAAGGGCAGGTAGGATTTGTAATTCGGGCTCCATGGTGTCCTCCTTCCTCGTGGAGTATGTTGAGGTGAGCGTTTTCCCATAGCAAAAGCTGTTTCCGCTGTGTTTTTATCCACGGTGAATCTGCCCCGGAAAAGGTGGCGGATTGGCGGGTTGTAATAGTGTGGGCGGTACATTGTCTCCCGCCTGTCTGTTGGCGGTAACCGCCGCGCTGCTTGTCTGTACCGCCATGGCAGGCGGTGTGTTAAAGTGGCTGTCTTTGTTGCCGGTTACCGCCAGGGTCATAATTCCCTTTTTTTGTCCGCCGGCCTGTTTGCTGTATTTCCGCAGCTTTAACACCTTCCGCCAGGGTTGTGATGACCACCCTTGTCTTTCCAGAGAGCGATGGTACCCCTGTGTACTGTGTCTTCTTCGCCTCCTGAGGCCTTTCTGCACTCTTTGTAAAATTCCTTTGTGCACAGCCTGGCCCAGGTCCCCAGCTTAACTCGCTAAGTTGTTCTCCAGCGGCGTGGGACCTTCTTTTGTTGTGCTGCATCAACCGTGTTTTGCACCTCCTTTGAACCCGGGTCCTGTGGCTTCTGGGGGTGCTGGCTGGCATCCTGAGGGCTCTCTAAAGTGCTGAGAGTCCCTCTTCCTCCTCACACAGAGTTGAGGCCCCCAGGTCCCTCCTGGGTCCATCCAGCACCATTATGACACAAAACAAACTTTTGTCATAGCCAAGGCTTGTTGGTGCCTTCCAACACGAAATCTCATCTACAACGATCTTCACGCCGTGGGACATCTTTTGCATCATGCAGGAACCAGCTGGCATCTTCCTAGGGTGCATTTCTGCAGTCTTGGGCTAACTGGGGACTCTTCTTTTGCACCCTCTTCTGGGTTGGCAGGGGCTCCTGTCCTTCCTGGAACATCTTTCGACTTCTGGACTTGGTCCCCTTCCTTTGCAGGTCTTCAAGCCCAATAATCCAGCAGTTGTTCTTTGCAGACTTGGTTGGCTGCTGCAAAATCCCCAAAACGAGGTGTAGGGTGTCCTAAGGAAACTTGCAGTACTTTACTCCTGCTTTTCTGGGGTGGGGTAATTTACTTACCTTTACTGTATTCTTACTCTCCCAGCGATTCTTCACACACTACATTTGTCTAGGGGGGAATTCGTGATTCACATTCCTCTTTTTTAGTATATGGTTTGTGTTGCCCCTAGACCTATTTTCTCCCATTGCAATCTATAGCATTTCCTATTGCTTGCATTGTTCTGTGACTATTTACTTGTCTAATTTTGGTGCGTAGTGTATATATTGTGTATAATACTTACCTCCAGAAGGAGTATTATCTCTAAGATATTTTTGGTACTGTGTCACCCAAATAAATACCTTTATTTTTGTTAACACTGAGTATTGTCATTACTTGTGTATAAGTACTGTGTAACTATAAGTGGTATTGCATGAGCTTTGCATGTCTCCTAATTCAGCCTAAGCTGCTCTGCTATAGCTACCTCTATCAGCCTAAGCTGCTAGGACACTACTAATCTACTAATAAGGGATAACTGGACCTGGTATAAGATGTAAGTACCCAAGGTACCCACTACAAACCAGGCCAGCCTTCTACAGTAATGAGCAACAGAGGCTTTCGTCAATTGGCTTAGCACGTGGTCATGGCTGGTCGAGTATTGCCTCACTTGGCTAAGCCCTAGTAATGAGTGACAGAGGCTTTCCTCACTTGGTTTAGCACAGGTCATGGCTGGTAGAGGTGTGCTTCCCTTGGTTGAGCACTGGTCATGACTGTTAGAGGGTTGCTTCACTTGTTTGAGCCTTGGAAATGAGTGATAGAGGCTTGCCTCACTTGGGTTAGGACTGGTCATGGCAGGGACAGGGTTGCCTCGCTTGGTTTCGCACTGGTCATGGCTGGTACAGGGCTACCTCATTTGGTTTAGCACTGGTCATGGCTGGTAGAGGGTTGCTTCACTTGGTTGAGCCCTGGTAATGAGTGACAGAGGCTTTCCTCACTTGGTATGGTACTGGTCATGGCTGGTAGAGGGTTGCCTCACTTTGTTTAGCACCGCTCATGGCTGGTAGAGGGTTGCTTCACTTGGTTGAACACTGGTAAATGAGTAACAGAGGCTTGCCTCACTTGGCTTAGCACTGGTCATGGCTGGTAGAGGGTTATCTCACTTGGATGAGCCCTGGTAATGGGTGACAGAGGCTTTCCTCACTAGGTTGAGCCGTAGTAATGAGTGACAGAGGTATTGCTCACTTGGTTTAGCACTTTTCATGGCTGGTAGAGGGTTGCCTCACATGGTTTAGCACTGGTCATGGCTGGTAGAGGGTTGCCTCACTTTGTTTAGCACTGGTCATGGCTGGTAGAGGCTGCTTCACTTGGTTGAGCTCTGGTAATGAGTGACAGAGGCTTGTCTCACTAGGTTGAGCCCTAGTAATGAGTGACAGAGGCTTTCCTCACTTGGTTTAGCACTGGTCATGGCTGGTAGAGTGATGCTTCACTTGGCTGAGCCCTGGTAATGATGGACAGAGGCATGTTTCAATTGGTTGAGCACTGGTCATGACTGGTAGAGGGTTGCTTCACTTGGTTGAGCCCTGGTAATGAATGACAGAGACATGTTTCACTTGGTTTAGCACCGTTCATGGCTGGTAGAGGGTTGCCTCACTTGGTTTAGCACCGGTCATGGCTGGTAGAGGGTTGCCTCACTTGGTTTAGCACTGGTCATGGCTGGTAAGCCTTGCTTCACTTGGTTGAGCCCTGGTAATGATGGGCAGAGGCATGCCTCACTTGGTTTAGCACTGGACATGGCTGGTACATGCTTGCTTCACTTGGTTGAGACCTGGTAATGGTGGACAGAGGCTTGTTTCACTTGGTTTACCACTGGTCATGGCTGGTAGAGGGTTGCCTCATCTGGCTGAGCCCTGGTAATGAGTGCAGAGGCTTGTCTCACTAGGTTGAGCCCTAGGAATGAGTGACAGAGGCTTGTTTCACTTGGTTTAGCACTGCTCATGGCTGGTAGAGGGTTGCCTCGCTTGATTTAGCACTAGTCATGGCTGGTAGAGGGTTGCCTCAGCTGGTTGAGCCCTGGTAATGAGTGACAGAGGTTTGTCTCACTAGGTTGAGCCCTAGTAATGAGTGACAGAGCCTTGTTTCACTTGGGTTAGCACTGGTCATGGCTGGTAGAGGGTTGCCTCACTTGGGTTAGCACTTTTAGTGGCTGGTAGAGGGTTGCCTCACTTGGTTTAGCACCGGTCATGGCTGGTAGAAGGTTGTCTCACTTGGTTTAGCACCGGTCATGGCTGGTAGAGGGTTGCCTCACTTGGTTTAGCACCGGTCATTACTGGTAAAGGGGTGCTTCACTTGGTTTAGAACCGGTCATGGCTGGTAGAGGGTTGCCTCACTTAGTTTAGCACCGGTCATGGCTGGTAGAGGGTTGCCTCACTTGATTTAACGCAAGTCATGGCTGGTAGAGGGTTTCCTCATTTGGTTTAGCACTGGTCATGGCTGATAAAGCGTTGCTTCCCTTGGTTGAGCACTGGTCATGACTTGTAGAGGGTTGCTTCACTTGGTTGAGCCTTGGTAATGAGTGACAGAGGCTTGCCTCACTTTGGTTAGGACTGGTCATGGCTGGTAGAGGGTTGCCTCACTTGGGATAGGACTGATCGTGGCTGGTAGAGGGTTGCCTCTCTTGGTTTAGCACTGGTCATGGCTGGTAGAGGGTTGCCTCACCTCGTTGAGCCCTTGTAATGAGTGACAGAGGCTTGTCTCACTAGGTTGAGCCCTAGTGATGAGTGACAGAGGATTGTTTCACTTGGTTTAGCACTGGTCTTGGCTGGTAGAGGGTTGCCTCACTTGGTTTAGCACCGGTCATTACTGGTAAAGGGGTGCTTCACTTGGTTTAGCACCGGTCATGGCTGGTAGAGGGTTGCCTCACTTAGTTTAGCACCGGTCATGGCTGGTAGAGGGTTGCCTCACTTGATTTAACGCCAGTCATGGCTGGTAGAGGGTTTCCTCATTTGGTTTAGCACTGGTCATGGCTGATAAAGCGTTGCTTCCCTTGGTTGAGCACTGGTCATGACTTGTAGAGGGTTGCTTCACTTGGTTGAGCCTTGGTAATGAGTGACAGAGGCTTGCCTCACTTTGGTTAGGACTGGTCATGGCTGGTAGAGGGTTGCCTCACTTAAGTTAGGACTGATCGTGGCTGGTAGAGGGTTGCCTCTCTTGGTTTAGCACTGGTCATGGCTGGTAGAGGGTTGCCTCACCTCGTTGAGCCCTTGTAATGAGTGACAGAGGCTTGTCTCACTAGGTTGAGCCCTAGTGATGAGTGACAGAGGATTGTTTCACTTGGTTTAGCACTGGTCTTGGCTGGTAGAGGATTACCTCACTTGGTTTAGCACCGGCCATTACTGGTAGAGGGTTGCCTCACTTGGTTTAGCACCGGTCATGGCTGGTAGAGGGTTGCCTCACCAGGTTGAGCCCTGGTAATGAGTGAAAGAGGCTTGTCTCACTAGGTTGAACCCTAGTAATGAGTGATAGAGGCTTGTTTCACTTGGTTTATCACTGTTCATGGCTGGTAGAGGCTTGCCTCATTTGGTTTAGCACTGGTCAGGGCTGGTAGAGGGTTGCCTCAGCTGGGTGAGCCCTGGCAATGAGTGACAGAGGCTTGTCTCATTAGGTTGAGCCCTAGTAATGAGTGACTGAGGCTTGTTTCACCTGGATAAGCACTGGTCATGGCTGGTAAAGGGGTGCTTCACTTGGTTTCGCACCGGTCATGGCAGGTAGAGGGTTGTCTCACTTGGTTTAGCACTGGTCATGGATGGTAGAGGGTTGCCTCACTTGGTTAACACCGGTCATGGCTGGTAGAGGGTTGCCTCACTTGGTTTAGCACCGGTCATGGCAGGTAGAGCATTGCCTCACTTGGTTTAGCACCAGTCATGACTGGTAGAGGGTTGCCTCACTTGGTTTAGCACTGGTCATGGCTGGTAAAGGGGTGCTTCTCTTGGTTGAGCACTGGTCATAACTTGTAGAGGGTTACTTTACTTGGCTGAGCCTTGTTAATGAGTGACAGAGGCTTGCCTCACTTGGGTTAGGACTGGTTGTGGCTGGTAGAGGGATGCCTCACTTGGGTCAGGACTGGTTGTGGCTGGTAGAGGGATGCCTCACTTGGGTCAGGACTGGTCGTGGCTGGTAGAGGGATGCCTCACTTGGGTCAGGACTGGTCGTGGCTGGTAGAGGGTTGCCTCACTTGGTCTAGCACTGGTCATGCCTGGTAAAGGGGTGTTTCACTTGGTTAAACCCTGGTATTCATGGACCTTCCATAACTGGCGTTAGGTACTGTCACCTGCCGCTGCGAGCGATAGCCATCAGCTTGTTTTTTAAGTTCGGTCCTTGAGGTTTATCTGCCACCATGAGGAGTAATTTATATGAAAAAATCTAGTAGAAGACACAGGAGAAAACCAGTGAGCACTCTTGTCTACAACAGACCCGAGAGTGTCCAAATAATGAAGGATGAATATTTAGCATTACGCTGCCTTTAGATATGTAATTGCGGGTAATTGAAAAACACATTTTGATATGGATTCATTTTTCTAATATTTTTTCATGGCTCCAAAGGTGGAGATTTCCTTAACTATTTATACTCAAATTCTACGTCCCATGCACCTTGCAGGTGAATTAGCAGGAACCTGTTCTCCCAGGAAGACCTGCTTATTTGGTCCCCAGATACAGCTTTTGTTAAGGGATATGTATTGTGCTGAGACAATGAGTGCAAATATTTGGACTGGCATTACAGAGTGCCCCAGAGGGGGCTGGAGGGAGGAAGATTCAATTGCCAACCAGCTCACATTGTTTCAGGGAACCTCTGAAGTAAAGTGACTCACTACACCATTGTATTTATTTGCATATAAATACAATGTCCTTTCTGAGCCAGCTATCTTCTCAAGACAGGACAGCCATGCTGAAGATTCTTGCCCTCCTGGCCTTGTTGCCTCTCTCCTGGGCCTGGCCCATCAAGCTAGGTAAGTGTGTAGCATATGCGTAGCACCAAGCACCATTACTGCTAATTTATGGCTAGTATCAACACCAACACGTATATTCTGGAGGTAACCTTGTTAACAATGAACGTAAATAACATTATTGATGACACATAAAAAATTAAGATTAACTCTGTTGATGTGTATGTGGAATAAAGTGCTCCCTGCTATACATTATAAATATACTGCAAGTCACCATGGAGTTCCCTAACCATATCAATAGATGAAGCCAAAGGTTGGGTTACTTTATATGTGATGATGGGAAGACCAAGGTGACTTGCAACATTATTTTAATTTATGGATAGGGTATTTTGTTCCTTCTCTGAAAGAGTCAAACCAACATCCTTCAACAAACTGCTTAAGTCCTTGGTAACTTGCTTTTCATATAAAAGAGATAGTATGGTTGCAGACATGAAGAATAAAAGCAGAATCTGTACTGCTATATAAAACACCCCAAAAAGCAGTTATTCATTTGTGGCAAAAAATATATTAGAACTAGTTTTGTATAAGTCTGATTACTAAAAAATGTGTAGATTAAAAACATCCAGAGAGATTATGGGTTTCCTGTAGTGACCTATAGCATGCATCTTTTACGCTGATCACATTTCATTTTAGAAAAACAGGTGAGAAGAATGAAAAGCCAGTTCTTGTATTCATTTTTAGGGTTGAGCCTGCGAGTGCACGCGCTAGCACATGCGTCTCGCTTGCAAGACTTTGTACTGTCCAGTAAAGGGCTTAGAGTCCACCTGTCGCCCACCATTTGTTGCTTTGCGTGGCATTGTTCTTTACAGCCTCATCATTCTTCAACGTACGGCTGGCATCATTTCAGTTTTTCTGTGTGAAGCAGGGATCAAGCACTAATTGATTCAACTAAATTAGTGCCTATCGTTGCTTCCGACGTGATCAAGGCACTATTTTGTCCTTTTTAATTTCTAGTGCCCCGCAAACAGAAGGCTTGTGACTGGCAAAATCATGCCCAGCAGGACAAACAAAATTGCAAAGTTTTATTTTTTAAAGTTAACTTTCTTTTATTTTGCCAAATCGTCTTTTCTCACTTTCCACTCATGCTTTCATTTGTTTTTGCTCATGGGCGCTCTTCTCAAAAGATGACAATTAACTTGTTTGAAATATTGCAAAGCGACAGTGTTTCTTTATTATGTGTAGTCTCTGAAATGATGCTTTAACACATAATCATGCGGTACATCCCAATGCACCCCACTTAAATCCGCCCTACTACTATCCACACCAATCCAACCCACTTCACCCCACCCCAATCCAGTCCACACCACCCCACTTCAATCCTCCGAACCCACCCCAATACAATCTGCCCCAATCCAGTTCACCCCCTCTAATCAAAAACAATTTGCACCACTCCAAAGCAATCTGCCTCACTCCAATCCAAACAATATGCCTCACTCCAGTCCACAACAATGTGCCCGACTCCAATCAAAAACAATCTGCCCCACTCCAGTCTGCCCCAAACCAAAACAAACCTGCCCCACTCCTATCTGCTCCAATCCAAAGCAATCTGCCCCACTCCAGTCCGCTGCACAGCACTCCAGACCGATGTGCCTCACTCCAACATGCCCCACTGCAATAAAAAAAAATCTCCCCACTCTAATCTGCCCCAATCCCATCTTCTCCAGTTCAATCCAAAACAATCTGACCCATTCAAATCCACCCCACTCCAATCCAAAACAATCTGCCCCACTCCAATGTGCCACACTCCTGTCTGCCCCAGTCCAATCAAAAACAGTGCGCTCCAATCCAATCTGCCCCACTCCAATCCAAAACAATATGTCCCACTCCAATCCAATTCACCTCACTCCAATCCAATCCACCATACTCCATCCCAATTCACCCCACTCCAATCCACCACAATCCCATCCAGTCAACCGCAAACCAATCCAATCCATCCCACTCCAATCCATCCTAATAAAATCTGCCCCACTCCAATTCAAAACAATCTGACCCACTAAAATCCGCCCCACTCCAATCTACCCCCATCCAATCTAAAACAATCTTTCCCACTCCAATTCAAAACAATTCGCCACACTCCAATATGCCGCACTCCAATCCAAAACAATCTGCCCCACTTCAATCCAAAACAATGTGCTCCACTCCAATCCATTTCATCCGGCCTCACTCCAATCTGCCCAACTCCAATCTGTCCCTCATTAATAAAAAACAACCTGCCCACTACAATGCCAAACAACCCCCTCCCATCTAAAGCAATTTGCCCCACTCCAATCCAATCCACCTCGTCTCACACCAATCCATCCCATTCCATCCCAATTCACCCCACTACAATCTAGTCTATCCACACCTTTCCAATCCAATCCACCCCACACCAATCAATTCCATCCCAATCCAGCCCAGTCCAATCTACCCCACTCCAATCCAATACATCTCACCCCAATTCACCACACCCCAGTCCACTTCACCCCAACCCACTCCAGCCCAATCCACCCGCTGCAGTCCAATCTAACCTACTCCAATCCAACCCACGCCACCCCACTCCAACCAACCCCACTCCAATCACCCTATCCACTCCAGTCATCCCACCCCTGTCCAATCCAACCCTCCCTACTCCAATCCAATCCAATCCAATCCAATCCACCCCACTCCAGTCAAGTCCACCACTACCCAATCTACCTTACTCCAATACAGTTCACCCCACTCAGTACAATCCACTTTAATCAACCTCACTCAGTCCAATCTAGTCCCCATTAATTCACCCTACTCCAGTCAAATCCAACCCACTCCAAACCACCTTAATCTATACTACTTCAATCCAGTACACCCCTTCCAATCAACCCACCCCACTCCAATCCAATCCAATCCAATCCACCTCACTCCAATCTAATCCACCCCACTCCAGTCCACCCCACCCTACCCCAATCCAGTCCACCCACCCATATTGAAACCACCCCAATCTAATCCATCACACTCAATCCAATCCACCCCACTCCACTCCACTCCAATACACCCCACTCCAGTCCACCTCACCCCACGCCAATCCCTTCTACATCACCTTAGTGGGATCCAACACAGTCTAATCCATCCAACCCCACCCCACCCCAATCCACCCTACCCCATTTCAATTCACTCCACCCCACTACTATCCACCTCCCTCCACTCCAATCCACCTCCCTCCACTCCAATCCACCACACTCTACCCCAACCACCCCACCATATCCCAATTTAATCCACCGCACTCCAATCCAATCAATCCAGCCAACCCCACTCCAATCCACCCCACTCCTACACGATACACTCCTATCCACCCCACTACAATCAACCCCACTACAACCCACCCCACCCTATCCCAGTTCAGTCCACCCCATTCCAATCCAATCCATTCACCCCACTGCACTCCAATCCACCTCACCTCCATGCAATCCACCCCACTCAAATCCAGTCCACTCCACTCCAATCCACCCCAGTCCAATCCACCACAATCCAATCCAACACACCCCACTACAATCCAATCTACCCCACCCTAATCCAGTCCACTCCACCCCAATTAAACCCACCCAAACCCAGTCCTATCACTCCAATCAAAATCACCCACCCAAACCAATCTAATCCACCCCACTCAAATCCACTGCAATACCATCCACTTCACCCCATTTCAATCCACCCTACCCCAATTCAATCCACCCCACACAATCCACCCCACTCAAGCCAACCCAATCCAATCCACCCTATTGTACTCCAACCCAATCCACCCCACTACGTCAGTCCACTCTAACCCACTCCAACCTATCCCACCCCACTCCACTCAACTCTAGTACACACTCTGCCACTGAACCCTACTCCCTTCTGCTCAACTCTATGACACTCTTATCCTTCTACTCCACTCTACAACATTCAGACAAATCCACTCTACAACACCCTACTCCCCCACTCCTCTCTAACACTCCATGCCACTAATCTTTAGCCATTCTGAACAGGAGCCACACTGGTCACAACATGGCAAAACAAAGCCAATGGGTCTTGTATAGGTGAGACCTATTGCCTTTGCCAATGCTTGTTTTAAAAAACTGCAGCTGTAATTATGCTCCTTGACCTGCCTTTCGTTGCTGGCTCTAGCGTAGACATTATGACTTCACAACCCAGTGGTAGCACCTTGCTACAGTAGAGCTGCCTCGTCCTTTATTACACGTGACTAGAGGGGTCACAGCTCGACTATATGGAGAAATTGGAGATTTGGCTTTTATACACCGACTCAGGGACCAATGTATGATGAGATTACTAGCACCCCCTGACATCAGCTTGTATATTTATGTATAATAGAGAAACACTTGCAATAGGAGAATAAAAATCTGGATTTAGTTTCTCTATAACATCACTCCTTTTCTGTAACAAGTGTTACATCAGTATTCTACAGTAATAATAATGTTGTGGTGGGGTTTACTTTCCAATGTAAATCACGATTTGCATTGGAAAGTTACCTAAGCATAGTGCTATGTTCTACCTTGCGTCACATGGAGGTATCTTAAGTGGTACATGGGCATTCCCATGCAACGACCAATGGGTGTTGGCTGCTATTCTACTGACATGTGTAGGCAGGGATGTGGAGCAAAACGTATGCCTACTCAAAGTAGGTGTAACAGTGGAGCAAGTACTTAAGTGAAGCAGGTGGTTTCCAGTGCTCAGCATCAGCACTTAATTGTCAACACCAGCACTTATGAAAGGCTGCCACATGGTGGTGCTGTTTATCTAATTTAGAGATGAGCACAACAACAGTTATTTATTAATACAATATACAGTAAAAATGACTAAAACTTGCCTGTCATATGCACAAAATAAAATTGGCTTGCCATGGATGATGCATTTGCCATACATAACAAACTTGAAAGAAAATATTCATTGTTATTATCGAGGGCATTATTTGATTTATAATTTGCCTTGCATAGTAGTTGTGGTGAGGTTCTTCATATGTTCTTTTTTGGGCACCCAGTAATGGTGGGCTGCTCAGGTGATCTCCCTGCTGCTGTACAGGGAATTGCTGGCAATGCTGTATTCTCTTCTACCTTTTGTGTCTCTTTTGTCTACTGGATGTGTGAATAGCCCCTGTTCCTTCACTATCTTTGCAAATTATACCTCACTGGGGTCAGTTACTGTAACTAGATGGAAAATAACATGATCCACATTTCTTTTTAGCAGGATTTCAGTATTCCAAAGATGAGAAGTGACTTTTATTTCAGTGCATAGAGGAGAGCGGCTGGTTTCAATGAGCATATGTGACATGTGTGTCTTCTCCCACCTTAGGGTGTAGGTAGTGACGGGACTCTAGGTCAGTGTTAGGGCATTAGGGGGTGGTAAACAGGGCCAGGCAGTCCTGGTGCCTCAGCAAGTTTCACCATCATCGCCATGGTTAACTGCCAGAGGCACGCGAAGGCTTCAAGAGAGAGTTAAAGAGAGGAATGGAGGGGAAGATAGAGATAAGGCAATGGGAGAGGGAATAGAGAAGAGAAAGAGAAAGAGTGGATGGATGGAAAGAAAGGTTATGCACGGAGATGAAGGGAGTTGGGATGGTTTTAGTATTTTCCAGGGCTGCTTTGGTTCAGCAGTCTGGCCCTGCTGTTGGAACAGGGAGGGGCACACTGATTGGCAGGAAGTAGCAGCAACAGACAGCAGTAGGTTCCTGAACTATCTCAGGAGACATCCAGTACTACCACAGATGGCTCCTCAGTCAGGACCATCAAGACATCAACACAACTAAAGGGGCATGCATGAAGCAGAGAGACAGGGAATACAAGGCACAGACAGTCAGAAAGAGTGGCCCAGAACTGATCTTGATGTGCATAGCTCAGGATCCTTACCTCAAGAGTTCAGACTCTCATGGAAAAAGTACGTCCATCCTGGCCACACAAGGCTCCTCTCCTGGATCTGCATGGTGGTCGCTGTTGCTGCTTGACAGAGCGTGAGCTCACACTGGAGCTTCTTTGTTTCTAGGGAACCTACAGCTTGCAGAGAGCACCAGGGTCGTGCTCCTAGGACAGCTGCAGAATAGACGAGTCAGGCTCTGCAATGTACACGCAGCCAATTAGCAAGCAGGAGATATTTCTGTATATCCATTGGCAGTACAGAACCTGTAGTGTATCACTTTAGGCCACTTCCCTTTGGGAGGCAAGTTGCACTCCTACTAAACCACACCTCTTTTGACTACTTGGGACACTCAAGGGCTCACTTAGGATGTGGAGCAGTTTACTAAACTATTCCATGAGCCAAAACACTACTGCAGATTTACATGTGATAGAACATGTTCGTGCACATCTAAGCTTCTGAATGCCAGTACTCAGTGCTGAAACTGAACCTCTCTTCTGAAGTATGGCAGGCCCTGAGCCTGGGACATCTTGAGACTCCACATTATGTCCCACCATATGCAAAAAATCCCAATGGCCGGGTGGGTTATTTATCATCTAAACCCCTCCTCCTGACATATGCGAGAGCAGTTTTGGTGAAAGAGACAACACCAAGTGTTCTTCCGTTCCCCGTACTCATGGTGGGTGGATCACCATTTTTAGGGTCGAGCGCTCAAAGCGCTCTGTCCATGTTGTAATCGCTCTGTGGGCTTTTAACCACTCCCATGTCATGCCCATCAGTTGGGTTGGTTCGTGGACTTGCCTTTTACAATCGGCTTGATTTCATTAGTGGAAGGCATGCGTACGTCATGTCTTTTTTGGTGTTTAGTCTTCCTTGAGCACACTGACCAACTACTGAAAACATACGAGGCTCTATGTTTTCCGTATGGTTTCTAGACTACTTTTTCTCTTTATTTCACAGGCAGCGCAATCTCGCTGGGCAGTAATCGAGCACTTTGCATGACATCGACCATGTTACATGGCTAATTTCATTTTGTGTGTTACATGGCTAATTGAACTTTTGTGGGTTACATGGCTAATTGCACTTTTGTGGGTTACATAGATAATTGCACTTTTGACGGTACATTTCACTGTGAGCAAACTTCTGTTTCCTTTTGTGTGTCTCCATCACACTTCATTGGGACTGTGGGCTCACTTATGTGAAACTGTTTTACTTTCCAGTTTATGTAGCAAGAAAAGTCTGGTTAGGAGTTTAAAATGGGAATAGCTCTAACAAGGGATGGTGAGCGATGGGGGTTCTTTCTACCCCTCTGTTACTTGCACATGTGTCTCAGAGTAAGCCCTTCTGGGCCTCTCTATCGCTCAAGTAAATGGAGCAGTTTCCTAGTCCTTGTCAACTGAAGGCTCACAGTTCATCCAAACATAAGATACACAACTTTGTGTCGTCTTAAAATCACGGCAGTATCCAAAATGTGTATTTTAGCTTATGTTTTTTTTCGGTGTGCGGTCTTGTTTTAGTTTTAGTTTTCAAGATACTGGGTGACTTAATATAAAGATTATGGCCCTCATTCTGACCTTGGCGGTCTTTTCGCGAGACCGCCGAGTTACCGCCGCGGTGAAGACCGCCGACCGCGGCGGTATGCCGCTGTGCGCATTCCGACCGCTGGGAGCGTTCCGCCGGGAAACCGCCAGCAGCCACACTGGCGGTCGGCGGAAAAGTGGAGACTGGTCAACCTCCACCGCCACGCCAGCAGAACACCGCCCACAGAATTACGACCCACATATCTGTGTGGCGGTCTTCTGTTGGCGGTCACCTCCCCATGGCTCCCGTCGCCTCCCGGAGGACCAACGCACAAGGTAAGTTGACCGTCCGTGAGGGGAGGGGGAGGGGGGGTGTTGTGTGATGTGGGCGTGCATGGGGGTGTGCGTGTGAGTGTGTAGAGGGGGTGTGTGAGTGCGTGTATGCGGGCGGGGGGTGCTGCTGTGTCTATGGGTAATGTGTGCTGTTCGGCAGGTGCGCATGTCTGCATGTATGTGTGCGGGTATGTGTCCCCGTTGTGTATGTGTGTGTAGGGGGTGTGTATATGTGCATGTTGGGGGTGTGTGCATGTCGGGGTGCATGTATGTGCATGTCAGGGTGGGGGTGGGGAGGGGGTTCGTACCACCTCTGGGGGGTGGCAGGGGGGTGGAGGGTGTGGGGGGAGGACTCGGGTGGGTAGTGGGGGGTGGGGGAGACCCCTATCAGTGCCAGGGAAGGAATCCCCTGGCCCCGATAGTGCTTACCGCCATGGTTCGCATGGCGGTTCCCGACCGCAAGAAACCGCGGCGGTAGGCAGGGTCATGATACCGTTGGCGGTCTTGGGACGACCGCCGGGCCGGAGTGCGCAAACTCCAGCCCGGCGGTCATGACCGCCGTGGCGGGCGGAGTGGGGAAGTGGCGGGCGATCGCGGCGGTGACCGCCGCGGTCAGAATGCCATTTTTCTGACCGCCGGTCTGTTCGCGGTCCGACCGCCGCCTCTCCGCCGACCGCCAGGGTCAGAATGAGGGCCTATATTTTCAGTATGTAAACAATATTTGACATCCATTTTTCCTACGCGAATGAAATAATCTAGCACAGTGTTAGAAATACTATCTTTGAAATAACCCAAGACACGGTGAATGAAATGAACGCCTTCTTTTATACTTTTTGACACTAACCTGCCCTAACGCAGTTTAGCTTCTAGAAGTATACCGCTGGTTAGCGCCCTCCCAAGACGCCCGCTGTGGGTAATGGTATGACGGTCGCCGGCGGTGAGGATGACTCTAGTATGAGCAGAAGCATAAAGAATGCCTCTAACCAGACTAGCACCATTTTTTGATGTTAAAACCCCATGGACATGACTCCCTTCTAAGTTAAAACAGGAGCCATGCCCACCCCCCTAATGGCTATGCCCAGGGGACACATTTTAGAGAGATTATTGGCGGTAGCAGTGGGGCTGGTGTTTACATATACATGAGAGACACTGCCAGTGCCATAAAAACGGAATATTTTCCAATATTTCAAATTAACATGGAAACTGCGAATTGATTTACAACATCACAACCACTCACACAATGACACTCTATCACATTCTTCCTCCTGGAAGAAACATTTCCCACCACAAAAATTTTTGTTATGAATTGGGAAGAAAACGAGTATTGTTAAACGTTAAACAAATCCACCACAGCCGGACAGGGCGAGAGGTGAGCGGCACAGCCAGCCACCTCCTGCCGTTCGTTAACAGAACAGTCCAGCCTTCTCCAGGTCTTTCAAAGCTCCAGAAAGGCACACCCAGGGAGGGAAAACATGTTTTCATTTCAGACTTATCGGCTTTATTTCTTAGAATTACAGCGTTCAAACTGGAGAATGAAATACGAGTACTATGCAGACGGAATTCTCAGAGCGCGTGCTCACAGGGATTTCCAAATGGGGGTGATTTTTGCAAACAGCTCCCTTCTGTGTCCCAGGCACGCCTGTGTTTCGCCGAGGTCAGTTTAGGACCACTCCCATGACCTCTTCAGCGATCCGCCCCAAACAAGCTGTTAATGGAGAGGAGCGCGTTCACTCTGTCCTAACTATTCACAGAGCAGTGGACTTTGTATCGCTGGAGTAGGTGCTGAGTGACCTCTTCAGTGCAGAATTACATTACGCCATGAAACAGATTTCATTCTTAAATATTTCAGTTTGTTTGTTTTTCAGCTTGAGTGTGTGATCACTGCGGTATCTTTGTGTCACATTGCCGGGACTGTGCAGTAAATACAAACATTGCGTAACCATTGTGTGGTAAGGTGTGGCGTGGAGTTTGACTTACCCTGCCCCAGTCTGGGTCGTAGTCTTTTTGTTATTTTGGTCAAGGCACACAGTTTTTAGCAATTCAGAATGTAGCAGATGGAAGGCCAACCTCTATATGCATATCCTGGGTAGTGACCCACTCAGTTTATTCATTTCCATGCCTGGGCCTTTTTTAGGTTGAACATAGCAGCGCAAGCAAGCACTGCTTTTCCGACGTTTTGGTATGTGTCCGGGCTTTTAACCACACCTACCGCTCAACCATTGTTATCACTCATTTGTGGGCTTGCCGTTCAAAAATCCTTTGACATTGGAAAATGGTTTACCTCTGTCCTTTCTTGGGGGGGGGGTTTGTTACCGCCTTGACCATTAACCCTATTACATGGACAATTACACTTTTGTCGATAACTTTGACTGCAAGTGAACTTCTTTTTCCTTTTGTGTGTCTCCTTCACGCTCATGGCATGGCGCTTTGAATCATTGTGTGAAACGTTTTTACTTTTCATTTTCAATTTATGTGGCAAGAAAAGTCAGATTAGGAGTTTACAAAGCTAATAGCTCTAACTGGAGCAAATGCAAGACCCATTGCATTGCAAATGCTTGTTTGCCTTGCAAAGGGAACCAACTAAAGTGAGGATTTTTGTTTCTAAAAACACAAAATCAAAGCACCTGGATTTTTCTTTCTGGGCATGGGGTTATTCTTTCTAAAACATCAGAGGACGTGCTCTAAAGGCCATAAATAAGGCAGACTTCTGACACAGTGTGACCCAACAGTGTGTTACTGGGAAGAGGGCCTAAAAGAGGTAAAGAAACGAAGAGGTCTGTGCATGTGGCTTTTGCTGGCTGTATCCTGTCCTAGCTCTAGGGCTCCATTCAGAAAGGTAAATCTATATGCAAAGACCTCTGCACATGTGTATTTATGCCTATGCCTAGGTGTGAATCTCGGCCTGGATGTAAAATCACTAACTTGAGATATATATTTATGCCTAGTACTAGGAATACACTTGCTTGAGGGGGTGTATTTTAGGACTACATCACCCACACATAGTCCTATATTATGTAGGGAAACTCAACCTACACTATGGCCCTGATTTCAATTTATGTGACACAAATTCAACACGTTTGTTATGTGGTAATTTCTTTTCGTACAGTTATGAGGTGTTGGAGGTGGGGTACATCCCCTGGTCTTACTGGGAGTAGCAGAACCACGTGTGATTTTTCTGGCCTATAATTCTGGCTGGAAAGTTCACACAAGGCTTTGGCAAGTCTCATCCAGTATCCTTTTTTTGGTAAGATGGAGAACATACAATGCTCCAGCCATGCCAGGGAAAAACTTGCTGTTCCATACTCTACTCTGCCAACCCCATCTATCATCATCTTCCACCCCACCCAGAGGTCCCTGCAAATGTTTACCACCTGCTTATAACAAGTAGTAAATGTAGGCATTAAACCCCACAGGATTGGGAATTCTGTGTAGTTTCACAACTGGAACAATCAGTACCAAGTTCCCCACTCCTTGGGGTTTAGCTTGTAATTGCATGGAACTGAGCAGGGTTTACTGCATGGTGCCTCGAGTACTGTGGATCTCAGAAGGAGGCCCCTTGTAGAAATACAAACTCACTGAAAATAGGGAACCCTGCATCTCTTGAAGACAATAACACACACCTGAAAAACATTGCACCCTGAAGCACATAAACCTGAGCTAGGACCTTTCCCCCACATTATACGAGTTGCTGCAAAGCCAGGAATCACTTACATTAGTGCTGAGTGTAATGGTGTGCCTTTGTGTGTTGTCTTTGTGATATGCAATGTCTTACGATGAGTTTTAGTGTGTGAACAGTAGGGTTAATTGTGGCAGAAGTCATTTTTTAAATTCACCAACAAATTTATATGTGAAACTTTCAATATTTGAGCAACTGTTATGCTTACATTTTTATATTGTGATTTGCACCTGTGTCTGCAATGTTTACAGTTCTGCATCTATTTTATTCCTTTATTTTTTAGTTTTTTAAAATATTTTATATTTATAACATTTTCATTGTTTTTTAATATTTGTACATTGTGACGTGCATGTCTGTGTCTGCAATGTCTAAAGTATTATGATTTTTTTATTTTTGTTTAGGAGTCAGGCTTTAAGTTGATTGTGTTATTTGCTGCCTCTATGATTTGTATGTGATTCACGTGCAACACTTGTGAGTGGCCATGTATTGTGTGTTGCTCACTCGAATGCTTGGCTGGAGTAGATTTGAGCTTGTTTGGAGTAGATGTGGGTGTCTGTGAGGAGAGACCTCTTTTAGTCATGGTTAGCCCCCACTTTTTTCCAGATGTATGATGTAGCCTAGAAGTTGTAGGGCCCAGGGCCCCTGCTAATCAGGTTCCCTTGGTCAGAGCTCTTTCCTTAAACCGTTGTGATGCATTGGCACAATTAGCAATACCTTTAGCTGTCACTGTAAGCCTCTAGTAAATGGTACCTAGGTACCCAGGGCATGAGGTACCAAGGGTAGTCCCCTGATGGCAGCAGCACTGATTGTGCCACCCTCTAGGGCCATGCATCCAGTTGCAACCAGTCATACCATTGTAGGCTGAGTGCCCTAGTGCAACCCAAAAAAACAAACTCGACATGGCCCAATAGCTGTGTGCCCTGTGCACAATACACTGCATGCCTTATGAGTAAGACACCCCTCTGGCAGGCCTTGCAGCCCTACTGCAGGGTGCACCATACTGCATAGCTGCATGAGCAATATTCCCCCAGTGTGTCCTTGCCAAACCTGGGACTTAGTGAGTGAGCAGAACAACCATTTTAATACATGTGCTGGGCACTGGTCAACACGAGTGTCACAGCTACACGATGGCCACACTGAACCCTGGGTTGCTTGGAATCAAACAACCCAGAATGATAAATCCAAACTGGTACCAGTGTTGGATTTATTGTAAAATGTACCCAGGGTTACTTTAGAGGTGCCCCTTGCAAAAGCTTACTACCTTGACGTAGTTGCAGGCTGGTCCTAACCAGCCTGACACTTCCAGACACAAGTATGTACTCCTGGGGTGAGGGCTTCAGCCATCTGGGATGCAAAACAAAGCCCTTCCTGGGTGGAGGTGCTGACACCCCCTTCCTCAGGAATGTGCACTCCCCTGAAGGTGAGCTTCAAAGGGCTTATCGCCTTTGAAACGCAACCTCCAGGCCTGCTTCTAGCAGCTGCCCTGTTGCAAACCTCCACTTTTGGAGGGAGCTAAACCAAGGAATCAGATTTGACGGACAAAAGCAACAAGAAGATCCGAAAGGCACGAGAACTGTGGACCTGCTGCACAAAACAATGCACCAAACCCTGCCTGTTGCACCCAGAACCCAACAGTCATCACTGAGGAGCTGCTGGATAGCTGGACAACTGTACAAAAACCCCAGAGGACCTCCAAGCTTTGCAAATCACCTGAAAAGTCCCTCCAGAGTGAAGGTACTACTCACAAGAAACCACCAAGCCATTGAGAGTCACTTGACTAACCAGTGGCTAACTCCTGTACCAGACACCACAGCTAGATGAAACTCCATCCTGAAGATTACTCTTGTAAGCAACATTTACTACTTATCACCCCCCATACCTGCATGCCATCTCACACCCACACCCACACCCTCACTCCCATCACTCCACTCAATCCCACACACTGCACCTACACATATGACTAACCCCAATACCAAGCCCTGCATGCTATACAAATGCATGGACACCCCTCCCAGCCCTGCATGGACACCCATCACTAAAGCATGCACAGCATAGGGAAACTAACATACCCACAATACATCACTATGCACAAGCAAAAGGTGGCAGGGCAACACAAACGATAGAGGTGAAGCCTTGGATGTACAAATGTCATACATATACTTGAAGCATAATACATCACTTACATCCCCTAAGGTACCCCCGCCAATGTCAGTGGAGAGACGGTGCCCCCACTATCCAGTCCCCCAACAGAAGTTATCCCCAGTGATGACAGTAACTCTGGACTTCAGGATCTGGAGGACCTACCTGGCCCGTCAGGGACCACTGGACAGCCGGTCACCCAAGCACTATCACAGTCCACCACAGAGGCTCCCCCCATCAGGATCCAACACCACAGCAGCCACCCAGCATACCCAAACCTCTGTCCCCAGGACACGTCAATCAGCAGTGTGAATGAATGAATAATTTATTGTACAGATAATAAAATCCAATAAATTGGACACAGAGAAAAAGAAATACAAATACAATCAAAAGCTAAATACATGCTAAAAACACGCCGTGATTAGAACACTCATGATATATTAAAAAGAGGAAGCGTTCCTGCCTAAAGGTATAAAACAGTCCTAAAATATAAAAATAGAAAAAAACACCAAGCCCAAAACTCCACATAATATATAACAAAACAGAAAACATAATCCCAGGCCCTACACTATAGTGCATTAATAATGGCTACTGTAAATACCAGCATATGCCATTAAACTCCGCAACCTAACCAACAACGGGCAGCGTGGCAAGAGCGGGGAGGAAAAAAAAAAGTTCCAATCATGCCTATCCATTGCTTGCAGTGCCTCTGAATTTAGATTGAGCAATTTTAATGAATGTAATCGATAACACATTTAGCATTGAGTTAGCAGGGACCAGAGACTGAATGATAGCCTGTCGACAGGAGCAAATTCCCAGTTCGTTCCATTTGCGTCAAAGCAAAAATCTACACTCCTCAAGTAAAGCTGGGTACAGACAGACCACATGATCAAGGGTTTTGTCCACATTACTACAGGCTCTGCATGTCACCCCTTCCCTAAAAGATAGCCACCATTGAGGTAGATGTTTCAAGAAACCCCAATCACCCATCCTTAAGGCCATAAAGGCCCTTTTCAACTGAGACCCATAAGAACAGCAGTGTGCCCACCTGTACAGGGACCACAGGCCACACTTCACCCCCAAGACAATCAGGGACCTGGGGTCAGTGGCAGTGGGCACACCGTTCAGGAGACAGGGGCACAGGCCAACAGGGAAACTGGGAGGACTGCTGTGTGCCAGGGGGAGGACAGGAACAGGGAACCGACTCTCGAGGAAGCACTCTCCGAGATCCTGGGAGCCTACCAACATTCCCAGGATACGATGGGTCAGATCCTTGACAACGTGCAGAACAGGCGGCTGCAGGAGGAACAGTACCATGGGATCAGGGAGGATTTGCAGGCCATCAACACCACCCTGATCTCCATTGCAGGGGTGCTGGCAGACATGGCCAACTTCATGAGTAAGGCAACAGCACAGCAGCAGGCCCCTACCACAAGCCAATCAACTGTACAGTCCACCACTTCCGCTGCCGCTAGGTGGCAGGAGGCCCTGCCACAGGACCCACAGGCCACCATTATCCCTCCCCCTGCAGAAGGTGAACCACCCCGCAAACATTCCCTGCGACCCAGACAGAAGCCAGAGACAATTGCCAAGACCACTGCCAGGAAACAAGACTCTCATGATTGTCCCCCTTGTGTCCCACCCTGTCATCTTGTCCACCTTGAACTGCTTTTGCTCCCTTTCCGATGGACATTTGGACACTGCGCCTGTGCTACAAACAGACTGGAACAATACCCTGGACTTTCCTCCATCATCACACCATTCCGTTGCACTTTCCCCTCAATTTCTTAGCACTACAATAAACACCCTTAAACACAACTCAAATACCTGTACTTCATGTTTTTAAACAGTGTATTAATAGAAACAGTTATATCAGTTTCAAATGAACTGTACAGTGTGAGAGCATAGAAATAATGACCTGTAGCTGGCCGTAGTCAGCACATCAATACACAGATGTCATTGCACTAACACCTGTAAACTGAGAATCCATTTGCGACATTAAGTAGAGGTAAAAAGTGGGTAATGCCATCATGCCACAGCCAAACAGGATACACCAATAATCATAGAAATGTTAAGTTACACTGTCTTACCTGTGTGTCATTGGAAGTACTGACGGATAACTGATGTTCTGTTGTCCTCATCCTCATCCTCAGCCTCTTCATCCTCACTGTCATCAGGGTCTACTGCTGCCACAGGGGCATCTCCAGTCTCCTCCTCCTGCAGAAAAGGTACATGGCATCTGAGGGCCAGGTTGTGCAACATGCAGCATGCCACCACTATCTGGCAGACCTTCTTGGGTGAGTAGCACAGAGATCCACCTGTCAGATGGAGGCACCTGAACCTGTCCTTCAGGAGGCCGAAGGTCCTCTCAATGATCCTTCTGGTTCGCCCATGTGCCTCATTATAATGTTCTTCAGCCCTTGCCATGGCATTCCTCACAGGGGTCAGCAGCCACAATAGGTTTGGGTAGCCAGAGTCACTTGCAGGTATTGAGGAACAACATTTAGCTACACACTATCCTATGAAGTTAACATCAGAGGCATACACTAACATACACCAGGTGGGGACCAAGGCTTACCTATAAGCCACACCCAGTGCCTCTGTAGTTAGGCCATCACATTTGGGATGCTATTATTTCTCAGGACAAAGGCATCATGCACCGACCCAGGATACTTAGCATTGATCTGGGAGAAGTACTGGTCTTCCAGGCACACCATCTGCACATTTATGGAGTAGAAACTCTTACGATTCCTGTACACCTGTTCATTCTGGCAGGAGGGGGACAAAAGTAATATGTGTCTCGTCAATCACCCCAATAATATTGGGGATATGTCCCATTGCATAGAATCCGACCTTCACAGTTGCCAAATCTTCCACCTGGGGGAAAGCTATGTAGCTGCACATGTGTTTTACCAGGCAGACAACACTCTTGCCAGCACGATTGAGAACACTGGCTGTGACATTCCTGCTGCCAAGCCCACTGTCACTTGGAAAGAACCTGTCATCAGAAAATGGAGCACTGATAGCACTTGCACAAGCGGGGGTATCCCAGTCAGTTGAAGGATAGATGAGATCAGGTCAGGTTCCAACTGGGCACACAGCTCTGTGACTGTGGCCGTGCCCAGTCTATAGGTGAGGATAATGTGCCTGTCCTCCAGTGTAGCTAAGTCCACCAGTGGTCTGTACACGGGGGTATGTCTCCATCTCCTATTCATCTGCAGCGGTAGGTATCTAAGGGACACAAGAGTGAGTAGGCTGTCACAATTTGAACAACGAAACCACAACAGCAGTCCACATTGTGCACTTATGTATTGGGACAGTGTAAATTTAAAAGTATGGCCTATATAACCTGTGACGCAGCAATTCTCGATAAGCCTGTTCACCCCCCCCCAAAATGGCGACTGTCTGTCCTGAATGGAGGGACAGGTGGAAGTGAGGTAATTCTGCCGACATTGGGCGTAGTGGTGGGTAGGCGGTCGTGCACTGCCGTGCAATTCCTCATTGGATAATATTGCGCCCCAAGGAGTACAGTGGCCAATGGGGATGTACGCCGGCAGTGACGGTGTACACTGCCCCGGATGTGAGTGCCATTTTCTATCTGATTCCTCACTTGTTTCCTGACCTTCAACAGGAGAAAACCTACACTGTGTGTGCTGCTGTGACTTGTGTCTGGAACCTACCCTGACCCGTGTGACCAGGGAAAGGGCCCCATCCTTCACTTCGGAGGAGTTGGAGCAACTGGTGGATAGGGTCCTACCCTAGTACGTACTGCTTTATGGACATCCAGACCAACAGGTGAGTACACTTTGGACACAATGCATGTGGCATGGATGCATGGAGATGTTTGTAAAGGCATTGTGTAAGGGGGGATTCTCTGTTGGAGGTGTACATGTTGTGCGCTGGGCTATGTGTCTGCTAATGGTGATGGAAATGGGTATGGTGGGCCATGTGTGTGACAGGCTGGACTGTTAGTTTAATGGAGTTCTCCTATATGTATTACCTCTGCAGGTAAGCACCCATCAAAAGAAGGGATTATGGCATGCCATCGCCCAGGACATGTGGACCCTGGGGGTCTATGGCAGGCAGGGCACTCAGTGTCAGAAACGGTGGGAGGGCCTGAGATGCAAAGGCCCAGCCAGGGATGGCTTCCCAATGAGGAAGTGGTGCCCGTCGGACCCTGACCCCCCTGATAGCCCGCATCTGGCGGTGGCATATTGTGAGCTGGATGGACGCTTGAGGGAATCACAGCAGCCACAAGGGGTTGAGTACAATTGGTATCATTACATCTTTTGGCTGGTGGGGTGGTATCTGGGTGGTGGTTGTGTGTTAGTGGGTGCCCCTAAGACCAGGCCAGACATTGCAGCATGGGTCATCTCTAGGGTAATAGTTGCATGTCAAATGCAGGTGACCTAGCATGTTAGTAGTCACTTTCAGGGAGGGCATTGTGGGACCCAGGTGTGCTGCAGTTGGCGGTGTGTGCTCCTCATCTTGCCTTGGTGACTATCCATATCACTGGTAGTGCAATGCATATTGCTTAGGCCTGTTCCCTGTGTGTGAGGGTGCTGTGTACGCCAACGGTGGTGTTGGTGCAGTAATTGACCCAGTGTTTCCTTTTTCTCTGTGCCCCCCTTTTTTGTTCTGTCATCCTGTCCTTGTGTGCATTAGCATCATCTGGCGGAGGAGCTGGAGCACCGGCGACAGAGGTAGATGCATCCCACAGGACCCTGGAAGCCTGGTCCAATGACGCCCAGGGAACCAGTGGGGCGGAGGGTGAGTGGAGCACCACACAGAGACAGGAGGAGACGACACAGACTCAGATACCTCCTCTGATGAGAGCTCCCTGGTGGTGGCGGACACCTCTGTGACCACCCCAGCTGCAGGTACAGCCGCCACCCCTGTACCATCACTGCCCTCCCAGTAGCCCCTCAGCGAGTTGCCCGTGCCCGCTCACACAGGAGGGTGGGCATCCCCTTCGCCCCAGACACCTCAGGCCATGCCCCAGTAAGCTCTGCTGCCCTGAGTGAGGAGGCTATTGACCTACTGTGATCCATCTCTATAGGGCAATAAACCATTGTGAATGCCACCCAGGAGCTGGCATCCCAGATGCAGCAATGCAATGCATTCCTGGAGGGGATTTACGGTGGATTGGCGGGCCAACAGAGATTGATTCAGGCTCTGGCCTCCTCTCTGATGGCATCCATTGTCCCTGTTTCTACCGCCCTCCCTCCAACTACCACTTCCCAGTCCCACTCCCCTCAACCCCAACCCATCCCAAGCACACATACAGACGAGCATGCACACAAGGCAACACACAAGAGTGGCACAGGCAAACACAAGCACCACACTTCATCCCACAGGCACTCACGCAAACACCATACAGTTGCAGACAAGACAACATCCACTGTCTGCACTGTCTCCCCCTCCTTCTCCTCCTCCACCTCCCTCCCAGTCACATACACACTCACACCTGCATGCACTACATCTACATCCAACACCAGCATCACCACACCAAGCAGAACATGCACCTTACTGGCAGACACCTCCACAACAGCCATGCACGCGTCCCCTCTGTCCTCTCCCACCCTGTCTGTCCCCCTCCTTCTAAGGGACACAAAAGCAAGCATTCACACACCCAACAGCCACCCACCTCACATCAGCATACTGCCCATGCAACTGCACCTAAGTCCAGCAGACATACACCTCCAACAACCACTCCCTCATCCTCCACTCCCAGTGCTCCCCCAACCTCCTGCCCCACTGTCCCTAAAAAGCGTTTCCTTTCCCAATTTGACCTCTTCCCTCCCCTCCCCACATCCTGCACATATGGGCAGGTTGCCAAGGACACAGCCCAGCACCTCAGCCAGCACTGCCCTCCCAGTAGCCCCTCAGCGAGTTGCCTGTGCCTGCTCACACAGGAGGGTGGGCATCTCCTTCGCCCCAGACACCTCAGGGCATGCCCCAGTGAGCTCTGCTCACTGGGGCCCGTTTTCAGCTGAGGTGTCCCCCATCCCCCTGAGGTGCCTTCCCACTTGCAAAATGATGCCCTGAAGTCTTCTTTCCGGATGTGTCAGGATACAGGTTGGGCCTTGGACTGTGCCCTGTGGCCTTGTGTGCCCTTATGACTTTGGACTGGGCATTGGCCCTTTATGTATATCTGTAAGTATATTTGGTTAGTGTGGTGGGTTTTGCTATGCTAATACATTGTCAGTACTCTAGCATTGTGGTCCGTGTTTTATTATGCCGTGTGTTGTGTGCCAATGGTTTACATGTTGTGTGTGTGTCAGGTGTGTGTTGTGCGTGTGTGTGTCACTCTCGTTTTCCTCCCACCCTCCCTTGTGTGCTAGGTTGCTGTACTCACCGGCATCATCTTCGTCAGCGTTGGTGTTCCAGGTGGAGCATGACGTAGAA
Source organism: Pleurodeles waltl (assembly GCF_031143425.1). Classification (NCBI taxonomy): domain Eukaryota; kingdom Metazoa; phylum Chordata; class Amphibia; order Caudata; family Salamandridae; genus Pleurodeles; species Pleurodeles waltl. The sequence goes on from NC_090446.1 coordinate 13,721,256, forward strand.
TATCATCGGGAAGACTTGCAGTACGGGTTCAATGGTGGGGTGGTTCTTCCCTGTGTCTCCAATGGTGAGTCCTTTCACTTCTGAGCTCTGTTTCCGCCAGGCTTTTGTTGGCGTTGGTACCGCCCCAGAAAAGGTGGACGTTTTGTGTGTCTTAATATGGTGGGCGGTACTTTGTCTCCTGCCCTGCTGTTGTTGGCTACCGGCGTGGTGAATGTTGTTTCCGCCCTGGCGGTTGGTGTGGTACATTGGCTGTCTATGGGAGTTATCATCATCATGGTCATAATTTGGCGGAACTTACCGCCAGCCCGTTGGCGGTATTACTGCCACTTTACCACTCACTGCCAGGGTCATTATGAGGGCCAATATGTCTTGTATCGTTGCTGCTGAGACTCAGCCCGATGGGTGAAGAAATATAAAAGTCTCTCAATGAAAGGTAAGTATTTGACACTATTTGTATGGATATGAAAATGAGGGGGTACACAGACCTTGGTGTGGAATGCTTCTGTAATGATGGAGACTTCAATCGTCTCTGTGGTACCGAAGCACAGGGAACTGTAAATTTCATGTTCTCACAGCAGGGCCAAGAAAAGAAACCCAGAAAACCAACACATCTATGTTATGCAACCAGTGGAAAGAATGCCATACACTTGCATCATACCCGTGTGTCTTAGCATAAAAAGAACTAGACTGTCCTTCACTTCATATAGGCCAGTCTAAAGGCAATGGAGTTGGCATAGTTCTTGATTTTCCATTTGCCTCCTAGAGAAGTGAAACATTAAAAATATAATTTCTAAGAAATCCTCTCGTTAAAAGTAACATCCAGTATTTATACCACAAGCAAGCATTAGAAAAGCCAATAGTTTATGCAGTGAAGAACAAGTGTGGTGTGGTGTGTGCATAGTTTTGCCCAAATGTCTCATTTGTTGTATGTGTTATGTAGTGTCTGCTAGCTTACCTATGAGTAGTCCATTTCCATATTGTCCATCCTGGAAATGATGATTGAAGATTGAGTGCCTGAAGATGAAGGCATCCTGAGCAGTGCCAGGATATTTAGCAAGGATATTTGTGAAGAGCCCGATGCTCCACAATGGCCTGCATATTGATTGACTGTGTGTGCTTCCTGTTGCGGTACAGGTGTTCAATTGCAGCTGGATGGACAAGTTGCCATTGCGTACTATCCATTCGACCCAATATGTGTCTGGTCTGACCAGGCATTAAAATGCTGATGCAAATTAGAGCTAGCGTCATTTTTCCTTGGTGCATGTCTTTTTTGGGATTCTTGACGCTAGTGTCATTTTTTAGGACGGAACACCTACCTTGCGCAAACGATACAAGGTGAGGTGGCGCTCCTAAAAAATGACACACGACTACAAAAAGTGGCACTAGGCGTGTCTAGTGCCACTTTGTAAATATGGCGATGAGTTAGCACCACCGTTGCGCCAAAAGAAATGGTGCAGCTGTGGCACTAGCCCCTTGTAAATATGTTCCGTGGCTCTCTAAACATGAGTGGTGGGAGGATACAAGTCAACCAAAGGGTGGTAAACAGGCAATATTCCAGGTCAGGCACAAACACAAGAAGAGGAAGACAAGCCGTTAAATAAAATGCCCACATATGAGAATGACGATAATCCTAACCAGTGGTAAGCAATGGGTAAGCTCTAAGCGCACAGTATGTTTTTGGTATATTTCACAATAGCTTTTTGTTTACAAACAGCAAAAAGACTGAATGGAAGATCAAAAAATGTGGGTGAATGTGAAAGGAACAAAAACATTAACACTGCAGTGGTTCACCATTTCACTGATCAAAGTCACACTGCAGCACAATTGCATTCTCCGATCTTTGAAATCTTGTAGACAACTTTGAAGGTGACAAATCTTGTTTTTTTCTATGGGGGATCTCTTTAGGGTAGATATATTACAGACACTAGAGCCAGTAGCATTGCATGGTTGAGAAGACTTTGCTGGATATTCACTTTTGGGACAAAAATTGATCACCATGAGTATTTACATCCATTAAGTGTGTTCTTTTTATGGACATCACTCATCTATATACCTGGTGTGTGCAGATGAATTGATATTGTTTTGTATTGTATTTGTGCATTTACCTTACAGTCAACACTGCTGCTCAGGTTAACAGACAGATACCTATCACTGGATGTGCATGTGTGTCCTTTCATCATTATTCACATCTCTCCATTGTTTCTGCTGTCTATCTTCCATTGACCCTTACACACAGTTTTAGACTGTTTAGCTTTTTAATCAATGCTTATTCATAGGACAAGAGTGTATGTCATCCTTTTCTGAAACTTTTGAGCCTATTTATGAGCTGTTTTGTGTCACTGTTGTACCACGCAACGTGGTGCAAGAGCGATTCAAACCTTACATGTGATTTATGAAGCCACGCAAGACCACCTTGCTTGACCTGAGTGGTTCTATAAATACGAAGCAAGGGCAGCAACACATCGCAAATCGTGGTACTGCCTTACTCTGCCCTGGGAAGGCATTCCTTGGGAATTGCTTGGGTGTTTCCATGCGACTCCCATGGGTTTTGATGCATTCCCAGATTTACCAGAACTGGTAAACCTGGCAATGCGCCAATAAGATAAGTCTTCTCAGGTAAGATGTAACAAGGAGAAATATCTGTATTTCTCCTTGCTGTTTCCTCTTTCTATGTGTGCTGCATATGCCTACCAGGATTGTTTTTGTGAAGGAAGGTGTCCCTTTCTGCACAAAAACAATCCTGCAAGCAATGGAGGCACCCTCGCACCATGGTACAAGGGTGCCTGCATTGGTGCGAGGCTACCAAAAGGGGACCAGCGCACATGTATAGGCAGGAATGCAATATATTGCCTTAAATACAGCACATTCCTTCTCTTTCTCTGTCACGCAGTCACCTTGCTGCATTAGCGTGACAAGCTCGTAAATAGGCCCCTTAATGTATAAATATAAATCTACAAATTGTTTTGTGATATTTTTTCTGTTTTTCTGTTTTCATTTATTTGCAGATTTACACTTTGGTGGACATTTATCAACACTTTTTGCTGGGTTTGTATCATAAAACAGAAGGAAACTGAGCACAAAATACTGTGTTGGGGTTTTCTTTCCAAACCAATCATGACTTGCATTGGAAAGCTGCCTAGAGTAACACAAGGTAGTGCTATGCTCTACCTTGTGCTACGTTCCACAAAGGGGGCTTTCCGTGGGTGGTACCTGGGTACTCTCATTCAAACACCCATGGGTTTTGATGTCCCTATCTACCACATGGGTAGATAGGTATTTATCCCAAAAATGTACACCTTCTTGAGGCAGGTGTAAGGTTTGAGGGAACATTTTCTGTTCTCAAAACGTTTCAAGTTTTGCATGTGTGCTGCACTGGACAGCACACATACAAACAGGGAAAAGTTTTAAACCTGAATGTTTGCACTGAAAGAGCCCCATTCTAGTCCACAACCTGTGCTTAACAGAACAGACAGACTCTTGCACTATGGTGCAAAGGTGTCTGCATTGGTGCATATAAGCCAAACATCTGTCAGTGCTTGTGAGAGAACAGTGCCATATCTGTGTACATATGGAGCTGCGTTTGTCTTTCCCATTCATGCAACACAGGGAAGAATCTTTGGTTGCAGTGCTGCATTGCATGAAACATTAGCAAATCTACCCCTTGATGCTCAAATTTTCCTCTTGACAAAGGCAGAAATGCACCTGAAATGAAGCAATGTTACAAGAGATTTTTAATAAAGATTTAACTTTCAATTCAGTACTCTTACAAGTCAAGGAAGATTCTGGGGGAAAGGACGAACAAGTAACATGTAGGAATGATTGTTTCTAAATGACACACCCACCAAATATAGAACAAGATTAGTTGACAACTATTACAAGTTGACAACTAGAATAAGTACTTAGAAAGTACTAGGGTGTGCATGGGGAGTCAGCGCGGCTTTGCAAAGACTCAAAATAGACATTTAGAATTAAAAAAAGGTGATAATTATCTAAAAAGAGAAAAAATGTTAGTTTTCATAATTGTTGATTGGAATAGTTCTGATTGGTACAGTTTAGAAAGTAGAGCTACATCAGAGTAGAGAGAGGAAAAAGAATGTGTTCTACTGGCTCATTATTTCTGATTTCACGCCCACTGCAGTGCCCCTGGGAAACAACCCTGAAGATGCTTGGATGAAGGAACTGGGAGAACCGTGTGATGAACCTTGTTCAGAAGAATTGTATTTTGATGGGTTTGAGGTAGACAGAGGCAAAGGATTGAAGAGCTCAAGTGAGTCCAGCTCCTATGAGGACTCTGCACTAAAGCATTTTGAAGAACATGGGAGATAAAATGGTGAACACAGAAAGTATGTAGGACCAAGCTCAGACGGACATGGCAATGGAGATGAGCCTGGCAAGAAGCTTGGATGGAAGGATCTTCTGGAGCATAGTGATGAACTTAATCGACCATTTGATGCATAATCTGCAGATTATACCCAAAAATAAATGTATATATTCCATTTTGTTGCATTGCTGCTGCCACTATGTTAAGCGGTGCAGTTATTCTGAATCACATGTTTGATAAAGATGAAGTGGGCAGCATGGAGTGAACTGTGTCTGCTCTTTGTGGAAAGGAACACTATATTCCAGTGTTTCTTTGACTGATGCTCATATAGAGTACTTTGCAGACTGCTGCCTACTTTGCGCTACTGTGGGAAACAGAACATGTTCCTTTGGGAGAGGTGCACCTAAGTGAGTGCTAGGGGATGGATATGTCTATGTGAGTGCTGGGGGTGGGTGTGTCTGTGTAAGTGCCATGGGAGGGGTGTGCCCAAGTGAGTGCTGGGGGATGGGTGTGTCTGTGTGAGTGCTGGGGGAATGGTGTGTCTGTGTGAGTGCTGGAGGACGGATGTGTCTATGTGAGTGCTGGTGGATGGGTGTGTCTGCGTGAGCACCAGTGGGTGGGTTTGTCTGTGTGAGTGCTGGGGTACGGGTGTGACTGTGTGAGTGCTGGGGGACGGGTGTGTCTGTGTGAGTGCTGGGTGAATGGGTGCGTCTGTGTCAATGCTGGGGACGGGTGTGTCTGTGTGAGTGCTGGGGGCGGGTGTGTCTGTGTGAGTGCTGGGGGACTGGTGTGGCTCTGTGAGTTCTGTGCGAGCGGTGTGTCTGCGTGAGTGCTGGGGATTGGTGTTTATGAGAGTGCTGGGGTATGGGTGTGGCTGTATGAGTGCTGGGGGACTGGTGTGTCTGTGTGAGGTCTGGGGGATGTGTTTGTTTGTTTGAGAGCCATGGGAGGGGTGTGCCTAAGTGAGTGCTGGGGGACGGGTGTATCTGTGTGAGTGCTGGGGACGGGTGTGTCGGTGTGAATGCTGGGGGACGGGTGTGGCTGTGTGAGTGCTGGGGGACAGGTGTGGCTGTGTGAGTGCTGGAGGGTGGGTGTGTCTGTATGAGTGCTGGGGGATGGGTGTGTCTTTGTGAGTGCTGGGGGATGGGTGTGTCTGTGTGAGTGCTATGAGATGAGTGTGCCTATATGAGTGCTGGGGGACTAGTGTGTCTGTGTGAGGCCTGGGGGTGGGTGTGGTCATTTGCGTATTAACTCACCTCAAATCAATACACATTCTGAGTTCACCAGTGTTTTTTTTAGCAAGAACGCATTCCGATAAGTTAATTGGCTCAGTTATCCATTCGTCACATATATTTTTTAACATCTGAGACAATTCTTCGGGAACTGATAATGGTACATGTCTCAATTTGTGTTTGATAGGTACCTCATTTTATTTAAGCGATATATTATGTGAAAACTCTTTTACTTTTCCAAGTTGTTTTCAAAATAGACTTTTGTGTTTGTCTAGAATACTTTCCAAATTGTTTCCCCCATTCAATACACTTTGTACTCTCATCATTACCTCAACCAGACATACTTGTACTTTAGCAAGCGAATTAAGTGTAATATCAAATTTCCCTTGGTGTCTCAAACTTGAAGTCCATTAACTGCTACATACACTTTGCCAATAATAGTCTTATGTTTGAAACATATTTCAGTCACAAAATAATCCACCATGTTAATCTCTTTTCCACCAAATCCAAACACTCTCACATCTGTGGGTTCAAACTTTTTGTTTTGCCAGTTTTTGTAGAAAGAAGAATCAGAAATAATGCTATGTTGGAATCCAGAATCCACCATTACCCTTAGTTTCTTGCTACCAATATTGATTTCATACATTGGTGTTAAATATGGTCCTGTGTCCACCTCAACACTCACTACCTCATTACTGACAAGGATGTGAACTTTCGTTCCTTCACTTACACAAGTCTTCTCTTCAGTTCAAAAGTTAATATTAATGCCATTGCAGGTTTCATACAAAACATCCTCAGGACCAACATGTTTATTGACACACAACACCACATTTATAGCAGAAACATCCTCCTTCACATAGTCATCATGCACACTGGAAACTCTTGTGGCAACACATTGACAAACCACACCAAAATGCCCAACTCTACCACACTTAAAAGCACCCTTTTCATTTATCAAGACACAATTTATATTGAGCAGCATGTGTTTTTGAACCACAGCAGTTGCACTGTACTCTAACATTCATACCATCCATAGATGTTGGAGATTTGCTTAATTTGCCTTTAGAAGCCATTGTCTTCTTTGCATTTTTCATTCTCAAAGCAGCCATACCCAAGGAAGTATTATCGACATTAACAGTTTTAAAAGAAGTGATGGATCGTTTCTAACTCTTAGCAATGTCAATTTCTACCTACAATGTTGGGTTGTGCTGATGCAAAAGTTGTTCCTGAATTTTCTAATTGGAACATTGTATATTTAACTGATCTCTAATATATGAATCAACCTGTGTTCCAAATGCACAATCAGCTGCCAAAATACAAAGAGGGGACACATAGTAATCCACAGATTCATCCAACAACTGATGATGCATATACAAATTAAACCTCTCCAGTACCATGTGTGGTTCTTCACTAAACCTTTTTTTAAACCTCTCTAATGCTACTGAAAAACAATCATAATCACCTGATATTACTCCTCGTCATGGTGTCTTTGAAGGTAAGTGCTCAAAATATCTTCAGCATCCATATCCATCAAATTAAAAAGTAGAGCTTTTTCTGTTCTGCTTGAAATGTAGCACCATTAACGGCCAGCAAATAATTCTTAAAGTGTCTTAGTCATTTCTCCAATTTCATGCTGGGTTAATTGGGGTCATTAAAAATCACGGGTAGTGGAATTTCACATGTAGTGGTCATGTTTAAATGTTAAAATTTTGAACTTTGTCTAAAATTTGTTAAAATTTAGTCAAATATAGGATATAATACTGTTACAGCTCATGACAGTGAAAAGGGCCCACATTACCATGGTGAACACACAATAAAGCGTTGAACACTTATACTTTCAGATGTATGCAAAGAGTAAATTTAAACAGAAACTTAAGTATGTAGAAAAGGTATGCACACTACCATGGTAAACGCACAATAAAGCATTAAACACTTTCAAATTATGCGTGAGCATCACAGCTGTTCCCTTGTACTTTCGGTCGATGTGCATAGCAAATGTCAGCAACCGTCTGCAGATTTTGTATTAGTACTCCCAAGGTTGACTTGTTTGTACATGCAAGATGGCTCCTGTTTGATGACGTGCATAAGTTTAGCACCTTGCATGCAAGCTAATTCCAAAATGGCTCTTAGTAAGAAACTAGACCAGCAAAATTCTGGAAGGCTTCTGATGATGTCCGATGATGCTGCCAAACTCACACGAGCGAAGTGCTGACTCCCTCTATCAGTAACGGCAATTTGATGCCTAATTCTCCAAACTGTTAATAGTGCCTCCAGGCTTCCCTAATACCCTTTCAAGTGCTTATGTCTGATCCCGACTCTTGGAGAAGATCTGCCGTTGATAGTTTTCCATGTCACAATAACAAGAAAACAAATTGGATGGCCAACAAAGCCTTCATGCTCCCTCTGGATCACATCCTCGTCACCAAAATATGTGGTAGGTACACACACACATAAATGGTGTAAAAAAGAAATAGCTATTTATTTGGAGAATCCAAGTGCCACCACAGCAATATCCAACCTTTTGACTGCTTCACCTTTGCTACATTATGGTCAAGTGCTAACGTGATCTAATTGGTGCTCAATTGTTGGCTCAACAGGGCACCAACGGTAAATGGCACTGATTTTTACAATCTCCACTCAGTGACCCTTGTCTGCCCTGTGACTCCTTAAAAACATCCCACAATTGATGGCAGGGTTGGGACAACTAGAGTTAAGTTCCAGTAGTTTTTAATGACAATAATGTTGTGTGGCATTTCCCCTAGTCAATATTCCCACCCATCTGTAGGGTACCCATGCCACCTGTTCTGGATACCAATCCCATGGGCAGGTTAGATTTTGCTGTGACCACAAAACGTGAGCTAACACTAAGGACTGATAAGGTAGATTAGGAGGAAATGGCTGGGAAGTTGAGAGGGAGAAACACAGGATGAGTCAACCTGAGAACAGACAGACAGATGGAACATGAAAGGTAGGAGAAAGATTCAGAAATGTAATTGAGAAGGAGCAGATAGCCATAAAAATGAGATGCACATGTTGGCAGCAGAGGAATGGGTTAACTCTGTGAAAAGGCTATTCAACCACCAAGTCCAAGGAGCCCTCCACTAAAGCACCAAACGTTTTTATACACATGCTCCAGGCACTGACATTTTAGAATGGTTCCACAGCTTTGGGTTGTATGTAAGGCACCAAGCCTGAAAGGCAGCAGCTCTACTCAAGGAAATGAGGTAATTGGAAGGATGACTGACAATGACAACCTGATATGTGAGTGTATGAAGGCAGCTCTGATTAAATGGTGGGGTGAAAGCGAGTCATCTACTCACAGAGCGTCCAGGAGAACATAGATATGGACAGGGCCTGTTTGAGAAATAGATCCATTACATAATGGGTAATTGAATGAATTAGTGAGAAGGATGGAATCAAAGGATTATTAATCCCTTAACAAAATGATGGTGCCAGAGCAACTCAGGGTGGCGTATTCTGGCACTCTCTCGCAGCAAGTCTCTGATGTTACTGAAAGGAATCCAGAGTAATTTGTTGTGTTAGTTGACAAGGATTAGCTAACTGGGTGAACAAGGGACCGGAGTAGCAAGATTCCAAATCTAAACAGAAGATTTTCACACAGAGTCGATCCAAACTGGAATGGAAGGGCTTGAACTCTTTCTGTGGGTCTTGACTAGGACAGAAACCTAAGAGCAACTGCATACATAGTTGGAGCCACAAAGAGAATAGAGGAAAGAAGTTGCACTTTTCGTTCAAGATGGTGACCTGTTTTAGGTGACACAGGAAGGGCATTACAAGAAAGATTGTTCAGTTAATGACCCTGTGCCAGTTGCATCTCTGATAGGCAATATACTATCAGAAGAGATTCTTTTTTGTATCATTGGCAAAGGCCTGGTAGCCAGAAGGGATGAGAAGTAGTAACAAATTGCCGGGTTGTGATGGAAGTCAAAGGCAAGACAGATATAGTTGGCATAGGGGTGCAAGAGACATTACAGGGTGTGCTTGTGGCAGTGACCTAATTGTGCCTGAGCTAGTGCCATGGCAGAGACCTAATATGGCCTGCAGAATGTCAACTTAACTGACTAGAGCAGAGGCTGCACTTCAGTCTCAGTAGGAGGCTGTAGTCACTACTAGAGTGCAGGGATCAGGAAGAGTAGTCTAGTGCAAAGCAGGACAAGCTAGGAAAAGACACAGGCGGTCATTCTGACCCTGGCGGTAAAAACCGCCAGGGCCATGGTCCGCGGGAGCACCGCCAACAGGCTGGCGGTGCTCCTTTGGGCATTCTGACCGCGGCGGTACAGTCGCGGCCAGAAACGGAAAGTCGGCGGTGTACCGCCGACTTTCCGCTGCCCAGGAGAATCCTCCATGGCGGCCGCCATGGGGATTCTGACCCCCATACCGCCATCCTGTTCCTGGCGGTTTCGGCCGCCAGGAACAGGATGGTGGTATGGGGTGTCGTGGGGCCCCTGGGGGCCCCTGCAGTGCCCATGCACTGCAAGACACTGAAATTCGCGACGGGTGCTACTGCACCTGTCGCACCCCTTCCACTCCGCCGGCTCCATTCGGAGCCGGCTTCCTCGTGGAAGGGTGTTTCCCGCTGGGCTGGCGGACGGCCTTTTGGCGGTCGCCCGCCAGCCCAGCAGGAAACCCAGAATTACCGCTTCGGTCTTTTGACCGCGCAGCGGTATTCTGGCGGTCCCAGCCAGGCCGGCGGCGTCCGCCGCCGGCCGGGGTCAGAATGACCCCCACAGTCTCTTGTGCCATATATCTGTGCTGCAGACAGAAAGGAGGCTGAGGCTCTGGAGGTGAACCATGTGTCCAAATCTGGGTCACTACCAAAACTACAGCGGTTACTTGCTGTAAGAGGACCATCCTAGAAGGAGTTCCAATAGGCACAGGGCGAGTGACCTACTGTGGTGGGCCTAATTGTGGTGGCCCAGGAGCACGTTACCACCAGAGCGGATTCCAAGCACCATGGTCTGGGATGATCGTCTGCAATATAGCATACCCATGAATTCCGACCTTGGAGCCTGCAAGGGGCTGGCAGTTCTGCAAACACACTTTCTGTTGTTGCTTACCCATCAGGTACTTTTAGCTGGGCATCAACAGACCTAGGAAAGTTTAGAACCCTTGTTCTACTGGTCAGGTATGAGTCAAAATGTAGAAATGTTTTGCAGAACCTGTTAAACTGGTCATGTTAGTAGAAAATCTGAAGCCACTGTCAGTGACTTACTTATCATGTGGGTGAATTTGCGAGGATGGCCTATTAGATTCCCCCCCTGATTCAGGCAATGAGCAAATATTAGTTGTGGTGACCATGCCACTGAGTACCCCAAGGCAATATCTCTGAAGAGCATGACTTCCAAGCTAGCGACGAGGTCCCTCCTTGCGATCTTCTCCAGAGTTGCATTGCCAAGCTGGTGTGACTTACCACTTTTTTCTTTGCTTACCCATTTTTGACCAATAGATTGGTGAGACCTTTCAACAAGACCCTAAAGAGCATGAATAGAACTCTACCAGAGAGAATATCCTCCTATCATGTCTCCTATCTGGCTACAGGGAACTCACTTCGAAGTTGATAACATTTAACACCTTTGAACTTCAGTTTGGGGATTCTATCCAGGGTCCAATGCCTTTGACAGGTAGGATTCTGAAGGTACCCCTGAATCTCCAAAGCACAACTTGGTAGACTATGTTTGGAGTCTCAGGATGATGAGCTTATTAATGAACGGTATGACCAGAATGTCATGTTTACAGGGTAGCCAGAGGATAGAAGAATGGGTGTTGAAACTCTTGATCTCTGGAGGACAAATGCAATGGTTAAGTAGTGCCAGTTTGTGCCCGTGGGCCCAACCAACACTTCTTTGAGGGTTTCTTCTGTATTCGGAGATCCACAGGCCCATCACCATTTTTCATGGGCTGCTGACAGCTACCTGTTATAGTCCTCTATTTTCCCTGACTACCCACAAGCATTCATGACAGTGACATGCTTTTTGCACGCACTGAGGTGCCCGTCATCTAATAAGGGGACGGCCCAATGGCTTCTTATGTTGACTCCTGCTGTGCTTTGGCCTCACATGAGCCTTTCTTTAACACAGCTGCTAGGGAGTGGGGCGAGCAGTGTGCAAAGATCCGCATTTGCAGAATGGCCAGCACCAGTACTGCAGGTACTTTCTTGGATTTAACATACAGGCTACCATATGACTATCAGCAGTTCTCCCCTACCTCCCGCCTGACAGAACATGCCATTAATGCCCAGCTGCCGCCAGGCTTCATCTCACTCACAACATTGGAGCCTGACCCCGTCTCCTCTGGTGTTTTTCGCCCAGGCCAAGAGTCCTCAGTACTGTTTTGAGTAGATGGGGGTTAAAATTTTGCTATCAGCTTTTTTGCATTTCTCTTTCTATCTTTGAACAAACAAACGTGTGCTCTTTAAGCCTGTTGAAGCTTCTCGTACCTATTTAATGTCAAATGTCTTTGATTTTTTGATCTGCTGTTATAGGGTTGCCACCTTTCTCAAAAAACAGGCGCTTGTTTATGTTCCGCCCTGCTAGTTAATACTGAATAAGATTGTCTGTGAACCCCTCAGTATTATTTTTTGATCTGACATTAGCCAAGACCTTTTGAGTTTACTAAAATTATATAATATACTTGCATACAGGTGCTTTCTGACACCTCTCTTCATCCATTGCTCTGTTGTTGTGTCATTCACATTTTGCTTCCACCCACTACAACATACAGCATTTGGCAATGGGTCAGGGTAGGAGGCTGGTCTAGCCTATAGTGGGTACCAATGGTACTTACACCTTGTGCCTGGTCCAGTTATCCCTTATTAGTAGAGTAGTAGTATTCTAGCAGCTTAGGCTGATAGAGGTAGCTATAGCAGAGCAGCCAAGGCTGAATTAGGAGACATGCAAAGCTCCTACTATACCACTTATATCATATAGGTACTATATCATAAGAAAGAGTTACTAAAAATAAAGGTACTTTATTTTAGTGACAATGTGCCAAAAATATCTCAGAGGATATACTCCCTTAGGAGGGAAGTAAAATACACAAAATATACACAGAAAACCAAATCAGGTAAGTAAAACAATCCGAAAGTAGTGCAAACACTGTAGAATACAATAGGATGCAATAGGCCTAGGGGCAACACAAACCACATACTAAGAAACTGGAATGCGAATCACAAATGGACCCCTAGGCTAGTGTAGTGTGTAGAGGGTTGCTGGGAGTGTAAGAAAACACTAAGGGTGTCCAAGATACCCCACCCCAAGACCCTGGAAAGTAGGAGTAAAGTACTACTATTTCCCCAGAAACACACTAAAGTTGTGATAGAGGAATTTGCAAAGACCACAACAGACTGCAAAGCACTGAAGACGGATTCCTGGACCTTAGGACCTGCAAAAGAAGAGGACCAAGTCCAAGAGTCGGGAAAGTGTTCAGGAGGGGCTGGAGCCCACAAAACCCCGGATGAAGGTGCAAAAGAAGAAGCTAAAGATTTTGCAACAACAAAAGGTGCTAGGAACTTCTCCTTTGTGCAGAAGATGTCCCACGGCGTGCCGGAGGATGCAGAGTTGTTTCCTTGGCAAAATACCGCAAACAAGCCTTGCTAGCTGCAAGAGTTGTAGTTTAAGATAAACTGCTGCCCGGGCCCAGGGAGGACCAGGATGTTGCCACTTGGGAGAGGTGACAGAGGGGGCCCTCAGCAACGTAGAGAGCCCATGCACAATAAGGTAGCACCCACAGAAGTCCTTGAACATGGGTGCAAGAAGTCTGAACACAGCGGTCATCTCAACACTGCAAAAGGAGTTCCCACGACACCAGAGATCAACAGAGACCTGAGCTGAGGACAGAGTGCTGGGGACCTAGGCTCAGCTGTGCATGCAGGATGTCTTGGAAATGTGCACAGAAGCCCTTAAAGCTGCAGTTCATGCGGTGCACAGGATTACTGTCTGGAGAAGGGAGGCAACGACTTACCTCCTCCAAATTTGGACAGTTGGACCACTGGACAGTCTGGGTCACTTGGGTCCACCACCTGTGTTCCAGGGGCCACGCTCGTCAGGATGAGAGGGGTCCCAGAGTACCATTGAAGCTGAAGTTTGGTGCCTGCTGAAGCAGGGGGAAGATTCCTTTGACCCACGGGAGATTTCTTTGTGGCTTCCAGTGCAGGGTGAAGGCAGGCAGCCCCCAGAGCATGCACCACCAGGAAACAGTCAAGAAAGCCAACAGGATTGGGTGCTAAAATTTCGCTGGTAGTTTTCTTGCTACTTTGTTGCAGTTTTGCAGGTGTCCTGGAGCAGTCAGCAGTCGATCCTTGGCAGAAGTCAAAGAGAGAGATATAGAGGAACTCTGGTGAATTCTTGCAAGTCGTTATCTGAGGAAAAGCCCACTGGAGAGACCCTAAATAGCCCTCCGAGGAGGATTGTCCACCTAGTCAGGTAAGCACCTATCAGGAGGGGTCTCTGATGTCAACTGCTGGCACTGGTCACTCAGAGGCCTCCAGAGTGCCCTCACACCTCTGGAAACAAGATGGCAGAGGTCTGAGACACACTGGAGGAGCTCTGGGCACCACCCCTGGGGTGGTGATTGACAGGGGAGTGGTCACTCCTCTTTCCTTTGTCCAGTTTCGCACCAGAGCAGGGACTGGGGGTTCCCTAAACCGGTGTAGACTGGCTTAGGCACGGAGGGCACCATCTGTGCCCTTGAAAGCATTTCCGAGGGCTGGGAGAGGCTACCCCTCCCCAGCTTTTAACACCTATTTCCAAAGGGAGAGGGTGTAACACCCTCTCTCAGAGGAAATTCTTTGTTCTTCCTTCCTGGGACTGGGCTGCCCAGACCCCAGGAGGGCAGAACCCTGTCTGTGGTTTGGCAGCATCAGTAGCTGCAGTGCAAGCCTCAGACAGCTGGTTTGGCAGTACTGGGGGTCCCTAGTGGAACCCCGGGAATGCATGGAATTGTGTCCCCAATACCAGATTTGGCATGGGGGGGACTATTCCATGATCGTAGACATGTTACATGGCCATGTTCGGAGTTACCATTGTGAAGCTACATATAGATATTGACCTATATGTAGTGCACGCGTGTAATGGTGTCCCTGCACTCACAAATGTGGGGAAAATGGCCCTGAAATATGTGGGGGCATCTTTGCTAGTGCAAGGGTTCCCTCACACTTAGTAACTTTGCACCTAACCTTCAGCAAGTGAAGGTTAGACATATAGGTGACTTATAAGTCACTTAAGTGCAGTGAAAATGGCTGTGAAATAACGTGGGCATTATTTCACTCAGGCTGCAGTGGCAGTCCTGTGTCAAGGTTTGTCTCCCTATGGGTGAGAAAAGAAATGCTGTAGCCCATAGCGATCTCCTGGAACCCCAAAACCCTGGGTACCTGGGTACCGCATACTAGGGAATTATAAGGGTGTTCCAGTGTGCCAACTGAAACTGGTAAAAGTGGTCACTAGCTTATAGTGACAAATTTAAAGGCAGAGAGAGCAGAAACACTGAGGTTCTGATTAGCAGAGCCTCAGTGACACAGTTAGTCACTACACAGGTAACACATTCAGGCCACAAACTATGAGCACTGGGGTCCTGGCTAGCAGGATCCCAGTGAGACAGGCAAAAACAAACTGACATACATGTAAAAATGGGGGTAACTGTGCAGTGCATTTCCAAGTGGTCCCCCTCCCCTGTCCTGCACCAGCTCCAAGACTTTCAGCAGCTGCTCCTGCTTGAACCAGGATCCCTGCAAACTTCTCCAGCTGGCCCACAGGACCCCTCGATGACCGCGACCTAAAATCAGAAGGAAGCATTGGTAAAAGCATTGCCTAATTTTATATGCATTTTTAAAGTTGTCTCCCCTTTGATTCCTATGGTGTGTAATTATGCACAAAAAGACTATTTTTGCTAAACTTAAAAAGTATTTACCCTATTTTGATGATCTTGGTCTTATAAAAGTTATAAAAATCTGAAGTAGTCTTTTGAGTGTGTGTCCACATTTATTGATACGGTGAGCACAACTAATGCTTAGCACTTATCCAAGATTGGCCTAACCGCTCAACAAAGATATCACCAAAATTAGAGCATTAGCTGGTCTAGTTTTTACCTCTGTAAACCAAGGTGGGGTTGCTTGGACTCTCTGTACATCAGTTTTGTACAGTATATAGAGAGCCAGCCTCCTATACCCTACATATATTTACCACCTGCTTATAACAAGTAGTAAATGTATGAGTTAAACCACACAGGATTGGGAATTCTGTGTAGTTTTACAACCAGAAAAATCAGTACCGTATTTAGCTTACTGCATGGCGCCTCAAGTACTGTGGATCTCAAAATGAGGCCCCTTATAGAAATACATACTCACAGAAAATAGGAAACCATGCATCACCTGAAGACAATAACACACACTTGAAAAACTTTGCACCCTGAAGCACATAAACTTGAGCTAGGACCTTTCCCCCACGTTATATGAGTTTCTGCGAAGCCAAGAATCACTTACATTTGTGCTGAGTGTCATGGTGTGTCTGTGTGTGTTGTGTTTGTGAGATGCAATGTGTTATGATGAGTGCAAGTGTGAGAAGAGTAGTGTTAAATGTGGCATGAGTCATTTTTTAAAATTCATTAACAATTTCATATGTGAAACTTTTTAAATATGTGCAACTGTTATAGTAATACTCAAACAAATGGCAGCGGGCTCTTCAAACGCACCTCCTTTATATCAGTTATGGAAATGAAAAAAGTGTGCACTCATGCCGCACCTGAGGTCAAGGTGCATTCCCAAAAAGAAAACATTGAACACATACAAAACATGATGCACCACAAGAAACTTCATTCAAAAGTCCATTTTTTTAAAATAAGTCCATAGAGATCTTATTATTATATTCTTTTTATTCTTTTTGAACACAGCTCATATTCACAGCACAGCCAACGTGTTTTTTTCTTTAAAAAAGGGCTTCTTCAGAGCTGTAACACAACAAACATCCATATCTTAAAATATATGCACACACATTATATATATGCATTTATCTTTACAAACAAATACCAAAGAAAACCAAAAATCTGAAAACATCATAAAAGGAAAAGAAAAGAAGAAAAGACAAGTGAAAGAACCAACCAGCATTTTACAAACAGTAAAAAGGAGAAAATTAAACAATTAAAAAAAGAAATGAGAAAGATAGGGATAACCATCAATATACAAAAACCATTACACCAACATTCATCTATACAAAAAATCATAAAAACACCAATAGAACTACACATCAAATTAATTTTAACATTATTTGCACATTATGTTTTATATTTTGTATACAATCAATTTGCAATCATCTCAGTGGCATTATTCTTTGTAAAAACAGTTCCAATCATCATTGATCATAATAATATAATACATAATAACAAGTTGTCAACTATCTGCAATAGTCAATAAATGCAATATCAAATATCTCAAATATTCACACCAGTTACCAATATCAGTGGCCAAATTAATTAACCTATAACATTTCTTAAATGGACTTGCACCTTATGCCCTACCATCATTTAATATGGTATCTCCAAATGGCAATAAATCCAAACTCCTCAGTGTGAATTCCTTCACATACCTAAGATTTCAGTTCCTCGTGTCCAAACACTATGAACCACCCAGTACCAGTATCAAACATCTCCACTACCAACACCTATGGTAAAACGAAAAGACAAAGTCAAACTGCATTGAGTTGCATCCAGAATAATAATAGCAGCAACAGTCAACAATAAGGGAAACTACCCATTGTAGTTACCTTATTCACCTGAAAAGAAATTCATTCCAAAACGAGCAGTAAGCCAAAGTGTTCCCGGTCTCCCAAAAGAAGAAAACATCTCAATAGCAGAGCCGTCCACTTACTTCTTATCTTCGTTGGTAGCCAGCGAGATAACAACGAGTCTTACTCCAGCCATCTTTGGGGCAAGAATGAAGAGCCCGAATGCTGGAGATGACCAGTTTTTAAACTCCATTGCCAATTACCCATCCTACATCTATAGGAGCGTCACACCCGTTTATTTAACATAACATTATCGTGGCCATCTTAAAGTGAAGTGTTTGACATTGATATCTTCAGTACTTATTTGGAAGTGGTATCGTCTCACAATGAGGGAATCCACTTACAACTTATCTGCATCGGCAACCTGTAAAGGGACAGCGAGCCACGCTCCCGCTGTCATCAGGACATAAAGACAAGAAACCCAAAGGCCAAAGAAAACCAATTTTTTCTGAGTTCATAATCAATTACCCATAATACACCTATAAAGGCACCACACCCATTCAACAAGCTTCACACTGTCGCGGCCATCTTAAAACGGAGTATTTTGCATAAATGTCTTTAATACTGGTTCAAAAATGATAGCATCTCAATAATAAGGCAATCCACTTGTGTCTTGTCTTCATTGGTAACCAGCATGGAGAGCAACAGATCTCACTCCCTCTGTCAATAGGGCATAATGAAAAGCCTAAAGGCTAAAGAAGAACAATTTTTTAAGAGCTCCATTGCCAATTCCCCATAGTTTGCCTATGAATGCGTCACGCCCGTTTAGCTAGTTAGAAGATTATCATGAAGTTTTCACAATGTTGGCAGCCACCTTAAAATGGAGTATTATACATAAAAGTCATAAAGACTTATTCATGACCCAATTTCAACAACGCTCAGCAAAGCAGCAGCGAAGTCATCAATAATCAATTACCGGTAACCAGTAACAAATAGACTGAACAGTGGTAGTCATGTAAAAATCTACATAGGACAATTACCAAACTGTAAGATCCCACAAATGACGCCCATCCAGCAACACGGGCAATTCAAGTACTTGCCCAGTATTCATATATATCATGGCGCCATCTTAAATTGAGTCCAAATATATTCGACTCAATTACCTGTAGTCAAACATAGTTTATGCACCATATCTCTTCATCAACACCCTGCGCCACATATTTGTCAATATTACATATTTATCAATCTACAATGTTTAACCATGGGACAACGGGAATCCTAGGAAATAATGACACTCGTTATCCGAATTGTGCACATCTCAACAGAGCACAAGCGGCAAATCCACGCCACCTCTTTGCGCCGTAACGTTAATTCCCTATTGCCTCCCTTTTGGTCAGGTATTACATGATCAATGCCATGAAACCAGATTGCATTATTATCTGGATGTTGTTCCATAATATGTAGTGCTAATGGATATTTAATATCTTTGTTTCTTATGGCACAAACATGTTCCTGTATCCGAGATTTTAGCGATCTTATCGTGCTCCCTACATAAATCTTATTACATGAGCAGCCTATAACATAAACCACATATTTGGTGTTACAATTAATAAAAAATCTAATATCATATTCTCTACAGGTGTTATAGTAAAAGTTTTTTGTCTTATCCAATCCTAGACTGCAAATATTACATTCTTTACAAGTGAAGAATCCCTTCATTGTTGTAGACAACCACATAAGTTTTTTCGTCGTGGTAACATAACTGGGACATAGCATATCCCGAAGAGTCCTACCCCTACGGTAGGTGACTTTAGGTCTATTAGAAATACATCTCTTAATCCCAGGCACCTCTGTACGCAAGTGCCAGTGTTGTTTCAGGATTTTGTAAACATCATCACTCAAAGCCACATACTGTGTCACGAAAGAAACTTGCGCCGGTTTGCATCTATTTCTCCCAGCCTTCACGTGGAGTGTTTCCCCTCTGGACATGAGAGCAATATGCTTTTCTGAGTTCAATAAAACTTTTTCATTGTATCCCCAATTTCTAAACCTTCGTTTGGCATTAACTGTATCTGCAGCGAATGTATCCTTAGTGCTACAATTGCGTCTTGCCTGTGCCATCTCACAAAAGGGAATATTGTTGATGACGACTTCGGATGGGCGCTAGTTGCATGCAGGATACTGTTGCATGCTGTTACCTTTCTAAACATAGCGCTCTGTACTTTGTTATACTCAATATAAAAATGGATATCTAGGAAGTCTGTTCTTTCCTAGCTATGTTGTATGCTCAATTTGACATTGTAAGGATTATCACTGAGGAAAGTGTGATATGCCAATAGTTGTTCCACTGTTCCCTTCCACAGCACAATAATGTCATCTATATACCTTTCCCAAAAAACAATTGAATCTGTCCATGTGCCAGCATGTCTACCCCAGGCATTGTCCCTCTCATACCAACCCATAAAAAGGCAGGCATAGTATGGAGCAAAATTTGAACCCATTGCAGTGCCCTGTATTTGATGGTACCACTGGCCATCATGAAGAAAATAGTTTTTAGAAAGTATGATATTCATCATTTCAATAATCATTTCATTATGTTCAAGATGGTCAGCAGTCCTAGTGCCTAAAAAGGATTCAATCGCTCTAATACCAAATTGTTTGTGTAGACATGTATATAGGCTAGTCACATCCATAGTAACAAACATCAGATCTTACTCCCAAGTGAAATCTTCAAACTTATTTAAGATGTCTTTACTGTTATGTATAAAGGCAGGCAAATTTCGAACAAAATTCTGTAAACATATATCTACATGTTCTGACAACGTCTCCATAGGGAGATACCAGATATAATAGGCCTTCCTGGGGGAAAAGCACCCCCCTTATGTATTTTTGGGAGAAAATATATACATGGATAAAGTGGGTCCTTAACAAAGAGATAGTTGTACTCCTCATTGGTTAGGAGACCCATTTCATGCCAGTCCACCAACCGCATATTGATGTATTTACTTAGTGGTTTCATGGGATTGGAAGGGATATGCTCATAACAATTGAAATCATTAAATTGTCTCTCAATCTCTTTGAGATTATCACACTTATTCATAATGACCACATTCCCCCCTTGTCAGCTTCCCTGATAACTATCAATTAATCTGATTTCAAAGTATGTAAAGCTGTCCTCTCAGCCATAGTAAGATTGTTACCTTTATGTGCAAAATTGGCTGATTTGTCAATCCATTTATGAAAGTCACTGATAACCCTCACACAAAAAGACTCAATATTAGGATGTACCCTCAATGGTATAAACTTAGAATTGGGGTTTAAACCACTATTCACATACATGTTCTGTTTAATACCCAAGTCAGATCTTAAAACATTAATGTCCAGTAACTCATTATCAGACAATGACATCACCAGTTGAGGATCGTGCAGGTCGGACACAGATTGTGTTGGTACCAATACATCCTCCATGGGTTGAGCCGGTGGAATATATAGAGAATTAAAATGATCCTTTAATTTTAGCAAGCGTATAAATCCAAACAAATCAACAAACAGATCAACCAGATCATTTATTTGTGTTGGACAAAAGTCCAAACCTTTGCTCAACAGATCACATTCAACTTTATTGATAGACCGACTGTAACAATAATCAATTCTTCATCTTGCTCTGAATTATCTAAAATATCACATGCAGTCAACATCTTTGTACCCCCTAGTCCTTCTCCAACTAGTTTTTCTTGGACCGAGTCTGCACCCCCTGTCCTTCCAGTGCCTTGTTTTAGTTTCCATTGCTTCCCACCTCTTTTGATCTTTGTCCTTTTCACATTAGTTTTGTCCCCAAACGGAGTCTTTCCATCTCTACTAAAAAAGATGATGAACCTTGTGGTATACAGGTCATTGGAGACCCATTATTCGAAGAAACACTGTCCGCTGATCCATATCATCTCGTTTGATTTTCTGTAGTTTTTTGTCACGTAGATAGACCTGATGTTCCTCCA
Source organism: Pleurodeles waltl (assembly GCF_031143425.1). Classification (NCBI taxonomy): domain Eukaryota; kingdom Metazoa; phylum Chordata; class Amphibia; order Caudata; family Salamandridae; genus Pleurodeles; species Pleurodeles waltl. The sequence goes on from NC_090446.1 coordinate 13,742,536, forward strand.
TAACCTTGTCCAAAATTTCATAATTCTTTTTAATCACATCTTTCAGAGTCATGATCTCAACCTCCCTTTCCATCTTCTCTATTTCTGCTTGCAACTTTCCAACTTTTTGATCAGCATGGTTAATTAATATACGCATCATCGTAAATGAGGCGCCTTGTAAATTTTCCTCCCAATCCTTCAGGGATTCTTCATCAAGATCTTCAAATGTTGGAACTGTTATGTTTACATTTTTATATTGTGATTTCTAATGGTGTTTTAATGTTTACAATCAATGGGCTATATTTTCTTTATTTTTCTTATTTCGTTTTTATATTTTATATTTATTATAATTTCATCATTTTTATTATTTGTGCTTTGTGACAGATATGACTGTGTCTGCATGTCTCAAGTAATATGATCTTCTTTCATTATGATTTTTTTAGGAGTCAGGTTTTAGGTTGATTGTGTTATTTGCTGCCTCTATGATTTGTATGTGATTCACTTGCAGTGCCTATGAGCGGCCATGTATTGTGTGTGACTCTCTCTCGAGTGCTTGGCTGGAGTAGATTTGAGGCTGTTTGGACTGTAGCAATATTAGAGTAGATGTGGGTGTCATGTTTATGTTGAGCCAAATAACAAAAGTATTTTTGAATACATGAAGCAGTACTCCAGTAATACTTCTTCATGTACCCCTGGCCATTTTCCTATCTTACTCCAAGAATTCATAGATACCACAAAGTGAGGGCCTGAATTAGAACTTGCCAAATGGGTAACTCCTCTCACAACTGTGACGGATAGCCCATCCGCTGAAATCTAAATCCCATTATATTCTATGAGTTCTAAATCAGCCCTAAGGGGCATATTTATGTTTGTTGACACAAAACTGCGCTAAGGGAGTTTTGCGTAAAAAGCCTTAGTGCTGCTAGCGCCATTCCATAGCAGCAGCCAGGAGCCATATCTATAGAATGGTGCATGCAGGCGCTAAGGAATGGTTAGTGTCTAAGAAAAAGATGCTAGCACGGAGGGGGATGGCAGTAGGGAAAAAGGTGCTAGTGGGATAGAAATGACTCTAGGCTGTTAGCAGCAATAAATATGACGCTAACCAGCCTAGCTTCATTTCCTGATGCACTAGCACCTAAATATGACTCCTGTCTTAACAAAGACAGGAGTCGTGCCCACCACCCCAATAACCAGCACAGGGGACCAGTGTCCCATAGGCAAGGCTATAAGACCCAGTGCCAGGCAGGGGTCCCCTTGTAAGGAGACCCCAATTGCATTAAAAAAAAAAAAAATCTAAGATAAATAAAAAAATAATAATAATACTTACCGCTACTTACCCAGGATGGGGTCCCCCATCCGATGGTGTCCCTCTGGTGTGGTCTTGGGCTTGAGGTGGGCACCAGTGGGCACATTCCATGGTATTTGGCCATGGAAATGGGTCCACAGGTGCCCTAACGCCTGGTCTGACCCAGGAGTTAAATAATGGCGCTAAGCAGGCTTAGCGCCATGTTTTGGGACCACCTACTCTGCGCGCGTCATTTCTGTGCCGGAATATGAATATGGCGGTAGGGGGTTAGCATCATGTTGTGGACGCGAACGCCTACCTTACATCTAATTAGCACACAATATTTTGCTACATCCACAACATGATGCTAACTCCTATATTTTTACGCTAGACAGGTCTAGTGTCAAAATATAAATATGGAGTTAAGTTCGTGCCGTTTTAGCATTAAAAATAATGCGGTAATATGGTGCAAACCAACCATAAGTCAGGCCCTACATGTTTGTGCATCAGGCCTTATAAGTAATTGGGCCTAAGGTGTAGGATGGGGCAGGAATCTTAGTGAAGTGCATTAGTAACGTAAAGTAGTGCTACTGAAGTGCCACTTACACATACTAGGTCCCTTAGTAAATAGCATTTTTGATTACGAAAGGTAGCACTATTGCAAGTAGTACTTTCTGATCTCAAAATTACTTTGGTGAATAGGCCTCTTAGTGTACATGCTGAGAACATAATATACCTTGCGTCGTTGCTGTTGAGACTCAGTCGTGTGGGTGAAGAAATATAAATTTCACTCGATGAAAGGTAACTATATGACACTAATTTGTATGGATATGAAAATGAGGGGGTACAAAGACCTTGGTGTGGAAGACTTCTGTAATGCTGGAGACTTCAATCGACTCTGTGGTACCGATGCACAGCGAACTGTAAATTTCATGTTCTCATGACAGCGCAGAGAAAAAAAACGCAGAAAACCACCACATCTATGTTATGCAACCAGTGGAAAGAATGCCATACACTTGCATCATACCCGTCTGTCTTAGCATAAAAAGAATTGGTCTTTTCATTCACTTCCCACAGACAAGTGTAAAGGTCATGGATTTGGCATATTTGTTGATTTACCAATATTTGCTTTCTAGAGAAGTGAAACATTAAAAATATAATTTCTAAGAAATCCTCCAGTTAAAAGTAACACCCAGTATTTTTACCATAAGCAAGCAATTGCAGACCCAATAGACCTATGCAGTAAAGAACAAGTTACTTACCTTCGGTAATGCATTATCTAGTAGAGACAATACCTAGCCACCTGGGGAAATTCAAAAGTTGGGAGTCTGTGGCTAGAAGTCTCTGTCAGATACCTGGTGACTTTGCCAGCTTTTCCTTTTAGACAGCTGTGTAGGATGCATGTGAATCAAAAGTAGCCATCTTTAAATGCACTTGTAATATTTTAAACAACCCATTCAAGGCTGGACATGGTAGAAGTGTGCCCATGAACCACTATCTTTAAAGCGCAGATTCCGTTTGAGAGCAAATAGAAATATGAAGTTTAGGGTCTCTGAACTCACAATTTAAACAATACATCTTTTTGTGAAGTTAGTTTTTGGATTGTGGGTTTGAAAATGCTACTTTTAGAAAGTGGCCATTTTCTTGCTTAAACCATTCTGTGACTCTACCTGCTTGTGGATTCCCTATCTGGGTTGGTTTGACAGTTGGGCTGTTTGCACCTCTCTTCTAGACAGTGACATGAAGGAAGCTGAGATGTAGCTTGCATGTCCTGATGAGCCATCTGAGCTAGAGTCGAGGGAGAAGTGGTCACTTACACCTGAAAGGACTGTGCCTGCCCTCACATAATGCAGTCTCCAACCCCCTAGTGTGTGTCTGGCCTGGACAAGGAAGGATCTTGCAAACACTTGAGACTTTTCTTTGAAGTTTGCCAAATTCAAAGGCAGAAGGGGATCTAAGTATTGGACCCAAAACCCCAGACTTTTAGAATCTTTCTGGAATCAAGAGGAACCTCTGCCAAGGAGAAGAGCTGAAGAGCTGGAGGAGGAGTACTGTCCCTTTGCTGTGCTGCTTTGCTGGATTGGCCTGCAGTTGCTGCTTCTTACTTAAAAGAGAGCAAAGGGTGAACTTTGCTGTGTATCCTGCTTGAGAAAGATCTCCAAGGGCTTGGAGTAGAGTTTGCCTCCTGTTGGAAGTCTCAAGGACACCAAAGACTTCAGTTTCCTAGACCTGTATAAGAGGAAAAACTACAGTGACACCGTCAATGAAGCAGTTGGCCTGTATCTGCCAACGCCACACGGAGCCGCACTGCCCCGCTTCGCACAGTGACCTAGGTCTCACTGCGCAGTCATCGGACGACTTCAATGAGCTGCTGCTCCCAGCGCGACCTGTGGGCCCCGCACTCCGGCATCGCCTGCTCACACTGCAGCCTGGGCCTCCCCGACGACGACGCTCCTGCTGACTCTGGTGCTGCTGCATGCACAGTGGCCTGTGGACACCGCTCATGAGGATCACGAAGCACCGTCCTGCTCTGCACCGCAGCTCTGGCCCACCGACGCCAGCACCATCGACTCCAGTGTCGTCGCCAGGCATCCCTGCCGGCACCGTGGCCTGTAGACACTGTTCGTGAGGGTTACGAGGCACCATCCCGTCCCACACCGCTGGCTTGTGCCTACCTACGACAGCCCTTCAGCATCGATGACGCCGCTGTCTGAACCGTGACATGGTCGCACTGCCCCGCTTCACACCACAGCCCTGGTCTCCCCGATGTTGCTGGACGCTGTCACCAGGCTGCTGCCTTCACCATGACCTATGGGCACCACATGTCACATTGTCCCGCTTCGCACCTCAGCCCAGATGCCATCCACGGCAGCGCTCCTGACTGCATCAGCCCAGAGTTCGATCCGCAACGCATGTGACTTCAAGGGCCCAATAACTCCCGCACCGACTCCGGAACCGACACCACAACGCCAGAGACTACGCTTTCTGGAGCTCACCGCGAGGATCACAACGCCCTGCAATTCCAAAGGTATTGTTTGCAGGTCTTCCTGACACCGTAGCTGGCCTGCAACACTGCAGCTGGTCTGAACTGTTGGTTTTGTTGATCATCACACCGTGATGGCCCCAGGTGGAGCTATTGACCTCAAGGAACTGTATTTTTTAGTAAATCTTGCAGAATTCATATTTTTATTATTGTCTTTTTTTATATAGATAAATATTGGCTCTTTTTCTAAAACTGGTGTGGTGTCCTTTTGTAGTGTTTTCACTGTGTTACTGTGTGTTATTTGCTAATGCTATGCACATTGCTTCTGAGATAAACCTGACTGCTCATGCCAATCTACCAAGGGGGTGAGCAGGGGTTATCTGAGCGGGTATCTACCTTATCCTGACTAGAGTGAGGGTCCCTACTTGGACAGGGTGCAAACTGACTGCCCACTAGAGACCCCATTTCTAACATTGATGGTAGCGGTGAGATAGGACTTGCATTTACACTTGACCTACAGTGATTGGTGTACACTACTACCATATCACAGACCACTACATGCCACATACAGATTTTTGGATTGTGATTTTTTTTCTCTTTTGACCTGTGAACTCCAACGACATCATGTCTCAGTTAAGAGCATCGTCAGTTGCATACCAAGATTTGTTTTTTGAGGAGGATAGGTTGGAAACCTATACCGTGAAGGAACTGAAGGCAGTTTGCAAAAACCTCAAAGTCCAGGTCAGAGGCCTCACCAAAAAGGAGGTGTTACAAAAGGCGCTGAGGGCCTGGGTAGCAGCCAGAACTGCCAGTGGGCAGTCCGTGGATCCATTGGGGGAGTGTGTGGACCCAAATCCAGGAGAAGATGTGCTGAGGGTGCAGGTGCTGCTGGGGGGAGGTACCCCCTGGGTCAGGCAGCAGTGGTGGTTCTAAGAGCCTGACTCCAGAGGAGCTGGAGGACAGGAGCGAAGCCAGGAGGCACCAGATTGAGTAGGCTTGTTTTCATGTGTTTTTCTCTTTGTAAGAGTTTTGCGTGTGCCGGGGTGTTTTTTTGAGTCTGGCGGAATGTCCGTGTGTGTGTGTGCACTTGTGGGTTTCCATGAAGTACTTTTATTTCTTTTTTGGTTATTCACTGTATTCGTGTGTAGTTCACATCTTGTGCTTCAATGAAAATACTGGCAGTGTGACCACCAACATGTTTCACTTCTTTAGTGGTGCACAGGCTTGAGGTTTCTTCAAGGATAAGGTGTTTGTCTTCAGCAGGGAATGGTGGTACATGAAATATGGAGTTTGGTAGGTAGTGTAGTTCAGTGAATGTTCTATAAAAGTGTCCTAGCTACACTAGCATTGCGGTATAATGATATCAGAGTTGTTCCTCATAGTGTGGGGTCAAGGAGCCCCGGTGAGACAGGGCTTCATGCTACCGAGGTGGTATGGAGTTAGGTGGACCTCAGAACCTATGAACTGTAGTTAGCAGGAGGGTAGTTCATATGCTGTTTGTTTGCTCCATCAAATGCACATGTCAAGGTATCGCACAACCTTACACTAAATTCAATATCTTCAATCATTATAAATGTAATGGTTTCTTTTTCAAATATGCTTCACTCAGGGAACTCTGAGCGACATTTAAAAAGAATAATGAAGTTACAGGAAAATACTTGCCCAGATCTAATTTACTTTCCACAAGACTGAGAACTGAAATATTCCCCTTCAATTTGGTCCCTTTCAGTAGGCCATGGGCTTTCAGAAGAAGAGTTACTTTCTTTGAAGTCATTCAAATACACCTTCTACCTCAAATGCCAGCTGAGTGAGTGCAGCAACCAGCCCCCGCCCCAGTACCATAAAAAAATTTGTGTGTGAAGGCCTGAGCTTTTGTGCAATATGTGGAACATGAAACAACCTCTTAACTCTATTCTTTAGTCGTACCCTGACAAAAACAAACTGATTAATTTTCTTTAACAGAGAAACAGGGTGGATTGGAAAGCACAGTGCAGGGCAAGTATTGGAGGGGGGAAACATCACACGAGGGAGAGAGCAGGAAAACACATGCATGCTTATGAAGTGCTAAATGAAATAGAAAAACGTAGTTCTCTAAACATGAGCAGTGGAAGGATACAACTCAACCAATCAAAGGGTGGTCAAGAGGAAATGCTCTGGGTAAGGCACAAACACAAGAAGAGGAAGGCAAACTGTTGAATAAAATGCTTGCAAATAAGAATGGATATAAACTCAACCAGTGGTAAGGAATGGGTGAGCCCTAAGCCCACAGTAAGTTTTTGGTATATTTCACAGAACCCTTTGGTTTAAAGAGAGTTAAAACACTAATTGGAAGATCAAAATGTGAGAGCAAACGTAAAAGGAACAAAAACCTTAACACTACAGTGGTTCACCATCTCACTGACCAAAGTCACACTGCAGCACAATTACATTCTCAGACCTTTGAAATCTTGTAGACAACTTTGAAGGGGACAAATCTTGTTCTTTTCTATGGGGAACTCTTTAGGGTAGACATATTATAGACACTCGAGCCAGTAGGAGCTCGTGGTCGAGCAGACTTTGCTGGATATTCACTTTTGGGACATCCATTGATCACCACTGAGTATTTACATCCATTGTGTGTTCTTACTATGGACATCACCCATCTACATACCTGGTGTGTGCAGATGAATTGACATTGTTTTGTATTGTATTTCTTGCATTTACATGTCGGTCAGCACTGCTGTTCAGGGTAACAGACTGATACTTATCACTGGATGTTCATTGCTGTCCTTTCATCATTATTCACATCGCTCCATTGTTTCTGCTGTCTATCTTCTATTGACCCTTACCACAGTTTCATTGTGTGCCACTGTGGACTGTCTAGCTTTTTAATCAACGCGACACATAGGACAACAGTGTATCTCATCCTGTCTGAAACTTGGGGGCCTATTTATGAGTCGGTTTGTGTCACTGTTGCACCACGCAATGTGGTGCAAGAACGATTCAAACCTTACATGTGATTTATGAAACCACGCAGGGCCACGTCTCACATGGGTTTGGATATATTCCCAGATTTACTAGAACTGGTTAACCTGTGAATGCACCAAGAAGTTAAGTCTTCTCAGGTAAGGTGCAACGAGGAGAAGTATCTTAATTTATCCTCGTTGTTTCCTCTTTCCATGTGTGCTGCATTCTGCAGCACACATCAAAAGAGGTAAACGCCTCCCAGGATTGTTTTGTGCAGGAAGGTGTCCCTTCCTGCACAAACCCAATCCTGCCTGCAACGCAGGCACCTTTACACCATAGTGCAAGGGTGCCTGTATTGAAGCTAGGCTGCAGAAAGGGGATCAGTGCACAGGAAAAGGCAAGAATGTGCTGTATTGCCTTAAACACGACACATTCCTGTCCTTTCTCTGTCACGCAGCGCAGTACAGCAAGGTGACTTCCTGCGCTGCACTGTTGTAAAATAGGCCCCTTAATGTATAAATATAAATCTATGAATTGTTTTGTGATACTTTTTCTGTTTTCATCATTTATTTGTAGATTTACACTAAGGTGGACATTTATCAACACTTTGTGCTGGGTTTGTACCCTACAAAAAGAAGGAAACTGAGCACAAAATACTGGTTTGGGATTTTCTTTCCAAACCAATCATGACTTGCATTGGAAAGCTGCCTAGAGTAACACAAGGTAGTGCTATGCTCAAGGGGTCTTTCTGTGGGTGGTACCCAGGTACTCTCATTCAAACACCCTTGGGTTTTGAAGTCCCTATCTACCAAATGGGTACTCCTCCTTCTCAAGGCAGGTGTAAGGTTTGAGAAAACATGTTCTGTTCTCAAAACGTTTGAAACTTTGCACGTGTGCCGCACTGCACATCACACTTACAAACAAGGAAAGGTTTGACACTCAAATGTTTGCACAGGAAGAGCCACCTTCTAGTCCAAAACCTGTGCTTAACAGAACAGACAGACTCTTGCACTATGGTGCAAAGGTGTCTGCATTGGTGCAAGGCAGCCAAACATCTGTCAGTGCTTGTGAGAGAACAGTGCCATATCTGTGTACATACAGAGCTGTGTTTGTCTTCCCATTCACGCAACGCAGGGCAGAATCTTTGGTTGCAGTGCTGCATTGCATCAAACATTAGTAAATCTACCCCCTGATGCCCAAACAGTCCTCCTGACAAAGGCAGAAATGCACCTGAAATGAGGCAATGATTTTTAATAAAGATTTACATTTCAATTCAGTACTCTTACAAGTCAAGGAAGACTCTGGGGGAAAGGATGAACAAGTAACATATAGGAATGATTGTTTCTAAATGACACACCCACCAAATATAGAACAAGATAAGCTGACAACTATTACAAGTTGACAACTAGAATAAGTACTTAGAAAGTACGAGGGTGTGCATGGGGAGTCAGCGTGGCTTTGCAAAGACTCAAAATTGAAATTTAGAATTAAAAAAGGAGGTAATTATCTAAAAAGAGAAAAATTGTTAGTTTTCGTAATTGTTGGTTGGGATAGTTCTGATTGGTTCAGTTTAGAAAGTAGAGCTACATCAGAGAAGAGAGAGGGAACAGAATGTGTTCCACTAGCTCATTATTTCTGATTTCACACCCACTGCAGTGCCCCTGGGGAACAACCCTGAAGATGCTTGGATGAAGGAACCGGGAGAACCCTGTGATGAACCACGTTCAGAAGAATTGCAGTTTGAGGTAGACGGAGACAAAGGATTGAACAGTTCAAGTGAGTCCAGCTCCAATGAGAACTCTGACCTTAAGCATCCTGGAGGACATGACAGATTAAAACACGGAAAGCATTTAGGACCAAGCTCAGATCACCATGACCATGGTGATGAACGTGGCAAGAAGCTTGGATGGAAACTTCTACTGGGGCATGGTGATCAACGCAATAGTGATGAACGTGGCAAGAAGCTTGGATGGAAACCTTTGCTGGGGCATGGTGATCAATGCGATAGTGATGAACGTGGCAAAAAGCTTGGATGGAAACCTCTGCTGGGGCATGGTGATCAACGCAATAGTGATGAACGTGGCAAGAAGCTTGGATGGAAACTTCTACTGGGGCATGGTGATCAACGCAATAGTGATGAACGTGGCAAGAAGCTTGGATGGAAACCTCTACTGGGGCACGGTGATCAACGCAATAGTGATGAACGTGGCAAGAAGCTTGGATGGAAACCTCTACTAGGGCACGGTGATCAACGCAATAGTGATGAACGTGGCAAGAAGCTTGGATGGAAACCTCTACTGGGCCACGGTGATCAACGCAATAGTGATGAACGTGGCAAGAAGCTTGGATGGAAACCTCTACTAGGGCACGGTGATCAACGCAATAGTGATGAACGTGGCAAGAAGCTTGGATGGAAACCTCTGCTGGGGCATGGTGATCAACGCAATAGTGATGAACGTGGCAAGAAGCTTGGATGGAAACCTCTACTGGGGCACGGTGATCAACGCAATAGTGATGAACGTGGCAAGAAGCTTGGATGGAAACCTCTACTGGGGCATGGTTTTGAACACAGCAAGAAGCATGGATTACTGTCTCTCCCGGGGCATTTTCAGCCCTGATGACTCTACAGTACACCATTAGAAGACATCTTGAACCTGCTTGGTAAGAATCATCGTTGTAATTGAAAGGATTTGGCAATCTGGAATACACCAAACAGTAAAAGTATATTGCATGTCCACCTCCGTTTGAAGATACGCAGACTGACAAACAAAGCTGTGCCTCGTCACTGCGTGAAGCAGGACCTAAATTTTTCCAAATGATACAGAAATCAATACCTCTCTGGAGCACCGCGTGACAGAGAGACACCCTGGTTGATTATTTGGTTGATGGGTGAATTTGTGAAAGGTTTATTGTTTGTGGGTTAATTAAAAATGTAAAGTTTCAAAGGCATCAAGCTTTCGGGGACACTTCATTTGGGGTTTAATGGCAGTCAAGCATGCTCAATTTAAGTATTATGATAGCTTTTTTGGTTTCGCCTGCACAGCGCTGATGCTGTCTTGTGAACTCTCTTGTAATTAAATAAAAAAAGAAATCTAAAAAGAAGCTTACATCCTGCCCATTACTTACCATTCGTAGGCTTCGTGGTCACTCTCATTTTCTTGCTTCTCACTGGTCAGCAGCATCAGGGTCACGTCATCATGTTTCACTTCCTCTTTTCTTGCCTGTTCCCTGGAGCTTGGACCAAGTACTGTTTCCAGCTGCAAATAGTGGCTGGCGGCCAGTGTCCTTTCACTGGCGATGTTCTTCTCAAGGTGCTTTTTTTTAATTTCTTTCCTGCACTCCATACCAGTGCATGTGCTTGTCCTCGGTCTCCCCTTTCTCTGTTGACCACATCGTCTTCCGGTACCGAATCACCTTTTTTTTGTTTTTTACTGCACTCTCCTTGCCTTCGTCATCTGCTTTACCCACCCCCACCCACTGTCCACTTGTTGGTGCGCCCTCACATGCCCCACTCCCTGCTGCTTTTTGTTGCTCCTTCATGTTCAACAACCCTCCCTTCCCCCTGCCCCTCTGTCCATTTTGTTCCCTCCCTTCCTCGGGGCACCTTGTTATGTACTATTTTGTGGTTTATGATGGTGATGAAACCTTTTGAGTGCAACACACCAACCTAACAATGGAAATGTCAGGCTTGAGAGCTCAGAAGCATCTGTGTGGAAGATGTATGCACTGGGTGCCCCGTCTAAAGGCAGGTGATCTGTGCTCTTCAATCCAGATGCCAGGTGCATCAGGATCTCTCCCTCCTGCCAAAGCGCTCTGGCAGGGTGACATCTTCTCGCAGGAGGTGAGAACCTAGGGTTTGTTGGGACAGTCTGAAAACCAAAGATGAACTAACTTGTGAAATATCTGGAGGCGCGCATGACACTCTGGCTGTGGTGGCTTTCTGAGGATCTGTGAAAACGAGATGTATATAAGGCAACAGGATGTGCACTCTCAAGGAGACATTCTTCTATCACACAAGTCACCTACCTCAGAGTACTTGCAAAATTCAAACTCATGAGCTGAAAAAGGGGCAGATGTCAGCAGGGAGAGTGTAACTTATGCACTCCTGACGTTTTTTTAAACTCCACTCTTTCTTACGTTATTATAAAGACAATAGTTTCTCCCAAGCATTGCTCACAACAGTTTACACGCTCGAATACCCCTGAGCGGTTCAGAAGGAGTAACTAAACAATCACCTGGGATTACTTATGCGCACTATTGGTGACATTTTTCGCTAAAAGTGCCCTGGGCATAAAATTTATTTTTTAGGCATGTCTGACAAATCAGAAGGTAATGCTGCCTAAAACATTATGATGACCGTGACAGGTGTAAAATGCGGGTAATTGCGGTTTGTGTATTCCCATGTGTAAATTGCGCATAATTATCCTTTCAGGGTAGTGCAACTCGACCTCAGGTGCACTCGCCCGCTCTCTAAGTCACTGTGGGCTAGTGGCGATGCGATTTTCAGCCCTCTTTGATTCGAGACTAAAGTGGAAAATTGAATCCGAAAATATTTTTCTCTGATGGAAATCAACCAATAGGCATCAACGAAACATTTGGTAGCATTCTTTTTCATGCTGTTCTTATTCAGCACCAGGGCGTGCAGCACAACTTTTTGTGCACACGCGGATAAATCAGTCACATGGTTAAGTATGTGGCCGATTCACTTAAGTATAACATTTTGGGGCAGATTTATTAAACTACATTTCTAAAGCCTGTAGGTTTCGCCTGTGCAAGATCTATTGGCTTCATCAATGTCTTTTAGATATGTTGTACAGCAGCACAGGCGGGTGTGCAAGGTGGCTTAAAGTGAAGGAGAAAGTGCTGTAACGTGGCCATTGTGGACTGCGTCGTAGTGCTAATACTGCCTATACTGTCAGCTCTGTTGCACAGCGACCCGTGCTGTTGTGCAGCATGTCTAATATCATTGACAAAGCCAATAGAGCTCGGATAGGTAAAACCTATTGGCTTTGCCAATGCTTGTTATGATCTGGCTTCACACTATCACCATCAACAGACAATAATGAGATGCCCATAACCAGAAGAAGAGCGTTGACGCCACCCACATGTTGGGAGTCAGGTGGTCTGGCTTGACAAGGTAGCTGTCACCTGACAATGATGAGACACCCATAACTAGGAGAAGAGCTTTGACGCCTCCCACATGGTGGGAGTCAGGTGGTCTGGCTTACAGCATAGCTGTTGCCGGGCCAGACAATGATGTGATGTTCATAACCAGGAGGAGGGCTTTGGCTCTGCCGACAGAGTCTGGTTTAAATGACATGATTGGGCAGATTGGCAGCCAAGACCTGGAACACCCTCCCCACCAGCCTCAGGACCACACAGGACCACTCCGCATTCCGGAGACTCCTCAAAACCTGGCTTTTCGAGCAGCAGTAACCCCCCCTTTCCCCTAGCGCCTTGAGACCCGCACGGGTGAGTAGTGCGCTTTATAAATGTTAATGATTTGATTTGATTTGATTTGAAGTTGTGGGCTTCCTCTGAAAGAGTGCTAGTTGTGGACTTGTCATGGGCTTCTCTTGGTTGGGATTGAGCTTGTGTTGAGAAGGTTTTGAATGTAGGTCTTGCATGTCAGACAAGCTGTGGCTCTTCATCCTGCACGTGCCAATGGTCCCGATCCCTGTGTTGTGGAGTCCCCCGGAGGTCCTCTAGTCACCAGGACATTCTTCTCCACCTGTTTGTCACCCTGGCCTCCGCTTTCGCAAGACGTGCAACTCCCAGGGTCATGTGCTGCTGACTTGTGGGAGGCGGTGAAGTCCTTCCTGGCCCTTTTACCTGAGCCGGTGTCCCTCCCTCCTGGCCCTGCTGCGATGATTGCGGAGTTCATCTCTTCTAAGCTCTGACTGACCTAGACCTCCACTCGCCAGGTGAATTACCCCATAGATGATGTAGAGGAGGCTGAGTAAGGGTAAATAAGGGAGAGAGGGGCACTTCTGGACAGCAAGGTTTTCCTGGGAATGGTCAAGGAGAGGATGGAGGGCACCCGATGGGTGGGAGGGGCTCTGGTAAGGCAGGAAAGGCACGTTTGGAACTGGGAAGGAGTCCCTTGGTGTCCCTTGGTCAGTCCCTTGGTGTAGTGGGTGAGGATAGGGGGCAGAATGCCTCTTGGTGGAGGATCTTGATGGCCCCCAGAACTTGTCAAGCAATAAGAATGGTATACATCCCTCTGCCTCACACTGATATGGAGATGGTGCTGATGCTGATTCAGTCACATCAAACACAGTCCTTTTCCAAGGCCATTGGCTGGTTGGATTCTAGTGCTGGTCCCTCGGAATGACTGAATGGGTTTGAGATGTGTCCCTGTCTGTGCTTTGTGCTTTGTCATATTTTGTAAGCTTTCCCCACTTAGCCGAGCTGGTAACTGTTCATTTTTTAGGTCGCAGCCTACCAGACAGAACAGCTGTCTGGTTTGCTAAAGACATCTTGGGAACATTCAGAAAGCTGACCTAGGAATGCATTCTGGCTGTTGCTTGCTCTATGTTTTGTGTGTCATAGGTGGTGCAATTTCCACAGATTTTCACCTGTTCAGTGTATAGTTTTAGTAATAAAAGTGTGTGTTTGTGCAAATGTAACGGTCATTTCAATTGAAAATGCGTTGTCTGTAATGGCAGTGTGCTACTACACCATGAATAATCCACTGTACACCACGCCACTTACCTCTTCACCACTCCTCACCACTGCACGATACTTTGTACCACTCCGCTTTACACCACCTCACACCACTGCACTCTGCACCACTCCACTCTACGCCACTTCACTCAATGCCACTTCACACTGTGCCTCTCTACTCTACCTTGTACCACTCTACTGTATGCCAATGCACTCTTTGCCACTCTACTCTACACCACTGCACACTTCACCACTGCACTCTACAGCACTTCAGTCTATGCCACACCAATATATTCTGCACAACTTCACTCTATGCCACTGCACTCTACACTACTCTGCAACAGTGCATTCTATGCCACTGAACCCTATGCTAATACACTCTGTGCCATTACACCTTACCTGCAACACTCAACTCTATTACCCCTGCACTCTACGCCAATACACTGTACACCATCTACTCTGCACCACTGCACTCTATGCCACTGCACTCTACACCTTTACACTCTATGCCACTCTAGCGGCTGCACTGTACCCTGCATCACTCCACTCAATGCAACTTGACTCTACTCTGAAACAATCTACTCTGCTCTACTGCACTATATGCCCCGCCACTCTACTCTATGCCACTGCACTTTATGCAACTCTAAATCACTACACTTTAAACCAATGTACTCTCCATAACTGCACTTTCACTACACTCTACATAATTGCCCTCTACTCTGCATCACTCTACTCTATGCTACTGCTCTCTACACCATTCTACTCCACTCTACACCACTGCACTCTGACACTCTACTCTGCAACACTGCACTCTCCACCACCAAACTCTACGCCACTCTATTCTGCACAACTCCACTCTATGCTACCCCACTCTATGCCACTCCACACTATGCCACTGCATTATATGGAACTATACTCAGCTCTGAGCCACCCTATGCCACTCTACTCTGCCCTTTACACCACTGCACTCCATGTCACTTGACCCTGCTCTCCGCCACTGTGCTCTGCATCACTCAACTCTATGCCACTCCACTCCCCACCACTCTATGCTGTTCTACTCTACACCACTGCACTCTACTTTGTGCCACTCTACTCTGTGCCACACCACTCTGCGCCACTCCACTCTGTGCCACTCCACTCTACCACTCCACTCTGCACCACTGCACTCTACACCATTACACTCTATGCCACTCTAGCGGCTGCACTGTACCCTGCATTACTCCACTCAATGCAACTTCACTCTACTCTGAAACAATCTACTCTGCTCCACTGCACTCTATGCCCCGCCACTCTACTCTATGCCACTGCACTTTATGCAACTCTAAATCACTACACTTTAAGCCAATGTACTTTCACTGCACTCTACATAATTGCCCTCTATTCTGCATCACTCTACTCTATGCTACTGCTCTCTACACCATTCTACTCCACTCTACACTACTGCACTCTGACACTCTACTCTGCAACACTGCACTCTCCACCACCAAACTCTACGCCACTCTATTCTTCAAACTCCACTCTATGCTACTCCACTCTATGCCACTCCACACTATGCCACTGCATTCTATGGTACTATACTCAGCTCTGATCCACCCTATGCCACTACACTCTATGCCACTCTACTCTGCCCTTTACACCACTGCACTCTATGGCACTTGACCCTGCTCTCTGCTACTGTGCTCTGCATCACTCAACTCTATGCCACTCCACTCTCCACCACTCTATGCTGCTCTACTCTACACCACTGCACTCTATGCCACTGCACTCTACTCTGTGCCACTCTACTCTGTGCCACACCACTCGGCGCCACTCCACTCTGTGCCACTGCACTTTACTATGCACCACTGTAATGTACGCCACAGAATTCTACAACGCTGCATTGTACGCTGCTGAAATTAATGTCACTGCACTCAATGCCACTGTACTCAGTGCCACAGCACTCTATGCCACTCTTTTCTGCAACACTCTACACCATCACACTCTACCCCAGTCCACTCTACTCTATGACACTCCAGTATATGCCACTCTACAGGACTGCACACTGTGCCACTCTAATACACGACACTCCCTGCCACTCCACTCTACAGCATTCTACTCCACTCCTAGCCATTCCACTCTACCACACTCAATGTCATTCTCCTCTACGACACTAACCTTTAGCTATACCGTACAAGAGCCAGTCTGGTGTACAATATGTTAACTACATTGGCAAAGACAGTGGCCCTCATTCTGACCCTGGCGGTCTTTGACCGCCAGGGCGGAGGACCGCGGGAGCACCGCCGACAAGCCGGCGGTGCTCCAATGGGGATTCCGACCGCGGCGGTAAAGCCGCGGTCGGACCGGCACCACTGGCGGGGTCCCGCCAGTGTACCGCGGCCCCATTGAATCCTCCGCGGCGGCGCAGCTTGCTGCACCGCCGCGGGGATTCCGACCCCCCCTACCGCCATCCAGATCCCGGCGGTCGGACCGCCGAGATCCGGATGGCGGTAGGGGGGGTCGCGGGGCCCCTGGGGGCCCCTGCAGTGCCCATGCCACTGGCATGGGCATTGCAGGGGCCCCCGTAAGAGGGCCCCTACATGTATTTCACTGTCTGCTGCGCAGACAGTGAAATACGCGACGGGTGCAACTGCACCCGTCGCACAGCTTCCACTCCGCCGGTTCGATTCCGAGCCGGCTTCATCGTGGAAGCCTCTTTCCCGCTGGGCTGGCTGGCGGTCTGAAGGAGACCGCCCGCCAGCCCAGCGGGAAAGTCAGAATTACCGCCGCGGTCTTTCGACCGCGGAACGGTAACCTGACGGCGGGACTTTGGCGGGCGGCCTCCGCCGCCCGCCAAGGTCAGAATGAGGGCCAGTATCTCTTGCATAGGCAAGAGCTATTGGCTTTGCCAATGGTTGTTGTTGTATTTCCACTGCCACTACATCGTTTGCTGCAATCATTATGAATCACATATTCAATAAAGGTGTAGTGGGCATTATGGAGTGAACTGTGCCTGCCCTTGGTAGAAGGAAAAACTAAATTCCGACGTTTCTTTCTCTGATGCTCATATATTGTATTTTGCAGACAGGTCATGGTTTCATATGAGTGAGCGCTGGAGGAGAGAAGTGCCTGTGTGAGTGCTAGGGGATGTGGGGGCAGCTGTGGCTGTGTGAGTGCTGAGGGGGCATGTGACCTGTATGAGACAGGGGAGAGGTGTGCCTGTGTGAGTTCCAGGAGACAGGTGTGCTTGTGTGAGTGCTAGGGGATGTGGGGGCAGGTGTGGCTGTGTGAAATGAGGGGAGAGGTGTGCCTTTTTGTGTCCTGGGGAACGGGTGGTCTGTGTGAGTGCCAGGGGACAGGTGTACCTGTGTGAGTGCCGAGGTGGCAGGTTTGCCTGTGTGAATAATGGGGGGTGGCCTGTATGAGATGAGGGGAGAGGTATCCCTGTGTGACCCGCAGGGAGACAGGTGTGCTAGTGTGAGGTCAGGGAGACAGGTGTGCCGTGTGAGTGCAGGGATACAGGTGTGCTGTGTGAGTGCAGGTAGACAGGTGTGCCAGTGTGAGTGCAGAGAGACAGGTGTGCCATGTGAGTGCAGGGAGACAGGTGTGCCGTGTGAGTGCAGAGAGACAGGTGTGCCGTGTGAGTGCAGGGAGACATGTGTTCTGTGTGAGTGCAGGAAGACAGATGTGCCAATGTGAGCACAGGGAGACAGGTGTGCAGTGTGAGTGCAGAGAGGCATGTGTGCCATGTGAGTGCAGGTAGACAGGTGTACTGTGTGAGTACAGGGAGACCGGTGTCCCTGTGTGAGTGCAGGGAGACAGGTGTGCTGGTGGGAGTGCAGGGAGACAGGTGTCCCTGTGTGAGTGCAGGGAGACAGGTGTGCCAGTGTGACTGCAGGGACACAGTTGTGAGTTATTCTGCTTACACACTGAGTGCACGCCGCCTTTCGGCTTTTCCTGACTCTCGAGACCAGGAGAGGACAGGTGATTGGGCTTATCAGGGCCCCGCCACGTTCCACTTTTAAGACTTCGGATAGTTGGCATATACAGCATACTCAACATACAGGACCCACGTTTCCTGTGACTAAGAGACATCATTTGGACTATCTATCCAGTTATATGCCTTGAAAAAGTCCTGCTGGACGAAACACGTGTTAGCTGTCTCTGAACATTGATGTGTCTATGGTTTTCAACATGTAGAATTCAAATTTCTGGATTTCTGCGTACTGTGGACTTATTATTTGGAGTGCCCTGGTATTTTCTGTTTTCAGGGACACAGGTGTGCCCTGTGAATGCAGGGAGACAGGTGTGCCGGTGTGTGAGCAGGGAGAAAGGTGTGCCTGCGTGAGTGCAAGGAGACAGGTGTGCCTGTGTGAGATGAGGGGAGACAGGTGTTCCTGTGTGAATGCAGAGAGACAGGTGTGCTGTTTGAGTGAAGAGAGACAGGTGTGCCGGTGTGAGTGCAGGGAGACAGGTGTGCCGTATGAGTGCAGGGAGTGCAGTGAGACAGGTGTCCCTGTATGAGAGCAGGGAGACAGGTGTGCCAGTGTGAGTGCAGGGAGACAGGTGTGCCATGTGAGTGCAGGGAGACAGGGGTGCCAGTGTGAGTGCAGAGAGACAGTTGTGCCATGTGAGTGCAGGGAGACAGGTGTGCCGTGTGAGTGCAGAGAGACAGGTGTGCCGTGTGAGTGCAGGGAGACGTGTTCTGTGTGAGTGCAGGAAGACAGATGTGCCGATGTGAGCACAGGGAGACAGGTGTGCAGTGTGAGTGCAGAGAGGCATGTGTGCAATGTGAGTGCAGGGAGACAGGTGTGCTGGTGGGAGTGCAGGGACACAGGTGTGCCCTGTGAATGCAGGGAGACAGGTGTGCCAGTGTGAGTGCAGATAGACAGGTGCACCGGTGTGAGTGCAGAGAGACAGGTGTGCCTGTGTGAGTGTAGGGAGACGGGTGTGCTGGTCTGAGTGCAGGGAGACAGATGTGCCATGTGAGTGCAGGGCGACAGGTGTGCCATCTGAGTCCAGGAAGACAGTTGTGCTGGTGAAAGTGCAGAGAGACGAGTACGCCGTGTGAGTGCAGGGAGACAGGTGTGCTGTGTGAGGTCAGGGAGACAGGTGTGCTGTGTGAGGTCAGGGAGACAGGTGTGCCGATTTGGGTGCAGGAAGACAGATGTGCGGGTGTGAGTGCAGAGAGACAGGTGTGCCGGTGTTAGTCCAGGGAGACAGGTGTGCCGGTGTGAGTGCAGGGAGACAGGTGTGCCGTGTGAGTCCAGGGAGACAAGTGTGCTGAGTGTCCAGGGAGACAGGTGTGCCGGTGTGAGTGCAGAGAGACAGGTGTGTCGTGTGAGTGCAAGGAGACAGGTGTCCCTGTATGAGTGCAGGGAGACAGGTATGCTGGTGTTAGTGCAGAGATACAAGTGTGCCCTCAGTACAGGGAGACAGGTGTGCCGTGTGAGTGCAGGGAGACAGGTGTGCTGTGTGAGTGCAGAGAGACAGGTGTGCCCTGTCAGTGCAGGAAGACAGGTGTGCCGTGTGAGTGCAGGGAGACATGTGTGCCGTGTGAGTGTAGGAAGACAGGTGTGCCGCTGTGAGTGCAGGGAGACAGGTGTGCGGTGTGAGTGTAGAGAGACAGGTGTGCCGTGTGAGTGCAGGGAGACAGGTGTGCCGTGTGTGTGAAGGGAGACAGGTGTGCCATGTGTGTGAAGGCAGACAGGTGTGCCAGTGTGAGTGCAGAGAGACAGGTGTGTCGTGTGAGTGCAGGGAGACAGGTGTCCCTGTGTGAGTGCAGGGAGACAGGTATGCTGGTGTTAGTTCAGAGAGACAGGTGTGCCCTGTCAGTGCAGGGAGACAGGTGTGTCGTGTGAGTGCAGGGAGACATGTGTGCCGTGTGAGTGTAGGAAGACAGGTGTGCCGCTGTGAGTGCAGGGAGAAAGGTCTGCGGTGTGAGTGCAGAGAGGCAGGTGTGCCGTGTGAGTGCAGGGAGACAGGTGTGCGGTGTGAGTGCAGAGAGGCAGGTGTGCCGTGTGAGTGCTGGGAGACGTGTTCTGTGTGAGTGCAGGAAGACAGATGTGCTGATGTGAGTACAGGGAGACAGGTGTCCCTGTGTGAGTGCAGGGAGAGAGGTGTGCTGGTGGGAGTGCAGGGAGACAGGTGTCCCTGTGTGAGTGCAGGGAGACAGGTGTCCCTGTGTGAGTGCAGGGAGACAGGTGTGCCGGTGTGAGTGCAGATAGACAGGTGCACTGGTGTGAGTGCAGAGAGACAGGTGCGCTGTGTGAGTCCAGGGAGACAGGTGTGCCGGTGTGAGTGCAGAGAGACAGGTGTGTCGTGTGAGTGCAGGGAGACAGGTGTGCCATGTGATTGCAGGGCGACAGGTGTGCCATCTGAGTCCAGGAAGACAGTTGTGCTGGTGAAAGTGCAGAGAGACGAGTACACCGTGTGAGTGCAGGGAAACAGGTGTGCTGTGTGAGGTCAGGGAGACAGGTGTGCCGATTTGGGTGCAGGAAGATAGATGTGCGGGTGTGAGTGCAGAGAGACAGGTGTGCCAGTGTTAGTCCAGGGAGACAGGTGTGCCGGTGTGAGTGCAGAGAGACAGGTGTGTCGTGTGAGTGCAGGGAGACAGGTGTCCCTGTGTGAGTGCAGGGAGACAGGTATGCTGGTGTTAGTGCAGAGAGACAGGTGTGCCCTGTCAGTGCAGGGAGACAGGTGTGCCGTGTGAGTGCAGGGAGACAGGAGTGCTGTGTGAGTGCAGGGAGACAGGTGTCCCTGTGTGAGTGCAGGGAGACAGGCGTGCCACTATGAGTGCAGGGATACTGCTGTGCTGTGTGAGTGCAGGGAGACAGGTGTGCCGGTGTGAGTGCAGGGATACAGGTGTGCCATGTGAATGCAGGGAGACAGGTGTGCCAGTGTGAGTGCAGAGAGACAGGTGCGCTGGTGTGAGTGCAGAGAGACAGGTGTGCCATCTGAGTGCAGGGCGACAGGTGAGCCATCTGAGTCCAGGAAGACTGGTGTACCTGTGTGAGTGCAGGGAGACAGGTGTGCCTGTGTGAGTGCAGGAAGACAGGTATCCCTGTGTGAGTGCAGGGAGACAGGTGTGCCAGTATGAGTGCAGGGACAGAGGTATGCCGTGTGAGTGCAGGGACACAGGTGTGCTGTATGAGTGCAGGGAGACAGGTGTGCCGGTGTGAGATGAAGGAGACAGGTGTGCAGTGTGAGTGCAGAGAGACAGGAGTGCCGGTGTGAGTGCAGGGAGACAGGTGTGCCAGGTGAGTGAAGGGAGACAGGTGTGCTGTGTGAGTGCAAGGAGACAGGTGTGCCTGTGTGAGATGAGGGGAGACAGGTGTGCCAGTGTGAGTGCAGGGAGACAGGTGTGCCGTGTGAGTGCAGGGAGACAGGTGTGCCGTGTGAGTTCAGGGAGGCAGGTGTGCTGGGTGAGTGCAGAGAGAAAGGTGTGCTGGTGTGAGTGCAGAGAGACAGGTGTGCCGTGTGAGTGCAGGGAGACAGGTGTGCCGTGTTAGTACAGGGAGACAGGTGTGCTGGTGTGAGTGCAGAGAGACAGGTGTGTAGTGTGAGTGCCGGGAGACAGGTGTGCAATGTTAGTACAGGGAGACAGGTGTGCTGGTGTGAGTGCAGAGACGCAGGTGTGTAGTGTGAGTGCAGGGAGACAGGTGTGCTGTGTGAATGCAGGGAGACAGGTGTGCCACGTGAGTGTGGAATTCTACAGCCTGCCAAATGAAGCTTCCTTGGGGTCTGCTTTGAAGGAAGGAGCTGACTGATTGCTAACAAGGGGTATTAGAGGTACCCATACACAGTGGTGATGAGGAAAGTAGGGTAATAAATTGGCTAAAGTGGCAGTGAACTCAGATTTACACTGACATTCAGGGATGACTGGCCCGGCTCATGCCAAAGGGTGAGTTCTGGGTGACCCCAATCTCCCTGTAGCATGTGCTGAAAGGTGGAATTGCCTCTGAATGTGGGGCATTGCTGAAGTCTAACTGTATGCTACCCTGATGAGAGAAACCAGCACCTCACCTAGGTCAGGCACTGATTGAATCACCAAAGCACTAAGAAGGGGTGAGAGGAAATTTTTATCTGTCAAACCTCCCTATAACTATATATTCACACTAGAGGACAGAAAAATATACCTGGTGTAGAAACCCAGACGGTTTGACACCTACGTGTAAAAAACGGCCCTCACCCACAAATTGTGGCATGCTTCATCATAGGGCCCTGCTAACACACTCTGAGATATATATCCCCTTCGGAGTGGAGCAGTCAGGGTGGGGCAACATGAAACACATCAGACATATCCAACAATAATGGCACAGGGACCAAAGACGAACAACAGAAACAACATAAAACTGTCTCAGGCTAATCCCTCCTTCTATTTTATTCCAGTGTAGCCCGGACAGGATTAAAACTTCTCATTGATGGTGTTATCAGGAGCTAACTACCTGTCCACCCCAGTATCTGTGAAGGGTCAACATGTGTTGGCCATTTATGGTTGCCACCTAGGGTCATTAGGCCTTCTTCAGGACCTTTGCCCTGTCCCCTTGTTTATATGTGCCCCCCCCCTGTCCTTTAGTCAGGAGACTTAATTATTTGTGTTTCTGAGATAGTTTCTTATGAGTCAACACACTCTGTTATCTGTAGAAATAGAAAAACAAGCAAGATACCAAAGATCAATGTATGTGTCCAAATAAAGCAGGGTATCTAACTGTATTGAATATTCCTAAATCATCACCCTTATGTGTGGGTCAATTAATATCCAGGATGTGTATTTGGTTCCCTAATTTCCTTGTCTCTATTGGTGGTCTAAATATAAATTTATCAGATCCACCCGTGCTCTCTGGTAATGTGCCCAAGTCCAGAAAACCCACCAGAACAGTGGGTGAAGGAGAGATAACAAATGTGTGTACACTTACTGAGTTTTCATTATTACTCGCTTTTATCAGGATGTTCACCAGGCACAAGGCAAGTGACCTACTGTGGTGGGCCTACAGGCGGTGGGCCAGTAGCAAGTTACCATCGGAATGACACACAAACACAGCATGGTCTGGGAGTATGGTCTGCAATATAGCAAACCCATGAATTCAGATCTTGGAGCCTGCAAGGGGCTAGCCGTTTTGAAAACATACTTTCTGTTGTCACTAGCCCAGCAGGTACCATTAACTGGGCAGACCTAGGACAGGTTAGAACCCTTGTTCTACTGGCCAGGTATGAGGCAAGATGTAGAAAAGGTTTGCAGAGCTCCCACAACTGGTCAAGTTTGTGGCAAGTCTGTGGCAGTGTCAGTGACGTTACTTGTCACTGGGTTTTATTTAGCAGAGTAGCCTATTTGATTCTCTCTCAGCTTCAGGCAAGGAGCATAATGTAGCTGTGGTGACCATGCCACAGGGCACCCCGAGGCAGTGTGATGAAGAGCTTGACTCCCAAGACAGTGGTGAGGGCCCTCCTTGCCATCTTCTACAAGGGTTTATTTCCAAGCTGGACTGACGTACCACTTTTTTCTTTGATTGTTGCGTTTTGACCAATAGATTGGTGAAACTTTTCATATAGACCCTAAAGAGCACGAAGGGAAGTCTACCAGTGAAGATAAGGAAGAAATGTTTTCTCCCCCCTATCATGTCTCCTTTCTGCCTACAGTGAAGTCCCATCGAGTTTAACTCCAGTGATCTCCAGTGTAGGCTTTCTGTCCACTGACTGTGATCCAGTGGGATTGGGAAGGTAGTTCCCCGCAGTGGCAATGGTTTTGTTTTTAGGTTATAATTACTTGAGGACTGTCTTTGTGTTTAGAGCCGAATGTGATGGCAGGAACATTTGATGTGAGCACAGGGCCCATTCCAGCTTTTCCAGATCCCACCTCCTGCTATCACTGTTGTGAATTCCTTTCTGAGTGCAGTGGCGGCCAGCGGCAAACAAAACTGGTGGAGCAAATATGTAACCCATTGAAAGGTACTGGTTAAAAAAAAAAAAACAGCAGTGCCCTTAGGCTCAGTGCCAAAGCTCTCGATCGTTGTCTGTTTTAGTGTTTATAACAGGTCACAACTGAGAGCTCTGGAGTTGATGCTGAAATCATTGCAAGTTTCTCATAGTGTCTGTAGTTAATTCAAATTAAAATACAGAAATAAAGATTTACTTACCCATCTCGGCACTCAGTGGCTCCTCAAGAATAGACAGCAAGTTCCAAAAGCCCTGTCCAAGTCCCCTCTACCAATACTGGTGCTGCTCTAAAGCCGCTCAGACAGCATGAGACCAGCAGCAGGATTGGCTGGAATGCCCTGGTCTGACGCTTCTTCAGGCCCTGGAGGCCTGTGCATTCTCCCCATCTAAGACAGCTCGGATTGGAGTGTTTAAAGTGCGCATGTCAGGCTGGCCATCGCAAGGCAGCTGGCCAAGGTGACATGCGCACTTTAAGCTGAAGTGCATTGTGCCCACTATTCCTTCCTGCTGCTGGCCTGCCCTCTCTGACTCGGCTGCTTGCCACAATCAAAAATTAAAATGGTAATAAATTTGTTTAAGCGCAGGTCGACACTCCTTTGCCCTCGTGGAGGTACTGTTGCTCTCCAAGTGGCCTTGTTTGTCTGACTGGGGCTATTTCATTCTTTCTTTCTTTCTTTTTTCTTTCTTTCTCTCTTTCTTTATTTCTTTGTTTCTTTATTTCCAGGACCTCAGAGGAGATGTTAAATACCTGCTCCTCTGTGCACTTCAGACATTTCTGGGAGGCCCTGGAGAGCTGGCAGCTGCCCCTCTGCAATAGTTGAAAATATGAACAGGACATCAGAGGGGATGGTAAATGTCTGCTTCCTCTCTGGTGACAGTCTCATTCCAGGTCTTTATGGGCTCTTCTTCCAGGCCCTGAACTTTTCAGCTGCAAATCAATTATTTCAGGTGTGTTAGACGGATAAGGCGAATGAAAGAAACATGAAACAATACCCAGAATTCATTAGGCTTTCACAAAAAAGTTTTGGACTAGAAACTTTGTCTATAATCACCCAGGAGGTGGTGGTCACCCTAACTCCTCTCTGCCCTGCAGCCTCCTGGGAGAGGGCAGAGCCCCCTGACTGCTGCTCCAGTATCCTGTTTGTACTTGTGGACAGGCCGCCAGGCAACTCTAAGCTGGCCCAGCCCCCTCTCCCTGTCATACTTGATAGGATAAAAGATGACCAGGGTACAAGGAAGCGGCTCCAGTGACCAGGGACGGCTCCTTCGGCTGGCCGGGAGCCCGTGCCTGCAGCAGAGGAGCGGATGAAGCGGTGAGGCGGTGGCAGCAATCGAGGTGTTAATTTTTTTTATTACTCATTTCATTTTTATTCCACCCCGCACTGCCCCGCACCGCCCGCCCCTTTCGTGCGCTGCAAGCCGCGACGGCTAGTGACAAAAGTGACAAACCGCACACCCTACAAGCACATTGCACGGGGCTCAAAGCAACTATACTGGCCCTTGGGCAAGCAGTGACCTCCTGGTTGCCCGTACTAAACATCAAGGGGCATATTTATACTCCGTTTGCGCCGGAATTGCGTTGTTTTTTTTTACACAATTTCGACGCAAAACTAACTCCATATTTATACTTTGGCGTTAGACGCGTCTAGCGCCAAAGTCCATGGAGTTAGCGTCATTTTTTAGCGTGGACACCTACTTTGCGTTAATTATATGCAAGGTAGGCGTTCCCGTCTAAAAAATCGACTCCGAGGCATGTGCGTCGGATTTATACTCCCGGGCAAAAATCACACCCGGGAGTGGGCGGGTCAAAAAAAATGACGTACGGCCGCTTTTGCGCCGTTTTTTAGCGCCTGCAAAAGGCAGGCGTTAAGGGACCTGTGGGCTCTGAAGGAGCCCAGAGGTGCCCTCCCATGCCCCCAGGGACCCCCCCTGTCACCCTTGCCCACCCCAGGAGGACACCCAAGGCTGGAGGGACCTATCCCAGGGACATTAAGGTAAGTTCAGGTAAGTATTTTTTTTAAAAAATTTGGTGGCATAGGGGGGCCTGATTTGTGCCCCCCTACATGCCACTATGCCCAATGACCATGCCCAGGGAACAGAAGTCCCCTGGGCATGGCCATTGGGCAAGGGGGCATGACTCCTGTCTTTGCTAAGACAGGAGTTATTTCTATGGGGGTAGGGAGTCGTAAAAAATGGCGCAAATCGGGTTGAGGTGAAAAAATTGCCTCAACCTGACTTGCCCCATTTCTTGACGCCCAAGCCCCATATCCCCCTACGCCGACGCTGCCTGGTGTACGTCGTTTTTTTTAACGCACACCAGACGGCGCCGGCGGCTAACGCCGGCTAACGTCATTCAATAAATACGGCGCCCGCATGGCGCTTCAGAATGGCGTTAACCGGCGCTAATTTTTTTGACGCAAAACTGCGTTGGCGCAGTTTTGTGTCAAAAAGTATAAATATGGACCCAAATTACAAATTAATGAATTGCAATTTAGTGCTGTGTCCACATCCCCCAGATCATTAGTGGTTCAAAAACAGAAACAGCTCTTTCGTTTTTTAAACCTCTTTTGATTTTGGCAGAATACTTACGCTGTAGTCTTTTCCCTGGACATTATGTGATTATGGAAATAAGTTATTTCTGACTGGGAGTGTGGCATACATCAAAGTAATGTGTACAATTGTTTTATAAAAACACAGCTGGAAGCACGTCCCTTGTTTCGCAAAGCATTCACTACACTTATGTCGCATGAAGAGGGTATGGGAATCATTAAATAAATAATTAAATTAACGTTTAATGGAAAGCGACGCCCCGTGCATTTAATATAGTCAACAACTGAAACATTGATGCAAAAAGGCAAAGCTTTTAAATAAAATGCTTTATTTCCAGACCTAGTGGTGACAAAGGTTTTCTTTCCCCTACAAGACAACACAATCTGATGCTTTGACAAATGGTCAGAGAAGCTGTTTTAGAAGGACATATGTGTAAAAAGAAAGTATGTATTTTAATTCATAAGTTTTCTTCTTTTTTTACTAACCAGCCAGAACATTTTGAACAGAAATGCTTTATAAAAGTAATTTCACAGAAAATAGCGCATTGAGAACCCCATTCTGAGGTCCTCTTGGAGATACAAGGGCCCGAGTAATGATTCCAGTTGGTGTCTTCTAAAGCTTTAACCAGGATAATGAGTTAAATTTGTAGGATTGGGGAATCGCTTGTGGGAACCCAGAGATCTGGATCTTTTAATGCCCTTTTCCATGATCCCCTGGAGTTTAACACTCAGTGCAGATGGTGAACATCTGAGGGAGGATGGTGGGTCCAAGGTGCTGTGAGATGGTAGAGAGGGCATCAGGGTGAGAGGAGGCTCTGAAGGGGGTGAATCAATGTCTGCTCCCCCGTAAGACAAGAGGGGTAGGGTGGGAGCTGGGATGTAGCTCTACTTTCATCTCCTGCCCCTCTCCCAGCGGCACATGATAAAACCGGGTACGGTGTTTCAAGACCTGGACATTTTTTTAGTGTAAAAACACTAGACAACTTGGATTTGCCCAGACAGCTCATAGTTGAGTCTACATTGGACGCAGACTAAAGTGAGACAGATAGAAGTTCTGGAACCCAGAAGCAGCAGATGGTGGTAGGGTGATTCTAGGAGGTGCTGCTTGGCAGACTTTAGGCTGAAGATTGTTGAGTATTGAGGTAAGGTTTTGGGGACATACCCATGGAATGTGGCCTGAACAGCTTTGAATAATGACCTCAATAGTGCCCTCTCTATAGCCATCAAGCATGACCGCAACAAGGTGAGGTAGAGATGTACCTTGGGAGATGATGTTGGGTTCTGGTGGTAAGTTTAAGGCTGCCCAGTGAGAGAAAGAGCGCGGGGTAAGGTCTTGCAGTAGCTGGCAGCCAGAAAGCGTTGATTGACAATGCCATTTGCATCACTTTGATTTGCCAGGTACCCTTTATCATTGCGCTGGCACCCCTGCTAAACATTAATAACTCCTGCAAAGAAGGCGAAAGTCATAGTTTTGGTAGGGAGATAGATTGAGGTAGGTTTGAAAGTAAATACAAACTAGGTAGATTGTAGCATCTCTGTCATGGTGGAGTTCAACATGCGTGGCCCTAAAGCCAGCGAGTGCAGAATAACAGTAAAACAAATATATATGTGTACCCGAAGAAGGGATAAAAAAAGATTTGTGTGTCATGTGCATGTGGATTGTATGAGTAACCAAATGGTATTGAAGTTGATGAGGGGAGTGTGGAGCTCAAGGGACTTAAAAGTGGTGGTTGGAGAGGTACGAGGACACCATTCTTGCACCGGTGATACCATGAGTGTTTGAAGGGACAGTAAAGTAGGAAGAAATACAATTCTTGAACAAAGCAATGACCAGGAGGTCTCTACACAGGGGATTGTGGTGAGCTGAGGTGGTGAAGATAATTTTATGTGAAATGGCATCTCCCGTGGAATGGGCAGTAAGGAAACCTGATAACAGATTCTTAGAGGAGTTGGGACACTGGGCAGTGTTCAGTGATAAACCATATAGGTGAGAGCAAGAGGTTCTAAAGTTTGAGGATTGAAAGGATCAAGTGAAGCAAATGAAGGATTAGCAGATGTCAATACGGTGATGAGCTCCATAGGTGGCATCATAACGTTTGAGAGCAGAACAGAGTGATGCCTGCATGATCTAAGGAGAGTGGAAGGCTGGATTTGGACAACTACTATATAGTGGTAATTTTGGAGATAAAGAGTGTGAAATGTGTTGATGAGAGGAGATTGTTCTAGCGGTGCCTGGCGGGGACTGTACAATGTTAATTTATTTAACAGTCGTTGTCGGTGGATTGAAATGAAAAATGAGGTGATGGGATTTTGCAAGTGGGCTGATTGCCCATTGTCTAGGTCTGAGTAATAACGTAGACATGGTGGGTCTTCACATCTATAGAGGTTCAGAAGACGTTATTTAGAAGCATTTGGAAAGTAGCACTGGCATTCAGCAAGCATTAGGCGAGAACCAATGCCTTCAACACAAAGCTGATGGGAGAGTGTGTGGGGGTCTCAAATTTGTTTCAGGGCTGTGGTGAACTGGTAAATTAACTTTGGCCAACATTTATTAAGAAGTCATGCAAGGCAGGGAAACAGGTTAAGTTGGTCCATTGCACTAAAGTGAGCGAACAAAGGAGCACCTTATCTAATAAGATGCGGCACTGTTCCGCTCTCTCCCAACGCTGACTCACTTTAGGCAGCTACATGCCAACACAGGCACCCTTGTGGCAAAGCTCAAGAGTCTCTGTGTTGTCTACGTTGTCTGAAGCATAGGATGCATTCCAGAAGGGATCCATTCCAGTATAAAACCTATGCTTTAAGACTTTTCTCAATTTGCATTTGTGCTACCCAATGTAGCACACACAAAGTGGGAAAACCCTTGTAGCACATGCCCATAAAAGGGATAGTATTTTGATGCATATCATCCACTACAGTATTTTGTTGATAGAGATTTACATCAGAAAGCATGGGTGGTTGCAATTGAATACCCATGCACCATCCACAGAAGGCCCTCTTGGTGCAAAGTAACTCAAGGCAGAGCATTGTGCAACTTTGAGTTACTTTGGGTAACAATCCAACGAACATCAGGATTTAAGTTGAATAGAAAATCCTACCGGACCACAGATAAAGAAAGTAACCCTGGACGGGGAGGGCAGGAATTTGAAGACTGTTCTATTTTATAAATATAGACGTCAGTATTGTGGGGGCACAGAGTAGGTGATAGAGGGACAGAGTGAGTCACCACGTGAGATATAAATATTAGATACAGGTGGGCTTGGGGTTAGAGTGTATGCTGAGCCATGAGTGACATGAGAACAGTTAGGAAGATGTTCTGTATATTATTACCAAAACTCAAGATAAAGTCCCCGGAAGGATCAGTGACATATTGGGTGGACATTCTAATGGTCTTCAAAGAAACAAACTATATTTCCCCAGGGTCGATAGGTCACAATGTTGGTCCCACAGAGGATGATAACTGAACTGGAACGATAAACAAAAGATGGTGAGTGACAAGTTTGTGGTGTTGGGGTAGAAATGCTTCATATTTCTTCAAAAATCTTCTTAGACATCAACTACATGAATTCATGCCTGGGGGTACAGAATGAGTTGGGATGTTCCTGTGAGGTGTCTTTCATCAACACTCAAAGTCAAATCCTTGGAAGCAAATGTTTATCGCTATTTGAAGAAAGCGTTCAATGTGAAGCCTACATGCATGGGTTGGACGGCATCCCTTGAGCCAACCCTACTCCAGTGGAAAGACTATCCCAATCTTCAGCCTTGCTGGAAGAATGCTGGCTCAACCATGGTGATCCTGATAAATGGTGCAGAAACCATCTAGGATCAACTGAGATCTATAGAGACTTGATTAAAAATAGAGAAGAATTAAGGATCTATTAGTTTATGATTAGTTATAGATGACTTTGGAATCCTACATTTACAACGACGGATTTGTGCTGTCATTGTGCCTGTGAATATCCATAAATAAATAAATAATTTCTTCATAGACGTTTACTTGTTTTTATATATTTTTGTGCATGGAAGTCAGAAGATGGGGACCACGTTATTTAACACTTGTGCTGGGGCTATTATATCACAGAGAGTGGTACGGACCAGGGTACATGGCTATGGCCTTTCTATAGACATCACTGTTCTCACTATCTTAGATAAAGTCAGCAATTTGCAGCCTTAACAGCCCACACGCCTTTTATCGCTATGTACACAGGTTCTGCTTAACAAAAACCTCCAAAAATCAGTAAATTGATATTTGAGCCACAAAATTTGAATTTGAAGATTGTATACAAGCCAGGGGCTGTATTATATACCATGCTGTGGGGACGTAATGGGTGTGTACACCTGTGTTTTCCACCATCCCTGTGGGGCACTGTAGTATTACAGAAATAGCCAAAAAGCACTTGCACGGGCCCTTCTGTAATACGGATTGCTCTGGTGCACATAAAGAAGGCTCTTCCTCATTTTCGTGGGTGGCATGCAAAGGAGAGAAACTCTTTGCCTCAATGTCTGTGTTGTATTATGGATGTGGGTGCAGTGAGGCCATCTAAGAGTCAGTGCGCCACCCGAGAGTGCCCTCTGAAAGGTGGAAAATGGGGCGCATGGACCCCTGACAGCCCCGTGCAGGTGAGTTCAGTCACTCACTGTACCCACTTGGGGGAGAGCTATGTTCCCTGACCCTTGAAATGCAGGCCGGATCCCCCTGCGTTGTGAAAGACGAATGAGATGCTTCCAACAGCTGCTCTGCCTTTCACTAATGACCTGCCCTGAGGGTAGCTGTGAGTTTGTGCCTGCCCTGAGGGTAGCTGTGAGTTTGTGCCTGCCCTGAGGGCAGCTGTGAGTTGAGAGTTTGTGCCTGCCCTGAGGGCAGCTGGGAGTTGAGAGTTTGTGCCTGCCCTGAGGGCAGCTGTGAGTTTGTGCCTGCCCTAAGGGCAGCTGTGAGTTGAGAGTTTGTGCCTGCCCTGAGGGTAGCTGTGAGTTGAGAGTTTGTGCCTGCCCTGAGGGCAGCTGGGAGTTGAGAGTTTGTGCCTGCCCTGA
This sequence comes from Pleurodeles waltl, assembly GCF_031143425.1. Lineage (NCBI taxonomy): Eukaryota > Metazoa > Chordata > Amphibia > Caudata > Salamandridae > Pleurodeles > Pleurodeles waltl. Next base: position 13,773,887 of record NC_090446.1, read on the forward strand.
GGGCAGCTGTGAGTTTGTGCCTGACCTGAGGGCAGCATGGGTTTGTGCCTGCCCTGAGGGCAGCTGTGAGTTGAGAGTTTGTGCCTGCCCTGAGGGCAGCTGTGAGTTTGTGCCTGACCTGAGGGCAGCATGGGTTTGTGCCTGCCCTGAGGGCAGCATATAATATATAATAGGGTGCTCCGACCCTGTTTGTACCCAGCAACACTTAGGTAGAAGTGCACCACGTACGAACAGGGACAACGCTCCCTAAAAATAATAAGGCTCCTGGTTTATTAATGTCATTTACCAATTGGTTTTTGTTAGTTTCTAAGCCTCTATTGCTTCATTAGTCCAAATGCACTCCTTTGAACCTCTTATTAAACATCCTGTTTCAACTAATATTTAAGAAAAAAAGTAAGCTTTCAAAAGCTGCTCTGATTAGTAGTTGACTGTCCATGTTTGTTGTTAATCACTGATCATTAACATAAGGGAGTATCCACTTATAGCTCTTCCATTTCTCATGCCTTCTTTTTGAACCTCCAGTCCATCTTTGTGGGAATGCTCCCTTCTACCCCCTTGTTGTCAGCATGGGCACAAACAGTCCATTAGTACAATCCACTCTAGCGACTCCCTGTCATACATACATAAACGCACCACCCAGTCTGATGGACACCCTCTGGGTTAGTTCTAGTCTTTGATCAACTTTCTTATTTTCCCATCATCAGCCCTGACCTCTTACAGGTCACATGTATTGTCCTTCGTCCTCCATTCTCCTACCTTTCGGTTCCTTTTCCCTCTTTATATGCAAAAACCTTAGGTCCTTATTTATGGGGATTTGAATTGGGCAACGTAACATGTTACCTTGCTGTGCTGCCCTACGTCAAGATGAAGGGGCAGGAATGCACCATATTTATCAACACTGTACAGTCCTGTCCTTTCTCCCTGCACTGGTGCTGTTTTGGCAGCCTAGCACCAACGCAGGCGACTTTGCACCATGGTGCAAGGGTGCCCGTGTTGTCGGCAGGATTGATATTGTACAGGAGGGGGCACCTTCCTGCACAAAACCAGTCCTAAGTGGTGTTTTCCTCTTTCCATGTGTGCTGCAGAATGAAGGAGAATAGAAAGAGGAACCAACACGGAGAAATAAAGATTCTCCTCGTTATTCCTGCCCTGGAGAGCTCTTGTACATCTGGGGATGCATGAAAGCCATTGGTTGTTATGTGGGAACAACCACTGAAACACCCATAGAAGGTCTCCCTTGCACAGAGTAGGGTGACATAGTGATTTGCACTGCGTTCTCTTGCTCACGATTTATGAGGCCACTCAGCCGTGCAATGTGGCTTTGCGTGGCTTCATGAATCTGACTCAGAACCTAACATCACACATGTCCCTTAGGCTTTGTCTTCTTTCATTTGCTGTGTAAATGAACATGGTGCCCTCCTCATGTTGATATTACATCAGAATGCCGGGCATGTTTATTCCTCTGCTTTGACTGGAGTCTTGGAAACTGTTGTTCAAGCCATTATTACCTCTTGGTTTACTGCTGTAGCATTGTAACTCTTTATACTTAGGGTATCCTAGGATTTGCTTTTCGAGATGTTAACTCATTGCCAGATGTTTACAAGCTCTCCCACCCATTCCTCCTTTGCTTCTCATGCCAAGACCTTCCCTGACTACACTTTGTCAACCAAGCCATCTTCAGTGCACTCTTCCTGTGCCATAACTGGCTTCAGGGCAGAGGTCCAGCAGAGAATCACACCATATGCTGCTGAGTCTATTTTTGGTTTCTCTCAAGATCCCCTATTTGGAGTCCCCATTATGAAAAGATCACCCCAAGGTTATCAGTGAGTCTTTATTCTTGCAGCTGAACACTGAAATACATCTCTGAGACCAACCATCTTCAGTTTTGTAAGAAACTCACAGCCTGGCTGCTTGATTTCCCAGTGCTAGCCCAGTTTAATCCATCGCACAACACCACGTCCTAGATTGGTCTCAGTCTCTACCAGTCACTACATAAAAAAAAAAAAAAAAAAACTGGCAGCCTCAAATGTAAAATCCTTTTTGTCTAGAGTCCTGAATTTCTGTTCATTTTTAGAATAGTCTTACAGCACAGCTTGGCTACACCTCCTTTCATCTTTTGAACAGCACAATGTGGTCACCCTTTAATTAGCAATGTAGTAAATGTACATCACCTCTGCTCCCCTCACCACTCCTCTATCACACTGCTCATTCGTGCACTCACAATCCCCAACCGTAAGGGTTCGAGCCAATGGCTAATGTCCAGAACACAGGAGAGCCTTGGTTCTTCCAAACTGTTGAATATTGAAATCCACAAAACGTAGGCGCATATTTAGGAAAGTAGCGTATCATTCATGATGCACCACTTTTCTAGAGCCCCATTGCATTCTCCTAATGACACAATGTGTGTGCTGTATTTACAATACGGGGCACCATAGCTGTCATGTACACATTAGTATCATTATTTATGGTGCCATAAATCATGGCGCTAATGCAGCAAAGAACAGGGAGGCCCATTGTTTTCAATGAGAGCGTCATCTTAACGGTTAATAATGACGCTAAAAATGGCGCTGTGAAATTTAGTAAATTTTACTGCTTAATTTTGCTGGGTCTCCCTATGTGGGAACGCCCACCTTGCATTCATTATGCCTGGCGCAGACACAATGTGGCACAAGTGTTTCCAAAGGGGCGCAATGCTTGCACTGCACCACTTTGTAAATATGGTGCGTGGGAAATGCCACCTTAACCCCACATTTGTGTAAAAAATGACCCAAATCGGGCACAAGGTGGCGCTAAGGGCATCAGAAAATATACCACTTATTCTTTTTTAATTAATTACATGCAAGGTACAGCTGTCACCACTCCAACATCTTCTCAACTGCCCCACTTGCATTTCACTCCACATCAGATCTGGAATATAGTGCTACATACAAGTGGCGTGTGCTCTTGCAACTAAAGGCCTGGTTTAGAGTTTGGCAGTGGGGGTTATTCCATCACCAACATGACGGATATCCTTTCTGCCATATTACAATTCAATTGTAGCCTATGGAACTTGTAATACGGCGGACGGGATATCCGTCACATTTGTGATGGAGTAACCCCTCTGCCAAACTCTAAATCAGGCCCTATATTTTGATTAAAATCTGTTTTCACCCTTTCTATATGCAGCTTTTTCTATGCTTCAAATCCAGGCTTTTACAACAATGCATTTCAACAAAAGTAATCCAACAGCGGTGCGTCTTGATACGTTCCACCTAAAAAATCCAGTGAAATACACCCCATGTAAAAAATTACTTCCTCCGGTTTGCCCCATGCAAACATGAGCCAGCCCAACCTCCCAGCCTGTGGCTTTGCAACCTATTTGTTCTCATAAATCCCCACTGTCAGAAAAACACTCCGGGCTGATTCACAAAGGTAAACTTACACTTTTGTGTAAGGTTCTGATTGTTTGGTATTCACAAAGGGATTTCCGAGTAGTATCTTCACGAGTGTAGAGTTTCCGCACATAAAAAGATAGGACTTGTTATGTCTGGAGACTCCACACTCATGTAATACGTGTAAACCCCATTGTGCATCAAGAACGTCAATTCACCAAAATGCCAGGGGTAGCAGAAGTGACATCACACTCCCTTTGAACTTCAATTTTACTCACAACCACATGCTGTAGGAGGCTGGCCTGGCTTGTAGTGGGTACCAAGGGGTACTTACACTCTGTACCAGGTCCAGTTATCCCTTATTAGTGTAGAAGAGGTGTTTCTAGCAGCTTAGGCTGATAGAAGGTAGCTATAGCAGAGCAGCTTAGGCTGAACTAGGAGACATGCAAAGCTCCTACTATACCACTGGTGTCATATGCACAATATCATAAGAAAACACAATACACAGATATACTAAAAATAAAGGTACTTTATTTTTATGACAATATGCCAAAAGTATCTCAGTGAGTACCCTCAGTATGAGGATGCCAAATATACACAAGATATATGTACACAATACCAAAAATATGCAGTAATAGCAAAAGGAAGTAATGCAAGCAGTGTAAAGTTACAATAGATTGCAATAGGAGCACATAGGTATAGGGGCAACACAAACCATTTACTCCAAAAGTGGAATGCGAACCACGAATGGACCCCAAACCTATGTGAGCTTGTAGAGGGTCGCTGGGACTGTAAGAAAAGAGTGAGGGTTAGAAAAATAGCCCACCCCAAGACCCTGTAAGGTAGGTGTAAAGAGCACCTACAACCCCCAGAGAGCACAGAAGTCGTGATAGGGGGATTCTGCAAGGAAAACCAACACCAGCAATGCAACAACAGTGGATTTCCGGACCTGAGTACCTGTAAGACAAGGGGACCAAGTCCAAGAGTCGCGACAGTGTCGAGAGTGGGCAGATGCCCAGGAAATGCCAGCTGAGGATGCAAAGGAGCTGCCACTGGATGGAAGAAGCTTGCTGTTTTGCAAGAACGACGAGGACTAGGAACTTCCCCTTTGGAGGATGGATGTCCCACGTCGTGAAGAAGCATGCAGAGGTATTCCCGTGCAGAAAGACCGCAAACAAGCCTTGCTAGCTGCAAGGGTCAGAGATAGAGTTTTTGGATGCTGCTGTGGCCCAGGAGGGACCAGGATGTCGCCACTTGGATGAGGAGACAGAGGGGGCGCCCAGCAAGTCAGGAAGCCCTCACAGAAGCAGGCAGCACCCGCAGAAGTACCAGAACAGGCACTTGGAAGAAGAGTGAACCGGAGTCCACCCGAAGTCAGAAAAGAGAGTCCCACAACGCTGGATGACAACTCAGAAGGTTGTGCACTGCAGGTTTGAGTGTTGGAGACCCAGGCTTGGCTGTGCACAAAGGAAATCCTGGAAGAGTGCACAGGAGCCGGAGCAGCTGCAAATCACACGGTACCCAGCAATGCAGTCTAGCGTGGGGAGGCAAGGACTTACCTCCACCAAACTTGGACTGAAGAGTCACTGGACTGTGGGAGTCACTTGGACAGAGTTGCTGAGTTCCAGGGACCACCCTCGTCGTGCTGAGAGGGGACCCAGAGGACTGGTGTTGCAGTCTTTTGTTGCCTGCAGTTGCAGGGTGAAGATTCCGTCGACCCACAGGAGATTTCTTCAGAGCTCCTGGTGCAGAAAGGAGGCAGGCTACCCCCAGAGCATGCACCCCCAGGAAACAGTCGAGAAAGCCAGCAGGATGAAGCGATACAAGGTTGCAGTAGTCGTCTTTGCTACTTTGTTGCGGTTTTGCAGGCGTCCTGAGCAGTTAGCGTCGATCCTTTGGCAGAAGGTGAAGAGGGAGATGCAGAGGAACTCTGATGAGCTCTTGCATTCGGTATCTGAAGAATTCCCCAAAGCAGAGACCCTAAATAGCCAGAAAAGGAGGTTTGGCTACCTAGGAAGGAGGATAGGCTAGTAAGAAAGGTAAGAGCCTATCAGAAGGAGTCTCTGACGTCACCTGCTGGCCCTGGCCACTCAGAGCAGCCCAGTGTGCCAGCACACCTCTGAATCCAAGATGGAGGGTCTGGGGCACGCTGGAGGAGCTCTGGGCACCTCCCATGGGAGGTGCAGGTCAGGGGAGTGGTCACTCCCCTTTCCTTTGTCCAGTTTCGCGCCAGAGCAGGGCTGGGGGATCCCTAAACCGGTGTAGACTGGCTTATGCAGAGATGGGCACCATCTGTGCCCATCAAAGCATTTCCAGAGGCTGGGGGAGGCTACTCCTCCCCAGCCCTGACACCTATTTCCAAAGGGAGAGGGTGTAACACCCTCTCTCTGAGGAAGTCCTTTGTTCTGCCTTCCTGGGCCAGGCCTGGCTGGACCCCAGGAGGGCAGAAACCTGTCTGAGGGGTTGGCAGCAGCAGCAGCTGCAGTGAAACCCCGGGAAAGGCAGTTTGGCAGTACCCGGGTTCTGTGCTAGAGACCCGTGGGATCATGGAATTGTCCCCCCAATGCCAAAATGGCATTGGGGTGACAATTCCATGATCCTAGACCTATTACATGGCCATGTTCGGAGTTACCATTGTGACACTGTACATAGGTAGAGACCTATGTACAGTGCACGCGTGTAATGGTGTCCCCGCACTCACAAAGTCCGGGGAATTTGCCCTGAACGATGTGGGGGCACCTTGGCTAGTGCCAGGGTGCCCTCACACTAAGTAACTATGCACCCAACCTTCACCAGGTGAAGGTTAGACATATAGGTGACTTATAAGATACTTAAGTGCAGTGGTAAATGGCTGCGAAATAAAGTGGACGTTATTTCACTCAGGCTGCACTGGCAGGCCTGTGTAAGAACTGTCAGATCTCCCTATGGGTGGCAAAAGAAATGCTGCAGCCCATAGGGATCTCCTGGAACCCCAATACCCTGAGTACCTCAGTACCATATACTAAGGAATTATAAGGGTGTTCCAGTATGCCAATGTGAATTGGTCACTAGGCTATTAGTGACAATTTGCAAAGCAGAGAGAGCATAACCACTGAGGTTCTGGTTAGCAGAGCCTCAGTGAGACAGTTAGGCATCACACAGGGAACACATACATATAGGCCACAAACTTATGAGCACTGGGGTACTGGCTAGCAGGGTCCCAGTGACACATAACAAACACACTGACACCATAGGGTTTTCACTATGAGCACTGGGCCCTGGCTAGCAGGATCCCAGTGAGACAGTGAAAACACCCTGACATATACTCATAAACAGGCCAAAAGTGGGGGTAACAAGGCTAGAAAGAGGCTACTTTCTCACACATGCTTACACATATAAACACACATTCACACTTACACAGCCTCTCTCGTTCTCCATCAAGTAAACACACACTCACCACACATGTACACAGTATACATTTGAACCATAGTCGTTAGTACAACAGCGCCAACATTTTAGATGCTATTGTGGCGCTTTGGTACACTAGCTTAAAAAATGTTGATGCTAGTGCAGCAAAGTGCAAGGAGGCCCATATGTTACTATGGGAGCGTCATTATAGTGCCTGCTCTGAGCAGGCGTTAAAAATGACGCTAAAAATGGCGCAGTGAAATCTTTGAAATTCCACTGGGCCATTTTTGCGGGTCTCCTAGCGCCGGAATGCCTCCCTTGCATACAATATGCCTGGCGCAGGCATAATGTGGTGCAAACACTTACAAAGTGGTGTAATGCATGCACTGTGCTACTTTGTAAATATGGCGTGGTAGAAAAGCCACTTTAGCGGCGCCTTAGTGTAAAAAAAATGCCGCTATTGTGCCCCTAAGGTGATACTAGGGGCTCTTAAATATGCCTCAAAGAGTGGAGCTCCAAATGACGTTCATAAGTACAAGCTGCCATTGTGTTCCTGGCACTGATTTTGCCACCTCTGAGGCTAGGCGTCGTAAAAACAGAGCCAGGGGTCGCAAGTGTCAAACTGGGTGTTGCAACTGTGACCCCTGGTGATCCCTAAATGATTTCCATGTTGTGAATAGCAAACAATCATAAACCCACACAAAAGTGTTAGTTTACCTTTGTGAATCAGGCCCTCAGCAGCATCCTCTTGCCCACTCTCCTGATCTCTGTCCTACACCTTTCTCAAACTACACATGTGCAGAAGTAATCTCTATAGTAAGGAATGTAAACTCCTTGGGTGTTCTCTCACACCCTTTCTTCCCCAAAATATTATAGATCTAGGTTTCTCTTCTGAAGTCCTGCACAGCATCACCTTCCTAGCTAACCACTCTCTCCAGTCTGGGACCTAGCCAGAATTCTTCACGGTCACTGTTATGCCGCCCCACACTGCTACATTCCAGGATCTCTGCATCCTTCCTTCTGTAAACTCTTGATGGCTGGTGTTCAACTGACTCATTCATTAATTCCACTCCACTAAAACAGATCTCATCTAATGCTGTGAAAAATTTGAATTATGCCTGTGAATTTCCTTAATTTTGTGAGATTTGCTAAATTTCCCATTTCCCTTTTGCAGAATTTTTCCCCCAGAAAACTAGTTTGCACAGAAAATAGTTTGCAGAGAGATATTTTCTGGTTGTCAGTAATGCAAATTATTTTTTGGCATGAGAAGTATGACTTTGTGTCAAAAGCCTCATGTGAGGCCGACAAAACACATCTTGCATTGATTCTGAAATATGGCCTTAGAACCCGCCGTAGCGGGCTCTACCGGCTATTAAAGGCCCGCTCCCCGCGTTAAATGCCCGAGCCGAAGGCGAGGGCATTTTTAACAAGGGAGAGGGACTTTAATAGCCGGTAGAGCCCGCTACGGCGGGTTCTAAGGCTATTAGAACATTCTGCCACACAGGGCAGAATGTTCTATTAAAAAAATAAATGTTCACGGAGCCCGAGGGGATTTAAATCCCCTCGGGCTCCGTGAGGCTTTGTTCACAGCTGTTGCTGTGAACAAAGCGAACATTGGAATGTTGGCGCTGCGGGCTTTTACCGGCCAGTAAAAGCCCGCAGCACTCCATTGTTTTCAATGGAGCCTCCAGCATTCCAATGTTCTAATTCTGCTTAATTTTTGGAAACTTTTGTAAAATTCATTGATACAAAATAATTCCAAGATTTTGCACACCCCTATGCCACCCACATCTGAAACATAATCATCTCTACCCATCAAAATCACCTCTCTTCCTTTGACATTCTCTGTGACCTCTCTGCAACATTTGACACAATTAACCTCACTCCTCTGCTTCTTACCCTTGCTCAAGGGCACTGGACTGGTAATCTTCATATCTCTCTAACAGCCATGTCCCTGCCTCCTGGGACTTCTCACTCCACCACTAATCCCCAGGTGATGTACCCTCAGGTGATGTACCCCCAGGTGATGTACCCTCAGGTGATGTACCCCCACGTGATGTACCCCAGGTGATGTATCCTCAGGTGATGTACTCCCAGGTGATGAACCACTCCCAGGTGATGTACCCCCAGGTGATGTATGTTCAGGTGATGTACCCCCAGATGATGTACCCCCAGGTGATGTACCACTCCCAGGTGATGTACCCTCAGGTAATGTACCCCCAGGTGATGAACCACCCCCAGGTGATGTATCCTCAGGTGATGTACCCCCAGGTGATGTACCCTTGGGTGATGTACCCCCAGGTGATGTACCCTTAGGTGATGTACCCCCAGGTAACGTCCCCTCAGGTGATGTACCCCAAGCTGATGTACCCTCAGGTGATGTACCTCCAGGTGATGTACCCTCAGGTGATGCACCCCCAGGTGATGTATCCTCAGGTGATGTACCCCCAGCTGATATACCCTCAGGTGATTTATACCCAGGTAATGAACCACCCCCAGGTAATGTAACCTCAGGTGATGTACCCCCAGGTGATGTACCGCAAGGCTTGGCCCTGGAACACTCTTATTTTCCATCAGAGTCCCTTTCCTTGCGGCTACCGCCATTTTTGGTTTCTAATATCTTTAAACTGATGTAACTCAGACATGTTTCCTATCCTTCTCCATCACACACCTCTTTCAGAAAGAAAATATCTGACTTCCTGTGATGAGACATTCACGCCGCTCTGCACCTTCAAACTGAGCTTCTCCCAAATGGAAACCATTCCCTTCCCTGCCGCAGCTGCACCTGCCTTCTTCCATGTTGTTTTAACTTCTCCCTCGTCTAATACCACCCTGTTCCACAGCCGGGGTCTCAGGAGCACCCTTCAAGTCCTCGACCCGGTATGATCCTTTACAAGGGACTTGGCCACAGTGGTGAGTTCTTGAATATTTGGGGTAATCCATTGGGTCACCCCTTCAAAATCTGTTGTTTCTAACCAATATATTGGAGGAGAGTAGGCTGGATTTCTTCAATAACCTTCTTGTGGGACACCCCATTTTCTCAATGTGCCAACCGACAAAATCACAAGATTTGTGACCATCATGCCCTTTAATGTGCCCTGGACATCTCCCTCAGTGCACCAGTGACACGTCAAAGTGTGGCCACCTGAAAACAGCCCATTACAAACAGCAGCAGTTAGTGATATTTAAAGCCATCCATGGCACAGCCCCTCCTTATTTCTCTAATTTGGCTACATGCCTCACCCACCCAAAGCCCATCTCACAAAGCTTTGCTAACCTTCAGGCGGTGCATAAATACCTTGTGTTCCCTCCAAGTTCAGATCCTTACAGCTACCTGGTCCTCTCCTCCAGAAGAACCTACAGCCCCCGCCCTCTCAGGCTCCAAACCCCTTCCTAAGTCACCTCAACCCGTAAAAAGTGTGCGAATATCCCAAGACTTCACCCTAGTACACCTCTAGGTAAGACCATGGCCCAGATTTAAGAGAGCCTAGTGCCTCTTTGAGCCACATTAGCATCATTTTTTTGATGATAATATGGCACAACAAGGCCAAAATCACAGCACCAGATTTAAAAAGTGGCGCAAAGCATGCATTGTGCCTCTTTGTAACCCCTTGTGCTACATCATGCCTGCTCCAGCCATAATGCGTGCAAGGGGGGACGTTCCCCCATCAGGGGGGCCGAAAAAATGTCACAAAGAAATCTAAAAGATTTCTTTGCACCCTTTTTTGGCATTTTTACACCTGCTCAGAGCAGGTGTTAAAGGGGGCACACCATTGGTTACGATTGGCCCCAGTGTACTGTTCAGGATTAGTGCCAACATTTTGGCGCTAACCCTGAACAGGTCATCAATAGCGTCAAAAAGTTTGATGCCATTGCCCCCTACCGTGCGCCATGGTGCGCCATATTTCAAGTACGGCGCACACATGGTGGCATTAGGGGGGCGCTACGGGGTGCAAGAAGAGTGGCGCTGCATTGGGTGCAGCACCACTTTTCAAAATATGCCCTCATGCATTTTAACATAAGTACTGTACATGAGGTGGGCCTGCGTGTTTCACCCCACTTTGTTTTAAATATTGTCTGTGCACTGTGTTCATTCTCCACTACAAACGTCACCACGCATCTTCTTACATTCAGAAATACAGGGTCCATGATTGAGTTATAGGGAGCAGGACAGATGACCAAAGAAGATCAAGGAATTCTGCCTCCCCAAACAGGGCCAGTGCAGGGACACAGGTAGCAATGCACTGTGTTCTTTTAAACGTGGCGCATTCCTTCCATTTCCTTGTCATGCAGCGCAGTGCGCCGAGGTGTCTTGCTCTGCTGCGTCACGTGGCTATAACTATGGCCCTGAGTTCTTAGATTAGAGTTACTCACTTTGGAAAAATAGACCTACTGATCCATGCCATTGCAGGAATAAGTTCGAAATAACAGGTAGATTTATTAAAAAGTCGCGCAGCACAGCAAGTCACCCTGCTGTGTGATAGGGAAAGGGCCGGATTGCACTGTGCTTTACATTGTACGGCGCATTCCTGGCTTTTCCCTGCACTGGTGCACAATGTGCGCCCATGCAGTCACCCTTGCACCATGGTACAAGGGTGCCTATGTTGTAAACAGGATTGTTTTGCGCAGAAAGGGGCACCTTCCTGCACAAAAAAAAAACCCTGAGGCATTTTTCTCTTTCTATGCGTCCTGCAAAATGCTTGCACCCGCAAGGTGCCCTTTCCAAAACTGCTAACATAGTCTGACAGAAAAGGTTCAAGGCAGAGAGCTAATAATGAAATAAAACAACAAACACAACAATTCAGGCAACTTTGAATGCTTCTAACCATTAACATCTAGGTGCTTACATGGCTCCAGCGCCTTGACCCCAATTGGTATTTGAGCGCTTTATAAATGTATTTTCATTTAATTTCATTTCAAGGAAAGCAACATTAATATGAATGATATGATATTGCAATCAGTCAAATATGTGTAGCTAGTGGTGATCTAGCTTGGCAAACCACAGAGCAGTCTAGCAGAGTGACATTGTCTAAACCCTACCAAAGACTCACATCCCTATTGCAGGGTTAACACAACATTCTTCTGCAAGTTGGCTCTCATTCTGGCATGGTACTCTGCATGCTGTTCCGTGGGGTCCTTGAAGGCAGCCTATAACGTGTGATGTGGCCTTGAGTATTTAAAAATCTGGATGGGTTTGCTGTGATTCAGACTATAAAGCTGAGTTTGCATTTGTAGTACAGAGTTGTCCCCATAATATTTGCATATTTCATTCCTTTATTAGGCACACTGATGTAAGTAGACAAAGCCACGCTGAGCAGCAGACCGCTGTGCACAAGAGTAAATAATAAATAAATAACTCCAGGATTTGTAAAGCATGGTAAATCACTCGTGAGGGTCTTAAGGCGCGGAATTGTTGCGGTTGATTAAGTGATTTGCCCAGAATCACAGGATGTTGAGCCGACGCAGCTCCAAAGTCGGCAGCTACGGCCGTTACACCACACGTCTCCATTTACGCCACACCCTCTCCATTTACGCCACACCCTCTCTATTTACTCCACAGCTTCTCCATCTACGCCGCACCCTCTCCATCTACTCCACACCTTCTCCATTTACGCTATAACCTCTCATTTATGCCACACCCTCCCCATTTATGCCACACCCTCTCCATTTACGTTATGCCCTTTCCATCTACACCGCATCCTCTCCATCTACGCCGCACCCTCTCCATCTACGCCGCATCCTCTCCATCTACGCCGCACCCTCTCCATCTACGCCGCATCCTCTCCATCTACGCCGCATCCTCTCCATCTACGCCGCACCCTCTCCAGTAGAGTAAGTGCAGCAGCCGGTGCAGGTTCCTACAGCAATGCAAGTGGTGGTGGGAAACGAGGGCAAATCCTCAAAATGTAAACAAAATGCAACATGATCAATTTCAAGCAGGACGGGCGAGGGGAAGCATAGAAGAGGTGGGGATTGAATACGTGGGATGCGAGTTCTTTGCTGGGAGTGAGAAGTGAGGTTAACATACTCAGATCTAGGGAGAGACTGGTCCAGAGTTTGAGAGTGTGTACGGAGAAGGTAATTGTTCCTTCCTTATCTTTCCTGGCCTTGTGCATCTCCCATCTCATCATTCCGGTGCTCCGGGTGACACAAATCATGGTCAAAAGAGGCAGCTTTTTCTTGCTTGGCAGTGCAGTTTGTTGACATGGATAGCCCAGGTGAGTTGCATTTTCATAAAAAGCATTTTGCTTTGGACAGTGTGGTCCAAGCAACAGACCAGCTCCTTTTCTAAGAAGCTGAAAAGGTTCTAGCCCTGAATCCTTGCTCAGTAGGAGCAGCGTCATGTCCATTAGTTGGGTCAAGCTCTTTGTCTTCTGCAGCATTTGAAACAACAGATGATCTCGGTGAAGGCCTTCTTGAGTTTTGAGTAGCCCAAGATAAAGATCAACGAGTTTACAGCTGGGAAAATTGAATTTATCAGTATGCATGCTAAGAATCCTGGAGTCCCAGGGAGGAAATAATTTAGCAACAGGAGCCACTGGGAGAGAAAAAGCAAGACATGGAGAACAAGTAAAGAGGTGATAGTTTTCATGGCACCCAAATAAACGCTCAAATGGATGTTGGTAAAGCCACCTATGTTCTGCCCAACTCGCTGCATATGGATGCAGAGGAAGGTGAGTATCGTTCCTGCAGAGAAGGTGAGGGTCGCCAAGCACAAGGTACCAAGAAAAGCATTTATTGGGAAGAAGCTAGAAAACTCACTCCTGTTCATCCAGAAATTCATGTGGCTTTCACCAGAGACATTAGATGCCGTGTTGGTTGAGAAGTTGAAGAATGCTCCACCTTTGGCCTTGATAAGTAGATCTGAGGCAACAGGAAGACAGGTGGCAAAGGAAGCTAACACAGAACCCAAGAGTAACCATGGAACAGCCCTCGGGAACTTCATCTTCAGTCTCATGAAGAAGGGGGTGTTGAAATTCACAATGGTCACGCAGCAGTAGACGCAAAATATGGTGGTGAACAAAAGGCTGCAAGAGCGCAAAGAGAACACGGTGATGAGTACTGGCTTAGCGACAATGAGGTAGACTTTTCCCCAGGCAATGCGGCAGACGTTGCAGACAAAGTAAACACAGAGGAAGAGAACATCAGCGACACCAAGGCTGGAGAGGATGAGGTCAAAGCAGTTGAGGTCCCTGTTGCACTTGAGCCAGTGGATGGTGTTGATCATGATGATGAAGACATTGCCCATCGCTCCAAAGATAAAGAAGATGCTCTGAAGAAGTAGTATTGATAAATCTTCAAAAGTAAGCATGCTACCTCCTGAATACTCCATCTGTGAATCTGTTTACGTAGTTGGTTCAAGACTTTGATTTCCTGCTTGTAGGGTTTCAGCCAGAGCGCGTCTCTTTCTTGCTTTATCTGAGGTCACCCAGAACTAGGCTTTGCTGTTTTCAATATGCTGCACATAATGCTGCTGTTCTCATTTGACTGATGCAAATGCTATGTTTGTGGGAGACCTTCTGCCGTGAGTCAGATGTCCTCCTCAGCCTTTTCACACTCACTTTTGAGTTCAGTCCAAAATGGAAATAAATACATATTTAATCGGTGGAATTCAAATTTTGCCAGCGAAACACAGATCACGCTCGAGCTAAAGCGGGAGTCAGCTTTCAGTGTCTATATCCTAATTTGAATCAGCACCTGGTAGGATTCCTCTACCTTCGTCCAATGTGTCCTGAACACTTTTATTGTGAAGTGAAATTTTATTCTACCATCATTCTACAGCTGGAAGTGATGAAAGTCATGTTTTTGTTCTTGATATCCCTCTAATGGTATTTCAGTTCAAACTTCCACCTTTCCAATGGTCAGAGATATTGGAATATACAACAATATCTGATGCAAGAGTGAGCGTCTCTGAGACCCCACAACAATACCTGACACAAGATTATGTGTGTATAACTGATGCAAGAGTGTGTGTGTCTGAGACACCACAACAATACCTGATGCAAGAGTGTGTGTGTCTGAGACACCACATAATACCCGATGCAAGAGTGTGCGTGTCTGTGACACCACAGCCATACATGATGCAAGAGTGTGTGTATCTGAGACACCTCAACAATACCTGACGCAAGAGTGTGTGTGTCTGAGACACCACACAATAACTGATGCAAGAGTGCGTCTGAGACCCCACAACAATACCTAACACAAGATATGTGTATACCTCATGTAAATGTGCGTGTGTGTATGAGACCCCACAACAATACCTGATGCAAAAGTCAGTCTGTCTGAGACCCCACAACAATACCTGATGCAAGATTATGTGTGTATCCCTGCTTTGGGTGTGTGTGTCTGAGATACCACAGCAATACCTGATGCAAGAGTTTGTTTGTCTGAGACACCTCACAATACTTGATACAAGAATGTGTCTGAGACCCCACAACAATACCTAACACAAGATTACATGTGTATACCTGATGTAAAGGTGTGTGTGTATGAGACCCCACAACAATACCTGATGCAAGAGTGAATGTGCCTGAGACCCCACAACAATACCTGATGCAAAAGTGTGTGTGTCTGAGACACCACAACAATACCTGACACAAGTTTATAAAGGTATACTTGATACAAGAGTATGTGTGTTTGAGACCCCACAACAGTACCTGATGCAAGAGTGAGTCTGTCTGAGACCTCACAACAATACATGACACAAAATGATAGGGCATATTGACAAGAAAGTGGTGCATCAGCTTTGATAAGGCACTTTTCTTGTGTCGCCCGCACCCCCTAACGTCACTATGGTAGCTCTGTATTTACTGTACAGCCTCCCATGGAACACAATAGCATCATAATTTATGACACTATTGTCGCACTTTGTCATAATTATGGTGCTAGTCCAGCAAAGCACGGGAAGGCCAATAAGTTATGGGAATGCCACTTTAACACCTGTCCTGAGCAGGCATTAAAAATTACGGAAAAAATACTGCAGTGAAATCTTGTAAATTTCACTGCACCATTATTTTTGGCCTCCTAACATGGGAACGCCCCCCTTGCATACATTATACCTGGCACAGGAATAATGAGGCACAAGGGATTACAAAATGACTCAATTCATGCATTGAGCCACTTTGTAAATATGACGCATGGTGGCTGCATCCTTAATGCCTCCTTAGCTTAAAACAAAATTATGCTAGGGCAGCGCCAGGAGGCGCAAGGGGCTTGTAAATATTCCCTTATATGTGTACACCTGATGCAAGAGTGTGTGTGTCTGAGACCCAACAACAACACCTGACACAGGATTATATGTGTATACTTGATCCAAAGTGCATGAGTCTGACACCCTGCAACAATTCCAGATTTAAGAGTGGTTGTGCCTGATACCCCACAAGAATTCCTGATGCAAAAGTGGGTGTGTCTGGCACCGAACAACAATTCCTGATGCAAGAGGGAGATCCACAACAATATACAAAAGTGGGTGTTCCTGAAATCCCACAATACCTGACACAAAAGTGAGTGTGCATACCTGACACGAGTGTGTGTCTGAGATCTCACAAACATACCTGACGTAAGAGTGGGTGTGTTTGTGATCCCATAAAAATACCTGACACAAGATTATGTGCATATACCTGATGCAAGACTAGGTGAGTTGAGGTGTGTTGAGGCCCCACAACAATACCTAATGCAAGGGTGGGTGGGTCTCAAATCGCACAACATACCTGACACAAGATTATGAGGCAAGACTGTTGGGATACTGGGTGTGTTGATGCTCTACAACAATTCCAGATACAAGAGTGGATGTGTCTGAGATCCCATGACAATATACAAGAGTGTGTGTGTCTGGGATCCCACAACAGTACCTGACAAAGAGTGGGTGTCTTAAAGACCCCACAAAAATACCTGACACAAGAGTGGGCGTGTATACCTGATACAAGAGTGTGTGTGCCTGAGATCCCACAACAATATACAAGAGTGGGTGTGTCTCAGATTACACAACAATACCTGACACAACAGTAGGTTTGTATACCGTATATACGAGTGGGTCGGTCTGAGATCCCAGAACAATAATTGATACAAGAGCAGGGTGTTCTGAGATTCCAGAACAGGAACTGATAGAAGTGTTGGCGTGACTGAGATTCCATAACAATAACTGATACAAGTGTTAGTGTGACTGAGATTCCAGAATAGTAACTGACTCAAGAGTTGGAAAAGCAAACCGAGGGGAGATAAGGTTCTGTAATTCAGACTAATCAGGCTAGAAAAAAAAATGTTTTTTCATACCCCTCTGCTCCAACCTCCTATAATTAGAGACAGAGTTCAAGGGCATTTTGTTTTAAATAGATATCACTCTGGAGGCCTCCGTAAGCTGTAATTCGTACATTTTATTCAAAACTCAAAATCTTTTATCTTTCAGAACAGAGGCCAACACGTGTTTCGCGACTAAGTAATGTTGCTTCATCTTGACCAAATGGTAATCACATAACACTCTCAAAATGAGAATCTTTTTCACAGATAATTCACAGGCAAAAGTATCATATTCCAATTACAAAGGTGAGTAGGCCACCTCAGTCCTGCAATTCCACAGGTGATTCACTGAAGTCCAGTGGTAATTTACGCTATGATAACAGGATCTTTCTTGGCGTGTTTGCCAAAATAGTACATTTGAGATTTCAGAGTAATAACTGATACAACAGCATTAAGAAACTGAAGTTTTAAAGGGATTCAGGGAGCTCAGGGGCACCCACAAACAGCCAAAGGTCAGTCTCCTGAGCTTCTCTTTAAAGGATCCGTTTGTCGGTTTCCGCGTCCCCTCATCACCTGTGCTGAGCCTGGATGCTGCCCATTCACAAAGTAATTTTAGAGTATGTAAAGTAGGTGTTGTGTACTGCAGTACTCTCTTCCGTATGGGAAAGATCCGGAACGACGCTTGCCTGAACAACGCAGGCCTTTTTCTCTGCCTTAACCATGCTGGCATGTGCTGAACAAGGCACATGCGTGGTTAAGGCAGAGAAAAAGGACGATCCATCGGGAGAGGATGTGGTCAGGTAAGTGGGGCTGTGGCAGGGTTGGGGGTAGTTTTTAGGGGTGGAGGGATTGGGCTAGTTAGCTTTTTTTTTTTTTAAAGGGGTGAGGGTGGGGTGGTCGGCATTATGGTTTATAGGGCTGGGGTTCAGGGTTATTTTGTTTTTAGGGGTGGGGGGTCAGGGTAATTTTGTATTTAGGGGTGGGGAGTCGGGTTTTTAGGAGTCGGGGTTGGGGTAATTTTGTATTCAGGGCAGGTGGGAGGTTGGGTTTTTAGGGGAAGGGGTTGGGGTATTTTTGTATTTAGGGTGGGTGGGGGTGGGTTATTAGATGTAGGGGTCAGGGTAATTTTGTAATTAGGGCGGGTGGGTTTTAGGGTAGTGGTTATTTTGTATTTAGGATGGGTGGGGGGTCGGTTTTAGGGGCGGGATGGGGGTCAGGGTAATTTTGTTTCTTAGGAGTGGGGTAGTTTTATTTTTGTGGGATCAGGCAGGTTTTAGGGCTTGGGGGGGTTTGTTGGGGTAGTTTTTAAAGGTGGGGGTCGGGGTACTTCTGTTTTTAGGAACGTGGTAATTTTGTTTTTAGAGGTTGTTTTATATTTGGGGGTGGGAGTCTGTTTTAGGGCTCAGTTTTTAGGGTGGGGGGTGGCATGCATTTCCACACATGCCTTTACTAGACATGCCTTTACAACGAAAAACTGTTGTAGAGGCATGCGTGGTAAAGGCATGAGTGGAAACAACGCGGTTGTTGTTCCAACCGCGTTGTTCAGACATGCGTGGGTCCATCATACAACCCTTCTGTACTCTTACACATGTTTGTGAATTAATCCAATACCTCCACGGAGGGAGTATTTATTGATTTAGCACACACAGAAAGGGTTGTCTCCTGTTAGACTTTTCATCCTTGGCGTGGTCTCCCTTAACTTTTTGCCTCTGTTCCCCAGGTTGTTGATGTGTGCTGGACTCTGATTTTATTGTTTTTGTTACTCGGGGCACTTTACCACTGCTAACCAGTGCTAAAGTGCAAGTGCTCCTGTTTAAAATGTGTACGTAATTGATTCTCCATGATTGGCATATTTGTTTTACTGTTAAGTCCCTAGTAAAGTGCACTAGAGGTGCCCAGGGCCTGTAAATCAAATGTTACTAGTGGGCCTGCAGCACTGGTTGTGCCACCCACACAAGTAACCCTGTAATCATGTCTCACACCTGCCACTGCAGTGTCTGTGTGTGTATTTTTACTCTGTGAATTCGACTTGGCAAGTGTACCCACTTGCCAGGCCTAAACCTTCCCTTTTCTTACATGTAAGGCACCCCTAAGGTAGGCCCTAGGTAGCCCCAAGGGCAGGGTGCAGTGTATGGATAAGGTAGGACATATAGTAATGTGGTTTATATGTCCTGACAGTGAAATACTGCCAACTTCGTTTTTCACTGTTGCAAGGCCTGTCTCTCTCATAGGATAACATGGGGGCTACCTTTAAATATGATTAAAGTGTAGATTCCCCTAGAGAGTAGATGGACATGTGGAGTTTGGGGTCCCTGAACTCACAATTTAAAAATACATCTTTTAGTAAAGTTGATTTTAAGATTGTGCCTTTAAAAATGCCACTTTTAGATAGTGAGCATTTTCTTGCTTAAACCATTCTGTGACTCTGCCGTGTTTGTGGATTCCCTGTCTGGGTCAGTTTGACAGTTGGGTTGTTTTTCACCTCACACCAGACAGTGACACAAAGGGGGCTGGGGTGTAACCTGCATTTCCTGATTAGCCATCTCTGCTAGGAGGGAAGGGTGGAGTGGTCACTCTCATCTGAAAGGACTGTGCCTGCCTCTGACAATGCCGGCTCCAACCCCCTGCTGTGTGTCTGATGACTTGCCTGGGCAAGGCAGGATTTCACAAGTAGGTGTGAGTCCCCTTTGAAGAAAGGTGACTTCAAAGACTAAAATGGGTATAAGAAGGGCACCCAAATCTACAGACTTGAGAAACACTTCTGGAACCAAGAGGAACCTCTGCCTGGAGAAGAGCTGATAGCTGAGGAAGAAGTACTGCCCTGCCTGTGACTGTGCTTTGTGGAGCTTTCCTGCAGTGCTGCTTCTGCCAGAGTAAGAGGGCAAAAACTGGACTTTGTGTGCCTTCCATCTTGTGAAGAAATCTCCAAGGGCTTGATTTAGAGCTTGCCTCCTGTTGTTTGAAGTCTCAGGGACAGCAAATACTTTTTTCTGCCAACACCTGGAGTCTCTGGAGAGACTCCTGCTCTGACAAGTGGTGCCCGATCCAGTCCCTGGGCCCTTGAAAGGAAAGCTGGTGGAAATCCAAAGAAATCGACTTTGGCCGACTTCGGACCGATGCCGCTGCTGAATCCGGTAACGCCGCCTGCACCTGACGCCGTGACCCTCGCTGGAACGTGACGCTCTTCGCAGGCCCGATGCTGCAGCAGCCCCGCTGAAGTCCGCGACTCCGTGGAAGTCGCCGCACCACGTCGTGACCGACGCCGCTCGAAGTGCACGCATTCAACGTTTCGCACAGACGCCGCGATTCCCGACTTCGCGCATCGCCTTGTTTCCACTCTTCACCAAAGGTACTGTACTTGGGGGTCTACACGACTCCGTGTCCGGCGCCGCTGGTGTCGGCTTGTTTGGAACGACTCCGTCACAACGCCGTGTTAACATCTCATCGAAGCATTTTTGTTTCTAAGCGCTATTTTTTAGTTTAATCTTTAAAAATTCATAACTTGGCTTGTGTATGTTGGATTTTTGTCGTTTGGTCTTGTTTTGTTTAGATAAATATTTCCTATTTTTCTAAACCGGTGTTGTGTCATTTTGTAGTGTTTTCATTAAGTTACTGTGTGTGATGGTACAAATACTTTACACCTAGCACTCTGAGTTTAAGCCTACTGCTCTGCCAAGCTACCAAGGGGGTAAGCAGGGGTTAGCTGAGGGTGATTCTCTTTTACCCCGACTAGAGTGAGGGTCCTTGCTTGAACAGGGGGTAACCTGACTGTCAACCAAAGACCCCATTTCTAACATTGGTGATCAGCGGTTGGGATTTGGACTTGTATTTGTGCTTGACATACAGTAATTAAGTGTACACTACTGTTTGAGTTCAGACCACTACGTGACCACATACTACTAGTCTTGTGATTTTTGTTTTTTTCTATTTGGACTGTTTTTGCTCTGCATTCAGTTTCTTTTTTCGCTGATCCGGTGATTGACTTTTCTGGAACTTCATTTGAGAACTTACTTTTCTGCATTTGGAACTTTGCACTCTTTTAACCTTTTATCATGTCTCTACTTGGAGATGCATCAGTTGAAGCTGTTTTTGACCTGAAGCAATTGGATAGTTATAACAAGGCTCAGCTAAAGCAGTTTTGTAAACATTTTGGTTGTCCCATTAAGAGCTCTTCCAAGAAGGATGAGCTGAAAAAGGCGCTGAGGGCCTGGGTGACAACCAGAAGCACTGGAGGGCACACTGAGGATGAGGAGGAGGATGAGGATGAGGAGGGAGAGCAATCAGTACATAATGGTATAGTGGGGGGACCTGTTATTCCCAGGGAAAGAGTCTCTAGGGCAAGTAGCAGTGTATCCTCCAAGGGTCTGACACCTGGAGAGTTACAGGACAGACAGGCAGAGAGGGAGTACCAATTGGAGCTGAAAAAGCTCAGGGGGTCATTCTGACCCTGGCGGCCGGTGACCGCCAGGGTCACCGACCACGGAGCACCGCCAACAGGCTGGCGGTGCTCCTGAGGGCATTCTGACCGCGGCGGTTCAGCCGCGGTCAGAAAGGGTAAACCGGCGGTCTCCCGCCGGTTTACCGCTGCCCCATTGAATCCTCCATGGCGGCGGAGCGCGCTCCGCTGCCATGGGGATTCAGACACCCCCTACCGCCATCCTGTTCATGGCGGGAAACCCGCCATGAACAGGATGGCGGTAGGGGGTGCCGCAGGGGCCCCCGTAAGAGGGCCCCACAAAGTATTTCAGTGTCTGCTTTCCAGACACTGAAATACGCGACGGGTGCAACTGCACCCGTCGCACCCCTGCAACTCCGCCGGCTCAATTCTGAGCCGGCGTCCTCGTTGCAGGGGCATTTCCGCTGGGCCGGCGGGCGCTCTTCTGGAGAGCGCCCGCCGGCCCAGCGGAAATGTTTAAATGGCCGCCGCGGTCTTTTGACCGCGGTGCGGTCATTTCACGGCGGTACCTTGGCGGACGGCCTCCGCCAAGGTCAAAATCAGGCCCTCAGTCTAGAGATGGAACAGAGAAGGCTGGCCATTGAGGAAAGGAAGTTAGCAATGGCTCATGAGCTCAGTTTAAAAGAGATAGATCAGAGGAGTCAGCCCAGTAGGGATGGTGGCAGCAATCCTACAGTGCAGCCTGAGATAAGGGTACACATCCCAAAAGACCTTGTGAGGGATTATAAGAGGGAGGATGATATCTACTTGTGGTTCAAGGGTTATGAGTCAGCTCTCCACATGAACCTGGTCCCTGAAGCTCATTGGGGGGCAGCCCTGTGGAAGCATTTTGAGGCAGAGGGGAGGGACACACGGACAGCCTTAGGTGATGCTCAGGGTCTCACCTACCCTGTCATGAAGGAGGCCTTACTCACCAGGTATGGTCTCACCCCTGAGCAGTACAAGGAGAAGTTTAGATCCTACAAGAGAAAGGAATCCCAAACATGGTTGGAATGTGTTGATTCTTTTTGCAGGTCACTGGATGGTTGGGTGAAGGGCAGTAAGGTAAACACGTATGAGGGGCTTTACAATTTAATTGCTTGGGAGCACTTGTACAGTTTATGTTTTCCAGAGCTGCGCCAGCACCTCATTGACAGCAAGCTGACTGACCCCAGGAAGCTTGCACAGGAAGCGGACCGCTGGGAGAGCACCAGGGTCCAAAAGAGGTATGGGGGAGACCATGCCAAGGGTTGGCAGGGTCCCTCTCAGAAGAAAGGGGGGGTAAGGGAAAACAGGGGGAGTTCTCTAAAGGGCCCCAAACTGATTCCCAGGGTAAGGATTCCCAACCCCCCAGTGAAAAGAAGCCATGGTTGTCCAAAGGGAAGCCAGTGGCAGGTGGTCCCCCACGTAAGTGCTATGCATGTGACCAGGTGGGTCATGTGAGGGGGGACCCCAAATGCCCCAAAAGTACACCGGCACCCACTGGTGCACCGTCCCAGGGTTTGGCCAGTGTAGTGCTTGGGGAGGAGTTGGTTTCAGGTGGGTGGGAACCAGCAGAAATGACCCTTGTCTCACTAGGGGACAGTGAGATGGTACAGAGAAACCTAGTGCCTGATAACACTAAGAAGTACAGGCAATGGGTGACCATCAATGGACAGAGGGTGGAGGCTCTGAGAGACACAGGAGCCAGTGTGACTACAGTGAGGAGTCACCTGGTGTCTGAAGAGCATATTGATCCACGGGTACTTCACCAAGTAGTTGCGGTAGACAACTCTGAGCGCTTCTGCAGAGTGGCGCAGGTTCTCTTTGAATGGGGGGGGGGGTCTCAGGTTCCTGGAAAGTAGCTGTGAGTCCAACCATGCCTGTTGATTGTTTGCTAGGTAACGACCTGGAGGATTCCCCTTGGAAGGAGGTGGAACACAGGTCTCACTTGGTGATGTTGGGTCTGCCTGGGTGGGTATGCGTATCCACCCGGTCTATGGCAGCCAATCAGGGTAGTCAAGAGCCCCTGAAGCCTGAAACAGTGGCCCAGGGGACCGCCAAGAAGAGGAAGGGCTTGGGGCACAGGAAACCAGCCCCAGAAGTTCCCACGGTCCGGGAGGAGGCAGAGCCTGAGGGTGATGCCCCGGAGCCTACAGGGGAACAGGTGGCTGAACTGGGGGAGATCCCTGAACTGTCGCAGTGGCAGCAGGAAGGGGGACCCACCAGGGAAGCATTCTGCACAGCACAGAAAGAGTGCCCTACTCTTGAGGGGCTGCGGCAGCAGGCTGCAGCCCAGGCTGCTGGCGAGGCGCCAGGTACTCACCTGATTTATTGGGAGGATGGCCTCCTGTACAGTGAGCCTTAGGTTCCTGAGCCTGGGTCAGCTCGTATGCTGGTGGTACCCCAGTGCTTCAGGGCCTTCCTACTGGGTTTGGCTCATGATGTGCCTTTGGCAGGACATCTAGGGCAGGACAAGACCTATAAGAGGCTTGTCTCCCACTTTTACTGGCCCTTGATGCACAAGCAGTCAGCTGCTTATTGTAGGTCTTGTCAGACTTGTCAGGCAGGTGGCAAGAGTGGGGGGAAATGCAAAGCTCCCCTCCAACCTTTACCTGTAGTCAGCACTCCCTTTGAAAGGGTAGGAATTGACATTGTGGGGCCTCTGGATCCCAAGACAGCCATGGGCAACAGGTTCATCCTGGTCTTGGTGGCCAATGCCACACGGTACCCAGAAGCCATTCCTCCAAGGACGGTCACTGCCCCGTGGTGGGACGTGCCTTGATGGGGGTTTTTACCCGCATGGGGTTCCCCAAGGAGGTGGTATCTGATAGAGGTACAAACTTCATATCCACTTATATGAAGTCTCTGTGGAAGGTGTGTGGGGTAACCTACAAGTTCACCACCCCTTACCACCCCCAAAGTAATGGTCTGGTTGAGAGATTCAACCGCACCTTGAAAGGCATGATTCAGGGCCTGTCAGAGCCCTTGAGGCGTAAGTGGGACGTTCTCTTTCCATGCCTTCTGTTCGCTTACAGGGAGGTGCCTCAAAAGGGACTTGGCTTTAGCCCCTTTGAGCTCATCTATGGCCACCCTGTGAGGGGACTGCTAAGTCTGGTGAAGGAGGCTTTGGAGAAAGCTTCTAGTAAACCACCCCAGGATGTATTTAGCTACATGCTGGCACTAAGAAACCAGACTGCCCGCTTCAGGAGTCTCGCTCAGGAGAACCTGGAAGCAAGCCAGGAGGATATGAAACGGTGGTACGACCAGAATGCCACTCTGGTTGAGTTTCAGCCTGGACAAAAAGTGTGGGTCATGGCACCAGTGGAGCCTAGGGCTCTCCAGGATAAGTGGACTGGGCCTTTTAAGGTGGTGGAAAGAAAGAGCGAGGTCACCTATCTGGTAGACTTGCAATCCCCCAGAAACCCTTTGAGGGTCCTACATGTCAACCGCCTCAAACCACACTTTGAGCAAACTGAGCTATCCATGCTCCTAGCGACAGATGACTGGGTGGAGGAAGAGAGTGAGCCTCTTCCTGACCTCCTGTCTGCAGGAGAGAAAGATGGGTCTGTGGAGGGAGTGATCCTCTCCCCCTCCCTGACTGAGGAACAGCAGAGGGACTGTCGCCACGTGCTGGGACAGTTCGCCTCGCTGTTTTCCCTGGTCCCAGGAGTCACACACCTGTGCACACATGATGTGGACACTGGGGACAGTACACCTGTTAAACATAAGGTTTACAGGGTGACTGACAGGGTCAGGGCTTGCATTAAGGAGGAAGTCTCCAAAATGTTAACCCTAGGGGTTATTGAGCACTCCAGCAGTCCTTGGGCCAGCCCAGTGGTCTTGGTCCCAAAGGCTGCTGCTCCTGGTGCCACTCCAGAACTTAGGTTCTGTGTGGACTACCGGGGTCTCAATGCGGTCAGCAAGACTGACGCACACCCCATCCCCCGAGCTGATGAGCTCATTGATCGGTTAGGAGCTGCCAAGTACCTCAGTACGTTTGATTTAACATCTGGGTACTGGCAGATTGCCTTAACTGAGGGGGCAAAGGAGAGGTCAGCATTCTCTACCCCAGATGGGCACTTCCACTTCAATGTGATGCCCTTTGGGATGAAGAATGCCCCTGCCACCTTTCAGAGGTTGGTCAACCAGGTGTTGGCAGGACTGGATGAGTTCCGTGCCGCCTACCTGGATGACATTGCTGTGTTTAGTTCCACATGGGAGGAACACCTGCAACACCTCTGGAGAGTGTTAGAGGCCCTGCAGAAGGCAGGTCTCACTATTAAGGCGAGCAAGTGCCAAATAGGGCAGGGTTCTGTGGTGTACTTAGGACCCCAGGTGGGGAGTGGCCAGGTGGCACCCCTACAGCCTAAGATTGACACGATTCTGGCTTGGGAGCCTCCCAAGACCCAGACTGAAGTGAGAGCCTTTTTAGGTCTCACAGGATATTACCGGAGGTTTGTTAAGGGATATGGTACCATTGTTACCCCCTTAACTGAGTTGACTTCTAAGAAGCAACCCAAGAAAGTGATCTGGACAGAGGCTTGCCAGAACGCTTTTGATGCCCTGAAGGCTGCCATGTGCACAGCACCTGTGCTGCAGGCACCTGACTACTCCAAGAAGTTTGTTGTGCAAACAGACGCCTCAGAGCATGGTATTGGAGCAGTACTCTCACAGCTTAATGAAGAGGGCCTAGATCAACCCATAGCCTTCATTAGCAGGAGGTTACTACCCAGGGAACGTAGGTGGAGTGCCATAGAACGTGAAGCGTTTGCTGTGGTCTGGTCACTGAAGAAGCTAAGACCCAATTTGTTTGGGGCTCACTTCCGAGTTCAGACCGACCACAGGCCCCTCAGATGGTTAATGCAGATGAGGGGTGAGAATCCAAAACTGTTGAGGTGGTCCATTTCCCTACAGGGGATGGACTTTACGGTAGAACATCGTCCTGGTACGGAGCACGCCAATGCTGATGGTCTGTCCAGGTTCTTCCGCCTTAGTGATGAGAACTCCCATGAGGTTGGGTAGTTGCTCCCCACTTTTAGCTGGAGGGGACACGTGTTAGACTTTTCATCCTTGGCGTGGTCTCCCTTAACTTTTTGCCTCTGTTCCCCAGGTTGTTGATGGGTGCTGGACTCTGATTTTATTGTTTTTGTTACTCTGGGCACTTTACCACTGCTAACCAGTGCTAAAGTGCAAGTGCTCCTGTTTAAAATGTGTACGTAATTGATTCTCCATGATTGGCATATTTGTTTTACTGTTAAGTCCCTAGTAAAGTGCACTAGAGGTGCCCAGGGCCTGTAAATCAAATGTTACTAGTGGGCCTGCAGCACTGGTTATGCCACCCACACAAGTAACCCTGTAATCATGTCTCACACCTGCCACTGCAGTGTCTGTGTCTGTATTTTTACTCTGTAAATTCGACTTGGCAAGTGTACCCACTTGCCAAGCCTAAACCTTCCCTTTTCTTAAATGTAAGGCACCCCTAAGGTAGGTCCTAGGTAGCCCCAAGGGCAGGGTGCAGTGTATGGATAAGGTAGGACATATAGTAATGTGGTTTATATGTCCTGACAGTGAAATACTGCCAACTTCGTTTTTCACTGTTGCAAGGCCTGTCTCTCTCATAGGATAACATGGGGGCTACCTTTAAATATGATTAAAGTGTAGATTCCCCTAGAGAGTAGATGGACATGTGGAGTTTGGGGTCCCTGAACTCACAATTTAAAAATACATCTTTTAGTAAAGTTGATTTTAAGATTGTGCATTTGAAAATGCCACTTTTAGATAGTGAGCATTTTCTTGCTTAAACCATTCTGTGACTCTGCCGTGTTTGTGGATTCCCTGTCTGGGTCAGTTTGACAGTTGGGTTGTTTTTCACCTCACACCAGACAGTGACACAAAGGGGGCTGGGGTGTAACCTGCATTTCCTGATTAGCCATCTCTGCTAGGAGGGAAGGGTGGAGTGGTCACTCTCATCTGAAAGGACTGTGCCTGCCTCTGACAATGCCTGCCTCTGACAATGCCGGCTCCAACCCCCTGCTGTGTGTCTGATGACTTGCCTGGGCAAGGCAGGATTTCACAAGTAGGTGTGAGTCCCCTTTGAAGAAAGGTGACTTCAAAGACTAAAATGGGTATAAGAAGGGCACCCAAATCTACAGACTTGAGAAAAACTTCTGGAACCAAGAGGAACCTCTGCCTGGAGAAGAGCTGATAGCTGAGGAAGAAGTACTGCCCTGCCTGTGACTGTGCTTTGTGGAGCTTTCCTGCAGTGCTGCTTCTGCCAGAGTAAGAGGGCAAAGACTGGACTTTGTGTGCCTTCCATCTTGTGAAGAAATCTCCAAGGGCTTGATTTAGAGCTTGCCTCCTGTTGTTTGAAGTCTCAGGGACAGCAAAGACTTCTCTCTGCCAACACCTGGAGTCCCTGGAGAGACTCCTGCTCTGACAAGTGGTGCCCGATCCAGTCCCTGGGGCCCTTGAAAGGAAAGCTGGTGGAAATCCAAAGAAATCGACTTTGGCCGACTTCGGACCGATGCCGCTGCTGAATCCGGTAACGCCGCCTGCACCTGACGCCGCTCGAAGTGCACGGATTCAACGTTTCGCACAGACGCCGCGATTCCCGACTTCGCGCATCGCCTTGTTTCCACTCTTCACCAAAGGTACTGTACTTGGGGGTCTACACGACTCCGTGTCCGGCGCCACTGGTGTCGGCTTGTTGGGAACGACTCCGTCACAACGCCGTGTTAACATCTCATCGAAGCATTTTTGTTTCTAAGCGCTATTTTTGAGTTTAATCTTTAAAAATTCATAACTTGACTTGTGTATGTTGGATTTTTGTCGTTTTGGTCTTGTTTTGTTTAGATAAATATTTCCTATTTTTCTAAACCGGTGTTGTGTCATTTTGTAGTGTTTTCATTAAGTTACTGTGTGTGTTGGTACAAATACTTTACACCTAGCACTCTGAGTTTAAGCCTACTGCTCTGCCAAGCTACCAAAGGGGTAAGCAGGGGTTAGCTGAGGGTGATTCTCTTTTACCCTGACTAGAGTGAGGGTCCTTGCTTGAACAGGGGGTAACCTTACTGTCAACCAAAGACCCCATTTCTAACATCTCCCATTTGCACTTTTAGAAACAGAGATGTTTAGGAGTCTGATTCATGAAGCTTGTAAGAGTACTTAAGCAATACTCCTGTACTACTACTTACTATAGTCGTAATTGTTTAAATCAACCCCTTTGGTCTATTGTTTCTTTAGTCTGGGTGCTGCATTTGAAACAAACTATAGATATAGTGGCATATTTGGGAGCCACTTGCACCGTATTAGCGCCACCTTAGCGTTAATGTTTTTACGCTAAGACAGCGCTAAAGTGGCTTTTCTGCCGCACCATATTTACAAAGTGACCCAATTCATGCATTGCACCACTTTGTAACCCCTTGATCCACATTATGCCTGTGCCCGGTATCTTCCCAGCTTTTGAGAACATGCATATTGAAATTGAGGTGAAAAACCCCCCCAGCATTTTTCTCCACGTTTTTACTCTGTAACTTTTTCCTGCAATGTCAGATTTTCAAAAGCAATATACAGTTACGTCTGCTGGACTCTGCTGGCTGTGGGGATATAGGGCTTGTAGGTTCATCAAGAACCCTAGGTCCCCAGAGCCAATAAATGAGCTGCACATTTAAATGGGTTTTCATTGTATATCAGGTATAAAGCAATTAATTTGCTGAAATACAAAGAGTGGAACATAGGTATCAAGGAAACCTTTGTGTTTCCAAAATGGGCACAAGATAAGGTGTTGAGGAACAGTGGTTATTTGCACATCTCTGAATTCCGAAGGGCCCATACTAGCATGTGAATTACAGGGCATTTCTCAAATAGACGTCTTTTTTACACACTGTCTTATATTTGGAAGGAAAAAATGTAGAGAAAGACAGGGGAAATAACACATGTTCTGCTATTCTGTGTTCCCCCAAGTCTCCTGATAAAAATGGTACCTCACTTGTGTGGGTAGGCCTAGTGCCCGAATGCAATATGGACACATCACATTTTTACATTAAAATCTGACTTGCTTTTTGCAAAGTGCCTAGCTGTGGATTTTGGCATCTAGCTCAGCTGGCACCAAGGGAAACCTACCAAACCTGTGCATTTTTTAAAACTAGACACCTAGGGGAATCCAGGATAGGGTGACTTGTGGGGCTCTCACCAGATTCTGTTACCCAGAATCCTTTGCAAACCACAAGGTTTAGCAAAAAAAACCTTTTTCCTCACATTTCGGTGATATAAAGTTTTAAAATCTAAGAGGAGCCACACATTTCCTTCCACCCAGCATTCCTCAATGTCTCCAGATAAAAATGGTACCTCACTTGTGTGGGTAGGCCTAGTGCCCGTGTCACGAAATGCCCCAAAACACAACATGGACACATCACATTTTCCCAAAGAAAACAAACCTGTTTTTTGCACTCTGCCTAGCTGTGGATTTTGGCCTCTAGCTCAGCCGGAACCTAGGGAAACCTACCAAATCTGTGCTTTTTTTAAATCTAGACACCTAGGGGAATCCAGGATGGGGTGACTTGTGGGGCTCTCGCCCAGTTATGTTACCCAGAATCCTTTGCAAACCTCAAAATTTGGCAAAAAAACACTTTTTCCTCACATTCCGGTGACAGAAAGTTCTGGAATCTGAGAGGGGCCACAAATGTCCTTCCACCCAGCATTCCTCCAAGTCTCCCGACAAAAAATGGTACCTCACTTGTGTGGGTAGGCCTAGTGCCCGCAACAAGAATTGCCCCAAAACACTGTCGTGGTCATTACAACCCTGGCGGTCGGTGTTAAAGCGGCGGTAAGACCGCCAACAGGCCGGCGGTAAAAGATTTGCAATTACGACCGTGGCTGAAACCGCCAACAAAGACAGCCACTTTAACACTCTGACCACCACGGCGGTACAAACAAACAGCTTGGCGGTCACCGCCAACAGACAGGCGGAAGACAAAGTAACGCCCACAGTATCACAACCTACCAATCCGCCACCTTTTCCGGGGCGGATTCACCGTGGATAAAAACACGGCGGGAACAGGATTTCGAAGGGAAAACGCTCACCTCTACACACCCCACAAGGAACCAGGACACCATGGAGCCGTAACTCCAAATTCTCCCTGCGATAGTCTTCCTGCTCCTCTACCAGGAGCACGAACGCCGGCGGCGAAGACCACGGTGAGTACTGCACCTACGACACAGGGGAGGGGGGAGGGAACAAACGGGGACAGACACACGCAACACCCCCACCCTCACCCACTACAACACACACACTAATACATATTAATACATGATAGTTACACCCCCCAGCCCCCCCGGAAGAATGCCAAGACAAAAGAAAATGAGTGTAACCATTGTAATATATTAAAATCAAGTAGGCAAAAAAATATATATACACCATAAACAAAATATACACCAAGCATAGTAGTCCAGGTAGTGCTCCAATTAAGTCAGTGGAACACTGGGCCCACACGGTATGGGCGAGGCCCACACAAGATCCCCAACCATGACGTAGAGAACACTGCAGGGGCATCAGGGAGCAAGAAAACAGGCACCTCAGGGGGAGGGAAAGGGGGGCACCTCAGTCGGTTGAGTGCACAACACCAAATCCACGAGAGGGCCACATGCCCACTGTTCAATCCTGGGGAGTGCAAAGCCACAGTCTCTCAAGTCTCTACAGTGGGTGGGTTGCCCACTGTTCCATCCTGGGGAGTGCAAAGCCACAGTCTCTCAAGTCTCTACAGTGGGTGGGTTGCCCACTGTTCCATCCTGGGGAGTGCAAAGCCACAGTCTCTCAAGTCTCTACAGTGGGTGGGTTGCCCACTGCTTTATCCTGGAGAGTGCAAAGCCACAGTGTCTCAAGTGGATAACAGTCTCCACTGGTTCTGGAGGGGGCATTGTGCCCAGAGTGCTTCATCCTGCTAAGGACAGAGGTAGTGGATGTATCTCTCCACTGGTTCTGGAGGGGGAATTGTGCCCAGAGTGCTTCATCCTGCTAAGGACAGAGGTAGTGGAGGTATCTCTCCACTGGTTCTGGAGGGGGCATTGTGCCCAGAGTGCTTCATCCTGTTTGTGACGGACTCAGTGGCATCAGTGCCCTTGGCGCTCCTGGGCCAGCGGTGCTTGAGGCGGCGGTGCCCTGTTCAGTGGTGCTTGAGGCGGCGGTGCCCTGTTCAGTGGTGCTTGGAGCAGTGGTGCCCTGTTCAGCGGTGCTTGAGACGGCGCTGCCCTGTTCAGCGGTGCTTGGAGCGGCGGTTCCCTGTTCAGCGGTGCTTGAGGCGGGGGTGCCCTGTTCAGTGGTGCTTGGAGCGGCGGTGCCCTGTTCAGCGGTGCTTGGAGCGGCGGTGCCCTGTTCAGCGGTGCTTGTAGCGGCGGTGCCCTGTTCAGTGGTGCTTGGAGCGGCGGTGCCCTGTTCAGCGGTGCTTGGAGCGGCGGTGCCCTGTTCAGTGGTGCTTGGAGCGGGGGTGCCCTGTTCAGCGGTACTTGGAGCGGCGTTGCCTTGTTCAGTGGTGCTTGTAACGGCGGGCTCCTTTGCAGTGACTCAGCTGCTGGCGGTCCTCTCTGTCCCAGCGGGGCTTGCGCTGGCAGTCCTCTCTGTCCCAGCGGGGCTTGTGCTGGTGGTCCTCTGTCCCAGCGGGGCCTGCGCTGGCGGTCCACTCGTCCCAGCGGGGCTTGCGCTGGCGGTCCTCTCTGTCCCACCGGGGCTTGTGCTGGCGGTCCTCTCTGTCCCAGCGGGGCTTGTGCTGGTGGTCCTTTCTAGCCCAGCGGGGCTTGTGCTGGCGGTCCTCGGTCCTCTCTAGCCTAGCGGGGCTTGTGCTGGCGGTCCTCTATGTCCCAGCGGGGCTTTTGCTGGCGGTCCTCTCTAGCCCAGCGGGGCTCGTGCTGGCGGTCCTCACTAGCCCAGCGGGGCTTGTGCTGGTGGTCCTCTCTAGCCCAGCGGGGCTTGTGCTGGCGGTCCTCCCTGGCCCAGCGGGGATGATGGTGGTGGCCTCCTGGGCAGCGGGGATGACGGCTGTGGCCTCCTGGGCAGCTGGGATGACGGCGGTGGCCTCCTGGGCAGCGGGGATGACGGCTGTGGCCTCCTGGGCCTTGGGGATGACGGCTGTGGCCTCCTGGCCAGCGGGGATGACGGCTGTGGCCTCCAGGGCAGCGGGGATAATGGCGGTCTCCTCCGCCGTGCTGCTCTTCCCAGACTTTCCTGGTTTCTTGTGGCCCTTCCCCACCTTGGAAGGTGTTGCAGCTGACTCCACACTCCCACCGGGACCCCTGGGAGCGGCTTTGGTGGCTGGAGTCTTCCCCCTCTCCCGCCGGGCACTGACCAACTTTTGATGCTTGACAGGTGGGGGACTGTCCGTGCTGTCGCTCCGTGCCACACTGGCTGCCCTGGTGGCCGGTGCACTCCAGATTGCGGTGACTACAGGCACCACTGGTCCTGGACATGTTGTGGCTGAGGTGCTAGTTCGGGACCTAGGAGATGGACGGGGTGGGGGAGGTGTGGGAAAGAGGTCAAGGTTGGACAGGAAAAGCTTTTTGGAGACATTGGGACGGGTAGCTGGAGGGGGTTTGGGAGTGGAGGAAGAGGTTGTGGTTGTAGGAGGTGTTCGTTTGCTGACTTTGGGTGAAGGTGCATGCGCTGTAGGCTGCCGTGAGGTGGATGGCTGTTGGGTGGGTGTGTGCCCGCGTTTGTGTATCTTGGGAGGTGGCATCATAGACACAATGGGAGTGGACACAGGGGACGTGTGAATGGTAGTGGGGGTGGTGACTTCACATGAGCAGGGTGTGGTGTGTGTGCTGGTGATGGCAGTAGTGGCTGTAGATGTAGTGCATGCAGGTGTGAGTGGAGACGAGACTGGGAGGGAGGAGGGAGACGAGGAGGAGGGGGACACAGTGGAGGCTGTGGATGTTGCTATGTCTGCATGTGTGTGATGCTTGCGTGAGTGCCTGTGGGATGTGTGGTGCTTATGTTTGCCTGAGCTTCCCTTGTGTGTTGACGTGTGTGCATGCTGGTCTGTAGGTGTGCTTGTGATAGGCTGGGGTACAGGGGATTGGGTCTGGGTGGAGGAAGTTGGAGGGGGGAGGCTAGACACAGGGACAATGGCTGCCATCAGTGCTGAGGCAAGAGTCTGAAAAGCTCGCTGAAGGGCCGCCTGACCAGAATGAATGCCCTCCAGGAATGCATTGGTTTGTTGCAACTGACTTTCGACACCCTGGATGGCATTCAAAATGGTAGACTGCCCAACAGTGAAGGAACTGAGGAGGTCAATGGCCTCCTCACTGAGGGCAGCAGGGATGACTGGGGCAGGGGCCGAGGTGCCTGGGGCGAAGGTGATGCACACCCTCCTGGGTAGGCGGGCACAGGGCAAAGGCTGAGGGGCTGCTGGGAGGGCGGTGCTGGTAAGGGGGGTGGCGGCTGTACTTGTAGATGGGGGGGGCACAGATGTTGCCGCCACCACAAGGGAGCTCCCATCAGAGGATGAGTCTGTGTCGCTGGTCTCAGTTCCTGTCCCCGCCGTGGAGCTCCCCTCGCCCTCTGTCCCACTGGTGAAGTCTGAGTCCATAGTGTGGCCCTCCATGCCCATGTGGGATGCAGCCCCCTCGTGCTCTGGTGCCACTGCTCCTCCGCCTGATGATGCTAATGCACACAAGAACAGGGAGACCACAAAAAGGGGGGGAACGACAGAAGAAAGACATGTTGAGTGCATGTATTACCGCTACCGTTGGCGGACACGACAGACACACAAGCCCCCTGCACTATGCTGTGCTCTTGGGCTCCACTGTTCAATTCCTGGGAAATGGCCTTTTAGGCTATGGATGACATCTACACACATGGATGACACAGGGGCATGACTAGGTGTACTTGGCACTCTACAGAGGTGGGGTGGGGTGCCACATGGCCTGCCTTACGGAGGGACCTTGCCTACGGAACTCGCCGTGGCCTTGGGAAACCCACAGCCCACCTTCCCCACCCAGACCCTCCACTGCGCGCAAAATCAGCAGGATGAGAGTGTACCCACCCCCTTGTGGCTGCTGCGATGCCCTCAAGTGCCCATCCAACTCTAGGTACGCCACCGGCAGGATCCTGAACATCAGGGGGTCATGGTGCGACGGGCACCCCTCCCACGTTGGGAGGCCATCCCCAGCTGAGCCTCCACCGTCTTCTTGCTCCAGCGGCTAATGTCCTCCCATCTTTTCCGGCAGTGGGTGCTCCATCTGTGGTAGACCCCCAGGGTCCGGACGTCCTTGGCGATGGCAAACAAAATATATTTTTTCTGGTGGGCGCTGACCTACATGAATTGTACAGGGGGAAGAGGAACTTTTTACGAACTGCACCGTCACAGTCATTGGCCCCCATCCCTACCCTTGCCATGTGGCACATGCAGTCACCGTCGTTTCATGCACGCCGCAATCTCCCCCCCTTCTTACATCCACCCCACTCCACACAGGCATAGCCCATACAGCATGCTCCCAGTGTACTTACCTGTTTGTCTGGAGGACCGTAGAGTAGCGTGTACTGGGGAAGACCCCGTCAACGAGTTTCTCCAACTCCTCCGATGTGAAGGCAGGGGCCCTTTCCCCAGACGCACGAGCCATTGTCTCTTCCAGACTGAGGTCACAGCAGCACTTGCAGTGTAGGTCCTCTCCTGTCGAATATCAGGTATCGAGTGATTGAACAGATAGAAAATGGTGGTCACGTCCACGGCGGTGCGTACCGTCACCGCCGGCGTACATCGTCATTGGCTCCTGGGACCCATACGGTCCAATGTTAACCAATGCAGCATTGCGCCGCGGTCTTCGACCACCTACCGCAACGGTGTTCAACGCCAGCGCAGTTACCTCACATCCAATTGTCCCAATTTACAGGTCAGGCAGCCGCCATTTCAGGGGCCCACATGGCTTCATTTTTAACTGCGTCACACATACCTAGGCCTAGACTCAACACACATACAAGCCAGTTTTAGGATTATGATTCGTGTTCTGTGTAAGCTGTGGGTACGTACCTCTGAATTGGTTGACTCTGTGTTCGCTGTTGTCCTTCATAGGCACCGTCTGCTGGGACATGTGAGGAGATGGTGGCATCCTCCGGTGTACCGACCGTTGGTGGACCTGTCGACAATGGAGGAAAGACATCTGATCATCACCTACAGGCTTGACCGTGCCACAATACAGGAACTGTGTACCCAGCTGGAGCCAGACCTGATGTCAGCTATCTGCCATCCCACAGGAATCCCCCCTCAAGTGCAGGTGCTGTCAGTGCTCCATTTCCTTGCAAGTTGGTAATTTCAAACAAGTGGCCATAGCATCAGGGATGTCCCAGCCTATGTTTTCCAACGTGTTGTCCAGAGTGTTGTCTGCCCTGCTGAAACACATGCGGAGCTACATTGTTTTCCCTCAGGTGGAGGATTTTCCTACAGTGAAATGTGATTTCTATGTCCTGGGACATATCCCCAACATCATAGGTTCCATTGATAGGACCCATGTGGCTTTGGCCCCCTCCGCAGGAGTGAACAGGTGTACAGAAACCGGAACAGTTACCATTCCATGAATGTACAGATGGTATGTTTGGCTGACCAGTACATCCCCCATCTGAATGCCAAGTTCCCTGGCTCAGTGCATGACGCCTACATCCTGCGGAATAGCAGCATCCCTTATGTGATGGGTCAACTCCAGAGGCACCGTTTATGGCTATTAGGTGAGCACCTGGAAGCAAGACAGTGGGAATGGTTGTCTGGGTCTGGGGATATCCCTCCAGGTTAGTGTGTGTCTAGCAGTTGTCCCTCGCCATTTGCAGATGACTCTGGTTACCCCAACCTGTCATGGCTACTGACCCCAGTGAGGAATCTCAGGACAAGGGCAGAGGAACGCTACAATGAGGCACATGGGCGTACACGGCGGATAATCGAGCGGACCTTCGGCCTTCTGAAGGCCAGGTTCAGGTGCCTCCATATGACAGGTGGATCCCTATTCTACTCACCAAAGAAGGTGTACCAGATCATCGTGGCATGCTGTATGCTTCTCAACTTAGCTTTGCGACGACAGGTGCCTTTTCTGCAGGAGGATGGTCCAGATGGCGGTGTTGTTGCAGCTGTGGAGCCTGTGGACAGTGAAGACGAGGAAGCAGAGGAAGAAGACATGGACAACAGGGACTCAGTGATCCAACAATATTTCCAGTGAGACACAGGTAAACCAGCCTACTACATGTACTTTAACACTACCACCTCTCTACTGTCTGTCATTTTCACCCAGTGTATGGTCACTGAGTTGTCAGTTTCCCTTACGATTTCACAGATGTGTGTCCCACAGTGTGACTTCTGCTTTGATTCATCATGGACTACAGCTGTGTGACATAGGTATGTTGACATTACAAATGAAAGAGCTTTTTGCCACAGATATTGCTAATACACTATTCCGAAATCACAGACTGACTCCAGATTGTTTAGTGCTATAAGGGTGTTTATTTTAGTTCTCAATATTGGAGGGGGTAGCAAAATGGTGAAGGGTGATGGCGGAGGAATGTCCCTGGCAGAGTCCAGTCTATTAGTCTCACAGGTGCATACCCAAATGGGCATAGGAAGTGGAGCTGGGGCAGTTTAAGGATGGACAGGGTGACAAAGTGGGACAGAAGGATGACATTCAGGGTGGTCTCATTTCTTAGCGGGGTCTTGGCATCGTTCTCTGTCTTTGTCCTGGATCTCAGGGACCGTTTGCGAGGTGGTTCTCCCTCTGCAGGGGGTGGGGTGCCTGTGTGGTGGTCCTGTGGCGGTGCCTCCTGTCCACTAGCGCCGGCGGAGGTGGTGGGCAGTTCATCGTCCATGCTAGTGTCAGGGGCCCCTTGTAGTGCCACAGTGTCCCTCCTGGTGTTGAGTACTTCCTTCAGCACCCCTACGATGGTGCCCAGGGTGGAATTGATGGATCTGAGTTCCTCCCTGAAGCCCAAATACTGTTCCTCCTGCAGGCGCTGGGTCTCCTGAAACTTGGCCAGTACCGTTGCCATCGTCTCCTGGGAGTGGTGGTAGGCTCCCATGATGTTGGAGAGGGCCTCGTGGAGAGTGGGGTCCCTTGGCCTGTCCTCCCATTGTCGCACAGCAGCCCTCCCAGTTCCCCTGTGTTCGTGGGCCTCCGTCCCCT
The DNA here is from genome assembly GCF_031143425.1 of Pleurodeles waltl. Classification (NCBI taxonomy): domain Eukaryota; kingdom Metazoa; phylum Chordata; class Amphibia; order Caudata; family Salamandridae; genus Pleurodeles; species Pleurodeles waltl. The sequence goes on from NC_090446.1 coordinate 13,811,441, forward strand.
GGACCGTGTGCCCACTGCCTCTGCCCCCAGGTCCCTGTTGTTGTTGGGGTGGTGGGTTAGCCTGGGTTCCCTGTAGTGGTGGACACACTGCTGATTGACGTGTCCTGGGGATGGAGGTATGGGCCCGCTGGGTGGGTGCTGTGCTGGTGTTTCCAGAGGGGGGAAGCTCTGTAGTGGCCTGTTACTGTGTGATGGGATCCGACTGTCCCAAGGTCCCCGATGGGCCGGGCTGGTCATCTAGATCCAGTTGAACAGAGGTGCTGTCATCACTGTGGGCCTCTTCTGTTGGTGGTGTGGAAATGTGTGGACCCTCCTGTCCAGTGACATTGGGTAGGGGTCGTGCAGGGGTATAAAAGGATGTTTATTACATCTGTGTGTGGCATGGTGTGCAATGTGTGGGTGACCGTGTACCCCAGTGCTTGCATTCCTGTGTTAGACCTTGTGTGATGATGTTTTAGGGGGGTGTATGGGTATGTGCAGTGGACATGCTTTAGTGATGTGTGTCCATGCTTTGTTGTTGCATGCAGGGCTTGGTGTTGAAATGGGTGGTTTGTGATGTTGAGACATTTGTGAGGAGTTGGAGTGATGGGGTGAGGGTGAGGGTGGGGGTATGTGATGGCATGCAGGTAGGGTGGGGATGTAATAGTTAAGATTTGACTTACCAGAGTCCATTCCTCCACCTACTCCTGCGAGGCCCTCAGGATGCAGAATCGCCAAGACCTGCTCCTCCCATGTTGTTAGTTGTGGGGGAGGAGGTGGGGGTCCGCCGCCAATCTGTGGAACTGCAAGGTGGTGCCTTGAGACCACGGAACGCACCTTCCCCCGTAGGTCGTTCCACCTCTTCCTGATGTCATCCCGATTTCTTGGGTGTTGTCCCACTGAGTTGACCCTGTCCACTATTGTGCGCCATAGCTCCATCTTCCTTGCACCTGTGGTCCGAACAGCTGTAGCTCTACCTGGACGATTTCCTCCACCATGACCCTGAGCTCCTCCTCCGAGAACCTGGGGTGTCTTTGCCGTGCCATGGGGTGGTGTGGGTGATGTGTGCGGTGATAAGTGTGCTGATATGTAGAGGTGTGTTGTGTGAGGTGCGTGGAAGTTATGTGGGTGATGGTGTTGTGTGCTTGTGGATGCTAGTATTGTTGATGGTGGTGTCTCTCTCTGGCCTTCTCTCTGTAATTTTGGTCGTAGGGGTTTGTGGGTGATGTGGGTGTGTGTTTTATATTGTAATGGGTGTGTGGGAGTGATGTGTGTATGTGTATCAGGTGTGTGTATTTTGAATTGTCCAATGTAGTGTTGTTTTGGAGATGTGTGTGTATTTTCAGCACGGTGGTGTGTACCGCCAATGCAATACCGCGGGTGAAAGACCGCCACGTGGATACGTGGGTCGTGATAGTGTGGGCGTATTTCTGTTGGCGTGACAGTGCTGGTTTTGTTTTCGCCCGTTTATCATTGACCTTTGGTGTGGCGGACTTGTGTGGGTGTCTGAATATTGGTGGATTCCGTGCTGTAGATCATAATAGCTGTGGCGGAATTCCGCGGGCGCGGCGGTGTGTTGGCGATCTTCTGCACAGCGGTAAGCGGCTTTTACCAACAATGTTGTAATGATCGCCTATGTGGACATATCAAAATTATCAAATACAAAACCACTTGTTTTCGCGGGGGGACCTGCGTTTTTGGTCCTGGGCTCAGCAGCCATCTAGAGAAACCTACCAAACCCAAACATTGAAGAAAACTAGACACCCGAGGGTGTCCAGGGAGGTGTGACTTGCGTGGATCCCCCAGTGTTTTCTTACCCAGATTCCTCAGAAAACCTCAAATTTAGCCTAAAAATCTAATTTTTCCCACAATTCTGTATGGAATCACATCACTGGTACAAATGCCCTACCACCCAATGTTACCCTCAGTCTCCTGGTGAAAATGATACCTCAATTGTGTGGGTGGGTCAAGTGCCTGTGACAGGGAAGAGCCAAAACATATCAAAAATAAAGGGGAACCAAAGCAGGTCGAAAGGGCAGGTTTTAGGCTGACAAGTGGGGCAGAATTTTAATCGCTATAATGCGACAATGCTGGGTGGTAGGAATTTTGTGGATTCCTGCAGATTCCATCACAAAAATGTGTGAAAAATGTGTGATTTCAAGCAAAGTTGGAGGTTTGCAGGGCATTTTGGGTAAGAAAATGGTGCAGGTGCATTTGAACCACACCACCCTGGACTCATCCAGATGTTTTGTTTTCAGATGTGTCTAGGTCTAGTAGATTTTTCTTCATTGCAGCGTCCCAAAGTCCAAAAAGTGCAGCCAACACCATTCCAAGTGGGACGATTTTGAGAGTTAGACAAGCTCTCATGGCCCAAATGTAAAACCAAAACCCAAAATAATCAAATGTCCTCTTGCTTGCTGTGGGCTAAGATGTTTTAGTGTGCGGGGAGAGAGCTTAAAGACTGTTTTAGCCTTTAGTTGAGGTGGGGGCATAACCATGCCCATACTGGCTGGTAGCCACCACCCCACTACTTTTTTTTTTTTAATACCCTGCCATCTAGTAGGCTTTCTGGCCCCCCGCAGGGAGTGGGTCGGTGGTAATTGCCCCATCTGCCCACCATTGGACAGAACAACTTTGTCCCCATTTATTTGGGGTGGGGGTATGGCCATACCCCACCCTCTTTTTTTGAAAAAAAAAAATCTTCCCTGGTCTCTGGTGGGCTTTCTGTCCCCCTTGGGGGCAGATGAGCCTTACGAAAATAGGCCGATCTGCCCCCAGGGGGGCCGAAATGGCCAACAGTAATGTGCCCCCATGGGGAGCGACCCTTGCCCAAGGGGCTGCTCCCCCCCAAACAAAACACACATACACACACACACACACTCACACCAATCCCTGGTGCCTAAGAGGTTTCTGCCCCCCTGGGGGCAGATGGGCCTTATGAAAATAGGCCGATCTGCCTCCAAGGGGGACAGAAATGGCCTAAAAAAGATTTGCCCCCCAGGGGAGCGACCCTTGCCTAAGGGGTCACTACCCATGGTAAAAAATAATAAAAAAATCCCTGGTGTCTAGTGGTCTCTGCCCCCCTAGGGGCAGATTGGCCTAAAAAAAAAATAGGCTGATCTGGCCCAATGGGGGGCAGAAATGGCTAAAAAATAATTTGTACCCAGGGGAGCGACCCTTGCCTAAGGGGTCACTCCCCACTTATAAAAAAAAACAAAAAAAAAGATCCCTGGTGTCTAGTGGGTTCTGCCCCCCCTGGGGCAGAGTGGCCTAATTAAAATAGACTGATCTGCCCCTGGGGGGGGGGGGGGGCAGAAAAGGCCTACTAATTGATTGCCTCCTTGTGGAGTGGCCCCTGCCAAAGGGCCGCTCCCCTTATGTATAAACACAGATAAACAACATAAAAAACAAAGGGGGTTAGAATAACCCCCAAAATCCCTAGTGCCTAGTGGGCATTTCTGCAGCCCGATTGCTTCACGTTCAGGCTGCAGAAATGCTTACAGAGACAGGAATGGCCTTTCCTTTCCTTTCATGCCTCTGCCTGCCCCCACCTCCTGGTCGGAAGAGAAATGCTTTGTATTTCTCTTCCGGAGCTTCCAGCGCGATAGGAGGTGACCTCTGAAGAGGTCAGCGCACGATTTGCACCCTGACATCATCAGACGTCACTGGGTGGACCGGGTGCAGGGTGAGCAGCTTGTACCAGGCACCCAGGGGGTTAAAAGACTTTTTGAATTTTCACCAAAACACACCTGCCTCACAGCACACGGTCACCCCGCACCGCGGGGGCCTTAGTTACGCCCATGTACCTCACAGCACAAGGCCACCCCACATGCGGGAGCTGCAGGGGCCTTTGTTATGCCCATGTACCTCACAGCTCATGGTCACCCCACACCGGTGGGGCTGCAGGGGACTTTGTTACACCTATGTACCTCACAGCACATGGCCGTCCTGCTGGGGGCTGGGCTGAGCCTGCAGAGTGCAGCACCTGGGTGACAACAGGTGAAGGAACAGTTTTGTTTTGTATTACTGGTTTTATCCCACGTTTCCAGCAAGTGCGCTGTTAACACTATTACAGCTTTTTTTAGGTCTGGGTTTGCCAAGACATTTTGGTTTTACTGACGTTATATAAATAATATACTTACATCTAGAGGCTTTCAGCGAGCCTCTTCATCCATTGGTCTGCTGTTGTTTAGTTTCATGTTGTGCTTACAGCCACTAAGAGGTACAGTATAGTTCATGGGCTCAGGCCACTTCTGCCATTGGCTAACCTCGTTGCGAGTGATGGCTTTCTGTCCTTTCAGAAGGAGGACATCCACACACAAAGTATCTTCCTTCAGCGCCCCGACTATGAGTCGTTTATAGATCTAGGGCCATGTTTATGAGGCCCTTGCCCCACCCTAGAATCACTTTTGTGATGCAGCGACCACGCACACCTTTCATCCATATCTATAAGGCCACGTAAAGCCACTTTGTGTGGTCTCCAAAATATGGACCAAGGCAGTGTAAGTCATTGTGTTGCCTTACTCTGAATTAGAAGGCATACTGCGGGCGTTTTGGTGTGTTATCCCACGCAACACCCATGGAGTTTGACGCATCCCCAGACTTACAAGACTTTGTAGACCGGGGGTGCGCCAATACATTACGCCTCCCTGGGGGAAGCGCAACATAGCTATTTCTCCTCAATTTTCCTCTTTCTATCTGTGCTGCATTCTGAGGCACACTTGGGAAGAGAAAAAAAGCCTCCCAGGATTGTTTTGTGCAGGACGGTGTCCCTTACTGTTCACAGGACAAACGTGGAACTTTAAAAATATTCTCTTGCATGTTCCCGCGCAGCCTCGGTGTTGCCCCTGGTGCAATTGTGGGGAGCTGGCGGTATACTGAGTATATTATTTCGATGTAATGATTATATGTTGAGGCGGATAGCTACGTGGGAGAGCTCTCGTTTACACCTCAGGGGTCCACTGTAAAAGCGTGGACAGCATTTTAACGATATCATAAATTCAGACGGCATCGCTTCTGACGTTTCCGGAGAGAACTTCTTGTCTCTCATTAACACACGTGTATTTTATGTGCAGTGTGCTGCGGGTTTAAACGCGCTTGCTAAAGTACTGCAGATGAAAGGCCTGGCAGTTGTAGAATATTTCACTCTGTCACAATACCCTTCTACCTATTACTGAGGCAGCAGCCGTCCAACCTTTGCAAACTCTCTAACAGAATCAGGACAGGAGATGCAGTTTACACATGTAACCTGTTGGTGGCGCTCTTTGCACGCGTGTGGCTCTGGCTCAGCAGTTGAGCATTTGACAGCAGAACAGGAGTTCACTGACTCAAATCCGATATCCGCCTGAGTGTTTTTTGTTCCACTTTATTTCTGAATATTTCTTACACAAATAATGGCTTTAAACAGTAATTCAATGACGTGTAAAAGATAACTACTGGCTTTTCTCATTATATTCCCAGCAAATTGCAAGATGTAGGCCATATTTCTGGGCTGGTTTGCTTCGCTTTGCAAACCTTAAGTGAGGTTTATGAAGCCAGGCAAGGCCCTGCACAGCTCCATGAATCTCAAGTAATGTAACGCAGCGCGGATCCGTGCGCTGCATTACTCCGCCAGGGAGACGTTTCCAGGGGCGTTGTGATGAGTGTTCCCACGCAACATCCACGAATTTTGACGCATTCCCTGATTTACAAGAACAGGTAGCCTGGGAATGCGCCAAAAAGATTTGCCTCCCACGAGAGGTGCAATGAGAAGAAATATTTTTATTTCTCCTCGTTTTGTACCCTTTTCACGTCTGCTTAATTTTGCAGCACACATAGAGGAAAAAGCCACCTTCCTGCACAAATCCAATTCTGCACGCAACACAGGCACCCTTGCACCATGGTGCAAAGGGTCCTGCATTGGATCTAGGCAGCCAAAACGGTGCCATTGGATGGGGAAAGGACGAGAATGCAGCATATTGGATAAGTATGGAGCACTCCTGCCCTTTCCCTGTGACGAAGGACAGCGCAGCAAGGTGACTTGCTGAGATGCCCTGTGCCACAAAGCCTATATATAGATATATGGGCCTCAATGATTTAACTTTTATTGCATGAACTATGTCCTAGAATGGAATGACAATGCCCAGTGCGTGTGTTTCGTTTCCATACAGTTTTAATGAAGGGCATTCATTAAATTGTATTTACAGTCAAAGGACCTTCTTCTGCTCATGGATGTCATACACCTCCACTCCTGCAGATGTCCCTTTGTCCACATGCAGCCTCTCTCTGCCTCCATGTGGAAGCCACTCACTTCCTTTTCTTGAGAAGTCCCTCCCGCCACATGCGGTCTCCCTCTGCCTCCATGCAGAATCCACTCACCTCTGCTACTGCACATGTCACTCTCTCCACATGCAATCTCTCTCTTCCTCCATGCGGATGTCACTCACTTCTGCACCTTCAGATGTCACTCTCCCTGTACGTAGCCTCCCTCTGCCTCCATGCGGATGTCACTCACCTCTGCTACTTCAGATGTCACGCTCCTCACACACACCTACTCTCTCCACACACACTCTCTCTTGCAGATGTCACTTCCTGTCCTTTAGATGTCACTCTCCCCACACGCAGTCTCTCCCTGCCTCCATGTTGGTATCACTTGCTTCTGTTTCTTCAGACGTCACTCTCTCCACACGCACTCTCCCTCCCTCCATGCAGATATCACTCGCTTCCGCTGCTTCAGTTTTCACTCTCTCCACATGTAGTCTCTCTATGCGGACGTCACTCACTTCTGCTCCTTCAGCTGTTACTCTCTCCACAAACAGTCTGTTTCTGCCTCCATGCAGATGCCTCTCACTTCCACTCCTTCAGATGTCACTTTCTCCACAAGTAGTCTCCCTCTTCCTCCAAGCAGAATTTACTCACTTCTGCTCCTTCAGCTGCCACTCTCCCAACTTATAGTCTCTCTCTTCCTTTGTGCAGATTCAGTCGCTTCTGCTCCTTCAGATGTCACTCTCTCCACATGTAGTCTCTCTACCCCTCTGTGCAGATGTCACTCTCTCCACATGCATCTCTCTCTGTCTATATGCAGATGTCACTCTCTTCCGCTCCTTTGTTATACAGTTCCCATTAAAAGATAGGACTGCATATTAGGACAACAGAACTTCAGGACGTAGGGACTGAGCCCACCTACACCATCAAGAACTGTCGGCCTAATTCCTAGCTAGTTCACAACGCCTCACCTGAACCCCTAATCTTCCCAGGGTAACAGAAGACTTATGCAACCTCGAATATGATCCTCTGATTCCCAAGGAAGTTTGCGAAACAGATCTCAACTTTTAGATGTTTTACTTATACATGCTGAGGATAAACACAAGAAAGATATGGGTAAAGGTTTTCAAACATTTATTTACATAATCATATTCTTGCATTGAGAGTATGGTGAGATTAACAGGCAGATTATACAAAGCATGGTAGCCAGCAGTACCAACATGGTGAATAAAATAAAAAATCCAACCATGGCATCCTTTGCTTTATATCTTCCTGCCTATATCTACCTACACTCTGAGAGCATAGCAGGTGCACCTTCTGCAAACTCTAGGAAGTTAGCCTGTGACTCCCATGCCTGGAGAGATGTGCCAGGGAGCCGGACTAGAGTGAAGTTGGCAATATTTCTCTGCAAGATGGAAGATCAGTGTCAGCAGAGCTGCACATCGAACACAGGATCCATTCCAGGACAATCACAGCTAAAGTGCTCCTCTGACCCCAGTCACAGTGCACCGTTTATATAATCAAAACCACACTGTGTTTGTGCAATGAAATGTCTTGGTTTTAGGAGCAGTCTCCTAATGGACAACGCAAGAATCAGGACATCTTTTTCTATGTTCCTAGCCGTGAACAGAGTGTACAGATTACATGACGAGAGAGGCTTACTAAAAACAAGCAGCTAATACAGCGTATTCTCAGAATAGTATTGTGCAAGCATAAAGTGTGTAAAAGTCATTGCTAAAAGTGGTCAGCCTAAAACGTATAAAATGTAAAATGTAAGACTAAGCTAAAATGTAGTTCTAAAGTGGGCCCAACGAGGCCTCGCAACACCTTCAGAAGTCACTCTCTTCACAAGCAGTCTCTCTCTTCCTACATGTGGATGCCACCCACTTGCGATCCTTCAGCTGTCACTCTCTCCACATGCAGTCACTCTGCCTCCATGCAGAGGTCACTCACTTCCTCTCCATCAGATGTCACTCTCTCCACATGCAATCTTTCTCTTCCTCCTTGTGGCTGTCACTCGCTTCCCCTCCTTCAGCTGTCACTCTCTCCACACTGAGTCTTTCTATTCCTCAATGCAGATGTCACTCACTTCCGATCCTTCAGCTGTCACTCTCTCCACATGCAGTCACTCTCTGTCTCCATGCAGATGTCACTCGCCTCCGCTCCTTCAGATGTCACTCTCTCCACGTGCAGTCACCCCTGATGAGTGTACTGTGTATCCTCCAGAGCACTGATGATACTGAATGCCAGTTTACAGCTCTGTGGGGAGACCAGATGTTTAGAAGCAAAAACCGAACTGAAATAGACATAGAAATAGGACTGAAGATTGGCCTCTGTCATGGAGGTTGAGTATCACAATGACAAAATGTCAGCAGTGCCAGCCTGAATGAGCCGGGCCCTGGGTGTTTCAGGTGAAGGTGGAGACGGAGTCAGGAAGTTTTTGTACTCAGTTAAAGCCAGAGCATTGTGTACAAAAGGCTCTCTGTTGTCACATTTTATTTATCAGCAGTAGAAGAAGATGAGGAGGGGACAGGGCAGCAGTGAACCAGGTCTCACTCTGGAGTAGCTGAACCCTAAATCCTAAATATTGTTTTGTCAGTGTGAAATCGCTCTTCTTTCTGGACAAATAATGCACAAAATTAGTGTTTGATGTTTAGTGGTATTTAATTAAGTTTTTTTCTCACTGTGTTTTACGCCGTTTTGTTTTACCTCACCATGAATACAGGACTACAAGTCCCAGAATGCAAAGATAGCATGTATTTGTCAATGCACAAAAGTTATTTACTCTCTCATATCATTGGACGAAATGACACTTTGGCGACGAGGATGGGGTGTCCAAGCATTCTGTGTGAGTGGAAAATGGGAAATGGTGGAGGAAAGGGAGTGTGGCCAAGGTGCGGAAGGAGTGTGGAGGCAACCATGCTGGCATTAATCGTTCCTGTAGGTTTGGATTTAGGTAGGTTGCCTGTCAAGAGGTCCAATGCAAGTGAGTGATGGATGGCTGAAGAGTGGTGATTCAAGGAATAACGATGGAGGGGGTACATTTGGGGCTTCTGGAAATGTGACTGGTCAGTGAGTAAACTCTCAGTTTGATGTGGGAGAAGGAGCCAAAGGTTATCAGGTGGTGAGTGGAGCAGATAAAGTTCTGGGTTGATGGTAATGGTTCCAGGAGTCAAAGAAGGGTAGGGTTACCCAACTATTTGAATGTTTATATTCTCTCTTCAAAAGGTATTATTAGCATATTAGTTATGCTTATGTGTCATGTGGGTTTGTGTCATAATGTTTTTGTGAATGTTTTGTATTTGTGTTTTGTTTTGTGAGTTCAGTGTGGCTGATTGAGGAAGGGAGGTGTGTCATGCTCTTGGTTTGGGTCTGGGGGTTATGCTGTAGTTTCTTCTGAGTTAGGTAGCTGTTAATGAATATGGGTTGAGGGTCCTTTTGTCATGGGATCCCCCACTCGCGCTCCATGGTCAGTTACTTGCTGACTTTGGAGAGAACAGTTGAGGACAGAGAGTGAGTTTTCCTCATGTCCAATAACACTGATACAAAGAAGGTTTCGACTCTCTCATGTCCCTGGACGAAATAACACCTGGTTTTTGTTGAGCAAAGAATAGGGGCAGATTTGGGGCCAGATTTAAAGAAAAGTGGCACAGGGAATATGGCACACCCCTGCGTTTCCCCCTGCTCTGGCGCTAAATTTAGCTGCCAACGCAGGCATCCGTGCACCATCGTGCAAGGCTGTTTGAGTTGAGGGGTGTGATTGTTTATGTGCAGGAAGGTGTTCCTTCCTGCACATAAACAATCACTAATGGCGCTTCGGCACTTCTGTGTGTGCCGCACAATGCAGCACACACAGAAGTGCCAAAGCGTCATTTTTAAATGATTGTTTATGTGCAGGAAGGGACACCTTCTGGCACGTAAACAATCATTTTTGGCATGTAGCTTTTTCTATGCATGCGGCTGAATGCAGCAAGCATAGAAAAAGCAAAAAATGAAAGTAAAAGTATTCCTCCTTGTTGTGCCCTGCTAATGCCACCCCTGGGAGTGGCGTTAGTTTTTGGCGCTGCCTCAGGTTTACGAAATTCCATAAATCCGAGGCAGCGTCAAAATACAATGGCTGTTGCTGTAGCACGCCCAGAGCAACACCCATTGCACGCCCCTTCCACGCACAGTGCAGCGTGGGAAGGGGCCGTATTTACAAGGTGGCGTTAAGCCACTTAATAAGGTTTAGCTATTGCTTTTTATATCTTCTGTTTCCCAGACTGTGTAGCCCAAGATGCCTACTTCTCCCCATCACTCCTGCCCCCCCAAAACTGCCTGCGCACCTTGGAGAGGACCAAACTCTGACATCCATGTCCCGATCATGCTGGGAGTAGACCTGGCTCTGGCTGGTGATCTTGTGGATTCTGATTCAGGATCTAATAGATCACTCGATTGAGGCAGGACAACAGAGGACTTTTGCAACCACAGAACGTCTGCCCCAAAGAGAACCGGTGAAAACGCGAGCACTGCAGTTTCATGTAGGTCCTCATCCCACCCTTTTAAAAACCAGGACATCCATTTATATTAGAAAAAAAGTGTCAGGACCCTGAGATAGCCCTTGAAAAACTGGAACTGTCCGGGGAAATCTGGGACTTCTCCTCCCAAGGAGAAAGAAGGGTTAAATATGAACAACAGACAAGGAAAATGGAAGCACAGAAAGAAAGTGGAGAGAAGGGTAAAGGCAGAAGCGCATTGAAGCCTGAGCTTCAGCTCAGCTTAGTCCTTGTGGAAAATAAATTTAGGGCACCAAGGGCCAGATGTACCAAACGTTTTGCGACTCGCAAACGGCAAAATCTGCCATTTGCGAGTCGCAAAACGCGTATCCCAATGCAGAAATGCATTTTGCGAGTCGTTAACGACTCGCAAAATGCATTCAAGACTCGCAAATAGGAAGGGGTGTTCCCTTCCTATTTGCCAGTCGCATTGGGATGCAATACCATTTGCGACCGCATATGCGGTCGCAAATGGCATCGCAGTTACCATCCACTTCAAGTGGATGGTAACCCAATCGCAAATTGGAAGGGGTCCCCATGGGACCCCTTCCAGTTTGTGATTGCACCCCAAAATATTTTTTCAGGGCAGGGAGTGGTCCAAGGGACCACTCCCTGCCCTGAAAAATCCGAAACTAAAGGTTTCGGTTTCTTTTGTAGTGCAGCTCGTTTTCCCTTAGGGAAAACGGGCTACGCTTCAAAAAAAAAAACCTGCTTTATTGACAAGCAGGTCGCTAACATGGAGGCCTGCTGACGTCAGCAGGCCTCCATGTTAGCGAGTGCCCATACTCGCAATAGGGCCGCAATTTGCGACCCACCTCATGAATATTCATGAGGTGGGTCATTGCGACCCCATTGCGAGTTGCAGTCGGTGTCTGAGACACCGTACTGCATAGCAATTTGCGACTTGCAAATTGCGAGTCGCAGGGACTCGCAATTTGCAAGTCGCAAATTGCTTTTTTGGTACATCTGGCCCCAAGTTTTTCTTGAAGATCACCACCAGCGCTTTCAACCACCAGAATTGCTGAACACAAAGGCTGCCTAGTCTTGGCTCCTCCTCATGCCTCTTTCCTCCAGAGCCCTACACTTCCTATCCTTTTATAGCACTCTAACAGGTTTTTTATTCCTTTTTTAATCCAACTCGACAGTGCAGCGATCACCAGACATTATGTGACTCATCTTGAAAGGGGCTTTAGGAAGCACTGCCATGAGAGGGGCTTTGGCTCGTCCCACTCGTTGGTAGCCAGGCCTACTTGTTTTGACTGGGCAGAAGTTGGGTGCTTCCACAAAAAATGCTTACTCTCCACATAGCTGTGATCATTTTATTTACCCATCTGCCTGAGCGTGGATTTCAGGGGCACAGGCATGACATTGTATTGCTTTTAAAGTGACTTAGATAAATAGATAACTTATGCTGTTTGTTTCTCGCCAGCAGCAGGACTGATAGGATGTCAGTGATTAACTTTAGACTTCAGAGTGCAGTTTTGTCTTTGAAAGCCCAGGGCTACACTAATCTGCATGGATTTGTAGGTCTGCTTGAACAGTGCAACTGTTGCTGACCTTATGTGATCAACAAAACAGAGCTTTCAGAGTGCTACTTTGAAGGGTCTTTCAAGCATGTTGTTTCCTATGAGTACAGGACTTGATGGGGATGAATTTCTGAGCTCCACTAAAAAGACTACTTGCATTGCACTTATTGACTTGACGCAAAGTTTATCCTCAGTACAGCAGGACCGAGCTGGTTATGGTGTTAAGCCATAGATCACGTCAATAGGCCTTGTTAGACCTGACATCCTTGGTTTGGTATACATGCATGATTTTTGCTTTCACTCCCCTACTTTTACTGAAACGTTTTTTGCTGGCTTTCGGTTTTAGTGCATGTGCTCTCGCCCTTACAGATGGTAAAAGTGACGTACACCTAATAGGCACATTTATTTTATCAATACGTCACTAGTATACCGCCTATACCCAAGGCCCATTCAATAAACGTTAATAGGGGGCTGCAGCCCTCTGTGTCTCATGCACTAAAGCAGCACTGTAAATCATGCCTAAGGCTTGCCACTGCAGCCTAAATTATAGCTTCAAGCTGCCATTTCAATATGGCAAAATAAACATTTTCACTGCGTCACGGCCATCTCTCCAATAGACGAACACTGGGTTACCTTATAGTACTTAATAAGTGATAAGTTCAGTTTGGGAACTTACAGAGAAATGCTTCTTCCCCTCATTTGAATTGCAATTTAAATCCTCTTTAGAGGCTAAGTAAGCATGTACGTTACTATTCAGGAAGGTCCACTTTTAAAAAGCTGCCACTGACAAATGTAGCTCTAACCTAGGCCTATATGCCCTACACAATATAGAGCGCGACAAAGGGGGCCCCTCGCACTCACAGGGTGATATTGAGTCTAAGAACATCACCTTCTTAACCTCTAATCAGAACACTCCAGGACCTGTGGAAGATATCAGTAAAGGACTGTGTTAGAAATTGGGTATTTGGTTGGCAGTCAGGTTACTCCCTGTCCAAGCAAGGACCCTCACTCTAGCCAGGGTGAGTCACACACAATCCAAAATCAGCCTGTGCACACCCTCTGGTAGCTTGGCACGAGCAGGCAGGCTTATTAGAAGGCTCATGCACTAAAGCAGCACTGTAAATCATGCCTAAGGCTTGCCACTGCAGCCTAAATTATAGCTTCAAGCTGCCATTTCAATATGGCAAAATAAACATTTTCACTGCGTCACGGCCATCTCTCCAATAGACGAACACTGGGTTACCTTATAGTACTTAATAAGTGATAAGTTCAGTTTGGGAACTTACAGAGAAATGCTTCTTCCCCTCATTTGAATTGCAATTTAAATCTTCTTTAGAGGCTAAGTAAGCATGTACGTTACTATTCAGGAAGTGCCACTTTTAAAAAGCTGCCACTGACAAATGTAGCTCTAACCTAGGCCTATATGCCCTACACAATATAGAGCGCGACAAAGGGGGCCCCTCGCACTCACAGGGCGGTATTGGGTCTAAGAACATCACCTTCTTAACCTCTAATCAGAACACTCCAGGACCTGTGGAAGATATTAGTAAAGGACTGTGTTAGAAATTGGGTATTTGGTTGGCAGTCAGGTTACTCCCTGTCCAAGCAAGGACCCTCACTCTAGCCAGGGTGAGTCACACACAATCCAAAATCAGCCTGTGCACACCCTCTGGTAGCTTGGCACGAGCAGGCAGGCTTATTAGAAGGCAATGTGTAAAGTATTTGTACCGACATACACAGTAACTGAGTGAACACACTACAAAATGACACAACACAGGTTTAGAAAAATAGATAAAATGTATCTAAACAAAACATGACCAAAATGACAAAAATCCAACATGGACAAGCAATATGAAAAGCATATTTTAAAGTCGATAGGCATTTAAGTGTGAATAGTTGTTGCACTATAGTGGATAGATATTTGGTATGTGGAAGCTCACACATTAGAGTAGGTAATCATTTTGATGTTGTTCACCCAGTGTGATACATTTTGGATGAGGGAATGATCTGTGAGAATCCTTGCTAGACCATCTTAGAAGAGATAATATTTTGCTTTGCTCAACTGTAATTTTGTAAGCGTTTCTAATTTTATGAGTGTGTGACTGATCGTTGCCTTTTGTAAGAGCTTACGCTCAAAACTGTAGGTATGACTTGGCTATGGTGAAAACCTATATGCATGTTTGGTGTATTGGAATGATTATGTCCAATGTCACAGGTCTTGTGTGGTTTTCATAATACGAAACAATATGAAACAGGCAGTTAGGGACTGATTACGAGTCTGGTGGTCACCGCCAAGTTTGTGTTGGCAGTCAGGACAGCCGCTGCTATGGTGGACGGACTGCCACATTGCAACCCTGGTGTTCAGACCAACAGGGTACCGCCGTGTCCGCCGGGATTGGTGATCCTGACAGGCTAATGGCGGGTGCACCCAGCACCGCCCTGCTGATTATGACCTGGTTCTCCGCCAGCCTTTTCATGGCAGTTTCACGCAGCGGGAAGTTGTAATGGGGCTGGCGGGGAGGTAGCCAGTAAGGCGGCAACCTCCCTGTCAGAAGTTCGGTGGATGGGTATTCCTGTCTGCCGAACTCTCAATGAGTAGTCTAGCTTTTTAATAGTGAAAAGCATATAATAAAAACATTATGCATTTGCCCCTCTCTAGCAAACCCTGGGGCATGTCGCTGTGATGCTTCGTGTATGGCCTTTTTAAGAGGAGTTGAGGATAGTTTTTCAAGCTGTATTTCAAGCTGTATTTCTATACATATTTGTAATTTTCGAACTGCAAGCATGATGATTGCAGTTTATGTGCATGCGTTAAAGACAATACGCCTTTAAAGATGGATTATTATTACGCTGGTTTAAAGCCTGTAGGCAGGCATTTTGTTACATGGAATTTCACATATTACTGTTAAAAACAAAGGTTTTGATGTCGATGAATCACTTGATCGAAGCTGAGGTAGAAGGTATTCACTACAACAAAACTTTCTTAAGCTCTTAGTAGAGTTTTATTTTGCTTTGCCAGCTGTGATTTTGTATGTTTTCACTTTTATGACTCTATGCTGGACGAGTGCCTCGTGGAGAGCTTACACTCAGTACAACGGGCTTCAGTTGGATATGGAGACAAAGGTTATATGCCTGTTTGTTCATTATTAAAAGTTATGATAAAGGCAGTAGGCTTGACATACTGATTGTGAAAAGCATATGTTAAAGTCATAGGTATTTAAGGGTAGGTTGTTATTACTCCAAATCCAAACCTACAGATATGTTTTTTGTTAAGTGGTATCTCACCTTTGTATGCAAGGTTTTCTGTGTTGGTTACCCTCCTGACAAACCATGGGAACGGAAGATTTGCACTGTGAGAATCTATGTTAAGCCTGTTGAGAGAGATATGGGGTCATTACGAGTTTGGCGGATGGGTTTTACTGACAGGGAGGTTGCGTCCACACAGGCTACCTCACCGCCGGCCCCATTAAGAGTTTCCTGTGACCCTGGTGGGCGTAAGCCTCAGTTTCCACCTGCCAGGCTAGCGGGAAACAGGCTACAGCATTTTCCCTGGCTTGTAATCGAGCAGGCGGCAATGCTGTAGCCTGCAGGATGCACCATCACCCTCTCAAAGCAAAGCAGACAGTGAACATTGTGAAGGTGCTGGCCATGGGGCCCCCCTGCACCTGTTCTCCGTGGGGTTACTGCCATGAAAAGACTGGTGGATAATGAGGTCGTAATCCCCAGGGCTTGCAGCATTGCCCTGAAGGATTGGGATCTCTGCCATTTCCAGACCGCCGGGATCCAAGATCCTCGCAGAGCTGGCAGTTCCCTGTTGGTCGACCGGCAGGGTTTTAATGTGGTGGTTGGACCGCCGCCAACCCAGACCGCCTCTGCGAGCGTGGCGGTCTATAGACCACCACTCTCATAATGAGCCACATAGGCGGTCATTCTGACCTTGGCGGACGGCGGAGGCCGTCCGCCAAGGTACTGCCGTCAGAACACCGCACCGCGGTCGAAAGACCGCGGCGGTGATTCTGACATTTGCCCTGGGCTGGCGGGCGGCCGCCAAAAGGCCGCCCGCCAGCCCAGGGCAAATCAACCTTCCCACTAGGATGCCGGCTCAGAATTGAGCCGGCGGTGTGGGAAGGTGCGACGGGTGCAGTTGCACCCGTCGCGTATTTCAGTGTCTGCTGGGCAGACACTGAAATACTTTTTGGGGCCCTCTTACGGGGGCCCCTGCCGTGCCCATGCCATTGTCATGGGCACGGCAGGGGCCCCCAGGGGCCCCGCGGCACCCCCTACCGCCATCCTGTTCATGGCGGGAGAGCCGCCATGAACAGGATGGCGGTAGGGGGTGTCTGAATCCCCATGGCGGCGGAGCGTGCTCCGCCGCCATGGAGGATTCAGACGGGCAGCGGAAAGTCGGCGGTAGCCCGCCGGCTTTCCGCCTCTGGCCGCGGCTGTACCGCCGCGGTCAGAGTGCCCGGCGGAGCACCGCCAGCCTGTTGGCGGTGCTACCGCCGACCTCCGCCCTGGCGGTAATTACCGCCAGGGTGAGAATGAGGCCCATAGTGTTTTGCTTTGCCAAGTGAAATTTTGTATACGTTTTGTTGGAAAGTGGATTATTGGTAAGGGCTGGTAAGTACCTACACTTAGCAAAAGGTCGCTAGACCCCATTTAGGTCCAGTCCGGTCTCTATAGATTAAATCCAGCTAAACCCTTGGTAGTTTGGCACTGAGCGACAAGGCTTAATTTAGGAGCCAAGTGTGTAAAGCATTCAAAAATCACAAAACAGTAAATAAGTAAAACACAAAACACTATGAACATTCAACACCAATTGTTAAACATAGAGTATATTTATATCTTTAAAATTACACTAAAACTATTAAAATCAGATAAGGGGAACCGGAGATATGAATTTTTAAAGAATTAATATGCTCTAGCATATAGAAACTAAAAGCGCCAATCTGGTCGCACTAGACTGGGGCAAAGTCAAAGTTTTAGAGTGACTACGATGGAGCCCTGCTCGGCTACAACAAGCGGGAGACCTCTGCGAAGAATTCTACCTTCAGACTTAGACGATGTTTCAGGACGTAAATCTTCATCTGGACCAAAGCTGACTTTTAATCTGATGTCCTTGGAGCCCTCCTCGGATAGGCTGCGCTGGAAGTCCCAGTCAACTTTTTATGTTCGGACTTTGTAACTTTTTTTGGAGCTTTTGGTTGACCCTCCAGAGCAAACCGATTTCAATGCAAGGTTATTGGATCACCTTTTCAGGAGCCCCCGGTGAAATCCTGGAAATCTGAAGCTCAGACCAGTCAGGCCGGGTTGTGGTTGAGGTAAGACTTCTTGATTCCCCACAGCAGGTTAGTCCCTTTATAGAGTTTTTATCCAAAAGTTCTCTAACCCTCTCCAAACCTCTGGATCTTCTTCCAGAAGTTCTTAGAAGGTTCTTTAGGAGTCCACAGCTCACCCCAAGGTTTCAGAAGCTCTGGGTTGCTCCTTGAGGGTTAACTCCAACTCCCAAAATGCACCTGGTTCAATCCAAAAATTACCTCTAGCCACTGGTCAGCTGGTCAGTTCCTTCAGGTTTTGATGCAGGGGACTCTGGCTGGCTATTTTCACCTGTAGCAAGCAGGGAGTCCCTTCTTAAACCAGTTGAAGACAGGCAAAGTCCTTTTAATGGTGAAGCCCAAGTGTGCAGCTGGTGCAGTCCTTCAGAGTGCAGTGTCCAGGTTCAGGTCAGGGGTCCAGCAGGGCAGTCCTTCTTCTTCTTTTGTGTTCCAAGTAGGGCTCTGTGAGTGCATCTCTGCCATATTTATCCTTGCACCTGGGGTGGAAGGCAGGGGGGCAGCTGTCCAATCACAGGCAGGCCACTACCCTCTTGGAAGCCCATTTCCTGGGAAGGGTGGCAAAAAACAATCCGAGGGAGCAACATTCTTAAAAATCCAAAATGGCAGAAACTGAATTTTGGAGGTTAGGTCTTGCTGAGCCCACCCACTGGTGTGTATAAAAATCCTCAACACACCCCTCTCCTAATCAAATCAAGAGGGTATCTGGTTGTCTGGGTTTGCAGAAAATGGGGGAGGTCCTGAGCTTCTCCAAATGTCTTTCCCTCCTTTGAAGGCCAGTTTAGCTGCTCTCCCCACATCCTGCTTCACCATCTGCTGAGGCAGATCTCCTCCCCCAGGCACTTCCATTGTGTTCAGCCCAGGCCACTTCACACCTCATCAAGGCAGCCTGGCCAGGCTGTCAGAGGATGGCCAATCAGAGAAGGGCACTACAGAGCTGAAACTGGTAACTTTTAGGCAGAGTTCTAAAACTCTTTCCCTGAATTAGTTACAGTAAATCCAATGATCACAAGTTCTTGCATTTATGATAGCAATCAGTTTGAGACCAAACTTGCCATATGTAGCTCCGCTGAAGACTTTATTAATTAAAATAAGGTTTCCCCATGTTAGCCTCTGGAGCCTATTCACTACAATAAGGGAAAAAAGAATTTGGTTATTTTTCCTCAACAGGGCTTATAAAAAATATTTTATACTGTTCTTACTTATAGTTACACTGCACCCAACCCTGAGGGAACCTAGGGCACACCTTAGGGGTCACTTATATGTAAAAAATAATGTAGTTTAAGATTTTGGAAGTACTTTAATTCCAAAGTTGAATTTGCATGTAAAATTAATTTAAAAGCAGCCAGCAATGCAGGCCTGCCGTTAAAATGACCCTGGATACCTCATCAGTGCACCTATGGGTGCCCTACCCATGCCGGGGTCCCTAAACCTACATGCCCTACCATATACTAGAGACTTATTGGTATGTTGACGTAGCCAATTATAATTAGCCTAATTTGCATTCTCATTTTACACAGCACAGGCCCTGAGACTGGTTTGTAGTACCCATGGCACCAGCAGAGTCAGGAAAACACAAGCAAAAAATTAAAAATGGGGGCAAAACGTTAGGGGCCTTCTGACATCAGCCCAGTTTTCTCACACAATTGCAATTGTAGGGCTCTATGCCTATGGAGGCCTTACTTGGTGATGATGTCAAGCGAATGAGAATAGCTATAGGCTTGATAGGTGTGGAGGGAAATGTTATGACATATGCCACATAGGTCTAGTCTGTTTATTCTGAAAAGGTACTTCAAAGACAGTAGGCCCGGTATATTTATTTATTGTGGCATCATATGATAAAACCAATAGGCCTCTAACAGTGGATTGTTATACCATTATGTTACAACCCAAAGAAAGGTATTTGGTTACATGAAATCTGCTATATTTCCACAGTATGCAATGGTTTTGTTGTTGGTCAGCAACTCTGACAAACCCTGGGAGTCGAATTTCACTGTGCTGATTCTTGCAGGACCCTGTTGAAACTGGCTATACAGTGCTTTGCCAACTGTAATTCTGTACACATTAATTATAGGTATGTGGTTGTTTTTTTATGCTGTACATCATGCGGATTTGCAAGTAGTTTTTTAAATATTTCTTTCCTTTGTGTTTTTCCTTTGCATGCTTGAAAATATAGTACTTATTTGTGAAAATAAAACACGTAACATAGTTGTAAGTCCCAGAACTGTTGGAAAAAACAAATACCTGATTAGGTACTTAAACAAGTTTTTAAAGAATTTCAAGCATCAGGTTTTAAGATTAGTCTTTTGGTGTGTGTGAGGAAATAGCCTCTTTCTAGCATGGTTTTCCCCATTTTTGGCCTGTTTGTCAGTGTGTTTGACTATGCCACTGGGATCCTGCTAACCAGGACCCCAGTAATTATGCTCTCTCCTCTTTACATTTGGTTGTTGAATACTGCTAACACAGTATTCCACTCATAATTGGCATACTGGTGCCCTCTTATAAGTCCCTAGTATATGGTACCCAGGGCATTGGGGTTCCAGGGGATCCCTATGGGCTGCAACATTACTTTTGCCACCCTTAGGGAGCCCATGCAAAGGCTTCTACAGGACTGCCATGGCAGCCTGTGTGAAGTGGTGCATGCATCCTTTCACTGCCATTTACACTGCACCAGGTCACCTATAAGTCACCTGTATGTCGGGCCTTCCAACCCTGAAGGCTAGGTGAAAAATATCTGTGTGTGAGGGCACCCCTGCATTAGCAGAGGTACCCCTACTTCATCCAGGACCATTTTCCCATACGTCGTGAGTGCGGGGACGCGATTTTACACGGGCACTGGACATCGGTCAATACCTATGTCCAGCTGCACAATGGTAACTCCAAATATGGCCATGTAAGGTGTCTAACATCGTGGAATTATACCTCAATGATAATTCTAGCATTGGTTGTATAATTCCACACACTCTGGGGGCTCCACAGTGGAACCCCGTTCTGCCATACCAGCCTTCTGAGGTTTTTGAGGAAGTTCCAGCTGTTGCCACCTCACAGACAGGTTTCTGCCTTCCTGTTGCTCAAGCAGCTCAAGACCAGGAAGGCAGAAAAATGAATTTCCTTTGGGAGAAGGGTGTTACACCTCTACCTTTGGAAATAGGTGTTACAGGCATGGGAGGGGTAGCCTCCCAGAGCCTCTGGAAATGCTTTGAAGGGCACAGACGGTGCCCTCCTTCCATAATCCAGTCTACACCAGTTCAAGTGCCCCCAGTCCTTGCTCTGGAACAAAACTGGACAAGGAAAGGGGAGTGACCACTCCCCTGTCCATCACCACCCCAGGGGTGGTACCCAGAACTCCTCCAGAGTGTCCATGGGAGCATCTGAGTGGCCAGTGCTAGCAGGTGACATCAGAGCCCTACTCTGATAGGTGCTTACCTGTGTAGCTGACCAATCCCCCTTTCAGGGCTATTTGGGGTCTCCCCTCTAAGTGTTTCCTCAGATTCTGATTGCAAGACTCCAGCAGGAATCCTCTGCATCCTTTACTTCACCTTCTACATGTGAAACTGCATTTGGACCCTCCAGGAACTCTACAAACTGCAACAAAGAAGCAAAGACAACTTCTGCAACATTCTATCTTCAGCTCCTACCAGCAACTGCAACTATTTCCAGGTCGTGCATCCTCTGAGGACTGCCTCAGCGGGCGCCCCTCTGCAGCGACGACTGGTGGCTTGGGTCCCCTCTCTTGAAAAAGTGCGTGGATCCAGCATCACAGGTGGTAGACTGAAGTGGTCCTGATGGTCCTGATGTCCTACTGTCCAAATTTGGAGGAGGTAAGAGCTTGCCTCCCCACTCAAGACAGTACCCCTGTGCACCACATGTTTTGCAGTTGCTAAGTCTTGTTGGCATCCTTCCACCAAGTTCTTCATACACCATGCAGCTCCGGCCCCGAGCACTCTATCCTGCAATGCACAGCTTCCTGAGTGGTTCTCCGGCGGCGTGGGATCCCTTTGTGTAGTGCTGCATGGGCCTCCATTTGCACCTTCTTTGTCCCTGTGCTGTGGAACTCCTGTGCCTGCTGCCTGGTCTTCTGGGGGCTCTCTGAGTTGCTTATAGCCCCCTCTGTGTCCTCCTCATGGGTTGAGGCCACCAGGTCCCCCCTGGTCCTGGGCAGCACTGTTTTCTGCTAATTGCGTGCTTTGCATGTGCCAAGGCTTATAGGCTGAATCCAGCAATGCAAACCAGACTGCAATCATCCATTGAGCGTGAGACATCATCTGCACCAACCAAGAATCCACATCCTTCTTCTTCGGTGCAGTACTGACTGTTCTTCTTCACTGGTGGTTCTTTTTTGCACCTTCATTTTGGTTAGAAGGGGCTCCTGTTCTCCCTGGACACTTCAGTGCTTCTTGGACTTGGTCCCCTTCTTCCACAGGTCTTCAGGTCCAGGAATCCATCGTTGGTGTCTTTCAGTCTCTTCTGGTTCTTGCAAAATCTTCTATCACATGTTCTTGTGTGTTGTAGGAAACTTTCTGTGATTCACTCCTGCTTTCCTGGGCTCTGGGGCAGATACTATTACTTACCTTTGGTGTTTTCGTATGCTCCCAGCGGCCCTCTACACACTACACTTGCCTAGGTGGGAAACCAACTTTCGCATTCCACTATTTTAATGTATGATTTGTTCTCCCACTAGGCCCATTTCTAACTATTGTGATTTTCACTATTTGCACTGTTACTGCATTCTAGTGTATATACTGTGTATATTACTTACCTCCTAAGTGAGTATAGTCTCTAAGGTATTTTTGGCATTTGTGTCACCAAAATAAAGTACCTTTATTTTCGTAACACCGAGTATTTTCTTTCATGTGTGTGAGTACTGTGTGACTACAGTGGTACTGCATGAGCTTTGAGTGACTCCTAGTTATGCCTTGGCTGCTCACTCACACTACCCTTAGAGAGCCTGGCTTCTAGACACTGCCTACAATTTACTAATAAGGGACAACTGGACCTGATATAAGGTGTAAGTACCTCTGGTACCCACTACAAACCAGGCCAGCCTCCTACAGTGTGTGATATAGTATGGCTGGCTAGTTTGTGGTTAGTTACTGTTAAATAGTTTTTTATTGTTTAGGGACAGCATGTCATGCATGTATAATCTGTTAGGAGATGTTAGGACAAAGAGTTTGGGCTAAGGACTGCTTTTGCATTAGTCATGATAGTTATTTTCTTTCCATACAATTTATATGAATTAGTTATAGAATGAGGAGGTTTCTCCCCAGAGTTCCATAGAAATAGCTGTGCCATCATTCAGTGGCACTGTTTGCTTTGGTTTAATGTTTTTGTACTTTCATGGGTGGGACAATTCATGCATCTCAAAATAGTATGGAAGTGGGGCTATTTTTTCTTCATTAACTTCTTAGTAGAGTCAGGCTATTTGGAGATTTTAGGGCCTCATTACGACCATGGCAGTGTAATGACTACCAGAGTCCCAGTAGTGTTCAGACTGCCGCCAATGTGGGTCAGAATCCATAGGGCCGCGCAGACGAAAACTGCTGGTGCTGGAGGTCTGACCGCAGAGCTACTGCTGCTGTCCTAATGTGGTGCTCGGACCGCCAGCACTGCCAGTTTTCATCTGGGAGTGCTGGTGGTCCTAATCCGCCAGGGCAGCGCAGCGCCGCCCTGGGGATTACAACCTGCTTCTCCACCAGAGGTTTCATGGCGGTAATCCTGAAATGAAAAGGCTGGTAGAGGTGGGGTGCAGAGTGCCCCAGAGGGCCTCCAGCACTGCCCATGTACTTGGCAGTGCAGGGACCCCCCTGGCCATCCCTGTCCCAATGTTTGCACACAGTGAACATTGCAGTGGGTGCGGGTGCACCCTACGCACTGCATCATTGCGCCGTCTCTATTATGAAATGGATACAATGCTGTGACCATTTCCCGCTGGGCCAGTGGGTGGAGACTGTGCTTCCGCCGGCTGACCCAGTGGGAAATTCGTAATGGGCCTGGCGGAGAGGCTGCTACACTGGTGGCAACCTACCCATCTGGACTTCGGCAGACGGGGTTTTACAGCCGCCAAAGTCATAATAAGCCCCTTAGTGTTTAACTAGTGCAGTGGTGGGAGGGGCGGGCAAAAGCTAGAACTGTTGTTTTTTGTCATTTAAAATTTAAAAGTGGAAAATTTTGAAATTATTGTGAATTTTGAGGATCTTTAAAGCCTTTGCACTGGTGGCATTTGGCCAGCTATATCTGTGTGGATTTGGGGATTATAGTCTTTGATTGTCTGTAGAAGAGGTGTATGTCATAGTCATGTGCTATGGCTTTTTTCAATTTCAACCATTGATAGCTGATGATTGTGGTTTGTAAAGCTTTAAATAGTTTCATTAATAGTTGTAGCTCTGCCATAAAAAAATTGGAATAGTAACTAATGTATATCCAAAGCGTGCTTTCATTTTCAATTATTCCTTTTTAAACTACTCCATATTACATTTTTATTATTACATTTATTTTACATTTACATTATTCTATTACATTTATGTTATTTCATTGCCCCTACATTTTATATTATTACATTTTATATTATTACATTTTATATTATTACATTGCCCCTTTTGCCTATATTGTCGAACCTTCTTGTGAAGAATGGGTAAAGAAATACAGAAACAAAGACATATGTGGAAATTCCAAACAGTTTTACTGAAAAATGAGAATTCAGCCTCAAGGAATCACAAAATGTAGAAACATGAGCTCATGTGGGCTGAAAAAACATTGAAGCAGTTAAAGAACACAGAGGTACACTGGTTTTAGAAAAACATAGGGCCTGATTACAACTTTGGAGGACGGTGTTAAACCGTCCCAAAAGTGACGGATATACCACCTACCGTATTACGAGTTCCATAGGATATAATGGACTCGTAATACGGTAGGTGGTATATCCGCCACTTTTGGGACGGTTTAACACC
Source organism: Pleurodeles waltl (assembly GCF_031143425.1). Classification (NCBI taxonomy): domain Eukaryota; kingdom Metazoa; phylum Chordata; class Amphibia; order Caudata; family Salamandridae; genus Pleurodeles; species Pleurodeles waltl. The sequence continues at coordinate 13,836,004 of NC_090446.1, forward strand.
GTCCTCCAAAGTTGTAATCAGGCCCATAGTGTAGGTATTTGATTGGATTTTTTAAATTCATCCGTAAGGTACAGTGTGTGTAAGGGGGAGTTTGTCTACTGCTGTGGTAGGACACCCCAACCTAGTGGAATTCAATTACGGATGAATTGCTTTTGGACATTTTATTCTACATTGCACTGTTCCTGCCGGTCTGACCGACGTGAGTGCTCTAATACAATTTTCCCACTGGTCAAATCAGTGGGGACATTGTAATAGGACGATGGTGGGACATCACCGTCATGGTGGTGGTGTCCTCCCTGTGAGTTTGATAGTCCCGCATCGGGACTGCCAAAATAGGCCATTAAACTCGATTGTATCTGTTTGGCAAGAAGGGTCCTGACTGCTTCTTACCCTTCATAAACCCCATTCTGTCACTCTTGTAACTGTGGTTAACCACGGGGCTTATTGCTCAGCCTGGTTATTTTCCATGGCAGCCTTCCCACCCAACCAAAATAGAACTGAGGCTAGCTGTAAAAAGTACTTTCACAGCTGCAAACACTTCAGCCACAAAAATGCTTTTTACAATATACTAAACCCATTTTACGAGTCAATAACTTTTTATGACTCTTCAGATGGGTTTAAAAAGGAATATGAGATCGCTTTCTGGATACGATGTGTTGTAGGAGGGCTTTGAAATAGCTGTTCCTATCCAGATGACTCAATGGTTTCAGACCAAAGTAGTGGTCAGAAACCATTGAAAGTTACCAAGCCCCCAAGTTGGGGTGGTAACCCATCCCCAAAATGGATCCCCTTGGGATCCTTTTCCCTTTTTGAATACTAAAAAAAGGTTTGTTGGGGAGTAGGCAGTGGCCCACAGGACTACCGACAAATCTCAAACTTTTCTTTTAAAGTAAGCTTTTCTTCATAAACACAGCGCTTTTTTGTTAAGAAAAACAGACTGCGGTTAAAAAAAATCTTTAATTCATTAGAAATGTGTCACAGACATGATGGCCTGTTGTCCCTTACAAGTTACTGTTCCTAAGATTATGGCCAATTGGGTTGAGTCAGCAAATTATCTAATGAAAATTAATTAGGTAGGTTGGATTGCAACTAAATATGATATTTTGTTTACAAACCAACCTAATTATAAATAGGTTGGTTCATAACATTATTTACTAGCCACCAAATTATTTGTGGCCATCCAAACTGGCTATACTGTAAGTTGGGTTTCGAAACTGAACAGGACCTTGACTTGACACCTAAATCAGTTCAGTTGTGGGACTATCAAACATTTTATTCCATGTCTTTTAATGGCCTCTTTATTTATGATCTGCTCTGCTGTACTTTTTCGTTCTCCACAATCACACACACAAGATGTGCTAAGAAAAACACACTTTACCTAGAAAGCCAGGTTATTTCAACAGATGCACCCAGTTGCTCAACACATCTAAAACAATCACACGGAACCAGAATACAATTAAAAAAACAGAAACGCACTTTGTAAACAATAAACACTTCTAAGATAGTTAAAATGGGTATTTGGACAACATTTTGGAATTTTATCAAGTTACAGAAATATTGAGTTTTAATATTGCGACACAGAAACATGATGCAGAAATATAGTTGACAAAAATAAAGATTTTTTAGGTAAGTAAAATAGTTTTCAGGAATTTCTGTGTTGGTAATATCATTCTCAATAATTTAACTGTAGAAAATATCATTTTTAAATTATCTTTATGTGTTTTAGTTCATATTTTAATTGCATATGCTTTATATTGTTTGTATAATTGTTGATAATATTTTTAAATATAGGTTGTAATTTTAAGTTATTTATCATTTTTAATTTAATTGTTAATAGTAATTTATAGTGTTGTAGTGGGTTGTGAGCTTTGTAAGGGCACATAGTGGCACGTTAATTAGGTGTGATTAATTAGCTTTAAATTTTGATTATATTGTTATGTGATTTATAATTACGTAATTTGTGTAGTTATTATATTTTTTAAGTTATATTTAAGGTGCAGTTTGTTGGGTTTGTAGGGGTATAGGGTGGGAACTTAAGTAATCATTGATTAATAATTAATTAACAATTTATTACTGATTATTTAAAAGATAATCAATTATCTAATTTGTTTATTTATATATATGTTTATTTAACTCTTGTAGTATTCTTTATTAATTTTTTTTTAATTTACTGTTGTTTATATTTAATTAATTAGGTGATTTATTTTGATGTTTTGTACTTTTAATGTTTCGTACTGACTATTTGATCCAGGGGTTGCAAGTTGTGCAAAATATGTCAGTCCACCTACTATTTAAAATTCCTAAGTCCTTATCACTTTCCCAGCTGTGTAAAAATCTTCATGCTTTCCCAGTTATGCATCGCACAGAGTTTAAGGAATTGATGTTGACACACCAAGCCCTTCATGATAGGGGCCCTCTGAATTTAAATGAGAGGAGTAGGAGCTATTGCCCTGCAAGAATCCTATGCTCAAGCAAAGCATGGTTAATTGGGATTCCCTGCTCTAAAGCTGCCTGCTTATGGAATCAGCTACCTGGTCACTTGAGGACTATTACAGGTGAACTTAAATTTAAAAAGGAGCTGAAAACTTTCTTTTTTCAACGTTAGCCGATGGTAGGACACATGTGGCTCTCTGCTTCTCAGTCTCCATCCCCTAAGTACCTGAAAGTACTAGTACTAGTACTAGTAAATAAAACAAGTTAAAAAAAGAATGTAAATTAAAATATATATTTTTTAATGGTGTTAAATGATATACATTTCATATATATATAATCTGTATATTTTTTATATATATATTTGTCTGTGTGATTTTATATGAGTATACTTTCTATATATTTTTAAATAATATTTTATCTTATTTAAGTTACATTATATTAATGTTATATGTTAAAATATTTAAGATTTACTATTTTATTTAATATATGCATATATATATATATATATATATATCCATATATATATATATATATATATTTATATATATATACATATATTGCAAAACAATTGGTCTGAAAAGCAGCGCGCTCTGACTGCCGGTGGCAGCATAGGGTAGAGACCAGGGCCCTCGAAAAATAAGCCAGCAAGAATTGCTGCACTCACAGAGGTAGTAAAGATTAGCAGATTCCATCTATTCACAGAACAGCACTTCAAACACCACTACACGTTTCAACTCTTCGTCTTCCTCAGGGGGTTTTAGTTTGTAGGCACACATGGTTCTCATCTACCTGCCTTATATAGACACAGGGGCATTCTGGGAGTTATAGTTCAAAGTGCCACTTTCAGAGTCCTTCTTTAAATGTTGCTAATCAATATTTGCGTTCTGCGTATTTCACAAGTAAACAAACTATGAGAGGTCATAACAGGTCATATGTATAAATATATATATATATATATATATATATATATATATATATATATATATACCATGAACATTTATTTTTTAGATTATTGTTAACGATATTAGTGTGAACTATGTTTTTCTTCCAATATTTTTGTACTTACCATTATAAGTATAGGAAGACAATATTTTTTTACACAATATGTTTATAGTATATTGTTCTGCTGGATATTATGTCACTGATCCTTTAAAATGCCATCTAACACCTAACACCCTAAAACGTATTTCTAAGCATTGCACTAGGGGAGCAGGGAGAGTAGAGTAACGTGCAGATAGATTTTTGGTAGGACGATGAGTGCACTGCATCTATTGTTCACAGCAGAGCCCTATAGTTATCAGGAGTCAAGGAGGCCGTCTTTCCTGTGAAAGGCAAACATGCGTTCAGCATCAGCAGCAGCTCCTGTTCTGCGCTGTATCAGCTTCCAGTAGAAAGCACAATACAGCAGCAGCTTCTCGCACCGGCAGGATCATCTTCTGTTCTGGCAGTATCTTGGTTGTGATGATCTGAAGCAAAGGACCTCTCCTGACAGGTGGTCTAGTGGCAGTCCTTTTATACTGTATCTTATCTGAGATGGAATTTACAATGTCACCTTAGGAATGTTGGATTTGACAAATAAGCATCAAGATGCTAGCCTATGACACATTCCTCTAAACATAGAAGATAAAAGCACAGCAATTCAGACTATAATATTTTAACCATTGTTCTTTGTCTGACTTTAAATTTGAGATAACAAGGCATTTGTTGCAGAATTATGTTGCATCAGGTGATTCGTTGATGTCTATATCTGAATGACTTGATACTTTCACAAATCTTGGAAAGATGAGGACAGAAAACATCTGCGTCTAAGGCAAACATGGTGATGCTTCAGCAGAAATACAGAAAATGGAGATGTTGCTTACTTAAAATGCAGTTGAATGTTATGTCCTTATGTCACCCCAGGCTTATGCATCTGAATTGTGACATCATATGAGCGGACAGGGATATAGACACCTATCTAATTAATTGGCAAATCCATACTCTCAGAACATTGAAATATAACATTCTATACCTAACATTCTATACTTAAAAGGATGGTTGCATAAAACAATAAGAATAAATGAAGTAAGCTATGCATGCATTTGTTCCATTAAGCCTTGCATGTTTCAAGCAATAGAATACAAAAACATAATATGCACATTATCTTAAAGGCATTTACGTTGGCTAAGAGGGAGGCATGTCAGCGATTAAACAGATGAGCATGAGACTAAGACCAATAAAACATTATGTGGCTTTAAAATGAAAAAGCAAAAAAATAATAATAGTCCATTAACAATCTTCAGTTCTTGGATACAGTCTCTGGGGTCAGAGTGCTGCTTATAATCCTCGTCTTAGGACATATAAACATGGTCCAGTGCGCATGCAGCATACCTGTGGTCATTGTGAAATCCAGTTAATGCATGCTTGTTGCTGTTGTTAGCTCATGAGAGATGGACTAGCTATCGCCTCAAATTCTAAAGTAATGAGTAATGATGAGAGCACTGAATTCAGAGGCTTGAGCATTAACAGTGAGTTGAGCCAGTCATCGACCAGCTCGTCAAATAGTGTCACTGGTGTAGCTGATCCATCATAGTTTGCATTTTTCTAGTATGGACAAATGCATTGCTCATCATTGCTTTGGTGTGATTGAAAGAGTTGTAGCAACATTTCCATGTTGAAGAAAGACACTTCAACCCTTGTTTGGTCTTAGAACAGTCCCAGATCACATGTTCTTTCTTAAGTCACTAATAATTAGCTCTTCTGTTAATGAGTTTAGTAGGCCTCTACTGGTCATTATTGTGTAGCTTCCTTGCCCATATTTGCTCTTTGGGATATCAGTTCTCCATAGAAAGAGACCAGTTTCCTTTTTATGTCCAAAACAAAATGTGGTCAAGGGGATCTAATGGAGATCTTGTGTCACTTGTCAACTTGAATTTGCATCAGGGTTTGCTCACTCCATCTTGCAAAATAAAAGACATCTTTTTTCAAAAAATAATTCCCTCTGAACCTTGATCATTGCTCTTTTAAACTCTTTGTTTCTCAGAGAGTATATAATTGGATTTAGCATTGGAATGACTCCAATATAAATCACTGATAGAAATTTGCCTTGATCTAGAGAGTAGGAGGAAGTTGGTCTCATGTACAAGCAAAAAATAACCCCATAATATAGACTAACAGAGGTGAGGTGGGAGGCACAGGTGGAGAACGCCTTGCTTCTTCCTGTTTGTGAACTTATTTTGAATATGCTAGTGATTATGTAAACATAAGATATAAGAATTAATAGAAGGCAGTTGAACCCAACAAAGACACCTTCAAGGAATATCACAATTTCAGTAACACGGGTGTCACTACATGAAAGAGTTAACAGAGGTGTGACGTCACAAAAGAGGTGATTGATTTTCCTGGATCCACAGAAGAGGAGATTGGAGATTAGCCCACTGGTGGGGGCAGCCACCAAAAATCCTGTTGCCCAGGCACTCATAGCCAGGTGTATGCACAGCTTCTTGCTCATTATGACTGTGTATTGCAAGGGTTTGCAGATTGCAACATACCGATCGTAGGCCATAATGGTCAGGATTAGGTACTCTGTAGTTCCAAAGGACATGAAAAAGTACAGCTGTGTCATGCAGCCAATGAATGAAATGGACTTTTCATCAGACAAGAAGATGCTGAGCAACTTGGGAGCAGTCACTGATGTGTAGCAAATATCCAGCATGGACAAGTTTGTAAGAAAAAAGTACATGGGGGTGTGCAGACGAGAGTCGACGTGTATCACTGTGGAAATGGTCAAGTTCCCAAGGAGGGCAAAAAGATAGATGAGTAGAAAAACTAAAAAAAATATACGATTTAACTGGGGGAGATTTTGAAATCCAAGAATGATAAAATATGACAATGAGAGACTATCATTATAAGAGGGAATCTGATTTTGCAGTTCCATTTAGGCTTGCTCATTACCTGCAGAGAAAAGAGAATACATTCCGTAATAAGGGGGACATGCAGTAAAACTCAAGAGTAGTAATACACTGCCCAGGACCACCCCCTCTTCTAGCTATTTCCAGTTTGAAGTATACCTCTGCCTTGAGACTGACACATATTTAACCCATTTTCATTGTTTTTCTCTCTTAGAACAATTCCCCTTTAGCAGAGTATGAAGAAGGAACTCATCCTTTCTTCCTTCTCTTGCTGTGTACATCTCTGCTGCAGCCATCAGTGTCAACCAGTTCACTATGAAGGTGACCTCAAGGTCTGGTGGGAGTGTATGGTGAAAGCTGCAGAGAGAGTGCATGCTGCATCTGCGGACAGCACTCACCAGAGAGTGGCCATGGTTCTGTGACGGTGGTAAGCTAAGGGCCATATTAACCAGAAAAAGCTGCAGTGCGGCATAGCAGGTCACTTTGCTGTGCTGCACTTCATCAGTTGGAAAAGGCAGGAATGCACCGCATTTATTGAAAATGGTGCATTCAAGTCCTCTTCTCCTGAGTAGGCATGCAATGGGCTGCCTAGCGCCAACGCCTGCACCCTTGCACTATGGAGCCAGGGTTTCTGCGTTGGATGCAGGATTGTTTTTGTGCAGGAAGAGGCACCTTCCTGCACCAAAATAATCCTGGGAGGCTTCTATGTGTGCTGCAGAATGCAGCACACATAGAAAGAGGAAAGAATGAGAAGTAAAGATATTTCTCCTCGTTGCTCCTCCCCTGGTAAGGCATAAGGTTTTGATGCATCCCCAAGTTTACAGGTTCTTGGTCTGTCAAAATCTATGCGTGTTGCTTTGGAAAACACCCACCATAACTCCCATTGAACGCCTCCCTAATGCAGAGTAAGGCAACCCAGCGATTTGTGCTGCCTTACCTTACACCGTATCTATGAGGCCGTTCAAAGCCATGGAAAGTGGCTTTGCGTGGCCTCCTAGATATGGATGAAAGGTTTGCATCCCCAATGCATCACTAAAAATTATGCAAAGCCTGCACAAGGCTCTCATAAATATGCCCCTTGATGTGCAGGAAGGATTCCCTGTCAGTTTTGCCAGGGCTGCAACTTAGCATAGTTGTGCTTGTGGCCGCAGTAGCACTGAATGTCTTCCAGTAGAGGAAGGCTGCTTTGCAAGTGCTCCAAGATTTTGAGCTAAGAGGAAGGAGAGTGAGGTATGGAGGATCAGAGATACAAGTCAGAACAAGATTTGAATTATTGCCTGCCGTAAAAGGACAACACAATTTTTCTATGATGGTTGGTATGATTAGGGTTATATTCATTTCTAACCAAAACACATGTGGTGAAAGTGTTTACCTGTTCAAGATGGTGTTTGACCATTTTCCTGTAATGTCATTAACTGTTCTACTCACATATAATGTGTCTTATATGTGAGAAGAATGAATTGCAATGCTTTCTGTTCCCCTATTTTCCATTGCGTTCATCAGTCACTGTAGGTACATTTTATTCATAATTTGTGCTCCTTATTCCTGAGGTTGTTTTTGACTGTTCCATTATTCAGCCTGGGACAATTATATTAAAATTGTTCTCTACCTGCCTCTGCTCTATCTCAGAGTAGTTTTTGTGTCTTTTTTCCCAACTCTTGTAAAGCTTTTCATCTTCATCAAGAATTGTCCATACTGCCAAGGAAGTTTTTTCCTGCCCTTTCTGGATTTTTCTTCCTAACTGGGACCCTCTTAAGGAGACAAGGGGGACCTTTCACTTGCATGTTAAGGACAGGGAGGAGCCCTGGCTACTGCGAGAAGGTGGTATTTCTTCAGGCAGTCACAAAGGAGACAAGAGGAAGCTTCACCATGTTGAGTCCTTGAAAGTGGGGCTCCATGGACAAATCACAGTGAATCTAGCCCACCTGGGGCTTAGTGGAAGGTGCACAGTGCACATGGCAGGTGGATGCGGGGAAGCATGTTCCAGACAGAATGTCACCCAGTAGTCAGAATGGAGACAGCACCATGCACCTGAAAGGAGGAGGTCATGGGGATCAGATAAATGATAGTGTGAAAGCATTAAGTCATGCAAATGTATTAATAAATCTAGGTGAGTGTGTACAGGACAGTCCCAGTTTCCATCGAGTGACACAGTCACAGAAGCAGAGTGAGCACTAGATTCTCACAGATAACCCTTGAAATACACGAAGGATTGATATGGCCTTTTGACAAGCATTGGGGATGAACAGAAACGGCTTTCCAGACCGACCAGACGAATGTTTTTCTCCTACAGTATCTGGAAAAAAACAATGAAGTCTGAGCACATCTCAAAGGAGACTCCATAAAGGAGGCTTTTGTAGGTAAGTGGAAGGAACGGGATGAAATGGCAAAAGCTACCACAGTCTCAGAAGTTGATTCTTTATTTTCAAATTGGAAAAATGACCAACACAGAAGATGCCATCCCATCAATGCATTTGGACTAGAAAATATAGTGACCTTCAAGAAGAGTAATGCTGTTTAGGGCTCTCACTTATTGATAATTTGTCTCACAACCCCTTTGGTGAGATGTGAGGTGTCTTTAAATACAGAAGAAAATTAGAATGAATGTGCTGAGGTTCCAGTCATAATTAAGTGGCATATCCAGCTGCACTGCGATATTCATAGATGCAGAGAACACCACAGCCTTAGTGTGCAGTCGTATCTTAGCAGCGAGATGCTACTGATAGAAAAATTATATATATATATATTTACTGAAACAAGGTACAATTTAAACAGAAAAAAACACTGAACTTCACAAGTTATAGTTATCTCTAGTAACTATAACTTGTGCTCTAAGGTAACTATACCTCATGTCCCCTCTATTCACAGTCTTGCCATCAATAATGCCATAGAACATGTCATGGGTGATGTAGTATATTGACTAATTAGCAGTGCATGGCATGGGCGTGGGTTATATAGTTACTAGAGATAACTACAACGGGTGAATGGCAATTTTTTTAAAGTTTAAAACATAACCTTGTCACTGAAGTTTTCAAATACTTTTAACATTCACTTTAGCCATTGCGTTTTTCAGTGATTTTCTAGGGATTTTTTTAAAACATAAAGTAATATTTTTATCACTATACATAAAGCCAACACACTGCTGCACATGGCCTATGGTCAGGCTGTACTTACAACACCCTATGGCAGCCAACCCTCCCCCACACGTGGCCAAAGAGAGGTTGGCCTCAGAGACTGGACTATGCCAGTCCCTGCCGCCAACCCCCTATAGGCAGCCAAACTCCGTGTGTGGTGTAGGGTTACCCGCAGGGCCTGGCCTGCAAGCATCCATCCCCATCACAAACAACTTTCTGCAACACCAAAATATAAAAAGTGAGCTTGTTGGCCTTATCAAGGGTTGAACATATCAATATACATAGAGCAGATCTATCATATTTCTCCAAAAATCACCAATATTTGTAATCAAATATATATTTCAATAATTCACACATGCAATGTTTATTGATATTTATTATTATAAAAAGTTTAATAAAGTTTAAATAAAAAAACATTTCTGTGACTCTCTCTTTTTACATAGTTTTTATTATTACATTTTGTGGGTGAAAAATGGCAAAATAAATAATCAGAGATTCATAGGCCCTCATTACGACCCTGGCAGTCGGCGGTTACACGGCGGTAAGTACTGCCAACAGGCTGGCGGTACTCCCCCCTCCCTCTAAAGTTACTCCCCCACCGCCGCCACTCCAAATCCCCCCCATTCCCCACATTCATGCCCTCCCTTGACACACACACATACACACACCATTTGTCCACAAACATCAATGCATGCATACATCCACTCACACACACCCACACACACTTTCAAACATATACGCAGACACGCAGTCACAAAAAACAACATACACGCACTCACACCTCCATACATGCACACTCGCATCCAACATGCAACACACACCCACATCCACGCACACACAAACATACACACACAGCCAACACACACACTACACCCCTCACCCCCCACTCCTGTCGGAGACCTGACTTACCTGGATGCAAAGGTTCCTCCAGGAGGAGACGGGATGGGGCGCTGCTACCACCAGCAGTGTCCGCCAGCAGAACACCGCCAGGCCGTATTATTTGCATAATACGGCTGGCGGCAGTCTACTGGCATGGCGGTGCTGGTGGCAGCAGCACCACTTTACCGCCATCTGCCGGCATGGCCACAGCCGGTTTTCGGCCATCCTTCTGGCGGAGATCCGTCTGTTGTCATAATACGGCGGACAGCTGGTAGCCGCAGCGACTGTCTTTTAGTGGCCGTTGCTGTTTCGGTAAGCGTTTTTTACCGCCATTGTCAAAATGTGGGCCATAGTTTAAAAAAAAACAACTCTGGGCCTCATCATGAGGCTGGTGGGCCAAATGCCGTCCCGCCAGCCCCATGGAGAGGAGACTGCCCCAGAGCTGACAGTCTCTTCCACAACCCTATTACAAGGATTCCACCAGCGGAAACCTCAGAAATCCAAAGTCGACGCTGGTTAGCCCAGTGGAAACCGTGCAGGGGCATTGGCCTCGGCTCCTCAGGGAGCCAAGGCCGATGCCATTGCACAGAGGGTGTCCCCAGCAACCTCAGAATGCACACTGTCTACTGTATCAGACAGTGCACATTCTGAGGGTGCTGGGCAGAGTGGTCCCTGTATGGCCCATGCCATTGGGATGGACAGTGCAGGGCCCCCCTATGGCTCTCAGCATTAGCTTTCTGTCAGTCTTCTTATGGGGGGGTTCCCACCATGAAAAAGCTGGCAGAAAGTAAAGTTGTGCTCATCAAGGCAGCACTGAACTCAGCTCTGCTGTGGCTGAGCATGACTTCGACCGCAGTCACCAAGTCGGGAACTACGTTCCTTGCGGTGATGGGGGTGATGGCGGTCCCCTGGGTCGTAATTACGTGGTCAGACCGCCTGGCGTGCAGCGGTCTGACAGCCCCCTTGATTCTGGTGGTCAGAAGACTGCCAATCTCGTAATCAGGCCCTATGTCTCTGAGTTTATCTTTCAACATTTTTCGGCCCAGAAAATACATTCCAAAAAACAACCATAAGAGGGCCTTATACTCTAACAGACAAACATAGATCGCCAGCTAGGAATGGCTTAAAAAATATGGTAAGTTCTCCTGGGGTAATGGATTTAATGACTGAGTAGAGTTACTGTTTTTTTTTTATTGCTGCTTGGTGCTGCTGGACTCCCCGCAGCCCCAACAAAATTAAAAAGACTTGGTGGTGCCCCTCCCTATTCCAGGGGTACTACCAAGCTCAAAATAATACAAAAAATAATGTCTTTACAGGGCATTACGGGCGCTACTTCAAACGAGCAGTGACTGATAAATGAGCAGTTCCTGACACTCATTTATTATTCAATTAAAAAAAGTATTTACCTAGACACCTAGATTTTATTTTTAAAGAAGGAGGGCCCCCCTCCCTGAGCCACTAGTAGCCCCAGGGACCATATGCCAGGGGCCTTTCCTTTTAAATAAGGGGAAGGGATCACAACTCACCTCCTTGAACCACTAGGGGCCCTGGGGATCTCTAGTCTGTGGCCTTTTGTTTCAAATAAGGGGCCTCTGGGACCCCATCTTCTGGGGCCTTTATCCTTAAATTAAGGGGACATGAGTGCACCCCCCCTCCCCAATTCTTAAAGCATTGGGGAGTTATCTACCAGGGCTCTAGTTGGTGCCCTGGTGAACAAACCAGTATATTGGAGGCTGTGAGGGTGCCTCAGGGCCCCTGCAGCCCAGGCCTGCTTCCTAGCATGTACTATACTGGTTGCTTGCAGAAGCTGGCATCTTTCCTCTGCTCCCACCACAGGAAGCAGCATTTATGTACTGCTCCCTTAAGGTGGGTGTAAACTAGAATTCCCTGCCTGGATGATTGCAGGCAAGATATGCCCCCACTCTCCTGGGCAGGGATCCTCAGTGACCCGGGTGTGGCTACCAGGACAAGTATTGAGCCCTGTGATTGGGGTTCCCTGGGTGTATGCCACCACAGACAGGGACCATGCTGCCCTTCCTATTTTTTCAATGGAGGGTGGGGTCCCCGGGCCCAACGAGGCTCCCCTGTTGCCCTCTGCACCTGTTCTCTATCAGTCTTATCATGACAGTAAAGCCGCCATGAAAAGGCTGGTGAAGAACCAGGTTGTAATCAGCAGGGCGGAGCTGGGCTCAGCGCTGCCCTGGCTGATTCCAACCTGCACCATCGTCAGCCTGTTGGGATCTCTGATCCCGGTGGAGATGGCAGTAGGGTGGTGGGGCTTCCTGCCAACCACGGTGGTCCAACAGCTACCACACATGTGGAGGACCGAGGACCGCCACACTAGAAATGCGACCCTTAGTTTCCAAAGAAAAAACACTTTTTGTTTTGTCAATAACTTTAGCAACTTTTGACAAATCTTCATGAAATTTACAAAACTATATGACAGTCGGTCCAGCTGCTGTCTTAAAAGTGTCTGGGTGATTCGTTGAGTGGGGGCCAAGAAAAAAAAGAGTTCTAAGCCATTTTTTTCAGGTGCAATTTACAAGAGGGATTTGAACATGGCTACAGTTTCACCTGCTGTACGGCTTTACTCCAGATTTGGCAGGAAGGTGGCTATGGGTCCAGAAAGCGCGCTTTTTGTTGTGTGGAATAAATCTGTTCAGTAGTTATTGGATATTAAAAGAAAAACGCATTTTTACATATAGAGGCTCGAACACTTGGCAAATCCTCCCAATCTTGTGCTGAGATCTGATTAGCTGCCAACACCAGGAAGTGTTGCCAACCATTTTGGGACTCTAACTCAGCTGAGTCCCAAACAAAAAGATAAAAAATAAAAAGGGGCAGAGTATGAATACCCTAACTACCCTAGCCTTGGTGCTGTGGTCCTCCTGGGACCCCGCCACGACAAAAAAGCATTTTTTAAAAAGAAATTCTGTGAAATCATAGCAGATTCGCAAAGTTGTTTTAAAAAAAAAGCCCCAGGGTGGGTCAGGGTCTGAGGGCATGCCCATATATAAAAGAAATAAAGGAAAGGTTGCGTACGGGCACCCTTCCTGAGGCTCTTATGAGCCCCCAGATCATCACCCCTGGGGCTTTACTGTTAGTAAGGGGGGGGCAATGAGGACCCCCCCTCCATTGGGCTCCTTGAACCCCAGGGACCATCACCTCCCAAGGGTTTTAAATAGGGGGCCAGCGTACACCCTTCTTGGGGCTTAAATATGCCCCATGGACCACCACCTTCACAGGGCTAACTAATTATTGATGCAGGGGCGTGCAGACCCCCAGGCTCTGGGGGTCACAACCTTCCTGGGGGCCACCACCACCTTCCTGGGGCAATATGCATAATTTGAAGTTGGTGGGGCGGGCAGACTCCCCTCCTGGAGCCATCATTGGCCCTGGGGACCGCCACCCCTCAGGGTGCCCTTCCTATTTTTGCAACGGAGGGTGGGGCTCCTGCTATCTCCTGAGGTGCCCACCCCGGGTGATAGCTGCTTGATTTTGCAAGCAAGAGCAAACTCACTCCGGTCCCCACAAGTGGGAGCTATAAAACTGCTCCCCCTTGCTGGAAGCAGACTTTTTATCTGTTTCTCTGTCTGCTACCATGCGGGCAGGGAAACAGATGAACCGATTGCTCCCACATGAAGGGAGCTGCATTTCTAGCAGCTCCCTGAGTATGGGAGCAATGCCGGCTTCCGTAGTGGGCGGGGAGTCAGCTGGGACAGCAGGGGCCTTGAGGCTCCCCTGTTGTCTCCAAGGCCAGGGCACCCAGGCACTAGTGTGGCCCTCCTCCCCAAATAAGCAATTTCTTCTGTAAAGTACAAATCATCTTCTTGCGCATGGCCAAGACAAAGCAAGTGTGTTTTCTTTGCAGCTCAACCTTGAAATGTTATCTGTCTCCTCAATGGAGGTGTTTATATCCTTGCAGTTTTGAGCAGAATATCTTATGTAGTGATACTACAAGCATGTAAAATGACTTAGAAGCCCCCCCCCTTATAAATTAGTGGTATGCAGTATCTTCCCGCCCTGTTCCTAGGGTGAAGGACAGCTTACTAAAAGGTACCCACAAGTAGGTCTCCCACCGATTTTTGAAGCATGTTCTTGATGCACCGGAATACGATCACATCTCCACCAAAAAACAAGCACTTACTTCTGTAAGGTACAAATCATACTAATGTCTTGTGCATGAACAAGTCAAAGCAAGTGAGTTTTCTCTGCAGTTCCGATCAAAATGTTATCTGTAATCCTCAATGGAGCTATTTGCATCCTTGCTCTTTCGAGCGCAATATCTTATGTAGTCATACCACAAGTATGTAAAAGCCTCATTAGTGGAATGCAATGTATCCCCACCATTTTCTTAGGGTGACGGACAGCTTACTAAAAGGCATCATGAGCGTGCTTCCCACCGATTTTGGAGATGTGTTCTTGATGCACGGAAATATGATTGCATCTCCACCAAACAAAGAAACACTTACTTCTGTTAAATACAAATCATCCTAATGTCTTGTGCATGGCCAGGGAAAAGCAAGTGTGTTTTCACTGCAGTTCCACCATGGAAAGTTATCTGTAATCATTGATGGAGGTGTTTGCATCCATGCTGTTTCAAGCACAATATCTTATGCAGTGATACTATAAACATGTAAAATTACCTAAAAGCCCGCCCGTTTAGCCCCACTCAACATACATTAGTGTATGAGATGTCTTCTTGCCTTTTCCAGTGTGATGGACAGCTTATTTAAAGTCCCCCTCCTTGAACCCCTACACAGAATGTATATATATTCTTGCGCATGGCCAAGCTTAAGCAAGTGCATTTTCTCTGCAGTTCCACATTGAAAAGTTATCTGTGGCATGGGATTGGGTGCTTACAGGGGTAGGCCACAGGCCTACTCACCGATGCGCACATCCAAAAGTTGTGGTTATAGGGAGTAGACCCTGTGGTCAATCCCTGCTGCTCATGGCCTAAGACTGTGCATTGCCCGGGGTTTGGTGCTTATAGGGAGTTGGCCAACCAGCAATGTGCATGGCTGAAGGCTGTGCATGGCGATGGTTGGATTAACATTAAGTATTTAAAATTACTTCACATTAAAAAAACATAGAAATCCATTGGAAAAAAGGAAAAGATTACAGGGATGTTATAGTTAGGAAATATAATTTTAAAAAAAGTAGAAATTCACTTAAACAACAAAGGTTACAGGAATGTTATAGTTAGGCACACATTTTACTCGCACAAAACATGCACTGTTAATTACCCCACATATTGTATCACTCATGACTTCTTTGATAACATCATTCATAATATCAATGTAACATTTGCAGTAAAATTATTGATGAGAAAACTGCGCATGGCGGGGGAGCGAGTTATAGTTACCTTGGTGCACGAGGTATAGTTACTTGAAGTAACTCTAACAATAACAGCTGAAATTCAGGACCTAAGTATAATGATAGATGCAGGAAACAAGGGAACTCTGGGTAGTTCCCAGGTTTGGGCGGAAAGCTCTCCACCTAATCTTGGGAACTAGCCAGGGTTTCCTGCTCCATCCAATGTATAATGTATTTGGTACCCTAAGCTTCAAAGGGTGTTATCTTGACTTATACTGTGCGCTGCCTTGCGTCTGGACAAAGCTATACATGTGAGAACTTATAACTAGAGTGAAGCATATGTGTCAGGGGTTGTTTTTACTCATTCCATGTTGGCTTGAATAGTAACCAACCCAAAGCTATAGTGCTGTGCCTTGAGTGGTGAAAGGCTTTTTCATTTTTCAGCTTGGCGTAGATGGCACTGCTCTAATCCTACTATTAAAGGGCAGGTAGGTACCTACACTTAGCAATAGGCCACTAACCTCCACTAAGGTCCAGTTAGGTCTCAGTAAATTAAACCCAGCTCAACCCTTGGTAGCTTGGCAACGAGCGTCAAGGCTTAACTTAGGAGACAGAGTGTAAAGCATTCAAATATCACAAAACAGCAATTAAATAAAACACAGGAAACAGTTTAAAAATCCAAAACCAATTCATAAAAATATATTATATTTTTATCTTTACAATGACATCAAAACGAATAGAATCGGATAAGGGGAACTGGAGATATGAATTTTTAAAGAATTATTGTTTTTTAGCGCCTAGAAACAAAAAGCGCCAATTGGGTCATCTGGTTGCACCTCGACCGGGACAAAGTCAAAGTTTCAAGCCGACCGCGATGGAACCCTGTTCGGCTACAGGCCGCGGGAGGCCTCGGTTAAAAGTTTACCTTCACACTTAGGGGCTCATTCTGAGCCCGGTGGGTGGCAGGCGCCGCCCGCCGGGCGGAAACCGCCGAAAGACCGCACCGCGGTCAATAGACCGCGGGGGTCATTTTGGCTTTCCCGCTGGGCCGGCAGGCGATCGGCAGAAGATCGCCCGCCGGCCGAGCGGGAAAGCCCCTGCAACGAGGAAGCCAGCTCCGAATGGAGCCGGCGGAGTTGCAGGGGTGCGACGGGTGCAGTAGCACCCGTTGCGATTTTCACTGTCTGCATAGCAGACAGTGAAAATCATGGTGGGGCCCTGTTAGGGGGCCCCACGACACCCGTTCCCGCCATCCTGTTCCTGGCGGGTTTTACCGCCAGGAACAGGCTGGCGGGAAGGGGGTCAGAATCTCCATGCGCCGCCATGGAGGATTCTCTGGGCCAGGGGAAATCCGGCGGCAAACCGCTGGATCCCCTTTTCTGACCGCGGCTTTACCGCCGCGGTCAGAATGGCCCTGGAAGCACCGCCAGCCTGTTGGCAGTGCTTCCGTGGTCCCCGGCCCTGGCGGTTTCAAACCGCCAGGGTCGGAATGACCACCTTAGTCTCTTTTTCGAAGATTTTCTTCAGCGGGACGACAATGCCAGTCCAATCCGACCTCCTGGAGCCCTTCTCCGGGTACACAATGCTGGAATCCTCGGTGGAGATTTTTACCTTCGGACTTAGTCGTTTTTTCGCGGTGAAAATCCTTCGACCGGGATAAACCTGGATCTTGATCCGACGTCCATGGAGCCCTCCTCGGATACGCTGGCTGGGAGGTCCCGGTCAACTTTTTACCTTCGGACTTAGGGGGTCATTCCAACCCTGGCGGTAAACACCGCCAGGGCCGGGGACCGCGGGAGCACCGCCAACAGGCTGGCGGTGCTCCTGAGGGCATTCTGACCGCGGCGGTTTGGCCGCGGTCAGAAAGGGAAAACCGGCGGTCTCCCGCCGGTTTTCCGCTGCCCTCAGGAATCCTCCATGGCGGCACAGCTTGCTGCGCTGCCATGGGGATTCCGACACCCCATACCGCCATCCTGTTCCTGGCGGTTCGGCCGCCAGGAACAGGATGGCGGTATGGGGTGTTGTGGGGCCCCTGGGGGCCCCTGCAGTGCCCATGCCAATGGCATGGGCACTGCAGGGGCCCCCGTAAGAGGGCCCCACTTAGAATTTCACTGTCTGCATTGCAGACAGTGAAGTTCGCGACGGGTGCTACTGCACCCGTCGCACCCCTTCCACTCCGCCGGCTCCATTCGGAGCCGGCTTCATCGTGGAAGGGTGTTTCCCACTGGGCTGGCGGGCGGCCTTTTGGCGGTCGCCCGCCAGCCCAGTGGGAAACCCATAATGACCGCCGCGGTCTTTTGACCGCGGTACGGTCTTCTGGCGGCTCCCGCCGCCCGCCAATGCTGGAATGACCCCCTTAGTCTCTTTTTCGGAGATTTTCTTTACCGGGACGAACCAGCAAATCAGGCCGGGTCGCGGTTGAGGCAAGCCGGCTAGAGTTGCCGTGGCGGGTCGGTCCCTCTATGGAGCTTTTTTACAAAAGTTGATCAAACTTCTCCAAACTTCTGGGGCTTCTCCCAGATGTCCTTTTAAGGTTCTTTTGGGGTCCACAGCTCACCCCAAGGGTCCAGAAGTTCTGAGATGGTCCTTGGGGGGTGCAGACTACATCTCCCAGAATGCACCTGGCGCAAACTCCTTTTTGGCCACTGGACAGTGGTCAGCTGGTCGCTTTCTTCAGGAGTTGATGCAGGGGACTCTGGTTAGCAATTTGTCACCTGTAGCAAACAGGGAGTCCCTCCTTGAACCAGTTGAAGCCAGGCAAAGTCCTTCTTGTGGTGAAGCCCAAATGTGCAGCTGGTGCAGTCCTTCTGAGTGCAGGTTCCAGGTGCAGGCCAGGGGTCCAGCAGGGCAGTCCTTCTTCTTCTGTTGTTCTTCCTTGTTGGATGTGGTATGGAACTGAGGTGTGGGTGCAGGTCTGCCAGTTTTATCCTTGCTCCTGAGTGAAAAGCATGGGGGTCCTGGTTCTCCAGTCAGGTGCAGGGTCCTTCCCCCTGTGATGACCACTTCCTGGGAAGTGTGGCAAAAATCAATCCCAGGAGGCAACATTCTCCAAAAATCCATCATGGCTGAATCTGATTTTTGGAGGTTACATCTGGCTGAGACCACCCACTGGTGTGGCTAAAAATCATAAACACACCCCTCTCCTGCCCTCTCCTAATCTAATCAAGGGGGCACCTAGTTGTCTGGGGTTGCAGGATGTGGGGGTGTTGCTGGTTGCTCCAAATGTCCTTCTCTGCCTTTGAAGACCAGTTTGGCAGCCCTCCCCCTTCCTGCCTCACCATCTGCTGAGGGGAGATTCCTTCCCACAGGCACATTCCTTTGTGTGAAGCCAGGCCACTTCACGCCGCATCAAGGCAGCTTGGCCAAGCTGCTAGTGAGTGGCCAATCAGAGCACAGCAGCAAAAACAATGCAGGGCTGAAATTGGCAACTTTTCAGGTAAAGTTTAAAACTCTTTACCTGAACAAGTTATATTAAATCCCACAACTGGAAGTTGTGGGATTTATTACAACAATTAATTTGATACCAAATTCTTGGTATGAATCATTTAAGGAGACTTTAAAAATTACAATAAAGTCTCCCCATTCTAGCCTATGAAGGCCATTTACTACAATGAGGGAAAAACGAATTTGGCTGTTTTTACCTCACCAGGGCTTATAAAACTATTTTTATAAAGTCCCTGCTTATAGTTACATGGCACCCAGCCCTAGGGGCACATAGGGCACACCTTAGGGGTGAGATATGTAAAAATAAGGTCGTTTAAGACTTTGGAACTATTTTTTATTCCAAAGTCGAATTTGCATATAACTTTAATTTAAAAGCAGCCAGCAAGGCAGGCCTGCCTTTAAAATGACACTGGGCACCTCAGCAGTGCACCTATGGATGCACTACCTATGCTGTGGTCCCTTAACCTACATGCCCTACCATATACTAGGGATGTATAGGTAGGTTAACTTAGCCAATCATAATTAGCCTAATTTGCATATCCATTTTACCCAGAGCACAGGCCCTGGGACTGGTTAGCAGTACCCAGGGCACCATCAGACTCAGAAAAACACCAGCAAAAAGTGGAAAATGGGGGCAAAAAGTTAGGGGGCCTCTGCAATCAGCCCTGTTTTCCCACACAAGCCCCCCCCAGCCCACACGCCCAGGAGACTCAGCCCACCCTGGGAGAGTATTCCTGGCTTGTTAGGCGAGGAAGACAGTGAAGAAAACTGGCTGCCCCTTTGCAGGGCCTTCTCTGCCTTACATCCTCCTGTCATGGTCACTCCCTCTGGGTAGTGTACCCACCCCAACAGTGAAAGGACCCATCTCAAACTGAAACTTTCCTCTAGGGGGGTTTTCCTCCTCTCTCTCTGCCAACTTGGGTAGTGAGGTGCCCACCTCCCCTACTCCTAACTTTGCTAGAGCAACACCTAGCTTACCCAAAGAGGTCACCCAACACTTGAGCAACCCCACCGTGACCAACAGGTTCAGGGGGCCTACTTTGATTTTGGCCCTGGGGTCTGCCTCCCAGGCCAAGTGCAGTGCTGCCAGGAAGGCTAGCACCCAGCAGAGGCTACTGACAGCTGTCAGTACCCAGAACCACACCCTAAGCTCTCCACTGACAGGTGGCTGAGCTGCTTTAGGGGCAACTGTGGAGTCCTGGCACCCCTCTTGCTGTCTAGAGTGGGGGGCTACCACCTCCTGTGGCAGACACCTCCTTGAACCAGTTGAAGCCAGGCAAAGTCCTTCTTGTGGTGAAGCCCAAATGTGCAGCTGGTGCAGTCCTTCTGAGTGCAGGTTCCAGGTGCAGGCCAGGGGTCCAGCAGGGCAGTCCTTCTTCTTCTGTTGTTCTTCCTTGTTGGATGTGGTATGGAACTGAGGTGTGGGTGCAGGTCTGCCAGTTTTATCCTTGCTCCTGAGTGAAAAGCATGGGGGTCCTGGTTCTCCAGTCAGGTGCAGGGTCCTTCCCCCTGTGATGACCACTTCCTGGGAAGTGTGGCAAAAATCAATCCCAGGAGGCAACATTCTCCAAAAATCCATCATGGCTGAATCTGATTTTTGGAGGTTACATCTGGCTGAGACCACCCACTGGTGTGGCTAAAAATCATAAACACACCCCTCTCCTGCCCTCTCCTAATCTAATCAAGGGGGCACCTAGTTGTCTGGGGTTGCAGGATGTGGGGGTGTTGCTGGTTGCTCCAAATGTCCTTCTCTGCCTTTGAAGACCAGTTTGGCAGCCCTCCCCCTTCCTGCCTCACCATCTGCTGAGGGGAGATTCTTTCCCACAGGCCCATTCCTTTGTGTGAAGCCAGGCCACTTCACGCCGCATCAAGGCAGCTTGGCCAAGCTGCTAGTGAGTGGCCAATCAGAGCACAGCAGCAAAAACAATGCAGGGCTGAAATTGGCAACTTTTCAGGTAAAGTTTAAAACTCTTTACCTGAACAAGTTATATTAAATCCCACAACTGGAAGTTGTGGGATTTATTACAACAATTAATTTGATACCAAATTCTTGGTATGAATCATTTAAGGAGACTTTAAAAATTACAATAAAGTCTCCCCATTCTAGCCTATGAAGGCCATTTACTACAATGAGGGAAAAACGAATTTGGTTGTTTTTACCTCACCAGGGCTTATAAAACTATTTTTATAAAGTCCCTGCTTATAGTTACATGGCACCCAGCCCTAGGGGCACATAGGGCACACCTTAGGGGTGAGATATGTAAAAATAAGGTCGTTTAAGACTTTGGAACTATTTTTTATTCCAAAGTCGAATTTGCATATAACTTTAATTTAAAAGCAGCCAGCAAGGCAGGCCTGCCTTTAAAATGACACTGGGCACCTCAGCAGTGCACCTATGGGTGCACTACCTATGCTGTGGTCCCTTAACCTACATGCCCTACCATATACTAGGGATGTATAGGTAGGTTAACTTAGCCAATCATAATTAGCCTAATTTGCATATCCATTTTACCCAGAGCACAGGCCCTGGGACTGGTTAGCAGTACCCAGGGCACCATCAGACTCAGAAAAACACCAGCAAAAAGTGGAAAATGGGGGCAAAAAGTTAGGGGGCCTCTGCAATCAGCCCTGTTTTCCCACACAAGCCCCCCCCAGCCCACACGCCCAGGAGACTCAGCCCACCCTGGGAGAGTATTCCTGGCTTGTTAGGCGAGGAAGACAGTGAAGAAAACTGGCTGCCCCTTTGCAGGGCCTTCTCTGCCTTACATCCTCCTGTCATGGTCACTCCCTCTGGGTAGTGTACCCACCCCAACAGTGAAAGGACCCATCTCAAACTGAAACTTTCCTCTAGGGGGGTTTTCCTCCTCTCTCTCTGCCAACTTGGGTAGTGAGGTGCCCACCTCCCCTACTCCTAACTTTGCTAGAGCAACACCTAGCTTACCCAAAGAGGTCACCCAACACTTGAGCAACCCCACCGTGACCAACAGGTTCAGGGGGCCTACTTTGATTTTTGCCCTGGGGTCTGCCTCCCAGGCCAAGTGCAGTGCTGCCAGGAAGGCTAGCACCCAGCAGAGGCTACTGACAGCTGTCAGTACCCAGAACCACACCCTAAGCTCTCCACTGACAGGTGGCTGAGCTGCTTTAGGGGCAACTGTGGAGTCCTGGCACCCCTCTTGCTGTCTAGAGTGGGGGGCTACCACCTCCTGTGGCAGACACCCTCCTTCCACTCTCCCTTCTATCAGTGCAGGGGCAACACCCTGCATCTGGACAGCTGCCTGACTACTCAGGACTTCCTTGGGGTCAGGTGAGGCCTCACCAGTGCCAACTCGGGGCTCCCCCCTTACTGGGGCAGAAGGCCTTTGGCTCTCTGGAACTCTCTTTAAGAGTGGCCTACCCTGCCTTTTCTTCTTTCCTTTTCTTGGGGACCCCAGTCTCCTAACTGTAGGGACTGAATCCCCAGTACTTTGGGTTGGGGGGGCGCCCTGGGCGACCAACCCATCTGGGACCAGACTCACCTCTGGGAGGTCATTGCCCAGGATACAATCTAGGGGGAGGTCAGCACTGACTACCACCCTAAACCAGTCAACAATACCCTCCCTCTCTAGGGGCACTATGGCTACAGGTTTGGAGGTGACCTCCCCTGTGGCTATCCTGACTTTCCAGGTCTCTCCTGGGACATACATGTCTGGGGTCACTAACCCGTCACTCACCATAGTGTGACTGGCACAGGTGTCTCTCAGGCCAGTGGTAGGGATCCCATTCACCTGAATGGGGTGGAAGTACCTACTCCCACCCTCAGGGATCACCAGCTTACCAACTGGTCCTGTCTCCCAGCTCAATGCCAGGAGGACTTCATCATCTGAGGAGTCCTCCTCCATGGCTACACTGGACAGCCCAGTGCTAACCACCTTCTTTGGACAGGCTGTATCTCCTCTGAAGTGACCTGTCTGCTGACAGTCAAAGCAAGCCTTACTGTCCAAGAGCTTTTTTAACCCTGGGTCTCCCTGTCTCTGCTTGTCAGAGTGGGAGTGGGATTTACACTCCTCTTTCTTAGGGTTCTGGGGTACAGAGGGAGTCTCTGTGGTGGGCTTACCACCTCCCTCCTTAGGTTTTTGGGGACCTGACCCCCCCTTCTTGGAGTCCCCCCCCTGGGACTTGACAACCACCCTGGTTCTCAACCACTCATCAGCTGCCTCCCCTAGCTCTCTAGGGTTGGTCAGCTTAGAGTCCACTAGATGCTGGCGTAACCTTTCTTGGGTACAATTGGTTAAGATGTGCTCTCTCATGATCAGATTGCATAACCCCTCATAAGTATTTACTTTGTTACCAATAATCCAGCCCTCTAGTGCCTTAAGTGAGGTGTCTACAAAGTCAACCCAAGACTGGGTACTAACCTCCTGGGTGTCCCTGAACTTCATTCTATACTGCTCTGGGGTCAGACCAAACTTCTTGGTTAAGCACCTCTTCATACTAGGGTATGAATCTGCCTCCTCCCCCCTTAAGGTCAGAAGCCTATCCCTCCCTGAGTTGGGGACCAACTCCCACAAAAGGGAACCCCAGTATTGAGGCCTAACCCTTCTCATTTGGAGTGCCCTCTCGAAGGCCTCCAACCACTTGTCTATATCATCCCCCTCTATATAAGCAGGAACCACCACCTTGGGTAATCTGGGGCAAACCCCCCACCCATGGACACCTCAACTTCTCTGTCGCTGCCACCATCTCTTTTCTCTTTCTTTGCCCACTTCTTCTTTTCTAGGGCCAGCTTCTGTGCTTCCAAAGCTATAAATGCTAGCTGGGCTTCCAGCTCTCTTTCTCTGAGGGACAGGTTCTCTCCTCCTGAAGGGACTCCCTTCCCCCAACTAGCTTTGGGTCTGCCCCTAGTGACTGTATGTAATGAGGACCGGTCTTCCTCATCCTCACTTAGGCTCAGATGCCCTCCCTCCATGAGTGGTTGGAGCTAGCATCCTCCCCTACTTCTCCCTCCTCTGGAGCTTCCTCTGGGTCCTCTTGGGCCTCAGCCCATGCTGTCAGGGATTTGATCAGGACATGCTTCCTGAGGTCAGTGGTTGCAGGCAACCCTCTTTCAGTACACAACCCCCTAAGCCGGACTACTGTCAGTGTGGGTAGGCTAGCCAGATCAAGCTCCATGGTTCCCTAGTTTTGTGTCAACAAAAACTTTTTGCAAAAATTGGAAACAAGAATTTAGAAAAATCACAAAAATTCAATAATTGAAATTAATCCAAATTAAAAATTAAAAACAATTTTTGCACTAGGACAATTTAAAGGATTTTTAATTTGTTTTACTTAAAACTGTAACGTGATACTGAACACAAGTACAGGATCCCACCACTGCTCACCAAAAATGTTGGAAAATGGGTTATTGGTAAGGGCAGGTAGGTACCTACACTTAGCAATAGGCCACTAACCTCCACTATGGTCCATTTAGGTCTCAGTAAATTAAACCCAGCTCAACCCTTGGTTTCTTGGCAATGAGCGTCAAGGCTTAACTTAGGAGACAGAGTGTAAAGCATTCAAATATCACAAAACAGTAATTAAATAAAACACAGGAAACAGTTTAAAAATCCAAAACCAATTTATAAAGATAGATTATATTTTTATCTTTAAAATGACACCAAAACGAATAAAATCGGATAAGGGGAACTGGAGATATGAATTTTTAAAGGATTATTGTTTTTTAGCGGCTAGAAACAAAAAGCGCCAATCGGGTCATCTGGTTGCACCTCGACCGGGGCAAAGTCAAAGTTTCAGGCCGACCGCGATGGAGCCCTGTTCGGCTACAGGCCGTGGGAGGCCTCGGTTAAAAGTTTACCTTCACACTTAGGTGGTCATTCTGACCTCGGCGGTAAAAGGCGCTTACCGCCGGTCAGAAGACCGCCATAACGCCGCCGCGGTCGCGGTAAACCGCCACGGTCATTCTGACCCGCAACAGGCAAACCGCCAAAAACCCGACATCCACAAAAAGTCCACCACACCAACGGCCAGCGATAAACTGGCGATGACCAAACCTCCACCGTCACGCCAACAGAAATACGCCCATGCCATTACGACCCACGAATCCACGCGGCGGTCTTTCAACCACGGTATTCCATTGGCGGTACACACCGCCGCGGTCAAAATACACACCCAGCTCCAAAACACAGCCACATTGGACAATTTGAAACACACACATACAAACAACACTCCCACACACCCAATTAACTATAAAACACACACCCACATCACCCACAAACCCCTACAACCACAAATCAGAGACGAAGGCCAGAGAGAGACAGCACAGAATAGAGAACACCATCACACAGAGGCACACTACACCATCACCACACAACATCCACGCAAAAAACACCACACACCACCACACTCACCACACTCATCACCGCAAACACCACCCCACACCTCATCCACACCACCAAAGACACCCCAGGTTTTCAGACGCTGAACTGAGGGTCATGGTGGAGGAAATAGTTCGGGTAGAGCCCCAGCTCTTCGGGACACAGGTGCAGCACACCACCATTGCCAGGAAGATGGAGCTATGGCAAAGAATAGTGGACAGGGTCAATGCTGTGGGACAGCATCCCAGAAATCGGGACGACATCAGGAAGCGGTGGAACGACCTACGGGGGAAGGTGCGTTCCATGGTATCCAGACACAACATCGCGGTGCAGAAGACTGGCGGCGGACCACCACCTCAACCCCCAGGATTTACAACATGGGAGGAACAGGTCTTGGCCATCCTGCATCCTGAGGGCCTCGCAGTAGTAGGCGGAGGAATGGACTCTGGTAAGTCTAATCTCAAATACTTCATCCCCCCCCACCCACCAGCATGCCAACTCATACCCCCACCCCCATCACACATCCTCCTTGCTAATGTCTCACCATCACAACCCACCCATCCCAACACCAAGCCCTGCATGCCACCACAAACCATGGACACCCATCACCTAAGCATGCCCACTGCACATACCCATCCCCCCCACAAACCACCGTCACAACAGCCCCCACAAGGGAATGCCAGCACTGGGGTACACGGGCACCCACCCATTGCACGCTATGGCACACACAGAAGCAATAACCATACTCTTATACCCCTGCAGGACCCGAACGCCACCACACCGCCCAGGAGGGTCCAGAAATGTCCATCCCACCCCCAGAAGAGGCCCCCAGTGATGACAGCAGCTCTGTCTCCCTGGACCCAGATGACCAGCCCGGCCCATCGGGGACCTTGGGACAGTCGGTTCCCCTCAGACAGCCACAGGCCACAGCAGACCTACCCCCCTCTGGGAACACCAGCACAGCACCCACCCAGCGGGCCCATGCCTCTGTCTCCAGGACACGTCAATCAGCCGTGTGTCCACCACTACAGGGCACCCAGGTTAACCCACCACCCCAACAACAACAGGGACCTGGGGGCAGTGGTAGTGGGCAGACGGTCCAGGGGACGGAGGCCCAGGGAAACAGGGGAACTGGGAGGGCTGCTGTGTGACAGGGGGGGGACAGGCCCAGGGAACCCACGAGGTCCTATCCTCCATCATGGGAGCATACCACCACTCCCAGGAGACAATGGCGATGGTCCTGGCCAGGTTCCAGGAGATCCAAGTACTGCAGGAGGAACAGTTTATGGGGTTCAGGGAAGAACTCAGAAACATTAGTTCCGCAATGGGCACCATCGTTGTGGCTCTCAACCAGATTGTCACCATATTGCGGGACTATGTGGCACCACAAAGGGCCCCTGTCACTAGCATGGACCAAGAACAGGCTACCACCTCCGCCGGCGCTAGTGGACAGGAGGCCCCGACACAAGAACAACAGGCCACCAGAACCCCACCCCCTGCAGAAGGAGAACCACCCCGCAAGCGGGGCCGGAGATCTAGGAAGAAGACAGAGTAAGATGCCAAGACCCCCGCCAGGAAAGGATACCCCCTGATTGTCATCCCACTGTCCCACATTGTCACCCTGTCCAACCTTAAACTGCCCCTGCTCCACCTTCCACAGGCATATGGACAATGCACCTGTGAGACTGAGAATCTGGACTCTGCCATGGACATTCCTCCACCATCACCCATCACCGATTTTTAACCATTTCCCAAAATTGAGCACTTTAATAAACACACTTATTGCACAAAAATAATCTGGAGTCTGCCTGTATTTTTTAACAAATGTATTAGACACAACCGTGCCAAATTGTCCAGTTACATTGTGATGACAACATACCACTGTCACACAGCTGTAGTCCATGGGGAAACAAAGCAGAGGTCACGCAGTGGGGCCCACATCTCTGAAATTGGAAGGGAGAGTCACAACTCAGTTAACATACACTGGGGGGAAACTCGGACAGTAGAGAGGTAGGAGACTGTAAGTAAATGTAAAATGCTGGTGTTGATTCTTACCAGTGTGTCATTGAAAATACTGCTGTATTACTGTGTTCCTGTTGTCTGTGTCGTCCTCTTTGTCTTCCTCCTCTTCACTCTCCGCAGGCTCCACAGCTGCCACAACACCACCATCTGGACCATCCTCCTGCAGGAAAGGCACCTGGCGTCGCAAAGTCAGGTTGTGAAGCATACAGCAGGCCACGATGATAGGACACCCCTTCTTTGGTGAGTACATTAGGGATCCACCTGTCATATGGAGGCATCTAAACCTGGCCTGCAGGAGGCCGAAGGTCCGCTCGATCACCCTCCTAGTCCCCCCATGGGCCTCATTGTACCGTTCCTCTGCCCTTGTCCTGGGATTCCTCACTGGGGTCAGTAGCCACGACAGGTTGGGGTAACCAGAGTCACCAATTAGCCACACACGGTGTCTCTGAAGTTGTTCCATCACATAAGGGATGCTGCTATTTCGCATGATGTACGCGTCATGCACTGACCCAGGGAACTTGCCATTTACATGGGAGATGTACTGGTCAGCCAAACAGACCACCTGGACATTCATGGAATGATAACTTTTTCTGTTCCTGTACACCTGTTCACTCCTGCTGGGGGGGACCAAAGCCACATGTGTCCCATCAGTGGCACCAATGATGTTGGGAATATGTCCAAGGGCATAGAAATCATCCTTCACTGTATGCAAATCACCCACCTCAGGGAAAACGATGTAGCTCCGCATGTATTTCATCAGGGCAGACAACACTCTGGACAACACATTTGAAAACATAGGCTGAGACATCCCTGATGAAATGGCCACTGTTGATTGAAATGACCCACTTGCCAAAAAATGGAGTACTGACAGAACCTGCACTAGAGGGGGGATCCCTGTGGGTTGGCGGATGGGTGACATCAGGTCTGCCTCCAGCTGGGCACACAGTTCCTGTATAGTGGCTCGGTCAAGCCTGTATGTCAGTATGACATGTCTTTCTTCCATTGTCGACAGGTCCACCAGCGGTCTGTACATGGGAAGATTCCTCCATCTCCTCGCAAGTCCCAGTGGATGGTGCCTAGGAAGGACAACAGCGAGCACAGAGCCAATCAACCCACAGGTACGTTCCCACAGCTTGCACAGTACACGATTCTCAATGCTTTGAATGGCTTGTATGAGTGTCGATGCAAGGCCTAGGTATGTGTGATGCAGTAGAAATTAAGCCATGTGGGCCCTTGAAATGGCGGCTGCCTGACCTGTGAAGTGCGACAATGGGATGTGAGGTCAATGCGCTGGCGTGGCACACCGTGGCGGTAGGCGGTCGAAGACCGCGGCGCAAAGCCGCATTGGTTAACATTGAACCCTATGGGTTTCAGGAGCCAATGACTATGTGCGCCGGCGGTCGCAGTACGCACCGCCGCGGTACGCACCGCCACGGGCGTGACCGCCATTTTCTATCTGCTTAATCACTCGATACCTGATCATCCACAGGAGAGGACCATTACTGCAAGTGCTGCTGTGACCTTGGACTGGAAGAGACAATGGCTGCTGCGACTGGGGAAAGGGCCCGTGCCTTCACTTCTGAAGAATTGGAGAAACTCGTGGATGGGGTCTTCCCCCAGTATGCGCTACTCTATGGTCCTCCAGACCAACAGGTAAGTACACTGGGACCATGCTTTGTGGACAATGCCTGTGTTGAGTGTGGTGAATGAAAGATGGTGGGGAGGGGAGCGATTGAGGCATGCATCAAACGACAGATGAGAGCATGTGCCACATGGCAAGGGTGGGGAGGGGGGGCCACTCACATCGAGCATGCAGAAGGTGATGCTTTGTTTCTCCCCATGTACATGTCACATAGGTCAGCGCCCATCAGAAAATCGACATTTCCCGTGACATCGCCAAGGACGTCCGGACCCTGGGGGTCCACAACAGACGGGGCACCCACTGCCGGAAGAGGTGGGTGGACATCCGCCGCTGGAGCAGGACGACGGCGGAGGCTCAGCTGGGGATGGCCTCCCAACGTAGGAGGGGTGCCAGTCGTACTTTGACCCCCCTGATGTTCCGGATCCTGGCGGTGGCCTACCCCGATTTGGATGGGCGCGTGAGGACATCACAGCAGACACAAGGGGGTGAGTACAAGCACATTCTGCTGACTTTGCGCGCAATGGAGGTGTCTGGGTGGGGGAGGAGGGCTGTGGGTATCCCTAGGCCAGGGCGATCTCTGTAGGCTAGGCCCCTCCGTAATGCATGGCCCTGTGCCCCCGCCCCCCACCTCTGTAGGTTGCCTAGTACAGCTATTCATGGCCCTGTGTCACCTATGTGTGGAGTTGTCGTCCATAGGCTTGTAGGCCATGTCCCACGGATTGAGTAGTGTACCCCAAGTGCGCGGCGTAGTGCAGGGGGCTTCTGTGTCTGTCCTCTCCGCCAACAGTGTCGCCAATGCATGCACTCAAAATGTCTTTCTTTCTCCCCCCCCCTTTATTTCCTCTTCCTGTTCATGTGTGCATTAGCATCATCAGGCGGAGGAGAAGTGGCATCGGAGCACGAGGGAGCTGTATCTCACATGGCCATGGAGGGCCATGCAACTGACTCGGATTTCACCAGTGAGACGGAGGGCGAGAGGAGCTCCACAGCGGGGACACGTGGTGACACCAGCGACACAGACACGTCCTCGGAAGGGAGCTCCCTTGTGGTGGCGGCAACATCCGTGCCCACCGCAACAACAGGTACAGCCGCCACCCAGCGCACCAGCTCCGCCCTCCCAGCAGCCCCTCAGCGTTCGCCCCGTGCCCGCTCACCCAGGAAGGTGGGCATCTCCTTCGCCCCAGGCACCTCAGGCCCTGCCCCAGTTACCCCTGCTGCCCTCAGTGAGGAGGTCATTGACCTCCTGAGGACGCTCATTGTTGGGCAGTCTACCCTTTTGAATGCCATCCAGGGTGTAGAAAGGGAGGTGCACCGGAGTAATGCATACCTGGAGGGCATTCATTTGGGTCAGGCTGCCCATCAGCGATCGTTCAACACTCTGGCCTCAGCACTAACGGCAGCCATTGTCCCTGTCTCCTGCCTCCCTCCTCCAACTTCCTCAACCCAGTCCCACTCCCCTGTACCTCTGCCTATCCCAGCCACACCTACAGACCAGCCTGCACACACCTCAACACCCAAGGGAAGCTCATCCAGACATAAGCACCACACATCACACAAGCATTCACACAAGCAACATCCACATGCAGACATGCCAACAGCCACTGCCTCCTCTGTGTCCCCCTCCTCCTCGTCTCCCTCCTCCCTCCCTGTGACGTCTCCACTCACACTTGCATGCACAACATCTTCAGCCACTACGTCCATCACCAGCACACCCACCAGAACACTCCGCACACGTGCAGTCACCACCCCCACTACCATTTACACATCCCCTGTGTCCTCTCCCAGTGTGTCTGTCACCCCCTCTTCCAAACCACACAAACACAGGCAGCCACCCACCCAACAGCCATCCACCTCACGACAGCCTCCAGCACAAGCACCTGCACCCAAAGACACCAGACTTCACTCTCCTACAACCACATCCTCTTCCTCCACTCCCATACCCGCTACGACTACCCGTCCCTGTCTTTCTAAATTGATTTTCCTTTCCAACCTTGACCTCTTTCCAACAACTGACCCACCCCCTCCATCTCATAAGACTACAATCAGTACCTCAGCCACCCCAAAACCTGGACCTACAAGGACAATAGTCGAAGGATTTTGGAGTCCACCACCTTCAAGGCCAGCTACTTCGGCTAGCAGTAAAGAGACGGCCAGCCCACCCCCTGTAAAAAAAGCCAAGAAAGCCAGTGCCTGGCGCGAGAGGCCACAGACAGCAGGCTCCAAAAGCACTACCCTGGCACCGTCAGGAAGTGGGGTGCCACCTGGCACACCGCCAAAGGGAGGAAAGGGCCACAGACGAGCAGGGAAGGGTGGCAAGGGCAGCACGCCCGACAAGTCCGGCAGCAGACGAGCTGCCTAGGAGGGCCCCACCAGCCCCATTCCAGGTGTGCAGGAGGACACCCACGGGCCCGGGCCGGCAGCACAGGAGGGCCCCGCAAGCGAGAAGACAGATGGGCAGGAAGGCCCTGGCAGCCACATGTCAGGTGGCGAGTGAAATCCATGTCATGGCCGGATCTGGTGACCTGGACACACATGTCAAGAACCGCTGAACAGGGCCCTTCAAGTCAAGCACCGCTGAACAGGGCCCTTCAAGTCAAGCACAGCTGAACAGGGCCCTTAAAGTCAAGAACCGCTGAACAGGGCCCTTCAAGTCAAGAACAGCTGAACAGGGCCCTTCAAGTCAAGCACCGCTGAACAGGGCCCTTCAAGTCAAGCACCGCTGAACAGGGCCCTTCAAGTCAAGCACTGCTGAACAGGGCCCTTCAAGTCAAGCATCGCTGAACAGGGCCCTTCAAATCAAGAACCGCTGAACAGGGCCCTTCAAGTCAAGAACCGCTGAACAGGGCCCTTCAAGTCAAGAACCTCTGAACAGGGCCCTTCAAGTCAAGCACCGCTGAACAGGGCCCTTCAAGTCAAGCACCGCTGAACAGGGCCCTTCAAGTCAAGAACCGCTGAACAGGGCCCTTCAAGTCAAGCACCGCTGAACAGGGCCCTTCAAGTCAAGCACCGCTGAACAGGGCCCTTCAAGTCAAGAACCGCTGAACAGGGCCCTTCAAGTCAAGAACCGCTGAACAGGGCCCTTCAAGTCAAGCACCGCTGAACAGGGCCCTTCAAGTCAAGAACCGCTGAACAGGGCCCTTCAAGTCAAGAACCGCTGAACAGGGCCCTTCAAGTCAAGAACCGCTGAACAGGGCCCTTCAAGTCAAGCACCGCTCCGCTGGGCACCGCCGTCTCTGCACCGCTCCGCTGGGCCCTTCATCTCAAGCACCGCTCCGCTGGGCACCGCCGTCTCTGCACCGCTCCGCTGGGCCCTTCATCTCCAGCACCGCTCCGCTGGGCCCTTCATCTCAAGCACCGCTCCGCTGGGCCCTTCATCTCAAGCACCGCTCCGCTGGGCACCGCCGTCTCTGCACCGCTGGCCCATTGGCAAAAGGGGCAGGCCCGCATCTGTGTCGGGCAGGGCTGCACGAAGCACTCTGGGCACCATGCCTCTTCCAGAACCAGTGGAGTCTGTAATCCACTTGTGAGACTGTGGCTTTGCACTCCCCAGGATGGCACAGTGGGCAATCCACCCACTGTAGAGACTTGTGAGACTGTGGCTTTGCACTCCCCAGGATGGCACAGTGGGCAATCCACCCACTGTAGAGACTTGAGAGACTGTGGCTTTGTACTCCCCAGGATGGCACAGTGGGCAATCCACCCACTGTAGAGACTTGTGAGACTGTGGCTTTGCACTCCCCAGGATTGAACAGTGGCCATAGAGGCCCCTCGTGGATCTGGCGTCGTGGACTCATCTGGCTGAGGTGCCCCCACTTCCCTTCCCCCTGAGGTGCCTGTAGTTTTCCTATCTGATGCCCCTGCAGTGTTCTCTCCATTGGAGTCGGGTATCCTGTGTGGGCTTTGCCCATGTGTTTTGGCCCAGTAGCCCACGAACAATGGCTGATACCCAATTTGGACAGGACAATTTAAATATGTATATATATTTGTAGATTTTTGATATATTTTTTTACTCAGCCGTACAATATACTTCAAATTTCATAATCATTTTATTTCGTCTTTGCATTCTTCCGGGGGGTTTGGGGGTGTCACTCTGAGTTGTTGCTCTGCATTGATGTGTATGTAGTAGTGGGTGAGGGTGAGGGTGGGTGTGTCGCGTATGTGTGTGCCCGTAATCTTTTCTCCTCCCCCCTCCCCTGTGTCGTAGGTGCAGTACTCACCGTTGTCTTCTGCGCCGTCGTTCGTGCTCCTAGTAGAGGAGCAGGAAGACAATGGCAGGTACGATGTGTAGTTCGGGTTCCATGCTGTCCAGATTCCTCGTGGAGTGTGTAGAGGTGAGCGTTTTCCGTTCGTAATGGCTGTTTCCGCTGTGTTTTTATCGGCGGGGCTACCGCCCCGGTAAAGGTGGCGGATTGGTGGGTTGTGATAGGGTGGGCGGTACATTGTTTCCCGCCTGTCTGTTGACGGTGACCGCCGCGCTGTTTGTTTGTCCCGCCGTGGCGGTCGGAGTGTTAAAGTGGCGGGCTCTGGTGGCGGTTTCCACCAGGGTCAGAATTCAATTTTTTTGACCGCCTGCCTGTTGGCGGGTTGGCCGCCGCTTTAACACCGACCGCCAGGGTTGGAATGACCCCCTTAGTCTCTTTTTCAAAGATTTTCTTCAGCGGGACGAGCCTGCCAGTCCAATCCGACCTCCTGGAGCCCTTCTCCGGGTACACGATGCTGGAATCCTCGGTGGAGATTTATACCTTCGGACTTAGTTGTTTTTTCAAGGTGAAAATCCTTCGACTGGGGTAAACATGGATCTTGATCCGACGTCCATGGAGACCTCCTCGGATACGCTGGCTGGGAGGTCCCTGTCAACTTTTTACCTTCGGACTTAATCTCTTTTTCGGAGATTTTCTTTACCGGGACGAACCAGCAAATCAGGCCGTGTTGCGGTTGAGGCAAGCCGGCTAGAGTTGCTGCGGCAGATCGGTCCCTCTATGGAGCTTTTTTACAAAAGTTGTCCAAACTTCTCCAAACTTCTGGGGCTTCTCCCAGATGTCCTTTTAAGGTTCTTTTGCGGTCCACAGCTCACCCCAAGGGTCCAGAAGTTCTGAGATGGTCCTTGGGGGGTGCAGACTACAACTCCCAGAATGCACCTGGCGCAAACTCCTTTTTGGCCACTGGACAGTGGTCAGCTGGTCGCTTTCTTCAGGAGTTGGTGCAGGGGACTCTGGTTAGCAATTTTTCACCTGTAGCAAACAGGGAGTCCCTCCTTGAACCAGTTGAAGCCTGGCAAAGTCCTTCTTGTGGTGAAGCCCAAGTGTGCAGCTGGTGCAGTCCTTCTGAGTGCAGGTTCCAGGTGCAGGCCAGGGGTCCAGCAGGGCAGTCCTTCTTCTTCTGTTGTTCTTCCTTGTTGGATGTGGTAGGGAACTGAGGTGTGGGTGCAGGTCTGCCAGTTTTATCCTTGCTCCTGGGTGAAAAGCAGGGGGGTCCTGGTTCTCCAATCAGGTGCAGGGTCCTTCCCCCTGTGATGACCACTTCCTGGGAAGTGTGGCAAAAATCAATCCCAGGAGGCAACATTCTCCAAAAATCCATCATGGCTGAATCTGATTTTTGGAGGTTACATCTGGCTGAGCCCACCCACTGGTGTGGCTAAAAATCATAAACACATCCCTCTCCTGCCCTCTCCTAATCTAATCAAGGGGGCACCTAGTTGTCTGGGGTTGCAGGATGTGGGGGTGTTGCTGGTTGCTCCAAATGTCCTTCTCTGCCTTTGAAGACCAGTTTGGTGGCCCTCCCCCTTCCTGCCTCACCATCTGCTGAGGGGAGATTCCTTCCCACAGGCACATTCCTTTGTGTGAAGCCAGGCCACTTCACGCCTCATCAAGGCAGCTTGGCCAAGCTGCTAGAGGGTGGCCAATCAGAGCACAGCAACAAAAACAATGCAGGGCTGAAATTTGCAACTTTTCAGGTAAAGTTTAAAACTCTTTACCTGAACAAGTTATATTAAATCCCACAACTGGAAGTTGTGGGATTTATTACAACAATTAATTTGATACCAAATTCTTGGTATGAATTATTTAAGGAGCCTTAAAAAATTAAAATAAAGTCCCCCCATTCTAGCCTATGAAGGCCATTTACTACAATGAGGGAAAAACAAATTTGGCTGTTTTTACCTCACCAGGGCTTATACAACTATTTTTATAAAGCCCCTGCTTATAGTTACATGGCACCCAGCCCTAGGGGCACATAGGGCACACCTTAGGGGTGACTTATATGTAAACATAAGGTAGTTTAAGACTTTGGAACTACTTTTAATTCCAAAGTCGAATTTGCATATAAGTTTAATTTAAAAGCAGCCAGCAAGGCAGGCCTGCCTTTAAAATGACACTGGGCACCTCAGCAGTGCACCTATGGGTGCACTACCTATGCTGTGGTCCCTAAACCTACATGCCCTACCATATACTAGGGACTTATAGGTAGGTTAACTTAGCCAATTATAATTAGCCTAATTTGCGTATCCATTTTACCCAGAGCACAAGCCCTGGGACTGGTTAGCAGTACCCAGGGCACCATCAGTCAGGAAAACACCAGCAAAAAGTGGAAAATTGGGTCAAAAAGTTAGGGGGCCTCTGCAATCAGCCCTGTTTTCCCACATGCTATAAAAATGCTAAAAGTCTTTGCCACTTTGTAGCCTGGCATGGATGGCAGTGTGCTTATCCAATACGTGAAAACTCTGCTAGAAAAACAGACATTTGAGGTGAGTGATTCAGAGCGTTGCTGGTTTTGTAGGATGCTCCATATAAAGTAGTGGCACCCCTCATAAACTTGGGAAATACCCAGAACTACCCAGAGTTTGCTCCTTCCTTTTTTGCATAATGGATGCCTGAAAGGGTATTGCCTTGATTTATCCTGGGTTTTCCCTTGTGTCTGGACAAAACTAGGCCCAGGAGAAATTGTAATTGCCTTAAGTTTCAGTTTTCATTTAATTTAAACAAAGGATTAAGGGACATTATAGTTAGGGGAAAATGTCAGTTAAACCATTAAAGTCTTAAATAAACAAAACCAAATAAATACACCAGTTATAGTTACCTGATTTAACTATAACATGTGTCTTAAAGTAACTCTAACTTGTGTTCCTCAAAAACATGGCATTATCGTCAATCATGTAATTCCAGATGTTTCAGTGATATTATCAATAATGTAATAGGACATGTCTTAGGTGATGTAATATGTGACGTGATTACCAGTACATTTTTCAAAGACAGATTCCTTGATTTATTTCTCCATCCATATGTAACTAGTTTGCCATTGTACTTGAAGAATTCTACTGATTTAAAAAAAATAGAATACCATGAAAAACTAGATGCACAGTGGTGACACTCAACATAATATCATGGTATACATCAGTCAATCATAATCATGGGATAGCTGCTTGTTACTATCTGCTGAGAGACGGACCAATCCTGTTCTTATAAAACATGCAGATGATAATCTAGATACTTGAATACTGCTTTATTCACAATATTTTCCTGTTTGACAACAAAATGTATTTACAACATCAGAGAACAGAGGTGGAGACCTCATTAGTCCCCACCTAAACAAATTTGTTCATGAAGTGGTGGGAGAAGTGGGTTACCTTAACAGAAGAAAATTACCATTTTATGAAACATTTTATAATCTGAACCCATTTCATCAATGATCTTTTTATTCTTTGGGATGGAGAAAAGTCCACATAGGAAGAGTTGATATCAAAACCCAATGATAATGAATTCAATATTAAATTTACCAAATTTGCAGCAAATAGCATATTGAATTATTAGATGTGGTTCTAACCATAAAGGGAGAATATGCTATGTACAACCATCCAATGGAAATGTTAAGAGCTTAGAAGATATGCTCCACAGAGGAGGACTTTAAAAAAGAAGCAGCACATTTGATTAATAGATTCACCCTTTGTGCATCGCGCCAAAGTGTTCTTTAGGATGAGTTGAGGAGAACTTAAATTAAGTGAGACAGACACCTTTTTGAGGGAATTAGAACAATACAAAAGACATGAATATGACATGGAATCAGGAAACTAATACACGTGAAGTGTTTATGGACTACAATAAGGCACAGACAGACATAAAAAATCTTTTTAAAGGAATTGGCAAATAATGGGGCATGATGAGCATTTGAAAGAAATTGTGGGACCTCATCCCGACATCAACTATTAGAGAAATGCAACCTTGGAGAACATTTCAACACACTGTTTCTACAATCCGGAAAACAAAATCCAGCAAGTAGCTAAGGAACCTGGGGAGTGGTTTTGGAAAATGTAATATATGCATGTAGGTTTGGTTAGAACAAGAAAGAATAAAAACCTTTGTAGGACGGAAAATGACTGTACGAGATACGATAACGTGCACTACGAAATTTGTAGTGTATTTTCTAGAATGTGAATGTGGCAAACTATATGTTGAAAGTACCATCAAGGAGTTGAAAGTGACAATTTTACAGTATTGAAGGGAGATAAAACATAGAGATAAGTGTCACCCCATTGCTGATCACTTTATGAAGTGTCTCCAGGGTTTGCTAAAGGGATTTAGGTACTATTGTATAAAATATACAAAATCACACCCACCGGGTGGCAATAGTGAGCTGGAATTGAGAAGTCAGAAGTCAAAATTAATTTAGATGATAGTATCTGATGCGCCATAGGGGCCACAATAAGGTAGAAAAAGTAAATGTGCAGTGTCTAGAAATGAGACTGTAGGCTTTGGAAATTATATTTTAGGAGACCTTTCGAATATTGTTATCAATTTATATTTTTTTACTACAATGATAGGATCACTCAATTCAAATGCATTCAATAATCTCTAGTGCTGAAGAGTGCATTTTAATTCATGGGGATTGGTGCCACCATGAAGCTGCTGGGAAAAGGAAACTATCTATCACTATATCTGTATCTATATAAATTCATACATCTATATCAATAGATAGATAGATTACCAAGGGCCTCATTACGACTTTGGCGGTTTTATGGGAAGACCGCTGCGGTGGCAGCCACCAAAAGACTGCCATTTTGGCAGTAATCTGACCACCGTATTAGGAGCTTCACTGTGAAGTCTACCAAAGAACAGCCAAATTTCCCACCACCAGCACTGCCAGCTTGACAAATATACACCCATCATGTTACGATCAATAAATCACAACAGTGGTTCTTCCATGGCGGAAAACACCACATTGGATAGTTTGACTATCCCACACCTGATACACATCCTCACACCCGAAACACCTACTGCACAATATAACACACCCCTACACAACCCACAGTCCTTTACAAACAAAACGCCGCACTCAGCCACAGACAACCAACGTATTAGACAGCTAAAACAAGTAAGAATAGGTACCCATAAACATTTCACTATGCACACATCACACACCTGCACAACATACACAACACACATTTTACTACCACACACAAACCCACAACAACCGTTACCCGCTCATATCACAGCACCTACACCTCACCATTTACCTGCTTCTGCATCCTTTCAGTTTGAACACCACCACACGGTCTACACCACCATTACCATGTCCCCACAAAAACTCCCATGTTTCACGGATGAGGAGTTGAGGGTCAAGGTGGATGAAATCGTCAGGGTAGAGCCACACCTCTTTGGAGCACAGGTTCAACAATCATCAATTGCCAGGAAAATGGAGTTGTGGCAAAAAATAGTCGATAGGGTCAATTCTGTAGGCAGCTATCCACGCACAAAGGAGGACATCAGGAAGAGGTGGAATGACCTCAGGGGGAAGGTACGGTCCATGGCATCCAGACACCAGCTGGCAGTAATGAAGACTGGTGGCGGGCCCCCACCTGCCCCCATACTTTTTCATCTTGGGAGGAGAAGGTCTTGGACATACTGCATCCTTAGGACCTCAAAGGAATACCTGCCGGGAGTGGAGACGGGTAAGTACCATAACGTTCATGTCACTCAATTGTCATGTACTTGATGCTCCCTCAACACCTTACCCCATCCCAATTAACACATCACCCACTACACCTCTGTCCAAATGACCTGATACCCCTCTCTGGAATGCCGCATGTCTACTAAACTCACTTGGCCCTACAGCCCTTAGAAATGGCATGTGAAGTACTGGCAACTCCCGGAATGCAATATCTCATCATTGTGAAAACCTGAACATTGCACCAAATATGAGATGTCATGCTTGTGAAATTAACTACCAATCCAAACCATCTTGAATGTTCAAGTTTGGAACAGTTTATGGCAATGACAGCAATGCAATGGCCCACTCCCACTATCATCACAAGCAAAACACAGCTATAGTTGAGTGCCCATTCATATTTGTTCTAGAATAAAGAATCCCAAGATAGAAATGCATTCACCTGGGGTAGAAGTCCAGATGTCAAAGTGGCTGCACATGCACATATCCAGATACAGGTCAATGTCTATTGCTTACTCACATACTGTGTCCCTACAATGTCACTAATGTACTTTGTACAGCTCTCATTTGTGCCATCTATCATGCCAGACAGTCCACTAGGTAACCATAATAATCAGACAGCATCAGATGGCATCAGCAGTACAATCACTACCAATATAGTTTAACAACTCAAAGCATGAAGTATGTAATTCAAGTCACAGAGTTCGATGTTGTACTAAGTTATTCTGGGCAGCAGCTGTCATCGTCATTGCTGGGGATCCTGTTAAGATACTGTCTGCATCTCACACAACTGCAACAATATCTCGAATTGAACCTTAACTCTGTGTTCTACTTCTTTAACAGGTAACCTGGCCAGCGTCACCATAGACAGGATACCAGAGACTGTCCCTACACCTCTGGATGAAGGTCCCAGTGAGGACAACACCCTTGGATGTCTGGACACTGATGACAAACCTGACCCATCAGGGACACCTGGTCAGTCAACAACTATCAGCCTCACCCTGCCCACATCCACTCCTTCCAGCCCTTTTGCATCTACAACACAGGTAACCATTCACCCCCAAACATATGTCACAAAGACTGTCTCATCCATTGTGTGCCCCAAGGTACAGGTACCTGAGTGTCCTCCTCCCGTTACCCTTGACAATGATAGTCCTGACATCAGTAGGCTGCTTGGAAGGGATTCTGTGGGCCAGAGAATGGGGGCTCCAAGGGACAATACTGACCAGGATTCCATTTCCTAAGACTTGGGAGCCTACCAAACTTTCCAAGGCATGATGGGCCAGGTAATCACCAAGATGGGAGAAATCCAAAAGCTACAGAGGGACAACCCCCAGGAAGTAATGCAGCAGTGGCAGGCACAAACTGCCATGCTGGCTTCCATTTCTGGGGTGCTGAGGGACATCAACACTACCCTGAGTAGGTCTGCAACACAAACATCAGGCCTCTTCCACTAGTAATGACTCTTCAGGCCCTTCAACATCTGTGGCTACTAGTGGAATTTAGGCCTTGCCAGGGGAAGGACATGCCTCAGACACCCCACCCTCTGTAGTGGAGGAACCCCCACAAAGGTGGATGTCCATCCAGAAGGAGCAGATGTCAAGACCAAACCCACTGCCAGGAAGTGAACCTCTCCTGGCTTGTTCCCCTTGTGTGCCTCAGATACACCATGTTGAATGTTCAGACTCCAATCTCCATTTTCCCATGTTGCAAGGACACTGGACTTATGTATCCTAATGGTGTAAGAGCTGCCCTCATTATTTCCAGCCACCAGGACTGAACCCTTCACTGTTTATTTTGTGTTACTAGTCTCACATATTGTTTTACTGCCCACAATAAATTACACTTAATCACAGGTCCTGTGTATGTGTCATTTATCAACCATGTACAATTGTTATGCATGCCAACTCTAGTATGACTATGTCCCTCTATATTGTACAACCTATGTTGTTGACATCACACTTGGACTCTATCTGCAGGGGGCTCATTACATTAGGATTGTAACATGGACAGATTAAAAAACCGTTGTATACTACATCTACACACATTTATTGATAGGATAAGCAAACAGCACATAGATTATAACTGAAAGTAACATCAGGATGTTTGCTAAGGTGTCACACAATGCTAAACCACAGGATACAGAACTTAGGGTCATGTTATCTTCCTACAAGGCAGGAGGCACACAGATTGGTCCTTTGTATCATCTGGTAAAGCCTTATCACATGCCCATACCTTAGCTTCCATATATTCATACACCATGGTAAAGATAGAGATTAGTACTGATGTCCTCAGTCCAGGGATCTTTCACTTACATTGGTCACATACCTGTAGGCTTGCCACTCACCTATATCAGTCAACAGTGACATTGGTCTGAAAAGTAGGAACACACTGACAGGAAAGGAAGAATACGTACAACAGAAACCATCGTGATGAGAGAGGCTATGGTTCTACATTTACAAATAAGTCAGATGCATATGGAGACACAAATGACACCATTTGACCAACTCCTGTACCCTACAGATGGAAAAAACTAATTTTCACCCCATTGTCCTGACAGTCTGGCTATGTTGGTTACATTCCATATTCTCATGATAATTAGTACCTGGTTTCAGAAAGGCCCACTTCTCGTGTCAGCCTGCAATTCCCATCTGCTTCTGACACGGTCTGTCACTTGGCAAGGATGAGGAACCAAACTGAAATCAGCAAATCTGTGATTGACAGAGATAAGGGATAGGACATAGCAGAACTCATTCCTCAAATCAGAAAAGTCATTTTCACAAGTGTGACTTTGAATCTGCTATAACAAAACATGACACTGTAGACCACTCTGTCCAGTACACAATATACAATATAAATTTACAGTCTGCATGCACAACTCACTCATAGGCATTTGAGCTATCTACAACCCCACAGATGATGTAAAAAAGGAGGTGACATGCTACTCATCAACTGTAAGTTACAAAATGAAACCACAACATTAAGAAAACATCACATACCTTTATGTCAATTGAAGTGCTGATCGATGGGCTCTGCCCTGGAGTCTCCTGCTTCATCTTCCTCTGGCTCTTCATCACTTGGAAAATCTGCATTTCCATCCACAGGTTCTTTTGGCTCCCTCTCTTCTGTTAGGAATGGTATCTGATGTCTCACCGCAAGATTGTGGAGCATGCAATAGGCAACAACTATTTGATATACTTTGTTGGGTGAGTAGAGGAGGGCTCCTCCTGAAATGTCAAAGCACCTAAATCTTGCCTTCAGGAGCCCAAAAGTCCACTCCACAACATGCCTTGTTTACCTGTGGACCTCATTGTAGCGGACTATCCCTGGTGTGGTTGGGTACCTCACTGGTGCCAACAACCAAGGATGG
Source organism: Pleurodeles waltl (assembly GCF_031143425.1). Classification (NCBI taxonomy): domain Eukaryota; kingdom Metazoa; phylum Chordata; class Amphibia; order Caudata; family Salamandridae; genus Pleurodeles; species Pleurodeles waltl. Next base: position 13,878,420 of record NC_090446.1, read on the forward strand.
TTTGGATAGCCAGAGTCACCTGTAAGCAAATTGGTAGAACAACACAAACATATATGTGGGACATGCAACATTGTGATGCCATGAGACATAGGCCCTCATTACAACATTGGCGGTAACTATCTCCTACCACCACGGTGACGGCCGCCAACATACCGCCACAGTGGCTACCAGCTGTCTATGCGTATCATGACTACCGACGGTATACCGCCAACGGTCATGGTGGTGGATGGCAGTAAGGCAGCGCTGCTGACAGCAGCACTGCCACGCCAGCAAAACACCGCCGACCGTATCATGTCCAATGATACGGCCTGGCGGTGTTTTGCTGGTGGACGCTGCTGCTGAGGACCCCCTGCAAGCAGGTAAGTCGGGTTCTCCGACCGGAGAGGGGGGTGGGGGGTGTTGTGTGTATGTGGGGGTGTGGGGTGTATGTTTTGGAATGCGTGCATGCGGGTGTGTCACGTTGGATGAATGCACGAATGAGTGATTGTGAGTGTTGTGTGTTGTGAATGCATGTGTGTGACGATGTATGTTGGTGTGTGTTGCTATGTGTGGGTACGTATGTGTGCATGCGTGGGTGGTGGGGGGTATGCGTGTGTGCATCTGTGTATATGGGTGCGCATGCGGTGTATATATGTTGGGGGCAGTAGAGGGAGGGGGAGGGTGGGGGAGAACTCTGGGGAGGGGGCAGGGGAGACCCCGATCAGTGCCAGAGAAGGGATTCCCTGGCACTGATAGTGTCTACCACCATAGTTTTCCTGGCAGTAAGTTTGGCACGAAAACCATGGTGGTAGGCTGGGTCGTATTCCCGAGGGTGGAATTGTGATGGCTGACGGGCTGGAGACGGAAGTTTCCAGCCCAGTGGCCGTTACCACCCTGGGGGTCGGTGTGTTAAAGTGGCGGTTTTGGATGGCAGTTATTGCCAGGAACATAATCCCATTTTCTTAACCGCCGGCCTGTTGGCGGTATTAACGCCGCTTTAACACCGACCGCCGGGGTTGTAATGAGGGCCATATTTTGCAAACACACATTTCAATTCTCACTTACCAACCAGCAAGGAATTCTTTGTATTGAGTCCTGTCATCAGAGGTGGGACATTGCTGTTCAGCATGATGAAGGAATCATGGACTGATCCTGAATTCTTTGCACTGACTTGTGAAATGTACTGGTCTGCCAGATACACCACTTGAACGTTGCGGGAGTGGTCGTTTTCCCTGTTCCTATACACCTGTTCATTGGCACTGGGAGGAACCAAGGCTACATGGGTACCATCTGTGGCTCCAACTACATGTGAAATATGTCCCATAGCATAAAACTCTGCCTTCACATAGGGCAAATTTGCATGTTGTGGAAGCCTGATGTAGCTGTCCCGTGTAGGAAGCTGGCCTGGTTTGCAGTGGGTACCTATGGTACGTACACCTTATACCAGGTCCATTTATCCCTTATTAGTGAAACGTAGGCAGTGTCTAGAAGCCAGGCTCTCTAGAGGTAGCTGAGCAGCCAAGGCTTATCTGGGAGACATCAAAACTCAGCAATACCACTGTAGTCACACAGTATTCACACACATGAAAGAAAACACTCAGTGTTACAAAAATAAAGGTACTTTATTTTGGTGACACAAATGCCAAAAATACCATAAAGACTATAATCCCTTAGGAGGTAAGTAATACACAAATTATATACATTAGTACGCAAAAACAGGTGTAAAACTAGTTACAAAACAGTGCAAATAGTGAAAAATGCAATAATTAGAAATGGGCCTCGGGGGACACAAACCATATACTAAGAAAGTGGAATGTGAATGTTGGTTTCCCACCTAGGCAAGTGTAGTGTGCAGATGGTTGCTGGGAGTACTAGAAATACCAAAGGTAAGTACCAGAACCCACCCCAGAGCCCAGAAAAGTAGGAGTAAAGTACAGGAACTTTCCCAGAACACACAAAAACATGAGAAAGAGGAATACGCAAGAACCAGAAGAGGCTGCAAAACACCAACAGTGGATTCCTGGACCTGAAGACCTGTTGAAGAAGGGGACCTAGTCCAAGAAGCACAGAAGAGTCCAGGGAGAACAGGAGCCCCTGCCAACCTGAATGAAGGTGCAAAAGAAGAAGCACCGGTGAAGAACAACAGTCAGTACTGTACCCAAGAAGACAGATGCGGGTTCCTGGTTGGTGCAGATGATATCCCGTGCCTGATGGAGGGTTGCAGTTTGGTTTGCGTCACTTGACTCCAGCAACAACCCTTGGCACACCAAAGCTCATGGTTAGGGGAAAATGGCGCTGCCTGGGACTAGGAGGGACCTGGTGGACTCTACCCAGGAGGAGGAGACAGAGGGGGCTCTCAGCAACTCAGAGAGCCCACAGAAGCCCAGACAGCGTGCACAGGAGTCCCACAGCATGGGGATAAAGAAGGTGTAAAAGGAGGCCCATACAGGACTACAACAAAGGATCCAACGGCGCCGGAGAACCACTCATGAAGATGTGCGTCACAACATAGAGTGCTGGGGACCGGAGCTGCACGGTGCACGAAGAACTTCATGGAAGGAAACCAACAAGCCTTGGCAACTGCAAAACACGTGGTGCATGGGGGTGCTCTCTTGTTGGGGGAAGCAAGCTTTTACCTGTACCAAAGTTGGACAGTAGGACATCAGGACCACTTCAGTCCACCACCCGTGATGCAGGATCCAAGCAACTCATCAGGAGAGGGGACCCAAGCCGCCGGTCGTCGATGCACAGAGGTGCCTGCTGAAGCAGGGGGGAGTGACTCCTTCACTCCAAGGGAGATTAATTCGCTCTTCTGGTGCAAACTGAAAACAGGCTGTCCTCTGAGAATACACAACCGAGAAACAGTTGCAATTGCTGGCAGGAGCTGAAGATACAATGTTGCAGAAGTCATCTTTGCTTCTTTGTTGCAGTTTGTAGAGTTCCTGGAGGGTCCAGATGTAGCTTCTTCAGTGAGAAGGTGAAGTGGAGGATGCAGAGGATTCCTGCTGGAGTCTTACAGTCCAAATCTGAAGAACCACCCAAGAGAGAGACCCTAAATAGCCCTGAAAGGGGGATTGATCAGCTAAACAGGTAAGCACCTATCAGGGGAGGGCTCTGACGTCACCAGCTGGCACTGGCCACTCAGATGCTCCCGGAGTTCCCTGCCAACCTGGAATCCAAGATGGCAAAACCCAGGGACCCTCTGGAGGATCTTTGAGCACCACCACCGGGGTGGTGATGGACAAGGGAGGTGTCGTGACCCTTTCCTTTGTCTAGTTTGATGCCAGAGTGGGGACTGGGCGTCCCTGATGCAAGGGGGGCACCAAATGGGCCCTTCAAAGCATTTCCAGTGGGGTGGGGAGGCTACCCCTCCCAAACCTGTAACATCTATTTCCAAAGGGAGAGGGTGTTACACCCCTCTCCCAAAGGAAATCCTTTTTTCTGCCTTCCTGGGGTTAAGCTGCTCAAGCAACAGGAGGCCAGAAACCTGTCTGAGAGGTAGCAGCAGCTGGGGCTGCCTGAAAAACCTCAGAAGGCTGGAATGGCAAAACTCGGGTCCTCTTATGAGCCACCAGAGTGTATGGAATCACACAGCCAATGCTTGCAAAAGCCTTGGTGCATGAGTCCAACATGTTTGATACCAAACATGCCTATGTTCGGAGTTACAATTATATAGCTGGACCCATGCCCAGTACATGCGTAAAATGGGGTCCTGGAGGCCGTGGGGACCCCTCTCCTGGTGCAGGGGTGCCCTCACACACAGGTACCCTGCATCCTGTCCTCTGGGTGGAGGGCCTGCCACTGGGTAGCCTTATAAGTGACCTGATGCAGTGTAATTGGCAGGGAAAAGGTGCATGCACCTTTTCACACAGGCTGCAATGCCAGTCCTGTAGAAGGCATTTGCATGGGCTCCCTATTGGTGGCAGAAGATATGCTGCAGCCCATAGAGACCCCCTGGGTATCTAGGTACCATAAACTAGGGACTTATAAGGGGACACCTGTATGCTAATTTTGGGTGAAATACTGGGTACCAGTGTGTAACAACCATAATTTAAGGGAGAGAACATAACTACTGGGGACCTGATTAGCAGGATTCCAGTAGACACAGTCAAACACACTGAAAACAGGCCAAAAGTGGGGGTAACCAAGCTAGAAAGAGGCTACTTTCATACACAACCCCCCCCAAACGAAGAACCATAAGGCTAACCTTGGCCAGTTGAGACTTCATTTTCTAAGTGGTGATAAGTGGAGAGTAGCTCTGCAATGGAGTGGTTACTCCCTTTATCATCTACTATGTGGTGCCTTCCCTGTAGGGAGGTGAACCACCCTGTTTGGTTGCTTTCAGCTAAAGAACAGTGAAACTGTGGACCGTGAGATTCCCTATTTTTAAGGTTAGGAAAAAGTTTTAAAGTGGGGCAGGATGACTGTGCCTGGGATCCTATGTTAGGACAGGGTTGGTGTCCTAAGGAGTGTAATGCCATACAGGGATGCTGCCTTAACAAAGCTAGAGCAGGGCAAAATGTTTGTCCACATGGCTCTAAAGGAGGACAGGATTGCTGTCCTATGGTTTTAGAGGTAGTGCTGGACTAAAGTTTCTCTGGGAGGGCTGGAGGGTTGCTCCAAATTTTCTAAGACAGGGCAGGGCTCTGTTTCCCACAGAGAGGTACCCTTACATCTGGGAGTTCAACGGTGATAGCTTTCGACTCCCTTGATACAGGGTCCAGCCTACGGAGATGTTTCCCACCACAGAAATTATATTCTTTGTGGTAGGGTGCGTAGGGAATACTGTGATGCCCTTTTTACCTGTGGTTTGAGGAGGATCCTAAAGCCTCAGGGCTCCTTCTCTTCTTTGCTTTTTAATCTCACTTGAGATTAAAGGAAACAATTCCTTGGGTATACCCAGCATGGATGCATGGGTCATAAACTCTACTTGAACCCAACTTGAGGACTCTAGGTCATTCCCTAGGAGACAGTCTACAGGTAAGCTAGGTGACACCACCACCTGCTTACAGCCAGTAACGCCACCCCAACTATGTTACACTATGCTAAGGAGAGAGACTGAGTGGAGTTATACATCAGTAACTTGGTACTTCTGTCCAAGGAAGTGTTGTGCAGGTGACACCGAGGCCTATATTTATACTATGTTTGCGCTGAATTAGTGTCATTCATTTTGACGCTAATTCGGCGCAAACTTTATTTCATATTTATATTCTGACGCTAGACCCGTCTTGCATCGAAATATTGGGCTTAACATCATTTTTTGGATGAGTGAAACCTCCTTTCGTCAATGAGATGCAAGGTAGGCATTGCTGTCCAAAAAATGACTCTAAGCTCCTAGCACAATATTTATCCACCCGAGCAAAAAAGATGCACGGGTGGGAGGCAGAGCCAAAAAATGACGTTAACTCCGAATTGCATAAAATTTTAACACCTGGGACAGACCAGGCGTTAAAATGAGGCAAACACATCACTGCTTACGGAAAAAACACAGAAGCATCATCACAAACCCACAGGACAAGATGGAAGTGCTACTACACCAGCTTGTGAGACAATGCAGAGGACAGCAACAACAACAGCAACCACCACAACAGTGCCCACAAAGGCAACACAGAAGGCAGGAGATGGTATTTAGAAACAGGACAACCCTCCATGGCCTCAGGGAGCAAGACATTATAAGGACATACAGACTCAATCGACAAGCCATACTTCACCTGCTGCACCACATTGAGCCACAGCCAGCCTGAAAACCCCACACAACATACCACATGTGATAAAGCTGCGAGCTGTCCTGCACATGCTGGCAAGTAGCTTATTTCAAACAATGGGTGCCCTGGTTGTTGGTGTGTCACAGCTTTTTGTTCTCTGCATTCCTGCCAAAGGTGTTAGACTCAATAATCTCCCTGACACTCCACCACATCAGCTTCCCCAACACCCAGCAAAAGCAGCAAGAGATAAAACAGGGGTTCTACCAATTTCATGGCTTCCCGCTTGTGCTTGGTGCAATTGACTGCACTCATGTCCGACTTGTGCCACCTGCAACAACAGAGCACATACCGGAATCGCAAGCACATGCATTCCATCACTGTGCGGGCCATAGTGGACCACCAGGGACTATTCACAAGCATTTTGGCCAGGTATCCTGGGAGTGTGCATTTCGGCTACATTTTACAGCAAGCAGGATCAACAAACACTTCCGGGATGGTCAATATGGAAATGACCTACTTGTGGTTAAGTCAACAAACCAAGCAAATACATACACCACTACAAAAACGAATGGCCAGGGTAACACAGATGTGCAGCTAACATCACATATGCACCATTCTGCAGTACAGCACAATCAGTGCACACCACAAACACATACACCCACATGTACGTAACACACCCACAACTTGACAGGCACACCACGTGAAGGATAGGTGCAGATATGTACCCTTTGCTAACAGAAGAAATACACAAACCACTGCAAGTGCCCACAGGTTGCCTCCTACATACTCTTCACACACAGTACACCAAACAAAGAATAGCACAGCAATGGCGTACACCATGCTCATGTTACGTAGGTCTCACATAGGCACAGATCCCTCAAATCATGCTGTGCAAGTCACTGCCAGAACAAACATCAAATACCAGACAACTACTGCCAATACCAACTACACCCATCAGCACATACCGGACTTACCTGTAGTGTACATATACATGTGCCTGACGTATTGGCTCACACACATAGGAATACAAAAGTAATGCCCATCACATCCCATGTGCTACATTTGGGGGAAGTGGCACAACACCTACTGTAGTGCCACCTCACATGCACCACTTACTAACCCACAACACCATCATGTCTGTACCATAAACAATAAATGTTCCCCATGGGGCAGAGACACTGTTAGACAGTGCAGATCATGGATGCCATAGTGGGACCCTGTAGGAGTATAGAGGACATCACTGACCTTACATGCACTGTGCCAAGGGACACATTTGCTAAGTAGCTGAGCACCATTCCATAGACTGCACTATGCATGTGTTGACGGTATAAATACTGAATCATGATTTGGAAGATAGGAGAGACACTGGTAGTAACGTTGATCATTAATGATTGGATATACACCCTTGGACATCTGATGGCTGGCACAAACATCAGCTGCCATTCAGGATCACTAAGGGACTTATGTAAGAGCCCCCAGTGCCAAGTTTGCTTATTACCACTCTTATGTGACTTGAAGTCACATTGGAAATCGGCCACCCTCCCATGCAGCACTTCGTGTGGAAGGGGCGTGCAATGTGTGCTGCTGCAGGTCTGTCACCACAAGATATATAGCATAATGATGCTGACTCAGATGTAGGTGTCACCTAAACCCTGAGGCAGTGCCAAAATCAAACACCACCCCAGGGGTAACGTTTGCAGGTTGCAATAAAGAAATAGACTGTGATTTGAACTCACATGAATGTGCCAACCAATGCATGCTTCATACTGCTGTACACACAGAAAGAGACAATTGTTCATCAAAACAGCATATTTATAGGGAGGTGCCCCTTCCTGCACAGACACATCCACCTCCACAGGGCAGCTAGCCAAGCACCCTGGTGCAAGGTTGGTATTGTTGGTGCACAGCTGTATATAGGCCTCTGGGGCAAGGGACAATAAAGGGTTGCCTAGTACAATGTCACACATGGTGCATTCCTGCATAGTCAAAATATTGCAGCACAGTGCTGCCAATGTTGAAGCTGTGTTGTGCATTGTCACTTACTCATTTAAATGGGCGTAAGTGTTGCACTTCATCTGGACTGACACGTGTCAAAATAGCTGGGATGTCCAGGCTCTGTGTTGCTACCATGTTGCCACCACATCTGACCCATTGTGTTGTGAGGATGTGTCATGTCCACTCTAGTGATAGCACACTGATACAAAGGTGCAAAACACAAAGCATGGCACATACATACTGACCATCAGTTAGGATACCAAATCATATGTCCCAGGTCCTTAAGACAAAACTTAAGCCCAAGTATTGGCTTAAGCCAGGTCCTTAAGCCAATACTTACTTGGCCATGTCCAACCACACAGTGCTAAGAAAAGTTTGCATAAGACCAGGACATCACATCAAACCACAAACACCTATGAGTCACAACCACCTCAAAATTACAACTGCCATGCTACATGGCAAACCTATTGCAAGCCTTAACAACAACTTACTCCTATTACCTTTTTTAGCGGATCAGGGTTATGGCTTAATCCATGGATTATAACCTCATTTGCAAACCCAAGCACAGCAGCAGAGTGTGCATACAATGAGGGACATCATAAGACACGGAGTATCATGGAGAAGACATTTGGCATACTAAAGTCAAGATTTAGGTGCCTAGACATCACAGGAGGCAGCCTCCTATTTGCCCCACACATTGTCTGAAAAATCACCATGACATGTGCTATCCTGCACAACTTGCATGTGCGAATGAATGTCCCCATGTATGACCAGGTTGATGACCTGACTGAGGAGGAGGAGGTGGATGGTGGTGTAGAAATGGAGGGGGAACAGCACAACACAGCTGCTGGGATACGCCACCGACAGCACATGGTTGAAAACCTTTTCACTTCAGAACCACGTAAATCACCTTGTCAATTTTGTAAATAAAGACTTCACTTATACAACAAATCCTGCTTTGGTCTCTTCAATGTCCACTACATATACCATAGGATTGTCAGTCTAACCTTAGGGAGCATGTTACGAATCTGACAAGTACTGTTGCAACATCATATGATATGTGTAAGATTGTTCTGCCACCATCAAAGACATCACTAATAGCCTCATCACTGGTATGTGACAACTGAAGGACGCAATCTATGTACCACAACACATCTTGTACAACCATGTTGCAAATTTGTTCATCAATAGCTCATCTCACACAACTACATCATGTCCAAATAGAAAGTATGCAAGTGGCCCACACACGAGGTAGGGGATGACCACAATTAGAAAGTTAGTCATGTTGGAACAGAACACTATCACAACTCAGTGTGTGAGTTGTAATGGCTGCATGGAACATGTGTGACAATGGGGGGACATAATTGGTAACAATGGTCATCACGATTTGCCCAGGTATAACAATCAATGGAAGAAGTTGGGCCTGCGAAGTACATCCATGGTAATCTGTCCTGCCACTGCCGTGGGGCCCAATCCTGACACAGGGTACACATGACCTCACACATTGCACAGACACGTATGTAGAATGCACTTCAGTATGGATGAGAACATATGCAGCTAGGGCTGCAGGTCCACCTCACAAAACCAACAACCATTGCTAAATGCAATGAGTTTAATCGAACATTTGAGGTCAAAACATAATCTGGGTGGAATGTAAGCAGAGTGTGTCATACACAGTATGTACCAAAGATGTACTCATGTCAGACATGTGTAGGCCACACACAAGCCTCCATAAACTCCAAATCTACATATGGAGACAGTTGTCGGGTAACATTTCCTAGGTATAATTGGCTCAGCCATCATCAACAATGCTTGAGCTGTGCCTGTTGTTTAATATATCATGCTCTGTATGACAACATCACACATCACATAGGAAAAATTCACAATCACAAACCAGAACTATTTCATTATACTGACTGCCATACATATGTGGATACATATGTATGATGTGCAACTGCTTGTATGCTGTTGACTCTGTAACGCACACATCGGTGTAAGAGACCAATCACATCCTCATCACATTGTTGCATGCACTAACACATGTGGCCATACACAATATGCCACACTGCAGCACAGTCCATGTCATTTGCATGTTGAAACAGGGTGCATCTAAAGACAATGGAATCGATGCAAATGTGTCTAAAACATCTGCAAACGCCAAAAATATGACACCTGGGCCCTTAGCGTGAATTCCAGCTTCGCACTGTTCTCAATGCTGATTTTCAGTGAATTCAATAATGCGTCAATAAAAATGACGCACGTGCGTCATGCATCTAAAATACCCACGCAAATGTCAAATGTGTCATATCAATACACGCATAACTGAAAATGTGACGCACGGGGACAGGAAGTGATGTAATAGGAAATACTGTTTACAAGCATGGTTTAGTAGGTGTACTTTCACTTTCTCTTTGTGGTTGTGATTTCCTTGCATATTGTATCTTGTGGTGTCCCTCCTGTTGTGTTTTGTTACATAGTGCTAGGAAATGTGTGTGTTTTTTGTGAATATTTGTATTTGTACTGTGGGGTATCTGTTCGGGCTAGTTGTTAAGTTGGGATAGTTGGGATTAGTTATTGGGCTTAAGTTCACGATATTTTCGTTTATTTTTTCTAAGTATTTGTGGTCAACCTTTCCAATTATAACATGTTTGGTAAGGGGGATGGGAGAGGAAAAGTTGGGTGGCTATTTGTGGCTGGTATCCCAATGCCTGCCGATGATGTTGGAGACGGAGGCCAGGTCATACAGGGCTACCAGACCGAGGCAAGGCAAGGCAAGGCTGCTGCAGTGGGGCAAGGTGCTCCACCACCTAAAGAGGGTTTAGAAGAGCACCAGGAATGAGCACCAGCTCAAGCATCGCTGGGCAGATCTGATGGCCAGGGAGCAGGATCTGCTCGATCATCTAGGTGTTGAGATCGGTGGCCCTGTTGGTGAGTCTCCCACTGGCAAACTATATACTGTTCACCGTTCTTGAATGACAGTAGCAGATGTGTTGTAGTGCTGCATGCAATGCTTGTTGACAGGTTGAATGCAACAAGAATGAAGTGTAACTGCGCCAGTCTAGACATGGAGTTCACATGTCCTACCATTATACCAATGCAGGTCAGATGTCTGGTAAGTCATGCACAACCATCACTAAGTCACACCTTTCAGGAGCCAGGGTGACACCTGTGCCCCAGCATAATCAATCAGGGATTTGTAAAGCACGGTTACTCACCTGTGAGGGTGTCAAGGTGCTGTAGTGTCATGTATGATATGCCAAGACACCGTCAGCCTACCATATTTACCTGGATTGTGTCAACAAAGTAGGGCAATGCATGTATAGCGCTTTGTCATCATTTCTTGACTTTGTCATCATTCCATGCACATGATCTCTGTCACTGCAATTATGTCACAAGCGGGGATTACCTGCCTAGGGGGCAATGCAAATGGAAAATATAATGCCATCAGACAACTTTGCCACATCAGTAATGGATTACTCAACGCATGATCATCGCACATTTATAATTGAGCCGCATGTCCATCACAAAGTGCCTCTGGGTGCCTTGCAGGACAAGCTTGGGTATCTGTGTCAATTGCCTTGCAAAGCACCAGGATAGTGTCATGTATTTGTTACACAACTCCCCCTTATACCATGGTGTTCCATCTTCTATAGATTGCCACTTAGGGTTGTTGCAGGGTGTAGCACTACATGAGTCTCTAGCCCAGTGTAAGTGTGCAGATGTGAGGCTCTCACTCACCTGAGTGTCTGTGTCATTGTGTGTTTGTAGTGGTGTGTTTGTTGCACTGTTTTATACTTGGATAACTGGCTCACTCCTCTAAAATAGTACACACTGAAAATTGTTGTCCACTAGTAGTGACAGTGACATGACACTAAGCATGATTTTCCATTCATATCTTACAGGTGGACCTGCCCCGTACACAATCGGTGAAGTGGTACGATTTCAGGACCCAGATGTATCCAATAAGTGTGATAATGTGTGTTTTGTGAAGTAATACAGTGTTTGGTGTGAGTGAGTCATGTGTGTTGCACCCAATGCTAGATGTGATAAGCTGTCAAATGATCAAATTTCAAAGTAGGTTAGATGGTGACATTGTGTCCCATTGAAAGGTTCCCTATGTATCACCAGAGGGTCATATCTTGTGAGGCTCCGTATTTTGCACTCCATGTACGTAACACTTATGTGGAATGTAATTAGCATGCATTCCGGTCAAGGCCAAACATGTGCTGGCATGGAAATGTGTGTGTAAGGAATAGTATTGGCAGATCAGGTATTGATGGGTGTCTATACCTGGACACATGAATGTAGATGTAATAGACCTATGGATACCAGCTTCCTAGTTGTCAGCCCTCCTAACATGGTACACTCCCCGACTCCATGTATGAGTGGGCATGCCTTGGTGGATGACCAGGACAGTTGAGATGATGAATTGCATGGCCATCCCCCCTTCAGCACAGGGGGAGAGGAATACCAAATGTGTAGGTAGATGTGACACTCACAGTGTAGGTGACAGTCATATTGATCAGGCTTGCATGTATACCTATCAGCACTGACCCCTTATGGTTACAAACAGCATCCCATCCTCCCAATAACATGTTCAAGTTACTGGTGATGTTTGGTTGAAAATTGACACAGATGATGAGGAAGTCTGGGCCTGATCTATGTGAAGTTCATGCTGCCTTTGCATCATCACATAGTGTGCAAAAGCAATGCACACCTTATTTGGTTTGGTTCATAATCTTGTGCTAGCTTTGGTGTCAAAGAAATGATGCTAAGGCAGCTTTGTCGTTGCATTTATCAGGGCTATTGTCTTTTCTGGAATGTGAGTTGGAGTGCATGCATAATTAGATGTAGATTGTAAGACAATAATCTGTGTATACTCCACACAATGCTGAAACTGGTGGTTGCCTGTCTCAATTTAACAGCTACCAACATGAGCAATGAGGAACTGCATGCATTCCAAAAGAGGGCAGTCCCCTACCGACATATCCTGGCAGTGGGATCTGGGTTCCGGAGAATGGCTCGATGCTATCGTGCTGAGAGATCAATGGGGAATGGCGGGCATTCACACAAGAGGGCCCCACACTGGCAGTGGCCACACAGAGGAGACCCAGTTCCACAGCAGTGCAGGGAGGCATAGCTGCCACCACGATAACAGCCACAACAGCAATAGCTCCGACCTCGGTACATCAGCCCACACCACCTGCTGCCATGGACCCGAAAATGCTGCAGGATCTGCAGAGGGACGTCACACTGGTATTGCAAAGGTTGGACAGTTTGGAGAAGGAGGTGGCAGCCAATATTAAGAGACTTGAATACATAGAGAAAATCCTGAAGAAGGCAAAGCTATGATTGTCTTTGGAACTCTCACCTCCCAGTTCTGTCCCCTCCCTCCATTTGTATTCATGATTTATAGTGGGTTTTAGGGGGTTAGTGTTAGGTTAGAGTAAGTATGTAGTTTAGATAGGATAAGTGGGTTTGGGGGGTGGGTTTTCTACTTTTTACTTGTTAATTTGTGGGTGGGTTTTTGGTTGGTCATGTTGGGGTACATATGTGTTTAAAAATACACAAAAAATATATATTTGTTTAGATATGGTTAATATGTGTGTAGTTTAGTAGATGTTGTCCTGCATGTGTCTCGAAACAAAAGGGGGGGTGGGGACAATGTTTAGAGTGAGTTGTTAAATGTGTTAGGTAAGTTTAGCATAGGGAGTTAGGTTTAGTTGTTGGTTAAGTATATTTAGAATAGGTTAGTTTAGGTTAGGATAGGTTTTCTTTTTTTTTTTTTTTAGTTTAGTTTCATTGTAAATAAACATTTTTGGGTACTCCTTTACTTTTTGTGTCATATGCTTGTGCCTCAGGGTCTTCCCATGTGTGCTCAGTGAAAATTGTCTGTTGGCCTAGAGATTCCGTCCTGGCTCTAAATCCCTCTCTTGACATGTTCATCACCTGTTTACAACTGAGATGTCACATTGACGCAGTTGTGCGTCAAAAATTTTACCGCCGGCTAATGTCATTCCAACGCGCCATGCGGGCGCCTTATTAATGGAATGACGTTAGCCGGTGCTGCGGACTGGTGTGCGTAAAAAAAAATGACTCACACCAGGCAGCGCCGGCGTATGGGAAAATGGGGGTTGTGCATCAAAAAACGGTGCAAGTCAGGTCTGAGGCAAAATTCAGGCCTCAAACCGGATTTGCGCCATTTTTTTTTACGCCCAGCCTCCATTGACATAACTCCTGTCTTAGCAAAGACAGGAGTCATGCCCCCTTGCCCAATGGCCATGCCCAGGGGACTTATGTCCCCTGGGCATGGTCATTGGGCATAGTGGCATGTAGGGGGGCCCAAATCAGGCCCCCCCATGCCACAAAAAAAATTGGAAAAAAATACTTACCCAAACTTACCTTTACTTCCCTGGGATGGGTCCCTCCATCCTTGGGTGTCCTCCTGGGGTGGGCAAGGGTGGCAGGGGGTATCCCTGGGGGCAGGGGAGGGAACCTCTGGGCTCCTTCTGAGCCCACAGGTCCCTTAACGCCTGCCCTGACCCAAGCGTTAAAAAAAGTCACCCATCAGGCTGTGCACCGTTTTTTAAGGCCCACCCCCTCCTGTGCGTCAAAATGACGCCAGAGTATAAATAAGGGGCACAGGCCTTAAAGTAATTTTTTGGAAGGGAATGCCCACCTTGCATATAATTAACGCAAGGCTGGTTCCCCCTTCCAAAAAATGACGCACATGGTAGAATTTTGATGCCTGCGGGGTCGGACGTCAAAGTATAAATATGGGGCAGGGTTTGCGCCGATTGTGCGTCAATAATTTTGACGCTCATTCGGAGCAAACAGAGTATAAATATGCCCCAAGGTGTTTGCTTTGTATTGGACAGATAGGTGTGGTAATTCAGCTGTCAATGTTAGGGTCCTGTGTAGGAATGTTGGGCACTGTGGCACATCTGACAGCAGCCTAAATTTAAATTCTATCATGGAAGACCGACCAGTGTCAATTACAGATGAGGTTAAGTAACTTTTTTTCACACTAATGTGTTCTACTGGGACTCCCAACCGACAAATTTTTCCTGCGAACTGTTTCACAGCCATTCCTGCCATATGTAATGGGTAAAGCATACATGTGTTCTAAAGTTTTGACATACTCAGTGAATTGCTTGTAGGGGATGAGACCAGCATTGTCATTTATCATGCAGGTACCTTGTGTGTAGATATGTGCAACCATATTCCTGCACTCTTGTACTGACACTCTTTGACTAAAGACATGGTTCTACACATCACATGATTCCTAAGTGTAATAGATGTGTCACAATATACAAAGACATGCTGTTGTGTAGGAGGTGTTTATTTACAAGTGTTGTAGTGCAATATTTACAATGTCTAGGTCTGTGACCCCATTAGTGAAATCTATAAAATTGTGACACAACACAAGTCCAGGGTTGAGGGACATGCCATGGGACATGCTTGGGTGAAGTGTTCTTAAGTGCGGAGGACCATGACTTGCCAATTTGTAGGTGAGCAACAATGACAGTCTATAGCAGACAGGTCAACAGTGTTTCTTTGAAGAGTGCACATATCCACCTGTGCTAACACTGGCATGATTTCAAGCACAGGCAAAGAAAAACACTGGCCATGTGGCATGGGCTGGTGCTACAGGGAACTCTTACAGGTGAAAATGATCTGTTCCACATCTTCATCCTCTGATGTGTGTGGTGTCTCCTCTGCCCTTGATGGTAGTGGTGGGGCCGTAGAGGGGGCCACACACACTTCAGTGTTTGGAGATGTGTACTCCCAATTCCTGGCAGCTGTCATCTGTGGAACAACATATGGCATCCCTGCAGCATGGAGGAACTGATGATTTTTGAGGATAGCAGCAACATCCCTGTGGTAGACAGCCATGTCTGCCCTGAGGGAGGCCACTTCCTGGTGCATGGAGTCCAGCTTGTTCTCAATCACGCTGGTGACAGTTTGGGAGGGCAGTTGTTGTGGCCTTTCCCTCATGGCAGCAGCTATGTCCCTCAGACACTGCTGGACTCCATGCATTGAGGGAGTGTGTGCCTCATTTGGCTGCATTCTGTTCATTGGCCGTAACGAGGCACGTGCGCATACCTTCTAGGCTGGCTGCTATTGTCTGCATCCCCACCCGCACCTCCTTTACCAGCTCCTGCTGGACTCCTACCACTGTCCTTTCAAAGCTGCTCCCTGGGTCCTTGGAGTCCTCAGCTGTGTCGGTGCTGGCAGGTCGGACTATTGGGGTGTTGAGTTGGACATCTGGGATGGCTGCTACATTATTACTCCTCCTTGTGACTGGAGGTGGTATCTGGAGGGATACAGGGACTTATTGGAGGGTCTCCTGGCTGATAGTTGTCAGCTGGTCATCCAGGTCATCGGGGTACCCCAGGACAGGCAGATCAGCAGGAGAGCCATCATCCTCTGCAATGAGATTGTGTAAAATCAATCTTTCTGTCTTATGGCAGTTGATATATCACATCACTGACTTGCTATTGGAGATCATTGTTATCTTAGTTCCCAAACATTGTTCCTATACATCATGGTTGCAGTCTATCAGCCCCTTGCCCCACCTGAGTGTCACATGAAGGAAGCTAAGGTGGGGTAGTTGGCTGTGTCATATCTACTAGGTGTGATGTATATCCTTTCTGTGGCTTGACACCAGCTTATCATTGTCAACCCTCCCTATGCATCCATTTGCATGATGAGGCCTCGCAAAGGGTGTTGCAGTGCTCAAGCCACAGCACCACTCATGTCAATATGCCGCTGTCCCAATCTTACATGTTTCACTTACACCCATGTGGTACTGTATCCTTGCACCGCCCAAGCGTTGGCATTTCCAGGACACTATGCTCCTGCTGTAGCAAAGTACCCTCTTTTTGGCATGTTACCCCCAATTGCTGCCTGATGTCAGTGTGTTTGACTGTGTCACTAGGATTCTGATAACCAGGACTCCAGTCTAAATTTTGTCACTGCATACTGGCAACCCAGTATTTCATCCCAAATTGGCATACTGGTCACCCCATAGGTGGGCTGCAGCATTTCTTTTGCCCCCAATAGGGAACCCATGCTAAGGCTTCTACAGGACTGCCATGGTAGCCTGTGTGAAATGGTGTATGCACCCTTTCACAGCCATTTACAATGCACCAGGTCACTTAGAAGTCAACCATATACCAGGCCTTCCAACCCTGAGGTCTAGGTGCAGAGTACCTTTGTGTGTGAGGGCACCCTACGTTGTCCAGGACCAGTTTCCAGGACTTTGTGAGTGCAGGATGCCATTTTACACATGAATTGGACATAGGTCACTACCTATGTACAGCTTCACAATGGTAACTCAGAATATGGCCATGCTTGGTATCAAACATGTTGGAATCATACCCCAAGGCTTTTGCAAGCATTGTTTGTTTGATTCCATGCACTATGAGGGTTCCTTAGAGGACCCCCAGTACAGCTCCAGTAGAGCCATTACAGCCTTTTGAGAATTTCCCAGGCAGCACCGGCTGCTGCCACATCACAGTTAGGTTTCTGCCGTCCCATTGCTTGAGCAGCTCAAGCCTATGAAGGCAGAACAAAGCATTTCCTTTGGGAGAGGGGTGTTACAACCTCTCCCTTTGGAAATAGGTGATACAGGCATGAGAGAGGGTAGCCTCCCAAAGCCTCTGGAAATGCTTTGAAGGGCACAGATGGTGCCCTCCTTGCATTATCCAGTTTACACCAGTTCAGGGACCCCCAGTCCCTGCTCTGGAGTAAAACTGGATAAAGGAAAGGGGAGTGACCACTCCCCTGTCCATCAACAACTCAGGGGTGGTGCTAGAGCTTCTCCAGAGTGTCCCTGGTTTTTTCCATCTTGGATTCCAAATTGGCAGGGCACTCTGGGAGCATTTGAGTGGCCAATGACAGCAGGTGACATCAGAGCCCTCCTCTTCTAGGTGATTACCTGTGTAGCTGACCAATCCCCCTTTCAGGGCTATTTAGGGTCTCTCCTCTGGGTGATTCCTCAGATTCGAATTGCACGACTCCAGTAGGAATCCTCTGCGACAATTATTCACCTTCTACCGAAGAAACTGCATCTGGGCCCTCCTGGAACTCTATGAACTGCAACAAAGAAGGAAAGATGACTTCTACAACATTGTATATTCAGCTCCTGCCAGCAACTGCCACTGTTTCCAGGTCTTGCATCATCCGAGGGCTGCCTGTGTTCAGCCTGCACCAGAAGATCGAAAGAATCTCCCTTGAAGTGAAAGAGTCACTTCCCTGCCTCAGCAGGCACCTCTCTGCAGCGATGACCGGTGGCTTAGGTCCCCTCTCCTGAAGACGTGCATGGGTCCAGCAACATGGGTGGTGGACTGAAGTAGTCCTGATGGCCCAGAAGTCCAGCTGTTCAACTTTGGTGGAGGTAAGAACTTGCCTTCCCACGCAAGACAGTACTCCCATGCACCACGTGTTTTGCAGTTGCCAAGGCTTGTTGGCATCCTTCCATTATGTTCTTTGTGCACAGTGCAGCTCTGGCCCCCAGCACTCTTTCCTGCAATACAGAGACTCCTGCGTGGTTCTCTGGAGGCGTGGGATCCCTTTGTGTGGTGCTGCATGGGTCTCCTTTTGCACCTTTTTGTCCCTGTGCGGTGGGACTTCTTTGTGCGCTGCCTGGTCTTCTGAGGGCTCTCTGAGTTGCTGAGAGCCCCCTCTGCCTCCCTTTCCTTGGTAGAGTCCACCAGGTCCCTTCTGCTCCTGGGTAGCACCATTTTCTGCTAACTGCCTGCTTTGTATATGCAAAATCTTGTTAGCAGAATCCAGCAACGCAAACCAGACTGCAATCATCCAACAAGCATGGGACATCATCTGCACCAACCAGGGACCTGCATTCGTCTTCTTGGGTGCAGTACTGACTGTTGTTCTTCACCGGTGGTTCTTCTTTTGCACCTTCATCCGGGTTAGCAGGGGCTCCTGTTCTCCCTGGACTCTTCAGTGCTTTGTGGACTTGGTCCCCTTCTTCCACAGGTCTTCAGGTCCAGGAATCCATCGTTAGTGTCTTGCAGTCTCTTCTGGTTCTTGCAAAATCTTCTATCACATGTTCTTGTGTGTTCTGGGAAAGTTACTGTGATTTACTCCTGCTTTCCTGGCCTTTGGGGTGGGTTCTATTACTTTCCTTTGGTGTTTTCTAACACTCCCAGCGCCCCGCTACACACTACACTTGCCTAGGTGGGAAACCGAATTTCGCATTCCACTGTCTTAGAATATGGTTTGTGTTCCCCCTAAACCCATTTCTAACTATTGTGATTTTCACTATTTGCACTGTTTTCTAACTGTTTTTACAGCTATTTCTGCAATCTAGTGTATATACTGTGTATATTACTTACCACCTAAGGGAATGTAGGCCCTCGTTATGACATTGGCGGTAAATCCCACTTACCGCCATGCTGACTGCCGCCAACATACTGCCGCCGCCGCGGATATCTGTTCAACATATTATGACACACACACACCAATCCATCACTATTCAGCCACAGCCACAGCCACAACCCCGCCACACCAAAGGTTAGTGATAAACTGGCGGTATCAAAACCCACACCGTTATGCCAACAGAATAACGCCCATCACATTATGACCCACGAATCACCAGGGTGGACATTCAATGGCGGTAATTCATTGGCGGTACACACCTCCACACCCAAAATACACACACTCAAACAAAACTACACCACATTGGACAATTCAAACTACACACAGCTGACACCCATAGCCATACCACACCCACTCTCCCAAAACACTATAAAACACACACCCACATTAGCCACAAACCTTTACCATTACAAACTAATGACACAAGACAGGCACCACGACCACAGACAAGACCAGAGACACATACCACCATCACCTATACACCACCCATGCACTTCACAACACACACCCCAACACATCACCCTACACACCCTCACCCATACTACTCACACAACACCCATGGCACCACAACTTCACCCCAGATTCCCTGAGGAGGAGCTGAGGGTCATGGTGGAAGAAATCATCCTGGTAGAGCCACAGCTATTTGGAGCTCAGGTGCAACAAATATCCATTGCTAGGAAGATGGAGCTATAGCAGAGGATCGTGGACAGGGTCAACGCCGTGGGACTGTACCCCAGAACAAGGGATGACATCTGGAAGAGGTGGAACTATCTACGGGGAAAGGTATGTTCCATTGCAGCAAGATACCAACTCGCTGTACAAAGGACTGGCAGTGGGCCCCAACCTGCTCTCCCACATGGGAGGAGCAAGTCTTGGCAATAATGCATCCTGAGGGCCTGGCAGGAGTAGCAGGAGGACTGGACTCTGGTAAGTCAACTTTCTATTTCTATCACCCCCCTACCTACATGCCATCACATACCCCCACCCTCACTCCCATCACTCTACCACTACCCTACACCCCAACATCACATCTCACTCATCCCTATGCCAAGCCCTGCATGTACCACCAGTGCATGGACACCACTCACAGCCCTGCATGGACACCTATCACTAAAGCATGCACACTGGAGAGAATCAGCTAGCCCACCCCATACCAACTCACACAAGTGAAAGATGCCAGGTCAAAAACAACCATAGAGGGCAACCTATCCGTGCACAATATGTCACACACAGAAACAATAACACTGCATTTACATCCTCAAAGGTATCTCAGCTAATGTCACCAGAGAAGAGGTACCAGCAGCATCCAGTCTCCCCACTGAAGAGGCCCACGGTGATAACAGTGACTTCTGGTCGTCTGGATCTGGATTTGCAACCTGGCCCCTCAGGGACCTCCGGACAGTCAGTTATCCAACCACAATCACACACCACCACAGAGCCTCCCCCCTCAGGAAACACCACCACAGCACCCACCCAGCGTGCCCATACCTCTGTCCCCAGGACACATCCATCATCAGTGTGTCCACCACTACAGTGACCCCAGAGCACACCACAAACCCAAGACAATGAGGGACCTGGGGTCAGTGGCAGAGGGCACACGGTTCAGGGGACAGAGGCACAGGACAACAGGGAAGCTGGGAAGACTGCTGTGCACCAGGGGGAGGACAGGCCCAGGGAACCGACTCTCCAGGAGGCACTCCCTGAGATCCTGGGAGCTTCCGACATTCCCGGGATACGCTGGGCCAGATCCTGGACAACGTGCAGGAGAACAGACGGCTGCAGGAGGGACAGTACCAGGGGATCAGGTAACTTGAAGGCCATTAACACCACCCTGGTCCCCATTGCAGGGGTGCTGGCAGCCATGGCCAACATTATGAGAGAGGCGGTGTCACACCAGCGGACTCCTGCCACTAGCCTGACTACTGAGCAGCCCTCCACCTCCGCTACCGCTAGTGGACAGGAGGCCCCACCACAGGACCAACAGTCCACCAACACCCCTCCCCCTGCAGAAGGAGAACCACCCCGCAAACATTCCCTGCGATCCAGGCAGAAGCCAGAGACTATTGCCAGGACCCCGCCAGGAAATTAGACTCTCCTGAATGTCACCCTTGTGTCCCATTCTGTCACCCTGTCCACCTTGAACTGCCATTGCTCCCCTTCTTATGTCCCCATGGACAATGCACCTGTGCTACAGACTGGAACTATACCCTGGACTTTCCTCATCATCACCCCATCCCATTGAACCTCCCCCTTTTCTTCTTAGCACTGCAATAAACACAATTTGAAAAAATACAACTATGGAGTATGTCAAATGATTGAAGTATTTCCTCGTTTAACAAGGTTTAAACATTGCAATTCAACTGTACAGTAATGTCAACATAGGATAGACCTGTAGTTGGCTGCAGTGACAACACCAGGAGTGATAGTGTGGCACCAACATCTGCAAAAAGAGTTGCCAAAGGGTACAGTGAGTGGGCATAGAAGTGGGACAGCACAGCCTGCCAGTGACAATGTGAATCAAAAAACTGACAATGAAATGTGAAGTAACACTGCTGTACCTGTGTGTCATTGGAAGTATTGTCTACTCACTGAAGATCTGTTGTCCTCATCCTCATCCCCTGCTTGCTCATCTTCACTGTCCACAGGGTCCACTGCTGCCACAAGGCCATCTCCAGCCTCCTCCTCCTGCAGAAACAGAAAAGGCACATGGCGTCTCAGGGGAAGGTTATGCAACATGCAGTATGCCCCTATTATCTGGCAGACCTTCTTGGGCGAGTAGCACAGGGATCCACCAGTCAGATGGAGGCACCGGAACCTGGCATCAGGAGGCCAAATGTCCGTTCAATAATCATTCTTGTTCGCCCACGTGCCTCATTGTAACATTCCTCAGCCCTTGTCCTGAGGTTCCTCACAGGGGTCAGTAGCCATCGTAGGCTGGGGTAGCCTGAGTCACCTGCAAATATCGAGGGACAACTGTTAGCCACACACTATCCCTTCTGGCCCGCACCATACCCATATACCAACATCTACTGGGTGGGAACTAGGGCTCACCTATTAACCACACACGGTGCCTCTGTAGTTGGGCCATCACATTTGGGATGCTGCTATCCCTCAGCATAAAGGCATCATGCACAGACCCAGGATACTTCGCATTGACGTGGGAGATGTACTGGTCCGCCAAACACACCATCTGCATATTCATCGAGTAAACATTTTTTCGATTTCTGAATAACTGTTCATTTTGCCGGGGACGACGACAAATGCAATATGTGTTCCATTAATCGCCCCAATTATGTTGGGGATATGTCCCATTGCATAGAAGTCAGCCTTCACCATGGGCAAATCCTCCACCTGGGAAAAAACAATGTAGCTGTGCATGTGTTTAAACAGGGCACTCATCACTCTTGTCAGCACTATTGAGAGCATTGACTGTGACATTCCTGCTGCCAAGCCCACTGTCACTTGGAAAGAACCAGTTGCCAAGAAATGGAGCACAGATAGCACTTGCACAAGTGGGGGATTCAAGTGGGGTGACAGATAGCAGCTATCAGGTCAGGCTCCAATTGGGCACACAGCTCTGTGATTGTGGCCCTGCCAAGTCTGTAGGTGAGTATAATGTGCCTGTCCTCCATTGTTGCTAAGTCCACCAGGGGTCTGTACACGGGGGGATGTCTACATCTCCTATTCATCTGCAGCGGTTGCAATCTATGGGGCAAAAAGGTGAGGAGCAGGTCACAAAATTTACATAGTAGCCAATAAAGTTCAATGCATGATTTGTATTGTAAATGTATTAATGGCATATGTCCTGTATGTACAATTGTGATCTGTGACACAGTTATGTTCCATACACTGCCCCCCCCTGAAATGGTGTCCGCTTGTCCTGTATGGAGGGACAGGTGGAAGTGAGGTAATTACACTGACGTTGTGTGCTGTTGCGGGAGACAGTTGGGAACCGCCATGCAACTCCTCATTGGTTAGAAATAGGCCCTATGGGTTACAGTGGCCAATGGTGATGTACGCCGGCGGTGACGGTGACGCTGCTGTATGGGCCTCCAGACCAACAGGTGAGTACACTGTAAGCACGATGCATGGGGCACGAATGCTTGGAGTGGTGTGTGTGAAGGCCTAGTGTGGGGGGGGGCGTTGGTGGATGGGCCCTGGGCAGCGTGCAGCAAATATGCTGGGCGATGTCTGTGTAAAAGGGGGTGGGAGGGGCTATGGCGGGCCATGTGTGAAACAGGGAGGATGGTCTAACTAATACCTTTCCCTGTCTGTATTTTCTCTGCAGGTCAGTGCCCATCAAAAGAAGGGTATATAGCGTGCCATCGCCAAGGTGTGCGGACCCTGGGGGTCTACAGCAGGTGAAGCACCCAGTGTCGCAAATGATGGGAGGTCCTGGGCATGGAAGATGGAAGATGGCAGAGGCCCAGCTGGGGATGGCCTCCCATCGAGGAAGGGGTGCTGGTCGAACCCTGAAACCCCTGAGGGCCCGCATAATGGCTGTGGCCTATCCGGAGCTTGATGGGCACTTGAGGGCATCACAGCAGCCACAAGAGGGTGAGTACAGTGCCAATCATTACCACTTACGCATGGTAGGGTGGTATCTGGGTGGGGGATGTGTCTGTGGGTGCCCCTAGGCCATGCCTAACATCACAGAGTAGGTCCCATGTTGGCCAGGGTTCAGATGGGTAAATCCTCCAACCTAGCTAGAAGGCATCCACTACTGGGCAGGGCTGTGTGGGACCCAGGTATTCTGCAGTTGGCAGTATGTGTCCCTCCCAATGCCCTGGTGACAAGCATTGTTTCTAGTAGTGCATTGCATAGTGCGTAGGGCTGTTCCCTGTGTGAGGGTGGTATGTACCCCAACAGTGTTGTTCGTGCAGCCATTGACCAAGTGTATCCTTTGTCTCTTCCCCGCCTTTTTGTTTTGTCACCCTGTCCTTATGTGCATTAGCATCATCTGGCGGAGGAGCAGAGGCATCAGCGACGGAGAGAGCTGCATACCACAGGACCCAGGAGGCAGAGTCCACCGACGCTGAGGGCACCAGCGGGATGGAGGGCGAGGTGAGCACCACAGCGGAGACTGGTGGGACAGTTCAGACACAGATACCTCCTCCGATGGAAGCTCCCTGGTGGTGGCGGACACCTCTGTGACCACCCCAGCTACAGCCGCCACCCCCGCACCAGCACCGCCCTCCCAGCCGCCCCTCATTGAGTTGCCCGTGCCCGCTCACCCAGGAGGGTGGCATCTCCTTCGCCCCAGGCACCTGAGGCCCTGCCCCAGTTAGCCCTGCTGCCCTGAGTGAGGAGGCTTTTGACCTCCTGAGATCCATCTCTGTTGGGCAGTCAACAATTATGAATGCCACCCAGGGGCTGGCAGCCCAAATTCAACAGACCAATGCATTTATGTAGGGCATTCACACTGACTTGGCAGCCCAACAGAGATCAATCCAGGCTCTGGCCTCCTCTCTGAAGGCAGCCATTGTCCCTGTTTCCATCCTCCCCCCTCCAACATCCTCTGTCCAATCGGATGCCCCTCAACCCCAAACTATCCCAAGCACACAGACAGACAAGCATGCACACAGGACAACACACAAGCACTAGCAGCCAGAAAGGACAAGAGGACTGGTGCTGGGACTGAGTCGGAGCCCCCGACACCAACCATGGTGGTGCAGCTGTCTGAGGCTGCAGGGGATAGGCTGGAGCCCCCCCACACCACCTTCAGCAGCACCACCAGCAGTGGGCAGCCATCCAAGGCTGCAGGGGATGGCTGGAGCCTGCCCCCACCACCATCAGCAGCGGTAGCACCGCCACCACCAGCATTAGGCAGCTGTCCCCAACCACCATCAGCAGCAGCAGCACCGCCACCACCAGCAGTGGGCAGCCGTCCGAGGCTGCATGGGATGGGCTGGAGCCTCCCCCCAGGACCATCAGAAGCAGCAGCACAGCCACCACCAGCAGTGGGCAGCAGTCTGAGGCTGCAGGGGATGGGCTGGCGCCTCCCCCAACCATCTGCATCAGTAGCACCACCACTGAGCAGCCGCCACCGCCGGCAGACAGTCTATAGTCCTGCCTCCATGGGCTGTAGTGCAGCCTTCTCCATGCAAATACAGTGGGTATGACACCCACCTGAGAGACTGTGACCTTGCACTCCTCAGGATCAAGAGCACAGGGCTCGATGCCCCCTCCAGAACCAGTGGGTAAGCCACCCACCAACCCCAGCCTCCCCAGGATCAAGAGCACAGGGCACAATGCCCCCTTCAGAGCCAGTATGTATGGCACCAACTCACCCCATCCTCAGCAGGATCAAAAGCACAGGGCACAATGCCCCCTCTAGAGCATGTTGGCAAGTCACCCACTTGAGAGACTGTGGCATTGCTCTCCTCAGGACCAGGCACAGGGCATGTTGTCCCCTCAAGAGCCAGTGGGCAAGTCACCCACTTGAGAGACTGTGGCCTTGCACTCCCCAGGACAAACAGCACAAGGCATGTTGCCTCCTCCAGAGCATGTGGGCAAGTCAATGTAGGAAAGTATCATCTTGCCTGGCATGTTACCTCCATTTTTACTTATGTGTCAATTTGTTTTTGCCTGTCTCACTGGGATCCTGCTAGCCAGGACCCCAGTGCTCATAGTTTGTGGCCTGAATGTGTTCCCTGTGTGGTGCCTAATTGTGACACTGAGGCTCTGCTAACCAGAACCTCAGTGCTTATGTTCTCTCTGCTTTGTAAATTGTCACTGCAGGCTAGTGACCATTTTTACCAATTCCGGTTGGCTCACTGGAACACCCTTATAATTCCCTAGTATATGATATCTAGGTACCCAGGGTATTGGGGTTCCAGGAGATCCCTATGGGCTGCAACATTTCTTTTGCCACCCCTAGGGAGCTCAGACAATTCTAACACAGGACTGCCACTGCAGCCTGAATGAAATAATGTCCACGTTATTTCACAGCCATTTTACACTGCACTTATAAGTCACCTATATGTCTAACCCTCACTTAGTGAAGGTTAGGTGCAAAGTTACTAAGTGTGAGGGCACCCTGGAACTATCCAAGGTACCCCCAAATAGTTCAGGGCAATTTCCCTGGACTTTGTGAGTGCGGGGACACCATTACACATGTGTACTACATATAGGTCAATACCTATAAGTAGCTTCACAATGGTAACTTCGAATATGGCCATGTAACATGTCTAAGATCATGGAAATGTACCCCAATGCCAAATCTGGAATTGGGGTGCCAATCCTATGCATCCCCGGGGCTCCAGCATGGCCCCCTAGAACTGCCAAACTAGCTCTCTGGGGTTTGCACTGCAGCTACCGCTGCTGCCAACCCACAGACAGGCTTCTGCCCTCCTGTAGGCTGGGCAGCCCAGTCCCAGGAAGGCAGAACAAAGGATTTTCTCTGAGAGAGGGTGTTACACCCTCTCCCTTTGGAAATAGGTGTTAAGGGCTGGGGAGGAGTAGCCTCCCCCAGCCTCTGGAAATGCTTTGAAGGGCACAGATGGTGCCCTCCTTGCATAAGCCAGTCTACACCAGTTCAGGGATCCCCCAGTACCTGCTCTGGTGTGAAACTGGACAAACGAAAGGGGAGTGACCACTCCCCTGCCCTTCACCACCCCAGGGGTGGCGCCCAGAGCTCCTCCAGTGTGTCCCAGACCTCTGTCATCTTGAATGCAGAGGTGTGAGGGCACAATGGAGGCCTCTTAGTTGCCAGTGCCAGCAGGTGACATCAGAGACCCCTCCTGATAGGTGCTTACATGAATAGGTGGCCAGTCCTCCTATGAGGGCTATTTAGGGTCTCTCCTGTGGGCTTCTCTTCAGATAACGAATGCAAGAGCTCACCAGAGTTCCTCTGCATCTCCCTCTTCGACTTCTGCCAAGGATCGACAGCTGACTGCTCCGGGAAACCTACAAAACTGCAACAAAGTAGCAAGAAGACTACCAGCAACATTGTACCACCTAATCCTGCCGGCTTTCTCAACTGTTTTCTGGTGGTGCATGCTCTGAGAGCTGTCTGCCTTCACCCTGCACTGGAAGCCAAGAAGAAATCTCCCGTGGGTCAACGGAATCTTACCCCTGCTAACGCAGGCACCAAACTTCTGCATCACCAGTATTCTGGGGCCCCACACATCTTGACAAGTGTGGTCCATGGAAAACAGGAGCTGGATCCAAGTGACCCAGACAGTCCAGTGGTCCATCTGTCCACATTTGGTGGAGGTAAGTCCTTGCCTCCCCACCCCAGACAGTAATCCTGTGTACTGCATGAACTGCAGCTGCTAGGGCTTTTGTGCACTTTTGAAAGGAATCCTTCATACACAGCACAGCCCAGGTCCCCAGCACTCTGTCCTGCATTGCTCAACTCACTGAGTTGACCACCGGCTTCGTGGGATCCTCCTTTGTAGTGTTGAGATGACCGCCGTGCCCAGTTCTCTTGAACCCCTGTTCAAATGCTTCTGCAGATGCTGCCTGCTTCTACATGGGCTCTATGTGCTGCTGAGCACCCCCTCTGTCTCCTCCTCCAAGGGGCAACCCCCCTGGTCCTTCCTGGGCCTGGGCAGCACCCATTTGTTTCAACCATGACCTTTGCAGCTTGCATAGCTTGTTTGTGGCCTTTTTGTGTGGAAACAACTCTGCATCATCAAGCACACTGTGGGACATCTTCTGTGCAAAGGAGAAGTTCCTGGCATCTTCTGGTGTTGCAGAATCTTCAGCTTCTTCCACCCAGAGGCAGCCATTTTGTACTTTCATCCTGGGTTTAGTGGGCTCCTTCCCCCACACCGGACACTTTCGTGACTCTTGGACTTGGTCCCTTTCCTTTACAGGTCCTCAGGTCCAGTCATCCGTCTTCAGAGCTTTGCAGTCAGTTGTGGTCTTTGCAGAATCTCCTATCACGACTTTAGTGTGTTTCTGGGGAAATAGGGTCACTTTACTCCTACTTTTCAGGGTCTTGGGTGGGGTATCTTGGACACCTTTAGTGTTTTCTTAAACTCTCAGTGACCCTCTACACACTACACTAGGCATGGGGGCCCTAAGTGGTTTGCATTCCACTTTCTTAGTATATGGTTTGTGTTGTCCCCTAGGCCTATTGCATCCTATTGTATTCTACAGTGTTTGTACTACTTTTCTAACTGTTTACTTACCTGATTTTGGTTTGTGTGTTTATTTTGTGTATTTTACTTACCTCCTAAGGTAGTATATCTTTATTTTTAGTAACTGTGAGTATTGTGATTCTTATGATATAGTGCTAAATGATGTAAGTGGTATAGTAGGAGCTATGCATGTCTCCTAGTTCAGCCTAAGCTGCTCTGATATTGCTACCTCTATCAGCCTAAGCTGCTAGAACACTACTAATCTACTAATAAGGGATAACTGGACCTGGCATTAGGTAACCACTATAAGCCAGGCAAGCCTCCTACAGTCACCCACTTGAGAGACTGTGGCCTTGCACTCCCCAGGATCAAGAGCACAGGGCATGTTGCCCTCTCCAGAACCAGTGGGCAAGACACACACTTGAGAGACTGGAGCCTTGCACTCCCCAGGACCAAGCACAGGGCATGTTGGCCCTCCAGGACCAGTGGTGTTGTACCATCTGCCGGCTGAGATGTCACCCGTTCCCTTTCCCTATGAGGTGCCTACCTATTTTTGAACTGATGCCCCTGCAGTGTTCTCTCTCTGTGTTTTTGCAGAAGTCAAGTGTGGCCTTGGACTTTGTAATGTGGCCTTGTGGCCCACGCAGATTGAGGACTGGGCAGTGTCCCTTGTTTGTACATATGTATATACTTTTAGATTGAATTTTCTTATTTCTACTATATTAATATTATTACACTCACTTTCATGTATTCCTGTGGCCCTTGCATTATTCCTGAGGGGTACAGGGTAAATATGTTATGTTGGTACATCTGCTTGTGTTGGGGGTGGGGGTGTTGAGTGTGTGTGTCACTCTCTTTTTCCTCCCCCCCTCCTCTATGTGCTAGGCGGCTGTACTCACTGTGGTCGTCTTCCCTGTCTTTGGTGCTCGTGGTGGAGCAGGATGTTGAAAAAATTGGAAAAATCTGTAGCTTGGGCTCCATGGTGGCGTGGTTCTTCCCGGAGTCTCCAATGGTGAGTCGTTTCCCTTCTATGCAGTGTTTCTGCTACGCTTTTGATGTAGTCGGTACCGCCCCGGAAAAGGTGGCGGATTGGCCTGTCCAATACAGATGGCAGAGCATTGACTGCCATCTGGCTGTTGGCGGCTACCCCGTGGTGTCTGTCGATTCCGCCCTGGCGGTCGGTGTGGTAAAGTGGCAGTCTGTGTGAGCTTTTTCCGCCATGGTCATAATTTGGCTGTATTTACTGCCAGCCTGTTGGTGGTATTACCGCTGCTTTATCACCGACCACCAGGGTTGTAATGAGGGCCATGGTCTCTAAGGTATTTTTGGCATTTGTGTCACCAAAATAAACTTCCTTTATTTTTGTAACACTGAGTATTTTCTTTCATGTGTGTGAGTACTGTGTGACAACAGTGGTATTGCATGTCTCCTAGTTAGGCCTTGGCTGCTCAGCCACACAACCCCTAGAGAGCCTGGCTTCTAGACACTGACTAAATTTCTCTAATGAGGGATAACTGGACCTGGTATTAGGTACGCAGTAAAAACCAGGCAAGCCTCCTACACTTCAATTCAATTTCATCTTCTTTCTGTGCAGGTGGGTGCCCCTTCCTACACACCTATTATCTCCCCCTTAATGCAGCCATCCGTGCACTATGATAAATGTGATGCAGCATGGTGGCAGTGCAGCTAATTTGACAAAGGGACAGGTGTAGACCCAGGGATGGCCAGCATGGGTATTAATATTTTTGCTGTGTACATCATTATGTATGTGATAGTGTCTGATGGTAAATGAGTTTATGGAGTTGAACTTAGGTCAGGGCCTCAAGCTAGTTTGATGGTGATTCTGCAGGTAGTCATAGTGGTCCCTCATTTCAAGTGTGGCAGTCCTATGACCACCTAACTTCCATTGTCTATATGATCACCCCCAACAGCGTAGGTGATAGTGGCAACTGTTGTTAATGGGGAATGCCCCATGGGCCAATGGCCTGACATTGGCAGGTTTCCAGCGTCTTACAGCCTGGCAATGCCACCTGTCTTGTGACACCAGACCAGTATTACGTTCAACGCTACACTCCAGGTCTGTTCCCGCATTTCCACAAGCCTTTGCATGGCAGTGAAACCCCATGCAAAGGTTGGTGGTGATCTGGTGTGGTGTGCCCCTGGATGTCCCTGCACAGCCCATGCACCTGGCATGGGCAGTGAAGGTGGTCCCATGCCCTGCCCTTTTACCCTTTCCACTGCCTGATTTGCAGGGTAAGTGCAGTGTGTCCTGTCACACCCAATGTACTGCAAGATGGGCACTGACTTTATTTGATCCATCAACAATGTTGTGCTAAGTGCCCCACAGACGTACCATGAGCAGACAGATTTCCACCTGCCATCCCAATGTGTTACTGATCATGCCAACCGCAAAGGGTACACTGTACTAGCAGTCTTACCAACACTAAACTAAACCTTGCACCATACCCCACTCGTCAATTTGGAATTATACACCATTATGTTCACAGTCATACTCCATGTGTTGTATGTGTGTGTTTATTTCCCCATTCCTATGTGCCTCACATGCTTGTGTCAGAGTAGTTGTGGGCTCAGAGTGTAACTGTTGTGACCTACAGTTTTCTACCTATGGTACTGTGATGGGTCGCTACGAGCCGACCCACACAGTTCCATTGCTTGTGCTGACCCTACCTCCTTTGACCTGGAGAGGAATGGTGACTCCACTGCTTTGATTGGTTGCTTACCGCAATCGCGGGATCGGCCACAGGTTAAAAGTGGCGTTTCACTTGTGCAAAGGTGTAACGGGAGCTGGAGCCGCAACAGCCTGGAACCAGTAGCAACGGAGGAGTGGAAGGAATCGGAGAAGCAGGAGGACGGGGAAACCGGTAACACGGAGGCCGCTGGCCAGACGAGTGCGCTTACAGGGCAGTCAGGAGCAGAGGATCCGCAGCGAGGAACGGAAGACTGCTGGCCCCGGGGAGCCTACTTATGAGCCGCCACGCTTCAGGAGAAGCTTGGCTCTCTCAGGTACGGAGACGCACACCGGGAAAAGGAGCGGGGAAGGGAGGAGGGAGGCAAGGAAAAAGGAACGGGGAAGGAAGGGAAGAAAAGGGAAAACGGGCACTTTGGGGACGGAAGTGGGAGCACAGCTTTGAAAGTATCTAAGACAGGAAACGAAATAGTAGAAACATCTCTTAACTCAGAGATAGAGGATAGACCAAAGAGGGACAGGAAATAAAGCACCAAAAGATAGAACATACGCACGAAAATGAAGAGAGGAAGGATGACAGAGGTAAAGACTAATTGAGATATTATCCAAGAGAGAGAGAGAGACGGGAAAATATATATAAAAGAAAAGAAGATCTACCGAGGTAACACAAGAGGGAGAAGGCAGGAAAACAGCATTTCAGGAGAATCAGAAGAAAGGAAAAGAAGGGAAATAAAGGAGTCGAGAAGGCAACCGGGACAGGGGTAAGGAAGGAGAGGGAGAGAGAAGGGAAAAGAAGAGAGAGAAAGAAAAGCCCTTAAAACTCTTCCCCACTTACTGTACCTATTCTCTGTTTATTTTCCACGCTCCCCGCGAGGTACGGGAAGCAAGAAGAGAAGCAGACGAGCCAAGGAAAACAACTGAGTCAAGAATCCTACAGCTTACCTAATTACCACAACTTACTCTCTATCACTTATCATTTATACTGTTTCAAGAACAATAAAAGACAGTTCTCTGAAACCAAAACACTGAAGTTCGAGTCTTAAATCTGCCATCATCGTACAGGTACATATTTTCTGTAGTGGCAAATTTCTGTTCATCATCAAGATGTGTGGTTTCACACTACACCAGTTTAGTTAGTCTGGGTCGTGGCATGTTTCCAGCAATACAGGCACCTGCTCAGATTATTGTTTTCAGCACCCAGGGGTCATCCTCACTGCATGATGGAGTGGTGGCTGCCTTCTGTGGATGTGTTGTCAATGTGCAGGGTGGTGGTGCTACCGGCATACGCCTGGGTACTGTTGGGACAGTTGCAATGACTTGTGTGCTGTGAGGTGCAGCACACGTGTGTTTGGGCAATAAGGCAAGGCAGTTGCAAGGTGTTATTGTAAGGGACAGCATCATGATGTGACCCCAGATACGCAATGACGGACTACCTAGTCTCTGAAGTCTCAGTCATGTTGGTAGGGTTAATGTGACTATATGCCAGGGATGTTGTGATGACAAAACCAGAGGCACAGTCATTATACATGACATCCATCCCATAGCATATGTACATGTAGGTGTTTAGGCCTCGTGATTGACATATGTCCAGGCTGTGTATGTTTAAAGGTTCATGGCACTACCAAGGCGTAGGTACATGTGTAGCTTACGTCAGCATGGTGCAACTTGCTTAATGAGCAATGTGTCCCTCTGTGCTCCTTTGACATGCATTGTGTGATTCCTATGTGCCTCCCCCTTCTTGCACTTGACAATTTGATATTAAGTTCCCCCATGCAATTTACCCAGCATTTGTGGAGTTTCCTGGTAGTCTGTGATGCCCTGTCCTGTAATTCCAATGGCCAGTTCCTCCGGGATTACCGCTGCAACCATCTCCTCCATCTCGTCCAAGTCCTCTTGTGGTGCTGGACTGCAACCTCCAGTTTGCAGTGCTGCCTTCTTGTTCCTTGCCATTTTTTCCTTTGTCCTTTGCTTACAATCAGCGTTTCTTGCACTCTGTTACAGTTGTCCTCACCTCTACCACACTGTTAATCTTGTTTACTATCTGCTGACAAATTGCCTCTCTCCTGCCAATTGGAAGTTTTGAGGTGATGAAGAGTTGATTTTGTTGCTCCGTCACCTCTCTCACCAGTATTTCATGCTCCTCCACAATGAAACAACACTTTCTCTTTTTCTTCTCCCTCCCTGGGTCTTGTCTGTGTCCTCCCGGCTGGTTCCTGGTTGATTAGGGTCCCCCTGGCTCCATTTTGCCTCTCCTTTGCACTGTTTTCTCTGTTAGCGTCTGCATTTGGTGCTAATGCGGGTAAAAATGGTGCATTTCTGTTTTGCGACATGTTTACGGGTCGTAAAACGGGTTAGAGTAATTTTTCTAGCGTTAGCGTAATTTTGCCTTATGACAAGGTGCAATGGTTAACGTAATTTTTTTTTACTCTAACCTAAAAAATGGCGCTAGTCAGTGCTAAACTTTTTGACGCAGCGTCAAAAAGTATAAATCTGGGCCCAAGTTTTCAGTGACTAAAGTAGTACTGGCACCTGTGTCCCTGTAGGCCTGGGCCTCAACATCATTTTTCTGAATGTGGTGCTAAGATGGCAAGGCCAGTGCCACCAGGTGAGACAGAAACTGTCTTGGGGATTTCTACACCTACCCCAGTTTCTATTATGGACCCAAATGTAAACCCAACTACACCTTTGCTTTGACTATTGCCAGTAGTCCCACCGTTATTACTACTACTACTAGGGACACTAGAAGTGGAAGTGGATGTAGTAGTTGTAGTAGGTTCAGGGGCTTTACCCGGGCAGGACTTGTCCCCTGGCCTACGGCCTGTATTTCTGCACACATAGCACCAAGGCTTTTAAGTGTGTGCAGAAGAGGATGAAGAAGAAGTTTTATTCCCACCCCCAGAGGAATTATGTGGACCTGATGAGGAGTCTTTACTTTTGTGTTTGTCCCCACTCTTGTCCCAAGACTTATCACCTTCTTTCTTCTTGTCCTTGACATCCCCTGTATGAGCTTTTCTGGTCACTCTTGTTCTGACCCATTTGTCTGCCTTCTTTCCCAATTCTTGGGGAGAAGTCAGATCTGAGATTACCAAGTATTAGTACAATAAGTCAGACACACAGTTATTCAAAATATGCTCTTTTAACAGAAGATTAAACAAGCCCTCATAGGCAGTTACTTTGCTGCCATGTAACCAGTCTTCTAAAGCTTTGACAGAACAATCCACAAAGTCAAGTTAATCCTGTGAGGCCTCTTTTCTCATTTCCCTGAACTTGATTCTATATTGTTCAGTGGTGAGGCCAAAACCATCTAAGAGTATAGTACTAAGAACACTGTAGTTGTCTGAGTCTTCTTCTCTGGCAGTGAGAAGGCTATCCCTCCCATTATCAGAGAATGACAACCACAGAATAGCAGCCCACTGCTATTGAGGGACCCTCTGAACTTAACAGGCCCTTTCAAGTGCAGCAAACCATTTATAGATGTCTCTCCCCACCTTGTATGGGTGAACAATTGTGTGTAAGTTCCTGGAATCGATGGAGTCCTCCTCCCTGACTCTATAATCCCTAAAACTGCTGCTGCTGCCACCACAAGGAAATAACACCAACCCCTGCCTTTCCCTTTCCATTGCCAAGGCTTCCCTATCTAGGGCTAGCTGTTGCAGCCTCAGCTGGGCCTCCTCTAGTCTCAGTTTCCTGAGCTCCCTATTTGTGGCGTCATCTCCTGGAGTTGTGCAAATGGATCCCTCAGACACTGCGGTGATATGGGAATGGGCAGAGTTGGATCTTTCCCTAGCTTTTGTGACCGTAGTGACTCGACCTCTGGGTGTGAAGGGAGCCCTAACTGAGTGACTACCCCTCCCACTCCCAGCTATACTAGTGGGTCTGCTAGGAGGAAAATCTTTTGAAGAGCCCTCCCCTGAACCTAAAGGATGATTCTCTGATTCTTTGTGGTCAGAATCTCCCTCCACCTCCTCCTCCTGGTCACCAGTATGCTCTTGGTCATCTTGGAGAAGGAGGCTCAAAAGGAAACTCTTGTTTGGGTTCTTCCCCACATCTAATTTGCTCTCTGTACAAAGCCCCTTCAATTATGTGAAGGTCATGCCCTCATAGGGAGTACCCATTACCTCAGAGCTTAGGCCCAGCAGTAGACATGATGTGTGTGTTAGGGTGGTGTAGGGAGAACCTAATATCTAGTCTTTAAGAACGAAAGGTAAGAGCCTAAATAAATAAAGCATTCTGAATGGCCTAGGAGTATTTTTCCCTTGGGCCTCCCTGTTTCCCTTGGAGTGTACTAATGCAGGAGCGAGTGCTCCAATTGGCTAGCCACAACATGACAGAAAATGTTGTGACAGCCATTACAGGACTCGTGGACTTAGTCCGCAGTCCAGAGATTGTTTTTTCAAAAATATTTAAGGGGAAGGGTAGGGATTCCCTGTATCCCCTGTCCATGTGAAGGGGTCCCCACCGGTGCCAAAATAAAAGAAAACTGGTTTGTTTTGCTGTGATGTTGTGAGACTCTTCCTGGATGTGTGCAGAATCACAGCAATAACAAAAAATGTTAGTCAGCATTGTTTTTTCAAAGAATTATTATTATTATTATGACCCCTGGGCAGGCCAGGCCCTGGGGGTGGTAATTTTTAAATATTTGGGGAGAAGGGATTTGAGTGGACCACCTAATCAATCACTCTTGGGCCCCTCGTACCCCAGCCCTGAGGTTAAATTCAAATTGAAGTTGAGGGGGGCACGACCGCCAGCATGGAGGTCCTGGGACCCCCAAACTTATAATGAGCCCCCAAGTGTCACCATTAAGTAATTATAGTTGCACAATCCACATGCAATTTCCGTAGACTTTTTTAAAAGGTCTCCAGCCCAAACTGCTGAATTGAATGATACCAAATTTAGAAGGAAGTGAGGCGGAGGCATTGCCATCATAGACAAGGACTCCCTCTACTGCTCTACCTCAGACGACACAACCCAGATCATGGAACACCTCAACTTCTAGATCAAAACTACGATTAGAGAAGCCCTTGTCTACAAACCCCGGGCCCCCACCACAGCTTCTGCAACTCCTTCCTGGACTTCATTGCTCCCCTGGCTATCGACTCCAACCACTGCATCTTCCTGGAGAACCTCAACTTCCACCTAGAGGACCCAGAAGACTCTTACTCTGCCTCCCTCCTTGGGAACATGAGCATCATTGGCCTCTCTGAACTCGTCAATGACCCCACACACAATGCAGGACACACTCTGTACCCCATCTTCTCCAACAGTGACAGAACCAAGTTCTCCCACACTGCTGAGGTAACATGGACTGACCACCACATCATCCTCTTCATCATTGAGGGACGGCCGGAAGCACCAATGAGACCACAAACTGTCCCACACCGCAACTGGAGCAGAATCACTGAAACAACCTGGATCTCTGCCCGCAAAGAAGCAAGACCCATCAACGTAGACACACTGGAACACCACGTTCAAAACTTTACCGAATGTATCGCCTCAGCTGATGAAACCTTAGCCCCATTAAAGTGATCCAATGAGAAGCCCACCAAGCAGGCCAAGTGGTTCATCCCGGAACTCCTAATCCTCAAACACCACTGCAAAAACGAAAGCGACACTGCACAGCAACAAGACCCCCACCAACCTTGATGCTTTCAGGACCCCCCTCAACAGGTACCACCACCATATTAGGGAGAAGTGCTAAACACCCGCATTGAGGCCAGAACCAACCACGACAGAATTATTTAGTATCATCAGAGAATTCTCCTGCCTATCTGCCACAGAGAACACTATCCACCCCTCCGAAGCCCTGTGCGAGACACTCTTGGACCACAAGCTCACCAAGACCTACAGCAACTTCGCCCCCCAGGCCACCGACCTCAACCACATCCGCACCCCAGCCCACACCTCCCCACCCTGCAGATCTCCAAATGGAAACAGCTCTCCACCGAAGACAGTATAGC
This sequence comes from Pleurodeles waltl, assembly GCF_031143425.1. Taxonomy (NCBI): domain Eukaryota; kingdom Metazoa; phylum Chordata; class Amphibia; order Caudata; family Salamandridae; genus Pleurodeles; species Pleurodeles waltl. The sequence goes on from NC_090446.1 coordinate 13,915,258, forward strand.
CTTCATGACCTCCAACCATTCTGGATCCCCCACTGACCCGTGCCCTCACTGCTTCTACAATCTGGAAAAAGAAGCAATCGGAGCCTCCCTCACAGAAATCCTCAACGCCACCATCCCCGATGCCTGGAAGCATGCAGAGTTCAAGCCCCTCTTGCAGAAGCCCACAGCTTACCCTAACAAGCTCAATAACTACTGCCCTATCTCACTCCTCTCTTTCCCCGACAAAGTCTTAGAAATAGCCATCAATCGCCAGCTCATGGACTTCCTCGAAGGCAACAGCTTGCCCGACCCTTCCCAATCCTGCCCAACCACACTACCAAGACCTCCCTGATCGCAGCAACCAATGATATCAGACATCTTCTTGATCCAGGGGGAACAGCAGCCCTCATCCTCCTTGCCCTATCTGCAGCCTTCGGCACCGTCTCCCACTACACTCTCATCACCAGACTCCACAACACTGGCATCCAAGACAATGCACTCCACTGTATTATCTCCTTCCTTCCTGGCCGAATGCAGAGGATCCTCCTCCTCCCCTTCGTCTCCACACCCACAGACATAATCTGTAGAATTCTATAGGGCCCCTCCTTCAGCATCACCATCTTCAACACCTACATGACTCCACTGGCTGACATCGCACGCACCCACAGCATGAACATCATCTCCTACGCTGATGACAGCTTGTCCTATACCTCACCTACAACACCTCCACCACACAAAGGAACTTCCAAAACACCATGACTGAAATCGGCATCTGGATGAGGAGCAAGTGCCTCAAGCTCAATTTGGACAAGACAGAAATCCTCATCTTCGAGAACAAGCCCTCCTCCTGGGACAACACATGGTGGCCCACCGCCCTAGCAAACATGCATGCAGCATTATGCTGGACACTTAACTCACCATGAAACAACAGATCAACGCTGTCTCCTCTTCCTAGGTCCACATCCTCCACAGGATCTTCCAATTGATCCCATCACAGCCAGGAAGACAGTCACCCAGGCCCTCATCTCCAGCCGTCTCCATTATGGCAAGCATCTCTATGCCAGAACCTACAAAGAAGCTCCTGAACCACCTCCAGACCATTAAGAATGCAGCAGCCAAACTCATCCTTATCCTCCCCAGAAGAACCAGCTTCTCTCCCCACCTCAGGGCCCTCCACCAGCTCCACGTCCAGCAAAAGAGCCACTTCAAACTCCTCAGGCATGCGTACAAAGCCCTCCTCAACGCTGGACCTGCCTATAACAACAAACGCATCACACTCCACCAACCCACCAGAGAGCTCTGCTCTGCCACCCTCACTCCTTGCCTACGTCCCCCATATCAATCGGGATAGCTGCAGTGGCCGCTCGTTCTCCCACCTCACTGCCAAGTCCTGGAACAACCTCCCCTTCACCTGTGCACCTCCCCTTCTCTGGAAGACTTTAAAAGACAGCTCAAGACATAGCTTTTCAACTGCCATCACCAACTGACCAAGGCTTGCAGACTACCCCCACTGGCTGGAGACCCCCTGGGGTGACAAGTTTGTATTCTACAAATCTCTGTGATTGATTGATTGATGTAATATTTGAGGTAATTAGCAGCGTTATTTTTTGGTTGCCAGCACTGGGATCAAAAGTATACAGTTCTGGGACGTACTGATAACATTTAATAGAGTGGGTTTTTGTAACCATCTTTCTTGGCATATTACCCCCAATTTCTGCCTGATTGTCAGAGTGTTTTGACTGTGTCACTTGGATCCTGTTAGTCAGGACCCCAGTGCTTATGATTTGTCGCCTACATGCCAGTATGTTTTATTGTTTTGTCAGTATGCTTGACTGTGTCACTGGAGTCCTGCAAATCAGAACGCCAGTGCTTATGCTCTCTCTGTTTACAAATGTGTCACTATAGTCTAGTGACTACATATTTCACTCTCGATTGGCACACTGGACCCCCCTTATAAGTTCCTAGTATATGGTACCTAGGTACCCAAGGCATTGGGATTGCAGGAGATCCTTATGGGCTGCAGAATTTCTTTTGCTACCCTTAAGGAGCTCATACAAACACTTCTACAGGACTGCCGTTGCAGCCTGAGTGAAATAGTGTAAGCACTATTTCAGAGCCATTTTCACTGTACCAGGTCACTTATAAGTCACCTATATATCTAACCTTTAGACCCCAAAGGTTAGGTGCATAGTACCTGTGTGTGACGGCACACCTGCAATAGCAGAGGTGTCCCCACATCGTCCTTGTCTGTCACTGGTAGGAAGAAAACCCACCTGCAGATGCCCCACCCCCCCTCCATCCACGCCCCCTCTTCTGATCCCCCATACATGCACACTCACAGGCATGCACCAAGCATACACACACTGACTAACAAAGGCATACACACATTCATTCACGCATGCATCCATTCATTCTCGAACACATCCGTACACTCATTCACACTGAGACGCAGGCACACATTCACATTTCCATATATATACGCATTCTCAAACATGCATACACACTTGCAAACAACACTATACACACACATTCGCATTCACACACACACTCACACATTCATGCACCCCCCCCCACACACATAACACCCCCCACTCCCCTCCCCTGTTGGAAACCCAATTCACCTGCATCCAAGGGGTCTTCGGGCAGGGAACGGGACGGGGCGCTGCTACTGGCAGCAGCGCCCACCTGCAGACACTGCCAGGTCGTATTATTTTTCATAATACGGCTGGCGGCGGTCTACTGGCGTGTTGCTGCTGGTGTTAGCAGCGCCGCCTTAACACCATCCGCCTGTATGCCCGCAGATGGATTTCCGCCCTTCTTGTGGCAGAAATCCGGCTGTGGTTTTAATTTGGTGGACGGCAGTTAGCAGCGGCGACGGTGTTTTGGCTGCCGTCGCCACAGAGGTAGGTGGTATTTACTGCCCTTGACTTAGTTAGGGCCTTTGTCTTCTCACCGGTGGTTCACCTTTTGCACCTTCATCTGGGTTAGCAGCGGCTCCTGTTCTCTCTGGACTCTTCAGTGCTTCTTGGACTTGGTCCCCTTCTTCCACAGGTCTTCAGGTCCAGGAATCCATCGTTGGTCTCTTGCAGTCTCTTCTGGTTCTTGCACTGTTCTACCACGACTTTTAGTGTGTTTTAGGAAACTAGCTATGCTTTACTTCTGCCTTCCTGGGCTCTGGGGCAGGGTATTTTACTTACATTTGGTGTTTTCTTACACTCCCAGCGCCCCTCTCACACTACAAATGCCTAGGTGGGAAACGGAATTTCGCATTCCACTATTTTAGTATATGGTTTGTGTTCCCCTAGGCCCATTGCAACCTATGGTGATTTTCACTATTTGCCCTATTTTCTGACTATTTACTTACCTGTTTTTGGTTATGTTAGAAATGGGGTCTTTGGATGGCAGTCAGGTTACCCCCTGTCCAAGCAAGGACCCTCAATCCAGCCAGGGTAAGGAGAATCACCCTCAGTTAACCCCCGCTCACCCCCATGGTAGCATGGCATGAGCAGGCAGGCTTAACTTCAGAAGCAAGGTGTAAAGTATTTGTACCAACACACACAGTTACTCAGTGAAAACACTACAAAATGACACAACACAGGTTTAGAAAAATAGGTAATATTTATCTAAACAAAACAAGAATAAAACGACAAAAATCCAACATACACAAGTCATGTTATGAATTTTTAAAGAATAAGAGAAGTAAATCCTTTAGAAAACAGTGAGAACACTATTAGCGTAAAAAAAGTACCTGGGTTGTGTCAAAATAACACCGCATGGGCGAGTGTGCATCGGAAAAGGCCAGCGATGCGTCAACTTCTCACTCGCAAGCAGGACTGTGTGTTGTTCCTCCTCTGGTCGGGTCGGAATGCGTTTTTTTTCCTCTCTGCAAAAGAGCAATACATCGATCCAGACAGGCACCTCAAGTCCTGGCAGGCTTTTTGTGGATTTTCCCCGCCCATCATTGTTGCGTCAAAATCCAGTCGCACGGTGTCAAGAAACAGCGCTGCGGGGAGCCTGCATCATAAACAGCAGCCGTTGCTGGTGTTGCGCGTCATTTCCCCAGCCACGTTGCATCGATCTCACAGCCGCATTGCAAGTGTATAGTCGATTTTAGCTGCAAGGCCGATGGAACATAATTTTTCAGCCGCGAAGTGGGTGGTGCCTCAAAAGTTTCCCCCACAGTGGTCTTTGCGTGGATTTCTGTCCTTTTCCACCAGCTGGACCTTTCAAGGGCCCAGAGAAACAGGTTAAGGCACCACTTGGCAGGCAGGACTCTCAGCAGAAAGCCAAAGTGCTGGCAGAGAGAAGCCTTTGCTGTCCCTGAGACTTCAACAACAGGAGGCAAGCTCAGTCTCAAACCCTTGGAGATTCTTCACCAGTGGGAAGTCACACAAAAGTCAGTATTTGTCCTCTCTCAGGCAGAAGCAGCTACTGCAGACCAACCCAACAAAGCACAGTCACCAGCAAAGGGGCAGTACTCCTCCTCAAGCTTCTCCAGCTCTTCTCCTTGGCAGAGGTTCCTCTTGGTTCCAGAAGTAATCAGATTTTCTGGGGTTTTGGGTGCTCTTCTTATACCCCTTTCTGCCTCCTTTGAAGTAGGCCTACTTCAAAGAGAAGCATCTTGTTTTCAAGTCCCGGCCTTGCCAGGCCAGGCCCCAGACACACACCAGGGGGTTGAAGACTGCATTGTGTGAGGGCAGGCACAGCCATTCAGGTGTAAGTGACCACTCCTCCCCTCCCCCCAGCCCAGATGGCCCATCAGGATATGCAGGCTACACCCCAGCTCCCTTTGTGTCACTGTCTAGAAGAGAGGTGCAAACAGTCCAACTATCAAACTGACCCAGGCAGCGAATCCACAAACAAGCAGTCACAGAAGGGTTTAAGCAAGAAAATCCCTACTTTCTAAAAGTAGCATTTTCAAACACACAATCTAAAAACCAACTTCACTAAAAGATACATTTTTAAATTGTAAGTTCAGAGACCGCAAACTCCATATGTCTATTTGCTCCCAAAATGAATCTGTGTTTTAAGAATATTTAATGGCGGCCCCCATGTTAACCTGTGAGAGAGATAGGTCTCCCAACAGTGAAAACTCAATTTGGCAGTATTTCACTGTCAGGACATATAAAACACATTAGTACATGTCTTACCTTACCAATACATTGCACCCTGCCCATGGGGATACCTAGGGCCCACCTTTAGGGGTGTCTCACATGTAAGAAAAGGGAAGGTTTAGGCCTGGCAAGTGGGTACACTTGCCAAGTCCAATTGGCAGTTTAAAACTGCACTCACAGACACCGCAGTGGCAGGTCTGAGCCATGTTTACAGGGCTACTAAGGTGGGTGGCACAACCAGTGCTACAGGCCCCCTAGTAGCATTTGATTTACAGGTCCTGGGCATTTCTTGTGCACTTTACTAGGGACTTACTAGTAAATCAAATATGTCAATCATGGATAAGTCAATGTACACATATAATTTCCACAGGGAACACTTACACTTTAGCATTTATCAGCAGTGGTAATGTGTCCAGAGCAAACAAAACAGTAAAAACAGAGTCCAGCACACAGAAACATGCTGGAAAGTAGAGGCAAAAAGTTAGTGGAGACCATGCCAATGATGCCAAGTCTAACAGGTTACTAGTGTATATAGTATGTAATTGACTTACCTCCTAAGGAAGTATAGTCTCCAAAGTATTTTTGGCTTTGTGTCACTAAAATAAAGTACCTGTATATTTGGTAACATTGAGTATTGTCTTTGGTGTGTGTAAGTACTGCGTGACTACAGTGGTATTGCAAGAGCTTTTAATGTCTCCTAGTTCAGCCTTGGCTGTTCTGCCTACAGCTACCTCTAGATAGCCTGACTTCTAGACACTGACTACATTTCACTAATAAGGGATACCTGGACCTGGTATAAGGTGTATGTACCTTAGGTGCCCACTAAAAACCAGCCCAGCCTCCTATAGTTTTGGTGCACACTTAGGCATCAATGTTACCTCATATTGATACCTGCAGGGCAAAACTGTATTTTAGTACAGATTTTCCCCATAATGTCTAATGCAATTTAAGCCCTGCAGATCTTCAGTAACCATTACCAATGTACACTATGAATATCCACTTACATAATAAGGCCTACCCCAGGTTGGTACCACTATATGGAGGGTAAATTCTACAACAGATGGAATGCTTGAATTAACCACAGTCTTATTAGCCATGTACAGCTTGGTTCCATTGATCCAGTAAGAGCAAAGGCTGATTTGCACATAGGTGGGTCCAAAATGAGTTGTGGTGTGCAAAATAATGGACTGGGATGCGGCCTGAGTAATTACCAGTGGCTGATATTAATTCAAGCATTCCATACATCACTTTTTTGCACACTTTGTTGTGTTGCCCTAAGTAGGATGGGTATGCCCAGGAATGGGTCCCCTACACACTGTCACTGGAACCAAGCTGTAACTTACTGATGAGCCCATGACTGGGGCGAAACTGAACCTGGGTTGCTTGTGTTCCAGTTTAGCGAGGAACCGTTTAAAATTTGGGGCTGGACTCCTCCCACTAGAGCAGAGTCAAGACTGATTTGAATATGCCTGGGTCCAAACTGAGGTTGCATTGTGTGCAAAATAAACCTTGTACAAGAATGGAACCCTGAATAATTAGCAGTAGCTGACATCAATACAAGAATTTCATCCACCACTTTTTTTGTACATTTTAGTATGTCACCCTGGAGTTGTGCAAATGGATCCCTCAGACACTGCGGTGATATGGGAATGGGCAGAGTTGGATCTTTCCCTAGCTTTTGTGACCGTAGTGACTCGACCTCTGGGTGTGAAGGGAGCCCTAACTGAGTGACTACCCCTCCCACTCCCAGCTATACTAGTGGGTCTGCTAGGAGGAAAATCTTTTGAAGAGCCCTCCCCTGAACCTAAAGGATGATTCTCTGATTCTTTGTGGTCAGAATCTCCCTCCACCTCCTCCTCCTGGTCACCAGTATGCTCTTGGTCATCTTGGAGAAGGAGGCTCAAAAGGAAACTCTTGTTTGGGTTCTTCCCCACATCTAATTTGCTCTCTGTACAAAGCCCCTTCAATTATGTGAAGGTCATGCCCTCATAGGGAGTACCCATTACCTCAGAGCTTAGGCCCAGCAGTAGACATGATGTGTGTGTTAGGGTGGTGTAGGGAGAACCTAATATCTAGTCTTTAAGAACGAAAGGTAAGAGCCTAAATAAATAAAGCATTCTGAATGGCCTAGGAGTATTTTTCCCTTGGGCCTCCCTGTTTCCCTTGGAGTGTACTAATGCAGGAGCGAGCGCTCCAATTGGCTAGCCACAACATGACAGAAAATGTTGTGACAGCCATTACAGGACTCGCGGACTTAGTCCGCAGTCCAGAGATTGTTTTTTCAAAAATATTTAAGGGGAAGGGTAGGGATTCCCTGTATCCCCTGTCCATGTGAAGGGGTCCCCACCGGTGCCAAAATAAAAGAAAACTGGTTTGTTTTGCTGTGATGTTGTGAGACTCTTCCTGGATGTGTGCAGAATCACAGCAATAACAAAAAATGTTAGTCAGCATTGTTTTTTCAAAGAATTATTATTATTATTATGACCCCTGGGCAGGCCAGGCCCTGGGGGTGGTAATTTTTAAATATTTGGGGAGAAGGGATTTGAGTGGACCACCTAATCAATCACTCTTGGGCCCCTCGTACCCCAGCCCTGAGGTTAAATTCAAATTGAAGTTGAGGGGGGCACGACCGCCAGCATGGAGGTCCTGGGACCCCCAAACTTATAATGAGCCCCCAAGTGTCACCATTAAGTAATTATAGTTGCACAATCCACATGCAATTTCCGTAGACTTTTTTAAAAGGTCTCCAGCCCAAACTGCTGAATTGAATGATACCAAATTTAGAAGGAAGTGAGGCGGAGGCATTGCCATCATAGACAAGGACTCCCTCTACTGCTCTACCTCAGACGACACAACCCAGATCATGGAACACCTCAACTTATAGATCAAAACTACGATTAGAGAAGCCCTTGTCTACAAACCCCGGGCCCCCACCACAGCTTCTGCAACTCCTTCCTGGACTTCATTGCTCCCCTGTCTATCGACTCCAACCACTGCATCTTCCTGGATAACCTCAACTTCCACCTAGAGGACCCAGAAGACTCTTACTCTGCCTCCCTCCTTGGGAACATGAGCATCATTGGCCTCTCTGAACTCGTCAATGACCCCACACACAATGCAGGACACACTCTGTACCCCATCTTCTCCAACAGTGACAGAACCAAGTTCTCCCACACTGCTGAGGTAACATGGACTGACCACCACATCATCCTCTTCATCATTGAGGGACGGCCGGAAGCACCAATGAGACCACAAACTGTCCCACACCGCAACTGGAGCAGAATCACTGAAACAACCTGGATCTCTGCCCGCAAAGAAGCAAGACCCATCAACGTAGACACACTGGAACACCACGTTCAAAACTTTACCGAATGTATCGCCTCAGCTGATGAAACCTTAGCCCCATTAAAGTGATCCAATGAGAAGCCCACCAAGCAGGCCAAGTGGTTCATCCCGGAACTCCTAATCCTCAAACACCACTGCAAAAACGAAAGCGACACTGCACAGCAACAAGACCCCCACCAACCTTGATGCTTTCAGGACCCCCCTCAACAGGTACCACCACCATATTAGGGAGAAGTGCTAAACACCCGCATTGAGGCCAGAACCAACCACAACAGAATTATTTAGTATCATCAGAGAATTCTCCTGCCTATCTGCCACAGAGAACACTATCCACCCCTCCGAAGCCCTGTGCGAGACACTCTTGGACCACAAGCTCACCAAGACCTACAGCAACTTCGCCCCCCAGGCCACCGACCTCAACCACATCCGCACCCCAGCCCACACCTCCCCACCCTGCAGATCTCCAAATGGAAACAGCTCTCCACCGAAGACAGTATAGCCTTCATGACCTCCAACCATTCTGGATCCCCCACTGACCCGTGCCCTCACTGCTTCTACAATCTGGAAAAAGAAGCAATCGGAGCCTCCCTCACAGAAATCCTCAACGCCACCATCCCCGATGCCTGGAAGCATGCAGAGTTCAAGCCCCTCTTGCAGAAGCCCACAGCTTACCCTAACAAGCTCAATAACTACTGCCCTATCTCACTCCTCTCTTTCCCCGACAAAGTCTTAGAAATAGCCATCAATCGCCAGCTCATGGACTTCCTCGAAGGCAACAGCTTGCCCGACCCTTCCCAATCCTGCCCAACCACACTACCAAGACCTCCCTGATCGCAGCAACCAATGATATCAGACATCTTCTTGATCCAGGGGGAACAGCAGCCCTCATCCTCCTTGCCCTATCTGCAGCCTTCGGCACCGTCTCCCACTACACTCTCATCACCAGACTCCACAACACTGGCATCCAAGACAATGCACTCCACTGTATTATCTCCTTCCTTCCTGGCCGAATGCAGAGGATCCTCCTCCTCCCCTTCGTCTCCACACCCACAGACATAATCTGTAGAATTCTATAGGGCCCCTCCTTCAGCATCACCATCTTCAACACCTACATGACTCCACTGGCTGACATCGCACGCACCCACAGCATGAACATCATCTCCTACGCTGATGACAGCTTGTCCTATACCTCACCTACAACACCTCCACCACACAAAGGAACTTCCAAAACACCATGACTGAAATCGGCATCTGGATGAGGAGCAAGTGCCTCAAGCTCAATTTGGACAAGACAGAAATCCTCATCTTCGAGAACAAGCCCTCCTCCTGGGACAACACATGGTGGCCCACCGCCCTAGCAAACATGCATGCAGCATTATGCTGGACACTTAACTCACCATGAAACAACAGATCAACGCTGTCTCCTCTTCCTAGGTCCACATCCTCCACAGGATCTTCCAATTGATCCCATCACAGCCAGGAAGACAGTCACCCAGGCCCTCATCTCCAGCCGTCTCCATTATGGCAAGCATCTCTATGCCAGAACCTACAAAGAAGCTCCTGAACCACCTCCAGACCATTAAGAATGCAGCAGCCAAACTCATCCTTATCCTCCCCAGAAGAACCAGCTTCTCTCCCCACCTCAGGGCCCTCCACCAGCTCCACGTCCAGCAAAAGAGCCACTTCAAACTCCTCAGGCATGCGTACAAAGCCCTCCTCAACGCTGGACCTGCCTATAACAACAAACGCATCACACTCCACCAACCCACCAGAGAGCTCTGCTCTGCCACCCTCACTCCTTGCCTACGTCCCCCATATCAATCGGGATAGCTGCAGTGGCCGCTCGTTCTCCCACCTCACTGCCAAGTCCTGGAACAACCTCCCCTTCACCTGTGCACCTCCCCTTCTCTGGAAGACTTTAAAAGACAGCTCAAGACATAGCTTTTCAACTGCCATCACCAACTGACCAAGGCTTGCAGACTACCCCCACTGGCTGGAGACCCCCTGGGGTGACAAGTTTGTATTCTACAAATCTCTGTGATTGATTGATTGATGTAATATTTGAGGTAATTAGCAGCGTTATTTTTTGGTTGCCAGCACTGGGATCAAAAGTATACAGTTCTGGGACGTACTGATAACATTTAATAGAGTGGGTTTTTGTAACCATCTTTCTTGGCATATTACCCCCAATTTCTGCCTGATTGTCAGAGTGTTTTGACTGTGTCACTTGGATCCTGTTAGTCAGGACCCCAGTGCTTATGATTTGTCGCCTACATGCCAGTATGTTTTATTGTTTTGTCAGTATGCTTGACTGTGTCACTGGAGTCCTGCAAATCAGAACGCCAGTGCTTATGCTATCTCTGTTTACAAATGTGTCTCTATAGTCTAGTGACTACATATTTCACTCTCGATTGGCACACTGGACCCCCCTTATAAGTTCCTAGTATATGGTACCTAGGTACCCAAGGCATTGGGGTTGCAGGAGATCCTTATGGGCTGCAGAATTTCTTTTGCTACCCTTAAGGAGCTCATACAAACACTTCTACAGGACTGCCGTTGCAGCCTGAGTGAAATAGTGTAAGCACTATTTCAGAGCCATTTTCACTGTACCAGGTCACTTATAAGTCACCTATATATCTAACCTTTAGACCCCAAAGGTTAGGTGCATAGTACCTGTGTGTGACGGCACACCTGCAATAGCAGAGGTGTCCCCACATCGTCCTTGTCTGTCACTGGTAGGAAGAAAACCCACCTGCAGATGCCCCACCCCCCCTCCATCCACGCCCCCTCTTCTGATCCCCCATACATGCACACTCACAGGCATGCACCAAGCATACACACACTGACTAACAAAGGCATACACACATTCATTCACGCATGCATCCATTCATTCTCGAACACATCCGTACACTCATTCACACTGAGACGCAGGCACACATTCACATTTCCATATATATACGCATTCTCAAACATGCATACACACTTGCAAACAACACTATACACACACATTCGCATTCACACACACACTCACACATTCATGCACCCCCCCCCACACACATAACACCCCCCACTCCCCTCCCCTGTTGGAAACCCAATTCACCTGCATCCAAGGGGTCTTCGGGCAGGGAACGGGACGGGGCGCTGCTACTGGCAGCAGCGCCCACCTGCAGACACTGCCAGGTCGTATTATTTTTCATAATACGGCTGGCGGCGGTCTACTGGCGTGTTGCTGCTGGTGTTAGCAGCGCCGCCTTAACACCATCCGCCTGTATGCCCGCAGATGGATTTCCACCCTTCTTGTGGCAGAAATCCGGCTGTGGTTTTAATTTGGTGGACGGCAGTTAGCAGCGGCGACGGTGTTTTGGCTGCCGTCGCCACAGAGGTAGGTGGTATTTACTGCCCTTGACTTAGTTAGGGCCTTTGTCTTCTCACCGGTGGTTCACCTTTTGCACCTTCATCTGGGTTAGCAGCGGCTCCTGTTCTCTCTGGACTCTTCAGTGCTTCTTGGACTTGGTCCCCTTCTTCCACAGGTCTTCAGGTCCAGGAATCCATCGTTGGTCTCTTGCAGTCTCTTCTGGTTCTTGCACTGTTCTACCACGACTTTTAGTGTGTTTTAGGAAACTAGCTATGCTTTACTTCTGCCTTCCTGGGCTCTGGGGCAGGGTATTTTACTTACATTTGGTGTTTTCTTACACTCCCAGCGCCCCTCTCACACTACAAATGCCTAGGTGGGAAACGGAATTTCGCATTCCACTATTTTAGTATATGGTTTGTGTTCCCCTAGGCCCATTGCAACCTATGGTGATTTTCACTATTTGCCCTATTTTCTGACTATTTACTTACCTGTTTTTGGTTATGTTAGAAATGGGGTCTTTGGATGGCAGTCAGGTTACCCCCTGTCCAAGCAAGGACCCTCAATCCAGCCAGGGTAAGGAGAATCACCCTCAGTTAACCCCCGCTCACCCCCATGGTAGCATGGCATGAGCAGGCAGGCTTAACTTCAGAAGCAAGGTGTAAAGTATTTGTACCAACACACACAGTTACTCAGTGAAAACACTACAAAATGACACAACACAGGTTTAGAAAAATAGGTAATATTTATCTAAACAAAACAAGAATAAAACGACAAAAATCCAACATACACAAGTCATGTTATGAATTTTTAAAGAATAAGAGAAGTAAATCCTTTAGAAAACAGTGAGAACACTATTAGCGTAAAAAAAGTACCTGGGTTGTGTCAAAATAACACCGCATGGGCGAGTGTGCATCGGAAAAGGCCAGCGATGCGTCAACTTCTCACTCGCAAGCAGGACTGTGTGTTGTTCCTCCTCTGGTCGGGTTGGAATGCGTTTTTTTTCCTCTCTGCAAAAGAGCAATACATCGATCCAGACAGGCACCTCAAGTCCTGGCAGGCTTTTTGTGGATTTTCCCCGCCCATCATTGTTGCGTCAAAATCCAGTCGCACGGTGTCAAGAAACAGCGCTGCGGGGAGCCTGCATCATAAACAGCAGCCGTTGCTGGTGTTGCGCGTCATTTCCCCAGCCACGTTGCATCGATCTCACAGCCGCATTGCAGGTGTATAGTCGATTTTAGCTGCAAGGCCGATGGAACATAATTTTTCAGCCGCGAAGTGGGTGGTGCCTCAAAAGTTTCCCCCACAGTGGTCTTTGCGTGGATTTCTGTCCTTTTCCACCAGCTGGACCTTTCAAGGGCCCAGAGAAACAGGTTAAGGCACCACTTGGTAGGCAGGACTCTCAGCAGAAAGCCAAAGTGCTGGCAGAGAGAAGCCTTTGCTGTCCCTGAGACTTCAACAACAGGAGGCAAGCTCAGTCTCAAACCCTTGGAGATTCTTCACCAGTGGGAAGTCACACAAAAGTCAGTATTTGTCCTCTCTCAGGCAGAAGCAGCTACTGCAGACCAACCCAACAAAGCACAGTCACCAGCAAAGGGGCAGTACTCCTCCTCAAGCTTCTCCAGCTCTTCTCCTTGGCAGAGGTTCCTCTTGGTTCCAGAAGTAATCAGATTTTCTGGGGTTTTGGGTGCTCTTCTTATACCCCTTTCTGCCTCCTTTGAAGTAGGCCTACTTCAAAGAGAAGCATCTTGTTTTCAAGTCCCGGCCTTGCCAGGCCAGGCCCCAGACACACACCAGGGGGTTGAAGACTGCATTGTGTGAGGGCAGGCACAGCCATTCAGGTGTAAGTGACCACTCCTCCCCTCCCCCCAGCCCAGATGGCCCATCAGGATATGCAGGCTACACCCTAGCTCCCTTTGTGTCACTTTCTAGAAGAGAGGTGCAAACAGTCCAACTATCAAACTGACCCAGGCAGCGAATCCACAAACAAGCAGTCACAGAAGGGTTTAAGCAAGAAAATCCCTACTTTCTAAAAGTAGCATTTTCAAACACACAATCTAAAAACCAACTTCACTAAAAGATACATTTTTAAATTGTGAGTTCAGAGACCGCAAACTCCATATGTCTATTTGCTCCCAAAATGAATCTGTGTTTTAAGAATATTTAATGGCGGCCCCCATGTTAACCTGTGAGAGAGATAGGTCTCCCAACAGTGAAAACTCAATTTGGCAGTATTTCACTGTCAGGACATATAAAACACATTAGTACATGTCTTACCTTACCAATACATTGCACCCTGCCCATGGGGATACCTAGGGCCCACCTTTAGGGGTGTCTCACATGTAAGAAAAGGGAAGGTTTAGGCCTGGCAAGTGGGTACACTTGCCAAGTCCAATTGGCAGTTTAAAACTGCACTCACAGACACCGCAGTGGCAGGTCTGAGCCATGTTTACAGGGCTACTAAGGTGGGTGGCACAACCAGTGCTACAGGCCCCCTAGTAGCATTTGATTTACAGGTCCTGGGCATTTCTTGTGCACTTTACTAGGGACTTACTAGTAAATCAAATATGTCAATCATGGATAAGTCAATGTACACATATAATTTCCACAGGGAACACTTACACTTTAGCATTTATCAGCAGTGGTAATGTGTCCAGAGCAAACAAAACAGTAAAAACAGAGTCCAGCACACAGAAACATGCTGGAAAGTAGAGGCAAAAAGTTAGTGGAGACCATGCCAATGATGCCAAGTCTAACAGGTTACTAGTGTATATAGTATGTAATTGACTTACCTCCTAAGGAAGTATAGTCTCCAAAGTATTTTTGGCTTTGTGTCACTAAAATAAAGTACCTGTATATTTGGTAACATTGAGTATTGTCTTTGGTGTGTGTAAGTACTGCGTGACTACAGTGGTATTGCAAGAGCTTTTAATGTCTCCTAGTTCAGCCTTGGCTGTTCTGCCTACAGCTACCTCTAGATAGCCTGACTTCTAGACACTGACTACATTTCACTAATAAGGGATACCTGGACCTGGTATAAGGTGTATGTACCTTAGGTGCCCACTAAAAACCAGCCCAGCCTCCTATAGTTTTGGTGCACACTTAGGCATCAATGTTACCTCATATTGATACCTGCAGGGCAAAACTGTATTTTAGTACAGATTTTCCCCATAATGTCTAATGCAATTTAAGCCCTGCAGATCTTCAGTAACCATTACCAATGTACACTATGAATATCCACTTACATAATAAGGCCTACCCCAGGTTGGTACCACTATATGGAGGGTAAATTCTACAACAGATGGAATGCTTGAATTAACCACAGTCTTATTAGCCATGTACAGCTTGGTTCCATTGATCCAGTAAGAGCAAAGGCTGATTTGCACATAGGTGGGTCCAAAATGAGTTGTGGTGTGCAAAATAATGGACTGGGATGCGGCCTGAGTAATTACCAGTGGCTGATATTAATTCAAGCATTCCATACATCACTTTTTTGCACACTTTGTTGTGTTGCCCTAAGTAGGATGGGTATGCCCAGGAATGGGTCCCCTACACACTGTCACTGGAACCAAGCTGTAACTTACTGATGAGCCCATGACTGGGGCGAAACTGAACCTGGGTTGCTTGTGTTCCAGTTTAGCGAGGAACCGTTTAAAATTTGGGGCTGGACTCCTCCCACTAGAGCAGAGTCAAGACTGATTTGAATATGCCTGGGTCCAAACTGAGGTTGCATTGTGTGCAAAATAAACCTTGTACAAGAATGGAACCCTGAATAATTAGCAGTAGCTGACATCAATACAAGAATTTCATCCACCACTTTTTTTGTACATTTTAGTATGTCACCCTAAGTGGGATGGGTTTGACCAGACATGGGTCAGGTGCACACTTTGTCACTGGAACCAAGATATACCTGGCTGAGGAACCCTAACTATAGTGAAATGGGTCCTGGGTTGCTTGCGTCGTGGTGCGGGGAGGACTTGGCTGGGCGGTTTGTGCTGGACTGTTCCAACTGGAGCAAGATCAAGACTGATTTGCATATGACTATGTCTCAACTGAGGTGACATGGGGTGCAAAATATCAATGGATTGGGATGCTGCCAGATTAATTCAAGCAGTCCATCCATCACTTTTCTGTGTACTTTAGAGCGTTCTCACTCCAGCATGGGCAGAGACTGTTGCCAGTGAACAGGCAGATGAGAAGAGGTTGCGGGAGGTGGGGCAGAGGCACACACAGCACCACCAGTTAGCAGGACGTTTGCTCTCTTGCATTTGCTGTTGTCTGCTGTAACCTTGCTGTGCCTTGCAACCCTCACCCTCTACATTGATAAGAATGGGCATGATCACACATGCTGGGGTGCTCCTTGCATGTGCCTCTTGGGCATCCCAATGAAATTACAACTCAATGATGATGGGCAGAATTATAGAGTCCGCTCTTTGATTCTTCTCTACCCTGAGTCTTGGACCATCTAATACTGGTACACTCCTACCGCACTAAGATGTAGTTTTTTGCCACAAGCAGACACATCAATTTTTGCTTCTTCGTAAATGAGGCCGCTATGTCACATCTACTACCTTACCATTCCATCTTTTTGTATCTAGTACCTATTTTGGGGCCAAGGCGGTCTCTAAATGTGTCTAGTTTTGGAAAAATTAAAAAAGTGAGGGGGTAAGGAAACGGACTTGGCCGTCGGGGGTCCTGAAATAAACAGCTCTCAGGGTTCCACAATCAACAAATTTTAAAGGAAGCCCTTGAGTCTTTACTTCATGTCTTCTAAATAAATCTCTTCCCAAACTAAACAATATTAATATCTGTCTAGACACTTTGAGACAATTTTGCAGAGACTTTAAAAAAGCTCATCTTTCAATTATAACAATTAGAGATGATACTAAAAATTGAATTCAGCCAGGATTTCCTCTGCTTTGTTGTATTTCAGGAAGTAGAAGAAATTTGAACATGTACAAGACCGTGAGTTTGTTAACTTCAAGGCTACATGTATGTGTTGTTCACTGAACCAATAGAATCGCTTAGGGGAATTCAAAATATTGACGTGTCCTGTGAGTAAACAAACTCCATTGTAGGTTGAGCAATATCACATTTAATTATATACAGGGTATTCTATGACACAGAATTGAGTCTCACATATTTTGATTTGATTCAGCCCTTTAAATCTTCTTTCAGTATTGCCTAACACAAGTAAAGGTTGTTTTGAGTTTGAGAGGAAACCTGAGAACGAAGATTCAAGGGTCCAACCACCTTGCCCCCCATATTGTTAAAGTCAAATCCCAAACAGGCTTGCAAGACCCTCAGACCTCAGATCACCTTGAAATGTATTTGCTTCGGGTTTCTTGAGCTTCGCTCAGCCAAGAATGGGGCGGTGTTTAGCAAATTATTGCTACTCTTGAAAGGTTGTCATTATCAGTATCATTACAGCTCTTCAAGCTTAGAGCGCATTTTAGAATTCTAGTCTAATATCAAATAATTGCTGTAAGGCTCACTTTGTTTCAAGTTTGGTCATTTTTAATTGTCTTTGGCTTAAAATGGATAAAAAATTAACCACAAGGTGCCAATACTGGTGTGTAAATGGCAGGTTGGGAGGCTTAGTTCAATGTAAGAGACACAGGTGAGTGCTCGATGCCAACACAGGCACCACCAGCCCTATGGTTTTTCCCAAATGTGATTGGATTCTGCAACTCAAAGCTCGTATTTCCTTGTGCTGTGGGACGATTATGTGAACACATAACATTTTCACAAATTAGAATTAATATTTTGAAGGATAAAAAAAATCAATCTTAATCATGACTCAGTAGTTGAATAGTGGCACGCGCATCACACAGCCGTGCTGCTCAAGGTCTGCAATGCTGCACCTTGGGTTTTTACAGCCCTGCGGAAAGTCCTTCTCCGTGGACCCCGCATTGCATGCAACTCCAACATGGCTGCTTCACACACCAAGCAGGGCTTCACTGGATCCCTCTACAGGCGTACACAGTGTAAGAGATGTGGAGCATTTTCCTCAAAGCCATCCCTACAAATAAAATATCCTGGCTAGTACAGAAGGTAAAACCTTGGTTCTATCCAAGACCTACTCCAGCAAAGCCATGTCCAGAGTGGAGAGCCACAAATACCCAAAGACAGAAAAAGGAGACTCACAGTTATTTCCCCTAATGTTTGTATGGATATTTGTAGAATGTGAACCGAGACCGGTGGCCTTGAGCCTCAGTGCCTTGAGACCCTCACGGGTGAGTAGTGAGCTTTACAAATTCCTGATTGATTGATTGATTGGTGGGCTGAATATGGTCCTGAAGCAAGAGATACGATTCTGCAATATATGCTTATTAGACCTCACGAGTTACCATCGACAGGAGTGTGTGAGTGATTGTAAACATTTGGACACATTGTACTCCCAGAAGCATAATCTCACTGCTGATAGGCAGGGTTTGATTGGATGGGGGTTGCAGCAGTGAAAACGGGACAGAAAAGAAAATGAACATCACGAACAGGGTTCAGCTGAGTCAAACGTCTTTCTCTTCAGAAGAACCCAGTATTTTTCTGGTGAGACTAAGGGCGTGATTTAGCATTTTGTCACGCAGCACAATGCAGCAAGCCACGTTGCAGTTCTGTGTGTGTGAAAGGGAAAGTGCTGCAATGCACGGTATTTACCATTATATGGCCCATGTCTGTCCTTTCCTAGTACTGGTGCACTTTTGTGTCATGGGGCAAAGGTGCTTGTGTTGTGGGCAGGACCTTCCTGCACAAAAACAATCGTGGGAGGCGTTTTCCTCTTTCTATGTGTGCTGCAGAATGCAGCAGAAGTAGAAAGAGGAAAAAAGGAGGAGAAATAAAGATGTTTCTCCTCTTTACGCCTCCCTTGGGAAGGTGTACCGTTTTCACTTATTCCTAGGTTTACCACCATTGTTAAATCTGGGAATGCACCAAAATCCATAGGTGGATGTGTAGGAACACCCAGGATCCACCCATGAAACGCTTCCCTGGGGCAGAGTCACACACGGCAGCAATTTCAGCTGCTTGCGTTACTCTGCGTTTATCACGCCACGCAGGGCCATGTAGGGTGGCCTTGCGTGTCTTGTACCCCCTCCCATGGCGCAAGGGCGATGCAAAATCTTGATCAATCTGGCCCTCAATTCTTTCTTACAATGAATGTGGTGGTCACCAAGTGATTTGTTGGAACAGAAAACACTATTTTTGACCCACTGCATAGAGGTATCAGAACTAATTTTGCTTGCAATGGAGACACAGATGCGTCTTCCCTTGACTCTTAACTTAAAACAGAGAAAGTGATGAAAATCTCAGTACATGGATGCAGAGCCATCTTCACTTCAATGGTCAGCAGCCAACGTCTACCTAAAGACACTTCCAGTGCGTGCTGTAGAGGCCGCCTATATATGGGCACTGCATTCAGTGGAAGGATTCTGGCTCTACTCTGGAGATTGCAAGCTTTGTCGTCAATCTTGTTAATTACTCCCATTGGTGTCCACACGCCCTAGCTCCTAGGTAGTAAACAAGTAGGAAGCTAACCTTGAAGGATACCTCTTACATTGCTGCACCATGGATTATATGTTGCTTGAATTCATCATTTAGCGTTTCAAACATTCCACAACATCAACTTCAGTAGGCAAAGCCTTTGTAGAAACATTCTTCTGACTGAATGACTGACTGAGTCCACTTGCACAGTACGCGATCTTGAATACATTGCTTTTTCCCTCATCTGTCATTCAGCCATAACCCACACAGCATGATCTCTATGTTGTGTTTAGTTTGTTGTAAACAGTGCTTCTTGGTGCGTCAATGTATGATCAATGTGCCAAGAAATTCTCTTTATTAGCCTCACAAATAACACACTCATGCTTGAAATAACTTTAGGAATGTCTCTGACACAGTAATAGTGCTCAGTGGTTGAAGAATATGAGATGGAACCGGAGCAAAACAAATATGAAACTTTGTGACAAAAACACCTGAAAAGATACATTTCCCATGAATTGCTACAAATCACTCTCTACGTCCTGCAGACCTCTGTAGAGGGATTTCAACCAACGATCAAGGCAGAAGAAGGTGCTATACCTGGGGAGAAACACTCACTTTTATGAGAAATCCAACACTGGGCTTTTGGGTGCACCCTCTCTCTTGAAGCCAATCACCAACATAAGAATTGAGAGTCTAGAATTTACCCCAAAACAGAATGTGGTATCTCTGATGTGATATCATCATGTCACATATTGCGCCTGGTTCACAAAGATTTTATGAGTAGTTGTGATTTATTTAGAATTTAGTTTGTCATACTCAGAGCTGAGAATCCTTTATTGTGTCAGGCTGGTCATGGCAGGGCATTTAATGTACAAAACATAGTCAGCAAATATTAAACATTTGATAACATAACAGAAATTATTACATGTTAAAACTAGAGATGAGGATGGCAGGGCACAGCAAAAAAACTTTGAGAGCACCATTGCACCCACTTCCTGGTTTAGGTACCTTTCATCATTGTGCAGTTCCGCCAGCCATGAAAGGTCTATCACGCTGCAGAGTGCAGCATGGAGTGGAGGAGTGGCAGAAGAAGAACATAGCCTGGAGGAGGATCGAAGTCCTCTCTTAATTGATTCACCAGGAAGCATTTCATTGGGTGAGGAATTCGCCGAAGGCAAAGTACATATAGCATTCCTTAGCCAGAAACAAAACAAGGCCCCTGGCCCTGATGGGGTACCAGCAGACAGATGTAGATTGGAGCTCACTACTTGGGTACCTATTTTAACTTCTTCTGACAATACTATTTTATCTTCTGTGGACAGTACCGGTATTCTGGAAAGCTTCCATATTTGTTCCTCTTCATAAGAGAGGTTCAGGGAAGGACCCCACCAATTATCGACCAATCTCCCTGCTTGATGCAGCAGGGAAACTATATTCAAACCTGTTCCACACTAATCTAGACAACAGGATGTATGATAATGGGATCATCAACGCATCGCAGGCAGGTTTTGGGAGAGGCCTGGAACAATTGCTCAAGCAAGGTGGCTATTCAACATCGGCCTGAATTATACCACCATTAAAAATCAAAATTATATCTGACATTCATTGACTTCCAAAATGGCATTTTATACTGTGAACCGCGAGTTACTTTGGCAAACACTATCATCCCTGGGCTGTCCAGAACAACTAGTGTTGGCAATTAAAAACTGCTATATAATAATAATACATTTCCAATCAGATGTGGCCTGTGTGGAGAATTAACAGGTAGCTTTGATATCAATGTTGGTGTCAGGCAGGGTTGTGTTCTGGCTCCAGTTTTGTTTAATATTTGTATCCCTGATTTTCACAGCTATCAGAAGTCCATAAACCTTGATGTGCCACCTTGCAGAAGCCAAAAAACAGCACTTCTGTTTTTTTTCTACTATGCGGTACTCCTGTGGCGTATTAAATTGGCCCTGCATAAACTCTTGAAAGCATTCGATTGTTCCTGTGACCAAAGGAAGTTACAGATTAACCCTGAAAAACAAAATACACCATCCTAAACGGCAATATTAAATAGAAGAGTTCCTTTGAAATCTGTGGAATTTCTTTGGATTATGTGGAACCTTGGAATTAGGTTCGACTTCAAGCTTACTTGGTCGGCCAACTATGACAAAGCAAGGCCACGCTGAGGCCGCTCACGGCGGGGTTTGGTAGTCTGTAGCAGAACGGGTTAATTCAGAAGCCACGTGCAAAATCTCTCCGCAAACTTAGCAGGAGGACAAATGTGGAAAGGCAGGGTGGTAGAAACACTGTATCCATGCAGATTGCAGAGCTTTCCCCTCACAGAAATGTCAAGAAACTGCTTCATGGTTTGTAAAATGTGAGGTTTGCGCGGCATTGTCAGTAAACCTTTGTGGGATCCATGCAACATACACCACTGTAAATTCCTCCCAGTGTCTAATTTCTTTAAATGTCTGGGTTTGGTAGGTTTCCCTGGGTGGCCGATGAGCCTTGGCCCAAATACCACGGCTACCTCCATTGCCATGGAACAGAGCTGTGGGGTTTCAAAACAGCCAAGAGGTTGGCAAGGATAGAGAATCGTTTCTTACGTCAGCTACTTCTCCTCAGCCTAGGGACCCCCAACGGGCACTTTGAAGCATGAACTGGGTCTTCAATCTGTTGAGCAGTATGCAGTATTATGTCCCCTCCAATATTGGGTATGCACATTGATTACACCAGAGATGAGGATTTATTTTGTCATTATCCAGGAACTTTTGTCGCAAGCCAAGCTAGCAAAACTGCCCTGGTTCAATCATGTAGCAACCACTTTGATAGCTATTGTCTACACCGTATGCTGGTATGAACCAGAAACGATGACTGTGGAAAGCGACAAGATTGTGAAGGAAAGGTTTGACATTTCATCTTCAACAATTAGACAGGGAAAAAGATAGTCCAGCTCCTGATTCTCAAACCCATTCCTACTTTTGAGCCATACCAGGACATGCTTTATCCAGCTATTAAAAGATCTCTATATATCAGGTTTAGAGTAGTAACTGTGCCAGTGAAACTGTACACTAGCACCTGGAAGAAGGCAGAAGTGCCTTGATTCTATGTATGTGCACAGATTCTGAATTCACCTTTAAACAGGTCTCTATGTATGTATGTGGCCTGTAGAACAACTAGAACATTTAATTAAACACTCTTAATTATGAAATCCAGGGGCTTCAACAAAAGTTTTGCCTACCTGTTCATGTGATGGCATTGCTTATATAGATGGCAACATAGTTGTCAACTTTTGTTTCTTCACCGGAAAATTGGGATCTCTCTGGAGTACTTTATTGGTAATTTAAAATTCTCCTAGATCCATCGTAAGAAGAATTATAAAAATCTTTAATAGCACTAAGGGCCTCAATTACAAGTCCACTGCATCATTTTTCTTGAGGAAATGGTGGCGCTAGCTGCGCACGGATCCATATTTACAAACTGACGCATTGGGCCCAATGCGTCAGTTTGTTAAGCCCTACATCACATTATACCTGCTTAAGGTATAATGTATGCAAGGTAGGCGTTCCCATGGAAAAAGCTGAAACAGTGAAATGTACATTTTACTGCGTCACTCTACAACTTCACTGTGTCAAAATGTAACTGCATGCTCAGACCAGGTCTAAAATTGACACAGGGCTTTTTCCAATGGGATTCTACTCCCATTGCTGGAATTGTACCAGTTTAATGACGCAACTCCAGTAATGCATCACTTCAACTCAAACAGATGCGTCACTCTACGACTTTACTGCATCAAAATGTTACCGCGTGCCCAGACCAGGTGTAAATTTGACACAGTGCTTTTTCCAATGGGTCTCTACTCGCATTGCTGGAGTTGCGTCAGTTTAATGACGCAACTCCAGTAATGCATCACTTTAGCGTCAACAGATGTGTCAAAATGTTTGATGCTTCTGTGAAAACATGACCATGGAGCTCTATATTGTAAATATAGTGCACCCATGGCATTGTTAGTGGATGTGCAAGAAATCTGACACATTGGATGATGATGCATCATTTACTTGAAATGAGGCCCTAAGTCCTTAAATACTATTTTCTGGATGATGTTTCCTTACAACTTTTTAAATGTGGTCTTTCTTATAATTAGCTAGGTGGCACTTTGGATGGTTGCCGTCAATGCAATTATCATGATTTTTAGCACTTTTTGAGATGGCTGAATGATAATTTAATTATTGGCCATCTTTTAATTATGAGTGGCTTCTTCTAGCAGCAGGGATCCCTTTTAGATTTTTTAAATACTGTTTTTAGCATGTAATTATTTTTGGTATGTTATCAAATATTTATTGCTTGTTGATGATGTGATGTATATTGTATGGCCTGCCGTGAGGAATCTGACATAATAAAGGATTCTGAGTATATATTTGCTAGATTTAGGGCCTCATTAAGAGTTTGGCTGCAGTGGTGGTGGTCTGACTGCCTTCATCTTCGCAGTCAGGCTGCTGTTTTATGAGTCATGCAGGCCTATGGAGCAAAGACCGCAGTGGTCCCACCAGCACTGCCAGGTAGCGCAGACCACCACCATCATGAGGCAGCATAAACAGGCCGGCGGAGCCTGTGCTTCTGACAGACACATTACGATGTTCAACACTTGCAATGTGATCGTGGCGGTCAAACCACCACGTCTCAGCAGGTAGAAATGGATTGTATAAAGGGGGCAACTCACTTGCAGGAAGCCTTAGATGTCCTTTGCTGCCATGGAGCCCAACACACATGTCCTGCTCCTGCTAATGATCTACAAAGAAACCAAAATCCACGTTGACGTGGATGCAACTGACCATAAGAACACAAACCTACCTGTGTCAGCCAGTTCAACAACACAATGTTGCTCGGTCATCCACATGATATAGGGGTCACACAACGGGCACCAAGTACACCTCTCATTGTGCCCCTGGTTGGACTTATATAAAAGAAGGACATATTCACAGTCACCAAGTGCCCCCTTGGAGCAGGTCACTCACACTGCACAGCAAAACAGCACAAAAACACATGTCTGATCATCTCAGGCACAGGGACAGTCAATTGTACACAAAAGTGTGTCACACAACATCAACAACACAGCAACCTCACATCTACGAATACAACTCACATGCTCACATTGCACACATGCCATGGACTGTTGTCACATTCAACATACATATGAATGGCTGTGGCATGAAACACAAACACCACTCCCATGAACTAGCCCTGCAATGGACATAGACATCACCCACATTGTAACACAATGGAAGGATAATGGGATGCACAATAGTCACAGAGACAAATATCCCTAGCTCATTATGCAAACAATACCTGCACAGTAGGGATGGGAACATCAGGAGCACTCAGGGAAGGAGCCTGCACTGGGACACATATCACTTTGCACATGCCCCTAAAACAACATTTTCACAGGAACTGGCCCTTCAGGTATCCCAGGGACAAACAATACTATACTCAAAAGATATGCCAGTCTGTATAATGTGAAAGTGATAGTCAACAAAGCAAATAGAACTCTTACTACATGGGACATACATCTACATGAAGTAGCTGCAAGGTACACAAAGCTAAATGGGCACATACACAGTCAAATCCAAACAAAGGTAGCACAATTCAACAAACTCCATTTCTGCACAAACAAAACTCAAGCTGCCACACATCAGATTAATCCATAATTCATTTCGGGGGGACATTTGTAGCCCCATACGTGCTCACATTGGACTACACAAGATGAAATACTTACCATACCAAACAGAACACAATAATGTGACACCACAATTGCATTACAAAACACATATCCATACAGTCAACATATACCTGTTTCTTGGGGGGCACTTCCCACAATGTCAGATACTGCAAACAACAGCATACGGATCAGCAAGCAGGGTCAAACACAGACAACTGTAGGCAGACAGCACAAGTTACTCAGGAGCAACATTAAGGTAGATTGGGAATTGCAGGATAAATGGTTCCCCAAAACAACAACAATTTGGATTTATTAGAAAATCAAACTTGAAAAGTCCAAAGCCATTGGCCAGTCCATACAGATTTGTACAGGCACATCATTGTACTGTCACTTGACTGCTAACTGCCACTGTACCTTCATAGGAAGGGGCATCAAGTGGGCAGGCAGGCACATAAGGGATTATCCTTGGGGGGGTGGATTTAGGAGGGGGTGGGTTTGTGAAGGACGGACTGCTTCATAGGATGGGTGGGCTTCTTCTGGGGGAGCATGGTATGGGTGGTTGCAGGGTGACAGGTGTGACGGGGAAGACTTGGAAGTGAAAGGGATTGTTTGTGGGGTGGGTGGGGACCTCTTGGGATTGGAATGGGGTGGAGAGAACAGGGGAAAGGGCAAGGTCAAACAAAAAACAGTTGTTAGGAACGCAGAGACGATCAGCAGAGGGGACCAGGGATTTTGGGGTTGACTGAGTGGTTGTTTGCTGCGTCTGTGTGGATGTCTTGGGTGTGTGCTTGGGGGAGGTTTGCTAATGTGTAGGTGGTGTCTTTTGTGTGTGAATGTGTGGGCCTTTGCATGTCTTAGGGGCTGGGAGGTGGAGGTGCTGGGTGATGTGGGAATCGTGGTGGATGTGTGTGTGTCTGTTGTGGTGGTGTCTGTGGGTATGCTTGTAGTCATGGATGTCTGTGTGTCTTTTTTATGTGGTGTCTGTGGGTATGGTGGATGTGTCTGTGTGTGTTGGGGTTGTGTCTGCCGGTATGGGGAATGTTGTGGATGTGTGTGTGTCTGTTGGGGTGGTGTCTGCTGGTATGGTGGGTGTTGTGGGTGTGCAACTCAGTGTTGTGGTGGTACCTGTTGGTATGCCTGATGTGGTGTGTTTGATGGGGGGTGGTGGGAGTGCCTGAGAAAGTATTGGCTGATGCTGTGTGGGTGGGTGTCTGTTGAGTGTTTGTGTGCTGGTAAGTTTTGAGATATTTGTTTTTGTGAATCTTGATCCAACATCCTTGGAGCCCTCTTCATACACGCTGTCTGGGAGGTCCCAGTCAACTTCCTACGTTTGGACGTAGTCACTTTTTTTGAGATTTTTTTCACCAGGATGAGCCTGCAAGTCAGGCCGGGTCGTGGTTGAGGCAAGGCAGCTAGAGTTGCTGCAGCGCGTTGGTCTCTCTATGGAGCTTTTTTCCAAAAATTCTCCAAACTTCTGAATCTTCTTCCAGATGATCTTTTAAGGTTCTTTTGAGGTCCACAGTTCACCCCAAGGTTCCAGAAGCTATGAGATGCTCCTTGAGGGTGCGGACTACAACTCCCAGAATGCAGCTGGCACAAACTCCTTTTTGGCCACTTGTAGGAGGCTGGCCTGGCTTATAGTGGGTACCTTGTGGGACTTACACCTTGTGCCAGGTCCAATTATCCCTTATTAGTAGATTAGTAATGTTCAAGCAGCTTAGGCTGATAGAGGTAGCTACAGCAGAGCAACTTAGGCTGAACTAGGAGACATGCATAGCTCCTACTACACCACTTATATCATATAGCACTATATCATAAGAAAACACAATACTCAGAGTTACTAAAAATAAAGGTACTTTATTTTAGTGACAGTATGCCAAAAGTATCTCAGAGGATATACTCCCTTAGGAGGTAATTAAAATACACAAAATATACACACAAACCAAAATCAGGTAAGTAAAACACTTAGAAAAGTAGTGCAAACACTGTAGATCACAATAGAATGCAATAGGAGAAACTAGGCCTAGGGGCAACACAAACCATATACTCCAAAAGTGGAATGCGAACCACAAATGGACCCCAGGCCTAGTGTAGTGTGTAGAGGGCTGCTGGGAGTGTAAGAAAACACTAAGGTTGTCCAAACTACCCCACCCCAAGACCCTGGAAAGAAGGAGCAAAGCCAGAAAGACAGTAAAGTTGAGATAGGGGATTCTGCCAAGACAACAACTGACTGCAAAGCACGGAAGATGGATTCCTGGACCTGAGGACCTGCAAAGGAAAGGGACCAAGCCCAAGAGTCACAAAAGTGTTCAGGGGGGGCAGGAGCCGACTAAACCCGGATGAAGGTGCAAAAGGGTTGCCTCTGAGTGGAAGAAGTGGAAAGATTCTGCAACAATGGAAGGTGCCAGGAACGTCTCCTTTGGTCAGAAGATGTCCCACAGCGTTCTGGAGGACGCAGAGTTGTTTCCACCCAGAAAGACCACAAACAAGCCTTGCTAGCTGCAAGAGTCACAGTTGAAGAGTTTGGGTGCTGCCAGGGCCCAGGAAGGACCAGGAGGTCACCCCTTGGAGAAGGAGACAGAGGGGGCACTCAGCAACAGAGGGAGCCCGCGCAGAAGCAGGCAGCACCAACAGAAGTACCTGAACAGGCGTTCAAGATATCTGAGCACAGCGGTTGTCTCAGCACAACAAAAGAGGGTCCCACAAAGTCGGAGGTCAACTCAGCGAGTTGGGCAATGCAGGACAGTGTGAGGGGACCTGGGCTGTGCTGTGCATGAAGGAAGTCTTGTAAAAGTGCACAGAAGCCCTAGCAGCTGCAGTTCACACAGTACACAGGATTACTGTCTGGCGTGGAATTACCTCCACCAAATTTGGACAGAAGGACCACTGGACTGCGGGTCACTTGGATCCAGCTCCTGTATTCTAGGGACCACGCTTGTTAAGATGAGAGGGGACGTAGAGGACCGGTGATGCAGAAAGACTGGTGCCTGCGTTGGCAGGGGGAAGATTCCCTCGACCCACGTGAGATTTCTTCTTGGCTTCCAGTGCAGGATGTAGGCAGACAGGCCTCAGAGCATGCACAACCAGGAAACAGTCGAGAAAGCCGGCAGGATTAGGCACTACAATGTTGCTGGTAGCCTTCTTGCTAGTTTGTCCTGGAGCAGTCAGCGGAGGATCCTTGGCAGAAGTCGAAGAGAGAAGTGCAGAGGAACTCTGGTGAGCTCTTGCATTCGTTATCTGAAGAGAAACCCACAGGAGAGACCCTAAATAGCCCTCAGAGGAGGATTGGCTACCTAACCAGGTAAGAGCCCATCAGGAGGGGTCTCTGACATCACCTGCTGGCACTGGCCCCTCAGAGGTCTCCATTGTGCCCTCACACCTCTGCATTCAAGATGGCAGAAGTCTGGGACACACTGGAGGAGCTCTGGGCACCACCCCTGGGGTGGTGATGGACAGGGGAGTGGTCACCCCCCTTTCCTTTGTCCAGTTTTGAGCCAGAGCAGGGGCTGAGGGCTCCCTGAACCAGTGTAGACTGGCTTACGCAAGGAGGGAACCATCTGTGCCCTTCAAAGCATTTCCAGAGGCCAGGGGAGGCTACTCCTCTCAGGCCCTTAACAACTATTTCCAAGGGAGAGGGTGTAACACCCTCTCTCAGAGGAAATCCTTTGTTCTGCCTTCCTGGGACTGGGCTTCCCAGACCCCAGGATGGCAGAAACCTGTCTGAGGGTTGGCAGCAGCGGTAGCTGCAGAGAAAACCCCAGAGAGCTAGTTTGGCAGTACCCGGGGTCCATGCTGGAGCACAGGGAATGCATGGGATTGGCACCCCAATGCCACATTTGGCTTTGGAGGACAATTCCATGATCTTAGACATGTTACATGGCCATGTTCAGAGTTACCATTGTGAAGCTACACATAGGTATTGACCTATATGTAGTTCATGCGTGAAATGGTGTCCCTGCACTCACAAAGTCCAGGGAAATTGCCCTGAATAATGTGGAGGCACCTTGTCTATTGCCAGGGTGCCCTCACAGTTAGTAACTTTGCACCTAACCTTCACTAAGTGAGGGTTAGACATATTGGTGACTTATAAATTACTTAAGTGCAGTGTAAAATGGCTGTGAAATAACGTGGACGGTATTTCACTCAGGCTGCAGTGGCAGTCCTGTGTAAGAATTGTCTGAGCTCCCTATGTGTGGCAAAAGAAATGCTGCAGCCCATAGGGATCTCCTGGAACCCCAATACACTGGGTACCTAGATACCATATACTAGGGAATTATAAGGGTGTTCCAGTGTGCCAATCAGAATCGGTCAAATTAGTCACTAGCCTGCAGTGACAAATTTAAAAGCAGAGAGAGCATAAACTCTGAGGTTCTGGTTAGCAGAGCCTCAGTGATACAGTTAGGAACCACACAGGGAACACATACAGGGCATAAGTTATGAGCACTGGGTTCCTGTCTAGCAGGGTCTCAGTGACACAGGCAAACACAAACATACACACAAGTAAAAATGGGGGTAACATGCCAGGCAAGATGGTACTTTCCTACATCACTGGACAGTGGTCAGCTGGTTGGTTTCTTCAAGAG
The DNA here is from genome assembly GCF_031143425.1 of Pleurodeles waltl. Taxonomy (NCBI): domain Eukaryota; kingdom Metazoa; phylum Chordata; class Amphibia; order Caudata; family Salamandridae; genus Pleurodeles; species Pleurodeles waltl. The sequence goes on from NC_090446.1 coordinate 13,944,811, forward strand.
TTGGTGCAGGGAACTCTGGTTAGCAAGTTTCACCTATAGCACCTCCTTGAACCAGTTGAAGCCAGGCAAAGTCCTTCTTGTGGTGAAGCCCAAGTGTGCAGCTGGTGCAGTCCTCCAGAGTGCAGTGTCCAGGTGCAGGCCAGGGGTCCAGCAGGGCAGTCCTTCTTCTTCTGTAGTTCTTCCTTGTTGGAATCTGATAGGGATCTGGCAGGGAACTGAGGTGTGGGTGCAGGTCTGCCAGTTTTATCCTTGCTCCTGGGTGAGAAACAGGGGGGCCCTGGTTGTCCAATCAGGGACAGGGTCCTTCACCCTGTGATGACCACTTCCTGGGAAGTGTGGCAAAAATCAATCCCAGGGAGCAACATTCCTCCAAAATACATCATGGCTGAAAGTGATTTTTGGAGGTTACATCTGTTTCAGCCCACTCACTGGTGTGGCTATAAATCCTAAACACACCACTCTCCTGCCCTCTCCTAATCTAATCAAGGGGGCACCTAATTGTCTGGGTTTGCAGGATGTGAGGGTGTTACTGGGTTGCTCCAAATGTCCTTCCCTGCCTTTGAAGACCAGTTTGGCAGCCCTCCCCATTCCTTCTTTCCCATCTGCTGAGGGAAGATCTTCTCCCCCAGGCACATCTCTTTGTGTTGAGCCACACTTCACACCTCATCAAGGCATCCAGCCCTACGGGCACATAGGACACACCTTAGGGGTGACTTATATGTGCAAATAAGGTATTTTCAGGCTTTGGAACTACTTTTAATTCCAAAGTCAAATTTGCATGTAACTTTAATTTTAAAACAGCCAACAAGGCAGGCCTGCCTTTAAAATGACACTGGGCTCCTCAGCAGTGCACCTATGGGTGCACTAACTATGCTGGGGTCCCTAGACCTACAAGCCATACCATATACTAGGGACTTATATGTAGGTTGACTTAGCCAATTATTATTAGCCTAATTTGCATACTGATTTTACACAGAGCACAGGCCCTAAGACTTGTTAGCAGTACCCAGGCCACCACCAGAGTCAGGAAAACACCAGCAAAAAGTGAAAAATTGGGGTAACAGGTTAGGGGGCCTCTGCAATCAGCCCTGTTTTCTCAAAGCTGATGTTGCAAATACAAAGAGAAGTAGGGTCATCACATGTCCATGATCACACTACCGTGTTGTCAAGTAGGAACCAGCAACAAACTCCATTTAAGTGGCCCATACATGTACCTTACCATATGCATGCATGTCATATGATCCGTCAACAGTTGCCCATAGGAAAATCAGGATCTCACACAAATACATTTGCGTGGTTGAAGTTATGCAATAACAGTAACCATTGGATAAGTTGGAGACCTCATCATCTTCAATACTTTGCCTCATGGAGCATACATCACTCACCTCTTGTCATACAATAGTAGGCCAATGCCAACGTCAGTCCTACAGATCCCACACAAGGTCATGCCCACATCTATTTGTCACATACACAACACAACAATAAGAAATGATGCTCCCAGAACATGCCATGTTGCTGACAACAATACACCAGCCTGGAGGAGGCAGCATGGAAACACTCATGTCACACTGGCAACATATTTACAATGCACATTTCACCAAGTGATATTTGTCCCAATGGAGTCATGGAGGGAGTACTAGTGTTGCGCAGAAATGCCACACATTCAGCATGGAAATGTACACTGTAGACAAAATGTGCAAAATGTCACGGAGAGACGTCTAAAAATCCACAACACAATGAGTCAGTGAGTCCCAGGGAATTCACCACTAAGGTCTGGAATTCCTTACAATGTCATAGTCTGAGTGCATTAGTAAACGCCATAAGTCTCTTGGATGTTGAAAAGGCCCAGAGATTTGCAGGCCCTAAACATATTGCCCAATAGGAAGCTACATCATTCTCTCTGTTTTGGTCATGCAAACCCAGATGTCTGCGGAAGAATGGCTGTACCCAGACGCATGTATTTCCAACATAACTGCAAGTCACTCCATGATGCATGCCAACAATCAAGTCACAAGCCTTCCCCTTTTCACATCTGCAGAGCACTTTGATACATGATACTACATCAGTGTCACAGAAGTGCACATTGTGGCTAAAAATCCCTAGGCCTACCCGTCATGCCCCTCACTGCTACTGAAGTTGTACATGCCAAATGACGTGCTGTGATGGGTGAGGGTATGTGTCAGCCAAGAATCAATGGTGACACGCTGCTGTCTGTGGCACAGCATGAAATGTACCCCCTTTGTAAATGCCCTATTCCACACACAGGTTAGCATGCACATATATGTGAGGGAATCCAGAAATTATCCCCTCAGACAAAGGTTGACAGTGCATGAAACAGCAGCTTAGAAATGTTTTTCTAAAGAGAAAGGGACACATGCTGGTGTGTAGGTCAGTTGTGGCTCGCTTCCCTAATGAGGAGGGGGGCGGGAGAGGCACGCAGTGGGTGGAGGGGTGATGGCACCTGGGAGCAGGTCTTAAAATTAATTAAGAAAAAATAAATTTAAAAAAACGTACCTGCTCCTCGCGCGCCCCTTCTCTCCTCCGTCTCTTCCCTCAGGCACAAGCTCCCAGCCTGCTCTGCAAGCAATCCTGAGGCTGCTCAGAGCAGCCTCAGGATTGGCTGGGAGCGCCCTGGAACCTGGTTGCTGGGCTAGAGAGAGCCGACAGTGCATGTTGGTTTGGCCGGCTCGAGGCAGCTGGGGAAACACGCATGCACTCTGAGAGGAGTGCACAGTGCACCCCGTGGCCCCGCCCCTTCCACCACAAAGGAATAATAAACATAGGGCCATATTTTTACTTTTTGACTCAAAACTGCTCTAACGCAGCAAACGGAGCAAACAGTGCTAAGAGCCTCAAAATGGGTCCCAGAACCCAAGAGAGACCCCAGGGAGACCCCAGACAACCAGGAACCAGCCAGAAGGACACAGACAAGACCCAGGGGAGAGACAAGAAGAAGAGGAAGTGTTGCTTCAACGCAGAGGAGGATGAAATTCTGGTGAGAGAGGTGACGGAGCACCAGCATCAACTCTTCGTCACCTATAATTGCCAATTGGGAGGAGAGAGGCAATTTGGCAACAGATTGTGGAGGAGATTAACAGTGTAACAGAGGTCAGGAGAACTGTCACTGAGTGCAAGAAATGCTGGCATGACTGCAAGCACTGGACAAAGGAAAAAATGGCAAGGAACAGGAAGGCAGCACTGCAGACCGGAGGCTGGAGTCCAGCACGGCGACAGGACTTGGATGAGATGGAGGAGTTGGTTGCAGCCGTCATCCCGAAGGAAATGGTCACTGGTATTGCAGGAGAGGACAGCATAGACTACCAGGAAACAACACATATGCAGGGTAAGTTGCATGGGGAACCAAAATGCCTAAATGTCAAGTGCAAGAAGGGGGAGGCCCATGGGAGGCGCATGGGCTGTGCAGGGGCATCCAGGGGCACAGCACAACACCAACAACCTTTGCATGGGGGTACACCGCCATGCCAAGGCTGCTGGAAATGCTGAAGCAGACCAGGAGGATAGTGTAGAACGTAAAACTGGTCCAGTGTCACAGGACAGCTGGTATCGTCAGAATGTAAACTAGAGGACAATGCCTAGTCTCATGCCATTGGCTCAAGCGGCAATTACTATTGACTATAGTTGCCACTCCTACCTGTGCTGTGTGTGCTGGTCAATTAGGAAATGGCAGTTAGGTGCCCATGGCACAAACACACTCTAAATGAGGGTTCAGTATGACTACACAATCAATCCCCACCAATCTCTATCCAAGTGCAACTCCTGTCAACTGCTCATGTCCATAGACTCAATAACCATCAGGCACTGTCACATACACAATGATGTACACAGCAGTAATCTCATATCCATGCTGCCCATTCCAGGGTCTACCCCGTGACTGTGTCACAATAGCTGCAATGCCACCATGCAACATCTCAGGTGTCATAGAGCTAAAACAACGGCATTGAAGGGGAGGACATATGTGAGTAGGAAGGCAAACACACCCGCACAGTCACAAGAGGAAATAGAACTCTGCCAGGCCCATCAGTGTGATGCAATGTAGCACACATACACAGACATCAACATGAGAAACTGTATTGTCCCATGGAAGTGACATCCGTGGTGTGGTGCTAGGTCTCAGCACTGCACATGTGTATGCGAAACATGATAGATTGGGACAGGGCCATATTGTAACGTGTGGTGCTGTGGCAGCAGCACACCAACAATCATTGCAAGGCCTCACCATGCTAATGGAAGCAGAGGGAGGGTTGAAGTGGCCAAGAAGGTGGCAAGCCACAATTTGGACAGAACCCACACCTAGAAGCTGTGACGCAGACAATTGCCCAAACTGCCCACACTACATGTGACATGCAGTGGGCCACAGGGCCAAGAGACAGCCAAAATTAATGACAGGAACAATACATGGGAACCAACATGACAATGTACCACCAATAGGAAGTCAGTGACATCACTTTACACCTGCCACAACACAGACACACCAATTGTGCAATATCCATCTTTTTGTATCCAGTACCTATTTTGGGGCCAAGGCTCTCTCTGAATGTGTCCAGTTTTGGAAAAATGAAAAAAGTGAAGGAGAAAGAAAGTGACTTGGCCATCGGGGTCCTGAAATTAACAGCTCATGCTTCCACAATCAGCAAATTTTAAAGGAAGCCTTTGAGTCTTTACTTCATGTCTTCTGAATAAATCTCTTCCCAAACTAGACAATATTCATATCTGTCTAGAAACTTCGAGACAATTTTGCAGAGGTTTTAAAAAAGCTAATCTTTAAATTATAACAATGACATATGATACTAAAAATTGAATTCACCCAGGATTTCCTCTACTTTGTTGTATTTCAGGAAGTAGAAGAAATTTGAACATGTACAAGACCATGAGTTTGTTAGCTTCAAGGCTACATGTATGTGTTGTTCACTGAACCAATAGAATTGCCAAGGGAAATCCAAAATATTTGCGTGCCCAGTGGGTAAACAAACTCCATTGTAGGTTGAGCAATCTCATTTAATTATGTACAGGGTATTCTATGACACAGAATTGAGTCTCACATATTTTGATTTGATTCAGGCCTTTAAATCTTTTTTCAGTATTGCCTAACACAAGTAAAATTTGTTTTGAGTTTGAGAGGAAGCCTGAGAACGAAGATTCAAGGGTCCAACCACCTTGCCCCCCAAATTGTTGAAGCCAAATCCCAAACAGGCTTGCAAGACCCTCAGACCTCAGATGGCCTTGAAATATATTTGCTTCGGGTTTCTTGAGCTTCGCTCACCCAAGAATGGGGCGGTGTTTAGCAAATTATTGCTTCTCTTGAAAGGTTGTCATTATCAGTATCATTACAGCTCTTCAAGCTTAGAGCGCATTTTAGAATTCTAGACTAATATCAAATAAGTGCCGTAAGGCTCACTTTGTTTTAAGTTTGGTCATTTTTAATTGTCTTTTGCTTAAAATTGTTAGAGGGAAATCTGTTAACAACAGATCAATTTGACACAATAATATAGGTTTAGTCGATTTTCAGCTGGGAACAACAGGCAGTCTCAACATAGAGACCATGACTGAAGTTCAAAGTTCTGGTTCAAACACCAGTAGCATTTATACTGTAAAAACCACGAAAAACTGTGGCGAAGAGTTCACCATTGACGTAAGCAACTACAAGCAGTACAGATAAGGTAATGAGGTGCCTCTGGAAAGAAGCACATGCACTTGTTGGCCTCATGGGTGGGTAAGTTACACTGATGTCATTCACCGTATCTATCTTTCTGCACAACAAGAGATTATATGTTGCGTGCTGCTCATGGTAGAACAATGAAGTAGGTTGTGCACCACCATCAATAAAAATATAAATGATAATTCAGAAGAGTCCCAATTTGTTGAACATATAATAACGTAGATTTTCGTTGCTTTCTTCCAAAAAATGTATTTGGTCAGAGATACTTGATGTCACAATAGATTTATGGAGAGAACCAACCCAGCAGCCAACGCGTTTCGCCCTATATACTTGGGCTTCTTCAGGGCGAGTAGTAAGTTCCAATATAGGGTCAAGGGTCGTTTGTGAAAATAAGTGTAAAACGCGAACGAAGGTTCAAAGAACGTAAATTGTGAAGTTGTAAGGTATATAATAACCGGCCGGATTTTCCAAGTCAGAAAGAGTAGAAAGACAGGCCCGGTCACGATGCCGCCCGTCATGTGAGCTAAGTACGCGGCTCGTTAGAGTGTTGAAACAAGTTTTACACTTATTTTCACAAACGACCCTTGACCCTATATTGGAACTTACTACTCGCCCTGAAGAAGCCCAAGTATATAGGGCGAAATGCGTTGGCTGCTGGGTTGGTTCTCTCCATAAATCTATATTTGGGGTGTTTTATCTCACCCCTTTGGTTCCTTTGTGCAGTAGGAACTTTGTTGGTAGTGCACACTATACTCTATTATATTATGTGTCATTCATGTACATTGTGAACACTCAGAAACTACTAGGGATTGATGCGTTCCTCTTTTGGGCTTACTGCACTTGGTTTTGATTGAGATGCTGCTCATGGTAGCCCTGCCTTGCAAATACTTATCTGACCCTTTACACAATTCCCCTTAACACGATATGAATGACTTGTGGTTTTTAGGACCCCTGTGCTAAGGAAGGATACACCCTTCTGTTCCACCCTGTTCATGCTAAGTGAACATTATGAAAGCAACAGTTGGTGCAGCTTTAAAGAAAAACTCTCATTCTAATGTGGCTGGGGCCTGTTGTGTGTTTCAGCACAGCTAACTTAACAATGCAGCATGTATATATGTTTCCTAACTAATAAGTGTTTGTCCTAAATATGACCTGCCTTTTCTATTGAACCCACAGTCTTGTCTTTTTTTAACATGTCATGTATTGAGCCTTTCACTACTTACATTGGTTTACAACTATCTAGCCTAAAATGCTTGTATTGGGATTTGGGAATTTATGTTTGTTTGTATGTGATGTATTCCTATTCTTCCTACATCAAAATGGATAAATAATGAACCACAAGGTGCCAATACTGGTGTGTAAATGGCAGGTTGGGAGGCTTAGTTCAATGTAAGCGACACAGGTGAGTGTTCGATGCCAACACATGCACCATCAGCCCTAAGGTTTTTCCCAAATGCGATTGGATTCTGCAACTCAAAGCTTTTATTTCCTTGTGCTGTGGGACGAAGATGTGAACACATTTTCACAAATTAGAACTATTTGTTTGAAGGATAACAAATTAATTCTTAATTACGGTTCAGTAGTTGAATAGTGGCACGCGCATCACACAGCCGTCCTGCTCAACGTCTGCAATGCTGCACCTTGGGTTTTTACAGCCCTGCGGAGAGCCTTTCTTCGTGGACCCTGCATTTCAGGCCACTCCAACATGGCTGCTTCACACACCCAGCAGGGCTTCACGTTCTCCCTCTACAGGCATACACAGTGTTAGACATGTGGAGCATTGTCGTCAAAGCCATCCCTACAAATAAACTAACCTGGTTAGTACAGAAGGTAAAACCTTGGTTCTATCCAAGACCTACTCCAGCAAAGCCATGTCCAGAGTGGAGAGCCACAAATACCCATAAGTAGAAACAAGAGACTCACAAACAGTTATTTCCCCTAAGGTTTGTACAGATATTTGTAGAGCGTGAACCTAGACAGGTGGCCTTGGTGGGCGGAGTATGGTCCTGAGTCAAGAGATACGGTTCTGTAATATGTGCTTATTAGACCTCACCAGGTACCACTGACACAGCTGTGTGAGTGATTGTGAACATTTGGACACTTTGTACTCCCAGAAGCATCATCTCACTGCTGCTAGACAGGGTTTGATTGGATGGGGGTTCCAGCGGTGGAAACAGGACAGAAAAGAAAACGAACATCACAGACAGGTGTCAGGCGAGTCAAATGCCTTTCTTTTCAGAAGAACACAGAATTTTTCTGGTGAGACTAAGGGCGTGATTTAGCATTTTGTCACGCAGCACAATGCAGCAAGCCACGTTGCTGTTCTGTGTGTGTGAAAGGGAAAGTGCTGCAATGCACGGTATTTACCATTATATGGCCCATGTCTGTCCTTTCCAAGTACTGGTGCACTTTTGTGTCATGGGGCAAAGGTGCTTGTGTTGTGGGCAGGACCTTCCTGCACAAAAACAATTGTGGTAGGCGTTTTCCTCTTTCTATGTGTGCTGCAGAATGCAGCAGAAGTAGAAAGAGATCAAAAGGAGGAGAAATAAAGATATTTCTCCTCTTTACGCTTTCCCTGGGAGGTGTACCATTTTCAAGTATTCCGAGGTTTACCACTATTGTTAAATCTGGGAATGCACCAAAATCCATAGTGGAATACCCAGGATCCACCCATGAAACGCTTCCCTGGGACAGACTCACATACATCAGCAATTTCTGCTGCTTGCGATAATCTGTGTTTATCAAGCCACGCAGGGCCATGTAGGGTGGTCTTGCGTGGCTTGTACCCCTCCAATGGCGCAAGGGCGATGCAAAATCTTGATAAATCTGGCCCTCAATTCTTTCTTACAATGAATGTGGTGATCACCAAGTGATTTGTTTGAACAGAAAACAATATTTTTGACCCACTGCTTAGAGGTATCAGAACTCATTTTGCTTGCAATGGAGACACAGATGCGTCTTCCCTTGACTCTTACCTTAAAACAGAGAAAGTGATGAAAATCTCAGTATATGGATGCAGAGCCATCTTCACTTCAATGGTAAGTAGCCAATGTCTCCCTAAAGACACTTCCAGTGCGTGCTGTAGAGGCCGCCTATATATGGGCACTGCATTCAGTGGAAGGATTCTGGCTCTACTCTGGAGATTGCAAGCTTTGTCGTCAATCTTGTTAATTACTCCCAGTGGTGTCCACACGCCCTAGCTCCTAGGTAGTAAACAAGTAGGAAGCTAATCTTGAAGGATACCTCTTACATTGCTGCATCATGGATTATATGTTGCTTGAATTCATCATGTAGTGTTTCAAACATTCCACGAAATCAACTTCAGTTAGCAAAGCCTTTGTAGAAACATTCTTCTGACTGAATGACTGAATGAGTCCACTTGCACAGTACGCAATACTGAATACATTGCTTTTTCCCTCATCTGTCATTCAGCCACAACCCACACAGCATGATCTCTATGTTGTGTTTAGTTTGTTGTAAACAGTGCTTCTTGGTGCGTCAATGTATGATCAATGTGCCAAGAAATTCTCTTTATTAGCCTCACAAATAACACACTCATCTTTGAAATAACTTTAGGAATGTCTCTGACACAGTAATAGTGCTCAGTGGTTGAAGAATATGAGATGGAACCGGAGCAAAACAAATAGGAAACTTTGTGACAAAAACTCTCTACTTCCTGCAGACCTCTGTAGAGGGATTTCAACCAACGATCAAGGCAGAAGAAGGTGCTATACCTGTGGAGAAACACTCACTTTTATGAGAAATCCAACACTGGGCTTTTGGGTGCACCCTCTCTCTTGAAGCCAATCATCAACATAAGAATTGAGAGTCTAGAATTTACACCAAAACAGAATGTGGTATCGCTCATGTGATATCATCATGTCACATATTGTGCCTGGTTCACAAAGATTTTATTATGAGTAGTTGTGATTTATTCTGAATTTAGTTTGTCATACACAGAGCTGAGAATCCTTTATTGTGTCAGGCTGGTCATGGCAGGCCATTTATTATACAATACAATGGGCCTGATTACAACTTTCTAGGAAGGTGTTAATCCGTCCCAAATGTGACGGATATACCACCAGCCGTATTAGGAGTCCATTATATCCTATGGAACTCGTAATACGGTAGGTGGTATATCCGTCACATTTGGGACGGATTAACACCTCCTCCAAAGTTGTAATCAGGCCCATAGTCAGCAAACATTAAACATTTGATAACATAAAATTTTTTATCACATGCTAAAAACTAGAGATGAGGATGGCATGGCATGGCAAAGAACTTTGAGAGCACCATTGCACCCACTTCCTGGTTTAGGTACCTTTCATCATTGTGCAGTTCTGCCAGCCATGAAAGGTCTACCACGCTGCAGAGTGCAGCATGGAGTGGCAGAAGAAGAACATAGCCTGGAGGAGGATCGAAGTCCTCTCCTAATTGATTCACCAGGAAGCATTTCATTGGGTGAGGAAGTCACCGTAGGGGAAGTGCATATAGCATTCCTTAGCCAGAAACAAAACAAGGCCCCTGGCCCTGGTGGGGTACCTGCAGACAGGTGTAGATCGGAGCTCACTACTTGGGTACCTATTTTGACTTCTTCTGACAATACTATTTTATCTGCTGTGGACAGTACCGGTATTGTGGAAAGCTTCCATATTTGTTCTTCTTCATAAGAGAGGTTCAGGGAAGGGCCCCACCAATTATCGACCAATCTCCCTGCTTGATGCAGCAGGAAAACTATATTCAAACCTCTTCCACACTAATCTAGACAACAGGATGTATGATAATGGGATCATCAACGCATCGCAGGCAGGTTTTGGGAGAGGCCTGGAACAATTGATCAAGCAAGGTGGCTATTCAACATCGGCCTGAATTATACCAGCATTAAAAATCAAAATGATATCTGACATTCATTGACTTCCAAAATGGCCTTTTATACCGTGAACCGCAAGTTACTTTGGCAAACACTATCATCCCTGGGCTGTCCAGAACAACTAGTGTTGGCAATTAAAAACTGCTATATAATAATAATACTTCTACAATCAGATGTTGCCTGAGCAGGGAATTAACTGGTAGCTTTGATATCAATGTTGGTGTCAGGCAGGGTTGTGTTCTGGCTACAGTTTTGTTTGATATTTGTATCCCTGATTTTCACAACTATCAGAAGTCCATAAACCTTGACGTGCCACCTTGCAGAAGCCAAAAAAACAGCACTATCAAAACGTGTTGAGTTGGCCCTGCATAAACTCTTGAAAGCATTCGATTGTTACTGTGACCAAAGAAAGTTACAGATTAACACTGCAAAAACAAAATACACCATCCTAAACAGCAATATTAAATAGAAGAGTTCCTTTAAAATCTGTGGAATTTCTTAGGATTATGTGGAACCTTGGAATTAGGTTCGACTCCAAGCTTACTTGGTCGGCCAACTATGACAAAGCAAGGCCACGCTGAGGCCGCTCACGGCGGGGTTTGGTGGTCTGTAGCAGAACGGGTTAATTCAGAAGCCACGTGCAAAATCTCTCTGCAAACATAGCAGGAGGACACATGTGGAAAGGCAGGGTGGTAGAAACACTGTATCCATGCAGAATGCAGAGCTTTCCCCTCACAGAAATATCAACAAACATCCTCATCTTCTGTAAAAATTAAGGTTTGCGCTGCATTGTTAGTAAAACTTTGTGGGATCCATGTTACATACACCACCGTAAAATCCTCCCAATGTCTAATTTTTTTAACTGTCTGGGTTTGGTAGGTTTCCCTGGGTGGCCGATGAGCCTTGGCCCAAATACCACGGCTACCTCCATTGCCATGGAACAGAGCTGTGGGGTTTCAAAACAGCCAAGAGGTTGGCAAGGATAGAGAATCGTTTCTTAAGTCAGCTACTTCTCCTCGGCCCAGGGACCCCCAACGGGCACTTTGAAGCATGAGCTGGGTCTTAAATTTGTTGAGCAGTATGCAGTATTATGACCCCTCCAATATTGGGTATGCACATTGATCATACCAGAGCTGAGGATTTATTTAGTCATTATACAGGAAGTTTTGCCGCAAGCCAAGCTAGCAAAACTACCCTGGTTCAATCATGTAGCAACCACTTTGATACCTATTGTCTACACCGTATGCTGGTATGAACCAGAAAGGATGACTGTGGAAAGCAACAAGATTGTAAAGGAAAGGTTTGACATTTCATCTTCAACAATTAGACAGGGAAAAAGATAGTCCAGCTCCTGATTCTCAAACCCATTCCTACTTTTGAACCATACCTGGACATGATTTATCCAGCTATTAAAAGATCTCTACATATCAGTTTTAGAGTAGTCACCACGCCTGTGAAATTGTACACTAGCACCTGGAAAAAAGGAGAAATGCCTTGATTTTATGTATGTGCACAGATTCTGAATTCATCTGTAAACTGGTCTCTATATATTTTGCATGGAGAGCAACTAGACCATTTTATTAAACACTGTTAGTTATGAAATCCACGGGCTTTGACAAAAGTTTTGCCTACCTGTTCATGTGATGGCATTGCTTATTTAGCTTGCAACGTAGTTGTCAATACTTGTTTTTCACTAAGAAATTGGGATCTCTCTGAAGCACTTTATTGGTAATTTAAAATTCTCTTAGATCCATCGTAAGAAGAATTATAAAAATCTTTAATAGCACTAAGGGCCTCATTTACAAGCCAACTGCATCATTTTTTTTGATGCAATGATGGTGCTAGCTGTGCACTACACAGCTCCATATTTACAAACTGACGCATTGGGCCCAATGCGTCAGTTTGTAAAGCCCTGCATCAAATTACACCTGCACAAGGTATAATGTATGCAAGGTAGGCATTGCCATGGAAAAAGCTGACACAGTGAAATGTACTTTTTACTGCGTCACTCTACAACTTCACTGGGTCAAAATGTGACAGCCTGCCTCAGACCAGGTGTAAAATTGGCACAGGGCTTTTTCCAATGGGACTCTACTCGCATTGCTGGAATTTCGTCAGTTTAATGACGCAACTCCAGTAATGCATCACTTTAGCGCCAACTAATGTGTCAAAATTTTGGATGCTTCTGTGAAAACATGTACCATGGACGTCTATATTGTAAATATAGTGCACCCATGACATTGTTAGTGGATGTCTGCTTGTGCAAGAAATCTGACACATTGGATGACGATGCATCAGTTACTTGTAAATGAGGCCCTAAGTCCTTAAATACTATTTTCTGGATAATGTTTCCTTACAACGTTTTAATTGTGGCCCTTCTTATAAATAGCTAGATGGCACTTCGGCTGGTTGCCATCAATGCAATTATCATGAATTGTAGCACTTTTTGAGATGGCTAAATGATCATTTAATTATGGGCCATCTTTTAATTATCAGTGGCTTCTTCTAACAGCATTGATCCCTTTTAGATTTTTTAAATACTGTTTTTAGCATGTAATTATTTTTGGTATGTTATGAAATATATATTGCTTGTTGCTGATGTCATGTATATTGCATGGCCTGCTGTGAGCAATTGACATAATAAAGGATTCCGAGTATACATTTTTCAATAAAATGTTTGCTACATTTAGGGCCTCATTACGAGTTTGGTGCAGTGGTGGTGGTCCGACTGCCTTCGGCTTCGCAGTCAGACTGCCGTATTATGAGTCATGCAGGCCTACGGAGCAAAGACCACAGAGGTCCCGTCAGCACTGCCAGGTAGCACAGACCACCACAGGGCATGGGGCAGCACAAACAAGCCGGCGAAGCCTGTGTTTCTGACGGACACTTTACGAGGTTGCACAATGCCACACCCTCTCAGCAGGTGGAAACGGATTGTATAAAGGGAGGAACTCACCTGCAGGAAGCCTTACATGTCCTTTGATGCCATGGAGCCCATCACACATGTCCTGCTGCTGCTAATGATCTATGAAGGAGACCAAAATCCACGCCACCTTGGATGCAACTGACCCTAAGTACATACACCTACCTGTGTCAGCCAGTTCAACAACACAATGTTGTTCGGTCATCCACATTATATGGGGGTCATGCTACAGGCACTAAGTACACACTCTCATTTTGTCCTGGGTTGGACTTATATAAAAGAAGGACACATTTACAGTCACTAAGTGCCCCCTTTGGGCAGGTCACTCACACTGCACAGCAAAACAACACAAAAACACAAGTCTGACCATCTCAGGGACAGGGACAGTCAAGTGTTAACAAAATTGTGTCACACAACACCAACAAGACAGCAACATCACATCTACGAATACAACTCACATGCTCATATTGTACACATGCCGTGGACTGTCGTCACATTCAACATACATATGTAGGGCTGTGGCATGGAACACAAACACCACTCCCATGAACCAACCTTGCAATGGACATGGACATCACCCACATTGTAACACAATGGAAGGATAATGGTATGCACAATAGTTACAGAGACAAATATCCCTAGCTCATTATGCAAACAATACCTGCACAATAGGGATGGGGACATCAGGAGCACTCAGGGATGGAGCCTGCACTGGGACACATATCACTTTGCACATGCCCCTAAACTTTGCACAGGAACTGGCCCTTCAGGTATCCCAGGGACAAACAATACTAGACTCAAGTGATATGCCAGTCTGCACAATGTGAAAGTGATAGTCAACAAAGCAAATAGAACTCCTACTACATGGGACATACATCTACATGAAGTAGCTACAAGGTACACAAATCTAAATGGCCACAAGCACAGTAAAATCCAAACAAAGGCAGCACAATTCAACAAACTCAGTTTCTTCACAAACAAAATTCAAGCTGCCACACATCAAATGAATCCATAATCCATATCAGGGGGACATGTTTAACACCATATGTGCTCACATTCGACAACAAAAGATGAAATACTTACCATACCAAACAGAACACAATGATGTGACACCACAATTGCATTAACAAACACATATCCATACAGTCAACATATACCTGTGTCTTGGGGGACACTAGCACTTCCCACAATGTCAGATACTGCCAACAACAGCAAACAGATCATCAAGGAGGGTCAAACACAGACAACTGTAGGCAGACAGCACAAATTACTCACAATATTAAGGTAGAAAGGGAGTTGCAGGACAAATGGGTCCCCAAAACAACAACAATTTGGTTTTATTAGAAAACCACACTTGAAAAGTCCATGGTCATTGGCCAGTCCATGGAGATTTGTACAGGCACATGATTGTTCTGTCACTTGACTCCTAACTGCCAGGGTACCTTCACAAGAAGGGGCATCAAGTGGGCAGGCAGGGACATAAGGGATCATCCTTGGGGGGGGTGGATCTAGGAAGGGGTGGGTTTGTGAGGGCCGGACTCCTTCATAGGATGGGTGGGCTTCTTCTGCGGAGGCATGGTATGGGTGCTTGCAGGGAGGCAGGTGTGATGGGGAAGACTTGGAAAGGTATGCGTTGGGAGGTGGGTGGGGCCTCTTGGGATTGGGACGGGGTGGAGGAAACAGGGGAAAGGGCAAGGTCAAACAAACAAAAGTTGTTAGGAACACAGAGACGATCAGCAGAGGGGGCTAGGGATTTAGAGGTCGACGGAGTGGTTGTCTGCTGCGTCTGTGTAGATGTCTTGGGTGTGTGCTTGGGTGAGGTTTGCTTATGTGTAGGTTGTGTCTTTTGTGTGTGCGAGTGTGGGCGTTTGTGTGTATTGGGGCTGGGAGGTAGAGGTGATGGGTGATGTGGGAGTATTGGATGTGTGTGTGTCTGTTGCGGTCGTGGCTGTGGGTATGCATGTAGTGGTGGATGTCTGTGTGTCTGTTGGGTTGGTGTCTGTGGCTGTGGTGGATGTGTCTGTGTGTGTTGGGGTTGTGTCTGCAGGTATGGTGAATGTTGTGGATATCTGTGTGTCTGGTGGGGTGGTGTCTGCTGGTATGGTGGGTGTTGTGGGTGTGCCACTGAATGTTGTGGTGGTACCTGTGGGTATGCCTGATGTGGTGCATTTGATGGGGGTGGTAGGAGAGCCTGAGGAAGTATTGGCTGATGTTGTGTGTGTGGGTGTCTGTTGAGTGTTTGTGTGCTTGTGTGTTTTGTGATATTTGTGTATGTGTGTGTTGCTTTTGTGTATTGAGGCGGGTGTGTGCGGATCATTCTGTGTGCTTGGGATGGGTAGCAGAATGGGGGTTTGGATTTGGGAAGACGGAGGTTGATGGAGGACAGAAGATCGGGGGGTAACTGGCTGCCATCAGTGTGGAGGACAGAGCCTGAAAAGATACATGTAGGTGAGACAGTGCACTATGGATACATTCCAGGAATGTATGTGTCTGCTGGAGTTAGGTGGCCAGCCCCTGGATGGCATTCACAATGGCTGTCTGACTCACAGAGATACCCTTTAGGAGGTCAATAACCTCCTCATTGAGGACAGCAGGGGTAACAAGGGCTGGGGTGGAGGTGCCTACGGCAAAGGAAACGCCCACCCTCTTGGGTGAGTGTGCACAGCCAACTTGGTGGGGAGCAACAGGGAGGTTGGTGATAGAACTGGACGGTGGCAGACAAAGATGGTACAGAGGTACACCCTGATGGGTCCACCACCACTAGGGAGTGGCCACTGAAGAAGGAATCTGAGAATGGGGATGATGAACATCCGGTCTCGCCTGTGGCACTCCCGTCACCCTCTGGGCTGCTTGGTCCCTCTGTGTCAGTAGTGTCTTGACCTGAGGTCCCATGGCCAGATGCTTTCCCAGTCGGCTATGCCCTGTCACCTTTGCTTCCTGGGCTGATGTTGTAAATACAAAGAGAAATAGGGCCATCACGTGTCCATGATCACACTTGAACAACTGTTGTGATAGCAAACATTACCATGATGTCAAGTAGGCACCAGCAACAAACTCCATCTAAGTGGCCCATACATGTACCGTACCATATGCATGCATATCATATAATAATCTGTCAACAGTTGCCCACAGGAAAATCAGGATCTGACGCAACTACAATTGCATGGGTGAAGTTGTGCAATAACAGTAACCATTGAATAAGTTGGAGACCTCATCATCTTCAATGCTTTGCCTCATGGAGCATACATCACTCACCTGTTGTCATACAATAGCAAGCCAATACCAATTTCAGACCCACAGATCCCACACAAGGTCATGCACGCATCTATTTGTCATATAATCAACACAACAATAGGAAATGATGCTCCCAGAACATTCCATGTTGCTGACAACAACAATACAATAGCCTGGAAATACTCATGTCACACTGGAAACATATTTACAAATGCACATTTCACCAAGTGAAAATTGTCCCAATGGAGTCATGGAGGGAGTACTAGTGTTGCACAGATATGCCACACACTTGGCATGGAAATGTACACTGTAGAACAAATTTGCAAAATGTCATGGAGAGATGTCTAAAAATCCACTACACAATGAATCAGTAAGCCCCAGGGAAATCACCACTAAGGTCTGGCAATCCTTACAATGACATAGTCGGAGTGCATTAGTAGATGCCATAAATCCCTTGAATGTTGGAAAGGCCCAGAGATTTGCAGGACCTAGACATATTGCCCAATAGGAAGCTACATCATTGTCTCTGTTTTGGTCATGCAAACCAAGATGTCTGCAAAAGAATGGCTGTACCCAAACGCATGTATTTTCAACATACCTGCAAGTGACACCATGATGCATGCTAACAATCAGGTCACAAGCCTTCCCCATTTTACATCTGTAGAGCACTTTGATACATGATACTATATCGATGTCATAGAAATGCACATTGTGAGTATAAATCTCTAAGCCTACCTGTCATGCCCCTCACTGCTACTGAAGTTGTACATACCAAATGACGTGCTGTGATGGGTGAGGGTGTGTCAGCCAAGAATCAATGGTGACACACTGCTGTCTGCTGCTGGCACAACATGAAATGTACCCCCGTTGTAAATGCCCTATTCCACACACAGGTTAGCATGCACATATGTGAGGGAATACAGAAATGATCCTCTCAACACAGGTAGACTATGCACAAAACAGCAGCCCACAAATGTTTTTCTAAAGAGAAAGGGACACATGCTGACGTGAACGCCAGTTGCGGATTGCTTCCCTAATGAGGAGGGGGGCAGCGCGCGGGGGTGGGGAGGAGGTGGCACGTTGAAGAGGGTCATAAAATTAATTAAAAAAAATAATAATAATAAAATAAAAACGTACCTACTCCTCGCACTCCGTTCCTCTCCTCCATCTCTTCCCTCAGGCACAAGCTCCCAGACTGCCCTGCGGCCAATCCTGAAGCTGCTCAGAGCAGTTTCTGGATTGGCTGGGAGTGCCCTGGCTGGGTGCTCCCAGGCAGACTGGGAGCCTGTGCAGGCTTTCTCCAGCCCATCAACCCTGTTTCTGGGCTGGAGAGAGCCTACAGTACATGTGTGTGTGGCCGGCCGGCCCGAGACGGCCGGACAAACACACATGCGCTCTGAGGGGAGTGCACAGTGCACTCCCCTCAGTGCTTGTCACCCCGTGGCCCCGTCCCTTCCACCACAAACGGATAATAAACATAGGGCCAGATCAATCTTTTTGATGCAAAACTGCACTAACACAGTTTTGCGTCAAAAATCTTAGCGCTGGCTACAGCCATTTCTTAAGGCCACCGGTGCGTCAAATTTATACTTTGATGCTGGTTGGTGCTAAGAATAGGTTAGAGTCATTTTTCCTGACACTAACCATTGCGCCTTGTCAAAAGGCAAAATGACGTTAACGCAAGAAAAATTACTCTAATCAGGTTTACGACATGGAAAAATGCTGCAAAATGGATATGCATCTTTTTTCCCTGCAATAGCATCAAAAAGCGATGCAAATGGAACAAACAGTGTTAAGGAGCCCCAAAATGGGTCCCATCAGCCAGGAGAGACCCCAGGGAGACTCCAGACAACCAGGAACCAGCCAGGAGGACACAGACAAGACCCAGGGGAATGACAAGAAGAAGAGGAAGTGTCGCTTCAGCGCAGAGGAGCATGAAATTCTGGTGAGAGAGGTGATGGAGCACCAGCCTCAGCTCTTCATCACCTCTAATTTACCAATTGGGAGGAAAGAAGCAATTTAGCAACAGATTGTGAACAAGATTAACAGTGTGGCAGAGGTCAGGAGAACTGTCATGAGTGCAATAAACGCTGGCATGACTGCAGGCTCAGGACAAAGGAAAAAATGGCAAGGAACAGGAAGGCAGCACTGCAGACCAGAGGTGGGAGTCCAGCACCGCAAGAGGACTTGGACGAGATGGAGGAGATGATTGCAGCTGTCATCCCAGAGGAAATCGTCACTGGTATCGCAGTGCAGGACAGCGCAGACTACCAGGAAACAACACATATGCAGGGTAAGTTGCATGGGGGACCAAAATGCCTAAATGTTAAGTGCAAGTAGGGGGAGGCACATACCTACTGCACAATGCATGTCAGCCCTGCAAATCAGGCAAAGGAAAGTGCAAAGGGGCACGACACGTGACTCCCAGCACTGCCCATGCCAGGTGCATGGGCTGTGCAGGGGCATCCAGGGGCACAGCACAACACCAACAACCTTTGCATGGGGGTACACCGCTATGCCAAGGCTGCTGAAAATGCTGAAGCAGACCAGGAGGGTAGGGTAGAAAGTAAAACTGGTCTGGTGTCACAGGACAGCTAGTATTGTCAGAATGCAAACTAGAGGACAATGCCCAGTCTCAGGCCATTGGCTCAAGCAGCATTTACCATTGATAACAGTTGCCACTACTACCTGTGCTGTGCGCTGGTCAATTAGGAAATGGCAGTTAGGTGCCCATGGCACAAACACACTCAAAATGAGGGTTCAGTATGACTACGGGATCAATTCCCATCAATCTCTATCCAAGTGCAACTCCTGTCAACTGCTCATGTCCATAGACTCAATAACCATCAGGGACTGTCACATATATAATGATGTACACAGCAGTAATCTCATAACCATGCTGCCCATTCCTGTGTTTACCCCTGTGCCTGCGTCTCAATAGCTGCAATGCCACCATGCAACATCTCAGGTATCATAGTGCTAAGACCACTGCATTGAGGAAGGGACATATGTGTGTACGAAGGCAAACACACCCACACAGTCACAAGAGGAAATGGAACTCTGCCAGGCCCATCAGTGCAATGCAATGTAGCACACATACGCAAACATCAACATGAGAAACTACCAATGATAAAACCTGTATTGTCTCATGGTAATGCCATTCATGGTGTGGTGCTAGGTCTCAGCACCGCATAAGTGTATGTGAAAAATGATAGACTGGGACAGGGCCACATTGTTATGTGTGGTGCTGTGGCATCAGCACACCAAAAATCATTGCAAGGCTTCACCATGCTAATGGAAGCACAGGGAGGGTTGATGAGGACAAGAAGGTGGCAAGCCACAATTTGGACAGAACCCACACCTAGAAGATGCGATGCAGACAATAGCCCAAACTGCCCACACTACATGTGTCATGCAGGTGGGCCATAGGGCTGAGAGACTGCCAACATTAATGACAGGAACAATGCATGGGAACCAACATGACAATGTACCACCAATAGGAAGTCAGTGACGTCACATTACAACTGCCACAACATAGACACACTAATTGTACAATATCTCATTGCAGAGGACGATGGCTCTCCTGTGGATCTGTCTGTCCTGGACTACCCTGATGATCTGGATGACCAGCTGACAACCATCAGGCAGGAAACCCTCCAAGATGTCCTGGGAACCCTCCAGACACCACCTCCAGTCACAAGGAGGAGCATACATGTAGTAGCCATCCCAGAGGACCCACCCACCACCCCAATAGTATGACCTGCCAGCTCAAACACAGATGAGGACTCTGATGACACAGGGACCACCTTTGACAATACAGTAGTGGGAGTACAGCGGGAGCTGGCCAAGGAGGTGCGGTGGGGATGCAAACTATGGCAGCCAGCCTTGAGGGAATGTACATGTGCATGATGACGTCCACAGAACAGACCGCAGCCATATAAGTCACACAATCCCTACTGCAAGGAGTCCAACAGTGTGTGAGTGAACTAACCACTGCTGTGAAGGAGTTGCTACAACACCTGCCCTCCCAATCTTGCTGCTGCATGCATGACAACAAGCTGGACTCCATGCACCGGGAACTGGCCTCCCTCAGGGCAGACATGGCTGCCTACCACAGGAATGTTGCTGCCATACTGAATAATCAGCAGCTCCTCCTTGCTGCAGTTATGCCATTTGTAGTTCCACAGATGGCAGCTGTCAGGAATTTAGGGGGCACTTTTCCAAACCACTGAAGTGTGTGTTGCCCCCTCAAACCCACCAGCACCACCATCAAGGGCAGAGGAGATGACACACGCATAGGAGGATGAAGATGTGGAACAGATCATCTTCGCCAGTAGGAGTACCCAGTAGCTCCAGTTCAATGCCACATGGGCACTGATTTTCCTGTGCTTGACAACATGTCAGTGTTGCTACAATTGGTGTCATGCACTCTTCACTGACACACTGTTAACCTTTCCACTATGGACTGCAATTGTCTCTCAGTACTCCACTGGCAATTCTTGTTCCTCTGCACTGAACAACACTTCATCTCAGCAAGTTCAATGACATGTCCCTCAACCTTGAACTTGTGTTGTGTCACAATAGAATGCTTTACACTAATGGGGTCACAGACCTTGACTATGTAAATATTGCACTACAGCACCTTTAAATAAACAGCACCTACACATCCACTTTGTCTCTGTGTAATGTGACACATCTACTTTGATGGAGATTTTTGATGCATGTAACATGTCTATGGTCACAGAGTGTCAATACCAGAGTGCAGAAATAATGTGGGCAGATATCTACGCACAAAGGCCCTGATTTATACTTATTTTGCGCTGCTTTAGTGTCATTGTTTATGCAAAAGGGGCGCAAACTTACAAAATATAATTGTATTTTGTAAATTTGCGCTGCTTTTGCGTAAAAAAATGACGCAAATGAAGCGCAAAATAAGTATGAATCAGGCCAAGGTATCTACAAGATGAAAGTCAATGCTGGCCACATTCACTAAAAGCAAGTCATTGTGTATGTGACATTTGCTTTAAAACATACATGACTGTGTAAGAGTGTTTGGCCAATAACATCAACTGGGAGTACAAGTAAAACACATTGGCGTGAAATTTGTATACTTGACCTCTTCTGAAATTGGCACTACTCAGTTTAGCAGTGTTGATATGAACTTCAGGCTGCAGGCAGATATCCCACAGTGCCCAAAATCACAACACAGGACCAAAACAATTACAGTTGAAAAGCACACCTACCTGTCCAATACATGGGAACCATGTGTCACGTTGAGTGGTGGGTACAATGGCTGACAGATGCATTGAGATTTAGATTTGTTGTAGCTGCCAATGTGACAGCTCAGTTTGAAGTGGGAATAAACATGTCAGGAGAGGGATGTGGATATAGGATGAAATTGACAGGCCAACAGGCAATTGGCACTGTACACTCATACAAAGACCCTGAGCCCCAAGCATATGACACATGCAGTAAGGGAGTACTTAAATCTTTAATAACTATGTACGAAACAGAACTTAAAACTATGTAACATACCTATACTAACCTAATCTATCCTAACTATACATTACCCACAACTGTCCCTAACTACTCTATGCTAAGCTTACTTACCATATTTAACAACACACTCTAAACATTTGCCCTACACCCTCTTATATGACGAGACACATGTGGGACAACATATAGGGGGTCATTACAACCCTGGCGGTCCAAGATCGCCAGGGCTGTTATGACGGAAGCACCTCCAACAGGCTGGCGGTGCTTCCCAGGTCATTACGACTGCGGTCGCACCGCTGGGGCTGGCGGTTTCCCGTCACAATGGCCCCTGCAGTTGTAATCCGCCAGGGCAGCGCTGCTAGCAGCCCTGCCCAGGGGATTACGAGTCCCCCTAACGCCAGCCTTTTCCTGGCGGTTAGAACCACCAGGAAAATGATGGCGGTACAGGGAGTCACGGGGCCCCTGGGGGCCCCTGCTTTGCCCATGCCACTGGCATGGGCAGTGCAGGGGCCCCCTGACAGGGCCCCATGCAGCTTTTCAATGTCTGCTGTGAAGACAGTGAAAAACGCGGCGGGATGGAACTGCACCCGTCGCACGGGCGCAACACCGCCGGCTCCATTTGGAGCCGGCTCCTGTGTTGCGGCCGAGATTCCCGCCGGCCCAGCAGGGATCTCCAAATGGCCGCGGCGGGGTTGCGGCCGCATTGGCGGCCGCCCAGCGGTCCGATCTTGGCTAATGAGGGCCGCAGTAACCTAAACATATACTACCTAATACTAAACAATTTTATATATATATATATCTATATATATATATATACATATATCTATATATATATATATATCTATTTCTTTTTGTTTTTACTTTTTTTTTTCTTAAATACACAACAGCCCCAACATTAACCCCCATCCACCCACCCACAAACTAACATGTAATAATATGAACCCCCCCAAACCTACTTATCCTATCTAAACATCTGACACACTCTAACCTATTACTAACCCCTTAAACCCTCTACAAAACAGGATGAGGAATGAGGAGGGAGGGAACTGAATTAGGGGTGAGGGGAGGCAAGCGTTCACAGGTTTGCCCTCCTCAGTGTTTTTAATTGCCTTTAGCCTCCGGGTATTTTTGTTCACATCCTTCTGTATTGTGTCTTCTTTTTTTAAGACTTTCCTCATGTCCCTCTGGAGCTCAGCAATTGCAGCCATGTCCATAGCAGCAGGTGTGGTGCTCTGTGTTGTAGACTTTGATGGTGCAGCAGGTGTGGTGGTTGGTGTTGTAGAAGTTGATGGTGCAGCAGGTGTGGTGGTTGGTGTTGCAGAGGTCGACGATGCAGCAGGTGAAGTAGATGTGAGGTTGGCCGATGTGGTATTGGGTGCAGTTGTGGTGGTGGCTACAACCGTTGTGGCTAATGCCAGTCCCCCTTGGCTGAAAACCCACCATTCTCCTGTGGCTCTCTCTCTCTGATAGCGCCTTGCCGTCCTTCGGTACCCAGACTCGACATCCAAAATGTGTCTGTATCTCAGTGCCCACTTCTGGAAAGCCCTGATCTCCGCTACCTCCATGTTGGCAGCTGTAAAAATGAGGCAGGCAACCATCAGTGTCATCATTCTGTGATGCATGTACAGATGATAATCTAACACTCTGCTTCAATTTGCACATGCAGTCCAAATCACAGTCCAGATGATACAATGTTCCTGATGAATGTAATGGCAACTCTGCATACCCATCATGTCTTTTGCACCACAGCAAAGCACAGCAAGAGTTGGACCAAATAAAGTGATCTGTGCATTGATGTAGTGCAATGTGTCACAATGCAAAGGCAGCAACTAATGACATGGGCCAGGCCGACTAATCTTTATCATCTGAGTCAACTTCAAGGCACCCAAGACCAGTGATTTGTAGATGTGATTGGCATGATGGTATGCAGTTGCTAATCATAAGGGGTCAGTGTTGTTTGGGACACATGAATGCTTGAATGAGATGACTGTCATCTACACTGTGACCATCACATCTACCTACATATATGTTGTTCCCCTACCCCTGTGTCTCAGGGGGGATGGGCATGCAAAACAGCATCACACCTGTTGAGGACAACCATGAAGGCATGTCCACTTGTACGTGGATTTAGTGAGTGGAACACATGTGAGGAGGGCTGCCACCTAGGAATAGGGTATCCATAGGTCATTCACATCTACATTCATGTGACCAGTTGTGGACAACCATCAACACCTGATCTGCCAACACAATTCACAAAACACCCACATTGATGCCAGCACACTTCTGGCCTTGACCTGCATGCACGCCTATTGCATACCACATAAGTGTCACATAAATGGAGTACAACGTATGGGGCTAGATGCTGGGTGACAGTTACCCATACAGTCCTACATGTACATTACAATACAGGGATGCACAATTTTGTGCAGAAAACTGATACATCACTGTGTTGTGAGAATGAGGGTATAACCCAGTGACAATATACTGACACTGGAGCACTTCCAAGTCACAAGTGGTCCTACATGTGTCTAGTAATCACCTTGTTCACACTGCTTCCTATTGCACAGCACAAGACTCCCAAGATATGACTCTTTGCCTGTGAATGTCTAACCCTTACATGGAACACTATGTCAACATCCAGTCAAGTAATATATCAGATCACGTGCCAGCTCCTCATATCTTGCAATGAGTGCAACACACAAGAGTCACTCACACAACAGCTGCAATCACTACACAGGACAGACATGATCACACTTACTGGATACGCCTGGGTCCTGAAACTTCCCCGATGGTATAGGGGGCAGGTCCACCTGTGAGACATGGAAAGGAAATATGTGCGCAATGTCAGATCACTGTACAAACGTGTGGACAACATATCACAGTGTGTAACATTTTACATGAGTAAGCTGGTGATCCTACATGTAGACACTCCAACAGACATACCACTGCAAACTCACATTGACACTGACACTCCAGTGAGTGATAGACACACATCTGCACACATGCACTGGGCCTAACAATCAAGTTGTGCTAAACCCGACTACAAACATTTGTGGATAATCCATTTCAGATGGTACTGAATGTCATGATTTGTATTTGGGTGACAATTTCAATGGCACTTCCCTGGTGCACTACAATACTAGTGACTCAGGTATTGTGGGTTGTGCATCAAGGGACACTCAGTTATTGTGTGATGGACATGTGGCTCAATTTTCAGTCTGCAATTATCATTCGTTCAGTAGTCCATGACAGATGTGGCACAGTTGTATATAGGTAACAAATGCCCCATTGGCAGTGTCCCCTAAGCCGTGTATGCCCCCTTTGCCAACATAATGGCAGGGATCATGTGTGTGTAATGATTACAATGTAGCGCTAAACATGGATTGGCCACTTTGCTGTCCTGATATAGTGAAATGTGGTATGCTGACAGTGTCTTACCTGATCATCATTGACAGAATGCATGGGCACAGGTGTTGTTATTGCACCTGAAATGTGTGACTAAGGGTCACATGTACGAAGATCAGGTTTTGTGAGTCACACATTGCAAGGCTTAGCAACTTGCAATTTGAGAATAGGATAATCTGAGGTACATCACTGTCAATGACACTGTTTGCAAATCACAAATGGTGTAGCAACTAACCTACCTCATGAATTTTAATGAGGTAGGTCTCATTTTGCAAACCCCTTGGGAATGGTGGCACTCACAGGGATGCTGGCCTGCTGGGCTCATCAGACCACCATGTCTGTGACAGATTTCAAATAGAGATGTATATATATATTTTTTAAATGCAGCCTTATTTCATCAAGAGCTAATCAGAAAGCATGTCAAAAACCAATATCATAACTTTAATTTTTTCTTTAAAGCAGACAGTGGTCCGTGGGAGCACTGCCTGCTCTGAACCAATTTGGGGGCATGCATTCACAAAGGGGAAGGGATCCCATGGGGACCCCTCGCCTTTAGCAAACGGTTTAGCATCAACTTGAAGCTGGTGGTAACTGCAATTGTTTAGTGGCAGCATTTGTGGTCACCAAACAATCAATCAGCGGACTGCGACTTGCTAATAGCAAGGGAACGCCGCTTCCTAGATGCCACTAGCAAACCCTGTTTTGTGATTCGGCAATGTGATTGCAAAATGCAAAATTGGGTAGGTGCATTGGAATAAACATTTTTTCTTAAACACAAAAAATCTGAAAACTAGGCCGTTTGTGACAATTTAAAATAGTTTGGTAAATGTGGCCCTGTGACAGTTGTACATGACTCAACAAACCTCAGGACTGCATTGTTAACATGTATAGACATGTGGACTAAATCTCAGTACTGGGACAATAACAGTTTGTTCTGCTTGCATTCAACATGTCTACAAACATTGCATGCAGCATATCAAGACATCTGCTACTGTCACTCAGGAGCATTCTATTGTACACATTTGTCAATGTGATACTAACAGGGCCACCGATAACCGCACCCATGTGGTCCAGCAGATCCTGCTCTCTGGCCACCAGGTCAGCCCAACAATGCTTCAACTTGTGCTCATTCCTGCTTGTGTGGTATACTCTTCTGAGGTGGCAGAGCACCTTGTCCCACAGCAGCCTCCTTGCCTCTGTGTGATACCCCGGTATCACACGCCCACCCGTCTCCAGCATCAATGGAAGGAAGTGGCACACCAGCCACACAAATCCCCCAACTCCTCCTCCCCCATGCGGGTCAGCCTCGCCCTTCCCGACGTCCTCGCACAACAAAGCAAAACAGAAAAAGTATTACAAAAAAGGAAGAACATGTAAAAAAAGGAAACTTACAGCCCAAACATAAGAACCCCAACTAACCCAACTAATCTAACCCCCAGACAGACACCCCACATTACAAATACAATCCGAAAGACACTAAACTACACAAAAGCACATACAGCAGGTACAATAAACGAATAGAATACACAAAAGACACAAGAGAGACACCACAAGATACAAGAAATGCAATCCAGACACCAGCAAAATCGAGACACAGCCACACAGTCAAGAAAAAGCACAGACTGTAAAGTGAAAGTGAAAGTACACCCACTGTACCATGCCTGTAAACAGGATTTCCTATTACATCACTTCCTGTCCCATTTGCGGCTCTTTTTCTGTCATGCGTGTATTTTGTTGACGCATACAATGTGTGCATGAATATTTTTGACGCAAGACCTACATGTGCGGCAAAATACCACGCATTACCTGTATACTTAAATTTCAATGGATATCCGCATGCGAGTGATGCGCAGGTGGAATTAACACTAAGGGCCCATGTATGGTTAGTTAGCGTTTGCGTGATTTTGGGACGCATTTGACTCAAACTGTGATTACATGATTTTAAAATATTTAACATGCATGCTCCCTGTATCAACATGAAGATGGGATGGTATGGCCTGCAGTGTGTGGTATAGTGGTTGGCCACATGTGGTAGAGCATGCAACTGTGTGTTTTGTGTGTGAATGAACTGTAACAACAATATGTGCGTTTCTGAAGGAACGGCATGCAATACATTGGACGTGATGCGCATGTATGAATGTGTTTCTCATGAATATCTACATCTGATGCCAATCAGTGAGCTACAACAGTCATGATGTGTGTTTGTAATATACGTTGACTCATGTGATGTGTGTAGTTGCTTAACTTTGGGGACATTATATTTCACACAACAAACACAACTCAGGTATGATTGAGGATGGATGATGAGTGCTAGGTCGGATATGTTGCACCTCATAAGTCATTAATTGTTGGTTACGACATCATGGTGACTTGTGTGTGAACTACCAATATGTCGGCCATGTGTACATGTTTCGTACGTACTGTGTTTTAGACACTGTGCCTTAATTCCACCCATAAAATGTTTGGTATACGTCAGTTTTACTCATTAGAATGACCTTTGTTACTTATGTTGCTGTGGTGGACCTGCCGCTCTGGCTGCATGTGTGAAAATATTTTCAGATGTGCATTCCACAGAAGTGTCCAGTTCAAGTGTGTGGGCATGTGTACCCTGTGTCAGGATTGGGTACATGGTGTTATCGTTTCGGAATGGTCTAGTCAGGACTCTGTTAGGGGCACCCCTTGAGTTCACAGAGTATCTCACAAGGAGGTAGTGTCCCAGAGCAGAAGAGCAGCTAAAGCCATACAAGGGGAAAGGCCAGCTATAGTAAGGCAGAGAAAACAGAAGTGTGAAGGCAGAGCATCCTAAGTGTGAACAAATATGGAACAGGTCAGTAATGGACATACACTCTGGGATTATCACTAAGATTGTACACCGGGTAGGGCTCAGACCTTTCCACAGCAACAGGGAACGTCAGTGCCTCTGTGCAGATTAATCTTACAGATAGTCACCACAAAAGCCCCATAGAAAGGAAGCAGCAGAAGTGATTCTGTGTCTGGACCCTCAGGGCACAAACAAGGATTGTATTTACATACACTAGACTAGCCCCTGTGGGTCCGGCTGGAGATACAGTGGCAAATCCTGGAATTCAGCCATAGCATACTGTCCCTGTTAGGCACTAATGACTACATGCAACACTAGACAATGGATGGGGACTGGAGATGCCTCCTGGAAACCAGGTGCCAGCCCAAATACAAAGGAAAACACTTCTAGACACTCGAGGACTGATAGGACACTTACCAGACATGATAACCCAAGAGGAAACAGAAAGCGAGGGAACCAACTAGGAGGCAAAGCCAGGCACAGGAAACAAGCTCAGGTTGATGCAAAGGCTGGAACAGGTCTGGGAAACAGAAAGCAGACTCTGGCAGAAACAAACATGAACAAGGCTCAGAAACAGGGAGCAGACTCTGACTGGAACAAGCAGAAACAGGACTGGGTAAACAGAGAGCAGGTTCAGGCTGAATCAGGACTGTAACACAATCCAGCAAGGGGTCTGCAACACAAAGGAATCATACTCTAATGGATGACAAGGAGCTTTAGGGAATGGCAGCTTCTAAGCAGTTCCAGGCAGCGGCAAGGCCAGGGCAGAGTCACATGGCTGGGCTCCACAAGAGAGGTCACAGGTGTGTGCAGCTTCAGTCTCTCGCAAGTCCTGGAGGAGAGAATCCAGTATAAACGGACAACCGGACTTTTCCCATAGGAAGCAATGGACAGAAGATTACAGGTCTTACCGAATACCAGGCAGTGCATTATGGGACCTGAAGTTCATGCAAACTAATGTAGTTCTTCTATAGCATGCCATATGGAAAAAGGAAGCAAACAGGAGTCAGAAAGGAACTCTGGGTGAGTGTTAATGATGATACCCAGGTACAGATAGTCCATTTACAGTGCCTCCTAGAGATGGGAGGGCAGAGACTTAACACATGGCAGTGGCAGGACTTATTTCAAGGGATGGACTGCGCAGGGCATGTGTTGTGAACATTGCTTGTCATACCTGGGACACTCATGCTATCCATTTTCAGAAATGATACTACCCCCTTATCCCACAAGCTCCTTGCAGAGATAGCAAATGTCACACTTACTAATGTCAGGGGTCTGTTCATACATTCCTGTTTCCACTGATATTTCACATCTACTGTCTCATGCATGGGACGCTTATTTACCTTATGAATGGAGATGTCATAATTGTGTGTCATGTGCTACAGTAGACCATGCTGGCAATGTGGATGTGTGTCATGTGCTGTGGTCCATTGCTTTTGTCCTTCATATGTGAAATTCAAACGATGAGTATTTTTCATATGTGTATGATGTTTGCTATACGATCATACGCATCACATGTGATGCTGCATCAGAAGTAGTCAGATTTGTCTTTGTAACATGCTCCCTGAGGTAATACTCACATTCCTAAAGAACAGGTGATGGCGAAAAAAGAAACCAGAGCAGGATTGTGTGATCAAGTAAGATGTTTAATTACATATCCGAACAAGGTGTGTAGAGTGACTATTGGTTGAAAAAATGTTGAGCAATTTGTTGCCTGTGGCGCATTCCTGCAGCTGTGTTTTGCTGTTCCCCCTCATTTCCCCTGGCACCATCCTCCGCCTTCTCCTCCTCAGGCAGTTCTTGCTCTGGCTCATAAGGGGGGATGTTCCTCCTCACACAAATGTTGTGCAGGATAGCACATGTAAGTATGATTTTGCAAACAATGTGTGGGGCATATAGCAGGCTGCCTCCTGTGATGTCCAGGCACCTGAATCTTGACTTCATGATGCCAAAGGTCCTTTCTACAATGGTGCCTGTCCTCCGATGTGCCTCATTATAGGCACGCTCTGCTGCTGTGCTTGGGTTGGGGAATGGGGTCATGAGCCATGGCTGTATCCGTAACCCTGATCCGCTGCAAAAGATAATAGGAGTGAGTATTTTGTTAGTGCTTGCAACAGGAATGTCATGTAGCATGGCAGTTGACATCTTGTGTCGTCTGTGACTCATATGTGTTTGTAGTATTGTGTGAGATCCTGGGCTTCTGTGAGGTTTTTTCTGCAGTGGGTTGTTTGACTTGACAACTTGTGTTTGTGTCATTGACCTGGGATCTATGATTTTGTTTCCAAACTGCTGATCAGTATGTATGTACCATGCATTGTGTAGTGTCCAACATGTTTTAGTGAGCTTTCACTGGAGGGGACATGATACTTCCACACACACAATAGATTCCGATGTGGTGGTAACATGGTTGCACTACTTGGCCTGTACATCCCATCCAATTAGACATATATCATTGCAGATGAAATGCAACAGTGAGGCCCTTTGATTTGGCTTGGTGGTAATGCACAACACATCTCCATAAGATGGCAGCACTGAGGTGTTCAGTATTTACAATGCAATTGTCCCATGTGTGACTTGGATCTAGGCAAACCTTTGTTGTTCCCTCTGCCAGTGGCTCATGTGCAACTGTGCACCTACACTACCAAACTTGCTCCAGGTAACCTGGCTAACTGCCTTGTGGAGGTGGATGTATCTGTGCAGGAAGGGCCATCTCCCAGTACATATGCTATTTTGATGGACAATTGTCTCTTTCAGTGTGTGCAGCAGTGTGCAGTTTGCATTAGTGGCACTTCAATATGTGTTCTTAGCACAGTCCACTTCCTTATTGCTACCTGGCAACGGCGCCCCAGGAGTGATGTATGATGTTGGGACTGCCTCAGTATTTCCGTGTCACCTACATGTAGTCAGCATCATCATGCTATGTGTCTCATGGTGTTAGACCTGCAGCAGCACACATTGCTCACCCCTTCCACGCTACATACTGCTTGGGAGGGTGTCGGATTGACTATGTGGCCTAATGTAATTGTAAATGTTTCATCTTCCAAGTTGTACTTCCAGTGAAGGCCATGACATTCTCACTGTGTGCTTTGACATTGGTCCCATGTAGCTCTAGAGTGGCAGCTAATGTTTGTGGCAGCCGTCATTTGTCCATAGGTGTGTATCCCATTGTGTCAGGGTGTACAACGTAACTACATGTATCCCACCTCAGTGTCATCTTGCCTACTGTTGAAAACTAGACTCCCTAGGCCTGAATGGAAAAAACACATTCACACTGTGAAAGTGACTTTCCGCACCCAGTCCTTATAGGCTACTGCCATAGTACAAACTTCTTTTGTGTTGCTAAAAGTCACCCTAAGTGGAAAGGGTAAGCCCAGATGTGGACTCCATGCTCACTGTGCCACTGGATTCAAGCTAGCCTGCTGATGAGGAATGATACCCCAAAACCGGTACCATGATGCTTGTTTCTGGTCCAGGGAGGACATGGCCTGGCACTTTGGGATGGACTGTTCCTATAGGGAACCAGGTCAAGACTGGTTCGCATATGGCTGGGTCCAAACTGGGGTGGTATGGTGAGCAAAAGAACAATGGCTTAAACCCAGATTGGTGACTGGGGGTGAATGTTTGAAACGTTTTAGCACTCCGTCCATCATCCTTTTGTGTTGCTAATACTATTGAGTGACAATGAAGGGGCTGGCAAGGTGGGCACATAAAGTGCCTTTTTTGCATGTGTGAACATGTGGCCTACCAAATCCACAGATATGCCACTCCAAGGGGTGGGTTCTGTGGTATGCACATATAGCTCATCAAAGTCCTTTGAACATAGGTGTCTATCCTACAGAGACGGCACCCAACATCCAAAGGCACGCATTTGACAGTTCCTGCTATGTGACCAAGGTATTGACTCATATATCAAGGCCTCCTAAGAATCAACACACTGTCTGCACTGTGGGACTGTCATTTGTGCAATAAGCTTGTACAGGACAAACAAGACCTGTGTGAAGGTGACAGCAGAGCTGTGGGATAAGGGACCTGGCATGAGTCAAGGACATACATTGACAATGACGCAAAATACACATTTGAACTAGTTTAATGATTTACCTCCGTAATCATTCCTAAACTAGACAATGGACTGAGGCATTTGGGGAAGGTTTTGCCACTAGAGTATAATGTGTCCACATGCCAGGACCTGCTGGTGTATAGGGAGTGAGCACAGTGCCACAGTTGCGTAGCCATGATGACGCTCCCACAGCCTGGACTAGGCCTCATACTGGGAGATACATTTGACAGGCCCTAGCCCCTTCAGGCTGAGCCAGCATAACTTACATGACTTTCCATTTCCATCACCTCCATGCAAACGGGACATCATGTGCCCATCAGCAATTTGGCATGTGGTTTGGGTGTGTAGCTGAAGGGGCAGAGTGAGTCATAATATGCTTTCCACACAACATGTTTGCAAAGCCAGATGTGGTTTGAAAGATCTGAGGCAAAATACACATTCCTCACATGATCCTCAAATGACTCATACCTGATGCATACACATGCTGTCATGCACATATACGTTTCCTAAAATGTACAAACATCATGAAGAAAAAGATATCAGTGGATGACAGTGAAATCTCCCTAGCTAGTTATGTGCATCAAAGACAAGGAGGATCTGGGACCCCAGAATACCTCACACTACACAATGTGACTGAACTTAACATCTGGTACTGCCCACCAGTACCTGCACCATGTACATCCCATTGATGCCACATAGACCACAACAGCAGGAACACAGGAAGACTAACTGACATACAGGGGCACATTTGAACCTGTGAGGAGGGAAAGGATGGTGTCAAACAGTATCAATTGTGTCTATGGGATTCTTACCTGCTTCTCTGGTGAGCCATGGAGCTGTCGATACAGGGATAGGACCTCAGTAACAAGCCTCTCCAATTCCTCTAGAGAGAGCAGTGGCCGTATCACCTGCTGGACGTGGCATGATTGCTCCCAGATGCGGCACACAGCAGCTCAGGTTGTGGAGGTGTTGCTGCTAGCAGTGTCAGGAGTCAAGTGAGTGAATCTGCAAAAAATGACGGTCAAGTCTACCACTAGCGTGGTCATCACCGCCGTCGGACACGGCCATCGGTCCACGACCGCTGCAGGCAACAAAGTAAGCCTATTTCTGTGTCCGCCGCAGTTGCAACCGCCTACCGCCATGATGACTTCTGCCAGCAGTCACAGGCGGTTACTAATGTCCAATTGAGTAGGTCAGGTATCTGCCATTTTGTCACCCTGAAATGTTGTATTGCACTTTCTAAACTGCTTCACACCTAAAAGACATGCTATGTTACCTCGCAAACATCCTTATCCTGTATTGTCAAGTAGGTCCTTCCACTCAACCAACATTGTAGTATGTTGCAGGGCACAGATGGCATTTAACAACGGTGCATAGTCCGCCACCGCTGACGGTCACTTTGGCGGTTGGTATATGCAATCACATTTCGAGGGGCAATTGTGTTGCAAATATTTGAAATTGGTCCAAATCCATGTTGTGGACATGTGTGTTGGAAACCATGTGGGTCACATGTGACCCTTGTGTAGTTGGGAACTGGGATGTGTACTGTCAGGTGCCATGTCTACACAGTCAGAAATGCTATGTCACATGATATTCGTGCCATGTCTTCACAGTCAGAAATGCTATGTCACATGATATTCTTGGCATGCATCATGTATGTTGCTGTGGACACACTGACTAATGTTACAAATCATGTCTTGTCACACATAGGTACCCAGGGAGAGGGGGAAGGTGACAACCTCCTGTCTACCATCCACTACCAAACCTTCAGACCACGGAGCAATACAACATCATCATGTTCTTCTGCCTGGATAGGCAAACAATTGTGGAATTATGTTAGTTGGGGTCAGATCTGATGCCAGTTATTAGGTATGCAAAAACAGCATTCCACCCATTGTACAAGTCCATTCAGAGTTGCACTTCTTAGCCACAGGGTCCTTCCAACATAAAGTGGCCCTATCTGCTGGTATGTTGCAGCCTATCTTTGTTCTAGTGTTAAGGGATGTCCTCTCAGCAATGTTGAGACACCTTGACACCTATATCCAGTTTCCCCGACGTGAGGATTCAGCGAATGTGAAGACTGGCTTTTATGGTTTTACCCGCTTCCCATATGTAGTAGGGGCCATTAATGACACACATATTGGCTTGGTGCCACTGCAAGCCACTGAATAGGTCTATCGGAACAGAAAGAACTTCCATTCCATTAATGTGCAAATACTCTGTTTGGTGGATCTCTACATTTCACATGTCTGTGCCTGTTATCCAGGTTCCGTTCATGATTCCTTCATTTTGCAGAACAGCACCATACCCCAGCTGATGTCAGAACTGCAACCAGAGAGGGCCTTGCTGGTGGGTAAGTCACGTCTGTACTGATTGTGTGTGTGCAATGTCAGGTACTACAATCATGAAGTGTGGTTGTTGCACATATATCCCATTCCTTAACAGAAGACTCTGCATATCCAAACCACGCTTAATTGTTGACAGCACTAAGGAATCCAACTACGCCAGGGGCCGTCTGCTTCAATGAGGCCCATGTAAGAGCAAGGCGGGAAGTGAAGTGGGCTTTTGGGTTTCTGAAGGACAGATTTAGGTGTCTTGATCAGGCGGGGGAGCCCTCCTCTGCTCACCTGGGAAGGTGTGTCAGATCACTGTGGCATGCTGCATGCTCCACAGCCTCGCCCTGCGGAGGAACATCCCAAACATCCCAGAGGAGGGGAAGCCTGTAGTGCCAGCAGGTGAGACTCCTGAAATGCCTAGTGAGGATGACAGAGGTGAAGAGGAAGGAGCTGAGTTGCAGGAAGATCTTACCTACAACTCTTTTTCATGAGTGTAAGTATGTCCATAATGAAATGACTGTGAATGTACAATGAACTGTAGCTGTGAGAATGTATGGAGTTTAAAGTGTTAGAAACAGCTAGGGAGCTAACACTCTGCAGTAAGCAGCCAAAGTCTGTTTGATAAGATTGCTTTTGACCCATCCCCACCTTGATGATGTTGCTTTGTTTGTGTCGGTTTCCTTGCAATGTATGTTGTTTTCCAGATTCTTGCAATGTTACTTGTGTATTAAGTATGTTTTCAAGCCTATACTCCTTGTTTTATCTATGCAAATGTACCTTCACCATGACATCCTCATGTGGGCATTTCATAGTTGTGGCATTGGCAGGTATGTTATGCTGTTCTGACATACGAAGTGGAAATGGATTGTCACCGGGTAATGTGGTTCACAGAGTTTGGGTGTGTGAGACCTGTGCCAAGACAGCTTGCACAGTGTTTGGGTGGAAGGACAGAAGTGCCCATTGTACTTGTTTTGTGTGTCGTTGTGGACTGAGTGCGTCATGTGTGTCATCATGTGTGCATGAAATATGTAGTCAGAGATTGTGACCAAGTCATTTTACCTTCACATTGGCCAAACAATCTTTGTAGACTGGTATGTAGCTGTAGATGTGTTTTATCATTGCAAGCCACAGTGCCGGTGTCACAACACTGACACAGGTTTGTGTAATACCACCAGATGCATGGCAACTATGTTATGATGGGCCTGGGACCAGGGACTGTTGTACTGCCATCTGTCCATTGCTTCCATAGCCTGGAGGGATGTACCTTGGAATATGTACATTGGCTCAGTATGAGTTGGACATTCAGGTTTTTAAAAGTCCAGACATGTAAACAGCCTATTTGCTGCACACTAAAATAAAATATTTGGTGTGGCCAGGCACTTGTACTGATGTGTTGGTGTGTTATGGTTGTAATCCTGAGCAAGACACTATGTACCTGTGACAAATCCCTCCTTGCCCAAGTAGCTTGGGTCCTCATTATATGGTTTCTACATAGAAAAATGTTGGAATTAAGCAAGTAGACAATGAGTTTGTGATGGGTGAATTTATTACATTGCTAGTGCAGAAAATAGATATTGGAAGGAAAAGAACGAAAAGTAAAGTGAAGGGGTCAGTCATGGTGAATGAAATTATTGGAGCAGATGCCACATCATTGGTAGTTCAAAATCCAGAGTACTCCATCTATTGGATCTGGTAGGTGGTTCAGAATCAGTCAACAGAGTGAGTGTGTCGCGCACATAGGACGTCTGTTAGGAAGAGGTCACCTGCTGGCAGTGGTGGGTGTCTTGCTATCTGCACTTCCTGGATTCTTTGCTGGATGTTCCCGCTTACGTGGAGGTGGGGGGAATCTGCTGCTAAAGAGGAAAGGGTGTCTGGGGCTGGTTCTTCCTCAGGCAGGGCCTCCCTTCCAGTGGCTGGCACTGATGTTGATGGGCCTGATGTTGATGAGCCTCAGGAAGGGGCAGATTTGCTTCTAGGAGCCCTGCTCAGGGCTGAGTGAATGTCCGTCAGCACCCCTGTTAGGGAAGCCACACTGTTATTGTGGACCTCCATCTGTTCCCGCATGTCCCTATGGATGTTCCTCTGTAGCTGCTTGATTTTCCTGAGTTCGATCATGACCTGCCCCATTACTCCAAGGGAGTCCTGAAATACCCCTAAGACGTGGCTGATGGTGTCCTGGCTAGGAGCAGCCCCAATGGCCACACCCTGCTCGTCCAAAGCAACCCTCGGACGCACGCTACCCCCATGGGCCTCTGCCCTTCCCACAGTATGCCCTTTCCAACTGGATCCTGGAACCTCATTGTTGGAAGTGTGTTGCGCTGCAACTCAGGATCAAGAACTGGGGGACACGAGATGGTAGATACTATGCTGGGTAAACAGGTTGGGGGGTGAATGGTTGCCTGTGAAGCAGAGGCAACTGGGCTGGGAGGTGTTGATGTGGGTACAGTGAGGCTCACTGTTGTTGTCTGACCAGGTTTCACAGAGGGGCCAGGGCCATCCTCCACATCCAATGGTCCAGAAATGTCTTTTACACTGAGGGCTTTATCCAGGGGGTCAGTGGCAGTCTCTTCTGTGGCGTCTGTGTGCCCAGTGTCAGGTTAACCTGTTGATGTGAAACATACAATGTTATTGGTTGTATAGTGACAAGTACCTCCAACAGTTTAGTGTTACAGTAAGCAGAGATCTAGTACAAATTTGAGTTGCAGTTAATCCTATTATGCCAAGTAAGCATGGTATTGCTTCACTTCACTTCATTCACACAGTTGCCCATTAGGTGTCCTAGTTGATGGTGATTTAGACAGACCCAGGAGCTTGTGGTATATGTGACAGGAGTCATCATGTGGTCAGTGAAGTGTGAATGTGTCTGCAGCCAACACCATTCTGGTGATGCATATTGGGGCCTTAGGGATCATTGTTGTGGACGCTGGTAAGGTGTCCTTCCTGTCCTCAGTAGTTTTATCTTGGGTTAGCAAGTCACGATGGAGCTGGGTAGCCAGACACATCTCTGAGTTGAGCAAGATCTGTGTCTTGGCCACTCACAGGTGAGTGAACTTCAATTGAGAGTTTGCAAGCAAGGGCATTTGGACAAGTGACCACTCGTCTGGTGCGAGAAGTTAGATGAATAGTGCTTCTTGGCCTTCCCAGTCATGTCACTCTCTCTACTACACACACACTTGACAAATGTTGTCCTCCTGTGTGAGTAAACTTAATTTGAGGATTCACTAATAGATGGATTTGGGGAAGTGAACACTGGGCTTGTGTTTGGAGTTATGGAAACTGGGCCAATTGGGCTTTTCAGTCCGGTCACTCCCTCTAATTCCCACCACTACACAAATGTTATCCTCCCAGGTGAGTGCACTTCATTTGAGAGTTGACAAACAGTCCTATCTGGGCAAGTGAACCCTGTACTGGGGTTAGGAGTTAGAGGAACAGTGCATCCTGGGAGCTGCAGCCTGGTCACTATACACATGTTATCCACCCCAGGTGAGTTCACTTCACATGATAATTGTAAAACAGATGTATTTTAGCATGTGACCACTGTGGTAGTGGTTATAATTATAGTAACAGAGCCTTCTTGGATTTTGTCACTCTCTCAACTTCCCACCACTATACCAATGTTACCTTCCCAGATGAATAAACTGCACTTGTGAGTTAACAAAGGGGTATTTAGGCAAGTGAACTCCGTGCTTGTGGTAGGAGTTATAGGAATAGTGCCAAATGGGAGTTGTGGTCATGTCAGTCCCTGCACTACAAACACTTTACAAATGTCATCTCCCCAGGTGAATACACTTCAACTAGGAGTTGTCAAATAGACATTTTTGGACAGGAGCACACTGGGCTGGTGAGTGGAATGACAGTAAATGTGCCAAAAGTTGAACCATGACCATGCATGACATGTCGTTTTTGGGACCTATTCTTGTATTGTGACTCACCAGACTACACTACCCCAGGTATTCCTGTCAAGCCCTCAGGATGCAGGATGGCCAAGACCTTCTCCTCCCAGGGAAAGAGATGTAATAGGGGCACTGGTAGGGCCACCACCAGTCTTCTTGGCCTGCAGCTGGTGCCTAGAGACCAGGGAATGGACCTTGCCCCTGACGTCGTTACACCTCGTCCTGAAGTCCTACTTTGTGTGCAGGGTGGTGCCTACAACATTCACTCTTTCAACGATCCTGTCCTGCATTTCCATTTTCCTACTGAGAGGAGTATGGTGGACTTGTGCTCCAAACAAGTGTGGCTCTTCTCTTATGATTTCATCCACCATGACTCTTAACCCATCTTCTGAAAAACTGGGATTTTTGGAAAAATGGGTAACCGTGACTTACTAAACAGGTGGTGTGAAAAAGGGTGTGAACAGGCAAAGTGTGTGCAGGGTGTTCAATGAGATGGCGAAAAAAAGTTGTGCCTAATCGATGTACACTACAACAAATAGCTGTTCAAGCTTTTTTGTGTTGCAGTGTAAATGCAAAGGATTGTGGTCAGTGAAGGAGTGTATTTTACAGTGTCCTTTGCAGGTTTGTCCAGTGTAGCCATGTGTGTCAGCTGTGCTGTTTTCAAATTCAACAAAAGTGCAGTTTTGTATGACTTTACTGACTGCAAAGCACCATGGTTTGGACAGCCATTGGCTGGCCGTCATGGGTAACTGGCAAGGCGACTTATTGCTTGTCATACAGCCGGTGGTTGGTCCCGAGGCTGGCGGAGCATGAGGTTGGACCACCTATTTCCATGCCGCTGCACCACTGGCAGTCAGGGTTTTTTGCTTGGTGGTTGGCGGTCCTGCCTGTATAACTCCTAATACGGCGGTCAGGTGGATTGCCCAACATGGTGGTCTTTTAGGACCCCCAACATGGTGGTCTGGCGGTACGACCTCCAAACTCGTAATGAGGCCCTTAGTTATATTTATTTAAAGTAAAATGTGTTGTTTGTATTGGTTAGTGTATATTTTAGAATCAGAGTAGTGCTTGTTTGGTGTATTAGTAAAGGGCATTTATGTGGGTAATTTCTTAACAATCAGTATATTGTTTGGGATATGTACTGAAGTAGGATTGTCGTGTAGAACATTTGAAATATTTCTAGATTTCTGTTTCATCATCTTGCGATGGTGTGAGAATATGTTTTGTTTTAGTATTTCAGGAACAGAAGATCTCTTTCGTAGTTGCTCTTAATATGCTTTGTTTCTTTGGGAAGTTGCGTTGAATTGTTAAGTTTTCCAACTATTTTCTAACATTTTTCTTCCATTTCTCTGCTTACTGGGCATTTTTAAGGTCATTTTTCTAATTTCAGAGGGTGACATTTGAAGTGCTATGAAACTGTATTTATTTAAATAATGTTTACATGTTTTTGTGTAATGTGATATTAGTGATGTGTTTTATTTTGTATGCTTAATTGTATTTTACATCAAAATATATACATTTCATGTAATGTTTCAATATGGAATATGTATTGTATTTTTTAACTTGTTTAAAGGTATGTCTTTTTTAACTTTAATTAGAGGTCATAGGTGTGCTATTTGTATTTTCTGTA
This sequence comes from Pleurodeles waltl, assembly GCF_031143425.1. Classification (NCBI taxonomy): domain Eukaryota; kingdom Metazoa; phylum Chordata; class Amphibia; order Caudata; family Salamandridae; genus Pleurodeles; species Pleurodeles waltl. The sequence continues at coordinate 13,985,153 of NC_090446.1, forward strand.
TAATGTGGATTTGTAAGTAGTTATTCTAATATATGTTTTTTCTTTGTGTTTTCCTTTTGAATAGTTGTACACATTCTTCTTATTTGTAACAAATGTAACTGAAATATTAATCCCAGAATTGACGAAAAAAAGATACACTAGGTTAGTTAGTTAAGCAAGCTCTTAAAAAATATCACAGTTCTGGTTTGAGGATTAGCCTTTTGGTCTTTGGTGTGGTAGGACTGGTTAGTTTGTTGTTCATTACCAGTGAACTGTTGTTACTGTTTAGGGTCAGCTTGCCATGCATGTATTTAGCCAGCTTGAGGACAATAGGGCAGAGACTTTGGGCTATGGATTGCTTTTGTATTCATTTTTGATAGTTATTTGCTTTCTTCAGGATCTGAATGGATTAGATAGGAGGTGGTGCGGATTCTCCCTGGGGTTCCATGGAAGAAGATGTGCCACCCTTCTGTGGTGTAATTTGATTATTTGAATTGGCTTCTTTGTGTTCTGTCCTCTCCCTGAGTTTTTCTTCATTAGCTTCTTAGTAGGACCATCCTATTTGGAGATCATAGCTCTTACTAGTACAGTGGGAGGGGAATGATAAATGCTAGAACTGTTATTCTTTTAAAGTTTAAATAGCAATTGTGCTAATTAGGTTGTATTGTGATGGCTCTTTTTAAGGTTTTGCACTACATTATTGACTGCATTCTGTTTGCCCATGAAAGAAGAATTGTAGTGGGCTTTGTGCAGTCATTTCATAGAAGACTATTTTATTTCATTACTTATTGGTTTTTTAATAGCTTGCACACTTTTAGCTTGCTACTTCAGCAGAGCACTTTCTGTACGAGATGTTGGTTTGCAAAACAAAAGTTCTGAGACAAAGAAGTGAAGAGTGACAGCTAGCATATGAAAATGAAAATGTATATCCTTGGCAGGCATACTTTTTGCAGAACTTCTCTTGTATTTTCTGAGGTCCCCTTCAAGGAAGAGGAGAAGGCTGGGATACACATAGCTATGTGCCTTTTCAGTGCCGAGATCCACTCCCAAATTCTTTAAGGTCGGACAGAGCAAAAGTCTATTATGAGATGCCAGCAAAATACATCTATGTATGAGACATAAAAATTGTTATTTGGCCAAGAGTCAGGGATACAACAGTGAAGAGCCAGAGAGAAGGTTTTAAATTATTCTTTATTTGTAATCTGTAGATGGAGGAGCAATGCTTGGTTCATGTGGTGCATTTTTTTCAGACCACGGAAAAACCAAACTGCATTGTTTCACATTCTACAGACCCAGTCTTATGGATGACGGGCTCCTGTAGATTCTGTAGACGTGGTTAATGCTGATGATGACCACTGCACAGATTGATGTATTCTGGACAGGCAAAGGCAATTTAAGGTAGTCTTGCCCACTGCTGAACTGTGGAAAGAATTAATGTGGAATGTTAAAAATTAAACTTGGTACCTGTAATGAGGAAGAGGGAGCTACTCATTGAAGTGGGTCAATGGAAGGCATGCAGGATTGAATTAGAAGTTTGACCCCTTGTTTGGCCTAGTAAGGTAGATCTATTTTAGTGTCTTCCAACAATAGATAAGTCCCATACATGTAGGCACTTTTTTGGTTTCTTGGGCTATAAGTGGTAGCGATGACTCTTCAAGACGTGCACAGGGGAAAGTAGTCATTCCTTAGGATGACTACACACACTGAAGTACTCTATAGAAATCTTGTTAATCCAAGAGTGCAGATTCCAAACTGACTCAAGGAGTGAAGTTTGACAGAAAGGGCATGAACCATTTTGGCACCAATTTTGTAGAATGTGTGTAGATGGCTAGTGAGTGTCTGTGTTTTATCATGAGTGAAATGGAAGAGTAAGATTTTGAAGAAAATTATTAAGAGGCCTCATCGTAGTCATTGGAGGAGAGCAATTGCTTCCTGTTGCACATGACGCCATTTGTAGCTTCATGATTTGGTAAGAAACCAGATTGGGAATCACTGAGGATATTCTTACATGCAAGGGAAAGTTGCTTGAGAGGCCATGCTTGAAATTCTTTAAAAGTGAAACTATGACATCAGTGGTGAAACAGCGAAGGACCTCACCAGGCCATGTGATGAAAAGCTAATAAACTTAACAAACTTTGCACCACATGGGTCTGTAGACTTTGGAAATGGTTTTGGATAATTGATAGCCTGTGAGTTCTAGTGTTAGTTACAACCTACAGTAGGTGGTATAGCTTGGGTGGAGCTTATGTTTAGCTATTTGTTAAAAGAACTTTATAAAGCACAACTGTATCAACCTAAGGGCCCTTTGTCAATATAAGGAATCAAGCTACGAAGTATTTGACTATGAGACCCTCGTCAGATTGTGGCAAATGTCTTGGTTGAAACATACCATTTAGTTACTATGCATGGGTGAGATTTTCTGATCCATCATCAGTGACATCAGGAAAATGTGGTAATATATAGCTTTTTTGATGTAAACATTTTATAATATGTTTTTCCTGTCATCAATATCACTTAAGGTCCTTTTTAATGATAAGTAAAGGAACAGTGCCAAAGTAGATAAAGCGAACCCTTCTAACAGATTATTGTTGGTTCTGGTATTTATCTGTATCCACATTTCAAATGAAGTAAGTGGTAACATTATTCAAATTAATTGTCCCAAATTAAAAGCTGACAAAAAAAGCCAAATATTGCACTTGTCTTTGATTGAGGGTTTGTTGCACACACACAATCATTTTTTAAGATCAAATGCACATGGTTCAATAACAGAAAGAAGTCTCAAATTTGGTGATGAACAGCTCATCGCTTTAGATGTTTCGTAGTTAATTTTTTACACCTACATTTTATATCTCCAAAAATGGCGTAAACTGGTAAATATCAAATCATTAGATGGAGTACACATAATTAAGACAAACGTGATCATTTCAAACAGTTTTAATGATAAATGAGAATACAACATCAAGGAATTGCGAAATCCAACTAACATGAGCTTATGTGGGCTGAAAAAATAATTGAAGCAGTTGAAAAACACAGAGCGACTGATTCAGAATTTGGCAGATGGATTAATCTGTCCCCAATGTGCCAGATATCCCTTCTGACTTATTATTACAAGTACTGTAGCATTTACTGCACTTGTAATAATGTGGACGAGACATCCATCACAAACTCTAAATCAGGCCACATTATAGTTGTTTCTGAAAATAGTAGTGCATATGTTTTTATTGGATTTTGTTACTCCATCAGCATGATAAAATGTGTGTAGTAAAGTTTCTGAGCACTACAGTGATAGGACACCATGACCTAGTGGAAATTTTAGTTACCAATTTAAAGGTAGCTTCTACCAAATTTAACTGCAGGTTATTGGTTGTAGCCTTTTGATTCTCTGTGTCCGGCGAGGAAACCAATGCTGCATGTTAAAAATATCCATTTACACCAATGGTTTCCCTTAGACACCAATTGCAGGTGTCAAGATGAAACTGAACCGAAAGGCATATTCACTGTATAAGTGCAGTAAGCAACATATTCAGAAGCAACTTAGCAGAGCAGTTTTGGAGGTGCTGTAACTGTTTGGTTACATCAAATGATGTTATAGGCAGGATCACTGTGTTTGGGAAGCAGAAATTAACCACATTATGTGACACAGTGGACTAAATATTGTTGCAGGCAAAAGATGTAGTTTAATGAAGCACATTTTGTGAAGGGCATTCTATTGTGCAGAAGCACACATCACTGTGTTTTTACTAACTTTTGATCTGTTTGACCTAGAAACATTATTTGTTAAAATCTGCAGATTATGTAGCAGAGCTAGGGGAGGGCTAGGGGAATGACAAAACTAGGGCATTACAAACAGTTCATCCTATTGTAGAGGGTGATTTGGATACCTGCGATCTACATCGGCCCCCTCCCATCCAGGTGTCCCATTAAACCAAAGTACAATATTTTAAGTAGTCCTTTTTAATCTAGTTGTGTTTGGGAATCAATTCTGAGTAGTGGTGCATATTATGTGCATGAGGATCGTGCATAAGCACATTAAGGGTAGGTTGCAGCTTGTCAAGAGCCTATCTTGTGTGATTGAAAGCACTCAAGGTATTATTCTCTTTCTGTAATGCGTTTGATTTTCCACCCCTTATCCCAGTACACAGAAAAAGGTTTTATTTGCTTTCAGTATTATCATTATGTATTGCGATTCAGGTCTCATTTTGAAATCGTATTGTCATTGGCTATAATAGTATTGCTTGGATGGTGAAGCTTGGTTGTGATTACAAGAGATGCACTTTTGTTTAGGTGTGTAATTCCTTCCTGTGGGCGGAAGACCACCAGTAACTATTCCAGGACATGAGAGTCCCCTTAACTCAGCTATGCACATGTCCCTGTGACTTGAAGAATGGATAATAATTACTGCTGATGCTAAAAAGTTACAGTTTCCAGTGAAAAGTACATTTGAAGTGAAAAAGATTGGGAATTTGAGGCGTGTCGTGTTTGAGATGAAGCCACAGCCCAGGGGAAAGAGAAAGCACATGAGAATATTGAAAGGAAAAATTGGTAAGACTGTCAACAATTGTCTGTATTTGAAATTGTGATCCTGGCATCAGGAAGTGTTGAAAACTATAGGTGCTTTTCCTGTAATAAATAAAGAATCAGACAAACAGAAAACAAAAGATGGCAAAATTAAAACAAAAATGAGAAAAAGAATGAGACAGAAAACAATAAGAGTGTCGTTGAAGGAGAGGATGAGTTTACAGACAGATTGCTTACTTTAGGGAGACTCTTCACCATATAAAGAAACCCATGTTCAATTGCAGGTAGAAGAGATATGAGCAGAAGAGTATGAGTAGACATATGGTCCAGGCTAGTTTGTCTTCAAAAAGTGAGGTGAAAGTGGTGGAGATTGCTACTTTCAAACCAAATAGGGATTTGGAATTAATGGTAGAAACTGGAATTTATAGTGACAACATTTCGGCATCTAATAAATATGAATTTACACTTTTGAGAGTAGAAGCAGGAAGACATGCAGAAAATACATTTGTGAAGCTTGAGCAATTGGCTAAATAACTCAAAGTGGTTTTGAACAAAAAGAGAATTCATGAAATATTTTGAATTAAATTGACAGAAAGTGATTTACAAAAACACGATCTTAAAACCTTGAGAGAAAATTGTGAGTTACTGGCCAAGAAAAGAATGGGAAGATGTGACATGCTATACCAAAAAATGAAAAGAAGCTCCTGATAAGCCTGAATTGAAAAAGAGTAAAATGAAACAACATTTTTGTGGGTGGTCCTGAATGTGAAATGGTTGTTTAAAAGGAGTTTTCATTGGCACACGTACAGGGAGGAACATATGTACATTTACTTTGGTCAAAAAGGGGCCTTTTCACGTTTACAAAAAATATCCTATAGCTCAGAGAGGAGCTTTAGAAGTGGTAGTCACAGATGGAAAGATTCTGGCAATTTCAGTGGTACTTGTGAGAGATTTGTATGCTCTATTGTTGCTCTTTGATATGTGTGGGCTGAGTGTAAAAACTATAGTTCAGTGGCCAAAAGAAGAACCACAAAGTGAAGCCTCTTTTAATTAGTCTTCCCCAATGTTTATGTTGAAAAGTAATTGGGTTATTAAGCACTTGAAAACACAGTTTCCCCAGAAGCAAGTCAATTGGACACAAATACTGAGAGTGACACAAAATTCAAATGATTCAATAAATGCATATTATGAGAGATTAATGCAGATTCATAGACAATATAGTGGCATAAGTGACCCAGCAAAAGAGCACATTTCGAGATTTGTCTTTCTATTTGTATTGGGAATTGCATCCAGATTAGGGCTCATATTCAGCAAAGTGTGATGTGCTGGCAAGCAAAATCATTAGATGAAAGCCCTGCCTCCAATTAACAAAGGACCTCAAATTCTAAGTTTATTTGGTGTGTTGCTAATGCCGTAGAAACCTGCTGTTGTAAAATGTGCCACACATAGGTGTGGAGCTGAGCGATCTCAACGAGCAACAACTAGCAGATGAAGTTGCAAAGTGCTGTGCTCTTGCATCTGGTACATTAGAGTGAATTAAACTTCTCAAACAGAGGCAAGCCAAATAAACAGCTTTTGCACACTGTCAGTTCAACCAATTAAACATTTGAAGATCTAAAAATGTGCACAGCGTAGTGTTGAAAGATGAAAGAAACAGTTGGGAAAAAGCAGGATGTTATCAAGACAAAGATGATTTGTAGAAGTCAACAGTTGGAAGGGTTGTGTTGCTAGATGTAGTACTACAGCAGGTGGAAAGATATATGCAACAACCTAAACATGCTGGATGTGATGTTATAACTACGATGTTTAAAAATATTAGGTTAATAATTTTAGGATAATGGCTGAGAATCCATGTCAGAGATGTATAATCTATTAGCAGGTAAATGTTGGTAGAAAGGCAAAAGTGACCTTGAGTCATATTGGAAAATTAGAAGGTTCTTTCACAAGACTGCAAGTCAATTTTGTTGAGGTTCCAGTATGTAATAGTTTGTGTTACGTTTTGGTGGCTATCTATCTATTGGTAAATGGATCAAAGCATCCCCAACTAAGCATTGTGGTGCACTCAATGTAGCCAAGCTATTGCCGAGGGAGTTAATCCCTAGATTTGGCCTGCCAACTTCTTTGGAATCAGATTGGGGAAAACATTTTAAAATTGAGGTGTTCAGAGTCTTGTGCATGGCACTGAACAACAACAAGATATTCCATTGTAGTTACCATTGTAAAGATTCATATTTAGTGGTGTAGTCAAACAGTACGATGAAAGTCAAATTGACAAAGGTTTGCACTTCAACATCATTGACATGGACTAATGCCCTTCTTCTGGTCTACTAAGCATGAGAAGATCAGTAGCACTCACTTCCTTATGAAGTGCTGATGGGTGATGGGGAGGGTCATGAGGATCCTTGGCATTCCTTCAGCTGCTTTTCTGAATAATACTGATGAACTGGTTTGACAAAGGTTTGGCTTATTTGGTATGCTCTGTCTTTCTCCGGTTAAAGCTTTCTACCTTTCAACATATGAAGAGCCCTGCCACAACCAAGAGCCTGGAGACTGGGTTGTGGTGAAGATGCTGTAGTGCTTTCCTCTTATCTAGTTTCTAAGCACTAACATAACACAACAGAAATGCACTTCTGAGGTCAAAGAAGACTTTTATTGTTGTTAATTCTTCCCCAACCACAATTTTTATGAATGACGAATTAGTAGCTTTCAAGTCCGCGTTAATCAAACAAAATATATCAGTTTGCAATATACACAGCAGGTTATATTTATAAGATATTGAATGCAAAGCAAAACAAATACTTCACCGTGTGGGAATTATTTACAGCTTCATCTTTCTAAGGTCTGCAAGCTGATGACCCCTGTCAGCCGCGAGAAAGAGATTCATCTACCCACACGGGATTGCTGGCAGCTGGCGCCTAGCTCCAGCACGAGGTCCGGCAGATTCGAATCTGACCCTCTGCAGCCTGTTACATTCGTTACAAAGGTGTGCCCCCTCCTCTCAGACCTGGGAAACTGAGCAAGCCTTTTGGAGACTGGCCAGGTCTCCAAGACTACTCCTGTTCCCAAGCTCAAGCAGAGAGAACAACACCCATGTACTCTCTCTTATCATGTCTAGTCTACTGTGAGAAAAACATCTTGGTTCTCTGGTGCAAAAACACAGCTTGGAAAAATACAGCTTGGATTCTCAACTGCAATGTCTAACTCCACGTTAAAGGCAATGGGCAGCTAACCTAAATATCAAATGCAATGTCTAGTGTCATGTCAAAGCCAATAAGCATCTAAGTTGAATACAAAATGCAATGTATAATATCATGTCAAAGCCCATAGGCAGCTGAGCTGAATATAAAATGCAATGTATAATATCATGTCAAAGCCAATAGGCAGCTGAGCTGAATACAAAATGCAATGTATAATATCATGTCAAAGCCAATAGGCAGCTGAGCTGAATATAAAATGTAATATATGATATCATGTCAAAGCCAATAGGAAACGGAGCTGAATACAAAATGTAATGACTAATGCAATGTCAAAGCCCATAAGCGGCTAAACTGAACAAAACATACCATGTGCTACTGGTGAACATTGAGCAACTAATATGCGCAGTGGTGAAACACAAAGTCATTGGTCAAAACAAAACTTATCAAATGGCAGTACATTCCGCCCTTTGACCAATGAATTTTTGTTTCACATATCTCTTGTTTCAAACAAAAACAAAAAAAACATCAGATCAAAGCAATCCCTGTAAAGCAATAGAAGTGGATTAACACATTGATTTCATAACCTTTCACATCAGATACATCTATACAGAAAAGACTGGGCAATTTTTATACTCTGAGTGAGTCTCTAATTCAACAGTGTTAGCAATTTGATGTGGCATGAGTTCTGCTCATGTAAAGATGCACGGTCCATCTGAAAGGTATACTGGAAGGTAAGCAAAAGTCAGAGTTCCATACGAGAGGGAAAAAAAAAAAAACACAGCTTAGTTCCAGTGGAAGAATGCAATCAAACAAGTTGAACTTGAACTGAAGGCGCAGTTTGCGCAAAATGGATCCATGGTGCTGGCACTTTACTCAGCCAGGTTCAGGTTGGGGGTTCGGTCCCTTCCCCGACCCCACACGCACACACCGGAAGGGGGACCACACAGCACACTCAGGGACAGTGGCAAAACGTGGTAGGATCTGCAAAAGAAACAAGTATGACTTTTCTTGCAAATAACATTTTTCATTTAAACTGCACCCTTCCTCTTTCTTTCCCTGTTTTATAATCAGCAGGACGTTTTTGGGGCCCTTTGTTATATTTTCTGCAGGTTCTGGAGGATCACCTGGGGCTTCAGCCCACACATCAGCACTGAGTTTTTTATCTGCTGCGCCACAGCTTCCCTTTTCTTGCACTGTCAGAAGGGCTGGGGCAGACTCATTCTTTACCAAACCTCCATTCACTGCATTTTTGTCAATTTGGGCCATTCTGTCTCCAATTTGTATGAATGAATCAGATTATTTTCTAGGTATCAGCATAATTTCGATTTTTCCTTGGTAATTTGCAACAATCACTCTCCCTAAAACCTGATCAATTTGCCATTTCTGATCTGGTAACTTTCCTCTCCCCAACTGCTCTGTGACTGCTTGCATGACAGATTGCTTTTGTGCGTACTGCACAGTTTTTATCAAATCTAGGGGAATGGGCATCTCTCTCATCTCTGCCCACCTGTAAGTGGCTTTTTCTCTCAGCTGTTCACATTTCTGGGGCACCCACTTAGCCATCCCCACTAAGGCAGAATTCTGGGTGTACACTTCTCTCTCTGAATTTTTTTCATTAACATCTGCAAGGTAATTGAACCAGTTAGGTGCTAAAACATTAGCAATGAACCAAAAATCAGTGTAAAAATGACACATCTCACGTAGCTCTTGCTTTAAAATCTGACACACATTATACAACGCTGTTCCTTCTACGGTGCCAGAAAACAACATTTCAGTCAATGAATCATTAGTAAAACAAACATGCTTTTTATCTTCAGTGGACACGAATTCAAATGGTGCACACAATTTCACCGGTAATTCTTTTACCTGTGGTACTCTAGCCCTGTCTTGTAAGTACCAGATCCATTGTATGATTCTAGCTAGGGGCACTATTTTCTTTCCTTGTTCTTGAGTTACATGTACATAAGTATTTCCTTCTTGCACTGCGCAGAAACCTAAAGTCTGCATTATTTCATTTGCCAAATCACAAGCGCGCAGCTGCATATAATTTTTCACAGTGACCATATACAAAAGTGTTAGGATTTCTCTCAAATGAGGGCTATTCTTTTTCCAAAAATCAAACAAGCTAATGAAACTCGGGGTGTCTTGCTCTAAAATCCTTCGTTTTACTTGTGCATTTTGCAACGGTAACTCGTAAGTCACATTCTGGTCTCTCTCGTCCGTGTTATCAGTTAAGGAATGCATTTTGTCTGCCAAAAACCCTGGCTCACACGAAAACTCAGTGCAGCTCGGAGCTGTCTTAACCCCCTCATTACTGGAATGGGACAAGAAAGATTCTTCAAAAACAGCCCTTTTATAACTTTCAGTCTGGCTAATTTGCTCACGTAAATTCCTATTTTCATGTTCCAACTTCCTACATTTCTCCTGCATTTCTCTGTAAGCAGATAAAGGTATCCAGACCTTTCTGTCATCATTACTTCCAAAAGACACTTTTTCTACATATGTACAACGGGAATTATTTCTCAAAACACCATCAGGCATTTTAGCTACACATGCATTTTCTTCTGTAATTCCCCAAACAGAAAAAATTCACAGTTTTTCTTAGCACCATCAGGCAGTTTATCAACACATGCATTCTCAGACATGGTCTGCGGTGCTACTGTGATTCTCCAAAAAAAACAATTTCTGTAATTCTCCAAACAACAAAAACAATTACACTTTTAAAGTGTGCACTTAGAAATCTACCAACTCGTCAACACCCTCTTAATCACCTCTTAATGACCGACCCCACTCCTGGTACCAATTGTAGTGCTTTCCTCTTATCTAGTTTCTAAGCACTAACATAACACAACAGAAATGCACTTCTGAGGTCAAAGAAGACTTTTATTGTTGTTAATTCTTCCCCAACCACAATTTTTATGAATGACGAATTAGTAGCTTTCAAGTCCGCGTTAATCAAACAAAATATATCAGTTTGCAATATACACAGCAGGTTATATTTATAAGATATTGAATGCAAAGCAAAACAAATACTTCACCGTGTGGGAATTATTTACAGCTTCATCTTTCTAAGGTCTGCAAGCTGATGACCCCTGTCAGCCGCGAGAAAGAGATTCATCTACCCACACGGGATTGCTGGCAGCTGGCGCCTAGCTCCAGCACGAGGTCCGGCAAATTCGAATCTGACCCTCTGCAGCCTGTTACATTCGTTACAAAGGTGTGCCCCCTCCTCTCAGACCTGGGAAACTGAGCAAGCCTTTTGGAGACTGGCCAGGTCTCCAAGACTACTCCTGTTCCCAAGCTCAAGCAGGGAGAACAACACCCATGTACTCTCTCTTATCATGTCTAGTCTACTGTGAGAAAAACATCTTGGTTCTCTGGTGCAAAAACACAGCTTGGAAAAATACAGCTTGGATTCTCAACTGCAATGTCTAACTCCACGTTAAAGGCAATGGGCAGCTAACCTAAATATCAAATGCAATGTCTAGTGTCATGTCAAAGCCAATAAGCATCTAAGTTGAATACAAAATGCAATGTATAATATCATGTCAAAGCCCATAGGCAGCTGAGCTGAATATAAAATGCAATGTATAATATCATGTCAAAGCCAATAGGCAGCTGAGCTGAATACAAAATGCAATGTATAATATCATGTCAAAGCCAATAGGCAGCTGAGCTGAATATAAAATGTAATATATGATATCATGTCAAAGCCAATAGGCAGCAGAGCTGAATACAAAATGTAATGACTATTGCAATGTCAAAGCCCATAGGCGGCTAAACTGAACAAAACATACCATGTGCTACTGGTGAACATTGAGCAACTAATATGCGCAGTGGTGAAACACAAAGTCATTGGTCAAAACAAAACTTATCAAATGGCAGTACAGATGCATGTTAAGAAGGAAAGGCTCAGTGGAAAGGTGCACACCATGTGATCGTAGTGATGAACACTGCTGTAAGGTGTGGAGGCTTTCTGCACTGGATCCAAGCAACACACACCTAGAGAGTGCAGACTACAGATGATGAAGTGGTGATTCAAACCACTGATTCACAGAGTCAAAATCGAGTTTGCTCCGTTGAACCAGAGGGGAGAACAAACACTTCAGGAACATCCATGAGTCAGTATGAACTACAGTAATAATGAAGATGATGGGCAATTAATATTTTCCTGATGGAATGATGGCACTGAATTTTTGAGTTGTTAAAAAGAGACATTTTTGATTCTTGAAATTACCATGAGTGTGCCTGCCCGGCACTCTTAGGTTAGAATTAGAATATTTGTTCTTGTCTACCCACATTTAAGAATTCTGCTTGTAACTAAGGGCCTGATTTATACGTTTTGCCACAAAACTGCGCAAATGCAGTTTTGCTGCAAAAAGTATAGCACCGGCTTGCTTCATTTAACAGCACCAGCCGGGCGCCATATTAAAGGAATGGCTCAAGCCGACGTTAAACTTTGGCTAGTGATGTCAAAAAAGATGCTAGCCGGGTGGGGGTGGCGGTAGGGAAGGAGGGAGTTGTGCTTCAAAAAATGACGGCTGTCACTGAACGGCCTGCGGGATAATGACCCTGCCTACAGCCATGGTTTCCGTGGCTTCCTTACCGCCACGAAAACCATGGCAGTAGGCACTATCAGTGCCAGGGAATACCTTCCCTGTCACTGATAGAGGTCTTCCCCCACCCCCCTCTCTGGATTCCCCACAGAACTCCTTCCTCTCCAAACCCCCCTACATTCACACCCCCTTCACACACACACACACACATGCATACACACACCCATTCCCACATGCATCCACGCATGCATACATCCATTCACACACACATCTGCACACACTTTCATAGATACATGCAGACATGCATTTACAGAACACAATATACATGCACTCACACCTCCATACATGCACACACATTCAACACGAAACACACTCCCGCATACACGCACAAACATTCACACACACACACACACACACACACAACACCCCCACACCCTCCCCTGTCGGAACACCCACTTACCTGTGTTCAGGGGGTCCTCCGGCAGGAGACGAGACGGTGCGCTGCTGCCACCAGCAGGTTCCCGCAGCAGACCACCGCCATGCTGTATTATGGGTCATAATACGGCTGGTGGCGGTCTATTGATGTGGCGCTGCTGGTAGCAGCAGCGCCACCTTACCGCCATCCTCCGGCATGGCCACAGATGGATTTCCGCCATTCTTGTGTAAGAAATCTGGCTGTTGTCATGATAAGGTGGTCTTTTGGCGGCTGTCACCATGGCGGTAGGCTGTTTTTACCGCCAATATCATAATGAGGGCCAAATTTTGAAATGAGGTCTTCAGTTGAAGAGACATTTGTGTCTGCATAATATTTATGAACATTTGACATTAACTTAGTGCTATATGAACTATTTATTCTTATTGGCTGCTTAATAAGAACATTTGAACTGTTCAACATTTTTGTCCATGTTATTTTTGTTTTTCCTGCTTATGTAAACATTTCTGATGTGCTGTTTTACTAGAATGCTCAAAATATTTATTTTTTTAGGTTATTTGGATTTTTTTACTTTTCTTTTGAGATTGAGATTTTATTGAGGACATTTTTATAGAAAGAAGATGATTATATGTAGTAAAAGATTTTCCTTGGCATTACAATAGTTTTATGATTTGTATTTTATTAGTATTGATTGGTATATTTAGTGTGTATCTATTGCTATGTTGGAGAAGTTATTTCTGTTCATCAAAATATAAATTTAAAGACAATATCTATCATGACATTCTAAAATCACATTTGATTCACCTAATGGGACAGGGCCCAAAACATCACAATATGCCTCACTTATACCAGACAAAGCATTACACTATAGGAGCATGTTGCTTTAAATAAAATAGGCCTGAGGGTCAGCACATTAAAAGACCGAGAATCAAATGTTGAAAGCCATCTCTCTATTACTGAAATCAGTGACTATGTTTTACAGACAATTATTATTGTTCATAAAGCATTGCAATGCTCATCAAAAATCACTGGTAATAATATTTTCTAAAATAAAGCATTTTCAAACAACATACCATGTGTCTGTGCCATTTAGAAACCATTTTATGTCACATATTGTGCAGTCATATTAATAAGCCTAAAATGATAATGAAAATCTCTGGGGTCAAAAATTCCTTGACTTAGGACACTTGGGGTCACTTACTAAAAATCATTTGCGGAGGGGATGCTTCAATTCCTGTAGCCCCCACAATGCCTCTTGGTTAGACTGGTAGTGCCCCTGCTGTCCCTGAGGCCACCACAGAGCAAGCAAGCACTGCAGGGCTTTATGGGTTTCTCCTTTGGTGGAGCTATGATTTTATCATGAGCAGCCTCAGCCACTTTCTTCATCTGCATGTGGCCTCAGGCTTTTTCTACTTTTTCTTTGGTTCTTCAGGGGTGTCAAGTCCAATCTGGGATACCCCAAAGATAATATCATGTTGAGGGCTGATGATGACCCTGGCCATCTCTCCAGAACACCTCCTCTGCAGCCGCAGGAGTCGACAACACTTTTTTCTCTCCCGGAGCAGCTAGAATCACCTGCTCCCACCCACCAGTGAAGCATCATGATCCCCCGGCCCATGAGGAGCATGAGAGGGGTAGTTAAGGGCACGCTCAATCTACCCCCCCAGATACTGGCAAGGGGGCAGATAAAGTGTCCAGACATGCAGCACTTTGCAATCTGGGGGTTGCCCAAACTGCAAATCAGTGATCAATGCACTGTCTTCTCTTCAGGGCCCTGTCATGGCTGCCCTGGCCTCGGTCTTCGTGCATCAGCTTCCAGTGAGATGGGTGCACCGGGCCAATGCATGTACGGGGAGTGGGCCCTATGAATATTCGCACATTCAGTCTTTTTTTTAATGAGTGCTATCCATCGCTGGTTTGGCCCTCTCCTGGGGAAATTATAGAGTCTTAGTGACATCCCCAAATAACAAAACTCAAGCACAATATTATTATAATGATCAGTCTTTCTTCCTGCTACCTTTTATAACTAAGTTAAATCATGTTGGCCCCTTCAGTGAGGAATAAACATGACTCATTCTCTCACACTTTGCTTTCTTTGAAATACATTTGAGTTTGTGGTTGCAGGTGTTTATCAGTGTTTATGTGTTTACACTGATGAAGGTTGGTTCCCTTTTGGTGGTGTTTTTCCAGTTATTATAGTTTTAAGCATAAAACAGGATAGCCTAAACATTTCCCAGGTGCATCCCAGATTTAGGATTTCTCAAGAGAAGAATGGAGTTGTGTATATGATGCAAGAGAAACGTGACCGAACGGATGCTTCAGTTATGAATGGAATGAGTGTAGTTATAATTACATAGTTGATAGCGATTTTATGCTGGGTAACAATCTCATATTTAGAGGTTTTTATCACATATGTGCTAAAATGGCTTATATTATTAATACTTCCAGTAACTGATTAGGTTCTTGTTATCTCTAGTATTAGTATTCCTTAAAGTATATCATTCTAATGTGCTGAGTAGAATGAGCAAGATGTGTTTTAAGAGAGTGAAACATGGATTTGGTCAAGTGCTTATGGATATGTTTGGTGTGTTGATTCCTCCTTTTGGTGTGGCTTTGAATGATGTGAAGATTCGAAAATTGTCTACTTTGCAGATTGGTCACCTCCTTACCCTGCATGTACAGTTGGTTAATTGTTTAGAAAGTTTGCAAAGGAAATTGAACAGATTGGTAAATGGATTGGTGATTTAGGTACACGCATACTTTACTAAAGAAAATGCTAACTCATAATTAATAATTGGTCTAATTCTAATATTAAAATGTATAGAAGTCATTTGTCTTCAGGGAGGTTTGAAATGTGATTTTGAAAAGAATATGAAGACGAGCAGAAAAATAAAGAGCAGAGAAATTAAACGTGGTAACCTCAAAGCCAGACCTTATGATTAAGTTGAGACCTTACAAGGGCCATGGCCAACCACACCAACATGGCGGATGCATAATCCCGAGGCTCTGTCGGGGCCAAACAGAATCCTGTCTGAATCTACTCCCCCTACGAGTCAGTAAACCGGGCCGTGCAGAGGGATACAGAGGCGCCGGTGAGGAGCGGCCGGCAAGCGCCTGGGAACTCGGAGGTGCCCGCGGACGACTTCAGGAGGCACCTGGGCGTGGCTGGAGGCCTAGCCCGGACGGGCCCACGAGGAGCAGCGGCGCCGTGCTGAGCAGCGGAGGTGGGACGCTGATGCGAGGAGCGGCTCGCGCACCCGGAGGGCTCCCGGCGTGCCCGTGCCTGCTGGGCTGGCTGAAGTGTTTCCCCTAACCCGTGGAGATTGGAGTGCTGCCGAGGCGGCGGCGACCCAGGGCCGGAGCCTCCCGGCTGTTCTAACCCGCGGGTGCCGCAAGAGGAGCGGAGCGGGGATGGGGCCTGTGGAGGAGTGCCGATCTTAGCCGGTGTGCTGGAGGAGGCTCCTGGCCTATAGTGGTGAACCCTAGTGCGCACGATTGACCTAAGAAGAGCGGCACCGGGGTGAGGAGTGGTGCAGCGACGCTGTGTGGGGTGTCGGCGACAGGGCCTAATCTCGGGCCCGACCTACTGTTGGTCGCCCGCGGAGCCGCGGAGGAACCTCAGCGGCTGCATTTTGGTGGTTCAAAACGTGACCCGTGGAGGCACAACCCGACGGATGTCGCGGCCCAGCCAGGGGGAGCGCTATCACCTCTGATAAGCCGGAGGCCTATACTGGAGAGGACAGACTGAGCTGCTGGGGCAGAGCAGACGCAGCGGCACGGAGGGAGGTTCGGACTGGACCCATATCCTTGAGGGAAGTGGACTGCAGCCCTAGGGGGAACCGGGGGAGTGCCCCCTGAGAGGCAAATTCGCGGCCTGCCCTGGGCTGCGGTGGTGAATTAGAACGTGCCTGTTGGTGAAAGACGGAGGCCAGCAGAACCGAGCGCGCAAGAGCACAATTCTTACTTGACCAAGGCCTTGCCTTTACGGCGTGGAGCGGGGGTACCTGGCTTAGGGGCAGAGAGCAGTACCACACAGCGCCACCACCACCAGGGTCATACACATAGACAAACCTTGGAAACAGTGCCTGTTTGTGGAAGATGACTGGTTTATTGTCATGACCTCCTGAGGGGCGCTCAAGCCAGAGGCCTATACTGGAGAGGACAGACTGGGCTGCTGGGGCAGAGCCTACGCAGCGGCACGAAGGGAGAGTCGGACCAGTCCTATACCCTTGAGGCAAGCGGACTACAGCAACAGGGGGAATCGGGAGAGTGCACACTGAGTGGCAAATTGGTGGCCTGCCCGGGGCTGCGGTGGTGAGTCAGACGGAGCCTGTTGGTGAAAGACGGAGTCCTGTGGAACTGAGCGCACAAGAGCACAATCCTAACTTGATCAAGGCCCTGCCTTGACGGCGCGGAGCGGGGGTGCCTGGCCTTGGAGCAGAGCGCAGTACCATACAGCGCCACGACCGCTGGGGTCATACACATGGACAAGCCTTGGAAACAGTGCCTGTTTGTGGAAGACAACGGGTTTGTTGTCACGACCCCCTGAGGGGCGCTCATGCCACTTCACCGAAGATGGACAACACTGGGACAGTGCCTGATGGATGCTGCTGGTCGGTGCACCCCTAGTCTGAGCCATAACAAAGGAGCGCAGTGTCAATGCCATGGAGAACAGCTGGAGGTGAACCTATAAGCCTAGGGAAGAGGCACTGAGTAATCTCCCACCTGCTTGACAATTGAAGTACGATTTACATGTCCAGGATGACCACCAGGCATAGGACAAGAGGCAAAAACCTGGGCCGTAAAACCACCAGAGACCACGACAAAGAGAAGATGGAGGACCCCACACAATCAACGGTACAGGCCAACCTTGACAAAATCCTAGGTGCAATAGAAGACACAAAAACCACTCTGAGACATGACATCAACCAGGTAGTGGTCGAATTGAGTCTGCTGAGAGCCGACCACCACAAATTACCGGACAGAGTGAAAGAGACTGAAACTACACTGACAGAGTTTGCACCGAAACAAGATAAACTCGCCGCCACAGTCCTCCACCTAACTGAACGAGTGCAACATCTAGAACGTAGGGTGGAGACTGCAGAGGGGAGAAGCCGCAGAAATAATATACGGATCGTGGGTCTTCCTGAGGGTGTCGAGAAACCAAACATGGTAGAATTCCTTGAGGAATGGCTGCGCACGGTCGTAGCCCCAGAGCTTCTCTCGCCCTTCTTCTCCCTGGAGCGGGCACACAGAGTCCCCTCGTGCCCACTGCCACCGGGAAGACCACCAAGGGTGGTGATAGCCAAACTAATGCACTACAGGGACAGAGATACCCTACTCCAAAGGGCCAGAGAGACTGGACCATTCAGAGTCTAAAATGCCACAGTGACGCTGTTTCCCGACTTCACTATGGAAGTGCAGATGAAGCGGGTCTCATACACGACGGTGAAGAGGACACTCCGAGAAGCTGGGATACCATACTCCCTTCTCTTTCCGGCCAAACTAAAGGTAATCCTGGACGGCAAAACCATGTTCTTTCAAACACCTGAGGAGACATGGGAGTGGCTGGAGTCGAAGGGAATGGCGGAGGGACCGCGTGGCCAGAATGAGCGCCTGGACCGCACGGGTCGAAGAGGTCAGAGGAGACAGCGAAACAGAAACAGATCGCGGACAAGACCAACCACAGCCCAAAAGGAACTAGCCAGGATGGACGCTCTGAATGCGGCAGCCTCCGTTTGTGGAGGCACTCCATTGGTTGATAGCGGTAGTGGGGACTCGGATCTTGCGTCCATATCCTCTGAGGGGGGCTCCGGCGGCTCGGGAGATGCACCCAGGGTAACCCTGCAGACAGCGGACGAGCTAGGTTAACAGTCCATAACCTGAACATGAGGTGAGGAGTGTCATGTGAATGAGGCCCCGACGGACAGGCATCTACCCTCCCCACTAGTTTCTCGGCCATGAGACAGGATGGCAAGAACTTTAATCAACTTGTTGGTATTGCTTCATTGTTGCAATGTGTTATGGGCAACCTACATTTCGAGAGGTGTCCCGGGTCCGGGAGTTGGGGTTTATGTTTGCATTTTTTTGATGGTAATGGAAACACTATGAACGTAGTACACAATTCTGCACAACGAGAAGTGGAGGAGGGGACACAAAGGGGCGCGACAGAACTCAGTTTCACCCTAGTTAGACTAGTATGGCTGAATATAACTTTCTGACCTGGAACATCAGGGGAATGGGATCGCCCTCTAAAAGGTACAGAGTGTTATCGTACTTGAAACAATGGGGGGGTGCACATTGCTAGGATACAGGAGACTCACCTTACCTCCACCAAAGTAGACAAACTCCGCCATAGATGGAGGGGACAGATATTTGCTACCAAGTACTCGGCCTACGCTAGGGGAGCACTGATATGGGTAAGAGCAGGGGTACCCTTTGAGGCCAAAGCTGTGGACATAGACCAAGAAGGCAGATTTTGGTTGTGGAAGGTATATTACATGGAGTTACGATTACCATTAGTAGTATCTATGCGCCCAACCAGGACCAGATACCCTTCATGCAGCTCTTATCGAGTCACCTCACGTGCCGGGGGGGGGAGCTGTTATTAGCAGGGGATTTTAACTGTGTATTGGATACTGAACTGGACCGCTCCACCCCACCGCTGGCTGGAGCAACAATGCATAAGATAGCTAAACACATGGAGCAATGGGTCCGGGCCTGGGGTTTGGTGGATGTATGGCGTGCGCAGCATCCGCAAGATAGGGACTACTCCTACTTTTCACACTTACACCAATTACACACCAGAATTGACAGGGTGATTTGCTCAGCAGCGATAGCACAGAACATGATCCACACTGAATATCTGAGGCGCACTCTGTCTGATCATAACCCATTGCTTTGCGTATGGAGAGCAACTAGAGACAGACCCACTATACCATTATGGAGATTGGGCCCAGCCGCACTAGAGGACCAAGCATATAGGGAGACATTGCGTTCCTTTCTTACAGATCATATCGCCACCAACTCTGGCTCGGTGTCAACTAGAGGGGTGGAATGGGAAACGCTAAAGGTTATGGTAAGAGGGCAGTGTAAGAAAACAGGGCTGATTGCAGAGGCCCCCTAACTTTTTGCCCCCATTTTCCACTTTTTGCTGGTGTTTTCCTGACTCTGATGGTGCCCTGGGAACTGCTAACCAGTCCCAGGGCCTGTGCTCTGTGTAAAATGGATATGCAAATTAGGCTAATTATAATTGGCTAAGTTAACCTACCTATAAGTCCCTTGTATATGGTAGAGCATGTAGGTTTAGGGACCACAGCATAGGTAGTGCACCCATAGGTGCACTGCTGAGGTGCCCAGTGTCATTTTAAAGGCAGGCCTGCCTTTCCGGCTGCTTTTAAATTAAAGTTATATGCAAATTCGAATTTGGAATTAAAAGTAGTTCCAAAGTCTTAAACTACCTTATTTTTACATATAAGTCACCCCTAAGGTGTGCCCTATGTGCCCCTAGGGCTGGGTGCCATGTAACTATAAGCAGGGACCTTAGAAAAATAGTTTTATAAGCCCTGGTGAGGTAAAAACAGCCACATTTGTTTTTCCCTCATGGTAGTGAATGGCCTCCATAGGCTAGAATGGGGAGACTTTATTTTAATTTTTAAAGTCCCCTTAAGTGATGGATATCGAGAGTTTGGTATCAAATGAATTGTTATAATAAATCCCACAACTTCCAGTTGTTGGATTTAATATAACTTGTTCAGGTAAAGAGTTTTAAACTTTACCTGAAAAGTTGCCAATTTCAGCCCTGCATTGTTTTTGCTGCTGTGCCCTGATTGGCCAGACTCTAGCAGCCTGGCCAGGCTGCCTTGATGAGGTGTGAAGTGGCCTGCCTTCACACAAAGGAATGTGCCTGTGGGAGGGAATCTCCCCTCAGCAGATGGTGAGGCAGGAAGGGGGAGGGCTGCCAAACTGGTCTTCAAAGGCAGAGAAGGACATTTGAAGCAACCAGCAACACCCCCACATCCTGCAACCCCAGACAACTAGGTGCCCCCGTGATTAGATTAGGAGAGGGCAGGAGAGGGGTGTGGTTATAATTTTTAGCCACACCAGTGGGTGGGCTCAGCCAGATATAACCTCCAAAAATCAGATTCAGCCATGATGGATTTTTGAAAAATGTTGCCTCCTGGGATTGATTTTTGCCACACTTCCCAGGAAGTGGTCATCACAGGGGGAAGGACCCTGCACCTGATTGGAGAATCAGGCCTCCGCTGTTTTTCACCCAGGAGCTAGGATAAAACTGGCAGACCTGCACCCACACCTCTGTTCCCTACCACATCTAACAAGGAAGAACTACAGAAGAAGAAGGACTGCCCTGCTGGACCCCTGGCCTGCACCTGGAACCTGCACTCAGAAGGACTGCACCAGCTGCACACCTGGGCTTCACCACAAGAAGGACTTTGCCTGGCTTTAACTGGTTTAAGGAGGGACTCCCTGTTTGCTACAGGTGAAAAATTGCTAGCCAGAGTCCCCTGCACCAACTCCTGAAGAAAGCGACCAGCTGACCACTGTCCAGTGGCCAAAAAGGAGTTTGCACCAGGTGCATTCTGGGAGTTGTGGTCCGCACCCCCCAAGGACCATCTCAGAACTTCTGGACCCTTGGAGTGAGCTGTGGACCTCCAAAGAACCTTAAAAGGACATCTGGGATAAGCCCCAGAAGTTTGGAGAAGTTTGGAGAACTTTTAAAAAAAAGCTCCATAGAGTGACCGACCCGCCGCGGCAACTCTAGCCGGCTTGCCTCAACCGCGACCCGGCCTGATTTGCTGGTTCGTCCCGGTAAAGAAAATCTCAGAAAAAAAGACTAAGTCCGTAGGTAAAAAGTTGGACGGGACCTCCCAGCCAGAGTATCCGAGGAGGGCTCCAGGGACGTCGGATCAAGATCCAGGTTTACCCCGGTGGAAGGATTTTCACCTCGAAAAAACGGCTAACTCCGAAGGTAAAAATCTCCACCGAGGATTCCCGCGACGCGTATCCGGAGAAGGTCTCCAGGACGTCAGATTGGACTGGCAGGTTCGTCCCGCTGAAGAAAATCTTCAAAAAAGAGACTAAGGGCCAGATGTAGGTAGCCTTTTGCGCCTCGCAAACGGCGAAAAACGCAGTTTGCGAGGCGCAAAAGGCCTCACGCGATGCAGAAACACATTTTGCGAGTCGGTACCGACTCGCAAAATGTGTTTCCGACTCGCAAATAGGAAGGGGTGTTCCCTTCCTATTTGCGACCGCATCACGATGTAGAGTTGATTTGTGACCGCGAAAGGGGTCGCAAATCAACTCGCAGTTACCATCCACTTGAAGTGGATGGTAACTCATTCGCAAATGGGAAGGGGTCCCCATGGGACCCCTTCCCCTTTGTGAATGCTCACATAAATATTTTTTCAGAGCAGGCAGTGGACCACTGCCTACTCTGAAAAAAACCGAAACAAAAAGGTTTCGGTATTTTTTTATATTTGCAGCTCGTTTTCCTTTAAGGAAAACGGGCTGCAAAGAGGAAAAAAAACAGCTTTATTTAAAAGCAGTCACGGACATGGTGGTCTGCTGTCTCCAGCAGGCCACCATCCCTGTGAGTGCCTAGACTCGCTATGGGGTCGCAAACTGTGACCTACCTCATAAATATTTATGAGGTGGGTCTTTGCGACCCCATAGCGAGTCGCAGAAGGTGTCTGAGACACCTTTCTGCATACCAGTTTGCGAGTTGCAAATTGCGAGTCAGAAGGACTCGCAATTTGCAAGTCGCAAATTGGTTTGTACCTACATCTGGCCCTAAGTGTGAAGCTAAACTTTTAACCGAGGCCTCCCGCGGCCTGTAGCCGAGCAGGGCTCCATCGCGGTCGGCCTTAAACTTTGACTTTTCCCCAGTCGAGGTGCAACCAGATGACCCGATTGGCGCTTTTTGTTTCTAGGCGCTAAAAAACAATAATTCTTTAAAAATTCATATCTCCGGTTCCCCTTATCCGATTTTATTTGTTTTTGTGTCATTTTAAAGATAAAAAATATAATCTATTTTTATAAATTGGTTTTGGATTTTTAAACAGTTTCCTGTGTTTTACTTAATTACTGTTTTGTGATATGTGAATGCTTTACACTCTGGGGGTCATTTCAACCCTGGCGGTACAGGACCGCCAGGGCTGAAATGATGAAAGCACCGCCAACAGGCTGGCGGTGCTTCTGAGGTCATTACGACCGCGGCGGTTGTGGCACGGTCGCACCGCCGGGGCCGGCCGTTTCCCGACACATTCGCCCCGACGGTAGTAATCCACCTGCCCAGGGGATTACGAGTCCCTGACCGCCAGCCTTTTCCTGGTGGAAAAGGCTGGCGGTACGGGGAGCCACGGGGCCCCTGGGGGCCCCTGGGGGCCCCTGCACTGGCATGGGCAGTGCAGGGGCCCCCTCACAGGCTCCCATGCAGCTTTTCACTGCCTGCTATGCAGACAGTGAAAAGCGCAATGGGTGCAACTGCACCCGTCGCACGGCCGCAACACCGTCGGCTCCATTTGGAGCTGGCTCCCAAGTTGCAGCCCACATCCCCGCTGGGCCGGCGGGCGTAAACTCGGTTTCAGCCCGCCGGCCCAGCGGGGATGTCAAAATGGGCACCGCGGGAGTGCGGCCGCATTGGCGGGCGCACGGCAGGTACAACTTGGAGGGCAGCGGTTGCCGCCCGCCAGAGTTGTAATGAGGCCCTCTGTCTCCTAAGTTAAGCCTTGACGCTTGTTGCCAAGCTACCAAGGGTTGAGCTGGGTTTAATTTACTGAGACCTAACTGGACCTTAGTGGAGGTTAGTGGCCTATTGCTAAGTGTAGGTACCTACCTGCCCTTACCAATAACCCATTTTCCAACAGGCAGTGCATGAGCTAGACTGTTGGGATTACGCGCACTCTTGAGCATGAGCTAATAGGTTTAGAGAAAACCGTCTACGAAGAAGAAAGGAAAGATAACAGAACTGCCTTAGAACGAGATAGACTCAGAGAGGCGAAGGATTCACACGCTAAGACTGAGGAACAGTTAAGATGCCACAACACACAAAGGTACCTAACCTCATTACAAGTGGAGGAGGGCAGATCGGGGAGGATGCTAGCATGGTTGGTGAGACCAGGAGGAAAGGGGGTGCCTATAGTGAGCGTAAAAGATGCGAAGGAATTACATAAATATGCACCTAATGAGGTCAATGGAGCCTTTAAGGAGTACTACACACCTACCTGTGCAGACAACCGGAGAACATGGAAATCAAAGGTTCAGAGATTACTTGGGGGCATTACCATTGACCACTCTGACGGAACAGGACGGGGACAGCCTAGGGGGACCAGTGATGTTAGAAGAGGTAAAAGAGGCCATAGAACAGCTGGCGGCGGGGAAGACCCCGGGTACGGATGGTCTTCCGATGGACTTCTACAAGAAGTGTTCCGCACTACTGGCTCCCAGACTAGTTGAAATGTATGCGGAGGCTCTCCAACGGGGTTCCCTACCAGGGACACTGAGAGAAGCTTTAGTGGTCCCTCTGCCCAAACGGAACACAGGTGAGCTCTCAGTGACAGACGTCTGACCGCTGTCAATGTTAAACTGTGACTTTAAAATTTTGAGTGAACTAATGGCCAACAGACTCCTCAGCTACATCCCCAATCTTATACATGAGGACCAAAATGGATTTATCCCAGCGCGAAGCACCTCCCTAAACTTGAGACGCCTGTTTAATCTTTTACATATGCCACAAGCTGCAAAACCTGATGGGTCGACGCTGTTGGCAATAGATTTTGAAAAAGCCTTTGACTCAATACAATGGGATTTCCTACGCTCAGTGATGCTCCAGATGGGGATGGGTGAGGGCTGGGTGCGCTGGGTAGATCTACCCTGGCACGAGTGAGAACGGGTAAAATGATTTCTGAGACTTTCTCTGTACACAGGGGAACTAGACAAGGATGCCCATTGTCCCTGTTGTTGTTGGCCCTGGCAATCGAACCACTAGCAGCCCGTTCCGGATGGAGGGAAAGGGACACGGAGTGGAGTGGGGACAAACTGAACACATCATTTCACTCTATGCGGACGATGTATTAATTTACCTGAGAAATGGCGAGACTGGTTTACCAAGGGCATTGAGAATATTAGATGACTTCTGTTGCTGTCTCTGGACTCCGTCTGAACCGTGATAAGACCTTTGTCTTTCCCATGGTAGAGAGCAGTGAGCGGCCCTCCTCTTGCCCCGGGGATGCAGTTTGGGCTCCGCGCACCTTTAAGTACCTTGGAATACAGGTGTTTTACGATCTAAAAGACCTCCGTGAAGGTAATTTGGGCAAGGCGTTGCGTTCGATTAGGTCCTCGGTGAGATTCTGGAGATCACTCAGACTAACCATATCAGCTAGGGTGGCCCTTTCTGAGATGATCATGCTCCCACGCCTTCTCTACTTCTTTGCCAACCTCCCGGTACGAGTTCCTTCGACATGGTTTCACAAATTGAATACACTTCTTAGGGATCTGGTATGGGATGGAGGCCAGAGGCGCACATCGCTGTCAGCCCTGACTAGGCCAGTACTCATGGGGGTCTGGGAGTGCCGGACTTTGGGCTATACTACCTGGCCAGTCAACTCCAGTGGACAGCCGGGTGGCTGAGGTGAAGAGGCCAACTGGACAGATGCACTGACGCCGGAGTGCAGGATATAGGCAAGATACTAGCACACATGATTGCTCAAGGTGGAGCACGCGGGGAGGAAAGTGCCCTAATGAGGGTTGCGACAACCTGCTGGAATCGCTGCTAGCGACAAGTAGGGGTGGGAGTAGTGTATTCACCAGCCCTTCCGTTAACAGTGCTGGTACAAACCTCGCTAGATAAACCACTAATGAGCCACGGGCTGGGAGTCTGGGCGCGGGCCGGGGTACAGACAGTTGGAGATTTCTTCCAGGACGGGAGAATGAGAACTTTCACAGACATGTCTGATAAAAATAATGTCCCAGGCAGGAGGTTCTTGTCATATCAATACCTAATACACCGCATAAAATCACCCTGGGACACTGTCAACGCGGAAACAGAGGTTCATAAGATCCTTCATTACCTTATAACACAGGGCGATGAATCTCACCTGGTAACTAAATTATATAAGGCCCAAATGGAATGCTCCATGGTGCCGTTACAGGCGTTAAGAGAACGCTGGGAAAAAACACTAGGGGAAGACTTGACAGATTCGGCCTGGAGGAGAGCACTGTCCTACCCCAAGATGGTATCACGAAACACACGACTGTGCTATATCCAATACAACTACCTACACAGGACGTACCTCACCCCACATAGACTAAACATCATTTACGGGGGCGAAACTAGAGCATGCCCCAGGTGTGGGGAACTAGATGCGGACCTGGACCACATGCTGTGGCAGTGCTCTGAGATCTGGCATGCCTGGGGAGTAGTGCTGGGCAAGCTGGGGACACCGCTGGAAAGGGAACTGGATCAGTCCCCATCGGCATGTCTGATGGGACTATATGCCGGTGCAGCGGAAGGATCGGTAAAAACAAGATTCTTGGACCTGGCTCTGGTACTATTTAGGAGACAGATTGCCATTAGATGGAAATCTTCAGAAAGCCCCCTCTAACGATTTGGAGAAGAGATGTCTCAAAGTGGGCGAGAGCTGAACTTCAAGTGTTGAGGCGAGAGGAGATGAAGGGGCTACGCCTGAAACCCATTGCCCCTGACTCTGAGGAAATCTTAGATAAATGGGAGCAGGAAGTTCAAGAAATGGGAACTAATAGAGGAACGACGGACACCCCTTAGAATAGAAATTAAGAGAAAGGAACACACAGTAGCAAGCTGGCATAGATGGGGGAAGTGAAGGCAGGTCAAGTAGCAACATGGTAGGCACAAGAAGAAAGAGTCAAATTGCACTACAACATAACAGACCCACTGGAGGAGAGAGCAAGATGGCATCAGCACATAGCATGCACATGTAGAGACCTTCCCCCCTACGTTACTAGATTCGGTAACTCAGGATTAACTTAGAACTGAATAAACTAATATCAATAGACCCTCCTCTACACAGCACCACACTAGCACTGCATACCACCATCGTGTATATAGTTCTGAATGTAATCAGACAGGTAACTATTACATAATGACGATGAAAAATCACTATCTATATGCTTGAAAAGTATCTCAACCACGAATGATTTGTTACCAAGAATTAGTCTGATATTGATGCATAACCCAAGATGTATGATGAAGCAATAAATGTGAACATAGAAACAAGTAAAATGTTAATAAAAATATATTTAAAAAAATAAAAGTGAAGACCTTACAAAAGGAGAAAATGAAGAAGCCAAAAATGATTGATGTAGTGCTGTAATGTAGTGTAGAGTAGGTTGGTGACAATTCAGAAATCATCAGGGGGAAATGTGAAAGTGTTTTTATTTAATAGAAAATAATGCATTGATTTAAACATGTTGTAATTATAGGCTTAAGTTGCCATGACTAGACTAAAAGCCATCCAGCACAGACTTTCATTTTATGGTGATAGACAGAAATGTGCTCCTATGTGCATGTTTCTGTTCTGTGTCTTTCCATTTCAGAAAAATAACAGAAGCAGAATGAATTTTATGGTACTGTTTATTTGTCAAGCTAAATGTATAAATTTGTGTTTGTGAAGCAGGAAACCATGTACAGAATGTTTAAGTATTTGCAACAAATTCAAGGGTCTTTATCTGGGTCTGCTGTAAGCAGTTGCACTGTCTATTATTGTTTATGTTGCTCAAGTGTCATATTATTTCATTTATTTCCTCTGTATGCCGCATTATAATTGTGCATGAAAGAAGGTGTTCCTCAGTGTTTTTTATTTAATATGTACCAGACTTTTTGATGACATCCACTAAGGCAGAGTCCATTTCAGTCTGTGTTTACTATGACATGTTTTTCCTATCAAATTCAGGAGTCTCTTTGTCATTCTGCTTCTTGATTTATACTTAGGAGCTGATTCACAAAGGGCATCTGTACTCCTGGCAGAGGCCCCAAAGTCATGGTGGGGGTCCTGCACTCGTGGCGGGTGCCCCGCACTCGTGGTGGGACCTCTGCAATGGGTAAATGTAGTACGGAGCTCTTGCCATGAGTATGGGCTCCCCCTCCACAAATACTGGGCCTCCACCAAAGGTGAAGAGGCCCCTTGTGAATCGGGCCCTTAGACTTTTCTTGAACTTTGAACAGCGTAGATTTATGCTAATCTTCTTAATCAACTATACCTTTGTTCTGGCTATGCAGTTGCTCTAGAGGCTGAGAAAATGTTGCAATTATAATGCATTATTGAGGCTGATTTGAATCTGACTAACTACTTGTTTCCTTCTGTAATGATTCGTAAATTTGAATACACTTTTATTGTTTTTACTTTAAATTTTGTCTTGTAAGGTTCCTCTTATTTGCACAGGGCCATTGTCTTATGAGACTCGAACAGACTCAGCCTTGCATCTCAACCCTTTTAATTTATTAATTTAAAGTGTTGCCACTATAATCACACTCTTGTTTAATAAACATTGAAAATCATATTTGATCAAGTAAATCTTAAGGAAATCCTGTGTAATTGGAATTTGCATCAGTGTCTTTTTACTGCATTCATGCTCGATAAGAGAGACATTAGCTGAAAAAGAATTCCTTCTGAACCTTAAGCATTGCCCTTTTTACTTCCTTGTTTCTGAGAGAGTAAATAATTGGATTTAGCATTGGAATAACCCCAATATAAATCAGTGAAATAAATTTGCCTTGATCTAGTGAATAAGAGGAAATTGGTCTCATGTACAAGCAAAAAAGAACCCCATAAAATAGGCTAACGGTGGTGAGATGGGAGCCGCAGGTGGAGAAGGCCTTGCTTCTTCCTTCCTGGGACCGTATCTTGAATATGGTATTAATGATGTAAGCATAAGATACAAGAATTAATAGGAAGCAGTTAAGGCAAACAAAGATCTCTAATAGGAATATCACAATTTCTGTTATGCGAGTATCGCTGCATGAAAGGGTTAACAATGGTGTGATATCACAAAAAAGGTAATTGATTTTCCTGGATCCACAGAAGAGGAGGTTGGAGATCAGTGTGGTGGGGGGGACAGCCACCAAAAAGCCTATTGACCAAGCACCTGTAGCCAGGCAGATGCACAGCTCCTTGCTCATCGTCACCGTGTATTGCAAAGGTTTGCAGATTGCAACATAGCGGTCGTAGGACATAACGGTCAGGATTATGTACTCTGCAGTTCCAAAGGATATAAGAAAGAACAGCTGTGTCATGCAGCCACTGAATGAAATTGATTTATCATCAGATAAGAAGATATCAAGCATCTTGGGGGCAGTCACTGATGTGTAGCAGATATCCAGTATAGACAGGTTTGCAAGGAAAAAGTACATGCAGGTGTGCAGACGAGAGTCAATGTATATCACCATGGAAATGGTTATGTTTCCGGTGAGGGTACAAAGATAGATCAGTAGAATAATTAAAAAGAAAATGTATTTTAGCTGAGGAAAATTTGGAAACCCAAGAATGATGAAATAAGAAACTGAGAGGCTATGATTATGAGAGAGAATCTGGTTTTCCAGTTCCATTTTGACTTGTCCATTTACCTGCAGAGAAAAGAAAATGTTTTTTGTAATAAGAGAGGCATTCAGTAAAACTCAATAGTACATTTACACCTCCTAAGCCCACCTCGCCTCCATAGTACAAACAACTTGAACTATACCTTGGCCTTGTGACTGGCATCTAATGTAACACATTCTGTTTTTACATCCTTGACAGAGTGTAAGAAGCGAATTCACAGTTCTTCTTCTTGCTAAGGCTATTTCTGTTGCAGCCATCACTGTCACCCAGTTTACCTGAGGGTACTGTGGTGCCTGCTGATGGCTCCAGAGAGAATATGTGTTACTTCTGCAGACAGAACTAATCAGAAAATGACCTTGGTTCAGTGGATGTACTGCCTTGCCCTGAATGCAGTTTGAGTTGGTGCACTCACAGCCCTGGTAGCCTTGAGTGGTGTCTTCTGGTGGCCACCTGCTCTGTGAGTGGTCCAAGATGGTGGGCTAACAGAAAGAAGTGTGTGATGTGAAGGATCAGAGATATGAGTTGGTTCAAGAGTTGGATTGATGAGTGCAATAGAAGGATCATTCTGTGACAGTGGCTGTTACAGTGATATTCATTTCTAAGCAAGACGTTTACCTTCCCAGTCATGCTGCCAGAGTTTCTGAGTCCAAGATGATGTTTGACCTCTGAAGTCATTTCCTATCTACTCACACAAAAGGTGGCTTGGATATGAGAAGAGAGCACTGTAACACTTTAGATCCCTCTGTTTTTCATTGTGTTCATCTTCCTCCCTAGATAATTGGTGTCCCTCATTTTTAGACCCTCTTTTCTGAGGTTGTTTTACCTGTTCAATTACTCAGCCTGAAAGATTATGTTATACTTTTTCTTAACTCTGCCTCAGGGTAGTTTTGGTGTTTTTCTTCCAAACTTGTGTAAAGATTTTCAACTTTAGTCACAAACTATACATATTGCTGAGGTTTTGTCTGTCCTTTGTATGAGTTTTTTCCTCATAACTGGACCCTCACAACTTCTTAAGGTTACATGTGGTATATTTCATGTATGTGTTGAGAGCAAGGTGGTACCCTGGTTCCTAGAAAGTCTCCCTTTTTTTGGGCAGCCATGAAGGGAGACAAGAGAAAGCTTCACTGTGTCAAGTCATTGCCGGTGACCTGCTCCACCGCTCCCCTGACAAATCAACATGAATCTGGCAAAGCTTCGGCTTAGAGGGAGATGCACTGCACACATGGCTTGCAGATGAACTGAAGCATAGCACAGCCAACATGACAAAGGAAGATTGATCTACTCCATCATTTGGGAGAGAACCAATAACATCAGTGCACATCTGGAACCCATCCTTGACAAACCTCATGTGATTGAGAATCTGGAAATGTCTCCAGTGGACAACTTCAAGACAGCAGCAGCTTCAAAACTGCCCTTCTTACATTCCATGAAGGATGTTTTGGTGTGTGAGTAGAAGACAAGGGATGAAATGACTGTGCCATGCATCATGTGTCAGTATTATCTGGTAGGTGATCTACTACTATCTCTGAAGTTAATTCTTTGGTCTCCAAACTGGCAAGTTGACCTAGGCAGAGGATGACATCCTACCTGATGCAGTAGACTGGAAAGCATACGTGGTATCAAGGAAGAGTTATGCTGCTTCCTATTTGATAATTAGGGTGGTTACTTAAGGATACTTTATCTCACAATTTTTTTGGTGAGATATGAGGGGGCTTCAAACACAACAGAGGAGTGTGAAGATTGTTCTGAGGCTCTAATAATAATTCTGCAGCAGATTCTACTAATCTGCAACATTTCTATAGTTGCAGTAAAGTCTCAGCCTTAGTTGGAGTTTCCATCTTGGCAGCAAGATAGTGTATAGATTTTGAAATAAAAAGTATCTCAATTGACGTCATTGATATCATCATTAATCATGCCACTGATGACATAATCCAAGGCACTGCTCCACAAATAGAAACAGTGTGGTACTGGAGGCAAGCATCAGTCAGTATGGAAAAAGTTACATGGTGCACACTTTAGCTGCCAGACAAGTTTTAAGTATAAGCAGTACTTCATTAAAGCAAGGTTGAAAATGGGCACACCAGGGTGAGTTGCAGCCATTCGTTAAAAAATGTTCTGTCTAAATTCAAAGGCCTGCTACTAAACATATGTAAGAAAAACTAAGACTTCTTACAAAAACACATTATTCACCTCTGCATATTTGTGTACATGCTGACATTAAAGTGTTGTTATACAGTGCTATAGACATTTTTATGAAAACTGGAGTTTTATAAAGTACCATTTTTATTTCCAAAAGTTCAGTGAAACTTCTGATACTTATATTGTTTTACAATATATAGTGTACGGGTGACTCACAGATGGTTCAAATTGCAAAATGATTGTAAGAGTTGTTAAAGTGATGTGCATCATTCAGCTCATTTAGGAATATGTGTGAGGTGTTTTTTACACACCACTGAGATTTATCCATAGGGCCTTGCTTTGCATGCCTTGTAACTGGCACTGTATTTAAGTGAAGCCCTTGACTTAAAATTATATGTCAGGTGAGGTATTTAACAGACACATCTCACTAAGATAAATAATAACCGGACACTTTTTTGAAACGGTATAATGTCCACAAAGCCATTGCATTTTTAAACACAACAATAGCAGTAATAAAGAGCATACTATCTACTTAATGTGTGGTATTTCACAGATATGTTTCATGTTGTGCTTGTTGTGCTTCTTGGGAAGGGATGAACCCATCAGTACGACTGATGTCTTAGAAAACTATGAGCCTGATTTAGGTCTTGGCGGATGGGGTTCCTACGTCACAAACATGACGTATCTCAAATTTGCTGTATTATGATCCCATTATAGCCTATGGGGATCGTGATACTGTGGACGGGACATCTGTCACGTTTGTGACAGAGCATCCCCTTCGCCAGGGTCTAAATCAGGCCTATCTATTACTACTTTGCTGAATACCTTCCGGTACAAAAAGCTTATAGAAAACTGTCCTATACGTTGAATGATGTCATCAGTGATGTGATCAGTATTATCATCAATGATGTTAGTTAAGCTGCCATCAGTTATGCCATCAATGATGTCTTTTAACATGTCAGGGCAACGCAGAGGTGCATGTTACATTTAGCTCAGTAAAATATTGCTAGTGAATTTCCTTGCTTTTTTGTTTTTTAATCTTTAGTTATTAGTCTATTACAACACCTAACTATGACGTCACTTTATAGTTTTGTTTTTCTCACTGAATTTCTAAGGCTTTGTAAATGAAAGCTAACCTATTTTTATCATCCTTAACTATAACATCACTTTAAACTCTATATTTTTCAGAGAATTTCTGGGACTTTTGCTAGTAGTCTTCCATCTCGACTAGCTAATTCCCGGCCTGCACAACCTATAGCCACGTGCAGAGGGGGTGCAAGAAATTGGGTTATTGGGTGAGAGGAGTGGAAACCTTCCTAAAGCAACAACCATAATCCTTGTGAAGGTGAACCAAAGAAGTCAACAGCTTAACCTGTGGCTAGCTCTCTCACAGATTGGCACAAAAGCAGTCAGGCTTAAATTAGAGGCACTGTGTTCAGTAGTTATGCAGCACATAAACAGCAATAAAGTAAAAAGACATGAAAAATCCCCAAAACAATTTAGAAGAATAGACAACCTTTTAATAAATGAAATGAGACCAAAACAACAAAATGCCAATCAGTAGAACCAGAGATATGGAATGTCAATGTTTTACGTAAGTTTAGCACCTAAAAGCACAAAGCACTACTTGTGGTCATCAGGTTGTACTACACAGGGGAACATGGAGTGTGGGCCAGATACAGGGACCAGGTTAGTCCCACTGAAAAAGTTAACTTCTGAAATCCCAGCACAAAGAATCCAGTTCGCAGTCAGGGAGGCCACGAGGAGCAGGGAGAGAGCCACGGATGGGAGTCGCTTGTAGTGCGAATGGCAGGCTTGGCGACCACAGATGGTTATTGATGTAGCGCTAAGATCCAGTTGGGCATTGCGGAAGGTTGTTGGTGGAGCTCTGCATTGGTGTCACTGCTGGTGGTGTTGCTGTAGCGTGCAAATATCACTTTGACTGTCAATGCTGTTGGTTGCTCTAGCACAAAGAGCCAGGTTCATGTTGGCAGTCGTCGTGGGTGGCAAAGTTTCTCCACAAACTGAACTATTTGCAGTTGTGAACAGCCCAAATCTTCAGGATTTAACCCTTGCTTTGAGAGTGCACTCTGATGCCAGCCAGGGGCCAGGACCTGGGGAGGTACCTCTTAGGGATCAGGGACTCAATCTAGCAGAGGTCAGCAGGACTCAAGCAGGCCCAGTTTCCAGCTGCAGGTCCAGGTAGGTCCAGTTGCAGCATGTCAGATGGGCAGTTGCAGGGAGGCCTCTGTAGTTAATTGTGGCCTTCTAGTTCAGAACAGGAGGTCTTCCAACTGACTCATGGAGTCATTCTGGTCGTCCTGGGTTCAAGGAGCAGTTACTCTCTCCTTCAGGCAGCAAGACAGGCTTCAAGCTGCAAGGTAGTCCTCTGAAGAACAAAGTATGCCTCAAGCAGCAGTGCAGTCCTCTGGTAGCAGCAAGGCAGTCCTCTGAGAAACAAAGCAGGCCTCACGCACAGGGCTAGGCAATCCTTCCGAATTCTTCCACAGGTCCAGGAAGTGTACTGAAGAGTTAGTGTGTAGGTTCAATATTTATACTTGGTGTCAGCCTTTAAAGTGGGGGAACGTCTAGACTACCCGCACATCTTGTTCTGGAAATTTCCTTTCTACCCCTACCCAGGTTCCAAGTGGTCTAGGGTGACAGTGAACTGGTGGTAAGTTCCTTTGTGAGTGTGTGGGAGGCAGCCATTTGAACTATGAATGGGGCAGGGAACAGCTCTGCATCTCCCATCCTGGTAGGGTGGCCTATCTTGCCAAAAGTAGTTCTGCTTTATCTTACTGGGAGGAATACATAACGTCCAAATGTCAACTTTTCACAGTCATGTGATCCAGGGCGCAGACTGCAGGTACCAAATGATTGGGACAAGAGAATGTAAAATTTCTAAAAGTGGCATTTCCAGAATTGTGGTTAAAAATCTGATTATGTCATTACAGAGGATTTTAAATTACACTTTTTTGTGACCAAACATGGCATTTCTATCTGTTCCAAACTTTGGCACTTAAATGTAACTGGCCAGTCAGTGAACAAGGCTACAGAGGTAGCTGACACACGTTTGATGGTTTTGGCAGTACTGGATTCAATAAATAAAACATTTTATGCGCAGTTAAACGTAGGAAGCATCGGCTCCTTTGTTGGATGGCTAACAAAGGAACATTGATGATTGCTTTATGAAGGGTGCTGGCTCCCGAGCTACTAATGCTCACTCGGTCAGGAGCACAGCAGTGTCCAGCAGCTTTGGAAGAAATAAAATAAAAGTAGTTCATTCTTTTTTAATAAAATGTATTGTTATAATAATTTTTGAAGCCAAATAAATTCAAAACATTTCATAATTAAATTAATAATATGTACTCTTTATGAACTATTTTAATAGTTAATGATATTTCTTTAAGTGTTGAGCTATCTTTGAATACTTTAAAATATGTACTTTTAGGTGAACCATTTTTAACAGTTAATTATAATTCCTTATATACCCTACATTTGAATCATTTTTAAATATTTTAATTTGATTTAACATTATTTCCTATGGGTTTTTTAAGTCCCTAACTTAAGTATTTTCTATGGGGGAGAGGTTGCAAAATCAATGGCTGGCCATGTGTGTTACTGGACATACTCCAACTCTGATCTGGAGTACTTTGCCACTGTTTGGGTCCCTTTTCGGCTGTAGTAATTACAGTCCTCTTCACTATTCACCATGTCTGCTATATGAGCTACCTCTTCAGGACACCACCAATGTGGTGTGAGGTAATATTATACAAAACCCAAAACTATTCTCCAGAGCTGGCATGTTTCCCAGGTCCATAAGTGACAAGTTAAGGCTGACCAGAACACCAACTGGAGCCCGTCTCTCTCTCTCTCTCTTCCACCCCTCTTAAGCAGGACATCCTCTCAACTATGAATCCCTGCCTGCAGTATGAGCTGCCACGTCAGGACCACACCAATGTGGTACAAAGTGAAATTATAAAACCCCCAAACATTAATCCCAGAACTGGCATGCACCCAAGGCTCATGAGTGACAAGTTAAGGCAGACCTCTTTTTCTTTTAAATAATGGGGCTTGTAGTGCTGAGTTTATACTTATTTAAATAAGACTACAAGTTCCAGAATTCTAAGAAAAAACTACTACTGGCTTAGCTAATCATGCATAGACCTGCCAGACTTGCCAGCTGTGACTCACTCTATTTAACAAAAAAAAAACTACTAGCATGCATCTAAATCTGTCCTTCACTCATACTTGCATGGTTAATCACACATCACATATATCTCTCCTAAATGCCCTATAGCAATAGCCTTAAAGCATTACACATATTGTGTTAATGTTTATTTACAACTCTTCATAAAGCCAGATTGTTTGTTTCAGCTAGGGAAAAAAATCAATGACACTGCAGCAGGGCAACACACAGGTCAGGCCTTACAACACAAATCACCTACACAGACAAGTGCGTCCTGGTGCAAAAAGGTTGACTAACTAACAACAGAGGATTGGTCTGATTTGTATTTGGTATCCAATTGAGAAAGGTCTTTATGTGATTCACCATGTCTTTTAATAGCCTATAAAGAATTCTTCTGACCAGTTTTTGCTTTTCAAATCAGAAATGTCAGTGTGTATTTTTCCATGTCTTTCAATAACATGCAATAAAGGATTTGTTCTCTCTTGTTTTTGGTACCCAAATCGGAAATCTCAAAAACTGTTTTGCCATGTCTTTTAGTGGACTCAAATCTTGTCTTCTCAAGTGTACTGGTACACTAATTTATAGCAATGTTTTTATTTATAAACTTAAAGGCCCTTTGTCGTTTTTCCCTCCACCAGCTGCCACTACCTCGATTTCTGCTCCTAGCAGTGCTAAAACTTCCGGACTGGCACCACACAGCAGACGGACGGTACACATTGGCAAGTTCAACCTCTTCTCTTTTTCCTAGGCAGCGGATATCTTTATTTATAACTAACAAGGTAGCTCTTTTCTCACACATCCTTGTTGGTACCATGCTCAACATGTATGCATGGCTGTTTTCAAATGTTATTGTCATCAACATAGACCCTGAAACCTGCCAGTGTAAGGTTAGGCCTTATTTTAACTATCACAAAATCAATGCATGTGCTTCTCAAAATGAGTAATGAAAACATCTACTTGGCAGGATCTAGTTTGACCAGTTTCACCCTGTCTTGGGTTGCTAGTGTTCCAGTTTATAGAGGACTTTGCTTGGCAGATTGGGCTGGACTGTTCGTATGTAAGGAGGGTCACGGCTGATTTGCATATGGTTGGGTCTAATCTGAGGTGGCATGATGGGCAAAAGAATAATGGGTTAGATTACTACCCCAAGCAATTGTCAGTGGTTAGACCAATTGCGAGCATTCCGCCTATCTACTTTTGTGTGTTTGATGCAACGCCCTTAGTGGCCAAGCGAAGCCCAGATGTGTGTCCTTTGCTCATTGTACCGCTGGAGCAGGTTCAGGGATGATTTTCATGTAGCTGGTTCTAACCGAGGTGGCATAATGAGCAAAAGAATACCCAGTGGTTACACACATTTCAAGCACTCCTCCCATCTTCTTTTGTGAGTTTTACATACTTTGGGAACACCATCTTTCAAGACCCAGGTTCAGCAGTTGACCTCTCAGGGATCTCCAAAACAGTCATCTCTGTGGCTACAGCTGGTGGGTTTCCTTTGTTGAGATAGTAAGCTCATTCATAGAGCCTTAATAATATACATTGTCTTAGACTAATGTGCTACTAATTTTATTTTTTATTTGCGGAAAAAGATTTGTTTCGGTAGTGGGTTGATAATTTAAAAAGAAACTGGACGTGATGTACTTCATCTGTTGAAGTCTTCCTATTCAAGGTGCTGGGGTATTTGAGGCGGATTATGATGATGAACCATCTACTAGCAGAAGACGATGGGCAATCCAAGGGCAGCAACACTCATCAAGAGGAGGAGAAAGAGTAGGAGCTGGTCTAGGAAGAGGTGGACTTGACGGGAGAAGAGGGTATTGCTGCCTCCACACATAAAAACTTAAAGAAGGCCACTTCACTGCTGTGTAGCGGGACTCTTCCTAAATGTATTCTGAAGATTGCCAGTCCCCAACCATTAGCCAAGCAACCACAGTTCCAATGTCCACGTATGGAATACTCACTTCCACACAGCCCTCACATGGCAGGACTCTTCTGTACAATTTTTTATACATTCCTTAAAAATCGCTGGTGTTCATGCAAACATCTGATGGAAGCAAATGTGTGGTAAGGAGCAGGTATCTTGCATTGATGAATCCGTGTCCAACAACCTCCCAGGTGGCACCCCTCTCCATGCTGGTCAACCTGCTGGCCATACATAAAGAGGGAATGGCAGGCTAATTGGCATGGACCACTGTGAGGAACAACTTTATTAGTAACAAAGTGATGTGCAGCAGGATATTTGTGGCACCTACTCTGCATAGGGGTGGGCGGAACTCAAGGTGTTTCACTCTACGGAGTTCCGGGGAGTTACATGAAAACTTTGCGAGATTCTGCTATTGGGCACAATCAGGCATGTCACATTACCCACACTGGTTTTTACTGCCAGGCGCTCATTCTAGTCTGAAAAATCAATGCTAACCGCACCATTTGGCGTTCCAGAGTATACTGCTTCTCAAGTTGAGTTTGCTGCAGCTCGAGTAGATTTTCTACTCAAGTAACTTCTTTCTGACCTCAAACATTCATGACCGCTGACAATCACCTGTGTTTGGGAAATCTCACTGAGTGAGATTTGGAAGTAACTAAAATTGCACTTGGGGACACCAAGGCCCTCATTACAACCCTGGTGGTTAAAGACCGCCAGGGCTGTTTTGGAGGTTAGACCGCCGACAGGCTGGCGGTAAAACTTGCATATTACAACTGCGGCGGAAGCGCCGCGGTCGCACTGCCAGGACCGGCGGTTTTCCACCACGGTGGTCCCGGCAGATTTAATCCTCCAGGGCAGCGCTGCTTGCATCGCTGCCCAGGGGATTACGAGTCCCCTTCCTGCCAGCCTTTCCATGGCGGTAGGAACCACCATGGAAAGACTGGCGGAAAGGGGAGTCACGGGGCCCCTGGCGGGCCCAAGGCAGGGGCAGTGCAGGGGCCCCCTGGCACAGCCCCACACAGCTTTTCACTGTCTGCACAGCAGACAGTGAAAAGCACGACGGGTGCAACTGCACCCGTCGCATTGCCGCAACACCGCCGGCTCCATTTGGAGCCGGCTCCCATGTGGCGGCCCAGCGGGGATGTCATAATGGGCACTGGGGGAGTGCGGCTGCATTGGCGGCCGCACGGCGGTTACGACTTGGCGGGCGGCAGTTGCCGTCCGCCAATGTTGTAATGAGGCCCCAAATCTTGTGTATGCTCCCCAGCTTATCATTGGTGCGAAACAAGTGAGAAAAATCTCTGCCAGATGGTGATTGGCGGAATTTGGCCGGAGCAGAATTTATTGCATACCCCAACTCTGCATGAGATTGCAAACTCACTTAAATGGTTCCCTTAGATACAAAGCTGTGCCTTGGATAATGTTGTGAAATGTTATTAAGACGTGACAAACTGCACCAGTGAAATCTAAAAACATTTAAGGAAGAGGGTGCAAGACACCATGCTTTGGCCATGAAGACAAAAAAATATGAGCAAAAAATGTCACTACCAATTTTCATGGCCAACACATGCAGGATAATTTACACAGACAAGTGCAACATCAGCACCCTTTGCCCCACCACCTGCACAAGCACCAAGAACACAAACACAGTCTCAAATACTCTCACTACCTCGCTGAGTAGGTATAGTAGTAGGAGAAAAGCGCCAAACAGCACACTTATTATTCTCTCCATTTTGCATTATACAGTTGTGTGCACTTTTTGCACCACAATCCCACCTCAACATTTAATCTGTGTTGAAGTCTTCTGTTGCATTTATCACATAGAATAGTGGTGTCTATTTTTTCTTTTTTTTTCTTTTTCAATGTGTAAGGCATTTTAAAATTGCACTTAGATTTATTCTCAATTTTAAAACATTTTCTTTGGTGAGTACACAATGCATCATACAGTATGTTTTGTAATGATAAGAAAATCCTTTTTTAGAGTTCAAACAATGTATACATATTAAATAGTTTTTTAAACAAAACATGTACTCCTGGCCAGGGTCAGGAATGAAATGAAATGTAGTCTTAAGTAAGAGGAAAATCGATAACTTGGAGGTGTTTGGGAAAATAATAAAAATGCATTAGGAAGCCTCAAGGAAATCAATATATGTACAAAGAGTGATTAAGAAATTCACAGTCCATAAAGAATCCAAAAACAAGAGTCCTCTGCTAAAATATAAAATGAGTCAGACCCCCCCAAGCCAGTGGATGTGCCCAACTCAAGTTCCTGGCTTGGGAATAAAAGTCACTGGCAATCCCCACTGTCAGTTTTCATAATGAGATTGAAATTATCCTCCAGCTCAGCCATAAAATGGCTGTCTATAGGAAGATCAGACACCCCACTAGAAGAAAGGAAGCCAGGAATGAGAGGACACGCAGTGAGTAAAGACGAACAGGGAGACAGGACTACAGGAGATGGGGTGGGTTGGAAAGCAGATGAGACAAAATCACTTCAGTCAAAAGGATTACGGTACCAGTTGCAATTTATGGTTGGCCAAAGGCTATCTTTCGGAACATATGTACCTCTCCAATTAAGGTCTGGGTGTCCCTAGAGAGTGCTCTCTGAGCCTCTACTAATGGTGTAATGACCTTCAGGCACTGCATCTTGGGGAAGGGACTGTGCAGCACAAGAGTGTGGCATGTCGGGGGCAGAAGTGTTCCTTGACTTTAGTTCCCCCGGACAGGCGCTGATGGGAGGAAGTGATGCATGGGGTGCAGCTGAAGACCCCTACCGGGCTGAAGGAGTTAAGGAAGGGCTGCTGTCAGGCTCAGATGGTGTTGGGGCTTGCTCATTGAATACCAGTGTTTGTTATGGCTGAAGGCCAGGATGAGAACCAACACCTTCCTCCCCTTGGCTGGTGGTGCCCACAAACCCTGCCCTCCCAGGTGAGCATTATGCCTTGAGTCTCTTGCAGGCAGAACTTCTCTGGGTTGGTGCACTGCCCCTCATGGTGACGGTTTCCTAATCCAAACTGGTCATTTCAACAGGTCAGGTTCACCTCCGAGCAGACAATGTATTTTCTTGTCCTTGGTCCAGCTCTCTTTTTGTTGTACAGCCTGGTCTGCTGAAATGGAATCTAACAAAGAGATTGTGTTAAACCATTGGGTCAATAAAGTACATTTATACAAGTTTAGCTGACAATGTGGACAATGTATCACATTTCTCACTATCTTGGGCTTTCATACTAAAATGTGAATTGTTTGCATATCTTAAAATGTCTAATTCACAATAGAGCTATGGTGTCATCCATTGAAAGAAGTTGAACAGGTAGGTAATAGTTGAGCTAATTCAAAAAATCATTTATCAACAATTGGAAATGTAGATTTTAAAGGACCTTGAGTTGTTCTAGATTTCTGTCCATCAAAAGTTCAACACATTATTCAGTAATTGTGTTAATGTAGTAAAACATCACAAACAAAAGGCTACAACAATCTTAGACACAACTTCTGGAGAGTAGGCTAGCATCCCTGAATACAGCCAAGACATATGAATCGTGACCCAAAAGTGCATTTAACAAAGGCTTATATGTGTATTTGTGCCCTAGAGTACCTCTAGATAATGTGGTTAGATCTGTGTAAGATATGAGGAGATGGGGAGAGAGTGCATATCCGTCATCACCTACAAAAAATAACTTTTGCAATTGTACTATATCATGCCTACCTCTATGCAGTGTGAGCCAGGGTGATGTGTGGGGATTGCGTTGTAGTGATTAATGATTAGGTTTCATATGCCAGCCCCAGATATAAATGTAGGCTCTGTGTGAGATTGTTTTACTTACCAATAAGCCACATGCCACCACAATCCCCAGCACCCATACAACGTGCAACAAACAACTATTAGAAAATGAACTGTCATGTGTACTTACTGGAAAGGCAGCATAAACATCAGTGAAGCGATCTCTGGTATTGCAGACAGAAGACCTGCAGGTTGATGGGGTACCAAAGGTGTGTGTTATGGAAAGCGTTGCTGGGGAGTGAGGTAGCTGAAGGGCTACATAGGTGCATTCAATGGCACCTAGCTTACAAGGGAAGTGGTTGAAGGCATCAAATTCCCTTGCCTCCATTTGCCTTTCTTCCAGTGAGTGTGGCATGATGATAAACTGGTGCACTATTCTGCCATGCATTCAGAATCTGATTCAACCATCAGGACTGGTTTGCCTGTGAGATGCTAATATTGTCAGATGAGACCCTCTGCAAAGATCCAGGAGCCATCCAATGGAATACATCCAGTATAGGATAGCCTGGGAGCAGATTGTAGGTGAATCCCGCTCCTGCTCCCAGTCAGCATTCAAGCCAAGGATCAAACCAGGTGGGAATATCCAGCAATGACTGCTTCAATAGTTATGCAAAAGATGTTGATCATTTGCCTGTAGCAAGAGAGTTTTGATGTGTGTGTGTGTTTGTGTGTGCCTTTCATATCCAGTCAGTCTGAGTGTGATTGATTGTGGCTGGAATGAGTTTCATCAGGAGATGGGTGGTGGAGTTCAAACAATCAATCATTTCATTAGTAGGTGTGTTGGAAGTATTGAAACCTTTGCAATATACTTGTCACACCGTAGATGTAAGGAACAATAGCTAAGCTGTAAAAGCAAACATTTTGGCCAGATTAAACAGGGTTTGAATTGCTGAGTCTACCTATTCTATTTTTTTAATTTAGTTCTACATTTGAAATAAATATAATCATTTTACAATAATATGTAATGTAAAACTATTTTACATATTATTTTTAGAAATGTTATAAACTTTCATACTTTTCTCTATTCTTTACCAGGCAGAGATCACTGCCCTGACTGAGGAGTCTCTGGGCATACTGTTTGCTATGCACATTGTTGTGCATAACACACAGTGTGCACCAACAGTGCAGGCATAGGGGGCACAATATGTGCCCTCGGCCACACTGCCCAATGGGCAAACTTGCCCCGGGGCCCTGTTTGGTGCTCCTTTTCTGCCATTCTGCCTTGCTTTTCATGGCAGGGTCCCCACCATGAAAAGCTAGGCAGAATGGCAGGTCATGATCAGCACAGCAGTGCAGTCATCAGCACTGCCGTGAGTGACCACGGCTCTCCCTACCCCACCACTGTGGGATCTGTGAACCTGTTGGTGGCAGCAGGCTTGTGGCGGACCGGCTGGCAGGGTATTAATCCGATGGTTGGATCACCTTGGACGCAGCGGTTGGACCGCCACCATGGGTACAGCGGTCCCAGGACCGCCTTACTCATAACCAGGCCCTTAGTCTTTTGTGGGTGGGCATACATCCCTCCCTAAAAGTGTCTCTTGCCTGCCCCAACTCCTCTTCACTTCCCCCATTTCCTTTCCTTTTTGTAGTAAGAATTCCCCATTTTTTTATCTCTCCCTCATTTCCCTCTCACATTTATTATTAAAATGTATACATACATGTGTGAAGACTCAGTAATCAGGACAGAGATCTCTGCACAGAAAAAGATAGGCGAGCCAGAGGCAGAAACTCAGCGTGTAGGTTTGTGAATATCCTTTTATATTATATTTTGGCGTACTGCAAAACATATTACAAAATGCTGGCTTCTTAGAGTTTGACAGACTATGCACTCCACAGCAATCATCACAGACTAACATGTAAGCCAAACTCCTGACCTGTGCTCCTCATTTAGAGACCTTCATTTTTCCCTTGGCAGAGCCCCTGTTGGATTTGTAATCTGTGACATGCCCTGTAAAGAAACTCATTTAAAGGTTGACCAATCTCACATTTAGTTGTGTACAAGACATTGCATTACATATAATTAAATTCAACATATTTGAATGTGATTCAACACTTTAAATCTTCTTTTATTATTGCCTGTCACAAGAAGAAACCTTTTGGGTTACAGGCAAACCTAAGAGAGAAAATTCAAAGGTCGAACCACTGTGCAGAAACATTCTGAGAGATTGATGAAGTCAATTCACAAACAAGCTTGAAAGACCACTGGGCCTTTGGTTGACCCAGGAAGAGCGAAACATATATGCAATTAATACTAATCAAGTTTGAAATGCCATCATTAGCTTTTTTTAATGTTAGGAGGGAGCATTAGAATTCTAAACCAAAGACCCAGCTACCACCAAAACCAACCTACAGGAAGGAATGAAAGACGTTGTGGAATTGATGAAGCTCAGCCACCTAAAACTGAACTCAGACAAGACGGAGGTCTTCATCCTCGGACAATCCCCATCCGCCTGGTATGACTCCTGGTGGCCCACGGCGTTGGGCACCGCACCAACCCCCTCGGATCACGCACGCAACCTCAGGTTCATCCTGGACTCCCTCCTCACGATGACCAAGCAAGTCAACACCGTCTCGTCATCATGCTTCAACACCCTACGCATGCTCCGGAAGATCTTCCGGTGGATCCCCACCGAAACCAGAAAGACGGTTACCCATGCCCTCGTCACAAGCCAACT
This sequence comes from Pleurodeles waltl, assembly GCF_031143425.1. Classification (NCBI taxonomy): domain Eukaryota; kingdom Metazoa; phylum Chordata; class Amphibia; order Caudata; family Salamandridae; genus Pleurodeles; species Pleurodeles waltl. The sequence goes on from NC_090446.1 coordinate 14,029,130, forward strand.
GGACTACGGAAACACCCTATACGCAAGAACCACCGCCAAGCTTCAGAAACGACTACAACGCATACAGAACGCCTCCGCACGCCTCATCCTCGACATTCCTCGCCATAGCCGCATATCCGCCCACCTGAAACACCTGCACTGGCTCCTCATCAACAAGAGGATCACCTTCAGGCTCCTCACCCACGCACACAAAGCACTCCACGACATGGGCCCCGAATACCTCAACAGCCGCCTCTCGTTCTACACGCCCACCCATCATCTCCGCCCAGCCAGCCTCGCCCTCGCCACCATCCCACGGATCCGCAGAACCACCGCCGGAGGAAGATCATTCTCCTACTTGGCGGCCAAAGCATGGAACCTCCTCCCCGAACACCTAAGAACTACCCAGGACCATCTCGCTTCAGGAAACACCTTAAGACATGGTTCTTCAAGCAGCAGTAACACACCCCCTCCCTCTGCAGCGCCTTGAGACCCTCACAGGTGAGTAGCGCACTCTATAAATGGACTGATTGATTGATTGATTGACATCAAATAATTTTGCACATGTTTGCTTTGATTTTACGGCGATCATTTTTAGGTCTGGCGTAGAGACAGATTTAGTTGTCTCACCAGACTACAGTAATGTTTTCAAAAAAGCTAATCTGGCCTACAAACAGATTTAGATGTCTTGCCAGACGTATGTTTTCATAAAAGTTCTAAATAAAAATACATGGCACAGGAAACAAGCTACAACCACTGATGAGCCCCAATCAGGGAAAAAACAGGCTTGAGTTGCTTGTATTTTTGTGCAGAGAGGACCTGGCTTGGCAGTTTGGGCTGGACTGCTCCTGTTGAACAGCACCAAAATTGATTTGCCTCTGGCTGGGTCTAAACTAAGGTTACATAGTGGCACAAGAATGATGGATGTGAATGCTACCCCAAGCTATTGACAGTGATTAGACAATTTGCAAGCATTCCTCCCATCAGTTTTTGTGTGTTCAATGCATTGTCTTCAAAACCATAACTACAAACAAACTATGCCTATTTAAGAAAGAAGGTAAAACCCTGGTTAAATCTACTGCAGCAAAGCCCTGGTTGGCGTGGAGATCCAGAAATACACAAAAATAGAAACAAAATGATTCACAAATAATTATTTTCCTATCTGCATCTATGGATATTTGTGGAGTGTGACCATAGGCAGATGGTATTTGAGCACTGCATATGGTCCTGAGTCAAGAGATACTGTTCTCGAGCAATTACAAGGAGGCAAAGGGGTTAAGGATGGTGATGTCTAATGTGCACTACTATATACCTCTGAAGAGGTTAGTTTCAACTCCTTTCTAAACACCTCTTTGCTTGAGGGGTCAGACATGAGGATTCACTGTCACCTCCATTTGCACCCCCCTTTGATGAAGTCCAGACAAGAATACATCATTGATCTGTTTTTGATGACTTCTCCCCTCCATCCAACAAAATCCTGCATTTAATAAACCCTGGTGTATTATGGGTCTATCACTAGTAAGCTGGCATTCCCACAACATTTAAAACCACTCCCACACTTGAGGCAATTGTAACTTGGGAGCTCTAACAAGTTCGTCTTGTATCCGCGCCGGTTTTAGAGTGGTGCAACCAGTGCTCCAGCAATAGGTGCCAAGTGCCAGGGGGCAATCTTTGTTGGTGCAACCAGTGCTCCAGCAATAGGTGCCAAGTGCCAGGGGGCACTCTTTGTTAGTGCAACCAGTGCTCCAGCAATAGGTGCCAAGTGCCAGGGGGCACTCTTTGTTAGTGCAACCAGTGCTCCAGCAATAGGTGCCAAGTGCCAGGGGGCACTCTTTGCATGGCAGGCTCAGACGAGGCAGGAAGAGCCTGCAGAGATCTTTGTTGTCTGGTGGCTTTCAAGGGACAATAACATTTGCATGATAACTCTCTGATTAATGCACTTGATGAAGAGATCTGTGAGTTGTCTAGTCACAGTTTTGATTTATGATACAGTACTATAGAGGAAGAATGTTCTCACTGCCTGCAAAGCACATGCAGATCACAGATTTATATGCCTTATAGTCAGCTCAGTGGGTTACGGCTTTAGTCACAGTGACCTTTTGTTATTGGAAGTTCATGAATTACAATCCTTCTAATATAGTATTAAAGTGCTACCTGCAAATTGCAAACATAGGTTTAGAACCTTGTTTTTTCATCAATATTTCATTATTCTAAGAGTGCTAAAAGGTTTTTTTTGGATAGTAGTACAAATGCATTAGAAAGGCACCCCTAACCATTGTGTTATCAAATTCTGAGTTTACGGGTTGGATTCTTTAGTAGTTTATGCCTAGTTTGCATCACCAAAATTACACACAGCGGGTGCAAAATGCTGTTTTGGGATTTATTCTCCAGCAAAAATCCAAACTTGCATGGAAAGTATCACTAGAGTAACACAAAGGTGCACTATGTGCTACTTTGGGCACAGGAGGCATACCATGAATGCTACAACCCCTGTCTACTAACTTTGGTAAAAAGGGATATACATCAAAAAATTATACCTCGTCATGCAGATGTAAAGTTTAAGAAAATATTTATTTTCTTAAAATCTTCACAACTTTGCACGTGTGCTGCACCGCACTATACACATTCAAGTTGGTAAAGTGTTAAACTTTGACAGAGCATTACATTTAGTTCCAGAATAAAACCTATGCTTGACATCACACACACACCAGCACTCTGGGGCAACGGTATATGATTTGCCACAAGACAGTGTGAGATACACCAGCTTTAGAGAAGAGAGCAAGAGCACCATATCTTACTACATATACATATGGTTCTGTGGTGCACCCTCCTTTTCATGCAACACAGTGCAGCAACTTTTCTTACTACACTGCTTGAAAAACCTTATAAATCTGGCCCTTAATTTGTCCATACAAAACACTCTTAACGTAGAGTGCCTACCAGTGTGGATGTGACTTCTACACCTTGCAGTTTTTATTGTCTTGAGTAACATTTTGTGTACATTGATTCACACATTTGTATGACTCATAGTCTCTGTATGAGGGGTTTGCGATGGAAAGAGCGCTGGCACCCTACATTGGGACGAGCAGGGCTATAAAATAAAGGGGATGAAGAAATGAGGGGCACCGGCAGATGGTGACAGCAAGGGAACCCATGAATAAATGGTGTCAGTCAACGGGTGCCAACATAGATTGCTGTACTGGGCACCACCAATGCTGAAGCCTGGCCACATCTTGTGAAAGGTAACGGGTGAGTCACTTTTCTGATTAAACTTAGGGGTTATATTTAAGAAAAATGGTGCTGCATCTAGTGCAGCGCCACTTTCCGTGCGCCCATTAGTGCCCCTTACCATCACCATGTGTGCACCGTATCTAAGATACAGCAGGCCATGCTGCAGGGTAGGGAGCAATAGCATCATTTTTATTGACCCTATTGATGTACTCTGCAGGAGTAGCACCAAAATATTGGCGCTACTCCTGCAGAGCACTTAGGAACCTTTTATAAATAATGAAATCACCCTTTTAACGCCTGCTCCGAGCAGGCGTTAAAAGTGCTTTATAAAATGACACAAGGAAATCTGTTAAATTTCCTCGCGCCATTTTGTTAGCCCCCCTAATGTGGGAACGCCCCCTTTGCCTATATTATGCCTGGAGCAGGTATAAAGTAGCGCAAAGGATTACAAAGTGGTGCAATGCATGCATTGCGACACTTTGTAGATATGGTTAGAGGATTTTGGCCTCGTTGGGCCACATTAGCGTAAAAAAATGGCACTAATGTGGTACAAGGTGGAGCTAGGGGCTTATAAATATGCCCCTACATATTTTCCTCCTGTGAATATGGTGCCTACAAAATGGCTTTACATTCACTAAACAATATTAGTGCTCTGCTTCATAGAAGGAACAGAAACCATTTGAATTGTAATTGAGCCATGTTACATTGACTCTTACCTTAAACCAGGGAGAGGGGTAAATATCTCAGTACATCTTCATTTCAGCAGTCAGTAGCTAATCAATATCTAAAGACACTTACAGAGTGTGGTACACGGCAGCCGATTGACACCACTATATATGGGCACCGCATTCACACGGAGGATTCTGGTCCTACTCTGGAGATTGCAAGCTTTGTCATCAGTCTAGCTAATTGCTCCCAGTGGTAACAGCATATCCTAGTTCCAAGGTGGTAAACAAGTAGCAGGCCAGTCCTAAAAGATAGCTCCCTCTTCTAATGCAATAGCTAGATTGTTGAACCATGGATTTAATGTTGCTGAATATATCATGTAGCTCTTCAAACGCAAGACTTGGGATTGCTTCAGATAATCCAAGAAATTGACTCAAGTTGCCAACCCTTCATCAAAACATCCTTCTGGTTGAATGAATGATTGAATGATTGCTCTCACACAAAATACTTTATATAATAAATTGTTTCCAGCCTCTTCTATCACTTGACCGCAAAACATGCACAGCATGATCTCTTTGTTGAGTTTAGTATGTTGTGAAGGTGCTCAAGGGTAAGTCAGTACATGATAGATTAACGAGTTGAGGCAATATATCAGCTATCTTTGAAATATCATTAGGAATGTCTCTTGGTTGAAGAATATCAGATGAAACTAATGACAAAGCAACTATGAAAGGATACATTTGCCATGAACTGTTACAAACAGCACTCCACTTCCTGCAGACCTATGTTGTGGGATTAAAACCAGGATTGAAGGAAACAGATGATCCTATAAACATACAGAAGCACCTAGTGATATTGGAAGATCAGGACTGGGTTTTTGTTCTGTGCTCTCTCTTTCTCTCTCTCAAAGACAATCAAAAACATTGAAATTAGACATTTAGAATTCTCTCCTTTAAAGGAGACTCTTTAAAGTCAAGGTGGTACTTCTCATGAGAAATTAAAAATCCTGTGCCTGTTTCACAAAGCTGTTACTATGAGAATGTTCTATTGCAGGAGTAAGGCAGGAGTAGAGAAAAGTAAGTCACAGCAAAATCTTTAGGGTAATAGATGGCCAATAAGTAGCAGATGACTGTATTTGTGCACTAAAGGTGATGACAAAAAGGGCCAGTTACACAGTGGAATAGACATAAAAAGTCTGACAATGTTTTAAATAAAAAATCATGACCTGTGAACATCCTATTCTGAAATTTTAAAAAGTGTCTTCCATGGTGTGAGTAGAGTAAACTGAATGGCAAGCTTCAGGAAAATAACATGGGCCTCATTTATACCTTGACGTCAGTCAGTGAAGGAAATGAGGGAGATCCAGCCGGATCTAGGATCGGGCAGCTATTAGTAAGCTGAATCCAGGCTAGACCCAGGGAAATATACTCAATATTTCCAGGTGTAACTTGCAAACACAGGACACATTCTCAATGCCACATATCTGTTATTACAGCAACTCCTTGACCTGCAGGTGGTGAAGGTGCCATATACGTAATTTAGGGGTCGCCAGCGGTCGGAACCGTGACCCCCAGCTTGACCCCTGCAACCTGTGGCACTGCCTCTGTGACCCCTGGCCTCAGAGATGGCAAAGTCAGTGCCAGGAAAACAGGGCAGCTCATCCTTATGGACGTTGCCTGGTTCTCCACTTCTTTGTTGTCAATCGGTTTTTATTACAGTAATAGTGAATAATGTATTATATAGAATAATATATTATTCACTATCACTCACTATTACTGTAATATAAAATGGAGTACAGTTAGCAGGAATATGAACCTCCTTGGTAGCTGAGGTAAGTAAAAAAACACTGGTATGGTGTGTGCATGCTTGGGGGTAAGAGTGTGCTTACGTGGGAGAAAGTGTGTGTATGAGTGAATGTGTGTGTATCTGTAAGCGTGTGTGTGATTGGAAATAAAAATGGAATGTCGTGTGATGTCACTTCCGCTACCCCTGGCATTTTGGTGAATTGACGTCCATGGAAGGAGTTTTCTTCTTTTCACTGGCAGCTGCATCAAAACAAAGGCCTAATTCAAAGGGCCACCTGCCCTACTTTTGTTCAAGTATCATCCTGGACGGAGCTATATAGAGCTTAACACCTAGATGACAATGCCATGAATTGTAAGAAAGGCACACAGCTTGTTATTACTTCTAGTACTTAAAAGAAACTATAGTTTAAAGCCAGGTTTTTTACTGTGTTCAGCCCTTGGATACCAGAGATATGCATGCACCTGCAGAAGCATCTGTATAAATAATCACCCAAACATGGATTTTAATAGCACTGATATTGTATTTCATTTTGTAATAGAGCTAGTTATCCCACTAGAGGGAGTCAGAGAGCTTTACATGTCATGCAAACTTTATACAGAGACAAATTGTTGTACATGTTTGTACCGGAAATCTTACATAAGCCAATGATTGTTACAAGGTGTAGGAGTCACATATTGTCTTCACTGGTAGGCATTAGATGCTGCGAGCCAGGGCCAGCTTTATCGTTGGGGGCGCCCGGTGCAAAAATCTTTGTTGATGCCACCTCAGGTTCCCCTGACAGCCTTCTGCAAGGATTCCTTCATTGCAACCTCCAGCGACCCCCACTTCTCTGCTCAGCCCCCCTCGCACGCAGTTCATACCGGTGTAAGGTGTCAGAGGACTTCACATCTCACACATACATATTATTCTGAGACAGTGAATGAATGTGTAATTCAATGTAGAGGAAATGTTACATAAGACAGTGAGGGACATAAGGTTTGAGAGTAGCATGTCACTCATACTGCTAGGATTTATATGTGAAGAGTGCTTCATCCGGTGAAACGAAGGGGCAGATTTACTGAGTCTTCACGCAGCACAGTAATCAAAGTTGCTGCACTGTGTTGTGTGAAAAGGAGAGAGCACATCAGTCAATCTCTACTAAGATATGGTCCTTTTGCTCTTTACCCCTTGCGCTGGTCTACCTCAAGATGCCTTGCACCAACTCGTACTCCTGGTGTGTACGTGATGTCAAGCATAGGTTTTGTACAGGAAGGGTATTCCTTGGTTTTGATTTCGGTTTAACAGTTTTACTTTTTTGTATATGCTCAACTGTTACACCTGCTTTAAGGAGGTATAGCTTTTCTAAGCAAATCCCTTTCTACCTATGATAGCAGATAGGGATTATCATCAAACTCCATGGGTGGTGGCATGAGAACATCCATGTACCACCCACAGTAGCCCCCCTTGAGACAAAATAGCACAAAGTAGAGCTTAGTGCTACATCATGTTATGTTAGACCTGCTTTCCAACACAATTCAGGATTTGCGCTGTGATTAAATCCCAAAACAACACTTTGGCCAGGTTCGTGTCACTTTTGAAATGCAAATTTGGTACAAAGATTTAGCAAATCTGCCCCACAAACTCTGGATATAAAATGTAACATAGTGGTTGGGGTTGTTTATACAAATATAAATGTATTCCTACCCAAAGGAATCCCTTTTTAGCAATCTTAGGATGACGAAAGATTGACAAAAAAGAATAAAATGTCTAAACTTAGGCGTTGATGTTTCCATGCAGCAATTTGATGTCTCTTGCTGTATTGGAAGGGTGGTAACTTTTGAAGTGCAAGTAACAGAATGATCTCTGTGACACAAGCAGTAACCCACTGAGCTAGCTACAAAATATGCCAATCTTTTATCTGCCTGATACGCTTTATGCTTTGCATTAGCAACATTAACCCGCTATGCTACTTTTAAAAACTAAAAACAATCACTAGACAGTTCAAAGACCAAGTGCATTACTCACTGCTCTCATCTCTCCTCTGACTGTAATTTAAATGGCGCACCCTCGACCTTGAAGCCATTGGCGTTGCAATGGCACCGGTAGTATTGCCCTAAAGCCGCCACTGTTACATGTTCAAGGTAGTGAGAAACACAAAGGCAGAGGTTAGAAAGTAACACAATGGTTTAGGGTTGTCTGTACTAATCAGACTTTATTACTACCCAAAGAAAACCTTTTTAGTTATATAATGACAGATTGAGAAAAAAGCTTGAAAGGTTCTAAACCAATGTCTTGACTTTTGCATGCATCTCCTTGATGCTGTTTCATGGCTAGCTATGCTATGTTAGAAGGATTGCTAAATATGAACTGCAAAAAAATAAAAGGATCTCTGTATTAGAAGCAGTAACTCACTGTCTAATTTACATTAAACAAAGCCAGTGAGCTTTGCATCAGGCCCATTGACCCACAATTGTCCTTTATGAGTCAAGACATTGACTAGACAAAAGACAGATCTCTCCAGCAAATGTAGTAAGGACCAGAGTTATCATACTAGTATAATTAACCTTCAAAATTGCTGGGCTCAGAAGTATCTCTGCAGCAGGTGCTCACGCAGAAATATAAGAAACTGATGTAAGTAATGCTCATTGCAAGAGTCTTCTCAGCATCTTTTCACCACCAAAATCTGGCCAGTGTGCACCAACATTAAAGACAGCAACCAACAAACACTTGTCTTTAGAATACACAACCTTAACTCCAGTGCTCTACACCTTGAAGTAATATGCCATAGTTTTAGAAATGCTGAGAAAAGTAATTACTAAGTACATAAATAAGTAGCAAGAAGTGGAGTGACTCTTCTCAGGATGCCACTGAACACCTAATTTCATATAATAACTTCCTGTAGTACTCACTAAGGTGAGTGGATACATGTTAATTATATGTAACAGCAATTGCTTATCTTACTTAAAGTCTTCATGTTACTATGACTTATCAATCGCAAGCCCCCTTTGAGAGCGGGTCAGGCAAGCAACATCTATATCAATGAATAGTATGGCCAGAAAGCAAAGGTAGGGACCACATTTATGGGCTGGTTTGCATCGCTCTTACACCATGCAACGTGGTGCAACAGGGATGCAAACCTTAAGTGAGATTTAAGAAGCCACGCAAGGCCACCTTGCATCACCCTGAGTGGCGTCGTAAACCTCGAGTAATGTAATTCAGTGCAAATCGATTGGTTACATAACTCTGTGCCAGAGAGGTGTTTCCATGGGTGTTCTCATGCAACATCCATGAATTCTGACGCATTGCCAGATTTACCATAACTTGCAAACCTGAGAAAGCGCCAAACAGAAAAGCCTCCCCAGGAGAAGAGTAGTGAGGATAAATATATTTATTTCTCCTCGTTTTTATGCTTTTTATATGTGCTGCATTCTGCAACATGCATAGAAAGAGGACATTTCTTCACAGGATTGTTTTTGTGTAAGAAGGTGTCTCTTCCTGCGTAAAAACAATCCTGCATGAAATGCAGGCACCTTTGAACCACGGTGTGGTGGTACCTGCTTTGGTGCTAAGAGGTCAAAAGTGCATTAGCGCAGGAGAAAAGGACAGGAATGCCCTATATTGGATAAATATGGTGCATTCTTGCCCTTTCCCTGTGCACCACAAAGCTCATAAATATGGGTCATAATGTTTACCAGGAAGATCAGGAGGTGTTGGCGCAGATGCCTAACCATCCATGGGGTTTTGAGGGCAAGAAGTGTATGCCACACATACTGTACTATGGAAGGTTTCTGATGTCAACTACTTGGTGCCACAAAGGAACCCATGAAGGTGCTCCATGTCAACTGACTGAAGTTTTACCTCTAATAAGATTACATAGTGAACATTATGGCTATGGTACAGGAAGTGGAGGAAGACAACCTCTTCCTGACCTCCCGCATAGTGATGTGAAGGATGATTCTGTGGCTGTAGTACAACTTTCCCCTAAGCTAACACATAAGTAGCAAAGAGAGTATATTGATAATATTCATTGACGTGTGATTGCCCGCTGGCGTCTTGGCAGTACAGTGTAGAGACTCTGTTTATGAAATAGACACAGACTCCAGAATTGGCACCCGTCTGTGTCTATTTCATAAACAGAGGAGATAGTCGGTCAGAGAAAAGCAAGAGTTCTTCCCAATAAAAGGATTGCATCACTGCATAGGGAGCCAAGATGTTGGATTTTGGGTTGATTGAGCGCTCCAGTGTTCCTTTGCCCAGGACACTGATGTTAGTACTCCAGCAAGTTTCCACAGACTTATACTTTGAGTGGACTACTGGGCTGTCATAATAATTACTATGGCAGATGCACAATAGGAGTGTGCTAATTTCACATAATTTACTATTGAGGAAACATGAGAATCTTTTTAAATTACATGAAATTGTGAGTAATTCTGCAAAATGCAAAAACAACAGTTAGCACTATAGTTTAGCTTGAAATACGTCATTGTGCCCATTATAGATGTGAGGATCCATTTCCCTCTAACTAAAAAGCTCAAAAGCGCAAGTGATACAAATAGCAGCCACTTCCTTTCTAGTCTGCTGTGTTTGATTGATGTGCTTTAGTTATGTTTTTGCAGCAAATGATGTGTAATTGCTCAATGTGGCGTAATAGCACAATTTTGTGACACAAGCGTAAATTATCAAAAGTATTCCAGATTGGCATAATGAGAATTTCTTCCAGACCAAATGCACACCTGTTTCCCCCGAGATTATGGCCCTCATTTACAAGGGCATTTTGCCACAGAAACGTCACTTTACCGATGTTACAGTGACGTAATGCCCTACTCCACATTTACAAAGTTGCATTAAGCCACTTTTTGTGGCTTAACGCCGCTTTGTAAATACAGCCCCTTTATAAGCACTACTTTGCATGAAAGGAGCATGCAATGGGTGTTGCTGTAGGTGTTCCACTGCAACACCCATTGCATTTTTGGGCTTTCCCAGATTTCCGATGATTTGTAAACCTGAGGCAAGGCCCAAAACTATTGCCACACCAGGGGTGGCGTTAGCATGGCACAACAAGGAGAAATACATTTGTCTTTTCCTGCACATAAGCAATCATTAAATAATGGTGATTTGCTACTCCTATGTGTGCTGCATTGTGCAGCACACATAGGACTAGCAAATCACCATTAATGATTGTTGATGTGCACCGTATTGTAGTAAATACGGCACACCCCTGTGTTTCTGAAGTGTCACAGCACGGCACTGCCCAATATGACACAGCGCCGCGCTGCTCCACTTCTTAGTAATTGAGGTCCTATGGGTTTATGTGCCAGCTGGAATGGCTTGTTAGCTGAGCAACATTCCTTTTAGTCAGTAACTACCGACAAACAAATTCAACTGTCAATGAGAAGTCTGTATTTTCCACACCAGGGAATTTACCACATTTTGAGGAATATCCTTTGGGCTGAAGAATGCTCCTGCCACTTTACAACACTATTCTGTCAGGGTTAGAAGATTTTTGTATGGCCTACCTGGATATTATTGCAGACTGGGGAGTGTCAGAGAGCATTTGAGGAAATGAGGTGAGCACTATGTAACAGCCTTTCAAGTACAGACAGAGAAGTTGAAATTGTCATTTAGTTTTCACGCAGGGACGGCTGTGCGTCGATTTCCAGAGCTCAATTGTGGATGCTCTCCGGCACTGACAGGACAAAGTCACAGGGGGTGTGTCGATCCGGTGGGCGTTGGTGGAAATGTCTACCCCATGGCAGGCACTGCGTCGATTCCTCTCTGGAAGTCGGGCTGTGTTGTTCTGGCTCGGCTGTGCGTCGATCCAGTGTGCTGTGCGTCGAACTTCTGGTCGTACACTGGTGCTGCGTTGAGCTTCTTGTTGTGAAGTCAGGCGGCGTGCAGTGAATCTTTCACTGTGATGCAGGCTGTGCGTCGTTTCTGGCAGGCTGCACGTCAATTTTGGTCACACAAGGTTTCCTTTTTGTAGAGCTGAAGTCTTTTTGGTCCTGAGACTTCAGGGAACAGGAGACAAGCTCTATCCAAGCCCTTGGAGAGCACTTCTCAGCACAGCCAGAGAGCAGCAAGGCAGCAGGGCAACAGCAAGGCAGCGGTCTTTCACAGAAAGCAGTCAGGTGAGTCCTTTGGGCAGCCAGGCAGTTCTTCTTGGCAGGATGCAGGTTCTGATTCAGGTTCTCTTCTCCAGGAAGTGTCTGAGTTGGTAGGGGCAGAGGCCCTGTTTGAATACCCAAATGTGCCTTTGAAGTGGGGGAGACTTCAAAGAGTGGCTTAGAAGTGCACAAGGTCCCATTTCAGTTCAATCATGTCTGCCAGGGTCCCAGTAGGGGGTGTGGTAGTCCTTACTGTCCTTCGACATGTAAAGTACCAGGCCCTCCACCCTCCCAGCTCAAGAAGACCCATTCAAAATGCAGATATATGCAAGTGAGGCTGAGTATCCTGTGTTTGGGGTGTGTCTGAGTGAATGCACAAGGGAGATGTCAACTAAACCTATCCAGACGTGGATAGGAAGGCACAGAAGGATTTACGTGTAGAGAAATGCTCACTTTCTAAAAGTAGCATTTCTAAAATAGTAATATCAAATCCAACTTCACTATTAAGCAGGATTTTGTAACACCTTTCTGGCCATACTAAATATGACCTGGCCACTCCTTTCAGATCAGGATCTACCACTCAAACAATATATGAGGGTAGCCCCAACGCTATCCTATGAAAGGAGCAGGCCTCACAGCAGTGAACAAAAACAAATGTAGGAGTTTTAAACTACCAGGACACATAGAACACACATGTTCATGTCCTGCCTTTTACCTACATAGCACCCTGCCATATGGGCTTCCTAGGGCCTATCTTAGGGGTGCCTTATATGTAGAAAAAGGGGAGTTTAACGCTTGGCAAGTACTTTTAAATGCCAAGTCAAAGTGGCAGTGAAACTGCACACACAGGCACTGCAGAGGCAGGCCTGAGACATGGTTAGGAGGCTACTTATGTTGGTGACAAAACCAATGCTGCAGCTCACTAGTAGCATTTAATTTACTAGCCCTGGGCAGTTGTAGTGAATTTAAACTAGGGACTCACAAGTAAATTAAATAAGCCAATTGGGTATGAGCTAATGTCACTATGTTTTAAAGGAGAGAGCATATGTACTTTAGCACTGATTAGCAGTGGTAAAGTGCGCAGAGTCCTAAAGCCAGCAAAAATGAGGTCAGAAAAAGAGAAGGAGGAAGGCAAAAGATTTGGTGTGACCCTGCAGAAAGGCCATTTCTAACAGAGGGTATACAAAGCAGGGTTAAAATAATTGTGAAGATAAAGATCCATTTTGCTCTGAAGAAGGCATGAGACCAACTGGGGGCAGATGTTGTGGATGAGACATGCTGGCACGATGAGAAATAAAGCATGAAAGAGACCTGATCTCTCACTCTTCATCTACACAATTCCTTTAACTTTGTCCTATGTACCCTCTAAATAAAGGAAATATCTCCTGCTTGGTACACAGGTGTGTTTCCCTGCCTTGAGTGCTCACCTACATGTAAGGTATATTGACTTTGATTTTTGCCATGAAGTCCCACTAACATAGCTTGTTCAATGAGGTCTAGGTCTATCCATCACTATGAGAAGTTCTTGACCTAACCTGTAAACTGGAGAAGTTCACCTTATGTGCCCTTGTGTCGACAGTAGACTGCTGTCCCTGTTGCGGGTTTAACATGTAAAGCATTGCCATAAGCATACTATAGTGAGAAGATTCAGTACTGTGACTAGACTTTTTTTCTGTGCCACTTGGTTAAAGGTCAACTGGCTCACCTTTGCAAAAACCTGCTTACGTAAGCTTTGCAAAGGCTCTTCCGCTGACATCCTGAATGCACGGTAAGAGTGTGTGTGTCTGAGTGTGTGTGTGTGTGTGCAGCCTGCGTAGAACATGAATGGTACATGAAAAAGGCAAAGTATTGAGGAGGGCATGATCCATTCTGCATATCTCTGGCTCAGGCATTGGCCTAGCATGAAAACAAGGTTGAGGACCATGACTTTGCCTACATTCCAGTAGCAGGAGGGAAGAGACCCAAGCACTGAAATAACAAGACTGAAGACATGACTACTTTAGATAGCCTATTAACCCTTTTGATTAGCAAGGAACTGCTGATTAGTGTTTCTAAACGCTGCCATTTTGTTTATTGTAGGGGTGTAGGATGGGACTGTAGACTCTTCAGCAGGGTTGATGACAGCCAGGTGAAGAAACCTCACACATCTTTGTGCCTTGACTGTGGGTGCACCAAGATGGAGACAATCATGCTTTGAGATGTTTTCAATCTCCAAGAAGACTGTGTTTAGATGCAGCCTGAAAAGGACACTTGAAAGAAGAACCACCTAAGAAAAACTGTTTTTCTCTTTGAGACAGTGGATCCACATCTCTGGTCTAGTGCTCAGTGAAGTTCTAAGAGTGCTATAGTGCAACCGAGCTGGTGCCTGCCTGACACAGCTTTTAGTGGTGAGGGGACATCACTTGATGTCCAGATTTCATGCAGGTGGAGCTGTGTGCAGTTCCTAAAATGCTTAGATATCTGCCTGAGTGCTGAGAGAGGGAATAAACTTATCTTGCAGAAGGAGAAGCTGTCCAGGACAGAAGTATGCTCACAACATCCATAGTTGATGTAGGATGCCCAATAAGAAGCTCGCTGCCTTTGCCTGTCCACAATCTCTCATTCCAGTGCCGGTCAGGAACCACAATACTGATGTCATCTGACTGCAGATAGCCCAGCTGGGATTGCAAACAAAATCACTATTGGTGTTTCAAATGTTGAATTGCTGAACGCCTTATGCAGGACCAAAAGTATTGAAATTCTGAAGGCATCAGCCGGGCTGCAATCCCAAATTGCTGAAGGCCCGAGTAGAGTTGCACCTGCAGAATTATTGATGCAACTGCATTAGAGTTGGCTTGGATGCTGGCTACAGCTGCTGATTGTGAACCAACCCCCACCCTTGGACTGAAGACACGTAGGATCAGGGGTCACTTTATTTGGTATGCTGGTTGATTGTTAACCTCTGAACTTGAGTGTCCCACACTGTCTTTCTGAGGAGCCTGCAGCTGTCTGTCCTCACTTTCTTGGCAGTCAAGTGCAGGAAGGGTTGCACTCCACTAGTTTGCATATCCATAGTAGAACAGGACCCAGAAGTGGTAAATGTCAGCAACTTTCCCAGTTGAGTGCAATTGCTCCTGCCTGCCTAGTGGTTACTGAACGGTTTCCAACACTCACAGTACATGCACATTCACCCAATATACACAAGAGATGTCTGCACAAGGATTTGGGTTTTCTATAACAGCCAAACTTTACACAAGAGATGTCAGTAAGACACACTCTCATTGACACCGACACAAAGGTCTAGTCAACTTTAAAATCACTAAACATGGTACACTTCCACCTCCGCTTTATGTTCTACACACAGGATATTTAGTACACAGTAGTTTTCCATCCACTATGGGACATTTTTTGCAACCCTCCAAGTTGCAGGGCAGATTCAAGACCTAGCATTGTCATGGACTGACTCTGCTTCTGCACACAAGCTTGGTGTGAAAAATTATTTGGATAGATTGTTATTCTTGCTCAAGTAACAGCCACCGTCCCTGTAGAATGAACCACAAATGTCACTACATTAACCTATGCATACCCCTCTGGTAGCTTGGCATAAAAGCAGTCAGGCTTAATTAGAGACAATGTGTAAAGTATTTATGCAGCACACAACCCATAAGAAAGTGAAAAAAGAACACAAGAAAAATCCCACACCAATTTAGAACAATTGAGTACATTGTATTAAATTATTTGACCCTAAAACCACCAAAATCCAATTAGTAGAGCCAGAGTTATACATTTTGAAAGGTTATTGTAAAAAACTAGAGCCTAAGAGATCAAAGCACCAGCTGCAGAAATCTATTTGCCTGAGTCAAAATATATGTCTGATTGCTATGAAACACAGTTTGGTAACCAGAAGTGGATTGGGCTCGGCCGGTGCTTCCCTCCGGACGTAGAAGAAATTTTGTGAAAAAATGTCTAAGAAGGTAAAGTTCAGAGTGGCAAGGTTTCAGGGGGTGTTCAAGGAGGGGGCATTGTTGTCAGGAAGCCACTGGATGAAGTTGCAATGATGCTTTCTACATTTGGACTTAGGGCCTGATCTAGATTTTTTTTTTTGGTGGACGGGTTACTCCATCACAACTGTGATGGATATCCCATCCGCCAAAATAAAAATCCCATAGTAAATAATGGGATTTATATTTCGGCAGACAGGATATCTGTCACTGCTATGACGGATTAGCTCATCTGTCAAATCTAAATCAGGCCCCATGTCTCTTTTTTTGGATGCTGAAAATCTCCAATGAGAGGAAGGTGTAGACTATAGCTGCCGAGGGTTCAACAAGGCCAGATACCCCTGCTATTAAGGACCGCTGAGCAAGATTTTCTGCTGTGGAGACGAATATAGCTGGAGCTGAGAAGTAAATCCAACTGGTGATGTATCTTGAGTGGAAAAGCGAAGGAGGCCAGCAAACTAGCCCTGTGGGTGAGTCCGGAGGTCCTGGGACAGTTGAAGATCTGGTACTTGTACTATGGTAAAAGGAAGCAGAGCAGCAGGACAAACAAGGCAGCAATCCAGGCAGGTCAGCAGTCTTGTAGAGTAACAGTCCAGCACAGTGGCAGTCCTTCCAGCAGCACAGCAGTCCTTCGTGGTAGGGTATCCAGAGGTCTGAAAGTGTACTGAAGAGTTGGTGTCTGAGGTCCTACATTTATACACTGGTGCTGTGGTTCTGGCGGGTGGGAGAAGCTTCTAGACAGTGGCTTTAAAGTGC
Source organism: Pleurodeles waltl (assembly GCF_031143425.1). Taxonomy (NCBI): domain Eukaryota; kingdom Metazoa; phylum Chordata; class Amphibia; order Caudata; family Salamandridae; genus Pleurodeles; species Pleurodeles waltl. The sequence goes on from NC_090446.1 coordinate 14,045,631, forward strand.
ATAGACTTTCCTACATATCCTGCCCTGGCTCCAAACTAGCTGCAGTGACAATGTGGGGTTGTTAGGCCATTTGTGTGAAGGCAGAGCACAGGCTATGCAGTTGTAACTAGGACTATGCTCAGTTCTGTCCCTCCCCTGCCAGCAGATGGCCAAGTCAGGCAAACCTAATTCCTCTATTGCATGGCTGTCTTTTGAGAACTTCACAAGGTTTAAATGGCAGTCACACCCAGTTATGTGACCCAGACTAGTCTATACTCAAAGAAAGGCTAAGGGCAGGAGAACTGCAACTTTCTGAAAGTTACATTTTCAAAATTGTTATGAAAAATCTGCTGTACCATTAAAGAGGGCTTATCATAAGAATTTCATAGAAACATAACATGACCAAGCTACTCACTCCCAATCGGAAATTATACCTGAATAATATAATAAGGAATCCCCAATGTTATCCTATGGGAGATGTAGACCTCACAGTAATGAAAAATTAATTTAGGAGATTTTCGCTACCAGGACATGTAAAATGTAAAAGTATGGGTCAAAACATCTAATTACAATGCACCCTGCCCTATGGGCTACCTAGGGCCTATCAAAGGGGTGACATATGCAATTAAAGGCAAGTTTACGGCTTGAATTGTACTAGAACAGTGGTTCCCAACCTTTTGATTTCTGTGGACCCCCACTTTAACATTAATGGAACCCAGGGACCCCCACTGAATCCCCATGGGAATCCGGGGACCCCCGCCTGAGTCATTACTGGATGCTGGGGACCTAATTTGTCAATATTTGTTAATATTTTTTTATTTTCTAGGCTCTCGCGGACCCCCTGAGAAGGCTTCGCGGACCCCCAGACCACAGGTTGGGAACCACTGCTTAATTAATTTAAGACCAGCCTCACCGGTCTAAAGCATTTTAATGTACCTCTATGGAGGCTTTTTTTTTTGTAATCCTTAGATTTTATCCATACATTTTGATTCAGTTCCACTTGAATCACAGCTGTATAATTTTATACAAAATGTATCTTTATTAAAAAAAAATCCACAACCAGACTGTTTAACCCCTTTGCTGCCAGGCCTTTTCCCCCTCACGTGCCAGGTCTTTTATTGGTCATTTGGGGCAGTTTGCACATAGGCCCTCATAACTTTTTGCCCACATAAGCTACCCATGCTAAAGTTGCATCCTTTTTTCCCAACATCCTAGGAATTCTAGAGGTACCCAAAGTTTGTAGGTTCCCCTGGAGGAGACCAAGAAATTAGCCAAAATACAACAAAAATGTTGTTTAAAAAAATGGGAAAAATGGGCTGCAGAAGAAGGCATGTGTTTTTTCCCTGAAAATGGCATCAACAAAAGGTTTGTGGGGCTAAAATTACCATCTTCCCAGCTTTCAGGATCAAGCAGACTTGAATCAAAAAAACACATTTTACACCATAATTTTGGCATTTTACTGGGACATACCCCATTTTTAAAAAATATTCTGCTCGCAGCCTCCTTCCAATGCTGGATCCCAGACAGTTAAGCATTTCTGGAAAGTAGATAAAATTCTGAATTTAGCAAGGGGTCATTTGTGTAGATCCTTCAAGGTTTTCCCACAGAAAGTAACAGCTAAAATAAAAAACATTGAAATCGAGGTTAAACAAAGGGTCATTTTTGTCCACGTTTTCTTCAATAACTTTTTCCAGCTATGTCAGATTTTTTAAAACAATTTACCGTTCTGTCTGCTGGACTCTTCTGGTTGCGGGGAAACATAGGTTCTATAGATTCATCAAGAATCCAAGGTACCCAGACCTAATAAAGGAGCTGCACCTTGCAATTGGTTTTCATTGTATACCGGGTATACAACAATTCATTTGGTGAAATATAAAAACAGGTGTCAAGGCAACCTTTGTATTTCCAAAATAGGCACAAGATAAGGTGTTGAGAAGCAGTGGTTATTTGCACATCTCTAAATTCTGGGGTCCCCATACTAGCATGTGAATTACAGGGTATTTCTCAAATAGATGTCTTTTTTACACACTGTCTTACATTTGGAAGGAAAAAATGTAGAGAAAGACAAGAGGCAGTAACACTTGTTCTGCTATTCTGTATTTCCTCAAGTTCCCCGATAAAAATGGTACCTCGCTTGTGTTGGTAGGCCTAGTGTCTGCAACAGGAAACGCAACATTAACACATCACATTTTTACATAGAAATCTGACGTGTTTTTTTTTTAAGTGCCTAACTGTGGATTTTGGCCTCTAGATCAGCCGGCACTAGGGAAACTTACCAAACCTGTGCATTTTTCAAGACTAGACACCCAGGAGAATCCAGGACTTGTGGTGCTCTCACTAGGTTCTGTTATTGTTCAGTTTTTCCGGATACTTGTGTGGGTAGGCCTAGTGCCCCGCGACAGGAAATGCCCCAAAAAACAACGTGGACACATCATATTTTCCCAAAAAAAACTGACTTGTACCTAACTGTGGATTTTGGCCTCTAGCTCAGACTGCACCTAGCAAACCTATATATTTTTGAAATCTAGACACCTAGGGGAAGTCAGAATGGGGTTACTTGTGGGGCTCTGACCAGGTTTTGTTGCCCAGAATCCTTTGCAAACCTCAAAATGTGGCAAAAAAACACTTTCTCCTCATATTTCGGTGATAGAAAGGTCTGGAATCTGAGAGGAGCCACACATTTCCTTCCACCCAGCATTCCCCCAAGTCTCTTTATAAAAATGGTACCGCACTTGTGTGGGTAGGCCTAGTGCCCACGACAGGAAATGCCTCAAAACACAACATAGACATCACATTTTCCCAAAGAAAACTGACCTGTTTTTTGCAAAGTTACTAGCTGTAGATTTTGGCCTCTAGCTCTCCCAGCACCTAGGAAAACCTAACAAACTTGGACAATTCTGAAAACTAGACACCTAGGAACCCAAGATGGGGTAACTTGTGGTGCTGTCACCAGGTTCTGTTACCCAGAATCCTTAGCAAATCTCAAATTCAGCTAAACAAAATCACATTTTCCCACATTTCTGTGAGGGATCACCACACCAGCATACATTTCTTACTACCCAATGTTCCCCCACAGTCTCCAGATAAAAATGATACCTTAGTTGTGTTGGTGGGCCAAGTACCTGTGATAGTGAAGAGTCAACAACATGTCAAAATTGAGTGGGAACCAAAATGGGTCCAAAAGGACAGTTTGAAAAAAATGTTTTCAGGATGACAAGTGGGGCAGAGTTTTTATCAGTATATATGTGACAATGCTGAGTGGTAGGAATTGTATGGATTCCTGCAGGTTCTGGAAGGTTCCATCACAAAAATGTGGGGAAAATATGTGATTTCAAGCAAAGTTGAAGGTTTGCAGGGCATTGTGGGTAGGAAAATGGTGCAAGTGTATGTGAAGCACACCACCCTGGACTCACCCAGATGTTTAGTTTTCAGCTGTGTCTAGGTCTCATACGTTTTTCTACATGACAGCATCCCAAAGTCCAAAAATTGCAGCCCTCACCATTCCAAGTGGGATGATTTTGTGAGTTAGACAAGCTCTCATGGCCCAAATTTAAAACCAAAACCCAAAATAATCAAATGTCCTCTTGCTTGCTGTTGGGATAAGATCTTTTAGTGTGCGGGGGAAAAGCTGAAATACTGTCACCCCCTTTAGCTGGGGTGGGGGCATAACCATGCCCATACTGGTTAGTAGCCACCACCCCACTATTTTTTATTTTTGTATAATTCCCTGGCATCTAGTAGGCTTTCTGCCCCCCAGGGAGTAGATTGGGGGTAAATGCCCCATCAGCCCACCGGTGGGCAGAACAACTTTGTTCCCATTTATTTGAGGTGGGGGAAAATTCTTCCCTGATCTCTGCTGGGCTTTCTGCCCCCCCTTGGGGGCAAATGGGCCTTCCAAAAATAGGCCGATTTGCCCTCAAGGGGGGCAGAAATGGCCAACAGTAATGTGCCCCCATGGGGAGCGACCCTTGCCCAAGGAGCTGCCCCCAAAAAAAACACACACACAAACACCAATCTGGTGCCTACTTGGTTTCTGCCCCAAAAGGGGGCAGAAATGGCCTAAAATAGATTTTTCCCCCAGAAGAGCAACCATTTCCTAAGCGGTCGCTCCCCTTTAGTGAAATTGACGCAAAAAAAAAAATCCCTGGTGTCTAGCGGTTTCTGCCCCCCTTGGGGGCAGATAAGCATAATAAAAATAGGCCGATCTGCTCCCAAGGGTGGCAGACGTGGCCTGAAAAAAATTTGCCCCCCAGGGGAGCGACCCTTGCCTAAGGGGTCATTCTCCACATGTAAAAAAAAGTTGTAAAAAAATTATCCCTAGTGTCTAGTGGGTTCTGTCCCCCCGGAGGCAGATCGGCCTAATTAAGATAGTCCCATCTGCTCCCGGGGAGGGGGGGGCAGAAAAGGACTAATAATAAATTCCCCCCCCCCGGGGAGCTTCCCTTGCTCAAGAGGTCGCTCCCCTTAAATGTAAACACAACAATCATGAAACAAACTCCCTGTTGTCTAGTGGGCATTTCTGCAGCCAGATCGCTTTACAATCAGGCTGCAGAAATGCTCAGAAAGACATGAAAGGAAAGGAAATGCCTTTTCTTTCCCTACCTTTCCTTTCATGTCTCTCTGATCTCCCCCACCCTGATCAGTAGAGAAATGCTATCACACTGGAAGCTGAGCTACTAGCACGACCGGGGCAGCCGCTGATGAGGTCAGTGCATGATCACGCGCTGATGTCATCAGATGCCACTGGACAGGGGGGCCAGGGTGGAAGGGGAAGCAATTTCCCTTCCATCCCTGACCGGGGGAGGAGGGTGGGAAGCCCACGGGGGAGTGCTAGGACTCCCACCTTGGGCTGGGTGCACGATGTAACCGTTATGTCCTCGGCACCCGAGCACCGGCGACGTAACCGTTACGTCCCAGGCACTCAAGGGGTAAGTAGGTGGCACAATAAGTGATTAAAACATGTGCTTAACAAATCTCCTGCAGTAACCAGTGAGGCCCTTACTTCTGCTTGGGTTTGGGTGGGGGCAGGCCAGGATGGTCTCTATTTTGTCTTACAGGGAATTCACCTTAGCCTGCCAACAAGGTGTCCCAAGTACACCAAAGAACTCTGCCCTATCTGGAACATACTGGCCTTGATATCTAGTCCTGCCTGTTGCAGGGCCCAAAACACTTCCTGCAGATAAAACAGGTGGTCCTCCCGGCAGAAGAAAAGTATGTCATCCAGAAAAGCATGACTGAAGACCCTCATCCCACCCAGCCCTTCCTTTTCCTGGCATCTGCCTGAGCCATTCTTCTAGGCTCCAGGCTTCCTTGACTTCCCTCCTCGGCAGCCATGAACCCTGTGGTCACACACACTCACTCAGCTAACTACAACATTTCCAGGTGTGATCTGAGCTTCACTTCATTTTAGGCAGTGTGCTCCAGGTATTTCCCTAGCAAAAAATCCACAGGCATGGCAGGGCTCTAAGCTACCCCAACAAAACCTGAGACACCACATTCAAAGGAAACCAGAGCCACTGGGGAGTGGTTCCCCTGGTTGTATGCTACCACAACCTGGGGAAATGTATTAAGAATCACCTGCTCTAAGGATACCTGACAGTAGTCATACTGGCTCCTGTGTCACTCAGAGCTTGCACCCTCTTTCCATTGATGGTTACCCACTGGCTGTACTTTGAAGTATTGGAGGGCATGTGGGTTTTGGGCACCATACTCCATCACCGATGGACACCGGGGTAACTTCAGCTGTCTCCCACACACTAACTGGGGTCAACTCCTCCTAAAGCGCTACGCTGGCTGAGCCTGGGATATGCCCATCACTGGGGGACTGTGCCCTCTTGGGACACTTGCATCATGATAGGTGTGCCCAAGCTGGAAAAGCTCATAACCCTTGCGGACAGTGTTCTTGTCAGCAATTCCCTTTTTCTGGTCTAATGAGGGCTGGAACCCTTTCCCTGGAAAACCTTTTTGGGGGCCTTGAGAAAACTCCCTCCTATTTTAACTCCCCCCTCCTTCTTGGGAGAACCCTGACCACCCTTTTGAGAGACCCCACAAGATACCTTATTGTGGATCCTGATGCTGATCCAGCAGTTCATCTTCTGAGCAAGCTTCCTGGGTTCAGGGAGTTTACTATCCACAAGGTGTTGGTGCAGCTTAATAAAGCAAAGATTTAACATGTGTTCTGTAGCAGCCAATAATACATTCCCTGGTCACTGCCCTTGACCCAACCATCCAGTGCCTTGCAATAATGATCCACACAATCCTACCAAGCCTCCTGGGGCAGCTTCTGACTGTGCCTAAACATCTGCGTGTATCTCTCTTGGGTGAACCCATATTTCCTGATCTGGGCCTCCTTCAGGATGAGATACTTCATGCTGTTCCTTTTCCTCGGGCTGAAAGGGCATCTCTCCCCTCAATGGGAATATGCCTCCAGAGAATGGCCTTCCTAATCTTCTTCAGGGACTCTATACATCTCCAGGGCAACATCAAAGGCCTCAAACCAGTCATCTGTGCCATCTCCCACAGCAAGAATTAGCACCAGATCTTCTGGGATGTGGACTTACTTTTCTCTAGTAGACACAGGGGTAACACTGCCAAATTGGTGCGGAATTCTGGGGTCTGCCTGGATTTGAAATCCAGCTCCGTCAGACTCATCTTAGCTATCAGCAAATGTCTCTTATCAGCTAAGGTGCTTTCTGCCTCAGCCCTTTTCTCCCATGCAATAGAGTTTTCTCTGGTTATGGTTCTCTCAGCTTCAGCCTTCCTCTCCTCTGCTTCAGGCTTCTTCGTGACCAGCTGCAGCCTGAGCACCCTCCAAGCCTTCTTGTCCTACAGCTCCTCTGGGGACAGGCTCTGGGCAGACACAGGCCTTCCTGTCCTATCTTGGCCATCCTCTGGTAGTAAGTTGTGCTTGTCCTGCAGCCCAGGACTACTGTTTGGATCATCCTCCTCCTCAGCATCAAAGTTTGCTATCTTGTGCTAAGGGGCATTTTCTAGGGTGGACTACCACTTCTGTACTTTCTCATAGGCTTTGATAGCAGCTGGAGATCCACCTTGGTAGCCTTCTTGCTTTCCTTCAGCCTCTGTCTTTGCAGAGCCTCTGCATCTCAGTTAAGGTGATGATGGTGAAGTTAATCAGATCCATCATCATGGTACAAAAGAGGAAGGTAAGGCACTTAAAGTTACAAAAAGGAGACACGGGCCAATGGAAAACTAAGAGTTCAACTCTGATGGCAAATTATGTATGTGGGATTTTTGTGTTACACGAATCACTGTATGGCACCACACAAACACACATCTTAGACCCCACCACTGGAGCAATGTGAGAAACTGGGCTGTTGATTGGGTGTTACATTTGATCAAACAACAGCCACAGTCCCTGTCAGGGTGAACCACAGAAGCCATTAAATTAACCTGTGCTTCACCCTCTGGTAGCTGATAGTGTGGAAAAAAATCAATCAAGCTTAACCTAAAGGTAATGTGTAAAGTATTTATGCAACACAAACATTAGTAAAGTGAAAACACAGAATAAGAAAAATCATACATCAATTTAGAAACAAAGAGTACATTTTATCAAAATATTTGACACCAAAATGACAAAAATCCTATCAGTAGAACCGGAGTAATGAATTTTTAAATTTTAAGGTAAAAACTAGTGCCTAAAAGGTAAATGCAGCAACTCTGGACATCTAGTCGTGCAAGAATGTGTCAAAGTAGAAAAATATGTCTGACCACAATGGAGCATGAGTCTGATACACAAAGTGATTTGGGCCTCGTTGGCCCTTAGCTTTTTGTGTTCTGAGAAGGTAGAAGTTCAGTGGGGTAAGGCTGCAGGCAATGATAGAGCAGGAGGTGTTGTCATCAGGGAGCCGCTGAATGAAGTCACAGTGAAGATCTTCATTTGGACTTAAAACCTGATTTAGAGGTTGGCAGAAGAGTTGCTCCATCACAACTGTGACGGATATTGCGTCTGCCGTATTACATTTCTATTGTTGCCTATGAAAATTGTAATACAGTGGACAGGATATCCCGACTAACCTCTCTGCCAAACTCTAAATCAGGTCCTTAGTCTCTTTTATGGAAGTTGAAACAGTTTTTAGCCAAAAATGTTCTAAGTCCAAAGTTGTGCCTTTTGGTTATCTGGGTGCCCTTAGCACAATCATGAAGGATCAAAAACTAGAGGGGCATCACTTGGGCGGCTAGGTTTCACACAGGCTGGGTACAGGTGTGGGTTCAAGATGGTTGGAGACTTTTCTGTCAGTTGGTTACATTGTGTGGCTGTCCAGGAGGAATAAACAAATTGTAACTGCCAACTACACTCAGTCATGTAACCCAGGAAGAAGCTGCAGGCAACAAATAGCTAGGCATTAAAATGCCAACTTTCTAAAAGTAATATTTTCATATTGTAACTTAAAATCCAACTTCACCATTACAGAGGATTTTCTATTACAGTTTCTCAGGCACCAAACTTGAAATGCTGACCTGTTGCCAATCAAATGTTATCACATATTAAATGCAATTAGGCAACCCAATGTAATCATATCGGAGAAGCAGACCTCAAAGTAGTGAACTACAAAGTTAGGAGTTTGTCACTACCATTTCATGCAAAACTTAAAAGTATAAGTGCAACCTTTTAGTTACAATGTCACTGCCCTAAAGGCTACACAGGGTCTACTTAGGAGTGGGAAACATATGCAACAAAAAGGAAATCTATGGCTTGGCAAGGAGTTTATATTGCCAAATAAAATTGGCCAATTATTTACTGCACTTAGGCTACAATGACAGATGAAGATGACTAGGGCACTGCTGCCTGCAATCTATAATTTGTTGCCTTTCCCCCAGACTGACTCCCCATTATACACCCAACAGGGCTCTATAGGTGAGGTTTCCTTTAACATGTCATCTCTAGAGTCATTCCCTCCATTCTGGAAGTGTATCTTTCGTTTTAAATGGGTTACTATCTACTGTTGTTTAACAAACCCCTCATAGATGTAAAGGTATTCTCAATTTATAATGCCATTTCCTTACCCCTGGCTCCCCCTCAGTTAGTGGTACATGCAGCTAGGCCTCACATGCCCAATAGATATCTTGTATACAAACACTAATAAACAGGGCAAGATAGTGATTAGTTCACTAGACGTTTTAACTTATCATTTTTTGGGCAACCAAATTGTAATGGTCTTCTGTGCTTTTATGACCAGGGCTTCAGAGTTGATCAAACACTTGACTTGGCCCCCAAATCAACTAGGTTGTAGGATTATTGTACATTTTATTCAATGCCATTTACTGATCTTTTTACTTGTGATATGCTCTTCTTCTCTTGTGGCTAGGTCTAAATTATATGAAGCATTCTAACACTTTCAACTTTTTCCTGAAGACCCTTAAAAGTAATACTCAGTTCTGCTGTTACATCATGCTATGACTGTGACCAATCCATATACCTGGGATGTATACATCCATTGTCCAGATAATCCAAAATGCAATATCTTGACTGATTATGAATCTTTAACCCTTTTTTTGGCCTTAGAAGCTCTTCAGGCCTCATATTTTTTCTTAAGACACTAATATCAGGCTCTTCTGTAATTGAGTTTCCTAGACCTCTGCTGCGCCAGCAAAGATTTTGTACGTGTCATCACAAGGAAGTTTTTTGTGTATCAGTTCTCAGTAGAAATAGGCCAGTTTCTATTTCACCTCCAAATAAACATATCTGATCAAGTGGATCTAATGGAGACTATGGGGGTCATTATGAGTTTGGTGGATGAAAAAGGCCATTCGCCAAACTCCCGCCGTCAGGTTGCCGCCAGTATGGCTGCCTTCCCATGGGCCCCATTAGGAGTTTTCCACTAGGTCAGTGGTCAGAAACCGTGATTCCGCCCACTGACCCAACAGGAAATAGACTACAACATTGATGCTGTCTCATAATTGAGCCGGCTGCAATGGTGCAATGCGTAGGGTGCACCAGCACCTATTGCGCTGTTACAGCGCGACGGGGCTGGCCATGGGGGGCGGGGGCGGCACTGCCCATGTCAAGAGCATGGGCAGTGCATGCCCCCTACGGGGTCCCCCGCATCCCGTCTCCACCAGTCTTTACATGGCGGTGCTACCAGCATAGTAAAGCTGGCAGAAAGGGGGGTTGTAATCCCCAGGGTGGCACTGCTTGTGGACCACCAGCACTTTCACCCCTCCGGTGGAGAAAAACTGGCAGTGCTGACGGTCTGACCGTGGTGCAACTGCCACGGTCGTAATGTGGCAGTCAGAAAACCTCCAAAGCGGTAGGACCACAGCTTTTGCAGTTGCCAGACCGCCACTGTGACAGGGTAGTAATGAGCCCCTACGTGTAATGTGTGAACTGTTATTTGCATCACGGTCTGCTCAGTGCATCCTGCCAAAGGCACCGTATTTGAAAAAGAATTCCTTCTGAACCTTTATCAGTGCTTTTTTAAAGTCTTTGGGGGTCATTCTAACTCTGACGGGCGACGGAGGCCGCCCGCCAGAGTTCCCCCCTCCAGAACACCGCTCCGCGGTCATAAGACCGCTGCGGTGATTCTGGGTTTCCCACTGGGCTGGCGGGCGACCGCCAAAAGGCCGCCCGCCAGCCCAGTGGGAAACACCCTTCCCACGAGGAAGCCGGCTCCGAATGGAGCCGGCGGAGTGGGAAGGTGCGACGGGTGCAGAAATTCTTTGTGGGGCCCTCTTACAGGGGCCCCTGCAGTGCCCAAAGGCATGGGCACTGCAGGGGCCCCCAGGGGCCTCACGACACCCCATACCGCCATCCTGTTCCTGGCGGGCGAACCGCCAGGAACAGGATGGCGGTATGGGGTGTCAGAATCCACATGGCGGCGCAGCTTGCTGCGCCGCCATGGAGGATTCAAATGGGCAGCGGAAAACCGGCGGGAGACCGCCGGTTTTCCACTTCTGACCGCGGCCAAACCGCCGCGGTCAGAATGCCCTGCGGGGCACCACCAGCCTGTTGGCGGTGCTCCCGCCGACCCTGGCGGTCTATGACCGCCGGGGTCAGAATCACCCCCTTTTTGTTTCTCAGGGAGTAAATAACTGGATTTAGCCTTGGAATTACACCAATGTAAATCACAGAAAGAAATTTGCCTATATCTAGAGAGTAGGGGGAAGTAGGCCTCAAGTACAAGCAAAACATAACCCCATAATATAGGCTAACAGAGGTGAGATGTGAGGCACAGGTGGAGAACGCCTTGCTTCTTTCTATCTGGGAACCTATTTTGAATATGCTACTGATTATGTAAACGTAAGCTATATGAATTAAGAGAAGGCAGTTAAAACTAACAAACGCACATTCAAGGTATATCCCAATTTCAGTAACACGGGTGTCACTGCATGAAAGAGTTAACAGTGGTGTGACATCACAAAAAAGGTAATTGATTTTCCTGGATCCACAGAAGAGGAGGTTGGAGATCAGTGCGGTGTTGGGGGCAGTCACCAGAAAACTTAGTGACCAAGCACTCATAGCCAGATAGATGCACAGTTCCTTGTTCATCCTGACTGTGTATTGCAAGGGTTTGCAGATTGCAACGTAGCGATCATAGGCCATAATGGTCAGGATTACATGTTCTGTAGTTCCGAAGGACATTAAAAGTACAGCTGTGTCATGCAGCCACTGAATGAAATGGACTTATCATCAGACAAGAAGATGCTGAGCAACTTGGTGGCAGTCACTGATGTGTAGCAGATATCCAGCATGGACAAGTTTGTAAGGAAAAAGTACATGGGGGTGTGCAGACAAGAGTCAATGTATATCACCATGGAAACTGTCAAGTTTCCAGAGAGGGTGACAAGATAGATCAGTAGGAAAATGAAAAAGAAAACATATTTTAGCTGAGAGAAATAGTAAAACCCATGAATTTCAAAATATGACAATGAGAGGCTGTGATTATGAGAGAGGGTATGTTTTTCCAGTTCCATGTAGGCCTGTCCTGTTACCTGCTGAGAAAATAGGATATATTCTGTAATAAGGGAGGCATGCTGTAAATCTCACAAGTATTATTACACTTCCTAGGCCCACCCCTCCTTTTACCTGCTTCCAATTTGAGGTTTGTCATTGCCTTGTAACTGTCATCTAGTTTAACCCATGTTTATTGTTTCCCCTGTTTGTCAGAGGGTAAATAGATAATTCACTGTTTCTTCTTCCTTTTTTCTATGGCTACTTTTGCTGCATCCATCAGCCCAGTTTACTATGATTTCAGGGGATGAGCGTGGCAGCTCAAAGCTGCTAAGAGAGGGTGTTCTACATCTGCACACAGAGCTCACCAGGTGTCGCTGCTGGCATACAGGAAGCATCCCTATACACTTTGTCCAGAACTACAGCCTTCTTTGGTGCCTTCGCAACCGTAGTTACCCTCAGTTGTTTCCGTTAATGACAGGTTGCTCTGTGGGTGGTAAAGATGTTGAACTAAGAGGAAGGAGTGTGGTGATTAGGAAAATCAGAGATACCAGTTTAATACAGAGTTGGATTAGTGCCTGTCATACAAAGAGCATGCCATTTTGTTGTGATGGTGGGTGTGGTTAGGGATATATTTATTGCTAACCAAGATGGTTACCTTCCCAGTTGTGCTGTCAGAGTTTCCTTGGCCAAGATAGTGTTCGACCAGTTTCATCTGAAGTCATTTCCTGTTCTACTCACAAAAAGTCAGAAAAAGGAAGTGAGAGGCACATTTCTCAAGTTTAAGCCACAGAGGCTTTTTCTTTATTCATTTCTTCATCATAAACATTCTGGGCAAATATGTGTTTCATGAGACAAATGCTTCCTCAGGGCCACATAATGTCTTGTCAAACACACTACAAATATAACATAAACAACTATGGTAGGTAAATACTCATCTTGTCCGCATATGACATTACATCACTAATATGGTATTCCATATCCAGATTCTTAATAAGTACAATAAAAGGTAAGAAAACTTAGGTTAATTATAAAATCTAAGTTATACGTACACTTTTATATGACCAAAAAAATATTTTCATGAATGTCTAATTGTTTCATACTACAGTTACTATACTTTTTATCCCACATTTTTATGTTCTCGTCCATTAAAGTCTCTGTGAATCTCAGAATTAAATGACAGTATTATTAATATTATTATTATCCAATGCAACTGTAAAGATTTTTTTTTTAAAAATATTTTTCTTGTATTTTTGAACTTACCATTGACATTGGTTTAGTGAATTACCCAACAACTTTCACAGTGCACCCCTCCCCCGTACATGCATTTACATTGATGTACTATAGTTTTTGGTCAATAATTCTCATTTCAGCCAAATAATAAGTCATCTATACGCAAAGCATTAGGTTTTAGTCGTGGAGTCCGGTTCAGTTTCGGAGTCTGAGGTGGTTGTAGCTTCTTCCGGGGCGGGGACATCGGGGGTCCTCAAGTTCTCCAGCATTAAGTCCCATAGTGTGGCATTGTCTCTGGGTCTCTGCCCTCGCAGTGCTTCTTTCAACAACACAGCGCCTTCAATTTCCACCAATTTTTCAAAGGCGTTTTGCCATCTGGTTACTTGCGGGCCCATTGGGGCCTTCCAGTTTGAGGTGATTTCTTTTCTAGCGAGGACCAGAGCCAGGTCGATAAACCTGTTGGATGTTTTAAGAGCTGAGGGGCGTGGAAAGTCCCCTAACAGGGTCACTACAGGAGACAGGTTCAGCACCCTGTTGGTTTAGGTAGAGATTTTCCCAAATATCTCTATCCAGTATGGATTGAGCTGGGGGCAGCTCCATAACATGCGTGCGAGTCCTGCTGCAGGTTCGGCGCATCGGGGACAGCCTATATTGTTTGTGCTGTAAATTTTAGCAATCATTTGCGGGGTTAGGAAGGCCCTGTGGTAAATATATACATTTATTAGCTTGAATCTGGCGTTTCTGGACACTGAGTAGATATAGGAGGTAATCTGGGCCCACTGAGATTCTTCTAATGTGATGTCTAACTCCGACTGCCACTTACTTTTGAGTTTGGTTAGAGGTAAGCATATGCTATCTTGTAGGGCTTTATATATTCCTGATATCACTCCTTTCTGGCCCTCGGTTGAGCAGAGAAGGTTACAGCCGCTATGAGTTGGCGGCTCAGGAGTCCCTGTTCCCCATGATTTTTGTGCGATTCTAATGATAGTGTTGTGGGTAATGACTAATCCGGACGGGAGGTCGTACTGAGCTCGTAATTCTGTATATGTGCAGAGTTTCCCTTCGCCGTATAGATCTCCCAGTTTTGTGATATTATGTGCTACCAATTTATTGACACCTGGGTAGTGTTTGGTTTCTTATGATATGTTTCAAACAGGCCAGAGGGGCCTCTGGTGCATATGGGGTTTTGTGCGGGTGCGTTTTAGGTATTGTTCCCAACAGTGTTTTGTCAATTCCCATTCTAATGGTAACTGTAGTTTTGGCTTCCTGGGGTTCAATAATATACCTAGTATTCTATCAGATGGACAATTTAAGGGGAGTCGTAGTTCATTTGCGACTGGGGGATCGCTAATTAGTTTTGCTAGCCATTGCAGTAGTCCCTGCCCAGCAATATTTCTCCAAATCTGGGGCAGCCAGGCCTCCTTCTGCAGTGGGTCTTTGGAGGGAGCGTAATGCGATTCTGTTTCTGCCCGATCCCCATATAGAATTTGTGGACATAGACTCTATCTCGCTGAACACTGCTTTCGGGATTATGAGTGGGATAGTAGAGAAATAGTATAGCATTCTGGGCAGTTCTATCATTTTAAGTAGGGCAATTCTTCCTGTGACCGTCAGGGGTAGCGCCTCCCAGAAGCGCATATTTGCTCTAATCCCTCTTAGCGCTCCTTGTATGTTTCCTTCCAGCAAGTCTTCCATTTTGTGGTATATTTTTACTCCTAAGTACTTAAACGTGCTAGGGGACCAGGGCAGACCCCTTGTGTTGTTGGGCTCAGGGGTGTCCTTAAACATTGGGAAAATTGAGGATTTCCTCCAGTTGATTTGAAGTCCGGAGGCTACTCCGTAGTTCTCTAGCATCTTCATGGCCCCTGGTAAGTCTATCTCCAGGTTTTTGAGAAAAAACAGCATGTCATCTGCATAGAGGTCGATGTGATGAGTCCAGTTGTTAAGTAAGATGCCCCTAAAGTGCTGTCTGGTTCTGGCCATTTGAGCTAGGGGTTCTACTGCTACTGCAAAGGGAAGGGGGCATAGTGGGCATCCCTGGCTGGTGCCCCTACCAACCCGGAATAGGGCGGATATAGTATTGCCTGTTCGCACCCTTGCAGTGGGGTTAATGTTCAGAAGTTTTGTCCATCTTACAAATCCCTCCCCTAGTCCCAACTTTAGCATGGCCTTCTCTAAGTAGTCCCACCTCAGGCTGTCGTAGGCCTTCTCAATGTCCACTGAATTAATCGCCGCTTGCAGTAAAGTCGGGGGGATAGAGTGGAGAACTGATACTAAGAGCCTAATGTTTTGAGTTGTACTACGCTGAGGAATGAAGCCTGATTGGTCTTGGTGAATCAATGACGGCAAATGAGGAAGGAGTCTATTAGCTAGTATCTGGCTTAATATTTTGTAATCTATATTAAGCATGGATAATGGGCGATAGGAGCTGAAGTCAGTAGGGGGCCTGTCAGGTTTCAGTAGGGGTATCATAATGGCTACGTTGGTTGATTGAGGTAGGTTATTGGTATTCCATGCTTCCGCATATAGTGTACAAAGGTGTGGGGCCAGTAAATCTTGGTATAGGTGATAGTACTCTAATAGGAGTCCATCCGCTCCTGGGACCTTGCCCTTTGCCATGTTTTGGATCGCGGTTGTAATTTCTGCGATCCATATTGGTGTTGCTAGGGCCGAGCTCTCCTCTGATCCCAGGTTGGGGAGGGAGAGTTCCTCTAATTCCCGCATCTGGGGGATACTCAGTGTTTCACCGGGAGGTGCGTATAGTTTTGCATAGTATTTAGTAAAGATGGTGTTTATCTCTTTTTGGGTATATACGCTATTGCCCGGGGTTTCTTAAATTTCAACTATGAGTGTTTGTTTTTTGGGGGGTTTAGCAAGCCAGGCTAACAAGGCGCCTGCCTTATCACCTTCTGAGTGTTGTCTGATTAAATGCTGCTTATAGTCAAAAGACGCTAATCTATTGTTTGCCTCATTTATTTTGGTCTTTGTTTCATGTAGAAGGGTGGGTCAGGTCAGGTTGTGTAGGGCGCCTTCGCTCTATGTCTCCAAGGGAGTTTTCCAATTGTTGGAGCTCGGTTTCTATTGATTTCCAAAACTCCTATGTTTTCAGTAATACAAGTGCCCCGAATTACTATTTTGAATGTTTCCCATTCAATGGATCTAGAGGATGCCGTCCCCGTGTTTTGTTTGAAAAATTCGACAATGGCTGCATGTAAAGTGTGTTTGAATGCCTTGTCTTTGGGCATTTCCGCCCCAAGGCGCCAGGTTGGAAATGTCGATCTCTCTCTACCCCGTGACAATGAGATCATCAAGGGATTGTGATTTGATATTGTACGGCTGAGATATTCGGCTGCTATAACGTCATTTTGAATTTCGGGGGATACTAAAAAGGTGTTGAGCCTGACGTGTAAATCATGCACAGGTGAATAATATGAGTAGTCCCTAGAGTGTGGATTGAGTGTCCTCTAGCTGTCTCCTAGTTGCCAGTGGGATTGCGATAGTGGCGGGTGTGATCTGTCTTGGTTGATGCTTACTATACAATTAAAGTCACCCCTGATTATATTTAAGCCTGCAAGAAATGGGCCTATCTCTAAAGATAGCTTGTCAAAGAATTTCCCTTGGTCATGATTCGGTGCGTATATACCGCCAATGGTTACTTCTCTCTCTTCCAGTCTCCCGCCAACCACTACATACCTTCCTTCCTTGTCTATGATCTTATGAAGTATCTGGAAAGGGACCCCAGGGTGGACCCATAACAGTACTCCCCTTTCTTATGCTGAATAATTAGTGGCGATAATTTGACCTCCATCTTTTTTTGAGGGCATTAACTTCTTGCTCCACTAGATGGGATGCCTGTAAAAGAGCTATGTGTATCCCTCTACGTTTGAGATCGCTGTGTATTTTGTACTGCTTAGACATATTATTTAAGCCTCTGATGTTCCAGGTTATTATTTTATACTGTGTAAACATGATCTTGGTATTTCTTGTCTGTGTTGGCTAGGGTAGAAATATGTATTGCGGTGTTGAAGATCATGATTTAATAGCGAGGATCTAGTTCGAGAATTATCAACTTCAGTAATGTTATGTGCATGAGTTACCCCTTTTTCTAACTTAACAAAAACATCTCCCAACTCCCTCTCCCCAGGACCAGTCACTGAAACTTTCCCCGTCCAAACCATTATAACTTATCTTAGTTTCCTATTGGTGGGTGGCGTGCCAGAGACCGAGAGCCTACACTCCAGGCCGTTCCCGGGACTCTGCGAGGACATGTCTGCTGCCCAGAACGTTTTTACTCAGAGTTTGCCATCTTCTGCGGTTCCTGTGTGTACATCTTCAGTTAAGTGTTATATGTTAGTTATGTTCGTGGTATTACCCATGTGATTTCAGCTCCACCAGTGAGGAGTTAGATGATTTCTTCAGCTGATCTCAGGGTTACTTTTGGCAAGCTAGTGAGGGTGTCCTGTGATGAGATTGAGGAACCCCTGCAACTCGAGTCGTGGTCCGAGGTATCCCCTTACGTCTGAGAGGGGGGGAGGATTCCTCCGCTCAGAGCCACTGCTGCATCCACTGCTTCGCGCATTTCTTGTCGAGTTTGGTGTCTAGGGGGTGCAACTTCCAAGATTAGTTTGGTGGATCTGCTACGTTTCCTGCCGGGCTGGCGAGGAGATCTGGGCCGGAGACCTAGAGAGGCAAGATGCAGGGATTCCAGCCAATCTCCCACCAGTTGTGGTGATGAAAAAAAAGGGTGTTTTGCCTTCATATTCTACTCTGAGTTTGGCCAGGAAGAGCATTCCATATTTTATACCCTTTTCGGGTAGGATACGTTTGTGGTCATTGTAGGAGGCCCTCTGGGTTTGAGTTCCTTTGGTGAAGTCTGGGAAAACCATAATGCGTTGGTTATTTGACGTGATTTCACCTTTTAAGCGGGTTTGCAAGAGGATGTAGTCTCTATCTTTGAAGTGTAATAGTTTTGCCACTACAGTATTGGTCGTGGTCTCGTTCCTGGGGGAGGAGGTCTCCTGGGTACTCTGTGGGCTCTTTCTATCGCAAAAAATGCTGAGAGGCCCTCCGGCGGCACAGTGTCTTTGAGCCAGCTTTCCAGGAAGGATTTCATGTTTGCTGCAGAGGACTCCGCTTCTTCCAACACTCTGACCAGTCTAAGGATGCTCTTACGAGAGCGGTTTTCCGCGTCATCCGCCCTGGCTTCTAGAGCTTTGATTCGGGATGTGAGATCAACAATTTCGGTTGACGATGCTTTCTGAGTAGATTTCACCAGTTTCTACAGTCTTTTCGGTCGTTCCCACTCTCTCTCTGTGAGTTTACAGTGGTCGTATCGCAGCAGTGATAGGTCCACTGTTAAGTTATCTATTTTTTGTTCGAGTGCCTCGCGGGATTCTCTGATGGCCTGGAAGACCATGTCCAGCATCGTCTCCTGTTGTGCTGGGGTGTTTTGGGAGACCGAGTTTGGAGGTTGTCCGGGCATCTTGGAGGCCGTCGGGTCTTCTTGGTCCTGCCCTTTGAGCTTTTTGGGTTTGCCCATTGTTTTGGCCCTGACGTGCGTTAGTTGAAGTAGGAGACTTCAGTTGTGGTGTTCATGGGCTCCTAGATTTGAATGTTTCCGTGGGGCGAGCCTCTGCGCACCCCTCGCAGCTCCTCACCTTGTATCCGGGCAGGGGGAACGGTATTACTGAGCGGGGGGGTTGGATCGTAGCTTTCCTATTTTTTTTTGTGGAGGCTTCTGCTGGGTATCTGGAGCCCACCGGCTGCCAAGGCAGAGGGGCAGATTCCTGCTGATGTCCACTCCCTTAGCAAGACCAGTGGGTATCAGATGAACATGTCCCCGCCTCTGCTCCTATAGGGGTTAGCACTCCACTTGGTGGGCCTCCTCTGGTAAGTTTGTACGGGCGGTGGGGGGCCCAGCTCACAAGTTCGGGTGTTTCTTCACTTTTCTTTGTCCCCCCTCTTTGATTGTTTCTTTGTTTTATAGTTAAATCTCCCTTCAAAGCCCAAAGGGGAGTTTTGAGTTTGGCCGTAACTCCTCACCTCACTGGAGCCGCGGGCCACGGAGTTGACCGTGAGTCGCGGT
Source organism: Pleurodeles waltl (assembly GCF_031143425.1). NCBI lineage: Eukaryota > Metazoa > Chordata > Amphibia > Caudata > Salamandridae > Pleurodeles > Pleurodeles waltl. The sequence goes on from NC_090446.1 coordinate 14,064,836, forward strand.
CCCGATTTAAATATGCCGCTCCGCTTCCAATCGTCTGTGTCGCTGCACCAGCTCTCTGGTCTCGCTCCCTCGTATTCTCACTTTTCCCTTCCCACCAGGGGAAGTAATAGGCTCACCGGTTCCTCTGATTCACCCCCGCGGGGCAGAGGCGCCGAATCCGCAGGCATGGGTCTCCGTATTGACTCTCCCTGCTGCAGCTCCTCAGAAGGGCTGGCTTTCCGACGCGGCCGCTATCTTGGATTTAGGCGGTCGCGGGGAACACTCGTGGATTCCTCCACAACTGCCCGTCCGATACAGTTAACACGACCCCACTTTGGCTCGGCGGTCCTCCAAAGCTGGGGCCGTAGTTTATTGACCCGCCTGGGCTTATTTGATGCTGGGATCTGGCTGGGTCCTAGCCCCGGAGCATCGCGCTAGGCGTGCAGCTTCATCATCTGCAGGCCACGTCCCCCAATGCAACTGTTCAGTGTGCACATTATTCAGTCAATTATTAAGGCAGTACACAAATTATCAATGTCATTATCATAATACACTAGATATAATATTTGATAACATGTCTAATTTCAAGGTGTTCCCCATTCGTCTGGTAAATTGAATCCATAGTGCAATGTTTACAAATACAATTACTTATGATTCAAAACATGTTCTATAACAGATGTAACCACTATCCTCACACATGAGTTTTCTTGTTTAAACTACATCATATTGCCATTATTAATATGCTTACCATTAATACCTAATGAATCTGTGTAAATTACTCCACATCTAAATTGAATCTCCCTTGTTGGTTAAACATGCGAACAGTTTCAATCATGCACTGTTATTGGTTTGGCATATTGTTATGATAAGATGTAGGAAATTGGCTCTGCATATACTATTTCAAAGTAAGAAATAGTGTGCACAGAGTCCAAGGGTTCCCCTGAGAGGTAAGATAGTGGCAAAAAGAGATAATTCTAATGCTCTATTTTGTGGTAGTGTGGTTGAGCAGTAGGCTTATCAGAGGGTAGTGTTAAACATTTGTTGTACACACACAGGCAACAAATGAGGAACACACACTCAAAGACTTACTCCAGGCCAATAGGTTTTTATATAGAAAAATATATTTTCTTAGTTTATTTTAAGAACCACAAGTTCAAGATTTACAAGTAACACTTCAAATGAAAGGTATTTCACTCAGGTATTTTAGCATGTACAGTTTTGACAAAAATGGCAATAAGCTATTTTAAAAGTGGACACAGTGCAAAAATCAACAGTTCCTTGGGGAGGTGAGTAATTGTTAAGTTCAAAGGTAAGTAAAACACTTACAGGGTTCAAAGTTAGGTCCAAGGTAGCCCACCATTGGGGGTTCAAGGCAGCCCCAAAGTTACCACACCAGCAGCTCAGGGCCGGTCAGGTGCAGAGGTCAAAGAGGTACCCAAAACACATAGGCTTCAATGGAAACAGGGGTGCCCCGGTTCCAGTCTGCCAGCAGGTAAGTACCCACATCTTCGGAGGTCAGATCAGGGGTGTTTTGTAGGGCATCGGGGAGGACACAAGCAGGCACAGAAAGTACACCCTCAGCGGCACGGGGGCGGACGGTTGCAGAGTGCAAACAGGTGTTGGGTTTTGTGTAGAAAGCAATTGGGTGACCCAGGGGTCTCTTCAACGATGCAGGCTGGCACAGGGGGGGCTCCTCGGGGTAGCCACCACCTGGGTTACACAGAGGGTCACCTTGGGGTCGCTTCTGCCCCGGAGTTCAGTTCATTCAGGTCCTGGGGGCTGCGGGATGCAGTGTTGGTTCCAGGCGTCGGGTTCCTTGTACAGGCAGTCGTGGTCAGGAGGAGCCTCTGGATTTCCTCTGCATACGTCGCTGTGGGGGTTCATGGGGGTCAACTCTGGCTACTCACGGGCTCGCAGTCGCCGGGGAGTCCTCCCTGTAGTGTTAGTTTTCTGCAGGTTGAGCCGGGGGCGTCGGGTGCAGAGTGGAAAGTCTCACGCTTCCGGTGGGAAGTCTTTAAAGTTGCTTCTTTGTTGCAGAAAGTTGCAGTTTGTTGAACAGAGCCGCTGTTCTCGGGAGCTTCTTGGTCCTTTGGATGCAGGGCGGTCCTCTGAGGCTTCAGAGGTCACTGGTCCCTGTTGGATGCATCGCTGTTGCAGTTTTCCTCAAAGTATGGAGACAGGCCGGTGGGGCTGGGGCCAAATCAGTTGTCATCTCCATCTTCACTGCAGGGCTTCAGGTCAGCAATCCTTCTTCTTCTTTAGGTTGCAGGAATCTATCTTCCTAGGTTCTGGGGTGCCCTAAATACTGAATTTAGGTGTGTGTTTAGGTCTGGGAGGGCAGTAGTCAATGGCTACTGTCCTTGAGGGTCGCTACACCCTCTTTGTGCCTCCTCCCTGTGGGGAAGGGGCACATCCCTAATCCTATTGGGGGAATCCTCTATCCACAAGATGGAGGATTTCTAAAAGTAAGAGTCACCTCAGCTCAGGACAACTTAGGGGCTGTCCTGACTGGTGGTTGACTCCTCCTTGTTTTCCTCATTATCTCCTCCAACCTTGCCACCAAACGTGGGGTAGTGGCCGGAAGAGCAGGCATCTCCACTAGCTGGGATGCCCTGTGGCACTGTAACAAAGGAGGTGAGCCTTTGATGCTCACCGCCAGGTGTTACAGTTCCTGCAGCGGGAGGTGAGAAGCACCTCCACCCAGTACAGGGTTTGTTCCCTGCCACAGAGTAGCAAAGGCACTCTCCCCATGTGGCCAGCAACATATCTGGTGTGTGGCAGGCTGGCAAAAACTAGTCAGCCAACACTGGAAGTCGGGTATGTTTCCAGGGGGCATCTCTAAGATGCCTTCTGGGTGTATTTTACAATAAATTGCATACTGGTATCAGTGTGCATTTATTGTGCTGAGAAGTTTGATACCAAACTTCCCAGTTTTCAGTGTAGCCATTATGGTGCTGTGGAGTTCTTGTTTGACAACCTCCCAGACCATATACTCTTATGGCTACCCTGCACTTACAATGTCTAAGGTTTTGCTTAGACACTGTAGGGGCATAGTGCTCATGCACTTATGCCCTCACCTGTGGTATAGTGCACCTTGCCTTAGGGCTGTAAGGCCTGCTAGAGGGGTGACTTACCTATGCCACAGGCAGTGTGAGGTTGGCACGGCACTCTGAGGGGAGTGCCATGTCGACTTAGTCTTTTTCTCCCCACCAGCACACACAAGCTGCGAAGCAGTGTGCATGTGCTGAGTGAGGGGTCCCTAGGTTGGCATAAGACATGCTGCACCCCCTAGAGACCTTCCCTGGCATCAGGGCCCTTGGTACCAGGGGTACCAGTTAAAAGGGACTTACCTGGGTGCCAGGGTTGTGCCAATTGTGGAGACAAATGTACAGTTTAGATAAAGAAAACTGGTGCATGGGCCTGGTTAGCAGGGTCCCAGCACACTTTCAAGTCATAACTTAGCATCACCATGTCAAGGAGGCATTTCCTTACATAAGATATTTGCTAAATCACGTCAGTGATAAAGTCATAATAATGATAAAGTCTTTTTTTAGACTAAGAGAGGAAAATGAGGTTTGGGCGATGCAGTTTGAATGCTTGAAGTTTAGAAAACACAGAACAAGTGAAGGACAGAGAAGAGGGAGAAGGTTTGAAATCAAATGGAGAAAGCCAAAAAAAACAGGATTTTACAACCTGAGCACAGTGAAGAGAAGTAAAAATACATTTACTATTGAATTGGTCAGAGAAGGTGTTATCCGAAGTAGAAGCAAAACTTCCTAATAACATATTAACAATTTCTAAAGACTCTCATTTGAATCTTTTTTTTTTAATTCAAACAGATTTTCTTTAATTTATAGGGAAACTTACATTTACAAAATTCTTTAAAATGACAGTATTAGAGATGATTCTGGCATAAACAAAGCTGTGAGAGATCTTGTTGATTTACATACAGTAGATGAAGAGACTGATCTTTCTATTTCAGATTCAGGATAAGATTTACACATTGATATTCATTGACACTTTGATATTCATTTGATATTCATGACCTTTTTTGACAGAGGACTTAGATTAAAGCCTTCCTTTGCACCAAATCCAACCTGTAAGGAAAATATTGACCTTTTTCAACAATGTGGTTGGGAAGATGTTGAGAAGATATAAATCTGTGGAACAATGTGACAAAAGCAGAAAATAAACTTCGAAAACATTACAGGAAGATAAAATGATTATCATAAGAAATGGACCGAGAGGACGTAGTGCAATGGTTCTTGATTTTCTTAACTATACAGTAATAATGAGGGACTTAGCTTAATGATGTAAAGTTTATGAGAAAATCAACAGAGGAAATTACTCAAAAACAATACTGAAAAAATGGGACGTTAGATGTGAGATGTTAAATTAAAACACTGCTGAACAGCTTCCCTCTCTCTATTTCCTCAGGAAATAGTTCCCCTTTCAGGTAGACCCATCATATTTGTTATAGGATGCCTCACTCAATACTGATATGTTATACAAAGATTCAAAACATGGATCTATCATTGTGTTAATAGATTTGTCTCTGATCCAAAATGGTAGTATGATACAAATACAGACATTAAAGATATTTTCTGCTGAAGAGACTTGAGAACAGGTTAGGATTCTGGAGGTATGAATCCAGAGAGAATCAGATTAAACACTAACACACTTAAGATGTTGCCTTATTAATTGAATGTCTCAAGTACTAAGTCAGAGATAACCAGCACACATTGCAGATATAAACCCAAACGGTAGCTATGGCCAGGTGGAAATAAGGATAGTATCTCAACAGTAAAGGACAAGGGATTGAGGCTAAGTGTTGATGTTTAGCAGAGGACCTGGGTAGCATGTTACATTTATCAGGATATACATTGCAATTGGGGATATTAAAGACACACTCTGCTATTTTAGCATCCACCCTTGTTGGAAATGGGTATTGGTAAGGTCAGTCATGTACCTACACTTAGCAATAGGCAACTAACCTCCACCTAGGTCCAGTTAGGTCTCAATTAATTAAGCCTAGCTCAACCCTTGGTAGCTTGAAAACGAGGCACAAGGCTTAACTTAGGAGACAAAGCGTAAAGAGTTCAAATAGCACAAACAGTAATTCAATAAAACACAGGAAACAGTTTAAAAATTCAAAACCAATTTATAAAAATAGGAAATATTTTTCGCTTTAAAATGACACCAAAACTAATAGAATCGGATAAAGGGACTTGGAGATATGGATTTTTAAAGAATTAATGCCATTGGACCACTACCTGCTCTGAAAAAACCTTTATGCCCACATTCACAAAGGGGAAGGGGTCCCATGGGGACACCTTCCCTTTTGCGAATGAGTTACCCCCAGTGTGACACTGGTGGTTACTGCGAATTGCGATGTGAGTCGCAAATAGGAAGGGAACACCCCTTCCTATTTGCGAGTCGCATTCACAAATTGCGAGTCGGTACCGACTCCCACTTTGTGAATGAGCATCGTGTTAGGCTGTTTGCATGGCGCAAACTGCGATTTTCGCTGTTTGCACCATGCAAACGGCTTCCTACATCTGGCCCTAGGGAACAATCCCCAGCAGATTAACAAAGACAGGAAGAGAAAGTTCCCTAGTTGTAGTTGAAACAGTATGGGTTTAAATTGAAACACCCTGAAGGATGTGAGAGTCACTCCAACAGACTGAAAATATATATGTATATATATATATATATATATATATTTATATATATACTAGTGTGACAATTTTATAAGACAAAATAACATGAGGAACAGCAAGGAAAATGGGTGACAGCTTAATATTGAGAACAGTAGAAACACAGTAAACCAACATAATGGTAATTTTATAAAGGACTCCAACCTTTACCAATAATGACATAAGGAGTGGTCAAAAATGAACTGGTAGACAAAGAACAAGAGGAGTTAGGACCAGAACAAGCAACTATACAACAATCCAGTCTGAAATAAATAAAAAGAACAATAAAACACAGGTTATGAATAGCCATGCGATCATCTAAAGCCAAGTAAGAGGAAACTTCAGCAGATAAAAGAACAAAATCATGAAGTAACAGAACTTCTGCCCTCATTACAACCTTGGCGGGCGGCCAAGGTTGAACCACCGGGCGGCCGCCAATGCAGCCACACTCCAGCGGGGTCTATTATTGTCAGCATCAGGGCAGTGCGTGCTCTATGGGGGACTAAAATGCAAAAACCTAGCCATTTCAAGCTAACATAATTTATGCATTGTACTGATATGATGTTGTTTAACCTTTTGCATTGCAGAGTTTAATCTTGAAGACTTATGTTCAGCATGCATATAAATACTGTTCACATGTGATGTACTGCTGCAGGCTTTCAGACTGTGTCAGGGTGTGGTCCCCTTCCATTGCCTTCTAGAAGTTTTCCCTGCAGCATGCCTGGGTGAAGTTTGTGGGCTGGGCCAGGACTCTATATAAGGGAGCCAGCCCAGCTCCACGTGCTCACTATTCAGAGGTCCCGGTGCAGAGCAGCAGCAACTTTCTGAGCTCCTGTTCCGGCAGCCTACTTTGACCCTCCAGGCCTCGCCCTCTTTTTCACTTCATTTGGTGATCCTAGATCGGGGCGGTAAGACGGAGATCGGGCTGGGCTCCCGACTCCGTACTCAAAGACGCTCGAGTTCTTGGGCCTGTTCTTCGCATGATAAGCGATTTGACTCTTGTGGGTGTGAATGTGTGCTTGGTCGTTTCATGGCATTTATATGTGGATACTCGAATCGGCAAAAAGCGTGATTCTTTCCTCGTGCGTAATTCATGTTATTCATTGTGCGCTACCATTTCTTGGCAGCTACATGGTGGCATTCGAATCGGCAAGACGCGCAATTCGTTTCTCGTGCTTAATTCATGTTATTCATTGTGCGCTACCATTCCTTGGCAGTTACATGGTGGCATTCGAATCGGCAAGACGCGCAATTCATTTCTCATGCTTAATTCATTTTATTCATTGTGCGCTACCATTCCTTGGCAGTTACATGGTGGCATTCGAATCGGCAAGACGCGCAATTCGTTTCTCGTGCTTAATTCATGTTATTCATTGTGCGCTACCATTCCTTGGCAGTTACATGGTGGCCTTTGAATCGACAAGACGCGCAATTCGTTCTCCTGTGCTTTAACCCTTGATATTCATTGTGTGCTACCATCCCATTGCAGTTACATGGTGGCTTACGAATCAGCAAGACAAGCAATTCGTTTTCTTGTGCTTCAACCTTTGATATTCACTCTGCGCTACCATTCCTAGGCTTTTAAATGGTGGTACTCGAATCATCAAGATGCGCGATTCTTTCCTTGAGTGTAATTCATGTTATTCATTGTACGCTACCATTTCTTGACATTTGTTTGGTGACTTTCGAATCGGCTAGCAGCGCGATTCCCTTTCTGTGTTAAAAAATCACGGTGTTCATTAGGCGCTACCATTTTAAGACATTTACGTGGTGGTTTTTAAGTTGGCAAGTCGAGTGATTTATTTCCCGAGTTTAATTTGAGTTATTCATGGTGCACAAATCATTCAATGGTATTTTCTATCTATGTGAAAATCTGCAATGTGCGCAATTCATGTTCCAGCATTTTGAGGGAACAAAAGCCAGAGTTCAAGATGTAATGTTGTGTGTTCCTCATATGTTTTCTCAAAACCTGATTCATATGATGGTTTAGAAATCATTCAGGTTGTTTCCTGAACCTCAGGCAAAGAGTGGTACTTGAATTTGAAAGTTGCATTTAACTGTTCTTGATTCCCTCACAGGTACCCAGACGTCTTGAAGCCTAGTCATTTTAAGTCTATGCTTAGGTTGTCCATGCTTTCAGAAGACAATGTTTAGAGTCATAGTCTAATATTGATTCATATGATAAAATTGTGATATTGTGTGTTCTAACCTTTTTGCTTCCTACAGGTCTCCTTCCCAGCTGTTCCCTTCCTAATCCCCTTTTCCCCACTTGGACTCTCTTAGACTCTGTGACAATTCTAATCAGAGTATTGGAGCTGTCTTGTGGTGGAAGTGTTGGGATTGTGCACAGATCCCAAGGATCTGGCGACTCCGACAATTATGAGATCCCCACGGGGCCGGTGGGCGGAAACCTGGTCCAAATGGAGCCGGCGGTGTTGCGGCTGTGCGACAGGTGCAGTTGCACCCGTCGCGCTTTTCACTGTCTGCATAGCAGACAGTGTAAAGCTCCATGGGGCCATGGCAGGGGGACCCTGGACTGCCCATGCCAGTGGCATAGGCAGTGCAGGGGCCCCCATGGGCCCCACGACTCCCCTTTCCGCCAGCCTTTTCATGACGGTTCTTATTGCCATGAAAGGGCTGGCAGGAGGGGGACTTGTAATCGGGATTTAAACCGCCGGGACCAATGTGGCGGGGAAACCGCCGGTCCCGACGGTGAGACCGCTGCACTTCCACTGCGGTCGTAAGTCCCCTGGAATCACCGCCAGCCTGTTGGCAGTGCTTCCTCCAAAACAGCCCTGGCGGTCAAAGACCGCCAGGGTTGTAATGACCCCCTTAGTTCTTTATCTTCACATCTATGCTGTCTGATAAAATCTCTGAGCTGGACTGGGTCATCAAAGGTAACATTTTTATCTGTGTATGTGACCTTTAAAAAGCAATAAAACATACCACCTAGCATTCATAGATTTGAATTGCTGGTGAAATGCAAGAAATTGTTTATTTTAAAGTGCTGTAGTGTTGCAGGCATCTTGAGAAAATAAAACTTTGGGCCTCATTACAAGTCTGGCAGTCCGGAACCTGCACCGGCAGACCCGTGGGGAGCAGACAACCGCGAGGCTAGTGGGCTCCTCCCCCACCCCATTGCAAGGTTTCCACTTGGTTGACTGGTGGAAACCTCATAAATTGGAAGTTTCTTCCGGTCAGTCCAATGGAAACCATGCAGCATCATTGGCCTCAGCTCCTCATGGAGCCGAGGCAAATGTTGTTGCACAGAGGGTGCTCACAGCACCTTCGCAATACACACTGTCTGCTGTAGCAGGCAGTGTGTATTCTGAGGGTGCTGGGCAGGGGGCCCCCAGCACTGGCTTTCTGCCAGCCTTTCCATGGCAGGGACCCCACCATGGGAACGCTGGTGGAAAGTGAAGTTGTGATCAGTACGGCGGTGCTGCTTTAAGCACCACTGTGGCTGAGAGCGACTTTGACTGCCGCCTACCCATCCGGATCTATGATCCTGGTGGTGGTGGTGGAGGTCCCGTAGTGATCAGACTACCAATGTCGTAATATGGTGGTCAAGACTGTCTGACATGTGGCGGCCCTAACACCACAGTGGGTTTGGCAGCCTTGGACCTCCAAACTCCTAATGAGGCCCTTTGATGACTAACCAGTACAATTCACTGTTTGTGTTGGCTGCTGAAAGAACAGCCACCAATTCTGTGAACTGTAGGAAGATAATGATGATGCCCCTAGACCTTGTGCTAGAGGTAGAAGAGATCTTAGGGCCCAAGTGGTGAGCCCTTTAGATGCTTAGTGACCACAATTTGCTAGGGGGACAATTGCAAGAATAGCCTTGTAGGAAAGTCCTCCTTTTTGCCCTGGTCACCCCCACACTTTTTGGACAGGTACTGGTGGTTACTGACTCTTGGCTGTGCCCTGGGTACTGCTTACCAGTCCTAGGGCCAGTCCTCTGTGTAAAGAATGTTGCCTCGTGGGATTGATTTTTGCCACACTTCCCAGGAAGTGGTCATCACAGGGGGAAGGACCCTGCGCCTGATTGGAGAATCAGGACCCCCCGTGTTTCACCCAGGACATGGATAAAACTGGCAGACCTGCACCCACAACTCAGATCCCCATCAGATTCCAACAAGGAAGAACCAAAGGAGAAGAAGGACTGCCCTGCTGGACCCCTGGCCTGCACCTGGAACCTGCACTCAGAAGGACTGCACCAGCTGCACACTTGGGCTTCACCACAAGAAGGACTTTGCCTGGCTTCAACTGGTTCAAGGAGGGACTCCCTGTTTGCTAAAGGGGAAAAATTGCTAACCAGAGTCCCCTGCACCAACTCCTGAAGAAATCAACCAGCTGACCACTGCCCAAAAAGGAGCTTGTGCAAGGTGCATTCTGGGAGTTGTAGTCCACACACTTCAAGGATCATCTCAGAGCTTCTGGACCCTTGGGGTGAGCTGTGGACCCCGAAAGAACCTTAAAAGAACATCTGCAAGAAGACCCAGAAGTTTGGAGAAGTTTGGAGAACTTTTGAAAAAAAGCTCTGTAGAGGGACCGACCCGCCGCGACAACTCTAGCCGGCTTGCCTCAACCGCGACCCGGCCTGATTTGCGGGTTCGTCCTGGTGAAGAAAATCTAAAAAAAAAGAGACTATGTCCGAACCTACAAAGTTGACCAGAACCTCCCAGCCAGCGTATCCGAGGAGGGCTCCAAGGACGTTGGATTAAGATCCAGGTTTACCCACGGCCGGAAGATTTTCACTGCTAAAAAAAAAAAATAATCTTTAAAAATTCAGATCTCCGGTTCCCCTTATCCGATTTTATTCGTTTTTGTGTCATTTTAAAGATAAAAATATAATCTATGTTTATAAATTGGTTTTGGATTTTTAAACTGTTTCCTGTGTTTTATTTAATTACTGTTTTGTGATATTTGAATGCTTTACACTCTGTCTCCTAAGATAAGCCTTGCCGCTTGTTGCCAAGCTACCAAGGGTTGAGCTGGGTTTAATTTACTGAGACCTAACTGGTCCTAATTGGAGGTTAGTGGCCTATTGCTAAGTGTAGGTACCTACCTGCCCTTACTAATAACCCATTTTCCAACAAGCCTTTAGTTAAAATAAAATCATGTTGGAACCTTCAGATTCTTCTGGTATGCCATACAGCCAAAGACTATTTCTCCTATTCCTGTTTTCCAAGTCCTCTGTTGTTTTTTTAAGTTGTTCAATTTCCTCAACCATATGGGAAACACCTGGTATGGCATCTTCAACATCACTCACTCTCTTTTTAATGGCAGATATTGTCTTATTGTGAAAATACCATTGTTCCTTGATTCTTTGAAAAACTGCATTGGTTTCAATGACAAAAGGTTTCAGAGCTCGAATCTCTTCCATACGATTTTCCAAGGTCAAAGGGACAGGTGATTTGCAGGGGGAGTCCACATCCTTGTTGGGCATTTAACAGAGGGAGAGGTGTTAGACATTTTTAAAGCTGCCCCTGAAACCTGAGTAGAAGCAGAGCACCTTTGTGAAATTTCACCTCCCCCTTCCTTGTTGGGCCCCAGAGATATATTATCAAGATTCTTCTGACACTTTTTAGTCTTGATAAGGGACAGAAACTTGAAGGAAAATGAAGACATTTTAGTGTCAGCCCTCATCCTTTCTGTTCTCCCCATGCATTCATGGAGAGAACAGCATGTGCCAAAATCTCCAAGCTTTAACAGGTTAATAGTGATGCCTAAAGGATTCAAGGTAAGGGCTCTCAGCCTGGACTCGATAACCGATGCCAATAGAAGAGACAGGATCAACATTATGAAGGAGTTGTATCCAGCAACATATACGAAATTAATGACTTTGCAATCTGGAAATGAAACTAAAATGTCTTGATTTCTGTACTGCTCTTGAGAGTTGCATCTGCTCAATACAAAAAGTAAAATAAAAAAAGAAATGAAACTGCAGCAAGGTAGGCACAGAAATTCCTCAACCATTTGCCAGGTAGGTGAAAGAGTCAATAACACCACACCTTAGAGGAACAACTAAAATAAAGCCTTAAAGAGAGTGCATGTCAAGGCACGCACTGAGGTAAAACCACATCATTGGAGCTTCATTGTAAATAGGCTGATTTTTTTCAGTTATAAACAAGCAAAACAGTTCTGGGCCTTTCGCTCATAAGGTATCCTGAGGAATAAAATAAACAATCTGCAAGATTTGCTTCCCGTGCATCAAATGGCTTTATCCAAATTATACTGCATAAATAAATTATTCATCTGTTTTCCAGAATTGTTTCAATGTGTTCCTGTTATCAAAACCCTCCTCCTGTTTATGAAAAAGAGCTTTACAATATTTCAGAAAGGATTTCAAATCCTTTGCTTACCTAACAGATACATTAACTTGAAAGGCAAAGACGTATTATTTTAAGTCATTATTATCCCTATCCTGCTATAAAGCAAAATGAAATCTGTGTTAACAAAGCCTTTCACAGCAAAATAAGTAACGTGAGAGTGTAAAAAGCTCATAGATCACCTCTTGCATATTTCTTACAAAAAATGGCAGGCATGATGCACACATAAAAATAAACATGTAGCTTCTACACAGAAGTATTTCATAGATGCTTTTCAATAAATCCGCCTCAACATGATTCTTTAATTGTTAAGTCATAAATCTCCTCAGCATGTGTTGAAAGGCTGACTGGAGAAACATGGGCACAAACACATCCCATCTCTTTTTACCTGTGAGCTCAAAGGCTTGGAAAGAATATTTTTCTTTAATGAAACTGCTCCCACAAGTTGCCTTATTATCTTGTTCTATTTTGAGAAGTAACATATCCTCCTTCTGCCATTTTATTCAGAGGGTCTTCTCCATCACAGCAGAAGGCCCATGTAACAGGGTAATCTGCCCTGCCGAGACACACAATGGATCTGGCCGATAGGATCGTGCCTCATGGACATGGTAGAGGAAATCCTGTGCTGACGTTAGCATGTTCACAACAAGAATCTGGAAGAAGAAATGCCAAAGAGACCAGAAGAGGTGCGCGCATACGGGGAGGACGGACAGGATGCCGTGAGGACTGATGAGCAGCACGAACACCCGGAAGGAGGAGGAGACAAGTACAGCAGCAGGGGAGACGCAGAACGAGCCTACAAGGTCAGAGCGCCCAAGGAGAGCAAACGAGTCAACAAGAGGAGATCAAGGAAGTGCTCCAGCTTTGGGACCCAGCAGCACACCACGTCCCAGAAGAGAAGTGGCTAGCCCAGGTACGGGTGAGTATTCAGGGCTCTACCACTGCATTGCACTGTTTAAAAAGGGAAAAAGAAAATGAGGAATAACAATAAAAGAGGGGAAGGTAAAAAAGGGGACTTATGAGGGGAACTGAATTCACGGGAAAACACATGATGTTTGGAGCACATCCACACCTACACCATATGTGAGCATAGTCTTAAAAGGGTACACACTAAGGGCCAGATGTAGCAAACACTTTGCGAGTCGCAAACGGCGAAAATCGCCATTTGCGAGTCGCAAATGCGTGTTTGCTATGTAGAAATGCATTTTGCGAGTCGGAACCGACTCGCAAAATGCATTTCCGAGTCGCAAATAGGAAGGGGTGTCCCCTTCCTATTTGCGAGTCGCAGTGGTATGCAATTCCATTTGCGACCGCATACGCGGTCGCAAATGGAGTCGCAGTTACCATCCACTTGAAGTGGATGGTAACCCACTCGCAAACGGGAAGGGGTCCACATGGGACCCCTTCCCCTTTGTGACTGGACCCAAAATTAATTTTTCAGAGCAGGCAGTGGTCCAAGGGACCACTACCTGCCCTGAAAAAATCCGAAACAAAAGGTTTCGTTTTTTTTTTCTAAGTGTAGCTCATTTTCCTTTAAGGAAAACGGGCTACACTTGGAAAAAAAAAAACTGCTTTATTGAAAAGCAGTCACGGACATGGAGGTCTGCGTTCCCAGCAGGCTTCCATCCCCGTGAGTGCCCTGAGTCGCTATGGGGGCGCAAGTTGCGACCCACCTCATTAATATTAATGAGGTGGGTCTTTGCGACCCCATAGCGACTCGCAGAAGGTGTCTGAGACACCTTTCTGCATACCAAATTGCGAGTTGCAATTTGCGAGTCGCAGGGACTCGCAAATTGCAAGTCGCAATTTGGTATTTTGCTACATCTGGCCCTAAGTTATCACATTTTGCACTAGACCCTCACTTACCTTTCCCACTATAGAGAACAGTAAAATATACCTATCCCCAGAATAATAAACTTACCTCTTATCTCTTGCCGCTCTCTCTTCTGTTCTTTTCTCATGCTCCTGTGTGACGGTGGCGCGACTGCGAGGTACATCTGAAAGACCAAGAAGAGACAGAAAAGAGAGAGAGACTAATATAAGCACATAAAAGGACTCTTAGAGGAACGCTATTAAGGAGTGTGAAAACTACACAAACGTGAATAAATATCTTTTGGGGACAAACTCACACAAGTTTATCTGGTTTGTGAGTTCTAAAACCTAAAGAAAAAGGTCTCCTTGGCGCTGCTAAGGACCTCCCTAGAGTAATCCACAACAGCCCACTAAGCTGCATCCGCCATCGTGGGCTCCTAAGCTGCTCTATCAGTTAAGGCAATTCTGACCATGATGTTATCCCTGACTCTACCAAATTTATTTCATTAAATATATAACCTCTACCCCACCTTTTACTTGATTTAAACAGATGTATACAACATGTCATGATTAAAAAGATGGACGTAGATGTTAACCTGATTAGTTTAATTGAGTGATACTAATATCTCTTTCCCTCAACTTGAAATAAATGAAATAACATAGTTTTTTCTAATCCTTTATTATTCCAACTAAAGTTTATTAGGTTAATTTAATTACTAGCCATTGCTGCTATACAATTCAATTATCTACTATTCCTTATCTAAATAGCTCAACATTTATTTAAATTATATTATGCTTACCTACATATATGTAGTGGAATCTTTGGAGTTGCCTCTATTAGTTGGAGGTTTACAGAGTCAAATTCATGTAGCCACAATGATGATTGCCCAAAGCATGTATGTATAGGGTGGCCTTGAAACCAAGGCAACACACATTGTGACACAGGCTCTACTCCCTGCTGACTCTCTGCTGGACCACAGCAAAAACGTGATTAAAGAACAAGGCAATCATGCCTGTACTGGTAACATCAGTAAACCCAACTTTAACAGTGGTGCAGGGTAACCTACTCACCGAAGAACATATCAGAGGTGAAGAACTGTTCAGTGGACAAGTGCAGCAGGGGTTTGTATCCACCATGTACCCCTGCCACTCCAAATAGATTATCAGTGAAGTGGACAGTACATTCAGGGTTTCAGACCTGAATCTAATGACCTCCAAGATTACAAATTTCTGCATTTTGAGGCCTGTGATTTCAAAATGTCATTTTCCTGGACACAGGGTATTCTCTGTGTTCTTTTTCATGTCTTTAGGAGCAAGGGACCTTAGGCTCCTGTAATCCTGAAATGTGGTGAAGTACCTGGTTGCCCATAGTCAAAAATATGGTAATCTGAATTAAATGTGTCCTGCACCTCCATTTGAATCCTCTCGATTCTCCTTGCCTCCCACCTCAAACTGAGCTGACTTTCCCTCTCATTTTAAAGGCTAAGAGGTAATATTTGCAACAAGGCGGTTGTCCATTGAAGCACCTACTGCTGGTTTCGGCGCTACCCTAAAAGGGTAAGTGCTGCACCTTTTTTTATAAAGGAGAATTAATCATGATTTATCCTCTGAGTAATAAAAAGCTGTTTTTAAAATACCTACTTTATCAGGACTAGGACAGTTACATTGAAGGTCATTATTATCCTCTATCAATCACACGTTGCCTTAGGAATTGTGGTTATGATGCGTCCAGGAGTACACCCTCGCTCCTATCAGAGCATGTCCGGAGAAGCAGTCATGAAAGAATACCTGAACAGTTCATCAGGTCTCAATGTTTCATTTGCAGTGCTGTCACTTTCTTCACAGAGATTAGATGAACAAAGAGATCTAATTGATAAATAATAGTGAGGCCCAAAGGTTACGCATCGATCTAGATTAAACCTCAGCTTTAGAAAAGGCACAGCCTACTGATCAACTGTTTTTTTTTCTTTTTCTGCAACGGTCACATCATCTTTTCCTGTATTTGAACCCTACATACAAGGACTCAATGTTCTTACCAGAATTTAAGAATAATTTCACCTATTGAAGTAATAAAATGAATAAACGTTTTAGTATATTGAAAACCTTATTTAGTTCTCTAGTGCTTCTATTTAGACACAAGGATAACTCTATATAGTTAAAACCTGAATGTCATGTTTATTTATCTAATTTCTTATTTTAAGGCCAAAGTTATCTGTAAAAGTGTCCACGTGCCACATTTTTCACATAAAAAATGAGGGATGGAGTAGAGTCAGAGAATGGACACGGAACACACAGTTAGGTCAGCAGGGGTCCCAAAATGAACACAGGTCTCATGGACCCATACCCAACTATTTTCAGGCCAACATTTGAGTCTTTACTTAATATCTTCTTAACACATCTCTTCCCAAACTTGCCTGAGCATTGAGACAATGCTTATATCTGTGCAGACGATTGAAGAGAAATGTTTAGGTTTACAAAACCTTTCTTCCACATTCTAATAGTAATACAGGATGACAAAAAATAATTTAAACATAGTTTCCTCAAAGCATTTCAGAAAGCAGAAGAAACTTAAAAATATTCTAAAACACTTGTCAGTTTGGAGCTGTCGATATGTAGTTTTTGGCTTGTTGGACCTATAGAGTCTCTAGTTTGGATCCAAATTATATGATGTACCCTTTGAATAAATAATATTCTCAAATGTAATTGTGTGCAAGGTAGTAATTTACATAGAACTGAATTTGTCATATTTGGATCTGATTTGACCATTTAAATCTTATTTTAATATTGTCTATCACAAGAAAGAAATTGAGGTAGAACAAACCTGAGAACAAAAAAATAAAGGGTCAATCCACCTTGTTCAAGAAATTTGAAAGACTGGTAAAGTCAAGTCACAAGCAAGGTTGAAAGATCACCAGATCTCCAATCACTTTGAAATTTACACAATTTGGGTTTATTGAACTTTGATTCATGTGGGAGTACTAAGGCATATACCTAGATGATCCTATTATCATCCCCTTTCAATGTTAGCAGCAAATATTGAAATTCAAGACCAACGTCAAATAACTTTGTCCATTCTCACTTTGCTTTCATGCTTAGATCTGACCTAAATAAAGCTGTAGCTGTTTTGCCAGATTTATCTTTTCAGAAAAGTTAATAAATAAACATATGTAGTGAACACATTCATTGAGATACTTTCTGCCAATGTGTAAATTGCCCTTTTATATTGTGCATACTAGCCCTGAAGAGGCGTTGAAGTGCTTTACGCGAGTAGCATGCTACCCAAGAGCCCAGTGTTAGTGGTCAGTCCAATAGTTATTGGTGTTAAGTTTGCTGCTCCTTGCATTCCTTTACTCCTGTTTCCTTGTGGTACATTCATGACATAGATGTGATCATTAGAGGTGGCTCTATGAGAAGCAATTGCTTGCTGGAATTCATAGATATTGTTATGGTTTCCAAAATAGCTTAAGACAGGCATGGGAGTTAGAGTAATTTATATACAGGAGAGGCAGGCAAAGGGTAAGCAGAGGTGTATTTAAAATCTTCATTAAAGGTCAATTTTCAAGGCGGGATTTTAAGGATTATTGAGGGTGAGAACCTTTGCATTTCATTTGTGGATGTAAACCTGTTGAGAGAAAGAGTTCTGCTACCAAGGAATACAGCATACACAGGGGGTCATTCCGACCCTGGCGGTCCAAGACCGTCAGGGCCGGGGGCAACAGGCTGGCGGTGCTTCATTGCCCATTCTGACTGAGGCGTTAAAGCCGCGGTCGGGAAAGGGAATCCGGCGGTTTCCCGCCGGATTTCCCCTGCCTGGGCAGAACCTCCATGGCGGCGCTGCAAGCAGCGCCTCCATGGAGATTCCGACCCCCTTCCCGCCATCCTGTCCGCCAGGAACAGGATGGCGGGAACGGGTGTCGTAGGGGCCCCCTAACAGGGCCCCAACATGATTTTCACTGTCTGC
Source organism: Pleurodeles waltl (assembly GCF_031143425.1). Taxonomy (NCBI): domain Eukaryota; kingdom Metazoa; phylum Chordata; class Amphibia; order Caudata; family Salamandridae; genus Pleurodeles; species Pleurodeles waltl. The sequence goes on from NC_090446.1 coordinate 14,082,619, forward strand.
TTAGCAGACAGTGAAAATCGCGCCGGGTGCAACTGCACCCGTCGCACCCCTGCAACACCGCCGGCTCCATTCGGAGCTGGCTTCAGTTTGGCGGGCGCCCGCCGGCCCAGCGGGAAAGTCAGAATGGCCTCCGCGGTCTTTTGACCGCGGAGCGGCCATTTGGCTGTTCCCGCCAGGCGGGCGGCTACCGCCGCCCGCCAGGGTCAGAATGACCCTCACAATCTTTCTAGATGCACTTAAGAGGTGACACAGATATTTCATACAGTGAAAAGGGAAGCCCATTGCTTATTGAGACCTCTTTAATGTCAAGCAGTACAAGAAATAAGCACGTTCTGTTATCCGTAATTACAATTTGAGAACACCCCAGAGAGAACCCTTTTATGTGCCTACTACAGCAGTAGATTCAATACTATAAAGTATTGTCAGAGTTTATGCAAATCATATGCATCATCAGTAAACTATACATATAAAACAAATGTTATGTAAACACCACCAAGTTAAAAATATTACAAAGCAATTGATAAACACGTTGCAGCAATCATTAGTATATTCAGTGCATGTTTGTGACCCATTCAATACCTGGTTCAGACAGTGCTGTCCTTGGTCCACCTGAAGAGCACCCCTATAGAACAGACACAATGTACAGCAGAATTGATGTCCCTGAGGTCACAATCACCTTCCAGCATCCATCCACCTTCCCTGTTAATGTTCTCCATCCACTGGTCTGTCATTCGCATATTGCTTCTGGACTCCTGACCCGATTTTCTTTTCAATGTTTTTTTTCTGTTTTGGTTGACTAATTGTGGATTGGAAAACAAAGAAAGAGCAACCAGGGCACTCCAAGACAGGTACATTTGTAGAAGATGCTTTAATCCTTAGAACTGAGAAGTACGAAAAGATATATAGAGATAATAAGAGTCCATGTAATCAATCAGGTATGCGTGAGTTCGGTAACAGCCAACACGTGTTTCTTCCTCACGGACTTCTTCAAGGCTGAAAACAAAGACAAATTGGAACTCTTCACAAAAATATTTTTTTCCCACTACCAGCCGGTAGGTACAAAATTAGTGTGTCAGTTTAAGAATTAAAATTAGCAGCAAGAAGACATTTTTTCATAGAGTGCATAAGCCCTTTGGCGTGCACAGATAGCCAGAGTAGAGATACCCATTATGTTCAGATGTAGCACACAAGAGGAAATCACTCTATATGAGGTGCCTGTGAATACAGGAAGGAGGTGAGAAGGAAGAAGTTATTAGTAGTGAGTGGGAGAGTGACCAGCCACCACAAGGGAATAAAGTGTAGTGAAAAGGGTGCTTGTAAATCCCAAGCAAAAGGAAAAAAGGAAAATAGGAATGTGCATATATTCTGTATAAATGTGAGACAAAAATGGTGCCCGTAGAGATCTTTCAATACCTCGAAAACTCAATTTCTTAGGTAACAAAGTGTTGCTGTAAATACTCCATAGGTAATACAGTATCTGTGGAGGGAATCCAGAGAGAAAATAACGCACCATTAATATGAATTATCGATCTAATGGTAATTGTGGATTGGATTATATTTTTATGGCTTTGCCAGTGTATTTTGTTGTACAAGGCCTTTCAGCTTCCGACATGCTGCTATCAGCAGATCACGTGTTGGCTTTGCTGTTGCATTTTTGGCTTTTCCAATCTTTTCTTGATGCAAGGTCCTGCGGCGTCTGATGATGTTACTGGCTGCTCACATTACATTTCTCAAAATCTCTCTTTTGTCCCATATCAAGTGCCAGATGTCTCTTCACTTTGAAGAAGCTTCTGTGACCATGCGTACACAATCAAGAGCTATAGTGAGTGGTTTCTCATTTTCTTGGAAACAAGGGGTTAGCCAGAGCAATAAAGTGCCAGTTTCTTTCAATGATATGCCCCTAAGTGTGCAAGCAAAGTTACCTAGTCTTTCCTATGAAATCCATGGAAATTCTTCCAGCCTACTCCTTGGGAAGTTGTGCTTAGCTTCTTGGAGCGCATTTCAAAAACTGCTTACATACAGCAGAATTGGATAGACTCTCAGGCCCCTCCAACCTGCAGATTCACAGATTTAGTTACACATTTTTGTCAGGATTTTAATCACTTATTAAATGCACTAGCTCCATAGCCCACTCTTTAGATTATTGAAAAGAATATTTTATTTTGAACTGCTCAGTGTGTAGACTGTGGACAATGGTTCCAGATGTTGAACAAAGACTGCGAGTGACACTAAGATCCACCTTTCTCTTGTCTCCCTTGTTTCTGTGTTTTATGTCTGTGATGCCTGTCTCTCTTGTCTCCCTTGCTTCTCTGTTTTATGTCTGTGATGCCTTCCTCTTTCAGTTATCCCTTGCCTCTGTGTTTTATGTCTGTGTTGCCTGTCTCTTCTGCCTCACTTCCCTCTGTGTTTTATGGCTGTGATGCCTGCCTCTCTTGTATCCCTTGCCTCTGTGTTTTATATCTGTGATGCCTGTCTCTTCTGCTTCACTTTCCTCTGTGTTTTATGGCTGTGATGCCTGCCTCTCTTGTATCCCTTGTCTCTGTGTTATATGTCTGTGATGCCTGTCTCTCCTCTCCCCCTTAATTCCAGGTTCTATGTTTGAGATCCCCTCTCTCTCTTGTCTCTCTTGCTTCTGTGTTTTATGTCTGTGACTCCTGTCTCTTGTGCCTCACTTCCCTCTGTGTTTTATGGCTGTGAAGCCTGCCTCTCTGGCCTCTGTGTTTATGTCTGTGATATCTGTCTCTCCTCTCTCCCTTACCGCTGAGTTTTATGTTTGGAGTCCCCTCTCTCTCTTATCTCTTTTGCCTGTCTCTCCTCTCTCCCTTACCACTATGGCTGTGATGCCCGTCTTTCTTGTATCCCTTGCCTCATGTTGTACGGCTATGATGTCTCACTCTCTCTCTCTTGCTTTCTCAATCTCCTCTCTTACATCTCCTGACCTACCTCCTCAGCCCTCACGGCTCCCCCTTCTGGTCTCTATATCTCCATCTCTCAGTCTGCCTCGTACCTCCCTTTGCCCTGATGTGTTCTCTTCTCTCATACATTCAATTCAATGTCCCAGCTCTCTCTTGTGCCCTTCTATTGCCTAGCTCTCTTCACACAAAAAGGGAAGATTGGTCAACACATTGCACAAGTACAAAACAACATAAAGAGACACAAACTGAAGCACATCAATGAATTACTTATTTTCCAGCACTCTTGGAAGCAGTCAAATAGTAGCCTAGGCAGCACTTGGTCTTCTTCTTCTTATCCCTGTCCTATGCACTAGCTTTCTCTCTTCTTTCTGTTTATCACCTGTCTAAATTCAGCTTCTCTGTCATCCAACTCTCTCAGTTTCCTCGAATACACCCCAAACACTCTCCCCCATTGCCACCATTGACTGGGGTCTGCAAATTGGCTTCTCAGTGCTTAAATAAAATCCCTCATCCTTCTGCAGTTATAGACCAGTACAAATGGTTTTGCCAATGCTTGTTAATTGACTGTTGCTTATAATGTATGAAACAGTGAACCACATAGTAGTACAATGTACATGTCCATTTGAATCTTTGCATACCAACAAACAGAGTCTCAGCCCTATTTATTCCCAAACCAGTTTGGGTTCTGCCACTTAAAATTCACAGTTCATTGTGCTGTGTGTGCAAGTATATTAACACATGGCATTTCAATTTTTTGCATGATTAATGAACAAATTAATCTTACTAACACTCAATGTTCAAAGAGCATTAGATGCATGATATAGCCCAACATCTACCGTGCTGCCCCTTGTATTTTTGCAGCCCTGTGGAATAGCCTTCTCCATGGACTACTGGTTTGCAGGGAACACCTATGTGACTATTTCACATGCAAGACTTCACTGTCTCCCCCTACAGGAGAATACAGTGTACCAGATGTGGTGCATTGTCTTCAAAGACACACAAGATGATGGAAGGAATGCTTGCAATAAGTCTAACCACTGGCAATCACACAGGTTAGCATTCCAACCCATCGTCCTTTTGTCCAACATGGCATCTCAGATTAGACCCAGCTATCTTCTAACCCGTTGCAGTGCTGCTCCCATAGGAACAGTCCAGTTCACACTGTCTAGCCAGGTTCTCTCTGATCCTGAACACAAGCAACCCAAGACCGATCTCATCCTGATTGAGGCTCGTCAGTTTGATGTAGCTTAGCTCCAGTGGCACAGTGAGCAAGAGATCCAAATCTAGCCATACTCTCAGCCACTTAGGGAGTTACAGCAAACGCACAAAGGTGATGGGAGGATTGCTCGGAATAAGTCAATTGGTTGACAATCACCCGGGGATGCAGCAGTACAAGGTGCTGTTGTGCCCTCTCCTTTATACACAACTCAGTGTTGTGCAGCAGCTTTGCCTACTACACTGCATGAAAACTTAGTAAATCTGCCCCTTCAATTCTCCAGCCCAAGCACTCTTAATGTATAAAGTGTAGCAGTATGGATGACATATGGCTCCTACACCTTGTAGACTTCATTGTATTAGGTAACATTTTCTATACCATGATCCACACCTCTGCATGACTCCATGTCTCTGTATTATGTGTTTGTGATGTAAAGCGCTCTGAAACTCTACATTGGGATGAGTAGCACTATAAAATAAATGTGAGGGGTAAGGAGAGATGAGGGGTAGACTTGGAGGATAGTCGTGAGGGAATCTGTGAAGAAGGAGGTCAGTGGAGGGGCACCCGCAAAGATTGCCGTTTTGGCACCGCCAAAGCTGGCTGTGTCTTGCATCAGGAACAGGTAAGAGGTGGGTCAAATCCCCTCTTCAGAAGGACAAAGAGTTTTTCTGGTGAGACTAAATTCTTCCCTACATTGGATATAGTAATCATAAAATGGTTTTGTAGCCGCAAAACAAAATTGGTGCTCTACTGCAAACAGGGACCAGAAAACATTTGCTTGGAATGGAGACAAAGATGTGTTACTTTGACTCTTACCTTAAAACAGGGAGCATGGGGGCATGGTCTGGCTGCCGACTCGAATGGCCGCCTGAGCGAGGAGCTCCGTGCACTCGGTCGAATCGGGGCCCATGGAAGGGGCGCTATCCTGCACCGAGAGCCTCCCTCATCACGCCAGAGACCCTTGGGAGTGTCGGGCTTGATTGCCAGAGTCCGGCGATGTGTGGTAGCCACAACAGCCGTTGTTACTTAAAGGCCAGATGCGGCCTAGAGAGACACGCTGAGCCGCATTCTCGATTTTTGAAAAGGTCGGAGGGCACGCAGCAGAACGGGCAACCAGGAGCGGCTCTCCCTGGTCGCGTGTGCCGGACGGAATCCCGCTCCCACCACAGCGACATGGACATCGGGAGGGGGAGGTGAGGAGTGCATGCCCTCCCCCTCTGTGTGGAAGGAGATTTGATGGCCCGGCGGGTAATAGTATGCCGCGGCCCGATGTGGGATCTCCGCGGGTGCCCAGAAGCGCAGCAGAGGGACGCCATTGGCCACACCGAGCACATTGGAACAATTGGGGGCGTGCCGACTACAGGCACATTGGACAATTGGGGGCCGGCGGACTACAGGACCTGGCATCCCTGCTCCACTGACTGACCTTGGTGACTGGAAGGGGCGCATTTTAGAAAAGGTGAGCAGGAGGGAGGGGCGCTACCTTGCTCAGAGTCCCTCAGACCGGGGCCAGGACCAGCCGTGGGAGATCCAGCAGGAGGGTTTCCACCCCTGAGACATGGCTGATTTCTCCAGAGAGGCATTCTTTAGGGTGAGGCCCACCTACCTGCCTACATCGGAAAGGTGCCTGAGGTCCCAGTCAGTCAGGCCCATCGGGGTTCCTTATTAAAGCTGCCACATCTCCGCCCTCTCTTCCTCAGCCCCGGTTATGGCTTGGTGACTGGAGTTGGGCCCAGTATCAGGCCGGATTGACCCCAACAACCCTGAAAGAGGGGTTCACCACCGGATTGCTTGTGGATGGAGGGGTGGGCTCATCCTTGTGTGGGGAACTATATCTGTAGACGCATGACCCCTCCATTGAGGGTAACATTTCTCTTGGACCCACCCTGCTTGATTGATTCCCCAAGACAGCCGCAGCTCCGGAAGCTTTGACGGCTACACCACAATCATTAACGCTCCTTCAGTAGGATCAGGGTTCTGCAGCTACATCTTCACCTGGGGATTCCTCTCTGGGAATTCCACCACCTTGGGGCAATACCAAGCGGGAAGTCCTCTGGCAAACACTCCCGTCAACTGTTATTCTCTAAGGCCATTGCACAACCAAAAATCCTGGCAGCGCAGATGGCCCCTCCGTGGCCCGCGTTCTTGCCAGCCGACTCCCACTCAATGGAGGTGACGGACCACATACTGCAGGAGATCGCCACAGTGGGGCGCCGTTTGGATGCAATGGATACAAAGATCTCAGACCTGACATGGCCTCTACCTCTATATGGGCTGACATTGCCGGTTTCTAGGAGACTGCGACGGACTTAGACCGACGCATCACGATGGTGGAGGACCGGGTTGTGGCGCTGCCTGACCAAGGGACAGAGTTAAGATCACTGCATGCGAAGGTCACTGACTTCGAGGATAGGAGTCGTGCACCCTTTTGGTATCCCGGAATATAAGGAGGGCTCCGATATTAAAACTATTCTCAAAGAGCTCACAGGCCTGGTTCGGCAGGTGATACAATAGGCAAATCATCATCAAAGAAGGTGGAGGAGCACTCATGTTCCAAAGCCTGAGCTTCATCTGAGGCAGCAGCATTCCATGGTGTGCACAACCGTGTGTTCAGAGCTGCATAATCCACAAAGTAGACAGCTTCCTGTAGCAAATGCACCCTCAATGCTCATGTCTGATAATGAGCTCTCAGCAAGAACATCAAGATCAGTGTCCAATGAAAGTAAGCGCTGTGTAGAAAGACAAACTTTCAGTGCACATTCGAAAGAGCACCAAAGGCATTGAAACACGGGCTGCACACAGTTCAAACCTGGTTTGAATGACAGGGACCAGCAATACTCTAATTCTTCCAAGAGTGGTGCTCTGAAATACTGCATCATGCTTTCACGACACAGTTGCACTGGTGGAAGTGATTTCAGTCCTCCTTGTTGTAAAGGGACAGCCATTGCACAGAAAAAATAGCAACAGCAATATGCCACCTATTATAGCCAAAGTAATTGGAAATCCCCTGAAAACACTTGAAAATTTTGAGTGTATGGCTGAAGATATTAAGCCAAATATAAAGGAGAAGATGTGAATGAAACCAGAACCAACACCCCTAAAGAAATGGGCAATTCCAGTAGTACTGGATGTGTTGAATATCTGTCCCACGAGTTCACCAAAGTGTCTCGGAAAATTAGTACTTGAAAGGGACTGTATCTCTACAGATGACCTCGCAACCTGAAGTGCAGAGGTTTCATGCGCAGATGTAAGTGCCACAGGTTTTTGAAACAATAAACCCTGCTCAACTTGTCAAAATTCATATTTGAAGTAGTTAAATGGGGCCAAATCTCAGCTACATTCCCACAGCATGAGACAATTTGGGAGACAGAAACAACCTAAGCTATTCTGGCTTGCATGCAACAACAGCTCTCACTATTAGGAATCACATAGCTTCCATTCGAGAGCATCTGGAACACAGGTCTAATCAAGGAGACTAGGACTCCCTTCAGATAACAGTCCAAGTTCGCTGCTGAATAGTTGCATGCCCTGTGCAAGGATAACTGTTTTCAAACCATCGAATGGCTGGCAGAAGCCTTGCATTCACTACCGCTAAGAAAGACCTCTTTCATGCCACTGAGACATTTGTGCGAGAAGGGCAGCTCCCATACCTCGTGTATATAACTATCTCCTAACCTTTCACATCTGCCTACTGGAATGTGTTCCAAGCAAGATGTGAATTGAAGTGTTGAAATAGGCAGATCGATGACCCTGTGTATTAACCATTCAGCAGATGGTATTTCACAGCAGATGGTATTTCAGCCACAGTAAAAGGCAACTTTTCTAATTTTTCAATATTTAACATAAGTCGCTTCCTTCTTAGCCATTAATTGTTGTTGTCACATTTAATTATATGTTGAAAATATGTCCCTCACGCTAATGTGTTGCCAGGTAATACGACCTGCTTTCAGTGTTTGCAGTGTCCAACCTAACTGCATAACGGACCTTAGTTGACTTTGTCCATGGTGTAAAGAGGACATGTCACTCTGTACTATGTCTACTGTGGAAGAAACAATGTTATTTAGAGTGTATATCTGGTCGGGCAAGATGTTAATCTCATTATCTACAACAGCTAATGCCTTCTGTAAATTTTCTTGATCTATTTGCCTTAACCGGGAAGCAGCTTCTTGTTGAGAGAGCTTCCAAATTTCATTATATACTGCAAATAAGAAGTGCTTTCTAAGTTGTCTTCTGGGGCCTAACAGGAAATCCTGTAAGTCAGTATCATTACACAGGAGACTGAGGTGTTCCTTAACAGCATCAAGTGAGGAACTCTTCAACCATTGCTGGCATAGTTTCCCTACAGTATATGTTGTCACTATACCCAAGTATTCCGATGACACATAACGAGGGTCTGGCCTTCTTGTTCTAAAACCCCTGTGGAGTTTACAAAACGTTTATGATACCCATTTGTATCTATTGGCCATAATACCCATCCACCAGGACGCAAAAGTGATGTATTAAACGTGCCATTTTGGACCCATTCATTGTGCTGATCTTCCATTTGTAAAGTTGTGCAGGGGGCAGGAATACTGGGCGCATTCAAATCCTTAACTTCTGCTAAGCCTAAACAACTTGTCTGTTGTACAGTTTCATTTAGAAATGTCATTTGAACAGGTATCAGACATGCTCTAAACAAAGCTTTCTTTCCCCTTATTTGCCAATTTTTTGTTCCACATACCCTTTTTAAGTCAATCGACTTCAACAAATGTTCATAGCCGTCTATAGCCAACCGGGAAACAAAGGAATCAGAATAGATTAATTTTGTATCAGTTAATAAAATGTACATTTTCTATCACTGGCAATTTAAAATAATATGACTCAGCTTTTCCAAAACTGTGTCCAGAGAAAAATGCACAATTTTCAGAATATGTTTTGGAACCCCCCACTGGTGGAGTTGGAAAATGTTCCCATTGTGTGTAATTAAAAGTAGTCCTTGTTGTACTTGATCTATGAATGAAATGGTGTCCATAATAATTATAACAGAACATATCTTCATAATTGTCTTTGGATTGATAAACATCCTCACTTTCAAAGAGAGTGAAATACTGCAAGTCAGGCATCACAGAATCAACTGTTTTCACGTCCCAGTCATCAGAAACAACTCCAGGTATTATTATATCATTCATGGAAAGTTTGAACACATATGGAATTTGAATGTCCTTCATTGGGTCATATACATCAAATGAGACTTTATCCCCATCAGGAATTGGTAAAGCGTAAATGTTCACAAAAGGCAAGTCTCTGCAGGCTTTGTGAGAAGAAAAATGGGGTTTCAGGACCTTATTCACTAGTTCGACTGTAGATCGTTCAGGAAGGTAATGACCATGTATTAGTAAGAAGAAAATGATAACCAAGGCAGTCCAACGGAGGAAAGCAAATATAGTCAAGCAAAGCCATAGATAGTTCCATGGGGCAATAAAATAATTTGTTTTAAGCCAAATTATCAGCTTACGTGTTTTTGAAAATTCAGATGCAGAAGAGGCAGATGAGTCGGAGAAGGTGTCATTGACGTCAGCAAAATCTCCAGAAGCAGTTTGTGCAAAAACTGGAGCTGTGTTTGGAAAAGGAGAGTTTACAGAAGCCTCCCACGGTGGTTCATAATAGACAATACCATCCGTTTGTGTGAAATTTGAGAAGAATCTATTAGCATTGTCGATGTTACTTATTGCAAAAGATGTAGGTGTAACCAATGAAAGATCATTTTCCACCCTCCCCAAGCTCAAAGAAGTGTCACTATTGCTTCTCAAAACTTGTAGAGAGATATCCTGATCTGTAGTGAGAGGGATTCGAGTTCTACTCAGGAGACCTCTAGGTCTGCTATGCAGGATCAGTCACATGGTATAACTTGACATTGTAGATGGAGACAACATGATTTTCTTTAGAACCAGGCAATGGGGGTAGAATGCCAGTTCTGGTACTGTGTGTTCCCAGTACTGGGCAGATTATTAAGTGCTCTTTGGACTCCATACAGGTATTTGAGCTAATTACAACCCATACTCAATACTCTGGTTGTTACAGATTGCTTTAAATTTCAGTTTCGTTGTTCCACAACACAATTTCCCTCGGGATGAAATGGAGGCGAGTAAGGGAGTAGGACCCCTAATGAAGTCATGGTGTCCCTGAATGCCCTTGAGGCAAAGGCATGGCCCTAGACTGAGTGGTAAGCCGCAAATACATATGTGCCGATAAAGACTTGCAAATCTTTAATAACAGTCTGAGCGTCAGCCAAGTGTTGTGGCCACACCCATAGAAATCTGGAGCAAGAGTCAACAGCAACTAAGATGTATTTGTATGCACTATCAGGTGTCAGGGGACCACAATGGTCCAAGCACACATATTGTAATGGTTTGTTCGAAATTAGGGGGGTTGTCTGCGGTGGGCATTTGACGGTGGACCCTTTGTTGGCAGATATCACAACAAAAGGACATACTGCTTGGTCTGTTTGTATAGAACTGTCACCAATAACTGGCTTGTAACAGTGATATTGTAGCCGCTACACCAGCATGGGCAGAAGCAACTCCCTCATGCGCTGCTTTGATCAACTCTGGTCTTCGATCTTTATTGGGAATCTGTCAGAGTCACCAAATCCTCGGGGTCTGTGCACGTTCCCAACACGTCCACCACAAGACAGCTCCAATACTCTGATTAGAATCTCACAGAGTCTAAGAGAGTCCAAGTGGGGAAAAGGGGATTAGGTAGGGAACAGCTGGGAAGGAGACCTGTAGGAAGCAAAAGGTTAAAAAACACAATATCAAGATTACACCATATTAATCATTACTAGGCTATGACTCTAAGCATTGTCATATTGGAAACATGAATAACTTAATCATGAGCTTAAATAACTAGGCCTCAAGATGTCTGTATACCTGTGAGGGAATCAAGAAAGATTAGTACCATTTTCTAATGAACCACTCAATTAAATGTTACACATGGATTAGAAACATCAGAACCTTCTAGCACTACACTTTCAAATTCAAAAATAGTCTTTGCATGAGGACTATGAAATAATCTGAAAGGTTTCTATAACATTATATGAATTGTACTAGAGGGACTTATAATGCACATACAATATAACATCTAGAATTCTAACACTTTAGTTTTCATAAAATGCAGGAACATGAATTGCGCACATTGCAGATTTCCACAAAGGTTTATAAATGCCATGAAAGATTGTGCACAATGAATAACATGAGTTAGGCACGAGAAATGAATCGCACGTCTTGCCTATTCGAAGGTCACCAAGTAAATGCCATGAAGTGGTAACACACAATGAATATCATGAATTAAATGCAAGAGATGAATCGCACGTCTCGCCGATTCGAAGGCCACCAAGTGAATACCAAGAAATGGTAGCACACATTGAATATCATTAATTTCACACAAGGAATGAATTGCGCATCTTGCCAATTCATAGGCCACCATATGAATGCCAAGAAATGGTAGCGCACACTGAATATCATGAATTAAGCAGAGGAAATGAATTGCTCGTCTTGCCGATTCGAATACCACCATGTGAATGCCATGAAATGGTAACGCACAATGAATATCATGAATTAGACACAAGAAATAAATCACGCTTCTTGCAGATCCGAAGGCCACCATGGGAATGCCAAGAAATGGTAGCGCACACTGAATATCATGAATTAAGCAGAGGAAATGAATTGCGCGTCTTGCCGATTCGAATACCACCATGTGAATGCCATGAAATGGTAACGCACAATGAATATCATGAATTAGACACAAGAAATAAATCACGCTTCTTGCAGATCCGAAGGCCACCATGTGAATGCCAAGAAATGGTAGCGCACACTGAATATCATGAATTAAGCAGAGGAAATTAATTGCATGTCTTGCCGATTCATTTCGGCACCATGTGAATGCCATGAAATTGTAACGCACAATGAATATCATGAATTAGACACAAGAAATGAATCACGCTTCTTGACGATTCGAAGGCCACCATGTGAATGCCAAGAAATGGTCGCTCGCAGTGGATATCATGAACTAAACACAGGAAATGAATTGCGCGTCTTGCTGATTCGAATACCACTATATGAATGCCAAGAAATGGTAGCGTACAATCAATAATATGAATTAATTACCGGAAATGAATTGCGTGTCTTGCCGATTCAAATGCAACCTGGTAAATGCCATAAAATGGTTGCGCACAATGAATATCAAGATTTGTACTCGAGTAAAGAATTGCGCGTCTTACTGATTCAAATGCAACCTTGTAAATGCCATTAAATGGTTGTGCACAATGAATATCAAGATTTGTATACGAAGAAAGAATTGCGTGTCTAGCCGATTCACATGCCAGCATGTAAATGTCATTAAACATCGAGCGCACTTTCACACGCACAAGAGCAAAATAGATTTATTATGCTAATTAGGCCCAAGAACTTGAAATCCTTCGAGAACGGTATCGGGGGCCCAACCCGACCTCCGACTTACCACCCTGATCAAGAATCACCCAGCAAAGTGAAAGGGCGAGGCCTGGAAGATCAAAGTAGGCCTCCGGAACAGGAGCTCAGGAAGTTGCTGCTACTCTCCACCGGGACCTCTGAATAGTGAGCACGTGGAGCTGGGCTGGCTCCCTTATATAGAATCTTGGCCCAGCCCACAAACCACACCCAGGCATGCTGCAGGGAAAGCTTCTAGAAGGCCCTGGAAAGGGGACCACACCCTGACACACTCTGAAAGCCTGCAGCAGTACATTGCAAATGAACAGTATTTATATGCACCTTGAACATAAGTCTTCAGGATTAAACTCTGTAATGCACAAGGTTAAACAACAGCATATCAGCACAATGCATAAATTATGTTATCTTGAGAGTGCTGGGTTTTTGCATTCTAGTCGCCCGTAGAGCGCGCACTGCCTTGATGTTGACAGAATCTCACGATTACCCACCCCTAGGGCTATGTACAAGCTTGCCGTTCGGTAGGAATATTTGTCAGGAAATCCTTTTGGCAGGGCCGTGCCATCAGCTGAAGATTTTACAACAGCCATTGTTTTTTTGTCCATTCTCGTTCGAGAACGACTTACTGCAGCAAAAGAAGCTATAGTTACTGCTGATTTGGCTGCTTCATCAGCCGGTGTATTTGCCAGCAATGTGTATTCCAACACGCTGGTATCCAAGTGAATGTACATCATGGACATTTGGTAGCGTTTCCTTCAGACACGCTACTTTCCCCCACTGAAGTCTGTGTTTGATGGTGTTACCTTTTGAATCTCTGAACCCATTCTCGTGCTAATAATGCAGATATTCATTAAAGGTAAAGGACTGGATACAATAGTATGAATCACAGACAATTAGTGTTATCTGCTTCGGATCCGTATGTTCCAGTGCCATCACCAGAGCCTTTAGCTCTGCCAGTTGTGTAGTCCAACCCCCTAAGGTTTGCGTAAAAGTATGCCGTGGATAGAATTTTTTGTCCTTCATGTAGCCGCTCAAGACTGCACAAGCAGCGGAGTATTGGTCTTTTGTGCCTATAGCAGGTTGTGCTGAGCCATCAGTTTACATGACCCTTCGATATTGATCACTAGCAATGCATTTGTCGGAACTGGGTATTCTAGTTCATATTGCAAAAATTCTTGAGTTTGTAACTTTGGGTCAAAAATGTAGTTGACATCAGAGGCTGTCACAGATGTTGCCCATTGGATACAACGTGCATGTAGTGCTTTAGCGTTTGGAATGCCAGCTTTGGTAACTGCCTTGAGAGCTGGGGTTGGAGATACAACAATAATGCATTTCCCCTGGGCCAGTAGTCTCTCTTTGATGACAGCCATCTGAACAGCAGTGAGAATTTTCTCAGTGGGAGCAAAGCGGCACCAGCAATTACTCTGATGACCAGATGTTTTTTGTTGTCCCTTGTGTGCAAGTGTTGTACTGCAAGCATGTCTTGTTGTAATGCTCTGAGAATGCATGTGCGTTCCACTGTCCAGAATTTACTGGAAAAGTCAGGACATATCAAGTCGTATATGGCTTAATACCTGATGCATAATCTGGAATGTAAGTTCTTCCAAAATTTAGAAAGCCGAACAATGACTGGAGCTTTTGATGGTATTTGGTGGTTGTAGTTGTGCGTATTTTTCTAAAAATGGTGGCGCTAGGCTCTTCCCTTCATTTGATCATTTGTGTCCCAGAACAATGCGGGCTACCTGTCTCATATGTTGCAGCAGGTCATCGTCTGTACGATAGATGTCATCCACATAGGACAATGCCTCAGGGTCAATGTCATGCAAAATTGAAGTGACATGACCGCAAAAAGTCCTGGACTGTTATTGTACCCCTGTGGTAAACAACAGAATTTTTCGGGAGCCTAAAGTGCTGAAACTTATTAAGTCTCTACTTTTGGGCACTATGGCCCTCATTATGAACACAGCAGTCCGTACCGCGCTGCCGGTGGTGGCGGTAAAATCCACCAACAGAGGAGCGGTCCTGACCTCCAAATAATGAACCAAACGAAACACAGGAATCCAGAAAACCACCCACCGCCAGTAGAGGAGTGCTGACGACGATGGCAGAGTCCACCCACAGTCCCACGGAAAGACCCAACCTGCCCATCAAATAATGAACCACTAGTCCGCCGCCATTGCCGGGGCGGGAACCACCGCCACGCAAAGCCAGGCGGAAATGAACCAAATCCAATGAAACACTCATCGGAGGCCCACACAAAGCGCCAAAGCAGACATGGATAGAGAGCTGCAGATCATGCCAGCCCTGCTCCTTGCCATATACCTCCACGACCGAGACCGCCGACGAGGATGACAGTGGTAAGTACTGCAACCTACAAAACAAGGGAGGAAAGGGCACAGTTACATACCCACCCACTCCACCCACCTTGCAACGCCCCCACAACCCTTCACAGCAGCACAACCCATACACCCCACAGCAAGAGGTACTTACCTGACAGAAGGCAAATCCAACTTGACCAATACTACATACAAATGCCCCACACCCATAAACAATGAAATGAAAGACCATGGTTCAACAGTGTGCCGCCAAAACACAGGCCCCACAGAAATATTTCATTAAAGCTCACAGAGCCAACTACTTCAAACAGTCTGTTGCGCTACAAGTGCCATGGGCCACAATGGACCCAACCTACTCCCAAAACTGAAAAAAGAAGACACACCCAACAGGCAGCACCGTTTACTATGCCCATCGCCATGCCCCTGACTACTGACCAGAACACTGCTCTACACCCATCCCCTGAACTACCTAAGGAGGCGACATGTGAGAGACCTGACAAAGACACCCCTACACCCTTTGGGGACCATCATGTACATGGACACCAGTCAGAGTCCCTGCCTCTCAGGAGCATGAACAATAATGCACACACAGACATCCTTCCAGACTGAAGTTTGTGACATGACTACTCACCCCCTTGTGACTGCTGTGCAGCCTTCAAGCGCCCATCCAGGTCTGGGTATGCCACCACCAGGATACGTTGCATGGGGGGGGTCAGTGCCCGACGGGTACTCCTCCCATTTTGGGAGGACTTCCCCAGCCGGGCCTCACTGATCTTACGCGCCCAGCACCGCAGGTCCTCCCACCTCTTTCTGCAGTGGGTGTTCCGCCGGTTGTACACCCTCAGGGTCCGTACCTCCTTGGCGATGGCATGCCAAAGAGCCCTCTTCTGGTGGGCACTGACCTATGAGGGTGACACAGATATGGAACACAGAGGTCAGGCACTTGCAAGATAGATACAGCTGGCTATTCGTCCACTATGGGACAGACAGTAGTCTCAGACTTACAGGCCATACGCATGCAGCATGCCATGCACCACGGCCCATGCAGGCTCAGAGGTGCACACATATGTCCATTCAACACCATCCATTACACCCAAACAGTGTCCCCCAAACCCAGACTCACCTATACCTCTGAACGTCTGGACAGTTTTGCGTACAGGGGCAGGACCCTGTCCACTAGCCTCTCCAGTTCCTCCTGGGTGAAGGCCGGGGACCTTTCCCCTGCAACACAAGCCACATCCATGACCAGAGGCAGGCCACAGCAGTACACACAGTGGAGTACCTGTCCGCACGAGATCAGGGAGTCAAGTGAATAATAGATGATGAAATCACGTACGTACTGCGGCAGTGTGCAACGTCACCGCCGGTGTCGATCATGATACGCCATGATTCCTCATCGGCATCCATGTTAACCAATGATGGTGCGAACCGCAGTAAACACCGCATTATGCTGTGACATCAACCGCTAGCGGTGTGAGGTCACTTCCACAATGAAAGGCCTGGATTGCAGTGGGCAGAAATTTTGGTAGTAACTACGCATCTATAAATGAAAATGTGCACAAGGCAGGCCCTACTAGCCACATGAAGCACCGATGCATGTGACCATTGCGTAATATACCACACATGAAAAACACTGTTCCCTCATTGAGGTGTAGATGTAGATCTGTCAAGAAGCAGTTAATGTTGAGTCACTACAATGAAATACGCAGTGCACAATTGATGACAATGTGTGCCTATGTATGTGTGTTCATCACACCTTTTTGATACTCCCCGTAGGTACTGACCCTTGTGGTGAGGAAGGGCACCATTGGTGTACAGACCACTTGTGGATATGAGGACCATGGTGGAGCATCAGATCATAATCAATTACAGACTCACACATGCAACAAATCAGGAACTTTGTGCTATGCTGGATCCTGCACTAACTCCGGGAAATCGTAATCAGCATGCCATCCCTACTGAAGTGCAGGTGCTCTCTGCACTCCAATTCCTGGTCACAGGCTCATTTCAAGTGACAATGGGCATAGATGCTGGATTTTCACAGCTAAAGTTCAGCATGGTACTGACAAGATTTCTAAATGCATTTGTACAACACCTGCAGTCCTATGTGAGGTTTCCCCAAAGTACTGACCTCCCTGCCATCAAGTCTGAATTCTATGCCAATGCCAACATACCCCATGTGATAGGTGCCATCAATGGCACCCACATACTGATCATCCCCCCAAGAGTCAGTGAACAGGTGTACAGAAACAGAAAGAACTTTCACTCCATGAACATCCAATTGGTATGTACTGCAGACCAGTACATCTCACATGTGAATGCCATGTTCCCAGGTTCAGTCCATGATCCCTTTGTGTTGAGGAACAGTAGTGTGCCACAGAGGATGGAACAACTCTAAGAGGACAGAGGGTGGATCATAGGTATGGGTGTCTGCACTAACTGACACATAGCAGACAGCCAGGCTGTCTGACTAAGGGGCTTAACAATGACTACTCTGTATTGCACCTTTTTCTAGGTGATTCTGGCTATCCAAACTTGCGTTAGCTCCTGACACCAGTGAGGAATCCTAGGACGGATGCAGAGAGGAATTACAATGAGCCCCATGGACGTCCTAGGAGGGTGATAGAGCGCACAATAGATCTCCTGAAGGCTAGATTTTGTTGTCTACATATCTCTGGGAGTTCCCTGGCCTATGGGCCTGAAAAGGTGTGTAGAATAGTGGTGGCCTGCTGCATGCTGCACAACGTGGCAGTGAGACATTCTATCCCCCTCTTGGAGGTGGAGGGTGCTGTATGTCCTGACCAGCTACCTCAGAGAGGGGGGGGAGAGTGATGGTGATGATGAGGAAGGGGAAGATATCAAGTCCATGACCCAACTGATACAACTCTACTTCCAGTAACTGTGTGGAACTTTGGGCTGACATTGGGGTTTGTGACACATACTGTCAGTGTGCTCTGTCATATAGGGAGGGTTGATGATGATATGTGTAACATGGTCCAGTGCTGCATGGTACAGATTGATATTTTCTGCATTTACTAAGGGCCCACATTTAGGCACACAGGACTCCTTTCATGCAACGATTTCACAATAAAGTGGTTATCAGCCAGTTGCATCCATACTTCACTTTGTTCACAGTTTAACACAGGGGACAGTGTTACAGGTGTGATATGTGTTTTATTGGTTGCAGGGAGTGTATAGTGCTATCTACAGTGATGGCAAGTCGTCAGGGGTGGGTGTCCTCAAAGCCAACATGGTGGCATCCTTGTTGATAATTTTGATGGGTCCATCATTTCTTACATTAGTTCATATTGCCTCTTAGCAATGTGTGGTGGCTGATTGAGTGGGATGGTTGCTGTGCAGATTGTTGCTGAGTTACTTCTTGAAGGGGGCCTTGTTCTTTGCTCGGGTTCCAGTGCTATATCTTGGCCTGAGGGTCCGTTTGGGCGTCTGCTGTTGATCTTCATGGGATGACATGGTAGGCCCTTGGGTTTCCTGGGAGGGGAGTTCCTCGGATGTTTCTGCTGATGGTGTAATTTCATGGTGGGTGTCCGGTGCTGTAGTGGGGGCCCTATGTCCTGTGTGGGTCTCAGACTGGGTTTGTACCAGCTGCAGCATTGCTCCTGTTATGGTGGCCATTGTGGCGTTGTGATGTTTCCACTGCTCCATGGCCTGTTGCTGGTGTTCCTGCTGCATCCTCTGACTGTACTCCAGGAAGGACACTATCTGTGCCATCCTGTCATGTGTATGCTGGTAGGCAGTGGGGGGAGGAAGATCCAGCATTTCCGCCGACAGGGTCCTGGCGGTGACTGTTGGACTGGTGATTTTTGGCAGGTTCGGGATTTTGGTTCATTATATGGCGGGTTTCTATTCACAGCCAACGGTGGTCGACGGTGTTTACCACCTTGTTCATAATGACCGCCTATATTTTGCCAGAAGAAGCCATTGGAAATATCCAATGTTGTTTTGCATTTTTTGCGCACTATATTGTTCATAAGGGCTGTGCTATGTGAATTTTGTATGGTGAAGTGCGTGTATGACTGTGTTTGTAGTCTAAGACTATTCTGTATGAATGTTCTGGTTTAGCTACAAGGAATAAAGGATTATTAATTGTTGAGACACAGGGTTCTATTAAGCCTGGTACCCTAGTTGTGTGAGGATTTTCCACATGGGTGCTTTAGGTTCATGTTTTATTTGATATTGGGGATGAGGTTGAGGTTGTAGTTGAGATTTAATTGGAATTAGATGACAAGGGGAATCTTTATCTTTATCTTTATCCCACCCTACGTGGTTGCAGTGTAACGCGGGTGCTTGAGCCAATGTCCAATCAATGGTGTAAGATTCTACTGGCTCTTTGGGAACAAGAGGTGAGAAAGAAAGTTTAATAACCTCTTCTCCATATGGGCAGGTACAGACAAATTCAGGTGGTCAATCCTTCTCGGCCAGCAAAATATCATAAATGTTGACAACGCAGTCCCAAAAGATAGCATCTATTGTGTGTTCAATGTCTCCCTCTAACTGTATCATTACATTTTACGCCCTGTCGGGCGTGGAGATACGCATGTCCACAGTTTGGACTTGTAAGAAGTCATCAGTTGCTTTCACCTCAAGATGCTCTTGAAGATTCTGACGAACTATTGTGACCTGTGCTGCACTATCCAGCAGTGCCAGTGCCCACTTCTTGTTCTTCAATACAGCCCTCTCCTTGAGTGACATGTCAAATCGCAACTGCTGCCACTTTTTTCTTTTTAAATTGGGGTTTTTGTTGGGGAACTTTCTCTTTTTCTTTACAGAAATTTCTGATGAGCGTTGTGATTCCTGTCGCAGTTTCACATACTCAGATCTTCACTCTGACCAGCCACCTCTCTCACTTTGTTTTTCCAGTGAGTCCAGAAAGGATCGAGATTGGTGTGTATCTGTATATTGATATCTGTCAGGTATTTTTATGTTGTCTCTATTTCTAAGATTATAATGATTTGAGAGGTCTCCGAATGCAGAGATTCTCCCCTTTCTTTTTTAGGAGTTTGTTGTTTTTTATCCCAGCATTTTTTAGAATCCTCAGATGCCTGCTTCATAGAATCTTTATTAGATTTACCCTGTAATTGTGGTTTTATGGGTCTGGACCCAGACTATCTCGACCAATACTAGAGTAGGTCTCCGCAATAATCTTTGGCAGCTCACAGTCTTGATCCTGTGCAGGAACGTCCTGGAGCTACATACGCCCTGCTAGTGCTACTGCTTCCCCTTTAAGGTTTCTTAACATAATTGAAGATACAGTGACAAAATTGCCTATAAGTTGCATCCCCAAGTAAAGGGCCGGGTCAGCCCAGTATTCATCTTGAATTTGTTTTAACTCCTTCGGAAGGTTGGCAAGTGTCGGTGTACCGTGTGTGGTAGTATAGAGCGTGGCAAATAACGTGCCCCACATATTGCAGTCATCTACTGTGGGGAACATCCCAAATGGCAAGCACATAGTTAAAATTCTATGCTTATTCTGAGGTCCTGTATGGGGAAAAACTGCTTCTAGTTCATGTATTTTTTTAGCTAACCAAAACGCAATCTTTTACCATTTGGCTGGTACCTGATCCATGATCGAATGCACAGTCACAGGATTAATGCCTGGCATTACTGCATGCACTTGCACCATGTCAGCATGTGCTGGGTTTGTATTTAATGTCTGCATTACAAACTGTACTACCAGTCTATATACTTCCGTAAGCTCAGTATATAAGCACCGAACCTCAGCTACCGCCAAGGTTCCTGCATCAGGGTGCGGTGTATATGTGGCCATTGTGAGAAGGAGAGTAAAACACAATAATAATCCTACCATACTGTCACTATGGGTTGTACATATAGTTCACTCCTAAGCTATGTTAGAGCACAGCATGTTAAGCTCCAATTCTGCCCTTCAGGTGTCACCCTGGAAAGACCTCATCCCTCATACCTGACCAAGGAGGCCTGTAGTCTAGATAGACACAGTTTCCATATAGGCCAGGAAGCAGGTAGTCTAAATAAGCAGCTGTAACAAAGCAGTCAGCAATCAGCATACAATTGTGGTCACCTGGCTGTAATCTCCCTCCAATGTGCATGGGGCAAAGTAGTGTTTTTATGATAAAACAGCTGATGTATCTTAGAAAAGAGCTGCATGTAAGAGTGTGTATGTTTCTGTGAATGTTGGAGACAATGGGGGTCATTATATTATATAAAGTGGAGGTATTACAGCCAACAGGCTAGCAGTAATCCTCCACTATTATGACAGTGGCCAAAGCCAAACCGCCAAGTTAACACACCGATCTCCACGGTGGTAACGATAGGGAGCTCAGACAATTCTTACACAGGACTGACACTGCAGCCTAAGTGAAATAACGTCCACGTTATTTCACGGCCATTTTACACTGCACTTAAGTAACTTATAAGTCACCTATATGTCTAACCCTCACTTAGTGAAGGTTAGGTGCAAAGTTACTAAGTGTGAGGGCACCCTGGCACTACCCAAGTTGCCCCCACATAGTTCAGGGCAATTTCCCCAGACTTTGTGAGTGCGGGGACACCATTACACAAGTGCACTACATATAGGTGTAGCTTCACAATGGTAACTCCAAATATGGGCATGTAACATGCCTAAGATCATGGAATTGTCCCCCCATGCCAAATCTGGTATTGGGATGCCAATCCCATGAATCCCTGGTGCTCCAGCATGGATCCCGCGTACTGCCAAACGATCTCTCTGGGGTTTTCACTGCAGCTACCGCTGCTGCCAACCCATAGACAGGCTTCTGCCCTCCTGGGGCCTGGGCAGCCCAGTCCCAGGAAGGCAGAACAAAGGATTTTCTCTAAGAGAGGGTGTTACAACCTCTCACTTTGGAAATATGTGTTAAGGGCCTGAGAGGAGTAGCCTCTCCTGGCCTCTGGGAATGCTTTGAAGGGCACAGATGGTGCCCTCCTTGCATAGACCAGTCTACTCCGGTTCAGGGATCCTCCTGCCCCTGCTCTGGCGTGAAACTGGACAAAGAAAAGGGGAGTGACCACTCCCCTGTCCATCACCACCTCAGGGGTGGTACCCAGAGCTCCTCCAGTGTGTCCCAGACCTCTGCCATCTTGAATGCAGAGGAGTGAGGGCACAATGGAGGCCTCTGAGTGGCCAGTGCCAGCAGGTGACGTCAGAGACCCCTCCTGATGGGTGCTTACCTGACTAAGTGGCCAATCCTCCTCTGAGGGCTATTTAGGGTCTCTCCTGTGGGTTTCTCATCAGATAACGAATGCAAGAGCTCACCAGAGTTCCTCTGCATCTCCCTCTTCGACTTCTGCCAAGGATTGACCACTGACAGCTCCAGGAAGCCTGCAAAACTGCAACAAAGTAACAAGAAGACTACCAGCAACATTGTAGCGCCTAATCCTGCCAGCTTTCTCGACTGTTTCCTGGTGGTTCATGCTCTGGGGGCTGTCTGCCTTCACTCTGCACTGGAAGCCAAGAAGAAATCTCCTGTGGGTTGACAGAATCGTCCCCCTGCTAACGCAGGCCCCAAACTTCTGCTTTACCGGTCCTCTGGGTCCCCTCTCATCTTGACGAGCGTGGTCCCTGGAACACAGGAGCTGGATCTAAATGACCCCGACAGTCCAGTGGTCCATCTATCCAAATTTGGTGGAGCTAAGTCCTTGCCTCCCCACGACAGACAGTAATCCTCTGTACTGCCTAAACTGCAGTTGCTAGGGCTTCTGTGCACTTTTGCAAGGAATCCTTCGTGCACAGCACAGCCCAGGTCCCCAGCACTACGTCCTGCATTGCTCAACTCGCTGAGTTAACGACCGGCTTTGTGGGACCCTCCTTTGTAGTGTTGAGATGACCCCCATGTTCGGTTTTCTTGAACCCATGTTCAAGTGCTTCTGCGGGTGCTGCCTGCTTCTGCATGGGCTCTCTGTATTGTTGAGTGCCCCCTCTGTCTCCTCCTCCAAGGGGTGACCTCCTGGTCCTTCCTGGGCCCAGGTAGCACCCATTTTCTTCAACCGTGACCGTTGCAGCTAGCACAGCTTGTTTACGGTCTTTCTGCATCCTCCAGCACTCTGTGGGACATCTTCTTCACAAAGGAGAAGTTCCTAGCACCTTTCGTTGTTGCAGAATCTTCAGCTTCTTCCATCCGGAGGCAGCCATTTTGCACCTTCATCCGGGATTTAGTGGGCTCCTGTCCCCCCTAGATACTTTCACGACTCTTGGACTTGGTCCCCTTCCTTTGCAGGTCCTCAGGTCCTGGAATCCATCTTCAGTGCTTTGCAGTCAGTTGTGGTCTTTGCAGAATCTCCTATCACGACTTTAGTGTGTTTCTGGGGAAGTAGGGTAACTTTACTGCTACTTTTCAGTGTCTTGGGGTGGGGTTTCTTGGACACCCTTTGTGTTTTCTAACACTCCCAGTGACCCTCTACACACTGCACTAGACCTGGGGTCCCTAAGTGGTTTGCATTCCACTTTCTTAGTATATGGTTTGTGTTGCCCCTAGGCCTATGGCATCCTATTGTATTTTACAGTGTTTGCATTACTTTTCTAACTGTTTACTTACCTGATCTTTTTGGCAAATTGTCACCAAAATAAAGTATCTTTATTTTCAGTAACTCTGAGTATTGCGATTCTTATGATATAGTGCTATATGATATAAGTGGAATAGTAGGAGCTTTGCATGTCTCCTAGTTCAGCCTAAGCTGCTCTGCTATAGCTACCTCTATCAGCCTAAGTTGCTAGAACACTACTAATCTACTAATAAGGGATAACTGGACCTGGCAAAAGGTGTAAGTACCATCAGGAACCCACTAAAAGCCAGGCCGGCCTCCTACACAATGAGATCTAGATCTTTCCATCACAGTGAAAATCTAGATCTGTCCATCACTATGAGAAGTTCTTGGCCTGACCTGTAAGCTGGAGAAGCGTAGCCTGTGTGCCCTCATGTTGGCAGTGGGCTGCTGTCCCTGTTGTGGGTTTAAAACGTAAAGCATTGCCAGAAGCATACTATGGTTAGATGATTCAGTACTGTGACTATACCTTTTTTCTGGGTCACTTGGTTTGAGGTCAACTGCCTCACCTTTGTATGTGGGAAGAGTGGGTGTGTGTGCAGCCAGTGTAGAGCATGAATGGTATATGAAAAAGACAGATAACGGAGGAGATTGTGATCCATTCTGAACATCTCCTAGGTACTGGTGTAACAAGACTGAAGAATGACTACCTTTCATATACTATGAAGCCTTTGGTTAACAAGGTGCTGCAGATTAGTGTTTCTAAACACTGTCATTTTGTGCATTGTAGGGGTGTAGGAATGGGACTGTAGACTCTCCTGTGCATGGTGAGGAGACCTCTAGGTGAGGGTTGCCCTCTTGTCTTACCTTGAATACTCCTTCAGTTGGATTGATGCCAGCCAGAAGAAACCTCACACCTCTTTGTGCCTTGGCTGTGGGTGCTCCTGGATGGACTCATCATGCTGTGAGATGTTTTCTATCTCCATGAAGACTGGTTGGGTCATTATGACATTGGCGGTGACTGTTAAAGTGGCGGTAATACCGCCAACAGGCTGGAGGTAATTACTGCCAAATTAAGACCATGGCGGTGATAACTCCCATAGACAGTCAATGTACCACAACATCCGCCAGGGTGTTAACACCACGCACCATGGTGGTAGCCATCAACAGCCAGGTGTAAGACAAGGTACCGCCCACCATATGATGACACTGCAATCCGCCATGATTTCTGGGGCGGTACCAACTCTATCAAAAGCCTGGCAGAAACACATCACAGAAGACCAAAGACTCACCACAAGAGACACAGAGAAGATCAACGCCGCCAAGTCTTCCAGATGCTCTTCTAAGCCATGTTCCACCTGGAACAGCAAAGCGGACGAAGACAACAACGGTTGGTACAGCCACCTAGCACACAAGGGAGGGAGGGAGGAAAAGGAGAGTGACACACACATGCACAACACACACCAGACACACACACAACCCATACACACAACCATATGTAAATCAATGGCACAGGACACACAGTATAATAATACAAGGACTACAGGTCGGCAGTACTGAAATTGTAATTGCAAGGCAAAAGCCACCATATGAACCAATTTTAGAACAGAGATACATAAACAACTGTCCAGAAAGGGCCAATGCCCAATCCAAAGTCTATAAGGCCTACATGGCCACAGGGCACAGTCCAAGCCCCAACTTGATCCTAAGTAACTGTGCACAAAACTGTGCAGGGACAACGTCACGGAAGTGGACAGGCACCTCAGAGGGAAGGGGGATAGGACACCTCAGCTGAAGTCAGGAACTTGCCCTCTGGTTCTAGAGGGGGGTCCATGCCCAATTACCAATGCTGGGAGAGCAATTTCACAGTCTCTGAGGTGGGGAACTTGCCCACTGATCCTGGAGGGGGCTCCATGCCCATTTCCAAATGCTGGGGAGTGCAAGGTCACAGTCTCTGAAGTAGGGAACTTGCCCACTGATCCAGGAGGGGGATCCATGCCCATTTCCCAATGCTGGGGAGTGCAAGGTCACAGTCTCTGAGGTGGGGAACTAGCCTACTGACCCTGGAGGGGGCTCCTTGCATAACAGTCCCCGGAGGGTGACCTACATGCCCTCTGCTGGAGGTGAGGGCTGCTGTGTCTCAGCTGGAGGTGAGGGCTCCTTGACCACTGGTGGTGGTGGTGGTACCCTGCCAGCCTCTGCTGCAGGTGAAGGCTGCTGTGTCCCAGCTGGAGAAGGTGCCTCCTGGGCAGCCTCTGCTGGAGGTGAGGGCTGCATTGTCTCTGCTGGGGGATGTGCCTCCTTGGCATCCTCTGCTGGAGGTGAGGGCTTCGTGCCTGTCATTGGTGGTTGAGTAGGAACCTTTTCTTGCATTGGTGGTTGAGTGGGATTTTTTTCTTACATTGGTGGTTGAGTGGCAACCGTACCCCTCCTGGCTGGTGGAGTGGGATCCTTCCCTTTCCTGGCTGGTGGAGTGTGATCCTTCCCTGACCTGGCTGGTGGAGAGGGATCCTTCACTGTCTTGCCTCCATGACTATAAGGTGCCTCCACTGTCCCCGTGGACTGTTTGGCTGAGGTGCTGGGCTGGGTCGTTGGGACCCTCCTCTTACAGGCGGGATTGGGGGGAGAGGGAGGGAAGAAGTCAAGATGTGCAAGGAAAAGCTTCTTAGGGGCATTGGGGCGGGATGTGGGAGGAGGGATGGGAGTGGAGGTTGAGGGAGTGGTTGTTGGAGGAGTACATCTGCTGGACTTGGGTGCAGGTGCGTCAGCAGTGTGCTGATGTGAGGTGGATGGATGTTGGGTGTCTGAGTGCTTGTGTTTGTATCCATTAGAAGGGGGGACAGACAGGGTGGGAGAGGACACAGGGGACGCGTGGATAGATGTTGGGAAGATGTCTGCTAGTGAGGTGTGTGTGCTGCTTGGAGTGGTTATGCTGGTGGTGGCTGTTGAAGCAGCACATGCAAGTTTGAGCATGGACATGACTGTGAGGGAGGTGGAGGAGGAGGAGGATGGGGAGACAGTGGAGGCAGTGGATGTGGATGTGTGTGCAACTGTCTGGTATTTGTGTGAGTGCTTGTGGAATGAAGTGTGGTGCCTGTGTTTGATTGTGCCACTCTTGTGTGATATCTTGTGTGCATGCTCATCTGTATGTGTGCATTGGATGGGTTGTGGTTGAGGAGACTGGGACTGGGAAGTGGTAGTTGGAAGGGGACAGTAAAAACAGGGACAATGGCTGCCATCAGAGAGAAGGTCAGAGCCTGAATCAATCTCTGTTGGGCAACCAATCTGTGGATGTCCTCCAGGAATGCATTACATTGCTGCACCTGGGATTCCATCCCCTGGATGGCATTCACAATGGTTGACTGCCCTACAGAGATGGATCTCAGGAGGTCAATAGCCTCCTTACTCAGGTCAGCAGGGCTCACTGGAGCAGGGCCTGAGGTGCCTGTGGCGAATGAGATGCTCACCCTCCTGGGTGAGCGGGCACGGGCAACTCTGTGAGGGGCTACTGGGAGGGTGGTGCTGGTACAGGGTGGCATCTGTACCTGCAGTTGGGGTGGTCACAGAGGTGTCGCCACCACCAGGGAGCTTCCATAGGAGGAGGTATCTGAGTAAGTGTTGTCACCTCCTGTCTCCACTGTAGTGCTTCCCTCGCCCTCCGTCCCACTGGTTCCCTCAGCATCAGTGGACTCTGCCTCCTGGGTCCTGTGGGATGCAGCTCCCGCTGTTACCAGTGCTCCTGCTCCTCCACGAGATGATGCTTATGCAATTAGTGTAGTAACACCCACTATACTCACCCTCTTGTGGCTGCTGTGATGCCCTCAAGCACCCATCTAGCTCTGGGTAGGCCACCACCAGTATGTGGGCCATCAGGGGGGTCAGGTTCTGACGGGCACCCCTTCCTCATTGGGAGGCCATCTCCAGCTGGGCCTCTGCGGTCTTCCGTGCCCAGCGTATTAGGTCCTCCCACTGTTTCCTGCAGTGGGTGCTCCACCTGCTGTAAACCCCCAGGTTCCACATGTCCTTGGTGATTCCACAATCCCTTCCTTTGATGGGCGCTGACCTGCAGAGGTAATACAGACAGGAGGACACCATTACACATGCTATCCAGCCTGTCACACATATGGCCCACAAATCCCATTTCCAACTCCATTGGCACACACATCACCCAGTGCCCACCATGCACACTACCAACATACCCCCCCAAAATGACACAATGCTTGCACACACATCTCCATGCAACCTTCCCACATGCATCGTGTCCGAGGTGTACTCACCTGTTGGTCTGCAGGCCCATACAGCTGTCCATACTGAGGTAGGACCCCATCCGCCAAGCGCTCAAACTCCTCTGAAGTGAAGGCAGGGGCCCTTTTCCCCGTCACACAGGCCATGGCAGGTTCCAGACACAGGTCACAGCAGCACCCACAGTGTAGGTGTTCTCCTGTGGAAAGTCAGGAATCAAGTGAGGTTATAGACAGAAAATGGCGGTCACGTCTGCGGCGGTGTACACCATCACCGCTGCCGCTGATCCCCATTGGTCATTGTACTCCATAGAGACCCATATTAGCCAACGAGGAATTGCACGGCGGTGCAAGATCGCCTTCCGCCACGATGCCCAACGTGGGCGGAGTTACCTCACTTCCACCTGTCCCCAGATACAGGATAGGCGATCACCATTTCATGGTGGTGGACTACACGCAGATCTTCCATAACTGCGTCATTGCCAAAATTTGCACATACATTGCCATTCCCATCTGTCCCATCTCATTAATACTGTGGTGGTTCCATTGTTCAAATTTTGACAGCCTACTCACTCTTGTGTCCTTTAGAAACCTGCCATAGGAGGAGTAGACAAACCCCAGTGTACAGACCTCTTGTGGACTTGGCTACACTGGAGGACAGGCAAAATATACTCACCTATAGACTGGAAAGGGCCACCATTACACAAGTGCCCTACATATAGGTGTAGCTTCACAATGGTAACTCCAAATATGGGCATGTAACATGCCTAAGATCATGGAATTGTCCCCCCATGCCAAATCTGGTATTGGGATGCCAATCCCATGAATCCCTGGTGCTCCAGCATGGATCCCTCGTACTGCCAAACGATCTCTCTGGGGTTTTCACTGCAGCTACCGCTGCTGCCAACCCATAGACAGGCTTCTGCCCTCCTGGGGCCTGGGCAGCCCAGTCCCAGGAAGGCAGAACAAAGGATTTTCTCTAAGAGAGGGTGTTACAACCTCTCACTTTGGAAATATGTGTTAAGGGCCTGAGAGGAGTAGCCTCTCCTGGCCTCTGGGAATGCTTTGAAGGGCACAGATGGTGCCCTCCTTGCATAGACCAGTCTACTCCGGTTCAGGGATCCTCCTGCCCCTGCTCTGGCGTGAAACTGGACAAAGAAAAGGGGAGTGACCACTCCCCTGTCCATCACCACCTCAGGGGTGGTACCCAGAGCTCCTCCAGTGTGTCCCAGACCTCTGCCATCTTGAATGCAGAGGAGTGAGGGCACAATGGAGGCCTCTGAGTGGCCAGTGTCAGCAGGTGACGTCAGAGACCCCTCCTGATGGGTGCTTACCTGACTAAGTGGCCAATCCTCCTCTGAGGGCTATTTAGGGTCTCTCCTGTGGGTTTCTCATCAGATAACGAATGCAAGAGCTCACCAGAGTTCCTCTGCATCTCCCTCTTCGACTTCTGCCAAGGATTGACCACTGACAGCTCCAGGAAGCCTGCAAAACTGCAACAAAGTAACAAGAAGACTACCAGCAACATTGTAGCGCCTAATCCTGCCAGCTTTCTCGACTGTTTCCTGGTGGTTCATGCTCTGGGGGCTGTCTGCCTTCACTCTGCACTGGAAGCCAAGAAGAAATCTCCTGTGGGTTGACAGAATCGTCCCCCTGCTAACGCAGGCCCCAAACTTCTGCTTTACCGGTCCTCTGGGTCCCCTCTCATCTTGACGAGCGTGGTCCCTGGAACACAGGAGCTGGATCTAAATGACCCCGACAGTCCAGTGGTCCATCTATCCAAATTTGGTGGAGCTAAGTCCTTGCCTCCCCACGACAGACAGTAATCCTCTGTACTGCCTAAACTGCAGTTGCTAGGGCTTCTGTGCACTTTTGCAAGGAATCCTTCGTGCACAGCACAGCCCAGGTCCCCAGCACTACGTCCTGCATTGCTCAACTCGCTGAGTTAACGACCGGCTTTGTGGGACCCTCCTTTGTAGTGTTGAGATGACCCCCATGTTCGGTTTTCTTGAACCCATGTTCAAGTGCTTCTGCGGGTGCTGCCTGCTTCTGCATGGGCTCTCTGTATTGTTGAGTGCCCCCTCTGTCTCCTCCTCCAAGGGGTGACCTCCTGGTCCTTCCTGGGCCCAGGCAGCACCCATTTTCTTCAACCGTGACCGTTGCAGCTAGCACAGCTTGTTTACGGTCTTTCTGCATCCTCCAGCACTCTGTGGGACATCTTCTTCACAAAGGAGAAGTTCCTAGCACCTTTCGTTGTTGCAGAATCTTCAGCTTCTTCCATCCGGAGGCAGCCATTTTGCACCTTCATCCGGGATTTAGTGGGCTCCTGTCCCCCCTAGATACTTTCACGACTCTTGGACTTGGTCCCCTTCCTTTGCAGGTCCTCAGGTCCTGGAATCCATCTTCAGTGCTTTGCAGTCAGTTGTGGTCTTTGCAGAATCTCCTATCACGACTTTAGTGTGTTTCTGGGGAAGTAGGGTAACTTTACTGCTACTTTTCAGTGTCTTGGGGTGGGGTTTCTTGGACACCCTTTGTGTTTTCTAACACTCCCAGCGACCCTCTACACACTGCACTAGACCTGGGGTCCCTAAGTGGTTTGCATTCCACTTTCTTAGTATATGGTTTGTGTTGCCCCTAGGCCTATGGCATCCTATTGTATTTTACAGTGTTTGCATTACTTTTCTAACTGTTTACTTACCTGATCTTTTTGGCAAATTGTCACCAAAATAAAGTATCTTTATTTTCAGTAACTCTGAGTATTGCGATTCTTATGATATAGTGCTATATGATATAAGTGGAATAGTAGGAGCTTTGCATGTCTCCTAGTTCAGCCTAAGCTGCTCTGCTATAGCTACCTCTATCAGCCTAAGTTGCTAGAACACTACTAATCTACTAATAAGGGATAACTGGACCTGGCAAAAGGTGTAAGTACCATCAGGAACCCACTAAAAGCCAGGCCGGCCTCCTACACAATGAGATCTAGATCTTTCCATCACAGTGAAAATCTAGATCTGTCCATCACTATGAGAAGTTCTTGGCCTGACCTGTAAGCTGGAGAAGCGTAGCCTGTGTGCCCTCATGTTGGCAGTGGGCTGCTGTCCCTGTTGTGGGTTTAAAACGTAAAGCATTGCCAGAAGCATACTATGGTTAGATGATTCAGTACTGTGACTATACCTTTTTTCTGGGTCACTTGGTTTGAGGTCAACTGCCTCACCTTTGTATGTGGGAAGAGTGGGTGTGTGTGCAGCCAGTGTAGAGCATGAATGGTATATGAAAAAGACAGATAACGGAGGAGATTGTGATCCATTCTGAACATCTCCTAGGTACTGGTGTAACAAGACTGAAGAATGACTACCTTTCATATACTATGAAGCCTTTGGTTAACAAGGTGCTGCAGATTAGTGTTTCTAAACACTGTCATTTTGTGCATTGTAGGGGTGTAGGAATGGGACTGTAGACTCTCCTGTGCATGGTGAGGAGACCTCTAGGTGAGGGTTGTCCTCTTGTCTTACCTTGAATACTCCTTCAGTTGGATTGATGCCAGCCAGAAGAAACCTCACACCTCTTTGTGCCTTGGCTGTGGGTGCTCCTGGATGGACTCATCATGCTGTGAGATGTTTTCTATCTCCATGAAGACTGGTTGGGTCATTATGACATTGGCGGTGACTGTTAAAGTGGCGGTAATACCGCCAACAGGCTGGAGGTAATTACTGCCAAATTAAGACCATGGCGGTGATAACTCCCATAGACAGTCAATGTACCACAACATCCGCCAGGGTGTTAACACCACGCACCATGGTGGTAGCCATCAACAGCCAGGTGTAAGACAAGGTACCGCCCACCATATGATGACACTGCAATCCGCCATGATTTCTGGGGCGGTACCAACTCTATCAAAAGCCTGGCAGAAACACATCACAGAAGACCAAAGACTCACCACAAGAGACACAGAGAAGATCAACGCCGCCAAGTCTTCCAGATGCTCTTCTAAGCCATGTTCCACCTGGAACAGCAAAGCGGACGAAGACAACAACGGTTTGGTACAGCCACCTAGCACACAAGGGAGGGAGGGAGGAAAAGGAGAGTGACACACACATGCACGACACACACCAGACACACACACAACCCATACACACAACCATATGTAAATCAATGGCACAGGACACACAGTATAATAATACAAGGACTACAGGTCGGCAGTACTGAAATTGTAATTGCAAGGCAAAAGCCACCATATG
This sequence comes from Pleurodeles waltl, assembly GCF_031143425.1. Taxonomy (NCBI): domain Eukaryota; kingdom Metazoa; phylum Chordata; class Amphibia; order Caudata; family Salamandridae; genus Pleurodeles; species Pleurodeles waltl. Next base: position 14,114,523 of record NC_090446.1, read on the forward strand.
AACCAATTTTAGAACAGAGATACATAAACAACTGTCCAGAAAGGGCCAATGCCCAATCCAAAGTCTATAAGGCCTACATGGCCACAGGGCACAGTCCAAGCCCCAACTTGATCCTAAGTAACTGTGCACAAAACTGTGCAGGGACAACGTCACGGAAGTGGACAGGCACCTCAGAGGGAAGGGGGATAGGACACCTCAGCTGAAGTCAGGAACTTGCCCTCTGGTTCTGGAGGGGGGTCCATGCCCAATTACCAATGCTGGGAGAGCAATTTCACAGTCTCTGAGGTGGGGAACTTGCCCACTGATCCTGGAGGGGGCTCCATGCCAATTTCCAAATGCTGGGGAGTGCAAGGTCACAGTCTCTGAAGTAGGGAACTTGCCCACTGATCCAGGAGGGGGATCCATGCCCATTTCCCAATGCTGGGGAGTGCAAGGTCACAGTCTCTGAGGTGGGGAACTAGCCTACTGACCCTGGAGGGGGCTCCTTGCATAACAGTCCCCGGAGGGTGACCTACATGCCCTCTGCTGGAGGTGAGGGCTGCTGTGTCTCAGCTGGAGGTGAGGGCTCCTTGACCACTGGTGGTGGTGGTGGTACCCTGCCAGCCTCTGCTGCAGGTGAAGGCTGCTGTGTCCCATCTGGAGAAGGTGCCTCCTGGACAGCCTCTGCTGGAGGTGAGGGCTGCATTGTCTCTGCTGGGGGATGTGCCTCCTTGGCAGCCTCTGCTGGAGGTGAGGGCTTCGTGCCTGTCATTGGTGGTTGAGTAGGAACCTTTTCTTGCATTGGTGGTTGAGTGGGATTTTTTTCTTACATTGGTGGTTGAGTGGCAACCGTACCCCTCCTGGCTGGTGGAGTGGGATCCTTCCCTTTCCTGGCTGGTGGAGTGTGATCCTTCCCTGACCTGGCTGGTGGAGAGGGATCCTTCACTGTCTTGCCTCCATGACTATAAGGTGCCTCCACTGTCCCCGTGGACTGTTTGGCTGAGGTGCTGGGCTGGGTCGTTGGGACCCTCCTCTTACAGGCGGGATTGGGGGGAGAGGGAGGGAAGAAGTCAAGATGTGCAAGGAAAAGCTTCTTAGGGGCATTGGGGCGGGATGTGGGAGGAGGGATGGGAGTGGAGGTTGAGGGAGTGGTTGTTGGAGGAGTACATCTGCTGGACTTGGGTGCAGGTGCGTCAGCAGTGTGCTGATGTGAGGTGGATGGATGTTGGGTGTCTGAGTGCTTGTGTTTGTATCCATTAGAAGGGGGGACAGACAGGGTGGGAGAGGACACAGGGGACGCGTGGATAGATGTTGGGAAGATGTCTGCTAGTGAGGTGTGTGTGCTGCTTGGTGTGGTTATGCTGGTGGTGGCTGTTGAAGCAGCACATGCAAGTTTGAGCATGGACATGACTGTGAGGGAGGTGGAGAAGGAGGAGGATGGGGAGACAGTGGAGGCAGTGGATGTGGATGTGTGTGCAACTGTCTGGTATTTGTGTGAGTGCTTGTGGAATGAAGTGTGGTGCCTGTGTTTGATTGTGCCACTCTTGTGTGATATCTTGTGTGCATGCTCATCTGTATGTGTGCATTGGATGGGTTGTGGTTGAGGAGACTGGGACTGGGAAGTGGTAGTTGGAAGGGGACAGTAAAAACAGGGACAATGGCTGCCATCAGAGAGAAGGTCAGAGCCTGAATCAATCTCTGTTGGGCAACCAATCTGTGGATGTCCTCCAGGAATGCATTACATTGCTGCACCTGGGATTCCATCCCCTGGATGGCATTCACAATGGTTGACTGCCCTACAGAGATGGATCTCAGGAGGTCAATAGCCTCCTTACTCAGGTCAGCAGGGCTCACTGGAGCAGGGCCTGAGGTGCCTGTGGCGAATGAGATGCTCACCCTCCTGGGTGAGCGGGCACGGGCAACTCTGTGAGGGGCTACTGGGAGGGTGGTGCTGGTACAGGGTGGCATCTGTACCTGCAGTTGGGGTGGTCACAGAGGTGTCGCCACCACCAGGGAGCTTCCATAGGAGGAGGTATCTGAGTAAGTGTTGTCACCTCCTGTCTCCACTGTAGTGCTTCCCTCGCCCTCCGTCCCACTGGTTCCCTCAGCATCAGTGGACTCTGCCTCCTGGGTCCTGTGGGATGCAGCTCCCGCTGTTACCAGTGCTCCTGCTCCTCCACGAGATGATGCTTATGCAATTAGTGTAGTAACACCCACTATACTCACCCTCTTGTGGCTGCTGTGATGCCCTCAAGCACCCATCTAGCTCTGGGTAGGCCACCACCAGTATGTGGGCCATCAGGGGGGTCAGGTTCTGACGGGCACCCCTTCCTCATTGGGAGGCCATCTCCAGCTGGGCCTCTGCGGTCTTCCGTGCCCAGCGTATTAGGTCCTCCCACTGTTTCCTGCAGTGGGTGCTCCACCTGCTGTAAACCCCCAGGTTCCACATGTCCTTGGTGATTCCACAATCCCTTCCTTTGATGGGCGCTGACCTGCAGAGGTAATACAGACAGGAGGACACCATTACACATGCTATCCAGCCTGTCACACATATGGCCCACAAATCCCATTTCCAACTCCATTGGCACACACATCGCCCAGTGCCCACCATGCACACTACCAACATACCCCCCCAAAATGACACAATGCTTGCACACACATCTCCATGCAACCTTCCCACATGCATTGTGTCCGAGGTGTACTCACCTGTTGGTCTGCAGGCCCATACAGCTGTCCATACTGAGGTAGGACCCCATCCGCCAAGCGCTCAAACTCCTCTGAAGTGAAGGCAGGGGCCCTTTTCCCCGTCACACAGGCCATGGCAGGTTCCAGACACAGGTCACAGCAGCACCCACAGTGTAGGTGTTCTCCTGTGGAAAGTCAGGAATCAAGTGAGGTTATAGACAGAAAATGGCGGTCACGTCTGCGGCGGTGTACACCATCACCGCTGCCGCTGATCCCCATTGGTCATTGTACTCCATAGAGCCCCATATTAGCCAACGAGGAATTGCACGGCGGTGCAAGATCGCCTTCCGCCACGATGCCCAACGTGGGCGGAGTTACCTCACTTCCACCTGTCCCCAGATACAGGATAGGCGATCACCATTTCATGGTGGTGGACTACACGCAGATCTTCCATAACTGCGTCATTGCCAAAATTTGCACATACATTGCCATTCCCATCTGTCCCATCTCATTAATACTGTGGTGGTTCCATTGTTCAAATTTTGACAGCCTACTCACTCTTGTGTCCTTTAGAAACCTGCCATAGGAGGAGTAGACAAACCCCAGTGTACAGACCTCTTGTGGACTTGGCTACACTGGAGGACAGGCAAAATATACTCACCTATAGACTGGAAAGGGCCACAATCACTGAGCTGTGTGCACAATTGGAGCCTGACCTGATACCAGCTATCTATCATCCCACTGGGATCCCCCTCTTGTGCAGGTTCTATCAGTGCTCCATTTCCTGGCAACTGGTTCCTTCCAAGTGACAGTGGGCTTGGCAGCAGGAATGTCACAGCCAATGTTCTCAATTGTGCTGGGTACAATTGTCTGCATTGGTGAAACACATGTGCAGCTCCATTTCTTTCCCCCAGGTGGAAGATTTGGCCACTGTGAAGGCCAGATTCTATTCAATGGGAAATATACCCAGTATTATTGGGGCCATTAACAGTACACATATTTCCTTTGTGTCCCCTCTGCCAGAATGAACAAGTGTTCAGGAATCTGAAGAGTTTCCACTCACTGAATGTGCAAATGGTGTGCCTGGCGTACCAGTGCGTCTCCCATGTCACTGCCAAGTATTCATCGTCGGTGTATGATGCCTTTGTTCTGAGGAATATCAGCATCCCAAATGTGATGGCCAACAACAGAGGCACAGGGCGTGGCTAATAGGTGAGCCAGAGTCCCCACCCATGGTATGTCAGTGTATGCCATCAAGTGTTATCCTCATAAGGTTGTGTAAGGCTAAATGTTGTCCCTCAATATTTGCAGGTGACTCTGGCTACCCAAACCTATTGTGGTACCGGACCCCTGTGAGGAATGCCAGGACTGGGGCTGAGAGCCGTTATAATAAAGCCAAGGGTATTGTTCTAGTCTGTTTGTAGCACAGGTCCAGTGCCAAAGGGGCCATGGGAACGGGAGCAAAGGCAGTTTAGAGTGGACAAGGTGACAGGGTGGGACACAAGGGGGCCAATCAGGAGAGTCTAATTTCCAGGCGGTGGTCTTGGTCTTGGCAAGTGTGTCTGGCTTCTGCGTGGGTCAAAGGGGAACGTTTGTGGGGTGGTTCACCTTCTGCAGGTGGAGGGGCGCTGTGGCCTGTGGGTCCTGTGGCGGGCCTGCTGCCCACTAGCTTCAGCGGAAGTGGAGGGCTGGTCAATAGACTGGCTAGTGGCAGGGGCCTGCTGGTATGCTGTCCATTCCGTCATGATGTTGGCCATGTCTGCCAGCACCACTGCTATGGAGCTCATGGTGGTGTTGAGAGCCTGCAAGTCCTCCCTGATCTCCTGATGGTGTTCCTCCTGCAGCCACTTTTTCTCTTGCATGTTATGGAGGATCTGGCCCTTCGCGTCCTGAAATTGTTGGTAGGCCCCAAGGACATTGGTGAGTGCCTCCTGGGGAGTCGGTTCCCTCTGCCTGTCCTACCACTGGCGCACAGCGGTCCTCCCAGTGTCTCTGTTTCCCTATGCCTCTCTCTCCTGAACAGTGTGCCCACTGACCCCAGGTCCCTGATTGTCTTGGGGGTGAGGTGTGAACTAGGGGCCCTGTACAGGTGGGCACACTGCTGATTGACATGTCCTGTGAACAGAGGTGTGGGTATGCTGGGTGGGTGCTGTGGTGTTGGTTACTGATGGGGGAGTCACTGTGGTTGGCTGGGAGTGGGCTGGGGTGACTGACTGACCAGTAGCCTCTGATGGGCCAGGTAGTTCATCCAGATCCTGAAGTCCAGAGTTATTGTCATCACTGGGGAGATCTTCTGTTGGGGAACTGGTTAGTCATGGCACCTCCTCTCCGCTGAGATTGGCTGGGGCCCCAGTGAGGGGGTGTGATGTATTATGCTTCATGTCTGTGACATATTGTACATCCCTAGCCTCCCTTCTATCGTTGCTGTTGCCCTGCCACATTTATTTGTGTATGGTGATGTACTGTGGGATTGTCATTTCTCCATGCTGTGCATTCTTTTGTGGTGGATGTCAATGCAGGGCTGGGAGGGCTGTCCATGCATTGGTATTGCATGCAGGGCTTGGCATTGGGGTTAGTCATATGTGTAGGTGCTGTGTGTGGGATGGAGTGGAGTGATGGGGGTGAGGGTGAGGGTATGAGATGGCATGCAGGTATGGGGGTGATAAGTAGTAACTATTGACTCACCAGTATCCAGTCCTCTGGCAACTCCATTGAGTCACTTAAGATGCAGTAATACCAAAATTTTCTCCTCCCATGCTGTGAGCTATGGGGGAGGAGGTGGGGATCCACCGCCAGTCCTCTGTATGGCGAATTGGTGCCTTGCTGCCATGGAATCTACCTTCCCCCGTAGGTCGTTCCACCTCTTCCTGATGTCGTCTCCTGTTCTTGGATGCTGTCACGTGGCGTTCACCCTGTCCATGATTGTCCGCCATTGCTCCATCTTCCTGGCAATGGATATTTGCTGCACCTGTGCTCCAAACAACTGTGGCTCAACCCTGACAATTTCCTCCACCATGACCCACAACTCCTCATCTGTGAAACAAGGGTGCCTTTGTGGGGACATGGGTGTTGTGTGGTGTGTGTAAGTGTGTGGGTCTTGGGTACTGTGGTTGGGTGTGTGAAGTGGTGTGCGTGAGGGATGATTGGCTGTATGTGGTGTGTGTGTCTGGTGTTGCAGTGGTCTTGGTGTCAGTCTGGTGCCAATAAGTTGTATTCATAAAGGGTTGTGGGTAATGTGGGTGTGTGTTTTATAGTGCTGTGGGTGGGTGTGGTGTGTTTATCAGTGTCAGATGTGTGTATTTGGTATTGGCCAATGTTGGGTGGTTTCGTATTTGGGTGGCCTTTCTGAGTGCGCCAGTGTGTACCGCCAATGGTTTACCACCATTGAATGTTCACCGTGGTGATTCGTGTGTCATAATGTGGTGGGCATTGTTCTGTTGGCGTAACTGTATGGGTGTTGGTACAGACACTTTAGAACTGACCTTTAGGCTGGCGGATATGTGTATGTGGCAGTATTCTGTCGGATTGGTGTGTGGGTGTGACAATATAGAGAACGGATATCCGCCACCACAGCATTATGTTGGCGGCCGTCACTGAGGCGGTAAGCAGGATTTACTTCCAATGTCATAATGATTGCCTGTGTCTGGACAACAGCCAGAAAGGACACTTGAAAGATGATCACCTCAATAAAACCTGTTTTGCAGTTAGAGACAGTGGATCCTTGTCCCATCCCTGGTCTCAGTGAAGTTCTAAGAGGCTATTGTCTGCCTGACACAGCTTCTTAGAGGTAAGGGGACATTATTTGATGTCCAGATTTCATGCCGGTGGATCTGTGTGCAGTTCCTGAAATGCTTATATGTCTGCCTGAGTGCTGAGAGAGGGAATGAACTTACTTTGGAGAAGGAGAAGCTGTCCAGGAAAGAATGATGCCCACAACATACACAGTTCATATAGGGTGCCCAAGAAGAAGCTCACTGCTTTTGCCCACGGAAAATTTCTCATTCCAGTTCCAGATGGGAACCACAATACTGATATCATCTGATTGCAGAAGGCCCAGCTGGGACTGCAAATGAAATCACTATTGGTATTGCAAATGTTGTATTGCTGAATGCCTCATGCAGGACCAAGAGTACTGAATTGATGATGCCATCAGTAGGGTTGCATTTGCCACATTTCTGAAGGCCTATGTAGGGTTGAACCTGCAGAATTACTGATGACCCAGCTGGGGCTGCTACTGTATTAGAGTTGACTTGGATGTAGGCTACAAATACTGACTGCAAACCAACCCCCACCCTTGTGACTGAACCTACCTAAGTTAAGGGTTCACTTTATTCAGTATCCTGGTTGATTGTTAAGCTCTGAACGTGAGTGCCCCCACACTTTCTTCCTGAGAAGCCTGTGATTGTTTGCCCTCACTTCCTTGGCAGTCAAGTACAGGAAGGGTTGCACTCCACTAGTTTGCAGATCCAAAATACAACAGGACCCAGAAGTGGTAAATGACTGCAACTTTCACAGTTGAGTCCTGTAGCTCCTGCCTTCCTTGTGGTTACTGAAAGGGATCCAACACTCACAGTACATGCACACTCACTCAACATAGACAAAGGGCGTCTGTACTAGGATTTGGGTTTTCCATAGCAGTCAAACTTTACACAGATGTCAGTAGGTCATACTCTTATTGACATGGACACAAAATTCTGCTCAACTTTAAAATCACCAAACATGGTGCACTTCCACCACTGCTTTATGTTCTACACACAGGATATGGATAGTAGTTCTCCATCCACTACAGGACATAATATACAACCCTCTAGTTTGCAGGACAGGTTTAGGTCCTCGCATTGTCAGAGGCAGACCTTTGCTTCTGCACACAAGCTTGGTGTGAGAAATTAATTGGGTACATTTTTAATCATGCTTAAGCAACAGCCACAATCCCTGTAGAGTGAACCACAAAAGTCACTACGTTAACCTATGCTTAACCCTCCGGTAGCTTGGCTTAAAAGCAGTTAGGCTTAATTAGAGGCAACATGTAAAGTATTTATTCAGCACACAAACAGTAATAAAGTGAAAATGTATGCAGTAAAAAAGAAAAATCCCACACCAATTTAGAAAAATAGGGTACATTTAATTAGATTATTTGACACCAAAACCACAAAAATCAAATGAGTAGAACCAGAGTTATGAATTTTTAAGGTTTATTGTAAAACCTAGAGCCTAAGAGATCAAAGTGCCAACTGCAGACATCTAGTTGCACAAGTCGAAAAATATGGCTGATCGTGATGGAGCACGGTTTGGTAACAAGAAGTGGATTGGGCTCGGTCGGTGCTTACCTTGGGACTTAGAAGAAATTTATTGAAAAAATATCTAAGAAGGTAAAGTTCAAAGGGGCAAGGCTGCAGGTGGTGTTTGAGGAGGCAGCGTCTTTGTCAGGAAGCAAATGGATCAAGTCACAGTGAAGCTTTCTACATTTAAGCTAAGGGCCTGATCTAGATTTTGGAGGATGGGTTACTCCATCACAACAGTGGTGGATATCCCGTCCGCTGAAAAATAAATCCCGAAGGAAATAATGGGATTTGTATGTCAGGGATGGAATATCTGACACCGATATGACCGAACAACCCATCTGCCAAAATCTAAACCAGGGCTGTAGTCTTTTTTTCAGATTTTTAAAATGTCCAGCAGGATGAAGCTGTAGACTGTAGCTGGCGAGGGCCAGACACCCTTACTGCTAAGGATAGCTGAGCAGGATTTGCTGCTGTGGAGAAGAACATAGCGGGAGCTGCTGCAAAGTCAATCCAACTGGTGATGCACCTCGGGTGGAAAAGCGAGCAAGTTGGTCCCAGTTTCCTCCTGGTTCTCAAATCAGTTTTAGCCAGACATTTTCCAAGACCCCATTATTAGATTTTTGGTTGTCTGGGTACCTTTAGCACCACTTCCAAGGGTCCAGCACTGGAGGGACATGGCTTGGAGCATCTGGACTCACTCAGGCTGGGTCCACGTATCAGTTCAAGATGGAGGAAGTATTTTGTGTCCCTGTGGCTCTCAACAGTAGGCCAGCAAAGTAGCCCTTGTGTGTCAGTCCTGGCAAAGTTGAAGATCCGGTACTTGTCCCCTGGTAGAAGGAAGCAGAGCAGCAGGACAAAAAAGGCAGACATCCAGGCAGGTCAGAAGTCTTGTAGAGTGACAGTCCAGCACAGTGGCAGTCCTTCCAGCAGTACAGCAGTCCTTCTTCCTGGTAGGGTATCCACAGGTCTAGAAGTGTGCTGTAAAGTTGGTGTCTGAGATACTACTTTTATATACTGGTGGTCTGGTTCTGGAAGGTGGGAGAAGCTTTTGGACAGTGGCTTTTAACGTGCATGGAATTTCCTACCTCCCCTGCCCTGGCTCTAAACTAGCTGCAGTGACAATGTGGGATTGTTAAGCCTTTTGTGTGAAGGTAGAGCACAGGCTATTTCATCGTAAGGGGGACTATGCTTAGCTCTGTCCCTTCCCTGCCAGAGGATGGCCAAGTGATGCAAACCCAATTCACCTATTGTCTGACTGTCCGGGAGAACTTCACAAAGTTTAAATGGCAGTCACACCCATTCATGTGATCCAGTCCAGTCTACAGGCACAAAAGGGGACCTCTCGGCTGCCTTTGACACCGTCTGTCACCGCACCCTAATCACCCGCCTACGCTCCACCGGGATCCAAGGCCAGGCCCTGGACTGGATCGCCTCCTTCCTCGCTAACCGCTCCCAAAGAGTTTACCTCCCTCCGTTTCGCTCAGAACCCACCAAGATCATCTGCGGCGTACCTCAAGGCTCATCGCTCAGCCCGACACTCTTCAATGTCTACATGAGCCCCCTCGCCGACATCGTACGCAAGCACGACATCATCATCACCTCCTACGCCGACGACACCCAACTTGTACTCTCCCTCACCAAGGACCCCGCCAGCGCCAAGACCAACCTACAAGAGGGTATGAAGGACGTCGCAGATTGGATGAGGCTCAGCCGCCTAAAGCTGAACTCTGAAAAAACGGAAGTCCTCATCCTCGGCAACACCCCGTCCGCCTGGGACGACTCCTGGTGGCCCACGGCCCTCGGCACCGCACCGACCCCCGCAGACCACGCCCGCAACCTCGGCTTCATCTTGGACCCTCTTCTCACCATGACCAAGCAAGTCAACGCCGTGTCCTCCGCCTGCTTCCTCACTCTCCGCATGCTCCGCAAGATCTTCCGCTGGATCCCCGCCGACACCAGAAAAACCGTGACCCACGCCCTTGTCACGAGTCGCCTGGACTACGGCAACACCCTCTACGCCGGGACCACCGCCAAACTCCAAAACCGCCTGCAACGCATCCAAAACGCCTCGGCCCGCCTCATCCTCGATGTACCCCGCAACAGCCACATCTCCGCACACCTGAGACACCTGCATTGGCTCCCAGTCAGCAAAAGGATCACCTTCCGTCTTCTCACCCACGCACACAAAGCCCTCCACAACAAGGGACCGGAATACCTCAACAGACGCCTCAGCTTCTACGTCCCCACCCGCCCCCTCCGCTCCGCTGGCCTCGCACTTGCTGCCGTCCCTCGCACCCGCCGCTCCACGGCGGGTGGGAGATCTTTCTCCTTCCTGGCGGCCAAGACCTGGAACTCCCTCCCCACCAGCCTCAGGACCACCCAGGACCACTCCGCTTTCCGGAGACTCCTAAAGACTTGGCTGTTCGAGCAGCGATAACCCCCCCCTTTCCCCCCTAGCGCCTTGAGACCCGCACGGGTGAGTAGCGCGCTTTATAAATGTTAATGATTTGATTTGATTTGAAGGGGAGGAAAGTAGCAACGTTCTAAAGTGGCATTTTTGAAACTGTAATGAAAAATCTAAATGTACCATGAAACCTAACATAGCAAACTACCCACTCCCAACTTGAAACTATAGCTCATTAATATAATAAAGATTCCCCAATGTTATTCGAGGGGCGAGGTAGACCTCACAGTAGTGAAAAATGAATTCAGGACATATAAAACATAAAAGTACATGCAACACATTTTAATTACAATGCACCCTGCCCTATGGGCTACCCAGGGCCTATGGATGACATGTGCAATTAAAGGTAAGTTTAAGGCTTGAATTGTACTAGAACAAAAGCTGGGATTAAGGGATAATGGGGCCCAGCACCAATTAATCTAATACCAACCTCAGTGTCCTAATACAAATTAATGTTTTTCTCTATGAAGGTGTACGTTTTTTTTTAATCCTTATATGTTATCCTTACATTTGGTTTCATTTCCACTCGAATCACTGCTGTATGGTTTTATAAAAAAAATCATCTTTATTAAACTTTCTTGCACAGCCAGTGGTTAGCACAGTAAATGCTTAACAAACCTCCTGTAGTAACCAGTGCGGCCATCACTTCTGTTTGGGTTTTTGGGGGGAGGGGCGGGCCAGGATGGTCTCTATTTTGTCTTGCAGGGAATTCACCTTACCCCCGCCCTCAAGGTTTCCAAGAACACCACATGACCCTGCCCTATCTGGAACTTACTGGCCTTGATAGCTAGGCCTGCCTTTTGAAGGCCCCGAAACACTTCTTGTGGATGACATTGCTACTGAAGATAGCTATGTCATCCAGAAAAGGATGACTGAAGACCTCCAACCCAGCTAAGATCTCATTCACCAGGAAGGTGGCAGGGCAGTCTCCAATCCAAAGGACATCACTTGAAATTAAAATTGGCCCTCTGGGGTAGAGAATGCTGACCTCTACTTGACCCCTTCAATCAGAGCAATCTGCCAGGACCCTGACGTAAGATCAAACATTTCCAGAAACTTGCCAGCCCCTAACCCGTCAATAAGCTCATGAGCTCTGGAGATGGGGTAACTGTCAGTCTTCATGACTGAGTTGAGCCCCCTATAGTCTACAAAGAACCTGAGGTCTGGGGTGGCACTTGGTGAGGCAGCTTTGGGTAAAAGTACCACTCACTAGGGTGGACCAGGGACTACAGGAGCACTCAATCACTCCCAGTTAAAGCATCTTTGTGACTTCCTCCTTGATGCTAGCCCTCACATTGTTAGACTCTCAGTATATATGTTGTTTTTGACATGTAGGCTGTTCCTCATATCAATATCTTGAGTACAGAAATGTTTAAGCCCAAGAGTGAGGGAAAACAGTGAGGCAAACTGTCGCTGGGACAACTGACGATGGTCGCTCTGGGTTTTGGGTAGTTAAGAGGTTGACACGTTTCCCAGACACTTCTTATTCTTTTAATGACATGAGTTTGGGAGCAGTTCACTCTCCTCTTCCCCTTCATCATCTGTTACCAGCAGTATGGTGACCTCACACCTCTTGTAGTGGTGTTTTAGGCGATTGATGGGGAGTACCCTTAAAGGGTTCTAGAGGTCTTGAGGTCCACCAAGTAGGTAGTCTCACCCTTCCTCTCAATCACCTCATATGCCCCAATCCGAAAGTCTTGGAATTCCTTGGGTTCCACTGGCTCCATCAACCACACCTTCTGGCCAGGTTGAGATGCCACCAGAGTGGCCTTCTGGTCATACCAAAGATTCAAGAATTCCTGCTAGCCCGAGTTCTCAAAAGCTTTCTTCTAGAACTTGGCCATCTGGTTTCTGGGGACTAGCATATAGCTAATCACATCCTGGGAGGAGGAGTTTCTTGGGAGTATGCTCCTACCCCTTTTTCACTAGACTGAGATATACCCTAAAATGGTATCTGTTGCAAATGGCCTTTCTGCAGGATTACCTCCAGACTTTTTGCCTTCCTCCTTCTCTTTTTCTGACCTCATTTTGGCTAGCTTTAGGACTCTGCGCACTCTACCACTGTTAATCATTGTTAAAGTGCATATGCTCTCTCCTTAAAACATGGTGACATTGGCTCATACCCAATTGGACTGTTTAATTTGCTTATAAGTCCCCAGTAGAGTGCACTATATGTGCCCAGGGCCTGTAGATTAAATGCTACTAGTGGTCCTGCAGCACTGATTGTGACACCCACTTAAGTAGCCCCTTAACCTTGTCTCAGGCCTGCCATTGCAAGGCCTGTGTGTGCAGTTTCACTGCCAATTCGACTTGGCATTTAAAAGTACTTGCCAAGCCTAAAAACTCCCCTTTTTCTACATATAAGATACCCCTAAGGTATGCCCTAGGTAACCCAAAGAGCAGGGTGCTGTCTAGGCAAAAGACAGGACATGGATCTGTGTAGTTTACATGTCCTGGTAGTGTAAAACTCCTAAATTCATTTTTACACTGCTGTGAGACCTTCATATGCTAACATTGGGGCTGCCCTCATACATTGTTTGAGTGGTAGCTGCTGATCTAAAAGGGGTAGGAAGGTCATATTTAGTATGGCCAGAATGGTGATATACAATCCTGCTGGCTGGTGAAGTTGGATTTAATATTACTATTTTAGAAATGCCACTTTTAGAAACTGAAGATTTCGCTGCACTTAAATCTTTCTGTGCCTTACAATCCACGTCTGGCTGGGTTTAGTTGACAGCTCTTTGTGCATTCACTCAGACACACCCCAAACACAGGATACTCAGCCTCACCTGCATACATCTGCATTTTGAATGGGTCTTCCTGTGCTGGAGGGAGGAGGGCCTGCTCTCACACAAAGGACTGCCACACCCCCTGCTGGGACCCTGGCAGACAGGATTGAACTGAAAGGGGACCTGGTGCACTTCTAAGCCACTCTTTGAAGTCTCCCCCACTTCAAAGGCACATTTGGGTATATAAAACAGGGCCTCTGCCCCTCCCAACTCGGACACTTCATGGAGGAGAAAACTGGAACCAGAACCTGCATCCTGCCAAGAAGAACTGCCTGGCTGCCCAAAAGACTCACCTGACTGCTTTCTGTGAAGGACTGCTGCCTTGCTGTGGGCCTGCGGCCTTGCTGCTCTCTAGCTGTGGTGAAGAAGTGCTCTCCAAGGGCTTGGATAGAGCTTGCTTCCTGTTCCCTGAAGTCTCAGGACCAAAAAGACCTCACTCTTGCAACTGGACTTCTTGTGTGGTGAAAGGTCAACGCACACCTTGCTAAAACTGACACACAGCGGTAAAAAATTCACCGCACCCTGAGCCGGAATGATGCAGCGTGACTTCGGAAGGAGAAGATCACTGCGGCGCCTGTGTTTCAACCGGAACTTCGGCGCACGGCCCACCGGATCGATGCACAGCCAACCTGGGACGATGCAGCCTGACTTCCAGAGAGGAAATCGACGTAGCGTCTGCTGTGCGTAAGAAAATTCCACGCAATGCCCACTAGATCGACGCAGCGCTTGGGACTTCACTCTGCAAGCCCAGGATTCCACACACAGACCCCGGGGCGTCTGAAAACCCCACAACCCGAAGAGGATCTACGACCGAGCACTGGAAACCGACGCACAGCCATCCCTGCATGGAAACTAAATGACGCATCGCTGGGTGCGGCCTGAGAAATTGACGCACACCCCTTTGTTTCCACGCTTCTCCTCTGCGGCCCTTTGTGGAGATTTTTAACACAAACCAGGTACTTTGTGCTTGAAAGAGACTTTGGGGGTCATTACAACATTGGCGGTAAATGCCGCTTACCTCCGTGCAGAAGACCGACCAAGACACTGCCACGGCCGTGGAATTCCGCCACAGCTATTATGACCCACAGCTCGGAAGCCACTAAAATTTAGACACCCACACAAGTCCGCCACACCAAAGGTCAGTGATGAACTTGCGGTAACAAAACCTCCACTGTCACGCCAACAGGAATACGCCCACACTATCACGACCCACGAATCCACACGGCGGTCTTTCAACCACGGTATTCCATTGGCAGTACACACCGCCGCGCTCAAAATGCACACACTCTTACAAAACACATCCACATTGGACAAATCGAAATACACACACCTGATACACATACACACACCACTCCCACACACTCAATGCAATATAAAACACACACCCACATCACCCACAAACCCCTATGACAAAAATTGCGACAGAAGGCCAGAGAGAGACACCACCAGAAACAACACTAGCATCTACAGGCACTCAACACCATCACTCACACAACATCCATGCACCTCACACAACACACCCCTAAATATCACCCCACACATCACAACATACACCACCCCACACATCACCCACACCACCCCATGGCATCGCAAAGACACCCCGGGTTTTCTGAGGAGGAGCTCAGGGTCATGGTGGAGGAAATCATCCGGGTAGAGCCACAGCTATTCGGATCACAGGTGCAGCACACCACCATAGCTAGGAAGATGGAGCTATGGCGCAGAATCGTGGACAGGGTCAACGCAGTGGGACAGCACCCAAGAGCACGGGATGGCATCAGGAAGAGGTGGAACGACCTACGGGGGAAGGTACGTTCTGTTGTCTCAAGACACCAAATTGCAGTTCAGAGGACTGGCAGCGGACCCCCACCTCCTCCCCCAGAACTAACAACATGGGAGGAGCAGGTCTTGGCTATACTGCATCCTGAGGGCCTCGCAGGAGTAGCTGGAGGAATGGACTCTGGTAAGTAAAATCTTAACTACTGCATCCCCCACCCTACCTGCAAGCTATCACATACCCCCACCCTTGCCCTCACCCCATCACTCCAACTCCTTACACATGTCCCACTATCACAAACCACACATCCCAAACCCAAGCTCTGCATGCAACACCAAAGCATGGGCACCTATCACCGAGGCATGGCCACTGCACATACCCATACACCTCCCTAAACCATTATCACACAAGGTCCCACACAAGAATGCAAGCACTGGGGTACAGGGTCACCCACCCATTGCACACCATGGCACATACAGATGCAATAATCATGCCTTTACACCCCTGCAGGACCCCTACCCAACGTCACTGGACAGGAGGGTCCAGACATGTCCACTCCACCCACAGAAGAGGCCCACAGTGATGACAGCAGCTCTGTCCAACTGGATCTAGATGACCAGCCCGGCCCATCGGGGACCTCGGGACAGTCAGTTCCCCTCACACTGCCACAGGCCACTACAGAGCTTCCCCCCTCTGGAAGTATCAGCACAGCACCCACCCAGCGGGCCCATTCCTCTGTCCCCAGGACACGTCAAGCAGCAGTCTGTCCACCACTACAGGGAACCCAGGATAACCCACCACCCCAACAACACCAGGGACCTGGGGGCAGTGGTAGTGGGCACACGGTTCAGGGGACAGAGGCCCAGGAACACAGGGGAACTGGGAGGGCTGCTGTGCAACAGGGGGAGGACAGGCTCAGGGAACCCACTCTCCCCGAGGCCCTCTCCAACATCATGGGAGCCTACCACCATTCCCAGGAGACGATGGCAATGGTACTGGCCAAGTTTCAGGAGAACCCAGTGGCTGCAGGAGAAACAGTATTTGGGGTTCAGGGAGGAACTCAAATCCATCAACACCACCCTGGGCACCATTGTAGGGGTGCTGAAGGAACTCGTCAACACCAAGAGGGGCACTGTGGCACAATAAGGGGCCCCTGGCACTAGCCTGGACGATGAACTGCCCACCACCTCTGCCGGTGCTAGTGGACAGGAGGCACTGCCACAGGACCACGACACCAGCACCCCACCGACTGCAGATGGAGAACCACCCCGCAAGCGGTCCCTGAGATCCAGGACAAAGACAGAGAACAATGCCAAGACCCCCGCCAAGAAATGAGACCACCCTGAATGTCATCCTTCTGTCCCACTTTGTCACCCTGTCCATACTCAAACTACCCTAGCTCCACTTCCTATGCCCCTTTGGACAATGCACCTGTGAGACTAATAGACTGGACTCTGCCATGGACATTCTTCCACCGTCACCCCTGACCAATTTACAACCCCCTCCACTATTTTGCACTTAAATAAACACCCTTACATCACAAAACAGCCTGGAGTCAGTCTGTGCTTTTGAAAATGTGTATTTGCAATAACTGTGGAAAATGCTATATTCAATGTATTGTCAACATACCTATGTCACACAGCTCTAGTCCATGCAGAAACAAAGCAGATGTCACACAGTGGGACCCACATCTGTGATATTGAAAGGGAAAGTGACAAATCAGGATCCATACACTGGGTGAAAGTGACAGACAGATGAGAGGTAGAAGAATTACATCAGCTGTAGCAGGCAGTGTTGTCTTCTTACCTGTGTCTCACGGGAAGTATTGATGAATCACTGTGTTCCTGTTGTTTATGTCCTCTTCTTCTGCTTCCTCGTCTTCACTGTCCACAGGCTCCACAGCTGCCACAACACCTCTATCTGGACCATCCTCCTGCAGAAAAGGCACCTGTCGTCGCAAAGCCAAGTTATGAAGCATACAGCAGGCCACGATGATCTGGCACACCTTCTTTGGTGAGTAGAATAGGGAACCACCTGTCATATGGAGGCACCTGAACCTGGCCTTCAAGAGGCCGAAGGTCCTCTCTATAATCCTCCTAGTTCGCCCATGGGCCTCATTGTAGCGTTCCTCTGCCCTTGTCCTGGGATTCCTCACCTGGGTCATTAGCCATGTCAGGTTGGGGTAGCCAGAGTCACCTGCAAATGTCGAGGGACAACTGTTAGACACACACTAACTCTTAGGCAAATCCCCAGACCCAGACACCTAGTCACACTGTATTGGGTCCATGTCCTCACCTAATAGCCACACACGGTGCCTCTGGAGTTGCCCCATCACAAAAGGGATGCTGCTATTCTGCAGAATGTAAGCGTCATGCACTGAGCCAGGAAACCTGGCGTTCACATGGGAGATGTACTGGTCGGCCAAACACACCATCTGCACATTCATAGAATGGTAACTCTTCTGGTTTCTGTACACCTGTTCACTCCTGCGGGGGGGGGACCAATGCCAAATGTGTCCCATCAATAGCACCTATGATGTTGGGGATATGTCCCAGGGCATAGAAGTCCCCTTTCACTGTAGGCAAATCCTCCACCTGAGGGAACACGATGTAGCTGCGCATGTGTTTCAGCAGGGCAGGCAACACTCTGGACAACACGTTTGAGAACATAGGCTGGGACATCCCTGATGCTATAGCCACTGTTATTTGAAAAGACCCACTTGCCAGGAAATGAAGTACTGACAGGACCTGCAGTAGAGGGGGGATTCATGTCGCTCCTCCATTGTCAACAGGTCCACCAGCGGTCTGTACACCGGAGGATGCCGCCATCTCCTCACCTGCCCCAGCGGACGTGCTGTATGGAGGAGAACAGCGAGCAGAGAGTCAACCAACACTGAGGTAAGTAAACACAACACTGACCTGTAAGGTGGGACAAGGGGATATGATGTAACTGCGCTGGCATTGTACACCGTCGCGGTAGGCGGTCGAAGACCGCAGTGCAATCCTGCATTTGTTACCATTGGACCCTATGGGTTCCAGGAGCCAATGACGATGTACGCTGGCGGATGTGACCACCATTTTCTGTCTGTTCACTCACTTGATACCTGATCTTCGACAGGAGAGGACCTACACTGCAACTGCTGCTGTGACCTCAGTGTGGAAGAGACAATGGCTCATGTGTCTGGGGAAAGGGCCCTGGCTTCAGCATGGAGGAGTTGGAGAAACTCGTGGATGGGGTCCTCCCCCAGTACATGCTACTCTACGGTCCTCTAGACAAACAGGTAAGTGCACAGTGAGCATGCCGAATGGGCAATGCCTGTGTGGAGTGGTGTGGATGAAAGATAGGGGGGCAATGAGGCGTGCATGAAACGACAGTGAGTACATGTGCGTCATGGCAAGGGTAGGGATGCTGGCCAATGACTGTGACGGTGCAGACAGTTTTATCTTCTCCTTTTCCCCATGTACTATTCCTTTAGGTCAGCGCCCAGCAGAAGAAGTATATTTGGCGTGCCATCGCCAAGGAAGTCCAAACCCTGGGAGTCCACCACAGACAGAGCACCCACTGCCGGAAAAGATGGGAGGAGATTTGCCGCTGGAGCAAGAAGACGGCGGAGGCCCAGCTGGGGATGGCCTCCCAACGTGGGAGGGGTGCCCGTCGCACCATGACCCCTCTGATGTTCTGGATCCTGGCGGTGGTGTATCCGGAGTTGGATGGGTGCTTGAGGGCATCACACCAGCCCCACAAGAGGGTGAGTACACTCTCATTCTGCTGATTTGATTCAGCGCGCAGTGGAGGTGTCTGGGTGGGGGAGGTGGGCTGTGGGTTCCTCTAGGTCAGGGCGAGTTTAGCAGGCAAGGTCCCTTCTTAAGGCAGGCTATGTGGCACCCCACCCCACCTGTATTCAGAGCCAACTACACCTAGTCAGGCTCCTGTGACTTCCATGTCAGCAGCAATCGGGCATAGGCCTTGTACCCCATGTCCCTGTGATTAATGAGGGAACTCAAAGTGCATGGCGTAGTGAAGAAGGCTTCTGTGTCTGTAGTGTCCGCCAACGGTAGTGGTATTGCATGCACTGAACATGTCTTTCTTCTGGCTTCCCCCCCTTTTTGTGGTCTCCCTGTTCTTGTGTGCATTAGCATCATCAGGCGGAAGAGCAGTGCCACTGGAGCAGGAGGGAGCTGCATCCCACATGGCCCTGGAGGGCGACACAACGGAGTCAGAAGCCACCAGTGGGATGGAGGGAGTTCCATGGCGGGGACAGGAGCTGAAACCAGCGACACAGACTCCTCCTCTGATGGGAGCTCCCTTGTGGTGGCGGGCACCTCTGTGCCCCCCGCATCTACAGGTACAGCCACCACCACCCCTACCAGCTCTGCCCTCCCAGCAGCCCCTCAGCGTGTGCCCCGTGGCCACTCACCCAGGAGGGTGGGCATCTCCTTCGCCCCAGGCACCTCAGCTCCTGCCCCTGTCAGCCATGCTGCCCTCAGTGAGGAGGCCATTGACCTACTCAGCTCCCTCCCTGTTGGCCAGTCTACCATTTTGAACGCCATCCAGGGAGTAGAGAGGCAGTTGCAACAGACCAATGCATACCTGGAGGGCATTCATTCTGGTCAGGCAGCCCAACAGCAAGCTTTTCAGTTTCTGGCCTTAGCACTGATGGCAGCCATTGTCCCTGTGTCCAGCCTCCCCCCTCCAACTTCCTCCACCCAGACCGAACCCCCTGTACCTCAGCCTATCCCAAGCACACCATCAGAACAGCATGCACACACCTCAACACACAAGGGAAGCTCAGGCAAACATAATCACCACACATCCCACAGGCACTCACGCAAGCATCATACACATGCAGACATAGCAACATCCACAGCCTCCCCTGTGTCCCCCACCTCCTCGTCTCCCTCCTTCCTCCCAGTCTCGTCTCCACTCACACCTGCATGCACTACATCTTCATCCACTACGTCCATCACCAGCACACCGACCACCACACCCCGCTCACTTGCACTCACCACCCCCACTACCATTCACACATCCCCTGTGTCCTCTCCCAGTGTGTCTGTGAGCCCACCTCCCAAGGTACACAAACGCAGCCACAAACCCACCCAACAGCCATCCACCTTACGACAGCCTCCAGCCCATGCACCTTCATCCAAAGTCAGCAAACGTACACCTCCTACAACCACTACCTCTTCATCCACTCCCAAACCCCCTCCATCTACCTGTCCCAGTGTGTCCCAAAAACTTTTCCTGTCCAACCTTGACCTCTTCCCCTCACCTCCCCCACCCCTTCAGTCCCCTAGGACCTGTCTTTCCAGGTCCCAACCCAGCACCTCAGTCACAACACCTGCGGGAACAGTGGGGCCAGTAGTAACCGGCTTCTGGAGTGTGCCAGGCAGCAGGGCAGCCAGTGTGCCAAGGAGCCAGACCACGGACAGTCCCCCACCTCAAAAGCACAAAAAGTTGGCCAGTGCCCGGTGGGAGAGAGGCAAAACATCTACCACCCAAGTCTCTCTCAGGAGTACAGTTGGGAGTGGGAAGACAGCTGCACCACCATCTAAGGTGGGGAAGGGGCACAGAAAAACAGGCAAGTCGCCAAAAACCTGCACGGCGGACAAGACCGCCACCAGCACCGCTGAAGAGGACACCGCCACCACCAGCATCGCTGCCAAGGACACTGCTGCCACCAGCACCGCTGGCAAGGACACCGCCACCACCAGCATCGCTGCCGAGGACACCGCCACCACCAGCACCGCTGCCAAGGACACCGCCGCCACCAGCACCCCTGAACAGGACACCGCCGCCACCAGCACTGCTGAACAGGACACCACTGCCGCCACCAGCACTGCTTCCCAGGATACCGCTGCCACCAGCACCGCTTCCCAGGACACCGCTGCCACCAGCACCACTGCCAAGGACACCGCCGCCACCAGCACCGCTGCCAAGGACACCGCTGCCACAAGCACCGCTGAACAGGACACCGCCGCCACCAGCACCGCTGCCGAACACCGCTGCCACCAGCAGCGCTGAACAGGACACCACCGCCACAAGCACCACGGAACAGGACACCGCCGCCACAAGCACCGCAGGCCAATGAGTGCCAAAAGCTCCGACGCCACTGAGGCCACCACAAGCAGGATGAAGCACTCTGGGCACAAAGCCCCCTCCAGAACCAGTGGAGAATCACATCCACTACCTCAGTCCTTGGCAGGATGAAGCACTCTGGGCACTAAGCCTCCTCCAGAACCAGTGGAGTATCACATCCACTACCTAAGTCCTTGGCAGGATGAAGCACTCTGGGCACAAAGCCCCCTCCAGAACCAGTGGAGAAAGGCATCCACTTGTGAGACTGTGGCTTTGCACTCCCCAGGATAAAGCAGTGGGCAAACCACCCACTGTAAAGACTTGTGAGACTGTGGCTTTGCACTCCCCAGGATGCTGCAGTGGGCAAACCACCCACTGTAAAGACTTGTGAGACAGTGGCTTTGCACTCCCCAGGATGCAGCAGTGGGCAAACCACCCACTGTAAAGACTTGTGAGACTGTGGCTTTGCACTCCCCAGGATGCAGCAGTGGGCAAACCACCCACTTGAGAGACTTATGAGACTGTAGCTTTGCACTCCCCAGGATGCTGCAGTGGGCAAACCACCCACTGTAAAGACTTGTGAGACTGTGACTTTGCACTCCCCAGGATGCAGCAGTGGGCAAACCACCCACTGTAAAGACTTGTGAGACTGTGGCTTTGCACTCCCCAGGATGCTGAAGTGGGCAAACCACCCACTGTAAAGACTTGTGAGACTGTGGCTTTGCACTCCCCAGGATGCAGCAGTGGGCAAACCACCCACTGTAAAGACTTGTGAGACTGTGGCTTTGCACTCCCCAGGATGCAGCAGTGGGCAAACCACCCACTTGAGAGACTTGTGAGACTGTGGCTTTGCACTCCCCAGGATGCAGCAGTGGGCAAACCACCCACTGTAAAGACTTATGAGACTGTGGCTTTGCACTCCCCAGGATGCAGCAGTGGGCAAACCACCCACTGTAAAGACTTGTGAGACTGTGGCTTTGCACTCCCCAGGATGCAGCAGTGGGCAAACCACCCACTTGAGAGACTTGGGAGACTGTGGCTTTGCACTCCCCAGGATGCAGCAGTGGGCAAACCACCCACTGCAAAGACTTGTGAGACTGTGGCTTTGCACTCCCCAGGATACATCAATGGGCATGGAGCCCCCTCATGGATCTGGCGTTGTGCACTCATCCGGCTGAGCTGCCCCCCTTCCCTTCACCCTGAGGTGCCTGTTGTATTTCTATCTGATACCCCTGTAGTGTTCTCTCTGTTTTGATCGGGTATTGAGTGTGGGCCTCGCCCACGCATTTTGGGCCCAGTGGTCCACGGACTTTAATGGTGGAATACCTTGGACTTGTATTCTCGGTGTATATTTTTGTTTATAGTGTAAAGATATACATACATATTTTTGATAACTGTATTTTAATATATTACAAATGTTCAACTCATTTCCTTTTGTCCTTGCATTCTTTCAGGGGGGTTTGGGGGTTGTAAATGTAATGTATCAACATGTACTTGTGTGTGTGTTGTAGTGGGTGAGGGTGGGAGTGTTGCGTGTGTGTGTCACTCTTTTTTCCCTCCCCTGTGTCGTAGGTGCAGTACTGACCGTGGTCTTAGCCGCCGTCCTTGATGTTCCTGGTAGAGGAGCAGGAAGACAAAGGCAGGGAGTGTCTGGAGCCCCGGTTCCATGGCGTCCTGGTTCCTTGTGGGGTGTGTAGAGGTGAGCATTTTCCCTTCCAAGTCCTGTTTCCGCCGTGTTTTTGTTCGCGGTGAATCCGCCCCGGAAAAGGTGGCAGATTGGACTGTTATAATACAGTGGGCGGAACCTTGTCTTCCGCCTGTCTGTTGGCGGTGACCGCCGTGGTGTTTGTTTCTACCGCCGCGGTGGTCGGAGTGTTAATGTGGCTGTCTATGTTGGCGGTTTCCGCCACAGTCGTAATTCAATTTTTTCTACCGCCAGCCTGTTGGCGGTTTTACCGCCAGGGTTGTAATGACCACCTTTGTTTGCTTTAAAAAGACTTAAGACACCTTGGCCCTCATTACAACCCTGGCTGTCGGTGATAAAGTGGCGGTAACACCACCAACAGGCCGGCGGTAAAAGAAAATGGAATCATGACCACCACAGAAACCGCCAACACAGACAGCCACTTTAACACACCGACCGCCACTGCGGTAGCAACAAACACCGCAGCGGTAACCACCAACTGCCAGGTAGAAGACCATGTACCACCCACTGCATTACAACAAGGCTATCCGCCACCTTCTCTGGGGTGGTACCAATGCCATCAAAAGCACTGCGGAAACAGTACTCTGAAGGGAAACAACTAACCTCTCGACACTCAATGAAGAACCACAACGCCATAGAGCCCGAGCTGCACTTTTTTTTTTCAAATGCTGGTGTACCTTCTCATACCCCAGGAACACAAACGCTGGCAAACAGGACAACGGTCAGTACTGCACCTAGCACACAAGGGAGGGGGCAGGAAAAAGAGAGTGACACACACATGTAACACGCAACACGCAACACTCCCACCCCAACACCATACACACAAGCAGATGCAACAACATTACATATACACCCCGTAACCCTCAGGAATAACGCAAGGACAAAAGGAATGGAATAAAATGAGTGTAATAGTACAATTTTAGATATATACATCCTTAAACAATGAACAGTATGTGCAATATATACAATATATATAAAAGGAGGAACAATGCACACTCCAAAATGTCCGTGGCCCAGGGGGCCATAACACAGAGGCCAAGACCACACTTGACTCCTGCCTCAATACGGAGAGAACACTGCAGGGGCATCAGTTCGAAAAAACACAGGCACCTCATGGGGATGGGGAATGGGGGGCACCTCAGTCAGAAGATGGTACAATGCCACTGGCCTGGAGGGGGCTCCATGCCCACTGCTTGGTCCTGGGGAGTGCAAAGCCACAGTCTCTCTAGTGGGTGATTTGCCCACTGCTTGGTCCTCGGGAGTGCAAAGCCTCAGTCTCTCTAGTGGGTTGTTTGCCCACTGCTTGGTCCTGGGGAGTGCAAAGCCACCGTGTCTCTAGTAGGTGGTTTGCCCACTGCTTGGTCCTGGAGAGTAAAAAGCCATAGTATCTCTAGTGGATGGCTTCTCCACTGGTTCTGGAGTGGGCTTTGTGCCCTGTGTGCTTCATCCTGCCAAGGAGGGGGTGAGTGGATGCCTTCTTCAACTGGTTCTGGTGGGGGCCTTGTGGCCATTGTGCTTCATCCTGCCAAGGAGGAGGTGAGGGGATGCCTTCTTCCACTGTTTCGGGCAGGGGCCTTGTGCCCAGAGTGCTTCATCCTGCCAAGGAGGGGGTGAGTGGATGCCTTCTTCCACTGGTTCTGGAGGGGGCTGTGAGTCCATTGTGCTTCATCCTTGATGGGGCAAGGTCACAGTCTCTCACCTGGGTGTCACACCGACAGGTGTTGCAGGGGCCAGGATGCACTGCAGCCCATGTAGTCACTACTACACACTGCTCGCCGGTGGTGATGGCTACTCAGTGGATGTCAGTTGCGCTGCAGGTGGTGGTGCTGTCAGTGGTGGTGGTAGCCTCCAGGCCTTCACCTGCAGCCTCGGATGGCTGCCCACTGGGGCTGCTGCTGCTGGCAGTGGTGCTGCTTGGAGCAGGGCAGGTGGCGGTTCTGGCTGCAGTGCAGCTGGGGGTGCTGGCCGCGGTAGTGGTACCCTCCAGGCCTTCACCTGCAGCCCCAGATGGCTGCCCACTGGAGCTGCTGCTGCTGGCAGTGGTGCTGCTTGCAGCGGGGCAGGTGGCGGTGCTGGCCGCGGTGCAGGTGGCGGTGCTGGGCGCGGTGGTGGTAGCCTCCAGGCCTTCACCTGCAGCCTCAGACGGCTGCCCACTGGGGCTGTTGCTGCTGGCAGTGGTGCCGCTTGCGGCGGGGCAGGTGGCAGTGCTGGCTGTGGTGCAGTTGGCAGTGCTGGCCGCAGTGGTGGAAGCCTCCAGGCCTTCACCTGCAGCCTCGGACAGCTGAAGTGCCATGGCTGGTGTAGTGTGCCCCTTCCTGCCCTTGGCAGATGGTGGTGCCTCCTTGCTTCAGCCAGCTGGTGTCTTTTTCTTGCCCTTGCTGGCTGGTCTTGCCTCCTCCCCCTTGCTGGCTGGTGGTGTCTCTTTCCCCTTGCTGGCTGGAGGTGCCTCCTTCCCCTCGCTTGCTGGTGTCCCCTTCTTGCCCTTGCTAGGTGGCGGACCCTTCTTGGCCTTGGCAGGTGGGGATGGCACACTGGCTGGGCGAATGGGTGCCTCCTTGGAGCCTCTCACACCTGCAGTTGCTGCAGAAACCACAGTGGCCATGGGCTGGGTGGCTGAGGTGCTGGGCTGGGTTCTGGCACCCTGTCCCGAGGTGAAGGACGGGGGGAGGGGTAGGGAATAGGTCAATGTTGGCGAGGAAAAGCTTCTTAGGGACACTGGGGCGGAAGAGGTTGAAGGTTTGGGTGTGGAGGAAGAGGGAGTGGTTGTAGGAGGTGTCAGTCTGCTGTGTTTGGGTGCAGGTGCATGGGCTGGATGATGTTGTGTGTCTGAGTATTTACGTTTATGTACTTTGGGAGGAGGGGGTCACAGACACAGTGGGTGAGGACACAGGGGATGTGTGCATGAATGTGGGTGTGGTGAATGCCAGTGAGGGGTGTGTAGTGATAGGCTTGCTGGTGATGGAGGTAGTGGATGAGGATGTAGTGCATGCAGGTGTGAGTGGAGACGCAACTGGGAGGAAGGTGGATGACACCGAGGAGGGGGACACAGTGGAGGCAGTGGATGTTGGTGTGTCTGCATGTGGATGGTGCTTGTGTGAGTGCCTGTGAGATGAAGTGTGGTTCTTGTGCCACTTCTGTGTGTTGATTTGGATAATTGCTGGTCTGAAGGTGTGCTTGGGATAGGCTGGGGTTGAGGGGATTGGGACTGGGTAGAGGAAGTTGGAGGGAGGAGGCTGGAGACAGGGACAATGGCTGCCATCAGTGAGTTGGCCAGAGCCTGGAATGCTCTCTGTTGGGCCACCGCGCCAGAGTGAATGCCCTCCAGGTATGCATTGTTTTTTTGCAAATGCCTTGCTACATCCTGGATGGCATTCAGTAATGCCGTCGCCGGTGGCTCTGCTCGTTTGCCAGACGATGCTAGTGCACACAAGGACACAGTGACAAAACAAAAAGGGAGAGAGAGACAGAGGATACACTTGGTCAATGCCAGCAACAACACTACCGTTGGCATACACAACTCACAGGGAACAGCCCTATGCACTGGGCCATGCACTACCAGTTACAATGCTAGTCACCAGGCTATGGGGTACCATGCCTAATGCCATTAGCTGCACACCTGAAACCCACAGGACTCTGCCCAGTAGTAGATGCCCACTAATATTATTGGGTTTGGAGTGCATCTGAGCTTGCCCATCATTGAACCTACCCTGCCATGTTCGCCCTGGCCTAGGTGCTCCCAGAGCCCACATCCCCCACCCAGGGAACACCTTAACTCGCGCAAAGTCATGATTCAGAATCTGTACTCAACCCCTTATGGCTGCTGTGATGCCTTCAAGTGCCCATCCAACTCCGAATAGGCCACTGCCAGGATGAGGAACATCAGGGGGTTCAGGGTACGACAGGCACCCCTTCCTCGTTGGGAGGCCAGCCCCAGCTGCGCCTCCTCCGTCTTCTTTGCCCAGCGGTGCAGGTCTTCCCACCGTTTGTGGAAGTGGGTGCTCCGCCTGTCAAAGACCCCCAGGGTCCGCACCTCCTTGGCAATGGCACGGCAAATACCTTTTTTCTGATGGGCACTGACCTGAAAAAGAAATACAGCAGAAAAGGCATTAGTCATACCGTCCTGAGTGTTATACTCATGGCCCACCATATCTCCCACCCCTTTACGCACATACATTGACCACCATACATGCAGCACTCTGCCTAGGACCCATCAGACCCCTCCTACATGAGGCTTACACACACAGCAATCCATACATTCATGCCCCACGCATCATGCTCACAATGTACTCACCTGTTTGTCTGGAGGACCATAGAGTAAAGGGTACTGGGGTAGGACCCCATTGACCAGTCTCTCCAACTCCTCCGAAGTGAAGGCAGGGGCCCTTTCCCCAGACACTTGAGCCATTGTCGCTTCCAGACACAGGTCACAGCAGCACTTGCAGTGTAGGTCCTCTCCTGTTGAAGGTCAGGTAGAAAGTGAGTGAACAGATAGAAAATGACGTTCACATCCATGGCTGTGCATACCATCACCGCCAGCGTACATCGCCATTGGCTCCTGGGACCCATAGGTCCCAATGATAACCAATACGTTGTTGCGCGGTGGTCATCAAGCACCGACCGCAACGGCGCACCATGCCAGCGGAATTACCTAATTTCCACTCGTCCCTCCTCACAGGTCAGGCAGCCACCATTTCAGGGGGGCACAGTCCATAGAAACTAACTGTGTCACAGCAGTCTTTGGCACATCAACTGACTTACGAGTTCACATACTGTTTCTGTAGAGCAGAAATTGCAAATTAATCTGAGAAAATGTTTGAACATGACCTTCTGCTCACCGTTGTTCACCCTAGAGTTCAACCACTGAGGATGAATAGGAGATGGAGACATCCCCCCATGTACAGACCCCTGGTGGGCCTGGGGACAATGGGGGACAGACACATTATCCTAACCTACAGACTTGATAGGGCCACAATCCAAGAACTGTGTGCCCAATTGGAGCCAGACCTGATTTCAGCTATCCGCCACCCCACAGGTATCCCCCCTCTAGTGCAGGTCCTGTCAGTGTTCTATTTCCTGGCAAGTGGTTCCTTCCAAGTGACAGTGGCCATGGCATCAGGGATGTCACAGCCTATGTTCTCAAACGTGCTGACCAGAGTGATGTCTACCCTGATGAAACACATGCACAGCTACATCGTTTTCCGCCAGGTGGAGGATTTGGCCACAATGAAGTCTGACTTCTAAGCACTGGGACATATCCCCAACATCATTGGTGCCATTGATGGTACACATATTGCATTTGCCCCCCCCCCCATAAGAAATGAACAGGTTTTCAGAAATCGAAAAAGCTTTAACTCTCTGAATGTGCAGATGGTGTGTTTGGCGGACCAGTACATCTCCCATGTCAATGCTAAGTATCCTGGATCTGTGCATGATGTCTGTATCCTGAGGAATAGCAGCATCTCATATGTGATGGCTCAACTCCAGAGGCACAGGGTGTGGCTAATTGGTGGGCCAAGGTCCCCAACCAGTGTATGTTGGTATATGGGTATGGGGTTGGCCCTAAGGGTGAATGTGTGGCTAACAGGTATCCCTCGATACTTGCAGGTGACTCTGGTTAACCCAACCTCTCATGGCTACTGACCCCAGAGAGGAATGCCAAGACAAGGGTAGAGGAACGTTACAATGAGGCACATGGGCGAACAAGGAGGATCATTGAGCGAACCTTTGGCCTCCTGAAGGCCAGATTCCGGTGCCTCCATCTGTACTACTCACCCAAGAAGGCGTGCGAGATCATCGTTGTTGCACAACCTGGCCTTGAGACGCCAGGTGCCTTTTCTGCAGGAGGGTGAGCCTGGGGATTGTCATGTGGCAGTGGTAGAGCCTGTGGACAGTGACAAAGAGGAGGCAGAGGAAGAGGATGTAGACAACAGACCTACACTAATTCAACAGTAGTTCCAGTGACACACAGGTAAGACACTGTAACTTTACCTTTCATTGCAGTTTTGTGTTGGACATTGAACATGGCAGCCTGATTTTCCTATTTCTATGGCCACTTACTGTACCCTTTGGCATCTCTATTTTCAGATTCTGTGCCCCACTCTGGCTCCTGGTGTGTTTACTGATGCCCACTACAGGTCATACCTATGTACATATTATGGTACATTTGAATTGCACTGTTAACAGTTTGTTGAAATAATACATATTTCAAATAATTGACAGACTCCATACTTGTAATAGTTCCAAGGGTGTTTATTTCAGTGCTGAAAAGTAAATGGGAATGTGCAATGGGCTGGGTTGATGATGGAGGAAAGTCCAGGATAGAGTCCAGTCTATTTGTATCACAGGCGCATTGTCCAAGGGGCCATAGGAAGTGGAGTAATTCAGTTCAAGGTGGGCAGGGTAACTGAGTGGGACACAAGGGTGACAATCAGGAGAGTCTTATTTCCTGGTGGGGGTCTTGGCAATGTTCTCTGGCTTCTATCTGATCGCAGGGACAGTTTGCGGGGTGGTTCTCCATCTGCAGGGGATGGGGTGCTGGTAGCCTGTTTTTCCTGTGACGGGACCTCCTGTCCACTAGCATCAGCGGAGGTGGAGGGCTGTTCTTCGGTGTGGCTAGTGTCAGGGGCCTGTTGGTGTGCCAGGATGCATGATTGCCAAGACTTGCTCCACCCAAGTTGTCAGTTGTGGGGGAGGAGGTGGGGGTTCACTGCCAATCCTCTGTATAGCTATCTGGTATCTTGCAACCATGGAACGCACTTTCCCACGTAGGTCGTTCGACCTCTTCCTGATGTCATCCCTTGTTCTGGGGTGCTGTCCCACTGCGTTGACCCTGTCCATGACTCTCCGCCATAGCTCCATCTTCCTTGTAATGGACGACTGCTGCACCTGTGATCCAAATAGCTGTGGCTCTACCCAGATGATTTCTTCCACCATGACCCTTAGCTCCTCCTCAGAGAACCTGGGCAGTATTTGTGGTGCCATAGGTATGTGTTGTGGTGTGTGCTGTGAGGTACGTGGATGGTGTGTAGGTGATGGTGTTTTGTGACTCAGATTCAGTGGGTGCTCCTGGCTTGTCTCTCTTTCACTTGCCAAAATCTTTGGGTTGTAAAGGGTTGTTTGTAGTGTGTTTGTGTGTTTTATAGTGGTGTGGGTGTGGTGTGTGTATGTGTGTCAGGTGTGTGTATTTTGAATTGTCCAATGTGGTGTTGTTTTGTATGTGTGTGTGTATTTTGAGCGCAGTGGTATGTACCGCCAATGGTTTACCACGTTTGAATGACCGCTGCAGTGATTCGTGGGGCATGATGCTGTGGGCGTATTTTTGTTGGCGTAACGGTGTGGGTTTTGGTACCGCCATTTTCTCACTGACCTTTGGGCTGGCGGACTTCTGTGGGTGTCTGTATAGTGGCGGATTTCTATGTGTGGGTCATAATACCCGTAGCAGCAGTTACCGCCAATGTTGTAATGAGGGCTTTTATATCACTTTTCAGTGATATCTCTACATTTACTTATTGCATCTTTGATCATTTCGACCTGCATTTAACCAGATAAATATTATATATTTTTCTAAACACTGTGTGGTGTATTTTTGTGGTGCTATATTGTGTTATTGTATGAGTTATTGCACAAATACTTTACACATTGCCTTCTAAATGAAGCCTGAATGCTCAATGCCAAGCTACCAGAGGGTGGGCACAGGATAATTTGGATTGTGTGTGACTTACCCTTACTAGAGTGAAGGTCCTTGCTTGGACAGGGGGTAACCTGACTGCCAACCAAAGACCCCATTTCTAACAATGTCTATACAGGAGTTCAAATGGGTTAAACTTAACTCCCTTCTGGGGCACCCTCTGTAGGCAAAAAGCAGGAATGGCAAGAAGGCATCCCGCTTCCTCCTCATGGACTCAGGCATTACCATCACCATGCCTTTTATGGTCTTGTTATATCTTTCACATTCCCATTGGCTTGGGGGTGATGGGGTGAAAGCTTGAAGGTTACTTCACTCTCCTTCTACATTGACTTCATGTAGTCAGACATGAAATTGGTACCACTGTCAGACAGCACTTCTTTGGGGACCCCTACCTGAGTGAAAATCCCCATCAGGGTTCTAGGCCACTGCAGATGCTGTCCCAGACCTCAGAGTGATTGCCTCTGGGTATCAAGTAGCATGGTCCACCAAGACCAGAAAAAACCTTTTGCCTAAGCCAGTCTTGGGGTCCAAGAGGTCAACAATGTTAATAATTACCCTTTATGAGGGGATTCCAACAACAGTTAATAGATTCAGGGAAGCCTTCATCAGGTCCTGCAGAAAGTAACTGAGGCTATCCTCACCCAGGCCAATAAAAGTGGGAGACAAGATTGGCAAATGTCTCATTTTGCCCCAGATGTCCTGCCAGGG
Organism: Pleurodeles waltl; assembly: GCF_031143425.1. Lineage (NCBI taxonomy): Eukaryota > Metazoa > Chordata > Amphibia > Caudata > Salamandridae > Pleurodeles > Pleurodeles waltl. Next base: position 14,145,674 of record NC_090446.1, read on the forward strand.
GAATTTCATTAACCACACCCAGTAGGAAGGCACTCTAGTTTTGGGGACTACCATCATCGGTACTCACCCATGCCCAGGAGCCTTAGGCTTACTATATAGGATGGAATTGGGCCTTACGGAACCCCTCCTTGGTGCCCCCTATCTCTGCTAGCTATCCAGCAATTTGAAGCAGGTCTCCAAAGGAGGCAATATCCTCACCAGTTGGCTCTGGGGCAGCCTCCTCTGTCATTCCATCCTCCTGTACTAGGAGAGTTTCAGGGGTTGGTTAGCCATACCCCTGCCCTTCCGTTTCTTGGCAGCTGCCTGAGCCATTCTTCCAGGTTCCAGGCTTTCTTGACTTCCCCTCCTGGGCAGCCATAGTCCTTTTGGTCACACAGGCCCACTCAGCTAACTCCAACATTCCCAAGTGTATGCTCTTTCCCTAGCAACAATCCACAGTCATGGCTGGGCTCAAGCTACCCCTAACAGAACCTGAGACCACACATTCAAAGGAAGCTAGAGTCACTGGGGAATGGCTCTCATGGTTGTATGTTATCACAACCTGGTGAAATGTAGTAGGGATCTCCTGCTCTGAGGACACCAGATGACACCTGACAGTAGTCACACTGGCTCCTACGTCACTCAGAGCTTGCACCCTCTTTCCATTGAAGGTGACCCACTGGCTGTACTTGGAAGTATTTGAGGTTATGTGGGTTTTGTGCACCATTCCCCATCACCCAAGGACACCAGGGTAACTTCAACTGTCTCCCACACACTAACTGGGGCCATCTTCTCCCCAAGTGTTACACTAGCCAACCCTGGGGTATGCCCACCACTGAGGGACTGTACCCTCTTGGGACACTAGGGATCACGCTAGGTGTGCCCAAACTGGAAAAACTTATAACACTTGGGGGCAAACTTACCAGTGTTCTTGTCAGCAGTTTCCTTTTTCTGGTCAGACGGGGGCAGGGACTCTTTCCCCGGAAAACCTTTTTGGGGGCCTTGAGAGAACTCCGTCTAATTTTAAATCCCCCCTCCTTCTTGTAGGAACCCTGACCAACCCTTTGGGAGTCCCCACCTGGTACCTTTTTGTGGAACCTGGTGCTGATCCAGCAGCCCATCTTCTGAGCAAGCTTCCTGGGGTCAAAGAGCCTACTGTCCACAAGGTGTTGGCGCATCTCTGTTAATCAAAGACTGAACATGTGCTCTTTAGCAATCAATAGTACATCCCCTGGTAATCACACACTTCACTGCCCTTGACCCAACCATCCAGTGACTTGCAAAAATGATCCACACAATCCAACCAGGTCTGCTGGGGAAGCTTCTGACTCTGCCTAAACATCTGCCTCTATCTCTCTGGTGTGAACTCATATTTCCTGGTTGGGCCACCCTCATGATAGGATACTTCATATTGTCCCTTTCCCTAGGGGGCATCCCTCCCTTCAATGAGAATTTGCCTCCTGAGGCCCTCCCAATTTTCTTCAGGGACCCTATACATCTCTAAGGCAACATCATAGGCCTCAAACCAGTCATCTGTGTCATCTCCCACACCAAAAGTCGGCACCAGATCTTTTGGGATGTGGACTTTCTTTTCTCCAGTGGACACTGGGGTAATGCTACAAGCATTGCTGCTGGATTCTGGGATCTGCCTGGTTTTGAACTCCAGCTCCGTCAGACTCATCTTGTGTCAGCAAATGTTTCTTCTCAGCCAAGGTGCTTTCTGCCTCAGCCCTTTTCTTCTCTGCAACAGCTCTTACTCTGGCTAAAGTTCCATCTGCCTCAGCCTTCCTCTCCTCTCTCTGCCTCAGCCTTCCTCCTCTCTGCTTCCAGCTTCCTCTAGACCAGCTGCAGCCTGAGCACACTCTAAGCCTTCTTGTCCTACAGCTTCTCTGGGGACAGGCTCTAGGCAAACACACTCCTTCCTTCCCCATCCTGGCTATCCTCTAAGAGTAACTCATGCTCACCCTGCAGCCCAGCATTCTAGTTTGGATCCTTCTCCTTGTCATCAACAAAGTTTGCTCCCTTCTCCACGTGGTCACTCACTACGGTGGTGTGCAAATTCTGTACTTCCTCATAGGCTATGATAGCAGCTGGAGGTCCAACTTGGTGAGCTTCTTGCTTTTCTTCAGCCCCTGTATTTGCAGAGCCTCTGCATCTCAGCCGAGGTGACAGTGTCAAAGTTGATCTGTTCAATCTTCATGGTACAAAAGAGGAAGGTAAGGCACTGAAAGTTAGAAAAAGGAGACAATAGCCAATGGAAAACTTAGATTTAAAAGAGTTCAACTCTGGTGTCAAATTATGTATATGATTTTTTTTTGTTATACAAATCACTATATGGCACTACACCAACGCACGCATTGGACCCCACCACTGATCACCAATGGGAGAACCTGGGTTGTTGGTTGATTAGGGTGTTAACCCTGCTCAAGCAACAGCCACAATCCCTGTCAGGGTGAACCACAAAAGTCACTAAATTAACTTGTACTTCACCCTTTGGTAGCTGCTAGCTTGGCACAAAATCAATCAGGCTACACTTAGAGATAATGTGTAAAGTATTTATGCAATGCGCAAACATTAATAAAGTGAAAACACAGGATAAGAGAAATCCCACATCAGATTAGAAACAAAGAGTTCATTTTATCAAATTATTTGACACCCAAACTACAAAATTCTAATTAGTAGAACAGAGTAATGAATTTTTTAATTTTAAGGGAAAAACTAACCCCTAAAAGATTAATTCAGCAACTCTAGGCATTTAGTCGCGCAAGACTGGGTCAAAGTTGAAAAATATGGCTGACCGCAAAGGAGCACAAGTCAGGTACAAAATGTGATTTGGGACTGGTCGGCGCTTACCTTCGGACTCAGAAGAAATTTTGAATAAAGAGTTCTGAGAAAGGAAAAGTTGAGTGGTGCAAGGCTGCAGGCAGTGATAGAGCACGAGGTGTTGTCATCAGGGAGCCAATGGACAAAGTCACAGTGAAGATCTTCATTTGGACAGAGGACCTGATTTAGAGGTTGGCAGAGGGGTTACTCCATCGTGCCGCAGCCGCACAGAATATACCAATAGTCATAGAAATGTAAAGTTACACTGCCTCACCTGTGTGTCATGGGAAGTACTGATGTTCTGTTGTCCGCATCCTCATCCTCTGCCTCCTCATCCACACTGTCCTCAGGGTCCACCGCTGCCACAGGGGCATCTCCAGTCTCCTCCTGCAGAAAAGGTACATGGCGTCTGAGGGCCAGGTTGTGCAATATGCAGCATGCCACAACTATCTGGCAGACCTTCTTGGATGAGTAGCATAGGGATCCACCTGTTAGATGGAGGCACCGGAACCTGGCCTTCAGGAGGCCAAATGTCCTTTTAATGATCCTTCTGGTTCACCCATGTGCCTCATTATAACATTCTTCCACCCTTGTCCTGGCATTCTTCACAGGGGTCAGCAGCCATGACAGGTTTGGGCAACCAGAGTCACCTGCAAATATTGAGGGACAACATTAAACCACACACTATCCTACATGGCCAACATCATAGGCATACTCCAACATACACTGGGTGAGAACTAGAGCTCACCTATTAGCCACACCCTGTGCCTCTGTAGTTTGGCCATCACATTTGGGATGCTGCTATTCCTTAGGACAAAGGCATCACGCACCCACCCAGGATACTTAGCATTGACATGGGAGATGTTCTGGTCTGCCAAGCACACCATCTGCACATTCATGGAGTGTACACTCTTACGATTCCTGAACACCTGTTCATGCTAGCGGGGGGGTGCACGAATGCACCTATTAAATTGGGGATATGTCCCATTGCATAGAATCCGGCCTTCACAGTGGCCAAATCCTCAACCTGGGGGAAAGCAATGTAGCTGCACATCTGTTTTATCAGGGCAGACAACAGACAACACTATTGTTAGCACGTTTGAGAACATTGGCTATGACATTCTTGCTGCCAAGCCCACTGTCATTTGGAAAGAATCATTTGCCAGGAAATGGAGCGCTGATAGCACTCGCACAAGAGGGGGGATCCCAGTGGGGTGATGGATAGCAGATGTCAGGTCAGGCTCCAATTGGGCACACAGCACTGTGATTGTGACCCTGTCCAGTCTATAGGTGAGTATTATGTTCCTTTCCTCAGTGTAGCCAAGTCCACCAGAGGTCTGTACACTGGGGTATGTCTCCATCTCCTATTCATCCGCAGCGGTAGATATCTGAGGGACACAAGAGTGAGTAGGCTGTCACAAACAGAACAATGGAGAAACAACAGCAGTCTGCAATGTGCAAACATGTGATGGGACAGTGTAGTTAGTGATGTATGTGCCTATTTATTCTGTGACACAGCAATAATCGATAGGCCTGTTCACCCCCCCTGAAATGGCGACCGCTTGTCCTGTGTGTAAGGACAGGTAGAAGTGAGGTAATGCCGCTGATGTTGTGCGCCGTGGCGGTAGGCGGTCGTGAACGCCGTGCAATTCCTCATTGGTTAATATTGGGCCCTATGGAGTACAGAGGCCCATGGTGATCTACGTCAGCGGTGACAGTATGCACCGCCGCGGATGTGACTGCCATTTTCTATCTGATTCCTCACTTGTTTCCTAACATTCCATAGGAGAGGACCTACACTGCATGTGCTGCTGTGACCTGTGTCTGGAACCTGCCATGGCCCATGTGACTGGGGAAAGGACCCCAGCCAGTTGGAGCGACTGGTGGATGGGGTCCCAGCCCAGTATGGACTGCTGTATGGGCCTCCAGACCAACAGGTGAGTACACTGTGGGCACGATGCATGTGACATGGATGCATGGAGTGGTGTGTGTGAAGGCCTCATGTAAGGGAGGATGGGTGGATGTCCTCTTGGCGGTGTACATGTTGTGGGCTGGGCTATGTGTGTGCCAATGAACATGCAAACGGGTATGGTGGGCCATTTGTGTGACAGGCTGGACTGTTTGTCCAATGGTGTTCTCCTGCCTGTATTGCCTCTGCAGGTCAGTGCCCATCAAAAGAAGGGAATATGGCATTCCATCACCAAAGACGTGCGGACCCTGGGGGTCTATGGCATGCAGAGCACCAACTGTCGCAAACGGGGAGAAGACCTGAGGCACTGAGCATGAAATACCAAGGAGGCCCAGCTGGGGATGGCCTCCCAACGAGGAAGGGGTACCTGTCGGACCCTGACTCCCCTGATGGGCCGCATACTGGCAGTTTGCCTACCCTGAGCTGGATGGGCACTTGAGGGCATCACAGCAGCCACAAGGGGGTCAGTACAGTGGCTATCATTACAACTTACAGCTGGTGGGGTGGTATCCGGGTGATGCTTGTGTGTCCTTGGGTGCCCCTAGCCAGGCCAGACATAGCAGCGTAGGTCTTCTGGTGGCTAAGGGTTTGAATGGGAAATACTGCTTACCTAACTTGTTAGTATTCACTCCTGGGCAGGGCTGCGTGGGTCCCAGGTGTGCTGCAGTTGGCGGTGTGTACCCCTCCTCATTCCTTGGTGACAAGCCATTTCACTGGTAGTGCTATGCATAGTGCGTAGGCCTGTTCCCTGTGTTGTAGGGTGCTGTGTCCGCTAACAGTGGTGTTGGTGCAGTCATTGACCCTGTGTATCCTTTGTCTCTCTCCCCCCCTTTCTGGTTTTGTCATCCTGACCTTATGTGCATTAGCATCATCTGGTGGAGGAGCAGAGGCACAGGCGACAGAGGGAGCTGCATTCCACAGGACCCTGGAGGCAGAGTCCACTGACGCTGAGGGCATCAGTTGGATGGAGAGCGAGGGGAGCACCACTTTGGCGACTGGATGGGACAATGCAGACTCTGATACCTCCTCCAATGGGAGCTCCCTGGTGGTGGCGGACACCTCTGTGACCACCCCAGCTACAGGTACAGCTGCCACCCCCGTACCAGCACCGCCCTCCCAGTAGCCCCTCAGAGAGTTGCCCATGCCCACTCACCCAGGATGGTGAGCATCTCCTTCGCTACAGGCACCTCAGACCCTGCCCCAGTGAGCCTTGCTGCCTGTTTCAACCGTCTCCCCTCCAACTTCCACTTTCCAGTCCCATTCTCCTCAACCCCAACCCATCCCAAGCACACATGCAGACGAGCATGCACACAAGACAACACCCAAGAGTGTCACAGGTAAACACAAGCACCACACTTCATCCCACAGGCACTCACACAAACACCATTCAGTTGCAGACACGACAACATCCACTATCTCCCCTGTCTCCCCCTCCTCCTCCTCCACCTCCCACCCAGTTGTGTCTACACTCACACCTGCATACACTACATCAATGTCCATTACGAGCCTCATCACCACAACAAGCAGAACACATACCTCACTGGCCGACACCTCCACAACATCCATGCACGCTTCCCCTGTGTCCTCTCCAACCATGTCTGTCCCCCCTTCCCAAGGTACACAAACGCAAGCACTCAGACACCCAATAGCCATCCACCTCACAACAGCATACAGCCCAGGCACCTACACCCAAATCCAGCAGACAAACACCTCCAACAACCACTACCTTATCCTCCACTCCCATAACTCCTCCCTCTTCCCACCCCAATGTCCCTAAAAAGCTTTTCCTTTCCCAGATTGACCTCTTGCCTACTCCTCCCCCTGTCCAACACGTATGGACAAGGTAGCAAGGACCCAGCCATGCACCTCAGCCAAGCAGTCCACGGGCCCAGTGGTAGCACACTTACTCATGGTGGTAAGGATTTCAGGCTAACAATACTGAAGGGGAAGGAGACTGCACCAGCAGCTAAGAAGGAGAAGGAACCAGCACAATCTGCAAAGAAGGGGAAGGAGCCTGCACCAGCAGGCAGAGGTGGGAAGAGCCCATCCACCAGTGCCAGGAAGGGTACGGGATCCCCAACTCATAAGCAGGAGGAGAGGAGGCAATCTACACCAGCGGAAGCTGCCAGCCAAACACCACCACCACCACCAGCTGTCACAGGGCCCCCACTGCCAGCCATGGCTGTGCAGCCATCAGAGAGTTCAGGGATTGAGCAGGAGCCTTCCCCAACCACCACTAGAGTGCAGGCATCAGAGGGTGCAAGGGCTAATCAGGAGCCTCCCACAACCACTACCACAGTGCAGCCACCAGAGGTTGCAGGGGCTGTGGAGGAACCTCCCACAATCACCACCACAGTGCAGCTATCAGAGGTTGCAGGGGCTAAGGAGGAACCTCCCACAACCACCACCACAGTGCAGCTATCAGAGGGTGCAGGGGCTCAGCAGGAGCATCCCTCAACCACCACCAGAGTGCAGCCCTCACCACCGGTGGACGCCATATAGCCCAGCCTCCAAGGGCTGCTTTGCGGCCTGCCCCCACCAGAACCAGTGGGCAAGACACCCACTCCAGAGACTGTGGCCTTGCACTCCCCTGGACAAAGAGCAATGGGCATGTTGCTCCCTCCAGAACCAGTGGGAAAGACACCTACTCTCAGAGACTGTGGACTTGCACTCCCCAGGACAAAGAGCAATAGGCATGTTGCCCCCTCCCTGGACCAGTGGGAAAGACACCCACTCTAGAGACTGTGCCCTTGTACTCCCCAGGACAAAGAGCAATAGGCATGTTAGCCCCTCCAGAACCAGTAAAAAAGACACCCACTTGAGAGACTGTGGCCTTGCACTCCCCAAGACAAAGCACAGGACATGTTGCCCCCTCTGGAACTAGTGGGCAAGACACCCACTCCAGAGACTGTGGACTTGCACTCCCCAGGACAAAGAGCAATGGGTATGTTGCCCCCTTCAGAACCAGCGGGAAAGACACCCACTCCAGAGACTGTGGCCTTGCACTCTCCAGGACAAATCACAGGGAATGTTGCCCCCTCCAGAACCAGTGGGCTTGTTCCCGCATCCGGCTGAGGTGTCCTCCCTCCCCCTGAGGTGGCTGCCTACTTGACAACTGATGCCCCTGCAGCGTTCTATCCAGATTGGTGCAGGATTGGAGTGGGGCCTTGAACTGTGCCCTGTGGCCATGTGGGCCCTTTGAACTATGAACTGGGCAGTGTCCCTTTTTATACGAGTGTACAGATCTGTTTCATGGCCAAATCGGATTTTTCATTTTATTGTTGGACTGATTACATTCATTTTTGTAAATTCCTGTTGCTTTTGGATTATATTGCAGATTTTCATGGTCAAATAGTTTTTGTAATGCATGTGGTTGCATGTATGGCGTGTGTATGTCAGGTGTGTGTGGTGTGTGTGTGTGTGTGTGTGTTTCACTCTCGTTTTCCTCCCACCCTTCCTTGTGTGCTAGGCGGCTGAACTCAACTTTGTGGTCTTCGCTGGCATTGGTGTTCCAGGTGGAGCATAACGAAGAAGATCATCGGAAAGACTTGCAGTTCGGGTTCCATGGTGGCATGGTTCTTCCCTGTGCCTCCAATGGTGAGTCCTTTCTCTTCTGTGATGTGTTTCTGCCAGGCTTTTGATGACGTTGGTACTACCCTGGAAAAGGTGGCGAAATCGTGTGTCAAAATATGGTAGGCAGTACTTTGTCTTCAGCCTGGCTGTAGGTGGCTACGGCCATGGTGATTGTTGTTTCCACCCAGGCGGTTGGTGTGGTACATTGGCTGTCTATTGGAGATATCACCTCCATGGTTATAATTTGGCGGTACTTACCACCAGCCTGTTAGGGGTATTACCACCATTTTATCACCAACTGCCAGGGTCATAATGAGGGCCTAAATGAAAAATAAATTTGCTTGCAGTCAAACATATCAGCAAACATGCAATTATCCATTCAACAGAGTCAGTCCCCAAGGCGGAAACAAAACCGCCCCAAGGTGGGACAAAAGTAAAACATTTATCAATGTCATCAAAGGATTTTTGAAAGGCAAGCCCATTAATGGGTGAAAGTGATGGGCGTGAGGTAGGGGTGGTTAAAAGCCCACATAGATACCAACATGTCGTAAAAGCAGCGATTGTGCGCTCAACCTAAAAATGGACAATTGGGAAGATCCTGAAAACAGTGGATTAAACTTCATTCTAAAGTCAGATGAGATATTGGACAATGCCACAGAAGTTGGTATGGTGCTTTTCTCTTCTCCATAAGGAAATACCCCCTTGTTCATTGCACTTAAACAAATGGGTCTTTCAAAAAATGGATTGTGCATTTTGAGACCTCCTCTCCATTGCAAAGTGTGTTAATAGAAACAAAGCCTATCTGTGCATAGCCAACAGCATTTATTACAAGTAGACTTCATCTACAAACTCCCCTTCACCGTTAGCCCTTACGAGAGATGCAGAAAATAATACTGCAAGAAAGAAAATGTCATAGCAATGTCAAAAGCTACAAACAAAGCACCACAGCTGCGCAGATCATATTTTGCCAACAGCGAACTACTCTTGACGGGGATCCTTACTTTTGCGAGCACTGGGCTTACCATGGCCAGTGCAAATTGAGCTATACGGCTTTACATTTCTCCCTATGTACTTTTGGCAAGATTTAATTAAATTTACTCCACTGCGCCAGCACTTCTGGACAGGCTAAATTCCTTCATCTAAGTGGAACTTATTTTCTTGTGGACATACTTATTTCAGGGAGAAGCTCTTGCTTCTGGACTCATGCCAATTTTGTTTTTCTTACTCTTGGAAATTTTCATAGCCTTGACAAACTCATTTTATTGACGAAAAACGTGTTGGCTGTCCTGTTTAAACATCGGGAATGAAGATACTTATGTAACATATGAACTGAATCTCTACTTTTCCTATGAATAAAAGAAGATAACTACATATGGACTGACTACGTATGGTTTATAAAACGTTTATGAAACACAGAAGACTTGAGAATACCATAGGGGTCAATCAAAGGGATACACTCTTGGACTCCTGTCTATCTACCTATAGCGTGCTATGGTGTATTGTCTTTGTCAGCACAGCTGTACGATGCATTTATTCCAAGTTAATATGCCATAATAGTAACATTACATTTCACACCCTCCCCCAGCCCCTTCTGACACCGACAAGTCTGTTACATTGCCCATCTTTTATCCAGTTTTAGAGTATGACTAGGGCACTGCTGCCTGCACTCTACAATCTATTGTCCTTCTCTCAGACAGGCTCCCCATTATACCACTAACAGGGCTCTATTTATGGGGTTTCCTCTAACATCTCTAACATGCCATTGCTACAGTCAATATCTCCATTCTGGGAGTGTACCTTGAGTTTTAAATGTGTTACTATCTTACTGTTGTCTAACAAACCCCTCACAGATGCAAAGGTATTCTCAAATTATAATGCCATTTCATTACCCCTGGCTCCTTCTAAGTTAGTGGTACATGCAGTTAGGAAAAAGGTCCTTAGTCTTTCTGGAACTTTTTAGTGTTCTGGATTCTGGAGGCTACTGCTCTACCTAGGATACTGCGTCAGTCTGAGTGGGGGTACTTGGTGATCTTAGAGGAGCATTGGATATTGAGAGTGACATTGATAGTGCTGGATCTGTCCTCAGCTGTTGACAAATTTAGGCTTAACTAGATTTAATCTTCGGCCAGAAGTATCAAGGCTGCTTTTTCTCTCTTTAAATCCTATTCTGTCACTCTCTTCTTTGTAACTCCCCACCGGTGTTATTGCTGTTTTGCATGCCGCTGTTCCCACTTGTACATATGGTCTGGTTCTATGGCTCTGTGGTTTACACCATTCAAAGGCTTACTTTTAATAGTTTTTTGTTGCTGGGTAGTTTTGAGATAGCTTGGCCTCACATGCCGAATAGATAGATGGTATACAAGCACTATTAAAACAGGGCAAGATAGTGATTAGTTCACTACAATTATTTATTAGTCATTTTTGGGAAACCACATTGTGTTGCTCTCCTGTGATTTTATGAACTGGGCTTCAGAGTTGATCAAACACTTGATGTGGCCCCCAAATCAGCTAGGTTGTAGGACTATTTCACATTTTAATCAATATCATTTACTGATCTTTTTTACTTGTGATACAGTCCCCTGCCCTTGTAGCTAGGTCAAAATTATATGAAACATTCCAACACGTTCAACTTTTTACCAAAGGCCCTTAAAAGTGGTACTCAGTTCTATTGTTACATCATGCCTTGACAGTGACCAATTTATATACCTGGAATGTATTAATCCATTGTCCAGATAATCCAAAATGTAATGTCTTGACTGATTTTGGACCTCTTACCGTTTTTTGGCCTTAGAACATCTTTAGACACTAATATTTGGCTTTCATAGCCCTCTGCTGAGCCAGAAATTATTTTGTACATGTCATCACAAGGAAGTTCTTTGCGTATTAGTTCTCAGCAGAAAGAGGCCAGTTTTTATTTAATCTCCAAATAACATATTTGATCAAGAGGATCTAATGGAGACTATGGGCCTGATTACGACCTTGGCGGAGGGGATTACTCCATCACAAACGTGACAGATATCCCACCCGCAGTATTAGAGGTTGCATTATATCTTATGGAACTTGTAATACGGCGGACAGGATATCTGTCACGTTTGTGATAGAGTAATCCCCTATGGCAAGGTCATAATCAGGCACTATGTGTAATGTGTAAACTGTTATTTGCATCAGGGTCTGCTCAGTGCATCCTGCCAAACGCACCCTACTTTAAAAAGAATTCCTTCTGAACCTTTATCAGTGCTTGTTTAAAGTCTTTGTTTCTCAGAGAGTAAATAACTGGATTTAGCATTGGAACTACCCCAATATAAATCACAGAAAGAAATTTGCCGAGATCTAGAGAGTAGGAGGAAGTAGGTCTCAAGTATAAGCAAAAAATAACCCCATAATGTAGGCTAACAGAGGTGAGGTGGGAGGCACAGGTGGAGAACGCCTTGCTTCTTCCTGTCTGGGAACTTATTTTGAATATGCTAGTGATTATGTAAACATAAGATATAAGAATTAAGAGAAGGCAGTTAAAAGTAACAAACACACCTTCCAGGTATATCACAATTTCAGCAACACGGGTGTCACTGCATGAAAGAGTTAACAGTGGTGTGAGATCACAAAAAAGGTAATTGATTTTCCTGGATCCACAGAAGAGGAGATTGGAGATCATTGCAGTGTTAGGGACAGCCACCAGAAAACCTATGCACCAGGCAGTCACAGCAAGACGGATGCACAGTTCCTTGCTCATCCTGACTGTGTATTGCAAGGGTTTGCAGATTGCAACGTAGCGATCATAGGCCATAATGGTCAGGATTATGTATTCCGTAGTTCCAAAGGACAAGTAAAAGTACAGCTGTGTCATGCAGCCACTGAATGAAATTGACTTATCATCAAACAAGAAGATACTAAGCAACTTGGGGGCAGTCACTGTTGTGTAGCAGATATCCAGTATCGCCAAGTTTGTAAGGAAAAAATACATGCAGGTGTGCAGGCGGGCGTCAATGTATATCACCATTGAAACTGTCAAGTTTCCAGAGAGGGCAAAAAGATAGATCAGTAGGAAAACAAAAAAGAAAAGATACTTTAGCTGAGGGAAATTTGAAAACTCAAGAATTATGAAATATGACAATGAGATGTTGTGATTATGAGAGACAGCCTGATTTTCCAGTTCCATATAGGCTTTTCCCATTACCTGCAGATAAAAGAGGATACATTCTGTAATAATAGAGACATACTGTAAAGCTCAAAAGTAGTATTACACTCCCTAGGCCCACCAATCCTTTTACCTCCTTCCAATTTGAGGTTTGTCATTGCCTTAAAACTGTCATCTAACTTAACCCATATTTCATTTTTTCCTCGTTTGTCAGAGTGTAAATAGGTAATTCACTGTTTCTTCTTCCTATTTCTTTGGTTAGTTTTACTGCAGCTATCAATGTAACCCAGTTTACTATGACGTAAGGGTATGAGTGTACCTGCTCAAAGCTGCTGAGAGAGGGTGTTTTACAGAACTCACCAGGTGGTGCTGTTGGCATACAGGAAGCATTCCCTACCTACTTAGCCCAGGACCACAGCTTGCTCTTGCATCCTCACAAAAGTGATTGCCGTCAATTCTTTCTGTTAAGGGCAAGTTGCTCTGTGCGTGGTCAAGATCTTGAACTAAGAGGAAGGAGTGTCGCAGTTCCCAAAATCAGAGATCCCAGCTGGATCAAGAGTCGGATTAGTGCCTGGTATACAAAGACCATGCCATTTTCTTGTGATGGTAGGTGTGGTCAAGGATATATTCATTCCTAACCAAGATGATTACCTTCCCACTTGTGCTGCCAGGGTTTCCTTGGCCGAGATGGTGTTTGACCAGTTTCCTCTGAAGTCATTTCCTGTTCTACTCACAAATAAGTCAGAAAAAGGAAGTGAAGGGGACATTTCTCAAGTTCAAGCCACAGAGGACTTTATTAGACATTTCTTCATCATAAACTTTCTGGCCCAATATGTGTTTCATGAGACAAATGCTTCCTTAAGGCCACATAGTTTCTTGTCAAACACACTACAAATAGAAGATAAAAAAACTATGGTAAGTTAATACTCATCTTGTTCTCATATTACATTAAAGTGCACGTCACCAATATGCTATTCCATGCCCACATTCTTAATAAGTGCAATAAAAGGTAAGAACACGTAGGGTAGTTATAAAATCTAAGGATACATGCAATTTAATGTGACCATAAAAGATGTTCATGAATGTCTAATTGTTTTATACCACAGTTACTATATTTTTTATCCTATACTTTTGTGTTCTACTACATTAAAGTTCCATGAATCTCAGTAATAAATGACAGTATTATTATTATTATTATTATTATACTCCAATGTAACAGTTCAATGTGCACAATATTCAGTCAATTATTTAGGCAGTTCACAAATTATCATTGTAATTATCATAATACACTACGGGCCTGATTCCAACTTTGGAGGACGGTGTTAAACCGTCCCAAAAGTGACGGATATACCACCTACCGTATTACGAGTTCCATAGGATATAATGGACTCGTAATACGGTAGGTGGTATATCCGCCACTTTTGGGCCGGTTTAACACCGTCCTCCAAAGTTGGAATCAGGCCCTACATGTAATATTTGAGAACATGTCAGTTTTTCAACCTATTCCCATTTTGTCGTGTAAATTCAATCTATAGTGCAATGTTCATGAATAAAATTATTTAAGATTCAAAACCTGTTCTTTAGCAAATGTAACCACTACAACCACACATGAGTTTTCTTGTCTAAACTACATCATATTCCCATTATTAATCTCTTTACCATTAATACTTAATGAATCTATGTAAATTACACCACATCTAAATTGAATCCCACTATCGATTAACTTGTGAAAAGTTTCAATCATTCAGTGTTATTGGTTTGGCATAATTTTATGATGGGATATTTGCTAAATAATGCTAATGATAAAGTCATTATAATGATAAAGTCTTTTTGTTAGACAAAGAGAGGAAATTGAGGTTTGGCTGATGTAGTTTGAATGCTTGAAGTTTAGGAGGACAGAGAAGAGGGAGAAGGTTTGAAATCAAAAGTCAAAAGCCAAAAAACAGGATTCTACAGCCCGACCACAGTCAAGAGAAGAAACGAAAATACATTAACAACTCAATTAGTCAGAGAAGGTGTTCTCAGAAGTAGAAGTAAAACTTCCTGCTAGATTACCTATCTGTAAAGACTCTCATTTTAATCTTTTTGAATTTAAAGCAGATTTTCTTTATAGGGAAACCAACATTTATAACATTCTTTGAAATGAAACCATCAAAAGGAAACAGAGGTATTAGAGATCATTCTAACACACACAAAACTGTGAGAGATTTTGTTGATTTACATACAATAGATGAAAAGAGTGATCTTTCCATTTCAGGTTTAACATAGGATTTACACATTGCTGTTCTCTGACACATTAATAGTCATGACCTTTTTGACATAGGACATAGATTAAAGTCTCCCTTTGTACCAAATCCAACCTTTAAGAATAGCATTGAGCTTTTTCAACAATGTGTTTGGGAAGATATTGAGAAGATGTAAATCTGTGGAACAATGTGACAAAAGCAGAGAAAGAAACTTTGAAAACATTACAGGAAGATAAAATGATTGTCATAAGAAAGGCAGCCAAAGGACATAGGCCCTCATTCTGACCTTGGCGGGCGGCGGAGGCCGCCCGCCAAAGTCCCGCCGTCAGATTACCGTTCCGCGGTCGAAAGACCGCGGCGGTAATTCTGACTTTCCCGCTGGGCTGGCGGGCGGTCGCCTTCAGACCGCCCGCCAGCCCAGCGGGAAAGAGGCTTCCACGATGAAGCCGGCTCGGAATCGAGCCGGCGGAGTGGAAGCTGTGCGACGGGTGCAGTTGCACCCGTCGCGTATTTCACTGTCTGCGCAGCAGACAGTGAAATACATGTAGGGGCCCTCTTACGGGGGCCCCTGCAATGCCCATGCCAGTGGCATGGGCACTGCAGGGGCCCCCAGGGGCCCCGCGACCCCCCCCACCGCCATCCGGATCCCGGCGGTCCGACCAGCCAAAGCAACTGGAACACTTATCTTCCTATTGCTGAATATTCCTACAACAATTCTGTCCATAGTGCCTCCAAGGTCACTCCCTTTTTCTGTTCCTATGGCTATCATCCGACCTCTTTTCCTACTGCTCCTCAATATACCTCTCCTCTGCCTGCCATTACATCTTTTTCCAAACGTCTCCTGCAACACCATAAGCTCATTAGATCTAATTTATTGCACACTAAGAGGTATATGAAGAAGATCGCTGATAAGAAACGTGGACCCACTCCCGATTATCACCCTCAGGATAAAGTCTGGCTTTCTTCCAAATTCTTGCCCTCTCGTCTTTCTCTGAATAAGTTCACGCCTCGCTATTATGGGCCTTTTCGTATTCTTCAGTTGCTCAATCCTGTCACTGTTCGTCTTCGCTTGCCTCATACTTGGAAAATTCATCCGGTCTTTCATGTATCCCAACTCAAACCTTATGTCCCTGATCCTTTCTCTCGTCAGTTTCCTTGTCCTCCTCCTGTGTTGGTGAATGATGTCCCTGAATATGAGGTTCACGAAATTTGTGACTCTCGCCTTTTTCACCGGCGTCTTCAGTATTTGGTTCACTGGAAGGGTTATCCTCTTAGTGAATGCTCTTGGGAAGATGCTTCTTCTGTTCACGCCCCTCTTTTGATTTCTCGTTTTCATCGTTTGTTTCCCTTCAAACCTGGACCTTCGGGGGGGGGACCTACTGTTGCGCTGCGTGGTGCGGCGCGAGCCGAGCAATCGGCTCGCACCGCGCAGCGCGTTCTCAGGACGCGGCGCGCCCCGAGTCTTCTTTGTACAGCGCGAGGCCCCAGATATTATGTTGGGCCTCGCTCTGCCTTCTGTGGTGTCCCTGTTCTCCCCTGACCCCTCCTTACCTGTTTCTTTTTCTTTCTTCTTCTATTTTTTCTTCTTTACCTTTTCGAGGCATTTTTTGTCCTTTCTTTATGTCTTTCCCCCTTCCCATGTTACCTTTTTCTTCCCAGCATTCCTTGGTCCCTATTTTCTATGGTTCCTGTTCTATTCTATCCTATGTACTTTTTCCCTATCTAAAATGGTGTCTTTTTACTTCCTGTTGGTCACTTCCTGTTTCTTGGTATATAAGGGCTCTGTTTTCTCCCTTTCCTTGCGCTGCATCACTTTCTGCTCAGATTGTGTCTTCGCTCCTGATTCTTAGCCTTCGGTTCTGAATCTTTTCAATTTTGCATTTACCTGCATTTTGTTCCTGTTTGATTCCTGGTTTTGTTTTCGTTTCAGGAATCCATTTTTTTGAGGTTTTTTCCCCTTTATTGGGGTTTTTTCCCTCTGGCACTAATTCTAAAGGGCACGGTCTGTTCTTGACGTTTCCACTGCCTGCAGCACCGTGGCTACTAGAAAGAGTCGCCCCTTTCTGGGCCAAAGCCGAACCCTCAAGACCTACGCCACTAGATCTGCGGTTTCCAGGCGCCAGCAGCACGTGCGTCGTGACAGTTAGATATGATATCTGATGTTAAATAAAAATAAACACACCGGTGAACATAATCTCCCTCTCTGTGTAGTTAATTTTTTTCCACGATTACTAAGAAAATAGTTTCACTTCCAGGCAGACCCATTATTATAGTTATAGGATGTCTCACTGAATACATATGTGTTATATATAATTTTATGTTGACCCATTTCTTAAACCAATGGTGACAACCGTACCTTGTTATATTTGAGACATCAATACATGCAGACATGAAAAGAAGACATTCCATGGGAAACAAATTATATCATGGCACTCAGGAAGGTCGAAACATTCTACACTTGTATAGATCATGATAGAGGAGATAAGGCAATGACAATATTTTGTTAATGGGTGCTGCTAATTTTGTTTCCTGTAATAAAATTGGAACAGAATTGTCTAGATTCATCTTAGTTTTTTTAATCAAGAATGCCTAAACAGACAAAATAAAGGAACAGTAGTGGGTTGAAAATTCACACCTTCATTTGTAAACTTATAGGTAAAAATGAGAAAGTCTGGAACAATGAACAGTACATTTCAAAATGTGATGTCAAAGTGATTCTTTGTTAACGCTTTATTGACTTTTTAAACATTTTAAACAGCCACAGGACAACTTGAAGCAGTTTCATAAGATACTTAATGAAGGGTGGGGTAACACTGATCATAGTTTAAAGTATAGCAGAGAGACACTAACATTTTTGGATTGTTGTCTATTTGTTGACAATGGGAACCTTTGCAGTCATTTACACAGGAAAGATACAACTACTAACAGTCTGTTACATGCAACGTCTTCACACCCTAAATATCAGATAAGATTCGGACTTGCTAAGGGACAAAAAATGTTTTAACACAGGTGAGGGTTTAACCAAAGAATCAGTGGAGCTAGGCAACAGATTTGAGGAAATGGGGTATAAGAGATGTACAATCAATAATGCTATGAACCAAGCTAAGAAAGAGGAATGAGGAGATCTGTTGAATAGCGAACGTGAAACAACAAATCAAGTAGGACCTAAAAAATATGAAGAGATGGTTCAAATGGTTATGAAATATACAAATGAGAATCCAGAAGTATATAACATTATGTTTAAGGAACTTTGGCATTTGCTAAGCTGGAGTTCTCAATTGCACTCATCTGACAACAAATATGGAAGACCATATAGCATAATGCCACACTTAAGGAAATACTAAGCCTAAGTGATACCATAAGTTATAATCAGGAGCAAAATACGATTCAGAGGTTAATGATGGAGAAATGTTTTCATTTACTAACAGTAAAGAAATCATATTCAATGACAATAAAAATAGGAAATCAAATTGGATTTGAAATTCATTAATTGTAATTGTATATTTTGAGTAGATGCCATCATGCATTACATAGACATAATCGTATGTAAGACCAACAATAAAGAAACTTAAAGTCAGATGGCCAGAGTGTATAGAAGACATAAGTATGAAAGACACTCAGGGCCTGATTTAGATATTGGTGGACGAGTTACTCTGTCACAACGGTGACGGATTTACCATCCGACTAAATTTAAATCCCATAGCATATAATGGGATTTAGATTTTAGCAGACGGGATATCCGTCATAGTTGTGATGGAGTAACTCATCCACCAATATCTAAATCTGGCCCTAAGTATCCAGTAGCTGTACATTTTTAGAAAAAAAACACTCAAAGATTCAAATCTTTAACCATGAAATGACTGAAAAGGACAGGCTGGGATAGGAAGTTAAAATTGCTAAGATTTGCAAACTTATGGCTACACAAACTATGAAATGAAGAATATGGTGAAGAGCTGAAAGTATATTTGTAAACATTAATATAATATCATACTACTAATGAATATACTAGTATTTCTAACTAATAGAGTGTGGTGTGGTTAAATTCTTATTTCCTAACTAAATCTACTTGCAACAGATTGTCGTTTAATGAAATGTCTGTTTTATAACAAACCAAGTCAATTCATGAATCAATAAACAATGTTTAGGCCTGGATTGATTGCTTTGTTGATCCATCTATGTTGTGTAATAACAGATACTAGTAACTTTATCTACTTAACTTATGATGCAATAATAAGTAATAAAAAAGATTTTTCATGATGATTTTAAACTGGTGTGGCGCTTCATAACAAAGACTCAAGATGTGGAGCTATCATTCTGTTAATAGATTTGTCTCTGATCCAAAATGGGCGTATGATGTAAATACAGACATGAAATATATTTCCTGTTGAAGAACCTTGAGAACAGATCAGGATTCTAGAGGTACGAATCCAGAGAGAATCAGATTAAACACTAAGGGGATATTTACAAGCTCCTAGCACCATCTTGCACTACATTAGCATCATTTTGTTCATGCTAATGTGGCCCAATGAGGCCTAAATCCTCACACCATATCTACAAAGTGGCGCAATGCATGCATTGCACCACTTTGTAACCCCTTGTGCCACATTATGCCTGCTTCAGAACAGATTTTTTTGTGCCGTTTTTTACAGCACTTTTAATGCCTCCTCAGAGCGATAAAAGGGGGCTTTCATCATTTATAATTGGCCCCTATGTACTCTCCAGGAGTAGCGCCAATATTTTGGTGCTACTCCTGCAGAGTACATCAATAGCATCAATACAAATTATGCAATGCCCCTATCCTGCTCCATGGTGTGCCGTATCTTAGATTGTTAACTCCACTGGAATGACCTAATAGAGATACCAGTGGGGATCACATATACTGGCCCATAGCTTATCACATATGATCCCTAAAATGGTGACTGAGTGAATATTGTGGGAGTTTTCTGAAGTCTTGCAGGAGTCTACTGGGAGATTTAACTTAAATTTTCTGGATTTTTCACGCAATGAGGTACTAGTAAGAGTAATAATAAACAGTCAAAAGGTAAGTGGGTCTGTCCCACTGTACATTTGTTTGAGTGACCTATTTTGCATCCGTGCAGACCAGCCAAAAGTATTGTAGTTATTTTTGATTGAGTCTTGGCCAAAGTAGAGTGTTGTTTTAGGCCTCTGTGATGCTGCGTGCATGGTTATGTTATTATCTAGAATTCCACTACCTCAATATATTAGTACATTCATTCAAATACATCCACACCTGTCGTGGGTTCATTATACACTCCGTTTGGGCACATATATTTTAGCTTAGCTTAGGTCTGCGACCAGTGCCCTTTCACCTACATATGTGCTCTGATTTTATTCACTCGTTTTTATTCATTTTTAGTTAGCCTGCTTTCAGCTGGATGTTTTTATTTTCTAATCAGCTGCAACTTTGTGATCATGCGAAAGCATTGTTATTATTATTCTGTGCACGACATTTCATCATATATCTCTGTCCAAGGCTGACATGAACAGTACATGATAATCCAGCTATCAGTAGGTAAACAGTCTGATACTTAGGCACATGCCCACGCATGTCAGGCCTTCTCTCACAGAACAAAAATATGTTTCTTATAAAAACACTGTATGGGCGAAGGTTCAACAGGGAGGTCATTCCAATCAGGATACCGTCCATGTTGCATACTATTTTCATTGCTAACCTCGGCCCTGCCCTACAACCAACCCAGGAGACCTCTATCTTCCAGGTAATGGGGTGGGTGCTCCTTTCATGGCCTAAGTATGTATAGGTTTGGCTATCACCTCTATGCTCTCGCTTAGGAGTTAGGTGTTAGGTAGAATACATCTATGTAAATTATTCCAATATTTTGAGACTGATTATTTTCTTCTCACTGGTCACCACCATTCTAACCCTGTTATGCCCCATTGCACTAATAATTTCAGCCTATATATTTTATCATAGATTGCAGTCTTTTCAATAAACATATTGAAACCCACATCTCTTTCTTTGGCCTATTTGTGTGTATGAGACCTTATGCTAACAAGAGAAAGGGACAGGACTTGTCAACCACAAATTACCCTGAGAAGCCAATGAGTGTCATGTTTCAGGCTGCCACAAATTACCTTTTCTTTCAGGTTTGGGTGAGGTGCTGCTAGGTAGCTGAAAGGACTGAACGGACTGCTGCCAAGACGGTGTGGGATTGACTCAGTCATCCACAAACGGTGGTGCAGTTGATAACGCGTCAGAACCTTGATAAGTAAACTTACAAGGAGACACGTCTAGGCCAATGAACCTTTTGACCACGTTTGGAGACTTCCCAGAACGAGATATCTCTTTGGCATCGCAATCAATATGTCAAGAACTCCATCAATATTCACAATAGCTAATTATTAAGCAAATCAATAACTTTCAATAAAGATCAATAAAGCAAACGCACCTTGACCTTTCAGCCATGAATAACCACGCAAATCTAGTTAAGTGTTAGGATATTTATTCCCTATTAGTTACAATCTAATATCTAATAATTTTTAGTTTCAATATCAACAAGCTTGTCAAAACCACTATAACTTGGCAATCAGAGCAAAACTTAATCAAAGCATAGATCATGAAAATTTTGAATGAAACACTACGTTAATATGAATCAACTTTAGAAAAGTATCATTAGTACATTATTCAACAAAGCAAGAATTCAGTCATTTGTCTATTTGTATCCGATATTAGAGAACTCCTTAACTAACTTCGAATTAGCATCAGCATGTTGGGCTTCATGCAAAACAATTTGGCAAACACAAATTTGGAAAAACATCTAACTATGTCCTCTATCAAAAGAGCAGTTGGTACCTAGAAAGAAAAGGCAAACAGACAATTACAATTATCATCAGATAGTTACCCATCCGAATGAGTCAGCAAACAGCGTCAGTCTTCGTCCTCAGGACATCAGTAGATTCGCCATCAGCAAGATAAAACAAGGTAAGTCTCAGTAGGGCATAGCTAAAGAATAAGGCTCTTCCCTCATAAGGAGGAGAAGTAAGTATTAGGCAAAGAATAAGAGGATGGTTTAAAGTATCAGGCGGTTAAAGACAAAGGGCCTCATTATGACCCTGGCGGGCGGCGGAGGCCGCCCGCCAGGATCCCGCCCTCCATATTACTGCGCCGCGGTCAAAAGACCGCGGCGGGTATTACGAGTTTTCCCCTGGGCTGGCGGGCGGTTCCAGTAAAACCACCCGCCAGCCCAGGGGAAAACGACCTTCCCACGAGGATGCCGGCTCGTAATCGAGCCGGCGGAGTGGGAAGGTGCGACGGGTGCAGTGGCACCCGTCGCGTATTTCAGTGTCTGCAAGGCAGACACTGAAATACTTTTCGGGGCCCTCTTACGGGGGCCCCTGCCCTGCCCATGCCATTGGCATGGGCACGGCAGGGGCCCCCAGGGGCCCCGCGACCCCCCCTACCGCCATCCTGTTCATGGCGGCTTTCCCGCCATGAACTGGATGGCGGTAGGGGGGGTCAGAATCCTCATGGCTGCGGAGCGCGCTCCGCAGCCATGGAGGATTCCGAAGAGCAGCGGAAAGTCAGCGGGAGACCGCTGACTTTCCGCTTCTGACCGCGGCTGAACCGCCGCGGTCAGAATGCTCATTGGAGCACCGCCAGCCTGTTGGCGGTGCTCCCGTGGTCGGTGGCCCTGGCGGCCACCGGCCGCCAGGGTCAGAATGACCCTCAAAGTCTCTCAGAATGGCAAAGGGTTGGTGAAGAAGAATGGCGAAGAATGGACCACTTCTCCTTGGGTCACGCTGTTATATCAAAACTGTCTAACAAGTCCCTAATTTCCCATTGGGCAATATTTGGTGCATCATAATCGCTTCCAGTAATCCTTCACACACCTTACTAGAATTTTCACCTAACACAGTTCTCATGCAGTTGATTGGCTCCTGTGATTGACGTCTTCATCGGGTGGAATGTCAGGTAGGAAAAGTTACACTTTACGCTCCAGTCAGTAGTTCCATTGTCTTCTCCTAGTCCAGGTGGCCTTGCACCTGTTGCGAATTACACTGTTGCATTCGGCAAGAATGTCTCCTTGAGCAAGTCGGGTCCCATGAGAAAGAATTTACTACGGCAACACACACATCTCTAGCTTCTGGAAAAGTACAGCTTTGTGTCCTTCAGTAAAACAGCACATTGCACATTAGAAAAAAACACAGTTAATATGAGACCAGGCAGCTAGGCCCAGACCCTCGCTAACTAAGGCCTAGTGATTAATTTAGCAAAACCTAATACATAACTCTTAATGCTAATACAAATTCATACATTAGTACATTACTAATTCATCATTAATCATCGTATATATTGGTGGCCACATCCTGTGGGCACATTTTTAAACACGTACATTATTTTCTATGTTAACACATTTCTCTATGCAGCATGATTACAGAATATATTGCAAGCTTTTCATGTTAATATTAATTTTAAAGGTCACACTCCAACACAGTCACCACTAATCCAGCAGTCTTGTTCTAATAACAGGAGTCTTATGACACACCTATGAGATTTGCCATGCTATTTTACTGTCCGTTTCAAAAAATTGGTTTACAAAACCTTTTAGACAAAGTCACTGAACATGGTAATAACCTACAGTTATTGTGTGATGGGATGCAATGATTAGCAGTGTGTTTGAGGAAGAAGCATGAAAGATAGGCATGCAGTTTATATTTAAGCTTGTAACTTTTAGCAGCTCTGCAGGTCTTTTTACGGTATTTCTTGTGATCACAGCCCTTAGCTGTTAGTGTACCTGTTTGTCTGACATATTTTGTTTGAAGTTTATGGCCCTGAGCAGCTATATGTTGGAGTGAGAAATGATGAAGAGATCTTCTGGGATGCACTTACTGATTGTCATTGTGAGATGTCAAGAAGTAGTCACAGTATGTAACTTGTTGGGCCCACGCTAATGGACTAAATTAAGGTCCTTCATTGGCCAGTGACATGTGGTAGATCTCTTCAGGTATTCCATGTCTGTTTGGGGTGATGGGCATGACCTGTAGCAGTTTTTGAATAGCCAGTGTAAGGGGGTCAAGAAGTATAAGAGCTTTAGTAGCAGCCTATATGAGCTGCCTGACTGCTGAGTGTTGGGTCTGGCCTTCATTGCTTACCTTGAGATAGAAAGCACAGTGCTGGTTGGGCTGTTACATACATCTAGATTGTAGACTGTGGGTTGTACTTGAAGTAGTTATTATTGTCTGGGTTCTCTCCAAGCTTTGTGGAATGATGCTGTTATCCTGGAAATAAACATGTTTCCCAGTCTAGTCTCTTGTGAAGTGTATATGCTCCTGAATGTTTCAAATCTTGGTTGGTAGTGAGTATCAAAGCTTGGCAGCTTGCTCTCAGAAAGTGGTGCCTACTTTGAATTGCTACAGTAAGGTGGTATGAGGATCCCGAGTGCAAACGTGGAATACTGTGTCCTATTTTGCTTGCATTGTTTGATTATAATTGTAAGTATAGTGGTGCTTGTCCTTTGGAGGCTCTGTGGACAAGGCAGAATGCTTTAAACACCGCCCTTAAAGATCTGGGAGGCAGTCAAGTGACTCTAAGATCGGAGACATGAGTTCTCTTGGGTGGAGGCAGAGAAGAAGTCTTGCAGCAATGTCTTTGATTAGCTGTATTTAGAGTATTATGGATTTGGGTGTGCCGAGGTACAGGCTGTGTGCCTAGTCACGTTTTGAGATTACAAGAGTAAGGATGGCTGGAAGGTTTTGTTTCAAAGTCTGAAAGATGTGACACAGTGTTTTCCTTGAGTAGAAGGCACTCTTTGTTATTTTGTTGACATATGATACCAAGGATAGGTCTGAATTCATGGTGACCCATATGATATCATTCGAGGACCCACAAATTATTTTGGCTGGACGGTGGTAGGCTATTATAAATGATAAACACAGCTTATGCTAGTGATGTATTATGGGATGCTTTATGACAAACGAAGCAAGCGATGCGAGCTAGTCCACTACTTAAACTTAAAATGAATCATATTATTAATCAATTTTTTTAACTCAGCGATTAGCTTAATATATTTCTACACGTCGTGTCAGATGTATATTGCATTTATTTTATCTGTTCAATGGATGTTTTTATCCAAATAAACCCATTATTAAGCGAGTGAACTGCAGTATTACGTTTTTAATCTAATTTACAATTACTTCTACACTACATTTACTCTTGCATTTTCACATCTTAAAGTGTAATTAATTTAAATAATGTACATTTAAATATATTCTTCAGTTATTGCAGTTTCTTCCCACTTTTCTAGTTTATTTTTTTGAAGAATCAAAACAAAAAATCATAATATAAGCCAGTATGTCATATAGTCAACAACATAGTAGGATGTGAACATTATATCAAAATAAAGAGAAATAAAAAAATCAAAATGTATAACTCACCAAAAATATATATTGATTGATATTATAATGAAAAGAGAGAAAACAATAAATGCAATAAGGAGAGGGTGGGAAGAAGAAAGTAAGGAGGATATCAAGTACATGTTGAGACAAAGTTATAATATACTAAGAGATGATAACGGAGTTTTCTATTGCAATCAGAGTGAAATATAGCATGAATAACAAATCATAACATAGATGGCATTTATCAAAAAGGTGGGTAGTCTTGTGAAGGCATATTAGCATTAACAATAACATTAAGAGATAAATAATTGGTAATTGGAAAGCACAGCTTGTCACGTTTAAATTCTAAATGTAGAGAGTTCATGTTAAATCAGTCCAATCTGTAGCTGTGGCATATAACAATACACCAACAGTAATGGCAATATTTTCATTGGACTTCCAGTTAGAAGTAATAGCCAGTAAAACAATTGCTATTAAGCGGTCCATTTGGTTTCCTAGCAATATGCTATGCAGCCAAACAGAGTGACCCCTCCTCAAAACAAGTTATCTAATGAAAAAGATGAGCCAGCATTGGTAACAACTTCAAGCATTTGAAAAAAACATGCATCCAATATTCAGGAACAACAGGGCATAGAAAGGGTATATGCAAGTATGAAATTGCATGTGCATTAGACTGCCAACAAGTATCTTGTTGAATGAGTTTACTTTCAAAAAGAAAAACTGAATTGTAAAATAATTGATTAAAGCAGTGAAACTGAGTGAGTTGTAGAATGCAATTGGACCCAGGTTTTATCCGAGGTGAAAACTGGACAATTGCAATGCAGTTCCAAAACCCACAAAGCTTTGTTAGGAAAGTTAAGTCTGTCCATATTCGGTGGCAGGAGGAATTTTATATCAGCAAATTTCTAGAAATACAACTATTCTGACCATGAGGAGCTGCAAGGCTATAAGAAGTGAGTGACCCAAGTGCAATGTGAGAGAGACCTTCAAGCTCATTTTATTGTGTAAACATATTATTTTTAAGATAGTATGTGCTACATTGTTCTGAAAAAGACAATAGAATTATACTTTAATAATTGTGAAATAGTGAAAATCCCCCTATCCGGCCCCTTTTTACACAATATGGTTTAAAACTTTTTCTTAATTCATTTAATATACCAGATGGGACGGCTAACAACTGATCAAAAGTTAGGAAATTTGAAATCATAAATGCTTTCAATAAGGAACAAGAGTGTGGTACAGTAAATGGGAACCAAACTTAGGCGGGTTAGACATAAAAAAATAAAAAAACTTTTGTGAGAAAAAGGGAATACCAAATTCCGCTCTACATAGAACCATATCTTGCCAGACAGGTTGCACTAAATGAACCAGAATTTGTTTAATACAAAATGTATGTCTCCAGACACTGTGGGATTTTTCAGTCTATCAAGGGAAATTCTAGGTTTCTTCCCATTCCAAAGAAGCTTAGATAATATGCTGTCTAGGGTAGTAAAAAACATTTTAGAAATTATAACCAGCATCACCATGAGAAAAAAGTTTACAATTGGTTGAAAGATAAAACTAAAGGAGAACATTTTTTGTGTAAGGTCACACACTTTACCAACTATTTAATCTGTATTGATTTTAAGAGTATACCTAATAGAACTACAATACCAGATCCCCAAGCATTTGATTTGATCTTAGTCATATTCATGGAAAAACCAGTTGCAACACCTGGCTCTTTCATGCAATGTTTAGTAACCTCTGATTTACCTTTGAGTTATAGTTCTGTGAAGAAAGTTGGTATACACAATTCCGGTTTTGACACGAACAAAAGAATATCATCTGCATAAGCAGTAAATGTAATATGTTTATCTTTAACTTTAAAGCCAGAAACATTCTGAGACTGTTTTATTTGAAGAATAAATAGTTCTAATACCAGAATAAAGAATAAAGTAAACAGAGGACATCCATTTATAGTCCCCCTATTACAGGGAAAGTGAGGGTATTGGACATCATTCATTATTGCTGACAACTTGGAAAAAGTAGTGAAATAAGTTACAAAAAGTTTAAATCAAGACAATGGCACTCCAGTTAGGTCTGTCAAAAGCTTCCTCTGCCTCGCAAGAAAATAAAATATAACGATTGCCATTTTAGAAGCTTTGTTAATAATATTTAAAAAAGTTTGAGCATCATCGGCCAAATAAATCCAGGATGAAGTTAACCAGTCTAAGGGCCAGAGCTTTAGCCAATATTTTACATTCAGTAATAATGACAGAAATAAGTCTGAAGTTCTTGCACAAAGATGGATCTCAATCTTTTTTAGGTATAATACAAATCATAGCCTTCGTAAAAGAACCCACAGAACCATTCAAAGGAGAGAAGTGACAAATAAGCTTCAATAGCCTATGGGATTTTTTTTTGAAAATTGCAAATAGTATTCTACTATGAATCTATCTGGACCCAGTGCTTTTCAGCAAAATGTAATGACTTTTAAGGGTTGTGTAGAGGTCACAAATCTATATCATCTGTATTCCTTTTCTGAAGCCTAGAGATGTAGGAATTAATGAGCACCTAAGAAGGATTGGTCTCATGAGAGCCTACATTTCAGTAACAGTTTGCAAAGCAAGTATCAATCAGATTCTCTAGACATGTTCTTGCCCAAATCATTCACAATAGATTTCACAGCTAACATCTCCCTTTTGCACTTTAGATAGTTAGTAAATAAAGAACTAGCTCTGTTCCTCCCACCATAATACCTAGGATTAATTTTAAGAAGAGCCCCCAAAAGTCTAAACAGTATTTTAGCCACCATCAGTGCATCCAGATCAGCTTTAGTATGCTTTGAAGTATTTCTATGTTCTAGCTCCCTTATGTTGTCTAGAATACATGCACATTGTTTTCAGCATTTTTCTTTTTGAAGGAAGCACAACTAATTATAAAACCTTTGGAGACTTCTTTAAATGTATTCCAGACAAAGTGGAAAAGAGTGTCCACTGTATTATTATCATCAAATTATTCTTTGACAACGTTTTTATGGGTAGTAATGAAAGTAATATCTGAAAGCAGGAAATTATTAAATCTCCATTGAGATTTCGTATCAAACTATAAAATATCTAGGTGTGTTCAAACTAAGGCATGGTCAGACATCAGAATTAAGCCCATTTCCAAAATATCTAAATGTTGAACCATACTTTTACTTGAAAATAAATAGTAAATTCTAGTTTGAGAATTGTGAGTGGCTGAGTAAAAAGAGAGCAATATCTAGGAGTCAGATAGGAAGATCTGTGAAACTGTATTTTTCAATGCCCTATGGGCACTGTTAAGAACAAATGTTGCTAAGGAATGCATATCGAGGTTAATTGATTACAATCCAAACTTGTAGGAAATTATCACTGGAATGTTAATTTTCTGTGAAATTAATTTCCATGAATTTCTCTATTTTGAGCTTAATCGAAAACCACAGTCCCTCAGAATAATTTTCTTGTGAAATAAAAGAAATAGAAAAATGATTGTGACAAAGTATAGCTACACCATTTTAATTAAATATAGAGGAGGAGAAAAATACTTCACCAATCCATTACTTCTGAAGTTTAAGAACCTCAATGTCAGAAAGATGTATTCCTTGTAGTAAACCTATCTGACCCTTGAGAGTAGCTATATGTGGCAAGACTCTTTGGGCCAGATGTATCAAAGATCCATTTTGCATTTCCTAAATACCCAATTCGCATTAAGGAAATGCTTGATACATGTGCTTTGGAAATCGCAAATAGGAATTCCCTATTACCGCCACAGTGCTTGTTGCTACCGCTGTGGCAGTCAGTGCGTTAAAGTGTCTGTCTGTGTTGGCGGTTTCCGCCGTGGTCAAAATTCAATTTTTTTTACCGCCGGCCTGTTGGCGGTATTACTGCCGCTTTATCACCGACCGCCAGTGTTGTAATGAGGGCCTAAGTATGGCAGCAGAGTTACCCAGTCCTTCCTATGAAGTCCATGGAAATTCTTCCAGCCTACTTCTTGGGAGGTTGTGCTTAGCTTCTTGAAGCACATTTCATAAACTGCTTACATACAGCAGCATTGGATAGATGCTCAGGTCCCTCCCTCCTGCAGTTTCACAGATTTAGTTGCTAAATGATTTTCAGGATTTTAATCACTTGCTCAATGCAACAGCTCTATGGCCCACTCTTTAGATTATGCAAAATAACATTATATTTTGAACTATTTAGAGTGTAGACTGTGAACAATGGTTCCAGAAGTTGAGCAAGGACTGTAAGTGACACTAAGACCCACCTTTCTCTTGTCTCCCTTGCTTCTCTGTTTTATACCTGTGATGCCTGTCTCTCTTGTATCCCTTGCCTCTGTGTTTTATGTCTGTGACTCCTGTCTCTTGAGCCACACTTCCCTCTGTGTTTTATGGCTGTGATGCCTGTCTCTCTTGTATCCCTTGCATCCGTGTTGTAGGGCTGTGATGCCTGTCTCTCTTTCTCTCTTGCTCTCTCTATCTCTCAATCTTCTCTCTTACATCTACTGGCCTGTCTCCTCACGGCTCACCCTTCTGGTCTCTATATCTCCATCTCTCAGTGTGTATTGTACCTCCCTTGCCCTGAGGTGTTTTCTTCTCTCATACATGCCACTAGACCCTCTGCATTCAATTTATTGCCTCCAGCTCTCTCTTGTGTCCTTCTATTACGTAGCTCTCGTGACACAAAGGGGCAGATTTATCAACACATTACACAGGTGCAAAACTACATAAAGAGACACAAACTGAAGTACAGCAATATACTATTTATTTTCCAGCACTCTTGGAAGCAGCCAAATAGTAACATAGGCAGCACTTGGCCTTCCTCTTCTTAGCCCTGTCCTATACACTAGGTTTCTCTCTTCTTTCTGTCTAAATTCAGCTTCTCTTTCATCCAACTCCTGCAGTTTCCATCAATGCACCCCAAACACCCTCCCTCATTGCCACCATTGACTGGGGTCTCCAAATTGGCTTCTCAGTGCTTAAATAAAATCCCTCAGCCTTCTGCAGTTGTAGGCCAGTTCAAATGGTTTTGCCAATGCTTGTTAACTGACTGCTGCTTATAATGCATGAAACAGTGAACTACAAACATTTCAGTACTAGCATTTTAACTGCAGGCTGGGATGCATAGTAGCACAATGTACGTGTCCCATTGAATCTTTGCATGCCAACAAACAGTCTCAGCCCTATTTTTTCCCAAAACAGTTTGGGTTCTGCAGCTTAAAATTCACAGCCCATTGTGCTGTGTGTGTAATTATATTAACACATGGCATTTTCAGAAATTATAACTTTTTGCATGACTAATAAACAAATGAATCTTACTAACACTCAGGTGGTCATTCTGAGTTTCTCCAAACTCAACCCGCCACCTGACTGCTAGTGCTAGACAACGCCTGCCCTAATACAAGTTCACCCCACACCGGCTCTGCAGTGAAGAGGGCCTTAACATTGATGACGGCTCGGAATCGAGCCGGCGCCAATGTGGTGGTGCAGCGGCTGGGGACTAGTAATGCGGAGGGTAGCACTGCTTGCAGCGCTGCCCTGGCGGATTACAACCGCCAGAACCTCCAGGCTGCAGGCTGACTGCATCCTGGCAGTGTCAGCAGTTTGACCGTAATGGCCGTATTGACCGAATGTGGCAGATTGGACCGCCACTACCACAGCAGTCTGACAGCCACCCAGAGTCTGGCGGTCTCAAGACTGCCAGACTCTGAATGACCCCATCAATGTTCAAAGAGCATTGCATGCATCATACTGACCAACATCTACTGTGCTGCCCCTTGTGTTTTTACAGTCCTGTGGAATAGCCTTCTCCATGGAGTCCTGGTTTACAGGGAACACCTATATGACTGTTTCACTTGTAGGACTTCACTGGCTCCTCCTACAGGAGTACACATTGTACAAGATGTGGTGCATTATCTTCAAAGATACACAAGGTGATGGGAGGAATGCTTGCAATAAGTCTAACCACTGGCAATCACACTGGTTAGCATTCCAACCCATTGTCCTTTTGCGCAACATGCCATCTCAAATTTGACCCAGCTATATTCTAACCAGTTGCCGTGCTGCTCCCGTAGGAACAGTCCAGCACAAACTGCCTAGCCAGGTTTTCTCTGAACATGAACACAAGCAACCCAAAACTGGTTTCATCCTGATTGAGGCTCATCAGTTTGATGTAGTTTAGCTCCAGTGGCACAGTGAGCAATAGACCCACGTCTAGCCATAATACTCTTGGCCACTAAGGGAGTTACAGCAAACACAAAAGGGGATGGGGGGTTTGCTTGAAATATTTCTAATGGATGGAAATCACCAAGGGATACAGCACTTCAGGAGAGAGCAATAGCACCACATCTCAGCACATGGTGCTGTTGTGCTCTCTCCTATAAACGCAACTCAGTGCTGTGCAGCAGCTTTGCCTACTACACTGCATGAAAACTTAGGAAATCTGCCCCTTCAGTTCTCTAGCCCAAGTACCCTTTACTTATAATGCCTAGCAGTATGGATGACATATGGCTCCTAAATCTTGTAGACATCATTGTATTAAGGAACATTTTCTATAGATTGATCCACACCCCTGCATAACTCCTTGTCTCTGTATTATGTGTTTGTGATGTAAAGCGCTCTGACCCTCTCCATTAGAGTGAGTAGCGGTATAAAATAAATGTGAGGGGTATGGAGATGTGGGGGTACACTTGGAGGGTGGTCGTGAAGGAATCTGTAAAGAAGGATGTCACTGGAGGGGGTGCCAGCAAAGCTAAAGCTGGCTTTGGCTTGCATCAGGAACAGGTAAGAGGTGGGCCAAATCCCCTTTTCAGACGGGCAAAGAGTTTTTCTGACAAGACTAAATTCTTCCCTACAGTGGATATAGTAATCATAAAATGGTTTTGTGGCCATAACACAATATTGCTGCTCCACTGCACACAGAGACCAGAAACCATTTGCTTCAAATGGAGACAAAGATGTGTACCTTTGACTCTTACCTTAAAACAGGGAGAGTGATAAATATCTCAGTACATCAATGCAGAGCCGTCTTCACTTCAGCGGTCTGTGGCCAATCTCTACCTAAAGCCCCTTACAGGATGTGCTGTAGAGGCAGCCGATTGACACCACTATTTATGGGCACCGCATTCACACAAAGGCTTGTGGTTCTACTCTGGAGATTGTGAGCTTTGCCTCCAATCTATCTAATTGCTCCCAGTAGTATCCCAATTCGCACCTGGTAAACAAGTGACAAGCTAATCTTGACTTACTCTTTTAAGGAAATAGTTACATCATGGATTATGTGTTGCTAAGACTTCTCCATACAACCGAAGAAATTTTGTTCTTTTACCAAACAGTTATTAAAACATCCTTCTGAATGACTGCATAATTGAATGATTGCACTCACACAGAACAGATTACACATTAAATGGTTTCTTCTATTCTATCACTTGGTCCACAACACACACAAAGCATGATTTCTTTGTGGTGTTTAGTTTGTTGTAAACAGTGCTCAAGGTGTGTAAATGTAAGACCAATGTGTAAAGGCAATCTCTTTATTAGTCTTACAAATAACACAGTCATGTTTGAAATATCCTTAGAATGTCTCTGACACAGTAATAGTGCTCGTTGGTTAAAGAATATGATGGGACCTGAGCAGAACAGTTATAACACTTTGTGACAAAAACAAGCCAAAAAGATACATTTGTCATGAATTGTTACAAAACACTCTCCACTTACTACAGACATTTGTAGAGGGTTTTCAAACAAAGGCAAAGGAAGATACTATAAATGTGTTGTCTAGAATTTCCACCATGGCAGACCCTTTAATGTGAACGTGCACCTCTCGTGTGTAACCAAACATACTGTGCCTGATTCACAGAGATATTACTATGAGAAGATGTGATTTACTCCTCTTCTGTTTCAGTACAAAATTCGTTTGACAATGTTTAATATTTTTCTAATTTCTATGTGTGCTGAACTGTTACACCTGCATTGAGGAGATGTATGTTCTGATGTAAACCCCTTTCTACCTACGATAGTAGCTACAGATTAGTATCAAAATTCATGGGTGGTTGCATAGAAGCACCTGTGTACCACCCATGCTACATCCCCAGTACCACAAAGTAGAGCATAGTGCTACTTCATATTACTCTAGGGCTACCTTCCAACACAATTCAGGATTTGCATAGAAAGTAAATCTAAAAAACATCTAGACCTGGCCCCTTGATATTCCTCAGGAAATAAATTGTTGTCCAAAGATTTTCATATTCGATTTGTGTTTTTGTATCATTAGAGAAGTAATTTAGCTTGGGTAGACATTTCTAATCCAGGCTTATTTTTTCTGGATGACATTTTTAAAAATGGCAGATGTGTTGCAGTGATGATGTAATATTTCAGGAACCATGAGACCTATAAACTTCAGTTTGGTATCAAAACATAGGTTTTACGGGTCACATAGTTCTATAGAGACAGAAAAAAACTTCTCAGACCAACCGTTCCTCGATTTTTCAAAATGGCGGCTCTAAAATGATGTCTTTTAGCCATCATATTGGTAATTTATTTTAATATGTTTTTTGTTTCAGGTTTTCTGTTGATTCAAATTTGTAAACATGAGTGAAGCAGGTAGTAGCAGGTGATCTTTACTTCCTGATAGAGTGTTGCTAACAACAAAATCTGAGGACTCCTTCAATAAAGAAATATATGTCATATGCCAAACTAATCCGAAAGAAAAGCTAACATTAACTATGGCTGGGCAGAAGAGAGTTTGACATGCTGCAGAAATACGACAAGAAAAAGTTCACAAAAGATTAAGAAGGGTGAAGAGGATCAAATAGTTTATCATTGTAACAACAGGTGCTGCAAGTTGTACACAATGGAACAAAGCCTTAAAAATCATTGAAAAATAACAGAAACCTGGGAATCACAACAAGACCACGAGTATTCTGAGAAAGCGATGACAACTAAACCCAATGTCCACAAACTTAGAAGTTTGATTTCTACCCATTGCCCACCTCCAACAATTGATCAGCAATCAGAGGATTTTCAATGTGTTATCTGCCAGAACAAGGGCCAAAGGAATTGTAGAAAGAACAAAGTACAGAGTATGTGAGTCTTAAAGGGCCAACATGTTTTATCTGCGGCTAGTTTCTCCTACTATGACGTTTTCAGCTGAGTAGCTGATCTAAACAGTGAGGTGAATGTATTGATGTTTTAAAGCCACTCTTGAGTGCTGGCTACTGGTTCACACTCATTGAGATCAGAGAAATAATTGCTGAAACTGTATTGATCCATAATAATGAAAATAAGATTTTTCTGGTGAGAATGTATGACAATTTTTGTTAGTCTAACAAAATGAATGAGCCACTTATTGTGTTCTCAGCTGTTTTGACTCCTGAAGTACCAAAATAAGATCAAAGGTTACAATAAAATCAGCAAGAACGATTTAAGAAACATCCTGAACAATTTAGATTTTGGATTAAATGACAACTTTTGTGATGCCCCAGAGCTCCACAATTCATGGGAGTCAACAAGCAATTGCTGATGTTGTCTTAACATTTTTACAGCAAAACTTTTACAGACAAAAGGTCTTGAGTTTGGAACAGAACCCAACAACATTTATGCTGGATTTGAAGATATGAGCGAAGAAGTGGAAGACAACCTCATGAACTGACAGGCTTATGCTGTGCAAAAGGTACTGTCCTTTCCAAATCATATTTTATGAATTACATCATGGCCAAAAGAAAACTCTGTTTCACATGATGACTGCCCACGCAATCTATGACAAGTACAAAAGGAGAGAGCTTATCACTTCAATGAATAGAATTGGTTATAATGACATAGTACGGATCAGGAACTTGTTAACAGCTCATGCTGTAAAATCTTGTGAGTCTGACAACACACCACACTTTACCCGAAAAGGATTTACAATTGCTGCTCTTGATAGTTTTGATTTTGAAGACAGCTCTTCTTTGTCTGGAACATCCAACACACATGATACTGCCATGGTGCTTTTTCAAGACTGTACCAATGAAGTAGCTGCTGGAAAACAAGCTGTCAGCTGTAGGCATGAAAAAACGAAGCTGCAAACTTATAACCTAACTGTCTTGCCAATGTGTGCAAAACCACTACAAGCCACCAACATGTCCCAGTCTGCCAGAACGTTTCAGAGTGGCTGAGGACATGGATCTTCTTCTACCTGATGCTGTTGTCTGCAAAGCTGATTTAACTGAATTAATCATATCACTTGTTCGGTGCGGACTGAATGAAGAAGAAAAGCCAGTTTCTCCGTGGGCTGGAATTCATGCTCTGATCTCCCAGAATACTGTCCCACTGGAAAAGGTTGGGTTTTTACCAGTAATATAATCTCCAGTCACAAACTATGGAACAGTATACACAGCATTAAAACATTACCAAAATGTGCATGCTCAGCTTGAATACCAGACTATTTTGCCAATTTTCTGCAATGAAGGTGTGTTCCGTATTGTAGCTGACATTCTTAAGAACAATCTAGTATAACTTGATGACCTTCATCAAATGATGGATGTTTTCCACATGACAAAAGCTGTGTTGCGGTGTGCAGGAAGTTATCTCCGTGGATGTGGCATAGACAATGTACTTATTGAGGCCGAAATCTTTAGAAGCAAAACTGTCTAGTCAGTATTGAGGGGAGCTCATTATGTTCATTTGTTACAAGTTATGCTCATCATATCTGAGGCTATTGAAACATAGCGTTGGAATGCTTCCTGGAATAAGAATGACAAATTAGGTTTTGAGTATCGTATCTCAGAAGTGAACAAGGCACAGGGTGCACTTCATGCAAAAGACATAATGCAAAGCCAGGCAATGTTCAATACACTCAGTTCAAAATCAGAAAACCTGAAAACCAAGTTCGTCGAACAATGTGAAGAAAAATCAGAACTTTGCAAGTACTGGGGAAATGTTTTACACATTATAGTACTAGTGAAAAACTTAGTATATGCTGATCGGGAAGATGATTGTGAGCTGCACATGAAGACTGTGGAGTCACTCATTACTGTGTTTAATGAATTTAATTGCATAAGCTACCTGAGATATGGATCCTGGTATTTGGAAAGAGTGAAGAAGTTATAGGTAGAAAAACCATACCTCTACAGAAAATTAATCAAAATACATTTTGTGGTGAAAGAAAGTGAGGGAAGTTTCAATGCTGTGGCTCCAGATATGAAACTGGAACAGATGATCCAGAGATCACAGAAAAGCTCCAAGGGAATTATTGGTCAGACACGTAAAAGTGAAAATGTGGCACTGTGGCAGCTAGTTTACCAAAAAGTCCTTTCTACTTGCAATTTTTTCAGAGAGATTACAAATTCAAAATTAGTAACTCATAGTGAAATTGTTTCTCACCCAAAAACTAGTGGGAAAGAGAGGGGAACATTTTAATAAGCATGTTGACACCCTTCATCATTTCATTCAGCAGCAAGGAAACCCCTTTGAAATGACTGAGCCTGTGCGACTTCGTGACCAAACAATAGGTGTATAATGACATAGAGACACATCTACTAGATGTCCTGGAACATGGATCAAAACTATATGCAGAACTGAAGCAGGAGAGGTTTGTATTGAAGGAGAAAAAGCTGTTTGACATAATCACTAAAGCTAAACTTCCTAACTTTAATTGCCATAGTAAGGGCTTCGTACAACCAGCCACTACAAAACAGGTTACAAAAAACAACATTTGCAAGCACATAGAGAGATGGATGTAGCAAAAGAAAGGGATGAATTTATCAAAGACATTCTGTCGTATAATCTTCTTCCAACAAATGCATTATTTGCTGGAGATGCTGCAACCAAACCAGTAAAGCACAAACTCGTACAAGAGTTTGAAAAAAACCTTTCACCTGATGAATTTCAATTTGAAAAGATGTCCTCATTGAAAACTACTGTTGTTGTGGACTACATGTCACAATTGCAACCAGTCAAAATTTCATCCATGCAAGACTTCAGAGAGGTCGTTCAGACTGTTCTACAGATGTCAAAGTCAGTGTGCACCTTGCAAGAACTGCACATGCTATTTGATAGTTATCTTGAACTATCTGTCAAAGAATGTGAGAGAATCAGATGAATGTCTTCAAGTAAGACAATTGACCTTGCCTGCATCACAAATTCAACATTTATACATGTGCGACTTGATAAATTCTGGTCATCAACTTTGAACAAGATGAACTTGGAAATGTTAACTCACCAACACATTGCTGATGCTTCAGTAAACACTGAATTTCCAATTATTGCAAGTGAAATGATTGTCAAAGTGGAGTTGGTGCCTGCAGAGATATATTGAAAAAGTACTGGCCATATAGTTCAAGAACTTAACAGCAGATTGAAGGAAGCTGACCTTCCTGTTGTGCCACATGTTGAGTGGGCTGTTAGAAATGGTTCCAATCAATTCATTGTACTGTGATATGACACAGTTGTTATTGTTGTGCTTCTTAGATTTGTTGTAATGTTCATAAGTCAAAGATTGTCAGATTTATGGATATGTTATGGAACAGGCAAGAAAAGACACTTAAGGGCTGATTTAAGAGCTCCCAGCTCCTCCTTGCGCCACATTAGCATATTTTTCTTTTATGCTAATGTGTCCTAACGAGGCCAAAATCAGCGCGCCAGATTTACAAAGTGGCACAATGCATACATTTTGCCACTTTGTAACTCTTAGCGCTACATTATGCCTGTGCGAGGCATAATGTATGCAAAGGGGGTGTTCCTCCGTACGGGGGGCTGAAAAAATGGCTCAAAGAAATCTTGGAGATTTCTATGCATAATTTTTTTCTGCACTTTTATTGATCAGATCAAGCATTAAAAGGAGGCACACCAATGATTTCAATGGGCCTCAATGGCCTTTACAGGATCAGCGTCAAACTTTTTGATGCTAGTCCTGCAAAGCTCCGAACTAACGTCAAAAATGTTGATGCTAGTTTCCCTAACTACCACCATGGTGCACCATATCTTAGAAAAGGTGCACACATGGTGGCATTGGGGGGCGCTAAGGGGTGAAAGTGGGGGCAGCACCACTTTTCTTGAATCAGGGCCTTACTCCTGCTTCATATTCTGTACAAGAAACATGACCCAGAGATGCCCAGTGTTCTTATGAAGACACATATTCTTACGGGTGATGACACTGTGAGCAAAATTGAAACAAAGCTTGAAGTTTTAATTGCTGAACCTTTGAAGCTTCTAAAAGCATTTGCTGAGACATAAGAAAAATGTGACTAGAAAGACAGAAAAATACCTTGTGCATGTGTGGAAAATGAGTTCTGACTGTCATACATTTGACTACCTTCAGTACAGTGTGTTCAAGAGATCAGTTCCTCTAGGTGACCTTCCACTGATGTCATATTCTATGCATGGACACATTAAAAGAGCATTCTACTTGATCAGATCTGTAAATGTTTTGGATCATGCATATGTAGAGAAAGATCAGTGTGAAACTTTGCTATAAAAAGATGTCCCTGTCGAGATGGTCTTCTCAAATGTTCAAAATTCTGCAAATGTACAACAAGCGATTGCCGAAACAAATAAGTAAAGTGAACTATGAAAATGTGTCTAAGACAGGAGTGATAAACATAATTTTTTCATATTCAGATCATAAACATTGTTTTCCCAAGGACATTTTACTTCTCTAATGATCCAAAACCACAAATCAAAAATGAAAATCTCTGGACAACAATATTTTTAGGGAGGTATATCGGGGGGGGGGAGTAAACACTTTGGCCACATTTGTCACTTTTGTGATACAAATTGCTGCTTGTAAATCTGCCCCACAAACCCTCAGCAGTTAGTGTCAGCTGTATTTCTACTGGCTGTGGTGTATCACTATGTGTTGTTGTGTCGGTGGAAGGGATGTCAGCAACCCTTGTTGTTTCCTGTGCTTGGTTCTCTATGTTCCCAATAAGGACACTGTTCTTTAATCACAACATATATTGTGGGCCACTTGTTCTCCAAAGCAGTGCACCAACACCATTGTGCCTTTGATCTCATCAGCAGTCCACAGTCTCAAATGCAGTCTGAGATTTCCATTCTGGGTGTCAGTCTCAAATGAGCACTCACTCTCTAGGCCTTATGGGTGAAACCTTAGCTTTTCAGTTCCTGCTCACTTGCTCATTTGTCTGTGCCATCGCTGTATCAATAGCTGGCAGATACCATACCCCCCAACAAAGTCCAACTGGAATGATGTTGCATGATGGCCTCCTTAACATCAGGGTTATAGGGGAAGAGTTGGTAGTGCTGTGTGGGGAGTTACAATATATCCTCCCCTTGCTCCACTACAATCTTTGGTGCTGTATTCAGGGTATGGCTAAAGTTCCATGCATTCTCATTTGAATGTATCCATTATGGCGTAATTTTCAGATGTTCATTTCTGAGGTAGTCGAGATATTCATTGAGCATTGCCCCTTGGAGTGGGGGCCTTCTATCACTGCTTATTTTGGATGGCAGCCCAAATGTAGTAAATGTTTTCTCTAATAGGGGATATATTTGCCACAATGATGTTGACTCCATCAGTTCCACTTGAGGAAATTGTGAATGTCCATTTATTAAGACTAGTGTTACTCATCCAACCGGAAACTGCTGAACCTTGTGCTGACTTTGGTCCTTGGCACCCTGCAGGGTTCCTCCATTATTATCAGTGCTGGGTGAGTGGCACCTCCCATCAGATGAAAGGCCTGGCATATTTTTATTCTGTTGTTTATTGCTTCATACATCCCAGGGAATCAGCATTTCTCACTATGGCGGTCATTCTGACCGTGGCGGTCGGCGGTGAAGCGGCGGTAAGACCGCCAACAGGCTGGCGGTCTTTTTTCTTGTATTCTGACCATGGCGGTTACCGCCATGGCCAGCCGCCGCTTCACCGGTCCGACCGCCACGGCGGTAACGACCGCCGGGCTGGAGACCTGGGTCTCCAGCCCGGCGGTCGTCACATACCGCCGGCGGGATTCCGACCCGCCTGACCCCGGCTTACCGCCATGGATTTCATGCGGTTTGGGACCGCCATGAAATCCATGGTGGTAAGCACCATCAGTGCCAGGGAATCCCTTCCCTGGCACTGATAGGGGTCTCCCCCACCCCCACTCTGACTCCCTCCCCTCCCCCCCCCACCACCCCTGCCACCCCCAAAAGGTTGCAGGACCCCCTCCCCATCCCGATCCCCAACACATCCACACACATACACACGTACACGCACGCATACATGCACGCATCCATGCACAGACCCCGGCTTACCGCCATGGATTTCATGCGGTTTGGGACCACCATGAAATCCATGGCGGTAAGCACCATCAGTGCCAGGGAATCCCTTCCCTGGCACTGATAGGGGTCTCTGCCACCCACCACCCCCACCGCGACTCCCTCCCCTCCCCCCCACCACCCCTGCCACCCCCAAAAGGTTGCAGGACCCCCCCTCCCCACCACGATCCCCAACACAGACACACACATACACACGTACACGCACGCATACATGCACGCATCCATGCACAGACACACACCCCCCGCATTCATGCACACATCCATTCACATATACACCCCCCCGCATTCATGCACATATCCATTCACATACACACCCCCCCGCATTCATGCACGCATTCATGCACGCACTCAACCGCCCCTCCACATACACACACGCACACCCCCATGCACGCACACAACTCACAACACCCCCTCACCCCCCTTCACCAACGGACGATCACCTTACCTGTTCCGGTGATCCTCCGGGAGGGAACGGGACCCATGGTGGCAGCACCGCCGACACCGCCACGCCAACAGAACACCGCCACAGCGAATAACAAGTCGTGATTCGATGGGCGGTGTTTTGTTGGCGTGGCGGTGGAGGTGGAGCTACCTCCACTTCCCCGCCTGCCACCAGTATGGCTGTTGGCGGCTCTTCGTCCGGAAACGGGCCGAGCGCTGCCAACGGTCGTAATGGCCTGTGCGGAAGACCGCCAGCACTGGCGGTCTTCCGTATGGCGGTCCCTCAGAGGTCTCTTGGAAAGACCTCTGAGGTCAGAATGACCACCTATGTCTTGATTTAGATTTTACAATTCCTTGCTGGCCTTGTGTGCCAGCTCCACAACCCTCTTTTGGGGTGTGAGATGCATCACAATACAGTGTCCTGTCAACAAAAGTCCTTCCTCTTAGGTGCTCCAATCATTCATGGCTCCATACAGCTCTGTGATTACGACAGTGGAAGTGTGGGTCCATGAATGCCAGACTGGGAAAAAGTATTTCATCTACCATTGCTGCATTGCATGTATTGTCTTCTTTTTTTATACATTTTGTTATTGACATTTTCATAATACATGAAAAAACAATTGTAATGAAATACAAGGTACTCCACAAAGTACTCCACTTCAAGAGGAATACCAGACTAAATATGATCCCAAAACAACAACAAAAGAATTTAAGAAAGAAAAAAAGAGAGAAAAATAAAATCCAATAAGAAACAAAAGGGCTATCTTACTTAACCAGCACAGGTAAAGCAATGCCTGAGTTAACCCATTCCCACACATAACATACACCTGAAAAGCAAATTACACCACATGCCCCAACCATTTAATCCCAGACACCAATCACAGATGAACGCACTCTAAGCACAATTCAAATCGAGCGAATAAAAGAAGTAGCCCCAAGCAAGAGGAAGAAAGTTAGATTTCACATAGACTTAAAAAGGAACCCCAAACCTAATTGAATACCTGGATTTGATCTTGATCCTTGTAAATTTGGTGTTCATGTGTAGCCATCCGGTAAAGCTCCGCTAGCCATTCTTGATGTCTGAGCACCTGTGCTGTACAGCAATACTGTAACATGCAGATCTTAGCCACAATAAGGGCCTTCGACATACATGTACGCCAATGGGAAGACTTTCTCTCCGAAGCGATATTATCTATTATCATATATTATCGTGTATTGTCTTCTGAATGCACTCATCCCCCTGGGATATAATACATAGCTTAGCATGGGGGCATGCCACTTATACAACCAACTAAATATAGTGCTCTGCATCACCTCTGTGCATTGTCATCCTCTGTGTGGGTGCTTGAGGATGTCTGATGGTTGCTGACTCTGGATCTGTATATTACCATGAATGCATACTGTTACTGTTGAACTGCCCGCCTCTCCATCCACAGCAGGGGCTATTGGAACTGCCATCGAAAAGGTTGACAAGCGGTTTATGATCTGTCCTGAGGTCGAACACACAATTTAGATGTACAAGTGGAAATGATGATATGCCTAGCACCGCCTGCTCAATTTGGGCATACATGGCCTCCGTGTCTGTTAGTGCCTAACTAGCAAATGTGATCAGTGTCCACACTTTTTGACTTTGTTTGTGCATCTGGATGGTGCCAAGGCCTACCGGGCTTATAGCAACAATGAGCTAAGTGTTTTTGAAGGGTTCAAAGTATGCCACCGTCATGCAAAGCAGAAAAACATGTTTAATATTGGTGATTGCTTCCTCTGCCTGGGTGTCCAAAACCAAAACTCTCACAATAATTAGCTGTGCCAAGAAAACGTCTTGACTTCTTGCATTCTGCCAAGTGGAGGTGTTCCGGATCCCTTCTGATTTATGGTGGTCCACCTTCAGATTGTCTTTTGCGAACACAAAGCTGAAGAATTTGATCTGTGTTTTGAAGAAAAAGCATTGTTCTTTTAGTGTTTGAAGGTTACACTCAAGAAGTGATGGTGCTCCTTCAGGGTTGCAGAGTAGATCAGGATATCATTGTGTTATTGAGGATTCCCTCTAGCCATAACAGTGTTTCCTGAATGGCTTTTTGGTATAACTTAGCTTTCGATGATATTCGAAAGTTGAGAAACTTATACCTCCAGAGCCTTAGATGTGTGGACAACATTGTAATGTATCTACTGGCTGGGTCTAGAAGCAGCGGGTGGTACAGAGCACTGAGGCCCAGTTACATCCCTAAATGATCTTTTACTTCTTGTAACTGGTCGTCATCAGTACAGGTGCTAGCCATATCTGAGAGATGTATATAGGACACATCAATTATTGCTATCTCCTTTTGCATACTTGCTTCAGTTCAAAACGTTCATAGTCAGGGTTAAGCTGTGGGTAGAAATGTGCACTGAGGGCGACACGTATGGTGTTATAGTTGTGATCTGCCCCATGTTCCTTGGAGATTCTTGAATAACTTGCACACCTCCCCACCCACAAAGTGTAGCAGGAGTGATCTTTTCACTGTGCTGTTCACCTCTCTTGTGGTCTTAAGGCAGCCTACCCATGCTTTACAGAAAAGTGCGGTAGTGGCCGGATCTAGTAGCTCAGTGAATGGGGGTAGAGTTGTCTTGGCAGGAGAGGCACAGGTGGCACCTTCATGATCATCAGCCCTATTGAAGGGCTAATTGCTCCACAAATGTAGACTGTCTTAACTTATATTTTTTTTCCTTATTGTCCTTACTTGCTTCTTTTGATTGTGCTCTTCAGAAGGGGCGGGTGGTAAACGTGGTTTCTCAAAGATGGCTGTTGCGGCAGATCGCTACAGCTCACATTGAGAAAGCTATCATTTGCATTAAGAAAGCTGACGCTCAAATAAAAAAATCTACTTTAGAGGTAGAAAGAAGTTGTGCACTCCGGTGTGCCGCGTGGTGCAGTATGCCCTGAATTTACAGTGTCAGACAAACTACCAGTGCAAAAAATCTGAGCATCTGAGCAAGCACTGCAATTCCGTCGGTTGAGGATTTCCTCAGAATCTCACAGTTTTTACGTAACTCTGTGGAATTCCATGCGGTGAAACTCCACAGGTTCCATCCAGGCCTAGCCTTCAGTACAAGTGTGCCTGGCAGGGCATGCCCACTCTTGAGTGCCTGGTACCCAGGAGAGGTGCAGTGACCATTCCTTCCTGTTACCTTAGTTTGTGGCAGTTTGTGGCAGTGTCTGGCTGGTGCCATAGCAGGTGGTGACCACATAGACGTG
Organism: Pleurodeles waltl; assembly: GCF_031143425.1. Taxonomy (NCBI): domain Eukaryota; kingdom Metazoa; phylum Chordata; class Amphibia; order Caudata; family Salamandridae; genus Pleurodeles; species Pleurodeles waltl. Next base: position 14,189,702 of record NC_090446.1, read on the forward strand.
CACTTCCCATTTCCGAAGAAGTTCTACATTTCCCCTTGATTGTTGCACTGACTGGGGCTTTGCGTATAGTGGGTCCCATTGACAGGGAAAGGCTCTGCAGGGGTATCCATAGTTTCTGACTGGCTCCAAGCCACAGGTATTGGGTCTGCAGAGGCAGGTTAGGAGAACTGGTCAACTTCAGGTTTTCAGGTTGAATCTTTCAGTGTTCATGATATGGTCCATGCATCTGCACTGTATTGAACTACTTAAGCCTGGTAGATGGCTGTGCACCAGAGGGATGCTCCACATCGGAGCGTATGAAGAGAAGTCCCACATGGCAAATCTCATAGAATCTTGATCAGGTGCAGGAACATGATGGAACAAAATGGTAGCTATTTACTCCAAGTGAACTGCCTCTGTGCATGTGAGTAGTGTTTGCGGATATGCTCCTGGGTGTTGCCATGGAAAGTTAGGTGCACTATAGCTGTTGAGCTTTTGAGTAAAGCAGTTTCATTCTGACCCATTTCTTGTCCACGTCTTATAAAAGAATGCAGTACCTGATGAGGTTTAATCCCATACCATTTGAACTGGATGTTCCATTCCTGGTAGAGGGCTGCTGTGCTGTCCTGGGAGAATATGGGAAAGCATCTTGGTCAGTGTAAGGGGTACTTGACTGTCAATAGATGTGTTGCTCAGTGAAATACCTATATGAAAATGACAGCTTCCTGAAGGAAGTTAGACCTTCTCTTCTTGGTAAAAGTACATGATGATTTTCATTATATGTTTCATTTTATTTAATATCTAATTTTTCAAAGAAGTAAAAAGGACCCCCCTTGTGGAAATTGCAGCAAATGTTGGTAGGAGATATCAGTTGAAAAACGCCCTGGCCACCTTGAGCAGTGGATGGACAAGTACTAATCTGAGTGCATGTGATGACCCTGGAATACTAGGATGACGAGCTGTGTTAGATTAGTCTGCAGCTTGTGACAGGCCCTGCACTGGTGCACAAACAAATCCGACTTGAGTGACATATAGCCTCACATCATGACGCAGACCTGAGTATGTGCTATCTAGGCTAGGATTTGTGCTTTAGCATACCTGCAAGTCAAAATTCCTATGTGTCCACTCAAAAGGTTCTCATGTATTGGGGGTGTGTGGTGCATTGCACCACACATGCAGATTACACACTTAATGCATTTTTTTAATGAACACATTTCCCCCTGTATTTACATTGTTGATGCAAAGTGCAGCGTGGTTATCTTAATACTTCTAACTGTGTGTCAAAATCTAAAGGTTTGTGTGCTGATCCTTCCAGTAACGCTCCTGCTGGTAAGTGGTGATAAGTCATTTTTGCACGGGGAAAAGTGCACCTTTACAATGCAAAGCTGCATTTGCGCTGGAAGGTGAAAAGCACATGCTGCTTTGTGCCAGGTTATCTCGCTTTGCCTTGCTCTAGTGCCCCTGCAGAGCCTTAGCAAATCTGCACCTTTAGGAGTTGCAGAGAGCTAACCTATCAATCAGGCCGCTTTATTCTAGAAGCAGTAGCCATCTCTAACAACTGGCCCACGAAGGGGATGTAAGTAGGAGATTGTCAATAGAGCTTAACTTTGAGGTCATAACGGTTTGGCTGTCAGTAAGACACAGCCAGATGTGAGATCTTTCCTAGGCCACCCCAGGCTTCACAGAAGCATATTTAAGTATTGTGGGGGTGATAGCGGTTTCACAGGAATGTCTTCTATGGGGTTCTTGTAAATCCGGTCAGGTTTTCCTTGTCTTACACCACTTGTTAGCACCTGTTCTTGTCCAGCTAAAATTAGATGGGTGAATCGCTGTTACTATCCTTATTAAGATGATGGTTACTCACTTGGAAGGGCTGATGACCTTTCCAAGTTCCCTTCAGAGAGATTTACTAAGACACAGGTCATGGGACACAGTCTTCCTTTTACAGAGGTCACCCATTTCACTTTTGTCACACCACTGATTCTTCACATCTTGGGTACCAAGCTCATCAAAGCTAAGAATCTGATTCTACAAGTCCTCCTCACCACAAGAACCAAAAAGGTGTCTTTGTATCAATAATTTAACAGCATTATTTATGAGACATAAGAGTTGAGACAATTGTCAAAGGTGTACCTTTGCCTTATGGCATCTATCCCACCATCTAGCCCTTTAATAGTTACAACATGTGTTTGTTGGAAGGAATATTTATATTTTAAATGTTTTGCTCACAAAGATTGTGGGAATATTAGAATCTATTCATGGTACTGTTGATTGTTGTCAAGATGCACAAATCTAAAGGTTTTTTCCCAAATCTTTCCTAAATCTGCCTTTGCATAGACAGTTTAGGGTTACTCTTCAAAAAGAGATGGCTGCCCCTCTTGACCCATGGCCATGGTTTCTTTCCTGTGCGGTCATTGTGAGAATGTCTTCTAGATCATTTTCCTCAAGCAGTGGGCACTATCAGTAAGGGTTCTGCGACAGGTCTGCGCTGAGCCTGCTACTCTTGATATTGATGGAGAGTCTTTGCATGTAGGATGTTTTCTCATTTGTATCCTAAGAGAGGTGTTTGTGGCAAGGGTCATGCCCAATTTAGTGCTTGGTTTAGCTTTTTTTTACCCAGCCTTTTCCAACAGACAGTATCACTACACTAGAGCCCAACCTTGAACCCATATTTTTTAGAGTCTCCTGGGTTCCAACTAGTTTCCTGTTCTGATTCTGCAAATTAAATATTTATTAAAAGTGTTTGCCTGCTGGGCTTCAGAGCATATTAATAAGCAAATGGAAACCAGTGAAATCGGAGGATCTTCACCATAAACACCATCTGTGTCTCAAACACTGAAGCACAGATTTACAAAGGTTGCGTTGCCAGGTTTGCATTATTTTTTTTAATGTAGACCCAATGCAAAATCCTGCTTGGAGTTTTCAACCCAACACAAATGACTTATAACAAAATGTAACACAGTGCATCGTGGTGCCTTGCAATACTTTGGATCAGGAAGGCATTCCAGGGGTGATGCATGGCCATTACTGTGCATCCAGACATATATTTCCTGCAAATCAACATCTGCAAAGACTTCCAGACAGTAGAAGGTAATACATCTAACTATTTCAGCAGCTAGAATATCACTCCAAAGGATAGCATGACGTTTTAAATCACAGCAAAAGTGCCAAATTATTTCAGAGCCACAAAGAATCAGCACATTTATTATCAACTGATATTATTACCATGGAATAATTTTCAATGCCTTGTTGGACTCAATTAAATGAGCTTTCCCTAGTCACAAGGGCTGCATCAGATGGAGGTTTATTTAGAAGAAGAAATATTTTGAAAATGGGAGATTAAAATGACCAAGTATCTGGAAAACACATATCTGTCTGTGTTAGGAAATTTCATAAATGATCCATTACATTCCACATTGCCTCAAGACCAAAAAGAGAGGCTACACACACTCTACTGTGTAATGCAATTTGTCAAATTCGTGATGGTAGTGAAAAAGGTCAGTCGAATTTTTTTAGCACATCCACAAAGTGAACTGCATGAGTTCTGCCAGTCAACACCAAACTAATGAATAAGATTGAAGATCAAAAACTGGCTTCCAATTGAAGAAACTTCACACGTATCCTGCAAGAGAAATGGACTCAACAGCTCAATCCTCTAACTGTTTTTTTTATTGAACAATTTTGAAACTAAAGTGAAATCTAAATGCTGCCCAAAGGGGGAACTTGCAACTTACATCTGTTTAGATATCAGTTTGAGAAGCACCTATCTCTAAATAAATGGTCCATGGGTTCTAGCTGTTAAAATAGAGACATGGTCTGTGAGATCAGTACTGCTTCTTGGTTATTGTTGACCGCCATATCAATCCAAGGTAAAACAATGGGAAAACTGTAAACTCTTACCTTGGAAATTAAACAGGGACTTAAATCTGACTTCACCTTGAAATCAGGAGATATCTACTTGAAACAGTTCTTTAGTCCTCAAGTAAAAAACTAAAAATACAGCCTGAGATCTCATATGGAACATTCAAAATCAGGATTTACCACAGTGCAAGCAACATATCAAAATTGGCAAAGGTATTGTGATAGTGTTTACTGTCCAGTCTAAGAGTGTATTGAACAGCAGATTCATTGGGGACAAGCCACCAGCCTGGATTCATAGCTCCTCTAAGACTAAAGGCATGATCGCGAGGCTGCAGTCTTGAAACCACCAGCCTTGCAGTGGCAGTCAGGACTGCCACTGCTGTGCCGGTTCAACAGCCACATTACAACCCTTGCAGTCATACTGCCAGGTTACTGCCATTGGCGCCAGGATCAGTGATCCAGATGGGCTGACAGTGGTGTAGCTCAGAATAAGCCAGGGTGGCCCTGCATGCAGTGCCGGCTGCTGATTACAACCTGGTTCTCCGCCAGACTTTTCTTGGCAGTATCTTTGCCATGAAAAGGCTGGTGGAGAACAGGTGCAGGGATCCACAGAGAGGCCCCTGCAATGCCCATGCGCTTGGCATAGGCAGTACAAGGGTCCCCCTGCCCAGCACCCTCAGAGGGCTCACTGCTGTGCAGAAAGTGAGCATTGCTAGGGTGGTGGTGTCCCCTGCAGTGGCAGCATTGCCGCTGGCTCAATTATGAGCTGTGGACAATGCTGCTGCCACTTTCGAGCTGGTTTCTGCCTGTCAGCCCAGCTGGAAAGTCGTAATGGGCCGGGCAGGGAAATAGCTAGCTTGGCGGCAACCTCCTTGTCGGAAGTTCAGCGGACAGGTCTTCCCATCTGCTGAACTCGTAATGAGGCCTTAAGTCAGCCTCTTCAAAGATACGTTTCCAAATTTCAAATTGACTATCTCAGGAAGTGAGCACTTTCCACTGATTATTAAGCTAAGTATCAAGCTGACCTGACTGCCACAAGCAAACAGAATATCAACCCCAGCATTCACAAAGAATGAGAAAGAAACTGAAATAGAAGGATGAGCGCTTACAGGATATTGATTGAGACCCAATTTGGAATTGTATTACAAGATTGGCATACCATGAGGAAACTTACACCTCAGAGCGGGGACACTTTATACTTCATATACTTACAAAAATTATTCAAAATTGAAATCCAATTACAAAGAGATAGTAAATCTACAATTTTGGTAACAGAGCCAAAGTAATCAAGAAAGAAGCCAGAGTGCTCAAAAGAGAGCCAATACATGCATACATTACCTCTTCCGCAGGGCTCATAAGCAGTCTGATGAATGAAAAACACCACATTATAACCTAATCTAATTACAAAAGGCTCATGTGAAGATTGCATCACGCAGTATGTTCTTCCTAAAGATATATCATCCTTTCCATAATGCATCACAAAAATATTATGATTTTAGTATCATTAGTAGGTAAACTACATACCATTTCTTATGCTCTATATTATTGCTATAATAAATCTCTATTACATTACAGTTCCAAAATTCATTCCAAAGATACAAAACAATTGTAACTTTAAGTCCATACATTAAAATAAAAAGATAAACATTAGTAGAACTGTCAAACATCTAATTATGTTGAGACGCTCATCATAATCACTTGTATCACAAGAAGATACCAATTCAGAATCATGGGAAAGTATAAAACACCTATCTTCACTTTATGTGACTTATATATGGCCACATCCTGATATGGCAATTAGAGACATTGTGACTAATTGAACTAAGATGCATCAGATTTCCAATTAGGTAAAGGCTTCATATTATCTATTATATTCTATTAAAATAAACACCCAAAACACAATACATCCAGTTTTCTGCCCATAAGTTCTTCTCCAATTACACCACTGTGGGGAGGCAGCTGTCTTAGTAACCCCAATTTGGAGGTCGCAAGCATGGTTTCCAACACTAATGCAACAGTGTTCTAAGTTCTCTCTATTGTTGCTGCTGTGAGTGGGCAATAAAAGGAGTGTTGAAGCCACCTTCAGAGCAGGAACAAAACCAGAGACCAGCCAGCCCTTAGAGCATAAAGAAAGACAATGTATTTACATGCACAGAGACTGATGGCTTGAGAGGCCAAGTCCAACCAGTCCGAATTGCGGAACTCCTATACAATCTTTTATGCATGAAGACCACAAAAATGTGACAATACATCATCTAAACAGAACAACAGAGAGGTAATTTCTTTATCAAGTCCATGGTGAGATGTTGAGCAGGTGATGCATGGTGTTAGGCATCTATCCAATCACAGTAGAACAACATTTCATGATGGCAGCGTGATACAAAATTACCACAAGCATGTGTAGTGCTTTTGCTCTTAGCTAGTTTTTAAGCACTTACATAACACACCAGAAATGCACTTCTGAGTTCAAAGAAGTCTTTTATTGTTGTTAATTCTTCCCCACGTAAATGACGGATTAGTAGATTTCAAGCACACGTTAATGAAGACACAATATATCAGTTTGCAGTATACACAGCAGGTTATATTTATAAGATATTGAATGCAAAGCAAAACAAATACTTCACCGTGTGGGAAACTATTTACAGCTTCATCTTTCTAGGGTCTGCAAGCTGATGACTCCCTGTCAGCTGCGAGAAAGAGATTCATCTACCCACACGGGATGCTGGCAACTGGCGCCTAGTTCCAACACGAAGTCAGGCAGATCCGAATCTGATTCTCTGCAGCCTGTGACATTCGTTACAAAGGTGTGCCCCCTCCTCTCAGACTCGGGAAAACTACGCAAGTCTTTGGAGACTGGCCAGGTCTCCGAGACTTCTCCTCTTCCCAGGCTCGAGCGGAGAGAAAAACAACCAATGTACCCTCTCTTATCAGGTCTAGTCTACTGTGAGAAGAAAACAGCTTGGTTCATCTTGTGCAAAAACACAGCTTGGAAAAATACAGCTTGGATTCTCAACTGCAATGTCTAACTCCACGTTAAAGGCAATAGGCAGCTAACCTAAATATCAAATGCAATGTCTAATGTCATGTCAAAGCCAATAGGCAGCTGATCTGAATATAAAATGCAATGTCTAATATCATGTCAAAGCCCATAGGCAGCTAAGCTGAATACAAAATGCAATGTATAATATCATGTCAAAGACAATAGGCAGAATATCTAATAGCATGTCAAAGCCAATAGGCAGCTAGACTGAATACATCATGTCAAAGCCAATAGGCAGAATACAGAATGTAATGGCTAATGCAATGTCAAAGCCAATAGGCAGAATACAGAATGTAATGGCTAATGCAATGTCAAAGCCAATAGGCGGCTAAACTGGATACAGAAAGTAATGGCTAATGCCATGTCAAAGCCAATAGGCGGCTCAACTGAACAAAACATACAATGTGCTACTGGTGAACATTGAGCAACTAATATGCGCAGTGGTGAAACACAAAGTCATTGGTCAAACAAACTCCATTAATGGCATAACAGCATGACAAGCACATATCTGAGACGGTTGGGACTTTCCAAGGCGTCACCAAACCAGTTTCTTCATAACCTTTTCTAAGACCTCTGTGGACATCCAGATGTCTGTCTGTTGCTGGGCGATTGAAACAATGCATGTTGAGTGAGGTGTCTATTTGAAGCAAGCCTTGCATTACAAGCTGTCTGTCAGTGTTAATTTAGTCAAGTTCATCCAACTATTTTCGTATGTTTTTTAGGTCTGTTCAGCATTGAGTATCACAGGATGAAGGCAGCCCTGGAGAAATAATAAAGTGGATTCTTTAACAAGTTTCCACATTCCCTCCTGTGATAATCAGTGATGAAATGGTGTTCCCAATCCTCTTGGAACTGTCTCGTACCCATCAGTGTTTAAGTTTAGATATTGTGTCTGGTATGTATGCTGTTGCTATCTTGGGAATCATTAATATTGCAGTCTTGCATCATACTTTGTACCTCTTATTCAAACTTCAGCGGATACCTGATACATCACTATATGTGGTTTTTGTGTAGGCAATGTTGCACATGGGACATTAACATTAGTTATTATCTGTTGTGTGTGTGTATTTATGTGTGTGTAACTAAGAACAAATATTTGCTTTCCCTACCTCGAATCTGGGAAGCAAAGTTGGGCCACTACTTACTAACCTAGCCTGAACTTAACAACAACCCATTTCTCCTATTATGATCCCTATGTACTTTATATTATGCATTATGATCAATGACATCTCTTATTTGACAGGAAATGGAACGTTGATGCTGTTCTATGTCTTTCACAGCTATAGTTGGTAAAGGTGATGTACAATACTACTCTGTATTTTGTTATTCACTAAGCACTGCTGGAGCAGGTGTGCGCAGATATCAAATGGCATAGTACATGTAGCTTTGCATAATACTTCAGTTTTAATGTAACATTCTTCTTTGTCTCTCAAAGCATCTTAGGTCATCTCTGTGGTCCTTACTTGTATTGATAATTAGGGAAACAAGTTCAAAGTCTCAAAGCTCAAAGTCTAAGGCCCATATTTATAGTTTTTGACACAAAACTGACTTTGCGCAGTTTTGCGTCAAAAAGTATGGCACCGGCTTGTCCCATTCCGGTATGCCAGCCGGGTGCCAAATTTAAGGAATGGCGCCATCTGGTGCAAATGGTGGGCTAGCGTCATGGAAAATTACATTAGACGGGTGAGGGTGGCGGTATGGGAGAAGGAATTTTGCACCAAAAAATGACGTTAGGCTGGTTAGAGTAAAAAAAGTGACTCTAACCATCCATACCACATGACTCCTGTCTTATAAAAGATAGGAGTCATGCCCACCACCCCAATGGCCAGCACAGGGGACAAGGGTCCCCTGGGCATGGCCATTGCACCCAGTGCCATGTAGTGGGGCCCATTTCAGGACCTCCAATGGCACTTTGAAAACAAATTAAAAATACTTACCTCTACTTACCCTATTTACCTGGGATGGGGTTCCTGGGGCTTGGGAAGGGTACCTATGGGCTCTTTCCATAGTGTTTGACCATGGAAATGGGTCCAAAGGTCCCCTAACGCCTGCCCTGACCCAGGCGTTAAATAATGGCGCTAAGCAGGCTTAGCGTAATTATTTAGGCCTGCCTGCTCCCATGCACCATTTTTGCATGGGAGGATAAAAAGGCGCTAGGGCCTTAGAGTCATTTTTTGGATGGGAACGACCACCCTGCATCTCATTGATGCAAGGTGGGTTCACGCATTTCAAAAATGACTTTAACTCCAATATTTTGAAGTTAGACTAGTCTAGCTTCAAAATATAAATATGGAGTTAAGTTTGCACTGAATTATGCTAATTCAGCGCAAACAGAGTATAAATCTGGGCCTAAGTGTGATTTAGTGCTCCTATTTTGAAGTAAGAGTGATCCGTGGGAAATCAGCAGACACCATGATAAGTAGCACAAAGAAAACCACTGGTACCCATAACCGTTTCCCTGGGGGGGGCTTGAAGAGGAGTCGGACATCGTTGCCTTATTGAATTTTAAAAGAGAACATCAAAATGAATAATTTCCTACACCTTATATTATGCCCCAGAGGTCACCAGTACTTGAGGCAAAAAGGTATTTTAGAATGGAGGCCAGGTACTCTAGAACTGAAGGTTTAGTGAGGTCTATCAGCCAGAACTGCAGGACATGAAGGTTGTGAAGTTGAAGTTGACAGTTGGTGAAATTGACTGTGCCCCTAGTTGAAGAGATCCTTAAATGTTGCAGTTGTAGAGGGCCTCTCTTTCCAGAGCCAACAGCCTGCGGTCACAGTACCATGGAACGCCAATCAGTTGTGGCCCCAGTCAGAGGTACCCCTTCAGTGTGCCATCAAAGGATAACCAGCACTTAATGCTCACTTGGGTACTTTGTATAAGAACCAAACAGGCCCGCTTACACCCTCTGTCTCTTGGAGGCATGCAGCACGAGCAGCCCTTGTCAAGCAGAGACTCTACGCGATGGTGATGGTGGGGCCGCCAGTTGTTCCACTTGTTTCAGCTGTGGATGTCCATGATCCGCTACCTTCTGGATGTAAGAGCTTTGGATCCAGGAGGTCAGTCCCTCCCACTTCACAGGTGACCCAGGCCCAATCTCCCTGTTGGAGAACATGTCCAGGTGATGTTGTCTAGCACCTGACACAGAAGGCAATGCAACATTGCTGTCAAAATTACTTATCAGATACTGACAGCTCAACACTAGACGTGCATAGGCCAGTCAAACAGTATTTCAGTCGGCGCTCAGTTTGGCCACTTTGCAAAGGATGCCTCTCCTGACCAATGAAGCAGGTTGTAGTGCATCAATCCAGAACAGCTCAGCAGATGTAAAAAACTTCATAAAGGGACATATCTCATGGTTCTATGGGGGATAACTAGATTGAATCAATCAATTCATCTCCTCCTTTTTGCACACACCTAATCCCACTGTATATTGTACCACCTGTTAGCTGTTAATCGTATCAAAAGCTGGATCATTATAATACATGAAACATACATCACTGTCAGTAGCACCATTCCGTTTAACTAATGTAGGCAGGACAGTAATATTCACATATCAAAGGTCACAATCGTTATCATTGCAAACCTGTAACTCATCTATGTGAGGCTAAAGTGGTGCTAGGGGTTATTTCTAAAATGTTTTTTTCCTTAATATCTTTTTTTTTTCTTGTTTTACATTTTTAAATCAGGAAAGGAAAATCCACTCAAGGTATGTGGTGGAAAAGGCTCTCTACTCTGTGTACAACCACATCCTTCAGAAAGAAGAAAGGTATGTTGAAACATGACATAAATCTGGACACAGCAATACAATTTCTCTCCCTCTCATCACTGCCCCATACTTGCAACATAAGCTTCTCTAATTATACTTGAAAAATAATATGCAGTAATACATTTGGAAAACACATGTTAATGGTAATAGCCAACCATCATTTTATAGTTAAGTGTATAACCAAAGCATCAAGTACTCCTCTTATAGTGTAAGTGTAACACAGGACATACATTCAGAAATTACATTGTAGATCTACTGATAATATTAGATTCATATTTTGTTACTGTCCCTATACCTAATGCCCCTTTTTCATACTATCACAGATGCATTTAATAAGTAAGAACAAATAGATGATATTGGATTGCCTTTCTAATTACATACAGTAGTACCGTCTTAAACAGAAATCAGCACTCAAAAAATAAATAACAATGACACTCAGTAACAGTGGAATATTAACACAAACTATTTCCCCAAACAAATGGTAACCCAAAGGTTAGGAATAAACTAATGTTACACCTGTATATAGCCAGAATTTTTGGAACACAGCATTGTATCCTAATATTTTCCTTCAACACACAGAATTTTTGTATTGCAGCTGGAAGGGTTAGGACCTCGCAGGCATCACCGCCGTCAAAAGTCACTTCCCCTTTCTCGTACAAGTGTGATGTTGTGAAATGAAGATGTTCCTTTAGGATAAAATACGGGCAGGGCAGGGGACACACACTAGTCTCTACTCGGTGCACACCGTCTGCAGTTGTCATGTGGCTATACTCTTGCATAGTGCAAAAACACAAAACAGGATGCAATTCATATTTGGCACCCTTATCATCAGAAGTATATTACTAATAGCTGTATTGCAGTACTATATTGCACATCCTAAGGTAGGAATAACTCACTTCTAATATAGGTATGTTCAATACCCAAAACCAGTGTAAAAAGTATATAGTTGCAATCCACAAACACATGAAGGCAATCCATGTCACTGTACATTATTATATATTAAGATGTACCCCCAAAACGCCCATAAATTATGAAAACATAAAATGGGACATAGACAGATGGATACAGAAAACATATCTTCTTGTCCATGTTCTGAAAAACATGGATAAAAAAATACTTCTCCTGCAACCAATTATATTAGTCATTGATATACACACATATACATGTACACACACACATATAAATATATATATATATATACATATATATATATATATATATATATATATATATATATATATATATATATATATATATACATCCCTGAGTCCAGGATGTATGAGAAAATCAGACACACCTTAAAATTAACAGTATCCAAATTCTCATTAGGCATCAACATTCAGCTGTACATTTATGAGTTATTCTGCACTTCAAAGAACCAGGTTAAAACCACCACATTATCCCATTATCGTGTACACCACACTCTTACTCTGTCATGGTGGGATATGTGGGATAACGCAACAAACTGTGGTTTGCACTTGGAGCCATACCCAGAGTCTGTGGTGAGCAGAAATGGGGAAGGTAATCTTAACTGGTACAACCGATGCAGGGACCTTGCACATAAATGGATCAGCCCAGAGCTGATTAGTGAATGCCAAAGATAAAATTACAATTGTCGTGAAATGATCTTTCTTGCTACTGAAATCCTTTCATGTAGAAAAACCGTAGAAACATTGTATCACTATCATCCAGGCGCTGTTGCTGGATACATTTGGGATGAAAAAGGATGCACTCTTTTTTTACCTGTGGAGTAGACGTCACCTATAACATTGCATAGCTGCACCCAGTTAGTGCTATTCTCATTTTTTCTTTCCCATCATTAAATGCATTTCCTTTCATATTCATATTTTGTTTGTGAACTATGAGTGCACAAGGTAAGCACAGTATGATAGCTGGAGAAATGGTACTTCCTTTTGTGAATCACCTAAAGTTTTCTATGAATCTTCTTGCATTTGTATGATATGAAAACAAACAATAAGCCAAGGAAAATTTTGTAGAATTCACCCTCTGTATCTTATACTATGGCCCTCATTACAACATTGGCGGTAGTGCTGCTTACCGCCTTGCTGACTGCTGCCAACATACCGCGACCACAGCAGTATACCGCTACCTGTATTATGACCCACTCATAAAAATTCCGCCACTATACAGACACACAGACAAGTTCGCCAGCCCAAAAGTCAGTGATAAATTGGCGGTACCAAAACCCATACCGTTATGCCAACAGAAATATGTCCACAGTATCATGACCCACGAATCACCATGGCAGTCATTCAACTGCGGTAAACCATTGGCGGTACAGACCGCCGCGCTCAAAATACACACACACATACAAAACTATACCACATTGGACAATTCAAAATACACACACCTGACACACATACACACTCCACACACTCACACCAATATAAAACATGCACCCACACTACCCACAACCCTTTGCGACCCAAAGAATTTGACAACTGAGGTTGAGACAAGCCAGGAGCACCCACTGAATCTGAGCCACAAAACACCATCACCCATACACCATCCACGCACCTCACAGCACACACCCCAACACATCACCCCACACACCCTCACACACACCACTCACACTACACCCATGGCACCACAAAGACATCCCAGGTTCTCAGAGGAGGAGCTAAAGGTCATGGTGGAGGAAATCATCCAGGTAGAGCCACAGCTATTCGGATCACAGGGGCAGCAGACATCTATTGCAAGGAAGAAGGAGCTATGGTGGAGAGTCGTGGACGGGGTCAACTCTGGTGGACAGCACCCAAGAACAAGGGATGACATCAGGAAGAAGTGGAATGACCTACGGGGGAAGGTACGTTCCGTGGTTGCAAGACACCAGATAGCTGTACAGAGGACTGGAGGTGGACCCCCCACCTCCTCCCCCACAACTGACAACATGGTTAGGAGCAAATCTTGGCGATCATGCATCCTGAGGGCCTGGCAAGAGTAACAGGAGGACTGGACTCTGGTAAGTTAAATATTTACTACTTTATCCCCCACCCTACCTGCATGCCATCACAAACAACAACCCCTACCCTCACCCCTATCACCCCCCATCTCACATATACCCCACCATCACAACTCACCCATCCCAATATCAAGCTCTGCATGTAACAACAATGCATGGACCCCCATCTCAGACCTGCATGGACACCCAACACCACATAATGCACACTAGTGACAATCAGTTAGCCAAACAAATCACAACTCACACAAGCCAAAGCTGCCTTTTAAATAACAACCCTATAGGGAAACATACCCATGCACAAGATGGCACACGCATAAACAATAACACTACACTTACATCCCCACAGAAACCCCACTGAACGTCACCAGAGAGGAGGTGCAAGCAACATCCAGCACCCCCCCCCAGAGGAGGCCCACAGTGATGAAAGCAGCTCTGCACTCCTGGATCACGGTGACCAACCTGGCCCAGTAGGGACCTCTGGACAGTCGGTTACCCAGGCACAGTCCCAACCCACCACAGAGCCACCCCCCTCAGGAAACACAACCACAGCACCCACCCAGCGGGCCCATCCTTCTGTCCCCAGGACACGTCAATCAGCAGTGTGTCCACCACTACAGGGAACCCAGGCAACCCCACAAACACAGGACGATCAGGGACCTGGGGTTAGTGGCAATAGGCACACGGATCAGGGGACAGAGGCACAGGACAACCGGGAAGCTGGGAGGACTGCTGTGCGACAGGGAGAGGGCAGGCCAAGGGAACCGACTCTCCACGCGGCACTCAACAGCATCCTGGGAGCATACCACAATTCCCAGGTGACCATGGGCCAGATACTAGCCAAACTGCAGGAAACACAGCAGCTTCAGGAGGGACAGTACCTGGGGATCGGGGAGGACCTGAGGGACATCCACACCACCCTGGTCACCATTGCAGGGGTGCTGGCAGACATGGCCAACACCATGAGGGAGGCAGTGGCACACCAACAGGCCCCTGACACTAGCCACACCGAAGAACAGCCTTCCACCTCTGCTGGCGCTAGTGGACAGGAGGCCCCGCAACACGAACAACAGGCCACCAGAACCCCACCCCTGCAGAAGTAGAACCACCCCGCAAACGGTCCCTGCGATCCAGGCAGAAGCCAGAGAACATTGCCAAAACCCCCGCCAGGAAATAGGACTCTCCTGATTGTCACCTTTCTGTCCCACTCTGTCACCCTGTCCACCTTGAACTGACATTGCTCCACTTCCTATGCCCCCTTGGACAATGCACCTGTGATACAAATAGACTGAACTCTATCCTGAACTTTCCGCCATCATCAACCCAGCCCATTGCACATCCCCATTTACTTTTCAGCACTAAAATAATCCCCCTCGGAACTATTACAAGTATGGAGTCTGTCAATTGTTTGACATATGTATTAGTATAACAAACTGTAAACATTGCAATTCAAATGTACTGTAATATTTACATAGGTATGACCTGTAGTGGGCAGCAGTAAACACACCAGGAGCCAGAGTGGGGTACAGAGATCTGAAAATAGAGATGCCAAAGGGTACAGTAAGTGGCCATACAAATAGGGAAATCAGGCTGCCATGTTCAATGTCCAACACAAAACTGCAATGCAAGGTGAAGTTACAGTGTCTTACCTGTGTGTCACTGGAAGTACTGTTGAATTAATGTAGTTCTGTTGTCCACATCCTCTTCCTCTGCCTCCTATTCGTCACTGTCCACAGGCTCCCCCGCTGCCACACGACCATCCCCAGGCTCATCCTCCTGCAGAAAATGCACCTGGCGCCTCAAGGCCAGGTTGTGTAACATGCAACATGCAACGATGATCTGGCACACCTTCTTGGGTGAGTAGTACAGGGATCCACCTGTCAGATGGAGGCACCAGAATCTGGCCTTCAGGAGGCCAAAGGTTTGCTCAATGATCCTCCTTGTTCGCCCATGTGCCTCATTGGAATGTTCCTCCGCCCTTGCCCTGGCATTCCTCACTGGGGTCAGTAGCCATGAGAGTTTGGGGTAAACAGAGTCACCTGCATATATCGAGGGATACCTGTTAGCCACACACTCACCCTTAGGGCCAGCCCCACACCCATATACCTGCATGAACTGGGGGGACCATGGGCTCACCTATTAGCCACACCCTGTGCCTCTGGAGTTGAGCCATCACATATGAGATGCTGCTATTCCTCAAGATAAAGGCACCATGCACAGAGCCAGGATACTTTGCATTGACATGGGAGATGTACTGGTCCGCCAAACACATCATCTGCACATTCAGAGAGTGAAAGCTTTTTCTATTTCTGAACACTTGTTCATTTCTCCGGGGGGGAGCAAGTGCAATATGTGTACCATCAATGGTGCCAATAATGTTGGGGATATGTCCCAGTGCTTAGGAGTCAGCCTTCACTGTGGCAAAATCCTCCACCTGTGGGAAAACGATATACCTGAGCATGTGTTTCATCAGGGCAGACAACACTCTGGTCAGCACGTTTGAGAACATAGGCTGTGACATCACTGATGCCATGGCAACTGTTGTTTGGAAGGAACCACTTGCCAGGAAATGGAGCACTGACAGGACCTACACCAGAGGGGGGGATACCTGTGGGGTGGCAGATAGCTGATATCAGGTCTGGCTCCAATTGGGCACACAGTTCTTGGATTGTGGCCCTATCAAGACTGGTTAGGATAATGTGCCTGTCCTCCATTGTCGCCAGGTCCACCAGGGGTCTGTACAAGGGGGATGTCTCCTTCTCCTAGTCATCCTCAGTGGCAGAAGGTCATATCCAAACATATTTTCACAATACTATGCAATTTATGCGTTACAGAATCAGTATGTTAACTCGTATGTCAGTTGATGTGCCAGTGTCTGCTGTGACGCAGTTAGGTGCCATGGCCTGTGCCCCCCTGAAATGGCAGCTGCCTGACCTGTGAGGAGGCACAAGTGGAAATGAGGTAATTCCGCTGGCGTTGTGCGCCGTTGCGGTCGATGACCGCCTTGCAACACGCATCGGTTATCATTGGGGCCTATGGGTTCCAGGAGCCAATGGCGATGTACACCGACAGTGACGGTATGCACCGCCGTGGACCTGACTGCCATTTTCTATCTGTTCGCTCACTTGCTACCTGACCTTCAATAGGAGAGGACCTACACTGCAAGTGCTGCTGTGAGCTGTGTCTGGAAGCGACAATGCCTCGAGTGTCTGGGGAAAGGCCCCCTGCCTTCACTTCGGAGGAGTTGGAGAGACTTTACTCGATGGTCCTCCAGACAAACAAGTGGGTACGTGAATAGCCTCTCTCTTAGAGAACAATGTTAACTTACTATCTTCTTTTCTCCAGGAGTCAGAGGTTTCCAAGGTTCTCTGGATAACAGTTCAAAAGTTCACAAATATACAAACTACTAATGTCTTTTACAGGAAACGAAAACTCCTTTTCAAGGTTCAGTTTTCTCAATCACAGTCGCTAGGAATTAGTCTGAGCACTGAGGTTTGTCTCTAAGACTGACAAGTCTGCAAAGCAAAGAGTTCTTGAATATATATGTACATATATATATATATATTGGGTAGTCTGGAAATTATACAAAAAGAATCCTTACAGCAGTTGTTTGAAGTTCTGTTAAGCCAAAACGAATTCTCCTCAGAAAGCTTATAGCCAGTTGTTGGAAGAAGGGAAAAATTCAGCTTCTTCAAAAGGGAAAAAGTAGCTGGTGTGCACACCGTAACAAGAAAAAGAATGAATTACTCAAAACTGGAAGAATTCTCTATGATTCGAAGCACCTCAGGAACACTGCTCATTCTCCTCAGGATGACAGCTGAAGTGCAGGGCTCCCAGAGAGACACAGCTGGAGGGAAGCTTCAGCACGGGACTAAGGCAGAAACACTAGAGCGCTGACCTCACAAGGATTTGCGGCCACCATCTTGAGTGGCAGTTAAACCTGAAGAAGCTAGTTCCAAGAACAGCCTCCGCAAGAGCCACCGGGAGTGAGGATGGCGCTGCAACCAACGTGGGTACAAGGAAAAGGGGGATCGTTTGTGCTGAGGGAAGAACTTAACAACGCTGGCAATAGTTTTCATGACATTTTCTGATGGCATGAGCTACTTCCTCTTTTACTGTGGCTAAAGAATAACTGTCTAATTCTTTCATAAGGTCTAATTACTTTTTTTCCCCACTTCCTCTTCCATCAAAGGCCACGCTAGGGTGTGGCTTCCACGTTCCTATTCTGCCTGCTGCTATGCAGCCAGCTCAGAGTGTTTGGTCCCTGTTGTGGTGCTCCCAGGCTGTAGTGTAACTGCAATCCTGCCTATCGAAAAGTCCTCAAGGAAAATCTGTGTGTTTGTTCCTGTGACGGTACACTCACCACACGAAGAGAGCTTGGAAAGCCCCTATTATCTCTAATTGTTTCTTCCTCCAATCTTCCCTGCCCTTGTCTTCCCCCATGCTCTGCAGGAAACCATTCTTGAGTTCATGCAGTTCTTTGTGTATCTTATCCTCCACATACAGGACAGCACCTCATTCAGGCAACATCTCATATGCTGCTAGAATGTAGGCATCATTGTAAAGCACAACACATATCCACAAAGTCACAGTAACAATACTGTCAGTTAACCTTGCAATGTCAAAATACAACCCCTTTGAAGAGGCCCTTACCAGGATCAAACAGACATTGAAATCTGAACAGTCTGGAAAACAATACAATGCTACAATGTGATAAAGGCAACACGCAATATACAGGATCTATAAAAGAATCTAAGTACCCCTCCTGCCACCCACCTCTTGTTCCCAGGGCCAAAAAGCCCCTGTAGGCAATCCAGAGGCCCCCCCTGGCACCAGGCATCTAGGAAAGTGGTGCACAGAAGAACCAAACTGAGGAGCTGCAAATCAGCAGCGTACCACCAGCGTGCCGAACCGGGTGGGCCACTATCACCCCCACTGGCCAGAGAGCTGAAAAACAGAGTGCACAACCTGCATGAGCAGCCCCACCGGCTGATTAAAAAAAGGGTCTCCACCTTCCGCCCCACCCCTTGTTCCGGGGCCCAAGTGGGTCCTCAGGAACAAACCAGTGGCCCCCCTGAAAGGAGGTGTCTGGAAGACAGAAGCAGAAAAGGACTGATATGAGGCGGCGGCAGACAAACCAGCAGAGCACCACCTGCCTGCTGTTCCGAGGCAGACGGCTACCACCCCTCCTGGCCAGATCTCTCCCCCCAGCCCCACCGGCTGGGCAGACGATCGTCACGGGCCATCTGCCCGTGGCCAAGGACAACCCCTCTGGTTGCCTAGAAAAACACACGCCCAAGCCCCACAGGCTGGGGACACGACTGTCACAGCCCCTCTGGCTATTATCAGGGACATCCCCACCTGTAGTCCACATAAATGTCATCCCAGCCCACTGGCTGAGGACAATACAGGCGCACCCCCCCTGGCTGTGACCAGGGGCATCCCCTCCGGTGATCCACAAAGATGGTCACCCCAGCTCCTCCGGCCGGGTACAAGACTGGCAAAGCCCCTCCGGCTGCCCACACAGAGCACAGCTCCACCGGCTGCAAGTATTACCAAGAACATCACCCGATCATAACACGAAAGCAAAGGAACACACCCATTACACCATGAAGAAAGGGTATCGGAAACTACATATGAAGAGGGAGAGCTGCAAATTAACACACAATCTCAGAATCCGACATGTGGCGGACTGGCACCAATGGGAAATCAGGAGTAGCCACCTGAACAGGGATGGCACAATGGGCATGCAGATAAAGGCAGAGCAGAAAAAGAGTAAGAAAAAAAACAACGCTCAGGGGGAGGGAGATGGGAAAAATCAGTTCAAAACGAGAATAAATGTATGCAACTTCACCTATTATCACTCCACTCCCAACTGATTTAGACACAGCCAAGCATATACGTGAAACAAGAGGGGACCAAGAAGTAACAGACACTCACCACAGCACTGGCACCCTTTCCAGGGAGGGCCACTCTGAGCATGGCAGGGAAACCCACAAGAGCTGGGGGCCCCCGCAAACAGCTGGGAGCTAGACAGGGGAGACCGTCAATCCAAGCACTGCATTCTCCACCAAGATGTTGAAGCCTCGTTCAGAGCAGGAACAAAACCAGAGACCAACCAGCTCTTAAAGTATAAAGAAAAACAATGTATTTACGTGCATGGAGACTTATGGCTTAAGTGGCCATGTCCAACCAGTCCGAATTGCGAAACTCCAATAATCTTTTATGCATGAAGACCACAAAAATGTGAAAATACATCATTCAATCAGAACAACAGAGAATTAATTGTTTCATCAAGAGTATGCTGTGATGCTGATCAGGTAATGCATGGTGTTACACATATGTTAGGAATCTGTCCAATCACAGTAGAACAATATTTCATGATGGCAGTGTGATACAAGATGACAACAAGCGTGACCTGCACATTTTTTAGACGGTTGGAACTTTCCAAGGCATCACCAAACCAGTTTCTTCATGACCTTTCCTCAGACATATGTGGACATCCAGATGTCTGTCTGTTGTTGGGCGAATGAAGCAATGCATGTTGCATGAGGTGTCTCTTTGAAGCAAGCCTTGCATTACAAGCTGTCTGTCGGGCTTAATTTAGTAAAGGTCATCCAACCTTTTGCATATGTTTTTCAAGCCTGTTCAGCTTTGAGTATCACAGGATGAAGTCAGGCATGGAGAAATAATAAAATGGATTCTTTAGCTTCCAGAGGAGTTTGCATTAATGTTAGCCTCTGTGTCATGTCATAAATCATAAAGATATAAACTAAATTCTTATTTCATCTGACTAGTCAGATAATTATTCATATTCTAAAGGAAGAGTAGGCTGGAGTCAGACATTATCCTTCCTCAGTTCAAATATTTGCACCTTATAACCTGTGCCATCTAGATATCAGAGCGGCATGGGCAAAAATAGTGAGCCTAGCTTATCACTAGTCCTTGCTAACAGAATTCAACAGTGTGAATTCAAGTGACATTAGATCTTATTCTTACCCAATGAGGTCATGATGGTATAGCATATAGTTCTCTGTCAATAGTAAGACCATTCTCTACTGGTCTTAGTGTGTTAATCCACCACATCTCCTTAAGTCTCAGTTTATGCTAATGATCATCTTCTTTTGAGTTCACTTTGGGCCTGATTCACAAAGGGCCTCCACATTCATGGTGGGACCTCTGTACTGCAATTACCCATTGCAGATGACCCACCACCTCTGTGGGACCAAGAGTGAGAAGGCCCTTTGTGAATCAGGCCCTCTAATTTGACCAATACCTACAAATGTAATTTGACTCAATTCATCTGATTTATGTGTTCCCTCAAGATGTAAGTATACAGGATATCTTTTGTCACAATTTCTGATTAAATTCAAGTGTTCTTTCCACCTCTCCTTAAGTGGTTGCTTTGTTAACCCACATCCTTATACAATAATATATTCACAAAATACTGTGTTACAATTGATGAAATGTCTTATAGCATATTGTTTTCCTCATCATATCCAGTGAAGCTCTTTGTTTTGTTCCTCAACATATTTACAACAAATGCAACTCCCATATTTTCAGTTAGCCTATTATCAATACCTTGTAGTAATGCACAAATGGTCCTGTAAGGTGAAGTAACCATCTAGTCTACCACGGCAATGATTTATACTACACCTATACTAATAACAGATGATTTTATTTTCTGTAAAAGTTACCACATTAAAACAGCAAACACTATTAATAATTACAAAAGGGCAATGAACCTTGAATCTTAGACATAAGTGCTCTAATTAGTGATACAATGCAGTGCAAGTGATTAAGTGAAAAACAAAAAGTGCACACATGTTTGTCTAAAAAATTATAACGTATGGACAAATGTATGGTAGTAGTATACCTGTTATAGACAATCAACATCATGAAAAGACAATGCTGAAGTCATTTGTACAATTATTTAGCAGCACTTCATTGCATATTATTACATAAGTGCTCTAATTAGTGATACAATGCAGTGCAAGTGATTAAGTGAAAAACAAAAAATGCACACATGTTTGTCTAAAAAATGATAAAGTATGGACAAATGTATGGTAGTAGTATACCTGTTATGGACAATCAACATCATGAAAAGACAATGCTGAAGTCATTTGTACAATTATTTAGCAGCACTTCATTGCATATTATTTGTGTTGTGAATTATCAATATCTTGTCCTCGTATCTGCTTATATCACTAGGGCTCAGAATGTTATAAAACATGTCTGCCCTTCTAAATAAACCCTGGGATTTTTGGCCATTTGTTTTCAAAATCAGAATTAGTATGTAAAACCTGTCTGTGGCTTTGAAGGACATGACACATTTATCCACTTTCCATGCAATACTTCATGATAAATCCTATGCCATCACTTCTGCCTTTCATATTGTTAATCCTAGCCCTGTCATCCAATAAAGTTGACCATGTACTCTATTCCAATTATTTTTTGCATTCATCAAAGTTTTTAAGAGATACCCTCTGCTTTGGAGTCTCTTAAATACATTATCTTCCTCGTTCTTTACTATCACTACAAATATGTTTGTGCCACACCGTTTCCCATTGGGGATATTTTTATTTTGACTGAATGGGTGTTGAGATTTGTAGTGCAAGGTAGTATTATGTGCTGTTTCTTTCCTATAATAATGACTCAAGAGTTTTTCTTTATAAATATACAGTTGTAAATCTAGAACTTTGATTCTTGCATTGTAGTAATCACTACTTAATTCTACATTGTTGTTGTTCAGATTGAGAAAATGATAGCAATCATTTAGTACTTCCTCAGTTCATTTCTAAAGCATCAGTATCTCATCTATAAAGCACACCCACAATACCAGATTGGACTATCCCACATTTAAGTTTTCGACCAGCCATGCACCTTGTCATGAGATGCTGCTAGGACCACAGCACTCATAGTACACGCATTTGTAAATACAAAAATAACCTTTGATGTAGAAAGTACAAGGTATAAAGTAAAGTAATCCTCTTAGTATTCATGAAGTAATTTATTCGGATCGGCAAGTACTTTTGATATTAATGTGTCCATGTGCAACCAACATGTTTTTCGTCACACAGTGACTTTTTCAAGGCTGTAAGAGACATGGTATACATAAGTGATAGAAAAATGGTAAAAAAATATAATAAAAATAATGAAGGCCAATTAAGTACAAAGTAGTCAACATCAGATAAATAGCATATATATATACATAGATAACTTATCTATAGTGAAAGGGCAATCAGACATGACAATGGTGACTAGGCATATATTAAAGAAAGAATGTCCCTGAAAGATTTTCTGAAATTATTAAAAAAATATACAACTGAAAACCTTTTAGAGAGCCAATGTAGAAATTTCCAACAGGTCTAAATAGGAAAAGAAAGAAACCACCAAACCACGTGAGATAGAAACGAATAGTAGGGGATGTGTGGTCTGAGAAACGTTAAAAAAACATTAAGAAAAACCCACATGAATAGTGGAAAACAAAAGCAAGTGTTCAATGTTGAGAACCTACCCAGACTGTAGACGAGAATAAATGTCCATAAAAAAAAAGGGTGAGGACACTGTGAAAGGATCAAGAGAGAGAAAAAAAGAAGAAATATAAATCAACTCACAAATGGAAAAGATACTTAAAGGCTGCTTAATGGTATAAAGATGGATAAGGAAAGCTGCTCTTAAAAATACCTCTTTACAACTTGGGCAAACAAAGGAGTAAAAGGTACAAGTATAGAATAGTATTGGTATCTGTAAATTGTATCTTCAGAGGGTGAAAAAAATAACGTCATCAAAGAATCCTTAATGGGACCCTGGTAAGTCCTAAGAACAAGAAAAAAGGGGAAACACAACAGAAGGTACTGTATCCGTTTAGAAATATATAAATACAAATATAGATTGGCAAAAGATATATCAATCGATATAAATGTGTTTGGTAAACCTATATCGAGTGTTAGTAGGAGATTACATCAAAATAGGTGAAGGTGGTCAAACCTTAACAAAAATGCACCGTTAAGTGAAACTAGTATGAGTAGAAAAGAGCTGCAGCTGATTAGGGAATCACTTATAAAAGATTGTGGTGGTTGAAATCAATGAGGCACCAAACATCTACAAACGAAAGCGACGGAGACTGGTTAACTAGAGAGATAGTCCGTTATGCAAACGGTAGGCTCAACTGTATGTGTGGCACAACTAAAACTAAAAGCGAACCCTTGAGGGATCGGCATGTCTTGTTTAGAAAAAAGAAGGAACGCTGTCACAGAAAGAAATAACAGATGAATGGTCGTGTGTTCATGTAAAGCCTTCAGAGACACCAGAAAGCCAGAATTGTGGCACAATGGTTAGAGAGGCAGACCCTGATGTGGCGATGTAGCCTGGGACCAGGGTTCAATTCCCACCTTGGCGGTTCTTGGGCTCAATTTCCCTGGACAGGATATTTCTCGCCTTGGTGCCTAATCTAATTCATGGGTCTCACTCTGCAACTCTGGGCAATAGCTTGCTTAATCTCCACAACGGCCCCATCAGCGCTGGGATGCCTGGCTTCACCTTGGGGGGTTGCCCAGGAGCGGACACCTCACAAGGAAAAAGCCAGGAGGGGTTCCACAGCGTTCTGCGTTCAGCGCCTCGATACCTTAGGGTCGGAGTGCGCTTTACAAATACGAATTTACATTAAATTACAGAATAGTAACAGAGTGCTCTCTTACCTGTGTAATGTGAAGTACACATCCGAAAGTGGAGTGGAATAGTAAGTATCGGTCAGTGCATCAGCTTGTAAGTGCATTTATAAACCCCACGGTGAACAAAAAAGGAGGACTGTGCATGAATCCGAGCATTACGTGCCGATGACGTACAAAGTCAAAGGCACTGCATGTGAAAATAGAGAAAGGACTAGTGCGAGTAAGATGAAAGGATAAAAGAAATGGGAGCAAGCATGTTGTATGTAGGAACCAAAACATCTCCTAGGTAGAAGGAGATTTCAGAAAAGAGAAAAGGTGTAGAAGTATTTGCTGTTGGAACAGAGTGAATAAATCAGAAAGTAGGAAACACTCATAGAACAAATTTATAGGAAAAGAGAGAAAAAATTATAATGCGGAAAAAAAGAAAAAATACTACAAATGGGAAAAAAGTTAAGTTCTGTGCCCAAAACAAAAAATCATGGAAGAATTAGTCTAAATGATGGTGAGCATGGATAAGGTAAATAATGCCCAGCCAGGGTGAGTGAAGAGCACAACGTCGATTTGAAGTAAGTAGAGCATAATAGGAGGTAGTAATATTCATGAGAATAGGTAGTACGTTTTAGGAGAGGAGTGAGGATAAAGAATAGCTGTGAGAGTATAAGAATAAGAGGGTTAGGAAATATATTGGTCTAACAGAACAAATATCAAATAGTATAAATTTGCAACAGCTAGAAGTCAAGAAAACATTGTAAGCATAACATAGAAAAAATCCACATAAAATCAGTTCCCATTGGACAACGGTAGCACTACACATCGTCTTATAAAAAAAGGTGTCAATTACATACAGTACTATCAAACCCAAGCAAATAATGACAATACTAAGTCAAAAACATGTGTAGTTCTTTATCGATATTCAAGCCTTTTTCTACAGCCCGTAGCTTAAGTATCCACTTAGCTTCGCATTTTCTCAGTTCTTTGGTCCTGTCACCCAATCTCGAGTGGCAGATGATCTGTGTGATGCCATGAAACCTAATCTTCGGAATATCTGATTCTGCATGGTGTGGATTGAAGTGAGGAGCTGGAGGATAGTTGATGTTGTAGTTCCTAATAGATCTAATATGTTCCTGAATATGTTCCTTCAGTGGACAAATGGTACTCCCCACATAAATCAGACCACAGAGACATATTATACAGTAAACCATATATTTCGTATTGCAGTTGATAAATTGTCTTTTTGCATGTGTTGCATGAGAAAGTCTTGGTTTTGTTAAGTGCAAATTGGCATGTAATGAAACATCCGCATTTAAAGAAACCTTTGGGTTTGGTGGGCATCCACATCTCAGGATCAGTTAGTGTAAGGGGTGCAATGTAGCTAGGACATAGAATGTTTCTTAACGTAGGTCCTCTGCTGTGAGTGATAGACAGGGGGCTTTGTCTAAGATTGAGCCAAGGCCAGTATCTAAAAGCAACAGATGCCAGTGTTTTTTTAGTATTCGATAGACCAGTGCACTTGCAGGGCTGTATCTAGAAATGAATGAGATATTGTTCCTTTTGAAGGTTTTGGATATCTTAGATTTTGTGTTACCCCTAATGAGTAGGGAACTACATTTTTTAGATGTTATACGTTTCTTAGCCATAGAGATAATTTCATCTAAATATCCTCTAGTCTGGAAATGGAGTGACAGAAATTCCATTTCTTGGAAGATAATCTCATCCTCACTACAGTTGCGTCTAGTCCTTATCATTTCACCAAATGGGGTGGCCTTAATCTGAGTGTCAGGATGTGCTCTCTGTGCATGTAGAATGGAATTACATGCAGTAGATTTCCTATATATTCGTGTGGAGTTTCTATTGGTGGCTGCGTATAGTAAAACATCTAGAAACTCGTTTTGGTCACCGCCCACCTTGTGTGTGAAGACCATGTTGTATTTGTTTGCGTTCAAGTGGTCAAACAGGATGGGGAAGTCCTGTCTAGGACCAGTCCAAATGTCTAGTATGTCATCAATATACCTACCCCAATACAGGATGTGTTGTGTGATAGTGGCGGGACAGTCAGCCCAAAGGTGTTCCTTCTCGAAATGACCCATGTAGAGATTTGCATATGAAGGTGAGAATTTGGCTCCCATTGCAACTCCCGGAGCTTGTTTGAATCAATTACCCTCATGTAGGAATACATTGTTTTCTAAAACCAGTCGTGTAAGATCTAATAACATGTTGGTGCTTTCATGTAGTGTTGCATCCCTACTGGAGAGTGTGGAGGATAGTGCCTGTAAGCCCAGTTCTACTGGAATGGACGTGTAAAGTGAATTTACGTCTAGACTCACGAAGCAGCAAACATTAGTCCAGTCAATGTCCTCTAGTTGGCAAAGTAGGTCTCTAGTGTCCTGAATAAATGAAGTTAGGTTCTGTACCAAGGGTTGTAGGAAAGAGTCAACGTATTCAGAAATGTGCTTTGTGGGTGACCCAATGCCAGAAATAATAGGTCTACCTGGAAGGAAAATCCCTGGTTTATGGATCTTGGATAGTATCTAAATACATGGAGCTCGAGGTGCAGTAATGTGCATGTATTTAAATTCATAGTCAGAAATGAGACACTGATTTTTCCAGTAGGAAAGTCTGGTCTTAATTAGATCTATAATCAAAGTAAGTGGGTTATCAGGAAGATAAATGTAAGCATGTTCATCTCTAAGTTGTCTGTCAATTTCCATCATGTAGTCATATCTGTCTGCACCAGATTCCTGAGGGCAGAGGCCCCCGCCAGGATCTCTAAATATTCAATTAATCAAAATGATTGTATTCTTGACACAGACAAACTTGTAGAAGAATTGAATAGTGAGTTACGACTGCCACACTTGCGGTGGCAGTCTGGACCTCCAAATATGCGGTGGTCTGACCGCCACATAACAACCCTGGGAACCGCCAGCTCTGCCAGGATCTTGGATCCTAGCGGTCTGGCAGTGGCGGAGATCCTAATCCGCCAGGGCAGCGCTGCATGCAGAGCTGTCCTGTGGATTAAGAACTTGTCCTTTGCCAGCCGCTTCATGTTAGTAACACCGCCATGAAAAGGCTGGCAGATAACAGGCGCAGGGGGCTACAGGGAGGCCCCTGCACTGCCCATGTTCTTGGGTAGTACTTGCCCCCCCACGCAGCACTGTTGCAATGTTCACTGAAAGTGAGGGTGCTAGTGCACCATGCTGGCCACAGCGTTGCTGCCGGCTTGATTACGAGACGGAGACAACGCTGTAGCTTTCTGCCCACTAGCCTTGCGGGAAACTCAATGGGTCCGGCCGGGAGGTAGGCAGTGTGCCGGCAACCTCCCCGTCAGAAGTTCGGCAGGCGGTAAAAACCATCCGCAGAACTCCTAACGAAGCCCTCTGTCTGAAAGATTCACTATAATTTTCTTGTCTATTATTTGTTTTCTTTGTTTGTGTTACCTGGTTGTTACACCCTGTTACCCTGCATCTCATTCTCCTACCTCGCTTTTCCTTTTCTTGGTTATTGGGTGGGTGTTGCCCCGTGCTCTTTATTTTATACATTTTGTGTTGTCCTTATCCATTGTGTTTCAGCAGGAAAATCTCTTTCATGATTAGAAGAATGGGAGTTAATACTTGATATAGCTGACAGATTCAGACTACTCTGAGATGATGCTTTTGTGATCTTCTCATGATTCTCTTTACAGAATCATCCAAATTCCTGGCATAGGTATAGACTGTACAAACCTTGCAGTCACTCTCATCTCTGACAACCTTTGAGCTCTTTCTTTCTTTTACATCTTCCTGAAAATTTTCCAAAACTTCCTCAAATATGGCATATTTCTTTTTCACACCTTCCTCAAATTTCAATCCTGTTGTCTTCTTTTTATTTCTTTAATTTCATTTAGTAGACTTTCCATTTTACTCTGTCAGTATCATAATTAATTATCTCCATGCCTCCATGGAAGCTTTATTCCATCTTTCTGTTTATATTTCATCATAGTGTAATACCTTAACCCTCTAGTTATTCTATATGTACTATTACAAGATACTATCTTCCCACCGTTTTTGTTATTGCTTTTTAGAAAGTCTCTCTACTATCACAAACAGTTCCCACAAGCCTCTTGGTGACTTTCATTCAATTCTATTTGTGGTGGCTGGCTGCCAGTTGATGCCTCTTTTCATGTAATTCGCCATGCTTGCATTCTGTCCCTTTTGTTGTTTTCCAAGTTAAACAAGCAGAAATTATATGCAGTACTCAACCAGTACACATAATACCAGGTTACTCTGATCCGCTGGCACTGCACTTGCTCAGATCCTTTACACCAAGTAACCTAACTGGCTCTCAAAATGCAAGATACTAAACATGGGGAGCATGTTGATTCAATTAGTGACCATGAGGAAAACAAAGGTAAAAGGTGAGAATAGATTTTCATTTGAGCTTATGACATTGTTTATAATGGAACTTTATGTAGTGTTACAGTAGTACACTGAAGAATAGTCATAAGAAAGCACTTATATGATTAGGGCATAACTATACCTGAATGCAGTGTATCATATTGACGTATCAGGTTGTGGCTGTCTAGCTTATGAGTAGGTCACATAAAGCGAGAATAGGTGGTTTATACATTTACATGATTCTGAATTGATATATTGTTGTGACATAACTCATAATGATGTTGCAACGTAATTAGATATGTTTTACAATTGTACTAATGGTGATTATATGACTTTAATGTATAAATTTAAACTTACATGTTTTTCATCTTTGGAGTGAATTTTGGAATTGTAATGTAAAAGGGATTTATAAATACAGGTAATATGGAGCCTAGGAAATTGCATGTAGTTTGCTTACTGATGTTTTCAAAATCATAAAACTTCTGTAGTGCATTATGATATTGATGACGCGTATTTGGAAAGGACATATTGTATTATTGGCTAAAAATGTCATGTGAGCTTTTTGTAATTAGATTTGGTTGAAATGTGGTGTTTTAATGTGATGTACTTTTGTTTACTAGATTGCATGTGAGCCCTAAGGAATCAACAGCATGTAGCAAAAGACATATTTGCTTCCTTATAAAACACTCTTGCAACTCCAGTTCTGTCACAGTAATTCTGCATTTACAATCTATTTGGGACTAGATATCAATGTGGAACTCTTCTTACAAGCCTATGAACAAAAATTGGAGATGTGACAAATCAACTTATTATTCTGTCTCTCTGAGGACAGTCACTAAGATGTGACAACAACAGACGATGGATTCATGTAAAAAAGATGGTAAGGATATATATAAAAACAGACAGCCAAATTGAAACTCTTAGGATGACCCGTAGAAGTCAAATGGGCACTTTTCATGAAAGGTTTAATAAATGTTTTTTTAATAAGGAATTACAAGAAATTGTTTGTTATATGAATGTACAATTATGTAATGTTATGTTTCATGTGAAATTCTTCCCTTGTTCATTGTCCTTCATATTGAATGAAATTGGTTTTCAAATCAAAATTTCTAAGAAAAGCATAGGAAAACATTTAGATATTTGTTCTTGCTAGGAATATATATATATATATATATATATATATATATATATATATATATATATATATTTATATATATATTACAAAATGTGTTGTTATACTAAAAATCAATTGTATTTGAATTCTACTGCTGTTCACAACAACAATAAAAATGATAAGATTTTTAAAATCACTGTAATGATTTGTAGGGTCCTAAAAATGTTTAATATTTTCTTCTGTTTTCCAATTTACTGGATATTTTGAATTAATTTTCAGGTTTTGAATTTCAGTTTTTAGAATTAGTATTTCGTTCTTTGTTGTGGTATGTCTGGGTAGGTTGTTGTTAGTTACTATCAAATTGGTTTTATTGTTTAGGACCAGCATGGCGTGCATGTGTTTGGACTGTTTGGAGAAGTTAGGGCAAAACGTTTGGGCTAAGAACTGCTTTTGCATTAGTTCTTGGTAGTTATACTCTTACTTTAGCATTTGCATGAATTATTTAAGGGGTTGGGTGGTTTCTCCCTGGGGTTTAAGGGAAAAAGCTGTTCCACCCTTCGCCAGCATTATTTGCTTTGAATTCCTAATTTGTTATACTTTCATGGGACGGGAACCTGAGTGCATGTCAGTGCCATGACTGATACATGCAACCCTCCTTCCCTCAAGGTAGTGCAGTAGTACAACTAATAACCTTCACTAGCTTTGTAGTGTCGTCAACATATTTAGAGCTCATAGAGTTTATGCAGAGTTGAGGAGAAACAAAATCTAAAACTATTAATTTCTTAATTCAAAAGCAAATTTACTTATTGCACTTGTAATAAGGTTAACAGGATAACCTGCGCATTTGTGATGGAGTAATCTATTTCCCAAACTCTAAATCAGGCCTTGAGTTACAGTTGTTTCTACAGCCAGCAGTGTTGTATAGCCATATTTTAGATACATTATTTTAGCGAATTAGGCCAGTCATTGTGCACTTTATCCCGGTTACATTTGTTTTCTAGCAATAGCAACATTTGCGGTGTTGTTTTTTGTTCTCTCTATCTAATTGTTCTTTTAGCTAGGAAAGCAACACTTTCTCAGTACAACATTCATTTCACTTTGTGCTTTCTTCAAGGCTACAGTCAGATAGGTTGCAAGCAATATGGTATGCTGTGTCTCTAACATTCACAGAAACATGCACACTGATATGTGGAGACCATTTCTTAAAATGTCAACTGTTTTATTATAAAACACTCCTTTGTCCAACACACGTTAGATGGAGATTCCAGCCAGATGACCATGACTGCATGCTGATTGCCTTTCTACAATTGCTTTCCTAGACGGTAGAACCTTTGACCTACCTGGGGACGGTGTCTTTCTACACTACAGGCTTCCTTGTTCAGGTATGAGGGGTGATGCTTTCTCAGCGGGAAACCTGAAGAGCAGATTAGGTTTATTATGCTGTGCTCAAACATAGCATTTGTAGGAGAACTTTATAGCACGCCTAGTGACAGTATGGTGGGACTATTTTTGTGTTTCACTCTCCTTGTCACCCTCTTGCTTTTGATGTGTTTTATCATCCTAATTATTGCCATAGATGCTATTTTATGTAAGATGCAGTTACTTCAATAAACCCTTATTGAACCATATTCTACCTCTGTTGTCTTTGCCTGTGTGAGAAGAATGTAACTGAGAGAAAGGGATGAGATCTGATCGACCACGATTCCCCTGAGGAGTCTTTATTGTCATGCGCTCGGTTGCCACAATCATCCCTGCTCATGGATTGAGATGAGGGGCTACTAGTTAGCCAGAAAACCCGGATTAGGCCGAAGGTGTCACATGGTATGGAATTGTACTTAGTACCTCACAATCTATGCGATTCTGCCGCTCGAATACAGTAGCCTTTTTCACATAATGAGAACCTACGTGACAGCAGTGTAGGTATTTAACTGGATTTTGTTAATTCAGCTGCATGATACAAGTGTGTGGTGAGAACATTTGCAGACTACTGTTGCAGGATATGTAGTGGGAATTTTAGTTAACTACAGCTTCACAGATGTAAAAGTCTTTTGCAACTTACAGCACCATTTCCTTATTCCCAGCTCCTTCTAGGTTAGTGGTACATGCAGTCAGCAAAAAGTTATTAGTCTGTCTGGATATTTCTAGAGTTCTGAATGCTGGAGGCTACTGCTCTACCTGGAATATTGAGTCAGTCTGAGTGATGTGATCTTAGAGGATTATTGGATATTGAGACTGACATTGATCATGTTGGATCTACCCTTAGCTGTTAACAATGTCATTTGGACTTAATAGGATTTCTTCTTTGGCCAGAGGTGTCAAGGCTGCTTTTATCCTCTATAAGTCTCATTCCATCACTCTCTTAAGGTTCACTACAGGTTTTATTGCCCAGCCTTGTTATTTTGCATGACACTGTGCCCACTCTGTACAATTCTGGTTCAATGACTCTGAGGTTTACACCATTCATAGAATCAATTTTAATCAATTTGTTGTTACGTGGTGACCTGACCCCACTTGCATAATAGATATCTTATATATAAATACTAATAAAACAAAGGTCAAAATCATGATCTTTTTTGAATAATCAGTTTTTGGCAACTAAATTGTACTTCTCTCCTGTTCGTCTATGATCTGGGCTTCAGAATTGGTCAGACATTTGACTTGGACCCTAAATCATCTGGGTTGTAGAACTATTTTACATTTTAATCAATGTTATTTGCTGGTCTTTTTACTATTGGCTCACTCCACCTCCCTTGTGGCTAGGTCTACACTGTGTACAACATTCTTCCTCTTTCAACATTTTCCAGAAGTCCCTTAAAAGTGGTACTTAGTTCCATCATTTCATCATTTCTTGATAGTGGTCAATGTATATACTTGAGGATGTACAAATCCATTGTACAGAGAATTAAAAATGCAATGTCTTGACTGAATTTGGAACTTAAACATATTCTTTGGTCTTACAACATCTTTAGGCCATATGTTTTATCTCATGGCACTAATATCTGGCTCTTCTTTCACTTAGTTTGGTAGACCTCTACTGAGCCAGTCAATATTTTGTACTTGTTTTCACAAAAATGCTGTTTGGCAAACTAGGTCTTACTAGAGAGAGATTTGTTTCTATTCATGTGCAAAATAGATATTTTAGCAAGTGGACCTGATGGAGGCCATGTGTAACCTGTGAACTGTAATTTGCATCAGGGTCTGCTCACTGAATTGTGCTAAATAAAAGAAACCCTATTTCAAAAATAATTTCTTCTGAACCTTTATTACTGCCTTTTTAAAGTCTTTGTTTCTCAGAGAGTAAATAATTGGATTTAGCATTGGAATTACCCCAGTATAAATCACAGAAAGAAATTTGCCGAGATCTAGAGAGTAGGACGAAGTTGGTCTCATGTACAAGCAAAAAATAGCACCGTAATATAGGGTAACAGAGGTGAGGTGGGCGCTACAGGTGGAGAACGCCTTGGTTCTCCCTGTCCGGGAACTTATTTTGAATATGCTAGTGATTATGTACACATAAGATATAAGAATTAAGAGGAAGCAGTTAAAACAAACAAACACACCTTCAAGGAATATTACAATTTCAGTAATGCGGGTGTCACTGCATGAAAGGGTTAACAGAGGTGTGACATCACAAAAGAGATGATTGATTTTCCTGGATCCACAGAAGAGGAGGCTAGAGATCAGTGCGGTGTTGGGGGCAGCTACCAGAAAACCTATTGCCCAAGCACTCATAGCCAGATAAATGCATAGTTCCTTGTTCATCATAACTGTGTATTGTAAAGGTTTGCAGATTGCAACATACCGATCGTAGGCCATAAT
Organism: Pleurodeles waltl; assembly: GCF_031143425.1. Taxonomy (NCBI): domain Eukaryota; kingdom Metazoa; phylum Chordata; class Amphibia; order Caudata; family Salamandridae; genus Pleurodeles; species Pleurodeles waltl. The sequence continues at coordinate 14,223,307 of NC_090446.1, forward strand.
GGTTAGGATTAGGTACTCTGTAGTTCCTAAAGACATGAAAAAGTACAGCTGTGCCATGCAGCCACTGAATGAAATGGACTTATCATCAGACAAGAAGATTCTGAGCAACTTGGGGGCAATCACTGATGTGTAGCAGATATCCAGTATAGACAGGTTTGCAAGGAAAAAGTACATACAAGTGTGCAGGTGAGAGTCAATGTATATCACTGCAGAGATGGTCAGGTTTCCAGAGAGGGCAAAAAGATAGATCAGTAGAAAAATTAAAAATAACATATATTGGAGATGAGGAAGATTTGGAAACCCAAGAATGACAAAATAACAAACAGAGAAGCTGTGATTATGAGAGACAGTCTGATTTTCCAGTTCCATTTAAACTTCTGCATAGAAAAGAGAATATATTTATCAGGTTCATGCCATAGAAGTCTTTATTTATTCTTTCCTTCTTTATAAACACAGTAGGAAAACTAGTGTTTCACAAGTTAGTTGCTTCCTCTGGGCCACATAATGTCTTGTCAAGCACACTGCAAAGAGAACGTAAAACAACTATGGTAAGTAAAGATTAATCCTTTTCTGATATGACATTAAAGTCATGCCCCTAATATGTTATCCCATATCCACGTTCTTAATGTGTACAAAAAAGTAAGAAAACTTAGATTAGTAATACAATCTATGTGATCTGTATCCTTTAATACAAACAAAAAAGATTTTCATCACTATACTATACTTACTAGCGCTCCATACAACTCAGTGATACATGCCATTACACTGCGAACACTCCATTATATCTGTTCATTATTCGTTTTTATTATTACTCACTTTTATGTTATCCAACATTAAAGTTTCTATCAATCTCAGTAATAGATGACAGTATTCTAAACATTCCACTATTCAAGGTGCACATTATTATTTTAATTATTAAGGCAGGTCATAATGCACTACATATAGTATTTCATAACTTGTCAGTTTTTCAACCTATCCCCCCATCCACCTGGTACATTTCATCTATAGTGCATGGTATGAATGAATTTATTTTTGATTCATAACTTGTTCTTTAACAAATGCAGCCACTATCTCCACACATGGGTTTTTATGTTCAAACTGTGTCACATTGCTATACTTCATACCTTTGTCATTAACACCTAATGAAGTTATGTATATTACACCGCATATTTATTGAATATCCCTATTAGTTAAACTGGTACATTGTCTTAATCATGTAATATTATTAGTTTAGTCTATTTTTACACAAATATATATTTGATTTAAATAAAATATGTTAATTGAACAAATACATTCAGCAAACTATCTGATACAAGCTCTATGAGCAGTGGTAGCTGCACAAAGAATGATGTACTGAGTAATTTGAATTTGTCTTTAAATAAAGTTATTTTTTAGATGAAGTAAAAACAAGTGAGGTTTGTGCAACAAAGTTACAGTGGTTTAGGTGTAAGAAACACAGAACAAGCGTAGGAGAGAGAAGAATGGGAAGGTTAAAATCAGAAAGGAGAATGTCAAAACACAGATGTGACAACCCAAGCACAGGCATCAAAACAGTAGAAAATAGGTTAAATTAAGTATTGAATTTGTCATATAGGAGACTTATAGATGTAGAAGTGAAACTATTTAATATACTGTTGTCATTACGTAAAGACTCTCCTATAAATCTTTTTGAGATTAAACCAGATTTTTTAAAATCTATAAGAAAACTTAAACATACAAGAATATTTGAAATGACAACACCAAAAGGAAACAGAGGCATTAGAGATCACCCTGACCTAGGCAAAACTGTTATAGATATTTTGATTGCATATAGTACTAACATTATTTATTACTGTAAGGGCTAAAAGACTTCCCAGCAGAGTTGAGTACTACAACAAAGAACCTGTGGAGATAGACAAAGGATTTGAGGAAATGGGGTACAATGAACGTTCAATAAATAATGTTATAAGCACAGCTAATAAAGAGGTATAGGGAGATCTGTTTAATAGCAAAGGCAAAGTTGCAAATAAAAAAAGACCTAAAAAATATGATGAGAACTTTTGAATGGTTATGAAATTTGCAAATGGTAATCCCACAGTATATAACATGTTAAAAAAAAAAAAACTAGCACTTGATAAGCTATGATTCTTAATTGCACCCCTATGTGACAAGCAAATCAGCAATAACATACAAGTGTTCCACACTTAAAGAAATACTGAGCCTGAGTGAGACCATCAGTTACAATCATAAACGAAATAAGAATCAGTGGTTAAAGTTGGAAATATGTTTTCATAAGTGTGAACATTGTGTTTGCTCTCTAACAGAAAGATTGTGGTTTGTTCACATGTTTGTTTCTTCACTGAATATAGTCGAGACTCTCTAACAGATAGTAGTTTGTTTTAATTTTTCTTTCATTACAAACCAAGTAAATTTAGGATCGATTGAACAGTGATTGATTGTCTTGGTGATGCACTAATCTGTGGTGTGTAATAACAGACACCTATAAATGTATCTCATTGATGTATGATGCAATAAGCAATATAACATATTTTTCACAGTGAGTTTAAATTGGTGTATTTATATTTACAGTGTGTGTAACAATGGTTTAAAAGTTGGAGCTTTCACTTGGTTAATAGATCTGTCTCTAATTGAAAAAGGAAGAATGCTACAACTATAAACAGTTAAGATATGTTCTTATGTGCAGGCTTGAGAACAGATTAGGATGGCTGAAGCACAAATCCAGAGAGAATCACCATACATCACTGCTTTAAACAGAAAGGGAAATTTTATCTCAATGCAGCTATGCCTGTATCTTAACAGTGGAGGACAGCAGCGCAAATCTAGACAACTTCTCCATGGGATGAATTGGATAGAGTGCCACATTTACCTCGATACAAATTGCAATAATGTTAAACAAAAAAGGAACCGCACTGCCTAGATGACGCATTGGGGTTATACTTTTTTGCTGGAGTGTTAGGCAGTGTGCTCCCCTTTTTGTTTAACAAGTTGAAGTATGGATTAAGCAAGACAACCTTTCTTGTTTAAGCTCTTAAATGATTGAGATGTTTCCTAGTAATCTGAAATACTAACTCAGGGATAATCAGCAAATATAAAAGCAAAGGGAAGCTTTGGCCAAGTGCCAATGAGGACAGTTTCTTAGCAATAAAGGACAAGGGTTTGAATCTAAATCTTGACTATTAGGAGAACTGGGTAGCACATTATTTTTATCAGAATGTACATTGTGACAAGGAACATTAATGGCACATTCTGCTTTTTTACCATCCAACAAAGTTGTTCAGATTCCAGTTTTTATCATCATGAAATTTGATGTGTCTAATCTTTGAGATTAAATTGATGCATAGAGATTAGTAATACTATAGAAACAGCTTTAAGAAAGACACCTACACAAATTACAACCATTGGTGCATATACGCTAGGGTTACTGATAGCATAGAGTGACACTCACCACTGAGATGGAAATCGCTACAAACATGAGGTAGGAACCATTTTGAAATGACTGCCAATACAAAGAGCAGCCATTTTGAACTAAAATGGCAGCATGTACGAAAAGCTGGAGCAGCACTAAGCCTGAAGTATAAAACGTGGTGCTCTAGATTTCAGATCTCATTAGTGTGGTAATATATGAGGTCATAAGCAGAGCATCACAGCAGAGCAAGTTATACTTATGTCAGTTATGTATAGCTGGCAAATGTTTTTTTTTAAAGTCTTCTTCTTAGTACATTTCTAAGGTTAAACCCTTACTACATTCCTCACACATAACTCCACATTAACCTGTGTTTTTTAATTGTTCATTAAATCTTAACAAAGAATAATATTGTATTAGGATATGTTTGCAACCAACATTTGCACGCAGCCACGTCTTACACCCAAGCCCCTGCGAATGTATAAATGCCCACTGTTCCATCCAGAACCAGTATTCTCTAACAGTCACCTATGTGCACATATCTCTGTCAAATCTTGCACACCTACCAGACAGCCATGTAACATAGATATTATGTCTCCTTTGTCACTGAAAGATTAAGAAAATGCGGGTGTTTACATTAAAGAAAAGTGCTCCTGTGTCACAATAACATTCAAATCAACAACTTCAAATCTGACTATGAGAAATATGTAGATTAAGGCTAATGCTAACTGCTTTCTAAAGATGGGGTCTGGTACTGGAATCCACATCAGCCTCTTCCCTTTTTTTACATCAGTGGTGATGTTATATGTAAAATATGTTGAAATAATGTAAACAACAATTGGACAACCCCATTATTGATATAAAACTCATCATTAAAATTATTATATATGAATGCAAACTATCAAACACATATAAAAGATATGTATCTTGAAGCAAAAAACTGTGCATGGTATTTGAATCACTCCATGATTATAATCACTCCATGATTATATAAAACTGTATAATAAATAAAGATACAGATTAAAACTACAATTGCATTGCAGGTGCATTATTACTTACATCACACTCAATAAAATATACATTTTGTCAATACAAGCCCATTAGGCATGCTATATCTTTAAGCCAATTACAAAAAACATAAACAGCTAAAATCCGGTCAAAAATAGAACAAAAATGGACATAAGGTTATCAAAAGTAGTTGTTTTTTCTTCAATCATTGTAACCCTATGCAATTCCTTGTTTCAAAGTCCTTCGTCATCCGAAATTGGTACATCAGGTATTCCATGTGTTGGGAATTCACATGCTATGCAACAATGTCCAGATGACGTGTGCTGCTGATTGCAGCTGGTCAGCCTCCGCTGGATATTTAGTTTAATGAAAAAACTTGGACAGGACTCTTCCTTCCTTTCAATGTACACCTTAGAAGGTGGTGGTGCTATTTTCAATGACACTTCTTGTTCAAGTTGGTAGTTGGGAAATTACTCATAAGGTGGAGGTGGACCATCATACTGAGCATTTTGTACAATCGGCAGTAGGGTTGCTCAGTGAAGACGTTCCAGATCTGTGCATGCCAATAGCAGTAATTCCAGATACAATTCCGTACATACTTCGAAGGAACAGTTTTTACACTAAAACATTAGTTTTACTCCACTTCTATTCACTTTTTGATGGACAACATCCAGTCCTTACATATCTAAGTAAGATACTCCACACCCAAAGTATTTTGTCAATTTGTCTACACAGAGCTTGGTCATTCTGGAATATTGTCTCGATTTTGAATTCACATAGCATCTATTTCAAAGAATGATAAATATACCACGGACAATAGCCTGCAGGACTACCTGAGTGTCTCCAAAAATACTTGTTAACAATGAATGAAAAATTGAAGGCACTACTTCCAACACAGATTTAAATGCAGACACAAATCCAGAGGCGATGCTCCTAAAAAAATACACAACCCCAATTGTGATGGATGTGTTAAAAATATTATACACCAGGTTAGCAAAGTGTGTCAGGTATTGTGTTCTTCGCAAAGCCTGTATTTCTGATGAGGTGCAAGCAGTTTAAAGATCCAATACTTCTGTCACAGATATAAGAACTATGGGACTGATTTAGATCTTGGCAAAGAAGAATACTCTGTCACAAACATGACGGACATCCTGTTATATCCTATTGGGATTGTAATAGTAATTGTTCTAATTGTTCATATGTTCAATTGTTTTGTAATTGTTCTAAATGTTCTAATTGTTTTTTTGCAATTGTTCAATTTTTAATGAAGTGTATGTGAACTCTTTCTTTGCCATCGTTGTGAGAGTTAAATGATATGGTTAAAAAAGTTCTTAAAGTTCTGAAGCCAAAGAGCACGTACTGCATACAGCATTAGTAATATACAATTCAACTGAGGTATAACTTGTAACTGAGCTTGGCCATGTTGTAGCATACTTAAGTCATCCTGCAATAGTTCAGATTCAGATGACACTATTTTATTCAAGAAATACACATCTAGAAAGCATATTCATACCATTGTCAACTACCTGTAATGCTTTGTTAACATTTTCCTTATCGATGTATCTAATCCTTCCTAATCCTGATAATAATCCTTGTAATAATTTATTATAATCTGCATGAAACATATGTTTGGTTCTGTGACTACGTAGGTGTGAGAAAACAGGGCTGATTGCAGAGGCCCCCTAACTTTTTGCCCCCATTTTCCACTTTATGCTGGTGTTTTCCTGACTCTGATGGTGCCCTGGGTACTGCTAACCAGTCCCAGGGCCTGTGCTCTGTGTAAAATGGATATGCAAATTAGGCTAATTATAATTGGCTAAGTTAACCTACCTATAAGTCCCTAGTATATGGTAGGGCATGTAGGTTTAGGGACCACAGCATAGGTGGTGCACACCTAGGTGCACTGCTGAGGTGCCCAGTGTCATTTTAAAAGCAAGCCTGCCTTTCTGGCTGCTTTTAAATTAAAGTTATATGCAAATTCGACTGTGGAATTAAAGGTACTTCCAAAGTCTTAAACTACCTTATTTTTACATATAAGTCACCCCTAAGGTGTGCCCTATGTGCCCCTAGGGCTGGGTGCCATGTAACTATAAGCAGGGACTTTATAAAAATAGATTTATAAGCCCTGGTGAGGTAAAAACAGCCAAATTTGTTTTTCCCTCATTGAAGTAAATGGCCTTCATAGGCTAAAATGGGCAGACTTTATTTTAAATTTTAAAGTCTCCTTAAATGTTACATACCAAGAATTTGGTATCAAATTAATTGTTGTAATAAATCCCACAACTTCCAGTTGTTGGATTTAATATAACTTGTTCAGGTAAAAAGTTTAGACTTTACCTAAAAAGTTGCCAATTTCAGCTCTGCATTGTTTTTGCTGCTGTGCTCTGATTGGCCAGCCTGCAGCAGCTTCTGCCAGGCTACCTTGATGAGGTGTGAAGTGGCCTGACTTCACACAAAGGAATGTGCTTGGGGGAGAGAATCTCCCCTCAGCAGATGGTGAGGCAGGAAGGGGGAGGGCGGCCAAACTGGTCTTCAAAGACAGAGAAGGACATTTGGAGCACCCAGCAACACCCCCACATCCTGCAACCCCAGACAATTAGGTGCCCCCTTGATTAGATTAGGAGAGGGCAGGAGAGGGGTGTGTTTATGATTTTTAGCCACACCAGTGGGTGGGCTCAGCCAGATGTAACCTCCAAAAATCAGATTCATCCATGTTGGATTTTTAGAGACTGTTGCCTTCTGGGATGGATTTTTGCCACACTTCCCAGGAAGTGGTCATCACAGGGGGACGACCCTGTCCCTGATTGGAGAACCAGGACCCCCCTGCTTTTCACCCAGGAGCAAGGATAAAACTGCCAGACCTGCACCCACACCTCAGATCCCCACCAAATTTCAAGAAGAAAGAACTTAAGGAGAAGAAGGACTGCCCTGCTGGACCCCTGGCCTGCACCTGGAACCTGCACTCAGAAGGACTGCACCAGCTGCACACTTGGACTTCACCACAAGAAGGACTTTGCCTGGCTTCAACTGGTTCAAGGAGGGACTCCCTGTTGGCTACAGGTGAAAAATTGCTAAACCTGAGTCCCCAGCACCAACTCCTGAAGAAAGCGACCAGCTGACCACTGTCCAGTGGCCAAAAAGGAGTTTGCGCCAGGTGCATTCTGGGAGTTGAAGTCCGCACCCCCCAAGGACCATCACAGAACTTCTGGACCCTTGGGGTGAGCTGTGGACCCCAAAGGAACCTTAAAAGAACATCTGGGTGAAGCCCCAGAAGTTTGGAAAAGATTTGAGAATTTTTGGAAAAAAGCTCCAGAGAGGGACCGACCTGTCGCGGAAATTCTAGCCGGCTTGCCTCAACCGCGACCCGGCCTGACTTCGTGGTTCGTCCCGGTAAAGAAAAACATCCAAAAAAGAGACTAAGTCCGAAGGTAAAAAGTTGACCGGGACCTCCCAGCCATCGTATCCGAGAAGGGCTCCATGGACGTCGGATCAAGATCCAGGTTTACCCCGGTCGAAGGATTTTCATCTCGAAAAAACGACTAAGTCCGAAGGTAAAAGTCTCCACCGAGGAAACCCACATTGCGTATCCGGAAAAGGGCTCCAGGAGGTCGGATTCAACTGGCAGGTTCGTCCCGGTGAAGAAAAACTTCAAAATAAAGACTAAGTCAGAAGGTAACTTTTTAACCGAGGCCTCCCGCGACTTGTAGCCGAGCAGGGCTCCATCGCGGTCGGCCTGAAACTTTGACTTTGCCCCGGTCCTGGTGCAACCAGATGACCCGATTGGCGCTTTTTGTTTCTAAGCGCTAGAAAAATAATAATACTTTAAAAATTCATATCTCCGGTTCCCCTGAACCAATTTTATTCGTTTTTGTGTCATTTTAAAGATAAAAATATAAACTATTTTTATAAATTGGTTTTGGATTTTTAAACTGTTTCCTGTGTTTTATTTAATTACTGTTTTGTGATATTTGAATGCTTTACACTTTGTCTCCTAAATTAAGCCTTGACGCTCGTTGCCAAGCTACCAAGGGTTGAGCTGGGATTAATTTACTGAGACCTAACTGTACCTAGGTGGAGGTTAGTGGCTTGTTGCTAGGTGTAGGTACCTACCTGCCCTTACCAATAACCCATTTTCCAACAGTAGGTCTAAAATAAAGTCTGGAATATCCATGTATTTTTAATAGGATGTGATATTTTACATCATGCAGATTGGCAAATTGCAACCAATACTGACATATTATAGCAACACTGTAAGTGGTAATTATTACAGGTATATCCACATTACTTGCATCCAATGGTTTAATTTGAAACCTGGAATTTTGGAAAGATGAATGTTCATGCATTCATTTGCATCAGGTAGTCAGGAAGCCCAACCTCCTGGGTGAAGCAGCGATAAATTGTAGGCACTGTTTGTAATCAAGTAATTTATCATGTCATCTGACATATTTACTGCTTGGAGTTTTTCATATCCTATACACTACTAGATTATAAAAAGCTAGTCTGCGGAATAATTTTATTCAGGAAACATTTCCATGGGTATCATATATGCTCTCAATAGAGCTGCTCTACCCCTCATATGTCACACTTGTGTACCCATTAAGCTTTTCAAATCAACATTTTCTTTTCAATGGTCTTAATCCTGTATATTCAATTTTATAATAAATTCCTCAGAATAAATCACTCTAGTACTTGTCAACATGTGCTATCAGATGCCTCTGGTTTTAGGTTATAATAAAAAGTAGAGATCTATTCCATTTTCCCCAGAAGAGTAAGAAAATGTCTTCATATAATTTGCAGTGCTGCCTCCTGGAGATGTCATACAGTGCTACCACAATGTATAATTGTATATTTTACAAAGGGACACCAGTTCTATGTAAATAATGGCATACATAGTGATGGTAACAACACATTTCTTTATAATTCTAACATTTAATCACAGACCTTCATTTTGAAGACATCATACCTTTTACAGTTGTTGTATTTCAGAAAGTCTCATAAACTGATAAGGGACCTTTTCCCAAACCATACCATCCATCGTTGGGTAAGCGGCAATGTTCACAACGTATAATTCTCTTTGAACTATGTGAAAAGAAAGATGCAGTAGTAATTATTTTTCCGTTACTTGTGGCACAGTTCTGTATGGAATATAGGGGGTCATTCTGACCCCGGCGGTCAAGGACCGCCGGGGCCAGGGTCGGCGGGAGCACCGCCAACAGGCTGGTGGTGCCCCGCAGGGCATTCTGACTGTGGCGGTTTGGCCGCGGTCAGAACAGGAAAACCGGCGGTCTCCCGCCGGTTTTCCGCTGCCCTCAAGAATCCTCCATGGCGGCGCAGCAAGCTGCGCCGCCATGGGGATTCTGACACCCCATACCGCCATCCTGTTCCTGAACAGGATGGCGGTATGGGGTGTCGTGGGGCCCCTGGGGGCCCCTGCAGTGCCCATGCCAATGGCATGGGCACTGCAGGGGCCCCCGTAAGAGGGCCCCAAAAAGAATTTCAGTGTCTGCTCAGCAGACACTGAAATTCGCGACGGGTGCAACTGCACCCGTCGCACCTTCCCACTCCACCGGCTCCATTCGGAGCCGGCTTCCTCGTGGGAAGGGTGTTTCCCACTGGGCTGGCGGGCGGCCTTTTGGCGGTCGCCCGCCAGCCCAGTGGGAAACCCAGAATGACCGCTGCGGTCTTTTGACCGCGGTACGGTCTTCTGGCGGTTCCCGCTTGGCGGACGGCTCCCGCTGCCCGCCAAGCTTAGAATCAGCCCCATAGTGTCCATTCAACAAGCTGTGTCAAAAAGAGAGCAGGAGTGCACCAAATTTATTAACATATGCGCTGGAGCATTTGATGCTGTCAAGTGCCAATGCAGGCACCCTTGCACCATGGAAAAACAACAAGTGATGGACGGAATGCTGAACATTGTCGAACATTCACCCCCAGTCACAGATCTGGGTTTAATCCATCGTTTTTTTGCTGCCCATGACATTCCAGTTTGGACCCAGCCATATGCAAATCAGTCTTGACCCTGTTCCCCATGGGAACAGTCCAGCCCGAACTGCTAGGCCAGGTCTTCCCTGGACTGGAAACAAGCATCCTGGGACCGGTTTCGGGGTTTCACCCCTCATCAGCCAGGCTAGCTTGAATCCAGTAGCATGGGAAGCACGGGACCCACGTCTGGGCATACCCTTCCCACTTAGGGCGAAAAATGCAAAAACAACAAGTGATGGACGGAATGCTGAACATTGTCGAACATTCACCCCCAGTCACAGATCTGGGTTTAATCCATCGTTTTTTTGCTGCCCATGACATTCCAGTTTGGACCCAGCCATATGCAAATCAGTCTTGACCCTGTTCCCCATGGGAACAGTCCAGCCCAAACTGCTAGGCCAGGTCTTCCCTGGACTGGAAACAAGCATCCTGGGACCGGTTTCGGGGTTTCACCCCTCATCAGCCAGGCTAGCTTGAATCCAGTGGCATGGGAAGCACGGGACCCATGTCTGGGCATACCCTTCCCACTTAGGGCGAAAAATGCAAAAACAACAAGTGATGGACGGAATGCTGAACATTGTCGAACATTCACCCCCAGTCACAGATCTGGGTTTAATCCATAGTTTTTTTGCTGCCCATGACATTCCAGTTTGGACCCAGCCATATGCAAATCAGTCTTGACCCAGTTCCCCATGGGAACAGTCCAGCCCGAACTGCTAGGCCAGGTCTTCCCTGGACTGGAAACAAGCATCCTGGGACCGGTTTCGGGGTTTCACCCCTCATCAGCCAGGCTAGCTTGAATCCAGTGGCATGGGAAGCACGGGGTGAATGTTTGATTGGTTCCGCATTCCGTCCATCCAGTTACGCTATCCCACAGCTTTTTGTTTTGCTTTAACCTTGCACCATGGTGCACGGGTGACTGCATTACAGTCAGGATTGTTTTTGTGCAGGTAGGAACACATTCCTACTCAAAAACAATCCTAAGAAGCATTGTCCTCTTTCTATGTGTGCTGCAGAATGTAGCACATGTAGAACAAGCAAATGACGAGTTGAAATAAATTTATTTACTCACCTCTAAAGCATCTTTATGCATTCCCAGGTTGCCTAGTCTTGCAGCAAAAACCATGGAACATCTTCCCCGCACAGAGTAACGCAAGTCAGCAACTTGCCTTGTCTTTTGTTAATCCAGATTTACTATGCCACACAGAGTCACACAAGGTGACTCTGCATGGCATAGGTAATCTACCTTAAATGTTTGCTTTGCCTTGCATGACACAAGGGCCATGCAAGCCCTTGATAAATCTGGGCCTAAGAGTATAATTGTTATCATCACAAACCACACAAGCAAGAAAAATGCCTCAATAGCAATCTAAACATAGGACCATGGGAGTATCAAATAACTATCACAAAACCAATGCAATGGCTTAATGCAGATTTTTCCAAATTTGCTTCATGGGATTGTCCCGTTCTGCAGGGTCACCACCAAAGGATTTGCCTTCATCCCTACTATTTTTGTGGGCTTTAGGACTCTGTGCATGTTACCACTGCTATTCAGTCCTAAAGAGCCTGTGTTTACTTCCTAAACATTGTGAAATTGGGTTACACCTGATTGGCATATTTAATGTACTTATATGTCCCTAGCAAAGTGGTATACAATACTCCCAAGGGCTGTCATTTAAATGCTACTAGTGGGCTGCAATACTTGTTGTTCCACTCACTTAAGTAGCCCCTTAACACTTGTCCCAGATCTGCCTTGGCAACCCGAATGCAGTTTTAAACTACCAATTTGACTTAGGAATGTATAGTCCCTTGTAAAACCTTAAACTCCCTTTTTATTGCAGATAAGCCACCCCTAAGGAAGGCCCTAGGTAGCCCATGGGCCAGGGTGCATTGTCAATAAAATGTTGGACATGTACATTTAAGTTTTACATATCCTGGTAATAAAAAAGCTCCTAAATTTGTTCTTTATTACTGTGAGGTTTACATAGCCATATATAATCAGGTTACCTTATTACAGTTTGTAAGTGTTATCTTTTGATTGGAAACAGGTCAATATTTCTTGTTTGGTATCTAAGAAATTGTAATTAAAATCCTCTTTAATGGTAAAGTCGGATTTTAAGTTACAATTTTGAAAATGCCACTGCCTTCACTCAAAATACTCATCACTTCTGCATTGTTCCTGCAGCCAGTTCGGAGCCAGGGCAGGGGAGTCAGGATACTTCAAGTACTTCAAAGGTAACTGGCTAGACACTTCTCCTACTTTAAATAACGTCTAAAAATAGGACCCTCAGACCCATCCTTCAGTTCACTCTGTGGACCTGCCAAAGGACTCTCAGAGGACTGCTTAATGCTGTGGCCTGCTGTGTACTATCGAAGACTGCTTTGCTGCATCTGGAAGGACTGCTCTACTGGCTTAAGCCTGCCTTCAATCCCCATAGGTCTGCCCAGCTGCCTGAGTCCTGTTCTACTGCTGAACTCAGGACTGCTGGTGTGACTCCAAGGGCTGTTTAACTGGCCTCCTGATCAGTCCCTCTGGGACAGAAAAGTCTCCAACCATCTTAAACCAACACCTGGACCCAGCCTGAGTGGGTCCTACCATCCAAAGTGGTAATCCTCCATCCAGCCCTGGACCCTCGAAGTTAGTGTTAAATGTGTGGAGATAGCCAGTATCTAACACCTTGGACTTGGAAAACGTTATGATAAAAACTGCTCTGAGAATGGAAAGAGGACGGGGACCAACCTGCTCGTCTATCTGCCTGAGGTTCATTGCCAGTCTACTGCTATGATTCTTCTCCGCAGTATCCAATCCTGTTCAGCAGTCCTTCCTCAAAGGGGTATCTGGCTTCAAGGGCTATAGCCTCTGACCTCCTCCTCGGACACCAACTACAGCCTTGCCTCGCTGAACACCTACCTTCTCAGAACATTTTTCTTGATATTTCTTCTAAGTCCAAAGGTAAGTGCTGACAAGGCCCAAAGCACTCTTTGTATCTGACTTGCGTTCGATCAGCATTATTTCACAACTTTAACCTGGTCTAGTGCGACTGAATGTCTGCATTTGAGGATTTGGGGCCAGATGTAGCAAAGGTTTGCGAGTCGCAAACGGGCCGAATCGCTATTTGCGACTGTGCAAAATCGGAAATGGGATGCAAAAAGCCCATTTCCGACTCGCAAAAAGCGATCGGACCCGTTTGCGAGTCGCATCCGTTGCGACCCCATTTTGCGACCCGCAAATACCAAGTCGCAATTTGCGAGTCGCAAACCTTATGCAATTGCAACTCGCAAATTGCGACTAGTAGCAAAAAGCCCAGTTTGCATGTCCCATTTACCACGAACTCAGAGCAGGTGGTAACCATTACCAAAGTATAAAAGGAGACCCAGAAGGCATCAGGGTTACTCAAGATGGCGGAGATATACCTGATAGCAGTGAGAAGGAGAGTCCACGCAGCCCAGCAGAGGAGGAGGAGGGGCCACAGACAGGAGAAGATATATAGAACAAGGCAGACTCTTTTTCAGCAAACTGAGGAAGAGATCTATGACAAATACCGCCTTAGCAGCGCAGCCATCCTAGAATTAATAGATTTACTGAAACCACAGCTAGAACACCTGACTCTGCGTGGCTGCGCCATCCCTACACATGTGCAAGTGCTATGCTCACTGCACCTCTTGGCCTCAGGGAGCTATCAGGGGGTCATTGCTGTGGCAGGTGGGGTATCCCAAAGTGCAGTGTCAAGGTTCCTCAGGGCCTTCCTAGATGCCTTAGTCACGCACATGTCCCACTTCATATACTTACCAAGGAATGAGGCAGAAATGAACAGCACCAAGCTGGACTTTTACCTCATTGCCCACTTTCCCCATGTCATAGGGTGTGTAGATGGGACACACATTCAAATATGCCCCCCTGCTAATCTAGAACACATTTTCCGCAACAGAAAGTGTACCCACTCACTGAATATTCAGGTTGTTTGTGACGCCCATTATGTCATCACTGACATTGTAGCTAAGTTTCCAGGCAGTACCCATGACTCATACATTTTTAGGCATAGTGGGATACATCAACGCCTGGAACGTGGGGAATTCGGAGACGGTTACCTCCTAGGTAGAGCCACAGACACTTGCAGACATACACACAGGTCACTGTGCACGACAATCTGGACTTCCTAACAGTGTACTTTTGTGCCCAACAGGTGACAGTGCATATGCTCTCAGGCCTTGGATCATGACTCCGTTTTTAACACCCAGCAATGATTCAGAGAGGCAATACAACAGTGCACATAAGAGGACCAGGAACCTCATTGAGCGCACCTTCGGACTCCTGAAGGCAAGATTCAGATGCCTCCACCGCAGTGGAGGTGCCCTCCAATACACCCCCATTACCGCATTCAAAATTGTGGTCGCATGCGCCATCCTCCACAACATAGCCACCCGACGTGGGCTACCTCTCACCCCTGCAGACCCAGATCCTGATGATGAAGAGCAAGAACAACCACATCGCCATCATGGGGATAGGAGTATGGCAAATCAAGGCAGACTGAGACGGGAACACATTGCAACACAATATTTTGGACGGTACGTGTCAACTCCCACCATACTCACCTATTAACCAAAAACTCCATTTGTTCAGTGGAACAAAAATAACTGTTTTATTAGTGTATTAAAGAAACTATTCACAAGTAAAGATTGTCCATGGGCAGGAAAATGCCAACCAGGCATGTGGCACATTAACGTCCTGTGCCACATTTAATGGTCCCGGGTGATCTCTAAGATCTTCTGCCCCTCCTGACAGCCTGGCTGGTCCCTGCTGCTGCCGTGGTGCTCTGCCTGCCACTCCTGAGCACCCTGCTGTCAGTGACAGAGACACTGCTCACTGTTGAGCCCTCCTCACTGTCCTGGGGTGTTTCCCCTGTGGCCCTCGACATTTCCCGTGTCTCCATCATTTCGATAATGTGGGTGAGACATCCCAGGCCCCTAGCCACATCCCCAGCGAAATGGCCCATCTCCACTTGCAGCCCAACTGTCCTCCTCGACAGGCCTGTGGTATTCATGGCGAGCCTGCCGATGGATGTGGCCATCCTGTCCAGTCTGTGCATGATCTGCCGATCCCTGCGCCGCCCACCCTCTGCCTGGGCCAGTAGTCCTCCCGCCAGTTCCCTCATGGCAAGGGCAAGGTCCCCAGTGTTACTGCAGATCATGTCCATCTGTGTGTTGAGGTGCTGCATGCTGGCATGGTTGTTGCGCACAAAGCGGTGCAGCACACCACTAATTCTGCCCAAAATTCTATTCTGTAGGCGCTGACCACGCAGCAGATGTGCCTCACTGGTGGTGGGAGGAAGTAGCCCAGATGCAGACTGCAGCCCTGATGGTATTGACCTGCGACGCCTGCGCAGCGGTGGCTGCCCTGTGTCTCCTCCCTGCCTGTTGCTGGGGCAGCCTCTTGCGGAATTGTTGCAGCAGGTGTGGCTACTGCAGGGATGCTGCTGACCGTGCATGTGGGGGTGCTGGCGGGTCCTGGGGTGTCCTCATGGGCCTGGCTGCTTGGAGTGTTGGTGGTGTCTTGCTGGAGACCTGTGGGACATGGGGAACAGACTGTCAGTGTCTACTATCTATTGCACACTTCCTAATAAACATTTGCCTATGAACTGCCTACTTGACTACATTTCCCATAATGCATCATTCTGGCATTTGCTACCCTGAAATGGAGCTATCTTGGTTGTGCATGCCCCTGTGTACATGGTGGGTGGGGGTATGGCATTGATAGGGGTACAGGCATATCACATGGTACTCACCGGTTGATGTGCTGGGCTCTGAGGTGTCCAGGTCCCCAAATCCAGACACTGCCTCCTGCTCCAAGGTTTCTTCCACCCTTTCTTCCAGGGGTGTGGGTGGTGGCACAGACGATGGTCCCCCTCCTGTGCCTCTCATCTCCCGGAGCCTTTCAGCCACCCTCTCCTTGGTCCGGGAGCGGAGGTCATACCACCTCTTCTTGATGTCGTCGATGGTCCTATGGCTCACCCCCAGGGAATTGATCTTGTCCTGTATGTCCTGCCACAGCTGTTTCTTGGTGGCTTCAGGAACATTGAGGGCTGATCTCCCAAACAAGTCATCATAGTGCTGACAGCATTCCTCTGTCAGCACCTCCAGCTCCCTCAGAGAATTTCATCTTCCTCTTTCTTGGTGTCCCCTCCATAGCAGCTGCTGTTTGTCCTGTGTGAAATTCGGCAGTTATAAAAGGGTGTGGTCCTGCCTCCTCCCCGGTGTATTTGTAAACTTCCTGGCTGTGATGTCATCATCATGTGCCAGGAAGTGTTTCCAGAATTTTCTGGAGTGGTTTCTGGAGTGTTCTGCTGCACCTGTAATCAATTTTCAAGGTAATCGCAATTTGCGACATCTACTCGCTAATTGCGAGTTCGTTTTTTGCACACTCGCAAAAAGCGACCTCGCAATCTGTGGACTCGCACACTGCGTTGCGAGTCCGGGTGCGAGTCGCTATTTCGGCACGTTTTTTTTCCTTGCATACCGAATTGCGACTCGCATTTTCCGAGTCGCATCAACTCGCAAAATGCGAGTCGCAATTTTTTATTTTGCTACATCTGGCCCTTGATCCTTTAGGTGCTAGTGTTTGCCTACACTTTAAAAAAGTCATAACTCTGTTTCTACTGATTGAATTTTTGTTATTTTGGTGTCAAAACATTTATTGAAAAGTTACTCTTTTTTTCTAACTTAGGGCCATATGTACAAACACTTTTTCCATAGACACAGAATGGGTAAAAATCTTTGCTACATCTGGCCCTTAGTGTGGTATTTTCTTGAGTTGTGTTTTAACTTCATTACTGTTTGTGTGCTTCATAAATACTTTACACATTGCCTCTAAGTTAAGCCTGACTGCTTTTGTGCTAAACCAGCAGGTTAAGCACAGGTTAGTTTAGTGACTTTTGTGGGTCACCCTGACAGGGGTTGTTGCTGTTGCTTGGGCAGGGTTAACACCCTACTCAACCAACAACCACATTTTTGACATTAGTGGTGAGGTCCAGTACTTGTGGGCATGGAGGGTTAAAAACAGTGTTTGATATATGTATGTATGTGTGTATATATATATATATATATATATATATATATATATATATATATATATATATATATATATATATATATCCACACACACACACAGACACACATACACACACACACACACATACACACACACACACACATACACACACATATATATATATATATATATATATATATATATATATATATTCTGTCACGATTCACCCTGAGGTTACCGTCGATGTTGGAGAGAGGTGGTGAGCGGCCCCGGTTCCTGCAAGTCCTGCTCTGGCCGAGGTAGGGGCGACCCCTTCCGGTAGCCACGGTGCTGTTTGACAATAGTAAGCCACTACAGTCCGTGCCCTCCAGAAGGAGTCCCAAAGGAAAAACCCCAAAAGGGTAAAAAACCTCCAACAGGAACTCCCTGAAACAGATGGAGGACACAAGGAATTAGGACTTAAGATGCTGGAATTCTGGAATTCTGGAGACTGAAGACAGGTCAAGAACAACTGGCGCCACAAGAGGAAACCAGCCGGAGCGTGACTACCACCACAGGAGTGTTGCAACGCAATGAGAAGGAAGATAGAATCCCATTATATACCCCTAGACAGGAAGTGGAAAACAGGAAGTAGTAATACCACCATCTTGGTTTGGGAAAAGGTCATAACATAAAATAGAAAACATGCTCCTGGGAAAAGAGAAACAATGCATGCATGGAAGAGAGGAAGTGAACAGCATGCTGGGAAGGGAAAGCATGCATAAAAACTAGTCATGTGCAGGCATACGGCTTTTGACTGTGTGACAGGTAAGTGGTGGAAAGGAGGGGGTCCCGGGAATCCAAGGTGCGCTATTATATCTTTCGCGCTGAGCGCAGCAAGGACCGTGACCTGATTCGGGGTCTCCGGTCCTGCCACGCTTGCCATGGAACTTGCGGCCGGAGAAAAGGGCTGCGGCGGGTGCCGCGACCCTTGAACCGAGCCGCAGCTTCCCCCGGGGCCCGCCCGCGGGCCGCTGCGGTTTCCCAGAGTTGCGCCGCAGCAGCCCGTGCTCGCGGCCACGGCGCAACATATATGTATATATATTTGTTATATAATGCTAACATTTACCTGTGGGTGTAGTGTTTGTTTGGCTGCATATGTTGCTAAAACATCACAAGAATCAAAGGATAAATGCATGTTTATCATTTAAACAAATGTGGAAATAAACCATTTGACAATTTAATTTAGCCTCAAAATGCAAAATGAAAATTAATAAACACCAATAGGAAAGGCAAAATATAAATATGGATAAGTACTAAAAGAAATGTTGGAAAAATGAAATACCATAAAACTGGGTGCCCCATCCATAATATACCACAGTCTTCGATTGTGCCATTGTTTTAATAGAAACACTTTCCCCAAACATCTCCATGGAGTTCAGTGCATATAAGTGTCAAAGGTCCTAGTAGTTGTTATTCAGAAGTGTTAACTTTCTTGGTAATTAATTCAACAGGACAGTCTTCCCCAACAAGTAGTTAAGGAGCTACCAGTAGTTCTCTAGCTACCTGTAAGTAGCTCTCCTGTGTGCAGCACAGCCTAAATCCGGAGTTTTTAATATATATAAGGCAAAATGATAAATTTGGTAGTTAAGATGTAATGTGCCTATTTTCAATACTCATAAGCTGATGTTTGGACAAAAATGGTCGCATTTCCAAAATATATATTAAAACTGATGTTTGAGTGATAAATCATGTGCAAATCAGGAGACATGTTACTAGCTGTATTATCTTGACGCACAGGCATTGCAGCTATGCCATATATATATGTAGAGGCATTCAAAACGGACAAAACCTTTTTTTACATCACTGCTGGAAACCCTCCTGATGCAGTATAATGTTCACTGCTAATAATGCAACCTTGTTTGACTATATCACAATTACAACATTAATAATAGTGGCTCACAAAGATTTTTATTGAAAAAAATATGTTCTTTTCATAGAAAAGGTTGAGGGCCCCTGATCAAGAGGAATTTCCTATAGGATAGGAAGAGGATAACAGGTTCTACCCTGATTCCTCCTTTGTTTTATCTGGGTAGTTCAACAGTACAGAATCAGCAACATGATGTTGTTGATAAATTTAATTGATAGTTCAACTGTCCTAGTCCTACAGTTTTTTTAATCTCTATCTAGTGCCCTTGGCTTAGCTGATTAAATCTTGGGGAGTGCAAGTGGTGTTCTATGCGGATGATACTCAGCTTTTACTATCATTCCAAGAAAACTGGGATAATGCCCTGACCAAGCTCAAGGAATGCCTTAAGGGAGATACAGGTTGGATGGACAGAAATTTCCTTAAGTTAAAGTCAAATACAACTAAAGTTCTTCTCTTTGGTATGTGTTCTCTTCCTCTTCCAAGCCTTTGGTGGTCAGAAGAACTTAACATCCTGCCATCCTCTGCTGTCTACATCAGAAACCTGGGAATAGTGTTTGATTTGAGTCTTCTTTTTTCTACTCAAAATCAAGCCGGCGTCATCAGTCTGTTTCGCTAAATTTAGATTCCCGAGGAAAATGTTGCGTTAGATTCTGTAGGATACTTGCAAAACAGTAGTTCACAACCTGGTAACCTCCCGTCTGGACTATGCTAATAATCTGTATTTGGGCCTTCTTTCTTTTTTAAGCTGCAGACTTCAGCTGGTTCAAAATGCAGCAGCAACACTGATTCAAAGAGTCCTGTATAGGCAATCTATATCACCACATGTTAAGCAATTGCACTGGCTGCCTGTTGCAAATCAGATCAAGTTTAAAGCTGTGACGTTAGCATTCAGGGCTTTTTCTAGTCAGGGTCCTGCCTATCTGCAAAAGAAAATTCATCTGTAAAGGCAATGCAGATCACTTTGATCAAATAATCTATTGCTGCAAGTCCCTAAATACAACAAGGCCATAAAAGGAGGGAGCCTTCCTTCACTGTCTTGATAGCCAAGCTGTGGAATAGGCTCCCTGTGAACTTGTGAAGAGCTGCCTCTGTCTCACCTCACAAACTGAAAACATTTATTTTTGTCAAAGGCTAGCTCCCCCTTTCTGCACTGTGTTCATTAGTAATTGGTTCTTCTCTGGAGGGCGGAATGCTACTTATGAAGCAGCTTTGCACTATGCAAATGGCTTTTGATTTGATTGATTTGATACTTGTCTGTTCTTTTTTGAGCCAGCAAGGGGAGGCAATACTATAGTACATATGCCTTTTATTTGCAACACAGGTACGGGTGATCGCCTACTTTTGGGGATCCACCCTTCTCTGACTGGCAAACCCTTCTCTTTGCCGGTGGCAGAATCAGAATTCTTGACAATCAAAGGTGTACCTCTGACTTGTATTTTCTGCTGAATATTCAACCGTTGATTTATGTCAAAGGGATTTTCATCTTCCACATTTCCATTGCTTTCCAAGTCAGATAGATACATAGGTATTCCAAAAAGTACCTTGTATGGAGTGTGACCCCTCATCACTTCCCTTGGCAAGTAATTTTGGACTCCAGACTGAAGATGGGTCAAACTAAGTCCTGGACCTAACACCTGGGCCTTTAGGGCTTGCTTAAGCATATAGTTTGCTGTTAGAAATGGGGTCTCTGGTTGGCAGTCAGTTTGCACTCTGTCCAAGCAGGGACCCTCGCTCTAGTCAGAACAATGGAGATACACACCTAGGATAACTCCTGCTCACCCCCCTGGTAGCTTGGCACAAGCAGTCAGGCTTATCTCAAAGGCAATGTGTAAAGTGTTTGTACCAACACACACAGTAATACAATGAAAACACTACAAATTGGACACCACACCAGTTTAGAAAAATAGGCAATGTTTATCCAAAGCAAACAAGACCAAAACAACAAAAATCCAACATACACAAAGTCAAGATATGAATTTTTACAAGAATAAGAGTATTACTCAATAGAAAACAATGGAAATGTTTTTTTTACACCAAAATACCTGGTTTGCATCAAAAATAAAGTCGCTTTGGCAAGCGTGCGTCAAAATAGCCAGTGATGCATTGATCTCTCACTCAAAAGCGAGACAGTGCGTTGTTTCTTTTCTGGTCGGGTCGGCAATGCATCGTTTTTCTCTCCCACAAGGGAGCAATGCATTCATTTCCGGATGGGCACCTCTGTTCCGTGTAGGCTTGCATTGATTTTTGATGCCCAGTGATGATGCGTGAGAAATCTGGTCTCACGGTGTTGGGAAATCGCACAGCGTAGGGTTTGCAACGTTATCAGCAGCTGCAACCAGGTGTTGCGTCATTTCTCCAACCGCTATGCATCGATCTTTCTCCTGCAATGCAGGTGGAGCGTAGATTTTAGCCGCAAAGCTGATGGTGCGTAGTTTTCAGCCTCGTTGCAGGTGGTGTTTTTCCCTGCATAGCTTCCTGTGTGTGGATTTCCAGCCTTTTCTACCAGCTTTACCTTTCAAGGGCCCAGAGACTGGATAGGGCACCACTTGGCAGGTCAGGAGTCTCAGCAGAGAGTAAAATGCTGATAGAGGAAGTCTTTGGTGTCTCTGAGACTTCAAAACAGGAGGCAAGCTCAGTCCACTCCCTTGGAGATTCTTCAGAAGCAGGAATATACCACAAAGTCCAGTCTTTGTCCTCTTTCAGGCAGAAGCAACAACTGCAGGCCAACCCTGCAAGGCACAGTCACAAGCAAAGGGGCAGTACTCCTCTTCCAGCTCTTCAGCTCTTCTCCTTGGCAGAGGTTCCTCTTGATTCCAGAAGCAATTTGAAGTTTGGGGTTTTGGGTTCAATTTGTATTCCCCTTTCTGCCTTTGAAGTTGCCCAACTACAAAGAAAAGTCTCTGTTGTTTTCAGGATCCTGCCTTTCCCAGGCCGGGCTCCAGGTGCACACCAGGGGGTTGGAGACTGCTTTGTGTGAGGGCAAGCACACCCCTTTCAGGTGTAAGTGACCACTCCTCCCTCCACTCCAACCCAGATGGCCCATCAGGATATGCAGGTTACACCTCAGTACCCTTTGTGTCACTCTCTAGTGGAGATGCACAAACAGCCCAACTGTCAGTCCGACCCACATAGGGAATCCACAAACAGGCAGAGTTACAGAATGGTTTAAGCAAGAAAATGTCAATTTTCTAATAGTGGCATTTCATACTGACAATCTAAAAAACAACTTTACCACAAAATGTATTTTTAAATTGTGAGTTCAGAGACCACTAACTCCATACCTCTGTCTGCTCCCAAAGGGAAACTGCACTTAAAATATATTTAAAGGGAGCACCCATTTAAACCTATGAGAGAGATAGTCCTTGCAACAGTTAAAACCGAATTTGGCAGTATTTCACTGTTAGGACATGTCAAACACATCAGTCAATCAATCAATCATTGTTTTTAAAGCGCAGCTACTCAACATCAAGGGTCTCAAGGCAGTGCATCTGCACATGCCCCACCTTTAACATACACTTCACCCTGCCCATGGGGCTACCTAGGGTCTACCTTAGGGGTGCCTTACACGTATAAAAAGGGAAGGTTTAGGCCTGGCAAGTGGGTGCCCTTGCCAGGTCAAAGTGGAAGTTTAAAACTGCACACACAGACACTGCAGTGGCAGGTCTGAGCCATGTTTACAGGGCTACTCATTTGAGTGGCACAATCAGCGCTGCAGTCCCACTAGAGGCATTTGATTTACAGGCCCTTGGCACCTCTAGTGCATTTTATTAGGGACTAACTAGTAAATCAAATATGCCAAACATGAATAAACCATTCAACAATACAATTTACACAGAGAGCATATGCACTTTAGTCATGGTTAGAAGTGGTAAAGTGCCCAGAGTCCTAAAGCTAACAGAAACTGGTCAGAAAAAATATATGAAGTAGACAAAAAGTTTGGGGATGACCCTTCAAAAAGGGTCAGGCCCAACATTTGCACATTCTGCTAGTCCATTTGTGTTACCTTTATATGGATTTTACATAGATTACTGAGTCGGACAGACACCACCATCAAACTCATGGAATCATTTTAAGCCTTTGAGACGAATATCAGACCATTGCTTAAATGAAATGTGTTTACCCCGCTCAGATCATGAGGGCAGCAGACTATCCCTTTGAGGCACTCTAGGGTCCTTGGTTCAAGATAAAGTTGCAGGTCCAGTTCGTCTTCCCCAGGCAAGAGAGCAGCCAGCCAGCACAGCAGGGTAGCAGTTCCTTGTAGAGCAGCAGTCCAGCAGAATGGCGGTCCTTATAGCAGCACAGCAGTCCTTCTTTCTGGCAAAATGTCCCAGGTCCAGAAGTTTACTGAAGAGTTGGTGTCTGAGTTCCTTCCTTTATACACTGGGCCCTGATTCTGGAAGATGGGAGAAGCTTCTTACTGTGGTTTTGAAGTACATGGAATTTCCTGCCTCTCCTGCCTAGGCTCCAAGCTGGCTCAAGTGGCAATCCAGGAGCGTGATGCCTTTTGTGTGAAGGCAGAGCACAGGCTATTCAGGTGTAAGTGGAGGTGTGCTCAGATCTGCCACCCCATCCTGCAAGCCAACTGCCCAATCAACACACCTAATCCCTCTACTTTGTTACTGTCTAGGAAGAATTCACAAAGTCTATCTGTCAGCTAAATGAGTCATGTGTCCCAGACCAGGCTACTGTAGGCACAAAGGGCAAAAGGCAGAGAAATTACAACTTTCTAGAAGTGGCATTTAGACAATCGTGATTAAAAAACAGACTTTACCGCCTGATAGGTCTTTTCATCACAATTCCAAAGACACCATACATGAGGCAGTTATCTCTTCCCATTTGGAAATTACACTTATAATAAGGCAACTCTAATGTTATCCTATGGGAGAGATCGACCTTGCATTAGTGAAAACTTCACTACCAGGACATGTAAAACTTAAAAGTACAAGTCCATTTTTTAAACTACTTTGCACTCTGCCCTCTGGACTTTCCGGGGTCTACCTTAGGGATGTCTTATATGAATTAAAAGGAAGGTTTGGACCTGGCAAAAAGGTTTATTTTGATGATGTAAGTGATAGAATGCACACCCTGTTATCCAACAGTTTTAACCATTTTTAACATGCTCTAAGGCAGAAATGTCTGACGCGCAGCTCCTGGTGTGTGCTCTGTCCAAACCATGCAAATAATTGATAACAACATGTTGACCTAATTAGACAAACAGTCTCAAGGTGCAAAGCCCTTAAATCATCTCTCGTCCACTTTTCATCCTTTTTTGCTCATCCCCAACCATTTTAATGCTTGTTTAAGCCAGTTCAAAAGAGACAAAATGTTAATATTCAAATCTTCCATGTTATATTGGCATTGTGATGATTCCAGCATGTAACAATCCATAATGTTAATTCCTTCACATACACCAATCCGAATTTCTGCCATGATATCATACACCCGATGCATTTCGAGAATATAACCTCTTTATCAGAGGGTTTTTGTTTTTTAGCACTGATTTTGAGGACTGGCTGGGGGATAACATTAGTGTTTAAATATTTAGAACTGCATGGTAAACATACAGCATTTGAGTGAGCATTTCTGAGTGATTGTGGGTGTATTTGTGAGGGAAACATATTATTGAATGTTGGTTCTGATGGAACTTTGTTCCTAATTTTCCTATTTTAGTTACCCCTGACAAAAAGATTGCAACTCTAATAATGCAGACAGAGCTTTGCACTGCTTTGCATCAAGAGGCGTTCCATGGGTTGCACATGTCTGTTCCCTTGTTACCAGCCATGGTTTTTGACACAGGTCTTGTTGACTAACTTCTCTTTCTTCCTTGCACACCAAAGGACTGCAACTTTGGGTACTAAGGGCCAGATGAAGGGATATATGATTTTGCGACTCACAATTTGCGAGTCGCAAAATCATATGCAGAATGGTGTCCATGACACCATCAGCGAATCGCAAGGGGGTCGCAAAGACCCACCTCATTAAGATTAATGAGGTGGGTCGCAATTTGCGACCCCCTTGCGATTCCCTGCACTCACAGGGATAGTGGCCTGCTGGAGACAGCAGACCTCCATGTCTGTGACTGCTTTTTTAATAAAGCAGTTTTTTTTGTGTTGCATCCCGTTTTCCTTAAAGGAAAATGAGTTGCAATACAAAAGAAAAAATTAAACCATATGGTTTCATTTTTTCAGAGTAGGCAGTGGTCCATTGGACCACTGCCTGCTCTGAAAAAACATTTTGGGCGACATTCACATTTTGGGCAACATTCCCTTTTGCGAATGAGTTAGCACCCACTTGACATGGGTGCTAACTGCGAATTGCTTTGCGACCGCGTTCACAAAGCAATTCTGCATCGCAGTGCGAATCCAAATAGGAAGGGAACACCCCTTCCTATTTGCGAGTCGCATTCCCATTTGGGAATGTGCATTGCGATGCCTGTTTTGCATGGCGCAAACTGCGAATTTCGCAGTTTGCGCCATGCAAAACGGTTGCTACATCTGGCCCTAAATTCCTTAGGACAGTAAATTAATAAATCTCCCTCCAAATCTCTAACACACCCTCAAACTCAAAGGTTCTCTTCAATCATGCTTGAAGTCATCCCTCTCTCTCTCTCTCTCTCTCTCTCTCTCTCTGTCTCTCTCCCTCTCTCTCTCTCTGTCTCTCTCTTCCTTCCTCTCTGTGCCCCCAGCGATTGGATTTCTTTCTATTCTGCTGCAATAGTTTTTGCTTCCATACCTGCAGGTATCACCTTTCTCTGTCTTCTGCAGCCCCAGTTCTCATTTCACCATGTAGTCCCCAGGTCAACTCAATAAGTGTTCCCTCCTCCTACCGCTTCCCATGTCTCATCACTCTCTCTTCCTCTTAGATATCACATCTCCATCTTCCCCTTCTCATCCTGTCTTATTTATTAGGTTTCTTTCTTTTTACTGTCTTTTATTACCTGCCTAACTTCAGCTTTTCTGTCACTCAACTTTCTCAATTTTCTCCAGTGCAGCCCAAACACTCAATCCGCACTGTCACCACTGACTCGGATTTGCACGTTTGTTTATCAGAGCATAAATAAAACCCCACAGCCTTCTGTAGTTACAGGCCAGTCCAAATGGCTTTGCCAATGCTTTTTAATTGTCTATGGCTCATAATGCAAGAAACAATGAACCACAAAACTGACAATAGTAGTATATAAACTGAAGGTTGGGGTGCATGGTAGTTCTGTATAATACCCCTATTAAATCTTTGCATGTCAGAAAATACACTCTCAGGCCTATTTTTCCCAAACAAGCTTAACTTCTGCAACTTAAAATTCTCACTTCCTTGTGATGTGTGTATGATTATGGTAACATGTGGCATTTTCAAAAATCATAATTATCTGTATGAAGAATAACCAAATACATATTACTAACTTACTACTCAAGGTTCAAACAGTGTTACATGCATCATACCGTCCAACATCTGCTGTTCTGCTCCTTGTATTTTGTACAGCCTCATGGAATGGGCTTCCCCATTGAGTCCTGGATTCCAGCACATACCAATATGACTGTTTCCCAGGCAGGTCTTCAGTGTCTCCATCTAAAGGAGTACGCAGTATACCAGATGTGGTGCATTGTCTTCAAAGAAACACAAATGATGGGAGGTTGCATGCAATCAGTCTAAACACTGGCAATCACACAGGGTAGCATCCCAGCCCACCATTCTTTTGCCCACCATGCCATCTCAGAATTTACCCAGCCATATGCTAATCGGTCTTGGTGCTGCTCCCATAGGAACAGTCCAGCCCTGTGGAATGGTCCTCTCCCTGGAGTTCTGGATTCCAGGACACACCAATTAGACTGCTTCACACACCCAGCCAGGACGTCACTGGCTCCCTCTACAGGAGTACACAGTGGATGAGATGTGGTGCATTGCCCTCAAAGCTATCGCTACAAATAAACCACCATGCTTACGAGAGAAAGTAACATCTTGTTTCAATCTCAGACCTGCTGCGGGAAAGCCATGGCTAGAGTGGAAATCCACAAATACACAAAAATAGAAACAAATGGACTCACAATTATTTTCCCAATCTGCATGCATTCATCATTGTAGACCCCAAGCCTAGTCAGATGGCCTTGGAGTGCTGAAGATAGTCCCCAGTCAAGAGATAGTTCTGAAGCATTTACAAGGAAGCAGAGGGTTTAAGGATGGTGATGCCTAATGTGTAGAAATGTAGTGTTCTCAAAAGATGAGCTCCAGTTCCTTTCTAAACACCTATATGTCTAAGGAGTCAGAAAAGAGGGTTTTCAGCTACCCCAACTCGCACCCACTTCTTTCCGGTCCAGAAAAGAACACGTCATGGATTTGTTTAGATGGTTCCAACCCCAGTCGGACAAAACTTTGCCCTTAAAACCTGGGCATTGTTATGGTTTATCAGTAGTAAACCCAAGCTCCTGACAGCACAGGTGCTCAGATTTACAAACACTTCACTTCGGGCTTGTGTTACTTGTCTATCACAACCCCGATGTAAAGCTAAAGTGTCGAGGTAGGATTTTCAATCCGATGCAAATCACAATCTGAATTGGATTGTAATCCAAAGTAACACAAAGCTACAGAATTCACTGCCTTGTGTTACTTTGCATCAAGGGAGCATTACATGGGTGATACATGGGCGCTCCCATGCAACCACCTATATGTTTTGACTCAAATTCCTATCTACAAAGAATTGCAGACATGGGTTTGTGCCACAATCCTATGCATCCTAAAGGCAAGCTAAACGCAGAGAAATGTTTTTCTTTCTTCTTGTTTTTTCTCCCATGTATTTGTGCTGCATTGTACAGCACACATTCAGAGTGAGAAACACCCTAAAGCACAGTATTTATACTGGAAAGGACCACTTCCAGTAAAATAACTGTGTTGACCGCAATATAGACACCCTTGCACTAGCCAGCATCACCTCTTATTAGATATGGTGCTGTTCTACTCTCTCCTTTTCACGCAACACAGTGCATCAACTTTACTTGCTACCCTCCATTGCATGATTTTTTTATAAATCTGGGCCACAGTAGCAACATTTTTAAAATCACTCACACACTTGAGGTGACTGTAATTGGTGATGTCTAACAAGTTCATCTTGCTTGATAAACAGGTAAGTATCCTTCTTTTCAGAGGGGCATAGAGGTTTTGTGATCAGAAAACAATACAAGGCATAGAAAGAACAGCAACCAATTTGCTTGTAATAGAGACACATTTGTGTATTATCTTGACTCTTACCGTAGACAGGGAGAGTGATAGGTATCTCGTTACAACGAGCTAGAGCCATCTTCACCTCAGCAGTCAGTAGCCAATCTCTACCTGAAAACCCTTGCAGAGTGTGCTATATTCGATTAACGCCACTATATATGGGCACCGCATTCACACAAAGCACTGTGGTTCTACTCTGGAGATTGGAAGCTTTGTCATCAATATATCTAATTGCTCCCGGTGGTATCCAAGTATCCCAATTCCAAGGTGGTAAATAAGTAGCAAGCTAATAATAGATAGCTCTCCCTTTTAAGGCAATATTTACATTGTTGTATCAATTATCGTGTACTGCTTGAATTCACCATTTAGTGCTTCAACAGTGAGGCCTGAGATTGGTACAAACAATCCAAGAAATCAACTTTAGTTACCAAATCCATTATCCAAACAGCCTTTTGAATGACTGAATGATTGAATGCAGCACCTAGATGCCCATTTTCTTGGGAGTGTTGCATTTTACGCATCAACTTAAATTACATTACACTAATTCCACTTGCGCATCATACTTTATCAAATTAATTGTTTCCTCCCTCTTTTGTTGCTTAATCCACAACACATACACCACAATCAATCTGTTGTGTGTAGTCTGTTGTAAACTGTGCTCAAGGGTGGGTTGAACTATTATATATATCAACATGTCAAGGCAATCTCTTTATCAATCTAACACTAACATTGAACAGGGGCTTGGGGGTAGTATGGGGTCCATAGAGTTGTAGAATAAAACTGCACCCCAAGAGAATTTGGTCTGCCTGGAGGATTTTCCAAGCCTTTCATGAACTTTTGGGAGTGTGAATAGAATATAGATGTGGGGTCTCCTGTTATTGTGGCTCAACATGCTCTCCTGTTTATCCTTTGTAGTCACGTCTCTGATAATGCTTTGGATCTCCATCAATGGATTATGGTCAAGTGCTACATACTGTTCAGGATTATTGATCTGCCTATAAACAATTTTATAAGGAGACCATACAAACTTTACCTATGTACCCTCACATTATTACAGTCTCTTAACTAAGAGCCTGACATTCAATTGATTGATTTATGAACTGTTTTTATTTTCTTGAATTTATTTTATTAATTGTTTCCTGTTAGAGTGAATAAAGATTTATTGAATTGAATTGAATTAATCTCACAAACAATACAGTCATGATATAAATGACTTTCAGAATGTCTGTGACACATGAAGAGGGGTCCTTGGTGGAAGAATATGAGCTGCATCGTCTGCCAAAGCAACCATGAAACAAACATCAGCTGAAAAGAACTTGCCAAGAATAGCTACAAGACACACTCAGCTTCCTGCAGACCTGTATAGAGGCCAACGATCAAGACAGAGGAAGATGTAATAAATGTGTAGAAACACTCAGGGGCTAATTTATAATTATTTCACACCGTGCAGCGTAGCAAGCCACTTTGCATGGCATATTTAACAAGGTACTGCCATTCGTGTCCTTTCCTTGCACTGGTGCACAATGTGCTGTCTTGCGCCAACACAGGAGTCCTTCCACCATGGTGCAAGGGTGCCTGTGTTGCAGGCAAGATTGCTTCCAGCACAAAAAAGCAGTTCTGAGAGGCATTTTCTGCAGAAAGCAGCACACTTAGAAAGAGGAAAAAAGAAGGAGAAATAAAGCATTTTGATGCTTTCCGAGGTTTACCAGTGTTGGTAAATCGGGGAATGCACTAAAAATCCATGGGTGGATGCTTAGAACACCCATGCTCCACCCATGAAACACCTCCCTGGGGCAGACTAATTCAAGGCACCAATTTGCACTGCCTTGCATTACTCCACATTTATAAAGTCATGCAGGAGTAAGCCATGACTGACCCTGGCTTACTCTTCACTTACTTCTGGAATTCAGGAACACCAAAAGTTAGTCATAGTAAAATATTTGCATAATAAACCCATAGATGGCTGTGTTTTGGTGCAATGACAAAACGAGCCAATGACAGAGTAGAATGCATTAAAAAATGGCCCACAGTTATGAATTAAAAAGCTCAGCCTGTCAATGTCCATTTCTGGCACTTAAGCATGGTGAAAGGGTGCCTGTGTTTGCCAGCAGAATTGTTTTTGTGCAGGAAGGGAACCTATATAAAACTATTTCTGCTTGTTATGCCTCCCTTGGGGAGGTGTGAGGTCTTGCTGCTTCCACAGGTTTACACGATTAAGTAAATCAGGAGCAGCTTCAAAATCCATGGGTATTGCACGGGAAAACCAACCGAATCACCAATGGACTTCTCCCTGGGGCAGAGTAAGGTGACTTGCACTAATTTACCTTACTCAATATCCGTGAGGCCATTCAAAGGCGCACAAAGTGGCTTGGCGCGGCCTTATAGATACGGTTGAGAGGTCTGCGCCACTGGCGAGTCACAAAAAGTGAAGCTCTAGCAGTGCAAGCATCTCATATATAAGCCCCTTATAGGGTATGATATGTTTTGACTAAAGTATAATTAATGGCTACCTTCAGGAAAAATAATGTAGGCATCATTTATACTTTGGCAGCAATTGGACTTCCAAATCGATGTACAGCAATTTTTCCTAGTACTGCAAGTCCCAGGGCATGCATATCAGTGTTTACCAGAGCTGTAGTTCTCAGGTCAGATACAGCAGTGTTTGACAGCATTGTATTTACAAAAGCACGTGTAGCAACATTGCCTTGAGCTGTATTTTAAGGTGTGCTACAGCATTTTCCAGTACTATACACGTGCAGTAGTATTTCTCAGCACTGTATTGACAAGAGCACATGCAGTAGTATTTCTCATCCAGTGCTTAATTTGAGTCAGTGGTTTCCGGTACAGGGCACAGGCACTTATTTTTGAGGGCCGGCACTTTTTTTTCTGCCTCAAGCATATTTATACTTTTTTAGTGCCGCATTTGAGCCGCTTTTTGATGCAAATTCGGCACAAACTTACAAAATACAATTGTATTTTGTAAGTTTGCGTGCTTTTGCGTCTAAAAATTACTGAAATGGGGCGCAAAAAAAGTATAAATATGGGCCTTAGTGTGAGCAAAAAACACATATGGGAAAGAAGGAGGAAAATGAAAAAGATTCAGTAAGGGAGTAAGCAGAAAGCTTTAAGAGTGAGCGGCAGGGGCAGGAAGTGGCTGATAGTATTGGAGACCCCAGAGTATCAAGAGTGTTTGAGGAACTGAAGAGAGTACTTTTAAATGCACGTATTCAAAAGGCCTATGAGTACAGACAGCTCTTCATTGTACAGACAGATGCCTAAGACAAAGGAGTTAAAGTAGCGTTGACTCAATGCTGATTGCAAGGGTAGAAGTATTCCGTAGTCATCATTGGTCACAGACTACTGCCAAAAGAACTGAGATGAGTGGCCACTCAGAAGGAATGCTTTGCCATACTGTGGACTTTGAGGAGGTTCTGGCCTTACCTGGTTGGTACCAACCCTGTGTTAAAGATCACAAACAGATAACAAACAAATCACAAACCACTCAAGTAGTTAATGGCAATGAAGGGTGGAAATCCCAGGTTGCTGAGATTGTCTCATTATAAGGCCTAGATTTCACTGTGGAGCACAGCAATGGAATTAATCATGGGAATAAAGATGGACTTCCCCACCAATGATCAGCGTTCTCTGATGATGGAATAAAGATCGGGGTAGTCAGATCTAGAAGGTTCATCCATGGGATGAGAATGTATCTTGTTTCATACATATGTGGGCTCTCCAGGATTGCGCTACTGAATATCAAAACCAACAGTACAAGAATATCGAGGACACAATATTAAGGAACAAAATACCAAAAGGTAAGTGGATATAGTGAAGTATGTATTCACTATTCCTGACTCCACATCAGTGTATCTTCAAGATAACTGTATGCTTAGGTACATACATGTGGAGTCAGGTATAGGAAATCTAAACTTAATTTCCTGTTGATATTTTATTTTCTATATTCTGTCCTCAATATTATGTCCTACTGATACTGTAGTTTTGATATTCAGGGGTCTCACCGCGCCCAGACTTGATTGCCCAGCTGCTTGTCCGATATCCTGAATTTAATGTTTCATGTGGCTTCAGGCTAACTTCGGCTGTGTAGAGGGGTCTAGGTCTGTCCCTCACTATGAGAGGCCCTGAATCTGTCCTGTAACCTGGAGGCTGCACCATGTGTGCCCTCATGTAAATAATGGACAACTGTGGTGGGTTTAAAATGTAGAGCTCAGGTGGTATTAGAACATTGGAATGCTGGGGGCTCCATTGAAAACAATGGAGTGCTGCGTGCTTTTACTGGCCGGTAAAAGCCCGCAGCGCCAACATTCCAATGTTGGCTTTGTTCACAGCAACAGCTGTGAACAAAGCCTCACGGAGCCCGAGGGGATTTTCCTCGGGCTCCGTGAACATTTTTTTTTTTTTAATAGAACATTCTGCCCTGTGTGGCAGAATGTTCTAATAGCCTTAGAACCCGCCGTAGCGGGCTCTACCGGCTATTAAAGTCCCGAACCCCTTGTTAAATGCCCTATCCTTCGGCTCGGGCATTTAACGCGGGGAGTGGGCCTTTAATAGCCGGTAGAGCCCGCTACGACGGGTTCTAAGGCTATATTAAAACATGGTAAAAACAATCAGTTGTGTGATCAGACCTTTCTATTGGGGCTACTTGGGATGAGGGCAATTGGCTCACCTGTGTAAAGTTACAACTATATGAATTGGGCAAAGATTCTTCCGCTACTATTGCAAGTGCATGCTGCATGTGGCTGCATGTGCAGTCAGTGTAGAGCATGCATGGTGTGTGAATGAGCCTGAGTGGGGAGGACACTGGGATCCATTCTGGAGACCTCTGGAATTGGCCTAGCACACAAAGGAGGTTGAGGACTGTGCTACAAAACAGTGGAAATATTGTCTGCATCACTGTAGCCGAAGTAAGATGAATGGAGACCAGTCCCCTGTAGCTAGGAAGGAGCTGCTAGGTTTTCTGAACATGGATATTTAGTGTAGGATAGGGGTGAGAGTTGGGACTGCCGACTCTGTTGTGCAATGAGAAGAACCTTTACGTGTAGCTTGGCCTTTCTTGATTACCCCTTCATTTGGGCTGATGACAGTCATGTGCAGAAACCTCACACTTCGAGGTGAACTCTATCAGGGTTTTATTGGCATTTTCTTTTCTAGAGGTGACCTTGTTGCAAATGTGGCAAGGTGTGTGTTGGACCTGGCCCTTTTTGCAGGGTCACCTTCTTCCTATTTTTTCTGACCAGTTTCTGTTGGCTTTAGGACTCAGGGCACTTTAACACTGCTACCCAGTGCTAAAGTGCATATGCTCTTTGTATAAATTGTATTGGTGATTGGTTTATCCATGATTGGCACATTTGATTTACAAGTAAGTCCCTAGTAAGGTGCACTAGAGGTGCCCAGGGCCTGTAAATCAAATGGTACTAGTGGGCCTGCAGCACTGGTTGTGCCACCCACATGTGTAGTACTGTAAGCATTGGTCAGACCTGCTACTGCAGTGTCTCTGTGTTCAGTCTTGCACTGCCAATTCGACATGGCAAGTGTACCCACTTGCCAGGTTCAAGCCTTCCCTTTTTTTTTACAAGTAAGGCACCCCTAACGTAGTCCCTAGAGCGCCCCATGGGCAGGATGCAGTGTATGTTAAAGGTGGGACATGTGCTGATGTCTTTTACATGTCCTAACAACAAAATGCTGTCAAATTAGTTTTTCACTGTTGCAAGTCCTCTCTCTCTCATAGGTTAACATGGGGGCAGCCTTTAAATATGATTAAGGCGTAGATTCCCTTTGGGAGCAGATAGACATGTGGAGTTTGGGGTCTCTGACCTCACAATTTAAAAATACATCTTTTAGTAAAATTGGTTTTGATATTGTGTATTTGAAAATGCCACTTTTCCTACTTAAACCATTCTGTGACTCTGTCTGTTTGTGGATTCCCTGTCTGGGTCAGTTTGACAGTTGGTCTGTTTGCACCTCTCTCTAGACAGTGATCCTGATGAGCCGTCTGGGCTAGGAGGGAGGTGAGGAGTGGTCACTTTCACCTGAAAGGGCTGTGCCTGCCCTCCCACAATGCAGTCTCCAACCCCCTAGTGTGTGTTTGGGGCCTGGCAAGTGGGTACACTTGCCAAGTCGAATTGGCAGTTGAAAACTGCACACACAGACACTGCAGTGACAGGTCTGAGCCTTGTTAACAGGGCTACTAATGTGGGTGGCACAATCAGTGCTGCAGACCCACTAGTAGCATTTGATTTACAGGCCCTGGGCACCTCTAGTGCACAGTACTAGGGACTTACCAGTAAATCAAATATGGCAATCGTGAAAAGCCAATTACATACACATTTTATATAGGAGCTCTTGCATTTTAGCACTGGATAGCAGTGATAAAGTGCCTAGAGCAGCAAAAACAGACTCCAGCACACTGCAACAGCCTGGGAAACAGAGGCAAAAAGTTAGGGCAGACCACGCCAAGGATGCCAAGTCTAACACTTTCACATTTGTTAAAAAATAACTTTACTAGTGTAACACAAATGCCTAAAGAAAAGGCTTGTCTCTGACATTTAATGACTCTTTCACACCGTGGCTTTTGAGACAGGAAAGTGTTTATTAGCTTGCTCAGCTGAAAATGTGTACATTCTTGACTGACCTTTGCTTCCATACCTGCAGGTATCACCTTTCTCTGTCTTCTGCAGCCCCAGTTCTCATTTCACCATGTAGTCCCCAGGTCAACTCAATAAGTGTTCCCTCCTCCTACCGCTTCCCATGTCTCATCACTCTCTCTTCCTCTTAGATATCACATCTCCATCTTCCCCTTCTCATCCTGTCTTATTTATTAGGTTTCTTTCTTTTTACTGTCTTTTATTACCTGCCTAACTTCAGCTTTTCTGTCACTCAACTTTCTCAATTTTCTCCAGTGCAGCCCAAACACTCAATCCGCACTGTCACCACTGACTCGGATTTGCACGTTTGTTTATCAGAGCATAAATAAAACCCCACAGCCTTCTGTAGTTACAGGCCAGTCCAAATGGCTTTGCCAATGCTTTTTAATTGTCTATGGCTCATAATGCAAGAAACAATGAACCACAAAACTGACAATAGTAGTATATAAACTGAAGGTTGGGGTGCATGGTAGTTCTGTATAATACCCCTATTAAATCTTTGCATGTCAGAAAATACACTCTCAGGCCTATTTTTCCCAAACAAGCTTAACTTCTGCAACTTAAAATTCTCACTTCCTTGTGATGTGTGTATGATTATGGTAACATATGGCATTTTCAAAAATCATAATTATCTGTATGAAGAATAACCAAATACATATTACTAACTTACTACTCAAGGTTCAAACAGTGTTACATGCATCATACCGTCCAACATCTGCTGTTCTGCTCCTTGTATTTTGTACAGCCTCATGGAATGGGCTTCCCCATTGAGTCCTGGATTCCAGCACATACCAATATGACTGTTTCCCAGGCAGGTCTTCAGTGTCTCCATCTAAAGGAGTACGCAGTATACCAGATGTGGTGCATTGTCTTCAAAGAAACACAAATGATGGGAGGTTGCATGCAATCAGTCTAAACACTGGCAATCACACAGGGTAGCATCCCAGCCCACCATTCTTTTGCCCACCATGCCATCTCAGAATTTACCCAGCCATATGCTAATCGGTCTTGGTGCTGCTCCCATAGGAACAGTCCAGCCCTGTGGAATGGTCCTCTCCCTGGAGTTCTGGATTCCAGGACACACCAATTAGACTGCTTCACACACCCAGGCAGGACGTCACTGGCTCCCTCTACAGGAGTACGCAGTGGATGAGATGTGGTGCATTGCCCTCAAAGCTATCGCTACAAATAAACCACCATGCTTACAAGAGAAAGTAACATCTTGTTTCAATCTCAGACCTGCTGCGGGAAAGCCATGGCTAGAGTGGAAATCCACAAATACACAAAAATAGAAACAAATGGACTCACAATTATTTTCCCAATCTGCATGCATTCATCATTGTAGACCCCAAGCCTAGTCAGATGGCCTTGGAGTGCTGAAGATAGTCCCCAGTCAAGAGATAGTTCTGAAGCATTTACAAGGAAGCAGAGGGTTTAAGGATGGTGATGCCTAATGTGTAGAAATGTAGTGTTCTCAAAAGATGAGCTCCAGTTCCTTTCTAAACACCTATATGTCTAAGGAGTCAGAAAAGAGGGTTTTCAGCTACCCCAACTCGCACCCACTTCTTTCCGGTCCAGAAAAGAACACGTCATGGATTTGTTTAGATGGTTCCAACCCCAGTCGGACAAAACTTTGCCCTTAAAACCTGGGCATTGTTATGGTTTATCAGTAGTAAACCCAAGCTCCTGACAGCACAGGTGCTCAGATTTACAAACACTTCACTTCGGGCTTGTGTTACTTGTCTATCACAACCCCGATGTAAAGCTAAAGTGTCGAGGTAGGATTTTCAATCCGATGCAAATCACAATCTGAATTGGATTGTAATCCAAAGTAACACAAAGCTACAGAATTCACTGCCTTGTGTTACTTTGCATCAAGGGAGCATTACATGGGTGATACATGGGCGCTCCCATGCAACCACCTATATGTTTTGACTCAAATTCCTATCTACAAAGAATTGCAGACATGGGTTTGTGCCACAATCCTATGCATCCTAGAGGCAAGCTAAACGCAGAGAAATGTTTTTCTTTCTTCTTGTTTTTTCTCCCATGTATTTGTGCTGCATTGTACAGCACACATTCAGAGTGAGAAACACCCTAAAGCACAGTATTTATACTGGAAAGGACCACTTCCAGTAAAATAACTGTGTTGACCGCAATATAGACACCCTTGCACTAGCCAGCATCACCTCTTATTAGATATGGTGCTGTTCTACTCTCTCCTTTTCACGCAACACAGTGCATCAACTTTACTTGCTACCCTCCCTTGCATGATTTTTTGATAAATCTGGGCCACAGTAGCAACATTTTTAAAATCACTCACACACTTGAGGTGACTGTAATTGGTGATGTCTAACAAGTTCATCTTGCTTGATAAACAGGTAAGTATCCTTCTTTTCAGAGGGGCATAGAGGTTTTGTGATCAGAAAACAATACAAGGCATAGAAAGAACAGCAACCAATTTGCTTGTAATAGAGACACATTTGTGTATTATCTTGACTCTTACCGTAGACAGGGAGAGTGATAGGTATCTCGTTACAACGAGCTAGAGCCATCTTCACCTCAGCAGTCAGTAGCCAATCTCTACCTGAAAACCCTTGCAGAGTGTGCTATATTCGATTAACACCACTATATATGGGCACCGCATTCACACAAAGCACTGTGGTTCTACTCTGGAGATTGGAAGCTTTGTCATCAATATATCTAATTGCTCCTGGTGGTATCCAAGTATCCCAATTCCAAGGTGGTAAATAAGTAGCAAGCTAATAATAGATAGCTCTCCCTTTTAAGGCAATATTTACATTGTTGTATCAATTATCGTGTACTGCTTGAATTCACCATTTAGTGCTTCAACAGTGAGGCCTGAGATTGGTACAAACAATCCAAGAAATCAACTTTAGTTACCAAATCCATTATCCAAACAGCCTTTTGAATGACTGAATGATTGAATGCAGCACCTAGATGCCCATTTTCTTGGGAGTGTTGCATTTTACGCATCAACTTAAATTACATTACACTAATTCCACTTGCGCATCATACTTTATCAAATTAATTGTTTCCTCCCTCTTTTGTTGCTTAATCCACAACACATACACCACAATCAATCTGTTGTGTGTAGTCTGTTGTAAACTGTGCTCAAGGGTGGGTTGAACTATTATATATATCAACATGTCAAGGCAATCTCTTTATCAATCTAACACTAACATTGAACAGGGGCTTGGGGGTAGTATGGGGTCCATAGAGTTGTAGAATAAAACTGCACCCCAAGAGAATTTGGTCTGCCTGGAGGATTTTCCAAGCCTTTCATGAACTTTTGGGAGTGTGAATAGAATATAGATGTGGGGTCTCCTGTTATTGTGGCTCAACATGCTCTCCTGTTTATCCTTTGTAGTCACGTCTCTGATAATGCTTTGGATCTCCATCAATGGATTATGGTCAAGTGCTACATACTGTTCAGGATTATTGATCTGCCTATAAACAATTTTATAAGGAGACCATACAAACTTTACCTATGTACCCTCACATTATTACAGTCTCTTAACTAAGAGCCTGACATTCAATTGATTGATTTATGAACTGTTTTTATTTTCTTGAATTTATTTTATTAATTGTTTCCTGTTAGAGTGAATAAAAATTTATTGAATTGAATTGAATTAATCTCACAAACAATACAGTCATGATATAAATGACTTTCAGAATGTCTGTGACACATGAAGAGGGGTCCTTGGTGGAAGAATATGAGCTGCATCGTCTGCCAAAGCAACCATGAAACAAACATCAGCTGAAAAGAACTTGCCAAGAATAGCTACAAGACACACTCAGCTTCCTGCAGACCTGTATAGAGGCCAACGATCAAGACAGAGGAAGATGTAATAAATGTGTAGAAACACTCAGGGGCTAATTTATAATTATTTCACACCGTGCAGCGTAGCAAGCCACTTTGCATGGCATATTTAACAAGGTACTGCCATTCGTGTCCTTTCCTTGCACTGGTGCACAATGTGCTGTCTTGCGCCAACACAGGAGTCCTTCCACCATGGTGCAAGGGTGCCTGTGTTGCAGGCAAGATTGCTTCCAGCACAAAAAAGCAGTTCTGAGAGGCATTTTCTGCAGAAAGCAGCACACTTAGAAAGAGGAAAAAAGAAGGAGAAATAAAGCATTTTGATGCTTTCCGAGGTTTACCAGTGTTGGTAAATCGGGGAATGCACTAAAAATCCATGGGTGGATGCTTAGAACACCCATGCTCCACCCATGAAACACCTCCCTGGGGCAGACTAATTCAAGGCACCAATTTGCACTGCCTTGCATTACTCCACATTTATAAAGTCATGCAGGAGTAAGCCATGACTGACCCTGGCTTACTCTTCACTTACTTCTGGAATTCAGGAACACCAAAAGTTAGTCATAGTAAAATATTTGCATAATAAACCCATAGATGGCTGTGTTTTGGTGCAATGACAAAACGAGCCAATGACAGAGTAGAATGCATTAAAAAATGGCCCACAGTTATGAATTAAAAAGCTCAGCCTGTCAATGTCCATTTCTGGCACTTAAGCATGGTGAAAGGGTGCCTGTGTTTGCCAGCAGAATTGTTTTTGTGCAGGAAGGGAACCTATATAAAACTATTTCTGCTTGTTATGCCTCCCTTGGGGAGGTGTGAGGTCTTGCTGCTTCCACAGGTTTACACGATTAAGTAAATCAGGAGCAGCTTCAAAATCCATGGGTATTGCACGGGAAAACCAACCGAATCACCAATGGGACTTCTCCCTGGGGCAGAGTAAGGTGACTTGCACTAATTTACCTTACTCAATATCCGTGAGGCCATTCAAAGGCGCACAAAGTGGCTTGGCGCGGCCTTATAGATACGGTTGAGAGGTCTGCGCCACTGGCGAGTCACAAAAAGTGAAGCTCTAGCAGTGCAAGCATCTCATATATAAGCCCCTTATAGGGTATGATATGTTTTGACTAAAGTATAATTAATGGCTACCTTCAGGAAAAATAATGTAGGCATCATTTATACTTTGGCAGCAATTGGACTTCCCAATCGATGTACAGCAATTTTTCCTAGTACTGCAAGTCCCAGGGCATGCATATCAGTGTTTACCAGAGCTGTAGTTCTCAGGTCAGATACAGCAGTGTTTGACAGCATTGTATTTACAAAAGCACGTGTAGCAACATTGCCTTGAGCTGTATTTTAAGGTGTGCTACAGCATTTTCCAGTACTATACACGTGCAGTAGTATTTCTCAGCACTGTATTGACAAGAGCACATGCAGTAGTATTTCTCATCCAGTGCTTAATTTGAGTCAGTGGTTTCCGGTACAGGGCACAGGCACTTATTTTTGAGGGCCGGCACTTTTTTTTCTGCCTCAAGCATATTTATACTTTTTTAGTGCCGCATTTGAGCCGCTTTTTGATGCAAATTCGGCACAAACTTACAAAATACAATTGTATTTTGTAAGTTTGCGTGCTTTTGCGTCTAAAAATTACTGAAATGGGGCGCAAAAAAAGTATAAATATGGGCCTTAGTGTGAGCAAAAAACACATATGGGAAAGAAGGAGGAAAATGAAAAAGATTCAGTAAGGGAGTAAGCAGAAAGCTTTAAGAGTGAGCGGCAGGGGCAGGAAGTGGCTGATAGTATTTGAGACCCCAGAGTATCAAGAGTGTTTGAGGAACTGAAGAGAGTACTTTTAAATGCACGTATTCAAAAGGCCTATGAGTACAGACAGCTCTTCATTGTACAGACAGATGCCTAAGACAAAGGAGTTAAAGTAGCGTTGACTCAATGCTGATTGCAAGGGTAGAAGTATTCCGTAGTCATCATTGGTCACAGACTACTGCCAAAAGAACTGAGATGAGTGGCCACTCAGAAGGAATGCTTTGCCATACTGTGGACTTTGAGGAGGTTCTGGCCTTACCTGGTTGGTACCAACCCTGTGTTAAAGATCACAAACAGATAACAAACAAATCACAAACCACTCAAGTAGTTAATGGCAATGAAGGGTGGAAATCCCAGGTTGCTGAGATTGTCTCATTATAAGGCCTAGATTTCACTGTGGAGCACAGCAATGGAATTAATCATGGGAATAAAGATGGACTTCCCCACCAATGATCAGCGTTCTCTGATGATGGAATAAAGATCGGGGTAGTCAGATCTAGAAGGTTCATCCATGGGATGAGAATGTATCTTGTTTCATACATATGTGGGCTCTCCAGGATTGCGCTACTGAATATCAAAACCAACAGTACAAGAATATCGAGGACACAATATTAAGGAACAAAATACCAAAAGGTAAGTGGATATAGTGAAGTATGTATTCACTATTCCTGACTCCACATCAGTGTATCTTCAAGATAACTGTATGCTTAGGTACATACATGTGGAGTCAGGTATAGGAAATCTAAACTTAATTTCCTGTTGATATTTTATTTTCTATATTCTGTCCTCGATATTATGTCCTACTGATACTGTAGTTTTGATATTCAGGGGTCTCACCGCGCCCAGACTTGATTGCCCAGCTGCTTGTCCGATATCCTGAATTTAATGTTTCATGTGGCTTCAGGCTAACTTCGGCTGTGTAGAGGGGTCTAGGTCTGTCCCTCACTATGAGAGGCCCTGAATCTGTCCTGTAACCTGGAGGCTGCACCATGTGTGCCCTCATGTAAATAATGGACAACTGTGGTGGGTTTAAAATGTAGAGCTCAGGTGGTATTAGAACATTGGAATGCTGGGGGCTCCATTGAAAACAATGGAGTGCTGCGTGCTTTTACTGGCCGGTAAAAGCCCGCAGCGCCAACATTCCAATGTTGGCTTTGTTCACAGCAACAGCTGTGAACAAAGCCTCACGGAGCCCGAGGGGATTTTAATCCCCTCGGGCTCCGTGAACATTTTTTTTTTTTTAATAGAACATTCTGCCCTGTGTGGCAGAATGTTCTAATAGCCTTAGAACCCGCCGTAGCGGGCTCTACCGGCTATTAAAGTCCCGAACCCCTTGTTAAATGCCCTATCCTTCGGCTCGGGCATTTAACGCGGGGAGTGGGCCTTTAATAGCCGGTAGAGCCCGCTACGACGGGTTCTAAGGCTATATTAAAACATGGTAAAAACAATCAGTTGTGTGATCAGACCTTTCTATTGGGGCTACTTGGGATGAGGGCAATTGGCTCACCTGTGTAAAGTTACAACTATATGAATTGGGCAAAGATTCTTCCGCTACTATTGCAAGTGCATGCTGCATGTGGCTGCATGTGCA
This sequence comes from Pleurodeles waltl, assembly GCF_031143425.1. Classification (NCBI taxonomy): domain Eukaryota; kingdom Metazoa; phylum Chordata; class Amphibia; order Caudata; family Salamandridae; genus Pleurodeles; species Pleurodeles waltl. The sequence continues at coordinate 14,265,773 of NC_090446.1, forward strand.
GTCAGCGTAGAGCATGCATGGTGTGTGAATGAGGCTGAGTGGGGAGGACACTGGGATCCATTCTGGAGACCTCTGGAATTGGCCTAGCACACAAAGGAGGTTGAGGACTGTGCTACAAAACAGTGGAAATATTGTCTGCATCACTGTAGCCGAAGTAAGATGAATGGAGACCAGTCCCCTGTAGCTAGCAAGGAGCTGCTAGGTTTTCTGAACATGGATATTTAGTGTAGGATAGGGGTGAGAGTTGGGACTGCCGACTCTGTTGTGCAATGAGAAGAACCTTTACGTGTAGCTTGGCCTTTCTTGATTACCCCTTCATTTGGGCTGATGACAGTCATGTGCAGAAACCTCACACTTCGAGGTGAACTCTATCAGGGTTTTATTGGCATTTTCTTTTCTAGAGGTGACCTTGTTGCAAATGTGGCAAGGTGTGTGTTGGACCTGGCCCTTTTTGCAGGGTCACCTTCTTCCTATTTTTTCTGACCAGTTTCTGTTGGCTTTAGGACTCAGGGCACTTTAACACTGCTACCCAGTGCTAAAGTGCATATGCTCTTTGTATAAATTGTATTGGTGATTGGTTTATCCATGATTGGCACATTTGATTTACAAGTAAGTCCCTAGTAAGGTGCACTAGAGGTGCCCAGGGCCTGTAAATCAAATGGTACTAGTGGACCTGCAGCACTGGTTGTGCCACCCACATGTGTAGTATTGTAAGCATTGGTCAGACCTGCTACTGCAGTGTCTCTGTGTTCAGTCTTGCACTGCCAATTCGACATGGCAAGTGTACCCACTTGCCAGGTTCAAGCCTTCCCTTTTTTTTTACAAGTAAGGCACCCCTAACGTAGTCCCTAGAGCACCCCATGGGCAGGCTGCAGTGTATGTTAAAGGTGGGACATGTGCTGATGTCTTTTACATGTCCTAACAACAAAATGCTGTCAAATTAGTTTTTCACTGTTGCAAGTCCTCTCTCTCTCATAGGTTAACATGGGGGCAGCCTTTAAATATGATTAAGGCGTAGATTCCCTTTGGGAGCAGATAGACATGTGGAGTTTGGGGTCTCTGACCTCACAATTTAAAAATACATCTTTTAGTAAAATTGGTTTTGATATTGTGTATTTGAAAATGCCACTTTTCCTACTTAAACCATTCTGTGACTCTGTCTGTTTGTGGATTCCCTGTCTGGGTCAGTTTGACAGTTGGTCTGTTTGCACCTCTCTCTAGACAGTGATCCTGATGAGCCGTCTGGGCTAGGAGGGAGGTGAGGAGTGGTCACTTTCACCTGAAAGGGCTGTGCCTGCCCTCCCACAATGCAGTCTCCAACCCCCTAGTGTGTGTTTGGGGCCTGGCAAGTGGGTACACTTGCCAAGTCGAATTGGCAGTTGAAAACTGCACACACAGACACTGCAGTGACAGGTCTGAGCCTTGTTAACAGGGCTACTAATGTGGGTGGCACAATCAGTGCTGCAGACCCACTAGTAGCATTTGATTTACAGGCCCTGGGCACCTCTAGTGCACAGTACTAGGGACTTACCAGTAAATCAAATATGGCAATCGTGAAAAGCCAATTACATACACATTTTATATAGGAGCTCTTGCATTTTAGCACTGGATAGCAGTGATAAAGTGCCTAGAGCAGCAAAAACAGACTCCAGCACACTTCAACAGCCTGGGAAACAGAGGCAAAAAGTTAGGGCAGACCACGCCAAGGATGCCAAGTCTAACACTTTCACATTTGTTAAAAAATAACTTTACTAGTGTAACACAAATGCCTAAAGAAAAGGCTTGTCTCTGACATTTAATGACTCTTTCACACCGTGGCTTTTGAGACAGGAAAGTGTTTATTAGCTTGCTCAGCTGAAAATGTGTACATTCTTGACTGACCTTTGCACCAAAAAATAATGCTTCCTTGAGGTAGGCGCTAACGAGTAGAAAGTTTGTAATGTTTTAAAGCTACTCTGAGCATGGTATTTTATGATAGACATCACACCGACCTTTGCACTCTGTGGCAAAGGTATGAGCATACTACTATGTAACCTGTTTGTGCACTAGCACTCGGAAAAGAGCCTGAGCATCATAACTTAGTAGATATGACTCTGCGATGGTCTCTTCCACTAGCTCAAAGCAGATACTGGGTGCTTAGCTGCCTTACTTTTCAAGTAACTTGCCCCATAGTGTAAAGGACTCCTTAAGGAGTTCTCCTAGGAGAAGTAGAATACCACTATGTGTAATGATCATCATGACCCTATGGGACGAGGAGATGTGAAAGTCATTGACAGTGAAATATTTACCTCATCTAAAACTGACAGTTTACATTGCACCTGACTTGATGCTGAAAACATGGCTTTTCAAATTCTAAAACCCATTGATTTCCTCCACAGAATCAGCAATCAGTACCTTGCAGTGGGGGGACCTATACCAGGGCCAACAGGGATGGCCCAGCCTCTTTAGGACTCTGATGGGCAAGCTTTTGGCCCAGTTTTTACCCGGGTATGCACTTGGGCATGTTCGACACATATCCCTCACAGCGGGATCCAAGCAAATTGCTTTATAGTACTCTCCGCCCCTCTTCCATGTCCTCAAGGCAGGCCAACATGGTGCAGGGCTTCTGGAACATGTAGTCCCCCTCTCACAGATGCCAAAGTCGTCAACACAGTGGGTCTCAAGCACACGCTGTATAGCACTCTGTTTCCCCTCCTCCAGGTTCTCAGGGCAAGATGGTGTAGGGCTTCTGGGACACATAGTCCCTCTCTCACATTGCCAAAAGTCTCCAGCTCAGCAGTCTCTAAGCATGCACTTTATAGCACTCTCTGCTCCCGCCTCCAAGTCTTCAGGGCAGGGCAAGATGGTGCAGTGCTTCTAGGACATGTAGACTTCCTCTTACAACTGGTAAAAGAGAAGACTTATAAGGATAATAGTTGCCACAAACGTTTAGAAGCAGAATGCATGTTTTACTTTGAGCGCACTCGCAATAAAAATTGATATGCAACCCTACAGAAAGATTTTGGATCACAAACTGTATTGTCTTTACAAGAGAAAGAGACTCCTTATGTAATTAAACCAGCAAACATGTACAACATTTAAAGATTGACGAATTTTAAGTAATAAGGTGAACATACAATTGTAGTGTCACGAAATATGATTTACACTGTTGATAATTAAACTTTATCTCTACAGGGTTTCAGCTCTGCAAATTGGTGCCTTGAATTAGTCTGCCCCAGGGAGGTGTTTCATGGGTAGAGCATGGGTGTTCCAAGCATCCACCCATGGATTTCAAGTGCATTCCCAGATTTACCAACTGTACTCCTTTCCCATAGATAATGTAGAAAGGAAATATCACACCATACACAGGATAGGGTCTTGCTAATGGTTGGGTTGGAGTACTTTTATTATAATTATGAACTACTGTGAGTTGTATCATTTTGATTGAAAGAACAGGAAGAGTAACCACATCTCCCTATTGCATAATCTGTTCCCTGAAAGCCTTTTCTAAATCCCCTACCCTTTGATCTTGTTGAAGTTACCATTGACCATAATTGTGGATACTGTGTCAAGCTAGGGGCAGGGACAGATACTATTCTGCCCCTGCATTGAATACTAGTCTTGATGGAATACATGACTCAAATATTTATTATATCTAGGCATGAAGGAGAGCCTCATTGCTACCTTACTTCCATTTCTTAGACCTTCAACAAGGTTCAATTTGATTTAGTGGTTTTGTGAGCTGAAAACGCTACACTGCCCAGCCAATTTGACTGTTCAGCGGCCAGATTAATGCCTTTACCTTCATGTGTACTAACTAAGTTTTTAATATCTAAACCTTTTGGCCCAGTGTCTGGTACGTCACCTTCACCTGTAGACGTTGGAGCTAGTGTGTCAGGTGGCACTCAGCATCTATTTGTAGTGGAAATACCTCTGGTTCCTTTGGCTCCTCTGGAAAAATACACTGGGGAAGCCAAAACATTTTTAGAACTTGTCGCACAAATTCAGTTACATTTTCTATGTTGTCCATTATTGTTCCTAAATGATCAAACTGAAGTGGCTTTTTTGATCATATCTTTCAGGAGATTCCTCTTCATAGGCCACACTCTTTCTTTAAGCCAATGATCCTATATTGTATGATTGGCAGAATATCTTAGCGGGATTCATTCAAATCTTTGACTGATAACAGATGTTGTAGGGGTTTCATCGAACACTTGTTAACTATTTCCAGTGCCTAGGATCGGGTCATGTGCATCACTATAGACGGTGACCCAAGAACTCCAATTCTGAACCAAACCTTCACAAGACAAGCATTCAAACTGAAACCAGAAAGGATTATTAAACAAGGTTATTGTGACATCCTCTCATATCACTTTAATTGGCTGGCCACGGAAACTGGGTGGCCTGAACAAAAGAGGGTATTTGCGTTCGATAGCGGGTTATAGGATGACTTGGAAGATGCTCCTTTCCATATCAAGCCTCAAAATTGTCCAGAGTTCATTGCTCTTGATTTAAGATTAGATCATTGCATTACCAAAAAGAAAGGCGAAGGGTCAATGGCATGACCTTCACTGATCAAAATCCCATACTTGATAGAAGATGCAGGAGGAGCTCAAGCAAATTGGATCAGGAGGTAGAGTTATTTGCAGAAGACGAAAATGAAAATAAAAGAAAGAAAAAACTATGGCTTTATTGTGGAAAAGTGGGACATTTTATACCAGAAGGGCAAGTAGACCAAAAGTACCTGCTTTGCAAAGTTCCAGCTCCTGACCTTAAAGAGATAGGCAGGTCAGGAACAAGTTAATGCTACACTCTTTCATAGACTCACTAATACCTTGTGAGTTTCTATGCCTCATGTTACTCTACCTGATTTACTACAATTTATTCTTTAAAGTTGCCAGTATAAGTTATTATTGATTCAAGAGCTACTGATATTTGAATTGGCATCCAATCTTCTCATTCTGTCCTTTGTTGCAAAAGGTTTGACTTGAAATGGTCAGGACCATTGATGGTACTGAACTATCTTCTGGTTTAATAAAATTTCAAATAATGGACAGTTTCAGAATTTTGTAGAATATGTGCATTTAGAAGTAATTAGTTTTGATGTAATAGACACCCCACAATTTAAAATCTTGGTGGGATACAATGGTTAACTCTTCACAACCGAGATGTTCTTAAGCGCTCACGTCTTTGGTTTTTTGATCTCCCTTCTGTGCTGAACATTATTCCCACAATATCGTTTAGCAAAAGGAGAAGCCATGTTCAGCTAAGAATTTAGTTGCAGAAATCATGCAAGTTATTTCAGCCGGGGATGAAATCGCAGTGGAACTACCAGCTTGGAATGCAGAATTCAAAGATGTTTTGGTAAAGAAAAAAGCCTGAAACTCTTCCGTCACACTGCCCTTTTGACTGCCAAATAGATCTGGTCAAATGGGTTCAAATTTACATAATAACATGTATGCCTTAACCATTCCTGAAAATTACTACCAAAAGAAATATTCAGAAGAAAATCTGGCCAATTACTTCATCAGGCCTTCATTATCACCTGTGGCCTCACCACTATTCTTTGTCTCCAAGACTAGTAGTCAGATGAAGCCATGGATTGATTATAGGGCCTTGAACAAATTAACAAATACAAATCAATACCCTCTTTTGCTGATCCCAGTTGTTTTGGGTCTGTAAAGCTGTCAATATTTACTCAAAATTTGATGTCCACAGAGGATTTAGCATGGTTTGAATAAAGTAAGCAAATGAGTGGAAGCTGGCCTTTAAACCCTAGTTTTGGTCATAGGAGTACCTTTTTATTCGATTTAGGCTTTGTAATGCCCCAGCTCCATTTAAATTTTTTGTTAGTTAGGTCTTCATGGAGTTTCTGGACCTCTTTGTGATCCTCTCTATAAATTATACTTAAGTGTTTTGTTACAGAAACTGCAAGATCATTGTTTGTATGCTAAATTGAGCATGTCTGAATTTCACCTGACAACCATGGATTTCTTGGGCTTGAGTTCTCCAGAAAAGGAATTGTAATAGATCCAAAGAAAATTGATGCAATGATGAATTGTCTGACTCCCACATCCATTCAATATATACGAGCCTTTTTAGACTTTGCAAATTGTTTATTGAAGATGTAGTCACGCCTTATTTGATGTGGTGTCTTCAATCACCAAATTGCTTTTAAACGTTACCCTTTAATTGGAACTGTGAAGTAGATAAAGGCTTCAAAACGTTAAAACTGAAATTTCTCATTGCTCTTGCAATGCAAATAAAGTTTGTTGTAGAGAGACATGCTTTTGGTTTGGCAATTGCAGTAATCCTGTCATAAATTGGTATACAAACATCTGAAATATACCCAGCAGTATACCATTCTCGCAAACTAACATTTTATGATAGAAATTATTCCATAGCTGATAAAGAGTTAATGGCTATTAGAAAGTTTTTTGTGGAGTGCAGGCAATATCTCATGGGCACTCCAGACACCGCCATAGTATTTATGTATCACCGCAACCTGCGTGTTTGAAATCAGCAAAAACACTCACACCCAGACAATTGCACTGCTGTTATTGTTTGCTGAGTATTACCATTATTTACCTGCCTGGAAGTTGCAATTGCAAGTCTGATTATTTACCCTGATGGGTATCACTACAAGTTATGCCCAAACTGATTATCAATGTTGAACATTTTACCTCATCCTTTTGTTAAATGTGGTTTTGAGGGGCACAGCAGATGACCAATAAAGACCATAAAGAATGGGACTCCAAAAAAGGCACCAGAAAAATCTGATGTGGCCTCGTTTATGAGGGAATCTAATTATCCTGCTTGAAAACACATGCACGGTCTAAATCTAAATAGGTATCAGTTTTGGGCATCCAGGAATTATAAAGATCCTAAGGTGTCAGAGTCACCAGATCCTCGGGGTCTGTGCCCGTTCCTAACACTTCCACCACAAGACAGCTCCAATACCCTGATTAGAATTGTCACAGAGTCTAAGAGAGTCCAAGTGGGGAAAAGGGGATTAGGAAGGGAACAGCTGGGAAGGAGACCTGCAGGAAGCAAAAAGGTTAGAACACACAATATCACGGTTTTATCATATGAATCAATATTAGACTATGGGCCTGATTCTAACTTTGGAGGACGGTGTTAAACCGTCCCAAAAGTGGCGGATATACCACCTACCGTATTACGAGTTCCATAGGATATAATGGACTCGTAATACGGTAGGTGGTATATCCGCCACTTTTGGGACGGTTTAACACCGTCCTCCAAAGTTAGAATCAGGCCCTATGACTCTAAACATTGTCATTCTGAAAGCATGAACAACCTAAGCATAGACTTAAAATGGCTAGGCTTCCAGACGACTGGGTACCTGTGAGGGAATCAAGAAAATTTAAATGCAACTTTCAAAATTCAAGTACCACTCTTTGCCTGAGGTTCAGGGAACAATCTGAATGATTTCTAAACCATCATATGAATCAGGTTTTTGAGAAACCATATTAGGAACACTCAACATTACATCTTGAACTCTGGCTTTTGTTCTCTCAAATTTGCCGGAACATGAACTGCACACATTGCAGATTTTCACATAGATAGAAAATACCATTGAATGATTTGTGCACCATGAATAACTCAAATTAAACTCGGGAAATAAATCACGCGACTTGCCAACTCGAAAACCACCAAGTAAATGTTTTAAAATGGTAGCGCCTAATGAACACCGTGATTTTTGAACACAGAAAGGGAATCGCGCTGCTTGCCCATTCGAAAGTCACCAAACGAATGTCAGGAAATGGTAGCATAGGATGAATAACATGAATTACACACAAGGAAAGAATCACACGTCTTGCCGATTCAAGTACCACCATATAAAAGCCTAGGAATGGTAGCGCACAATGAATATCAAAGGTTAAAGCACAAGAATACAAATTGCGCGTCTTGCTGATTCGTAAGCCACCATGTATCTGCCATGGGATGGTAGTGCACAATGAAATGAATATCAAGGTTTAAAGCACAGGAAAAAACGAATCGCGCGTCTTGCCGATTCAAAGGCCACCATGTAACTGCCAAGGAATGGTAGCGCACAATGAATAACATGAATTGAGCACGAGAAACGAATTGCGCGTCTTGACTATTCGAATGCCACCATGTACCTGCTGAGAAAGGGTAGCGCACAATGAATAACATGAATTAAGCACGAGGAAAGAATCGCGCATTTTGCCGATTCGAGTATCCACATGTAAATGCCATGAAACGACCAAGCGCACATGCACACGCACAAGAGTCAAATCGCTTATCATGCGAAGAATAGGCCCAAGAACTCGAGCGTCTTTGATAACGGAGTCGGGGGCCCCACCCGACCTCCGTCTTACCGCCCTGATCTAGGATCACCAAATGAAGTGAAAAAAGGGCGAGGCCTGGAGGATCAAAATAAGCCGCCGGAACAGGAGCTCAGTAAGTTGCTCCTGCTCTGCACCGGGACCTCTGAATAGTGAGCATGTGGAGCTGTGCTAGCTCCCTTATATAGAGTCTTGGCCCAGCCCACAAACCACACCCAGGCATGCTGCAGGGGAAACTTCTAGAAGGCTCTGGAAGAGGATCACACCCTGACACAGTCTGAAAGCCTGCAGCAGTACATCACATGTGAACAGTGTTTATATGCATGCTGAACATAAGTCTTCAAGATTAAACTCTGCAATGCAAAAGGTTAAACAACATCATATCAGCAGAATGCATAAATTACGTTAGCTTGAAATTGCTAGGTTTTTGAATTTTAGTTGCCCGTAGAGCGCGCACTGCCTTGATGCTGACATAAGGACATTAAGTTCAAATTTAAGTGTGAGTCGTTAAAGAAAGATGTTATTGAATATATATCACATATTGTGAACACAAGCAATATGAGACAATCATAAATCTAAGTAAATTACTTACTCTATTGCCTATACCAACTGAACCCTAGAAGCATATTTTGATGGACTTTGTGATCAGCTTCCGACCACCTATCCTGTGTTTGTTTCACATAGTTCAACTTCATGGGCTGCCCCTTAGTATTGTGTCTGATCATGATTCTTAAGTCACATCTCAGTTTTGGAGTGCTTTTTGTGAACTATTAGGTATTTCAATAAAAATGTGTTTACCAATTGGCATCCACACTGGACAATCTGAAAGAGCAAATCTGTCTTCTGAACAGTGCATTGGGTGTCATATATTACAACATGGTGGAAACCAGTTAGATTGCATTGCCATTATTACATGTGTGTATAACAATGCTAAATGATTTCCACACCCTAGACCCTGTCCAGAAATTGTACTACCTGAGCCTTTTTTTTACATAGGTGATGGTGGAATACATCAAAATACACACCAAGCACAAATCAATTTGCAGGTAGCACAAGAGCCCTATAAGATTCAAGCAGACAAACATTGTCAGATAGCCTCAAAGTACTAGCCATGCGGCTTTACTTGGTTATTTACCTTAGTGATTTCTGTACCGTTTTTCTGTGCCTTTCTCTGGTTTTGTTATACTCTGTCTTGTGCCTTCCCTGTTTTGTCTCTGTTTATTGCCTTTTTTGCCATTTATTGCCTTTTTCTGTTTTTTTTGCCTCTTTATTGCCTTTTTCTATTGCCTTTTCTGTTCCGACTTCTCCTCTCCGCGGTCCTGCCCCTGCATCCCCTGCGCCCCTGCGCCCCTCACGCCCCCATTTGCCACCGCCTCCTAGCTGCTCCTCCCTCCCACCTCCCCTTCTTAATGGCTACTGCTGCACGGCGCTGAGAGTGACCCTGTCCTGCCTTAAGGCCAGGCACAACTCTACACGCCGAGCAGCTCCACCAGCCTGCCCCTGTGTCCCCGACTCCACCCTCGCTGCTGTCGTGAGGTCGGGCCCTCCACCACCCACAGGCACCCGCCTGCGCCTCATCCCTGGTGTCTAGTGGTTGCCATAGGTATTGTATGTGTTTCCTGTAGTCTGTCTTAGTATTTTTTGTGCTGTGTTTCTGTGCTTTTCTCTGGTTTTGTTATACTCTGTCTTGTGCATTCCCTGTTTTGTCTCTGTTTATTGTCTACTTCTGTTTGCTGCCTTATTCAGTTTTTTGCCTTTTTCTAATGCCTTTTCTGTTTCGACCTCTCCCCTCCCCGGTCCCGCCCCTGAGTCCCCTGCGTCCCTGCACCCTTCGCCCCCCCATCTGCCACCGCCTCCTGCCTCTCAGCTGCTCCTCCCTCCCACCTCCCCTTCTTAATGACGGCCACTGCGCGGCACTGAGAGTGACCCCTGATCTGCCTTAAGGCCAGGCACCACTCTACACGCCGAGCAGTTCCACCAGCCTGCCCCCTTGTCCCGGACCCTGCCATCGCTGCTGCAGTGAGTTCGAGGCTCTCCACCACCCGCAGGCACCCACCTGCGCCTCATCCCTGGTGTCTAGTGGTTGCCGTAAGTATTGTATGTGTGTCCTGTAGTCTGTCTTAGTGCTTTTTGTGCTGTTTTTCTGTGCCTTTCTCTGGTTTTGTTATACTCTGTCTTGTGCCTTCCCTGTTTTGTCTCTGTTTATTACATTTTTCAGTTTTTTTTGCCTGTTTATTGCCTTTTTTTATTGCCTTTTCTGTTACAATCTCTTCTCTTCCCGGTCCAGCCGTCGCATCCCGTGCGGCCCCGCCCCCCTCACGCCACCACCTCCCGCCTCCCTGCTGCTCCTCCCTCCCACCTCCCCTTCTTAATGGCGCCCAGCACCAGTCCCCCTACCCCTCGCGCCTCCCACGCCGCCAGAGGCTGCTACACCGCAACTGAACTCCTCGGTTCAACCCCGGCTGCCCCACCGCCTGCGTCCAGACCTCCCCTAGGCACACCCACGGACCTTTCTCCTGCCGTATATGCCACTTCACCTGCGCTCAAGCCACCAAGCACCACAACAACATCACCCACCTCAACCACCTCAGCTGCATCCTCCTCAACACCCACTCCATCCACAAGCATGCCATCGAACTCTGGGACCTGCCCACATCAACCTCCCCAGACATTGCCTTCCTCACCGAAACCTGAATGAACCCCTCATCGGAACCCAACATCGCCATAGCCATCCCTGAGGGCTACAAAATCACCTGAAGAGACCGCACCAACAGCCAGGAGGAGGAATTGCCATAGTCCACAGAAGCTCCATCAGGATCTCAACCGACACCCACAACGCCCTAGATGCCGCGGAATACATGCACTTCCAAATATACGTCAACGGCAACACCACCCTGAGAGGAACCCTCGTCTACAGACCCCCGGGCCCCTGCCCACAATTCTGCAACACCATCGCCGACACCATCAGCACCCAAGCCCTCGCCTCTACAGACTACATGCTCCTTGGTGACCTGAATTTCCACCTGGAGAACACCGGCGACAGCAACTCCTCAGCCCTACTGGACAACCTTGCCAACCTCGGCCTCAAGCAACTGGTCACCTTGCCCACCCTCTCAGCAGGTCACACACTCCACGCCATATTCTCCTCCAGCAGCCACGTCACTTTCACTCACACCACTGAACTCCATTGGACCGACCACCGATAATTTTGCCTTTCAGAAACCCACCACCAACAGCATCACATCCCTCACCGCAAGTGGAACAAGATATCCAAGGACCAATTGATCTCCAACTTCGCCACGCCCTACCACCCAAAACCAACGACCCCAACACCGCCGCTCTCAACCTCAAGCAATAGCTCGACGACTGCGCCAACACCCTCGCTCCACTCAGGAAAACCACCAACACCCGTGCCAACAAAAAAACTGCCTTGTTCACCGCAGACCTTCAGACCTCCAAACGGGAATGCCGGAAAGCCAAGAAGATCTGGTGCCTAAAACAAAGAGAAAGCAACCATGCCGCCCTCAAATCCACCATCCGCTAACATCACCAGCTCATCCGGACCACCATAAGATCTTTCTACGAAGAACAAATTGACAACAACGCACACAACAACAAGGAGCTCTTCAGCATCATCAAGGAACTCGCCAACCCCAAGTCCTGCTCTGCCGACCTCCCCCACTCGCAAGACCTCTGAGACTCCCTGCCACCTTTTTTCACTGCAAGATCACACGCTTCCATGAAAGCTTCGCACCGCCGTCCCCCACCACCACAACTGCCAAGGTCGACCCCAACGCACCCATCCACACCAACATCCTGAATGCCTGGACCCCCACCAACAACGAGGAAACCACCAAGACAATGAGCACCATCCACTCCGGCTCTCCTGACCACCCCTGCCCTCACCATGTCTTCAATAAAGCCAGCCAAATCATCGCTCCCCAGCTCCGGACCATCATCAACAGCTCCTTCGAGACCGCCATCTTCCCGGAGAGCTGGAAACACGTCGAAGTCAACTCCCTGCTCAAAAAGCCCAAAGCCAACCCCTAAGACCTCAAAAACTACTGGCCCATTTCCCTACTCCTCTTCCCTGTGAAGGTCATCGAGAAGATAGTCAACAACCAACTATCCCGCTTCTTGGAGGACAATAGCCTACTCGACATCTCCCAGTCTGGCTTCTGCAAGAAGCACAGCACGAGACCGCCCTCATCGCTTGCACCGACGACATCAGGAGCGAGCTTGACAAATGTGAAACCGTTGCCCTCATCCTCCTTGACCTTTCCGCAGCCTTCGAAACCGTCTGTCACCACACCCTTCGCACACGCCTCTACAATGCCAGAATCTGCCACAGAGCCCTGGATTGGCTCACATCCTTCCTCTCTGGTAGTACCCAAAGAGTCCACCTCCCCCTGTTCCTGTGTAAAGCCACCAAGACCATCTGCGGAGTACCCCAGGGATCCTCACTCAGCCCCACCCTCTTCAATGTCTACATGGCACCGCTCGCCAACATCGTCCAATCCAACGGCCTCAACATCGTCTCCTATGCAGACAACACTCAGCTCATCCTCTCTCTCACGAAGGACTGCGCAACCGCTAAGACCAACCTCTACGCCGGACTTCACGCCATCACCAACCGGATGGAAGCAAGCCCCCTCAAGCTGAACTTGGAGAAGACTGAGATCATCATCTTCACCTCCAACAGATCAGCATGGGCCGACTCCTGGTGGCCTGTCACCGTGGGGTCTGCCCCACGCACGCAACCTCAGCTTCATACTAGACTCTTTGCTCTCTATGACCCAGCAAGTCAACCTCATCCTCATCCTCATGCTTCAACACCCTTCGCATGCTCCGCAAGTCCTTCAGATGGATCCCCGTGGAAACCAGAAGAACGGTCACCCATGCCCTCATCAGCAGCAGACTGGACTACGGCAACACCCTCTAAGCGGGAACAATGGCCAAGCTACTGAAGAAACTCCAGCACATCCAGAACACCTCAGCACAACTCATCCTCAACCCCCCTCGACATGAACACATCTCAGCCCACCTCAGAGAACTCCACTGGCTCCTCCTCAACAAAAGGATCGTCTTTAAACTCCTGATCCACGCTCACAAAGCGACCTGCCTACCTCAGCGAGAGTCTCAACTTCCACATCAGGACACGCCAGCTCTGCTCAGCCAACCTTGCCCTCGCAACCGGACCCCGCATCCACCGTACCACAACTGGTGGCAGATCCTTCTCCCACCTTGCCGCCAAAACCTGGAACTCCCTCCCCGTCAACCTACATCTGACCCAGGACCTCATGACCTTCAGGAACCACCTCAAGACCTGGCTCTTCGAGCAGTAGCACCCCCCCCCCCCTCAGCGCCTTGAGACCCTCCAGGTGAGTAGCATGCTGAACAAATTACTGATTGGTTGATTGATTAATTTACCCATCATTTAACTCTCCTGCGCATACATAAATTCAAATCACATTTTATAGACCGATTCCTTGTAGTAAGTTTGATTGGTAACTCTGCAATAAAAATATAAATAACTATGCCTTTGCAAGTTTATCTGGTATTTCATGTCTCCCTGCTCAAAAAGGCTCGTTCATAAGTGGTTCCTCAACCCTATATACATCTGTTATAGTTAACAGAGATGACACATCACCAACAATGAAGACAATTCTAGACACATGTCTATAGAAGGGAGAATTATGGTACTTAATTGAATGGAAAAGATTTGGTTCTGAAGGAAAACCCGGGAAACATTCATATTCTGCATATGCACCCTTTGTGGAACAATTTTTTCATTCCTCATTACCTCACAAGCCTTGGGAGTAGACAAAATTAAAGGGAGTGTACCTTCAGTATTACACCTATACTTAGGAGCTAGGTAGCCTACTTGTCTACGCTTCACCCTTTGGCACACTGATGTCATCATTGTTCTGAGGGTATACTTCATATTGGGGCAGCTTTGTGGAGCCCTTGCACAAGGAAAAAGTGTAGACTTAAGCCATGTTTTTGTGGCCCACAATGGTGAAACTATTACTAACTGGACTATTGTTGAAAGAGACACATTTATAGAAACATTCAAAACTTTTGCCAAAGATAATGCCAAATATCAAGGAAGTCTGAGGCATGCTACAACTTCTAATCAATGGTAGACTTATTGTAAACTCTTGGAATATTTGGAAAAGCACATATGTGGCAGCCATCTTGGGTTCTGCATATCTATAAAAGAAGACTCTGCCCAAGTATTAAAGTTCCCTGTGATCGGAAGCATCACGGTTATGCAGCACTTGCCTCACAGTCAACTATGAAGGATTTTGAAGATCAGAAGTACCTATTTCTTCTGAAGCACAAACACCGCATATGAGCCCAAGTAAAAGAGGAAGAGAATAAGTGACAGCTTTCTCAATGTAGATTTTTTTCTAATTAAACTGTTAAATTAGTTTTGAGACTAAACATCACAATCCTTGCAAATCGTAATCTAGCCCTGAAGCTCAAGTGTTACAGCAATACTTATCTCTTGCTCTGGATCCGAAAAAGTATGGTTTGTTGCACGTAGGAGGACATTTAAAGGGATAACTGTTGGCACAAACTTTTAGAAACAGAGCTCACGTTTTGCCCTTAGTGCACTTTGAAAAATAACTGATATTTAACCCCCCAGAAGGATGATGATCTTTGATTAGGAAATCTATTATCCCCACAAGTGGAAAATACTCTATATGTACTTCAACCAGCACCCTTTAAAGACTGAAGTATTGGAAGTAATATATTGAAACCTTTAAGGGGTAATTTGAAAGAAGTACAACATTGATGATGTTTAACTAAACTTTATCTGTACACGGTCTCAGCTCTGTAACAAAGCCATTCTTCACTAAATGTCCTCCCATACCTAAGCTGCAATAGAAAGGGAACATCACACCAATCACAGGCTAGGATCTTGCTATCCCTCAGATGGATTACTTTTAATATACATATAGACAACTGGGAGTTGTACAAACGAAAGAACAAGAAGAGGAACCACATCTCCTTATTGATGGATCGATTCCCTGGAGTCCCTTTTCTAGTCCCCTCCCTGTTGATCTTGTCAAGGCCATTGAACACATTTTTGGGTACCGTACCAAGGTGGGGTGGGGGCATGGATACTACTCTGCTCCTACATAGGTATAGAAGTCTTGTCAAAGAAAGGTAGAAAAAGTGGTAGAGGTAGGTTAAGGATGGTAGATAAAGGGCCTGATTACAACTTTGGAGGAGGTGTTAATCCGTCCCCAAAGTGACGGTAAAGTGACGGATATACCACCAGCCGTATTACGAGTCCATTATATCCTATGGAACTCGTAATCCGGATGGTGGTATATCCGTCACATTTTGGACGGATTAACACCTCCTCCAAAGTTGTAATCAGGCCTAAAGTATGTTTTCACATTTGGGACAGGGAGGAGGAGGAGAGGTCATATTGCTCCTGGTTACTCGTTTGCCTCAGCCTAGCAGTTATAAGTATGGGCAGATGATTTTCGGGGCCACACATAACATAACACTATAGATGGGCAACTGTGAGTTCCAAGAATGTTTTACACGACAGGGCTCTGAGTAGCATCGCTTTGCTCTTGATGTATGTTTGATGTCCCTCAAAACACCACTGTGAAAAACATCCCGTAGCTCACAGCTACCTACCTATAATTCTACATATTATTATTATTCATGTGGGACAACCAGGTCACATCTTTTCCTCTATATATCACCCTCTAGAATACAGACATGTCAGACAAAGTGAGGCACAGTGTACATAATGTTTGACATTTTATGTATATGTTATTTAAAAGAAAATAAGTTAGACATGTAAAGAGACTTTGTAGCTACAACCCACATTTTCAGAAACATGATAATTGGCCTTGCTTGCTCTGGTTCATTTCTTCCTCAGTCCCCTGGGGAAAGTTCTCTGGGGCAGCTGCTCCCCCTAGAGGTTGTGTCAGTGATATGAAATACCCCGCTCACTGCAGAGTTCAGAGACATACAGAGGTAAGACTGTCAGCTCAGCACCAATGTCCACCTGTGGGGTCTGCATGGTCACAGCTTGGATTTACAGCTTTCCTAATAGTATTTTCTTGAAATTTACAAACTGTGGTTTAGATGCAGTGTAATGAAGAAAGACATACCTACCGCAGCTCCAAAACAGGTAATCTAAGGACTATTTGCATACACCTTGTATAAAAACTCATGCAGTCATATTATAAAACAAATGTGACCTGCAGTTTTTGTGTAAACACCTGTACATGACGGCTTTGTTACATTTTAGTTGTGACCTTAATTCTCACTTGTAATTAGGAAGCAACATCACTGCTCTATTGTAATAATTTGTTATGGTTGATTTCTGATGTCACAAATCTTGCAGTCTGAGCCAGCAGAATACGGAAAGCGGCTCTTTGACCACAGTATCAAATTCTGCTTGATGCTCTAGACAAGCTAGGGAGATTATTTTGGATTGCTCTGTCACAGCTGTGCAATATTTGGGGAACCCTGCCTCAGGCCTCATGTAGTAAAGCATGATAGGGCCCGCTTGTACCTTCATTTTTAAGTTAGCATTTCTTCTTGATGATGACTATCACCCAATAATGCACTGAGAGACTATGAGAGAGTATGTGCAGCTTGCTTCTTGTAAGTGTTGCTGCCATTCTGTCTGTAAACTCCATCCAAGGTCAGGAACACATAGCGCGTTGCCCTAGGATTTTGATTGCCTAAGGAGACAGCTCTTCAATTGCAGACATATCACTGCGTCAGCTTTGCACCTCTCACAGTGGGTCACGAACAGTGATTGTACTATAAAAAGTGCCTCTGCTATATATTCATCAGAGAAGCACTTCTGCAAGGACTATCTTGAAATATGGTGCAGCATCCCCGAGATGAAGCCCTACTCACCCTGACCACTGACCTCTACCCTGCTCGGGACAATACCTCACCCTACACCAGACCAGTGGATCTTCCCCTTGTATGGGGGGTCGAGTTAACCCAATTGATATGGCAGATGTTTATGTTAACCAGATACACGTTCCTACTTAATTCGTAGGAACCATATAACACTCATATGTGGTGGAAACTTTCCAAAAGAGACCTTACTAGAATTAACTGAGACTCCACTGAACCTATGTCCAGATTAACCATCAAATTGTTGTCCAAATAAATTATCATTTTTACTCCATATTCTCTCAAACAACCTACCATTGGTCTCAGACTCTTGGTAAAAAAACAAGGGGGGGTGATGAAAGGACAAACAAGTAACACACTGATGCAATACCTTTTTCCAAATTGGCACCAGTGAAGTCTCACCTAAGTCCGTGTTCTCCTTGTAGACTAGGGCTGAGCCTAAGCTCGGCAATTAGGGAGGTTTACAATGGGCAATTTCCACAATAATAAGACTTTTTAGGTTTTTCTCTTACAAAAGGAATTGTCAAGGCCAATGCTCAACTCGTGAAGTTATGTTTATGTACAGTATCCTAGCAATTGTACACAAATAAGTAAAAGTGATTTAAAATTACAGCAACTAACTTAGAATCTTA
Organism: Pleurodeles waltl; assembly: GCF_031143425.1. Classification (NCBI taxonomy): domain Eukaryota; kingdom Metazoa; phylum Chordata; class Amphibia; order Caudata; family Salamandridae; genus Pleurodeles; species Pleurodeles waltl. The sequence continues at coordinate 14,283,624 of NC_090446.1, forward strand.
TAGACTGTGAGAACTGCCTAAACTAAACAATCCAATACAGAAAAATATATGTATCGAAATCATGAGTCCAAATAAAAAGTTACACCTTTCTTATCATAAGAGCAAACAAAAAAGTAAAAAGATGGAGAACAGTGGGTTTTGTAGTGGAAAGCAAAGTTCTATTTTCTTTATGTGTATATTCCTGGCTCTAGCTCTATTGTTCTTAAAGTGCTGCTCAGAGTGGTGAATAAAAAGGATTGTGCATAACGCTAACCTCCCTTCTTGTAACCAAATTGGCATTCAGGTTCCCTGTGCTAAGTATTATAGGACACAGGGCCTCATTCATGTGAATCTGACGCATCAGCATTGCTGCGTCAGATTTCTTGTGCCTTCCACACATCCACTATCAATGCCATGGTTACTCTGTATTTACAATACCAAGTTCCATGGCACAAATTTTCACAGGTGCGTCAGAAATTCTGATGCATCTATTGGCGCTAAACTGAGTCATTGTTGGAGTTGCATCATTAAACTGATGAAACTCCAGCAAAGAGAGTAGAGTGCCATAGGAAAAAGCCCTTCTTCTATTTTACGCCTGCTCTGAGCAGACGGTAAAATTTTGATGCAGTGAATTCGCTGAATGATGCTGTGAAAAGTTGTACATTTCACTGTGTCAGTTCTACGTGGGTTTTTCTGTTGGAATACCTACCTTGCATAAATTATACCTGGCGCTAAACTGACACATTGGTGGTGTTGCATCATTAAACTGATGGAACTTCAGCAATGAGAGGTGAGACCCATAGGGTAAAGCCTTGCATCAATTTTACGCCTGCTCTGAGCAGACAATAAAATTTTGATGCAGTGAATTGGTTGAATGATGCAGTGACTGCATCAGTTCTATGTGGCTTTTTCAGTAGAAATGCCTACCTGGCATAAATTATACGCATCACAGGTATAGTATGATGCAAGGCTTTACAAATTGACGCATTGAGCCCAATGCGTCAGTTCTCAAATATGGAGCAGTGCAGTACACTGCTAGCGCCACCGCTGCATAAAAGAAATGAGGCAGCGGTGGCGCATTGGGGCTTGTAAAAGAGGCCCACAGTTTTAGACAGTTCCAGTAGCATGCTACATCTCCGTAATAACCTTGTTCTTTTACCTGGTACAAGTGACATCTACTTTGACAACGCATGTGCACGGACCCATTTTTATGTGTATTTGTTTTAATTTGTTCTTTATTTTGTCTCCATTACTTACAGTTGTCTAATTCAGTCCTGGTTTTGTGGATTGTGATCCTTTTATTTCTAATAGGTGATATTCAACTTTCTGGAGGAAAATAAAGGGCTTTTACTTCCTGATTGCTTGGCAATTCACTTCCTGATACTTTAAGTTAAAAGGAGGACTAGATTGAAGGTGGGTGCATTATATGTTTTGTTTCTTAAAATAACTAACATGAAGTACAGCCAGTAGGACTTCCCAGACAAAAAAAATATATATTTCTGAAAGACATATGAACAGCATACCAAAATGTACAAATATACATGTGATAAACAGAGAAACAAGTTCAACAGTGAAAACAGCACAAAGCCAAGAGGCATTGACTGAACCCACCTTACAGTCCAAGAACACTGGGTATGGGGAGACGACAGAAAAATCACACCTTGCCTAGTATGACTTTAAATTGTAGACAAAACAGGGGAGCGTAGAATGCAATTTGGACATTTAAACAAAGGGAAAAATTCATATGATAATGAACAAAAATAAAACAAGAATAAGCAAAAATAGAAACACCAAAGGGTTAGTAAACATATTCATATACGCCAAACTCGATTTTAAAGTATCCATGACTTTTCCTCTACTTTTCATAATAGATGTTCTCAACTTGGCAGAATCATCATTGGTAATAGCTGTATCTTTGTAGGTGAATTTGTAGACAGTTTAGACAATGAACAGTAACAACACTCACTGGAGAATAGGTTAGTGGTATGCAGTAGCCATTGTCTTCAGATCTTAGCTGTAAATTTATGACATTCAACTGTGCATTCTTAACAGCAACAGTGTGAAGTAACATGGACTGTACTCATCATCAACTGCTGATATGTTGTTTATAAGAAAAGTCAGAAATCACAATGAAGAGACTGAAAACAAACATGTTTCGGGTAAACTACTTTTTCCTTGATTACGCACAAACCTTTAGATTCATAACAATTGAATTCAATTAAACAGAAAACAACGAAATTGAGGAACAAGTGTGATTCACATACTTATATGTCAAATTAAATCTGATTGGTGAATCTTTAAACAAAAGAGACGTCTTCAGCAGGAGTTCACCAACACTGCATCATCCTCTGACAGCAGAGGCTCAGCCATGGATGCTGCATTTAAAATTGCAGCTGCAACCCAAGGAGCCTGTGAAATGTGAAAAGTATCCAGAATGAAAATAAATAAAAACATTCCTAAGAAAAATGCCACCTGCTTCCCCTGACCTTCAACAGATGGTAGTCACACAAGATGGCTTCTGCTCTTTAGAGCTCTGTGCGGATTTGGCCCTTCCTGGAAGGAACAAGATGTTTTCACATAAAAATGATAAATTTCTCCAGCATTTTTGAACACTGAGCTTTGCAGCTGCATAAATATTCCTGTATCTTACAGACACAAAGGCCCATATTTATGGATGGTTAGCGTCACCTTAGCGTCATGACTTTTGCTGCTAAAGCGGCGCTAACTTAACTCCATATTTATATTTTGATGCTAGACCCCTCTAGTGTCAAAATATTGGAGTTAGCACCATTCCTAGGAACTACCAACCCACCTTGCGTCAATGAGGTGCAAGGTAGACATTCCCTTCCGAAAAAAGACGCTAGCCTTCCAGTGCCATGTAACACCCAACGCTGAAACAACACACAAGTAGGAGGCCGACCTAAATAATGGCATTAAGCCCGCTTAGTGCCATTATTTAATGCCTGGTCTGACCAGGAGTTAATGTGCGAGTACGCCTATTCATGGGGAAACACCATGGAATGAGCACAAAGATGCCCACTTCAAACCCCAGCATCACCACCACCCACACCACAGGGAAACCACTGGAGGGGGGAGCCCATCCCAGGTAAGTTGCAGATAAGTATATGTTTGTGGTGTGCAACTGGGGGCCCCTTACATGGGGCGCCCTGGCTGGCACGGGGTATGTTGGGTTTGCCCAGGGGACACTGGTCCCCTGTGGTTGGCACTGGGGTTTGACTTCTGTCTATACTTAGACAGGAGTCATTTTTTGGCTGCTTGTGCGTCAACAAATTACCCTAGGCTGACTAGCTGCAGATATGTTGCCGCTAATCAGCCTGTCCTCATTTCTAACCCACTAGCGCCATTTCCCCTAATGTCATCTGTCATCAGCTAGTTTCTTCTTTTGAGACGCTATCCATTCTTTAGTGCCGTTGTGCATTAGAGAATGGTGCTAGAGAGCGTTAAAAACAATTAGGCACCTCTGCACTAACGCAGTTGTGCGCCATTTTTTATAAATATAGGCCAAAGAGTTTTGAAGTTATTTCAGAGACTTCAACGTGTACACACTCCTGTGATGGTAAGGACCTGAGGTAATTATTTATCTACGTCATTTATAATTCACTTCATAAACCTCTGCACACACCTAAACTTTCTACATCAAAATAATCAGAGACACCACTCAGATATTCAATAGGTGGCACTCTTCAAAACCCAATAAACTATGCCAGCATGCAAGATGTTTTTAGGTGCATAGATTATTTTAAATAGCAACATTTTTTCCTGCATACTTTACCAGAATATTTAATTTAGAATTGTTTTATCTTGAAGGCTGGCAGGAAACCTAATTTAGTCTATTTTGCTAATTCTTGTTAGAAAAAAATACCATTCTACTCCAAAGGTGTTAATGCACACTGAGAAAGGATAGTAGGTTAAGCTCACACTACACATTTGAAACTGTGATTCAGGGGTCCTAAATACATTTGTATTTAACCATTAAAAATATGTAATATTAATTTTAATAAAAATCCATGTATTTGTGTATATGTCATTTGAGAGGCAACACAATCTTTGTAAAGTTACAAGTTTGGCTTAGGTGTTAAAAAGATAGTAATATTTTTCATACAAGTAATATTGTTCAGAAAGTTTTAGTATGCAAGTACAACTTTTGCTTCAAAACCCATAGGGCTTTATAGATAGTTAGAACACCATTTGCAATGCTTACGTGCATAGAATTTCAACAAAATGCAAACATTTTTAAAGACATATCAATTTGTAGGATTTAAAAAAATGTTGGAATTGTAAATTAAATAATGTATATTATTTGGAATTAAATGACACTTCCAGATGAATGAAAATCTTCACTTTTGAACAGATTAGAAAAAACGTTTTACAAAAAATAGAAATTGACCTTTAAATATGCCTTGTTGCTAATTAAACTGTTGTAACTTTCACTTTTGGGGGGACTATATCACTTCTGCTTAGGGCCTAATTCTAAGTTGCCCTTTATTTGTTTCAAGGATTTCGAAGGGCTAGACTCTCCACTTACGACTAGTTTCCCAGCACTGAATAACAGACATTACAAGTTATTTACCCTCTAATGAGCTCCATCATGCTGACCATGAACTAACAGGGAATTCCTGCATGTTAAACCTGATTCAGGGGCATATACGACCCCATTAACACCAGCTCACAGAAGGTGGTAAATAGGATGGAAATTTCTGCTGGTTGGGGGGAAGGGAATGGGTAGCCATCAGGGCCTGGGGAAGCAGGCTTGAGGCTGAGGGAGCATTGTCTGCTCTCCCTGTGGTGCTGGAGGGGACAGCTATGGGCCACCCGGTGCTGTTTCATCATGCACATGGCCCAATATTTCTGGCCCTGGTAATTTCTGGTCTGGAAACTCCAGAGCACAGCAGTATTCTCCTGGGGATGCTGCTCAGCCATATTTACAACGAGAACTATTTTGGTTTTAGACATATTCTAAAATGTGTTATTTTAGTTTTCCTTCCTATATACATAAATTCTTAGCTGCGTATTAGTGTATGTGTACAACTCTTTTGCTACTTTTACTTTTTTGTTAAGTGTCAACAGGTAAATGCTACCAGTGGCATCACATTTAACCTGACATGAAAAAGGTAAAGTATATTTTTTCACAATTCATCCCCTTTATACTCTCTTTCAATATTACAGTGAGAAAAGTGAACTGGAACATGAAAGAAGACAATCAAACCCTGATTTTAGATTTTGTTCTTGCGGGAATTTCCAACATTGCTTCAATTCAGAAGCCCCTCTTTGCCGTGTTTCTACTCATTTACCTGATCACCATTCTTTCAAATTCTATGATCATATTAGTAACATCTCTGGACTCCAGGCTCTACAAACCAATGTACTTCTTCCTGAAGCACTTGTCCTTCCTTGATGTCTGCTGCACCTCAGTCACCTTTCCAAAGCTACTTGACATAATTTCTGGACACCATCACATATCTTTCATGGGATGCATCTCACAAATCTATTTTTTCTTGGCTCTTACCAGTGCAGAGTTCTTACTTCTTACAGCTATGGCTTATGACCGCTATGTGGCAATCTGCAACCCTCTGCGCTACTCAGCCCTTATGAATCCCAGGGCGTGTCACTTCCTGGCTGCAGGGTCTTGGGCTCTAGGTTTTCTGGACACTATGCCACCTGCCATCCTATCATCCCAGTTGTCTTTTTGCAGCTCCAATTACATCAACCACTTCTTTTGTGACCTAGTGGCTCTGATGAAGAACGCCTGCGGTGGTACCCAGCGCCTAGAAATTCTGATATTTGCAGAGGGGCTTTTTTCAGGACTCATGCCCTTTGTGCTGACGATCACCTCCTATGTTCACATCATCTCCACCATAATGAAAATAAGCTCCGCTTCCGGGAGGAGCAAGGCCTTCTCTACCTGCACCTCACACCTTACTGTTGTTATCATATTTTATGGGACAGTTCTTTGTATGTACATGAGACCTACATCTGTCTATGAACTGAATCAAGACAAGCTCTACTCTGTGTTGTACATTGCCTTGATTCCAGTATTAAACCCTATGATATACACTTTAAGGAATAAAGATGTTAAAGGGGCTATAAGAAAAATGATAGTTAGGCAAGAGTGTGGGGAACACATCTGAATCACTCTGTTGGGTGTAAACACTGATGCAATGGATGCTGAATTTCCTTGTCAAAGAAAGACATACAAGTTTATCTTTATGGTCATGAGATACACAGTGGTGATTTGAGTAGAAGGATTTATTTAATTGCATCAACCATGATCTGATCTATTTCTTTTGATTAATATTCCTTTACTACTCAACAGCTTTATTGCAACAAGGCACAGCTTGATTCCATGCCAAACTGTGAGGTGTCATCTCTGCAGCCAGCCTTTAGCTCTATTTTATCTATCCATTGGCTTCTGAGTCAACTGTATACCTAATTCTTGAGTTGATATTATCTTCCTCTTTCTATTAGAATATATGCCTTAGCCGCCATGCATGGCATTGACACCTTTACTGTAACCATTTAGATTAGTATACACCCTTCCAGGTAAATTCAGCTCCATTATTTGTGAGATTGGCATTGACTAGGATTTGTTGACAGGAGACATATATTTTCTATTCCTGACATCCTGGTTTATGCAAATACATGATGCAGCTGGAGATATATATCCTATCTACGGAGGATGCTTTATGCTGATCATTAGAACTCTGATAACGGGCTTGTTTACTGGGAATTTATCTTATGAGGACAAACACACTTAGAGCTCGATGGCTCATCCGCCAAACGACTGTGGTGACAGAGACACCCCTTCAGCCAATAAGGTGACAGCCAACACACCAAATTTATATGTACCATTGGGTGGGCATTTCTTCACCAAAAACATACACTGATGGTGAATTAAACATCGTCGATCCATGAAAAAATTGAGGGCTTGCCTTAAGAAGATACAAAAGCAATGTTTTTGAAATGATGGGAATTTTTCTGGAGGGTTCTTTTCGTGCTTAGTGTTCCTTGTTTTATGTGGTGGAGAGGGACAGAAAAAGGAGTCGGTGGACATGGTGTAAGAAGGCTTCCCCTGAACAGGGCAGGCCTTACAATTCCGTGTTCACCAGAAGATGCATGATGGGGAGGGTGTCTCCAATGGTGGACCTGGCAGTGACTCCAGTGTCAGGAACTCGGCACTCTGAATGAGGTGGTGGGTCCAAGAGTTTGGTTGACGAGACAATAACAATGTTGGAGGCTATCACCTCAATGTCCACCTGCATGGCAGCAAAAGCACTGTTGTGATAATGTCTCTTCCTATCCACCCTAGCATCCTTGCTACCAGGGCCACTTTATGGCTGTGCGAGCAGTGCGGCAGCACCGGGTGCTGACCTGAATTGGGGGGCGCTGACCTTAGTGGGGCGCAGTGTTTAACAAAAACGTAGAAACTTGCGATTTAAAAGCACCCGCTAAAAGGTTCCTTGTGCGTCCAGCTTCCAGGAAGCAATTAAAATGTCAAGATACCTCTAGTGATTAATGTTCCTGCTAGGGACAGAGATGGGGGTGTTGTCTAGCGGTAGCTTTGACTAGCGTAGAGGATTAATATGCCTGCTGCAAAGAACAGGAGTATATTTTATGCTGATACCTGGGTGCATTAGTGAAACAAGCCTTTACCAGTGCTTTGACACAAATGAAAGTATGTGAAAGAGGGGCTATGGAGAAATCAGGGGCACATTTTCCAGGTTGTAGTGAGGGAATCTGAGGAGGTGGTCATGGGGTGGGGGCACCAAAAAAGACTGTCGCACATGCACCACCAGCGCTAAACCCATCCCTGCTTGCTACACAGGGATGCCTGTCTGGGCTTTGTTCATGTTCATTCAGTTCAATTTACGGTTGTTATGCCTCATGGGATACTCCAGAGTAACAATATGCAGAGCTATTTCACTATACAAAGTTCACTTTTTAATCACCAGGATAAACAGATTATAATGTGTCATTATCAGTCTCTGACCACCATTCTGCTGTGTCTTCTGCATTCGGTTAAGTGTACTTTGTTGTGCACATGTGTATGCAACCAACACTATTTCTAGGCATCCCTGGTGACTCATTGAAATGGGATACATGATTTAAATGTTGTTCACACTATTTGATTGTCATTGAAAGAATGAAAGATTAATTATTAAATTTACTAGACAGAGAAGCTTGTTGAACAGTTACAGACCTTGACACCTGTCATGGAAACTTCTGCAGGATACCATAATGAGTTTACTATACAACTGATTGATTAAAAGCTCTCTTTAACTATGATCATCACACTGTGAGGAAAGGCATACATTTAACCATTGATTTCATTTATGCAGTGAGCCCTTTGAGTCATATGTAGCAGCAAGAAATGAGTCTTAGAGTGCAAATTTGATGGCACATTATGTCTCCATGTAAGGGATTAGATTATGCTTGATTGTCACAATAACAAAAACAATAACTAGCTATTGAGAGATAGGAATCCCACTTCAAAGCAAAGAATTGATACTGTAAACATTGTGGGAAGACCACTACTTCCTGTTAAAGAATTGAGCATTGCACTGCTGTTTGCAACCCTACCGGTAAGAGACTAAGGGGCATATTTAAGAGCCCCTAGCACCACCAGAGTGTCACTTTTCGTGACGCTCCAGTGGCGATATGCCCTGCACTGTATTTACAAGGTGGGTTAAGCCACTTTTTGTGGCTTAATGCCACTTTGTAAATACGGTCTTTCACACGCAGCACTTGGCGTTGAAGGGGCGTGCAATGGGTGTTGCTCTGGGTCTGCCACAGCAACACCCATTTCATTTTTACACTGCCTCAGATTTACGGGTTTTCATAAAGTTGAGGCAGTGCAAAATCTAATGCCACCCCAGGGGTGGTGTTAGAGTGAAACAACAAGGAGAAATGCTTTTATTTCTCCTCGTTTTTTTTTGCTCTTTCCAGGTGTGCAAAATGCAGCACACATAGAAAGAGCAAATCGCCTTTTAAGAATGTTTTTGTTCAGGAAGGTTTCCCTTCCTGCACAAAAACAATCTCCCTCTCAACTGTGGTGCAAGGGTGGCTGTGTTGGTGCATTGCAGCAAATTTAGCATGGGTGCAGGGGGAAACACAGGGGTGCACTGTATTCTAGTAAATCAGCTGCATCCCTGCGTTTTGAAAATGACAATGCAAGAGTGTCAAATTTGGTGCAGCGCTGTGCACATCATTTTCCATGAAATCATTTTCCATTAAAATTGCCCTCAATTTGATACTGGAAGTGAAGAAAGGTCCAAAGAGTAGGTGTATTTGTTGATCAATTGCCAGCTCAGTCAACATTGAATCACATATGTTGTGTGGATGTGGATCCCCACCTTACAGCCATTTGCAAAATGCACATCGATAATGTTTTCTCTTAGGTGGTTGCAGATTCAGGATCACATTATACACTTATAACAGATGCTTTTATTAAATATCGGGTTAACGTATTTTAAGAACTTGACATAAGAACTTTTGGTACTGTGGCAACACCTTGAATGTAGTTTCACAATTTATTTCAGAAATTTGATTCAGTGACTGAAAAATTGTAGGGAAGCTCTATGTTACCTGGAAATGTCAACATCTTTAGGGTGGCACTGCAGGGTACTAAGTACCATTGATATATTTTATTTCATACAAGTATGCAAAACCTCAATTTATAACAAACACTCCTCCACACTCTTATAAGAATGTCCTTCTCATCCACATCTGGTCACATTACTGTCCTTCAGCTCCACTCCTGCTATCTCCTCCAGAGACTACATGGCAGCTGGTGGTGTCTTTCCATCAGCCACCTGCCACTGCCCCCCAAATGGCTACAGAGCTGAGGAAGCTGTGACATAAGGGGAAACGCATGCTTGTGATGGCAGTGCAAGGGAAGTGGCACTTGGCACTGGAAAGTGCCATTGATGCTGCTGAGAAGCAGTTGGATTCTCATCAAACTAAGAATTTATAGACAAATGATCTTCCAGCCCCCCCAAGGCTCCTATACTCCAGTCACCGAGAAAGACAGGAAAAGACAACCTGCAAGGAAGTAGAACATCTCTGACTGACTGAAGATGTGAGTGTGCAACAGACACTTTCTGCACCTAAGTATTTTGCAGATCACCACATCAGTGAAAAACTGGGAAGCCTTTCCTAAAACATTTCCAAGTTACAGTAGCTTCTGGGGTCCAACAAACAACAAACTCCCTTGGCTAATACACTGATGTCAAGAGTTTATCAACAAATAACTTCATTATGGTTTCCCCACTATGGCTTAAAGGTGTTTCTTCCTATGTGTCTGGTTTGAAGCATGTGGGTGCCTAGGATACGTCCCTACAAGCCAGGAATGTCCTCTCAAATTACGGACCAGCATGGAAAATTTTGGGCAGAAGGCTGCCTAGAAGCATAAGACAAAGAAAATAAAATGGACACCCCTGCCTGTGAGGACCATCACATCTATTGTTTATTGAAATGGAAGTTTTTCATAGATGGAGATAATGTGACACATCTTAACTAACACATAAACTGGCACATAAAACCAACCAATGGTTAATGACTGAGGGGTGATTAAAGTGTGAATGACACAACAATCAAATGCTTGATTGAGCTTGGACTTTTGCCTCTCTCTGTGAAGTTGGTGCAGACTACTGGAGGTACCTAAGGCTGTTTCAGGCAGACCTTAAAAGGGGAACATAGGGTTGGAGTTAACTCCCAAATGTTCCTCTAGCCCACTTCCAGCACAGTTAATATTTGGTACAAATTATGATGATAAGAATAGTGCATGCTTATAAACAGCTTGGGACCTGTTTACAACTATTGTACTACAAATGTCTGTTCACTAACCTATGTGCAGGGGTCTATGCCTCATTCTGTCTTATCTTTTATGTGCACAGATCTCCGCACCAGTAGGAATACATCTCAGTAGTAAATGTGGGAGGGACTTCGGAGAGTGGCTGGAAAATGGAGAACATTTATGACTAAATGGGCGAGGTTTAGGGAGGAGTTGGTAAGAGTTATTTTAGGAACAGGGAAATATTTAATGAGGGGCATGCACCCACCCACAAAGGAGTTTCCCATTCCTGTGAACAATCTGCCCTTCTATAGTTACACAAACAAAAAAACTGTTGTACATTTACTCCAGGTCATAGCTGGAGTACGTCCAGCACCCTACATGGCCAACCACTGGTACTTCAACACCCTCCCATAGAAAATAATGGAGGAAGGGACTTAAAATAAAATCCCATGGGAACCAATGTTGAATTAATGTAACTTATTTTAACTTTTTAAAAAGAGAAACAAAGTTAACTTAAATTCATCATGTACACAAATTAAAATACTTTTACTACATAATAAATGAACGTAAATGTTAGATTTTACTTGGGATGTTTTACATTTCATTTGATTTAATATATTAAACTCCAATTCATTTTAGTTAAACATTAAGTTAATAGTGCTGTAGCTTTTTTTAGATTTTATTTAGATGAATATTAGCACCACACCCTGTACAGAGGATATAGGAGCTGTGAGTGGCTCTGAATCACAGTTTCATTTAAATGAGAATGTTCAGTATGTGACCGGGAATAGGTGTTTTAATGGTGTTAACAGTGTATGTGTTCATGTATGTTTGTGCATGTATGTGTGTGCATGTATTTGTGTACATGTCTGTGTGTGCATGTGAGTATGCACGGTTTATCTTTCACATCTCTTTCTTTCTTTCCCCCTGAGTTATGCTCCATAACTAAGCTCCTCCTGCAATGTCCCATCAGCGATGTGAAGGACTAACTTCTTCTTTCTCAGCACTGTGGAGGTCTTTTATATTGTCAGTGGTGTACAACCCCCTGAGTGTGAGTTTCCCATAGCAATACCATCTGTGATGTAGTTCCCGACCATTGCTCCCTTTCTCCAGCAGCTATTATTGTGGTTCACATCTGTAGTTTTTCAGTGTTGTTTTCTTCTTCAGCAGTGTTCTGTCTGTCAGGACCGGTTGAGAACTAGAAGCAGTCCTGGTAAAATTGTTCAATCCAGCCTTGCTCCCTTCCTCCTCTCTAATTTCTCTCTCTTTCTTTCACTTTCCACTCTCTTTTTCCTCTTTCTTGTTTAAACCCTGGCTGAATCTTCTCTAATTCTCTAATTCGCTGGGGGTGCTGGAGAAAGTGGCAGATTCACTAGCAGTCTGCCCTTTAGTACATTATGTTGCACTGCATTAACATACGGCACATTTTCCATTGAAATGGCCACGAAATTTCCACAGACATGCAGTTGTACTGATAAAACTATATTACACATGATGGATTATGTGCAGAAATCAGGTTTTAGTAAATATGTATCATTTGTGCATCAACAAGTAAAATGTCTTGATTTGTTTAGATCCAATTAAAATCTTTGTTTCAGTCACACTTGCAGTTCTTCCTTTTTGCTTTCCTAACCTCTGAATGTGGACAGTTAATTTTCAGGATTTTAAATTTTTTATGTGTTACACAAATGGCATCCTACAGCCTTTCCTTTCATACTCTGTGTACCTCAGCAAGATTGTCACATAATCCACTTTACTTTTCTTTCTCTGACTGCCTATTGAGAGTTTGTGAACACCAATCACCATGTTAAAAAAATAAACAGCAATTACTCAGAAGACATAGGTCCTCATTATAAGGCTGGTGATCTCATGACCAGCAGCCTTGAGGTGTCGGTCGGCTCACACAATTACAATCCTGGTGGTTGGACCGGCAGGGGACCGCCGTCACCATCAGAAACATGGTTCCTGATGGGGTAATAGCAGTCGGACTCGTCACCAGCCACAGCAGCACTGAGTTCAGAGCTGCTGTGCTGATCAGAATTCCACTTTCCCCCAGTCTTTCAATGGCAGGGACCCCCGCCATGAAAAGCTGGCGGAAACCCTGTGCTGGGGACCACTGGGAGGCACCTGCACTGTCCATGCCCATGGCAAGCTATGCCCTCTGTGTGACTGCATTGGCCTCTGCTCCATGAGGAGCTGAGGCTCATGCAACTACATGGTTTCCACTGGGCTGACCGGCGGAAACTTCCATTTTCTGAGGTTCCCGCTGGTCTGCCCAGTGGAAGCTTTGTAACTAGGCCAGAGAAGAGTTTGCCAGCTCTGCGGCAGCCTCCTCTCCACTGGGAGCTCTTCGTTCTGGGCACCCTGTTATCCCTATAAATAGGTAATGCACAAAGATGCATCTGTTTGTCTTCAAGATACAATGGACTAAACAGTACATGTACAAACGTCAATGATCACAATGTGTCATTCTTACAAGAAACAAATTAAACACACTAGAAACAAAGTACACATTGTTCAGATGTAATATTAGTTAATTTGTGCTCAATTGAGTATCAATTATAAAATATAAAAATACTTTTTTTCCCTTGCTTCAATTCCTCCTAGTCCTCCTTGTTTCTCTATTCTCTTTCTCTTTGTTTCTTAGCTGTATTTACTGAAAATGCACTTGAAGTCTTAGGTGGGCCTGGCAATAATTTTCAAAGGAGCCTGATGTACAAACTAATATTTGGTAATTGTGAAAATTAACAAATTGCAAATTGTAAATTGTAAAGCCATATGTAATATTGTTTTTGAAAGATATTAGAGATTCTTTTAGAAGCAAGGTCTCTATTTTTAGATTTTTAAATTGCAGTTCATAATGCATCACAAATTGGGAATAGGAGGTCATAATCCGTGAATGTTATTGAGGGCAGCAACTGATAATATCACATACAGGAGATAACCTCCCTGTAGCGCATTGCTGGCTTGCAGACTCTTAGAAGAGGTGCACAGAAGATGTTAAAACAATGTCAAGCCAGAAGCCATAGAGAGAGGTAAGTAGTGCAAAAAAAGAAAACAGAATATTTCAGACATTGAATGTTATTTTATGTTAAATGTATATGTAAAGCCCACTGTAATGAACAAGGGTATCCTGGCACTGAGCATGTATATGTCCAGCCCTCCCTTTGGTAGGTTGGTTAATTGAATAACAAGGTCTTCAACTTCTTGCAGAGTTTAAGAAGTGAGGGTGGCTCTGAAGTGGAGCGGGAGGCTGTTCAGTGCTTTAGGATTGATGTAAGAGAATGCCTGTCCTCCTGAATTGGCTCTGTGTATGTGTGGGATACGTGCAAACCAGAGTCCTGCAGAGTTGAGGGGTCTGGGTGATTAGTGGAAATAGATGCAACTGTTCGGGTAGATGGCTTTGAAACTGTGCAGTGTTTTGAATGTGTGTGTGAGAAGTTTGAAATGAACGCATTGGTGCATTGGGAGCCAGAGCAGCTCACTGACGTGTGGTGTGATATGAATTCTGATGGGAAATTGAGGATGAGTCTGGCTGGGAAGTTCTGGATGGACTGCAGCCTTTAGGTGAGCTCCTTGGTCACCCTGGTGTAGAGGTGTTCCTGTGGACCAAATTGCGGGTGACTAGGGTGTGAGTGACTGTTTTTCTAGTGTTGGTTGAGAGCCATTTGAAGATCTGCTTCAGCAATTTCGGGGTGTGAAAGCAAAATGCAGTGACTGCATTAACTTGTGAGGTTATGTTTGGTTTAATGTCAATAATTATTTAGAGTTGGCTGGCATGGGTGCTGGGTGTGGGTCTGAGTTTTGCCTGCCACCGGCTGGAGTGCCATGATGAGTCTTCTTGCCAAAGATCACTATTTCTTTCTTATAGGTGTTGAGCTTGAGACAGTTGGCTTTCATTCATTTAACAATTTCAGTCATGCAGGTGGGGACCTTGTTTCTTGTGTTGGTGGTGTTTTCCTAGGGGGTGAGTGTGACTTGCATGTTGATAGCTTAGGAGAGGATGTTTTATTGTGCCTGTGGATGGCATTCACCAGAAGGATCATGTATGCATTGAAGAGGGTGGAGCTGATAAACGAACCTTGACACACACTCCATAGATGACTTTGAGAGCTTCTGAGAAGTAAGATGTCAGACTGACAGCTTGTGTTCTATCCATTAAGAAGGACAGATCCAATGGACACTGGGTCCTTGGATGCTAATCTCATGCATGCAAATGATAAGAATGGGGTGTGAGACCATACCAAATGCTGTTGAGAGGTCCAGAGGAATGAGGGCTCCCATGTCTCTTCTTTCAAAGATCATGCAGATGTTATCTGTGGCAGCGATGAGTGCTGTTTCTGTACTATGTTTGGGTCTGAATCTGGGCTATGTTGAGTCGAGGAGCTTGGGGTTGCTGAAGTGGTCAGTGAAACATCAGTTGATTAGTTTTGCTAAGACTTTTGCCAGGTATGGGAGAAAGGAGATGGGTCAGTAGTTGGAAAGCATGGCTGGATTAGCGACTGGTTCATGAAGCATGGGCATGATGGTGACATGTTTCCAGGTGTCCTGGAATGTGGCTTAGTCTATAGGGCATTGCGAATGGGTGTTATTAATTCACTGATAAGTAGAAGTCCTTCGGTGAAGACGTGCTGGGGGCAAGGGTCAGTGGGGCCCCCAAATAAGATATATATATATATATTTCTAGGCTTCCTATCAAATAACAGACCTATTTCTATCAACCAAAACAAAAAGAAATCTCCACCCCTACAATGACACTAAGCGCATCTCCTCCAAACGGCAAAGGAAAAGACTTGGTAGAAAACGCCTCACTACAGCAGGGGCATAGCTATTTAATGATCTTCAGATCTACTGCAAAACATTTTCACATTAAAGAGCTTTAAAGTCACTAGGAAAACAATAATTTTTAACAATCTCTATCTTTTGTTGTCTAAATTCACACTTGAACTTTCATATGTGTTGTTTTCATCAACTGGGTTATGCTTATTTTTGTCCTGTTTTCTCCTCCTTTTTCTTCTTCAGCCCCTCCCCTTGAGGTCATAGGTGATGGAGGTAGGGGGTTCCGCGTGCTGCAGCACCCCCTAAATAACCAGGCTTGAGTCTAGAAGGTGAATGAGCAATAAAGGGGCCAGTCTATCTATCCTGTCACATTAGCTGTGTATTCAAAGACAGAGATCAAATTTCATTCTATCTTCAGACACATTTCTGCTGATAGTGTTAACCTGGAGCACAAACAAAGCACATTTTTTGAAGTATGATAAATTAAGTATTTATTCCAATTATTGTGACTTGCACTTCACTTACTGCACACTGGGTAGGAGCAGGACAATTTCCTGCTGATAACCTCATGCACATGGTCGGATTTGGGACACACTTCAGGACATGGGCTGACACACAACAGGATGTATATATATTTTATAATTCTTTATATATGTTTCCATGTTTTGTGTGTCAAGCCAGGCACAAACGCAATGTGGGGAAAACTTGAAAGCCAATATAGGTGTACCATTACCGCCAAAATGAACATTCTACCATTTTTTTAATGGTTCGGAGATATATGGATTCAATCTTCATGGCAAAATGTACATAATTATATTTGTGCAATCATTTTGAATCATACCCCTTTAGCCAGGCATGAACATGATGCAGAGACTTTATAGTCTTACGTAATTTTGTTTATTTATTATTTGAGATGCATATGTTCCAATACAAAGGTATACTATTACAGGCAAATGTACATTGTATTTTTTGAATTTAGTTTAATGATATATTTATGCATTCTACATTTTCATGTATACATACACTTTCATTGTATTCAGTTTGGACTACTCCAATATGCTGACCGCTCTGTTTGCACTTTGGTCTTCACCTAGTCCACTTGCTAAGTTGGTAGGTTATTTGTTAAGAAGGTTTTGCCATGTTTGTCATATAATCAAGGTTGATGTTCTTGCTGAAATGCATCAGGAGTTGCTTTTTAAATAAATACATAATTTTGACGACATTTGGTCCTGAGTGAGAGTGCACGTTTTGTTCTGTTGTTTGATTTGCACAGCTGGTGAGCTCCACCATCAGGGCACTCCACCCTCTCATGGGTCACACTTCCTTACTTATTTCAGAAACATAAATATATATAGGAATAACCTGACCTACGAGGCCTAGTGTTGAGGGCCCACAGAGACCCTGCTGGGGCCAAAAAGCATTTTTTAAGTTTTGCTGCAATAATTGTGGAAGATTTGTGAATCTTGGCAAAATGTTTTTTTTTTTTTAAAGCGTGGTCTCCCATTTTTTGCTGCTCCCTGCGTGCTGGAGCAATTCCGGCTCCTGCTGGAGGTGGAAAGCCGGCAGGGACCATGGGGGCATTCAGGCTTTCTCCAAAACCCCAACAGTGCACACTGGGTGCCCTGGGTCAGGCCCACATGCCACCTTTTCCTTGCACTAATTGGCTGGCCCACTGGGTATGGGGTCCCTGGGGCAAAAATCAGCCTGGGGGGACACACGGTTTGTGTCCTAAGGTAACTATAACTTGCGCCATCGCCATGCACTGCTGCTTACATCATTTCTGACAGCATTTATAACTGCAACATTTGCAATAAAATTATTGATGTGCATGGCGGGGGTGCAAGTCATAGTTACCTTACAACAAAAGTATAGTTTCTGGAGACAGGTTTAGCTATAACCAGTGCTTAATTTGTGCTTGTTGTTTCCAGTGCGGAGCACCAGCACTTATTCCTGAGGGCCGGGGCTTAGTTTTCTGTCGCAAGCATTTGCAGCGAGCAAAAGACACATGGGAAATACAGAGGAAGAGAAAAACGAAAAGGCGTAAAAAAGGGGAAAAGCAGGAAGCTGACCGAGTGAGCTGAAGGGGCAGGGCGTGGCTGTAAATGTACTGAAGAGGCCCCGCGGTGGCTTCTGGATTGAGCTGCCTCAGTTTTATGTTTCCGCACTTTTAATTGCAGCAGCCGCATGTTTAAGAGGAGAGCTTTGAGCACTGGCACCTTTTTATTTACAAACTAAGCACTGACTATAACTGTTGAATTTCAATGGTTTTGTGCGTGTAAAATTTGATCTTAACTATAATGTTCCTATAAACTTTGTTTTTTTAGTAAATTTCGACGTTTTTTTTAACTTCTACTCCCTAACCATAACGTCCATGTAACTTTAGTTTTTTGAGTAAATTTCTATGTTTTTATTAACCGTAAAGTAAAGTATAAATAAACTAAGTTAATACAACCACTGCTGCACATGGCCTTGAGCCTGGTCCTGCCGCCAACTCCCCCTCATGCAACCAACCCCACACTTCGCACAGCCTTTCGCCATGCACAGCCAGGTATGGTGCGTGAGAGGGTGAGGTTTTTTACCATTGAGCTGTGGTTCTACGGATCGATTGCGGATTTACACTGGGGATCGTGCTGTGTGCCACAGTGGAACTGGGTAACTGTGGATCAGTGGAAAAAACTATTGGGCAATATTTTGCTCATGAGGTCTGCTTTTTCATAGGAAGAGCGTTTCTTGGTTTGCTAATAACTTTGGGCCTGTTTGACGCATCTTCACAAAACTTTCATAAAAAAAGGTTCATCCGCCTCAGCTCATTACTGGAACGTTTTGGGGTGATCGAAGTGAAGCACAGAGAGCCAAAAACACTGTTAACGCAGCAGTTGAGTGGGGCTCACCTCCCACCCCTATTCTCAATACAGCCTACTAGTAGGAATGTATATTGAGGCACTTGTTATTATGGGAAAATGTGTAAGAGAAAAGTGTTTTTAGACTTGCCTATAACTTTGGCACCAGTTGACAAAATGCTCACGAAAAAGTGCCCTGCTGTGTCTTATTGCGCATGGTAAGTTTCAGGGTGATTCGTGAAGCAGGAAGGGCAAGAAAAAGGGGGTGTCAAAAAAAGTGTATTTACTGTGTTAACTCCCTGAGGGATTTTTAGACATGACTACAGCCGAACTGCTGGATGGAATTAGCACATTTGGCAGGAAGGTAACCCTTAGTCCAGAAAGTGAATTTGTGTTATTTGGTGTCAATCCATTCAGTAGTTATTGAGATATTTATGGAAACACACATTCATATATCTAGGGACTCAAACCTTTCACAAATCCACGCGTTGTGGTTTCGCAAACCCACGCGCCATAGCATAGCTCTGATTACCTGGCCGCAACCGGACCAGAAAGTTGTGGCTACTATTTTCTGTACCGGGAAATGGCCCCTGGGGCTGAAATCAGGGCTGCAATTTAAAGGATGGGGTCAGGTTAGAGGTTCCCTGATCCCATGTCTGTGATATATTGGCGACAAAAGTAGGTTTGGGGTTGAACAAATTTGTTAGAAACCTTTTTTTTTTGTGTACTGGATCCGCAAGACTGTCGTGAAGTTACACGGGGCTGTGCTGAACCCCGAGATTGATCAGTGAATCCTGCCGGTAATTAATGTATATATATACTTAATAAACATGGTCTGAAAGAACAACAACATGTTTACCGGGTTGACTATTGAACAAAAATCAAATATCAAAACAGCATATGATCTGATGTATGATCTAGAGAATCATGAGTTATCTGAAACTCAAATATTGGAAGAATTGGGAATTAATACGCAAGGACATAAACATACACATTTTAAGCCAAGATCCAAATTCTGTTCAGCTTTGTCGTCTGGAAACATGATTGATGTATTTCATGATTTGGTTTTGGAAGAACTGATGCAATTGAAATATATTAAACAGACAAATACAGATGAAAACATTACCTTACAAGAACGAGAGGCCCTGAAGAGACTCATGAGTAATTACAATTTGGAAATTAAACCAGCTGACAAAGGTGGCAATATAGTGATCATGGAGAAAGAACAATATATGGAGGAAGCATATCATCAACTTGATGTGACAACCCATTTGTCAAAACTTAAGATAAATCCGATTAATGAATTAACAATTAAGCTGAATAAATATCTGGATAAATGAAATGATGAAGGGCTGTTGAATGATTGTGCGAGGAATGACAATCCAATTGTATCTACAATATACTTTTTTCACAGAATACCTAAATGTCTTAAGAAACCTCCTGGATGACCAATAATATCAAGCTGTGGGTCCTTCTATGAAAATATGTCAATATATGTTGAATATCAGCTCATACATAAAAGATACTGGTGATTTTCTGTGAAATATTATCAGCAATAGATGGGAAAAAGCATACAACTTAGCAACTATTGATGTAGTATCCTTATGTACATCGATAAGTCATAAGCTGGGCCTAACAGCGGTACAATACTTTTTGCAACAGAGGGACATGAAGGAGCTAGAACACTCACAGATGCTATTGAAGACGATTGAAGTGTGTTTAAATAACAATATTTTTCTGTTCGACCATCAAATATATGCACAGATATGTGGGACGGCGATGGGGGTGTCTTTTTCACCGAGCTACGCCAACCTTACCAACTTTACCAACCTTACCATGGGTTGGTGGGAAAAACACACAGCCTGGGGGGAAGAAAATGAGAAATATGCAGAGAAGGCAATAATTTGGCGGAGATATATAGATGACTTATTCATTTTCTGGAATGGAACAGAAATAGAGTTTATGAAATATGTTGATAAGTTGAATGATAATGAGGTAGGATTACAATTCTTGGATGTATTGGTATATATAGAAAATAACCAGATTGAGATTACATTATATTGAAAAACAACCTCAAAGAATAGTATTTTGCATGGAGAACGTTTTCACCATAAATCGCTAAAGAAGAGTATCCATTATGGGGAGTTTATTAGAATAAAACTAAATTGCTCCACAGAACAGGAAATGGAAGTAAAATCTGCTGAAACCAAACGAAGATTTATCCAGAGGAAATACAAATATAGAGATATAAAATCTGGTGAACAAAAAGCAAGAACCTTGCCTAGAACTCAAATACTGAACAGGTCAGCAACAAAGAAAAAGAGGAGGACTCCAATATAACAATGGTGATGACATTCAGCAAAGAAAATCATCTAATTCTAAATATTCTTAACAAATACTGTGATATTATAAAAATGTTGGTAAACTACTCGGAGATAGGCCAATGATCACATATAAAAAAGTACCGTCACTACAAGATCTTCTGGTAAGGAGTCACTTTCAAATGAATAAACCTTTGAATAGGCTAAAGACTCAAGGTAATGGCTTCATATGTTGTGGAAAATGCAAAGCATGACGGGTAGGGATCAACACAAAAGAATATAAAGACTCTAAAGGAAATAAAATGGTGATCAATGAAAGGATCTCATGTAATACCACTCATGTTGTTTATATAATTGAATGCTTTTGTTGATTATGATATGTGGGAAGTACAATATATCCCCTAAAGAAACGCATTTTAGAACACATCAGAGCTGATGGAAAGGACTGGACAAATATGAGTTTCTTTGGCATTGCTAGTATTGACAAAGATGAAAGAGGAGGAGACCGAGAATTAAAATTAAGATGCTTGGAATCACGTTTGATTATAACGTTACAGACTAAGACCCCAAAGGGTTTAAATGGGGACGAAGAACTTTATAGCCATTTATGAAAAGAAAAATCTGCTCATTACAATAAAGTTAATGAAGACAATTGGGCTACTGATAATATAGTGCTGAAAACAAAATGGATCAGAAATGCAGTATATGTGGAGTAAATAGTGACATAATGAGAACATACATAGCAAATATTAGAATGTCTGTCAAATAAATGATTAAAAGAGGATAATGAAGATATAAGGATGACATTCAGAAATACAGAGAAAATTTGGACTCTTTACATAGAGATAATATTGGTAAAATAAGAGTCAAATCATAAGGGTAGTGTCACTATTACTATGATGATATAACATGAAAAAACATAGCTGTAGAGTTAGCATTAGCATTGTTCTGAAATTTGTAAGATCAGATATATAGGAGTAGTATGGAGGATATTAGTGACAAAATTTATGTAATGAGCAGTTATCAAAAAAAGGCTACTTTGTACATACTATCAACAATCTTTTGCACCATTGTTAAATAAGAAATACAAGTTTTGTCTCCATATAGAATATGCATGAAAAGATTGAATTGATTTAATTGTTTTTAATACTGTTTTACTACGTTTCCCACAATGCATTGCCATGGTTGTGTTTGAAAAAGTATAAAAGTGAGACATAGAAAATGCACTCACAAGCTATGAGCAAGATATATATATATATATATCGCCAGTAGGTAGTGATAGTTAGGGGTTATTTTCCAAAGGAAATTAGTTTTTTAAGTTTCAAGGTGATTTCTCGAGCAGGGGCTGAGTAAAAGGAGGGGGTCCCAAAACACATTTTCCCTATAGGGAGTTTAGACACGACTACAGCCCACCCACTCCACAAAATTACACTGAATTTGGCAGAAAGCTAGATCTTGGTCCAGAAGGAGTGCTTTTTGTAATTTGGTTTAAAGCTGTTCAGTAGTTTTGGAGTTATTAAAGAAATAAGATTTTTGTACATAGAGATGTGGAGGGTCTGTGTATCCAACAGATCTCATGCTGAGATCTGATTGGCTGCCACTACTTCAACCAGGAAGTAGTGGCAGCCATATTGGGACTGGGACTCAGCACAAGTCCCAAGAAAAACACATTTCTGCCCCAGGGACCCCATCCCCGGGGCCTGGCTGCGTTTAAGAAGAGGAAAGGGGGCCTGCCTCCCTGGGATGATTTTAGCTCCATCCCTCAGGACCCGACCTTATAAAGTGGTAGGGGGGCATGCGGCATCTCTCCTGGGCCTTATTTCCTCACCGGGGACCCCTATCCCTAGAGGCCCAGTGGTAGTTAGAGAAGTTAGAGAAGGGGTGGGGGGCAGCCACCATCCATGGTTCGATTTCTGCCTCAGCAACCACATCCCCCAGGGCCAGCTGTATTAGTAATTGAAAAGAGAGTCAGACTTTTGTACTTTTGTACTTATTCTGGAAATTGTGGGGTGAGCATGACGAGCAGAAGGGCAGTGCTACAAGGGGTTACTAGATGTACCCTTTGTCTGAGAAGCAGGTGCTTCAGAAGTCCTTCACAAACATGCAGTACCACACACTGTTACTAGATGTCCTCTCCAGTCAGGTAAAACTGAATGAAAAGTTTTTCACTCTGTTACACTGCATTAAGTAATCAATAGAATCAGAGGCAACTGCTTGAAAGCTATTTCACAAGGTTGTGGTGTGCAACAAGTTACTAGATAGCCCTCTTGAGTTAAATGAAAGTATTTGATGAATACTTCACAAGCACAGTGGGTTTTACTTCAATTTATTTATTTTGCATAAACAAATTTGCTACTCTAATGAGTTGCTGTTGTTTTCTATAGGCTAAATAAATGTGTGAAAGTTGGTTTAAAATGGTGAGAGAAGGTTGAAGCCTTCAATAAATGTCTTGATTGTTATGGAAGACAGAGATGGTACACTAATATACATAAGTACTACCAGTCCCTGGCAAACACCAGACTCTTTAAACTATTAAACATTGTGGACTTCTTTCTAGGTGGATGTAAACGTGCACCAGTTAAGTGTACTCAGTCAAAGTGAAGGCAGCCAATGGCTGAAGTGGGTTGGCCCATTGCATCACATCTTATACTGTGGTGGGAGGAAGCAAAATGTGAACAACCTTTGAACAAACCCATGGATAAACAGGGATGACCAAAAGTTCTTCTTTTTATATCTGTATATATACTGTTATTATGTTTTTTTAACATGAGGCTAGTAAGACAGCAAAAGTTGACTGCAGGCCAAACATAAAAACATGTTTGTTCACAGTAAAGTTGGGAAGGAAGATTTAGGAACTGGCCAATCTCGAGCCACTGATCATTTGAATTTCTTCAATATGTAAATTACTCCAAAGTTTGGAAGAATTGTGTTTGTTTAGGTTTGGTTCATATAGAAATAATGAGGAGCACGGCACATAGATACCTTTAAAATCACATATCAGTACAATTCCACTGGGGTGCAGCCCAGAGGGGCACAGTAACTTACTTACTTCTCAGGAAGAAACATTAATGCTTCCAGGTTCATTGGGGATCGTCCACCCAAAGGGAATTACCAGCAGATGTCCTCCAAGGGACCGGAAACAGTCCATATATCGTCCCCTACTCTGAGGCAACTGGCAGTGCTAGAGACCAGATATTACCTGACATTGTGAGTGGTTTATATTATCTTCATGGGATATAAACGTATTTGTTAGGTCCTGATTCGGAGACATTTTGATACTTATTTTTTATTTTTTTAAATCACCCACCGCTTATAAGGAAGTGACTGTAGAAATTGTGGAATACTAACATTGTTGAACTTGTGCTGGAAAAGAAGGGGAACGCACAAAAAAGTTTGTTATTCTGTTCCATAGCCACAGAAATCAGTTCTGTGATAGGAGGGAGAGAGGTGGAGGGGATTGTTGGAGGAGTTGGACTAGTTTGCATTTTGGCTGAGCATTTGGCGATATGTTATTGTTCCTCTCCAATTAATTATGTTGTGCACAAAGAAATATGTTTGCTAAAAGGAGGCATTTCCTTCCTTTTTTGATGCCCTACAGATGTGGTATTTGAGATCTGTTAATTCCAATCACATTTACATTTTTTTACTAACTATGGTCTTCTGTTGTTATCCAGTCCTCAAAGTATGGAAATCATGTTAGTGGTTTGTGTTGGGAGTGGGATCCACTAAGCCAGCGTCTGTGCACTGTCTCCATCCATTCAACAAGACCATGGTGGATAAGATTGGACCAGGTCAGTGGTGGGATTGTGTTGCTTTGCGAACTGTGGTGGTGACTCTGTGAAATGGTGTGTCCATGCTAAGGGTCTGGTGTAGATGTGGGTGGGGCTGAAAAATCCTGCAGTTTGTTGAGAAGTGATGAATTCTCCACTAGAGGTTTTTTCTTAATTAGAAGGTCCACAAGCAGAATTAACTCCTACATGTTATCCTGTAGGTGGAGGAATCCCGCTGGCTGATGTTCCACCTGATGAGAATCCGCCAGTGGAGAACCCAGCAGACCTAGCATACCTTGGAATGTTTTCTGTTACCACCCAACTCAGGTGCGGCAGCTGAGAAGGTTTGCAGCTTCTGAACACAGGTCTGACTGAGTGTCTTTGTGCATTGAGGTGGAAAGAACGTCTGTAGGGTTAGGCAGCCTTATTTCAAAAGGTAGGGTCTAGGGTCAGCACACCTGGAAGTAATAACCCTGCTTGTCCTCATCTTAGAAAAGTTCTGTCATTTATTTTTTGCAACATGCTATATTTGAAACCTTAAACATCTGGAACAGGGATGTGGTGAGGTCCATTGCACCCCCTTACCTATGAACATGTGACAAGTCACTGCTTTATCTCCAGGATGTGTTCTCTCTTGTGAAAGGGAATGTTTTACCAGTAAGCTCACACTTGGTTTAATGTTTTCCATAAGATTTCATTCATGGCCTAACTTTCAGCCATGATTAGTGTAACGTAGGGAGGCACTTGTTGGTTTGTGCAAGTGGAAGGTGGCCATGGTTGCTCTGTTTTCCTGTTTCCTCCCCCATTCTTGGCAGAGGAAGACTGAACTCTGTGAGCATCTTCAATTTGATGCCCATGGATTGCTTGGCACTATGTCTACTTTTCCGGGTCCAACATTACCTGGATTTAATCCTCACCTCCAGCCGGTGGCAGGGTGTGCTCCTTGTCACCACAGCAGCAGCTCCACAGACCATTTCACAGCTTTTGGCTCCATCACTGGAGAGCTGCTCTACTGCCAGGGCTGCTGTGCCACACTCATGGCCTTCTTCCCATCCCTGTAACCTTACAGGAATGCTCAGTGCGTTCATGTTACTGCAGCTGGTGGCTTTTTTGCATCCCTGTACCTTTATGGATAGCTCAGTGCATTCATGTTACTGTAGCTGATGGCTTTCCTTTCATCCTTGTAACTTTATGAGATAGCTCAGTGTGTTCATGTACTGCAGCTGATGACTCCTTTCATCCCTGTAACTGTATAAAGTAGCTCCTGGCGTTTGTGCTACTGCTGCAATGATCTATGTAATATGTGCACTTTGGTGCACATCTATGGGGCTACACTCATTCTTTCATCCTCCTCATAGCATTTTGGATAGTACCATTTATTTAACCAACCATTCAAGGAGCCTTGAAGCCCAGGGTAGTACTGTCAGCGGTATAAATTCAGCTGATGTCCCTACCATTATTGTATAATACATGCTCATACTCATTCTGACTACAGCACGCGTGCCACACATTCAAATTCTAGTGTTGACTCAGCCTTTCATTCTCGCTAGGTGGCTAAAATAAGTTTCAGTCTTTGCTGTAACAGCGCTCCACTTCTGTTGCAAACGTTGTCAAGCACAGAATTTGTTTAGTAGGTCACTAAAGGTTACTAGTATTATGTTTTATTTTTACCTTTATTGATATGATACAATCATCATCATCACGGCAGCAGATGTCTGCAGCATTACTCAAATAAGTCATGTTTGAGTGAGTGTGGAAACACCCAGAGTATGCATCCAGTGTTTACATAGTTTGATAAGCTGAGAAACAAGGGAGGAAACACCTCCAAAGTAATTCCTGTGAGCCCAAGATCGGGGTACATGTCTTCAGTGCTTAATTTATAAATAAAAATGTGCCGGTGCCCAAAGCCCTCTTCTTAAAAATGCGGCTGCTGCAACTAAATGTGCGAACACAGAATACTGGGGGAGCGTAATACTGAAGCCATCTCGGGCCTCTTTAATCCATTTACACCCTCTCCCTGCCCTTCAGCTCACTCTAGCAGCTTTCTACTTTCTCCCTTAGTGATGTTTTTAATTTGTTCCCTTCCTCCGTCTTTTCCATATGTGTCTTTTGCTCTCAGCAAATGTTTTAGGCAGAAGAATAATCGCTGGCCCTCAAAAATAAGTGCTGGTGCTCAACACCAGAAACAACAAGCACAAATTAAGCACTGCATGTCTTTAAACAGCAATTGTAATCCTGAAAATCATAGGAGGAGAAATGATCTCCATACAAAAAGAAAGAGGTAATTCCCATAACTCAGCAGGAGGATTCGTTGCTCCAGAATTAAAGACGCAGTGTCCAAGTTTTCATCACAACTTCAGGTTTTGTAGAGTAGAGCGTGTTTATATTAGAAGTAAAATACTGTATACTTCATTTCAGCTGAGTTGGCTTCTAAAGGGGGAACTGGAGAATGTTTCTTGGAATTGGACCCTTCCTTGTTTCTCTATGATAAGTGGTTCATGGCTGCCTTCTTATATTCAGGCCACCATCTCGGACTGGGTCCCTTTCCATCATGTCCCACCTCTTCCTACTGTTACCCCTGTCTGCTGTGACCAGTTCTATTTGCTTCCTCCTTCCCCAGAGGACTCATAGCTGCTACTAGTCGCCAGGACCTGTACTTAAATGACTGCTGTCAGACTAGTACATGGAGCAGGTAAGCACGCCTTTGTCTTATCCCTAACAAAGACTACTTATGACATAAAACTTCTGATCCTAGATAGTTCATAACAGAACAACCTAAAAGGTAGTTAGATTGAAAGAAGCAGGGACCTGCCAGCCTGGGTGTTTCCCCCAAGCGTTTTACCTTCACCTTCCTATTTTGCTGAATTTTTTCTTTTTGGCTTTGGGACTCAGAGTACTTTACCATTGCTAACCAGTGCTAAAGTGCTTGTGCCCACTCCCTAAAACAGTGTTCCCACACTTCTTAGAACCACAAACCAGTTGTTAGAACGGCAAACGTTTGTGACCTGCTTATCTTCAATAGACATGACGAAGGGTGATTTTGAATGCAACTGAAGCACAATGTGGTAACACGTTGTCATTTACAAACAGCATATTTTCTATTGAAATGTGCTCTAATTTTGCACATGACGTTTTACTGATTAAACTATATAGCACACAAATAATAGTGTGTGCAAACCATTTTTTGTGAATATTAGCTTTTGTGCATCTCCAAGGAAAATGTCATGTTTTGTTACAAAAAGTGCTTCATTTTTGTTTTCCATGGTGCTGCATGCATACTGGTAGTCATTTACAGGTTTCTACATTTTGTTGTGTGCTGCAAAAACAAACCAGCTTCCTATAGCATGTACATTCGCTTTCCCTGTATCCAGCAAGATTGTCATGTAATTCACATGAATAATCCTCTCACATTGCAGTCAGAGAGAAAAGAAAACACCAATCCCATCTTAAAAGAATAACCAGCAATATGCCAGAAGACATAGCCTGACATTTGCCTTCTGTCTTTGAAGCACGGGTGACAAGTAAAACACAGAATTTAAAGATGCCTTTATTCATTACTCGCACTTACCCTCCCCGACCCACCAAAACTCGGCTCAGATCCACAGTTTGACAAACGCTATCCTAAAACATGGTCAAATTGACTTACACCTGTTTGGCATATTTAATTTATGTATAAGTCCCTAGTAAAGTGGTATACCACATACCCAGGACCTGTAGATTAAATACTATTAGTGGGGCTGCAGCACCTATCGTGTCTCCCACTTACCTAGCCTCCTTTGAACATGCCCCAGGTTTGCCATTGCAGTATAAATGCATTTTTAAACTGCCAGTGGGAATTGGCAATATAGGCTAATTGCCATGCCTTAAACTCCCCCTTTATTGCACATAAATCACTCCAAAGCTAGGCCCCAGGTAGCCCATAGGGCAGGGCGCATTGTAATTAAAAGGATAGGCATGTACTTGTGAGTTTTACATGCTCTGGTAGTGAAAAACTCCTAATCTAGTTTTTCACTACTATGAGCCCTTCCTCTCCAATAGGATACCAGTGGGTTGACTTATTACATTTAATTAGCGCTAACATTTGGATTGGAGAGAGGTAAAGATTTCAACTTTTGTGTATAAGAAAATGCAATTTAAAGTCCTCTTTAATACTAAAAAAGTGAAAGTGTCACTTTTACAAAGTTTAGCATTTTCCTGACCTATCTATTTAGTGCCTGCAGCCTGTTCCTAGGTCACATGACTTGGTTAACTTGGCAGTTAGACTCTGTGTATTCCTCCCAGACAGCCACACAATCGAGGGATTAAGTGTGCCTGGATGTGCCATCATTGGCATTTGGGGGAGGGGGAAACTGGCAAAAACCATACTTGAAGCTGCATAGGTAGTGTCCTGCCTTCACACAAAGGACTTGTCACTGCTGTATTGTTCATGCAGCCAGATAAGATAAAGGGCAGGGGAGGAGGGACACCTCAAGCTCTACAAAGGAAATTCTCTAGAAACTTATCCTACTTCTAATAAGGCATGAAGTATAAAAAATAGGACCCTCAGACCCATTCTTCAGTTCACTTTCTTGACCTGTGGAAGGACTCTCAGAGGACTGGCTCCTGCTGGGACCGTTTCTGATACTGCACCCAGGACTACCAGTGTGACTCCAAAGTGGCTGGATTCCTGATCTGAGCCTCAGGGACAGAAAAGGCTCCAACCATCTTTAACCGGCATAAGGACCTAGCCTGAATTAGTCCCAACCCACCAAGTGGTGCCGTCCCAGTCCTGGACCCATGTAAGTGGTGCTAAGGGTGACCAGATTGCCAAAGTCCAAAAGTGGGACTTAGAAACTTTTTGGCTAAAACCTGCTCTGAGAATGGAGAGGAGACCGGGTCCAACCTGCATGTTTATCTGCCCAAGGAACATTGCTGGTTGGTCTGACTTCACCACACCTTCCGCTACGTTCTTTTCTGTAGCATCAAATACTGTTCAGCGGTCATTTACAGAAGGGGTATCTGGCCTCCTGGAGCCCTCAACGTCTACAGCTTGCAGTGTAGTTTTGCTGGAGGATTTCAACTTTCAAAAAAGAGACTAAGGGCCTGATTTAGAGTTTTGTGGTTGAGGTTACTCCATCACAAACATGACGGATATCCCATCAGCTGTACTACAATTCCATTATATCCTTTGGAATCTGCAATACAGTGGACAGGATATCCATCATGCTTGTGACGGAGTGACCATCCACCAAACTATAAATAAGGCCCTATGTCCGAACATGGAAATCTTCACCGCAAATTCATCCAGCAGCTCCACGATGATGGTGCATTCTCCTTGGACATCACCTGCAGCTTGGACGAACATAACCACTGACCAGGCAAAATCTACTTTTTTTGTGCAACTTGCACTCCATTGCAGTTGGCCAGATTTTTTTACTTTGACCCAGTCTTGCGTGACTAGATAGCGGTGGTAGGCACTTTGATCTTATAGGCACTAGTGTTTACCATAAGCTTTAAAAGTTCATAGCTCCGGTTCCACTGACTGGGATTTTAGCATTTTGGTGTCAAATAACTTAATAAAATTTACATTGCTCTTTAAAATTGTGGTGTTTCACTTTATTACTGTTTTTGTGCTGCTTAAATACCTTACACATTGCGTCTAGGTTAAGCCTGGCTGATTTTTGTGCCAATCTACCGAGGGTTACGCACAGGTTAATTTAGTGACTTTTTTGTGGTTTACCCTGTATGGGATTGTGGCTGTTCCTAACCAGGACTCACACCACAGTCAACCAACAACACAATTTCTCACAGAGTATATGACTGACATGCAAGTGCTTTACAAATATAATGACTGCTCTCTCTGCTGTTTTATATGTACTCAGGCATGGTGCCTCTGTCCTAAATCTCAATCTGTGCTCAGTCTACAAAAGGGAAAGGTCTTTGTTATGTATTTAAACTTTTAACTAACTTCTGGTTACAATTGGTAACTGTTGCCAAAATGTAACTCTAGAGGGAATCCCTGAATCCAGGAAGACCACACAACTTTTAAAACAGATTACTAGAAGCAGGAGACAGAATGGACTACCTACCCCTGATGCTCCTTCACATGCATATCTAAGTTTGGCTTCCCTACAAGCTGAGCTTTATTCTGTACTGATGTTAACACTGTCAGAAATCACTGTCAGGAGTCACTGCCTAAAGCCCTTGCGGCTGAGGTCCCCAATGGTCTTTTCATGCAAGACAGTGATTGACAGTTTCTGTCTTGGCCTGTCAAACAAAACCCACATAAGCTCAAATCACACATGTGGCTTTTACATCAGATTTTTGTCAAAGCATGTTTTATTGATTTTTGATTCCTCAATTATAACAAAATATTGAGCACAATTTTCTACTGCATTCTCATATTACATCAGACACTACTGTCACATCTGTGCTTGATGTGTGTCAGAAGGCGCTTCCAATTCGAAATCCACTCTCTTGCTTTTCGAGTTCAGCTAAGTAAGAATCTTATCTAACAAACCAATATAACCACAAAACATTTAACTTAGGTATATAGTAGTGCTGCACATACAAAAATATCTAAATGTTTCTAATATTAATTTTCATTGTTATGAAGGTGTATGGTGTGGAGTGAATGCATTGAGCAGCCCTCATCAACAAACAAGATGGCATGCGCACTGCTGTCTCTGCTGATGTCGGTCGGGAAGGTTAATTATGGACATTTTAAATTCGGCATCCATTCCTCAGTTCCCAAACGGTTCAGGGTCACACGATAGATATACCTCATTCTTGAAGGATAGTATTACCTGTTCCCATCTGTGTGTGAACTCCCTCTAACCCTTGCCTCTACAGTTTCCAAATGGAGTACCTATCCCACCTAGTGTTATCATCTGTTAGACCCTGTGACTGGGTGCAACTAGCTCTGTATGCTACTTAAAAAAGGAAATGGAACAGGTAAAGTGCTGCTGAATTATTTTGTATCTGAATGATGGGGAGGGAAAAAGCAAGAATGATCTTGACTCTCTAGTGCTAGAAAGCACAGATATTGCCTGGTATATCTTTTACTTGGAATACTCTATAATTTATGTAATGTATTCAATAATCAGTGAAACACTGCAGGCTTCATTTAAAGACGTAAGATTTGCTGATTGTCCCCCATGAAAGAATCCCTTTCAATTTGTATATCAAAACATGGACATTTATTCAGTTTCTATCAATAACCTTGTTTGACCAATTCAGTAATAGTCAACAAATGTGTTATCCTGCTAGAAAAATTCATACATTTGTGTGTGCTGGAAATGTACACTTATTGGGGATTTTACAGAAGAACTGTGTTTTGTAGGCTTATAAAAACCTTGTTAAGAATGTTGATGCCATTTATGCCATGCATTTCAAATTATTAGTGTTTAACCTTTAAAATGTAATCCTACTTCAAGAAACATATTAACTTACAATTATTTTAAGGGTAGGATATCTCTACATTCATTGTGTTTTTAGAAGGAGTTTGTAACAGTCATTGAACATTTAATATGCAATTACCTAGTATCCGCAATCTGAATTAATTTGTCATGGTCAAATTGCAGATCCTCTGAAGACTGAAGCATGTATTTTATGACTGAATGGGAATTACTTGAAAGTCATTCAACTATCAGTTGCTTAGGATCTACCTTGTGTCCTCTTAGATCGCCACCTTTCATGATGTATGCGAGTTGGATATTTTGAAAGCCAAAATTTCGTGGCCTGTCCATGTGTTTAGATAAACAAACCAAAAGACAGATGGAAATGTATCCAGTAACTTGTAGAACAGTCAGCAGCCTTACTAGTACAGGGCAACACCATGTCTTAGAGCATAAAGCAGGTCCTTTCAAACATAACAATCAAATGGATATTGACAAATAATGAAATGTTAAACATCTGATAGGCATGATACAGTGCAATACTTTGAAAGCGTAATTAACAATTTTGATAAGTCACACAATCACAATGGCTTAAGAGTTTGGATGCACAAGAACAGTAAACAGCACTATAAGAATTATTGACTCTGGAGGAATGAAACAAACTTGATGCTTCATTTTCAAGGATGGCTAGGTCCCATGTAGGTACTACTAGATATAAATGCCGGGAACATAAACATCTAAATGTGAGCGGAATTATTCATGTCTGGCTGCTTTATCCGAGCTCCCATCCTGAAAATTGAACCAGCGTTCACACAAAAGAATGCACCAAGAATAGACTTGAAATCAAGTGAAACAGAAGAACAATTGATAAGACACCAAGTCAAGGATCCCATATCTTTACTCCCAGAGCTTCACCTTCAAGAAACATGTCACAATTGGTTGGTTTGGAGATACCACTGTATTTATTAGCCAGCTCAACACATTGAATGTATTGTAGATATTTAAGTGAGCTTTTAATGTCTGCTGTGGATAAGTGCTGATTATATGTATGTCAATCAATGCATTTCATTTCTTAAGAACATTTTTCTGTTATAATTTGTTTGTTCAGAAAATAATGCCAATGGCTTATGGAGGGCTGATAAACCGAACAAGTATAACAGAATTTATTTTCTTTGGATTCCCAAGTCTCACACAATTTCGTGGATTCTTTTTTGTAACATTTTTACTAATTTACATGAGTACTGTGCTTACAAACCTGGCTATTGTGTCAATAATATATGCAGATTCACACCTGCACAAACCAATGTATTTCTTTCTGATGAACTTGTCGCTACTTGACATCTCTTTCACTTCAGTCACTTCACCAAAATTGCTAACAATCTTCATAACAGAGCCTTCTCGTATATCCTTTCATGGATGCATGTCCCAGTTGTATTTTGCTACATCGTTCACAAGCACTGAATTTTATCTACTAACAGCCATGGCTTATGACCGGTATGTTGCAATCTGCAATCCACTGAGATATACAGTGATCATGAACATGAAGATTTGTGTCCTGCTGGCGGCTATTTCGTGGACCATCGGTTTTCTTGACACTCTACCACCTCTAGCCTTGGTGTGTAGGCTCTCGTTCTGCAATTCCAGAATCATTAATCATTTTTTTTGTGATCTCAGAGCTCTTATCAGGCTGTCATGTGATGACACACTGATAATGGAACTCCTCATCTATGTTGAGGGAGTGTTCATTGGATTTGTCCCTTTTCTTTTAACTCTCATGTCGTACACGTATATAATATCCACCATTATAAAGATCCGTTCTGCCGACAGAAGATGGAGAACTTTCTCCACCTGTGCATCCCACCTCACTGTCGTCATTATATTCTATGGGACTGTCATGTGCACCTACATGCAGCCTACAACGTCTAATCCACAATACCAAGACAAGCTGTTTTCTGTTCTATACACAACTTTTATCCCATTGTCGAATCCATTGATTTACACTCTAAGAAACAAGGATGTTAAGAAGGCACTAAAAACAGTGATTCACAGAAAGATTTGCTAATCATAAATTACACACTACTTTCCTTGTATGAGCAGAATGGATACAACGTTTTTTAAAGAGCTTCATTAAATTGTTAGGTTTTAGTTTTTGAGAAAGCTAATTTAATAATTCAACAATGATCTTATCGATTCATTGTCAGAGGTTTACTGTATATTCATCACTATATCAGAGACATATCTGAGATCACTTCTTATATCAATGGAGCGATATGTAAATTAACTTTTAATTATGTTTATCTTCCCATGTCAATGTTTTCAGTATATCACAAAGTTTATGAATTGTGTTTTGGGACATGTTTGTTCCTAAATGTAGTTTCCTCTCAAATGTAAGCAAAATAATGGTTTAAGTTTGTTCCAATTGTTGGAAGTATGTGTGAATGATAAAAATTGTATTTGGAGAAATATCAAACTGTGTTAAAATCGTGCTCAAACAGGTCCATGTGTTTTCTAAAATAAGCAGTGTTCTTAAAGTTAAATAAACGTCACTAACCTCTCGCATAAATACATTATTTTCTACATATTAAACCTTACTTTTGTTGATTTATAAAATTCTTCTCAAATTCCTTTAACCAAAAACACAAATTTAATTTCTAATTTTCAATGATGTGAATGTGTAATGTATATGATATTTGAAGGAAAAGAGCATACCCTGATTGGACAAAATTAGAGATAATTAAGACACATTAAACATTTAGGTGGTCATTACAACCTCGGCAGTCTTTTAAGAAGACCACCGAGGGACCGCCGTGCGGAAGACAGCCAGTAGTGGCGGTTTGCCGCGCGGCGTATTATGACCGTTGGCTGCCCTCCGTTGTTTTTCCGATGGAGAGCCGCCAACAGCCATACTTGTGGGCGGCGGGGAAGTGGAGGTTGCTCCACCTCCACCGCCATGCCAACAGAACACCGCCGAGCTAATCACGTTATGTGATTCTGCGCGGTGGTGTTCTGTTGGCGGTGTAGTGTTGGCGGAGCTGCCCCCATGGCTCTCGTCCCCTCCCGGAGGATTGACAGAACAGGTAAGTTGATCGTCCATTAGGGGAGGGGGGCGGGGTGGGTTGTGTGCTGTGTGGGTGCATGGGGGTGTGTGTCTGTGTATGTGGGGGGGTGTGTGAGTGCGTGTATGCTTGCGGGGTGATGCGTGTTTCGGAAATGTGTGCGTGTATGTCTGTATGTATGTCTGTATGGATGTGAGCGTGAATGTGTGAATGTGGGGGTACGTGTCTGAGTGTGTGGATGTTGGCATGTATGTTGGTGTGTGTGCGTGTATGTGTGTTGGTGGTGCCTGCGTGCGTGTCGGGTGTGTGTCAGTAATGGTATGTTGGGGGTCGGGGTGGGGAGGGGGGCCCTGCCACCTTTGGGGGGTGGCAGGGTTGGTGGGGGGTGTAGGGGAGGGAGTCGGGGTGGGGGTGGGGGGTAGGGGTGACCCCTATCAGTGCCAGGGAAGGAATTCCCTTGCACTGATAGTGCTTACCGCCATGGATTTCATGGCGGTTCCTACCGCTGGAAATCCACGGCGGTAAGCTGGGTCACAATACCGGCGGCGGTATTGTCACGGCCTCCGGGCTGGAGACCCAGGTCTCCAGCCCAGCGGTCGTCTCCACCCTGGAGGGCGGAACGGGAAAGCGGCGGATGGCCATGGCGGTAACCGCCATGGTCATAATACTGAAAAAAAGACCGCCAGCCTGTTGGCGGTCTTACCGCCGCTTTAACACCGTCCGCCAGGGATGTAATGACCCCCTTAGTTTTGCTAAACTTTAATGATCAAAGAGATCACAAACTCAGCAACCTTAGTAGCTTCCTATTTTATAGAAAGCACCTCTTATATAACCCAATTTAAATTTAGATTCTGATGTTTTAGCCTCCTCACTCCCTTATGCTCACACTCTCTCCCTGATGATCATTCTGTTGGATATCTCTTTCTATTTAGTACTGTAGACGGCTCCTAAAACTTACCCTAAATCCACTGATTTAGGAGTATATGTACAAGCCTCTAGCGCTGCCTCAGCATAAGTTTTTTTACGCTAAGGCGACGCTAACCAGTCTCCCACCTTGCGCCATATTTATAATGTGACACAATGCAATGCAACCTCTTGCACCACATTATATCTGTAAGGGGGACGTTACCCCACAGGGAGGGCCAAGAGATTGGCACAGTGAAATTTACAAGATTTCACTGTGCCATTCTAGCATCATTTGTTAACCCCTGCCCATGGCAGGCGTTAATGTGAGGCTAGTGCATTAGCCTATGGGCCTCCCTGTGCTTTGCTTGACTAGCGCTAACATTTTTGGCGCTAGTCCAGCAAAGAGCCACAATACCATCAGAACTTTTGACTCTATTGTCCTGACGTGCGCCATGGTGAGCTGTATTGTAAATATCGCGCAACCATGGTGTGGTTAGGGTGTGCAGTGTAACGCCCAGATGTGGTGCGTCAGAGCCAATGTGGTAGTTCCTTGTAAATATGCCCCTAAATGTCCTAACCCCAGTGTCCTCAAACATTAAGAAAAATCAATGTACATCATACAGTAGAGCATATGTTTCTATAGGTTTGTGTTGGTAACATCGCTCACCAGAGTCTTTGTTTACCAATTCAGCGTGTTTGTCACAGTGGTCTGGAGCCCCACCAATGTATCTACGGCAAGTATTTGTTTAGGAATTGCGATTATTTTAATGTTCAAAAGTGCTATTCATATCCTCTAAACCTCCTTCATTATATAAAGTGCTTCCTATACCATATTACCTCATTTTAGAATCTGCGCATCCATTGCTTTTTTTTTCATTTCACAGTGGATGGCATACACCTCGTCTCGGAAGACCCTTGCAGTACCGTAGACTCATAGGTTGTCCTCTAATTGGGAAATTACAGAAATGAGACAAGGGAAAATATCAGATACATTTTCAATGTTTCTAACAATGTAACTGTTTTTAAAATTAGTCTGAACCTTACCATGTATGTTCATGAGCATGTTTATGTATGTCTTTTTATAATAAGTGGTTTAAGCTGTATATGTTGTATGGGTGTTTGTATTCTGAAATAAACAGATTAATGAGGATGGATTTTCTAATTCACAATCACCTGTTGGGATCTGTGCATATGTGCATTCATGTTTCTGTGCACCTAACTGTATGTCCTGCAAGTGTGCTATGAAGTAATCAGAAACTTATTAGGGAAGAGTAAAAGTGGTAGTTTTCAAAGGGAGTGGCCTAAAGTCAGAATCATTGCATAAAAATGAAAATGGCTAGGGAGTAACCAAGGGATGCTCCAATGAGCCCAATTCAAGTCACCAGGGACATCCAACTGAGAAGCGGTCAGCAAAGAGGAACATTGGTACCCAAAAACATATGAATCTACACATTGAAGTATTCCTCTAATCCCAGGCTGCACAATGTTACCCCTGTCCAGTCTTGGTGTTAAGAATCCCACACAGACAACACAGCAGAAGTGCAACAACAAACACCCAAAGCTAAAATGGAGGTGTAGCTTGCATTAGGCTTTGAACATATTTTAGGAGCTAATGCCTTCTTCAGCATGTGGCCTTGTACATTGTGGGAAATGGGAGGTGAAGTTTGCGTTAGGCTTTGAGACAGAAAGGTTCATCATTGCTGCAAAGCTTTGCAGTATACCTGTCCCTATCTATACCAAAGTGCTTGCAACACTTCCTGACACCTGAAACCTTTCAGAACACCATGTTACTACAAAAGGCATCTTGCAAACCAGCCAATCTAAATCTTAACTAGATATTCTGCTCTTCCTGCAATATATTGATCAATTGAACACACCCACCTGTAGTGCAAATTCACACACAAGAGCACACAGTCTCATCAGGTACACATACAAACAAGAAGCATCATTGATGGGGTATTTGATCTACTGAAGTCATGCTTCTGACTCCTGGGTCACACTGGGGGTGTGATCTAGTACTCCTCTGAGGTGGGGTGCAAGAATTGGTTGACTTGATGTGTTCTGAACAATATCACATTGCAGCATGCCATACCTCAAACCAGGTCTCGACCTAAACCCAAGATAATAGGCCAGGTCAATGGTGCCTACTTTAGGAACTGGCTGGTTGACTCTTTTTCAACTAGCGTCCCCAATTTTTGAGGTTGGCGGACAGCATTTGCCATTTTTACATCAGTGTATGCATTTTCCGGTCCACCTGTTTGAAAAAAATGTACTAAAAACGAATACCAATAATGGCCACTAAAGACTAATATCAATCATCAGAACCAATGACTGATATCAACCATCAGCACTAAAGGCTGATATCAATCTTCAGCAGTAAAGACTGATATCAGTCATCAGCCCTGAACACAGGTACTGAATACGAGTACTGAAAAATGCTATCAATCATCAACACTAAAAACTGATATCAATCATCAGCACTAGAACTGATATCAATCATCAGCACTGAAGACTAATATCAGTTAGCAGCACTAAAGATTGATAACAAACAGCAGAAGAAAAGACATATCACTCATCAGCACTAAAGCCTGATATCAGTAATCAACACTGAAGGCATATCAATCATCCGCAGTAAAGACTGATATCATTCATCAGCACTAAAGCCATATCAGTCAACAGCAATAAAGAGTGATTTAAATCATCAGCACTAAAGACTGATTTCAATCATCAGCAGTAAAGGCTGATTTCAATCATCAGCACTAACGGCTGATGTCAATCATCAGCACTAAAGACTGGTTTCATCATCAGCACTAAGGACTGATATTGTTGTGTAGCCATTTTAGTTATAGCTCCATGCACGTTACTGTAGCATACTAGACCATTGTGCACTTTAACCTAGATATACTTTAATCAGCTTCATTCATTATTTTAACAATAGCCACTTTCGTAGTCTTGTTTTATTTTCTCTATCTAACTGTTTTTACCTAGGCCAGCACTCTGTTCTCAAACAAGACATTCTTGCTCGCTCTGTGCTTTTTCCAAGGCTGCAGTAAGATAGGTTGCCAGTGAACGTGGTATAACGTTTTGTCTCTGACATTCATAGAAAACACACATCCTTATGTAGGGACATTTTCTCAGAACATCAGCTGTTTTATTATAAAAACACTTCCCTGTCTCTTGCACGTTAGAGGGAGATTCCAGCCAGAGAACCATGACTCTATACTTATTGCTGAATACTTCGCTACACCTGCTTATGCAGATTTTAGGCCTTTGCTCAGGTATGGGGGATGATGTCTTCCCTGGGGAACCTGAAGGGCAGAATTAGAGCTTAACACCCTGTGCTATATTAAAGTCTACGTAGGAATTAGTCTATTAACTTTAGTGACAATATGGTAGCGTTATTTCTATGCTTTACTCTCCTTGTCACAGTTCTAATCTTGTCATGCTGTATCGTCCTGGTTATTGCAGCCCATGCTTTGCTATCTAAGATGCAGTCACTTCAATAAAACATTATTGAAACATATACTGCCTCTGTTTGTCATTGTGTATGTGAGACTAATGTAACTGAGAGAAACGGATGAGACCTGAGTGACCACGGTTTTATCTGAGAAAACAATTATGTCATGCGCTCGGCTGCCCAATCATCCCACCCTTGGGTGGAGATGAGACACTGCTAGTTAGCCAGAGCAAAACCCGGATTAGGGCGACAGGTGTCACCTGTAGTGGGTCGGACTCAGTCTCCCACACCGCAGGCGATTCTGCAACTCAAAATCCAGTAGTCTCATTAGAATAATGAGAGCCTACACGACAATAACAAACATCAGGACCAAAGACTGATATCAATCATCAGCGATGAACTTGCTGAGGAGACCCCCAGCTCAGAAGCAAGGCCTGATCCTGCCTCACTACAATGCAGAGTAAAGTGTCTGTAGAGACCTGTGCTGATCCATATGCGTATTAGATGTCATGTCAAGAGCAGCACAGGAGCCTGCAGAACTTTCTTCAAGGGACCATACATGTAATTGTATACACAGACATGAGTCCGCACAAACCTGACAATATCAATTTATGACCACAAACACCACAATTTACCCACTCCTGACTCACGTGGAGGGATGAAAAGTAAACTTTAAATCCTTTAAAGAGGATCCATTAGAGGGCAAGTCTGGTGCCAGCAACCACGGCAAAGTCCAGCTCCAATAGCGTATAGTAAAGTTGCTGCAGTTAAAAAGCTCGTAGTTGGATCTTGGGATCAAGCTGGCAGTCTGCTGCAAGGCGAGCTACTGCCTGTCCCAGCACCTGCCTCTCAGTGCCCCCTTGATGCTCTTGAGTGAGTGTCCTGGGGTCCGAAGTGTTAACTTTGAAAAAATTAGAGTGTTCAAAGCAGGTAGGTTGCCTGAATTCTTCAACTAGGAATAATGAAATAGGACTCCAGGTCTATTTTGATGGTTTTTAGAACTGGGGCCATGATTAGGAGGGACAACCAGGGGCATTCATATTGTGGCACTAGAGGTAAAGGTTTTGAACCGGCGCAAGACGAACCAAAGAAAAAGCATTTGCCAAGAATGTTTTCATTAATCAAGAATGAAAGTCGGAAGTTCAAAGTCGATCGGATACCGTTGTAGTTCTGACCACAAAAGATGCAGAATAGGGATTCAGTGGCGTTATTGCCATGACCTGCTGAGCAGTTTCTGGGAAACCAAAGTCTTTGGGTTCTGTGGGGAATATGGTTGCAAAGTTGAAACTTAAGGGAATTGACAGAAGGGCACCACCAAGAGTACAGCTTGTGGCTTAATTTGACTCAACACAGGAAACCTCACCCGGCCTGGACACGGAAAGGATTGACAGATTGATAGCTCTTTCTCAAATCTGTGGGTGGTGGTGCTTGGCCATTCTTGGTTGGTGGGATGATTTGTCTGGTTAATTTCGATAATGAGCAAGACTCCTCCATGCTACTAGTTATGTGATTTGTGTGGTCAGTGTCCAACTTCTTAGAGAGATAAGTGGCTTTCAGACACACGAGATCAAGCAATAACAGGTCTGTGCTACTCTTAGATGTCTGGGGCTGCACGCACGCTACACTGAATGGATCAGTGTGTGCCTACCCTTCATCGATAGGTGCAGGTAATCCGCTGAGTCCCGTTTGTGATAGGGATTGCAATTATTTCCCATGAATGAGGAATTCACAGTAAGAGCGTGTCATAAGCTTGTGTTGATCAAGTCCCTGACCTTTGTACACACTGCCTGTCGCTACTACCAGTTGGATGGTTTTGTGAGGTCCTTGGATTGGCCCCGCCGGGGCAGGCAACAGCCCTGGTGGAGCACCAAGATTATGATTAAACCTGACTATCTAGAGGAAGTAAAAGTCATAACAAGGTTCACGTATGTGAACCTTGTAAGAAAGTACCCTCTTTCTTGGTATGGTTACCACCTTTTTCTGCCTGATGTCAGTATGCTTGACTATGTTTACTGGGATCCTGCTAACCAGGACCCCAGTGATTGTGTTCTCTCTCCC
Organism: Pleurodeles waltl; assembly: GCF_031143425.1. Lineage (NCBI taxonomy): Eukaryota > Metazoa > Chordata > Amphibia > Caudata > Salamandridae > Pleurodeles > Pleurodeles waltl. The sequence goes on from NC_090446.1 coordinate 14,324,979, forward strand.
AAACGTCTGTGTTTCATCCCACAATTGGCATACTGGTGCCCCTATGTAAGCCCCTAGTACATGGTATCCAGGTACCCAGGGTACTGAGGTTCCAGGGGATCCCTAGGGACTGCAGCAGTTATTCTGCCACCCATAGGGAGCCCCTGCAAAGGGTTCTGAAGGCCTGCCATTGCAGTCTGCGTGAACCGGGTGCATGCATCCGTTTTCACTATAGGTGTAGGAAGCTGGCTCTGTATGTACTATATCAGCATGAGATATAGTGTGCACATAGTCCAGGGGTTCCCCAGAGGCTTAACAGAGGCTAAAGTAGATAATACTAATGCTCTATTTTGTGGTAATGTGTTCGAGCAGTTAGGCATATCAGAGGGTATGCAAAGCATTTGTTGTACACACAGACAACAGAAGAAGCACACACTCAATGACAACTCCAGACCAATAGGTTTTTAAATAGAAAAATATATTTTGTTAATTTATTACTATAACCACAAGACTCAGTTCGGAAGTAAATACTGTTGCAGGTAAGTACTCAACATAGACATCAATGTATCTTTGTTTCATTTTAACAAAGTAAACAGTTTTTAGGAAAACAGAGAATATTTATTATGAAAATGGGCACTTAGTGCAATTTCAGAACAGTTCCTGGCGGGAAAAAAAGGAAGTACAGCTTTTAGAGGTAAGTACTTTACATTACAGTTCCAGTCTCCAGGGGTTAGGAAGTCAATCAATCAATCAATCAATCAATCAGTATTTGTAAAGTACGTCTACTCACCTGTGAGGGTCTCAAGGCGCGGAGGGGAGGGGCCTCATCCGAAGAGCCACGTCTTGAGGTTCTTCCTGAAGATGGTGAGTGACGGGCTTTGTCTGGGGTGCAGTGGGAGGTTGTTCCAGCTCTTCGCTGCAGTGTAGGTAAAAGATAATTCTCTGGCGGTGGTTTTGCAGATGCGAGGGATCTGTCGGGGTGTGGAAGGAGACACGTGGTTCAGGTAGGCAGATCCTGCATTGTGTATGGCATTGTACGTGTGGGTGAGAAGCTTGAAGGTGATTTGCTTCTCAATTGGTAGCCAGGGGAGGGTCCTCGGGTGTTGGGAGATGTGTTCTCGGTGAGGGAGGTCCAGAATGAGTCTGGCGGCTGCGTTCTGGATGAGTTTACGTTTTTTAATGTTTCTAGTTGAGGTGCTGGCATAGAGGGCGTTGCCGTAATCGAGCTTGCACGTGACTAAGGCGTGGGTGAGTGTCCTGCGACAGTCTGTTGGGATCCATCTGAAGATCTTCTGGAGTTTGCGAAGTGTGTGCCAGCAGGAGGAGGCAACAGAGTGTACCTGGTGGGTCATGGAGAGGGAGGAATCGAGGATGATTCCTAAGTTGCTGGCGTGCTCGCTCAGTGCAGGGGGGTGCTGTTGGATGTGGGCCACCAGAAGTCATCCCAAGCTGACGTGGCGTTTCCGAAGATGATGAGCTCCGTCTTGTTGGAGTTGAGCTTGAGGCAGGTTTCTTTTATCCAGGTGGCAACAGCTTCCATTCCTCCATGAAAGTTCATTTTGGCTGTGTCCAGGTTTTCGGTGAGGGAAATGATGAGTTGTCTGTCTTTGACATATCACACAATGTTCATACCATGGCTTCTGACGATGGCAGCAAGAGATGCCATGTAAACGTTGAACAGTGTGAGACTCAGTGAAGATCCTTGGAGGACTCCTGTGGGTCTGGAGGTGTAGGGCAGGAGATTGACCCTCTGCATCCTCCCAGAGAGGAAGGAATGGATCCAGTCCAGGGCTCTTCTGTGGATTCCTATGTCATGGAGTCTGGTGCGCAGAGTGCTGTGGGAAACCATGTTGAAAGCTGCTGAGAGGTCGAGGAGTATGAGTTCTGTGGTGTGGCCGGTCGGATGTCATTGGTGGCTGTGAGGAGTGCTGTCTCCATGCTGGGAGCTGTCCAGGGAGTTGTTGGCCTTGATGAAATTCCTTAGTTGTGCGTTGATTGCTTTCTCTAGTACTTTGACGGGGTAGGGTAGCAGCGAGATGGGCTGGAAATTCTTTAGTTCTGATGGGTCAGCCAAAGGTTTTTTCAAGAGAGGGCTTTGAAGGGGGTATCTGTGAACTCGTTGATGACTGAAAAGAGTTCCTTCATGCGGAGGAGTTGATGACCTCCTGGAGTGTGTCCTTCCTTGATTTTTTGTCGGTGGGCAGTGGTTGCTGCTCTGAACGAGACGAGGTCTTCGCTCGATTGGCTGTTCCTCCATTTTTTCTCTAAATGTCTGCGGGGAAAATTTGATTCTTGGAGTTCGGTGGTGAACCAGCTGGCCTTCTTAGGTACATGTTTGACCAATGTCAGCCGGGGAGGCGCTAGAGTGTCTGCGCATTCGGTTATCCATGCATTCAGATTGCGTGCTGCTGTGTTGCTGTCATCAGAGGGGGGAGGGAGGGATTTGGAGAGCGATGAGGTGAGTTGCTCATTGGTGATTTCATTCCATTTCCTGTGGGGGGTCCTGGAGGTGCGGGTGCAGCTGCTGGGTGCGGTGATTGTGAAGTGTATGCAGCAGTGGTCAATCCAGTCTGGGGTGGAGATGGTCTCGATGGTGATCAAGTAGCTTGAGGTGAAGATGGGGTTCAGTGTGTGTCCTGCGATATGTGTGGGTGTGGAGACCAGATTTCTGAGGCCGAGGGTGGCGAGGTTGTCGAGTAGAGCGGTGGTGTTTGGCTCCGTGCAGTCCTCAAGGTGGAAGTTCAGGTCAAACAGGAGGAGGTAGTCGACTGATGCCAGGGCCTGGGGGGTAGCGATGTCTACGATGTCATCTATGAAAGCTGGGCGGGGGCCGGGTGGCCTGTACACCAGTGTGCCGTGGATGGAAGAGTTGTGGTTGGAGTGGACCAGGAAGTGAAGGTGTTCCATGGTGGTGCAGTGATCTTCTTGGGCGGCCTTGACACATAGTGAGGACTTGTGTACGATGGCGAGTCCTCCACCTGTGTGGGAGGGCCGGTCCCTCATTAGGATGCTATAACTGTCAGGAATGGCGATGGCGGTGCTGGACCCGATGTGGGGGTGGTCCAGGTCTCGGTAAAGACGGCGATGTCCGGTCGGGTTGTGTTGATCAGGTCCAAGATTTATGTGGCATGTTTTATGGAGGGAGTGGATGTTCAGGAGCAGGCAGTTGATGGAGTTGTGGAGGTTGTTGGTATCTTTGTGTGCAGAGAGTACCTTCGGTTTGTTGAGGTTGTTCCTACAGGTGAAAGGTCCGTTGGTGACCTTGGGGGAGATGGTGCAGTAGCTGTTGAGACATCCGGTGTTGAGGTGTAGGAGGCTCTCAGAGTCATAACGGAGGCATTCCATGGGTTAGGAAGTCCACCGCTGGGGGTTCAAGTTAATCCCAAACACCAGCAACATGGGGCAGGCCGGGTGCAGAGGTCAAAGCTGAAGCAAATTTAACATGGGATCCCATGGAGACTGGGGGCACTCGGAATCAGATCCACAGGCAGGTAAGTACTCACATCCTTGGAGGGCAGACCTGGGGGTTTTAGAGGAGCAATGGGGGAGCTGCAAGTAAGCCCCAAACACACACCCTCAGTGACACTTGGGTGGCCGGGTGCAGGCATGGCATCGGGTTTTCAATGCTTTTTTATGAGGGGACCCTGGGGGTCACTCAGATGCTGCAGGCAAAGTCCAGGAGGTCGTCTTGGGCAAACCACAGGCTGGGCAGGGAGGAGGTGCACCTGCTGACTGTAGCTGCACTGGAGATCGGGTTCTTGGAGGCCTGGGGGCTGCGGGTGCAGTGTGTCTCCAGGCGTGAGATATCTTCGTCCAGAGCTTTCGCTGTCAGTAGGGTCCTCGGGATTCCCTCTGCAGGCATTGTTGTGGAGAGGTCAACCCAGGGTGGGCACTTGCTCAGAATAACCTGGGGATCCTTTCTAGCTGGTTAGGTCACCTGGATACCAGCCGTAGAGTGAGGCTGGAGTGTTTGGTTGTTGTTTCCATGGGAGTTCTTGGTCCTTTTGGGTGCAGGGAAGTCCTCTGGAGTTTGGCAGAGGTTGCCTGTCCCTCTGGATTCATTGCTATTCTTTAACAGGTTTTTGAAGCAGGTAGGTCTGGGGACAAATCAGTTGTTGTTTTCCTTCTTCTCTGCTTCTTTTTCTTGTCATGTCACCAGGAATCTGGTGAACTGAATTCAGGGAGGCCCTTAAATCCTGAATTTAGTGGTGTTACAGGGGTCAGAGGGCAGTAGCCAATGGCTACTGTCCCTGAGGGTGGCTACACCCTTCTTGTGTCCACACCCTTTTGGGGAGGGGACACAAGCGTAACCCTATTGGTCCCTGTCCTCCAAACCAAGATGGAGGATTGTGCAGAGAGGGGGTCACCTCACCTCTGGACACCTTATGGATGGCCCTAGCTGGGGTGGTCACTCCTCCCTGTTTTACTTAATTTTCACACTAGTCTTTCCGCCAAAAGTGTGGCTTTGTTCAGAGGGCAGGCAACTCTACTAGCTGGAGTGCCCTGGGCCACTGTAACCCGCCAGGTGTTACAGCTCCTGCAGGGGTAGGTGTGAAGCACCTCCACCCAGGACAGGCTTTATTTCACCCCATGTGGTCAGAAACTTGTCTGAAAGTGGCAGGCGGGCACAAACCAGTCAGTCCTGCACTAGCAGTTGAGATAATGTACAGGGGGCATCTCTAGGATGCCCTCTGGGTGCATTTCTTAATAAATCCCACACTGGCATCAGTGTTGATTTATTATGCTGAGAAGTTTGATACCAAACTTCCCAGTATTCAGTGAAGCTATTATGGAGCTGTGGAGTTCATAATGACAAACTCCGAGATCATATACTCAATATGGATACACAGTACTTACAATGTCTAAGAATGGACTTAGACACTGTAGGGCCATATTGCTCATGCAGCTATGCCCTCAACTGTGGTATAGTACACCCTACCTTAGGGCTGTAAAACCTGTTAGAGGGGTGACTTACTTATGTCACAGGAAGTGGTTTGTAGAAATGGCACCCTGAGAGGGGCGCCATGTAAACTTTGCCTTTTTTCCCTCCCTCTACCAGCACACCCAAGCTGCATAGGCAGTGTGCATGTGCTCGGTGAGGGGTCCCCCAGGGTGGCATAATGCATGCTACAGCCCTTGGGGACATTCCCTGGCCTCAGGACCCTTGGTACCATGGGCACCTTTTACAAGGGACTTAACAGTGTGCCATGGGTGCCAATTGTGAAGACAAAAGTAGAGATTTGGGGAAAGAACACTGGTGCTGGGGCCTGGTCAGCAGGATCTCAGCACACTTTCAATCAAGGTTGGCATCAATATCAGTGTGGGGGGTAACCATGCCAACAGTACCACTTTCCTACAATTGGTTACTGCAGCAGGTCACTATATGTCACCCCTATGGTAGGCCCTCTCAACGCACAGGGAACCGTGCAGGTACCTGTGAGTGAGGGCACCCCTGCACTAGCAGATCTGCCCCCACAAACTCTAGATCCATTTTCCTGGACTTTGTGAGTGCGGGGACCCAATTGTGTGTAATGGACATAGGACACTACCTATGTCCAGCTACATATTGGTAACTCCGAACCTGTGCATGTTTGATATCAAACATGTAGGGATCATACCTAAATAATTTTGTAAGAATTGGTGTATGATTCCATGCACTTTGGGGCTCCTTAGAGGATCGCCAGCATTGCTTCCCAAGCCTTCCGATGTTTTCCAGGCAGCCCCAGCTGCTGCCACCTCACAGACAGGTTTATGCCCTCCTGTTGCTTGATCTGATCAAGCCAGGAAGGCAGAACAAAGGATTTCCTTTGGGAGGGGTGTGTTACACCTTCTCCCTTTGGAAATAGGTGTTACTGGCTTGGTCCCCAGGTCTCTTGTATGCTTTGAAGGCCACATTTGGTGCCCTCCATGCATAAACCAGTCTACACTGGTTCAGGGACCTCCAGTCCCTGCTCTGGCATGAAACTGGACAATGGAAAGATGAGTAACCACTCCTTTGCCCATCACCACCCCAGGGGTGGTGCCCAGAGCTCCTCCAGAGGGTCCCTGGGTTTTGCCATCTTGAATCCAGGGTTGGCAAGGAGCATCTGAGTGGCCAGGCCAGGCAGGTGATGTTAAGCCCTGTCTTGATAGGTGGTCACCCAGCTAGGTGACCAATCCCCCTTTCAAGGCTATTTAGGGTCTCTCCTTTGGTTGGTTCCTCAGTGTCGGCTTGCAAGATTCCAGCAGGATTCCTCTGTCACCTCAATTCAACTTCTGACTATAGAAACTGCATCTGGATGCTCCAGGACCCAACAAGCTGCAAGAAAGAAGCAAGACTCTGCCTGCAACATGGTATTCATGGCTTCTGCCAGCAACTGCAACATTTCCCCGGTCGTGCAACCTCTGAGGACAGCCCATCTACAGTCTGCACAGGAAAGAAGAAAACATCTCCCTTGGGGTGAAGAGTCACTCCCCTGCATCTGCAGGCACCAGCAGCAATGATGACCAGCTGCATGGATTCCCTCTCCTGCTGAGCTGCATGGATCCTGCAACACGGGTGGTGGTCAGAAGTGGTCCAGTTGATCTTACCTGCCAGCTGTCCAACTTGGGTGGAGGTAAGCCTCTGCCTTCCCATGCAGGACAGTACCCTGTGCACCCCATCATTGAAGCTGCCAAGGCTTGTTGGCATCCTCTCCAAGACATCTTTAGGTATCGTGTAGATCCATCCCCAGCACTGCATCCAACAACGCACAGCTCACTGAGTGGCTCTCCTACGGCGTGGGATTCCTTTTCGTAGTTCTGCATGGGCTTCTTTTGCACCTTCTGTGTCCCCGTCCTGTGGGACTCCTGTGAGTGTTGCCTGTGTTTCTGTGGGCTCTCCTCAATGCTGAGGGCCCTCTCTTATTCCCCCTACCGGGTTGAGTCCTCCTGGGCCTTGCTGGTCCTCAGCAGCACCACTTTCCGCCAACCATGAGTTTTGTCTTTGCCAAGGCTTGTTGGTGGAATCCAGATACACAAACCAAACTGCAATCTTCCTTCCCTCATGGTACATCACCTGCATCCTCCAGGAACTTGACTCAGACTGTAGTGCTGACTCTTCTTCCTCACCGTCATCCAAGTTCCTGTACCCTCAGCCTGGTGGGTAGGGGCTCCTGCCCCCACTGGACTCTGTTGTGTCTTCTGGACTTGGTCCCTTCTTTCGACAGGTCTTCCTCTCCAGGATCACTGTTGGTTTCTTGCAGTCATCTCTGGGTTTTGCAATCTCTTCTTTTCTTCTGGGTGTTCTGGGGAAATTCTAGTAATTTACTCCTGTTTTCCTGGTTGCCGGGGGGTGCTGTTGTACTTACCCTTGTGCTTTTCTGGTACCCCCAGTGACCCTCTACACACTCCACTTACCTGGGTGGGTGTGATACTTTCGCATTCCATTTTTTAGTATATGGTTTGTACTCCCTCTAGGTCCACTATTGTCTATTTTCTAACTATTCTTATGCCTATTTCTGACAACTAGTGTATATATCTTCTGTATTACTTACCATCTAAGGGAGCATTGCCTCTATACTAATTTTGGTGTTGTGTTACCATAATAAAGAATCTTTATTTTTGTAACACTGAGGGGGTTATTCTAACTTTGGAGGAGGTGTTAATCCGTCCCAAAAGTGACGGAAAAGTGACGGATTTACCACCAGCCGTATTACGAGTCCATTATATCCTATGGAACTCGTAATACGGCTGGTGGTATATCCGTCACTTTACCGTCACTTTTGGGACGGATTAACACTCCTCCAAAGTTAGAATAACCCCCTGAGTGTATTCTTTCATGTGTATAAGTGCTGTGTGACTACAGTGGTATTGCATAAGCTTTGCATGCCTCCTAAATAAGCCTTGGCTGCTCATCCACAGCTACCTCTGGAGTGCCTGGCTTCTAGACACTGCATACACTACACTAATAGGAGATACCTGGACCTGGTATAAGGTGTAAGTACCTTAGGTACCCACCACACTGATGGTGCTAGCCCGAAGCCCTTGGCCGCCTCCAAGAATGGAACACCAATAGGCACTGGGCCAAGCGCTCCCCTTGCTCTCAGCATTGCTGCCTGGGTCACTCTGGCCACTGGGTCATCCCAGGCCATCTGATCACTGAGTTGTCCCAGGCCATCTGGTCAGTGGGCTAGTCGACCAGATGGCCCCCTGGCTGGGCGACCAGATGGCCGACAGGCCGGGCTGCCAGGCTAACTCCGACTTTTGTCTCCCATTGGGGTTCTGTAATAGTCAATTAAAATGGGTAGGCCAGTGGGGAAAGGATGTGGGGCAGTCTGGTCTCAAGCCTCCTGGTCTCCCCATGGTCAGGCTGCAGGAAGGTGGAAGGCACTCACCCAAAGGCAGCACCCTGAGCCCACAGTATGGTGAAGGCAGTCACTACCTAGGGCAGGGTGGCTGCAGACCAGAGAGGACTCTTAGGCTCCCTCACCAGGTTCGGGCAGAGAGCAGTGACTAGCCCTGCAAAAAAGGCCCACCTTCCCTCTTCCTCCCCGCTGCGGAGCTGAAAGAGGAGCCCAGGAGAGCTCCGAGAAGCCCTCAGTAGGGTCCATAGCGGACAGCAGCGCTGCAGCCGAGGACATAACCATTATGCTCTGGGCACAGAAGGGGTTGAAGGGACAAAGTATTCCTTCTACTCAGGGCTATGGGGCCCCAAATTGTGTACGATTTCAGGTTTTTTCCTTGGATAGAAATTAACAAAAAAAACACTTCACATGGCCCAAAAAGGTACATACACCCCTTCACAATATAAGTTCCTGAGCCTTCAGTGCCTTAGGCCCATTTCTAGCCTCCCAGCACCTGTTTTAGAGATTTTTGAGTGTTTCTGGTTCAAGGGAGCAAATTCACTCCTTCTACCCAGGGCTAAGGAACTCCAAGTCGGGTCAGATTTCAGGGTTTTCCCTTAGACGGAGGTAAACAAAAAAGCCCACTCCACATTGTCCAAAAGGTATAAATACTCCTTATCAATGCCAGTTCTGAGCCTTCATTGCCTCTGGCCCATTTCTTTCTAGCCTCTCAGCACCTATTTTAGTTATATCTTTTACATTTTGAGCATTTCAGGTTCAAGGGGGCAAATTTACTCCTTCTACCCAGGGCTATGGAGCTCAAAGTCATGTAAGATTTCAGGGTTTTCCCTTAGATGGAAGTGAACAAAAAAAACACTCCACATGGTCCAAAAGGTATACAAACTCCTTCCCAATCTCAGTTCTGAGCCTTCAGTGCATCTGGCCCATTTGTAGCCCCCAGCACCTGTTTTAGTGATACTTTTGACATTTTTAGTTTTTCTGGTTCAAGGGGGGCAAATTAACTCCTTCTACCCAGGGCTATGGAGCTCCAAGTTGTGTAAGATTTCAGGTTTTCCCCCTAGAAGGAGTGATTAAACAAAAATACTCCAAATGGTTCAAATGGTATACAAACTCCTTCCAATTGTCAGTTCTGAACCTTCAGTGCCTCTGGCCCATTCCTAGCCTTCTAGCACGTGTTCTAGTGATATTTTTGACATTTTTAGTTTTTATGGTTCAAGGGGGCAAAATCATTCCTTCTAACTAGGGCTATGGATCTCAGAGTAGGGTAAGATTTTGGGTTTCTCCCTTGGATGGAGGAGAACAAAAAAATAACACTTTGCATAGTCCATAAGCTACACAAACTCCTTCCCAGTTTCCGTTCTGAGCCTTAAGTACCTCCTCTGGTCCTTTTCTAGCTTCCCAGCACCTGTTTTAGAGATATGTTTGACAATCTGAGCGTTTCAGGTTCAAAGGGGCAAATTCACTCCTTCTACCCAGGGCTATGGAGGTCAGAGTATAGTAAGATTTCCTTTTTTTCCTTGGATGGAGGTCAACAAAAAAACACTTCTCGTAGTCTAAAAGGTACACAAACTCCTTCCCAGTGTCATTTCTGAGTCTTTAGTCCCTCTGGGTGGGTCTGCACTGGCTGGGTCTGGAAGCTATAACTGGGCCTGGCTGGGTGGGGAAGCTACGACCAGGCACCGGGTGAGAGCTCCGGCTGGCCATGGGTGGAAGCCCCACTCCATTCTGCCAATCAGCAAGTATAAGTCAACCATTTACAAGTGCCTCTAGGTAAGTAAACCTTGTGGAATCCACACAAAACACACCACATATTATTCCCTTAGTGACTAGTTTCCAAAAAGATGTGACTGTAAGGTGTTTGCTACAGAGAGAGTATGCATGGATAGTAAAAAGCAAAGAAAAACACCAAAACATTATTTAACACCCATCCACTAGTCCATCTCAGGCATACTGAATAGCTTTGGCATGAGGGTAAGTAAATGGTTCATAAAAAATAACTTGATTCAGCAATGACTTTATGAAATTAAATCCCTAAATACCATTGCTAGATCAACCATTTACAAGTGCTTCTAGGTAAGTAAACCTTGTGGGAGCCACACAAAACACACCACATATTATTCCCTGCTCTGATGATGTAGGCACGCCATGCGCATGTCGACGTCATCAGATCATCGAGATGGGGGTGGAGTCAGGGGTGACGGCAGAAGGCATCCCTGATGGGGTCCTCTGGGTGGGTGGCCCACGGGAGGAGCTCCAGCACTTCTCCCGTGGTTCGGTCCCAGGACGTAATGGTTATGTCTTTGGCACAGCAGCAATGCAGCCGAGGATGTAACCATTACGCCCTGGGCACAGAAGGGGTTAATCAACAGAGCTGCTGTATGTCCGTAAATAAGAGGTTTTAGATAAAGGTGATCATTATGACCCTGGCGGTGTTTTGACCGCTACTGTTAAAGTGGCAGTATTACCACCAACAGGCTGGCGGTTATTACCGCCAAATTATGACCATAGCGGTCCTAACTCCAATAGACAGCCAATGTACCACCCCAACCGCCAGGGCGTTAACATCACCAACCACGGTGGTAGCCACCTACAGCCAGTCAGAAGACAAGGATTCGCCCACCATATTATGACATTGGATACTGCCAGGATTTCAGGAGGGTCGGCAACGCCACCAAAAACCTGGCGGAAACACCTCACAATAAAGGGAAGACTCAGCTCCAGGGACACTCAGGACTCCACAGCCGCCATGCAACCGGAAATCCAAGTCTTCCCGATGCTCTACCACGCCATGGCCGTCCAGGAGCACCAACGCCGACGAAGACGACGATGGTGAGTACAGCCACCTAGCACACAAGGGAGGCAGGGAGGGAGGGAAAGGAGAGTGACACACACACACATATAACACACACCATACACACACACACCACACATACACAACCAGCTGCATAGTACATCGACAGTAACAGAATCTAGGGGCAAAGAAATCCAGGATACATACCTGTAGTCCAATCACTGTAACTCGGTGGCAACAGTGACCTCATAAAATAAATCGATAACTCTATACACGTAAATGTACAGAATGGGCCATTGGCCGGTCCAAAGTACAAAAGGGTCACATGGCCACAGGGAATCTTCCAATGCCCAACTTGATTCCTGACATCATCCGTACTCTACTGTAAAGGGGCATCATGTTGGAAATAGGCAGGCAGGCATGTCAGGGTGGAGGGGGTTGGTGGGGGGGTCACCTCAGCTGGAGTGGGCTCCTTGCTCACTGTCCCTGGAGAGGAGTTTTTGGCCACTCGTTCTGGAGGGGGCTTCATGCCCACAGTCTCTGGAGGGTGCTAATTGCCCCCAGGTGGTGGACAGGAATCCTTGCCCTCAGGTGGTGGATGGGGATCCTTGCCCTCAGGTGGAGGAAGATGATCCTAGCCCTTTGGTGGTGGAGGGGGCTCCTTGGGCTTACTCCTGTGAGGGGCCCCCTTGGCCTGTGTCCTGGGAGTTTTTTCCTTGCCTCTAAGTTTAGGAGGTGCCTCTACTGACTCCTTCCTCTGCCTGGGAGGTGCCGGCACCTTAGATCTCTGTTTTTGGGGTAGAGGTGTGTCCTTGGTGGGAGGAGCTGCTGTCCCACTCATGTGCCCCTTAGTGGCTACTGCAGATTTGTGGGAGGGAGCAGTGGCAGACTGTTTGGTTGAGGTGCTGGGCTGGGGAGGTGGTACCTTCCGCTTATGGGCAGGACAGGCGGGAGGGTGAGAGAAGAGGTCAAGGCGGGGAAAGGAAGAGCTTCTTAGGGCCTTGGGGGCTGGATGTGGGAGGAGGGATGGGAGTGGAGGCAGAGGGAATGGTTGTAGGAGGAGTAAGTGTGCAGGTGCATGGATGGTGTGTGTGTGTGAGATGGATGGCTGTTGAGGGTGTGAGAGCAAGCGTTTGTGTGTCTTTGAATGGGGGCAGACAGGGTGGGGAGGACAAACAGGACATGTGGATGGATGTTGTGGTGGTGTCTGCAAGTGAGGTAGGTGTGCTGCATGAGGTGGTGATGGTGGTGACTGCGCATGTGGTGTGTGAGTTGCATGTCTGACTGGTCTGCTGTTGTGGTGACTGTGGGCAAGGCTGTGCAAGTGGCAGGGTCTGGAACTGTTGATGCAGTGCATGCAGGTTTTAGTGACAATGTGACTGTGAGGGAAGAGGAGGAGGGGGAGACAGTGGAGGCAGTGGATAATGTTGTATGTGCATCTGTCTGTTGTCTGTGTGAGTGCTTGTGGACTGAAGTGTGGTGCCTGTGTTTGTCTTTGCCACTCTTGTGTGATGTTCTGTGTGCATGTTTGTCTGTATGTGTGCATGGGATGGGTTGGGGTTGAGGAGACTAGGACTGGGAAGTGGTAATTAGAGGGGGGGAAATAAGAAAGAGGGACACTGGCTGCTATCAGGGAGGAAGTCAGAGCTTGAAACGATCTCTTTAGGGCCACCAAGCCACTGTGAATGCCGTCCAGGCATTGTATTGCTGCATCTGGGATGCCAACCACTGGTTGGTATTCACTATGGTTGACTGCCCTACAGAGATGGATCTCAGGAGGTCAATAGCCTTCTCTCTGAGGGCAGCAGGGCTCATTGGGGCAGGGCCTGAGGTGCCTGGGGGAAGGAGATGCTCATGCTCCTGGGTGAGCGGGCATGGGCAACTTGGTGGGGGGCTACTGGGAGGGCAGTGATGGTACTGGGGTGGCGGTTGTACCTGTAGCTGGGGTGGTTCCAGATGGGTCCCCCACCATCAGGGAGCTCCCATCGGAGGAGGTTTCAGAGTCAGTGGTGTCACCTTATGTCCCCACTGGGGTGCCCCCCATGCCCTCAATCCCACTGGTCCCCTCGGCATCGGCGGACTCGGCCTTCTGGTCCCCCTGGGCTGCAGCTTCCTCATTCGCCGGTGCCCCTGCTCCTTAAGCCAAATGATGCTAATGCACACATGGAGAGGATGACATAAGAAAGGGGGGGAGAAAGACAGGGAGCAAAGGGTCAATCACAGCACCAAAAGCACAGATGGCATATACATCACTATCACAGACAGGGACTAACTATGGGCATTATGGACCACACTTGCCTACCATTGGCTAGGTACCACAGCAGGTAGGAGCTACACAAAGATTGTTGTCACACACACTATACTCACCCCCTTGTGGCTGCTGTGATGCCCTCAAGCGCCCATCGAGCTCTGGATAGGCCACCGACCAGAATGTGACCATCAGGGGGGTCAGGTTCAGACAGACACCCCTCCCTCATCGGAAGGCCGTCCCCAGCTGGGCCTCTGCAGTCTTCCGGCCCTAGCGTCTCAGGTCTTCACACCGTTTCCCGCAGTGGGTGGTCCATTAGCTATAAACCCCCACGGTCCGCACGTCCTTGGCAATGGCATGCCACAACCCCTTCTTCTGATGGGCACTGACCTGCAGAGGAAGCACAAACAGAGAGATCCCATGAATCCGACTATCCAGCCTGTCACACATATGGTATTCAAACATCATTTGCCCCTCAAATGGCACACACATGTACACAACCACCAGCCATACCCCCCCAAATGACACACTGCCAGCACACACACACACACACATATCTCCATGCAGCCTTGTCGCATGCAACGCACCCATGGTGTACTCACCTGTTGGTCTGGAGGCCCACACAGCTGGCCATACATGGGTAGGACTCCATCCACCAGGCGCTCTAACTCCTCCGAAGTAAAGGCTGGGGCCCTTTCCCCTGTCACACGGGCCATAGCAAGTCCCAGACACAGGTCACAGCAGCACACGCAGTGGAGGTGTTATCCTCTGGAAAGTGAGGAATCAAGTGAGGTGATAGTCAGAAAATAGCGGTCAAGTCCGCGGCAGTGTACACCGTCACCATTGGCGGTGATCGTCCTTGGTTACTGTACTCCATGGAGCCCCATGTTAGCCAATGAGGAATTACATGGTGGTGGAGAACGCCTTCTGCAAAGACACCTAACGCCGGCAGAGTGAGCTCACTTTCATCTGTCCCTGCATACAGAACAGGTGGTTGCCATTTTATAGTGCTGGTACACAAATATTGAATAAAAACTGCGTCATTGGTTTCAAATGTACATACCTAGTCATTTCTAGTGTCCAACATACACACATGCTCTGTGTACACAGAAGTGGTGGATCCATATTTCCTGTTGTCACTCCCTTCTTACTCTTCTGTCCCTTAGGTACCTACCACGGTGGGGGAATAGGAGAAGGAGGCAAGCCCCTTTGTACAGACCCTTTGTGGACTTGGCTACACTGGAGGACAGGCACATAATATTCACCAATCGATTGGACAGGGCCACAATCACAGAGTTGTGTGCTCAATTGTAGTCATATCTGATATCTGCTACCCGTCATCCCACTGTAATCCCCCTCTTGTGCAGGTCCTATCAGTGCTCTATTTCCTGGCAACAGGCTCTTTCCAAGTGACAGTGGGCTTGGCTGCAGGACTGTCACAGCCAATGTTCTCTAAAGTTCTGGCAAGGGTTTTGGCAGCGTTGCTCAAACACATGGGCAGCTACATTGCATTCCCCCAGTAGATGATTTGACCACTGTGAAGGCTGGATTCTATGCAATGGGACATATATACCACATGTTATTGGGGCCACTGACGGAACACAGGATTTGTCCCACCCCCAGGCCAATGAACAGGTGTGCAGGAATTGGAAGAGTCTCCACTCACTCAATGTCCAGATGGTGTGTCTTCCTGACCAGTATATCTCCCATGTCACTGTCAAGTCTCCTGGGTCGGTGCATGACGCCTTCATCCTGAGGAATAGTAGTGTTCCACAGCTGATGCACAACTACAGAGGGCAAAGAGTATGGCTTATAGGTGTGCCAGAGTTCCCACCCATATGCATCTCAGTGTATGTAATGTAATGTAATGTAATTTGAGATTTATAAAGCGCGTTCCTAATCAGAGAGCATTGAAGCGCTGGGAAGAAGGCACATAGTAAAAAATAGACAGAGGATAAGCAAAATAACAGAAATAATGAAGATAGAAAAACATCCAATAGAAGAAACTGAAACAAACTAAATCAAAGACCCTGATCTTGATGTACCAAAAAATTAACGAGGAAAGAGCCACGTTTTCACCATTTTCCTAAATTTCATATAATCTGATTCTTGCCTAATATTCTGTGGGAGAGAGTTCCATCCTCTGGCTGCAGCTACTGTAAAAGCTTTGTCTCCCCATTTGGCTTTATGTGTGCGAGGGACCTGAATCAAGTGAGCTTAGGAAGACCTCAAGCTTCTTTTAGGTACATGCAGGAGGAGTCTGGAAGTCAGGTACCGTGATCCTATTCCATGAACTGTCTTAAAAGTAAGACAGAGCGACTTAAACTGGATACGCTGCGCCACTGGTAACCAATGTAATTTCCTAAGACTCTCTCTAACTGATGTACATCGTGGGAGATTAAGAACCACTCTGACATCGGAATTCTGAACTAATTGGAGTCTTTTTATCAGCCCCTTATCCAGATTAAGGAACAGTGCATTACAGTAGTCTATCCTGGACATTACCAATGCCAGGATAGCAGATACTTTCCATTCATGTAACAGATAGGGGAAGATTTTTTTGAGCATTTTAATTGACCATAAACTGATGTTTACCAAATTATTAATCTGTTTTTTAAAAGACAGATGTTCGTCGAACAAGATGCCTAGGTTTAGTAACAGTAGTGGGCACAGGGCAGTTACCACATTCAGAGGGCCACCACCGTGAGTTCCATAAATTCTTTTCAGGTCCAAAACATAAAACTTCAGTTTTGGTGGCATTCATTTTTAGCCAATTGGTCTTCATCCATTTACTCACTTCCACCATACAATTACTAAACCGATCTGCAACCTCCTCCCATGGCTGATTAATAGGAATAATAAGCTGGGAGTCATCGGCATAGGAAGATGGAATGAAACCAAAAGTACGAATTAGACTAGCCAAAGGCGCTACATACACATTAAACAATGTTGGGCTGAGGGAAGATCCCTGCAGAATCCCACATGGCAGAAGATAAGGTCTAGATTTGAAATCACCATAGCTAACTGTGGTCGATCTATTTGTAAGAAAAGACTTTAAAAGTTTAAGCGCCTTGTCCTTCAAACCCACATGATTCAAACGGGACATTAATAGTGTTTAAGAGATAGTGTTGAAGGCAGCGATTAAATCTAAAAGAACCAAAACGGCCCCCTTGCCTTCATCAACCATCCTTCGAATAGTATCAGAGGATGAGATTAGGGCAGTTTCAGTACTATGCCCTTTTCTGAACCAGTGTTGGGAGATATCAAGAGCATCCGCTTTTGTTAAAAACTCGATCAATTCAGAGTTCAAATTTTTTTCTAGAATCTTTGCCAAAAACGGGAGACATGCTATTGGCCGCAAATTACTCATGTCCTGATTATCCCCCTCTGGTTTTTTCTTGAGGGGTACTACTATCGTTTCTTTCCAGATAGATGGGTACTCCCCAGACATAGCTACCTCTTGGTAAATGGGGACCAACATCCGTGCCATTAAATCCAGAACCAGATAAAATAAATGGAAGGAGGACACGGATCCAGAGGGGAGCCCGATTTAATTTAAAGAATCTTCTTTTTAATAGTATCCATGGAAGGGGGTTGGAAATATGACATTAGTGACTGGTCATCTGCTGTAGCACTCTCTGTTATCATGGGGTGTAATACTTCGGGAATATTCTGGGTATCAAAATTGCTATGTATTTGCAATATCTTATTTTCAAAATGAAAAGCAACTTTGTCACAGAAACCCTGAGAGTTTTCTAGACCAGCCGGCTTCATGGGCATAGTTAGGGCCTTAATAGTCTTAAAAAGTTCCCTGGGGGCATTAATAGCCTCCTTTACTTTGGTAGTATAAAATTTAGATTTGGCCATAAATTGTGCTGCTTTATAAGCCTTTAGAGTGGACTTAAGGGCCACCCTTTCTTCAGGTACTGGATTAAGTTTCCACCGTCTTTCCTGCTGTCGATACTTTCTTTGAAGGAGTTTGAGGTCTTTTGTAAACCAAGGGTGACCTGGTTTCTTCTGACTATTGGGCCTTCTAATTACGGGGGGTACCATTTCTTCCATGGTCATTTCCACTCCTTTCAGAAAGCTGTCAATCAGGGGCAAGGCCAAAGCTTTAGCCTTATCCCAACCAGCTTCTAAAGCTGGGCCTAATTCCTCTACTTTAACCTGTTTCCATGACCTGGCTACCTTGTTCGTTTCCACGTTAGCAGCCCCAACATTCTTTGAGGCGAGTTTAAATTTCAGCAGATGATGATCCGTCCAACTCAACTGTATCATGGTTACCTCCACCTGTTGAGTAGCTCGTGCAAACACCCCATCCAGAGTATGCCCTGCAATGTGGGTGGCTGACGAGACTCTGGAGGTCCAATCCAGGGCCTCCATGAAGTCAATGAGTTCACGGATCTTAGGAGTTGACGTCTCATCAAAGTGTATGTTAAAATCGCCCAATATCACAGCTTTTGCAGACAGAACCATAGGTTCTATCAACTTAGGCCAAGACTGTCAAAAATTTTAATCGGTCCCGGTGGATGATATATCAACAGCCCCTCTAGTAGTACCCACTGTTTTGAGAAATTGTAAATGTCATTGCCTCACATGAATCTGTCGAAGAACTAATGCATGTGCATGCCAACGTAGACCTATTGTTGCGCCGCGTGGTGCGGCGCGAGCCGAGCATTCGGCTCGCGCCGCGCAGCGCGTTCTCAGGACGCGGCGCGCCCCGAGTCTTCTTTGTACAGCGCGAGGCCCCAGATATTATTTTGGGCCTCGCTCTGCCTTCTGTGGTGTCCCTGTTCTCCCCTGACCCCTCCTTACCTGTTTCTTTTTCTTTCTTCTTCTTCTTTACTTTTCGAGGCATTTTCTGTCCTTTCTTTATGTCTTTCCCCCTTCCCATGTTACCTTTTTCTTCCCAGCATTCCTTGGTCCCTATTTTCTATGGTTCCTGTTCTATTCTATCCTATGTACTTTTTCCCTATCTAAAATGGTGTCTTTTTACTTCCTGTTGGTCACTTCCTGTTTCTTGGTATATAAGGGCTCTGTTTTCTCCCTTTCCTTGCGCTGCATCACTTTCTGCTCAGATTGTGTCTTCGCTCCTGATTCTTAGCCTTCGGTTCTGAATCTTTTCAATTTTGCATTTACCTGCATTTTGTTCCTGTTTGATTCCTGGTTTTGTTTTCGTTTCAGGAATCCATTTTTTGGAGGTTTTTTCCCCTTTATTGGGTTTTTTTCCCTCTGGCACTAATTCTAAAGGGCACGGTCTGTTCTTGGCGTTTCCACTGCCTGCAGCACCGTGGCTACTAGAAAGAGTCGCCCCTTTCTGGGCCAAAGCCGAACCCTCAAGACCTACGCCACTAGATCTGCGGTTTCCAGGCGCCAGCAGCACGTGAGTCGTGACAGAATGCAGCGCCAAACCATTCCGACATCTTCTGATACTATGGATGACACAGTGGCGGCGGCTGCAGATCCTGATTCATCTTTTTTGACTACTATTCAACAACAAGCTCAGGAATTGCAACAATTGCGCAACGAGAATGCGGTCTTACGACAGGCTTTGGCCCTCCGCAGTGGCGATGTTCCGACTATCTCCGCCTCAACGCCTCGCTTCTCTGGTGAACCAACTAAACTGCGTGAATTCCTGGATGCATTAATGGTTTACTTCGCCTTCAGACCTAGCCAATTCTCTCATGACAGGACAAAGGTGGGATATCTTATTAGTGCATTATCCGGTCCTGCCTTGGCCTGGGCAACACCGATGGTGTCATCCAACGATCCAGTATTGTCGGACTATTCTGCCTTCGTGACCAGCTTCAAACAAATGTTTAGTCGCCCAGGATTGGAAGCCTCGGCAGAGGAAGCATTATGTGATATCCAGCAAGGTTCCCAGGATGTCCTCCGATATATTACACGTTTCCGTCAATTAGCGGCAGAGACCACTTGGGTAGAGCGTACCCTGGTAACTTTGTTTCGCAGAGGACTTAAGGAAGAAATTAAGGATGAATTAGTACATTCCACCAGAGTTGAAGATCTTCGTGGCCTCATGGATCAAGCACTTTCCATCGAGTATCGTCTTCAAGAACGACGAATGGAGAAGAGAAGGAGTAGAGGAGCGTCTCAGCCAAGCTCTTCACGGATGTATCCACCTCATCCTGGGGAATCTCGTCCTCCTGCTAAAGATATAGAAGGGGAACCCATGCAAGTGGATACTGCTCGAGGGCCACTCTCTGCTAGTGAGAAGGAAGACAGACGGAAGACGGGATTGTGCCTCTACTGTGGTTCTGCTGGTCACCTGCTTCGTACATGTCCTGTACGTGCACCTAGACCCTTGGGAAGCGCCACCTCCCGTCCTCTGTAAGAAGGGAGGGGACGGGATCATCGGCTATACCTTCTATCAGCTCATTCAACGACAATACAACTTACTTGTTCGTGTTACCAGTCATATTACAACTACCTGATGGCCGCCAAGAAAGAACTATGGCATTATTGGATTGTGGTGCTAGTGGTATATACATGGATAAGACATGGGCCACTAATCTGCAAATTCCCACTCAACCCAAAGACATTCCTGAACAAGTACACACCGTGGATGGATCTTTAATATCCTCAGGTCCAGTCGATACTACGACCTTGATGTTAAATTTACAGTTTGGTAATCATCAAGAACACCTCTCTTTTGATCTCATTTCATCTCCCAACCATACCATTATTCTCGGAATTCCATGGTTTACTAGACATAACCCATATGTGAACTGGGTAACCCGGACAATTTCTTTGTCCTCACAGTTTTGTCAAGAAAATTGCTTTGCTTCCGATAAATATTGGTCACCAAACAGATTAACACCTATGAAGAGTACTACGGAGTATTCCATCAACACTGTCCAAGGGGTTCCTGAACATTATTTAGAGTTCCAAGACGTGTTTCAAAAACCATCCAGACCGGTATTACCTCCACATCGAGAGTACGATTGTGCTATTCCTTTGGAACCTGGAACAGTTGTTCCCTTTGGGAGGATGTATTCTCTCACGGAACCTGAAAAGGAAGTTCTTAAGGAGTATCTGGAGGAAAATGTACAGGGTGGTCTCATTGTTCCATCATCTTCTCCAGCAGGGGCTCCTCTCTTTTTTGTACCTAAGAAGACCAAAGATCTTCGTCCTTGCATAGACTTTCGAGGCCTAAACAAGATAACTATAAAGGATCGTTATCCTTTGCCCCTCATTAAGGATATTTTAGAGGCAGTCAGAGGGGCTCAACATTTTACCAAGTTGGATCTTCGGGGAGCTTACCACCTTTTACGTATAAAAGAAGGAGACGAGTGGAAAACAGCATTCAGGACACCGTTCGGTCATTTTGAATATAAAGTCATGCCCTTTGGTCTTACGAACGCTCCTGATGTATTTCAAAGGTTTATGGACTCAATATTTTCCGATCTCTTGAACCAGACACTCGTAATCTACTTGGACGACATCCTTATTTTTTCCAGACGCCCCGAACTCCATTCTTCTCATGTGAAACAAGTCCTTCACAGACTCCGAGCACATCAACTATTCTGTAAACCCGAAAAGTGTGAGTTCGATAAGACGGAAGTCAAATATCTGGGTTATCATTTAAGTTCCACCGGCATAGCTATGGACCTAGAAAAGGTACAAGCAATTCTAGAGTGGCCTTCTCCCTCATCTATCAAAGAAACACAATGTTTCCTAGGATTAGCAAATTTTTACCGACAGTTCATTCAAGACTTTGCCAAACAGACCAGCCATATAACCCATACCTTAAAGAAGGAAAATCTAAAACAGGGGTTTGTCTGGACCAAGGCGGCTGAAACAGCTTTTCAAGAATTAAAGAAGGCATTCACTCAAGCTCCCATCTTGAGACATCCAGATACCAATAAACAGTTTATCGTAGTTACCGATGCTTCCGAAAAAGCTATTGGAGCAGTCTTGCTTCAACTTCAAGAAGATGATGGTCTTGAACATCCTGTTTTCTATTTGTCCCATATTCTCTCTTCAGCTGAACAACATTACTCTGTACTAGAAAGAGAGTTGTTAGCTCTGAAGACAGCCTGCATCGAATGGAGACAGTTTCTGATGGGATCCAAGGAGCCTTTCGAGGCGAGAACAGATCACCATAATCTGCAATGTCTACGTAATTTTGTATGCCAAAATAGTCGCCAGGCGCGTTGGGCCTTTTTCTTTAGTCAGTATGACTTTTACATCACCTATATTCCTGGATCTCAAAACATTCTGGCTGATGCTCTGTCTCGACGCTATCCAGATTGTACTCCTTCCCCATCTCAGTTTCTACTGGAGCCTAGTAAGATCATTGGAGTTGCTCAATCTTTTCTGGATGAGGTACAAATGGAGTATTCCAGCCTGTCTAATAGCGAAATAGAGAAATTAAGAACCTTTTTATGCAAGAAAGAAGGATTCTTTTTTCATCAGAAGCTGTTATTCCTCCCTACTAACAGAGTGCGAGACAAAGCATTACAGATGTGCCATGATTCACCGGTTGCTGGACATAGAGGTATTAAGGCCACACAAGAACTTCTTTCGCGATCTTTCTGGTGGCCTACCTGGAAATCAGATGTCGAAAGATATGTTCAGGCTTGTCCCATATGTGCCCAAGTCAAGATTCCCCGTAGCAGACCTGCAGGATTACTACAGCCTTTGCCAGTTCCACCAACGCCATGGCATACTATTTCCACTGACTTCATGTGTTCACTTCCGCCATCAGCTGGAAACCAGGTTATCATGGTCACTGTTGATTCTTTCACTAAGATGGCCCACTTTACTGCTCTAAAGAAATTACCAACATCCCAAGAATTGAGCCAGATATTTATCGACCATATTTTCCGTCTCCATGGACTTCCCCATACCATTGTGTCTGACAGGGGTCCCCAGTATATTTCCCGGTTTTGGAAACATTTTTGCAAGACACTGAATATCAATATAGCACTATCATCCGGTTTCCATCCTCAGACCAATGGACAAACTGAGCGTTTGAATCAAGGACTAGAACAATACCTTCGTTGTTTTTGTAATTCCACCCAAAGCAACTGGAACACTTATCTTCCTATTGCTGAATATTCCTACAACAATTCTGTCCATAGTGCCTCCAAGGTCACTCCCTTTTTCTGTTCCTATGGCTATCATCCGACCTCTTTTCCTACTGCTCCTCAATCTACCTCTCCTCTGCCTGCCATTACATCTTTTTCCAAACGTCTCCTGCAACTCCATAAGCTCATTAGATCTAATTTATTGCACACTAAGAGGTATATGAAGAAGATCGCTGATAAGAAACGTGGACCCACTCCTGATTATCACCCTCAGGATAAAGTCTGGCTTTCTTCCAAATTCTTGCCCTCTCGTCTTTCTCTGAATAAGTTCACGCCTCGCTATTATGGGCCTTTTCGTATTCTTCAGTTGCTCAATCCTGTCACTGTTCGTCTTCGCTTGCCTCATACTTGGAAAATTCATCCGGTCTTTCATGTATCCCAACTCAAACCTTATGTCCCTGATCCTTTCTCTCGTCAGTTTCCTTGTCCTCCTCCTGTGTTGGTGAATGATGTCCCTGAATATGAGGTTCAAGAAATTTGTGACTCTCGCCTTTTTCACCGGCGTCTTCAGTATTTGATTCACTGGAAGGGTTATCCTCTTAGTGAATGCTCTTGGGAAGATGCTTCTTCTGTTCACGCCCCTCTTTTGATTTCTCGTTTTCATCGTTTGTTTCCCTTCAAACCTGGACCTTCGGGGGGGGGACCTACTGTTGCGCCGCGTGGTGCGGCGCGAGCCGAGCATTCGGCTCGCGCCACGCAGCGCGTTCTCAGGACGCGGCGCGCCCCGAGTCTTCTTTGTACAGCGCGAGGCCCCAGATATTATTTTGGGCCTCGCTCTGCCTTCTGTGGTGTCCCTGTTCTCCCCTGACCCCTCCTTACCTGTTTCTTTTTCTTTCTTCTTCTTCTTTACTTTTCGAGGCATTTTCTGTCCTTTCTTTATGTCTTTCCCCCTTCCCATGTTACCTTTTTCTTCCCAGCATTCCTTGGTCCCTATTTTCTATGGTTCCTGTTCTATTCTATCCTATGTACTTTTTCCCTATCTAAAATGGTGTCTTTTTACTTCCTGTTGGTCACTTCCTGTTTCTTGGTATATAAGGGCTCTGTTTTCTCCCTTTCCTTGCGCTGCATCACTTTCTGCTCAGATTGTGTCTTCGCTCCTGATTCTTAGCCTTCGGTTCTGAATCTTTTCAATTTTGCATTTACCTGCATTTTGTTCCTGTTTGATTCCTGGTTTTGTTTTCGTTTCAGGAATCCATTTTTTGGAGGTTTTTTCCCCTTTATTGGGGTTTTTTCCCTCTGGCACTAATTCTAAAGGGCACGGTCTGTTCTTGGCATTTCCACTGCCTGCAGCACCGTGGCTACTAGAAAGAGTCGCCCCTTTCTGGGCCAAAGCCGAACCCTCAAGACCTACGCCACTAGATCTGCGGTTTCCAGGCGCCAGCAGCACGTGAGTCGTGACACCTATAGATAATTGCCAGACACCCCCCACCCCACTGTTTGGAGGTCTATCAAGTCAGTGGAAGGTAAAACCTGGTGGAGAGGCGACAATAAAGTCTGGGTCCGATTCTACTTTACCCCAGGTTTTAGTAATAAATAGACAATCAATCTGCCAATTATCAATCATTTAGCAGATTTCCTGTTTATGTTTGGGAAGGGACCTAGCATTTATTAAGGCATACTGAAAGCTGTAATTATGAAATGCCTTCTGTTTCATTTTTTTCTCTCCCAACCCTGCCGGCCTAATGTCTTGGTTTCTTACCTTTGTTGCCTCTATAGGGACTTGAATAGCCCAATTACAGGTTTCACAGGTCCAAATAGATCCACCCTTCCTTAAAGGCTTAGATACTACATTATTAGTGGGATTAGGCGATAGTTTGCTGGAATCTTCCTCTCCCCCAGATACTACACAGCTATGAAAAAGGGCAGCATTTCTGGCCCCGGGGCCCGGTCGTGCGTGGACGGGCGCAGATGGGCTTACCTTTGGTGCACGTTGGGTACGCCAGCGGCGCGCCCGTTGCGCGCGTCCGCTGTGCGGTCGAACGTTCTGGCACATTTATGCCTGCAGGAATGAGGCCCAGCCCAGAATCTGCTCCCTAACACTAGACCGCTAACTTGCGGTCCCAACAGGAAGGAGGGCTCTTACTGACCCTCACTTCCTGTTTAATACAAGTCAAAATGATTTCCACTCCCTCCACAGGCTATTTTAACTAAACTCCTCTTCCCCAAACCCCCAGAACATTCAAAATACTCAGAAATTACTTTTGCACAATTTAAAAATGCTAAATTAAAAAAAAAACACACACATTGATTAAAAAACGATTTTCCTTATTTTTCTATTCTATTTTCCTCTTTCTATTAAAAATACTAAAATTTAACACCTCAAAGCCACAGTAGTTATAAAAAGCAGATGTCACCACACAAACCTTAAAACAGCAACAGCTAAAAAAGATGCTTTCTTCTCAAGTGCGGTCGCTCGTTCTGGCACATTTATGCCTGCAGGAATGAGGCCCAGCCCAGAATCGGCTCCCTAACACTAGACCGCTAACTTGCGGTCCCAACAGGAAGGAGGGCTCTTATTGACCCTCGCTTCCTGTTTAATACAAGTAAAAACGATCTCCACTCCCTCCACAGGCTATTTTAACTAAATTCCTCTTCCCCAAACCCCCAGAACATGTATGCCTTCAGAAGTCATTCCCCATGCCATTGTGCAAGGCTAATGTGTGTTCCTCACTTCTTGCAGGTAACGCTGGCTACCCAAACCTGTCCTGGCTCTTCACCCCTGTAAGGAATATGACTACAAGGGCTGAGAATAGGTACAATGATGCTCATGGGTGTACCAGGAGGATTATTGAAAGGGCCTTCAGTCTCCTGAGACCAGGTTCAGGTGCCTCCGTCTGACAGGTGGATCCCTATGCTACTCCCCTGAGAAGGTCTGCCAGATAGTTTTTGTATGCTGCATGTTGCAAATCTTGGCCATCAGATGACATGTGCCCTATCTGCAGGAGGAGGGGGGTGAAAATGCAGCTGTGGCAGCATTGAACACTGAGGACAGTGAGGAGGAGGAGGAAAGGGAGGAGTATGTGGACAACAGGTCATATGTTATGCAGCAGTACTTCCAATGACACTCAGGTAAGACAGTAGAACTGACCATTTCTCCATTAAAATGTTGTGCTGTGTGGTGGTTGCAGGATGCCAGTCACTACCTTAGCATCCTAACTGACTGTCAGCTATGCCTTCCCATTTTGCAGATGTTGGTGTGCTTACAAATGTGTACTGATGTGATGACTACAGACTGCTTAAAGCCATTTCTTGAATGGATTCACATATTACAGGACAATGGCACAGGATGATACAGTTCAATACATTGTACATTTCTTTCAGATAAAGCACTATTACTCCAGTTGTGTTCAAGGGTGTTTATTGAAGTGACAAAAATGAAGGGATAGTGCAGTGGAGTGGGGCAATGGTAGAGAAACGTCCAGTGTAGTGGGCCAGTATGTTTGTTGCACAGGTCCATTGTCCGAGGGGCCGTAGGAAGGGCAGCAATGGCAGTTGAAAGTGGAAAAGGTGACGCAGTGGAACACAAGGGGGACATCCTGGAGGGGCTTATTTCCTGGCGATGGTCTTGGTCTTGGCAAGTGTCTCTGGTGTCTGTCTGGGTCACAGGGAATGTTTGCGGGGTGGTTCACCTTCTGCAGGAGGAGGGGTGTTGGTGGCCTGTGGGTCCTGTGGTTGGGCCTCCTGTCCACTAGCTGCAGCTGATATTGATGGCTGCTGGGGAGGGGTGGCTAGTGGAAGTGGCCTGCTGTTGTGCTCTGTCCTCACGAAAGGTTTTGGCCAAGTCACCCAGCACCCCTACAATGGAGGCCATGTTGGCATTTAGGGTCTGGAACTGCTGCATGACCTCCTGGTGGTGTACCTCCTACAACAGCTGGTTCTCCTGCATGACGTCGATCACCTGGGCCATCCTCTCCTGGGATTGTTGGTAGGCTCATAGGACCTTTGTGAATGCCTCCTGGGCAGTCGGTTCCCTGGGCCTGTCCTCCCCCTGGTGCACAGCTGTCCTCTGGCTGTCCCTGGCCGCACCCATGCCTGTGTCCCCTGAACGGTGTGCCCACTCCAACTGACACCGGGACCCTCATTGTCTTGCCTTTGTGGTCTTGACTCGGGTCCCTGTACAGGTGGGCACACTAGAGATTGACATGTCTGAGGACAGCAGTCTGGGTGCATTGGCTGGCAGCTGTGGTGTTGGAATCTGAGGGGGTCTGTGGTGGCCTGGCTGTGGGATGGGGCTACCGACTGACCAGTGGTTCCAGATGGTCCAGGGAGTTCATCCAGATGCCGAGCTCCAGAGTTGCTGTCATCACTGGAGGCATCTTCTGGTGGGGGACTGGGCAGCTGTGGCACGTCCTCACCTCTGACATTGGCTGGGGCACCTGTGGGGATGTAAGTGTTGAAATATGCTACATGTCTGTGACATATTCGGCATTACTATCTTTCCCAATGTTATTTTTGTTGTCCTGCCTCCTTAGGTTGTGTGTGGAGATGGATTGTGGGATTGTTAGTTCTCCATGCTGTGCATGCCCTGGTGGTGGGTGTGCATGCAGGGCTGGAATGGATGTACATGCAGTGGGAATGGCATGCAGGGGTTGCCATTTGGGTGGTGCACTGTGTGGGATGGTATGGGGTGATGGGGATGAGGGGGAGGGGTGGTGGTGACATTCAGGAATGGGGGGTGATAAATCGCAAAAGTTGACTCACCAGTGTCCAGTCATCTGGCTACTCCAGTGAGGCCCTCAGGATGCACCTGCTCCTCCCATGCTGTCAACTGTGGGGGAGGAGGTGGGAGTCCACCGCCAGTCCTGCTGATGGCGACTTGGTGCCTTGCTGCAACAGAACACACCTTCCCCCGTAGGTCATTCCACCTCTTTCTGATGTCTGTCGCTTGTGCGTGAATATTGTCCCATGGCGTTGACCCTGTCGACGATCCTCCGCCATAGCTCCATCTTTCTGGCAATGGATATCTGCTGTACCTGTGCACCAAACAGTTGTGGCTCTACCTTGAGAATTTCCTCCACCATTGCCAGCAGCTCCTCATTGGTGAAATGGGGGTGCCTTTGTGGGGACATGGGTGTTGTGTAGGGTGTATTGTGCAGAGGGTGATGTGTGTTGTATGATGCGTGAGGGATGTGTGGGTTGATATAGTGTGTATGAGCTGTATTGTAATGGATTGGCATGGCAAATTGTAGCATCATTGGTGTGTTTGCAAAGGATTATGGGTGTGTGTTTTAAAGTGCTTTTGGTGGGTGTGTGTGGTGTGTGTATTTTTGTCAGGTATTGGTTTTTGGTTTTGGTCAACGTTGTGTGGCCGTTTTGACAGCACCGGTGTGTATCATCAATTGTTTACCGCCATTGAATGTCCGCTGTGGTGATCCGTGGGTCATAATGTGGAGGACGTTGTTTTGTTGGCATAACGGTATGGGTGTTAGCGCGGACAGTTTATCACTTACCTTTGGTCTGGCGGATTTGTGTTTGTGGCAGTAATCTGTCGGGTTGGTGTGTGTGTCATAATCTGGCTGACGGATGTTCGCCTCCGACGTGATATGTTGGCGGCCTTCATCGAGTCGCTAATCAGTATTCTCATAATGAGGAACATAGTGGCCTATTCATTGTTGTTCCACAAATATTAAATTGGTTATATGAGACCCTGATATTATGTTTTATTAAATAGAATACATATTGTCTTTGTTGTCTCAAAATAGTATCAACAATGACAAAGCAAATAAATAAATAATTTACCAACTGCCCATATCACACAAGCTTTACTTTGAGAATAATCAAGTCCTAGGTAACCCTACGTGTGGTACCAAACCTTACGGTACTGTAGGGCAAGTTGTCCAAGCATCTTCAGGACCAGTGATGTGCAGCTGGAGGCATGCAGCAATCTGAGAACCCACATACAATGTTGAATGACTTATCAAACCTCAGCTGTGCTGTTCAAAGAAGAGGTGTTATGTGGTGGAACAGAGTCGCAATCAATAGACGGTTGAATATTGAGAGATAGTCACAAGGTATATTAAATGTTCCATTAGGAATGGTGACGTGGAATGGAAATGATGAAATACTAAAAGAGTTGTAGATATCAACGCCTCTGCAGTGCAGCTTGATTCCGCTGTAGGAACTGAGCATATCCCGTGTCTCTGTTTCTCTCTCTCTTTCCCTTGTCCCAGCCCCTTGTCCTAGGTTTACTTCTGACAAACATAAGTATCCTTTACCTGGTTGTCAGTAGGTTCAGGGAGGTGGGGATATTAGCTTTGTTACTTGGATCAGGATTACCAGGTTAGTCCAACATTGCCAATGAGATTCCAACAAGTAGCTCAACTTTCCCATCTTGCCAATTTGACTTCCTATGGAGCATCTCACCTTGACTTCCTAGGAAGAGGTTTATCTTGCTCTGGCTTGTGTCTTGGCAAAAAATAGAAAGAATATAAAACAAGAATATTTTGGCACACACACTGAGGTAGATTTGGACAGCCGTGTTTCCGGATATCAACATTTGGCATTTCCGAGAAATGGAAACATTAGACTTTCAAGGAATGCTTCAGGAATATGTTGTAGGTTTTTCTACAAGCCAAAAAACCTTCGAAGTTAAATCCTGATTTAGTTTACTTTTAGTTATCATCCTTGCCTAGGACACAAGATTAGTACGTTGTTTTTAATTACCGAAAGAGCAAATAAGGGCCTGATTTATAGTTTTCTAGCGCTGCATTTGCGTCGTTTTTTCACGCAAAAGCGGCGCAAACACAAAATATAATCGAACTTTTGCAAGTTTGCTCTGCTTTTGCGTCAAAAAATGACGCAAATGCGGTGCTAAAAAAGTAAAAATCAGGCCCTAAATTCCTTCATAAGGTCTATTACGTATTCAGCGGGTAAAAGAAAGTTTACTCAACAAAACAGTGTTGACAGGAGTATTTGAGTAAGCAAATGTCGTACGTGAGTTAACGTACGAGACGCGGACGGCAAAGTGTGGTCCTTCCTCTATGTTAGATCGCCTCCTGACGTCACGTCCAATCCGCATCGAGGATGGTCGTGACGTCGGGGGGCGGCGCGAGGTGGAAGCAGAAGCGGAGCGCGCGAAAGGCGGCAGGATGTGCTCTCGGCGGCTCCTCGTGGGCCTTATTGTTGACGGAGTGAAAGAAAATAAAGAGCAATAAGAATGCAACGCAAATGCCTCGCCTCATTCATTGCTGCCACTACAAATGGCGACGAGGGTCACAGCTTCTAATATGGCCCACGAGTGTAGCCCAACGCGCTGATGTCTCCTCCCTGATGACCACGTGCACTGCCTCCGGTGAGCTGATGCTGGGGGCCCTATGCGAGTGATCCTTGACGACCCCTGCCACGTGAGGACCAGGCAGTAGGCCCGTGCCCCGGGTTCCTGTCAACGTGTGTACACACCATCGGAAGTGACCGGTGTTCTGGTGGTCCCCGGTTATCCGGAGTGCTGGGGTATCCTTCCGCGCCGCATAGGAGCCTTCCATAGTTGCTGCTGCACCTGTGTCACGTGGTCTCTCCGGGTGTGGTGCCCGCTTTCCGGTCATGTCGCAGACCGGTAATATCTGCGTGCCTCCTCTCTTCCTGGACTCTCCTGGTAAGCCATGCATGAAATGGAAGGGATGGCTGCACGCATTTGAGAACTATATCGTCTCCATTGATGGTAAGGGGTATGGCCCCAAGCGGAAAAAGTCGCTGTTATTCGGACTGTTGGGGAAGGCTGGCCAGGAGGTTTTTGATAGCTTGCCTGTTTATGTGAATCCTCCCGGGGCTACAGCTCCTCTGAATGAATACCAGGAGGCCGTTAAGCGAGTTGAGCTGCAGTATGCTGAGGAATGTAACATCATGGTGGGGTGCCATACATTCGCACTGCGGAAACAGGAGGAAGGAGAGACTATTGAAGAGTATATTGCATGCCTACGAGTTTTGGCCCAAGATTGTGAATTTGCGGAGATGACTGATACTTACATCAGAGACCAGGTGGTGTTCTACTGCCATTCTAAGAAAGTGCAGGAACGGTTGCTTTCATGCAGGAACCCTTCACTGAAGGAAGTGATGGCCATTGCAAAGGCAGTGGAACGCTCCATGATGTCTTCTAAGGAACTGGCGAGCACTAGTCAGGCTTCAAATGTGTTCTATGTGCAGGACAGACATAAACATGCGCCCAAGACTCCAGACAGGGCGGCGAGTGATAGAGGGGGAGGCAGGAGGCCGCTCATTTGTTTTAGATGTGGGTCAAGGGACCACTTAGCGGACAGCAGGACCTGCCCTGCCTTGTACAAAAGCTGTTCTAAATGCAGGAAGGTGGGCCACTTTGCGGCAGTGTGTAAAGCCAAGAAATATAGTACGGGCATGAAAGTGAGCTCGGTGAGCGATAGTGACATGGATGCGGATGCGGACATCGTGCTGTCCATTGATGATGAGGACGGAAGAGTGAAGGGGCCTATTGGCTCCGTCATGATTGGTGCGGTAGCATTGCCATTTACGGCTGACTCTGGTTCCCCTCTTACCCTGATCTCTGATAGGACATTTGATTTGAAATGGCAGAATGTGCGACTGCATGAGACGGATGTAAATCCAAAGGCCTTCGGGGAACACGACATATTGATGAGGGGGTACTTCTGGGACTCTCTCACCTTTCGAGGGCGCACGGTGAGAACAAAGATATATGTGGCTGAAAAAGGGAGGAGTCTTGTGGGATGGAAGGACCTGGCGAAGCTGGGTGTGATGCTAGTCCCTGGGGCGGAAGATCCCATAGTTCTGAGAGATGATTGGGTCAATTACGTGCAGCCTGAGGATTTGCATGAAGGATTAGCTGAGGTCCTCGATAAATTTGATTCCGTTTTTGAAAACAAGGTAGGGTGTGTAAGAGGATTTGTGCATGCCATACGGTTGAAAGAGGGTGCCATGCCAATTAAGCACAAGGTCAGAACGATTCCTCTTTCGGTAAGGGGGGAGCTGAAGGCTGTTCTGGATAGGCTGAAAATGGAAGGAGTAATAGAGGAAGCAGGAGCATCAGAGTGGGTGTCCGCAATCGTGGTGTCCAAGAAGAAGAGGACAGGGGACATTCGGCTGTGTGTAGACCTACGATCATTGAACAGAAATATTCTGGTGAACTGCCATCCTCTGCCCAACATTCAGGAGATATTATCTTCCACATCAGGATCGAGGTTCTTCACCCTGATAGACCTGAAGTCCGCATACCACCAGGTATGTCTCACAGAGGATTCCAAGGAATTGACCACCTTTATTACCCCGTTTGGAGCATACAGGTACGTCCGTCTTCCGTTTGGCCTTGCATCGGCCTCGGGCGTCTTCCAAAAGTTGATGGACCTTCTCTTCTGTGATATGAAGGGAGTTGAAGCCTTCCAGGACGACATTCTGATACACACGGAAGATGAGGAGGGGCACCTGGAACTGCTAGGCAGAGTGCTGGAGGTGTTAAAAAAAAGGGGGATGACAGTCTCCAAGGACAAATGCAAGTTCATGGAAGGGAAGATCGAATACTTAGGGCATGTGCTTACCCCAAATGGCATTGCGCCAAAAGATGACTTAGTGAGGGCGATACGAGATGCCCCTTGCCCAGGAGACAAAGACGCTTTGCGGTCGTTCCTGGGACTCAGTGAATACTATTCCAAGTTCATGCAAGGATACACGACCACCGTGGAGCCTCTAAGGAAACTGCTGCGGAAGAACGAAAAATACACGTGGACACAGGAACAAAGTGCTGCCTTTGAATCCGTCAAGCAGGCAATCGCCGCGGCTCCAGTATTACAGCCGTACAGCAAGGATCTCCGGAACGTAATCACGGTTGACGCTAGTGCCAAGGGTATCGGCGCAGTGTTTTGCCAATTCCAAGGGAAGAAGGAGAACACAGTCGCATTCATATCCAGGTCATTGAATGATGCAGAGAAGCACTACAGCACCATCGAGCGGGAGACGCTCGCGTGCGTCTGGGCCGTGGAGAAACTGAGGAACTATCTATGGGGCAGGGAGTTCGAACTTGTCACTGACCACAAACCCTTGATATACATGATGGACGGTGAAGGACGTGGCAATGGCAAAGCCAGCTCGAGGCTCCTACGTTTACTGTCCAAGTTGCAAGAATATCATTTCATCATCAGACACATCAAGGGTGGCCTCAATTGCAGGGCGGATTGCCTATCTCGCATACCGGTCACGGGTGAGGAGGACGGTTCCCTGGATGACACGGAATGCGTGGTAGCAATGGTTGACGCAACAGCTATGTGCGAGGGATCCATATCTGAGGAAGAGTGGTTGACGGCTCAGGAGAAGGACACGACTATCCGAAGGGTGATGGACCACATGACGGCTCGTTGGCCCCCAGTCCGGAATTTGCACGGAGCACTTAAGAGTTTCCAACAGGTTAGCTCTGAACTCACCATTGAGGGCGGCTTTGTGAAAAGACACGAGTTGTTTGTGCCTCCGGAAGGTTTGAGAGACAAGCTAATCAGGATTGCCCATAAGGGCCACCCGGGCAGTACCGCTACCAAAAATCTCCTCAAGCAGTACTACTGGTGGCCAGGGATGTGCAGCGACGTCAGCAGCTTCATTGATCGGTGCGGACCGTGTTTAAGGGCCGACAAGCACCGGAAGACGGCGAAAGGGGAGCTGCAGCTGGTGGACATTCCTGCTGGTCCATGGAACAAGATTGCCATTGATTTCGCAGGCCCATTTACCCTGCTACCAGACGATTGTAGACATCTCATCGTCATCACGGATTACTTCTCCAAATGGATCCACTACAAGTTCGTCAGGGAAGTTACCACTGAACGAGTGATCAAGGCACTGACGAAAATTTTCGCGATTATGGGGCAGCCGAAGATCATGGTGTCCGACAACGGCACCCAGCTGGTGTCCAGGCAGATGACGGATTTTCTATCCAGATTAGGGATAAAGCAGGAAAAGACCCCATTGTACAGCCCGAAGAGCAATGGGCAGGTTGAGCGAATGAATAGATTCCTCAAAGAGGGCGTGCAACAGGCAGTCGCCTCCAACATGGATGTGAAAGCGTTTCTGGCGGACAAGGTGCACACTTTTCATAACACGCCCAATGAAGTTACGGGACACACTCCGTTCTACTTGATGAGAGGGAGAAGGTGCATGAGTGAGCTTACCCCCAAATTCAATAAGTGGTATGACATGAGGGAGGAAATTGAGGTGGTATCTGATGAGAGTTTGAGAGTCAAAGAAAGAATACTGGCTAAACAGGAAAGCAACAAGCGGTATGCTGACATCGTGAACAGAGCCAAAACTAAAAATATAATGCAGGGGGATTGGGTATTGGTGAAGAAACCTAACAAGGTGATGAAAGGAGAGTCTGTGTTTCAAACCCCTGTACGTGTGCAAGGAGTGACAAGAGGGGCAGTCTGTTTGGAAGGAGGGGGATGGCGAAGTAAGGACGACATCGTCAGGCTCAAGGCTGGTCAAGAGGAAATCATCATGAGAGGTAGTCGTGAGTGTGGGGCCGAGAGCAAGGACGACGTGGATGAGTGGCAAAGTCATGAAGCCAGGGATGTAGTCACTGATGATAAGGAATATGTGAATACGCCCTCTATGCGAGGGCGGATTGGACATGGAAGTGCAGATCGGTGTGAGAAAGCATGGCGAGGCTTGGTGGATGCCGAAGGACAGAATGGTAGCAGGCCCGAATCTGCGAAGAGCGACAGTCACGACGTAATGAGTTCAGGCCAAGAGGATGCAGGCGCCGGCATGGTGGGTTCACTCCAGTATATTACTCCGAGCAGGCCAATGAGGCATATTCGAGCTCCCAAGAGGTTCGAAGATTTTGTCATGAGATGAAGTCCATAAGGTTCTTGTTCTGTTAAAAGGGGAGATGTCGTACGTGAGTTAACGTACGAGACGCGGACGGCAAAGTGTGGTCCTTCCTCTATGTTAGATCGCCTCCTGACGTCACGTCCAATCCGCATCGAGGATGGTCGTGACGTCGGGGGGCGGCGCGAGGTGGAAGCAGAAGCGGAGCGCGCGAAAGGCGGCTGGATGTGCTCTCGGCGGCTCCTCGTGGGCCTTATTGTTTACGGCGTGAAAGAAAATAAAGAGCGATAAGAATGGAACGCAAATGCCTCGCCTCATTCATTGCTGCCACTACAGCAAATGATAAAGTATTGTATTCTTATTATGTATGCTGTATTTAGCTTCCATCTAGCACAGAGACATTGTGAACAGCACCTATAGAGACGTCACCCCACAACTACCCAAGAAGTTCTCCGGTCAGAAAAGAGAGTTCAGGCTGCCCCTCAGAGGGACCAGGGACAGAGCAAAACAGGGTCGAGGCCAGGTGAGAGGAGTTAAAGGGCACCAGGTGCACCTCACGGGGGCAGGAAAAGTGATGAAGATAGATGGAATGGTCCGGTGGGACAGCGCTTGATGGGGAAGAGAGGAAACACGTGGAGACGGGAGGTGGCGTGAGAAAACGTAACTTTTTCTTCTGTCTTCATCTGTTTCTTCCCAACCAAATTTCTCGGTTTCAGAGCCTGAGACTCTCGTCATTTCTTCGTTTGTTTGTTTTTAAAAAGTATTTTTTCTATCTTCTGTCATAAACGAAAGCACGTTATTGCGCAGAAGAAGAGCTGGTTTCGCCAAAGTCGTTGCATCACTTACAACTGACAAGCCAAACCACTGCGGACCCATGTGATGCAATAACTTTGGCAACGCCTGTG
Organism: Pleurodeles waltl; assembly: GCF_031143425.1. NCBI lineage: Eukaryota > Metazoa > Chordata > Amphibia > Caudata > Salamandridae > Pleurodeles > Pleurodeles waltl. Next base: position 14,360,126 of record NC_090446.1, read on the forward strand.
CAACTCTTCGGGCAGTAGTGCCTCTTTGTGTAACTGTAAGTCAGAGCTGGAGGTGGACAGAGGGTAGGAAACGGAAAGAGAGTGCCAAGAGGAGAGCGGGTACAAGACTGGGGTTGGCAACACTCCGTCTGGTATTTATATGCCGTGACAGGGAAACGTCATCAGAAAAAATAATAAAATGCCATTTATTTCACTTTAAAATGTAAATTAAACCAACAAACAATATGAAAACACATCGACAAAAGTTTAATGCTGTTTTCGTTGGTCAAGGCCCTACTGGGGGAAACACCCAGAACAACGACTCCGAAACCACGAAGTCGTGAAAAACGAAAGCGAAACAACGCTTTCATTTTCCACGACTTCCTGGTTTTGGTACCTTAACCACGCATGTCTGAACCACGTGCATGCGTGGTTAAGGTACGGAAGAAGGGAGTCGGAGTTGACGCGGTGAAGGAGGAGGTACGTTGGGCTGGGACTGGGCTGTTTTTTTTTGGGGGGTGGGGTGGGGGGCTCGGGTGATTAGGGTTTAGGGTGGGGGGTCAGGGTTTAGGTTTAAGGGGTGAGTTGGGGTGTTTAAGTTTTAGGGGCAGGGTGAGGACTCGGGTATTTTTAGTTTTTGGGGTGGGGGCTGGGGGTGATTAGGGTTTAAGGGGGTCAGGGTTTAGGTTTAAGGGGTGGGTAGGGGTATTTAGGTTTTAGGGGTGGGGTGGGGACTCAGGGTATTTTTAGTTTTTGGGGTGGGGTGGGGGGCTGGGGTGATTCGGGTTTAGGGGGGAGAGAGGAAGCATGCTGGAACCGTGCATGCTGATCACTAATGCCTTTACCAGGAATGCGTTTACAACAGAAAATCATTGTAAACGCATTTGTGGTGAAGGCATTAGTGATAAGAACGAGGTCGCTGTTCCGACCTCGTTGTTGAGCCATAGGTGCTTGAAGTACTTGTGGTTCCGACATATAACCCCCTACTGGACCTGTGTTGTCGCAAGGGGCTAGGCCCTGCCAAAAACGTCCCCGTAAGGCCCGATCTAAAGTTTGGTGGGAAGTGTCTGCAGCCTTCTACCCAAAGCTCCCACCACCCTTCTGCATTATTAATTGGCAGGGACCGGCCTCACGCCAAACTCTTGCACCCGGATTTAAGAAGGCCTAGCGCTACACTTTTTTTTTGTTAATTAATTGTTAGGGTTGTAAAATCGCCACAACATATTTTCAAAGAGGCACAATGTATGCATTGCGCCACTTTGTAACCCTTTGTGCCACATTATGCATGTACCATGCATAATCTATGCAAAGGAGGCATTCCGGTGCAAGGAGGCCCACAAAAATGGTGCAATGAAATCTACAAGATTTAATTGCAAAATTTTTGGCTTCATTTTTCAAGCCTACTGAAAGCAGCCATTAAAAGGACGCACTCATTGTAATCAATGGGCCTCCTTGCACCAAGCGCCAAACTAGCGTCAAACATTTCAACGCTAGTTCCCTAACTACCACTATGGTGAGGCGGAAGGTTAATTATGGCACACACATGGTGGCATTAGGGAGGCCCAAATGGAGCAAGAAAAGAGGCACCATATTAGATGCAGCTCCACTTTTCTTAAGCTTAAATCTGCCCCTGATGTGCATTTCCTGTCCAATTCAACAGGCTCTCTCACGTTTCAGTGGGGCAGCAGTAAGGGGCATATTTAACCCCTTCACTGCCAGGCCTGTTCCCCACCTGCGGCAAGCCTTTTTGAGGCTATTTGGGACAGTTTGCGCTTAGGCCCTCATAACTTTTTCTCCACATAAGGTACGCATGACAAATTTACGACCTTTTTTTCCAACATCCTAGGGATTCTAGAGGTACCCAGACTCTGTGGGTTCCCCTAGAGGAGAACAAGAAGTTCGTCAAAATACAGCGATTTTTTTTTTTTTTTTAAATGGAAAAAAGGGCTGCAGAAGAAGGCTTGTGGTTGTTCCCATGAAAATGGCATCAACAAAGGGCTTGCAGCGCTAAAATCTCCATCTTTACAGCTTTTAGAAACAGGCAGACTTGAATCAGCAAACCCCATTGTTCAACACAATTTTGGCATTTTACTGGGACATACCCCATTTTTATAATTTTTTGTGCTTTCAGCTTCCAGTTAGTGACAGAAATGGGTGTGAAACCAATGCTGGATCAAGGAAAGCTAAACATTGCTGAAAAGCAGATAAAATTCTGAATTCAGCAAGGGGTAATTTGTGTAGATCCTACAAGAGTTTCCTACAGAAAATAACAGCTGAACTAGAAGAATATTGAAATTGAGGTGAAAAAAACAGCCATTTTTCTCCATGTTTTACTCTGTAAATTTTTCCTGTGATGTCAATGAAAGCAATATACCGTTATGTCTGCTGGACTCTTCTGGTTGCGGGGATATATAGGGCTTGTAGGTTCATCAAGAACCCGAATTACCCAGAACCAATAAATGAGCTGCACCTTACAATGGGTTTTCATTCTATGTCGGTTATACAGCAATTAATTTGCTGAAATATAAAAAGTAAAAAATAGGTATCAAGAAAACCTTTGTATTTCTAAAATGGGCACAAGATAAGGTGTTGAGAAGCAGTGATTATTTGCATATCTCTGAATTCCGGGGTGACCATACTAGCATGTGAATTACAGGGCATTTCTCAAATAGACGTCTTTTTTACACACTCTCTTATATTTGGTAGGAAAAAATGTCGAGAAAGACAAGGGGCAATTACACTTGTTTTGCTCTTCTGTGTTCCCCCAAGTCTTCTGATAAAAATGGTACTTCACTTGAGTGGGTGGGTCTAATGCTCACAACAGGAAACACAAGATGGACTCATTTTTACATTGAAAAAGGACACGACAGTGCCTAGCTGTAGATTTAGGCCTCTAGCTCAGCCTGCACCTAGGGAAACCTACCAAACCTGCGTATTTTTGAAAACAAGACACCTAGAGGAATCCAAGATGGAGTGACTTGTGGGGCTCTCACCAGGTTCTGTTACCCAGAATCCTTTGCAAACTTCAAAATGGGGCTATAAAAACACCTTTTCCTCACATTTCGGTGACAGAGAGATCTGGAATCTGAGAGGAGCCACAAATTTCCTTCCACCCAGTGTTCCCCCAAGTCTCCCGATAAAAATGGTACCTCACTTTTGTGGGTAGGCCTAGCGCCCGCGACAGGAAATGCCCCAAAATACTATCTGGACACATCAAAATTATCAAATACAAAACTACCTGTTTTTGCGGGGGCACCTGCGTTTTTGGTCATGGACTCAGCAGCCATCTAGGGAAACCTACCAAACCCAGACATTTCTGAAAACTAGACACCCGAGAGAGTCCAGGGAGGTGTGAGTTGTGTGGATCCCCCAAAGTTTTCTTAGCCAGAATCCTCAGTAAACCTCAAATTTAGCAAAACAAAACACATTTTCCCACATTTCTGCGTGAGATCACTGCACCGGGACAAATGCCATACCCCCCAACGTTCCCCTCAGTCTCCCGGTTTAAATGATACCTCACTTGTGTAGGTGGGCCGAGTGCTTGTGACAGGGAAGAGCCACAAACATGTCGAAATTGAGGGGAACCAAAGCAAGTCCAAAAGGGCAGTTTGAAAAAAAACATTTTTAGGATGACAAGTGCTGAAGAATTTTTATGGGTATACATGAGACAATGCTGGGTGGTAGGAATTTTGTGGAATCCTGCAGATTCCGGAAGGTTCCATCACAAAAATGTGGGGAAAATGTGTGATTTCCAGCAATGCTGGAGGTTTGCAGGGCATTGTGGGTATGAATATGGTGCGTGGTACATGTGAAGCACACCACCTTGGAATCACCCAGATGTTTAGTTTACAGATGTGTCTAGGTCTTGTGGCTCTTTCTACATGGCAGCGTCCCAAAGTACATAAAGTACAGCCCTCACCATTCCAAGTGGGACGATTTTGAGAGTTAGACAAGCTGTCATGGCCCAAATGTAAAACCAAAACCCCAAAAAATCAAATGTCCTCTTGCTTGCTATGGAATAGGATGTTTTAATGTGCAGGGGGAGAGCTGAAAGACTGTTACCCCCTTCAGCTGGGGTGGGGGCATAGCCAGGCCCATACTGGTTGGTAGCCACCACCCCACTGTTTTTTTTTTATTCCCTGGCATCTAGTAGACTTTCTCCCCCCTCCCCCGGGGTGTGGATCGGGGGTAATTGCCCCATACGCCCACTGGTGGGCAGAACAACTTTGGCCCCATTTATTTGGGGTGGGGGTATGGTCATACCTCCACCTTCTTATTTTGAAAAACAAATCTTCCCTGGTATCTGGTGGGCTTTCTGCCCCCCTTGGGGGCAGGTGGGCCTTTCAAAAATAGGCCGATCTGCCCCCAAGGGAAGCAGAAATGGCCTAAAATAAATTTGCCCCATCAGGGGAGCGACCCTTGCCTAAGGGGTCGCTCCCTTTGTGTGAAATTGGCGCAAAAAAAAATCCCTGGTGACTAGTGGTTTCCGCCTCCCTTGGGGGCAGATTGGCCTAATAAAAATAGGCCAACATGCCCCCAAGGGGCGCAGAAATGGACTAAAATAAATGTCCCCCCCCAGGTGAACGACCCTTGCCTAAGTGCGACCCTTGCCTAAGGGGTCGCGCCCCTTGCGTGAATTCTTATTGGAAAAAATCCCTGGTTTCTAGTGGGCATTTCAGCAGCCAGATGGCTTCATGATCTGGCTGCTGAAATGCTCCGAGAGATTTCAAAGGGAAGGAAATTCCTTTCCTTCCCTTTGAAGCCTCTCAGGCCCCCATCACATCGCATGGGAGGTGGTCTCTCTGACACCATCAGACGCCACTGGGGGGTGGGAAGGAAGCCCACGGAGGGAGAGCTAGCGCTCCCTACAAGCTCATGTGCCAGGACGTAATGGTTACGTCCTCGGTACAGGAGCACTCTGCTGGTGGATATAACCATTACATCCCTGGCACAGAACGGGTTAAAAAAACTGTTGCCACTTTTCTTGTGCCCCCCTCAAACCCCCTAACATCACCATGGTAGCACCGTATTTACAATACAGCACACGTGGTGCATGTTAGCACAATAGTGTAAATATTTTTGATGCTATTGTGGCGCATTGGTTGACTAGTGCCAATAATTTCTTTTTCTGGGCCTCCTAATGGGGCAAAGCCCCTCCATACATTAACCTGGTGCAGGCATAATGTGGTGCAAGGGGTTACAGAGTGGTGCAATGCATGCATTGCGCCACTTTGTAAATCTAGCACGGGCAAAAGGCCTCTTTAACACTACCTTAGTGTAAAAAAATGATGTTAAGGCAGAGTGTGTGGGAGCTAGGGGCTTGTAAATATGCCCCTAGGTGTTGTCTATTTCAATAATAAACTAGAAAGAAGGAAGGAGGTGGCAGAGTAGTGGTCTAGGGGGCACTGCCACCTCATGTCTGACTTAGCTCACCATCCATGTCCCACTCCCTGTACCTCAGAAACTCCTTTGTGTGCTCCCTCAGGACTGTGGGCATGTGCAGCGGGCAGCCGTGGGATCTCCTAGGATTTCATAAAAAAGGATTTGGTTGGGGTATCTCTGGGTATTATGTTGAGTTTTGACCTCCCATTTTGAAAAATATTCAACTTTATTAGCCAAATGACTAGAGTACCTATTCTACAGCAGTACAGTCCCATTACAGTACCAACGAGTAGTGCACCACTCAGGGCCTCCCATTTCAGTAGCGGCAGTGCCTTGCAAGTAAGCTTCTTGGCACTAATGAGCTTCTTAAAACTCATTACTTTCTCTCTGAGGCTCTCGAGGATCCTAGCATCCCCCACCTTTAGCTTGGGTTAGACACTCCATTCAAAGCTCATTTTCACAGCTTGAAGGGTCTAAAACAAAAGAGTTTCCCAAGGTTCACAGACAAGACAGAGGTTGTCATGCACACCGTGGTAGACTGTCTTCAACAATAACATCACTGCATGGAAGCAAGGTGCATTCACAGTTGTGCAATGTTAGAGGGGCTCAGCTTGGTACTTTACAGAAGATCCTGGCTACAAGATTGGTGGGATTTTCAAGTCTTAACGTGACTGCCCAGTTGTGTTTCAGGTGTCTTCCCTGTTCTGCTACAGCACGACCTCCTGCCAAACCTGAGGTTGTTGAGAGCACTGGCGTCTCGCTAGCGGCGTCCTGTCCAGTTTAACATGGTTTCACCAATCCTTGTTTCAGATAATCTATTCCCTAGCTGGTGATACCCTGTCTGCAGCATCATAGGTCATTTGTTACAAGATCAAAGAGGTTACTGCCGTCCCTCATCCCCGCCTTGCAAGCTCTACCATGGTGGACAGGGCCTTGGAACTGGTAATGTCACAATAGGATTTCCTCCTGAATTTATGATCTCCTATTACTCACAGCCATCAGACAACTTATCCAATGTGAGGAAGTACAAAGGAGTAAGTTAGTACATCACCCAAACCTACGACCACCTCTAGCTGGCTTTGTTAAATGATCTGTAAGTACTATGCATTAGGCTGGATGAAAAATTACTAAATGTAATTTATAGTTTTTGGAAACAAAACTTTAAGCTTATCCAGTTGTAGCCATCAACTTATTTTTGACTATTTATGTTGCAAAAAACAGGACACAAGACTAAAATTCTGGCACATATTGAACTTTACATATATCACTTAACATTTATCCAACAGCGTTCTGCCGTCTTTAAAGTTGCAGGGTTGTGTTTGTAAATAGTTTGAAAGTTTTAATCCTGGCTGCAGCTGCGCAGCATCCCAAGTATGCCAAGGCAGGCATTGGGTTTGACTGGGAGTACTGTTTGCTACTCCTTGGAGGCAGCATTGTAGGCCGGTAAGGTTTCCTATGGCCGAGGCCGACATAGGCTTAGTTTGGTAGCTGGATAGTCTACCCCATGGAGGCAGCAGGGCAGACTGGTCGAGGTCTTCTGTGGCTATAAGGTGTCAGATGGCTGAGCCAGGCATTGCTGTACATTGGTAGTTGGATTTCTTTACCCCAACACAGAATCAACCCAAGCTTGTGATGGCCTTCGATGGATGATGCGAGCGTTGGTTTATACTGATAGTTGGTTTTTGAACCTCATGGAAACCTCAATGCAGGTTGGTAGGGGTCTCCAAAGGCTGAATCTAGCATCGTTTTAGATTGCAGATTGGATGCCTCATGCCGTGGGCACCGCAGCAAAGGCTGGCAGAGGTCTGGCATAGCTGCGCCCAGCTGGCAGAAGTCTGTGAAGAGTGTAATAGGCGTTGATCTGTACAGTCAGTCTCTTGAGTCATCACTGAAGGTAGTTGAGGGAGCAGTGAAGGTTGTCACACATCTTTTGGGGCTGGAGCAGACCATGCTCTCCACTTACATCCTCTTTCTGCACGATATGCAGGCAGCAGTGTAGGATGCCAGATGCCTCTAGTGGCTCCTGTGGCTGGAGGAAGTCTGCTGGAACTCTTCCTCCATCATATAAAGACAACAGTGCATGCTGCTATAAGTCCGCTTGGAGCTCTGTAGGCAATGCAGAGCAGAAGGATAAGAACGAGCCATAGAATGGAACAAAGACAAGAGAGGACACTGATCTAGTCTCTGAGACATCCAAGAGACTTTCTCTTCTCCCAGAGGTTCTAATGACCCAAGTACAGATTCAAGAGATTGCAAGAAGTGTGGAGAGCGTGAGCATGAATTCACAAAAACCGAAGAAGGGCCAAAATGGGCCCATGCAGAAGTTCAAACCTGGCCTGATTTGACACCTCATCTTGGCACCTCCTTACAAGGCCTCGGGATTTAATTTGGGTTTGGTCCCAATTTAAGATTGTGTCCTTTTGCATTGACTTCCTTTCATTGGAAGACCCCTATTGTAGAATCAGGACTGTAGGAGCCATATAGCGCTTTGACACTTGGCATGATGAGAGGCTTGCACCTCTGATGAGCAAGTGGCTCCAACAGGTGTAAGCACGGGCGACGACTCTCGCTCTGATCGTTCCGCCCAAACCAGTCTTTTCAATTTGCAGGAGTGAGATTATTTTGCTGCTTGAAAGAGGTGTTCTTTATGTAAGTTGCAGCTTCCCAGAGGTCCCAGTATACCGAGGTGCTGGTTTGCACAAGATGTGCACTCTTACTATATTGCTCTTTGCAGATTCTAGCACACATTGGCATTCAGTTCTTCTCACTCCACCTTGTATTTGTGGTGCCATCTGACCAAACACGAGAGCTACAGCCGCTGAGATGAAGCTTGACAGAAGCATTACTCTGGACGTCTCTGGAACCTTAACAGCAATAGGAAATTCACACCTAAAAGAAATCAATCACTTGTTACGACATCTGGTTCTCATCTGTACCATTGGAGAATCAGCCAGATCATCTGCTGGCAGTCTCTCAGCTCCCACAGCCTCACGACCTCATTATCAGCCCCACTCTCGTTCTCCACTTAGACTTCTGCACCACTGGCTCTCCAGACTGGAATGACCACACCGGTTTCCTCGGCACCTGCAATCCACCTTGGTCCTCCTCACCTGAATCTGCTTACTTGCTTTTCCACACTTGGTCCCCAGTACATGGCTTGCGCAGATGACCTACATACTACAGCAAGGCCTCTCTGCACCTGGTTCTTAGCACCTGAAATTTCACACTGAGCATATTTATACTCTGTTTGCAGTGAATTAGCATCATTTCTTTTTACTCTAATTTGGTGCAAAACTAACTCCATATTTATACTTTGGCGCTAGACCAGTCTAGCACCAAATTTATGGAGTTAAAGTCATTTTTTGGAAGTGGAAACCTACCTTGCCTTAATGAGATGCAAGGTAGGCGTTCCCGTGCAAAAAATGACTCTATGGCCTTAACGCCATATTTATACTCCAGTGCAAAAATGGTGCTCAGGAGGGAGGAGGGGTCAAAAAATGGCGCAAAGCTTGCTTTGCCCCATTTTTTAACTCCTTGGTCAGGGCAGGCGTTCGGGGACCTGTGGGCCTATTTCCATGGTGGAACACCATGGAATAAGCCCACAGGTGCCTTCCCCAGGCCCCAAGGACACCTCACCCTCACCAGGGGGACAGCGGAGGATGGGGGACCCTATCCCAGGTAAGTACAGTAACTATTTTATTTTATTTTTTAAAGTGCCATAGGAGGCCCTGAAATGGGCCCCCATTCATGGCACAGGGTGCAATGGCCATGCCTGGTGGACCCTCGTCCCCTGTGCTGGCCATTAAGTTGCTGGGCATGACTCCTGCCTTTTCTAAGGCAGGAGCCATGTGACATGGTAGGATTAGCACCATAAAATGACGCTAATCTGGTTAGAGTCATTTTTCTTTCCTCCAACCTGCCTAAAGTCTTTTTTTAGTGCAAAACCCCCTTCTTCCATACCACCATCCCTACCCGACTAATGTCATTTTTTTTACGCTAGCCTACCCTTTGCACCGGCTTGCACCATTCCACAAATATGTTGCCCAGCTGGCGCACAGAAATGGTGCAAGCCAGTGCTAAACATTTTGGTGCAAAACTGCGTTAGTGCAGTTTTGCACCAAAAAGTATAAATCAGGGCCATAATTTCCTATGTACGCCTACCTTCCCGACAGGTACTTATGAGTCTGAAGGCAGGAGCTATGTGACTGTTGCAAGTTCTCTGGCAGCTGAGTTCAATGCTAGTTACATGTTTGGAGACCCTGGGGAAGATGACTTCATATCTCCTCCAGGAAGGAAGGGTGATACAAATGTAATGGATCTCTGCCTCAGGGAAGGGGGTCTGATTGGCTGAAGGTGCATGCATGGGAACATAGGAGTGTGGAATTCCCACAGAGTTGAGAGAGTCCAGAACGAGTCTTCAAAGGGAAAGGAGCAGTGTTCTCCAGAACTGGGCTCAAGTCCAGAGATGTTTTAAGGCATGGGTAAGGGGGCAACTGTCCAGGGTCCTGACCTTCAAAGGGGCCCTCTTGGAAAATAAACTTTCACCTCTGTGTATTTCCATGTCTCAGCCCAGTGGCTTCTTAAGGATTTTTGGGGGGTTTGAAGAGACATATTTCAATTGTTTATGTCTAAACCTCATTTCTGAAAATTTGTTTGATACCAGCCCTAACACAAAATGGAGACTAACAGCGGTTGAGAATGGCTAGCATAACGAAAAGACTTTAGAGATCAGTCGGACATGCCCTATAACAAGTGAACATATAGGTTTGGAACACTATATGGGCGGCCGACGACTGTCCTGCCTACCAGCTTCACTGAAGCTTGCTGCTATAACAAATCTCCTGAAGCTCTTCACCACGCTGAGACTCTGCATTTTCCCGCATAATGAATCCCATGAATATCCTTGATGCTTTTTTCAATTTCCAAGAAATACACTTGAAGTATTTTCCACAATGCATTTTAAAGTCATGCACAGGAATGTTTGCTCTTCCATATACATTTAATGTTCAAGAAATGTACTTTCTTTCTTTTTAGGGTTTTTAAACTGAAATCAAAAACTAATGATATTGTATTTAACTATGGATAACCATGGATATTTTGTAGAAATCATACTTTTTCTAGGTACTCTTCTTACATTTATGGGGGTAATGATTCCAATTAACTAAGCACTTTGATAATAATTTGATTTGATTGATATCGTGAGGGCTTCAATTAGCAGACAACATATAGTAAAATTATGAACAGGGACCCCCAAAATATGTCTTACCCTCCTATCTCAGTGGTTTGCAACTAAACTTATGAGGTATGGTACCCATTCAGTTTAATCCTTGTGATTCCTATTGGGAGGATATAGGACGGAGGATTTCCTGTGCCCACAATCAGAATGGGGCCCCTTATGACTGTCTCCATGCAAAGTATTATGCCAGACCTCAAACTTTACAGAGGAACTAGGAAATGTGCCTGCTCTTCTACATGTTTGTGCCAAATCAGTACCACAGGAGTGCCACAAGTAGGCACATATTGAACTTGAGGGGAAAGAAGGGCTACATCAGTGACTGGCACTTCACACTTGTCTCATTGCTTATAGGTCTCAGCACCTTGTGTTCCACATCTGGTTATTACTCAAGTAATCACTACCTAGAACACCATATTCATTACTTTAGTCCTACTGTCCAAGAGTGGAAAAATACTCTCTTGTAAGCTTTACTCTGTGTCCCCATCACCCTATACCCCATCAATCTGTCCTCCAACCCCAATCTCTGACTCATTCCTAACCCATTCTACTACTATGATCTCCAAAATAACCCTGCCTAAGCTCTTCCCTCCTCTACCCCTCCTGGCCTACCCTGAACCTCAGTTTACTACTATGATCTTCCAAACAACCCTAAAGTCTCACCTTTGACTCATCCAAAACCCCTTCAACCACTATGATCTTCCTAATCCTTCCTACAGACTCTTCCCTCCTCCATCTCTCCTTTACTCATCCCAAGCCTCATCCTATTACTGTAAACTCCCAATGAACACTTCTTGTTTCTTCCCTCCTCTATCCCTCCATTACTCTAGTCAATCCAACTAACAAACTCACATATCCTCCGCTCAAATTAACTCATACTAATACTAATACTGTACTCATATTTCCCTATAATAATGTACCACTAATACATTTGGGTTCCGGAGTAGCGTGCTACTCGCCGAAAAGCACTTTGACGCCTCGTTTGGAGTAGTAAGTGCTACATAAATACAATTACAATATTTTACATTCCTCTTAGGGCAGGTCGGTGTTTCAAGTTAAAAAACTAAAGTAACAAAAGTAACTAGGTCTGTTCCCAGCAGTCTGTTCTCAGTCCTCAGTTCTCAATGGAAAACTATACAAAGAAGGGTTGTGGGCCTAGCTTAAAGCTGGATTTTATGTTCTCAGCCCTGCTCTTCTCCCCATTTGCCTAATGAGATAAGAGTGGAACGGGGTTGAGGCGTTTTCCTTTGTCTGCCCTGGCACCTCTTTATATTGATGCTGCTCCCCCACGATTCATGCATCTACTCAGCCCTCACTGAGTCCTCATGCACTGCCACAGCATCTCTAAGGAGCTATGTTGGAAAAAATGCTGCATAACCACGTTAGGTTCGTGGCTGCACTATATTAATTACATTTGAGGACCTGGGCAAGACATATTTTGGGATCCCCTTTTGGGAAAAACTTTGAATTAATTAAACATTTCCAAGTAATTCAGGTCCTAGTGATGCCAAGCAATAGTGAAAAATATGATAAACGTACAGAAATGATGACCTGCAAAAACATACAGAAGCTCAAATTGCCCGGTTTTCCATCCTTTTAGTAGTACCAAATGAAATCCTGATAAAGGCACTTCCTTTTGTGCCTGGATCTAGATTATGTTTACCTTGCCAAAGAGTAATGGTGACTTGGTAGATGCTTGCTATAACAGGGAAAAGGACAGTACAACTGAATATTTTCACCTTTCCATCAGGTGGAATGTGATAAATTTTTCCTTCTTTCTATTCCCCTCCTTGTGTCTCCTGTTCTCTTCCAATGTGTACACTTCTCTGTCTAGACAGTGACCTCCAGCTCTGCTGAGTAAGAGAAATAGGAGGGACTGGAGAAGAAAAGAGAGGTAAAGAGAACAGTTTAGCAGATAGGTGAAGTGAAGAGAAAATGGAGATAGAGATGGAGATGGTAGAGAGATGGATGAGGTAGAGAAAACCGCAAGGTAAAGAGCGGTAGAAGGGGAAAGAGGTAGAGAGATAGGTAAGATTTTACAGTGAGGTAAACAGTGCTAGAGATTGAGAGAAGGACATTTATAAACCTGAAGAGGGCTGTGGTACACCAAGGGGTTATATTATCTTATGTTAATTTGATTTATATAGTGCACTAATTACCCAAGAGTGTATCCAGGCACTTGGCAAGGTGTGTATATGTGTGTGGCCCCAAGGTGCTTATTTGAAGAGCCAGGTCTTCATCTTTTTGATGACCTCAGGAAGTGAGGAGGAGACTTGGATGTGTTGAGGAAGGTTGTTCCATGTCTTGGGTGCCATGTAGGAAAATTAGCAACCTCAATTTTTTCTTTTGAGGATGGGGAGGGTGTGTGCAAGTGAGTGTGAGGCATAGTGTAGGTGTCTGGTGGGTTTGTGAAAGTATGTGTGGCTGTTCAGGTATTCTGGTCCTGTGTTGTGTAGGGCTTTGTATGTGGGCATGAGTTGTTTGAACTAGCTGTGCTTGTGAATGAGGAGTCAGTGAGCTTCCTGAGGTATAGTGTGATGTGGGTGCACGGTGGGAGGTCGAGTATGATTCTTGTTGCAGTGTTCTAGATGATCTGGGGTCTGTGTAGGAGTTGTTTGGATATTCCAGCATGGATAGTGTTGCATGGACCAGTATGCTGATGACGAGTGCTTGCATAAAGGTGTGTCTGGTATTCTGATGTGATATCGACATAAAAGTTAGAAAAATGAGAGCCAGACTTGAGATAGATTCAGAGAAGTGAGACTGAAACAGAGCTAAATAGTAGAGGGGTAGGAGAGAGTTGTCTGGTAGAGAGAGGTACAGACAGAGAGGCAAGGTAGAGATGGTGCGTTGAAATTAAGAAGGATGCTTAGAGAGACTTGAAAGAAAAATACAGGCAAGGATGTTGAGTGAGAAAGAAGTAAGGTAGTGAGAGAGATACGTATGGGCAGAAGCTGGAGAGGCGATTTGAGGTAGACAATAATTGATTAGGTAAATTGAGAGTAGAAATGCAGAGGTGGTTTAGAGAGGGATACAGTGGTGAGAGAGATTTGCCATAGAGAAGAGAAAGAGGCAGGGAGGCAGAGAGGGGTGAGGTATTGAACTACCCACTTTGTCATAACTTGAAAAAGCTGTAGCTGCAGGCAGTCTTGTATCTGCCACTCAGTTTGGTCCAGCAGTTTTCACAACTGAAAGCACAGTGGGACACCAAACAGAAGGGCAACAGAAGCTCAATACCTTGGCCTCTGACTCCTCGCAATGCAGCCGGCCCAGGACCTGTCTGAGTCAAGAGTGGAAGTGCTCATTGCAACACAGGTAATCTGTGCTCCTGTGCTGGCTTTCTGTGTGTGTGTGCAAATATCATTTTGTACCCCTTCATTTACTGTACATTTATTCTGGCCTGTGAGTGTGATGAAAACTTGCATTGTTGCGGCATGCATTTTATCTGTTATGATTGTGTGAGTGTGTGGGGCGCTTGCAATGCTACTTTCTGTGCTAATGCTAAGCGAAGCTTACTGTTGTTGCTGTACTCAATATAAAGGCCCTAAACTGCTGCCTCTGGGCATTTAATTCCGAAGCGACTAACAGTTGGTGGCAATAGATTGACTTTCATCTAAAGAATGGGGGGCATGGGGTGTGACGCAGACCTTTTTTTGTGGTCTCCCTTCAGTACAGTTAAAGAAATGTCAGACAGTAGGACCTGGCATTATCATTGTTCTTTTAATATCAGCATTAGGAGATTACAATACATTTGTTCTGTCTGCCAATGAGTAATTTTAAGATATGTATAATGCCCCTTCACCTTTTCCTACCAACCAAGCAATTGAACTTTTGCGAAGGGTTGGTTATGAGGCATAAAACCTTTAGTTGAAAACGAAACATTTTAAGCCTCCTACAGTCAATCCCTATGTAGAAACCCAGGATAGGAAAGAACATATGCAGAATGAGGAGAAGGTCCAGTGATGCAGTTTGATGCTTCAGTGGATGAGAACCCATTGCCTTTAAACATGCAAACCTGTCATAATAGAGAATAGGTTCTGCATCTATAACAAAAACAAGTACCCAGTAAGCTACGGCCTATTATATTTGTTTTGCATCATTATAAACGGGAAGGGTTGTATGATACACTAGTTCTTCAGAACAAATGGGTGAACCTGTTGGTTGAAGTGAGCGGCCCGGTGGGCCTAAGAGAACTGAAAATCCTGCTCACCACCTGCCAAATTTGAGAGATATTCCCTTGAACACCTTTGATGGTGCTAGTCACCTGATTTGAATTGCAGTTCATTGACACTCCACCAAGCCTCCCCAAGTTGTAACTGACTGAAAACAGCAAATACAGGACCACTGTACCACCCCTTTAACTGGGCTCCAAACATTTAGCTTTAACTTTACAACTATAGGTCTAGCTGAAAAATATGTGTAGGGTATAATTACTTGTGTCACACAAACTGTTACTATTTTATCACCATCTCATTACGAGGCTGACAGGCTAACCGTTGGCCCGCCAGCCCCATGGTGAGAAGACCACCACAGCCATTGGGGTCTTCTCACCGGGCCTACTATGACTTTCCCACCGGGCTGACTGGCAGGAACCAAGGATCCCACCCGTCAGCCCAGCCGGGAAGGTGCAGCAGCATTGTTCCCAGTTCATAATAGAGCCGGCGGCAATGCTGCTGCACGCAGGGTGCACCGGCACTCTTGAAATGTGCACTGTATGCACAGCAGACCAGACAGTGAGGATTTCAAGGGTGCTCAGCAAGGGGACCCCTGCACTGCCCCTGCCACAGGCAGGGCAGTTCAGGGGTCCCCCTTTGGACACCTGCACTTGTTCCCCACCAGCCTTTTCATGGTGGGGAAACCTCCATGAAAAGGCTGGTGGAGAACAAGATTGTAATCAGCATGGTGATGCTGAGTTCAGTGCCAGCTTGGCAGACTACAACCAAGACTGCTGTCAGCGTTTGGGATCTTTGATCTTGGCAGGAGAGTAGTATCTAGGCAGGTCTGCCTGCCTATCTTGTAATGTGGTGCTGGCAGTCCTAGGAGTGCCAGCTTCTTAATGAGGCCATAAGTCATGACTGAATGACTCACTACCTTTCATGAGTCAAGTGCATAAAGGGAGGGAGTAACTTGGTTACATTGAATGAAAAGGTATCTCAGGTTCAGGACACCAGCAGTAAGCAGAGGTATTACCAAGAGAGATTCCATAGTTAACACTGACTGCCCCAGGATACTGAGAAAGTCTGGACAGATACAAACATCCCCAAACTATTGACTTTGTCAATGTTTCTTTCTCAGGGTCACTTCAAGTCAACTCTAAAAGTAAGATGTGAGAGAATATGGGGTGTGTTATACATTAACTTAAAATGTTGTTCTAATGAATTGTTAAGTATTTATTGCATGGTTGAATACTGAGGATGGTATGCTGCACAGTATCAGAAATTAGTCAAAATAAAATTAAATACAGGTACATATAAAATTAAAGCATTTTCTAGTTTACACCAGGGCTTTAGTCAATTCTGAAGTAGAGCCTTTGCGACAACACCCACTTGTGCTCGGGCCCATTAGGTAGAGCCCAGAGACCTGAACTGACAGGAATCATTAGACACCAGGGTCTTACAAAGTGTTTATATGTGACTGTGTATTCTCACTTTGTGTGCAAGTCTCCAGGCACCTGGTGAATTAACAAGGTATGTATCGTATAGTATCTTACTGTGACACACACAGGGTGGAGAAGCAAATTTTATGTGTTGATTTTGAGTTTTGAGAGAGTGTACACTACTGTTCAGGTAGGAAAATGAAGCCAACAAAGAAACCAGTACTGAATAGTGTTACAAAGTCTGTAAAAGAAGTACTTGAATGAACAGACAAGCGCAAGGGAAGAAGCACTAGTGATGTGCGTCTCTGTAAAAGCTACATTGCTCCCAGTGCTACTCACTCACTATCCTTTTTAATCTGAAAGACACTTCCACATAACGTGGTCAAACAAAATACATGCAATGTCTGAGCTCAATCTGACCACTGAAACATTTGCACCACAACATCCTTTCAATGTGAACCTGGGAGAATAAACCTTTGAGTACCCCCAATAAATCCAAGCTTGTGAGGCTAGAAAGATACTGCTTGGCACCTTATTGAAGATAGGAAGGATCCGGAAATTAAAAGGACTGAATAAAACTACTAACAGCATTTTTCTGTAATCTGTAATAAAACAACAACAAAGGCAGACTATTAAGGAGTTCTCTAAGATCCATGCTGTTCAACAATGGGTATACAAGTGCTTAAGGCACACCAGAAGGTCTTGACAACCACTGTTACATGTTCCACTTTTATGACAAAGTAGGGGTCCGCCAGACTCACCATCGGGCCCTTAGTTTGTAATGAGTGTGGCAGAAGATTCATGAAGCAATTAATAAATGATTCACATTCAGACTGGAAGTTTATTTCACAAGGATATCTTGATAATGTGGTCTGGATGTATTAAGGCACAGGTTGGTTCAAAGCATGACCTATGTGTGCTTGCATGGGTCGCAAGCTGGATTGGCAGATAGTGCAGATAAAAAGTCCATACACATCTCTCTGCAAGGCAATGTTCTTTAACACACTAGAGGAAAGGATGATCTTCCACATCTCTCTAGGGTTGTTCTGCAGAACATCTCACTTCCCCATGGAATCAAGATGTCTGAAACTAAGTTTATGTTTTCAGATGTGTGCTCTGTGATAGCTTGGGTCTCTTGGTGCTCTAGTCAAACTTAGTAGTGCAGTCGTACCTGTCTTTCTCATTTGTGTCTATATTGCTTTCTCAGCAGCCACATTCCTCAAGTGGGCTTGTTGTAGTGGAAAATTGTGAAAAAAATAAGTTTGATGGGTGGAATGCCTGAATTAATCGCAGCCACAGAAAACAAGGTTGGGCTGCATTCTACTTCACTCTGCATCACTCTACTATAAACAGGCAGTAGCAAAAAGGCAAATCAGTAGAAACTGTCCTGTCGAAAACTGCCTGGTCATGTCCCCAGGGAAGAGAGCACAAGCAACCCCATATCACTTTAGCCTTGTCAGACCTCTTCAGAGAGGTGCAGCTTGAAACGTATGGTGCAGTAAGCTGCAGAATCCTTGTCTGGACATACCTCTCACACCTAGGGCATTTCAGTGAGAAAAATCTAAAAGTTGGGAATCAGAATGCTTGAATTAACCCCAGCAAAAGCTATTGACTCTGGACCTCATTCAAGTCAATTGCTTTTTTTCATCACTATGCAAATTTAGACAGGAAACAACCATATCTAAATCAAACTTGCTCCTTCTCCAATAGGAACAATCCAATCCAAACTGCCAGATCACATCCCTACTAAACAGGAACACAAGCAGCCTGAGACTGGCTTCAGCCTTGATGAGCCTCATCAGTAAACTGTAGCTTGAATCACATCAAAGAGTAAACTATGGGACCCGGAAAACAGCTGTACACATGTGAAAGGTGAGCAAATGGTACTGACGGCAATAAGGGTGTGGAGTGTTCTTGGAGTGCCACCTGTGCTCACCGTAGCTGGCTTCACACACCTGGGGAAAATGAGGTAAGGAGCAGAATTATTGAGCCAAAAAAAACAAAAATGGCCCAATGGAAAATCGGAAATGTATCCAAAACTAATCAAAGATGAACTTCTCAAGAATGCTGTCCAAGATTATGAAATAAATGCAACAAACAAATCTATAAAAAATATAAACTATTAAAAAGTGTTTTTCAAGCACCTTAAACATTCCAAGCACTCCACACCCATTAAGACATTAATCCAAATGTAAATAATACCAATGACACACATAAATTCTGTATGTATTTATGGCATATTTATGTGTCCAAAACTAATCAAAGATGAACTTCTCAAGAATGCTGTCCAAGATTATGAAATAAATACAACAAACAAATCTATAAAAACTATAAACGATAAAAAAGTTTTTTTCAAGGACCTTAAACATTTCAAGCACTCCACACCCATTAAGACATTAATCCAAATTTAAATAATACCAATGACACACATACATTCTGTATGTATTTATGGCATATTTTTAACAACCTTCATGACCTTTTGTGCCAGATGTATAATTATTTACAATAGTGATTACCTATTTGTGATTTTTAGCGAATCACAATTAAGTAATCGCTATTGGAATGTATGAAATTCCAGGAGTTTCATACAGCGATTCGCAAGGGCTCGCAAAACGACCTACCTCATTAATATTCCTGAGGTAGGTCGTAACTTGTGAGCCATTGCAAATGGCTACAATCACAGGGATCGTCGCCTGCTGGGCTCAGCAGACCACCATGTCTGTGATTGCTTTTCAATAAAACAATCTTTAAAAAAGAAAAAAAAAAAAGCCTGTTTTCCTTTAAGGAAAACGGGATGCGTTTAAAAAATGAAATGTTTTCTTTAAATTTTATAAGAGTAGGCAGTGGTTAAAATAAGTTTTTGCAGCATTCACAAAGGGGAAGGGGTCATTTGGGGTCCCTTTGTGAATGGGTTACCACCTACTTGAAGTAGGTGGTAACTGCGATTAATTTGCGACCGCATTCACGGTCACAAAACAATCATACATACCTCTGCGATTCGGTATTAGGAAGGGATGCCCTTGACACGCCCCTTCCTAATATCGAATCGGTATGTAGTCGCAAATCCAATTTCGACTCACAAATTGGACTTGTTCCATACCAAAACGCATATTGGGCCATTTGCGATCGCAAACATGTTTGATACATCTGACCCTAAGTTTCTTGAATAGTTAGCCAGTGATCCTCAGATTAAAATTTACATTATTGCTGACCTGTATTTTGGCTGAGCCTAGCTATTTAGTGCCATTGCTGAGTGAGGGAAGTGGCTGTTTTTCACAAAAGCTGAAGCCTCAAGTGGGCCAGGATGCATCTCCATCCCTCAACAATTGTAATAAATAGCAAACTACACTCTGTCAATCTGCATTCATGATTTATGTATTACTGTTTTTCATGTGTATTTGTTTTCAAAAGGTGTTTGAGCACAACAGAGAAGCAAGGCATTACATTTGTTGTGTTAAGTAAAATCACATTGAAGACACCCTGTGTAAAATGATTTTACTATGCCAATGAGTTAAAGTCAGTCAGAACATCTTTAGTTAGAAAATCAAATATCCATAAAAGGAAAATCACATTAAAAGCCTTTAAAACATCTAAAATACGAGATAAAACACAAGTTATCACACACAAAATAAACACCAACATAAGACAAATAGTCACTACGTTTGTTAAATAGTCATCTTACTCATGAAGGATAGTACAATGAGCCCAAACAGTGGCTCTGAGATAAGAGCCTACATGTAGGCTTGTCTCAGCAACAGGCAATTGTAACAAGAAACTGGAAGCTGCCCTGAGATACCTAATATTGTATTTTTTGATGAGCAGAAATAAAAAGTTGTTTGCATATCTCTGCGAAAATTTACAAAAAAGTGCAAAGTGCTGCATGATCTCATCTGAGCTCCAATCACAAGGGCAGGGGGACGCATCAGGGTTCATGTGGAAGCCCAGCGGAGATCATAAAAAGAACTTTAGTGTGCAGGCCCTAAACCGAAACAGCAAACTCTGTTCCTAGCGCCCCCTAGCTGTAAGTAAACAGTTAGTAGACGGGCTTGCTGCAACCATATTGAGATAAGTTGCCGTAGTTGACTTCCCCCATATTCATTAGATCTCTCATAGTTCTGAAAATTAAATGGTTTGCTTCACAAATGTTTTGTTTACATTTGAATTATTTTTGAGGGTCTGTGAAGATATGTTGTAAACCAATCTTTCGAAAGAGAGACTCCACACCGGCTAACCATGGGAATTGGTGACCCCCATCATACTCAAGACAATCCCTGATGATATCCCTTGTTAAAGTGGCCTCTGCATTTCTCCACACTGCTAACCACATTACTGCAGAGCGTGCTCTAATGTGGTCTTTTACATAGGGTAAGCCCAGTTCTTCATGGCAGATCACATGAGAAGATGATATAGAGACCGACAGCACCTTGCTACAAAACCTGTTTTCTGCAATCTGAATAGCATTGCAATTAGTGTTACCCATATCCCAGCTCCATATGTTGTGATAGGAGTACATTGAGTTTTATAAATATGCAGCAAAGGGCTATGGTGGGTGCAACCCTCCAGGTGTCTGGGGTAGGTTACATATTGAGCCCATCGCCTGAGACAACTTGAGTGATATGAGGCATCCAAGATCCAGATACAGTAAAGGTGACCCCTAAGTCGGAGAAAGTGCTGGTGCATCTGAAACTGTTAGTGCCTACCAAATTATGTGGCAAGATTATGTAAATTATATGGCAAAATGTTTAAATTATGCAACACATTCAGTGGGAACACTATTTTTATCCAAAAGCTGTGTGCAGTTGAGGATGGCCTCCCATGGAGGGCTGTGTGGTGGGAACTGCTGCACATGGTATACAGTAATAAAAAAAAATAGTCACAAAAAAATGTACAGGAGCAAGTGTAGCTAGGATTAGCATTGGTTGTAACTACCCAAAGTATGTTTTAAAATGCCTGAGAAATTAACTGCACAAACACAGTTAAAGGGAATCATGTGTAAGAATTCAAATAGAAAAAACACTGAAATTGGCAACCGATGGTTAGGACTGCAATGTATAACTTGCACAACAGCCATGCAAACCGTAACTTGCAAACCGTAACTTGCATCCCAGATGCTGTGGTTATGACCTCACAATATTAATGACGATACATGAAAACACAGAGAAGCACAGTGTGATTAAATACCAACATAGTTTCATCCCAATAAATCATACCACATTCATAGTTTGTCTTATTTATATTCTTATTGGAAAGAAGATATGTAATGTCACCTGTATAATTATTTACAAAGTTTGTAATTACAACTGGTACATCAAGAGCAATGTCATCAGCAAGGCCTATTGACTATTTCTGGGGGCCTGATTTAGAGTTTGGCGGATGGGCTTACTTTATCACAAACATGACAGATATCCTGTTCACTGTATTACGATCCAACTATATTCTAGGGAAATTGTAATACGGCAGACAGGATATGCGTCATGTTTGTGATGGAGTAATCCGTCTGCCAAACCCTAAATCAGGCCCTTAGTTTGGTCACAGGGATGATTATGGTACTGTTGGGGAATAATTTCTAATTGGAATGTGTGTGTGTGTGTGAGTCTTAGATACCATACCCCCCTCTCTTGCGTGTGGGTTTGATAATGATCTTGGATTGCTTATGCATTGTTTTGAAGGAACAGCTTTCTAATAATCTGGATTGAGGTATTGTTTTGGAGGGAGAAGAAACCTGCTGACAAACGTGGGCGAGCTGTTCAGTCCCTTTCGCAGTGATAGTATCGTTAATATTGTGGAGGTTCTTATATCACAAAGAGTGGTACACTGTCCGCAGCTCACTGTTGCTGTTCACCATATTGACTTTATTGCTGAGCATGAAACAAAACCCCTGTTCAACAGTTGCAGAAGTCACACAACAACTAGAGAGAGAGGCCACCAATTCTCCTGTGGTGCTCTTGGAACTGTTGTCCATTGTGTGAGCAGATGTAAGCCTCTTTGTTTGCTGCTCTATCTGCTACACTCCCCGCCCTTGTCCTCCTCTTCTTTCTCCCCCTCTTCACATTGCATCTGTGGACATGTTTGTATGGACACATGTTCTTTTAGAGGTTGCTGTCACTCCTGGTACTGGCCTTACAGGAATATGCTCTTCTGTCAATGTCTGTATCATGAGTAAGTACTTTCCTGTTGAACAATATTCAGCCTTTATTTTTCATCAAATTATATGTGTCTCCTTCCTTGCTTAGTAACTTTATATTTGTCATGTATCTCTTATAAATGTGATGAAGAATTTCTTACTTTGTTCAAAAGCCCTGCAGTCATTTGGTTCTTTGACAGCATTGCTTTTAAGTATAGAGTTAGCGACAGAGTCAAGAATTAATTATTTTAACTTGGTCAGGCTTTGGGTGCCAGGGTTTCAGGGTAATAATTAAGATGAGATAAAAGACTCTTTTTTTACTTTTCATTGATAGTTAGGTCCTACTGCAGTGTATGATGCTGACCCAAAGAAGCTCTTGCTGCTTTTACAAAACAAATGTTTGGTAGGTTTTCATCTGTCTACAAACACCATATTTCATGATTTTATTTGCTTTAATCAATGTGTTTATTTAAATAATTGAACAATTATTGTTAATCTGTCACGACTCACGTGCTGCTTGCGCCTGGAGTTTGAAGATCTTGAGGCGTGGATCTTGAGAGTTCGACTTTGGCCCAAAAAGGGGCGACTCTTTCTGGTAGCCACGGTGCTGTAGGCAAGGGAAACGCCAAGGACACACCGTGACCATGAGAAAGTAGCGCCAGAGGGAAAAACCCCTTCAGAAGAAGAGGAAAAAACCTCCAAGAAGATTCGCAGAGGATTCCTGAAACAAGAACAGAGGAACAGGAATCAAAAGAACTGACGTAATAACACAGAAATGGCGAAATCCAGAGCTAAAGGCTAGGAAATCAGGAGTGAGGACACTAACTGAACAGAAAGTGTTGCAGCGCAAGGAGGAGAAGAAAACACCACCCTTAAATACCATAAAACAGGAAGTGACCCACAGGAAGAAAAAGGACACCATCTTGGATAGGGAAAAGTAGATAGAATAGACTGGAGCAGAAACCATAGAGAATAGGGAAGGAGGAATGCTGGGAAGACAAGGGTAACCTGGGAAGGGGAAAAGACATAAAGGAAAGAGTAAGAAACAGACCCAAAAAGGAAGAAGACAGAAGAAAGAAGAAAAGGAGCCCAAACAGGTAAGAGGGGTCAGGAGACCCCAACAAAACGGAGGGAGAGAGCAGCGCGAGGCCCCAAGTAAGCCCTGGGGCCTCGTAGTGTGCAGGAAAGGCTCGGGGCGCGCCGCGTCTTAAAGACGCGAAGCGCGGCCCGAGCCGAACGCGCGGCTTGTGCCGAACGCTCGGCTCGCGCCGCGCGGTGCGGCGCGACAGTAGGTCCCCCTCCCGAAGGCCCTGGTTTGAAAGGAAATAAACGGTGAAAGCGCTGAGTCAGAAGAGGAGCATGAACAGAAGATGCATCTTCCCAAGAACATTCACTGAGAGGATAACCCTTCCAATGAATCAGATACTGCAGACGGGTGTGAAAAAGACGAGAGTCACAAATCTCCTGAACCTCATATTCAGGAACATCATCCACTAAGACAGGAGGAGGACAGGAAAACTGACGAGAATACGGATCTGGTACATAAGGTTTGAGTTGGGAGACATGGAAGACTGGATGAATCTTCCACGTGTGAGGCAAGTGAAGACGGACAGTTACAGGATTAAGCAACTGGAGAATGCGGAAAGGCCCGTAGTAGCGAGGTGTGAATTTGTTCTGAGAAAGACGTGAGGGTAAGAACTTTGAAGAAAGCCAAACTTTATCCTGTGGATGGTAGTCCGGAGAGGCCCTACGTTTCTTGTCTGCTACTTTCTTCATATATCTCTTGGTGTGTAAGAGATTAGAACGAATCAGTCTATGGATTTGTAGAAGACGTTTGGAAAAATGAGTAATAGCGGGCAAGGGAGTGGGAGACAGAGAAGAAGTAGGAAAAGAGGTAGGATGAAAACCATAAGAACAGAAAAAAGGAGTGGTCTTGGAGGCACTATGGACTGAATTATTGTAAGAGAATTCAGCAATAGGGAGATAAGTGTTCCAGTTGCTTTGAGTTGAGTTGCAAAAACAACGAAGGTATTGTTCTAAGCCTTGGTTCAGACGCTCGGTCTGTCCATTGGTCTGAGGATGGAAGCCCGATGACAGAGCTCTATCGATGTTTAGTGTCTTACAAAAATACCTCCAAAACCGGGAAATGTACTGAGGTCCTCTATCAGATATAATAGTATGAGGAAGTCCATGAAGACGGAAGATATGTTCGATGAATATCTGGCTTAACTCTTGGGATGTAGGTAGCTTTTTCAAGGCAGTGAAGTGAGCCATCTTAGTAAAGGAGTCCACAGTGACCATGATTACCCAGTTTCCTGCTGAAAGTGGTAACAAACACATAAAATCAGTAGAGATGGTGTGCCATGGAGTTGGCGGAACCGGCAAGGGCTGGAGTAATCCTGCAGGTCTGGTTCGGGGAATCTTGACTTGAGCGCATGTGGGACAAGCCTGAACGTATGTTTCAATATCCTGTTTCCAAGTAGGCCACCAGAAAAATCGTGATAACAGTTCTTGTGTGGCCTTGATGCCTCTATGACCAGCAACCGGTGAATCATGACACATTTGTAATGCCTTTTCTCTCACTCTGTTAGTAGGGATGAATAACAGATCGTGATAATGATAGTATCCTTGTCTCTTATGTAGAAGAGGCCTTAAGTTCTCTACTTCATCATCAGATAGATTGGGGTATTCCAGTTGTACCTCCTCCAGAAAAGACTGTGCTACCCCAATGATCTTATTAGGTTCCAGTAGGGGTTGAGCTGGGACAGGAGTACAATCTGGATAACGACGCGACAGAGCATCAGCCAGAATGTTTTGGGAGCCAGGAATATATGTAATGTAGAAATCATACTGGCTGAAGAAGAAGGCCCAACGAGCTTGACGACTATTTTGGCATACGAAATTTCGTAAACATTGTAAGTTTCGATGGTGGGTTCTCACTTCAAAAGGTTCCTTGGAACCCATCAGAAACTGTCTCCATTCACTACAAGCTGTTTTCAGAGCCAATAATTCTCTTTCCAGTACTGAGTAATGTTGTTCTGCAATAGAGAGTATGTGAGACAAATAGAAAACAGGATGTTCAAGACCATCATCCTCTTGTTGTTGGAGTAGGACGGCACCAATGGCCTTTTCGGAAGCATCGGTGACGACAATAAATTGTTTGTTGGTATCTGGATGTCTTAAGATGGGAGCTTGTGTAAATGCCTTCTTTAAATCCTGAAAGGCTGTTTCGGCAGCTTTAGTCCAGACAAACCCTTTAATAAGATTTTCCTTCTTTAAAGTGTGAGTTATATGGCTAGTTTGTTTTGCAAAGTCTGCGATGAATTGTCGATAGAAGTTCGCTAATCCTAGAAAGCATTGTGTTTCTTTAATAGAAGATGGAGAAGGCCAATCTAGAATAGCTTGTACCTTTTCTTGATCCATAGCTACACCGGTGGTACTTAAATGATATCCTAGATATTTGACTTCCGTCTTGTCAAACTCACACTTTTCGGGTTTGCAAAATAGTTGATGTGCCCGGAGTCGTTGAAGGACTTGTTTCACATGGGAAGAATGGAGTTCGGGATTTCTGGAATAAATAAGAATATCGTCAAGGTAGATTACAACTGTCTGATTCAGGAGATCCGAAAATACTGAGTCCATAAATCTCTGAAAGATTGCCGGGGCATTAGTAAGACCGAAAGGCATTACCCTGTATTCAAAGTGGCCAAATGGAGTCCTAAAGGCCGTTTTCCACTCATCTCCTTCTTTAATGCGTAAGAGGTGATAGGGTCCCCGTAGATCTAGTTTGGTAAACCGTTGGGCCCCTCTGACTGCCTCTAAAATGTCCCTTATGAGAGGCAAAGGATAACGATCTTTAATAGTTATTTTATTCAGGCCTCGAAAATCCAGGCAAGGGCGAAGATCCTTTGTCTTCTTGGGTACGAAAAAGAGAGGAGCCCCGGCCGGAGAAGACGATGGAACAATAAGACCACTTTGAATATTTTCATCCAAATACTCCTTTAGTACTTCCTTTTCAGTTTCCGTGAGGGAATACATCCTGCCAAAAGGAACGAAAGAGCCAGGTTCCAAGGGAATAGCACAATCGTAATCTCGATGTGGAGGTAACACAGGTTTGGAAGGTTTTTGGAAGACATCTTGAAAATCCAAATAGTGTTCAGGAACTCCTTGGACTGTATTTATGGTCGAACCGGTAGTACCCTCCGTGATTATTGATCTCTTAGGCGACCAATACTTGTCTGAAGCAAAACAGTGCTCGTGACAGAACTGTGAAGACAAGGAAACCGTCCGGGTAGCCCAGTTCACATATGGATTATGTCGGATGAACCACGGGATTCCAAGAATGATGGTATGGTTGGGGGAAGTTATAAGATCAAAGGAGATGTGTTCCTGATGGTTACCGATCTGTAGATTCAGCATCAGGGTAGTTGTATCTACTGGACCTGATGATATCAAAGATCCGTCCACCGTGTGTACTTGTTCTGGAATCTCCTTAGGTTGTATAGGAACTTGTTGAGTAGTGGCCCACTTATTATCCATATAAATACCACTAGCTCCACAATCTAGTAGTGCCATAGTCTTCTCTTGACGGCCATCAGGTAATTGTAACAAGACTGGTAAAATGAACAAGGATGTGGTATTGTCATTGAAAGAACTGATGGAAGGTATAGCTGCAAATCCCGTCCCCTCCCTTCTTACAGAGGACGGGAAGCGGCGTTTCCCGATGGTCTTGATGGACGTACTGGACAGGTACGCAGTATGTGGCCGGCAGAACCGCAGTATAAACACAAACCTTTCTTTCGTCTATCTTCTCGTTCGCTAGCGGAGAGAGGGCCTCGAGTTGTATCCACCTGCATGGGTTCTCCTTCGGTGTCTCTGACAGGAGGGCGAGGTTCCTCAGAACGATGCGAAAAAACTTGTGAGGTGCTTGGTGGAAAAGACCCTCTGCTCTTTCTCTTCTCTGTTCTCCGTTCCTGAAGGCGATACTCGATGGAGAGGGCTTGATCCATCAGGCCACGAAGATCTTCCACTCTGGTGGAATGTACTAGTTCATCTTTTATTTCTTCTTTGAGTCCTCTACGAAACAAAGTCAACAAAGTACGTTCCACCCAGGTGGTCTCTGCCGCTAGTTGACGAAAGCGTGTAATGTATTGAAGGACATCTTGTGAACCTTGATGAATATCGCATAAGGCTTCTTCCGCTGAAGCCTCCAATCCCGGACGACTAAACATCAGCTTGAAGCGGTTCACAAAGGCGGAATAATCCGACAATACCGGATCGTTAGATGATACCATTGGGGTTGCCCAGGCCAAGGCAGGACCAGATAAGGCACTGATGAGATAACCCACCTTTGTTCTGTCATGGGAGAATTGGGTGGGTCGGAAGGCGAAGTACACTGTTAAGGAATCAAGGAACTCATGCAGCTTGGTTGGTTCACCAGAAAAACGATGGGTAGAGGCGGAGAGCGTCGGAACATCACCACTGCGGAAAGCCAAAGCCTGTCGCAGCGCAGCATTCTCACTACGTAGTTGCTGTAATTCTTGAGCTTGTTGCTGAATTGTAGTTAGAAGAGCTTGATCCGGATCTGCAGCAGCTACCACAGTGTCTTCCATGGTGTTAGAAGACGTCGGGATGGTTGGGCGCTGCAATCTGTCACGACTCACGTGCTGCTTGCGCCTGGAGTTTGCAGATCTTGAGGCGTGGATCTTGAGAGTTCGACTTTGGCCCAAAAAGGGGCGACTCTTTCTGGTAGCCACGGTGCTGTAGGCAAGGGAAACGCCAAGGACAGACCGTGACCGTGAGAAAGTAGCGCCAGAGGGAAAAACCCCTTCAGAAGAAGAGGAAAAAACCTCCAAGAAGATTCGCAGAGGATTCCTGAAACAAGAACAGAGGAACAGGAATCAAAAGAACTGACGTAATAACACAGAAATGGCGAAATCCAGAGCTAAAGGCTAGGAAATCAGGAGCGAGGACACTAACTGAACAGAAAGTGTTGCAGCGCAAGGAGGAGAAGAAAACACCACCCTTAAATACCATAAAACAGGAAGTGACCCACAGGAAGAAAAAGGACACCATCTTGGATAGGGAAAAGTAGATAGAATAGACTGGAGCAGAAACCATAGAGAATAGGGAAGGAGGAATGCTGGGAAGACAAGGGTAACCTGGGAAGGGGAAAAGACATAAAGGAAAGAGTAAGAAACAGACCCAAAAAGGAAGAAGACAGAAGAAAGAAGAAAAGGAGCCCAAACAGGTAAGAGGGGTCAGGAGACCCCAACAAAACGGAGGGAGAGAGCAGCGCGAGGCCCCAAGTAAGCCCTGGGGCCTCGTAGTGTGCAGGAAAGGCTCGGGGCGCGCCGCGTCTTAAAGACGCGAAGCGCGGCCCGAGCCGAACGCGCGGCTTGTGCCGAACGCTCGGCTCGCGCCACGCGGTGCGGCGCGACATAATCTGTTTCTTTGTTCAGAAATTGATGGAAACCGATTATAAATGGCAAGAAAACCGAACAAGGTTGACTGAATTCATTTTCTTTGGCTTCGCAAGTCTTACACAATATCATAGATTTTTGTTTGTCATGATTTTACTAGTTTACATAAGTACTCTGCTTACAAACATGGCCATTGTATCAGTAATATATGTGGATCCGCACCTACAGTCACCCATGTATTTCTTCTTCATGAACTTGTCGCTGCTCGACATCTCTTTCACCTCAGTCACTTCACCAAAATTGCTATCCATCTTTGTGGGGCATCGCAGACTTATCTCCTACAATGGTTGCATGTCCCAGTTGTATTTCGTTATGTCTCTCACAAGCACTTAATTTTACCTACTCACAGCCATGGCTTACGACCGCTATGTTGCAATCTGCAACCCGCTGAGATACTCATCGATAATGAACAAGAAGGTCTGTGTCCTGCTGGCGGCTATTTCTTGGTCAGTTGGTTTTATTGGCATTTTACCACCAATGGTCGTGGTATTTAGGCTCTCATTTTGTAATTCTAATATAATTGATCATTTCTTTTGCGATCTTAGAGCCCTTGTAAAGCTATTGTGTGGTGACACATGGATAGTGGAAATTGTCATCTATGTAGAGACTATGATCATAGGAGTTATCCCATTTCTTCTAACTCTGATGTCATACACATGTATCATCTCCACCATCACGAAGATCCGCACTTCTGACGGAAGATGGAAAACATTCTCCACCTGCGCGTCCCACCTGACTGTGGTAGTTATATTTTACGGAACCGTCAATTGTACCTACTTGCAACCTACCACGTCTAATCAACAATACCAAGACAAGTTGTTTTCTTTGCTATATACCACTTTCATTCCTTTGTCCAACCCTTTAATTTACACCTTGAGAAACAAGGAGGTAAAGAGGGCCCTAAAAAAGTTGCCACTTAAATGGTTGTGTTGATCGACAAAGAATACAATTGAGGAACCATTTTCTAAAGAGCTTAGCTAAATGATGACATTTTATGTTTTTCTAACAGTGCAAATTGGATAATAAAGATATAAGACCAAGGTTACAGTTTACTAGGTTTGCTTCATACGGTGTGATGGAATCCAGGAGTCCTTGTAATCTATGGATCCTTGTCATGCACTAAAAAAAAAGAGTTTTTTGAGTTTTTATGTTTTCAAAATAAAAACACAATTCTGTTGAATAGATTTACTCACCTAAATACTAATAACAAGTTCCTTATAACACGTTTTAATCAGAATGTCAAGACACAAATGAGATCATGCAACTTATGTTTTATTTAAATACATCATAACATTTTGATATTTCCAGTATGTTAAAAATCTGGGTGAAATGTGCTGTTGAAAGTTCACTGCACATTTCGCAAATGTAAATAAACTAATAGTTTGTGTGTTCAAATGATTTATTGTGTAGGCGGTCAGTGGATGCTTCTATTCATAGACAATTTTGATGTACACAATATTACACAATATATTCAAAATATATTCACCCTTTTTACAGCCACACTGGTTTCTTCAAATAAGAAGTTACTTGTACATAAATTTTTCTTGGAAAACCTTTTCTGCTGACTGCTTTTACCATAATTGTTTCTACTTTACATATGATCACCCTTCACCTGTTTGGAACTTGCTCTGGAGCTTTCCATTAATCAAATACACAATGGCTCCCTTGGACCATAAATTTTGACCTTTGTCATTTATATGAAATACACAAAGGACGATGGTAGGCTGCTTGCAATAAGTCTGACCACTGGCAGTAGCTCAGGGTAGCACTTGGGGTAGCTCTCCACCCCATCATTCTTTTGCTGGACCCAGTCATTTGCAAATTAGTCTTGACCCATGAGTATGCCTAGACATGGGTTCAATGCTCACTTTGCCTCTGGAACCAAGCTGTACCTGGCTTATGGGCCCATAACAAGGGTGAAACCGGTTGCAGGTTGCTTATGTTTCAGTTTGGTGAGGACCTGGTTCTGCAATTCCGGCTGGACTTTTCC
This sequence comes from Pleurodeles waltl, assembly GCF_031143425.1. Lineage (NCBI taxonomy): Eukaryota > Metazoa > Chordata > Amphibia > Caudata > Salamandridae > Pleurodeles > Pleurodeles waltl. Next base: position 14,390,912 of record NC_090446.1, read on the forward strand.
CATGGGGAGTAGGCTGAAGGCTGATTTCCATATGGCTGGTGCCACACTGAGGTGGCGTGGTGAGCAAAACCATGATGGGTTTGGATGCTACCCTGAGCGATTGCCAATAGTTAGACAAATTGCAAGCATTCCTTCCATCACCTTTTGTGTGTTTCTTTGTCATTTGTAAACATTTGTAAAACACAGTGCTTTCTTGTGAGTGCCCTTGAAGGACTGTTACCCTGTGCTCAGGAACAGACTGGGGCATGAATATAATGATGGAAGGGTGCGGGTGTACATGCAAGGATCTGGGTGGTATGTCCAAGGACTCCAGCTCTGTTGCAGCAGGCCTGGCATGATCTGATGGATGGAGAAAGGTCAGAGAGAGGAGTCCAGAGAAGTGCTTGACCTCAGAAACCGAGGCCAGAGGCAGAGATAGAGAACGAGAAAGGCATGTGGGAAGCTGGCAGTGCATTATAGTGAAAGTGCTGAGATGAAACCCAAGTGAATGTGAGGGTGCACTGTGTCAGGGCCGGTATATGCACAGATTGCAGAGCAGCAAGCAAAATGTGCAGCTACTGGTGAAGTGAGAAAGATAGCACCATGATGCTTCCAGGAATGGATTCAGGTGACAGCATTACATTGTCAAATCAACTCAGAGATAGTAATAAACCAGAAGCAAGATGAGTCTGAACACTGCGAACAAATGCATGCAAATGATGCTATAACTGTAGTATTCAGGTGCATAGATTGTAGATATATAGCACCCGGATGCAAGTAACCCACATGCAAATGACACTATATAAGAATAAGGGTGTATACAGGCAGCACCCAGATATGTGTGACATCCATGTAATAGAAGTAGAACTGTATATAGGTAACACCAATGTAGAGACAATGTTAAAGAAAAAGAACTGAGTAGAGTTAGAGCTAAGATGCGCCAAGATGCTAAATAACAATACACTAAGGGAGAGGTGTATACAGCAGCACCAGGATGCAGAGCAAGAATGTAGATAGGGAGAGGTATGTAAGGTGGCACTGAGAGGCAGAGTAAGACTATAGACAGCAAGAGGAATATAATGTAACACCAGGATGTAAGAATATAGATAGGTGATGGAGAGGTATGTAAAGAGCACCAGGATGCAGAGCAAGAATGTAGATAGGGAGAGGTATAGAAATAGCACTAGGATGCAGGGTGAGAATGTAGACAGAGAGAATAGCAGCAGGGTACAAAGTAAGAATATAGACATTGAGACATATATAAAGTAGCGCCAGGATGCAGAGTAAGAATATAGACAGGGAGATGAATATGAAGTAGCACCAGGATGCAGAGTAAGAATATATATAGGGAGAGGTATATAAAGTATCACAAGGATGCGGAGTAAAAATATGGAGAGGTATAAAGCAGCACCAGGATGCATGGTAACAATGTAGACAAAGAGAGATATATAAAGTAGCACCAGGATGAAGAGTAAGAATATAGACAGGGAGGGGTATATAATGCAGCACCAGGATGCTGAGTAGGTGTGGAGACAGGGAGAGCTATGTAAAGCAGTACCAGGATGCCAATGGTACTGGGACAGCGTTTCAAAGTATCAGAGAGCATCAAGATGAATTAACATCATACAGGTACTACCAAAATATACAGTGAGCAAATTTTAGAAGTGCATGTGCTCTTGAGTTCAAGCCTTTTAACTACTTATTAACAATACTTTTTAGTGGTGATTGGACGACACTGGTCGAAATTTAAGTTGGTTGATTATTATGACCAAAAGAACTAAGGGCAAACATTTCAACAACTGCTGCAAATCTAGAAGATGTTTTCCATATCATCAATAGAGGACCTCAATTTTCTCACAGTTCCTCATTCTCATAGTTCATGGACTCCCATGCACATGTATTTCTTAGTGTTCCCATGCACCAAAGAATCGAACATCAAGGTTATGAGATTTAAAAATGGACCCAGTCTGTCTGGGGGCGCAATATGCTTGTGAGAAGTCCTTTGTGTGTGAGCTGGGTCAGTGCTTTTGAAGTGCAAATGTGGTAGGTGACGACTTTGTCCCCCCATTCTGCTAGAGATGGCCCATCATGCTAGCACCCTAAAACCATATTGTGATGCTGTCTGAGAGGAACACACAATTGCTAATTACACCAAATCATTTGATCCAGGAACAGGCTGCAGGCACCAAAAGGCTAGGACAAGAAAATGCCAATTTTTTAAAAGTGGCCTTTTCAGAATTGTGAATTAAAATCCAAATGTGCCAGTAAAGAGGATTTTAAATTACAATATTTCAGATACCAAGCATGACTTTCCTAGGTGCTCTCAAACAAAATATACCACTAATTAAATAAAATAAGGGAATCCAATGTTATCCTATGTGAGACATATGTCCCACAGAAGTAACAAAACACATTTATGAGTTTTTTATTACCAGGACATGTCAAACTTAAAAGTACATGTCCAGCATTTCAATTACAATGCACCATGTCAGTCTAAGGCCTACTTCAGGGTTGACTTATATGTAATAAAAGGGGAGTTTATGGTTTGGCAAGTAAGTTATTTTGCTGAGTTGAATTGGCAGTTGCATTCACCATAGAACACTCCTATCATTTACCACACACAAATTCACTTTTTAATACCACAAACTGGCAAACCAACGATTGGTATGCTAAGTTGCTTCTATATTATGTGTTTTTGTTTCACTGATCTACAACTTATATTTGTATTGCTGGTTGCACCCTGCCTTCTCTTGTTTTCCTATATGTTCCATTATAAATCAAATAAAACACTTAGAGCACAACAAAAACTACCAACAGGCCGCAAAGCCAGGTGGGGATATGTTTTAAGGGCTACTGAAGTGGGTGGCATAATACGTGCTGCAGGCCCACAAGTAGCATTTAATTTACAAGGCCTGGTGTACCACTTCACTAGAGACTTATAAGTAAATTAAATATGCCAATATTACCATGTGCTATGAAGGAAACACAAGCACTTTAGTACTGGCTAGCAGCGGTAAAGTGCACACATTCCTAAGACTAAGATAAAAGAAGTTAAATAGATGGTGAGAAGGTAAAAAGTTTAGGAGAAGACCACCGTAAGGCTGACAGGTCTAACAGTGTGAGTGTGAAAATCAAATATGCTATAGGACTAGAGGATGCATTCCTAATTGCAGTAATAGATTATTATCCGACCAAGGGCTGCATTACACAAAGTGCCCCAGAATGCAATAGGTGCTTGCACCTGCATATTGCACCCCCAGGTACTATAGATGGGCTGCAGATTTTTGTGAGGTTCCTTCTATAATATGAATCACACCAGGGCATATTTTAAGCTGCTGTGATTACAATGGCCCGTTCCCTCTTTCGCTTGGGGGTGCTTGATGTGTTGTCACATGCAAAAGAGAGAACAATGTGCCTTTGCGCCATATGGCAGATGCAAGTGAAGAGGCAGAAATACGGCCATGAAGTGCACTGTCTGAGTGCCACATTGAAGCGGTGTACCGTTCGTGCTCCCCCAATAATGCCCCTAATGAGCAGAGAAGGAGGATCACAGGGACCCCCTCAGGCATCCCAGTTTTTGTGCAGAGACTGGTCCACTTCAGTTGAAAGATAGATCTGTGATGTTAAACCTCAGCACTGCCTTTTACTGATGTGCTATTTTCAGCACAGATGGAAATTGTTACAGGTCACTACTGCTTTGGGGATAATACATTGTTTTGGGTAATTGAGCACACTGCTCTAGTCTACACCAAACACTCCTAGTTAAGTCCGGCTTTCTGCATTATCAATCTCAGACTTACAATAAAGCAAAGTGTCTAGAGGCACAGATGCTCAGAGAATAGTTTCAAGAAAGGGGTAATGTTCTAGAGTTTGAGCATGGAAATCTCAGGTTACAACATTTAAATAAGGAGATCAAACAAAAGGAAGGAAAGAGCAAAAAAGTAATGAGAAAAGACTGAGAACTAGGGAGAGAGTGAAATAGAGAAAGACAGGGAGAAAGAGAGAGAGAGGGACACATCAAGATAGACTTAATAGAGAGAGAGAGACACGCAAGTTGAACAGAGAAAGAGAGACAGAGAGAAAGAAAGAGAGAAAGAGAGAGAGGTACACACACAGAGAAAAGTCCTGCCAGTCAAAGTTGAAGGAGTTAATGCTACAGATCGTCTCAGGAATCTCAGATCTCAATGCTGGTTGTGGCTGAAGAGAACATCACCCTATGTCCCTTTCCACTAATCTATTTGCCCATAACATATACTTAGCCAGACAAGGGAGATGGGAGATAGGAGAGCAGAGAGTGCAAAACGCTTTGGCTCTGCTATGTACAACCCCTGAGTGGTTCTCCCAGTTCATGCCTCTGGAAAGGTATCAGAAAGCTCAAAGTAGGAGTAATTCTTGCAAAGTCACACAAATGGAGCTTCAGCCCTTCAAATATACTCCCATTAACTAACAGGAATTGTCAGAATTCCAACTGTATGATATATTATCATCAGTCCTTACCAGTGGCTGGTGAGGGGGACATAATGTGCCCAAGGGGATAAATTCAGAAAGACAAGAGCCACAGTATGAAGCAAAGCAAGGGTCTGAAGCAGCCAGAAAGAAAAGTGAAGGCCAAACACAGACAGGATCTGGAACTAAACAGAGCCATGAAAAAGCCTCTCTAAACCAGAGTATTGGGGACAGGGGTGAAACTTGGGAGGAAAACAAGAAAAATTTGGGAAGAAAACATGGTGGACAAACTGCTGACCTACAAGCCCTAGAACTAACAATGTTGCTAGACATGGGAGCTCTGGAAGTGGTCTTATAAAAGGATGTGTCTCACAAGAAGCCCTGGATATCCTTTCCTATCAACCTGGAATCATTTCTTACTTGTCCAGCCCTCCAGCTGCCACCAACCATCCAACCTTCCAGACTTGAAAGGAAGAATAGCGATAGTAGCTCAAATGAGCCCCAAGTCCTGTCTTACTCACAGACTCTGGCAAGGCATGCAACATCCTGATGGGCAATGATGGCAGTCTCTATTCTCCTGACATTATGTCCTTGGTGAACTTCTCAGAATTTCAGCAGAACAGTGGTAAAGTCATTACATGTATTTGAGATTGCTTGTGACATGAAGAGTATTATTGAGAAAAAGGCAGCACTCTCTAGTTGCCTGCACCCCAGTGGCAATGAAGTGATGCAAATGGGAGATAGTGAAAGGTAGAAGTATACATACATCAGTTATGCTGTAGCCTGGTGGTTTGAACTTATCCTTGCCCTGAAGTGGAAGAATTCTAAGAGTGCACAGGAGACTATCAAAGTCTTCTGGCAAACAAAGATATTTGGTATGATGAAAACTATGAGGGGGTGGGTATTTGCGAGCACTGACCATTGAGGTTATTAAATGCCAGCCAAATGAGTTATGTGGCATACCTTGGACATCAGGTGGGGAGAGGACAAGTTTGATCTCTTGATGCCATGATTAAGCTGTGCTGAATGAGGTGGTAGCCACAATGCAATCTCAGTTGACAACTTTGAGGGACCATACTGTGCAATGCAGGAACTATGCAGCCAACTATACTACTGGATAAGTTCTAGGACTTTGGAGTGGTCAGTGCTATAGTTTGAAAAGTGGACAAGTGGACAGTTGCCTTGAGAGCTATGGTTGAATTAATTTTATTTATTAGGTAAATAGGTGCTTTCGGCAAAAACTCTGCCTAACATATACAATAAAAAAATAAAAGAATAAAAATCAGGAAGACAGAAAGAAGGGAAATAAGTGAACAAGAAAGAATCTGTGGATGAGGTGTTTGATGATGGAGACATTAAACCTAACTTTAGCTTCCTGGGACACTCTTTTTGGATTTCCACAACGTCTACAAGGATGGGATTTTGAGATTTTGCATGCAAGTTATTTAGTGAAATGCTGATTCAAGGTCAGGAGCACTACAACCCAGACACCAGCTAGTGAAAATACCATTTCTGAGATTTTAAGTAAAGGGAACTTATCAACAATCGGAAACGCATTCAGTGCCCTCCTGTCTATGCTCAAACGTAAATCACCTGCCAATATATGTACAACTACTATGAGAGCCATCAACTTAACACCCTATATTGTTTCTATAATTCCTTCCTTCTACAACTTTTATAATTCTGTTTTTACTCTTTTTCTGACACTGAATGGGATACCCTGAAGTTTACTTATCCTGGGACTGGCCCTTCATTCATATGGGTTCTGTGCACAAAACATTGGTGTGCAAGTCCGCCATTGCCTCTCATGATGTAATGAAGTTTAAATAACATTTTGGCATTTAAGCTGAAGCCTGTTTGTGTTTTACTTTGTGTGTTGTTCTGGTTGTCACCCACTTACTGCATTCATCACACCCTAGGATAAACTTGTGAAAAACATTTCTAATTTGCTATATCCAACTTGCAGACATATCAATGTTTCTAGGCATGATTGAATTCTATGAGAAATTTATCAAACGTTTAGCTTTGAAAGCTGAGACAACAAGGAAATTATTGAGGAAGGGTGTTGAATTCACATGGTCAGAAGTGTGTCAGACAGAATTCCAGGTGTTGAAGTGAGTGTTGGAAGATATTCTCATGCTCCAAAGTTTCATCTCTATACAGAAAAGTTGTCTCAAGTGTTAAAGGCTTAGGAGCAGATCTTGTGCAGATTTCTCAGAATTTGACATTTGCATCAAGAAGCTTGAAGGTGGCAGGAAGAGGCTTTTCAGTAATAGACCACGAGGTTCTAGATGTAATGTGGGACATAAAAAAGTTTGAATATTTGTTGGAGGGAGTACACTTTGAAGTTTAAAACAGACCATAAGCTGTTAATAAGCTGTTAATAGAGGCTTGTACCAAAAAATATCTTGATTCAATTTCTGTTCACATATCCCAATGGATAATAACTTTGCAAGAAATAACTTTCCATGTTGACCCTATTCTGGTCTATAGAGCAAAGTAGTGGACTGCCTTTCTCACTTGAAAAAGGATGAGGATGAGTCCCTGGACAGTGGGCTGGAGAAAGATGTGATTAGGGTGTTCAGCAACTTGGGGCCAGATGTATCATCACGGCCCATTGCGATTCGGTAATAGCGATTTTTAAGAAATCGCTATTACTGATTCGCAAAGGGTCATGTATCACATTTGCGAATCGGTAATAGCGATTTCTTAAAAATCGCAAATGCTATTACCGAATCGCAAATTGCGATACCGGCCCCATTCGCAGCTTTGGGCCTGTTGGCCCAGAGCTGCAAATTTTTAGCATTTCCAAAATTGCGATTTCTGAACCAGAAATCACAATTTTGGAAATGCAAAATGCCAGGGTGCTGGGGGCCTAAGGCCCCCTCTCCTGCACCCCAAAATTATTTTTTTTAACATGTAAGGTACACACATGCCAAAAGGGCATGTGTGCTTTACATGTTAAATTTAAAAATGCAGTTTTACTGCATTTTTAAATTTTGCACCAGGTTACCACCTGGTTGCATTTCATGGTATTTTGCAAGTGCAAAATGCGATTTTTGGAAAAAACGCAATTTGCGATTTTTTCCAGCATAGCCTTGTGACCTGGAAATTGCAAATCACAAATTGCGAGTCGCAATTTCCAGGTCGCAACGCAAGAAATCGCAAATTTAGCAATTTCTTATTTGTGGTCTGCGAATGCATTTCATGCATCGCAGACCACTGTTTTGCACTCGCTAACGGCCGAATTTACCGATTCGCACCGTTTGCGACTGCAAAACTTTTTGATACATCTGTCCCTTGGTCTTCAGTGTCACATGAAGAGTGAATGAAGGTGAGTAAGCATGTAAAACTATAAGACGTTGAAGCCAATTTAATGAGATGGGAGCAAAAAAGCTATTTAGGAGTGAATTGTTGGGATTCTGGATGGTTAAGGTGGAGGTAGGTCTGAATGGAATGACGGTCTAATAACTAGAGAAACTAGAGTGGTACCTCTCACCTGTTATGAAGTAAGTTGGTAGAATTAGCACATGAAGGACATTCACCAACCACCCTTCTCCCACCAGCCATTTCTTATCCATTGACTATCCCTCCTCCATCCACAATTCCTCATCCACCTTAGTGGACATCCCTATGATTAGTTACTCATCTATTCACCATGCACTTACGAATTTTCAATTCATTCTTGCACTCTCATCCACTGTATGATTCATTTCATACTTACACACTTAATAATACTTACAAACATTGGTAAGATTGTGAATTAATGCAGTTTTGTGGAGAACCTAGAGCTTCTGGCTTTCCCAATGCTTATTGAAATGGAAAATGGTCTTCTGGATGTCCTATCCTAAAGAGATTTAGAAGATGGCACAAAGGGTAGGGTGTTCCATAGAAGGGTTTGAAAGACGCTGGCCTAAAATCATTTTAACATAAAGGTTTGTTCCAGCGCTTCATTTGTGCAGGTGTTTGCAGTGTTCTGTGCTGTCACTTATTTCTAAACACCAGCACATTTAATGATAGTCCACCACATGGTTATACTGTGTGTCTATTATTAGGCAAAGCTCATCACCAAAGCATTTAATATGCTATAAAAAAATATAATAAAACCAGCAGGTTATCCTTACAGGTTTAGGTGACGTGGAATAGTCCAAACTGCCACACTTGTATTGTATTGTATTGTATTGTGTGATTGTCAGTATATGGCAGCGCTGGCCGGGGTAGTGGGTAGGTCCAACCTTTGAAAGTAGGAACTTTGAAAGTTAAATACTAAAACAGGGGTAAGAGAAGTTGTTTTATAAAGTTAACTTCAAGTTTGGTTTAATGCTAAAGATGACTGCAGTTTTTTACTGTATGGCCATATAGCAGTGTTGTCTGTGCAATATCCTTACTATTTGCAGCACATGCCTTTCCAGAGTGGCCAAACAAAAGATAGAACAGTTAATTCCTTGACACCAGGGTGCTCTTCACTGGGGTATGTGAAGTGCACATTTGTGCATTACATTCATTTGGGAATCACCCTTCGACAGGGAGTAATGAGACGCTTAACACCCAAAGGTCTCAGAAAGTGTTTATATATTACTCTCCATCCTTTCTGAATGTACAATTCTGAAGGGCTTCGGTGGATCCTTGAGGCAAGTATCTTCTCACATCTTCAGGTGACTTACAGTGCTTGCCAGAAAGAAGACAAGCCTTTGATGAATGTATTTTTGTCCAATAAAACCTGTATGCACTTTAGTCAATTTTTTACTTTGTTTCAGAAGGTTAGAAGGAGGTATATGAGCGGCACTTTTTTAGACATGGCCTTCATAACATATAAAACAGCTGTTTATTTCTTGTTCATGCTTAGTGTTGTGGCTATCTGGGCTGCACGAGCCTTATAAATCTCTGCCATCTTTATCTTGTGAATATCTGACATTGCCTTGAGTCACGTGTGTTACAGGAGCAGAATATCACATTTGCAAAACATCAGAAATCTCTGCTACTGAGACAAATGGCAGACATGACATTGGCTGGCTTCCGAGATATAAAATTGATGTAAAGAATTTACTTTTTGCCCTAATATGAAATGTTGCAGGCACATTCCAGATGGAAGGGAAAAATAATGTTAATGCTTGCCACTGTGTCCAGAGTACTCAGAGATAGAAAGTGCATGATGTATACAAATGCTTTTTCTATGGGAACTATAACTGTCTTCTGACGACCACCAGTAGGTTTTATACAAACACACACACACACACATATATATATATTTATATATGTGTGTGTGTGTGTGTGTTTATGTGTGTGTATATTATATATATATATATATATATATATATATATTTATTTATTTTTTAATTGAACATTTTCCAAGTCATTGGTTGGACTGGAAACCTCCATAGCCCATTGGTTTCTCCATGTCCCCACCTTAAGACTCGTCAAACACTTGCTCAGAGTTGCCAGTCTTCATCTGAGTCCAGACAGCTGTCCAGCTGCTCTTGAACCAGACCACTCCTGTGGCCCGGACTCTTCTCGTCACACTTTACCTCCACCTCCTCTCCTCCCATGAGTGGAGTAGAGCAGGGCAGGGACCAGTCACTCACTGCCCAGGAAGTGAGACAAGTAAAATACAAAGTACATGGAAGCAGCGATCACCTACTGACCAACCTAGAGTTTGAGTGATATACACAATCTTCTAGGCAAAGGCCACAAAGGTAGAGTGAAGTAAGTAACAATGTTGCTGATGAAAGGAAAGGCTGCAGAATGTTGTTTCCTTCTAACAACAAAATATAAGTGCTTATAAATGAACACTACAGAGGTGAAAATAAAAAAAATACACAAATGAGGCACTTTGTTATAATTCTTTGAAGAGTGGTGAAACAAAGATTCTAATAGGGTGGAAGCAAATCAAAGCACCATTCTTGGTGATGTGCACATGACAAATATTCACTCAAACTCAAATTGCACACATTATTATTTGTGCACTATGTAGTTGTATCACTAATAATTGTAAGTCTGTGCATATTTAATGGTGTGGCTCATATGCGACATTTGTGACATTTGCTTATTGTGTGATGCTTGGATTTTTCAGAATCAGTGATGCAACATTGATGGCAGCACCCTTAGTCTGAAAATTGTGCCCGTGTCACTGGGGGTGAGGGAATAGGGGAAGGGAGTGAGACACCTGCAGGTTGGTAGCTGGTCGGTCCAGACTGGTTTCCTCGGCACAGTGTCTCCACCTACATGAGAGAGAACACTAATTACTCTACACTCAGAAGTGACTTATGAGGCTCAAACACCACAGACTAGGGCTTACCCAGTCACTTGGTACACCGTAAGTAGCCCCAGTGAACCAAGACACCAACACAAGAGCCGGGAACGAAGATCACTGTAGCCCTGGGAAGGAGGACTATATGCTGGAAAATCTAAACTTGACAAAAGGTCAGAGGGAGGGAAACAAGGCACAACAGGAGAGGGTACAAGAGAACCGAACAGGGGAAAAACAGTAACTGTGAAGAAATGAGTCAAGCTGGACTCAAATTAATGCAAGTAACAAAAAGTCACAACTGCTGAGGCAAGTGAGCTTAGTGTAAGTTTTGCCTAATTATTCTAATTGTCTTCACTGTCAAGGATACGTGTCTGACTGTGGTGGCCCTCTAGTGGCTAGGTCTGCAACTTACCCTCGGAAATGTAGTTATACCGGTCAAGCTGCATAACTTCCATTGTCCTGTGTGCCACATGCTCTACGTGTGCCTTCTCAAGTGCCTCATTGTGTCCCATGATCTCACACTGTCTCTCAGAAGAGCTGGATAAACCTATATTTTTTCCACTAAATTTAACTAATGAGGATCAATTGGATCCATTCCCAGGCTATATCAGAGATTTCTCCTTTATGAGAGGAATCCATGGTCTATTGCGGTTCATTCTGCAGATATGTGGAAAAGGGCCAGTTATGCCTGGCTTTCTTGCTGAAGATGTGAACTCAGCTGTTAATTACTGCATCTTCTGCATCTCTAATGGGTCTGAACCTTGGCGGTGATCACAGGACTCGTTTGACTATACTACCTACCCCTGCAGTTGTCTGTGATTTCTTTTTTGAGAATTCTACCTCAACAGGGAGATCTTTAATTCTTCTATGATTTCTACAAATAACCAGTAAGCTACTTCTTCAAAACTGCAGTAACAATTTCCTGCTTTAGGTTCAAGTATTTATTTTATTTTATTTTGTTTCAATAAATAAAACCATTCCCCAGGGCTACTCGTTTGATTCTATCCTGGTATCATGTAGATGTGATGTTGTGATGGTGTTTCAACCTTTTGTTTAGTTTTGTTCCTTTTACAAGAGCCTTTGATTTTTCCTTTGTTGGTTGGTAAACATTTTGAGCAGGAAGGTCCTGCTTTACTGCATTTACAGTCGTTGTCTGGTGTACTAATCTGTTTTCACCTGGCTTGTTTATTACCTGGGCTTTCAGACTGAGGAAAACTTTACTATATGATTGATGTACTGTTTCTTATGTCCTTTTATGGTTTTTAATCTTGAAAACGAACAAAGAAAAAACATGACTCCTGGTTTAGGTTGAGGTCAAAGTGGGGGCAAGTCCTTGCAGGGATTTCTTGGTCCAAGATGCTGGATATTGATTCAGAAGAAGACTGGATGCTTGGGATGCTTGGCATTTACGTGCTGGGTATATTTATTCCTCATTTCTAATGAGCATGATCACTTAGGATGAAATTTGTGTGCCAGGTAGGAGAACTGTGTTTAGGGTGATTGATAATGTGCCTTCGAATGTGCATTATAGCTGGTACAATGTCTGGTAGTAGATTTATACAGAAAATGTGGTCACACAAAGAACCTCTTTCAGGCCTTCTGGTTTTTGCTTAATGATTTTGTTACAATTTGTAATGTTCCCTTTGGTATCTGCCTGCTTTGCTGATTGCCTTGAGATATTATTCACTTTTTGGCTTCTTCGCCACTCGTGTGCATTAAATATTTCATTTTGTTAACACCTGGGTGGGTATCAAGTGATTTCAGGCTTTTGCACCTATGGCAGCATGGGGTGTACTTGAGGACTTACAGACAGCAGATTTACAGTTTACAGTAGCAGGCTTGATCTAGGATAAACAATAATTTTTTGAGTATGATTTCGAATAATATGCCTAATTATATTTACAGTGTTTTAGACATTTTAAATAGAGCAGACCTTTCACCCAGTCTCATCAGAGTGTTTAGGCAGTGAATTGTTATAGTAGCTGGACATCAGCTAGAGTACATAGTACACTGAGACGTATGAGTAAAGAGAAGCGTTTATGGAACAGGTAGGATGTTCGACAAGGAAGTACCAAACTGTCACAGTTTTACACAATCTAAATATGTGTGTATGGCACAAGAAGAATACCTAATTTGTGTGGTATTGTTCCAAGTGGCAAAACCAAAATTAGAACCTGGGTCTTTAGACAGATGTAGTCTGGAGCATCTAGTAGGGAATATTGGTGTACCCTAGTATTGTAGGGAAAATATTGAGGACACAAATGTTGAAAAATAGGTGCATATAAGGAAGTATATGTTTGCTAATCCTAATTACACAACTACCTACAAACCTTAAAGATATATATAATAATGTCACCGTTCATAGGAAGAGTTAGGTATGGAAGATCTACACATATTAACATGTCCATATTTTTGCTCTCAATAGTACGGCTACAATATTAAGGTATAACAGTATTTCCTACTCAATATTCAGGACTCACACCCTTAAGATTCCAGCGTCATTGAGCGTGTGCCTTCTCCCCACAACAGAACAGTGGAAGACAATTACACCAACACCCCGAGTCCCACCCCAATGCTACAGAGGAGGGAGTTCTGAAGAAACAAGAAGACTATGAAAAGGCACCAGCCAGTAGAGCTGGAAGCACATCTACAGCACACAACTTTGTCTCTTTACAAGATGTTCTTGAGACCTGAGAGACCCCAAAGTATCGGTACAAGTCAGTCAGTTGCAGTTCTAGCCACCAAGATCCTCACAACAAGAAGTCCTTCACTGTGCACCTGGCGGCACTGGTACATCATGCTGAATGGTAACAGTTCTCACCTGTCCACACCCACACAAGACATATGCTGCTGCCTCCATTGCACTCATCTCTTTTGTGGAAAACTCCTTTTGCAGGTTGATGAACAGCTGCATTTTTCCTCTACACTCCATTCTGTGGACACAGAGTCAGTGGGATGTTTGTGCACTTTTAGGTTACCTTGTTTCTGCTGTCAGGCCACAATAGCACAATTTGGTGTAACTTTGGGAAAAGACCCCCCCCAAGATCCAACAAGCCCTTTCAGCAGGGCGTACTACATTTACTACCAGAGTAGGGGGAGATTTGGTTAAATCAGGCCTAAGGAAGCTATTATTTTCAGGGGAGCAGCTTCTCTATAGTGTCACTGAATCAACACATCAGGAATAATGGCATTTCATGGAGTAGAGTCAGGGTTCAGGTGTATATCAGTTTTCTAGAAGTAATTCCTATCTGATATCATTACACAGTAGGGATGGTGGTGGTGTTCCCGGAGAGACATACAACTTGATAGGATGGAGCTCTCTCTTCGCTGCGTGAAATGTTGAAGCTGAAAGAATTTCGAAGAGATTTATGGAACTACTTATATTCTTCATTACGTTCCTGATGGATCTAATCATCAGTCCCTTCCTCCCCCAAACTCTCCAAAAAGGCTCTTACTGAAGCCTGTTGAATACGTATTTCAAGTTATAGGTATTGGGAGGGTGTTTCACCTCACATGTCTCCTCTGTCAGAAGATACACTTATTCAGACCCCAGGAAAGAAGTAGAATCATCACTAGTCTTTATTAAATAGTTATAAAACAAGTGTCCCAGGCATTTCATTTCCAGCACACATTACTCAGCAAGCCCTTTCTGATTCTGGCTTCTGAATTAGAACCGGGGGTAGCATGGGTACATCCAGGGGTTGAAAAGAGAAAGCCAGGGGCCACAGGTGTGACCACTCTTGACCCCTAAAGGATGCCCATACCTTCATCACTCCTTCTGCTCGGGACTTGCTGCCAGCATCATAGTGCTGAAGACTGTGTAGACAATGTGTTACTTCAGGCTATGATGAATGTAAGGGACAGCAGCTGCATCGTACTCACTAGGGCTGCCACTGTGTGCTCAAGGTTTGGTATGTGGGCACAGGAGTGGGCCTCATGGTTTGGGCCAGCACCTCGGATTCTCCCCACCTCCACCAATCCCACAAGTTGCCTGCTTATTATGATTATCCTTCTCATGCTTCTTCTCAGACTTTAACAATTTCAATTGTATGTCAGAATATCCTTCATAGAATTATCACCTGATAAATACTGCATCCTGAATATGGTTGGCAAAAATATCACACTACTACGTGCAAACAATAGTTTAGACAAAAGTCTATGTTTGACAATAGTCTAACAGTGCAGTTCTGCTACTATACCTCTCAGGGTAGAGGATTACATCTGTTACCCATCAAACTTAATCTGATCTCATGTAAACTCCTGGATCTTGTGTAAGTTCTTCAGATTAAGCCATCTTGGCACATTTGTACCAGAATTCCTGATATGTTAAAAAAGACTGATTGGAAGGAATACTACTTGAAAGGGTAGGACTTCCCACTTCAGTTGTTGCTATCTATATGCACAGTGTGTGCCCATGTAATCAAACTGAATGTAAATCTATTTAACCCCCATTCAAAACCGCACCTCACAAAGAAGAAGAGATGCGTATTGTCCTAGAGATGAGGATCTCTGTTGTGGTATGGAGATGAGTGCCACAAGACAGTGAAGAGGACCTGCTGTTGTATGGGTGAATGAAGTTTAACACCAGGTAGCGGTAAGAGCGACAACACTGCCGGATGGGATAATAAAGAGGGCGTATGCACAATAGCTAGGATTTATTAACTTTTACTGCAAGTGTCAAACATAGTAAATATAACTTTGGAAATTTACCTTGCTCATTCTTGAAGAACATGACCGCTTTCATGCTGCATATTTAAAGGCAAAGGCATGCCTTGAGGCCATGTGAAGTCTTGTAACAATGACACCTGAAAATGCAACATGCCTAGTTTTGGTATAGAATATAGGTTTCTCTAACATGAACTGAGAGTATCTTATCCCAGTCATAATGAGATTGACAGCAACCACAGGTGCAGTTCACCAGGTAAACCTTATCATCTGCCAGGCTCTAGAGCAAGATGTGTCCCCCTCAGTTCCCGAAGAGAGCATCCTGATTAGTTAGTTAAGAAAGTTATGAATTTATACTTACACTCACACATATGAATGCACATGTATGCACTTATACACACACACATATATGCACAAAACACACACACACATATGCACAGCACACATGCTCAGCGTTTCTGATAATGCCCTCCTCTCCTGCCACATCCTACAGATTGCCAGAAACATAATCACCTTCTACCTCAGATGTCATCCACTGGGATAAAAGCCAACCTTTAAACTCGAAATTGCACACCCCATCACAACAACCTCCACCGGCAATGCAAGCAGGATCTTCCTCAGTGACTTCAATCTTGCTAATGACTCGCCTTCCAAAACTATGCAGAATTACTTCATTCATTAGCTTCCACTGCATTCATCACACACCTTGTCTCACTATCAGGTCATGAGAGGGTGAAACGTGGACTTCAGCTGCAATAGCATAACACATTTCAAATTTCACTTGCCACAGAAAGATTGCCAGATTGATAACACTGGTATTGTCTTCCACCAGACTCACAAATGGCAAACCCACAGAAATCAATAAAGTTCAGCACAAACAATGAGTCATTCAAAAAAATAACAATAGACTAACTCAGTCAGCCAGTCAACTTTACTTCGGCAATAAGCCATAAAAAGCAAGGTGGTACAGCACACAAACATAAAAAAGTCATATAAATAACACCAAAGGACAACAAAACATATAAAATCACTATCAATACAATTCCAAAAGATCAGGAGGAAATTACATCTCTTTCACATTAAAATCTCAGGTTAAATTTGGAAGCTCATACTGGTCTCTAATTCAAATTGGGCTCTTAATAAAATTTAACACAGAATGGCACAAATTAATCGTAGTTAATTTCTGCAAAACACCCATAGCAGGACAATGTTTTCTAAGCTCCCCTTGACGCAACAATGGAGTCAGAAATGTCCTTCTTGGATCTGCATAGAGTGGACAGAATAAAATAAAGTGACAAGTGGTTTGTTTGGTGACATGATCACAATAACAGAGGGGTACGTCCTACAGCCAAACAGCCAAAACATTGTGACGGGAAAGCTACTTTAAAATTTATTAGATTGAGTCCAAAATATGTTGAAAGAAGCCGGTGATTTGGGTCCTCTATCCATCTCAAATATGGTTCCAATGCTTTAACTGTAACAATCTGCAAATAAAGGTCCACCGATTTCACATAGAGAACACCTCTCAGCCTCTCCTCCCCACAGGGGATTGCATACCTATCTTTCGAAATCAACTTGGCGTTTCTTGCAAGACATGTGGGGGAATGAAACCAATCAAAAAAAACTAAGTTCTGAAGGGCCGATTTTACATACATCAACCACGGTATCTTGTTCACATTATCTAAAGCTAGATGATCTAGCATACAGACTCTGACTAATTCTGCTTCTGGGTTTTCCCAAAACTTAACCCAAATTAACAGTGGCAAGACTTTTATTTGATTGGTTATATAAGGGAGGCCCACCTCCTCGTGGCATATGAAATTTGCTGTATTTCTTGGGACTGCAAGCAACCTTACCCGTAAGGCATTCCCAATATATTGGAGATTATCTGATTTTTGGTAACCCCAAACCCCTGCCCCATAAGTAGCTACAACAATGCATTTAGCTTTATACAGGGTGATCATCTCTGTCTGAGGTTTCAGGCCTAATAACCTTGCAAATCAACAAATGCCCTCTATATTTCTTTCCAATTGTTGTACTTTCGCAAAAATGTGTTATTTACACCCTAGAGAAGAGCTAAAAATGATACCCAAATAACTGAATCCTTTGTATGTTTTAAATTGTACCCCCCATTCTAAAGTGAGTTATTTTCATGCGTAATGGCCCACTGGTCATGGTATATGATTTTGAATGGTTTACTTTTAAGTCCAGGCCTACCATATATTCAGTGAAGAGATCTAATAGCTTCGGCAGTGCAATAGGTGTGCGAGCAATCAGAACCCAACATCTGCAATACAAAAGTATTGGCACAAAATGATCCCCCACCTTTAGGACGTCACACCTACCCGGAATAAATGACCTGTAATACCATCAATGTAAATTAAGAACAGAAAGGTGCTACAATACAACCCTGTCGACACCTCTCATGGACTTTATTGGAGACGATAGTTCCCCTTGTCTGACACATCGGACCGATATTTTGAGATCCTGGTGCAAGCATCTTAATAAAAAAAGCAAGTCTGAATCCACCCCCATTGTCTGCATGATCTTCCATAATTTATCCCTATTAACCAGTCAAAGGCACTTGACAGGTCAATGAATGCCACATGGATGGCGTCACTCTTGACCTTTACATGTTTAATAGTAATCAAACTCAGATTTAGTATTTGCTCCACAGTCCCTGTACCTGGCCTGAAACCAAACTGAACAGGAGTTGAAATCTTGTTCTCCTCGGCCCATGGCTTAAGTCGGGGGAGGATGACTCTTCCCAGGATCTTTGCTGTGGTGTCTATTAGAGATATTGGCCAACAACAGGCCAGGCATGATTTATCTCCTTTTTTAAAATTGGGGACAAGGATGGCAGTTTTCCGTGACTCAGGGATTTCCCCCACCACAACACTTCTTAAAACATTTGTCACAACTGGAGCCCATAAATCTATGTTTGATTTAAAGATATCAACAGGTTAACTCAACCCTAGCCTGATTACTTTAGCCACGTCATACAGTCCCAGTGCAGAACTTGAATTAAGATGTTTAAAGAAAAACAGAAAGAAAGAGATTGCAGAGGTGCACATACTTAACACTTTTAGTGAATAAAGGAAAACACACATGGGGGAAACTGAAAACACAACACATTATACAAGAAAAGCAAATAAGTAATAATAAGACATTGGACCAAATAAATATATATTTAGCTAAAATAATAATATATTTATCTAAACAACCTGTTTTTCGACAAGTGTTTCACAAATGGTGCTTAGTTAGTTAAATTCTGCACTTTCAGCATTCCTTGTCCTCTTCCAAATATATTGATATCAGAGATCTGGGCGGTCTGGAGGAGGTGGTTGTCATAATCTGCCACAGCAGTGCTGCCACAGGGATTACAACTCCCTTCTCTGTCAGCGGTTTCATGAAAAGGCTGGTGGAGAACACGTGCGGGGCGCCCCAGGGGGTCCTTACACTGCCCATCAGAGATCCGGGAGGTCTGGAGGTGGTGGTGGTCCTAAACTGCTGGAGCAGTGCTGCCACGGGAATTACAACTCCCTTCTCTGCCAGCGGTTTCATAAAAAGGCTGGCGGAAAATGGGTGCAGGGATGTCCAGGGGGTCCCTCCACTGCCCATGCACTTTCCATGGGCAGTGCAGGGGGCCTCCTGGCTAGCACAATCACAATGTTCACTGTGCAGACAGTGAAGATTGCAAGGCTGCTAGTTCACCCTGCTGGCTACAGCATTGCTGACTGCTCCATTACAAGCCGGAGACAATGCTGTAGCCTGTTTCCCACTTGATCAGCTGGCGGAAACTCAGGTTTCCGCCTGCTGACCTAGCGGGAAACTCTTATCAATTCAGGAGGGGAGGTTTCCACATAGGTGGCGGCCACCCTGTTAGGAGTATGGGGGATGGAGTTTTCCATCTGCCAAACTCAAAATCAGGCCCTATGTGTCTGGTTGATCCAACTAAAATATTGCAGTGAGAGTTTATTATATTCCGCAATTCAGCCTACCTCAAAGCCCAGCATATATTTTATTTCTACTTTTTAACATTTCACATTTTCTATTTATCTCTTTCAGTTTTCAGAATATGATAGCTGCAGATTTCCAGGGGCAGAAAAACCAAACAACGGTGGCAGAATTTTTTTTAATTGGATTGCCGAGTTCTTCACAATTTCAAAAGTTATTTTTTGTAATGTTTTTACTAATTTATATAAGTACTCTGCTTACAAATCTGGCCATTGTATCAATAATATATGTGGATTCACATCTACACTCACCAATGTATTTCTTCCTGATGAACTTGTCATTGATTGACATTTTTTTCACCTCAGTCACATCACCAAAGTTGCTAACAATCTTCCTAGGAGAACACACCAGTATATCATTCAATGGGTGTATGACCCAGCTATATTTTGTATCATCATTCACAAGTGCTGAATTTTACCTACTTGCAGCCATGGCTTTTGACCGCTATGTTGCAATCTGCAACCCACTACAATACCTGGTGACCATGGACCTAAAGGCTTGCATGCTGTTGGGAGCTATTTCTTGGGCACTAGGCTTTCTTGACACTCTGCCATTTCTAGCCTTGGTGTGCAGGCTCTCATTCTGTGAGTCCAACACAATAAATCATTTCTTTTGTGATCTCAGAGCTCTTACTAAACTCTCATGTGATGACACACTGATAATGGAAATTCTCATCTATGTTGAGGGAGTGTTCATTGGATTTGTCCCTTTTCTTTTAACTCTCACGTCGTACATGTACATAATCTCAACCATAATAGGGATTCGCTCCCCCGCTGGAAGATGGAAGACCTTTTCCACCTGTGCTTCCCACCTTATCATCGTCATCATATTCTATGGGACTGTAATGTGCACATATATGTTGCCTACCATGTCCCATCAACAATACCAAGACAAGTTGTTTTCTGTTCTATACACAACTGTTATTCCATTGTCTAATCCTTTGATCTACACACTAAGAAACAAAGATGTTAAAAGGGCACTAAAACATTTCATAGTTCAAAGGTGTACCAGTCAATAGCAATATTTGTACTCTGGGAAAGAAAAAATGAAAATTGTTGAAAAAACTCCTTCATTAAAAAAAATTGACATTTTTCAAAACATAGAAAATTCACAAATGAAAGGATACAAGAGTCCTGATTTGTAAGAGGGTGATAAAAGAAACTGTGCCCTGGTACTACCAGACTTAACATCCATGTCATAAGCAGCATGTTGACTTATTTAGAGTTAGGCTATTAAGTACAAATATAACAATTTAATACTGTTAAAGGGTGATTGTAAATAGAGCAATTCAATTTATCTCTTCTCCTTAACCCCTAAAGGTGCCTTGGACAACGGTTACATCCTGGGCAGCACCGCTCAAGTGGCAAGGACTCAACCGTTACTGCTTGCTATAGCCTTTGGGGGAAGCACGATCCCTCCCCCTGAGGGCCTGGCACCCCCCTCCCCTGGGCAGGGATGTAAGGGGAATCACTTCCCCTTCTACCCCCACCCCCCTGACCCCGCTGGCATCTGATGGCCTTAATGCTGCTGATTGCGCGCTGACCTCATCAGAGGCTGCCTCATCAGAGGCTGCCCCCTCCACGAGAAATGAAAAAGACCTTTCCTTTCCTTTCCTTTGATGTCACTCTCAGCAGAAATGCCCACTAAACACGAGGGCTTTTTTATTTTATTTCTGAATAAGGGGAGTGGCCCCTTGGGCCGTTCCCCAGGGAGGCAAATTATTTTTAGGCCTTTTCTGCCCCCCAAGGTAGATCAGCCTTTTCTAATTAGGCCGATCTGTCCCCAAGGGGGGCAGAAACCGCTAGACAGCAGGGATTTTTTTGTTGTTGTTTTATGTATTGTTAGATGTGGGGAGCGATCCCTTAGGTAAGGGTCGCTTCCTGTGGGTGCAAAATTAAGTTTAGGCCATTTCTGCACCCCCTGGGGACAGAACGGCCTATTTTTATTAGGTCAATCTGCCCCCAATGGGGGCATAAACCACTAGAAGCCAGGGATTTTTTTCTTGGTCAATTTCACGCAAGGGTAGTGACCCCTTAGGAGAGGGTCGCTCCCCGGGGGAGGGGCAAATTTGTGTTAGGCCATTTCTGCCCCCTTGGGGTCAGATTGGTCTATTGTAGTTAGGCTGATCTGCTCCTGAGGGGGGGGGGCAGAAACCCCTAGACACCAGGGATCTTTTTTTTGTTGTTTATTTTATTTTTTATATGTGGGGAGCGACCCCTTAGGCAAGGGTCACTCCCCTGGGGGAAAAATATTTTTAGGCCATTTTGCCCCTCTTGGGGGTAGATCGGCCTATTGTGATTAGGCCTATCTGCCTTCAGAGGGGGCAGAATCGTCCAGGCACCAGGGATCTTTTTTTTTGTTTGTTTTATTTGTTTAGACGTGAGGAGTGACCCCTTAGGCAAGGTTCATTCTCCTGGTTTACAATTCTATTTTAAGCCATTTCTACCTGCGTCAATTTCACTCAAGGCGAGCGACCCCTAAGTCAAGGGTCGTTCCCCTGGGGGGCAAATTTATTTTAGGCTATTTTTGCCCCCTTTGGGGGCAGACCAGCCTATTTTTATTAGGCTGATCTGCCCCCAAGGGAGGCAGAAACCACTACTCACTAGGGAGGTGTTTTTTTGCACCAATTTCACGCAAGGGGAGCAAACCCTTAGGCAAAGGCCGCTCCCCTGGAGGGGCAAATTTACTTTAGGCAATTTCTGCCCCCCCCTTGAGGGCAGATCGGCCTATTTCTATTAGACCGATCTGCTCTCGGTGGGGGCAGAAACCACTTAGGCACCAGGGTTTGGTGTGTGTGTATGTGTGTGTTTTGTTTAGGATGGCAGCCCCTTGGGCAAGGGTCTCTCCCCATGGGGGCACATTACTGTTGGCCATATCTGCCCGGGAAGATCGGTCTATTTTTGGAAGGCCCATCTCCCGCCAAGGGGGCAGAAAGCCCACCTGAGTCTAGGGAAGATGTTTTTCCATTTTTTTGCCATACCCCTACCCCCAAATAAATGGGGCCAAAGTTGTTCTGCCCACCGGTGGGCAGATGGTGCAGTTACCTCTGATTCACTCCCCTGCCCTGGGGGCAGAAAGCCAATTAGATGCCAGGGACTTAAAAAAAAAAAAAAATAGTGGGGCGGAGGCTACCAACCAGTATGGGCATGGTTATGCCCCCACCCCAAATGAAGGGGGTAATAGTCTTTCAGCTCTCCCCCACACACTAAAACACCTTATCCCACGGCAAGTAAGAGGACATTTGATTATTTTGGGTTTTGGATTTACATTTGGACCATGAGAGCTTGTCTAACTCTCAAAATCGTCCTACTTGAAGTGGTGAGGGCTGCACTTTTTGGTCATGTAGAAAAATCCACAAGACCTAGATACATCAAAACTAAACATCTGGGTAAGTCTAGGGTGGGGTGCTTCACATACACCTGCACCGTTTTCTTACCCACAATGCCCTGCAAACCTCCAACCTTGCTGGAGATCACACAGTTTCCTACTATTTTGTGATGGAACCTTCCGGAATCTGCAGGAATCCACAAAATTCCTACCAACCAGCATTGTCACATCTATACCGATAAAAATTCTTCCCCACTTGTCAGCCTAAAGATGTTTTTTTTCAAACTGCCCTTTTGGACCCGTTTGGTTCCCCCTCAATTTCGACATGTTTTGGCTCTTCCATGTCACAGGCACTTGGCTCACCTACACAAGTGAGGTATAATTTTTACCAGGAGACTGAGGGGAACGTTGGGTGGTAGGAAATGTGTGCTGGTGCGGTGGTCCAACACAGAAATGTGGGAAAAATGTGATTTTTTTAGCAAAATTTGAGATTTGCTGAGGATGCTGGGTAAGAAAACACTGGGGGACCCACGCAAGTCACACCTCCTTGGACTCCCTTGGGTTTTTAGTTTTCAGAAATGTGTGGGTTCGGTAGGTTTCCCTATATGGCTGCTGAGTACAGGACCACAAACGCAGGAGCCCCCCCGCAAATACAGGTAGTTTTGTATTGATAATTTTGATGTGTCCACATTGTGTTTTGGGGCATTTCCTTTCAATGGCACTTGGCCTACCCACACAAGTGAGGTACCATTTCTATCGGGATACTTGGGGGAATGCTGGGTGGAAGGAAATGTGTGGCTCCTCTTAGATTCCAGAACTTTCTATCACCGAAATGTGAGGAAAAAGTGTTTTTTTGGCCAAATTTTGAGATTTACAAAGGATTCTGGGTAACAGAACCTGGTGAGAGCCCCACAAGTCACCCCATCTTGGACTCCTCTAGGTGTTTAGGTTTCAAAAATGCACAAGTTTGGTAGGTTTCCTTAGGTGCTGGCTGAGCTAGAGGCAAAAATCATCAGCTAGGCACTTTGCAAAAAACAGCTATGTTTTCTTTGGGAAAATGTTATGTGTCCATGTTGTGTTTTGGGGCATTTCCTGTTGCGGGCACAAGTTCTACCCCACAAGTGAGGTACCATTTGTATTAGGAAACGTGTGGGAACACTGAGTGTAAGGACATTTGTGGCTCCTCTCAGTTTCCAGAACATTCTTTCACCGGAATGTGAGGAAAAAGTGTTTTTTTGGCCACATTTTGAGGTCTGCAACAGATTCTGGGTAACAGAACTTGGTGAGAACCCCACAAGCCTTGCCATCCTGGATTACGCTAGGTGTCTAGTTTGTCAAAAAGCACAGGTTTGGTGGGTTTCCCTAGTTGCCGGCTGAACTAGAGGCCAAAATCCACAGCTAGGCACTTTGCAAAAAACAGGTTTGTTTTCTTTGGGAAAATGTAATGTGTCCACGTTGTGTTTTGGGGCATTTCCTGTCGCAGGCACTAGGCCTACCCACACAAGTGTGGTATAATTTTTACCGGAAGACTTGGGTGAATGCTGGGTGGAAGGAAATGTGTGGCTCCTCCCAGATTCCAGAACTTTCTGTCACCGAAATATGAGGAAAAAGTGTTTTTTGCCACATTTTGAGGTTTGCAAAGGATTCTGGGTAACAGAACCTGGTGAGAGCCCCACAAGTAATCCCATCTTGGATTCCCCTAGGTGTCGAGTTTTAAAAAATGCACAGGTTTGGTAGGTTTCCTTAGGTGTCGGCTGAGCTAGAGGCTAAAATCCACGGCTAGGCACTTTGTAAAAAACAGCTCTGTTTTCTTTGGGAAATTGTGATGTGTGCACATTGTGTTTTGGGGCATTTCCTGTTGTGGGCACATAGCCTACCTACAAAAGTGAGGTACAATTTTCATCAGGAGACTTGAGGGAACACTGGGTGGAAGGAAATTTGGGGCTTCTCTCAGATTCCAGAACTTTCTGTCATCGAAATGTAAGCTAGAGGCCAAAATCCACAGCTAGGCACTTTGCAAAAAACATGTTAGATTTCAATATAAAAATGTAATATGTCCATGTAGCGTTTCAGTCGCAGGCACTAGGCTTACCTGCACAAGTGAGATACCATTTTTATCAAGAAGCTTGGGGAAACACAGAAAAGAAAAAGAAGTGTTATTACCCCTTGTCTTTCTATATATTTTTTCCTTCCAATTGTAAGACAGTAAAAAAAGATATCTGTAAGAGATATCACTGTAATTCACATGCTAATATGGAGACCCCGGAATACAGAGATGTGCAAATAACCACTGCTTCTCAACACCTTATCTTGTGCCCATTTTGAAAATACAAATGTTTTCCTGATACCTATCTTTCACTCTTTATATTTCAGCAAATGAATTGCTGTATACCCGGTATACAATGAAAACCCATTGCAAGGTGCAGCTCATTTATTGGCTCTTGGTACCTAGGGTTCTTGATGAACCTACAAGCCCTATATATCCCGGCAACCAGAAGAGTCCAGGAGATGTAAGTGTATGTATTTCTTTAAAAATACTGACATCGCAGGAATATGTTACAGAGTAAAACGTGGAGAAAAATGGCTGTGTTTTTCACCTCAATTTCAATATATTTTAATTTCAGTTGTCATTTTCTGTAGGAAAACCTTGTAGGATCTACACAAATGACCCCTTGCTGAATTCAGAATTGTGTCTAATTTTCAGAAACGGTTAGCTTTCTGGGATCCAGCATTGTTTCCACCCCCATTTCTGTCACTAACTGAAAGGAGGCTAAAAGCACAAAATATAGTACAAATGGGGTATGTCACAGTAAAATGCAAAAATTGAGTTGAAAAATGTGGTTTTCTGATTCAAGTCTGCATGTTCCTGAAAGCTGGGGAGATGGTAATGTGAGCACTGAAAACCCTTTGTTGATGCCATTTTCAGGGGAAAAAACACAAGCCTTCATCTGCAGCCTTTTTTTCCCTTTTTTTAAAAACAAATGACATTTTTGCTGTATTTTGGCTAATTTGTTGGTCTACTCCAGGGGAACCCACAAACTCTGGGTACATCTAGAATCCATAGGATGTTGGAAAAAAGGACACAACTTTGGCTTTGGTAGCTTCTGTGGACAAAAAGTTATGAGGGCCTAAGCGCACACTGCCCCAAATAGCCAAAAAAAGGCCTGGCACCTGAGGGGGAAAAGGCCTGGCAGCGAAGGGGTAAAAACAATCTTGCCAAATCCAGAAGTCTCACTAGAGTTAAATACTTTGGTTTCAAAAGAAAGCAAATTCATGGGTTTCATCTTTTTTATGATTCTCTTCCCAGGGTGAATTTGACCTTCATCAAAAACAGCTATTTCTGTTCATCAAAATGTGCCAATGGACCACACATACTATCTCAGAGTAGATTGGAGCCAAAAGACATGAGTCTTTCAATCATTTTGTCATCATTGTCCTAACATGTGGGTTTTCACCTAAATATAGTGCTTTGAAATCCACACTTGTGGCACTCAAACCCACATGTAAGTTTAAAGGGAAAACAGAGGTTTATGATGTGATTACAGAAACACATATGGCAAACTATATGGTTGAGAATAGTCTGAGCTGTGGGACATATCTATTCAACACAGGCATGCAAATTAAGTTGTTGATAATGTTTAACCACAGTAGTGATTAGTAGAATGTATCTAGGGCCCCGACAATGTCCCATTGTGCAAGAGGAGTGTGAACACATTAAAGATATGCCCTGGTCTGCTGGTCACACAAGAAAGCTCATGTGCTATGAAAAGAGTTTTAGAGAAACCAACATTCAGTTTCCACTCTATCAAGTTGGTTCAAGTCTGTAAAACATGATGATGTTCTAGTCCTGTCACTGAACTAAATGCAAGATGTCTGGCAGTATCCTTTTAAAGATCCATCTACGCTTTCTTTGTGGGGTCTTCTGGTTTATCTGGGTATCAAGATCCATGTTTCATTTGCTGTCTCCACTTGCTCAGCTAACTTTCAGGACTGAGTTTCCTGGCCACACCTTGTCGCGTAGGCTCTCATTATCCTAATGAGACTACAGGATTTTGTGCAGCAAGATCGTTCGCAGTGTGGGGGACTAAGTCCGACCCACGGTGAAGGACCCTTGTCACCCTAAATCCGGGTTTTACTCTGGCTAACTAGCAGTGCCTCATCTCTCCCAAACTGAAGAGACAATTGGGCAGCCGAGCGCATGACATCTTTAGTACTTCCCAGGGAAGTTGTGGTCACTCAGGTCACAACCGGTTCTCTCATACACAGTATGGTCTCATATAGAAATGACAAAGGCAGTTTAAGTTTTAAAGATTGGTTTAATAAAACAACTGCATTTTAGATAGCAAAGCGTGAGCTGCAATAACCAGAACTACACAACACAGTAGGATTGAAATAGTAACGATAAGAGTGAAGCACAAGAATAAGGCCATCATAGTGCAACTAGACTATGTTCTCTCTGAATTATATTCTGAGCACAGCATGTGAAGCTCTAAGCCTGCCTTTCAGGTTCCCCCGGGAGGACATCAACCCTCATACCTGAGCAAAGGCCTGTCATCTGGATCAGCATCTGCAACAGGGCAGTCAGCGTCTAGTTGTAGGTTCCTGGTCAGAATCTCCCTCTGGCGTGTATTAGGACTAGAAAGTGCTTTTATAACTAACACTCAGATGTTCTAAAAAATGTCCCTACGTAAGGATGTGTATTTTCTACGAATACTAGAGGCTAAACTTCTACCACGTTTACCGGCAATATACGAGACTGTAGCCTTGACAGAAGCACAGGGCGATCAAGAATGCATTGTTTGAAAACACAGTGCTAAACTAAACTAAACAGTGTGATAGGAGGAAATAAAAACAAGACCATAAAACTGGTTATTGTAAAATAACAGTGCGAGGCTGAATAAAATGTATCTAGGGCAAAGTGCACAGTGGCCTAGTATGATAAACTAAAGTGCATGAAGCTATATTAAAAATGGCTACACTACACCCTCCCCTTGTCAGTAGAAAGTGGTTTAAGCCGAAGCTAAAATGCCCTAAGCTAAAATATAATTAAAATCCTATTCAATTTTAACAAGATAAGAGGACACACAAGCACAGCAATTTGCAATTTAAAAATGAGCATGCGGCCAAATGCTGAATTCAAATGATAATGTCAATTTAGAATAAGTCCAAATCAAGCATCGGTCAAGGAAAGCAGGAGATTCTCCACCTCGGCATATGACAAAACTGGAAAATCCACGCCAAAGACTATCAAGGAGCAGGTGTGTTCCAGAGCCCCAGTGTCAACTAAGGCGGCATCCCACAAAGTGCCTACGAACGAATCAATATAAACTTCCTCCAGGAAGGGTATCTCGTAATCAGCTTCTCTAAGCAAACGCAGGCGCAGCGCGCACGTCTGGTAATGAACCCTCATCAAGAACATCAACAGATCAGCATCAACCACTGGGGGGCATTGCTGTGAGAGACAAACGACCAGTGCATGTTCAAAAGAGCACCAACGGCACCGAAACACGGGCTGCACACAACCCAAAACTGGTCTGAAGGACAGAGACCAGTCACACTCCAAATGTTCCAGGAGTGTTGCTCCAAAGTGCTGCATCATGCGTTCACAACACAGCTGCGCTGATCGGAGCTCCCACATTCGTCCTTGTTGCGAAGGGACAGCCATTGCGGAAAAACAACAGCAACAGAAAAATGCCGCCTAATAAAGCCAAAGTTATTGGAAATCCCCCAAAAATGCTTCTGAAAATTGAATGAATAGCCGAAGGTATTAAACCGAATATGGAACAAAAGGGGTGAACGAAACCAATACCAACAGCTTTGAAAAAAAGTGCTAATCCAGCTGTGCTGGACGCATTAAATATACATCCCACGAGTTCACCAAAGTGTCTCGGAAAGTTCGTATTTAACAGGGACTGTATTTCCGCTGATGACCTTGCCACCTGTATTGCGTAGATCTTGCGTGCAGATGTAAGGGCCACATGCTTCTGAAACAATAAAGCCTTCAGTCTACTTAACTTGTCAAAATTCACCTTGGAAGTAGCAATGTGAGGCCAAATATCTGCTACCTCCCTAATTCTAGTGGGGGAAACAACACATTCCCGCAGCATGTAACAACCTTAGTGACCAAAACAACGTAAACTATTCCGGCCCGCATGCCACAACAGTCTTCACTATTGAGGAGGATGTAGCTGCCGTTTGACAGCACCTGGAACGCACGTCTAATCAAGGGGACTGGAACTCCCTTCAGATAGCAAGCCAAGTTCGCAACCAATGGCTGACTGAAGTCTCACATTCACTACCGCTAAGAAAGACCTCTTTCATGCCATTGAGGCATTTGCACGAGAAGGGAAGCTCCCACACCTCATGGATGTAACTATCTCCCAACTTTTCATATCTGCCTACCGGAACATGTTTCAAACAAGAGGTGAATTGTAATGTAGAAATAGGCAGATTAATAACCCAGTGTATTAACCACTCTGCAGAGGGAATCTCGGCCACAGTAAAAGGCAATCTTTCTAACTTTTCAATGTTGAGCATGACATAAGTCGCCTCTTTCCTAGCCATTAGTTGTTGTTGTCGCGTCAAATTAAAGGAAAAAAATATTTCCCTGGCACTGATGTGCTGCCACAGAACGGGACCTGCCTTCAAAGTCTGAAGTGTCCAACCCAATTGCATAATGGACCTGGTCTGACTCTGTCCATGATATAAAGAAGACATATCAGATCGTATAATGTTTGTAGCAGAAGAAACAATGTTGTTAATTGTATATATTCGGTCGGACAAGGTGTGAATTCCATTATCCACAACAGCTAATGCCTTTTTCATATTTTCCTGATCTATCTGCCTTAGCCGGGCTGCAGCCTCTTGTTGAGAAAGTTTCCATATTTCATTGTATACTTCATACAAGAAACGCTTCCTACGTGGTATCTTCGGGCCTGACAAAAAAATCTTGTAAGTCAGTGTTATTAGACAGGAGAGTGAGATGTGTCTTAACTGCATCTAGCGAGGATGATTTTAGCCACTGCTGGCACAATTTTCCTACACTATATGTTGTGATTATTTCAGCATGTTCTGGTGTTATATAGCGAGGGTCTGACCTACTCGTTCGGAAACCCCCCGAGGAGGTGACAAAACTTTGATGACACCCGTTGGTATCTATTGGCCACCATAACCACCCGCCTGGACGTGTCAGTGAAGTGTTAAATGTACCATTCTGGACCTATTCACTAAGCTCACTAAAAGTTGCATTTGTGTACTTTTGCCAGTTATTAAATTTTGCAGGGGCAGGTATACTGGCCATGTTTAATTCTCTGATCATAGCTAAGCCTAAGCAACTGTTGCACTGTTTCGTTTAAAAAAAACATTTGAATGGGAATGAGACATGCTCTAAACAATGTTTCTCTACCCCTTGTTTGCCAATTTTTTGTTCCGCAAACACTTTTCAGATCAACATTTTGTGACCAATATTCATAACCTTCAATTGATAACCGGGAAACAAAGGAGTCAGAATATATAAATTTCGTGTTGGTCAACAACATTTGTTTATCCCTAGTCGGAGTTATCTTAAAATATTATGACTCATCATTCTTTTGATAATGCCCAGAAAAATACGTACATTTATCAAAATAAGTTTTTGAACTCCCTTGCGGGGGAGTTGGGCAATGTTCCCATTGCGTATAGTCAAATATCGTTTTTGGACTGCCCGCTTTATGTATGAAATGGTGCCCATAATAATTATAGCAAAACATGTTACCATAATTGTCTTTAAACTGGCAAACCTCCTCATTTTCATAGACAGTATAATATTGCAATTCTGTCATCATTGAGTCAACTGTGTTCACATCCCAATCATCAGATACAATGCCTGGTATTACTATATCATTCATAGATAACTTTAGCACATACGGTATTTGAATTATTTCAGTGGGACCATATATATCAAACATTACTTTATCCCACACAATCCCATCTGGAATTGGCACTGCAGAAATGATCACAAAGGACAAGTCTCTTCGAACCTTATGTGATGAAAAATGTGGTTTCAACACCTTCTCCACCTGTTCAACCGCTGATCTCTCGGGAAGAAAGTGACCATGTATTAACAGAAAAAAGGTAATGACAAACCCAATCCAAAGAAAAAATGCTAGCATAGTCAATAAAAGCCACAGATAGTTCCATGGAAAAACAAAATACGTATCTTTGAGCCAACGTATCAGCTTACGTGGACCTGACAGGTCAGCAGTCGAAGAGACTAACGAGTCCAATAGACCATCATTTGTGTCGGCAAAGTAACCAGAGGCAGTTCGCGCAAAAGGCATTGCCGTAGTCAATGGAGGAGTTGGTGTTTCCCGCTGTGGTACACTGTAGACAGCACCATCCGTCACGTTTGTAGTCATGGTGACTTGATCAAATGTTTCTAAGTTGGTTGTTGTTAGTGGAACTAATGCGAGATCATCATCCACCCTCCCCAAGCTCGGAGAGTCAACAGTGTTGGTATAGACAACTTGAAGCGGAACTTCTTCTCCAGTAGTGAGAGGGATTTGGGAACTACTGGACATTCCTCTTGGTTGGCTGTGTAGAATCGGCCACATGTTGTAACTTGACATTGTCAAGTTACAAAGCGATTTTCTTTGGCACCTGGCAACGGGGGTAGAATAACAGTTCTGGTTCCGTGTCCCCAACACAGGGACTGGTGCACGATAAGAAGGGCCAAATTCTTTTTTCACTGCAACCTTTTCACGCACAAGTTCCCCAACCCTGGGAATCCAGCCGGTAGGTGTTACTGGCACATCCTTAATTCCTGTGGAGGCAGCATTTTTAGAAGAGTTATCTTCACGGAACTGCTGTAATTCCTGTAAAACAGTGACACGATCATTTATGTCAAAAGATGTCTCCACCGCCTCCACACAAGATCCGGACCAAACATTTGTGTTCCAAACAGGCACTCATATGAAGTACGACCCCCCAGGGACCTTTGAGGCATGTTATATAGTGCTCTCTGAACTCCATACAGGGGGGTTAGCCAACTACGACCCGTACCTAAGACTCTGGCTGTTAAGGATTGCTTTGAATCGCGGTTTAATCACTCCACGACAGAATTTCCCTTGGGATGAAATGGAGACGAGAACTGGAGCTGGACCCCAAACGAAGCCATGGTGTCCCTGAATGCCCTTGAGGTAAAAGCAGGACCCTGGTCCGAATGGAATGCCGCAACTGCATATGTATAGACAAAGACTCGCAAATCTTTAATAACAGGCCAAGCGTCAGCCGAGCGTTGTGGCCACACCCACACAAATCTAGAGCGAGAATCTACAGCGACGAGTATATATTTGTATGCACTATCCGGTGTTAGTGGACCGCAATGATCCAAGTACACACATTGTAATGGTCTGTTTGATATTAAGAGGGGTGTCTGAGGCGGGCGCTTAGCTGTTGAAACTTTAATTTGTTATCAGATGTCGCAACAAAGGACATACTGCTTAGTCTCTTTATAGAGACCAGGCCCCCAATAACGGGCCTGCAATAGCGAAATTGTAGCTGCCACGCCAGCATGTGCAGATGCCACCCCCTCATGCGCTGCTTTAATCAAATTGTGGCCTTACATCTTTATTGGGGATGTCGCATACGCCTACGCTTGGAATTTTAACTTCAGCCTTCAGCATACTTCCCATGAAGTATTGGTATTTGTTAGGAAATCCTTTAGGATAAGGCGTGCCATCAACCGTAGCTTTTATGGCAGCCATAATGTCTGTGTCTGGTTTGGAAATCGAACGAGTCACTGCCGCTACAGTGGCAACTGCCACTGCCGACTTTGAGGCTTCATCAGCCAAGGTATTCCCAGCAACATGTATTCCAACGCGCTGGTGCCCAAGTGTATGCACAACATGGACTTTGGGTAGCATCTCTTTCAGGTCTGCTACCTTTCCCCACAGTAGACTGTGTTTTATGGGGTTGCCTTTCGAATATCTGAACCCATTCAAGCGCCAGTTATGCAGGTATTCATTAAAGGACTGGACGCAATAATACGAATCACAAAGAATCAGCATGAACTGTGTCGGATCTCTATATTCTAGTGCCATTAGTAGAGCTTTTAGCTCAGCCAATTGTGCTGGTCAATCTCCTAAAGTCTGTTTATAGGTCTGTTGTGGACAGAATTTCTCCCCCTCCATATAGCTACTCACAACCGCACATGCAGCAGAATGTTGATGTTTCGTTCCAATTGCTGGTTGCGCAGAGCCATCGGTGTACATGGCTACCTGATATCGTGTCAGCGGGAACTAGATATTCAACTTCATATTGTAAAAATTCCTGAGTTTGTAACTTTGGGTCAAAAATGTAGTCTACATCAGTGGCTGTTAAAGACATAGCCCATTGTATCCATCGTGGGTGGAGTGCTTTTGCGTTCGGGATGCTAGCTTTTGTAACAGCCTGAAGGGCTGGAATAGGAGAAACGACTATAATGTGTTTCCCCTGGGCAAGCGGTCTCTCTTTAATAACAGCCATCTGTACAGCAGTGAGAATTTTCTCTGTGGGTGCAAATCGTTGTTCAGCAGCGGAATACAAGTGTGACTTGTATGCAAACGGGACTGTCTCACCTTCATTAAATGTGACATAAGTAACCCCAATGGCCCTAGCTATCACCCTGATGACCAAATGTGTCTTATTGTCCCGTGTGTGTAGATGTTTCGCTGCTAGCATATCTGCTTGTAACTCCCGAAGAGTATGTGTATGTTCAATTGTCCAGAATTTGCTTGAAAAATCAGGACGTATTAATTCATATAAAGGTTTTATGCGTGTAGCATAATCAGGAATGTATGTTCTGCCAAAATGTAGAAAGCCCAATAATGATTGGAGTTTCTTAATCATATTTGGTGGTTGCAACTGTGCACACTTTTCTAAAAATTGTGGCGCTAGGCTCTTTCCTTCATTCGACAGCTCATATCCCAGGAACAGGACGCTGAGGAAGGCAATTGTTGATTTTTTAAAATTAAATTTGTAGCCAATTTTGGCAAACCCTACAACAATGCGGGCTGCCCGTCTTAAATGTTGTAGCAACTCATCGTCCGTGAGATATTTATCATCCACATATGACAACGCTTCAGGGTCTAACTCGTGTAAAATAGCAGTCATACGAGCTGCAAACAGTCCTGGGCTGTTCTTATACCCTTGAGGCGAACAAAATAATTTTTCCTGGGAGCCTAGTGCGCGAAAGCTTGTTAAATCTCTGTTTTCATGTGCTATATTCTGGCAGAAGAATCCATTTGAGATATCCAAAGTCGTTTTATACTTTTACTGCGCAATGTTGCTCATTAGTGCAGTGCTAGGTGAATTTTGTTTAGCACATGTACGTGTATGTCCGTTCAAATGTCTGTACTCTAAGACTATTCTATTAGAATGGTCCGGTTTACCTACAGGGAATAAGGGATTATTCATCGGTGAGACACAGGGTTCGATCACCCCCTGGTATTCTAATTGTGTAAGTATTTCTCTCACCGGTGCCCTTGCTTCATGTTTCATGGTATACTGCGGTTGTGGCTGAGGTTCACCTTTAATGGGAATTACATGGTATGGAGAATCCCTGTCCCACCCTACGTGATTTCTATATAACGCAGGTGACTGTGCGAGAGCCCATTCTATAGAATAGGACTCAGCGAGTTCCTCTGGAACAAGTGACGAGAAGGAAGGTTTAATAACCTCCTCCCCGGCTGGGCATGTGTGGACAAAATCAGGCGGCCAATCTTGTTCGGCCAACAAAATGTCATATATTTTAACCACACGATCCCAAAAGATCGCGTGTATGGTGCATTCAATGTCTCGTTCCAATTGTAGAGTCACTCTATACACTCTATCGGGTTCAGAGAGACGCATGTCTGCTGTTTCTACTTGTATGAAGTCATCAGTTGTTTTCACCTCCAGATGCTCTAGAAGATTCCGGCTAATTATTGTGACCTCTGCCGCGCTGTCTAGGAGTGCTAGAGCCCAGTTCTTGTTCTTCAAGAGAACCCTCTTCCTGAGTAGCATGTCTAACTGAGACTGCTGCCACTTTTTTTCTTTTTAAACTGTTGTTTTTGTTGTACCGATTTCTCCTCTTTCTTGACAGAAACCTCCGAAGAGCGTTGTGATTCCTGTCTCGGTTTCACGTACTCTGTTCTCCGCTCTGATCACCCACCTCTCTCATTTCTCTTTTCCGATGAGTCCTGAAAGGAACAAGATTGGCGTGTATCAGTATATTGATATCTATCAGGCGTTTTTATATTCTCTCTATTTCTGAGATTATACCTATTCTGCGGGGTCTCCGTACGTGGAGATTCTCCCCTTTCTTTTTTAGGTGTTTGTTGTTTTTTCTCCCAGCACGTCTTATTACCCTCAGGTTGCTGTTTTGTATTGTCTTTATAAATTTTTCCCGGAAATTGAGTTTTTTTTGGTCTAGCCCCCATGCTATCTCGACCGATACTGGAATATGTTTCTGCTATTATTTTAGGCAGTTCCCGCTCCTGATCTTGTTGCCGAACGTCACGAAGACGCATGCGCACTGCAAGTGCAACTGCTCCCCCTTTAAGATTGCTTAGGATTATTGAAGAAACCGTGGCAAAATTGCCCATCAGTTGCATTCCTAAATCTAAGGCCGGGGCAGCCCTTTATTCATCTTGAATTAGTTTCAGCACTTCCGGTAAGTTGGCTAGTGTTGGTGTACTGTGTGCCGTTGTATAGAGCGCGGCAAATACCGTGCCCCATGTATTACAATGTTCCACTGTGGGAACCATCCCAAAGGGTAAGCACATAGTTAATATTCTATGTTTGTCCTGAGGTCCCGTATGGGGAAATGCCGCCTCCAGCGTATTCATTTTTTGTGCCAACCAAAACGGAGTCTCCTCTCGTTTTGCTGGGACCTTACCCATAATAGAGTGTACAGTCACTGGATTTATACCTGGTGTTATTTCATGTGGTTGTGCTGGAGCTGCACGCGCTGGGTTTGTATTTAGTGTCTGCATCACAAATTGTACTAATCGTCTATATATTGCTGTTAATTCAGTATATAAGCGTCGAACCTCAGCTACCGCCATGTTCACAACTGCAGGATGAGGTGTATATGTGGCCAATAAAGGCCAGGTAGGACCTTCATTACTTAGTGGACCTAACCTTACTGGTAAAATTGTATGGGGTAGGGCGCCATCAAGCCAATTATTATGTTCTTGATAAGATAAAGGTATCTCTAAGTATGCGTACGCCCTGTACTGCCCAGGCGCATTTGCAACTGTATATGTATGGAATGTATTCGTATTCCCAAAAACTGCTGGAAATGTGACCCAAGAACAGAACAGCTCTGTTCTATAAGCTGCGTGAGCGTCCACCACAAATGTGACTGGACCTCCCTGTGCTGTAGGTCCATGTGCTAATAAATGTGTCGTAAGTGGTTGTCTCATATTAAGAGCTATTTGTATAGCCTGGGGATTTGCCATTATAAAAGCACTGAGCGTTCAGAGAAGGCACACCAAAACAGGGTCCTTTTTCTTTTTAAGGTTCAAGCTTGAATAACCACCTGCTGTAAAATAGGGTTACCTATACGGCGGTGGTGGAAATCCTCAGTACCACGGACGTCTCCATATACGGGACTGAGGGGTCATTATATTATATGAGACCAAGATATACCAGTGGACCCAAAAATGAGAGCCTGACCAAACGTTGGCCGCGCCATGTCGCCTAGGCTCTCATTATCCTAATGAGACTACTGGATTTTGGGCGGCAAGATCGTTCGCAGTGTGGGGGACTAAGTCCGACCCACGGTGAAGGAACCTTGTCACCCTAAATCCGGGTTTTGTTCCGGCTAACTAGCAGTGCCTCATCTCTCCCAAAGGGAAGAGACAATTGGGCAGCCGAGCGCATGACATCTTTAGTACTTCCCAGGGAAGTCGTGGTCACTCCCGTCATAACCGGTTCTCTCATACACTGTATGGTCTCATATAGAAATGACAAAGGCAGTTTAAGTTTTAAAGATTGGTTTAATAAAACAACTGCATTTTAGATAGCAAAGCGTGAGCTGCAATAACCAGAACTACACAACACAGTAGGATTGAAATAGTAACGATGAGAGTGAAGCACAAGAATAAGGCTATC
Organism: Pleurodeles waltl; assembly: GCF_031143425.1. Lineage (NCBI taxonomy): Eukaryota > Metazoa > Chordata > Amphibia > Caudata > Salamandridae > Pleurodeles > Pleurodeles waltl. The sequence goes on from NC_090446.1 coordinate 14,427,708, forward strand.
ATAGTGCAACTAGACTACGTTCTCTCTAAGTTATATTCTGAGCACAGCATGTGAAGCTCGAAGCCTGCCTTTCAGGTTCCCCCGGGAGGACATCAACCCTCATACCTGAGCAAAGGCCTGTAATCTGCATCAGCATCTGCAACGGGGCAGTCAGCATCTAGTTGTAGGTTCCTGGTCAGAATCTCCCCCTGGCGTGTATTAGGACTAGAAAGTGTTTTTATAACTAACACGCAGATGTTCTAAAAAAATGTCCCTATGTAAGGATGTGTATTTTCTATGAATACTAGAGGCTAAACTTCTACCACGTTTACCGGCAATGTACCAGACTGTAGCCTTGACTGAAGCACAGGGCGATCAAGAATGCATTGTTTGAGAACACAGTGCTGAACTAAACTAAACAGTGTGATAGGAGGAAATAAAAACAAGACCGTAAAACTGGTTATTGTAAAATAACAGTGCGAGGCTGAATAAAATGTATCTAGGGCAAAGTGCACATTGGCCTAGTATGTTAAACTAACGTGCATGAAGCTATATTAAAAATGGCTACACTACAATCTGTTCCATTTAATCAAGGAATAAGGTTACTTTTTACAAATCCATACAGCCCACAATATCATTAACCTAAGACCCAGAAGACATTCTTGCACAACTGCATTAGGTCTTACAAATCTTTTTCCTTGCATTACGCCTAGGTCTTAGCAAGCATATTGCGTTTTGTGAAAGAAACATCTCGTGATGGGAAGTTCAAGCTGCATTGATAGGAGATAAATTGCTTTGAAACTGGAAAATGTGCATTAATCTCGGATTATGTTCTGTTAAACATCTTCTACCAAGGAATTGAAAGCAGAAACATTTCTTTTTTGACAACTATCAGCACATACATGCTTCAGTGAAGGCACCCTTATGTCACTTTTAATGTGATATGTGATGTTACCAGTCGTACCTGATGAACCAATAGTAAAGATGGTTACAATTATACTCATTAGCAAGCGTAGTCTCATAATACATTATTTATGATCGAAAGACTGAAGTACAACTTTCAACAAATATGCTCTATCATTCAATGCTGCTCTTGAGTTTTATGTTGACTGCTAGCAAACTGGAGAAAGAAAGAGCTGTACTTTGAAGATTCAGTGAGTTCATTGATTATATCATTGGTGATGTGCCTTCTCCGGTGGGGTTATAAATTATATAATTTATTAAATCTGTGTGCATGTGTCTCGGAGCATGGGCGGGTATGCATTTATATACGTAATGAATACTACAACTGCATGGACTGGCAAGACATGTATCCCAGAGATTAAAGATCTGATTCTTAAATAACCTTCATTTACTCATACAGGTAGTTTGGGCATACTTCTATGAAAGTTTGTATATTGGAAAAAACATAAAAGTGCACTGAAGCTGTAAGAGAGTGGATTATTAATGGGGATGGATGTATGTCCACTACAAGGAATGAGATCACAAACTTGTCAGGTAAACACAGTTTCAATATTTCAAACCCGGGCTCATCCCCCTGTTTGCTGTGGCACAGAGTAGACAATCCTAATGCGTAAATTGTTTAACAGTAACCAAGGAGTTAAAAAGTCAAAACACAACAATATAAAAAGCACACAAACACTTTATAAGAATAGAGAAAATGACACCCCAATGACAAAAATCTAATGAGGGGAAACAGAGATGTGAATGTTTAAAGTTTTAAGGCAAAAGCACTAAGAAGAAGTCAAGCACTAATTAGTAGCCACTGCTCATGGTTCACAGGGACTGAGGTGCTATGTCAGGCTGATGGCAATAGAGCACTTGTTGGATACACCAAGGAGGCCACCCAGTGAAATATTTTGCCTTCTGACCTAGTCTCTGAAATGGAAGTCATTATCATCCTGCGGGCAAGGTTCAAGGCTGTATCCAAGTAAATTCTCTCCAAGCCAGATAACTTTTGGATGAGGTCCTGCAGAAGCTGGTTTAATCAGGAAAAGCTCAGAACAGGGCACATTTGCCCTGTCAAGATTTCTATCTTTGGACTTAGTTTTTTTCATTTAGATCAAAATCCACCACGAGGCAGACCTGAAGATGTACCCAACAAAGTCCTTTGAAAATCAGACACCTTTGCCGTGAAGTCCTGCTGATGCTCCGGATGTCTTGAAAATCAAAAAAAGTCCCAACATTTCAGGGTTCCACAGCTCCCAGGATCTCTGGGACAGCCCTTAGGGGCCAGGGCTCACTCTGGTACAGATTCCCAGCAGGGTCCAGTCCATCTCTCATTGCTACTGGTCAGCTGGGTGCCTCTAAAAAGAGAGCTCTTGAAGCTTATTGTGCCCCACAGCCTCACAGGCCAACCGATTGACCCTTGGAGTTCACTTCTTAGTCTCCTTGGTACAAGTTGGACCGGTCTAGCACTTCCAGTCTCTATATAGACCTTAAGCAGCAAGTCACGTCTTCTTCTCTTCATCACCAGGTCAAGAAAGCGTTCTGATGAGCTGTGGGTGAGATGCTATGTTTGTAGGATTTTTTTGCCTGTGCATGGGGTGACTTCTGGACACTCCCTAATCTGGTTTGCTTTGCTGTAAACTATCCCACAGTGCACTTTTCCAAGTAAAATCCAAGATTGTACAGGCATTTTCCCCCTGGAGGAGGCTGAGGTGCCAGCCATGGGTGTGAATGGGAAATGAGTAGTCGCCTCCCTTCAGTTACACCAAACTGGTTCTAGGACCCGTGCCCCCTTCCACTTGGCTGGTGCCAAGCTGACTACAGTGAGCCCAGGAAACAAAGGCTTCTTTTCCCCAGATCCTCCTTTACACTTAACTATGAATGGGCATGTCTCACCGTAGTGCTTTTCATGTAATGAAGTACCTGGACCTTCTCCAACTTCCCTGCCTGAATGGTGTATGTCACATACCTCACATCCGGGTCTTCCTGCCAAAATACTTAAGCCATTGTTTCCTGTCTGGGAACAGTTTTTAAACCTCAATAAGGTGAAGCACAACAGACTAGCTGCTGACACACTAAATCTAATTAACCTACTAAAGGTTCTGGCAGTCAAAAACCTATCTTTTCATAACTATTTATTAAATATCTGATTTCATCACTGAATTTGATATCTAACAAACAGGTCAAACCAAACAAAATCAAACACAACAGAGTTATGATTTTATTCTCAACTTTTTTGTCTCATTGGACAGCTACAGCTCCTAAAGGTGAAAATAACGTTTGCAGTTTAGGACACATCAGGAACATGGCAACACATTTTGGATATACCACTTTTAAATATTAGACACCCTACCTTGAGGGCTACGAGGCTTACTTGAGGGATCTAAAAGAAGACATATATACATACATGTTTAAAAGCTGCAGGAGTCAGGCTACACATGCAGCCCTAAAGCCATGTTGTCTTTGTCAGCCGAGTGGATGGCACAACATGTGCTAAAGTCTGTAGGCGAACTTTAACTTCTCTATTTCATTGGTGCATTACCAGCACTATCAATCCACAACAAATGGGGACGACTATGAAAAAAGAAGTATTTTCTCACCCAGGCAAAGATGTAAATCTCCACCGATTCTTTTTTTGTCCATAGGGCTGTTTGTGTAATCAGGTTTTCTCAGTGTCCGTGCACACATGTGGATACTTGTATTTATCTCCTTAATTATGTCAGTCACATTTTGGCTTAGTACCCAAGGATGGTATAGAGAAGAAAGGTTATGATTGTACATGTAAATATGCAACTTTGAGGTACTAATACATGATGGATTTTAACTGCTACATTTTAAGTACTAGCTGTGATTATTTTTTCAGTTTTCATTGTTTACATTTTCATCTTTTAAAATTCATTATGTATATTGTATATTTGTTAACATTCTTGGTGATGAATAGCTAAACGTTGTACACATGTATATGATGGTTTCTCTGTTCAATGTGTGCTCCACAAGTTGTATTCACAAATATATAGTTTTAGAAAAAACTAAATGATATTTTCCTGTTTACTTCAATGTGCTGTTTTGCTTCGCTAATGACCGAGCTGAAACACTCATGCACTGACAACTGTCTGGAATGTGCTTCTTACTGTAAAGAAGACATTTATTGATTCACTTCGCAAGGTTCGTAAAGGAGATTAGCATGCTGAACATACACGTTTAAAATGGTCACAGCAATGAAATGAAAACATGTACAAATTATTCTCCACTGCAATATACATAGTATATGCAAAGCAGATAACAAGAATTAAAAAGTATGCCAAGAGGCACAGCACATCTGCATCATCTCCCTACTATCTGCTTTGCATTATGATATACATATATCACAATGCAAAGCAGATAAAAAGAATTAAAAAGTATGCCTTGAGGCACAAGCACATCTGCATCATCTCACTCCTATCAGTATCAGATCGCCAGATTCCAGAATCGATCGAGGAGAGAGAGAGAGAGATCAATTATCCTCATGGGAAGGATGACACACCCCAGCATCCTGGGCATGTCTGAGATCTGAATCACTCTCGGTCCCTGGTCCATCTGGTCTTGGCCTCTTATACTTTGAACAAATAAGAGAGGAAAATTCTAGAACCTCCCTCTCTCTGCAGAAGTTTATTATTAAAAAAATGCTGGTTACTTAAGGCCAGCTTTGAAGAGAACACGCCAGGACTTGGCTACAATCCCAAGGTCCCCCTTCAAAACAAGTCTGTTCCCTTCAGTCTTAGTACATTTTTATCATCCTAAACCCTTGGTGAGAAAAGAACACGAAAACAGAATAAAAACATGACAACGTTGAAAACTACTTGCAGCTTCTAACGTGGCAGTGGCTAATGCTAAAATAAAGTTAATAGGCAAAATGAAGCCGGTGGTCACTAATGTGACCGTGTGAGGCTAGGCTAAGTGCAAAGTGTCGTCAGTGGTCAAAACACAAATATCATTGCATGTGCACAAACCAAAGTTTGCAAGAATTGTAGTGTGTTTTATAACATAAGAAAACAAAGTATGCAAATTGTAGATCAAGGTAAAAAGTCTGTGTTTTGTTCTGAGAAATAAGGTCCCAAAACACACATTTTGATACTCACGGACACCATTACTCACACATGCCTTAAGTCACAGGTTCACTTTTCTGGAGGGATCGGGAAATGTTGACTGTGAGATAATTGAAAGTACAAGACTTAATGCAAGTCATGCCTCCTCTGTCAATAAGTAATAAAGGAAACATTGACTCTTTATCAAACTGCCTTAAACCTCCAATCCTCTCCTTGCGGGTCCAGGTACAGCCTTCAGCTTGCTAAGAGAACATGAAGGCAGCACGCTAGAGAAGATGGAAGCCAAGATAAGAGAAGAGAATGTATTGCTTTAAATGTAAAGATCAAAGATGAAAGCCTGTTACCTTTTCATGCGGTTGTCAAAAGCACCCAAGGGAAGACGTATTTTAAAAAATAAAGTCATAACTTTTCAAATTAGAGGAACTCTTTACATGGCTTATAGAGTGGCTTTCGGGCATTGTGTGCACATTTAGAACAGTACACTTATAAAGAAAAGGCATGTTGATCAATTGCTGTTTCTATAGACATAAAAACATTCACTCAGTTAAAAGACTGAAATCTTACCTGTAGCAAAGGCAGAAGTACATGTGCAATATGTTGGTTTGACCAGGTGATATACTCACTTAAATTGAATAATATGTATATTCTCATATTTTTGATTGCATGATAGTTTCCATATGTTTGTTTATAGTATTTCTTACTAAGAGTGGAAGGCACTAATGTTTACACCCAGCTTAGCAGTGGTAATAGTTATTTCAGCAATTAGTTTGTGCTGAGGACTTCACCGGTCAGAATAATATTAATGTTGAAAAGAATGCACTGATTGGAGAGTATATTTTGTATTAATCGTCGCCTGCTGCACATTATAAATACCAACTAAGATCCGAGCGAAACCCTGGGCTGGGCTCTTGTTTGGCTCTTCCTGTTAATTTGTTGGCTCATCCACCTCTCCTAACCCTTTGTGTCACCCTTGAGTCCTGCAACGTAATGTAGTGCAATGCAAAGGCTTATTTGTGATTAACAAAGCCACGGAAGGCTGGATTTGCATGGCCATGCATGGCTTTGTAAAGAAATGGAACGCAATGCAGCAGCTTGCACTGCCTTGTGTCACATTTCCCCCTTGGTAGGTGCTCCATGGGTGGAGCATTGGTGCTCCTGTGCATCCACCCAAGAATTTCACACAATTCCAGATTTGCTGAGGTTTGTAAAGCTGGAATTGTGTGAAATTAGTATGCCAAACATATAGACGTTTATTTCTCCTCATTACTTCCTCTTTCTCTGTGTGGCACATTCTGCAGCACACATACAAAGAGGAAGATGCTGCTTAGGCTTTTTTGTGCAGGAAGGTATGCTTTGCCTCAAAGAAACAATTCAGCCCATAAAGCTGGCACCCTTTCCGAATGGCGCAAGATTGCCTTTGTTGGTTGCAGGCAGCAGCAAGTGTGCCAGCACTGGGAAAAAGCTGAGGAGTGCCGTAGTTTTGTATATATGGTGTTCATTTTCTCTCTCCCACTCATGGCACGCAGTGCAGCAATTGGCCTTGCTGCACTGTGTTTTGTTAATTTGTATTAAATCTGCCTCTTATTATTTACTTATCACTATTGGCATGGTTGATGAATCCTACAGCCATATGGCCTGATTCAGAAAGGTCTTTACAAGAATGTGTCTCAGTATTTCTCTAGTCTATCTTCACAAACTTTAAGTCTAAGTTGCATAGCTATGGGCCTAATGTAACTACAGCTACATCTGTCTTATTTATGATGTGCATAGTTCTCTGCTGAGAGTGCATAAATCTCACACATAATATTAAGATTTTGGTCTGACAAGAGGGGTTGCAAGGAAGAGTGGTTAGAAAATGAGAAATATTTACTACATAGGGGTAGGAAGAATAGAAAATTAAGGATGGATACTTGGTGGGGGAATACCAATGCAAAAACAACAAAAGGGTATGCCAGTTTCAATTCACTAAGGTTACACCCACAACTATTTCAGTAGTACTATACCCGGACATGCTCAAATGTACTACAGCCACGCCTTGGACTGAGGCACACACCACACATGGCTACTCACATATACTGGAAGGGAATCACATGGAAATCAGTGGCAGCAGACAAAAGGTAATACAATTGTATACAATACACAAACTCAGACAAACCAAACAATTAAAAATAGTAAAACCAAATCCAAAGTAAAAATGTTTTTAAAATGGCTAGTTAATTGTATACATTTCAGACACTTATAAAAAACATATTATAAAAATGTAAAGATATCAGGTGTGTTCTCTAACAAAATTACAAATATGTACATTGTTAATAAATGTTATAAAACACAACATCTAAAATCTAATACTAGACGACACACAATTGAAGATGCATCATAGCTTCACATGTACACACACACACATGCACACAATGGCATATAAGACAACGGTAGTTGATGTCTGACTCCACAACGCCTTGCAGCAGAAGAGGAACAGAGCAGAGCTCAGACTGTGGGATCTATTTATGTGTCCCCCGGTTGTCAATATTTTCCACAAGTGAAAACCTAGTATGAGGGAATGAGTATGTTGACTTGTAAATTGGGCCTATTGACCCGATTAAGTGGGTGAGGCTTTTCCATCCATAAAGGAAATACCCCTTAAAGAAGGTGGATAGCGCAGTAGGCATCAAAGATATACATATAGTGAATGATATTTCGGCCCCATTTTTTGTTAGTATCTGTTATGGATTAGGAGTGAGTGGGGCAAGTGGATTCTCCTACCGCTCTAGAGTGAAAGATTAAATGATGGTGATTCCTAAACTCAATGTAGCAGGACTAATTGATTTCCTAAGCATCAGGTTTCCTAATAGATATAAATCACTTGAAATAAGGAATAGATAAACAGAAATGAATCAAAAAAATATTTGATATTTGTTGATGCATATTTGATATCCAGTGCCTATAGTTCCATGTCTAATGTGAAATCAGCAGTCCATGAGAACAGTAAACACTGTACCAAGATGCCAAGGCAATATTGGCATTTTATTGGGGTGTCAAGTACCAGTTGGCTATATGAAAAATGATTAAAGGGAGACATGAACAAACCCCAACTTAGGGCACACCAGTCCATCTTCTCTAAAGGTATTACCTTAGGACTGGAGGCAATCAGCGGGAAAGCTGTGTCCGGAACAGGTGTAGCATTGTGTGCACACTGAATATGTACCACAGCCTTCCACAGTGTCAAAGACAAAGTCAATAAACACTACAAGAGGTCTCCTGCGGCTTTTTATATGTTGATGTGCTGGCTTTGGGCTTCAGACCCTTTGACAAAGACTGCAGGTCTTTTTTTTACTTATTATGATAGCCTTTATATTGTTACTTAACATAAAACAAAAGTCAGAAATTCACTGAGAAAAACATAACATATTACTTTACATTCAAAAAAACCTCAACAATTCACCAGTTATACTCAACTGAAGAAACTATTTCTTGGACCCTTGCCATACACTGCTTATACACTGCTTTTGACCTCGCGTAGTACAACATTCATGACATAATTGAAAACATAAATGATGAAACCTGAAATGAGATCATTTATGACACTATGCATGGTGAGGGTGAGAGTTACAGCTACTTCAGTTAACAATAACTGGTGTTTTTTTTAGTTTAAAACATTACATTTTCACTGACATTTTCACCTAACTATAATATCACTTTAACCTTAGTTTTTTTCAATATATATAAATATAAGTGATATATAAAAAAACAAAGGTTCAAATATCGGTATAGTTAAGGGAGAATGTCATTTTGAGAGTTCAAAACTACTGAAATTCACCAATTGTAGTTAATGCTGGTAAGTATAAACAATGCCCTAAGGTTACTATAACTTATGCCCCCGCCATGCAGCCAGGCCTTGCATCCAACCCCCTCGTAGGTAGCCAACCCTACGCTGCTCATGCCAAGGGCTGTAAGCAGAGGGGTGTTGGCCATAGAACCTGGCCACCCCCAGACAGGCAACAAACTCTGCGCTGCGCGCAGTCTTGGCGCCAGGTCCTGTGGCCAACCATCCAAAGGCTGCAAACCACACCCTGGGCATGACCTTTGACCGTCCGCAGCAGGGGGGTGCAAAAAGGACCTGGTCTGTGGTGAGGTCCTACGTCCAAACCCCTGCATCTACAGCCAACCCCACGATGAGCACGGTCTTTGGCCGTGCACAGCAGGTGGTTGGTCATAGACCAATACATTTCAACAATGTATTCACTTTCTGAAAGGGTCTTTCTTAAAAAAACTATGATTTGATGGGATCTTATAATCTCGTATATTTAAATCTTGTCCTGATATCCTACACATCCTTGAAACCTGAAATCATCTTACTGTCCCTATTTCCCAACCCATCATTGAAAATGAAATACCCCTCACTAGCCTCATACCCCAACTACCCATACCAAACTTTAAAACATAAACTATGTTGGAAATATAAGGCATTGTAACTTACCTCATTATTAATTCCATCACTACAGTCATAAATACATTGTTATGGATGAGTTGCAGCAGTACCTCGTAGTAATCAATGCTTCACAATCGTGCACGATCGTGCACTGACCTCATCAGAGGTCGCCTCCCATTGTGATCAGAAGAGAAATGCAAAGCATTTCTCTTACGATCAGGGGGTGAGGGCAGACAGAGGCATGAAAGGAAAGGAAAGGAAAGGAAAGGCCTTTCCCTCCAAGTCTCTTTGAGCATTTCTGCAGCCCAATCATGAAGCGATCGGGCTGCAGAAATGCCCACTAGACACCAGGGAGTTTTTTTTTTTTTGTATTTACTTATAAGGGGAGTGACCCCTTGAGCAAAGGTCGCTCGAAAGATTGTAATTAGGCCGATCTGCCCCCAGGGAGGGCAGAAACCTCTAGACACCAGGGATTCTTTTTCATTTTTTTTTTTTTATTGTTTATACGTGGGGAACGACCCCTAGGATGGATTGCTCCCTTGGGGGGGGAAATTGTTTTTAGGCCGCTTATGCCCCCCTTGGGGGAAGATCAGCCTAATTTAATTAGACCCCTCAAGGGGAGCAGAAACCACTAGGCACAAGGGATTTTTTTAAATGTTTTTTTACAGATGCGAAACAACCCCAAGTTACGTCAGCGCCTTGAGACACTCATGGGTGAGTATTGCACTCTACAAACTCCCTGATTGCTAGATTGATTGAGGCCAATCTGCCTCCAAGGGGGACAAAAACCACTAGACACCAGGGATATATTTTTGTGCCAATTTCAGGCAAGGAGAGAGACCCCTTAAGCAAGGGTCGCTCACCTGGGGGGCACATTTATTTTAGGCCATTTCCACCCACTTTGGTGGCAGATCAGTATATTTTAAGTAGGCCGATCTGCCTCAAGGGGGGTAGAAACCACTAGGTACCAGAGATTTTTTATTTATTTTCATTTTTACAGATGGGGAGCGACCCCTTAGGCAAGGGTCGATTCCCCTGTGGGGCACATTTCTTTTAGTGATTGATGTGTGTGTTTTGTTGGGGGGGCAGCCCCTTGGACAAGGGTCCCCCCCCCATGGGGGCACATTACTGTTGTCTGTTTCTGTCTCCAAGGGGGCAGAAAGCCCATCAGAGACCAGAGAACATTTTTTTTCAAAAAAAGAGAGTGGGGTATGGCCATACCCCCACCCAAAATAAATGGGAACAAACTTGTTCTGCCCACCGGTAGGCAGATGGGGCAATTACCCTCGATCCACTGCCCGGGGGGGCAGAAAACCTACAAGATGCCAGGGAATTAAAAAAAAAAAAGTGGGGTGGTGGCTACCAACCAGTATGGGCATGGTTATACCCCCACCCAAAATGAAGGGGATTACAGTCCTTCAGCACTCCTCCCGCACACTAAAAAATCTTATCCCATGGCAAGCAAGAGGACATTTGATTATTTTGGGTTCTGGTTTTACATTTGGGCCATGAGAGCTTGTCAAACTCTCCAAATTGTTCCACTTGGAATGGTGAGGGCTGCACTTTTTGGACTTTGGGGCTCTGCCACGTAGAAAAATCTATGAGACCTAGACACATCTGAAAACTAAAAATCTGGGTGAGTCCAGATGGTGTGCTTCGGATGCACCTGCACCTTTTTCTTACCCACAGTGCCCTCCAAACCTCCAACTTTGCTTGAAATCACTCATTTTTCCAACATTTTTGTGATGGAACATTCTGGAATCTGCTAGAATCCACAAAATTCCTACCACCCAGCATTGTTGCATCTATACCGATAAAAATTCTGTCCCACATGTCAGCCTAAAAACATTTTTTTTCAAACTGCCTTTATGGACCCCCTCGTTTTGACATGTTTTTGGCTCTTCCCTGTCACAAGCATTTGGCCCACTGACACAAGTGAGGTATCATTTTCCCGGGAGACTCAGGGGACCGTTGGGTGGTAGGAAACTTGCCAAATTTTGAGGTATGCAAAGGATTCACGGTAAACAGAACCTGGTGAGAGCGCCACAAGTTACCCCATCTTGGGTTCCCTTAGGTGTCTAGTTTTAAAAAATGCATAGGTTTGGTAGGTTTTCCTAGGTGCCAGCTGAGCTAGAGCCCAAAATACACAGCTAGGCACTTTCCCAAAAACACGCCAGTTGTCAATGTAAAAATGTGATGTGTCCATTTTGCGTTTTGGGGCTATTCCTGTCATAGGCACTAGGCCTACCCACACAAGTGAGGTACCATTTTTATCGAGAGACTTGAGGGAATGCTGGGTGGAAGGAAATTTGTGGCTCCTCTCAGATTCCAAAACTTTCTATCGCCGAATGTCAGGAAAAAGTGTTTTTTTGTCACATTTTGAGGTTTGCAAAGGATTCTGGGAACCTGCTGAGAGTCCCACAAGGTACCCCATTCTGAATTCCCCTAGGTGTCTAGGTTTAAATAATGTATAGGTTTGCTAGGTTTTCTAAGGTGCGAGCTGAGCTAGAAGCCAAAATCCACAGATAAACACTTTGCAAAAAACAGGTCAGTTTTTTTTGGGAAACTGTATTTGTCCTGTTGTGTTTTGGGGCATTCCCTGTCACTGGCACTAGGCCTACCTACACAAGTGAGGTACCATTGTTATCGGGAGACTTGGAGGAATTCTGGGTGGAAGGAAATTTGTGGCTCCTCTCAGATTTCAGAACTTTCTATTACCCAAATGTGAGGAAAAAGTGTTTTGTTTGCCACATTTTGAGGTTTACAAAGGATTCTGGGTAACAGAACCTGGTAAGAGCCCCACAGGTCACCCCATCCTGGATTCCCCTAGGTATATAGTTTTAAAAAATGCACAGGTTTGGTAGGTTTCCGTAGGTGCCGGCTGGGCTAGAGGCCAAAATGCACAACTAGGTACTTTCCAAACAACACGTCGGATTTGAATGGTAAAAATGTGATGTGTCCATGTTCATTTACTGTATCAGGAATTAGGCCTACCCACGCAAGTGAGGTACCATTTTTATCGGGAGACTTGGGGGAACACAGAATAGCAGAACAAGTGTTATTGCCCCTTGTGTTTCTCTACATGTTTTCCTTCCAAATGTAAGGCAGTGTGTAAAAACGACGTCTATTTGAGAAATGCCCTGTAATTCACATACTAGTATGGGGGCCCAGAATTCAGAGATGTGCAAATAACCACTGCTTCTCAACACCTTATCTTGTGCCCATTTTGGAAATACAAAGGTTTTCTTGATACCTATTTTTCACTCTTTATATTTCAGCAAATGAATTGCTGTATACCCGGTATACAATTGAAACCCATTGCAAGGTGCAGCTCTTTTATTGGCTCTGGGTACCTAAGGTTCTTGATAAACCTACAAGCCCTATATATCCCTGCAACCAGAAGAGTCCATTAGACGTAATGTAATATTGCTTTTGAAAATCTGACATCGCAGGAAAAAGTTACAGAGTAAAATGTGGAGAGACATTGCTGTTTTTTTACCTCAATTTCAATATTTGTTTTCAGCTGTTATTTTCCATAGGAAAACTTTGTAGGATCGACACAAATAACCCCTTGCGGAATTCAGAATTTCATCTACTTTTACGAAATGTTTAGCTGTCTGGGGTCCAGCATTGTTTTCACACCCATTTCTGTCACTAACTGGAAGGAGGCTGAAAGCGAGAAAAATTGTAAAAAGGGGATATGTCCCAGTAAGATGCCAAAATTGTGTTCAAAAACGTGGATTTCTAATTCAAGTCTGCCTGTTGCTGAAAGCTGGGAAGATGGTGATTGTAGCACTGCAAACTCTTTTCTGATGCCATTTTCAGGGAAAAAAACACAAATCTTCTTCTGCAGCCCTTTTTCGCACTTAAAAAAACAAAACAAAAATTAGCTGTATTTTGGCTAATTTCTTGGTCTCCTCCAGGGAAACCTACAAATTCTGGGTACCTCTAGAATCCCTAGGATGTTGGAAAAGAAGGATGCAAATTTGGCGCGGGTAGCTTATGTGGACAAAGATTATGAGGGTCTAAGCACAAACTGCTGCAAATAGCCAAAAAAAGGCCCGCCACCTGAGGGGGAAAAGGCCTGGCAGCAAAGGGGTTAAAGCACCAGGGACTGGCATCTGTGGTGTGTCACTTACGCCAAAACTTGGCTGGAGTAGATTTGAGCCTGTTTGAGATATAGTTGCAACTGCTTAGATGTGGGTGTAACTTTTGTAGACAACAATTTATCATTTTGTAGGCTTTTTTCTGTATTCACTTTATTTGCCTGTTCCTCCCTGAGCCTCTCTTGATTTTTTGTTTGCTCCTTTCACTTCGTAGTACATATTCCACATCCAAATCACTCTACTTTACTGTTCCAAAGTTTATACCTAACACATAGAACTATGCGGGCCTTATTCACAAAAATACAACAGAACTATGAGCAGAGATTTACATCTCCACTTGAGTGTACTTTTTCAGCAATTTCTGTTCCCAAAAATCTCCAGAAGTACACCAGGGAAGCTATATTGGGTACAGGTTTCAAGGTGTACTTCTGGTATATGGCTGAAATTTGTCTCGGTTTGCTTGTGTTGCAGTTTAGAGAGGACTTGGCTTGGCAGTTCAGGCTGGACTGTTCCTATTAGAGCAGGACCAAGGTTGATTTGCATACGCCTGGGTCATATCTGAGGAGGCATTCTGGGTAAAAAAACAATGTGTTGGAATGCTGCCCTGAGAAATTGCCAATGGTTATACTAGTTAGTAGCATTACTCCTATCATCCTTTGTGTGTTTGTTGTAGTTTGATGTCTTGGGGCATCACCCACAGGGTCTTCTTCCCCTGTTTGGAACATTGGCAATGAAGTCCCAGTGCAGATAGACATTTTTTTCACTTTCTCCATGAAACATCATTTTTCCTATGGGAGAAGTCCATTCTGTACACCCCAACAATTTATTCTATACTATTCTATTCTATTCTATTCTATTCTATTCAGGAGTTTTGATATACCGCATATCGGGCCTCCCAGTGCTAGAGACCAACACACCTGCTGGTTAGCTATATGTTCTTAAGATAGTGACATGGGCTAGGATTAGAAGAGATGCAACTTCAGGAGTTTTCTGAAGATTGTTTCTGATTTCTCCAGATATGTGAAGGAGAGTCCCCTGCATCTCACTCCGTTGACCCTGGGTATAGTCAACAGTTTTAAATTCTCAGAACAAAAATACCTGTTAGGGAATTTTAGTGGTGATGAGTTAATGGATAAGAATTGGGCCTCTGAAATGTATAGCTTGATGAGCCATGCATAATGCTATAAAACAATTACTTTCTGCACCGAAAGCCAATGCAGGGCAGCCAAGGCCGGGGCAGTTTGAATGGTATTTTGGAAGTTTATGAAGAGTTTGTGCTGTGGCATTCTGAACAACCTGCAGTATTTTTATGACATATTTCGGACTACCTAGGAAAAGAGAGTTTCCATAGTTGAGCAGAGAGTTGATGAGTTCCTGTGCGACTACTCTCGATGACGAAAGTGCGAGCCACTGTATGACTCTTCTGAGAGCTCTCACCATGCCAAAGCAAGTCCCTGCCAGTTTCTAAGCCTGTTGTTCCATCGTCAACGTATAATCTATCCAGAAGCCTAAGCTTTTCACTGCATGCGATCTTTGTGGAAACTCTCCAAGATAATCGTTCAAGCTGTTTTTTCCACCAGGAGTGGTTGTTGCCAATTAGCAGTATCTCTCTTTGTTCACCACTGAGTTCTAGATAGCTTTCAGACATCCAGTCTGTGACCTGTTTTAGACATAAGTTTAATTGTGGGGATGCCTGTCCTGTTTCTGAGAGCTAAAATCAAATGCCTGTCATTAGCATAAATGTGAGATCGTGGTCATGCACTATCTATGCCAAGGTGAGGACATATAAGTTAAAAAGTGTGGGGCTTAGGGAGTAGCACTGAGGAATGCTACAATTTATAGGGTAAGGGGTTGAGAAGATCATTTCTTTGCAAACATAGAAGCTCCTATTTTCCAAGAAGGCTGACAGCCAGCTCAAAGCAAACCCTGGTATACCAGCTTTCTCCATCCTTTGCATGAGGATAGAATGTGAAACGGTATCAAATGCTGCACTGAGATCCAACATTTTCATGGCTGCCGAGCCTCCCTGGTCAAGAATCGACATCAGTTTCTCTGTCACTTCAAGCAGGGTGGTTTTGGTGCTACTGCCTGGTCTAAAGCTTGTTTGAGTAGGGTGTAAGGCTGCATGTGTTTCTAAAAAATCTTGAAAGATGCTTATTAACATGTTTCTCAAGCACTTTGCTTGCTAAGGGGAGTAGAGTGATGGGTCTATAATTTTCTGCCAAGAGTAGATTGGCCAAAGGTTTCTTCAATGAAGGTTTAACTATAGCATGTTTCCATGAAGAAGGGACATAACAGGCTCCCTCAAGTAGTAACAGACTGAAAACAGCAAATACAAGACCATTGTACCATCCCTTTAACTAGGCTACACAATTTTAGCTTTAGCTTTACATCCATAGGTCTGACTGAAAAATGTGTGTAGGGTATAACTACTTGTGTCACACAGACTGTTACCATTCTACCACCTTCTGGAGTAAGGGCCTCATTACGAGGCTGACGGGCCGACTGTGGGCCCACCAGCCCCATGGTGAGAAGACCACCATGGACATGTAGGTCTTCTTACCGGGCCTATTATGACTTTCCCACTGGGTTGACAGTCACGAATCAAGGTTCCCACCCGTCATCCCAGTGGGAAAGGTGCAGCAGCATTGGTCCCGGCTCATAATATTTTCAAGGATGCTGGGCAGGCAGACCCCTTTCTATGGGCTGTGCAGGGGTCACTCCTTAACCCTCTGCACTTGTTCTCTGCCAGCCTTTCTCATGGTGGGGAAACTGCCATGGAAAGCTGGAAGAGAACAAGGTTATAATCAGCACAGCGGTGCTGAGTTCAGCGTCAACGTGGCTGACTACAACCAAGACCGTCGTCAGATCTTTGGTCCTGGCGGGAGGGTGGTCTGTAGGCATGTCCACTTGCCTATCTTCTAATGTGGGAGTCAGAACACCACAGCTGCGGCAGTTCGACCGCCACTGCGGTCCTGGCGGTCCTAGGACTGCCAGCCTCATAATGAAGCCATAAGTCATGACTGAGTGACAGGCTACTCTTCATTAGTCAAGCACATAAAGGGAGTAACTTGGTTACATTGAATGAAAAGGATGTCTCCGGTCCAGGACACCAGCAGTAAGCAGAAGTATTACCAAGAGAGATTCCTTAGTTAAAACTGGCTATCCCAGGATACTGAGAAAGTCTGGACAGATACAAACATTCCAAAATTAATAACTTTGTCAATGTTTCTTTCTGAAGGTCACTTCAAGTCAATTTTGAAAGTAGCGATGTGAGAGAATGTGCACTGTAATACGGTAATTTAAATTCTTGTTCTAATGAATTGTTAAATATTTATTACATGGTTGCAAACTGAGGATGGTATACGTTTGTGTACAAGTAGGCTGCACAGTATCAGAAATTAGTCACAATAAAATTAAATACAGTTACATATAGCATTAAAGAATTTGCTAGTTTACACCAGGGCTTTTGTCAAATCGTAAGTGAATCCTTCATGACAACTCCAATTTGTGCATAGGGGCTCATTGGGTAGAGCCCAGAGACGGGCACTGACAGAAATTATCAGACCCCAGGGTCTAACAAAGTGTTTATATGTGACTGTGTATTCTCACTGTGTGTGCAAGTCTCTGGGCACCTGGTGAATTGACAAGGTGTGTACCTTATAGTATCTTCTTGTGACACACACAGGGTGGAGGAGCAAATTTTATGTGTTGATTTTGAGTTTTGAGAGAGTGTACACTACTGTTCAGGTAGGAAAATGAAGCCAACAAAGAAACCAGTACTGAATAGTGTTACAAAGTCTGTAAAAGAAGTACTTGA
Organism: Pleurodeles waltl; assembly: GCF_031143425.1. Taxonomy (NCBI): domain Eukaryota; kingdom Metazoa; phylum Chordata; class Amphibia; order Caudata; family Salamandridae; genus Pleurodeles; species Pleurodeles waltl. Next base: position 14,445,072 of record NC_090446.1, read on the forward strand.
AGAAACAGACATGCAGCAAGGGAAGAAGCACTAGTGATGTGCGTCTCTGCAAAAGCTACGTTGCTCCCAGTGCTACTCACTCACTATCCTTTTTAATTTGAAAGGCACTTCCACATAACGTGCTCAAACAAAATGCATGCAACGTCTGAGCTCAATCTGACCACTGAAACATTTGCAGGACTTTACCACAACATCCTTTCAATGTGAACCTGGGAAAATAAACCTATGAGTGCCCCACAATCAATCTGAGCTTGTGAGGCAAGAAAGAAACTGCTGGGCACGTTATCCCAGGTAGGATGATCTGGGAACTGACAGAACTGAATAAAACTACAAACAAAATTATTTTTAGTGATCTGTAATGAAACAACAAAAAAGGGCAAAGACTATTAAGGAATTCTGTAATGTCCATGCTGTTCAACATTGGGTATACAAGTACTGAAGGCACACCAGAGGTTCTTGACCACTACTGTTACTTGTACTAAAGTGAAAAGGATATCTGCCACATTTATGACAAAGTAGGTGTTCACCGGACTGTACATCAGTGCCTTAGTTTGAGGTGGGTGTGATAGAAGATTCATAAACGAATTCATAAATGATTCACATTCAGACTGTACATTCATTTCACAAGGATATCTTGATAATGTGGCCTGGACGTATGAGGGCACAGGTCGATTCAAAACTTGACTTATGTGTGCTTGCATGGGTCGGGAGCTGGATTGGCAGATAGTGCAGATAAAAAGTCCATGCATATCTATCTGCAAGGCAATGTTCTTTAACACACCCCATGAAAGAATGATCTTCCACATCTCTTCAGATTTGTCCTGCAGAACATCTCACTTCCCCGGTGGAATCAATTTGTCTGAAACTCTACGTTTAGGCATTCAGATTGCTCTGTGCTAGCTTGGGTCTCTTGGTGTGCCCTAGTCAACCTCAGTAGCGCAGTTGTACCGGTCTATCTCATTTGTGTCTATATTGCTCTCCAAGCAGCCGCATTCCTCAAGTGGGCTTTTGTAGTGGAAAACTGCAAGAAAAATAAGATTGATGGGTGGAATGCCTGAATTAATCACAGCCACAGAAAACAAGGTTGGGCTGCATTCTCATTCACTCTGCATCACTCTATTATAAACAGTCAGTACCAAAAAGGCAAATCAGTAGAAACTGTCCAGTCGCAACTGCCCAGTCATGTCCCCAGAGAAGAGAGCACAAGCAACCCCATATCACTTTAGCCTTGTCAGACCTCTTGAGAGAGGTGAAGCTTGACACGTATGGTGGAGTAAGCTGCAGAATCCTTGTCTGGACATACCTCTCACACCTAGGGCATTTCAGTGCGAAAAATCTAAAAGATGGAAAAGAGAATGCTTAAATTAACCTCAGCAAAAGCTGTTAACTCTGGACCTCATTCTAATCAATTGCTTTTTTTCACCACTGGGCAAACATAGACATTGAACAACCATATCTAAATCAAACTTGATCCTTCTCCAATAGAAACAATCCAGTCTGAACTGCCAGATCACATCCTTGCTAAACAGGAACACAAGCAACCTGAGACTGGCTTCAGCATTGAGGAGCCTCATCAGTAAACTGCAGCTTGAATCATATCACAGAGTGAACTATGGGACCAGGAAAACAGCCATACACATGTGCAAGGTGAGCAAATGGTACTGACGGCAACAAAGGTGTGCAGTGTTCTTGGATTGCTAAAGTGCTACCTGCGCCCTCAGTAGCTGGCTTCACACACCTGGGGAAATGAGGTAAGGAGCGGAATTGTTGAGCCAAATAAAATGGTCTGACAGAAAATCTTCAGCTATCTGGAATGTATTCAAAACTAATCAAAAGTGACCTTATCAAGAATGCTGTCCAAGATTATGAAATAAATGCAACAAAAAATATAAACCATGAAAAATGAGTTTTAAAGGGGCTTCAACATTTTAAGACATTAATCCAAATTTAAATAATACCAATGACACACATAAAGTCTGTATGTATTTATGCATATTTTTGACAACCTTCATTACCTTTTGTTTCTTGAATAGCTAGCCACTGGTCCTCAGATTAAAATTTACAATATTGCTGACCTGTATTTTGGCTGAGCCTAGCTATTTAGTGCCATTGCTGAGTGAGGGAAGTGGCTGTTATTCACAAAAGCTGAAGCCTCAAGTGGGCCAGGATGCACCTCCATTCCTCAACAATTGTAATAAATGGCAAACTACACTCTGTCAATCTGCCTTCATGATTTATGTATTACTGTTTTTCATGTGTATTTGTTTTCAAAAGGTGTTTAACCAGAACAGAGAAACAAGGCATTACATTTGTTGTGTTAAGTAAAATCACATTGAAGAGACCCTGTGTAAAATGTTTTTACTATGCCAGTCAGTTAAAGTCAGTCAGAACATCTTTAGTTAGATAATCAAATATCCATAAAAGGAAAATCACATTAAAAGCCTTTAAAACATCTAAAATACGAGATAAAACACAAGTTATCACACACAAAATAAACGCCAACATAAGACAAATAGTCACTACATTTTTTAAATAGTCATCTTACTCATAAAGGATAGTACAATGAGCCCAAACAGTGGCTCTGAGATAAGAGCCTACATGTAGGCTTGTTTCAGCAACAGGCAATTGTAACAAGAAACTGAAAGCTGCTCTGAGATACCTAATATTGTGTTTTTTGATGAGCGGAAATAAAAAGATGTTTGCATATCTCTGCGAAAATTTACAAAAAAGTGCAAAGTGCTGCATGATCTCATCTGAGGTCCAATCACAAGGGCAGGGGGACGCATCAGGGTTCATGTGGAAGCCCAGCGGAGATCATAAAAAGTACTTTAGTGTGCAGGCCCTAAACCGAAACAGCAAACTCTGTTCCTAGCGCCCCCTAGCTGTAAGTAAACAGTTAGTAGACGGGCTTGCTGCAACCATATTGAGATAAGTTGCCGTAGTTGACTTCCCCCATATTCATTAGATCTCTCATAGTTCTGAAAATTAAATGGTTTGCTTCACAAATGTTTTGTTTACATTTGAATTATTTTTGAGGGTCTGTGAAGATATGTTGTAAACCAATCTTTCGAAAGAGAGACTCCACACCGGCTAACCATGGGAATTGGTGACCCCCATCATACTCAAGACAATCCCTGATGATATCCCTTGTTAAAGTGGCCTCTGCATTTCTCCATACTGCTAACCACATTCCTGCAGGGCGTGCTCTAATGTGGCCTTTTACATAGGGTAAGCCCAGTTCTTCGTGGCAGATCACATGAGAAGATGATATAGAGACCTACAGCACCTTGCTACAAAACCTGTTTTCTGCAATCTGAATAGCATTGCAATTAGTGTTACCCATATCCCAGCTCCATACGTGGTGATAGGAGTACATTGAGTTCTATAAAGATGCAGCAAAGGGCTATGGTGCCCCCCTCCAGGTGGCTGGGGTAGGGTACATAGTGAGCGCATTGCCCGAGACACCTTACACTTACTCTGAGTGATATGAGGCGTCCAAGACCCTGGGGCACCAAAAGTGAGCCCTAAGTCGGAGAAAGTGCTGGTGCATCTTAAACTGTTAGTGCCTACAAAATTATGCAGCAAGATTATCTAAATTATGTGGCAAAATGTTGAAATTATGCAACACGTTCCCTGGGAACACTATTTCTTATCCAAAAGCTGTGCGCAGTTGAGGATGGCCTCCCATGGAGGGCTGTGTGCTGAGAACTGCTGCACATGGTACATAATAATAAAAAATATTAAAACAAAATTTACAGGAGCAAGTGTAGCTAGGATTAGAATCGTTCATAACACCCCAAAGTATGTTTTAAAATGCCTGAGAAATTGACTGCAAAAACACAGTTAAAGGAAATCATGTGTAAGAATTAAAATAGAAAAAACACTGAAATTGGCAACCAATGGTTAGGACTGCAATGCATAACTTCCACAACTGCCATGCAAACCGTAAGTTGCAAACCGTAAGTTGCATCCCAGATCCTGTGGTTATGACCTCACAATATTAATGATGATACATGAAAGCACAGAGAAGCACAATGTAATTTATTTAATAAATTCAACAATTACTGTTTGTCTCTTTCTTTGTTCAGAAACTGATGGAAATTGATTATAAATGGCAAGAGAACCGAACAAGGGTGACTGAATTCATTTTCTTTGGCTTCGCAAGTCTTATACAATATCATAGATTTTTGTTTGTCATGATTTTACTAGTTTACATAAGTACTCTGCTTACAAACCTGGCCATTGTGTCAGTAATATATGTGGATCCGCACCTACAGTCACCCATGTATTTCTTCTTGATGAACTTGTCGCTGCTCGACATCTCTTTCACCTCAGTCACTTCACCAAAATTGCTATCCATCTTTGTGGGGCAACGCAGACATATCTCCTACAATGGTTGCATGTCCCAGTTGTATTTTGCTACATCACTCACAAGCACTGAAGTTTACCTACTCACAGCCATGGCTTACGACCGCTATGTTGCAATCTGCAACCCGCTGAGATACTCATCGATAATGAACAAGAAGGTCTGTGTCCTGCTAGCGGCTATTTCTTGGTCAGTTGGTTTTATGGACACTTTACCACCAGTAGTCTCAGTATGCAGGCTCTCATTTTGTAATTCTAATATAATTGATCATTTCTTTTGTGATCTTAAAGCCCTTGTAAAGCTATTGTGTGGAGACATATGGATAGTGGAAATTGTCATCTATGTAGAAACTATGATCCTAGGAGTTATCCCTTTTCTTCTAACTCTGATGTCATACACATGTATCATCTCCACCATCACGAAGATCCGCTCTTCTGACGGAAGATGGAGAACATTCTCCACCTGCGCATCCCACCTCGCTGTTGTTGTTATATTTTACGGGACCGTCAATTGCACCTATTTGCAACCTACCACATCTAATCCACAATACCAAGACAAGTTATTTTCTCTGCTATATACCACTTTTATTCCATTGTCCAACCCTTTAATTTACACCTTGAGGAACAAGGAGGTGAAGAAAGCCCTAAAAACGTTGGCACATAAAAAGTTGTGTTGATCGACAAAGAATACAATTGATGAACCATTTTCTAAAGAGCTTAGCTAAATTATGATATTTTATTTTTTCATCATTTAGCTAAGCTCTTTTCATTGTATGATGAAGATAAAAGACCAAGGCTTCAGTTTCCTGGGTGTGATGAAATCGAGGAGTCCTTTTCATCTGTGGATCCCTGGTGTGTACTGAAAAAGAGGAGTTTTTGAATTTTTAAGTTTTCAAAATAAAAAAAAAATATTTCTGATGAATGGATTGACTCATCTACAGCCTAATAACACGTTTTAATCAGAATGTCAAGACACTAACAAGAGCATGCAACTTATGTTTTATTTAAATATATCATAACATGTGGATATTTTCAGCATGTTAGACATCTGGGTGAAATGCGGTGTTGAAAGTTCACTGCACCTTTCGCAAAAGTAAGTAAATTAATAGTCTGTGTGTTCAAATGATTTATTGTGTAAGCAGTCAGTGGATGCTTATATTCATAGACAATTTTAATAGAGACAATATATTTAAACATATTCACCCATTTTATGACCACACTGGTTTCTTCAAATGAGAAAAAGTTCCTTGTACATACATTTTTTATTGGAAAACCTGTTCCGCGAACTGGTTTTGCCATAGTTGTTTTTACTTTACATATGATCACCCTTCACCTATTTAGAACTTGCTCTGCAGCTTTCCATTAATCGAAACCACAATGGCTTCTTTGAGCCATACATTTTGACCTTTGCCAATTATACAAAACACATAGGAGATGATGAAAGGCTGCTTGCAATGTCTGACCACTGCCAGTAGCTTGGGCTAGCAGTCGGAGTAGCTCTCCAACCCATCATTCTTTTGCTGGACCCCACCATATGCAAATTAGTCTTGACCCTGCTCTTCGTGAGGACAGTTCAGCCCAAATGCCTAGCAAGGTCCTACCTGAACCAAAACACAAGCAATTCAGAACCAATTTTGCCCTAGTTATGAGCTCATCAGCTGGGTACAGCTTTTTTTTCCAGTGACACTGTGAGCATGGGACCCATGTCTCTATTTCATGTGCCACTCTAAGTGGCATGGGTATGCCTAGACATGGGTTCCATGTTCACCTTGTCTCTGGAACCAAACTGTACCCGGCTGATGAGCTCATAACAAGGGCAAAACCAGTCCTTGGTTGCTTGTGTGTCGGTTCATGGAGGATCTGGCTCATCAGTCCAGGCTAGACTGTTCCCATGATGAGCAGGCTCAAGGCTGATTTGCATGTGGATGGGTCAAAACTGAGATGGCAAGGAGATCAAAAGAATGAGGCGCTGGTATGCTTCCCTGAGCAATTGCCAGCGGTTAGAAACATTGCAAGCATTTCTTTAATTATCTTTTGTGTGTTTTGCTCTAAGTGGGACAGTTATGCTCAGAAATGGGTCCCATGCTCACTGTGTCACTGGAACCAAGCTGTACCCAGCCCATGAGCCCATAACTAGACCAAAACTGGTTGTGGGTTCCTTGTGTTCCGGTTTGGTGAGGACCTGGCTCAGCAGTTCAAGCTGGACTTTTCTCATGAGGAGAAGGTTGAAAGCTAATTTTCATATGGCTGGTTTCACGCTGAGGTGACATGGTGAGCAAAGTAATGATGCTATCCTGAGCGATTGCCAACGGTAAGACAAATTGTAAGCATTCCTTCCATCATCTTTTGTGTGTTTCTTCATTATTTATAAACATTTATAAAAGGCAGTGCTGTAGAGTGAGTGCTTTGGAAGGACTGTTACCCTGCACTCAGGAATAAGCTGGGCAATGAATATAATAATGGGAGGGTGTGAGTGTACCTGTAAAGAGCTGGGTGATGTGCCCAAGGACCAGAGATGTTCTCCAGCTCTGTTGCACCAGGCCTGGCATGATCTGACGGATAGAGAATGGTCAAAGAGAAGAGTCCAGAGCAGTGCTTGACCTCAGAAACGTAGGCAAGAGGCAGAGATAGAGAGTGGGAAAGGCTTGTGGGAAGGTGGCAGTGCATTATGGTGAAAGTGCTGAGATGAAACCTAAGTGAATGTGAGGGTGCACTGTGTCAGGGCTGGTATATGCACTGATCACAGAGCAGCAAGCTATTGGTGAGGTGAGAAGGACAGCGTCATGATGCCTCCAGGAATGGATTCAGGAGGCAGCATCATATTGTCAAATCAACTCAGAGAAGTAATAAACCAGAAGCAAGATGAGTCTGCACACTGAGAACAAATACCTACAGATGATGCTATAACTGTAGTATTCAGATGGAAAGATTGTAGATATACAGCACCCAGTTGCAAGTGAGGCTTTGTGCAGGTAACATTCACATGCAAATGACACTATATAAGAATAAGGGTGTATGCAAGCAGCACCCAGATATGTGTGACATCCATGTTACAGAAGTAGAACTGTATATAGGTAACATAAATGAAGCGATAATAATCAAGGTAAAGAACTGCATACAGATAGACCTAAGATGCACCAAGATGCAGAATCACAATACACTAAGGGAGAGGTGTATACAGCAGCACCAGGATGCAGAGCAAGAATGTAGACAGGGTCAGTAGCAGCAGGTTGCAGAGTAAGTGTTGGAAAATGGAGTATTGGTAAAGGCAGGTAAGTACCTACACTTAGCAATAGGCCACTAATCTCCACTTAGGTCCAGTTAGGTCTCAATAGATTAAACCCAGCTCAACCCTCGGTATCTTGGCAACGAGTGACAAAGCTTACCTTAGGAGACCAGTGTGTAAAGCATTTACAAATCACAAAACAGTAAATAAGTAACACACAAAACACAGTAAAAATCCAACACCAATTTCTACAAATAGATTATATTTCTATCTTTAAAATGACACCAAAATGATGAAAATTGGATAAGGGGAACCAGGGATTTACATTTTTAAAGAATTACTGTTTTCTAGCGCATAGAAATGAAAAGCGCCAATCTGGTCCGCTGATCGCACCTCGACCGGTGCAAAGTCAAAGTTTAAGGATGACCACAATGGAGCCCTGCTCGGCTACAGCAAGCGGGAGGCCACAGTCAAAAGTTTATCTTCGGACATATTCATTTTCTTGAAGATTTTCTTCAGCAGGACAAAGTTGCCAGTCTGATCCGACCTCCTTGAGACCTTCCTCAGATACGCGTCGTAGGAGGGGAAGAGTTCTATGTTTGGACTTAGATGATTTTTTTAGATGAATCTTGATCAAATGTCCCTGGAGCCCTCTTCGGATACAATGCCTGGGAGGTCCCGGTCAATTTTCTACGTTTGGACTTAGTCACTTTTTTGAGATTTTCTTCACCGGCACAAACCCACAAGTCAGGCTGGGTCACAGTTGAGGTAAGCCGCTAGAGTTGCCATGGCAGGTCGGTTCCTTTATGGAGCTTTTTCCCAAAAGTTCTCCTATCTTCTCCCAACTTCTGGATCTTTTTCCAGAAAGTCTTTTAAGGTTCTTTTGGAGTCCACAGCTCACCTCAAGGTTCCAGAAGCTCAGAGTTGCTCCTTGAGGGTGCAGACTACAACTCTCAGAATGCACCTGGCCCAACTCTAAAACGGCACTGGACAGTGGTCAGCTGGTCAATTTATTCAGGATCTCTGGCAGGGGACTCTGGGTAGCAATTTTTCACCTGTAGCAAGCAGGGAGTCCATCCTGAACCAGTTGAAGCCACGCAAAGTCCTTCTTGTGGTGGAGCCCAAGTGTCCAGCTGGTGCAGTCCTTCAAAGTGCAGTGTCCAGGTGCAGGTCAGGGGTCCAGAAGGGTAGTCCTTCTACTTCTAATGTTCTTCCTTGTAGGGATCCGGTGGGGAAATGAGGTATGGGTACAGCTCTTCCATATTTATCCTTGCATCTGGGTGAAAAACAGGGGGTGCTGGCTCTCTAATCAGATGCAGGGTCCTTCTCCCTATGATGACCACTTCCTGAGAAGTGTGGCAAAAATCAATCCCAGGGAGCAATATTCCTCAAAAATCCATCACGGCTGAAACTGATTTTTGGAGGTTACATCAGGCTGAGCCCACCCACTGTTGTGACGAAAAATCCTAAACACACCCTTACCCTGCCTTCTCCTAATCTAATCAAGGGGACACCTAATTGTCTCAGTTTTCAGGATGTGAGGGAGGTGCTGGGTTGCTCCAAATTTCCTTCCCTGCCTTCAAAGACCAGTTTGGCAGCCCTCCCCCTTCCTGCTTCTCCATCTGCTAAAGAGAGTTCTCCTCCCCCAGGCACATCTCTGTGTGTTCAGCCCACGCCACTTCACACCTCATCAAGGCAGCCTGGCCATGCTGTCAGAGGATGGCCAATCAGAGTAGGGCACCACATAGCTGAATTTGGCAACTTTTTAGGTAGAGTTTAAAACTCTTTACCTGAACTAGTTATATTAAATGCAACAATTGGAAGTTGTGGGAATTATTACAACAAATAATTTGATTCCAAACTTGAGGTATCTGACGCTTAACAGGACTTTGTTGATTAAAAATAAAGTCTTCTCATTCAGTACAGTGAGGGAAAAACGAATGTGGTTATTTTACCTCACCAGGGTTTATAAAACTATTTTTATAAGGTCCCTGCTGAGGATTTCATGGCACTCAACCATAGGGGCACGTAGGGCATACCTTAGGGGTGACATATGTAAAAATAAGATAGTTTAAAACTTTGGAACTACCTTTAATTCCAAAGTTGAATTTGCATGTAACTTTAATTTAAAAGCAGGCCTGCCTTTACAATGACACTGGGCACCTCAGCGGTGCACCTATGGGTGCACTACCTATGCCGGGGTCCCTACACCTACATGCCCTAGTTAGACTAATTTGCATACTGATTTTACACAGAGCACAGGCCCTGGAAATGGTTAGCAGCACCCAGGGCACCATCAGAGTCAGGAAAACACCAGCAAGAAGTGAAAAATGGGGGCAAAAAGTTAGGGGGCATCTGTAATCAGCCCTGTTTTCTCACAGTAAGAATGTAGCGAGGGAAAGCTATACCAGGTATCACCAGGGTGTAGAGTACAAATAGACACAGGGAGAGGTATGTAAAGTAGCACCAGGATGTAGAGTAAGAATATACACAGGGAGAGGTATATAAAGTACCACAAGGAGCAAGAGTAAGAATATAGATAGGGAGAGGGCTATAAGGTAGCACCAGGATGTACAGTAATAATATAGACATGGAGAGGTATCTAAGGTAGCACAAGGATGCAGAGTAAAAATTTAGATACGGACAGGTATGTAAGGTAGCACCAGGATGCAGAGTAAGAATATGAACAAGGAGAGGTATAAAAAGTAGCGCAAGGATGCAGAGAAAGAATATAGATAGGGAGAGGTATATACAGTAAGACAAGGATACAGAGTAAGAATATTGATAGGGAGAGGTGTACATGTTAGCACTAGAATGCAGAGTAAGAGTATAGATAGGTAGAGGTATATAAAGTAGTGTAAGGATGCAGCTTAATAACATAGACAGGGAGAGGTATATAAAGTAGCACCAGGATGCAAAGTATGAATATATACAGGGAGAGGTATATAAGGTAGTACCAGGATCCAGAGTAAAAATATAGACAGGGAGAGGTATATAAAGTAGCACAAGGATATAGAGTAAGAATATAGACAGGGAGAGGTATATAAAGTAGCACAAGGATGCAGAGTAATGGTATAGATATGGAGAGGTGTATAAGGTAGCATGACGATGTAGAGTAAGAATATATACAGCGAGAGGTACACAAAGTAGCAAAAGGAGGGAGAGTAAGAATTTAGATAGGAAGAGGTATATAAGGTAGCACCAGGATGCATAGTACGAATGTGCTGAATTAGGTGGTACCCACAATTCAATCTCAGTTGACAGCTTTTAGGGACCTTGCTGTGTAATGCAGGAACTTTGCAGCCAACTATACTACTGGATAGGTTCTAGGACTTTGGAGTGGTCAGTGCTATAGTTTGAAAAGTGAACAGTGAGGGCTGTGGTTGAATTAATTGTATTCATTAAGTATATAGGTGCTTTCGGCAAAAAACTCACACATACAATAGAAAAATAATAGAATAAAAATCAGGAAGACAGAAAGAAGGGAAGTAAGTGAAAAAGAAAGAATCTGTGGGTGAGGTGTTTGATGATGGAGACATTAAAACATAACTTTAGCTGCCTGTGACGCTCTTTTTGGATTTCCACAATGTCAACAAGGACAGGATTTTCAGATTTCTCATGCAAGTTATTTGGTGAAATGCTGATTCAAGGTCAGGAGCACTAAAACTCTAACACCGGCTAGTGAGGATGTCATTTCTGAGATTTAAGTAAAGGGAACTTATCAACAATCAGAAATGCATTCAGTGCCCTCCAGTCTATGATCAAATATAAATCACCTGCCAATATATGTACAACTACTATGGAAGCCATCAACTTAGCACCCTATATTGTTTCTATAACTCCTTCCTTCTACCACTTTTGTAATTCTGTTTTTACTCTTTCTCTGACACTGAATGGCATACCCTGAAGTTTACTTATCCTGGGACTGGCCCTTCTTTCATATGGATTCTGTGCACAAAACATTGGTGTGCAAGTCCACCATTGCATCTTGTAATGTAATGAAGTTTAAATAACATTTTGGCATTTAAGCTGAAGCCTGTTTGTGTTTTACTTTGTGTGTTGTTTTGGTTGTCACCCACTTAGTGCCTTCATCACACCCTAGGATAAACTTGTGAAAAACATTTCTAATTTGCAATATCCGACTTGCAGACACATCAATGTTTCTAGGCATGATTGAATTCTATGAGAAATTTATCAAACATTTAGCATTGAAAGCTGAGAAAATAAGGAAATTATTGAGGAAGGATGTTGAATTCATATGTGTCAGACAGAATTCCAGGTGTTGAAGTGAGTGTTGGAAGGTATTCTCATGCTCCAAAATGTAATCTCTATACAGAAAAGTTGACTCGAGTGTTAAAGGCTTAAGAGCAGACCTTGTGCAGATGTCTCAGAGTTTGACACTCAGAACAATAACACTTGGATCAAGTAGCTTGAAGGTGACAGGAGAGGCTTTTCAGTAATAGACCATGAGGTTCTAGATGTAATGTGGGACATACAAAAAAGGTTTTAATATTTGTTGGAGGGAGTACACTTTGAAGTTTAAAACATACCATAAGCTGTTAATAAGCTGTTAATAGAGGTTTGTACCAAAAAAGATCTTGATTCAATTTCTGTTCACTCAACCAAATGGATAATAACTTTGCAAGAAATATCCATGTTGACCCTATTCCTGGTCTATAGAGCAAAGCAGTGGACTGCCTTTCTCGCTTGACAGAGGATGAGTCTCTGGACAGTGGGCTGGAGAAAGATGCGATTAGGGTGCTAGGAAAACTTGGTCTTCCGTGTCACATGAAGAGTGAATAAAGGTGAGTAAGCATGTAATCCTGTAAAACGTTGAAGCCAATTTAATGAGATGAGAGCAAAAAAGCTATTTAAGAGTGAATTGTTGGGGTTCTGGATGGTTAAGGTGGAGGTAGGTCTGAATGGAATGATGGCCTAATAACTAGAGGAAATAGAGTGGTACCTCTCACCTGTTATGAAGTAAGTAGGTAGAATTAGCACATGAAGGTCATTCACCAACCACCCTTCTTCCACCAGCCATTCCTCATCCATTGACCATCCCTCATCCATCCACAATTCTTCATCCCCCGAATTGGACATCCCTATGCTTTGTAATATATGTGTGCTGCTAAATGCAAGATTAGCTCTCCTGCTGAAAGGGTGTGGCTTATAAGTGACATTTGTGACATCCGCTTATTGTGTGATGCTTGGATTATTGAGAATCCTTTTGAGTTCATTGATGGAACGTTGATGGCAGCACCCTCAGTCTGAAAATTGTGCCTGTGCCACTTGGGGTGAGGGAATAGGGGAAGGGAGTGAGACACCTGCAGGTTGGTAGCTGGTCAGTCCAGACTGGTTTCTTTGGCACAGTGTCTCTGCCTACAGGTGAGAGAACACTAATTACTTGGAGATATACACTCAGAAGGGACGTATGAGGTGCAAACACCACAGTCTACAGCGTACCCAGTGAAAGCAGATGGTACACTGTAAGTAGCCCCAATGAATGAAGAAACCAGCACAAGAGCCAAGGAATAAGATCACTATAACCCTGGGAAGGAGGAATACAGGTCGGGAAATCTAAACTCGACAAAAGCTCAGAGGGAGGGAAACAAGGCACAACAGGAGAGGGTACAAGAGAACCGAACAGGTGAAAAACAGTAACTGTGAAGACATGAGTCAAACCGGGCTCAAACTAATGCGAGTAACAAAAAGTCACAACAACTGCTGAGGCAAGTGAGCTTAGTGTAAGTTATGCCTAAATATTCTAGTTGTCTTTACTGTCAAGGATGCGTGTCTGACTGTGGTGGCCCTCTAGTGGGTAGGTCTGCAACTTACCCTGGGAAATGTAGCTATACGTGTCACCCTGTGTAACTTCCATTGTCTTGTGTGCCACATGCTCTACGTGTGCCTTCTCAAGTGCCTCACTGTGTCCCATGATCTGACACTGTCTCTCAGAAGAGCTGGAAAACCCTATATGTTTCCACTAGATTTAACTGATGAGGATCAATTGGATCCATTACCAGACTATACCAGAAATTCCTCCTTTATGAGAGGAATCCATGTTCTATTGCGGTTCATGCTGCAGAAATGTGGAGAAGGAGCAGCCAAGTTTGGCTTCCTTGCTGAAGATGGGAATTCAGCTGTTAATCACAGCATCTTCTGCATCTCTAATGGGTCTGAAACTTGGCTGGTGATCACAGGTCAGGTTTGACTGTACCACCTACCACTGCAGTTGTCTGTGATTTCTTTTTTGAGAATCCTGCCTCAACAGGGAGATCTTTAATTCTTCTATGATTTCTACAAATAACCAGTAAGTTACTTCTTCAAAATTGTTGTAACAATTTCCTGCTTTAGCTTCAAGTAATTTCTTTATTTGGTTTCAATAATTAAAACCATTCCCCAAGGTTACTCGTTTGATTCTATTCTTGTATCATGTAGATGTGATGTTGTGATGGTGTTTCAACCTTTGTTTTGTTTTGTTCCTTTTACAAGAACCTTTGATTTGTGCTTTGTTGGTTGGTAAACATTTTGAGCAGGAAGGTCCTGCTTTGCTGCATTTACAGCCGATTTCTGGTGTACTAATCTGTTTCACCTGGTTTGTTTTTTCCTGGGCTTTCAGATTGAGGAATATTTAATGTGTGATTGATGTACTGTTTCTTATGCCTTTTATGTTTTTAAATCTTGAAAACGAGCAAAGAAAAAACATGACTCCTGGTTTAGGTAATGAGAATCTAGTCCGTTGAGGTCAAGTTGGGGGCAAGTCCTTGCAGGGATTTCTTGGTACAAGATGCTGTACATTGATTCAACGGACAAATGGAGGATTGGAATGCTTGGCATTTATTTGCTGGGTGTAATTATTCATCATTTTAATGACCATAATCACTTAGGATGAAATTTGTGCGCCAGGTAGGGGAACTGTTTTCTGGGGTGATTGTTAGTGTTTTTTCTGTGCCTTCAAATGTGCATTATAGCTGGTACAGTGTCTGGTAGTAGATTTACACGGAAATTTTTTGTCACACAATCAATCAATCAATCAATCAAACAAATTTCTTAAGCGCACTACTCTCCCGGTAGGGTCACAAGGCACTGGGGTGAAGTTACTGCTCCAAAAGCCATGTTTTGAGGTGCTTTCTGAAGGTTAGGAGGTCCTGGGTCTTGCTTAGGTTGGTGGGGAGGGAGTTCCAGGTTTTGGCGGCGAGGTGGGAGAAGGGTCTGCCACCAGAGGTGGATGCGGGGGACTGTAGCAAGGGCGAGGTCGGCGGAGCAGAGCTGTTGAGTTGGTTTGTGGAAGTTGATTCATTCATTGAGGTAGGTTGGTCCAGTGTCCTGGACCGCTTTGTGAGGGTGGACAAGGATTTTGAAAATGATCCTTTTATTGATGGGCAGCCAGTTTAAGGATCTGAGGTGGGCGGAGATGTGTTCGTGGCGAGGAAGGTTGAGGATGAGATGTGCAACTGCGTTCTGGATTCGCTGGCGTTTTCACTGAAGCTTGGCTGTGGTCCCTGCACAGAGGGCGTTGCCGTAGTCCAGTCTGCTGCTTATGAGGGCGTGGGTGACTGTTCTTCTTGTTTCTAAAGGAATCCATTTGAAAGTCTTGCGTAGCATGCGAAGGGTGGTGAAGCAGGAGGATGATATGGTGCTGATTTGCTGAGTCATGGAGAGAGATGAGTCCAGTATGATGCCAAGATTGTGTGCGTGGGTGGTGTAGGAGGCTGGCCTGGCTTGTAGTGGGTACCAGAGGTACTTACACCTTGTGCCAGGTCCAGTTATCCCTTATTAGTGTAGAAGAGGTGTTTCTAGCAGCTTAGGCTGATAGAAGGTAGCTATGGCAAAGCAGCTTAGGCTGAACTAGGAGACATGTAAAGCTCCTACTATACCACTGGTGTCATATGCACAATATCATAAGAAAACACAATACACAGATATACTAAAAATAAAGGTACTTTATTTTTATGACAATATGCCAAAAGTATCTCAGTGAGTACCCTCAGTATGAGAAATATACACAAGATTTATGTACACAAACCAAAATTATGCAGATAATAGCAAAAGGAAGTAATGCAAGCAATGGAAAGTTACAGTAGATTGCAATAAGAGCACATAGGTATAGGGGCAACACAAACCATATACTCCAAAAGTGGAATGCGAACCACGAATAGACCCCAAACCTAAGTGAGCTTGTAGAGGGTCGCTGGGACTGTAAGAAAACAGTGAGGGTTAGAAAAATAGCCCACCCAAAGACCCTGAAAGGTAGGTGTAAAGTGCACCTACAACCCCTAGAGAGCACAGAAGTCGTGATAGGGGGATTCTGCAAGGAGAACAAACACCAGCAATGCAACAACAGTGGATTTCCGGACCTGAGTACCTGTAAGACAAGGAGACCAAGTCCAAGAGTCGCGACAGTGTCGAGAGTGGGCAGGAGCCCAGGAAATGCCAGCTGAGGGTGCAAGGAAGCTGCCACCGGGTGGAAGAAGCTTGGTAATCTGCAAGAACGAAGAGGACTAGGAACTTCCACTTTGGAGGATGGACGTCCCACGTCATGAAGAAGCTTGCAGAGATGTTCCCACGCAGAAAGAACAAAACAAGCCTTGCTAGCTGCAAGGGGCGCGGTTAGGGTTTTTGGATGCTGCTGTGGCCCAGGAGGGACCAGGATGTCGCCACTTCGATGAGGAGAGAGAGGGGGGCGCCCAGCAAGGCAGGGAGCCCTCACAGAAGCAGGCAGCTCCCGCAGAAGTACCTGAACAGGCACTTAGAAGAAGAGTGAACCGGAGTCCATGCGAAGTCACAAAAGAGAGTCCCACGATGCCAGAGGACAACTCAGAAGGTTGTGCACTGTGTCGGGGACCCAGGCTTGGCTGTGCACGAAGGAAATCCTTGAAGAGTGCACTGGAGCCAGAGCAGCTGCAAATCACGCGGTACCCAGCAATGCAGTCTAGCGTGGGGAGGCAAGGACTTACCTCCACCAAACTTGGACTGAAGAATCACTGGACTGTGGGAGTCACTTGGACAGAGTTGCTGAGTTCCAGGGACCACGCTCGTCGTGCTGAGAGGGGACCCAGAGGACCGGTGATGCAGTCTTTTGTTGCCTGCGGTTGCAGGGGGAAGATTCCGTCGACCCACGGGAGATTTCTTCAGAGCTCCTGGTGCAGAAAGGAGGCAGGCTACCCCCAGAGCATGCACCACCTGGAACCAGTCGAGAAAGCCGGCAGGATGAAGCGATACAAGGTTGATAGTAGTCGTCTTGCTACTTTTTTGCGGTTTTGCAGGTGTCCTGAGCAGTCAGCGGTCAATCCTTTGGCAGAAGGTGAAGAGGGAGGTGCAGAGGAACTCTAGTGAGCTCTTGCATTCGTTATCTGGTGAGATCCCCAAAGCAGAGACCCTAAATAGCCAGAAAAGGAGGTTTGGCTACCTAGGAAGGAGGATTGGCTACCAAGAGAGGTAAGAGCCTATCAGAAGGAGCCTCTGACGTCAGCTGCTGGCACTGGCCACTCAGAGCAGTCCAGTGTGCCACAAACACCTCTGTTTCCAAGATGGCAGAGGTCTGGGACACACTGGAGGAGCTCTGGGCTCCTCCCCTGGGAGGTGCAGGGGAGTGGTCACTCCCCTTTCCTTTGTCCAGTTTCGAGCCAGAGCAGGGCTGGGGGATCCCTGAACCGGTGTAGACTGGCTTATGCAGAGATGGGCACCATCTGTGCCCATCAAAGCATTTCCAGAGGCTGGGGGAGGCTACTCCTCCCCAGTCTTCACACCTATTTCCAAAGGGAGAGGGTGTTACACCCTCTCTCAGAGGAAGTCCTTTGTTCTGCCTTCCTGGGCCAGGGCTGCCTGGACCCCACGAGGGCACAAACCTGTCTGAGGGGTTGGCAGCAGCAGCAGCTGCAGTGGAGACCCCGGAAAGGCAGTTTGGCAGTACCCGGGTTCTGTGCTAGAGACCCAGGGGATCATGGAATTGTCTCCCCAATGCCAGGATGGCATTGGGGTGACAATTCCATGATCTTAGACATGTTACATGGCCTTGTTCGGAGTTACCATTGTGACGCTGTACATAGGTAGTGACCTATGTACAGTGCACGCGTTTAATGGTGTCCCCGCACTCACAAAGTCCGGGCAATTTGCCCTGAACGATGTGGGGGCACCTTGGCTAGTGCGAGGTTGCCCACACACTAAGTAACTTTGCACCCAACCTTCACCAGGTGAAGGTTAGACATATAGGTAACTTATAAGTTACTTAAGTGCAGTGGTAAATGGCTGTGAAATAACGTGGACGTTATTTCACTCAGGCTGCACTGGCAGGCCTGTGTAAGAATTGTCAGAGTTCCCTATGGGTGGCAAAATAAATGCTGCAGCCCATAGGGATCTCCTGGAACCCCAATACCCTGGGTACCTCAGTACCATATACTAGGGAATTATATGGGTGTACCAGTATGCCAATGTAATTTGGTGAAATTGGTCACTAGCCTGTTAGTGATAAATTTGGAAAGCAGAGAGTGCATAACCACTGAGGTTCTGGTTAGCAGAGCCTCAGTGAGACAGTTAGTCATCACACAGGGAACACATACAGGGCACATACTTATGAGCACTGGGGCCCTGTCTGGCAGGGTCCCAGTGACACATAGACTACAACAACATATATACAGTGAAATATGGGGGTAACATACCAGGCAAGATGGTACTTTCCTACAGGTGATGCGTGTTGGGGGTGGTCCAAGGGTGGTGGGCCACCAAGAGTCATTCCATGCTGTCTTGTTGGGACCGAAGATGATGATCGCTGTTTTTTCTGAGTTCAATTTGAGGTGGCTTGCTGTCATCCAGTTAGCAATGGTGAGGAGTTTGGCGTGTAGGTTATTCTTGGCGGTAGATGGGTTCCTTGTGAGGCAGATGATGAGCTGGGTGTCGTCAGCGTATGAAGTGATGGTGGGGCCATGGGGGCGGATGATGTTGGCGAGAGGAGCTATGAAGATATTGAAAAGGGTGAGGCTGAGGGAGGATCCTTGGGGGACCCCACAGATGGTCTTGGTGGCTGTAGATCGGAAAGGAGGGAGGCAAACTCTTTGGGTTCTTTCGGAGAGGAAGGAGGTGAGCCAGTCCAGGGCTTTGTGGTGAATTCCGGCATCGAAGAGGCGTGTGCGGAGGGTTTGATGGCATAGAGTATCAAAAGCTGCGGAGAGGTCTAGGAGGATGAGGGTGACGGTTTCGCCCTTGTCCAATCTGGTCCTGATGTCGTCTGTACAGGCGATGAGGGCGGTCTCGATGCTGTGGTTTTTGCGGAATCCAGACTGGGAGATGTTGAGTATGTTGTTGTCTTCTAGGAAGCGAGACAGTTGTATGTTTAATATCTTCTCCATGACCTTTGTGGGGAGTAGAGAGATGGTTTGGTAGTTTGTGAGGTCTTCAGGGTCTGCTTTGTTTTTTTTTAGAAGAGCGTTGACTTCGGCGTGTTTCCAAATATTTGGGAAGGTTGCAGACTCAAAGGAACTGTTGATGATGGCCCAGAGCTGGGAAGCGATGATTTGGCTGGCCTTGTTGAAGATGTGGTAGGGGCAAGGGTCTGTTAGGGAGCCTGAGTGGATGGAGCTCATGGTTTTGCCGATTTCTTTGTCGTCGGTGGGGGTCCAGGTGTTCAGTAGGTTGGTGTGTCAGGGTGTTGTGGTGTTGGGTGTGTCGGTGGTGGTGATGGTGGGTGATGACGATGTGAAGCTGTCGTGTATTTCTGCGATCTTGCGGTGGAAGTAGTTAGAGAAGGAGTTGCAGAGGTCTTGGGAGTGTGGAGGGTCGGTGGTGCAGGATTTGGGATTGGTGAGTTCTTTGATGATGGCAAAAAGTTCCTTACTGTTGTGTGTGTTGTTGTCTATGCATTCTTTGTAGAGGACCTCTTTGTGGTCCTGATGAGTTGGTGATGTTTGCACATGGCTGATTTGAGGGAGTAGAAGTTGCTTATTGAGGGTTCTTGGCACCATGCTTTCTCAATTATTTGGCATTCTCGTTTGGAAGACTGAAGTTCTGTGGTGATGCAGGGGGCGGTCTTGATGGTGCAGGTGTTGTTGTTTATTTTGAATGGGGTGTGGGAGTCTGCGCTTGTTTCTAGCCATCGTGTGAGGTTGAGGGTGGTGGCGTTGGGGTCGTTGGTACTGGGAGGTGGAGCTTGTGCGAGGTTGGAGATCAAGTGTTCTTTGGAGATCTTGTTCCACCTGCGGTAGGGGGTAGGATGTTGTTGGTGGTGGGTGGGGGGTTTCAGGAAGGAGAAATGGACGCAGTGGTGGTCAGTCCAGTGGAGTTCGGTGGTGTGAGTGAAGGCGATGTAGCTGCTGGAGGTGAAGATGGCGTCTAGCGTGTGTCCGGCTGAGTGGGTGGGTGAGGTGACCATTTGCTTGAGGCCGAGATTTGCGAGGTTGTCCAGCAGAGTTGCAGTCGTGGGTGCTTTACATGTGAAAGTTAAGGTCACCAAGGAGTAGGTAGTCTGTGGAGGTGAGGGCGTGGGAGCTGACAGTGTCAGCGATGGTGTCACAGAACAAGGGGCGGGGTCCTGGTGGTCTGTGGATGAGGGTTCCTCTTAGGGTGGTGTTGGCGTTGATGCGTACCTGAAAGTGTAGGTGTTCTGCGTTGTCTAGGGTGTTGTTGGTGTTGGTGGAAATCTTGATGGAGTTTCTGTGTATTATGGCGATTCCTCCTCCTTATTTTTTGGTGCGGTTTCTACAGGTGATTTTGTGTCCTTCTGGAATGGCTATGGCGATGTCGGGTTCTGATGAGAAGTTCATCCATGTCATCCATGTTTCAGTGAGGAAGGCTATTTCAGGAGAGTTTGTGGTGAGTAGGTCCCAAAGCTCGATGGCATGCTTGTGGACAGAGCGGGTGTTAAGGAGGATACAGTTAAGGTGATTGGTGGGTTTGGTGTTGTTGTGGTGCTTGTTGGTGTTGTTGCAAGAGAAGTGGCATGAGTGGCATGTGAAAGGCTCGTGTGTGTGTCTGGGGTTGGCCTGGGTGCAGGCGGTGTCCCGGCCACGGTTGAGAGCAAGGAGCTCTGTGGAGGAGTAGTGGCGCTTGGGGGGGCCGGAGGAGCGTGGACCAGGGGGACGGGTGATGGGAGTGGTCGAGGCGAGGACGGGCACACGCTTGCTTGCGCGCAGCGGCCGCCATTAAGTAGGGGAGGTGGGAGGGAGGAGCAGCTGGGAGGCAGGAGGCGGGAAGGAGTGGCCAATGGGGGCGTGAGGGGGTGGGGCCAAAGGGGATGCAGCAGCCAGGTTAGAACAAACCGGCAAGAGCCTAAAGAACAATGGGCACAATCAGAGCAATAGGAAGTGGAGCAGAAAATGGTTACAGGTAAATTTCAAAACAGTGTGTGAAACGAAAAACAAATTGCAAGAAATGAAATACGATATACAAATAACGAAATACACGGTACAAAGCACTAGATACGCCTACCACTAGGCACCAGGGATGAGGCGCAGGCAGGTGCCTGCGGGTGGTGGAGGGCCTCAAACTTGTATTTGCAGAAACGGCGGGGTCATGGGCACAGCAGCAGGGTGGTGGAGCCGAGTGTACTCCTGGCCCAAAGCAGGTCAGCGGGTCACAAAGAACCTCTTTCAGGCCTTCTGGTTATTGCTTAGTGTGTTACAACTCTGTCGTCCCATTTCTAGGTGGCGCTGTAAGGGGACTGTCAGAACCCTGGGAATCACCTTGAACACTTATCTAGAGTCCTTTGCTGACTCCTGTTTGTTTCTCTTTTCGCCACGGTATACTTGTGTAGTACTACATTTGCTTCCTGGGACTGAAAATCCCATAATGCACAGCCTGGTAGTCAGTAAAGCCTGGATTCTGTTTCCCATTGTTTTCTATGGGAGAAGTCCAGTTGCTCCTTTTCACCGGATCCTCTCCTCCAGGACTTGCAAGTGTCTGAAATTACACACACCTGAGACCTCTCCTGTGTAGCCCAGTTTGGAACTGCTTATAAGCAGCCATTTCCTCAAGATCCCGGTCGTGCATTGGAGTTTGATTCCTTTGTGTTACAGACCGTTTATCAGATGGTGTTCCAGTTTTGTTCCTGTTCTGTTCCAGCTTGATCCTGTTTCCTGTTTCTCTGCCCTGCTCCTGATTGTTCCATCCAGAGTCTGCTCCCTACCTCTTAGCCTTGTACCTGTGTGTTTCTTCCAGAGCCTGCTCCCTGTTTCTCTGTTCTGCTCCTGCCTTGTTTCACTCTGAACCTGCTCTCTGTTTCTCAGTCCTGTTTACTGCTTATTCCTACTCCCTGCATTCCAGCCCTGTCCTTGCCTGTTCCAGTCAGAGCCTGCTCTCTGTTTTCGAGTCCTTTCTCGGTTTGTTCCAGCAGAAGTTTGCGCCCTGTTTTCCAGTCCTAGTCCTGCCTTTGCTTCAGCTTTAGCCTGTTCTCAGTTCCTCCCTCTGTCTCTTAGTTTGTCTATTCTGTTTCTGTTTCCTCTCTGTATTTGTGTCTGGTAAGTGTTCTATCAGTCTTCATCAGTGTATAAGTGTCCTCCTTTGTACTGGGGTTGGCTCCTGATTTCCAGGAGGCAATTCCAGCCCCCATCCTTGTCCAGTGTTCTATGTTGTCTTTCGTGCCTAACAGTGACAGTGTGCCATTGCTGTTGTTCCAGGAATCGCCACTGTGTTTCCAGCTGGACCCACAAGAGCTTGTTGTGCGTATGTAAGTACTATCCTTGTTTGTGCTCTAGGGTCCAGAGACAGAATCACTTCTGCTGCCTCCTTTCTATGGGGCTGGCAGGGTGACTATCTGTAAGAGCAAACTGCACAGAGGCATTGACATTCCCTGTCACTGTGGGAGGTTCTGCGCCCTACTCTGTGTACAACCCCAGCGTGTTTGTCCATTAGTAATCTGTTTTGTGTTTGTTCACACAAGGGTTGCTCTGCTTTTACTTTCCTGTTTCCTGTGCCTGTCCATAGCTGTCCTTTCTGTGTATGCCTTTAGCTGCTCTTCTGCCCCAGTACACTACCTCTTTAGGATATTCGGTGACCTCAAAGGGTGTCCCAACCAGAGTTCTGATCAGGCCCGCCCAAATCCATGACATAGTGATTTTGCTACCATTTGTGATTTTTCCCTTTGGGATCAGCCTGCTTTGCTGAGTGGCTTGAGATAATATTCACTTTTTGGCTTCTTCACCACTCGTGTGCATTAAATATTTCATTTTGTTAACGCCTGGTCAGGCATCTAGTGATTGCAGGCTTCTATACCTAAGGCAGCATCGGGTGTACTTGAGGACTTTCAGACAGCAGATTTACAGTTTTCAGTAGCAGGCTTGCCCCAGGATAAACCATCATATTTAGAGGAGTACCAAGGGTTGCAAAGAGGAAGCCAGGAGCCACAGCTGCAACCACTTTTGACGCCTAAATGTTGTCTCAGGACTTGCTGCCAGCATCATAGTGCTGAAGACTGTGTAGACAATGTGTTACTTCAGGCTATGATGAATGTGAGGGCCAGCAGCTGCATCGTACTCACTAGGGCTGCCACTGTGTCCCCACAGTTTGGTATGTGGGCACAGGAGTGGGCCTAATGGTTTGGCCCAGCACCTCAGACTCTCCCCACCTCCCTAATCCCACAGGTTGCGTCTTTATTCTGAATAGCCATTTCATGCTTCCTCTCAAAGTTTAATGATTCCAGTTGTATGTCTAGATATCCTTCACAGAATTATTGTCTGATAACTACTGCATCCTGAATATGGTTGGCAACAATATCACACTATTATGTGCAAACAGTATTTTAGACAAAAGATTTATGCTTGACAATAATCTAACTGTGCAGTTCTGTCACCATACCTCTCAGGGTAGAGGATTACATCTGTTGCCCATCAAACTTAATCTGATCTCATGTAAAGTCCTGGATCTTGTGTAAATTGTTCAGATCAAGCCATCATGACACATTCATACCAGAATTCCTGATATGTTAAAAAAGAATGATAGTTTGGAAGGAATAAAACTTGAAAGGGTAGGACTTCCCACTTCAGTTGTTGCTATCTCTATGCACAGTGTGTGCCCATGTAATCAAACTGAATGTTAATCTATTTAACCCCCATTCAAAACCACATCTCACAAAGAAGAAGAGATGCGTATTGTACTAGAGTTGAGGATCTCCGTTGTGGTATGGAGATGAGTGCCACAAGACAGTGAAGAGGACCTGCTGTTGTATGGGTGAATGAAGTTTAACACCAGGTAGCGGTAAGAGCGACAACACTGCCGGATGGGATAATCAAGAGGGCGTATGCACAATAGCTAGGATTTATTAACTTTTACTGCAAGTGTCAAACATAGCAAACATATCTTTGGAATTTTACAGTGCTCATTCTTGAAGAACATGACCGCTTTCATGCTCCACATTCAAAGGCAAAGGCATGCCTTGAGGCCATTTGAAGTCTTGTAAAACTGACACCTAAAAAGGCAACATGCCTAGTTTTGGTACATAATATAGTTGTCTCCAATATGAACTAAGTGTACCTTATCCTGACATGTTCATCACAATCATAATGAGATTGACAGCAACCACAGGTGCAGTGCTCCAGGGAAACCATATCATACGGCAGACTCCAGAGGAAGATGTGTCCCCCTCAGTTCCCAAAGAGAGCATCCTGATTAGTTAGTTAAGAAAGTTATGAATTCATACTTACACTCACACACATGAATGTAAGTGTAGGCACTTATACACACACACAAATGCACAAAACACACACACACATATGCACAGCACACATGCTTAGCGTTTCCGATAATGCGCTCCTCTCCTGTCACATCCTACAGATTGCCAGAAACGTAATCACCTTCTACCTCAGATGCCATCCACTGGGATAAAAGCCAATCTTTAAACTCGAAATTGCACACCCCATCACAACAACCTCTACCAGCAATGCAAGCAGGATCTTCCCCAGTGACTTCAATCTTGCTAATGACTCATCGTCCAAAATTATGGAGAATCACTTCATACATTAGCTTCCACTGCATTCATCACACACCTTGTCTCACTATCAGGTCATGAGAGGGTGAAACGTGGACTTCAGCTGCAATAGCATAACACATTTCAAATTTCACTTGCCACAGAAAATTACCAGATTGATAACACTGGCATTGTCTTCCACCAGACTCACAAATGGCAAACCCACAGAAATCAATAAAGTTCAGCACAAACAATAAGTCATTCAAAAAATTAACAATAGACTAACTCAGTCAGCCAGGTAAGTTTTATTTCAGGAATAAGCCATCAAAAGCAAGGTGGTACAGCACACAAACATAACAAAGTCATATAAATAACACCCAAGGAAATTAAAACATATAAAATCACTATCAATAAAATTCCAAAAGATCAAGAGGAAATTACATCTCTTTCACATTAAAATTTCAGGTTAAATCTGGAAGCTCATACTGGTCTCTAATTCAAATTGCACTCTTAATCAAATTTAACACACCATGGCACAAATTAATCGTAGTTAATTTCTGTAAAAAATACATTGCAGGACAATGTTTTCTAAGCTCCCCTTGATGTAACAATGGATTCACAAAGGTCCTTCTTGGATCTGCATAGATTGGACAGAATAAAATAAAGTGACAAGTGCTTTGTTTATTGACATGATCACAATAACAAGGGGGTAAGTGTCGCAGCCAAAAACATTGTGATGGGAAAGCTACTTTAAAATGGATCAGATTGAGTTTAAAATATGTTAAAAGAAGCCATTGATTTGGGTCCGCTACCCATCTCAAATACAGTTCCAGGGCTTTAACCGTAACAATCTGCAAATAAAGGTCCACAATTTCATATCGAGAATACCTCTTAGCCTTTCCTCCCCACAGCGGATTGCATACCTAGCTTTTACAATCAACTTGGTGTTTCTTGGAAGACATGTGGGAAATTAAACCAATCAAATAAACCTAAATTCTGAAGGGCTTATTTTACATACATCAACCACGGTATCTTGTTCACATTATCTAAAGCTAGACAATCTAGCATACAGGCTTGACTGATTCTGCTTCTGGGTTTTGCCAACACTTAATCCACAATAAGAGTGGCAAGACTTTTATTTGATCGGTTATATAAGGGAGGCCCACCTCCTCGTGGCATATGAAAATTGCTGTATTTTTTGGGACTGCAAGCAATCTACGGGTAAAGGCATTATCAATATATTGGAGATTATCTGATTTTTGGTAACCCCAAACCCCTGTCTCATAAGTAGCTACAGCAATGCATTTAGCTTTATACATGGTGATCATCTCTGTCTGAAGTTTGAGGCCTAATAACCTTGCAAATCGAAAAATGCCCTCCCCATTTCTTTCCAATTGTTGTTCTTTCACAAAAATGTGTGATTTCCAACCTAGGGAAGAGCTAAAAACGATACCTAAATAACTGAAATCCTTTGTATGTTTTACATGGTACCCCCCATTCTAAAGTGAGTCATTTTCATGTGTAATGGCCCGCTGGTCATGGTATATGATTTTGAATGGTTTACTTTTAAGACCAGGCCTCCCATATATTCAGAGAAGAGATCTAATAGCTTTGGCAGTGCAATATGTGTGCGAGCAATCAGAACCGCAACATCCGCAATACAAAAGTATTGGCACAATCTTTGGGACGTCCACACCTTCCTGGAATAAATGACCTGTAATACCATCAATGTAAATGAAGAACAGAAAGGGTGCTAAAATACAACCCTCTCTGACACCTCTCATGCACTTTATTGGAGACGATAGTTCCCCTTGTCGGCCATATCGGACCGATACTTTGAGATCATGGTGCAAGCATCTTAACCCCTTCGCTGCCAGGCCTTTTCCCCCTCCTGTGCCAGGCCTTTTTTTGCCTATTTGGGGCAGTTCGCGCTTAGGCCCTCATAACTTTTTGTCCACATAAGCTAACCAAGCCAAATTTGCGTCCTTTTTTTCCAACATCCTAGGGATTCTAAGGGTACCCAGACTTTGTGGGTTCCCCTGAAGGAGGCCAAGAAATTGGCCAAAATACAGTGAAAATTTCGTTTTTTAAAAAAAAAATTGGAAAAAGGGGCTGCAGAAGAAGGCTTGTGGTTTTTCCCCTGAAAATGGCATCAACAAAGGGTTTGCGGTGCTAAACTCAGCAGCTTCCCAGCTTTCAGGAACAGGCAGACTTGAATCAGAAAACCCAATTTTTCAACACAATTTTGGCATTTTACTGGGGCATACCCCATTTGTGCAATTTTTTGTGCTTTCAGCCTCCTTCCAGTCAGTGACAGGAATGGTCATGAAACCAATGCTGGATCCCAGAAACCTAAACATTTCTGAAAAGTAGACAAAATTCTGAATTCAGCAAGGGGTCATTTGTGTAGATCCTACAAGGGTTTCCTACAGAAAATAACAGCTGAAAAAGAAAAATATTGAAATTGAGGTGAAAAAAACATCATTTTTTCTCTACTTTTTACTCTGTAACTTTTCCCTGCAATGTCAGATTATCGAAAGCAATATACCGTTACGTCTGCTGGACTCCTCTGGTTGCGGGGGTTTGTAGGTTCATCAAGAACCCGAGGAACCCAGAGCCAATAAATGAGCTGCACCCTGCAGTGCGTTTTCATTCTATACCGGGTATACAGTAATTCATTTGCTGAAATATAAGGAGTAAAAAATAGCTATCAAGAAAACCTTTGCATTTCCAAAAAGGGCACAAGATAAGGTGTTGAGGAGCAGTGGTTATTTGCACATCTCTGAATTCCGGGGTGACCATAGTAGCATGTGAATTACATGGAATTTCTCAAATAGATGTCTTTTTTACACACACCCCTATATTTGGAAGGAATAAATGTAGAGAAAGACAAGGGGCAATAACACTTGTTTTGCTATTCTATGTTCCCCCAAGTCTCCCGATAAAAATGATACCTCACTTGTGTGGGTAGGCATTTCTGAAAACTAGAGACCTAGGGGAATCCAAGGAGGGGTGACTTGTGTGGCTCGGACCAGGTTCTGTTATCCAGAATCCTTTGCAAACCTCAAAATTTGGCTAAAAAAACACATGTTCCTCACATTTCTGTGGCAGAAAGTTCTGGAATCTGAGAGGACCCACAAATTTCCTTCCACCCAGCATTCCCCCACGTCTCCCGATAAAAATGATACCTCACTTGTGTGGGTAGGCCTAGCGCCCGCGACAGGATATGCCCCAAAACACAACGTGGACACATCACAGAAAACAGAGCTGTTTTTAGCAAAGTGACTCCCTGTAGATTTTGGCCTCTAGCTCAGCCGCCACCTAGGGAAACCTACCAAACCTGTGCATTTCTGAAAACTAGAGACCTAGGGGAATCCAAGGAGGGGTGACTTGTGTGGCTCGGACCAGGTTCGGTTACCCAGAATCCTTTGCAAACCTCAAAATTTGGCTAAAAAAACACATGTTCCTCACATTTCTGTGGCAGAAAGTTCTGGAATCTGAGAGGAGCCACAAATTTCCTTCCACCCAGCGTTCCCCCACGTCTCCCGATAAAAATGAGACCTCACTTGTGTGGGTAGGCCTAGCGCCCGCGACAGGATATGCCCCAAAACACAACGTGGACATATCACAGAAAACAGAGCTGTTTTTAGCAAAGTGACTACCTGTAGATTTTGGCCTCTAGCTCAGCCGCCACCTAGGGAAACCTACCAAACCTGTGCATTTCTGAAAACTAGAGACCTAGGGGAATCCAAGGAGGGGTGACTTGCGGGGCTCGGACCAGGTTCTGTTACCCAGAATCCTTTGCAAACCTCAAAATTTGGCTACAAAAACACATGTTCCTCACATTTCTGTGGCAGAAAGTTCTGGAATCTGAGAGGAGCCACAAATTTCCTTCCACCCAGCGTTCCCCCATGTCTCCCGATAAAAATGATACCTCACTTGTGTAGGTAGGCCTAGCGCCCGCGACAGGATATGCCCCAAAACACAACGTGGACATATCACAGAAAACAGAGCTGTTTTTAGCAAAGTGACTACCTGTAGATTTTGGCCTCTAGCTCAGCCGCCACCTAGGGAAACCTACCAAACCTGTGCATTTCTGAAAACTAGAGACCTAGGGGAATCCAAGGAGGGGTGACTTGTGTGGCTCGGACCAGGTTCTGTTACCCAGAATCCTTTGCAAACCTCAAAATTTGGCTAAAAAAACACATGTTCCTCACATTTCTGTGGCAGAAAGTTCTGGAATCTGAGAGGAGCCACAAATTTCCTTCCACCCAGCGTTCCCCCACGTCTCCCGATAAAAATGATACCTCACTTGTGTGGGTAGGCCTAGCGCCCGCGACAGGATATGCCCCAAAACACAACGTGGACACATCACAGAAAACAGAGCTGTTTTTAGCAAAGTGACTACCTGTAGATTTTGGCCTCTAGCTCAGCCGCCACCTAGGGAAACCTACCAAACCTGTGCATTTCTGAAAACTAGAGACCTAGGGGAATCCAAGGAGGGGTGACTTGCGGGGCTCGGACCAGGTTCTGTTACCCAGAATCCTTTGCAAACCTCAACATTTGGCTAAAAAAACACATGTCCCTCACATTTCTGTGGCAGAAAGTTCTGGAATCTGAGAGGAGCTACAAATTTCCTTCCACCCAGCGTTCCCCCAAGTCTCCCGATAAAAATGATACCTCACTTGCGTGGGTAGGCCTAGCGCCGGCGACAGGAAACACCCCAAAGCGCAACGTGGACACATCCTAAATTTTGGAAAAAAACAGAGGTGTTTTTTGCGAAGTGCCTACCTGTAGATTTTGGCCTCTAGCTCAGCCGGCACCTAGGGAAACCTACCAAACCTGTGCATTTCTGAAAACTAGAGACCTACGGGAATCCAAGGAGGGGTGACTTGTGGGGCTCGGACCAGGTTCTGTTACCCAGAATCCTTTGCAAACCTCAAAATTTGGCTAAAAATACACATGTTACTCACATTTCTGTGGCAGAAAGTTCTGGAATCTGAGAGGAGCCACAAATTTCCTTCTACCCAGCGTTCCCCCAAGTCTCCCGATAAAAATGATACCTCACTTGTGTGGGTAGGACTAGCGCCCACGAAAGGAAAGGGCCCAAAACACAACGTGGACACATCACATTTTTTTATAAAAAGCAGTGCCTACCTGTGGATTTTGGCCTGTAGCTCAGCCGACACCTGAGGAAACCTAGCAAACCAGTGCATTTTTGAAAACTAGAAACCCAGGGGAATCCAAGATGGGGTGACTTGCGGGGCTCTGACCAGGTTATGTTACCCAGAATCCTTTGCAAACATCAAAATTTGGCCCAAAAAACACTTTTTCCTCTCATTTCGGTGACAGAAAGTTCTGGAATCTGAGAGGAGCCACAAATTTCCTTCCACCCAGCGTTCCCCTAAGTCTCTCGATAAAAATGGTACATCACTTCTGGGGGTAGGCCTAGCGCCCACAAAAGGAAATGGCCCAAAACACAACGTGGACACAACATATTTTTTCACAGAAAACAGAGGTGTTTTTTGCAAGGTGCCTACCTGTGGTGTTTGGCCTGTAGCTCAGCCGGCCCCAGGGGGGGGGGGCAGAAATGGCCTAAAATAAATTTGCCCCCCCAACACCCACCCCCCCCCCGGGAGCGACCCTTGCCTACGGGGTCGCTCCCCCTGCGTGACATTGGCGCCAAAAAACAAATCCCCGGTGCCTAGTGGTTTCTGCCCCCTTGGGGGCAGATTGACCTAAAATCGGCCAATCTGCCCCCAGGGGGGCAGAAATGGTCTAAATACAATTTGCCCCCCAGGGGAGCGACCCTTGCCTGATGGGTCGCTCCCCATCTCTAAAAAAAGAAACAACAAAAAAAAAAATCACCAAAAAAAATTGCCCTGGCGCCTAGAGTGTTCTGCCCCCCCCCCCGGGGGCAGTTCGGCCTAATAATAGGCCGATCTGTCCCCCGGGGGGGCAGAAATGGCCTAAAATAAATTTGCCCCCCCAACCCCCACCCCCCCCCGGGAGCGACCCTTGCCTACGGGGTCGCTCCCCCTGCGTGACATTGGCGCCAAAAAACAAATCCCCGGTGCCTAGTGGTTTCTGCCCCCTTGGGGGCAGATTGACCTAAAATCGGCCAATCTGCCCCCAGGGGGGCAGAAATGGTCTAAATACAATTTGCCCCCCAGGGGAGCGACCCTTGCCTGATGGGTCGCTCCCCATCTCTAAAAAAAAGAAAGAACAAAAAAAAAAAACACAAAAAAAAAATGTGCCCTGGCGCCTAGAGGTTTCTTCCCCCCCTGGGGGCAGATCGGCCTAATAATAGGCCGATCTGCCCCCAGCGGGGGGCAGAAATGGCCTAAAATAAATTGCCCTCCCCCCCAGGGAGCGACCCTTGCCTAAGTGGTCGCTCCCTTTGCGTGAAATTCACGCAAAGAAAAAACTCCCTGGTGTCTAGTGGTTTCTACCCCCCTTGGGGGCAGATTGGCCTCATCAAAATAGGCCAATCTGCCCCCAAGGGGGGCAGAAATGGGCAAAATATAATTTTCCCCCAAGGGGAGCGACCCTTGCCTAAGGGGTCGCTCCCCACCAAAAAAAAAAAAAATTAAACAAAAAAAAAAAATGGTCCCTGGTGCCTAATAGTAGGCCGATCTGCCCCCAGGGGGGGCAGAAAAGGCCTTCCCGAAAATATGCCCCCCTGGGAGCGACCCTTGCCCAAGGGGTCGCTCCCTTTTGTCAATTTCAATGAAAAAAAAAAAAAATCCCTGGTGTCTAGTGGGGTTTCAAAAGCCGGATTGCAAGCAATCCGGCTTTTGAAACCCTCGGAGGGCCTTCAAAGGGAAGGAAATACTTTTCCTTCCCTTTGAAGCCCCTCCGGGCCTCCCAAGTGATTGAAAAAGAAATGCTTTTGCATTTCTTTTTCAATCGCGCTGGAAGCAGAGCTTCCAGCGCGACGAGGGAGGCCCCTGTGACACATCAGGTCTTCCCCTTCCATCCCCGACTTGGAGGGGGAAGGGGGGTGCACGGGGGGCGCGCTAACGCGCCCCCAAGTTCCCCTGTGCCATGGACGAGATGATCTCGTCCAAGGCACAGGGGAACTGTAGCCTTGGACGAGATCATCTCGTCCAAGGCACAGAAGAGGTTAATAAAATAAGCAGGTCTGAATCCACCCCCATTATCTGCACGACATTCAATAATTTATCCCTATTAACCAGTCAAAGGCACTTGACAGGTTAATGAATGCCATATGGATGGCGTCACTCTTGACTTTCACATATTTACTAGTAATCAAACTTAGATTTAGTATTTTCCCCACAGTCCCTATACCCAGCCTGAAACCAAACTGAACAGGAGTTAAAATCTTGTTCTCCTCAGCCCATGTCTCAAGTCGGGGGAGGATGACTCTTCCCAGGATCTTTGCTGTGGTGTCTATTAGAGATAGTGGCCAGCAACAGGCCGGGCATGATTTATCGCCTTTTTTTAAATTGGAGACAAGGATGCCCATTTTCCATGACTCAGGGATTTCCCCCACCACAAAACTTCTTAAAACATTTGTCACAACTGGAGCCCATAAATCTATGTTTGATTTAAAGATATCAACAGGCTAACCCAACCCTAGCCTGATGACTTTAGCCACGTTATACAGTCCCAGTGCAGAACTTGAATTAAGATGCGACCCCTTAGGCAAGATTTGCTCTCCTGTTGGACAGTTTTATTTTAGGCCATTTCTACCCCCCTTGAGGGCAGATCGGCCTATTTTTATTAGGCCGATCTTCCCCCAAGAGGGGTAAAAACCAACAGACAACAGGGATTTTCATTTTTTTGCATCAATTTCACACAAAGGGAGCGACCCCTTAGGCAAGGGTCGCTCCCCGGGGAGGTGGGGACAAATTTACTTTAGGCAATTTCTGCCCCCCTTGGGGGCAGATCAGCTTATTTCCATTAGATCGATCTGCCCCTTGAGGGGGCAGAAACCACTTAGGTACCAGGGATTGGTGTGTGTATGAGTGTGTTTTGTTTGGGGGGACAGCCCCTTGTGCAAGGGTCTCTCCCCATGGGGGCACATTACTGGCAATATCTGCCCCCCTTGGGGGCAGACTGGCCTATTTTTGGAAGGCCCATCTCCCTTCAAGGGGGGTAGAGAGCCCACCAGAGACCAGGGAAGATTTTTTGCCATACCCCCACCCCAAATAAATGGGGCCAAAGTTATTCTGCCCACCGGTGGGCAGATGAGGCAATTACCTCTGATCCACTTCCCTGCCCTGGTGGGCATAAAGCCTATTAGATCCCAGGAAATTTTTTAAAAAAATAGTCGGTGAAGGCTACCAACCAGTATGGGCATGGTTATGCCCCCACCCCAAATTAATGGGGTAACAGTCTTTCAGCTCTCCCCCACACACTAAAACATCTTATCCCACAGCAATCAAGAGGACTTTTGATTTATTTTGGGTTTTGGTTTTACATTTGAGCGAAGGGAGCTTGTCTAACTCTCAAAATCGTCCCACTTGGAGTAGTGAGGGCTGCACTTTTTGGACTTTGGGACGCTGCCATGTAGAAAAATCCCCAAGACCTAGCCACATCTGTAAACTAGACATCTGGGTTAGTCCAGGGTGGTGTGCTTCACATGCACCCCACAGCATTTTCTTACCAACAATGCCCTGCAAACCTCCAACTTTGCTGGAAATCACACAGTTTTCCCACATTTTTGTGATGGAATCTTCCAGAATCTGCAGGAATTCACAAATTCCTACCAACCAGCATTGTCGCATCTATACTGATAAAAATTCTGCCCCACTTGTTGGCATAAAAATTATTTTTTCAAACTGCCCTTTTGGACCCACTTTGGTTCCCCCCTCAGTTTCAACATGTTTTTGGCTCTTCCCTGTCACAGGCACTTAGCCCACCTACACAAGTGAGGTATCATTTTTAACGGGGAGACTGAGGGGAACATTGGGTGGTAAGAAATTTGTGCTGGTGCGGTTATCCCACACAGAAATGTGGGAAAAATTGTTTTTTTTGCTAAATTTTAGGTTTGCAGAGTAGTCTGGGTAAGAAAACACTGGGGGATCCACGCAAGTCACACCTCCCTGGACTCCCTCAGGTGTCTAGTTTTCGGAAATATTTGGGTTTGGTAGGTTTCCCTATGTGGCTGCTGAGCCCAGGACCAAACGAAGATGCCCCCCGCAAAAACAGGTGTTTTTATATTTGATCATTTTGATGTGTCCACGTTGTGTTTTGGGGCATTTCCTTTCGCAGGCACTAGGCCTACCCACACAAGTGAGGTACCATTTATATTGGGAGACATGGGGGAATGCTGGGTGGAAGGAAATTTGTGGCTTCTCTTAGATTCCAGAACTTTCTATCACTGAAATGTGAGGAACAAGGGTGTTTTTGGCCAAATTGTGAGGTTTGCAAAGGATTCTGGGTAACAGAACCTGGTGAGAGCGCCACAAGTCACCCCATCTTGGATTGCCCTAGGTGTCTAGTTTTAAAAAATGCACAGGTTTGGTAGGTTTCCTTAGGTGCCGGATGAACTAGAGGCTAAAATCCACAGGCAGGCACGTTGCAAAACACAGCTCTGTTTTCTTGGGAAAATGTGATGTGTCCACTTTGTGTTTTGGGGCATTTCCTGCTGCAGGCACTAAGTTTACCCACACAAGTGAGGTATCATTTGTATTGGGAGACTTGTGGGAACGCTGAGTGGAAGAAAATTTGTGGCTCCTCTTAGATTCCAGAACTTTCTATCACTGAAATGTGAGGAAAACATGTATTTTTTGTCAAACTGTGAGCTTTGCAAAGGATTCTGGGTAACAAAACCTGGTGAGAGCCACACAATTCACCCCATCCTGGATTCCGCTAGGTGTCTAGTTTTAAAAAAATGCACAGGTTTGGTAGGTTTCCCTAGGTGTCAGCTGAGCTAGAGGCCAAAAGCCACAGCTAGGCACTTTGTAAAAAACAGCTCTGTTTTCTTCGGGAAAATGTGATGTGTCTACATTGTGTTTTGGGGCATTT
Source organism: Pleurodeles waltl (assembly GCF_031143425.1). Classification (NCBI taxonomy): domain Eukaryota; kingdom Metazoa; phylum Chordata; class Amphibia; order Caudata; family Salamandridae; genus Pleurodeles; species Pleurodeles waltl. The sequence continues at coordinate 14,479,550 of NC_090446.1, forward strand.
CCTGTCACGGGCATTTAGCCTGCCCACACAAGTGAGGTATCATTTTCATCAGGAGACTTAAGGAAAGAATGGGTCGAGGGAAATTTCGGGTTCCTCTCAGATTCCAGAACTTTCTGTCACCAAAATGTGAGAGAAAAGTGTTTTTTGGGCCAAATGTTGAGGTTTGCAAAGGATTCTGGGTAACAGAAACCTGGTGGGAGCGCCACAAGTCACCCTATCCTGGATTTCCCTAAGTGTCTAGTTTTAAAAAATGCAAAGGTTTGGTAGTTTTCCATAGGTGCCGGCTGAGCTAGAGGCCAAAATCCACAACTAGGCACTTTGCAAAAAACATGTCAGATTTCAATATAAAAATGTGATGTGTCTATGTTGCGTTTCCTGTCACAGGCACTAGGCCTACCCACACAAGTGAGGTACTATTTTTATCGGGAGACTTGGGGAACACAGAATAGAAAAGCAAGTGTTATTGCCCCTTGCCTTTCTCTATGTTTTTTCCTTCCAAATGTAGGACGGTGTGTGAAAAAGACGTCTATTTGAGAAATGCACTGTAATTCACATGCTAATATTGGGGCCCCAGAATTCAGAGATGTGCAAATAACCACTGCTTCTCAACACCTTATCTTGTGCTTATTGTGAAAATATAAAGGTTTCCATGATACCTATTTTTCACTCTTTATATTTAAGCAAATGAATTGCTGTTTACCCGGTATAGAATGAAAACCCACCGCAAGGTGCAGCTCATTTATTGGCTCTGGGTACCTAGGGTTCTTGATAAACAAACAAGCCTTATACATCCCTGAAACCAGAACAGTCAAGCAGATGTAACTGTATATTGCTTTCAAAATTCTTCATAGCAGGAAAAAGTTACAGAGTAAAACGTGGAGAAAAATCACAGTTTTGTACCTCAATTTCAATATTTGTTTATTTCAGCTGTTATTTTCTGTTGGAAAATCTTGTGGGATCTACACAAATTACCCCTTGCTGAATTCGTAATTGAATCTAATTTTCAGAAATGTTTAGCTTTCTGGGATCCAGCATTGGTTTCACACCAATTTCCGTCACTAACTGGAAGGAGGCTAAAAGCACAAAATATAGTAAAAATGGGGCATGTCCCAGTAAAATGTCAAAATTGTGTTGAAAATGTGGTTTTCTGATTCAAGTCTGCCTGTCCCTAAAAGCCGGGAAGATAGCAATTTTAACTCCGCAAACCTTTTGTTTAATGTCTTTTTCAGGGAAAAAAAACACAAGCCTTCTTCTGCAGCCCTTTTTCCCATTTAAAAAAAAAAAGAAATGTTTGCTGTATTTTGGCTAATTTGTTGGTCTTCTTCAGGGGAACCCATAAACTCTGGGTACCTCTAGAATTCCTAGGATGTTGAAAAAAAAGGACGCAAATTCGGCGTGGGTAGCTTATGTGGATAAAACGTTATGAGGGCTTAAGAGTGAACTGCCCCAAATAGCCAAAAAAGGCCTGGCACCTGAGGAGGAAAAGGCCTGACAGCGAAGGGGTTAAAACAATCTTGTCAAATCCAGAAGTCTCACTAGTGTCTAATACCTTGGTTTCAAAAGGAAGCTAATTCATGGGATTCATCTTTTTATGATTGTCCCCCAGACAGAATTTGACCTTCATGAAAAACAGCTATTTCGGTGCATCCAAATATGCCAATGGACCAAACATACTATGAACAAAGTAGACTGGAGCCAAAGACATCAATCTCTCTATCATTTTGTCATCATAGTTCTAATGTGGGTTTCACCTAAATATAATGCTTTGAAATCCACACTTGTAACACTCAAACCCACATGTAAGTTTAAAGGGAAAACAGACGTTTATGATGTGATTACAGAAACACATATGGCAAACTATATGGTTGAGAATAGTCTGAGCTGTGGGACATATCTATTCGACACAGGCATGCAAATTAAGGCCCATATTTATACGTTTTTAGCGCCAAATATGGATCTAAGTTGTTGATAATGTTTGACCGCAGTAGTGATTAGTAGACTGTATCCAGGACCCCAACATTGTGCCAGAGGAGTGTGAACCCATTAAAGATATGCCCTGGTCTGCTGGTCACACAAGAAAGCTCATGTGCTATGATAAGAGTTTTAGAGAAACCAACATTCAGTTTCCACTCTATCAAGTTGGTTCAAGCCTGTAAAACATGATGATGTTCTAGTCCTGTCACTGAACTAAATGCAAGACGTCTGACAGCATTATTTATTTAAAAATCCTTCTACGCTTTCTTTGTGGGCCTTCTGGTTTATCAGGCTATCAGTATCAAGATCCCTATTTCATTTGCCAGTCTTGACTTGCTCAGGTAACTTTTAGGACTGAGTTTCCTGGCCACATCTGTTCTATACAATAAAGTAATAAGGTTACTTTCTACAAACCCATACAGCCCAGAATATCATTAACCTAAGACCCAGAAGACCTTCTTGCACAACTGCTTTAGGTCTTACATTTCTTTTTTCTTGCATTAGGTCTTAGCGAGCATATTGGGTTTTGTGAAAGAAACATCTAGTGATGGGAAGTTCAAGTTGCATTGATAGGAGCTAAATTGCTTTCAAAACTGGAAAATGTGCATTAATCTGGGATTATGTTCTGTTAAACATCTTCTACCAAGGAATTGAAAGCAGAAACATTTCTTTTTTGTCAACTGTCAGCACATACATGCTTCAGTGAAGGCACCCTGATGTCAATGTTGATGTGATATGTGATGTTACCAGTCGTACCTGATGAAGCAATAGTAAAGGTGGTTACAATTATACTCACTAGCAAGCGTAATCTCATAATACATTATTTATGATCAAAAGACTGAAGTACTGCTTTCAACAAATATGCTCTCTCAATCAATGCTGCTCTTGAGTTTTATGTTGACTGCTAGCAAACTGGAGAAAGAAAGAGCTGTACTTTGAAGATTCATTGAGTTCATTGATTATATCATTGGTGATGTGCCTTCTCCTGTGGTATTATAAATGATATAATATATTACATCTGTGTGCATATGTGTGTGTCTTGGTGCACGGGCAGGTGTGCATGTATATACGTAATGAATACTACAACTGCATGGATTGGCAAGACATGTTTCCCAGAGATTAAAGATCTGATTCTTAAATGGGCTTCATTTACTCATACAAGTAGTTTGGGCATAATTCTGGGAAAGTTTGTATATTGTAAAAAACATAAAAGTGCACTGAAGCTGTAAGAAAGTGGATTATTAATGGAGGTGGATGTAAGTCCACTACAAGTAGTGAGATCACATACTTGTCGGTAAACACAGTTTCAATATTTCAAACCCGGGCTCATCCCCCTGGTTGCTATGGCACAGAGTAGACAATCCTAATGCGTAAAGTGTTTAACAGTAAACAAAGAGTTAAAAAGTCAAAACACAACACTATAAATAGCCCACAACCACTTTATAAGAATAGAGAAAATGACACCACAATGACAAAAATCTAATGAGGGGAAACAGAGATATGAATGTTTAAGCTTTTAAGGCAAAAGCACTAAGAAGAATTAAAGTACTAATTAGTAGCCACTGCTCATGGTTCACAGGGACTGAGGTGCTATTTCAGGCTGACGGCAATACAGCACATGTTGGATACACCAAGGAGGCCATCCAGTGAAATATTTTGCCTTCTGACCTAGTCTCTGAAATGGAAGTCATTATCATCCAGCAGGCAAGGTTCAAGGCTGTATCCAAGTAAATTCTCTCCAAGCCAGATAACTTTTGGATGAGGTCCTGCCGAAGCTGGTTTATTCGGAAAAGCTCAGAACAGGGCACATCTGCCCTGTCAAGATTTCTATCTTTGGAGTTAGTTTTTTTCATTTAGATCAAAATCTACCACCGAGGCAGACCTGAAGATGTACCCAACAAAGTTCTCCCAAAATCAGACACCTTTGCCGTGAAGTCCTGCTGATGCTCCGGATGTCTTGAAAATCCAGAAAAGTCCCAACATTTCAGGGTTACACAGCTCCCAGGATCGCTGGGACAGCCCTTAGGGGCCAGGGCTCACTCTAGTACAGGTTCCCAGCAGGGTCCAGTCATCTCTCATTGCTACTGGTCAGCTGGGTGCCTCTAGAAAGAGAGCTCTTGAAGCTTATTGTGTCCCACAGCCTCACAGGTCAACCGGTTGACCCTTGGAGTTCACTTCTTAGTCTTCTGGGTACAAGCTGGAAACGGTCTAACACTTCCAGTTTCTATATAGACCTTAAGCAGCAAGTCGGGTCTTCTTCTCTTCATCACCAGGTCCAGAGAGCATTCTGATGAGCTGTGGGTGAGATGCCACATTTGTAGGATTTATTATTCTGTGGATGGGTTGACTCCTTGACATTCCCTAATCTGGTTTGTTTTGCTGTAAACTATCCCACAGTGCACTATTCCAAGTAAAACCCAAAATTGTACAGGCATTCCCCTCCTGAAGGTGGCTGGGGTGCCAGCCATGGGTGTGATTGGGAAATGAGTAGTCACCTCCCTTGAGTTACACCAAACTGGTTCTAGGACCAGTGCCCCCTTCCACTTGGCTGGTTCCAAGCTGACTACAGTGAGCCCAGGAAACAAAGGCTTCTTTTCCCCAGATCCTCCTTTACACTTAACTATGAATGGGCATGTCTCACCGTAGTGCTTTTCATGTAATGAAGTACCTGGACCTTCTCCAACTTCCCTGCCTGAATGGTGCATGTCACATACCTCACATCGGGGTCTTCCTGCCAAAATACCTAAGCCATTGTTTGCTGTCTGGGAGCAGTTTTTAAACCTCAATAAGGGGAAGTACAACAGGCTAGCTGCTGACAGGTTAAATCTAATTAACCTACTATAGATTCTGACAGTCAAAAATCTATCTTTTCCTAAACGTTTATTAAATATCCAATTACACCACTGAAGTGGATATCTAACAAACAGACCAAACCAAACAAAAGCAAAAAGAGCAAAACTATGATTTTATTCTCAACTTTTCTTCTTCATAGGACAGCTACAGCTCCTAAAGGTGAAAATAGCTTTTGCAGGTTAGGACACATCAGGAACATGGCAACACATTTTGGATATACCACTTTTATATATTAGGCACCCTACCTTGTGGGCTACGAGGCTTACTTGAGGGATCTGAAATAAGACATATTTAGGGTCAAAAATGGATTTTGGCTGGTTAACCTACATGTTTAAAAGCTGCAGGAGTCAGGGTACACATGCAGCCCTGAAGCCATGTTTTCTTTGTCAGCCGAGTGGATGGCAAAACGTGCTAAAGTCTGTAGGTGAACTTTAACTTCTCTATTTCATCAATCCACAACAAATGGGGACGACTATGAAAAAAGAAGAAAAGTTATGGTTGTACATGTAAATATGCAACTTTGAGGTATTAGTAAATTATGGATTTTAACTGCTACATTTTAACTACTAGCTGTGATTATTTTTTCAGTTTTAATTGTTTACCTTTTCATCATATAAAATTCATTATGTATTTTGTATAATTGTTTAGATTCTTGGGAATTAATAGCTAAACGTTGTACACATGTATATGATGGATTCTTTGTTCAAAGTGTGCTTCACAAGTAGTATTCACAAATATATAGTTTTAGAAAAAACTAAATTATATTTTCCTGTTTACTTCAATGTGCTGTGCTCTTTTGCTACACTAATGACTGAGCTGAAACACTCATGCACTGACAAAAATCTCTACAATGCACTTCTTAGTCTAAAGAAGACATTTATTATTTCACTTTGCAAGGTTCGTAAAGGAGATTAGCATGCTGAAAGCACATGCTTAAAAATTGTCACAGCAATAAAATGAAAACATGTACAACCATCTATCTATCTATCTATATATACATATATATATATGTATATTTGTATATATATATATATATATATATATATATATATATATATATATATATATATATATATATCACAATGCAAAACAAATAACAAGAATTAAAAAGTATGCATCACCATGAGGCATGGACACATCTGCATCATCTCCCTCCTATCAGAATCAGTTCGCCTGATCCGAGAATCGATCGAGGAGAGAGAGAGATAAATCATCCTCACGGGACGGATGACACACCCCAGCATCCTGGTCATGTCTGAGATCTGAATCACTCTCGCTCCCCGGTCCATCTGGTCTCGGCCTCTTATACTTTGAACAAACAAGAGAGGAAAATTCTAGAACCTCCCTCTCCCTGCAGAAGTTTATTATTAAAAAAATGCTGATTACTTTAGGCCAGCTTTGAAAAGAACACATCAGGACTTGGCCACAATCCAAAGGTGCCCCTTCAAAACAAGACCGTTCCCTGCCATCTTAGTACATTCTTATCAGCTTAAGCCCTTGGTGAGAAAAGAACATGAAAACAAGCAGAATAAAAACATGACAACGTGGAAAACTGCTTGCAGCTATTAACGTGGCGGTGGCTAACGCTAAAATAAAGTCAATAGGCCAAATTAAACTGGTGGTCACTAATGTAACGGTGTGCTGGTAGGCTAAGAGTCAGTGGTCAAAACACAAATATCATTACATGTGCACAAACCAAAGTTTCCAAGACTTGTAGTGTGTTTCACAACATAAGAAAACAAATAATGCAAATTGTAGATCAAGGTAAAATGTCTGTGTTTTGTTCTGAGAAATAAGGCCCCAAAATACACATTTTGAAACTCAAGGACACCATTACTCATGCCTTAAGTCAAATGTTCACTTTTCTGGAGGTATCGGGAAATGCTGACTGTGAGATATTTGAAGGAAAACGACTATGATGTAAGTCATGCATCCTCTGTCAATAAGCAATAACAAAACATTGACTCGTTATTAAACTGCCTTAAAAGTCCAATCCGCTCCTTGTGGGTCCAGGCACAGCATTCAGCTTGCTGAGAGAACATGAAGGCAGCACTCTAGACAAGATGGAAGCAGACATAAGAGAAGAGAATGCATTGCTTTAAATGTAAAGATCAAAGATGAAAGCCTGTTATCTTTTCATGCTGTTGTCAAAAGCACCCAATGCAAGACGTATTTTAAAAAATAATGTCACAACGTTTCAAATTAGAGGAACTCTTTACATGGCTTATAGAGTGCCTTTCGGACATTGTGTGCACATTTGGAACAGTACACTTATAAAGAAAAGTCATTTTGATAAATTGATGTTTCTATAGACAAAAAAACATTCACTTTGTTAAAAGACCGTGAATTCATTTAATTCAGTTTAAATGTAAGAAATCTGGTTTTCATGCCACTTAAATCATACCTGTAGCAAATGCAGAAGTACATGTGCAATATGCTGGTTTGACCAGGTGATATACTCATTTAAATTAAATAATATATATATTCTCATATTTTTGATTGCATGATAGTTTCCATATGTTTGTTTATACTATTTCTTACAAAGCGTGGTAGGCACTAAAGTTTACACCCAGCTTAGTGGTGGTAACAGCTATTTCGGCAATTAGTTTAAGTGCTGAGGACTTCACCGCTCAGAGTAATATTAATGTTGAAGTGAATGCACTGATTAGAGAGTATATTTTGTATTAATCGTTGCCTGCTGCACATTATAAATACCAACTAAGATCCGAGCGAGACCCTGGGCTCTTGCTTGGCTCTTCCTGTTAATTTGTTGGCTCATCCACCTCTCCTAACCCTTTGTGTCACCCTTGTGTCCTGCAAGGTAATGTAATCAATCAATCAATCAATCAATGAGTGTATTTGTAAAGGGCACTACCACCTGTGAGGGTCTCAAGGCGCTGAGCAGGGGGAAGGTGCTGCTACTGCTCAAATAGCCAAATTCCTGAAAGTCAGCAGGTCTTCGGTCTGTCGTAGGGGCAAGGGAAGGGTAAGGGTGTTCCAGGTCTTGACGGCGAGGTGGGAGAAGGATTTGTCTCCGGTAGTCGCTCTTCGGATGCGGGGGACGGTGGCGAGGGCGAAGTCGGCTGAGCAGAGTTGGCGGGACGGGGTGTAGAAGGTGAGTTGTCTGTTGCGGGAAGCTGGACCAGTGTTGTGGAGCGCCTTGTGTGCATGGGTGAGGAGCTTAAAGGTTATCCTTTTGTTGACGGGGAGCCAGTGTAGGTCTCTCAGAAGGCGGGTGATGTGGCTGTGGACATCGAGGATCAGCCGTGCGGAGGTGTTTTGTATGCGTTGCAGTCGTTTGAGGAGTTTGGCTGCGGCTCCTGCGTAGAGGGTGTTTCCGTAGTCAAGTTTACTGCTGACGAGGGCTTGGGTGACTGTTCTTCTTGTATCTGTGGAGACCCATCAGTAGATCTTGCGGAGCATGCAGAGGGTGTTGAAGCAGGTTGAGGAGACAACGATGAGTTGCTTGGTCAAGGAGAGTGTTGAGTCGAGGATGATGCCCAGGTTGCGTGCATGGTTGGTGGGTGTTGGGGCTGCTCCCAGAGCGTTCAGCCACCAGGAGTCGTCCCAGGCTGAGGAGTTGGCGCCGAAGATGAGGACCTCCATCTTATCTGAGTTCAATTTCAGTTTGCTGTTCCTCATCCATTCAGCGACGGCCTTCATTCCTTCATGGAGGTTGGATTTGGCGGTGAGGGGGTCCTTCGTGAGGGAGAGGATCAGTTGGGTATCATCGGCATAGGAGATGATGTTGAGGTTGTGCAGCCGGGCGACATAGGCGAGCGGGGACATGTAGATGTTGAAAAGTGTAGGGCTGAGGGACGAACCTTGGGGAACGATGATCTTGGAGGCTTTGGAGCGGAAAGGGGGGAGTCGGACGCTCTGGGTTCTGCCAGAGAGGAAGGAGGTGGTCCACTCCAGAGCCTTGTCCCGGATCCCTGCGTTGTGAAGGCGTGTGCATAGGATGCGGTGGCAGACGGTGTCGATGGTGGCCGAGAGGTCCAGGAGGATTAGGGCCGCGGTTTCACCATTGTCAAGCAAGGCCCTGATGTCGTCGCTAGCGGCGATGAGGGCGGTTTCCGTACTGTGGTTGCTGCGGAACCCTGACTGGGATGGGTCCAGGATGTTGTTTTCTTCGAGGTAGAGGGTCAGTTGTCTGTTGACAATCTTCTCAATGACCTTGGCTGGGAATGGGAGCAGGGAGATGGGGCGGAAGTTCTTGAGGTCTCTCGGGTCCACCTTCGGTTTCTTGAGTAGGGGTTTGATCTCAGCATGCTTCCAGCTCTCAGGGTAGGTCGCAGTCTCGAAGGAGATGTTGATGACTTTGCGGAGGTGGGGTGCAATGGTGGCGCTTGCTTTGTTAAAGATGTGGTGCGGGCATGGGTCTGACGGAGATCCAGAGTGGATGGAGCCCATGGTTTTGATTGTGTCATCTTCGTTCACGTTGGCCCAGACGAGCAGGGGGGTCGTAGTTGAAAGTGGGAGGAGAGTCTGAGGGGTCGGTGATTGGCGGGGTGGTCTGGCTGTTGAAGCTGTCATGGATGTCTGTGATCTTGTGGTGGAAGAAGGTGGCAAGGGAGTTGCACAGGTCTTGTGAAGGTGGGATGTCGTTTGTGCTGGAGCTGGGGTTGGAGAGTTAATTCACGATGTTGAAGAGCTCCCTGCTGTTGTGTGCGTTGTTGTCCAGGCGGTCTTTGAAGGAGGTTTTCTTGGCAGATCTGATAAGGTGATGGTGATTGCGGATGGCGTTCTTGAAAGCGGCATGGTTGTCCGGATTCTGTTCGAGGAGCCACTTTCTCTCCAGTTTCCGACAGGTTTGCTTGGACACTTGAAGGTCCGAGTTGAACCAGCTGGCTCTCTTGTTGGCACCTCTGTTGGAAGGTTTATTGAGCGGGGTGAGGGTGTTGGCACAGTCGTCGATCCAGTGCCAGAGGTTGCAGGCTGCGAGGTCTGGATTGGTGGGTTCAGTGGGTAATTTTGGGGCGAGGATGGGTTCAGCTGATCTTGGCTGATCTTGCTCCAGTTGCGGCGGGAGATCTGTTGGGTGCGGTGGTGTGTGGTGGGTTTCTGGAAGGTGAAATGGATGCAGCGGTGGTCGGTCCAGGGGAGTTCGGTGGTGTGGCTGAAGGTGACGTGTGGGCTAGCGGGGAAGACGGGGTCCAGCGTGTGGCCAGCAGAGTGTGTTGGGGTAGTGACGAGTTGTCTGAGTCCGAGGGTGGCGAGGTTGTCGATTAGGGAGGCAGTGTTGGGGTCGCCGAGGAGGACGTAGTCGGCGGAGGCTAGGGCGTGCCTGCTGACAAGGTCGGCGATGGCGTCTCAGAACTGAGGCTGAGGTTAAGGGGGTCTGTAGATGAGGGTTCCTGTGAGGGTGGTGTTGGGGTTGGTGTGGATCTGGAAGTCCAGTTGTTCAGCGGCGCTGAGGGTGTTGTCAGTATAGGTAGTGACCCTGATGGTGTTCTTGTGGACGATGGCAGTTCCGCTTCCGACTCTGTTGGTGCGATCCCTGCGGGTGATCTTGTAGCCATCCGGAATGGCTATGGTGATGTCTGGGGCCGAGGAGGCGTTCCTCCAGGTCTCCGTCAGGAAGGCGACCTCTGGGGTGGAGGTGTCGAGCAGGTACCAGAGTTTGACGGCGTGTTTGCGTGCGGAGCGGGTGTTAAGTAGGATGGATCGGAGGTAATTGCGGTCAGGCTCGGCAGAAGATTTGGTGAGTTGGAGGCTGGTGAGGCTGCAGTTCCGGCAGGTGAAGGGTCCCTGGGTGTGCTTAGGGGAGGCCAGCAAGCAGGCGTGTGCTCATCCGGTGTTGAGTGCGTGGAGGGTGCTGGCGGTGTAACGGCATTGCTGGCCGTGCTGGTCTTGGGGACCAGGGTTCCTGGCGCTGGGCGTGGTCTGGGCACGGACGGGCACAGACGGGCCCGCTGCGCATGAGGGGAGGTGGGAGGGAGTGGCAGCAGGGAGGAGGGAGGGGAGCAGCGAATGGGAGAGCATGGGGGAGGGGCCGCAGGGACACAGCGGCGGGAAAAGGGAAAACTGAAGTGGAGGGAGGGGGCGGAGACGCGGGGACGCAGCGGCAGGGGTCGAGGGGAAGGCAAAACAATAAAAAAGAAAGCACGGGCTCCTGGAAACAGAGGCAGCACCGGCATGCGGTGCAGGGGACGATCTGCCTGAAGCAGGGCCAAGGGTCGCTCTTCTCACCGCTCCAAGGCTGCCAAATGAGGGGAGGTGGGAGGGAGTGGCAGCAGGGAGGAGGGAGGGGAGCAGCGAATGGGAAAGCAGGGGGGCGGGGCCACAGGGACGCAGCAGTGGGAAAAGGGAAAACTGAAGTGGAGGGAGGGGGGTGAGGCTGCGGGGACGCAGAGGCAGGGGTCGAGGGGAAGGCAAAACAATCAAAAAGAAAGCACAGGCACCTGGAAACAGAGGCAGCAACGGCACGCGGTACAGGGGAGTGACCTGCCTGAAGCAGGGTCAAGTAGTTGGCATGACCACAAAAACTTGCCAAGTCAAATCAAAGAAGTGCATGAGAAAAGCAAAGAGATATCCTCAGTGGAGACAGCAAAGCCCAAACTGGAAGAAGGTTTGCAGAGTAATCTTGCGCTTATTTCAAAGGAAGAATCAAGAAGAGAAGATCCAAGATGGCCACTGTGAGTCCTGAAGGTTAGTTACAGTTCTAGTCTTGCAATCGGTTGGTTGCTAGGTTACGAGCTCTCCAGCTGGAAGCCTTGCACTTCAACTGAGGTCTGACAGGAATCAGCTGTGTGGAGAGAGAGCGCGCTTCAGAACAGAAACTCCTGTGAGGTCAAATTACATTTGAAGATTATGGGGGTCATTCCGACCCTGGCGGTCCAAGACCGCCAGGGCCGGGGACCACGGAAGCACCGCCAACAGGCTGGCGGTGCTTCCCAGCCCATTCTGACCGCCGCCGTCAGAAAAGGGGATCCGGCGGTTTCCCGACGGATTTCCCCTGCATGGGCTGAATCTCCATGGCGGCGCTGCTGAGATTCCGACCCCCTACCCGCCATCCTTTTTCTGGCGTTTTTTACCGCCAGGAACAGGATGGCGGGAACGGTGTCGTGGGGCCCCTGGGGGCCCATGCCACTGGCATGGGCAGTGCAGGGGCCCCCTAACAGGGCCCCATAAAGATTTTCAGACAGCTGCACCCGTCGCACCCCTGCAACTCCGCCGGCTCCATTCGGAGCCGGCTTCCTTGTTGCAGGGCCTTTCCCGCTGGGCCGGCGGGCGCTCTTTTGGCGGTCGCCCGCCGGCCCAGCGGGAAAGCCAGAATGGCATCCGTGGTCTTCTGACCGCGGAGCGGCCATTTGGCGGTTCCCGCCAGGCGGGCGGCTCCCGCCGCCCGCCAGGGTCAGAATGACCCTCTATATTACAGAAAACTGATAAATATTGTCGAGGTTTATTCGAAGAGTTTGATAGTAGACCGTTCCCGTGGAAGTCGGCAAGGCTACAGAGTTAATGTATGAATTAACCTTATGTTTACAAGGTTCTTGCTTAAGATATTAAAGTCAAAGAAAAAACGAACTTTAAAAGAGCAAGTATCTACAAATGTCAAGGTTATAAACAAAGGCCAAATTTAAAGGAGAAACGAACTGTTAACAAATAAGCATTTACAAATTCAATGGTAATAAACCAAAATAGAGTTTAAAAGAGAAACGAACTTAAATAAACAAGCATTTACAACTACAAGTTATCAACAGATGTCGAAGTAAGGAAGGAGAAACTAACTGTAATAAACAAGCATTTACAAATACAAGTTATCAACAAATGTCGAAGTAAGAAAGGAGAAACGAACTTTAATAAACAAGCATTTACAAATACAAGTATTGACAGAAGTCACAATACGACAGGAGAAATTAAATAGAATCAGCTGATTTGAAGAACGCATTATCACCAACTATATATATATATATAGCAACATAAAACCAATCTCTTACAAAGGTTCAGAATCAGTAATAAGCATTTTTTTAAGAAGAGCTATCATTTATAGAGAGAAGCAAGGCTACAGAGAACTCAGGGTGAGTGAAGAAATAATAGAATTAAAGAGAATTAAGTGTTGAGAGTAGAAAGTGAAAAAACTGATGTTGTATGTCCCTAGTAATTGCAACTGTGACTCTTGCAGGTGCTGTATCCAATCTTAGATGTGAAGAGGCAGACTGAGTACTGACGTTCATCATCTCTGTGGCAGTCTCTCTACCATCCCATTCCCCTTTCCCCCTCCGGGGTACTCAGCATGAAGGATTAATATTCGTTGTGAGTAGCTCGGGTCGGGACTGAGGAGTTATCTTCTGCTTCTGAGGAAATCGAATTGAAGTATCCTGACAGATTGAAGTGCCATCACCCTAATTTTAGGGAAAAAACATATTTCCTCCCGAGCAGAATGGCAGAGGGAATTGATATAAAAGCATTAGCCACCGTTTTGGAAGGGTTACAGAAACAATTAAATAACACCATAGAAGAAACAGTCCAAATAAAACAGCGAATAAATGAGTTAGGGAACACCGCTAAATCAAATGAATCTGTGTTTTCACCAATCCCTAGCCCTTCACAGTCTGCAGGTATATCCACTCAAGTAATTAATGCGGTTTCCCCTATTATTCCTTTGGCTCAACCCGAGCGCTTCGGTGGGGATCCAAATAAGGCGCAGATTTTTCTGAGCCAATGCTCATTGCATTTTTTATGTAGACCAGTCATTTTTTCCGAAGACCAGTCCAAAGTGGCATTTATATTGTCTTATCTGACAGGAGATGCGGCCGCATGGTCCATGCCAATAATTTCCAGAAATGATCCTGTTTTATATAATTTCCAAAATTTCAAGGAAGAGTTCTTAAGAATATTTGATCGGCGAACTGCAGCTCAAGCCACTGACAATGAACTACTGGAAATCAGGCAAGGTAATAAAGATCTAGTAGCCTATCTGGCTCATTTCAATAAACTCATTGTAGAGACTGCCTGGCCGGAGTCAAAAAAATCCGCCATATTTTATCGTGGACTGAGAGATGAATTGAAAGATGCCTTAGCACAAGTTCCAAATAGACCCACCGAAATTTCTGAGTTAATTGATCTTGTGTTACAGATTGACCACCGGTTAACTGAACAAAGAGCAGAAAAGAGAAGAGAGTATCGACCATTTCCCCTTAGAATTGATCGTGTAAGAAATGATCATACGATAGCCGGAGAAGGGATAACGATAGAAGAACCAATGCAAATTGGTTCCATCCGAGGTCCTTTATCTAAGGAAGAAAAAGAGAAAAGAAGAGTGAATCAACTATGTTTATATTGCGGTGCATCTGGGCATTTTGTTAAAAACTGTCCCAGGAAACCCAAAGATCTTCAGTCGGGAAAAGGCCAGCTTCATCAGTAGAGGGAGTTGCCCTGATGAAAGCAGAACCCAAGACAACTCCTTTAGATCAACTAGTGGCGAATACCTTACAAACCGCAGCGCCACATTTGGTACAAACAGTATCAGTTAAGACCCTTGAGAAGGAAATTCAAGGGATCTCAGTTATGATAGACTCTGGAGCTACGGGCAACTTCTGTGATATCAAATACGCTCGTAAAATGGGTATTCGATTTATCAAGAAATCTACTTTGGAAGTAGTAAGAGCTGTGGATGGAACCAATCTTTCTTCAGGACCCATTTCCCATGAGACCGAACCAATTCAGATGCAAGGTTTTGGTGGACATCAGGAGCAGATAATCTTTAATTTGATAGATGCTCCACAATTTCAACTCATTTTGGGTCTGCCCTGGCTTACAGAACATAATCCACAAATTGATTGGAGCAAAAGAACGATCAAGATGAATTCCTCTTACTGCAAAGAGAATTGCTTTCATGATGGAGTGGAAGTGTCCACCAAGTCCCAAGCGGCCTGTTTATCGTCACACTCTTCAATGATCTGTGCACTAAAGACAGCAGAAATCCCAAAAGAATATGAGGATTTAGTCGCTGATTTTGATGAAAACTAGGCTGAGAAATTGCCACCACATCGACCCTACGACTGCAAAATTGAACTGGAGCCAGGTGCGATATTGCCATGTAGCAGAATATACGCATTGACCGAAGCAGAGAATCAACATTTAAAGGAGTATTTGGATCAATATCTTGCTAATGGTTTTATTCGTCCTTCTGAATCTCCAGTGTCATCCCCACTATTTTTCATACCAAAGAAGGATGGGAGTCTTCAAACTTGCATTGATTATCGTGCCCTCAATCAGGTTACCATCAAGAATCGATACCCACTGCCTTTAATGTCAGTTTTATTAGATCAAGTAAAGAATGCTAGAATCTACACCAAATTGGACCTGCGAGGAGCATATCATTTGATTCGAGTGGCTTCAGGGGATGAATGGAAAACCGCTTTTCGGACTCGATACGGATTATTTGAATATCAAGTGATGCCTTATGGGTTATGCAATGCTCCCGCTGCCTTCCAGCATTTCGTTAATGATATATTACAAGAATTCCTCGACCGGATTGCCGTGGTTTATATAGATGACATTTTAATCTTTTCCGACAGTCTACAGGAGCACATTTCCCATGTTCGATCCATCCTCACAAGGTTGCAAGAAAACCATCTCTATGTAAAATTGGAGAAGTGTGCATTTCATGTGGAACAAGTTGAGTTCTTAGAATTCATTTTGTCACCAGAAGGAGTTAGTATGGATCCTGCCAAGATAAAGACAGTGCAACATTGGCCTTCTCCTTGCAATGTCAAAGAGATCCAGAGTTTCTTGGGGTTCGCTAATTTTTCTCGAAGATTCATATCCAATTTTTCTCAAACAGTTACACCCATTACTCGATTGTTGATGAAAGGAGTGAAGTTTGACTGGACAAAAGAAGCTGAAAATGCTTTTAATTTTTTGAAGAATTCCTTTGTCTCAGCTCCAATCTTGCTCCACCCCAATCCAGATGAGCCATATTATGTGGAGGCAGATGCTTCAGATGTTGCCATAGGAGGTATCCTTTCCCAGAGTCATAAAGATACAGGTCAATTACATCCAGTGGCCTATTTCTCTCGAAAATTAACACCATCAGAGATAAATTATTCAATTGCGGATAAGGAGCTATTGGCAGTCAAAGAAACTTTTCGTGAGTGGAGGCATTACATTTTGGGAGCTAAGCATAAAGTGACCGTTTACACGGATCACCGAAATTTACAGTTTTTAAAATCAGCTCGAACTCTAACAGCTAGACAACTGCGTTGGTCCCTATATTTTGCAGACTTTGATTTTGTTATCACTTTCAGACCAGGAAAAGTAAATGGGAAGGCAGATGCTCTATCTCGAATTGATACCGGTGCAGTTAAAGAGCCTCCAGAAAAAGAATTGATTATTCCACAAGAGAAGTTCATATCTGCCATATTGTATGAAAATTTAACCAAAGAAATTCAAGAAAACTTAACATTCGAAGGAATGCTGAAGTGGTCCAAAGAAGTCCAAGGAAGAGAAATCAAAAAAGGTTTGCCATACTTTAAAAGGTGCACTGTATGTTCTGACTGTGGAGCTGCAAGAAAAAATTCTTCAGGCTTATCATGACGATCAATTGGCTGGACACAAAGGAATTCAAAAGACTCAAAATCTAATACAACGAGAATTTTGGTGACCAAAAATGAAAACTCAGATAAGACAATATGTGTCAACTTGTGACAAATGTCAAAGAGGGAAATCAAATAGAACAGCTTCACAAGGTCTGTTAAGACCTTTGCCCACTGCACCCCATGCCTGGCATACTGTTACTATGGATCTTATAGTGGACCTCCCTAGTAGCCAAGGTTTTAACACTATCCTAGTTTTTGTAGACACTTTCACTAAAATGGCGCATTTCATTCCTTTGAAAGAAATCCCTCGAGCCCCACAGGTTGTACAGTTGTTTACACAACACATAGTACGCGCCCATGGTATCCCAAAAATTCTAGTTTCAGACAGGGGGTCCCAATTTGTTTCTCGCTTTTGGAAGGCCTTTAGTAAAAGGCTAGGAATTGATTCTCGTTACTCTACCAGTTACCATCCTGAAACCGATGGGCAAACAGAGAGAGTGAATCAAGAGTTAGAACAGTATTTAAGACTCAATTTATGTGATAAAGAGAAGGAATGGCCTGAGTTGATGTGGGCAGCTGAATTTCCTTACAATAATGCTGTTCATTCCACCATTGGGTTCACCCCCTTTTATCTGAACCATTGTTGACATCCTAATGTAATGTTGGGTAAAGAAGATGATTCAGTGCCTGCAGTAGAAGAGATGGTGAGGGATGTGCAGACCACGTTAGTTAGGGCTAGAAAAAACATCAATCAGGCTGATAGAAAAAGAAGAGAGAGCCCCATTTATTCGAAAGGAGACAAAGTTTGGTTATCCACTCGTCATTTACGTCTCAAAGGAAATCGCAAATTTCAGCCACTATTTATAGGCCCATTCAAAGTTGACAAGATGATCAATCCAGTGGCAGTTAAATTGCAGTTGCCAGCTCATCTAAAGATACATCCTGTTTTCCATGTCTCCTTGTTAAAGAACAGTCCTCCAAATTTACGTCAAAACTCCCCTCCAATTCCTATCCAGATTAGCTCTGCAGAAGAGTATGAGGTCAATCAAATCTTAGATTCCAAAATCCGTAATGGCCGGCTTTATTAACTAATTGATTGGAAAGGTTATGGTCCAGAGGAACGATCCTGGGAGCCGCACGAGTATGTACATGCTTCAAGATTAGTGAGAAACTTTCATAGAACCTACCCAAGCAAACCTAAATTGGAGAACTGTTCCTTGAGGGGGAGTACTGTCATGACCACACAAACTTGCCAAGTCAAATCAAAGAAGTGCATGAGAAAAGCAAAGAGATATCCTCAGTGGAGACAGCAAAGCCCAAACTGGAAGAAGGTTTGCAGAGTAATCTTGCGCTTATTTCAAAGGAAGAATCAAGAAGAGAAGATCCAAGATGGCCGCTGTGAGTCCTGAAGGTTAGTTACAGTTCTAGTCTTGCAATCGGTTGGTTGCTAGGTTACGAGCTCTCCAGCTGGAAGCCTTGCACTTCAACTGAGGTCTGACAGGAATCAGCTGTGTGGAGAGAGAGCGCGCTTCAGAACAGAAACTCCTGTGAGGTAAAATTACATTTGAAGATTATATTACAGAAAACGGATAAATATTGTCAAGGTTTATTTGAAGAGTTTGATAGTAGACCGTTCCTGTGGAAGTCGGCAAGGCTACAGAGTTAATGTATGAATTAACCTTATGTTTACAAGGTTCTTGTTTAAGATATTAAAGTCAAAGAAAAAACGAACTTGAAAAGAGCAAGTATCTACAAATGTCAAGGTTATAAACAAAGGCCAAGTTTAAAGGAGAAACGAACTGTTAACAAATAAGCATTTACAAATTCAATGGTAATAAACCAAAATAGAGTTTAAAAGAGAAACAAACTTAAATAAACAAGCATTTACAACTACAAGTTATCGACAGATGTCGAAGTAAGGAAGGAGAAACTAACTGTAATAAACAAGCATTTACAAATACAAGTTATCAACAAATGTTGAAGTAAGAAAGGAGAAACGAACTTTAATAAACAAGCATTTACAAATACAAGTATTGACAGAAGTCACAATAAGACAGGAGAAATTAAATAACATCAGCTGATTTGAAAGAACGCATTATCACCAACTATATATATATATATACAGCAACATAGAACCAATCTCTTACAAAGGTTGAGAAGTTCTTCCAGAATCAGTAATAAGCATTTTTTAAGAAGAGCTAACATTTATAGAGAGAAGCAAGGCTACAGAGAACTCAGGGTGAGTGAAGAAATAATAGAATTAAAGAGAATTAAGGGTTGAGAGTAGAAAGTGAAAAAACTGATGTTGTATGTCCCTAGTAATTGCGACTGTGACTCTTGCAGGTGCTGTATCCAATCTTAGATGTGAAGAGGCAGACTGAGTACTGGTGTTCATCATCTCTGTGGCAGTCTCTCTACCATCCCATTCCCCTTTCCCCCTCCGGGGTACTCAGCACGAAGGATTAATATTCGTTGTGAGTAGCTCGGGTCGGGACTGAGGAGTTATCTTCTGCTTCTGAGGAAATCGAATTGAAGTATCCTGACAGTAGTGCAATGCAAAGGCTTATTTGTGATTTACAAAGCCACAGAAGGCTGGATTTGCATGGCCATGCACGGCTTTGTAAAGAAATGGAACGCAATGCAGCAGCTTGCACTGCCTTGTGTCACATTTCCTAGTGGTAGGCATTCCATGGGTGGAGCATTGGCACTCCTGTACATCCACCCAAGAATTTCACACAATTCCAGATTTACTCAGGTTTGTAAAGCTGGAATTTTGTGAAATTAGTATGCCAAACACATAGACGTTTATTTCTCCTCATTACTTCCTCTTTCTATATGTGGCACATTCTGCAGCACACATACAAAGAGGAAAATGCTGCTTACGTTTTTTTGTGCAGGAAGGTACGCTTTGCTGCAGAAAAAAAATCCAGTCCATAATGCTGTCACCCTTACCCAATGGCACAAGGATGGCTTTGTTGGTGTCAGGCAAGTGTGCCAGCACTGGTAAAGCGCTGAAGCGTGCCACATCTTTGTAAATATGGCGCTCATTGGGTCTCTCCCACTCATGCCACGCAGTGCAGCAATTGGCCTTGCTGCACTGTGTTTTGTGAATTTTTGTTAAATCTGCCCCTTATTATTTACTTATCACCATTGACATAGCTGGTTAAATCCTATAGACATATGGCCTGATTCAGAAAGGCCTTTACAAGTATGTGTACCAGTATTTCTATAGCCAATCTTCACAAACTTTAAGTTCAAGTCACATAGCTATGGGCCTAACATAACTACAGCGACATCTGTCCTACTTATCATGTGCATATTTCTCTGCTGAGAGTGTTTAAAGCTCACACATAATCCTAAGATTTTCGTCTGAATAGTGGGGTTGCAAGGCAGAGTGGTTGGAGTATGAGGAATATTTACTAAATAGTGGTAGCAAGAATGGAAAATTAAGGATGGATACTTGGTAGAGGCATACCAATACAAAAACAACAAAAGGGTCAGTTGCAATTCACTAAGGTTACACCCACAACTATTTCAGTAATACTATACCTGAAAATGCTCAAATGTACTACAGCCACGCCTTAGACTGAGTCACCCACCACATTTGGCCACTAATATATACTGGAAGGGAATCACATGGAAATGAATGGCAGCAGTGGAAAACACTACCAGCAGACATTTCTACAACTAAAAAATAAAAGGATTAATAGGTATACAATTGTATATAATACACAAACCCAGACAAACCAGATAATTAAAAAATGTAAAATCAAATCCAAAGTAAAAAAATGTAAAAAATGTCTTGTTAACTGTATAAATTTCAGACACTTATAAAAATCACATTATAAAAATGTAAAGACATCACATGTACTCTCTAACAAAATTACAAATATGTACATTGTTAATAAATGTTAAAAAACACATGACACCTGACATCTAAGACTAGGCCGCACACAATTGAAGATACATAATGACACAAACACACACACACATACACACACAATGACACACAACACAACGGTAGTGGATGTCTGGTTCCACAACATCTTGCAGCAGAAGAGGAACAGAGCAGAGCCCAGACTGTGGGCTCTATTTATGTGCCCCCTGTTGTTACTATTTTCCCCAAGTGTAAACCTAATGTGAGGGAATGCCCACCCATATCTTGACTTGTAAATTGGGCCTATTGACTTTATATAATTAAATGTGATAGAAAATGTTTAAACCAGTTTTACAGGTCTTCCTGAAAAATCGAAGGAAAGACTCCAATAAATGCAGAAAGAAGTTGAACCAATATTACTTAGACTAAAGAAATGAGATTATATCTATCCTGCCTTCTACCAGTTATGCTGGCTACCAATCTAGGAATGAATAAGGCGTAAGGCTAAATGCCTGTCAAGTAAGATGGTTCATCAAAAGCGACCACACTTTCCCTTTACCCATCTATTAGCCTAGCCAAGAACTTTGACCACAAGTTGACCTAGAATTAGTTGTAACAAGATCTATAAAGATAGGAATTGGAAGAAAACCATTCTTAGTACTGGTTTCTTAGCTCTGGAATATCACACTTAAGAACATTCACATCCAGGTTAATGTTCAGTAAGGCATTAAAATATGGTGTATACTCACAAAAAATGGGGCAGGAGTTTCATCCACTATTATGCATGTCTTTGGTGCCTACTGCGCTACCACGATTATCCACCTTCTTTAGGGGGGACTTCCTTTATGGATGGAAAAGCCTCACCCACTTAATCATGGCATGCTTCATCATTGATACTGACCCGGTGTTCTCAACTGCAACTCCAATGGAGAACTAGCTCCTCCAGTGGTAGGGAGATCTAGATAAATTGTCTCTTCATCAGTGGGTACCAGTATGGCAAAAGAGATTAAAGTTAAAACTATCTCAATACCTATCCAAAGATTGTCTTTATTCAGGATGATATTGGGTAGGATTAAAACCAGCTAGCTCCCTTCTATATGATGGGGTGTCTGGGTGTCTATTGGATCTATGATGGATCTTACACCCTCTTACAATTGCCAACATGTTTCGGCCGTTGTAGAAGTACTTGCTAGGAAACATGGGCCCAGATTTATACTCTGTTTGCACTGAATTTGCGTAATTGTTTTTTAAGCTAATTCAGCGGTAACTTAACTCCATGTATATATTTTGCCACTACACAAGTCTAGCGCCAAACTCTTGGATTTAAAGTAATTTTTGGATGTCTGAACCTACCTTGCATCAATGAGATGCAAGATAGGCCTTCCCGTCCAAAAATGACTCCAAGGCCCTAGCGTCTTATTTATCCTCCCATGAAAAAATGGTGCACGGAAGGGAGGCGGGCTTAAATAATGGTGCTAAGCCTGCTTCACACCTGGGTCAAAGCAGGCGTTAGGGCACTTGTGGACTCATTTCCATGGTGAAACACCATGGAAAGGTGCCCACAGGTGCCCCCCCCAAGCCTCAGGAACACCCCCACCCACACCATAGGGACAGCAGGGGATGGGGGACCCCATCCCAGATAAGTACATTATTTGCATTTGTAAAGTGCCATAGGGGGTCCTGAAATGGGCCCGCTACATGGCACTGGGTGCAATGGCCATGCCCAGGGGATCCGTGTCCCCTGTGCTGGCCATTGGGGTGGTGGGCATGACTCCTGTCTTTTTAAGATAGGAGTCATGTGGTATGGATGGCTTTGCATCAAGAAATGATGCTAGGCTGGTTAGAGTCATCTTATTTTACTCTAACCAGACTAACATCATTTTTTTAGTGCAAAACACCATTCTCCCATACCATCACCCCCACCTGGCTAACGTCAATTTCCCTGATGTTAGCCCACCCTCGGCGCTGGCTTGCACCATTCTCAGGAATGGCGCATGCCAGCGCTATACTTTTTGACGCAAAACTGGGTTTACCCAATTTTGCGTCAAAAAGTATAAATCTAGGCCATAATTCTCAAAGCATAGGTCCTCTAGCCTTCTTCAGGGCAAAACGTCTTCTATTCCCTGCTGTCAGTTGCGTGCCTGTTATATTCATCATGCATAAGGTAAGACTAACTTATACCCGTGTTCTCTAACCATTTCCTGAAAAATAAACACCAAAGGGGAGTTACCATAGTAGGTTGGTATGTCATACGATATCCATAAGTGTTAATACTAATACTCGCTGTGAATCACACGTAGTTAGTAGAAACACTGCACACAATGTACCTTCTGGGCGTGAGGCTATCCCCTTTTATATCCTTTGTTCACCAGTAACATATGTGTACTCAGAGAACCCTATGTTCATGCAACTAATTCCTATCACTTACCGTGCGCAGAGGGGTGTTGGCAACAGGGAGTGGTCACCCCCGGAGAAGCAGCAAACTCCGCGCTGTGCACAGTCTTGGCTTTGCGCAGCAGGCGGTTGGCCACAGGGCAGATGAAAGCCAGGGCCTATGGCCAACCATCCAGAGGCTGCAAAGCACACACTGGGCACAATCTTTGACCGTACACAGAAGGGGGTTGCACAAAGGACCTGGTCTGTGGTGAGGTCCTGCGTCCAACCCCTGCACCAAAAGTCAACCACATGCTGAGCAAGGTCCTTGGCCACGTGGCCCGACCTACCCAAGCCAAAAGGTGCCCTGAGGACTCCAATCCCCAGGGTCTTTAAGGGGTGTGGGCACACAAACCCCTTCCCTCAGTGCACAGGAGCCCTAAGGATTCCATCTACCGGGGCCAAACTATATATGTAAGGTGAAGGTGCAGCCCATAGCCCCTAGCCCCAACACAGAAGTAGCCACAGAAACTACATTCCCAGAGCCAAAAATGATATATATACTAAGGGGAGGGGACATGCAGCTTTCATAGGCCCCAGGGACCCCATCCACCCAGGTCAAATTCCAATAAAAAGGGGAGGAGGGCTACCTCACCCCCTCCCAAGCCCAATTAGGCCCCAAGGGCCCCATCCCCAACACTTCATGTCATTTCAAAGGGGAGGGGGCCATTCAGTCCCGCCCCTTTTTATTGGAATTTGGAGCAGCTTTTTTTGCATATTCCCACCAGACGGGAGCGTTTCTAAATCTTGTGACTGGTGGGAACAGACATGCCTTCCTTGCCCGCACATTACAGGCAGGGAACAGTAATAGAAAGGGGAAGCCAACCCTGTACTCCCAAGGAAATAGGGCGTAAAAGCCATTAAAAAAGCAGATGCTAAAAAAGCAATTATTTAAAAAAAGACATAGCAAATAGGTAGGTACACACAAATGTCCCTCCTGACAAAAATGAATGATGAGAATGTATGAAAGACATTATTCAATTTTAGTGATTGGATTAATCATCTTCATAATGCTCATATAACAATTCTGACAGATGACAGGATACTATCTGTGATGGGGCAGTGCAAGTGAAATAAAGTGAAGAAATGTGCTTAAGTATATCCATGTAGTTGAGACATTTCGGTCAACTTTTCACCCTTAAATGCAAAATTTTAACAAGTCCTTCCACAGAACAAATAAAGCAACCTGAAAAGAAAGTAGCAATTGTCTGAGTAAAGGGAAAGTGGCTTACAAATGAAATCACAAACAAATATTTAGAAGGTGGCAGCTCACGTGACCAAGCTAAAAACAATGTCTCACATTTGAGACTTGCTGAACCAAGGAGAAAATAAATATGAGAGACAGGTGTTCTTAGTCAGGGAGAAACA
The DNA here is from genome assembly GCF_031143425.1 of Pleurodeles waltl. Taxonomy (NCBI): domain Eukaryota; kingdom Metazoa; phylum Chordata; class Amphibia; order Caudata; family Salamandridae; genus Pleurodeles; species Pleurodeles waltl. Next base: position 14,503,601 of record NC_090446.1, read on the forward strand.
TACCTAGCCATCCCTTATGTGACCATTAAGGGTCGAAACATTGACCAATACGTCTTAACAATGTATTCACTTGCTGAAAGGGCTCTTTCTTTAAAAAACTATGATTTGAGGGGATATTACATTCTCATGTATTTAAATCTTGTCCTGACGGTTGATTTTCTAATCTATGTTATGCACACTGTATGTATTTATGCATATTCCTTCACTTTATTTCACTTTATTGCACTGAGCAAATGTAATATTTTTTTTCATAATTTCTCATCATTCATTTTTTGCAGGCAGGGAAGACATGATCTAAAAATGCTCCCCCCAGGTGGGAGCAAACAAGTTTCCTTGCTCCCTGCCCGCATCTGTGCAGAGAGGGAAACTATTTTGTCCGAGGATCAGGAAGGAGAGGGAAGATGTGCACCCCCAACAAATAATTTGCTCCCTAAACCCTAAAATCCACTTACTACCACTGCACCACAACCCATCCCAGAAACTTAAAAACCTCTTACTATCCTTATACCTCACCCCATTCTTGAAACCTAAACTCCCTTTACTAGAGCTACACTCTATCTGTTCATGAAACTGAAAAATAACCTTTGCTACGCCTGTATCCCAACCCTACACCTATACCAAAACCGTTTCCTGAAGCCTAAGAACCTGTACTACCTATATATCCAACACAATAGTTGAAGCCTAAACTCCCTTACTACCCCATACCCATCCCTGAAACCAAAAACCCATTCCTGCCCCCATACCCTACCCATCCCTGAAACTGAAAAAAGCTTTACTGCCCCATCCCCGCCCACCTTTTACACGTATCAATCTCTTACTATCTCTATACCCTAACCATTCCATAATCCTAAAAAAAACCTACAACCCTTTTACGTCACTCTTCCCAAACTCTAAAAAAAAATTACTCCCCCTATATCCTACCTGAAACCAAAAATCATCTTACTTCCCCTATTTCCCAACCCATCATTGTAGGAAGTTGGCTCTGTATATACTATTTCAAAGTAAGAAATAGTGTGCACAGAGTCCAAGGGTTCCCCTTAGAGGTAAGATAGTGGCAAAAGTAGATAATTCTAATGCTCTATTTTGTGGTAGTGTGGTCGAGCATGTACAGACTTTGTAAAAATGGCAATAAGCTATTTTCAAAGTGGACACAGTGCAAAAATCAACAGTTCCCGGGGGAGGTAAGTAAAGGTTAGATTAGGAGGTAAGTAAAACACTTACAAGTCTCAGTCCTGGGGCATAGGCAGCCCACCATTGGGGGTTCAAGGCAACCCCAAAGTTACCACACCAGCAGCTCAGGGCCGGTCAGGTGCAGAGGTCAAAGTGGTGCCCTAAACACATAGGCGCCTATGGAGAACAGGGGTGCTCCGGTTCCAGTCTGCCAGCAGGTAAGTACCTGTGCCCTCGGGGATCAGACCAGTGGGGTTTTGTAGAGCACTGGGGGGGGACACAAGTAGGCACACAAAACACACCCTCAGCGGCACAGGGGCGGCTGAGTGCAGTGTGCTAAGCAGGCATCGGGTTTTGTATAGGTTTCAATGGAGGGACCCGGGGGTCACTCTAGCGGTGCAGGCAGGCACAGGGGGGGGGGGGGCAGCAAGTAGTTGCAGTGGACAACTCAGAGCACCTGTGCAAAGTAGCACAGGTTTCTTTTGAATGGTGGGGTCTCAGGTTCCTTGAGGGTAGCTGTGAGTCCAACCATGCCTGTAGATTGTCTGCTTGGGAGTGACCTGGAGGATTCCCCTTGGAAAGAGGTGGATCGCAGGTCTCACTTGGAGATGTTGGGTCTGCCTGGGTGGGTGAGTGTGTCCTCCTAGTCCATGGCAGCCCGTCAGGGTGATCAGGAGACCCTGGAGCCTGAGAGAGTGACCCAGGTGTCTGCCAGAAGGAGGAAGGGCAAGGGGCACAGGAAACTGGCTCCAGAAGTTCCCACGGTCCGGCAGGAGGCTAAACCTGAGAGGGATGCCATTGAACCTACAGGGGAGCAGGTGGCTGAATTGGGGGAGGTCCCTGAGCTGACGCAGTGGCAGCAGGAAGGGGGACCCACCAGAGAAGCATTCTGTGAGGCACAGAAGACATGACCAAGTCTGGATGGTTTGTGGCAGTAGGCAGCAGACCAGGCATCTGGCAAGGAGCCTGGATCACATCTGATTTACTAGGAGGATAGCTTCCTCTATAGCGAGCCTACGGTTCCTGAGTCTGGGACCGTCCATGTGCTGGTGGTACTCTAGTACTTCAGAGCCCTTCTACTGGGTCTGGCTCATGATGTACCTTTAGCAGGCCCTTAGGAGCAGGACAAGACCTTTCCGAGGTTTGTCACCCACTTGTTTTGGCCCCAGATGCGCAGGCACTCAGATGCACACTGTAGGTCTTGCCCAACCTGTCAGGCAAGTGGAAAGATTGAGTGGAAATGTAAGGTTCCCCACCAACCTTTTCTGGTTGTCAGCACCTCCTTAGAGAGGGTGGGTATTGAAATTGTGGGGCCTCTGGACCCCAAGACAGCCTCAGGCAACAACTTTGTCTTGGTGGGCCATGCCACCCGGTACCCAGAAGCCATTCCCTTAAGATCAATCACTGCTCCTGTGGTGGGACGTATATTGATGGGTGTTTTTAATCGCATCCGGTTCCCCAAGGAAGTGGTATCTGAGAGGGATGACAACTTCATATCTACTTATATGAAGTCTCTGTGGAAGGAGTTTGGGGTGACATACAAGTTCACCACTCCTTACCAACCCCATAGCAATGGTCTGGTTGAGAGATTCAACTGCACCTTGAAATGCCTCAATCACAAGCCTGTCAGAGCCCTTGAAGCGTAAGTGGGACGTCCTCTTGCCATGCCTTCTGTTCGGCTAGAGGGCGGTGCCTCAAAAGGGTATTGGATTTAGCCCCTTTGAGTTACTGTATGGCCACCATGTTAGGGGACTTTTGAGTCTGGTGAAGGAGGGCTTGGAGAAAGCCCCCAGTAAACCCACCCTCCGGATGTATTCAATTACATGCCTGCTTTTAGGAGCCAGACAGCCCACTTCTGGCGGCTTGCTCAGAGAACCTGGAAGCATGCCAGAAAGACATGAAACGCTGGTATGACCAGAATACCACTCTGGTTGAGTTCCAGCCAGGGCAAAAAGTTTGGGTAATGGCCCAGTAGAGCCTAGTGCTCTCCAATGTAAATGGACAGGCCCTTTTGAGGTGGTGGAGCACAAGAGTGAGGTCACCTATCTGGTGAACTTGCAGACTCCCAAGAACCCTTTGAGGGTCCTGCATGTGAAAGGCCTCAAGCCTCACTTTGAACGGTCTGAGGCGACCATGCTCCTAGCAACAGATGATGGGGTGGAAGAAGAGAATGAGCCTCTTCCTGATCTCCGGCTAAGGAGAAGGATGGGTCTGTGGAGGGTGTGAACCTCTCCCCCTCACTGACACTAGAGCAACAGACGGGATGTCTGCAGGTGTTGGGACAGTTTGCCTCCTTGTTTTCCTTGATCCCAGGGGTCACTCACTTGTGTACACATGATGTAGACAGTCCTCCTGTAAAACATAAAGTTTATAGAGTGACTGACAAGGTTAAAGGTAACATCAAGGGTGAGGTAGGCAAGATGTTAGCCTTAGTGGTTATTGAGTTTTCCAGTCACCCTTGGGCCAGCCCTGTGGTCTTGGTCCCAAAGGCTGCTGCTCTTGGTGCCACTCCAGTTCTGTGTGGACTACCGGGGACTCAGTGCGGTCACCAAGACTGAAGCGCACCCCAGCCCCGAGCTGATGAGCTCATTGACCGGTTAGGAGCTGCCAAATATCTAAGTACATTCAATTTGACCTCTGGATATTGTCAGATTGCCCTGAGTGAGGGGGCTAAGGAGAGGACTGCATTCTACACACCAGATGGGCACTACCAGTTTAGGGTGATGCCCTTTGGGATGAAGAATGTCCCTGCTACCTTTCAGAGGTTGGTTAACCAGGTGTTGGCTGGGCTGGGTGTTTTCAGTGCAACCTACCTGGATATATTGCTGTGTTCACTTCCACTTGGGAAGAACACTTGCAACACCTCTACAAAGTGTTAGAGGCCCTGCAGAGGGCAGGCCCCACTATTAAGGCCAGTAAGTGCCAAATAGGGAAAGGCTCTGTGGTGTATTTTGGACACCAGGTGGGGAGTGGCCAGGTGGCACCCCTATAGCCAAGGATTGACACTATACTGGCTTGGTAGCCTCCCAAGACCCAGATTGAGGTGAGAGCCTTTTTAGGTCTCACAGGATACTACAGGAGGTTTCGTCAAGGGGTATGCACTTTTGTTGCTCCCTTGACTGAGTTAACCTCTAAAAAACCAGCCCAGAAATGTGATCTGGACTGAAGATTGCCAGACAGCTTTTGATGCCCTGAGGGCAACCATGTGCATGGCGCCCATGGTGAAGGCACCTGACTTCTCTAAGGAATTTGTTGTGCATACTGATGCTTCTGAGCATGGTTTAGGAGCAGGTTTCTCACAGCTAAATGAAGATGGACTATACCAGCCTGTGTCCTTCATTAGTAGGAGGTTACTTTCCCGTGAACGTACGTACAGTGCAATTAAGCGTGAAGCTTTTGCTGTGGTCTGGGCACTGAAGAAGCTAAGGCCCTACTTGTTTTGTAACTCAATTCCGGCTTCAGACTGACCACAGGCCCTTCAGATGTTTAATGCAGATGAGGGGAGAGAACCCAAAACTGTTGAGGTGGTCCATCTCCCTACAGGGAATGGTCTTTACGGTGGAACACTGCCCTGGCACAGATCACACCAATGCTGATGGTCTGTCCAGATTCTTCTGCTTTATTGATGAGACCTCCCACGAGGTTGGGAAGTTTCTCCCTCCCTTTCAGCTGGGGTGGGACATGTGTTAGACCTGACATCCGTGGCATGGTCTCCCCTGTATTTTTTGTCTCTGCTTCCCATGTTTTGACCATGTGCTGGACTCTGTTTTTGCTGTTTTCGGTACTCTGAGCACTTTACCACTGCTGACGAGTGTGGAAGTGCAAGTGCTCCTGTGTAAATTGTATGTGTAATTGGCTTATTTCTGTTCGGCATATTTGATATACTAGTAAGTCCCTAGTAAACTGCACTAAAGGTGTCAAGGGCCTGTAAATCAAATGCTACTAGTGGGCCTGCAGCACTGGTTGTGCCACCCACACGAGTAGCCCTGTAAACATGGCTCAGACCTGCCACTGCAGTGTCTGTGTGTGCAGTTTTAAACTGCCAATTAAACCTGGCAAGTGTACCCACTTGCCAGGCCTAAACCTTCCCTTTTTCTACATGTAAGGCACCCCTAAGGTAGGCCCTAGGTAGCCCCATTAACAGGGTGTAGTGTATGTTAAAGGTGGGACATGTACTGGTGTGTTTTACGTGTCCTAACAGTGAAAGACCGCTAACCTCAGCTTTCACTGTTGCAACGACTATCTCTCTCATAGGTTATCATGGGGGAAGCCTTTTAATATCATTAAAGTGCAGATTCCTTTTGGGAGCAAATAGAAATATGGAGTTTGAGGTCTCTGAACTTACAATTAAAAAATACTTCTTTTAGTGAAGGTGGTGTTTAGATTATTAGTTTGAAAATGCCACTTTTTAGAAAGTAGGTATTTTCTTGCATAAACCATTCTGTGACTCTGTCTGTTTGTGGATTTCCCGTCTGGTCAGACTGGCAGTTGGGCTGTTTGTGAATCTCCTCTAGACAATGACACAAAGGGAGCTCAGGTGTAGCCTGCATATCCTGATGGGCTATCTGAGCTAGAGTGGAGGGAGAAGTGGTCACTTACACCTGAATGGGCTGTGCATGCCCTCACACAATGTAGTCTCCAACCCCCTGGTGTGAATCTGGAGCCCGGTCTGGGCAAGACTGGCTCTTGTGAACGACAGATACTCTCCTTTGAAGGTGCCTACTTACAGGGCAGAAAGGGATATAAGTAGTGGGCCCAAAACCCCTGGAAATCAGATCACTTCTGGATTCAAGAGGAACCTCTGCCAAGGAGAAGAGATGAAGAGCTGAGGAGAAGTGATGCCACTGCCTGTGACTGTGCTTTGTTGGGCTATCCTGCAGTTGCTGCTTCTGCCTGTGAAAGGGGACAAAGACTAGACTTTGTTGTGCATTCCGGCTTGAAGAGGAATCTCTAAGGGCTTGAATTGAGCGTGTCTCCTGTTGAAGTCTCAGAGCCATCAAAGACTTCCTCTGCCAGCACCTGGTCTCTCTGGTGAGACTCCTGCTCTGCCCAATGGTGCTCCATCCAGTCCCTGGGCCCTTAAAAGGTGAAGCTGGTGGAAAAGGAAAGAACTTCACGCACAGACCATGCTGTGGGTAAATGTTCGACGCACGATCTTCAACGCAGCTCATAATTGACGCACCACCCACTTTGTGGCTAAAATTGACAATCCACCCGCATCGCGGCTGGGAGATTGACCCATCATGGCTAGTGAAATGACGCAACACATGCTTGCAGCTGCTAGTAACGACGCAAGCCTCACACAGTGTGGTTTTCCAACACTGTATGACCGGATTTCACCCGCAACATTGCTGTGCGTGAAAATCAATGCAAGCCCGCGGGGATCTGAGGTGCCCGTCCGGAAATCAACGCATCCCTCTCTTGCGAGGGATGAAAATAATGCATTGCCGACCCGACCGGAGAAGAAAGGACTCATGGCCTAACTTACGAGTAAGGAATCAACGCATCGCTGACTTTTCCAATGCACGCTCACCCGTGTGGCTTTATTTTTTCACGAAAACCAGGTACTTTGTGTATCAACAACGTTTCCATTGTTTTCTATGGAGAAAGACTCTTAGGCCCTCATTATAAGATTGGCGGCAAATGCCGCCTACCACCACGGCAACCGCCGCCAACATACCGTAGCCGTGGCTACCTACCGTCCACCAAATTATGACCGTAGCCAGAATTCCGCCAGACGGCTGGTGGAATTCCGGCTATGGTCATGGAGGCGGATGGTGGTATGGTGGTGCTGCTGCCAGCAGCAGCGCCACGCCAGCAGAACGCCGCCGACCATATCATGATCCATGATATGACCTGGCGGTGTTTTGCTGGCGTACGCTGCTTCTGTCAGCAGTGCTGCGTCCCGTCTCCTGCCGGAGGATCCCTTCCAAGCCAGTAATTCGGGTTCTCCGACAGGAGAGGGGATGGGGGGTGTTGTGCGCGTGTGTGGGGTGTGTGTAACTGTGTTTGAATGCATGCATGTGTGTGTAATGCTTGTGTGCATGAATGGGTGTGTGTGTACGTGCATGTTGTGTCGTGTGATTGATTGTGTGTCTGGCTGTATGTTAATGAGTGTTGCTGTGTGTGTATGAATGTATGCATGCGTGGGTGACTGTGGGTGTGTGTGTGTATATGGGTGTTTAAGTATGTGCGCTTATGTGTGTATATGTTGGGGGTCGGGAGGGGGAGGGGGACTCTTGGGAGGGGGAGAGGGGCAGAGGAGACCCCTATCAGTGCCTACCGCCATGGTTTTCGTGGTGGTACAGAAACCACAGAAACCATGGGTGGGTAGGGTCAAAATGCCATGGGCGGCCTAATGACTGTAGTCTCCAGCCCTGGAGTCGTTACCGCCGTGGCGGTCGGTGTGTTAACTTGGCGGTTTGGCTTTGGCCAAACTGCCATTGTCATAATAGTGGCGGTATGTACCGCCAGCCTGTTGGCGGTACTACCGTCACTATTACACCGACCGCCGGGGTCATAATGACCCCCTTATTATTTTGAAAATTTCTATCTTCACTTGTGTATGTTGGATATTTGTTGTTTTGGTCTTGTTTGATTTCGATAAATATTACCTATTTTTCTAAACTGGTGTGGTGTCCATTTTGTAATGTTTTCACTGTATTACTGTGTGTCTTGGTACAAATACTTTACACACTGCTCCTGGGTTAATCTGCATGTGTTAGGCTACCAAGTGGGTGAGCAGGGGTTAACCAGGTGTGTTTCTCCTTTACCCTGACTAGAGTGAGGGTCCTTGTTTGGACAGGGGGTAACCTGACTGCCAACCAAAGATCCCATTTCTAACAATGTCTGTCCTGTTTTTGGCATGAGAGATAAAATCAACTGGCTGCCATCAGCATAAGTGTGAGACTGTGGGCCCACACTGTCTATGTCAAGGGAAGGACATGTAAGTTAAAAAGTGTGGGGCTTAGGGAGGAGCGCTGAGGAACACCATCATTTATAGGGTAAGAGGTTGAGCAGATCATTTCTTTGCAAACATAAAAGCTCCTATTTTCCAAGAAGGCTGACAGCCAGCTCAAAGCAGACCCTGGGGGTTATTCCAACTTTGGAGGAGGTGGTAATCCGTCCCAAATGTGACGGATTTACCACCAGCCGTATTACGAGTTCCATAGGATATAATGGACTCGTAATACGGCTGGTGGTATATCCGTCACTTTACCGTCACTTTTGGGACGGATTACCACTTCCTCCAAAGTTGGAATAACCCCCCCCTGATATACCAGCTTCCTCCATCCTTTGAATGAGGATAGAATGTGAAACAGTATAAAATGCTGCACTGAGATCCAACATTATCATGGCTGCTGAGCCTCCCTGGTCAAGAATCGACGTAAGTTTCTCTGTCAATGCAAGCAAGCTGGTTTTGGTGCTACTGCCTGGTCTAAAGCTTGTTTGAGTAGGGTGTAAGGCCGCATGTGTCTCTAAAAAGCTTGAGAGATGCTTATTAATGTGTCTCTCTAGCAATTTGCTTGCTAAGGGGAGTGGAGAGATGGGTCTATAATTTTCTGCCAAGAGTTCATTGGCCAAAGGTTTCTACAATGAAGGTTTCACCATAGCATGTTTCCATGAAGAAGAGACATTGCCACTGACCAAAGAATGAATGTGTTCCGCCAGTGTATTATGACTGTGGTGCATTAGCCACGGCCATACCGCCGGCCCCTCCACTTAACCGCCAGGCTTCCGCAACGCTGCCCTGGGGATTGTGAGTCCCCAACCTCCAGCCTGACAATGGCAGTAAACACCGCCATGGAAAGACTGACGGTAAGGGGGACTCGGGGTGCCCCTGGGCGCCCCTGCACTGCCCATGCACTTGGCATGGGCAATGCAGGGGCCCCCAGGCACAGCCCCATCGCGCATTTCACTGCCCAAATTTCAGGCAGTGAAATGCGCAACGGATGCTGCTGCACCCACTGCACATCAGCATTGCCGCCGGCTCTATTATGAGCCGGCTGCAATGTTGATGTGACTTTTCCGCTCTTTCCGTCCGCTGGCCCAGCGGAAAAGTCATAATAGGGAGCCACCAATACCGCTAGCAATGCCAGCAAAATCGTAACGAGGGCATATATCCCCTCTTTTTTTAGAATGTCAGAGGGAGCCGGATCAAGTGGTGATCCTGATTTAATAGAGGCTAAGATATCTTTTGTATCCTCCTTATTTAAGGTGGAAAATATGTTAAGGTGCTTTGTTCAGTTCCCTTTACCACCTGGAAGGGGAGGAAATTTGTAATTGTTTCCAGGATGAGGACAGTCATTACTACCCCATTCCCTTGTGCTTCCTTGAGCCTTGGCAAACTGTGAAGTTTATTTTTTAACAAACTTTAATTAAAAAAGATGTAAAAGGAATTGATAAATGGTTCTTTAAGTATAATAGACCAGCTAGCACAGCATCCTTTCCTTAATTTTCTGTCCCATAAAACTTACTGGCCACTGTATTTGCGTACTATGATTGATATGTTTTGGAAAGATTTTTGACAGTGGTAGATATGAGTGTATGGGTTCTTCTTTATTATATTTCACTAACAATTATCACTTGAAATATAGATGAATAATAATTATCAATATAGCAGTTATTTTCCCAATAGGATTCCAAGTGATATCAATGAAAGGTTGAAATATCTATGCTCCATGCAGCTAAGATATACAGCTATCAATATTGCTGTTGTTTACCTCAAAGGGATTCCATATGGCATCAATGAAAGGTGAAAAACCCTGCCTTTTGGCAGCTACTTATCTACAATTGTATTTTATGTATGGAAAATTCTACCATAGTAAACTTCTTGTGGACAGGGCTAGGGATTATCATTAAAGGGATACTTCAATTCAACAGATTGCCCGGGGATTAACACTAATTCAATTTAAAATTAAGCTGGGTAAAAATACATTTAGGCTTGCGAAACCTGAAAAATTGATGAATTTCACATACCATATTAATGGCCAATATTTTTAAGAGCTGGGTGTACAGCTATCCTCAGTCTAAAGGTCTTGATTTGAAGGTGGGGAAATCTTCTGCTGAAACCACCTGGACAGCCACTGATATGTAGTACAAGACTGGAATATGCCCTCTAAGGAAACTCTCAAGGAGAAAAATGCTGGGGCAAAACACCTCCAGAAAATTGCCAAAATTAATAGCAGCACAACAAGAACCATGAGGAGTATGTCTAGCAAAGACACAAAAAGAAACCAGATCCACCTGTGAGTACTGTAACACACCGCGCAAAGTTTCAGAAGGCTTATATCGCAGAATATGACCTTAAGGAGATTTAGAAATCACAGGAACGACTATAATGCTTCAAATAGTTGCAATCATGGTTTGTGTATCTTTGGTCAAGTGTTTCTTTTTGTAAACTAGAAGGCACAAATGAGACCACTACTTCAAGAGGCCTGTGCTGATGACTTTAAACATTGGCTTTCCTGCCTCAGCCTGGAAGGGAGGGCTTGAGCTTCAAGTCACTTTCAAGTCAGTGCCATCTGCCCCAGTAGAAAGACTCATGAAGAGTCTTGCCACTTTTGAACTGTCACGTGGCCAAATGTGGTTTCAAGTGTTCATAAACCAACATGAATTGGGTTCACAATCAAGTTAATGAGCCCAATTCTTAACTTCAAGTTCTTTGTTATATTTCTATATCTTTACAAATGCATATAAAGGTTATTCTTTGGTTAGATAACTATTACAAATACATGTGATACACATAAAACAAGAATAGAAATCATTACAAACCCAGCCGTCCGATCCCAAAAAGTGAAAAGTCCAACAGTGGGTTTAAATGTCAACCAAGCTCGAAACGCAGAAATATAAAATATTGTCAATATGTATTAGTAGCAAGTCACCAAGTTAAATGTTTAGTTAAAAAATATAGGAATGTAACAGTTCTGCCACACATAGAATTAACACACATTTTTATAGTGGATTTATTGATGTGATCTAGTGTTATCTCTACAATTCTTAATCATAGTTTCAATGCTCCAATGTAAATTTCTTTGCCTGCCCTTGCATGGTCAGAACCTACCCAGTCCACTGGAATGTATGAACACATTTCCCTGCAAGTCTTAGGAGGAGTTTTGCTTATCCTCCAGAGCATCACTGGGTCCACGGAAACATAACAAAACAAAATAAAATGATGGACGGAGTCTAACCACCATTGGCCTCTTGATCCCCAAGACTGTACCCCCTACAACATGCGAGACTGCTGCCTATTTTAGCCTACATTTTACTGGATTTCTGCCTAAAGCATATTACACTGTACGTTTTTACACCACATGCTGCATTCCCTATAACACTGCATGGATGGAAGGGGTATTGATGCTGTAAATTTTGTGCCACGTAAGGTCTAAAAAAGTGTTATTGGTGCACTGCAATGAAATCTTCCATCATGAACGATGTTGAGACACAGTTGGTAACTACTGGGCTGAAAATTCTGTTGCTGTGCAACCGTATGCTCTAAAGAATAAGTTTCCTTTAGAAAAGATATAGGCCCTCATTATGACAATGGTGGTAAAATCCGCCTACTGCAGTAGCGATGGCCGCCAAAAGACCGTCGTCTTGGCTACCAGCCGACCACCGTATTATGACCAATACCAGCCGTATTATGACCAATAATACGGCCTGGTGGTTTTCTGCTGGCGGACGCTGCTGCTGGCAGCAGCACTCCGTCCCGTCTCCTGCCGGAGGTCCCCCTAAAAACAGGTAAGTGGGTGCTCTGACAGGGGAGGGGGGTGAGGGGATGTTGTGTGTGTGTGGGGGTGTGTGTGTGAATGTTTGTATGGGCGTGTATGCAGGTGTGTGTGTTGCGTGCTGGATGTATGTGCATGTATGGAGGTGTGAGTGCGTGTATGTTCTCTGCATGCGTGTCTGCTTGTATGTATGAAAGTGTGTGTGGATGTGTGTGTGAATGGATGTATGCATGCGTGGATGAATGCGGGATTGGGTGTGTGTGTGTGTGTGAAGGAGGCGTGTATGTAGGGGGTTTGGAGAGGAAGGGGGTTAGGGGGCTCTGGGGAGGGGGGTGGGGTTGGGAAAGACCTCTATCAGTGACAGGGAAGGAATTCCCTGTCACTGATAATGCCTACTGTCATGGTTTTCGTGGCAGTAAGGGAGCAACGAAAACCATGGTGGTAGGCAGGGTCATAATCCCGCAGGTGGTATAGTGACTGCTGCCGGGCTGGATATTGATATCTCCAGCCTGGCAGCCGTTACCGCCGTGGCAGTCAGTGTGGTACATTGGTGGTTTGGCTTCACATATATGGTGGGAAGTACCGCCAACCTGTTGGCAGTACTTTCCACCATATTACCGCCAGGGTCGTAATGAGGGCCATAATGATGCACTACTAAAAATGGGAAAAAAAATTGTAAATGAAAAGTGATGGTCTTGCTGCATGAGAATGAAAATAGCTAACAGTCCAGAATCGCCAATGATTCTGTATGTTATGGGATATATGACTTATCTAAAATGAGTAAATATTAGGGACAAGATTGAGGGGGTTATTATGAGTTCAGGAGTTCGGTGGGCGGTTTTTACTGTCCACCAAACTTCCGACGGGGAGGTTGCTGCAACACAGGCTACCTCCCCGCCGGCCCCATTAAGAGTTTCCCGCTAGGTCAGCGGGAGGAAACAGGCTACAGCACTGTCTCTGGCTCATAATCGAACCGGCAGCAATGCTGTAGCCAGCAAGGTGCACCAGCACCCTTGCAATGTTCACTAAAGCAGACAGTGAACATTGCAAGGGTGCTGGGCAGGTGGTACCCAGCACTGTCCATGCCAAGTGAATGGGCAGTACAGGGGCACCCCGGGGGCCCCCTGCACCCGTTCTCCACCAGCCTTTTCATGGCAGTGGTACCACCATAAAAATTCTGGTGGCGAACAAGTTTGTAATCCCCTGGGCAGCAATGCTTGCACCGCTCCCCTGGTGGATTAGGACCACCAACAACCTCCACACCAGTGGGATCTCTGATACTGGTGGAGCTGGCAGTTCCCTGGCCGCCCAACCACCAGGGTTGTAATGTGGCAGTCGGACCGTTGCATTGGTGCCGGTTCGACCGCCATCCACGAGTCCGGTGGTGTAGGGACTGCCAGACCAGCCCATGCATTAATACTGCCAAGGGCAGATCTTTAATATATTAAGCACACTAATGAGTTCTATGTTTGCCTTGGAGAAAAGAATGCACTATATTTAATTTTATATGTATTGCTCTCTATCTCAAATAACATAAAAGAGTCTCGATCTTTACTAGTTACGTATGAGTAATCTAAGTTAATGAACATTTATGATTATTTCCCCTTTAATATCTATAAGTTCCCTCTATTCCCTGTATTTTAGAAAGGTGTAAGCCACTAAAGGCTGCAAGTTTGATTCCAGAAATAAAAGTTTCTCCATTCATCGAATTAACAATGTGACGTAGCTCATACGAGGTGTTTTAGCACCTGCGGTTTCCCTATAACATTAGATGTATGATCGTACTAATTTTGTTATGCAAAGTGTCATAATGAACAGGGCATGGTAAATGGAGAACAGAAATGATTGTGGTGGCAGTAGTTGGACATAACTTACATTATTTGATATTATGATATCAGGTATATGTTTATTTTAATCTATTGTCTGATTCTTGTTTTGTATTGTCCTATTTTGGTGGTGACATTACATGTTTAGAAAAAAAGAGATTGGATATTGCCTTCTTGTGTTGCTATTAAAGGACTATTGGCTTTACAAGTTAGAAGTTTGTGATGTGATTACTCCTACATTTAAGGCAGTAGCTTTCATTGTGTACACCTAAGTGTAAAATGTATACATGCACAATTTCTTCATGGTGGTAAAATGTAAAGTCACACTAAAAAATGAAGAAAATACAGAAACAAACATCAAGTTTTATTTTATCAGAAATATTGTGGCTGATATAAAGCGATCACATAGAGCAAGCCTTATTCAAGAACTGTCATCACAAAAGCTATGGTTTATCTCTTTCCTTACAATTATTGATTATCCAGTAGATTCATAATTCAATGGTGTTGAGGAATATTTTTGCAGTATGAAATGCAGATCCCCCACTGCCTCGTTAGTAGAATGCAATCTTCGCTGTTGTTCCCCTTTGGCCTCGTTAGTGACAACAAACGTGCCCCTCCCACAGGATAGACTAACAAGGCAGCGACATCAATTTAGAGATCGTTGGATTCAGTCCAGATCTGGGACAATTAAGGTGCACACACCCTGAGGGACATTCCTCATCTCTGTTGTGCTTTCAGAGACATGTAATTACAGAAATGATACATGCATCGCTGTGGGGCTCATTAAAAGTTTCATGCTCTTGCCCTGTACCTGCCCAGGGAATGCTAAGTGAGAAAGCATTTTAAATGTAGCAATTTAAAAATGATCGACTTCTGGAACTGCAATGATCTGGAGCCGTACATTTCAACTTTTAATTTTAATGTCAGATACACAGATCGGTGTTTGAGATGGTGTTGTTCACGTGTTCTTCTGTCTCAAATAATGGACAGGGGTTAATTAGCCCTCCACTGCTCTCGAGGTGTCAATGTTACACCACTATCCTTGTTTTGTAGTCGTTTTTTCTAGCAAACACCAAATATGATCGTTTCAGGGGCTTTGCTCTTCTCATTGCGTAGTGGTTAACCGAGCGCTGGCTGGACCCCCCATGCACCTCACTACGTATCTTGCATTTTGTGGTCCAATTAGCCAATTAAAGAATGTTACTTGCGCTTTCAAATGCACACATTAAAGACTCTCTCACTGAAACTGAATTTGACGATGTAGAAGGCTATCTACTGTCCAGCTTATATTGCAAAATTAATTAGATTAAAAGATTTCATTAGTTCTTGATTTGAGCTTAGTTTGATCATTTTACACTTTCCTAGAAAAACATTATTCGAAATTTGAGTTTGCAGAGTTCATCTTAGGTACACTAAATGGTTTGTAAATTGGCCACTGTTCTCTGTTTATAAAAGTGCTTATTGCTCTCAGACCTTGAGAATTTTGCATCTCTTGACTCCAGGAGGGAGACACTCGTTTCTTCAATCTTCTCTTTTCTTATTCATAATAGCAGGACAGAGTCAGGTAAAAGTAAGGGAGTAACACAAATATAAGTCTGTGATCACTGCTTACATCCTGCACACGAACGTGAACAAAAATGAAAAGAAAAACAAATACACTCTACACAAAATTACAACTTTGGACTATTATAAAAGTATGAACTGAGTTCCAATTTTCATTAGTCCCAACCCCTATGCCAACAATGCAATTAGTTTCCAATATATATGAGTGCGAGTAAGTGAATTATTAGTTGGGGTGGATGGTCATTCAGTACAAGTCAATCAATCAATCAATCAATCAATACTTTTATGCGCGGCTTATCACACGTAGGGGCATATTTATACTCTGTTTGCACCGAATTAGTGTCATTTTTTTTTACTCTAATTCGGTGCAAAACTAACTCCATATTTATACTTTGGTGCTAGACCCCTCTAGCACCAAATTTATGGAGTTAAAGTCATTTTTTGAAAGTGGAGACCTACTTTGCCTTAATGAGATGCAAGGTAGGCGTTCCCGTGCAAAAAATGACTCTATGGCCTTAACGCCATATTTAGGGGCATATTTATACTCTGCGGCATATTTATACTCTGTTTGCACCGAATTAGTGTCATTTATTTTTTTACTCTAATTCGGTGCAAAACTAACTCCATATTTATACTTTGGTGCTAGACTCATCTAGCACCAAGGCCCTGATTTAAACTTTTTTTGCACCGCATTAATGTCATTTTATGACGCAAAAGTGGCGCAAACTTACAAAATATTGGCCCTTATTTATACTTTTTGCTGCAAAACTGCACTAACTCAGTTTTACACCAAAATGTTTAGCACAGGCTTGCACCATTTCTGTGCACCAGCCGGGCACCATATTTATGGAATGGTGCAAGCCGGTGCAAAGGGTAGGCTAGAGTTTTAAAAAATGACTTTAGTCGGGTGGGGCTGGCAGTATAGAAGAAGAGGGTTTAGCACCAAAAAATGGCTTTAGGCAGGTTAGAGTAAAAAAAAAATGACTCAACCAGATTAGCGTCATTTTATGGTGCTAAACCTACCATGCCACATGACTCCTGCCTTAGAAAAGGCAGGAGTCATGCCCACCACCCCTGTGGCCAGCACAGAGGACAGGGGTCCCCTGGGCATGGCCATTGCACCATGTGCCATGTATGGGGGCCCATTTCAGGGCCCCCTATGGCACTTTCAAAAATAAAATGCACTTACCTGTACTTACCTGGGATGGGGTCCCCCATCCTCGCAGTCCCTCTAGTGTGGGGGGGGGGTGCCCCTAGGGCCTAGGGAGGGCCCCTCTGGGCTTATTCAATGGTGTTCCACCATGGAAATAGGGCCACAGGTCCCCTAACGCCTGCCCTGACCCTGGTCTTAAAAAATGGGGCAAAGCAAGCTTTGCCCCATTTTTTGACCCCTCCTCCCTCCCTTGCACCATTTTTACATGGGAGTGTAAATATGGTGTTAAGGCCATAGAGTCATTTTTTTGCACGGGAACGCCTACCTTGCATCTCATTAAGGCAAGGTAGGTTTCCACTTCCAAAAAATGACTTTAACTCCATAAATTTGGTGCTAGACGGGTCTAGCACCAAAGTATAAATATGGAGTTAGTTTTGCACTGAATTAGAGTTAAAAAACAATTACGCTAATTCAGTGCAAACAGAGTATAAATATGCCCCTTAGCGTAAAACAATGACTCTAATCTGGTCAGAATCATTTATTTTGACTCAAAACTGCCTAACGTCATTTTTTTTTTAAGCTAGCCTACCCTTTGCACCGGCTTGCACCATTCCATAAATATGGTGCCCAGCTGGTGCTAAAAAATGGTGCAAGCCGGTGCAAAACTTTTTGGGGCAAAACTGCCTTTGTGCAGTTTTGCACCAAAAAGTATAAATAAGGCCCGTAGTGACTAATGGTGCTGTTGCAAGCATGCTGCTCACTCAAATAGCCAGGTCTTGAGGTCCTTCCTGAACTGATTCAGTGACGCGGTCTGTCTGAGTTTACATGGTAGCGTGTTCCATGTCCGGGCTGCGGGGTTGGAGAATAATCTTCCCCTACTGTGCTTTTTTGGATTCTGGCAATTGCTGCGAGGGCAAGCTAGGAAGAATGGCGTTGCCTGTTAGGTGCTTAGAAGGTGAGGCAGTGGTTGAGGTAGGCCGGTCCTATGTTGTGCAGTGCCTTGTAGATGTGTCAGAAGCTTGTAAGTGATGTGTTTGTTGACCATGAGCCAGCGTAGGTTTTGAGGTGGGAGGAGATGTAGCTGTGCTGGGGGATATCCAGGATGAGCCAGGCTGCTGCATTCTGGAATCTTTTTAGTCTTGATTGCAGCTTCTTTGTGATGCTGGCATAGAGTGTGTTGCCGTAGTCCACTTTGCCACTGTTGAGTGCGTGGGTGACTGTCCTCCTCATCTCAGTGGGGATCCACTTGAAAATCCTTCGAATGAGTCAAAGGGTGTGGAAGCATGACGACATGATGGCGTTGACATGATGGGTCATGGAGAAAGAGGAGTCCAGGATGATGCCCAGATTGCGTCTGTGGTTGGTGGGAGAGGGGGCGTTTCCCAGGGCAGTAAGCCACCAGGAGTTATTCCAGGCAGAGAGGGTGGAGCAGAGTACGAGGATCTCAGTCTTGTCCGAGTTGAGTTTGAGGCAACTGGCTTCCATCCAGGCCGCGACTCCTCTCATTCCATTGTGGAAATTTCTCTTGGCCTTTGTTGGGTCGTTGGTAATAAGGTAATAAAGTCACTAACTCTTTAGGTGCAGTGAAGGTTTCAGTAATTTAAACCAGAGATCAACCCCTGGTAGCTATGGCACAGCGCAGACAGCCCTAACCTAGGGTAAATTAGTAAAATATTTAGAAGTACCAAACAGTAAAAAAGTCAAAAACACAACGCAATGAAAATCTCACTCTAATTTATAAAAATAGAATAAAATTTAAATAACAAAAGGACACCAAAACAACTAAACTTAATAAGGAGAACCATTGGTATGATGTTTTTTAAGATTTAAGGGAAAATTGTGCCAATTGTGGTCAATAGTCATGGCAGGAGAATGCCCAGACATGGTTCCCATGCTCACTGTGCCACTGGAACCAAGCTACAGCTGACTGATGAGCCCCTGTCAGGGTGCTACCGGTCTTGGGTTGCTTATGTTCTAGTTCATAGGACCTGGCCCGGTAGTTTGGGCTGGGCTGCTCCTTAGTGGATCAGATTCAAGACTACTTTGCACTTGGCTGGCTCCAAACAGAGGTAGCATGGAGGGTAAAAGACTAATTGGTTGGAATGCTACCCTGAGCGATTGCCAGTGGTTAGATAAATTGCAAGCATTCCTCCCATCACAATTTCTGTGTTTGTGGTAGCCCGGGTCCATTGTGCAATTTGAGGCCGACCGCAATGGACCACTGCTACACCAAGCAGATTGGCCCCGATAGGACCTGAAAGTAGGGAAGCTCAAAAAAGTTTCTAAGTCTCAATCTGAAAAGGAACATTGTCATTTTTCTAAATTCTTCTTCGCACGGGACAAACCGGAAATTCAGTCTGATGCTGTGGAACTGTTGGTCAGATATTTTTCGTGATTGGTCCCTTGGAGGTCTGGAGCAAAGGTTTTGAAAACATTTCCAAACTTCTTTTGGTGCGTAAACAACTACAGGAGTATATTTCTCAGGCCCTCATAGGGAGCACTTTGAGACTCTCCGATTGGCCAGAAGGGGTACAGTAAGTACCGGTCCAGGTCCATTTGTCACTGCTAGGCTGGGATCTTCACAGACATTTCTACTTCATCATTTTTATGTTCGTAGAGCTACTCAGCAGTTCAGCCTTGTGATCTCTGGAGATCTTTTTTACCCTGGATTACAAGTGAAAGAGGGTCCAAATACCTCAGGTCCTTCCCACAGGTCACAGATGCCAACTGCAGCATGTTCAGTCCAACTGGTATACTTTCTCAAGTCTGGCACTGTTCTGATGGAGTGCTTTGCAGTGCCACATTTATGCCTGGCAGGAGCTAGTGAGTGTGGATGACTCCTGGGCACTTCCTAACCAATGAGATAAAAGTCACTGGGGCAACCCTCCCCACTTTTAAAAAACTTCCTGTTTCGGTTAGTGCAATGAGGCCCAAAATGACACAACTCAGGGCATTTTCAAGATGTTGAAAGTCTTCTGCCACAGTGAATTCGGATTTTAGGAGTGGGATGTGTATTTGAGTGCATCATAGGGAAATCACCAGTGCCATCCCACATCTACCACTAAAATCCACTTTGAAGCAAGCACTGTACTCACAACAATCCCAGAGGCATAAGCCTTGTAAAACAAAAGCACGGTCCTTTAGCAACCAGACAGAGGATACACAAGAATAGTCTGTGCATCCTGTTTTTTGCTCTTTCAAATGATCCCCAAGTTTTACATGTGATTCAATAGGCCTATTAAGCAGCGTTTGACATTCTTGTATCAACAGGATGCCTATAGCCCCACCTCTGAATAGTCAGCATAGTTCAGAGAAGTCATCTCTGTCCATTTAGGTCACCCTATTATTTGCTCTTCGGTCATACTGCAGATTTTACACTGTAGCAGACAGGCTACAAAGGCAGGCCTGAAGCCATTTTTACCTTTGCCACACTAGTGGATGCTACAGTAAGTGCTGCAGCCTTCATGTGACATTTACGTTTTCATGCCAAGGGTTTACTCACATCACCCCTTAAGCCATGGGTCTGTCCATCTACCTTTCACTTAATAGTCCAGATGATTTTTTACTACAAAATACCTCTGTTGCCTCAATGAGTGTGAAGGATCGCTGACCAAGAGTTAGTCCCACATTTTTTAAAAGATATGAAAGTGATTGTTGGTCTTGTAAATAAGCCTCTTGGTTCCAGCCATGTCCAGCCATAGCTAACAGTTCTGAGACTAGTTGTCTAGCTCTTGTGGCGTAACACATTTCCAATGTCTAAGCCCATATATCCTTGCTACAGCTAGAGCAATTGCAAACCATCTACACACTGTGGGTTCATCCCTGATATCCTAGCGAGACCATGTATCTTTATCATAGATGCCGATAAGAGGTGTTGTGCCTGCACATGGATTTCATCTCATTATGTTCCTCAGTCCTACGACTCATCACCCAAGAACATGCCCAAAGAACATGTGGAATATCCCCACCTGTCTGTCCATACCTCCACCAGCTGGAGTTAGTACTGAGGTCAGTGTAGTCACTGTAATGTCCAAAGCATCCCATGAAGGACTTTGAAAATGATTTTGGCTCATATTTAAAAAAAAGTGGCGCATCTGAGCTGATGCGCCATTTTTTCTGCACTTCCGCTACCGGCACCTAAGAGCACCATGGTGGTCATGAGCACAATAGCATCAACATTTTTGATGCTATTGTGACAATTTGCTACACTAGCGTTAAAAACGTTGATTCTAGGGGTAGCAAAGTGCAAGGAGGCCCATAGGTGTCTGTGGTAGTATCAATTTAATGCCTGCTGTGATCAGGGCATTAAAAATGACACTATAAATGGCACAGTGAAATCTGTTAAATTCCACTGTGCCATTTTTTAGGGCCTCCTAGCACCAGAATGCTCCCTTATATACCTTATGCCTGGGGCAGGCATAATATGGTGCAAGGGATTACAAAGTGGGGCAATGCATGCATTGAACCACTTTGTAACTGTGTCACGAGGAAAAAGCTACTTTAGCGCCACCTCAGCGCGAAAAGAAATAACACTATGACAGCGCTAATGTGGTGCTAGGGGCCCTTAAATATGCCCCTTAACATCTTGCCTCTCCTATTCATTCGTGATAACGGCTCTTAAGAGTGAGCACAACTCTTCCTCTATGTAGTAAGGTTTTACACTCTCCTGGCATTGCTGTTGTAGTGCTAGAGATGTGAGGGAAGAAAGAGGTCTACTACTGCCCCAAAAGGGCAGATACTACCCCTCCTACTTTACCCCACTTGTGTATATCTGACCAGATCGGAGAAGTGGGAGGTTGTAAGCTGAATGAATTTAAGCATTGAGTGATTTTAAAGAATCATTACTTCTGTCAGGCAGGTATGTTATATTCTAACTGAATATCATAAAATGTTTTTATAGTATTGTTAGTCTTGTATTTTCGTGGCATGTCCTTGGAACCCCATCAGAATGCAGGACCTACTGTTGTAAATTTGTTATTTCTCCACATTGGTGCTTCAGCATGTAAGTAAGGATGAATTGTAGGTAATTTGAGCACTGCTTGTAATCGTTACCTAGTAGAAATCAGGACTTGGTTAGGTATTTCTTACAATTTCCCTGGATCTCCATATACAAGCTCCATCCCCTGGATGAAATACCTAAGCCAGCAGGGCAAGTCTATCCACAAAATATTATGTGTACATATTAGGCATTCCTTTACAGTCTTATGGTCCTGCCTTGGACTATGATCCATAACCTTTTCTTAATAGAAATCCTCAGGGCTTCAAATTTGTGCGTTCCTATGGACAGGGTATGCACGAAAGTCCTCATTTTTGCCCCGGTCAACCCCCCAAAACATTTTGGACAGATACTGGTGGTTACTGACTCTTAGCTGTGCCCTGGGTACTGCTTACCAGTCCCAGGGCCAGTGCTCTGTTTAAAGTGGATATGCAAATTAGGCTAGTTATAATTGGCAGTATAAGCCTACGCATAAGTCCATAGTATATGGTACGACATGTAGGTTTAGGGATCCCAGCTTAGGTAGTGCACCCATGGGTGCACTGCTGAGGTGCCCAGTGTCATTTTAAAGGCAGGCTTGCCTTTCTGGCTGCTTTTAAACTAAAGTTACATGCAAATTCGACTTTGGAATTAAAAGTACTTCTAAAGTCTTAAGCTACCTTATTTTGTTACATATAAGTCACCCCTAAGGTGTACCCTAGGTGCCCCTATGGTTGGGTGCT
The DNA here is from genome assembly GCF_031143425.1 of Pleurodeles waltl. Classification (NCBI taxonomy): domain Eukaryota; kingdom Metazoa; phylum Chordata; class Amphibia; order Caudata; family Salamandridae; genus Pleurodeles; species Pleurodeles waltl. The sequence continues at coordinate 14,525,758 of NC_090446.1, forward strand.
ATGTAACTGTAAGCAGGGACCTTATAAACATTGTTTTATAACCCTTGGTGAGGTAAAATAGCCAAAGTCATTTTTCCCTCACTGTATTGAATGGGCTCTGTAGGATAAAATGGGGAGGCTTTGTTTTAATTAATAAAGTCCCAAAAGGAGCTAACTATATCAAGTTTGGTATCAAATGTATTGTTATAATAAATCCAACAACTTGCTGTTGTTGAATTTAAAATAACTAGTTCAGAGAAAGAGTTTTAGAACTCTACCTGCATTTTGCCAACTTCAACTCTGTAGTGCCCTTCTCTGATTGGCCAGCATCTGGCAGCCTGGCCAGGCCTCATTGATGAGGTGTGAAGTAGCCTGGGCTGAAGACAAAGACAGTGGCTGGGGGAGGAGCTCTGCCTCAGCAGATGGTGAAAACAGGATGTAGGAAGAGCAGCCAAACTGAACTTCAAAGCAGGGAAGGACATTTGGAGCAGCTCAGGACCTCCCCCATTTTCTGTAAACCCAGATAACTAGGTGCCCTCTTGATTAGATTGAGAGAGGACAGGTAAGGGGGTGTGTTAAGGATTTTAGCTACGCCAGTAGGCGAACTCACCCAGACCTAACCTCCAAAATTCAGTTTCCACCATTTTGGATTTTTTAAGAGTTTTGCTCCCTGGGACTGATTTTTGTCCCACTTCCCAGGAAGTGGTCATCTAAGAGAGTTGTGGTCTGCCTGTGATTGGACAGTTGCCCCCCTGCTTTTCACCCGGAGCAAGGATAAATTTGGCAGAGCTGCACCCATACCTAAGATCCCTACTACAAGGAACAACATTAGAAGAAGAAGGACTGCCCTGCTGGACCCCTGGCCTGCACCTGGACCCTGCAGTCTGAAGGACTGCACCAGCTGCACACTTGGGCTTCACCACAAGAAGGACTTTGCCTGGCTTCAACTGGTTCAAGAAGGAACTCCCTTCTTGTTACAGGTGAAAAATAGCTAACCAGAGTTCCCCTGCATCAAATCCTGAAGAAATTAATCAGCTGACCACTGTCAAGTGGTCATTTTAGAGTTTGAGCTTTATTTAAAAGCAGTTACAGACATGGTGGTCTGCTGACCCCAGGAAGCCACCATCCCTGTGAGTGCTGCCATTCCCAATGGGGTCACAAATTGAGACCTTCATCATACATATTCATGAGGTAGGTCATTCGCGACCCCTTTGCAAATCACAAACAGTGTCTTTGACACTGTGGTACATCAGGTTTTGCAACTTGCAAATTGCGAGTCGCTAAGTCTCGCAATTTGCTAGTCGCAAAACCTGATCTTCATACATGTGGCCCTTGGGGCCAGATGTACAAAGCATTTTTCTAGTTACAAAGGGTCCGATTCACAGAATCATCCCGTGTGCGACTTTAAAAATGCTTTTTGGGATGTACAAAGCCCAAACTGCGATTCGGTAACTTGTTACCGAATCGCAGTTTGAGTTTTGCGAATTGGTATTAGGAAGGGGCGTGTCAATGGCGTCCCTCCCTAATACCGAATCTGAATGGTAAGTATGATTGTTTTGTGACCGCGAATGTGGTTGTAAAACAATCGCAGTTAGCACCAATTTCAAATTGGTGTTAACCCATTCGCAAAAGTGAAGGGGTCCCCAGGAGACCCCTTCCCCTTTGTGGATGCATGCAAAAACATTTTTTCAGAGCAGACAGTGGTTGCACGGACCACTGCCTGCTCTGAAAAAATCAAAAGAAAACTTTTCATTTTTGTTTTCGAAATGCATTCCATTTTCCTTTAAGGAAAACGTGCTGCATTTAAAAAAAAGTACTGCTTTATTTAAAAACAGTCACAGACATGGTCGTCTGCTGACACCAGCAGGCCACCATCCCTGTGAGTGCCACCATTGCCAATGGGGTTTCAAATTGTGACCTACCTCATAAATATTCATGAGGTATGTCATTTGGGACCCCATTGCGAATCGCAGACAGTGTCATTGACACTGTTGTACATCCGGTGTTGCGACTCGCATTTTTCGAGTTGCAAAACTGGATCTTCGTACATGTGGCCCCAGATTCTGTAGTATTTCTTGAGATATCAGAAAGTAATCAGTATGTGTACTTGTGCCATGTACAATTAATATTCCCTGTCGCTTGGGTGAAGCAATGTCCAAATGTCCGCCATTGTGTGGTTTCCCATTATATCTCCAATTGCCAAAATCTCATCTGTCCAATCTGTCTAAAAGCAGTCAATTGTAATATTCCAGTTCCTCAGTCACTAGTTTTGTCCTTCTGAATTCTGGACTCCAATATTGTCCTGTCTACTGAGAGTGATATCTACCCTTCTATATGTTCATCTCCTCAGAGAACAGGCAGAACAAATGCACAGGTCTTACTATGTATGCTGTGCCTCGTTGCACTTTGATCTTGAAAAGAAGTCATATTTTATCCCCAAAGTTATTTCAGCAGTGTATCAGATTTTGTCATTTAATTCTTCATGGCAGTGATATAGATCCTCTATTTCAAATTTGACCAATCATCTTGACGGCTTCTAATCAAGTTTCAGCCTTCTCTAACATTAGGAATATCAATAAATTGACCAGTACCAATCATCTCTCAATAACTCATGACACCAGCAGCAGGGCATGAACTGTATAAAAGTTGAATGGCTCCAATGCTGGGGTCCTCTTCTCTGGGCCTAAGTGTATATAGATGCTACCTCTGAATACACTTGCTTCCTCACTCAGGGCCTGATTTACAAAAAGCCTCTGCAGCTTTGGTGGAGGCTCTGCAGTCATGGTGGAGTCTTCGCACTTGTGGAGGAACCTCCACAATGAGAACTGCAGTGCGGAGATTCCACCACGAATGCGGAGACTCCGCCACAACTATGGAGGCTGTTTGTGATTCAGGCCCTCACATCGTAATAATAAATAAAACATCAATGAAATATGCATTCCATGCTTAATTACATTATCACATTAATGTTCAGCCATACATAGAGTCTGATTTAGAGTTTGGCGGAGGGGGTTCCTTCATCACATACATGACGGATATCCTGTCTGCTGTATTACAATTCCATTATGTCCTATGGAAATCGTAATATGGAGACGGGCCATCCGTCATGTTTGTGACTCATCCGCTAAACTCTAAATCAGGCCTTTAGTCTTCAGATACTTCTCATCCAGCTCCACACCAAATAGTTAGGCATCAAAAACAAAAAAAAATGTTCCTTTGTCAGTGCTTAATTTGCTAGTCTGCTCTAGCTGCCCATTCAGTGTTGAAGTTTGAGAAAAACGATTACGTGCAATAATAAATGCCTATTACCTTCCAAAACCATGTCTCTGCAAATATGTTCTGCCCTACTCACCATGTTCTAATCTGAGCCAGGCATCTCCTTTAGACTAGCAGCAGGGGTCATGGCAGACATTTTTCTGCTCAAGTTATAAATGCTGGAATATTTTTCTTCTCAAAATCAGGTTTTCTCGCCATTTGTGCTCTTTAGAAATGCCACAAAAAACTTCAAATCAGCAAATAAGGCAAATTCCAGGACCCTGCTCTTCTTCAGTACCTCATCATTGAAGTCATTGTGTCTAGTTAGGTTCCAATAGTCAAAATGCCATTAACAGATTATTGCAGAGAGCACCGTGCTGACAAAATATCAGCGGGGAAATGACATGACCTACTTTTTGACCATCAACAGCTTTACAGAAGGTGACATCACACAACCTTTGTCCTCAATGATAGGCCATTGTCCACCTAATTGGTATTATGGCATCAGATAGCTGAAGAGTGTTTCAAAAATAAATAAGAACAGTTTTCCCCAAATATCATAGCAAAACTCTCCAAATTTTGCTTCTTGAACTTTGACAGTTGTTATAAGCACACAGCCTCTTCTCTATGGATATGCTATCACTGACAGCTTCACAACAGCCCTAGAGATGCTGAAAGGATATATTTCCTCAATAAAATCACTAGCAACAAATTATGGACACTGTGAAATTACTCCCAAACTTTGAAAACTGCCAGTGTTATCATACATGAATTATCAATTGAATAACACTGTATTTTAGCCCTACTGTACACTGCTGTGGTTTTCAAAAAATGAAGTAATGCTAGTATTATAATTCTCTTACAGACTAATTAAATCACAGGCATACCACAAATACAGACAATCTTATAATATGATCACTGCAGTTTACTCAGTATTTATTTATTTATCGTACTTTATTAATTTGTGGATTTGTAGCGCTTGCGATTACCAAAGGGCGGCCTGGCACTGAAAATGCCCCTTATAATTTAACCTAGGGTGAGGAGTACCATTATTGTTTGAACAGCCATGTTTTTAGTTGTAGATCAAATGGGCCAAAATGTTACTTATTTTAAAAAGAAAGTGAGTTCCAAGTCTTTACTGGCAAAAAAGGATAGGACCTAACCACATTGCAGGCTTCAACTTTGGAATTTGACAGAGGAAAACAGAGCAAGAGGGCAGATCTTAAAGAACTATTAGAAATGTACCAAGCAAACAAATGGCATGTGAATAATAGGCCAGGGTGATGCAGGGCCTTGGAGCAGATGCACAGACTCTTAAAAAGAATACATTTGTGAGTTGAAAGTCAGTGAGGCGTACACTGGTGTTGAGGAGTGAGCTCTTCTCTGGATGATTCAGCAGGAATAGTGCTGCAGTGTTCTGGGTCACCAGCATCTGCTGTGTACTGTAGGCAGGAACTGTAGGGCATTAGCATAGGTCAAACAAGAGCCTGTTACTGCTTACAAAATAGGATAGTGAATATTATTCTGTAAGTAGGAAAGACTCTCAGGAAGGTTCTTTAGATAGTAAAAATAGGTTGAAGTGACCTTGGTCATCTGACTTCTAAATGAGAGTTACTCATCAAACCGCATTCCCAGGTTGTTCATGTTTTTCACAGACACTGACAATAAAGAGTTTGGCCATCAACGGGAAGACTAGCCACTTGGAGGCCCACCCAACACCATCAACTCTGTTTTATCTGACATGACTCAACACATTGTATTCAGCAAAGTGGTCCAAGAGGATGAGGGCAACAACTTCCCCAAGGTCCAAAGCCATCTGCAGTTCAAGCTGGATAGACAGAAATGCCAGCATAGTGCCATGAAAGACACAAAGACCTGCTTGTGCTGGACTGAGAAGATAATTTGCCAAAATAAACTCACTCAGCCTGAGTTTCACCACGTTCTCTATCAGCTTTAAACAGAAGGTTAAGAGAGAATTGAGAGAATAGTTGCCAAGGAATTTTGAGTTCCAGAGATGGCTTCTTCAAATGAGGAAGAATTCATGCTTTTTCAAGTCAGATAACAGTGAGGAATTCACTAATCTGGAGAGCGAAGGACCAATCCTCCTTTTTATTTAGTGAAAAGTGGGCTGGTTATGGATCACCAGGAGAACCAGAATTGATGCTATGCATAATTTTCAGTGTCTCCACTTCAGACACAAAAGTGAACTTCGTGACAGACTGCAAGGGAGCAGAAGCATGGGGTTGTTTGATTTTTTTAAAATGTGAGATCTAGAGGTAATGCTGAGTTGTGTAGCCTTCGCCAATTTAGGATATTAACAACTGCTTTAGCATCAACCTGAGAGTAAGGGCTCCAGTGTCTGATCTCATGTTTACTCAAATGCAAATAATTGCTACTATTATTGATGGAGTTTATTGTACATTATAAGTGTAATTAGATAAAAGGTGTCCAAAGCTGAAATCTGACAATTTTGCTGAACAAAGTCCCCTGCTACATGTGTGTTTTCCATTATTCACAGTGAAGGTATATATACATCTATAAATGCATATATAAAACATTCCACTGCCCTAAAGAGCCAAATACTTTCTATCCCGGAACCCTAAAAAGGCCTTACTGCCTCTATACACCTCGCAACCCTGAACCCTAAAAACCCCGTACACCATCTTACCACCATTCATCTTGAACCCTAAAAATGACTCACTACCCCTATACACCTCCTAGCCCTGAACCCTTAAAGCACCATACATCACCTTACCACCATTTATCCCTGAACCCTAAAAAAGACCTTACTACCCATATACACGTCACAACCCTGAACCCTAAAATCTCAGCACACCACCTTATCACCAGTCATCCCTGAACTCTACAAACACCTTACTACCCTTATACCTCCTAACCCTGACCCCTAACAACCCAGCACACCACCTTACCAGCATTCATCCTTGAAACCTAAAAATCTCTTACTGCCCCTATACACCTCCCAATCCTGAACCCTAAAAACCCCATACACCACCTTACCACTGTTACACCTCGTATCCTTGGCGTGGTCTCCCCTAATCTTTTACCTCTGCTTCCCAGGTTGATGATGTGTGCTGGGCTCTGTTTTTGCTGTTTTTGTTACTCTGGGCTCTTTACCACTGCTAACCAGTGCTAAAGTGCAAGTGCTTCCATGTGAAATTGTATGTGTAATTGGCTTTCCATGTTTGGCGTATTTGATTTACTAGTAAGTTCCTAGTTAAGTACACTAGAGGTGCCCAGGGCATGTAAATCAAATGCTACTAGTGGGCCTGCAGCACTGGTTGTGCCACCCACATTAGAGGCCCTGTAAACATGGCTCAGACCTGCCACTGCAGTGTAGTGTGTGCAGTTTTAAACTGCCAATTCAACCTGGCAAGGGTATCTACTTTCCAGGCCTAAACCTTCCCCTTTTCTACATGTAATGCACCCCTAAGGTAGGCCCTGAGTAGCCCCATGGGCAGGGTGCAGTGTATGTTCAAGGTGGCACATGTACTGGTGTGTTTTACTTGCCCTAACAGTGAAATACTGCTAAACGCAGCTTTCACTGTTGAAAGGCCTGTCTCTCTCATCTTGTGATCAACAGAGACTTTCCTTTGAAGTTTGTCTACTTCAAAGGCAGAAAGGGGTATAAGTAGTGGATCCCGAACCCCTGAAAACCAGATCACTTCTGGATTCAAGTGGAACCTCTTCCAAGGAGAAGAGCTGAATAGAAGTGCTGCCCCTGCATGTGACTGTGCTTTGTTCATCTCTGAACCCTAAAAACCCCATGTCACTTCTATTTGCTACCCACTCTGAATCCTAAAATCCTCTTGCTACCCCAAATCTAAACATATGTATAACCCCCTTACTACCCATAAACACAAAAACCATAATACTCCCACTCTTAATTGTTGAACTTTATATTCTTGTAAAGGGAAATGCTTTGTTGTAAATATATTGTAGCCATCCCTTATTGTAGTGCAGATATTGTAGTGAACCCAGAGGTGCCAAACCTATCACCATCCTGAAGGCTCAGCGTTGACCTCATTTGGGTGTCACTAGTGGGTGCAGCTGTGACTCCTGGCTAGCCCCTTCAAACCACTGGAACTATCTTTGCAGTCCCTGGACTCAGAGGTGGCAAATCAGTCCCAGGCACACAAGCACAACCCCAAGTTCCTTGTTTTTGATTGATTCTTTATTAAACTAAATGTTAATAATATGTTATTAATCACAATTAGTGTAATAAAGAATGAAATACAATTTTCTGTAATATGACCCTCCCTGGCAGCAGAGCTAAGTAAAAAATGATTTTAAATGTATGTTTTGTGCATGCTTGCGGGTAGTGTATATATATGAGAGCGAGTGTGTGTATTTCGGTGTAAGTATGAGTGGGTGCGTGCAAGTGGAGGTTAAATGACATGTGATGTCACTTCTGCTACCCCTGGCATTTTGGAAAATTGATGTTCATGAGAGTCAGGTTACTTTTACTTTTATAAAGTTCACATATCTTGTTTTAAAATAAAATACATAAGTAGGTTATATATTCTTTCTTTAGACTGCTCTCTACCTCATAATTATATACACATACTGTTCAATTAGGCATCGCAATAATGCCTGGTAAATTTTAGAGTCCCCAATTACTCCTCTATAACAAAACAGCCCTCATGAGCAGCCAAATAAATGTAATTGCTGGACTTTTTGGGAAAACCACTTCAGCTTAATCTTTCCTTGCAGATAAATTCTGCTCATGAAGAAGTTATATGCATAGAGTTATTGTATGTGGATCAGAAAGTTGACTCCATTACTGACTTTTACAGAATACAAAAACTCAGTTGGTGTTTCAAAACATTTGGTATGCAAGGCATACACTGTCAACACATGAAATGTGCTTATTTAGAAAACAACAATGCAAAGCTGGAGACAGGTAAGTTAATGGCAACATACTAGGCGTATAAAATAATGTTGAAGACATGAGACTAAGTTGTTCCTCATAAGGAGATAGATATATGAGTTATCTAAATCTGTCAATATCTAATATGCTGTTTGAGTTTAGATCATAATAATAATAACTGATAATCTGCTCATTGCCTCTCGCCCTAAGAGAGAATGCCATATCAACCAACATTCTCAGGTTACTCCAGTTTAAAATAATACCACACCCTACATAGGTATATATATTTAGTTGAAGAGGAATTTACAAAATTAGTCATGCTACACTTCCTTTAGGTATTTTAAGTTAACTTTGTCACTTGACATGACTGTAGTTCTAACTTGTCAATATCTTGTTGAGTTATGGAGCTATAGAGAGTTTGGCGGAGAAGGTGCCACAGACCAAACCTGGAGGGTACCCCCCATTACCTAATTCATTCATTCCCCAATTGTCCAGCTAGCATACAATGCACATGCTCTCACAAATCATTGAGTAGTCACATTTTTGTTACTGCCAGTATGTGACAAGAGTAATAGTACTTTCTGCAGTATGTGAGGGTGCTATATTCCCTGCCCATAAAATTGTGGTCAAAATATTGTGACTACAAGAACATTGTGGACTACAATATCAAATATGTATATTTGTTTACTATTTTACTACAAAGTTGAAATTTACAATATTGTCACTTTAACATAATTTTTATTTCAGTGTCTTATTTGTTCATATTACATTGCATGTTTTGATTTTGTTCTATATGTTATTCTTGCTTCTTTAGTATGATATACTAATATATATTTTTAGGGCTGTTGGATTTATTAGGGAGTTGAGTGGTAAGTTTTTTATATATTCATTCAAGTTAATTGATTAATATTAATTCTTTTTTTTAAATTTAAATGCAAATGTTTATTTTTTATATGTTTAATATATTTTTCAACTATGCATGCAGTTTTAATTTTGGGTTGCAGTGTTTACTAGGTAATTGAGTGTATAGTGTTTTTAATTATCCATTAATTAATGTTAAATGATTAATACATTATTTATGATATATTTTTCATTTTTATTTATATGTTTAAATGTTTACTTTTTAATTATGTGGTAAATTGTAGGAATGGGTTGATAGTTATTTTTAAATTAATAGTGTATTAGTAATTTAGAAAGTATGCAAAAGTTAAAAAAATATGTATTTATTTGTTTAAAGAGTGAGTTCGAAGCATATATATTATTTAACAAATGGTTTGACTAGTTTTACATTTTAAATATTCTGCCCGTAATTATTTTATGAGTTTTGTATCCAATTGTATGATATGCAATTTTTCACATTTCCCAAATTTTTAACCTAATTTTTGCCCCATTCTCCTTTCCCCAGGTATGCACGTTGCCCAATGTTTCTTAGACTGGAGTTAGAATAACAAATCTAGCCTCCCCAATGTATGAACTTTCCCCTATTCTAGCTGTACTGCAGTTAGAATAGTAAACTGATCCATCGAATGTATGCACTTCCCAGATGTTTGTTAGACCTGTGTAAGAATAGTAAAATGTACTCCCCAAACAGGCGCACTTTCACCAATATTCGTTGAACTGGAGTTAGAATAGTAAACCTGACCCTTTCCCCATTGTACGAACAAATGTTTGTTAGATTGGAGTTAAAATAGAACTTCTGAGCCCTTCCTCACCCAAAGTATGGCGTTTTTCAAGTGTCTCTTGGAGTGTAGTTGAAATTGTGAATCTGACACTCCCAACCACCACTGTATGCACTTTCCGCAATGTTTGTTTTATCAGAGTTAGAATAGTAAATCTGACTCACCCTGCCTTCCATGTATACATTTCCCCCAATCTTTCCAACACTGGCATGATAATAGTAATTTTTATCCTTCCTCCCCCCTAGTATTTACTTTCCCCAATATCTATTTGACTGAAGTTAAAACAGTAAATCTTACCCCTCTCCTGCAAGCACTTTTCTGAATGTTTTTGCACTGGAGTTATAATAGTAAATTCTACTTCCCCAAATAAAAGCACTTTACGAACCGTTTGTTAAACTGGAGTTATAATAGTAAATTTGACTCCCCCTCCTTCCCCGCCCCCAAAGTTTGCACTATTCCTAACCGTTTGTTAGATTGATGTTAAGATAGTTAATCTGTCACCTCAAATAACATGTATTTTTCCCAATGTTTTAGGAAGGTAGTTAGAGCAGTATATTTGAATGCTTTTATTTGTTAATATTTTATGTTTTTACATTGGAGTTCGGGTACTATTTTTGATTTCATGCTGTATTTTTATAGGATATCTTGAGGGTATTTATTTAAAAGTATATGTTTTTAAACTTCATTTGTTTTTTTGTGCTTTGTATTCAAAATAATTTCCTATTTTTCGTACTTGATTTAGGGCCTCATTATGAGTTTGACAGTCAGACTACTAGACCGGCACGGCAGCAGTCCATAGGAGACCGCCAAGTCCACATTCTTTCACGCGCCATATTATGAGGAGACTGTCAAGACCGTGGTGGTGTGGCTGAACCCGGGCGGTCAGCAGAGACTACAGGTAGCAAATCAGAAAATAATTTTTATATATGTGTCTATGTATATGTGTACATTTTAGACAAAATATGCACATATGCATGGATACATGTGTAGAAATGTATCTGTGCATGTAGTGTCCTATTGCTGGACTCTGGGCATATATGCCCAGTCCAGTTAATGGGGGGAACTTTGTGACAGGTATTTACCTGCATTACGGAATTTATGGAATTTTTCCCAGGCGTGAGGTGACATCTGTGATGGGGGGTCCTGGGTGAGGGGGGTCCACATAGAGAACTGCAGGGAAAAGAAGGAAATGGGAAAGCTAGCCCCCCATTACCCTCAATTCCGCCAGCTAAAGTGGCAGTCTCCCCACTACAATCGACTTGGTGGTCAGGCATCTCCTAATGTGCACGGTGGTCATATTGCCTGTACCGCCATATGGTGGCTCCTTTCCACCGACCGTCAACATGGCAGTTGCTGCTGGGCTGGCAGTGCTGGTGGTCTGCCCGCAGGCTGCAGTACTACGTCCTGTCAATCTCATAATATGGCGGTTGGACCGCCAAGACCGCAGCGGTCAGACTGCCACCACTGACATGACAGTCATGGGACTACCAAACTCGTAATGAGGCCCAAATTATTTAAATACATTTGTTTTTGCTACATATATATAACAGTTTTGTATTAGTTTAAATAAATATACAATATGGACAATATTTTAAAAATTGTTAATAATTATAAATGTTTTAATTGTTTTATTCTGTAATTCAAATTATTACTATATTGTATTCACAAATTATATTTATTTTATAATGATTTTATTTCAACATATAACTTAGTCCCTCATTAAGACATTGGTAGTAATGACCGCATATTTTGGGAAAAGGTACTGCCAGCCTGTTGGCAGTACCTTTCTCCAAAATACTGTCGTCTGCCAGGGACATAATGAGGGCCTTAGTGTTTATTTTTATATTAATTTTTACATTTACTTTAAATTTTCATATATTTTTAAATATTATTGTTAATATATTATTTGTTCCTATTATTTTTTTTTTATCTATTAACTGTTTTTAAAAAATTAACTTAAATCTGTATTTAACTTACAATACTATTAGTTACTTTTAAATCAGGAAACTTACAATGTAATGCTGATATTATAGTTCATGATATATTTGTAGTCGACATTGGTGTACTTTGCATTATATATATGTAAAGTCAATATTTTGGTTGTCAATATTTCGACAAAAATATATTTGTTGCCCAACATTTTTGTGGTTGATATTTCATCATACAATTCTGTGTGGAGTGTTACTGCCCTTCTAGTAGCACATGACCGCTGGTCTGTGAGTGGTGTGAAAGTGCTGTTGTTACTTAGGTTGCTTTGTTTTCCCGGCATAAGGGCTTTATGAGTTTCCCTTGCATTTTCATTAAAGATAAGCCTCAACACATACTGGGCCTCATTACGAGTCTGGCGGGCACTAGACAACCAGACTCACGGTGGCAGTCGGACAATGGCCAATGCAGCGTTCCAACCACCACATTTCAACCCTGAGGGTCAGGCCGCCAAGGAACCACCAACTCCACAGGGATCACAGATCCCGGTAGTCTGGAGGTTGGTGGCAGTCCTAAACAGCCAGGACAGCGCTGCAAGCAGTGCTGCCCTGGGGATTATGACCCCCTTCTCCATCAGCGGTTTTATGGCAGTAGCACTGCCATGATAAAGGCTAGCAGAGAAGGGGCCCCTGCACTGCCCTTGCACGTGGCATTGGTAGTGTACAGTCGGCTACAGCATTACCGCCGACTTGATTACGAGCCAGAGACAATGCTGTGGCCTGTTTCCCACTAGGCCAGCAGGCAGAAACTCAGGTTTTCGTCCGCTGACCTAGCGGGAAACTCTTAATAACACTGACGGGGAGGTCGCCGCTTAGGTGGTGTCCACCCTGTCGGAAGTTTGGCAAATGGCCATTCCTCGAAGTAGGGCCCAGAGTGTGCTTATCTCCTGAAAAAACATAGCAGCAGTGGCTTCTAAGTGGAGGCTTCTTCCTCCATGCGTCCTCCACATAGTGGCATGCTTTTCCTAATGAGGTGACCCAAACATTGAGGGAGGGGACATTAATGGCACAGACTTTCCAATTATTTACTTTCTAGACCGTTTGCCCAATGAGCGTTTGGAGGGAGCCCCCACCTGCCAAACCTCCACATAGATCAGTGAGGCCCATATGATGTGCACAACCACTTGTGTTTACTGGAATCACCAACCACCAGTTACACCAGTGAACAGTCTTACCCACCTCCCTTGGCCCCTTAGTGTCCTTGGATATTCACCTTCTGCTCCGGGCCTCTACCATTGGCCTAAATTAACATTTTGGCTGCAATTTCTAGCAGCTGCTCTCTCTAGCTGATGCTGGTGTCAGTGCACCAACAATGAAGCCACTCCAGCTCCCCTACACAAAGGGGGTCATTATGAGTTTGGCGGTACCAGGACCGCCATGTTGGTGGAGGCGGTTGTACCTGCAATGGGCCGGTGGAGAAAACTGCCAAATTATGACCATGTCTCCCCAACAGATGACAGCCAAACTACCGACCAGTACCACCAGTGCGGTCATGCCTCCATGGAGGGCGGTAGCCACCTTCAGGCCGGCGGACACCATGTTTCCGCCGGACATATTACGAGGCTACACACCTCCAATGTTTCTGCCGCGGTCGCACCACCACTGAAACGCTGGTGGAAACCAACTCTACAAAAGGAGACACTCACCTTCTGGAACACATACCTGTCTGGACCTGCCATGGAACCTGAAGTGGACGTCCTCCCACTGCTCCTGCTTGCACAACTACTCAGGAACCAGCGACGGTGACGAAGACAACAAATGTGAGTACACACACCTACCTGACACTGTAGGGAAAACCCAAAGTACATCCGGGAGGGGAGGGGATGGCAACACACAGACGTAACCACACACCCATACCATCACACTGCAACACACACACGCACCCCCATACTACACACACCACAGCCAACACACGTGCTATACACACCAACCTGCAGGCACACAGCACTGATTCACACAACAACACAACAACCGCAACTACACAAACGCTTTGGCAAGAAAATTCATCACACACCACCATATGACACTACATACATACAACACGTAACAACACCTGACAACCAATATACACAATCACACAACCATACAAAAAAGCATATGTCATACAACGCTAACACAACACACAACGTATCTGACATATCCATCACCACACACACGCACACACGACACCCCCATTAAACGTCAACACAAGCAATACACAATTTATCAACATACATGCATGTACCAAACTCAAACATAACCTACCCACAATACACAGCCATCATAGAGGGACAAATGGCAGGCCCACACTTTCTGCCCAGAAATAACAGCTAGCAGAACAAACAGACACACACACACATCACACACACAAACCAAAGCTGCCAAATACAAAATAGCCATCTAAAAAAAAAAAAAGGCAGGACAAGTATGTTACCATCAAAATCAACAACAGGTTGGGCAAGATATATGAAATATATAAATATGGGAATAAAAAATAAACTATTTACAAAGAGAAGGTCATTTGCCAATCCAAAGTCCAAAGTGCCAAAGGCACAGCTGGCACCTCTGTGTTCCCCTACATGACTACTGACTGCTATATGACCTCCACAGGGTCGGAGCGTCAAGGGGGCAAGCAGGCACCTCGGGGATTGTGGGGTGTGGGGGTTTTTGGTCTTGGGTTTCGGAGGGGGTCTTTGGGCTTGGGAGGGGGGCTTAGGGTGAGCTTTAAGGGAGGGCTGGGAACACTTGGAAGGGTTCATCTTCTTGACAGGGGGAGGGGCATGGGTACTAGCAGGGGGCAGGGGAGGACCTGGAGGTGGAAGGGCTGGACTTGGGGAGGGACACAGACTGTTTCGGGGTTTCACGGGGTAGGAGAGGACTAGGGAACAGGGAAAACTCAGAGGAAATGCTTCTTAGACAAATGGGGTGGTCATGGCAAAATGGTTTGGGAGTGGAGGTAGAGGGGAGTGGTTGTAGGAGGTGTTGGTATGGATGTCTTGGGTGCAAGTGCGTGCGAGGCATGCTTGTGGGTGTTGGGTGTCTGTTGGGCGATAAGTGTGGGTGTTTATGTGTCTTGGGCGGAGGGGAGAGGAGATACTAGGTGATGCCATGCTGGATCGGTGACTGTATATTGGATTGGTGTCTGCAGGTATGGAAGATGTGCTGCATGTGGGTGTGTCAGTGGTTGTGGTGTCTGCGGATGTGGTGACTGGGGTTGATATCTGCGGGCCTGCTATTGTGCTGACTGAGAGTAAAATAGGAGTTTGGGCTGGATCAGTGAATGTTGGTGTGGTGGCTGCAGAGGTGTCTGGTGTAGTGTGTGTGAAGGAGGGTGTGGTGGGGGAGTTTATGCAGGTAGTGGATATTGGAGTGTCTTTAGGTGGGTGTTGTTTGTGTGCATGCCAGCGGTGGGTCTTGTGGTGCTTGTGCTTGTCAGTGGTACCCTTGGCTGTTGAGATGGATGCATGCTTGTGTGTCTGTGTGCTTTGGCTGGGTTTGGGAAGAGGGGTTTGGGATTGGGAAGAGATAGGTACAGGGGAACAGTAGACAAAGGGTGGATGGTTGCCGTCAGTGTGGAGGCCAGAGCCTGAGAGGATCTCTGTAGGCCAGACAGTGCACCATGAAAGCCCTCCAGGAACACATTGCTCTGCTTGACTTGAACTTCCAGTCCCTGGATGACACTCACGATGGTCGACTGACCTACAGAGATCGACCTCAGGAGGCCAATATCCTCCTCAATGAGATCAGTAGGGCTGAGTTGGGCAGGGGGAGAGGTGTCTGTGGTGAAGGAGACATCCACCCTCTGGGGTGAGCGGGCACAGGCATATGGGTGGGGAGCTACAGGGAGGGTGGTAGTAGTAAGGGGGACGGTGGACAAAGATTGTGCTGGGGTGGTTCCATAAGGGTCTGCTACCACCAGGGAGTGTCCACCGGAGGAGGATTCCGATGACATGGAAGATGTGGTCTCCTTCGTGGCACTCCCCTTGCCCTCCTTGCCACTGGGTCCCTCGCTGTCCTTAGTAGCAGCACTCTGGGTCCTATGGCCTGCAGCATCCCTACTCACCTGTGCCCCTTCTCCTTTGCCTGTTGATGCTGTTGCACACTAATAGAGAGAGATAGAAGGAGGGAGAGAGAGAGAGAGAAATGGAATGAGAGGGTTAACATATACCCCACATAAACACATGTAGGCATGCACATATGTGACAATACATATCCTGGCTAGGCTATCTCAGGTGCCAATACACATTACCTATATCATGTCACAACATGCCACCTCTACCCAACCCTGTATACCAACCCTCACACCTACATTTACATCCAAGTAAGTCAGCACGACTGGAGTCATCCACATGATCACCACCATAGCCATGTCTGCATGACACCATGCCCTGGATGAAGTACAAATGTCTTACTGATTTCACATCATACCTCTCCATACTCCTATCACCCATTGGAAGTGCAGCTGACTGCACTAAACACATCAGGCCTGTACAGTTAAACAGCTGATCAGTCCATATCCTTTGTTCAACATCCATGACAGTGAAGACTACTCCACTAACACACTACACAGCATCTGCCTAACACTCTGTATAGTAAGGCCAATATATATATAATTACTGATTAAGCCACTACAGGTTAGACACCCTTACAGGTGACATCTGATGTGTACAATACAAGTCTGGGGTACAGGCATGCGATTAGTCTGACCCAATGACAGAGGAAGATCTGCAGACACCAAACACATATATATATTATAACAAAACATACACCTAAGTGAATCTCCAGTGGCCATATTGCACATATCACACATCCATACTCAAACCCTGAGTGCAGTGTCAAAACTGATGAACATCAGGAATACACATATGACATCATGGTCCACCTACAATACCACCACACATGCAGTTTCAACAGTAGGCCTTCACAACATTATAACATCACCCTTACTCACACCATTTCAGAATTTGGAATGCCCGTACCTAAGTCCAGACAACACACATTTCAGAAGTTAAATACATGTAAGCATTATGCACACATGGACTAACACCACTGCCCTTGTACTGATAACACATTCCACTACTATATAGGGCAGCCTCAGAAGATAAAATACAACATTTATGTCACTTCGACATCCCATAAGTCATAAAATACCTAATCCTGTCCTAATCACCCACTTCAGCTAGGCCAAGGGTAGCATAAATTGTCCCACTCTATTAGATGTGCCCCCAAATAACCATTGAGACATGATGTAGGCAGCAAATAAGCTATGTTGCACTCCAATTGCTAAGGCATTGGCATACATGGCATTTATATTACATATTGACAATGATGAGTTTTGCATAGGCCATTACCACCTCTAGTACTATTCCATTGGGATAAAGGTTTCGTCCCCACAAGTTTAGCACCTAGAAATGCATGATGAGTGAAATCAGACCAAATCAAAGGTACATATCAAAAGTTCCTACTTTACCAACCGTCACATGCCCTATAGATAGCAGATGGCCAATATATGCGGACACAACTATCAAGCCATTAGTCCACTCCTATACAGGTCATATATTTGGTGGATATGAAATGGCTGCCTCACATGGAGTCAATACTATTACCGTTACTTGATGTATATAGTCCATGTGATAAAATGTGGGTCACATCACACATTTGCTCATGCAGGTGTGCTGGATAGATGGGAATGAACTGACACCTTAGAGCCACAAATGCTCCAATGCAGATGGATGGAGCAGGTCATACTCAGTGAGTAGGGTGATACACAAGCTCACATCCATAGTATAGGCAGGATGGAGTCACACATGTGTCAGTGTCATCAGACCATCTCCACAATGCAGACATGGAGATGTCTTGATATGGGGGATGTACATCCACTGACAGCAAACCATCAAATCACATCTACAAATTATACTCAGGCCGGGTGCTTACTAACCATTCGCACTAGTCCACATACATATTGCATAGACTACATTGTCACATAAGCTACAGTGAGGCAGCTAATCCCATGCAAGTCGAGCCAAGTCTCAGGGAGGCCACCTCCAAAATGCAGGCCATTGGGGGCGTGGCAGGCTCCAAGGGGCACCCCTCCCTTGTTGGGAGGACATTCCCAGCTGGGCCTCCGCTGTCTTCCTGGCCCAGTGTCTCAGGTCCTCCCACCGCTTGCGACAATGGGTGCTCCCCCTGGCTGTGGACCCTAGGGTCCGCACTTGCTTGGCGATGGCACGCCAGATCCCCTTCTTCTGATGGGCATTCAACTGCATGGATGACACAGACATAAGGAGATAGCCATGTACACTTGCATCATACCAACAGGAGCGGCCAATACACATCGACTCACCAAGTGCCCACAAATATCCATTCTCTCTGCTCACATGCCTTCACTTCATGCTCTTTGCATGCGTGTATTCCCTCACCAGTACACATACCCCACTTACCCTCACATGCATCCCTATTACACATGACTATGGCATTGGGCTCACCTCCTCCTCTGGTGCCCCATATAGCTGTTCATACAGGGGTAGGACCCCTGCAACAGTGTCAGGAGTCAAGTTATCAAGGCTGCAGAAAATGGCAGTCACAGCCGCCCCGTACAGGGCCGTCATCACCATTGGCCCCGGTCCGCCATAGGCAACAATGCTAACCAATGACAAGTTGCATGGTGGTTGCGACTGTCTACCGCCATGACAACATACACATGCGGACTTAGGTCACTTCCAACTGTCCAGTGCTGCGGGACAGACAGCTGCCATTTTGTGCCCATATCATGAATTGATGTGCCAAAATCAGTGCGCCATACACATCTTTGGCCAAAAGATGGACTAAGCTTATTTTGTGCCATCATGGTAGTGCAAACACATGTGACATGCATGACACAGTGATGTGGCAGTATATCTGATGATGGGCATGCTTAGATACTCGGAAGCACATAGGTGGTTGCACTACATTGGTTTATTTCAATGCTATTCTACCCATCAATGCAGGACAGCTCAGTCTGCCACATTTGGTACATTATACATGTGATATGTGTCCAATACGACTTACAGGTTTAGCATTGTGCTGCTCGGATGTTGTACAAAGCACTTTAGCATGCCCATATTTGTATATGTCAGCAGTGCTACACATGTCCTACAGTGTTAGGTGTGAGCTATTTTGACATGTTCTGCTTACATGTGTCAAATGCATTTCTCAATGTACATCATCTCCTCTCTACCTAGGTATCCTGCCATGAGGAGATTGGGACAACCACCAGTGCACCATCCCCTAGTTGACCTTGCAACAATGGAGGAGAGGCATTTCATCCAGATCTATTGTCTGAATAATCAGATCATCTTGGATCTATGTACACAGTTGATCTCCTACCAGCTATACACGATCCCATTTGCATCCCTCCCACATTACCAGTTCCGTCATTGCTGCACTTTCTTGCCACAGGCTCCTTTCAGAATACAATGGGCCTGACAGCAGGGATGTCACAACCCATGGTCAGTCTTGTGTTGAAGGATGTACTATGTGCATTGTTGAAACACCTGGACAGCTACATCAGGTTCCTCCAACGTGTGGGTTTGGCCCACGTGAAGGCTGACTTTTATGATATGGGACCCATCCCTCATTTGATAGGAGCCATTGATGGTACCGTTATATCCCTGGTCCCTCCCAGTGCCAATGAACAAGTGTATAGGAACAGGAAGGACTACCATTCCATAAATGTTCAGGTGGTATGTCTGGCAGACCAGTACATCTCACAGGTCAGAGCCAAGTTTACAGGATCTGTGCATGACTCCTACATTTTGAGGAACAGCAATATCCCACACATGGTGGCAAGACTACATACAGAGAGGGCCTGGCTCCTTGGTGTGTATACATATGAATGTGTTTCACCTTTTTGGCACCTGTCAGCACTATCTTCTCCTGTCGCTGTACCTGTCATTTCACTCGTCCTACATTTGTACACACAGGTGACTCTGGCTATCCTAGCCTTCCCTGGTTGTTGACACCAGTGAGATACCCTGCTACAGATGGAAGGCCAGATTCTGGTGCCTGGACCTATCTGGAGGTATCCTCCTCTCCTATCCCCAAAAGGTATGCTAGGTAATAGTAGCCTGCTGCATGCTCCACAACCTAGCCCTGATAAGTCATTTCCTTTTGCTAGCTGATGAGGCAGCTGGACCAGTGGGTGGTAATGCTGATATGGCAAGTGATGAGGAGGCAGAGGAGGAAGGTGCAGCTGACTATAGTACTGAGCTCATCAATCAGTACTTCCAGTGACATACAGGTATGTTGAGTGTGGGTTTGCAAGTGTTGTATATCCACATAAATTACTGACTTTAGTCCTCCTGAGTTGACTCCGTGGGGGTGTAATGTGGTCCTATCCCTAAGTGTGTGTTGGGGGAGCTGAGACATTGAATGAAAGGTGCTCATTAAAAGTGTTCCAACTTTAACAAGTGTACTCACAGAAGTATCCAAGCTTCACATTTCCAATGTACAGACCAGTATTGAGCTATGTTTGCTGCAGTCTCCTTTTCTCATGTCATTCCAACCACAGACTGTGGTATTGAAATATTTTCCTCTGCTACCTATGGCTTGTGGCATTCATAGTCGTTAGCCATTGCTAAATGATTTCAGATTTGAGGGTTGTACATAACTGATGGCAGCTAAAGTGATTTGTGATGTATATACTGTGACTGGGGATATATAGGTGATCTCTGGGCACCCCTGCTTAGAAGGTCTTCTACACTGGGCACTAAATCTATGTGCTGCATATGTGCTTTGTGTGGCTCCATGACTTCCATCCTGATGGCACTCTCTGTCATTGTGTTTTTGCAGGTTGGCATACTGACTATACTCTTGTGTGGCCCTGGAGGTTTTGACTGTCTGACATCTGTCCTGGGACATATCTGTGTACTGTGTCTCCTGCTAAGAATGGCTTCTTCTGTTGTATATTACACTCCCTGTTGGATGTAAGGGGGCATAACCTGATCACATTTAGCAATCATGACAACTGTTGATGTTAAAATGAAGACACTTATACAGTAGCTGTGTTCTATTGGTGTTTATTGTGCATATAATTAAATGGTGACTACAAAATTATGGTGAATACATTGTCCATCAGGTGATGAGTGACGTCATGGTAGATGGAATCATCAGAGTAGGTGGTACAGCTGTTGGTTGCACAGGTCCAGTGTCCATGTGCCAATGGGAAGATGGAGTTGTGTCACTGAACAGTCAACAGGGTGTCTCAGTGGCACACAAGGGAGACAAAACAGGTGAGGTTCACTTCCTAGCAGTGGGTTGGGTTTTGGCATCTGCTCCAGCTGGAAGTCTAGATGGACGTCTACGTTTGCGGGAGGTTCTTCAGCTAAGATGGAGGGGTGTCTGAGGTCTGTGGTTCCCTTGAAAGGGCCTCCATTCCAATAGCTGCTGCTGTTGTGGCTGGCTCAGATGTTAGGCTGCTAGGGAAGGGGCCTGCTGGTGGGTGGAGGAAGAATGCAGTGTGGTGTTGATGTCCCTCAGTTCCCCTGCAATGGAGGCCATGGTGGTATTGTGGGCCTTCCACTTCTGCATGACCACCTGGTGGTATTTCCTCTACACCCTTTGGTTTTCCCCCAACATGGTGACGATCTGGCCCATCTGGCCCAGCCTGGGATTTCTGGTATGCTCCCAGGACTTGGGAGATGGTTTCCTGATCAGTAGAATCCCTTTGGTACCCTATCCTCTGGCCCACAGCTTCCCTCCCACACCCCTTGATCCCATATGCCTGCCCCCTGGCATGGTGTGTACACTCCCAGTGTTAGCAGGACCTTCATTGTCTGGGGTGTGAGGAGTTGACTCGGGTCCCTATACTCAGGGGCACACAATAGTTTGAACAGTCCTTGGGATATAAGTTTAGGGATGAAGAGTTGACTGTGATGTAGTTGCCACAGGGTTGGGGGGGTTGATGTGGGCAGGGTGAGGCAGGGAGTCATAGACTGACCAGGTGTCCCACATGGGTCAGGTAGATCATCAGTGTCCAGACATCCAGGTGTGCTGTCCTCACTGGGGCCTTCATCCTGAGGAGGGCTGACAGTCTTGGGTATCCTCTCAATGCTGGCAGTGGCAGGGTTAAATATAGAACATGTGTTTGGTTATCTCTATATCAAATGCATTCAGTGGCTTTGCATAATTCACAACAATTACAATGACAGATCCGGCACAGCATACCATTGGTGTTAGATAGTGGTCTGTGACATGTGTACCATACTCCATTTAGGTTGGTGTCATTCAGGTTTGTTAAGTTTGGTTCTGTGAATGGGTTCTCGTACTGTCTGTTAGTTCACATGACTGTTCTGCACTCTTACCTAGTGACTATTCAGGCTCGGTAATTGTGAGAAGTACTGGCTAGACATTGCAGCTTGGTGTCCCAGTGGGAGGAGGGTATGTGAGTATGTAAGGTTAATTGTCCTGTCTGTGCATGTTATGCATGTGCATGGAGCCTGTCATCTTACATTCCAAACCAAGGTGGGGAAATTACTGGGCTGTGGATCCTGACTAGTGGCCAATTTGATTGGTCACAGTGCTGTAGCTGTGTTTAGCCTTGGTTGCCATTGTGGTGTGCCATTGCATTGCTGTCATTGCCATGCAGTGGTCCTCTGTCATAATAGCTAGTTGGTTTAGGTAATCCAATAGTCATATATGCAAGAGATGTCATGCGTTGTGCACATTCCAGGTTTTCATGTAGATGGGCTAGTGCATTGTGGGAGTCATAGTGATAGTATTAGCCAATGATATCCGTGCCTTTGGCAAGGGCTATGTGGGCAGTAGGGCTGGGTGGAGGTCTGGCATGCAGGAGATGGGCATTAGGTGAATAGGTGGGAGGGGTAGTGAGACATCCAGTGCATCGGGGAGTACTTGGGTGGTGAGGAAGCATGCAGGACATGACAATTTTGTGACATGGATTTTGTGGATACCTACCAGAGTCCAGTCCTCCAGGTATTCAAGTCGGGCTCTCTGGATGCAGAATGTCCAAGACCTTCTCCTCCCAAGATGTGAACTATGGGGGGAGGAGGCGGGCCCACCACCAGTCTTGTGCATGGCGATCTGGTCTTGTGATTCCATGGAATGCACCTTCCCTGGTAGGTCATTCCACCTCTTCCTGATGTCCTCCCTTGTGCGTGGATGATTGCCTACTGAGTTCACCCTGTTGACGATTCTCTGCCAGAAGTCTATTTTCCTGGCAATTGAGGTTTGCTGGACCTGTGTGCCAAACATTTGTGGCTCTACCCTGACTATTTCATCCACCATGACCCTTAACTCATCGTCTGTGATCCATGGGTGTTTTTGTGGGGACATAGTAGTGGTTGTGTTGAGGGTGGGTGGGGGTGTTGTGTGTGTAAGGGTGCAGTGTAGGGTGATTGCTGGGGTGTGGGTGGTGCGTTGTGAGTGATGGACGCTTGTGGTGTGTGTGCTTGTTGTATGTGTTTTGTGTTGGTAATGCAGTTGTGTGGTGTGTGCTGAGTGAGATGTATATAAATGCCTATGGTCTAATGGTGCTATATAAGTGTATTTGGCTGCTCTCAGTGTATGTGTATGTTAGACCTGGCAACCTTGGTGTGGTCTCCCCTGTCTTTTTTGCCTCTGATCCCCATATTTTGACTGTGCGCTGGACTCTGTTTTTGCTGTTTTTGTTACTCTGGACACTTTAACATTGCTGACCAGTGCTAAAGTGCAAATGCTCCCGGTGTAATTGGCTTTTCCAGGATTGGCATATTTGATTTACTAGTAAGACCCTATTAAAGTGCACTAGAGGAGCCCAGGGCCTTTAAATCAAATGGTACTAGTGGGCCTGCAGCACTGGTTGTGCCACCCACATGAGTAGCCCTGTAAACATGGCTCAGGCCTGCCAATGCAGTGTCTATGTGTGCAGTTTTAAACTGCCAATTCGACCTGGCAAGTGTACCCACTTGCCAAGCCCAAACCTTCCCTTTTTGTACATATAAGAAACCTCTAAGGTAGGCCCTAGGTAGACCCCTGGGCAGGGTGCAGTTTATATTAAAGCTGGGCCATGTACTGATGTGTTTTACATGTCCTAACAGTGAAATACTGCCAAATTCAGTTTTAATTGCTATAAGGCCTGTCTCTCTCATAGGTTAACATGGGGCTGACTTTAAATAACTTTTAAGTGCAGTTTCCCTTTGGGAGCAGATAGAGATGTGAAGTTTGGGGTCTCTGAACTCCCAATTTAAAAATACATCTTTTGGTCAAGCTGGCTTTCAAATTGTTAGTTTGAAAATGTCACTTTTGGAAAGTGAACATTTTCTTGCTTAAACCATTCTGTGACTCTGCTTATTTGTGTATTGCCTGTCTGGGTCAGGCTGACAGTTAGGCTGTTTGTGAATCTCCTCTAGACAGTGACAAAGGGAGCTGGGATGTAGCCTGCATATACTGATGAGCCATTTGGGCTAGAGTGGAGGGAGGAGTGGTCACTTACACCTGAATGGGCTGTGCCTGCCCTCACACAATGTAGTCTCCTACCTCCTGGTGTGAGTCTGGAGCCAGCCCTGGGCAAAGCAGGATCTTGTGAACAACAGAGACTTTCTTTTGAGGTTTGCCAACTTCAAAGGCAAAAAGGGGTATAAGCACTGGAACCAAACCCCCAGATTTTTAGATTAAATCTGGAACCAAGAGGAACCTCTGCCAAGGGGAAGAGCTGGAGGAGGAGTATTGCCCCTTTGCCTGTGACTGTGTTTTGCTGGGTTGGACTGCAGTAGCTGCTTCTGCCTGAAGGAGGACAAAAACTGGGCTTTGTGGTATATTCCTACTTGTGAAGAATCTCCAATGGGTTGGACTGAGCTTGCCTCCTGGTTTGAGGTCTCAGGGCCATCAAAGACTTCCTCTGCCAGCACCTAGACTCTCTGCTGAGACTCCTGCCCTGCCAAGTGGTACCTCATCCATTCCCTGGGCCTTGAAAGGTGAAGCTGGTAGAACAAGGACTGAAACACGCAGAGGGAGCTGTGCTGGGAATATTTTGATGCACCACCTGCAAGGCAGATGTAAAAACAATGCGCCACCTGCTTCGTGGCTGAAATCGATGCACCACCTGCATCGCGTCTGGGAGCTCAATGCATCGCCTGCATTGCGGCAGGAGAAATGACACAACACCCACTTGTGGCTGCTGAAAACGACGCAAGCCCCACGCATCGCGGTTTTCCATCAAATTGTGGCCGGATTTCACATGCATCATTGCTTGGTGTCTAAATCACTGTGAATCAACGTGGATCGGATGTGCCCCGTCCGGAAATCGATATATCACTCACTTGTGGGAGAGAAAAACAACGCATCGCCTACCCGACCGGAGAAGAAACGACGCACTGTCTCACTTGCCAGTAAGGAACCGACGCATCACTGACTTTTCCAATGTATGTTCGCCCGTGTCTTTATTTTTTACGCGAACCAGGTACTTGAGTAACATCGATGTTTCAATTGTTTTCTAAGGAGTAAGACTCTTATTATTTTAAAAATTCACATCTGGACTTGTGTATTTTGGATTTTTGTCATTTTGGTCTTGATTGATTTGGGCTATTTTTCTAAACTGGTGTGGTGTCTATTTTGTAGTGTTTTCACTCTATTACTGTGTGTGTTGGTACAAATACTTTACACATTGCCTTTGAGATAAGTCTGACTGCTTGTGCCAAGCTACCAAGGGAGTGAGCAGAGGTTATCTTAAGTGTGTATCTTCACTGCTCTGACTAGAGTGAGGGTCTCTTTCTGGACATAGTGCAAACTGACTGCCAACCAGAGAACCCATTTTTAACAGTGTAAATCTATATTGTAGCAAAGGATTGTGGGTTGTGTAGAGGTGTGTTATATAGTGCAGTGAGTAGGTGTGTCTGGTGTGTGTATGTGCATCAGGTGTGGGATATTCAAACTGTCCAATGCAGTGTTGTGTTCAGACAGTAGTGGGTTCTGAGCGTGGTGGTTCACACCGCCAATGGTTTTCCACTGTGAAAAAAATGCTGTGGTGATTTGTGGGTTGTAATCTGGTGGGTGGAATATTGTTTGCGTGGCAGTGCTGGTGGTAGAACTGCCTCTTTCCTCCTATCCTGTCTCCTGGCGGTATCAAATTTGTGGCTGATTTTTGGCAGTCTTCAAGGTGTGAGTCGTAATACGGGGATTGGATTACTGTTCACTGTGGTGGTCTTCCACAAAGACCGCCAAACTCATAATGAGGCCCATAGTATGTATGAGTAGCAAAGTGCCATACTCAGGACCCATGTGTGGCACAGTGAGCTTGGCAGGAAATAGCTCCTCTGCCACCCGGCAGACTCATTATCTGCACTTGTGTCAAAGAGCATGCACTCATACATGTACCAACGAGTGCCATATTCATGCACTCCTAAAAAAGAATAGGTCCCTCTTTCTACTGCAGGTGTGAGAGAGTTCACAATGAAAACCTCCTTCCTACTGTAGTTGACACAGGGTCAGTGGTATGAACATCTCCATCACTTATGAGTATAGGCTCTACTTCATACAGTGGATATGAAAAATGCTGCCCAATCAAATGCAAGTAAACAAGAATAACAAAGGTGCTGTGTCAAAGCCTTTCTATCATGCTTTTTTGTGAATGTGTCACAGAGAGGTAAAACTAGCTTTAGCAAAACCAGATAATTCTGACAGCTGCCTTGACATTGCTGCTGGCCTGGGATCTGGAAGTACGGTGTGTGGCCCTGGCAGGGTAGAGGAAGGGGCTCTGCTGACCCAGCAGTCTGGCAGAATGCCCATTGTACTTTAAACAAGCATTCTAGATATGTTCTGATTCATAAACCAGAAAAGGACTTGATAAGGTTACAATTAGAAATGTAGGGTTCTCGACTTTCTCTTGGTGTTTCCTTTGTACACAGCAACCCAGAAGAAGGACCAAAAGAACATCACTACCTTTTCACTCAGTATCTTGGGCAGCAAACAGGCTCTCCAAGGGTTGCCTCTCATTCAGACAGTCCAATTGGACCTCAGTGTATGCACTAGCCACACCCCTCAATTCATGCTCCTGGGTTACCAGTGCCAGTGATTACTACACCAGTCTAAC
This sequence comes from Pleurodeles waltl, assembly GCF_031143425.1. Taxonomy (NCBI): domain Eukaryota; kingdom Metazoa; phylum Chordata; class Amphibia; order Caudata; family Salamandridae; genus Pleurodeles; species Pleurodeles waltl. The sequence continues at coordinate 14,552,587 of NC_090446.1, forward strand.
CACTTTCCACTCCCTGGGACAGGTTCACACATGTGCTGACGTGGGCAGGATCAAAGTGGGAGTAGAGGTGCTACATCACTTCTACCACAAGGACACCACCATCAAATGCGGGAATACTCCCATCATTGCCACCAACAATAACAACTTCACCACTATCAATATCACCAAACATACCACTGCCATAAATACCACTAGCACACCACCACCACTAGCAATACCACGACCACTAGCACCACACACTATTACTACCACTGGCAATGGCAACAGGTCTGACTTTAATGGTCTATTGCATGGAAAACTAATTTCTGTATGCCTATGGTTGCATGTGGTGTCATATTAAACTCAGGCTTCCTGGCTCTCCTAGTGCTTGCTTCAATGTATGGCAGCCTCTCTCCATTGAGGCAATGCATTTTGATATGAGAGTGTTAAGTTTTGTATACAGAACCTATGATCAATTCCTGAAGACTTGGAGAGGCATAAGTTGAGCTATACCTGGTTCCCTGAAGTATGTGTCTTGAGTTTGCGTATTCAGCTTGAGGTTGTATTTACCACAGTGGCAAATCAAGATATTTGTTTATAGAGTATTCAATTTGAAGACTCCCATGGATCTAACTGTAACTATGCTTTTAAAACATGGCTCAGCACCCATATCAATCTGAAAAGGTTGGAAAGAGACGTGACACATTCTTACAAAACGGCGCAATAGGCACATGCAATGATCTGATGCTTGGGACTTCTTATCCCAACTCAGTTGTCCATTCACTTGAGGCAGGTGACTTGAGGCTAGAGGTGGACCTGTCAATGAAAGCTCCAGCCTGGTGCCTAGCTCTGAGTTAGCTCAAGGTCCTCTTGGAACCTCAAGCCCTGAACAAACTTTCATGGGAAGCGATGGGGTCTGGGTGGTTACAGCTGCTGACCCTATAACATGGACAACCAGGTTCAAATCCTGGCATTGGCTCAGTTGCAAAGCTCTGTGTGCTAGAATAATAAACATGTAACTGTTGGCCTGATTTAGATTCGGTGGGTGGGGTTACTCCATCACAAACATGACGGATGCCCCATCCACCGTATTACAATCTAATTAAATCCTATGGACATTGTAATAAGACGGATTGGATATCTGTCACATTTGTGACAGAGTAACCTATCTGTCATACTCTATATCAGGTCTTATGTCTGTTGTAAATCGCTTCTATGTCTTTGGGTAAAGTTGTCGCTATGTAAAATTTGCAAAAATAAAATGTGGATTCTGTGATCTCACCCACCATTTGAATTCCTCTTCCAAAAGTTAGGGACAATGCATTAATCTGTGATGGCAGAAGGACATAATCACCAAGTGGCTGAATTGTAGATTGTGAAAATGGAAATTCTGGGATCAATCACAGCTTCCTTTCTTTACCAAATTGTGTGATCCTGCCAAATACTTTATTTCACCAAAACTCTTATTTGTTCATTATATTTTTAAGCACACCTTCAAATGTGTGAGTTTAGGATGTGCTCTGTACAAAAACCTCTTGTGTGTAAAGGCCTATAATGTTGTTCCACCTGTAAAAAGAATCTAGGCTACATACTGGGTACACGTGACCCCTGGCATGCCCATTAGTTCACTAATAGCAAGTCCATCAGGGCAGGGGCAGGACAATTTCTCAACTCTCACTTGTGATAAATGCTTCTCATATGACCTGATGTTTTAAGGTGGAATGCGTCAGTGTGGTAAAGAAATATGCGTTTTTTATTTTGGAGACATCTTATCATACTTTATAGTGAACTTTTCTTAACTATAAGATTTAGATGCCTAATATTTTCATAGCCTGTGCAGGGCTCTTAGCCCTTGGCTCAGCTCTGGCTTGGCTCTCCCTGTTAATCTGTTGGCTTGCTCATCTCTACTTGAGGCCTATTACATTAACAACTCCATTTCAGGAAAGGCAGGAGAGTGGCATGAAACACAATGTAAAAAACAAGCTATTATTTTATTTTGGATAGTCTAATAAAATCATTCTCCACAAAAAAACCTATTGTCTGGTTTTTAACAAATGCAATGTTACACAGGGGAGAAACCTTTGGTAATCCAACCCTTGTGTATTTCACAACGATTAGAAAGATGAGCAAAAGCCTATTCCTCAAGGGCCCCCAGACCGCTTAAATATTCTGTGCCACCAAGAGCTGCCTTCAGTGGCTGGTGTCTCCCTCATCACAACATGAACTCCTTACACTTCCAAAGATGATTTAAGGCTGGAGTTTTATTTTTGGGAAACTCCTTTATTGATCTGCCAAAAAAAAGTCAAAGCCCCCAAAGAAAAAAATAAACAGTGCCAGTTTGGGGTAAGTCTCCAACAAAGATTGTCATAAACTTGGTAGGGAATGCATATTTAAATTCCTTAGTTCATATACGTTGTGCATGTTTTCAGGTGTGCTGTGTGACATACATAGGTAGAGAGTGATGGGATGTAGCCATATGTGTGTGTGCAAGTTGCTCTTTCTGTATTTAAGGTTATATATGCATGTGTGTGTTGGTGTCTATGTGTGTGCATGTTGTCCTTTGTCTATTTAGGGTGCATGTGCATGTGCATGTGTATGTGTGGGTGCATGCTGTCTTTTTATATTTAAGGTTGTATGTGCAAGTGTCTGTGAGTGTGCGTGCGCATGTTGTCTATGTCTATTTAAGGTTGTATGTGTGTGCATGTGTGTGCATATTGTCTTTGTTTAAGGTGATATGTGTGGGTGTGGGTGTCTTGGTGTCTGTGTTTTTATCACAGTTTGTCCTCTTGCACACGCATTTATCAGTCTATGTCTGTCATGACTGGGTGTGTGCATGTGTTTGTCACTGTAAAACGCTTTATAATTGTGTTTGCGAGTGTATTTACATGTGTTTGTCAATGTGGTTATTTATCATTGTGGGAGTTTATCACTGTCCACGGGTACTTACCACTGTGTTTTTGCACCAGTGATTTTGTGTTGAGCACTGCATGAGTGTTTAATTTCATATGTGTTTATCATTGTGTGTGTGCATGTGAGTTTATCATTATGTTATTCTGACAGTGGTTTTGTGTATATCGCTTTGTGTATGTGCCTGGGGCTTTATATTGTGGGTGGTGGTTGAGTGAGTGTTTTTCACTGTGTGAATGTTTATCATTGATTGACATTTGTGTTCATCACTGACTTTATATTTATCTGTGTGTACACATGTTTAATACACGTGTATTACTGCGTGTGTGTGCTTGTGTGTGTGCATGTGTACTTGTGTGTCAGACCTCCATTAACAACAGCCCTTCTGAGTTACAATATCACATAATTATAAGTAAAACTGTGTGTTAGGTAAGCACTTAACATTAACTATCACACATTTAAACCCAGAGAAAAGAAATAAATGGATCCAGTATCAACATATAAAAGAGGTAGACCAAGCTACACAAACTTAAATAAATTACATTTCAGCTGCTAGCCTGATAGTTGTGTGGTAGCTTGATAAGCTACTTTAAGTTGTCCAGTTTTGAGTTAACCAATGTTCTGATACTATACTTTCCTTCCAGCCTCTCCCACAGGATAAGCCACCCCATTAACATTAATGATGTAGACTCACTACCCTTCATTGCACACAGCCTCTTTGACCTGCACAGAGGACTGGCCATGCTATAGTGTTGTACAATGTATAAAGGAGCAGTTCTGCAAGACTGGCCGTTGAGATATATGGCCGTGTGCCTTTGCCACACGAACAACCTCCCATTGACTCCATTCTAGGTTAGCGCACACTTCAATATGGCTTCCTTGGCATCCAAAGCCAACAGTCTCATCAAAGTATTTGTAAAATAAAATGTCCCATCAAGAGCTCTTTGTTCTTCACACTAGAGTCTCCTCTCTGTCCCCAAACATTAGCTTGTTCATAGGACTAAAGTGTTCTTATCTAGCCAGGTCCTGCTATTCTGTAAGACTCTTCCCATCTCAATCCCACAGCGCACCATACCGACCACTTTTAGCAAAGAAAGGAAAGCTTTTATTTTGAATGATCTCCAATCAAAGGTTCACTCCAAGTCAGTTCCTAGGTAGTCTGCAATTAGCTGAGTGTGTCACATGAGTACTCACACTGAGGTACAAATATTGAAGCAGTCAATATTTATTGCATTTTCAATACACAGTTCCATGGATTTATAGACAGTGCTTGTGATCTTGTTCAATGAAGTCATTGAAGTTGGTTAAAATTCATTAAAGTGGCTGACTAGTGTTTGACATCTGTTATTCTCTTTATTTTCTGCTTCTTTCATTTTGCAGTTGACACTGGATTTAATAATAGTGTGTGGAACTCTTCCATTTTTAGATTTGACTACCTGAAGACCCAAGACCATCAATTGCTTTTAGGAAAGTGCATTAAAACTTAGTAGAGAAAGGTAATGGTATTTTAGTTATCCCCTCTGAATCATTGACTTTCATGGGTGTTTCATGGTTTCAATGGCCTGTATGGGCTGTCACTCAAGGCCATCAAATCTTCTGAAAGGTTACATTGTTTTGCCCGGGTTGTGTGCTCATCAGTCAGGTACAGATTGGTCCCAGGACACAGTGTACATGGGACCCATATCTGGGCATTCCTTAGACCTGTCTGATGAGCCCATACCTAGAGTGAAACCGCTCCTGGGATGCTTGTGTTCTAAGTTCGGGGAGGACCTGACTTGGCCATTCGGGCTGGACTGTTCCCATTGGAGAAGGGTCAAGACTGATTTGCATATGGCTGGGTCCAAACTGGGGTGGTGTGGTGGGCAAAATAATGATGGATTTGGATGCAGACCGAGTAAATATCAGTGGCTGAGATTAGTTCACGCAATCCATCTGCCACTTTTTGTAGCCTTTATAGATAGAAATCTTATAGTAGAGCTACGAAGTATTTCTAACAGTTAAAAACACTTCAAAAGTAGAGTAATTTAGCTCCTCACATGTAGGGATAAAGGTATGTTTCAGAAGAATCTGGTATCCTCTCAACTACTAGAGAGAAAAAGTTAAAGAATTCTTCTGAAATGAACTTTCGGTGGCTAAATTTGGATCGATCAATCAATCAATCATGGACTTGTAGAGCACAGCTAATCACCCATAGGGTCTCAAGGTGCTGATGTGCACAGGTATATAAAATCTCTGGTGATTGGCGACACGGGTTCTAATCAATACTGTTTTGACAGTGCCTACTGAAGAGGCTTATCAATCCCTTTCACTGTTTTGCTCACAGCCCTGTGGTCCGAGCCTCCACATCACCTTTATTGGCCCACATTGATACTTAAGTCATCATACAGACAGGTATCTAAAAATGCACTTCAAATTCATGCAGTAAAGTGAAGACCAATGTTCCATTTTTCAATGTACCTTTTCTGTATTATTGATGGACTGGAGGCTGTTGTTCTAGAGTACCATTTGGAATAATATTATACTAGCAGAAGTAAATAAGAAAAAAGAGGTTTTATGTTTTAAAATATTATTTTGGACTCATGATAAGTTTTTGCATGTGAAGCAGATAAGTGTTACTTTTTACCTCTGGGTGTTTGATAGTTTTTTTCTTGATTTAGTTTTCTATTGTGAACTTGTTTAATCTCTAAATTTAATGTAGCTGCTTTAATGGAAGAGAGCATTCATTCCCATAGTGCTGATTTTGATTTCTAATTTTAACCCACCTAATGTCTTAGACATTGCCCAATATCTGTACTAACCGTCTCTTTAAAAACATATTATTTCATTATATTTTGCAATTAAAATATAGGGTACCTCAGAAAATCTGCCTGTGAAATTTGAACAGATATAAAAGACAGGCTAAACTTTGAGGTATAATTAAGTCTTCAATTTCCTGAAGTTGTAACAGAATTGCTATTGCCGAGTTCCCACACATCCTGGGTTCCCTGGGCCGCACGTGTCACATTGGTTTCACCTTCCAATACGAGTCACATGTACAGAAATACAAACATACCCTCAGTGATTCAGTTAAGTACCCAGGCTCATAATATAATCCAAGAATTTTCAGGCAGTGTACATTTATTTAACGCTTTCAAAGTAGTAGGTACTGATACACATGGTCATGGAAACACATGAAGAGATTACATGCTAAATGCTTGATGTGTAATCCGCAATCAATCCTCCAACATAGGCAACCAGAATCACACCTTGAAGCCAAGGCTGTTGACACCCTTCAGAAATCTAAAGACTTCAGGAGAAGATGTCCTAACACAGCATACTGAAGGACACCAGCATCACTGAATACTGTTCAGGCATACTGTTATCCAGATACAGATGCCTGGATTTGCGTGGTCGTATCTATTAGCAATCACACAAGCCCTAACACTGGTACAGAATAACGGGTTGGAGAGGTGAGGGCAAAGGAAATCATGCAGAACCTCTTTATTTACATGTTAAATAAAAGACTCACATGTTGCAGGTGTCATTGAGAAGCAGTGATTTTTCCACATATTGCCACACATCATGTCCATAGTCATAAGAAAACTGCTAGACCTGACAGCCTTAGATTGGTCATCCTCCAACTTTTTGCCTTCCTCCCTCCATTTTTCTGACCCTATTTCTGCTGGTTTTATGACTCTGTGCACTTTACCACTGAGACAAGTGCTCAGCTGCATGTACTTTCTCCCCTAAACATGGTAACATTGGTCCTTCCCCTATTGGTATATTTAATTTACTTGTAAGTCCCTAGTAAAGTGCACTACATGTCCCCAGTGCCTGTGAATTAAATGCCACTAGTGGGCCTGCAGCACTGATTGTGCCACCGACATGAGTAGTCCCTTAACCATGCCTCAGGCCTGCCATTGCAAGGCCTGTGTGTGCAGTTTCACTGCCACTTCGACTTGGCATTTAAAACTACATGCCAATCCTTAAACTCTCCTTTTTCTACACATATGCCACCCCTAAGGTAGGCCCTAAGTAAACCATAGGGCGGGGTGCCATGTAGGTAAAAAGCAGGCCATGTACTTATGTGTTTTACATGTCCTGGTAGTGAAAAACTCATAAATTCATTTTCTACTACTGTGACACCTGCTCATCACATAGACTAGCAGGTGAACTGCCCTCATATAATTTTAATTGTTAGATTCTGATCTGGAAGGAGTAGCCTTGCCATGTTTAGTATTGCCAGAATGGTAATAGAAAATCCTGCTTACTGGTAAAGTTGGATTTAATATTACTCTTTTAGAAATGCTACCTTTAGAAAGTGGTCTTTTCTCTGCATTTACTGGCATCTGTACCTTACAGCCCTGTGTCCAATCCACGTCTGGTCTGTGCTGGTTGACATTTCCCCTTGTACATTCCACCCAAACAGCCATAACCACATGACACTCAGTTACATCTGCATTAATCTGCAAACTGAATGGGTCATCCTGGGCAGGAAGGATGGAGGGGCTCGCTCTTACATCTCAAAGACCAGAGACCTGCCCTCACACAAAGAACTGATCCTGGCAGACAGGACTGGACTGAAAGGGGAACTTGTGCACTTCAAAACCACTCTTTGAAGTTTCGCCCAACTTCAAAAGCATTTTGACTATATAAACTGGGTCTCTGACCCCACCAAATCAGTAGGCCTGGGCAGAGTTCACAGAGTTCCACTCCGTGGAATTCCATGGACTTGATTAAAAACTCAGTGGAGTTCGATGGAGGCAGAGTTCCATGAGCCGCAGAGTCCTGAATGTGCCTGATATAAGCTGCCGTTTCGGGCCTCCTGTGCACCAGTGTGTACAGTTAGAAAAAAACAAGGACTTACCTGGATTCTCTTCTCGTGCAAGTCACTGGCTTGGCTCTCTGCCTCTGCCGAAGTCTGCGCAGTGCAGCCCAGTTATGGGCCACACAGTGCAAGCACAGACTGCATGCCCTTGCTCTGTGTGACACATAACTGGGCTGCAGTGTGCAGGCAGTGAGCTCCGCTCCACTGGTGGGGCTAGCAGAGTTTTAGCCAAACTCTGCATTCTAGGGGAGCGTGGAGTGCCCAAAACTCTGTTAGCTCTGCCAGCTGAGCAGAGCTCGCTGCCCAGCCCTACAAATCAGACACTTCTGGACCTACACCTGGACTCTGTCAGAGAGACGGCCTGGCTGCCCAAAGGACTCATCTGGACTGCTTTGCTGAAGGACTGCTTTCCTGCTTGTTGCCTTGCTGCCTGGTGCTCCTGACTCTGCTGGAAGGACTCTGCCTTCCTCCCAAAGTGCTCCATGGTCTTGGATTGAGCTTGCCTCCTGTTTCTGAAGTCTCAGGGCCAACAAAGACTTCACCCCTTCAGGAAATCCTCGTGAGTCTGAAAATCAACACAAAGCCTGCAGACATCAATTCAACTACTGCCCCGTGGCTGAAAAATTGCCACTCCACTGACCTAAATGATGCATCACTGGACCCACAAACGGAAATCGACCTAGTGCCAGCCCTGCTCCTGAAATTTCGCTGAATTGCCTACCAGATCGACACAGCGCCTACTCCTTCTACTACTGTGTCAAGGATTTTCAACGCATCGTCCCCCCATCCCAGTAAGGAACCAAGGCTTTGCTCCTGAAATTTGATGCATCACCTTGCAGTGTGGAAAGAAATGACACATTGTTTGTGACACGCCGCCTTATTTTTCCATGCATCTCCTCCTCTGCAGCCCCTGGGCATCAGTATTTTTAACACACCCCAGGTACTGTGTGATACATAGATATAACCACTAATTCCTACCTTTAAAAAGTTATATATTCCCACTTGTGCTTATTTGACTTTTGTCATTTTTACCCTATTTTATTCAGATGAATATTATCTATTTTTCTAAACCTGTGTGGTATATTTGTTGGTGTTTTATCTATGTTACTTTATGAGTTATTGCACAAATACTTTACACATTGCCTTCTCAGTTAAGCCCGCCTGCTCTGTGCCAAGCTACCAGAAGGTGAGCACAGGATAATTTGGATTGTGTTGTGACTTACCCTGACTAGGATCATGGTCCCTACTTGGACAAGGATGTAAACCTCGCCCAATTAGAGACCCCATTTCTAACAAACACAATAATGAAAATCAAATAAAAAGATGAGTCACACTGTCAGGTATGTGACCACTGTGGACTGCAGTGCTCATGTTCGTCGTAGACCAAGGTATGGAGCTGCTTACACCTCTTCATTAACCTGCCTCCCTCTGGTTGATGATGAGACTCTTGTGTCTCTAGTTGCCTAAGACCTAATGGAGAATTGAAAAGAGTGCACAACTTCTAGAGCTCATGCAATTTAGCCATTTGGACACAAATGATTTTGTTTTTTCTTGATATCAAGTGGATGGCTCTTGTCAGACAGTTGATTTTCCACCACCGCACCATAAGGGCTTTTTCCACACTAACTTGTTCTCCAGTGGTACCTTTGACATACTGATCGAGCCCTGCAGACATCTCTCTAAACGTCTTGCTGGTGGTGGTAAGAGGAAGGTTATCCAAAAGATCCCCCTTGATGTCCATCAAAGAGTCATCCATCCATGTTAAGTAGACATTAAAGTGCATGGCATGCTCTCTCATGGTGCTCATTAGCTCCCAATTAGTTTGGCTGTCTTAGGGCTCAGAAAGAGTGGCAAGCCATCATCCACAAGCATGGTGGTATGAGTCGGGCCCTATTTGAAGTTATTGTCAAACTGCAGAAATTAATTTTCATCGTAACTTAATTTTGGAAGTATGCATTTTTGTCTGTTGCAGACATGGCCTTAGTTTGGCTACTATTCCCATGATACATACCATCAGTAGTTAGTGGTGCACAAGCAACAACTTGATGATATCATCATTGCAGCATGCATGGGTGTGTCGTATGCAATGGTGACATCTAGAGGTTGTGTTGTATTATCTAATCTTGTGGATCCCACTAGGTAGAGGGGGAGGCTTTTGCATAATGCACATCCTGATAAGAGGTGTTCTGACTTTTATGGTGTGTAAAGGACAGACTTGTACTTGTGGAACCTAATAATGGTGGATGGCCATTTAACATTGTTCAGTGTCCATTATTGCATTCTATCTTTATGGCAGAGGATTCATTTGGGTTTGCACTTTACACTTTTTCAGTTTGCACTCCGAGGGAGCATGACACAACATGCAGGAGCCTTGTAAATGCTGTGATGCTATGTATGACTAAGGGCCTGATTGAGATCTTGGCAGATGAGTTACTTCATCACAATGGTGACGGATATCCTGTCCGCCAAAATCTAAATCCCATGGGATATAATGGAATTTATATTTCGGCAGACGGGTTATCCATCACTGTTGTGACGGAGTAACTTGTCTGCCAAGATCTCAGTCAAGCCCTTAGTCATGCCGATGTGTGAGAGGATTTGTCTTATTATGACACATTCTACAAATGTGTATTAGCTAGTGAAGTAATATTCAAGGTAATGGCACCTCTGTCCCCTTCCTACATTTTTCTCTGACATAGGTGTCCAATTCAGGGTCTGGATATTAACTTGGGAGGAAACAGTTTCTACTGGTGGGAGGATATGCAATTGGACATGCACTAAATATCAGATATATACATCTGACGGTGACAGTTCTTAGAGACCCATGGTTGCATAATGATTTGCTACCTGGGGTTGCCACCGCCTCAAGATGGGTGGTGCTCTGGCCCTAGAGTCTCATGACCAATTCACATGCTTTGTCAGCCACCCTCTGATACAACACTGTACTGAGATGTTTGTGGAAATCTGACCTCACCACAGCTGTTGCCTTTACTTCCTTCCCAGGATGTGCCCTAAAGTGAAGCTTTTTTGGAAGATACACTTTTTGATGACTCAGTCAATCTTGGTCTCTGCTGACCTCAGATAAGAGGATATGCACCTTTACATCTGTAATTCTCATCTTCCTTTTCCTGCCATCAGTGGTAGCTGTTCCTAGGTCTTTCCATGCCCGGCTTCCTTGATTTAGCAAAAGCGGGGGTCCTCATCTCTTCCATGATGTTTTTAAACTTTCCAGCTATTTATCTGCACTGGCAGAAAGCACTGTCACAGAGTCCATGTTGGTGAGACCTGGAACCCCGTAGGCATGAAATGGATGTGTGACTTGGTGAGAAGAATCCTCTAAGAGGATCCATCACCATTGCAAGCATCTGTCTCCTGGAGATGTGAAGTCCTTGTATGTCCCTCCTAGTAATACCACATTAGGTGGCCTATCAGACTTGTGTGGACCATATCACCTGACCTGTGCTGTACCTGAGACCCGGCACCCTCAACATGATGATCACAAGCAGCAAACAAGACACTGTCTCCCTCTGAAACCATGCTTTGCAGGTGTTACCAGCTACACAGCATACACCTGAATGCTTCCACAGTTGAAGACCAACCAACATCACTCGGCCTGAACATGTCACCATGGAACAGTGCCCCACCATCTGCAGCTCCGCAGCCTCTACACTGACTGGCGGGTAAGACATCACAGGGACCACAAACTCCTCTAGGAGCTCCTAAACTCATATTGGAGACTTCCGAAGAAAAAGGTACCTACACTTAAGCACTTTTAATAAAAGCAAACTTTGTGCATGGATAAATTCTAAATTAATACTTGTGTAAGGGCACACCTTATTTTACCACTTGCATTCCCCGCCTTACTGAGAACAGCAGGTGGTAGGAATGTATTGACTAGATAGTTCAAAGTGAGATATATGTCCTAGAACTTCTTAAAGTTACAAAGCATGTTTATTTAATTTTAAGATAAGGTTCATTCCTTTTTATACTAAGAAAAACATTGACGTTCCACCCCGAAGCACCAACCTTCATGAGTAGGCTATGTTTTTACTACACTGCAACCCTCTAAAAGAAGATCCTTAGCATTTCAGTGAGCTCACATTACTATCCTCTTTCTGTATTTCCAGGGACAGCTGCAATACTTGTTAGGACTGCCTGACCCTGAGCCAAGCAGACTTTGGAGAACTGAAATGACTATTGTATCAAAGTGAACTTCATACCACTTATAGTGTATGGGAGTACATTATTTTCCACAACATACTGCATTTTATTTTTTTACTACAGGCCAGATCTGACCTTTGAACCCATCTTTCATAACAAAATCACATCATTATTTGCATGTAACAACTTATACAAATAAATGGTGACGTCACAACGCCCATCCTCCAGGCAGCAAAGAGGAGGCGGTCGCACTTTGGTTCAAAAGGTGCAGAGACATGGTATTCAAAGCACAGAGATCAAAACAAAGCTCCACTTGCTTTTGGGCAAAGGCAATCTTTGTATGTCCCTGCACAATGGGACAGATATATAAATAATAGTAGTAGCGAATATCAAATAGCGGTCTTCGTGAATTGCTAATACCAATGTTCAAAGGGGTAATCCAGCTCGTACTCCCTAAATAGTGATTTGTAGTGGGTTGCAAATAGACTCAGCAGACCATCATGTCTGTGATTGCTTCTAAATCTAGCAATCTTTGTTGTTTTTTTTAAATGTTGCCTGTTTTCGAGAGGCATTTAAAAATAAAAATGAAATGTTTTATTTTGATTTTATTAAACATTATGAAAGGGGTCTCATGGTGACCCCTTCCAATTTGCCAATGGCATTACCAACAACTTTGAATTGGTGGTAAAGTGCAAATGTTTAGCAACTGCACTTCGGTTGCAAAACATTAGTACACATCCTTCTGTGAGAAAACAGGGCTGATTGCAGAGGCCCTCTAACTTTTTGCCCCCATTTTCACTTTTTGCTGGTGTTTTCCTGACACTGATGGTGTCCTGGGAACTGCTAACCAGTCCCAGGGCCTGTGCTCTGTGTAAAATCAGTATGCAAATTAGGCTAAGTATAATTGACTTAGTCAACCTACCTATAAGTCCCTAGTATATGGTAGAGCATGAAAGTTTAGGGACCCCAGCATAGGTAATGCACCCATAGGTGCACTGCTGAGGTGTCCAATTTCATTTTAAAGGCAGGTCTGCCTTGCTGGCTGCTTTTAAATTAAAGTTACATGCAAATTCGACTTTGGAATTAAAAGTAGTTCCAAAGCCTTAAACGACCTTATTTTTACACATAAGTCACCCCTAAGGTGTGCCCTATGTGCTCCTAGGGCTGGGTGCCATGTAACTATAAGCAGGGACCTTATACAAATAGGTTTATAAGTCCTGGTGAGGTAAAACAGCCAAATTCGTTTTCCCTCATTGTAGTGAATGGCCTCCATGGGCTAGAATGGGGAGAGTTTATTTTAATTTTAAAAGACCCTTACGTAACAGATACCACAAGTTTGGTATCAAATTAATTGTTATAATAAATCCCACAACTTCCAGTTGTTGGATTTAATATAACTTGTTCAGGTAAGGAGTTTTAAACTTTACCTGAAAAGTTGCCAACTTCAGCCCTGCAGTGTTTCTGCTGCTTTGCTCTGATTGGCAACCCTCTGGCAGCCTGGCCAGGCTGCCTTGATGAGGTGTGAAGTGGCCTGGCTCAACACAAAGAGGTGTGCCTGGGGGAGGAGATCTCCCCTCAGCAGATGGGGCAGCAGACAGGGGGAGGGCTGCCAAACTGGTCTTCAAAGGCGTGTGAGGACATTTGGAGCAACCCAGCAACACCCTCACATCCTGCAACCCCAGACAATTAGGTGCCCCCTTGATTAGTTTAGGAGAAGGCAGGAGAGGGGTGTGTTTAGGACTTTTAGCCACACCAGTGGGTGGGCTCAGCCAGATGTAACCTCCAAAAATCACTTTCAGTCATGATGGATTTTTGAGGAATGTTGCTCCCTGGGATTGATTTGTGCCACACTTCCCAGGAGGGTCCTTCCCACAGGGGAAAGGACCCTGCCCCTGATTGGAGAACCAGGACCCCCCTGTTTTTTACCCAAGAGCAAGGACAAAACTGGCAGACCTGCACCCACACCTCAGTTCCCTACCAGATCCCTATCAGATTCCAACAAGGATGAACTACAGAAGAAGAAGGACTGCCCTGCTGGACCCCTAGTCTGCACCTGGACACTGCACTCTGGAGGACTGCACCAGCTGCACACTTGGGCTTCAACACAAGGTGGACTTTGCCTGGCTTCAACTGGTTCAAGGAGGGACTCCCTGTTTGCTACAGGTGAAAAATTGCTAACCAGTGTCCCCTGCACTAACTCCTGAAGAAACCGACCAGCTGACCACTGTCCAGTGGCCAAAAAGGAGTTTGCGCCAGGTGCATTCCTGGAGTTGTAGTGTGCACCCTCAAGGAGCATCTCAGAGCGTCTAGAACCTTGGGGTGAACTGTGGACCTTGAAAGAACCTTAAAAGAACATCTGGAAGAAGATTCAGAAGTTTGGAGACGTTTGGAGAACTTTTGGAAAAAAGCTCCATAGAGGGACCGACCCGCGGCGGCAACTCTAGCCGGCTTGCCTTAACCGCAACCTGGCCTGACGTGCAGGTTCGTCCCGCTGAACAAAATCTCCAGAAAAACGACAAACTCCTAAGGTAAACTTTTGACCGAGTCCTCCCACGGGCTGTAGCCGAGCCGGGCTCCATCGCGGTCAGCCTTAAACTTTGACTTTGCTCCAGTCCAGGTGTGACCAGATGACCAGATTGGTGCTTTTTGTTTCTATGCACTAAAAAACATTATGGGCCTGATTACAACTTTGGAGGAGGTGTTAATCCGTCCCAAATGTGACGGATATACCACCAGCCGTATTACGAGTTCCATAGGATATAATGGACTCGTAATACGGCTGGTGGTATATCCGTCACTTTACCGTCACTTTTGGGACGGATTAACACCTCCTCCAAAGTTTTAATCAGGCCCTAATTCTTTAAAAATTCAAATCTCCGGTTCCCCTTATCTGATTGTATTCGTTTTGGTGTCATTTTAAAGATATAAATATGTCCTATTATTATAAATTGATTTTGAATTTTTAGACTGTTTCCTGTGTTTTATTTAATTTCTGTTTTGTGATATTTGAATGCTTTACACTTTGTCTCCTAAGTTAATCCTTGTCGCTCATTGCCAAGCTACCAAGTGTTGAGCTAGGTTTAATTTACTGAGACCTAACTGGACCTAAGTGGAGGTTAGTGGCCTATTGCTAAGTGTAGGTACTTACCTGCCCTTACTAATAACCCATTTTCCAACATTTTCCGATTCCCTATTTGGAAGGGACACGCTGAACACCCCCCTTCCAAATAGCGAATCTGGTTTGGGTAGCAGACCAATTGCAGGATAGGATAATTGCAATTTGGTGTTAAAAATCAATACTTGATCTGTTAAATAGCATCCTCCTACAGTTCTGCTGTGCAGTTCCCAAATCAATAACATAATGTAACGGGCCACATGTTGAGTGAGGCTTAGTCTATCATCCACCCTTTCCAGCTGTGCTTCCTTTTCTTGTTCAAGTGGGCTTTTTTGAGGATTTGGGCACCTTCCTGCACCAATCCTGTGCTGGGCAATCCTGGGAGTCTTCTTCTTCTTTCTATGTGTGCTGCAGAATACAGCACACAGAGAAAGAGGAAACAATGAGGAGAAATGAAGATATTTCTCCTCACTGCGCCTCCTCTAGGGAGGCATAATGTTTTGGAGCATCCCCAGGTTTACAGGCTCTCATAAGTCTGGGCATGTGTAAAAATCTATTGTGTTGTGTGGAAAACCCACTGCAATGCTCATGGAACGCCGTCATTGCACATAGTAAGGGAAGTCAGCGACTTGCGCTGCCTTGCCTTACTCCATATCTATGTGGCCATTCAAAGGCACGCAGAGTGGCTTTGCGTGCCCTCATAGACACGGTTGAGAGATATGGACAGCTGCTCCGTCACTAAGTGGTGTAAGCCTCTCATAAATATGCCCCTTAGTGTTTGCTCTTGCTTGGCATTGAGCTTTGAAATTGCTCTACCCAAGTGAGAGCAAATACAGGTTTTCCTGCCTGTGCCAGTGCAGGCAGGGAAACCACTATGTTCTAGGGTGGGCATCCCGGGACATAGCAGGAGCCGGCCCTTGGAGTTGGGGTCCCCAGGGCCAATAATTCTCCTTCGAAATTGCAGCTAGGCCCTGGGCCCTGGGGAATAGGGTCGCTGGGGCTGAAATTGGCCTGGGGAGGGGGCCCATGCAGCTCCCCTCCCCATTACTAATACAGCCGGGCCCCAAGTGATGCGGTCTCCAGGGGCCAAAAGTTACACGGGAGAGGGGCTGAATATCCCCCCATATTGTTTTTTGTTAAACTTTCTTTATTGGGGTATTTGTGGTACAATGCAAACAATATTTAAAAATAATTTATGGATTGTCATTTCCCGTCGTATGCTACATATAAATATGTCATCAACTGTACATGGCTTACATTGGCGTCATATCCAAAATTGGTGGGAATGCCCCTCCCAACCAATCCATATTGTATCATATTGACATAGGTACCATATAATTGATGCAGAAAAAAAACCATAATAACAATACAGTGTAACCAAACTAAATCAGCATAGCCAATGCTCCTGTGGAAGCATAAACAGCGGAGTCAATCTGTGTCCCCTCAGGAGTTCCAGGCAGTCACGTGGCCCTCCCTTCCTGAGGAAGAACCTCTCTATACGTGGAAGAGATGTAATGCCCTGAAACGTGGGCTGCAGGATGTAAGTGGTAGGCCCTGCAGTGGGAGGTCCCATATATAAAGTCCTTACTGTGCCATAATGTGTGCCACAGTGCTATGGGGGGAGGCTCAGGTTTCTTCCAATATGACGCCAAGACCATTTTGGCAGCTTCTAGTGCTAGCCACATAATGGAGCAGTCTCCCATTGTTTGGTATTTCCTGGCTGGTGCCCGTGAACCCAATAAACTGTGTGCTGGAGAAGATGGAATGGGGTAGCCCAGAATTTCCTTTATTTGTGACAAGTTTTCCTCCTAGTAGGGACGAATAGTTGGGCAGTCCCACCATATCTGCCTAAAGTTTCCGAGCATGCCACAGCCTCTCCAGCATCTATCAGATGTGTGAGGGTACATTTTTAAAAGTTTTTCTGGGTAAAAGTACCAGTTGTAAAGCAGTTTATAATGTGCTTCTCTTACCCCCATAGAGTGGTTGTATTTGGTGATATCACAGAAGAGTAAATTCCACTTTTTTTCCTCTATTGTTGAGCCCAGACCTGCTCCCAGAATGTAATATGAGGGGTGTAAGTGTGATGTTCAGATGTCAGTAGCTTATACAGCGTAGAAATACTTCTCTTTGCTACCCCTCCCAGTTGTACAATTGTTCATTCGGGAGCAGTTCCTTGGTGGCCGCTAGACGCATGTGAGGTTGTGTGAGGTTGTGTTACCCAGTGTTTTAGTTGAGCGTAATGGAAGTACTATGACGGGGGGAGTTGAAAGTCCCTGGAACAGTTCTCAAACGTGAGTATGTTGTCACCATGATACAAGTCTGAGATCCGCAGGCATCCTCCCTCCTTCCACCTGTCAAATGGCCCCGTGCCCATCCTGGAAAGAAGGCCACATTGTGGTGGATGGAGGTGTATGGTGAGGGACAGGTCACCACCCCGTAGGCCCTTGTTACTGTATCCCAGACTTTGAGTGTGGTGGGCATAGGCGTACTTAGGTAAGCGTTCCTTGGCCAATCCACACTAGGTTTCCACAGTATGTCCCATATAGTCCGCCCCACCCCTGCACGGTCCATGTGTAGCCACAGTTTATCTGACTCACGGAGGGACCATTCGGCAATGGTGTGGAGTTCAGTCGCTTTGTAATAAAGTAGAAGGTCCGGGAGTGCCAAGCCTCCTTTATCCTTTGGCCTTGTAAGTAGCTTATGAGATGGTCTGGCCTTATTTCCCTGCAATATGAATCGGGTAATCATTGTATGGGTCTCCATAAAGATGTCTTTGAGGACGTCGATGGGCAATTGGAACAAATATAGTATACAGGAGAATACTGTCATCTTGATGGTATTGATACGTCCCAGCCAGGTAAGAAAAAGAGGTGACCATCAAGTCCGTTCGCAGGCTTCTGAGAAGGGGTGAGAAGTTGGCTTTAAATAGGTTGGTAACTTTGGGGGTAAATGTAATGCCTAAGTATATAATCTCCTTCTTAGCCCATAAAAAGTGTGTTTCAGAAGCTATCTCGCCCATCTCGTTGTGGGTACGGTCAAATTGAGCACGTATGATTTCCCCTTATTAACTTTGAATCCCGCTACTTGTTTGTATAGAGCGAGTTCCTCCTGAACTGCCGGTAGAGTCGTTCATGGATCAGTGACAAAAAGTAGAATGTCATCCGCGAACAATGAGATTTTGTGCTGATTGAGACCGAACTGGATACCCTGAATTCTCGGTTGCACCCGAGTTCTAGCTGCTAGGGGTTCCACACTGAGTGCGAACAGCAGTGGGAAGAGAGGGTAGTCCTGCCTTGTTCCCCTTGTCAGGTCAAAGAAAGTGGATACCACTCCGTTTACCATGATTCATGAGCGGGGTGCAAGTGTAGTTGTCCATTACCATTGCTATGAAGTGGTCACTAAACCCAAATCGCATTAAGGTAGCCACCACGAAAGACCATTCTACCCAGTCAAAGGCCTTTTCAACATCTAGTGCCAACAGTATAGTGGGACTCTTTTTCTTAATTGCCTTTTCCATTAGGTGGATTACTCGTCCCAAGTTGTCATGCGTTTGGCAACCTTTGCTGAATCCCGATTGGTTGGGGTGTATCAGATCTGGCATTATCTCTTCAAGTCTTTTGGCCAGGATTTTAGAATACAGCTTAGCATCCAGATTTAGTAGGGCAATAGGTATATAAGATGCACAAGATTGAGGGTCCTTTCCGGGTTTGGGGATAAATGTAATTACACCTTCTCCCAAGGGAGGGGACATGGCATGTCCCGTTCTAACCTGATTGAATAGCTCAGTGAGGCGTGGCATTAACTCTGCACCAAAGGTTTTGTAGAATGTGGCATTAAATCCATCAAGAACTGGTGATTTGTGTATTAGGAGGGAGTCAATGGCCGCCTGTATTTCCTCCTTTGTGAATGGAGCTATTAAGGTGTAATTAGTTTCTTGGGAAACCTGTGGGAGGTTCGAATGCTAGACTGAGGTTTCTTGTGCTAGGGTTTAGGGTCATTCCAACGTATACAGTCAGGTGTAAAAGTCTTGAAAGTCTCGTGCCTTTCCCTCTTCTGAGTAGTGTTCCCCAGCCTCATTCCGTATGTGGGCTATGTATTCCTTTGCCTGTTTGGTGCACAACTGCCTTGGTAGCATCTGGCCTATTTTGTTCCCCTTTTCATAGGTGGTTTAGCATTGCGATTTCTGCTCTGTTTGTGTATATGGATTGCAGTTTACCTTTTACTGAGGTCACCTTCTTTTGCAAGAGCCAGGTGGGGGACTGTTTGTGGACCTGTTCTGCTACTGCCAATTTGTTTTCCAGCTCTTGTCTTTCCTTGGCCTTTAATCGGTGTTGGGAAGTTGCTAAAGAGACGCATTTACCCGTTATGGACGCCTTGAATTCATCTTCATTTGTGAGGTTTGAGGTGTCAGTGGGGTCGTTATGCTGAAAAAAGTTCCTAATTGCCTTACACAGTTTGTCTCAAAGCATATGGTTTCAAGTTAAAATGTTAGGGAAGTACCATCTGCGGAAGTCAGAGCGTGTTGCGGGCCAGTCAAGTCCAATCTCCAGCAAGGCATGGTCAGAGATGATAATGGGGCATGTAGTTGCCGATCTGAGTGATTGTCAAAGGGGTTAGCTCATGAATATATAGTCGATTATTGAGTAGGATCTATGTGAATGGGAAAATAAATTAAAATCTTTCACCGTAGCCTTAATCATGCGCCATGCGTCAATAAGGCCTATCTTGGTAAGGGGCGTCTTGACGGACTTCGCAAATGTGCTTGTTTGTGCTCTTTGGGGATGGGTTGTGTCCTGGGTCATGCCCCATATCAGATTGATATCACCCAGTAAAAGAATATCACCTTCTACGTATACCATCCCTCCAGCTAGGCTAGGAAAGCTAAGAGAAATTGAGTTTGTCCTCTGTTGGGTGCGTATAATGTGGCTACTGTACATACCCTCATTTCAATACTACCCTTGGCTATTAAATACCTGCCCTCTTTGTCCTGTTTCGTACGCTGCAGCTGGAAGTGGGTGGAGTTGTGGAACATCAAGGCAACCCTGCAATGTTTCGTTGTCGCTGAAGCCGAGTATACATGGGAGTACTGTTTGTGGTGTAACTGATATGCATCACCCTTCTTAAAGTGAGTTTCCTGCAGGGCTATTATATCAAAATAATGGTTGTCAAGGTATTTCCCAATCTGTGACCTCTTGTTAGGGGAGTTCAGTCCCTTAACATTCCATTTTAAAAGTTAAAGCATCTCGCTATCCTAGTAGTTGTTGGTATAATTGGCTTTTCCCCTCTCCCTGGGTGAACAGTAGCCTCCTCTGACCCCAGCTTCCCTCTCCATTTCCCTTTAATTGTTCCATATCCTCGGTTATGCCTACCTATGCTAGGTAAGGACACAAAAAATATCAAAAAACTGATAGAAACACTATAATAACTATTAACGTGGAAACATGTTGTTGCTGGATCTCAAACCATCTTGAGATCTTCATGTTGGGGAGTGAATACACATCCACTTTGATCCTGACTGCGTGATGAAACATTATGAGTGTCAACTGTTATCTTGTTTGGGCCTTGCTGCTCGTGGGATCTGACCGTGCCCATTTTCCATGGGTTCTCGCAGGCCTCTATTCTCGCTCATTGGGTGCTCTTCCCTAGGGCTCCATCCCCTCTCTAGGATCTGACAGCAGTTCTCAAATGGTCAATAACAGTTCTGATCAAATGTCCTGTACTCTATTCCCTTTTCTTGAATCTGCTGAAAGGCCCTATTTCCTGTGGCTCCTTTTCCCCTTTTTCGGTTTGCTTCCAAGGATCTGTGGAAGTGGATGTCTCCCCTGTCTTTGTGTCTCATCTAAGTTCCCAGTAGTTTCCTTTCTACTCATCTCCTGCAGGTCCAGTGAGGCTGCCACCCCCTTGAAGTCTGTGAAGTGATGCTGTTTGTTATTGAGATCGAAAGCTATGCCAAAGGGGTACGTCCACCTGTACCTGAAATTTCTCTTTTGCAATGCATCTGTGATCGGTTGGAATTGCAGTCTTCAGCTTAACGTTGCTGGAGCTAAATCTTGGTATAATGAGCATTCCGCACCCTGGAAGGAGATGGTGTCTTGCTTTCTCACCTTCTGGAGGATTAGTTCCTTCACCTTAAACAAGCTCACTTTTGGTAGGATATCTCTCGGTCTCTTCCCTTCACTCGCAGTGTGGATCCCTACACTGTGCACTTGTTCCAGTTGGACGTCTGGATGGTCATTGCCTAGGATAGTGGAGAAGAGTCTAACCACAAAGGCCTCGAGATGTGAGCCTTCGCTGCCTTCTTCCAGCCCCCTCACTCGGTTGCCCCTACTGGAGCGATTTTCCAAGTCTTCACATTTGACGACTGTTAGTGATGTTGCGTCCTTAGGTGGGTGACCTCACCCTCCATAGGGGCTATTTGTCATTCCATCTCTTGGACTTTTGCCTCGAGATCCAGTGTGCGGGTCTCCACTAAGTCTACATCAGATTGAAGGGAGGTCAGACGGGTGTTGATTTCCAATTTAAAGCTTTGTGTGGCCTTGATATTAGCCGTCAGTTTTTCGCAGAGTTTCATTTGAATTCACGGAGTGATCTTAGGAGATCTTCTTTTGTCAGCACCATAGCTTCTGCCTGTGATTGTCCTGGTCTGTCTGGCCTGGGTGTGGCGGGTCCAAAGTAGTTAGAGACCCTATTGGCCTATGGCTTCTGTCGTGACACAGGTGCCACCTCAGCTCATTACAGACCTCTTTCTCCCCTTGTTACGTCTAGTAGTGGCCATTGCTTCCATGCGTTTAGACCAGGCCGATTTCTCTCTTATGTCTCCTTCTGTCACGGTTCGCTATGATTTTTAAAATCTTGTTATAGGAGCTGCCATTTGTTTTGTGTCCCTTTCATGTGGCAGATTGTGCTTGTTTGATGAGGAGGAAGGTTGTGCTTCGTTGTGCGATGTTGGCCTTCAGTGAGCATCCTCTTACTTTACCCAACGTTCTGGTGATGAGCGCCGTTTTAGGATCAGGCAACTCAGATTGTGGGCATCTTTTCACTCAAGCCATGGTCTCAATGAGTTCTGAGCCACGTTACTTCTGGGAAAATCGGATAGTCCACCTTCCTTAACCCTAGTGCTCACTTGGTGGTCCTCAGACCACCGTTTTCCACCCGCCGTCTTCCGTGGCTAATGTTAGGCCGGCCTGATCCGCCCCAGTCAATTGCAGCACAGCCACTTCCCTCTACACGTTTTCCCTCTCTGGTTGGAATCCGTGACCATTTGTGGGTTGAGGCCTTCTCCCCAGTGCCATACCTGCATCATATTGTTGGGCTGCTCCAATGATAGCGGGGACAGGCTCAGTGTTTCGCACCTGCAGCATGTTGCCTCTCTGCGTTCCGGTGCTGTGGGTTCTAATTTTTACAATTTCTTCATTTTTGCGCCTGTGCTACGGTGTCCCGTGCTACTCACACATTCCTAGGTGAAATTCTATTGTCCAGTTCACATTTAGACACTGCAATCAGCGTTTCTTGGAAGGGTTCAAGTGGAGCTTCTGGCAATCACACCCAGATGGCAATGTTAGTTGGCCACACCCTCCCTCCCCCTATATTTTAAGTACAGCTGGGCCCTGGATTCCCTGGGGCCATAATCAGCCTGGGAGTCAAAGTGGTGGCAGCCAATCAAATCTCAACATGAGCTCTGTCAGATCGGTGAACCCTCTGCGTCTCTAGATATAAATCATTTTTTTTTTTTCTAATTACTTAACAACTATTGAACAGATTTACACAAAATTACAAAAAGAGATCTTTCTGGACCATGATCTAGCTCTGTGCCAAATCTGTGTAATTCCGTTCAGTGGTTTGGACTATAGGCATGTCTAAAATCTGTATGGGAAATTGCATGAGGAAACCACATTTTAGGACTTCCCCTTTTTTTTTTGGCCCCAGCTTGATGAATTGACCGGCACACTAGTTTTGAAACTTTAATGACAATTTGTTAAACAGCGCCAAAACAAGAAAAAATGCTTTGCCTATGGAAGTCGGTAATATATATATATATATATATATATATATATATATATATATATATACGCCTTGCCATTTTTGTCTGGATTAGCACTTTGTACTTTACATTAAAAAGAAGATACTTTACGATTTGTTGACGGGGTCGTTCTTGCGGTGAGGAACTGGGGATCAGGGCTCCTGCTGCTATGTAGTGACACTTTGTGATATATATATATATATATATATATACATATATGTGTAGATAGATATTCACTTAAAAAAACAGATTACAAGGACGTTATAGTTAGGTTCACATTTCAAATGTATAAAACCATAGAAGTTTACCTGTTATAGTTATAGTTATTTCAAGTAACTATAACTCGTGCCCTTAGGAGCTAAAACCCGCGCCCTCGCCATGCACATTTTTTTATGACAAATGTTACAGTGATATTATCAGTGATGTTATAAAAGATGTGGAGTGCTGTGGTATCTGGTGTAATTAGCAGGGAATGACAAGGTCACGAGTTATAGTTACTTGAAATAACTCTAACTATAACAGGTGAATTTCTATGGTTTTGTACGTTTACAATGTGAGCTTAACTATAACGTTGCTGTAACCTTTGGTGTTTTAAGTGAATTTCTATGTTTTTAAAAAATTCTTATTTCCTAACTATTACATCCATGTAATCTTTGTGCTTCCCATTGAGGTCTAATTTCTGTAGAACAAGCATCGCTGCAAGAAAGGATCTTCATCTGCATATTTATCAAAAAAAGAGTTCACAGTTTGGTGCAAAATGTCTACCCAACTGGAGTACTTTCTACTGGCTAATTAGTAAGTGGCACCTTGTTGGGTTAAGGAATAGTGCACATTCTATTAGTAAGTGCCACCTTGTTGGGTAAAGGTATAGTGCACATTCTACACTATCGCTGTGCAAAGGACCACAATAAATGTCTCCAGTGACCAGGTATGACGTAATTCTGACAATGTGATGTGCTTGCCATAGGAATCTTCACAATGAAATCCGTGCCAACATGAATTCTCATATAAAGATGACAGTGGGACTACAAAGATTTGAATGTCAACCAAACAAGGGTACTTCCTCTAATTATATGAAGCATGTGTTTCTTTGTTTGGTGGAGACGTGCTCGTAATGTTCTGCTTCCCAAATGCTGGAGGGTCCTTTTGGTAAGCTGTCCATCAAACTGCAAAAAGGTGGGAAGAGCGTTGCATACTAATAACCTATATGGACAGAGCCAAACGGGCAATGCTTTGACATTTTGCATACTCGTACTAATGAAAAGGATGAACTATGGACTCAACACTCACAAGGAGATCACTGGAGAAAACATCCCACTCGTCACAGTCACTACAGAAGAGACTGAGCTCCAACAGAGACTGGATGCATTCACAGCCATTAAGTATTTCAGTTTGTTTTTTTCCAAGTGGAATTTCAGAAAAAGGACCCTTCCTTTCCAGCGGATGACTTCCCTGGGTGCGGTGACGGTCCTTGGAGGGGAGGGGCGTGTAGCCCCCGCATATTTTAATATCTACTTTGACCCAGGGAGGTTTCGGTCCCCAGGGTGCAGGGGGGCCACGAGCCCCACCACATTTTTGTAAAAAGCATGCATACCCCCGAGCCCGTGCCTGGATTTTTTTTTAAAATATTAACTGCAAAATTCGTGAATAGTCTCACATTTTGCAGTGAAGTTAGAACAAAATCCTTTTGAGCCTGGGGGGTGGGTCCCATGGGAATCCCTGTAGCAAGGCTAGGGGCTTAGGGCCATCTGAGGACCAAAAGCTACCTTTCTGTCAAATTTGGTGTGATTCCATCCAGCAGTTCGGGCTGCAGGTCTATGGGAATTAACATTGGAAACACAGATTTCTCTCAGCCCCCACTTGAAGGATCAGCCAGACACTTTCCATGCACAACAAGACCATAGAAGACACTTTTAAAAAAAACATTCATGAAGATTCGTCAAGCAGTGCCAAAGATACAGCCAAGTCAAAAAACAATTTTTCTATGTAAACTAGGTCCTAACTATAACTACTTAATGGCAACGGGCGGTAGGTTACATATATATATATATATATATATATAAAATAATACACAGGATAAAGTGTTGCAGAAAGTAAACATGGCAATAAATGATACCCTACAATTAGAATATAGTGAGAACTATACTATAGTTACTTTTTGGAGAACTTTCTAGTCATAAGTTGGAGTAAACTGGTACCAATATGGAGGAGAGGCTGGCTCAACGTATACAAAGAGTGGAGACAGCATTCTGTGTCGCAAGTAGCATACTAAACAATGGCAGATCTACAATAGGTAGAGAAATGGCACCGAAGGAAAATGCAAAATATCTACATCTACAATTGGAACATTTCATGAAAAAGGAAATCTCAAAGAGTTGGGAAGTGATGACACTACAGAAATACGTAGAAGTGGGGAGAGTCTCAAGAGGGTTATGAATCCTTACCTTGCCGAATCATCCGGATACGAGTCCCGAGATGTTAGAAGAATGGGGAACTAACAGTATGGATTGCTCGAGACGTATGATGGAAATTATAATTAAATATGCCAAGAAAGACATTAATAAATTGAGACATAGTATTAAAGCGTTGGAAGATCAAATCCAAGCATTGGATCAGGAAGAGGAGAAAGAGAAATGCAAAAGAGCAATGAACATCGTTTTGGACAAATATGAAAATCAAGTGGAAGAACGTAACAAGAGTAAATTTGTAAGGGACACTCGAGATTATGAGACAGGGCGTATCTTGACCTTTGCCAAAAGATTTGACATTTTAAAACAACAATTTCACACAGGCAATATGGATTTGGAACAGGGACAGAATATAGAGACAAGTGGATCTGAGACGGACTTAAGTGAAGGAGAAGGGACCAGTGCTGGTGTTAGGAAAACTACTTTTTTAGACAAAATGAAACTAGTATATTTGGATCAGGCAACACCAAGGAACAGAGGACGAGGAGTAAGGGGCAGAGGCCAAGGCTGGTGAGATTCCAAAGGAACAGAAAGATGAGAAGAGGAAAAAGGAAAAGACTATATGTTACGCAGTCGGAACAGACAATAGGTTCTGACATACAATTGGCACAATCGGAAAATCTGATTGTGAACCTATCGAGATATAAATTAACAAAAGTAGAAGAAAGTGTCCTGCAGAAAGGTCTCAGCTTCTGCCCAGAGAAACATCAGGACTTTGCACAAACAAGAATTGATATATACAAGTTTGTACGTAAACTAAAATTGGCTAAACATTTTTCCAAAACGGGACTGGCAACAGCGTCCAAAGAGGTCTCTAATGTCTGTGACTCAGATTTGACTATAGAACAGAGTATGGACCTGAAAACAATATATGATTTGACATATGATCGAAGAGATGAGGAGATGATGGAAATGCAAGTACTAACTACGTTAGGCATTGAGATAGGACAAAAAGAAAAAACAAAATTTAAACCGAAATCAAAGTTCTGCCCAGTACTGTCCCCGGGGAACAAGATTGACATATTTCATGACCTTGTTATCAATGATTTAGAGAGAATAAAGACTCACACTAAGGGGAGCAAGGAAAATTTAACTAAAGCTCAACGAGAAGCGTTGAAAGGCTTGATGGACAATCAATCACTAATAATCTAACCCGAAGATAAAGGAGGAAATATAGTGATCTGGGAGAGGAGTGATTATATGGTGGAGGCATACAGCCAATTAAACATAGAGTCCAACTATTGTAAACTTAAAAAGAACCCTATGAATGAACTAGTGTTAGATCTGAATGAAAGACTAGAGAAATGGTACTCAGAAGGATTAATCAGTTTGGATGAGAGAACATTTATGATGGATGAAAATCCGATTTTGCCAACCATGTATTTTTTACCAAAGATTCACAAAACTTTAAACAAACCCCCAGGGAGACCCATAATATCAAGCTGTGGTTCATTGTATGAGGGTGTGTACAAATATGTAGATTATTTTTTGGCACCAATGCTTAAAGGTCTAACCCCATATATACAAGACTCTGGGGACTTTCTTAGGTTATTGGATGGAATAGTGTGGCAATCATATTATGTATTGGTTATTATTGATGTTGTATCACTATATACTTCAATCTCACATCAATTGGGCATGAACGCAGTCACATTTGTCTTGAGACAAAAAAGTATGCATCTCTTGAAACATTCTGAGATGCTATTGGAGATGATGGAATTGTGCCTGAGTAATAATATATTTATGTTTAACCATCAGATATACAAACAAGTTTGTGGAACAGCCATGGGAGTTTCCTTTTCTCCAAGCTATATGAAGCTCATGATGGGTTGGTGGGAGAAATGCATAGCTTGGGGTCAGGAGAATGAGGAATACATGGACAAAGTGGTGGTATGGTTATGCTATATAGATGACCTATTTTTGATCTGGAATGGGACGGAGGAATTATTCAGGCAATGCTTTACTGGTTTGAACCGGAATAATGTTGGGTTACAATTTACTTGTAAGACAAGCAAGATCTCTATTGAGTTTTTAGATGTGCTGGTGTATATTGAAGGAAATTAATTACAGACTACACTAGACAGAAAGCCCACTGCAACCAATAGCATCCTACATGGGTCCAGTTTCCACCCAAGTTCATTAATTAAGAGCATTCCTTATGGGGAATTTGTTTGGGTAAAAATAAATTGTTCAAATAAACAAGATATGAATAAAAAATGTAGGGAAACCAAACAGAGATTTCTGAACAGAGGATATAGACTGAAGCTAGTGAACCAAGGAGAGGTGAAAGCAAAGGCAAAGACAGAGGCACAGTGTAGGAGGCTGGACTGGCTTGTAGTGAGTACCAAGGGGTACTTGCACCTTGCACCAGGCCCAGTTATCCCTTATTAGTGTATAGGGTGTCTAGCAGCTTAGGCTGATAGATAATGGTAGCTTAGCAGAGCAGCTTAGGCTGAACTAGGAGACGTGTGAAGCTACTACAGTACCACTTAGTGTCATATGCACAATATCATAAGAAAACACAATACACAGTTATACTAAAAATAAAGGTACTTTATTTTTATGACAATATGCCAAAGTATCTTAGAGTGTACCCTCAGTGAGAGGATAGGAAATATACACAAGATATATATACACAATAGCAAAAATATGCAGTATAGTCTTAGAAAACAGTGCAAACAATGT
Organism: Pleurodeles waltl; assembly: GCF_031143425.1. Lineage (NCBI taxonomy): Eukaryota > Metazoa > Chordata > Amphibia > Caudata > Salamandridae > Pleurodeles > Pleurodeles waltl. The sequence goes on from NC_090446.1 coordinate 14,580,729, forward strand.
ATAGTTACAATAGGATGCAATGGGGAAACATAGAGATAGGGGCAACACAAACCATATACTCCAAAAGTGGAATGCGAACCACAAATGGACCCCAAACCTATGTGACCTTGTAGAGGGTCGCTGGGACTATTAGAAAATAGTGAGAGTTAGAAAAATAACCCTCCCCAAGACCCTGAAAAGTGAGTGCAAAGTGCACTAAAGTTCCCCTAAGGACAAAATAGTCGTGTTAGAGGAATAATGCAGGAAAGACACAAACCAGCAATGCAACAACTGTGGATTTCCAATCTAGGGTACCTGTGGAACAAGGGGACCAAGTCCAAAAGTCACAAGCAAGTCGGAGATGGGCAGATGCCCAGGAAATGCCAGCTGCGGGTGCAAAGAAGCTTCGACTGGACAGAAGAAGCTGAGGTTTCTGCAGGAACGAAAAGGGCTAGAGACTTCCCCTTTGGTGGACGGATTCCTCTTGCCGTGGAGAGTCGTGCAGAAGTGTTTTCCCGCCGAAAGGACGCCAACAAGCCTTGCTAGGCGCAAATCGTGCGTTTGGCGTTTTTGGACGCTGCTGGGGCCCAGGAGGGACCAGGAGGTCGCAAATTGGACCTGAAGAGAGAGGGGACGTCGAGCAAGACAAAGAGCCCTCACTGAAGCAGGTAGCACCCGGAGAAGTGCCAGAAACAGGCACTACAAGGATGCATGAAACAGTGCTCGCCGAAGTTGCACAAAGGAGTCCCACGTCGCCGGAGACCAACTTAGAAAGTCGTGCAATGCAGGTTAGAGTGCCGTGGACCCAGGCTTGGCTGTGCACGAAGGATTTCCGCCGGAAGTGCACAAGGGCCGGAGTAGCTGCAAAGTCGTGGTTCCCAGCAATGCAGCCCAGCGAGGTGAGGCAAGGACTTACCTCCACCAAACTTGGGCTGAAGAGTCACTGGACTGTGGGGGTCACTTGGACAGCGTCGCTGGATTCGAGGGACCTCGCTCGTCGTGCTGAGAGGAGACCCAAGGGACCGGTAATGCAGCTTTTTGGTGCCTGCGGTTGCAGGGGGAAGATTCCGTCGACCCACGGGAGATTTCTTCGGAGCTTTTGGTGCAGAGAGGAGGCAGGCTACCCCCACAGCATGCACAAGCAGGAAAACAGTCGAGAAGGCGGCAGGATCAGCGTTACAGAGTTGCAGTAGTCGTCTTTGCTACTATGTTGCAGGTTTGCAGGCTTCCAGCGCGGTCAGCGGTCGTTTCCTTATCAGAAGGTGAAGAGAGAGATGCAGAGGAACTCGGCTGAGCTCTTGCATTCGTTATCTAAAGTTTCCCCAGAGACAGAGACCCTAAATAGCCAGAAAAGAGGGTTTGGCTACCTAGGAGAGAGGAAAGGCTACTAACATCAGCAGGAGTCTCTGACGTCACCTGGTGGCACTGGCCACTCAGAGCAGTCCAGTGTGCCAGCAGCACCTCTGTTTCCAAGATGGCAGAGGTCTGGAGCACACTGGAGGAGCTCTGGACACCTCCCAGGGGAGGTGCAGGTCAGGGGAGTGGTCACTCCCCTTTCCTTTGTCCAGTTTCGCGCCAGAGCAGGGGCTAAGGGGTCCCTGAACCGGTGTAGACTGGCTTATGCAGAATTGGGCACTTCTGTGCCCAACAAAGCATTTCCAGAGGCTGGGGGAGGCTACTCCTCCCCTGCCTTCACACCATTTTCCAAAGGGAGAGGGTGTCACACCCTCTCTCAGAGGAAGTTCTTTGTTCTGCCATCCTGGGCCAGGCCTGGCTGGACCCCAGGAGGGCAGCTGCCTGTCTGAGGGGTTGGCAGCAGCAGCTGCAGTGAAACCCCAGGAAGGGCAGTTTGGCAGTACCAGGGTCTGTGCTACAGACCACTGGGATCATGGGATTGTGCCAACTATGCCAGGATGGTATAGAGGGGGCAATTCCATGATCATAGACATGTTACATGGCCATATTCGGAGTTACCATGGTGAAGCTACATATAGGTAGTGACCTATATGTAGTGCACGCGTGTAATGGTGTCCCCGCACTCACAAAGTTCAGTGAATTGGCTCTGAACAATGTGGGGGCACCTTGGCTAGTGCCAGGGTGCCCTCACACTAAGTAACTTTGCACCTAACCTTTACCAGGTAAAGGTTAGACATATAGGTGACTTATAAGTTACTTAAGTGCAGTGTAAAATGGCTGTGAAATAACGTGGACGTTATTTCACTCAGGCTGCAGTGGCAGGCCTGTGTAAGAATTGTCAGAGCTCCCTATGGGTGGCAAAAGAAATGCTGCAGCCCATAGGGATCTCCTGGAACCCCAATACCCTGGGTACCTCAGTACCATATACTAGGGAATTATAAGGGTGTTCCAGTAAGCCAATGTAAATTGGTAAAATTGGTCACTAGCCTGTTAGTGACAATTTGAAAGTAATGAGAGAGCATAACCACTGAGGTTCTGGTTAGCAGAGCCTCAGTGAGACAGTTAGGCACCACACAGGGAACACATACATGCACACCTATGAGCACTGGGGCCCTGTGTGACAGGGTCCCAGTGACACATACATATAGGCCACAACCTTATGAGCACTGGGGTCCTGACTAGCAGGGTCCCAGTGACACATAACAAACATACTGAAAACATAGTGTTTTCACTATGAGCACTGGGGCCTAGCCATCAGGATCCCAGTGAGACAGTGAAAACAGTGACAAACATCCTGACATACACTCACAAACAGGCCAAAAGTGGGGGTAACAAGGCTAGAAAGAGGCTACTTTCTCACACAACCCCCCCCCAAACGAAGGACAATAAGGCTAACCTTGGCCAGTTGAGACTTTATTGTCTAAGTGGTGATAAGTAGAGAGTAGCTCTGCAATAGACTGGTTACTCCCTTTATCATCCACTATATGGTTACTTCCCTGTGGGGATGTAAACCACCCTGTTTGAAATTTTTTAGCTAAGCAACAATGTGAAGATGTATTTTCAGAGTTTCTATCAGTAAGTTTTAGTTTAGAGCAGTGGGAATTGTCCACTGAACCTATTTGTAGTGATGGAAATGCCAGACAGGGATGCTGTCTCAGAAAAGCCATAGCTGGGCAAAAACTTTGTCCATATGGCTGGAAGAGAGAACAGGGATGCTGTTTCTCTTGGGTTGGAGCAGGGCAGGGATGCTGTCCTATCAGCTCCACACTAGGGCAGGGATGCTGTCCTAAGTGTTGTGAGGCAGTGCAGAGTTTCTGCACTAAAGTTTCTCTGGGAGGGTTGGAGGGATGCTCCATGTTAACTAAAATGGTGCTCTTTTTCTCACCAATGTTAGTTATCCCACAGAGAGGTACTTCCACCTCAGGGAGTACAGTTTTGCCAACTGATGATTCCCTTGGAACAGGTGCCACCCCAGGAGAGGTTTCTCCCACCACAGGAATGGTATCCTGAATGGTAGGGTGGTTAGGGGATACTGTGATACCCTTTTTACCTGTTGATGGAGAGGGTTCCTGAGTTTTCAGGCCTTCTCTCCTTTGCTTTTTCATTTCAGTAGAAATGAGAGGGAACAATTCCTCAGGGATGCCCAGCATGGCTGCATGGGCATAAAACTCTACATCAGCCCAACCTGAGGCCTCTAGGTCATTACCTAAGAGACAGTCTACAGGTAAGCTAGGTGATACCACCACCTGCTTAAGGCCAGTAACTCCACCCCAACTAAACTGAATTATAGCTAAGGGAAGAAACTTAGTGGAGTTATGGACATCAATAATCTTATACTGTTGTCCAATGATGTGTTGATCAGGGTGCACTAGGTTTTCAGTCACCAAAGTGAAACTGGCACCTGTGTCCCTGTAGGCCAAGGCCTCAACACCATTTATTGAAACTGTCTGCCTGTACTTATCCATTGTAAGGGGACAAGCAGCCAGTGTGGCAAGGCCAATGCCACTAGGTGTGACAGAAACTGTCTTGGGAGTGACTACCCCAGTTTCTATGATGGACCCATAAGTGAACCCAACTACACCCTTTGCTTGACTGTTGCCAGCAGTCCCACCACTAGTACCACTACTGCTAGGGGCACTAGAGCTTGATGTATTAGTGGTGGTAGGCTCAGGGGGTTTACCTGGACAGGACTTATCCCCTGGCCTATGGCCTCTGTTTTTACACACAAAGCACCAAGGCTTTTTAATGTGTGCAGGTTGTGAAGAAGAGGAAGAATTAGTTTTATCCCCACCCTCTGAAGAGTGTTTAAGATTTGAAGTGGGATCTTTGGTTTTACCCTTATCCCCATGCTTATCTTGAGATTTTTCACCATCTTTCTTCTTATTGCCATCTTTGTCACCCCCTGTATGAACTTTTCTGTTCACCCTTGTTCTGACCCATTTGTCTGCCTTCTTTCCCAATTCTTGGGGAGAGGTCAGATCAGAGTCTACCAGGTACTGGTGCAACAAATCAGACACACAATTATTAAGTATATGCTCTCTCAGGATTGTGTTATACAGGCTTTCATAATCAGTAACTTTACTGCCATGTAACCACCCCTCCAAGGCCTTCACTGAATGGTCAATGAAATCAACCCAGTCTTGTGAAGACTCCTTTTTGGTCTCTCTGAACTTTATCCTGTACTGTTCAGTGGTTAAGCCATAACCATCCAGGAGTGCATTCTTAAGAACTGTAAAATTATTGGCATCATTTTCTTTCACAGTAAGGAGCCTATCCCTACCTTTTCCACTAAATAATAGCCATAGGATAGCAGCCCACTGCCTTTGAGGGACATCCTGTACAACACAGGCCCTCTCAAGTGCAGCAAACCACTTGTTAATGTCATCCCCCTCCTTATAAGGGGGAACTATCTTGTGCAGATTCCTGGAATCATGCTCTTTTGCAGGATGACTATGGGGAATACTGCTGCTGCCGCCATGGGTATCTAAACCCAACTTCTGTCTTTCCTTCTCTAATTCTAAAGACTGTCTATCCAAATCCAGCTGTTGCTTCTTGAGCTTCAGTCTGGTTTGTTCCACTCTCAATCTATTGAGCTCCCTTTCTAACAATCTGTCATCAGGGTGGGTGGGAGGGACATTTCTAGATACAGAGGTATGATGGGAATGAACAGAAGGAGACCTGTCCCTTACAGAGGGCACCCTAACAGCTTGGCTACCAGTATAATGTGAGAGCACACCATCAGTATGGTGTGATTCAACCTCTGTACCAACTATGCTAGACTGTCTAGTAATGGGCAGGCTGAGAAGTTTCTTTCCTGAACCTTTTCCTGGGGGAGTCCCTGGATCAGATTGAGAACTATTAGCTACTTTTCCACCAGATTGGGCACTTATGGCCTTATCCTGTACTCTAAGCATATTAATTAACAGTTCTAAGGAAGGATTCTTCCCTACACTCAAACCTCTCTCTATGCAGAGACTCCTTGCTCCTTTCCAGCTAAGGTGATCATATGCAAGTTTGGACAGTTCAACATTTTTGCCTGTGCCAGACATTTTTTAGAGAGAGTTAAAGTGATAGAGAAAGAGACAAAGGTTTTTAGAACTTTTTGGAAAGACAGAAAAAACTTTTTAAACTTTTAAGAACTTTTTGAAAGTTTAGGAGTACTTTTCAGCACTTAGAAAAGAGTGAAAAGAGGAAATGCAAAACTTTTTGGCTATGTGTATATACACTGACCTTGTTTTGTATATTTTTCTCTTATGAAAAGTACAATGACAAGAGTGGTAAGCAGTCTCAAGCACTTATCCCACCACTGCACAACCAATGTAGGAGGCTGGACTGGCTTGTAGTGAGTACCAAGGGGTACTTGCACCTTGCACCAGGCCCAGTTATCCCTTATTAGTGTATAGGGTGTCTAGCAGCTTAGGCTGATAGATAATGGTAGCTTAGCAGAGCAGCTTAGGCTGAACTAGGAGACGTGTGAAGCTACTACAGTACCACTTAGTGTCATATGCACAATATCATAAGAAAACACAATACACAGTTATACTAAAAATAAAGGTACTTTATTTTTATGACAATATGCCAAAGTATCTTAGAGTGTACCCTCAGTGAGAGGATAGGAAATATACACAAGATATATATACACAATAGCAAAAATATGCAGTATAGTCTTAGAAAACAGTGCAAACAATGTATAGTTACAATAGGATGCAATGGGGAAACATAGAGATAGGGGCAACACAAACCATATACTCCAAAAGTGGAATGCGAACCACGAATGGACCCCAAACCTATGTGACCTTGTAGAGGGTCGCTGGGACTATTAGAAAATAGTGAGAGTTAGAAAAATAACCCTCCCCAAGACCCTGAAAAGTGAGTGCAAAGTGCACTAAAGTTCCCCTAAGGACAAAATAGTCGTGTTAGAGGAATAATGCAGGAAAGACACAAACCAGCAATGCAACAACTGTGGATTTCCAATCTAGGGTACCTGTGGAACAAGGGGACCAAGTCCAAAAGTCACAAGCAAGTCGGAGATGGGCAGATGCCCAGGAAATGCCAGCTGCGGGTGCAAAGAAGCTTCCACTGGACAGAAGAAGCTGAGGTTTCTGCAGGAACGAAAAGGGCTAGAGACTTCCCCTTTGGTGGACGGATTCCTCTCGCCGTGGAGAGTCGTGCAGAAGTATTTTCCCGCCGAAAAGACGCCAACAAGCCTTGCTAGGCGCAAATCCTGCGTTTGGCGTTTTTGGACGCTGCTGGGGCCCAGGAGGGACCAGGAGGTCGCAAATTGGACCTGAAGAGAGAGGGGACGTCGAGCAAGACAAAGAGCCCTCACTGAAGCAGGTAGCAAACGGAGAAGTGCCAGAAACAGGCACTACGAGGATGCGTGAAACGGTGCTCGCCGAAGTTGCACAAAGGAGTCCCACGTCGCCGGAGACCAACTTAGAAAGTCGTGCAATGCAGGTTAGAGTGCCGTGGACCCAGGCTTGGCTGTGCACGAAGGATTTCCGCCGGAAGTGCACAGGGGCCGGAGTAGCTGCAAAGTCGCGGTTCCCAGCAATGCAGCCCAGCGAGGTGAGGCAAGGACTTACCTCCACCAAACTTGGGCTGAAGAGTCACTGGACTGTGGGGGTCACTTGGACAGCGTCGCTGGATTCGAGGGACCTCGCTCGTCGTGCTGAGAGGAGACCCAAGGGACCGGTAATGCAGCTTTTTGGTGCCTGCGGTTGCAGGGGGAAGATTCCGTCGACCCACGGGAGATTTCTTCGGAGCTTCTGGTGCAGAGAGGAGGCAGGCTACCCCCACAGCATGCACAAGCAGGAAAACAGTCGAGAAGGCGGCAGGATCAGCGTTACAGAGTTGCAGTAGTCGTCTTTGCTACTATGTTGCAGGTTTGCAGGCTTCCAGCGCGGTCAGCGGTCGTTTCCTTATCAGAAGGTGAAGAGAGAGATGCAGAGGAACTCGGCTGAGCTCTTGCATTCGTTATCTAAAGTTTCCCCAGAGACAGAGACCCTAAATAGCCAGAAAAGAGGGTTTGGCTACCTAGGAGAGAGGAAAGGCTACTAACACCTGAAGGAGCCTATCAGCAGGAGTCTCTGACGTCACCTGGTGGCACTGGCCACTCAGAGCAGTCCAGTGTGCCAGCAGCACCTCTGTTTCCAAGATGGCAGAGGTCTGGAGCACACTGGAGGAGCTCTGGACACCTCCCAGGGGAGGTGCAGGTCAGGGGAGTGGTCACTCCCCTTTCCTTTGTCCAGTTTCGCGCCAGAGCAGGGGCTAAGGGGTCCCTGAACCGGTGTAGACTGGCTTATGCAGAATTGGGCACTTCTGTGCCCAACAAAGCATTTCCAGAGGCTGGGGGAGGCTACTCCTCCCCTGCCTTCACACCATTTTCCAAAGGGAGAGGGTGTCACACCCTCTCTCAGAGGAAGTTCTTTGTTCTGCCATCCTGGGCCAGGCCTGGCTGGACCCCAGGAGGGCAGCTGCCTGTCTGAGGGGTTGGCAGCAGCAGCTGCAGTGAAACCCCAGGAAGGGCAGTTTGGCAGTACCAGGGTCTGTGCTACAGACCACTGGGATCATGGGATTGTGCCAACTATGCCAGGATGGTATAGAGGGGGCAATTCCATGATCATAGACATGTTACATGGCCATATTCGGAGTTACCATGGTGAAGCTACATATAGGTAGTGACCTATATGTAGTGCACGCGTGTAATGGTGTCCCCGCACTCACAAAGTTCAGTGAATTGGCTCTGAACAATGTGGGGGCACCTTGGCTAGTGCCAGGGTGCCCTCACACTAAGTAACTTTGCACCTAACCTTTACCAGGTAAAGGTTAGACATATAGGTGACTTATAAGTTACTTAAGTGCAGTGTAAAATGGCTGTGAAATAACGTGGACGTTATTTCACTCAGGCTGCAGTGGCAGGCCTGTGTAAGAATTGTCAGAGCTCCCTATGGGTGGCAAAAGAAATGCTGCAGCCCATAGGGATCTCCTTGAACCCCAATACCCTGGGTACCTCAGTACCATATACTAGGGAATTATAAGGGTGTTCCAGTAAGCCAATGTAAATTGGTAAAATTGGTCACTAGCCTGTTAGTGACAATTTGAAAGTAATGAGAGAGCATAACCACTGAGGTTCTGGTTAGCAGAGCCTCAGTGAGACAGTTAGGCACCACACAGGGAACACATACATGCACACCTATGAGCACTGGGGCCCTGTGTGACAGGGTCCCAGTGACACATACATATAGGCCACAACCTTATGAGCACTGGGGTCCTGACTAGCAGGGTCCCAGTGACACATAACAAACATACTGAAAACATAGTGTTTTCACTATGAGCACTGGGGCCTAGCCATCAGGATCCCAGTGAGACAGTGAAAACAGTGACAAACATCCTGACATACACTCACAAACAGGCCAAAAGTGGGGGTAACAAGGCTAGAAAGAGGCTACTTTCTCACACACAGGTATTGGCTAAAAACATAAACAAAAAAGTGCCAGAGGGACGGTAATGGAAAATGATGAGATAAGACTCATTTTGGATTATAGTAAAGAGAATCAACAGATATTAAATGTATTAAATAGACACTGGCACTTGATTAAAAGAGATAATGACATTGGAGAGAGATTGGGAACTCGCCCATCAGTTACATACAGAAAAGTACCAGCATTAAAGGATATATTAGTGAGGAGTCACTTTGAGATTCCAACTACCCCCAATTGGTTAGTAGATGGAAATAAGGGATTCTATTGCTGCAATAAGTGCAAAGCATGTAAAATTGGTTGTAACAAAAAGTCAGTAATAGATTTTTGGGGGAAGGAGACTCATTAGAGACAGGATTACATGTGACACAGCTTTTGTGGTGTACGTCATAGAATGTCGATGCGGTTTACGATATGTTGGCAGTACTATCTGCCCTTTGAAAAAGCGAATCTTGGAACATAACAGAGCAGTACAAAATGATGATAATACCTATGCTATGACCAAACATCTAAAAAGCCATCCAGAATCACATTGGCTACATATGAAATATTATGGCATTGCTACAATTAAAAAACATGAACAGGGAGGTGACAGAGTTCAGAAATTGAGACGTTTGGAGTCTAGATACATCATTAGACTAAAAACCAAGACTCCGTATGGGGTGAATGACGATGAGGAGGTATATTGTCATTTATAAATATGAAATAGTAACAGGAATGGTACATTGGTTGTTTATATGTAAGAGCTAATGGTTCAAGGGACTATCAGTTGCAGAGGAATGCTATGAATTCTACAGTTAGATTCTAAAATAATGGGGTATTAAACCCATAATGAAGTAAGAAAAATGCAACAGACAAGTCCAATGTATAATTAAAATATAAGCAAATAATGTGATGACATACAATTAGATGTACTATTGGGTATTGGACAGATGGATATATGACAAGTTGAGTTGTGGCTAGATTGAATAATATGTAGAATCTGTTCTCATATGAGTATTTTTCTTAGCATTTTTCTTTTTATCTCATTAGATATGTATAATTTTGTTTTTCTATAGTATTTTGTATAGGTGGGTTGTAGTTGCACAGATATTTTTTTTTGTTATAAGAGTAGTATTTATTATTTTTGTACATACATGTTAATTGAATTACATATCCCAGAATGCCACATAAAGGCATATTGAGATGAAGAGTATAAATAGAGCACAAAATGGAGTGATCAATTACCATGATCAAGACTGTGAAGGCTGAAACGCGTTGGTGTTTGTTGTGGGTATCATATTGCATATTAAAATGAAGATTTAAGAATACTGTGAGTGCCACGTTTTTGTGACAATAAGTTAAGGGAATAGGTCCTTCCCTGGCGTGGGCACCGACGAAATAGAGCGCGCCTTGAGTGGATCTTTTGGGACTAATATATATATATATATATATATGTATATATATATATATATATATATATATATAAATATATATACATATATATTTATATATATATATATATATCTATATATATATCTATATATATAAACACACACACATATATATATATATATATATTCAATGAAAAACCAAAGGTTACAGGGACATTATAGTTACGTTGTCGTTTTACCCATACAAAACCATATAAATTCAGCAGTTATAGTTATAGTTATACTTAGTATACTATAAAAACTATAACTCGTTGCCCAAAGATACTTTCCGGCAATAGTTATAGTGCTTCAGATAAGTACTATATCTAAAACTGTTGAATTTCTATTTTTCTGGGTGAACAGCAACCAAATTATAACGTCCCTGTAACTTTTGTTTTTTTCAGTGAATTTCTATGTTTTTTTCAATGCACTCAATAATATTTCTATCAGGTTGTGGCCAGCCAATCAGGGCCTTGCTTTTCTGCTGGATCCGATGACGATCCCAGGAGGTTTCAAGGAGGATCCTAAGAGGATGTGCTAATACACAGATCGGCCGGAAAAAAATTGGGTAATTGTTTGCCCACGAGGGGTCCCTAAGGGACCCCCTCCATGTGTTCAATAGGGTCAGAATACCTGTATCCTGACCCTTTATCTGTTTTTACACTGTTTTTTTCTACCCCCAGTCCATGTGAGAAGTGGTGGCCGCAACTTTTCTGTTGGGTTGCAGCCAGTCAATCAGGGCCTTGCTTTTCCTCCGGATCTAAGGAGGATCTGCATCCCTAGATATTTATATTTTTAACCTTAAATAACTCAACATCTACTGGATAGATTTGTACTAAATCACATAAAGCACATTCTGCTAACCAACATCTAGCTTCCTGCCAAATCTGGTGCAATCCCGTTCAGCAGTTCGGCCTGTAGCGGTGTCTAAAGAATGGAAAATACCCAAAGACAGGGCATGGGGAAAAAGTGTTTTGGGTCCCCCCTTTTTTCTTGGGGCTTGCTTGACGAATCACCCCGAAACGTTCCAGCAGAACTAGACAAACTATGACACTTTTTTGGGAAATTGTCATGAACATTTGTCACACAGCACAAAAGTTATTAGCAAAACAAAAAATGCTTTTATCTGTGGGAAAAGTTGGTGCTATCTATACCTACCTACTGGCCATTGCCAGTAGGTTTTATATATATACTCACTTAAAAAAACAAAGGTTACATTGAGGTTATAGTTAGGCTCACATTTTAAACGTACAAAACCATAGAAATTCTGCAGTTATACTTAGAGTTACCTCAAGTAACGATAACTTGCGCCTTAAGGTAACAATAACTCACGCCTCGCCATACAGTTTTTTCATCAAAATGTTTTATTTTGGGTGTGAGAGTGTGTACATCAGTGTTTTAGTGTGTGTATGTATGGGTCTGTGAGTGGCTGCATGAGGCTGTCAGTGGGTCTGTGAGTGGATGCGTGTCTAAGTGGGTCTTTGAGTAGGTGCTTAAGTGTCTAAGTGGGTGTGTGAGTGAGACAAATTGATTGAAAGAGAGACAGAAAGAAACAAAGTGAGTGATAAGGAGAGAGTTTTTTTAGGCTTTAATATCTCACATACTTAGAATGAGATATTGTTGTTGGGTTTAACAAAAAAAATGTATTTAATATATTTAAAAATATTTCTTTTTTTATTGAAAAAATAGGAAATCAGTCTAGCTAGACTCAAACCCTGTGACCTTCACACTGAGCTATGATGGTTTTCTTATGTTGTTTTTTTTAGCGCTTTTTGGGCTATGTGGGACCACGAGGCCTCAAAGGCTCCCCCGCGGTACCTACTTTTTTTTGTTTGTTTTTAAAACAAAACCCTTATGGGCTACCAGGCACTGCAGTGCCAATGCTTCAGCAAGCATTGAGCTGCTTTGACAGCAGCTCTCTGTTTGAGTTGAAACTTTGGATTTTGATAGCAGGACCTGCTTTAAAGGTCTTGCTGTCAAAACCAGAAGTGTTTGCTGTGGCTTGGCAACCCCAGGACATAGCAAGAGCCAGCCCAGGGGGGTGGCGGTCTGCAGGGCCATCAGTGGCTCCATGAGGGGGGCCACGCGGGCCTCCCTTCCAATGAGAACTATCATTTGAGGTGTCATCAGTGATGTCATAAATGATGTCATAGAACATGTCATGAGTGATGTCATATTTGAGGTCATAAGCAGTGCATGGTGAGGGTGTGTGTTATAGTCAGCACTGCTAACTATAACTGGTGAATTCTCTGTGTTTTTTTAGTTTAGAAGGTCAATGTTGACATTGAAAAATTCACCTGACTATAAAGTTACTCTAACTTTTGTTTTGTTCAGTGAATTTCTAAGCTTTCTTTTTAAATACAGATCCTTTTACCACACCTAACTATAATTTTACTTTAACCATTGCTTTTTTCAGTGATTTTTTTTAAAGTAAATTAATAATTAATTACCATATATAAATACAACCTGCAGCAACATCCCCTATATTGCGAAACCCACAGGCCAAAGTCCTAGGGCCTGGGCCTAAGGACCCCATCCCCCTGAAGTCTGGCATGCTTGTTTGGGAAGGAGGGCACACGGTTCCCCTTCCCGCACCGAATTTGGCCCCAGAGGCCCCAACTGCATTTTGAAAGGGGACATGTGGCCCCCTGTTCCCGAGCTGAATTTGGCCTCAGAGACACAGTAGAATTTGCAGGTGTTCGGGGCACACAACCCCCATCCCTGGGCTGATTTCAGCTCTGGAGACCTCATCCCCCAGGACCCAACCACATTTTAAAGGAGAAGTGGGGCACACAGCCCCCCTCCCTGGGCCGATTTTGCCCCATGGGACATCATCCTCTAGGGCCCAGCTCAATACAAGGTGGGTGCCCAGATGCCTAAAGATCTAAAATCTTTCAGCTGGCATTTTCTAAGCTCTCACCAGCTGGGAACGGACTTGCTGTTTGCTCTCGCTTGGCAGTAGATTTAAAAATGCTCACGCCAAGCAAGAGCAAACACAGGTTTCCCTGCCTATGTGGCCCTCTCTCGATAAAAAATATGATCATCCCTGAAGGTGAGCCTCTAATGGCTCGGGGAGGGTGTGTGTGTCCACCCTCCCCACAAAAAGTGTTTTTGATCCCAAGGTATGCTCCATGAGGTTTATGTTACAAAAATGCAGCCCAGCTGCCATTTGTTTTGATCCCTCAAGTATTGTGTGGGATTGTGGCAAGTTGTACTGCTTTTTTTCTTTTTTGGCATGGGGTGGTGTAAAGAAATGGCTCCCTGTTGCAGTTACCCCCCACTTTTTGCCTAATACTGATGCTGACTTGACTGAGAAGTGTGCTGGGACCCTGCTAACCAGGCCCCAGCACCAGTGTTCTTTCACCTAAAATGTACCATTGTTTCCACAATTGGCACAACCCTGGCACCTAGGTAAGTCCCTTGTAACTGGTACCCCTGGTACCAAGGGCCCTGATGCCAGGGAAGGTCTCTAAGGGCTGCAGCATGTCTTATGCCACCCTAGGGACCCCTCACTCAGCACAGACACACTGCTTGCCAGCTTGTGTGTGCTGATGGGGAGAAAATGACTAAGTCGACATGGCACTCCCCTCAGGGTGCCATGCCAACCTCCCACTGCCTGTGGCATAGGTAAGTCACCCCTCTAGTAGGCCTTACAGCCCTAAGGCAGGGTGCACTATACCACAGGTGAGGGCATATGTGCATGAGCACTATGCCCCTACAGTGTCTAAGCAAAACCTTAGACATTGTAAGTGCAGGGTAGCCATAAGAGTATATGGGCTGGGAGTCTGTCAAAAACGAACTCCACAGCTCCATAATGGCTACACTGAATACTGGGAAGTTTAGTATCAAACTTCTCAGAATAATAAACCCACACTGATGCCAGTGTTGGATTTACTAAAAAATGCACACAGAGGGCATCTTAGAGATACCCCCTGTATTTTACCCAATTGTTCAGTGCAGGACTGACTGGTCTGTGCCAGCCTGCTGCTGAGAGACGAGTGTCTGACCTCATGCGGTGAGAGCCTTTGTGCTCTCTGAGGACAGAAACAAAGCCTGCTCTGGGTGGAGGTGCTTCACACCTCCCCCCTGCAGGAACTGTAACACCTAGCAGTGAGCTTCAAAGGCTCAAGCTTCGTGTTACAATGCCCCAGGGCACTCCAGCTAGTGGAGATGCCCGCCTCCTGGACCCAGCCCCCACTTTTGGCGGCAAGTCCAGGAGAGATAATGAGAAAAACAAGGAGGAGTCACTGGCCAGTCAGGACAGCCCCTAAGGTGTCCTGAGCTGAGGTGCCTCTGACTTTTAGAGATCCTCCATCTTGAAGAAGGAGGATTCCCCCAATAGGGATAGGAATGTGACCCCCTCCCCTTGGGAGGAGGCACAAAGAGGGTGTACCCACCCTCAGGGCTAGTAGCCATTGGCTACTAACCCCCCAGACCTAAACACGCCCTTAAATTTAGTATTTAAGGGCTTCCCTGAACCTAAGAATTTAGATTCCTGCAACAACAAGAAGAAGGACTGCCTAGCTGAAAACCCCTGCAGAGGAAGACCAGAAGACAACAACTGCCTTGGCTCCAGAAACTCACCGGCCTGTCTCCTGCCTTCCAAAGAACTCTGCTCCAGCGACGCCTTCCAAAGGGACCAGCGACCTCTGAATCCTCTGAGGACTGCCCTGCTTCGACGATGACAAGAAACTCCCGAGGACAGCGGACCTGCTCCAAAAAGACTGCAACTTTATCCAAAGGAGCAGCTTTAAAGAACCCTGCAATCTCCCCGCAAGAAGCGTGAGACTTGCAACACTGCACCCGGCGACCCCGACTCGGCTGGTGGAGAACCAACACCTCAGGGAGGACCCCCGGACTACTCTACGACTGTGAGTACCAAAACCTGTCCCCCCTGAGCCCCCACAGCGCCGCCTGCAGAGGGAATCCCGAGGCTTCCCCTGACCGCGATCCTCTGAAACCTAAGTCCCGACGCCTGGAAAAGACCCTGCACCCGCAGCCCCCAGGACCTGAAGGACCGGACTTTCACTGCAGAAGTGACCCCCAGGAGTCCCTCTCCCTTGCCCAAGTGGAGGTTTCCCCGAGGAAGCCCCCCCTTGCCTGCCTGCAGCGCTGAAGAGATCCCTTGATCTCTCATTGACTTCCATTGCGAACCCGACGCTTGTTCTAACACTGCACCCGGCCGCCCCCGCGCCGCTGAGGGTGAAATTTCTGTGTGGGCTTGTGTCCCCCCCGGTGCCCTACAAAACCCCCCTGGTCTGCCCTCCGAAGACGCGGGTACTTACCTGCTGGCAGACTGGAACCGGGGCACCCCCTTCTCTCCATTGAAGCCTATGCGTTTTGGGCACCACTTTGAACTCTGCACCTGACCGGCCCTGAGCTGCTGGTGTGGTAACTTTGGGGTTGCTCTGAACCCCCAACGGTGGGCTACCTTGGAACAAGAACTGAACCCTGTAAGTGTCTTACTTACCTGGTAAAACTAACAAAAACTTACCTCCCCCAGGAACTGTGAAAATTGCACTGTGTCCACTTTTAAAATAGCTATTTGTGAATAACTTGAAAAGTATACATGCAATTGAAATGATTCAAAGTTCCTAATGTACTTACCTGCAATACCTTTCAAACAAGATATTACATGTTAAATTTGAACCTGTGGTTCTTAAAATAAACTAAGAAAAGATATTTTTCTATACAAAACCTATTGGCTGGATTTGTCTCTGAGTGTGTGTACCTCATTTATTGTCTATGTGTATGTACAACAAATGCTTAACACTACTCCTTGGATAAGCCTACTGCTCGACCACACTACCACAAAATAGAGCATTAGTATTATCTCTTTTTACCACTATTTTACCTCTAAGGGGAACCCTTGGACTCTGTGCATGCTATTCCTTACTTTGAAATAGCACATACAGAGCCAACTTCCTACAGGTGGTCACTCTAAGTTCCTCCCCATTAGCCCAAGGGGGTCAGAGTATCCCTTACCCTGCCCCAATATATCTTTTTTATGTTTACAGAACTTCAGACTAAGTCAGTGGGTCTTGTAATGGCTGCCAGCAACATTTTTCTCATGTGGCCTGCAGGGCTTGCTCTCATGAGAGTCTGACTCCAACGGGAGTGGGTTCCATGGGAATAAAGCTCTATCAGAAATTCAGAATGCTCTATTTTTAACTTGGTGCTCTCACAAGAGTCACAGAGAACCCCTGCAAGCCCAACTGCCAAAATGTGCATTTATTTTTACCCTTAATTTTGCAAAAACTACAGAACAGATTTACACCAAATCACAAAAAGCTAAATCTGTGGCCCATGATCTAGATTACTGCAGAACTTGGTATAATTCCATTCAGAAGTTTTTGTCGTAGCCCTGCCCAGAGAAGACTATACAAAATGCAATGAGATTTTATGTTTTGGGACCCAGCTTTTTTCTTGGCCCCCTCTTGACGGATCACCCCAACACTTTCCAGGAAGTAGCTAGGGTGGATTTTGTTTGGAAAGTTTTGTGAATGTTTGTCAAATGGTCCGAAAATTACCCGAAAGCAAACCATAAAACGCTTTTTCTATGAAAAAGCAGACCTTACTATAACACACTTACCTTATATATACTTACCTTGAGATTGTAAATGCATATTCATGTCAAAGGCTTTCATTGTAAAGGCACTGTGTGATAATGTTATTGCGTGGTAATGGATGTGTGGTAAAGGCATTATGTGCCAAGGGCATTATGTTGTAATATCCATGTTGGAAAAGCTATTTCCCCTATTGAGCCACAAGAAAAAGCTGCCTAATGAGACTGTCAGGCGCACCTTGGAGGTTTGGCCAAATAGGCGTGTAGTGACACTTACAGACCCTGGTCAGAGAGAAAAGAAGAGGTGAGGGTGACCTTCCCAGAGAGCAGATGCAGTGAAGAGCACCCCCAGAAGGTGTGGGTTGGGAGCCCAATCCCTCAGCAGGTGGCAGTAGGCAAGAGGACTTAGTCGCTAGACCCAGGGGTGTGCCTGGTTGGCAGTGAGTGCCATGCACAAACCCTGGGTGGAAGGCAGTGCAGGACCGCGGTGGAGTTGCTTCCACAACTGCACTAAGACACTGCAGTGGTGGGTCCTATCCCCACGTGGGGAGCAGTAACTGCACAGACTGTGGGGTGAAGACCAATGAGTGGTCAGACCTGTGGGGTGTAAGGGAAGATTGGGAAAAGATGAGGAGGCATGATTGCACCAGGAAAATACAATAATGCAAGTAACTACTGCCCACCCCATGCCTCAAAGGACCACAAAAAAGCCAGCCAAAAGGGCACATGGCTGGAATATGGCAGAGGAAGAACCCTTGAGAGCTCAGCTACTGTTGGCAATAGAGAGATCTCGAACCACACTTGAGGCAAAACTAGAGGGCGTTTTGGTAGAGGTCAACCTGATGCAGGTAGACCTGAGCAAATTGGTTGGAAGAGCGCATACTGCAGAGGGTGTAGTGACAGGCTTACAAATGGGAGTGAAAGTCCACGAAACTCAAATGGCAAAACTGACCACAACCACACAGGTGCTGGAGGACAGAATTGAGGAGGCTGAAAACTGACTCAGGTGGAGGACTCTGATGTGGAAAATTTCCTGGCAACCTGGATATGGCAAGAACTGCAAACAGAGGGACTGACAAAATTGTTTGTTATGGACCGGGCACACAGAGTGCTGGGGGCCCAACCACTGTTGGGACTCCCCAAAAGCCTTCATAGTGTGGATACTCCACCACAGGGACAAAGGCTGTACCCTGGAGGCTGCTAGAACTGGGGAATGGCTGACTTGTGACAATCATGCCAAGCTATTTATCCAGACTACACCATAACGGTGCAAACACAGTGAAAATCCTATGCAGAGGTGAAGCAAAAAGTAAGGGCAATGGACATAGGCTACATGCTTCTGTTTCCCGTGTGCCTGAAAGTGCTTGCAGAAGGGAAAATCCTCTTTTTCGAGAGACTGAAAGAGGTATGGTCCTGGTTGGAAATGTGGGCTAAGGTAGGGGCCCGACAAGTTGTGTGACCTGCTCCCAGATACAGGGATCAGATTGTCAGGAGGTACAGTTGCAACGCTGGTGCAGGTCTGGAGGTCAAGTGGAGGCCATGCAAGGAACGCCCTAGGTCACAATCTGGGAAGACAGGATGATAGGACACGAGAACTCATCACCCCTATATGGAGGACACAGCTGGTGGAGTTGTACTGGCCTGTGTTACCCTGTCTGGGACCCGATCTGGTTGGCTGCTATCTATGAGTAAATTACTCTAAGATGATCTTGTCTTATTTTACAAAGGGGTGTTAACAGTTAAAATTGGGTGAGGGTAGGAGCTATGTGCATGATTTGTTCAATGATAGCGGGCAAGTTAAACTTGGGCAAAACAGGGGTTGGGGAGGGGTGGTTTTGCTGGGAGGTAGGGGTTGGGGGACTTCAGCCATTTTTTTTAAATAAATATGGCATCAGATGAGACACAAGAGGCTGGCTAATGTGAGACAGTGTGGTAATGAAGAAAACATAACAGCACTGGGCTACCGCTCACGGCTAGGAGGGAAGTGGGGTGTTGTTTGCAAAACTCAACTATGAACAGAACATTAATAACTTGGAATGTGAGGGAAGTTAATGACTGTCCTAAAAAATACAAAATATAGGGGGTCATTACGACTTTAGCGGGCGGCTACCGCCGGCCGCCAATGCGGCCGCACTCCCGCGGCCCTCATTAAGACATTCCCGCTGGGCCAGCAGGCGCAAACCAAGTTTGCGCCCGCTGGCCCAGCGGGAATGAGACTGCAACATAGGAGCTGTGCTATGCAGACAGTGAAAAACTGGCTGGGGCCCTGTTAGGGGGCCCCTGCACTGCCCATGCCAGGGGCCCCATGACTCCCCGTACCGCCAGCCTTTTCCTGGCGGTTCAGACCGCCAGAAAAAGGCTGGCGGTCGGGGAGTCGTAATCCCCTGGGTAGCGCTGCAAGCAGCGCTGCCCTGGCGGATTACATCCGCCGGGGCCATTGTGGCGGTAAACCGCCAGCCCCGGCGCTCCGACCGCGGCGCAACCGCCGCGGTTATAATACACCGGGAGGCACCGCCAGCCTGTTGGCAGTGCTCCCGTCATTTTGGCCCTGCGGTAGTAATACCGCCAGGGTCATAATGACCACCATAGTCTTATCTTCGTGGATATAAATCCCAAATTGCATTGCTGCAGGAAACCCACCTGTGCAGCTCAGAAGTCATCGGGAAGGAGGTGGTGGGGCCATATGTATGGGTCCGGCTGACTCCAACTATGAACGGGGAGTGGCAATAATGAGATTGCGTCCTCGAGAGCTGCCTAATGGGAGTCTTATAAAGTGGCACTTTGGGGGAAATGTAGGATGCAGATAATTGGGGTGCTGGTACAGTCAGAGCAGACACTGACAGGGCTGGAGGGTACACTGCAGCACCTGGACATGCTCCTGGGCACACAGCCAGATGTGATGCACTCTGAGGTGAAGGAAAGTTGCTGGATGCCTGCACTCTGCTAGAGAAACATACAGGTAGAAAATATAGGCAGAATCTGTTCCGACAGGGGGATAAATCGGGCAAGACTTTGGCATGGTGGTTACAAAGGGAAAGACCACACTTTGTGGGGGGGACCAGACCTCATGGCTGGAGATCAGATTAATGAGGCATGTGCTGAGTATTTGAGACTGGGGTTTGCCCTGCCACACCTTGTGCTACAGGATGATCTGGAGCAATTCTTGGAAGAGAGACGGTTACCTTGGCAGCCCCGGGGTTATGCTACCAGGGTTATAACAGCAGTCCTTGAAGAGACCACTTGGGTTGGAAGAACTTAGGGGGGCAAGCAAGGAGATGCCCTGTGGCAAGCCTCCGGGGGCAGACAGCCTACTGGCTCAATTATATCAGAAGCTCTCCTCCTCGATTTTAGAAACTGCTGTTCAAGGTAATTTTTTGAGGCTGGACAGTGGGGGATACTTCCGCACACACTAAGAGAAGTGATAATGGTATTTATCCCAAAGGAGGACAATGACCCAAGTTCATCTCCTTTAGGACACTATTGATGTTAAATTTGGATGTAAAGATACTATGCAAGGCTTTGGCGCCCAGACTCCAGCGTCTGGTAGTGGATAAGTTGAAACATGCAAACCAAACTGAGTTTTTGCCCTGGAGAATCATAATGTACAGTATTTGTCGGTTGAATCATGTCCTGCATGCGGTGACTGAGTTGGAAAAGAGATATGTTGGATCTTGAAAGGGCAAGTGACACAGTGGGCTGAGAGTATAAGTGAGCTGTCTTGAGGGCAATGGGGTTTGGTCCCAGCTTCATTGGATGGGCATGCCTATTGTACACTGGCCCAGTCACCAGGAGGCCTGGTTTCAGACGTGCAGCCTGGGCAGGGGCCAGGCAAGGGTGCCCCCGTCCCCAGTGCTCATGGCATTTGCGTGGCCTGTAAATTACGGGCAGTGATTGGGCCTTGAGGAATAACGCTGGGGGTATTTTCCCATGTGGTCTCTATGTACACAGATGATAATCTGATGAACCTGTGGGAACTGGAGCACTCAGTGCCCTAAAAGCTGGGGATATTGTCTGATTAGCTGTAGTGTCAGGCTTGCGCACAATCCGTTCAAGATCAAAGCTTTTCCCATTGGCTGGCCTGGGAGGCCAGAGATGGATACCCCCCCCGGGCCTGGGGTTGCAGTGGGAGACAGACAGGTTCCGGTATCTGTGGGATGAACTGTGAGCTATACAATATGACCTAAATGTGGGAAAATTGGTAGAGAGTTTAAGCCAGTCGGTTGACTTCTGGATCAAGCAACCACTCTTTTTGGGGCGTACAACCCTGACTAAAATGGTAATCCTTCCATGCTGTCTATATGTCCTACAGAACGTAAAATTCCTAATCCCAAATGATACATTCACTCAGTTGGATAAATTGTTGTCTACGCTGGTATGGGCTGGGAAAACAAATAGAGTTAAATGGGCTGGGATTGCCAGACTTATTCCTGTATTGTGCTGCTACACAGGTTCAGCACACAGAGAGTTGGTTTTCTGAAGAGCCCAACTGGTAAACAAGGCTCCTTTCAGGCTCTCCTCACTGTAAACCCTCCATGAACTGTTCATGATGGGGAAGGGAACCCCTGTGGAATCTCCATTTCTCATTCGCCTTACAGTGGAGGTTTAGCATAGAGTGGTTTGCAAAGTATTCTGCAGGACCTCTTTTGTGGACAATATGCCCCTTTGGACCCAGAAGCCTTTTTATGATTTGAGAGCAGGCATGGACTATTCCAAATGGAGAGGGAGGCTGTGGACCTGCAGGAGACATGGACTTAAATAACAAGTTTCTGTCCTCTGCACAGCCTCTAGAGCAGTTTGGGTTTGGGACTGGACAGTTTTGCACTATGCCAGATGTGTGTGCATGGTCCTTGTTTCCGGACAGCCAAAGGAGTGCGCGGTTTAATTTTGCAGTGGTGATGGACTGAGGTGCACAGCTGATCAAGTGAAAGATGGAATAGGCATTGCTCAGACTAAATGAATGCATCTGACTGGAAAAAGGTCTGTGAGCAGGTTAGATGGGTGCCCCTAATGCCACGTTCAAACTGATAGAATTTGATTACCACAAAGGAATTACACAATGCCAGCTAAGCTGACCAAGATACACCTGGCTAATCCAGCTGTGTGTGGCAGGTATAAACTTTCCTTTGCGTTCTTCCATGAACCTGCTCTTTGATAGCAGACCTTTGGGGGAGGGTAATGGAAGTGCTGCCCCGTGTTGTAATCGGAGCAGAGCAGGAGAGTTCTATAAGGTTGTGCCTGTTGGGTGTGACTAGTGGTCAGAAATATTAGAAAATGCAAGCCTGAATTCTCATGCCGGGCATGGTATCTGCGAGAAGATGAATTGCAATAAACTGGGTAGGGTCCACCACCTCAGAAGCATCGGTTGAAAGTTGGACATCCTAGAGTGGGCCATAGCAAATTAGCAGCATAGCCAGCTACCTAGAAGGGATGAAAAGGTGGAGGAGGATTTACAGAAATGATTGGTAAAATTATGGACCAACTTGCCAGAGGACTGGCAGGGGAGTGGGGTATTAGCTGATGAGATCTGCAAGCTGAAGGATGGGTGGACCCTCCCTGAGTCCTGTGTTAAAGGGTTTTAAATGTCATGCTGTTTCAAGATTGATACACTCCAATGACAAGATATGTAATTTGCCTATTACTGATGATCGTACACCAGCGTGTAAGAGGTCTCTCTATAGTTGAAAAACTTTATAAAACAATCATAAAAACATGGGATTGGTGCTAACAAACTCCCCTCATTTTTCTGTAAGAGAAATCAAAGTAAAGGTAATTATGTGACAACGTTGCTAAGTGGTACAGGGAGTGTGAAATAAAGGCTATAGGGTGCCATTCTGTGGAACCCACAACAATATTTAAATATCTGTAAAATAACTTACACATTCATCAGTTAGGAAGGCAAAACTGAGGCACATTTTTTGTTAATCTGAAGTGAGATTAAACCAAAGATTTTAATATGATTAAAACAAATTAAGACACTGTACTTGGTGATGCACAAAAGGTAAATATTCACTGAAACCCAATTTCCACATGTTGATTGTGAGCAATATTGGTTTATTAGTAAAACTGTAGGTCTGTGCAAATTTAGTCACCATTTCAATGGAAAATGAGCTGTACATAAATGGCAGTGCACTACCATGCAATGCTTTAGTTACATTAAAAATGTCACCCGTCTCATGTCCATTAAAGCTAAGTGGGTCATGAAAGTTTATTCATCTAAAAATTGGGTCATGGTTCTAAAATGTTTAGGAAGCACTACGCTAGAAACTAAAATCAAATCACACAAGGCATATACCAAACAAACTCTGGAAGTATTCGTTTTTTAACAATCAATTATATCTTAACGACTAAAGTCTAGACTCTGAAAAAAACACACGTAAACTGGGAAGAAGAGCATAAATGTATGTTTTAAGCAAAAACATAAATATCATGACAAACATTCCAAAACCTTGCACAGACATGAAATTACAATTTATCTAGCAAATAATTTGAATATTCTGAATACTGGAAAACCTCTGCAAAACAACTCTAAAAATAGACTGGTGTAAATAACAGAATTACATTTGTGAATTTATAAACAAGGAGAGCATAATCTACACAAAAATAAAAAAGAATTAATGTCAATTGAGACAGGCATTGAGAATTATATATCAATAGTTCAGAAAATTACTAAACCTCCACAAAATGTTTGCAAATTCTTAAGAACATTTGTTGTTACAAAGATCTTCATATTTTATAGTGTCTATGAGGGCCCCTACATATAACACCAGAATCAATACATTGATTCTTGTTACAGTCCATAATTCACTTTTCTTAATGAAACACCTGTTATAGTTGTTGTTGAAGAAATATCAATTGTTTTCTAAACATCTATAGCAGTTCAAGTAAAATTTAATATAAGTATTAAACATAGTTCCTATGTACACAGTAGACCTTTGGGTGGGCCATTCATGAATTTCATTTCATAAACCACCTTTGTCATATACTGCTTGTGCCTTTATATTGTTGTGGACTGCTCTGCTTTCTATACAGTATATGCTTATGTTAAAAACAAAGTCTTATAAATAAATATCTAAATATAATTTAACTTTTGCATACTATTAGAACAGTCCATGTTTTTTTTCTTTCTATCTCTTTTCTCTGCATTATTTCTGCTTTACTAAAATAAATATTTTAATGCACTACAAAATGTATTTTCGTCACAACAGGTTGCTCCGCTTTGAAAAAATATATGGAGACGAAAAATGCAACGACTACAAGCTTCATCATTTTGGCATTTTCCATGCATTCTCAGACTCAGAGTCATCTTTTTATTCTTTTCTTGCTAATTTATGTGTTGACAGTTGCTGAGAATCTTTGTCTGCTCATTATGGTCTATGCAGATTACCACCTGCACACTCCCATGTACTTTTTCCTCAGTAACCTGGCATTCTTAGACATTTGCTACATCTCAGTCAGTGTCCCCAAGTTACTGGATATCTTCTTAACTGGACACCATGCAATATCCTTTGCAGGCTGCATTACCCAAATGTATTTCTATGCGTCCGTGGCAGCGACAGAATTTCTTCTGCTTTCGATAATGGCATATGACCGCTATGTTGCCATTTGCAAACCGCTTTATTACATGAATATTGTAAACCCAAAACTCTGTGTCACACTCTCAGTGGATTCATGGTCCTTTGGCTTACTCATGTCAATACCAATTGCAGTTTTGGTATCCAGGCTTTCTTTCTGCAATTCTCTTGAGGTCAACCATTTGTTGTGTGATGTGAAACCACTCCTGAAGCTTTCCTGCACAAACACTCATGCAGCAGAAACTGCAGTGTTTGTAGAAGCTCTTGCTTGCAGCATCTGTTCCTTCCTCCTGATAGTGAGCTCCTACGCTTGCATCATAGTGACCATTGTTAAAATCAACTCCACAGCAGGGCGGCAAAAGGCCTTCTCCACCTGCTCATCTCATCTCACTGTCCTCAGCTTGGTGTTCGTCATCTTACTTTCGACATATGTACGGCCATCTTCCACATATTCACCTCAGTCACTGGATAATGACAAGTTACTGACGTTATTGTATTCTGTGTTCATTCCAATGGTGAATCCCATCATCTATAGCCTAAGAAACAAAGAGGTCAAACATGCTGTAATTAGAATACAACACAAATATTTTGTTTTTAACACCAAATAGAATTGTTTGCCAAGCCATTTTTTCTGCCATATTATTGAAATTAAAGGCCAGTCCTAAATCTACATTTCTTTTAAGTTCAAGCATATCAACCACATTACAGTGATGCATCCTAAAAGAAGAGAAACACATCTGTAATTGATGAACATTTTTGACAGATGACTGGCAAATTTGTCTTCGCAACGACACTATGCGTCTACACCACGGCCACTGGACTATGAGGTCTATTTCAAGCAGGCCACTTCAGAGCAGCGCGGGTTGCCTAAATTGTCTTTTGCTACTGAGTAAGCAGAGGAGGACAAGACTCTGGGGGATGAATAAAGAGACGTGTTACGACTTCATGAATGTGGTATGAGGACTAAATGACCGACATCAAGAGTGTCTCTAGTCCAGTCCACTGGACTGTGAGGTCTATTTTAGTCCACTTCCCTGCAGCGAGTGACACTCCTGGCAACAAGGGCTGGCCTGTGTGATGGCTGGCCTTGGACAATCCTCTCGATTCCATCAAAAAGGTCTCCAAATGGTGATATTCGTTTTGGTGGGGGAAAGACTGGGTGTAATAAACAAGGACAGACAAGATATTGCTTCTTATAATAATGCCCTGCTGGTGAATGTTGTTGGAGGTTCTGTTGGTCTGACTGAAGATGTCAGCCCTATAAAAACTGCTGAAAACATGGAGCTTTAGTAACAATTGTTGCTTGTTGTTCACAGAACTGCAGATGACTAGCTCATGCTGAGGAGAGCAATACCTTGACTAGGTTTATTTCAACAGGAGGGAAGGATAATGCTAAAGATAGCTTTAATCAAGTTACTAGCTCTCTTGACCTTCGTAAGACTGCTCTCAAATATGTCTCTGATTCAACCCACCCATGGTAAGTATTTAGAAACCTTTGCTGCCATTAAATGGTGGCTACATAAACACCTAGCCAGGTGGGGGTGGCTGTGGGCAAGGTGGAGGTTGTGCCCCAAAATATTACGCTAGCCTGGTTAGAGGCCAAAAAAAATGCCTCTAACCAGACTAGCACCATTTCCTGGCGCACAGCCACAAAAACATGACTGCTGTCTTAGGAAAGACAGAAGTCATGACCACCACCCCAATGGCCAGCACAGGAGACAAGTGTCCCGTGTGCGTGGCCATTGCAGCCTGTGCCATGAAGGGTGCCTCAAGTTAAGGCCCCCAATGGCACTTTAAAACCAAAAAAATAACATACTTACCTGAGATGGGGGTCCCCCATCCTCTGGTGTGGGTGAGGGTTTTCCTGGGGCTTGGGGTGGGCACCTGTGGACCTATTCCATGGTGTCTGACCATGGAAATGGGTCCACAGGTCCCCTAACGTCTGGTCCGACCCAGGTGTCAAATAATGGTGCTAAGCAGGTTTAGCACCATTATTTAGCCCCTCCTCCCACCCGTGCGCTATTTTTGCAAGGGGAGAGAAATATGGGGGTTTGGGGGTAGCACCATTTTCTGGATGGGAACGCCTACCTTGTATTTCATTGATGCAAGGTAGGTGCACACATCCAAAAAATGTCGCAAACTTCTATATTTTGACGTTAGACGTGTGTAACGTCAAAATATAAATATGGAGTTGACCTTGCTCTGAACTTGCGTCCAAACAATAAAGCAAATTTTGCGCAAACAGGGTATGAATATGCTCCTTAGGGTCTTAATTACAACTCACAATCAGATCACACAGATAGAAAATTGGTAGGATCAGGATTCCATCCTGCATTTTTCTGCTTCACTGAATACCAAGCTTCCACTTTCTCTGTCAATCCTTCTTTGCTGCTGCCACATAATTCCATAGTACCTGGTGACCTTGTTGGTGCAGTTACCCTCATTCCTGGTTGCGGTCATAAAGCCCAATTCTCTTCTAGTTCTGATATACCATTACTCCCTCTAGAAGCAACCCTTTTGTACTACTATTAAGGATGACCCCATTTGACTGCCCCTCAGATTCAAAGCTACTTTCAGTTAAAAAATTATTCCAACTAATGGCTTAATCTCCCGCTCAAGGACCACGAGGATTCCTTACTCACCCATGCAGAGGCTAATATGTTGAGAGGAGTAAGATATCAGGGGAGGCCAAGGAAGACTAAAAATGGAAATTATATTGTTACTATATTTAGAGCAACTAGTCATGAAGCTTATCTCTTGAATGCCTTAACTCTTACGGAAAGGGAAAATTGTTATGCAAGTAGACTCTTTGGTCCATTTTGATAGACCATCCACTGAGGGGCACGTACCAAATAGATCACATATGCTGCATTTAAGTCAAAGCCCAAAAAACTCAATCATTCTGCATATTGCTCTCCTTTTTTTACATTGAATAGATATTCGACGGGAAGGAAGATGTTGATTGGTGTTTCTACCCATGTTCCTGAATTTACAGACAGTAGGAGTGATTGGTAGCAACACAATTTTCACATTTTCTCCAGCCTTAATTGATTTTGTTTTTTCCTTGACCACTACCATGAACCAAAATAATTTTAGATTTTTTTCTTGAAACGTGGCTGGTGTATGCTCAGATATACTTGTTAGTAAATGGTAATTGCATATCTCAGGTTTCATTGTTACAGGAAATGTGGCTAACAGAGTCTGTGTATATTGGTTGGGCCCGTGGGTAAAACCCAGCTCCGCCGGCAGAGTCTGCAGAATTTGGGCACTTCGCGCTATGTGGAGTAGCGCGGAGTTCCCAAATTTCGCAATTCAGAATGGAGCGGAATTTGTTCGCACGCACAAGGTTGGGTTTTGGTGCTCTGTAGCAAGCACCACAATACTCCCTGGCCGCTAGCGAGCGCGTACAAGTCTTTGCTTTCACTCGCCCTGTTTCTGCCCGTGCGTGCAAGACTTTGCGTTGTTTGCTCATGGTGCTTCCGGCCACAACGGTGGCCAAAACAGTACCGCTCCAGAGTGCGAGTGCACCTGGAGTAGATTTTCTACTCGAGATACATCTAAATCTAGTCAAAAAATCTTTTTTTCAGTAGATATCTTTCTCCAATGGACCATCCAAGTTGTTTTTTAGATTGAGAAGCCTTTTTTTCCAATTAGAAAGGAAGTGCCCCAGAGTCTCCAACTTCCTGTTTCTGTGCAGCAGGGTTCTCCCAGTGCTTTGTCCATCCCCTGGTCACTTTTCACTTGGATTTCAAGGTAGAAGGATCACTCTCTTTGTCTCTTAGATATACCTTTGTATATAAGGAGTTTGTTTTTGTGAAATCACACAAGAAAGTTCCAAAATTATTCAATTAGGGTTTCGTTTGTTTGCCTGGGTGTGCACAAATATTTCTTTGTACTTTAATTGGATTTTAAAAATGCATAGTGGGGGATGGCCTGGAGTTTAAGTATGGGTCTCTTTATTTATTTTGATTGATTTTTCATATTTTGTTAAGGAAAATTGTTGCACAGATCAGTAACTGTCCTTTTATACGTGTGTAACATTTGCAATATGATTTTACTATGTGGCCTAGATTTCCAAAGGGCCCTCTAGCCACTAGGCCAGGTACTAGTAGTCAATGGTGTAAGAAATAAATATTTCAGTGATATATGTTTTTCAAACTTCATTTAGAGCAGGGACGGTATAAGATTAAATTAAAAAATGTTGGCTAATGTCTGCATTTCATTTTTTTTTTTGCAAAAAGTATATGTTGTGTGGTAATATTTGATGGCATAGGAGGATGTTTGTACTGTTGTTGTGAAAATTTCATAGCTCAGTTAATTTTGGTGTTTTGCATTACTGAATAATGTTAGTGTTTTCTTCTGTGTTACCACCATGCCTCCTTATGGCCAGTGTGTGTTTGTCCTTGTCCACCATTTGTCTTTGTTCTCCATGCCGTGTGGCTAAAGGCCTTTCTGTCCAGTCTATGTCCATAGGCTTGCACGTGTTCTTTGTTCTCCATGCTTCCTTGTTCGCAGTTGTTGTTTGACCATCCAGCCAGTGTCTCTTTGTCATAGGCTTGCATGCATTTTTTATTCTCCTTTTTGTTGTTGTTTGACGATGTGTTTGGCAGCCAGTTTGTGCATGCAGGCAGTGTTCCTTTGCCATAGGCTTTCATGTGTTCTTCCTTTGTTGCCCATGCCTTCTTGCTCCTTTTTGTTGTTGTTTGACCATGTGGCTGATGGCCATTTTGTCCATCCAGCCAGTGTCCCATTGCCATAGGCTTGCATGTGTTCTTTGTTTGTGATGCCTCGTTGCTCCTTGTTGTTGTTTACCATGTGGTTGGCAGCCATTTTGTGCATCCAGACAGTATGTCTTTGCCAGGGGCTTACAAAGAAACATTGTTAATCTTAAGTTTCTATTTTAATTTTGTATTTAAATTTTCTATTTTAATTTTGTAATTTAAATTGTTTCCATTATTTTTTATTTAATTATTTATAATTTTTTACTGTTTTCTCTTTTCATTTATTTAAATTTTTTATATTTTTTATTTCATTTTGCTTAATTCTGTATTTTGCCTTGCTCCATCCATCCATGCATAGGCACACTACAGCATTTGGTTTCTTTGGGTGTCTAATAATTCCATTTCATCCTGGACACCCTGGCTGCAGCGCACTGCAGACAAATCAGCAGCGTACTTCATTTTTTAAATGTTTATTTCATTTCCCTGGGACCACCTTGCTGCCATAGGTTTTTAGGGATTATTACATTTACCCATGCACCTCTCTCTGACTACCACAGGTGTCTCCTTTAAAACAGATTGAGATAAAGCAAAGAGCTATCTCTGCATTCTGTCCTGCCTGGTTTGGAATGAGAATTTATGGTGTGGTTTAACTTAACAATGTTTGATTAGATTGGTATTCATTACATAAATAACCAACTGCACTAAGATTGCATTTGTCTGTACTATTGCAACCTGCAACAATGACATCTCTCACTAACTACATGTTTTTCTTGCTTGATTGCTCTTAGAGGCACAAGAGGAGAGATGTTACACCACCCACAGTACTGTCAAAGATAAGGCATGTAGTTACTTTGGTCCTCCAAACTCTTTTGCTTGGGCAACTTAGTGCCACTGCCAACTGAGAGCTTAAGATGGCCCCAACACAAGTTGCTCCCAAGAAAGTGGTCAGTGAGAAGAAGCAGCTTTCCACCAGTGGCGTGCCAACAACAACTTTTTTCAGGAGACATGTGACTGCCACACCGGCCTCTTGGAAGGATCCTGGGAGCATCTACAGTACCACCCCAACCTAAGCCCAAGACCATGTATGTCAGTGAGGCAGCCACTGCAATCATTGTGCCGCCGATGAGTAGTGATGTTCAATTGGATTTGTCCCTTTCGCAAAGCAGTACCCAATCATTTCAGGAAACAGAGCAAAGTGGAGAGCAGCTGCAGCCAGCAACAGTATTTCTTCCTGAAGTTGAAGCAGAACAAGAGGTTGAGCTTCCTGCCAAGCAAGAACCTCCTCTTTTAGAGCCAATGGCTCCCAAATCTCCAGAAAGAGAAAGGAAGGGTACTACTCAACCATCTTCTCCAAGTACCATTTCTGATGACAATAATAGGGACATGAAGTGGACCTCGGCAGAGTCCAGGAGATGCCAGCAAAGGCAAGAGAAAAGAAAAGTTCCAGTAAGCCTTGGAATCTAGGAAGGGGAGGATGATGATGAGCCAGTCATTGTTAAAGCTGGAACAGAGAAGTCCAACATTACTATCCAACCTGCTCCAAGGGACGTGGCACAGGCACCACTAACAGCCCCCATCTTTGTAAGGCCCCAGCAGAGACCTGCACCAACCTGTACCTCAGTAGATGTATGCACTGCAGAGAGGCAATTGACACACCTACCTACCTCCAGTTCTTTTTCAGGAATTGGCAGTTGGCCAGTAAAGAAGTAATTCTTCCCAGTTTGGGACTTTTTTATGAGAAACAAACAGGAGGAGAACACTGTGACATGCTCCATTTGCTACACAAGTGTTCGTCGAGGTAAGCCTGGCTCACGTTATGGTACTGGAGGACAGATGACTCATATGAAAAAACATCATGCAATCCGGTGGGAGGAGCACCTTAAAAGAAATTGATGAATATGGCTGCGGTGGTGAAGGCAAGGAGAGCCAGGAAATATCAGGTACAACTCGTCAAATCACAGTGGAAGGTGAGGAAGAAGAGGGTGACATCCCCACACAAAGCAGCCCTGTCCCCAGCAGTGTTTCAGAATAACCCACCTCAGCAATCTCATAATGGGACAGGAAGACTCAGTGTCAGATGGAGACACCACAGCATACAGTGACTGCACCATGATGAAGATTGAGTCTACCACCCCCTACATCTTAAAAGTGGCCTGCATCAGTGGCCATACAAAAGAAGAAAATCCAGGCTACTATTACAAGCATCTTAGGCGGGAGGGGCCCTATGACCGCCATTGGCACGTTTGTACAATGGGAAGCTGGCAAAAATGTTAGTGCTGGGCTTTTTCCCGTTTTCTTTTGTGGGAGGAATGGGGTTCTTAGAGTTTGTAACAGTCCTCTGCCCAAAACGGAAGGTTCCAAGTTGGACCTATTTTGCCAGTGTTGCTGTTCCAGCACTGCTTCGCAATACGCTGCAACTGGTTGGACAAGCTTTGAAGCAAAGTGTTGTCCATACCATCCATGTGACAAAGACATGTGGACCAGTTGTCAGGCTACTGATTACATATGCATCACTGCACACGGGATCTCTTTTGCAGGAGTAAAACAAAAGCTATCTACAGGTCTTGCCCCTGGAGAAATTTTTAAGAACATTTCAGGAGCATGCAACAGTAGCCATGCTCACCATTGAGAAATCACCTACAGCTGCAAACATCTTCGGCAACTTTAATAGCAAGGTGAATGAATGGCTGTGGCCCAGAGGTTTCCAAACTGGATTTGTTGCCACGTACAATGGTAGTAACATAGTCAAGGCCATGGCATACTGTGGCTATTTCAGGGTCCTGTGTTTGGCACACTACATCAGCCTGGTTGTGCAAGACTTTCTAATAAAAGAAAACATAGTCAGCAACATATTGACCACCTGCAGATGAAGCTGTACTCATTTCAGCCCTTCTTTTGAAGCCCGAAAACAGTTGCAACATTCAGCATGGTAAAAGAGTACAATTTTAAGCCTTAATACAAGCGGTGCCAACACATTGAAACTCAACATATTATATGTTGCAATGTCTGTACAGACAGATCAATGACTGTCATTCTGAGAGAGGGGGTTGCAATTCGGAAAGCTATGACAATGGATGCGGTCAAAGGCCTGACACAGATGCTGCTCCCTATTGAGGTTTTCACATAGGAAGTTAGCAAGGAAGACAGTATGATAGGCCAAGCTATCCCATTGTTGCATCTGCTACAGGATCAGCTAAAGGAGGTGTCTAAAAGGTTTGCACTCAGAGGTATAAAAAACAAAAATCATAAGCACATGCTTTGGCTGAGAGCCTAAGCCCTCTCTTGACTTGTAATGCAAGGCTGCAAAATGACATTATCTCGTCCAAAGAGTACATCTGTGCCACCCTACTCGATCCACACTACAAAAACATTCTTTCTTCTTTCATTTATTTTTCTGAAGAGGCTGTTTCAAAATACAAGAGGTGGATTATTAAGCAAGCCGGAAAACTGGAAGAAGAATGGCTGGAACTTAGAGTCCCACTCTGCTGTTCTGGGGTGCCGCCTTCAACTCCCAGAGAGGGAAGTCTTGCCTCACAGCAGACAACACCAGCAAGAAGAATACCGGCAACAACAGCATCAGAAGAATTGGACCGAACCTCTGCATTGCCTTGGTTTCAAGTGTCAGGTCATAGGTCCAGTACAGAGGCGAAGGCAAAAGAGGTAGAGCAAGTGGCAGCACCAATGACACTCCAGAGGATGTTCCAGGAGTATCTGGATGACCCAAAAGAGGTGTATGGGGATCAAAACTCATTGTCCTGTAGCCATTGTGTCTGCTAAATGTGTGTTCAGTGCAGCTGTCTCTCCACTTAAACGTGGAGAGATTAACCATGAATAAAACGAACCAGCATTGTTTACCACCTGATTACACTGTTCCCAAAACTCCACAGGAGGAAGAGGATAGTTGGTCAGAATCAAGTGTGTCTGCTGACCAACTTCTGGGTTAACCACCTGCGTTTGAGGACGAACTCTACTTCCCGGACTGAGTATGCGAGTGCTAGCATAGAACTTTTTCATTATTTCTCATTGAACTTGTTTCTTTCTTTGTAAAGAAAAAAAAAAAAAAAAAAAAAAAAAAAGAAGTAGTTGGGCCTGTGTGCAGTGAAGAAGCCCCCACATTCCCTTCAGGACATTGAAGACAATACCGGACTCCCTCACATAGCACTGCCTATCCTTTTGTCTCAGAGGATCACTGAGTAAAAGACTGCCAGTGCAACTGTCAAATTCCAATGGGTTGCTACCATCAAAGAGGAAATACTATTTTGTATCAAAGAAGCACAGTGCTTGGATTGGAAGAGTAAACTACTAACAACTGCACCAACGACTGGTGATATATTGAGTGATGATTGATGATATATGTGGTGGCTGACAGTGAGTGAGGGAGTTAAACAATTTTGTAAACTTGATTTCTATGATTTGCAATGTTTGAGGGCTGATAGGTGATCATTTTTCCCATAAAGCGATTGGCCTTTCAAAATTAGCCAAATTTGCCTGCATATCTACTCCTTTTTCCTCGGAGACCAGACCAGCCACTTTAGTTACTAAACACAAATCTACATAAAATACTCTAATTCTCTTTCTCTGTTTGTTCTTCAAAAGCAGTGCACTATATAGTTCTCCCTTGCTCAGTCTGAGACTGGGACAGTTAATTAGAATCAGGAGAAGGATGGAAGGACTTAGGGCAGGACTACCTCAACAGCTAGAAGGAGAAAGTTATCCACTTCACAGAAAAGCCATGATGATCATGATGATGATGAAGACTCTGATGCCTAGTACAGACTCAGCTCTATGGACTGGAGGGAGGTGCGTTGATTTGGGAAATGCTGCTGAGTGTATGTTTACTGCATTGATTGCTCAAACGTGAAACTCCCCTTTATGCTCTTGCTCTGCCTCTCAGGCTCCTTGACACACCCCTGACTACTCATGAAGGGTACCTTGCTTCCTTTTGTCATTCTCTTTTACTCTGTAACAGTTACTGTTTTTCAATACAGAGACCTTCTCCTAGTCCTCTACTGCACAAATAAAACTTGATGAAAGCTCAACACTCAGCTTAACTACTGGACAGGTTCAGTCAGTCAAACAAGAGAGACTGGCATTCTAAGAAGAAAGGAGATGCACCGCCCAATTTGCCAATACAGTATCAATTTCCTTTTAAAAATCATAATTGTTTAAAACTGGGTAGTTTAATTCATTCCTCCATAAATTTGTACTTTTTAAACCTAAAAGGCATAACATTTAGAGATATACTATCTTGGGTCTCTCTGGGGTAGAAAAACTGTTCACAATCCATTTATCTGCCCTATGTCTTACTTATCCCGTCATTGATCCCTTCCACAACAGACTCATGATGTGCTGCTCAGATCCCCAATGAATAATGCCATGGTTTCTTTTATGTAGTGTTTGTCTTTATCACATCGTTCCCCAGATCCCATTTCCCATCCATTTATCGGTCCCCTAACCCTCTTCCCCTGCGCTGTGTAATTTTACACCATAAATGAATTACACACTTGTTGCGGCGGATGTGGTGAAAATGACACCAACTCACTGCATGACCTTCTATTACCTCAGCAATATTCCAAACCAGCCCCATCAACATCATCATGAAGGCCTTGTGTTGTGTGTTGGGTAAACGTTTAACCTTGTCCAACCACTCCTGACTATTAGTCCACTTCTCTTGAATCAAGGATTTCATTTCCTAAGTTTAGTTTTTAAATACTACCTCCCCATTGCTCAGAAGAAGTTGATACTGATAGTTTTTATTATCATATCAGCTCTTCTTTGTTGTGTGTCAAATACTGTCATTGTGGTAGTCTGGTTTCAGTTTTCCTAAAGTTATAACATATGACCCACTAACTCTCTATTTTCTTTACTCTATTTGGCAGTGGTGGATAACCCTTTGATTAACCCTGCAGGTGGAGTTTGCATAGGTGGGAATGGCACCTTGTGTCTTACCTGTTAGCATGCTAGCCTGCTATCCCTCCTACCACCCCCTTAAGTTAAGATGCCACCTTTGGGAAATCCTGCAGAAAGAAGATGGAGGTATCAGCCGTCACTTCATCTATTCAGGTAAGAGAAGAAGAATGGATTTAAGTGAACTTGTTTAGTTAGTAATTAACTTCTACAGAAGAAGATGTTTGTCTGTATCTACGTTTTTGCAGACAGAATAGGCAATGTAAGCATCCCCGATTGTCAATATAGTTACAGAGGGCAGTAGAGCAAGGGTATAAGTAAATGACATACACTTTTTTTTTTTTTAGCAGATTTGAAACACAGGATACAAAAAAAGCCAGTAGTGCAAACTAAAGCACCAAAATAATAATCTGAGACATAACTGAAGTAAAATAAATATTTCCCTTTTATTATTAACAAATAAAAAATAAACACTCTTTCCACCCACAACTGGTCCACGCTTCTCCCCAAATAGCCTTGTCCCCAAAAAGACCAAGGAAACTCATAAGTGAAACCTGCTCCTAAATCCCTTTCCACCCTCTCCACACACAAGTCCCTCCCACGAAAACAAAAAATCAAACAAGCATTGGCAAAGCCAATAGTTTTCGCTTTTGTCTTTTTTCTATCTAACTGCCCTAAAAATATTTGGAAAATGTTATAATAATGTCTGTTGTATATTTTGTAAAACAAACATTATTATAACATTTTTCTAATATTTGTAAGCCAGTTAGATTTAAAAAAAAAGTCAACGACATCTACTGGTTGTGGCATAAAAGAAAGAAGAGAAAGGACAGCATGCAGGACAGAAAACAGGATATGGAAGGAAAGACAGAAGACAAGCGAAGACAGGAATGAAGAGAGAAGAAGGCATGCGGTAAAGAAGACAGCAAAGAAAGAAGACTGAATAAGGCATGTGGTAAAGAAGAAAGAAGACACAGAAGACGGCATGCAGAAAGAAAAAAAAAGACAGAAGGCAATGGCAGTGAAGACAGAAGGCATGCGGTACAGAAGAAAGGAGGCAGCAAAGAAAGAAGACAGAAGACGGCATGTGGTAAAGAAGAAAGAAGACACTGAAGACAGAAGACGGCATGCAGAAAGAAAAAATGAAGACGGAAGGCAACAACAGTGAAGCCAGAAGAAGGCATGCAGTTAAGAAGAAAAAAAAGAAAGACACAAGACGGCATGCGGTAATGAAGAAAGAAGACAGCATGCAGAAAGAAAAAAAGAAGATGGATGGCAATAGAAACGAAGACAGAAGTATCGGTAGAGAAGAAAGAAGACAGTGAAGAAAGAAGACGGCATGCAGTAAAGAAGAAAGAAGACAGACAATGGCATGCAGAAGAAAGAAAGACGAACGGAAAAGGCAGTGAAGACAGAAGAAGGCATGAGGTAATGAAGAAAGAAGGAAGGAGACAGCGAAGACAGAAGACGGCATGCAGTAACGAAGACACCAAAGACAGAAGACGGCATGCAGAAAGAAAAAAAAGAAGACGGACGGCAACAGCAGTGAAGACAGAAGAAGGCATGCGGTACAGAAGAAAGAAGAAAAGAGACAGCGAAGACAGGAGACAGAAGACTGCATTGGTAAAGAAGAAAGAAGACACCAAAGAGAAGATGGCATGCAGAAAGAAAAAAAGAAAACTGACGGCAATAAAGAAAGAAAACATCAGTGAAGTAAGAACACAGCATGCAGGAAGAAAAAAGAAGACAGCATTGAAGAAATAAAAGAGGGAAGACAGCAGAAAAGAAAGAAGACATCAACGAAGACAGAAGATAGCATGCAAGAAGAAAAAAAGACGTATCTTCAGCATCGCAGCCAGCAGGAAGGACACTGGCCAGTGTCCAATACAAAGTGACCGGAAGGAGTATTGAGTCCACAGGCAACTCGACGGAAAGATTGGCAAAGAAGATGACGAAGTGACATGAAGACGACGTGCTGGCCAAGCCGAAGCGTGTAAATCAGAGCGACGTTGGAGTAAGCCAATGGTAAGTTCAGGTAAGCAACTGGTTCCAAACCCCTTTTAAGTTTTTTAATAAGAAAAGATTTTGCAAGTGTGCGCATAAGCTCACTTGGAGGCGAGACCTAAAAAGGACTCAGAAAAGGGACTGTGTATTTTTGTCTGGGGCTGATCCAGACTCTGCTCGATCCTGACGAGCCGGCTCTCCATACTGTCCATCCACTGCAGGATACGGTGGAATAATGCCCTGTCAGAGGCAGAGGGGGCAGCAGCAGGTGCAGTCAGTGCCCATGACAGTTGGAAACGGCGTCGGTGATGTGATGGCTGACAAGTTGGGATTGGTGTGCTGCTGATGGCCTGGATCCTGGATCAGAGGCAGCTATTTCAGCCTTTTTATCCTCCAGGATTACCAGCTGCCGGCATTCGGCCTGGATGTTCTTTAACCTGTGCAGCCGCCGATGGGCCATTATCACCTGCCTGGTTGGTGGTGCTGGTCGACCAGCAGAACTAGCTATATTGAGAAAAAACAAAACAAAAAGGGACAAATTGTTAACAATACTCTGAGAAAACACTTTTTCAAAAGCAAATAGTGGGTAGTACAGTAGCAGTATATTGCGGGTCCCCTACGGACACTGGAATTTGATGTGATTATGATTAGGAGAGTCACAGTGCCAATTTTATTTCTTTACCAACATATACCTCACATAAAAGCGTTCACTGTCTGGTAGAAAATAATTAAGGCAGATTAACATCAGATAAAAAAAAAAAAACTGTGGTTTAATATTTTTCTTTTAAAGACTTTTCTCGTTACTAAACAGACACTTTTAGCGAAAAAAAATTACCTCTCATTTATGAGTATAGTATTATGCGTTAAAAAGTACAAAAATGTAGGCATGCTAGCTAATGCTTTGGGTACTTTGCTACTGTCCGCAGTTGGGGCAGCTGTAGTTGACAATTATCTATCTTTAATTCCAAGAGTAATAAACATGATACTACACCACACATGTTGTGTATAAAATGCAGATATATTGTAGATGGTGGGGAAAATGATGCACTGGACTACAAGGAAAGAAATGGGCTAGATTATATTTGACACATTCATCATTGAGTATCTCTTACACCAAACTTGAAATCAAACCAGACACTTACTACTTCCACTTTAATCATTGGCCTCGCCCACCACCACAAATTATTTCCAACAAATTCATTCACTGGGCAGTAAGGCAGGGAAGCTTGCCATACTTTACTGCATGATAGGGCAAAGGGATTAGGCCTGCTGGTAGAGCTTTTGCTATAGAATAGAGAGGGTGTCAATGACCATAGATTCATCATGTGCCTAAGCTTTGGCTTATTTGGTCATTGTAATAGATGCAGGGGACCACTTGGAAAAGTTCTGCAAAGTTGATTTTAAAGATGGATCCTGGGTGCCCTCTTGGAAGGGCGAAGTTGCAAGGGATGGGGAACGCACAGCTGGTTCCTCAATGCAAGCCATAGAACGGCCGAGTACAGAGCGAGTTGGTGATCCAGGAGCTGTGCGCAAAGATGCCCTCAGAAGAAGGATGTATTTCGGAACAAGAGTCGACTGTATGACAACAGGGGCAATCTAGGGGGAAGTCCGGGTTGTTTCTTGAGTCCCTCAACTGGGGCTTTTTCCTGGTCCTTTTACAGTCCAGGGTGGGCTGTTTTTCTCGGTGTTAGACGTCAGATGACCAATACACAGGGTATTGGTACAGTTCCGGCGCTAGAGAGCGCATTGTCACCAAAATTAGCGCACAATGGCAGGGTGTGTTCTCAGGGTGAAGTTTGGACAGGCTGTGGCATCCGGTTCCAGAGTTAGCAACCGGTCAGTGAAGTGGACCTCACTGGCTTGTTGGTTTCTTGTGGGTTTAGAGTGGTACCTCCCCTCTGGAGGGAGTTCTCTGGTGATTTGTGGAACCTGAACATCCTCTGGGGTTTTTGCAGAGTTTTCCAGTGGTCTAGCAGCTCCTCTTTGGCGATTGTCGGTCCTGGGTGCAGCAGGCAGGGTTTGGCTCCTTTTCTTTGTGCAGCAGGTCCACGTGCCTTTGAATCTTCTTGTTGGTCTTCTTCTGTTCGTCAACTCTGATTTCTTTGTCTAGGGATGCCCACTAAATACTGTATTTAGTGGGTGTTTTAGGGGGAACCCGGCAGTGGCCAATGGGCCAACAACTTTAGGGTGGCTACACACATTAAGTGACCACTTCCTGTGGGCAGAGGTCACGTCCCTACACCCAATTGGCTAGTCTCCTTCCATCCAAGATGGAGGAAAATGAAATGTAAATGTAAATGTTGCATGCAACACCTTAGTGCATTCTAGGAGGGGCCACTCCTCCTGTTCCTTGTTTAATTTCCCAGCCGTTGCTTCTGCCAAAAGTGGTGTGTTTGAAACTAGGCAGCCATCTGCTGCTAGCAGCAGGCCTGGGGGTTGAGTTTTCAGGGTGGTAAGCCCTTTGAAGCTCACAAGCAGGAAGGTGCACATACCTGCAGGAGGGGGAGTTGGCACCTCCACCCACGAAGGGCTTTGTTCTGAATCCCACAGGACAGACATCGTCACCCCTGGGATGCAGACTTGGGTCTGCAGGTGGCAGGCTGGATGTGACCGTCCAGCAACCATGTCAGGGTACTAGTGTTTGCAGGGGGCACCTCTAAGGTGACCCATGGATATATTTTTATATTAAATCCAACAGTAGTACCAGTTTGGATTTATCATTCTGAGTTGTTTGATACCAAACAACCCAGTGTTCGGAGTGGCTATCATGTGGCTGTGAAACTCATATTGACCAGTGTCCAGCACACGTATTTAAAATGGTGCTCTGTTCGCTCACTATGTCCAAGGTTTGGTAAGGACACAGTTGGGGCAAATTGTTCATGAAACTATGTTCTCACATACAGTATAGTGCACCCTGCCTTAGGGCTGGAAACCCTGCCATAGTGGGGTCTTACCTATTTTGCATGCAGTGTATAGTGAACAGGGCACACAGGTAGAGTGCCATGTCGAGTTTGCCATTGGAGGCCTCCAATGGCAGTGCTGGAGGCACCTGAATGCATGGCCCTAGAGGGTGGCACTGTTTCTGCCCGACTGCCACCGTGACGCTGGCGGTCTCAAGACAGCCAGGGTCATAATGACCCCCAATGTGAGCTTTCGCTAAGTTGTGGATAGAAGAGGCCAGAACTCTACCACCACTGTAGCTGGTAAAGCGCGGGGGGAAATCACTCGTCACAATGATGCCCTTGTAGTATAATAGTAATTGTCAATAAGCAAGCGGCAGCAGGTACAAGCAGTGGTAAGTGACACCACTGCACGGCCCTGCTGCGGCTTCTACCCCTGCTCCTTCTGCTCCTGCAGGGGAACTGAGTCCGCAGCACTCTATGTGGCTAGAAAGAAACATTATACAAGTTTTACATGCCAGATACCCCTCCACAACACAACCACAATACATTACTACAGTCTGTTTCCACTGCAGTATCTCCTATCAAAAATATCATTTGGGAAATTTTTTTGGTTCACAATGTTAGAAAAGCCAGGTAGTCAGCCAAACTTTTCGGAATGCAGGGGCAGAGCTGTATGGCCTGTGATGATGATGAGTCAATCACTGAAGCCCAATAAAGGGTTGGAATAATAATGGTCAATGAAAGGCAGATGGTGTTGGCTGGCAAATGCAATGGGACCTCATATTTTCCAGCCATGCTGCACTGCCATGGGAACTGCTGGTATACTGTATAAATGAACTACACAGCACTGGGGTTTTGGGAGTGGGGGGGGTTCAAGACCAAGGCCACTCTCTCGTTGAGCATGAGCAAGAAAAAGAAAGTGTTCTCAACAACCAAACATGGTGATTATTATTAATAATACTAGCTTACTTGAGCCTGCAATCTTCTCAGTAGACAGTAGAGTACCAAAAATCTGTTCTTAGTCTTACAATACAAGATATATAGGGGAGTGGGAAAGATTACTAACAAAGAAGAAATCTGAAGACTAGTACAGACCGAAAAAAGTCAGCTACCAAAAAAACAAAAAATAACAACAACAAAACATGAAATAAGAAACAAAAACTATATTGCAGGAATAACAGGAATTAAACAGAAATTGGATAGGGGAGCTAGAAAAAAAAAAGGAGACAGTATAAAAAAAAAAAAAATAAACAAGGCAAAATGAAAAGCATTATAATAGTGGGCAGAGATAAAAGTTAGGAAAATATCAATAATAATAGGACTTACTGGGGTGAGCAGAGCCCTCAGCAGAGGTGCTGAGGTCGGTGCCTCATCCCTAGCTCTTCTAGGACCCGCCTTGTTGCTGCCCCTCTTCTTGCCCTTGGGTTCTAATGTAAGAAATAAAGAAGATATAAAAAGTAGAATAGCGGTACAGCTAATCTCCACAAAATTATTATAACAGACAAACAGAGTAACAATGTACTCATCTAAATCAGATCGCCTATGGTATTGGTATCGACTATCGTTGAGTTGGCCATACTAATCCTAAAGATCCTATCCCAAATTTCCTTAACAAAAAGTACATATGGAACTAATGCATTGCAGTGAATAATCTTTGATTATATTCTCATTTCTCAACCCCCTTGATGGACCAATTCAGTCTCCCTTTTTCACAATGCATACTAGTACTACACATCACTATAAAATTGCCTGGTACAGAGAACACTAATTTGCTGATATCACTAAAGCAGATAGTGACAGGAGGACAGAGGAGTCTGCATTGCAATGACTATTTGAATAATCAGCCAAAGTGAGCATCGATGAGTGCGATGAGGTAGCGTTGAGCACCTGCCTAGTTCTAACTGGATCACATAATAATATTCTTAAACATAAACTAAACATAATTTACCTCCGAGTGTGAGCAGCATATACCTCGGGAAAATAAAGTTAACATTATAGAACACAAACACAATAATATAGTTAATACTCACCGAGCCCCGGAATCTCTATGCCTTGCAGATCAAGCAGGTCCTGCTCGTGTTCGATGATACCCACCCAGCAGAGAGTCAGCGGCTGGGTGGGGTGCGGGACATGGGTGGTGTGCTGAAGGCACCTGCGCTGAAGGCACCCGCGCAACCTCCCTCAATGCAGATGATGCTCCTTCAGGGGGTAATTGATGCCTAACCTACTGCCTGTTGCCAGCAGGAGGTGGTGCTGTACAGAAAAAACCAGTGCTCGCACCTCTGCCTAACAGAAGATGTGCCAGGGCTGCACTCCTTGGTGTTGCTGCTGACCCACAGATAGACAGGGGGCCTGGAGCTGACGCTCCCCTATTTGCCGGTGCCACCCTGC
Source organism: Pleurodeles waltl (assembly GCF_031143425.1). Taxonomy (NCBI): domain Eukaryota; kingdom Metazoa; phylum Chordata; class Amphibia; order Caudata; family Salamandridae; genus Pleurodeles; species Pleurodeles waltl. Next base: position 14,623,079 of record NC_090446.1, read on the forward strand.
TCTACCATGGCGCTGGGGAGAAGAAAAAAGCAATAGAAGGAAGAAATAACTGAGAAGTTAAAAGGAACTATAAACAAAAATACAAAAAGTCACACAAAGCACAAAAAAATTAAAACAACATAAAAATACGCAGACACAAAAAGACACACTAATACAATAAACACAAATGAGGGGTAGGTGAACTAGAAGGGTGGAAGATTGAAAAGATTATCAAGGGATTAAAAAAAAACAGGCCTGCACCATAAACACAGTAAAAAAAACAAGATGGCCAGGCCCATGCGAATCGTGTGGGGCAGTTTGCACACAATTTTAAATGTGAGAACGTTGCGTTTGATGTACAATGCAACGCAAATGGGTGCGATGGGGAAACTCCACCCACCCGTGGAACTCCGCATAGTGCGGCAGAGTATTTTTACCACTTTGCGGCATTCCACATAGCGCAACTCCACCTACCCCTAATATTGATAACTATGCTTCATTTTGAGTTTTGTGATGACCATCTACCTCTGGATGGCAAGGAGCTGCCTTCTTGTTGCTGTCTCTAAACTGCAATGTGACTGACTTAAAAGTTAGATACAACCAATATTCAAGCATTATTTAGTTTAGTAGTTTGCAGTCTTTAATGCTTTTTAAGTTTTATAATTATAATATTAGTGTGGGTAAAATGTTAAACTAACTAAAACTGCATTCAATCATGAATGAGTTATTGGAGAATAGTGCCTCCCATGAAAGTAACATTTCCTGTATCATATTAGGGAATGTTTTTACCATTAAGTTAGGTGATTTCCAAAATGAATGTGCTCTCTTGACTAAAACTTGATTCATTAATACTACATTGAGCTCAGTCGCAGCACTGAGGCATAGAAAAAAGTGGAGCTCCACCTATAACTGTAATCATGAATATTGTGTGCACACATGTAATATATATAAAACACACACTATATATATATATATATATATATATATGGAAAATGTCACTTACCCAGTGTACATCTGTTCGTGGCATTAGTCGCTGCAGATTCACATGCTGTGCACAGTCCGCCTTCTGGTGTTGGGCTCGGAGTGTTACAAATTGTTTTTCTTCGAAGAAGTCTTTTCGAGTCACGAGACCGAGGGACTCCTCCCATTTCGGTTCCATTGCGCATGGGCGTCGACTCCATCTTAGATTGTTTTCCCCGCAGAGGGTGAGGTAGGAGTTGTGTATGTTAGTAATAGTGCCCATGCATTGGAATGAATACGTATGTACAAAATAAAGGTTAAAGTAATATATTTACAAATGTACAAATGTTCAAGATCTACTTCTAAACGGCTACAGGCTCCCGGGGAGGCGGGTGGGCGCATGTGAATCTGCAGCGACTAATGCCACGAACAGATGTACACTGGGTAAGTGACATTTTCCGTTCGATGGCATGTGTAGCTGCAGATACACATGCTGTGCATAGACTAGTTAGCAGTTATCTCCCCAAAAGCGGTGGTTCAGCCTGTAGGAGTTGAAGTAGTTTGAAATAATGTTCTTAGTACAGCTTGACCTACTGTGGCTTGTTGTGCAGTTAACACATCTACACAGTAGTGCTTAGTAAATGTATGAGGCGTAGACCATGTGGCTGCCTTACATATTTCGTTCATTGGAATATTTCCTAGAAAGGCCATGGTAGTACCTTTCTTTCTGGTTGAGTGTGCCCTTGGTGTAATAGGCAGCTCTCTCTTTGCTTTTAGATAGCAGGTTTGAATACACCTAACTATCCACCTAGCAATGCCTTGTTTTGAAATTGGATTTCCTGTATGAGGTTTTTGAAAGGCAATAAATAGTTGTTTTGTTTTTCTAATTAGTTTTGTTCTGTCAATGTAGTACATTAGTGCGCTTTTGATGTCTAATGTATGTAGTGCTCTTTCAGCTACAGAATCTGGCTGTGGGAAGAACACTGGTAATTCTACTGTTTGATTTAAGTGGAACGGTGAGATAACCTATGGTAAAAATTTTGGATTTGTCCTTAGAACTACGTTATTCTTATGTATTTGAATAAATGGTTCTTGTATGGTAAATGCCTGAATCTCACTCACTCTTCTAAGAGATGTGATGGCAATCAAAAATGGAACTTTCCACGTTAAGTATTGCATTTCACAAGAATGCATGGGCTCGAAAGGTGGACCCATGAGTCTTGTTAAGACAATGTTGAGGTTCCATGAAGGAACAGGTGGTGTTCTTGGTGATATAATTCTCTTTAGGCCTTCCATAAACGCTTTAATGACTGGTATTCTAAATAGTGAAGTTGAATGAGTAATTTGCAGGTAAGCTGATATTGCGGTGAGATGTATCTTTATGGAAGAGAAAGCTAGATTTGATTTTTGCAAATGTAGTAAATATTCTACTATATCTTTTGGAGATGCATGTAATGGTTGAATTTGATTATTATGGCAGTAATAAACAAATCTTTTCCATTTATTTGCATAGCAGTGTCTAGTGGTAGGTTTCCTAGCTTGTCTTATGACCTCCGTACATTCTTGTGTGAGGTTTAAGTGTCCGAATTCTATGATTTCAGGAGCCAAATTGCTAATTTCAGAGATGCTGGATTTGGATGTCTGATCTGTTGTTTGTGTTGTGTTAACAGATCTGGTCTGTTGGGTAGTTTGACATGAGGTACTACTGAAAGGTCTAGTAGTGTTGTGTACGAAGGTTGCCTTGCCCATGTTGGTGCTATTAGTATGAGTTTGAGTTTGTTTTGACTCAACATGTTTACTAGATATGGAAGGAGAGGGAGAGGGGGAAAAGCGTACGCAAATATCCCTGACCAGTTCATCCATAGAGCATTGCCTTGGGATTGATCTTGTGGGTACCTGGATGCGAAGTTTTGGCATTTTGAGTTTTCCTTTGTTGCAAATAGATCTATTTGAGGTGTTCCCCAAATTTGAAAGTAAGTGTTTAGTATTTGGGGGTGAATTTCCCATTCGTGGGTTTGTTGGTGATCTCGAGAGAGATTGTCTGCTAACTGGTTCTGAATCCCTGGAATAAATTGTGCTATTAGGCGAATGTGGTTGTGAATCGCCCAATGCCATATTTTTTGTGTTAGGAGGCACAACTGTGTCGAGTGTGTCCCTCCTTGTTTGTTTAGATAATACATTGTTGTCATGTTGTCTGTTTTGACAAGAATGTATTTTTGGGTTATTATGGGTTGAAATGCTTTCAGCGCTAGAAATACTGCTAACAGTTCTAAGTGATTTATGTGAAACTGCCTCTGATGTATGTCCCATTGTCCTTGGATGCTGTGTTGATTGAGGTGTGCTCCCCACCCTGTCATGGAAGCATCCGTCGTTATGACGTATTGTGGCACTGGGTCTTGGAAAGGCCGCCCTTTGTTTAAATTTGTACTGTTCCACCATAGAAGCGAGATGTATGTTTGGCGGTCTATCAACACCAGATCTAGAAGTTGACCCTGTGCTTGTGACCATTGTGATGCTAGGCACTGTTGTAAGGGCCGCATGTGCAATCTTGCGTTTGGGACAATGGCTATGCATGAAGACATCATGCCTAGGAGTTTCATTACCATTTTGACTTGTATCTTTTGTGTTGGATACATGGTCTGTAATACCTTGTGAAATGTTTGAACTCTTTGTGGACTTGGAGTGGCAATCCCTTCTGCTGTGTTGATTGTCGCTCCTAAGTATTGCTGTGTTTGACACGGCAATAGGTGTGACTTTGCGTAGTTGATGGAGAAACCTAGCTCGTGAAGGGTCTGTATGACATATTTTGTGTGCTGTGAACACCTTCTTATCGTGTTGGTTTTGATTACCAGTTGTCTAAGTACGGGAACACATGTATTTGCTGCCTTCTGATATGTGCAGCTACTACTGCCAGGCATTTTGTAAAAACTCTTGGCGCAGTTGTTATTCCGAATGGCAACACTTTGAATTGGTAATGTATTGTAGTGGGATTACGTCTTGTAACGTGACCATGTGAAAGTGGTCTGATTTGATGTAGGTATTTAGTGTTCTGAGATCTAGTATTGGTCTTAGAGTTTTGTCTTTTTTCGGTATTAGAAAGTACAGTGAGTAAACTCCTGTGTTTTTCTGTAGACTTGGTACTAATTCTATTGCGTCCTTTTGTAGTAATGCTTGAACTTCTAGTCCTAGAAGATCTATATGTTGTTTTGACATATTGTGTGTTTTCGGTGGGACGTTTGGAGGGAATTGGAGAAATTCTATGCAATAACCATGCTGGATAATTGCTAAGACCCAAGTGTCTGTTGTTATTTCCTCCCAAAGTTTGTAAAATTAGCTTAGTCTTCCCCCCACAGGTGTTATGTGACGGGGTTGTGTGACTTGTGAGTCACTGTTTATTTTGAGGAGTTTTGGGGCCTTGGAATTTTCCTCGATTTCTTGGGAATTGGCCCCCTCTATATTGTCCCCGAAAACCTCCCCTCTGATATTGACCCTGGTAAGTAGGTGGTCTTGTTTGTGAAGTGTTGGTTTCTGTGGGTTGACCTCGAAACCCTCCCCTAAAAGGTGTTTTCCGAAATGTGCCTCTGCTCTGCGGGGAGTAGAGTGCGCCCACGGCTTTGGCTGTGTCGGTGTCCTTTTTGAGTTTTTCAATGGCAGTGTCTACCTCCGGCCCAAACAATTGCTGTTCATTAAACGGCATGTTGAGCACAGCCTGCTGGATTTCAGGTTTGAACCCAGAAGTGCGCAGCCATGCGTGCCTTCGTATTGTGACTGCAGTGTTTATTGTCCTTGCAGCTGTATCTGCTGCATCCATGGAAGACCGTATCTGATTGTTTGAGATACTTTGTACCTCTTCCACCACCTGTTGCGCTCTTTTTTGGAACTCCTTGGGTAAGTGTTCGATGAAATGTTGCATTTCATCCCAATGAGCCCTGTCGTATCTTGCCAAAAGTGCTTGTGAATTGGCAATACGCCACTGATTTGCTGCTTGTGCTGCGACCCTTTTTCCCGCAGCATCAAATTTGCGGCTCTCCTTGTCTGGAGGTGGTGCGTCGCCTGAGGTATGAGAGTTGGCTCTCTTACGAGCTGCCCCCACAACTACTGAGTCTGGTGTTAGTTGTGTTGTAATATATATTGGATCTGTGGGCAGTGGCTTATATTTTTTCTCCACCCTTGGAGTTATGGCTCTGCCTTTAACTGGATCCTGAAATATTTGTTTTGAATGCCTTAGCATTCCTGGGAGCATGGGAAGGCTTTGGTACTGGCTATGGGTGGAGGATTGGGTGTTAAAGAGAAAGTAATCTTCAATTGGTTCCGAATGTAGTGAGACATTGTGAAACTCGGCTGCCCTTGCGACCACCTGTGTATATGATGTACTGTCCTCAGGTGGTGACGGTTTAGTAGGATACGAGTCTGGGCTATTGTCAGACGCTGGAGCATCGTAGAGGTCCCATGCATCAGGTCATCCTGACTCATTGTGGTATGAGCTGGTGAGTGCATTAGCGGTGGAGTTGGCGCTGGTGATGCATGTGTTGGTGGTGGAGAAGGTGGTGAGGTTGCTTTCTTTGCCACCTTTGCGTGTGGTTGCTTGTCCCCTTGTTGAAAGGCAAGTTTCCTTTTAATCTTGATTGGGGGAAGAGTGGTTATCTTCCCTGTGTCTTCATGAATATGAAGCCTTCTCTGCGTGTAGTCAGTCTCTACAGCTTGAAGCTCCTCTCCAAATTTATGTAATTGGGTGGTTAACCCTTGTTCCTCTGTATAGGAACTAGTTTTCGGCTCCGAGGCTGGATGTTTCGGGACCGAAACCTTTTCGGAAGTCTTTTTCGGCTCCGAAGAAATTTTCTTTGATTTTGGCGCGGTGTCTCGGTGCCGAATCTCTTCGGTGCCGCTGTCTCTGTGCCGAAGTTTCTCGGAGCCGCTGTCTCGGCTCAGAGGTTGCTGTGTGGCGGTATCACGACCGGAGTCGGATGACCTCGACACCAGCATGCCCTTTTTTGGTGCCTTGGGTCGGTCACCTAGTTTTTGGGTTAAGCCATGGCCTGTTGGCAGTGGCGTCCCCTGGGCTTTTGTGGACTTTTCGTGAGTCCTTATTTTCGACGTCTTACTCACGGTTGTTATTTCTTCGGCGTCGAGTTCTTCTGAATCCGACTCGTGGATGGAGAAAGCTTCTTCTTCCTCCTCGAACCGTTGTTGACCTGTCGGCGTGGATGCCATTTGTAATCTCCTGGTTCTTCGGTCTCTCAGCGTCTTCCTCGACCGAAACGCTCGACAGGCTTCACACGTATCCTCCTTGTGCTCGGGGGACAGGCACAAGTTACAGACCAGATGCTGATCTGTATACGGATATTTGTTATGGCATTTTGGACAGAAGCGGAACGGGGTCCGTTCCATCAGTCTTGAAGTCGCACGCGGTCGGGCCGACCAGGCCCCGACGGGGGATCGAAATTACCCCGAAGGGCCACCGGAGCGCTTTAAAATTCGGTGTCGATTTGTTCTAACTAACCCGATACCGAACGCAACAATACCGACGTTTTTTCCCGAGATTCTAACTAACTTTCCGACCCGAAACACGGAGCGAAAAGGAACACGTCCGAACCCGATGGCGGAAAAAAAACAATCTAAGATGGAGTCGACGCCCATGCGCAATGGAACCGAAATGGGAGGAGTCCCTCGGTCTCGTGACTCGAAAAGACTTCTTCGAAGAAAAACAACTTGTAACACTCCGAGCCCAACACCAGACGGCGGACTGTGCACAGCATGTGTATCTGCAGCTACACATGCCACCGAACATATATATATACATATATACACATATATACCTGTGTATATATAGCTCAGTTTGTCCATGCAACGTTTTGGGGTGATCCCGTGGGGGGTGGGGAGGGGCAAAATGCAAAATGCTCATACATTTACTACAGACTTTTCTAAGAAGCTCTATCGCAAAACCTGCTAAACGTAACACCACCAAATTTGGTTAGAACCTAGACATTGGTCCAGAAAGCGTGCTTTTTGTGGTTTGTTGTAAATTTATTCAGTAGTGTTTGAGATATTCCGTTCCAAAACTATTTGTAAATATGTAAGATTGGGTTTGCGGGACTCTTGCAAAAGTCCCTCAACTCAATTAAAAAAAAAACTTCTCTTGGGCCACTTACCTCTCATGGGAGATGAGCACTGATAGGATTTCAGCACCTAGTCTCCTGTCCTGAGTTGAATTCAAAACAAAAATGTAAGGGGACAGGACAAGGATACCATGGCACCCTGTGCCTGTGGTGGGACGCAGAGTGACTCCCCTTGGAGTTAACACACATATATAAATATATATATGTGGTTCTTTTTTCATAAATATATTGAGGAAGGGACATGAATGAGGCCCTCCTCATTTTGGGCCCTGGGGACACCATCCCCAGGTTGTTTAATTAAAGGGAGGGAGCACATCCCCCCAATGCCAATTTGAACAAAATAGGGGAGTTGACCACACGGCCCCATCCCCGAGCTTTAAGAGGTCCCGGGCACACCATTCTCTGGGGATGGCCCCTATTACTCTGTCCCAGGAACCCACCCAGGGGACAGAATACTTTAAAAGCAGTTTTTAAATGTTCCGCCAGGCGAGAGCAAACATGTCTTCCTTGCCTCCAATAGTGTGGGAGGGGCAGGGAGGTCTGCTCCCACCCGGTGGGAGATTTGAAAATGTTCTCAATGGATGGAGCAGACTACTGTTTCCCTGCCTACACTCCTGTAGGCAGGGAAATACACATTGCTCCTTCTTGGAAGGAGAATGCAGACAGCGGCTCCCTCCAAGTGGGAGCAATGTGGGTTTCTGCACTATGTGGTGAGTCAGCTGGGGGCATTTGGACCCTGGAGCTCCCCTAACTGTCCCTAACTAGTGATTTGTGGGGGCCCTGGGTGGGCACCCACTTCTGAGCCCGAGGCATGATGTCACATGCCCCTTTCCCTTAATAATGCAATTTGGCCCCTGGTAAGGGGTCCCAGAGGCCTAATAAGGCTCGTAAGAATGGCCATGCGCACCCCTTTTTTAGGTCGAGCATTCGAGTTCTCTTGTATATACTTTAGTATATACTTCTATACTTCTTTGTGGGGTCTCTGCTTCATGGATTGGGGTCCCCAGGGTCTAATAAGGCTCAGGAAGGGGGGCCTCTTGGCTCCTCCTCTTTTTTAGGTCAAGAGCGCAAGCGTTTTGACCTATTGTAAGTACTGCGGACTTTTAGCCACGCCCACCTCATGCCCATCACTTTCATTCATATGTGGGCTTACTTTAAAAAAAATACTTGATGTTGTTGGTAATTGCTTTAGGTCTGCCCTGCCTTTGCGTGGTTTTGTTTATGTCTTGCAGGCTGACCCTGTTACATGGATAACTGAATGATTGCCAATATACTTCAGCATGGGTAACCTATTTTTTTCTTTTTTCTCTCCCCTTCTTGCTCCATGACAACCATGGCCTCAACGTGCAAACAGCGTGAACTCCATCAGTGGTATTGGAGCGCTGGTCACACTGTTCACACTGTTACTTAATTCGAGTCATTTCTTTTTGGCTCCTCCCTTCACAAGTCACAACTTTCCCAAAAATACATAATTAATAAATGCTTTACTAAAAAACACAGAAATCCACAATGGGCTCTCCCAACACAGCAGGACAGCCGATACTACAATATTTACTGCACTCAGGAAAAGTCACCCCAATGATTTGCAAGCATTCTTTTTCAAAACATTGGTGGTCCTAGCAATGGGACCGCCAGCAAAACGTACAGCAAAATGCACTCTGTTTATGCCATCTCTGGTTCCCCACACTAGGTTAGTGTGGACCCCCAAAATAATAATCTCTCCCACCATTCAGTCCCTTTTTTAACTCTCTTATGGCTGGAACTTTTATTTTACAGATTGGAGTAGTTTGTGTTCTAAGAGCCTTAGTATTGCAGTAGGCCTGAAAATATGTAAGGCACTACACAGTCTAGGGGCTAAATAAATGGTTTCACTACATTACATTGTGCCATTCTATTTTCATGTGATTAAGCCCCCTAGGGGCTTATTAAATGGTTACATAACCATGTTTCCTACAAATTATATTTGTATTGTGCTGCCCTCCAGGGGCTGTTCTGAGCATTACAGTCACCATACTACAATATTTGCTGAACTCTGTCATCCCTTAATGCTTTGCAGGGCATCAACAACCTGCTCTGTCTAGTTCATCTCTGGGTCCCCACACTAAATGACCATATTTCTTACAAATGCTATTTTGATTGTGGTGTCCTCTAGGGGCTGTTCTGAGAATTACAGTCTAATGCAAAACGTTTATTTCTGATAAAGATTTTTATTGGTTTATATGATGATTGTATAGGTTTTATTATTCTCTCCTTATTGTAATTATGACCATGATTCAGGCCAACTTAACATCCTTATTACACTATGACTGTTTGAACACTCTTGATATGTTTGGGTGACCCACTAGTTTATTTCTCGCATTACTCCTCCATGACTGTTTTGTTTTGGGAATTGTGTTAGCCAGCCAGCAACTCTGATGGTGGAGTGGTGAAAGTGGTATTCTTTGGAATTAGCATGGCAGACTTAAATTAGGATGCTAAATGGCAACATTTTCATTTCTGGCTGCAGACGGAGGAAAAGGGTAAATGGAAGTGCTTTAGTTCTATGAAGGTCCTCTGGAAATATAAAGGCAAGAAAAGACCAAATTATGAGGCAGGGTTGACTAATTTATGTGGCATGAAAAGTCCAGTTATAAATTTACAATGCAAAAAGCTCTCATGTATACAAAAGCGAGACCCACTGCATTGCAAATGCTTGTTTCAAATGCATTTATCCCTGGGGTCACAGGGCCTCCTAAGGTTCGAGAAGCAGGGAAGCACCACCCCCTATAGTTTGTGTACGGTTCCAAGGGATGGGGCCCCAAGAGTCCACTTGTACTCGGGGAAGGGGGTTCACATGCCCCTGTTTCCTAATATACATATGTTTTTCATGTATAGAGGCAGCTCTTTTTACTGTACACACTATACATGAGTAATCTGTTACATGGAAAAACATTACAAAACACAATATATCGTTATATGGAGAAAAAAAAAGCACAAATATTCCCGGGGAATTCAGGAGAGTACAACATGAAATGTAAATTGGAACAACATTACTGTTTATCAGGCTTAGAGGTAGGGTCTGTTTTTCCAAACAGCAGCTGTCATCTGGTGGTGGGGCATAACAGATGTACAGAGAAGAGGTCACACTCTGAGGTCACCATAGAAGGGGGAAGAAGAGTACATTGGGGTTTAATGAACTCTAACTTGGTCTCGGGAAATGTGTTCTACCAAGCTTTTCTCAAAAGGGAATCGGTAACGACGCCGATTTTAGTAAAGTTTATGATTTGATTGTGCATGCAATTAGGTGAGCAATAAGCTCTTTCGCTAGCAGGAGAAAACCAAAATCCTAAATTAGGTGATTTGACAGCTGCTACAATAGGGCTAATCCTAATCTTAGGGTGGCCTTGAATAGTTCTAGGAAAATGGAAGAAGTGAAACGGTGTGGACTGCAATGTAAAGAAGTGGTTAGCGATCACCCATGTTATCTGGAGGATAAGTTTTGGGGATGACTAGCTGCTGGCTCTCTCTTAGGAGAGTCAGTGATTTATTACAGACGTTTAATGGTCAATAATTTATGGGCAACATATTACCTTTGAAGTGAATTATTACAGCTTTAAGAATCAGTACTTTAAATGAAGCTCCTGTTCAAGATGTGGAACCTGCAGATTTTTTTTCTTTTTTAAAAACCCTTCAATTGAGGGCTTCCCTTGTTATCTGTATTTATGTTGAATATTCCAACTTTTTGGACCATTTCTATTATTGTCTGTTTTTGAAAAGGACATAGAGCTGGTCCTTCTGATACAATCCAAGTTCACTCATGGACTTAACTGTCAAAATCATTAGAAGAGTATTGGATAGAATTCAGGCCCAAGCTTCTGCAAACAATATTATTGTTATAAGTCATTATGGAGTTAGAGCTGGCCTAGGGCAACAGAGCAGTTCTTAAACTTACATCTACTTGCTAGCACGTTTGCCTGTTCTTCAAGCGGGCCACAAACAAAGAAACTCCCCCTCAACCTGTGTTTCTTCCACTGAGATTAACATCTATATCAACTATGATTTCACCCTGAGGATTAACGTCATTGCAACCTATTTTTGATACAAAAATATATTATTGTATTTACAATTTACATCTTACATACACTGCGCTGTTCATTGCTCTAACAGAATAAATTTTCTCTACAAGATTTCATTTTTCCAAATAGGAATGACCCAAAAAAAAACATTACCAACGCGGTCTGGTACAACATTCTTCCGCACACTCATACTCTGTGACAGACATCCTAATCAGTACCCAACACAAGTTACTATTTGCCGTAACTAATGCACATATAGTGCGAACAGATGAATGGTGTGTTCTAAGTGCACATTACCGGAGCTCTCCCTACAATCAACAACCTACAAGCACCACATTTACCAACATCTCAACACTCCTAGCTCAGGTAGGCGAGTTGAAAGAATCCAGGCATGATTCTGTTCACACCCTTTTGCTCCCATTTACTGGAGCAAGGCCAACATGGTGATGAACAATATCCACAGTAACACAACATAATCTACCCTAAGAAGTAATCAGGTGCATTACGACGCTTGTAAATCATATAACATGCAGAGCGTGTCAAGCAATTGCAGGAGTTCCGCATTACTCCAAGATAGTCCCAGCAGGACCGCCCAATAACATCGGGCTACCAAAGGATCAGGCTTGGCCAGCAGGGCTTTTTCCAAACTTGCTGGACTTTAGATGACCACCCCCAACAAGGTGTGTGCACCTGCACAAGCTACATCCTTCTGATGCCTGGAAGACAACTGGTTGTGAAGCACGTAGTGGCTCTAGGGTTGCAATAGCACCCATCTGGGCAGAGAGGGAAGCTGACAGGAGCTCAGGCAAGTATCACAAAATTGCATATTCTTTGCAGTTTGGGTGGCCTGGTGCAGGCTTTCCACATCCCTCATTTGCTTGAAAAGTAGTGATCGGGCAATCAAGCAAGGTTGTTCCACAACTGGTAAATGTGGCAGGCGGGGGACAGGAGTATAGAGTAGTCCTGAAGCCAGTTGAGTGAAGGACCAACAGGGCCAAGATAATTTGAGGTTATCATGTGTGCCCCAGGCTGGTTTTCTCTTATCCATCAAATTGAAAGTTGAGGCTCCTGTACGGAAATTCATTGCTTATTGCAGGTGCACCCCCTTTAAAACCAAAAAGTATTGTGGTTTAACTCCCAGCTGTAATCCTCCAGGTCCAAAAAAGAAGGTAGATGATTTACCTGCTCCAATGCCTGTAATCATTTACTTTCTTACACATAAGCTTTTAAAGCAGGCAAGGCTTCAGTAGGAAGGTTAAGCGTAATCCAATAGCCATGGGGTACAAAAGATAAGCCTCAAAGCCCTTGGTTTGCAAGGTATGGGTTCAATGCAGTAGAAAGGCCAGTATAATTACAAATCTTACCATCTTCAATGTTAAGTCATTTTTAGGTGTATGTGTGTCTAATATAAAGTGGGAGAGATGGTGCAACGGTATCAGAGAGGCATCAGATTGGGCAGCAATGATTAAAGCCAAACTGCTGACAGACACCAACCATTGTTCTAGTTATGCAGCGAGGTCTTCAATGGAGTGAATCCCACAACCTTTACTAACAGAAATAACTTCATAAACCAACAAGCTTCCACCCACAGAGAACATACATTCCATACCTTCATTTGTGTTTAAGAGGCAGGCAAAAGTGTAATTCAGAAAGGACTAAAGGAATCACGGGAGGCAAGACTGTTTTATAGCACACAATTTCAGTATCATATGTGCATGTGGTAGTGTACAAAGTTGTTTGTTGATTTAGTGATCCTTTCCCATATTTGAGGTCACATTTATTCAAAACAGTGGGTTCGCCGATGAGTTCTCATGCTGGCTGACTGACTAAAGCTTTTCCCACAGTCACTACAGGTGTACGGTTTCTCACCTGTGTGAGTTCGCTTGTGAACTGTTAGGTGTGATAAACGACTAAAACACTTTCCACATTGACTACATGTGTGTGGTTTCTCGCCAGTGTGTATTCGCTGATGTCGGATTAGGTTTGATGAGTCACTGAAGCTCCTGCCACATTCACAACAAATGTTTGGCCTCTCTCCGGTATGAGTTCGCCGGTGCGTTATCAGGCTAGAAGACTGACTGAAGGCCTTGCCACAGTAATTACACACAAAAGGTTTCTTTCTGGTGTGTGTTCGCTGGTGTACTAGTAATACCGACGAATGCTTGAAATGCTTGCCACACTCAACACATCTGTATGGTTTATTATCTTGTTTTAAAGGTTGATGTGTGATCACGGATGACAAATCGTTAACATTATTCCCACTTTGGGCATCTAGGCTCAGTCTTTGGTGGGTCATTGGATTACTATCCAAATGTAGCGTGCAGCTACTCCTTTTACTGCATTCACTGCAAACACGTTTCTTCTGTTCCCAGTCAATATCGCAACAGTCAGCATGTTCTGCAGGCAGAGCAAAGTTTCTACCGCATTCAGTGCAATTGGATGTCCTCTCCTGTCTGGAAGATTCTTGCTGTTCTTTTAGCTTTGCTGATTTGCAAATACCTGCTCAAAAAATAAAAAATAGGATCTCATAAGCTTAGTACAAGCCATGACACAAAAGTAACAGAATCCAAGAGAATTTAGTGGAAGATAAAAAACTGGAAGAATGGCACCCAATCATGAGACAGGGATTCAAAGCAACTGGAACGTAAGAGTGAAGATTTCATGTTGTAGGCTGCAATAAACATTTCTAAACCTGAACTGTATACACTTTATAGAAATCTTACTGTTCATAAAACAAACAATAACAAGAATAGTTAACTACTGCAAAAAATACAACCCATTTGCACTTGAAGATAAATCATCAGGCAGGACTGTATATTGGCACAACCAGGCACGCACAATTCATTTAGGCCCTTATGTATCAATGCATTTCATCACAGACACAAAATGGGGGAAAGCCTTTGATACACCAGGTGCATGGTGTCATAATTAATGGTGCTGCCTCCCTGCAGCAAAGCAAAAACCACACCTACCAGACAAAGGACATTGCCTAAATGCCTACTCGTGGCAAATGCACCTCACTGTCAGTAAGAAAATCCCAGTCCATCTGTACAATTGCAAAATTCCAGCCAGATTTCTTTTTAATGCTTACATTACCCCGAGTATTTTATGAAGCCATTGTGTGGAATGCCCAATCCTGAGCAACCCACCAAATTGCGAATGCAGTGTCTATTCGGGACACCCTTTAGTGTGCTCGGAAGTTGGTCTCCCCATCCTTGGTTTTCAAGGGGGCAGCCCCCTTAAACCATTATAGCTTGTGGCAGCAATCATACATTGGGGTGCACTAGCAACACCCTGAAGGGGTGCATCTGAAATTAAGGGACTGCACAGACAGGAGAAGTGCAGGTTTGATTATTTGCATGGTAGGAGGTGTTTGAGTATAATAAATGCACTAGTTTAGCATTAATGACAATAAACACTGTAAAGCACATAAACAGGTGGCAAGTCATTTGTTAGAATAGCATTTGCAAGATGGAGGATAGATTCTACTCACAGAACACAAATAGCCCATCACCCACATCATCCTACTTCTTTGTCTCCAGAATCTGTCGGCACTGACCCTACCAGACCAGCCTCAAAGACAGTGTACACAGTTAACTGCCACCACAGTAGATTCTGCAAGGCAACTAGGGTGACATTTCAAGAATCCCATCCGAGGAGGAAACCTGGTTGACTGAAACCTTAAACTTTAAAGATGAAACACGACTCGCAGTGGATTGCTGAGCAACTGCCAGGCCTTGGCAAAATAAGTTGGTGCTGCCCCGCAGATTACTAACATTCAACAAAAGGCCTGCTTGAATCCTGTCGCTGGTGCTTCTAGACAGAGGAGCATAAAGCTGCCTACTTCCTGTTACTTGGAACTAGGCTGAAGGTACTGGCCAGCTGAAGGACCTAACCTGCAACTGCTGATATCTTGCCTGCAAGGAAGACCCTAGCGAGAACAATTGGTACTGCGGTGTGGAAAGTGTCTAAAGGTCTTGCCTTAAAAATTGAGCTTTACATGTAGAGATGAGCCATATAGTGAGCACCTTCACTGTATCGACTGTTGTTCTTTTTGTGTGCAAAGGTCGAGCATGTTGTTAGCATGTACAGTGGCCACACTGCAAGGGTCTCAGTGGTCAGCTTGGTGCCCTATGGGCCCAATTCACAAAAGTTTAACTTAGACCAAAACTCTAACTTACGGTATTCACAAAGATAAAGTTAGACTAAATGTCTAACTTAGACCAAAATTCTAACTTTACTACTTTTCACTATTCACAAAGATAAAGTTAGTCCAAAAGTATAATATTACTAGTAGAAAAGTTAAACTGCTTGTCTAAGTTAGACGTCCGTCTAAGTTAGACTTCTGGTCTAACTTTACCTTTGTGAATAACAAAAATTAGGAAAGTCAGACTTTTGGTCTAACTTTACCATTATGAACTGGGCCCTTTGAGTTCTGTGGACGTATACACCATGCCTTTGGATGAGACTACGGTATACCACCCTCAACCCAAACCACTTGGGTTAGCTTTGAATCAGTGTTTAGCCACTGACCAAACCTATACAGTCCTTAAGACATATGGAAGCACCTTTTTAAGGATCAACTATTTTTATAAGAAAATATACTGTGCCAACATTCCCCCTCGGGCAGGCAGAAAAAGAAAGACATAAGAAAAAAGAACACCATCACAAATCTGTCTCAGATCATGAGCCATTATTTAACAAAAACAACTGCTGGACTGAAAAGGGAACAATGCAAACACAACAAAAATTAACAGAATGATCTTCCAGTGTATGTACTCACTTCCCCAATGAAACATCGATCCAGGCCACCATTCCCCTGCTGGAGTCTCTCCTCTACAACAGACACATACTACATCTACTCTTCCCTGTTCTCTCCCCAAACTCTTTATGGAAGGTTCTCGCAGATTCTAGCTGGAAAAATCAATATCCCTTATCTCAGTATTACACTTTCAACCTCACCGGCCTGGCGTAAACATTTTGGTTGCTGAGGTTTCTCTAAATAAAAAGCAGTACCATTTCCCTCTTTGAGTGACAGGAATAACATCCATGAGATCAGCAGATCCAACGAACACCATCACAATGCTTTCAGCTTCTTATCCAGACATTGAGTACTTCTTTGCTATCATATAGGCTTTTTATACCAGGGGCCAAGCACCATCACTATGGGCTCTAAAAAGTGGTTGTAAGAGGCATAATCTACTTTTAGGTCACTAATCTCCATCTTGGTAAGGACTCCTAGGATACACAACACCATTCATTACCAGAGGATTTCCAGCACCTCTAATCTGTAGCCTGTTCTCAGTAAGGCATCGTTTATGAGAGGTTGCTGCAGTCTAAATCTCTAACCCTATGTTCCAAAGTACCAAATCCCATTGCCACCTTCTCCCGAGACTCTGGCCGTAAGCAGATCCCAGGTTTTATGGTCCAGAGACACCCACAGCAAAGGGAGGGAGGAGACAGCACCAGAACCTAGAAGCGGGCCAGCACCCTACATTGAGTATCAGGAGCTGGAATTCCCCCAGAAGGTGTGCCATTCTCTTCCTGGGCAATTCCATCCAAGTCCAACACTAAGCCCCTTGGGATTTTATATTAAATTTCAGCTTTGGTTATACCACATGCTGTCCCATACCATTTCCATTCTTGCTGTGTCACTGGCGTCGTCAGCCCTAACCCACCACACCTTTGGGGGACGGTCAACTCTTCGATTGTGGAGGCTACACTTCCTGAACCGCAGGTGAATGGGGAGACCAAAAGCTGCAAAGCCTCTGAGAGCTCAGAAAGTCAATGTTCCTGTCCATCCGGTCCGAAAAAAGTTTTTTCTGTCTTTAATCTCCTGTGCTCACATCCATTGGATCATGGCATCAATTATTTTAATATGGGAAGGTGGAGTTGTGGAGGTCAAGAGTGTCCAATGATGTTTGTTTAAGAGGGGGGGGGAAATCAGACCCATCTTAATGGCTCCTGGGACTGTTACTTGGCTTAGGAAGACACTGGTGTGCATATGAGGGTGTGAGGGCCTCTCCTTGGAGAGATTTAATGACAGAAGAAGGAAGGGTGGCATCTCCATTGCGGGTTACCGTGGGAGAGTGCAGGATATTGGTGAGATCAATGTGCAGGACTGGATTGAAGGCGGTCCACGTGGTGGTGAAGTACTGGTGAGAAGCCCTGGAAGTGGCAATGAAGTTGGATCTGATTATGTCGATATCAGTAAAAAAAAAAAAAAGGGGGAAGTTGATGGCATTGCATTTGGTTGGCTCACTGATGGTGGTCTTGTATTAAGAGTTTTTATTGTGATAATGAGGGATTGGAAATTAGAGCAGAGTGTTTTGAGTAGGGTGAGGTCATTTGGTAGTTTTAATCGTTGTCATTTCTTCTGTCTTTGTATAGAATGCTTATTTTAATTACACTCTTGAGTGTAGTAGGGTGCTGAGGGCTTTGGCTTGGTGGAATGGGTTTTCACTGGAACAAAGCAAAAGTTCTCACAGTGGTCTTGTAAATGTAAAGGTTCTATGGGGCAACAATGGCAGCGATGTTTGGAGCATACATGACTGCAGAGGGTGGATTGATGAGCATTAATTGAGTGTGCTGTGTTGGGGTAGTGTTGTGTGTTGTAGTGAGCATGTGTATGAGGTTAGAGCAGCGGTCTTCAAACTTATTAATGTTGCTACCCCCCCCTCACCCACACAGTAGGGGGGAAAAACAGTCAACTGGCCACCCTCTGAATTTTTCACAATTATTCTATTAAATTGGCAATGTTTAAATATGTCTACACTTATTTGAACATTGCAATTAGGTTCTCCTACTGTTTTAAAAATGTAATCAAATACATGATGCCAACATACTATTCTCATCATACAGGCCTTACTCGTGTGTAAAAGTGTCCACAGTGTGATTATTAGATGCAGGGATGGTGGTTTTGAAGAGTATTGGGAGTCCTTTACCTTTTGACACATACTCCCAGCTTGGATATAAATGACAAAATGTTAGTGATGGCACATTGCAGAGTGGTTTACTGCTGCTATTTTGTTTCAGATTAAAGCAAAGCCCAGTTATTAGCATAATACTTCTTCTGGCCAGAGCCTGCCCCCCCCCCCGAATCGCTTGAGGCCCCCCTAGGGGGACCCACCCCCCCACTTTGAAGACCTCTGGGTTAGAAGCACTAGATGTGTGAATCTGGTGAAAATGTTTGTGTGGTCCAGGAGAGTGGGTGAGAGAATTGGATGAAATGTATCGTCTGCAAGGCATATGATGAAGCTAGCGTTCCCGGAGTAGAGAATCTAGCGCCAGGTTAGCACTGGGAGGCTTCTGGCTAGCCATGCGCTTTACAAGAACTTTTGAATGGACTAGAATTGGTCCTTCTAAGTTTGAACAGCTGTAAAAAGGTGATGCCCTTGTCTGTATCTACCATTAGATGGGGGAATACCCGGAAGAGCCGACTAAAGTAGGTGAGGTGGTGGAAAATGACAGATGGAAACCAGTGATGTTGCTTCCTGCAAGGAAGGATGCTAGGTCTGTTCTCTCAAAATTCCTACTGCTTCACCACTTAAAGCTACATTTTCAAACATTTTTTATTTTATTTTCCCCTGTCTTGCTCTTACCACAGAGATTAATACTATTGCTAAGCAACTTGATACCTCTCAGCGACCACCACTGACCTTACACAGCAGACACCATTCCCTGTTTTGTATCTGAAACATATTCACTCTGCTTGAGGCATACACCTCTGCTGGATGGGGTATCAGAGGAGAGAAAGGGACAGGAGTTCTCCTTTGCCCTAGAGATTGCTCTGACAGAGGAGCTTCTGCAGTGATGGGCATCATCTGGCTTATGTGAAATCCTCAAAACAAGGCGATGCTGCAGGAATGGGAGCAGAAAGTAATCGGAGTAGCACAAGACCAGGCTCTTTCTTTGGCAAGGAGCATTTGGAGAACACCGCAAAAGCCACTAATTCAAATGAGCTCGGGGATTATGGAGAAATGAGCGAAGACTGACCAAACATTTTCCGTTGTTGGACGTAAACTCTGGGGACGGGGGGGACGTATGGGAGCTATTAGTCTAATCGTGGAAAACCAGATGGGTGAAGTGATGTCATGGAAGTTGATCATGAGACAATACACAGGGTTCAAGACAAAAGGGTGTGGCGAGACAGAAGAGAAAAGTGGAAACGCAAGATTCGGGTGAACTCCGTGTGACAGGGAAAAGGTGGGAGGAGAGATGGGGGATAGCAGATTCATACAAATAAATGAGTAGAAGAATTAGGTATGGAATGTATTATTTAACAGCCCTTTTCTAAAGGGCCAGGGATATTACGTTTCAGGTGTTAAACTTGTGTGTCTTGAAGTCCTATTATGAGGCACTGAAAAGAGGCACTGAAAAGCGGCACAATTTGGGACAGGCATTTATTTAGAAGCTACTGTGCTAATAGCTGAGTGACGTCCTCATGCAGGATGGGCTAGCGCCATTGGAGACAGTTAATGTAGTTTGCAAGTTAGATTATACCAGATGCCTGCAATAATGTGGTGGTTAAGATTGTACGTAACAACGATTGTGCAAGAAGCCATCGAGGAACTACAGTTATGAAGTAGCAGTTGGAAAGAAGGTGTAACCTATTTTGCAAGTATGTTTTATACTTCTATCATGAAACACTGTTCTTGTCTAGCACATCTGGAAAGGTGAACTTACTGCTCTGATATTCAGATGAATCATGAAGACATGCAAGTGAGTCTGAGACAGTCTTCATGAACCTCAGACTGTACCTATATCCCCTAATGCTTCAAGATATGCTCAAGAAATTGTAGTTATTGGAGACAGTGTTTACATCTGAATAAGAACACTTTTCTTTCCTTCATGCATACCTGCAGTTCTCCAGTGTTCGCTAATGTTTACCACTTTGCAAAAAGGAGGTTATCTACAAGTTATGCTCAGAAGCTATAGATTTCCTACTCTCTACATGCATGTCTTTAGCAAAAAACACAATCTCACCACTGATTCTTGACTCTGGAGTTTCAATCTCCTGGAAATGAGTTTCATCCTCCTCTGTAATGCTTAGGGAATACACAGATGTAACTAATGGATCACCTGAATAAAATATATTTAAAAAGGTCTCAGATTAAACAGTGAAACACTACAACACCCTTCTATGTGGTGAATCAAAAAATGTTTCCCCTCACAAAGATTCAAACATTTCACTAAGCCCCAATCACATTTAAACGTATGAAGAACTATGTGGACTGTTTCCTTGACACTGAATGCAATGATTTAGATCACTCAGAGTGGCAATCCCTCACCTCAGTTTACAGATTCCACTGGCATGCACAAGCAGATCTAAGAGTACGACTGGAAATCTATGATTTTCGTGGGCTTCTGTGTTTACATCTTGAAGTGTTTTGGTAGGTGTAGTGGACACAAACATGGATAAACTCAGGGCTGCGGTGGCAGTCTCACTGCCGACGGGCCGACGGTGAAGACCGCCACATTACAGGTGTAGCAGTTTGGCCTCTGCCGAACAGCCATATCCCCGCTGGTACCGCCAGGGTGGTAGGACAGCCGGACTGGAGGACAGCACCTCCGGGCCGGCTGCCCACTGAAGACTGCCGGCGGTATTAGGAGTTGCCTGTCCGTCAGGTTTTCCGCAGTAGTAGCAGCTCCACGAAAACCCTGCCGGAAAGGGTGCCGGCGACAGGAAACTCCTTTCCTGTAGCAGGCAGATGACTCCTCCCTCACCCCCCTTCCAAGACAGCACCTGCCTCCCCCCACCCTCCCCACATACACACACCCACATGCACCCCGCATAAACGCATTCACCAACATGCATACAGAAGCGCATTCACTCGCACCAACGGACAAGTACTCACTTACATTCACACACAACACCTCCACCCCCCTCAGACGATCAACTTAGCTTGACCGGCGAGGTCGTCTGCCAGGGAACGGGATCAGGCACTTCCACCGCCAGCAGCGCCTCGCCATCAGGACACCGCCACCCTGTATTACTGCTCGTAATACAGCGGGTAGAGTCCTTGTGGCGACTGCTGTGGAACCGCCTCTGCGCCACCGACTGCCAGCATGACTCCTGAAGGATTTCCACCCAAATTGTGGCGAAAGTCCTTCAGTACTCATAATACAGTGGTCTTCTGGCACCCATGGCTTCGGTGGTCTGTGTAAAAGACAGCCAAAGTCAAAATGACCACCTCAATCTGGATCACTTCAGCTTTGTTCCATGGTGGAAAAACCGTAATTGAAACGTGAACTGATATGCTGGGTATTTGCAAATTGATAAGATATCAAGACTTATTTACTTTGTGAACTATCATGCATGCTGGACAGCATGCTTAATGATCCTGCACAGGTATATAGGATTGGACGCATCACAACCCTCTATTTGGAAGAGGTGGTGCCAATGAAACCTACTGTTGTGATCTGACAACCTGGAAAAGAGATCTGCCTCTGAAGGTGGAGCAACAGAAATTGGTCTTTTGTGAGAATCACTCCTCACTGAAAAAACGAAAATAAAGTTAATTTATTCCCCTAGTATGCAGCAGGTATCACTTTTTAGAGCTGCTGGGCTGGCATGCAAGTGTTACATAGTGTGAAAAGAAATGTCGAACCAGCATTTTTACTCACAAACAATGGCATGTCAAAACTTGAGAAAACTCACCTACGCTGGGAAATGGCTTCATTTTTAATTCATCAGAGGCACGATTTACATCCATCTCTTTCTCGTGGTCAATCCTTATCAAGAGGTCAGGAAAAATGGCTAAACGACAAGACATATAATGAAATATTTTATTCAGTGAGGCCATAACTAAAACGGTTACCATCTGCAACTAAAAGAAACATTGCAAATCTTCTTTCTGGACACATCATCTAGGCCCTTTTCCACCCCACCCCCCTCCGCATATGTAAAAACGAGGTTCACTTCCTACTGTAATCCTCTCTTGGCATGCCAATTATCCTGCCCACTCTAGTTTGTTCCACCCCCTTCAATATAAATCTATAAAAATACAAGTCTCCCTACTGTCCAGTAAGGTGGTGAAGGCCACCCCTTCATCTCAACACCAGATGACAGCAACAGCCTCTGCTCAGCTCTTCTTCTGCTGCTGCAGAGATGCACAAGGCCCAACCTTGTTTCATTTCTTATGCCCTCACCTCTTTTACGTCAATTAAAAAATGCAGATTATAATGAATATTTGATCTCTTGTGCACCTCAAAACTCCCATCATCCAGTTCCATTTTTATCTGAATTTCCCCTCCTAAGCTTTCTACGACATAGTTGCTCCATTTTTTAGGCCCGACTGCGGAATCCCACTCCATAAATTCAGAGATAAAGGGGATATCAGGACCGCTCCAGTGACAGTCAAGAACTTCACTACTTTACGTCACAGGCCCATCGCTTACTCAGTCTAGAATCATTAACCTATCACAGCTTTGTTACTTTTAATGCAGTTTTCCTCCATGTTGATCTGCCAAAAGACAGACCTACTGGTGTATTTCACATTGCAGCAAAACTCAAAATGCATAAATTTAGTTTAAGAGGACAGGTCAATATAACACTGAACAAATAGTGTACTTTTTTGGTAGCAGTCTCTTAGCAGGCACTGCTGTGATGGAGGGAGCGCTCTACTTACACGAGTTGGGTTCTTCAAAGTCTGCCCGCCTCGCTTCACCCTTGTCCGTTCTGATGTACAAGTCATTGCCTTCGTGAATTCGAAGTAATGTGCTGGTGTTGGCGATTTTGTAGCCTTTCACCATAAAGAGACAGAAAATACAGCATCATTAGAGAGCGAAATGACGCATTCGTCCTTGCAATAAGAACATAAGATGCACAGAAAGCGGGTTAGATTTTGAAAAATAACTGTCATTCTACCAGAAATGTATTTGCTAGCAATCTATAAGCAAGGAAATCTTTCACACTGGAAAATATCTCAACTGCATCAGAAGAGTCTTGGTGTGGGGGTGGGGGGTTCCAAAAATCAATCACTCAACGCTTTACACTAATAGGAACACTTCTTAGTTTTAAAAAGCATATATACTGGAATATTCTGCAATACCCTAATACATGACTGTTGGATTTGTAATGTACATCAAGACGGTTCTGAATGATAACCCCCACATTTAAAAATAAAATCTATGAATAAGGTACTGGTGGACTCCTTTACCCAGCAACAGCAGTGCCTGGTGAATCTCTTTCATTACACTGATGTAAAGTTCCTTCTGCCAGTCATCAATGAACCTCCACTCGTCCTCTGAGAAACAGGCAACAACATCACGGAAAGTAACTGGTGTCTAGAACGAGATACACATCCTTGAGTCAAAAACTGTGCTTGCATCTTTAAAAAATGCAGGTTTTCACTCTTGGTAGCTTGCGTCCTAGTCGCCTTGAACCTCACTTGTAGAGGTTACCTCTAATCCCTCTATATAGACAACAGAGAGGAGGTCTGGTGGCTAAAATGAAAAACAAAAAGAAATCAGGAAGCTGGAATCTTCCAGTTATCACCAGCGATCACTTATGTCATAAACATCAAATCAATAGGTTTCTGTACTTCAGTTAATTTACATGGAAATATTGTGAATTCTTCAAAGAGGTAAACTCCTTGTTTTGAGCGGTTTGTAACACAAGCAATGGCTATCTTAAATAGCTAGTTTCTCAAGTTAAACTGGCACTTCATTGTGTGTGCAAAAATGAGTGAATGGATGACTGAACGTGTGTTAGCCTAAACGAATGAGTGACTATGTTGATACACTCTGGATAAATTGGTGAGTGGACAGATAGACAAGCGTGAGCAGCTGGATAAAAGTGTGTTGGGTGAGTGGATGGACAAAGGGCCCACTCATGCCGCCACCCCTGTGGATTTAATATCATAGCCAGCTATGTTAACATCTACTCGCACACTAAACTCTTTAACAACTCACACGCCAATATACAACTCACAAACCAAATTATCCACGAATACTCACATCGTCCAACTTTACAGCCATTTATCCACCGATATATGCCGATTAACAGTCCGGCATCAATAATGCCCTGATCATCTTCCTGCAATCATGTGTGTATGTGTGACTACGTGCAAGAAATCTGTGACTGTATGTGCGCCTACTCCTAGGCATTTTAAAAAGATAATAAAACTATGTGCCAACTAAGCCGACCGAGTGATCTATTCTACTGAACAGCATGCCTGGAGAGACCAATGAACATACAAAACATTATCAGACAACCATGCACAAGCAGTGCCATGCATGTCCGCAGTGAAGCACATCAACCAAAAGAAATACAGGCATGTGCATCCCTGCCTTTCACCGGTGCTCCGTTTCAGAAGAGGCGTGAAAGATGTCTGAATAACTAATGACACACAGACCGATGCACAGAGGCCACGCCCAGGAGCAGAGGGGCACAAAGCTCACTGCTCAGAGGCCACGCCCAGCAGCACTCACCTTCTCTGGGTCGAAGGGGGGCATGTCCGCGCTGCCTGTCATCGCAAGGTGCGGATGAACCGTCAGGGGCTGGTGGGTGTGGAGGGGGCACCACAGCACCGTCTGCAGAGAGGACCCTGCTGCAAAGAAACAGCTACTAATCCACCACTACTTCCTCTTGGGTTGTGCAGTAGCGTGCTCCTCGCCGAAAAGCGCTTCGACGCCTCCTCAGGGGCAGTAAGCGGTATATAAATAAAATTGCACTATCCGCCGCACGCAGGGCAAGCGCGAGGCTCCGCTAAAGTCAATCAGGGCTCCCAGGCAAAGCAGAGGGCCGGGAGTCTGTGCAGAGCTGCCCTGAGAACACCCCGTCCAGCTGCCACACCAACCCCGCTGACATCAACACCAGGAAGGACGCCACTGCGCGTGCGCAGATAGGATCCGTGGCCTGGGGTGGGTCACAGCGCATGCGTAGATGGGATCCGAGGGACGAAATGGGTCACAGCGCATGCGCATAGGGGACCCGGGGGAAGGGGTGGTCAGGTATGGAGGAATAGTATGATTATCATTCTTCAACCATACAGCCAACACAATTTCATTGATGATTCTGAAACTCAGCACCACAAATCTTAATCTAATGAAAGCAAAATAGAAAAAACGTTGCAGGCCCGGTATAAGTGCCGCTTCTCTCTCTGTTGATCCGCAGGCTGCTAGCTTGCGATTTCTTCCGGTCCCGTGCTTCCGGGTATGCGCGCGCAGCACGGTTGCCTGGGCACCGCCCGTGACGCGGCCCTCTGCGCATGCGCCCGAAGCAGTGTCCCAGGACAGACATTTCCCCCCCTCGTCTTCTCTGGGACCCCGGGCCCCTGGCCTCCGCGCATGGAGCTCTCGTAGCTGAGCCCGAAGTCTGTGTCCAGGCCACCCTGCCTCTGCACAGGTACCAGGCCTCCTCCTGGCAGCTCCAATGAGAAGCAGGAACAACGTGTCCATGGAGCCAGTGCAGGTGAGCCGTCCCTGCCAGCGCAGTGTCGTGTGTTGTGCAATGCACAGCCCCCCTCCTGCAACACGGCCTGCAGCCGCCGCCTCCATCGCGTGCCAGCGCCCTCCCTTCACCTGCTCTGGGGTGCACGGCCCTGCTGTCCCCGTGGCACCTCTTCTACCCGCAGTCAGCACGTTTCCATCCCTCTCTTGTGTTTTTCATTTATTTTAAAGTTCTACATCGCCTCCATGTGAAAGAGGAATGCTGCAGGGACACCCAGGAGGAGGGAAGGAGGACAGGCGAAGAAGAGGTTCCAGCTGCTTGCCTCGAGAATAACTTATGTTGGCACTTTTACCTATTTTAATTTATATAGATTTACTCGTCATTGCTGATTCCCATCTAATGATTTAACGAACAACTTTTTGCTTCATGTAATGAACTTAATTTTGAACAAACCCTTATGGTTTTGACCTGAATTATTGACATGGGAAGATTTATTTTATTGGCAATGGACTTAGCCGTATGAAGGCTCAGACAGTCCAGATCCTAGAGACTACCCTCTTAATTCATTTAATTTTAGTTGACATAGGAATGTATTATGTAGGTAAGCGCTATTCGTATAGTGCAAACCTACTCCCAAGCAAGCAAGTTGCTCTACAGGGTCAAAGGCAATGATATGTAGGGCCACATGTCCTATCGCATGGATTTGCGTCTTCCTAGTTGCAACCTTCTTCCGACTCGCAACCTTCTTCCGACTCGCAATTAGGAAGTCACAAAATGCGATGTACAATGGTGTCTGAGACACCGCAATGCCCAAATGGGTCGCAAGGGACCTGCCTCATTAATATTCATAGGGCAGGTCAGAATTTGGAGCCCATTGGGAATGGCTGCACTCACATGTCAGACCAAGGTGTCTGTAACTGCTTTTCAAATAAAGCATTTTTTTAAAAAATGCAGTCAGTTTTCCTTATAGGAGAACAGGGTGCATTTCAAACAAAAAAGAGAAACGTTTTATTTTTATTTTTGAACAGTAGGTAGTAATCCGTGGGACCACTGCTGCTCTGAATTTTTTTTGCCACTGCCATTCCACTGAGGACAACTTCCCCTTTGTTAATGGCTTACCACCAATTTGCAATTGGTGGTAATCTGTGAATGTTTTGCGACTGCATTCCAGTGGAAAAAACATTCATACACGGCCCTGTGAGTAGCTGTTAGGAAGGGACTCCCTTTACACGCCCCTTCTTAATACCTAATCGCAAACTCTATTTTGTGAGTCGATAATAGGTTAATAACTCACCAAATAGGGTTGGAACGTGTCAGAACACCATTTAGCAGTCGCAAGTGGCCCAATTCGCCGTTTGCGACTGATAAATGTGTTCGTACATGTGACCTGTAGCCAATGAGTGGTTGGAGGGTGGCTTGGTTGTGCCAGGAAGACTAGACTGTTTCTCCATTGTGATGTAGTGTTGTTTAAAGTTGCATGTCTATAGATATTCCATAAATTAGAGGAGAATTATGGTGGTCCTTATTGATATTGGGATGTCCTTGTAGATCTGGATGCATAGATGAACAAGCATTTACAATGCAACGTGTCTTGCGTTTGCTCATGTTAGAGCTGATCGCGCTGTAAACTCCTAACCCGACTTTTCACCTATCGGGCAAAAGTGCATTTATGTACATAACCCGAAAAAGTGAAATTAACTACGTAAAGCGCTTGCCTTCTGCCAAGCGCGATCGCGCTCGTAAATTAGAGAAAAAGAAGTCCACGAGCCAGATGGAAAACAGCGAGCCTCGCATGTTTTCTGTACTTGGTCGCTGCGCTCGAGGCAAGCCCACGAACCAATAAAAACACTGACTTGAAGTTGACAGGGCTCCGAGCCCTTTTCTAAATACTAAAGCGCCTCGCTGCGATACGCATGTGCGAGCGCATGCAACGCAGACTCGACCCTAAAAAGGCCTGTTGCCTACATTTTTTTTCTCAGTCTGATGGTGAATTGGCTGCAAGTGTCCCAAGAGCCAGCATAAGTTGTGAACTTGTCAGCCAGATATGTGGAAATCGCTATTGTGATGAGCTTTTAGATGGTGCAGCTCATTTTGGAAAGGGAGTGGGCCCGCAAGGCGATTCAGTAGAGATCCTTGTAGGTGGCGGTGGCAAGCTAGGGTAACAGCTAATATAAGTGAAAAGCTTGATCACACAACCAGCACTGGTGGAATCATAGCATTATTTCCCCCTAACTTTTAGCCATGCTGCACAGCAGCCACACTACTGTGCAACATGGCTAAACAATGCTGACAAAGACAATAGCTTTCGCAGTGGCTTTGCCAGTGCTTGTTTATTTAAACCTTTTCCCTGGTCTGCTAACAACAACTGTTCACAACATGCTTGGAATCAGAAACCTCTATGACCTGGCATGGAAGTGGGGTGTGTATTGGAAAGCTCTGTGTTTTTGCCTGCAACTTCACCCCTGTGCTTTCATCAACATTTTTTTTTTTTGTGTGGGATTCCTTTTGAAGTCCAGGTGCTGCTTGTTTCAAGCCTGTGAGAGATTAGGTGTGGCCGAGGTGACTTAAAGGAGGCAGGTGAGTAATGTGGCGGATGTGTTAACGAACACTGCACCTGGATAAACCCTTATTGGTAATTGTCAGACCCCTTTCAGAGGTCCACAAGGCAATCAGGATTTACTGGGCCCAACCATGGTGGTCGAGGTCTTTTACTGCTGGGGTACACTTCTTCCCTATGCGCAGGGCTTTTACATCCCAAGATAAATCGCAATCTTATATTACATTACTCTCTGTTCGGATCACCTTTGCACTGCTATTTTAGTTTGAATAGAGTTCATGCCTCAATAAATCTACTCCCTCACTCGCTATGACTAGTCATATTTTATCAGGGAGAGCTATTTTTTTTTTTTAGGCCTGCTGGTCGAGTCTGCGGAGAGAGCTTGAGCTGGCAAAGAAGTGCTGTCCTGTTCATTCAGAAAGCGAATGAGCAATAATAATGCCTTCAAATCTTGGTTTTATCTTGTCACTGCTGCGCTTTTGAAAGAAAGAGGTAAAATGTCCGCTTATGTCTTTTTTCTACAAACTGGTGTTTATTTAATCCTGCAGATTGACAGCAAAGTTTGAGATTTTTGGAAAGTGAACTGTCTGACAATTGAGCTGGGTACACAACATTTAGATAGGTTGTATATGGACTGTGCAAATGTTTCAAAATATATTTTAGTAGTTAGGAAAGCACTTTTTTTGTGATTTTGACTTGAGATGGAAACAAAAAAATTATTAGGATCAAAACAAATCAGAATACTCGGTGATGTGTAAATGATAAATATTTACTGAAACACCATTTCCACATATTATAGTTTGTACGCTGTAGGGATTTATCAATTAAACTATATGTGAGAGGGCAAGTTTGTGGCCATTTTAAAGGAAAATGTCTCCAAACAATAGTATACTACCACATTGAGCTTTAGTAATATATTTATTAAAAGTGAGAGTTTTAAAAACTGAACTGAGAAACATTCCGGCCCGCTCTAACGACAATGCTATTAGTAAACTAAGAAGAAAGTCAAGAGTCTTGTGTACCCTATATGTGGAGTAGATTTTTACTATACCTGGAGCAACAATGTATTCTATTAAATCAAACAAAATAGCTTTTTGTACAACAGACATGCTGATCTTGCATATTTGAAGTTGCTCTCATATGTGATAATGAAGAAAAAGGCGACTCAGTGAAATAAAATATTTACCTAGGATCAACCAGTTCAAGGCTAGTTTATCAGTAAAGCACAATACAGTTAGGTTGAGTAGATTTTTCAAGTTACTAGACCTGCTGGTCTGGTAACATTTCTCTGATTTTGGAGGGCTGAAGTTCTTGCATCCAGGTTAGAGAAAATGTTTTAATCTTATTTTCACATTTTACAGCATGCTTTGCAGCCAGCCTGGCTGCAACAAACATGTTCCCTGGAGCATGTTATATTTTGTAGGTGCAAATGGGGAAGACATTATTTCTAGCCATAGTGGAAATTCATAAATCTGCACAAAACGTATGTCCACAAATATGAGTGCAAAAGTGCCAGTGTGACCTCTTTAGGGTTCAAATGCTTTTAGTTTTAAAGAAGGACACATGCATCTAAGGTTTGGTAAGCAGAGCACAACTAACCTACAGCTCAAAATATTGGATGTCCAGAGAAAAGAAAAGGACCACACAGTTAAAGGATAGATTTCTCACATGCATGAAATCAAGGATGTAAGGAATACTTTGGAAGAAAAGGTATCATAGATGCAGAGTAAATATTGATGTCAATGTATAGATGTCCCTAGTTCAAATGATCATTAGAAAAGGCATTTGCAAGACAATTGAAATTAGGAATAAATGGATAAATCAGAAATGACATGTTTTGTCATTGTTGGGATTGTAGCTCATTGTATACTTGAAAGATAAATTAGAAAGAAGAGATACTACAAAAGTAGTTTTAGGTTCTCTACAGACCTTCAAATGTGTATTGTGAGATATTGTGAAAAAAGCTAAGCATGTGATGTACTACTTTTCACAGGTTCCAATCATATTCAAAGATGTTGCTGCCTATTTCTCGGAAGAGGAGTGGAATGTTTTACAGGGATGGCAGAAGGACCTTTATAAGAATGTGGTGAAAGAAATACACAGATCCATGATTGCGCTAGGTAAAGATTTGTTTAATAAGATTTCAATGATCTTTAAAAATACCCATCTTTGAGCTTGCTAACCACAGTGTATTTCTTTTGTATCACAATGTCACTGTAGTTACAACGTGAAAGATAGTAATAGACATTTTCACTCATACCGGAGTCTATTCTCCCATCCTGTTTACTAAGCAATGTTGCTGGTGTCAGGAACTACTATTGAAAACAACTTTTAGACAACAGATTCATTGCTCGTCCTATCTTCCTGCACCCGCTGCCTCGCGTTATCCTCCTTTCATCTACCTGCTCATCTGCTGTGAGGAAAGCCTGCAAGAGTTGGAGTAAACGTGTGGAAGGACCTGTGACTCTTTAAACTTTGAACGGCTGTGGTGACTTGGGATTCTCTTTGACATGTGGCACTTAGAGGTGTAGAGGAGACGTAGGGAACTTGTGGAGAAGAAGACACTTGCCTGCTTGGCATCTTTTGAATCCCATTTGCTTACTCAAAAAATCTCAGTAGAATCAGTATGAAGCTTTGCCTAGATGTGGAGCTTTGAAACCCACTACCATAGAGTTTGAATGACTAATGAAATGTATCAGGTGTGTAAGTCAACATTTCCAAATGCTTCTTCTTCTTCTCATTAACTGCAGAAAATATCTCTCCCATGTTTTTTTTTTGTGCAAGTTAGTGCACAAAATTGAGAGATCTTACGTAGGATAGTCCCTGTTGTGAATATCCAGTGAACATTTCTTAAAGTTCTGTTGGAAAACTTTACAAATATCTTTGCGTTTCTTTTTTTAAACTTACTGGAAACAAAGTATACAAATATAGGGTTTGTAGAGGAAAACATAAAAAGTGAGTTTGTATATGCTTTTCTTTCTATTATAATATCTTTTACAAATTGGGTTCTAAATGCTTAGATTCAGACAAAGAAATGAGTAGTGCCTTGAAGATAATCTCTTTGACATCTCTGGGGATTTAAGATAATATTTTGTGGGGAAAAAACATGCAGATTAACAGAATTTATTTTTTTGATTCTCTTAAAGTCGACTATTATTAGCAGGATAGAATTTCTGCAAAAATACTAACATTTTACAAGATGCATAATTGAAAATAGTTCATCATACTGGTACAGTTATTATTTTTTACATCCAGGACTCCCTGCTACCCTGCTTAGAAGCTATGTTGTAGTAACACTTTGACAGATACTATTATTCGTCTCCATTTCCTGTCTCTGAATTTAGGCTTCCAAATTGTCAATCCTAGCGCGCTACTGCGGATAAGAAGAAGCGAAGCTTTGAACACCCGGGACAAAAAACGAAGACTCGATATCCGAGACCCCATTACATGTAAGTACAAGTGTTTGATATCCACCTTGTGAAGTTATCTGGGCTCGGCTTTGCCCTCTTCCTTTATAAGTAGTACCAACAGGTTTGTTGGAATCAGCAGTTGTTTCCGTATTAAAAAGTCAAGTTTTGTGAAAATAACACCATTGAAACTGCACCGCGGGTCTACTTTGAAGCCAATCGCATACCAGAAATGCGTTTGCCGGCTTGTAAACTGAATTTGGTACTAAGGCGTGTCTGGCACGTGAAGGTTGAGTAAAGTGGACTGGATTAGACATGCTGCAGGGCAGTGGTTCCCAACCTTTTGACTTTTGTGGACCCCCACTTTATCATTAATGGAACCCGAGGACCCCCACTGAATCATAATTCAAATCTGGGGACCCCCCATTGAGTCATTACTGAAAGTTAGGGGCCTAATCTATTAAACATATTTTAATTTTTTAAACCGTCGCGAACCCCTGAAGAGGCTTCGCGGACCCCCAGAGGTCCCCGGACCACAGGTTGGGAACCACCGCTGTAGGGCCCTTGAACTCCTCCTCTAGGCTGCGCTTCATGTTACTGGGCTCTTCTTCAAAGATGCACGGGTACACTGCGGTTCTACCGCCCTTTTCTAGCCAGTACATTTTAAGACAGTCTGCTACACACGTATGTCTTTCTTGGACCAGCACAGCAACACACCCTTCACTTAACAACTGTGTTTAGTTGAAGTGTTAATTTTTCTCTTTGTGATGTGAGCTTTTCTGGGTGTTACAGACTGAGCGACCTGGTGTGCTCCACTTCCTTTGCTGCTGTACACCTTCTAGCAGAGACTGCTGCCGGCTCTGCGGTGCATGTTGTGTAGTGGTTGCCTCTGGTTAAGGCCTCGTTCTGGCGCTCAACACAGGCTTGACTTAAACACGCCAAGCACTGTGCCATGAGCTTGTTTGGAACAATTGACGTAATAAATTATTATGTTTATGCTTAGCTTGCTTGGAATCCGTCAACCCAGACATTTTATTAAGGATCACAGCAGATGAGGACGCCTGTGACCGAGTACAGTGTGCCGCAGTGGGATCCGGAAATAATAGTGGTCGCAATGCAGGTGAGCCGGACTGATATTAAAAACGATGACTGTGAATAAAATATTCACCAACTCCCTCCTACTCTGCACCCCTCTGCACTCCACTGCTTGTAATGTTCTGCCGGCCAGTGATGCCAGCAAACACTTCTAAAGATTGAGCCTTACTCCTGGACAAGTGAGGTGCATTTTGATCAGTCCTCCGCATGTGTGCATGATGCCCCGCATCCATTGTGTAATTACATTGAGGTTAGCGATATCATTGTATCAGCACCTAACAGAGAACCTTGTAAGCCAGTTACCCAATCAGAAAACTTTCTTTACTGGCAGAAGTTAGCTGCCTATGTAAGTGCCAACTCCCTGTCCCTTCTGTATGCCCTTTCCCATTGGTTGGCACCCAGCCATATGTAATTGCCCCGCCCCTTTGTTGTCCACCTACGTCAGACCTATCGTTGACGTGAATGGAAGAATCCAGCACAGTGAGGTTGCTTTAAATCATTTAATTGATGCTTTATTCATGCATATTCAATCATACAACAGCACCAGGGTTCACAAAGCACCATTTATTTGAAGAGGCCACCTGAGTGCAGAAAAACCCCAAGCATTTAATTCTCAAAGGTCTGGGTTTGTGTAGCTTACAGAGCTTTTAGTGAGACTTGCAGTGTACATATGCAATCCAAAAGTCTGATTTTTAACAGATATAGATGCTTCTACAACCTCTCAGTCTTGGGTTTATTCTGTATACACACCGTGTTTAGTGTGGATACCGAGTAAAGCCCAAACCGGAGACTGGTTCTAAAATAGCTGTGATTTGCAGATTAAAGAAGTCACACCCTTTATTGCATGAAGCGTGAATGCAGCGGCTTATTTACAGCTGAGTCCATTTACAAAAACAATTTTGCTTTTGGGTGTTATGGTGGGCAGCGCTAATTAAATAGTTTCTCTGATTTACTGCAAAAAACATTTGTAGGGAATTGCATTTTCAATAGCATCTTGTGTGTACATTCCTTCCTTTAGAAACCTTTGTATTTTGTACGAACACTTTTTCCCATAGACACAGAATGGGTAAAAACCTTTGCTACATCTGGCCCTAAGTGTGTTAAAACTTCAAAATAGCCTTGTGACAAACTATTGCTTCAAAATGTATCACTTTTTCTTGACCTCGTGTGATATGCCAAATAGTTTGGACCTCCAGTACTGCATATTTACACTGGTCTGGAGTGTAGTATATTCACAGGTAACATGAATGGGCCTGGCTAAGGGCACTCTTGAAGTAACTGTAACTTTCAGATCAATATGTGTGATGCAAACTTAAATTTGTGAGGCGAGTGAAATAAATAATTTCTATCACCACAATTGAACCCTTCTTACCATAATGCTTCAATGATATATTAACACTTATGGTTTATGTTTCGTGCCATAGACAAAACTTCTTCCCTGTCCTTTGGTTGATGATGTTTATCCTAAATATGTGAGCTAAGCAGTCACCTCTTTAAATGCCTTAAAACCGAGATCAGCAGCAGTTTTGCCGAGTGCCGGTGGTGTGTTGCACTTTCTATGTAAAACTTCAAAAACATTAAAGTCATTTGAGCTAAAACTTGCAGCAGATGCAGGTGGCAGATTAGTTGTTATGCCAGACAGCCTCACATGTGGGAGGAGCAGCAGTATCTTTCTAATAGCCCCCCCACCCCTTGAGTGACATGTCTGGTTTAACATTCTTCTTGTCTCAACATTTCTTTCCCTCGAATGTGTTTTAGCACTAAGGCTTTTACCACTTTTCCTTTTAACCCAGGAGATGTAGTAATTACATCTGTGGTGTCCTGTACTATAAAAGAAGAGTTGGAGACCTCCTCTATGGATGGTGAGTTTTCTGAAAGTGGCCAACACGTCAGAAGTCCTACAGGTGGGTAAGCTTTGGCACTAGTGCACAGAGGCCTCAACTTCAACTGTGAGTTCTTTTTTTCAGTGTTACATGCATAATTTTAGTAAAGTCATATGTTCTTGGCTAACGCAGACTTACGTAAGCCAATCAGTCTGGCATTGGCTGTAAGCCTCTCACCTTTGAGAAAGAAAGAACGGAGGAAAGAAGGAAGGCAGCCGAGGAATAAGGCATGAAAAAAGGAAGGAAAGTGAAAAAAAGAAAGGCACTAAGTGAAAGAGAATGGAAAAAATAGAAGGAAAGAAAGAGAAAAGAAAAAAGAAGGAAAGGAATAAAGAAAAGAGAAAGAAGGAATGAAAGAAGGAAAAATGAAATAGCAAGAGAGAAAAAGCAAAACAAAGAAAGATTGAAAAGCAAGAATGAAAGTCAGGAAAGAAAAAGAAAGAAAGAAATTAGGAAATAAGAAGCAAAGAAAGGAGGGAAAGAAACACAGAACAGCTTCAAATTGGCGCAATCATGTTATGTTGTGCAATAGCAGCAGCGTAAAAGCAAAACACTCCAAAAGGGATTTACAACAGTACTTTCTGGCTGTAAACACAAATGCCAAACCAAAATAATTATAAAGTAAAAACAAAATCACATCCACTGAATGGAAGTAACTTGTATGCGGATGCGCTCCTTTTAAGAGAGCAAAATGCAGACACTTAAAGCGAAGTTAAGCAGTTCCTTAAGTAGACTGACCCGCTGCCCCATGCTATATGGTTAGGGGGTGGAAGCAGAATGTGAGTGACACAACAACAGACAAATAGATGAAAAGAGGTGGCTGAATGCCCCATTATGTAAATCAGCCTTCTCCTGTCCTTCGCCTAGATTGCGAACTTGTATACTGAAAAACATGAGTGCCAACTTTAACCTTTTGCCCTTCAGAAACTACTTGAAGACCCACCTTGATAGTTCACCTTCCACACTGCCTCTTTTCGTGTCTCTTCTCATCATTATCTAGTGCCCCTTCTGTTATTGTTGTGTTTTGTTTTGCTTTGCCTAAAGCAGACTGTGCCGTCTTGGTTAGCTTTGCATGTTAATAATACTACAAATAAATGAATAAAGTTATATTAATTTGTGTAGTCTGACGCAAGATCTATGAACATTAATATGGATACATGTACGTAGTTTCATGCTTCCTCCTCTATGAAAAAGCTTTTAAAAACAGGTGGCAATATATGCAGACATTGAGTAAGCTTGATATAGATTTGGCAGGATTACTTTATTCCAATGTTCACACTTTGCTTTCAAATAACGAATCGGATTGATGACTCGTGCGGTCCCCTTTTCTATAGGATATAATGGAACTTGTAATACGGCGTTTGTGACGGAGTATCCCATCCACCAAGTTCGTAATCCGGCCCTCAGTCAGGATAACATTTGTTACTGTTTTGCCAAAATCTGTAAAATTTACAAAAATGTGCATTTTCCATAGACAATCTATATTACATGTTTTGTCTGTCAACGCCTGTCACTGATCCCACTTTTATCCTAGGCGAGATCTGCATCAGTCCAACAAGTCACACCTCTAAATCACCAGACTGTTGGTTAGAAACTTATGTGCAAACATAGGACAGAAGAGCAATGAGCACATACTTGACAGTCCTTATCTGCTGTTATGTGTTGGTCAAATGTAAAATAGTACAGACATTTAAGAAAACTGGCCTGAAATGCACTGAAGTGTTTATTTCAACATCCAGCACTTGAAATTAGAAATGTTGAAACCTTTATCTCGGCTATACAAATTAGTTTGGAGAAAAATTTATTTTGAAGTTCCTAGTAATCATGATTCTTTCCCTTCAAATGGCATATGATTTATCTCTTCTACCAGGATTCAAACTTTCTAATATAAAACATTTGCTGGCAACCGAACAGGAGTCCGGGGGAATGTTGCGAGATCACAACTTTGAAGCAAACAAAAGAAGCCCCAGCTCCATCTCAGGTCACTTTTTAATGCTCCTGATTTGGTACTTTGTTGTGTTTGCATAGCACAAAACACCTCTAGGTTGCCCTACCTGAAACTGGAGTTTTGAAACCTGCTGAATACTTCTGATGAGCCCCTTTGATATGCAGCTAATTTGCATTTAGTTCTTATTACACTATCTGGGAATGGCCTTTTCATTATGTTACTAGATGAACATATTGATCTTTGCACTATGCGCATTCTCATGCTTCCCCGATTGCGAACAGTTGTTTTTTTGTGGTCTCATGTCATACCATTCCTTATTGTCCTTTCCATCTTTCTTTATTAAAATAGTTATGGTTATCAGATCTTCAGAACATTGCCCGCTGTTGTAATTCATGGATCAGGTCTATACATCTCGCTCGCACGCTCTTGTTGAGACACTTTGCAGTATGTTCAAGCCTCCTCCTTCTCCTTTACAATTTCCTGATGCCGCCGTCTGATGGTTAAACCAGACGCCCCTGTCTTCACGGTTTCTCAAAGGATAAACATCCTTGTTTTTGTGTGTGTTTTCTTTTTGCATGTCTTTGATATCAGAACATGTGATAACAAAGGCACCCATCTCACCCATCTTTGAAAAGGAAAAGGAGGAAGAGAAAGAGACCCATTGTGAAGAGAATCCAGTCTTTGAAACCACAGAATGCAGCACAGGTGAATAATGCTTCTTTCTCTCATTTACCTGGCTTTTCCCTGTTTAAAATGCTGATCATTTTAGATCTTTTGGATTTTTTTGGGCGATGAAACTACTTACGAACTATTTCTCTGTCGAGTCATAATACCGTCCCGAAGCCTGTCTTGTAATCTTGATTCCCTTATTTTAAATTAGCACTGTAACTTTGTCTTGTTCAACTTGTCTACTTATGCTTGCTTTTCCAAATGTACTCAACATTTCTGCTACCGTTCTTTTTTCCTTTGAAATGCAGACCTTTTTCTTACATTTTTGTCTGTTATCTTTATGTATATTTTTGTTTATTTTTATACTTTTTGTTATTTGCCACCATGGGAGTAAATCAGGAAGGAGCAGTTAAACTTGAGGTTATACTGGACTAACCAGGTGCTGATAGAATAGAAGAAAGATTGTGAGAGCATTATACAAAGTTTCAGATTGTTGGATAAATAATTTTACAGTCTCTGGTGGTGTCCCAGAGCTAAGACTGTTAGTATGATTCAGAGTTCCAGCAGTCCTGATTAATTGCCACTGCTATTTTTATGTCATTGTGATAAAGTGCAGCATTTTACCTTTTTGCTGGTTTGTTTGTCATCAAACATGAGGGTGAAATCCGTTCCTGATTTCTACAAGACAGTAGTGCCGCTATGAATTGAGTGGATGCTTGACATGAGTGTAATTTGTTGCTCTGCTCACTTTGGCCAATTATATTACTTCCGACTTTGCTAAATGCTGTTTCAGTAAACTTGTGTCTCATCCATGTCTGGATGTCATGAAGGCATTCCTTCTGAGTCATTCAGCATTGGGCCCCAAATAAAAGTTGGTGGTTGGAGATTGGAGATTTTTTAACACAGTGTCTGATCTTGTGCATGTGGATGGCCTCATTGCCTAAGCTCTTCCGAAGCATTTCAGTACAGAGGACAGGGATCAGCATACCTTGAACCAACAGATATAAAGAAAATAAAACCAATGGACGACTCCATAAAATAGAGCACCATCACCAGTTGTTGTCTTTACTATAGTCTGGTCACCTTCAGCAACTAGTTGCATGTATGCTTATGCCTATGTGCAAATCGCAAACCTATCTTGAAAGTAAAGGAGCGCCCATAACTGTCTGAACAGCTTACTCCTGTGGGCCTCAGACTTTGACAGGCTGAAGTCTCCACTGCTGCTGTGGTACCACTCCTTCTCTGCCTCTGCTTCTTCAGAGCTAACTGGGGGGCTGATGCCTAGACTTTCAAACAGTTCCAACATTAATTAAAAGACCAGCTTGTTATTTTTGGCATCTCAGATCGTAAACTTAATTATACTGAAAGCTCTTCTGAAGTCCTGAGAAATTCACTTTAGTGAGGTTGTACTTAGCTCACCATGACCCTGGGTACCATTAAGACGAGTTGAGATTAAACCGGGCATCCTTTGTCTAGTATTTGGTTGATGCATGGAGGAAGGAGAATTGCCGAACCCTGAAGTGATGCAGGCCTTGAAAAGCTTCGGGGACGGAGTTCTGGTAGCAGGACTCTAATTCTGTCAGATCTGGGGGTGTTAACAGGGATGTCTTTGCAATTTATAATTGTATAGAAAATGTATTCAAGGGCATTGTATCTGCTTGGACTGTTACAGCTTTCAGTTAGGACTGTCCGTTGTGTGGGATTCATTCTTTCTATGGCTAAACACAAACATTTCCAATATAGTCTCCCCCAAAGGGTTATGCAGAATGCAGAGAAATGTCACCCAGAAGCACACAAAAAAGAGAAATGCACATATAGGCAATAGAACCTTCTAAGTTCAAAAGGAGAGCGATGGGGTGGGAGGAGGGTGAGGGGCGAAGGTGTGGGGATCTGCCTTGGCTTTAAGAGCCAGAGAAGGAGCCGAGCTATCACAGAACACATCAGATCATTCACACAAATTCACACAAGAGAAGGCATCTAAAAATATAACAAGCACTTAAAATATTTTGTGTTTCATTTAATAAATTACAAATGGTTACTCTATTGAGTAACATTTATTACATTTATAGCTTCTAATGATAAAACTTAATCATAAACTTAGAAGGCTGTCTAGACTTTGCCATTAGTAAGTCAACAGTTATGGTTTTGGTCAGCGCAATATGAGTGATCAGCCATATAATAATTTTTTTTATATTCTACTCACCCTTCCGCACCTGGCTTCAGGAATGAAACAATATATGAAGTGCAAATGCTACATTTGGAGCACCATTTCACCCTATTAAGTTTTATATATTAATTGGTTTGTTGTTACTGGGCTGACCAATTTACTGTGGCAGTTCGGTGGCAGTGTGGTGTAGTGCCATGAAGTTGTTTGCCCAATACCACACTTTTCAAAGTAATAAGGACAAAGCCTGGAGATCAGTCCAGCTTTTTTGGTCGTGTTGTCTGCAGCTCAGCTACCAGACTTACCTCCTCTTTTTTTCTGATTTTGAAATAAAAGATAATGCTTTGTGAATAGTTGTTTATTGAGATCTAAGTTAGAATTGTTCTTCGATATGTTCAGTAAAACTGACTTGCAAATTATACAGCTAGCCCCGTAAATCTGTCCTGCACTAAGATTTACTTCTTGAGTGAACAAGCCCGACTCTCAAAGAATTCTAAATTCGCATAAGGCACAATAGCAGACACACTTGTTTTAAAAAGATGCGTATCCCTTAGTTTTCATAGAACAACATTAGTGTAAGGGAAGTGCTGCCCTCAAGTTACCTTTTAATGTCATTGGCCTTACCTTACCTAACACAAACAACCTTTTCTGAAGACACCCCATACCACAATGGAACCAATAACATAGGTTAGCGATAAACCCAGGTGCTAGAAAGTGGTGTCAAGGTTTCTCTCGGGTCTTAGGGGTGCAGCACGAAATTAAACTCGCTACGTTTTACTAGACATACAATACATTTCTTCTACTGCATTTGATTTTAAATGCAACGTTGATCGAAGGAGGAACCAGGCGCTTCAAATATGTCTTGCTCATACCTAGTCACTCCAGCTCTCCTTCATTTTGTAGGTGACGTGTGTTTTCTTTCTTTCTGAAAAAACATCTTAATGATGGGGCGAGAGCACAGTGCATTTGTAGCACCTCCCTTGGCCCACCCACCTATAGTTACTGTATACTTACTGGCAATGTGGCAGCAATGTCCCTGACCCCATGAGAGGGTCCCTCCAGTCCCTTGTCATAAATGAATCCAAAGGTCCCTTTTTCACTGGCACCTAAGAGTATCCCCAGGCAGCAATGGCAAGAGTCTCCTGCCACCAAAACCCCCAGATCTGCACCTTGTTAATACCAAGAGCAGGACTAAACTTTAGCTGCAAAGCCTTGCTTGTTAGTGTGCTGCATTTGTGTGTGTGTCTCTTCTAATGATAACCATGGGCAGAAGAGGAACATGCACCGTCATGCCCTACAGTGAAAATATGTGGTGGGCACTGGGTGATGGCCCTAGGTGAACTGTCTTTCAGGGCTGTTCAACTGCCCCATCCCCTGCTTTGTAGCGCTTCACTAACCTCTCCTGCCTGTCCCTGGGTGCACAGCTTGGCACAGGAGATCAAGTTTTCTGAGGTTCCCTGTGAGAGTATTTGAGCAGAACATTACGGTTGCACTAGAAAAGTGGAGCAAGCAGGTTCTCTACTAGAAGCACTCCCAATTCTCAGATCTCCACCTCTGGATTACCCTTGTTAACCCCTTTGCTTTAGAAGTCCCATGAAACATGCTTAGTATTGTGAATTCTATCCTCAACTTAACATGTCCTAAACACACTCACCGGAGTACTTTCGGAGCAGGCTGTATATGTTTTATTTTGTTACATTGGACCATATTATGTCTACTGAGCTTCTCCTCTGGACTACCTTCAGCTGACTAGTCTGTGCATGTTTTGCGAGAGTAAAGTGTTTCTTCTCCTTGT
Source organism: Pleurodeles waltl (assembly GCF_031143425.1). NCBI lineage: Eukaryota > Metazoa > Chordata > Amphibia > Caudata > Salamandridae > Pleurodeles > Pleurodeles waltl. Next base: position 14,664,102 of record NC_090446.1, read on the forward strand.
TCAGTGACTCTCCTTGCAGTGGGGGCAACACCGCCACCATTCTCCTTGTCATCTACTTCACAAGTGCGCATCTCACTCGCATTCTGCTGGTGAATTAGTTAATCCCTTAGCTGATGGGCGTCCCACCTTTTCCTTTCCTCCCAGTGCTGAGCCCTTTTTTGGCTCTTTGGGGTAGTTCGGGCTTAGGCTTTCAACTTTTTGTCCACATAAGCTATTCACGCCAAATTTGCGTCCTTTTTTTCCAACATCCTAGGGATTCTAAAGGTGCCCAGAGTTTGTGGGTTCCCCTGAAGGCGACCAAGAAATTAGCCAAAATACAGGTAAAATTTGTTTTTTTTCAAAAAAATGGGAAAAAAGCGCTGCGGAAGAAAGCATGTGTTTTTTTTCCCCCTGAAAATGGCACCAACAAAGGGTTTGTGGTTCTAAAATCACCATCTTCCCAGCTTTGAGGAACGGGCAGACTTGAAACAGAAAAACACATTTTCAATGCAATTTTGGCATTTTACTGGGACATATACCCCATTATTACTATTTTTTGTGCTTTTAGCTTCCTTCCAGTTAGTGACAGAAATGGGTGTGAAACCAATGCTGGATTCTGGCTAAACATTTCTGAAAAATAGACAACATTCTGAATTCAGCAAGGGGTCATTTGTGTAGATACTACAAGGTTTTCCTTCGGAAAATAACAGGTGAAGTAAAACAAAAATATTGAATTGAGGTGAAAAAACCAGCCATTTTTCTCCACGTTTTACTCTGTAACTTTTTCCTGTGATGTCATATTTTCAAAAGTAATATACGGTTACGTCTGCTGGACTCTTCTAGTTGGGAGGATATATAGGGCTTGTAGGTTCAGCAAGAACCCTAGGTACCCAAAGCCAATCAAGGAGCTGCACCTTACAGTGGATTTTCATTGTATACCAGGTGTACAGCAATTCATTTGGTGAAATATATAGAGTGAAAAATAGGCATCAAGGAAACCTTTGCATTTCCAAAATGGGCACAAGATAAGGTGTTGAAAAGCAGTGGTTATTTGCACATCTCTGTATTCTGGGGTGCCCATACTAGCATGTGAATTACAGGGCATTTCTCAAATAGATGTCTTTTTTACACACTGTCTTACATTTGGAAGGAACAAATGTAGAGAAAGACAAGGGTAATAACACTTGTTCTGCTATTCTGTGTTCCCCCAAGTCTTCTGATAAAAATGGTACCTCACTTGCGTGGGTAGGCCTAATGCTGTGACAGGAAATGCAAAATGGACACATCACATTTTTACATTGAAATCTGACATGTTATTTGGAAAGTGCCTAGCTGTGGATTTTGGCCTCTAGCTCAGCCGGCACCTAGGGAAACCTACCAAACCTGTGCATGTATGAAAACTAGCCACCTAGGGGAATCATGGATGGGGTGACTTGTGGGGCTCTTACCAGGTTCTGTTACCCAGAATCCTTTGCAAACCTCAAAATTTGGCAAAAAAAAAACACTTTCTCCTCACACTTCGGTGATGGAAAGTTTTGGAATCTGAGAGGAGCCACACAAACTTCTTTCCACCCAGCATTCCCATAAGTCTCCCGATAAAAATTATTCCTCATTTGTGTGGGTAGGCCTAGTGTCCGCGACAGGACTAGATCACACAACAGTCAATGTTGGTCCTTACATGAGGGCAACTGTTGACCCTGGGGTGATCCATTCCTGAGACAGGCGCTAGGTACAGACACTCAAGTGGGGTAGTGTTTTTATCCTGACAGGTGGGGAAACACTGGGTGGTAGGAATTTTGTGGATCCCAGCATATTCCTGTAGTTTGTGTGACAGAAATGCAAATAAAGATTGAGATAATTTTGATGTCTCCACAATATGATTTGGGCGGTGTAATTTGGGGCTGAACTAAATTGGGGAGCTCCCAAGAGAGCACTCTCTCTAGGCTTGCCGCTGCATGCGCCTCTTCTCTGGGTTGGGCTAACCCGCTATTGTCCCGCTGCACAGGCTGTGCTTGCGAAGGGAAAGTAGGACTGTCATCATCACCTCCCTCATCAATGGAAGAGGAGTTATCGAATGGGACTCCTCCGACCAACAAGTCACTCCCAGAGTCTGCACCATTGTCCTATCCCTCAGATGTTGTCTCAGTATCTGATCCTACGTCAGAGCTGTCCTCTATGACCCGAGCGAGGCCTTGAGCAGCAGTCATCCAACAAGATGCCACCTCTGCTACTGGCTCAACTGTCGCTCTAAAACACTAGCCTACGTAGACAGTCACAAAATTACTGGTGTGTGTGTGTGTGTGTGATACTTGCAACAGTGGAGGTCACCTTACCTTCGCTTCTTCCCTCACTCAGCACGTTCTTTCAAAACACTTAAAAAAAAAAAAAGACACACTATTACTTCACCTTGTCACATTCCAGTCATCAGTCTTTAGCGCCTCTTGCGCCCAGTCCAACAGTCATTATTGGTGCTCCCACTCCCATGATCTCCTCCTTGGATTCCCTCACTACCACCCAGCAAAAGTGCCCTTCATCTCTCCATAACCCCCCCCCCCCCCCCCAATCCATTTCATTTGTACTATAGCACAGGTAATGGCTGACTTTACTAATCTACTCAGCTATTTACATAAAATATCACTTTTATATATGGGTGTGGTTTTCCTGGGGGCCGATCACCGCTCCAAGGGAACCCACACACATGTTGACAAAAGTGATATATATATATATATATATATATATCTATATATAGATAGATATCTACATAGACATGTCTATATATAGATATATATATATAATTGTTTTTATTTTTATTAGCTGTATGGTTTCCTTGGGGGCCATAGTGACCCCCAGGTAAACCATACAACTATAAAAATAAAAAAAATTACTGCCCACACATGGGGTTGCCCTACTCGCGGGTGACCCCCTGTCAATTTCTTTTTTGTAATTTGTTTTTACTTCTTTCATTTTTAAAAAATTTTAAACCCCTGGGGGGCGCGATCGGACGCGAATGCCCCCACCCCCTACACAGGGCTAATCCTATCTTTAAAAAAAAAAAAAAACCCGGGGTTGGGGGGGGGGGGGGGGCTGTTTTCCGATGGGACCAAACCCCACCCCTTTAAGTGAAATCCCTGTTTGAAAGGGGAGAATCTCCCCTTTCAAACGAGGCCTTATCAAACATCGGGGAGGCCGTTTGGTCCTATTTTCCCCACCGGAGCAGGAAGCGGCCACAAGGCTGCTTCCTGCTCCAGTGGAGAAAACAAACAGTGATGTCAGCAGTGGGGGAGACACCGAAGATCTTCTGTGTCTCCTGGGTCTTTTTAAAATAAAAAATCCTCTGGTGCAACGCACCTGAGGATTTTTTGACCCCCTCCCTGGTGTCGGCCACTAGTCGTGACCCGCACCAGGGAGGTAGTGCGGGCGTCTGTCAGTCACCAACGCCCGCACTAAAGCGGTTAACACAACACTTGCATCTTGTTCAGTAATATGCATGTGTGTATTTCAAGTCTGGAACCATAATGTACTGATTTTTATTCCAACAGAATGTAGAAGTATGAGCAAAAAAAATAACTTAAAATGTTATGACAAACCGAGACTGCGAAGAGTGTTGTCAAGAAGGAGCGTCTCCAGGATGACCAATGTCTCAGAGGATGAAGCACATACTGAAACTCGCTCACAAGCAGGAATCAACAAGCAACTTGGAGAAGAACAGACTATTCACTGTGAAAGTAGGTCCAGTTTTGAAGTGCCTTCTAGTTTATATTCCCAAACATATAATGGTGCAAGTTCCGAAAACAACATATTAATGAACATTCAGCCAAGGAATGCAAAGGTTTTTGCAAGCCAACCAAACTTATTTAAGGGATGGAGTTCGCCTGTGTTTGATGAATATGATGACAATACCAGTGACATTGTGGGTCATATTCCAAGTGAAAAAGTAACAGATGCTCACATTAGTAGTGAAGTTGAATCCTATGCGTCTCAGGGTTACAAAATAAACATTGTTATGCCACCAAAAGTACCAAAACTAAATAATAATGGGAAGTCTTTTGTATGTGCTGAATGTGAAAAGGTCTTCAGACATAAGGATAGCCTTATAAAACACCAGCGAATTCACACAGGTGAGAGGCCTTACCAGTGTACTGATTGTGAAAGAGGGTTTGCTAGGAAGGAATCACTTATTATCCACACCAGAACACACACAGGAGAAAGACCTTTTACATGCGCTGAATGTGACCTAAGCTTCATCAATAAAGGAAATCTGATAACACACCAGAGGACGCATACTGGAGATAAGCCCTATAAATGTAGCGAATGTAGAAAATGCTTCAGTGTGAAAATAGGCCTCATAAGGCACAAACTAACTCATACTGGTGAAAAACCATATAAATGTACTGAGTGTGAGAAATGCTTCACTCAGAAACAAAATCTCATTAAACATCAGAGAACGCATTCAGGTGAAAAACCGTATCGATGTTCTGAATGGCAAAATGTTATAATGAAAAAATAAGCTTTTTTTTGGCCCCAGAGATCTCGTTCAGAAGAAAGACTTACACCGAATCAACAGTGTGCTTCAGTCTAGAGGTGGTGTGCATGCAAACAAGGTTGAACGTCAGTAACCTTTCCAAAAGAAATGTTGGAAACTTTTTATTGTTGACAAAATCTACACCAACATACTACTTCATGAAGCTGAACTGTTTGAAGAAAGATGCTTATTTGGAGGCTCATGGACAGATTTGATATACCAATGATAAGCATACTTGACAATAACCTATAGCTAATATGCCAGCTATGGTCGTGTAATGGTCTGAGTTAACAACCTGGAAAAATGAACGAGAGATGTCTCAAAGCAAAGAACTGTACTGAATTGTTGAGTGAAATATGTGATATTCTTCATGAACTATTACAATAAGATCAAAGGATACTTTACCACGCTATTTACAAAACAATGCAGATTTGTGAACAATTAGAAATATATATATATATATATATATATATGTACCATTTTCAGACGAACATGGGTGTTAAAAATAGAGGCCACATATTTCTACAGAAAAGGAATACATTAAAGGAAACCAAAGGGATATTGATGAAAAGAGTAGTAAGAGCAGACCAAGAAGATAAGCAACATCACTAATAGCTGACAGAAGCTAAATGTTATGAATATAATGTGTAGCTCAGGGCAGAACTAGAGTCCTGGTGTTAATGGTTGTCACAACAGTTATGGAGTATTGTTAAAATAATAGACTGTTCCACTTCTCAGACCAACTTGGCTAGAAATGCTGTAGAGTATCTGGCTCATTGGCCCTTGAAAAAACAAATTCAGACAACATCGATAAGCAGAATGCAATTTGCCGGTGTCACACGCATGAGGAATACCATTACTATTGCACCCATCTCTTTTACTCAGTGGTAACCTTTTTTTTTTATTTCCTTATCTCTGAATTTGATTCGTTTTATACTGTCTCGAAATACATACAACGATGTTTCAGTAATCTTTTGTAGCTCTTTTCAAACTGCTCTACTACCACATTTCCCCTTATAAGAGGAAAAGAGTGACCATGATGTGTATCTTTTTACTGTTAATTTCATTTCACCATGTGGATCTGTTTAAGAAATGTGAGATACCTATTCCAGAGTGAAATAGCAGAATTATTATATTGCAAAGATATACTTGTGGACAATTCCTAGCAAAATAATGAAACCTACAATGAGAAAAAAAACATTGATTTAAGATGATGAGTGAAAACCCACTTAAAGGAAAATATGCCAGAGTTCTCAGTGGTAGTGCACCTATTAAGGTAATTGTGAAAGATAAGCCTCTGCATAATAGCCGAAGTTTCAGTCATGGCAATTTATTTGGCTCAGCAAAATCCTGTCAGATACAACATAGAATTGGCTTGGGCACGGAATTGCAAATAAACATTCACATGTGCATTCGGTTTCCAAATGCTTCTTTTTGTTGTGGTATGCTGAGTAAAGGGGCAAGCCAGGAGGGTATATGAGGCTTAAATCAGCCATCATTGTTTATTAGCATTGTCATACCACTCCGGGATGGTGCGGGTGCCCAGGGGAAGGTAGGGGCTACAGGACCCTAGCTATGGTGACTAAACAGTTAGCCAGCTGTACTCTACTGGCCAGACAAATATGGCTGTGCAAACTAGGATAAGTACAACCTTTTCCACACTTGAATCTCATGATAGGCAAGGTGTGTTGTCACTGAATTGTCAGGAAGGTAATGTGGGGGACGAGAACTCAGAACTCAAAAGCCAACCAAGAGACATAACACATTGCCAATTTCAATGAGTATCTCATATGGAAAAATAAAGTACCTCGGTCTCATAGCGGGACTAAATGCTAAATAATCCATTCATAAATTTCCTACAGGCTTGTCTTAAGTTGTGCTATAACAGGGAGGCACTAAACACCCTCATCCTTCCCAGTATCCATACTCCCTCCCACTGTGGGGGAACCGCTGTTACTGATCCCCGTACATTCTGAGCATATGCAAAGATTAGGTCAGGAGCAGATTGGTTCTCACTAATGTGCTGTGGAAGTAAAATTGATGTTCTAGGTATATTGTTGAACTTATTGAAGAATGCTGTACGTTCTTAGGATTTGCAGAATGATGCCATATATGCAACTATTCTTTTTATGTTTATTTGAAGGCACTTTATGACCAGTCATAAAAGTATGCTGTTATGATAAATGCTTTTGTAGCATTTTCATATACATGTTAACCAAGGAACATATACATATTTATGTCTTGTACCTACTGTTTAATGTGTATTTATTGTTTTCCCTTTTACACCTGATTTAAGTTGTAAAGCTATTTAATTTTAATTAATTCCTGTTATACCAATCCGATAACTTCCATTGAGCAATATTATGATGCATCTAGACATTTTTCTACTGCATGTGGAATATTTTGTGGGAGGTCTTTACATGAATGTAACATGTTAGGTGTGCCTTAATATTATGTTTGACAAGGTTGAGACTGTTCAAAATGTGCAATATTATGCAAGGTGCAAAAGATGTTCCAGTGCTATGTGTATATAGCAAACGTCTTTAAAAGAAAATTGTACTACACTGATGCCTAGATTAAAAATGTGTACACATATTTTGTAATGCTATATCACTACCTGAAAAGCAAATTTGTTTTGTGTAATGTGAAACAGTTAAAGATGCCAGTCCCCTTGAAACATGAAGTCTTCTACAATTCAACACTGAGTGTTTTGATATTTACTCATGTTTGTTAAATGCATTTTTGTATTTTGTCCTCTGAGTTGTTCTAGTATGTAATTTTTTTAATAGTGGCAGAAAATATATTTTATTTGTGAGTCAACAAATAGGAGCTATCAATGGCTGCACGATGTTTATCTTGAATTCGATCCAAACTAATTTCTATATTGTTTTGAGTTTCATCTGGAAGGCATATAGACAGTATATCATCCTGCCCAAAACATCACCCTTCACTGTTGGATAGTTCTTCAGTATTCCTGTCTTTCACCCAGCACTGTCCACTCTCCTCTTCAGCACTCACCACTTTCCATCCGCCCCATTCAGAATCCCAATTGTGCAAGCCCCCATGAGCACCTTTTGAGTGAATGTGCTCAAATAAGATAAATAAGACCACAAGTTCAAGATGTATTATGGCAGTACACAATTGAAACACACAATTTATAGTATACTGATGTTTTCATCATTACATGGACAGAGGTTCTTTACCATAAACGTCGAGTGAAACCCTGATGCAGGTGACAGCCATCCTTTGTCTAATAACAATGTGTAGGAGTTAGTATGTTGTCTCCCTGATTGATTTTCCGTAAATAGATGTCCGCAGAAAGATGCTTCCAAGAGTACTGGACAAAGTTAGACACATCTTTGGAAATACATTTCTGATAGATTCTTCCAACCCAAGATTCCTCACCTTTAGAACATCGCCAGGTGACAAACTGGATCTGGAATCTTACCCACTGTGCTCAAGCACACCGCTAGGTGGCACATTGTGGCTCTGCATTGACTTCATACCTCACTAGAAGTGACAGGCCGGAGCTTCATATAAGTGCCACCCCAGTGTGCCAACTTCAGTTCCTTTCTTGTCATGCATTCAAATGCAAATCTGGAATGCTACTCCCCTTTTTGCGTTGAATTGACACATTTTTTCCTCACAAATAATGTTATCCAGTGTGCAAAGTGTGCCCCTGAATAAATATACAGAGTTCAAACAGTGTAACAACTATCTGAAACAGATTCGGTGAGAGACCTGAATGAGGTTTGCCTTTGTTGTGAACAATGCACCCTCGTAAACGCATGGTGCTCTGAGACTGTGAAGCAAAGCTGTATGTCACCAGGCATTGGAAAAAGACACACCAGTATCGCTCAAAGTTGAGGGCCATGACTCTTTCCTTCTCTTGAGAGTGTCCCTGTGACAGGTTCTGTTTTGGGTTGTGATTGTGCAGCAGGTTAAAGTCCAAATCAACACAGAAATACAAGAATGCCAGATCTGACTCTTTCTGCATCTCACCACTCTCTATCTTCCTCAAAGATGTGGCAAGGGCTTAAAGGTAGCACTCAATGACGCCACAATTATGATATCTATAGAAGAGCTGATTCTACAATTGACCCCTACGCACCTTGAGTGCCCCAGGTCATCTGTAACACTGCAGCAGTTAAAGGCTTTTAGGCAGGCCATGTTGCACTTTTTCCACTGTTCCTGTTCCCTCTGATGTGCCTTTAGGTACAAAGAATCTGCAGGCCCAATCAGTTAGGTTACTGTTGTAAATCTGTCCTCAGTTCCATCTCTGCCTCTCAAACAAACCTTGAATTCCTCGCAGACTCCAGTGATAACTTCTTCTCCAGTTCCAAGACCTGCACCAGTCCTTTCGACTCTGGTGCCACCAGAGGTGGGGCCCATTTGCTGATTCCAATGTCTGACTCTGACCCGAACTTGTCTCATCTCCAGCATAGGCCATTCAAACACACCAAGTACAGGTACAGTCCGATTCAGACAAACTACTTCCCTTAGCAAGGAACCACTTTGGTTCCGACTCTGATCAGAGTTTGTCACCACTAGTGGATCACAGTTGAGATGATGGGGATGATTCCCACCCCTCCAGCCCCATTAAGATGATGACTATTTAAATCTGATAGAGATTTCTAGTTGCTGATTCTTTACCTTAGAATTACAGCTAGGCATCAGTGTGGATCCTGAGATTTTCTTGAGCAGTACCCCAGCGCGCCTTAAGGTGGTGTTGATTGGCTCATGTCATCGTCAGTGTTGTCCGCGCCGGATATGACGTCACGGGTCTTATATAGGCACCACTCCAGTGCGCGGACATCATTTCTTTTCTTTCCCCGGTAGCCAGTACCAATTCAACTTTTTGTCAGAGATTTTTTTAGCTTAACAACTCTTGGTACGTCGAGGATGTCTTCAAGGAAGCCCCGATTCAAGCCCTGCAGTTCCTGTTATAGGGTGGTGTCTGTGATGGTTCAGCATCTCGTCTGGCTTTGGAGCCTAAAGTGTGACCTCAAGTCGTGCTCTGAGTGTCAGGCCTCGCATCTGAAGGCCTTGAGGGAGCGGTCCCTGAAGCTGATGGCGGCCCAACTCTCAACTCCATGCAGGTCGAGATCTTGGTCGAGAGTAAGATACAGGGAATGGCTGTGGAGTCCCCTGCATCGTCTTCCCACTCCAAGTCCTCGGGATGATCGGGTAAGTCGAGGCAAATGAAAAAGTACAAGAAGTCGAAGTGCACTTTGACTTCTCCTCCGTCAGCTGATGAGATGAGGAAGCGTCAGCATTCCAGGCCTCCCTCTTGGGAGCCTACACATGGGCCTACTCCACACCTCCCCCAGTTTCCAGGAGCAGGAGCGACACCTGCCCAACTCAAGGAGTTTCATTATGCCATGCGCCTCATTTTTGATCAGTCTGACACCGTTGGAGAGCCTTTGGGCCCTGCAGAGTCTGAAGAGGCCCCATTTGTTTCAGCACAGGGGGCTTCGGCCTCAGCACTGAGGAGCTTCCATGAATCCAGGCCATCTTGATCTTTCCTGACACCAGCCCCAACGCCTCTGAGCGGCTCTATCCCCATTCTTATTCTCTACTCCAACAAAGAGCTGGATGGGTGGGAGCCGATGCTGACGCCGACAGGAGCATTGCCTCCTCTGTCGAATCCTGAGCCTCTTTGTGGTAGGCTATGAAGAAGAATGAGAGGGGTCGCTGGACCCTTTGGAATGTCAGCTCTAAGACCCTCTGGACTGGTGTACAGGCTTGAGTGGAGCCAGCGGACTGGATACTTCTCCAGATACTGGCATGCTTTCTCCTCCGCTGTGGCTATGGATGAGGGATCCTCATACTCTATGGTGGTGAGAAGAGAGGCTTAGGTCCTGGACCTTGAGCTGCCTAAGGTGGCCCTCAAGGCTAACCTGACAGGTGCTTCAGCCTGGAGCTTCATCCGCCAACCCCCTGCTCCCCTTTAATGAAGCCCTTTTTGATGTCCTACTGGGTACCTGATCATACCCAGTATGGGGGCTCTTGTGAACAGGACAATTGCCCGCCACCATCTTGCCACTGTGCAGGACCCAGGCTTTCTGTCATGAGGGCTTGGTTATCCAAGCCTCCAAATCCCCAGGCGCGTTCCCTTCACAACCCTGGATAGGGAATCCAAAAGGCTGGACACTCTTGGGAAGATTTTTTTCCCCACCAGCCTTGCATTGTGATCCGCAAACATTTCATGCCTTTTGGGCCATAATTCCCACACTCTGTGGGATACAGTTCCACAAATATTGCCACATGTCTCAGAGGAGGCCCAGGCTGAACACTCTCAAACAGTTGCTGATGGGAGAGACATGACCGAATCGCAGGGCAGAGCGTTTTGTCAACAGTGGCCCTGAGGCGCCACTCCTGGTTGAGGACTTCTGGCTTTTTGGGGGATGTCCAAGGAAATTTGATAGGCATTCCCTTTGCTGGGAGCCATCTCTTAGGAGACAAGGCGGACTCTGCTCTTGAGTGCTTCAAGGATTCTCGTGCTACGGCTATGTCTTTTGACCTCGTGGTCACCCCTCAGTCTGCCTTTCGTGGGTATGGAGGGGCACCCATCCGCCTGCGTTCTCGACCAGCTATCATGCCACTCATGCTGCCAAGCCTCTGTGTGGCCGTGGGCATTGGATCCACCGACCTCATGGATCAGGGAACCAGTGAACTGGCCAGTCTGCCCCCACCCCTAGTCTGCAGCTGCCTCCAGTCCTTACTAGTCTGACTGTCCCTCACCAGGGATCAGTTAGAGGCAGGATTTGCCATCACCTGCTGGCAATCCGTCGCTTCAGACAGCTGGGTTCTTTCCTTTCATAACTACCTTTCCGTCCATGCCACCATCCTACAGTTGGATGACGGAGGATAACTTGCCACTCCTCCTAGAGGAAGTTAAGATTCTCTTGACCAAGGAAGCCATAGAGAGGTTTCCTGTGCCAGAAGTAGGTTGTGGTTGTTGTTCCCGCTACTTCCTAGTAAACAAAAAAAGGACAAGGGCCTCCGCCCTATCCTAGACTTTTGGTTTCTTCATCTCTTCCTCAAAAAGAAGAAGTTACAAATGCTCACTCTGGTTATATCTGCCTTGGATCCAGGTGACTGGATGGTAGCGTTGGGCGTGCAGGACACTTATTTACATATCCCCGTCCTGCCTGCCCACAGACGTTTCACGGTAGGCCCCAAGCAATTTCAGTTCACCCTGCTCCCTTTTGGCGTTACCAGCGCCCCTCGGGTGTTCACCAAGGTGATGCCAGTGGTTGCAGTTCAGCGGCACACATCAGGGGTTTCAATCTTCCCCTATCTTGACAACTAGCTGTTGAAGGCGGGCTCACCCCAGGCTGTCGTCTCCCACCTCCAGACTACTGTGGACCTCCTGCATTTGCTCACTCCCTCTCAAATGCTCTCTTTCATTGGAGCTGTTCTGGACAAAGTGCAGTTTTGGGCTTATCCTCCTGAGTGGCAAATCCAGGTTATTCAGGCTATGATACACATGTTACAGCCTCTATCCTGGATTTCGGTGAGAATGGCTAAGACTGCTGGTCCTCATGGCCTCCTGCATCCTGCTAGTGACATATGCCAGATGGCATATGCAGGCTATGTAGTGGGACCTGAAGTTTCAGTTGGCGCAGTATCACCGGAATCTTTGGACATGGCCCAGATCTCAGAAGGAACTGTGCGAGATCTGCATGGTGGTTAACAAATTGCGATTTGGTCAGAGGGAGATCACTATCCCTTCCCCAACCAGTAGTGACAGATGTGTCACTCCTGGGATGGAGCAGCTATCTGATAGGGGTGATCAGAGGCATCTGGTCTTTGGCAGAGTCTGGACTCCACACCAACCTGTTGGAGCTCTGTGCTATCTGGCTAGCATTCAGAGCATTTCTTCCCTCTCTCAAGGAAAAGGTAGTGTAGCTGTTCACTGCAACAAGCAGGGCAGGATGGGGTCGTAGACCCTTTGTCAGAAGGCTCTGCACCCCCAGACGTGACTGGAGCAGCAGGGAATTTTTCTGGTGGTTCAACATCTGGGGTGGAGAACGGGGGGGGGGTTCTCTGATCGGCAGAGTGACCACATTCAGCCATCAATGCTTAGCAATTCACCAATGGCGTCTCCATACGGAGGTGACGCAAGGTCTCTTTCAGCAGTGGAGAGAGCCTTGGTTACATCTGTTCGCCTCACAGAGAACATGCATTGTCAGCCGTTTTGCATGTAAGAGTTTCCATGGCGGCAGTCGCTCGGAGACGCTTATTGTCTCGAGTGGCGCTCAGTCCTCTACACCTTTCCTCCCATACTACTTCTGCCCAGAGTTCTGAAGAAGATCAATAACGACTGGGCCCAAGTAATCCTTGGGGTTCTGGACTGGGCATGGAAAGTCTGGTATCTCGAGCTACTGAGCATGACCATCGATCCTCCGATCAGACTTCCCCCTTTGGGAGGGTCTTGTGTGACAGCAGCTGGGGAGGTTTCTGTACCTGAACCTGTCCACAGTCTGCCTCCTTGCCTTAAGATTGAGCGGCAACAGATGTCCTTCCTTCCGAAGTCTGTAACGTAATTTTGTCTGCCAGGTGTCCCTCCACCAAGACAGTATACACATATTGTTGGAAGACATTGCTGGCATGGTGCACAGACAAGTCTGTTGACCCCCTTTCTGCCTCTCTTTCTGAGGTTATGTTGTTTATCCTTTCTCCGGCCAAGCTGGTATCTACTATGGACACTTAAATGTGATTTGTCTGCTATTTCTGCTTTTTTAAGGTTGCCTGATCAATCTTCCTTGTTTAAGTCTCCTGTTATCCATAAGTTCCTCAAAGGTCTTACACATAGGTTTCCTCCATCCCCATTCATTAGGCCCCAAAGGAATTTGTATTTAATTCTGAAATTCCTGAGGTGCGCTCTTTTTAAGTTTCCACAATTGTCTTCCCACACTTCTCACTTTGAAAGCAGCCTTCTTTGTGGCCATTACATCTGTCCACAGGGTGGGTGAGCTGCAGGCATTGTCATCTAAGCCACCCTACATTTCCTCTATCCTATTAAAGTTGTGCTTCGCACTGGGGCTTCCTTTTTGCCAAAACTGGTCATGCCTTTTCATGTCGGCCAATCCAGCACCTTGTCTACTTTTTACGCACTCCCACATCCTTCTAAGGAAGGCAAGAGACTCCATCGCCTGGACCCAAAAATAGTGTTGGTGCTCTACCTTAATCGTACAGAAGAGTTTCCGGTGGATGATTAACTGCATCAAGATCTACGCACTGGCTAAAAATCTAGATCGACGCCACCTAATGGCGCATAGGGGTATCACTTAACAAAAATCTTCGGATCCAGATTGATGCCTGGGGTAATTGTAAGGTAAGGAATCTCAACTATATATTGTCTCTACCAGATAAGGCGATACCAAAGGCAAATAACTTGTTCATATGGACTTTGGGGATGCCAGTGGGTTTTATACTTTCTCTGATGGGTCTCCAGTGGAAGAAAGTGCATCATTTGCAGTAGTAATTAAATGTGCTGCTGAGATTCTGGATTTACAATTTCTGTGGAGGTCAATACTAATGTTTTTTACTGACATATTACAGTATGGGCAGTTATCCTCTGAACTCTTACTGACATTTTACGTAGCCCTAACAAATATGTTTATAGACACCTGGTCTAAGCCCTAGTCTCCCCCACCAGTGACATGCAGGAAGCCAGTCTCCATAGACTGGCACCAAAGGGCCCTTTTTTTTATTTTGACTCAACAATGTACTCTTGAATGTTTGGTGGTCCTGGCTTCCACCAGCTAAGTAAATCCCAGTGCATTTCCTTTGACTACCCTCCCTCACTGAACAGTGACCAGGCTAGCTAAAACTATTCAAAATGGTTAGGTTGTTACCAAGTATGTGAACCTGGCTGGCTGGAACAGTACTGATTGTTTGGGGCAAGCAGTCAGCACTAATGTAGTGCTCTATTGCCACTCGTGGATAAGAGCCACATGCTTTCTGGTAATGTGCTTATGGAGTCTTGATGAGTCCTGCATTTTTGGTGAAAAAGCTGATAGTGCTCCAGAGCACTTGAAAGAAAGCTAGGTCACAGCTCATTCCTTGGACATTTTGAGACCTGCCAAACAATTCTCTCATAAGTTTCAGCCTTTTGAGGTCACTCCAGAGGTTTGGTGCTCAGGTAACTGCAGCCCTTGCCCCTTATCTCCCACTGCAGTCCTCCCAACCTTTTCCTGTTCTTAAGTCTCAATGGGACCAGCAATGAGGAAATGTGTTAGATGTCATCCAGGTTCAGGACGATACTGCACAAGATCTGAAGTGGTGACTACACCACCACAACCTGCAAAGTTTCACAGTGGTGAAATTGGCCCCATTTTCTTGGGTTGTCAGGCTCCAGGAGTCTTTGCCCTCTAAGGACCTCCACAAATATCAACCAGCTGGGCTCTAAAGAAGATATCTATGAAAACCTTTGCATCACTATAAAATATTATTCACAGGTATTTAAACTCCCAAATTCTGGAGAAATGCTGGTTAAACCAGATTGTCAAAACTGCTCATGGATAGCAGGAGATCTGGCAAGCAGCAGTAGAAGCATGATAAAAGGGGAGCTCAGTTGATTAATTGTGAACCAGCTTTCACCAGTTAATGCTAAGATTCTTACATGGCACCCAGAGACGACAAAGTGAGCTGCATCAAGAAGGATTGTTGGTATATTTTATCCTGGAACATAGCAGGTTGGGTCAGCAAGCTGGAGGACAGAGCATGGCTAGAATTTATAATCCAACAAGATATATGCTATTTTCAGGAAACCTGGGCTTTATCGCAAGTAACGTACATTTGTTCTTGGAAATAAGTGTACCGGCAAAATGCTCTAGAAAGGGGCGCTCATTAGGGCGTCTCTCCGTGTATGTGTCCTTCAAGTTAAAATAAGTTAGAGCAACTCAGTGCGGTGCTGCCCTCTTGTAATGTTTTGCATGTGAAGGTCTCTTGCTGGTCTAGAAACTGACGTGGTCTATATTCTGAATGTCTACATCCCACCTGGCTTGTCCCCTGAGGTTCAGGCAGATTGGGGGAACATTGTTACCTATAGTGAACGTAACAGAGAGGAAGTTGATGCCCCAACGGTATTTGGGGAAGGCAACCATCTGACCCCTTTGTCAATAGATAGGTATTGATTGAAGACCATTGCATAGGTGTTCCTGAGTGCGATATTAATTCTTTCAAAACAACCAGGAAAGGTGAAGCCTTTTTTATCATTCTTGATAAACCATCTACTATGTTTTATCAATGGTCGTATCACCTCAGATTAACCTGCGAAAGCAGCCTATGATAATGGTAGACGGGCATCATTAATATATTATAATGCTTGCTGAACACTGGAAGAGCGTTCTTGACATGGTTGTTACGAAAAGAATTGAGGGAAAGAGAGAGATAGAACACACTTCCACGAAGAACCTAGAAAGTTGTGACCTGTGTAAAGAAGGGGGCAGTAAACATACTGAATTGCCATATTGGCCCGGAGAAGTTCTGGGTCAAGCACTACAGTGCTTCGTATAGGGCTGATGCCAACAGCGCTTCCGATTCCCAGCAGCCTAGAGAGGACCTTTATAAGGAGCATTCTGTACGGAATATCCTGGTGCTAGAAGTAGAATGGGCACTGAGAAGTATGAAAAACATAAAGCACCATGCCCAGAAGTAGTGCCCATTGGCATTTACCAGGAGGACCCCCAAATATTGGCTAGAATCCCTGCAAAGGTATTTAACTCAGTCCCTTACTATCAAAAGTGTACCGTCTTCTTGCTGTTCAGAAAATGTGATACCCATATTCAAGAAGGACAAGCGAGGTAGTCCCTCCAGTTATCGTCCAATTTCTGTTTTGGATGGGATGGGAAAAATCCTTGGAAAAGGTGTGTCAAATAGGATGCAAGGTTGGGTTGGCAGCCAGAACATTTTAACTGAGGCCGAAGCTGGCTTCAGTGCACAGTTTGGAACCATCGATCAAACAGTATGGTGATATAGGATCTTGTACAAGTATATAAAACAGAAAAAAAAAACATTACACCTAAATTTTGTTGACCTCACACTAGCTTTTGATCTTGTGGATAGGGAGAAGTTCATGGAGATCACTGGTTGACCAAGAGGCCGATAGCACCCTTGTGCATGCAACCGTGGCTCTTCACACTGATTACACGGCTATGGGTAGGCACGCACCGGGGGGGTGAGTGCACTGAAATGTTCCCTGTAGAAAAGGGCTAACAGCAGGGTTCTATGTTATGCCCCTCTACTCAGCAACCTTTTTTAAAATGATGCAGTAGAACATCTACTGGAAGAAACCATTGATGTGTCTATTGCAGCAGGGAGAGATGTCACAATACTACTTTTTGCTGATAATGTAGTTAGACATATTTCAGACAGAAAATAATCTATAGATTATTAACAACATCTGTCAGTCACTGTCACCAGAAGTCCCTAACCATCGGTTGTAGATTATTAACAACATCTGTCAGTCACTGTCACCAGAAGTCCCTAACCATCGGTTGTAGATTATTAACAAGATCTGTAGGTCACTGTCACCAGAAGTCCCTAACCATCGGTTGTAGATTATTAACAAGATCTGCCGGTCACTGTCACAAGAAGTCCCTAACCATTGGTTGTAGATTATTAACAAGATCTGTAGGTCACTGTCACCAGAAGTCCCTAACCATCAGTTGTAGATTATTAACAAGATCTGTAGGTCACTGTCACCAGAAGTCACTGTCACAAGAAGTCCCTAACTATCGGTTGTAGGTTATTAACAAGATCTGTAGGTCACTGTCATCAGAAGTCACTGTCACAAGAAGTCCCTAACCATCGGTTGTAGGTTATTAACAAGATCTGTAGGTCACTGTCACCAGAAGTCCTTAACCATCGGTTGTAGATTATTAGCAAGATCTGTAGGTCACTGTCACCAGAAGTCCCTAACCATCGGTTGTAGATTATTAACAAGATCTGTAGGTCACTGTCACCAGAAGTCACTGTCACAAGAAGTCCCTAACCATCGGTTGTAGGTTATTAACAAGATCTGTAGGTCACTGTCACCAGAAGTCCCTAACCATCGGTTGTAGATTATTAGCAAGATCTGTAGGTCACTGTCACCAGAAGTCCCTAACCATCGGTTGTAGATTATTAACAAGATCTGTCGGTCACTGTCACCAGAAGTCCCTAACCATCGGTTGTAGGTTATTAACAAGATCTGTAGGTCACTGTCGCCAGAAGTCCCTAACCATCAGTTGTGTGGTGCAGAGTCATCCCCCAGTTTTAAGAGGAAGCTAAAGATGGATGCTGAGTCCATTGAGACAGTTAAGCAGTAGGATTATCTGGGGTTACAGTTTACTGGGCAGGTGCCAAGAGTTTCAGTACCACCCTCCATATCTCTGAGGCGAAGTCAGTAACAGCACTTTATGGGGCTAAGCTTTGGGGTTATGGGAACTTACACACACAAGTGGCTGAGAATAACTTTCTTAGAGCTTTGTTAAGACTGGGCCCTGGCACTTCTTGCTAGCACTTTATGCAGAACTCAGTCTTACGCCAAGAGCGGAAGTAGCACCCCTAAAACCAGTGTTCTACTGGATTAGAGTGGTGACGACCCCAAAGGCAAGAAGTTACCCAAAAACCTCGGAAGATGCCAACTGTTAGTGGTGGCGACGGGTATACTTGAGCAGCCTGTGTTAAACGTGCATTAATTGAATTGCAGCTGGGGTTCCTATGGAGTGACCCAAGGGTGCGAGGCGGGACATGTAGCGCGTGTGCAGGAGCTGCACTTTGGGGTCAGGTGGAGACCTCTCCACCATCAGACCAGGAGGTATATCGGGGGAAGCAGTTCAGTAACGGGCTACGCTATATATTAAGGTTGGGCTAGGCACTTTGCCCACCAGGGAATACCTAGGTAGATGCTTAGATTCCTACAGGTGGTGAATATTGTGATTGCAAGTTCGAAGGATAACCTCTAGCATTTTTTTCTGTTTTGCACAAAACGCGACCTAGCATTTAAGAGATTATATGAGACTACAGGTGTTGGGTCGGTATTGCCGTTTTGTTCCAGGACGGACGATGAATATGTTTTTAAGCCGACAGCTTCATGCTTATGGGCAGTCTGGGCACGCGCGAGGGTTTCAGCAAGGACGGGTCACAGGTGTTAATGTTTCTTTTATTTTCATACACTCGGACTGTGTTAGGACGCTGACAGGTACCAGCTGGTCACATAGCTACTACCGTTTGCACTTTATAGGCTAAAATGTCAGATTTGACACTTATTTTACGTAATTTTATGTACTTTTAAATAGTTATGTTTATTTTTGTGTGACTGGAACCTGAAACAACAAACAGTAAATTGACTGATTTTAGAAAACGCCTGAAACCCAACTTATCCCATCTCTGGGACATTATAGTTGAAAGGACTCTCCACTCGTAATTAGGGCGGCTGTTTATCCATTAATTGGCTTTGTTTTGCTCCTGCAGACGCGTGTTTGAAGTGATTGCATGTCCAGCTTTAGGGACGATGTCCCCAGAGACCTCGCGCTGATGGAGGTGCTCTCTCGCCCCTATAAAAGGTCTAGCGAGGAAGGCAGGCGAATGTGTCTCGAAGAACTGGCACCAGGCATCTTTGAGGATCCCTTTCGGGTTTGCTGACTCTTTCCTTTGTTGTTGTACCTTCTGTCTCCCTCCCAGAGCAGTCCCAGACCTCCCTGGCCAGAATCTGTTCCTCCCTCCCTGTGGACGAGCGGTACCTCTGCGCCGTCTTCTGACCTCACCTATGAACGATCTACTTCCTGAGTATGTTTGCAAACTCATCTACATGTCAAACGTTTAAAGTGATTTTCGATAAATGCGAATGCAAAATAGCTTTTTGATTAAAAGTAATATTTCCCTAAGGTAAGTGGTCCTCCTAAGATGTGTGATGACTGTGGAGATGCTGACATTGTTATTTGATGTCTCCTGGATACTCGTTGTCTTTTTTTAACCCCAAATTGTGCTACTGTTCGTAAACATTCACCCTAGTTGATTTTTTTTTCTATAAAATAAATGGCGGAGTCTAAAATTAAGTTGCAGCAACCCATACAGCAGTTAAGTTGGTTGAATCCTTTTTCCCTAAAAATGTGTTGTCTTGAATTGCTCCTAGCACTTGGAAGTTAAAAGATGTTCTCTAATTGGGGGTAAGGGGTGGTCGCCTACACAAGAGTGATTTTACAGCGTTTAACAGATGCGTTCTAGGGACCCCCTTAACATTCCATCTAGTTTGTGATAGATGAACAGTCAGGAAGTGACGTGAGCGCTTTTCTCACATCAGAGGTAGAACATATTCCCTAATGTCTATATTGAATTTCTTTCTAAGGTTGACTCAAGGGCCTGGCGCTATTCCCCTCAATGTATTATGTTCACCATGTAGGAAGTGTCCAAAGCTTTGCTTTGAAGATGGGTGAGTGAGAGGGGACGTCCCAACCTGGATCTCAAGTCCTGACTGGGTGTTTTCCCTACTAGAGTGTAGTTATCGAACTTTAAAGCCAGCTGTGCGACTGTGACTTTGGGGGCCGTGATGCCAGATTGCTGTTCTTTCTGTTCTGGCACAAAGTCTAAAGCCCCCGTCTTAGGTGGGTGCTGCCCTTATTCGAGCCTTTCTCTCTCTGATCCAGCGCTCGTGCACTTTGTTAGACTGATAGCCCTTTAAGTGAAATGACTCTAAAACCCTCAACCTGGGCTGCGTGGATTACCTGCAGAAAGCCAACCCCCGGAGTTTGTCCCAGGGCTATGAATTTGGGGAGTGTGCCACGTGATCCTGTTTCTCCCTGTTATTTTGAGCAGTGACCAAACACGCAGCGCTTTTAGGGTCATCCTTTATGCCCAAGATTTCCTCAGCCTCATTTTGCACTAAAGCACTTAGTTACAAATACATAGTTAAGGGAACTGTGCAATTGTGTCCTAGAGCGGGGGTGGAGCTGCCCTGAAAGGAAAACCTCCAAGCATCAGTATGGGCAGCTGGAGTCCTCTGCTTGCCAACACTGTGATGACTAAACTGCTCTGAAGAGACCTCTAGAATATTGTCCCTAAAGAAAAGCCTTTTGTTCAATGAATCTTGACTGTGGGATTGGTTTCCCTGTTTACCCATCTCCCTTTCTTCCCCTTTCTCCCAAATCTATTTTTAACTTCTTTTATTTGCAATTTAACTTCTGAATTTTAGTTTCCTGTGGGTTATTGAAAACTGATGGTCATGAAGTAAGCACGCGCTGCAGCTGAAGAATGAGTTGTTCTTCACGGTGGTATCACTCTTCCTGTTCTGACTAGTGATCCACAGCTATGGGAAGGGAACATTGAGGCTTATTTTTCCATATAAAAAGTGACGCACCAGCGGCACAAGGGGCTTGTTAATAAGCCCCAAAATGCACTTGTCGAGAGGAGATTTATGGGCAGGCATTTGTTGTGATGGCTGTGTGATCTGTATCCCTGACAAGGGATGGTGGCATCCTCATTTTCAGGGCCTGGCCCTCCTCTCTGTCTTTCAAACTTTTACACACTGCGAGGATACACTGCATAGAAACAATTGTCAGCAGGAACTTTGAAAAGATAAGGATAATTAATATTCTTAGAACAGTTTGAAAAAAAAAAACTTGCATCATGGTTCGTTTGGAATTTTTACAGATATTTCAACCAGACTCACTCACAGCAAACTCTTTGCATGTGTGTTGTATTGATTCTGCCTGCTGTTTCCTGCTCTTCCGTGTTGTTCTGCAGGAGTGGCCAGCGACGTGTTGTGTATTTTTGTGACAGACCATGAAAGCACATAACCACATTCGGGTTGTGGTCCTTCTCAAAGTAAAGTTAGGCAACATATCCACCGCTCTTCCACAGTTACCTGGAAGAACTGCATCATTTTTTCTTGGGGTGATGGGGGTCCCCCCAATCGTTTGCAGGCAAATACATTTTAGGTCGAGCCTGCAAGCTAAGGGCACGTGCTGTTGCTTGGCAACCTATTGTAGCCTAAAAAAAATTCTGAAAAAGGGGATTTTAGCCCGCCCATTCCTTACCATTCGTTGGCATCATTATCACTCATTGCTGCATTATAATTCAGCAGCATGTGCAATGTGCCTCTTCCCCTTCTTTCTGTGGGGCATGGACCAAGTACAGATTGATTAGGCTTGATTAGTGTCTGTCCACTGCTTGCGCTGTGATTGAGGCACTCTTTATTCTTTTTTTTTCATTTTTATATACTGCATACTCAACCCGACTCAAGGGTATTGGAGCATTTTACATGAGCACCAGTTACTTTACACAAGGACACGTTAATTTGTTTCTTCCACTAGGAGATTAATTAATTTGCCCAAAATCATAGGATGTTGAGCCGACACCATCCCTGCTAGTTTTAAATAACCGGCCAGCTCTAGCTGAGGCCTTTAAGCACTGAAAGCATCACGAGTATCATAGCATTACATTATGTTACTAACTCAGTTATTTATCTGTTTTTCTACAATACATTTGTAACAGATTAAAACTCAATCCCAGTGCTTAGAGTTGATAAACAATCCCTGCTCTGTTTTGCACCCCCCTGCCCATGGACGTCATTTAGGGGTCACCAGGGGTTGCAGCTTCGACCCCTGGCTTGCCCTTTGTGACCCCTGACACTTTCTTTGCGACCCCTGACCTCAAAGGTGGCAAATTCTGTGCCCGGAACACAGGAGCACCTATGGACATCAGTTGGGGTTCCGCTCTCTTTGTTTTCTGTCAGTTTTTTATTACACTAATGGTACCATGTCATAGCGCTTTCTTTTTTTTAGTTCAGCCATGTTGCACAGCAACAAAACATTGACAAAATCATTAGGTCTTGCGCAGGTGAGAACTATTGTCTTTACCAATGTTTGTTCTTTACAGAAGCTGCCCCTACCCATCTCCCCCGCCCCCACTCCCCGCTGCACATGCATGAACACCCACCGCCCATACCACTGCTAAAGTTAAATAGTTTTTACTTTTTAAGCGCCAAAGCTGCATGGCAACCCTATAACAATTGCATTTTTGGTTTGCTCCAGCACAATACAGGATGTGTTTTAAGGAACTTACCAAAGCCAAGACAAACAATTTCACAGAACGGGACATCCTGTTTTATGTGTGACATCCTGATAACCAGAGCCATGGAAGGTAATGCTCATCTGCCACTGTAATAGAACTACAGCAGCATTGTACCGGATGTTACTACACACCGCATACTTGAGTGCATGAGTACAAGAGTATGTTATATGGATCTAGCTTGCCAGTTTATATTGTGCACCGTGTATTTGGACAAGATTTGTGATTTAAGTATTAAGAGCCAGATGTACATAGCTTTGGGGTTGAGAATTCCTAATAGCGAATGTTTGTGATTCGCTATTAGGAAATCGCAGACTGCGATGTACAGCTGTGTGTTTGTGTTTTTAAGACTGTTAGTGATTCCCAGTGGGACACAAATGGACCTACCTCATTAATATTCATGAGGTAGGTCACAATTTGCGACTCATTGGGAACGCCGAAAAATCACAGGGATGGTTGCCTGCTTGGGTTAGCAGACCACCATCTCTGTGATTGTTTTTAAATAAAGCAATTATTCTTTTTTATTTTTTATTTTTTTTAAATGAAGCCCTTTCCTTAAAGGAAAACAGGATGCATTTCAAAAACAAAAATGAAAAGTTTTCCTTTCATTTTTTAAGAGTAGGCAGTGGGCTTTCGGGCCTCTCCCTGCTCTTAAAAATGTTTGCACCCACATTCACAAAGGGGAAGGGGACCCCTTTCCATTTGTGAATGGGTTTTCTCCTCCTTCAAGGAGTTGGTAAATTGTGAATGTTTTGCGACCACATTTTGGTTGCAAAACATTCACACATACCACTGCAAGTCGCTGTCGGGAAGGGATGCCCCTTCCTAATACCAAATTGAAAACCCATTTTGCAATTCGTTAATAAGTTACCAATTCACAAAATAGGGTTTGGTACATGGGAAAATGCTTTTTACAGGTCGCAAATGGGCCAATTCTGCAAATCGGACTGTTTGTGACCGCTAAAAACATTTGTACATCTGGCCCAAGTGTGTTCTGGGAGTTGTACTCCTCATTCACTTCAGTTCTCTAATGCATGTGATGTCAGTGATTTGTATAGTATTATTCTACACATTTGTATGTGGTGTACATGGAGCCCTCTGGACAACTAAGCATACATCTCAATGTTAAAGAAACTAATGTACCGAATAGCAGTGCTGCTTGTGAGGCCAAGAATGGAATAGGCAGAGGACACTGCATTATTTGCAAAAGATGTTCATTTTAAGCAGCACAGTGGTTAAGTGGGCATGGGCACTGAAGTATTCTATGACCCTGCTGATGTATTTTTGCTGTAGATGGTTTTCAGGGATTAACTAGACATTAACACCAATCTTTCTTCCCATGCAAACTTGATTTCTTCAGCAAAGGGAACATTTAAGTGGAAACGAAATCTGTGTCCTAACACTATTGCTAATTGTGTCTATTCGTCTCCTTGTTTATCTGTGTGTGTGTTGCCTTGATTGTTTCTGTGTTACATAGGATCTTGTGTGTGTTTGTTTTCTGTGTCATCATTCCACGTGTGTAGATTTGTGGGCAGAGGTGACCTGGCTCGTCCTGGCTGACCTGACATATAAACCTCCCATTCTTAACTTTCCATCTTCCCCAATTCGTTACATTTTCCCTCCTTGCCTGGGTTATACTCCTTCCTTTCTTCCTCAGAGTGTTCTCCTCTCTTGATAGCTCTCTGCCAGTCTGACTTCCAAAGATGGCTCCTGACTATCACGCCATCTTGGAGAAGATTATCCATCACAAGCCCCTCCCTCATTCATTCTGTATTTTCCCCTTTCATGTCACATCTAGTGCTTTGAGATGGCTTCTGAGGAACATAAAGTGCCAGACCAGCACAACCTACCACAACACCTATCTGTTGGGCTGTGTTTATGGGTGACTGCATGACATGTGGTGTGTGTGTGCGAGTGCCTGCTGGTCTGTGTGCATGGGTGAGCATGACAGGTGGTCTGTTACATAGGTGCCTGCTGGTAAGTGTGCGTGGCTGAGTATTTCAGGTGGTCTGTGTGCAAGACTGCCTGTTGGTCTGCGTGCATGGGTCAGCATGTCAGGTGTTCTGTGTGCACGACTGCCTGCTGGTCTGTGTGCATGGGTGAGCATGTCAGGTGGTCTGTGTGCAAGACTGCCTGCTGGTCTGTGTGCATGGGTCAACATGTCAGGTGGTCTGTGTGTCCGACTGCCTGCTGGTCTGTGTGCATGGGTGAGAATGTCAGGTGGTCTGTGTGTACGGATGCCTGCTGGTCTGTGTGCATGGGTGAGCATGCCAGGTGGTCTGTGTGTGAGTGCCTGCTGGTCTGTGTGTATGGGTGAGCATGTCAGGTGGTCTGTGTGTGAGTGCTTGCTGGTCTGTCTGCATGGGTGAGAATGTCAGTTGGGCTGATTGTACAGATGCCTGCTGGTCTGTGAGCATGGGGGCTCATGTTAGGTGGCCTGTGTGTGAGTGCCTGCTGGTCTGTGTGCATAGGTGAGCATGTCAGGGGGGTCTGTGTGGAAGGCTGCCTGCTCGTCTGTCTGCATTGGCCATTCTAGGTGTGCTGCTTTGAGCATATTTGCACGTATGTTTAATTTATGTCAGGGTGTGCATAGATGCTTTGTGTCTCTGTGCATCAGTTATGCAACGGTCAATCCTGTCTGCTTTGTCGATGCTAGTTAAAGCAGAGCTCTGTGTGCTGCACACTCCTAGACTAGTGATTTATTAAAGCAGTTTTGAGAAAAAATAAATAGATTAAGATAGCTAATCAGAGTAAAAGAAATGCAGAGAACTTGAGTAGTGGTTGATATTTTTTGGATATTTGAAATCATTTAATTTATGTAAAAACAGCTGTAGTAAAAACATTTCATAAGCATCAGGTGCATTTTTAGCTCAGTGATAGTATGTGGGCAGCATTGTTGTTTACATTTTGTTGTGAAATGTCAAGACACATTTATTTTAAAAGCAGGAATCCAAAATTAATAAACTTTACCTAGCTTCCTCCATGTATAGTGGGCACCATGCGTTAGGTCCTGGCATTTTGTTCGAACGAATGATTACATTCTGGCAGTCATAGAATTCAGTTTCTTTAGTGTATTAAGCATTTAAGGCCAGATGTATGATGCATTTAGCTGATCGCAAACAGGCCCGTCGGGCCATTTGCGACCGGTAAAATGCATTTCTCTATGTACCAACCATATTTTGTGAGTCATTTGCTATTATTGACTAGTTAAATAGGGCATGCGAGAAGCTATTGTGAAGGGGCATATAAAGTGTGTCCTTTCCTATTAGCGAGTTGTACTAGTATGTATGAATGTTTTGTGACTGAGATTGCGGTCGTAAAACAGTCACACTTTACTGACTCCCTGAAGGAGCCAGTAACCCATTTACAATCAGGTAGATGTACAGCCCTCAGAGTTTTCGACTCACAATTTCCATTTTTTGCAAGTCTCAAACACTGATTCACAACAGTGTCTGAGACACTGTTTGTGATTCCCAAATGGTAGCCAGGGACCTGCCTCATTAATATTCATGAGGCATGTCGCATTTTGCGACCCATTGGAAATGGCCTACACTCACAGGGATGGTGGCCTGCTTGGATCATCAGACCACTGTGGCTGTGACTGCTTTTCTGTAACTTCTCACTTAAAAATGCTCCCAGAGGAATTGTTTAGATATAGTTTGTGTACATATGATCCAGTCTTCAATTAATGAATAAGACAACTCAGTACCGTTAAAATCCATTATATTACTCCATAGGATTCAGGAAGTTCAAAAAAATGTACAACAAATTCAACGAATGTCCATCTCATACACAACAACACTGTTTTATATCCCCCCTACATCACAAAATGTAATCCCAACAGCAGATCCAGGAAGGGGTTATAACCCTCCTCATGACACAGTCCTGCAAAATAATTGCCTGGTTTTCAATCCCAGTTCAGCAATATAATGGTCTTTCAATTTAGCTTGTCAAATGTGAAGGTAATGTCAACGTTTCAGTCTGTGGTGGCAGTCAGAGGTCCACCAGACCATCATCAGGACTTAGGCCCTCATTTTAACCTCAGCGGTCTTTTTTGAAGACTGCTGAGGTTCCTCCGGGCCGAAGACCACCAGTGGTGGCGGTCTTCCGCAAACCATATCATGACTGCTGGCAGCCCTCTTCCCCTTTTCAGACGGAGAGCTGCCAGCAGCCATGCTGGCTGTCGGCGGTGAAGTGGAGGCTGCTCCACCGTCACCGCCACGTCATCAGAACACCGCCCACCGAATAACGTCCCAGTATTTGGCGTGGCGGTGTTCTGGTGACGGGGTGCTGGCGGTGGAGCAGCCCCCATGGATCCCGTTCCCTCCTGGGGGATCACCGGAGGGGAGGTGGGTGGGTGGTGTTGTGTGGTGTGTGCGTGCATGGGTGTGTGTGTGTGAGTCTGTAGAGGGGGTGTGTGAGTGCGTGTATGAATGCAGGGGGTGTAATGTGTGTATGGGAAATGTGACGTATGTATGTGTGCATGTGTGAATATGCGGGCATGGGGGTGTGCGTGTATGTGTGTGAGTGGTGTGAGCGTGCATCTAGAGGGGTGTGGGGGGGGGGTGGGTTTCTGTGGGTGTGGAGGGGGTCCTACCAACTTGGGCGGGTGGTAGGGGGGTTGTGGGTGTTGGGGGAGAACGAATTCCCTGGCACTGATAGTGCCTACTGCCATGGATTACGTGGCGGTACAAAACCCCACGAAATCCATGGCGGTATGCGGGGTCCTGATGCCGTCAGCGGTCTAGTGATGGCCGCCGGACTGGAGACCGAAGTCTTCAGCCCAGCGGTTGTTACCACCCTGGCGGTCAGTGTGTGAAAGTGTCAGTTTTGCATCGTGGTAACCGCCATGCTCAAAATCCCATTTTTATTACCGCCTCTTTAGCACCGACCACCAGGGTTGTAATGAGGGCCTTAGTGTTGTAAAATAATACCTACACATGAGGAAAAATAATTATAAGGAACACATGAAGAACATCTGTCGTACATCTGGCCATAAGTTTGGAGTAGATGGAGCACCCTGGCAAACCAACTGTATCTAAAATTAACAAAGTATTAAATATGTAAGACTAGCAAAGGGGCCAATGATATAGAGGGCTTACAAGGAGTACTGCATTGTTACTGACAGGTGATCATTTCAAAGACGCAATGCTTGAATGGGTTTGAAGACTGAAGTATTTCCTAACACAGTAGAAGTGATTGCTCCAACGAGAGGCCTAAGATAAATTGGTTATTTATTTAAATTTTTCCTTTACTAATCCTGTTTGAAATAATTTCACCAGCAAGGGGTCTGACCATTAAGTGGACATGAGCAGTGCATCCATTCATATTTGTCTGTGTGTTTGTCCAGTTGCTTCTCTGTGTGTTCCTTCTTGTGTGTTCTGTATTTGTGGTATGAAAGACTGGGTGTTGGACTGTCTCTTCGTTCTCTGTGTATATCAGCCTCTGGCTGCTAGCATGTGAACATAGGTACCTTGTTTCCCTGGAATCTAACTTTTTACCATCCCTAACCGTTTTGAATTAAACCACCTGCTCTCTCTTTCCCTCTCCAGCTCGCTCTTCCCCTCTCCTGCTCCCTTCCCCTGCTTCTCTCTTCCCTTCTTGCTCCCTCATCACCTCTCTTGCTGTTTCCCTCTTCTGTTCTCTCTCTCTCTCCTCTCTACAGCTCTCTCTTCTTTGCCAGGTGGGCTGCTACGCCTGAAGGGTAGAGTTCTCCGAAACTCAGCAAACTAATGCAAAGCGGAGGTTTTACTCTTGCGTGGCTCACCAATGTTAAGTTGGCGAGCAAGAGAAACTGCTATGTTGGCAAGCACAAGCGAGATTTCCGAACGCGGGCTGACGAGGCAGGTCACACCCACCTGCATTCAGTAAGTGGCCACTCGCGGTGAAGCTGCGGTTCGTGCATAAAATCTACTTGAGCGACAGAAAGAACTTAACGCACTCAGGCGCTTCGCGTCATACTCTTTGCGCTGATTTTTCAGTGCGTGAGAAACTCCTGGTGCTGGAAATCTGCGTGAATAGTGCCACTTACCCAAACTCCGCTGCTCGTGGTACTCCAGGCAGTGTAGCAGACATCTGCAAACTCTGTCCAGGCCTCGTGTGGACTTGTGCCTGAGGTCTGTTCATGTGTGAGTCCTTGCAAGGTGGACTGCAGTGTGCGTACTCATGCCTGAGGATCTGTGTGTGGGTGAGTCTTTGCCAGGTGGACTGCAGCGTGTGGACTTGTGCCTGAGGTCTGTGTGTTGGTGAATCCTTGACAGGTGGACTGCAGTCTGTGAACTGGTGCCTGAGATCTGTGTGTGGCTGAGTCCTTGCCAGGTGGACTGCTGTATGTGGACTCATGCCTCAGGTCTGTGTGTGGATGAGTCCTTGCCAGGTGGATTGCAGTGTATGGACTCTGTGCCTGAGGTCTGTGTGTGGGTGAGTTCTTGCAAGGTGGACTGTAGAGTGCGGACTCGTGCCTGAGCTCTGTGTGTGGGTGAGTCCTTGCTTGGTGGACTGCAGTGTGTGGACTTGTGCCTGAGGTCTGTGCACAGGTGAGTCCTTGCAAGGTGCAGCTCTGTGTGTGGACTCGTGCCGCAGGTCTGTGCACAGCTGAGTCCTTTCTAGGTGGACTGCAGTGTGTGGACCCATGCCTGAGGTCTCTTTGTGGGTGAGTCTTTGCCAGGTGGGCAGCAGTCACTGGACTCGTGCCTGAGGTATGTGTATAGGTTAGCCTTTGCCAGGTGGACTCCTGTATGTGAACCCATGCCTCAGGACTGTGTGTGGGTAAGTCTTTGCCAGGTGGACAGCAGTATGTGGATTTGTGCCTGAGGTCTGTTTGTAGGAGAATCCTTGCCATGTGGTCAGCAGTGTGTGCACTTCTGCCTGAGGTCTGTGTGTGGTTGAGTCCTGGCCAGCTGGACTGCAGTTTGTGGACTTGTGCCTCAGGTCTGTGTGTTGGTGAATCCTTGCTAGGTGGACTGCTGCGTGTGGACTCATGCCTCAGGTCTGTGTGTGGATTAGTCCTTGCAAGGTGCACTGCAGTTTTTGGATTTGTGCCTGAGGTCTTTGTGTGGGTGAGACCTTGCCAGGTGGACTGCTGTGTGTGGACTCATGCCTGAGGTCTGTTTGTGAGGGACTTCTTGCCAGGTGAACTGCATTGTGTGGACTGGTGCCTGAGGTCTGTTTCTGGTTGAGTCCTTACCAGGTGGACGGCAGTGTGTGGGCTCATGCCTGAAGTCTGTGCATAGGTGAGTCCTTGTCAGGTGGACTGCAGTGTGTGAACTCATGCCTGAGGTCTCTGTGTGGGTGAGTCTTTGCCAGGCGGACTGCAGTGTGGACTCATGCCTGAAGACTGTGTGTGGGTGAGACCTTGCTAGGTGGACTGCTGATGTGGACTCATACCTCAGGTCTGTGTGTGGACGAGTCCTTGTGAGGTGGACTTCAGTGTATGGACTCTGTGCCTGAGGTCTGTGTGTGGGTGAGCCCTTGCAAGGTGGATTGTAGTGTGTGGACGTGTGCCTGAGGTCCATGTGTGAGGGACTTCTTGCCAGGTGGACTGCAGTGTGTGGACTCGTGCCTGAGGTCTGTGTGTGGGTATGTCTTTGCCAGGTAGACTGCACTGTGTGGATTGTGCCTGAGGATGGTGTGTTGGTGAATTCTTGCCAGGTGGACTGCAGTCTGTGGACTGATGCCTGAGGTCTGTGTGTGGTTGAGTCCTTGCCAAGTGGATGGCAGTGTGTGGACTCATGCCTCAGGTCTGTGTGTGGATGAATCCTTGCGAGGCGGACTGCAGTGTATGAACTCTGTACCTGAGGTCTGTGTGTGGGTGAATCCTTGCAATGTGGATTGTGCATGGACTCATGCCTCAGGCCTGTGTGTGGGTGAGTCCTTGTCTGGTGGACTTCAGTGTGTGGACTCATGCCTGAGGTCTGTGCACAGGGGAGTGCTTGCAAGGAGGAGCTCAGTGTGTGGACTCGTGCCCGAGGTCTGTGTGTGGATGAGTCCTTGCGAGGTAGACTGCAGTGGATGGACTCTGTGCCTGAGATCTGTGTGTGGGTGAGTCATTGCAAGGAGGACTTTTGTATGTGGGCTTATGCCTGAGGTCTGTGTGTGGATGAGTCCTTGCAAGGTGGACTGTAGTGTATGGACTCTGTAGCTGAGGTCTGTGTGTGGGTACGTCTTTGCCAGGTAGACTGCAGTGTGTGGACATGTACCTGAGGTGTGTGTGTGGGTGAGTCCTTGCTAGGTGGACGGCAGTGTGTGGACTCATGCCTGAAGTCTGTGCATAGGTGAGACCTTGCCAGGCAGACTGCAGTGTGTGAACTCATGCCTGAGGTCTCTGTGTGGGTGAGTCCTTGCCAGGTGGGCTGCAGTGTGGACTCATACCTGAAGACTGTGTGTGGGTGACACCTTGCTAGGTGGACTACTGATGTGGATCATGCCTCAGGTCTGTGTGTGGATGAGTCCTTGTGAGGTGGACTGCAGTGTATGGACTCTGTGCCTGAGGTCTGTGTGTGAGTGAATCCTTGCAAGGTGGATTGTAGTGTGTGGACATGTGCCTGAGGTCTATGTGTGGTGTGAGGGAATTCTTGCCAGGTGGACTGCAGTGTATGGACTCGTGCCTGAGGTCTGTGTGTGGGTACGTCTTTGCCAGGTAGACTGCAGTGTGTGGACATGTACCTGAGGTGTGTGTGTTGGTGAGTCCTTGCTAGGTGGACTGCTGTGTGTGGACTCATGCCTCAGGTCTGTGTGTGGATGAGTCCTTGCCAGGTGGACGGCAGTGTGTGGACTCATGCCTGAAGTCTGTGCATAGGTGAGACCTTGCCAGGCAGAATGCAGTGTGTGAACTCATGCCTGAGGTCTCTGTGTGGGTGAGTCTTTGCCAGGCGGACTGCAGTGTGGACTCATGCCTGAAGACTGTGTGTGGGTGAGACCTTGCTAGGTGGACTGCTGATGTGGACTCATACCTCAGGTCTGTGTGTGGACGAGTCCTTGTGAGGTGGACTTCAGTGTATGGACTCTGTGCCTGAGGTCTGTGTGTGGGTGAGCCCTTGCAAGGTGGATTGTAGTGTGTGGACGTGTGCCTGAGGTCCATGTGTGAGGGACTTCTTGCCAGGTGGACTGCAGTGTGTGGACTCGTGCCTGAGGTCTGTGTGTGGGTATGTCTTTGCCAGGTAGACTGCACTGTGTGGACTTGTGCCTGAGGATGGTGTGTTGGTGAATTCTTGCCAGGTGGACTGCAGTCTGTGGACTGATGCCTGAGGTCTGTGTGTGGTTGAGTCCTTGTGAGGTGGACTTCAGTGTATGGACTCTGTGCCTGAGGTCTGTGTGTGGGTGAGCCCTTGCAAGGTGGATTGTAGTGTGTGGACGTGTGCCTGAGGTCCATGTGTGAGGGACTTCTTGCCAGGTGGACTGCAGTGTGTGGACTCGTGCCTGAGGTCTGTGTGTGGGTATGTCTTTGCCAGGTAGACTGCACTGTGTGGACTTGTGCCTGAGGATGGTGTGTTGGTGAATTCTTGCCAGGTGGACTGCAGTCTGTGGACTCATGCCTGAGGTCTGTTTGTGAGGGACTTCTTGCCAGGTGAACTGCATTGTGTGGACTGGTGCCTGAGGTCTGTTTCTGGTTGAGTCCTTACCAGGTGGACGGCAGTGGGTGGGCTCATGCCTGAAGTCTGTGCATAGGTGAGTCCTTGTCAGGTGGACTGCAGTGTGTGAACTCATGCCTGAGGTCTCTGTGTGGGTGAGTCTTTGCCAGGCGGACTGCAGTGTGGACTCATGCCTGAAGACTGTGTGTGGGTGAGACCTTGCTAGGTGGACTGCTGATGTGGACTCATACCTCAGGTCTGTGTGTGGACGAGTCCTTGTGAGGTGGACTTCAGTGTATGGACTCTGTGCCTGAGGTCTGTGTGTGGGTGAGCCCTTGCAAGGTGGATTGTAGTGTGTGGACGTGTGCCTGAGGTCCATGTGTGAGGGACTTCTTGCCAGGTGGACTGCAGTGTGTGGACTCGTGCCTGAGGTCTGTGTGTGGGTATGTCTTTGCCAGGTAGACTGCACTGTGTGGACTTGTGCCTGAGGATGGTGTGTTGGTGAATTCTTGCCAGGTGGACTGCAGTCTGTGGACTGATGCCTGAGGTCTGTGTGTGGTTGAGTCCTTGCCAAGCGGATGGCAGTGTGTGGACTCATGCCTCAGGTCTGTGTGTGGATGAATCCTTGCGAGGCGGACTGCAGTGTATGAACTCTGTACCTGAGGTCTGTGTGTGGGTGAATCCTTGCAATGTGGATTGTGCATGGACTCATGCCTCAGGCCTGTGTGTGGGTGAGTCCTTGTCTGGTGGACTTCAGTGTGTGGACTCATGCCTGAGGTCTGTGCACAGGGGAGTGCTTGCAAGGAGGAGCTCAGTGTGTGGACTCGTGCCCGAGGTCTGTGTGTGGATGAGTCCTTGCGAGGTAGACTGCAGTGGATGGACTCTGTGCCTGAGGTCTGTGTGTGGGTGAGTCATTGCAAGGAGGACTTTTGTATGTGGGCTTATGCCTGAGGTCTGTGTGTGGATGAGTCCTTGCAAGGTGGACTGTAGTGTATGGACTCTGTAGCTGAGGTCTGTGTGTGGGTACGTCTTTGCCAGGTAGACTGCAGTGTGTGGACATGTACCTGAGGTGTGTGTGTGGGTGAGTCCTTGCTAGGTGGACTGCTGTGTGTGGACTCATGCCTCAGGTCTCTGTGTGGGTGAGTCCTTGCCAGGTGGGCTGCAGTGTGGACTCATACCTGAAGACTGTGTGTGGGTGACACCTTGCTAGGTGGACTACTGATGTGGATCATGCCTCAGGTCTGTGAGTGGATGAGTCCTTGTGAGGTGGACTGCAGTGTATGGACTCTGTGCCTGAGGTCTGTGTGTGAGTGAATCCTTGCAAGGTGGATTGTAGTGTGTGGACATGTGCCTGAGGTCTATGTGTGGTGTGAGGGAATTCTTGCCAGGTGGACTGCAGTGTATGGACTCGTGCCTGAGGTCTGTGTGTGGGTACGTCTTTGCCAGGTAGACTGCAGTGTGTGGACACGTACCTGAGGTGTGTGTGTGGGTGAGTCCTTGCTAGGTGGACTGCTGTGTGTGGACTCATGCCTCAGGTCTGTGTGTGGATGAGTCCTTGCGAGGTGGACTGTAGTGTTTGGATTTGTGCCTGAGGTCTTTGTGTGGGTGAGACCTTGCCAGGTGGACTGCTGTGTGTGGACTCATGCCTCAGGTCTGTGTGTGGATTAGTCCTTGCGAGGTGCACTGCAGTTTTTGGATTTGTGCCTGAGGGCTTTGTGTGGGTGAGACCTTGCCAGGTGGACTGCTGTGTGTGGACTCATGCCTGAGGTCTGTTTGTGAGGGACTTCTTGCCAGGTGAACTGCATTGTGTGGACTGGTGCCTGAGGTCTGTTTCTGGTTGAGTCCTTACCAGGTGGACGGCAGTGTGTGGGCTCATGCCTGAAGTCTGTGCATAGGTGAGTCCTTGTTAGGTGGACTGCAGTGTGTGAACTCATGCCTGAGGTCTCTATGTGGGTGAGTCTTTGCCAGGCGGACTGCAGTGTGGACTCATGCCTGAAGACTGTGTGTGGGTGAGACCTTGCTAGGTGGACTGCTGATGTGGACTCATACCTCAGGTCTGTGTGTGGACGAGTCCTTGTGAGGTGGACTTCAGTGTATGGACTCTGTGCCTGAGGTCTGTGTGTGGGTGAGCCCTTGCAAGGTGGATTGTAGTGTGTGGACGTGTGCCTGAGGTCCATGTGTGAGGGACTTCTTGCCAGGTGGACTGCAGTGTGTGGACTCGTGCCTGAGGTCTGTGTGTGGGTATGTCTTTGCCAGGTAGACTGCACTGTGTGGACTTGTGCCTGAGGATGGTGTGTTGGTGAATTCTTGCCAGGTGGACTGCAGTCTGTGGACTGATGCCTGAGGTCTGTGTGTGGTTGAGTCCTTGCCAAGTGGATGGCAGTGTGTGGACTCATGCCTCAGGTCTGTGTGTGGATGAATCCTTGCGAGGCGGACTGCAGTGTATGAACTCTGTACCTGAGGTCTGTGTGTGGGTGAATCCTTGCAATGTGGATTGTGCATGGACTCATGCCTCAGGCCTGTGTGTGGGTGAGTCCTTGTCTGGTGGACTTCAGTGTGTGGACTCATGCCTGAGGTCTGTGCACAGGTGAGTGCTTGCAAGGAGGAGCTCAGTGTGTGGACTCGTGCCCGAGGTCTGTGTGTGGATGAGTTCTTGCGAGGTAGACTGCAGTGGATGGACTCTGTGCCTGAGGTCTGTGTGTGGGTGAGTCATTGCAAGGAGGACTTTTGTATGTGGGCTTATGCCTGAGGTCTGTGTGTGGATGAGTCCTTGCAAGGTGGACTGTAGTGTATGGACTCTGTGGCTGAGGTCTGTGTGTGGGTACGTCTTTGCCAGGTAGACTGCAGTGTGTGGACATGTACCTGAGGTGTGTGTGTGGGTGAGTCCTTGCTAGGTGGACTGCTGTGTGTGGACTCATGCCTCAGGTCTGTGTGTGGATGAGTCCTTGCCAGGTGGACGGCAGTGTGTGGACTCATGCCTGAAGTCTGTGCATAGGTGAGACCTTGCCAGGCAGACTGCAGTGTGTGAACTCATGCCTGAGGTCTCTGTGTGGGTGAGTCCTTGCCAGGTGGGCTGCAGTGTGGACTCATACCTGAAGACTGTGTGTGGGTGACACCTTGCTAGGTGGACTACTGATGTGGATCATGCCTCAGGTCTGTGAGTGGATGAGTCCTTGTGAGGTGGACTGCAGTGTATGGACTCTGTGCCTGAGGTCTGTGTGTGAGTGAATCCTTGCAAGGTGGATTGTAGTGTGTGGACCTGTGCCTGAGGTCTATGTGTGGTGTGAGGGAATTCTTGCCAGGTGGACTGCAGTGTATGGACTCGTGCCTGAGGTCTGTGTGTGGGTACGTCTTTGCCAGGTAGACTGCAGTGTGTGGACACGTACCTGAGGTGTGTGTGTGGGTGAGTCCTTGCTAGGTGGACTGCTGTGTGTGGACTCATGCCTCAGGTCTGTGTGTGGATGAGTCCTTGCGAGGTGGACTGTAGTGTTTGGATTTGTGCCTGAGGTCTTTGTGTGGGTGAGACCTTGCCAGGTGGACTGCTGTGTGTGGACTCATGCCTCAGGTCTGTGTGTGGATTAGTCCTTGCGAGGTGCACTGCAGTTTTTGGATTTGTGCCTGAGGGCTTTGTGTGGGTGAGACCTTGCCAGGTGGACTGCTGTGTGTGGACTCATGCCTGAGGTCTGTTTGTGAGGGACTTCTTGCCAGGTGAACTGCATTGTGTGGACTGGTGCCTGAGGTCTGTTTCTGGTTGAGTCCTTACCAGGTGGACGGCAGTGTGTGGGCTCATGCCTGAAGTCTGTGCATAGGTGAGTCCTTGTTAGGTGGACTGCAGTGTGTGAACTCATGCCTGAGGTCTCTATGTGGGTGAGTCTTTGCCAGGCGGACTGCAGTGTGGACTCATGCCTGAAGACTGTGTGTGGGTGAGACCTTGCTAGGTGGACTGCTGATGTGGACTCATACCTCAGGTCTGTGTGTGGACGAGTCCTTGTGAGGTGGACTTCAGTGTATGGACTCTGTGCCTGAGGTCTGTGTGTGGGTGAGCCCTTGCAAGGTGGATTGTAGTGTGTGGACGTGTGCCTGAGGTCCATGTGTGAGGGACTTCTTGCCAGGTGGACTGCAGTGTGTGGACTCGTGCCTGAGGTCTGTGTGTGGGTATGTCTTTGCCAGGTAGACTGCACTGTGTGGACTTGTGCCTGAGGATGGTGTGTTGGTGAATTCTTGCCAGGTGGACTGCAGTCTGTGGACTGATGCCTGAGGTCTGTGTGTGGTTGAGTCCTTGCCAAGTGGATGGCAGTGTGTGGACTCATGCCTCAGGTCTGTGTGTGGATGAATCCTTGCGAGGCGGACTGCAGTGTATGAACTCTGTACCTGAGGTCTGTGTGTGGGTGAATCCTTGCAATGTGGATTGTGCATGGACTCATGCCTCAGGCCTGTGTGTGGGTGAGTCCTTGTCTGGTGGACTTCAGTGTGTGGACTCATGCCTGAGGTCTGTGCACAGGTGAGTGCTTGCAAGGAGGAGCTCAGTGTGTGGACTCGTGCCCGAGGTCTGTGTGTGGATGAGTTCTTGCGAGGTAGACTGCAGTGGATGGACTCTGTGCCTGAGGTCTGTGTGTGGGTGAGTCATTGCAAGGAGGACTTTTGTATGTGGGCTTATGCCTGAGGTCTGTGTGTGGATGAGTCCTTGCAAGGTGGACTGTAGTGTATGGACTCTGTGGCTGAGGTCTGTGTGTGGGTACGTCTTTGCCAGGTAGACTGCAGTGTGTGGACATGTACCTGAGGTGTGTGTGTGGGTGAGTCCTTGCTAGGTGGACTGCTGTGTGTGGACTCATGCCTCAGGTCTGTGTGTGGATGAGTCCTTGCCAGGTGGACGGCAGTGTGTGGACTCATGCCTGAAGTCTGTGCATAGGTGAGACCTTGCCAGGCAGACTGCAGTGTGTGAACTCATGCCTGAGGTCTCTGTGTGGGTGAGTCCTTGCCAGGTGGGCTGCAGTGTGGACTCATACCTGAAGACTGTGTGTGGGTGACACCTTGCTAGGTGGACTACTGATGTGGATCATGCCTCAGGTCTGTGTGTGGATGAGTCCTTGTGAGGTGGACTGCAGTGTATGGACTCTGTGCCTGAGGTCTGTGTGTGAGTGAATCCTTGCAAGGTGGATTGTAGTGTGTGGACATGTGCCTGAGGTCTATGTGTGGTGTGAGGGAATTCTTGCCAGGTGGACTGCAGTGTATGGACTCGTGCCTGAGGTCTGTGTGTGGGTACATCTTTGCCAGGTAGACTGCAGTGTGTGGACACGTACCTGAGGTGTGTGTGGGTGAGTCCTTGCTAGGTGGACTGCTGTGTGTGGACTCATGCCTCAGGTCTGTGTGTGGATGAGTCCTTGCGAGGTGGACTGCAGTGTTTGGATTTGTGCCTGAGGTCTTTGTGTGGGTGAGACCTTGCCAGGTGGACTGCTGTGTGTGGACTCATGCCTGAGGTCTGTTTGTGAGGGACTTCTTGCCAGGTAGACAGCAGTGTGTGGACTTGTGCCTGAGGACTGTGTGTGGGTGAGCCCTTGTCAGGTGGACTGCAGTGTGTGAACTGATTCCTGAGGTCTCTGTGTGGGTGAGTCCTTGCCAGGTGGACTGTAGTGTGGGCTCATGCCTGAGGTCTGTGTGTGGGTGAATCCTCGCAAGGTGGATTGTAGTGTGTGGGTGTGTGCCAGAGAACTGTGTGTTGGTGAATCCTTGCCAGGTGGACTGCTATGTGTGGACTCATGCCTCAGGTCTGTGTGTGGATGAGTCCTTGTGAGGTGGATTGCAGTGTATGGACTCTGTGCCTGAGGTCTGTGTGAGGGTATGTCTTTGCCAGGTAGACTGCAGTGTGTGGACTTGTGCCTGAGGACTGTGTGTTAGTGAATCCTTGCCAGGTGGACTGCAGTCTGTGGACTCGTGCCTGAGGTCTGTGTGTGGTTGAGTCCTTGCCAAGTGGATGGTAGTGTGTGGATTCATGCCTCAGGTCTGTGTGTGGATGAGTCCTTGCGAGGTGGACTGCAGTGTATGGACTCTGTGCCTGAGGTCGGTATATGGGTGAATCCTTGCACTGTGGATTGTAGTGTATGGACTCATGCCTCAGGTCTGTGTGTGGGTGAGTCCTTGCCTGGTGGACTGCAGTGTGTGGACTCATGCCTGAGGTCTGTGCACAGGTGAGTGCTTGCAAGGAGGAGCTCAGTGTGTTGACTCGTGCCCAAGGTCTATGTTTGGATGAGTCCTTGCGAGGTGGCCTGCAGTGTGTGGACTCATGCCTGGGGTCTGTGTGTGGGTGAGTCATTGCTAGGTGGACTTCTGTATGTGGGCTCATGCCTGAGGTCTGTGTGTGGGTGAGTTCTTACCCGGTGAATGTCATAGTGTGGACTTGAGGTAGGTGAAAAATTCTGCTCCGCTGGCGTAGTTCCCCTTAGTTTTGCCCGCTCAGCCTGAAGCGTGGAATTCTGAAAAACCTGATGAAGTGATGCAAAGTGGAGGTTTTACTCTTGTGTGGCTCACCACTGTTAAGTTGGCGAGCGAGAGAAATTGCTATGTTGGCAAGCACAAGCGAGATTTCCGAACACGGGCTGTCGCAGCAGATCACACCCACCTGCATTGAATAAGTGGCCAATCGCGTTGAAGCTGTGGTTCGTGTATAAATTCTACTTGAGTGACAGAAAAGACTTAACGCCCTCAGGCGCTCTGCGTGATACTCTTTGCGCTGATTTTACAGTGCGTGAGAAACTCCTAATGCTGGAAATTAGCGTAAACAGTGCTACTTACGCGAACTCTGCTGCTCACTGAACTCCACGCAGTTTAGCAGAGTTTTTTTGGCTCTGAGTTTCTCATAGCAGAACTCTGCAAACTCTGCCCAAGCCTGGTGTGGACTTATGCCTGCGGTCTGTGCATGTGTGAGTCCTTGCAAGGTTGACCGCAGTGTGTGTACTCATGCCTGAGGATCTGTGTGTTGGTGAGTCCTTGCCAGTTTGACTACAGTGTGTGAACTTTTGCCTGAGGTCTGTGTGTGGGTGAGACCTTGCCAGGTGCACTGCAGTGTGTGGCTCATACCTGAGGTCTGCGTGAGGGTGAGTCCTTGCCAAGTGGATGGTAGTGTGTGGACTCATGCCTGCGGTCTGTGCATGTGTGAGTCCTTGCAAGGTCAACTGCAGTGTGTGTACTCATGCCTGAGGATCTGTGTGTTGGTGAGTCCTTGCCTGGTGGACTGCAGTGTGTGAACTCATGCCTGGGGTCTGTGTGTGGGTGAGTCGTTCCAAGGTGGATTGTAGTGTATGGACTCATGCCTCAGGTCTGTGTGTTGGTGAGTCCTTGCCTGGTGGACTGCAGTGTGTGAACTCATGGCTGAGGTCTGTGCACAAGTGACTTCTTGCAAGGAGGAGCTCACTGTGTTGACTTGTGCCCAAGGTCTATGTGTGGATGAGTCCTTGCGAGGTGGACTGCAGTATATGGACTCTGTGCCTGAGGTCTGTGTGTGGGTGAGTCCTTGCTAGGAGGACTTCTGTATGTGGGCTCATGCCTGGGGTCTGTGTGTGGGTGAGTCGTTCCAAGGTGGACTGCAGTGTGTGTACTCATGCCTGAGGTCTGTGTATGGCTTAGACCTTGCAAGGTGGACCACAGTGTGTGAACTGGTGCCTTAGGGTCTGTGTGTGGTTGAGTCTTTGCCAGTTGGACGGCAGTGACTGGACCCATGCCTGAGGTCTGTCCATAGGTGAGTCCTTGCCAGGTGAACTGCTGTATGTGGAGTCATGCCTCAAGTCTGTGTGTGGATGAGTCCTTGTGTGGTGGACTGCAGTGTATGGACTCTGTGCCTGAGGTCTGTGTGTGGCTGAGTCCTTGCCTGGTGGACTGCAGTGTGTGGTCTCATGCCTGAGGTCTGTGCACAGGTGAGTCCTTCCAAGGTGTAGCTCCGTGTGTGGACTTGTGCCTGAAGTCTGTGTTTGGGTGAGTCCTTGCGAGGTAGACTGCAGTATGTGGACTCATGCCTGAGGTCTGTGTGTGGGTGAGTCTTTGCCAGGTGGACAGCAGTGAATGGACTCATGCCTGAGGTCTGTGTACAGGTGAGTATTTGCCAGATGGATTGCTGTATGTGAACTCATGCCTCAAGTCTATGTGTGGATGAGTCCTTGCGAGGTGGACTGCAGTGTATGGACTATGTGCCTGAGGTCTGTGTGTGGCTGGGTTCTTGCAAGGTGGATTGTAATGTATGGACTGATGCCTGAGGGCGGTGCCCAGGCGAGTCCTTCCAAGAAGTAGCTCCGTGTGTGGACTTGTACCTGAGGTCTGTGTTTGAATGAGTCCTTGCTAGGTAGACTGCAGTGTGTGGACTTGTGCTTGAGGTCTGTGTGTGGGTGAGTCCTTGCCATGTGGCCAGCAGTGTGTGCAAATGTGCCTACAGTCTGTGTGTGGGTGAGTCCTTGCCAGGTGGACTGCATTTTGTGGACTTGTGTCTGAGGTCTGTGTGTTGGTGAACCCTTGACAGGTGGACTGCAGTCTGTGGACTGGTGCCTGAGGTCTGTATGTGGTTGAGTCCTTGCTAAGTGGATGGCAGTGTGTGGACTCATGCCTGAGGTCTGTGCACAGGTGATTACTTGCAAGGAGAAGCTCAGTGTATGGACTTGTGCCTGTTCTGTATGTGGATGAGTCCTTGCGAGGTGGACTGCAGTGTATGGACTCTGTGCCTGAGGTCTGTGTGTGGGTGAGTCATTGCTAGGAGGTCTTCTGTATGTGGGCTCATGCCTGGGGTCTGTGTGTGGGTGAATCCTTCCAAGGTGGACTGCAGTGTGTGTACTCATGCCTGAGGTCTGTGTATGGCTTAGTCCTTGCAAGGTGGACTACAGTGTGTGAACTGGTGCCTGAGGATCTGTGTGTGGGTGAGTCTTTGCCAGGTGGACCTCAGCGTGTGGACTTGTGCCTGAGGTCTGTGTGTTGGTGAATCCTTGACAGGTGGACTGCAGTCTGTGGACTGGTGCCTGAGGTCTGTGTGTGGCTGAGTCCTTGCCTGGTGGACTGCAGTGTGTGAACTCAGGCCTGAGGTCTGTGCACAAGTGAGTGCTTGCAAGGAGGAGCTCAGTGTGTGGACTCATGCCCGAGGTCTGTGTATGGATGAGTCCTTGCGAGGTGGACTGCAGTGTATGGACTCTGTGCCTGAGGTCTGTGTGTGGGTGAGTCATTGCTAGGAGGACTTTTGTATGTGGGCTGATGCCTGAGGTCTGTGTGTGGGTGAGTCCTTGCAAGGTGCACTGCAGTGTGTGTAGTCATGCCTGAGTTCTGTATATGGCTGAGTCCTTCCAAGGTGGACTGCAGTGTGAGAACTCGTGCCTGAGGGTCTGTTTGTGGGTGAGTCCTTGCCAGGTGGACGACAGTGACTGGACCTGTGCCTGAGGTCTGTGCATAGGTGAGTCCTTGCCAGGTGAACTGCTGTATGTGGACTCATGCCTTAAGTCTGTGTGTGGATGAGTCCTTGCAAGGTGGACTGCAGTGTGTGAACTCATGCCTGAGGTCTGTGCACAAGTGACTTCTTGCAAGGACGAGCTCACTGTGTTGACTTGTGCCCAAGTTCTATGTGTGGATGAGTCCTTGCGAGGTGGACTGCAGTATATGGACTCTGTGCCTGAGGTTTGTGTGTGGGTGAGTCCTTGCTAGGAGGACTTCTGTATGTGGGCTCATGCCTGGGGTCTGTGTGTGGGTGAGTCGTTCCAAGGTGGACTGCAGTGTGTGTACTCATGCCTGAGGTCTGTGTATGGCTTAGACCTTGCAAGGTGGACTACAGTGTGTGAACTGGTGCCTTAGGGTCTGTGTGTGGTTGAGTCTTTGCCAGTTGGACGGCAGTGACTGGACCCATGCCTGAGGTCTGTCCATAGGTGAGTCCTTGCCAGGTGAACTGCTGTATGTGGAGTCATGCCTCAAGTCTGTGTGTGGATGAGTCCTTGTGTGGTGGACTGCAGTGTATGGACTCTGTGCCTGAGGTCTGTGTGTGGGTGAGTCTTTGCCAGGTGGACAGCAGTGAATGGACTCATGCCTGAGGTCTGTGTACAGGTGAGTATTTGCCAGATGGATTGCTGTATGTGAACTCATGCCTCAAGTCGATGTGTGGATGAGTCCTTGCGAGGTGGACTGCAGTGTATGGACTATGTGCCTGAGGTCTGTGTGTGGCTGGGTCCTTGCAAGGTGGATTGTAATGTATTGACTGATGCCTGAGGGCGGTGCCCAGGCGAGTCCTTCCAAGAAGTAGCTCCGTGTGTGGACTTGTACCTGAGGTCTGTGTTTGAATGAGTCCTTGCTAGGTAGACTGCAGTGTGTGGACTTGTGCTTGAGGTCTGTGTGTGGGTGAGTCCTTGCCATGTGGCCAGCAGTGTGTGCAATTGTGCCTACAGTCTGTGTGTGGGTGAGTCCTTGCCAGGTGGACTGCATTTTGTGGACTTTTGTCTGAGGTCTGCGTGTTGGTGAACCCTTGACAGGTGGACTGCAGTCTGTGGACTGGTGCCTGAGGTCTGTATGTGGTTGAGTCCTTGCTAAGTGGATGGCAGTGTGTGGACTCATGCCTGAGGTCTGTGCACAGGTGATTACTTGCAAGGAGAAGCTCAGTGTATGGACTTGTGCCTGGTCTGTATGTGGATGAGTCCTTGCGAGGTGGACTGCAGTTTATGGACTCTGTGCCTGAGGTCTGTGTGTGGGTGAGTCATTACTAGGAGGTCTTCTGTATGTGGGCTCATGCCTGGGGTCTGTGTGTGGGTGAGTCCTTCCAAGGTGGACTGCAGTGTGTGTACTCATGCCTGAGGTCTGTGTATGGCTTAGTCCTTGCAAGGTGGACTACAGTGTGTGAACTGGTGCTTGAGGATCTGTGTGTGGGTGAGTCTTTGCCAGGTGCACTGCAGCGTGTGGACTTGTGCCTGAGGTCTGTGTGTTGGTGAATCCTTGACAGGTGGACTGCAGTCTGTGGACTGGTGCCTGAGGTCTGTGTGTGGCTGAGTCCTTGCCTGGTGGACTGCAGTGTGTGAACTCAGGCCTGAGGTCTGTGCACAAGTGAGTGCTTGCAAGGAGGAGCTCAGTGTGTGGACTCATGCCCGAGGTCTGTGTGTGGATGAGTCCTTGCGAGGTGGACTGCAGTGTATGGACTCTGTGCCTGAGGTCTGTGTGTGGGTGAGTCATTGCTAGGAGGACTTTTGTATGTGGGCTGATGCCTGAGGTCTGTGTGTGGGTGATTCCGTGCAAGGTGCACTGCAGTGTGTGTAGTCATGCCTGAGTTCTGTATATGGATGAGTCCTTCCAAGGTGGACTGCAGTGTGAGAACTCGTGCCTGAGGGTCTGTGTGTGGGTGAGTCCTTGCCAGGTGGACGACAGTGACTGGACCTGTGCCTGAGGTCTGTGCATAGGTGAGTCCTTGCCAGGTGAACTGTTGTATGTGGACTCATGCCTCAAGTCTGTGTGTGGATGAGTCCTTGCAAGGTGGACTGTAGTGTATGGACTCTGTGGCTGAGGTCGTGTGTGTGGCTGAGTCCTTGCCAGGTGGACGGCAGTGTGTGGACTCATGTCTGAAGTCTGTGCATAGGTGAGACCTTGTCAGGTAGACTGCAGTGTGTGAACTGATGCCTGAGGTCTCTGTGTGGGTGAGTCCTTGCCAGGTGGGCTACAGTGTGGACTCATGCCTGAAGACTGTGTGTGGGTGACACCTTGCTAGGTGGACTACTGATGTGGACTCATGCCTCAGGTCTGTGTGTGGACGAGTCCTTGTGAGGTGGACTGCAGTGTATGGACTCTGTGCCTGAGGAGGTCTGTGTGTGGGTGAGTCCTTGCAGTGGATGAGTCCTTGCAAGGTGGATTGTAGTGTGTGGATGTGTGCCTGAGGTCTATGTGTGAGGGACTTCTTGCCAGGTG
This sequence comes from Pleurodeles waltl, assembly GCF_031143425.1. Lineage (NCBI taxonomy): Eukaryota > Metazoa > Chordata > Amphibia > Caudata > Salamandridae > Pleurodeles > Pleurodeles waltl. The sequence goes on from NC_090446.1 coordinate 14,708,133, forward strand.
GACTCGGGCCTGAGGTCTGTGTGTGGGTATGTCTTTGCCAGGTAGACTGCAGTCTGTGGACTGATGCCTGAGGTCTGTGTGTGGCTGAATCCTTGCCAAGTGGATGGCCTCATGCCTCAGGTCTCTGTGTGGATGAGACCTTGCGAGGCGGACTGCAGTGTATGAACTCTGTACCTGAGGTCTGTGTGTGGGTGAATTCTTGCAATGTGGATTGTAGTGCATGGACTCATGCCTCAGGTCTGTGTGTGGGTGAGTCCTTGTCTGGTGGACTGCAGTGTGTGGACTCATGCCTGAGGTCTGTGCACAGATGAGTGCTTGTAAGGAGGAGCTCAGTGTGTGGACTCGTGCCCGAGGTCTGTGTGTGGATGAGTCCTTGCGAGGTGGACTGCAGTGTATGGACTCTGTGCCTGAGGTCTGTGTGTGGGTGAGTCCTTGCAAGGTGGACTGCAGTGTGTGTAGTCATGCCTGAGTTCTGTATATGGCTGAGTCCTTGCCAGTTGAACTGCTGCATGTGGACTCATGCCTCATGTCTGTGTGTGGATGAGTCCTTGCAAGGTGGACTGTAGTGTATGGACTCTGTGGCTGAGATCTGTGTGGCTGAGTCCTTGCCATGTGGACGGCAGTGTGTGGACTCTTGCCTGAAGTCTGTGCATAGGTGAGACCTTCTCAGGTAGACTGCAGTGTGTCAACTGATGCCTGAGGTCTCTGTGTGGGTGAGTCCTTGCCAGGTGGGCTGCAGTGTGGACTCATGCCTGAAGACTGTGTGTGGGTGACACCTTGCTAGGTGGACTACTGATGTGGACTCATGCCTCAGGTCTGTGTGTGGATGAGTCCTTGTGAGGTGGACTGCAGTGTATGGACTCTGTGCCTGGGGTCTGTGTGTGAGTGAATCCTTGCAAGGTGGATTGTAGTGTGTGGACGTGTGCCTGAGGTCTATGTGTGGTGTGAGGGACTTCTTGCCAGGTGGACTGTAGTGTGTGGACTCATGCCTGAGGTCTGTGTGTGGGTACGTCTTTGCCAGGTAGACTGCAGTGTGTTGACACGTACCTGAGGTGTGTGTGTGGGTGAGTCCTTGACTGGTGGACTGCAGTGTATGGACTTGTGCCTGAGGTCTGTGTGTGGGTGAGTCCTTGCTAGGTAGACTGCAGTGTGTGGACTTGTGCCTGAGGTCTGTGTGTTGGTGAGTCCTTGCCAGGTAGACTGCAGTCTGTGGAATCATGCCTGAGGTCTGTGTGTGGGTGAGTCTTTGCCAGGTGGACAGCAGTGAATGGACTCATGCCTGAGGTCTGTGTATAGGTGAGTCTTTGCCAGATGGATTGCTGTATGTGAACTCATGCCTCAGGACTGTGTGAGGGTGAGTCCTTGCCAGGTGGACTGCAGTTTGTGGACTTGTGCCTGAGGACTGTGTTTTCATGAATCCTTGCCAGGTGGACTGCAGTCTGTGGACTGGTGCCTGAGGTCTGTGTGTGGTTGAGGCCTTGCCAAGTGGATGGTAGTGTGTGGACTCATGCCTCAGGTCTGTGTGTGGATGAGTCCTTGCGAGGTGGACTGCAGTGTATGGACTCTGTGCCTGAGGTCGGTATATGGGTGAATCCTTGCAATGTGGATTGTAGTGTATGGACTCATGTCTCAGGTCTGTGTGTGGGTGAGTCCTTGCCTGGTGGACTGCAGTGTGTGGACTCATGCCTGAGGTCTGTGCACAGATGAGTGCTTGCAAGGAGGAGCTCAGTGTGTTGACTCGTGCCCAAGGTCTATGTGTGGATGAGTCCTTGCGAGGTGGACTGCAGTATATGGACTCTGTGCCTGAGGTCTGTGTGTGGGTGAGTCATTGCTAGGAGGACTTCTGTATGTGGGCTCATGCCTGGGGTCTGTGTGTGGGTGAGTCCTTCCAAAGTGGACTGCAGTGTGTGTACTCATGCCTGAGGTCTGTGTATGGCTTAGTCCTTGCAAGGTGGACTATAGTGTGTGAACTGGTGCCTGAGGGTCTGTGTGTGAGTGAGTCTTTTACCAGTTGGACGGCAGTGACTGGACCCATGCCTGAGGTCTTTGCATAGGTGAGTCCTTGCCAGGTGAACTGCTGTATGTGGACTCATGCCTCAAGTCTGTGTGTGGATGAGTCCTTGCGAGGTGGACTGCAGTGTGTGGACTCATGCCTGAGGTCTGTGTGTGGGTGAGTTCTTACCAGGTGAATGGCAGTGTGTGGACTTGAGGTAGGCGAAAACTTCTGCTCCGCTGGCGGAGTTCCCCTTAGTTTTGCCCGCTCAGCCTGAAGCATGGAGTTCTGAAAAACCTGATGAAGTGATGCAAAGTGGAGGTTTTACTCTTGCGTGGCTCACCAACGTTAAGTTGGCGAGCGAGAAAAATTGTTATGTTGGCAAGCACAAGCGAGATTTCCGAACACGGGCTGTCGCAGCAGATCACACCCATCTGCATTGCATAAGTGGCCAATCGCGTTGAAGCTGTGGTTCGTGTATAAATTCTACTTGAGTGACAGAAAAAACTTAACGCCCTCAGGCGCTCCTCGTGATACTCTTTGTGCTGATTTTACAGTGCGTGAGAAACTCCTAATGCTGGAAATTAGCGTAAACAGTGCTACTTACGCGAACTCTGCTGCTCACTGAACTCCACGCAGTGTAGCAGAGTTTTTTTGGTTCTTCACTGAGTTTCTCATAGCAGAACTCTGCAAACTCTGCCCAGGCCTAGTGTGGACTTGTGCCTGCGGTCTGTGCATGTGTGAGTCCTTGCAAGGTTGACTGCTGTGTGTGTACTCATGCCTGAGGATCTGTGTGTTGGTGAGTCCTTGCCAGTTTGACTACAGTGTGTGAACTTTTGCCTGAGGTCTGTGTGTGGGTGAGACCTTGCCAGGTGCACTGCAGTGTGTGGCTCATACCTGAGGTCTGCGTGAGGGTGAGTCCTTGCCAAGTGGATGGTAGTGTGTGGACTCATGCCTGCGGTCTGTGCATGTGTGAGTCCTTGCAAGGTCAACTGCAGTGTGTGTACTCATGCCTGAGGATCTGTGTGTTGGTGAGTCCTTGCCTGGTGGACTGCAGTGTGTGAACTCATGCCTGAGGTCTGTGCACAGGTGAGTGCTTGCAAGGAGGAGCTCAGTGTATTGACTCGTGCCCGAGGTCTATGTGTGGATGAGTCCTTGCGAGGTGGACTGCAGTATATGGACTCTGTGCCTGAGGTCTGTGTGTGGGTGAGTCATTGCTAGGAGGACTTCTGTATGTGGGCTCATGCCTGGGGTCTGTGTGTGGGTGAGTCCTTCCAAGGTGGACTGCAGTGTGTGTACTCATGCCTGAGGTCTGTGTATGGCTTAGTCCTTGCAAGGTGGACTATAGTGTGTGAACTGGTGCCTGAGGGTCTGTGTGTGAGTGAGTCTTTTACCAGTTGGACGGCAGTGACTGGACCCATGCCTGAGGTCTTTGCATAGGTGAGTCCTTGCCAGGTGAACTGCTGTATGTGGACTCATGCCTCAAGTCTGTGTGTGGATGAGTCCTTGCGAGGTGGACTGCAGTGTATGGACTCTGTGCCTGAGTTTGGTATATGGGTGAATCCTTGCAAGGTGGATTGTAGTGTATGGACTCATGCCTCAGGTCTGTGTGTGGGTGAGTCCTTGCCTGGTGGACTGCAGTGTGTGGACTCATGCCTGAGGTCTGTGCACAGGTGAGTGCTTGCAAGAAGGAGCTCAGTGTGTTGACTCGTGCCCAAGGTCTATGTGTGTGTGAGTCCTTGCAAGGTTGACTGCAGTGTGTGTACTCATGCCTGAGGATCTGTGTGTTGCTGACTCCTTGGCAGTTTGACTACAGTGTGTGAACTTTTGCCTGAGGTCTGTGTGTGGATGAGACCCTGCCAGGTGCACTGCAGTGTGTGACTCCTACCTGAGGTCTGCATGAGGGTGAGTCCTTGCCAAGTGGATGGTAGTGTGTGGACTCATGCCTGCGGTCTGTGCATGTGTGAGTCCTTGCAAGGTCAACTGCAGTGTGTGTACTGATGCCTGAGGATCTGTGTGTTGGTGAGTCCTTGCCTGGTGGACTGCAGTGTGTGAACTCATGCCTGAGGTCTGTGCACAGGTGAGTGCTTGCAAGGAGGAGCTCAGTGTGTTGACTCGTGCTCGAAGTCTATGTGTGGATGAGTCCTTGCGAGGTGGACTGCAGTATATGGACTCTGTGCCTGAGGTCTGTGTGTGGGTGAGTCCTTCCAAGGTGGACTGCAGTGTGTTTACTCATGCCTGAGGTCTGTGTATGGCTTAGTCCTTGCAAGGTGGACTACAGTGTGTGAACTGGTGCCTGAGGGTCTGTGTTTGTGTGAGTCTTTTACCAGTTGGACGGCAGTGACTGGACCCATGCCTAAGGTCTGTGCATAGGTGAGTCCTTGCCAGGTGAACTGCTGTATGTGGACTCATGCCTCAAGTCTGTGTGTGGATGAGTCCTTGCGAGGTGGACTGCAGTGTGTGGTTTCATGCCTGAGGTCTGTGCACAGGTGAGTCCTTCCAAGGTGTAGCTCTGTGTGTGGACTTGTGCCTGAAGTCTGTCTGGGTGAGTCCTTGCGAGGTAGACTGTGTGGACTCATGCCTGAGGTCTGTGTGTGGGTGAGTCTTTGCCAGGTGGACAGCAGTGAATGGACTCATGCCTGAGGTGTGTGTATAGGTGAATCTTTGCCAGATGGATTGATGTATGTGAACTCATGCTTCAGGACTGTGTGTGGGTGAGTCCTATCCAGGTGGTCGGCAGTGTGTGGACTTGTTCCTGAGGTCTATGTGTAGGAGAGTCCTTGCCATGTGGCCAGCAGTGTGTGCAATTGTGCCTACAGTCTGTGTGTGGGTGAGTCCTTGCCAGGTGGACTGCAGTTTGTGGACTTATGCCTGAGGTCTGTGTGTTGGTGAATCCTTGACAGGTGGACTGCAGTCTTTGGACTGGTGCCTGAGGTCTGTATGTGGTTGAGTCCTTGCTAAGTGGATGGCAGTGTGTGGACTCATGCCTAAGGTCTGTGCATAGGTGATTACTTGCAAGGAGGAGCTCATTGTATGGACTTGTGCCTGAGGTCTGTATGTGGATGAGTCCTTGTGAGGTGGACTGCAGTGTATGGACTCTGTGCCTGAGGTCTGTGTGTGGGTGAGTCATTGCTAGGAGGACTTCTGTATGTGGGCTCATGCCTGGGGTCTGTGTGTGGGTGAGTCCTTCCCAGATGGACTGCAGTGTGTGTACTCATACCTGAGGTCTGTGTATGGCTTAGTCCTTGCAAGGTGGACTACAGTGTGTGAACTGGTGCCTGAGGGTCTGTGTTTGGTGAGTCTTTGCCAGTTGGACGGCAGTGACTGGACCCATGCCTGAGGTCTGTGCATAGGTGAGTCCTTGCCAAGTGAACTGCTGTTTGTGGGCTCTTGCCTCAAGTCTGTGTGTGGATGAGTCCTTGTGAGGTGGACTGCAGTGTATGGACTCTGTGCCTGAGGTCTGTGTGTGGCTGAGTCCTTGCTTGGTGGACTGCAGTATGTGGTCTCATGCCTGAGGTCTGTGCACAGGTGAGTCCTTCCAAGGGATAGCTCCATGTGTGGACTTGTGCCTGAAGTCTGTGTTTGGGTGAGTCCTTGCGAGGTAGACTGCAGTGTGTGGACTAATGCCTGAAGTCTGTGTGTGGGTGAGTCTTTGCCAGGTGGACAGCAGTGAATGGACTCATGCCTGAGGTCTGTGTATAGGTGAGTCTTTGCCAGATGGATTTCTGTATGTGAACTCATGCCTCAAGTCTGTGTGTGGATGAGTCCTTGCGAGGTGGGCTGCAGTATATGGACTATGTGCCTGAGGTCTATGTGTGGCTGGGTCCTTGCAAGGTTGATTGTTGTGTGTGGACTCATGCCTGAGGTCTGTGTGTGGGTGAGTGCTTACCTGGTGTTCTGCAGTGTGTGGACTCATGCCCGAGGTCTGTGCACAGGCGAGTCCTTCCAAGAAGTAGCTCCGTGTGTGGACTTGTGCCTGAGGTGTGTGTTTGAATGAGTCCTTGCTAGGTAGACTGCAGTGTGTGGACTTGTGCCTGAGGTCTGTGTGTTGGTGAGTCCTTGCCATATGGCCAGCAGTGTGTGCAATTGTGCCTACAGCCTGTGTGTGGGTGAGTCCTTGCCAGGTGGACTGCAGTTTGTGGACTTGTGCCTGAGGTCTGTGTGTTGGGTAATCCTTGACAGGTAGACTGCAGTCTGTGGACTGGTGCCTGAGGTCTGTATGTCGTTGAGTCCTTGCTAAATGGATGGCAGTGTGTGGACTCATGCCTGAGGTCTGTGCACAGGTGAGTACTTGCAAGGAGGAGCTCAGTGTATGGACTCATGCCTGAGGTCTGTGTGTGGATGAGTCCTTGCGAGGTGGACTGCAGTGTATGGACTCTGTGCCTGAGGTCTGTGTGTGGGTGAGTCATTGCTAGGAGGACTTCTGTATGTGGGCTCATGCCTGGGGTCTGTTTGTGGGTGAGTCCTTGCAAGGTGGACTGCAGTGTGTGTACTCATGCCTGAGGTCTGTGTATGGCTGAGTCCTTGCAAGGTGGACTGCAGTTTGTGAACTTGTGCCTGAAGGTCTGTGTGTGGGTGAGTCTTTGCCAGGTGGACGGCAGTGACTGGACCCATGCCTGAGGTCTGTGCATAGGTGAGTCCTTGCCAGGTGAACTGCTGTATGTGGACTCATGCCTCAAGTCTGTGTGTGGATTAGTCCTTGCGAGGCGGACGGCAGTGTATGGGCTATGTGCCTGAGGTCTGTGTGTGGCTGGGTCCTTGCAAGGTGGATTGTAGTGTGTGTACTCATGCCTGAGGTCTGTGTGTTTGCGAGACCTTGCCTGGTGGACTGCAGGGTGTGGACTCATGCCTGAGGTCTGTGCACAGGTGAGTCCTTCCAAGAAGTAGCTCCGTGTGTGAACTTGTGCCTGAGGTCTGTGTTTGAATGAGTCCTTGCTAGGTAGACTGCAGTGTGTGGACTTGTGCCTGAGGTCTGTGTGTGGGTGAGTCTTTGCCAGGTGGACAGCAGTGAATGAACTCATGTCTGATGTCTGTATATTGGTGAGTCTTTCCCAGATGGATTGCTGTATGTGAACTCATGCCTCAGGACTGTGTGTGGGTGAGTCCTTGCCATGTGGCCAGCAATGTGTGCAATTGTGCCTGCGGTCTGTGTGTGGGTGAGTCCTTGCCAGGTAGACTGCACTTTGTGGACTTGTGCCTGGGGTCTGTGTGTTAGTGAATCCTTGACAGGTGGACTGGAGTCTGTGGACTGGTGCCTGAGGTCTGTGTGTGTCCGAGCCCTTGCCACGTGGGCAGCAGGGTGTGGACTCATGCCTGAACTCTGTGCATAGGTGAGTCCTTGCCAGGTGGACTGCAGTGTGTGAATTCATGCCTGATGTCTGTGTATAGGTGAGTCTTTGCCAGATGGATTGCTGTATGTGAACTCATGCCTCAGGAATGTTCGTGGGTGAGTCCTTGCCATGTGGCCAGCAGTGTGTGCAATTGTGCCTGCGGTCTGTGTGTGGGTGAGTCCTTGCCAGGTGGACTGCAGTTTGTGGACTGGTGCCTGAGGTTTGGGTGTGGGTAAGTCTTTGCCAGGTGGACTGCAGTGTGTGGACCCATGCCTGAAGTCTGTGTGTGGTTGAGACCTTGCAAGGTAGACTGCTGTGTGTGGACTCGTGCCTGAGGTCTATGTGTGAGGGACTTCTTGCCAGGTGGACTGCAGTGTGTGGACTCATGCCTATGGTCTATATGTGAGGGACTTCTTGCCAGGTGGACTGCAGTGTGTGGCCTCGTGCCTGAGGACTGTGTGTTGGTGAATCCTTGCCAGGTGAACTGCAGTCTGTGGTCTGGTACCTGAGGTCTGTATGTGGTTGAGTCTTTGCTAAGTGGATGGCAGTGTGTGGACATATGCCTCAGGCCTGTGTGTGGATGAGTCCTTGCGAGGCAGACTGCAGTGTATGGACTCTGTGCCTGGGGTCTGTATATAGGTGAATCCTTTGAATGTGGATTGTAGTGTATGGACTCATCCCTCAGGTCTGTGTGTGGGTCCTTGCCTGGTGGACTGCAGTTTGTGGACTCATGCCTTAGGTCTGTACACAGGTGAGTGCTTGCAAGGAGGAGCTCAGTGTGTGGACTCATGCCTGAGGTCTGTGTGTGGATGAGTCCTTGTGAGGTAGACTGCAGTGTATGGACTCTGTGCCTGAGGTCTGTGTGTGGGTGAGTCATTGCTAGGAGGACTTCTGTATGTGGGCTCATGCCTGAGGTCTGTGTTTGGGTGAGTCCTTGCAAGGTGGACTGCAGTGTGTGTACTCATGCCTGAAGTCTGTGTATGGCTGAGTCCTTGCAAGGTTGTCTGCAGTGTGTGAAATCGTGGCTGAGGGTCTGTGTGTGGGTGACGTCTTGGCTGGTGGATGGCAGTGACTGGACCCATGCCTGAGGTCTGTGCATAGGTGAGTCCTTGCCAGGTGAACTTCTATATGTGGACTCATGCCTCAAGTCTGTGTGTAGATGAGTCCTTGTGAGCTGGACTGCAGTGTATGGACTCTGTGCCTGAGGTCTGTGTGTGGCTGAGTCCTTGCAAGGTGGACTGCAGTGTGTGTACTCATGCCTGAGGTCTGTGTATGGCTGAGTCCTTGCAAGGTGGACTGCAGTTTGTGAACTTGTGCCTGAAGGTCTGTGTGTGGGTGAGTCTTTGCCAGGTGGACGGCAGTGACTGGACCCATGCCTGAGGTCTGTGCATAGGTGAGTCCTTGCCAGGTGAACTGCTGTATGTGGACTCATGCCTCAAGTCTGTGTGTGGATTAGTCCTTGCGAGGCGGACGGCAGTGTATGGGCTATGTGCCTGAGGTCTGTGTGTGGCTGGGTCCTTGCAAGGTGGATTGTAGTGTGTGTACTCATGCCTGAGGTCTGTGTGTTTGCGAGACCTTGCCTGGTGGACTGCAGGGTGTGGACTCATGCCTGAGGTCTGTGCACAGGTGAGTCCTTGCAAGGAGGAGCTCAGTCTATGGACTCATGCCTGAGGTCTGTGTGTGGATGAGTCCTTGCGAGGTGGACTGCAGTGTATGGACTCTGTGCCTGAGGTCTGTGTGTGGGTGAGTCATTGCTAGGAGGACTTCTGTATGTGGGCTCATGCCTGGGGTCTGTTTGTGGGTGAGTCCTTGCAAGGTGGACTGCAGTGTGTGTACTCATGCCTGAGGTCTGTGTGTGGATGAGTCCTTGTGAGGTAGACTGCAGTGTATGGACTCTGTGCCTGAGGTCTGTGTGTGGGTGAGTCATTGCTAGGAGGACTTCTGTATGTGGGCTCATGCCTGAGGTCTGTGTTTGGGTGAGTCCTTGCAAGGTGGACTGCAGTGTGTGTACTCATGCCTGAAGTCTGTGTATGGCTGAGTCCTTGCAAGGTTGTCTGCAGTGTGTGAAATCGTGGCTGAGGGTCTGTGTGTGGGTGACGTCTTGGCTGGTGGATGGCAGTGACTGGACCCATGCCTGAGGTCTGTGCATAGGTGAGTCCTTGCCAGGTGAACTTCTATATGTGGACTCATGCCTCAAGTCTGTGTGTAGATGAGTCCTTGTGAGCTGGACTGCAGTGTATGGACTCTGTGCCTGAGGTCTGTGTGTGGCTGAGTCCTTGCAAGGTGGATTGTAATGTGTGGACTCTTGCCTGAGGTCTGTGTGTGGGTGAGTCATTGCCTGGTAGACTGCAGTGTGTGGACTCATGTCTGAGGTCTGTGCACAGGTGAATCCTTCCAAAGTGTAGCTCTGTGTGTGGACTTGTGCCTGAGGTCTGTGTTTGGGTAAGTCCTTGCTACGTAGGGTGCAGTGTGTGGACTCGTGCCTGAGGTCTGTGTGTGGGTTAGTCTTTGCCAGTGGACAGCAGTGAATTGACTCATGCCTGAGGTCTGTGTATAGGTGAGTCTTTGCCAGACGGATTGCTGTATGTGAACTCATGCCTCAGGACTGTGTGTGGGTGAGTCCTTGCCAGGTGGACAGCAGTGTGTGGACTTGTGCCTGAGGTCTGTGTGTAGGAGAGTCCTTGCCATTTGGCTAGCAGTGTGTGCAATTGTGCCTGTGGTCTGTGTCCAGGAGTCAGAGTCAGGAGAGCAAGGAAGATTGGTTCAGGCGCCCCCCCTCCATATCAAGAGTCGGCCTCTTCTCCTCAGAGCCATCTGGCACAGCCCCTCCCCCATCAGGGGCCCGGTCCGGCCATACATCCTCCTCTGAATCTCCACGAGGATCTCTCCTCCCTCTCCGACGGAACCGGGTGCGCCTGTGGCCTCCCCACACTCCCAGGGTGCCAGCCCGGCCCGTCTCCTGCAGATCACTCCTCACCTCAAGGGCCCCCCCGAGTCACACAGTGTTTTTCTGTGAGCCATTCCCATGCAGCCTCCGGTGAGTCAAAGAAGGGGGATTTCCCATCCATCAGATCTTTCAGGCGCGCAGGAAAGAGGTGCATATATGTCAGCTGCATGGCCCAGAGTTTCTGCTTGACTCCCTCGTATGAGCGGCGCCGGGCCTGCATCTCACGGGTATAGTCCGAGAATATGAGGATCTGATGGTTGTCCCAGCGGAGATCTGACTGGGCTCTAGCCTCTCGAAGGACCACATCCTGGTCTTTGAAATTGAGAAATCCTGCTATTATTGGCCGCCTGGGACCACCCGGCCCCAGCCGCGGCTTCAGAGCCCTATGGGCACGCTCTATGGCAAACCAAGGGGAGAGCAGCTGGTCCGGGACCCATGATCGAATCCAACGCTCCAAGAATTCAATCATGGACTTCGTCTCCGCTCCCAACGGGAAACCCAAGAATCACAAATTGTTATGCCTGGAGCGTTTTTTGGCATCTTCTGCTCTGCGGTGCAGGTCACCGGTACGAGTCTGCAGCTGAGCGACCCTAATCTTAAGGTCTGCAATCTCGTCCTCAGTCTGCGAGACCAGGACCTCAACCTCCTTGATGCAGCCTACCACCTTTCACAGGTCCTGATGAAGGAGGCCCACATCCTCCTTCACTTCACCGACCTTTGCTTCTACTGCTAATTGTGAAGTATGGATAGCTTCAAGAATCGTGTTCACTCCCCCGGCCGCAGCCTCCGTCTCTGGCTTTCCCATCGCCTGAGAGGATCCTGGCTTAGTAAATTGATCTATACGCTAGAGTGCGACCGCCATCTTGACGCCGGTACTATTAAGTTTCTGATCTAGAGATCTGCTCACTGGTGCAATTGATTATTGTAGGGTCCACATCTCATGGCATATACCGATATCAGAAAGAAACTTACATCAGTGGGATGAGCTAGTGGCTGCATTGGAGTTTCAATGTAACATCAGGGATAGAGCCTCACAATGTCACCTACCGATTTGCGAGGGAATTGCTGAGAAAAGTCTCCAGATCCAGTCTGGCACCTGGGGGTATTTACAAAGTGAGGAATCTGCAGTTAGATAGTGTCTGCCAGAAAGAGCATTACTGAATGTAAACAACTTGGTATGCCAGCCAAATTGGTATTGAAGACCAAGGTGGCCTTCCTACTAAAGGTTGTAACTCCCTTCCACATTGGCAAGTTGATCACTCTGCCTGCATTTTTGCCCTGTCTCACCACTTGAATGAGGAAGAAAGGTTCTGTTGCCTAGACTCTAAGAAGGCATCAAGCCTATACATCAAAGGCAGAAAAGACCATTGTGTGGACGATCAGCTCATCGTGGAGTTTTCTGGTTCAAAGAAAGACAAGGCTGTGCAAAAAGATTACCCTATGCATCAAAATCTGCTATGCACTAGCTAGTAAGTAGCACTCATAAATGACAGACTCAGAAGGGTTATAATAAATAATCAAAAACACATATTGAGATAAATATGTCAACTGGTACTCCATTCTAACTGTATTCTATTAAAATTCTAGAACCACCAGCATGCATTCTTTACAGATGCTATAATTAGGTTAACCTGCCATTGGGTTAAAAAACAATTACAATTTGCACTGAAATGAGCCAGTACAGTCTGCATAAGTGTCACCGTACAAGCTGTCATATTTGGGTCTGACTCACCCTGTGCAAATGTTACAGGTTCTGCCACATTTTGAATATCGTTCATTAACAACCAATTTCCGAGGTCCCCAGATCTTCCACCTTGGGGGATACTGCTGTGCTATCTATTTAAAAGGTAAGGAAGCTGTGGCTAGAAGTGTCCATCAGAATAACAAGATATTTACCTTTGATAATGCGTACTCTAACCACATCTTTCTATGAGCGGTGTCTGCAGAAAAGAGTGGAGGAGAGAAAAAGCAAAGAGCAGAGCCCATAATTGGAGGAGAATTGGTGAAGTACTACCACATATGAAGAAGAAAATGTTGGTACACTTTATTATTTGCAAACAATGAAATCTGAGGAATGACCTGTTGGGGTTGTCCTCATGGTCCATTGAGTGGAATTCAGTCTGGCTGCGGCATCTGGTTCCTTGGTCAGCAGCCGGTCAGTGAAGTGGCCTTTAATGGGTCCTTGGTCTGTGGTTGCAGAAGAGTGATACCTTCATTCTGGAGAGAGATCTTTGGCGATTTCCAAAGTGTGGAGCCCCTCTGGGGGTTTGTAGTGTCTGTCCAGTGTCCAAGCAACCCCTGACAGGCGATTGTCAAGTCCTAGGTGAAGCAGGCAGGGTTTGGTACCTTTTCTTGGTGCAGCAGGACTTCAGTTCTCGAGCCTTGGGTCTTCTTTGTTGCTGGTCTAATTTTGTCCTTAGAGTCAGATTTCTTGGTCCTGGGATGCTCACTAAATACTGTATTTAGTGGGCATTTAGGGGAGTACCTAGTAGTGACCAATGAGTCATCTACATTAGGGTGACTACACCCACTAAGTGACCACTTCCTGTCGGCAGAGATCACTTCCCTACACCCGATTGCCTATTTTTCTTCTATGCAAGATGGAGGAAAATGAAATAGAGGGGTCACCTCGCATACAACACCTTAGGGGTGGTGCAAGCTGGGGCTGACCACTCCTCCTGTCCTTTTTGTGTTTTCATGTCAAAAGCGGGGGTTTGCAATGGGGGTGTCCATCTGCTGCCAGCAATGGGCTTGGGGGTCAAGTTTCAAGGGTGGTATGCCCTTTGAAACTTGCTAGCAGGGCAGTGCACATTCCTGAGGGAGGGGGTGTTTACACCTCCACCTAGGAAGGGCTTTGTTCTGGGACCCAAAGAGCAGGATCTCCCACCCAAGGGTTCCAGAATCTTGTTTGGCGGTGGCATGCTACTTGTGACAGACCAGCAACCATGCCAGGGTAGTTAGTTTTTTAAGGAGGCAACTCTGAGGTGACCACTTGGTACTTTTTGTGAAATCCAGTACTGGTACTAGTTTGGGTTTATCATTCTGAGTTGTTTGATACCAAACAACCCAGGGTTCAGAGTGGCCATCATGTAGCAGTGGTCATACTGACCAGTGTCCAGCACATGCATTTAAAATGGCTGCTCTGTTCACTTAGTATGTCGCAGGTTTGGCAAGGACACAGTAGGGGCATATTGCTCATGCATCTATGCCGACATATACAGTATAGTGCACCCTGCCTTAGGGCTAGAAGGCTGCCATAGGGATGACTTACCTATATTGCATGCAGTGTACCGTGGACATGGCACACAGGCTGTGTGCCATGTCGAGTTTGCATTTTAGAATTGCATCAGAGCACTTAACCTGCAATGGCAAGGCTGGGTGCTTCTGGATGCATGGCCCCAGAGGATGGCACAATATGCACTGCTGCCCTCAGGGGGCTACCTTTGGTACCCCATGCTCTGGGTACCTAAGTACCATTTACTAGGAACTTATAGTGGCAGATAAAGGTGTTGGCAATTGTGCAAATGCATCACATCAGTTTTAGGGAGTGAGATCTGGCCCAGGGTACCTGGTTAGCAGGGGCCCTGGGCACTAACAACTTTGAGACTACATCAAATACCAGACAAAATGTGGGGGACAAAATGTGGGGGGCTAACCGTGATAAAAGAGGCCTTTTCTCACACACAGTTTCTGCCTAGGATGGATGAGGAAACAGGCAGGGGTGTTAGGAAAGCTGTTGCCGTAATGTAATGTAAGGTGGATTTGTAGAGACTTGCTTGTCTCCCGTGAAGGTATCCAGGTACCCAGTAGATGAGTTTAGGCGTGTGATGAGGCTTGGTTTGAACAGAAGCAATCTTAAAGCTCCCAGAAGAAGACTAATTGAATACCCAGGTCTTCAGCTTCTTGTGAAATTCTAGACTAGAAATATGGAGGAGGCACTGGTGTCCTGGATAAGGGTCGTTCCAGGATCTGGTGGCTTGGTAGGAGAATGATCGGTCTCCCATTCTGCTTCTGTGGATGCTGGGTGTGCTTGCGAGTGAGAGTGATGCTGAGTAAAATTGTCAGGTGGAAGTGAAGCCAGTGATTGAGCTATGCAGGTCCCATGTTGTGTAGTGACTTGAATGCATATGTGAGAAGTTTGAACTGGCAGCTCTTCTGCATGGGGACCCCGTGGCGCTCTCTGAGGAGTGATGTGGGTTTGTTGCGGATGTTGAAGATGAGCCTGGTGGCATCTTTTTGGATGGTTTGAAGTCTGTGAAGAAGATGGTTTGGGATGCCAGCATGGAGGGCTTGGTCATCATGGCTCCTGTTATCCTGGTATGCCAGGTCCTGAGACTCTGGGCCTCTGTGAAGTGAGCTGTGCTGCCACTGGTCCTCACTGCCCTGATCCTCCTAGCTCTTGTCCTATTGACTCTGATTGCTGGCCATCTTCTCTTTATTCTTCAGGCACTGTTCTCCTAGTCTTCCTTACTTTCAGTTTGGTTTGCCTAGCAATGGTATTCCTATCCCTGCTTCTCACAGTCTTTGTTCTCTTTCTCTTTTTCTGCCCACTAGACTTAACAATTTTGTTTCTGGCCCTGCTTTTGTGGGTCTTTCTAACCCCAGTCCTCTTGGTTCTGGTCCTTTTGGTTATCCTTGTCATTTCAGGCCACCTTCTCCTAGCTCTTTTCTTTCCTGATCCTCTTTCCCCTTGTCAATTTAACATGGTCATCCTGATCCTTCTCACCCTGCTCATCTGATTCTGAGTACATCAGTTCCTGGTCCTGCTGGTCCCCTAAGTCTACCTAGACCTTGCCCTCTTAGCCCTTGTCTTCGTGTTTTGAATCATCCTTGTCCTCCAGGCTCTGTGCATTGTCCTCATAGTCCCTCTGGCACTGCACCCAAAGGTCTGGGCCCTCTTGGTCCTGGTTCTCTTTATTTAGGACCTTCTGAGCGTTGTCATTTTGGTGCTGGTTCTCCTGGACATCCAGGTCCAACCCCCCCCTGAGTTGTCCTGGCTCTAGCTGTTCTTTTCCTCCTGATCTTCCTCACCCTGAGACTGCGATCCCTAGGGCCTAATCTTTCTGGTCTACTTGGTATTCTGGACCCAGGCCTATGATCATGAATCCCCTGGAACTCGTGGGCCCATCCAAGGTCCTATTGGTGGTGATCCTTTTAATCCTCCTTGCTCTGGTCTTGGTCCTTCTGGTTCTGGTCCTGCTGGTATTCTTGGTACTTACACCCTCATCGTCCTTGCTTGTTCTGGCCTTTGGTCCTATTGGCCTGGATCTTGTCTCCCTAGATCTGCTCCTAATCCTCTTGGCCTGGCCTTCCTGCTGTTTGTCCTTGTGCTGCCACACAAACTCATCATGTCCCTCCTCTATCTCATCCTTCTAGGCCTGGCCATCCTGTTGCTCATCTTTCCGGCCTTCCTGTTCCTAGCCCTGTGGCCTGGACCCCCAGGCTGTTATCATCCTAGTTCTGAGGTCCCTCGTCCTGATCTGCCTGATTCCCTTTTTCCTCCTCACCCTGGTACTCAAGATCCTGATCCTCTTTGCCCTGATATTCCTGGCCCCATATTCCTTTTTTTGTTGGTCCTCTTACAACTTTTCCTTCTGACTCTCACTGCCTGTGTCCCTGGTCTCTGCTACTTGACACTCCTGGCCAAGGTTATGCTATTCTTGTTTTTCATAGCCCTTGTCCTCCTCACGATTCTGTGCCCATTGTCCCTGATCCTCCTAGTCCTGTCCTTATAGTTTCATTCTCCTGGACCTAGTTCTACTGGACCTGCCCCACTGACTATCCTAGTCTTTGTCTCCTTGGTCCTGGTCGTCTGGTCCTACTTGTCCTATTGGGATTGTTATCTAAACTTTGCCTTTTGGCCATCATGGCCCTTCCTGGTTCCTCAAGTCTTGGCCCATCTAGCCCTGTTTCTTTATGGAACTTTTTGTTGTAGTCACTTTGTCCTGGTTCTCTTCACCGTCAAATTCCTAACTTTGGTACCATAGGTCCTGGTACATCTTGCTTCTCATGTCCTGGCATACTTAATCCTCTTGTTTTGGGTTATACTTGTTCTCCTCCATCTGTTCCTTGTCTATTTAGTCCTACTGGTACTGCAGCCATTGATCCAGGTCCTGTTGATCCAGGTTCTCCTCATTCGAGTCCTCCTGAGCCTAGTCATTTTGGTCCTGGTCCTCTTGCCCACCATTGTCCATTCCACTTGGTCTTCCAGATGCTGGTTGGCCTTCTTACCTCAGATCCTCCTCACTCTGGTCCTGCTACTTTTAATCAATCATTGCTCTGCCCCTCTTGGTAATCCAAGCCTTGGCCCCCTAGGTCCTGATCTTCATGTTCCTCTTGTCTCTGTTTCTGGTCCTCCCAGTCATAATCCTTTCAGTTTATCTCATCCTCTTGTTCTGGTGTTCTGACTGTGCTTTGTACTGGCCCCCATAGTGTTCCTAATTCCCGACATGCTTATCCTAGTATCCTTGACATACTAGCCATTGCCCTTCAGGGCCTTATCCTCTTAGTCCTCCTCAATCTGGTCCTGATCCTCCTGGCCCAAGGTCTCCTGCTCCTTACCTGCCTGGTTCTGAAATAATCTGACCTGTTGCTGATCATCCAGGCCTTTGCTACTTCTGATATTCCTTGACCCTCGGTTCATGCTAGTCTAAGAACTTCCTGGCCCTGTACTTACCGGTCCTGGTTGACTGGTTGTCAGTCCCATGTACTCCTGCTCCTAGTAGTTTGGATCTTGGGTTTCCTGTTTCACAGGCTCCCGGTACTGGACCTTTTCATCCTCCCACCCTAATTCTCATCCATCAGTCCTCCTGGCCCTGCTCCCTTGGTTTACCTAGTTCCCTCATTTTTCTAGTCCTTCTGATCCTGGTCACCTTGGTCCATGTAGCCCTAGTCTTCGTTCTGTAACTCCTTTGCCTGTCCCTCATTTATCTCGACTTCTGATTCTAGTTCCATTGATCTTTGTTTCCCTAGTCCTTCTGGTCCCCGGTCCTCCTGCCCATCCTCCAAGTCCTCCCAGTTTGCGTATACTACCTTGTTCTTGTCCATCTGACCTCCTAGTAATAGTCCTAAAGAGTCTGGTCATCCTCATTCCTCTGGCACCGGTCCTCCTAATTCTTGTGCTGCGGGTCACCCTAGTTCATGTAGTTGTTGCCACTCTGGTTTAGGGTCCCCTTGAGTCTGACACTCCTGGACCTTCTGATCCTGGTCCCACTGGACCTAAACTTTCTCACCTTTATAACCCCCTTGTCATTCTAATCTAGGATCTCCAGTCCTGCTAGCCCTTGTCCTTTCTGGTTATCATCTTCCTGGTCCTTTTTTTTTCTGGCCCCTTGGTCCTCCTTGATCTGATGTCTGTGGTAGTGGCCCTCTTGTCACTGGTCATTCTCTCCTTTGGTTTGGTCCTCTTTAGTCTGTCTACCTAGGTCCTCTACTCCCGGCCCTGGTTTCCTTGTTCCTGGTCAGTGTGCACACGACCTCATAGCTCATCTTGTCATTATGGATCAGGGCCTTCTGTTCTTTCTATCTCTGTTCCTTCTGTTCCTTTGGGCCCTTGTTCACTGGGACCAGATCCCTCTATACCTCATTCTCCTGATCCTTCCAACCCTGGTCCCGGTACCCATAGTGCTGTTTTTCATTGTCCTTTTTCTCATTGTCAATTGTTCTGTGTCCCCTCCGGTAATTGTTTCCCTGATCTTCACAGATTAGTTTTCCCTGGGCCTGGTTCTTCTTCTCCTGGTCCTTACGGCTCTGATCATCCTCGCCCTTCTAGTGGTGCACCTCTTGGCCCTTATTCTACTTTGTATCCTTCTCCTCCTTCTACTTCCTTCCCTAGTGCCCCTTCCAAATTTACTTTAGTGAGTTACAGCCTCCAAGCCTGTCACACTATTTGTTTTTGGCTTCTAGCTTTCTTTTGCTGAGACAGCACTATCAAGTACAGAAATGAGGGCCAGTAAAGACAGGACCTCACCCACCTAAAACACTGTTTAGTGTGTTACAAATCAAAACTGTCATTCCCAAGATGCATTGTGCAGGTTACTAAATGTCAGTGTGGCTGAGGGGGCTGCTCATGACATGGGAACATTAAGTATCAATTCCCTAAACCTACTCTACTAGGTGAATGGTGAAAAATTGTATTTATTCAGAGGCAGCAGAGTTAACTCCTCTTGTGAATTATCCAGATGCATTACTTACCTGTCTCCTGCTTTCACTTCCCCATTTCACTCATACTCCATTAGAACGTCTCACTCAATTTACCTCCTACAAGTTCCCCAAAGCACTGTGCTCCCACGCACCAATTACCTACTGTACATCTACCTCCCTCTGAAACCCAGATGCCACATATCTGCATTCCCTGTTTGCTACTGTTTGTTGACTGCTGCTGTGTTGCCAGATTACAAATACTAAGCAAGCACAATGCTTCTTAAACAGAAAACTAAAGCTAGCAGAAGGCCTTCCAAAAAGAAGCCCAAAAAGAACCCAGCCCTGAAGAACCATCAAAAGGAGTATCATGAGCATGAAAAAACCCAATGTATTCTCATGAGTGAATAAAGCATTTATGTAACATGCTTTAAAACCATACTCAGTATTCTTTGTTGACAGCCAAATACTCCCTGACAAAAGGGCAAACTATCTGTGTGCCATAGCGTGAACCATCTGTTTGATTACTACATGTCTTATTTGAATATTAAAATAACATAAATGTTTTCTTTCAAATCTAATTTTACATTTTTGTTCACCGCTTAGCTTAATTTATACACTTACCTTTTTACAAACCATTGTACCTTTGCATATGCACTTACCTTCAAAGGCTTCACACAAGTTGCATTCCCATTACAAGATGGCCACCACGCTACCAGTGGCTGGGGTCCCATTTTTCTTTATGGTCTGTTAAATGAAGACATCGTTCTCACTATTTACCTGGCCACTGGTCAGATTGTACATAATCGTTGCTATTTAGTTTGTGATCGTCTAAGCAGCATAGAATTTGTACTATTTTGCCAGCCGCTGGGTAAATTGAAGAGATTTTGTACTAATTGGCTGACGGTCCGGTAAATAGAAACTTCCTTATTAAAATATTGAGAAAAATACTTATGTTTAATCTGCATATGAACTATTACTTAATCCTGTTTCCAAGCATCATTAATTTATGCCAGTCCTGTTTTCTACTTTATATGCAAATCATTATTTTACTAGGAAATATCTAGAGCGCTCAATCCTAAATAATAGTATTGCATGCTATTTCAATTTGTTTACATTTTTTTTTTTTTTAGGAAAGTGACCAACGTTTTTTTCACATAACCCTGTATTACTAATTATATAAATATATTTTTTCTTTTTTTCCTAAGACCCAGATGTTGTGTCCAATGCAGATTTAGTTTGGTTGAAACAGGACTGAATCAAACCACTGAGACTGAGTTCCTGATTCTGGGCTTTTCTGACATTCCACAGCTGAAAGGTCCCTTATTTATTCTATTTTTGGTAATTTATATGGCTATTCTTACTGGAAATCTTCTCATCATGACAGTGGTATCCATAGACTCTCATTTGCACACTCCCATGTACTTTTTTCTCAGTAACTTGGCTTTCTTGGACATCTTTTCTTCCACAATCATTTTCCCTAAAATGCTGGTGAACTTTTTCCTTGATAATATTTGTATCTCCCTCATCGAATGTCTAGTTCAGATGCATGCCTTCATCACCACTGTTGGAGTACAGTTCTTTCTTCTAACTGTCATGGCGTTTGATCGGCATGCTGCCATTTGCAATCCCTTAAGGTACATGTCCATCATGAGTAGGAATGTGTGTATGAGCCTCTCTGCTGGATCCTGGACAGTCGGTCTAATAGCTCCGTCCCCATACACTGTCATAGTATCTGGCCTATCTTTTTGTAAGTCTCATCTGGTCAGCCATTTCTTTTGTGATGTCAGTGCCCTCCTGGCCCTTTCCTGCACCAGCACTCATCATGCTGAGATTTTGAATTTCGTTTGTGGTGCTGTGATAGCATCGACGACTCTTCTTCTGATCCTCACCTCTTACTTCAACATTGTCTTGGCCATCTTGAAAATTCAGTCCAGCGATGGAAGACAAAAGGCCTTCTCCACATGTGCCTCCCACCTCACAGTGGTGGTTTTGTTCTATGGCTCTCTCTTTTTTATGTATATACGGCCGCCATCCACGCGTTCAGTGCATCAGAACAAAATGTTGTCATTGTTGTACGTCACAGTTATTGCTTTGTGTAACCCAATTGTATACAGCCTGAAAAACAGAGATTTAAACCGTACCTTGAGAAAGGCAATGCAGGTAAAAGGAATGTGAATAAGATACTACTTAATAATTTCAACATATTAGTTCCAAAGAACACTGGATAGCACCATATTGACAGTGAAACATACCATAAAAATTAAGCGGATCACATAAGAGAGAGGGCCTGAAAAGTACATACTCTGGTGATATGTCTAAATTGTTCTCCAATATCATAAATAAATCTGGAAATGTTCAGGATCACACCCTTTTTTCAGAATTTCATGTGACCCAAGAGTGTCAAAGAAAAAAGCCATGCAGGATCCTACCTTCCTACCTGAAAGACATCTGTAACCACCAAAGAGACCTCTATGAAGTAGAAGTCTTTCCAACTGGGGCACAGCTTAGAAAGCTTTTCTAATCAAGAACATGTTCAATAGGAATGCAAAGATATGCAGCAAAAGTGCAGACAAAAACCTGAATAGCATAGTAATAACATGCAGGAGAATGCCCCGAAGCTGTAACATAAAAAGCAAAAGAACATATTGAAGTGATTATAGTTGCCTAACTCCTGTTGAAGGAGAGTTTAGCATTACATTAATCAGGCATGCTTGTTAGCAAAAACAATCTGTTTTGGATAATGAAAGCAGAAAGACTGTATCCTACATAAACATTTGGCTGAATCAATATGTCTGTTTTTTAAATGTAAATCACTGATTGGCGAGTTTGTGTGTTAGTTGTGTGGACGGTGTGTAGCTGAGTGCAAGAAGAGTCAATGATGTCATTTACATGCATGAATGGGAGCCTATATGAGTGACTAAGTACATGAGTGAGCAGCAACACTTGGGAGGGGGAAGCAGTCACCTGATCCAAAAGACCGTGGCTACGTCCAGCACACTGGCCTCTGACGTCCAGCCGTCTGACTCATCATCTAACTTATTGACCCATTCCTGATACCTTCATCCATCTGGGTGCTCATTTAAATAATCATCCACCCATGCACACATTCATCCATACAGTTTTTCACTGATCCACTCACACCTATTGGTTTTGTTATTGCTTCTTTTGCGCCTTGTGTTGCAAGTGGTTTATTTCAAGGGAGTGTTGTAATGTAAGAGTACTCCACAAGATATAGGTATACATGGCAAAAATAGGAGGAACAAATATAGTTGTGCTCCACATTTTCCTCCTATTCTAACCATGGCCACTGTGTCAGAGAAAGGGAGGAACTTTTTTCTCAAACAAAAAGCAGGGATGTTGAGGAGAAGAAGCAGTGAATACCCGGATAAACCCCATATCTATACACCAAACGTTTCTCCACACATTGTCCCCCTCCCTACTAATTATGTAAGGAGGAATGTCGTAGGACAGTGGGATCACATTTATTGTCTACCACTTTGTGAAGGCAGTTCTATGTGAAAAGGCAGAGTGGGAAATGGACAATGTTTGGTAAACGGCTTTGTTTGATGGGAAGATATCTGTAACTTTTTTTTTTAAAGAAATGCTTTTATTCACAGGCACTTTGGCTCAGTGGAATGAAAGGTTGCCAGTAACTGAAACACTTGGAAATCATAACCTAGAATAAAGTTCTTTTAATGGTCTGTGCTTTACAAGTACATGTACAGAGTTATAGATGGGTAAAAAGTGAATTAGGGAGATATTTTCACCAAGGGTTTCTGAGTGACATCAAATAGACAAGAAGAGTGAACCTCTGAGTTGAATAATTATCAATGAAATTCACTCTTTACTCATCTCTAATTCTTATGTCATTTATGGACCCCAAAATCATGTACCCCTGACTTTAAGAGCTATGCTGGAGCAGGTGTAAAAAGTTGGAGCAATACATATTACTGCCTCTCCTCCATACCGTTAATTAAAAACAAACTGGCCACACACTCCCACCACTCTCTGTATTCTCCCTTCACTCCCCTCCACTGCAGAAGCCCTGCTCCTTGCTTTCCAGTGCCTCTTTGACAGGCTTTTTCAGAACCCTGACAGCCTGGCCTTGAAGACCTTTATGGCAAATCAACACTGGGTGATAAGCTTTGTTATCGACTGTTGCTACATCATAGCAGTGAAGTGCAAGTTTTAGAATCTGGTACAGAAGATAGAGGCTTTCTACGAAAGCCATTAATAAGCTATTAAATTGTAGATAGCTGACAGGGGATTACAGAGTAATTCACTTTTTTACCCATCTATATTGTTATGTGTTGCCGCAAAGTCAGCCCTGCTTTCAAGTGCTAAGCTGGGGCAGAGAAGTAATTTGGGAGCCATACATACAAGGTCTTTGCTTCTTGTCAATTTATAAAAATAGAGAATAATTAACAAATGAAAAGACACCAAAATGACAAAACTCCCATAAGACAACCCAGAGATATGAATCTTAAATGTTTTCACTGAAAGTAGTGCCAAAAAGCAACAAGTGCTAATCATGGTCATCTGAACACACTTGACCACTACCTTGGCACAAAGTAAAGCGATGAAGCACAGGCCCGATTTAGAAACCAGGTTTGTCTTGGTTAGAAATTTTACCTTCTGACTTAGGGCCTGATTTATATTTCTGTGGACAAATTACTCTGTCACAACAGTGGCAGATATCCCAACCACAGAAATGTAAATCTCATAGGATGTAGTGGATTTTTTACTTCAGTAGTCGGGACATCTGTAACCGTTATGGCAGAGTGACTTGTCCACCAAAATATAAATTAAAATCTTAGGGGGTCATTACGACCCTATCAGTCTTCAGACCACCAGGGTCTCAGTGGCGGTCTGACTGCCAAATTACAACCGTGGCAGTTGCGTCACAGTCGGACTGCCAGAACCACCAGTTTTCCTCCATAGGAGGGACTGGCACTGCTGGCTTTCGTAATCTGCCAGGGCAGCACTGCATGCAGCACCGCCCTGGGAATTACGACCCCCCTCTCTGCCAGCTTTTACATGGCGGTAGCACTGCCATGTAAAGATGGAGATGGGGGGCAGGGGGCCCTAAGGGTGGCCTCTCCACTGCCCATGCACTTGGTGTGGGCAGTGCAGGGGCCCCCATGGCCATCCCCTCCACACTGTTCACTGTCTGCTTTGCACTCTACGCACTGCAGCATCAATGTTGTTGGCTGTTTCTCGCTGTGCCAGTGAGCAAAAAACACTGTTTCTGGCCACTGACCCCGTGGGAAACTCCTAATGGGGCCCGTGGGAAGGCGGCCGCACTGGTGGCAATCTGATCGCAGGAGTTTGGTGGACGGCCTTTTCCGTCCGCCAAACGCATAATAACCCCCTTAGCCTCTGAAATGGAAGTCAGATATCTTCAACAGGGGAAGCCAAAGAGCTGGGTCCAAGAAGGGCTCCAGGATCCTGGATGAGTTTTTGGTGAAGCCACTGACCATTGTAAGTAAATTTCATAGCAGAAGAAATTCTAAATTTGCATCCAAGGAAGGTCCCTCACCAGCCTGATACTCTTCACGCGTTTGCCCAGTGAAGAGATCTATGTTCTGCTTTAGTACTGTTTTGGAGCTCATATTCCTTCAGCGGGGCAAGTCTTCAAGTTGTACCCAAGCAGAGCTCCACAAGGCTGGATACCTTTTCTGTGATATCTCAATGACACAGATTTGCTACTGCAGAAATACTCCTACTTGGGAGCACCTGGAATCGTTGGCCCAATGGCTGCGCAACTTCATCAGATTGACTTGGCAGGTTTGTCCAGGTCTTCGGAAGGTCTTTGGAGCCAAAAAGTTTCTAAGTCCTAGGTTTCTCATGGTGTTAGGAGTAGTACCCTTTGACACAACAATGGTCCCCGTACCTCTCAAACATCACTTTGCAGAAGCCACCATCTGAGTCCAGGGCAGGTCCGGTTGGAACTGGTCAGCTGGGCCTTTATGTAAAGCGACTTCTAGCAGCTTATTGTATCCCTCTAGCTGAACAGGAGGTCAGCCAACTGACCCCTAGAATCCACTTAATTGCCCTGGTTACATGGCAGGTCAAACCATTCAGATCTCATCACATATCTCAACTGCTGGTGCAGTCCTTCTGCCTTCCACAGGTCCAGTAGTGTTCTGAAGAGTGCTGCTTCCTAACCAATAGGGAAAATATTCCCAATTGGTAACACTACCTACTTCTGCCCCACTGCAAACATTTCCACAGTTTCTCTTTCTACCTGACACCAACATGGTAGAACCTTTCTTCCGGTGTGCAGAGCTCCTGTGCTTACCTTGGAGGTGTGGTCAGAAAAATGAGCAACCCCTCCTCTTTGTTCACTCAAAGCCAGTTCTGTGGGAAGCTCCTGTTCCACTAGAATAGGTGCCTGGCTGACTAGAAGGACAAAGGAGGGGGCATACCCAAGTAATAGCTACATCTTTACCAACAAACTGGGTGTGTATAAATATTTTTAAAAGTCCAAGAATAAACTTCACAGCTGTTTTCTAGGCTCAGATTACATTATTAATTGTAATATTGTGTTCCTATGTTTTCCTACAAAACAGGTTATATATTATTTTATTGTTTAATTTTTAATCCTGTCAAAGATAGCCCACAAATACAACCAAACAGATTGGGCATCCCTTTTGGGCAGATTTGTCTGATTCTGTAGAATATTGATCCCTTAGTAGTCATATAGAGCTCAATGTTCCTTTCAGCCTTACATTTGTACACACAAATGTACAATTGGGTGTTGGTACCATGCCCCAATATGAAGCATGCCATGAAACCAGCTGAGGGCATTGCACATTAGACAAACGGGATCCCTGTAGAAGGCAATGACTTGTTTCTCGTGTTTTATCAATCTTTGTGTTTCTAGAAATCCCTCTGCCCCTATGCAGTGTCTTATAGACCCACACATAAATAGGAAACTGCATGTGTGATTTATGCAGTCACCAACATACCTACACAGAAACAATTTCCTACATATATAAAACCTGTGTATTGCACATATACCTGTAACGCAGGGCAGTAATGAAAACAAAGAATTGTAAAAATGTACAAATAAGTGTATCTACAGTGCAGAGTTATGCATGTTGCTGCAATGGGTTTTGATGAATGTTGACTGCTAAGGGTGATAATGTGAGAAAATAGTTGTACATATGTACTACTCCTTTGTGGTATAGCACTATGTGTTAGATTGCTAAGACACATGTTACATTGCTACTTTATGTTGATGGTGATGAGTTACAGATATCTAGGAACTATGACACCCTGACACACCAACACATGAGTTTATCTACATGACTTTTCCATGCAAAAGTTATGTGGGTATGGTCACACGTTACTTTATGAATCTAGTGAATTAACAGTGATATGTAAGCTCCTATGGGACAGCATTTTCAATTAATCTCCCAACACAACTCTGCAATGCACAGTGCAGAACTGTGCTGCATCAAGGCAAGAGTGCATGGGTAATACAATAATGTAAATAGATGCTGCCTTGCTGCCCTCTCGTCACACTGACACCCTATGGGCTGTCTTGCACCATCACAGGCACCTTACCACCATGGTGCAAGTGTGTCTGGTTTCCAGGAAGGAAGGCTTTTGTGCAGGTAGGGACACATCCATGCACATTTCCTAACCTCAGAGCCAATGTGCACATACTCTGTATGCATACAAATGGAAAGCACTTACACTGAAAAAACAACATTTACAGAAAGATCATGTCCTTACAACTTGCATAGGAAAAATAGCATTTGTACACATTACTTGATTTATCAGTGTGGGTACTATTCAAAATGCATGAAAAAATATGTATCTATATGTGTGATTTTGTATGCTCCATGCAAGGAACAATTTTCATGGTCAGTGTTACTCAAGTTTCACTCCATTGCATTAGTTCAGCTTTCCCTACCCTGGCAGGCTCACACATGGTGGTCTTAGGTGGCTAGGAATTTCTGACTTTAAGCTTGGCATCACCATACATCACCTTGTGTTGCACCAGAGCAATCCATTACATTGACAAGTAAGAGCCTATATACATTGAGAACTTACAGATAACTCAATTACCTTTGGTGCAGTGTCTAATGTTATATGTAAATGTAACTATGAGAATGTATACCTTTCACATGTCTCTATGCATGTTTCCATCCATGCGTATGCTTACACTACTAAGAATTTTTAAATATTTTATAAGACATATTAAATAGTTGCAATTTGTGAAGAGTGTTAAGAATGGTTTGTAAAAAGGTAAGTGTATAAATTAAGCTAAGCGGTGAACACAAATGTAAAATTAGATTTGAAGGAAAACCTTTATGTTATTTCAATTTGACCTCTTCCTCCATTTAGCAGACCTACAGATTTTGTTGTTTCGATATGATCGAAGGTTATAGATATTACGATGTACCTGTATGTTCAGCAATATTGATATGTTTGCAGACCAAACGGGAGGTAGAAATAGATTTAGAGTTTTAGTTTATGACCTTTGTTGCCCCTCATATTATATGTAATCCCAGTGCTTCAGACAAACCATTTGTATTACAGTTTGTTTTTCAGAATGTGATTTGCATATATGTGAATTGGTTTGTATGCATACGTGTGCATATGTATAATATATTACACGTACATGACTGTTATGAGACAACATCAGTGAAGTTTCTTCTATTGGGATGTTGTTGTTGCACTAGCAGTTTATTTCATGTCAGTAAAGGTACAGAGTGCACCACCGATAGTGTTACCATTTTACTATACATAGCCTTCATACTTTACTGGAGAATCCATAACATTCTCTTCATCAACACATATCTGTATGGATTCCGCAAACCAAACCACAATCACTCAATGGATGATGAGACTTCACATATCTTATATTTTACACATTATGTCCAGTACACAGATGCCTGGTGAGTAGCACAATATGAGTAAAACATAATATTTAATGTTTGACATGTGTTAGATAGTCAACATGTGGGCTTACTAAGCACACCTGTCATCCGTTGTACCTGTTACCATCATTACACAGTCATCTTGCCGGGTGGAGTACTATGATAGACGTGCAGCTTTTATGGTAAGAGTTTGACATGTTATCAGTTGTGGTAGTGTGATTGCATTATACTAATCATGAATTACTACTTACACAATTTTATTAAATAAACGTGATGTAATTATGTATACTCATGCTTCTTTAAATTGATGCCATATTTTCTTTATAGTGATTCAGATGTCAGACATAGCTAAGCCACAAGTCAACAATGGCAAAGGTACTATAGCTAAGTATCTGTATGAGTTTACATTTATATTTTTTAGTAAATGTCACACAGTATATGTCCATATAGATTCCAAAAAATGTACAGCATGAACTAATATATAATGTTCAAAACAAAGTGACATAATTGTATTTACATTTAGGTAAACACATTTGAAACTATTTGATCAAATCTGGCATGGCCTGCCACTGAATCCACTACTTCAGCTTAGAATTGTTCACAGTCCTCATCGTCCGGTGTGATTGCAAAGTCATACTCCCAGTGGACATTGGTCTTTTGACATACAATGTGCAATATTATAAACATTACTATTATTTTTCACACCGTTGGTGGTGAGTAAAGTAATCTACCACCTGATAGATCCAGGAATGGAAAATGTGATTTGAGGACCCTAAACATGCGCTCAACAACATTGCATGTTTTTATCAAAGCAGATTTATTCTCACTGAGCATGAGTCTGTTCTATTTGAAATAGGATCATTATCCATGACTGCAACCCATATTCTTAATCACCAGAAATCAGAAGTAAACAACATTTTTTATGTACTTCTTGTAAATTGTACATCTCAAGCTATGTTTCATAAATATATGTTTCCCAACACTCAAGCATTTGTACATTTGATGTGAAACTATATGATATAGTTCTGTACATTGTTTTCTATATGAATGTTCAGCATATATGATACTGTGGAAGTATTGTATTCAGTATAAGACATAGTACACCAACATACAAGTATTAGTAACACAGTTTATCATTGTAAGGAAGTTCATACATTGAAATCAGTTATTACTGGAATTTTAGAAATTATGTACTGTGACAGTTTTTAACTCATATCCATGAAATCAAGAAAATTGCTTATGTACTAACAGTGACTCCTACATTGTGACACAAACAATATTTTCAGTTATCAACTGAGATGTAGTTAGTTGTATACATAATGGTTTGGCGTGCCTTCTAATTAAAAGTGTTATTTATCATTGTTAGATTTGCGCATTTAGCCATTACTCTCCATGTAGCATTGACATTTATTTGGGAATCATCATACACCATCAGAAAAGTTATGCATGGTATGGATTTTAGATAACTTATGGTGATGTCATAGGTATGAAAATGGAACCACTTGTCTGGTAAAGCCAATTGATGCTAAACTCAGTAACATTCATCTACAGACGTGTCCCCATCACATTTTAATGTGTAAGTATGTGTGCGTTATTTTCTTGTTTGAGTACATTTATTTATATGACTCACAGGTTACAAAATTATTGTCACATGTTATACTACATATTGTAATCTTTAATGAAGTGTGAAACTTTAGCTTGGGATATTTTCACATTGACTGTTGTCTTGTGTCTGACATGTTAACAAGTGTTTATATGAAATTGATGTAAAACTTTGCAAAACTGAGAAGCAGCACGTTAAGGTGCTTGAGTGAGATGTTCATTGCTGTATGACAGAACGCAACAATGTTATTTTGCCTTATATTAAATATGTATATTTGAACATTTCATTTGGTGAATCATGGACATTTGCTGCCATTTGGTGATTTTTCTTACATATGTTAACCTAGTGGATGTAGTTATTTACTATATTGATACACATCGTTCAGTGCAACACAGACATGGGTTGTTGATGCACACATACCTTTAGTTCTCCTAGTTATTTCTTTAGTCTACACATGCTGCCATGTGCAGCACATATGCTCAGGATATATGTTATATTTAACTAGTTTGACTTATATTTGTACATCATTACCATTACTGATTTGCCAAACCATTGCACATACACACTTCAACTAAGTTTCTACAGTGAGTGTGTTGTTCATTAAAGTGGGAGCCCACGTCTTCTCCCCTCTGCTTCAATTTGGTCCCAGTGGTTCATCAAAGAGGTAAAATTATGACCTTAAAGAAAATAATTTCAGGGCATTTGCTACCAAGAAGGTCATGTGAAAAAACAAAATCTAACCCTCTTCGAAATAAGATCAATCAGGCCCTTTAGTGGAAGGGCCAGAATCAATCTCTCACAAGGAGTCAAAGCAAGATCCCCCCTCTGGTACGACTGATGGTATGAAGCTAAGATGAACCTTGCCCAAGGGGGTCTCAAAAGAGGCCTACTCCGCTGACAAATACCTGGGGGGGTGAGTAGAGGAATTATTTCTCCTGGTGTCTCCACTAGAGATCATTCATAACACTCAGCACATTCAGAGTCTGTCCAGGGCACGACCTCATCCCCCTTCTCCCTCCTCTCCCCTGCTGCTAGTCAGCCTCTTCCAGCAGTAGATTCCATTGGAAGACTTCTTTAGTCAGCCAAAGTTCTCCAAGAATCCTGTGTTCACATGAGGGCTACAAAGACGCCTGTTACGGGTCCCCAAGACTTTACCTTGCCTGATTTGGATTTTGATCTCTGTAGGAGATGTGGGTATCAGGCTAAAGAACACTCTCTGCCGCATTGGGATTCCATGCCCATGCCTCCATCCACATGTCTCCATTTGTTTAATATTACTCCGTCCTTTCAAGACTTTCTGTACTCTCACCTATCTGTGACCCCAGCTCAAGAAGTACGTGGTATCCTTTCTAGTCAACTTCCAGACCCAGGGGTCAGGCTCTCTGCCTCCTTGAGCAGCTTGGAAAATCTTCTCTCATCAATTTTAAAACTTCTGGAGATATTTGTAGGAGGGTCTGACTGTATTCTCGACTCCGTGACAGCCATTTTAAAGGAATTGACTAAAGATAATAAAAATAGGAGCCTGATACTAGGCCCCTTGGGGACACGGGCTGCCCCTGTTGTTAGTAAATGATCAGGTGACTCCCAGGGTGTGCCCTAGAGTGGAGGTGAGAACACAAGCTGGCAAACCCAGTATACTAAGCATGTGATAAAAGGGCACCTTTGGATAGCCCAGTGGACTTTAGTCAATTTATTTTCGTCACCCATCCTGTCAAATGTAAAAGATCGGCAAAGCCTAATTAGTCTGCACAGGAGGTATACCCAATTTTTAAAATCTTGTCCAGTCAAAAGAATTGCCCTCAGAGTCGCCTGCTCCCTCACTGAGAGTAGGAGAGAAAAATAAGAAGAAAAAAATCTAAAGGTGTGAAAAGACCAACGCAAAGGATCAACAAGAAAGGCTAAAGGAAAGTACATTTCCCTGAGATGACAGATCCCTCACAAATATGTCCGGAGCTGACCTCCCGTTCTACCCTGGTGCCACAGCCCAGACCTCGATCAATTGGTGCATCCTCCAGGGAGTTTGGAGGGGAGCACAAGAATGAGC
This sequence comes from Pleurodeles waltl, assembly GCF_031143425.1. Lineage (NCBI taxonomy): Eukaryota > Metazoa > Chordata > Amphibia > Caudata > Salamandridae > Pleurodeles > Pleurodeles waltl. Next base: position 14,739,086 of record NC_090446.1, read on the forward strand.
TTCTCCCCACCCAACCCCCCTGGGTTGTCTTCAGCACTGAACCCAACAGCTCCAATATTTTTGCCTCCTAGGCTATTGGGAGACTCTAATTACCTTCTATCTTTGGAGGGCGTTTCTGCAATAAGACACTATGGCCCTCATTCTGACCTTGGCGGGCGGCGGAGGCCGCCCGCCAAAGTCCCGCCGTCAGGTTACCGTTCCGCGGTCGAAAGACCGCGGCGGTAATTCTGACTTTCCCGCTGGGCTGGCGGGCGGTCGCCTTCAGACCGCCCGCCAGCCCAGCGGGAAAGAGGCTTCCACGATGAAGCCGGCTCGGAATCGAGCCGGCGGAGTGGAAGCTGTGCGACGGGTGCAGTTGCACCCGTCGCGTATTTCACTGTCTGCGCAGCAGACAGTGAAATACATTTAGGGGCCCTCTTACGGGGGCCCCTGCAATGCCCATGCCAGTAGCATGGGCACTGCAGGGGCCCCCAGGGGCCCGCGACCCCCCCTACCGCCATCCGGATCCCGGCGGTCGGACCGCCGGGATCTGGATGGCGGTAGGGGGGGTCGGAATCCCCTCGGCGGCGCAGCAAGCTGCGCCGCCTTGGAGGATTCAATGGGGCGGCGGTACACTGGCGGGAGCCCGCCAGTGGTGCCGGTCCGACCGCGGCTTTACCGCTGCGGTCGGAATCCCCATTGGAGCACCGCCGGCCTGTCGGCGGTGCTCCCGCGGTCCTCCGCCCTGGCGGTCTTTGACCGCCAGGGTCAGAATGACCGCCTATGTGGACACGCCTACAGTACACTTTATTCCAATCTTTGATCTAGATTTAATTCTGAACAGATCTACTTTGCTAAACTGCTCTTTGGAATCCAGTCTATTGAAGTCAATTCAAAGCCATGATATTACCCTTGTTTCTCTATTGCACTCTAATGCAGGCCTCAAGTCAAGGATCACATTTCACTTTAACCATTTGGCGAGTTTGGTCCTTGAAATTGTTGATTTTCTGCAGTGTCGGGGATTAATGTGGTTCCTTGCTTGGGTTTGAATCAGGCTGATGCTGGTGAGGAGAGGGTAGTGGAAAAGTTCATAGATCATTACTCTTATCCTGAGTCTTCTGATTATACTGACAAGTATTAGTTTAGGACCAGGATAGATTTGCAGGCCCTCAAAGTTTCTCTAGTAGGGAATGGTAGGCAGGTTCTACTGTGGGAAATACGATCTGCCCCTGAGCAAAAAAAAATTATGATCTGGATGGGTGGGTTTGGTTCCCGAGTGTCCTAAATCAGCCACACAGGGTTCTAGGTTCCCATCTCAATTCTTTAACTAGCATAGGCCTAAACATTATTTCATGGAATGTAGCAGGGGCAAAACATAGAAGGGAAAAAGTATCCTGTCTTAGTCCTTTAAATCCCGATTTGATCTGCCTCCAGGAGACTTGATACAATAGGAATTTATTGTGGGATGGCTATTATGTTATTGACTGTGAGGCCACCCCCTCTAAAAGGGGGCATGCTAAAGGGGGAGTTGCTCATTTGTTGTCAACTAACCTTAAGTGGAATTATGATTGCTATAAAGATCCCAGCAACCTCTTTATGGCCTTAACCTCACAGATGCATAATATTTCTCAGGGTTCCTCCCTCCTGTTACTGGTTAATGCTTATATTCCTCCTGAAGCGGCTTATGATGCCTTGTTACATAAGGTTTTCACTCTAGATAGTGAGTTCCCTCCCTTTATAGTATAAGTAGGAGATCTAAATTGTAACGCATCCAACCATGAGAGAGAGACAGCCTTGCAAATTCCAGCCTGCGTTTCCCCCTCATCAAGAACAAACAAAAGAGGAAAACTCCTGCTTAATCTTCATGGGGGAAAACAATTACATTATTGTGAACGGAAGGTCTCCCTCTGATTCTCCCGCCTCCTTTACGCATGTTTTTTGGGGAGAAAGGCAATAGTAGATTATTTGGTGTTAGCTTACCCCACTTTTTTTCTGCTAGATTATTTAAAGATTATCAGTAACCATAACCCGCTCCTCTTCACCTTAGAAATGAACTTGCCAATGACGGTGTCTTGGGAGTTGGGTGGGTCAATTCCGATCTTTGATAAAAGGACAGGGAGGTCCCAGCGGGATCTCAGAAGTATTTCAGGTGTATTGGAGACTTTGGAGATTGTGGTCGCAAACCTGGACAACTGGGAGGGAATGAATTGCAAAACTATACAAAATGTATGAAGCAGTTGTTAATTAACTTTTCTTCCAGAGTCCCTAAAAGTCACCAAAGGGGGATTCCTCTCCCTCTACTTGACCTGAATGACAATAAATAGTTTGGTTAGGATTCAGTATTTGGACTATTCAGCTGAAAGGAATTCCAGGGTGGCTTTGTTAAAAAGGAGAAGGAGGCATTTGAAGGCCCACTTCACAAGAGAATCCTGGGATAGGCTTTGGATTCATCTCAGTGAAGCAGCCGTAAAGGGTCAGGCAAGACATTTTTGGGCATTGGCCGGCGAAGGCTGCGGGTTTAGAGTCTGATCATCCCCCGTTGCCATAGCTGAAGCTTGTTGGTCTGCATTTATCGCCTCCCTGCATGCTTCCCATGGGTTAGAATTATTTCGGCCTCCTTCCATCACCTACCCCTCAGTAAAAGAGATAGAACCGGCCATTCGCTCCATGCGTCTCTCTGCCACAATGGGTCCTGAAAAACATCCTATTTCTGTAATAAAACAAGATATCTATTCCTGGAGTAAGATCCTATTTGTGGTCTTTAGAAGGTGCTTCATCTCCAGAAGCATCCCCCCTTCCTGGGCTGGGAGTATTATTGTGCCTTTATATAAGAAGGGCGATCGTAATTGTCCTGCCAACTATCGGCAAATCGCCCTTCTGGACGCAGTTGCGAAAACCTTTACTAAATGCCTGCTTTCAGAGACTTACTGACTGGGCAGAGGAGAACAATATTATTCCCTTGGAGCAAACAGGGTTTAGGCGTAATCATAGCACTATTGATAATATTGCAGCATTACAAGTTATTACTGAAAAGTATGTGAAATTAAGAGGTGGAGTAGTCTACGCCATATTTATTGACTTTACAATTGCGTTTGACAAAGTGGATACAGGTTTGCTCTAGAAAAAGCGGGCTAACTTGGGTATGCCTACTATCCTTCTCGAGTTAGTGATAGCACTCCACTCCTCTCATTGGGGTAGAATTCTTTCAGGGGGGAACGAAGGCTTCTCTCAAGAGATATCCATTGTGAAAGGATTAAAGCAGGGATGTCTCCTGGTACCATTGCTTTTCTCCCTATACATCTCAGATTTTCCCTCTTTCCTTTCTCAGAGCAGGGCTTTTCCCCACAAATAGGCGGGCACTCTGTTTGTTGTTTACTGTTTGCTGATGATAATAGGATCTTTGACTTAACCCCTAAAGGCTTACAGGACCGACTCCAGTCTTTGTCAAAGTACTCTGAGTCTCACTTTTTAAAAGGTAATGTCTCGAAAAACAAGGTTTTATGCTTCCATGGAAATAATAAAATGAAGTTCCCTAATTTCCTCCGGTCATTAGGTAATCAAAAGTTGGAAATCGGGAGCTCATATACCTTCTTAGGGAAACTAGTCTGCGGGAATCTTAGTGATACAGCTCACATAACATCTAACAAATTTAAAGCCGGTAATAAAGCAAGAGGTTTAGGGGCCCTGTATATGGACACGGGAAGAAGGCATTCTGCACATCTCTTAGCGGTTTACAGAGCTAAAATTCCTGCGTCCCTTCTTTACGGTCTGGAATGCATTGATTCCTCTAAATGGAGGTTTCTGAATCTGCTGGAAGGCAAAATCCTTAGAAAGCTTTTGTCTGTTAATACAGCTGTTCCGGTAGTGGCATTAAGGCTGGAAATAGGCCTAAGAAGTGTGTTCGTCAAGGGATTAACTGGGGTTAAACGCTGGGCTGCTTCCCTCACAAGGAGTGAGGATAATACTCCAAGGGCCTTGCTACAGAAAGGAATTTTTACAAACAATAACAACGTCAGGTACTCCTTCTGCAAGAACGTTTCTTATGCCCGAGAAAGACTGGACTTAGATTGTAATCAGGTCTTGGCTATATCCCCCTCACAACTGAAAATTGGCCTGAAACAGGCAATGTGGCCCTTAAGCTTTCAACTGGATTTAGAGAGTTGTGTAAAAAAGAGATCCTTTTCAAACTTAGAAAATTCCTTAATAGTAAAAAAAACACAACCTTACATTACATGGAATATACCACAAAAAGTTAGACGTTTTTGGATGCTGGTTCGCCAGGGATTGTTACCCTTGAATGCTCTTCTGGCGAAATGCCGTGGTTCAGCTAAAGAGTGCAACTTTTGCCATGCCCAAACCCAAGACATAAACCATGTTTTATTTGTTTGTTCATCCCTTGCCCCACTTCAGCGTAAATGGCTGAAACGTATTTGTCTCCAGCTTCCTTTGCTGTCTGAACCCGAGTTTCTTCAAGCCTTGTATGACCCTCCCAATGGATTGTTTTGTTTTATAATTACATTTTTTAAAAATGTTTCTTATATTTATTCTAAGAATATGCATCGTAAAGATGGTGCGTTGTCTTCTAAAGGAAAATGGGTAAGGAGTGTAGTACGAACTATTTTAATGCAAGTGAGAGAATCTCTTTTTATGATGCACTTTACTTTAAGTGCACTTTATAAGCGGACGGGCAAGGTATGTGAGTGCTTTTCTATATATTTAATGCTATGTTTTTTATGGGCATTTGTGTAAAGTATTTGACTGCTTAGGCCCATATTTAATATTTAAGCTTTTTTGATCTTTTATATGTGGACCTCGCTTTGCACTTGTGAGAGAACAGGGCTGATTGCAGAGCCCCCCTAACTTTTTGCCCCCGTTTTTCACTTTTTGGTGGTGTTTTCCTGACTCTGATGGTGCCCTAGGTACTGCTAACCAGTACCAGGGCCAGTGCTCTGTGTAAAGTGGATATGCAAATTGGGCTAATTATAATTCGCAAAATTAACCTACCTATAAGTCCCTAGTATATGGTAGGGCATGGAGGTTTAGGGACCCCAGCATAGGTAGTGCCCCCATAGGTGCACTGCTGAGGTGCCCTGTGTCATTTTAAAGGCAGGCGTGCCTTGCTGGTTGCTGTTAAATTAAAGTTGCATGCAAATTCGATTTTGGAATTAAACCTAGTTCCAAAGTCTTAAACTACCTTATTTTTACATATAAGTCACCCCTAAGTTGTGCCCTATGCACTACTAGGGCTAGGTGCCATGTAACTATAAGCAGAGACCTTATAAAAATAGTTTTATAAGCCCTGGTGAGGTAAAACAGGCAAATTCGTTTTTTCCTCATTGTAGTGAATGGCCTCCATAGGCTAGAATGGGGAGACTTTATTTTAATTTTAAAAGTCCCCTTAAGTAACAGATACCACAAGTTTGGTATCAAATTAATTGTTATAATAAATCCCACAACTTTCAGTTGTGGGATTTAATATAACTTGTTTGGGTAAAAAGTTTTAAACTTTACCTGAAAAGTTGCCAACTTGAGCCCTGCAGTGTTTTTGCTGCTTTGCTCCGATTGGCCAGCCTCTGGCAGCCGGACCAGGCTGCCTTGATGAAGTGTGAAGTGGCCAGGCTCAACAAAAAGAGATGTGCCTGTGGGAGGAGATCTCCCCTCAGCAGATGGAGAAGCAGGAATGGGGGAGGGCTGCCAAACTGGTCTTCAAAGGCAAGGAAGGACATTTGGAGCAAACCAGCAACACCCTCACATCCTGCAAACCCAGACAATTAGGTGCCCCTTGATTAGATTAGGAGAGGGCAGGGAAGGGGTGTGTTTAGGATTTTTAGCCCCACCAGTGGGTGGGCTCAGCCAGATGTAACCTCGAAAAATCACTTTCAGCCATGATGGATTTTTGAGGAATGTTACTCCCTGGGATTGATTTTTGCCACACTTCCCAGGAAGTGGTCATCACAGGGTGAAAGACCCTTCCCCTGATTGGAGAACCAGGACCCCACTCTGTTTCACCCAGGAGCAAAGATAAAACTGGCAGACCTGCACCCAACAGCTCAGATCCCTACCAGGAAGAACTACAGAAGAAGAAGGACTGCCCTGCTGGACCCTTGACCTGCACCTTGACCCTGCACTCTGGAGGGCTGCACCAGCTGCACACGGGCTTCACCAAAGAAGGACTTTGCCTGACTTCAACTGGCTCAAGGAGGGACTCCCTGTTTGCTACAGGAGAAAAATTGTTAAACAAAGTCCCCTGCACCAACTCCTGAAGAAAGCAACCAGCTGATCACTGCACAGTGGCCAAAAAGGAGTTTGCGCCAGGTGCATTCTGAGAGTTGTGGTCTGCACCCTCAAGGAGCATCTCAGATTGTCTGGAACCTTGGGGTGGACTGTGGACCTCAAAAGAACCTTAAAAGAACATCTCAAAGAAGATCCAGAAGTTTGGAGAAATTTGGAGAACTTTTGGAAAAAAGCTACATAGAGGGGCCGACCTGCCACAGCAACTCTAGCTGGCTTGCCTCAACCGCGACTCGGCCTGACTTGCAGGTTCATCCCAGTGAAGAAATCTCCAAAAATGTGACTAAGTCCGAAAGTAGGAAGTTGACCGGGACCTCCCAGGCAGTGTATCCGAAGAGGGCTCCAGGGACGTTGGATCAAGATTCAGGTTTCCTCCGATCGAAGGATTTTCACCTCAAAAAAACGACTAAGTACGAAGGTAAAATTCTCCACCGAGAGGTCCTGCGACGCGTATCCGAGGAAGAGTTCCAGGAGATCGGATTGGACTGACAGGTTCGTCCTGCTGAAGAAAATCTCCAGAAAAACGACTAAGTCCTAAGGTAGACTTTTGACCGAGGCCTTCCGCGGGCTGTATCCGAGCTGGGCTCCATTGCGGTTAGCCTTAAACTTTGACTTTGCCCTGGTCGAGGTGCAACCAGATGACCAGATTGGCGCTTTTTGTTTCTATGCGCTAGAAAGCATTAATTCTTTAAAAATTCATATCTCCAGTTCTCCTTATCTGATCTTATTCGTTCTGGTGTCATTTTAAAGCTGAAAATATTTCCTATTTTCATAAATTGATTTTAGATTTTTCCTGTGTTTTATTCAATTACTGTTTTGTAATATTTGAATGTTTTACGCTTTATCCCCTAAATTAAGCCTTGTCGCTCGTTGCCAAGCTACCAAGGGTTGTGCTAGGTTTAATTTACTGAGACCTAACTGGACCTAAGTGGAGGTTAGTGGCATATTGCTAAGTGTAGGTACTTACCTGCCATTACCAATAACCCATTTTTCAACAGCACTTTATTGTAACGCACTTTATGGGTGGACTGGCTAGGAATGGGATTGCTTTTATTGGATGATGAGTAAAGTATTTGATTGCTTATGTACATATTTTATCTCTTGTCTTTTATATGTGATCCTCATTTTGAGTTCCTAATCATGAATACAAATAAACTTGAACTTGTTTTTTAATTTAAATGTTAGAGAAACTATTTTGATTTAATTTTATATATTTCTTTAAATAAAGATATAATTCAAAATTAAGTGCTGTAGCATTTTATGTATAAAGAAATATAGAAAATTAAATCACTTTAATGTTTAATATATTACTTTTTAAAAAAAATTTGAGCTTAGTAAACTTTAAAAAAAATTCTTACACTTTACTATGGGAATATATCCACTAGGCTACGGAGTCTCGCTATGGTGAAGTTTTGTTACCATCTGACTTTTTTTCTTTGCTGGTCCTCTACATATAGCCTGACTTTCTGATGACCCATACGGACCAATTCTTCCGCTCTTGCTCCCCCTTCTCCAAATTTTTCATGACACATGACTAACTTTAATCCAAGTCATTGCTATACATACATAACATCTGTCTAAAATATCACACACATATAGATGTGTATACTACAATGGCCCTTCTTCAACTGGGGAGGCCTTGTTCTTCCATCTGGCTTGCATTTTTAAACCATCAATCTTGTGTTTTCCAGTTCACAACAATACATTGTCCTAAATCTGACCTGTTCCTGCTTTTTTGGTGAAAAATACCCTAAAACCCCTAAACCATACCAATGACTTGCTTAAGAAATCATGTTTTTCTAAAAAATTTCTTGTTTAAATCTTGCTTTCATCAGATTTTCACTTCTTTAATGCACAAGCACCACACTTGTTTAATGCACAAGCACCACCCTTGTTTAACGCAGAAGCACAACCCTTGTTTAAAGCACAAGCACCATGCCATCTTAGACAGTTTCACTCTTTTATTATTGTTTTCATGTTTGCAGTGTCACACATGCTTAGCACCACTTTCCTGTGCCCTCCCCATTTTTGTCTAAACAGAGAGCACCAGTTGAACTGAACCTTGTCTTATTTTTTTAGGTTTTTACATTCGCTTGATACTGTACAGTTATAATATCTTTCACCGTTAAAAAGCCCTAAGCCTCGATGCCAGTAGGGTGAGAAACATGCGTTGGCTGTTTATTGCACAATAAGTTCAACGCAATACAAAGAAAGAAAGATAAAGACAAGTAGAGGAAGGAGAAGCTCTAACTTCAATTGTTACATTCAATTGTATTAGCTCACCTTTGTGTGTGATCATATTTTGAATTGACATACATCTGTGATTGATTATACATAGCGCATTGACTTTTCTTGCACTGCTCAACAAACCATTTTGATCTCTGTGGGCATAGGGGAATTACCCACATATAGGAATCACTACCAGACAGGTCACTCATGCAAAGCCCTGTACAAGAGGTGTTGGCTTTCAGGGGCTTACCCCCACTTGCTATGTTATGTTAAGGTATCCAATATTTATAAAGCAGTCATTCCCCTCATGGTGATAACCTTGAGAATGAGCTGAAGTAGTCCAGCATGAGGCTCACCTTAGGGTTTCAACTCAAATGCTTTCTTAAACAGTAGGGGTTTTAAAGCAGTCCTGAAGGTTTTCAATTCAGAAAGGGATTGAACGTAGAGAGGGAGGGAGTTCCATCTTGTTGGGGCCAGCACCAAGAACCTGCAGCCTTCAATTCATGATTTGCAGAATCTCAGCACCACCAGGAGATTAGCTGTAGAAGAGTACATTTCCCTCTTCGGAGCGTATCTCACCACTCAGCTGGTCAAGAAATCTGGGGCCAGCCCATGGAAAGTCTTAAAAACTAAGCAGCAAATTTTAAACTTAATTCATTGCTTCACTGGTAGTGAATGGAGCAGTTTCGGAGGAGGTAAGCTGTGTGATTTGCGAAGGGCCTTGAATAGCAGCCTCACCCAGGCTTTTTGAAGCAGTTGTAATCTTGCAATATCCCAGTTTAGGAGCCCTAAGTAATTGCTATTTGCATAAGCTAGTCTTCTGCCAGTGACAGGTACCATAATAGTCCTCATCGCATAAAAAAAGCAGTTACAGTTTTTGATGGTGCATAATATAAAAACACACTTTGAAACCACATCCTTCATCTTCGGTCTAGGAGAAAGCTGCTGGTCAACAACTAATCCCAAGCTCTTTGCTGCTTGCTTGGGAACAGGTAATAGCCCTGTTTCACTGGGGCAGTAAAGATTGGACCAAGATGCAGGGTTAGCATTAAAAACCACTAATTTGATTTTCTCCACATTTAACTTTAAGTTTTTACTCCTCATTTGGTCGCTGATAAAGCACATCATATTTTGAGAATAGGGACTAGGAAACATCTTGGCCATCAAGACTTTTTAAAATCTGAGAGTCATCAGCATAATTAAAAATTTGACACTTCCTATTATTCAGTTCTATTATCAGGGGTTGAATGTATATATTGAACAGATAGGGAGAGAGACCGCCAAGCTTTGAGGAAGCTCACAATCAACATTAACTTCTGCTGCCCTAAATGAGGTAAAATGGACTGCCTGAGTTCTGTTATTTAAAACCAAATCTATCCATTTATGAGCCAACTCAGAAATGCCAGCAGCTCTTCCACGGCAAAGCAAGACATTGTGACCCACTGTGTTAAAAACTGCAGACAGAGTGAGCAAAACAAAGGCTGAGACATGGCCCACATACAAGTTGTTCCTATGGTCATCAATGACCGATTGCATCACACTTTTAGTGTCATGTTTAGGATCAAAACTTGCTTGCTGAGGTTCATGGAATATAAATTATGCAAACATCTACTGTGCGACAACTCTGGGTCGTCACAGAGGTTTTTTTTTAATAACAGTAGCACTATGACTTTCTTAAAGTCATCAGGAACTATTCCTGTCTCCAAGGAGGACTTTAGTAAGTCATTGAGTGGTTTTACTATGGCAGGGGCAACAGCCTGCATGACTCTAAGTGGACGAGGTCTCAGTGAGGGAACCTGATTTTATTTTGGTCAGCAGGAGTAGCAAGGATATTTGATTTAAATGGGAAAATGTAGTCAATTTTAAGTAGTCTTGATCCTTCTTCTCTAGCATTTCAAACCCAATCACAGGGATATCTGCAATAGCCTCAATCACTGACCTTACCTTTTCAATGAAGAACCTATTCAGATCATTGCAGTGTTCTTGGGAAGCCGCCGTAGGTTGATGGTTTCTGTCCATAGACGAGAGGCTGTGCATGATTTTGAAGGTTTCTCTCTGGGTGTTATGGGATTTGGAAACCCTCCTTTTGAAGTAGTAGGCGATCCTAGCTTGTCTAGTCAATCTTTTATAGTTTATTAGAGCCTTCTCATAATTAACTTTATATATTTCATTATTGTCCACATTGTTTCTTCTCCAAGGAATCAATGGCTTTCTACTAATTTTCCGTTTGCTAAAAGCTGGGCAAACTCTTGAGATGAACACTTCATCTAGGCAGTGCTTAACTTGAGCCGGTGGTTTTCGGTGCTCAGCACCAGCACTTTATTGTCAACACCGGCTTGCAGACTGTCACATGGCGACGATGTTTGTCTAATTGTATTAGGAACTCAAAAACAGTTGTTTAATAATTAAATATAGATTAAAGTCACTAATACCTGCTTCCAAAAGCTATAGGTATAGTTCGGCCACCAGTATTAGTAATTTGTTATGTATCATTAAGGCCTGAGTTGTCACACTTGTATGCGTGTGGTGCTTAGATGTGATGTAACTGTCATTGGCAACGCTACTGGAGGCAATGGGTGATGCAGGCTGCAGTGGACTTCTGAAAAGGGCCCTGGCACTTAGATTTTAGAAATTGAGTACTGCATCTGGGTTATTACTAAGGGTCTGATTTAGAGTTTGGTGAGTGGGTTACTCCATCATAAACATGATGTATTACGATTCCCATCCGCGGTATTACGATTCCCATAGGATATAATAGGATCAAGATCAGTCATATGTGGGACAGAGTAACCCCATCCGCCAAACACTAAAGCAGGCCCTAAGTAAAGATTGAGGGCCTGGTTTAGATCTTGGCAGTAATGGTTCTGCTGTCGATTTTCTATCAGAAAACCCGTCCGCCGGCTTGGTCGGCCACCTGCCCAATTTGGATGTTGGTCCTCAAATAGGCGATAGACCGCCTGAGTCCCGCCAACTCCGCCAGGAAACTCCACCCACATCGACGGTGCCACTAGAAATAGTGGCTGGCACCTGGGCTCCAGCCACTATTCCTGCCGAACAGGTTACAATGGGCCTTCCCACCAAGGCAACTGTGGCGATGTTTCTTCCACGCCTGAGTTGGCTGATTGAAGGGGAAATGAGGTAAAAACCTACCTATTTCCTTTTTTCACTTCTGTTTTCAACTGGACATGACTGGTCAAGACCTGCTACGCTGCTGCCACTGGACTGCAAAGGACACATGATCCCGCCATCACCACACTCAAAGGTAGGGATGCTGCATTACCAGTGTATGCTGTGTGGTCACTGCACATGAGCCCAGGACAACTGCAGGCATATACATGTCACAGTTATTTTTTAAGAAATACTTGTGACATGCATATGTCTGGAAAACATCTGTGTCAGACATTGGTGTGGACACACTGGTACATGACACAAATCGATCACATACACAATTGTTATTTTGATGTCAGTATTCATTGCCAAGTGAACGCTGGCACCACAATAATGATAATATCACACTTCTCGACTATGTCCCTATGTGCACATTGCAAGGGGACATGTCCCTGTGATGTTGTGCATCCAGTTGTGTATGTGATTCAGTCCATGTATGTTTGTGTGCATGTGTGAATAGATTGACTGGTTGAGGGAGTTGGAGTGGGTGATGTGGTTGTGTCAGTATGTGTGCCACATGCAAGCATGGCTGTTGTTACTTGTGTATGTTGGGTTGTGTGTTGTGTTGCTATGTGCAACATTCAGGTAAGTGTTGTGTAGTTGTTGTGTAGTTGTGCTTTTGTGTGAGTGTATTTGTGTATATGAGTGTGAAGTTGTGTTGATTGTTGTGGTTGTGTTGTGTGTGTAGTGTCTAAAGTATGTGTATGTTGTGTCAGGGATGTTTGGCAATGTGTGTTTTCTGCATGTGCATGTCGTGTTGCGTTGGAATGGCAATGGATAACAGTGTGTATGTGGTGTGTTGGGTAGTGTGTTGTGCTGGTGGATGCATATGGCTATGGTACAGTGTGTGTATGTGACTTACCTCTATTTCATAGCCATTGGCATTGTACAATGTACAATGGGACCCGCGATGGGCTCCCTCTGTCTGAAATTCTCCACCAGTACTCCACCTGCAGGACTATAACATTTAAATATGGTCAGTGGGAACATGCCAGCCAGACAGCTAGGAAGAGCACTCCGTCGGGGCAGTACGTGTCTGAGCCGCAATATATCTAAATATGCCAGACGGAACATCGTTGACTTGACAGAGTACTCAGGTCCACCATCAAGATCTAAATCAGGCCCTTAGTTCCTTCCAAGACCTCTATCAGCCTCTCCTTATAAATCTTGTCCTATTTCAGACAGGTAGTAATCTCAGGTGTCTGCTTACTAGTCAGACACTAGGGGCCTGATTTATGAAAAGTTAGTGCCACCTTTGCGTTATTTTTTTACTGAAAAGCGGCATAAACTTACAAAATATAATTATATTTTGTAAGTTTATGCCGCTTTTCAGTCAAAAAATAACGCAAAGGTGGCACTAACTTTTCATAACTCAGGCCCTAGGTTCTGTAATGCAGTTCTCCAATCAGCAGTCACAAGACCAAACAAGCTTATGACATTTAAAATGCTGTCTTTGTTACGTTTTGTTATGTTTGGCGATAAGTTAGGCAAATTCATAAACTCCATAAATTGTTGGTGTTTCAGGATTTTTTATCGTTTATCCACCTAAAAATTCAAATCCTCGAAAATAATCAACTTGTTATGATTTATCAGTAAAAAACACATTGGGCCTGATTCTAACTTTGGAGGACGGTGTTAAACCGTCCCAAAAGTGGCGGATATACCACCTACCGTATTACGAGTCCATTATATCCTATGGAACTCGTAATACGGTAGGTGGTATATCCGCCACTTTTGGGACGGTTTAACACCGTCCTCCAAAGTTAGAATCAGGCCCATAGTGTCATACAATAATGTTGGAGAATCACTCATAAAATATGGAGATCGGTAAACAACAAGGAAAGTGAAGGTCATGTTACCTGACATTAGGTTAAAGAAGAATAGATCCATGCCCTTGATCGACCCAATTTGCAATTTAGCGACCACTACTTTGGTACTTGTGCTATTTAAAACCTCCTTGATCTTTAATGGCTGTGGATTTGACCCAAAGGATCCATGAACATTTTGGCAGCCTAGAATCTTATAACCAAAGTTTCAGCCTTCATCAAAAGAGCAAGTATTTTGCTTTAATGATTAAAAAACATTTCTTTCAGTTGGAGTTTTTACCCTCCATCATATCTGCTTTACCAAAGTTTAAATTTACGCATGGGCTTCATCAACATGTGTTAGACAGACAGCATCCCGATTCAACTTGATAAGACTAATTTCACTTGAAACTTCTTCTAAGACCAAATATAAAATCTGCAGACACCTGCAGGTCGAGCTATTAGGGTTCTATGTGCCATTAAGGATTCCTCATGAGGAAATTGCCACTGTTGACGATTTTCTGACTCTTCCTTTGACTAACATTGTGTCCTGTGCGGATTTTATTTTTCCCTTCTGATTTAGTGTACACTAATGTCATGTTTATCTTATTATATTAAACCTGTTTTGGAAGTTCTCCATTTCTCTGTCTGTTTGCTGGTTAGTTGGTTTGTTACTTGTAGCATCTCTTGCAATCTCTGTAGAGAAGCTCAGCGCATCCTTCTTCAAATATAGTGACCGTTATGGGTCATTCTGTTTAGGCACCATAGGACCACAGTTGTAGCTCACATCAAGACTGCCACATTCCAGCCCCTACAAGTTGTATTTCCTACATCACACAAGGAAAGACAGCCATCTATCAAGCCACACAGGATGACATCCATCGTTTCTGTACTCAGGCTCCGCACAGTCACAGGGCTCTAACTGCTGCAGAGATGGACATCAACAGTTGCCACTGGTACTTCTCTACAGATGACCAGTTAGTTAATTGAATACGATTTTATGGACTGTGTGAGAATTGCCTCAAGTCCTGGGGCAATAAGTTGTCACTGTGAGTCACCAGCATGTAATGCCAGTGAACTCAAGCTGCAACTCACTGATTCACAACAGGCCAAAACAATTCTGGAGTTGCATGTGCCCTCCTTCAGATAGAACATGACCAGGCCCTTTTTGTTTGGACTGTCCCTTGTTGGTCTGGGTAAGACTGATTTGCATGTGGTAGGTTCATGTCTGTAGTGACATAGACAAGCTAAAACTGGTATGTGGTGCAAAATGATTACCAGTACCTAATATCAATTGAAGCAATGAATCCATCAACAAATCCATCCCTTTTTATGCTGTGTCTGTGAGTGTCTGTAAATTGATGTATACCCAGATATGGCTCCCCAGCTGGCTCTAACATAGGACTCAAACCGCACCTCACTGATGAAGCCCAACATGGCTAAAACGTAATGGACTTGCTCATGTTCCCCTTCAGAAGGCACCTGCAATGGAGGTTTGGTGCTCTTGAAAGGATGGGGGCAGTATTTATCCTTCTTTAGGATCACTTCACTGAAGGGTTGCTGGGACCCATCAAAACTCAAGCTTTCTTTAAAAATTCAAAGACTCGTAGAATCAGACTACAGTGCTTTTCCCAGACCTTTCTGCCTCCTCCCAGCATGGGTCTGAAAGGAAGAGAAGTACTAGCTCCGAATGGTCACTAGGAATGTGGATTACACCCGAACATCCCGACCTATGTCATTTGATTACAAGGCAGCATAGGAATGGAAAAGAGGTCTGGGCACAGGCGTAGGCAGAAGCTAGTTCAGCAGATAGCAGACATATATCCTCCCTGCCCTCCAGAAAGCTGCTGAGTTTCAATGGCGAGACATGTGGAACAGTAGATGTCTCCCACTAGATGAGATATCACATCCTTAGGAGGTAGAGCTCATCCTGGAGGGGAACAACATTATGGGCAGACACTCACTGTGTTCTCATTGGAAACCATCCTCCCTGCCTGTCTCCTGACACCCGAAAAACACATGAAAGACACATGTAATGTAAGGCACACACCACTTCATATTCCAACCTGTAATTCTGCATCATCCTCCAATCTCTCAACAGCCAGGTATAACAGTGGATCAGCCACCTTTGATTATGAGTGAGGTACACCTTGTGTACACCCCTGAATGAGCAGAAGCTAGACTCTAACATTAAACATCACATTAAAAACTGGAGCACATCCAGAAGATTTGGCATAGAGGTTTCAAGCATTTTTCTGCTTCTCACAAGGGAACACATTGTCAGGATCTCTATGGCTGACACAGATCGACAAGGTATCTCCCTGTGCAGGTTTATTGGGGTGGAGGTGGTAGGTGAACTGTCAACATGGTGTGTGGCGCTTTGTACATGGTACAGACCATTATAATACTTTGCCAGCAAAACAAACATTGGAAAAAATCTTTGCACAAGTTTGTCATGTTTGCAATTTTTGTTAATTTGATGCAGCAAACTAAGGACTAGGTATTTCCCAGCAAGGTCTGCGGCACACACATTCCCCATGTATTAAGCCATTGTGAGGAGACTGTGTGAAACCACACCGGTAGGTCTATCACTACTGTACTATGTACATGCTGAAAGCTTGTGAGAGTTTGTACAGAGATTCATCTGTCTTACATGTCTCACATTCTTTGCTCTAGCTGGACATCATGGCAAGGGACAACAACATTTCCCAAACCTTGAAACGTTTAATTCTTTGCTTGTTGACACATGCTTTATAGAGAGAGGCAACAGGTTGTGTCCGCTACACCTGGGCACCAAGCAGCTGCAGGAGAGATAGGTGCCCTCAGGCTCACTTCGACCTCTGCATGAATCTGCCCCTGGCTAGCCTTACAGAGTGATTCCAGCATTTGTGGACTCCAAAAGCTACACACGTCTACCTTTCATCAGATTCACTCCCTATCATGGCACAGGTGCTGCCTCTATGACCCTGTAGAGCATCTACTTCTGTTGGTTGTATTGTGTAGCAACATATTAGACCATGCTTTGAGCTGACTACCCATGTCAACCCCTGCCACTGACAGAATACAACTGCATCACATACCGTCTCCAGAAGGACTGTCTTGCTATAACACAGACCACGGGTCAACTTTAACACCACCAATACGATCCAATGTCTACCAGACATGATGTTGCTAGAGGATGGGTGGACAATGAACAGAAAAGTGCTGATTCTGGCAACCATGATGAGGGCATTAAGAGGGCAATGGGGGCAGCTGTGGGTAAAGAGGGTGGCATGCATAAGATCTGTATAGGCAAAGGGCCCACTCAGGTGATGGTCTGTCACACATTGGACAGTATGCCTGTTAGAGCGGGCATCAATGGTGTGGTTTCCCTGACATTTTTCCTTCAAACACCCCATTTTGCTGACTTCCTTTTGCTGGCTTTCGGATTCTGAGCACTTTGTCGCTGACCAGTGCTAAAGTGCAGGTGATCTATCCTCTAAATATGGTAACTTTGACTTATCCACAATTGGCTTATTTAAGACCCTAGTAAGGTGCACTATATGTGCCCAGGGCCTGTAAATTAAATGCTACTAGTGGACCTGCACCATTGATTGTAACACCCACTAGTCCTTTAATCCTGTCTCAGGCTGTCACTGCAGAGCCTGTGTGTGCAGTTTTAACCCCTCCGCTGCCAGGCCTATTCCCCCTCAGGTGCCAGGCCTTTTTTGGGCGATTTGGGGCAGTTCACACTTAGGCCCTTATAACTTTTCGTCCACATAAGCTACAAATGCCAAATTTGCGTCCTTTTTTTCCAATATCCTAGGGATTCTAGAGGTCCTCAGAGTTTGTGGTTTCGCCCTGGAGAACACCAAGAAATTAGCCAAAATACAGAAAACATTTTGTTTTTGTTTTTTTTAAAGGGGAAAAAGGGGCTGCAGAAGAAGGCTTGTGTTTTTTCCCCTGAAAATAGCATCAACAAAGGGTTTCTGGTGCTAAAATCACCATCTTCCTTGCTTTCAGGAACAGGCAGACTTGAATCAGAAGACCACATTTTTAACACAATTTAGACATTTTACTGGGACATATCCCATTTTTACTATTTTTTGTGCTTTTAGCCTCCTTCCAGTTAGTGACAGAAATGGGTGTGAAACCAATGCTGGATTCTGGAAAGCTAAATATTTCTGAAAAGTAGACAAAATTCTGAAGTCAGCAAGTGGTCATTTGTGTAGATCTTTCAATTGTTTTCCTGCAGAAATTAATAGCTAAAATACAAATATATTGAGATTGAGGTGAGAAAGGAGCCATTTCGAAACACGTTTTCTTCTATAACTTTTTCCAGCTATGGCAGATTTTTGAAAGCAATATACAGTTACGTCTGCTGGACTCTTCTGGTTGAGAGGATATATAGGGCTTATAGGTTCATCAAGAACCCTAGGTTCCCGGAGCCAATAAAAGAGCTGCAACTTGCAAAGGGTTTTCATTGTATACAGAAATCCATTTGCTGAAATATAAAGAGTGAAAAGTAGGTATCAAGGAAACTTTTGGACTTCCAAAATGGGCACAAGATAAGGTATTGAGAAGCAGTGGTTATTTGCACATCTCTGAATCTGAATCATACTAGCATCTGAATTACAGGGCATTTCTCAAATAGACGTCTTTTTACACACTCTCTTATATTTGGAAGGAACAAATGTAGAGAAAGACAAGGGGCAATAACATTTGTCCTGCTATTCTGTGTTTCACTAAGTCTCCCGATAAAAATGGTACCTCACTTGCATGGGTAAGCCTAACGCCCTGCGACAGGAAACGTAACATGGACACATCACATTTTTACATTGAATCTGACATGTTTTCTGCAAAGTGACTAGCTGTGGATTATGGCCTCTAGATCAGCCGGCACCTAGACAAATCTACCAAACCTGTGTATTTTTCAGAACTTGACACCTAGGGGAATCCAGGATGGGGTGATTTGTGGGGCTCTCACCAGGTTCTGTTACCTAGAATCCTTTGCAAACCTCAAAATCTGGTAACAAAACGCTTTTTCCTCACATTTCGGTGACAGAAAGCTCTGGAATCTGAGAGGAGCCGCAAATGTCCTTCCACTCAGCATTTCCCCAAGTCTCCTGATAAAAATGGTACCTCACTTTTGTGCGTAGCCCTAGTGCCCGCGACAGGAAATGGTCCAAAACACAACATGGACACTTCAAATTTTTCATATGAAAACTGACCTGTTTTTTGCATAGTGCCTAGTTGTGGATTTTGGCCTCTAGCTCAGCCAGCACCTAGGGAAACCTAGCAAACCTGGACATCTATAAAAACTAGACACCGAGGGCAACCCAGGATGGGATAATGTCTGGTGCTCTTGCCAGGCTCTGTTATCCAGAATCCTTAGCAAACCTCAAATTTTGGCCAAAAAATACACTTTTTTCTCACATTTCGGTGCTGCAAAGTTCTGGAATCTGAGGGGAGACACAAACTTCCATCTACCCAGCATTCCCCCAGGTCTCCCAATAAAAATGGTACCTCACTTGTGTGGGTAGGCCTGGTGCCCGTGACAGGAAATGCCCCAAAACACTATGTGGATACATCACAATTATCAAACACAAAACAACCTGTTTTTGCGGGGGAGGCACCTGTGCTTTTGGTCCTGGGCTCAGCAGCCTTCTAGGGAAACCTACCAAACCCAAACATTTCTGAAAACTAGACACCCGAGGGAGTCCAGGGAGGTGTGACTTGCGTGGATCCCCCAGTGTTTTCTTACCCAGAATCCTCAGGAAACCTCAAATTTAGCTAAACAAATCACATTTTCCCCACATTTCTGTATGGGATCACCACACTGGCACAAAGTTCCTACCACCCAACGTTCCCCTCAGTCTCCCGCTGAAAATGATACCTCACTTGTATAGGTGGGCCAAGTGCCTGTGACAGGGAAGAGCCAAAAACTTGTTGAAAATGAGGGGGAACCAAAGCGGGTCCAAAAGGGCAGTTTGAAAAAAAAAGGTATTAGGCTGACAAGTGGAGCAGAATTTTTATTTGTATTGATGAGAGATTGCTGGGTGGGAGGAATTTTGGGGGTCATTTTGACCTCGGCGGTCTTTTTTCAAGAAAAAGTCCTGTGATTCGGCGTGGCGGTGTTCTGTTGGCGGTGTGGTGTCGGCGGAGTAGCCCCCATGGCTCGCGTCCCCTCCCGGAGGATCGTCGGACCAGGTAAGTCGATCATCCGTGAGTGGAGGGGGTGGGGGGGCGTTGTGTGTTGTGTGCGTGCATGGGTGTGTGTGTGTGTGTATGTAGAGGGGGTGTGTGAGTGCGTGTATGCTTGCAGGGGTGTTGTGTGTATGGGAATGAGTGCGTGGATGTCTGAATGTGGGTGTGCGTGTCTGACTGTGTGTGTGGATGTTGGCATGTATGTCGGTGTGTGTGCGTGAATGTGTGTTGGTGGTGCCTGCGTGCATGTCGTGTGTGTATGAGTGATGTTATGTTAGGGGTCGGGGTGGGGTCCTGCCACCTTTGGGGGGTGGCATGGGGGGTCGGGGGTAGGGGAGGGAGTTGGGTGGGGGAGACCCCTATGGGAAGGAATTCCCCTGCACTGATAGTGCTTACCGCCATGGATTTCATGGCGGTTTCAAACCGCATGAAATCCATGGCGGTCAGCCGGGTCCAAATACCGCCGGTGGTATAATGGCGGGCGGAACGGAGAACCGGCGGATGACCATGGCGGTAACCGCCATGGTCATGATACAGAAGGAAAAGACCGCCTGCCTGTTGGCGGTCTTACCGCCGCTTCTCCGCCATCCACCAGGGTCATAATGACCCCCTTTGGGGATTTCTTCAGATTCTGGAAGTTTCCATCACCAAAATGTGAGGAAAATGTGTGATTTCAAGCAAAGTTGGAGGTTTGCAGGGCAATGTGGGTAAGAAAATGGTGCGGGTGCATGTGAAGCACATCACCCTGGACTCACCCGGATGTTTTGTTTTCAGATGTGTCTAGGTCTTGTAGATTTTTCTACATGGCAACGTCCCAAAGTCAAAAAAGTGCTGCCCTCACCATTCCGAGTGGGACGATTTTGAAAGTTAGACAAGCTCTCATGGCCCAAATGTAAATCCAAAACCCAAAATAATCAAATGTCCTCTTGCTTGTCGTGGGATAAGATGTTTTAGTGTGCGGGGGAGACCTGAAAGACTGTTACCCACTTCAGTTGGGGTGGGGGCATGACCATGCCGGTACTGGTTGCTAGCCACCACCCCACTATTTTTTATTCCCTGGCAACTAGTAGGCTTTCTGTCCTCCCGGGGAGTGGATCGGGGGTGATTGGCCCATCTGCCCACCGGTATGGCCAATTCCCACCCTCTTTTTTTTTTTTAAAACAATTGTTCCCTGGTGTCTGGTGGGCTTTCTGCCCCCCTTGGGGTCAGATGGGCCTTACAAAACTAGGCCGATCTGCCCCCAGGGGGCAGAAATGGCCAACAGTAATGTGCCCCCATGGGGAGCGACCGTTGCCCAAGGGGCTGGCCCCCCCAAAAAAACACATACACACACATCAATCCCTGGTGCCTAAGTGGTTTCTAGAAATAGGCCAATCTGCTCCTAAGGTGGGCAGAAATGGCCTAAAATAAATTTGCCCCCCAGGGGAGCGACCCTTGCCTAACGGGTTGCTTCCCTTGCGTGATATTGACCTAAAAAATACCTGGTGTCTAATGGTCTCTGCCCCCCTTGGGGGCAGATTGGCTTAATACAAATAGGTCAATCTGCCCGCAGGGGGGCAGAAATGGCCTAAAATTAATTTCCCCCCAGGAAAAGGCCTTTCCTTTCCTTTCATGCCTCTTCATGCCCCCATCTCCCAGTCTGAAGAGAAATTCTTTGCATTTCTCTTCCGATCTCCAGTGCCATGGGAGGTGAGCTCTGTTGAGGGCAGCACGCGATTGCGTGTTGACGTCATCAGATGTCACTGGGGTGGGGAAGAGGGGGTCGGGGTGGAAGGGGAAGCGATTCCCCTTCCAACCATGACCGGGAGAGGGGCTGGGAGCCTCATGGGGGGAGCAAAAGCACTCCCCCAAATGAGCCGGTGCAGGATGAGCTGGTCTCATCCTCGGCACACAGCAACAGTGGCCGAGGACGAGACCAGCTCGCCCCAGGCACCCAAATGGTTAAACTGCACTTTTGACCTAACAAGTTCACCTACTTGCCAGGCCCAAACATTCCTTTTTTATTACATCTAGTCACCTCTAAAGAAGGACTTATCTAGCCCCAAGGGCAGGGTGCATTGTATTTAAAACGTGGGACATGTACTTTTAGGTTTAATATGCCCTGGTGAACCTATGAAATTCCTTTTCCACTACTGCAAGGTCTATCACTTCCATAGGTTAAAACTGAGAGCACCTTGTCACAGTTTATTATTGTAATTTCCAATTGGGAAAAGATCGAAACTTGGACTTTGGTGTCTCTTGACTCACAATTTAAAATCACCACTTATGGTGAAGTTAAATTTTAAATTATAACTCTGAAAATGACACTTTTAGAAATTTGCTATTTTCTCACTGTAATCATACCGTGTCCATACCTGTCTCTGAATAAATGTCTGGGGTGTGTGACAGCTGGGCTTTGTGCATTCTCTCTAGACAGTCACACAGGGAGCTAGGGTGTGACATTCCAATTCTGATGGCCCACCACTAGGCCGATGAGCCTTCCTGAGCTAGATTGGGAGGGAGGAGCTGACACTTGCACTGAATAGGGCTGTGACTATCCTCACACAAAGAGCCCCATAAGCCACTGTAAAATATATGGAGCCAGGGAAGGAAGGGCAGGGATCTTGTGCACTTCAAAGACCTCTCTTTGAAGTTCTCCCTACTTCAAAGGCACAACTGGCTGTAAGTACTAGAGCCCAAACCCCATCAAAACAGTACACTTCAGGTTCTGAGGACGTTCTGCCAGGAAGAAGGACTGCTGTGCTGCCAGGAGGGACTGCCATTCTGCTGAACTGTTTTGCTGTGTTGGCCTGCTTCTTCTCGTCTGGGACTGGAAATGACTGGACTTGCCTCTCTACATCCTTCAAGAAGCTAAGTGACTCCAAGGGCTTGATAGCTTGCCTGCTGTTTTGAAGTCTCGGGCCATCAAAGACTTCAGCTGCTGGACCGAACCAACTGTGAGTCCTGCCGTGCCAAGAGATTACAATCCAGTCCTGGACCTTAAAAGTGGGATTTGCAGCTGTTTCTATATAAAAATCAACGCATTACTGCTGTTGTGCAAATCAGAACTGCTGCATCCCTTCTTGATGCCAATGCATCGTCACTGTGATTGATGATGAGGACTTTGCATCACAGACCATGCGGCTCCAGATCGCCGCTTCACCACCAGCCACAGTGCATTGCTTTTTCATCACCAGCTGCGCAGCTCAACAATGACGCTTTGCCTTCATCGCAAATAGTTCAACGCTGCATCGCCGATTATGCAGCTCAATAATAACGCATCCCCTGTCTGCGCGAATCAGAAACTAAGCATTGCCTTCACATCGCTTCCTTGATGTTGACGCAACCCTCCATTAGAGGTACTTTTTCAGCTGTCCCTGCATGGGTCCTGTAGCCAGCCTGCCCTCCATCGCGGTCGGTCTGAACTTTGGATTTACCCCAGTCCAAATTAAAAATGCTATTATTGTTAGTTTTGGTGCAAATATGTACATGCTCCAAGGATTAGTCAGAAGGGCACATTTGACCATGAATAATGGTAAAATTCTTGACATGTTATGGGCTTTTTAGTATTATTGTGTCCACTCCAACACAATGCCTCCAACGGCACAATGGTGGAAATTCTTGACATTGTCGGCTCTCTTGGCATGATGGTGCCTTCCTCTTGTTTAATGTGTGCATTGGTGGCAATTCTTCATATATTGTGGCACTAGCATTGCTGTGATGGTTCCCACCACGGCTCCAACGCCAGAACTCGAATAATAATAATAGTGGCAATTCTTGGAATTTGTATATCAGTATCACTGGCGCTGTCTGAGCTCTGGGCCTGTACGTATAGTTTAACTTGTCTGCTCCCTCCATGCACTCTCTCTACCCTTCGTGTGCTGGTCCATTCATCTCTCCATCGATTCATGCACTCGTGCATTGAACCATTCATGCTTGCACTCACGTATTCAGTCACTCAACCATGCCCTCAATCACTTATTCAAACACCCAGCCAACTATTGGCCCATTCATCTCTCCATCCATCCATGCACTCTCGCATTGAACCATACATGTTTGCACTTGTGTATTCAATGACTCAACCATGCCCTCAATCACTTATTCAAACCCCCAGCCAACTATTGGCCCCTTCATCCACTCACTGCTCGCAGCCACACACAAACTTGCATAGGCTAACAATTAAAACGAATGTTCAATTATAAAATACCCAGACCTATTGGATTTACCAATACTTGTTATAATAGAGGTTTGTTATTATAGTAAATTCCTCTGAATGCTTGCGATTATCTTGCTGGAATCTACATATTCTTTTGTGACTGTTATACTGACAGATAATTTGTAAAATTATGTGTAAAGTGTTTGAACGTATATTTCATTAAAAAGTAAAGTTACTGTAGAGGCCACGTCATGGTCCAACCGACAGGACATTAATGCTGTGTTTTATAAAACTGCACTTTTAATTCATATTTCACGCACACATAACACATTTCACATAACCATTATCATGGCGAGATGGAAAGAAGGTAAACATGTCACAAATTTTGAAATATCCCTGCCAAGATTATGAAATGGGATTGGGAACCACAAAAGAAAAAAATGTTTCTGAAAGCAATTAAACGGCTAATAATGGCCTGATGCAACCCCAGGTCCCGTCGCACCAGTGGGTCTCGCAGGACTCGGGCTCTGCTTTTAAAAGGCTCCGTCTTTCCACCCTGACAAGAAGCAACGGGCCAACCTTTCACGTGTGTGGAGGGCCGTAGCCCCTGGGCTGGGGGGCATTTGAGGGCCAGGCCAGCCCGTTGTCGCCCCCCAAAACGACTCATTCAGCTGGCTCGGTGTTTATTAAAACTCATTTTATATAAGTGAACCGCATTCGTGTTTTAACGCGCTCAATGGAAGCGTATCTGCCGTGTTTCTCGGTCCGTGTGTGATGTGTGCTCCGGTCCAGGTTTCCCCTTTGACACCACAGACCCCCTGAATGACAAGTTACCTTCTCTCCGCATTGTCTCTGCTGGGTGTGCACGGGGTCTGACCTGGACTGATTCCAGAGGGGGACAGAAAGTCTCTCATTAACTGTAACCTGCCTGAATCCTTCAGAAACAGAACTGAAACTGCCCCAGACATGATGCTCCCTTTATAAACTGTGGTGCGGGTAAGTTTAGCATTTCCTTGTCTTATACGGAACAGCAGGGAGGGTGTCACTAAACAACTTTCCACGTCACATACATTCTAGAGCTCAATGCAGCTACACACATGGATGAACTGGAAGGTGAGTCCTGCAGGCGCCGTCCATTGTGCGTTATACCTTGGAGCAGTAATGTGCATTTTAACAAGAGCAATGACTGCACTCTCAGGATACTTCTGCTCGGTGTTCTGATTTAATCACAGAATACCACTGCGTTACTTTAACACCATCAACCGCTCCAGCGTTTAATACAAAAGCACTTTGCAGTTTTATTTTTACATCACAGCATGCAAGTTCCTGCTGGGTAAACTCAAGAACTGCTCTGAAGCGTGTCCCGGGACATGATGCCCCTTGGCAGCCCTGCACACCTTTCCCTGCCAGCTTTGTGTACATGTTATGTGAGGGAGGCTCTGAAGCCTGTCCCACGACATGATGCCCCTTGGCAGCCCTGCACACCTGTCCCTGCTGGCAGTGTGTACATGTTTGTGAGGGAGGCTCTGAAGCCTGTCCCAGGACATGATGCCCCTTGGCAGCCCTGCACACCTCTCCCTGCCAGCATTGTGTACATGTTTTGTGAGGGAGGCTCTGAAGCCTGTCCCGGGACATGATGCCCCTTGGCACCCTGCACACCTGTCCCTGCCAGCTTTGTGTACATGTTATGTGAGGGAGGCTCTGAAGCGTGTCCTAGGACATGATGCCCCTTGGCACCCTGCACACCTGTCCCTGCCAGCTTTGTGTACATGTTATGTGAGGGAGGCTCTGAAGCGTGTCCTAGGACATGATGCCCCTTGGCACCCTGCACACCTTTCCCTGCCAGCTTTGTGTACATGTTATGTGAGGGAGGCTCTGAAGCCTGTCCCAGACATGATGCCCCTTGGCACCCTGCACACCTGTCCCTGCTGGCAGTGTGTACATGTTTGTGAGGGAGGCTCTGAAGCCTGTCCCAGACATGATGCCCCTTGGCATCCCTGCACACATGTCCCTGCTGGCAGTGTGTACATGTTTGTGAGGGAGGCTCTGAAGCCTGTCCCAGACATGATGCCCCTTGGCACCCTGCACACCTGTCCCTGCCAGCATTGTGTACATGTTATGTGAGGGAGGCTCTGAAGCGTGTCCTAGGACATGATGCCCATTGGCAGCCCTGCACACCTTTCCCTGCCAGCTTTGTGTACATGTTTTGTGAGGGAGGCTCTGAAGCCTGTCCTAGGACATGATGCCCCTTGGCGGCCCTGCACACCTGTCCCTGCTGGCAGTGTGTACATGTTTGTGAGGGAGGCTCTGAAGCCTGTCCCAGACATGATGCCCCTTGGCATCCCTGCACACATGTCCCTGCTGGCAGTGTGTACATGTTTTTTGAGGGATGCTTGAAGAGAGGATTGCTTCCTGTGCGCCTATTTTGTAAAGTAGACGTGCTTTCCTTCTGTAAACGTAAAACTTCACACTTGTATAGCACGTTACTCACCCGTTAGGGTCTCAAGGCGCTGTACGCATACTGCTGTGGAACCAGTGCTTTAAATGGGCCGGTACTCTCCGGTACTGAGTACCGGCACTTTTTTATTTTGAGAGGGAGAGTACCGGCATATCTCAAGAAAAACGTAATACTTTTAATTGGAGAGTACCGGCACTTCTCAGAAACAAGCAGGTACTCTGGTACAGAGTACCTGCACTTCTATTTTTCCATTTAAAGCACTGTGTGGAACCCCTCCTGGCTTTTCCCTGTGAGGTGCCCACTCCTGGGCAACCCTTAGGGTGAAGCCAGGCATCTAAGCGCTGTCAGGGCCGTTGTGGCGATTAAACAAGCTATTGCCTAGAGTTACAGAGTGGGACCCATTAATTAGATTAGGCACCGAGGCGAGAATTATCTGGTCCAAGAGCCCAAGACCCACCGAGGCGGGAATTGAACCCGGGTCTGCCGCTCTAACCATTCTGCCACACTTCTCCACATATTCTGTACATATTGTCCTTGTGTGTAAGTGAGGTTTGCACCATTGTTTTCCGTGCTGTATATTTTGTGAAGGTGAGTTTCAGCACCAGGACACCCTCCCGGGTGACAGTGTGCTCTACAAACATACACAAGATGACCCCTGCTTCCAGTGCCCTGCCTGTTGTGAGTCGCTGCACTTGCTGCTCATGTGTGTGTGAAGGTTTACACTCAGCTCCTACCTCCCTCCTTATAGTGTGAGGGCGCGTTCTACTGTTACTTCATATAACTTATAGAAATGAAGTTTGCACCACATCTCACTGTGATGCACCACGCCGTGGTAGAGATGCCTGCCCAGCTAACATCCATGGCTCAGATACTTTCCCTGAGAGTGATTTGTGTTGCTTCTGTCTGTACTGTGCCGTTTAGTCCTAGTCTGAGGAAACCTTGCACTGCCTCTGCCAACGTTGCTATGTTCCAAGGAAACTTGTTAAGCTACTTTTGTGTTTTACCACTACTGCGTGTGAGCGAAGCTTCTAGTCCTGATGTCTAAGGTATGCCTCTTATTTCATGTGATGACATCTCTCCCTCCAACCTGTCTCCTCTCTGTTAGTGTGTGCATGAAGTTTGCAATGCTTGTATCGGGGCAGTACCGGTACTGCATGTGACATATCTTTAAAATGCTGCTGCTTGTGTCACCCTGCACCCTATGAGACAAACCATACTTCTTGCCACCTTTGTATCCTGTTACAAGTATTTAAGCGATCGCTGTGCCCCCTACGACTTTGAGATGTGCACTCAATCACAGTGTCACAAGTAATCTGGGTGAGAAACTGACTTGAGTGGGCTGAAGGACCACATAGATGTACTGCAGAGAACAAACTGAGAGAAGAACAAACAGGGTGCTGTTAAGGAAGTGGGAGGACACCAGGCAAAGAGAGGAGGGAATAAAGGAAAGTGGGAGAGGAAAAGAAAAGAAAATGAAGAAGACAACTCTTGTTATGATAGACCATTGTAACTACCACTCTTTCTCTCTCCTTCCCTTATCAACATAAGCTTTAAAGGGGGATCTAGGTCTCAAGCCAGTATCAGGTAGCACAGCATAGCCTCCTCCATCATGTACATGCGCACTTTCTTCCACACCATAGAATGGGACTGATAGTGCTGTTGATCCTGGGTTACCTGGGAGGAGAGTTGTATGCTGGTCGTGTCAGTGTCCAGATTCTTTTACATCTGTTGGCATAATTCACAATTAACGTCTTTCATAATGGATTTAACATAGATGGGTATCCATGGCAGTCTACTCGCTTGAAGAAACTGGAGTATTAGTTGAGGGGATGAGGACCCACCCCAAATATTAAATACAAGCCTTGCCAGCATAAACCACTGGAGTGACTAAAGTAACCTATGCTTAACCCTCTGATAGATTGGCACACATGTATGCAGTACTCAAACAGTAATGAAGTGAAAACACAGCATAGGAAAAATCTCAAGCCAATTTAGAAAAATATATTACATTTTAGTAAACAGGATGATACAAAAGCGATAAAAATCCAATAAGTAGAGCCAAAGTTATGAATAGGTGCCGACCGCACTCATCTGATTGTGCTAGACCAGGTCAAAATCAATAGTTGAGTACGACTTCAATGGAGCATCGGTCGGGTGCAGGGGCGAGGTTCCTGCCAGCGGAAAGTTTACCTTTTGATTTAGAAATGTTGACAGTGAAAATGTGGTCTCTGAAGAATTGTTGGTGGAGCAAGCTGGATTTGATGCAGGGTTTGATGACAGTGGGTTGCTGATGAGTGGGTTCACGGTGCAGTTATCAGCCAAGGCGGGAAAGAGAGACAGTGAAATTTGAAGTCCATAGCTGGGAAGGCCTCAATGTCAATCAATCAATCAAGGATTTGTAAAGCGCGGCTAATCACAATAGGGTCTCAAGGCGCTGCATGTAGGCATGCTGCTCAGTTGAAGAGCCAGGTCTTGAGGTCCTTCCTGAACTGCTTCAGTGATGCGGTCTGCCTGAGCTTGAGGGAAAGTGTGTTCCATGTCCAGGATGCTAGGTAGGGGAAGGATCTTCCTCCTGCTATACTTTTCTGGATCTTGGGGACTGCTGCAAGTGTGAGCTAGGAGGAACGGAGACGTCTTTTAGGTACGTATAAGGTGAGGCGGTGGTTGAGGTATGCTGGTCCTATACTGTGCTGTGCCTTGAAGGTGAGGTGGGAGGTGGGATGTTGATCTGATGCTGTTGGGCATGGGTCCCGATGAAGTCCTCTATGCTCGGATGTAGAAACTTTTTTAGAAGTCAAATTTTCTTCAGTGGGGCAAACCAGAAAGCTGAGTACGACTAACGATTTGACATCAACAACTGCAGCTCTGATGGTGACTCTGGTCTCTTTCAGTCCTCCAGGCAGAAAGCTGTCAAAAATACCACTTCTTGCAGTTTGGGAACAAGGGGAGTAGACTCTAACAGAAGCCAAGGATTCATGCCCTAGGGAGGCACCATTTGGGATTTAGGACTCATTCCAACAAAGGCCAGCAGCAGGGTCTAGGGCACGTTCAGTACAAACCGGTCAGCTAGGCATTTGCAGGGAGAGAAGCTACTGGAAGCTTGTTAGATCCCTGTAGCTCAGACAGGAGCCAACTGACCCTTGGAGTCTCTTCGTGGATCGTAGGCTCATGGCAAGCAGCTCATTCTTAGTTGAGGTTCTGCAAAGAGCAGGGCAGTCCTTCTGATTCTTCACCTATACAGTAGTGTTCTGAGGAGAGGTCTTTGGGTCTTTTATACCTAGTGCTGGCTGTGGGTGGAGGGCAAGCCTCTGTTCACCTCTGAACCAGATCTGGTCAGTTTCTTTTCTCTCACTGGGTTTGGTGCCAGCCTGGCTAGAGGGAAAAGGGGGACACAGGCATTGGTGTGAGCTCCATCTGCCAGTGACAAGC
This sequence comes from Pleurodeles waltl, assembly GCF_031143425.1. Lineage (NCBI taxonomy): Eukaryota > Metazoa > Chordata > Amphibia > Caudata > Salamandridae > Pleurodeles > Pleurodeles waltl. The sequence continues at coordinate 14,768,766 of NC_090446.1, forward strand.
AGCTGGCCTTGACAAATCAACTTGCCCCCATGGTATGGTGAGTCAGATTTTATCAGGGTGAGCTATGTTATAGGTCTTTTGGCCCTGTCTGGCATGTTGGCAAAGAACAGGTGTTCTGTTCATTCATAAAGTGAATTAGCAATAAAAAAGAATTGAAATCTTGTTTTTGTCTTGTGACATTTGCTGTATGTTTAAACTCAGAGGTCAAGTGCCAAGCTTTGTCTTCTGATAAATTGCTGTTTATTTTGTCATGGAGATTAGCATTTACTTTTTTTTCAGGTCACTAGACCTGCAGGTCTGGTAACATCTTTCAGATTTTTTGAGGCTTGGCTACGCATGTGCAGAAGTTCAGGAAAGGACTGGGCACAGCCCTCATACCGTCCTGAGAAGGGAGGAATCCCACTCCCCTCAACCAGAGCCCTTTGACCACTGTCAGGGAGCAATACACATGCCATTGTAGGGGAGACATCAGTGTCAGGTTCCAGCTGGACACGGGCAGTAAAGCTTTGTGGTTTGAGGCACGAAAATAGCAACTTTCAAAAAGTGTAGTTTCCAAAATAACAATATAGAATCTGACTTCACCATTGAGTTGGATTTTAAATTACTATTAAAATGAGTCCTTTAATCATTTTTCTAGTTATTCCTAAACTGCATTTAGCAATTATTAAAGGTAATAGTGCAAATTCAGTGTTAACCTATGGAAGAGTTGGCCTGGCCACAGTGAAACACGACTTTGGAGGCTTTTCAGCGCCAGGCCATGCAAAACATTGAATACACATGACCTGCTTTTTAAATAGCATGCATGCTGTCCTATGGGTATTTAATATCTGCCTTAGGGGTGACTTATTAGTATTAAAAAGGATGGTTTAGGCCTGGCAAAAAAGGTCATTTTGCGAGGTGAAAATGCAGTTTAAAACAGCCTACGTAGGCTGCAGGGGCAGGCCTGGAGATATGTTCTAGTCCTGCTGTAGTGGGTGGTACAATGGGTGCTGCAGCCCACTGAGAGCATTCAACTTGCAGGCCCTGGGTACAGGTGGTACCATATACTAGGGAGGTAAAAGCAAATTAAATGTAACAATCCTTTGTGTACCAATTTAACCATGTTTGAGTGCACAAGCACTTTACCCTTGATTAGCAGGGGTTAAGTGCAACGTCTTCTACCGCCAACAAAAATAAAGTTCAGTGAAAAGGCAAAAAATCACTGGTGACCCTACAGGAAAGGCAAATTTCCAACACTAGCTTATGACACAGAAGGTACAGCAAGTCAGGCTGAGGATTCCTGAGTCTCCCGAGGTAAGGCAGAATGAAGGCTGAAGGAGATGGAGGCCTGGTACAGTTTCTGTGTGCTGATATTTTATGAAAGAAATATTAATTAAAATACATACAGTGTTGTTTTAGAAATATGAACATCTTTTACTCTAATGAAAGTCCAACAAGAAATATTTAGAGGTTAGGAATATCTATGTATTAGCAGTTGTTTAAGGTGCTACAAATGGGTGTCAGATTCCAGTAATTAGTCCTTAAATATTCTCCTTGAGGCACTGGTATTGTCCATTAGTAGTACAATATTTCTGGTGAGAAGTGCAAATGTTGTATAATTTTCTGCTGGGTCGGAGCAGTGGATTCATGCATGCATTGCAGCTGTCTTTGTTTGACCCCATTGTCAAAGGTTCGAGTCCACGCTTGAAAAACCAGCCTTCACCTTTCGGAAGGAATAAAATCAATGCTATTGACTGAGGTGATCTTAAGCATATGTATTTTATCATCAGCCTGGCTGGGTGTACATGCGGTTACCAAGTATGCCTTTAATGTAACCACTATAAGAAAGCAGCACCATTGAGAAGAGTTCATAATGTTAAATTTAATATGTACAACAGAGCTGAACCATACTTCTAGTACTCTATTTGTGACATGATGTGTTCCTTAAATATACAGTATATCACCAAGGTGTACTGTTTGATTCTCAATACTGAATGACTTCCACACATGATGTTGGATTTTAATTGTGTTTATTCATTGTCCAGTGTCTTAAAATAGATTTGAATACTTATGTGACTACAACATCATCCTGAAAATGAATGGATTACAGAAGTAATTGGAGGCATCAATGACATTTCACTAGACAGGCAAGTTAATCCTATTTCCAAAAGTAAGAGATCTGATGGACAGAATGGAGAACATCAAACTTCAGTAAACTAACTGCAGACTAGGTGGTAGACAGCTTGACATGCTCCCAAGGGGATTGCCCAGGCATTAGAGATGGCTGCTGGACCTAGGAGGGGTGTACCTGGGCTCTGGAGGCTGGATGTGTGTACTGGAGGCCGGAGAGGAGGAAGCACCGGATATTGGATGCTGGAGTAGCATCTGAATAGCAGCTAGATACTGGCAAGAACAGGTAAGCAATAATGGGCTGGACATACACTGGCAGTGCCTAGGTGTTTCAGGATATATCTGCACTTAACTGTGTTAGGCATATGATGGGCAGGTGATGACTGAGCTCCTGGACGTGACCTAGTCAAAGTATGGGCGGAATACATAGAACACACACACGTGCGCACACACACACACACTGTGCCCTACTGTAGGAAAGTACCATCTTGCCTGGCATGTTACCCCCATATTTCACTGTATATATGTTGTTTTAGTGTATGTGTCACTGGGACACTGCCAGCCAGGGCCCCAGTGCTCATAAGTATGCCCTGTATGTGTTCCCTGTGTGATGACTAACTGTCTCACTGAGGCTCTGCTAACCAGAACCTCAGTGGTTATGCTCTCTCTGCTTTCCAAATTGTCACTAACAGGCTAGTGACCAATTTCACCAATTCACATCGGCATACTGGAACACCCTTATAATTCCCTAGTATATGGTACTGAGGTACCCAGGGTATTGCGGTTCCAGGAGCTCCCTATGGGCTGCAGCATTTCTTTTGCCACCTATAGGGAGCTCTGACAATTCTTACACAGGCCTGCCACTGCAGCCTGAGTGAAATAACGTCCACGTTATTTCACAGCCATTTACCACTGCATTTAAGTAACTTATAAGTCACCTATATGTCTAACCTTCACCTGGTGAAGGTTGGGTGCAAAGTTACTTAGTGTGTGGGCACCCTGGCACTAGCCAAGGTGCCCCCACATTGTTCAGGGCAAATTCCCCGGACTTTGTGAGTGCGGGGACACCATTACACGCGTGCACTATACATAGGTCACTACCTATGTATAGCGTCACAATGGTAACTCCGAACATGGCCATGCAACATGTCTAAGATCATGGAATTATCACCCCAATGCCATTCTGGCATTGAGGAGACAATTCCATGATCCCCCGAGTCTCTAGCACAGACCCGGGTACTGCCAAACTACCTTTCCCGGGGTTTCACTGCAGCTGCTGCCAACCCCTCAGACAGGTTTCTGCCCTCCTGGGGTCCAGCCAGGCCTGGCCCAGCAAGGCAGAACAAAGGACTTCCTCAGAGAGAGGGTGTTACACCCTCTCCCTTTGGAAAAAGGTGTCAGGGCTGGGGAGGAGTAGCCTCCCCCAGCCTCTGGAAATGCTTTGATGGGCACAGATGCTGCCCATCTCTGCATAAGCCAGTCTACACCGGTTCAGGGATCCCCCAGCCCTTCTCTGGTGCAAAACTGGACAAAGGAAAGGGGAGTGACCACTCCCCTGACCTGCACCTCCCAGGGGAGGTGCCCAGAGCTCCTCCAGGGTGCTCCAGACCTCTGCCATGTTGGAAACAGAGGTGATGCTGGCACACTGGACTGCTCTGAGTGGCCAGTGACAGCAGGTGACGTCAGAGACTCCTTCTGATAGGCTCTTACCTGTGTTGCTAGCCTATCCTCCTTCCTAGGTAGCCAAACCTCCTTTTCTGGCTATTTAGGGTCTCTGCTTTGGGGAATTCTTTAGATAACGAATGCAAGAGCTCATCAGAGTTCCTCTGCATCTCTCTCTTCACCTTCTACCAAACGATCGACCGCTGACTGCTCAGGGCGCCTGCAAAACCGCAACAAAGTAGCAAAGACGACTACTGCAACCTTGTATCGCTGGTCCTGCCGCTTTCTCGCCTGTTTCCTGGTGGTGCATGCTCTGGGGGTAGCCTGCCTCCTTTCTCCAACAGGAGCTCTGAAGAAATCTCCTGTGGGACGACGGAATCCTCCCCCTGCAACCGCAGGCAACAAAAGACTGCATCACCGGTCCTCTGGGTCCCCTCTCAGCACGACGAGCGTGGTCCCTGGAACTCAGCAACTCTGTCCAAGTGACTCCCACAGTCCAGTGACTCTTCAGTCCAAGTTTGGTGGAGGTAAGTCCTTGCCTCCCCACGCTAGACTGCATTGCTGGGTACCGCATGATTTGCAGCTGCTCCGGCTCCTGTGCACTCTTCCAGGATTTCCTTCTTGCACAGCCAAGCCTGGGTCCCCAACACTTTAACCTGCAGTGCACAACCGTCTGAGTTGTCCTCCTGCGTCGTGGGACTCCCTTTTGTGTGTTCGGGTGAGCTCCGGTTCACTCCTCTTCCAAGTGCCTGTTCCGGTACTTCTGCGGGTGCTGCCTGCTTCTGCCTGCTTCTGTGAGGGCTCCCTGACTCGCTGGGTGCCCCCTCTGTCTCCTCATCCAAGTGGCGACATCCTGGTCCCTCCTGGGCCACAGCAGCATCCAAAAACCCTAACCGCGACCCTTGCAGCTAGCAAGGCTTGTTTGCGGTCTTTCTGCGAGGGAACACCTCTGCAAGCTTCTTCACGATGTGGGACATCCATCCTCCAAAGGGGACGTTTCTAGCCCTCTTCGTTCTTGCAGAATCCACAGCTCTACCATCCGGTGGCAGCTTCTTTGCACCCTCAGCTGGCATTTCCTGGGCATCTGCCCACTCTCGAATTTGTCGTGACTCTTGGACTTGGTCCCCTTGTTCCACAGGTACTCTCGTCCGGAAATCCACTTTGGTTGCATTGTTGGTGTTGGTCTTCCTTGCAGAATTCCCCTATCACGACTTCTGTGCTCTCTGGGGAATATAGGTGCACTTTACACCTACTTTTCAGGGTCTTGGGGTGGGCTATTTTTCTAACCCTCACTGTTTTCTTACAGTCCCAGCGAACCTCTACAAGCTCACATAGGTTTGGGGTCCATTCGTGGTTCGCATTCCACTTTTGGAGTATATGGTTTGTGTTGCCCCTATACCTATGTGCTCCTATTGCAATCTACTGTAATTCTACATTGCTTGCATTACTTCCTTTTGCTATTACTGCATATTTTTGGTATTGTGTACATATATATTGTGTATATTTGGCATCCTCATACTGAGGGTACTCACTGAGATACTTTTGGCATATTGTCATAAAAATAAAGTACCTTTATTTTTAGTATATCTGTGTATTGTGTTTTCTTATGATATTGTGCATATGACACCAGTGGTATAGTAGGAGCTTTGCATGTCTCCTAGTTCAGCCTAAGCTGCTCTGCTATAGCTACCTTCTATCAGCCTAAGCTGCTAGAAACACCTCTTCTACACTAATAAGGGATAACTGGACCTGGTACAGAGTGTAAGTACCCCTTGGTACCCACTACAAGCCAGGCCAGCCTCCTACACCTACTAATTGTGCATTTATTAAGCAGTTCTTCACAATTATGCCAGTTTGTGTGATGGTGTGCCTTCAAAGGTCATGTGAAATCACTTCCTTGTATGATTGTGTTCAAAGGTCATGTGATGACAATTCATGTGATGTCACTGAGGTCAAAGCCAAATAAGTTACTTCTGCTACTCATAGCATTTTAGTGAATTGAAGTCCACCATGCTTCTGTTAAATCTTTTTTCAAGCAGATAAGCACACTTTCAGAGCACCACTAATATTGGGCTCAGATTTCACCTGTCACCTGGGGAAGAAAAGAATGAAGGGAAAAACAGGCGCTAGTTAAAAAAAAATCTATTGATCCAAAATTCTTCTTCGTTTCATAATGAAGAACTTGTATTTGCAATTGTCTTTTTTATCCTCCTGGAAAATATATTTGCTCGTGCAGAAATCCTTTCCCCTAGGCCACCATGTTTTTGAGAGAGCTCCATACACAGTCCCATGTTCTAAAGGGATTTTCTCTTGCCCCTATAAAAGGAGTAAATCTGCAACCATTTCCACAGTGGGAATGAGTTGAAAACATATTTGTAAATATTCACAAAAGCATAAGTTCAAAACATCCCCTTGCATCCAAATCGTCAAAAACCCATTTCCTGCCCTTGTATTTACTCATGAGCAATATTATGCCATCTTGAATAATATTACACGTAGGTAAATGGATTTACTATTGCATGGTCACCATCTATGAATGCCCTGTACATATACATGAAACCATTTATGCATGCACAACTATCTGTCTGACTTCAGCACAAGCATCAGCAGGGAGACCACTACATTACACATCGTATACAACTTCCTCCTGACAATAGATGAAGATGGCCCTGCCTCCTGATATTACTAGACCTCTCCGCTGCCTCGGCACACTGATGATACACAGTTCTATTTGAAAGCCTCTTGTGCTTCTGGCATCCAGTGCCTCAAACACTGCATGCACATCATCTAAACCAGGATGCCCAGCACCTACCAGAAGCTCAACCCAACCAAGACAGAATGAATGTGGGTTAGGAAGAACAACAAACAAAAAACAGCGCAATATGAAAAATGGTATATAGTAGTCAGTACTATTAATAGAGACACTTTTGACCATGATCAATATTGTGCTTTGATGTCCACATGAAATAAGTCTGTAAATATTGGTGAATTTTCTGTTCTTACAGTTGTTTATCTACACAATTTTACTCTCATAGTGCAAAACATTTGTACGGAGTATCATGTGAAAGGCAACCTTGTGAAAGGCCCCTTTTTGCACGCAGACCTGGGGCTTTCTCAAGGCTTAACCTCTGTTTTCTCCAGGGCTGCAGTGGACCATAAATTCAGAGTATAGTGTGGAAACCTGATTGAGTGTGCTTGAATATATACCCTATAAAATCCAGAATGCTACCAAAAGCACTGCATACCATACATTTCCCACCAAATAGTTGGGAAAGAATATATGTATAGTGCAAAGCGTTAATGTTTGGTCATAGCTGAAGGTCATGCCCCCTTCAAAATATACATCTGGCTAAAGGCCTGGATCTCGCAGCATGTTTTCATGGATCATGCAGTAGTTACATGTGACTGCCATGTGAATGTGCATCTTCTTACCAGGCATCTTCCCTTATCCCAAAAATATTTGCCTTTCAACCACAAACCTCTTCACCTCTCTGTGAAGGTGCAGCAGATGGTTCAATATTTGCCTTCCTTCTGCACAAGAGCAATGTTTCGCACAGGAAATTAAATGTTTTGGTGATAATGTCCACACTAATAGCGTCCACATAAGTACAAAATCTTTCTGCTCATTGTGTACACTCCAGAGTTGTATCTACTGCTGACGGTGTGACCACAGGTGGAGCTGAAAAGCCTTGCACTCTGGAATGTCCACTTCCTAATCTGGCTAAAAGCCCGTGCCATAGACGGCACACTAAATTTGTTGTAACCTATGAGAAAGAGAAAAATATCCTATTTGTTATTTTTGTTTCATTTGGTTCCAATGGACAGCAATTCTGCATTTGTCCCTATCCCCTGAAGGCACTTAATTAAGGAGGAAGAACCTGTACAAATGATTTCCCTAGACTCTATCCTGGAAGGTCTATCTAGTTGCACTCTCCTCAATGTACAGACAAACTTTTTCTTTCTTTCCACATTTGTCCAGAGCCACAAGTATCTGATCACGATAACATCTTACAGTGATGCACTCTTGATATTACTTCCACAGCTGACCTAGGTTGCTGTAGGTATACCTTGCATGGCTATATCTTGCCCAGTACTGTTGAGTTGCATGTAAGAATTAAAGAATAACCAGTTTGTTCAGTGTATGATATTTCTTTTAGGGCACATGTGTTCTTTGGTAAACATGATGCTACACAATTACATCACCACTTCCTGCTCTTTGTGCTTCTTGTAGTGTGCGTTTGTTCACACATCACGTGGCTCCTGTGCAACTGGGCTCACACCATAAGGTGACCAGATTTTGAGAACCAAAAACCAGGACAGACCAGTAATAAAAGCAGGACTGAACCCTTTAGTCGTATTTCAATATCTAGCCTCTCCCAGTTTTCGGTAGCCTTGTAATTATGTGCCTATCTATCTATTTATCTATCTATCTATCTTGCACAGTGGGTGCAGTGAGATGTGACGATGGACTAATGGTATATACAGCGAACCTTCACAGTAGGGATCGCACACTCATGGGGAATGGCTCTATTTCAGACAATTTATTGGCCAAAAACAGTGCAGAATCAAAAGAAAGCTGCGACAACATGTTTTGGCATTTCACCTTCCTCAATGCCAAAGAAACCGGCCTTTTTCTGCTGTATAAATAGAAAACGTGATTGTATTGGTGCAGCAAAAGTTCATTATTAAACACAGAAGATGCACTCTCTGACCATGCCTTCCGGCACCCATATCAACAAAACGGCAGCCATCTTGGTCAGTGCAATGTAACATACAATTGCCTTATGTGATTATGCAATACATTATTACTTATGAATCAAACTGCATCATGGTTAAATCAGACAACATAACCATATCAATAGAAATCCTCCTACAATAAATATCTAAACTGAATATTAATGAAAACAGACATCCCATTCAATTCAATGGCAGTCTGCCTGCTGTCTCAAGAATGCACCCACTCTGACATAAAATGCAAGTAAGACCACGTTACTTTAAAGTTGGGTGGGTCTAGGGGACCAACAATGTCAATCCCCACCCTCTCAAATGGAGTCCCAACCACTGGCAGTGGTATCAAGGGAGCCTTTGGCTTGCCCCCCGTCTTGCCACTGGCTTGGCAGGTGACACAGGAGCTGCAAAACTCCCTGACTTTTTCTGACATTTGGGGACAATATAAATGCTTGACCAGCCTGTTCCAGGTCTTGATCTGTCCCAAATGTCCAGCTCAGGGAATATCATAGCTTAATGTGAGGAGGAATTCTCTATACTTCTGCGGGAACATCACTCTCCTGGTTGCCCCTGGTTTAGGGTCCCTTGCCTCGGTGTAGAGAACTCCATCCTCCCAGTAAACCTTGTGGGTTCCACTGGTATCACCTTGTTCTTGCCTGGCAGCAGTCTGCCTTAGGCCCTCAAGAGTGGGACACTCTCTCTGTCCCTGGCACAACTCTTCTCCGGTGGGCCCACCTGCCCCTTGCAGTTCTGCTAATTCAGGCAGAGCTTGCAGGGGCAGTGGCCCACCCTCAGAGGTCAGGTCCTCCCCCTCATGTTTGGATTCCTCCTGACCATCTGTACTTGTGGGGGCTGGCAAGCCAGACCCAGTGCCCTTTCTCTTCTTCTTGGAGGCTTAGCCCATTGTTCCAGGGTCCCGTTTTGTTTTAGGCTCACGTTTACAAGGTTACATTTATTTAACATTATCTATGATAGGATGGCAGGAGTTTCTACCCTGGCTGAGCCCCCTGTCTCCTCTCATTGGGAGCATGCAGCTGACTTACTCCTGTGCTGCCTGACCGAAATAGATACATTATTTTGTTTCTTTCAGCCTTCAGAGGTGCCTGTTAAAGGAAAGCATACCTTTCAATTTTCCAGAATTACCTGATCTTTGTGCCAAACTCAGGACATATTTAAAAGGAAGGAAAGTGTTGGGACTGTAAAGGGAAATTTGGGACGTCTGGTCACCCTATTACACAGCCCTTCACACACTCCTGAGCATTGGTGCTCCAAGTAATCTCACAGACTTAACACAATAATTGGTGTAGATTATGACCAGTGGTATTCCAGCCAGAGTGTTAAGTCTGGGTGGTACACTGCCTTGTGACACCATAAGTAGTCGGTTGTGTTTGGGCAAGGTAATTCCTGCCCTGAACCCAGCAGGCATGGTTTCATAGATTGTGGCTCACTGTGATACCACTGCAGGGAAAGGGGCTGCCAACAGGAGCACCTCCTGGCTCCCACCTGACCCCTGCAGCACCGCAGGGAACACAAACAATTCTTTCCCTGGACTGCTTCACCCCCGGCCCTATTCTCCACTCCCCCACTCTACCTCACCCCAGCTCACCCTCCACTCAATCAATCAATCAATCCATCAGTTTTTGTAAAGCGGAACTACTCACCCGTGAGGGTCTCAAGGCGTTCGTGGTGGGTCTGGGCCTCATTCGAAGAGCCATGCTTTGAGGTTCTTCCTGAAGATGGTGAGAGATGAGTTTTGTTTGAGGTATGCGGGTAGGTAGTTCTAGTTCTTAGCTGCGAGGTATTCAAAAGATCTTCCTCTGGCGGTGGTTTTTCGGATGCGTGGGACGGTAGCTAGCGCCTGCTGGGCGGAGCAGGGGGGTCTGGTGGGGTTATGGAAAGAGATGCGATGTTTCAGGTAGGCCGGCCCGATGTTGTGCAGGGCCTTGTAGGTGTGGGTGAGTATTTGCTTCTCTACTGGGAGCTAATGGAGGGTCATTATGTTTTGGGAGATGTGTTCTTGGTGGGGGAGGATCAGGACGAGTCTTGAGGCAGCGTTTAGGGTGAGTTGTGGTTTCCTGATGTTCTTTGTTGTGGTGCGGCATAGAGTGGGTTGCCATAGTCGAGCTTGCTAGTGACTAGGGTGTGGGTGATTATTTTACGGCAGTGGACTGGGATTCATTTGAAGATTTTGCGGAGTTGACAGAGGTTGTGCCAGCAGGAAGAGGTGACTGCATTTACCTGACGGTTCATAGATAGGGAGGAGTTTACAATGATTCCTATGTTGTGGGCGAGGTCAGTTGGAGTAGGTGGTCCGCGGAGCGATGGGGGCCACCAGGAGTGGTCCAAGGCTGAGGTGGAGTTTCCAAAGATGATGAGCTTGGTCTTGTCCAAGTTGAGCCTGAGGCAGCTCTCCCTCATCCAGGCAGTGACGGCTTTCATCCTGGTGTGAAAGTTCCTCTTAGCTTTGTCTGTGTCTTCAGTGAGGGATATGATAAGTTGTGTGTCATCGGCGTATGGAACAATGTTCATTTCGTGGTCTCTGACGATGGCTGCCAGAGGGGCAATGTGTATGTTGAAGAGCGTTGGCCTCAGGGAGGATCCCTGAGAGACTCCACAGCTGACTTCTCTTGGTTTGGATATGAAGAGTGGGAGCATGACTCTGTGTTTTTCCAGTGAGGAGGGAGCGGAACAATTGCAAGGCTTTTCCACTGATTCATGCGTCGTGGAATCTGGTGCAAAAGGTGCTGTGGGAGACCATGTCGAAGGATGCTCAGAAGTCGAGGAGTATGATTGCTGCGGTGTGTCCTCGGTTGAGGAGTGTGCAGATGTCATCGGTGGCTGCAAGAAGAGCTGTGGTTGCTGCGGAATCCAGACTGAGAGGTATCCAGAGAGTTGTTGTCCTCTAGGAATTGTCGCAAATGCAAGTTTATGGCTTTTTCCAGGACTTTGGCCAGGTAGGGTAGCAGTGAGATAGGGCAGAAGCTCTTGAGCTCTAATGGGTCGGCTGGGGGTTTCTTCAGGAGGGGGCAGACTTCTGCATGTTTCTAATCTTCGGGGAAGGTGGCTGTTGTGACAGAGCAGTTTAGCATCTTGCAGAGTTCGGGGGCGACGGAGGCACTGGCTCTGTTGTAGATGTGATGAGGACTGGGGTCTGTTGGAGCTCCGGAGTGAATGCGGTTCATGATGATTTCAGTCTCTTCTGTGGTGAGTGTGGTTTTGATGGGTTCTGGGAGGCTGGGTCAGTCATAGAATCTGACGATAGGTGGGTTCTGCGGGAGGAGATGTGATTAATCTTGCGGTGGAAGAAAGTGGCCAGTTTGTCGCAGAGGTCTTGTGAAGCAGGATGTTGGTGGCTTCGTAGGGAGGATTGGTGAATTCACTGATTATCGTGAAGAGTTCTCTTGTGTTGTGTGGGGAGGTATTAATGCGTTTACAGACTGCAGCTTTTTTTCATTCTTGATGCATTGGTGATGGGTGGCAACGACGGCTCTGAAAGAGGTGAGGTCTTCGCTGGTTTTGCTGTTTTTTCCATTTCTTCTCTAGGCACCTGCAGGTGCGTTTGGATTCTTGGAGTTTGGCGTTGAACCAGCTGGCTTTTTTTGGGTCGTGCTTGACCAAAGTTGATCAGAGGGTGGCTAAGTAGTTGGCGCATTCGATGATCCAGGAGTTGAGGTTGCGCGCTGCAGCGCTGGCGTCATCGGCAGGGGGTGGGGGTGATTTTGCGAGGGTCGTGTTGAGTTACTCTCTTTCTGAACTTTTTGCCCTCTCTGAGCATACAGAAAAAGTCAGAGGGTTTCTCACTGGAGTTGGGGATAACAGCACAGTAATATACCCTGTGTTTATATGTAGTTATTCCCCATTCCAGTGTGTGGGTAATGTCTGGAATCTGGGCCTAACTATTTTTCCTCTTGAAGCAAACTTGCGGAATGAAACAGCATGTGTGGTATGCCTCTTTACCAGTGAAATAAAGACACCAAGTTGATAAGATATTGCAGCACTTGAAACATGGGTAATAACATTACCAGTACAAAGAAACCATGGTATAGAAAATGGAGATATCATCACCAAAAAAATCTTATTAGACTACCGGCTTCCATCCACCCACTTTCTCATAAAGGTGTTTATGTGGTATACAGGAGGGCTGCCGATGGCAGACACACCAAATACGAGAGTAGCTCGCAATAACTATTTTGATTAGAACCTAAAAAAAGAGTGTTAGCAAGCAAGCAGATTTTTCAAAGTCCCTGTGGGAGGCAGCTTCAAAAAACAGATAAGGAGTTTAGCAGAAGATATGTTTAGTTATAATTATTATATGCAAGTTAATATATATGTTTAGGTGGAGCACACATTTTCCATGAAAATAAAAGTGAAAAAGCTGTGTATACTTTTTTACCCAGGCAGAAAAAATCTAAATGTGGGTAAAATGAGTAAAGGTGAATGTGGATAATAACAGGAGGAAAAGTGAAATCATATGCTAAATTGGGAGATATATTTATGATCTAGGGAAAGAAAAAAAAGCAGGTCAGTTGCATAGCTGAAGTTTTGTTGGTTCACTGAATGGCAGCAGGCTAAACACAGATCAAAGGCTATTTGTGCATTTTTAAATCATTTTCTGCCATTCATGATGTTTTATTTCCTTATTTTCTCAGATCTTCCTGCTAATCTCTGAGTAAGGAGAAGCTTTGGGAGTATGGAAAAGTCAAATCAAACTTTTGTTAGTCAATTTTATATTCTTGGTCTGTCACAAAGTTCTGACATACAACTCCTAATTTTCATTTTGTTTTCCTTCATGTATTCAATGACTTTACTTGGAAACATTATCATATTTACAATCATATGCATTGATTCTCATCTTCAAAAGCCCATGTATTACTTTCTCATGGTCTTGTCCATCCTTGATATTTCTTTAACATCAGTCACCATCCCAAAAACGCTGTCAATCTGTTCAACAGGTGACAAATCCATCAGTTTCTCAGCATGTATTCTTCAATACTACTTTTTCTTTTCCTTTATAAGCACAGAATTTTATGTGCTTTCAGTCATGGCTTATGATAGATATGTTGCAATATGCATTCCCCTGCGCTATTCAACACTGATGAGTAATAGAACTGTGATTTTGCTGGCTGTTGCCTCCTGGATAATTGGCTTTCTGGACACCATCCCCCATGCTATTTTGATATCAACTTTATCCTACTGTGGATCCAATGAAATTGATCACTTTTTTTGTGATCACAATGCTCTTCTGAACCTCTCGTGCACTGATACATATTTCATTCATATTACAACAATTGGATTAGGTGGGTTTATTGGACTGGGTCCCTTTATGTTAACTATTACTTCATATATATTAATTATCTCAAACATCGTGAAAATTCCCTCTTCAACAGGGAGACAAAAGGCTTTCTCCACATGTTCCTCTCACTTGACTGCAGTTCTTTTGTTCTATGGAACCGAGGTTGGTGTTTACATGGCACCAACATCGGCGGCGTCACAGGAAAAACCTAAGATTTTCACTGTGTTGTTCACTATTGTCATTCCACTGTTAAATCCATTTGTTTATAGTTTAAGAAATAAAGATGTAAAACGAGCTGTGGCCAAAAGTATAGAGTACATTTTGCAGAGACATGCTGGGCTGCATAAGGTTCTTCAGAAAATGTAAATTTGGCCTGTGTCATCCCACAGTGCATCACAAAGTGTCATCTACTGTAATGTGTAGTAAACCTCACACATGTACGATATGGTTCCCATTAAAGGACTTAAATATAATCTGCACACTACTCTAACTTTTAAGAAATTGTTTGTAGAAACTGTATGTACAGAGAGACCATACAATTTGTTTTTGCTGATGTAGCATTCACCACAAGTTCATGGGGTGGATTTATGGGGTCCTACAGGAAAATTTGTTTTAAGGTATGCTGGATTTTTCACAGCTATCAGCAGTAGTTACCACAGAAGTATTGATCCAAAAGAGCATCTCAGAGGAAACTGGCAATTAAAGAGAGGAAGAAGGTGACTGAGGATGACATACTGTGAGATCTAAGGTCCAAATAACCTTCTCCGAAAAAATGGCTTAAAATGGCCTACAGCAGTGAACTTGAAAACTCAAAAATTGAACCACTAAAAAAAACAAATTGTTGGAAAGTGGATTATTGGCAAGGGCAGGTAAGTACCTACACTTAGCAATAGGCCACGAACCTCCATTTAGCTCCAGTTAGGTCTCAATAAATTAAACCCAGCTCAACCCTTGGTAGCTTGGCAACAAGCAACAAGGCTTAACTTAGGAGACAAGTGTGTAAAGCATTTAGAAACCGCAAAACAGTAAATAAGTAAAACACAAAACACAATAAAAATCTAACACCAATTTATAAAAAATAGATTATATCTTTATCTTTAAAATGACACCACAATGATTAAAATTGAATAGGGGGAACCGGAAATATGATTTTTTTAAGAATTAATGTTTTTTAGCGCATATAAGCAACTAGCTCTCAAAGTGTTAAAAAAGGTCACACTGGACAGGGACAAAGTCCAGAGTTCAGGCCACCTATGAGGTAACACTGTTACACTTACATTGAGAAGTGTTTCTTGATTCAGGAAAGCGGTCCACAGCCCCAGCCAAGGGTTCAGAGGCTCTGGTTTGCCTCTTGGGGTCTGGGACTACAACTCCCATAATGCACCTCTTCAACTTATGGAGTTGCTCCAAACGTCTCCAGACTTCTTTATCTTCTTCCAGAGGTCCTTTTTGGGTCCTTGAAGTGTCGACAACTTAATCGAAGGTTCCAGAAGCTCCTGGGACTACAATTCCCAGAATGCACTCAAATGGCCATTGGACGCTGGTCAGCTGGGCTCTGCTGGCAGGACTTGATGCAAGTACTCTGGGCAGCTCCTTTGTACCTGTGGCAAATAGGGAGTCCCGTCTTGAAGCAGTAGAAGACAGGCAAAGTCCTTTTAGTGGTGAAGCCCAAGTGTGCAGCTGGGGCAGTCCTTCAGAGTGCAGTGTCCAGGTGCAGGTCAGGGGTCCAGCAGGGCAGCCCTTCTTCTTCTTTGTCTTGTTCCTTGTAGGGTTCTGAGCTGTGGGTGCAGCTCTGCCATTTTTATCCTTGCTCTTGGGTGGAAAGCAAGGGGGACCTTGGTATCCAATCACAGGCACGCTCCCTTGTCCTTCGATGACCACTTCCTGGGAAGTGTGGCAAAAACAATCCCAGGGAGCAACATTCCTCAAAAATCCAACCTGGCTGAAAGTGACTTTTGGAGGTTAGGTCTGGCTGAGCCCTCCCAGTGGTGTGGCTAAAAATCCTAAACACACCCCTGCCCTGCCCTCTCCTAATCTTATCAAGATGGCACCTAATTGTCTGGGGTTGCAGGAAATGGAGGAGTGCCTGAGCTGCTCCAAATGTCCTTCCCTCCTTTGAAGACCAGTTAGACTGCTCTCCCCTCATCCTGTTTCACCATCTTCTGAGGCAGATCTCCTCCCGTAGGCACATCCTTTGTGTTCAGCCCAGGCCACTTCACACCTCATCAGGACAGCAGGCTGGTCAATCAGAGAATGGCACTACAGAGCTGAAGTTGGCAACTTTCAGGTAGAGTTTTAAAGCTCTTTGCCTGAACTAGTTATTTTAAATCCAACAAAGACAAGTTGTGGGATTTATTATAACAATTAATTTTATACCAAACTCAAGGTATCTGCCTCCTATGGGGACTTTGTTAATTAAAATAAGGTCTACCCATTTTAGCCTAAGGAGGCCATTCACTACAGCGAGGGGAAACGAATTTGGCTGTTTTACCTCACCAGGGCTTATACAACTATTTTTATAAGGTCCCTGCTTATAATTACATGGCACCCAACTCTAGGGGCACTAAGGGCACTCCTTAGGGGTCACCTACATGTAGAAATAAGGTAGTTTAAGACTTTGGAAGTTCTTTTAATTCCAAAGTTGAATTGGCATATAACTTGAATTTTAAAGCAGCCAGCAAAGCAGACCTGCCTTTGAAATGACCCTGGGCACTTCAGAAGTGCACCTATGGGTGCACCACCTATGCCAGGGTCCTTTAACCTACATGCCCTGCCATATACTAGGGACTCATAAGTAGATTGACATGGACAATTATAATTAGCTAAATTTGCATACTCATTTTACACAGAGCAAAGGCCTTGGGACTGATTAGCAGTACCCAGGGCACCTTCAGAGTCAGGAAAACACCAGAAAAAAATGATAAATTGGACAAAAAGTTAGGGGGGCTCTGCAATCAGCCCTTTTTTCTCACAGAAACCTACTGGCTCTGCTGGAAGCAGAAGCAACAAGGGGGCATACGGTTCATTCAGGCATGCTCCAGAGAACTAGTCTGCCCCACTGTAGACCACATACACCTAACAAACTCTTAGGTTATTGAGTTATAAGGAATGATATGATTCATAAGCTCAGTTGCTAGGATCTGGCTCTATATTACACCTCAAAGAAAGTGACCTCAAGACATGATAATAAGGGATTATTTACCACCCAATGCAGTATTGTCACTTTAGATTTGGTCAGTTATATCAATAGGGAGGGAGGGGGGAACATACTCATAGTAGGAATACCTCGAATCCCCAATAGTAAATCAACCAGAACAAAAGGAGAGGTAGCCCCCAGTTTGGAGGGGGGTTAAGAACCAACGTTTTAACAGACTCTCACACTCAGAGTTCTACATGGTGTACTTCAGTATCAAGTCTTCATCCGGTAAACTAAAATGCATACCAGGCAGGTCAGCGTCACTCTTGGGGGGAGCACTTTGTTTTAATGAAGGGACACATTAATGGGACCGGGAAAAAATGAGAAAGGAAAAATACCTCTGGATGTCCCCTATATCAGGTGATTTACTCTATGCGCACCCAGGGACAGGTTAAAAGAACAAAGAAGGTTGGCTGTATAAGGAGAATTAGGGCCAGATGTAGCAAGGCATTAGCGCCTCGCAAACGGCGAAAAACGCTGTTTGCGAGGCGCTAATGCCGGCACGCAATGCAGAAACACATTTTGCGAGTCGGAACCGACTCGCAAAATGTGTTTCCGACTCGCAAATAGGAAGGGGTGTTCCCTTCCTATTTGCGACTCGCACCGCGATGTAAGTTGATCAAATCAACTCGTAGTCACCATCCACTTGAAGTGGATGGTAACTCATTCGCAAACGGGAAGGTGTCCCCATGGGACCCCTTCCCCTTTGTGAATGATCACAAAATTATTTTTTCAGAGAAGGCAGTGGTCCTATGGACCACTGCCTACTCTGAAAAAAACCGAAACAAAAGGTTTCGGTATTTTTTTCTATTTGCAGCTCGTTTTCCTTTAAGGAAAACGGGCTGCAGATAGAAAAAAAAAAACTGCTTTATTTAAAAGCAGTCCCAGACATGGTGGTCTGCTGTCTCCAGCAGGCCTCCATACCCGTGAGTGCCTAGCCTCGCTATCGGGTCGCAAACTGCGACCCCCCTCATAAAAATTCATGAGGTGGGTCTTTGCGACCCCATAGCGAGTCGCAGAAGGTGTCTGAGACACCTTTCTGCATAGCAAATTGCGAGTTGCAAATTGCGAGTCGGAAGGACTCGCAATTTGCTTTCTACCTACATCTGGCCTTAAGTGTCTCCTAAGTCCGTAGGTCAACATGATGCAGCTGGTATTTAATGTCTAGAAGGGTCAGCCAGCTTTCAAGGACCTTCCAGGTCCCAATGTTGCACTTAATTTCACAATATGAATTTGACCACAATCATCCAATACACAGATGTATACACCTACAAAACCGTATCGTCCATTCAGGAGTTGTGGGAATCAGTTTCACAGCCATTCCTTATTTGATGACAGTGCGACATATGGAACAACCTGCCCATAACATCTGATGGGGCAAATCAGAAGTCCTTAAAAAACTCTAAAAACAGGAGGTATCCGACAACCGAAGCTCATGTATTGCAGATGTAAATATGTGTGAATGGGGTGATTGTGGTGAAATCACATGTGAGCCTCCAAGCACATTAATCAAAAATAAATAAATGAAAACTTTTATTTACAGCATCTTTTGTTAGAGTTGGTCCTTTTATCAAAGGGGTGGCAGCCTGTGACCACCACTACACCATAAGCTTCTGTCTTGGCACTGAGAAAGGTATTGATGACTGGTAAGGCGGTGTCATTTTTTGCTCCCTGTGTGTAAATTGACACAGGTGTCTTTTAGTCTCTGATCCATCACCATTTGTTAGAGCCTGGCTACTGGTCACCTGAGCTCTAGTCACAAGTTTTGTCCTGTTGTAAATGCCTTGTGCCTCAGAAATATTTAAATTTGCAATAAGTAGACTGATCCAGAAAAGAGCAGTGTAATGGTATTGTGTTTTTGCAATAGTACATTGAGTGTGAACAGGTCCGTAGTGCTTGCCTGTGCAATAAAAAAATGTTTCCACTATGATAATAGCCGTATATTTATATAGCGCTAGGTTCAACCCGCCTACAACTGATGTAGTTCTGTACTCACATGATTAAATACTGAAGTAATGGTTGGGATACATTGATGGGTTCTTCTGTGCCTTCTAGTTTTGAAAGACTGTCATCCACAGTGGCATATGGATTAGGTGGTGCAGGGCTCTGAAATCTCCCAACAATTGAGGTGCTAAAGAGAAACGTTTGAATCCCAGAGCAAACATTAACTGTGTAATGAGCTGTGCAGCTCTTGCCGGGATAACCTTTTGTTAGTTGCATGCCCTGGATATGTACAACAAGCACATCCTCTGGCCACATCTGGCCAGAGGCTATAAATAAATGTGGAGGTGGACCGCACAGGGTCTTCTTCCCGAACCACATGCTCAGGTGTCCGTGTCCATTTGTTTATGCCGAACACTGTCATACATGGGCCCAAGATACCTGTGACCCTGCCAGACAGGTCACCACACTGGCGACAAGGATTTTGCCCATGCACCCTGCCTAGAAGGTGTTCTATGACTCTGCGCACTGCTCATGCCACCCTGAGCCAACGCTGTGTGCTGGGAGTGTGATGTCCCTCACCCGGCAGTCTGCATGTGCTCCCGCATGTGGCGATACCTGCAGTGCCCACCAGCCTTCTGGGGCAGCCATCAACACCACTACAGCATCCCCCCAGCGGCCAGTGCACTGCCTTGCCACGGGATCCTGTGCTTGCCTCCCTCACGGGCTAGTGACTGTCTCCACACTTGGCCCTGAAGCCACGCCCTCTAAGCCTGTCGGAGTGGCTGAAGGTCACTAGCCAGCACTTAACGCCAGTGAGTACAATCTGCCTATATCAGGCCTGCGAGACATGTGTTCTGGATGCTGCCAGTATTTTCTTGGTCCTGGGCACCCGATCCAAGCATAATTTCTCACATGGGAGTGTTTTTTCTCATGGCGCACGGCGCATAGACTATTCTGCTCCCTTCGCTTTGCTCGTGCCCATGCACTAACCGCCATCTGGACACCCTCAAGCACCTGCAGCTGCTGCCTGACACACTCCAGTGGTCACCCTGGTGTTGTCGTGGGTGCTGCTCCATGCAATATTGAATCATTTGCTGTGCAGAAGTGGGAGAAAAAGGTGGCCCCATAAGACGATGTGTGTTTGCCCTGCGCAACAGTGGCACTAGTGAAAGATGCACCCCCATGAGAGCGGTGAAACAACTGTTGCTGAAAAGACCACAGTTACCGGCATCAAGTCATCTTGCATCAAGTTACACCCTCGAAGACTCATCTCCAGAAGAAAAGGAAGTATTCCTCATCTCATTTACGAATGACCTAAAACACCATTAGAGACCTGTGTGATTGAAGTAGCGGGGTCCCAGGTAAAGGCCCTCATAGACACTAGCACCTCAGTCAACATCATGGGCGTGCAACAATACCAGCCCCTTCATACGAACCCAACACTAACACCATCGAACACTAAGGTCTTCACATATGGGAGCGTCACACCCTTCGCACTAAGAAGACGTATGGCAGTATGCATCAAATCCGACAGCAAACAGATTCAATCAACGTTCCACATGGTTAACAAGGAAGGTGATACCCTTCTCAACAACCACTTAGCGGAAGACCTAGGACTAGTGCTGTTTGCTAAAAGTGTGAAAGCATTCCAGAGAAAGGAATACTGAGTCAGTTCCCTGAACTGTTTGTCGGCCTAGGGTGCCTGAAGGCCCTGCCAAGCAACCTGCATATTGACAAGTCAGTGAAACCCAAGGCCCGACTACACCAGTGCATCCCATTTCACCTCAGTGCACTGGTGGAGCAAGAACTGGACAAGCTGGAGAGCCAAGGAGTAATAGAGAAGGTGTCAAGGCCAACCCCGTGGGTATCCCAGATGGTGAGCGCCGAGAAGCCGAAACTACCGGGGAAGATACGATTATGCATTGACATGCGCCTCCCCAACCAAGCACCTAAGAAGGAGAGACACATCACACCCACCATAGATGACATAATTGCGAATCAAATGGTTCCTGTTGGTTTGCCAAACTAGACTTAAATGCAACATATCATCAGCTGTGTCTCTCTTTGGAGAGCATGTGCATAACCAGGTTTTCCATGCACCTAGGACTGCAGCGATACAAATGCTTAAGCTTCAGCATCTCCTTAGCAGCAGAATTCTTCCAGGATGCCAAAAGGGAGACACTATAAGGACTTCAGGGCATTGTATTTATCAGCGGTGACATACTTATCCACTTCAACACTGCAGAGGAACACCACCACCATCTCAGGGCCATTCTCAAGCACCTAGCAAAGCATGGCCTAGTGCTCCATAAGGAGAAATGCTCATTCTTCCAGACGTCTATCAAATTCTTTGGATATGTCTTCAACCAAGAACTAGGTTGATCCATGAAAATCTGAGCCAATAAAGCAGACCCCGAGCCGGGAACTGTGTTTGAAGTGCAAAGCTTCCTAGGCATGCCCATCTACTGTGGAAGATTCATACCAAACTTAGCCATGCTGGCAGAACCGCTCCAGCCCTAACCAAGGCTGATGCTCCCTGGTCGTTGGGACGCAAAGAAGATACTTTTCAAGAGCTGAAAGAAGCACTGCTGTGCAAGACAACAATGACGTATTTTGACCAAAAAAAGAAGACAGAACTCATAGTGGATGCCAGCCCCATAGGCCTGGGAGCTGTTTTAACACAAGAAGTGGAGCCTGGCCGGTGAGCCACACCGACTGAGAGGTGCTATGGGCAGATTTAGAGGGAAGCCCTCGTCATAAAATGGGCCTGTGGGCATTTTAGGCTCTACCTCTGTGGAAGGCCCTTCAGAGTGGTCACCAACCACCAGCCACTCGTTCCATTGTTCAAGAGTACTCCACCACATCCTCCCCCATAGATAGAATGCTGGGCCATCCAACTTCAACACTACCGAATGGAGGTGAACTACCACCTGGGCGCAAAGAACCCGGCGGACTTCTTATTCTGGCACCCACAACATCCTGCTGAGGAGAATGCAGCCACTGATGAGGCGGCAGATTGATATGTGCAAGCATTGGTCACAGCATCTATCCTAGAGAAATTTTGGATGCCACTGCTGAGGGTGCTGTAATGATTAGGGTGAGAAACCCGGCTACAGGGGGCTCCTGGCAAGATATTCTCTAAGATGCCAATGACTGGACCAGCCTGGACAAGGAAAAACTGACAACATTCTGGAGGGTTTTGAAAGAACTCAGCACGACCCTGGATGGTATCATACTGCGAGGACAGCGGCAGGAGATCCCCAACAGCCTACAACAATGAGTGATGGAGCTAGCTCGTGGGGGACATCAGGGCACTGTGAAGATGAAGTCAAGGATGAGAGAAAAGGTGTGATTTCCCTGCCTTGAAAGTGCAGTCGATGTCTTTGTGAGGCAGCGCCCCATCTGCCAACTAACAAGTACCTCTGAATTGCCAGCCCCGGTCATGACGGAGGAACAGTGTACCTCACCCTGCTCCATAGTTAGTCTTGATTTTGGGAGCTTCCCAGATGAAAGAATCACTTTGGGCCTAATAGACGGATACTACAAGTATTCAATTGTACCTATCTTGGAGTAGGAGTTTGCAATGTGTGGACTCCCTGAAGAGATTAAACAGACAATGGGCCGCGATTTGAAAGAGCAGAATTTCACGACCTGATGAGAAGTTTTGGAATACAACACAGGCAAATCACCCCGCAGTGGCTGCAGGTGAATGGGGAAGTCGAGCAGTTCATGTGCACGTTAAACAAAGTCCTTTAGATGGCCACTGTTGAAGCAGTTGACCCATGTTAGAAATGGGGTTTTTGGTTGGCAGTTAGGTTGCCCTCTGTCAAAGCAAGAACCCTCACCCTAGTCGCGGACAGTCTCTTTCTGTGGGTCGCGGGGATTACCAGATGTCCCGGGTCTGTGCGTGGATTTTCCTGCTTGTTTTCTGGCTGCCCGTCGTTCTGCGGGGCTGCGCGTCGAAGTTTCGATCTCACGGCAGGCGTCGCGTCGATTTCTCCTGCGGAGTCGGGCGGCGTTGTCCTTGCGAGGCCGTGCGTCAAAGTTTTGATCTCACGGCAGGCGTCGCGTCGATTTCTCCTGCGGAGTCGGGCGGCGTTGCCCTTGCGAGGCCGTGCGTCAAAGTTTCGGTTGTCCCGAAGGCGTCGCGTTGATCAGCGTCGGTGTGCGGCGTTTTTCTTGCCGCGGAACAAGCTGTGCGTCGAAAAGTTCGGCGCACGGAGCGTCCAAGAGGAAGAGTGAAGTCTTTTTGGTCCTGAGACTTCAGGGAACAGGAGGCAAGCTCTATCCAAGCCCTTGGAGAGCACTTTTACAGCCAGGCAAGAGTTCAGCAAGGCAGCAGGCCAACAGCAAGGCAGCAGTCCTTTGTAGAAAAGCAGACAGGTGAGTCCTTTGAGCAGCCAGGCAGTTCTTCTTGGCAGGATGTAGTTTCTGGTTCAGGTTTCTTCTCCAGCAAGTGTCTAGTGAGGTAGGGCAGAGGCCCTGTTTTATACTAAGTTGTGCCTTTGAAGTGGGGGTGACTTCAAAGAGTCTCTAAGAAATGCACCAAGTTCCCTTTCAGCTCAATCCTGTCTGCCAGAGTCCCAGTAGGGGGTGTGGCAGTCCTTTGTGTGAGGGCAGGCCCTCCACCCTCCCAGCCCAGGAAGACCCATTCAAAATGCAGATGTATGCAATTGAGGCTGAGTACCCTGTGTTTGGGGTGTGTCTGAGTGAATGCACAAGGAGCTGTCAACTAAACCTAGCCAGACGTGGATTGAAGGGCACAACAAGTTTTTAGTGCAAAGAAATGCTCACTTTCTAAAAGTGGCATTTCTAGAATAGTAATTTTAAATCCGACTTCACCAGTCAGCAGGATTTTGTATTACCATTCTGGCCATACTAAATATGACCTTCCTGCTCCTTTCAGATCAGCAGCTGCCACTTCAACAGTGTATGAGGGCAGCCCCAATGTTAGCCTATGAAAGGAGCAGGCCTCACAGTAGTGTAAAAACGAATTTAGGAGTTTCACACTACCAGGACATATAACTACACAGGTACATGTCCTGCCTTTTACCTACACAGCACCCTGCTCTAGGGGTTACCTAGGGCACACATTAGGGATGACTTATATGTAGTAAAAGGGGAGTTCTAGGCTTGGCAAGTACTTTTAAATGCCAAGTCGAAGTGGCAGTGAAACTGCACACACAGGCCTTGCAATGGCAGGCCTGAGACAGGTTTAAGGGGCTACTGAGGTGGGTGGCACAACCAGTGCTGCAGGCCACTAGTAGCATTTAATCTACCTGCCCTAGGCACATGTAGTGCACTCTACCAGGGACTTACAAGTAAATTAAATAGTCAATCATGGATAAACCAATCAGTAGTACAATTTACCCGGAGAGCATATGCACTTTAGCACTGGTTAGCAGTGGTAAAGTGCCCAGAGGTCAAAAGCCAACAACAACAGGTCAGAAAAAATAGGAGGAAGGAGGCAAAAGGTTTGGGGATGTCCCCGTCAAAAAGCCAGGTCCAACATGACCCCCTACCAGCCTAAAGCCAGGGGAGAACAATCACTATCCTGATGTACTTCCCTGTTTGAGGCGACAGAACAAGGACCCAGGCCCACAACAGCAGGGGCATGCTCCAGTTCTTCGCCTTCCTGACTCCAATTGGATCACTCTGTCCATACTCTCAGGGCCCACTAAGCCAACCCATGGGGAACATTTCTCCTTACCTGCGGATCCCATCTGTGCAGCACCTAACCTTACTTTGCTCACAGATGTATCCCAGGAGCAGGATAGTACCACCATGACCAACACAGTGGTGTTGCCCACTCTACCCCTGGGGTGTGACACTTGTCCCCTCCCTAGGGATAACTCTGTCCACCCGGACAGCAAGCCACAGTGATTACTGACAGCTGCCAGGGATGAGAGCCAGGCCCCAGGCCTCTCAAAGTTCTCCAACCACTGTGGCTGTGGAGAGTGGGGGGCGGTAGCCCCAGGTGCTGGGCACCCTTTAACCACTCTCCCTTCCACCAGGTCAGGGATGACAGCCTGAACCTGGTCCTCCCCTCTGGGGCTTTGTACCCTCCCTCCTGGAGCGGTACCCCCAGAGTCCAACATGGTCAGGGTGCTTACAGAAGTCACCCTGTACCATTCCTCCACCAGTGCAGGGCTGTCAACCTGCAACTGGCCCCCCAACCTGGGGCCTGTACCTTCAGGTTGGACTAGGGCCCGGGGTGAGGCTTCCCTCCCCCTTCCTTCCCTTCTGGGGTCCAGCACCCTCCAACTAGGAGTGGCCTCCTCAGAAGACAACATGGTAGGGGCACTGTTATCAGTAGCCCCTCCCTCCAGGTCCGGGGGGACACCCTGAACCTGGTCTTCCAGCCCAGGGTCTGTACCCTCAGACTGGATCACTGCCTGGCAAACCAGGACTTCCTGGGAGGCACACCTACCCCCCACCAGGTCAGAGTTTAACCTCTGCACCTGACCATTCAACTCAGAGTCACCACCCTGAAGTTGAACAATTGCCTGGCACGCCAGGACTTCCTGGAGGGCACACTGACCCTCCACCAGGTCAGAGTTTAACCTCTGAACTTGGCCATTCAACTCAGAGTCACCACCCTGAAGTTGAACAATTGC
This sequence comes from Pleurodeles waltl, assembly GCF_031143425.1. Classification (NCBI taxonomy): domain Eukaryota; kingdom Metazoa; phylum Chordata; class Amphibia; order Caudata; family Salamandridae; genus Pleurodeles; species Pleurodeles waltl. The sequence goes on from NC_090446.1 coordinate 14,794,315, forward strand.
CTGGCACGCCAGGACTTCCTGGAGGGCACACTGACCCTCCACCAGGTCAGAGTTTAACCTCTGCACTGGGCCATTCAACTCAGAGTCACCACCCTGAAGTTGAACATTTGCCTGGCGCACCAGGACTTTCTGGGAGGCACACCTACCTCCCACCAGGTCAGAGTTTAACCTCTGAGCCTGGTTCCCCAACCCAGGGTCACCACCCTGAGGTTGGGCAATTGCCTGGCACGCCAGGACTTTCTGGGGTGCGCACCTACCCCCCACCAGGTCAGAGTTTAACCTCTGAACCTGGTCATCCAACCCAGAGTCAACACCCTGAGGTTGGACAATTGCCTGGCACAGCAGGGCTTCTTGGGAGGCACACCTACCTCCCACCAGGTCAGAGTTTAACCTCTGAACCTGGGTATCCAACCCAGAGTCACCACCCTGAGGTTGAACAATTGCCTGGCATGCCAGGACTTTCTGGGGGGCACACCTACCCCCCACCAGGTCAGAGTTTAACCTCTGAACCCGGTTATCCAACCCAGAGTCAGCACTCTAAGGTTGGACCACTGCCTGGTACACCAGGACTTCCTGGGGGGCACGCCTACCCCCCAACAGGTCAGAGCTTATTCCCTGAACCTGGTTAGCCAACCCAGAGTCACCACCCTGAGGTTGAACCATTGCCTGGCAGGCCAGGACTTCCAGGGAGGCACACCTACCTCCCACCAGGTCAGAGTTTAACCTCTGAACCTGGTCATCCAACCCAGAGTCAACACCCTGAGGTTGGACAATTGCTGGCACAGCAGGACTTCTTGGGAGGCACATCTACCTCCCACCAGGTCAGAGTTTAACCTCTGAACCTGGGTATCCAACCCAGAGTCACCACCCTGAGGTTGAATCTTTGCCTGGCATGCCAGGACTTCCTGGGGGGCACTCTCACCCCCCACAAGGGACACACCGTCCCCAAGGGCCACACAAGAGTCTGGTTGGCGCAGGTCTCCCGACCTCTGCCCATCCGGCAGAGTCTGGGTTTCCCCCAAACCAGAAACGGTTTCACCTAGGTCATTCCTGGGGGGCTCTGCTCTCAGAGCTGTCCCCTGACTCTCAAGGTCCTCCACTGGGGTCTGCAACCCCCTCTCAACCCTATGTCTGGACTTCTGCACCCCCTCACTATGAGGGGTACTGCCAGACACCAGAACTGTTGGGATGCTGGCTACAGTCACCCCCCCAAGTTCTTCTGACACTGCGGGGCTTCCCTCAAAAGGTGGCCCTACGGTACAGGCTAGGCTTCCCTCCTGGTGTTCCCTCATGGAACCCTCTAGGACCTGGGACCTACCTGGGACACTACAATCCTTTCCCACCACACTCGGTTGGAAACCACCTAGACCACTCCCTTCAGGAGCACCCCCAAATGCCTCTTCAGACTCTCTGGTACTCACCCAGAAGTCTGCCTCCATTGTAAGCTCCCTGGGGTCAGAGAGCTCACACTCCACCTGGTGTTGGCATAGCTCTGGAAAATAAGGACCAGACATATGCTCTCCAGCAATTACATCACTCTGCCCTTCACATGTATTAACCACAGTACCCTTCACCCAACCACCCAGTAACTCAACCTTGGAAAAGCACTCTACTTCGCCCTCCTGAGACTGGTGAGACAGTATCTGTCTGTCCCTGACACTCAACCCAAACTCTTCTGGGATGTCTCTACACTCTATATCCAGGACGTCCACCAGGGGGGAACCCTTTTCTCTGTCACTCTCTGCTAGAGTCAGTAGAGTGTCCCTCCCCCCAGTAGGAATATGACTCCCTGTGCCAGTTCCCCAATCCTTCTCAGGGACCCTGTGCATAACGGGAACTACCTCATACCCTTGAACCGCTTGGGGTGTGTCAACTCCCTTCTTCAAGTTGGGCACCACATCTCTGGGCTTGTGCCCTTCTTCAGCAGTACTGGATGCAAGATTTTTGCTGCCACCATCTGAACTGGACTCAGCCCTTCCGGCCTCCAGTTTCAGCTCTTTACAGCTCAGCTCTTGAGCTGCAATCTTTTCTTCTTCCAGGGCTAAGAGACTTGCTGCCTCAGCCCTTTCAAGCTGCTCATCTAGCTCTTCTAGACACCGCTCTAGAGCTAGGAGCCATTCATCTCCCACTGGTTCTCTTTCCTCATCTGAGTAGTCTTCCTCCTCATGTGAGCAGTCTTCCTCCTCATGTGAGTAGTCCTCCTCCTCATCTGAGGGGTACTTAGTCATTTGGTTTCTTGCTGCCTCTCTCTCTGCCCATCTTTCCTCCCCCCAGACTATGTAGTGATGGAGCATCTTCGCCTTAGTAGATCTCCTTGCTACAGGAAGGCCCCATTTTCTGCAAAGCTTCCTTAGGTCAGCCTTAGTGAGGTGGTCCGTACGAACAAAGAATGAGTAGGTACACAATCCCATTTTGATAAGATCTTATCAGCAAAAAACAAAATCCAAAGTCCAAAATATCAATAGTATATCCAGGAGGACATCAGAGAACCAAGAGCCAAAAAAGATGAAAAATCAAGTTGACCTTCAACTGTGGGTAGGTAGTGAAATACTTAGCTACTGTATGTCACTGCACAAACACAAGTCCTATCCTCACCGCTGATCACCAATGTTAGAAATGGGGTTTTTGGTTGGCAGTTAGGTTGCCCTCTGTCCAAGCAAGAACCCTCACTCTAGTCAGGGTAAGTCACACACAATCCAAAATCAGCCTGTGCTCACCCTCCGGTAGCTTGGCACGAGCAGTCAGGCTTAACTTAGAAGGCAATGTGTAAAGCATTTGTGCAATAAATCATACAACACCATAGCATAACACCACAAAAATACACCACACAGTATTTAGAAAAATATATAATATTTATCTGGGTATCTTCAGGTCAAAACGATTAAAGATGCAATATGAATTTGTAAAGATATCACTGAAAAGTGATATAAAGTGTCTTAAGTCTTTAGAAAGTAAACAGAGTCTCTTTCAAACACCAAGTACCTGGTTTCTGGTGGAAAATCTCAGAGGGCCACAAAGGAAGAGGTGCGTGGAAAAAGGGTGTGTGCGTCGATTTCTCACCAGCACACACGGACTTGCGTCGTTATTTTCCACGCGGGGAAGTCGGGCGTCGTTTTCCGGCGCGCGGACAGTCTCTTTCTGTGGGTCGCGGGGATTACCAGATGTCCCGGGTCTGTGTGTGGATTTTCCTGCTTGTTTTCCGGCTGCGCGTCGTTCTGCGGGGCTGCGCGTCGAAGTTTCGATCTCACGGCAGGCGTCGCGTCGATTTCTCCTGCGGAGTCGGGCGGCGTTGTCCTTGCGAGGCCGGGGGTCAAAGTTTTGATCTCATGGCAGGCGTCGCGTCGATTTCTCCTGCGGAGTCGGGCGGCGTTGTCCTTGCGAGGCCGTGCGTCAAAGTTTCGGTCGTCCCGAAGGCGTCGCGTTGATCAGCGTCGGTGTGCGGCGTTTTTCTTGCCGCGGAACAAGCTGTGCGTCGAAAAGTTCGGCGCACGGAGCGTCCAAGAGGAAGAGTGAAGTCTTTTTGGTCCTGAGACTTCAGGGAACAGGAGGCAAGCTCTATCCAAGCCCTTGGAGAGCACTTTTACAGCCAGGCAAGAGTTCAGCAAGGCAGCAGGCCAACAGCAAGGCAGCAGTCCTTTGTAGAAAAGCAGACAGGTGAGTCCTTTGAGCAGCCAGGCAGTTCTTCTTGGCAGGATGTAGTTTCTGGTTCAGGTTTCTTCTCCAGCAAGTGTCTAGTGAGGTAGGGCAGAGGCCCTGTTTTATACTAAGTTGTGCCTTTGAAGTGGGGGTGACTTCAAAGAGTCTCTAAGAAATGCACCAAGTTCCCTTTCAGCTCAATCCTGTCTGCCAGAGTCCCAGTAGGGGGTGTGGCAGTCCTTTGTGTGAGGGCAGGCCCTCCACCCTCCCAGCCCAGGAAGACCCATTCAAAATGCAGATGTATGCAAGTGAGGCTGAGTACCCTGTGTTTGGGGTGTGTCTGAGTGAATGCACAAGGAGCTGTCAACTAAACCTAGCCAGACGTGGATTGAAGGGCACAACAAGTTTTTAGTGCAAAGAAATGCTCACTTTCTAAAAGTGGCATTTCTAGAATAGTAATTTTAAATCCGACTTCACCAGTCAGCAGGATTTTGTATTACCATTCTGGCCATACTAAATATGACCTTCCTACTCCTTTCAGATCAGCAGCTGCCACTTCAACAGTGTATGAGGGCAGCCCCAATGTTAGCCTATGAAAGGAGCAGGCCTCACAGTAGTGTAAAAACGAATTTAGGAGTTTCACACTACCAGGACATATAACTACACAGGTACATGTCCTGCCTTTTACCTACACAGCACCCTGCTCTAGGGGTTACCTAGGGCACACATTAGGGATGACTTATATGTAGTAAAAGGGGAGTTCTAGGCTTGGCAAGTACTTTTAAATGCCAAGTCGAAGTGGCAGTGAAACTGCACACACAGGCCTTGCAATGGCAGGCCTGAGACAGGTTTAAGGGGCTACTGAGGTGGGTGGCACAACCAGTGCTGCAGGCCCACTAGTAGCATTTAATCTACCTGCCCTAGGCACATGTAGTGCACTCTACCAGGGACTTACAAGTAAATTAAATAGTCAATCATGGATAAACCAATCAGTAGTACAATTTACCCGGAGAGCATATGCACTTTAGCACTGGTTAGCAGTGGTAAAGTGCCCAGAGGTCAAAAGCCAACAACAACAGGTCAGAAAAAATAGGAGGAAGGAGGCAAAAAGTTTGGGGATGTCCCCGTCAAAAAGCCAGGTCCAACAACCCAGAGCTCAGTCTTCAGCCATTTCTGAGGGAGAATTGAGGAAACCTCACTGCACCACATGACAGGCACAGTGGTCACTCATGCTGAAGGGGCCAAGGAATGACACCCTTCCAGCCCATCCAGGGTGGCAGCCACTTCCATCTTGCCTGGGAGAGACCAAGGCAAAAAGTCGACAGACAAATGATAGGGGAAGCAAGAGAAGATGTGCAGTAGTACAGCACCTACTCCCCGGTGATAAGGTGATCATCAGGGACAGGAGGCCCTGATGGAAATTCAGAACACCATATGAACCTGGGTTATGGACGGTTCGGAGTGTGGCTGGCATCATGGTAACGACGCAGAAGGATTCAATAATGTGACCCGGAACATCTCTTTGTTCCAGAAAGCAACATTCGATGATCCACCAGGAGGTATCTCGGACCTGGGTGACGCCATCTGCGAACCACCACAGGGTGAATACAGGTGGAGAGAACTGACACCCTGTGACACTCTCGCTGGGCAGGGTGCTCCTGCACCTCAGTCGGACATTACACCTGCCACCCAGAATGATTGGAGCCAATCATGTCATCAGCGGTATAGTCTCCAGCCTAATCCATCACCAAGTCAGAGACTAAGGGACTTTGTATGTCGTGCAACAGACTGAACATTCACGCAGAATTGGGAAGAGATATAATGAGCCACGCAGCTCTTGCCGGCATAACTCTGTTAGTTGCATGCCCTGGATACATACAACAAGCACATCCCATGGCCACACCTGGCCAGAGGCTATAATTAAATGGGGAGGTGGAGCGCATGGGGTGTTCCACCCGAACCACATGCTAAGGTGTGCGTGCCCAATCATTTATGCCTAGCGCTGTCACAAGTGGGCCCAGGATACCTGTGACCCTGCCAATCAGGTCATCACAATCTCATTTTAAACATTTAAACATGAGGTTTAAATCAGCACATAAATAGGAACTGCCTGCCACCTCAGGAAAGCTGTTTTCTGTCTTTTATTTCCATGTTGTGGAAATGAAAGAGACTGCAGCCCCTGACTTGGACTCTCTTTGCATTAAAGCTGGCACTTTCACTGATGTTACACTAAGACAAACTACCTCTACCCAGGAAAGTGTGGCGAGCTGCTGATTTTGTTACTGGAGGCCAGTTTTGTTACTGGAGGCTGATTTTTCAACACTGTTGCAACATCAGCCCCCAGTAACAAATTCAGCCCTAACCGGGGAAACACTCGTTGCCTTGTGCTGCCAGTCCGGCCATGCTTGATTTACTGTGGTCCTGGGGATATATAGACTCCACTCCTCTTCCAAATCTAAATAGTTTTTAGAATCTCTCTTCATCAGTGTTTTTGGTTGGTCCTGGGCAGGGGATGGTTACGGGGGACTATGACTGATTCTTGTTTTGCTGGTATACTCAGCTGGGAAATGTCAGAACTGAATGTGAAGATGCCGATCCTGATGGACAGGCTTTTATTCAATCTAATCATACAGGTTGCTTTGCAAAAGATGTGGGCAAAGGACTCTCAGCACAACTGAATGGAGGTAGCCTCGGTTTTCTTTTATTGTAAATGGGCAGCCTCCTGTCTCTTCCCCACACACCATGTCACATTGTACTTCCTGGTCATGCTGTCCTGCTACACTTCCAGGGACAATCAGGGCCTGACTGACAGTACAGAGCATCTGACATCTCTTTGGGAGGCCCCCGGGAGCACCCTTTTTTTAACTTTCACCAAAGTCCTGTGCTGTATTTAGCTGGTGCTTTTGTCTGCATGCCAGGGATGGAAACATGTGTATATCATGCACTTTCTCGGGCCTTGCAGAATAGTAAATTACACTTGTGAACAATTTACTCTGTAAATTTAGTCTTACACTTTAGAGTAACTTACTACTTTTAGCTACTCAAAAAATCTGAGTTTAAAGGTGCTCAGAAGTGTAGACTTACATGCCTCCACGCCTTGAAAAAGGAGGATGAGCCTAACTTACAAGTGTAAGTTACTACTAAAAAAAAGAGCAGTAAGCTCAGCACTACAGTGGTAGTGCAATACAACTCCCTCCCATACAAAACAATGGCATAAGGAACTTTAAAGTAAACATCACAGGAAATAATGTTAATACATATTAAAATAGTTACAAATATAAATAAATATAATTGCGTTTTAAAAATATTTTATACAAAAGTACATATTTTAAATTTCATTGTGAAATGTCTGAATAACTTTCATGCATGTAAAAATGAATATAAAACATAAACTGTATTAAAAATAATGAATTACTTTCAATACATTCATACATTAATTTTAATATTTTTTGGTGCATAATAAAAATATAATTTTTTACCTTAGGTGGGAATTTATTTTTTAATTTAAACTTCAGAAAAATAATTTTGATTTAATTTAATATATTTACATTGAATAAAGATTTCATTCAAAAATTAAGCGCTGCAGGATTTTTTATTTAATACTATGTTTAATAGAAATATATAGAATTAAATCACTGTAATTTTTAACATAAAACTCTTTAAACTCTTTTTTGAGTTTAGTAAATGTTTAAATTGTTTCTTATATTTTACTATGTGAAGATATCCGCCCAACTGTGGAGTCTCGCTATACTAATGTTTTGTTACCATCTGTCTTTTTATGTAGAGCGTAAGTATATGACTTCTTGTATACTTTTTAAGTATACTTCTTCAATGTTAGTTCGAGCGTGAGCGTATGACCTCTTGTATACCTTTTAAATATACTTCTTCAATGGGCTGAAAGGCAGTTCATTTGCTAGTTTCAGTGTCATTTAAAAATCCTTCTGTGCTAGTGGTCAATGCTTCCTCTTTGTCCCTGCCACGGAGCATCGGCCAACTACTATATCCTTGCGCTTTGTTTGTTCATCTGGTGTGTTGTGGGACTACTTTCTTCTTTGATTCCTGCTGGTACTACTGTGTGCAGTGAGTTCACTTAATCTCCCATGCATCTGCAGACTGCAGCCTCTGGATCACTGCTCCATGCTTATAAAGATTGTTCTTTTCTCCTCACATTTGCCTGAGAGTGCCCAGTGTGGGCTATTGATTAAGACTCCTCCAGTCGAGCACGGTCCTGCTAAAAAGCCTGTTGAATATTAAGAGCTGTCTCTGGGCTTCTCTTTAACAGCTGCTATGGCAGTCTAACATCGGGTTATGTAGCTCTGAGGAGACACATCTGTATCTCCTCTTTTATCAGCAGCAGTAAACGGTACTGCTGCTTAATGAAGGGCATGACACACTGTCACTTTTAACTGTAAATATAAGTAACTTAAAGTGACTGTTTCTGTTGCAGCATGCATGCTTGAAGTTAGCCTGAAATCAGTGCACTTTCAGATCACGCTCGCAGTCACAGAAGTCTCTTTCCCCGCGTCCCAGGCTGAGTCTGTGTTTCGAAAAAGAAGGCGGTATGTAAAACATGCTTCTCCATTGTGAGCATTGTAATCTGCAAAAATTGGTAGAGGGGCTTCACTGGGGGAGGATTGGGTGAAAGGCGCAATTTTAAGTAAAGTGTTTTCGCTGTGGCATTCAATAGTATTTTTAAACATCCCTGCACTGCATCTACCTGCCGGCATCTTTTAGTTTGCACAAAGGCACCAACAAGCTCATTTAAAAAAAAAAAGAAACGTAAACTTTTTATTAAGTGCAAACAGACATTGCAATAAATTACGGTTGCAGTTTAGCAAACATGATACACCCTGCCTTTTAATTAACATAAAGCATGTGCAAATAGAAAGGCAGCATCTCTTTCTCTCATTTTCTAAACTGATAGTAATCTTTATAGCTATGTGTCTGCTTTCACAACTGAACCAGAAACTTTTCAGCTCTCCTCCACCACCACTACCTCCCTGCCCGCCCTCCCATCGCTTCAAACCTTCCTCCGAAGCTTCCCCATCATCGCAAAAAAAAAAAGGCTTTCATACATTTTCTCTGTATGTTCGGAACAGTTTTGAATTTATGATGCAGTTTCAGATCTTTCTCACCCTCTTTGGCCAGGTTACTGACAGTATACAGGCACACAGGTCCGAATTCTAAATGTGTTTACATATAATTTTCAGAGATAGTGATCTGTGTTTTCAATATTGTAACACAGCAGCAACCCTCCCATTTCTCATGTGTGAGATCCTGTTTTGATCAAAACTTTGTTTATGGATGTTGGATGGTGTTGAAAAACAAACATTTTTCTGTAAAGTGTCTCTTATAGACTCTCATCTGTCACACACATTGAAAATAAACTAATAAACTAAAGGAAAATGGTGTTTAAAACAATATGCTTAAGAATTATTCAAAGTCATTAGGGCAATACTCTGCAGAACAGAGCTGGCTCTATAACGGACCCCCCTGAAAGGCTGGGGCCTTGGGCCAGAGCCCACTTTACTCATGCCTTAAAATATCTCTGTAATGGGGTGCTCTAGCAGTGATTTTAAGGGGGGAAGCAAACTGCATGTGGCAGCCAAGCTGCCCCCATGTCTCCTCACTTTTGGGCCTTGTTGAATCCACAGGCCAGTGGCAGTGACACACTTATTGAAAACGCGGGATGTGAAGCAATGTTTAATTTCATGTTTTTAAATAGACCCTGCTACTCCCAACTTTTTAAGCAGTACAGTGCTTAGAAGCTGTAAAGTACGTAGGCCCTCATTATGACATTGCCGGTAAATCCTGCTTACCGCCATGGTGACAGCTGCCAAAATACTGCTGCAATGTTGAATATCCGTTCTCCATATTATGACACACACACACACCAATCCGACAGAATACCATCACATACACAAATCTGCTAGCCCAAAGGTCAGTGTTAAACTGTCGGTACCAACACCCATACTGTTACGCCAACAAAACGCCCACCACATTATGACCCACGTTCACAATGGTGGACATTCAGTGGCGCTAAAGAATTGGCGGTACACACTGGCGCGCTCAAAGAGAGCCATCCAAATACTACACTGCACAACATTGGCCAATACCAAAAACACACACCTGACACTCATACACACACCACACCCACCCACCCACAGCACTATAAAACACACACCCACATTACCCACAACCCTTTAGGAATACAAATTATTGCCATCAGACTGACACCAAGACCACTGCGACAACTAGACACACACACCACATTCACCCATACATCCCTCACTCACCCCACATCACATGCCCCACCACATTACACAACACCCTCACATCAATACACACTACACAACACCCGTGTCCCCACTAAGGCACCCCCGTTTCACTGATGAGGCGTTACGGGTCATGGTGGAGGAAATTGTCAGGGTAGAGCCACAGCTCTTTAGAGCACAGGTCCAGCAAACATCCATTGCCAGGAAGATGGAGCTATGGCAGAGAATAGTGGACAGGGTGAACCCTGTGGGACAGCATCCAAGAACAAGGGACGACATCAGGAAGAGGTGGAACGACCTACGGGGGAAGGTACATTCCGTGGCAGCAAGGTACCAGCTCGCCATACAGAGGACTGGCGGTGGACCCCACCTCCTCCCCCACAGCTCACAGCATGGGAGGAACAAGTCTTGGCAATCCTGAGGGACTCACTGGAGTACCCGGAGGACTGGACACTCACCCCCTCACCTTCACTCCCATCACCGCACTCCATCCCACGTACTGCACCTACCCAATTCCAACCCCTGCATGCTATACCAATGCATGGACAGCCCTCCCATCCCTGCATGGACACCCATCACCAAGGTGGCAGGTCAACAGCAACGATAGAGGGGAAGTTAGGGATGTACAATATGTCACAGGCATGAAGCATAATAATCACTTACATCCTCGCAGGTGCCCCAGCCAATGTCAGCGGAGAGGAGGCGCCACGACTATCCAGTCCCCCAAAAGAAGATTCCCCCAGTGATGACAGTGACTCTGGACTTCTAGATCTAGATCAGCAACCTGGCCCATCAGGGACCACTGGACAGTCAGTCACCCCAGCCCACTCCCAGTCCACCATAGAGCCTCCCCCATCAGTATCCAACAACACAGCACCCACCCAGCGTCCCCAGACCTCTGTCCCCAGGACATGTCAATCAGCAGTGTGCCCACCTGTACAGGGACCCCAGTCCACACCTCGAGCCCAAGACAATCAGGGTCCTGGGGTCAGTGGCAGTGGGCCCACCGTCCAGGGGACAATGGCACAGCAGAACAGGGGCACTGGTAGGACCGCTGTGTGCCAGGGTGAGGACATGTCCAGGGAACCAACTCTCCAGGAGGCACTCACCAATGTCCTGGGGGCCTATCAACAATCCCAGGACACGATGGGCCTGATCCTTACCAACATGTAGGAGAACAAGCGGCTGCAGGAGGAATACCATCAGATCAGGGAGGACTTGCAGGCCCTCAACACCACCATGATCTCCATAGCAGGGGTGCTGGCAGACATGGCCAACATCATGAGGGAATCAGCAGCACAGCAGCGGGCCCCTACCACTAGCCAGTCTATTAACCAGCCCTCCACTTCCGCTGCAGCTAGTGGGCAGGAGGCCCCACAACAGGACCCACGGGCCACCAGCACCCCGCCCCCCTGCAGAAGGTAAACCACCCCACAAACGTTCCTTGCAACCCAGACAGAAGCCAGAGACACTTGCCAAGACCAAGACCACCGCCAGGAAATGAGACTCTCCTGATTGTCCCCCTTGTGTCCCACCCTGTCACCTGTCCACTTTGATCTGCTTTTCTCCCCATTCTATGGCCCCTTAGATACTGGGCCTGTGCTACAAACAGACTTGAACAATACCCTGGACTTTCCTCTTCCTTCACCCCATTCCATTGTACTTTTCCCTCAATTTCATAGCACTACAATAAACACCCTTGAACAAAACTCGACTGTTAGTATTTTATGTGTTGAAAATGTATATTTAGGGGAACAGTCAATCTAGTGCAAGTGATCTGAACATACAATTAATGACCTGTAACTGTCTGTAGTCATCACATCAGGACACTGTTGTCATATCACCAACATCTGCAAAATTACGAGCCATAGGTGTAAGTTGAGATGCAAAGGAGTTGAATGCCATCATGCTACAGTCACACAGATGAAATCAATAGTCAGAGCAATGATCAGTTCCACTGTCTCACCTGTGTGTCATTGGAAGTATTGACGTATAACTGATGTCCTGTTGTCCACATCCTCATCCTCATCCTCTGCCTCCTCCTCCTCACTGTCCTCAGTGTCCACTGCTGCCACAGGGGCATCTCCAGTCTTCTCCTCCTGCAGAAAAGGCACATGTTGTGCGAGGTAAGAGAAAGATCTCCCGCCGGAGGATCTGCGCCGGATGCGGGGGATGGAGGCGAGGGCGAGGTTGGTGGAGCGGAGTTGCCGGGTGGGGGTGTAGAAGCTGAGTTTGCTGTTCAGGTAGGTTGGTCCGGTGTTGTGAAGTGCTTTGTGTGTGTGGGTGAGGAGCTTGAAGGTGATCCTCTTGTCGACGGGGAGCCAGTGAAGGTCTCTTAGGTGGGGGGTGATGTGGCTGTGGCGAGGGATGTTGAGGATGAGTCGGGCGGAGGCGTTTTGGATGCGTTGGAGGCATTGCAGGTGTTTGGACAGGATGCCTGCGTAGAGTACGTTGCCGTAGTCGAGCCTGCTGCTGACGAGGGCCTGAGTTACTGTTTTTCTTGTTTCGGTTGGGATCCATTTGTAGATTCTGCGAAGCATGCGAAGGGTGTTGTAACAGGAAGAGGAGATGGCGCTGACTTGTTTTGACATGGAGAGGGATGAGTCGAAGATGAAGCTGAGGTTTCGTGCGTGGTTGGTTGGTGTCGGTGGGGTGCCCAGCGAGGCTGGCCACCACAAGTCGTCCCAAGCGGAGGGGTGGGCCCAAGGATGAGAACCTCTGTTTTGTCCGAGTTTAGTTTCATCCGGCTGCTTCTCATCCAGTCGGCGACGGCCTTCAAGCCCTCGTGGAGGTTGGTTTTGGCAGTGTGTGGGTCCTTGGTGAGGGAGAGGATGAGTTGGGTGTCGTCGGTGTAGGAGATGATGTTGAGGTTGTGTTGACGGGCCACTTGTGCGAGGGGGGGCAATGTAGATGTTTAACAGCGTCAGGCTTAGGGATGAGCCCTGGGGTACGCCGCAGATGATGTTGGTGGCTTTGGATTGGAATGGGGGGAGGCGGACTCTCTGGATTCTGCCAGAGAGGAAGGATGTGGTCCAGTCTAGGGCCTGGTCTTGGATCCTTGCTTCAAGGAGGCTGATTTTCAGAGTGTGGTGGCAGACAGTGTCGAAGGCGGCCAACAGGTCTAGTAGGATGAGGGCTGATGTTTCTCCATTGTCAAGATGGCTTCTGATGTCATCTGTGGCGGCGAGGAGGGCGGTCTGGGTGCTGTGGTTTCGTCTGAAGCCGGACCGGGAGGGGTTGAGGATGTTGTTGTCTTCGAGGTACTGGGTGAGCTGTGCGTTGACGATTTTCTCAATGACCTTCGCCGGGAATGGCAGCAGGGAGATGGTCCGGACGTTCTTCAGGTCTTTGGGGTCTGCCTTTGGTTTTTTGAGTAGAGCGTTGATTTCGGCGTGTTTCCAGCTTTCCAGGAATCTTGCTGTTTCGAAGGAGATGTTGATGAACTTCCGTAGGTGTGGTGCGATGGCTGCGTCTGCTTTGTTGAATATGTGGTGTGGGCAGGGGTCTGATGGTGATCCGGAGTAGATGGAGTTCATGGTCTTGCGAGTTTCGTCATCGTTGATGCTGGCCCAGGAGGTCAGGCGGCTGGAGTGGGTGGAGTTCGTGGAGGGCAGGGTAGGTGTGTCCGAGGTGTGAGGGGGGTTGAAGCTGTCGTGGATGTCTGCGATTTTTCAGTGGAAGGCAGTGGCTAGGGCGTCGCATAGTTCTTGGGAGGGGGTGATGTCGTTGACGGTGGCACTTGGGCTGGAGAGCTCCTTTACGATGATAAAAAGTTCTTTGCAGTCGTGAGCGCTGTTTTCTAGGCGAGTTTTGAAGGAGGATCTTTTTGCTAGCCTGATGAGTTGGTGATGGCTGCATGTGGCGTCCTTGAGTGCTGTGTGGTTGTTTGGCGTGCGTTCGAGGAGCCATTTTTGATTGAGTTTCCGGCAGTTGTGTTTGGAGGCTTGGTAGTCGTTGGTGAACCAGGGGGCTTTTTTGTTGATTTGGTTGTTGGAGTGTTTCTTGAGTGGTGCAAGGCAGTTGGCGCAGTCATTGATCCATAGCTTGAGGTTGTGGGCAGTGATGTCAGGGTCGTTGGGGTTTGTGGGTGGTTTCTGGGCTAGGGCTTTGGTTAGCTGATCTTCGGTGACTTTGCCCCAGCGTCGGCGGGGTGGTTGCTCGGTGAAGTGGTGTTCGGTTTGTTCCTTGAAGGTGAAATGGATGCAGTGGTGGTCGGTCCAGTAGAGTTAGCTGGTGTGATTGAAGGTGACGTGGTCGCTTGTGGAGAAGATGGGGTCTAGAGTGTGACCGGCTGAGTGGGTGGGTGCGTTGACGAGCTGTCTGAAGCCGAGGTTGGCGAGGTTGTCGATCAGGGTGGTGGAGTTGATGTCGTTATTGTTTTCAAGGTGAAAGTTCAGGTCCCCAAGGAGGATGTAGTCCATTGAGGCGAGTGCGTGGGTGCTGGCAAGATCGGCGATGGCTTTGTTGAACAGTGCCCTGGGTCCAGGAGGTCTATAGATGAGCGTTCCTCTGAGGGTGGTGTTGGTGTGGATTTGAAAGTGCAGGAGTTCGGCGGAGCTGAGGGAATTGTCCAGGAGGGTCTTGACTTCGAGGGTGGCTTTGTGGATGATGGCTATGCCTCCTACGGTTCTGTTGGTGCTGTCTCTGCGAGAGACCTTGTACCCGTCTGGAATGGCTATGGCGATGTCAGGTGCTGAGGAGTCATTCCACCAGGTTTCGGTTAGGAAGGCTACGTCTGGGGTGGTGGAGTCGAGCAGGTCCCAGAGCTCGATGGCGTGCTTGCGTGCGGAGCGGGTGTTGATGAGTATGCAGCGGAGGTGGCTGGTCTTGGTTCTGGGAGGTTTGTAGGCTCTGGTGCAGGTGAAGCTGCAGTTGTGGCAGGAGAAAGGCCCATTTGTGGTCTTCGGAGTGGCCTGGAAGCAGGTGGTGTCTCGGCCAGTATTGAGTGCGCGGAGGGTGTCGGCCTCGTAGCGGAGGCTGGAGATGGGGCTGTTGCGAGGTCCATGGGTTCTGGCGCTGGGCACAGTCCAGGCACGGACAGGCGCAGACGGGCTTGCCTCTGGTGCACCTCCAGGGCGCCAGCGGTGTGCCCGCTGTGCTTGACCGCCATTACGAAGGGAGGGGGAGGGAGGAGCAGCTGGGAGGCGGGAGGTGCGGGTGAATGGGGGTGCTGGGGTGGGGGAAGTGGGAAAAGGAGTGGGAAAAAAGGCGCAAAAAGTAAAAGAGGGCAAAAAGGCCTGAGATTAGAAAAGTTAGAGAAAGAGGCAAAAGAGTAAAGGCTGAAAAAAGGAAAATAGTAAAGGTTGAAAAAAGGCAAAGAGTAAAAGGTTGAGAAAAGGCAAAGAGTAAAGGTTGAAAAAAGGCAAAGAGTAAAAGGTTGAAAAAAGGCAAAAAGTAAAAGGTTGAAAAAGGCAGAAAGAGCAGAAAAAGACGGACAGAAAAATAGAGGAGAAAAACCAGAGAGACACTCTAGCGGATCGGGTCTCGGAGGGCCTTGATCCCTAGAAGCTGCGACGGTGGGGAGGGGGAGATACGGGCACGGCTTGGTGGTACTGTGCGCGCAGGGAGTGTATTAACTAGCTAAAACAGGTCAGGAGACACTCAGCTTAGCGCCCAGCGACTGCCATTAAGAAGGGAGGGGGAGGGAGGAGCAGCTGGGAGGCGGGAGGTGCGGGCGAATGGGGATGCGGGGGGTGGGGGGAGCGGGAAAAGGAGTGGGAAAAAAGGCGCAAAAAGTAAAAGAGGGCAAAAAGGCCCTAGATTAGAAAAAGTTAGAGAAAGAGGCAAAAGAAAAAAAGAGGAGAAAAACCAGAGACACTCTAGCGGATCGGGTCCTGGAGGGCCTCGATCCCTAGAAGCAGCGAGGGCGTGGAGGGGGAGACACGGGCATGGCTTGGTGGTGCTGTGCACGCGGGGAGTGTATTACCTGGCCAAAACAAACACTTAAAGTTATTGGCTGATTCTGGTGCCAAAATCACTATGATTACTCAGGAGCTGTTCAAACAAAATTGGGGCACATGAAAATTGAACCCACCGGATAGGACTCCGATTTCATATGAGGGAAGGAGGATTGATTTAGTTGGTTTCTTTGAAGACCTTTTGGTTTTCAATGGACGACGCCTTTTTGGGAAGGTCTATGTGGCTGTAAAAGGATTGAACATTTTAGGATGGTTTCACCAAGGGTTGTTTGGAATGGTCTTGCGTCCAGGTACAGGTGATCAGGTGATAGCTATAAGAGATTCCTCCGATATAGAGAATTTGCTTAATGAGTTTCCCAAGGTTTTTCCGGGTGAATTAGGTAAGATAAGAGGCTTTACACACAAAATTAAGGTCAAGGACAATGCGATTCCTATTAAACATAAATTGAGAGGGGTACCATTTAGTGTCAGAGATGAGTTGGAAAAAGAATTGGAAAGTTTACGAATGAAGGGAATCATTGAACCTATTGATTCTTTGTTATGGTTATCTCCTTTGGTAGTGGCAAAGAAAGAAAATGGGGAACTGAGAGTATGTGTCGACTTGAGGCACTCAACAGAGAGATCTAGGTGGACTCCAATCCACTGCCAAAGATTGGTGAGATGCTCTCTTGTATTAATGGAGCAAAATATTTTACTAAACTTGATTTAGCCACTGCTTATCACCAAGTAGAATTGACACATGATTCTCGGCACTTCACTGCCTTTGTTTCCCCGTGGGAAACATATCAATATTGTCGTATACCGTTCGGACTGGCGTCAGCAGCGTCAGTATTTCAGAGAATAATGTCTACACTTCTTAAAGGCATAGATAAAGTGTGTATTTTTCAGGATGACGTGTTGATTCATGCGTGTGATAGATATGAACATGATGCGATTTTGAAGCAAGTCTTGATTAAGTTTGATAGTGCTGGTGTTGTATTGAAAAGACAAAAATGTCAGTTCCTCCAAACGTCTGTAGAGTATCTGGGACACGTCATCACAACAGAAGGTGTTTATCCCAGACCACGTCTTGTAGAAGCAATTGTAAGAGCACCTGCACCTCATGACAAAGTTGGGGTCAAATAATTTTTGGGACTTTGCAAGTTTTATTCCAGGTTTATTGAAAATGTTGCAACCCTAGTCAGACCCATTTCTAATCTGCTGAAAACTAAAACAGAGTTTGTGTGGGATGCTGAGTGTGCGGAAGTGTTTGACACTATTAAGCAGAGGTTGAGTAATACTAATGTATTACAATCTTATGGCCATAACTTGAAGTGTTGTTTGACTGTGGATGCCAGCAAGTTCGGCCTTGGAGCTGTTTTGACGTAAATCAATGAGAAACAGGATTATACCATTGGGTTCGCGTCAAGAGTGCTTAGACCTAATGAAGTACATTATTCTGTAATTGAAAAAGAATTATTAGCATGTTGGTGGGGTATAGAGAAATTTAAGTCATATCTATGGGGAAGACATTTTTTTCCCCAGACAGACCATAAGCCCTTAGTTTCTATTTTAAATGGTACCAATGTTAAAAGTAGCACACCAAGAATGCAAGAGTTGCGCCCAGGTTATTACAATTAAATTTTTCTGTGGTTCACATTTCTGAGGGAAAGAATGTGAGAGCAGATTACCTCTCCAGGTATCCTGTTTCCGAAGACATTGGAGAGGAAATGGACATTCAGGATGAAAACTGCTTCATTGCTGCCATCGAATCAGAACGTACTGGGTCGTTTTCTGAAATGCAGTGGAAAGAAGCGTCTACAAGTGATCCTGTACTCTCTAAAGTTTTGACGTACGTTGAGAATGGGTGGCCACATGAAAAAAGTTTGAATCAGAGTGCTCAACCTATTTTCAAGGTGTCTGATGAGCTGTCAATTGAAGATCGTGTACTGCTGAGAAATTATAAAATTGTGCCTCCTGATGTTATAAGATCTAAGATTCTGGAAAAAGCACATGAAGGTCATTTGGGTGCCACTCTTACTAAAAAGTGGGTGAGAGAATACTATTGGTGGCCGCAAATGGACAGAGACATTGAAACATTAGTCAAATCATGTCACATTTGTTCAACTAGTGATAAGACCCTCAAAACGTCAACTCCTCCGCTAAGGCCAATAGAATGTCCGGCAGGTCCATGGGATAAGATTGGTATCGATTTGTTGGGACCGTTCAATTCTCTTCCATCTAAATTACGGTACGCTTATGTTGTAATTTATTACTTTTCCAAGTGGCCTCATGTGAAGTTCTTGAGTCATGCAGATTCCACGTCAGTTGTATCGTTTCTAAAAGATGTATTTTTGGAGGAAGGGTTTCCCAAGGAACTTGTGTCTGATAATGGGGTCCAATTTGTATCTAGTAAAGTTGAAAATTTTCGGAGTGAGTGTGCCATCAAACATTTGAGGAGTTCTCTCTATCAACCACAAACAAATGGTTTGGTTGAACGCTTTAATAGAGTGATTGGTGAGTGTATCCAGTGGGCGTTAGCTAATGGGTGTGTGGTTGATGCCGCTGTAAAGAGTATGCTCTGTTTCTACAGAACAACACCCCACACTAGCACGGGGGTATCTCCATTTGAGGCACTTAGAGGGAGGAAGCCTGCCACTCTATTTGGATCAGCTTGGTTGTCCTAATTTTTCAAGCATTCTACGTGTAAGGAACACATTTACTCAATGGTTCGGTTGAGTATAAAAAAAGCTAAAGAAAACCCAAAAACATATTATGACAAGAAAAGGAGTGTGAAGGATTTGCAATTCACTGTTGGTGATTGGGTGCGGGTAAATTGCCTGTGTTTGTCAAGAAAGGTGACTCTAAGTTTTCTGAACCATTGAAGGTTGACAAAGTTTGTGGTAATGCTGTCTGTGTTGATGGACATAACTGGTGGAATATGGGGAAAGTTGTAAAGGTTGAACCAAAGGATGTTTTGTTGCCACCTCACGACAAGGGCGAACGCTCTTCAAAAGCGAAGGAATTCTTGAGTGTACAAAAATCTGGTGGAGTTAAGCCTTCGAGTTCAAAGGGGGTGGATTCATGCTCGAATCTTGTGCCTGTCAGGAAAAGTGATAGAGTGCACAATTTACCTATAAGGTATTGTTAAGTGGGAATTGTTTATGTTGGGTTTTATGTGGACCTTTCAATTTTTTTTTATGCACTGAGAAATGTAAAACACAGCATGTATAGTTACCTGAGGTTGGTGCTTTCACCTGTGTTTACATTGTGTTGTTTTCCTAAAAAAAAAAAAATAAAAAAAAAAAGTCAGGTGCATTGTTCATTTGTTAAGGGGAAAATCTCAAAAATGTTTTTTTTTTTTGTTTTTGTTTTTTTTAGTTGTTAAAAGAGAAAGCTAATTGTAGTGGCTTTGATTGCAGCAGAAACCGTGACTCGTGCCGGTCAGCTGTTCCACGGTTTCGCACGCGCAGCAGAGACGCTCACACGCAGCCGTCCTTCGCTGTTGGAGGTTCCTTTCTGCGTTGTTAGCACGAGGAACACCGAATATTCGGAGGAAGGCAACGGCTGGACGCGGTTTTGATCTGCGACACCGAGGGCCGTCTCTGCTGCGCGCTGGGGTGATTTCACCGGAAGAATGACTTATTATCAAATAAACTCTGAAAGTTCACCGACCGTGCGTCTGGATATTTTGTTTGCAGCTTACTTTACATGTGCTTTGGAAATCGCAAATAGGAATTCCCTAATTGCGATTCCCTATTCACAGTCGCAATATTAGGGAATCGCAAAAAATTGTGATTCCCTAAAATTGCACTGCACTGCCTTTCATACATCCTGAAAGGCGATTTTGCATTCGCAAACGGTGGAATTTACTGATTGGCGCCGTTTGCGAATGCAAAATCCTTTGATACATCTGGCCCTTAGTCTTTTGTAGTAAACTATGATCTTACTTTACTATCTGAAACATAAGCAATACTAGTTACAAAGCGGGTGTTATCTGCTGTGTTTTTCAGGGCTATAAGGTAATTCTCTGCTGCCATAATGCGTCACGAGCGCCTCGTTTGCGGAAACTGTAAACTACCTGCTTTAGTTCATCCAGGCTCTGCACTTGCAGGTGCTCAAGGCGCTGAAATGTGTTATAATGCATATTAATGCAGTGATGGGATCACCACATTAAAGTGCGTTGGTGTAACGCTTGATGCGTGGTACTTGGCAGGGTTGCACTCATATATTCAGTCATTCAACCATTCCTTCTATCACTCATTCAGTCACTCATCCAACTATTGCCTCATTCATCCACTCACTGCTCACTGCTCACAGCCACGCACACAAACTTGCATAGGCTAACAATTAAAACAAATTTTCAGTTATAAAATACCCAGACCAATTGGATTTACCAATGCTTGTTATATTGTTTTGTTATTGGTTTAGTATTATAGTACATCCCTCAGAATGCCTGCGATTATCCTCTGGGATTCTACATAGTCTTTCGTGACTGTCATTCTGGCGGATAATTTGTGAAATTATGTGAAAAGTGTTTGAATTTATATTTCATTAAAAAATAAAGTTATTGTAGAGGCCACATCATGGTTCATCCGGCAGGACATTAATACTGTGTTTTATAAAACTGCACTTTTCATTCATATTTCACTCACAACATAACCATTAACACAACGAGATGGAAGGAAGGCAAAAAATTCACAAGTTTTGAAATATCCATGTCAAAAATATGAAACAAGAACTACAGTAGAAAACAAGCATTTGCAATGGAAGAGGGTCTCGCATTTCTTCGAGTTACAGCGGACTTTTCTGGCCACATTAAATGGAAAAAACCAGCGCGATCATGCTGCTACAGTTCACTCGTACGGACAGTTGAAGACAGCATGCAGTAAAAAAAAAAAAAAAAAAAAAAAAAAAAGAGGGCGATCACTCGTAGTGAAACCTATCGGCAAAAGTGGATTTATATACGTGACCGGCAAAAATGCAATTAACTATGTAACAGGGTCAATGTCATGCAAAGCTCTGGACTTCTACCAAGCGAGATCACGCCATGAAAAAAAGATAAAAAGTAGTCCACAGACCTGACGGGAAACAGTGAGCCTAGAATGTTTTCAGTACTTGGTCACTGTGCTCGAGGAGAGCTAACCACCGGAAAAGGCATGACGTATGCATGCCTTCCACTAATGAAAGCAAGCAGTTTTTTAAAGGCAAGCCCACGAACCAACGAAAGACACTGACGTGACATGGATGGGGCTCCGACCCCTTTTGTATCTAATAAAGCGTCTTGCAAGCTAAACGCATGTGCATGCGCATGCAACGCAGGCTTGACCCTAAAAAGTTCCAACATGCAATTAAACAGCTAATAATGGCCTGATGCAGCAGCAGGTCCGTCAATCCAGTGGGTCTCGCGGGACTCAGGTAAGTTTCAGACTCAGGACACCCTTCTGGGGGTGAGCTCTACAAACATGCAGAACATGACCCTTGCTCCCAGTGCCCTGCCTGTTTTAAGAGCCGCTGGACTTGCTGCTCATGTGTGTGTGAAGGTTTACACTCAGCTCCTACCACCCTCCACCTATATTGTGAGGGCGTGCTTTACTGTTACTTCATATAGCTTATGTGAAGGACGCTTGCACAACTGCTTACTGTGATGCACTACACCATGGGAGAGATGCCAGGTCTTGGGCCGCTTTCCAAAAGTCAGCAGGTCTTCGGTCTGTCGTAGGGGCAGGTCCAGGTCCTGGCATTGAGGTGGGAGAAGGATCTGCCTCCGGTAGCCGCTCTTCGGATGCGGGGGATGGTGGCAAGGGTGAGGTCGGCTGAGCGGAGTTGGTGGGACGGGGTGTAGAAGTTGAGTCGTCTGTTGAGGTAGGCTGGGCCGGTGTTGTGGAGCGCCTTGTGTGTGTGGGTGAGGAGCTTGAAGGTTATCCTTTTGTTGACGGGGAGCCAGTGTAGGTTTCTCAGAAGGGGAGTGATGTGGCTGTGGCGGTGGGCATCAAAGATCAGGCGTGCAGAGGCGTTTTGTATGCGTTGCAGTCGTTTGAGGAGTTTGGCCGGGGCTCCTGCGTAGAGGGCATTTCCAAAGTCAAGTTTGCTGCTGACCAGGGCTTGGGTGACTGTTCTTCTTGTGTCTGTGGGGATCCATCTGTAGATCTTGCGGAGCATGCGGAGGGTGTTGATGCAGGATGAGGAGACGGCACTGACTTGCTTTGTCATGGAGAGTGTTGAGTCAAGGATGACGCCCAGGTTGCGTGCTTGGTTGGTGGGTGTTGGGGGTGCTCCTAGAGCGGTCGGCCACCAGGAGTCGTCCCAGGCTGAGGGGTTGGTGCCGAGGATAAGGACCTCTGTTTTATCTGAGTTCATCTTCAGTTTGCTGTTCCTCATCCATTCGGTGATAGCCTTCATTCCGTTGTGGAGGTTGGTTTTGGCGGTGAGGGGGTCCTTGGTGAGGGAGAGGATCGGTTGGGTGTTGTCAGCGTAGGAGATGATGTTGAGGTTGTGTAGTCGGGCGACGTGGGCGAGCGGGGCCATGTAGACGTTGAACAGTGTAGGGCTGAGGGACGATCCTTGGGGAACTCCCCAGATGATCTTGGAGGCTTCGGAGCTAAAAGAGTGGAGGGGGACGCTGTGGGTTCTGCAGGAGAGGAAGGAGGTGATCCACTCTAGGGCTTTGTCTCGGATCCCTGGATTGTGGAGGCGTGTGAGTAGGATGAGGTGGCAGACGGTTTCGAAGGCGGGCGAGAGGTCCAGGGGGATAAGAGCCACGGTTTCGCTGTGGTCAAGCAGGGCCCTGATGTCGTCGGTGGCTGCAACGAGGGCAGTTTCGGTACTGTGGTTGCTGCGAAACCCTGACTGGGATGGGTACAGGATGTTGTTTTCTTCAAGGTAGTGGGTCAGTTGTCTGTTGACGATCTTCTCATTGACCTTGCCCGGGAATGGGAGCTGGGAGATGGGGTGGAAGTTCTTGCGGTGTCTCGGGTCCGCCATGGGTTTCTTGAGTAGGGGTTTGATTTCAGCATGCTTCCAGCTTTCGGGGTAGGTTGCGGTCTCGAAGTAGATGTTGATGACTTTGCAGAGGTGGGGTGCGATGGTGGCGCTTGCTTTGTTAAAGATGTGGTGCGGGCATGGGTCTGATGGAGATCCAGAGTGGATAGTGCTCATAGTTCTGATTGTGTCGTCTTCGTTCACGTTGGCCCAGGCGAGCAGAGGGTCGTAGTTGAGGGTGGGTGGAGAGTCTGGGGCGTCAGTGATTGGCGGGGTGGTCTGGCTATTGAAGCTGTCATGTATGTCTGTGATCTTGTGGTGGAAGAAGGCGGCGAGAGAGTTGCACAGGTCTTGTGAAGGTGGGATGTCGTTTGTGTTGGAGCTGGGGTTGGAGAGTTCCTTCACGATGTTGAAGAGCTCCTTGCTGTTGTGTGCGTTGTTGTCCAGGCGGTCTTTGAAGGAGTTTTTTTGGTAGATCTGATGAGGTGATGGTGGTTGCGGATGGCGTTCTTGAAGGCAGCTTGGTTGTCCGGTGTCTGTTCGAGGAGCCACTTTCTTTCAAGTTTTCAGCAGGTTTGCTTGAAGGCTTGAAGGTCCGGGGTGAACCAGCTGCCTCTCTTGTTGGCAGCTCTGTTGGAAGGTTTGTTGAGCGGGGTGAGTGTGTTGGCGCAGTCATCAATCCAGCGCCAGAGGTTGCAGGCAGCGAGGTTGGGATTGGTGGGTTCGTTGGGTGGTTTTTGGGCGAGGCTGGTATTCAGCTGGTCCTGGTTGATTTTGCTCCAGTTGCAGCAGGGGATCTGTTGGGTACGGTGGTGCGTGGTGGTTTTTTGGAAGGTGAAGTGGATGCAGCGGTGGTCGGTCCATGGGAGTTTGGTGGCGTGGCTGAAGCCGACGTGGGGGTTAGCGGAGAAGACGGGGCCCAGCATGTGGCCGGCGGAGTGTGTTGGAGAAGTGACGACTTGTCTGAGTCCGAGGGTGGGGAGGTTGTCGATCAGGGTAGTGGAGTTGGGGTTGTTGTTATTCTCTAGGTGGAAGCTCAGATCGCCGAGGCGGACATAGTCGGTGGAGGCTAGGGAGTGCCTGCTGACGAGGTTGGCGATGGAGTCACAGAACTGATGTCGTTGTCCGGGGGGGCCTGTAGATGAGGGTTCCTCTGAGGGTGGTGTGGATCTGGAAGTGCAGGTGTTCGGCTGTGCTGAGGGTGTCTTCAGTACAGGTTGTAACCCTGATGGTATTGTTGCGGACGATTGCGATTCCGCCTCCGGTTCCGTTGGTGCGATCTCTGCGGGTGATCCTGTGGCCATCCAGAATGGCTATGGCGATGTCTGGGGCCGAGGAGGCGTTCATCCAGGTCTCCGTTAGGAAGGCGACGTCCGGGATGGAGGAGTCGAGTAGGTCCCAGAGTTCGATGGCATGATTGCGTGCGGAGTGGGTGTTTAGTAGGATGCATCAGAGGTAGTTGCTGTCTGGTTCAGCTGGTGGTGTGGCGATTTCGAGGTTGGTAAGGCTGCAGTTCCGGCAGGTGAAGGGTCCCTGGGAATTGCCAGGGGAGGCCAGGAAGCAGGCGTGTGATCGTCCGGTGTTGAGTGCGTGGAGGGTGCTGGCGGTATAATGGTGTTGCTGGTCGTGGTGGTCATGGGGACCAGGGGTCCTGGCGCTAGGCGCGGTCCAGGCGCAGCGGCCGCCATTAAGAAGGGGAGGTGAGAGGGAGGAGCAGCTGGGAGGAGGGAGGGGGTGGAACTAATGGGAGCATGAGGGGGGCGGGGCCGCAGGGGACGCAGCGGCAGGGCCGGGGAACCGGCAAGAGCCGAAGTGAAAAACAAGGCAGCAGGAGCAGCGGGGAAAAACGAAGTGGGGCACACAAGTGGCACAGATTTAAAAGAAATCACAGGTAAAAACAAAATTTGATATATATGGAACGAAATATAGAGCGAGTGCAGAAAATGCTGGAAGCTCTTACTGTAAACGGCAGCGAGGCAGCAGGGACGGGGCCCGGGACACGGGGGCAGAATGGAGGATCCGCCCGACGCGAGGAGTCGAGCCTGGCCTTAAAGCAGGTCACAATGTGTGCTGCAGCCACTCGTAGCATTTAACTTGCAGGCCCTGGGTACAGGTGGTACCATGTAATACAAACGTATAAGCAAATCAAATGTAACAATCCTTTGTATGCCAATTTAACCATGTTTTAGAGCACAAGCACTTTACCCTTGATCATCAGGGGTTAAGTGCACAGTCTTCTACCGCCAACAAAAATAAAGTTCAGTGAAAAGGCAAAAAATCACAGTTGACCCTACAGGAAGGGCACATTTCCAACACTAGCTTAT
The DNA here is from genome assembly GCF_031143425.1 of Pleurodeles waltl. Classification (NCBI taxonomy): domain Eukaryota; kingdom Metazoa; phylum Chordata; class Amphibia; order Caudata; family Salamandridae; genus Pleurodeles; species Pleurodeles waltl. The sequence goes on from NC_090446.1 coordinate 14,819,428, forward strand.
GACACAGAAGGTACAGCAGGTCAAGCTGAGGATCCCTGAGTCTCTGGAGGTACGGTTTAGTCATAGCCAAGGGCAATGCAGCAGTTACATGTGACTGCCATGTGAATGTGCACCTTTTTACTGGGCATCTTCCCTTATCCCAAAACTATTTTCCTTTCAACTACAAACTTCTTCAGCTCTCAGTGAAGGTGGCAGCCGATGATTCAATATTTGCCTTCCTTCTGCACCTAAGCAATGTTTCGAACAGTAAATCCAATTTTTTGGTGAAAATGTCCACACTATTAGCGTCCAGGAAACTACACAATCTTTCTGCCCATTGTTTCCACTCCAGAATTGTATCTCCTGCAGACTGTGTGAACACAGGTGGAGCTGTAAAACCTTGCCCTTTGTAAAGTCCACTTCCTAATCTGGCTTAAAGCTTGTGCCATAGGAGGCACACTTCAACTGTAATTGATTGGCCACAACCTGAACAGAAAGTTGTAACTGCCATTTTAGGTAACCAGACACAGTCCCTGGGGCTGAAAAACAAAATGGAAAGTAGCATAAGGGGTCAGGGTGGAGGTACCCTGACCCCAGGAGTGTGATATAGGGGTGTTTGAGGGTCAAAATATTGGTTAAAATGTTTTTTTTTCAACATGCTCGATATTCATGATTAGTTGAGATTAATAGTGAATAATCACGAATAAACAAAAAATACATTTTGGGGTAAAAATTCATAGGCTCATTCACACACTAATTAATTCACTCATACATGCACTCAGAGACTCATGTGCTCATTCACACACCCACTCAGACACTCATGCACCTACTGAGACCCACTCATAGACTTCCACACCCACTTTCAGACCCAGGCACTCATGCACCCACTTACAAACCCACTCAGACCCTCATGCATCCACTCACAGACCCACTCATGCACTGATGCACCCTCTCATAAAACCCCTCAGACACTGACAGACCCACTCACAGATCCACTCAGACCCTCACACACCCACACAGAAACTCATGCAGCACACACAAACCCACTCAGACACTGACCCCCCCACTCACAGTGTTTAGATTAACGTATAGTAATGAAAATTACTTTATGCTTAAAAAAAAGTGGAAATTCACTGAAAAAACAGAGGTTACAGGGACGTTATATTTAGGAAATACAATTTAAAAAACCCTAGCAATTCACTCAAAAAATGAAATGTTACAGGGACGTTATAGTTATGTCCTGAATTTACTTGTACAAAACCATAGAAATTAAGCAGTTATAGTTAGAGTTCTTTCAAGTAACTATAATTCGCGCCCTAAGGTAACTATTTCACACCCTCGCCATGCAGTGCTAATTACCCCACAATTTACAGCACTCATGACATCGTTGATAATGTCATTGATAATGTCACTGTAACTTCTGCAGTAAAATTATTGATCAGATAACTGTGCATGGCAGGGGCACCTCTCGGCTCCCACCTGATCCCTGCAGCATCGCAGGGAGCGCAAACAATGCTCTCCCTGAACTACTTAATTCCCGGCCCCATTCTCTACTCCCCCACCCTAATTCACCCAATCCCACCCTACTTCACCCCATCCCACCCAACACTCTCTTATTGAACTTTTCACCCTCTCAGAGCAGACCAAAAAAGTCAGCAAGTTTCTCACTGGAATATGCTAAATTGGGAGATATATTTATGATGTAGGGAAAGAAACAAAAAGCAGGTCAGTTGCATAGCTAAACATTCTTTGGTTCACTGAATGACAGCAGGCTAGACACAGAGAAAAGGCTATTTGTGCATTTGTAAATCATTTTTTGCCATTCATGATGTTTTATTTCCTTATTTTCCCAGATTGTCCTGCCAGTCTCTGAATACCCAAGAAGCTTTGGGAGTATGGAAAAGTTGAATCAAACTTTTGTCAGTCAGTTTTATATTCTTGGTCTGTCACAAAGTTCTGACGTACAACTCCTAATTTTCATTTTGTTTTCATTGATGTACTTAATTACTTTACTTGGAAACATTGTCATAATTACAATAATATGCATTGATTCTCATCTTCAAAAGCCCATGTATTACTTTCTCACCATCTTGTCCATCCTTGATATTTGTTTAACATCAGTCACCATCCCAAAAACTCTGTCAATCTGTTCAATTGGTGACAAATCCATTAGTTTCTCAGCATGTATTCTTCAATACTACTTTTGCTTTTCCTTTCTAAGCCCAGATTTATTTTTGCTTTCAGTCATGGCTTGTGATAGATATGTTGCAATATGCATGCCCCTGCGCTATTCAGCCTTGATGAGTAATAGAGCTGTGATTTTGATGGCTGTGGTCTCCTGGATACTTGGCTTTCTGGGCACCGTCCCCCACAATGTTTTGATATCAACTTTATCCTACTGTGAATCCAATGAAACTGATCACTTCTTTTGTGATCACAATGATCTTCTGAAACTCTCTTGCAATGATACATATTTCATTGATATATCAATAATTGGAGTAGGTGCGGTTGTACTACTGGATCCCTTTATGTTAACAGTTACTTCAAATATGTTAATTATCTCAAGGATCATGAAAATTCCCTCTACAACTGGGAGACAAAAGGCTTTCTCCACATGTTCCTCTCACCTGACTGCAGTTCTTTTGTTCTATGGAACTGAGATTGGTGTTTACATGGCACCAACATCGGCGGCGTCACAGGAAAAACCTAAGATTATCACTTTGTTGTTCACTATTGTCATTCCACTGCTAAATCCATTTATTTATACTCTACGAAATAAAGATGTAAAAAGATCTTTGGTCAAAATTATAGAGAACATTTTGGAAAGACATGCTTGGCTGCATAAGGTTCTTTGGTAAATGTAAATTTGGCCTGTGTCATCCCACTGTGCACCACAAAGTGTCATCTACTGCAATGTGTAGTAAACCTCACACATGTATGTTATGGTTCCCATTAAAGGACTTAAAAATAATCTGCACGTTGATCTAACTTTTTAAGAAATTGTTTGTAGAAACTGGATGTATTGAGAGACCATTCAGTGCTTTTTTGGTGATCTAACTTTCACCACAGATTAATGGGATGGATTTTTGAGCCCTACAAGAAAATTAGTTTTAAGGTGTGCTGGATTTTTCACACCTATCAGCGACAGTTTCTACAAATGTATTGATCCAGAAGAGATGTCTCTGAGGAAACTGACAATTAAAGTGAAGGAGAAGGGGACTGGGGATGAAATGCTGTAAGATCTGAGGTCCAAATAAGGTGGAAAAATATATCTACTGCCTCTGCTGGAAGCAGAAGCAACAAGGGGGCATTCAGTTCATTCAGGCATGCTCTAGAAGAAGTAGCCTGCCCGCTGTAGACCATCTACACCCAACGGACCATTAGGTTATTGAGTTATAAGGAATTATATGATTCATAAGCTCAGTACCTAGGACCTGCCTCTATATTACACCTCATAGAAGGGTGACCTCAAGACATGATAATAAGGGGTATTTACCATCCAATGCACTATTGTCACTTTAGATTTGGTCACTTAAATCAGTAAGGCGGGAGGGAGGATATACTTGCAGCAGCAATACCTCGGATCCCCAATAGTAATTAATCCAGAACAAAAAGAGAAGTAGCCCCCAGGTTGGAAGGGGGTTAAGAACCTGCATTTTAACAGACTCTCACCCACACACTTCTTTGTGGTGTACTTCATTATCAAGTCTTCACCGGGGAAACTAAAATGTATACCAAGCAAGTTCAACCTCACTCTTGGGGGGAGCACTTTGTCTTAATGAAGGGACACGTTACTGGGACCCATAAAAACTGAGAAAGGAAAAATGTCTCTGGATATCCCCTTTATCAGGCAATTTAATACATGGGCAAACAAGGGCAGGTTAAAAAAACAAATAAGTTTGGATATATATGGAGAATTAATGTCTCCTACATCTATGGGTCAGCATGCTGTAGCTGTTGGTAAATGTCTAGAAAGGTCAGACAGCTTTCATCAGGACCTTCCGGGGTATACACCTACAATAAAGTACCGTCCATTCAGGAGGTGTGGGAATCACTTTCACAGCTATGCCTTATTTGACGACAGTGTGACATATGGACCAACCTGCCCAACACATCTGATGGGGCTAATCTAATCAGAAACACTTAAAAACTCTAAAAACAGGAAGTACCCGAATGAAGATCAAGTATTGCAGATGTATATGTATGTGAATTGGGTGATTGTGGTGAAATCACATGCGAGCCTCCAAGCACATTAATAAAAAATAAACAAGTGAAAACTTCTATGTACAGCACCTCCTGTTAGACATGGTCCTGCTACAAGAAAAATATTATCTGTGAAAAATGCAGACTTTGGCACAGCTTTGTAGCTCCATAAACACTGATAACCTCTGATTTTCTGAAGTTGTAAAACACTGGAAAATACTTACTGGAATCCACAACAAACAGAAAAAAGGAAAGTATATGTATAGGGTATTTTAACATTTTACTGAGAAAGCTGAAATACCATGATTTTATGGACAAAAAATTAGAGTCTCCTGACTAAGCAGAGAGTGTTTCCATGTACACACTTTGGCCACACCCTCATCAGGCTCCTGTACCACTCCTTCTTTCTGAGGTTCTGCTGTATTCCCTCCAGACTCCTCCACCATTGTCGTTTTCCTGTCAGGCATGTGCAGCAGCTCCCTCCCTAGAGGCCCTGCTAATATTGCTACCATTTGGGTACAACACCCCCCCAATGTGACTCCTCCAGTACTCTATATCTAAGATTCCTGCATCACTCCTGACTCTACACTGCTACCACACTCTCTTTCTTCAGCTCCTCAAGTCCCCTGCGATGCTTCCTAACTTCTTACTATAAATGCACTCTATTCTGTCCTTCAGGTACAGTAACACTTGTTTCTGCTCTTCAGGTGTTCCCTTTTGTCCACCTCCTGCATTTCTCCCTCCTTTCAGACTCCTGCTGTGCTTCCTTCCTTCAGTTTTCCTTAGCTCTCCATCTCTGAAGGTTTATGCAGAACCTCTTAGTTCAAAGCTGCTGGAGCACCTCCATCCAGCTTCCAACAGCACTTTGGGCCTGATTTAGATTTTGACGGATGGGGTTACCCCGTCACTATTCAGTTATATCCTACGGATATCATAATATGGCGGACGGGATAGCTGTCACATTTGTGATGGAGTGACCCCTCTGCCAAACTCTAAATCAGGCCCCAAGTTTCACAAGGCTCGAGGAGAAACCTGCTGGCCAAACACCTGGAGCACTTCCTTCGTCCCTGTACCATGCCATTGATTCAAGCCGTGAACAACTTCTTCCTTCAGCCTCCTTAGTAGTTCCCCACTTTAGGGTCTGGCAAGAGTCTTCCTAAGCTGGCATTTAAGGCAGTTATGCCACACCACTTCATTTCTTGTGTCTGCACTGGCATTTTAGCCACAGAACTCTGCATGTTGGGACTTTTAGACTTGTTTTTATAATGGGAACAACAGAACTGCAGATCCCGAAATTAGAAGGAAAAACAGCACTGCTGTGGCATGATTGGGGGTAATTCATAAAGATAATAGCCAAGGCTCTTAGGGAACACACAAGGAGGGATGCAGAGCTGATACCCCAGCTTGTGCAAGCAACTTCACACAGTATTGTTGACGCTTATAACATTTCTTCTCTTCAATCAAACAATAAAAACGTTATTAGCTCTGGAATTAGATTATAAAAGCTCAAATCACAGTAAAACAGTATGCAGCCTAATATCAACCCTCTTCAATTGTTGTAAGGAGTGCAAAGAACAACCTTCATAACGAAATAAGGGCATTTATTGCCCAGACACACCTAAAGTGAAACTTTCAAAGTAAAACAGTGTCTATGTCAAATTCAATCAGTGATGCACCCTGGATAAAAGCCTCCCCTCTCGAGTGGAAAAGTAAGGGCACCAGGACACATCCCTGGCAGTACCCCCTCCTTCTCACCACAATCCTTTCTGTACAAGAACCATTTGGCAGATACCACACTCATATCTGTGTGCAGATCCCTCAGGAAGAACACAATATATGAATCCAACCCCATAGTTAACAGCAAAGGCCATAATTTATATCTGTTTACCTGGTCGAAGACAGAGGTGCGGTCCATGAACGCCAGATGGCGAGACCTAGAACTGGGTGCTGTATATGTATGTTAAAGCTTTGATCTTTCGTGCTCAGTCCGGATCTAAATCCATACTGGAAGTGTCGGGACCAACCCCTGTCCCTCACCCAAGTTGTGAGTCTATTGAATAGAACTCTACCCAACACTATAAATATTTAGTCGATCAATTAGATCATCCAATAGCAGTGTGAGGCATCCCTGTCCCACTTTTTAAAAATTGGGAATATAACAGAAGATCCCCAAAACGAGGGGATGCCCGATCTCACAGCAGTCTTTAACACACAGGTCAACTATGGGGCCCAAACTTCAGGAAGATCCATATAAAAATTGTCAGGAACACCTCTGGGGACTGGGGTCTTATTTCTTGAGGGATGAGAGATAAAAATTAGTACCACATCCAATAGCAAGGCTAAGTAGAGATCCCTATAACTGGCAGAGGCGTGGCAACACTCCCAGATGAATATTTAGTCTTGTCTTCACTGATGGGCTTAGTGCAAGCATTTCACTTTGTTTTGGCTCACAGTTTTTTGGAGGTTGAGGTAGAGCTCCAGGCTCAGTCAAATCCTAGTATACAAATCCTGAAGCCTGCTGGACTAGGCAGAGCCCAAAATTACAGTGCTGACTACAGTAGTGGCAGCTCGATGGGATCTCAGCACCTTCCCAAGTGCACCATCTCTGCTCCCTGGAAGACAACCATCTTACTTAACACTTTGCTCAATTTCCCACTGTCTCCCACCTTGTTGCAGTCTGTGATCATTGCACAACACCCATGTGCCAGCTGGTGACTCGTGGTGGGGGCTCCCTAGTCCCACACTGAAGTTCTGTGGAAGCTAGTGGTAGTGGCTTCATAGCGCACATCTCTTGGTCCAAAGAATTACCCAATCACAGTGATGCCACTAGAGGAATGGGAGTAGGTTCTGACTACCATCTGGTAGCAACAAGTCAGTGCAAACCAATGATCAGTTATGTTACTGTGCAGTATGTCACCTGAGTATAGCAGCCATGTGTCAGGGTTGTGCACCAGGTTGATTCAGCTCGGAGGTCAGCCGTGGAGAGGGACAACTTACTGAATGCTCATGTGTAAGTTGCTCAGCCTGTCTGGCAGTCCAGTGAAGTGCCACACATTACATGGCAATCAAAATTCCATTGTTACTATAATGAGTTGTGTGACACTTGCCAGGGATGATGTAGCAGCCTACACCAACAGCTCTACAGAGAGGCCCCAGCCCTTACCTCCACGCTCTAAAGTCTCAAAAGCCCACTTTACTATGGTGAATGATGTAAGTAGCAGAGTATGGCCATGCTGGAATCCACATTTATTCAACCATCTACCAGGAGTTCTTGGCCTGACAGTGCCACTGGGAAGAACCTAGAATCATATCCCTGATCACAGGTTCTTCCCAGTGACACTCATATGACCTGATGATGATGATATGATCTTGCTGGGTGCTATCTTCTTTCCATACTAGGACTAAATTTGGGACAAACTCGAAAAACTCCTGTGACTGACCTGTACGAGAAGCAAGACCTGCCTGCATGAAGGAAGAAGGTGGAGTGCACCTTCTCATAAGGATTGATTGAATGGCAGAGAACCACAAAACCCAACAGAACTGAGGCGATCTTTGAGAGACAGCTGTTGCACTACGCAAGCTCCAGGACTTGTGGATGCTCCACAGTCAGCTACTGAATTGTTACCTTTATCTGCTGCATAACATCAGTGGGACCCAGGGGAAGAGCTGTTGCTATCTATTTCTGTTACGGGGTGTCCTGTATCTTTTGTGCCATGGGGTGCCTGTGTGCAACCTCCAGATGCACTCAGATGTCATAAGGTTTACCTCAACTTTACTCCTAGTTCAGGGATTAGGAGGGGTCTCTGAAGGAGGTTACCTGAATCTGGTAATATTACCCCTACATTGCTTGCCCCAGTGACTACTCTAGACAGTGTATTGTCTCCGACTTTGTCATTGTCAGGTAGGTAGTTGTTGCTGATTCTCCTAGTCTTGTGGGCAACGTCCACCTTCCCTGATTGGTCAGTTAAAAAATCAGTTCCCTGAACTTTTATGTCATTCGAGTGGGTATCCAGATGTCCTGAGACATGAACCAGCGATTGTCACAAATTTACTAACCCAGTTGCAAACTGCACTGCATTGGTTTAGGCCCTTCACCATGGGCAGTAGATCCTGACCCCATACTCCGATCTGAAGAATCATTAGCCTTTGCCCAGACCTGGTGGTCACTTTGTTCTTTGGATGATGAAAGGTCGATGGTCTGCCCATTGCTGCCTGAAGGTTTGTCAAAACCTTATTAACAGCACACCATCAATACCTGAAACCAACGCCCTGTCACTCAAATATTGATACCCCTCTTTGCAGTGCTGAGCTTAGATTTGTGCTGCTGTTTTTTACGCACTCCTCTGAGGCTTGGAGCTTGCTGGTAAATACCTGTGCTGTGTTCTGAGTATTCAACCGTCTCAATTTGATTGCATAAGCCTTGGTGACCTCACCTCCATTTCTGTGAGACTCAAGTGCTTAAGAGGAGTATTTTGTAATCCAGGTTTGGTTCAGCAGTATTTGGCACCTGCCTTTTTCGTTCTTTGGGGAGGAACCTCTTGATGATGATGAACATGGGTCTTTTCTAAGATGCAGTGATAATGTTTACCTCCTGGTCCTCTACACCATGAGGGATATTAAACAAGACGCATGAGGCTAACTTAATGAGATCAAGAGTCACAGTGCCACAGACCCAGGACTTCCACAATTTAGGCTGACTCTTAATGATCGGTTTAGAAAAAGACATAATGATGGAACTTGTGAGCAGTCAACCAGAATAAGATCATCAACTGCAAACCCTTCTTTATTGGGAATATGAGGTCTAGGCATAACAAGATGCTGTTGGTAAGGCTACTATAACGCTGTGTCATTTCACTCGTATGAAGAAAGGAAGAGAGAAGTGAGGTGGGCGGGTTAGTCAAATGACCCCAGTGCAGATTAAAGTCTCTTGAAACTGCTGTTGTTAGGCCCAATCATTTTGGTGATTAAATATTCTAAACACTGTTCCACCACAGACTTAGGCCCTCATTTCAACATTGGTGGTATCGACCGCCTACCGTCACGGCTACGGCTGCCAACATACCGCCGCCGTGGCTACCAGCCTTCTACCGGTATCATGACCGCCGACGGCATTCCTTTAGAATGCTGGCGGAACACCGCCAGCGGTCATGGTGGCAGACGGCAGTAAGGCGGCGCTGCTGACAGCAGCACCGGCACGCCAGCAAAACACTGCTGACCATGTCAGGAGCAAGGATACGGCCTGGCGGTGTTTTGCTGGCAGACGCTGCTGCTGACAGCAGCGCCGCGGACCGTCTCCAGACGGAGTGCTCCCTGCAAGCAGGTAAGTCAGGTTCTCAGACCGGAAAGGGGGGTACAGGGTGTTGTGTGTATGTGGGTGTGTGTGTGTGTATATGTAGTGGTATGCGTGCATGCGGTGTGAGTGCGTAGGATGCATGCATGAATGAGTGATTGTGAGTGTTGTGTGTTGTGAATGCATGTGTGTGACAAGGTATGTTGGTGTGTGTTACGGTGTGTGGGTATGTATGTGTGCATGCATGGGTGGTGGTGGGTATGCATGTGTGCATGTGTGTATATGGGTGCGCGTGTGTATATGTGCAGGGGGCAGGAGTGGGAGGGTTAGGGTGGGGTGGGGGAGGACTCTGGGGAGAAGGAGGGGGCCGGGGGAGACCCCTATCAGTGTCAGCACTGATAGTGCCTACCTCCATGGTTTTCATGGTGGTATGTTTGTCACGAAAACCATGGCGGTAGGCCGGGTCGCTATCCCGACAGTGGGATTGTGGCGGCCGTTATCACCCTGTTGGTCGGTGTGTTAAAGTAGTGGTTTTGGATGGTGGTAACCGCCATGGTCCAAATCCCATTATTTTTAACGCCGGCCTGTTGGCGGTATTACTGCCGCTTTAACACTGACTGTCAGGGGTGTAATGAGGGACTTAGTATCCTAGTAGATGGTAGGTAATGTGCAGCCTGGTGGGACAGAAGCAATAGCTCCGCCTTCTACACCCAGACATTGCAATGTAGGGCTGGTTTTGGATTGAACATGCGTGCATAGTGGGTGATACAATTGGAGGATTCAATGAGCCATTTCTAAGATAGAATTATTGTGTCTAGATTGAGAGGGACAGTTATGTGAGTGATCTCAGTGTTGTTCTTAGGGTCTGACATTCTCTAGTAATGGAGAGTTCATTAAAGAGGTAATCCTGTTTTTTAAAGGTTTTTTGTATCTATCAGATAAGGAGACAAATTCTGAGGAGACTGACTTAAAAGCAGTTGTAGAATTAAATACGAGGTTGCCATTAAAGTTAAGAGTGTTAGGCATGGAATTAATACCCCTGTTTGTATCAGTAGTTTAAGGGATGATAAGAATGTTCATTCTTAGGAAGAGAATGGACTTTTACAAAAGAGTTATGTATGATAAGAAAAGGCTTCCTCCCCAGGGAGTTATTGGGTTGGGGATTAAAGGTATTCTTTTTGAAGAAGTTGATTACAAGATAGTAGGCAGGTACCTTATATTAGATGTGGGCTTGAGGACGAAGTAGGGTAGAAAATTGTGGAATAGGCAGGTGACGATAGGGAGAGGTAGGAAGAGCTTGGAATAAAGAGGGCGAACAATAGAAATGAGTTGTAATGAAGATGGTGAAGGTGAAAAAATAAGAAAAAAATGTACAGATGAGATCTAGGGAGGATGTGTGAAACAGACAAAAGCGGATTATGGCATTGCTCAGATGGGAACTGGAAGGAGGCAGGGCATCAATTATAGAGGAAAGCACATGGAAATGGTTGCCATGTTCAGGGGGAAGAAATCTAAGCTCCACAAAGCAGGACAAGGAAAAAGGAACAGGACAAGAAAAAGAAAGAGGAGGAGCCAAAGAAATAGGGTGAGTGGTGATACAGAGGAGGTAAAAAGACCACGCCACACTTGTAGGAAGGTATGAAAATAAAGGTGCAATAATCAGATATCTTCATTCATTGGTAGCATTGATGATAGTATAACAACTGAATGGTTTTCTCTGAGGCAAGGGAAAGGTGAAATGGTTATTTTGGGGGCACATGGAATTTTGGAGTTGGGTGATAATTTTGTTCTTTGACAAAACTTGAACCCAAAATTAGTGCTATGGAAATATTATTTAAAAATAATTTTAAAAGAAGGCAGCTGTAGACATAGGATTCTTTGGTGAGAGGCAAGGAAATAACAGGCACATAAAACTAGGCAAAGAGATCAGCTGCAGTGGCAGAAGATTGGATAAAGAAGGGTGTTTGGCATGAGAATAGATGGAGTCTAAAGTACCTGGACTGGGTTTAGATATGTGAAAAGTGTACAGATCAACAGATGTTAATGTAAAAAGGAGTAGTAAGAGGAGGAAATGCAATTTGCTAGGAAATTTATTGACTCAAAAACTACTGAGTATGAAACAAGTTAGTAAATAAAATGTATCTGCAGGAGGAACAATTAAGTTAAGATTGTTTCCGAAGCGTAAGAAGCCATTTGATGTTTAATGAACAGAAGGATCATTGACCGACAGAACAAAAAGAAACAAAATAAGAATCCAGGGCAGAATACACTACACTAATCTACGATAAGCTACAATACTACAATAAATACACTAAAAAGACTACAATAATATAGGGAAGATTATACATTCTCAAAATCACTCAGCACTAAACATAATGTTGCTTAAGGTAATTAAATGATAAGTATGACATTAGAAGACAGAAACAATTAAGAATGGCCATGTACTATTTGCCAGGGAAGGGTAAGCAACAAGTATATTTGTTGGGAGGAGTCAGAAAACCTGGCACTTAAACAAATATAAGTGCCAGTGGAATGTTGTAAATATTGAGAGGTATTGAGAAAGTTGTTTCAATTAAAGTGACAACGTAAAGGTCATCTTGTACTTTGAGGTGCATTGAAACATAAAAGAGAAATGAAGCAAAGGTTTAGGTACCTTCCATCAGGGAGAGAGAGCCTCCCCACGAGGGCTACTCTGTTATAAGATGAGAAGTTGAGAGTTTTGAACAGAAAGCCGACTATAGAATTACTGCATGCAATAGTAGAAAAAGAGAGGGTACATAGAAGATAGACTAATGTGAAGGTGTTTTTGTACTGAGGTTTTGCTGCAGGTGCACACCGACATAAAGCATCGTTTTGATATACAAACAATTATGAAAGTAAGATCTGCAAAGGTGGCTCACAACTGTGCATCTCCACCATCTGACTGTGTGATGTAAGCCTTAGTTAACCTCTGCTCAAGTTTACAAAGGCCTAAAGAAAGTGAAGAGTGGGGACTGGGAATATTGTGAGTGTAGGAAAGGGACAGAGGGACAGATTTGGCATTCGGCTTACTCATTCACATATATGACAGATATCCAGTCCACCTATTACAAGTGCCAAAGGATATAATGCACTTGCAATACGGATGACAGGATATCTGTCACATTTGTGACAGTCACCCATCCACCTAACTCGAAATCAGGCCCAGACTATTGGCAAGATGTAGTGCAAGGATCTGTTTTAAGAATACAAGTAGGCTGAATGGATAAAAGGCATCCACCATAAAGGATGAGTGCAACTCAGTTTGGAAGACTGGTTTGCAAACATCTGATACTTACGACCTGATTTAGAGTGCGGAGGGTGGGGTTTACTCCATCAGAGTAACATGTTAAAAATACTCTGTTCCCTGATGAAGTACTCTTCCTCCACATTCAGATACGTACGCAGTCTCTGCGGACATCTCTTAACAATGGAAGGAACTAACTTCCTGGCAGCTTCTGTCAATGTGCTCAAAGCTTTACACATGTTTCTGTCAAAAATGACGGCTGCCCGTCTAACTTGTTTTTAATTTAAAAAAAAAATCCCACAGTGCGATTCTGTTTTTGACAATCAAATACTAATTAGCCGCACACCCTGGGAGTTGTTTCACATGCTTTTGGTCATTTAAACATTTTCACTGGCCCTTACCGCCAGGGTTTTCATGGCAGCGTGGGAGTGTGAGAAATGGCCATTCGACCACACACTCTAAATTGAGCAATCAGTCGAGTGGCCTACACTCAGACAGCCTGTACTACGTTGGGCAGTCAGGGCAGTATGTCAATGACGGTGCCGGAGAAGGCTCCATCCCTGACATACTTAACGTCCGTCCACCTGTAGATCAGGCTAGCAGACCAAGGGTTTTTGCAAGAGGGGGCTCCATCGCAGGCATTTGCAACGGAGTACACCTCTTCCCCAAACTCTAAATCAGGCCTATTGTTAGGTGACGAAGATACTGATGAACTAGGAGAAAGCAAATAAAAGGACAATGTTTATTCTCAACATGAGAAAGAGGACACTCCTTTAACTATTCACTTCCATGTGAACAGGAGCACAGAGGCTGCCAAACCAGTCATATTGGCCATAGATGGCAGTAAAGTTAAGAAACTTTAAGCAAATACTTAGGCAGACTTCTCAACTTCTTCCTAGACTGATTCATGCTGATGCTGTAGACTATGCAACCTGCAATCTAGTACCCAGAGACAGTACCCCTCTGGGAAATATCTGCCACATTGGAAGGAAGACTGCCTATTGGTATTTTGATCAGAATTGTTTTTCACAACCGATCTGTTTCCTGTAAGGGGACACATTTCAGGCCAGTTCACATAAACGCTATAAGGGATGGCTGAAGTCATTAATATTTTTCCATTATTTGAAAAATTATGAAACAGATTACACCTATGAGCTTGTTAAAAGGTACTAAGTGAAAATTGAATGCCTTATTGCTGACTGATGAGCCCCTGAGAAGGATGAGAGATGTCTTTCAATCATGCCTATGTTTTGCCTAGAGGGATATGCCTCAGGAAGGAGTAGGTCAGTCCCTTTGAATTTATATTGGGAAACCCTTTGACAGTGGCTGTCAGACCTCATTTCAGGAGCCATACCAGACTATAGAGCTCTAGCAGCAAAAAAAAATATCATTGGCAGGAATCAAGCATGGGGTGATTTCAAAATTGGGCTGTGTCACGAACTCTCTGTTCAGTAGGCTATGGGTCAGTTTGTATCCTATCTTCATCAAAAAGAATTCTTGATGGTAAACATTAATCCTCTGAAATGCAGAATTATCTTCAGTTTCTTGATTCAGGCCTAATGCGACCTGTAAGTTTGAATGTGGTCCAGTGCTGGAGTTTAGGGGGTTCACCGCTTGTGATCACAGTCAGTACCTTAGCCGGGGGTGCAGGATCTCAGGCAGTGTTCGCACCTCTCAGGTTATAAAGCTGGATGTTGGAATGTGCCCATTCTGAAGGGTCACCTTGGATATTTTTATCTTTTTATTAAATCCTATTTATACTGGCTGTAGAGCGCTGTGCACTTTAATCCTGCTAACCAGAGGTCAAGTATTTGTGCTCCTCCTTTCAGCATGGTAGACCTGGTATACACCTGATTGGTGTGTTAAATATGCCTATAAGTCCACAGTGTAAGAAGGTACCCAGGGCCTGTAAGTTAAATGTCACTATTGGGCTGCAGCACTCATTGAGCGACCCGCTACAGTGAACAGGCAAACCTTTCTCCAGGCTTGCCATTGTAGCCTTTCTGTACAGTTGTAAATTGCAAAAATAAACTTTTTTGACAAGTTAAAACCTTCCTTTTAAATATTAATAAGCCCTTTGTAAGTAGGCGTTATTGCCAATAAGGCAGTGTTCATGATATTTTTACAGTAGGAGGTGTAACAGTTTATTGTTTACATGTCCTTGCAGTGAAAAAGGGCCAAAAGCTATTTTCACTGTAGCAAGGCTGGCTGCTCCTTAGGGAAACACTGGGTTAAAATATTATGTCTAATAATACTAATTTGGGTTTGGAAGCAACTTAAAAAAAAATTAAGGACTCTTTAATAGTTGTTCAAAATCCAATTTAATAGTAAAATGGAATTTGTACAAATTATTAAGGAAAAGGCACTTTTACAAAGTTACATTTTCCTTGCCTAAATTCTCTGGAGAACCCGCTGCATTTGTTCTCTGACTTCTGCCAGTCAGTAAATACCATTTGAGTAGGTGTGACTAAGGTATGAACTTGTTGCCTGAGCTTGCTCCCAGGACAGGAACAAAAGGCCTTGGTTATGCAACAATGTTGTTTTGCCTTTGTCAGGATAGGCTGTGTGCTGGCTCAGGCAGATATAGCTAACATCTGGGGCCTCAGCCGTCTTTTTTTCTCCGCAGCCAAAACGGCCCCAGTTATAGAGGACCTCTTGTTGTCATCTCAGTGAAAAGTTCTGCTGGAGTGTCAAAAGCTGCTTGACAAGTCTCATACAGTTTTGCATATGACGCTTGGGCACACTTCAAAGGAGGTAAACAGGATACCAAAACAGTTCTTGTGTATCCACTGTCTAGTTAGCTATTGTTCTACAAGATTTCAGTCTCTAGGGGTGATGTGGGTACGGGAATAGCCTCACACTGTATTTTAGTGTTAGACATATGACACTAGGATTACAATAGTGCACACAGCACACACTCCCCAGCGCTCAGAACCCACGTTTGGTGTGGCCAAAGACTGACGCCTTCTTCAAAATTTCCAAAGTTGGTAGGGTTTGCCTCAGGACCTTTACTCCATTGTTTATGGTGTCTAAGGGCCATTTTCACCCAATAGATCATGCCAGGGATCAATGTAGCATCTCAAGGCACCAACTTCAGAACACTCCTGGACCAGTGGAAAAGCAGCTGAGGACTGAACCTGCTGTCTGAGACCCAAGAAGGGCCTAAAAGACTGGGCCTGCTCTCCTTCTTGTACCCAGGACAAGGAAGTGAACTCCAGGGACATACAGCTGACCTCCTGTTAAAGCTACAGTGACACTGCAAGCTGCAAAGGACTTTTCCTACAAAATGGCAGTTTAAAACTGCACAGCCAAGCTACAATAGCAGGCCCGGAGACAGGTTTGCTGGGGCACTTCAGTGGGTGACAGATTGGGTGCTGCAGCCCACTTGTGACATTAAACGTACATGCCCTGGGTACACTTTGTACCATATACTAAGGACTAATATGAAAATAAATAAACAAATCAGGTGTATACCAATGTTACCATGATGAAAGGAGGAGCACAAGCAGTTTACCACTGGTTAGATGGGGTAAAATGCACTGAGCTTCATAGACAGGTAAAATAGTGTTCAGCAAAAAGGTAAAAAATCCAGGGTGTTCCTGCAGACAAGGCAAGTTTCCAACACAGATTCCCCCTACCAAAAGCTAGGGTAGACTAACTAGCACCTTGATGGGCTTTCCTGCTCAGGCGACAGAACGTCAGCAGTCTGCCTCTTCTGCAGTGGCACATGTTTGTTCTATGCGGTTTTAAACCTATCTGCACCCCTTTGTGACCATCCTCCTGGGCCCCTGGATTAGCCCATGGGGACCTCTTCTCTTCATCTGCAGACCCTGTCTGTGAGGCTCCTACCTGTAGCTTGCTCATAGATGCATCCTAGTAGGATGACTGTACCACTAACGCCAACAAGTTGATGTGGTAAATATTTCCCCCTAAGTCAGACTTCTGCCCCTAACCTAGGAAAACATTTGCCTACAAGAACAGCAAACACCAGAGGCCACTGACAGCTGTCACTGTCAAGAGCCAGGCCCCTGGCCATCCACTACCAGATGGCGCTTCCTGTTTGCAGTATTGGGCAGGCCTCACCTCCTGCTGAGGGGCTGACAAGGATTCTCTCCCTTTTTCCTGAGGAATCTAGGCCTCTAAATTATTTTCAGAGTGTGGAACCTAGTAATTCCTAAATCATGTTCCCAGAGGAGTTCAGTTTTGTACTTGGTTCGCATAGGATTCAGAGGTGAAAAAAGTTTGTAAATCATGAAAGCCTTAGGAAAGGAAGAGAGGAGTCTAGACAAATCAGAATTATAAGGTACGGAGGATGAAGTATCTTGTAAAGAAAAAAGAACATCTAGAATAGTATTTATAGGAAATGAAAAGCAAGTATGAAAGGACTGTGGACAGTGAAATATATGCCTGAATTGAGGAAAATGAATAGGAGCTCCCCCCTCAAATAATTGTGAGATCCAAATAATAACCTTGTCGCTCCAAGATCTCCCAAAAATAGGTCTATTATGTATTGTAGTATGTTTTTTCATTTAGAATCTCTTAATTAAGTTTAACAGGTACAAACAAAGCTTTGCACTGAGGACAGTCAGCGCTTCATTTCAGCCAAGCAATATATAAGCACATTGAACAACGGTTAGCATAGTCTCAAATATGAGTACAAACACTGCACATATCGCCAAGTCTCTTCCAGGCTGCCTGAGCCTACAAGGATTCACGGGGGAAATGGAATAATTTTCAATAAAAAACAGCAGACAACAACAATACATTGTTCAGGTCTTATAATGTGGTGATATTGTGAGCCTCTAGGCACATGGTGTGTAACCCCATTTGTTCTATATTTTGCGGTGGGCAGGCCTAGCCAATGTGGTGTCAAGTATGGGATTAGTGAGGTGCCACATAAAGAGTTGTAATGCTCTCAGCCGGTGTGGATTAAAGCAGGTATACACTATGTGTGAAAGATAGCATATCAAAGGCTGCCAAATAGCCTGAAATTTGTCATCAGTGAGGGGCAGGCTGTGCGAAATTCGCTACATAGCCATGACGTGCCAGTGACTGGTGAGCCACTGGGCTAGGGAGAGCGGCGTTTTCTGCTTTCAATCTATAGCTATTAGCTGCCTAGCTGTATGCATCATCTAGCTAGCAAGAGACCAGTCTGTATTAGTCATGGCTGTCAGATGGGTAGGCCTGATTCCCAAGATTACTGTGTAATATGTGGCTGGCAGGGGGAACGCCACTGCGTCTTTTTTTATGGCTTAGAACTCCATTCCTGAAGATAGCGATCAGTGCACACTTGTACCATATGTGAGAGAACTCACCCCCTCCGCAATTCCAGCAGGAGTCTAAGGTACCAGGGTACATGGAAGCCAGCCGTGCAGGAGTATAGTACATAAGCTTTTAAGCTGTTTCTCTGAGGGAGAACCTGTGGGATAGTTTACGAATGTCCCCCCATAGTCTTTCCCATTGTTTAGGACAGATATCGTCGGTATGGACTGTAACCCACAGCGCTGGTAATGGTAAGATTGCTGTGGTGTGGAGTGTTGCCTCACTCGTTAGATGCTGGAGATTAGCCCCTGGGATCTGTCATAGGTCCTGACGGTTGATTCAAAAGGAGTGTCTGGGCAGATAATACCAGGATACACTGAAGGGTAAAGAGCCCAGTGACAAAGCTGGAGGTATTGCAAGCACTCCACTTCAGGCAGCCGATAGTCCTTTTTGCACTGCTTGAATGTTTTTATGGTATCGCCCCAGAAAAGGTCTTGCAGGGTTCTACATTCTGCATCTGTCCAGGCACCAAAAGTCTGTGGGATGAGGGCCTGAAGAAATGCAGGATTGCGAGCCAAGTGTGTATTCGGTGATGGGAAGGTGGTCAGGACCCTCGAATCCACCTGACTGTCCCACACATTCAGAACCGTCCTGGTTGCAAGATATGCACTACCTGAGTATCGGCCAATTCGCGCTCATCTACATTTCCAACATGGATGTGAGGGAGATCCCCATTTATTTAATCTTGAGGGCCACCCAGTGGAACGGTGCCTGCCACTGGAGCGCCCAGATGTCTGACTTTGGGGTGGTGATATTCAGGACCTGCAATTTGGAGAGGTTCACTTTGAACCCTGAAATATCCGTGAATTCTGCTAGACAGGCTACCACCACTGGTATTGAGTTATCCGGCCTGGTTAATGTTAAGAGGAGGTCATCTGCGAATAAGTTGATTTTATGCTCTTGCCCTCCAAATGATATATCCTCGATCCGCTTCTCATGGTGTATCGCAATGACCAAAGGCTCTATGCTAAGACAAATAAGAGCGGTGACAGGGGACATCCCTGCCGGGTGCAGCATCTAACATTAATGGGATCTGTGAGTCTTCCATTCACCCGGATAGTAGCCATTGGAGGCATGTAGAAAGCCATTATTTTAGAGATCATATTGGGACCCAGCCCCATCCTCACCAGAACTGAGCGGAGAAATCTCCAATCAACCCTATCAAATGCCTTCTCTGCATCCAGCGAGAGAAGGCATGCACGGATCGTGTGTCGGTGGGCTTTCTCAATCAGATATGCTACCCTACGGATGTTGTCAGCTCCCTGCCAGCATCGAATGAAGCCCACCTGGTTGGAATCTAAAAGGCCAGGCATAAATCTCTCAATTCTAGTTGCTAGTATCTCTGTGTAGATTTTGGTGTCGGTATTAAACAGGGCGATTGGGCGATAGGTGGCGCATTGATTAAGGTCCTTTTCCAGCTTGGGGATAAAGGAGATCTCAGCACCCGCCATCATAGGGGTGAGCCCTGTGTTCTCCGTGAAAGGGTTGTATAGTTTAAGCAAGTGGGTCTCCAGGTCAGGAAGAAACAGCTGGTAAAAACACAACCATAACCCATGCGGCTCCTGCAACCTACCTATGGGAAGGGCACGTAGCACAAGGTGTATCTCTTCTGCAGAGATAGAAAATTCCAAGGCCTCTCTATGTGTGGACTCCAGTGTGGCCCAGTCGCAGGCACTCAGCTACTCGTCTCTCTGTTCCTGTGATGTTGTTTCACTACCATAGAGGGTTTGGTAGTAGGCAAGGTATAATCAAGTATGCCTGGATGCCCGTAGCGCCATTTGTCTATGAGGCCTAGGTCGAGAATGTCCAGTTTAAGCTGCGCTGACATGGCTCCTGTCCCCTGATGTGTATTAGTGTGCCTGTCTAGGGAGAGGTCCCACACCAAATTCAGATCTTCCCCATTATAATGTCCCCCTGAGTCCCTCTATTTGGGCTTTCATCATGCGGTGTAAATAGGCATCCTGGACAGTGTTAGGTGCTTATATGTTAAGCAGGGTGAGGCACTCTCTCCACTTCTGTAGGTGTATGGTCAGATATCGCCCCTCCCTGTCCCTGGTTACTTTGGTATTGGGTGGGCTAAAGTGTGTTTTACAGAATATGGCCACCCCCAGCATCCTGGTGTCAGTGTATGCCCAGTGTAGTACATTGTGTTTTGGATAGGCCATTCTATGTCTGCTTATCCTGCGTAAATTATTATGTTAGGGTTGTGCTGAAGAATATATCTCCAGATCTGTTTACGCTTGTTCAGAGAGTTGATTCCCTGGACATTTAGAGATAGTAGTTTCATACCCCCCACCCCCCAGTAGCCCACCCGGAAACAGGCAGGGGTGGGCAATGGCTAAGGCGTGGGCTCTGGCGTATCATAATGAGGTGCCCTTTCCCCCGTCTGCCCCCACCCAGTGCATCTGGAACGACCATGTGTCTCCCTTCTTATTCCAAATACCTAATGCATACCCGAGGAGTAACAAATGAGAAAAATATTCAAAAACAACTCTAGGCCAATTGTTAGAGAGCCGTGTAGAGCCACAAGCTTCTCTATAGAGGAGTCACCCTCCAGCAGGGTAAAATACTGGTGACAAATCAGCAATATTGCAAACAGTAATTTTCTCATTCAGTCAGAGGTTTGGAGTAAGCTCCAGTGGCCTCCCAGGGGATGGTGCCGCCAAGCAGTAGGTGGCCCGGTCCAGGAGCAGCCTAGCACTAGACGTCAGAGTGTCAGTCATTACCAGTGGAGCCCTTAGCGGATCGAGCCAGTGAGGGGGGATTGTCCATGTTTCATGTGTCCTGGATGATATCCCTCTTGGTTTCTTGTGACGATGTCGCCGCCCAGCTCCTATCAGGACGACCACGCCCCACTGGGGTCCAGGTGGGTTTCATGATAACACTAGAAGAACATTCCTGCTGAGAGAAGGTCCTGGTCTCTTCTGATGCAGGGAGCCCAAGCAGTCATTTCAACTCCACAAATGAGAGGAGGGCATTCCTCTTATCCTCCCATTGAAAGATTGAGGCAAATGGACGACCCCATTGATATTTGACAATTAATGTTTGTAGTTTGTCAGTTACTGCCTTGAAGTCTTCACGTCTCCTTAAAGTGGTAATGGATAGGTCTTGGTATATTTGAATCTTGTGACCTTGGTATTCTAGGCCAGATTTCAGCTGTGCTGCTTGGATAATGGCCTCTTTTTCAGTGAAATGATGTACTCGAGCCATGATCTGGGTCAGGATTGTGGCGTCCCGGGGCAGCCGCTACCCAGTGGGCCCTATTGAGAGATGGGTGTGGTCACAAAGAGTTCCCCTACCAGAATGTAGCAAGGCTGCAGTGTAGGCAATAATTTCCATTCCTTCCTCTCCACTGGGCACTCCCCGTAGTCAGACATTGTTGCAATGGTTTCTTTTTCTAATCTTCCTGTTTAAGCTGGAGTTCAATGTGCTGTTCTTCTAGTGTCAACATGCGCCTCCAAAGCATTTCTTGACTCTGCTTGCACATCAACAATGCACTCAAGGTTATTCACTCTCTCTACAAACTCAGTCACCCCCTTCTGCACTTCTCGGACACAAGATTTGAGGTCAGCTTTGAGGGATGTAATTTCTGTCCGTATTTCTTGCAGGAAGTGGTTCATATAGTCCTGCGTGATGGGGGTGGAGTGGCCCGTCACCTCTAGTGCCTGCTGCTGTGCGATCTATGGTTCCATAACAGCACCCAGAGTTTTGGTCCACAGTGAGGTAATGGGGGTCTCCTTGGGGGTTTTAGTGAGTGGCATGGTGCAAGCGATCTACAAGATATCTTTCTAGGCAGTGCCTTGGGTGGGTGCCACCGGCCAGTGGTCGTTTGTCTCTTTACTGTTCCCTCGTAGCAACAGTACAAGCATGCCCCCCACCAAGTTCAGTCCAGCTTTGTCCACCGGATAGCCCCCAGTATGGGCGTCCGTTCCCCCAGCGCTCCAGCAGGACGGCAGGCCCGCCGGGTGCACGTCAAGATGTGTCCTACAATATGTCATGGTATTTTGTGGCTAGATGACATTCACTGTTGAAGGTGGTGCATTTTGTGGCCCACGGGGATCCCCCATCGCAGGCAGTCTCCAGCAATTTGGCAGCAATTGTTTGCCTCCCCCAGTTCCTGCCACCGAGGGTCACAGGGGGGAGGCCGTCTAAAGTCGGTGGAGCGGGAGGTGGCAGTACATCTGCGATGCACCCCCCCTACACCCAAACCAGCCACAAGGGCCCCCACCAGGTACGCCGCCCCCGGCACCGCAGGCCACACCCCGGGTAAGTAGGCTGGGAGAAGAGATGGGGGCCCCATGAAGATAGCTGCAGGAGCACAGGGCCCCATGATGGGCGATCCTCCCGCCGATCAATCTGCCATCTCGGTGTCTCTCCCAGTCAACCGACAGGCACCACTCCTCCCCCAGTCGCCGCAGGGCCACACCAGTGTCAGGCCACCATCTGCCCATCACTCTACGGGGTTCTCAGAGTGGGACCACCTTTCCAACAGTGCTGATAGTCAAACAGTTCTCCTTCAGGGGCCCCTGTCGCACCTCCCCCACACCTCGTTCACGTTGGGGGTTATGGCCCATGCAGCTGTCTGGTTCTTTGCCCTCTGTGCCACCATCCAGGCTTCAGTGAGCTTCCACTCAAATATTGGTAGTGTCTAGGCAGGGCAGCCCGCTGCTCTTATTGGTGTTGGTCTTTGCCATCCGGGGGCACCCAATGCTGCAGCCTGCACATGAGGGCTGAGCGTGGTAAACCACAGCACAGTCCGGCCCAGGCAAAGGCCCTGCAGGCTGCTGATTACCGCATGTAGAAGCAGCAGATGAAATGAGCTTGTCAGGCAGGTCGGGTCTCTGCAGGTTACTGCTCTGCTCCACTGACCGATTGGGGTACCCTGCGCCAGCTGCCAGGGTACACTCATGCGAGGTCCATGGGCCCTCCCTGGCATCCAGGCCCCGTGGGTCACCGGTAGCCACCCGCAGTCACGCCAGGCAATATGGCATCATTGGCCCGATCAGACCGCAATGGGATGCTTCTCCATCCTGCTGGCCATGCAAGAGATCTCTTCACCAGCAGCAGGGTGACTTTCCTTTCCTTCACCTCTTTGCTGTTCTCATTTGGCTCCCGGACCTGGTGCAGTACATGGCTGTGAGTTATTGCCCCCAGGATCCGGACCTCCTCAATTCGCTTCTTACTCAACACGCATGCTGTCCATGCCCCCAAGGAAGCTTTTTATAATATATAGGCATGGCCAAAAAGGTAGCCCTGGAGGGAACAATAGGAAGATAAGTAGAATGAAGTATGGAACTAGTGTGCTTAATAAGGGGAGAGGCAGTAAAAGGAGTTTTAGAAGAGCAAGAGAGAAGTTCCCCAGGGATAAAAGGATGAAGTAATTTTTTTCTCTCTATCTAACCAAAGAGGATAGAAAGGAAGCACATACTCCTAAATCCAAAGTGAAGCTTGACATAATCCAAAAGCTTTATGATATTGACTAAAATCTGGAAAGTTTACACCTCCTTCTAGTTTAGATGTCTAGAGTAAAAAGCGAGAGCGGGAGATCCTAGCTTTTCTATTCTTCCAAATAATCTATTTTCTTAAAAGTAAGTTTAGGAACCATCACATAGAGATGACATGCAGTAATAGGGAGAGATCATCATTTTAATGGAGTCGAGACATCCCTTTCAGGACAAAAATGAAGGGTTCCATAATGTGAGTAAGGTTTCAACTTGAGAAATGTACTCTTTAAAGTTGATAGCAACAGAATTTTGAATATAATGTGTAAACTGGATACCTAAATATGTTATCCTCATAGGTGATCATTACAAATTAGTGTTAAGAAAGAATTGTTCAGTGATATATTTTATTAATGGAAACATTTCTGTCTTATCCATATTAGCTTTATGCCCAGAAACCTCAGAAAAGGAAGTACTTTCTTTAGGTAGTGCTGTTAGAGATTGTTCAGGATAAGAAATAAACAGAAGAAGGTCATCAGCATATGCTGCTAGTTTTAAAGGTTGGTCACCATAGTGAAAACTCCATATGGATGAATTATGTCTTTTACGAGATAGGAAGGGTTCAAGTGCTAAAACAAGTAATAATAGGGAAAGAGGACATCCCTGGCGAACAACACGCTGAGAAGGAAAATATAAAGAGATCATACCATTAACCAATACTGAAGCCTTCGAGATTGATATCAGAGCAAGATTAGGGCTATAATTTTAGGATCAAAACCATGTCAAGATAAGGATTTCAGCATGGATTACCAGTTATCCTGTCAAAACGTGCTCCGTGTCAATGGTGATAGCTGCAAGTGGATATTTAAGCAGAAGAACTTACAAATAAGATGTGAAAGGAAAGATTTGATGCAATTTGCTTGAATTTTTGCAAACAATTTATAATCCACATTGACCAGAGAAATTGCTCTATAAGTTTTACAATGAGCAGGACCCTTGCCATCTATACATATAAGACAAATTGGGGCTACGTGAAAGAGGGGCTTCCAACAGTGGTAAAACATTGAAACAATTGCAGTAAGCAAGGTCGAAGAATGTGGTAAAAGTGGAGAAAAAAATCAACTGTAAGGCCATCCGGACCAGGCAACTCCCCCTTTCTCAATAATGTAAGCTCTTGTGAAATTTCTAACTGATAGATATCTGTTTCTAAAGATTTGAAATATAAATCTGTGTGAGTAGATTTAGGAGTATTTTGAAGATAATAGTCAATGTGGGTAGATTGCCCTGGATATTCAGTTGTTTATGAAGATTTGTAGAAGTTAGTAAATTCTGCCAAGACATCTTAATACAGGTGCACTCCCTGCAAATTCATCGAGTCTATATTAAATCGATTCTTTTTCTGAAGATAATTAGCTTGTACCTTACCGGCTTTATTCCTGCCACCTTAGTAAGAAGCACTAGTTTTCAGCAATTTTGAAGAAGCCTCATTAGTCGAGAGGTCATTGAATTGTAGTTTAACTTTGAGGAGATTTTGAAGATCACTATTTGATTTGGAGGCATAATATTTCAGTTGTACATTTTTTATGTAGGTCAGTAAAGATTTGTGTTGTTTGGCGTGAACTATATTCTTCTTTAAAACATATTCCATGATGTAACCACGAGCAGCCACTTTAAAAATGCCCCATAAAAGTTGAAGGGAAGTACTAGGTAAGTCATTAATTGAAAAGAACTCTAAGGTAAATGATATAAAGGACGAAGAGAATTGAGTGTCTTTTAATAAGAAATTGTTGAACCTCCAATTCTGTAGATTAAGTCGATGGGGAGCCAAAACCAAATCTGTGATTATCATGGCATGATCTGAGAGTAAGATAGGGCTAATGGTAGATTGAATGATATTTTGGGATAAAGGTTTAGAAACAAAAACGTGATCTAATTTAGCTAGTGAACTGTGTGTGTTGGTATAAAAAGTATAGTCCCAGAACGTGGGATTACATAGTCTCCATAAGACAATTAAAGCATTGTGTGAAATAGTGGAGCCAAATTGTTTATGCATTTTATAAGGGAGAAACCTGATAGAAGATTGTCTGCCAAGAAAAGGGTTCATAATTTGGTTGCAGTCATCTCCCAAAATAAAATAGGTATCATATATTGGAAACATTTTTGTGAGATTGTGGTCCAAAAAATATATTTGAGATGGGTTGGGGCATAGGTATTAAAATCTATTAAAGGAATTTTCTTAATTAATAATTTGGCAATAATCCATCTGCCTGCAGCATCAGTTTCTTGTGAAAAATATTAAGATGTAAATTCTTCATACATACAATTATAACACATTCCTTTTTATTAGAAGTGACAGACACCAACATACAGCCTACCCAATCACGTTTAACTTTTAGAGCTTCGGAATCGATAAGGCAATTTTTTTGTAATAAAACAAAATCTGGGTAAACCTTAGCTAAATGAGATAATTCTCTCTGCCGTTTTTTAGGGTTAATAAACTCCTTTATATTCTATGAAATTACCCTGAATATAATACAGATAAAATAAAAATGAAGGACTCAGGAGGACATTCTGAACAGTGTAATACATGTAATATAGAAATAAGGTAGTGTAGAGAACTAAAGAAGTACCATGCAAAGTGGAAGATATATCGTTTGGAGTAAGGGAAAGGAAAAAAGAGGAAAGAAACATAAGAAATGGAAACATGAAATGAGACCAAGGGAGACAGTATATGTCAAGAACCGATGACTGAAAACATAACTTGAAAAATAACAAGAAGAAAATTGGTATGCTAGCAACACAGATGAAGATGGTACATCTGACAAGGGCTACACACCAGCAACAAAATGAAAGATGATGAGGGTATATACTAGAACGCATATGTGCCTATAAGGATAAAGAAAGGAATTTAGCAGGTAAACATCTCCAGGAAAAACAGTTTATCAAAGTATACAAGATTGAGAGTCAAAATGAATGTCCTGAAAGTGGTAGAAGGGCCAGCTGTATCCATAGAATCTGCCATATGAGAGTTTTTAAATCTTCCGAGCTCACACAGCAACTCAAACGTGGTAGTTTTGTTTCGGTAAGTGACTCTGACCTGGATTAAAGAGACCATAATGAGCTCCCAACGTACATAGCGCAGGAAGAAGACTAAGAAAGTCTTTCCGTCTGCTAGCTGTAGTGTTAAAAAAAACCTGTATAATACAAATCTTCCTGCTAGACCACACAACCTGTTTCTTGTATTTAGCTGCATTATGAACTTTCAAGAGGTCAGTAAACTTCAAAAATAGAATGATCACACCACAAGGGTTTGTAGGTAGAGCAGAAGTAGAGAGACTTTGACCCAGTGTATGTGCTCACTGTATATTTAAATCCATGGTCGGAGGTAAATCCACAAACTATGACAAAAAAGGTGCCAAGAAGGAGACTAGATCCTCTCCTTCCATTCTCTCCGGCAGACTATAAATATGCATACTGTTCATCTATTTCTTTTTCCTAAATCTTCTGAATGCTTTTTTAATTGATGGACCTCTTTTTCCAAAACCGCAATTTCGCTAGTTTTGTCCTGCAAATCAATGGCTCTCTGTTTTACCTCAGACTGCCTTGTCTCCATGATAGCCCATTTCTCATCAAGACCCTGAATTCACTTATTCATTTCTTTAACGAATGGACAAAGACCTTTAATTTCTTCCAGTGAAATCTCCATTGAGATAGGAGAGGGCATTTTTCAGGCGATGGGGGATCATGTTTCAGTCTTTTATTTGTAGATGAGGATGTATGCTGTTTCAATGAGGTAGTATACACAGAGAAAGAGCGAGGAGCAGCATTCTATCAGAAGGAGTAGAGGTATCCATGGAAGATTCCTCAGAAGACAGGTGTGCTTCTGTGAATTTATACGGTTCTGCCTTGGAGGAGAAATAATGTGTTTTTAATTCGCCCATATAACGACTCTGAAGAGAAACCAGGAGAATGTGTGGGAAAGTGGGAAATGTGTGGGGGAAGCATAATAAAATAATTCCTCACAATATCTACTGATAAAAGCTATCCCCATTAAAATAGCCAGTGTAGTGAGGAATTAATGTTTGCAAGTACTCTTAATAATAAGGAAGGCGACAGACATTTGCTGCTGTGAGCATCAAAAAACTAAAATGGCGGGAGCAATCTGAGAAGCAGCATTTCTGCGCATAAAAGACAATCAGGCAGCGATAGAGTAATTGCCCTGGGGTCGCTTTCTTCCAGATAGTTTAGACATTGTTCCCCACATTTGTGCTGCACTGAAATGGCATTTAAAATTGGCAAAGGTTTTGCTGCAGCTAGAAGTTCTCTCTTCAGGCGGCCATCTTAGCTGGTGCTCAAACCTCCTATTTACTCCATTGTAGGCCTTTTGTTGCCATCACAGTGTCAAGTTCTGCTGAAGTGTCAATACATGCATGACAGGTCTGCTGGGGTTTTTCATATGACTCTTGGGCCTCATTTGAAGGAGGGAACACGGATGACAAAACAGTTCTTGTGTATTCACTGTCTGGTTGCTGAAAATGTAGCTTTTGTTCTACCCGACTCCTGTCTCTGTGGGCATTCTGGGCACAGGACCTGCACCAAACCTGATTTTAGTCTTAGAGGTGAGAGGACACTAGGATTACCATAGTGCACTTCCCACATAAATCCCAAGCCTTCATAGTTCAAGTTTAGTGTGGCTGAAGACTGCTTCCATCTTGAAAATGCCCAAACTGAGTTGGGTTAGTCCCCGGGCCCTTTATCCCATAGATTATAGCGTGCCCAGCGTTCAGTCCCACCCACTCGCTCGTGCCAGGCATAAATGTGGTATCTTCAGTCACAAACCTCGGTACACTACTGGATGTTGGGAAGATAGGAAAAGTACTGAACCTGCTGTCTGAAACATGAGAAGAGCCTAGAATACTAGACCTGCTCTCCCTCTTGTAACTAGCACAAATAAGTGGACTTCAAGGGTCATAAGGCTGACCTTCAGTCAACAGCCACACAACAAGGTACAAAAATACTTTTACTGCTACTGCACTGCTGACCAGTAGCATCTGGACATGGACTTTGCTTTTCTGTTGAGTTTCTAAGTGCCTCCCCTGAGGTCCAGAAGGTCTTTAGATACGTACTCCTATGGTGGATTGGGACTTAAAAGACTAAAGCCAGAAGGTAAAATCTTTCACCAGGACGAACCTGGTTAGGGTGTCTAACCTGCGCACCATTGGATTGAACCACAAATTGCACCTAATTCCTGTTTTACTGCAAGCATTGACTATCATTGGCACTTTGTGCTTCTCAGCACTTTTCGCACCTAAAACTATTTTAAAAATGATAGCTCTGGTTTCCCTTATTGGATATTTTCCATTTTGGTATCATTTTGTTTATTACATTTTGCTCTATTTTTCAAATTCTTTCTGGGATTTTTAATGTTTTGCATTTTGACTTTAGTATTGTTTTAGTTCTGCATAAATATTTGCCTCTAAGTTAAATCTGTCTGCTCTGAACCATAGCTACTAATGGCTTGAGCTCAGGTTTAGTTAGTGACTTTAATGGTTCACCATGACATGGATTGTGATTATTACTTGAAGTGGGTACTTACACCCTCCAATAATAACCCAATTTCTTCTTTAACAGTTGTAGACTGCATGATGGTGGGATCCTCCTCCATGGCAGTCTTGTTGGGCCTCATAATCCTCACAGCATATTGATAGAAGCAGCAGAACAGGTTACTCAGGGCATATCATAGGGATGTGAGATAGTAATGCAGTTTTCTTGAGGTTGAGGAAGGTTTATATGGTTTGCCACATAACCTGTGGAGAAAGAATGGGAGACCCTTTATCACTTAGGTCAATGGCAGTTATACTCCTATGAGCAATTACATTCTTCTAGGTGGCCCACACTCAGGTAACATGGCTTGGCTTGTCCTCCAGGACAACTCTCCTGCAAGGCCAGATACACTCATTCCCTCTATGAGTAGGCAGGCTTCAAGGCACTGTGCAGGCTCACAGCTCTCAAGCAATGTGCAGAAACTTCAAGTGATATGCTCTCACTTCAGGAAGACTGACTTTTGGACAAAGAGCAGACATTGATACCAGTTACCATGCAAGGATTATTCTTGTCCCAATAGCCACTTTGACTCTGATCAACATCTGCAACGGTAGGATAGAAGACCCTCGCATGATGTGGTGGATGCTGTGCAAAGAGGTAAGTACAGGATGATAAATAGGAATTATTCTATGACCCTGGAAATCACAAACAGAGTGCTGGGAAGATAGGAAGGCTCTACTGTGTACATGGTCAAGAAGTTAGGATTAGGGGGTCAAGCCGTTTGGACTAGGAGGAGAGGATGTGCTGTAATGGCTTGAGCTGCCGACTTCGGGACAGTGGGAGCCAGGTTCGAGTCTTGGCATTGGCGCAACATTCTGTGATTCTGGGTAAATCACATTGAGGCTCATTATGAGTTCGGCGGACGGTGTACACCATCTGCTGAACTTCCAACGGGGATGTTCCACCCACTTGCCTAGCGGGAAACAGCCTACAGCATTGTCTCCAGCTCGTAAACAAGCCTGCAAAAATGCTGTAGAGCACAGGGTGCACCAGCACCCTCGCAATGTTCACTGTCTGCTTTGCAATGGTGCAGCCAGTGGGACCCTTCTCTGCCCATGCAAAGTGCATGGGCCCCCCTGCATCCATTACTGCCATGAAACCACTGGCGGAGAAGGGAGTTGTAATCCCCAGGGCAGCACTGCTTGCAGCGCTGTTGTGGCGGAATAGGACTGCCACCACCTCCAGACCGCTGGGATCTCCAATCCTGGCAGAACTGGCAGTTCTCTGGTGGCCCGACCATGAGGGTTGTGGTGGGGTGCTCGGACTGCCGCATTGGCAGTGGTCCAACCGCCATCTGCGAATCTGGCGGTCTAGTGACCGCCAAACTTGTAAGGAGGCCCTCAATGTCTCCGTGCCTACAATGCAGCGCATTGTGGGCCTCACACGTGATTTGCAGGCTTTACAAATTCTGGATTTATTTATTTATTATGAATCCTGTATAGTGCAGGGCCCTTTACATGTAAGTGTGTTTCCTTTGTTTATACACTGTGACTGAGAAATTGGAAACCATGTGAGAAACCTAATTATCTAGCGACATTAGGGGAATTCCATGTTGCCAATCATATGAAGAGACTGTGACACTACTTTCTGCATGTAGATCTGTGGGTTTATTACAGGAACTTTACATTGACACAGACACAAGAAAAAAAACTTAGTTTCCCTGTTTTGCTACTCCCATAATTCAGAAGAGAGGAAGCAAACTGTACCCCATGGCTTACGGGAATGTTTTTGCACCACTGGAAAAATGTGACAATAGATTACGGCGTCATTGCTAAGGATATATAACATATAGGTTTACTTATAATTCATTTTATCTGTGGCATTTTTTTTTTTAAATGAAAAAGATTGAGTTTCTATTCCTTTAGCTATTGCCTGCAGACAATTATACTAACTTAGGAAATATTCTTCAAGGGACAACTCAAAATGTATACATACATAAAAGATGCCTAGAAGTTTGTAATGTGACGTTGCCACAAGGGTGAAAAGTTGCCTTTAATTCCAGAGCCCTTAACCAGGCACAACTAACCAATCCAGCCAGGAAACTTACTTTGTGACATGTCGGTGCGTAAAAGATAAATATCAACCACAGATAGGGTTTCACCCCAGACGCGAGCTAGGGGGCAATTAGGATTTAATTGAAACATTAACAACCTGGTGGTTTCAGGCTCCAATTCCTGGATTATGTAAAGACAGAAGAAATAATGTTTTCCCTGTTGCACATAGGGTTTGTCCAATTTCTTTATACAGAAGCTGCAGAAATGCTTCAAACAGGGTTTGCACTGTATTTTTGCACCAGTGCAATGTTTCCATAATCCGGCCCTTTGCTTTGCTCCTAGTGTTAGCCAGGAAGGAAGAGGAGGAGCCTGAGTCCCTCATTGAGAGAGAGAAGGGTGGCTCAGTACAGGGCACACATCTGTCTTCCTTCTCCAGCCAATGGTAAACTGACTCTTCACGTATGCTGGTGACACCCAGTTGCTCCACAGGGAAATCAACCAACCAGATGCCACCATCACAAGCCTCAGGTCTGCCCCAGAGCTGTGATGTGGTGCAATGAAGCCATTCATCAAAACTTCTCATTTGTCTACCACAACCTTCATGCTGGAACTCACCTAAGGTATCGTCTTGAAGTCCCTTCCATACAGCTGTCACTGATACCAGGCACTGGTACTCCAGGTTTGGGGTGGTTGGAATTACTGAGTGTTATGAGTTGGACCGTGAACCTGTAAAACTTGTACGGTTCATGGAAAATAGTAATTGTATGGTGACCCCTTATAGATAATGCTTGAGACCCTTGGGAAGACCTCTTTACCTGCCTAGATTTACCACAGATATATAGTCCTTAGCAACCATGGACAAAGGAAGACATAGTAGGATTTGAACCCAAATTCTTTCATGTTGCCACCCCACCATAAAATTGGATAGAACATTACTTACTTTAAATCGTGGGAAAGTCACTTGGACAAAACACGTGCCAGCTTCAAGTTTTGAATGGTTATATCTCTTGACTCTTTCCACCACTCGTCTGCACTTCTTGTCCTGTGTCTTTATCTGGCTGGTGCAGATTACTTTTCTCTGCTTTCTCCCTTTGTCACGTGTTTTCTACGTTTGTCTCCATCCTTCTTTTTGCTCTTTCTGCCTTTCTCTTGTCATCATGGTACAAAGTCTCATATAGAAAACTAAGACCTGGGACTGCATTATTAATCTGGTGCACTGTCCCACTCTGCACTGCCGCACACACACTAGTGCAAGTCAGGACGTTGCTCCTTAAAACAGCGAATTCAGTGCCTGCACTGGGAACAGCAGTTGTCTGAAGCCATCAGTTGCTGAAGCAGAGGCTTTAACCATATTATTAATGAATATTCATGTATTCTGAGTAATGGATTTGCGTAGGTAATGAAATGATATAGAGAAAAATAATGCATACATTTGAAAATGTGTCCACATAAGTGGCCGCCAATGTTCATGAAGCATACTTATTAATGGATTATTAACATGAAATATGGAGTTTATGTTTGATTAATGTAGTAATACATCATAATAAGGGTTATGCATTATGTATTAGTTTATTACCTGTAAGCCTTAACTTAGCGGAGGTCTTGGCCTATTTGCAAGGCCTCATGTCAAGCTGTATTTCGAAACCGATTAATAGAATGGTTGCTTAGAGAATTAAACTGTGATTTTCCACTGTGCGGTCCAAATGTGCTCATAGCTAAAAGTATTTCTCATGAGAACCCCTTGCAAGAAGATGCTGTTCCTGCTAAATGTAACAATATGAGTGTAATGTGTGTAAGACTGACTTTCTCAGGAGAAGAACAATGGAGACACTGACTGGAGTATAAGCTGCAACAATATTGTTACCTGACGAGCCGGATGCTGAGAACATTACAAGAGAAGCCAATCAGCAACATGTGTACGGAGTACTAGTAGAAGTTATAGATTTGATGTTTTCGTTTTATTGGACAAAATGTGAACATGCGATCCCTTGACCAATAGGGACTCGGGAATTAGTTTTAGGAAATCTAACTTAGCTGGACCGCACCAGGAGGAGATGCGCCATTCTCCCAATTCTGCTTGAGGGTTTACCTCTTATCTTTTGAGCTGCTTAAAGACTTTGCCTTTTCTGAACTTTGATGCTGAATCCTGAATCCTTGCTGACCGAACTGATGTCCTGATGACATAGACTATCTTAGCCTGCCGATCCATTTGAGGAGAGGTATATTATTACTGATGTGTTTCTTAAGACTGTTTGCTTTTTCTTTCTAGGTACCACCGCACTATTTTGATAGAGCCATAGTTAGATGTTTTCCAAATTTGTGTTTACTAAATAGTTTTGCATGAAGCCCAACATGCTGATGCTAATCTGGTGTTAGTTAAAGGATCCTTACTAATGAAAGTCTACTATAGGGAATGGCGTTTGATGTCTTTCCTTTGCTGAATCCAAATGTATGTGATATTGTTTGTGCAATAATTTTTGTTAATTAATTTGCACTATAACTTTAGAATGTGAAGTGGCTCAAGCTTTGATTAGATTGCGTTTCTTTCGCTGCTTTGGACAGCCAGTGATGTTTCTTTATGTGTATCATTTCATCTTGAGATTATCTTACGTGACATTAGCATTGTTAATGTAGGGAAATAAATATTTAAACTTTTACTAAAAGGTGTGATTATTCATGACTGAAAAGTCATGTGGTGTGACAATTACTGACTCCAATTGATTACTAATGCTATTGATTATCATTGCTTATTGATGTTACTGATTGATTATTGATCTACGTGTCTTGGAGTTATGGGGGAACATCCTAATTGCAAGTCAAAAGGTTAATCGACCTATTTGTGTCCCCTTGTAAGTTTACTTATTGAGGTCTGACACGCTAACACAGCCTGCCGCTCACTGAGCAGGTGAAAACCTGACTAACTTTCAAAGGGTAGTAGATACCCCACTGCAGGCAGGTGTAGTGAGTGACTTCACCTGCTTGCAGGTGAGTGCCTGGGTAGACACTGGGACCCACTCTCCCTCCACACAAAGGGCATGTTTGGGCTGTGCTGACTGGTCACACCTCTGTGTGGCACAAATTCAGTGTGCCTCATGGCAGCTCATTTGCCTCTTGGCCCAGGTCTGTTATACAGTGCACAGTCAAAGTGTTCCCTCATTTGCATGTTACTGTTTATGTGAATGGCCAAAGGCTTTATTGCTGTGGCTGGAAGTGCTGTTTGTAGAGCTGCCTGAATGACAAATGGACACCAACACACTACAAGTAGGTCATATGATGCTCACAGTGCCTACAAGCCTTCATCTCCAAAAAAACCCACCTGTCTTCCTCATGTAACTTACACTTTTCGTGACACTCCGGTGGCACTATGCCCTGCGCCGTTTTTACAAAGTGGCATTGAGCCACTTTTAGTGGCTTAATGCCACCTTGTAAATATGACCTCTTCACACACAGCTCTTTGCGTGGAAGGGGCATGCAATGGATGTTGCTGTGGGCGTGCCACAGAAACACCCATTGCATTTTGACAATTCCTTTTCGACTTTTAATACCCTGAGGCAGTGCCAAAATCTAACACCACCACAGGGGTGGCGTTAGCAAGGCGCAATGAGAGGGGAATACTTTTATTTCTCCTCGTTTTTTGCTTTTTCTATGTGTGCTGCATTCTGAAGTACGCATAGAAAGAGCAAAATGCCAGACAGGATTGTTTATGTGCGGGAAGGTGTCCCTTCCTGCACATAAACAATAATATGAAAATGACGCTTTGTGATTGTTTATGTGCAGAAAGGGGCACCTTCCCACACATAAACAATCACACACCTCAACGCAGACATCCTTGCACAATGGTGGAATGATACGTGCACTGGCAGCTCAATTTACCACCAGTGCAGGGGACAACACAGGGGTGCGTCGTATTCAATTAAATATGGCGCATCCCTGCGTTGTGAAAATTACGGAGCACGGCGCTTTTAATTTTGGCGCAGCGTCACGCTCCATCATTTTCATATATATATATGGGACTTAGTTTTACTTTTCAAAGTGGAGCAGCTGCATTTCTCTCATTCGATATGATATAAACAGCATAAATGTAGTTTGTTCAGTGTTCTAAGTGGGATGAAAAAAGCTGGGGTCTCTAAATGGGGTTTGGCCTCTGCCATTAACCATGTGTCTGAAAAACATAAACACAATTCCCAAAGCAAGCCACCAAACCGGTATTTTGGTGCCTCTCTGACACTTCTGTGTTATTGCATCCAGAGCAAAATGCCAGACAGGATTGTTTATGTGCGGGAAGGTGTCCCTTCCTGCACATAAACAATAATATGAAAATGACGCTTTGTGATTGTTTATGTGCAGAAAGGGGCACCTTCCCACACATAAACAATCACACACCTCAACGCAGACATCCTTGCACAATGGTGGAATGATACGTGCACTGGCAGCTCAATTTACCACCAGTGCAGGGGACAACACAGGGGTGCGTCGTATTCAATTAAATATGGCGCATCCCTGCGTTGTGAAAATTACGGAGCACAGCGCTTTTAAATTTTGGCGCAGCGTCACGCTCCATCATTTTCATATATATATATGGGACTTAGTTTTACTTTTCAAAGTGGAGCAGCTGCATTTCTCTCATTCGATATGATATAAACAGCATAAATGTAGTTTGTTCAGTGTTCTAAGTGGGATGAAAAAAGCTGGGGTCTCTAAATGGGGTTTGGCCTCTGCCATTAACCATGTGTCTGAAAAACATAAACACAATTCCCAAAGCAAGCCACCAAACCGGTATTTTGGTGCCTCTCTGACACTTCTGTGTTATTGCATCCAGATCTATAACACAACAACTGAAATACACCTAAAACCCAGCCAGGACTATTGGCTTTGTCAGTGGTCGTTAAATGTTTTAGATAAATGAGTAACAACACAGCTTTTATTGCAACTAATACTGAAACTGTTCCAACACTGAAATTGTGAGACTGAATTACTCATTACTGAGGCCTGCGGAAGAGGTCTCAGAGTCTCTCAGTCACTTCTATATGGTCACTGTATGTTAGACATGTACACCCTTTTGTCTCCTCAGTCTGCATATGTCATACCTAATCTCTTCCTCTTCAGCACCCTCTTTTCACTCTCTCCTGAATGCACTTACTCACATTTGTCTTTTCACCACCCCAAAACGCACAACGCACCCACTACATTTTCATTTGCTCTGTCACAATATTGAAAGCTGAGTACCTCCTTCACACAAATTTGCACACTCACAATTGCATCTAGAATATGTGACCATTGCTCTCTGCAGCGGTGCCAAGGATTGGATGATCATTTATTCCAAACACCTTTCTGGCCCAGTGACAGGCACTGTGAGTGACTCACACTGACCTCAGCCTTAATTCCAGAGTGCTGAAATGTGGCCTACTATAAACACCTGGAGGTGACTCATTTCAAAGTGTGCGCTATACAAAAGTAAT
Organism: Pleurodeles waltl; assembly: GCF_031143425.1. Taxonomy (NCBI): domain Eukaryota; kingdom Metazoa; phylum Chordata; class Amphibia; order Caudata; family Salamandridae; genus Pleurodeles; species Pleurodeles waltl. Next base: position 14,855,985 of record NC_090446.1, read on the forward strand.
ATGCTACACAAAATATAAATAAAACAATATCCTGGAAATAGCAATGAAAAATTGGGTTGTATGTGAAGTATAAACAGGACCTAAATCACTGACAAGGATTACACAGATTATTTTAACGTGTTTTACATTCATTGTTCCAAAATCAATTATTGTTTTTGCCAGTAAAATTAGGGACATAGATCTGAAACCCAGAGGGTTCCGGTCCAATTAAAGTTCTGAGCTTGCTTTATTTTTTGCCACTATGAAAAAAAACTTGGTGTGACACGTTTGCTCTGTTGTCTTTAACAGAAGCAGCAAAATGTGCATTGAAGTATTTGCCTAACTTTGTCCATCCCGCACCAGTGGAGCTGCCCACATTGTAATTTCCATAGTAGGTATCAGGCCAGTTCTCCAGGGCAGTGAGCCAATCCTTGCAACAAATGTGCACTCAAGGCTTATTAATACGGGGCGGTCGTCGGATGCTTTTCAAGTCTTTGAGTTACCCAGGAGATCAGTTTCTTCAGATCAGACTGGGCAGTGGGGTGTCACTTCCTGTCTAGGAGTCTGATTAAGAGCTTGGCGGAGGGGGTTACTCTGTCAGAAACATGACAGATATCCCGTCTGCTGTATTACGATCCCATTATACCCTATGGAGATCGTAACATGGTGGATGTGATATCCATCACGTTTGTGTGTCATGGAGTAACTCATCTGCCAAACTCTAAATCAGGCCCTTGGTCTACCTTTGTACCTGATGCCACCACCGCTGCCGGAATCTCTAGAGTTTCCCCACTATAATATGGGGCTGTGAAACTTGGACTTTCGGGGTGGGAGCACCAGCAGTTTCTGGCCAGCCGACCACCCAGAAACACTCTAAATGAGTCACAGTGTTTCCCTCATTTGCACCATTCTGTTTGTATACAGTTGTGGCCAGTGTCTAGTTATTGTGTTGTGAGACACTAGGCACTACAACATATTACAGGATACCCTCACAGGGGATTAGCGCACTCTATAAATCTTGTTGATTGACTTTGAAGCCAGTCCTTCCGACACGACAGCAAGCTACGTTCGGTTTAAATAAATGTTGCTACACTACCTTTATGTCAGGTGGACACAACACATCAGCTGCTCAGCTTTCATTTTATAATTCATTGCTATGAGGTGCAGTAGCCAAGCTTGGTGAAAGGAAGGAGGAACAGACTACAACTCCCAGAATTCAGTAAATCTTAAAAGAAAGACCAGAATAGAACAGAATACCACCCTGCTAGACTAGAGCCTGTTTGCAGTAAAGTATTGTTTTGTAAAGCATGAATCCTTTGTGTTTTGCTCAGTACCATAATATGTATATGACACAGGGGCATCTTTATTATTGATTGCCGGACTGGTGATAGGCCATGGTGTGTGTTTCGCTTGGAGACTGACATCAGACCCAGGATCAAACAAAAGCATAGTAAAAAGTCATTTTTTGCAATTGTGCCAACAGCAGGAACTCTATTGGGGGATGGAGGAAGCTCCTCATCCTGACTGGCCAGTCGGGAGATTTTCAAGGACACGTGTAGTATTTTTTCTTATTCTTAGTATTTTAAACAGACAAAAAAAAACCTGAGTGCCCTAAGCCTTCGATGTGGAAAACCACATCAGTGCACCCCTCTTCCCAGAGGTTAGTACATGGTGGATACTTGACAGGTAGATTTTCACTCTCTCTCTGTGTTTGGGGATTAGGGGGATGGTGAATAGGCACATGGGTCTGAGTAGGCAAATGGATATTCAGCTGGATGGTTCAGGGAATGTGTATGGATGGAAGGGTGCAAGGATGCACATGTGGACTTTTGTGGTGATCAACACAACCCAGAAACATGTTTGTCAAGTTGAGTAGGCCATTTTAAATTGAGGAAAGGTGTTATGTGTGGCATATCATTCATTTAATGCAAGTGAAAAGCCTTTGTTGTACAGAAAAATAAAATGAGGAGGAAAATAACCAATCAAATAGGCCCTAATACTGGATAAAGAAAAAGTGGTTATGTCATAAACATCTTTGATTTTCTTGATCCAAAAGAAAATACTGTGTCAGGCGCACGTTTCAACAATGTCATTTTTCATGTATTCAGTATTCCCACTCTCAACCGGCATGGCAAAACATCACACGTCCACCACTTGTTCTCGCTAGTCTAAGCACAATAAATGGAAAATAGTCTTCTTTAATTATATGAGAGTATGTGGCACGATTTTAAGTGCAGAACGTAAATGCTTTCTCCTGCTAATTTGATGGTGTTATGTACGATTTAGGAAAAGCTACTTGTTCACAATTGTTTGCAGTGGTGGCTGGCACGTATTTAGAGTGGGGCAGGCTAAATATGAGTGATATAAAAATAATAAAAAAACACCACTTACCTTCACTACTTGCCACACAATGGGCCTGATTACAACTTTGGAGGAAGGTGTTAATCCGTCCCAAATGTGACGGATATACCACCAGCCGTATTACGAGTCCATTATATCCCATGGAACTCGTAATATGGGTGGTGGTATATCCGTCACATTTGGGACGGATTAACACCTCCTCCAAAGTTGTAATCAGGCCCAATGTCTTCTCTTCTCGAAGCTCGGACCCAGGAAACTGCACTATCCAATCATGGCGCTGCTCTCATGTGTTAAACAGCATGAGAGAAGCCTCAGGAGTGGAGGGAGTGGCCTCTCTCAGCTCTCTTAAGAGCTCTGGAAGTCTGTGCTTTCTCTAACCCAGCTAAGACAGCTAGGTTAGAGGAGTTTAAAATGTGCATGTCTGGCTGTCCGTCACACTTTAAACATCAGTGCACAGCTCCCTGCTCCCACTCAGCAGCAACTGCCCCGCCCCATCCAGACACTCGGTTCAGGACGGGTTTCTCAAAAATAAAATTGCAATAAATACATTTTATTACCATTTTATATTTCAGCTGCTCTGGGGCATTTTTTTAGTGGGGCGACGCTTCACTCTCATGGAGGAGCTGCTCCTGATTGTTTCTTTCAGCTGATGAGACTGTTTATGGACGCTAGCTCGAAAGTTTTGGGTACAGTTCTGTTTCAAAGAATGGAGACACTGATTTCATGTGCTTTTTTAACATTGAAAGGGTCAGAGTAATCGAGAAAGTCACTCTTGCCATATATTGGGCATTAAATGAATTTCATAATCTGATTTGGGACTCAGAATTGGAGACATGTTCTGAACATAAACCCATAAGTTAAACATTTAAAGAAAAACATTTAGATTCAGTATCCCCTGGGAGTGGTATATGCGTTGTGTCATTACAGGAATCAGGTTCATGTGTGATGCGCTGCTTTTTCAATCTTGAGACTTGTAGTTCTGTTTTATAATGGAATAAACAAGACTATTAGCCCCAGAATTGAAAGAAAATAGCTGGACTGGAACAGTGCATCACACATGTACCTGGGAAACTTGTCAGGGCGAATTAAAAACAGCACTGCAGACTTTTTATTATGTTTCGTCAGGAACTGGAAAGCGAGTGAAGGTTCAGAAGAGTCATGTGATGAATTAATGAGTGTTTGAAATATAACACTAGGGGCCAATACTGAGAATGGATAAAGGGCGGAGATAGCTAAAGACAGGATGTTAAAGTCTCAAAACACTTTTTACCGATTGTTAGACCTGACGGCCTTGGGGTGATCATCCCCCAACTTTTTACCTGCCTCCCTCAACTTGTCTGACACTGTTCCTGCTGGTTTTAGGACTCTACGCACTTTACCACTGCTAACCAGTGCTAAAGTGCATATGCTCTCTCCCTTAAACGTGGTAACATTGCTTCATACCCAATTGGCATATTTGATTTACTTCTAAGTCCCTAGCAAAGTGCACTACATGTGCCCAGGGCCTGTAGATTAAATGCAACTAGAGGGCCTGCAGCACTGATTGTACCTCCCACATAAGTAGCCTCTTAATCATTGCAAGGCCTGTGTGTGCAGTTTCACTGCCACTTCAATCTGGCACTTAAAATCGCTTTCCAAGCCTCAAACTCCCCTTTTCCTACATATAAGTCACCCCTAAGGTAGGCCCTACGTAACCCATAGGGCAGGGTGCTATGTAGGTAAAAGGCAGTACATATACTTATGTGTTTTCTATGTCCAGGTAGTGAAAAACTAAGAAATTCATTTTCCACTGCTGTGAGACCTGCTCCTTTCATAGACTAGCATTAGGACTGCACTCATATACTTTTGAGTGGTAGATTCTGATCAGGAAGGAGTAACGAGGTCATATTTAGTATGGTGAAAATGATAATAGAAGATCCTGCTTAACGGTGAGGTTGGATTTAATATTACTATTTTAGAAATCCCACTTTCAGAAAGTGGGCATTTCTCTGCAATTAATACCATCTGTACCTTCCAGCCTGTCTCCAATCCACGTCTGGTCTGTGCTGGTTGACAGCTCCCTTGCGCATTTCACCCAGATAACCACAAGCACAGAACACTCAGTCAAATCTGCATTCATCTGCATACTGAATGGGTCTTCCTGGGCTGGAAGGGTGGAGGGCCTCACACTTATATTTCAAAGGCCAGTGGCCCGCCCTCACAAAAAGGTCTGATAACCCCCCCCACAGAGACCTTGGCAGACAGGACTGAACTGAAAGGGCAACTTGTGCACTTCAAAACTACTCTTTGAAGTCTCCCCCACTTCAAAGGCATTTTGGGTATATAAACTGGATCTCTGACCCCACCAACTCAGACACTTCCGGATCTACACCTGAACTCTGTCAGAGGAGCTGCCTGACTGCCCAAAGGACTCATCTTGACTGCTTTGCTGAGAAGGACTGCAGCCCTGTGGTTGCCCTGCTGCCCTGTGGGCCGCTGACTTTGCTGGAAGGACTCTGCCTTCCCCAAAAGTGCTTTCAAATGGCTTAGATTAAGCTTGCCTCCTGTTTCTGAAGTCTCAGGGCCAACAAAGACTTCACCTCTTCAAGAAACTCCTGTGTAAAAAATCAACGCAACACCTGCAGAAATCACTGCAAAGCCTGCATCGCGGCTGAGAAATCACCGCACAGCTGTCTGGAATGACCCAGCACCGACTTTCTGACTGGAAATTCAGCGCAGTGCATGCCTTGCGAAGCAAAATTCTACACGTCGACAACTGGATTGACTCAGTACCTGCTCCTTCTTCCAGCGTGTCAAGGATTTTAACCGCATCGCTCCTGGGCGTCAAAGTATTCCTGTATCACAGTGAGGAACCAAGACTGCATGACGAAAATGACGCAAACCCTTGCAGCGTGGAAAGAAACAAAGCATTGTCTGTGCAGTGCCAGAAATTCTGACGCAAAACCTTATTTTTCCATGCATCTCCTCCTCTGCGGTCTCCGTGCGTTGTTATTTTTGACGTATCCCAGGTACTGTGTGTAACAAAGAAACAACTGATCATTTCTAAGGATTGAGACTCTTTTAAACCGTCTAAAAGTGATATTTCAACTTGTGCTTATTGGATTTTTGTTGTTTTTACCTTATTTTATTCAGATAAATATTATCTATTTTTCTAAACCTGTGTGGTGTATTTCTGTGGTGGTTTCACTGTGTTACTGTATGATTTATTGCACAAATACTTTACACTTTTCCTTCTAGGTTAAGCCTCACTGCTCAGTGCCAAGTTACCAGAGAGTTAGGATTGCGTTGTGACTTACCCTGATTAGGACTGTGGTCCCTACTTGGACAAGAGTGTATACCTCTGCCAACTAGAGACCCCATTTCTAACACCCATGCAATTCCCCACAGGGATTTTAGACACTAATACAGTCAAAACTGCTAAACAGAATAACACCAAATTTGGCTGAAAGCTAGATCCTGGCCCAGAAAGTTATCTTGCTGTAATTTGGTGTAAATCTCTTCAGTAGTTTTGGAATTATTAGAGAAAAAAGATTTATGTATGTCTAGAGACAGATCCAGTGCAGTGGATCCTTGGATCCAAGCTCCAACAGCAATGCCCTGATCGGCCGGTTGCACACTGAGAGAAAAGTAGCAGCCACCATTTTGTGAATCGGGGCACGGTTCCCAGAGACAGAAGGGAATACAGATTAAATGGGATATAAAAGGTCAGGGTAGAGTTATTCTGACCCCATGGGGGTGATGGAGGGGTCTCTGAGAGACCCGTCATAGGCATGAAATTGTGCAAAAACATTTTTTGCGGGACGTGCAACGATCCTCGGATCCTCCGCCGCGCTAGGCATGACCCACTGCGTGAATCCATTATGGATCCACGGATCCAGACCCGCACCATCAAGAACACCCCTTGGTTCACCACTGAACTGCAAGTCTCCAAGCGTGAATGTCGCAAAACAGAAAAAGCTTGGCGCCAGGAACCCTCTATGACCAACTTCTCCACCCTCAAAACCACCATGCGCAAACACCACCAACTCATAAGGACCACCAAAAGGGCTTACTACAAGGAACGCATAGACAGTCATTCACATAACAGCAAGGAACTCTTTACCATTATCAAAGAGCTCACCAAAACAAAATCCTGCAACATCGACCCCACGCACACACAGAACCTCTGCAACTCCCTCTCCAACCACTTCCACTTCAAAATCCTAGACATACACAACAGCTTCACACCACCAGCAACCACCACATCTAACACTGACACGACCAACAACAACACACACCCCCTCCTCACCCTACTACACACCTGGGCCCCCACCAGCGATGAAGAAACCGAAATAACAATGAACTCCATCCACACAGGCTCCCCCTCGGACCCCTGCCCTCACCGCATTTTCAACAATGCCAGCCCAACCATTGCTCCCAAACTTCGCGCCATAATCAACAGCTCCTTCGACGACGCCACCTTCCCAGACTCCTGGAAGCACGCAGAAATAACCGCACTCCTGAAAAAACCCAAAGTAAACCCTGATGACCTCACAAACTACCTCCCAATCTCTCTTCTCCCCTTCCCCGCCAAGGTTGCTGAGAATTTAGTGAGTGCCCGCCTGTCTCATTTCCTAGAAGAAAACAACGCACTCAACGCCTCCCAGTCTGGATTCCACAAGAACCACAGCACTGAGACCGCCCTCATCGCCTGCACTGATGACATCAGAACCAGAGTCGACAAAGGCGAGACCGTCACTCATCCTCCTGGACCTCTCCGCAGCCTTCAACACTGTCTGCCACCAAATACTCCGTACACGCCTCTACAACGCAGGAATCCGACACAAGGCGCTGGACTGGCTCGCCTCCTTCCTCGCCGAAAGGACCCAGAGAGTCCGCCTCCCTCCCTTCCAATCTCCAGCAACCAAGATCATCTGCGGAGTTCCCCAAGGGTCCTCCCTCAGCCCCACCCTCTTCAAAATGTACTTGGCCCCGCTCGCCAACATCCTCCGCCCACACAGAATCACCATCAGATCCTACACAGACGACACCCAGCTCGACATTTCCCAGGAACCCCACCACCGCCAATACCAACCTCCACGCCGGACTACTAGACACCGCAAACTGGATGACAGCAAGCCACCTCAAACTAAACTCCAACAAGACTGAAATCATTATCTTTGACCCCAACAAAACAATATAAGACGACTCCTGGTGGCCCACCACCCTAGGACCACCTCCAACACCCGCCACCCACGCACGCAACCTCAGCGTCATCTTAGATTCTTCTCTATCCATGACCCAGCAAATCAACTCGATCACCTCCTCCTGCTTCAACACCCTCCACATACTGCGAAAAACCTTCAAATGGATACCCATAGAAACTAGAAAGACAGTCACCCGGGCACTCATCAGCAGCAGGCTCTGGAAATGCCCTCTACGCTGGCACCACAGTCAAGCTTCAGCAGAAACTCCAGAGGATCCAAAATGCAGCTGCACGCCTCATCCTGAACCTCCCACGCCATGAACACATCTCCACCCACCTCAGATCCCTCCACTGACTTCCTATCGACAAAATGGTCATCTTCAAAGTCCTCATCCACGCACACAAATCCCTCCACAACACTGGACCAGCCTACCTCAACGAAAGAGTGAACTTTCACACTCACACCCGCCACCTCCGCTCTGCAGACCTCGCCCTCGCCACAGTTCCTTGCATCCAACGCACCACCTCAGGAGGCAGGTCCTTCTCCTTCCTCGCCCCCAAAACCTGGAACTCCCTCCCCACCAACCTCCGCAAGACCCAGGACCTCATGTCTTTCCCATAGCACCTCAAGACATGGCTCTTCAAACAGTAAAACGGCAGCCCCCTCCTTCCCCCCCACCCCCAGCGCCTTGAGACCCTCACAGGTGAGTAGCGCTCTTTATAATTTTTTTTGATTGATTGACTTAGAAAATAAATACACCCACTCACAGGCCCACTCACTCACACATCTATTCACACACTCAGACAGCAACTCACACACTTCACTTACACACCAAAATAACCACTCACCCTTTCACCCACTCAGAGACCCATACACAGACCCACAAAACCACTTGCACACCCACTCACAGACCCACACAGCCATTCATACACCCACTCACACAGGCACTCACACACATGCACACTCACTTACACCCCCACACAACCATACACATCCAGTCACACACCTATACAGCCACTCACACACCCACTCACAGACCCACAGCATGGGGTTGGCTGCATGTTCAGGATTAGCTACAAGGCCTGGCTGCAGACACTGGCCACAGGTCAGGTCCTGCGGTCAGCCCCTGCCGCGCACTTATGAAGGCTGTGCATGGTGGCAGTTGGATTAACGTATGTAATTAAGTAAAACAAAACTAGAAATTACCTGAAAAAAACAAAGGTTACAGGGATGTTATAGTTAGGAAATAGAATTGAAAAAACCTTAGACATTCTCTAAAAAAACAAAGGTTACAGGGACATTATAGTTAGGTCAGAATTTGCACACACAAACTATAACTTGTGTCCTAAAGTAACTATAATTCGGGCCCTCGCCATGCACTGCTAATTACTCCACATAGTACATCAGTAGTGATATCTCGTAAGACATCATTCAAAATTTAACTGCAACATTTTGGAATAAAATGAGTGATCACAAAGCTGTGCATGGCGGGGGGAGCGAGTTATAGTTACTTTAGGGGATGAGTAATAGTTTTTTGGGATAAGTATAACTATAACTGTTGAATTTCTATGGCTTTGGGTGTGAAAAATATGAACCTAACTATAACATCCATGCAACCTTTGGTTTCAGTATGTATTAAGCTAGGACCATTTTTTTTTACATAGACAGAGCGCTTTTTTAGTTTCGCCAATAATTTTGTCCCCGTTTGATGAATATTCACAACATTTTCAAAACGTATACTTCAGTTGGTTCAGCTGCTTTGTTGAAATGTTTTGTGGTGATCTGTGTAGCGGGGGCCGGGAAAAAGAGGGGGTCTCAAAACAGTTTTTCCCAATTCAGCGTCAATGGGATTTAAAAAAATGTTTAACACGACTACAGCCCGAACTGCTGAACCGAAACCAAATTTGGTCCAGAAAGCGTGGCATTTGTGATTTGGTGTAAATCTGTTTAGTAGTTTTGGAGTAATTAGAGATTAAAAAATATAGAAATCTAGGGATGAGGATCCTTTGCAGTTCCAAGTGTCCCTTTGCTGATAACTGGCTGCCAACACTTCAGCAAGGAAGTGTTGGCAGCCATCTCGGGACCCTGCTTTATTGGAGTCCCACAAAAAAAGTAGAAAAAAGAAAGGGGGCCAGAGTAGGATTACTCTGAGCCCCTAGCCTTTGTCTAGGAGTCCCTCGCAGACCTTGCCAGGGCTAAAAAGATTATTTAAAAAAAAATGTTGGGAAAACCCATGGATCCGGGTCAGTGGATTTTTCCAACATTTTAAAACAAAAAGGGGGTCTCCAGCCCTTTTGGTTATTTTGTCCCGGGGTGGGCCAGGTCCCAGAGGCAATACTCCTAGGGCTTCTTTTAGCCCCGGGGACTGACACCTCCCTAGGAATACCAAGCAAAAATATGCAGGGGGCAGCGAAGCCCCCCTGCGCCCTGGGGACAACCACCTTCCTGCAGCAAAATCATTATTTAAATTGGACCGCCACTTCCCCGGGAATAATTCTGAAATTTATACAGGAGCACAGCCTGCCTGCAGCCCCAGGGACCACCATCTCCCTGGGGCAATTTGTTACAGTTAAGCCCACCTGCACCCCTGGGGACCGCCACCTCTCTGGGGCTGATATAAAATGATGAAGGAGGTCTATTGCGGACCCCAGCCCTGGGGACCACCACCTCCCCAGGGCTAAGTTTGAGGTTTGACTCCACCTTGTGGAGACAATAATGGCCTTGGGGACTGACACCCCAAGTGCTGGATCCTGCTATGTCCTAGGGTGCACACCCCTGGGACATAGCTGTTTGCTCTGACTTGGCAAGAGCTTTGACAGCTCCTGCCATGTCACAGCAAACACTCTGGTCCAAGCAGGCAAGATCTGTCAAACAGCTCTTTCTTGCTGGGAGTGGAGGTTTTCTCTGCTTCCATGTTTCCCAGAGAAAAATATTGCTCTCAAAGACAGGGAGCTGTATGTTCAGCACCTCCCTGTCTGTGGCAGCAATGCTGGCTCCATCAGGAGGCGGAGAGCAGGCTGGGGCAGTGGGGACCTTCAGGATCTCTCATGATCCCATTGCACACTGGGTGCCCTGTGGGGCACCCAGGACATATGTCCAGGCCCAGGGGGATGGGGTCCCCGGGGCCAAAATGTACCCAGGGGTGCGCAAGGCCCCCTTCCCTAAAACAAAAAGCATTAACCTATAGGGGTTTTACACCTGCAGGAGAGTTAAAGTCTGTGAACATTTTACAAATCGAAGAGATTGTTTGATCCCATATACCAAAAAACTTAAACTCATAACACAGTTCATTACCTGCAGCACTAACTTTGTCATTTTTGCCCTTTGATGCCCCTGTAATCTGATCTATGTGGGTAGCACTATACATCAAGTACACAAGAGGGTCTTGAGCACACTCGAGCTATCATCAAATAGGATAGACATTACCCAGTAGCTCACCACTTTGCCATACATAACTTTAGTGACTGGAGGCAGCTACAGTTCTTTGGAATTGAACACATAAAAGTGGATCCAAGAGGATGAGATCGGGTGGCCACTCCTAGGAAACGTGAATCCAAATTGATAATTGAGTGGAATATGAAAAGTCCTTTAGGTTGAACTCAGATGAAGAGTTACATGTCTAGTTGTAGGAATAAGAATATTAATTGCTTTTGAGAGTTTGCTGAGCTTTGCTGGTTTTAAGAGAAGTTATTGTATGTTTAGACTACTGATAACCTTTTTCAAGGTTGGTTTGTTAATTGTTTATTAATTTTTTTTCTCTGCAAATGGTGATACTTGCTTTGTGTTTTATTTCTTTTAGGGAGGAGAGGAAGGGTTTCTCACGTAGGGAGCTGGGTTTGAGAGTGTCACGTAGGCTCTCATTATTCTAATGAGACTACTGGATTTCGAGCAGCAAGATCGTCCACAGTGTGAGAGACTGAGTCTGACCCACGGTGGATGACACTTGTCACTCCAAATCCGGGCTTTGCTTCGGCTAACTAGCAGTGCCTCATCTCTCCCAATTGGTTGAGACGATTGGGCAGCTGAGTGCATGACATATTAGTATTTCTCAGGGAAGTCGTGGTCACTCAGGTCACAACCGGTTCTCTCATACACAGTGCGGTCTCATATATAAATGACAATAGAAGCAGTATAAGTTTTAAAGATTGGTTTAATAAAACAACTGCATTTTGGATAGCAAAGCATGCTGCAATAACCAGAACTACACAACAGAACAATATTAAAATGGTGACAATGAGAGTGAAGCATAGGAATAATGCTATCATAGTGCCACAAGGTTCAGTGGACTATTCCTTATCTAAATCATATTGCGATCACAGAATGTCAAGCTCTAATCCTGCCTTTCAGGTTCCCCCGGGGGGACATCAACCCTCATACCTGAGCAAAGGCCTGAAATCTGCGTCAGCATCTGCAACGGAGCATTCAGCATACAGTTGTGGTTCCCTGGCTGGAATCTCCCTCTTGACGTATACTATGACTAGAAAGTGTTTTTATAACTAACACAGCAGATGTTCTAAGAAAATGTCCCTACGTAAGGATGTGTATTTTCTACGAATGTTGGAGACTAAACTTCTACCACGTTTACCGGCAATGTACCAGACTGTAGCCTTGACTGAAGCACAGGGTGAACAAGAATGCGTTGTTTAAGAACACAGTGCTGAACTAAGCAAAACAGTTTGATAGAAGAAATTAAAACAAGACCGTAAAACTGGTTATTGTAAAAATAACAATGCGAAGCTGAATAAAATATATCTAGGTCAAGGTGCACAGCCGCCTAGTGTATTAAACTAACGTGCATGGAGCTATACTTAAAATGGCTACACAACAAGAGAAGGCCTTGGATGGGATACCCTACCCTTTCTTCCTGGACACTCGAGCACACATGGTGATGTGTAACATTAATTTATAATTTATAATGTAGTGGGGCTAACATTGTGATGATCTTGTTTGGCAAAAGGCAGGAATTGTGTATTCACTTTGACAAATGTGTTTACTCCTTATGACCTTGTAATTGTAGGTGTAGTAAGCTAACGTGGGCTCTATTTGTGACCATTCCCATTCTATAAGTACAATACAGGACTAGATCCACCTAGTGCCAGACATTTGCCCGCTTGGGTGTGTTTGAATACCTGATGATATGTCACCCAAATGGGTAGAACGCGAGGCTCTGGGGTAGTACTTACAACCCTATGTACGTTGGCAGACAATAGAAAGCAATAATATGTGCTGGAATTTCAGTATGTTGTTAATACCTCAAATGTGCACAGTGTTACATAGATTCAGTAAGTAACTGAATGGGAGGCATTGGTAACAGAAATTAATTTAAAGTCACTTAAAAATGCAGTATGTTTTATTATACTTCTTGTTTAGACCTCCAAGTTCCAAATGACCACTCCAAGATGGCAGCAGTATAATAGGTCAGATGATGATCCCTATTTGTCCTTTTTTAGATTTGCACTTTGTCCACTATTGAGCATTGTACACTGTATTGAATGGCTCCATGCATGAGCAGGCCTTGTGGCTAAAAGGGGTACCCTCGGCTTGTGGAAAGGGTGAATAATAAATATAGTTGAACTCCCTCCGAGTATGCGTGATTCTGTTCTTCGGAGTTCTTTTGCTATTGAACACCAGGGGCCCCTGCTGGCACCATGCACCACCCCCCTATTGGAGACTTGGCAAACGCGGCTTTAATGAGTGACAGGATGTGTGTGTGTATATATATATATATATATATTTATATATATATAAATATATATATATAAATATGTATCACCATAAAGAGCTCTCCATAATTCCAGGACCTCTTAGGGGTGGAGCGCGCAGACTAGAAGAGCAGCCAGTCAAAAAATCTTAACATAAATCCACTAAATATTGGCACACACTAGATGAAGGTTTGCCATTTTGAATGCAGGGTGGGCACCTGGCACCCCGCAGCCTCGGGGACCGCCACCTCCCCAGTGCTTGAAGTAAATGTAATGAAGGGGGGCTGCCCGGCCCTCCTGTAGCCCCAGGGACCCCTTCCTCCATGGGTCTTTAACTAAACACAATGCAGGGGGCCCCAGAGACCGCCACCTACCCGGGGCATTATAAAAATAGAGCGGGCCATGTGCCCCCCAACAACCCTGGGGATTGCCACCTCCCTGGGGCTGAAGTAAAGGTAATGCAGGCCCCCACGCAGCCCCACAGCCCCAGAGACCGCCACCTCCCCAGGGCATTATTAAAATAGAATGCTGAGCCATGCGCCCCCACAAAACACTAGGGACCACCACCTCCCCGAGGTTGTTTCCATGTTGAAGGAGGGCCGCGCAGCCCTCCCCAAGGAGCCATTAATGGCTCTGGGGAACACTACCCCCTGGGCCGGCTCCTACTACGTCCCGGGCTGCCCATCCCCAGGACACAGCTGTTTGCTTTTACTTGGTGGGAGCTTTGACAGCTCCCACCAAGTCAGATGAGACACTTCACTTTGTGCAAGTGAGAGCTGTCAAACAGCTCTCACTTGCATAAAGTGAAATTTTCATCTATTTCCCAGCACGCAAATATGCATGCAGGGAAATAGATGAAAACATTGCTCACGCAAGCAAGGAGCTGCTATTTAAAGCAGCTCCCTGCTTGTGGGAGCAATGCCGGGTCTCGCAGGATGAAGGCCCCCATTCATGATTCTGTCAGTCTCTCTCTCTCTCTCTCTATCTCTCTCTCTCTGTGGCGGTGGTTGGATTAACGTATAGCAACGAAAATTACTAGACATTAAAATAACAATTGAAATTCACTAAAAACAGAGTTTACAGGGATATTATAATTAGGAAATACAATTAAAAACACATAGAAATTCACTTAAAAAAACAAAGGTTTAGGGACGTTATAGTTAGGCTCACATTTTAAATATAACAAACCATAAAAATTCACCTGTTATTTTAAGAGTAATCTCAATTAACTATGACTTGTGCTCTAAGGTAACTATAACTGACAGCGTCGCCATGGTCTGCTAATTTCCCCCCAAATTACTGCACTTATGACATCTTTGTTAACACCATTCATAATATCAATGTAATATTTGCAGTCAAGTTCATGTCAAAAGAACTGTGCATGGTGGGGGCACGAGTTAAAATTACCTTAGGGCAAGAGTTATAGTTACTTGAGATAAATCTAACTATAACAGGTGAATTTCTGGTTTGGTAAGTTTAAAATGTGAGCCTGGCACTGTCGTCCCTGTAACCATTGGTTGTTTAAGTGAATTTATATACATATGTGTGTGTATACATCTACATATATATATATATATATATATATATATATATATATATCCATCACCAATGCCCTTAAAGGAACTTCAACGCCACCTTTCATGGAAAAGCACCTGTTCAATGCAAGAGTTCGGCAGCCTTAGGTAACATTGGTAATGGAATATATATATTATCATCATCATCAAGGTATAAATATGTAGTTGTGAGTCTACTTTTACCTCTTTTATGACTTCCTTCACAGTTCTGTTGCAATTGATATTTTGGCCATGTTTTAGCAGGTTTATTTTTAATTGTTGATATACATACAGAAAACCACTTGAAAAGGGCCCAGTCAAAACAGTGCACACTGTGGTGAGGAGGTAGCCTGATGGCAAGGGTGAGAGAAGACTTTCCATCCATTGAAACAAGTCATCTGAGTAGATACTAGGACATTCCTGCTCTAAGGTGATATAGCTGTCATATCTGACAACAGGACCATGGGTATCTGAAACACTCAACCTCCAGCACCTTACTGAGTAAGAGGTGCTTTCAGTTACAATTGTAGCCATCTAAGTGCATCAGTGAACCAAATGCATATTCATCCCTCTGCATTGTAAGAGAGAGGTCGAAATGCACAGAGGAGGGGCTTGTCAGGAGTATAAAGAAATATACAAAGCAGTGCAAAAACAAGAAATGCTACTATGAGTGGGTTAATTCATCTCCATTTTGAATTTGAAAGCCTTTCGTTGACCCACCTTTATTTGCACATAAAGCTTTGTTTTCCCCATTACGGAGCCTTTCTATTGTGGCCGACAGAGGCTTTTCACCTGGAGCAACTCAAAGGACATTTAAGGAAGAAAGCATCTGCCTTCCGGAAGGTCTTCGGAGCTAGGCACATTTCCTGATATTTTACGTAATTGTACGCACTTTTTAAAAACTTTCATAAGAAACAAATTCTGCTTTTGCCAATCTATGGTGTTCAATTAGAGGAACATGTATATTTTTCCTCTATGTAATTATGTTATTTTGAAATCGAAGATTGAAACACTATTGTACATGAAGAGATCAAATGCTAGCATGGTGTATGTTAAAGGGTCATTACATTTTATTGTGTTTTAAAATGTGTAATGATTTGTGCTCGAGTACACGGATGATTAATTTGTTTTACTTTTTTTTTATAACTCAAATATTATTTTGAACAAAATAACAGGTAAAAATACATCACATATCTATTTACTAAAATATGTGCATAAAATTATTTGACTAACTTCATACCAAAGCATGTGCCCTAAATATGCTATAAAAAGAGTCATCAGAATAAATTTGTCCCATTCTATAATAAGTGGCAAGTGACTTTTGCTACTATTTGCAAAATGTTAGAATGCAGATTTTCTGGGGTGTTGGTATTAGGTGAAACTAAATATTTTTGCTGGCAATACTTTTGTTGTCCACATTAGTGTAGTAGACATTTGCTTGAGATGAAAACCATGTTTGAATTTTGCTCATTTAGGATACATTTCATGATGCCATGAGTAATGAAATCAATGGTTTTCCACATGAAACTTGGAGAAAGTCACAATAGTAATTGGAGCTGGTTTTTAAAGGCCATGGATCTTTGCACATATCTCACAATACCATCAAAATATATAGGATCTGCTCTGAATACTCTGCAAGGTATGATCTAGGGAACGGAGGAGGTAAGGCGGTTGCATCTGTTTACACAACAGAGAATGCAAAAATACTCTCTGCATGCATGTTTTATGTATAGGGTATTACATTTTGTTCCTCCTCTTTGAAAATATCAGACTGTAAACAGACAAATAACTAAAATACTATTTGGAAGATGCTTTGGGTAGTATGTGAAGATAGTGTTGGCTTTTTGGAATTTCATGATGGTAACCATTGAAGATCAACAAAGAAGCTTTGGAATTATGGAAAAAATCAATGAGACCTTTTTAACGCAATTTATGATCTTGGGACTATCACAAAAATCCTTCAACTCCCAATTTGTATTGTATTTTCACTTATGTATTTACTGACTCTTGGAAACTTTGTTATAATAGCCTTAATATTCACTGACCCTCATCTTCAAAATCCCATGTACTATTTTCTCATGACCTTTTCCTTTCTTGATGCCAGTTTGACATCAGTCACCATCCCAAAAATGCTGTCAATCAGTTCTGCAGGTGACAAATCCATCAATTTCTCTGCATGCATTTTTTTTATTTTAGTGTTGCTTCTCCTGCGGGAGCACAGAGTTTTTACTTGCTTTCAGGTATGGCCTTTGATAGATATATTACAATTTGCAACCAACCCCTTGCGCTAAACGGTTATAATGAATAAGAGAACTGTGATTTTGCTGACCGGTGTTTCTTGGATGCTTGGATTTCTGGACACCATCCCACATGCCATTTTGATATCAAATTTGTCCTTTTGCGGATCTAATGAAATCAATCACTTCTTTTGTGACCTCACTGCACTTCTGAAACTGTCTTGCACCAATACATATGTCACTTTTACGATGCAGTTTCCCTATCGCCAACATATAAATCAGCTGCTTAGTTACCTGTAACACATTAGTGAGCATTTTGTGAATCATTCAGATGGAGGTTGCTGCTGGAAAATAACATAACAGCTCCTTGAAGGTTTTAAGGACCCTTTTCAGTTATGGTATAACTACTGGCTCTTATCTGGTCTTTTGGCTAGCAGCCATTCACATGTTTACTTTAGACAGGTTTTAGTTTCATGAATAATTCCTACTTATTTACAGACACCCTAAACTAGTTTTACTATTAGATGCATAGCTCAAAAAGGAGAAAATCAAGAAATACACACCACTTTTAATCTTTATTTGAAATGCATTTCTGTACCTTCTGTGCTTTAAGCATGCTAATTGGAAACCTGCTCAGATGTGGAATTCCATTTTTTCTAAGGTGCAAAAAGTATTCTAATGTGTAAATTCTACACATCTTGTCCCACCTACCAGAAAGTAAGAGAAGATGTTCTGATGTCTAATTAGAAAATATTGATCACTTAGCTAGAATCATAAAGATCAGTTCCCTCAACCTTGAAGGCACCAAGCCGTGTGCAGCTATTATTCCAAAATACTAGTTTGTTTATGCACATCAAATGGATAGAAAATGCATATCATCTATTTTTTCATTCATTCAACTGCTAGTTGGTTCAAATGTATACATTCCAATTGTGGAGCTTGGATTCACATGTCTCAGTCTTGACCAGACATTGAGATACCTTTTGCAATTGAGTTAATGTATGCTTTGTGCCTATGTACCAGAATAAAATTCATGCTTTGTATATAAAAGGATTGCTGCTACAAACCTGTGCAATTGCCTGCCAGTCAATATTTCTATCTGGTGGAGGGCTCTGCTCTTGTTTGTAGGGTGATTCATCAACCATCTCTTCCCCTGAACCATTTTTATTGAAACTTAAGTCCTGGTTTCTCCTGGGGGGGATTAACCTCCGCTTAATGGAAAAAAACAGTTTATGAATTGAGAACAGTATCTGAAATGAAGGTTTTGCGGGAAGCCATGAGTCCTACCCATCCATACGTCTATTAGGTTCAATGTGAATGTCTGTGTAGACCTACTAAGACAGACATCAGCCTGCTAGAAGGTGAAGTTCTGCTGGATTCAAAACGTGTACGGGGACAATAGTCTCCCAAACAATGATCATCCACCCTAAGCTTTGTGGCACCAGTGGACGAAGTGTCCCTCCAGTGCCATAGAGGCTTCTTTTTGCAGTTGGCACTCGCATTTGCTGGTCCCTTAGTAATGATCAAGCATGCAGAGAGGCTGCCCAGCTAATATTAATTGAGAGAAAAATGTATAACCTTTGCATGACATGCTAGATATTCTAGACAAGTACTATCAGAAAACCAGATGTGACTCATCTGAAACCACTTCTGGGAGTCGGGATCTATTTAGCCCTCCGTTCAAAAATCCATGTCATAAGGTCTTCATCCTTTGGCTGAATTTCCTTACTGGAATACCATTTTATGGCCTATTTACATCTGCCAGTACCCTGATCCTTAGTAATATTTATTGATTCTGAGCAGAACCTAAAAGCCCAAATCTCACCAGTTACCAAATCTTGATTGCAAAGTGGTGTACTTCAGTCACCAAGTTTCTGCTCTCAACGCTTTTATTCCTTCCATGTTCACAAAAGCAGTGCTGTCCCTTATGACATTCTAGATATTTTCTCTCACTAGTTCATCTGAGAGTGATTATTGAGGGCTTAAGGGTCATGACTGATTTTGTTAACTCTGTGTACAGCCTTTGGTAGCATTGACCATCGGATCAAACTTGGTCACCTGGCAAAACCTTCCATTGGAGGCTGGGTGCTTCAATGGATAAAACTTTCCTGCCTGGCAGAACATTGATGGTCAAGTGGGGATCCTTTCACTCTGGCCCAAGATCAGTGCCCTGGGATGGGTGTCACTCTCACCACTGCTTTTTAGTCTTTACTTGCATCCACTATCCCATCTGCCACATGCGTTTAGCGTTGCTTTCATCTCATACTCAGTTTTCCTTGAGGTGGAGAGTGTGACTGTAACCCCAACAAGACCATTGTGGTAATTTGTTTTGCCCAACTGTAGATGAATACTTTCTGAAACTTAATCTGCCTAAGATGGAGTATCTCCTCATGTTTCTTTCCTTCTAATATCCAGTAAGACTTTTTCCTTTCTTGCCTTTCCTGGTAATGTTATGGATGCCAATGCCTTTATCCATTCATACAGACTACTGTTGTACCATCTATTCAGTTATGTCTTAGAGCAACCTTAACAGACTTCAGTAAGCCCAAAATGCCACACCCAGACATATCTTTGATCTTTATAAATTAGAGTCTGTTTCGGGTAAACTTTGTCAGCTCCACTGGCTTTCTGTATCCAGGAGGATTAAATTTAAAACCCTCTGCATAATGTGCAGAGTTTTTATCAAGGTAAGTATAAATGTCTAGCCTATTGTTTTAACAAATATGACCCAAATTCCAGGCTATGGTATGCTTCAGATAAACTTCCTATTATCCTTAGATTCATCTTCAGGTGATGTTTCTCTTTGCATCCTTGGGCCAAAGGTTTTGAACAGTTTGGAATTATCACTTTCATTGAAAAATGAAGAACATCTGATCTTATTCAGAAAACTGCTTAAATACTAACTTCTCCTTCTAATATCTATTTCATTTTTCCCTTATAGTGCTTGAGTAGCACAAAGAGGCTTTACAATGGGGTGTATGCTTCTGCTTTATCAGATAGATAGATAGATGGATAGATAGATAGATAGATAGATGGATAGATAGATAGATAGATAGATAGATAGATAGATAGATAGATAGATAGATAGATAGATAGATAGGTGGATAGATAGGTAGATTGATAGATAGATAGATAGATAGATAGATAGATAGATAGATAGATAGATAGATAGATAGATAGATAGATAGATAACAATCTTTGTTTCACGTTTTCAGTTGATGCTGAATAAACATGTACACATTTTGCTGTTTCAATGGCTCCCAGTACATCTACACTTTGGAGCAAGCTTTTGTGCTACTCTCTGGCAGAGTTCCTCTTGCATTATTAACCTGTGACAAATCTATGTACCGTTAAACACTTATGAAATACCCTATACTACAGTATACAACTATTTCATGCTATGTACATGTATCATATTGGTCTAATTTCATTTATTGTTACCAATAAATATTTTCTCTTGCATGGGCTATAGCCCTTAATGTTATGTTATAATGCAAAACAGTGTCATGACCACTATTTGTGATTACTATGCCAACTTACAAGGTAAAAGTTCATCCTTTTTAGGTCTGGCATTTTGATTTGACTTACATTATATGTATAGCATACTGCTTACAGAGTCTTTCATCCACCCTTCTTCATCCATTGGTCTGTTGTGGTAGCACTCACAGTTTTATACAGCATAAAGCATGGGGCAACGGGTTAGCCCACTTCAGCCATTGTTTACCTTCATTGTAAGTGAGTGTTTTGCCATTTCACAAGGAGCACATCCACACACAAAGTAGTTCCCTTAAGTCAGCAATGGGTGAACAAAAATATTTTAGATTTTTAAAGAAAAATAAACTTTTCATTATGTTTCTTTCCTCAAAGAAACAACCTTTTGCTGCCCACAGTAGAGTGGCTTTTATCATATATTAACTATAATTAAGCATCTGCCATGTCCGATCAAGACCCAACACAACCAATATTAATACATCAATTACTCAATCTCCCACCATTTCCGCCCGTCAAATAACTTTTTTAATTTTGTAATATAGAGGGCTGAGTACAGATCTTCCACTACTTGATGATGTAGGTTCCTCCCCACCTAACCGATAATAAGTTCTCCAGTCACCCCAAACATTCTCAAATATTTTGGGAGCTGCCCCTTCCGTTGCATACCCCCTTTTCCACCTCCATGCACATATTCACACATTTTTACATAATTAATTTTGCTAGGAATTGTTGTTGACTTGCACAAGGCTATTTTGAACACAGAATCACTTCCCATAAGTCACAGCCTGAGTTATGACTATTTCGCAACGTCCCTTTGAAATTCCCAAAGATCCACCACCAAGTTGTGCTCCAAGAATAGGATTATATCTGCTGATACCTCAGTACCCAAGTATTTAAAGCCACTTCTAATCACCAGGATGTCTTGAGCCACATGTCCCCTCCCTTTGCAGTTCCCTATCACATAGAGAATTGACATATTTCTGTTGATTCGGTAGCCTTAGTATTAAAAATTACAGAAAATGAACAGGACCGCTAGAACCTATGTCCCCGGGTTTGTGAGGCAAAGCAGGACATCATCTGCATATAACAAATGATTTTTTTTTTTTGGTTCCTATGACTCTTTTGGAAATCCTAGTACACCAACCCTCAACTGGACCCAGCACACCAGTGACTCCAGACATAGCACAAAGAACACGGTTGAAAGTCTGTACTGCTGCCTGGTGCCCCACCCCAAATCAAATGAACAGAGAACACCCCATTCACCCTAACCACTGCTGTACGTGCTTTGGAAAGAAGGGCAACACACCTACAAAAATGTAGCCCCAACCCAAATCTTCCCAAAATTAAGACTAGATACCGTCAATCAGTCAAATCAAACACCTTTAGGGCATCTAGTGACAAAATGGCTGTGGGGTAACAGTCATCCGTAGCTTTGTCCAGCCAGATCTGGAAACTTTGAGGTTAAGCCTTGCACTCTCCAGGCATAAACCCTGTGCGATCCATATGCCTGACTGTATTGAAAAAACTGTGCACTCTCATCACCAATATCTTTGACAATTTTACAATCCATATTCAGAAGAGAGATAAGCCTACAGGAGGCACAAAGATTTTTCGGCTTGCCTTTTTGGATATCACTACTATTATCGCGTGTCTAACATCTGGGGGCAACTCCCCTTGATCCCCAGCCACCTGGAACTTAATCAAAAGATGAGGAGCTAGGAGTGGGGCCAACTTCTTCTATATGTTTCTGCTGGAAAGCCATTGATGCCCAGTGTTTTCCCTGTTTGCTTTGTGTCAGGGCTTCTCCGGTTTCCTTCAAAGAAAGATCATCCTCTAGTGCTTCCTGGTCAGACCTATCTACATTTGGGCCCCGTTGCTTACCTAGAAATGCCTTGTTTTCCTGTTTTGTTTCGGTGTGCCTGGCCTGTGTAATGAATGATAATATTGAATGAAGACATGCTCTATGTCATGGTAATTCCTGGCCATCTCCCCATTGTCTTTCTGGATTTCATCCACTCATTTGATCTCCTTTCTACCCAGGATAGGAAAGGGTCCATTTTGTCTTCTCTGTCATAAAGATTCCTCTGCAGTGTGAGATAGTGCTGCCGGGCAGCATCATGAGTGTTGTTTTGATATTCTTCCTTTACCATCTCTAATTTCTGTATCTTGTCAGAAGCTCTTGTCATTGCCAATGATTGTTCTGGATATAGAACCTGCATCTCTAGTTCAAGGATTCTATTCACCCTCTGCTTTTTCTTTTGGGCAATAATATTTTGTGTTTTGTCTCAGAGTACCACCTTGTATGCCTACCAGAGTGTTACAGAGATTCCACAGATCTCTGATTTTAGGCGAAGTATAGTCAGGAATCAACCTGCAGGCCTTTGACAATGTCTTTCTCCTTTACTTTCCATGTGTAGAGCCTTCACAAGTATGGTGTATGATGTATTTCGGACCCTGTCCATTTATAAGGGGAAATAATCAGCTATGCCTCTAGCTAAGTATTACACTTTCCACACCCAGACAGCCTCCTCTGTTGTGATGAATATGTAATCCAGGCAGGAGGTCATCTTGTGTGCACCCATGAGGAAAGATTACATCCTGTCTGATAGGTGTTTGGACCTCCAGACATCAGTGAGACCCATTGTATGAGTGAATTGTGCCAGACCAGTAGATGCATGTTGTGTCCCTATGTGGAGTGGGTTTCTGTAAAGATCAAGCTTCATGTTATCATTAAAATCTCCTACCACAATGTCTCCAAGAGTATGAGTTCCAACTTATCAAGGACTTTCTGCTGCAACTTGGGGAGGGGGACACGGATACATTCAATATTAATACCTCTGGTATGCCCCCCTTACTGCTACATACTAGCCCCATAACTTGGTAGGAAGCAATATTTTTACTAAGATGGCCACCCCTTGGCATCCCCCTGTGAACCTGACATGTGCCAACAGAACGTATTGGCCTCTATTTAGGCATCAACAATAGTAACCTATGAAATAGTTTTCTTGCAGGATTACCATGTCTGTTGTCTGCCTTTGGATTTTTGTGCCACCACCACTCTTTTGATCTTAAATCCCATGCTGTTAAAGTTCCAGGATAGGACCTTCAGATCATCATCCTTTGGATACAGTTGGTGACATTATGGGGGTGATTCTAACCCTGGCGGGCGGCGGAGGCCGCCCGCCAGAGTTCCCCCCTCCAGAATACTGCACCGCGGTCAGAAGACCGCTGCAGTTATTCTGGCTTTCCCACTGGGCTGGTGGGCGACCGCCAAAAGGCCGCCCACCAGCCCAGTGGGAAACACCCTTCCCATGAGGAAGCCGGCTCCGAATGGAGCCGGCGGAGTGGGAAGGTGCGACGGGTGCAGTTGCACCCGTCGCAAATTTCAGTGTCTGCAAAGCAGACACTGAAATTCTTTGTGGGGCCCTCTTACGGGAGCCCCTGCAGTGCCCATGTCGTTGGCATGGGCACTGCAGGGGCCCCCAGGGGCCCCACGACACCCCATACCGCCATCCTGTTCCTGGCGGGCGAACCGCCAGGAACAGGATGGCGGTATGGGGTTTCTGAATCCCCATGGTGGCGCAGCAAGCTGTGCCGCCATGGAGGATTCATCTGGGCAGCGGAAAACCGGCGGGAGACCGCCGGTTTTCCTCTTCTGACCGCGGCCAAACCGCCGCGGTCAGAATGCCCTGCGGGGCACCGCCAGCCTGTTGGTGGTGCTCCCGCCGACCCTGGCCCCGGCGGTCAAGGACCGCCGGGGTCAGAATCACCCCCTATGTGTGTTCTCATGGTGTATCTCATCTATTTCAGTGGGGAAATCTCCTGACCTAAGTCTATTTTTGAGGGACCTCTACTGGTGTGTGTGCAATTCAACACTGTTGAGTATTGTAGGGAAGTACCATCTTGCCTGGCATGTTACCCCCATATTTCACTGTATATATGTTGTTTTAGTCTATGTGTCACTGGGACCCTGCCAGGCAGGGCCCCAGTGCTCATAAGTATGTGCCCTGTATGTGTTCCCTGTGTGATGCCTAACTGTCTCACTGAGGCTCTGCTAACCAGAACCTCAGTGGTTATGCTTTCTCTGCTTTACAAATGTGTCACTAACAGGCTAGTGACTAAATTTACCAATTCACATTGGCATACTGGTACACCCATATAATTCCCTAGTATATGGTACTGAGGTACCCAGGGTATTGGGGTTCCAGGAGATCCCTATGGGCTGCAGGATTTCTTTTGCCACCCATAGGGAGCTCTGACAATTCTTACACAGGCCTGCCAGTGGAGCCTGAGTGAAATAACGTCCACGTTATTTCACAGCCATTTACCACTGCACTCAAGTAACTTATAAGTCACCTATATGTCTAACCTTCACCTAGTGAAGGTTGGGTGCAAAGTTATTTAGTGTGTGGGCACCCTGGCACTAGCCAAGGTGCCCCCACATCGTTCAGGGCAAATTCCCCGGACTTTGTGAGTGCGGGAACACCATTACACGCGTGCACTGTACATAGGTCACTTCCTATGTACAGCGTCACAATGGTAACTCCCAACATGGCCATGTAACATGTCAAAGATCATGGAATTGTCACCCCAATGCCATTCTGGCATTGGGGAGACAATTCCATGATCCCCCGAGTCTCTAGCACAGACCCCGGGTACTGCCAAACTGCCTTTCCGGGGTCTCCACTGCAGCTGCTGCTGCTGCCAACCCCTCAGACAGGTTTCTGCCCTCCTGGGGTCCGGCAGCCCTGGCCCAGGAAGGCAGAACAAAGGACTTCCTCTGAGAGAGGATGTAACACCCTTTCCCTTTGGAAATAGGTGTGAGGGCTGGGGAGGAGTAGCCTCCCCCAGACTCTGGAAATGCTTTGATGGGCACAGATGGTGCCCATCTCTGCATAAGCCAGTCTACACCGGTTCAGGGATCCCCCAGCCCTGCTCTGGCGTGAAACTGGACAAAGGAAAGGGGAGTGACCACTCCCCTGACCTGCACCTCCCAGGGGACGTGCCCAGAGCTCCTCCAGTGTGTCCCAGACCTCTGCCATCTTGGAAACAGAGGTGTCTGTGGCACACTGGACTGCTCTGAGTGGCCAGGGCCAGCAGGTGACGTCAGAGGCTCCTTCTGATAGGCTTTTACCTCTCTTGGTAGCCAATCCTCCTTCCTAGGTAGCCAAACCTCCTTTTCTGGCTATTTAGGGTCTCTGCTTTTGGGATCTCACCAGATAACGAATGCAAGAGCTCATCAGAGTTCCTCTGCATCTCCCTCTTCACCTTCTGCCAAAGGATCGACCGCTGACTGCTCAGGACGCCTGCAAAACCGCAACAAAGTAGCAAGATGACTACTGGCAACATTGTATCGCTTCATCCTGCCGGCTTTCTCGACTGTTTCCAGGTGGTGCATGCTCTGGGGTAGCCTGCCTCCTCTCTGCACCAGGAGCTCTGAAGAAATCTCCCGTGGGTCGACGGAATGTTCCCCCTGCAACCGCAGGCACCAAAAGACTGCATCACTGGTCCTCTGGGTCCCCTCTCAGCATGACGAGTGTGGTCCCTGGAACTCAGCAACTCTGTCCAAGTGACTCCCACAGTCCAGTGACTCTTCAGTCCAAGTTTGGTGGAGGTAAGTCCTTGCCTCCCCACGCTAGACTGCATTGGTGGGTACTGCGTGATTTGCAGCTGCTTCGGCTCCTGTGCACTCTTCCAGGATTTCCTTCATGCACAACCAAGCCTGGGCCCCGACATTCTAACCTGCAGTGCACAACCTTCTGAGTTGTCCTCCGGCGTCGTGGGACTCCCTTTTGTGACTTCGCATGGACTCCGGTTCACTCTTCTTCCAAGTGCCTGTTCAGGTACTTCTGTGGGTGCTGCCTGCTTCTGTGAGGGCTCCCTGACTTGCTGGGTGCCCCCTCTGTCTCCTCCTCCAAGTGGCGACATCCTGGTCCCTCCTGGGCCACAGCAGCACCCAAAAACCTCTACCGTGACCCTTGCAGCTAGCAAGGCTTGTTTGTGGTCTTTCTGCGTGGGAACACCTCTGCAAGCTTCATCGCGACGTGAGACATCCATCCTCCAATGGAGAAGTTCCTAGCTCTCTTCTTTCTTGCAGAACTCCAAGCTTCTTCCAACAGGTGGCAGCTTCCTTGCACCCTCAGCTGGCATTTCCTGGGCTCCTGCCCACTCTCGACACTGTCGCGACTTTTGGACTTGGTCCCCTTGTCTTACAGGTACTCAGGTCTGGAAATCCACTGTTGTTGCATTGCTGGTGTTTGTTCTTCCTGCAGAATCCCCCTATCACGACTTCTGTGCTCTCGGGGGCAGCAGGTGCACTTTACACCTACCTTACAGGGTCTTGGGGTGGGCTATTTTTCTAACCCTCTCTGTTTTCTTACAGTCCCAGTGACCCTCTACAAGCTCACATAGGTTTGGGGTCCATTCGTGGTTTGCATTCTACTTTTGGAGTATATGGTTTGTGTTGCCCCTATACCTATGTGCTCCTATTGCAATCTATTGTAACTTTACACTGCTTGCATTACTTTTCTTGCTATTACCTGCATAATTTTGGTTTGTGTACATATATCTTGTGTATATATAACTTATCCTCATGCTGAGGGTACTCACTAAGATACTTTTGGCATATTGGCGGTCATTCTGACCCTGGCGGTCAAAGACCGCCAGGGCGGAGGACCGCGGGAGCACCGCCGACAGGCCGGCGGTGCTCCAATGGGGATTCCGACCGCGGCGGTAAAGCCGCGGTCGGACCGGCAACACTGGCGGTCTCCCGCCAGTGTACCGCCGCCCCATTGAATCCTCCAAGGCGGCGCAGCTTGCTGCGCCGCCGAGGGGATTCCGACCCCCCCTACCGCCATCCAGATCCCGGCGGTCCGACCGCCGGGAACCGGATGGCGGTAGGGGGGGTCGCGGGGCCCCTGGGGGCCCCTGCAGTGCCCATGCCACTGGCATGGGCATTGCAGGGGCCCCCGTAAGAGGGCCCCTACAAGTATTTCACTGTCTGCTTGGCAGACAGTGAAATACGCGACGGGTGCAACTGCACCCGTCGCACAGCTTCCACTCTGCCGGCTCGATTCCGAGCCGGCTTCATCGTGGAAGCCTCTTTCCCGCTGGGCTGGCGGGCGGCCTGAAGGCGGCCGCCCGCCAGCCCAGCGGGAATGTCAGAATTACCGCCGCGGTCTTTCGACCGCGGAACGGTAAACTGACGGCGGGACTTTGGCGGGCGGCCTCCGCCGCCCGCCAAGGTCAGAATGAGGGCCATTGTCTTAAAAATAACGTACCTTTATTTTGAGTACTTCTGTGTATTGTGTTTTCCTATGATATTGTGCATTTGACACCAGTGGTATAGTAGGAGCTTTACATGTCTCCTAGTTCAGCCTAAGCTGCTTTGCCATAGCTACCTTCTATCAGCCTAAGCTGCTAGAAACACCTCTTCTACACTAATAAGGGATAACTGGACCTGGCACAAGGTGTAAGTCCCTCTGGTACCCACTACAAGCCAGGCCAGCCTCCTACAATTATGATTTGGAAACCCTTCCCTACCCCCCACCCTACCTCTCCTGTAGTCAGATGTCATGGTCACCCAGACGATACACCCATCTGTCCTCTAAGAAGGCCCTGCTGGAACAACCTGGATTCAAAATGTGAGACGCAAATTATTGCCTGGCTCACAGTAAACATGGAACTGGACGTGAGTTCAGTGTGTTAGCTTAGTCACTGTTACAATTGGCTGCACAGAAATAAATGCACCATACTGAAAGTATTCTGTTTTAATAGTTATTGTGCCATATGTGAAACAGACCTCCTTTTGGCAAAGACATTGAGGTACGTACTCAAGCACTCAAGATTACTGTAGAAAGAGCCTGGATTCATCTAGTATCCTCTAGAAGGCTATACAAGCCTTTCTGGTTCTTCTCATCCCCCAGAGATGCAGCTATAAAGGCCACGCCCAGAACATCACACCCTTGCTAGGCATCAACATTTTGAAGGATAAGCAACTTCTGAGAACTTACCTGATTTGGCCTGATAGGTAGAGATTCCTCCTTGTAATTCAAGGGCTTCATCAAGGCTTTCATGGCAGCAAATGCATTTCTGAAAAGCAAAAGACAGGAGTGTCAAACCTGATAGGCACTATCATTGACAATCAGCAAGCTGTCAAGCGTTACCCATCACAGTTCAATGTTAATGTTCCTGGTTCTTTTATGTATTTCCTGTTGTGAGTCCACCATTTCACAGTCTTTATTAGTTCATGTGGCTAGTGCTTTATCACCACATTCTCTCAAATATCCTTTGCTAGATGTTGAGTCTTCCATTCTCGGTTTTGTTAGTCATTGTTGTGACTCATTGTCTTTTGAGCCTTGTGGGAAGCAAGGAGGTTTCCCCTTTGTATAAAAATCGTGTTTCCCACTCACCCATGTCCATGCATCATCTGGGGTGTCGAGAAACAGGGCTTTATTATTCAATATCACTTTGACCTGAAAAAAGGAGCCTGCATCAGATTTTCCTGCTCTCATTTTCTGTTTGACAACTTCAAACAGGATTTCCGTTGTTCCCCTGTTCTGGTATGGTCTGGAAAAACATGACTTTTGGAGTCTTCATATACCAACTCTTGATTTTCCTTAATTGGTCTATGGATGATGTCTCCATCCCTATAATTAAGAGATCTGGTGAGGAGTGGGCGGCAAGGGTTCCTTCTGGGCACTTTGGAACTAGGGCTCTGTGTTCCCTTCAATCAATCAATCAATCAGTATTTGTAAAGTGTGGCTACTCACCTGTGAGGGTCTCAAGGGGCTGGGGGGGAGGGGCCTCATCCAAAGAGCCACATCTTGAGGTTCTTCCTGAAGATGGTGAGCGAAGGGCTTTGTCTGAGGTGCAGGGGGACGTTGTTACAGCTCTTCCCTGCAGTGTAGGTAAAAGATCGTCTCCCGGTGGAGGTTTTGCGGAAGTGAGGGCCGGTGGCCAGGGCTTTCTGGGTGGAGCAGAGGGATCTGGTGGGGGTGTGGAAGGAGACACAATGGTTTAGGTGGTCCAGAGACGCAGTGGTTCAGGTAGGCTGGTCCTGCATTGTGTATGGCCTTGTAGGTATGGGTGAGAAGCTTAAAGGTGATTTGTTTCTCAACCGGTAGCCAGTGTAGGGTCCTCAGGTGTTGGGAGATGTGTTCTCGGTGAGGGAGGTCCAGAATGAGCCTGGCAGGGGCGTTCTGGATGAGTTGAAGTCTTTTGATGTTTCTAGTTGAGTTGCGTAGAGGGCAACACCGTAGTTGAGCTTGCTCGTGAATAAGGCATCAGTGACTGTCCTGCGACAGTCTGCTGGGATCCATCTGAAGATCTTCCGGAGTTTGCGGAATGTGTGCCAGCAGGAGGAGGCATCAGAGTTTACCTGGCGGGTCATGGATAGGGAGGAATCAAGGATGATTCCTAAGTTGCGGGCGTGCTCAGTCTGTGCAGGGGGATGCTGAGGGATGTGGGTCACCAGGAGTCGTTCCAAGCTGAGGTGGCGTTTCAAAAGATGATGCGCTCCGTCTTGTCGGAGTTGAGCTTGAGGCAGCTTTCTCTCATCCAGGTGGCGACAGCTTCCATTCCTGCATGAAAGTTCCTTTTGACCATGTCCTGGTCTTCGGTGAGGGAAATGATGAGTTGTGTGTCATCGGCATATGACACGATGTTCGTTCTCTGACTTCTTACAATGGCAGCAAGGGGGGCCATGTATAAGTTGAACAGTGTGGGACTCAGTGTGGAACCTTGGGGGACTCCTGTAGTCTGGAGGTGTACGGCACGAGTCTGACCCTCTGCGTCCTCCCAGAGAGGAAGGAGTGGATCCATTCCAGGGCTCTTCCATGGATTCCTATGTCCTGAAGCCTGGTGTGCAGAGGGCTGTGGGAGACCGTGTCGAAAGCTGCTGAGAGGTCGAGGAGTATGTGTGCTGCGGTGTGTCTGCGGACTAGGAGTAATCAGATGTCATCGGTGGCTGCCAGGAGTGCTGTCTCCATGCTGTGATTGCTGCGGAAGCTGGTCTGGGAGCTGTCCAGGGAGTTGTTGGCCTCGATGAAATTCCGTAGTTGTGCGTTGATTGCTTTCTTTAGTACTTTGGCAGGGTAGGGTAGCAGCAAGATGGGCCGGAAATTCTTTCGCACTGATAGGTCAGCTGAAGGTTTGTTCAAGAGAGGGCGTATTTCAATGTGTTTCCAGTCCTCAGGGAAGGTGCCCGTGCTGATGGAGAGGTTGATTTTGTTACGAAGTTCGGGGAGATGAATGCACTGGCTCTGATGTACATGTGGTGCTGGCAGAGGTCCTAGGGGGCTCCAGAGTGGGTGCTGTTCATGATGTTGACTGTTTCCTCTGTGAGCATGGACCAGTCATGTATGGTCAGGGTTGGTTGTGGAGGGGTAAGTCGGTCGCAGGTTCCAGTGCCAGGTGATAGGAAGCTGCCGTAGATGTCCTGGATCTTGTGGTGAAAAAAGGAGGCAAGTTTGTTGCAGAGGTCCTGTGACGGGGGGATGCTGGTGGCTACGGAGGGGGGATCTGTGAACTCGTTGATGACTGAGAAGAAGAATTCCTTCGAGTTGTGTGCAGAGGAGTTGATGCGCTCCCGGAGTGCGTCCTTCCTTGCGATCTTGATTTTTTGTCGGTTGGTGGCAGTTACGGCTCTGAATGAGGCGAGGTCTTCGCTGGATTGGCTGTTCCTCCATTTTTTCTCTAAACGTCTGCGGGTACGCTTTGATTCTTGGAGTTCAGTAGTGAATCAGCTGGCCTTCTTAGGTACACGTTTGCCCGATGTCAGCCGGAGAGGGGCTAGAGTGTCAGCATATTCGGTGATCCATGTGTTGAGAAAGGAAAAAGTACTAGGGAAAAACAAGGGATGATAGAAGAAAAAGGCAGAAAATGCAAGAGTGAAAGAGCGACAGAGAGAAGAAAAGGAAAATACTTACTTGTGATGGCCACTAGACCACCAGAGATGAGGCGCAGGGACGAGCCTGTGGGTGGAGGAGGGCCTCAAACTGAGAGTCAGGAGACTCTCAGTTCGTCCCAGGCAAGAGGCAGAGGAGCCGGGGAGGGCAGCAGACGCTGTTCAGGTATGATGAAAAATGAAGACACCTTCTCAAGACCAATCAGGGTGCCCAGTCACTCTTCTAGGAAGTGTTCCGGAAAAATTACCTTCACTTCCTTCAGAAATACCCATGATCTGGAGGTTATTCCACCATGCATTCCTTTTGTCTTTTCTATTCGGTCTTCAAGTGTCTTTGTGACTATGGTGAGATATTGCAGCGTTGTCTGTGCTAAGTGGTTTCTGAGATACATCCTCTTTTCAGCCTCCAAGACTCTCTCCACTGCATTTCGTAAGTCTTGCTTCAACAGGAGAAGCTCCTGCCCCACTTCTCCCATTCTGGTTTCCAGTATTAAGCCTGTGTCTTTGATGGCTGTAAAATCATTGCTGTGTCTGTAGTTGCATTGGGGGACCTTCTCCATCTGTGTTCCTCTGATCCAAGTCATTCGCCAGTATATTTTGGGTTTCATTCTAGCATACTTCTCCAATTTACTCTGGCCTTCTTGACTTTGAACTTTTATCATCATTAGTCCAGTTTCCACCAACCCCTGCAGGCTAAGCGGTCCTCAAACAACACGTGTAAAATTATCTCTGACCTATGATCTAGATATAATGGAAAAAAACACTGCACTCTCTGCTAGTCATTAAAGTGCTCACTCGATTCAGGAGAAAATTGATTTGTAATTGCCCTGCTTCCCACTTTACCATTTGTCCATTGTGTCCAGTGGGGCACTTGAAGAGCTTGATGGATAATCCCAATTTTCACTGTGAACCTGGGTTCACCGCCATATAGGGTCCCAGAAGACCCTGAGAGGGGCCAACCCCCTGTGTTAAATCTTCTACCTTCTTCCCATGTTCACAGGTCCTGCTTGGGCCTCCCTGGCAAGCTCTTCTCTCTCTGACCCTTACAGCTCCCTTCTCGGCCACAGGTGCCTCTGCAAGGAAATGCTGATTCACTCTACTACTGTCTCCTTCTAGAATGAGCTGCACAGGCCTCATACCAGGTCCAATCTCTCGAGTTCCACTGTGCCATGAGCCAGATCTCGCACTCACTACAATGTATCACCAACCCCTGGCCTTCTGTGGTCACATCACCACAGGGGAGGCCCCCTCCCACATCACTCTGTTTCTTCCACATACCTTCCGGAGTAAGCCAAGCCTAAAAAAAGCTTTTCCTGTTGGCACTGCTTTCGATCTCCGCTTTTGTACCACTCCCGGTGCATAGGGGCACCCAAGTGAGTTTGTCTGCCCATGAACTCAACAAGGACCCAATCACAAAACTGGAGAGGTAGCACACTGTATGACATACAGCACACAATTCACTCAGATGCATTGTGGTAAATGCAATGCATGATGGCACTCGTTTTAGTTGACAGTCTTTACATATTGTTGAAGCAGTAGTACAGAAGAACCTCGACTTAGGGACTGGATGATTTAATCTCAGGTGGAAAGGAATTCCACACCTTTGGGGCCATCACAGCAAATCTGGTGCCACCAAGACTCTTCTTGTTAAATCTTGGGACTTTTAGAAGGTTCAGGTGAAATGATCTAAGGTGTTGTTTGGGCGTATATTTACAGACTTTCGATGACGTAAAGGTGGGGCTCTTCCTGTATAAAGATTTAAAGATGATGGACCCAGTTTTAAATGTGGTCCTCTGAGCTACTGGGAGCCAGTGTAGTTTTGTCATTAAAGGTGTAATAGGACAAGATCTAGGCTGGTGCCACACCACCCTGGCTGTTTGATTTTGGACCATTTACAGCCTCTGGCACAACTTCTATGGAAGTCCCAGATAAAGAGGACTAGCGTAATCAACCCGGGACATAACAAGTGCAGAAATGACCTGAATAATGGCTTCTATGGTGAAGTATTTCTGGACTTTTTTTATTTTCTGGAGTTGAAAAAAGCAGATCAACATTGTTGATGCACCTAGTGCTGTGTATTTTTAGACACTTGTTTCAGGATATTTATTCTACAGTAGAAAGTAATCCTTTAAAGTTGGGGTTCCTGGCAATGCTGCTGAGTCTTCTCAGGTTTCTGTACCACTCCCAGAGCACAGGTGCATCCCAGTGAGCTCATGAAATCAGATAAATAGCTCAAGAAGAAACCACATCTCAAGGAGGAATCACAAAAGGGAGTAACAAGCACACTTGGTGGCATACAAGCACACAATTCGCTCTGGTGCATTGTGGTAAATGCAAGGCACGATAACACTTTAGTTGCATGTGGAAGGGTACTTGTCAAACCCATTTAGCCAGATCTGTAGGTTCTTATGATGCCACAAGTGGCTATACGGAGTCTAGGCCCTTATGTGGTCTCTATGATGGTGAATAAATAGGATGCCTGGATAACAGTTTTCTTTGGGCTGACCCAAACCAAATCTGTTAGGAGTTGGTGATTCAATTAAGAAAACACAAGTGATGTGTTAGGAATTGGGTCTCTAGTTGGCAGAGGTATACACCCTTATCCAAGTAGAGACCACAATCCTAGTCAGGGTAAGTCACTACATAACCTAAATTACCCTGTGCTCACCCTCTGGTAGCTTGCCACAGAGCAGACAGGCTTAACTTAGAAGGCAATTTGTGAAGTATTTGGGCAGTAACTCATACAGTAACACAGTGAAAACACCACAAAAAGTACTCAACACCAGCTTAGGAAAAAAGATAATATTTATCTGAATAAAATAAGACTAAAATGGCATAAATCCAATACGCACAAGTCAAGATATCACTTTTTTAAGGTTTAAATGAGTATCAATTCTTAAGAATCAGTGGTTGTATCCTTTTAACACACAGTACCTGGGATGTGTCAAAAATAACGATGTGGGGGCCACAAAGGAGGAGATGCATTGAAAAGTAGGGCGATGCAAACACAATGTGTCATTTCTTTCCATGCTGCAAGGTGATGCGTCGATTTCCACGAGCGCAGCCTTGGTTCCTCATTGCGATGCAGGAAGTTTTGGCACCCAGGGACAATGCCTTGAAAATCCAGAATGCACTGGCAAAAAGGAGCAGGTGCTGTGTCGATCCGGTAAGCAATGAAGTGATTTTCCAGCCACAAGACAAGTGCTGCGTTGATTTCTGCAGGTGTTGCGTCGATTTTTCGACTCACTGGGATTTTCTCCTCTTTGATGAAGTCTTTGTAGGCCTTAAGACTTTAGAACAGGAGGCAAGCTCAATTCAAGCCCTTGCTGAGCACTTGTGGAGGAAGACAGAGTCCTTCCAGCTGGGTCAGGGGCTAGCAGGCAGCAGGGCAACAGCAGGAGAGCAGTCCTTTTCAGCAAAGCAGCCCAGGCGAGCCTTTTGGGTGGCCAGGCTGTCTCTATGACAGAGTCCAGTTGCAGGTCCAGATGTGTCTGATTTGATGCGGTCAGAGACCCAGTATATATACCCAAAAGGGCCTTTGAAGTGGGGGAAACTTTAAAGAATGGCTTTGATGTGCACAAGTTCCCTTTTCAACCCAGCCCTGTCTGCCAGGAGCCCTGTGGGGGTTACCAGTCCTTTGTGTGAGGGCAGGCCACTGGATTTTGAAGTGTAAGAGAGTGTCCCTCCACCATTCCTGCCCAGGGAAACCCATCTTTATGCACACAAATCCTGATGCAGTGTCCTGTGTTTATGGCTGTCTGGTTGGAATGCACAAGGGGAGCTGTCAGTCAGCACAGCCCAGACGTGGACTGGAGACAGGCTGCAAAGCACAGATGGCAGTAGGTGCAAAGAAAAAAAATCTTTCTAAAAGTGGCATTTCTGAAATAGTAATGTA
This sequence comes from Pleurodeles waltl, assembly GCF_031143425.1. NCBI lineage: Eukaryota > Metazoa > Chordata > Amphibia > Caudata > Salamandridae > Pleurodeles > Pleurodeles waltl. The sequence goes on from NC_090446.1 coordinate 14,891,296, forward strand.
AAATCCAACTTCACAAGTAAGTAGGATTTCTTACTACCATTCCAACCATACCAAATGTGACGTCTACTCCACAGAATTTACCACTTAAAAGTACATAAGGGAATTTCCATTGCTGGCCTTTGAGAGAAGCAGACTTCACAGTAGTGAAAAACAACTTTGAGAGTTTTTCACTACCAGGGCATGTAAAACGAAAAAGTACATGTCCTACCTTTTACCTACTTAGCACCCTGCCCTATGGGTTACTTAGGGCCTACCTTATGGGTGACTTATATGTAAGAAAAAATTGAATTTAAGTCTTGGCAAGTACTTTTAAATGCCAAGTTGAAGTGGCAGTGAAAGTGCCCACACATGCCTTGCAATGGCAGGGCTGAGACATGGTTAAGGGGCTACTTATGTGGGTGGCACTATCAGTGCTGCAGGCCCAGTAGTAGCATTTAATTTACAGGTCCTGGGCACTTATAGTGCACTTTACTAGGGACCTATAGGTAAACTAAATATGTAATTTGGGTATGAGCCAATGTTACCATGTTTAGGGGAGAGAGCTCACGCAGTTGAGAACTGATGACAAGTGGTAAAGTGTGCAGAGTCCTAAAACCAGCAAAAATGATATTAAGAAATGTAGGGAGGAAGGCCAAAAGTTGAGGGAAGACCACCCTAAGGCTGTCAGGTCTAACATGATGGACATAGGAAGTAAATTGTGCTCAGCCACTTGTGTTCTACGGTACATTCCAGCTGATTCTCTATAAGGGACCAATCACATGCAACTCATTCCTAGTTCTAGCTCAAAGAGGACAGTTTCTTCTGGGGAGGAGTTGAGGCTGTTGCGCTGCTGTAAATGGAGGGTAATGTCCGCTGCCCTAGAAGCTTGCATATTTCATCAACATAGTTGATGGTTTGCATATATATGTTTATTGGTTTTATCTCTCATATCTGTTTGCGGTGAGGACTTGGGGTCAGGGGTCACAGCTAAAGCCTGGATGGTCTTGGCCAGGGTGGCTGATGGCTGGCTCTCCATCAGGCTATAAAATACTGAGGGGGTCATTCTGACCCCGGCGGGCTCCGCGTTCAAAAGACTGCTGCAGCCATTCCAACCTTCCCGCTGGGCCGGCGGGCGCTAACAATATTAGCGCCCGCCGGCCCAGCGGGAAGGGGGCCTGCAACACTGAAGCCGGCTCCGAATGGAGCCGGCGGTGTTGCAGGTGTGCGACGGGTGCAGTTGCACCCGTCGCGCTTTTCACTGTCTGCTAGGCAGACAGTGAAAAGCAGGCTGGGGCCCTGTTAGGGGACCCCTGCACTGCCCATGCCAGTGGCATGGGCAGTGTAGGGGCCCCCAGGGGCCCCTAGACACCCGTTACCGCCAGCCTCTTCCTGGCGGTGACAACCACCAGAAACAGGCTGGCGGTAAGGGGGTCAGAATCCCCATGGCGGATTCGCCCAGCCGGGGGATATCCGGTGGGAAACCGCCGGACCCGGTTTTCTGACCGCGGTTTTACCGCCGCGGTCAGAATGGGCTTGGAAGCACCGCCAGCCTGTTGGCGGTGCTTCCGTCATTCGCGGCCCTGGCGGTCTTGGACTGCCAGGTTCGGAATGACCCCCTGAATCTTGTCCGGCAGTGAACCTGCGTCCTACTGACCGGCAGGAGTTGTCCTATATATATGTATGTAAAGCTCGATGTACAACACCATCAACTCAAGTATTCACCCTGACGTAAATCACACACAGGTTTCAGTGTGAGAAAATTTCAAAAACATATTTTCCCGAAATTACTTTTCAAACATTTTTCAATAACCTAGGTTACTGTTTTGACTCAAATTTATTTTATGTTTTATAAATTCCAACCTGCCTTCAACACATTTAATCTTTTTGTATATGTGTTTATATATCACTCCCTACACATGTACCTCTCCACACAACCGTATGCAAAATGACTGGATGTCATACTTTGTAAGTGTGACTTTTTAAAGTCCAGCACTGTGTGTTTATTTTCCTGTTCCTTCTCCATTCATGAACCTTTCGGGGGGCAGCGCCCCGTCTCCATGTACATCTCATCCCTCACCTGCTCGTTGTCAATGCCAAAGACACATTCTGTCTAATTCCCTCATTCAAAGCACCCCATTTATACTTACCATTGTAGAAAAAAATGTAGTGTTTAGACCTGCCAATATATTTTCTTTTTGGTGTTTACATTGCATTGAAATGTTATTAGATAATTAAATGCATGTTTTTTAATTACTTGCGAAAATGTTCTTTATGGATAATTAAAGAATCTTACTTTTGGAAGTGTTTAGTCAAGTTATAAATTAATATATTTGGCTACAATTGTTTTTTTGCGTTATAGGCTGCAATTTAATTTGTGAACATGTTATGGGAAAAGGTAGCTATTTCAAGAGATGTTTTTGTAAAGTACTTTTATTAAAAGGTGTTTTGGAAGGTGAGTTTGTTCCATGCTACCTGCCTTGAGGAGCGAGGGCTGACGGACCTGTCACAGTCACCTCTGTCTGAGGCTATATCTGTCATGCTACGTCCAGCTCTAGGGTTCACCACTGTTGTATTATTTCAAATTCTAGAGGCACATCTACCATATTGTGCCTAGTTCGGTTGGCATTCTTAAGGTTGACTATTCAAAGGCTAAATCCTAGAGCACTGTAGCAATTTCTGCATGGCCCATGTGGAGTATTACATTATTTCTTGAGAACACTTCTGATGTGTCCAGAATGTGACAGGAAGACACGGAGAAGAGACGAAGAGAAGATCCTATTGTATTCTCTACTGGGGAGCACTGAAGAGCAACATTCCTATAAACACAAAAAATAGTTTTAAAGCTCAGATAAAGACCTGGGTTTTCTGGGCTACCTAACCTTTTGTGTGGTCTTCCTGCTTGTTAGCGCTGTGGCACCCTTCAGGGCCACTGCGCGCTATGCAAGGGTTTTCGTTTGTTCATTCATTCATTCATTCATTAATTCATTCATTTACGTTGTGCTACAGGATTTACCCCTGCAGGACGAATGGGGGGAAGACACCAGAGGTGGACCATTGCTGATGGATGTAGGCTCTCCATGACAATGCAAGGCGGAGACATGTGCAGCTTCTAAAGGCATAGAATTGAAATTCATAGGTGACTGAGTCGTTATAGTCCCAGACCTCAGAAGGACAACACAAAAAAAGAGATGGGAGCTTCAGCTCATCGAGAAAGACTTGATGGCTGTGGGTCAAAATGCATCCTTGTCTTGAATATCTTTTTCATATTCAATATAAGGACAAATCCATCAATTTTATAGACCCTCAGGCAGTGTGTGCCTTTGTGACCGGAAGAAAACTCAGTACTCAGAGGGAAGTGACTGTAGTGAAGTAGAGCTTTCAGGATTAGTGCTGTGTTATCACTGTAGGAAATACTGACCTGTTGCCTCAGGAGCCCGAGATACTGGTATTGAAGGTATCTATGGATACTAACGGAGTAGTTACTCTGCCACAGCGGTGACAGATATCCCATCCGCCGAAATCTAAATCCCAAGGGATATAATGGGATTTAGTGATGGAGTAACCCCTTCACCAATCTAAAACCGGCCCTTAATTGTTTTTATTCCTACCCTATAACAAATATTATTTAGAAGGCATGACGTTCGTGAAGGCCTGTCATGTTCCATTGGAGTATTTTCTCAATGGAAACACATTAAACCACAAATTAAAGCCCCAAATTCTTCATGCTATAGTGTGTGCAGTGGTGGTTTCAGTGGAAAAGGTGGGCTCAAGCGGTCCCACTGAGTCAAGCGGAGATAAACTGGGGAATGGGTTTCCTAGTGGAGAGGGGATGAAGGAGGAGATTGTCTCATGGAGAAAGGCAAATTTAGGACTATCAGTGAGCTAGTCTGTGGAGAGCGCCCATCGATGGGGCATGAAGCAAGATGGATATGGAGGAATGAGAGTGAGCTAAATCAGAGAAAAGGTGCAGAAGTATCCACAATGATACAATTGGGAAAGAAGGGTTGTGGGTGGCCGCTCAGGAAAGCGTGATAAAGAAACGGGTGCTGACAGTTCCTACAGTAGGGAGGTATATGTGGCAGCAGAAGGGGTAACAAGGGCTGCTGGACTGGCTAGGGGGAGGGAGAGTAAGGAGTTGCCCAAAGCTCACAAGTATCACAGGTTCATGTTTGAGTACCTGCTCCAGTGCAAGCATCCACACAGTAAATAGCCACCGTCAATGTGAGGGACTACGATGACAATATGTGTGTGTTCCAACCCCAAAAAATATATTTTCAATTTTTTTTATATTGGCGCAGATGCAGCACCACCAACAACAATGTTCAACTTCTACGTTGCCTTTAATACGTATTTTAAATCTGACTTTGGCAATGTTTTGGATTTAATTTATCTTTTAATTTGATAGGTTGGCCCATCCGTCTTACTATTTCCAGAAGGAGTTAGCAATTATTTAATGTAATAATGTAACCCAATGTTAGACTATGGAAATGCTACCTTCAGCAATGAAAATCGAGTTTGGGTATTTTTCACCACCAGGACATGTGAAACCTTAAGCACACCAGTTTTTCTTTTTAATACTATGCACCCTGCCCTGTTGGCAGCTGATGCCTAGCTGAGGGGCCTCTTACAGATATTGTAAAGGTAAGTTTAGAACTGTCAAAAGGGTTGTTTTGACAGGTCGAGTTGCAGTTTAAAAACGGTCATGTTGGTGGCAGCGACAGGTCTAGAGTCATGTTTTCACTTTGTCCCTCTAGCAGTGGAAGAATCATTGCTGTTTCCACTAGTGAGGTTCAACCTACAGGCCTTGGATACACAGAGTACCATACACTAGGGACTTATAGTTGAGTTAAATAGGTTAATCATATGTTAGACCAACGCACATGCACTTTAGGGGTAAGATAACATATGCTGCAACCCAGTATTCAGAGCTAGCAAACCAGCAATAAATCTAAGAAAAAGTGGGGCAATCCTGCAAAAAGGGCATTTCAACCGTGGCTGCAAGAAGGTGTTTGTTTATTATTATTTTTTCATGGGAACCTCTTGCTCACAGTCCTAAACCAATGTATACATCAGCTGAATTCCTATTCTAAACAGAGTCACCTTGGTATAATCATGTACATTCAGAGTAAAGTCATCTTTAATGATCACACGGTGCTAAGAGTGTTGTGCACAAAAGTGAGTTTAGTGTGTGAAAGTGTAAGGTAAGTTTAGCATGAGTGTTCAGTGATTTTAGATTGTGAACTAGAGGTCCCACTTGGAAAAAAGTGTAGCTGTGCTCTTTCCCATATGGAAGAAGCAAAGACACTCAGCTTATAATTGTAGTTGTGATAGGACTTAATAGATCGCTCATAGACCATTGGTGTCTGAACAGAGTCAGAATCCTTTAGATAACACGAGAATGCTTATTTGAAGAGCCAGGTCTTAAGGGAGGATCTGATGGGGACATATCAGCTTGAGTATTCAGTGAAATAGGGAGGGAGTCCCACAGCATGTGGGGCACAAACCAAGAAACTGCGACCTCTATTCTTTCTTTGGAAAATGCAGGCATTGTAAGAATGTGGGCAGATAAAAGATGTGATGAACACGGGGGACATAACTCATAACTTACTTCAGGGCAAAAGAAGGGGCCATTCTGTGCAGGGCCTTAAGGGCAGTACAAAGTATTGTAAATGGAATTCTTTATTTTACATGCTTCCAATGTAGGTGTTACAGCAAAGGTGCAATATGTGATCTCCTGGGTGCATCAGTACTTATTTGGGTCACCAGAGTTTGGACTGTCTGCAGTTTGTGAAGGGACGAGTTGGATAATCTCATGCACAATGAGTTGGTGTAATCCAATCTGGAGCAGAGCAGGGCCACACATGCAGTGTTTAATCCATCTGGTATCAAGAATGGTGATATTTTACTGATCTCTCTTAATGGAAAAATACATTTGAAGGTCATTGAAGAGATCTGAGTTTTCAGCATAAGTCTGTTATTACCACGTTTAAAGCCAATGTTGTTGGCATAAGGAAATGTCCCCATTTTAGAAAGCCCATGCAGATCCTTTGAAATATCTACTCTATGTTTGATGACAATAACCTTGGTTATGTCCCCATTAAAGCTGATTATTGCACATCCAGTTCCAAATGTAACAGAATACATTCTGAAATGTGAGTCTGGAAGAGAAGTTATCTTTGTGGCTCAGGAGAATCTGAGTCTTCACCTACATACACAGTTTACAGTCTTCATGCCCTGCACCTCAACCAAGCTTCAAACATGAATATTAAAAAGATCCAGGCATAAGGACAACCATTGTGGTCATCCACAACAAAAAGGGACCCTCTTAGCTGCATAAGATGACAATTGTACTACCTAGGAGCAGCCAGATAGAAAAGATTTCAGTGACTGCAGTGCTAGGCCCATTAAGCCGACCGCCTCAACATGGCCTATCAGTATGTTATCGTTGACCGAGCCAAAGGCAGCTTACTGGTCCAAAAGCGCCAGGGGCATGATCAACTTGCTTGATCATGAAAGACTTCAGAATTTAACTGCAGTGTTTGTAATGAGCAAGATCTGTTACGCTTGTCGCTAGTGGGGCTGTAGAGCTGGCTTCCTCAGCTATATGTGGACATATACCAAAGCACTGGGCTGGAGGGAGTGGCAGGCCTCGGCTGGACACTCAGGTAAGGTGTCTTGCACCTGAGAACACTGTAGAGACACAGTATAAGCTTTATGCAATATTGTACCTCAGCAGAGGTCAGGGTGTGGCCCTTGACAACTTCATGCTGCTTAGCTTAGTCTTCTGAAAAGAGTTCACTCTTAAAAGCCATATGGCTAGTGGCAAGGCATTGGGCCATTTTAACTTTGCTTCTCAACATATCTTACCTATCTTGTTTTTCAAAGTCCCATTATTTCTTTTCACTTTATCCACTGACTCAGGGTGATAGACACTATAGAAGGGCTGGTCTGTTCCTAATGGCATCTAAACTAACTTTACTGTTGCACAAAATGTGTCCACTGATCGTTGCTGATTCCACACGGTATTCGGACTCTAGGGATAAATTCTCTGAGTAACAGTTTAGCAGTAGTGACTGGAACTGTGCAGGCACATGCATACGCTTTAGTTCATCCTGAGGACATGCATACTACAAGTGCAAAGGAGTAATTTACACACTTGGTTATTTGTATAAAATTAACCTGGATGTGGATGATGGGGCCCCATGGGGTGGAGGGTCTGCAGAAACCCCTTTCCAGCATTGAAAAGTAAGCATGTGGAGGTAGGACTGGTAATAACTATGGGCAATAAAAGAAGGAAGGGACACATAGCAATTGGTTGTAGTGGTATCATGCCTTCTCTACCAACATTGACTGTTCCATGATATAACCTGGAGAGGTTGATGAGTAGAAATGTTACTGTGAGCATATGCCCATTGGTGCCTCTCCACACACACACACACACACACCCTACACCCTTGGGACTCTTTTACATTGCTGCTTGATCCAGGATCGCTTTTTCTTTTCATATGCTTGCACCTGAAAGTCAGACAAATCCTTTAACTTTGCTACAGGAAACGTATAAGTGTTCTCCACACATATGGTAATATCAGCAGTTTTAGGCAAGACTGCACTTTTACCAGTAAAAATGGCTAGGGCAAGGCCTCTTCAAACATCATGAAGAGGGTGATGGGCAGCTGCACATTTTACCACAGCCACATTTTCTGCTAATTGCAAAGAATGGAAAGGATTTTGAACATACTGCTGATTTATACTGATGCTCCTACTGCAGCCAGGAATCATCTTTGCATCCAAAGGAGCCCAAAATCATGCGTCACTCCAAATGCATAATTTGAGGCTGTGGACAGAGTACAAATCTTTTCCTTAGCTAGGATGCAAGCCCAAGCAAGTGCAGTGAGCTCAGACACTTTGGAAGACTCCACTGTAGGGAGCCGGCTGCTCTCAATCCCTTCACATACAGTGCTAACTGCGGAACTAGCAGGTACAGCGTCTTCATCATTATTGCGACAGGAACGATTCACTAACTAAATCAGTTCAAATTCACTGAGGGACACAATCGGTTAATCAATATGTGGCTTGGTAACTTGTTTTCAGAGGCTTCAACAAGCATGGCAGTATCCAACACAGACCATACACATGCCAGGAGCCCATCTACAACAGGATCCAATGATAAGCAGTAATAAGCTATAGGACTTTTCTGATTCCTGCGGGTTTGCACCAACACCCCGAGCACAAGTAGATCCTTCATGACAATGCAAAGTAGAACATTTAACATAATCAGGTAGCCCCAAAGAGTATGCAGAGGTCTGCACTTGCTTTATATTTACAAGTACATTTTCAGCTTTGCTGGCCCACTGCAAGGGTCCAGGGGTGTATTTTCTGACAAATTCAGGCTTGGCCATTTCAGCATAATCCGAAATCAGATGCTGACCATACCCATTCATTTTCAGAAAGATCGTACCTGGGAAACAGTTACAGGACAGGGCTGCTTACAACCGGCTTAAACTCTTTCAGAGTTTAAGCTTGCCAGCCGAAATCTCATGACCAACATGTGGAACTCTGGGAACACTGAACTGCAATTTCCCTTCATAGTCTTTTGCTCTTTCTTAGCACATTTGTTGAGGTGGTACAATGAACCTTCCTTGCGCTTATCTGGCTTAACAGATGCCAGTAGATAGCCAACATATTAAAACTGAATATACCCCTGGGGGAAGGCCAGCTTGGTCAAATCCTTCTTTGGAGCTTTGAATATATTTAGTCTCCATTGGTTAACAATGGTTTCCCAACGCTGTGTTGGCACTCTGCACCTGGCTGCTCCCGTGCTGCTGTGGGTGCAAGTATGGTGCTGCTTTGTAGCCCCACCCCGGGCTTACTGCAACCCCAGGAGGTTGACCCCTGGCACCGCTTTACTCATCTGTAAGCAGCACATCTTCATTCACCCCAGACCTCTATTTGGTTAACCTTGGACACCTGGTCCTGAATTTGACCTCTGCACCTGACCGGCTCATGTCATTGTGGGTGCACTGTTAGTACTGATTTGAACCAGGCCTGCAGTTGACCTGGAACCCGGAAGACTGGATTTGCAAGTCATGTACTTACCTACAAAACTGCAATCTTGTTTTCCTCCCATAAGTTAACAGTGAGAACTCGAAGAATTGCACTGTTGACTTTTAAAACTATTTATCATTTAAAAAGTGCTTACCTTATAACGAAGTTCTTTGGTTCAAAGTATAAATAAAAGCTAATGTTATTTTTCTATATTGGTCTCAGATTCATTCATTGAGTGTGTCTCATTTATTGCCTCAGCGAGAACAACAAATGCTCAATACGACTACTTGATAAGCCTAACTGCTCACACACACTACCACAAATAGAGCATTAGACCAACCTACTTTTGCCTCTGCAAACCAAATGGAAATCCACTGGACTCTCTGCACAGTGTATTTCATTTTAGTGCTCTATATAGAGAACCAGCTTCCTACAATGCCTCACACTATCACCAGTGCCACCAGAATCCTGTTGGCCCAGTGCCACAAATGCCAAGATGCTCATAGTCTCATTACAGGTGCTGGGCTAAACTGATGACAAATCGTGTTTATACCTGTGCAGAATAAGGCACAATGTACACTCAGTTTCCAGGTTTTGGCATAAACTAATTCCTCCAGGTACTATATGGAGGGGTTTATGTGGCTGGAAGGTAGACTGTCATGATCAGAAACACCAGTATTGCATGCTATTTCTTGTTTCTTCTTCTGAAACCAGGTTCAACACTTTGGACACAATGGTGTCATCTCACATCCCACTGAATTACACCCACTTGGTCAGCCCCTGAATTCAGTGGTGTCTGGCATTTATGTAGAGTGGTGGGGTGGGCAAAATAGGGGTGGCATTAAAATAATAACAAAAAAGAAATGGCACTGACCTCCCTGACTTGCCACAACGTCCTCCTCACATGGGTATATTCTTTCCTCGAAGTTCTGGACCCATGAAACTGCACTACCCAATCCTGGAGCATCTCTCACACTGTTAAACAGCATAAGAGAAGTGTCAGGATTGGAAGGTGAGGACTCCACCAGCACTCTTAAGAGCTCTTAAGGCATGTGCTTTCTCTAACTTAGCTGTGAAAGGCAGCTAGGCTAGAGAATTTTAAAATGTGCATGTCTGGCTGGCCTTCGCAAGACGGCCGGTCAAAGGGACATGCGCACTTGAAACATCAGTGTACAGCTTTCTGCTGCCTCTCAGCAGCAATTGCCTGCCTGATCCCGACACTCCATTCAGGACGGGTTGCTGAAAACTGAAATGGTAATAAATAAACTTCATCACCATTTTATTCTTCAGCTGCTCTGGAACATTTTTTTTAGCAGTGTGACGCTCCTCATCTCTCATGGAGGAGCTGCTCCTGTCTGAGTCTCATCACAGCACGAAGAGCCAACCGCAGGACCAAATCTACATGTCTCAACCGAACTCAACTGTCTTGACCCTTTTTACATACAAGATTCTTCATAATATTTTCCTACAGTTTATTGTTAAAGCAATGTTCAATTTAATCTATCCAATGTGAGTAGCCATACGTTAGCACAGTAGATATTATATTTCATATTTCTTCTACAAGATAATACATTATATGCAATGGGAATCTCAATGTAAACAATAAAATGTTTTGGGAAACCTGCCAACTTGTGAAACAAAACAAAGTATGTACTCCTATTGGACCTTACTGCATAGGGGCACTGGAAGGTTGAATAATACTTTGAAAAATTGATGATTGCCTTTAGGTTTTCTGTCCACCACCGGCCATAGCTGATCCCATGACACCCTGCTCTAGTCTCGCAAGACTTGCCTTCTGTATTTAAAGGACTTCCCTTCCACCTTCAGATAAGATATCAGAGAAAAGCACAGGAACAGCTTTGTGCTGTGAGGTTAGGTGAATTGATGAAACATGTTGATGTTGTTTAGAAATATGCTGCTAGAATATTAGGACTAATTGTACCCTGGGATTTTTTTTTATCCTGATACATTATTCATGGAGTTTCATATCTGTTTAAATATCTCAAATCAGTAAAGAGGCAGCCATTGCCTAAGATGGAAAAGCTTCAGGCAAGTGACATTGAAACTGCTTGTCACACCGATCTAAGGGTTACTGTCTCCAATGTCAACAGACATGTGCGTGCAAATGCAAAAAGAGAAAGGGCTGATGGTCTGCCTGGACTTTTCCAATGAGGAATATTTACAAAGGCAGATAGAAGGGTAAGATCTGGGGATTTGAGAGGAGAAGCAATTCCTTGAGATGCAATGAGTGAGCTTAATCTGACATCATTGCATTATCAGACATCCCTAAATGTATGTCTGTAATTTCATGACTGTTACATTGACAGACAGTTCATTGTAAATTACTCACTTCAACAATTGTAATGTAATGAGAGGTCGATTTATAGAGCTCTGCTTGTCCCCCAAGAAGCTGTCCTGCCATTGAAACAAATAGTTGTAGACAGTTTTACATAGCCAGATACACTCATTCTATATCTGTGACTTCACCAGCGGTATAACATTGACGGATACAACTCATTATATATCTGTGACTTCGCCAGCAGTGTTACATTGATGGATATAACTTATTCTATATCTGTGACTTCACCAGTGGTATAACATTGACGGATACAACTCATTCTATATCTGTGACTTCACCAGTCAGTGTTACATTGATGGATACAACGTATTCTATATCTGTGACTTCACCAGTGGTATAACATTGACGGATACAACTCATTCTATATCTGTGACTTCACCAGCGGTGTTTCATTGATGGATACAACTTATTCTATATCTGTGACTTCACCAGCGATATAACATTGACAGATACAACTCATTCTATATCTGTGACTTCACCAGCAGTGTTACATTGATGGATACAACTTATTCTATATCTGTGACTTCACCAGCGATATAACATTGACAGATACAACTTATTCTATATCTGTGACTTCACCAGTCAGTGTTACATTGATGAATACGGCTCATTCTATATCTGTGACTTCACCAGCTGGTGTAACATTGACTGATATGACTCATTCTATACCAGTGACCTCACCAGCGGTGTAACATTGACGAATAGGACTCATTATGTGTCTGGGACTCCACCAGCGGTGTTTCATTGATGGATACAACTTATTCTATATCTGTGACTTCACCAGTCAGTGTTTCATTGATGGATACAACTCATTCTATATATGTGACTTCACCAGTCTGTGTTACATTGATGGATACGGCTCATACTATATATGTGATTTCACCAGTGGTGTAACATTGACGGATACGACTTATTCTATATATTTTACTTCACCAGCTGGTGTAACATTGAGGATACGACTTATTCTATATCTTTTACTTCACCAGCTGGTGTAACATTGAGGATATGTCTCATTCTATAACAGTAACTTCACCAGCCGGTATAACGTTGACAAATACAACTCATTTAATATCTTTAACAGAAAATGTTAGGTTCCTTTTAAGCATCACTTAGAGTTGTGACAGGCGGGTTTAGTTTAGTTATGTTGGATGAGGGAGGACTTGTAAAGTTGTGGCAATAAGTGACCATGATCCAGGTTAGGATTTATTGGTGGTAGACTTTCAAGTTATAAAACCACATTATACTTATCAGTCAACAAGGTAAATACTTGAAGCTCAGATCCCGGGGTGAGGCATTCATCTCTGGTGCAAAGAGAGGATCCTTGCTAAGGCTGATAGTTGGGTCTGTAGCGATAAGAGTGGGCTTTCTTGAACCGGATCAGGGCCAGAGGTGACGTCTGTGATATGTGTATCAGGAATGTCCTTTCAAAGGTGTGAGGGTCACAGCAGTGTACACTGCTAAGAGCTTGGGTTTAGGACTGAGACAAACACACAGAGAGTAGCCTTATTCAATCTCTGCTTGAGCAAATTGTACTGATGTAATGACCATTCAATCTGCCCCATGTTTATCTGACAGGTCAGTCATCTTCATTTAAGCATACTTTTACTAAATATGCTGATATTGGACTGCAGGAGCTTGCACCATATGGGATCGGGATGCAGGAAATCAGTGGTATAGAGTCACAATAGCAGTGATGTGCAGGCAAGAGACAGTTGATTTGAATCCTGGATTCGCTGCTTAGTCAAACTGTGTGTTTCTGGGCAATAACCTTATTTCTCAATGCCTTTAGCCCCTTATGAGACAAGTTAGACAATGACCCCCCAGTGCTGCATAAACACTGCATCAATCTGTATTCCAGCTAACAATGGAGCACATCTAATCTAGTTGTAAGTAAGATGCAAAGTGCTTCTACAAAACTAGCTGCAGTGCTTGGAAAAAGTGTATTTTCTTTGATGTAAAGCACTATGGGCCACTTTTACAGGAAACTGTCGTATTGTCATTGATGCATCAGATTTTTTTGTGCCTGCCACACATCCCATAAAGATGCCATGGATGTGCTGTATTCACAGTACAGAACTCCATGGCGCATGTTTTCACAGATGCATCAGAAAATGATGTATATGTTGCCGCTAAAGTGACACATTGCTGGAATTGTGTTATAAAATTGGCGCAACTCCAGTAATGCGAGGACAATCCCATTGGAAAAAGCCTTGCATCAATTTTATGCCTGGTCTGAGCAGATAGTAAAATTGGGAGGCAGTGAAATCGTAAAGTGCTGCAGTGAAAAGTTGTAAATTTCACTGCGTACGATCTATGTGGCTTTTTCTTTGGGAATGCCTATCCGGCACACATTATACCTGGCTCAGGTATAATGTGACGCAGGGCTTTACAAACTGATGCATTGGCCCAATGTGTCAGTTTATAAGTATAGAGCAGTGTAGGGCACAGCTAACGCCGCAGATCCATAAAAAAGTTGTCACAGTGGTGTCACAAGGGGCTTATAAATGAAGTCCAATGTCTTTATTAATAAAGTTGTGGGAACACATGCTCTGCTCACCAGTATAGTATAGATTTGTTCTGAGATAGGGAAAGATAGGGAGAGATATGATCTCGAAAGCATCGACTCAATGCTGCCCTTTTAATATGGTGGCACATTTATACCCCAGAAGCAAACCACAAATTCAGGAAAATGTGACATCTGGAAAGAGCTGGTGTTGCATTTCTTTCTCTCAGCAGAAACATATCATTGGTGAGGGGGGGCACAATCCTGTGGTACCCAGAGCCTGCTGGCACTGGTGCATCGGACACCTGACTTGTGTGGTGTCAGTACAGTTCAGGGAGTCTACAAGGGTCACAAGAGAGGTACCTGTGGAAGATGTCAACCCTGGCATCATATAGGAACAACATAACTCTATATATTCTGATATTCTGCACCGTGAGCAATGCAAGGGCCTTCCTAGTCACCATCTCATGCACTACTGCAGCCACATGTATCTTCTACTCGGATTCACATCAGTGAGGAGGCAAAGATGGTCACCAATTTGTATCATCACAAGACTCTCATTGTGAGGACACAAGGCAGGTGTGGGTTCTCAGCTAGCCTGGGGTCTACAGGGCAATAATTTACATCCAGAACAGGTGAGTTATGTTTGTACACTTATTGATGGCATCTGGGCACGTATATGGCATGAGTGGAGGCTTATGCTTGTAAAATGGTCACACTTTAAGGAATCCATCAGTGAGAGGCGGCTCTCCCTTCTTTGGCTCTTTGAATTTGACCTTGTTGAAGTTTTTCATGAAGTTCAAAACTGTCATCTTCCCCCCCTGCCGCTTCACCCAAGAACATCTATGTCAGGAAGGTTGAGGCAGAAGAGTATGCTCCTCCTTGGTCTCCCTAGTGGGGTGATGCCACGCTTCTAGAGGGTTCTAAGAAGAAACTGGATGTGCCAATCAGGTGCTGCATAACCCGTGAGTGACCTTCCCACAAAGACAACTGCAATGATGGAATGGAATGTGGCACTGTCTCAGAGACGAAGGTGGACATTTTCAGGAATTAAAGATCCCAACCTTATCCTGTAAGGGTCAGAAAAGCAGACCTTTAACGGGGAAGGTGCATTACTCCATAATGGGCATTATGGGAACACCCTTGCATTTCTGTGCTCTCTGACAGACTCTGTGCCCTGGACACCCCTCTTTTTTTTAACCTCCCTTCATCTGTCTCTACTCTCTTCTTGTACCACACTGTCTCATGTGAATCTTTCTTCTGTTTTTATTTGGTTTTTATTCGTCGTGATCTCTGTATGCCACCTGATGCAAGAAGGCCACACTCTTCCACCACTCCGAAGGGTTTGTAAATTCCTCACGCCTCATGTGCACCAGCTGCTTCAAGGTCACGGCATGGACCCAGGTCCTCTCTTTTAAGCACCCCAGTTCTTCTATTGGGTCTTTACTACAGTCCTATGCTACTGGCACCCCATTTTCCTTCTTTGGCTCAGCTCTTCTCAGTGATGGAAGCCTCAGCTGTGTACCATCTGCCCCCCTTGTCCTCCCACCCCACAGATTACCTGTGTCCCCGCTCCCCCCCCCCATGGCTTTTGCGGCTTCCCCTCCTCTGCCCATCTGCTGTATAAGTTAAGAATTAGCGGTCTGTCCTTAGCATGGAATTAATCTCTCTGTAGTGACAACCATACTTCTGTTTCTAAGTTATTTTCAAGCACCCCTTCTCCAGTGTCTGCTCCACACGGCTATGAGTTTTATTTACATTCAGCATCTGTGCGCATTAGACCAGGAGTGACACATACATTGAGATCGAACATATATAACTGGAAAGTTGTGTTTACATCAAATGCATGAGGTAACTCGTGCTGCCCTTTACACTAGACTGACAAATCTAAAGTTTAAGTGAACCTTGTGCTAGAGAAATGAAAGGACAATCGAAAGTGTTGCCATGTGCACGCTTATACATGAGTTGCAACATGTACATATGTAGCTAATACAACATACACGTTATCCAACAAGTGTCCCCAGGGGCAGATACATGAATGCAGTAGCTGGTTTTCACCAGCGACAGGATGTTTTCTGCTGCTTTGTGTTTAGAGGTCGCACTTTACTCGTACCATCTCATTTCCATCCTGTCTCTCAGCTTGCAGGGATCATGTATGTTCAGATGTCAGACATCAGTGGCTCGTTTCTTTGTCTGGCCAGGACGGCTCCTCCACAATGGCGAAGGAGCATCTCCCCCCCGGGTTAAGAGCCAGCAGATGAAAAATAAAACATGCGTGTGAAGGGAGGGGCGGGGCTCGGCCATGGGAGGGAGGAGGGGGAGTGGAGGAGTGAAGTGCACTAAGTGCACATGTGTGTTTGGCCGACCGCCTCAGGGAATGTGCACTTAGGTTTCTCCAACCTGGCTGTGTTGAACAGCCAGGCTCGAGAAACTGCACAGACTCCAGTGCACTGTCTGAGTGGCAGACCAAGCCGCTCAGACTAATCCTGAAGCTGCTTTCATGCTAGGTTTAGCATGAGAGCAGCACCAGGATTGCTAGGGAGCCTGTGCTGGTGTTGCTGGGACACCAGAAGAGCAGAGGAGCGAGGCAGCAGGAGGCTGCGGTGCCGAGAACAGCAGAATGGTAAGTGTTTTTTTTTTGTATTCTTTATTTCCCTCATCCTCATCCCTCCTCCCGCCCAACCCTTGACATTGAAGGTGTCCCTTCTTGCACAAAACCAATCCAGAATACAATGCAGGCACTCTTACACTACAGTGCAAGGGTGCCTGCGTTGGCACTAAGCCTCTGAAATGGCGCCAGCGCAAAGGCAAAGGACAGGAATGCACCGAATTGCATAAATACGATGTATTCCTGACTTTCACTTTGGCATAGGGTAGCGCAGCAAAATGACCGGCAGCCCTGCCCTATCGCCAAATCCCTGTAAATCTGGGCCCTAGTGTCTTGCCTGTGCATAGGGAGAGGGCCACTGTATTTTCTTTGTGCTGTGCAACTGGTGTCTCCATCAACACCCTTGAACGTCAGTGATCTGAGAGTGAAATCTCTTGTTTGTAAAAACTCTACTAACAGATTTCTTCTCTCATGTACACATGCAGAGTGGCACTTGGAGCATTGACCCTGCCTGATACAGAAAACGTAGATGTGCTGCACCAATACGCTATTTTATTTTCCTAAATGGAAGGGTGTCTTCAGGTATGTGCCATGCACCTGTGATGATTAAGCTTGCCCTGAAGCAGCCCAGAGGGCACGATATTGCATTCTCCATTTCAACATAGGGCACAGAGCTGGGATTGAGATAACATCAATGTTTGTGTCTTTCTTGCAGTGTGGTAAGCCTGTACTTCAAGCACTTTTTATTGTGAATTGTACTCCTGTGTTTATGCTGTGAAGATTTGCTTCAGTGCTATTGTTGCTTTCTTCAGTGCAAGTGATATTGTGTTTTGATTCGTCAGATGTAGTGTGTGGTGTGTGCATGTGAAGAGAAAACATCTGTGTGTATGTGTGTAGTATTTCGTTGTTTGCAATCATACAGCATTCAATCAATCATCTAACCATTGACTCATTCTCATATTTATTCAATACCATAACCACATATATAAACTCACCAATCAATGAAAAATAACTTTGATTATCTAAAGAAGCTAGATGTATTGACTTTGTCCATGCTTGTTTCCATTGAGTAGGTCTGGCCCTGTCCTGTAAGGGGGGTGCAAACATGCAGACTTTTATATAGCAAGAACAGAACCTGGACTAAAGAGGCTATGAAAGCTTAGCCTGGAGCTAAGTGAGCTGCTCAAAGCGGGTTCAAATATTGCGAGACACTAAGGGCCTGATTACGACCTTGGCGGATAGACTACTCCATCACAAAAGTGACGGATATCCCGCCTTGCTGTTTGTAATACAGCAGACGGGATATCCGTCACTTTTGTGACAGAGTAGCTCATCCGCCAAGGTTGTAATCAGGCCCCATGACTTTGGGCCTGATTTAGATATCAGGCCATTAGTCCAGGCTATTTTACCAACATTGTGTTGCTTGATTTCCGGCCTGAGAGCTGGTGGTGCCCAGTGTGACAATCTTTTTTGGTGCCTCCAATGACCTTCTCCTTAAATACCCTCAGTACCACACAGCAAATGTGCCCTCCATCTCTCCCTAGCCTCTCTCTCACATACATTTAATTTGTTTTTGTTTTTGTTTTTTAACTCTGGTAAAGACTGGCTTTACTAATCCACTCATCTAGCCATATAAAATAGAGAGCTATTCTTTGCAGCAGCCATTTTAACCCTCTGCACTACCTTACCCTTTGCACTATGCTGGAGAAAACTCTGATCTCTCTCTAGCTGGAAGATTTATCACAAGCTATCTTGACATTTTTATTGCTGCCTGAAAGTTGGATGCACAAGGAACTCTGCAGCAGGTGCTTTTAAACCGTTTAAGTTATTGCTCAACACAGCACTGCCCCAAAGACTAGTGCTTCCCCTCCCCCCTCCACCAGGTCAGCGCCCAGTGCGGCTGCACCAATCGTACTGCCCTAAAGTTGTCCCTGGGTTTCTTGCTTGCTGTTTGCACACCACACTTCTAATGAAATGACCAAAAAGACTGGCAAGAGGATGTAGCTTAAAAAGCAGTGAGTGACTGAATGTGTCCCACGTGTCAGGAGAGTGACATCTATACAAACACTGGGGCTCTCATGTTCAGCGGTCCATTCATTCAGATGGGCCAGGTGACAAGAGGCATTGGGCATCTTGGAATTATAGGCATTTTTTCACATGGGGACTTTGGCTGCAGCCCACAGATTTCTTGTGGTTGTTGATAGATGGATGCTCCTCAGCAAGGAAGTGATCCCAAGCAAGTGCCACCAAAAATGCTGTGGAAGATAAGAAACCCTGAGAATCTGTGTACTGCTCAGCTGAAATCTCAGTAGGGAAAAAACATGGATGAACTAATGAAAATCCCAATTTCTACATGTTATTCCCCAAAAACCTTAATACTTTGGAATTATTGGGACTTCTGGTAACAGTAATTCTACGAATGGGAATTAACAGAATAACAGAATCCCACTCATAATAAGGACCTTAGCAGTTTATGGCCTAGAAGTACAAATTATGTTCCCTCACTAGCACATGCATAATGTGTTTTTGTCTAACCACTGCAGTTGTGGCAGTTCTTGGGCCACCACATTTACAGTGGCTGTCGAACCACTGTGGCAGTCCAACTGTCACATTATGAGGTTGACAGACAGCCCTGCCAACCTACTGTAGTCCCTGCCGGGACTGGAGATCCCGATGGGCTGACAGTGGTACAGGTTGGAATCAGCCAGGGCAGTGCCATCGTCCTGCTGATTACAACTCGGTTCTTCACCAGCCTTTACATGGTGGTTTCACCACCATGAAAAGGCTGGTGGAGAACAGGTGCAGAGGGCCACACGGGGGCCCCTGCACTGCCCATGCTCAGGGAATGGGCAGTGCTGTGGTCACCATGCCCAGCACCCTCATAATGAGCACTATCTGCTGTGCAAATGGTGCATATTACCTGGGCGCTGGTGTCCCCCATAGGCAGCAGCATTGCTGCCATCTCGATTATGCAAAAATGCTGCTGCCACTTCCCCACTGGGCTGACCGGCAGAAAACTTGGCTTCTGGCCATCAGCTCAGTGGGAAAGTCTTAATGGAGCCTGGAACGTAATGGAACGTTTTAATGATATTGTGTTTTTGCAATAGTGCACTTGGGCCCAGATTTACCAGATTCCAAAGCAGCGCTGCAGCCAAAACATCTGCGCTGAGTGAGAAGGAGAGAGCAGGAGAGTGCCATATTTACAGAAATATGGCTCTGTCCTCACCTCTCCCTTGCGTTTATGCTGATTTTAGCTGCTGAGCACCACACACCTTAGAATCATAGGATGTGTGCATGAATCTAGCATAGGTTTTGTACTGAAAGGGCTCTATTCCAGTACAAAATGCTACGTGTAGACACACTTTTAAACTTTTCTACATTGTATGTCTGCTGTAGAATGCAGCATACATGCAAAATATGACAAGAAAGGAGAAATGAAAACATTTCTCCTTTTAAATCTAGTTTTGGAAGGCTGCAGAAACAGTGCCACGGCTGGCGTGGCACTACTGCACCCTCAGAATGCGCTTGTCTGCATTGCAGACTGTGCGCATTCTGAGGGTGCTGGCAGGGGGGCTACTGCACTCCCCATGCCATTGGCCTTAGCAGTGCAGGGGCCCCCTGCTGCCTGTTCATCGCAGGGACTCCACCATGAAAAGGCTGGCGGAAAGAGGACTTGTGATTGGCAGAGCGGTGCTTAACTCAGTGCCGCCATGGCTTAGCACATCTCCGACTACCACTACCCCATCGAGAACCACCTTCCTAGTGGTGGCGGCGGTCCCCTGGTGGTTCGACTGCCTCTGTTGTTATCTGATAGTTGGACCTCCTGGAGTGCGGCGATCAGACTACCACTGCAAGCCTTGTGGTCGACTCATAATGAGGCCCTAAATACCCCCGCCCGGGAGGCTGGAAAATGTGGTGGGCTGCTGATGTTTTTACTGGTGGGCAATTTTTCAACACTGCTGCAAAATCAGCCCCCAGTAAAAAAAATCTACCCTCACCCTTAAAGGCTCCCGATGCCAGGAACTGCCAGTCCAGCCATGCATGTAAAAATGAATATACAACATAAACTGTATTAAAAATAATTAAATTACTTTCAATAAATAACATACACTACTTTTAATAATTATTAATGCATAATAAAAAATTTTTTTTTTACTTCAGGTGAGAGTTTATTTTTTAAGTTAAACTTCAGAATAACAATTTTGATTTAATTTAATATATTTACATTAAGTAAATATTTAATTCAAAATTAAATGCTGTCACATGTTTTATTTAAATCTATATTTAAGAGAAATATATAAAACTAAATCACTGTAATTTTGAACATAAAACTTAAAAAAAAATGTTTTGAGTTTAGTAAAGTCTTAAAAATGTTCTTATACTTTACTATGTGAAGAAATCTGGCCCGACTGCAGAGTCTCGCTATGGTAAAGTTTTGTTACCATCCCCCATTTTCTCTTTGCGGGTCCTCTACATATAGCCTGTTTTTCTGATGACCCATGAGGACCAATTCTTCTGCTCTTGCTCCCCCACCCTAATTTTTCTTGAAACATGACTAAATGTAATCCAACTCATTGCTGTATATTCATAGCTTTCATCTAAATTATCACACACATATAGATTTGTTTGCTACAACAGCCCTACCTCAACTGGGGAAGCCTTGTTCTTCCATCTGGCTTGCAATTTTAAACCTTTAATCTTTTGTTTTCTAGCTCTAACATATAATCCACACTGATACATTGCCATACCAATGACTTGCTTAAGAAATCGAGTTTTTTCTACCAATTTCTTGTTTAAATCTTGCTTTCATCAGATTTTCACTTGTTTAACGCATAAGCACCACCCTTGTTTAACGCACAAGCACCACCCTTGTTTAACGCACAAGCACCAAGCGATTTAATTCAATTTCACTTTTTTATTATTCTTTCCATGTGTGCAGTGTCTCACGTAGTGTTCCCACATGCTTAGCACCAGTTGCCATACCCTCTCCATTTTTAACTAAACAGTAACCACTAGTTGAACTGAAACTTGTCTTATTTTTTTTTAATGTTTTTCCATTCTCTTGTTACTATACAGTTATAATATTTTTCAGCCTTAGAAAGCCCTGAGCCTGGATGCCAGTAGAGGGAGAAACACATGTTGGCTGTCATTTGCCCAATAAGTTCAATGAAATACAAAGGAAGAAAAATAAAGACAAGAAGAGAAAGGTGCAACTCTAACTTTACAAAAATTTTATTAACGTACCTGTGTGTGTGTTCAGATTTTGCATTGACATAAATCTGCAATTTATTATATATATTGTATTGACATTTCCAGCACTACTCAACAAACCATTTTGATCTCTGTGGGTATAGGAGAATTACCCACATATAGGAATTGCCACAAGACAGACACTCATTCTAAGCACTGTCCAAGAGGTGTAGGCTTTCAGGGGCCTTCCCTCACTTGCTATGTTATGTTATGTAATCCAATATTTATAAAGCACTCTTTCGCCTCAGGGTCTCATGGTGCTAACCTTGAGACAAGATGGAGTGTTAGAGCATGAGGCTAACCTTAGGGCTGCACCTCAAATGCTTTCTTAAAGAGTCAGGATTTTAAAGCAGTCCTGAAGGTTTTCAATTCAGAAAGGGATTGAATGTACAGTGGGAGGGAGTTCCATGCTGTAGGGGTTAGCATTGAACCCCTGCAACCTCCAATTGTTGATTTGCAGAATCTCAACACCACCAGGAGATTAACTGTAGTAGAGTTCCTTCTTCAGAGTGTATCTCACCACTTAGCTGGTTAAGAAATCCAGGGCCAACCCAAGGAAAGCCTTGACAAATAAGTAGCAAATTTTAAACTTAATTCACTGGTTCACTTGAAGCAAATGGAGGAGTTTCAGGGGAGGTAAGCTGTGTGATTTGAATATCAGCCTGGCCCCTGCATTGAGAAGCAGCTGTAATCTTACAATATCGCAATTTAGGAGGCCAACGTAATTGTTATTTGCATAATCTAATATTCTGCTGATGAAAGGTGCCATAATAGTCCTCATTGCATCAACAAACAAAAAAACAACAGTTGCAGTTTCCTGATGGTGCATTAACCCCTTCAATGCGGGCGACGGCCACTGGCCAATGCCCGCACTACCTCCCTGGTGCGGGTCACGACCAGTGGCCGACACCAGGGAGGGTATTAATAAATCCTCGGGTGCGTCGCACCCGAGGATTTATTTTTAATTTTTTTTTTCCCTGGGAGACACAGAAGCTTCCGTGTCTCCCCCAAGCCCCCCCGGACCTTTGTGACATCAGCGCGCCGCGAGGCGCGCTGACGTTACAAAGTTGTTTTCCCCATCGAAGCAGGAAGCAGCCTTGCGGCCGCTTCCTGCTTCGATGGGGAAAACGGCCTTCTCCACGTTCGGGAAGGCCTTGTAAGAAAGGGGAGAGTCTCCCCTTTCTTACGAGCCCCTCCTGAAAGTTTTTCCTGGCCCCCGGTCGCAGCTGGACCGGGGGCCAGGAAAAACTGGACACCACTAGACGCCAGGGATTTCACTTGGGGGGTTCGGCCCCCTCGGAAAACGGGTGCCCCCCCCCCCGGCATATTTTTTTTAAAAAAAAGGTAGCCCCCCAGTGGATTATTATTTTTTTTTTTAAATAAAAAGACAGGGGGTCGCCGTGGGCAGGGCGACCCCCTGTGGGGGCAATATTTTTTTTAGATGTTGTAGGGTTTCCCTGGGGGCCATTTTGGCCCCCAAGGAAACCATACAACAACTAAAAAAAATAGATCTATATATAGATCTACATATATAGATATATCTATGTAGATACATCTATGTACATGGATATATTTATAGATATATCTATGTAGATAGATATATATATATATAGATAGATCTATATATATCAATCAATCAAAGAGATTTATAAAGCACGCTACTCACCCGTGAGGGTCTCAAGGCGCTGAGGGGGGTTGGGGGAGGGAAAGGGGCTGGGAGGTTCACTGTTCGAAAAGCCAGGTTTTGAGGCCCTTCCTGAAAAGAAGTAGGTTTTGGGTCTTGCGAAGGTGGGTTGGGAGGGCGTTCCAGGTTTTGGGTGCAAGGTAGGAGAAGGATCTGCCCCCGGTGGTGGTGTGTTTGATGTGGGGGACAGAGGCGAGAGAGAGGTCAGCTGAGCGGAGGTTTCGTGTGGGGGTGTGGAAGGTGACTCTCGTTGAGGTAGGCAGGGCCTGTGTTGTGGAGTGATTTGTGTGCGAGGATGAGGATCTTGAAGGTGATCCTTTTGTCAATGGGGAGCCAGTGGAGGGATTTGAGGTGTGGAGAGATGTGTTTGTGTCCGGGGAGGTCGAGGATGAGTTGTGCTGCTGAGTTCTGGATGCGTGTAGTTTGCGCTTGAGTTTTAGAGTGGTGCCGGCGTAGACGGCGTTTCCGTAATCAAGTGTGCAGGGCCTAGCGTGGTGGGCCACCATGAGGGGTCCCAGGTGTTTTTGTGTGGGCCAAAGAGGATTATTTCGGTTTTGCTTGAGTTGAGTTTCAGGTGGTTGGCTGTCATATATATATCACTTTTGTCAATATGTGTGTGGTTTCCCTGGCGGGAAAAGGGTCACACTTGTCTAGTGGCAGTTTTAGTGCCATAAAGAAGCGCAGAAGGTTTATATGCCTACTGCAAAGAGCAAATCTGTATTTTATGTAAATAGCTGAGTACATTAGTAAAGTCAGCCATTACCTGCGCTATAATACCAATGAAATGTATGTGCGGGGTGGAGGGCGGCTATGGAGAGATGAAGGGCACTTTTGCTGGGTGGTAATGAGGGAATCCGAGGAGGAGGGAGTGGGAGCACCAATAATGATTGTTGGACTGGGCGCAGGAGGTGCTAAAGACTGTGACGAATGGTATGTGACAAGGTGTTTTTTGAGTGTCTTGAAAGAACGTGCTGATTGAGGGAAGAAGCACAGGTAAGGTGGCCTCTACTGTTGCACGTATCTCACACACACCATCGATTTTGTGACTGCCTACGTAGGCTAGTGTTTTAGAGCAACAGTTTAGCCAATAGCAGAGATGGCATCTTGATGGATGACTGCTGCCTGCACTCGGGTTATAGAGGACCGCTCTGACATAGGATCAGAGACTGAGACATCAGATACTGAGACAGCATCTGAGGGATAGGACAATGGCACAGACTCTGGGAGTGATTTTTCAGTCGGAGGAGTCCCATTTGATAACTCCTCTTCCAGTACATTATGAGGGAGGTGATGAGGACAGTCCTGCTTTCCCTTTGCAAGCTGTTTGTGCAACTGGGGAATAATGGGTTAGCCCAACCCAGAGAACAGGTGAATGCGGTGGCAAGCAGAGAGAGAGAGAGTGCTCTCTTGGGAGCTCCCCAATTGAGTTCAGCCCCAAATTCCACCACCCAAATCGTATTGTGGAGACATCAAAATTATCTATGGCAAAACAAACTGGTTTTGTAAGGCAGGCACCTGTGTTTTTGGTCCTGGATTCGGCGGCCATATACAGAAACACACTAAACCCAAACATTTCTGGAAACTAGACATTCAGGGGAGTCCACAGAGGTGTGACTTGTGTGGATTCCCCAAAGTTTTCTTACCCAGAATACCCTGCAAAGCTGTAATGTTGAATAAAAACTCTATTTTTCTCGCATTTCTGTCACACAAACTACAGGAATATGCTGGGATCCACAAAATTTCTACCACCCAGTGACTCCTCACCTGTCCTGATAAAAACACTACCCCACTTGAGTGCCTACACCTAGTGCCTGCGTCAGGAATGGATCACCCCAGGGTCAACAGGTGCCTCACGTAAGGACCAACTTTGACCGTTGTGTGATCTATTCCTGTCGCGGGCACCAGGCCTACCCACACAAGTGAGGTATCATATTTATCGGGAGACTTGGGGGAATGCTGGGTGGAAGGAAATTTGTGGCTCCTCTCAGATTCCAGAACTTTCTGTCACCGAAATGTGAGGAAAACGTGTTATTTTAGCCACATTTTGAGGTTTGCAAAGGATTCTGGGTAACAGAACCTGATCAGAGCCCCACAAGTCACCCCATCTTGGATTCCCCTAAGTCTCTAGTTTTCAAAAATGCACAGGTTTGGTAGGTTTCCCTAGGTGCCGGCTGAGCTAGAGGCCAAAATGTACAGGCAGGCACTTTGGAAAAAACAGCTGTGTTTTCTGTCAAAAAATGTGATGTGTCCACGTTGTGTTTTGGGGCATTTCCTGTCGCGGGCGCTAGGCCTACCCACACAAGTGAGGTATCATTTTTATCGGGAGACTTGGGGAAACGCTGGGTGGAAGGAAATTTGTGGCTCCTCTCAGATTCCAGAACTTTCTGTCACCGAAATGTGAGGAAAACTTGTTTTTTTAGCCACTTTTTGAGGTTTGCAAAGGATTCTGGGTAACAGAACCTGGTCAGAGCCCCACAAGTCACCCCATCTTGGATTCCCCTAGGTCTCTAGTTTTTAAAAATGCACAGGTTTGGTAGTTTTCCCTATGTGCCGGCTGAGCTAGAGGCCAAAATCTACAGGTAGGCACTTTGCAAAAAACAGCTCTGTATTCTGTCAAAAAATGTGATGTGTCCACGTTGTGTTTTGGGGCATTTCCTGTTGCGGGCGCTAGGCCTACCCACACAAGTGAGGTATCATTTTTATCGGGAGAATTGGGGAAACGCTGGGTGGAAGGAAATTTGTGGCTCCTCTCAGATTCCATAACTTTCTGTCACCGAAATTAGAGGAAAACGTGTTTTTTTAGCCACGTTTTGAGGTTTGCAAAGGATTCTGGGTAACAGAACCTGGTCAGAGCCCCACAAGTCACCCCATCTTGGATTCCCCAGGTCTCTAGTTTTAAAAAATGCATAGGGTTCGTAGGTTTCCCTAGGTGCCGGCTGAGCTAGAGGCCAAAATCCACAGCTAGGCACTTTGCAAAAAACAGCTCTGTTTTCTGTCAAAAAAATGGGATGTGTCCACGTTGTGTTTTGGGGCATTTCCTGTCGCGGGCGCTAGGCCTACCCACACAAGTGAAGTATAATTTTTATCGGGAGACTTGGGGGAACATAGAATAGCAAAACAAGTGTTATTGCCCCTTATCTTTCTCTACATTTTTTCCTTCCAAATATAAGAGATTGTGTAAAAAAGACGTCTATTTGAGAAATGCCCTGCAATTCACATGCTAGTATGGGCACCCCGGAATTCAGAGATGTGCAAATAACCACTGCTCCTCAAAACCTTATCTTGTGCCCATTTTGGAAATGCAAAGGTTTTCTTGATACCTATTTTTCACTCTTCATATTTCAGCAAATGAATTGCTGTATACCCAGTATAGAATGAAAACCAATTGCAGGGTGCAGCTCATTTATTGGCTCTGGGTACCTAGGGTTCTTGATGAACCTACAAGCCCTTTATATCCCCGCAACCAGAAGAGTCCAGCAGACAAAACGGTATATTGCTTTCAGAAATCTGACATCGCAGAAAAAATGTTACAGAGTAAATCATAAAGAAAAATGGCTGTTGTTTTCAGCTCAATTTCAATAATTTTTTTATTTCAGCTGTTATTTTCTGTAGGAAAACCTTGTAGGCTCTACACAAATGACCCCTTGCTGAATTCAGAATTTTGTCTAGTTTTCAGAAATGTTTAGCTTTCCGGGATCCAGCATTGGTTTCACACCCATTCCTGTCACTAACTGGAAGGAGGCTGAAAGCACCAAAAATAATCAAAATGGGGTATGTCCCAGTAAAATGCCAAATTTGTGTTGAAAAATGTGGTTTTCTGATTCAAGTCTGCCCGTTCCTGAAAGGTGGGAAGATAGTGATTTCAGCACCAGAAACCCTTTGTTGATGGCATTTTCAGGGAAAAAACCACAAGCCTTCTTCGGCAGCCCTTTTTTCCCATTTTTTGGGAAAAAACGAAATTTTCACTGTATTTTGGCTATTTTCTTGGTCTGCTCCAGGGGAAACCACAAACTCTGGGTACCATTAGAATCCCTAGGATGTTGGAAAAAAAGGACGCAAATTTGGCGTGGATAGCTTATGTGGACAAAAAGTTATGAAGGCCTAACCGCGCACTACCCCAAATAGCCAAAAAAGGGCTCAGCACTGGGGGGGGGGGAAAGGCCCAGCAGCTAAGAGGTTAAATAAAAACAAATTTTGAAATGACAGCATTTATCTGTGGTCTAAGAGAAAGTTGCTGGTCAACAACTATTCCCAAGCTCTTTGCTGCTGGCTTGGGAAATGGTAACAGCCCTGTTTCACCGGGCCAGTAAAGATTGGACCAAGATGCAGGGTTACCTTTAAAAAACACTACTTTTTCTGCATTTAACTTTAAGTAAATTCTCCTTGTCCAGTCACTTATAAAGGACATCATATCTGGAGAATAGGGACTAGGACACACCTTAGCCATCAAGGCATATTAAAATCTGAGAGCCATCAGCATCATTAAAAATCTGACACCCTCTATTAGTCAATTCCTTTTTCAGGCGTTGAATGGATATTTTGAACAGATAGGGCGAAAGGGCCGAGCATTGTGGAGTCTCACAATCAAAATTAACTTCTGATGCCCTAAATGAGGTTAAATGGACTGCCTGAGCTCTAGTATTTAAGAGCAAAGCTAACCACTTATGAGCCAAGTCATAAATGCCAGCAGCCCTTGCACCACGTAGCAAAATATTATGATACATTGTGTTAAAGAATGAGGACAGATCAATCAGAACAAAGGCCGAGACATGGCCCACATCCAAGACCTTCCTATGGTCATCAATGACCGATTACGTCACAGTTTCAGTGGTATGTTCATGATCAAAACCTGCTTCCTGAGGTTCAAGGAATGTAAAATTACACAGATGTCTACTGATTTCCTTGTCAACATGAGATTCCAGGAGTCTGGCACAGTAAGGAAATAAGGAGATGGGATGGTAATTCTTTAATAACTCTGGGTTGTCATAGTTTTGTTTTTATTATCATTAGCACTATGGCTTTTTTTTAAGTCATCAGGAACTATTCCTGTCTTCAATGAGAACTTTAATAAGTCAGTAGTGGTTTTACAATGGCAGAGGTAATGGCCTACATGACTCTAAGTGGACAAAGATCTTGGTGGGGGAGTCTGATTATATTTTGGTCAGCAGGAGTAGCAAGGATTCATGATTTAAATGGGAAAAGGTAGCTAACTTGAAATAGTCTTGCTCCTTCTTCTCTAGCATTTCAAACCAAATCACAGGGATATCTGCAATAGCCTCAATGATTGACCTTACCTTTTCAATGAAGACCCTATTCAGATCATTGCAGTGTTCTTGGGAAGCCGCCATAGGTTAATGGTTTCTGTCCATAGACGAAAGGCTGTTCATGATTTTGAAGGTTTCTCTCTGGGGGTTAAGGTCTTTGGAAAATCTCCTCCTGAAATAGGTGATTTTAGCTTATCTAGTAATTTTTTTATAGTTTAATAGAGCCTTCTTGAAATTAACCACGTTTTTTCCTCTCCAAGGATCCAATGGCTTTCTACTGATTGTCCATTTGCTATAAGGCTGCGCAAACTCTTAAAAAGAACACTTCATCTAGGCAGTGCTTAATTTTAGCCGGTGGTTTTCGGTGGTCGAAACCAGCCCTTTATTGTTAACACTGTCTAGCAGCCTGCCACATGGTGGTGATGTTCGTCTAATTTTGTGGGGAGCACAACAACAGTTGTTTAATAATTCAATACAGATTGAAGTCACTAATATCTGCAATTGAAAGCTATAGGAATAACTTGGCTGCATGTATTAGTATTCGTTAATGTATCATTAAAGTTTGAATTGTCACACTTGATGGTTAGATGTGATGGAACTGTCATTGGCAGCATTAGTGGGGGCACTGGGTGATGCAAGCTGCAGTGGCTTTCAGAAAGGGGCCCTGACACTTAGGGGCTGATTATGAGTTTGGCGGTGGCATGACTGCCATGTTGGCGGTCTGAATGCAAACAGGCTGGAGGAGCAGACCGCCAATGTGACCACCGTGGTCCAACTGCCACGTATCAGGAGGCAGAAGCAAACAGAACAAAGGGAGACACTCACCCCCAGGAAGCCATTCACGTCAGGAGCCGCCGTGGATCCACACCTAGACATCATCCTGCGGCTCCTGCTCGCAGAAAGACAAAAAAAATCAGCGCCAACAAGGATGACAACAACCGTAAGTAAACACACACTCACCCATGTCACCTGTGAAATGTTATAAAATGGAATGTAACAAACCATAACATAGGGAGGGGGGTGTGAGGGGCTTCACGCACATGTCACAAGTCACACACACTCACATACAGCATCAAGGAATCTCACACCTATACACATGCACATGCCAGCCCGCACACACAAGTGTTACACATCAATACTACACATATACGCATGCCTACAGAACACAGGCCCAGGGTTGAACAACACCACACAACATACAAACTCACAACAACACAACTACTGCACACATACAAATACAATTCACACACTCACACACAACACTGGCCATGGACTGGACACACATACAAAACACATGTAAATCCATGTGCCATCATTGACTCAAAACACCTCCATTAAACCACACGGAAATCGACATACACATCACACACACACACAGCACATAGGATCAATTAGGCCATGCACAATACACACACAAATATACCAAACACACAAAGCGACACACCACAACAAGACCGGTACAGCAGCAATGACAGCAGCAAGAACACACATGGAAGGAGCCCGTACTGGGACACATGTTATTTACAACAAGGCCCAAAATAACATATCCACACAAACTGGCCACATTCACAACTCAGAGATAAGCATTACCAATAACAAAGGTACTGCACAGGCATACATATAGGTGAAGGGGGAGTATACAAAGCCTACAGCACTCCAGACACCAAGCAAAGCACCAGACAACCCTAGGGACACACACCAAAAAAGTCACATGCACATAAGGCAAGGCAAATAAATACACAATTCAACACACTCTATACCTGCACAGTCAAAACTCCACAGCACACACCACATGCACGCAATAGCCACATCATTGTACAGGGTATACACCATACATGTCCTCATTGCACATAACCACATCAAATGCATACCACCACAAACACAACACACTACCATGACAACAACATTTATAATACACATAGTAACCAAAGACAATACACATACCCGTCCCTTGGGGACCACAGCACTGCTCACAAACCCACATATATCAAACCACCACAGATGGTTCTGCAAGCAGCACACACACAAAAATACTTACATTCAACCAATATCAGCCAGGAACAGCATACACCTAGGGAATCAAATGCAGGACACAGATGTAACCAACAAACCAAGAAATAGTTGGCTTTAATGTCATCGATATGACAGTCCACAATAGTGCCATAGGCACCAAAGGCACAAAAAGGTGCCCAACTGGACTCCTGACTGTCATGTAACCTCCACAGGCCGGGGCATCCAGGGGCCAGCCAGACACCTCAGGTTAGCGGGGGAGGGGGTCCGGGTTTGGAAGGAGTGGGCTTAGGTTTGAAATTGGGAGGGGGGAACCTTTTTGGGAGGGGTGGACTTCTTCTTGGTGGGGTAGAGGCATGGGTTCTGGCAGGGGATTAGGGGAAGCCTTAGAGGTGCAAGGGATGGCCTTTGGGATGGTGAGAGATCTTTTGGGAATGTCACGGGAGTCGAGTAGGGAAAAGGTCAAGATTATATAGGAAGACTTCCTTAGACACATGGGGAAGGTCATCAGAAGGGGAATTGCGTGTGGAGGGTGAGGGAGTGGCTGTATGACATGTAGATGTGGCTGTTTTGAGTGCATGTTTGTGGGAAGTGTGCTTGTGTGTGGTGGATGTCTGTTGGGTGGGTGAGTGAAGGCGTTTATGATCCTTGGGCTGAGGGGTGGTGGAGGTGTGTCAGGAGGTCCAAGTTCTCGGGATCTGCACGATGCTGAACAGGGTCCCACTTCCAGACAACACCAAAGTCAGATGCTGTAAAAGCGCTGAACTTTCGAGTGGCCCAGCCGGGGGAAGGGTTAATCGGGAAGGAACAGCAAGGAGGGAGATCTGAAAAGGAATGGGTTAATTGAAATATATATAAAATGACATTAACTAGAAAATTCCACTAACTATCAATGATCTCGCTAATTCCTAAGAGAGTATTTTTAAAAGTGAAGTCATCAGCACACTTTATACCAAAATCTAAGAATAAACATTTAGCTGAATTGTTCCACCAAAATAACTTACTGCATAGACTAGAAACTCAGCACCAAGAATTCCTCAATAATTCTCATATACGAGAAACACAAATATTGATCTCTTTCTTTCAGCAGACAAGATTTTGTTCAAAACACGATGTCACTTTCATAACACAGTGAAATTTAACCGAACACTTTTAGAATCCTTTGAACATTATAAACCTTCTTTATAAACTGAAACGATTAGTAACGTCTAGCTTTATTTTCAAGGAAATGCCCCCAGAGAACATTTGTTGAATTAGAATTCACAGAGAAATCAATATGCAAAGGACACACTGTTATAAAGCTACATTCGCGTAGCGTTTCATTTTAAGCAAAGAATAAACACTGAGTTCACAAAGGGCAAATGTGTCAAAAGAAAATTCCTCACCGCTGTGAGCCGTCCGCTCGCTAAGTAAACAAACAGATCTCTGGCAATTATGTTCAGCTGTTTGCCTAGAATCTAAAAGGAAATTCCTTACCGCCGCGAGCCGGCCGCTCGCAAATAACAGAATGTGAATACCCAAGGAATCCTGTCAGCTGCTCACAGGGAACCGCTGTTCAATAGACGCTCAGAATAGGAAGCGTCGGTTGAACGGGTGTGGCAGGTATTTATAGCCTGACCACACCCAAACATAATTAGATCAAAGGGAGAGTCTGGGATTTGGAGTTTCCCCTGATTTCCTGATCATTCCGTGACAGTGATGCTCAATGCTTTTCACTGTTTGAGCACAATGATACCACCAATGACCTGATTTGTTTAATGAATGTCTTTTACCACATACAATGTGTGGTTTCTTTAATGAATGTCTTTCACCACATACAATGTGTGGTTTCATGGCAATGTTAGCTATCACATTAAAATAACTGCGCCCACGCGCTATTGCGGTCCTGACAAGGTGCTGGGGAATGCTGGGGTGGGTCAGTGGTTTTCTGTTGGGGTGGTGACTGCAAGTATGGTCGATGTGCTGCATGTAGGAGTGTCTGTGGTTGTGGTGCCTGCAGGTGTGGTGAGTGGGGTGGATGTCTGAGGGTCTGCTGCAGTGGTGTCAGGGGATAGGATCGTTGTGGTGGCTGGATCAGGGAATGTTGGTGTGGTGTTTGTAGGTGTGCCTGGTATTGTGTCTGTGATGCTTGGGGTGGACAGTATGTCAGGGCAGGTTGTGACTGTTGATGTGTCTGCAGGTGGATGTTGTTTGCGTGCATGCCCGTGGTGTGTCTTGTGATGCTTGTTTTTGTTTGCACTTTCCTTTGTCTGTTGAGGTGGATGATTGCAAATCTCTCTGTGTGTTTTGGCTGGGTCTAGGGGGCAGGTTTGGACTGGGAAGAGGAAGGTGGAGGGGAGACAGGAGACAAGAGGTGACGGGAGACAAGGGGTGCCTGGCTGCCATCAGCAGAGGCCAGAGCATGAGAAGATCTCTGTAGGCCAGCCATTGCACATTGAATGCCCTCCAAGAACACATTGCTCTGTTGGATCTGGCTTGCCAGTCCCTGGATGGTATTTACAGTGGTGGACTGATGCACAGAGATCGGTCTCAGGAGGTCAGTGACCTCCTCACTGAGGTCAGCAGGGCTAACAAAGGCTGGGGCAGAGGGTCCGGGGGCAAAGGAGATGCCCTCTCTCTTGGGTGAGTGGGCACGGGCAACTGGTTGAGGAGTTACAGGTAGGGCGGTGTTAGAACAGGGGTGGCAGACAGAGATGGTACTGGGGTGTCCCCAATAGGTCCGCTACCACTAGGGAGTGGCCACTGGAAGAGGATTCCGAAGATGAAGTGGAAGATTGGGTCTCCAACGTGGCACTCCCCTCGCTCTCCATGCCACTGAGTCCCTCGCTGTCTGTGGTGTCTTGACCAGAGGTCTCATGGCCTGTAGGTTCCCCACTCGGCTGTGCCCTGTCTCCTTTGTCTGCCGGAGCAGATGCTGAAAACAGATAGTGAAGTAGGGTCAGAACATACACATAAGTACACTTGCATCATTATGCAGATGTACAAAACATATCCGCCCATAGGAAGTGCCGGAAAAATGCCAACATCATGTAACTGCACAAAACAACACATGTGTATCACATTCATTAGGGAGACACACCATCTGAGCTACCTAATTGAAAATCACATTTGCAAAAATTTCCTAGAACAACCACACTAACTAAGCCATACCTAGGAGACCTAGCTACCAATAATGGCTGTCACATACTGCAATAAAAAAAGAAGCAGTAGACATGCAATGTATTCCCATAGCCAAGGTAGCTAAATATTGACACAGACCTAAGGCCATCCTCACTAAGACCTTGCCCTGAAATCATTTATCAAACCATTACATAGATTCCCAAGTAAAGGCAGGAAACACATGTGTATCATTTACGTGGTGGGACAGAGAATGCTCTTGGAACACTTTACATGTTTATTTATTTATTTATTTGCATGGTTAATAAATTTTTTGCAAAATAGTCAATATTTTCTATAAAATTCTTGAATTTATGCTAAAACACTGATGAGAGTAACTGAACAAATATTAAAAAGCACAAACTTTTCAATGTGCCTGGTTCTGCAAAAACGATGTCTTTATGATGTACTATCGGTCACAAGCCGCCAGTTTAGGCATTTGGTTTATACAGACAGAAATTTAACAAGTCTACAATTTGTCTGCGGGTCAGTTGGGTCAAACATTTTCATTGATGCTGGCCGACAAGAGCGTATCCCACTTGTGCTAAAAACTGGTCTCTGCAGTTGGCGTCGTGCTTCTCTTAGGGCCGGGCAAATGCAGATCAGATGGACCATGTCCTCCCTGGCAGCATTGCATAGCCTACATAACGTCTCGCCCCCATTCTCCCACAGTGGTTCATCTGCTCTTGATGAGAGGGATCCGAGCCACATCGTGATCAGGTGGCGTTTGATGTATACTGAAAATGTTGAGGTCAGATATTGCAATGGTGCCAGGGTAGTGTAAGTATGCATCAGAAGCCAGGCATGTGAGGGTCGTGCAAATTTATGTTTATCATCCAGCAAAGATTGTAGACCTATTTCCTATTTTAACACAATGCACAGAAGGGGATTTGACATATTAGAGTCCCATAGGTATGTCATTTGTGTTTTTTGCAACGAATACGGTAAGTACCTGTTGTATACTGACTTTGAGTAATTGCTTACTAAATTCCATAAAGATGCGACTAGAGGGCTAGTGTTGTTTCCTCTTATTTTGTAATAGGTCTTTACTGTATGTACTTTCCTGTCCAACTGTTGTTGTTGAAGCCCAAATTCAAGCTTAACTTGGGCAGGGGAAGCAGTAGGGGGAAGATTGAAAACTTGTTTGTAGATTTTTATTTGTTGCTGATCCAAGCAAAGCATCTTTCCTGTATAATGCTGTGGTTCCGTATGTAATGGCTGGGAGGAATTTGGCCGACATGATGGACAGTAACGGTTTGTACGAAAGTCCTTTTAACAGTTTGGCTAGGGCACAAAAAGCAAATGTCAGCGCTTTGCATTTCTGAGTGATGTACTGCTTTTGCGGCACAAGGTTAGCCTTGTTATCCATAGTAAAGCCCAAGTATTCATAGCAGCGAGTCTCTTCAAGGCTAATGCTGCTCAAGTTAATTTTATTTACATAGTTAGAGAACTATCCTATAGACATGGTTTTTGTCTCTGTAGTATTAAATTCTATTTTGTCTGACGTGGCAATATCGCCCAGTGTGCTAACTAGCCGCGGTAGTCTAATTTTTGTGTGGCTCAATAGAACAATGTCATCAGCATATAAGAGATGTGATGTGACCAGGTTTCCCATCCTCGTAGAATGTGAGTTGGTAGCGTCTAACCTTGGGAAGAGGTTGGTCATAAAAAGGTTAAACAGGTGTGGGGCCAAGACGCAGCCTTGTTTTAAGCCTATATTCATAGGGATACTCCTTGAAACGTGTGTGCCATCAGCTACCTTCACCCAGGTTTTAACATTTCCATGCTGTGGAACAGCCATTCCTGCAGGTCCCAACTTCGCAATTTGCGCCAAAGAATTGCTCTGTCCACACGATCAACTTTACATGTTGTCGCTGATCTCCAAACCTTTCACCTCATGTAGTTACATGCACAGTAACTATACCATGTATGCACATTGATAGCAATCTCACTTTTAATACATATGCCGGGGCAGGACTAACTGATGTTGGAAGTGAGCAACTGAAACAGATCTGCACATGGTGCCCTTACCTGCTCCTCTAGTGCACCATGGAGCTGTCCATACAGGGGAAGGACCCCCTCCACAAGCTTCTCCAGCTCTTCTTCTGAGAAAGCAGAGGGTCTTTAACCTGTAGGATGTGGCATGATTGCTCCCAGAGGCAGTACACAGCAGCTTATGGCATGGAGGTCTTGCTGGCAGAAGTGTCAGGAATCAAGTGAGAGATTCAGCAGTAGATGGCAGTCACGTCTGCCATGTACACGACCGTCACCACCGGCGGACCCCGCCATTGGCCCAGGACTGCCTACCGCAGTGACAACTTCCGCAAGCGGTTGCAGTCATTTTCCATTGTCTTGTGGAGTAGGTCATGCATTTTGATAGCTTTATATGGTTGGAAAATGTTAATTGTGATGCGTCACAATGCTTGAAACAGTACTACATCCTACACATTTGTGTTGGCCTTGACTACAAATATGTGTATTCACCGACAGATGGGCCATGTTGTAATGATATGTGTGACATGTTTTCACTGTTTCAATTGGCATGCCAACATTTTTATGTGACACATGTATAGTCACTTACGAATGACACAATGATTGATGGCAATACCTTCATATTTCCTCTCATATAGTTTGCCAGGATTAAGAAGAGTCAGACATCCTCCTGTTTACTGTCCACAGGCAGATTTGCAGATGATGGAGAATCAATATGTGATACAAAAGTACCGCCTGGATAGGCAGACAATCAAGGATCTCTGTCATCAGTTGGAGCCAGATCTAATGCCTGCTGTCAGTCATCCAAATTGCATACCACCTATTGTACAAGTCATGTCTGTGCTGCATTTCCTGGCTACAGGTTCTTTCCAAAATACAGTGGCACTAATTGCTGGGATGTCCCATCCTATGTTCAGTCTTGTCTTGAAGGATTTACTATATGCATTTTTAACACACCTCTACAGCTACATCAGTTTTCCTAAATGTGAGGATTTTGCACATGTGAAGGCAGAGTTCTATGGTTTGGCAAAAAATCCCTCAGGTTGTGGGATCCATAGATGGTATCCATGTAGCCTGGGTTCCTCCACATGGCAATGAACAGGTCTATCGGAACAGGAAAAACTTCCATTCCATAAATGTCCAGGTAGTCTGTTTGGCAGATCTCTACATCTCCCAAGGTAACCTGGGTCAGTCCATGGTGCCTTTATCATGCAGAAGAGCGTATTTCCCCAGCTAATGACAAGACTGTACCCAGAGAGGGCCTGGCTGGTTGGTGAGTCACATATGTCATGTGGGTTAGTATGCTAAGTCTGTGGCCACATGTGATCATGCCCTGAACTTACGTTTCTACCTATGTTGCATTCCCTTACAGGGGACTCTGGATACCCAAACCATCCCTGGTTGTTGATACCAGTGAGGAACCCAACCACTCCAGGAAAAGTTCGCTTCAATAAGGCTCATTTGAAGGACAAGGCGTGTCATGGAGCGGGCTTTTGGGCTCCTGAAGGCAAGATTTCACTGCATCAGTAAGTCTAGTGGAGTCATCCTCTACTCAACTGCTCAAGTGTATCAAATCACTGTGGCCTGCTGCATGCTCCACAACCTTGCCCTGACGCGACAGATACCATATATCCCAGTTGAGGGGGAGATAGCAGTGCCACCGGGTGAGATTGCAGAAATCCTAAGTGAGGATGACAGTGATGTGAATGAAGGTGAAGACATGCGGGCTGATCTCATCAATCAGTACTTCACCTGAGTATAAGTGTGTGATGATATATGATTTGAATGACTCTTAGGGATACAATGGGGATTATGGTTTACGTGAATAGTATCTGTGTGAACATCTGACAGGTCATTTGATGCAACGCAGTATGCATCAGATGTTGACTAGGTTTTTCTGACATGCACTTGTGACTTTCGTGAGCAACACCTTAGTTTGGGGTATTGCAAAGCAGTCTGAGTTAACTAACAAATTGTTATGGAAACTTGCAGGTCATGTAAGCCTTCACCTGGCAAACATTCTTGTGTTACACTTTTATCCTTCCAGGTCTCTTCACTATGCCATCCTCATGTGGACATATCTGTGTTGTGTCAGTGGAAGATGGATGGAGCTGGTCTGACAATGTGAAGTGGACATGGATTGATGAAACTAAGTGGGGTTTATGAGTCCCATTCCCAGGTTGCCAGGTCAGTAGGAGGGCAGAGACCTGTGCTACACAATGGACTTGTTTGCCATGGTAAGTGGGTACAATAGTGTGCTTTTGTGATTTCTTGTCCCTGTCACATGTAATCCAGTGCAAACCATTAGCTCTACCTTCACTTTGT
This sequence comes from Pleurodeles waltl, assembly GCF_031143425.1. Lineage (NCBI taxonomy): Eukaryota > Metazoa > Chordata > Amphibia > Caudata > Salamandridae > Pleurodeles > Pleurodeles waltl. The sequence continues at coordinate 14,929,471 of NC_090446.1, forward strand.
GATTGCAATTATCCTGTGCGACTGGTATGTAGCTGTCATTGTGTTCCCTTAGTGCAGGCCACAGTGCCTGTGGCACAACACTGACATAAGTGTGTCACATGCCTACAGACGTATGGCCAATGTAAGTGGAACGACCTCTGACTAGGGACTGCAGTACTGAGGGGTGTCTGAGGCAGATCTTTTCCCTGGCAGGGCCTCCCTTCCACTGGTTACTACAGAGGTAGTAGGGGCTGCTGTAACTTGGACAATGGAAGGGGTGTGGTGTTGTTGCCTATCCCTACTCAGGGTGTAGTTCATGTCTCTCAGTACCCCTGTGAGGGAGGTCATGTGGCCATTGAGAGCTGACCACTGTTGCATGACTTCCTGGTGGCTGTCACTCTTCATCTGTTTGCTCTACCCCAGCATGGCAAATACCTGGCCCATCACACCTTGGGATTGTTGGTAAGCTCCCAAGACTTGGGAGACTGAATCCTGGCCCAAACAGTCCCTAGCAGCCTCATAGTGCTGAGCCACACCATCCCTTTCACGCCACCTACCCCCACGTGCCTCTGTCCTTGGCACAGTTTGGCCACTGCCACTAATACCTTGATTGTCAGGAATTTGAAGTTGTGACTCCGGTACCTGGACTGGGGGGCACAAAAAGGTAGTAACTATCCTTGGGACACAGGTTTGGGGGCGCCTGGTTGCCTGTGATGTCGATGCAACAGGGATGAAAGTTGTCATCTGACCAGGTTCCCCAGATGGGCCAGATTCATCCTCAATGTCCACATGTAGTGGATCCTATTTAGTTTAATGGGAATTAGGAGTTTAGCTTAGCCTTGTGGCTTGCAGGCCTGTGCCCCAGTCACCTATTGACTTTTAACCTACTTAGCGTGCTCTGTCTTAGCCTACTTATTTAATCAATACTTTCAAAATGGCTGCTATGTTTATAGTTAGTAAAAATGTTTAGATTTTACGTTATCAGTTCCACTCTGTAAAGGCGTCAGTATCAGAGTCAAAGTTAAGGGAGATACGTAGGTATACACATCATGGCCCTCATTCTGACCCTGGCGGTTCTCTACCGCCAGGGCCAACGGGGGCGGGAGCACCGCCGACAGGCCGGCGGTGCTCCCTTGGTCATTCTGACCGCGGCGCTTTGGCCGCGGTCAGAACGGGAAAACCGGCGGTCTCCCGCCGGTTTTCCACTGACCTTAGAATCCTCCAAGGCGGCGCAGCTCGCTGCGCCGCCGAGGGGATTCTGACCCCCCCTACCGCCATCCTGTTCATGGAGGGAAAGCCGCCATGAACAGGATGGCGGTAGGGGGGGTCGCGGGGCCCCTGGGGGCCCCTGCCGTGCCCATGCCAATGGCATGGGCACGGCAGGGGCCCCCGTAAGAGGGCCCCGCAAAGTATTTCAGTGTCTGCCTTGCAGACACTGAAATACGCGACGGGTGCCACTGCACCCGTCGCACCTTCCCACTCCGCCGGCTCGATTACGAGCCGGCATCCTCGTGGGAAGGGAGTTTTTCCCTGGGCTGGCGGGCGGTCTTTTGGAGACCGCCCGCCAGCCCAGGGAAAAACTCATAATACCCTCCGCGGTCTTCAGACCGCGGAGCGGTATAATGGAGGGCGGGATCCTGGCGGGCGGCCTCCGCCGCCCGCCAGGGTCATAATGAGGCCCTATGTCCCTTTGACACTTACGTGTGACAGGAACATACTTTACTTTTGGAGGGAATTATTTATATAATTGCCCCCCCAAGCATGCCTCCTAATCTATTGTTTTGGAACATACCTGTGTCAGGGGTCTTACAAGATCTGTATAAATACATTTCATGCAGACAAAGTTATCAGAAGGATTCCTAACAGATGCTATTGACGCTATCTATGCTGCACGTCGCCTTCATGCAGACAGTACTGGCAAATTAGGTTTCCATGCTAGGGGTTTAGGGATATTTTACATTTCATGTTATTGCAACATAGAGGGGGGTCTTTTTATTCATGACTCTCATCTTTACCATTCTCGTTCTTGCATTGATCATTACCCTGATCATTGCAGCTCATGCATTTGCACCTGGCATACTGCAACATTGCAGCTGGCTCAATTACGAGCCGGCATCGATGTTGTGGTTAGTTTCTCGCTGGGCCAGCGGGAAACTCGTAATAGGGCCCGCGGAGGGAGGGACACATAGGCGGTCATCCTGACGCAGGACTTTGGAGGGCGGAAGAACGTAATGAGCCCCTCACAGTTTGTGAATACCAAATCATAGTAAACTTACTCAAAAGTGGAAACAGAAACTACTTTGAAAGGTCTCACTTCCCACTCAAGAACAAATCTATTGATTTTAAATATGAATTCCTTTTGTAAATAGCTTCCTACACCTATAGAAAAGTATTTCACTCAACAGTCCATAATTTATTTCTGAGATGGATGAGAAACATAATTTGAAAATGTATTGAAACCATGTATTCTCATCGTAACTATCTAGACCACTAACCATATGTGCATGACAAAATAATACCCCTCACTTAGTGCATTTAATGGTGTCTCCTCCAAAATAAATTCTTTCAGTTTTAGAGCTCTAATTCTAGCAACATGGCATCCAGGTATGCCTCACTATGTCATGAATGCAGAATGTCAGCACTTTAGTAGTTCATGGGAACTCTGTGGTGATGATGTAGTAGAACACTGACCAGCCATCTGACAGGCTGCTGCTGTTGTTGTTGGAAGTACATTATTTGATCAGCACACCAGATTGTTTTTCTCATGTGGCTCACGTGCATTTATTCATGTGTCCTCATTTTAGCTTCTGAAGATCCTTATATAACTTCTATGAGAAAAGTAGGAGAGACAATTTTTTCTTTCAATCATGGGTCAACAGATCTCAGCAGAAGCTGGCAATTGTTTGCACAAGTTAAAATCACCTTAGAAAGCACCACAATTCCTAAAATGAGTATAGAACCACCAACAAAGGATTTATATTGTAATTAAAATCTACTAATAATTCTCCTATGCACTCCTTTTTATGGCATCAAATCCAGACTTTCAGTGCAATGCATTTCAACGGGACAAAAGCGGCAGACCATTGTTACCAAAATAAAACCAACATACATGTTTCCTGTAGACTTCTACATAAACAGTCCAATTAAAAACACAACATCTACCAAATAAGTTTGTAAATTTGTTCCCAAAGGGTCTGCTTTACGACAACCTTGGGCCCCCTGAGTCCCCCAATGTCAGGAACTGCCTGGGAGTGCTGTCCCGCTTGAAAAACATTGCTTAAATAATCAGATGGCTATGGCCAAGATAAAACATCAAGTGAATTTTGCTATATTATTTGACCTAATGGTGCCCCTTTTAAATAGTACCCTTTGCTATAAATGTCCTAGAAAGAACATAACAGACATTTCCTGTTCTGGTCAACATGTAAACAATTGTTTAAGTCTGACATTAAAAATGCAGTACACCTTTAGATAAGTTGGTCATAGTGCCTCATGACTTTTTTGCATTATTATGTGAAAATTGTTGATCAGCAATTGAGCGTTGTTTTTTTGAAAGACTCAACTAAAGAAATGTCTCTTCATAATGAATGCTTATGTCCATATGTAGGCATTAGTACAATGGTTGCATTTTCTTAACACAATAGTAGATAAGGATTGTCACGCAGCTTAATGAAGTGCATTATCTTCACCACAAATCCTATTTCTAGTTTTATGCAGAGCTCTTTTTACCTCATTGTTTCTCAAAGTATAAATAAAAGGATTTAGCACTGGAATGACAATAGTAAACATCACAGCAAACAGCTTGTCTTTTTCTAGTGACACCTCAGATGTTGTTTTCATATAAGCACCAAGCTCAGTTCCATAGAACATAATAACTGCAATCAGGTGAGCGGAACAGGTGGAAAATGACTTTTGCCTCCCACCTGTGGTGGACATCTTCATTATATTTATAATAATTAACACATATGATGTAATTGTTAGTATTAATGGACACAGTCCTATTATAACACCTTCTGCAAAAGTTGCTATATCAATGAAATAGGTATCAGTGCAAGAGAGTTTCAAAAGAGCAGTAAGATCACAAAAGAAGTGGTTGATTTCATTGGATCCACAGAAGGATAAATTTGATATCAAAACAGCATGTGGTACAACTTCCAGAAGGCCAAGCGCCCAAGAAGCAACAGCCAGCAATCCCACAGCTTTCTTATTCATTATGGCTGCATAGTGTAGGGGGTTGCACACAGCAACGTACCTGTCCAGCGCCATGACAGAAAGCAAGCAAATCTCTGTGCAAATGAAGGAAGAGCAAATATAGAACTGAAGAATGCAGGAAACAAAATCAATTGACTTGTTGCCCGTTAAACACATCTCCAGCATTTTTGGAATAGTGCCAGATGTTAAACAAATATCTAGGAAGGACAAGTTCATGAGAAAATAATACATGGGCTTCTGAAGTTGAGAATTAGTGAATACAATTGTAATTATGACAATGTTTCCGAGCAGGGTCACTAAATACATTTGTAAAAACACAATGAAAATTGGAACTTGAAGCTGAGGGTTTTGTGATAGACCCACAATAACAAATTCAGTTAGGAAAGATTGATTCACAGTATCCATATTTGTAATGCTCCTTGGTTGTTGGTCAATGATTATAATCATGATCTGTGGAAATAAATGCACACATTTTGAAAAGGTAACACCATTGAATCAAATATTCTTTTGTCGGCTATACAATGGGCAGCGATATGTAGTAGTTTATGAAATCTTTTAAGACACAGGGTAATTGATCTAGCAATTTTCCCCACCAGGTTTTAACAACATATGGTTGTCCTAAAATGAATATATATATTAATATATATTTAAGGTTTTCAAATTTGATTGAAAGATTTAGGGCCCGATCACAAGGCTGGTGGTCTGAAGACCGCCAGCCTCATGGTGGCTGTTGGACTGTTGCAGCTCAGTTGGTCTGATCGCCACATTACAAGGTTGTAATCTATTGTGAGCTGGCGACAATGTTGCTGCATCTTTCCCACTGAGCTGATCGGTGGAAACCTTGATTTCCACTGGTCAGCCCAGTGGGAAAGTCTTAATCAGGTGGGCGGGGAGGTCACAAGTATGGCGGCCACCACCCCGGTGGGAGTTTGGCAGAAATGTGTTTCCATCTGCCAAACTCCTAACCAGCCCCTTAATGACAGACCGATAGCAATATAAAAAAACACTTGTAACTCGTTCAGATATTTATGCTGAAAATCACATTCAATTATTAAAAATTATATTATAAAATAATTCTAAATATCTTCAATGGTATTATGAGGTACAACACTGTAATTATAATTTACGGAGCATATTGCTGTAACTAGTATGCTGAAACCGCCAAAACTATTTACAAATCCACAAAGGATCTGGAAAATATGCCAACACTATACTGCATTTACAGTCAGTGGAGTGCAAATAACTTTAGGGATATACTCTCTGATCACCAATTGAAAATTTTCTGATATCTTTTTATTATCAACATTGCCTTCATCATCGCCATTATTATAACAGCATTATAAGTAATGAATTCCTAACATTAACAGCATTTGCCCTATAACCTTCACTGGATCTGCAAGTTGTTGGATTGAATCAATCAACATAAAAGTACTGAAAACATATTGTTGTCTGTGCTCTGAGATGTGCACTGACCACTGATATTTGGAGACAGATATTATAATGTCCTGGGTTCAACACTAACTACTAACTACTTTACTTATCTTTCTCACCCTTTTTCATTAGAGACTCCAGACACTCACCTTGTTGAAGATTATATTGTAATGTGATTTTGTGAATCACTTTTAGAGTCTTCACCACAACATCCTAACATAGAACATGTGCAATTGATAGGCATTGGCCTAAGAGCCCATCCTTGTCCAATCTAAGCTCATCCAACTTCTCACAACTCTAAATGGTGCTTCAATGACATGTAACGCTGGCTGATGAAGTGAAAGATATAGAAGAGGATGTATCTGCCCATGTAACACTGTCTCATGAACTCACAGATAGGGATCAATCTATGTCTCTCAATGTAACTCTGTCTGGAGAAGTTACTGATACAGAACAAGGTGTGTCTGTCAATGAAGCTACAGATATATAATGAGATATCTGTCAATGCTACAGTGCCTGGTGAAGTCACAGACATGGGACAAGGTGTCTCTGTCAATGTAAAACTCTCTCCTGAAGCTAGAGATGTACACTAAGGTGTATCTGTCAATGTATCATTTTCTGATGAAGTCATGGACATGGAACAAAATGTATCTTTCAATGTTACACTGTAGGGTATGTTACTTATACAGGTTTGTTTGTCAATGTTACAATGTCTGGTGAAGTCGCACATATTCAACAAGGTGTCTCTGTCAATGTGAAATGGTCCATGTGAAGTTACAGAAACAGAGTGAGGTGTAGCTGTCAATGTAACAATGGCTTGTGAAATCACAGACATGGAACAAGAAGTATCTATAAATGTTACACTGCCAAGTGAGGTTACTGATACAGAATTAGGTTTGTCTGTCAATATTACACTGTCATGTGAGGTCACAGACATGGTACAAGGTGTCTTCATCAATGTTAAATGGTTCAGTGTAGTTACAGATATATAGTGAGGTGTAGCTGTCAACATTACAATGTCTGGTGAAGTCACAGATATGGAGCAAGGTATCTCTGTCAATGTTGCATGGGTAGGAGAAGTTACTGACACACACCAAGGTGTGTTTGTCAATGAAAGACTAACCAGTGAAGCTGCAGATATGGAACAAGCTGTCTCTGACAATGTGTTAGGGTCCATGTGAAGTTACACATACACTGTGACGTGTAGCTGCCAATGTAACAATGGCTTGTGAAGTCACAGATATGGAGCAAGGTGTCTCTGTCAATGTTGCATTGGTAGGGGAAGTTACTGATACACACCGAGGTGTGTTTGTCAAGAAACACTAACCAGTAAAGCTGCAGATATGGAACAAGCTGTCTCTGTCAACGTGGAAGGGTCCATGTGAAGTTACATATACACCGTGAGGTATAGCTGTCAATGTAACAATGGCTTGTGAAGTCACAGACACGGAACAAGGAGCATCTATCAATGTTTATTGGAAAATGGGTTATTGGTAATTGCAGGTAAGTACCTACACTTAGCAATAGGCCACTAACCTCCACTTAGGTCCAGTTAGGTCTCAAACCATTAAACCTAGCTCAACCCTTGGTAGCTTGGCAACGAGCGACAAGGCTCAATTTAGGAGACAAAGCATAAAGCATTCAAATATCACAAAACAGTAACTAAATAAAACACAGGACACAGTTTACAAATCCCCCAAAACATTATAAGAAGAGGAAATATGTTTAGCTTTAAAATGATCCCAAAACAAATAAAATCGGATTAAGGGAACCAGAGATATGAATTTTTTAAGAATTAATGCTTTTTAGCACTTAGAAACGAATAGCGCCAATCTGGTCATCTTGTCGCACCTCGACCGGGGCAAAGTAAAAGTTTAAGGCTGACCGCAATGGAGCCCTGCTCGGTGTTTTGCTTTTCACTAATGACCGAGCTGACAATAATCTCTGGAATGCACCTCTTAGTTCAAAGAAGATATTTATTATTTCACCACGACGTTCCTAAAAGGAGATTAGCATGTTGAAATCACACGTTTAAAAATAGTCACAGCAATGAAAGGAAAACGTACCAAAATGATTCTCCACTGCAATGTACACAGCAAATATATGTATTTATATTATAATGTAAAGGAAATAATGAAGTAAAAAAGCATCACTGTAGGGCCTGCTAAGTTCTCAATCTTTCTCATGCCAGCAAGACAATGACACCATTCGACTGCGAAAGAGAAAGAGATCTCCACCCTCACGGGAAAGATATCAGGCATCCGACATCCAGAATCCTGATTGAGGCCACTCACCCTCTCATTGTCGTACTGGGTCTTTTTATATCTTAAAAAGGAGCTTTCTGGAAAAAACCCTCATTTCACAATTCAAACATGCTGGCTAGTTCAGGTCAGGGTTGAAAGAAGCAGGTTGGAACTGGCCAGTTTCCCAAGGTGTCTCTCCCAAGCCTAAGCCTGCTGCACCATAAACATCAGTCTAGTACATCCTTATCATGCTGACTGACTAACTCTTCCATATTATGTACTAGCTCGTCTGTGATAATATGTCCTAGCTCTTCGGTGAGAAAAGAGCACGAAAACAAGACAGTTTACAATGTGGAAAAGTATGAGCAGCCTTTAACATGGCAGTGTCTAATGCTACGATAAAGTCAATAGGCAGAATGAATCTAAAGCTAAACTGAGTACAAAATGTAGTCTGTAACTGGTGAACACTGGACAGCTAATCCATGTGCACTCGACTTCAGCCAGCGGTAGGCCTCAAGGCAAAAGTTTGCCTTAGGACTTAGTCGTTTTTCTGGAGATTTTCTTCAGCTGGACCAAGATGCCAGTCCAATCCGACCTCCTGGAACTCTTCCTCGGATACGTGTCGCAGGAGCCCTCGGTGGAGATTTTTACCTCCGAACTTGGTTGTTTTTTCGAGATGAAAATCCTTCAACCGGGGCAAACCTGAATCTTGATCCGACGTCCTTGGAGCCCTCTTTGGACACACTGCCTGGGAGGTCCCAGTCAACTTTATACACTTAGACTTAGTCACTTTTTCTTCATCAGGACAAACCTGTAAGTCAGTCCGGGTCACAGTTGAGGCAACCCTGCTAGAGTTGCTGAGGTGGGTCGGTCCCTTTATGGAGGTTTTTTCCAAAAGTTCTCCAAACTTCTCCAAACTTCTGGGTCTTCTTCCAGATGTTCATTTAGGTTCTTTTGAGGTCTACAGCTTACCCCAAGGTTCCAGAAGCTCTGAGATGCTCCTTGAGAGTGCATACTACAACTCCCAGGATGCACCTGGAGCAAACTCCGAATTGGCCACTGGACAGTGGTCAGCAGGTCAGGTTCTTCAGGAGTTGGTGCAGGGGACTCTGGTTTGCAATTTTTCACCTGTATCAAACAGAGAGTCCCTCTTTCAACCAGTTAAAGCCAGTCAAAGTTGTTCTTGTGGTGAAGCCCAAGTGTGCTGCTGGTGCAGTCCTGCAGAGTGCAGTGTCCAGTTACAGGTCAGGGGTCCAACAAGAAAGTCCTTCTTCTCCTGTAGTTCTTTCTTGTTGGAATCTGGCAGGGATCTCAGGTGTGGGTGCAGGTCTGCCAGTTTTATCCTTGCTCCTGGGTAAAAAACAGGGGGGGCCTGGTTCTGCAATCAGGTGCCGGGTCCTTACCCCTGTTATGACCACTTCCTGGGAAGTGTGGCAAAATCAATCGCAGGGACCAAAATTCCTCAAAAATCCATCATGGCTGAAAGTGATTTTTGGAGGTTACATCTGGCTGAGCTCATCCACTGGTGTGGCTACAAATCTTAAACACATACTTCTCCTGCCCTCTCATAATCTAATCAGGGGATATCTATTTGTCTGGGGTTGCAGGATGTGAGGGAGGCGCTGCTCAACTCCAAATGTCCTTCCCTGCCTTTGAGGACCAGTTTGACAGCCCTCCCCCTTCCTGCTTTTCCATCTGCTGAGGGAAGTTCTCCTCCCCGAGGCACATTCCATTGTGCTGAGCCCAGGCTACTTCATACCTTATCAAGGCAGCCTGCCAGGCTGCCAGAGGCTGGCCAATCAGAGCAGAGCACTACAGGGCTGAAGTTGGCAACATTTTAGTTAAAGTTTAAAACTCTTTACCTGCCCAAGTTAGCCCCCTGGAACTCTCTTTAAGAGTGGCCTACCCTTCCTTTTCTTTTTCCCTTTTCTTGGGGACCGCTGTCTCCTAACTGTAGGGACTGATTCCCAAGGACTTTGGGTTGGGGGAGCGCCATGAGTGACCGCCCCATCTATGCCCAGGATACAATCTAGGGGAGGTCAGCACTGACAACCACCCTATACCAGTCAAGGATACCCTCCCTTTCTAGGGGCACTATGGCTACAGGTTTGGAGGTGACCTCCCCTGTGGTTATCCTGACTTTCCTGATCTCTCCTGGGACATACATGTCTGGGGTCACCAATCGGTCTCTCACTACAGTGTGACTGGCACAGGTGTCTCTCAGGCCAGTGGTAGGGGTCCCATTCACCTGAATGGGGTAAAAGTGCCTATTCCTACCCTCAGGGATCACCAGCTTACCATCTGGTCCTGTCTCCCAGCCCAATGCTATGAGCACTTCATCATCTGAGGAGTCCTCATTCATGGCTACGCTGGACAGCCCATTGCTAACCACTTTCCTTGGACAGGCTGTATCTCCCCTGAAGTGACCTGTCTCGTGACAGTCAAAGCAAGCCTTACTGTCAAAGAGCTTTTCAACCCTGGGTCTCCTTGTCTGTGCTTATCAGAGTGGGTGTGAGATTTACTTCCCTCCTTCTTAGGGTTCTAGGGCACAGAGGGAGTCTCTGTGGTGGGCTTTCCACCTCCCTCCTTAGGTTTTTGGGGACCTGACCACCCTTTCTTGGAGGCTCCTCCCTGGGCTTGACAACCACCCAGGTTCTTTACCACTCATCAGCTGCCTCCCCCAGCTCTCTGGGATTGGTCAGCTTAGAGTCCACTAGATGCTGGCGTAACCTCTCTTGAATACAATTGGTCAAGATCTGCTCCCTCATGATCAAATTGTATAAACCCTCATAAGTATTTACTTTATTACCATGAATCCAGCCATCTAGTGCCTTAAGTGAGGTGTCCACAAAGTCAACCCAAGACTGGGTATTGACCTTCTGGGTGTCCCTGAACTTTATCTTATACTGTTCTGGGGTCATACCAAACTACTTGGTTAAGTACCTCTTCATACTAGGGTATGAATCTGCCTCCTCCCCACTTAAGGTTAGAAGCCTATCCCTCCCAGAGTTGGGGACCGACTCCCATAGAAGTGAACCCTAGTATTGAGGCCTAACCCTTCTCCTTTGGAGGGCCCTCTCAAAGGCCCCCAGCCAAGTGTCTATGTCATCCCCCTCTACATAATCAGGAACCACCCCCTTGGGTAGTCTGGGACAAAACTCCCCACCCATGGACACCTCAACTTCTCTGTTGCTGCCACCATCTCTTTGTTCAATTCTTGCCCACGTCTCCTTCTCTAGGGCCAACTTCTCTGCCTTCAGAGCTATGAGGGCGACCTGGACCTCAAGTCCCCTTTCCTGGAGGACCAGTTCTGCTTTTTCCTGGTGTGATGCCACAGACCTTCCCCTCCTACTAGCTCTGGATGGGGCCCTAACTGCTGAAATTACAGTGAGGCAATCAACCTCCTGCTCCTGGAGGTTGGAGAGGACATCTTCCCTCTCCCTTCCTACCTCTGAAGCTTCCTCTGTCTCTTTCTGCACTACCCAGGTTTCAAGGGTGTTAGCCATCACAGCCTTCCTAAAGTTGTTAGCAGCAGATAATCCCCTCTTTCTGCACAACACCCTAAGCTCAGCTGCACTAAGTGTGGGGTGGCTAGCCATATCAAGCTCCATTGTCTCCCTTAAGTTGTGTGTCACTTAAACATCTTTGGCACCAATTGATCAGACCAATTTAGACAAATAAAAACTGAAGTATTTAAAAAATGTGTCCAAAGTTGAAAAATCAAAAATACTTTTGCTCCAGGTCAATTTAGAGGATTTTTAACTTAAAACTGTAGTGTGACTTTAAACACAAGTACTGGATCCCACCACTACACACCTACAATGTTGGAAAATGGGTTGTTAGTAAGGGCAGGTAAGTACCTACACTTAGCAATAGGCCACTAACCTCCACTTAGGTCCAGTTAGGTCTCAGTAAATTAAACCTAGAGCAACCCTTGGTAGCTTGGCAATGAGCGACAAGGCTTAACTTATGAGACAAAGCCAAAAGCATTCATATCTCACGAAACAGTAATTAAATAAAACACAGGAAACAGTTTAAAAATTCATAATAATAGGAAATATTTGTTTGCTTTAAAATGACACCAAAACAAATAAAATCGGATAAAGGGAACCGGAGATATGAATTTTTAAAGAATTAATGCTTTCTAGTGCATAGAAATGAAAAGCGCCATTCTGGTCATCTGGTCGCACCTTGACCGGGGCAAAGTCAAAGTTTAAGGCCGACTGCGATGGAGTCCTGCTCGGCTAACCGCCTGTGGGAGGCCTCGGTCAAAAGATTACCTTCGGACTTTTTAAAACATTTTCTTCAGCGGGACCAAGTCGCCAGTCCAATCTGACCTCCTGGAACTCTTCCTCAGATACGCGTCACGGGAGGCCTCGGTGGAGGTTCTTACCTTCGGAACTTAGTCGTTTTTTCGAAATGAAAATCCTTCGACTGGGGCAAACCTGATTCTTGATCCGACGTCCTTGGAGCCCTCTCTGGATACACTGCCTGGGAGGTCCTGGTCAACTTTCTACGTTCAGACTTAGGCCCTCATTACAACATTGGCGGTAAAAGCCGCTTACCGCGTGCAGAAGACCGCCAACACACTGCCACAGAATTCCGCCACAGCTATTATGACCCACAGCACGGAATCCGCCAAAATTCAGACACCCACACAAGTCCGCCACACCAAAGGTCAGTGATAAACTGGCAAAAACAAAACCTCCACCGTCACGCCAACAGAAATACGCCCACACTATCACGACACACTAATCCACGCCACAGTCTTTCAACCGCGGTATTCCATTGGCGGTACACACCGCCGCGCTCAAAATGCACACACATTTACAAAACACATTGGACAATTCGAAACACACACACCTGATACACATACACACACCACTCTCACACACCCATTACAATATAAAACCCACACCCACATCACCCACAAACCCCTATTACCAAAAATTCAGAAAGAAGGCCAGAGAAAGACAGCACCAGCAAGAACAACAGCATCCACAGACACACAACACCATCACCCACAGAAATTCCACACACCTCACACAACACACCACTACATATCAGCACACTTATCACCACACACTCCACCCCACACATCACCTACACCACCCCATGGCACAGCAAAGACACCCCAGGTTCTCGGAGGAGGAGCTCAGGGTCATGGTGGAGGAAATCGTCCGGGTAGAGCCACAGCTATTCGGATCACAGGTGCAGCACACCTCAATTGCAAGGAAGATGGAGCTATGGCGAAGAATAGTGGACAGGGTCAATGCAGTGGGTCAGCACCCAAGAAATCGGGAGGACATCAGGAAGAGGTGGAACGGCCTACGGGGGAAGGTGTGTTCCGTGGTCTCAAGACACCACCTGGCGGTTCGGCGGACTGGCGGCGGACCCCCACCTCCTCCCCAACAACTAACAACATGGGAGGAGCAGGTCTTGGCGATTCTGCATCCTGAGGGCCTCGCAGGAGTAGCTGGAGGAATGGACTCTGGTAAGACAAATCTTAACTATTACATCCCCAACCCTATCTGCATGCCAGCACATACCCCAACCCTCACCCTCACCCCCAGCACTACAACTCCTCACATATGTACCAACATCACAAACCACCCATCCCAACACCAAGCCCTGCATGCAGCAACAAAACATCAACACCAAACACTAAAGCATGCCCACTGCACATACTCATACAACTCCCTAAACCATCATCACACAACGTCCCACACAGGAATGCAAGCACTGAGGTACACGGTCACCCACCCATTGCACACCATGCCACATGCAGATGCAATAACCATGCTTACTCCCCCTGCAGGACCCCTACCCAACGTCACCGGACAGGAGGGTCCAGACATGTCCACACCACCCACAGAAGAGGCCAACAGTGATTACAGCAGCTCTTTCCAACTGGATCCAGATGACCAGCCTGGCCCATCACCCAGTCACAGGCCACCACAGACCTTCCCCCCTCTGGAACCACCAGCACAGCACCCACCCAGCGGGCCCATGCCTCCGTCCCCAGGACACGTCAATCAGCTGTGTGTCTACCACTACAGGGAACCCAGGATAACCCACCACCCCAACAATAACAGGGACCTGGGGGCAGTGGTAGTGGGAACACGGTCCAGGGGACGGAGGCCCAGGAACACAGGGGAACTGGGAGGGCTGCTGTGTGACAGGGGGAAGACAAGCCAAGGGAACCCACTCTCCACAAGGCTCTCTCCTCCATCATGGGAGCAAACCACCACTCCCAGGAGACTATGGCAACGGTACTGGCCAAGTTTCAGGAGACCCAGCGCCTGCAGGAGGAACAGTATATGGGCTTCAGGGAGGAACTCAGAACCATCAGCTCCACCCTGGGCACCATCGTAGGGGTGCTGAAGGACCTTGTGAACACCAGGAGGGACACAGTGGCACTACAAGGGGCCCCTGACACTAGCATGGACGATGAACTGCCCACCACCTCCGCCGGCGCTAGTGGACAGGACGCCCCGCCACAGGACCACCACACCAGCATCCCACCGCCTGCAGAGGGAGAACAACCCTGCAAACGGCCCCTGAGATCCAGGAACAAGACAAAGCATGATGCCAAGACCCCCGCCAAGAAATGAGACCACCCTGATTGTCATCCTACTGTCCCACTTTGTCACCCTGTCCATACTTAAACTGCCCCAGCTCCACTTCCTATGCCCATATGGGCAATGCACCTGTGAGACTAATAGACTGGACTCTGCCATGGACATTCCTCCGCCATCAGCCCTCACCATTTTACTACCCCCTCCAATATTGAGCACTTAAATAAACACACTTAAAGCACAAAACAATCTGGAGTCTGTCTGTGATTTCGAAATAGTGTATTAGCAATTACAGTGACAAAATGCTCTTTCAAATGTAATGTCAACATACGTATGTCACACAGCTCTAGTCCATGAGGAATCTAAGCAGATGTCACACAGTGGGACCCACATCTGTGAAATTGTAAGAGAAAGTGACAACTCAGTGACCATACACTGGGTGAAAACGACAGACAGTACAGAGGTAGTAGTGTTAAAGTACATGTAGTAGGCAGGTCTGTACTCTTATCTGTGTCTCACTGGAAATATTACTGGATCACTGAGTCCCTGTTGTTCATGTCTTCTTCCTCTGCTTCCTTGTCTTCACTGTCCACAGGCTCCACAGCTGCCACAACACCGCCATCTGGACCATCCTCCTGCAGAAAAGGCACCTGTCGTTGCAAAGCCAAGTTGTGAAGCATACAGCAGGCCACGATGATCTGGCACACCTTCTTTGGTGAGTAGAATAGGGATCCACCTGTCATATGGAGGCACCGGAACTTGGCCTTCAGGAGGCCTAAGGTCCGCTCGATCACCCTCCTAGTTCGCCCCTGGGCCTCATTGTAGCGTTCCTCTGCCATTGTCCTGGGATTCCTCACTGGGGTCAGTAGCCATGACAGGTTGGGGTAACCAGAGTCACCTGCAAATAGCGATGGACAACAGTTAGACACGCACTAACCTGAATGGATATCCCCAGACCCAGACAACCATTCCCACTGTCTTGCTTCCAGGTGCTCACCTAATAGCCACACACAGTGCCTCTGGAGTTGCCTCTGGAGTTGACCCATCACATAAGGGATGCTGCTATTCCGTAGGATGTAGGCGTCATGCACTGAGCCAGGGAACATGGCATTCACATGGGAGATGTACTGGTCTGCCAAACACACCATCTGTACATTCATCGAATGATAACTCTTCCGGTTTCTGTACACGTGTTCACTCCTGTGGGGGGGGACCAAGGCCACTTGGGTCCCATCAATGGCACCTATGATGTTGGGGATGTGTCCCAGGGGACTGTAGGCAAATCCTCCACCTGAGGAAAAACGATGTAGCTCCGCATGTGTTTCAGAAGGCCAGACAACACTCTGGACAATACGTTGGAAAACATAGGCTGAGACATCCCTGATGCTATGGCCACTGTTGTTTGAAAAGACCCACTTGCAAGGAAATGAAGCACTGACAGCACCTGCACTTGAGGGGGCATTCCTGTGGGATGGCGGATTGCTGACATCAGGTCTGGCTCCAACTGGGTACACAGTTCCTGGATTGTGGCACGGTCAAGCCTTTATGTGATAATTACATGTCGCTTCTCCATTGTCGACAGGTCCACCAACGGTCTGTACACCGGAGGATGCCGACATCTCCTCACATATCCCAGCAGATGGTGCCTATGAAGGACAACAGCGAGCACAGAGTCAAACAACTCAGAGGTACGTACCCACAGCTTACACAGAACACCAATCATAATCTACAAAGTGGCCTGTATGTGTGTTGAGTCTAGGCCTAGGTATGTGTGACGCAGTTGAAAATGAAGCCATGTGGGCCCCTGAAATGGCGGCTGCCAGACCTGTAAAGTGGGACAATGGGATGTGAGGTAACTGCGCTGGCGTTGTACACTGTTGCGGTAGGCGGTCAAAGACCGCAGCGCAATGCTGCATTGGTTAACATTGGACCGTATGGGTCCCAAGAGCCAATGACGATGTACGCCAGCGGTGACGTTACGCACCGCCGCGGACGTGACCGCCATTTTCTATCTGTTCAATCACTCAATACCTGATCTTCCACAGGAGAGGACCTACACTGCAAGTGCTGCTGTGACCTCAGTCTGGAAGAGACAATGGCTCGTGCGACTGGGGAAAGGGCCCCTGCCTTCACATCGGAGGAGTTGGAGAAACTCGTGGATGGGCTCCTCCCCCAGTACGCGCTACTCTACGGTCCTCCAGACAAACAGGTAAGTACACAGGGAGCATGTTGTATGGGCTATGCCTGTGTGGGGAGGGCTGGATGTAAGAAGGAAGGGGGGAGAGTGCTGCATGCATGGAAGACGGTGAATGCATGTGGCACATGGCAAGGGTAGGGATAACTAAAATACTATCATAGATGACACTAGTGACTCTCTTGATTCTTCGATTACTCAGAGACTTTTTCTTTTTCTTTCTCACTCCCTTTGGTGATATAACTAGTACTAACCTGCATGGAATGACATATGTGTGTTGTTTATGTGTATGACAACTAAAACTGTATAGAATTTCTTTGAAATGACAATATTAGAGACACTATTGGGTCAGATATAGTAGGCTGGTTTCCACATGTCCTTAGGTTACATAGACCTTATGGGACGTTTGTAAAACTTGGGTGTAGTGGTTCTTTGCTCACAATTTTTATAGCTTTTAGAATTTGACACGTTTGTGGTGATTTTTATTAAGCTTTGTTTGACAATATGTTTTTAGAGTACCATAGATAATAGTTGCAATATGAATAGAACAATAAGTTGTACTAAGGGTTTCTTCAATTTGTTTTGTCAGCATTGAGAAAGTCCCTTACTGGGACGAAACACGTGTCGGCTGAATCTGGTTCGGAATTTGCGGTCGAATATCTTGTTTTTCATATTGGATATGAAGAACTCATATTGCCTCAAGTCAACACATTGGACAATACCGACCCGTGCCATGGACTAACTGGACTTGGGTGTTTGGACTTTGAGTCTTTGGAGACTAATTGTTTTTCATTTAATTAGATGAGTTGTGTCAAAGTTTCATTTTTCATGTTTGTTATTTAAGAGTGTTATGTCATTATGCTCTCGTGTGTTGGAGTTATGTTTATCATTTTCATTTGTATGTACACATTTGTGTTATATGGGTATTTTCTTTTGTATTAAATGTGAATTTTGAATAGTGTAGTCTTGGAGCCATTACACATTTACTTCATTTATGTGTATTATATTACAGTTATTTATAGAAACTTCAATAGATTTAACGGATCCAGGGATTCAACTATTATTAGAAGTCAACTATTTATAGTGTGCTCCATCCTTTTTCTCATTAAGGGTAGGGATGGGGGCCAATCACTTTGACGATGCAGTTGGTAATAACTTCTCTTTTTCCCCTATACATTTCATGTAGGTAGGTGCCCACCAGAAGAAAGATATTTGGCGTGCCATCGCCAAGGACGTCCGGACCCTGGGGGTCTACCACAGACGGAGCACCCACTGCCGGAAAAGATGGGAGTACATTCGCCGCTGGAGCAAGAAGACGGCTGAGGCTCAGCTGGGGATGGCCTCCTAACGTGGGGGGGGTTCCCGTCGCACCATGACCCCCCCTGATGTTCAGGATCCTGGAGGTGGCGTACCCGGAGTTGGATGGGCGCTTGAGGGCATCACAGCAGCCACAAGGGGGTGAGTACACTCTCATTCTGCTGACTTTGCGCACAGTGGAGGTGTCTGGGGGGGGTAGGTGGGCTGTGGGTTTCCCTAGGCCAGGGCGAGCTCCGTAGACGAAGGCCCCTCCATAAGGCAGGCCATGTGGCACCCCACCCCACCCCACCTCTGTAGAGTGCCAAGTACACCTAGTCATGCCCCTGTGTCATCTATGTGTGCAGATGTTGTCCATAGCCTTGTAGGCTATTTCCCAGGAATTGAACAGTGGAGCCCAAGAGTGCGGCGTAGTGCAGGGGGCTTCTGTGTCTGTCGTGTCCACCAACGGTAGCGGTAATGCATGCACTCAACATGTCTTTCTTCTGTCGCCCCCACCCCTTTTTGTGGTCTCCCTGTTCTTGTGTGCATTAGCATCATCAGGCGGAGGAGCAGTGGCACCGGAGCACGAGGGGGGTTCATCCCACATGGCCATGGAGGGCCACACTACGGACACGGACTTCACCAGTGGGACAGAGGGCGAGGGGAGCTCCATGGTGGGGACAGGAGCTGACACCAGTGACACAGACTCGTCCTCTGATGGGAGCTCCCTTGTGGTGGCGGCAACATCTGTGCCACCCCCATCTACAGGTACAGCCGCCACCCCCCCTTCCAGCACCGCCCTCCCAGCAGCCCCTCAGCCTTTGCCCCGTGCCCGTTCACCCGGGAGGGTGGGCATCACCTTCGCCCCAGGCACCTCAGGCCCTGCCTCAGTCACCCCTGATGCCCTCAGTGAGGAGGCCATTGACCTCCTCAGGTCCCTCACTGTTGGGCAGTCTACCATTTTGAATGCCATTCAGGGTGTAGAAAGGCAGTTGCAACAAACAAATGCATTCCTGGAGGGCTTTCATTCTGGTCAGGTGGCCCTTCAGAGAGCTTTTCAGACTCTGGCCTCAGCACTGATGGCAGCCCTTGTTCCTGTGCCTAGCCTCCCCCCTCCAACTTCCTCCACCCCGACCCAATCCCCTGTACCTCAGCCTATCCCAAGCACACCTACAGACCAGCATGCACACACGTCAACACACAAGGGAAGCTCAGGCAAACATAAGCACCACACATCCCACAGGCACTCACGCAAGCATCACGCACATGAAGACACACCAACATCCACTGCCTCCACTGTGTCCCCCTCCTCCTTGTCTCCCTCCTCCCTCCCAGTCTTGTGAACACTCACACCTGCATGCACTACCTCTACAGTCACTACGTCCCTCTCCAGCACACCCACTACCACACCCCGCTCACGTGCAGTCACCACCCCCCACTACCATTCACACGTCCCCTGTGTCCTCTCCCAGTGTGTCTGTGACGCCCACTCCGAAGATACACAAACGCAGGCACACCCAACAGCCATCCACCTCACGACAGCCTCCAGGGCATGCACTTTCACCCAAAGTCACAAAACGTACACCTCCTACAACCACCACCTCTTCCTCCACTCCCAAACCCCCTCCAGCTACCCGTCCCAGTGTGTCTAGAAAACTTTTCCTGTCCAACCTTGACCTCTTTCCCACACCTCCCCCACCCCGTCCGTCTCATAGCTCCCGAACTAGCACCTCAGCCACAACATCTCCGGCACCAGTGGTGCCTGTAGTCACCGGAATCTGGAGTGCACCGGCCACCAGGGCAGCCAGTGTGGCACAGAGCCACAGCACAGACAGTCCCCCACCTGTGAAGCATCAGAAGTTGGCCAGTGCCCGGAGGGAGAGGGGGAAGACTCCAGCCACCGAAGCCGCTCCCAGGGGTCCCGGTGGGAGTGTGGAGTCAGCTGTGACACCTTCCAAGGTGGGGAAGGGCCACAAGAAACCCAGCAAGTTTGGGAAGAGCAGCACGGCGGAGAAGAGCGCAATCATCCACGCTGCCCAGGAGGCCATCTCCAGCAGAAGCCCAGCTGCCCAGGACAGGCCTGCCAGCACAAGGCCAGCTGCCACGGAGGCCACCTCCAGCACAATCCCAGCTGCCCAGGACAGGACCGCATGCACAAACCCAGCTGCCCAGGACAGGACCGCCAGTACAAGCCCAGCTGCCCAGGACAGGACCGCCAGCACAAGCCCAGCTGCCCAGGACAGGACTGCCAGCACAAGCCCACCTGCCCAGGAGGGGCCCGCCAGCACCAGCCCAGCTGCCCAGGAGGCCACCGCCAGCACAAGCCCCGCTGTGCCATGAAGGACCACCAGCACAAGGCCCGCTGGGCCATGACGGACCACCAGCAAAAGCCCCGCTGGGCCATTAAGGACCGCCAGCAGCTGAGTCCCTGCAATGGAGACCGCCGCCTCAAGCACCGCTGAACAGGGCACGGCCATCTCAAGAGGGGACCACCATCTCAAGCACTGCTGAAGAGGGCACCGCCATCTCAAGCACCGCTGAAGAGGGCACCGCCATCTCAAGCACCGCTGAAGAGGCACCACCATTTCAAACACTGCTGAACAGGGCACCGCTGTCTCAAGCACCGCTGGCCCATGAGCAGCAAGGGCACTGACGCAACTGAGTCCGTCATGGGGTGAATGATGCACTCTGGGCACCATGCCCCCTCCAGAACCAGTGGAGACTGTCATCCACTACCTCTGTCTTTAGCAGGATGAAGCACTCTGGGCACCAGTCCCCCTCCAGAACCAGTGGAGAGATACATCCACTACCTCTATCCTTGGCAGGATGAAGCACTCTGGGCACAAAGCCCCCTCCAAAACCAGTGGAGACTGTCATAAACTACATCTGTCCTTAGCAGGATGAAGCACTCTGGGCACAAAGCCCCCTCAAGAACAAGTGGAGACTGTTATCCACTTGAGAGACTGTGGCTTTGCACTCCCCAGGATTGAACATTGGGCAAACCACCGACTGCAGAGACTTATGAGACTGTGGCTTTGCACTCCCCAGGATTGAATAGTGGGCAAACCACCCACTATAGAGACTTGAGAGACTGTGGCTTTGCACTCCCCAGGATTGAACAGTGGGCAAACCACCCACTGTAGAGGCTTGTGAGACTGTGGCTTTGCACTCCCCAGGATTGAACAGTGGGCAAACCTCCCACTGT
The DNA here is from genome assembly GCF_031143425.1 of Pleurodeles waltl. Classification (NCBI taxonomy): domain Eukaryota; kingdom Metazoa; phylum Chordata; class Amphibia; order Caudata; family Salamandridae; genus Pleurodeles; species Pleurodeles waltl. Next base: position 14,950,609 of record NC_090446.1, read on the forward strand.
AGAGACTTGAGCGACTGTGGCTTTGCACTCCCCAGGATTGAACAGTGGGCAAACCACCCACTGTAGAGACTTGAGAGACTGGGCTTTGCACTCCCCAGGATGGTACATTGGGCATGTGGCCCCCTCGTGGATTTGGCGTCGTGCACTCAAGCGGCTGAGGTGCCCCCCTTTCCCTCCCCCGGAGGTGCCTGTTTAGGTGCTCTCTGATGCCCCTGCAGTGTTCTCTCCGTCATGGTTGCAGATCTTGTGTGGGCCTCGCCCATACCGTGTGGTCCCAGTGTTCCATGGACTTTCTTAGAGCACTACCTGGACTACTATGCTTGGTATATATTTTGTACATGGTGTATATATATATTTCTGTCTATTTGCTGTTAATATATTACAATGGTTACACTCATTTTCTATTGTCTTTCATTCTTCCAGGGGGTTTGAGGGGTGTAACCGTGATGTATTGATTTGCATTAGTGTGTGTGTTGTAGTGGGTGAGGGTGGGGGTGTTGCGTGTGTATGTCCCTGTTTTTTCCCTCCCCCCCTCCTCTGTGTCGTAGGTGCTGTACTCACCATGGTCTTCGCCGCAGGCCTTCGTGCTCCTGGTAGAGGAGCAGGAAGACTATTGCAGGGAGAATTTGGCGTTCCGGATCCATGGCGTCCTAGTTCTTCATGGGGTGTGTAGAGGTGAGTGTTTTCCCTTCGGGATTGCTGTTTCTGCCGTGTTTTATCCACGGTGAATCCGCCCCGGTAAAGGTGGCGGATTGGCCTGTCATAATACTGTGGGCGGTACATTGTCTCCCGCCTGTCTGTTGGCTGTGACCGCCGCGCTGCTTATTTGTACCGCCGTGGCGGTCGGAGTGTTAAAGTGGCTGTCTTTGTTGGCGGTTTCCGCCACGGTCGTAATTGCAATTGTTTTACCGCCGGCCTGTTGGCGGTCTTACCGCCACTTTAACACCGTCCGCCAGGGTTGTAATGACCACCTTAGTCACTTTTTCAGAGATTTTTTTCACCAGGACGAACCTGCAAGTCAGGCCAGGTCGTGGTTGAGGCAAGCCGACTAGAGTTGCTGAGGCAGGTCAGTCCCTTTATGGAGCTTTTTTTCAAAAGTTGTCCAAACTTCTGGATTTTCTTCCAGATGTTCTTTTAAGGTTCTTTTGAGGTCCACATCTCACCCAAAGGTTCCAGAAGCTCTGAGATGCTCCTTGAGGGTGCAGACTACAATTCCCATAATACACCAGGTGCAAACTCCAATTTGGCCACTGGACAGTGGTCAGTGGGTCAGTTTCTTCAGGAGTTGGTTCAGGGGACTCTGGTTAGCACTTTTTCACCTGTAGCAAACTGGGACTCCCTCCTTGAACCAGTTGAAGCCAGGCAAAGTCCTTCTTGTGGTGAAGCCCAAGTGTGCAGCTGGCGCAATCCTCCAGAGTACAGTGTCCAGGTGCAGGTCAGGGGTCCAGCAGGGCAGTCCTTCTTCTCCTGTAGTTCTTCCTTGTCGGAATCTGGTAGGGATCTCAGGTGTGGGTGCAGGCGTGCCAGTTTTATCCTTGTTCCCGGGTGAAAAACAGGGGGGGTCCTGGTTCTCCAGTCAGGTGCAGGGTCCTTGCCCCTGTGATGACCAGTTCCTGGGGAGTGTGGCAAAAATCAATACCAGCGAGCAACATCCCTCAAAAATCCATCATGGCTGAAAGTGATTTTTGGACGTTACATCTGGCTGAGCCCACCCACTGGTGTGGCTAAAAATCTTAAACACACCCCTCTCCTGTCATCTCGTAATCAAATCAGGGGGCACAAATTGTCTGAGTTTGCAGGATGCAAGGGAGGTGCTGGGGAACTCCAAATGTCCTTCCCTACCTTTGAAGAACAGTTTGGCAGCCCTCCCCCTTCCTGCTTTTCCATCTGCTGAGGGAAGTTCTCTTCCCCCAGGCACATTCCATTGTGTTGAAGTCAGGCTAGTTCACACCTCATCAAGGCAGCCTGGTTAGGCTGCCAGAGGCTGGCCAATCAGAGCAGAGCACTATAGGGGTGAAGTTGGCAACTTTTATGTCAAGTATAAACTCTTTACCTGCCCAAGTTATATTAAATCCAATAATTGTAAGTTGTGGGATTTATTAATACACTTAATATGATACCAAACTTAAGGTATCAAAGGGGACTTTATAAATTAAAATAAAGTCTCCCCATTCTAGCCGGAGGAGGCCATTCACTACAATGAGGGAAACATGAATTTGGCTGTTTTACCTCACCAGGTCTTAGAAAACTATTTTTATAAGGTTCCTGCATATAGTTACATGGCACCCAGCCCGAGGGGCACATAGGGCACTCCTTAGGGGTGACTTATATGCAAAAATGAGGTAGTTTAAGACTTTGGAAGTACTTTTAATTACAAAGTCAAATGTGCATAAGAGCCAGCAAGGTAGGCCTGCCTTTAAAATGTCACTTGGCACCTCAGCAGTGCACCTATGGGTGCAACACCTATGCTGGGGTCCCAAAAGCTACATGCTCTACCATATACTAGGACTGATAGGTAGGTTGACTTAGCCAATTATAATTAGCCTAATTTGCATACTCTTTTTATACAGAGCACAGGCCCTGGGACTGGTTAGCAGTACCCAGGGCACCATCAGAGTCAGGAATACACCAGCAAAAAGTGAAAAGGGGAGCAAAAAGTCAGAGGGCCTCCGCAATCAGCCCTGTTTTCTCACACAAGCCCCCTCCAGCCCACAAGCCCAGGAGAATCAGCCCAATGCTGGGAGAGTCTTCCTGCTTGTCAGGAGAGGAAGACAGGGAAGAAAACTGGCTGTCCCTTTGCAGGGTCTGATCTGCCTTACATCCTCCTTTCATGGTCACTAACCTAACTGTAGGGACTGACTCCCCAGGAATTTTGGTTGGGGGAGGCGCCCTTGGCAAAAAAGTGAAAAACTGGGGCAAAAGGTAAGGGGGCCTCTGAAATCAGCCCTGTTTTCTCACATCTGCTAAAGTCACAGACATGGACAAGGTGTATCTGTCTATAAAGAACAATGTCTGCAGAAGTCACATATATTGACAAGGTATTTCTGTCAATGTGACACTGCCAGGTCAAGTCAAAGATATGGATAGGGTGTATCTGGCAATATAACACTGTCTGCTGAAGTCTCAGATATGGACAAGGTGTATCTGTCAATATAACACTGTCTGCTGAAATCACAGATATAGACAAGGTGCAGCTGTCAATATAACACTGTCTGCTGAAGACACAGTCATGGACAAAGTGTATCTGTCAATTTAACACTGTCTGCTGAGGTCACAGTCATGGACAAGGTTTATCTGTCAATATAGCACTGTCCGCTGAAGTCAGATATTTGAACAATGTGTATCTGTCAATGTCACACTGTCTGCTGAAGTCACAGATATGGAAAAGGTGTTTCTGTCAATATAACACCGTCTGCCGAAGTCATATATATGGACAATGTGTATCTGTCAATGTCAGACAGGCAGGTGAAGTCACGGATATGGACAAGCTGTATCTGTCAATGTCACACTGTCTGCTGAAGTCACAGATATGGACAAGGTGTCTCTGTCAATATAACACTGTCTGCCAAAGTTGCATATCTGGACAATGTGTATCTGTCAAGGTAAGACTGGCAGGTGAAGTCAAAGATATGGACAAGCTCTATCTGCCAATATAACACTGTCTGCTGAAGTCACAGATATGGTCAAGGTGTATCTGTCAATGTCACACTGTCTGCTGAAGTCACAGTCATGGACAAGGTGTATCTGTCAATATAACACTGTCTGCTAAAGTCACAGTCATGGACATGGTGTATCTGTCAATATAACACTGCAGAAATCACTGACATGGACAAGGTGCATCTGTCAATATAGCACTGTCTGCTGAAGTCACATATATGGACAATGTTTATCAGTCAATGTCACACTGGCAGGTGAAGTTACAGATATAGAAAAGGTGTATCTGTCAATATAACACTGTCTGCTGAAGTCACAGGTGTGGACAAGGTGTATCTGTCAATATAACACTGTTTGCTGAAGTCACAGATATGGAGAAGGTGTATCTGTCAATGTCACACTGTCTGCTGAAGTCACAGATATGGACATGGTGTACCTGTCAATATAACACTGTCTGCTAAAGTCACAGTCATGGACACGGTGCATCTGTCAATATAACACTGCAGAAGTCACTGTCATGGACAAGGTGTATCTGTCAATATAGCAATGTCTGATGAAGTCACATATATGGACAATGCTTATCAGTCAATGTCATACTGGCAGGTGAAGTCACAGATATAGACAAAGTGCAGCTGTCAATATAACACTGTCTGCTGAAGTCACAGTCATGGACACAGTGTATCTGTATATTTAACAATGTCTGCTGAGGTCACAGTAATGGACAAGGTGCATCTGTCAATGTAACACTGTCTGCTGAAGTCACAGATATGGATATTGTGTACCTGTCAATATAACACTGTCTGGTAAAGTCACTGTCATGGACACGGTGTATCTGTCAATATAAAACTGTCTGCTAAGATCACAGTCTTGGACAAGGTATATCTGTCAATAGAGCACTGTCAGCTGAAGTCACATATATGGACAATGTGTATCTGTCAATGTCACACTGGCAGGTGAAGTCACATATATGGACAAGGTGCAGCAGTCAATATAACACTGTCTGCTGAAGTCACAGATGTGGACAAGGTGTATTGTCAATATAACACTCTCTACTGAAGTCACAGATGTGGACAAGGTGTATCTGTCACTATCACACTGTCTGCTGAAGTCACAGATATGGACAAGATGTCTCTGTCAATATAACACTGTCTGCTGAAGTCACTGATATGGACAAAGTGTCTCTGTCAATATAGCACTGTCTGCTGAGGTCACAGATATGGACAATGTGTCACTGTCAATATAACACCGTCTGCTGAAGTCACAGATATGGACAATGTATATCTGTCAATGTCACACTGGCAGGTGAAATCACAGATATGGACATGCTGTATCTGTCAATATAACACTGTCTACTGAAGACACAGATATGGACAAGGTGTCCCTGTTAATATAACACTGTCTGCTGAAGTCACAGATATGGACAAGATGTACCTGTCAATATAACACTGTCTGCTTAAGTCACAGATATAGACAAGGTGCAGCTGTCAATATAACACTGTCTGCTGAAGTCACAGTCATGGACAAAGTGTATCTGTCAATATAACACTGTCCGCTAAAATCACAGTCATGGACACTGTGCATCTTTCAATTTAACACTGTCTGCTGAGGTCACAGTCATGGAAAAGGTGTATCTGTCAATATAGCACTGTCCGCTGAAGTCAGATATATGGACAATGTGTATCTGTCAATGTCACACTGTCTGCTGAAATCACAGCTATGGACACGGTGTCTCTGTCAATATAACACCTCCTGCCGAAGTTACATTTATGGACAATGTGTATCTGTCAAGGTCAGACTGGCAGGTGAAGTCACAGATATGGAAAGGCTGTATATGTCAATATAGCACTGTCTGCTGAAGTCACAGATATGGACAAAGTGTATGTGTCAATGTCACACTGTCTGCTGAAGTCACAGTCATGGACAAGGTCTATCTGTCATTATAACACTGTCTGCTGAAGTCACAGATATGGATAAAGTGACTCTCTCAGTATAACACTGTCTGCTGAAGTCACTGATATGGACAAAGTGTCTCTGTCAATACTGTATAGCACTGTCTGCTGAAGTCACAGATATGGACAAGGTGTCTCTGTCAATATAACACAGTCTGCCGAAGTCACCTATATGGACAATGTGTATCTGTCAATGTCACACTGGCAGGTCAAATCACAGATATGGACAAGCTGTATTTGTCAATATAACACTGTCTGCTGAAGTCACGTATATGGACAAGGTGTTGTTGTCACTATCACACTGTCTGCTGAAGTCACTGATATGGACAATGTGTCTCTGTCAATATAGCACTGTCTGCTGAAGTCACAAATATGGACAAGGTGTCTCTGTAAATATAACACCGTCTGCCGAAGTCACACATATGGACAATGTGTATCTGTCAATGTCACACTGTCTGCTGAAGTCACAGATATGGACAAGGTGTCTCTGTCAATATAACACTGTCTGCTGAAGTCACAGATATGGACAAGGTGCCTCTGTTGATATAACACTGTCTGCATTAGTCACAGATATGGACAAGGTGTATCTGTCAATATAACATTGTCTGCTGAATTCACAGATATAGACAAGGTGCAACTGGCAAAATAACACTGTCTGCTGAAGTCACAGTCATGGACAAAGTATATCTGTCAATATAACACTGTGCGCTAAAGTCACAGTCATGAACACAGTGCATCTCTCAATTTACCAGTGTCTGCTGAGGTCACAGTCATGGACAAGGTGTATCTGTCAATGTCACACTGTCTGCTGAAGTCACAGTCATGGACAAGGTGTATCTGTCAATATTACACTGTCGGCTGAAGTCACAGATATGGACAATGTGTATCTGTCTATATAACACTGTCTGGTAAAGTCACAGACATGGACACTGTGTATCTATCAATATAAAACTGTCTGCTGAGGTCACAGTCATGGACAAGGTGTATCTGTCAATAGAGCACTGTCCGCTGAAGTCACATATATGGGCAATGTGTGTCTGTCAATGTCTCACTGGCAGGTGAAGTCACATATATGGACAAGGTGTATCTGTCAATATAACACTGTCCGCTAAAGTCACAGTCATGGACACGGTGTATCTCTCAATTTAACAGTGTCTGCTGAGGTCACAGTCATGGAAAAGGTGTATCTGTCAATGTCACACTGTCTGCTGAAGTCACAGTCATGGACAAGGTGTATCTGTCAATATTACACTGTCGGCTGAAGTCACAGATATGGACAATGTGTATCTGTCTATATAACACTGTCTGGTAAAGTCACAGTCATGGACACAGTGTATCTGTCAATATAAAACTGTCTGCTGAGGTCACAGTCATGGACAAGGTGTATCTGTCAATAGAACACTGTCCGCTGAAGTCACATATATGGACAATGTGTATCTGTCAATGTCTCACTGGCAGGTGAAGTCACATATATGGGCAAGGTGTATCTGTCAATATAACACTGTCTGCTGAAGTCACAGATGTGGACAAGGTATATCTGTCAATATAACACTGTCTGCTGAAGTCACAGATATGGATAAGGTGGCTCTCTTAATATAACACTGCCTGCTGAAGTGACATATATGGACAATGTGTATCTGTCAATGTCACACTGGCAGGTGAAGTGACATATATGGACAAGGTGCATCTGTCAATGTAACACTGTCTGCTGAAGTTTTAGTCATGGACAAGGTGTATCTGTTAATATAGCACTGTCCGCTGAAGTCACAGATATGGATAAGGTGTATCTGTCAATATCACACTGTCTGCTGAAGTCACAGATATGGACATGGTGTATCTGTCAATATAACAATGTCTGCTAAAGTCACAGTGATGGACACAGTGTATCTGTCAACAGAACACTGCAGAAGCCAATGTCATGGAGAAGGTGTATCTTTCAATATAGCACTGTCTGCTGAAGTCACATATATGGACAATGTTTATCAGTCAATGTCACACTGGCAGGTGAAGTTACAGATATAGAAAAGGTGTATCTGTCAATATAACACTGTCTGCTGAAGTCACATGTGTGGACAAGGTGTATCTGTCAATATAACACTGTTTGCTGAAGTCACAGATATGGAGAAGGTGTATCTGTCAATGTCACACTGTCTGCTGAAGTCACAGATATGGACATGGTGTACCTGTCAATATAACACTGTCTGCTAAAGTCACAGTCATGGACACGGTGCATCTGTCAATATAACACTGCAGAAGTCACTGTCATGGACAAGGTCTATCTGTCAATATAGCAATGTCTGATGAAGTCACATATATGGACAATGCTTATCAGTCAATGTCATACTGGCAGGTGAAGTCACAGATATAGACAACGTGCAGCTGTCAATATAACACTGTCTGCTGAAGTCACAGTCATGGACACAGTGTATCTGTCAATTTAACAATGTCTGCTGAGGTCACAGTAATGGACAAGGTGCATCTGTCAATGTAACACTGTCTGCTGAAGTCACAGATATGGATATTGTGTATCTGTCAATATAACACTGTCTGGTAAAGTCACTGTCATGGACACGGTGTATCTGTCAATATAAAACTGTCTGCTAAGATCACAGTCTTGGACAAGGTATATCTGTCAATAGAGCACTGTCAGCTGAAGTCACATATATGGACAATGTGTATCTGTCAATGTCACACTGGCAGGTGAAGTCACATATTTGGACAAGGTGCATCTGTCAATATAACACTGTCTGCTGAAGTCACAGATGTGGACAAGGTGTATGGTCAATATAACACTGTCTACTGAAGTCACAGATGTGGACAAGGTGTATCTGTCACTATCACACTGTCTGCTGAAGTCACAGATATGGACAAGGTGTCTCTATCAATATAACACTGTCTGCTGAAGTCACTGATATGGACAATGTGTATCTGTCAATATAACACCGTCTGCTTAAGTCACATATATGGACAATGTATATCTGTCAATGTCACACTGGCAGGTGAAATCACAGATATGGACATGCTGTATCTGTCAATATAACACTGTCTACTGAAGACACAGATGTGGACAAGGTGTCCCTGTTAATATAACACTGTCTGCTGAAGTCACAGATATGGACAAGATGTACCTGTCAATATAACACTGTCTGCTTAAGTCACAGATATAGACAAGGTGCAGCTGTCAATATAACACTGTCTGCTGAAGTCACAGTCATGGACAAAGTGTATTTGTCAATATAACACTGCCCGCTAAAATCACAGTCATGGACACTGTGTAACTTTCAATTTAACACTGTCTGCTGAGGTCTCAGTCATGGACAAGGTGTATCTGTCAATATAGCACTGTCCGCTGAAGTCAGATATATGGACAATGTGTATCTGTCAATGTCACACTGTCTGCTGAAATCACAGCTATGGACACGGTTTGTCTCTGTCAATATAACACCTCCTGCCGAAGTTACATTTATGGACAATGTGTATCTGTCAAGGTCAGACTGGCAGGTGAAGTCACAGATATGGACAAGCTGTATCTGTCAATATAGCACTGTCTGCTGAAGTCACAGATATGGACAAGGTGTATGTGTCAATGTCACACTGTCTGCTGAAGTCACAGTCATGGACAAGGTCTATCTGTCATTATAACACTGTCTGCTGAAGTCACAGATATGGATAAAGTGACTCTCTCAGTATAACACTGCCTGCTGAAGTGACATATATGGATAATGGCGGTCATTACAACATTGGCGGTAAAAGCTGCTTACTGCTGTGCAGAAGACCGCCAACACACCCCCGGGGGAAACCGCCACAGCTATTATGACCCACATATTGGAACCCGCCAAAATTCAGACACCCACACAAGTCCGCCACACTAAAGGTGAGTGATAAATTGGCGAAAACAAAACCTCCACTGTCACGGCAACAGAAATACGCCCACACTATCACGACACACGAATCAACGCGGCGCTCTTTCAACCGTGGTATTCCATTGGCGGTATACACTTCCGCGTTCAAAATACACACACATTTACAAAACACAGCCACATTGGACATTTCGAAATACACACACCTGATACACATACACACACCACTCCCACACACCCAATACTATATAAAACACACACCTACCTCACCCACAAACCCCCACAACAAAAAAATTCAGAAAGAAGGCCAGAGAGAGAGCACCAGCAAGAACAACAGCATCCACAGGCACACAACACCATCACCCACACAACTTCCACGCACCTCACACAACACACCGCTACATATCACCACACTTATCACCACACACTCCACCCCACACATCACCTACACCACCCATGGCAAGGCAAAGACATCCCAGGTTCTCGGAGGAGGAGCTCAGGGTCGTGGTGGAGGAAATCGTCCGGGTAGAGCCACAGCTATTCGGAGCACAGGTGCAGCACACCTCCATTGCAAGGAAGTTGGAGCTTTGCCGAAGAATAGTGGACAGGGTCAACGCAGTGGGACAGCACCCAAGAAATTGGTAGGACATCATGAAGAGGTGGAACGACCTACGGGGGAAGGTGCGTTCCGTGGTCTCAAGACACCACCTGGCAGTTCAGCGGACTGGCGGCAGACCCCCACCTCCTCCCCCACAACTAACAACATGGGAGGAGCAGGTCTTGGCGATTCTGCATCCTGAGGGCCTCGCAGGAGTAGCTGGAGGAATGGACTCTGGTAAGTCCAATCATAAATATTACAACCCCCACCCTACCTGCATGCTATCACATACCCCCACCCTCACCCCCAGCACCCTAACTCCTCACACCATGACACACACAGATGTAATAACCATCCTTTTAACCCCTGCAGGACTCCTACCCAACGTCACCGGACAGGAGGGTCCACACATGTCCACACCACCAACAGAAGAGGCCCACAGTGATGACAGCAGCTCTTTCCAACTGGATCTAGATCACCAGCCCGGCCCATCGGGGACCTCGGGACAGTCGGTTCCCATCAAACAGTCACAGGCCAATACAGACCTTCCACCCTCTGGAAACACCAGCACAGCACCCACCCAGAGGGCCCATACCTCCGTCCCCAGGACACGTCAATCAGCTGTGTGTCCACCACTATAGGGAACCCAGGATAACCCACCACCCCAACAACAACAGGGACCTGGGGGCAGTGTTAGTGGGCACACAGTCCAGGGGACGGAGGCACAGGAACACAGGGGAACTGGGAGGGCTGCTGTGTGACAGGGGGCGGACAGGCCAAGGGAACCCACTCTCCACAAGGACCTCTCCTCCATCATGGGAGCCTACCTCCACTCCCAGGAGACGATGGCAATGGTACTGGCCAAGTTTCAGGAGACCCAGCGCCTGCAGGAGGAACAGTATATGGGCTTCAGGGAGGAACTCAGAACCATCAGCTCCACCCTGGGCACCATCGTAGGGGTGCTGAAGGAACTTGTGAACGCCAGGAGGGACACTGTGGCACTACAAGGGGCCCCTGACACTAGCATGGACGATGAACTGCCCACCACCTCCGCCAGCGCTAGTGGACAGGACACCCCGCCACAGAACCACCACACCAGCACCCCACCACCTGCAGAGGGAGAACCACCCCGCAAACGGCCCCTGAGATGCAGGACAAAGACAGAGCACGATGCCAAGACCCCGCCAAGAAATGAGACCACCCTGATTGTCATCCTACTGTCCCACTTTGTCACCCTGTCCATACTTTAACTGCCCCAGCTCCACTTCCTATGTCCACATGGGCAATGCACCTGTGAGACTAATAGACTGGACTCTGCCATGGACATTCCTCCGCCATCACCCCTCACCATTTCACTACCCCCTCCAATATTGAGCACTTAAATAAACACACTTAAAGCACAAAACAATCTGGAGTCTGTCTGTGATTTCGAAACAGTGTATTAGAAATTACAGTGACAAAATGCTTTTTAAATAGTAATGTCAACATACCTATGTCACACAGCTCTAGTCCATGAGGAATCTAAGCAGATGTCACACAGTAGGACCCACATCTGTGAAATCATAAGGGAAAGTGACAACTCAGTGACCATACACTGGGTGAAAATGACACACAGTAGAGAGGTAGTAGTGTTAAAGTACATGTAGTAGGCAGGTTTGTATTCTTACCTGTGTCTGACTGGAAATATTGCTGGATCACTGAGTCCCTGTTGTGCATCTCTTCTTCCTCTGCTTCCTTGTCTTCACTGTCCACAAGCTCCACAGCAGCAACAACACCGCCATCTGGACCATCATCCTGCAGAAAAGGCACCTGTCGTCGCAAACCAAAGTTATGAAGCATACAGCAGGCCACGATGATCTGGCACACCTTCTTTGGTGAGTAGAATAGGGATCCACCTGTCATATGGAGGCACCTGAACTTGGCCTTCAGGAGCCCGAAGGTCCGCTCGATCACCCTCCTAGTTCGCCCATGGGCCTCATTGTAGCTTTCCTCTGCCCTTGTCCTGGGATTCCTCACTGGGGTCAGTAGCCATGACAGCTTGGGGTAACCAGAGTCACCTGCAAATGGTGAGGGACAACTGTTAGACACACACTAACCTGGATGGATATCCCCAGACCCAGACAACCATTCCCACTGACTTGCTTCCAGGTGCTCACCTAATAGCCACACACGGTGCCTCTGGAGTTGCCTCATCACATAAGAGATGCTGCTTTTCTGCAGGATGTAGGCGTCATGCACTGAGCCAGGGAACATGGCATTCACATGGGGGATGTACTGGTCTGCCAAACATACCATCTGTACATTCATCGAATGATAACTCTTCCGGTTTCTGTACACCTGTTCACTCCTGTGGGGGGGGGGACCAAAGCCACATGGGTCCCATCAATGGCACCTATGATGTTGGGGATATGTCCCAGGGCATAGAAATCACCTTTCACTGTAGGCAAATCCTCCACTTGAGGGAAAACGATGTAGCTCCGCATGTGTTTCAGAAGGGCAGACAACACTCTGCACAATACGTTGGAAAACATAGGCTGGGACATCCCTGATACCATGGCCACTGTTGTTTGAAATTACCCACTTGCAAGGAAATGGAGCACTGACAGCACCTGCACTTGAGGGGGGATTCCTGTGGGATGGCGGATTGCTGACATCAGGTCTGGCTCCAACTGGGTACACAGTTCCTGGATTGTGACACCGTCAAGCCTGTATGTGATAATCAAATGTCGCTCCTCCATCGTCGACAGGTCCACCAACGGTCGGTACACCGGAGGATGCCGCCATCTCCTCACATGTCCCAGCGTACGGTGCCTATGAAGGACAACAGTGAGCACAGAGTCAAACAACTCAGAGGTACGTACCCACAGTTTACACAGAACACCATTCATACACAAAAGGTGACCTGTATGTGTGTTGAGTCCAGGCCTAGGTCTGTGTGATGCAGTTGAAAATGAAGCCATGTGGGCCCCTGAAATGGCGGCTGCCTGACCTGTAAAGTGGGACAATGGGATGTGAGGTAACTTCGCTGGCGTTGTACACCGTAGCGGTAGGCGGTCGAAGACCGCGGCGCAATGTTGCATTGGTTAACATTGGACCCTATGGGTCCCAGGAGCCAATGACGATGTACGGCGGCAGTGACGGTATGCACTGCAGCGGACGTGACTGCCATTTTCTATCACTTCAATCACTCGATACCTGATCTTCGACAGGAGAGGACCTACACTGCAAGTGCTGCTGTGACCTCGGTCTGGAAGAGACAATGGCTCGAGTGTCTGGGGAAAGAGTCCCTGCCTTCACATCGGAGGAGTTGGAGAAACTTGTGGATGGGGTCCTCCCCCAGTACACGCTACTCTACGGTCCTCCAGACAAACAGGTAAGTACACAGGGAGCATGTTGTATGGGCTATGCCTGTGTGGAGAGGGCTGGATGTAAGAAGGAAGGGGGCAGAGTGCTGCGTGCATGAAAAACGGTGAATGCATGTGCCACATGGCAAGGGTAGGGATGGGGGCCAATCACTTTGACGGTGCAGTTGGTAATAACTTCTCTTTTTCCCCTGTACATTTCATGTAGGTCAGCGCCCACCAGAAGAAAGATATTTGTTATGCCATCGTCAAGGATGTCCGGACACTGGGGGTCTACCACAGACGGAGCACCCACTGCCGTAAAAGATGGGAGGACATTCGCCGTTGGAGAAAGAAGACGGCGGAGGCTCAGCTGGGGATGACCTCCCAACGTGGGAGGGGTGCCTGTCGCACCATGACCCCCCTGATGTTCAGGATCCTGGTGGTGGATGGGCGCTTGAGGGCATCACATCAGACCCAAGGGGGTGAGTACAGTCTCATTCTGCTGACTTTGCGCGCATTGCGAGGTGTCTGGGAGGGGGAGATGGGCTGTGGGTTTCCCTAGGCCAGGGCGAGTACCGTAGGCAAGGCCCCTCCGTAAGGCAGGCCATGTGGCACCCCACCCCACCTCTGTAGAGTGCCAAGTACAGCTATTCATGCCCCTGTGTCATCTATGCATGCAGATGTCGTCCATAGCCTAGTAGGCCATTTCCCAGGAATTGAACAGTGGAGCCCAAGAGCGTGGCGTAGTGCAGGGGGCTTCTGTGTCTGTCGTGTCCGCCAACGGTAGCGATAATGCATGCACTCAACATGTCTTTCTTCTGTCTCCCCCCCCCCTTTTTTGGTCTCCCTGTTCTTGTGTGTATTAGCATCATCAGGCGGAGGAGCAGTGGCTCCGGAGCACGAGGGAGCTGCATCCCACATGGCCCTGGAGGGCACACTACGGAGTCAGAATTCACCAGTGGGACGGAGGGTGAGGGGAGCTCCACGGCGGGGACAGGAGCTGAGACCCGCGACACGGACTCGTCCTCTGCTGGGAGCTCCCTTGTGGTGGCGGCAACATCTGTGCCCCCCGCATCTACAGGTACAGCCGCCCCCCCCCTACCAGCACCGCCCTCACAGCAGCCCCTCAGCCTTTGTCCTGTGCCCGCTCACCCAGGAAGGTGGGCATCACCTTCGCCCCAGGCACCTCAGGCCCTGCCCCAGTCACCCCTGCTGCCCTCTGTGAGGAGGCCATTGACCTCCTCAGGTCCCCCACTGTTGGGCGTTCTACCATTTTGAATGCCATCCAGGGTGTAGAGAGGCAGTTGCAACAAACCAATGCATTCCTGGAGGGCATTCATTCTGGTCAGGCGGCCCTTCAGCGAGCTTTTCAGACTCTGGCCTCAGCACTGATGGCAGCCATTGTCCCCGTCTCTAGCCTCCCCCCTCCAACTTCCTCCACCCCGACCCAATCCCCTGTACCACTGCCTATCCCAAGCACACCTACAGACCAGCATGCACACACGTCAACACACAAGGGAAGCTCAGGCAAACATAAGCACCACACATCCCACAGGCACTCACGCAAGCATCACACACATGCAGACACACCAATATCCACTGCCTCCACTGTGTCCCCCTCCTCCTCGTCTCCCTCCTCCCTCCCAGTCTCGTCTACACTCACACCTGCCTGCAGTACATCCTCAGCCACTATGTCCCTCTCCAGCACACCCACCACCACACCCTGCTCACGTGCAGTCACCACCCCCACTACCATTCACACGTCCCCTGTGTCCTCTCCCAGTGTGTCTGTGACATCCCCTCCCAAGATACACAAACGCAGGCACACACACACCCAACAGCCAACCACCTCACAATAGCCTCCAGCGCATGCACCTTCACCCAAAGTCACCAAACGTACACCTCCTACAGCCACCACCTCTTCCTCCACTCCCAAACCCCCTCCAGCTGCCTGTCCCAGTGTGTCCAAAAAACTTTTCCTGTCCACCCTTGACCTCTTACCCACACCTCCCCCACCCCGTCCATCTCCTAGGTCCCGAACTAGCACCTCAGCCACAACATCTCCGGGGCCAGTGGTGCCTGTAGTCACCGGAATGTGGAGTGCACCGGCCACCAGGGCAGCCAGTGTGGCACGGAGCCACAGCACAGACAGTCCCCCACCTGTGAAGCATCAGAAGTTGGCCAGTGCCCGGCAGGAGAGGGGGAAGACTCCATCCACCAAAGCCACCCAGCTGCCCAGGAGGCCACCGCCAGCCCCAGTCCAGCTGCCCAGGAGGCCACCGCCAGCATCAGCCCAGCTGGGCCATGAAGGACCGCCAGCAAAAGGCCCGTTGGGCCATGAAGGACCGTCAGCAGCTGAGACCCTGCAATGTAGACCGCCATTTGAAGCACCGCTGAACAGGGCACCGCCATCTGAAGTACCGCTGAACAGGGCACTGCCATCTGAAGCACCGCTGAACAGGGCACCGCCATCTGAAGCACCGCTAGCCTATGAGCGGCAGGGGCACTGACGCAACTGGGTCTGTCATGGGGTGAATGATACACTCTGGGCACCATGCCCCCTCCAGAACCAGTGGAGACTGTCATCCACTACCTCTGTCCTTAACAGAATGAAGCACTCTGGGCAGCATGCCCCCTCCAGAACCAGTGGAGACTGTCATCCATTACCTCTGTCCTTAACAGGATGAAGCACTCTGGGCACCATGCCCCCTCCAGAACCAGTGGAGACTGTCATCCACTTGTGAGACTGTAACTATGCACTCCCCAGGATTGAACAGTGGGCAGACCACCCACTGTATAGACTTGTGAGACTGTGGCTTTGCACTCCCCAGGATTGAACAGTGGGCAGACCACCCACTGTATGGACTTGTGAGACTGTGGCTTTGCACGCCCCAGGATTTAACAGTGGGCATGTGGCCCCCTCGTGGATTTGTCGTTGTGCACTCAAGCGGCTGAGGTGCCCCCCCTTTCCCTCCACCTGAGGTGCCTGTTTAGTTGCTGTCTGATGCCCCTGCAGCGTTCTCTCTGTCATGGTCAGGGATCTTGTGTGGGCTTCGCCCATACCGTGTGGTCCCAGTGTTCCACCGACTTTCTTTGTGCACTACCTGGACTACTATGCACCATTACACTAATTTTCTATTGTCTTTGAATTCTTCCAGGGGGTTTGGGGGGTGTAACTGTGATGTATTGATCTGCATTAGTGTGTGTGTTGTAGTGGGTGAGGGTAGGGGTGTTGCATGTGTGTGTCACTGTTTTTTGCCTCCCCCCCGCCTGTGTCATAGGTGCAGTACTCACTGTGGTCGTCGCCGCCGGTGTTCGTGCTCCTGGTAGAGGAGCAGGAAGACTATCGCAGGTAGTATTTGGAGTTCAGTTTCCATGGTGTCCTCGTTCCTCGTGGAGTGTGTAGAGGTGAGCGTTGTCCCTTCGAAATTCCAGTTTCCGCTGTGTTTTTATCCGCGGTGAATTCGCCCCGGAAAAGGTGGCGGATTGGCCTTTCATAATAGTATGGGCGGTACATTGTCTCCCGCCTGTCTGTTGGCAGTGACCGCCGCGCTGTTTGTTTGTACCGCCATGGCGGTCAGAGTGTTAAAGTGGCTGTCTTTGTTGGCGGTTGCCGCCACGGTCGTATTTGCAAATATTTTACCGCCGGCCTGTTGGCGGTTTTACCGCCGCTCTAACACCGTCCGCCAGGGTTGTAATGACCACCAATGTGTATCTGTCAATATAACACTGTCTGGTAAAGTCACAGTCATGGATACGGTGTATCTGTCAATTTATAAAACTGTCTGCTGAGGTCACAGTCATGGAGAAGGTGTATCTGTCAATAGAGCACTGTCCGCTGAAGTCACATATATGGATAATGTGTATCTGTCAATGTCACACTGGCAGGTGAAGTCACATATATGGACAAGGTGTATCTGTCAATATAACACTGTCTGCTGAAGTCACATATGTGGACAAGGTGTATTGTCAATATAACACTGTCTGCTGAAGTTACAGATGTGGATAAGGTGTCACTGTCAATGTAACACTGTCTGCTGAAGTGAAATGTATGGACAATGTGTATCTGTCAATGTCACATTGGCAGGTGAATTCACAGATATGGACAAGGTGTATCTTTCAATTTGACAGTGTCTGCTGAAGTCACAGTCATTGACAAGGTATATCTGTCAATATAACAATGTCCGCTGAAGTCACAGATATGGACATGGTGTATCTGTCAATATAACACTGTCTGCTAAAGTCACAGTCATGGACACAGTGTATCTGTCAATATAACACTTCTGAATTCACTGTCATGGGCGAGGTGTATCTGTCAATGTAGCACTGTCTGCTGAAGTCACATATATGGACAGTGCTTATCAGTCAATGTCACACTGGCCGGTGAAGTGACATATATGGACAAGGTGTATCTGTCAATGTAACACTGTCTGCTGAAGTCACAGTCATGAACAAGGTGTATCTGTCAATATAACACTGTCCGCTGAAGTCACAGATATGGAGAAGGTGTATCTGTCAATGTCACACTGTCTGCTGAAGTCACAGATATGGACATGGTGTATCTGGCAATATAACACTGCAGAAGTCACTGTCATGGAGAAAGTATATCTGTCAATATAGCACTGTCTGCTGAAGTCACATATATGGACAATGTTTATCAGTCAATGTCACACTGGGAGGTGAAGTTACAGATATATAGACAAGGTGTATCTGTCAATATAACACTGTCTGCTGAAGTCACACATGTGGACAAGGTGTATCTGTCAATATAACACTGTCTGCTGAAGTTACAGATAGGGATAAGGTGTTGCTGTCAATATAACACTGTCTGCTGAAGTGACATATATGGATAATGTGTATCTGTCAATGTCACACTGGCAGGTGAATTCACAGATATGGACAAGGTGTATCTATCAATATAACACTGTCTGCTGAAGTCATTGACAAGGTATATCTGTCAATATAACACTGTCCACTGAAGTCACAGTCATGGGCAAGGTGGATAGGTCAATTTCACACTGGCAGATGAAGTCACAGTTGTGGACAAGGTGTATCTGTCAATGTCACACTGTCTGCTGAAGTCACAGATGTGGACAAGGTGTATCTGTCAATATAACACTGTCTGCTGAAGTTACAGATAGGGATAAGGTGTTGCTGTCAATATAACACTGTCTGCTGAAGTGACATATATGGACAATGTGTATCTGTCAATGTCACACTGGCAGGTGAATTCACAGATATGGACAAGGTGTATCTATCAATATAACACTGTCTGCTGAAGTCATTGACAAGGTGTATCTGTCAATATAACACTGTCTGCTGAAGTTACAGATAGGGATAAGGTGTTGCTGTCAATATAACACTGTCTGCTGAAGTGACATATATGGACAATGTGTATCTGTCAATGTCACACTGGCAGGTGAATTCACAGATATGGACAAGGTGTATCTATCAATATAACACTGTCTGCTGAAGTCATTGACAAGGTGTATCTGTCAATATAACACTGTCCACTGAAGTCACAGTCATGGGCAAGGTGGATAGGTCAATTTCACACTGGCAGATGAAGTCACAGTTGTGGACAAGGTGTATCTGTCAATGTCACACTGTCTGCTGAAGTCACAGATATGGACATTGTGTATCTATCAATATAACACTGTCTGCTGAAGTCACAGATATGGACAAGGTGTATCTGTCAATGTTACACTGGCAGGTGAAATTACTGAGAAAGAATGAGGTGTACCTGTTGGTGTATCAATATGTATTACATTTACTCCACCTCAGTCACAGCACTTAAAGGAACTGTTTCTCCACTCTAAGCACCAAAGCTGTTCTTATCCGACTCCAAATAAATACTTTGGCTGATTTAAGATTTTTTTAAAGGATTCAACTTGGTAGCATCAGTGAATAACCATTGAATATATACGTTTTACTTTTTACATGTGAACAAGTTTCAAATGATTTATTTTAGCAGGATACTATTCAACAATAAAAACAACCATGAATTACTCACCTAAAAGATGTCATAATTGGTCTTGTGCTGTCTTCTGAGTGTCCGAATGCAGAAGCAGAGCTTTTTAAACACTGCAGGGGGGTCTCGAGAGACTTTACCAGGCACTCACTCATGAGACCAGCCATCGTAGGTAGGAAACAGGGAGTCAAACAAGCAATTATCTACTCTCCGTTTTTAATTGTAACAAAAAATGTGTTCCTGTTTTGTGTTTTGTTTGAATGTTTGATATTCAGATTACATGTTCATTATTTGCCTTCACTTTCTCAGTTCATGCTCATGCTTATCTTCTGAGTGAAATATGAATCAAAATGAGTGTACAAGAGCATGAAAAAATATTACTGGCTTACCTTCATTACAGTGGTGTGACATGTTACAATGACACCATTTTTAAAATATCTTCTAGAGCATGTTTTCACAAGTTTTCTTTTGGACTTCTATCCCCCACCACCAAGAAATAAAATGTAGACTGCAATTATTTTCAGAAGCATTTATGGGAAGAGGCAACCTGAATTTACTGATTGAAATAGGACAAGACGCAGTTGAGACAAACAAATGGACCTCTGTCTATAGTGCAGTCCCATTGTAGGTGTAAATGGGTGTGCAACGAGATGACATAAGCAAACCGCTGGTCACATCAAGGTGGCATGTTGCATTAATCATGAGTACTGTAGCAGGGCTTCCTCTGTGGTTTTGGTTCTGTATTTCATACAGCAGCAGGGACTTGGAGGTGTTCAATGAAGAGCCAGGCAGGTGGTGAGGCTGCCATCACAGCATGCCCGCTGTACAACATGAATCTTGATCACAAGTTCTGCGAGTGCAACTGATTCGAGCAGCACTTTTGACAGCAGTTGCCAATCAATGTTCCTATGCATTAGGGAAAAGGCACACCATCACCCCAATCTAAGGGGTTACGCCGTCACAACGGTGATGGATATCCCGTCAGTCAAAATTTGAATCCCATTATATCCTACAAGATATAGATTTCTGTGGACGGGATATATGTCACTGTAGTGAAAGAGTAATTAATCCACCAAGATCTAAATGAGGCCCTTAGTCACTAGTGCGGGCAGTCTAATTCAACAGAGGACAACTGGAAACAGTGGTCCCTGGGCCACAAATGAAGGACAGGCAACATCCAGTCTTTGTTGCATGTGTAGACTATTTCTCAGAAGATTCCCAATGCTCCAAGAAATCGGCCAAGAAACTTTAAAAAAACTTCCAGTTGGCAATATTTCCAGGAAAACTTTTGGTGCAAGAGAGAACAGCCCTTCTTGAGTCGGTGAAACAGTGATGTGTGGATCCAATTTAAATAGAAAGCTGTAACCATATTGATGCATGTTGCCAGCTTTCAGTGCACCAGTTCATAATCTAGTCAATCAATCAATCAATCAAGGATTTATAGAGTGCACTAATCACCCGTTAGAGTCTCAAGGCGCTTGGGGGGGAGCTACTGGTCGTAGAGCCACGTCTTGAGGCGTTTCCTGAATGTCAAGAGGTCTTGGGTCTGGCGAAGGTGGAGCGGTAGGGAGCTCCAGGTCTTGGCGGCTAGGTGAGAGAAGGATCTTCCTCTGGCGGTGGTGCGGCAGATGCGGGGGATGGAGGCGAGGGCGAGGCTGGCGGAGCGAAGATTGCGGGTGGGGGTGTGGAAGGTGAGTCTGTCGTTGAGGTAGGCTGGGCCTGTGTCATGGAGGGCCTTGTGTGCATGGATGAGGAGTTTGAAGGTGATTCTCTTTGATACTGGTAGCCAGTGAAGGTCTCTGAGGTGGGGGGAAATGTGGTCGCGGCGTGGGATGTCCAGAATGAGGCGGGCGGATGCATTCTGGATTCTTTGCAGCTTTGTTAGGAGTTTGGTTGTTATTCCTGCATATAGGGCGTTTCCGTGGTCCAATCGGCTGCTGACCAGGGCGTAGGTGACAGTTTTCCTGGTTTCGACGGGAATCCACTTGAAGATTTTGCGTAGCATGCAGAGAGTGTTGTAGCAGGAAGAGGAGATGGCATTGACCTGCTGAGTCATGCTGAGTGTGGAGTCCAAGATGAAGCCTAGGTTGCGTGCGTGAGTGGTGGGTGAGGGAGCGGTTCCTAGGGAGGTGGGGCACCAGGAGTCATTCCAAGTTGAGGGGTTGGTGCCAAAGATGAGGATTTATGTCTTGTCTGTGTTTAACTTGAGGTGGCTTGATTCCATCCAGCTGGCGATGGAGTGAAGTCCGTTGTGGAGGTTGTTCTTTGCAGTCGTAGGGTCTTTCGTGAGGGAGAGGATGAGCTGAGTGTCGCCGGCATAGGAAACTATGTTGATGTGGTGGGTTTGTGCGATGTTGGCGAGGGGGGCCATGTAAACGTTGAAGAGCGTGGGGCTGAGTGAAGATCTTTGGGGAACGCCACAGATGATTCTGGAGGCTTCTGACAGGAACGGGGGGAGGCAGACTCTCTGGTTTCTGCCTGAGAGAAATGACGAGATCCAGTCGAGTCCCTTGTCGCGGATTCCAGCGTTGTGGAGGCATGTGCGGAGAGTGTGATGACATACCGTGTCGAAAGCTGCAGAGAGGTCCAGGAGGATGAGTGCTGCTGTTTCTCCTTCGTCGAGCATGGTCCTAATGTCGTCTGTGGCAGCAATGAGTGCAGTCTCGGTGCTGTGGTTTCTGCGGAATCCGGATTGGGAGGTGTTGAGTACCTTGCTGTCTTCCAGGAACCGGGATAGTTGGCTGTTTACAATTTTTTCAATGACCTTGGCTGGGAAGGGGAGGAGGGAGATCGGCCAGTAGTTCTTGGGTCGTCTGGGTCTGCCTTTGGTTTCTTCAGCAGGGCGTTGATTTCTGCATGCTTCCATCTTTCTGGGAAGGTTGCTGACTCAAAGGAGCTATTGATGGTTTTGCAGAGGTGGGGGGCGATGATGATGTTTGCCTTATTGAAGATATGGTGTGGGCAGGGGTCCGATGGTGATCCGGAGTGGATGGAGGCCATGGTGGTGGCGGTGTCCTCTATGTTGACGGGGGTCCAGGTGTGGAGGAGGTGGGTGTTGCTTGGAGCGTTGGGTTCTTGGGTGTTTGTAGTCAGCTGGTGGGTCTGGGGTTTGAAGCTATTGTGGATTTCTTCTATCTTTCGACGGAAATGGGTTGCCAGTGAGTTGCAGAACTCCTGTGATGGCGGGGAGAGGTGTTTTTTTTTTTTTTTAGCAGTGTGAGGGTGTTGGCGCACCCAATTTTCCTAGCATGCTGTCACCAACACCTGAGGAATTTGGTTTTGGGACAGCTCAAATGGTATGCTATTCCCACTAAATTTCAAGGTGGGAAAAGTCTCTATTTCATTAAAAAAGAATGTGTGTGCTCTAGATCTTGATTTCTAGTTTTGGCTTCTGGTTGCAGCTGGCAGAGGGCTTGAGACTTGGGACTTGAGATTTCCTGGGACCTCCATTAAAAAAAGTCTGCTTGGATTCTGATTGGGTGTGTTGCTTATAGCTCATACTGAAAATGTGTTGATTCATGCAAACTTTAAAAAAGATAACATTCCCAAATTTGTTGTGCTGTCTCTGTATCCCACCAAACCTCACTACAACAATGACTATTTATCAACTGATGTTCTGATTATTGATAGAGATGCAACTAGCAGTGTAAGCCCAGCCAGAGAGGAAGGTTAGGCCACCCATGGAAAAGCTGTTGGGAGCTCTAAAGGTCTGCAGACTCCCTATGATTTGTCTGCTACTCCCCTGATGAAGGAGTTATCACAAGCTTCCTCTGCTGACAAGCCAATTCTTTTTTCTGACACTATGCAGCATCTACAGAGAACTCTGAGCCATGTTCATGGACTACTCAAGACAGTTATGGTGAGCTGGGACCTCCCGTCTTCATTATTAACAGAGTCTCTGTAAGTCACAGTTAACACTGGGTCCCTCACTATCCTAAAAGAAGATTTACCACATTCTCTGAGCCTTGCTGCCCCATGTTTGTTACAACATATGGAGAAATAAATAGAAGAATGGTACATTTTTCAATCCAGATTTTAGTCCTGTACAAGGAAAACTTAATTAGTTTTTCAAGCATGTTAGAAATAATGGAGTCTGAAAATGAAATATAAGGGATGTCAAGAAATCGAAGGCGGTCTTGAAGCATAAATCTTAATTCTCCAGAATAATCTAAATATCATCAGAAGATCTAGAAACCAGCCTTAACAATAGCAGAGAAATCTTGCAGGTGCAAAAAATATAATAATTGGGACATGAACAATTTATTTATTCACTGATGAGGCTTTTTTAATAAGGAATTGAATAGCCCTGAGTAAGCAAAAGACCATACAATGAATGTGGATTTGATCAAAACTGGTGCGCTTGTGTTTCCTAAATGCATTCTACACCACATGTCTCTTTATACATTCAAATATATTAACTTTTGAAGGATAGTAAATGAGGACCTTGATTCCCAGTCATACCTACAGACCCACTTGCAGAGATCACAAAAATAGACCCACCAAGAACTGAGAATGGACAGCACAAAAAATAAGATAGACCAGTCCACATTTGGTGCATAGCGAGCGAGCCAGACCACTCAAAGGGTGGCTTGAAATTACTGTTTATATCAAATGGGTGGCAGCATGTGACCACCACTATACCATATGCTTCTGTCATGGCACAGAGAAAGCTATTGATGACTGGTAAGGGATTGTCATGTATTGCTCCTTGTGGACGTGATAAGTCTGCAGGATATTGTAAGCTGACACGTTTAAGGACACAGATGTCTTTTAGTCTCTGATCCATCCATTTGTCAGGGCCAGGCTGCTAGTCTCCTGAGCTCTAGTCCTAAGTTTTGTCCTGTTAGAAATGCCTTGTGCCTCAGAAATATTAAAATTAGCAATAAGTAGACTGATCCATTAAATAACGTTTTAATGATATTGTGTTTTTGCAATACTGCACTTGGGCCCAGATTTACCAGATTCCCACACAGCGCTGCTGGTGCCAAAACATCTGCACTGAGTGAGGAGAGAGCAGGAGAGTGTCATATTTACAGAAATATGTCTCTCTCTTCCCCTCTTCCTTGCACTGGTGCTGATGTCAGCTGCTGGACACCACTCACACACCTTAGCATCATAGGGTGTGTGCATGAATCTAGAGTAGGTTTTCTACTGGAAGGGTTCTCTTCCAGTACAAAATGCTACACGTAGTGACACTTTAAAACTTTTCCTATGTTGTATGTCTGCTGTAGAATGCACCATGCATGCAAAATATGGAAAGAAAGGAGAAATGAAAACATTTCTCCTTTTAATGCTAGTAGATAAAGTTTAGTATAAAAATGCATGGGTGGTTGCATGGGAACGCCCATGTACTACCCATGTAACTCCTTCTTGGTGCTAAGCAAGGCAAAGCAGTGCTTCACTTTGCTTTGAGTTACTTCTAGGGTGCTTTCTAGTGCAAACAAGATTTGCACTATAAAGTCAATAGGTAAAAAAAGATTTGTGTCACTTTTGTGATGCAAACATGGCGTAAAAAATCTCAGTAAATGTCCCCTGAGTGTGTACAGGTCCATAGAGCATGCCTATGCAAATAAAATGTTTCCACTATGTTAATGATAATGGTCAAATGTTTATTTGGCGCAAGGTTGAACGTGTCTATAGCCAATGTAGTTCTGTACTCACATCATCAATCAGAGAAGTAATGGTTGGGGTACATTGATGGGTTTTTCTGTGCTTTCTAGTTTTGGAAGGGTGCAAAAACAGTGCCACGGCATTGGCTGGGGTTCCCTTAAGGGGCCAGAGGCCAATGTCGTGACACTACAGCACCCTTGTAATGTGCTCTGTCTGCATTGCAGACAGTGCGCAGTCTGAGGGTGCTGGCAGGGGGGGCCCTGCACTGCCCATGCCATGGGCCTGGGCAGTGCAGGGGGCCCCCTGTGGCCCGCAGCACTGGCTTTCTGCCAGCCTATTCATCGCAGGAACTCCACCATGAAAAGGCTGGCGGAAAGAGGACTTGTGATTGGCACAGTGGTGCTTATCTCAGTGCCGCCATGGCTTAGCACCTCTCTGACTGCCACCACCCTATTGGGAACCACGTTCCTAGCGGTGGCGGCGGTCCCCTGGAAGTCCGACTGCCTGGGTTGTAATCTGGCAGTCGGACCACCAGGAGTGCGGCGGTCAGACTGCCACCGCAAGATTGTGGTTGACTCATAATGAGGCCCTAAATACCCCTGCCTGGGAGGCTGGAAAGTGTGGTGGGCTGCTGATTTTTTTACTGGTGGTCGATTTTTCAACACTGCTGCAAAATCGGGCCAGTCTGGCCCTGCATGTAAAAATGAATATACAACATAAACTGTATTAAAAATTATTAAATTACTTTCAATAAATTCCATACACTACTTTTGATCATTATTCACGCATAATAAAAATGTTATTTTTTACTTTAGGTGGGAATTCATTTTTCAGTTTAAACTTCAAAATAACAATTTTGATTTAATTTAATATATTTACTTTAATTCAAAATTAAGTGCTGTAACATTTTTTATTTAATTCTATATTTAAGATAAATATATATAATTAAATCACTGTAATTTTTAACATAAAACTTTTTAATTTTTTTTTAGTTTAGTAAAGTCGTAACATTTTTCTTCTACTTTACTATGTGGAGATATCTGGCCCGACTGCGGAGTCTCGCTATGGTAAAGTTTTGTTACCATCCACCATTTTCTCTTTGCGGGTCCTCTACATATAGGCTGTTTTTCCGATGACCCATAAGGGCCAATTTTTCCGCTCTTGCTCCCCCACCCCAAAATTTTGAAACATGACTAAATTTAATCCAACTCATTGCTGTATATTCATAGCATTTGTCTAAATTATTACACACATATAAATTTGTATGCTACAACAGCCCTTCCTCAACTGGGGAAGCTTTGTTCTTCAATCTGGCTTGCAATTTTAAACCTTTAATCTTTTGTTTTCCAGTTCTAACATATAATCCACACTGATACATTGCCCTAAACCTGACCTGTTCTTTCTTTTTTGCAAAAAATACCCTAAATCCCCCAAACCACACCAATGACTTGCTTAAGACATCATGTTTTTTCAACCAATTTCTTGTTTAAATCTAGCTTTCACCAGATTTTCACTTGTTTAACGCACAAGCACCACCCTTGTTTAACTCATAAATGCCAGCAGCCCTCGGACTACGTAGCAAAATATTATGATACATCGTGTTAAAGAATGAGGACAGATCGATCAGAAGAAAGGCCGAGACATGGCCCACATCCAAGACCATCCTATGGTCATCAATGACCGATTGCATCACAGTTTCAGTGTTATGTTTAGGATCAAAACCTGCTTCCTGAGGTTCAAGGAATGTAAAATTACACAGATGTCTACTGAGTTCCTTGGCAACATGAGATTCCAGGAGTCTGGTACAGTAAGGCAATAAGGAGATGGGATACTAATTATTTAATTACTCTGGGTTTTCACCGGGTTTTTTTTAAACAACAGAAGCACTATGACTTTTTTAAGGTCATCAGGAACTATTCCTGTCTCCAATGAGAACTTTAATAAGTCATTGAGTGGTTTTACTATGGCAGAGGTAATGGCCTACATGACTCCAAGTGGACAAAGATTTCGGTGGGAGAGCCTGATTTTATTATGGTCAGCAGGAGTAGCACATATTCCTGATTTAAATGGGAAAAGGTAGCTAACTTTAAGCAGTCTTGGTTCTTCTTCTCTAGCATTGCAAACCCGATCACAGGGCTATCTGCAATAGCCTCAATGATTGACCTTACCTTTTCAATCAAGAACCTATTCAGATCATTGCCGTGTTCTTGGGAAGCCGCCATAGGTTAATGCTTTCTGTCCATAGATGAAAGGCTGTTCATGATTTTGAAGGTTTTTCTCTGGGGGTTAAAGTGTTTGGAAAATCTCCCCTTGAAATAGGCGATTTTAGCTTATCTAGTCAATCTGTTATAGTTTAATAGAGCCTTCTTAAAAATGAACCACGTTTTTTCCTCTCCAAGGAGCCAATGGCTTTCTACTGATTTTCCATTTGCTATAAGGCTGGGCAAACTCTTAAAAAGAACACTTCATCTAGGCAGTGCTTAATTTCAGCCAGTTTATTTTCGGTGGTCGACACCAGCCCTTTATTGTTAACACTGTCTAGCAGCCTGCCACATGGTGGTGATGTCCGTCTAATTTTGTGGGGAGCACAACAACAGTTGTTAAATAATTAAATATAGATTAAAGTCACTAATATCTGCCATCCAAAGCTATAGGAATAGCTTGGCTGCATGTATTTGTTAATGTATCATTAAAGTTTGAATTGTCACACTTGATGGTTAGATGTGATGGAACTGTCATTGGCAGCATTAGTGGAGGCATTGGGTGATGCAAGCTGCAGTGGCTTTTAGAATGGGGCCCTGCCACTTAGGGGCCGATTATGAGTTTGGCGGTGGCATGACTGCCATGTTGGTGGTCCGACAGCAAACAGGCTGGCGGTGCAGACTGCCAATGTGACCACTGTGGTCCAACTACCACGTATCAGGAGGCAGAAGCAAACAGTACAAAGGGAGACACTCATCTCCAGGAAGCCATTCACGCCCGGAGCCGCAGTGGATCCACAACTAGACATCATCCTGCTGCTCCTGCTCGCAGAGAGACAAAAAAAAATCAGCGCCGACGAGGATGACAACAACCGTAACACACACTCACCCATGTCACCTGTGAAATGTTATAAAATGTAACGTAACAAACCATAACATAGGGAGGGGGGTGAGAGGGGCTTCACGCACATGTCACAAGTCACCCACACTCACATACAGCATCAAGGAATCTCACACATACACACATGCACATGTCAGCCCGCACACACAAGTGTTACACATCAATACTACACATATACACATGCCTACACAACACAGGCCCAGGGTTGCACAACACCACACAACATACAAACTCACAACAACACAACTACTTCACACATACAAATACAATTCACACACTCACACACAACACTGGCCATGGACTGGACACACATACAGCACACATTTAAATCCATGTGCCATAATTGACTCAAAACACCTCCTTCAAACCACACAGCAATCGATATACACATCACACACACACATAGCACATAGGATCAATTAGGCCATGCACAATACACACACACACACACAAATATACCAAACACACAAAGCGGCACACCACAACAAGACCGGTACAGCAGCAATGACAGCAGCAAGACCACACATGGAAGGAGCCCGTACTGGGACACATGTTATTTACAACAAGGCAAAAAATAACATATCCACAAAAACTGGCCACATTCACAACTCAGAGATAAGCATTACCAATAACTAAGGTACTGCACAGGCATACATGTAGGTGAAAGGGTACAGCACTCCAGACACCATATAAAACACCAGACAGCCCGAGACACACACACCAAAAAAGTCACATGCACATAAGGCAAAGCAAATAAATACACAATTCAACACACTCTGGGCCTGATTACAACTTTGGAGGAGGTGTTAATCCGTCCCAAATGTGACGGATATACCACCAGCCGTATTACGAGTTCCAAAGGATATAATGGACTCGTAATACGGCTGGTGGTATACCCGTCACATTTGGGACGGATTAACACCTTCTTCCAAAGTTGTAATCAGGCCCTCTATGTCTGCACAGTAAAAACTCCAGAGCACACACCATATGCATGCAATAGCCACATCATTGTACAAGGTATACACCATACATGTCCACATTGCACATAACCACATCAAATGCATATCACCACCAACACAACACACTACCATGACAACAACATTTATAATACACATAGTAACCGAACACAATACACATACCCGTCCCTTGGGGACCAGAGCACTGCTCACAAACCCACATATATCAAACCACCGCAAGCAGCACACACACAAAAATACTTACATTCAACCAATGTCAGCCAGGAACAGCATACACCTAGGGAATCAAATGCAGGACACAGATGTAACCAACCAAACCAAGAAATAGTTGGCTTTAACGTCATAGATATGACAAATATCATAGTCCAAGGCCATTGACCAGTCCACAATAGTGCCATAGGCACCAAAGGCACAAAAGGTGCCCAACTTGACTCCTGACTGCCATGTAACCTCCACAGGCCGGGGCATCCAAGGGGCAGCCAGACACCTCAGGTTAGCCGGGGAGGGAGTCCGGGCTTGGGAGGAGTGGGCTTAGGTTTGAAATTGGGAGGGGGGAACATTTTTGGGAGGGGTATACTTCTTCTTGGTGGGGTAGAGGCATGGGTGCTGGCAGGGGGTTAGGGGAGGCCTTAGAGGTTCAAGGGATGGCCTTTGGGATGGTGAGAGATCGTTTGGGAATGTCACAGGAGGCGAGTAGGGAAAAGGTCAAGATTACATAGGAAGACTTCCTTAGACACATGGGGATGGTCATCAGAAGGGGAATTGGGTTTGGAGAGTGAGGGAGTGGCTGTATGACATGTAGGTGTGGCTGTTTTGAGTGCATGTTTGTGGGAAGTGTGCTTGGTCCGCTACCGCTAGGGAGTGGCCACTGGAAGAGGATTCCGAAGATGAAGTGGAAGATTGGGTCTCCCCCGTGGCACTCCCCTCGCTCTCCATGCCACTGGGTCCCTCGCTGTCTGTTGTGTCTTGACCAGAGGTCCCATGGCCAGTAGGTTCCGCACTCGGCTGTGCCCTGTCTCCTTTGTCTGCTGGAGCAGATGCTGAAAACAGATAGTGAAGTAGGGTCAGAGCATACACATAAGTACACTTGCATCATTATGCATCATTATGCAGATGTACAAAACATATCCGCCCATAGGAAGTGCCGGAAAAATGCCAACATCATGTAACTGCACAAAACAACACATGTGTATCACATTCATTGGGAGACACACCATCTGAGCTACCTAATTGAAAATCACATTTGCAAACATTTCCTAGAACAACCACACTAATTAAGCCATACCTAGGAGACCTAGCTACCAATAATGGCTGTCACATACTGCAATAAAAAAAAGAAGCAGTAGACATGCAATGTATTCCCATTGCCAAGGTAGCTAAGTATTGATACAGACCTAAGGCCATCCTCACTAAGACCTTGCCCTGAAATCATTTATCAAACCATTACATAGATTCCCAAGTAAAGGCAGGAAACACATGTGTATCATTTACGTGGTGGGACAGAGAACGCTCTTGGTACATGTTTTTTTATTTATTTATTTGCATGATTAATTAAAATTTTGCAAAATAGTCAGTTAAAATTCAATATTTTCTATAAAATTCTTGAATTTATGCTAAAACACTGATGAGAGTAACTGAACAAATATTAAAAAGCACAAACTTTTCAATGTGCCTGGTTCTGCAAAAACTATGGGGGTCATTACAACATTGGCGGTAAAAGGCGCTTACTGCTGTGCAGAAGACCGCCAATACACCGCCGCGGCTGCGGAATTCCGCCACAGCTATTATGACCCACATCTCCGAATCCGCCAAAATTCAGATACCCACACAAGTCCGCCACACCAAAGGTCAGTGATAAACTAGCGAAAACAAAACCTCCACCGTCGCGCCAACAGAAACACACCCATGCTATTACGACCCACCAATCCACGCAGCGGTCTTTCAACCACGGTATTCCATTGGCGGTACACACCGCCGCTCTCAAAATACACACACATCTCCAAAACACCGACACATTGGACATTTCAAAATACACACACCTGATACACATACAAACACCACTCCCACACAATCAATACTATATAAAACACACACCCACATCACCCACAAACCCCTACGACCAAAAATTTGAGACGAAGGCCAGAGAGACACTACAGCAATAGACAACCCCACCACACAGAGGCACACAACACCATCACCCATACAACATCCACGTTCAAAACACCCCACACCACCACACATCACCACACTCATCAACACATACACCACCCCATACATCACCTACACCACCCCATGTCACGCCAAAGACACCCCAGGTTTTCCGAGGAGGAGCTCAGGGTCATGGTGGAGGAAATCCTACGGGTAGAGCCACAGCTATTTGGAGCACAGGTGCAGCACACCTCCATAGCCAGGAAGATGGAGCTATGGCGGAGAATCGTCGACAGGGTCAATGCTGTGGGACAGCATCCGAGAAATCGGGAGGACATCCGGAAGAGGTGGAACGACTTACGGGGGAAGGTGCGTTCATTGGTCTCCAGGCACAACATCGCGGTTCAGCGGACTGGCGGCGGACCCCCACCTCTAACAACATGGGAGGAGCAGGTCTTGACCATCATGCATCCAGAGGGCCTCGCAGGAGTCGGTGGAGGAATGGACACTGGTAAGTCAAATCTTAACTATCATATCCCCCACCCTACCTGCATGCTATCACACACCCCCACCCTCACCCCCTCCCCTATCACTACAACTCCTCACTAATGTACTAATAACACAAACCACCCATCCCAACACCAAGCCCTGCATGACACAACTAAGCATGGATACCCAGCACTAAAGCATGCCCACTGCACATACCCATAACATCCCCCCAACCATCATCATACAAGCCCCCACACAGGAATGCTTGCACTGGGGTGCACGCACACCCACCCATTGCACACCATGACACACACACACATGCAATAATCATGCTCTTATACCCCTGCAGGACCACTACGTAACGTCACCACACAGGAGGGTCCAGACATCAACACTCCACCCATGGAAGAGGCCCACAGTGACAACAGCAGCTCTGGCCAACTGGATCAAGATGACCAGCCCGGACCATCGTGAGCCACGGGACAGTCGGTTTCCCTTGCACAGACACAGCCCAACACAGACCTTCCCCCCTCTGGTAACACCAGCACAGCACCCACCCAGCGGGCCCATACCTCTGTCCCCAGGACACGTCAATCAGTGGTGTGTCCACCACTACAGGGAACCCAGGGTAACCCAACACCCCAACAACAACAGGGACCTGGAGGCAGTGGTAGTGGGCACACGTTCCAGGGGACGGAGGCACAGGAACACAGGGGAACTGGGAGGGCAGCTGTGTGACAGGGGGAGAACAGGCCAAGGGAACCCACCCTCCACGAGGCCCTCTCCTCCATCATGGGAGCCTACCACCACTCCCAGGAGACGATGGCTACGGTCCTGGCCAAGTTTCAGGAGACCCTGCGCCTGGAGGACGAACAGTATTTGGGGTTCAGGGAGGAGCTCAGAACCATCAGCTCGGCCCTGGGCACCATCGTAGGGGTGCTGAAGGACATATAAAAGACCATGAGGGACACCGTGGCACTCTGGGGGGCCCATGACACTAGCCTGGACGATGAACTGCCCACCACCTCCGCCGGCGCTAGTTGACAGGACGCCCCGCCACAGGACCACCAAACCAGCACCCCACTCCCTGCAGACGGAGAACCACCCCGCAAGCGGTCCCTGAGATCCAGGAACAGGACAGAGCAAGATGGCAAGACCTCCGCCAGGAAATGAGACCACCTTGATTGTCCTCCCACTGTCCCACTTTGTTACCCTGTCCACATTGGAACTGCCCCAGCTCCATTTCCCATGCCCATATGGGCAGTGCACCTGTGAGACTAATAGACTGGACTCTGCCATGGACATTCCTCCACCATCACCCCTCACCATTTTGCCACCCCCTCCAATAATTAGCACTTAAATAAACACCCTTGAACCACAAAACAATCTGGCGTCAGTCTGTGATTTTGAAAATGTGTATTAGCAATGACAGTGACAAAATGCGTTTTCTAATGTAATGCCAACATACCTATGTCACACATCACATGTCCATGAAGGATGCAAGCAGATGACACACGTTGGTAACCACACCTGTGAAACCGTAATGGAAAAGTACAACTCAGTTAACAAATACTGCTACTAATTGACAGACATGATAGAGGTAGATGTGTGAAAGTGAATGCAATAGTAAAAAAAAAAATCTCACCTGTGTGTCACTGGAAATATTGCTGTATGACTGACCCCCTTTTGTCTATGTCTTCTTCCTCAGCTTCCTTCTCATCACTGTCCACAGGCTCCACAGCTGCCACAACACCGTGGTGGAAGTTGTCACAGTTGACCATCCTCCTGCAGAAAAGGCACCTGGCGTCGCAAAAGCAAGATTGTGAAGCATCGAGCAGGCGATGATGATTTGGCACACCTTCCGTGGTGAGTAGAATAGGGAACCACCTGTCATATGGAGGCACCTAAACCTGGCCTTCAGGAGGCCGAAGGTGCGTTCGATCACCCTCCTAGTTCGCCTATGGGCCTCATTGTAGCGTTCCTCTGCCCTGGTCCTGGGATTCCTCACTGGAGTCAATAGCCAGGACAGGTTGGGGTAACCAGAGTCCCCTAATAGCCACACACGGTGCCTCTGGAGTTGACCCATCACATACGGGATGCTGCTATTCCGCAGGATGTAGGCGT
Organism: Pleurodeles waltl; assembly: GCF_031143425.1. NCBI lineage: Eukaryota > Metazoa > Chordata > Amphibia > Caudata > Salamandridae > Pleurodeles > Pleurodeles waltl. Next base: position 14,984,435 of record NC_090446.1, read on the forward strand.
CATGCACTGAGCCAGGGAACATAGCATTTATCTGCGAGATGTACTGGTCTGCCAAACATACCATCTGTACATTCATCGAATGATAACTCTTCCGGTTCCTGTACACCTGTTCACTCCTGTGGGGGGGGACCAAAGCTACTTGGGTGCCATCAATAGCACCTATGATGTTGGGGCTATGTCCCAGGGCATAGAAGTCACCTTTAACAGTAGCCAAATCCTCCACCTGAAGGAAAACAATGTAGCTCCTTACGTGTTTCAGCAGGGCAGACAACACTCTGGACAAAAGGTTGGAAAACATAGGCTGGGACATCCCTGATGCCATGGCCACTGTTGTTTGAAATGATCCACTTGCAAGGAAATGGAGCACTGATAGCACCTGCACTTCAGGGGGTATTCCTGTGGGATGGCAGATTGGTGACATCAGGTCTGGCTCCAACTGGGTACACAGTTTCTGGATTGTGGCACGGTCAAACCTGTAGGTGATGATCAAATGTCGCTCCTCCATTGTTAACAGGTCCACCAGCAGTCTGTAAATCAGAGGATTCCGCCATCTCCTCAAATGTCCCAGCTGGCGGTGCCTAAGAAGGACAACAGCGATCACAGAGTCAACAAATTCCCAGGTATGTACCCACAGCTACACCGAAGACGACACCATATACATAACTCTTCCTGTATGTGTGTGGAGTGTAGGCCTAGGTATGTGTGACGCAGTAGTAAATGAAGCCATGTGGGCCCCTGAAATGGCGGCTGTCTGACCTGTAAAGTGGGACAATGGGATGTGAGGTAACTGCGCTGGCGTTGTACACCGTCGCGGTAGGCGGTCGTAGACCGCGGCGCAATGCTGCATTGGTTAACATTGGACCCTGTGGGTCCCAGGAGCCAATGATGAAGTGCGCCGGCGGTGATGATACGCACCGCCGCGGACGTGACCGCCATTTTCTATCTGTTCAATCACTCGATACCTGATCTTCAACAGGAGAGGACCTACACTGCAAGTGCTGCTGTGACCTCGGTCTGGAAGAGACAATGGCTGCTGCGTCTGGGGAAAGGTCCCCTGCCTTCACTGCTCAGGAGTTGGAGAAGCTAGTCGACGGGGTCCTCCCCCAGTACACGCTACTCTACGGTCCTCCAGACCAACAGGTAAGTACACAGGGAGCACGTTGTATGGGCTATGCTGGGTGGAGAGGGCTGGATGTCAGTAGGAAGGGGGCAGAGTTCAGCGACCATGAAGGACTGTGAATGCATGTGCCACATGGCAAGGGTAGGGATGGGGGCCACTCACATCGACGGTGCAGTTGGTAATGAGGTAATGACTTCTCTTCTTCCCCTGTACATGTCATGTAGGTCAGCGCCCAACAGAAGAAGGACATTTGGCATGCCATCGCCAAGGACGTCCGGACCCTGGGGGTCCACCAGAGACGGGGCATCCACTGCCGTAAAAGATGGGAGGACATTCGCCGCTGGAGCAAGAAGACGGCAGAGGCTCAGCTGGGGATGGCCTCCCAACGTGGGAGGGGTTCCCATCGCACCATGTCCCCCCTGATGTTCCAGATCCTGGCGGTGGCCTACCCGGAGTTGAATGGGCGCTTGAGGGCATCACAGCAGACACAAGGGGGTGAGTACAACATCATTCAGCGGACTTTGCACGCAGTGGAGGGGTCTGGGTGGGGGAGGAGGGCTGTGGGTTTCCCTAGGCCAGGACGAGTTACGTAGGCTAGGCCCCTCCGTAAAGCTGGCCATGTGGCACCCCACCTCTGTAGAGTGCCAAGTACAGGTATTAATGCCCCTGTGTCATCTATGTGTGCAGATGTCCACCATAGCCATGTAGGCCAGATCCCAGGAATTGCATCTGTAGAGGCCAAGAGCACAGCGTAGTGCAGGGGGCTGCTGTGTCTGTATTGTCCGCCAACGGTAGCGGTAAGCCATGCACTCAACCTGTCTTTCTTCTGTCGTCCCCCCCCCTTTTTTGTGGTCTCCCTGTTCTTTTGTGCATCAGCATCATCAGGCGGAGGTACAGTGGCACCGGAGCACGAGGGAGCTGCATCCCACATGGCCATGGAGGGCCACACCACAGACTCTGAATACACCAGTGGGACAGAGGGTGAGGGGAGCTTCACGTTGGTCACCGGATCACCAAACAGCGACACGGACTTGTCCGCCAATGGGAGCTCCCTTGTGGTGGTGGCACCATCGGTGCCCCCCACTTCTACAGGTATAGCCACCAGCCCCCCTACCAGCACCGCCCTCCCAGCAGCCCCTCAGCCTTCGCTCCGTGCCTGCTCACCCAGGAGGGTGGGCATCACCTTCGCCCCAGGCACCTCAGCCCCTGCCCCTGTAATCCCTGCTGCCCTCAGGGAGGAGGCCATTGACCTCCTCACGTCACTCACTGTTGGGCAGTCTACCATTGTGAATGCCATCCATGGTGTAGAAAGGGAGTTGCAACACGGTAATGCATTCCTGGAGGGCATTCATTCTAGTCAGGCTGCCCTTCATCGAACCCTGCAATCTCTGGCCTCAGCACTCATGGCAGCCATTGTCCCTGTGTCTAGCCTCCCCCCTCCAACTTCCTCCACCTAGACCCAATCCCCTGTACCCCAGCCTATCCCAAGCACACCATCAGACAAGCATGCACACACCTCAACACCCAAAAGTAGCTCAGACAAACATAAGCACCACACAACCCACAGGCACTCACACAAGCATCACCCACATACAGACACAGCAACATCCACTGCCTCCACTGTGTCCCCCTCCTCGTCGTCTCCCTCCTCCCTCCCAGTATCGTCTACACTCTCACCTGCATGCACTACATCTACAGGCACTAGGACTCGCACCAGAACACCCAGCACCACACCCCGCTCACCTGCACTCACCACCCCCACTACCATTTACACGTCCCCTGTGTCCACTCCCAGTGTGTCTGTGATGCCCTCTCCCAAAGTACACAAACGCGGGCACCCACACACCTAACATCCATCCACCTCACGACAGCCTCCAGTACCTGCACCTGCACCCAAATCACCTAAAGTAACACCTCCTACAACCACCTCCTCTTCCTCCACTCCCAGACCCCCTCCAGCTACCCATCCCAGTGTTCATCAGAAACTCTTCCTCAGCAACGTTGACCTCTTTACCAACACCCCCACCCCTCCAATTCATAGGTCCCGTAGTAGCACCTCAGCCAAAAAAAGTCCGGTACCAGTGGTGCGTGTCAAAGGTGTGTGGAGTGCACCGGCCACCAGGGCAGCCAGTGTGACACAGAGCCAAAGCACTGCCAGTCCACCCCCTATAAAGCACCTTAAGTTGGAAAGTGGCCGACGGGAGAGGGTGAAGACTCCTGCCGGCAAAACAGCTCACAAGGGTCCCGGGGGGAGTGCCGAGTCAGCTGTGACGCCTACCAAGGTGGTGAAGGGGCAGAAGAAGTCTCCAAAGTCTGGTAAGAGCAGCACAGCGGAGAAGGCTGCCATCCTCCCTGCCAGCCGGGACGCCACCGCCAGCACTGTCGTCACTGGTCCGGAGATGACCGCCAGCATCAGTGACCTGGAGGGCCCCGGCAGCCACAGCCCCGCTGGGCACTGAGGGACTGTAATGCCACACACCTCTGAACAAGTCAGAGACCGCCATGGCAAAGCACCGCTGAACAGGGCAAAGACCGCCATGGTGAAGACCGCTGAACAGGGCAAAGACCACCAAATCAAGTATCGTTAGCCCATGTGCAGCTGGGACACCTGCATCCACTCTGTCTGTCCTTCACAGGATGAATCACTCTGGGCACCAGTCCCCCTCCAGAACCAGTGGTGACCTGCATCCACTTGTGAGACTGTGGTTTTGCACTCCCCAGGATGGAACAGTGGGCAAACCACCCACTGGAGAGACTTAAGAGACTGTGGCTTTGCACTCCCCAGGATAAAGCAGTGGGCAAACCACCCACTGGAGAGACTTGAGTGACTGTGGCTTTGCACTCCCCAGGATGGTACAGTGGGCAACCCACCCACTGGAGAGACTGGATAGACTGTGGCTTTGCACTCCCCAGGATGGTACAGTGGGCAAACCACCCACTGTAGAGACTTGAGAGACTGTGGCTTTGCACTCCCCAGGATACATCAATGGGCATGGAGCCCCGTCGTGGATCTGGCGTGGTGCTGTTATCCGGCTGAGGTGCCCCCCTTCCCTCCCCCCTGAGGTGCCTGTTGTATTTCTATCTGATGCCCCTGCAGTGTTCGCTCTGTTTGTGGACAGGTATCTAGTGTGGGCCTCGCCCATGCATTTTGGGCCCAGTGGTCCACGTACATTGATATGTGCATACCTGCAGTACTACTCGTGATGTATGATTTATATGTATCTGTATATATTTGGTTACTCTATTTTAATACATTACAATGTTTGGACTGATTTCCTTTTGTCTTTGCATTCTTCCGGGGGGGGTTTGGGTTATTACTGTGCTGTTTGGAAATGCACTGGTGTGTGTGTTGTAGTGGGTGAGGGTCGGGTTGGGGGTGGGGGTGTTGCATGTGTCCCCCCCTGACTTTTGCCTCCCCCTACCCTATGTCGTAGGTGCAGTACTCAACGTTGTCTTTGGCGCCTACATTGCTGATGTTCGTAGAAGAGCAGGTAGACAAGCGCAGGGAGTATTTGGAGTTTGCGCTCCATGGTGGCCTCCTTCCTCGTGGCGTGTGTTAAGGTGAGCGTTTTCCCATTGCAAAAGCTGTTTCCGCTGTGTTTTTATCCACGGTGAATCCACCCCGGAAAAGGTGGCGGATGGGCGGGTTGTAATTGTCAAAGCCCAGCTCACCTGAGTCCTTGTTCAGTTCTGATGGAGGTTGAAGACAATCCGACCCCACCCTGAAACTGCTTGTTCCAGCACACTAGTTTTTAAAACAGTGCACTAAGAACAGAAGCTCAAGGGAAGGGGGGAAGTGGATAAAATAAAATAAAGAGACAACAGCGTTCTTGCGTTTCCACTGTTGAAGTGCTGCACAAATCTGCGGCCCTCTCTGACTTCTGTAGAAACTGGTGCCTAATGAAACATAAACAAAGAACAGATAAGTACATCCTATTCCTAACTGGGTTCCTGACTATCCCTTTATTTATTAGAAATTTTCTTCTAAAAGTACCTCTTGGATCCTGGTCTCTAGTTTCCAGGTTTGGAATGTGTTACTGCTCTGGGATGTGCTTTCTATTACTCTAAAGCTTCTAAAACAATAAACAAATACCGTTATCAGAATTATCAATATCAAACATTCATCTTAATATAACTAAAGCCTAAATTGCCAATAGCAGACTCACTTTTCCCATATTTCCAGAATCTTTTATAAAACAAATACTGTACTTTTACGTCAAAATACAGCATGTAATTTGTGCAAGTCCTTGATTTAGTGTTTGCCTTGCTGTTAATGGTTTCCACGGTTCGATTCTTAAAAGTATTCTTGTAACAAAGAGTTTGAATCACAATGTTCGTGGAAGGTATCTTGTTTCAAATTGTCTATACACGAATCCAGAAAATGTTGTCAAAGTTCTTTCAGGTAATAAAAGTTTTGCACTTACTTGTTGCTGGCAAGAGATACTGATCAGTCTAACCTTGTCTTCTTTCTCTTTTGCAGGTTGCTTGTAGGAGAGAGGCTGAGGCAAGGAGGAACCGGAAACCGGAAGAAGGAAGAGCCAGCAGCTGCGCCCATTGAAGCCAATGAAAGTCTGTAGAGAGCAGGAGCGCCAGCGCCGAGGGATCTGTCCTCAGGTAAGCGGGAGGTAGACGAGCACAAGCACTGGGCAAGGCTCGGGGGCTGCATTTTATAGACAGGGCTGGGTGTGGTCCTCACATGCTGCACATGTTCTTGAAAGGTGTGCAGAGTTTCAGTTATTATGCAAATGAGTTAAATTAACACATGGCCTAGAGAGGAGTGTTTTAAAGAAGCCTTGGTAAAACAAGGCCCAATGTGTAAACAAAACAGCACATTAAACAACATACACAGAAGCCTAGGGGGGGGGGGGATGTGAGATAACAAGAAAGGCTTTCAATAGTAAGTTTAAAAGGGAGCTATTACAGAACCCACTAGTGCAGTGAGAGGGGACATGCTCTTTGCTGTGCACAAACCCTAACAGTTGCCCCCCTCAAAGGCCCTCCTACAGGACGGGGTTTTCCTGGATTTTTTAAATAAAACCGTCTAATCAGCTGTGGGGCATGTACATATGATGCTGGTTCCCATGAATTCTCAGATTCATCATATCCTTTCCATTCTACTAGATAGAACAGACGTCCACTAATTCTTTTTGAGTCTTTTATGCTTTTCACTTCATATTCTAGATTTCCCTTAATTGGTATGGGTGGAGGTGGTGGTTCAGGTTGGGTTTTTGGATTGTACGGCTTAAGCAAGGACACATGGAATGTAGTATGTACTGGATATTCTTTTGGTAAATCTAATTTTACTGTTACCGGGTTTACTATGGCAGTTATACTAAAGGGTCCAATGAAACGTGGTTGCAGCTTTCGGGATCCCTCTATGTTTAGGTTCTTTGTGGAGAGCCATACCTTGTCACCAATTTTATACATTGGGGCCTCAGATCTGTGTTTGTCTGCTTGTCTTTTCATGCTTTCCTTGTACTTTAATAAATGTTTCCTGGCTTTGTCTTGTATGTCACCTAACCTTGTTAGTCTATCCGTTACTGTAGGTAACAGAGAATCTTCTAACAAAATGGGTATAGCTCTTGGATGATACCCCTGCAAGAAATAGAATGGTGACCAAGTAGAGCTGAATGCTCAGTATTATTATAAACAAACTCCGCTACAGGGAGAGCTTCCAACCATTCACTAGAATAATCAGCCAATAAACAACGTAGCGTTTGAAGTAAGGTTTGGTTCAGTCGTTCAGTCTGTCCATCTGTCTCTGGGTGGAAAGCAGTGGATAATGCCACATCTATTTTCAGTTTTTTACATAATTTTTTCCAAAATTTAGAGTTGAACTGGCTCCCTCGGTCTGACACCACTTTGCTTGGCAAACCATGTAAACGCACAATTTCCCTTATAAAAATATCGGCAAATTCTGCCGCCGTGGGTAATTTCCGTAATGGTACAAAATGTGCCATTTTAGATAAAAAATCCACTATAACCAACACTGTTGTGAAAGATTTTACTGGTGGTAAACCTACAATAAAGTCTACGCTCACAGTGTGCCAAGGTTGCTTGGGTGTTGGCATTGGTATTAACAAACCGTCAGGGGCCTTATGAGAAGATTTATGTCTTGCACAAATTGGACAGGTAGTGACAAATTGCTTAATGTCCTTTCTTATAGTGTCCCACCAAAAGTGTTTTTGCACATTTTCCAGGGTTTTTACCCAACCAGGATGACCTGCCAACGGTGAGGCGTGATGCCAAATTATCACCTGTGTTTGTAATTCAGAGGTGGGCACTAACAGCATGTTGTCGTGATACAATAAACCTCGTTGTATTGTGTTATGGGAATCCTTTAACCAATCCTGAGGTGCTATTTGCATGTGTGCATTATATAGATCTGTGATGAAATCCTTCTGTTGTACTGGTGCCAAAAACTTTTGGGGAGGAATAATGGGTTCTCCTATTTTATCTTGTTTCATGTCTGAAGTATGTCCGTATCTAGATAACACATCAGATTGAATTTGTTGTGCACCTGGTCTATAGGTTATTACAAAGTCAAATGTGCTAAAAAAAATTAACCAGCGCATCTGACGTGGTGTTAGTGCTCTAAGTGATCCAAAAAACGGTAGGTTCCTATGGTCAGAAAAGATTGTAACTGGGTACTTGGCTCCCATTAAATGGTGCCTCCATTCTGAAAATGCTACTTTGATAGCTAGTAGTTCCCTTTCAGCCACAGTGTAATTTTGTTCAGCTGGTAATAACTTTTTGGAATAGAAGGCTATAGGATGTAACTGGCCATCTACTGCATCTCGTTGAGAGAGAACTCCTCCTAAAGCTACTTGTGAAGCATCCGCTTCAACAAAAAAAGGCAAGTCAGGATCAGGATGTTTCAGAATTGGGGCTGAAGTGAACTTTTGTTTTAGGAGTTGAAAGGCGTGTGCCGCCTCATCAGTCCAAAGAAATCGTTGCTCTTTCCGCAACAAGGTAGTTATTGGGGCCGCAATGTCTGCAAAATGTGCAATAAACCTCCTATAAAAATTGGCGAAACCCAGAAATTTCTGAATATCTTTTACAGAGGATGGTTCTGGCCAATCAGCAATAGCACTGATTTTCTTTACATCCATAGTTATTCCTTGGGGTGACAGGCAGTATCCTAAAAAGTCCACCTTGCTGACATTAAAAGTACACTTTTCTAACTTAGCAAAAAGATGATTTTCTTTTAACTTTGATAATACTGCACGAACATGTTGGGTATGATCTTCTGAGTTCTTAGAGTAAATGAGGATGTCGTCTATGTATACTATGACACAAACGTCCAGGAATTCGTGTAGGACCTCATTTATAAAGAACTGAAAGGCCGCAGGGGCATTACATAACCCAAAGGGCATTACTGTGTACTCAAATAAACCAAACTTTGTCTTGAAAGCTGTCTTCCACTCATCCCCCTCTTTTACTCGGACCAGGTGGTAAGCTCCCCGCAGATCTAGTTTAGTGTATACAGTAGAATGTCTTAATTGATCCAACAACACAGGTATTAGAGGAAGAGGATATTTATTCTTTATTGTAGCCTTATTTAGTCCTCTATAATCGATACACGCGCTCAGGGATTTATCCGGCTTCGGGGTAAAAAAGAGTGGAGATGACACCGGAGATGTGGAATGACGGATGAACCCAGACTGTAGTAGGTCATCTAGGTAGGTTCTTAAGTATTTGGTTTCTTCGTCAGTCAAAGCATATACTCTGTTATTAGGTAAAGGGGCCCCTGGGATAAGATCTATATGACAGTCATAAGACCTATGTGGGGGCAGCACACTAGCCTTTACTGGATCAAAGACGTATTTAAAGTCAGAATATTCAGGAGGGAGACTTGGTTCATCTTGTATAACACCAGCACAGTGTAATACTGTGCTCTGTTCTGTACCTGCTTCTTGATAGCAATTGGTTCTACAGAAAGAGGAATCCAAAGTAACATTTCTATTCACCCAATCAATTTTTGGGTTATGAGTTGTTAACCAGGGTACCCCGAGAATCAAACCAAAATTAGGAGTATCTATCAGATCAAAGCTAATCACCTCTGTGTGCCCGTTCTGACAGACCATAACAAGTGGACTTGTTTGTTTTGTGATTAATCCAGAGGTCAATTCTGACCCATCCACTGCACATACTGCTTCTGGACAAGGCTTTAGGCACATAGGAAGTCCTAAGTTTTCAGCTAACTTATTATCCACAAAATTTCCTGTCGGGCCTGAGTCCAGTAGGACAGGGAGAGAATGCCTCACTTGGGTAGTAACAATTAAAACGACCTGAATTATGAAATGTCTAGGTATGTGCGGTACCATGAAGGCTGCAGCATTAGAGGTTTGATTAAGATGTTTTCTTGAACAAGTAACCTCTCCCCTTATCGAGCTTAATCGTTTCCCGATTCAGTTGAGGAGGTGGAGGAAACAGCACCCTTTTGTGGATTTTTAGGCTTTACTGGACATTCTCTGGTAAAGTGACCTGCCCTTCCACAATATAAACATAATTGAAGTTTTCTCCTTCTTTCTTTTTCCTCTGATGTGAGTGAACCTCTGAGTGTCCCTATTTGCATAGGCTCAGGTTCAGGGAGTTTATTATCTGAGTCTTTCTTCTCGTGTCTAATAAAAGTTAACCGTGATTCCAGTTTGTATTTATCTCCCTTTCTTTCTCCTAGTCTATGTTCTAATTTCACAACTAAATCTACAAAGTCCGAATAGTCTTCTGGCAAATCAACGATATGAGCCAGCGCGTCTTTTAACTCGTCTCTCAAACCTTTATAGAAAAGGGAGACACGCTTTTCTTCTGGCCAGTGTGTCTCAATGAGTAAACGATTAAAACTAGTGAGATAGGTCAATAAATCCTTGTTACCTTGTTTAAGATTTAAAAGCTCATTATCACTTGCCTGCATGAAAGTGTGTTTTGCAAAAAGGCTGGTCATGGTACGTTTAAATTGATTCCAATTATGGAGGATGGGATCATCTCTCTCCACGAAAGGAATTGACCAATTGGCTGCTGTGCCACCCAAATAAGACAAGACGAATGCCACTTTCGTAGCATCAGTAGGGAACTGTTGTGGCTTACAAACGAAGTGTAATTGACATTGATTGATAAAAACATGGAATTTGTTACTATCTCCATGAAAACGTTCAGGTGCTGCTAAGGGCACAGCATTAGGAACATTAACAGTGACCTCAACTGGGGGAGGCAAAGTTGTATGTTTTGATGGCGCCCCTGTCTCTGAGGAGGTTTTAAACAAAGGCGTAAAAGCTGTGTTCCACTGAGATACCCTAAATGTATTCCTGCTTAAATCCTGTTTTAAAGAGGTATTCTCCATCTTTAATCTCTCTATTTCCTCTTGCATATGTTGCAAGATGCCAGACACTGATTCATTATGAGCCAAGTCCTCATTTAGGGCCTGCGCCATATCCGTGACGTCAATGCCCTCTATTTCTTCCCCGATATTCATCGTCCACCAGAACTGAATTTTTTTTTTATTTTTTTTATTTTATTTAAGGCTTGTGCTTCTGTCAAAGCCCAGCTCACCTGAGTCCTTGTTCAGTTCTGATGCGGGTTGAAGACAATCCGACCCCACCCTGAAACTGCTTGTTCCAGCACACTAGTTTTTAAAACAGTGCACTAAGAACAGAAGCTCAAGGGAAGGGGGGAAGTGGATAAAATAAAATAAAGAGACAACAGCGTTCTTGCGTTTCCACTGTTGAAGTGCTGCACAAATCTGCGGCCCTCTCTGACTTCTGTAGAAACTGGTGCCTAATGAAACATAAACAAAGAACAGATAAGTACATCCTATTCCTAACTGGGTTCCTGACTATCCCTTTATTTATTAGAAATTTTCTTCTAAAAGTACCTCTTGGATCCTGGTCTCTAGTTTCCAGGTTTGGAATGTGTTACTGCTCTGGGATGTGCTTTCTATTACTCTAAAGCTTCTAAAACATTAAACAAATACCGTTATCAGAATTATCAATATCAAACATTCATCTTAATATAACTAAAGCCTAAATTGCCAATAGCAGACTCACTTTTCCCATATTTCCAGAATCTTTTATAAAACAAATACTGTACTTTAACGTCAAAATACAGCATGTAATTTGTGCAAGTCCTTGATTTACTGTTTGCCTTGCTGTTAATGGTTTCCACGGTTCGATTCTTAAAAGTTCCATTAAAAAAATGTTTGCTTTCACAATGTTCGTGGAAGGTATCTTGTTTCAAATTGTCTATACACGAATCCAGAAATTGTTGTCAAAGTTCTTTCAGGTAATAAAAGTTTTGCACTTACTTGTTGCTGGCAAGAGATACTGATCAGTCTAACCTTGTCTTCTTTCTCTTTTGCAGGTTGCTTGTAGGAGAGAGGCTGAGGCAAGGAGGAACCGGAAACCGGAAGAAGGAAGAGCCAGCAGCTGCGCCCATTGAAGCCAATGAAAGTCTGTAGAGAGCAGGAGCGCCAGCGCCGAGGGATCTGTCCTCAAGTAAGCAGGAGGTAGACGAGCACAAGCACTGGGCGAGGCTCGGGGGCTGCCTTTTATAGACAGGGCTGGGTGTGGTCCTCACATGCTGCACATGTTCTTGAAAGGTGTGCAGAGTTTCAGTTATTATGCAAATGAGTTAAATTAACACATGGCCTAGAGAGGAGTGTTTTAAAGAAGCCTTGGTAAAAGCAAGGCCCAATGTGTAAACAAAACAGCACATTAAACAACATACACAGAAGCCTGGGGGGGGGGGGGGGGAAGGTGAGATAACAAGAAAGGCTTTCAATTGTAAGTTTAAAAGGGAGCTATTACAGAACCCACTAGTGCAGTGAGAGGGGACATGCTCTTTGCTGTGCACAAACCCTAACAGTAATACTGTGGGCGGTACATTGTCTTCCGCCTGTCTGTTGGCGGTGACCGCCGTGCTGTTTGTCTGTACCGCCGTGGCGGTCGGAGTGTTAAAGTGGCTGTCTATGTTGGTGGTTTCCGCCATGGTCATAATTCCCTTTTTTGGTCCGCCGGCCTGTTTGCGGTATTACCGCAGCTTTAACACCGTCCGCCAGGGTTGTAATGACCCCCTATGTCTTTATGATGTAATATCGGTCACAAGCCACCAGTTTAGGCATTTGGTTTATACAGACAGAAATTTAACAAGTCTACAATTTGTCTGCGGGTCAGTTGGGTAAAACATTTTCATTGATGCTGGCCGACAAGAGCGTATCCCATTTGTGCTCAAAACTGGTCTCTGCAGTTGGCGACGTGCTTCTCTTAGGGCTGGGAAAATGCAGATCAGATGGACCATGTCCTCCCTGGCAGCATTGCATAGCCTACATAATGTCTCTCCCCCATTCTCCCACAGTGGTTCATCGGCTCTTGATGAGAGGGATCCTAGCCACATCGTTAGCAGGTGGCGTTTGATGTATACTGAAAATGTTGAGGTCAGATATTGCAATGGTGCCAGGGTAGTGTAAGTATGCATCAGAAGCCAGGCATGTGAGGGTCGTGCAAATTTACGTTTATCATCCAGCAAAGATTGCAGACCTATTTCCTTTTTTAACACACGGCACAGAAGGGGATATGACATATTAGAGTCCCATAGGTATGTCATTTGTGTTTCTTGCAGCGAATACTGTAAGTACCTGTTGTATACTGACTTTGAGTAATTGCTTACTGAATTCCATAAAGCTGCGACTAAAGGGCTAGTGTTGTTTCCTCTTAATTTGTAATAGGTCTTTACTGTATGTACTTTCCTGTCCAACTGTTGTTGTTTAAGGCCAAATTCAAGCCTAACTTGGGCAGGGGAAGCAGTAGGGGGAAGATTGAAAACTTGTTTATAGATTTTTATTTGTTGCTGATCCAAGAGCAAAGAGTCTTTCCTGGATAATGCTGTGCTTCTGTATGTAGTGGCTGGAAGGAATTTGGCCGACATGACGGACAGTAACGGTTTGTGCGAAAGTCCTTTTAACAGTTTGGCTAGGGCACAAAAAGCAAATGTCAGCGCTTTGCATTTCTGAGTGATGGACTGCTTTTGTGGCACAAGGTTAGCCTTGTTATCAATAGTAAAGCCCAAGTATTCATAGCAGCGAGTCTCTTCAAGGCTAATGCTGCTCAAGTAAATTTTATTTACAAAGTTAGAGAAGTATCCTATAGACATGGTTTTTGTCTCTGTAGTATTAAATTCTATTTTGTTTGACGTGGCAAAATCGCCCAGTGTGCTAACTAGCCGCGGTAGCCTAATTTTTGTGTGGCTCAATAGAACAATGTCATCAGCATATGAGAGATGTGATATGAGCAGGTTCCCCATCCTCGTAGAATGTGAGTTGGTAGAGTCTAACTTTGGGCAGAGGTTGGTCATAAAAAGGTTAAACAAGTGTGGGGCCAAGATGCAGCCTTGTTTTAAGCCTATATTCATAGAGATACTCCTTGAAACGTTTGTGCCATCAGCTACCTTCACCCAGGTTTTAACATTTCCATGCTGCGGAGAAGCCATTCCTTCAGGTCCCAACTTCGCAATTTGCACCAAAGAATTGCTCTGTCCACACGATCAACTTTACAAGTTGTCTCTGAACTCCAAACCTTTCACCTCATGTAGCTACATGCACAGTAACTATACCATGTATGCACATTCTTAGCAATCTCACTTTTAATACATATGCCGGGGCAGGACTAACTAATGTTGGAGGTGAGCAACTGAAACAGATCTGCACATGGTGCCCTTACCTGCTCCTCTAGTGCACCATGGAGCTGTCCATACAGGGGAAGGACCCCCTCCACAAGCTTCTCCAGCTCTTCTTCTGAGAAGGCAGGAGGCCTTTCACCTGTAGGATGTGGCATGATTGCTCCCAGAGGCTGTACACAGCAGCTCAGGTCATGGAGGTCTTGCTGGCAGCAGTGTCAGGAGTCCAATTAGAGATTCAGCAGTAGATGGCAGTCACGTGTGCCATGTACACGACCGTCACCACCGGCGGACCCCGCCATTGGCCCAGGACTGCCTCCCGCCATGACAACATCCACCAGCGGTCGCAGTCATTTTCCATTGTCTTGTGGAGTAGGTCATGCAGTCACCAATTTAATAGCTTTATATGGTTGGAAAATGTTAATTGTGATGAAACAGTACTACATCCTACACATTTGTGTTGGCCTTGACTACAAATATGTGTATTCACCGACAGATGGGTCATGTTGTAATGTTATGAGTGACATGTTTTCACTGTTTCAATTGGCATGTCAACATTTTTATGTGACACATGTATAGTCACTTACAAATGACACAATGATTGATGGAAATACCTTATTTCCTCTAATAAAGTTTGCCAGGATCAAGAAGAGTCAGACGACCCACTGTTTACCACACACAGGCAGATTTGCAGATGATGGAGAATTATCATGTGATACAAACTTACCGCCTGGATAGGCAGACATCTGTCATCAGTTGGAGCCAGATCTAATGCCTGCCGTCAGTCATCCAAATTGCATACCACCTATTGTACAAGTCATGTCTGTGCTGCATTTCCTGGCTACAGGTTCTTTCCAAAATACAGTGGCACTAATTGCTGGGATGTCCCATCCTATGTTCAGTCTTGTCTTGAAGGATTTACTATATGCATTTTTAACACACCTCTACAGCTACATCAGTTTTCCTAAATGTGAGGATTTTGCACATGTGAAGGCAGAGTTCTATGGTTTGGCAAAAAATCCCTCAGGTTGTGGGATCCATAGATGGTATCCATGTAGCCTTGGTTCCTCCACATGGCAATGAACAGGTCTATCGGAACAGGAAAAACTTCCATTCCATAAATGTCCAGGTAGTCTGTTTGGCAGATCTCTACATCTCCCAAGGTAACCTGGGTCAGTCCATGGTGCCTTTATCATGCAGAACAGCATATTTCCCCAGCTAATGACAAGACTGTACCCAGAGAGGGCCTGGCTGGTTGGTGAGTCACATATGTCATGTGGGTTAGTATGCTAAGTCTGTTGCCACATGTGATCATTCCCTGAACTTATGTTTCTACCTATGTTGCATTCCCTTACAGGGGACTCTGGATACCCAAACCATCCCTGGTTGTTGATACCAGTGAGGAACCCAACCACTCCAGGAGAAGTTTGCTTCAATGAGGCTCATGGAAGGACAAGGCTTGTCATGGAGCGGGCTTTTGGGCTCCTGAAGGCAAGATTTCACTGCATCAATAAGTCTAGTGGAGTCGTTCTCTAATCAACTGCTCAAGTGTATCAAATCACTGTGGCCTGCTGCATGCTCCATAACCTTGCCCTGACGCGACAGATACCATACATCCCAGTTGAGGGGGAGATAGCAGTGCCACCGGGTGAGATTGCAGAAATCCTAAGTGAGGATGACAGTGATGTGAATGAAGGTGGAGACATGCGGGCTGATCTCATCAATCAGTACTTCACCTGAGTATAAGTATGTGATGATATATGATTTGAATGACTCTTAGGGATACAATGGGGATTATGGTTTACGTCAATGGTCTCTGTGTGAACATCTGACAGGTCATTTGATGCAATGCAGTATGCATCAGATGTTGACTAGGTTTTTCTGACATGCACTTGTGACTTTCGTGAGCAACACCTTAGTTTGGGGTATTGCAAAGCAGTCTGAGTTAACTAACAAATTGTTATGGAAACTTGCAGGTCATGTAAGCCTTCACTTGGCAAACATTCTTGTGTTACACTTTTATCCTTCCAGGTCTCTTCACTATGCCATCCTCATGTGGACATATCTGTGTCGTGTCAGTGGAAGATGGATGGAGCTGGTCTGACAATGTGAAGTGGACATGGATTGATGTAACTAAGGGCCAGATGTAGCAAACTTTTGCGAGTCGCAAATGGCCGGAATCGCAATTTGCGACCCCGCAAAATCGGAAATGGGATGCAAAAATCCCATTTCCGAATCGCAAATTGCGACATGAGCCATTACCGACTTGCAAAAATTGCGACCCCATTTTGCGACCCGCAAATAGGAAGTTGCGAGTCGCAAACCATATGAAATAGCAACTCGCAAATTGCGACTAGTCGCAAAAAGCCCATTTTGCACTTCAAATTTACCACTAACTCAGAGCAGGTGGTAACCAGAACCAAAGTATAAAAGGAGACCCAGAAGGCACCTGGGTCCCTCAAGATGGCGGAGATATATGTGATAGCAAGGAGGAGGAGAGCCCACGCTGCACAGCAGATGAGGAGGAGAAGCCAGAGACAGGAGAAGATATACAGAACCAGACAGACACTTTTCCAACAAACTGAGGAGGAGATATATGATAAATACAGACTCAGCAGTGCAGCAATATTAGAATTAATAGATCTACTCAATCCGCAGCTTCAACGCCAGACTGTGCGCGGCAGCGCCATCCCCACACATGTGCAATTGCTATGCTCACTGCACCTCTTGGCCTCGGGTAGCTATAAGGGGGTCATTGCTGTGGCAGGTGAGGTATCTCAAAGTTCACTCTCACGGTTCTTTAGGGCATTCCTAGACGCCTTACTCACACACATGTCCAGATACATATACCTACCCAGGAATGAGGCAGAAATCAACAGCACTAAGTTGGAATTCTACAGGATTGCCTACTTCCCGCATGTAATAGGGTGTGTAGACGGGACACATATACAAATCTGCCCTCCTGCAAATCTGGAATATCTGTTCCGCAACCAGAAGTGTACCCACTCACTGAACATCCAGGTGGTACGTGACACCCATTATGTTATAACTGACATGGTTGCCAAATTTCCAGGGAGTACACATGACTCCTACATTTTCAGGCACAGTGGGATACACCAACACCTAGAACGTGGGGAGTTTGGAGACGGACACCTCCTAGGTATAGCTGAATACACCTTGCAGACATACACACATGTCAATGTGGAACCCATCTATGCCCAGCTAACATTGTTCATTTTGTGCCAAACAGGTGACAGTGCATATGCACTACGACCATGGATACTTACCCCGTACTTAACACCCAGCAATGAGACAGAGAGGCGATACAACAGTGCACATAGGAGGACCCGAAATATTATAGAGAGGACCTTTGGACTGTTGAAGGCAAGATTCCGATGCCTCCACAGAAGTGGAGGTGCCCTCCAGTATGCCCCAATAACAGCATTCAAGATCGTTGGCGCATGCGCTATACTGCACAACATTGGCACCAGACGTGGGCTACATCTCACCCCTGCAGACTCAGATTCGGAGGATGACGAGCAAGAGCTACCACATCGCCATCATGGGGATAGAAGCATGGCAAATCAAGGCAGACAGAGACGGGACCACATTGCAAACCAATACTTTGGAAGGTACGTGGTAACTGTCACCACACACACGAATGTCACATACAAAGAGCCCAGGTGTGAAGTGGAACAAACAAGAACTTTAATGATGTGAACCAATAAACTATTTACAAAAACTATTGATCAGGGGCTGTAAAAGTCCACCTGCTATGAGGACACATTAACCTCATGTGCCTCCAATGTATGTCAGTGCGTAGCTCACACCCTACACCTGGGACGCCCAGCAAAGAGCGTCTGCAGTTCTCTGCCGTGCACTTCCACTACGCAACACCCTGGTGTCTGTGGCAGATGCACTACTTATAGTAGAGCCCTCCTCACTGTCTTGCGGCATGTCTGCCGCGTCCCTAGCCATCTGTCGTGCCTCCATCATGTCCACTGCGTGGCTTATGCGTCCCAGCCCACGAGCCACATCGCTGGCAAAGTGGCCCATGTCCACCTATAGGCTGACTGTGCGGCGTGACAGCCCTGTGGTATTTACAGCCAGGCGGACAATGGAGGCATCCATGCGGTCTAGCCGGTGGATTAGCTGCCGGTCACGGCGCCTTGCACCCTCTCTCTCCGTGACAAGTTCAGCCACTAGTTGTCTGATTAAGAGCGCAAGGTCACCTACATTGCTGTTCAGGTGTTGAGCTCTCACCTACATTGCTGTTCAGGTGTTGAGCTCTGTGTGGACCTGTTGCAGCCCTGTTGTTTGGTTCCTTTCCATTCGCCGCATGGCCCCTGAAATCAGTCTTATTTGCCTTGTCTGCAGGCACTGACCATGGATGAGTGCAGCCTCGGCGGCAGAAATGGAGGCGTCCCCTACTTCTCCCTGTGACACTGTAGAAACATTGACACGTCGCCTGCGACGCAGTGGTGGATCTGTGTCCTGTACGCTGGCACTGTGGCTGGGACCGGGTGCTGCCTCTATCTCCAGTATGGCCACTGGTGCATCTGGAGGGGACTGCGGTTGGGTGGTGCAGGTCCCTGTGGTGGCTGCTCCTGGGTCCTGTGCTGCCTGGTGGCAGCCCTCTGGCCCCTGGAGGGTGTGGCTGGAGGTGGTGTCTTGTGGGAGACCTGTGGGACAGAGGGAACACACTGTCAGTATCTACCATCTGTTGTATGCTTCCTAATAAATTGTTGCCTATCAGCTGCCTACTTGACTACATTGCCCATAATGCACCATTCAGGTGGTTGCTACTCTGAAATGGAGCTATTTTGGTTGTGCATGCTGCTGTGTACTAGGTGGGTGGGGGTATGGCAGATATGGGTGTACATGCATGTTTCATGGTACTCACTGGTTGATGGTCCTGGCGCTGACGTGTCCAGCTCTCCTATTCCAGACTCTGCCTCTGGCTCCAGGGTCTCTTCCACTCTTTCCTTCAAGGGTGTGGGTGGTGGTATGATAGATGTTCCTCCTCCAGTGCTCCTCATCTCCCGGAGGTGCTCTGCCACCCTCTCCTTGGTCCGGGAGCGCAGGTCATACCACCTTTTTTTAAGTTCCTCAATGCTCCTGTGGCTCACACCCATTGAATTAACTTTGTCTTGGATTTCAGTCCAAATCCTCCTTTTCTCCAGCTCTGGCACACTGAGGGCTGCTCTCCCAAAGAGTTGATCATGGTGCTGGCAGCATTCATCCGTCAGCACCTCCAGTTCTTTTCCAGAAAACTTGATCTCTCTCTTTCTGGCTGATTCCTCCATTGTAGCTGCTGTTCCTCCTGTTGGCTGTTCAGCAGTTGGAAATGGGTGTGGTCCTCCCTCCTCCCAGGTGTATTAGTAAACTTCCTGACTGTGATGTCATCATCAAGAGTCAGGAAGTGTTTTCCAGAGTGTTCTGCTGCACCTACATGCAATTTGCGGCACAGTCGCAATTTGCGACACACACTCGCAATTTGCGTGTGCGTTTTTAGCGAGGTCGCAAAAAGCGACCTCGCAACCAGCGGACTCGCAATCTGCGGTGCGACTTCATTTGCGAGTCGCAAAATGAAGTTGCTTTTTCTTGTTGGATACCATTTTGCGAGTCGGAAATTGCGAGTCGCAACAACTCGCAATTTCCGACTCGCAATTTTTTAGCTACCTACATCTGGCCCTAAGTGGGGTTTATGAGTCCCATTCCCAGGTTGCCAGGTCAGTGGGAGGGCAGAGACCTGTGCTACACAATGAACTTGTTTTCCATGGTAAGTGGGTACAATAGTGTCCTTTTGTGATTTCTTGTCCCTGTCACATGTAATCCAGTGCAAACCATTGCCTCTACCTTCACTTTGTGTTTGCAATTATCCTGTGCCACTGGTATGTAGCTGTCATTATGTTCCCTTAGTGCAGGCCACAGTGCCTGTGGCACAACACTGACATAGGTGTCTCACATGCCTACAGACGTATGGCCAATGTAAGTGGAACGACCTCTGACTAGGGACTTCAGTACTGAGGGGTGTCTGAGGCAGATCTTTTCACTGGCAGGGCCTCCCTTCCACTGGTTACTACAGAAGTAGTAGGGGCAGCTGTAACTTGGACAATGGAAGGGATGTAGTGTTGTTGCCTATCCCTACTCAGGGTGTAGTTCATGTCTCTCAGTACCCCTGTGATGGAGGCCATGTGGCCATTGAGAGCTGACCACTGTTGCATGACTTCCTGGTGGCTGTCCATCTTCATCCGTTTGCTCTACCCCAGCATGGCAAGTACCTGGCCCATCACACCTTGGGATTGTTGGTAAGCTCCCAAGACTTGGGAGACTGAATTCTGGCCCAAACAGTCCCTAGCAGCCTCATAGTGCTGAGCCACACCATCCCTCTCACGCCACCTACCCCCATGTGCCTCTGTCCTTGGCACAGTTTGGCCACTGCCACTAATACCAGGTCCTTGATTGTCAGGAATTTGGAGTTGTGACTCCGGTACCTGGACTGGGGGGCACAAATGGGTAGTAACTATCCTTGGGACACAGGTTTGGGGCACCTGGTTGCCTGTGATGTCGATGCAACAGGGATGAAAGTTGTCGTCTGACCAGGTTCCCCAGATGGGCCAGATTCATCCTCAATGTCCACATGTAGCGGATCCTATTTAGTTTAATGGGAATTAGGAGTTTAGCTTAGCCTTCTGGCTTGCAGGCCTGTGCCTCAGTCACCTATTGACGTTTAACCTACTTAGCTTGCTCTGTCTTAGCCTACTTATATAATCAATACTTTCAAAATGGCTGTTATGTTTATAGTTAGAAAAAATGTTTTGATATTACGTTATCAGTGTCACTCTGTAAAGGCGTCACTATCAGAGTCAAAGTTAAGGGAGAAACATAGGTATACACATCATGTCCCTTTGCCACTTACGTGTGACAGGAACATACTTTACTTTTGGAGGGAATTATTTATATAATTACCCCCCCAAGCATGCCTCCTTATCTATTGTTTTGGAACATACCTGTGTCAGGGGTCCTACAAGATCTGTATAAATACATTTCATGCAGACAAAGTTATCAGAGGGATTCCTAACATATGCTATTGACGCCATCTATGCTGCACGTCGCCTTCATGCAGACACGGTACTGGCAAATTAGGATTCCATGCTAGGGGTTTAGGGATATTTTACATTTCATGTTATTGCAACATGGTGGGGGTCTTTTTATTCATGACTCTCATCTTTACCATTCTTGTTCTTGCATTGATCATTACCCTGATCATTGCAGCTCATGCATTTGCACCTGGCATACCACAACAGCTCAATCAGGAGCCGGCATCAATGTTGTGGTTAGTTTCTCGCTGTGCCAGCGGGAAACTCGTAATAGGGCCCGCGGAGGGATGGACGCATAGGCGGTCATCCTGACGCAGGACTTTGGCGGGCGGCGGAACTTAATGAGCCCCTCACAGTTTGTGAATACCAAATCATAGTAAACTTACTCAAAAGTGGAAACTTTCTCAAAAGTGTAAGTTATCTATGTGAATCAGGCCCTAAATGTTCCAACAGAAACTACTTTGGAAGGTCTCACTTCCCACTCAAGAACAAATCTATTGATTTTAAATATGACTTCCTTCTGTAAATAGCTTCCTACACCTATAGAAAAGTATTTCACTCAACAGTCCATAACTTATTTCTGAGATGGATGAGAAACATAATTTGAAAATGTATTGAAACCATGTATTCTCATCGTAACTATCTAGACCACTAACCATCTGCGCATGACAAAATATTACTCCTCATTTAGTGCATTTAATGGTGTCTCCTCCCAAAAAAATTCTTTTAGTTTTAGAGTTCTAATTCTAGCAACATGGCATTCAGATATGCCTCACTTTGTCATGAATGCAGAATGTCAGCACTCTAGTTGTTCATGGGAACTCTGTGGTGATGATGTAGTAGAACACTGACCAGCCATCTGACAGGCTGCTGCTGTTGTTGTTGGAAGTACATTATTTGATCAGCACACCAGATTGTTTTTCTCATGTGGCTCACATGTACATTTATTCACGTGTCCTCATTTTAGCTTCTGAAGATCCTTATATAACTTCTATTAGAAAAGTATGAGAGACAGTTTTTTCTTTCAATCACGGGTCAACAGATCTCAGCAGAAGCTGGCAATTGTTTGCACAAGTTAAAATCACCTTAGAAAGCACCACAATTCCTAAAATGAGTATAGTACCACCAACAAAGGATTTAAATTGTAACTAAAATCTACTATTAATTCTCCTATGCATTCCTTTTTATGGCATCAAATCCAGACTTTCAGTGCAATGCATTTCAACGGGATAAAAGCGGCAGACCATTATTACCAAAATAAAACCAACATTCATGTTTCCTGTAGAGTTCTACATAAACAGTCCAATTAAAAACACAACATCTACCAAATAAGTTTGTACATTTGTTCCCAAAGGGTCTGCTTTACGACAACCTTGGGCCCCCTGAGTCCCTTAATGTCAGGAACTGCCTGGGAGTGCTGTCCTGCTTGAAAAACATTGCTTAAATAATCAGATGGCTATGGCCAAGATAGAACATCAAGTGAATTTTGCTATATTATTTGACCTACTGGTGCCCCTTTTAAATAGTACCCTTTGCTATAAAAGTACTTGAAAGAACATAACAGACATTTCCTGTTCTGGTCAACATGTAAACAATTGTTTAAATCTGACATTAAAAATGCAGTACACCTTTAGATAAGTTGGTCATAGTGCCTCATGACTTTTTTGCATTATTATGTGAAAATTGTTGATCAGCAATTGAGCGTTGTTTTTTTGAAAGACTCAACTAAAGAAATGTCTCTTCATAATGAATGCTTCTGTCCATATGTAGGCATTAGTACAATGGTTGCATTTTCTTGACACAATAGTAGATAAGGATTGTCACGCAGCTTAATGAAGTGCATTATCTTAACAACAAATCCTATTTCTAGTTCTATGCAGAGCTCTTTTTACCTCATTGTTTCTCAAAGTATAAATAAAAGGATTTAGCACTGGAATGACAATAGTAAACATCACAGCAAACAGCTTGTCTTTTTCTAGTGACACCTCGGATGTTGTTTTCATATAAGCACCAAGCTCAGTTCCATAGAACATAATAACAGCAATCAGGTGAGCGGAACAGGTGGAAAATGACTTTAGCCTCCCACCTGTGGTGGACATCTTCATTATATTTATAATAATTAACACATATGATGTAATTGTTAGTATTAATGGACACAGTCCTATTATAACACCATCTGCAAAAGTTGCTATATCAATGAAATAGGTATCAGTGCAAGAGAGTTTCAGAAGAGCAGTAAGATCACAAAAGAAATGGTTGATTTCATTAGATCCACAGAAGGATAAATTTGATATCAAAACAACATGTGGCACAACATCCAGAAGGCCAAGCGCCCAAGAAGCAACAGCCAGCAATCCCACAACTTTCTTATTCATTATGGCTGTATAGCGTAGGGGGTTGCACACAGCAACGTACCTGTCCAGCGCCATGACAGAAAGCAAGCAAATCTCTGTGCAGATGAAGGAAGAGCAAAAATAGAACTGAAGAATGCAGGAAACAAAATCAATTGACTTGTTTCCCGTCAAACACATCTCCAGCATTTTTGGAATAGTGCCAGATGTTAAACAAATATCTAGGAAGGACAAGTTCATGAGAAAATAATACATGGGCTTCTGAAGTTGAGAATTAGTCAATATAATTGTAATTATGACAATGTTTCCGAGCAGGGTTGTTAAATACATTGGCAAAAACACAATGAAAATTGGAACTTGAAGCTGAGGATTTTGTGATAGACCCAGAATAAAAAATTCAGTTAGGAAAGATTGATTCACAGTATCCATATTTGTAATGCTCCTTGGTTGTTGGTCAATGATTATAATGATGATCTGTGGAAATAAATGCACACGTTTTGAAAAGGTATTACCATTGAAACAAATATTCTTTTGTCGGCTTTAAAATGGGCAGCGATATGTGGTAGTTTATGAAATCTTTTAAGACACACAGGGTAATTGATCTAGCATTTGTGACCACCAGGTTTTAACAACAACATATGGTTGTCCTAAAATGAATATATATATTAATATATATTTAAGGTTTTCAAATTTGATTGAAAGATTTAGGGCCCGATCACAAGGCTGGTGGTCTGAAGACCGCCAGCCTCACTGTGGCTGTTGGACTGTCGCAGCTCTGTTGGTCTGATCGCCACATTACAAGGTTGTAATCTATTGTGAGCTGGCGACAATGCTGCTGCATCTTTCCCACTGGGCTGATCGGTGGAAACCTTGATTTCCACTGGTCAGCCCAGTGGGAAAGTCTTAATCAGGTGGGCGGGGACGTCACCAGTACGGCGGCCACCACCCCGGTGGGAGTTTGGCAGAAAGGTGTTTCCATCTGCCAAACTCCTAACCAGCCCCTTAATGACAGTCTGATAGCAATGTAAAAAACACTTGAACTCGTTCAGATCTTTCTGCTGAAAATCACATTCAATTAATCAAAATTATATTATAAATTAATTTAATTTTTTTTCACTGGTATTATGAGGTACAACACTGTAATTATAATTTATGGAGCATATTGCTGTAACTAGTATGCTGAAACTGCCAAAACTATATACAAATCCACAAAGGATATGGAAAATATGCCAACACTATACTGCATTTATAGTCATTGGAGTGCAAATAACTTTAGGGATATACCTCTGATCACCAATTGAACATTTTCTGATATATTTTTATTATCAACATTGCCTTCATCATTGCCATTATTATGACAGCATTATAAGTAATGATTTCCTAACATTAACAGCATTTGCCCTATAACCTTCATTGGATCTGCAAGTTGTTGGATTGAATCAGTCAACATAAAAGTAGTGAGATTTGAAAACATATTGTTGTCTGTGCTCTGAAATGTGCACTGACCACTGATGTTTGGAGACAGAGATTATAATGTCCTGGGTTCAACACTAACTACTAACTACTGTACTTATCTTTCTCACCCTTTGCTTAGATACTCAAGACACTCACCTTGTTGAAGATATATTGTAATGTGATTTTGTGAATCACTTTTAGAGTCTTCACCAAAACATCCTAACATAGAACATGTGCGATTGATAGGCATTGACCTAAGAGCCCATCCTTGTCCAATCTAAGCTCATCCAACTTCTCACAACTCTAAATGGTGCTTCAATGACATGTAACGCTGGCTGATGAAGTGACTGATATAGAAGAGGATGTATCTGCCCATGTAACACTGTCTCATGAACTCACAGATAGGGAACAATCTATGTCTCTCAATGTAACTCTGTCTGGGGAAGTTACTGATACAGAACCAGGTGTGTCTGTCAATGAAGCTACAGATATATAATGAGATATGTGTCAATGCTACAGTGCCTGGTGAAGTCACAGACATGGAACAAGGTGTCTTTGTCAATGTGAAACTCTCTACTGAAGTTAGAGATATACACTAAGGTGTATTCGTCAATGTATAATTTTCTGAAGAAGTCACAGACATGGAACAAAGTGTATCTTTCAGTGTTACACTGCGAGGTATGGTACTGACACAGAACGGGGTATGTCGGTCAATGAAACACTCAAGCTGTGAAGTTACGGATATGAAGTGAGGTTTGTTTGCCAATGTTACAATTTCTGGTGAAGTCGCACATATTCAACATGGTGTCTCTGTCAATGTGAAATGGTCCATGTGAAGTTACAGAAACAGAGTGAGGTGTAGCTGTCAATGTAATAATGGCTTGTGAAATCACAGACATGGAACAAGAAGCATCTATAAATGTTACACTGCCAAGTGAGGTTACCAATACAGAATTAGGTTTGTCAGTCAATATTACACTGTCATGTGAGGTCACAGACATGGAACAAGGTGTCTTCATCAATGTTAAATGGTTCAGTGTAGTTACAGATATATAGTGAGGTGTAGCTGTCAACATTACATTGTCTGGTGAAGTCTCAGATATGGAGCAAGGTATCTCTGTCAATGTTGCATGGGTAGGAGAAGTTACTGACACACACCAAGGTGTGTTTGTCAAGAAACACTAACCAGTAAAGCTGCAGATATGGAACAAGCTGTCTCTGACAATGTGTTAGGGTCCATGTGAAGTTAGACATACACTGTGAGGTGTAGCTGCCAATGTAACAATGGCTTGTGAAGTCACAGATATGGAGCAAGGTGTCTCTGTCAATGTTGCATGGGTAGGCAAAGTTATTGATACACACCGAGGTGTGTTTGTCAAGAAACACTAACCAGTAAAGCTGCAGATATGGAACAAGCTGTCTCTGTCAACGTGGAAGGGTCCATGTGAAGTTACAGATACACCGTGAGCTTGGTAACGAGCGACAAAGCTTAACTTAGGAGACAAAGCATAAAGCATTCAAATATCACAAAACAGTAACTAAATAAAACACAGAAAATAGTTTAAAAGTCCAAAACCAATTTATAAGAACAGGAAATATGTTTAGCTTTAAAATGATACCACAATGAATACAATCGGATAAAGGGAACCAGAGATATTAATTTTTAAATAATTAATTATTTTTAGCACTTAGAAACGAATAGCGCCAATCTGGTCATCTTGTCGCACCTCGACTGGGGCAAAGTCAAAGTTCAAGGCTGACCGCGATGGAGCCCTGCTCGGTGTTTTGCTTTTCACTAATGACCGAGCTGACAATAATCTCTGGAATGCACCTCTTAGTTCAAAGAAGATATTTATTATTTCACCACGACATTCCTAAAAGGAGATTAGCATGTTGAAAGCACACGTTTAAAAATAGTCACAGCAATGAAAGGAAAACATACCAAAATGATTCTCCACTGCAATGTACCCAGCAAATATATGTATTTATATCATAACGTAAAGGAAATAATGAAGTAAAAAAGCATCACTGTAGGTCCTGCCAAGTTCTTCATCTTTCTCATGCCAGCAAGACAATGACACCATTCAACTGTGAAAGAAAAAGAGATCTCCACCCTCACGGGAAAGATATCAGGCATCCGACATCCAGAATCCTGATTGAGGCCACTCACCCTCTCACTGTCGTACTGGGTCTTTTTATATCTTAAAAAAACAAAAGGAGCTTTCGGGAAAAAACCCTCATTTCACAATTCAAACATGCTGGCTAGTTTAGGTCAGGGTTGAAAGAAACAGGTTGGAACTGGCCAGTTTCCCAAGGTGTCTCTCCCAAGCCTAAGCCGTTCCCTGCTGCACCATAAACATTAGTCTAGTGCATCCTTATCATTCTGATAGACTAACTCCTCCATATTGTGTACTAGCTCTTTGGTGACAATATGTCCTAGCACTTCGGTGAGAAAGAGCACAAAAATAAGACAGTTTACGATGTGGAAAAGTATGAGCAGCCTTTAACATGGCAGTGTCTAATGCTATGAAAAATCAGTAGGTAGAATGAATCTAAAGCTAAACTGAGTACAAAATGTAGTCTGTAACTGGTGAACACTGGACAGCTAATCCAGGTGTAAAGTGGTGCAACACAAAGTCAATGGTCAAAACATACATTTCAGTACATTCTGCTCTTTGATCAATGACTTTGTGTAAATTACAGACTGAAAATCAAATTTTCTCTTATTATTCTTTTTCTTTAAAAAAGAAAACATTATAAGAAAATCAGGTTTGCATTGTATACAGCAACATATGAAATGATAAAAGCAATCACTATAAACTAATGGAAGTGGATTAATGTATTGATCTTATAAACAGTTAAACCAGACACACCTACAGTGCAAAGACTGAAGCTTAGATATTCGGATTGGGATAATAACTGATTGAAAAGTGTCTCTAGGATAGCAAGTTTGTATAGAATTAGATGGAAACATCATGAGTTCTAATCATGTAAAGGTACACGGTCCACCTGTAATATTTGCTGGAATATAAGTGTTCCCATAAAAGAATAGTCAGCCAACTGGCAACTTGACATGTTTAATGAGACTGGCAGCAGTCATCAGATGATAACAAGCCATGGGTTAGTTCGAGGAAAAATGTAATCAAGCAGGTTGACAGATCATCCATGGTACTCTGCATTGTTCCCATGCAGAGCTTCTGTGAAGCACAATTAGCGCTAAATGGATCCATAGGTTTTGTACTTTAAAAGCATCAGGAGCATTGCACAAAGGTGATCAATCAGGTTCAAGTTGGGGGTGCGGTCCCCCGACCCCACACGCAAACGCCCGAAGGGAGACCACACAGCACACACATGGTCAGTGGCAAGTCATAGTAAGATCTGTAAAAGAAATAAGTATGATTTTTCTTGCAAATAAGTTTGTCATCTAAAAAGTGCTCCACTTTTTCCTTTCCTTGTTTTATAATCAGCAGAGCATTACTGGGGCCCTTGGCTATAATTTCTGCAGGTTCTGGATGGCCATTTGGGGAGTCAACCCACACCTTCACACTGAGGTTTTCATTAGCTGAACTTTAATTTTCTTGCACTGTCAGAAGGGGTGGGACAGTCCCCTTCCTCACCAATCCTCCATACACTGAACTCATGACAAGTTGGACAATTCTGTCTCCAATCTGTATGAATAAATCAGCTTCTCCACTATTTAACAGAATGAACTTTGATTTCTATGTGTCCTGGTAATGTTCCTCTCCCCAATTGAACTTTGACTGTTGTGGTACAGATCTCTGCTGTGTGTGCTGACAAATAGAACATTACAAAATCACAGTTTTTATCAAATCTAGGGGAATGTGCATCCCTCTAATCTCTGCCCACCTGTATGTGACTTTTTCTCATAGGTGTCCACATTTCTGGGGCGCCCACTTAGCCATCCCCATCAAGTCAGAATTCTGGGTTGACACTTCTGCCTCTGAAATGTTGTCTTTGTTGTCTGCAAGGGAATTGAACCAGTGTTCTAGTGAGTCGATGGGACAATGAGAATCTATGACTCTGTTCTAACATTTCACATATTTCCTGCCACAAACCTCTTTGCTCGACACCTCCTTTGAGTGAATGAACCAATTATGTGCATGCCTTGTGGAAAGCCAAATGGCTAATTCATTGGCAGTGGACCAATAATCATTGTAAATATGACAAGTCCCAAGCAGCCATTGCTTTACAGCTTGATACACAGTGTGCAACCCTGCATATTGGCTGCTTTTTCCTGCTCCTGTGGTGATCAACAACTTTTCAGTAACTGGATTGTATAACACTGCTTTCCAATATCTTTTGATACCCATGTATTTGAATGAACCATTAGTGAACCAAACATGTTTTCTATCCTCAAGGGACAATAATTTAAATGGCAAACACCATCTCACTGATGAATCTTTTACCTGTGGTACCTCCTGCACCCTCTCCTCAGCCTGTACAGGGGCTTGTGACAACTCTTCATGTAGGGCTGCAGTCCCTGCCGGTCCTACTTGAGCCCAGTCTTGTATGTACCATTTCCAGCATATGATGCTAGCCTCTTGTGCATGTCCTATACGGTGAGATTTAGGTGAACTCATCACCCATTGCAAGATTGGTATTTCAGGTCTCAGAATTACATTATGACCTAGTGTTATTTGCTCAGTATCCACTAGAGCCCAATAACAGGTCAAAAGCTGTTTTTCAAAAGGAGTATAGCGCTCTCCAAAGTCAGATAATTTTCTAGTCCAAAATCCCAGGAGCACCCTTTCCTCCCCTGTTTCTACCACATATTCCAATTTGCATATTGTCCCTGAACAGTTACATGTAACTCAATGTCTCCCTCTTGCACTGGCCACAAGTCTAAAGTATGTTGAATTATTTCATTTGCCAAATCAAAACCACACAGCTGCTCTTTACTCCATTCGAACTCATGTTTTTTTCTAGTTATTTTGTACCAAATGGTTAAGATTTTACTCAGATGAGGGTTATGCTGTTTCCAAAAATCAAACAATCTCATGAAACTGTGTGTCTCTTGCTTAGTGCGAGGAGTAGCAAACTTCAAAATCTTTTGTTTTACCTGTAACAACATCTCTCTATGCTCTGGATTACACTGAATTCCTATAAACTGCACATTTTGCAACAGTACCTGCATCTTGTCTGAATTAATTGTAGACATCATACTAAGCAAAAGTTGTTTGAATATACTGGTAATATCATCAAGTTCTTGCTGGGTTTAATCTTTTAAAGAATGCATTTCAACTTCTGCCAAAAACTGTGGGCTGCTCTGTATTTTTTGACCAGCACGAACTACGTTCTGCTCATGCAGCTCACACTGGCCCCCACCTTTTTTAACCTTCTCATTACTGGAATGTAAAAAGTCAGATTCCCCTGTAACAGCTTGGTAGATAACAACTTTATCTTGTAATAACTTGTTCTGCAAACTTGCTCTTTTAATTTCTTAATTTCATATTCTGTTTACACCTCTCATGCATTTTTCTGTAAGCAGACAAAGGTATTGAAACCCTCATCTCAAGAACAAAAGGGATATCATTCCATTCAAAAAGCACCTTTTCTAAACATGTAAACACATTTAATAAGTTTGTTCTATCCAAGCACCCATCCCAAAATTTAGAAAGCCCTGATAAACAAGAAAACACATTTGCCAAGACATCATAAGACATTTTAATTTCACATGCATTTTCAAACATGGTTTGCGGGGTTTCGTTTAACTCTCTGAATAAAAACATATTTACACTTTTAAATCGTTCACTCAAAACCTCCAACTGCTCTTTTTAGACTGTCCGATCTACTCCAAAATGTTTTGCTTTCACTAATGACCGAGCTGACAAAATTCTCTGAAATGCACCTCTTAGTTCAAAAAAAACATTTATTATTTCACCACAAGGTTCCTAAAAGGCGATTAGCATGTTGAAAGCATATGTTTAAAAATAGTCACAGCAATGAAAGGAAAACATACCAAAATTATTCTATACTGCAATGTACCCAGCAAATATATGTATTTATATCATAATG
This sequence comes from Pleurodeles waltl, assembly GCF_031143425.1. Classification (NCBI taxonomy): domain Eukaryota; kingdom Metazoa; phylum Chordata; class Amphibia; order Caudata; family Salamandridae; genus Pleurodeles; species Pleurodeles waltl. The sequence continues at coordinate 15,015,166 of NC_090446.1, forward strand.
TAAAGGAAATAATGAAGTAAAAATGCATCATCGTAGGGCCTGCCAAGTTCTTCATCTTTCTCATGCCAGCAAGACGATGACTCCGTTCGACTGCGAAAGAGAAAGAGATCTCCACTGTCACAGAAAAGATATCAGGCATCTGACGTCCAGAATCCTGATTGAGGCCACTTACCCTCTCACTGTCACACTGGGTCTTTTTATATCTTAAAAAAACAAAAGGAGCTTTCTTAAAAAAAAAACTCATTTCACAATTCAAACATGCTTGCTAGTTTAGGTCAAGGTTGAAAGAAACATGTTGGAACTGACCAGTTTCCCATGGTGTCTCTCCCAAGCCCAAGCCATTCACTGCTGTACCATAAACATCAGTCTAGTACATCTTTATCATGCTGACTGACTAACTCTTCCATATTTTGTACTAGCTCTTCTGTGATAATATGTCCTAGCTCTTCGGTGAGAAAAAGCACGAAAACATTACAGTTTACAATGTGGAAAAGTATGAGCAGTGTCTAATGCTACGATAAAGTCAATAGGCAGAATGAATCTAAAGCTAAACTGAATACAAAATGTAGTCTGTAACTGGTGAACACTGAACAGCCAATCCAGGTGCAACGTGGTGCAACACAAAGTCAGTGGTCAAAACAAACATTTCACCACACTCGGCTTCAGCCCGTGGTAGGCCTCGGTCAAAAGTTTGCCTTAGGAGTTAGTCGTTTTTCTGGAGACTTTCTTCAGCTGGACCAATATGCCAGTCCAATCCGACCTCCTGGAAGTCTTCCTCGGATACGTGTCGCAGGAGCCCTCGGTGGAGATTTTTACCTCCGAACGTAGTTGTTTTTTCGAGATGAAAATCCTTCAACCGGGGCAAACCTGAATCATGATCCGACGTCCTTGGAGCCCTCTTCGGATACACTGCCTGGGAGGTCCCATTCAACTTCATACACTCAGACTTAGTCACTTTTTCTTCATCGGGACGAACCTGTAAGTCAGTCCGGGTCACAGTTGAGGAAACCCTGCTAGAGTTACTGAGGCCGGTCGGTCCTTTATGGAGGTTTTTTCCAAAAGTTCTCCAAACTTCTCCAAACTTCTGGGTCTTCTTCCAGATGTTCATTTAAGGTTCTTTTGAGGTCTACAGATTACCTCAAGGTTCCAGAAGCTCTGAGATGCTCCTTGAAGGTGCAGACTACAACTCCCAGGATGTACCTGGAGCAAACTCCGAATAGGCCACTGGACAGTGGTCAGCGGGTCAGTTTCTTCAGGAGTTGGTGCAGGGGACTCTGGTTTGCAATTTTTCACCTGTAGCAAACAGAGAGTCCCTCTTGCAGCCAGTTAAAGCCAGTCAAAGTCCTTCTTGTGGTGAAGCCCAAGTGTGCTGCTGGTGCAGTAATCCAGAGTGCAGTGTCCAGTTGCAGGTCAGGGGTCCAACAAGAAAGTCCTTCTTCTCCTGTAGTTCTTCCTTGTTGGAATCTGGCAGGGATCTCAGGTGTGGGTGTAGGTCTGCAAGTTTTATCCTTGCTTCTGGGTGAAAAACAGGGGGGTCCTGGTTCTGCAATCAGGTGCCGGGTCCTTACCCCTGTGATGACCTATTCCTGGGAAGTGTGGCAAAATCAATCCCAGGGAGCAACATCCCTCAAAAATCCATCATGGCTGAAAGTGATTTTTGGAGGTTACATCTGGCTGAGCACACCCACTGGTGTGGCTAAAAATATTAAACACACCCTTCTCCTGTCGCCTCTTAATTAAATCGGGGGCACAAATTGTCTGGGTTTGCAGGATGCAAGGGAGGTGCTCGGGAACCCCAAATGTCCTTCCCTACCTTTGAAGACCAGTTTGGCAGCCCTCCCCCTACCTGCTTTTCCATCTGCTGAGGGAAGTTCTCTTCTCCCAGGCACATTCCATTGTGTTGAGCCCAGGCTACTTCACACCTCATCAAGGCAGCCTGGTTAGGCTGCCAGAGGTTGGCCAATCAGAGCCGAGCACTACAGGGGTGAAGTTGGCTACTTTTATCTCAAGTTGAAAACACTTTACCTGCCCAAGTTATATTAACTCCAATAATTGTAAGTTGTAGGATTTATTATAACAATTAATTTGATAAAAAACATAAGGTATCAAAGGGGACTTTATAAATTAAAATAAAGTCTCCCCATTCTAGCCAGAGGAGGCCATTCACTACAATGAGGGAAAATTAATTTGGCTGATTTACTCACCAGGTCTTATAGAAATATTTTTATAAGGTTCCTGCATATAGTTACATGGCACCCAGCCTGAGGGGCACATAGGGCACTTATATGCAAAAATGAGGTAGTTTAAGACTTTGGAAGTACTTTTAATTCCAAAGTCAAATGTGCATAAGCAGCCAGCAAGGTATGCCTGCCTTTAAAATGACACTTGGCACCCCAGCAGTGCACCTATGGGTGCAACACCTATGCTGGGGTCCCTAAAGCTACATGCCCTACCATATACTAGGGACTTATAGGTAGGTTGACTTAGCCAATTATAATTAGTCTAATTTGCATACTCATTTTATACAGAGTGCAGGTCCTGGGACTGGTTAGCAGTACCCAGAGCACCATCGGAGTCAGGAAAACACCAGCAAAAAGTGAAAATGGGAGCAAAAAGACAGAGGGCCTCTGCAATCAGCCCTGTTTTTTCACACAAGCCCCCTCCAGCCCACATGCCTTAGGAGACTCAGCCCAATGCTGAGAGAGTCTTCCTGGCTTGTCAGGCGAGGAAGACAGGGAAGAAAACTGGCTGTCCCTTTGCACGGCCTAATCTGCCTTACATCCTCCTTTCAAGGTCACTAGCCTAACTGTAGGGACTGACTCCCCAGGAATGTGGGTTGGGGGAGGCGCCCTTGGCTAAAAGTGAAAAAACTGGGCCAAAAGGAAAGGGGGCGTCCGAAATCAGCCCTGTTTTCTCACATCTGCTAAAGTCACAGGCATGGACAATGTGTATCTGTCTATAAAGAACACCGTCTGCTGAAGTCACATATATTGACAATGTATATCTGTCAATGTGACACTGACAGGTGAAGTCACAGATATGGATAGGGTGTATCTGGCAATATAACACTGTCTGCTGAAGCCTCAGATATGGACAAGGTGTATCTGTCAATATAACACTGTCCGCTGAGGTCACACATATCGACGAGATATCTGTGTCAATATAACACTGTCTGCTGAAGTAGCAGATATGGACAAGGTGTATGTGTCAATATAAAACTGTCTGCTAAAGGTACAGTCATGGACAAGGTGTATCTGTCAATATAACACTGTCTGCTGAAGTAACAGTCATGGACAAGGTGTATCTGTCAATTTAACACTGTCTGCTGAAGTCACATATATGGCAATGAGTATATGTCAATGTCACACTGGCAGGTGAAGTCACAGATATGGACAAGGAGTATCTGTCAATATAACACCGTCTGCTGAAGTCACAAATGTGAGCAAGGTGTATCTGTCAATATAACACTGTCTGCTGAAGTCACAGATATGGATAAGTTGTCTGTCAACATAACACTGTCTGTTGAAGTCACAATCATGGACAAGGTGTATCTGTCAATATTGCACTGTCCGCTGAAGTCACAGATATGGATAAAGTGACTCTCTCAATATAACACTACCTGCTGAAGTGACATATATGGACAATGTGCATCTGTCAATATAACACTGTCTCGTAAAGTCACAGTCATGGACACAGTGTATCTGTCCATATAAAACAATCTGCTGAGGTAACAGTCATGGACAAGGTGTATCTGGCAATACAGCACTGTCCGCTGAAGTCACATATATGGACAATGTGTATCTGTCAATGTCACACTGGGAGGTGAAGTCACATATATGGACAAGGTGTATCTGTCAATATAACGCTGTCTGCTGAAGTCACAGATATGGAGAAGGTGCCTCTCTCAAAATAACACTGGCAGCTGAAGTGACATATATGGACAATGTGTATCTTTCAATGTCACACTCGCAGGTGAAGTGACATATATAGACAAGGTCTATCTGTCAATGTAACACTGTCTGCTGAAGTCACAGTCATTGGACAAGGTGTATCTGTCAATATAGCACTGCAGAAGTCAATGTCATGGACAATGGTTATCAGTCTATGTCAAACTGGCAGATTAAGTCACAGATATAGAAAAGGTGCAGCTGTCAATGTCACACTGTCTGCTTAAGTCACAGATATGGACAAGGTGTTTCTGTCAATATAACACTATCTGGTAAAGTCACAGATATGGACAAGGTGTTTCTGTCAATATAACACTGTCTGCTGAAGTCACTGATATGGACAAAGTGTCTGGGTCAATATAGCACTGTCTGCTGAAGTCACAGATATGGACAAGGTGTCTCTGTTAATATAACACCGTCTGCCGAAGTCACATATATGGATGTTGTAAAATGGGTTATTGGTAAGGGCAGGTAGGTACCTACACTTAGCAATAGGCCACTAACCTCCACTAAGGTCCAGTTAGGTCTCAGTAAATTAAACCCAGCTCAACCCTTGGTAGCTTGGCAACGAGCGTCAAGGCTTAACTTAGGAGACAGAGTGTAAAGCATTCAAATATCACAAAACAGTAATTAAATAAAACACAGGAAACAGTTTAAAAATCCAAAACCAATTTATAAAAATAGATTATATTTTTATCTTTAAAATGACACCAAAACGAATAAAATCAGATAAGGGGAACCGGAGATATGAATTGATTAAATAATTATTATTTTTTTAGCGCCTAGAAACAAAAAGCGCCAATCGGGTCATCTGGTTGCACCTCGACCGGGGCAAAGTCAAAGTTTCAGGCCGACCGCGATGGAGCCCTGCTTGGCTACAGGCCGCGGGAGGCCTCGGTTAAAATGTTACCTTCACACTTAGGGGGTCATTCTAACCCTGGCGGTCCAAGACCGCCAGGGCTAAAATGACGGGGGCACCGCCAACAGGCTGGCGGTGCCCCGCTGGGCATTCTGACCGCGGCGGTTTGACGGCGGTCAGAAGTGGAAAACCGGCGGTCTCCCGACGGTTTTCTGCTGCCCATTTGAATCCTCCATGGCGGCGCAGCGAGCTGCGCCGCCATGGGGATTCTGACAGCCCATACCGCCATCCTGTTCCTGGCGGTTCGCCCGCCAGAAACAGGATGGCGGTATGGGTTGTCGTGGGGCCCCTGGGGGCCCCTGCAGTGCCCATGCCAATGGCATGGGCACTGCAGGGGCCCCCGTAAGAGGGCCCCACAAAGAATTTCACTGTCTGCATTGCAGACAGTGAAATTCGTGACGGGTGCCACTGCACCCGTCGCACCTTCCCACTCCGCCGGCTCCATTCGGAGCCGGCGTCCTCGTGGGAAGGTAATTTTGCACTGGGCTGGCGGGCGGCCTTTTCCGACCGCGGAGCGGTATTTTGGAGGGGGAAGTCTGGCGGGCGGCCTCCGCCGCCTGCCAGACTTAGAATCACCCCCTTAGTCTTTTTTTTCGAAGATTTTCTTCAGCGGGACGAACCTGCCAGTCCAATCCGACCTCCTGGAGCCCTTCTCCGGATACGCGATGCTGGAATCCTCGGTGGAGATTTTTACCTTCGGACTTAGTCGTTTTTTCGAGGTGAAAATCCTTCGACCGGTGTAAACCTGGATCTTGTTCTGACGTCCATGGAGCCCTTCTCGGATACGTTGGCTGGGAGGTCCCGGTCAACTTTTTACTTTCGGACTTAGGCGGTGATTCTAACCGCGGCGGCCATGCGGTTACCGCCAAATGACCGCACCGCGGTCACAAGACCGCGGCGGCCATTCTGGCTTTCCTGCTGTGCTGGCGGGCGACCGCCAAAAGGCCGCCCGCCAGCACAGCGGGAAAGACCCAGTAACGATGAAGCCGGCTCCGAATGGAGCCGGCGGAGTTGCTGGAGTGCGACGGGTGCAGTAGCACCCGTCGCGAATTCCAGTGTCTGCTAGGCAGACACTGAAATTATTTTTGGGGCCCTCTTACGGGGGCCCCTGCAGTGCCCATGCCCAGGGGCCCCGCGGCACCCCCTACCGCCATCCTGTTCCTGGCAGGAGACCCGCCAGGAACAGGATGGCGGTAGGGGGTGTCAGAATCCCTATGGCGGCGGAGCGCGCTCCGCCGCCATGGAGGATTCTCAAGGGCAGCGGAAAGTCGGCGGTACACCGCCGACTTTCCGTTTCTGGCCGCGGCTGAACCGCCGCGGTCAGAATGCCCAGCGGTGTACCGCCAGCCTGTTGGCGGTGCTACTGCGGTCATTCGCCCTGCCGGTTTTTACCGCCAGGGTTAGAATCACCCCCTTAGTCTCTTTGTCGGAGATTTTCTTTACCGGGACGAACAGCAAAGGAGGCCGGGTCGCGGTTGAGGCAAGCCGGCTAGAGTTGCCGCGGCGGGTCGGTCCCTCTATGGAGCTTTTTAACAAAAGTTGTCCAAACTTCTCCAAACTTCTGGGGCTTCTCCCAGATGTCCTTTTAAGGTTCTTTTGGGGTCCACAGCTCACCCCAAGGGTCCAGAAGTTCTGAGATGGTCCTTGGGGGGTGCGGACTACAACTCCCAGAATGCACCTGGCACAAACTCCTTTTTGGCCACTGGACAGTGGTCAGATGGTCGCTTTCTTCAGGAGTTGGTGCAGGGGACTCTGGATAGCAATTTTTCACCTGTAGCAAACAGGGAGTCCCTCTTTGAACCAGTTGAAGCCAGGCAACGTCCTTCTTGTGGTGAAGCCCAAGTGTGCAGCTGGTGCAGTCCTTCTGAGTGCAGGTCACAGGTGCAGGCCAGGGGTCCAGCAGGGCAGTCCTTCTTCTTCTGTTGTTCTTCCTTGTTGGATGTGGTAGGGAACTGAGGTGTGGGTGCAGGTCTTCCAGTTTTATCCTTGCTCCTGGGTGAAAAGCAGGGGGGTCCTGGTTCTCCAATCAGGTGCAGGGTCCTTCCCCCTGTGATGACCACTTCCTGGGAAGTGTGGCAAAAATCAATCCCAGGAGGCAACATTCTCTAAAAATCCATCATGGCTGAATCTGATTTTTGGAGGTTACATCTGGCTGAGCCCACCCACTGGTGTGGCTAAAAATCATAACCACACCCCTCTCCTGCCCTTTCCTAATCTAATCAAGGGGTCACCTAGTTGTCTGGGGTTGCAGGATGTGGGGGTGTTGCTGATTGCTCCAAATGTCCTTCTCTGCCTTTGAAGATCAGTTTGGCAGCCCTCCCCCTTCCTGCCTCACCATCTGCTGAGGGGAGATTCCCTCCCTCAGGCACATTCCTTTGTGTGAAGCCAGGCCACTTCACACCTCATCAAGGCAGGTTGGCCAAGCTACTAGAGCTGGCCAATCAGAGCACAGCAGCAAAAACAATGCAGGGCTGAAATGTGCAACTTTTCAGGTAAAGTTTAAAACTCTTTACCTGAACAAGTTATATTAAATCCAACAACTGGAAGTTGTGGGATTTATTACAACAATTAATTTGATACCAAATTCTTGGTATGCATCATTTAAGGAGACTTTAAAAATTAAAATAAAGTCTCCCCATTCTAGCTTATGAAGGCCATTTAGTACAATGAGGGAAAAACTAATTTGGCTGTTTTTACCTCACCAAGGCTTATAATACTATTTTTATAAAGTCCCTGCTTATAGTTACATGGCACCCACATCTAGGGGAACATAGGGCACACCTTAGGGGTGACTTATATGTAACAAATAAGGTAGTTTAAGACTTTGGAACTACTTTTAATTCCATAATCGAATTTGCATTTAACTTTAATTTATAAGCAGCCAGCAAGGCAGGCCTGCCTTTAAAATGACACTGGGCACCTCAGCAGTGCACCTATGGGTGCACCACCTATGCTGTGGTCCCTAAACCTACATGCCCTACCATATACTAGGGACTTCTGGGTAGGTTAACTTAGCCAATTATAATTAGCCTAATTTGCATATCCATTTTACATAGAGCACAGGCCCTTGGACTGGTTAGCAGTACCCAGGGCACCATCAGAGTCAGGAAAACACCAGCAGAAAGTGGAAAATGGGGGCAAAAAGTTAAGGGGCCTCTGGAATCAGCCCTGTTTTCTCACAATGGACAATGTGTATCTGTCCATGTCACACTGGCAGGTGAAGTCACAGATATGGACAAGCTGTATATGTTAATATAACACTGTCTGCTGAAGTCACAGATATGGACAAGTTGTCTCTGTTAATATAACACTGTCTGCTGAAGTCCCAGATATGGACAAGGTGTATCTGTCAATATAACACTGTCTACTGAAGTCACAGTCATGGACACAGTGTATCTGTCAGTATGACACTGTTTGCTAAAGTCACAGTCATGGACACGGTGTATCTGTCAATTTAACACTGTCTGCTGAGGTCACAGTCATGGACAAGGTGTATCTGTCAATATACCACTGTCCGCTGAAGTCACAGATATGGAGAAGGTGTATCTGTCAATGTCACACTGTCTGCTGAATTCACAGATATGGACATGGTGTATCTGTCAATATAACACTGTCAGCTAAAGTCACAGTTATGGACACAGTGTATCTGTCAATATAACACTGCAGAAGTCACTGTCATGGACAAGGTGTATCTGTCAATATAGTACTGTCTGCTGAAGTTACATATATATACAATGTTTATAATTCAATGTCACACTGGCAGGTGAAGTTACAGATATAGACAAGGTGTATCTGTCAATATAACACTGTCAGCTGAAGTCAAAGATATGAGAAGGTGTATCTGTCAATGTCACACTGTCTGCTGAAGTCACACATATGGACATGGTGTATCTGTCAATATAAGACTGTCTGCTGAAGTCACACATATGGACATGGTGTATCTGTCAATATAAGACTGTCTGCTAAAGTCACAGTTATGGACATGGTGTATCTGTCAATATAGCATTGTCTGCTGAAGTCACATATATGGACAATGTTTATCAGTCAATGTCACACTGGCAGGTGAAGTTAAAGATATAGACAAGGTGTATCTGTCAATATAACACTGTCTGCTGAAGTCACAGATGTGGACAAGGTGTATCTGTCAATATAACACTGCCCGCTAAAGTCACAGTCATGGACAGAGGGTATTTGTCAATTTATCACTGTCTGCTGAGGTCACAGTCATGGACAAGGTGTATCTGTCAACATAGCACTCTCCGCTGAAGTCAGATATATGGACAATGTGTATCTGTCAATGTCACACTGTCTGCTGAAGTCACAGATATGAACAAGGTGTCTCTGTCAATATAAAACCTTCTGCCGAAGTCACATATATGGAAAATGTGTATCTGTAAATGTGACACCGGCAGGTGAAGTCACAGATATGGACAAGCTGTATCTGTCAATATAACACTGTCTGCTGAAGTCACTGATATGGACAAGGTGTATCTGTCAATGTCACACTGTCTGCTGAAGTCACAGATATGGACAATGTGTATCTGTCAATATAACACTGCCTGATAACGTCGCAGTCATGGACACAGTGTATCTGTCAATATAAAACTGTCTTCTGAGGTCACAGTCATGGACAAGGAGTATCTGTCAATAGAGCACTGTCTGCTGAAGTCACATATATGGACAATATGTAGGTGTATCTATCAATATAATACTGTCTGCTGAAGTCACAGATGTGGACAAGGTGTATTGTAAATATAATACTGTCTGCTGAAGTCACAGATATGGATAAGGTGCCACTCTCAAAATAACACTGCCTGCTGAAGTGACATATATGGACAATGTGTACCTGTCAATGTCACATTGGCAGGTGAAGTGACATTTATGGACAACGTGTATCTGTCAATGTAACACTGTCTGCTGAACTCACAGATATGGAGAAGGTGTATCTGTCAATGTAACAATCTGCTGAGGTCACAGATATGGACATGTGTATCTGTCAATATAACACTGTCTGCTAAAGTCACAGTCATGGACACGGTGTATCTGTCAATGTAACACTGCTGAAGTCACTGTCATGGACATGGTGTATCTGTCAATATAGCACTGTCTGCTGAGGTCACATATATGGACAATGTTTATCAGTCAATGTCACACTGGCAGGTGAATTCACAAATATGGACAAGGTGTATCTATCAATATAAAACTGTCTGCTGAAGTCACAGATGTGGACAAGGTGCATCTGTCAATATAATACTGTCTGCTGAAGTCACTGATATGGATAAGGTGTCACTGTCAATATAACACTGTCTGCTGATGTGACATATATGGACAATGTGTATCTGTCAATGTCACACTGGCAGGTGAATTCACAGATATGGACAAGGTGTTTCTATCAATATAACACTGTCTGCTGAAGTCACAGTCATTGACAAGGTATATCTGTCAATATAACACTGTCTGCTGAAGTCATAGATATGGAGAAGGTGTATCTGTCAATATAGCACTGTCTGCTGAAGTCACATATATGGACAATGTTTATCAGTCAATGTCACACTGGCAGGTGAAGTTACAGATATAGACAAGGTGTATCTGTCAATATAACACTGTCTGCTGAAGTCACAGATGTGGACAAGGTATATCTGTCAATTTAACACTGCCCGCTAAAGTCACAGTCATGGATACAGTGTATTTGTCAATTTATCACTGTCTGCTGAGGTCACAGTCATGGACAAGGTGTGTCTGTCAACATAGCACTGTCCGCTGAAGTCAGATATATGGACAATGTGTATCTGTCAATGTCAAACTATCTGCTGAAGTCACAGATATGAACAAGGTGTATCTGTCAATGTGACACTGTCTGCTGAAGTCACAGTCATGGGAAAGGTGTATCTGTCAACATAGCACTGTCCGCTGAAGTCAGATATATGGACAATGTGTATCTGTCAATGTCACACTGTCCGCTGAAGTCACAGATATGGACATGGTGTATCTGTCAATGTGACACTGTCTGCTGAAGTCACAGTCATGGGAAAGGTGTATCTGTTAATGTCACACAGACAGGTGAAGTCACAGATATGGACAAGGTGCAGCAGTCAATATAACACTGTCTGCTGAAGTCACATATATGGACAAGGTGTCGTTGTCACTGTCACACTGTCTGCTGAAGTCACAGATATGGACAAGGTGTCTCTGTCAATATAACACTGTCTGCTGAAGTCACTGATGTGGACAAAGTGTCTGTGTCAATATAGCACTTTCTGCTGAAGTCACAGATATGGACAAGATGTCTCTGTCAATATAACACCGTCTGCCGAAGTCACATATATGGACAATGTGTATCTGTCAATGTCACACTGGCAGGTGAAGTCACAGATATGGACAAGCTGTATGTGTTAATATAACACCGTCTGTTGAAGTCACAGATATGGACAAGGTGTATCTGTCAATATAACACTGTCTGCTGAAGTCACAGTCATGGACAAAGTGTATGTGTCAGTATAACACTGTTTGCTAAAGTCACAGTCATGGACACGGTGTATCTGTTAATTGAACACTGTCTGCTGAGGTTACAGTCATGGACAAGGTGTATCTGTCAATATAGCACTGTCCGTTGAAGTCAGATATGTGGACAATGTGTATCTGTCAATGTCACACTGTCGGCTGACGTCACAGATATGGACAAGGTGTATATGTCAATATAACACTGTCTGCTGAAATCACAGATATGGATATGGTGTATCTGTCAATATAACACTGTCTGGAAAAGTCACAGTCAAGCACACGGATTATCTGTCAATATAAAACTGTCTGCTGAGTTCACAGTCATTGACAAGGTGTATCTGTCAATAGAGGAGTGTCCGCTGAAGTCACATATATGGACAATGTGTCTCTGTCAATGTCACACTGGCAGGTGAAGTCACATATGTGGACAAGGTGTATCTGTCAATATAAAACTGTCTGCTGAAGTCACAGATGTGGACAAGGAGTATTATCAATATAACACTGCCTACTGAAGTCACAGATGTGGACAAGGTGTATATGTCAATATAACACTGTCTGCTGAAGTCACAGATATGGATAAGGTGCCTCTTTCAATATAACACTGCCTGCTGAAGTGACATATATGGAGAATGTGTATCTGTCAATGTAACACTCTCTGCTGAAGTCGCAGTTATGGACAAGGTGTATGTGTCAATATAACACTGTCCGCTGAAGTCACTGATATGGAGAAGGTGTATCTGTCAATGTCACACTGTCTGCTGAAGTCACAGATATGGACATTGTGAATCTGTCAATATAACACTGTCTGCTAAAGTCACAGTCATGGACACAGTGTATCTGTCAATATAACACTGCAGAAGTTACTGTCATGGACAAGGTGTACCTGTCAATATATCACCGTCTGCGGAAGTCACATATATGGACAATGTTTATCAGTCAATGTCACACTGGCAGGTGAAGTCACAGATATAGACAATGTGTATCTGTCAATACAACACTGTCTGCTGAAGTCACAGATGTGGACAACATGTATCTGTCAATATAACACTGTCTGCTGAAGTCACAGATATGAAGAAGGTGTATCTGTCAATGTCACACTGTCTGCTGAAGTCACAGTCATGGACAAGGTGTATCTGTCAAAATAACACTGTCTGCTGAAGATATGGACAATGTGTATCTGTCAATATAACACTGCCTGGTAAAGTCACAGTCATGGACACGGTGTATCTGTCAATATAAAACTGTCTGCTGAGGTCACAGTCATGGACAAGGTGTGCCTGTCAATAGAGCACTGTCCACTGAAGTCACATATATGGACTGTTGGAAAATGGGTTATTGGTAGGGCAGGTAGGTACCTACACCTAGCAACAAGCCACTAACCACCACATAGGTACAGTTAGGTCTCAGTAAATTAATCCCAGCTCAACCCTTGGTAGCTTGGCAACGAGCGTCAAGGCTTAACTTAGGAGACAAAGTGTAAAGCATTCAAATATCACAAAACAGTAATTAAATAAAACACAGGAAACAGTTTAAAAATCCAAAACCAATTTATAAAAATAGTTTATATTTTTATCTTTAAAATGACACAAAAACGATTAAAATCGGTTCAGGGGAACCGGAGATATGAATTTTTAAAGAATTATTACTTTTCTAGCGCTTAGAAACAAAAAGCGCCAATCGGGTCATCTGGTTGCACCTCGACCGGGGCAAAGTCAAACTTTCAGGCCGACCGCGATGGAGCCCTGCTCGGCTACAGGTCGCGGGAGGCCTCGGTTAAAAAGTTACCTTCTGACTTAGTCTTTATTTTGAAGTTTTTCTTCACCGGGACGAACCTGCCAGTTGAATCCGACCTCCTGGAGCCCTTGTCCGGATACGCGATGTGGGTTTCCTCGGTGGAGACTTTTACCTTCGGACTTAGTCATTTTTTCGAGATGAAAATCCTTCGACCGGGGTAAACCTGGATCTTGATCCGACGTCCATGGAGCCCTTCTCGGATACGATGGCTGGGAGGTCCCGGTCAACTTTTTACGTTCGGACTTAGTCTCTTTTTTGGATGTTTTTCTTTACCGGGACGAACCACGAAGTCAGGCCGGGTCGCGGTTGAGGCAAGCCGGCTAGAATTTCCGCGGCGGGTCGGTCCCTCTCTGGAGCTTTTTTCCAAAAATTCTCAAATCTTTTCCAAACTTCTGGGGCTTCACTCAGATGTTCTTTTAAGGTTCTTTTGGGGTCCACAGCTCACCCCAAGGGTCCAGAAGTTCTGTGATGGTCCTTGGGGGGTGCGGACTTTAAATCCCAGAATGCTCCTGGCGCAAACTCCTTTTTGGCCACTGGACAGTGGTCAGCTGGTCGCTTTCTTCAGGAGTTGGTGCAGGGGACTCTGGTTTAGCAATTTTTCACCTGTAGCAAACAGGGAGTCCCTCCTTGAACCAGTTGAAGCCAGGCAAAGTCCTTCTTGTGGTGAAGCCCAAGTGTGCAGCTGGTGCAGTCCTTCTGAGTGCAGGGTCCAGGTGCAGGCCAGGGGTCCAGCAGGGCAGTCCTTCTTCTTCTTTAGTTCCTTTCTTGTTGAATTCTGAAGGGGATCTGAGGCGTGGGTGCAGGTCTGCCAGTTTTATCCTTGCTCCTGGGTGAAAAGCAGGGGGGGCCTGGTTCTCCAATCAGGGACAGGGTCGTCCCCCTGTGATGACCACTTCCTGGGAAGTGTGGCAAAAATCCATCCCAGAAGGCAACAGTCTCTAAAAATCCAACATGGATGAATCTGATTTTTGGAGGTTACATCTGGCTGAGCCCACCCACTGGTGTGGCTAAAAATCATAAACACACCCCTCTCCTGCCCTCTCCTAATCTAATCAAGGGGGCACCTAATTGTCTGGGGTTGCAGGATGTGGGGGTGTTGTTGGGTGCTGCAAATGTCCTTCTCTGCCTTTGAAGACCAGTTTGGCAGCCCTCCCCCTTCCTGCCTCACCATCTGCTGAGGGTAGATTCTCTCCCCCAAGCACATTCCTTTGTGTGAAGCCTGGCCACTTCACACCTCATCAAAGCAGCCTGGCAGAAGCTGCTGCAGGCTGGCCAATCAGAGCACAGCAGCAAAAACAATGCAGAGCTGAAATTGGCAACTTTTTAGGTAAAGTCTAAACTTTTTACCTGGACAAGTTATATTAAATCCAACAACTGGAAGTTGTGGGATTTATTACAACAATCAATTTGATACCAAATTATTGGTATGTAACATTTAAGGAGACTTTAAAATTTAAAATAAAGTCTGCCCATTCTAGCCTATGAAGGCCATTTACTTCAATGAGAGAAAAACGAATTTGGCTGTTTTTACCTCACCAGGGCTTATACATCTATTTTTATAAAGTCCCTGCTTATAGTTACATGGCACCCAGCCCTAGGGGCACATAGGGCACACCTTAGGGGTGACTTATATGTAAAAATAAGGTAGTTTAAGACTTTGGAAGTACCTTTAATTCCAAAGTGGAATTTGCATATAACTTTAATTTAAAAGCAGCCAGCAAGGCAGGCTTGCTTTTAAAATGACACTGGGCACCTCAGCAGTGCACCTAGGTGTGCACCACCTATGCTGTGGTCCCTAAACCTACATGCCCTACCATATACTAGGGACTTATAGGTAGGTTAACTTAGCCAATTATAATTAGCCTAATTTGCATATCCATTTTACACAGAGCACAGGCCCTGGGACTGGTTAGCAGTACCCAGGGCACCTTTAAAGTCAGGAAAACACCAGCAAAAAGTGGAAAATGGGGGCAAAAAGTTATGGGGCCTCTGCAATCAGCCCTGTTTTCTCACATGGACAATGTATATCTGTCAATGTTACACTGGCAGGTGAAGTCACATATATGGACAAGGTGTATCTATCAATATGACACTGTCTGCTAAAGTCACAGATGTGAACAAAGTGTATTGTCAATATAACACTGTCTACTGAAGTCACAGATGTGGAAAAGGTGTATCTGTCAATATAACACTGTCTGCTGAAGTCACAGATATGGATAAGGTGCCTCTCTCATTATAACACTGCCTGCTGAAGTGACATATATGGACAATGTGTATCTGTCAATGTGACACTGGCAGGTGAAGTGACATATATGGACAAGGTGTATCCGTCAATGTGACACTGTCTGCTGAAGTCGCAGTTATGGATAAGGTGTATCTGTCAATATAACACTGTCCGCTGAAGTCACAGATATGGAGAAGGTGTATCTCTCAATATCACACTGTCTGCTGAAGTCACAGATATGGACATGGTGTATCTGTCAATATAACACTGTCTGCTAAAGTTACAGTCATAGTCACAGTGTATCTGTCAATATAACACTGCTGAAGTCACTGTCATGGACAAGGTGTATCTGTCAATATAGCATTGTCTGCTGAAGTCACATATATGGACACTGTTTATCAGTCAATGTCACACTGGCAGGTGAAGTTACAGAGATAGACATGGTGTATATGTCAATATAACACTGTCTGCAGAAGTCACAGATGTGGACAAGATGTATCTGTCAATATAACACTGTCTGCTGAATTTACAGTTATGGATAAGGTGTCGCTGCCAATATAACACTGTCTGCTGAAGTGACATATATGGACAATTTGTATCTGTCAATGTCACACTGGCAGGTGAATTCACAGATATGGACAAGGTGTATCTATCAATATAACACTGTCTGCTGAAGTCCCAGTTATTGACAAGGTATATCTGTCAATATAACACTGTCCGCTGAAGTCACAGATATGGAGAAGGTGTATCTGTCAATATAACACTCTCCGCTGAAGTCAAAGTCATGGGCAAGGTGGATATGTCAATGTCACACTGGCAGGTGAAGTCACAGTTGTGGACAAAGTGTATCTGTCAATATAACACTGTCTGCTGAAGTCAGAGATATGGACAAGGTGTCTCTGTCAGTATAACACTGTCTGCTGAAGTCACTGATATGGACAAAGTGTCTCTGTCAATATAGCACTGACTGCTGAAGTCAGAGATATGGACAAGGTGTCTCTGTTAATATAACACTGTCTGCTGAAGTCACAGATATGGACAAGGTGTATCTGTCAATGTTTCTCCTCTCTAAGCACCAAAGCTGTTCTTATCCGACTCCAAATAAATACTTTGGCTGATTTAAGATTTTTGTAAAGGATTCAACTTGGTAGCATTAGTGAATAACCATTGAATATATAAGTTTTACTTTTTACATGTGAACACGTTTCAAATGATTTATTTTAGCAGGATACTGTTCAACAATAAAAACAACCATGAATTACTCACGTAAAAGATGTCATAATTGGTCTTGTGCTGTCTTCTGAGTGTCCGAATGCAGAAGCAGAGCTTTTTAAACACTGCAGGGGTGTCTCGAGAGACTTTACCAGGCACTCATGAGACCAGCCATCGTAGGTAGGAAACAGGGAGTAAAACAAGCAATTATCTACTCTCCGTTTTTAATTGTAACGAAAAATGTGTTCCTGTTTTGTGTTTTGTTTGAATATTTGACATTCAGATTACATGTTCATTAATTGCCTTCACTTTGTCAGGTTATGCTAATGCATATCTTCTGAGTGAAATATGAATCAAAATAAGTATACAAGAGCATGAAATAACATCACTGGTTTACCTTCAGTGCAGTGGTGTGACATGTAACGGTGATACCATTTTTTAAATATCTTCAAGAGCATGTTTTCACAAGTTTTCTGTAGGACTTCTATCCCCCACCACCAAGAAATAATGTGTAGACTGCAATTATTTTCAGAAGCATTTATTGGAAGAGGCAACCTGAATTTACTGATTAAAATAGGACAAGACACATTTGAGACAAACAGATGGACCTCTGTCTATAGTGCAGTCCCATTGGAAATGGAAATGGGTGTGCAACGAGATGACATAAGCAAACTGCTGGTCACATCAAGGTGGCATGTTGCATTAATCATGAGTACTGCAGCAGGGCTTCCTCTGTGATTCTGGTTCTGTATTTCATACAGCAGCAGGGACTTGGAGGTGTTCAATGAAGAGCCAGGCAGGTGGTGAGGCTGCCATCACAGCATGCCCGCTGTCCAACATGAATCTTGATCACAAGTTCTGCAAGTGCAACTGATTCGAGCAGCACTTTTGACAGCAGTTGCCAATCAATGTTTCTATGCATTGGGGAAAAGGCATACCATCTCCCCAATCTAAGGGGTTACGCCGTCACAACAGTGATGGATATCCCGTCAGACGAAATTTGAATCCCATTATATCCTACAGGATATAGATTTCGGCGGACGGGATATCGGTGACCGTTGTGACAGAGTAATTAATCCACCAAGATCTAAATGAGGCCCTTAGTCACTAGTGCAGGCAGTCTAATTCAACAGAGGACAACTGGAAACAGTGGTCCCTGGGCCACAAATGAAGGACAGGCAACATCCAGTCTATGTTGCACATGTAGACTATTCCTCAGAAGATTCCCAACGCTCCAAGAAATCGGCCAAGAAACTTTTAAAAAACTTCCAGTTGGCAATATTTCCAGGAAACCTTTTGGTGCAAGAGAGAACAGCCCTTCTTGAGTCAGTGAAACAGTGATGTGTGGATCCAATTTAAATAGAAAGCTGTAACCATATTGATGCATGTTGCCAGCTTTCAGTGTACCAGTTCATAAGCTAGTGGACACCCAATTTTCCTAGCATGCTGTCACCAACACCTGAGGAATTTGGTTTTGTGACAGCTGAAATGGTATGCTATTCTCACTAAATTTCAAGGTGGGAAAAGTCTCTATTTCATTAAAACAGAATGTGTGTGTTCTAGATCTTGATGTCTAGTTTTAGCTTCTGGGTGCAGCTGGTAGAGGATTTGGGACCTGAGATTTCCTGGGACCTCCATTTAAAAAAGTCTGCTTGGATTCTGATTGGATGTGTTGCTTATACTGAAAATGTGTTGATTCATGCAAACTTCAAAAGAGATAAAATTCCCAAATTTGTTCTGCTGTCTCCGTATCCCACCACACCTCACTTCAACAATGACTATCTATCAACTGATGTTCTGATTATTGATAGAGATGCAACTAGCAGTGTAAGCCCAGCCAGAGAGGAAGCTTAGGCCACCCATGGAAAAGCTTTTGGGAGCACTAAAGGTCTGCAGACTCCCTATGATTTGTCTGCTACTCCCCCGATGAAGGATTAATCACAAGCTTCCTCTGCTGACCAGCCAATTCTTTTTTCTGACACTATGCAGCATCTACAGAGAACTCTGAGCCATGTTCATGGACTACTCAAGACACTTATGGTGAGCTGGGACCTCCCGTCTTCATTATTAACAGAGTCTCTGTAAGTCACAGTTAACACTGGGTCCCTCACTATCCTAAAAGAAGATTTACCAAATTCTCTTAGCCCTGCTGCCCCATGTTTGTTACAACATATGGAGAAAAAAATAGAATGGTACATTTATTAATCCAGATTTTAGTCCTGTACAAAGAAAACTTAATGAGTTTGTCAAGCATTTTAGAAATGATGGAGTCTGAGTTTTGGCCTCTGAAAATGAAATATA
This sequence comes from Pleurodeles waltl, assembly GCF_031143425.1. Classification (NCBI taxonomy): domain Eukaryota; kingdom Metazoa; phylum Chordata; class Amphibia; order Caudata; family Salamandridae; genus Pleurodeles; species Pleurodeles waltl. The sequence continues at coordinate 15,034,064 of NC_090446.1, forward strand.
AGGGATGTCAAGAAATCAAAGGCGGTCTTGAAGCATAAATCTTAATTCTCCAAAATAATCTAAATATCATCATAAAATCTAAAAAACAGCCTTGACAATAGCAGGGAAAACTTGCAGGTGCAAAAAATATAATAATTGGGAAATGAACAATTTATTTATTCACTGATGAGGCTTTTTTAATAAGAAATTGAATAGCCCTGAGTAAGCTAAAGACCACACAATGGATGTGGATTTGATTGAAACTGGTGCACCTGTGTTTCCTAAATGCATTCTACACCACATGTCTCTTTATACATTCAAATATATTAACTTTTAAAGGATAGTAAATGAGGACCTTGATTCCCAGTCATACCTACAGACCCACTTGCAGAGATCACAAAAATAGACCCACCAAGAATTGAGAACAGACAAAAATTGAGAACAGCACAAAAAATAAGATAGACCAGTCCACATATGGTGCATAACGAGCGAGCCAGACCACTCAAAGGGTGGCTTGAAATTATTGTTTATATCAAAGAGGCAGCAGCCTGTGACCACCACTACACCATATGCTTCTGTCATGGCACAGAGAAAGCTATTGATGACTGGTAAGGCGGTGTAATTCATTGCTCCTTGTGGACTTGATAAGTCTGCAGGATATTGTAAGCTGCCACATTTAAGGACACAAATGTCTTTTAGTCTCTGATCCATCGATTTGTCAGGGCCAGGCTGCTAGTCTCCTTAGCTCTAGTCCTAAGTTTTGTCCTGTTGGAAATGCCTTGTGCCTCAGAAATATTAAAATTAGCAATAAGTAGACTGATCCATAAATAACGTTTTAATGATATTGTGTTTTTGCAATAGTGCACTTGGGCCCAGATTTACCAGATTCCCACACAGCGCTGCAGCCAAAACATCTGCGCTGAGTGAGAAGGAGAGAGCCAGAGAGTGCCATATTTACAGAAATATGTCTCTTTCCTCCCCTCTCCTTTGCGCTGGGGCTGATTTCAGCTGCTGAACGCCACTCACACACCTTAGCATCATAGGGTGTGTGCATGAATCTAGCGCAGGTTTTGTACTGGAAGGGTTCTCTTCCAGTACAAAATGCTACACGTAGACACACTTTAAAACTTTTTCTACATTGTAAGTCTGCTGTAGAATGCACCATGCATGCAAAATATGAAAAGAAAGGAGAAATGAAAACATTTCTCCTTTTAATTCCTGCTTTTCAGTGGTGTTAATTTGTGGCATTAAACCCTGTCTACTAATGTTAGTAGATAAAGTTTAGCATAAAAATGCATGAGTGGTTGCATGGGAACGCCCATTTACTACCCATGTAACTCCCCCTTTGTGCTAAGCAAGGCAAAGCAGTGCTTCACTTTGCTTTGCGTTACTTCTACGGTGCTTTCAACAAGATTTGCATTATAAAGTCAATAGGTAAAAAAAGATTTGTGTCACTTTTGTGATGCAAACATGGCGTAAAATCTCAGTAAATGTCCCCTGAGTGTGGACAGGTCCATAGAGCATGCCTTTGCAAAACAATGTTTCCACTATGCTAATGGTAATGGTCATATGTTTATTTATTCAACGTGTCTACAGCCAATGTAGTTCTGTACTCACATGATCAATCAGAGAAGTAATGTTTGGGCTACACTGATGGGTTCTTCCGTGCTTTCTAGTTTTGGAAGGGTGCAAAAAACAGTGCCACGGCATTGGCTTGGGCTCCCTTAAGGGACCCGAGGCCAATGACGTGACACTACAGCACCCTCGGAATGTGCTCTGTCTGCATTGCAGACAGTGTGCATTCTGAGGGTGCTGGCAGGGGGGGCCCTGCACTGCCCATGCCATGGGCCTGGGCAGTGCAGGGGGCCCCCTGTGGCCCCCAGCACTGGCTTTCCACCAGCCTATTCATCGCAGGAACTCCACCATGAAAAGGCAGTCGGACCACCAGGAGTGCGGCGGTCAGACCGACACCGCAAGCCTTGTGGTCGACTCATAATGAGGCCCTAAATACCCCCGCCTGGGAGGCTGGAAAGTGTGGTGGGCTGCTGATTTTTTTACTGGTGGTCGATTTTTCAACACTGCTTCAAAATCGGGCCAGTCCGGCCCTGCATGTAAAAATGAATATACAACATAAACTGTATTAAAAATGATTAAATTACTTTCAATAAATTCCATACACTACTTTTAATAATAATTCACGCATAATAAAAATGTTACTTTTTTACTTTAGGTGGGAATTCATTTTTCAATTTAAACTTCAAAATAACAATTTTGATTGAATTTAATATATTTACATTAAGTAAAGATTGAATTCGAAATTAAGTGCTGTAACATTTTTTATTTAATTCTATATTTAAGAGAAATATGTATAATTAAATCACTGTAATTTTTAACAGAAAACTTTTAATTTTTTTTTTTTTAGTTTAGTTATGTCTTAAAAATGTTCTTATACTTTACTATGTGGAGATATCTGGCCCGACTCTGGAGTCTCGCTATGGTAAAGTTTTGTCACCATCCACCATTTTCTCTTTGCGGGTCCTCTACATATAGCCTGCTTTTCTGATGACCCATAAGGACCAATTTTTCCGCTCTTGCTCCCCCACCCCAAATGTTTTCTTGAAACATGACTAAATTTAATCCAACTCATTGCTGTATATTCATAGCATTTGTCTAAATTATCACACACATATAGATTTGTATGCTACAACAGCCCTTCCTCAACTGGGGAAGCCTTGTTCTTCCATCTGGCTTGCAATTTTAAACCTTTAGGCGGTCATTCTGACCCTGGCGGTCATGGACCGCCAGGGCCGGGGACCGCGGGAGCACCGCCAACAGGCTGGCGGTGCTCCCAAGGGCATTCTGACCGCGGCGGTATGGCCGCGGTCAGAAACGGAAAACCGGCGGTCTCCCGCCGGTTTTCCGCTGCCCTGAGGAATCCTCCATCTGCGCCGCCATGGGGATTCCGACCCCCTCACCGCCATCCTGTTCCTGGCGGTTTTGACCGCCAGGAACAGGATGGCGGTGAGGGGTGTCGTGGGGCCCCCGTAAGAGGGCCCCTAAAAGATTTTCAGTGTCTGCCATGCAGACACTGAAAATCGCGACGGGTGCTACTGCACCCGTCGCACCCTTCCCACTCCGCCGGCTCCATTCCGAGCCGGCTTCCTCGTGGGAAGGGGTTTCCCGCTGGGCTGGCGGGTGGCTTTCTGGCGGTCGCCCGCCAGCCCAGCGGGAAACACAGAATAACCGCGGCGGTCTTCTGACCGCGCAGCGGTATTCTGGTGGCTCCCGCCGGCACCGCGGTTACCGCGGCCGGCGGGAGTCAGAATGACCCCCATAATCTTTTGTTTTCCAGTTCTAACATATAATCCACACTGATACATTGCCATAAACCTGACCTGTTCTTTCTTTTTTGCAAAAAATACCCTAAATCCCCAAAACCACATCAATGACTTGCTTAAGAAATCATGTTTGTTCAACCAATTTCTTGTTTAAATCTAGCTTTCATCAGATTTTCACTTGTTTAACGCACAAGTACCACCCTTGTTTAACGCACAAGCATCAAGCCATCTAAGTCAATTTCCTTCTTTTATTATTCTTTCCATGGGAGCAGTGTCACACGTAGTGTTCCCACATGCTTAGCACCAGTTGCCATGCCCTCTCAATTGTTAACTAAACAGTAACCACTAGTTGAACTGAAACTTGTCTTATTTTCTTTTTTTTAAAGTTTTTCCATTCTCTTGTTACTATACAGTAATAATATGTTTCAGTCTTAAAAGGCCGAAAGCCTGGATGCCAGTAGGGGGAGAAACATATGTTGGCTGTCATTTGCACAATAAGTTCAATGAAATACAAAGAAAGAGAAATAAAGACAAGAAGAGAAAGGTGCAACTCTAACTTTAACTGTTACAAAAATTGTATTAACGTACCTTTGTGTCTGTTCATATTTTGCATTGACATAAATCTGCAATTTATTATATATATATTGTATTGACATTTCCAGCACTACTCAACAAACCATTTTGATCTCTGTGGGTATAAGGGAATTACCCACATATAGGAATCACTACCAGACAGACACTCATTCTAAGCACTGTCCAAGAGGTGTAGGCTTTCAGGGGCCTTCCCTTACTTGCTATGTTATGTTATGTAATCCAATATTTATAAAGCACTCTTTCCTCTCAGGGTCTCATGGTGCTAACCTTGAGACGAGATGGAGTATTAGAGCATGAGGCTAACCTTAGGGCTGCACCTCAAATGCTTTCTTAAAGAGTCTGGGTTTTAAAGCAGTCCTGAAGGTTTTCAATTCAGAAAGGGATTGAATGTACAGTGGGAGGGAGTTCCATGCTGTAGGGGCTAGCATTGAACCCCTGCAACCTCCAATTGTTGATTTGCAGAATCTCAACACCACCAGGAGATTAACTGTAGTAGAGTTCCTTCTTCAGAGGGTATCTCACCACTTAGCTGGTTAAGAAATCCAGGGCCAACCCAAGGAAAGCCTTGACAAATAAGTAGCAAATTTTAAACTTAATTCACTGGTTCACTTGAAGCAAATGGAGGAGTTTCAGGGGAGGTAAGCTGTGTGATTTGAATATCAGCCTGGCCCCTGCATTGAGAAGCAGCTGTAATCTTACAATATCGCAATTTAGGAGGCCAACGTATTTGTTATTTGCATAATCTAATATTCTGCCGATGATAGGTGCCATAAAATTCCTCATCGCATCGATAAAAAACCCAACAGTTGCAGTTTCTTGATGGTGCATAAAATAAAAACAAATTTTAAAATTACAGCATTTATCTGTGGTTTTAGAGAAAGTTGCTGCTCAACAACTATTCCCAAGCTCTTTGCTGCTGGCTTGGGAAATGGTAACGGCCCTGTTTCACCGGGCCAGTAAAGACTGGCCCAAGATGCAGGGTTGCCATTAAAACCATTTAACCTTAAGTAAATTCTCCTTGTCGAAGCACTGATAAAGCACATCATATCTGGAGAATAGGGACTAGGACACAGCTTAGCTATCAAGGCATATTAAAATCTGAGAGTGATCAGCATCATTAAAAATCTGACACCCCTATTAGTCAATTCCTTTTTCAGGCGTTAAATGGATTTATTAAACAGATAGGGCGAGAGGGCCGAGCTTTGTGGAGCCTCACAATCAAAATTAACTTCTGCTGCCCTAAATGAGGTCAAATGGACTGCCTGAGCTCTAGTAAAACTAACCACTTATGAGACAACTAATAAATGCCAGCAGCCCTTGCACTATGTAGCAAAATATTGTGATACATTGTGTTAACCCCTTTCGCTGCCAGGCCTTTTCCCCGTCCTGTGCCAAGCCTTTTTTTTGGCAATTTGGGGCAGTTTGCGCTTAGGCCCTCATAACTTTTTGTTCACATAAGCTACCCACGCCAAATTTGCGTCCTTTTTTCCAACATCCTAGGGATTCTAGAGGTACCCAGACTTTGTGGGTTCCCCTGAAGGAGACCAAGAAATTAGCCAAAATACAGTGAAATTTTTGTTTTTTCAAAAAAATGGGAAAAGAGGGCTGCAGAAGGCAGCTCATGTTTTTTCCCCTGAAAATGGCATCAACAAAGGGTTTGCAGTGGCAAGATCACCATCTTCCCAGCTTTCAGGAACAGGCAGACTTGAACTGGAAAACCAAATTTTTCAATACAATTTTGACATTTTACTGGGACATACCCCATTTTTCACTATTTTTTGTGCTTTCAGCCTTCTTCCAGTTAGTGACCAAAATGGGTGAGAAACCAATGCTGGATCCCAGAAAGCTAAACATTTCTGAAAGGTAGACAAAATTCTGAATTCAGCAAGGGGTCATTTGTGTACATCCTACAAGTGTTTCCTACAGACAATAACAGCTGAAATAAATAAATATTGAAATTGAGGTGAAAAAAACCAGCCATTTTTCTCCACGTTTTACTCTGTAACTTTTTCCTGCGATGTCAGATATTTGAAAGCAATATACCGTTACGTCAGCTGGACTCTTCTGGTTGCGGGGATATATAGGGCTTGTAGGTTCATCAAGAACTCTAGGTACCCAGAGCCAATAAATGAGCTGCACCTTTCAATGGGTTTTTATTCTATACCGGATATACAGCAATTCATTTGCTGAAATATAAAAAGTGAAAAATAGGTATCAAGAAAACCTTTGTATTTCCAAAATGGCCACAAGATAAGGTGTTGAGAAGCAGTGGTTATTTGCACATCTCTGAATTCCGGGATGCTCATACTAGCATGTGAATTACAGGGCGTTTCTCAAATAGACGTCTTTTTTACACACTGCCTTATATTTGGAAGGAAAATATGTAGAGAAAGACAAGGGGCAATAGCACTTGTTTTGCTATTCTGTGTTCCCCCAAGTCTCCCGATAAAAATGGTACCTCACTGGTGTGGGTAGGCCTAGCGCCCACGAAAAGAAATGGCCCAAAACACAACGTGGACACATCACATTTTTTCACAGAAAACAGAGGTATTTTTTACAAAGTGCCTACCTGTGGATTTTGGCCTCTAGCTCAGCCGGCACCTGGGGAAACCTAGCAAACCAGCACATTTTTTAAAACTAGACACCTAGGGGAATCCAAGATGGGGTGACTTGTGGGGCTCTGACCAGGTTCTGTTACCCAGAATCCTTTGCAAACCTCAAAATGTGGCCAAAAAAACACTTTTTCCTCTCATTTCAGTGACAGAAAGTTCTGGAATCTGAGAGGAGCCACAAATTTCCTTCTACCCAGGGTTCCCCCAAATCTCCCAATAAAAATGGTACCTCACTGGTGTGGGTAGGCCTAGCGCCCACGAAAGGAAATGGCCCAAAACACAACGTGGACACATCACATTTTTTCACAGAAAACAGAGGTGTTTTTTGCAAAGTGCCTACCTGTGGATTTTGGCCTCTAGCTCAGCCGGCCCCAGGGGGGCCAGAAATGGCCTAAAATAAATTTGCCCCCACCCCCAGGGGAGCGACCCTTTCCTATGGGGTCACTCCCCTTGCGTGACGTTGGCGCAAAAAAAAGATCACCGGTGCTGGTCGGCCGATGTGCCCCCAAAGGGGGCAGAAATGGCCTAAACACTATTTGCCCCTCCAGGGAAGCAACCCTTGCCCAAGGGGCCGCTCCCCATCTGTAAAACAACAACAACAACAAAAATCCCCGGTGCCTAGTGGTTTCTGCTCCCAAAATAGGCTGATCTGTCACCCAGGGGGGCAAAAATGGCCTAAAATAAATTTGCCCCCCATGGGAATGACCCTTGCCTAAGGGGTCGCTCCCCTTGCGTGAAATTCGCAAAACAAAAAACCTCCCTGGTGTCTAGTGGTTTCTGTCCCCCTTGGGGGCAGATTGGCCTCATGAAAATAGGCCAATCTGCCCCCAAGGGGGGCAGAAATGGCCTAAATATAATTTGTCCCCTAGGGGAGCGACCTTGCCTAAGGGGTCGCTCCCCACCTCAAAAATACAAAGCAAAACAAAAAAAAAAAAATACAAAAAAAAAGATCCCTGGTGCCAAGAGGTTTCTGCCCCCGGGGAGGGCAAAAAAGGCCTTTAAAAAAAATTCCCCCCCTGGGAGCGACCCATGCCCAAGGGATAGCTCCCCTTGCGTGAAATTTGTGGGGGGAAAAAATAATCCCTGGTTTCTAGTGGTTTCTGTCCCTCTTGGGGGCAGATAGGCCTCATAAATATAGGCCAATCTTTGCCTAAGAGGTCACTCCCCACCTCAAAAATACAAAACAAAACAAAAACAAACCAAAAAAAAAAATGCTCCCGGGTGCCTAGAGGTGCCTTTAAAAAAAATGCCCCCCCTGGGAGAGACCCTTGCCCAAGGGGTCGCTCCCTCATGCCAATTTCATTAAAAAAAAAATCCCTGGTGTCTAGTGGGTGTTTTAGCAGCCGGATTGCTTGCAATCCGGCTGCTAAAACGCTGAGAGAGACTTCAAAGGGAAGGAAATAACTTTCCTTCCCTTTGAAGTCTCTCGGCCTCCTCCACGTGATCGGAAGAGAAATGCTTTTTCATTTCTCTGCCAGCGCGATGGGAGGAGGCCTTGTGACAATCAGCGCGCGATCACACGCTGACGTCACGGGGTGGGGGGGGGTCGGGGGTGGAAGGGGAAGGGCTTCCCCTTCCATCCCTGCCTTGAGGGGGTTGGGGAAACCACACAGAGGAAGCACTAGCGCTCCCTCTGGGCTCTGTGCCCAGGACGTAATGGTTACGTCCTGGGCACAGCAGCACTGTGCCTCAGGACATGACCATTACGTCCTGGGCACAGAAGTGGTTAAAGAATGAGGACAGATCGATCAGAACAAAGGCGGAGACATGGCCAACATCCAAGACCTTCCCATGGTCATCAATGACTGATTGCATCACAGTTTCAGTGTTATGTTTAGGATCAAAACCTGCTTCCTGAGGTTCAAGGAATGTAAAATTACACGGATGTCTACTGAGTTCCTTGGCAACATGAGATTCCAGGAGTCTGGTACAGTAAGGCAATAAGGAGATGGAATAGTAATTCTTTAATAACTCTGGGTTGTCAACTGGGTTTTGTTTTTATAACAGTAGCACTATGACTTTTTTAAAGTCATCAGGAACTATTCCTGTCTTCAATGAAAACTTTATTAAGTCATTGAGTGGTTTTACTATGGCAGAGGTAATGGCCTACATGACTCTAAGTGGACAACGATTTCGGTGGGGAAGCCTGATTTTATTATGGTCAGCAGGAGTAGCAAGGATTCTTGATTTAAATGGGAAAAAGGTAGCTAACTTTAAGTAGCCTTGGTTCATCTTCTCTAGCATTTCAGACTGAATCAGAGGGCTAGCTGCAATAGCCTCAATGATTGACCTTACCTTTTCAATCAAGAACCTTTTCAGATAATTGCAGTGTTCTTGGGAAGCCGCCATAGGTTATTGATTCTGTCCATAGATGAAAGGCTGTTCATGATTTTGAAGGTCTTTGTCTGATGGTTAAGGACTTTAGAAAATCTCCTTTTGAAATAGGCGATTTTAGCTTGTCTAGTCAATTTTTTGTAGTTTATTAGAGCCTTCTTGAAATGTATATATTAAATTATTTACCACGTTGTTTCCTCTCCAACGAGCCAGTGGTTTTCTACCGATTTTCCGTTTGCTATTAGGCTGGGCAAACTCTTGAAATGAACACTTCATCTAGGCAGTGCTTAATTTGAGCTGGCGGTTTTCGGTGATTGACACCAGCACTTTATTGTCAACACTGACTCACAGCCTGCCACATGGTGGCAATGTTTGTCTAATTTTGAGGGGATCTCAACAATAGTTGTTTAATAATTAAATATAGATTAAAGTCACTAATATCTGTCATCCAAAGCTATAGGAATAGTTTGGCTTCATGTATTAGTAATCGTTAATATATCATTAAAGTCTGAATTGTCACACTTTATGGTTAGATGTGATGGAACTGTCATTGCCAGCATTAGTGGAGGCATTGGGTGATGCAAGCTGTGGTGGCTTTCAGAAAGGGGCCCTGAAATTTAGGGACTGATTACGGGTTTGGCGGTGGCATGACTGCCATGTTGGCGGTCCGACCGCAAACAGGCTGGAGGAGCAGACCGCCAATGTGACCACCGTGGTCCAACCACCATGTATCAGGAAGCAGAAGCAAACAGTACAAAAGGAGACACTCACCTCCAGGAAGCCATTCACGTTCGGAGCCGCCGTGGATCCACACCTAGACATCATCCCACTACTCCTGCTCGCAGAAAGACAAAGAAATCCGCACTGACGAGGATGACAACAACCGTATGTAAGCGCACACTCACCTGTGACACCTGTGAAATGTTAAAAAATGTAACGTAACAAACCATAACATAGGGAGGGGGTTTCGAGGGACTTCATGCACACATGACACACACTCACATACAGCATCAAGGAATCTCACACATACACACATGCACATGTCAGCCAGTACACACACATGTTACACATCAATACCACACAACACAGGCCCAGGGTTGCACACCACCACACAACATACAAACTCACACCCACACTACTACACACATACAAATACAATTCACACACTCACACACAACACTGGCCACGGACTGGACACACATACAACACACACATAAATCCATGTGCCATCATTGACACAAAACACCTCCATCAAACCACACAGCAAAAGGCATACACATCACACACGCACACAGAACATAGGATCAATTAGACCATGCACAATGTACACACACACACACAAACATACCAAACACACAAACCGACACACCACAACAACACCGGTACAGCAGCAATGACAGAAGCAAGACCACACTTGGAGGGAGCTCGTCCTGGGAAACATGTTATTTACAGCAAGGCCCAAAATAACATATCCACAAAAACTGGCCACATTCACAACTCAGAGAAAAGCATTACTAAAAACAATGGTACTGCAGAGGCTTACATAAAGGTGAAGAGGGAGTATACAAAGCCTACAGCACTCCAGACACCATACAAAACACCAGACAGCCTTAAAAGTCACATGAACATAAGGCAAAGCAAATAAATACACAACTCAACACACTCTATGTCATCATAGTGAAACACCACATGTACACAATGGCCACATAATTTTACAAGATATACACCATACATGTCCACATTGCACATAACCACATCTAGTACATACCACCACAAACACAACACACTACCATGACAACAACTTTCATGAAACACATATTAAGCTAACATAATACACATACCCTTCTCTTGGGGGACCAGAACACTGCTCACAAACCCACATATATCAAACCACCACAGATGGTTCTGCAAGCAGCACACACACAAAAATACTCACATTCAACTAATGTCAGCCAGGAACAGCATACACCTAGGGAATCAAATGCAGGACAAAGATGTAACCAACAAACCAAGAAATAGTTGGGTTTAATGTCATAGATATGACAAATGTCATAGTCCAAGGCCATAGGTCAGTCCACAGTAGTGCCATGGGCACCAAAGTCACAAAAAGGTGCCCAACTTGACTCCTGATTGCCATGTAACCTCCACAGGCTTGGGCATCCAGGGGGCAGCCAGCCACCTCAGTGTAGTGGGGGAGGGAGTTTGAGCTTGGGAGGAGTGGGCTTAGGTTTGAGTTTGGTAGGGGGAAATATTTTTCGAGGGGTGGACTTCTTCTTTGTGGGGGAGGGGCATGGGTTTTGGCAGGGGGTTAGGGGAGGCCTTAGAGGTGGAAAGGATGGCCTTTGGGACGGTGAGAGAGCTTTTGGGAGTGTCACGGGGTGAGTAGGGAAAAGGTCAAGATTACATAGGAAGACTTCCTTAGACACATGGGGATGGGCATCAGAAGGGGAATTGGGTGTGGAGGGTGAGGGAGTGGCTGTATGACATGTAGGTGTGGATGTTTTGAGTGCATGTTTGTGGGAAGTATGCTTGTGTGTGGTGGGTGTCTGTTGGGTGGTTGAGTGAAGGCATTTATGTGTCTTGGGTTGAGGGGTGGTGGAGGTGCTGAGGAATGCAGTGGTGGGTCGGTGGCTGTCTGTTGGGGTGGCGACTGCAAGTTTGGTGGATGTGCTGCATGTAGGAGTGTCTGTGGTTGTGGTGCCAGTGGGTGTGGTGAGTGGGATGAATGTCTGAGGGTCTGCTACAGTAGTGTCTGTGGGTAGGATGGGTGTGGTGGCTGGATCAGTGAATGTCGGTGTGGTGTTTGTAGGTGTGCCTGGTATTGTGTCTGTGATGCTGGAGGTGGACGGGGTGTCAGTACAGGTTGTGACTGTTGATTTGTCTGCAGGTGGATGTTTTTTGTGTGCATGTCCACAGTGTGTCTTGTGGTGCTTGTTTTTGTATGCACTTTCCTTTGTCTGTAGAGGTGGATGATTGCAAATCTGTCTGTATACTTTGGCTGGGTCTAGGAAGGGGTATTTGGCCTGGGAAGGGGGGGGGGGGGCAGGAGACAAGGGGTGACGGGAGACAAGGGGTGACTGGCTGCAATCAGTGAAGGCCAGAGCATGAGAAGATCTCTGTAGACCAGCCACTGCACTGTGAATGCCCTTCAAGAACACATTGCTCTGTTGGGTCTTGCTTGCCAGTCCCTAAATGGTATTCACAATGGTGGACAGATGTACAGAGATTGACCTCAGGAGGTCAATGGCCTCCTTACTGAGGGCAGCAGGGCCAACAGAGGCTGGAGCAGAGGAGCCTGGGGCAAAGGAGATGCCCACCCTCTTGGGTAAGTGGGCACGGGCAACTGGTTCAGGAGCTACAGGGAGGGCGATGATAGAACGGGGGTGGCAGACAGAGATGGTACTGAGGTGTCTCCGATAGGTACGCCACCACTAGAGAGTGGCCACTGGAAGAGGATTCCAAAGATGAAGTGGAAGATCCGGTCTCCCACGTGGTACTCCCCTCGCTCTCCGTGCCACCAGAGTGTCTTGACCAGAGGTCCCATGGCCAGTAGGTTCCCCACTTGGCTGTGCCCCGTCTCCTTTGTCTGCTGGAGCAGATGCTGAAAACAGATAGTAAAGTAGGGTCAGAACATACACATAAGTACACTTGCCTCATTATGTAGATATACAAAACATATCCGCCCATAGGAAGTGCCGGAAAAATGCCAACATCATGTAACTGCACAAAACAACGCATGTGTATCACATTCATTATGGAGACACACCATCTGAGCTACCTAATTGAAAATCACATTAGCAAAAATTACCTAGAACAACCACACTAACTAAGCCATACCTAGGAGATCTAGCTACCAATAATGGCTGTCATATATAACAATAAAAAAAGAAGCAATAGACATGCAATGTATTCCCATTGCAAAGGTAGCTAAAGATTGACACAGACCCAATGCCATCCTCACTAAGACCTTGCCCTGAAATCATTTACCAAACCATTACATAGATTCCCAAGTAAAGGCAGGCAACCCTGGTATGAGCAAGCCATACCTACATCAAGTGACATTGGACAATCCCAATCGCCAAGGATACATACCATCAAATGACATATCAGCATGTAACACCTGCCCAATGCAATTAGGGAAAAGTATCCTTGGTCTATGTACCACATAGTTAACAGCATTGTGCAGGAGGAGGGAAACAGAGCATGCTATCACTACATGGAATACACCTAATGTCAGCAGAATGAAAAACAACATCAGTACACACACATCAGACATGGCAAGCATGCCATCCTTTATTGGGGTTAACCCAGACTCTCTACATCAGTAAGATGAACATGGTTGGAACACAATCCATGATGGGAAGCCAATCTCAGTGGGCACATCCCGAAGTACACAGAGGTGTATTAAAACCAGTACAACAGCCCCAATTATATCAATTTTCAAAGATAACATGGCCAAAAAGCCATGCCCCATGTGTTAGATCATCCATAGCTATACCAGGGACATATTACAAAATTTAATCAGTGAGGTGTGATCATTGAAGGCAGTATACACATAACGTTGCCACATGACTGTCTGGTCCATTGTTGTGATTAGACATCCATTGCCTATGTATGATTCCTACTAATTGTGTCAGAAGGCCACCATTGTCAGAATTATCATGCATAAGGAAAACATCATGGCTGTCACATGCTTACATCTCATACACAATACTGTGCCACAGTGGATAAGTAGCTCAAGCACACAGGCATTCAATATTCAACATGGATTTGGGTACTTATGATGTAGCATTGCACCTGGCTATGTACAAATATCACTTACCAAGGGAATTAACCCTGCAATAGCTGACAAATGTTAATCTCAGCAATATGTAACATGTATGATGGACACAAATGCATCACATAGATATACCCTGTGTGCTAGAACCTACCAACCTTCCTACCCTAACATTGGGGATGATCTACCTGTTTGTATGAGGTTACACCCACCTGGGTAGTTAGAGCTTATTACACTAAGACAATACAATATCAAATTTTAGCCATGCTATAGTATAGGATTGAGGGGAATTCATGGTATGTACCAGGTCTAGAGCCCAAATAGATGTGCACACATGTTGGCAATACATGACCCAAGTAGACCAATGTGGACACAGAACAACTGTAACACGTGACACTTCCCACATACTCAGATGTAGCATTCAGTCCCTCACTCATTCACCTGGTAAGTGGTCAAACATGAGTTAGGACAGGACTTACCCCCTTGTGGCTGCTGTCCTGCCTTCAAACATCCATCCAACTCAGGGTAGGCCACTGCCAATATGCGGCCATTAGGGGGGCCATGGTCTTAGGGCACCCCATCCTCTTTGGGAGGACTGACCCAGCTGGGCCTCTGCAATCTTCCGGACCCAGCATTTAAGGTCCTCCCAACACTTTACATAGTGGGTGCTCTGCCGTCAGTGGAACCCAGGGTACGCAGCTTCTTGGCAATAGCATGCCAAATCCACTTCTTCTGATGGGCGTTGACCTGTAGGGATACAGAAGACAAGAAAGTCCCACACAAGAACAGCCAGTGTCCTATTCAACTAACGGCAACAAGTTAATGAGAACCTGTCCTGAAAATACTGTCCACCTGTGGCACATAGTAGTCAGTGAAATCATTGCACACACTCACCATAAGGGTGCCCATCACACACCTTAGCTACACATGGGGATCATTTACATGGTGGGTCAGAAAACGCTCTTTGAACACTTTACATGTCTATTTATTTATTTATTTATTTGCATGAATAATTAAACTCTTAGCAAAATAGTCAGTTAAAATTCAATATCCATAATAACATTCTTGAATTTGAGCTGAAACAATGATGAGAGTAACTGAACAAATATTAAAAAACGCAAACTTTTCACTCTGCCTGGTTCTGCATTTTTTTTTCCAAGGGCATAAACTAAGGCCCTCATTTTAACATTGGCAGAAAATTCCCCCTACCGCCATGGCAACGGCCTCCAAAAGACCGTTGGCGTGGTTACCTACCGTCCACCATAATGTGACTGTAGCTGGAATTCCACCAGAAGGCTGGCGGAAGTCTGGCTATGGTCATGGCAGCAGACAGAGGTAAGGTGGCACCGCCGACCGTATCATGACCCATGATACGGCCTGGTGGTGTTCCGCTGGCGGACGCTGCTACTGGCAGCAGCGCCGCATCCCATCTCCTGCCGGAGGACCCCCTGCAAGCATTTTGTATGCGTGCATGCGGGTGTGAGTCGTGTGGAATGCATGTTTGAATGAATGGGTGTGAGTATACATGAGTGTTGTGTCTTGTGGATGCATGTGTGCTATAATGTATGTTAGTGAGTGTTGCGGTGTGTGTATGTATGTATGCACGCGTGGGTGGATGCGGGTGTGCGTGTGTGTATGTGTGTGTATGTTTGCAGGTGTAGGTGTGTGAAGCAGGGTGTGCGGGGGGTGCAGGAAAGGACTCTGGGGCTGGGGAGGGAAGCAGGGGAGACCCCTATCAGTACCAGGGATGGAATTCCCTGGCACTGATAGTGCCTACCACCATGGTTTTTGTGGCGGTAAGATTACCACGAAAACCATGACGGTAGGCAGGGTCATGATCCCGAGGGTGGGATCGATGTCTACAGCCCGGCAGCTGTCACCGCCCTGGCGAATGGAGTGGTACATTGGCGGTTTGGCTTATTTTGTGGAATGGTACCGCCAGCCTGTCGGCTGTACCTTTCCCCAAAATACCGCCATCCGCCAGGGTCGTAATGACCCCCTAAGTTTTTATGATGTACTATCGGTCACAAGCTGCGAGATTATCCGTTTGGTTTGTACAGACAGAAATGTAATAAGTCTACAGTTTGTCTGTGGGTCTGTTGGGTCAAACATTTTCAGTGCTGCTGGGCCAACAAGAGCGTATCCTATTTGTGCTAAAAACTGGTTTCAGCAGTTGGCGACATGCTTCACTTAGGGCCGGGCAGATGCAGATCAGATGGACCATGTCCTCCCTGGCAGCATTGCATAGCCTACATAACGTCTCTCCCCCATTCTCCCACAGTGGTTGATCCGCTCTTGATGAGAGGGATCCTAGCCACATCGCGAGCAGGTGGCGTTTGATGTATACTGAAAATGTTGAGGTCAGATATTGCGATGGTGCCAGGGTAGTGTAAGTATGCATGAGAAGCCAGGCATGTGAGCGTTGTGCAAATTTACGTTTACCATCCAGCAAAGATTGCAGATTCATTTCCTTTTTTAACACATGGCAAAGAAGGGGATATGACATATTAGAGTCCCATAGGTATGTCATTTGTGTTTCTTCCAGCGAATACTGAAAGTACCTGTTGTATACTGAATTTGAGTCATTGCTTACTGAATTCCATAAAGCTGAGACTAAAGGGCTAGTGTTGTTTCCTCTAATTTTGTAATAGGTCTTTATCGTATGTATTTTCCTGTCCAACTGTTGTTGTTTAATGCCAAATTCAAGCCACTTGGGCAGGGGAAGCAGTAGGGGGAAGATTGAAAACTTGTTAGATTTGTTGCTGATCCAAGAGCAAAGCGTCTTTCCCCTATAATGCTGTGCTTCCGTATGTAGTGGCTGCAAGGAATTTGGCCGACATGATGGACAGTAACCGTTTGTATGAAAGCCCTTATAACAGTTTAGCTACGGCACAAAAAAGCAAATGTCAGCGCTTTGCATTTCTGAGCAACGTACTGCTTTTGCGGAACAATGTTAGCCTTGTTATCTATAGTAAAGCCCAAGTATTCATAGCAGCCAGTCTCTTCAAGGCTAATGCCGCTCAACTTAATTTTATTTACAGAGTTAGAGAAGTATCCTATAGACAAGGTTTTTGTCCTTGTAGTATTAATTTCGATTTTGTTTGACGGTGCAAAATCGCCCAGGGTGCTAACTAGCTGCAGTAGCCTAATTTTTGTGTGGCTCAATAAAACAATGTCATCAGCATATGAAAGATGTGATATGAGCAGGTTCCCCATCCTCAGAGAATGTGAGTTGGTAGCATCTAACTTTGGGAGAGGTTGGCCATAAAATGGTTAAACAGGTGTGGGGCCAAGACACAGCCTTGTTTTAAGCCTATATTCATTGGAATACTCCTTGAAACATTTGTGCCATAAGCTACCTTAACCTGCACCCAGGTTTTATCATATAACATTTCCATGCTGCGGATAAGCCGTTCCTGCAGGTCCCAACTTTGCAATTAGTACCAAAGAATTGCTTTGTCCACACAATCAACTTTACATGTTGTCTCTGGACTCCACACCTTTCACCTCATGTAGTTACATGCACAGTAACTATACATGTATGCACAATGATAGCAATCTCACTTATAATACATACACTGGGGCAGGACTAACTAAAGTTGGAGGTGAGCAACTGAAACAGATCTGCACATGTTGCCCTTACCTGCTCCTCTAGTGCACCCTTGAGCAGTCCATACAGGGGAAGGACCACCTCCACAAGCTTCTCCAGCTCTTCTTCTGAGAAGGCAGGGGGCCTTTCACCTGTAGGATATGGCATGATTGCTCCCAGAGGCTGTACAGAGCAGCCCAGGTCATGGAGGTCTTGCTGGCAGAAGTGTCAGGAGTCAAGTGAGAGATTCAGCAGGAGATGGAGGTCACGTCCACAACGTACACGACCGTCACCACTGGTGGACCCCGCCATTGGCCCAGGACTGCCTACCGCCGTGACGACTTCCGCCAGCGGTCGCAGTCGTGTTCCATTGTCTTGTGGAGTAGGTCATGCAGTCACCATTTTAATAGATTTATATGGTTGGAAAATGTTAATTGTGATGCGTCACAATGCTTGAGACAGGACTACATCCTGCACATTTGGGTTGGCCTTGACTACAAATATGTGTATTCACCAATAGATGGGTCATGTTGTAATGTTATGTGTGACATGTTTTCACAGTTTCAATTGACATGTCAACATTTTTATGTGACACATGTATAGTCACTTACAAATGACACAATGATTGATGGAAATACCTTATTTCCTCTGATAAAGTTTGCCAGGATCAAGAAGAGTCAGACAACCTCCTGTTTACCATCCACAGGCAGATTTGCAGATGATGGAGAATCATCATGTGAAGCAAACGTACCGCCTGGATAGGCAGACAATCAAGGATCTCTGTCATCAGTTGGAGCCAGATCTAATGCCTGCCGTCAGTCATCCAAATTGCATACCACCTATTGTGCAAGTCATGTCTGTGCTGCATTTCCTGGCTACAGGATCGTTCGAAAATACAGTGGCACTAATTGCTGGGATGTCCCAGCCTATGTTCAGTTGTGTCTTGAAGTATGTACTATATGCATTGTTAAAACACTTGGACAGCTACATCAGTTTTCCTAAACGTGAGGATTTTGCCCATGTGAAGGCAGAGTTCTATGGTTTGGCACAAATCCCTCAGGTTGTGATATCCATAGATGGTATCCATGTAGCCTTGGTTCCTCCACATAGGAATGAACAGGTCTATCGGAACAGGAAAAACTTCCATTCCATAAATGTCCAGGTAGTCTGTTTGGCGGACCTCTACATCTCCCAATTATATGACTGGTAATCAGGGTCAGTCTATGATGCCTTTATCAAACGGAACAGCGCTGTTTCCCAGCTGATGACACAACTGTACCCAGAGAGGGCCTGGCTGGTTGGAGAGTCACATATGTCATGTGTGTTAGTATGCCGAATCTGTTGCCACATGTGATCATGCACTGAACTTATGTTTCTACCTATGTTGCATTTCCTTACAGGGGACACTGGATACCCAAACTGTTGGAAAATGGGTTATTGGTAAGGGCAGGTAGGTACCTACACTTAGCAATAGGCCACTAACCTCCACTTAGGTCCAGTTAGGTCTCAGTAAATTAAACCCATCTCAACCCTTGGTAGCTTGGCAACAAGCGGCAAGGCTTAACTTAGGAGACAGAGTATAAAGCATTCAAATATCACAAAACAGTAATTAAATAAAACACATGAAACATTTGAAAACATCCAAAACCAATTTATAAATATGGATTATATTTTTATCTTTAAAATGACACGAAAACTAATAAAATCCGATAAGGGGAACCGGAGATATGAATTTTTAAAGAATTATTGTTTTCTAGCGCCTAGAAACAAAAAGCTCCAATCTGGTCATCTGGTCGCACCTCGACCGGGGCAAAGCCAAAGTTTAAGGCCGACCGCGATGGAGCCCTGCTCGGCTACAGCCCTCCCGGAGGCCCCGGTCAAAAGTTTACCTTCGGACTTAGTCGTTTTTCTGAAGATTTTCTTCAGCGGGATGAACCGGCCAGTCCAATCCGACCTCCTGGAACTCTCCTCCGGATATGCGTCGCGGGAGCCCTCAGTGGAGATTTTTACCTTCGGACTTAGTAATTTTTTCAAGGTGAAAATCCTTCGACAGGGGTAAACCTGGATCTTGATCCGACGTCCTTGGAGCCCTCCTCAGATACGCTGGCTGGAAAGTCCCGGTCAACTTCCTAGGTTCGGACTTAGGGGGTCATTCTGACCCTGGTGGTCATGGACCGGCAGGGCCAACGACCGCGGAAGCACCGCCAACAGGCTGGCGGTGCTTCCGGGGGCATTCTGACCGCGGCGGTAAAGCCGCGGTCAGAAACGGGAAACCGGCGGTGTCCCGCCGGTTTCCCGTTGCCCCAGGGAATCCTCCATGGCGGCGCTGCTTGCAGCGCCGCCATGGGGATTCCGACCCCTTACCACCATCCTGTTCCTGGCGGTGAAGGATGGTGGTAACGGGTGTCGTGGGGCCCCACATTGATTTTCAGTGTCTGCTTGGCAGACACTGAAAATCGCGACGGGTGCAACTGCACCCGTCGCACCCCTTCCACTCCGCCGGCTTCATTCGGAGCCGGCATCCTCGTGGAAGGGGGTTTCCCGCTGGGCGGGCGGGCGGCCTTCTGGCAGTCGCCCGCCGGCCCAGCGGGAAACTCAGAATGACCGCCGCGGTCTTTTGACCGCGGTACGGTCTTCTGGCGGTTCCTGCTGGAATCAGGCCCTTAGTCTCTTTTTTTTAGATTTTCTTCACCAGGACAAACCTGCAAGTCAGGCTGGGTCACGGTTGAGGCAAGCCGGCTAGAGTTGCCGCAGTGGATCAGTCCCTTTTCAAAAGTTCTCCAAATTTATCCAAACTTCTGGATCTTCTCCCAGATGTTCCTTTAAGGTTCTTTTGGGGTCCACAGTTCACCCCAAGGTTCCAGAAGCTCTGAGATGATCCTTCGGGGTGTGGAATACAACTCCCAGAATGCAGCTGGCGCAAACTCCTTTTTGGCCACTGGACAGTGGTCAGCTGGTCGGTTTCTTCAGGAGTTGGTGCAGGGGACTCTGGTTAGCAATTCTTCACCTGTAGCAAACAGGGAGTCCCTCCTTGAACCAGTTGAAGCCAGGCAAAGTCCTTCTTGTGGTGAAGCCCAAGTGTGGAACTGGTGCAGTCTTTCAGAGTGCAGGGTCCAGGTGCAGGCCAGGGATACAGCAGGGCAGTCCTTCTTCTTCTGTAGTTGTTCCCAGTAGGGATCTGATAGGGATCTGGTAGTTAAGTGAGGCGTGGGTGCAGGTCTGACAGTTTTATCACTGCTCCTGGGTGAAAAACAGGGGGGTCCTGGTTCTCCAATCAGGTGCAGGGTCCTTCCCCCTGTGATGACCACTTCCTGGAAAGTGTGGCAAAAATCAAATCCAGGGAGCAACATTCCTCAAAAATCCATCATGGCTGAAAGTGATTTTTGGAGGTTACATCTGGCTGAGCCCACCCACTGGTGCAGCTAAAAATCCTAAACACACCCCTCTCCTGCCCTCTCCTAATCTAATCAACAGGGCACCTAATTGTCTGGGTTTGCAGGATGTGGGGGTGTTGCTGGGTTGTTCCAAATGTCCTTCTCTGCCTTTGAAGACCAGTTTGGCAGCCCTCCCCCTTCCTGTCTCACCATCTGCTGAGGGGAGATCTCCTCCCACAGGCACATCTCTTTGTGTGAAGCCAGGCCACTTCACACCTCATCAAGGCAGCCAGGCCAGGCTGCCAGAGGCTGACCAATCAGAGCAGAGCAGCAAAAACACTGCAGGGCTGAAGTTGGCAACCCATATGGTACCACAGGAGAAACATATAATTCTCACAATGTGCTTTCCATTTGGCATGTTTCCCTTAGTGGATGACTGCACCACATGTGGTACAGTCTTCGCTGCAAAATACGCTACCACACATGGTACCCCGACACTAGCCAATTCACCGGAAGTGTTAAAAAACAAATTCAGAACAAACAGGGGGCTGCACCAGCACTGGATTTGGGGATGAAATTGATGCATAACTTTTAAACAGTCTGCTCAATAATGCACAGTAATATTAAAGAGGAAGCATAGCATTGGCCATACGCCAGTGGCTCCAGGAGATTCCACGCCTGGAACAGGAGCAACAGTTACTGAAAATTATTTCCAATACCTATTCTAGTATAGGATGGGATTGTTTGGGAGCCAAGCTGGAAAAGCCTGAAATTCAGAGTAACAACCGTAAGGAAGGTACCAAACAAGCAGAGGAGGATTCTAAAAAGCACTAGGATAAACAAAATTGAAAACAAGACAGGCAAAGTCAAAGAGCAGGCTCTCCACACCAGGAGAACTCCGAAAGGATATACAACCTCAGAAATAGAGAAAACATAAAAACTCCTGACAGATATACTGAATGACGTCCCTCTTATTCCTTTCAGGATGCACCGGATAGATGTAGCGAGAGAGTGGGCCTATCAGAGCAACATCCTGACTTTGTGAAACAGAAGAAGGACTTACAGCAGTCTACAGACAAGAAAGAAGACAAGTCACCACAACAAAAACCACAATTTGGAAAGAAAAAGGTGGCAGCACTTTCAATTGAAAATGCCCACAAACTTGAGAACACTGCTGAAGAACAAGACACGGACGGTGACACTGCTGGACAGCACACCAGAAGTCACAATATGTCGCCAGAGTCTGAAAGATCTTCTGGATGCGACAGCAACTAGAGACTTTATTGCAGTCATGACTGCGGACAGGTGCGTTCCCCCACCCAACAGTCTTTACGATTTAAATATCCAAATTGAGGAAGACATAGAGCGCACCATTAGTGTAATATTCTGGGATGAACTTAGTTGTGATAGCCTATTGGCCAAAAAAGAATGGCTACCCAAGCACGTCCATAAACTCCCACATGGGGAAGATATCATTTTGCCATCTTTTTCTGATCATGTCCCAGAGGCCCTAAAACAAGCCTATGCTGTCAATTGGGCTTTTGCACAGGCACCCGCCCTATACCGTATCCACATAGTGTGGGATAGAGATTCCCCCTACCATGTAATACCTATCAGGCTTACACCCCAGCCTCAGCCCCAATATCTTGTTAAGCACAAGGCTAAAGCTACAGTGAGGGAAATTGAGTCCCAGGGATTAATAGAGCCCTGTTTTTCTGCAATGAATAATGCATTACTCCTCCCGTTGCAAAACCAGACCATTCTTATAGAATTGTTTTAGATTACAGACACTTAAACAGTCATACTCGCACATATGCAACACAAAATTCACACAGCACTGCACTAATAAACAACATAGTGCATAAAAAATACAAAACAACCTTGGATAATTCCCACTGTTTCCCCCGCCAGAACTTAGCACATGAAAGTCGGGACCAGAGTGCATTCTCATTTGACTCACAAAAACGTTTCTGTCATTTGTCCCAAGGCTACAAGAACAGCCCATGGTTGTTTGCAGCCCGTGTACATTAACATTGCGTGATATTGATCCCGAAGCGTTGTCCTATGTGGATGATAGCTATGTCACAGATGACAACCTCATCATTCATCCTGTCTGGGTCGATCGCATCGTTCTGGGATTCGCAGCCCTTGGCTACAAATTCAATTTTAGGGAAATCAAAAAAGCCTTTTTCAGTGTGTTATTCTGGGGATATGAGCTATCAAATGAGGGCAAGAGCCTGGTCCCACACGTTCGAGAAAAATGTGCTCAACTCCAGCCACAAAATACTATCAAGAAACTGCAGTCTTTACTTGGTTTCTTTAACGTTGGCAGAACTTATATTCCTGACTATGCACAATGCATAAAACAAGACTAGGATTTAATTTGCCCAGATTTCTCAAGCAGACACTGAACAATCGAACAAATGTGCATCCTTAGAGAATTGAAGCAATACATGCTAGAAGCAAAACCCGTTACTCATCTGTGAGGTCATCAGAATAATTGCTGGTGCCATTGGGTTCACTTATGTCACCTATAATGATGGCAACACGGTTCCCATAGCATATAAATCACATTTATATTGCAATGCAGAACCCACAGAAAAAATTCGAATTGCTGTGCAGATGGCTGTCATTAAAGAGAGGCCACAGGTCCAAGGGAAACGCATCACTGTTGTTACCACTGTGCCAGGTTTAGAGGACGTCACCAAAGCAAGCATACCTAACGCTAATGCATTACATCCATGTTAGATACAATGGGCAACCTCACTGACTGCCACTGATGGTGATTACATCTTTGACCCAAAACTTCAAACACAAGAATTTCTCCAATACCAACTAGGAGGATCCTGCAACTCTTAACATCTTGCCACTTGACAGATACCAAACTGTCATTTACACTGATGGTTCAGCACAACCAGCTGTAGGTATAAAAAACCAATACTCAGCTGCTTGCGCAGCTGTGAGTGGAATGATTAAGGATGGCATCTTCCACTCTCACAATACCTACACGAGGACCCTATGTAGGAAAGTACCATCTTGCCTGGCATGTTACACCCATTTTTCAAATGTATGTAAGTTTGTTTTTGCCTGTCTCACTGGGATCCTGCTAGCCAGGACCCCAGTGCTCATGGTTTGTGGCCTGAATGTGTGTACCTGTGTAGTGACTAACTGTGTCACTGAGGCTCTGGAAACCAGAACCTCAGTGCTTATGCTCTCTCTGCCTTTGACATTGTCACTTTAGGATAGGGGCCATTTTCACCAATTCTAATTGGCACACTGGAACACCCTTATAATTCCCTGGTATATGATACCTAGGTGCCCAGGGTATAGGGGTTCCAGGAGATCCCTATGGGCTGCAGCATTTCTTTTGCCACCCATAGGGAGCTCAGACAAATCTTACAAAGGACTATCACTGCTGCCTGAGTGAAACAACTCACACGTTATTTCACAGCCATTTTACACTGCACTTAAGTTACTTATAAGTCACCTATATGTCTTACCTTCACTTAGTGAAGGTTAGGTGCAAAGTTACTAAGTGTGAGGGCACCCTCGCACTAGCCAAGATGCCCCCACATAGTTCAGGACAATTTCCCTGGACTTTGTGAGTGCGGGGGCACCATTACACGCTTCACAATGGGAACTCCGAATATGGCCATGTAACATGTGTAGGATCATGGAATTGTCCCCCCATGCCAAATATGGTATTGGGGTGCCAATCCCATGCATCCCTGGGGCTCCACTATGGACCCCGGGTACTGCCACACCAGCTCTCTGGGGTGTTTTCTGCAGCTACCGCTGTTGCCAACCAACAGACAGGGATCTGCCCTCCTGGGGTCTGGGCAGCCCAGTCCCAGGAAGGCAGAACAAAGAATTTCCTCTGAGAGAGGGTGTTACACCCTCTCCCTTTGGAAAAAGGTGTTAAAGGCTGGGGAGGAGTAGCCTCCCCCAGCCTCTGGAAATGCTTTGAAGGGCACAGATGGTGCCCTCCTTGCATAAGCCAGTCTACACCGGTTCAGGGAACCCCCAGTCCCTGCTCTGGTGTGAAACTGGACAAAGGAAAGGGGAGTGACCACTCCCCTGTCCATCACCACCCCAGGGGTGGTGCCCAGAGGTCCCCCAGTGTGTCCCAGACCTCTGCCATCTTGAATCCAGAGGTGTGAGGGCATTGTGGCGACATCCTGGTCCTTCCTGGGCCTGGGGCAGCACCCTTTTTTTTTCAGCCACCACCTTTGCAGCTAGCAAGGCTTGTTTGTGGTCTTTCTCCAAAGAAACAATGCTGCATCCTCCAGCACTCGATGGGACATCTTTTGCACAGAGGAGGCGTTCCTAGCACCTTTCGTTGTTGCAGAATCTTCAGCTTCTTCCATCCGGAGGCAGCCATTTTGCACCTTCATCCGGGGTTTAATGGGCTCCTGCCCCCCCGGACACTTTCACGACTCTTGGACTTGGTTCCGTTCCTTTGAAGGTCCTCACGTCCAGGAATCCATCTTCAGTGTTTTGCAGCTTGTTGTGGTCTTTGCAGAATCCTCTATCAAAAGTTTAGTGTGGTTCTGGAGAAGTAGTAGCACTACACTCCTACTTTTCTGGGTCTTGGGGTCGGGTATCTTGGACACCCTTAGTGTTTTCTTACACTCCCAGTGATCCTCTACACACTACACTAGGCTAGGGGTCCATTCCTGGTTCGCATTCCACTTTCAGAGTATATGGTTTGTGTTGCCCGTAGGCCTATTGCATCCTATTGTATTCTACAGTGTTTGCACTACTTTCTGACTGTTTTACTTACCTGATTTTGGTTTGTGTGTATAGTTGGTGTATTTTACTTACCTCCTAAAGGAGTATATCCTCTGAGATATTTTTGGCACATTGTCACTAAAATAAAGTTCCTTTATTTTTAGTAACCCTGAGTATTGTGTTTCTTATGATATAGTACCTATATGATATAAGTGGTATAGTAGGAGCTTTTCATGTCTCCTAGTTCAGCCTAAGCTGCTCTGCTATAGCCTAAGCTGCTAGAACACTACTAATCTACTAATAAGGGATAACTGGACCTGGCACAAGGTGTAAGTACCATCAGGTACCCACTATAAGTCAGGCCAGCCTCCTACACCCAGGGGACTGCACAGCTCAGCTGGCCGAACTTAAAGCTCTTATTTTGGCACTGGAACATACGGATCCAGGACAACTTACATTGATTGTGTGTGATTCACACTACTGTGTCCAGTCCTACAACGATTATGTCATTCATTGGCAGTTTAATGGTTTCAGCGACTCAAAGGGGAACAACATTAAACACAGAACCATGTAGGGGAGGGTGGCTGACCTTAAGGATAAGCTACCTGATGCACATGTAGTTCACACATTGGGTCACCAAGGTATAGGAGTACACATTACTGGAAACACCCTGCCTGATGAAGCAGCCAAATCTGTAGTAGCTAAGGCTTCTGTTGCTGCAGTGACTTGTTCCCAGACAAGATTGGATAATGAAATTCTGGCCACTGTGAAAGCTTCAGCTGAAGGCAAGCCTCTACCAAAAGTATACCCTACAAAGTAATCTTACCACATTAGTGCACAGAATACTGCCTTTGCAACAATTCCTGGAGTTGGAGATTGAGTGACCACCAACCAACACCAGAGATTAGATCTCATCAGAGCAGTGCATAAGGGTGTTTGTTGCATCTGCTCAAGCTGGTGTCGCGGCCACAATAACACTCTTACAGAAACCCTTCTGATGGCCTGGTCTATACACACAGACCAAGCAATATGTCCTTTGCTGTGACATTTGGAAGCAGGTAAAGGAGCTAAAACATCAAACACCCACTGCAGACATCCCTCTTAGGCCCATATTTATACTTTGTTAGCACCACATTTGCGCCACTTTTGACACAAAAGCAGCACAAACTTACCAAACACAATTATATTTTGCAAGCATGTGCCGCTTTTGCGTAAAAAAATAGCGCAAATGCAACATTAAAAAAAGTTTAAATATGGGCCTTAGCGTCCAATAGGCCACTAAAATGTGTGTACCTGGACCATTGTCATCACTTGCAACATGATGGTGCATACAAGTACATCATAGTCGCTGTTGATTCTTGTTCTAGATTCCTGTGGGTATGGCCGCAGTGGTCAGCTAACGCTCAAACTTTTATAAAAGACTTTCTGATCTTTATTAGTACATCTGCGGTTGCAGCATTCCATTCGTAACAAAGCCCTGCCTTTGCCTCTATGGCATTGATAAATGCCGGCCAATTTAAAGCACTGGTTACAGATGAACACCTTAGCAGCAGTTAAGGAACATCTTCATCCCCTTTCAGAGGAAATGAACTTGCACAGTGCCAGAAAGCCCAGCTCTAAGAGATTCTTGTACGACTGAACAAGACCTGCCGTTGCTGCTGCCACTGGACCACGAAGGACTTGCAACCCTGCCATCACCGGACTCAAAGGTAGGGATTCCGCACTACCAGTGTACGTTGTGTGGTCACTGCACATGAGCCTGGGGCAACTGCAGTCATATACATGTCACAGTTATTTTCTAATAAATACCTGTTGTAGGAAACTGGCCCCTTGGTTGCAGTACCCCCCACTTCTTTGCCTGATATCTGATGCTAACTTGACTGAGTGTGTATTGGAATCCTGCTAACCAGGCCCCAGTACCATTGTTCTTCCCCTAAAACTCTACCATTGTTCCACAATTGGCACACCCCTGGCACACAGTTAAGTCCCCTGTAAAAGGTACCAGTGGTACCAAGGGCCCTGTGACCAGGGAGGGTCCCTAAGGGCTGCTGCATATATTGTGCCACACTAAGGGACCCCTCACCAAACACATGCTCACTGCCAATGCAGCTTGTCTGTACTGGTGGGGAGAAAAAGGTAAAGTGAATATGGTATCACCACTAGGGTGCTATACCCACAATCCACTGCCTGTGGCATAGGTAAGTCACCCCTCTAGCAGGCCTTACAGGTAGGATTCACAATCCCATAGGTGAGGGCATAGCTGCATGAGCAATATGCCCCTACAGTGTCTAAGTCCATTCTTAGACATTGTGAGTGCAGGATGGCCATATTAAATACATGGGCTGTGAGCTTGTTATCACAAACTCCACGGCTCCATGATGGCTACACAGAAGTCTGGGAAGTCTGACATCAAACTTCTCATCACAATAAACCCACACTGGAGCCAGTGTTGGATTTATTGTAAAATGCACACAGAGGGCATCCTAGACATTCCCAATCCTTTAGTGCAGGACTGACCAGTCTGAGCCAGTCTGCCACTGAGAGACAAGTTTCTGACCCCATTGGGTGGGAACCTTTGTACTCTCCAAGGCCAGAAATAAAGCCTGCACTTGAGGGAGGTGCTTCATACCTCCACCCTGCAGGAACTGTAACACTAGGCAGTGAGCCTCAAAGGCCCAGGCCTCTTGTTACAGTGCCCCACGGCAGTCTAGCTAGTGGAGATGCCCACCTCCCTTGGACAAAGCTCCACTTTTGGTGGCAAGTCCGATGGGAAATGTAGGAAAAACAAGGAGGAGTGACCACTCCAGCTAGGGTCACCCCTAAGGTGTCCAGAGCTGAAGTGACCCCCTCCCTGCAGAGTCCTCCATCTTGGTTTGGAGGACAGGGACCAATAGAGTTAGATCTGTGTCCCACTCCCCAAAGGTAGTTGACACTGGAGGGGTATAGTCACCCTGAAGGGACAGTAGCCATTGGCTACTGTCCCTGACCCCTGTAGCACTTCCAAATTCAGGATTTAAGAGTCTCCCTGAACCCAGCTCACCAGATTGTAGGTGACTTCAAGAAGACAAAAAAAAATAGAAGAAGGACTGCTAAGCTGACCCCCAGCAGAAAAGTCTGAAGACACCATCTGACTTGGCCCCAGCCCTACCGCCTGCCTCCAGCTTCTGAGGCCCCTGCTACTAAAAGGCAATGCATCCTGCAGGACCAGTGACCTCTTAAAAGCCACAAGAGGACTGTCGGCCCACCAGAGGACCAAGAACACCCAAGTACAGTGGCCATGTCCACAAAGAAACTCCAGCAAAAGACTCAAGTACCGCCCAGGATCCGCGAGTCCTGCCCACTTTACACCCGACGCCCATGACCCGTGCACAGGTGGCCCACCATTCCAGGCAGGTCCCCAGGTGATTCCGACCTAGTGTCCACCTTGGGTTGACCCCTCCTGACCAACACAATAACACCTGCAGCCTAAATCTGGAGGACCCCCCTGACTCCTAGAGAACTGGATGAAGATTCCTGACACCTAAAGGTACCCCTGCATCCCCAACCCCCTGGCCTTGGAGAATCCGACCACTGGTCCAGAAATGTTCAGCAGGCGGCCCTTCTCCTTATCCAACCTGTGGTTTCCCTGAACCGACCTCCTGGACCTAGCCTGCAGGCTACTTGTGACCCCCGTAGTCCCCCTATTCAAAAGCAGCAAAAGTACTGGGAGCCCAACGCTGTCTTTGCACCCTGCACCTGGCCGCCCCTGTGCCACAAAGGGTGTGTATTTAGTGCTGACCTGTGATACCCCCCAGTGCTCTCCTAAACCCCCCAGGCCTGCCCTCCGAAGACGTGGGTACTTACCTGCAGGCAGATCAGATTCCGAGTGCCCCCATTTTCCATAGGATCCCATTTTAAATCTTGCAACAACTTTGACCTCTGCACCTGGGCGGCTACATGTAACTGGTGGTGGGTGTTTGGGGTTAACTTGAACCCCAACCTATGGCCATCCTAACCCCAAAACTGTAACTGTAAGTCCAGTACTTACCTCAAAACTGTACTAATCTTTCTTCTCCTCAGTACCCTCTTTGAAAATTGCAGTGTCAACTTTTAAAACAAATATTTGCTATTTTCTTGAAAACTGTTAAATTTGCCAGATTGAAACAAACTGGTGTTGATACATACAGTTATGCTTGTCACTTACTTGCACATGTACTTTCCTGCAAACTGAATCTTGTGGTTCCAAAAATAAAATAACAAAATATATTTTTGCTACATAAAACAGTTGGCCTGGAGTTAGTCATTGAGTGTGTGCTTTATTTGTTGCTTGTGTGTGTCCAACAAATGTTTCACACTACCCTACGAAAAGTCTAAGGGCCAGATGAATGAACAAACCCCTTTGCGAATCGCAAATAGCGATTTTTAAGAAATCGCTATTTCTGAGTCGCAATATGCAATGTAACATAATTGCGATTTGGAATTAGCAATTTCTTAAAAATCGCTAATGCAATTTGTGAGGCCCAAATACCGAATTGCAAAAAAATTGTGATTCGGCATTTGAAAATCGCAAATTGCGAGAACGCACACCTGGCTGAGCCTGATGACATCACAAGCAGGAAGTGAGTCATCGCAGCCAGTTTGCAGGTGCCACACCCAAAGGAACAGTAAGAGAGACACAGCCCAGCTACAGGGAGCAAGTCTGTGAACAAGGCAGGACTGCACATCAGCATGGACAACTCTGCAAATGGAAAGGAGAAGGGAGAGAGGAAAAGAAAACTGAAGTTCAATGAGCAGGAACTGGAGGTGCTCACTGAGGAGGTGGTGAGGAGCCATGACCAGCTGTTCGGGAAAAGCTCACTCCAGGTCCCTGAGAGTGAGAAGCACAAACTATGGGCGGACATACAAACAAAAATCTGCACTGTGGGGGTTGCGCAGCGCTCTGTGGAGGAGATTAGAAAAAGGTGGTACGACCTGCCTTCCCGTGCCAAGGAGAGGGTGGCCAGAAGACTACAGGAGGCAAGGAGCACAGGAGGCGGACCATCCACCCAGACACCCTCCACCCCCATGGAAGACCTGGTGGAGTCGACACTCCTCCCAGAAGCTGTCAGTGGGGTCACTGACATAGACACATCCGGCACACCAAGCACCAGTAAAGGTAAGTGCAATATTGAAATGTAACCCCATATGTGCATGTACAAATGCCCCTTAGGAATTAGCAATTAGTGCAAAGCATTGTGATAAGTAGTCCATTCCACATCTTAGAAGTAGCACAACAATGCCTTATGGGAGTGGTAGTCCACAACCCAGAGCTGAAAGTAGCATATAGAATGTAATTAAGTAGAGCGACAACCAGAAGAACACAACACCCACTACATAGTGATATGATGTAACTGTACATTTATTACCATTGTTGAACCTTTGGTGATACATACATAAATGACACGCTGCACATTGTCATTGCAGATGGCCCAGGCCCAGCAGCATCAGCATGTGCCGTTGTAGGGGATGCTGAAACCCAGCCTCCATCATACTCCAACACCAGTGAGTCAGTGAATATTGTGCCTATCAGACGCAGGGCAAGGGCTGTACTGCTCCCCGAATTGAGCTAGGACTCAGATGACATGCGGGATGACGGCCACACTTCATTCCCAGATGGCAGATCCACCGTAATGCAGGAGTCCCAGCCCCAGCATCACTCAACACCCCGCAGGAGGCCTCAGTATGCAGGCACACAGCATGTGGAAGCAGGAGAGGGACCATCGGTCTTCGGTGGCCTGGAACCCTCTATGCTGAAACTGCAGCGCCTGCAAAATAAGATTACGGCAATGCATAGGCAGATGCAGGCACACAATGCCAACATGGGGGGGCTGCATCGGCAGTTGGAGTGCCTTAATTCAAATATTTCAACGCTGCATGGGGGACAGATCACAGCTTCCGAGAACACCAGGGAGCTGACCAATGCAGTGAGGGAACTCTGCACAGAGCTAAGGCATGACAGAGTCAGCCACCGCAGGCATGAGAGGAGATTCATGGGCATGTTTAGTGGATTCTGTAGATCAGTCAATCGCCTTGCAACATCTACGGCCCTCATATCGCGGCGTGCTGTGGCAGCACATGTGGAGGCAGCGCACAGCAGTAGGGATGTAGCCCAAGGACTGGTCCAGATAACGAATGTGCTGGATACTATGCTGGGTAACCGCTCTGCTACAGCCAGTGAACTTGGACTAGGGGAGACTGAGGACTCATCTAGCCTCAGCAGCGTAGCAATGCCCACTACAGATCCTAGGCGTCGCACTGCCAGGCACAGCACTGACACTGAGGCAGATACCAGAGGTGCCGGTGAGGCCACTGCACACTCAAGTGGCTTGGGTGGCTGTAAAAGGTGACTGTAATGGCGACAGGGGACTGTCTGCTTTTTTTGTTTTACAGTGAACGATGAATAAATAGTGAGACACTGTTAATGCTTATTTAATGACACATGTGTTTAATTTTTATGCTAGTGACACTTATGTTACCTGACGTTAAGGTAATAAAGGTACTAACTACCAGTACACATGTCAGTGAAGTTGTGTTGTTGTTACTTACATCTGAAATGGTTGTGCGTGATGTCTGCACGCCTTTGCCTGCCCTCTGCTGCACTGGTCCTGCTTGCTGGCTGTAGGAGGGGTATGGGATCATCATCCTCATCTGAGTCTGGATAAGATATTTTTTCACAGGTATGACCCTGGTGGTAGCTGTATTGTGCAGGATCGCACATGTGGCCACTATTGTAAAGGTCGTGTCCGGGCTGTACTGTAGTGCCCCTACACTTTTGTGGATGCACTGGAAGCGACTCTTCAGCAGGCCAAAGGTGCGCTCAACCACATTGCGGGTTGCCCTGTGTGCTGAATTGTATTCCTGTTCTGCTGGTGTTGTAGGATTTAGGTAGGGTGTCATCATGTAGGTGCGCACTGCGGAGGCACTGTCTCCTGGAAGGAACAGAGGGTATGATGAGTAAGTGAGCCATCTGACGTCACAATGCCATCAATGCACCAGTGTACAGAGGGACAATACCTAGTAGATATCCTTCACCTAACTCCCCAGCTAGCAGTCTTGTGTGAATCCCGCTGTGGCGAAAGATGTATGGTTCATGTGTGCTCCCTGGGTACCTGGCCACAAGATCAGTTATGATGTAGGAGGCATTCCATATCACCTGTATATTCATTGAATGTTGGTATTTACGGTTGTGGTACTCATACTCTGTGGACAGATTGCAACATGTGGCCCATCTATGGCACCTAGGACGTGGGGAACTGTGCCATCTGATAGAAATCTATTTTAGTCTGCTGTATTTCCTGTGGGGTGTGGGGGAATCTGATCTACTGGTGTATCCTACTCAGCATGGATAGATAAATGCATTGAAAAATATAGAGAGGGCACTCTGTGATACTCCTCCAGCTGCTGCAATGACCCCTTGATAGCTCCCTGAGGCAAGTAGGTGCAGGGAGCATAATACCTGCACATGGGTGGGTATGCTATTAGTCCTATGTGTTGTGCGCTGCAGTATGGGTTGTAGCTCAGCTATCAGGTCCAGTATCATTGCTGAGCTCAACCTGTACTTCTCATATATCTCCTCCTCAGTCTGGTCAAAAAGGGTCATGCGCACTCTGAAAATGCGCACCTGTCTCCTCCTCCCTCTCCTTAAACCTGCCAAGATCCTCATGCTCCTCGCCATGACCTAGAGTGCAGCCATGTGGAAAAGAGTCTGAGGTATTCTGGGCCTCTTCATATAGATTGGGCCTGGTCACCACCTGGTTTCACTCAGTGGTAACTTGCATGTGCAAAAGGCCACTCTGCGCAAATTCACAATTTGCAAATGTTTGATGCATCGAATTGCGACATGGTTTTGCGAGTCACATTTTACGTCTCGCAATTTACGACTTGAAATACCGAATCGGTATTTGTGAGTCGCTATTCCGATTCACAATTTGCAAAATGCTAATTGCGATTCGGTATTTCATGTCGCAAATTGCGAGCCGCAAAATGCGACACGCAAAACCATATTGCTTTGCAAAAAATCGCAATTTTTGCGATTCCTTATTTTTGATCTGAGAATGCCTATCATGCATCGCAGACCACATTTTTGCATTCGTAAACGGACAAATTCTGCGATTCGCACCGTTTGAGAATGCAAAATGGTTTGATGCATCTGGCCCTAACTGTTTGACCAACAAAGAGAACATTAGCATTATCTAATTTAGCCTCTTTTAAGCCTCTGGTGGACCTCTGGACTCTGTGCATACTATATCTCATTTTGATATAGTATATCCAGAGTCAGCTTTCTACACCTGGGACATGCATATGCCTGGAAAACATCTCTGTCAGACATTGGTTTGGACACTTGTACAAGACACAAATCGATCACATACACAATTGTTATTTTGGTGTCAGTATTCATTGCCAAATGAATGCTGGCACCACAATAAAGATAATATCACACTGGTCAACTATGTCCCTTTGTGCACATTATAAGGGGACCTGTACCTGTAATGGGGTGTTTCCAGCTGTGTATGTGATTCAATCCAGGTACATGTGTGTTTGTGTGTGTGAATAGATTGGCAGGTTGAGGGATTTGGAGTGGGTGATGTGGTGTGTCAGTAAGTGTTCTACGTGCAAGCGATTCTGATGTTAGTTGTGTATGTTTGGTTGTGTGTTGTGTTGCTGTGTGCAACATTCAGGTGAGTGTTGTCAGGTGGTGGTTGTTGTTGTATAGTTGTGCTTTTGCTTAAATGTGTCTGTGTATATGACTGTATAGTTGTGTTGGTTGTTGTGGTTGTGATGAGCATGGGTGTAGTATCAATAGCATGTGTATGTTGTGTCAGGGATGTTTGGCAATGTATGTTTTCTGCATGTACATGTTGAGTTGTGGTGGAATGGCAATGGATAACAGTGTGTATGTAGTGTTTTGTATAGTGTGTTATGCTGGTGAAGGCATATGGCCAGGGTACAGTGTGTGTACATGACTTACTTCTATTGCATAACCACTGCCATTGTACAGTGTACATTGGATCCCGTGAAGGGCTCCCTCGATCAGCAATCTACCGCTAGTACACCGCCTGTAGGACTGTAATATTTAAATATAGTCAGCGGGAACCTGCCAGGCTGATGGCTAGGAAGAGCACTCCATTGTGGCGGTCGGCGGCTCAGCTGCAATACAACTAAATATGGTGAACAGAACACCATTAACTTGACGGAGTACTCAGGTCTGATATCAAGATCTAAATCAGGCCTTCATTTCCTTCCAAGACCTCTTTCAGCCTTTCCTTACAAATATTGTCTCATTTCTGCCTGTAGTAAACTCAGGTGTCTGGTTACTAGTTTTCTAAGGAGTTAATACTACTATTTGATGCAAAAATGCTCCGACCAGGCACTAGGTTTTATAATGCAATTCTCCAATAAGCAGTCAAAAGACCAAACAAGTTCGAACTTATGGCCTTTACAATGCCAAGCTTTTGTTATTTTTTGTGCAAATTCATAAGCTCCATAAAGTGTTGCATTTGGGGATTTTAACCAAGTTTATCTACCAAATAATTAAAATCGCTGAAAATAATCAACTTGTTATGATTGATCAGTAACAAACACATAACGTCATAAAATAATGTTGGAGAATCACTCATAATTTATATAAGTCGGTAAGCAACAAGGCAAGTGAAGGTCATGTTACCTGACATTAGGTTAAACAAGAATAGATCCATGCCCTTGATCGACTCAATTTGCAATTTAGTGACCACTACTTTGTTACTTGTGCTATTTAATACCTCCTTGATCTACAATGACTTTGGATTTGACCAAAAAGATCCATGAAAATGTTGAGAGCCTAGAATCTCATAACCAAACACAGTTTCAGCCTTCATCAAAAGAGCGGGTATTTTGCTTTAACAGTCAGAAAACATTTCTCACAGCTGGATTTTTTACCCTCCACCATCTCTGCTTTAGCAAAGTTTAAAATTACGCATGAGCTTCATCAACATGTGATGGAAACACAG
The DNA here is from genome assembly GCF_031143425.1 of Pleurodeles waltl. Classification (NCBI taxonomy): domain Eukaryota; kingdom Metazoa; phylum Chordata; class Amphibia; order Caudata; family Salamandridae; genus Pleurodeles; species Pleurodeles waltl. The sequence continues at coordinate 15,069,396 of NC_090446.1, forward strand.
CATCCTGATTCAACTTGATAAGACTAATTTCACTTGAAACTTCTAAGATCAAATACAGAATCTGCAGTCACCAGCAAATCGAGCTAGTTAGGGTTCTGTATCCCATTACGGATTCCTCACAAGAAAATTACCAATTTTGAAGATTTTCCAACTCTTCCTTTGACTAACATTGTGTCCTGTGGGATTTTATTTTTTCCTTCTAATTTAGTGTACACTACTGTCATGTTTATCTTATTATTTTAAACTTGTTTTGGACGTTCTCCATTTCTCTGTTTGCTTTGCTGCTTAGTTGGTTTGTTACTCGTAGCATCTCTTGTAATTTCCGTTGGGAAGCTACGGGCAACCTTCTTCAAATGTAGTGACCATTAAGGATCATTCTGTTTAGGCACTACAGGACCACTGTTATAGCTCACATAAAGACTGTCCCATTTCAGCCCCTACCAGTGGTATTCCCTATACCACACAAGGAAAGAGGGCCATCTAGCAAGCCACACAGGATGCCATCCATCGTTTCTATACTCAGGCTGTGGACAGTCTCAGGGCTCTACCTCAACTACTTCACCAAAGACACCCAATGAGTTCACTGAATAAGATTTTGTGGACTGAGTGAGAATTGCCTCAGGTCCTGGGGTAATAAGTAGTCACTGTGAGTCACCAGCATGTTGTGCCAGTGATCTCAAGCTGCAACTCACAGAGCCCCAACAGGCCAAAACGATTCTGAAGGTGCATGTGGTCTCCTTCGGAGAGAACTTGACTACACACTTTTTATTTGGACCGTCCTTCGTTGGTCAGGGGTAAGACTAATTTGCATATGGTAAGTTCTTGTCTGTAGTGGCACAGACATGCTATAACCAATATATGGTGCAAAATGATTAGCAGTACCTAATATCAATTGAAGCAGTGAATCCATCAACAAATCCATTCCTTTTTATGCTGCATCTGTAAGTCTAATTAAATTGATTTATGCTGAGATGTAGCTCCCAACGTAGGACTCAAACTGCACCACACAGATGAAGCCCAACAAGCTAATGTTTTTTTGAATTGCTTATGTTCCCATTCAGAGGGCAACTGCAATGGATGTTTGGTGCCCTTGAAAGTGTAAGGTCAGTATATATCCTTCTTTAGGATCACTTCACTGAACGGTCACTGGGACCCATTAAAACTCAAGCTTTCTTTAAAAATTCAATGACTCGTAGAATCAGACTACAGTGCTTTTCCCAGACCTTTCTGCCTCCTCCCAGCATGGGTCTGAAAGGAAGAGAAGTACTAGCTCCGAATGGTCACTAGGAATGTGGATTACACCCGAACATCCCGACCTATGTCATTTGATTACAAGGCAGCATAGGAATGGAAAAGAGGTCTGGGCACAGGCGTAGGCAGAAGCTAGTTCGGCAGATAGCAGACATATATGCTCCCTACCCTCCAGAAAGCTGCAGAGTCCCAATGGCGAGACATGTGGAACAGTAGATGTCTCCCACTAGATGAGATATCACATCCTTAGGAGGTAGAGCTCATCCTGGAGGGGAACAACATTATGGGCAGACACTCACTGTGCACTCAGTAGAAACCATCTCCCATGCACATCTCCTGATGCCCAAACACACATGAAAGACAAATGCAATGTAAGGCACACACCACTTCACATTCCACACTGTAATTCTGCATCACCCATCAATCTCTCGACAGGCTGGTATAACAGTGGATCAGGCACCTTTGACTATGGGTAAGGTATGCATTGGGTGTACACTGAATGAGCAGAGGCTCGACTCTAAAATTCAACATCACGTAAAAAACTGGGGCACATCCAGAAGACTTGTTTATTTCTCTACGAGAGAAACACATGCAAGGACAACACAAGAAGAGGTCAAGGCGGCATAGGGGTTTCAAGCCATTTTGGGCTTCTTACAGGGGAACACACTGTCAGAATCACTATGGCTGACACAGATCAACAAGGTATCTCCCTCTACAGGTTTATTGGGGTGGAGGTGGTAGGAGAACTGTCTCCGTGGTGTGTGGCACCTTTTACTTGGTACAGACCACAACTATACTTTGCCAGCAAAACAAACATTTAAACAAATCTTTGCACAGGTGTGTCATGTTTGCAATGTTTGCTACTCTGATGACCTAACAAGTTCTCCTATTTGCCAGGCCCACACCTTCATTTACATTACATGTGCATCACCCCTAAAGTGCATTTTTAGCACTATTGTGCCCTCTCCCACACAATGCTTGGAACCCACACAATGGTGGAAATGCTTGACAATGTAGGCTCTCTTGGCGTGATGGTCCCTCCTTCTTTTAATGTGTGCATTGGTGGAATAGTGGTAATTCTTCATGTACTGTGGCACTGACATTGCTTTGATTGTTCCCAACATGGCTACAATGCCATAACTGGAATAATAATAATATTGGTAATTCATGGAATTTGTATATCATTATCACTGGTGCTGTCAGAAGTCTAGGCCTCTAATTATGGTATAACATGTCTGGTCCCTCCATGCACTCTCTCTACCCTTTGTGTAGTTGCCCATTCATTTCTCCATCCATCCATGCACTCATGCATTAAACCATTCATGCTTGCACTCATGTATTCAGTCATTCAAGCATGCCTGTAGTGTTGTGGTAGTACTGAGTGATCCCATGCGGTGGTCTAGCATAGGAGAAACTACCTGACTCCCCTTTGGGAGCTGGTAGGTTGGTCTGACCGACATAGCAGCGATCAACCTAGTATATAAAGCCTGTGACGTAGACAGGTGGGTTTTAGGGAATAAAGTAATAAAGTGTGTGCCACGTCAACCCAGCTCCACGTCCTTATTGTGTACAGCGGCACACTCAACACTGGCGATGAGGAGAGCCTTGCTGCTGCCCTCGTCCACCTCCTCACACAGCATTCTGTTTGCACTGCATCATCAGCGCTTTCTCCCCAGTTGTGCTGTCCCTCTGCCTGCTGTAACACGGACCCGCAGCAGAACTTGGATCTGCCCAGAGCGGCACATCGCCTACTGCCAAACCGCTAAGTGAGCACAAGTGCATTTGGCCTGACTGCAGCCATACTGGTGTTTCCTCAGCACAGCTGTTTCTCTACCCTGCAATGCAAGGCCTGCTCTGGGGGACCGCACCATGTGTTCCTGCCACTGCCTGCTGTGCACTCTTCAGTTCTGGTGACGCACAGTGTTTGCTCCACAAAACTTGACTTGTAGCTACAGATTCAACACAGTCTCTGGCTCACCTACCCACCTGACCAGGTACCACTGCATTAAAAGGGTTAAAAGGGGGCAAGCTCCCACATACCACTAGGACAAAAAGACCACCTCACACCCATGATGTCCAGCATTCCAGCTCTTGAACCATTCAGCACAATGGAAAGCCTAGGTTGAGCACCTTGGGACCTATTTGGAAGCCCTGGAGGTGAAGAATAAAAGACAACGGTCTCTCCTATTACACTTAGGTGGAGCTGAGATTCACAAGATTTCTAAGACAGTGGTGGAAGTAACCCCCCCACACCTATGCCACACTGAAGGAGGCTATAACAGCGCATTTTGAACCCTATGCCAACCCAGACCATGAGCGTTTCCTACTACGCCAAGCTTGCCAGAATCCAGACGAATCTGTAGACGTCTTCTACGCATGGTTGAACGAACTGGCCAGTACCTGCACGCTACCTGACGAAGACGATGATGTGAGAGCCCAGTTCATACAAGGATGTGCCTCCTCGAAACTCTGCAAGCTCATTCTGTAGTAACCAAACATGAGAATGAGAGAAATCCTTACACTAGGCCACTTGACAGAGCTGTCAAAAACATCAGCAGCTCACATGGAACAGATGCCAGCAATCCAAATCAAAGCTGAACCCGTAAACACCCATAGTAGCAGAGACCACCAAAGTCTGATCTGCCCGTATGAGGTCTTAGCCGAGAGAAAGACAGTGCAGATGGTGTGGAGGCTCCCTTCACATCCTGGCATCTGCCAAGCTAGGGGAAAGACCTGCAGTGCATGTGGCAAATTGAACCACTTCTCAAAAATCTGCTGCTCATCACCCAAAGCAGCCCCAATTACACCCAAGAAGGCGGTCAGTGCGGTAGCGGCACTTCCTGCCACCTCATCAGATAGCAACATGGACGATCATCAGGAGGTGGTCCACATGGTGAGAGCAGTAGGTGGAAGGAAATCTAAAAGACAGCTACTCCTGACATGTCAGGTGGTAGTGCATGGGCACCCCCTCCCAGCTCTAATAGACACTGGGGAATCCATCAACCTCATGGCTGCGCAGGTGTACCACAGCCTGCCTGAACCTCTGCCTCTCAACCCCACACAAGTGCAGTTATATGCTTTTGGAAACATCCAACCCCTACAGATAACTGTCACTTTTATGACAGATATCACACATGAAGTGACGCAATCATGTCCAAAGTCTACATACTGCAAGAGGAGTCCTGATTCCTACTCAGCTGCCAAATGGCACAAATCCTGAATCTAGTCAAGTTTGCATTAAGTGTCCATGCCAGTGGCCTGGAAGACCTCACCAGGGATTTTGAGACCCTCTTCAATGCTATTGGATGCCTAAAAGGCCCTCCCCTCCGGCTGCAAATTGATGAGTCAGTGGCCCCGGTTGCTCTAAGGCACTGATTGGTGGCTTTCCACCTCCGCCCAAAAGTGGAACAGAACTACACCTCTAGAACAAGTCATAATTATAGAAAGAGTGTCGGGTCACACCCTGGGTGTCCCCAATAGTCATCACACGGAAACCGAAACAGCCTAATGCAGTGTGCATCTGCATGGACATGCACCTACCCAACCAGGCCATCAAGCGTGAGAGGCACCTGACCCCGACCATAGATGACATAATTGGGGAACTCTATGACTCTAAGTCGGTCTCTAAAAATGGACCTCCGGTTGGGCTACCACCAGATTGTGTTACACCCAGAATCCCATCCCATAACTACCTTCTACACCCACACCGGCTTATGGAGGTACACCTGTCTGAACGTTGGCATCTCCAGCACTGCAGAGGTGTTCGAGCACACCATCAAGGAAGTCCTGAAAGGGCTCTCGGGAGTCCTCAATGTCAGCGATGACATCCTGGTGCATGCCCCCACACTGAAGTGGCACTTGGCTCGGCTGTGAGCAGTTTTCGTTAGGCTCCAGGAATGAGGACTAACCCTTCACCATGAAAAATGTGAATTTCTGAAGAGGGATATCTGTTTTTTGGGTACAAGTTCTGACAGCACGGAATAGGCCCAGACCCAGCCAAAGTGAAAGAAATCCATGGAGCCCTGGCCCCCACCTCTGTCTCCAGAGTCAGACGTTTTCTAGGCATCGTCACATACTGTGGTAGGTTTATGAGGAGCTTATCAGACATCACTTGCCATTGAGGGATCTGACCAAAACCAATCACCCCTGAGTGTGGGGCCTAGACCAGGAATGCGTATTCCGGAACACGAAGACAGCTCTCTCCATGGAGACCTCCCTGGCTTATTTCAACCCTCAATGAGATTCCCAGCTAGTGGTTGATGCCTGCCCAATGGGTTTGGGTGCAGTCCTGGCCCAACAGCAAGACTGCGGATAGTAGGCGCCCATCGCATATGTCAGCAGGACCCTAAAGCCCACACAGCAGAGGTACTCCCAGATAGAATGGGAAGCCATCGCCATCCACTGGGGGTGCCGGCATTTTCACCTGTACCTGTATGGCAAGGCATTCACGGTCGTTACCGACCACAAGTTGCTCATTCTGCTCTTCAAAGGATTGTCGTCCAAGCCGCCACCAGGGATTGAAAAATCACTTCTAAAACTACAAGAGTTTAACTTCACGATAGAGTACCAGCCTGGCACCCGGAACCCAGATGATTTCATGTCATGACAAATGCAGCCAGGCACTATCCGAGAAGTCGAAGAAGAAACCGAGACAAAGGAGTATGTCAGGTTGGTGATAGATCAACCTACACCACTCCCCATACCTCTCAAAGAGGTAGTGGAAGCCACTGGTCAAGACAACTGTTTAAAAATGGCCATGGAAGCCCTTGGTCCTGCGACAGGTGCCCTCTGCAGCACCCAGTGACTTTCCACACCACGGAGGTCAAAGGCACGCTAAATGCCTCTTACCACGTTGAAGGAGGCTGGCCTGATTTGTAGTGGGTACCTTGGGTACTTACACCTTATACCAGGTCCAGTTATCCCTTATTAGTGAAATGTAGTAGTGTTCTAGCAGCTTAGGCTGATAGAGGTAGCTATAGCAGAGCAGCTTAGGCTGAACTAGGAGACATGCAAAGTTCCTGCAATACCAGTTATAGTTACACAGTACTTGAACACAAGCAAAGACAATACTCAGTGTTACCAAAAATAAAGGTGTTTATTTGGGTGACACAGTACCAACAATAGCTTAGAGACAATACTCCTTCTGGAGGTAAGTATTATACACAATATATACACTAGACACCAAAATTAGACAAGTAAATAGTCATAGAACAACGCAAACAGTAGGAAATCCCGTAGAATGCAATGGGAGAAAATAGGTCTGGGGGCAACACAAACCATATACTAAAAAAGTGGAATGTGAATCATGAATTCCCCCCTAGACAAGCGTAGTGTGTGCAGAATCGCTGGGAGAGTACGAATACAGTAAAAATAAGTAAATTACCCCACCCCGGAGCCCAGAAAAGCAGGAGTAAAGTACTGCAAGTTTCCTTAGGACACACTACATCTCGTTTTGGGGATTTTGCAGCAGCCAACCAAGTCTGCAAAGAACAACTGCTGAATTATTGGACCTGAATACCTGCAAATGAAGGGGACCAAGTCCAGAAGTCGAAAGAAGCTCCAGAAAGGACAGGAGAACCTGCCAACCCAGAAGAGGGTGCAAAAGAAGAGTCCCCTGTTAGTCGAAGACTGCAGAAATGCACCCTATGAAGATGCCACCGGGTTCCTGCATGATGCAAAAGATGTCCCACGGTGTGAAGATCATTGCAGATGAGATTTCATGTTTGAAGGCACCAAAAAAGCCTTGGCTATGACAAAAGTATGTTTTTCATCAAAATTGCACTGAATGGACCCAGGAGGGTTCTGGGCCTCAACTCTGTGTGAGGAGGAAAAGGGGGCTCTCAGCACTTTAGAGAGTCCTCGGGATGCCAGCCAGCAACCCCAGAAGCTGGAGGATACGGATTCAAAGGAGGTGCAAAATGCGATTCATGCGGCACAGCAAAAGAAGCTTCCATGCCACCAGAGAACAACTCAGCGAGTTGACCATCACAGGGTGGAGTTCTGGGGACCTGGGCCAGGCTGTGCACAAAGGAATTTTGCAGAGTGCACAGAGGCCTCAGGAGGCGAAGAAGACACAATATATAGGGGTACCTTCCTTCTCAGGGAAGGCAAGGTCTTACCTCCTCCAAATTGCGTCAGCAGGACCTCAGGACAGTCTACGTCATTGATGTCTACCCTCTGTGTCCTTAGGAGCAAGCTTGTCACTGTGAGAGGAGTCCCAGGGTGCCGGTCATCGTCTTGGAAGGTGCCTGCTTGGAGCAGGGGAGTGATTCCGTCACTCCACAGGAGGTTTCTTTGGGTATTCTGGTGCAGGATAAAGACAGGGAGTCCCCAGAGCGTGCACATTGTGGAAACTGTTGCAGTTCCTGACTTGGAGATGAGGTTGCTGAAGAAAAGTGTCTCTTGTAGACACTTTGTTGCAGTTACAGCGTATTTTGGAGCAGGCTGTGGTTGATCCAAGGTCAGAAGAGCCTGAAGTTGTTGCAGAGGATTCCTGAAGGAAGCTTGCAAGCAGAATCTGAACAGAACCTACAGGAGAGACCCTAAATTGCCCTGAGAGGGGAATTTGCTACCTTGTCAGGTATGGACCTATCAGGAGGGGTCTCTGACATCACCTGCTGGCACTGGCCACCCAGAGCCCTCCAGAGTGCCCCCACACCTTGCAAAGCAAGATGGCTGAAATCTGGGACACACTGGAGGAGCTCTGGGCACCACCCTTGGGATGGTGATGGACAGGAGATTTGTCACTCCCCTTTCCTTTGTCCAGTGTTTCACCAGAGCAGGGGACAAGGGGTCCCTGAACCAGTGTAGACTGGTTTATGCAAGGAGGGCACCATCTGTGCCCTTCAAAGCATTCCGAGAGGCTGGGGGAGGCTACCCCTCCCAGCCTGTAACACCTATTTCCAAAGGGAGAGGGTGTAACACCCTGCTCTCAGAGGAAATGCTTTGTTCTGCCTTCCTGGGACTGAGCTGCCTAGACCCCAGGAGGGCAGAACCCTGTCTGTGAGGTGGCAGCAGCTGTAGCTGCAGTGCAAGCCTCAGAGAGCTGGGTTGGCAGTACTGGGGTCCATGGTGGAGCCCCCAGGATGCATGGAATTGGCTCCCCAATACCAGATTTGGAATGGGGGGACAATTCCATGATCTTAGACATGTTATATGGCCATATTTGGAGTTACCATTGTGAAGCCACATATAGGTATTGACCTATATGTAGTGCACACGTGTAATGGCGTCCCCGCACTCACAAATTCTGGGGAAATGGCTCTGAACTATTTGGGGGCACCATTGCTAGTGCAAGGGTGCCCTCACACTTAGTAACTTTGCACCTAACCTTCAGCAAGTGAAGGTTAGACATATAGGTGACTTATAAGTTACTTATGTGCTGTGAAAATGGCTGTGAAATAGTGTGTGCACTATTTCACGCAGGCTGCAGTGGCAGTCCTGTGTAAGGGTTTGTCTGAGCTCCCTATGTATGGCAAAAGAAGTGCTGCAGCTCATATGGATCTCCTGGAACCGCAATGCCCTGGGTATCTAGGTACCATTTACTAGGGACTTATAAGGGGGGTCCAGTGTGCCAATTGAAATTGGTAAATGAAGTCACTGGCCTACAGTGACAAATTTAAAAGCAGAGATAGCATAAGCACTGAGGTTCTGATTATCAGAGCCTCAGTGACACTGTCAGGCACTGCACAGGCATACAAATTAGGCCACAAACTATGAGTGCTGGAGTCCTGGCTAGCAGGATCCCAGTTAGACTTGCAAAACACACTGACATATAGGTTTTTGTCTGTGAGCACTGGGGTCCTGGCTAGCAGGATCCTAGTGACACAGTAAAAACACACTGACACACATTACCAAACAGGCCAAAAGTGGGGGTAACTATGCTAGAAAGAGGTTACTTTCCTACACATGTCTACCACGAGCTCCCTGTATGAGAAAAGGGGTGTCTACTGTGTGATCCCCATCTTGTACTACCCACCTTCCTAAGTCATCGGCTGTCCTTCAGGTGCATGGAGCTCACCAAGGCATGGTGAAATCAGAGAACCAGCTTCAGAGCAAGGTCTGCACCAACAGGTGGAAAAGGTGCTCAGAGGACGCCTTGTCTGCCAAGCGAGTGGCATGCCAGATCAGCCTGCATCGGTTATCACCGAGGAGGGCCCCACAGGCCCTTGGCAGAGTGTTAGGAGCCTTCCTGACAAATCTCACATACTGGTAGCCATAGATGACTATTCCCGCTACCCCGAAGTGGAGATCGTACCGACCACCTCTGCATCAGTGGTCATACCCAAGACAGAGAAAATGATGGCTACCCCGGGCCTTTTTGGTGAGATCCGCACTGAGAATGGACCCCCGTTTAACAGCTATAAGTGGTCAGAGTACCTAAGAGCCAGAAACACCAAGCACCAGTGGATCATGCCAAGGTGGCCCTAAGCCAACAGGGAAGTCGAAAGGTTTGTGAAAACATTGTCAACGACCAGTTGCATATCTGTGACTGAGTCCCAGAATGTTGAGAGCACCATCTACACATTTCTCCATGAATACAGGGTCATACCCCATGCCACCACTAGAGTCATCCTGAGCCAGCTGTGTTTTGGGATAATGGTAACGAACGCCATCCCACACTATCCTCTGTGGCTAACCAAACCGCTCCCCTGAACCTCTCCACAGCACAGAGATCCTGTTACAACACCTACGCTTCCTGGAAGTGGAGGGCCCGGGAGAGCACCATCCAGGTGGGAGGGCACGGTATTGGTTAAAGACCACAATCCAGAATTCAAAACGTTCTCTATGCCCTTACCTTGCATGGGTGGGGAAGGTGGTTCTCTGAGCGAGGGTCCCATGAGTGACAACGAGGACTTTACTCTCCCCACCGAGTCTCCATTGAGCGGGGCACTCTCCCACAGAGACAGACAGGGGTCCGGACTACTGGGCCCCCCACTTCGACAGCTGTCGAGGCCTAGGATCCGGCAATGAGGGTGCTGGTTACCAGAGAGACTCCAGAACCTCTGTCCGGAGGGTCTGATGCGGGACATTATAGTCTGCGGTTCAACCCTCATCCGTCCAGAAGGTATGTTAATTTTACGACTGAGTAGAGGTGTGCCCCCACAGGGGTGTCTCTTGTGCCTAATCCCAGGTCATCTGGCCCTGTAGTGTAGCCTCTTTGGTTTAGTAAGGTATTTCTGAATGGGCTTCTTTAGTTTTTGTTTTGTTTATCCTGAGTTGGGGAGGAATGTAGTGTCCTATGTACTGGGCGATCCCATGAAGTGGTCCAGCATAGGGGAGCTGGTGTGTTGGTCGGACTGCCGTAGCGGCAACCAACCTTGTATATAAAGCCTGTGACGTAGACGGGCAGGTTTTAGGGCATAAACTAATAAAGTGTCCCACACCAACGCAGCTCTGCGCCTTTATTGTGTACAGAGGCACACAAGACAATGCCCTCAATCACTCATTCATACACCCAGGAAACTATTGGCACATTCATTCACTCACTGCTCCACTTAGCCACAGACACAAACTTGCCCTAGCTAACAACTAAAATGAATGTTCGGTTATAACATATCCAGACCAATTGGATTTACCAGTGCTTGTTATATTGTTATATTATAGGTTTATTATTATAGGACATTCCTCTGAATACCTGCCATTATCCTGTGGGAGTCTTTCCTGACTGTTATATTTGCGGATAATTTGTGAAATTATGTGTAAAGTGTTTGAATTTACATTTCATTAAAATGTGAAGTTATTGTGGAGGCCACATCGTGGTCCAAGCGACGGGACATTTTTGTGTTCTATAAAACTGCACTTCTTACAATCATATTTCACCCACAACACAAACATTACCACCGCGAGATGGGACGAAGGCAAAGAAATCACACGTTTTGAAATATTCATGCCAAGAATATGAAATGGGATTGGGAACCACAAAACAAAATAATAATGGCCTGATGCAGCGGCAGGTCCCGTCGCTCCCGGGGGTCTCACGGGACTCGGGTTCTGCTTTTAAAAGGCTCCGTCTTTCCATTGTGACAAGAGGTGAGACCGGAGCATCAGGGCATCCTTTCACGTGTGTGCAGCGCCGTAGCCCCGGGGTTGGCGGCCATTGGAGGGGCGGCAGCCCATCATTGTGGGCCCCCCTAAAACGACTCCGGTAGCTGGCACGGTATTCAAACTCAGTTCATTTAAGCAAAGTGCATTCAAATTTGAATGTGCACTATGTAAACGTAGCTGCCAAGTGTTCCAGGTTCAAGCGCGAGTGCTGCTCCAGGCCAGGCTTTTCCCTTTGAATTCTGGGACTTGTAGTCTTTTGGTATAATGTATAAGACAAGACCTTAAGTCCTAGAATTCAAAGAAAACCCCTAGACTGGAGCAGCACAGCATACTTGGACCTGGGAAACGTGGCAGGGCGATAAAAGTGTAAACCTTCAGCCTTGAAATGCAAACTTACTGAAAGTAAAAAAAGCTGTAATGTGGCCTCTAGGGAACCACAGGGCGCCAGCTTGCAGAAGGCCTCTGAGGGGGAGGCACCGTGGACCCCCCTAAATTAAAAATAAACTCCTCTTAGCAATGCCTTTGTGGAGTCTGCATGCCAGCGTCTGACCTGGACTTAAAAAACATAGACCGGGTGATTCCAGAGGGGGACAGATGGTCTCTCATTGCCTGTAACCTGCCTGAATCCTTCGGAAGCGGAACTGAAACTGCCCCCAGACATGATGCTCCCTTTATAAACTGTGGTGTGGGTAAGTTTTGCATTTCCTTGACTTATACAGAACAGCAGGGAGGGTGTCACTGAACAACTTTCCACGTCACATACATTCTAGAGCTCAATGCAGCTACACACATGGATGAACTGGAAGGTGAGTCCTGCAGGCGCCGTCCCTTGTGCGTTATACCTTGGAGCTGTAATGGGTATATTAGCATCAGTAATTACTGCACTCAGGATAATTCTGCTCAGATTATCAATGTGTTACTTGCGCACATCATTCTTACTTGCACCTGTAACTGCTGCCAGTGTGCCGCATTATGTGTTACACCATCAACCACTCACCGTTTAGTCCAATAGCACTTTGCATTTTTGCTTCACCACAAAAAGCCTGTAAACATCACAGCAGGCAAGGTCCTGATGGGGAAACTCAAGAACTGCTCTGAAGCGTGTCCTAGGACATGATGCCCCTTGGCAGCCCTGCACCCCTGTCCCTGCCAGCATTGTGTACATGTTTTGTGAGGGAGGCTCTGAAGCGTGTCCCAGGACATGATGCCCCTTGGCAGCCCTGCACCCCTGTCCCTGCCAGCATTGTGTACATGTTTTGTGAGGGAGGCTCTGAAGCGTGTCCCGGGACATGATGCCCCTTGGCAGCCCTGCACACCTCTCCCTGCCGGTATTGTGTACATGTTTTGTGAGGGAGGCTCTGAAGCGTGTCCCGGGACATGATGCCCCTTGGCAGCCCTGCACCCCTGTCCCTGCTGGCTGTGTGTACATGTTTTGTGAGGGAGGCTCTGAAGCCTGTCCCGGGACATGATGCCCCTTGGCACCCTGCACACCTGTCCCTGCTGGCTGTGTGTACATGTTTGTGAGGGAGGCTTGAAGAGAGGATTGCTTCCTGTGCACCTATGTTGTATTGTAGACATGCTTTCCTTCTGTACATATTGTCCTTGTGTGTAAGTGAGGTTTGCACCATTGTTTTCCCTCCTGTGTGTTTTGTCAAGGTGAGTTTCAGCACCAGGACACCCTCCCGGGTGACAGTGCGCTCTACAATCATGCACAACATGACCCTTGCTTCCAGGGCCCTGCCTGTTGTGAGTCGCTGCACTTGCTTCTCATGTTGTGTGAAGGTTTACACTCAGCTCCTACCTCCCTCCACCTATATTGTGAGGGAGCGCTCTACTGGTCCTTCATATAACTTATGGAAAGGAAGTTTGCACCACATCTCACTGTGATGCACCACACCGCGGGAGAGATGCCTGCCCAGCTAACATCCATGGCTCAGCTACTTTCCCTGAGAGTGATTTGTTTTGCTTCTGTCTGTACTGGGCCGTTTAGTCCTAGTCTGAGGAAACCTTCCACTGCCTCTGCCAACGTTGCTGTGTTCCAAGGAAACTTGCAAACCTACTTTTGTGTTTCACCACTACTGTGTGTGTGAGCGAAGCTTCTAGTCCTGCTGCCTAAGGTATGCCTCTTATTCCATGTGATGACATCTCTCCCTCTAACCTGTCTCCTCTCTGTTAGCGTGTGCATGAAGTCTGCAATGCTTGCATCGGGGCAGTACCGGTACTGCATGTGACATATCTTTAAAATGCTGCTGCTTGTGGTACCCTGCACCCTATGAGAGAGACCATACTTCTCGCCGCCTTTGCATTCTGTGCAGGTATTTAAGTGATCGCTGTGCCCCCTACGACTTTGAGATGTACACTCAATCACACCTTCATAAGTAATCTGGGTGAGAAACTGACTTGAGTGGGCTAAAGGGCCACTGAGATGAACTGCAGAGAACAAACTGAGAGAAGAACAAACAGGTTGCTGTTAAGGAAGTGGGAGGACACCAGGCAAAGAGAGGAGGGAATAAAGGAAAGTGGGAGAGGAAAAGAAAAGAAAATGAAGAAGCCAATCCTTGTTATGATAGACCATTGTAACTACCACCCTTTCTCTCTCCTTCCCTTTTCAACATAAGCTTCAAAGTGGGCATCTTGGTCTCAAGCCAGTATCACGTAGCACAGCACAGCCTCCTCCGTCAGGTACATGCGCACTTTCTTCCACAGCATGGAATGGGACTGATAGTGCTGTCGATCCTGGGTAACCTTGGAGGAGAGGTGTACGCTGGCTGTGTCAGTGTCCAGATTCTTTTACATCTGTTGGCATAATTCACAATTAAGGTCTTTCATAATGGATTTTACATAGGTGGGTATCCATGGCAGTCTGAACCAACATTGGTAAGAAAGTGCTTTGAACACCTACCCATAACTGAATTTAACAAAATCTCTGCAGCTGTGGTTTGCCAGTTTTACTCACTTGAAGAAACTGCAGTATTAGTTGAGGGGGTGAGAGCCCACCTTAAATATTAATTACAAGCCTTGCCAGCATAAACCGCTGGAGTCATTAAATTAACCCATGCTTAACCCTCTGATAGATTGGCACACATGTATGCAGTGCTCAAACAGTGATAAAGTGAAAACTCCAAAAAATTGCATTTTAATAAGCAAGATGATACAGAAGCAATACAAATCCAAAAAGTAGAGCAAGTAATATGAATAAGTGCCACCCACACTCATCTGATTGTGCTGGAAGGCAAGCCTTTGTTCATCTCTGAACCAGATCTGGTCAGTTTCTCCCCTCTCATTGGGTTTGGTGCCAGCCTGGTTAGAGAGGAAAAGGGGAGGCAGGGGTAGGTGTGAGCTCCATCTCCAAGTTACAAGCAGCTGACATTAAGAAATCAACTTGTCCACTTGCTATGGTGAGTCATATTTTATCAGGATGAGTTATTTTTAGGTCTTCTGGCCCCGTCTGGCATGCTGGCAAAGAACAGGTGTTACGTTCATTCAGAAAGTGAATTAGCAATAAAAAAGAATGTAAATCTTGTTTTTGTCTTGTGACATTTGTTGTATGTTTAAACTCGGAGGTCACATTTCAGGCTATGTCTTCTGATAAATCGCTGTTTATTTTGTCATGGAGATTAGCGTTTACTTTTCTTTTTCTGACTGCAAAGTTAGAGGATTTTGTAAATTGAACTGTATGACAATCGCGGTGAGCACACATTTATATTGCTCGTAACTCAACAGTACAAAAGTTTCAAAATATATTTTTGTACCCGGGAAAGCACTTTTTTATAATTGTGCAATGAGATAGAAACAAAGGTTTTAGTATGTTCAAAACAAATCAGAATACGTTACTTGGTGATGTTCAAATGATAAATATTTGCTGAAATCCGATTTCTACACATTATGTTTAACTATATAGTTTTATCAGTAAAACTGTGTCACTGGGAAACTTTGTTTGATGGAAAATGTTTAACTGTAAATGACACGTGCTACTACTTCACGCTTAATTGAGGAATTTATTGAAAGCTAGAGGTTTTAGAAACATTCCTGCCCCCCACCCTGATGACAATTCTATTAGTGACAAAAGAGGCAAGTCAGGGGTCCTGTGTACCCTATATGTGGGCTAGATTTTATTTCTACATTGAGCAAATTTTTATCAGTCGTGGCTTGGGGGGTCACAGGGGGTGGGGTGGCGTTTGGGGGAGGGGATGGGGGACATTAAAAACATCAAAAAACAAATACATTTAAAAAACGTACCTTCTCTCTGTGTGCCACCCCTCTCCTCTGTCGCTGCAAGCAGGCACAGACTCCCAGCCTGCCCTGTGGCAGATCCTGATGCTGCTTAGAGCAGGGTCAGGATTGGCTGGGAGCGCCCAGCCAGGGCGCTCCCAGGCCGATTGGGAGCCTGTGCAGGCTCTCTCCAGCCCAGCAACTGTTTTGCCGGGCTGGAGAGAGCTTACTGGGTATGTGTGTTTGGCCGACCCGAGACGGCTGGCCAAACACACATGCGCAGTGAGGGGAGTGCACAGTGCACTCCCCTCACTCATTGTCACCCCACATGCCCCACCCTTTAACATGGAAAGGACATAGTTTATTATCCTTTCCTTGTTAAAGGATTGGCAGCAGTTGCTGCTAGCAGGGAGACGACGCTCCTCCGTCCTAGCAGAGGAGCCGTCACTGATGTTTAACCTATGAAACAAAATAGTTTTTTGTACAGCAAATATGCTGAATTCACATATTTAAAAGTGGTCTCATGTGTGGTAATGAAGGAAATGGAGGCTCGAGGAAATAAAATATTTGCCTTGAACCACACAATTTGAGACAAGTTTATACGTCAAGCGCTTACAGTTAGGTCGAGTAGATTTTTCAAGTCGCTAGACCTGCAGATCTGGTAAAATTTTTCTGATTTTTTGAGACTTGAATTGGCATGTGCAGAATCTCACGAAAGGGCTAGGCACATCCCTCAGACCGTCCAGAGAAGGAAGAACTCCCACAACCAGAGCCCTTTGTCCACTGTCAGGGAGCAACACACATATCATTGTAGGACAGTCACCAGGGTCTTACTGCAGCTGGACACTGGCAGTAAAGCCTTTTGGTTTGAGCCATGAAAATGGCAACGTTGTAAAAATATAATTTCCAAATTAGTAATATAAAATCAGACTTGACCATTGTGTTGGATTTTAAATCACTATTAAAATGAGCCCTTGAAACATTTTTCTAGTGATTCCTAAACTTAGCACTCATTAAAGGTAATAGTGCAAAACCAGTGTTAACCTATGGAAGAGTTGGCCTGGCCACAGTGAAATGTGACTTTGGAGGTTTTTCAGTGCCAGGACATGTACAAAACTAAATACACATGACCTGCTTTTTAAATACCATGCAAGCTGTCTTATGGGCTTTTAATGTCTACCTTAGGGGTGACTTAGTATTAGAAAGGAAGGTTGAGGCCTGGCAAAAAGGTTATTTTACCAGATGAAAATGCAGATTAAAAGTGCACACGCTTGCTGCGAGGGCAGGCTTGGAGATATGTTTTACAGTCCTTCTCTAGTGGGCGGCACAATGAGTGCTGCAGCCCACTAGTAGCATTTAACTTGTAGGCCCTGGGTACAGGTGGTACCAAATACTAGGGACGTATGAGCAAATTCAATGTGACAATCCTTTGTATGTCAATTTAACCATGTTTGAGTGCACAAGCACTTTACCTTTGATTAGCAGGAGTTAAGTGCACAGTCTTCAACCACCAACAAAAATAAAGTTCAGTGAAAAGGCAAAAAATCACTGGTGACCTTACAGAAAGAGTACATTTCCAACACTAGCTTATGACACAGAAGGTACATCAAGTTAAGCTGGGGGTAAGGTAGAACGATGGCAGAAGAAGATGGACCAGACGAAGATGGAGCCTGGTACAGTTTCTGTGTGCCTGAAGATGGAGCCTGGTACAGTTTCTGTGTGCCTGAAGATGGAGCCTGGTACAGTTTCTGTGTGCTGATATTCAATAAAAGACACATTAAATAAAATGCATACAGTGTTGTTTTAAAATATGGTCGTCTTCTGGTCTAATGAAAGTTAAACAAGAAATATTTAGAGGTTAGGAATATCTGTGTATTATCGGTCATTTAAAGGGCTCCAAATGGATGTCAGATTCTAGTAATTAGTCCTTAAATACTCTCTTTGGAGTGCTGGTACTGTCCATTAGTAGACAATACTTCTGGTGAGAAGTGCAGACACTGCCTTATTTTATGCTGGGTCGGAGCAGTGGATTCATGTGTGCATTGCGCTATCTTCATTGACCCCACTGTCGAAGGTTCAAGTCCAAGCTTGAGAAACCAGTCTTCACCTTTCGGAAGGAATAACATCAATGCTATTGACGGTTGGTGATCTTAATCATTTGTTTTTATCGCAGGCTAGTTGGGCGTTCTTGCAGTTCCCAAGTATGTCTTTCGTATTACCACTAAAAAGAAGCAGCAACACTGAGAAGAGTTCATAATGTTAAATTTTATGTGTACAGCAGAACTGAACCATACTTCCAGCATTTGTGACATGTTGTGTTCCTTAAATATATATATCATCAAGGTGGACTGTTTGCTACTCCATACTGAATGACTTGCACAAATTATGTTACATTTTATTTGTGAGTTTATTCATTATCCAGTGTCTTAAAACGGATTTGAATACTTATGTGACTTCAACAACATTTGAATGAATTATAGAAGTAACTCAAGGCACTAATGACATTACATTAGACAGGCAAATTAATCCTATTTCCAAAAGTAAAAGATCTGATGGACCGGTTGGAGAACGTGAAACTTCAGTAAACGTACTGCAGACTAGGTTGTAGACAGCCTGAGATGCTCCCATGTAGACTGCCCAGGCGCTGGAGACTGGTGCTGGACCTAGGAGGGGTGTACCTGGGCTCTGGAGGTTGGATTTGTGTATTGGAGGCCGGAGAGGAGGCTGCACCGGATATTCAGTGCTGGAGTACCACCTGAATTGAAACTAAATACTGGCAAGAACAGGTAAACAATAATGGGCTGGACATGCAATGGCTGTGCCTAGGTGTTTTAGGATAGACCTGCACGTAACTGTGTTAGTCATATGAAGCCTGTACCTGGGCAGGTGATGAATATCAAAATATGGGTGGTAAACATAAAACAAACACACACACACGCACAATGTGCCCTAATAACTCAGTTCTTAATAGTTATGTCAATTTGTGTGATGGTGTGCCTTCAAAGGTCATGTGAAGTCGCTTCCTTCGATGATTTTGTTCAAAGGTCATGTGATGGCAATTCCTTTCATGCCACTGAGGTCAAAACGAAATAAATTACTACTGCTGCTCTCAGCATTTCTGTGAATCAAAGTCCATGACGCTTCTGTTAAATCTTTTTGCAAGCAGATAAGAGCATTTTCAGAGCACCACTGATATTGGGTTCAGATTTCACCTGCTGCCTTGGGAAGAAAAGAATGAAGGGAAATAGAGGCACTGGTTAAAAAAAAACAGTTTTGATCCAAAAGTGGTTCTTCTTTTTCATAATGAAGAACTTGTATTTGCAGTTGCCTTTTTCTCCTCCTGAAAAATATATTTCCTCTTGAAGAAATCCTTTCCCCTACGGCACCACATTTTTGAGAGAGGTCCAGGCCCATTCCCAAAGGGATTTTCTCTTGCCTCTAAAAAGGAGTAAATCTCCAATCGTTTCCATAGTGGGAATGAGTTGGAATGATACTTGTAAATATTCACAAAAATAAGTTCAAAACATCCCCTTGCATTCAAACCCTCAAACACACATTTACTGCCCCTGTATTTACCCATGAGCAATATTATGTCATCTTGAATAATATTATGCGTAAATAAATGGATTTACTGTTGCATGGTCACCGTTTATGAATGCCTTGTGCATGTAAGTGAAGCCATTTATGTATGCACAGCTACCTGTCTGACTCCAGCTCAAGTTTCAGCACGGAGACCACTACATTACACATCGTATACAAATCCCTCCTGACAATAGATGAAGATGGCCCCTGCCTCTGGGTATTACTAGACCTCTCAGCTGCCTCAGCACACTGATGATACACAGTTCCACTTGAAAGCCACCTCTGCTTCTGACATCCAGTGCCCCAAACACTGCATGCACATCATCTAAGCCTGGATGCCCAGCACCTACCAGAAGCTCAACCCAACCAAGACAGAATTAATGTGGGTTAGGAAGAACAACAATAAAAAAAAAATACAAGATGAAAAATGGTATAGAATAGTCAGTACTATTATTTTGGCCACTTTTGACCATGATCAATATTGTGCTTTGACTTCTACAGGAAATAAATCTATAAATATTAGTGAATTTTCTATTCTTACAGCTTTTTATTTGCACAATTTTATACTGTTGATACAAAACATTTTTTGGAGTATCATGTGAAAGGCAACTAGGGCTATGCTCCCTTAAAAATATCTGGCTATCGGCCTGGATCTTGCATTATGTTTTTATGGATCATGCAGTAGTTACATGTGACTGCCATGTGAATGTGCACCTTTTTACAGGACATCTTCCCATATCCCAAAAATATTTCCCTTTCAACCACAAATTATTTCATCTCTCAGTGAAGGTGGTAGCATATGATTCAATATTTTATTTCCTTCTGCACCTAAGCAATGTTTTGAACAGAAAATTCAATTTTTTGATGAAAATATCCACACCAATAGTGTCCACATAAATACAAAATCTGTTTGCCCATTGTTTGCACTCCAGAGTTTTATCTCCTGCAGACTGTGTGACCATAGGTGGAGCTGAAAAGCCCTGCACTTTGGAATGCCCACTTCCTAATCTGGCTAAAAGCCCGTGCCATAGACGGCACACTCCAAATTTGTTGTAACCTGTGAGAAAGAGAAAAACATCTTATTTGTTACTTTTGTTTCATTTGGTTCTAATGGACAGTAACTCTCCATTTGTTCCTTTACCCTCAAGGCACTTAATTAAGGAGGAAAAACTTGTACAAATTATTTCCCTCGATTTTATCCTGAAAGGTCTACCTAGTTGCACTCAAGGTGCAGACATGCTCTTTCTATCTTTCCACATTTGTCCGGTGCCACAAGTATCTGATCATGATAACATTGTACAGTGATGCACACTTGCAATTATTTCCAGAGCTAACCTGGGTTGATGTAGGTATTCCTTGCATGGGTACATCTTGCCCAGTACTGTTGAGTTGCATGGAAGAATTAAAGAATAACCAGTTTGTTCAGAGTATGATTATTCTTTTAAGGGACATATGTTCTTTGGTAGACATGATGCTACACAATTACATCACCAATTCCTGCTGTTTGTGCTTCTTGCAGTGTGCATTTGTTCACACATCACGTGGCTCCTGTGCAAGTGGGCTCACACCATAGGGTGACCTGATTTTGAGAACCAGGGCAGGTCAGTAATAAAAGTAGGACTAAACCCTTTTATCTTACTTCTATATCTCACCTTTCTCAGTTTTTGGGCAGCCTTGTGATTATCTATCTATCTATCTATCTATCTATCTATCTATTTATCCATCCTATCTTGCACGCAGGTGCCACAAGATGTGAGGACGGACTAATGATATATACAACGAACCTCCACATTAAGGAGTGCACACTCACAGAGAATGGCTATATTTCAGACAATGTATTGGCCAACAAACAGTGCAGAATCAAAAGAAAGGTTCAACAAACGGGTTTCGGTGTTTCACCTTCCTCAACCGCCCTTTCTCCTGCTATATAGATGCAAAATTTGATTGTATTGGGAGTCAAAATTAATTATTAAACACAGAAGATGCACTCACTGACCAGGCCCTCCATCATTCATATTGTTGGAAAATGGGTTATTGGTAGGGCAAGTAGGTACCTACACCTAGCAACAAGCCACTAACCTCCACATAGGTACAGTTAGGTCTCAGTAAATTAATCCCAGCTCAACCCTTGGTAGCTTGGCAACGAGCGTCAAGGCTTAACTTAGGAGACAAAGTGTAAAGCATTCAAATATCACAAAACAGTAATTAAATAAAACACAGGAAACAGTTTAAAAATCCAAAACCAATTTATAAAAATAGTTTATCTTTTTATCTTTAAAATGACACAAAAACGATTAAAATCGGTTCAGGGGAACCGGAGATATGAATTTTTAAAGAATTATTACTTTTCTAGCACTTAGAAACAAAAAGCGCCAATCGGGTCATCTGGTTGCACCTCGACCGGGGCAAAGTCAAACTTTCAGGCCGACCGCGATGGAGCCCTGCTCGGCTACAGGTCGCGGGAGGCCTCGATTAAAAAGTTACCTTCTGACTTAGTCTTTATTTTGAAGTTTTTCTTCACCGGGACGAACCTGCCAGTTGAATCCGACCTCCTGGAGCCCTTGTCCGGATACGCGATGTGGGTTTCCTCGGTGGAGACTTTTACCTTCGGACTTAGTCGTTTTTTCGAGATGAAAATCCTTCGACCGGGGTAAACCTGGATCTTGATCCGACGTCCATGGAGCCCTTCTCGGATACGATGGCTGGGAGGTCCCGGTCAACTTTTTACGTTCGGACTTAGTCTCTTTTTTGGATGTTTTTCTTTACCGGGACGAACCACGAAGTCAGGCCGGGTCGCGGTTGAGGCAAGCCGGCTAGAATTTCCGCGGCGGGTCGGTCCCTCTCTGGAGCTTTTTTCCAAAAATTCTCAAATCTTTTCCAAACTTCTGGGGCTTCACCCAGATGTTCTTTTAAGGTTCTTTTGGGGTCCACAGCTCACCCCAAGGGTCCAGAAGTTCTGTGATGGTCCTTGGGGGGGTGCAGACTTCAACTCCCAGAATGCACCTGGCGCAAACTCCTTTTTGGCCACTGGACAGTGGTCAGCTGGTCGCTTTCTTCAGGAGTTGGTGCAGGGGACTCTGGTTTTGCAATTTTTCACCTGTAGCAAACAGGGAGTCCCTCCTTGAACCAGTTGAAGCCAGGCAAAGTCCTTCTTGTGGTGAAGCCCAAGTGTGCAGCTGGTGCAGTCCTTCTGAGTGCAGGTTCCAGGTGCAGGCCAGGGGTCCAGCAGGGCAGTCCTTCTTCTTCTTTAGTTCCTTTCTTGTTGAATTCTGGAGGGGATCTGAGGCGTGGGTGCAGGTCTGCCAGTTTTATCCTTGCTCCTGGGTGAAAAGCAGGGGGGCCCTGGTTCTCCAATCAGGGACAGGGTCGTCCCCCTGTGATGACCACTTCCTGGGAAGTGTGGCAAAAATCCATCCCAGAAGGCAACAGTCTCTAAAAATCCAACATGGATGAATCTGATTTTTGGAGGTTACATCTGGCTGAGCCCACCCATTGGTGTGGCTAAAAATCATAAACACACCCCTCTCCTGCCCTCAACTAATCTAATCAAGGGGGCACCTAATTGTCTGGGGTTGCAGGATGTGGGGGTGTTGCTGGGTGCTTCAAATGTCCTTCTCTGCCTTTGAAGACCAGTTTGGCCGCCCTCCCCCTTCCTGCCTCACATCTGCTGAGGGGAGATTTCTCTCCCCCAAGCACATTCCTTTGTGTGAAGTCAGGCCACTTCACACCTCATCAAGGTAGCCTGGCAGAAGCTGCTGCAGGCTGGCCAATCAGAGCACAGCAGCAAAAACAATGCAGAGCTGAAATTGGCAACTTTTTAGGTAAAGTCTAAATTTTTTACCTGAACAAGTTATATTAAATCCAACAACTGGAAGTTGTGGGATTTATTACAACAATTAATTGGATACCAAATTCTTGGTATGTAACATTTAAGGAGACTTTAAAATTTAAAATAAAGTCTGCCCATTCTAGCCTATGAAGGCCATTTACTTCAATGAGGGAAAAACGAATTTGGCTGTTTTTACCTCACCAGGGCTTATAAATCTATTTTTATAAAGTCCCTGCTTATAGTTTCATGGCACCCAGCCCTAGGAGAACATAGGGCACACCTTAGGGGTGACTTATATGTAAAAATAAGGTAGTTTAAGACTTTGGAAGTACCTTTAATTCCAAAGTCGAATTTGCATATAACTTTAATTTAAAAGCAGCCAGCAAGGCAGGCTTGCTTTTAAAATGACACTGGGCACCTCAGCAATGCACCTAGGTGTGCACCACCTATGCTGTGGTCCCTAAACCTACATGCCCTACCATATACTAGGGACTTATAGGTAGGTTAACTTAGCCAATTATAATTAGCCTAATTTGCATATCCATTTTACACAGAGCACAGGCCCTGGGACTGGTTAGCAGTACCCAGGGCACCTTTAAAGTCAGGAAAACACCAGCAAAAAGAGGAAAATGGGGGCAAAAAGTTATGGGGCCTCTGCAATCAGCCCTGTTTTCTCACACAACCCCCCCCCCCAGCCCACACGCCCAGGAGACTCAGCCCAACCCTGGGAGAGTCTTCCTGGCTTGTTAGGCGAGGAAGACAGTGAAGAAAACTGGCTGTCCCTTTGCAGGGCCTACTCTGCCTTATATCCTCCTGTCAGGGTCACTCCCTATGGGTAGTGAAGCCATCCCAACAGTAAAAGGACCCAACTCAAACTGAAACTTTCCTCTAGGGGGGTCTTCCTCCTCTCTCTCTGCCAACTTGGGTAGTGAGGTGCCCACCTCCCCTACTCCAAACTTTGCTAGGGCAACACCTAGCTTACCCAAAGAGGTCACCCAACACTTGAGCAACCCCACCATGACCAATAGGGTCAGGGGGCCTACTTTGCTATTGGCCCTGGGGTCTGCCTCCCAGGCCAAGTACAGTGCTGCCAGGAAGGCTAGCACCCAGCAGAGGCTACTGACAGCTGTCAGTGCCCAGAACCACACCCTAAGCTCTCCACTGACAGGTGGTTGAGCTGCTTTAGGGGCAACTTTGGGGTCCTGGCACCCCTCTTGCTGTCTAGAGTGGGGGGCTACCACCTCCTGTGGCAGACACCCTCCTTCCACTCTCCCTTCTGTCAGTGCAGGGGCAACACCTTGCATCTGGACAGCTGCCTGACTACTCAGGACTTCCTTGGGGTCAGGTGAGGCCTCACCAGTGCCAACTCTGGTCTCCCCCCTTACTGGGGCAGAAGGCCCTTGGCTCCCTGGATCTCTCTTTAAGAGTGGCCTACCCTTCCTTTTCTTCTTTCCTATTCTTGGGGACCCCTGTCTCCTAACTGTAGGGACTGACTCCCCAGGACTTTGGGTTGGGGGGGCGCACTGGGCGACCACCCCATCTGTGACCAGACTCACCTCTGGGAGGTCATTGCCCAGGATACAATCTAGGGGAAGGTCAGCACTGACTACCACCCTAATCCAGTCAAGGATACCCTCCCTCTCTAGGGGCACTATGGCTACAGGTTTGGAGGTGACCTCCCCTGTGGCTATCCTGACTTTCTTTGTCTTTCCTGGGACATACATGTCTGGGGTCACTAACCGGTCACTCACTATAGTGTGACTGGCACAGGTGTCCCTCAGGCCAGTGGTAGGGATCCCATTCACTTGAATGTGGTGGAAGTGCCTACTCCCACCCTCAGGGATCACCAGCTTACCATCTGGTCCTGTCTCCCAGCACAATGCTAGGAGGACTTCATCATCTGAGGAATCCTCCTCTATGGCTACACTGGACAGCCCAGTGCTAACCACCTTCTTTGGACAGGCTGCATCTCCTCTGATGTGACCTGTCTGCTGACAGTCAAAGCAAGCCCTACTGTCCAAGAGCTTTTTTAACCCTGGGTCTAACTGTCTCTGCTTGTCAGAGTGGGATTTACTCTCCTCCTTCTTAGGGTTCTGGGGTACAGAGGGAGTCTCTGTGGTGGGCTTACCACCTCCCTCCTTAGGTTTTTGGGGACCTGACCCCCCCTTCTTGGAGTCTCCCCCCTGGGACTTGACAACCACCCTGGTTCTCAACCACTCATCAGCTGCCTCCCCTAGCTCTCTAGGGTTGGTCTGCTTAGAGTCCACTAGATGCTGGCGTAACCTTTCTTGGATACAATTGGTCAAGATGTGCTCTCTCATGATCAGATTGTATAACCCCTCATAAGTATCTACTTTGTTACCAATAATCCAGCCCTCTAGTGCCTTTAGTGAAATGTCCACAAAGTCAACCCAAGACTGGGTACTGACCTTCTGGGTGTCCCTGAACTTCATTCTATATTGCTCTGGGGTCAGACCAAACTTCTTGGCTAAGCACCTCTTCATACTAGGGTATGAATCTGCCTCCTCCCCCCTTAAGGTCAGAAGCCTATCCCTCCCTGAGTTGGGGACCAACTCCCACAAAAGGGAACCCCAGAATTGAGGCCTAACCCTTCTCATTTGGAGTGCCCTCTCAAAGGCCCCCAGCCACTTATCTATGTCATCCCCCTCTACATAAGCAGGAACTACCCCCTTGGGTAATCTGGGGCAAACTCCCCCACCCATGGACACCTCAGCTTCTTTATCGCTGCTTCCATCTCTTTTCTCTTTGTATGCCCACTTTTTCTTTTCTAGGGCCAGCTTCTCTGCTTCCAAAGCTATGTATGCTAGCTGGGCCTCCAGCTCTCTTTCTCTGATGGATGTGTTCTCTCCTCCTGAAAGGACCCCCTTCCTACCACTAGCTTTGGGTCTGCCCCTAGTGACTGTATCTACTGAGGACCGTTCTTCCTCATCCTCACTTAGGCTCAGATGCCTTCCCTCCCCTGAGTGGTTAGAGCTAGCATCCTCCCTTCTTTCTCCCCCCTCTGGAGCTTCTTCTGACTCTACCTCTTGGGCCTCAGCCCATGCTGTCAGGGATTTGATCAGGATTTGCTTCCTGAGATCAGTGGTTGCAGGCAACCCTCTTTCAATACACAACCCCCTAAGCTGGACTACTGTCAGTGTGGGTAGGCTAGCCAGATCAAGCTCCATGGTTCCCTAGTTTTGTGTCAACAAAAACGTTTTGCAAAAATTGGAAACAAGAATTTAGAAAAATTACAAAAATTCAATAATTGAAATTAATCCAAATTTAAAAATTAAAAACAATTTTTGCACTAGGACAATTTAAAGGATTTTTAATTTGTTTTACCTAAAACTGTAACGTGATATTGAACACAAGTACAGGATCCCGTCGCTGCTTCCAATTATGTTGGAAAATGGGTTATTGGTAGGGCAGGTAGGTACCTACACCTAGCAATAAGCCACTAACCTCCACATAGGTACAGTTAAGTCTCAGTAAATTAATCCCAGCTCAACCCTTGGTGGCTTGGCAACGAGCGTCAAGGCTTAACTTAGGA
The DNA here is from genome assembly GCF_031143425.1 of Pleurodeles waltl. Lineage (NCBI taxonomy): Eukaryota > Metazoa > Chordata > Amphibia > Caudata > Salamandridae > Pleurodeles > Pleurodeles waltl. Next base: position 15,095,870 of record NC_090446.1, read on the forward strand.
GACAAAGTGTAAAGCATTCAAATATCACAAAACAGTAATTAAATAAAACACAGGAAACAGTTTAAAAATCCGAAACCAATTTATAAAAATAGTTTATATTTTTATCTTTAAAATGACACAAAAACGATTAAAATCAGTTCAGGGGAACCGGAGATATGAATTTTGAAAGAATTATTACTTTTCTAGCGCTTAGAAACAAAAAGCGCCAATCGGGTCATCTGGTTGCACCTCGACCGGGGCAAAGTCAAACTTTCAGGCCGACCGCGATGGAGCCCTGCTCGGCTACAGGTCGCGGGAGGCCTCGGTTAAAAAGTTACCTTCTGACTTAGTCTTTATTTTGAAGTTTTTCTTCACCGGGACGAACCTGCCAGTTGAATCCGACCTCCTGGAGCCCTTGTCCGGATACGCGATGTGGGTTTCCTCGGTGGAGACTTTTACCTTCGGACTTAGTCGTTTTTTCGAGATGGAAATCCTTCGACCGGGTTAAACCTGGATCTTGATCCGACGTCCATGGAGCCCTTCTCGGATACGATAGCTGGGAGGTCCCGGTCAACTTTTTACGTTCGGACTTAGTCTCTTTTTTGGATGTTTTTCTTTACCGGGACAAACCACGAAGTCAGGCCGGGTCACGGTTGAGGCAAGCCGGCTAGAATTTCCGCGGCGGGTCGGTCCCTCTCTGGAGCTTTTTTCCAAAAATTCTCAAATCTTTTCCAAACTTCTGGGGCTTCACCCAGATGTTCTTTTAAGGTTCTTTTGGGGTCCACAGCTCAACCCAAGGGTCCAGAAGTTCTGTGATGGTCCTTGGGGGGTGCGGACTTTAACTCCCAGAATGCACCTGGCGCAAACTCCTTTTTGGCCACTGGACAGTGGTCAGCTGGTCGCTTTCTTCAGGAGTTGGTGCAGGGGACTCTGGTTAGCAATTTTTCACCTGTAGCAAACAGGGAGTCCCTCCTTGAACCAGTTGAAGCCAGGCAAAGTCCTTCTTGTGGTGAAGCCCAAGTGTGCAGCTGGTGCAGTCCTTCTGAGTGCAGGTTCCAGGTGCAGGCCAGGGGTCCAGCAGGGCAGTCCTTCTTCTCCTTAAGTTCTTTCTTCTTGAAATTTGGTGGGGATCTGAGGTGTGGGGGCAGGTCTGCCAGTTTTATCCTTGCTCCTGGGTGAAAAGCAGGGGGGCCCTGGTTCTCCAATCAGGGACAGGGTCGTCCCCCTGTGATGACCACTTCCTGGGAAGTACGGTACGCTTCTAATCAAACACTGTGGGTGCTGACATTTAGAGTGCAATATAGAATTACCCCCTGTTAGTTTACAATAGAGTTTGGTAGTATCCTGTTATCCTGTACACACACCAACAAATCCAAAAATTGTACCGGGGTCTCACTAAAGTGGCAAGTAAAGTGGATATTCAAATGATTATCATTCAGTTTTCCAAAACACGTCACTGCCACCTCAGGGGTGCCCCTCCTTATTATAAAAAGATCATAACTATAACTCACCCATAGGGCAATACTCTCCATCAGGTGCCATTATCCTCCGCCCATGCCACGTGCTTCTCCCACCAGCCCACAAAGAGGTTTGCATAGCTGGGGATGAAGCACATGACAATGGTTGTGCCCTGTTGCTGTTAGTATAATTGACCCGCGAAAACAAACTATGTTATTATTCAAGCAAAATGAGATTAGCTCCAAGATCATACAATTGTGCTTCAAGTATTTCAGTGGTCGACTTCTCACAAAGGATTCTACCACTCCCACACCCTGTCCATGCACGATACAACTGTAAAGACTGGATATTTAGGTTTTTTATATATATATATATACAAGGTCCGGTGAGACCGAAATGCGTCAGGGGATTCCTGTTTGTTTTTGTTCATGATCTCACTAATGGAATAAAAGTTAAAGAATTATTGGCACAACGACAGAGTGCGGGTTTTCTCTTGTAAAAACAGAAAGAGAATTTTGTTTTTTGAAATATGGTCGCCCTGCCTCAAACCAGCACCACCGGCGAATCAAATGCGCCGTAAAACACGCTGATCAGGACATTCCTTCTTTTATATATATATATATATATATATATATATATATATATATATATATATGTGTGTATATATATATATATATATATATATTGTAAACATTGCTCCATTTGACCCGCTCCACATCCATAGCTCACTGTGCAAGTGGCACGGCTACTGAAGCTGGAAAAGACCTTCATTTACTCCATATAAAAACAAGCAACAATAGGAATAGACCAACATTTTTAGGCTATATATATTATATATATATACATTTTACCTAGTGGCGGTCGCCACTAGGTAGTTATAGTTAGGACCTAGTTTGCCTGTATCTTTGCCGCTCACATGAGCTCCTGTCTGGAGAGTTTCCAGGTGATCCATCAAGCAGAGGCCTAGAAAAAAAGCGGGGAAGGGTCCTAAAAGGCTTTTCCCCCATTCATTTTTTCATAGAGATTTTGAATAGCGATAGTGCCTGAAGCTCTGGATGGAATAACACCAAATTTTGCATAAAGGTAGCTCTAGGTCCTGAAAGCAACCTTTTTGTTATTTGGTGTAAATCAATTCAGTATTTTTTTAGTAATCAATTAAAAACAAATTTGTATATATAGGGATGCCAACATCCACAAACCCTTTCAATCTCATGCCGAGATCTGATTGGCTAATAACACTTCAACAAGGAAGAGCTGGCAGCCATGTTGGGACTCAGCTTCAGCCGAGTCCCTGAAAAAAAGTAAAATAAAATAAGAAAAGGGGCCAGTGAAGGCAATCCCTGACCTGTCAGCTCTGGTGTGTGCTGGAGTCCCAGAGGTACCCACCGGGGTTTAAAAAGCATTTTTTTAAAATGTTTGGCACAGGTCCACGGGTCCTCCAAAAACAAAAGTGCTCCTGCAATTGTTTCGTAAACAGCCCCTGGGAGAACCGGGTCCTGGCAGCAATCAAGTATTTCATCGGGGTCGACCTGGCCCCCTGGCAGCCCCAGGGAACACCACCTCCCCAGGGCACTTTTCAAAATGGATGTGGGGGACCGTGCCGCCACCCACACAGCCCCGGGGAACACCACCTCTCTGCGGCTGTATTTCAATACAGTGCGGGGGCCATGCAACCGCCCCTCAGCCCCAGGGACCACCACCTCTCTTGGGGTCTAGTTCAATACAGTATGGGGGCAACGCTGACCCCCAAGGCCCCGCTGTGCCCACCCGTGGCATAGCTTTTTGCTTTCTCTGCTTTCTGACAGCAGGAGCTGTCAAATAGCTCCCGCTGTCAGAAAGCGAAGTTTTCATCTCTCTTCCTACACTCAAATATCCGTGCAGGGAGACAGATAAAAACATTGCTTCCGCAAGCAGAGAGCCGCTTTTTAAAGCAGATCCCTGCTAGTGGGAGCAATGTTGGCTCCCACAGGACGTGGGGAGCCAACTAGGACCATGGTGGCCTTGAGGCTCCCCCTGCAGTTCTGTCACTCTGTCTCTTCCATCCCATAGTGGGATGGAAGAGAGAGAGAGAGAGATTATCAATTCAAAGGCTGATGTAGAAATTAATCTGTTATAAATAGAGTTATCTCAAGTAACTACAGTATAACTTGTGTCCTAAGGTAACTATAACTATTAGCCCACAAATTACAGCACTCAGGACATTTTTGATAACATCATTGATAATGTATTATTTGCAGTAAAATGTTTAAAGAAAAAATTGCATGGCAGGGTGCGAGTTTGGTATGTTTACGCCTAATTTTAGACACAACTATAGACACGACAACAACCCCAACCACTGGACGGAATTAAACTAAATTTGGCAGAAAGCTAACTTTGGGTATGCAGATTATGCTTTCACTTATTTCGTGCTTTCACTTATTCCGTTCAGTAGTTTTTGAGATATTAAAGGACTTCCAAATTTGTATATCTCTGAATATGAATATTCGAAAATTTTCGCTAATTCACATGTGAATAGACGCACTGTAATTGGCTGAGTACAACCTGCTGAGAAAGTTGCGGGTGCCATTTTAAGTAACGGGACACATTCCATGGAGCTAAAAAACAAAATGAAAAGTAGCATAAGGGGTCAGCGTGGAGGTGCGGAGCTTGTGGTTAGTATGGTAATGGGGTGTTTGAGTGTCAAAATATGGGTTTAAAATGTTTTTTTTTCACCAGGCGCGATACTCTCGATCAATTAAGAATAATCATGAATAAGCAACAAAAAAATATTTGTTTGTAAAAATTCATAGCCTCATTCATTAACTCATACATGCACCCATTCACACATCTACTCAGATACTCATGCACCCACTCAGACCCACTCATAGACCCCCACACCCACTTTCAGACCCACTCATGCACCCACTCACAAACCCAGTCAGACCCTCATGCATCCACTCACAGACCCACTCAGACACTGACACACCCACTCACAGACCCCCTCAGACACTGACGCCCACACTCACAGACCTACTCAGACCCTCATGCACCCATGCAGAAACTCATGCACCCACTCACAAACCCACTTAGACACACATGCACCCAGTCACAGAACCACTCAGACACTGGCCCACCCACTCGCAGTGGTTGGATTAATACATAGTAATAAAAATTACTTTACGTTAAAAAAACTTGGAAATTCACTGAAAAAAAAAAAGGCTACAGGCTCTTTCAAGTAACTATAACTTGTACCCTGAGGTAACTATAACTCACACTCTCACCATACACTGCTAATTACCCCACAAATTACAGCACTCATAACATATTTGATATCATCATTGATAACGTCACTGTAACATCTGCATAAAATTGTTGATCAGATTACTGTGCATTGCGGTGGTGTGACCATAACCTCCTCAGAGCTAATTGAAATGTTGGGAGCACAAACAATGCTTTCCCTGGACAGCTTCAATCCCAGCCCCACTCTCTACTCCCCACCCTACTTCACCCCACCCTCGCACACTCTCTTATTGAATTTTCTGCCCTCTCAGAGCAGACTGAAAAAGTCAGCAGGTTTCTCACTGGAACTGGGGATAACCAAGAAGTAATGCTCCCTTAGCTCTGGTGCTGGGGTCCCAGAGAGAACCTCTGGGGCTTAAAAAGCATTTTTTAAATTAAATTGTTGGCTTGGATCTGCACAAAACAAAAAACAAAAAATGTGCTCATGCACTTATTTTGAAAACAGCCCCCGGGTGGGCCAGGATCCCAGGGGCAATTAAATTTTGCATGGGGGACCCAGGTCCCCCCACAGCCCCGGGGTCCACCCCCTTCCCAGGACACTTATCAAAATTGATGTGGGGGGCTTTATGACCCTCCTGCAGCCCTGGGGAAACACCACCTCCCTGGCACTCTATTTCAGTACAGTGCAGTTGGCCATGTGCCCCCCTCAGCCCCAGGGACCACTAGCTCCCTGGGGAACTCATCAAAATGGATGGGGGGAGTGCGTGACCCATCCTAACCCTGGGTACCACCACCTTCCCGGGGCTCTATTTAAATAAAATACAGTGCCTCCTCCGGCCACTTATCAAAATGTATGCAGGGGCCACCTGGCATGCCTGCAGCCCCGGGGACAACCACCTCCCCGGGTGGGGATAAGTGCACAGTAATGCCCCATTAGCTTTGGTGCTGGGGTTCCAGATGCACCCACCAGGGGTTTAAAGGCATTTTTCTTGTTATTTCTGGCACACATCCGCTGACAATTTAAAAAAAAACAGTGCTCCTGTTCTTGTTTTGGTGGCCAGGTCTTGGGATCAATTACATTTTGCATGAGTGGGCTGCCCAAGCCCCCATGCAGCCCCGGGGACCACCACCTCCCCAGGGCACTTATCAAAATTGATGCAGGGGGCCACGGGACCCCCTCACAGCACCAGTAATGGACCCTATATCAATATGTAGTTATTCCCCATTCCAGTGTGTGGGTAATGTTCGGAATCTGGGCCCAACTATTTTTCCTCTTCAAAGAAACTTGCTGAATGAAACAGCAGGTGTGGTATGCCTCTTTAACAGTGAAATAATGACACCAGTCTGATAAGATACTGCAATATTTTAGTATATCATTAGCAGTAAAAAGAAACCATGGCATAGAAAAGATAGATGTTGTCAGAAAAAAACGTCTTTCCAGGCCCCCGGATTCCTTTCACCCACTTTCTCACAGAAGTCTTCAGGCGGTACACAGGAGAGCTGCTCAGTGCAAACTCACCAAAAACGAGAGTAGCTCGCGATAACTATTTTTTGTTCAGAACCTAAAAAAAGAGTGTTAGCAGGCAAGCAGATTTCACAAAGTCCCTGTGGGAGGCAGCCTCAAACAAACAGATAAGGAGTTTAGCAGAAGATATGTTTAATTATAATTATTACATGCAGGTTAATATACTGTACATGTTTTGCGGGAGCACACGTTTTCCATGAAAATAAAAGTAAAAAGGCTACATATACTTTTTTACCCAGGCAAAAAAAAGAAAAACTAAATGTGGGTACAATGCGCAAAGGTAAATATGGATAATTACAGGATGAAAAGTCAAATAATATGCTAAATTGAGAGATATATGTATGTTCTAAGGAAAGAAAAAAAAGTAGGTCAGTTGCATAGCTGAACTTTCGTTGGTCCACTTCAATGACTGCAGGCTAGACACAGATAAAAGGCTATTTGTGCATTTGCAAATCATGTTTTGCCACTCATGATGTCTTATTTCCTTATTTTCTCAGATCGTCCTGCTAATCACTGAATATCCAAGAAGGTTTGGGAGTATGGAAAAGTTGAATCAAACTTTTGTCAGTCAATTTTATATTCTTGGTCTGTCACAAAGTTCTGACATACAACTCCTAATTTTCATTTTGTTTTCACTCATGTATTTAATGACTTTACTTGGAAACATTGCCGTAATTACAATCATATGCATTGATTCTCATCTTCAAAAGCCCATGTATTACTTTCTCTCAGTCTTGTCCCTCCTTGATATTTGTTTAACATCAGTCACCGTCCCAAAAACACTGTCAATCTGTTCAACGGGTGACAAATCCATCAGTTTCTCAGCATGTATTCTTCAATACTATGTTTGCCTTTCTTTTATAAGCACAGAATTTTATTTGCTTTCAGTCATGGCTTATGATAGATATCTTGCAATATGCATTCCCCTGCGCTATTCAGCCTTGATGAGTAATAGAGCTGTGACTTTGCTGGCTGGTGCTTCCTGGATACTTGGCTTCCTGGACATCATCCCCCACACTGTTTTGATGTCAACATTATCCTTCTGTGGATCCAATGAAATTGATCACTTCTTTTGTGATCATAGTGCTCTTCTGAAACTCTCTTGCACTGATACATATTTCATGGATATGGCAACAATTGGAGTAGGTGTGGTTGCTGGACTTGGTCCCTTTATGTTAACAGTTACTTCATATATGTTAATTATCTCAAACATCATAAAAATTCCCTCTACAACAGGGAGACACAAGGCTTTCTCCACATGTTCATCTCACCTGACTGCAGTTGTTTTGTTCTATGGAACCGAGGTTGGTGTTTACATTGCACCAGAATCGGCAGCGTCACGGGGAAAACCTAAGTTTTTCACTGTATTGTTCACTATTGTCATTCCACTGTTAAATCCATTTGTTTATAGTTTAAGAAATAAAGATGTAAACAGAGCTGTGGCCAAAATGATAGACAACATTTTGCAAAGACATACTGGGCTGCATAAGGTTCTTCGGAAATTGTAAATTTGGCCTGTGACATCCCACAGTGCACCGCAAAGTGTCATCTACTGCAATGTGTAGTAAACCTCACACGTGTGTTATGGTTCCCATTAAAGCACTTCAACATATCTTCATGTTGTCCTGACTTTTAAGAAATTGTTTGTAGAAAATAGATATATAGAGAGACCATACAGAGCTAACGTTCACCTCAAATTAATGGGGTGGATTTATGAGGTCTTACAGGAAAATGAGTGTGAAGCTGTGCTGGATTTTTCACACCTATCAGCAACAGATACCACAGAAATATTAATCCAGAAGAGCTGTCTCTGGGGATGCTCGCGATTAAAGTGAGGAAGAAGGTGACTAGGGATGAAATGCTGTAAAAGTTAAGTTCCAAATAACCTTCTCTGAAAAAAAAGGCTTAAAATGGCTTAAAGTAGTGAACTTGGAAACTAAAAAATTGAACCACTAAAAAAAAAAACACCTACTGGCTGTGCTGGAGGCAGAAGCAACAAGCAGGACATGCAGTTCATTCAAGCATGCTCTAGAAAACCTAGTTTGCCCGCTGTAAACCACATACACCCAATGGACCATTAGGATATTGAGTTATAAGGAATGATATGATTCATAAACTCAGTACCTAGGACCTGCCGGTATATTACATCTCATAGAAAGTGACCTCAAAACATGATACTTAGGGGGGTATTTACCACCCACTGCTCTATTGTCAATTTAGATTTGGTTAGTTAAATCAGTAAGGAGGGAGGGAGGACATACTCACAGCAGGAATACCTTGGATCCCCAATAGTAAATCATCCAGAACAAAAGGAGAGGTAGCCCCCAGGTTGGAGGGGGGTTATGAACCAGCATTTTAATAGACTCTCACCCACACAGTTCTACGTGGCATACTTCATTATCAAGTCTTCACCCGGTAAACTAAAAAGTATACAAGGCAGGTTAACCTCACTCTTGGAGGGAACACTTTGTTTTAACAAAGGGGTACATTACGGGACCTGGAAAAAATGAGGAAGGAAAAATGCCTCTTAATGGTCCCTTTATCGGGCAATTTCACTTGTAGGCACCATGGGGCAGGTTACAAGAACAAAGATGGTTGGATGTACAAGGAAAATGAATGCCTCCTACATCCATGGGTCAACATGGTGCAGCTGGTAGTTAATGTCTAGAAAGGTCAGGTAACTTTCATCAGGACCTTACAGGTCGCAAACTTTGCACTTAATTTTACAATATGAACTTGACTACAGTCATCCCATGCACACACGTATACACCTACAATACCGTATCGTCTATTCAGAAGTTGTGGGAATCAGTTTCACAGCCATGCCTTATTTGACGACAGTGTGCCAAATGGACCAAACTGCCCATAAATATCTAATGGGGCTAATCAGAAGCCCTTAAAGAACTCTAACAACAGGAAGTACCTGACAACCGAAGATCAAGTAATGGAGTTGTATGTGTTGGTGAATGGGGTGATTGCGGGGAAATCACATGCAAGCCTCCAAGCACATTAATCAAAAATAAACAAGTGAAAACTTCTATGTACAGCACCTCCTGTTAGAGTTAGTCCTGAGACAATAAAAAGATAATCTTTGAAAAATGCACACCCACTCACAGACCCACGCATGGGGTTGGCTGCACGTCCAGGACTGGCTACAAGGCCTGGCTGCAGGGACTGGCTACAGGTCAGGTCCTGCGATCAGCCCCTGCCATGCACATTGAAGGCTGTGTGTGGTGGCAGTTGGATTAACGTATGAAATGAAGTAAAAAAAAAAAAAACTAGAAATTACCTGAAAAAAACCAAGGTTACAGGGACATTATAGTTAGGAAATGGCATGAAAAAAAAAAAAAAATTAGAAATTCTCTAAAAAAACAAAGGTTACAGGGACATTATAGTTAGGTTCAGAATTTACACACACAAAACCATGGAAATTCAACAGTTATAGTTATACTTATCCCAAGAAACTATAACTCGTGTCCCAAAGTAACTATAATTTGGCCCTCACTATGCATTGCTAATTACTCCGCATATTACATCAGTAGTGACATCTTGTAAGACATTGTTTACAATTTAACTGCAACATTTTGGAATAAAATCAGTGATCACAAAGCTGTGCGTGGTGGGGGAGCGAGTTATGGTTACCTTAAGGGATGAGTAATAGTTTTGTGGGATAAGTATAACTACAACTGTTGAATTTCTATGGATTTGTGTGTGAAAAATATGAACCTAACTATAACGTCCATGTAACCAGTCGCCACTAGGCAGTTATAGCTAGGACCATTTTTTTTACATAGACATAGCGCTTTTTTGTTTTGCCAATTATTATGTCCCCGTTTGATGAATATTCACAACATTTTCAAAATGTATACTTCAGTCGGTTCAGCTGCTTTGTTGAAAAGTTTTGTGGTGGTCTGTGTAGCGGGGGTCGAGATAAAAAGGGGGTCCCAAAACTGTTTTTCCCCATTCTGCGTCAATGGGAGTTGCCCGAACCGCTGAACGGAAACCAAATTTGTGATTTTGTGTAAATCTGTTCAGTAGTTTTGGAGTCATTAGATATTTAAAAATATAGATATCTAGGGATGAGGATCCTTTGCGGATCCAAGTGTCCCTGTGCTGATATATGGCTGCCAACACTTCAGCAAGGAAGTGCTGGCAGTTACTTTGAGATTCAGATTCACTGGAGTCCCACAAAAAAGTAGAAAAAAGAAAGGGGGCCAGAGTAGGATTACTCTGAGCCCCTAGCCTTTATCTAGGAGTCCCTCGCAGACCTTGCCAGGGCTCAAAAGCATTTTTTTTAAAAAAATTGGGAAAACCCATGGATCCGGGTGAGCGGATTTTGGAAACAATTCTAAAACAAAAAGGGGTCTCCAGCCCCTTTGTTTATTTTGTCCTGGGGTGGGCCTGGTCCCAGAGGCAATGCTCCTAGGGCTTCTTTTATCCCCAGGGACTACCACCTCTCCAGGGCTACAAACCAAAAATGTGCAGGGGGCTGCGAAGCCCCGCTGCACCCTTGGGACATCAACCTCCCTCCAGCAAAATCATTATTTAAAAATGCCCCGGGGACCGCCACTTCCCCGGGGATAATTCTGAAATTATACTGGGGGGGCGCATCCCACCTGCAGCCCCAGGGAGGTGGGACAATTTGTTACAGTTAAGGGGGGGCTAGTAGCCCACCTGCAGCCCTGGGTACCGCCACCTCCCCGGGGCTGATATAAGATGATGAAGGTGGTCCATTGTGGATCCCAGTCCTGGGGACCACCACCTCCCCAGGGCAAAGTTTAAGGTTGTAGGGGGACCGCACAGCCCCCCCTAGTGGAGTCAATAATGGCTTTGGGGGCTGCCACCCCCAGGGCCGGCTCCTGCTATGTCCTAGGGTGTACACCCCTGGGACATAGCTGTTTGCTCTGACTTGGCAGAAGCTTTGATAGCTCCCACCAAGTCACAGCAACCACTCCAGTTCCAGCAAGCAAGAGCTGTCAGACAGCTCTTGCTTGCTTGGAGTGGAGGTTTCCTCGGCTTCCATGTTTCTCAGAGGAAACAATTGCTTTCAGGGATAGGGAGCTGTATATTTAGCACCTCCCTGTCTGTGACAGCAATGCTGGGTCCATCAGAGTGCCGGCTGGGACAGCGGGGATCTTCAGGCTCTCCCACGATCCCATTGCACACAGGGTGCCCTGCGGGGCACCCAGAACATATGTCCAGGCCCAGGGGCATGGGGTCCCGGGGCCAAAATGTCCTCTGGGGTGCGCATGGCCCCCTTCCCTAAAAGAATACAATAAAAAAATGCATTAACCCATAGGGGTTTTACGCCTGCGGGTAATGTAAAGCATGTGAATATTCTACAAATGGAAGAGGTTGTTTGATCCCATATACTAAAAAACATAAACTCAGAACACAGTTCATTACCTGCAGCACTAACCTTGTCATTTCTGCCCTTCAATGCCCCTGTAATCTGATCTATGTGGGTAGCACTATACATCAAGAACACAAGAGGGTCTTGCGCACACTCGAGCTATCACCAAATAGGATAGACATTACCCAGTAGCTCCCACCTTTGCCATATATAACTTTAGTGACTGGAGTCAGCTACAGTTCTTTGAGCTTGAACACATAAAAGTGGATCCAAGAGGTAGAGATCGGGTGGCCACTCCTAGGAAACGTGAATCCAAATTGATAATTGAGTGGAATACGAAAAGTCCTTTAGGTTGAACTCAGATGAAGAGTTACATGTCCATTTAGAGCAATAAGAATATGAATTGCTATGAAGAGTTTGCTGATCTTTGCTGGTTTTAAGAGAAGTTATTGTATGTTTAAACTACTGATAACCATTTTTAAGGTTGGTTTGATTATTGTTTATTATTATTTTTTCTCTGCACAGTGGTGATGCCTGCCTTGTGTTTTATTTCTTTAAGGGAGGAGCGGAAGGGTTTCTCACCTAGGGAGCTGGGTTTGAGAGAAGGCCTCAGCTGGGATTCCCTACCCTTTCTTCCTGGACACTCGAGCACATACGGTGATGTGTAACATTCATATATAATTTGTTATGTAGTGGGGCTAACATTGTGATGATCTTGTTTGGCAATAGGCATGAATTGTGTTGTTCACTTTGACAAATGTGTTTACTCCTCATGGGCTTGTAACTTTAGGTGTAGTAAGCCAACGTGGGCTCTATTTGTAACCATTCCCATGCTATAAGTACGATACAGGACTAGATCAACTTAGTGCCAAATATTTGCTTGCTTGGGTGTGTTTGAATACCTGAAGATATGTCACCAGGATGGGTAGAAAGCGAGGCTGTGGGGTAGTACTTACAACCCTATGTATGTTGGCAGTCAATGGAAACCAATAATATGTTCTGGAATTTGAGTATGTTATTAATACCTCAAATGTGCACAGTGCTACATACATTCAGCAAGTAACTGAATTAGAGGCATTGGTAACAGAAATTAATTTAAATTCACTTAAAAATGCAGTATGTTTTATGATACTCCTTGTTTGGACCACCAAGTATCCAAATGTACACTCCAAGATTGCAGTAGCATGATCGGTCAGATGTCGATCCATATTAGTCCTTTTTTTGATTTGCACTTTGTTCACTATAGAGCACTGTATAAAAAATACTGTGATATTTTATGGCTTCATGCATGAGCACGGCCTTGTGGCTGAAAGGGGTGCCATGGGCTTGTGGAAAGATTGATTAATAACTATAGTTGAATTCCCTCCGAATGTGCGTGACTCCGTTTTTCGGAGTTCTTTTGCTATTGAACACCAGGGGCCCTACTGGGACCATGCACCACCCCCTATTGGAGACTTGTCATACACGGCTTTAATGAGTGACAGTAAATATATATATATATATACATATATATATATATCACCATAAAGAGCTCTCCATAATTCCCTAGAGGTGGTGTGCGCAGCCTGGAAGAGCAGCCAGTTGAAAAATCTTTACATAAATCCACCAAGATGAAGGTTTGAAATCGGTTCTTTATTCACCACAGCCTCTTGAGGTGAATAAAGAAATTATTTCGCACCTTCACCTTGTGAGCACAAGTATTTGGTAGATTTCTGTAAATATATATATATATATATATATATATATATATATATATATATATATATATATGTGTTTATCTTCGTATACTGCACCTGCCCAATCCTGGACCAGTGAGGGGGGTAACACCAAACTAGAGGAGCGGCTGGATAACCATAAACAAACAACAAGAAGGGAAAACACTCACTCACTCGATAATTGCGGTGAAGGAATTTTACTGCATGCTGTTCATCACGCGTTTCACCAGCCAAACGGGTTAAATCTCATCAAATGTGACCAAGCCCGTTAGGTGGGCGAAACATGTTATGAATAGCGTGCAGTAAACTTTCTTCATCCCAATTTCCAAGTGAACGTTTTCAGTTCTTATATATAGATATATATATATATATATATACACACACACACACACACACACATTTGTCAGCAAGAGCACCTGGATCCATGGATCCACTGAAAAGAAAAAAGAAAAAAAAGTGCTGTCTACCGCACTTGTTTTAGTGAAGCCCTTGGGTGGGCCAAGTCCCAGGGGCATTGCCATTTTGAATACCTGGCCCCCTGCAGCCTCGGGGGTTGCCACCTCTCCAGTGCTTGAAGTAAATGTAATGAAGGGGGGCTGCCCAGCCCTCCTGCAGCCCCGGGGGCCCCCACCTCTATGGGTGTTTATCTAAACACAATGTGGGGGGCTGGCCAGCCCCCCACAGCCCCAGAGACCGCCACCTCCCTGGGGCAATATTAAAATAGAATGCAGGGGCTATGCGCCCCCCCACAACTCTGGGGATCGCCATCCCACTCGGGGCTTGAAGTAAATGTAATGTAGGGGGCCCCTGTCAAACAGCTCTCACTTGCTCAAAGTGAAGTTTTCATCTAGTTCCTTGCACGCAAATATGCATGCAGGGAAACAGATGAAAACATTGCTCCCGCATGCAAGGAGTTGCTATTTAAAGCAGCTCCCTGCTTGTGGGAGCAATGCCTGGTCCCGCAGGATGAAGGCCCTGTGGTGCTGTCACTCTCTTTCTCTCTCTCTCTCTGGCAGTGGTTGGATTAGCATATAGCAATAAAAATTACTAGACGTTAAAAAAACAATAGAAATTCACTGAAAAAAACAGAGTTTACAGGGATGTTATAATTAGGAAATACAATCAAAAACATAGAAATTCACTTAAAAAAACAAAGGTTATAGGGACGTTATAGCTAGGCTCACATTTTAAATGTAACAAACCATAGAAATTTGCCTATTATTTTTAGAGTTATCTCAATTAACCATGACTCATGCCCTAAGGTAACTGTAACTGACACCCTTGCCATGCTCTCCTAATTTCCCCCAAAATTACAACACTTATGACATCTTTGATAACACCATTCATAATATCAATGTAATATCTGCAGTCAAGTTTATGACAAAAAAACTGTGTATGGCCAGGGCACGAGTTAAAGTTACTTTAGGGCAAGAGTTATAGTTACTTGAGATAAATCTAACTATAACAGGTGAATTTCTGGTTTGGTAACTTTAAAATGTGAGCCTAACGCTATTGTCCCTGAAACCTTTGGTTGTTTGTGAATTTATATACATATGTGTGTGTGTGCATATATATATATATATATATATACATCCATCACCATTGCTCCCAAAGAAACTTCCACGCCACCTTTCATGGAAAAAGCAGCCGTTCAATGCAAGAGTTTGGCAGCCTGAGGTGACATTGGTGATGGAATATATATATATATATATATATATAATCATCATCAAGGTATAAGTATGTAGTTGTAAGTCTGCTTTTACCTGTTTTATAATTGCCTTCACAGTTCTGTTGCAATTGATATTTTGGCCATGTTTTAGCAGGTTTATTTTTAATTCTTGATATACATACAGAAAACCACTTCAAAGGGGCCCATTCAAAACAGTGCACACTGTGATGAGGAGGGAGCCTGATGGCAAGGGTGAGAGAAGACTTGTCATCCATTGAAACAAGCCATCTGAGTAGATACTAGGACATTCCTGCTCTAAGGTAATACAGCTGTCATAAATGACAACAGGACCATGGGTATCGCAAACACTGAGTCTCCAGCACCTTACGGGGTAAGAGGTGCTTTCAGTTACAATTGTAGTCATCTAAGTGCATCAGTGAACCAAATGCATATTCATCCCTCTGCATTGTAAGAGAGAGGTTGAAATGCACAGAGGAGGGGCTTGTCAGGAGTATAAAGAAATATACAAAGCAGTGCAAAAACAAGAAATGCTACCATGAGTGGGTAATTCATCTCCATTTTGAATTTGAAAGCCTTTTGTTGACCCACTTTTATTTGCACATAAAGCTTTGTGTTCCCCATTATGGACCCTTGCTATTGTGGGCGACGGAGGCTTTTGACCTGGAGCAACTCAAAGGACATTTAAGGAAGAAAGCATCTGCCTTCCGGAAGGTCTTCGGAGCTAGGCATATTTCCTGACATTTTGCGTAATTGTAGGCACTTTTTTTTAATAGAATACATTTGCCCCATTCTATAATAAGTGGCAAGTGAACTTTCATGAGAAACAGATTCTATAATAAGTGGCAAGTGAACTTTCATGAGAAACAAATTCTGCTTTTGCCAATCTATGGTGTTCAATTGGAGGAACATGTACATTTTTCCTCTATGTAATTATGTTATTTTGAAATCTAAGATTGAAATACTATTGTATATGAAGAGATCAAATGCTATCATGGTGCATGTTAAAGGGTTATTGCATTTTATTGTGTTTTAAAATGTTTAATGATTTGTGCTCGAGTACACAGATGATTAATTGGGTTTACTTTGTTTTATAATTCAAATATTATTTTGAAAACAAATAACAGATAAAAATCACATAGCTATTTACTAAAATATGTGCATACAATTATTTGGCTAACATCATACCAAAGCATGTGACCTAAATCTGGTATAAAACGAGTCATCAGAATAAATTTGCCCCATTCTATAATAAGTGGCAAGCAGCTTTTGCTACTATTTGCAAAATGTTAGAATGCAGATTTTCTGGGGTGTTGGTATTAGGTGAAACTAAATATTTTTGCTGGCAATACTTTTGTTGTCAAAATTAGTGTAGTAGACATTTGAGTTGAGATGAAAACCATGTTTGTGTTTTGCTCATTTAGGATACATTTCATGATGTCATGAGTAATGAAATCAATATTTTTCCACACGAAACTTGGAGAAAGACACAATAGTAATTGGAGTTGGTTTCTAAAGGCCATGGATCTTTGCACATATCTCACAATACCATCAACATAAATAGGACCTGCTCAGAATACTCTGCATGTTATGACCTAGGGACCGAAGAAGGTAAGGCGGTTGCATCTGTTAACACAACAGACAATGCAAAAATACTCTCAACATGCATGTTTTATGTCTAGAGTATTACATTTTGGTCCTCCTCTTTGAACAGCCTATAAACAGACAAATAGATAAAATACTATTTGGAAGATGCTTTAGGTAGTCTGTTAAGATATTGTTGACTTTTTGGCATTTCATGATTGTAACCATGGAAGATCAACAAAGAAGCTTTGGAATTACGGAAAAAATCAATGAGACCATTTTAGCTCAATTTAGTATCGTGGGACTATCACAAAATCCTCAGCTTCAACTTCCAATTTTCATTGTGTTTTCACTTATGAATTTACTGACTCTTCTTGAAAACTTTGTTATAATAGCCTTATTATACACTGACCCACACCTTCAGAATCCCATGTACTATTTTCTCAAGACCTTGTCCTTTCTAAATGTTGGTTTGACATGAGTCACCATCCCAGAAACGCTGTCAATCTGTTCAACAGGTGATAAATCCATCAATTTCTCTGCATGCATTGTTCAATTATATTGTTGCTTCTCCTGCATGAACACAGAGTTTTTCTTGCTTTCAGGTATGGCCTTTGATAGATATATTGCAATTTGCAACCCCATGCGCTATACGGTTATAATGAATAAGAGAACTGTGATTTTGCTGACCAGTGTTCCTTGGATGCCTGGATTTATGGACCCCATCCCACAAGCCATTTTGATATCCAATTTGTTCTTTTGTGGATCCAATGAAATCAATCACTTCTTTTGTGACCTCACTGCACTTCTGAAACTCTCATGCACCAATACATATTTCATTAATATTGCAACTTTTGTAGCAATTTTGGGATAGGACTTGGTGCCTTCATGATAACAATGACTTCTTATGGACTAATTATTTCAAATATCCTGAGAATTCCTTCTACTACAGGAAGGAAAAAGGCTTTTTCAACATGTTCTGCACTCCTTACTGCTGTTCTCTTGTTCTATGGAACTGAGCTCGGTGTTTATATGAGACCAATGTCAGGAGCATCACTGGAAAAAGACAAACTCTTTGCGGTGTTGTTTATTATTGTCATTCCAATGGTAAACCCATTTGTGTAAGAGAACAGGGCTGATTGCAGAGGTCCCCTAACATTTTGCCCCCATTTTCCACTTTTTGCTAGTGTTTTCCAGACTCTGATGGTGCCCTGGGTACTGCTTACCAGTCCCAGGGCCAGTGCTCTGTGTAAAATCAGTATGCAAATTAGGATAATTATAATTGGCTAAGTCAACCTACCTATAAGTCCTTAGTATATGGTAGGGCATGGAGGTTTAGGGACCGCAGCATAGGTAGCGCCCCCATAGGTGCACTGCTGAGGTGCCCAGTGTCATTGTAAAGGCAGGCCTGCCTTGCTGACTGCTTTTAAATTAAAGTTACATGCAAATTTGACTTTGGAATTAAAAGTAGTTACAAAGTCTTAAACTACCCTATTTTTACATAGAGGTCACCCATAAGATGTGCCCTATGTGCCCCTAGGGCTGGGTTCATTTAACTATAAGCAGGGACCTTATAAAAATAGTTTTATAAGCCCTGATGAGGTAAAACAGCTAAATTCGTTTTTCCCTCATTGCAGTGAATGGCCTCCATAGGCTAGAATGGGGAGACTTTTATTTTCATTTTAAAAGTCCCCTTAAGTAACAGATACCAGAAGTTTGGTATCAAATTAATTGTTATATAAATCCCACAACAAGTTGGATTTAATATAACTTGTTCAGTTAAAGAGTTTTAAACTTTACCTGAAAAGTTGCCAACTTCAGCTCTGCAGTGTTTTTGCTGCTGTGCTCTGATTGGCCAGCCTCTGGCAGCCTGGCCAGGCTGCCTTGATGAGGTGTGAAGTGGCTTGCCTCCACACAAAGAGATGTGCCTGGGGAGGAGATCTCCCCTCAGCAGATGGGGGAGGGCTGCCAAACTGGTCTTCAAAGGCAGAGAATGACATTTGGAGCAACCCAGCAACACCCTCACATCTCACAAACCCAGACAATTAGGTGCCCCATTGATTAGTTTAGGAGAGGGCATGAGAGTGGTGTGTTTAGGATTTTTAGCCACACCAGTTGGTGGGCTCAGCCAGATGTAACCTCCAAAAATCACTTTCAGCCATGATGGATTTTTGAGGAATGTTTCTCCCTTGGATTGATTTTTGCGACACTTCCCGGGAAGTGGTCATCACAGGGGGAAGGACCCTGCACCTGATTGGGGAACCAGGACCCCCCTGTGTTTCACCTAGGAGCAGGGATAAAACTGGCAGACCTGCACCCACACCTCAGATCCCCATCAGATTCCAACAAGGAAGAACTACAGGAGAAGAAGGACTGCCCTACTGGACTCCTGTCTTGCACCTGGATCCTACACTCTGAAGGACATCACCAGCTGCACACTTGGGTTTCACCACAAGAAGTACTTTGCCTGGCTTCAACTGGTTCAAGGAGGGAACGGGGTGGGGGTCGGGTAATTTTGTTTTTGGGCGGGTGAGGGTCGGGGTAGTTTGGTCTTTAGGGCGGGGTGGGGAGGTCTGAGTAATTTTGGTGTTAGGGGTGGGGTAGTTTTATTTTTGGGGGTGGAAGTCGGTTGTTTTTAGGGCAGGTGGGGGGTTGGGGTATGTTTTAGGACTCAGGGTGGGTGGGGTATCGGGGTAGTTTTTAGGGGCGGGTGGTGGTAGTTTTATTTTTAGGGCAGGTGGGGGGTCGGGGTAGTTTTAGTTTGGTTTTTAGGGTGGAGGTGGGGAAGTCAAGGTAATTTTGTTTTTAGGGGCAGGGTAAATTTATTTTTGGGGTAGGGGTTGGTGTTTTTAGAGAAGGTGGGGTTAAGGTAGGTTTTAAGGCTCAGGGTGGGTGAGGGTATTGCAGTAGTTTTATTTTTAGGGAAGGTGGGGGGTGTCGGGGTAATTTTGTTTTCAGGGGCAGGGTAGTTTTATTTTTTGGGGTGGGGTCAGTTGTTTTTATGGTGGGTGGGGGGTCAGGGTAGGTTTCAGGGCTCAGGGTGGGTGGGGGTATAGGGGTAGTTTTTAGGTCCGGGGGTGTTCAGGATAGTTTTTACTGCTGATGGGGGGGTAGTTTTATTTTCAGGGCGGGTGGGGAGTCGGGTAGTTTTATTTTCAGGGCGGGTGGGGGTGGGGCTAGTTTTATTTTTAGGTCGGTTGTGGGGGGGGGTCAGAGTAGGTTCATTTTTAGGGCAGGTGGGGAGGTCGGGTAGTTTTATTTTTAGGGCGGGTGGTAGGGCATGCAAAAACCACACATGCTGTTTCACACATGCCTTTACTGGGCATGCCTTTACAATGAAAAATCGTTGTAAAGCCATGCATGGTAAAGGCATTCGTGGAAACAACACAGTCATTGTTCCGACCGCGTTGTTCAGGCATGCGTGGTTCGCGCATGTGTTCTCCCATCATACAGTCTGTCTGCTACCAATCCCATCCCAGCAACAACTTGCAGGCATGGAGGGGCCCTTCTTGTTTGAAACTCTGGCTGTGACCCTAACAAAGACTGACTTTAGGGGGCAAAAGGCCTCCCAGGTATCCCGGCCAGAGATAGCTGGAGCTTAACACCTATATGTAAATGCGGTAAAGGGAAACAAAAGCAGACAGCTTGTTAGTGCTTCACACAGGACAGGAAGGATTTTGACTTTGTTCAGTCCCTGCATGTAAGAGATACCAGGCACTGTAAGAATGTCAGATATGTTGCTCTGTCCCAGTGTTCACATAAAATAACAATTTAAATATGACTATTTTTTATTTCTTTTATAGCGTTATTCATCCCAATGCAGGGTGTCAGAGCACTTTACATCACATGTACACATTACATTGTCAACAAATCATAGAATTTTGTAAATCAGTGTAAAGATATATTATGTAACAAGGTGAAATTTACAACATGTAGGTGTAGGCTATCATTCTTTATAGCTCACTGTGCAAGAATTAGAAGGATTACAATGCAACTGCAAGTAACAAAAGGATCTATATTTTCAAAGCAGTAACCCACTTACCTATGTCAATAAAATAAAAATCTATCATCTGCCTTTTACATAATGTGCTTTGCAGGAGACACATTAACCTCCTATGCTACTTTGAGTCAAAACTGGGACTAGACAAAACACAGATCCTTCCCGCAAATGCATGAACCACTAGAGTTATCTCACCATTATTATTATACCCTCGGATTTACTGGGAACACTAAGATCTCTGCAGAATGTGCCTTAACCTGATGAGATTTCAAATCCAGACTTTGCAACCAACTTAGCAGGAACAGTTTATTTCCAAGTTTCTCCTTGTTGCCTATTTTTTATTTGTGGCAGAATTGTTTAAATTTTTTTTATAAGTTGAGGCCCAGATTTTGTATCTGGTCTGTGCCACTTTTCTGGCACAATTCCGACCCAAAATCCATTTTGAGATTTACATTACCAGATACAATCCCTGTTTGCTTGGCTTTGTAAAGAAAAATAAACTAACACAGGCAGCACATTATCCTGCTGTGCATTACCTTGCGCCAGGTAGGCATTACATGTGTGGTGCCTGGGCTTTCCAGTGCATCCACCCATGTGTTTTAACGCAAACCCATATTTGCAAATACTTGTAAGCATAGGTTTACACCAAACTGGCGAGTCTGCTTGAGGTTGACGAAACAAAGAGAAATATCCTTATTTGTTTTTGTTATTTCCTTTTTACTTGTACATTACAATGAGGAAATAGCCTCATAGGATAGTTGTGTGGCTTTGTAAAAAAAAACTAACACAAGGTAGCACATTACGCTGCCTTACGTTACAGTGCATCAAGGAGGCATTACTTTGGTGGTGCATTGGAGTTTCCATCCATCCATCCATGTATTTTGTGTAGTTTGTGTATAAATATTGTACATAGCCTTCCTAAGGCAGACATAGTAGCTTTCCCTGGGTTAGCTCTCCCGTCCCACTTCCCTGTCAAGGGATCATGGTTATTCCCCATCTATCTGAGGCAACATTCCAGCTCGTCCCGCTAGTGAATTAAATTGTTAGAAGTTCCATGATGGCTTTGGAAAGTCAATGTGCCTCCACACTGTTACGTGTCAGTCAGAGCAAATTGCCCCAAGGCCTGGCAGCCCAGTATTCCGTCTTACCTGCTCTCGCTGGAAAGGAGGTTCGGAGTTTATCTGGCCCTGGATGCTACAGTAGAGATGCTCCACCGCCTATTCGGTGAGCCTTCCTGAATTTGGTGTCAGGTTTTGGATCCTCCTGAATTTTGAGTAGTTGAAATTGTTGCTCTTCTTCTGTGGGTAATGGCTTGCTTCTCCTTCACAGCTGCAGACTGTTGCAGAATGACAGCCCTTTCACTTCATCACTGCCCTCTCCTAGCTTATGGGGTAGATAACAGCACACACAGGGATACGGCCCCCTTCAGGTTATAGTATTGGACAGGGCGACGGCCCTTTTCTTGTTAGAGCAATGCACCAGAGCTACAGCCCTGAATCATCGCAGCCCCCACCTGGCATACAGAGATCATGGGCAGCACACATGTTTTTTGCATTCACTTTTGCAATTCAGCCACTAAATGGACAACTCCTTATTTCTTCTCTTTCACATCAAAGGTCAATGATTTGTCTTTAATTCTTGCTGAATGAGGTTAGAGTGAGGCTGGCAGGCAGAATCCACATAAAAGTCAAGTGTGAAGTGCATCCTAGATTCTTATTATGCATGATGCAAGATTATAACCCATTAAATCAAACACAAGAGAGAGATTTGCCTAGGATCGTACAATGTGGTCAAGCTGAGAAGCTGGGATTGATCCCAGGTTTTCTGCTTTCACAGTGTCATTTTATTTATTACAGATGTACTTATGACGCATGTTTTACTTCTAATTAGGGCCAAACCCATGTGTCGTTATGTTCCCTAAGATACTTTGCTTATTTGTGAATTGGTATACTGTATGAGTACCATGTTTTTAGCAATGCATATTTTTAAACATGTTTCTGTTATGTGTTTTCTATATTATTGCAGTGAATGGGATGTTAGTTTTTGTTTATTGTGTTTCATATGTTCTTCATCACCCCTGAAGAAGCCACATTGTCTTTGTGTCGAAATGTGTTGGCTGTGTTTGTCACTCACATTGTGGCCATGATTACCATCTATATTACAAGGAAGAAATAAAGAATATCACTTTGACTATGAGTGAGTACCTGTCTATTTGAAGTATTGATTCATTGGTTTGGACTCAACATATGGAACATTAGGAACATTTACTTTTTTTTGGACAGCTTAAGAATTATGCTAATTCACCTTTCCCTTATTTTTGTATGTTATTCCTGGAATATTTTGTTTTTTCTGAACAGTTAATCCAGACAGTGGAGCATATGAGTTGTGAAACGAGTTGGAGTGTGGGTACATATTCCACATCAATTATCAGATTTTGAGGTTTTCATTAAATTATGCCAAGTTGTTGCCCTGCTGGGGTACGGGTGATCTTGTTTTTTGCCCTTCTCAGCCCTGCCTACTACAGCGATGCTGCACAGTTTGCAATGTACTGAATTATAACACAATAACAGAGGGCAGATTTGTTGTGATGATGGTCTTAGCTCTTGGAGAATGTTGTTTCTCAGAGTTATGCTATGTATGAAACGGAAGATCATGTGTGCTTACATAGGGCTGGCTCCTACAGTTACATGGAATAGGTGAGCCCATGGGTCAATGTTACTATAGGTCAAGTAGACCGTCTCCAATGCACCATTTTGGCAGTGTAACATGTCTAATATATGCATATTTCTTATTAGTGCACGTAGTCTAGTGTAAATTCTGATTACTGGCCATATTTTGTGGCATCTCTCGCTGTTCCTACATCTCCCCACTTGGGTAGTTTTTCAATGCAGACTGGCAATATTTCCTTCTGATGGCCAATATCCTCTTAAAAATGCTAGCTGGGACTGACATTGCTTGTGCCTTTTTCTTGTGAGTTAACTTTCTCACCATTTCCTTCTCATGTTTGGATACTAGCTGGCTTACACTTATTTTATTGTGAACTGCTGATACGTCTTTCCTATGGTCCTTTCTTGTATAGGTGTTCTGGTTGTACTGATTTCAGGGTGAAATGTCAGAATGCACTGGCGAATGTGATGCTGGTTTAGATATAGTTATGCCACCTATAAGGACATGAGAGATGTCTGCTGCTAGATGTGGAGGAGACCTTTTGGGCAGCAGCTTGCAATTGATAAAGACATAAACACAGAGCCCCATACTTTTTTTTAGGGTCCCATTGCTGAATGCCAAGGTTGCATAACCTTTTTCTTTCAGTGCTTTACACTCGCTTGTTGTTGCAGGTTCTTTTTTTCACCCACTTTTCTGCCTTCATCATGTTTTCCTATCTCTCTTTCTCCTTTCTTCCCTTTCTGTCTTTCTATCATCCTTTGGGTCATGGTCTGTTGGTGAGCTTCAATGTCCTAAAATGAGCGTAAGTGCCCACCACAGACACGTTAAGTGCTGAGTAGGGCTGAGTAAACATACTTCGCATAGGAGAGTGGTCTCAGCTCTGGCAAGCACAGGCAGCCAACCCAATCACATCTACATGGAAATATGCTGCATATGGAATATTAATCCTGGTTGAGTAGGCTGGCAGTGGAGTTAGTTTCTTAAATCCTTGGGTAAAGGAAGCTTTATGCTGACAAAAGGCAACATTGTTTTATGTGTAGCTTACAAAAGTGTGAGTCTTCCAACTAAATAAGGAGTGTTTGCATGTATACTTTTAATACGCTCCAATGTACTCATGATAGACCTGTGAAACATATGCATGAGGTCTTCAGATCTGATGTCCCATTTTGTGATGTCCCTTCCTGTAAAGTCCTTGATTGTGATGTCACTTCCTGTGGTGCCATGTGCGATGTAATGTGCTGTGATTTCACTTGCATACTGCCTGACTTGGTTAGTTCCCCCACTTCTATTTTTAGGGCTTGTGCCCTGTTTAAAAGTGTTTTTACTTACCTCAGCTCCCAAGGAGGGTTATATTCTAGCTAGCTATGCTCCATCTTTTATTACACTAATAGTTAATACTATATAATTATTATTCACTTTAAATGTAATTAAAAAAAGTGACTGAAAACCACGAAGTTGAGCCAAACCAACGTTCAAAAGGACAAGCTGCCAAGGTTTTCCTGGCACTGAGGCCAAGGGTCGCAAATGTAGTGCCAGGGGTTTCCATGGGCATGCCAGGTCTCGCATCTGCAACCCCTGCTAACCCCTAAATGATGTCCATGGCCACTTGGTTTGATATTCACCACCAGCCCCACTCACTCTGCCTGCGGCTGCAGGTGCACCATAACACAAGAACAAAGTTTTGCCCACCAGTTACCAGGTCAATTGGCCAATGATCTAATTACTGGCTTGGTGGTGTAGACAAAGACAGTGCTGTGCACCATACAACAAACCAATGAGCCACCCCCCGGAATAGGTCATCGCTCAGCTTGGGCAGGGACACTAGCCACTGCTCATGGGAAGAATCACTCTCCGGGAGATGTTGTCAAAGAGTCTTTTGCATGTCACAAGTTACCTGAGGCCACTGCGGCTGAGCTACGTTGGTGCCAAATGTGTACATTATCAGGGTGACCAGGCATCCTGATTTGCCAGGACAGTCCAGGTTTTCTGCCACTGTCCTGGCAGATTTTGGGAAATTCAGCAGGAATTACTAGCTGTTATAAGAAAGCAAATTACCCTATACAGTATAGTGTATTTGTGAGTGAAAGAACTGTGAGGCTCAGGGCGAGCCCATATACAGGCTCAGTTTAGTGGCAGCAGTGTGTGCACAATACTCTGCCTGCAGTGCATGGCCCATGCTACTAATTCAGCTGCTCCTCCATCACGGTCTGTGCCTCCCAGCGCCAGTGATGGAGGATACGGATCACCACACTAAAATGCGTTAGTCTATCCCTTGATGCGTGGTACTTGGCAGGGCTGAGCCATCAAGTTTCATTTTGGTTATGTGTGATATTACCATGGCTCAAGTGTGCTTATGTGTGACATTCCATGTCTTACGGGTGAAACTGAGGGAAGCTTTATTCCAAGTAAAACTGTGCTGGGAAAAAAACATTTAAACATAAATATTAGACATCACCCCACATATGAAGCACTCAAGTAAGTTCCACTTTTGTCAAATGAACTTGAACCGAGGTAGTAGCTGAGAGTATAACTTACCAGCAATCGCAGCTCATGTGGGAGAAAGGGGCAGGGCGGCACGGTATGTGGCGGGGGATGGACAAATAAAAATAAATAAAAATAAAAACCTTACCTTCCTCGCCCCCTCTGCCGCACCGCACCACTCCTCGGTACTCCCAGCAGACACAGGCTCCCAGCCTGCCCTGCGGCCAGTCCGAAGGCTGCTTTCATTCTGCTGGCCAGAACACCCTGGCTTGGTGCTCTGAGGCAGAGTGTGAGCCTCTGCCTGCTGTCTCCAACTCGGCAACATAGTA
Source organism: Pleurodeles waltl (assembly GCF_031143425.1). NCBI lineage: Eukaryota > Metazoa > Chordata > Amphibia > Caudata > Salamandridae > Pleurodeles > Pleurodeles waltl. Next base: position 15,121,867 of record NC_090446.1, read on the forward strand.
CCAGGTTGGGGAGAGCCCAGTGTGCATGTGTGTGTGGCCGGCCTAAGATAGCCGGCCAAACACATGCCCACTGTGGGGAGTGCTGTGCACGCCCCCTCCATCCCCGTCAGGTCCCATGCCCCGCCCTGGTTACAATAAAATGATAATAAACATAGTTTGTTATTGTTTTATTGTAAATGGATTGCAGCTGGGGAGCAACGCTGTTCCTCAATAGCGAAGGAGCCGCCGGTGCCGATTAGTCACTTGTCTATTACCCCAGCGACCCCTCCTGCTTTAAACACAGACATACAGAAAAGTGAGAATGCAGACAACAAAGTGTGAAAAAAGGAAAGTAAATGGAAGCCTCATTATAAAGAGAAGGTGAAAGGAAGGAAAATACTTAGTGGAAGTAAATTAAATTAAATAAAGAAATAAACAAAAGTGGAAAATGACAAAAGAGTAGAAGGGAAACAAAGCTGGGGTAAAACCCAGAAGGTAAAATGTGTCTAGAATGAAGAAAGAGTAAAGGGTATAGAAAAAGGGAATGAGAAAAAAACAGAGAAATAAAATGTTTTGACGTTTATATAATGCACATTTTCAATGCTTTATTATCAAACAATGAGGTGCATTTTTCACTGAATTCATTCAGTAGGAATTTTGACATCTCTGATGGTATTTTAAGAGCCTGCCATAAGTTTTACTGTCAGTGCCAATAAACAACATGGAAAAAATAATGAAATGCTATAATTTTGTCCTATTGAAATATAAACATGAAACAGCAAAGTAATCTCCTAAACCCTGTTTATATAATTTTTAAATGATCATGAAAGCAGCGGGGGCTAAGTTGTAATGATACAAGCAAATACTGAGAAATATGATACAAATATTTCTCACCTATCAGTTCTTAGCCCCTCTAGGACCGCAAACAATAAAATACAATTGTATTTTCATCACACGGCAAGCCTAATACCAAGTATGATATGTGGAATTCCAGTCTTCACTTTTTAGCCTACACTGCTTTGCATTCTGGGACTTATAGTTTCTCTTATAAGATTGATCGTATGGGCTAAAAATCAAGGTCTGCTGTGGCGAAAAATTGAGGACTTCACTAACTCACAAATAACCAATACTTTCCCAGCAGCAGCAGCACAAACTTCACTTTTGCACTGAAGGCTGGCCCTCTATGTAGTGCCCAAAGCTAGGCATGCTGTGCAGGGTGTCCAGGCAACCACATGTTTGTTTAAAGAGATAAAAACTATATCACCTAATGCTCGAATTTTTATGGTAGCTTGGTCCAGCAGTTAGGCCAATCTTGGAGAAGTGCAAAGCATTTGTTGTACGTAGTGTCAATCCTGCAACTCACACGCTCAAAGGAATAACTTGAGACCAATTTTTAAAAATACTTCTGATTATTATGTAATTTGTAAGACCAAGATTATTAAAATTGGTTAAGTGCTTTTTGAGATATGAATTTGAAGTTTAATAAAGATAGTCTTTTTGTGCATAATTAAGCACCTTGCAATCAATGGAAGATCACCTTTAAGAATACATACTAGATCATAAAGGTGGCTTACCAAGTTCTTCTTTTGCAGGTTGGTCGAGGTCCTCAGTGGGCACACTGTGCCAGTTGGAGAAGTTTGAGTCGCTCCAAGATCCGGTGGTAGCAGTGGAAGAAGGTCTATCGAGCTGGTGCAGGTCCACGGCGGGGGCCCACGTGGAAAAACACGGCACAGGTAAGTTTAAAGATGGTTCCCTGGGGTCCCCTTGGACTGCTGAGGTTGCAAGGGGTGGGGAACCCTTGGGGTAGAGCAGGTTCTTCGGTGCAAGGCACAAGGCGGCTAGGTGCAGAGCGAATTGGTGAGCCAGGAGCTGTGCGCAAGATAAACTCAGAAGCAGAAGGTAAGTTGGTTCAAGGGTCGTTTGCAGGACAACGAGGGCACTCTGGCAGAAGGGTGTTCCTGAATTCTCTCAACTGGGGCTTCCTCCTGGTCATTTGTCAGCCCCAGACCACCCGACCCCTGCCCAGTCTTCATCAACGCCATTGTAGACATTGCCACCCCCAACACCATGGTGTCCACTGACTACCTCCTCCTCAGTGACCTGAATTTCCACCTCAAGGACCACAACGACCAAAACACCATTTTCCTAATCAACAATCTTGCAACCCTTGGACTCCAACAACTAATCACCACACCCACGCATGCTGCAGGGCACACGTTAGACCCCATTTTCACCTCAAGCCACCACATTACCGTCAAGAATACCTGTATCCTGCACTGGACCGACCATCACTGCCTACACTTCGCCATCAACGTAGCCAACAGCTGCCTCTGTGTCCCCGGGACCCCCCACAGGAAATGGAACAAAATCACAGACGAGCAACTCACTATGACCCTTGCCAAATCACCCCGGCCCTCCCATCATTGACGCCAACATTGCAGCACGCAACCTGAACGCCTGGATCACTGAATGTGCCAAATCCTTAGTCCCTCTCCGATCAACTTCGGTCAAGCACATCCCAAATAGAGCGACTGGTTCACCACTGAACTCCAACAATCCAAGCGCACTTTCAGGGGCCTAAAGAAGAAATGGAGAAACAGCAAAACCATCAAAGAACTCACCTCCTTCAATCTGCGACTGCCACCCATCACCGACGCATCAAGAATGTAAAAAAAAGCAGCACTCCGGCAACACATCAACACCTCCCCGCACAACACAAGAGAACTCTTCATGGTAATCAACAAATTCACGCATCCTCCCTCCAAAGCCACTAACATCCCCGATCGCAAGACCTCTGCAACAAACTGGCCACCTTCTTCCACCACAAGATTAAGGACATTTATGACAGCTTCCTCCCACAGAACCCGCCCAGCATCAGGACCTATGACCAACCAAGTCCCCCAGAACCCACCCAAATTGTCCACTGCTAGTCCACTCTCACCACAGAAGAGACTGAATTCATCATGAACAGCATTCATTCCGGAGATCCCACAGACCCCTGTCCTCACCACATTTACAACAGAGCCAGTGCATCCATCGCCCCCAAACTCCGAAAGACACTGAACTGCTCTATCAAAACAGCCACCTTCCCCGATGGTTGGAAACACGCCGAAGTCTGCCCTCTTGGGAAGAAAACCACAGCCGACTCATCAGAGCTGAACAATTTCCAGCCCATCTCACTACTACCCTAACCGGCCAAAGTCCTGGAAAAATCCATAAACTCACAGCTGTGACAATTCATCAGACAACAACTATCTGGATACCTCCCAGTCTGGCTTCTGCAGCAATCACAGCACGGAGACAGCTCTTCTTGCAGCCACCTATGACATTTTTAGGCTCCTCAGCCACATGGCAGCACTCACACTCCTCAACCTCTTAGCAGCCTTCAACACTGACTCCCACAGCACTATATGCACCAGACTCAAAGACGCAGGAATCAATGGAAAAGCCTTGCAGTGGATGCACTCCTTCCTCACCGGAAGAACACAGAGAGTCAGGCTCCCACCCTTCATATCCAAACCAACAGAAGTCAGCTGCAGAGTCCCTCAGGGATCCTCACTGAGCCCTCTACTCCCGAATGAAAGCCTTCTCCGCCCGGAGGAGGGGAGCAGCCTCAAGCTCAAATCAGACAAGTTTGAGCTCATCTTCGGAAATTCCACTTTAGCCTGGGATGACTCCTGGTTGCCCACATCACTCAGTGTCCCACGTACTCTGACTGATCACGCCTGCAACCTGGGAATCATCCTCGACTTCTCCCTAGCAAAGACCCAACAGGTAAACGCAGTCACCTCTTTCTGCTGGCACACCCTCTGCTAACTCTGCAAAATCTTCAAATGGATCCCAGACGACTGCTGGAAGATAGTCACCACACCTTGTCACAAGCAAGCTCGACTACGGCAACGCAGTCTATTCTGGCACTACGACAAAAAACATAAGGAAACTACAACTCCCAAAATGCCGCCGCCAGATTCATCCTGAACCCTCCACCAGGAACACATCTCCCAACACCTGAGACTCCTCCATTGGCTCCCGGTGGGGAAGCGAATCAACTTCAAACTACTCACCCACACCTACAGGGCCTTTACAACATCAGACTGGACTACCCGAATCATCGCATCTCTTTCCATAACCCCTCCAGACCTCTCTGATCTGCCCAGCAGGCACCGGGCACCATTACACACATCGGGAAAACCACAGCCAGAGGAATATCTTTCACCTACCTCGCAGCCAAGAGCTGGAACAACCTACCCACACACCTCAGACAAAGCGCATCACTCACCGTCTTCCGGAAGAACCTCAAGACATGGCTCTTTGAAGGCGGCCCAGACCCATCACCAGTGCCTTGAGATCCTCATGGGTGAGTAGTTGTGCTTTATAAAAACTGATTGATTGATTACCCTTTACTAGGAACTTATAGTGGTAGCTAAAGGTGTTGCTAATTACCTTTGCAATTTTAGGGCAAGAACACTGGCACTGGCAACCTGGTTAGCAGGATCCCAGTGCACTCCACAAAAGTAGGGGGGTACTGCATCACACTGACTAGTTACCATTAGGGGCAGAGTTACACACATTGGTGAACCATGCTGTTTCTTAGGGCATCAAGAGAATTACATGCCAAATTCAAGGGAAAACCTTTACGTTTTTTTAAATGAAAATTCAAGAAATACTTAGCCCAGATCTGGCTTGGGATGTATGGCTTGCTTGGGTTGGCTAGGGCACCAGCTGCTGAAAGGTAGCCTAGGGCCAACACTGGTTATAGTACACACTTCTCTTGTCCTATAGTAGCTTATATTCCACATTTGAAGGAATTCAAAATGGGTAAATAACATTACATGGCAATGGGGAACCAAGAGCAATGTGGGGTGTAGAGAATGAGATATTTGATTGTCTTTTATTATATGGTCATTTATATGGTGCCTCCGTACCTCTTCTGAGGCCTGAAGCACTTTTCTGACTGGACTGGTTGCATTATTTATATTGGGCCAGATGTACAAAGCCATTTAGGGTTTTTAACGGTCTGAATCACCATTTTCGGCTGTTAAGAAATGCTAAATGGGCTTTTCTGATAACAAAGCCCTTTAGGGAATTGAAAATTGTGATTTCTACCCAGTAGAAATTCCAATTTGTGATCCTCTAAATTGGAAAGCACTATTTTGGAAATGCAAAACTGGCCCATTGTAATAAATAGCAATGGGGTTTCTAAACTGCGATTTCCTAATAGACATTTTGTACTTTGTAGGAATCGTTATTAGGAAATCGGTATTTTGACAGATAACATTTTGCATTTCCTAAAAAAAAAATTATATGGATTTGCTATTTAGGAAATGCAAAATTGCATCTACTTACATCTGGCCCACTGAGCTGTATACATGCAATGTTGTACAGTAAAGAACTCCCCTTTTCATCAGTTTCTTTGGTGCCCTCTGGAGTCATGATTCGAAGAGCGTTGTTTATAAACCGGCTTATGTTGGGTATGCTTTTTGTAGTGCATGAAGTGAGACAGCCTGATGGTGCACACTGCATTGAGTGTTGCTGCACATAAGACTGGCTGTTTGTTACCAGTGGACGATGGAGGGTATGATACCAATCTACAGTGTGCAAATCACTTGTAAAGCATTAAGGCCCTCATTACAACCCTGGCGGTCGGCGGAGAAGCGGCGGTCTTACCGCCAACAGGCTGGCGGTAAAAAAATTGGAATTATGACCATGGCAGTTACTGCCATGTCCATCCGCCACTTCTACGATCCGACTGCTGGGCTGGAGACCTGGGTCTTCAGCCCGGCAGTCGTCACAATACCGCTGGCGGTATCATGACCCAGCTGACCGCCATGGATTTCATGGGGTTTGGAACCGCCATGAAATCCATGGCGGTGAGCACTATCAGTGCCAGGGAATTCCTTCCCTGGCACTGATAGGGGTCTCCCCACCCCCACCCAGAGTCCTTCCCCTATACCCCCCACCACCCCTGCCACCCCCAAAGGTGGCAGGACCCCCCTCCCCACCCCTACCCCCAACATTACATTACACATTCACACCCGACACGCACGCAGGAACCACCAACACACATACCCGCACACACACCAACATACATGCCATCAGCCACACACACAGACATACGCACACACCCACATGCAGTCATACACACATACATCCATACAGACATACATACAGACAGACACGCACTCATTTCCATACACACAACACCCCCGCATGCATACACGCACTCACACACCCCCTCTACATACACACACGCACACCCCCATGCACGCACACAACACACAACACCCCCCCACCCCCCTCCCCTAACGGACGATCAACTTACCTGGTCCGTTGATCCTCCGGGAGGGGACAGGATCCATGGGAGCTGCTCCGCCGCCACCACACCGTCAACAGAACACCGCCACGCCGAATCACAGAACGTGATTCGGTGGGCGTTGTTCTGTTGACATGGAGTTGGAGCAACCTCCACTTTCCCGCCGCCTGCCAGTATGGCTGCTGACGGCTCTCCGTCTGGAAAAGGACGGAGGGCTGCCAGCAGTCATAATACACCTAGCGGAAAATCGCCACCACTGGCGATCTTTAGCACGGCGGTCCCTCAGCGGTCTTGTCAAAAGACCGCTGAGGTCGAAATGACCCCCTAAATGTAGTATTGTGTTCAAGCTGGTAGAACACATCTGAAATGTGTCCAGTTGTGAAGGCCTCATTTATATTGTGTCCATATTTGGAGTTGTCATATGAAGTACACTGCCTACTTCTAAAAACAAAATCGTATGGTCAGATCAGGAGGCTTCATCAAAGTGTTCTGTCCAGTTCTTAAGGTGTCCCCTGGAATACTGTGGAGGGTTTCTGAGGCTATATCTGTCATGCTACGTCCAGCTCTAGGGTTCACCACTGTTGTATTACTTCAAATTCTAGAGGCCACCTCTATCATATTGTGCCCGGTACAGTTGGCGCCCTTAAGGTTGACTATTCAAAGTCTAAATCCTAGAGAACTGCATCAATTTCTGCATTACCCATGTGGAGTATTACATTAATTCCTTGAGAACACTTCTAATGCAGTGGTTCCCAAGCTGTGGTCCGGGGACCCCTAGGGGCCCGCAAAGCCTCCTCAGGGGGTCCGCAACTTCTTAGAAAATGAAATAATATTAACAGATTAGGTCCCCAGCTTTCAGTAGTGACTCAGTGGCGATCCCTGGATTCCAATAAAGATTCAGTGGGGGTCCCCGGGCTCCAGTAATGGTAAAGTGGGGGTCCACAGAAGTCAAAATGTTGGGAACCACTTTTCTAATGTGTCCAGAATGTGACAGGCAGACACGGAGAAGAGTCTAAGGGAAGATCTTTTGTGTTCTCTACTGGGGAGCTCTGACGAGCAACCTCCCTATAAATACAGAACATAGTTTTAAAGCTCAGATAAAGACCTGGCTTTTCTGGGCCACCTAACTTTTTGAGTGGTCTTCTTGCTTGTTAACGCTGTGGCACCCATCAGGGTAACTGCGCGCTACACAAGGGTTTTCGTTCGTTCATCCATCCATTCATTCATTCATGTGGTGCTAGAGGATTTACCCCTGCAGGAGGAATGAGGGGAAGACACCAGTGGTGGACCATTGCTGATGAAGTTAGGCTCCCATCACAACACAAGGGGGTCACATGTGCAGCTTCTAAAGGCATAAAATAAAAATTCATAGGTGACTGAGTCCTTTTAGTCGCATACCTCAGTAGGACAACACAGAAAAAAGAGATGGCAGCTTCAGCTCATCTAGAAAGACTTGATGTCCGTGGGTCAAAATGAATCCATGTCTTGCATATCTTTTTCATATCCAATATAAGGACCAATCCATCAATTTTATAGACCCTCAGGCAGTCTGTGCCTTTGTCACTGGAACAAAACTCAGTACTCAGATGGAAGTGACTGTAGTGAAGTAGAACTTTGAGGAGTTGTGCTGTGTTATCACTGTAGGAAATACCTGCCTGTTGCCACAGAAGCTCGAGGTACTCTCAAGTGTATGCTTTTTTGTCTTTTATTGGTGATCTCCTTGTCCTCTTCTGTTCCACCCCACATGTTGGAAGTGACTCATGGAGTTTCATTTGATAATGAAGGTATCTATAGATATTGACGGAGAGGTTACTCTGTCACAATGGTGGCGGATATCCCATCCGCTGAAATCTAAATCCCATGGGATATAATGGGATTTAGTGACAGATTAACTCCTTCACCAAAATCTACATCAGGCCCTTAGTTGGTTTTATTTTTACCCCATATCAAATATTATTTAGAAGGCATGAAGTTTGTGAAGGCCTGTCATGTTCCGTTGGAGTATTTGCTCAATGGAAATAATTTAAACCACAAATTAGAGCCCCAAATTTCTCCATGCTGTAGAGCGTCCAGTGGTGAATTCAGTGGAAAAGGTGGGCTCATGGGGACCCACTGAGCCAAGCGGAGATAAACTGGGGAATGTGTTTCCTAGTGGAGAGGGGATTATGGATATGGACGAATGAGAGTGGAGAGTGAGTGAACTAAATCAGAGAAAAGGTGCATAAACATCCACAATGATACAATTGGGGAAACAAGGGTTGTGGGTGGCCCCCTCAGGAAAGCATGATGAAGAAACAGGTGCTGACGGTTCCCACAGTAGGGAGGTAAGTGTGGCAGAAGAAGGGGTAACAAGGGCTGCCGGACTGGCCATGGAGAGAGAGAGTAAGGAGTTGCCCAAAGCTCACAAGTATCACAGGTTCATGTTTGAGTACCTGCTCCAGTGCAAACATCCACACAGTAAATAGCCACCGTCAATGCGAGGGACTACGATGACAATATGTGTGTGTTCCAACCCCAAAAAATATATATTTCAATTTTTTTATATTGGCGCAGATGCAGAACATCCAACAACAATGTTCAACTTCTAAGTTGCCTTTAATACTTATTTTAATTCAGATTTTTGGCAATGTTTTGGATTTAATTTAACTATTACTTTTATAGGTTGACCTTCTCACTATTTCCAGACTGGAGTTAGCAATTATTTTATGTAATAATGTAACCCGATGTGAGACTATGGAAATGCTACCTTCAGCAGTGAAAATCGAGTTTGGGTATTTTTCACTACCAGAACATGTGAAACATTAACCACACCAGTTCTTCTTTTTAATACTATGCACCCTGCCCTGTTGGCAGCTGTGGCCTACCTGAGGGGTCTCTTACAGATATTGTAAAGGTAAGTTTACGCCTGTCAAAAGGGTTGTTTTGACAGGTCGAGTTGCAGTTTCAAAACGGTGATGCTAGATGACAGTGACAGGTCTAGAGTCATGTTTTTACTTTTTTCCTCTAGCAGTGAAAGAATCATTGCTGTTTCCACCAGTGAGGTTAAACCTACAGGCCCTGATACACAGAGTACCATATACTAGGGACTTATAACTGAGTTAAATATGTTAATCATGTTGTTAGACCAACGCACATACACTTTAGGGGTAAGATAACATGTGCTGCAACCCAGTATCCAGAGCTAGCAAACCAGCAATAAATCTAACGAAAACTGGGGTAATCCTGCAAAAAGGGCATTTCCTCACAGGGGAGAACACAACTGTGGCTGCTAGAAGGTGTTTGAATGTTGTTTTTCCATGGGAACCTCTTGCTCACAGTCTTAAACCAATGTATACATCAGCTGCATTCTCATTCTAAACAGGGTCACCTTGGTATAATCATGTACATTCAGAGTAAATTCATCGTTAATGGTCACAAGGTGCTGACAGTGTGGTGCTCAGAGGTGAGTTTAGGGCGTGAAAGTGTAAGATAAGTTTAACATGAGTGTTCTGTGATTTTAGATTGTAAACTAGAGGTCCCACTTGGAAAAAGTGTAGCTGTGCTCTTTCCTATATGGAAGAAGCAAAGACCACTCAGCTTGTAATTGTAGTTGTAATTGCAATTAGAACTTAATAGATCGATCATAGACCATTGGTGTCTGAACAGAGTCGGATAACACGAGAATGCTTATTTGAAGAGCCAGGTCTTAAGGGAGGATCTGATGGGGACATATCAGCTTGAGTATTCAGTGAAATAGGGAGGGAGTCCCACAGCATGTGGGGCACAAACCAAGAAACTGCGACCTCTATTCTTTCTTTGGAAAATGCAGGCATTGTAAGAATGTGGGCAGATAAAAGATGTGATGAACACGGGGGACATAACTCATAACTTACTTCAGGGCAAAAGAAGGGGCCATTCTGTGCAGGGCCTTAAGGGCAGTACAAAGTATTGTAAATGGAATTCTTTATTTTACATGCTTCCAATGTAGGTGTTACAGCAAAGGTGCAATATGTGATCTCCTGGGTGCATCAGTACTTATTTGGGTCACCAGAGTTTGGACTGTCTGTTGTTTGTGCAGGGACGAGTTGGATAATCTCATGCACAATGAGTTGGTGTAATCCAATCTGGAGCAGAGCAGGGCCACACATGCAGTTTTTAATCCATTTGGTATCAAGAATGGTGATATTCTACGGATCTCCCTTATTGGAAAAATACATTTGAAGGTCAATAAAGAGATTTGAGTTTTCAGCATAAGTCTGTTATTACCACGTTTAAAGCCATTGTTGTTGGCATAAGGGAGTCCCCATTTTAGAAAGCCCATGCAGATCCTTTGAAATATCTACTCTATGTTTGATGAAAATAACCTTGGTCATGTCCACATTAAAGCTGATTATTGCACATCCAGTTCCAAATGTAACATAATACATTCTGAAATGGGAGTCTGGAAGATAAGTTATCTTTGAGGCTCAGGAGAATCTGAGTCTTCACCTACATGCACAGTTTACAGTCTTTAAGGCCTGCACCTCAACCAAGCTTCAAACATGAATATTAAAAAGATCCAGGCATAAGGACAACCATTGTGGTCATCCACAACAAAAGGGACCCTCTTAGCTGAAAAGGATGACAATGGTACTACGTAGGAGCAGCGAGATAGAAAAGAATTCAGTGACTGTCTCAACATGGCCTATCAGTATGTTATCGTTGACCGAGTCAAAGGCAGCTGGCTGATCCAAAAGCGCCAGGGGCATGATCAACTTGTTTGCTATGGATATAGGATAAAAGGCATCATCATTTAACAGCAGTGTTTGTAATGAGCAAGATCTGTCACACTTGTCGCTAGTGGGGCTGTAGAGCTGGCTTCCTCCGCTATATTTGGACATATACCAAAGCATCGGGGTGGGGGGAATGGCTGGCCTCAGCTGGACACTCAGGTAAGGTGTCTTGCACCCGAGAACACTGTAGAAACACAGTATAAGCTTTCTGCAATATTTTCCCTCAGCAGAGGTCAGGGTGTGGCCCTTGACAATTTCATACTGCTTAGCCTAGTCTTCTGAAAAGAGATTGCTCTTAAAAGCCATATGGCTCGTGGCAAGGCATTGGGCCATTTTAACATTGTTACTCAAAATATCTTACCTATCTATCTTATTTTTTTAAATCCCACTTTTTCTTCTCACTTTATCCACTGACTCAGGGTGATAGACACCATAGAAGGGCTGGTCTGTTCCTATTGCCTTATAAACTGACTGTACTCTTGCACAAAATGTATCCACTGATCGATGCTGATTCCACACGGTATTCGGACTCTAGGGATAAATTCTCTGAGTAACAGTTTAGTAGTAGTGACTGGATCTGTGCAGGCACATGCATACGCTTTAGCCCATCCTGAGGATGTGCATACTACAAGTGCAAAGGAGTAATTTGAACCCTTGGTTATTTGTATAAAATTAATGTGGATGATGGGGCCCTATAGGGGTGGAGAGTCTGCTGTAACCCCTTTCCAGCATTGAAAAGTAAGCATGTGGAGGAGGACTGGTGATAACTCTGGGCTATAAAAGAAGGAAGGGACACATAGTATTTGGTTGTAGTGGTATGTCATGCATTCTCTACCAAGTTGAACTGCTCCATGATATAACCTGGAGAGGCTGGTGAGTAGAAATTTTACTGTGAGCGTATGCCCATTGGTGCCTCTACACACACACACACACACCCCCCCCCCCCCACACACACACACACACTACACACACACACACACACTACACAAACACACACACACACACACACACGCACACACACACACTACACACTACACACTACACCCTGGAGTCTCTTTTAGATTGCTGCTTGATACAGGATTGCTTTCTCTTTTCATATGCTTGCACCTATAATTCAAACAAATCCTTTAACTTTGTTACAGGAAACATATGAGTGTTCTCCACATATATGGTATTATCCGCAGTATTAGACAAGACTGCACTTTTACCGGCAGAAATGGCTAGGCCTCTTCAAACAGTCATGAAGAGGGTGATGGGCAGCTGCACATTTTACCACAGCCTCCTTTTCTGCTAATTGCAAAGAATGGAAAGGATTTTGAACATACTCCTGATTTATATTGATGCTCCTACTGCAGCCAGGAATCATCTTTGCACCCAAAGGAGCCCAAAATCATTAATCACTCCAAATACATAATTTGAGGCTGTGGACAGAGTACAAATCTTTTTCTAGCTAGGATGCAAGCTCGTGCGAGTGCAGTGAGCTTTGACACTTGGGAGGACTCCACTGTAGGGAGCCGGCTGCTCTCAATGACTTCACATACAGGCAAACAGCAGAACTAGCCCCAAAGAGTATGCAGAGGTCTGCACTTGTTTTATATTTACAAATGAATTTCAGCATTGCTGGATCACTGCAAAGGTCCAGGGGTGCATTTTCTGACAAATTCAGGCTTGGCCATATCAGCATAATACGAAATCAGCTGCTGACAGTACCCATCCATTTTCAGAAAGATACATACCTGGGAAACAGTTACAGGACAGGGCAGCTTACAACTGGCTTAAACCCTTAAGTTTAAGCTTGCAAGCCGAAATCTCATGACCAACATGTGGGACTCTGGGAACACTGAGCTGCAATGTCCCTTCATAGTCATTTGCTCTTTCTTAGCACATTTGTTGAGGAGGTACACTGAACCTTCCTTGCACTTATCTAGCTTATCAGATGCCAGTAGACAGCCAACATATTAAAACAGAATATACCCCTGGGGGACGGCCAACATGTCAAAATCCTTCTTCAGAGCTTGGAATAAATTGAGTCTCTATTGGTTAACACTGGGCTCCCAACGCTGTGTTGGCACACTGCACCTGGCTGCCCCCGTAGCACTGAGGGTGCAACTTTGGTGCTGCTTTGTAGCCCCCCCTTGGGCTTACCGCAACACCAGGAGATTGACCCCTGGCACCACTTTACTCACCTGTGAGCAGCGCATCTTCATTCAACCCAGACCTCGATTTGGTTAACATTGGGCACCTGGCCCTGAATTTGACCTCTTCACCCGGCCGCCTCGTGTCGTTGTGGGTGCACTGTTAGTACTGATTTGAACCTTGCCTGGTGTGGACCTGGAACCCCGAGGACTGGATTTGCAAGTCGTGTACTTATCTACAAAAATGCATTCTTGTTTTTCTCCCATAAGTTAACAGTGAGAACTCTAAGAATTGCACTGTCGACTTTTAAAACTGCAAACCATTTATCATTTAAAAAGTGCTTATCTTATACCGAAGTTCTTTGGCTCAAAGTATATATAAAAGCAGATGCTATTTTTCTAAATTGGTTTCGGATTCATTCATTGCATGTGTCTCATTTATTGCCTCTGTGAGTATAACAAATGCGCAATACGACTCCTTGATAAGCCTAACTGCTCGCGCACACTACCACAAATAGAGCATTAGATCTATCTACTTTTGCCTCTGCAAACCAATTGGGAATCCACTCGACTCTCTGCATACTTCATTTTAGTGCTCTGTATAGATAACCAGCTTCCTACAATGCCTCACACTATCGCCAGTGCCACCAGAATCCTGTTGGCCCAGTGCCACAAATGCCAAGATTCTCAAAGTCTCATTACAGGTGCTGGGCTAAACTGATGACAAATCGTGTTTATACCTGTACAGAATAAGGCACAATGTACACTCAGTTTCCGGGTTTTGGCATAAACTAATTCCTCCAGGTACTATATGGAGGAGTTTATGTGGCTGGAAGTTTGTGGAAGGTAGACTGTCATGATCAGAAACACCAGTATTGCATGCTATTTCTTGTTTCTTCTTCTGAGACCAGGTTCAACACTTTGGACACAATGGTGTCATCTCACATCCCACTGAATTACACCCACTTGGTCAGCCCCTGAATTCAGTGGCGTCTGGCATTTATGTAGAGTGGTGGGGTTGGCCAAATAGGGGTGGCATTAAAATAATAACAAAAAAAAATGCCACTGACCTCCCTGACTTGCCACAACGTCCTCCTCGCATGGGTGTATTCTTTCCTCGAAGCTCTGGACCCATGAAACTGCAATACCCAATCCTGGAGCATCTCTCACACTGTTAAACAGCATAAGAGAAGTGTCAGGATTGGAGGGTGAGGACTCCACCAGCACTCTTAAGAGCTCTTAAGGCATGTGCTTTCTCTAACTTAGCTGTGCAAGGCAGCTAGGCTAGAGAAGTTTAAAATGTGCATGTCTGGCTGGCCTTCGCAAGACGGCCGGTCAAAGGGACATGCGCACTTGAAACATCAGTGTACAGCTCTCTGCTGCCTCTCAGCAGCAATTGCCCGCCCCATCCTGACACTCCGTTCAGGACGGGTTGCTGAAAAATTAAATGGTAATAAATAAACTTTATCACCATTTTATTCTTCAGCTGCTCTGGAGCATTTTTTTAGCAGGGTGACGCTCCTCATCTCTCATGGAGGAGCCGCTCCTGCCTGAGTCTCATCACAGCACGAAGAGCCAACCGCAGGACCAAATCTACATGTCTCAACCCCACTTACACTCTCTTGACCCTTTTTACATACGAAATTCTTCATAATATTTTCCTACAGTTTATAGTTACAGCAATTTTCAATTAAATCTTGCCAATATGAGTAGCCATACATTAGCACAGTAGATATTATATTTCATATTTCTTCTACAAGATAATAATTATCATGCAATGGTAATCTCAATGTAAACAATAAAATGTTTTGGGAAACCTGCCAACTTGTGAAACAAAACAAAATATGAACCCCCTTGGGACCTTATTGGGACACTGGAAGGTTGTATAATAGTTTGAAAAATTAATAATTGCCTTCAGGTTTTCGGATGGCTGATCCCACGACACCCTGCTCTAGTCTCGCGAGACTTGCCTTCTGTATTTAAAGAACTTCCCTTCCACCTTCAGATAAGATATCAGAGAGAAGCACAGGAACAGCTTTGTGCTGTGAGGGTAGGTGAATTGATTGAACATGTTTACGTTGTTTAGAAATATTCTGCTTGTATATTAGGACTCGTTGTACCGTGGGGAAAAACGTAATCTTTATACACTATTCATGGAGTTTCATATCTGTTTAAATATCTCAAATCAGTGAAGAGGCAGCCAATGCCTGAGATGGAAAAGCTTCATGCAAGTGACATTGAAACTGTTTGTCACACCGATCTAAGGGTTACTGTCTCCAATGTCAACAGACATGTGCGTGCAAATGCAACAAGAGAAAGGGCTGATGGTCTACCTGGACTTTTCCAATGAGGAATACATACGGAGGCAGATAGAAGGGTCAGATCTGGGGATTTGAGAGGAGAAGCATTTCCTTTAGATGCAATGAGTGAGATTAATCTGACATCATTGCATCATCAGACATCCCTAGATTTATGTCTGTAATTCTATGACTGTTACATTGACAGACAGCTCATTGTAAATTACTCACTTCAACAAATGTAATGTAATGTGAGGTCGATTTGTAGAGCTCTGCTTGTCACCCAAGAGGCCGTCCTGCCATCGAAACAAATAGTTGTAGATCATCCGATATCTCTCAATCCACATCTGTAACTTTGATAGACAGTTTCATATCTGTGACTTCTCCAGCAGTATAACATTGAGGTATATGACTCACTCTATATCTGTGACTTCTCCAGCAGTGTCACATTGACAGATATGACTCATTCTATATCCGTGAGTTCACCAGTGGTGTAACATTGACGGATACAACTTATTCTATATCTGTGACTTCACCAGTCAGTGTTACTTTGATGGTATGACTCATTCTATATCTGTGACTTCACCAGTGGTGTAACATTGACAGATACGACTCATACTATATCTGTGACTTCACCAGCGGTGTAACGTTGATGGATATGACTCATTCTATATCTGTGACTTCACCAGTCAGTATTACATTGACAGATACCACTCATTCTATATATTTTACTTCACCAGCTGGTGTAACGTTGAGGATATGTCTCATTCTATAACAGTAACTTCACCAGCCGGTATAACGTTGACAAATACAACTCATTTTATATCTTAAACAGAAAATGTTAGGTTCCTTTTAAGCATCACTTAGAGTTGCGACAGGAAGGTTTAGTTTAGTTATGTTGGATGAGGGTGGACTTGTAAAGTTGTGACAATAAGTGACCATGATCCAGGTTAGGATTTATTGGTGGTAGACTTTCAAGTTATAAAACCACATTATACTTATCAGTCACAAGTTGAATACTTGAAGCTCAGATCCCCGGATGAGGCATTCTTGTCTGGTGCAAAGAGATGATCCTTGCTAAGGCTGATAGTTGGGTCTGTAGCGATAAGAGTGGGCTCTCTTGAACCGGATCAGGGCCAGAGGTGACGCCTGTGATATGTATATCAGGAATGCCCTTTCAAAGGTGTGAGGGTCACAGCAGTGTACACTGCTAAGAGCTTGGGTTTAGGACTGAGACAAACACACAGAGAGTAGCCTTATTCAATCTCTGCTTGAGCTCATTGTACTGATGTAATGACCATTCAGTCTGCTCCAAGTTTATCTGACAGGTCGGTCATCTTCATTTAAGTATAATTTTACTAAATATGCTGATATTGGACTGCAGGAGCTTGCACCATATGGGACCGGGCTGCAGGAAATCAGTGGAATAGAGTCACAATACCAGTGATGTGCAGGCAAGAGACAGTTGATTCGAATCCTGGCTTCGCTGCTTAGTCAAACTGTGTGTTTCTGGACAATAACCTTATTTCTCTATGCCTTTAGCCCCTTATGAGACAAGTTAGACAATGACCCCCCAGTGCTGCATAAACACTGCATCAATCTGTATTCCAGCTAACAATAGAGCATATCTAGTCTAGTTGTGAGTAAGATGCAAAACGCTTCTACAAACCTAGTTGCAGTGCTTGTAAAAAGTGTATTTTATTTGATGTAAAGCACTATGGGACACTTTTGCAGGAAACCAACGTATTATCATCGATGCATCAGATTTGTTTGTGCCTGCCGCACATGCCCCAAAGATGCCATGGATGTGCTGTATTCACAGTACAGAACTCCACGGCGCATGTTTTCAAAGATGCATCAGACAATTGATGTATATATTGGCGCTAAAGTGACACATTGCTGGAGTTGTGTTGTTAAATTGGTGCAACTCCAGTAATGCAAGGAGAGTCCCATTGGAAAAAGCCTTGCATCAATTTTATGCCTGATCTGAGCAGATGGTAGAATTTTGAGGCAGTGAAATCGTAAAGTGCTGCAGTGAAAAGTTGTAAATTTCACTGCGTCCGATCTATGTGGCTTTTTGTTTGGGAATGCCTACCCGGCACACATTAAACCTGGCTCAGGAATAATGTGACGCAGGGCTTTACAAACTGATGCATTGGGCCCAATGTGTCAGTTTGTAAGTAAAGAGCAGTGTAGGGGCACAGCTAACGCTGCAGTTCCATAAAAAAAGTGACGCAGCAGCGTCGCAAGGGTCTTGTAAATGAAGTCCAATGTTTTCATTTATAAAGTTGTGGGAACACATGCTCTGCTTACCAGTATAGTATAGATTTGATCTGAGATAGGGAAAAATATATTTTTCAGGGTGATCTCGAAGGCATCAACTCAGTGCTGCCCTTTTTATTTGGTGGCACATTTATACCCCGGAAACAAACCACAAATTCGGGAAAATGAAACATCTGGAAAGAGCTGACGCTGCACTTCTGACTCTCAGCAGAAACATATCATTGGTGAGGGGGGGCACAATCCTGTGGTACCCAGAGCCTGCTGGCACTGGTGCATCGGACACCTGACTCGTGTGGTGTCAGTACAGTTCAGGGAGTCTACAAGGGTCACAAGAGAGGTACCTGGTGGTAGATGTCAACCCCGGCATCATATAGGAACAACACAACACGACACACACATTGAGATCGAACATATATAACTGGAAAGTGGTGTTTACATCAAATGCGTGAGGTAACTCGTGCTGCCCTTTACACTACACTGACAAATCTAAAGTTTAAGTGAACCTTGTGCTAGAGAAATGAAAGGACAATCGAAAGTGTTGCCATGTGCATGCTTATACATGAGTTGCAACATGTACATATGTAGCTAATACAACATACACGTTATCCAACAAGTGTCCCCAGGGGCAGATACATGAATGCAGTAGCTGGTTTTCACCAGCGACAGGATGTTTTCTGCTGCTTTGTGTTTAGAGGTCGCACTTTACTCGTACCATCTCATTTCCATCCTGTCTCTCAGCTTACAGGGATCACGTATGTTCACATGTCAGACATCAGTGGCTTGTTTCTTTCTATTCTTAGGTCTGGCCAGGGACGGCTCCTCTTCAATGGCGAACGAGCGTCTCCTCCCTGGCTAAGAGCCAGCAGATGAAAAATAAAACATGCGTGTGAATGGAGAGGCGGGGCTGGGCCATGGGAGGGAGGAGGGGCAGTGGAGGAGTGAAGTGCACTAAGTGCACATGTGTGTTTGGCCGACCGCCTCAGGGAATGTGCACTAGGTTTCTCCAACCCGGCTGTCTGGAACAACCGGGCTCGAGAAACTGCACAGACTCCAGTGCACTGTCTGGTTGGCAGACAAAGCCACTCCGACTAATCCTGTTGCTGCTTTAATGCTAGGTTTAGCATGAGAGCAGCACCAAGATTGCTAGGGAGCCTGTGCTTGTGTTGCTGGGATACCAGAAGAGCAGAGGAGCGAGGCGGCAGGAGGCGGCAGGAGGCGGCAGTGCCAAGAAAGGCAGAATGACAAGTGTTTTTTTTTTATTCTTTATTTCCCTCATCCCCATCCCTCCTCCCGCCCAACCCTTGACATTGAAGGTGTCCCTTCTTGCACAAAACCAATCCTGAAGACAATACAGGCACTCTTACACTACAGTGCAAGGGTGCCTGCGTTGGCGCTAAGCCTCTGAAATGGCACCAGAGTGAAGGGAAAGGACAGGAATGCACCAAATTGCATAAATACGGTGTATTCCTGACTTTCACTTTGGCGTATGGTAGCACAGCAAAATGACCTGCAGCACTGCCCTATCAACAAATCCCTGTAAATCTGGGCCCTAGTGTCTTGCCTGTGCATAGGGAGAGGGCCACTGTTTTCTCTTTGTGCTGTGCAGCTGGTGTCTCCATAAACACCCTTGAACGTCAGTGATCTGAGGGTGAAATCTCTTGTTTGTAAAAACCCTACTAACAGATTTCTTCTTTCATGTACACATGCAGAGTAAACTCTTTGCTACAGCTGGGAAGCGCCCTCCCTAACTTGAGGAAGGAGGAGTCTGGGAAGCAGGATGCAGATCATACTTACATTTGGGTAATACCCAGGAAGAGTGTAGGTTCTTCTGTCTTCTAACTGGACAAACCGTACCATACAGTCACTAAATGGAGTTTCTGTAGGATCACTTTTATACTACTTGTGTGTCCCAAGAGGCAGCTGACATCAACCTGTGTGCAGATAAAACAACCACAACCAACCAGAAGCCGCAGTCCGCACCAATGCGCTATTTTATTTTCCTAAATGGAAGGCTGTCTTCAGGTATGTGCCATGCACCTGTGAGGATTAAGCTTGCCCTGAAGTAGCCCAGAGAGCACGATATTGCACTCTTCATTTCAACATAGGGCACAGAGCTGGGACTGGGATAACATCAATGTTTGTGCCTTTCTTGCAGTGTGGTAAGCCTGTACTTCAAGCACGTTTTATTGTGAATTGTACTCCTGTGTTTATGCTGTGAAGATTTGCTTCAGTGCTATTGTTGCTATCTTCAGTGCAAGTGATGTTGTGTTTTGATTCGCCAGATATAGTGTGTGGTGTGTGCATGGGAAAAGAACATGGTGAATGTCAAAACACCATGTCCAGAAAACATCTGTGTGTATGTGTGTAATATTTCGTTGTTTGTAATCATACAGCATTCAATCATTCATCTAACTATTGACTCATTCTCATATTTATTTAACATCATAACCACATATATAAACTCACCAATCAATGAAAAAGCACTTTTGATTATCAAAAGAAAATAGATGTATTGGCTTTGTCAATGCTTGTTTCCTCTGAGTAGGTCTTGCCCTGCCCTGTAAAGGGGATGCAAACATGCAAGCTTTTATATAGGAAGAACAGAACCTGGACTAAAGAGGCTATGAAAGCTTAGCCTGGAGCTAACTGAGCTGCTCAAAGCGGATTCAAATAATGCAGGACACTAAGGGCGTGATTATGACCTTGGCGGATAGACTACTCCATCACAAAAGTGACGGATATCCCACCTGCTGTTTTACAAGTTCCATAGGCAGGCCCTTAGTCCAGGTTGTTTTACCAAAATTGTGTTGCCTCATTGCCGGCCTTAGAGCTGGTGGCGCCCGGTGTGACAATCTTTTTTGGTGCCCCCAATGACATGCTCCTTAAATAACCTCACTACCTCCCAGCAAAAGTGCTCCTCATCTCTCCCTAGCCTCTGTCACACATACATTTAATGTTTTTTTTTTAACTCTGGTGAAGACTGACTTTACTAAACCACTCATCTAGCCATATAAAACAGAGAGCTATTCTTTTTCTTCAACACAAAATGAAATCACATGAGGTAAGATTTTCAGCCCACACTGCACCTGGAAGAGACCAAGAGGCAGAATCAGCCAGATGGAGGGAGACAGACATGGGGAGGTGTTGACAACTGTGCACACAGGAAGCGCTGGTGGGAGGAAGCCACATCCTTCACCAGTTTCCCCAACATCTCCACCACTGCACACCAAATACCTAAATGCGGCTGTGACTTATGCAAGGATGTTTGTTTTAGGAGAGGTGCAGTCAAGGAGAAAGAAAAGCAGTTTCTTTACAAACAAGTTGTAAAACTAGACCTTGAATCATGCATTCTTCAGCACCTTCCCTATCAAATGTGTATTCAGGCCAGACAACATTTCCTGCAGCAGGCTACACAATAGTCCTATTTTATCTTAATTTTTTTTTCTTCTGTTCTAGAAGGTCTCTGTTGGTTTGTTTTCTTCTGTCTGTTTCGACCCGACACAAGAACTATATGAAGATGTGGCAAAGCTACCTTCATGAACCACACTGGGCACAGTCTTTCTGTTTAACTCTTATACCTCTCTTATGAGAGCCGTCAGCTGCCTCAGCTCGACCAATCCTTAAGGACTTACTAACACCTACTACTTGTCCTGGGGTGTAGGTCATCAACCAGGTCTCTCCAGCCATCTCTGTCTCTTGCTTTTCTTTCAATCTGGCTACAGGTGTAACCCATCTCCTTGCTGTCAGCCTCGAGGCCTCACGACAGGTGTTTCTTGGCCTTCCTCTTTTCCTTCCCCGTTGAGGGTTCCAGTTCATGGCTACCACAACTGCATGAACAGCGTTGCAAAATAAATGAGGGACATATGCCTTAAACTCAGCACCGACAAGACGGAGGTACTAATGTTCGGTAACACCATCTCACCCTGGGATGACTCCTGGTGGCCAGCCGACCTGGGACCCTTCCCCGCCCCAACAACCACGCCAGAAACCTAGGAATCATAATAGTCAACAAATTCAACTTGAAGCACCGGTTCAATGTGATCTTCTCCACTTGCTTCCTCATCGTTCACATGCTCCGCAGGATTTTCAAATGACTCCAGCATGAAACCAGGCACACCATCACTTAAGCCCTCATAAGCAGGCAGCTGAATTATAGTAACACACTCTGCTCCTGACACACCACTACAAATTACCCAGAACTCAGCCATCAGACTCATTCTAGACCTCCCTAAAAGGACGCACATCACCCCTTTTTATGAAACCTCCACTGGCTCCCTGTGCACAAACGTGCACAATTCAAGCTCCTGGTGCTTGCGTACAAATCCCTCCACAACCTAGGACCAGATTGCCTCATCCATCGCATGAATTTTCACCACCCCCCAGACTCATTTGCTCAGCATCGCTCACGCTCACAATCACCCCACGAGTTTGCCACAGCACCTACAGGCGTCACTCGTTCACATGCCTAGCAGCAGAGGCCTGGAACAGCCTCCTTCTAAATGTAAAGGCATCTCCCTCCATCCAGGAGTTCAGAAGGGATCTTAAGATGTGGATGTTCGACTGACAGATGCAGCTAAAATGGCACCTGGATACCCCAAACAGTGATTTGTTCACTTTACCTATACCATGATTAATTGATTGATTGATGCAGGTGTGCAGTGGGTTTGACCTATGCAACCCCAGTGTCTTTTCATGATTTTTCATGGGCCGGGAGTTAGGAAGTCTGCTGTATACATCATTGTTACTGAGAGTGTTTGGCAAGCGGATTTGTAGGATTTTCTTCATTCAGGTGTTGTTGAAGGTCTGGACTTTGTTGATGGTGGTTACTGTTGCCCCCAAGTTTCTGCTCCATACAGAAGGACCAACTTTATTTTGGTTTTAAACAGCCTGATCTTGGTTTGCTTAGTAAGGTAGTTAGAGCTCCAAATCTTCTTCAGCTGAATGAATACATCTGTGCAATACTCTTAACCCTGAACAGTTTTATACAATAATTCACTTTTTTCATTCCTTTATTTCCTTTCTTTCCCCCTTCTATGACTACTGTATTGCTTTTTATGTGTTGTTCATACTCACCTTTCTTCATTACAACAGGAGAGGTTACCTTTTCCATAGATCAAGGGGGCTGTCATCTAAATGTATCTCTTTAGTTGTTGTGGCTTAGTGACTGCACAAGTAGCCTGCATTGCCAAAGCTAAATGCCTGACTATTTTAATAGTGAAAATGGTTTTGTATTGATTGTTAAGTTTATGTGTGTGTGTGAGTACATGAATGGATGCATGGTTGGAATGGCCAATAGGGCAATGAGTCAGTGCCCGATGGGCTGGTCTGACATATTTGTAAGACTTTTTTTTAGGAGATGGGGGGCCTGTTTTATGGCCAGGAGGGCATATTGTTTACTTCTGATTTATCTGATATTACCATGAACATTGCCTGCACAAATGCATGCACTGTCCCATGCCCTCCAATACACTTGCACAGCGACTTCGAAACTGGTCTAATTTGCAAATGTGGACCACATTTTTTAGCTGTCTGGTTTGCTAATGATTCCTCTTTTATTTTGGTGCCTTTGCCTATTTTTTGTCCTAGTCCAAGCGTGAATGGATGGGTGAGCTCTGTATCGAGGTATGCATGGAAGGGCATGCAAATGCATCAATGAATGACTGAAATAGCGGTTGCAGTAATGAATCCACAGGTGATCATAATATATTATACAGGAGGATACACTGATCTTTCTTAAACAGCAGTATTGTTAGTCATGTGCAAGAATTACACCAGGACTAGCCACCAATGTGCTCGCAATCAATATCTGCTTTAGGGCACCTGGCACTTGCCGGGGGGGCACGGGGTGCTGTATTTAAAAATAACTTATGGGTTTAAAAGCGGGGGCTGCAGAGCAACAATAAAAATATAAAACTAGTGATTATTGTGGAAAGAGATCGTGGACCTCATTATGAGTCTAGCGGTGGTGGTCGGTCCACTGCAGCTTTGACAGTCTGGCTGCCAAATTAAGACTTTGGTGATAGGATTATCAAAGGACTGCCGTCCCCATCGGGAACAGGGCTCCCGACAACATGAAAGTGGTTGGGCTTGTAATCAGCCATGGTGTCGCTGAATTCAGCTCCGCCATGCTGATTACAACCCCCCTTTCTGGCAGCCTTTTCATGGCTGGGAGGATGCCATGAAAAGGCTGGCGGAAGTATAGTGCAGAGGGCCCTCCTGCCCAGCACCGTCATAATGCACACTGTCCACTTTGGTGTGGGGAGAGGTGCAAAAAGGGAAAAGACTGTTGCACCGGGGACCTCCAGCACTAAAACTGGCCCTCCCGGGAATGTCTGCAATAATTAAGGCAATTACCCATTCTATTAGTGCAGAAGCCCTAACATAATGTCAGGAATAAGGCTTAATGTCATTGTTATAGTGCAAGCCTTAGCGGGATAGGGAAACATCCTGGGAACAGTGGCCAAAGAGGGTATGTAATAATTATAATCAGCAACATACTGCCAACATCACATAAACATAATGAGATACATTTGATTACTAAAGTGCATATAATGAAATCATTATTAAACCATCGCTTATCCAAGGGCTACTTGACGTTTCAATATGGCCAGAAAAAAGTTAGGAAAGCTGGATTCCACCACTACCAGCAAAACAAAACAAGACACATAAAAAGCAAAGCAATTGCTTTAGGTATCACCTAGATAAGTATGAATGTAAACACACTATAATAATTGTAATTTGTTTTCTATTTTTGGTTAGCATTTTAGTGCATAAAAATATGAATGGATTTGTTGAAAAATAACACAGACAACAATTCAATTGCATTTTCATTTTCAAATATATCAGAAAAGCCCTTTTTGTGGTTAAACCATGGTTTACTTAAAGGCTGTTGGATCTTCCAAGATAGTCAAACCCCTTCATGGGCAGGGCCACCTTGGAATGAGGCCATGCTTGTAATAGCAAACGGGACCCGAAGGAGGACTTAAACTGCAGGGTCCTAAAATCAGGAAAGAGAAAGAGAAGGAATAAAATATAGACTCCTTAGAGCAGGAGTGATGCAAACACAACAAAAGAGTCCATGCTACCAAAAACAGAATTTGTAGAACTACAAGTTTTCCTCAAGTGGGGAAGTTAAAGAAAATAGAAACATGGAGTCCTGGAAAGATGACTTCCACAGTTAAAGGTAACATTAACTCAACGGACACATGCATTTTGAAAGTAAGATCAAGAAATTATGGAATCAGAGTGCAATACTAGTCAGTTTTCATGTTTAATACAGTTGTTTGCTTTATATTTTTGGTGTAGCATTTTGTGCAAAAAATAATTATGCTGAAAATGAAACCTCCAAATTTTGTAGTCCACCAACTTAATTATTTACCACCGAATTGTATTTTTACATTGTTATACCATTATTGTACAAAAGGCTTGTTGCCATTCCAAGATGTCCAATTCCCATGATGCAGACGGCTACCTTTAAATGAGGAAATGTGGGGGCGTGGCCAAGATGGCAGCGTGAGCAGACGCGTGTCTGTGAGCTCCGCCGCCCGGGCCTCTGCAGCTGCATAGCAGTCCCGGGCCCCCACCAGTGAGGGCGTCCCTGGGGGTTGGGGGCACCGAGAGGACCCGGGGACCGCGCTGAGTGGACGGACAAGTGACCAGCGGGCCGGCACGTGGCTGTTCGGGCCCCAGCCGCACTCGTGGTCGGCAGGTGCAGCGGCGGGGGCTGCGGCCAGGTAGATCGGCCTGCTGAGCTGTGGCCGGACTTCGAGCCCAGCAGCGGCACAGAGCGGAGCGGCGGCCAAGGAGGAGTCAGCGGCGGCTGTTGAGCCGCAGAGGTACGGGGCTGGGGGGAGGGGCCACAACCGGGATGCGGCGACACGTGGCCTCGGCCTCCCGGGGCCTGTGGGGGCCTCCCAGCACCCGGGGAGGCCCGATTGGAGCCGTGACGAGTTGGTGCGGGGGAGGCTGGAGCCCCCCGGTCCCATTGGCATTGGAAGAGTGGAGGGACCCGTGGCACGCTGGGGGGAGTGTAGGTCCGTGGCTCGGCGGGACATCTCGGCCCACAGTGCGATTGGGCTTGCAGCGGCCCTGAGGGACACTGGTCATTGGAGTCGGGCCTCAGGAGGGCCTCGCACCAGAGACACGGCATGATGGGTTGGCCCTGAGAGAGCAGAGGTGATGGGGACGGCCGCTTTCCCCTGAGTTGGATCGAGTGCCCAGAGCAGGAGCGAGGTGCCCCAGCAGAAGGTGGAGGCCCGGTAGGGGAGTCAGATTACAGTAAGGCATTGAGGACGGCAGCGGGTGCTGGTCTTACTCCTGCGACGGCTGGTGTGCAGGGTTCTGATGGCGTCCTCCAAGCTGAAGAGGGACCAGTTGGTGAGGGAGATGCTGGCAAGATCTCACCCATCACAGGGCAAACCTGCCGAAGGGGCTGCCCAAGCAAGACTGGGGTAAGGCAGAGGACGACGGTGGGGCCCCAGTTACAAAAGGTTTTCTTACCTCCTTGTTTGACTCTCTGAGGATGGATCTGCAGGAGCTGCGGAGAGACATTTCCCAGGAGATGCGGGATATGCGTGCAGACATCACCTCGCTAGGGGAAAGGGTGTCGAATATGGAAGACAGCGAGATCGCCCGGGGGAAGAAGTTGAACAACTGCAACAGGAGGTCCTGCATCTTCGTGAGCTACAGGAGCTTCTGCAGATTGCGACAGAGGACTTGGAAAATCATTCTAGACGACATAACATAAGTATCAGGGGAGCCCCGGCAGGGGAGGAAGGAGAAGATATCAGAGAGTTTGTCACAGCCCTGTTCTGCTTCATCCTGGGCCCGGATATCACGCAAGAGATCACATTGGACCGGGTCCACAGAGTAGGTCGCATGGGGGGGCCAGTGCGCGCCCTCCGGACATCTTAGCGTGTGTACATAATTTTACGACTAAAGAAAGTATCCTGCAGAGAATGCAAAACCTCCCTCAGGTCCTGTTTAGAGGGCACACTCTACAGCTATTCCAGGACCTCTCGCTGCAGACATTGCAGAGGCGAAGAGAATTTAAGCCCATCACAGAACACCTCCAGGCGAACTCTGCGCCTTACACCTGGGGCCACCCCTTTCACCTTGTGTTCCGATCGGGGGACCAGCGGTGACAAGTGAAATCACTACAGGAGGCTCATCGGATCATTTACTTAGAGGAGACGGAGCAGAGCGCCGGGCCACACGAAGAGTCCCCTGCTGAGAACCGTCCGCGTTGGCGACGAAAAGAGAAGAAACAGAAGCAACTGAAGCTGTCATTGACCGAACAAGCGCTGGAGAGACAATCTGTATTGAACAGTCATGCGGCGGGGACCAGTGCCTAGATGCGGATAGTCCCCGGAGGACGCTGCAGTGGTCTGGGGTCGTTTCCAAAGCAAGTAGTGAAGCTGCTGGAATTAGGCCTGGGCAGTGAGGTCTCAGGACGCCAAGTGACGACTTTGTGAGGTGTTGTCGACCACTGTCTGGAACTTGCCTCTTCTTGGACGTTCGATAGAGGACTTGTGTGTGTTAGATATGCACCCGTTGTGCACCTTTGTTTTATTTTGTTGTGCTTCCCCTAAAGGTCTTATATGCCTTTGTCATGATCTTTGTTCTTTTGTGTGCTGGCCCCCGAGCCGGTTCCGGCTGCTGCCCCTGGGTGGGGGTCGTCGACTAAGGCGCTTTACCCGCTCAACTACTCATGTCCCTTAAATGTCTAAGCCTTAATGTCCGGGGGCTTAATAGCCCCACAAAGAGGTTGGCGATCCTCTCTGCCCTTGAGAGATCTGAGAGCCATATCTGCCGACTACAGGAAACGCATTTGTTACCTACAGACACATATCGTATGCGCTCAAGGTGGTTCCCCCAGCAGTTTTGCCCCTACAAAGCATGCCGGGGTGGCGATCTTGATATTGAGGACCTTTCCTGGGGAGTTAGTTGCCAAGATACATGAGATTATGGGTAGATTCCTGGCCATTAGATTGCGCGTAGAGTCATTCCACTTCACAATTGCCACGTTATATGCCCCTAACGCACAGCAGGAAACGTTCATGAGACAGGCTATATCCCAGGTACTCACTACACCGGACAGGGCTATACTTGTAGGGGGGACTTCAATTTGGTCATGGACAATGATCTGGACTGTTCTGGACACTGTTGCGGGCAGACGGGGGCGCTGACTCCTGCGGGGCGATAGTGGCTGGCTGATTGTGACCTAGAGGACGTCTGGCGGAAGGCGCATCCCCGACTCTCCGGGTCTACTCGTTCTATTCGGCGTCCTCCAAGACTTACACGTGCATAGATTTTTTCCTGGCCTCCTCAGAGTTTAGTTCCCGAGTTAGGGAGACCTCGATTGAGCCTCGGGCTCTGACAGACCATGCCCCTATTACTTTGGTGGTCCGCCTTGATGGTGGTCGAGTCAGGGTCCCTGCTTGGCGGTTTTGGGACACAATACTGCAGTCCCGGACGGCGGAAGAGACACTGCGATGAGCGATCCTTGACTATCTTAGTGCAATGATGATGGGAGGACTAGTCTAGAGACACTTTGGGAGGCGCTGAAAGTAGTCGTCCGCGGAGAGGTGACCTCACCCTCGGCCAAGG
Organism: Pleurodeles waltl; assembly: GCF_031143425.1. Classification (NCBI taxonomy): domain Eukaryota; kingdom Metazoa; phylum Chordata; class Amphibia; order Caudata; family Salamandridae; genus Pleurodeles; species Pleurodeles waltl. The sequence continues at coordinate 15,150,233 of NC_090446.1, forward strand.
AAAATAAAGCCAGGAGAGAGCAGAAAGAGGAGGTAGAACAGAAAGTGTTGGCCCTAGAGTGTTCCCACAAACACACTGGCGCCCCCAGAGTGTGGAGGGAATTGGAGAAGGCGCGTCATCAGTGGAAACGGCTGGATTGGGACCGGGCAGAGTATGCTGTAGCCCGGCTTAAACACAAATTCTATATAGGGGTTAACCGCTGTGGGAAAACTCCTTGCCCATAAACTGAGGACTCAGCGATCGGCCAATGCCATAAAGATGGTGAGCTCCCCTTCTCGGGATGAGGTACAGACGGATATGCAAACGGCTGAGGTGTTTGCCGATTTTTACAGAGAATTGTATGCCGCGGACCTGGAGAGCCGTGCGGACCCTTCCTCTTATCTCGGGGACTGTCGTATTGTCCAGCTCCGTGAGCAGGATGTGGCTTCCCTTGACCAGCCCATAAGGATAGATGAGGTGATCTCAGCGGTTTCTCGCCTTACAGTTGGGAAATCACCTGGCCCGGACGGCTTCACCACGCTTTTCTATAAGACCTTCTGCCCAGAGCTGGCCCCACTCCTGGCTCGGCTCTTTAATTCCTTCCTAGCGACTGGAGCCCTCACACCCAGCATGCTGGAGGCCGCCATCACGGTCATCCACAAGCCTGGGATGAATCCGGAGGACTGTGGTTCATACCGTCCCATTTCGCTTCTAAATATCGGTGCCAAGTTATTCACCGGCATCCCGGCGCAGCGCCTTAATCCCTATATGCCTGGACTCATTGACAAGGACCAGGCGGGCTTCATACCCCATTGACAGTGCAGAGACAACACAAAGCAGCTCTTACACTTAATAGACAAAACAAATAGATCCCATAGAGAGGCACTCCTCCTCTCCATCGACGCGGAGAAGGCGTTCAATAGGGTGCATTGGCCCTATCTCTTCCGGGTGTTGGAGCGCTTTGGGGTTGGTCCGGCGCTCCGGACCTGGATCAAATGCATATACCGTGAGCCCAAGGCCGCGGTCCGCGTTAATGGGACTCTGTCATTGCCATTTCCGATAGGGCGGGGACGAGACAGGGGTGCCCGCTATCCGCACTGTTGTTTGCGCTTTAAATGGAGCCCCTGCTCAGCGTCTTCGCGATGACCCTCACATCTCTGGCGTTAAATTTGGGGGAGACCACCACCTCATTAGTTTATATGCTGATGATGTGATTCTTACTCTGGCGGAACCCATGGTCTCGCTACGTGCGCTCATGGATGCCCTTAGTACATTTAGTAGGGTCTCTGAGTTTAAAGTGAACACACAGAAATCTCAAGTCTTAAGTTTGTCAGTCCTTCCTGTGCACAAGGAGGCCTTATGGTCTAGATACCCCTTTATATGGTCAGCGTCGCATGTACCGCACCTGGGCATAGCTCTGGCAACGTCGGCGGCAAAGACGTCTAGCCTGAACTACACCTCCCTCTCTCGGGAGATATTGAAGGACCTAGAAAACTGGGGGAAACATAAGCTTTCCTGGTTCAGCAGGGTGTCTGCGGTCAAGATGACAGTATTGCCACGCATACTCTATGTCAGTGGTTCCCAACCTGTGGTCTGGGGACCCCTGGGGGTCCGCAAAGCCTTCTCAGGGGGTCCGCAAGAGCCTAGAAAATGAACAAATATTAACAAATATTGACAAATTAGGTCCCCAGCTTTCAGTAATGACTCAGGCAGGGGTCCCCGGATTCCCATGATGATTCAGTGGGTGTCCCCGGGTTTCATTAATGTTAAAGTGGGGGTCCACAGAAATCAAAAGGGTGGGAACCACTGCTCTATGTGTTTCAGACGCTCCCTCTGACCCTGCCGCCACATACCATAGCGACGCTCCAGTCAGCGATCTTGAAATTTATATGGGATGGGAAGCCTGCGTGGATGCCGTGTCGCGCCCTGTTCCATCCTAAGGAGGAGGGGGGGACTAACAGTCCCTTGCCTGTTGAGGTACTATCAAGCTGCCCAGCTGCACTTTCTGCTGGAGTGGAGTCGCCCTCTTACGGAAAAGCACTGGTGCTTTATGGACCAGGCGGTCACTGGTTCCCACATTTGGAAGGAGCCCTGGCTCCGGCTTAGGCATAGAGCACCGGGGCTCTATTCCTCTCTGATTACAGGTACGACGCTCCGGGTGTGGGATGCAGTGGCGAGGAAGCAAGGTTTGACGACCTTCCCCTCTCCCATGACACCGATCTGTGAGAACCCTGACTTTGCCCCAGGTCTGCAGATAGAGAACGTTTGCCGCTGGTACGGAGGGGGTTGCAAAAGGGTGGGGAGTATATTTAATGCGGATGGAGTAATTCCTTTCGACAAGATGAGAGAGACTTATGGACTTACGGAGGCAGACAGGCTGACGTACTATCAGGTTCGACATTGGGCCCTCCAGCCGGCAGTCAGGCCATTGGTAGATAGACCGCTTACGCCGTAATGAAATGGCTTCTGGTAAAGAAAGATGATAAACGGGTGATATTTGAACTGTATAGACTCTTGCAGGGGGTAGCGCTGCCTTTTAAAACCAAGGGGCAGAGTAGATGGGAGTAAGAGTTGGGGAGGGAGCTGACGGAGGAGCAGTGGGAGAGTGTCCACTTTAGAGCACACCACACAGCTCACAACACGTCAGGGGCAGAGACTGCCTACAAGCTGGCTACTTACTGGTACTATGCCCCGGCAAGGGTGCATGCGTGGGATCCCTCTAAGTCAGGTCTCTGCTGGAGGGGATGCGGCAACACGGGCACACTCATGCACCTGCTATGGCACTGTCCCAAGTTAAATAGATATTGGAAGTGCATCCTTGACAATATAGACAGAGTATTCCAGACAGAGATTCCTAGACTGCCGTCATATGTTATTCTGGGCTTAACCAATCCTCTCACCTTCCCTCTACGCTTGCAGAGAGGCCGGCAGATGGCCCTTGCTCTTAATGCAGCGCATCAGACGATACTAGCTCTGTGGGACTCGGAGAGGGTCCAGACTTACACCTCCTGGCTTCATAAGCTTTGGTTCATCCTGGCAATGGAGAAACTAACACTGGCGTCTAGGCAGAGGGCGGGGGACATCTGTAATCTCTGGAGACCGTTCATTCAGATTCTGTCCACGGAATTCAACAAATTGACTTGTCCTGCATATTTAAGGGTTCTGGGGCTATCGGGGGATGCCTGATGGTGGGGGACTGGTCGGTGAAGCGGAGAGGTGGTGGGGTTTGGGGGCCTCTTCTAGGGGGGCACCAAAGGGGAGGGTCAAGATGGAGAGGCACTGTTGAGGGTTGCGCAGGGAAGCACTGTTCTGTATTTTGTGTTTTTTGTATGTTTTTGTGGTTTTCAGTTCAACCATGGACCGGATTGTCCTGTCATATGTGCCACGGGCGTCAACTCCTAAGGGCTGGGCTGAGGGGATAATGGCATATGTTTATCTATGTCAACTAGCACTCTCTGTCGGCCCATCCTTTGGTATGTGCGGTAAGGGATACTGCTATATTTTTACTGCCGGCCGATGCGGATGTAGGCGCAGAGCTTTGTATTTGGTCCCTATATGTTTTATACCAATAAACAGATTTGATCCATAAGTGAGGAAATGTTGCTAGTAGCAAAAGGGCTAGGAGAAGGACTAACGGCCACATGTAGGAAGCTTATTTTCATTCACAAATGGCTCGATTCATAGAAGCAGGCCTTTTGTGAATGCAGAAAGGCGATTCTGTAACCTGTTATCGAATCACAATTTGGGTTTGCCATTTGGTATTAGGAAGGGAGCATGTCTAATACTGAATCGCAGTTTAACACATGAATGTTTTGAGACCGAAATGTGATTGCAAAACATTCACATTTTACCACCAACTTCAAGTAGGTGGTAACCCATTCACAATGGTAAGGGGTCCCCAAGGGACCCCTTCGCCTTTGAGAATGGTTGCAAAAATATTTTTTAAGATCAGACAGTGGTCACATGGACTTTCCATTTTTCTTTAAGAAAAACAGGCTGCATTTGAAAAAAATATTGCTTTACTGAATTAATCACAGACCTGGTGGTCTGCTGACCCCAACAGGCCACCATCCCTGTGATTTATTCAATTTCCAAGGTGTCACAAACTGAGACCTTCTTCATCAATATTCATGAGTTAGGTCTGTTTGCGACCCACTGGGAATCGCAAAATGTATAAAACACACATTTGTACATTGGTGTTTGTAATTACCAAATAGCGATTCACAAAAATTCACTACTTGGTAGTCACAAACACAAATGTTAGTAAATGTGTCCCTAAAATCCAGGCCACTAATAGCATGGGATACTGAAGAAGGGCTGAAACTCCAGGCACCTAAAAAGCAGGAGAGAGAAAGTCTGCAGTTGGGGATGTACAAGAAAATATGTTTGTCTGACCTGGAATGATCGAAGTGAAGTTAAAAAGAAATCATAAAATAGAAGTTATATTTCAAAAATTACTTTTAATATTAAAAGAAACACAAGTCAAAGTTGTACCATACATTTACTTAAAGTATAGTAAGAAAAATCCACAAACACAATACCAAACACATTGGGTCTCATTTCTCTGTATAATCATTTGTTTTGAATTGTGTATGTACTATTTCCTTGCATGCACAGAAAAAGGATTGTATTGAAAAATAAGATCAGACCAGTTTTTCCAGTGCATTTACATAATTGAATGGACCATAATTAGAGTAGATGTTTGTTTAATTTTTGTTTCTTTGAGTGAAAGAAGTATTCTTTCCAAGATGCCTTCTGGATTTAACAAACTACTGCTGCTGAAAAGAATGTACCTTGTGTATTGTAATGGAAGTACTCCCTAGGAGGTGGAATACTACACCTGATACCAAAAAGCAATATATTGATCCTGAATCACTCTGAGCAGATCCATTTCCAACTTCATCCTGACAGATTAACATTGTCTCAAAGAGAACAAGGGCTCAAGGGAATTAGCAAGAAGCCCTCTGTCTCTGTATTGACTGCAAGAATGTTTACAAGAGAACTAAAGCTGTCAAGCCAGATCTAAATAGGGCATTAATATTTTTTGCTTTCCTCAGAAAAGCGAGGAATTTCAATTTAGTTCTGCACTTTTTCAGTGAAGCCAAGTTCCATCACTGGCCCACAGAATTATCTTTACAGAAATATCATTAATACCATAATCAATAAACTCGAACCTGCCAGTGCCTGGATACCCCCATGGTTGACAAGAAACGCTCTAACATTCTACTGATTGATTGATTGATAATTAGGAATAATTCTATCACATATTTACATGGATTGCCACCCTTTCTGGGTAAACACATTTTACCTAAACACCCTTGAGCTCAGATGGGCTTTCATAACTAAGAGCAGGATGTGGTCTTCTTTTCTATTACAGGGTAGTGGGACATATAAAAAGAGTAGATACAGGGGTTTAGGACAGAGTTGCCCTTTCTTTTAACCATTGGATTGTTTATGTTGGCTGTTAGCATCTTTTAGGTACATTAATGGAGAATTTGCAGCATCGGAGATCACTTTGTAAAGGGACGTGTGTTAGGCTAAAAATAAGTGCAATTGTGCAGTCTGAGTACACGTGAAGTATTTTGCATTTTCCCTTTTCGTTACTCTTGGACTAGTTTGTATATATATTTCCCAATTACTGTTTACTATAGAGTTGTCAATCAACTCTTTAACTCCTTTGCAAGAGAACATGCAGTGGGACATAATCTTGTAGTTGGGTTCGCTTTAATTTGCCACTGAATAGTTATAGTTAGCTCAGTGTTTCCGCAGGAAATTCCTTATTAGGTTTCACCTGCCCAGCGCTTGTGCTGTGCTTGTGAAATCTATTGTATTTGTTATAAATCTAAAAAGTGCCTTACATCCCATCCTGACTTTTCATTAGTGATTGTGCTTGCCACTTAGGTTTCCTCTATTGGTCGTAGCTATTTCCGATTGTTCCTTGTGTGTTTCTCCTATCAGTGTCCCGTGGCCCAAGTACTCCTTTTCATCCACTGGAAGTTCTTTTATTTGGTTTTGCCTGTTCCAAGTTTGTTTACGTTTACTCTAATCTCTCACTGCACACATTTGAAGAGTGAATGATTTTTTTGTTTGTCCGATGTTTTTGGTTTAATCTTTTTGTTTAGCACACATTTCAAGCATGCTTGTACAAGGTGTAGACAGATGCCAAGAATCAAACCTGGCTCCCCAGATCCCAGGTCGGCAGTTTGGCCCATTATGCCACATCCTCTGTCCTGCCCCTTCTATTCTATTTTCGGTACACTTGTTTTTATTGCTGGAGCTAAACTTTCAACTTGATAGTGCGATTGACCTCAAGTTATTGGAGCGCTTTGCATGAACACCTATTACATGACACAATAACACAATTTTATTTTGATAGTGCAATCGATCTCAAGGTATTAGAGACGTTGCATGACTACCAGCTACATTACACCGTGACACAATTTTCTTGTGGGCACGGGGAGAATATTGGCCTCATGACGAGGTTGACAGTCCCAACACAGGACCGTCAAACTTGCGGGGAGGACGCCACTGCCTTGGCACCGACACCAAACCTTATACAATGTTCCCACCAGCCAGGCTGGTGGGAACATTGCAATAGAATGTTCTTGTCGGTCAGACCAGCAGGAACAGTGCCACAAGATAGCACTCGGCTCCCTTAAAGGAACTGAGTGCGGTCTTGTAGCACAGAGGGGACTGACCAGCACCCTCGGAATATGCACTGACTTTCCGATGGTGCTGGGCAGGGGCGCCTCCCAATGGCTCACAGCATACCCTCACAGTCAGTCTTTCCATGCCTTGGAAAGACTAGCAGTGAAGGGTCTTGTAATCAGCCAGGTGGTGCTGAGTACAGCACCACCCAGGCTGAGTACAATTCAGACCTCTGTCCCCATGTTGGGAACCATGTTCCCAGCAGGGACGGCGGTCCCCTGGTGGGTCCGCCCATCAGGATTGTAATTGTGCAGTCAGACAGCCTGGGGTGCGGTGGTCTGACCATCAATTTTGGGTGTGGCAGTCATCGAACTGCCACACTCATAATGAGGCCCTAAGTGATCTGCCCAGAATCAAAGAATGATGAGCCGATGAGGAGAATCTAACCCGGCTCCCCAGCTCCAAATCTGCAGCTCTGGCCGTAAGGCTACATCATCTCCTCTCTCTCCTAATATAGTTGATTGCTGGTGCATGTTTATTCAGTTGAAGCCGCTGATGTGTCATTACCTTCTTTAAAGATTACAGGATTTAAAGCTCTGTTTGCCGGTTCACTTTATTAATGGTAGGGAAAGTTTTATTTTTTATCTTTTAAAACAGGTCTGTGCACCCTGAGAGAGGCAAACTGCCTTTTTAAATCAGAATATCAATGGGACTCAGCCTCACAGGGCGGACGGGGCTCCATCCATCAGATTGGATTTTGGAAATTTATCCTATACCTCCACTTTTTTGTCCCCAGATCAGTTTACCTATAGCTCCACCTCGCCTTTTTGCTGCCTCTAGTTTCTATTGATTCTCCTTTTGCCTCTGCTTTTTCATGTCACCTTTTATTTACCTCATCCTGTTCATCTGACCAGTCTGGCCTCCAAGTAACAATTTTCTTAATGTACCACTTGTTCCCGCCATCAGTCTGTTTCTCCACCTCACACCACTTTTTCCCCAGCAGGTCCACTTTACAGCACAAAATTGAGAACCATGTGTGTAATACGAGCCCAAACTGAAGCAAGATTTGGGAGAGGGCTCAAACACCTGATGGGAATTAGGAAAGTGGGCCCGTACTCCAGACGCTTTTTATTCATAAAAAGGCTAACTAATGCATCTTGCAGGCATTTTGTGCCAATTATATTGGCTTCTAAGGCATATTTAAAATCTCTTCCAAAAAGGAATTCCTGAAATACGTCCATGCTTTTAGATTCTGATGCACCACACCTGAGCAGTTTCCATGAGCATCTCCAATTTGTAACCTTGTAGCACTCAAACTTGTGTGCATGTGTGTGCCGGGGCCTCCACACATGGCTTAAAGTGTGAAATTGGAGACAGTTTGGTATCTACCTTGATTTTCTGAGCAGTGACATGAAATGTGTAGTTTTAAGATTGGCTAAAGTGTGCATTCTCCTATTTCCTGTGGAAAAGTGGATGGAGGTAAATTAGTGCATTCCTCTGTACCTTTATCCCAATACCTCAATGCACCAGCTTTGGAGGCAATTTTTTTTTTAGCATTTCCAAACAATGAGAAGCAAAAAAAATTGCAATGATGCAGTCAATGCTGGTCATGTCATAGCGCTTTTTCTTTACTTTAAGCCATGTTGCTCAGCAGCTCAACTGCTGTGCAACATGTGAAATAACATTGTCAAAGCCAGTGGATTTCACGTAGGTGAAACGTATTGGCTTTGCCAATGGTTGTTTGTTTTGCTCATAACTTTGGTACCATTTGATGAATCTTCACAAAACTTTCCAAAAACTGCTACTTTTGGCTAGTTTGTGCATGTAAAGATTAGGGGATCTGTCAAGCGAGACCGAGAAAAAGGGTAGGGGGTCCCAAAACAAGATCCATATGCATTTTCCATAAATATGTTTGAACAGTACTATTGCAAAAGCTGCTGAATGAAATTACACCAAATTCGGTGTAGAAAGTATGCTTTTTGCCATTTGGTGTAAATCCAGTCAGTATTTTTTGAGATATTAAGGGACAAAAATATTTGTAAATCTGTACAGTTGGTTTGGAGGGACTCTTGCTGGATTCCCTTTAAAACAGTTAAAAAAATAGAGCATTCGGTTTGGCCCAAGGACCTTTTTTACACTTGGGCCAATTCGCTCCAATTGGAAACACTTTGCCGTGAGAGCGGGTGCTCTGATTGGCTGCCAGCTACATGAAGCCAACATGAAGAAAAATGTTTCTGGCAGCCATTACTGAACTCAGGAACTTAGGCCCATATTCTTATTCGGTTTGCGCTCAATCAGCGTAATTATTTTCACACTAATTCAGTGCAAACCTAACTCCATATTTATACTTTGGCGCTAGACAAGTCTAGCAACAAAGTTGTGGAGTGAAAAAAAAAATTCTGGACGTGAAAACCTACCTTGCGTCAATGAGATGCAAGGTAGGCATTCCCATCCAGAAAAGGACGATATGGCCTTAGCGCCATATTTATCCCCCAAGCTAAAATCCACCACAGGGAGATTGGGGCCTTAAGTAATGGTGCTAAACTTGCTTGCCGCCATTATTTAACACCTGGGTATGGGCAGGCGTTAGGGGACCTGTGGGCATATTTCCATGGCCAGGGACCATGGAAAGAGCCCACAGGTGCCCTTCGCTGGCCCAGGGACACCTTCACCCACCCTTACCCACACCAGAGGGACATCACAGGATAAAAGACCCACCCCAGGTAAGTCCCAATAAGTATTTCTTTTTTTTTTACGCTCGGGCCCTGACTTGGGGTCCCCTGCCCCAATGGCCTTTTGTCTTCTGGGCCCCTGGACATGGCCATTGGAGTGGTGGGCACGGCTCCAGTCTTTAATAAGACAGGAGCCATGTTCAAGGGTTTTGCACCAAAAAAACGGCGCTACACTGCTTAGAGGCATTTATTTGCCTCAAAACAGTGTAGTGCCATAATTCGGCATACAGGCTCCGGTTTCCCCTACGCCTCCCCGACCCTGTTAGCGTCCTTTACAAGGACACTAATAGGGCATTAGCACCGGCTAGCGCCATTCCATAAATATGGCCAGCATCTTGGAATGGCTCTAGCTGGCACTATACTTTTTCACACAAAACTGCGCTAAAGCAGTTTTGCATGAAAATGTATAAATATGGGCCCTAGTCCCCTGTCCTGCAATTTTTAAAAAACATAAGTGATAGGGTAGAAATACCATACCCCGCAGCCCTTGTGGATAGGGGTGGCTCAGAGAACCCTCCAGGGGTCCCAATTTGTTTTTTAAGTGTCTGTTTTTGCAGCAGTCTTACAGGACTCCTGCAGGAACACTGCAATAGAGAGAAAATGGTTGATAGCCATTTTTTAAATTATTTTCGGTGGGGGGCATGAGTGTAACCCCTGAGCCCCTTTTGGGCCCCTGGGACCCCATCCGATAAGGCCGGGTACCTTAATCAAAGGGAGGGGCATGCATCCGCCCTCCTCGAACCAATGGCATCCCCCGGGACTCCATCAACTGGGGCCCACTATAAAAATGAATGGGTGGGGGCACACAGCCCACCCGTCCTGAGCCTTAAAAAGATCTAGGGATGCCATCCCCTGGGGCTGAACTAAATTTTAAAGGGAGGAGGGCACATGCTCTACCTCTCTGAGTCTCCAGGGGGTCAGCTCAATTGCTGCATCCCAGGGAGCCTACGCCTGGGACGCCATAGTTTTCCTGCCTGCATGACCATGGGCAGGGAACATATGTTTGCTCATTACAGATTAGAGCATTTTTAGAGTTCCAGCCAGGTGGAATCAAACATGCCTGCCAATTAGAGTGTGTGCAGTGAAGGCATATTGGCTCTCACTCAGAGGGAACTTTAGAAATACTCCTGCGAGGTGGAAAGAGACTTTTGTTTCCTTGCCTGTGCTCATGAGGGCAGGGAAACACAAATTGTTCCTTCGCAGCAGGATCATGTAGAATTAACTGCTCACAACTGGCAAGTGAATAGCTGGCTCCCACAGTATACAGGGAGCTGGCTAAGACTGCAGGGGTCCTGAGCCTTCCCCTACAGCCCCCAACTTGCTGCATGGTGGGTGCCCTAGATGTGCACCCAGACACTCACCTACAAATAACACAGGCCCTGAGGGGTCGGCTCCCCAGGGCCACAATAGGCTTGGGGAGGGAGGCAGCCTCACCCCCCTCTCCTTTAAGTTAATTGCAGCCCCAGAGGATGGGGCCCCTTTGACATCTTGAGGGTTGGGGAAGGGGTCCACGGGGCCTCCCTCCCCTTTTGAAAGGAATTCATTCCCAGGGATGAGGTCCCAGGCCTATTAAGATTCATGTGGGGGGCCGCAGACCTCCCTCACCTTAAGTTTACTGCACCCATGGCAGATGAGGGTCACCAAGGCCTATTAAGTCTTGGGGAGGGAAAGCACGTGCCCCCTCCCATTAACATATACATTTGGCCCTGGGGTTTAGGGTCCTCAGAGCCAATATTGACTAGGAGAAGGGGCTTTGTGCCCCCTTCCCCTTACATAAAAAAGGACCAAGGGGATGGGATCCCCGAGATCTCTGCAGACTCTCAGATAATGGGGATGGAGTCCCTAAGGACAAAAGTGGCTTGGGGAAGGGGGGCCATGTGACCCCCTCTGTGTGCAGGGAGCTGGCTGCCTGCTGGTGGTTCAATGTACGGCCTGGCTGCTGGCCAGGCCCTGTGGCTATCCCCACACCATGCACAATCGAAAACCATGCAAAGTGAGGGGTGGGGTTTATGTATGGTAAAGTATGTCTTATGTGCTAAGATCATTCCACCATTTGCAAATGCCCTCCTGTCAGTGGCTGGTGTTGAAGACAGCATTGAAGACAGCATTCAACTTACCCATGATACTGGCCCATATTTCCTTTCTCTGTCCCACAGTTGTTGTCTGAACCAGTACTCTAAACAACTTGGCTCAACTATTGATCTCATCCACCACAACACTTAAACTCTATTTCAGTGAACCTGGGTTGCCTTCTTCCGCCCATTTTAAAACAAAAGCAGATCTGCTGCTGGTGGTTCATGTTTGGAGTGGTAAATAGTTTGTCTGGTGCAGGTGTTGTTTGTTAGTATATTTGAGTAGATTTATATCAAGAGTGAGTTGACGGATGCATTCGCCATATGAAACATGGCATGCCATTGTTGCCCTCCACCACAAGTTGCCCTCTATACCACTCTGACGGCAGACAAGTCTAAATATGGCAGACGCATGCTATCCTCGATTGGGTGGTGTTGATTTATGATGGGGGGAGTACAAATTATGGAGAATTGAGTTTCAGCCTACGCACCATCTTCCAGCTTGACAGATGGCAGGCCATCATGCCTATCCCTGTATTTAATGGGTACATATTTACTGGCCTGATCAATGGGTCAGTCCCTCCATGACAGAAGAGCAATGTTCCTCCCACCACACTCGAGATCAAGCCCAGTATTCCTTAAATAGGTGTTTAGTGTGCTCAGAAAGTGATATAAATCTCACACCAAAAAACATTTTATCTTGGTTTTAGTACAGTAGCTCCAAATAACGTGTTATTGGGCCCCATTTATTTACACTGCCATGGTGAGATCTGTGGGCTTTGCTAATGCTTGCTTGTAGTAGTGTGACAAGCTTTGTGATATGTTTTGCAGACAATGAAATTAATAACACAAATGCTTCATGGGCATAGTTTTTAAAACAGTGCTAGCGCATGTGTTTTAATTAAAATGTATTAATGAGTGTTATGTATTTTTAATAATGATTTTATGTAGAAAATGAATAACGTAGAAAAATAATGTACACATTTGGAAATGTGACCTTGAAGAATGGCCACCAGTGTTCACCAAATGTACTAATTAATGACTAATACTTATGAAATATCGAAAATGTACTAGACTAGTGTAGTAATATGTCATATTAAGGGTTATGAAGAGTGCTCTAGCTTTATTTATTGTAGGCCTTAGCTTACAGAGTGTCTTCAGATATTTTGCCAGACCTCATGCAGAAGCTGTATTTCTTAGCGGTTAATAAAAAGGCTGACGGAGTGAACTAACTGTGAAATGTCCATTGTCTTCTTAAAAGTGCTTTTGGTGAGAACTGACTGCAATGAGATGATGTTCCCACAAGTGTAACAATTTATGTGTAATTTGTGTGAAATTTACTTTCCCAGGACGAGAACAATGAAGACACTGACTGGAGCTGAAGATGCAACAATATTGTTACGACGAGACGGATGATGAGGACATCGTAAAATGAACCAATAAACTGCATGTGAATAGAGAAATATTAGAATTCATAGATTTGGTTTAGAAATATTTTTGGATAAAGTATAAACCTACGATTATCTGACCAATAGAGAATTAGCGGATAGTTTAGGTGACTTTGATAGAACCATGCGACAGAGAAAAATAATTCAGAGACCCGATTTTGAGAGCTAGAGAGACTTATTCAGATTTTGAGGGAAGAAGAGACTTTAGGAGAGATACCAAATTAAATCTGTCATGGGCTTATACTCTCTGACTGAGAGCCTGATGCTTTGCTGATTGACTGATGACCTGAGGATGAAGACTGATTCTGCTTTGCTGACCCAAACTGTGGATAGGTAGATATGATACAACATGACTGTTATGCATTTTATGCCTTTTCTTTCAAGGTACCAACTGTGCTGTTTTTGACAGATCTATAGTTAGATGTTTTTCTAAATTTGTGTTTCTAAATTGTTTTGCATGAAGTCCAACATGCTGATGCTAATCTGACGTTAGTTAAGGGCCCTCACAAATGACTGACAATTACAGGGACTAATGATTGATGAATTACCTTGTTGAATTTCATGTATGCTATAACTGTGTCACAGCTGACTCTGTTATTGATTTGCATTGTAGCTTTAGAATGTATTGTGGTTCAAGCTTTGATTAGATTGAGTTTCTTCTGCCGCTCTGGACAACGAGTATTGTTCTTAAATTTGTTTCCTTTGATTTTGAGATTAAGCTACACGACTTTAGCATTGTTAACATAAGGGAAAAAACGTACTAAACTTTTACCAAAAGTGTGGTTATTCATGGCTGGAAGGTCATGGTGCGTGACATTTACTGACTCCATTGATTATGTATTGGAGTTATTGTAAGAACTTCTTAATTACTAGTCAAAAGGTTCATCGACCTATTCGAAACTCCTTGTTAGTTTACTTATTAAGGTCTGACGCGCTAACAACAGCAAGTAAGTGATACACTTTATCAAAACTGAAATGGATACAGATATGCCTGGTAGGAGTTTCTCTAATTGAATATGAATGTTAAGTATTCTTCTTAACTAAAAATGTGGTGTATTATATGGGCAGTTTTAATCCTAGCTATTAGGGACACGCCCCTTCCCTGCAAACTGATGCAGAATTTTTCAGAAAACCAATTAGTTTGACACAAATCACTCACCACACTGCTGCATGTCAATGCATGTTCATGGAACCCTAAGGTTTCAGGTACTCAGTAGGAATGGTCCACTCTACTGGTCGGTTTTGCAAACTCACTGTAGACATCTCTAACTGTCTGCTGGGAGACAGCATTGTATACCATGCTCCACAGAGCTAATCCTTGGTCAAGATTGGATGGCTTTTGTATCAGGTCAAAATGTCTTACTCCTACTTGTTGCTTTCCCCCTTTTCTGTGGTTGACTCACCCACTCACAGAAGCTTTTTGGTGTGCCGTTGGTGGAATTGACTTTCTTCCTGCTCCTAACACAGCATTGTCAACAGAGTCACATTTAAAAAACTGTTTTCACCACACCTAAATATATAATTCTCAAATTCCTTTTGCAAGAGCAAACATTTGGCAGTTCTGATTCTGTAATTAGCTTTGGGACTTGGGATTTCTGTCCCACAAAGGCATATACTTGCATGCTTACATTGAATTTAGATGCCTTATGTACCATGTTCTGCAAGTGCACATTCTGTTCTCAACGTTATAACAGTAGATTAGAAACTGAAGTAATGCTTCTGATTTGGCAATGCACTTTTGCACAAAATAAAATCTTCTTTATTCCTCATAATCTTGTGGTTTTCTTATTTCCCCAGGTCTTCCTTCTTATCAGAGAACTGTAACCAAAAAGCTTTGGAGTTATGGAACTGTTTAATCAAACTTCCTTAAGTGGATTTTTCATTATGGGGCTATCAGAAAATCCTCTGCTTCAGATCCCACTTCTCATTGTGTTTTCAGTCCTGTATATAACGACTCTGGTTGGAAACCTTGTCATTGTTGCCATAATATGTTTTGACAAGCATCTTCAAACACCCATGTACTATTTTCTCTTGAACTTGTCATTCCTGGACATTAATTTCATATCAGTCACAATCCCCAAAATGCTGTCAATCTGTTTAACAGGTGACAAATCCATCAGCTTCTGTGCATGCATTCTTCAGTTCTATCTCTGCTTTTCCTTCTTGAGCACAGAGTTCTTCTTGCTTTCAGTCATGGCATTAGACAGGTATGTTGCTATATGCAACCCTTTGCGATATACTGCCTTAATGAGCAAGAGAGTTGTGGTGTTGCTGGCTTTTGCTTCTTGGATGCTTGGATTTTTGGACACCATCCCACATACTCTCTTGATATCATATTCAACCTTCTGTGGATCCAACAAAATCAAGCACTTCTTTTGTGATTTCACTGCTCTTTTGAAACTCTCTTGCACGGATCCATATTATATCAATATCGCAACTTTTTGTTTAGGTGCTGTTTCAGGACTGGGTCCATTTATGGTAACAATTTCTTCATATGTGTTGATTATCTCAAATATAATGAAAATGCCCTCTGTCACAGGGAGACAAAAATCATTCTCCACATGTTCGTCTCACCTGACTACAGTTTTTTTGTTCTATGGGACAGAACTTGGTCTTTATATGAGACCAACTTCAGGCCTTTCACTGGAAAAAGACAAGTTCTTTGCTGTGCTGTTTACTGTTTTCATTCCTATGTTGAATCCCATTGTTTATAGTTTAAGAAACAAGGATGTAAAAAGAGCTGTGACAAAAATTAGACAGAAAATATGGTACAGAGATGCTATGCTGCATTAAGATGTGTGACAAAATAAACTCAATATGCACCATCTCGCAATGCATGAAAAATGTGAGATATAGGGGGTGATTTTAACCTTGGCGGACGGCGGAGGCCGTCCGCCAAGGTACCGCCGCCAAATAACCGCACCGCGGTCAAAAGACCGCGGCGGCCATTCAAACATTTCCTCTGGGCCGGCGGGCGCTCTCCAAAAGAGCGCCCGCCGGCCCAGAGGAAATGCCCCTGCAACGAGGACGCCGGCTCAGAATTGAGCCGGCGTAGTTGCAGGGGTGCGACGGGTGCAGTTGCACCCGTCGCGTATATCAGTGTCTGCAGAGCAGGATTCACTGGGGCAGCGGTAAACCGGCGGGAGACCGCCGGTTTACCCTTTCTGACCGCGGCTGAACCGCCGCGGTCAGAATGCCCTCGGGAGCACCGCCAGCCTGTTGGTCACCGGCCGCCAGGGTCAGAATGACCCCCATAGTCTAGTATGGCAATAAATCTTCTATATAATCATGCAGTTCTCCCTTTTTCTAACCTAACGTTTCACCTGCAGCAGTCAATTTATGTAGTCACACCAAGTTTGATTATATGGCCACAACAGATGTGCCTGCAGAAGCCATAGCACAGAGGTGGTAGTGCTCTGTCATGGATGATCTTCTCAAAGAGGGTGGTGTCTGAGCACTTGTCCCATTTGATCTTTAAATCGCCTTCAAAATCATGGACCACAACACTGTAATGAAGATCTTCACCAAAGTGGTGTTCACATATGTGGTGCTTCACTCGATCTGGTCTTTTGCAGCTGACAGTGTGCTCCCCATTTTTGCCTCCTGTATGTTGGAAAATGGGTTATTGGTAAGGGCAGGTAGGTACCTACACCTAGCAACAAGCCACTAACCTCCACTTAGGTCCAGTTAGGTCTCAGTAAATTAACCCCAGCTCAACCCTTGGTAGCTTGGCAACGAGCGTCAAGGCTTAACTTAGGAGACAGTGTGTAAAGCATTCAAATATCACAAAACAGTAATTAAATAAAACACAGGAAACAGTTTAAAAATCCAAAACCAATTTATAAAAATAGTTTATATCTTTATCTTTAAAATGACACAAAAACGAATAAAATCGGATAGAGGGAACCGGAGATATGAATTTTTAAAGAATTATTATTTTTCTAGCGCTTAGAATCAAAAAGCGCCAATCGGGTCATCTGGTTGCACCTCGACCGGGGCAAAGTCAAAGTTTCAGGCCGACCGCGATGGAGCCCTGCTCGGCTGCAGGTCGCGGGAGGCCTCGGTTAAAAGTTTACCTTCACACTTAGTCTTTATTTTGAAGATTTTCTTCAGCGGGACGAACCTGCCAGTCCTGTCCGACCTCCTGGAGCCCTTCTCTGGATACGCGATGCTGGAATCCTCGGTGGAGATTTTTACCTTCGGACTTAGTCGTTTTTTCGAGGTGAAAATCCTTCGACCGGGGTAAACCTGGATCTTGATCCGACGTCCATGGAACCCTTCTCGGACACGATGGCTGGGAGGTCCCGGTCAACTTTTTACCTTCGGACTTAGTCTCTTTTTCGGAGATTTTTCTTTACCGGGACGAACCAGCAAATCAGGCCGGGTCGCGGTTGAGGCAAGCCGGCTAGAGTTGCTGCGGCGGGTCGGTCCCTCTATGGAGCTTTTTTACAAAAATTCTCCAAACTTCTGGGGCTTCACCCAGATGTCCTTTTAAGGTTCTTTTGGGGTCCACAGCTCACCCCGAGGGTCCAGAAGTTCTGAGATGGTCCTTGGGGGGTGCGGACTACAACTCCCAGAATGCACCTGGCGCAAACTCCTTTTTGGCCACTGGGCAGTGGTCAGCTGGTCGCTTTCTTCAGGAGTTGGTGCAGGGGACTCTGGTTAGCAATTTTTCACCTGTAGCAAACAGGGAGTCCCTTCCTTGAACCAGTTGAAGCCAGGCAAAGTCCTTCTTGTGGTGAAGCCCAAGTGTGCAGCTGGTGCAGTCCTTCTGAGTGCAGGTTACAGGTGCAGGCCAGGGGTCCAGCAGGGCAGTCCTTCTTCTCCTTTAGTTCTTCCTTGTTGGAATCTGATGGGGATCTGAGGTGTGGGTGCAGGTCTGCCAGTTTTATCCTTGCTCCTGGGTGAAAAGCAGGGGGGTCCTGGTTCTCCAATCAGGGGCAGGGTCCTTCCCCCTGCGATGACCACTTCCTGGGAAGTGTGGCAAAAATCCATCCCAGTGGGCAACATTCTCTAAAAATCCATCATGGCTGAATCTGATTTTTGGAGGTTACATCTGGCTGAGCCCACCCACTGGTGTGGCTAAAAATTATAAACACACCCCTCTCCTGCCCTCTCCTAATCTAATCAAGGGGGCACCTAGTTGTCTGGGGTTGCAGGATGTGGGGGTGTTGCTGGTTGCTCCAAATGTCCTTCTCTGCCTTTGAAGACCAGTTTGGCAGCCCTCCCCCTTCCTGCCTCACCATCTGCTGAGGGGAGATTCTCTCCCACAGGCACATTCCTTTGTGTGAAGCCAGGCCACTTCACACCTCATCAAGGCAGCTTGGCTAAGCTGCCACAGGCTGGCCAATCAGAGCACAGCAGCAAAAACAATGCAGGGCTGAAATTGGCAACTTTTTAGGTAAAGTCTAAAACTCTTTACCTGAACAAGTTATATTAAATCCAACAACTGGAAGTTGTGGGATTTATTACAACAATTAATTTGATACCAAATTCTTGGTATGCATCATTTAAGGAGACTTTAAAATTTAAAACACAGTCTCCCCATTCTAGCCTATGAAGGCCATTTACTACAATGAGGGAAAAACGAATTTGGCTGTTAGGGCACACCTTAGGGGTGACTTATATGTAAAAATAAGGTAGTTTAAGACTTTGGAACTACTTTTAATTCCAAAGTCGAATTTGCATATAACCTTAATTTAAAAGAAGCCAGCAAGGCAGGCCTGCCTTTAAAATGACACTGGGCACCTCAGCAGTGCACCTATGGGTGCACTACCTATGCTGTGGTCCCTAAACCTACATGCCCTACCATATACTAGGGACTTATAGATAGGTTAACTTAGCCAATTATAATTAGCCTAATTTGCATATTGATTTTACACAGAGCACAGGCCCTGGGACTGGTTAGCAGTACCCAGGGCACCATCAGAGTCAGGAAAACACCAGCAAAAAGTGGAAAATGGGGGCAAAAAGTTAGGGGGCCTTTGCAATCAGCCCTGTTTTCTCACACTGTACCAAGCAATAAGGCTGTGGTGTCTTGCAAGAGTCAATTGGCTGATGGGACCTGCATCCTTTTACATCAGGCAGGGGTATGCTTCTACATGTATATGGATTAAATCCAGCTCATGACTGAGTTAGGGCAATGTTTTCCCCAAACAGCAACTTTGATTTATGGGGCTTGACTAAGGGTCTGATCTAGATCTTGCCGAAGGGAATACTCCATCACAAATGTGACAGATACCCCGTCTTCCTTTTTACAATCTCCATAGGATATAATTGGGTCATAATAAAGTGGACGGGGTATCCGGCACTTTTGTGACGGAGTATTCCCCTCCTCCAAGATCTAAATCAGGCTCCAAGTGTCTATTACTTCATGGTGTATGTCTACGACTTCCTGATTTTCAAACTTCAAAGCCCAGAGCTCCTTCTCACCTACTATTAGAAGCAAAACTGTCAGCTGTTTTATCCCCATCACCTTACCATCTAGGCTGGTCTGGCCCAACGATCCTTCACTGAACTATTTATTTGAAGCCCTTTGCTTTCGCTTTTCCTAGATAAACCAATACCTTCTTCCCTCCTGCCCATACCTTCTTTCCCAGGCCTCTACCTTGCACCTTCCTCCTGTCCTTCCTTGATTGTGTGAAGGCACTCGGTTGAGACTAGGTGCCACCTAAGGTTATATTGTGACTTATCAAAGAGTAAGGTTGTCAGCACCCATGTCTACCTTCTTCGCTCTACTCTGTAATCCCTTCCTTCTTCAGCGTTTCTCTCCAGCTCCTCTAGCAGCAAGAAAAGTCCTACATCCCTCATCTGCAGCTAGAGTTTGCCTAGCAGGTTTTGGAGCCTGAGCATTTTACCAACTTCCCTACTACTAACACCCCTGTACTTAGTTTACCTAATCTTTGTTTTGATTGCCCTTATGATTTTATCTATTTTGTGGTCACTGCTAAGCTGTTTTTTCTGTTTGTAGCCAGGCAAAACAAAACTCTGCCACTCTGATACCTTTGAGAAGCAGATCTTTCTGAACTGGAAGCCAGACATATGTCACAGCCCTCCAGACACACCTTGATTTTTTATTTTTTTTTAAACATAGTTTATTGTTTTCATAAACATAAGAAACAATGGAGATCACATAAGGCATATATGGTTTTACATGTGTATTTTTCACCAATTTTTATGCTATTACATTTTGTATGTCTTTAGATATCGACTCTTTTGTCTTTAAACTGTCTCGTTCAGTATGTCATATATGGTGGACTACGTGCATTATCGCGTTGGCGTTTTAAAGTTTTTATGTCACCTTGTATTCTTGACATCGAACATTATTCTTAACTACCAACTATTGACCACTAATCAGACATCTTGGTGTTGAGGATACATTTTCTATTGCTGCATTCTTGACTGTTATCAATTATTATACATTATTGATGTATGTGAGAGAAAATTTCTGGGGGGTGGGGGCGTTTGGTTGATTTTAGTAAGTACTTAGTGATTATTATCTTATGGGTATCATTGGGATGCATCCTTGTCATGCTCATCTTTATCCAACGATGTGAATTTTTCTACTAATTCATCCCATTCCTGAGCCATTAAATATTTCCTCCGTCCGGCATTTTCTTCTTTTCTAAGGGCAACTCCTTCTGCTTTACCCCATTCTATTACTTCCGCCCTCCATTGGCTCACCGTGGGTGCTGTCGTGGCATTCCATCTCCTAGTCAGTAGGCGTTCAGCCAATAGGAGTGCTAGGTTTATCAATCTAGGGAGAACTTTCTTTTTTGGGGGACGCGGGAGCATTCCCAGTATACATGTCTCCATTTTACAGTATATAGTCTTCCCTGCTAATGTATTTAGGGAGTTAGTTATATTTTCCTAGTATTCAGAGATGGCATGGCAGTTCCAGAGCATGTGTGTGAGTCCTGCTTCCTCCTCTCTGCATCTAGGGCACGTTGAGGGCAGTTCTGGGTATAAGATATGTAGTCTGTGTGGGGAAAGATATGCTCTGTGGAGTATAGCATATTGAATGAATTTAAATCTTGTATTATGGGATATTTGGCTTGGGTAGTTTATTGTGTTAGTCTACTCCTCTTCTGATATCTCTCTTCCTACGTCTGTTTCCCATTTGATTTTTAATTCCGTCAGTGGTTTAGATAGGTGAGTTTTCAGTCCTTTATACAGCCATTTGACCATATGTGTCCCTTGGCCTATAGTATATATGGAGTGTACCAGTGCGTGTGTGGGTGGTTCTGTGTTATTCAGGCCCAGTATTTAGTGACGTAATGTATAATACTAGCATGTAGGAGGAAAAGTGAGGTTGATAGGTTGTGTTCATGGATGTAGTCAGTGTGTGTTAGTAAACGTTGGTCTTTAAACAACGCACATATGGACTCTTCGCCTTCCTGTGCCCATTTTTGTAATTGTGCAGGGGTTAGATTACCTATGGTTACTGCCAATCCCAACAGTGGGATATTGGGAGAATAGGGGATCGTGACCGAGGTGTATCGAAGTGCCAGTTGTCAATATTGAAGTGCTATTTTCAACAAGAGAGGGGTGCGTCCCTGAATCAGGGTTCCGGGGCATAACAAGGAGTGCAGATTACCCCTGTCTAGCATCTGTTGATTTCACTTTATTTCTTGTAGGTTTCGGCCGCTAAGCCAGCACTCCAGCCATTGGAGTTGTCCAGCTATTCAGTAAGCCTTAAAGTCTGGTGCGTTCATCCATCCCTGTTCTACCGGTAACTGTAATTTGGCCAGGCTTATTCTGCGTCGTCCTTTCCCCCATATAAGTTCCAGCAACATAGAGTTGAGTAGTTTAAAATATGATTCTGGAACTTTCACTGGTAGGTTGGTGAAGTAGTATAGTAGGCGGGGTAGTGCCACCATTTTGGCTAGTGCCAACCTTCCCGCAAATGATATTATCAACGTAATCCAGAATTGGATCTGTGTTTTAAGTGAGGAGGGGGCTCTTTTCAGGTTACCTTCCAGGAGGTCTTCTGGGGTGCGATATATTTGAATCCCAAGATATTGGAAAGTGTCCGTTGCAAATTGTAGTTGGTGATCTCCAAATGGTAACGCGCTGTCTCTATGTGGCTCATCAAATGAGAAAGCTATGGATTTGTTATAGTTTATGGCCAGTCCAGACAGGGGCATGAATTTGGCAAATATATACGCCGCTTTGTTAGGGTTTTGGTTCAGATCTTTAATATATGATATAATATCGTCTGCGTATAATGAAACTACGTGTTGTGCATGACCTATTTCAATGCCCCATGTTCCGCCCTCTTGTCTCAATAACTGTGCCAGGGGTTCTGTGGCTAAGACAGATAGTAAGGGGGATAAAGGGCAGCCTTGCCTTGTGCCTCTATGAACCGAATAAGTGTGTGATATATTTTGCCTGTACCTGCTCTGGCTGTTGGTGCTGCATATAGTAGGTTGACCCATTTAATATAGTCAGGTGGAACCTGAAACTTCTTTAGTACCTTTATCATGTATTCCCAGCTAAGTGAGTTGAAGGCCTGGCGGAGGTCCAACGAGAGGTATCCTGCGTGTGGGAGCTTCCCCCCTTGCCTCATCCATTACCTGGTATAATCTACGCACATTCAAGGAGGTGTTCCTCGTTGGTACAAAACCGCACTGGTCTGTGTGTATAAGATTGGCTATGTGTGGTAGGAGCCTTTGTGCTAGAATTTTTGCTAGGATTTTATATTCCATGTTTAGTAAGAATAGTGGTCTATACGATGACAAATCCGTTGCGTCCTTACCCGGTTTCAGTAGGGACGTCACTAGTGCTTGCCCCGTTGTGTCTGGTAGTCTTCCTATCTCTAAGGATGCTTGATATAATCGCTCTAAGTGTGGGGTGAGCTGTGTGTTGAATAGTGAGTAAAATTCCGCTGGGAGACCGTCTGTACCTGGCGTTTTATTGTGTTCCATATTTTTAATAGTTTCCGTGATCTCTCCTTGTGTAATTTGAGCTCCTAGTATCTGCCCATCCTCTGCGTTAAGTGTTGGAAGTTTCATCTTAGCCAGGAAAGAGTACATTTTTCCCTCTTCTACTGGGGGCGGGGCGGAGTATAAAGCCATGTAATAATCTTTAAAGGCCGTATTAATGTCCAATTGGGTAGTTATATCACCATGTTGTATTGTCCTGATATGCAGTATGGGAGTGGGGGCTAGTTCTTCTTTTATTAGGCGTGCTAGGAGTGGTCCTGCCCTATCACCTTCTCTGTGCATTCTTTCCTTATATCTAATATGGTAAAATTTTCAGAGTTTTTCTACCAGGAGGGCGTGTTCAGATCTGAGACCCTGCAGTGCTGTAGTGTTGGTGGGGTTAATGATCGATTCTTTCTCAAGGATACCCAGCTTTTCTTCTGCCTGTGTCAGTTCACTCACCAGGGTTTTTCATACTCCCGTCACTGCTCCTATTATAACCCCTCGTATAACCGCCTTGAATGCTTCCCATTCTATTAGTGGGGAGGAAGCTGTGTCTGTATTGTGATGGAAAAAGGTCTTGATTGTCTGCGCTAGTTCCTCTCGTAGGGGAGTGTCTTCTAACATTATGGGGAGTAAACGCCATGTTGGGATAGGTGTGGGTGTTCGTCCCCATTTCATTGTCACTTCTAAAGGGTTATGGTCTGATAGTGTCTTCGCAAGGTAAGTGGTTTTGATCATGTGAGTCTGCAGTGCCTCAGTGCAGACAATCCGATCCAATCTCATGTGTACTTTGTGAGGGTGGGAATAGAAGGAATATTCCTTCATGTTCATTTTTCTTGCCCGCCACATATCTGCTAGGGACCATCCCTGTAGCCATCTCTTTAGTGCATGCGCTTGTCTCCGTGCATTTGTTCCTGACATTGGAGGGGTGTTCCGGTCCATGCCAACATCTAACACCACATTAAAGTCCCCCCCAATTACCCAGGGTGTATGAGCCCATAGTGTTAGCACCCTGGATAGGTGTTCTAGAAAGGAGTCTTGGCCAGTATTTGGTGCGTATATGCTGCCCAGCACCACTGGTTTCCCATCTAAGTTACCCTTGATTAAAACGAATCTACCTTCCACATCAATCTTAGTATCTACCACTTCTAAGGGCACACCAGCTCTTATCCACACGGCTGTTCCTCGTGCAAATGCCGAGTATGAAGTGTGGAAGATCTGGCCTCACCATTTTTTACGAAGTTTTACCGTTTTATGTGCAGTAAGAGGAGTTTCTTGTAAATAAACAATATGTGCTTTGCGGCGATTTAATTGTGCAAGGATTCTGTGTCTTTTTTGGATAGCCCTCATCCCCCTCACATTCCAAGTGACGATATTATATTCACATTGTGTATGCATATTTGAGTTTGGTTCTGTACATCCGCATTCGCTCATGGCCCCATGTTAGTCTATAGTTTCTGCAGGATAGTGTATCTGGCGTAGGTGTAGATGTCTGTCATAATAGCAAATAAACATACTTATACTCTAATAGAAATACCAGGCAAAGCCTAAACTTGCTTTGCCAAACAATTATGTAATACATAACTTAGGTGCTACAACGAAGCAGCCAATTCGTGCTGGAAGGGGCCTACGCAATGGGGCGTGGATCAAGAATATGTCCCACTGGCAGCGGGTTTGTTAGTGATAATGTAAGAGAAAAAAGTTCAACGTGTGTCAAGGAGCTCTACCAACCGGGACCGCCACAAATATTATAGGGGGGGGGTCAACCAGAAAACATAATAGATATTTTGTGAATGCTATTATGGGGTTACATCTGCTAAAAGTCTCTAGCTAGTTGTGGAGTAATGTCTGGGAATAGAGCCATGCTCCCATCTGAGTCTGATGCCGCTATGCTATCTATTGAAGAAGCAGTTCTGCAGGGAGAGGAGTTCATCTCTCGTAGGGAGCCCACAGTTTGTAATGCATTGTTTTGTCCCTCCAGGGCTTGATGCAGTGTTGTTTGGGCTTTATTCCGTTTGTCTCTACGATGTTGCGGAAGTTGTCCTGCGTGGTGGCCGTTGTTCTGTTCCAGCGCCCATGAGTATGGGAAGTTTTCGTCGAGCCAGGTACTCACCAGGTCGGGCGAGTCAAAGAAGTGCATTTTTTGGTTATGTGTGATGCAGAGTTTTGCTGGGAATAGTAGTGCATATTTTATCTCCATTTTGCGTAGTCTTGTTTTATTATTTGAAAGGATGCTCTGCGTTTCTGGACTGCCAGGGTATAGTCTGGATACAGTGAGATCCTGGCATTGTCTATTATAATGGGATCTAATTCTATCGCAACCTGGAAGGCAACGTCTCTATCTCTATAGTTGAATATTCGTGCTATTACAGGTCTTGCTGGGGCTCCTGGTATGGGTTTTCTGCCAGGGATACGGTGTGCTGTCTCCACCACAAAGTGAGTCGACAGTCTGTCTTTGGCTATGGATTGTAGCCATGTCTCAATGTATTGTGTGGGGTCGTTTCCTTTTTTGCCTTCGGGCAGCCCAATTATGCGTATATTATTGCGCCGTGAACGCCCCTCTGCGTCTTCAATCCTTTCCTGCAGGGCCTCCATCTGTTGGTGGAGCTTCACAATGGCATTTTTATTGTCATTGTGTGTTGGGAGGATATCTGCCACTGTTGATTCTGTTTGTTTTAACCTGTCTGCGAGTTTTGCTTGGTCATCTTTCATTATATTCATGTCCGTTGTGATCATATCTAATCTGTTCTCTATGGCTTGTTGAGAGTCTCTAATTTATTTTAGTATAGTGTCCAGCTTATCCATATTCTCTTTCACCTGGGGCATTGGGTTCTGACTCCGGGGGGTTGGGGTCACACCGTCCTCCATTGTTTTGCCCTTGGTGCAGCCCATTACCCAACTTCCCTGTAATGTTCTTTTGTCTTACACCCCAGGTCGGATTTTCATACGTACATTCCTGGCAAGCTCTCGGGTCTTATTGTTTTTATAGCATTTGATCAGGTTGCCAGGATCTTATTTCCTCTTTGCGGAGTATAGTAGGAGGGAGGTCTTGGGAATGGCTTTGCGGTTTATTCCTTTTGTGTGTACTGTAGTAGCACTTGTTCCTACGCAATCTAGTTTTTCACCCCTCCCCTCGAGCCACTTCCGACCGTCTCAGCGGCCGTCTGTATTCTCCGACTGGGGCGTTTCCCTGTGTCTGGTCCTCCGCCTAGTGGAGCGTTGTTGTCATGCCCCCGAATGTAACCGCAACAGGGCCCAGGTTCTAGCTCAGCTCAAAGCGGTTTCTCAGCGCCAGACCGTCTTCTCTCAGTTCTGCGGTTGTAAATGCTGCGGGGCTTTCGTGTGCACTGTTGTCGGGGCCTTCAAGGGCACGGGGGGAGGGCCGCCGGCCGTCCGATCGACAAGCGGGTCTGTTATTCGGTTGATTTTCCGCCCTCGGCCTCTCCCACTCACCGCTTCTCTGCCATGTCAGTCAATGTGTTTCGTCCCCAGGCCTATTCTGTTCTCCGCATCCGTAAGTGATGTGGGCCCTCTCGCGTGCTGCCGTCCGGTTCCCAGCGCGATCACGGGCAGGGAAGGGTCCATGGTCGGGTCCTATTGTTTTTATAGCATTTAATCAGGTTGTCAGAATCTTAATTCCAGTTCGCAGAGTATGGCAGGGGGGAGGGGGAGGTCTTGCAAATGGTTTAGTGAGTTATTCCTTTCGTGTGTACTGTAGTAACATTTGTTATCATGAAATCTAGTTCTTCACTCCTCCTTTCTCGCCATCTCCGACCGTCTCAGCGGTCGTCTGTACTCTCCGACTGTGGGATGTTGTCGCCATGCTCCTCAGATGAAACCGCAGCAAGGCCCAGGTTCCAACCCTGACCAAAGCGCCTCCTCAGCACTAGAGCGTTTTCTCCTAGTTCTGCGGTTGTAAATGCCGCAGGCTTATCGGTGTGATGTGTACAGTTGCCGGAGTTTTCACAGGTGGGGGAGGAGGGACGCCGGCAGCCAGATTGACAAGCAGGTCTGTTATTCGGTTGGTTTTCCGCCCTCGGCCGCATCCTCGCTCCCCCTCACTCGCTGCCTCTCTGCCATGTCAGTCTATGTGCCTCGCCCCATGCCTGTTCCGTTCTTCGCATCCATAGGTGTTGCAGGACTCCTCACACGCTGCCGCCTGGCCCCCAACATGACCGCGGGCAGGGAGGGGCCCCGGGTCGCCTGATCGGGACCCTGGGCGCGCCGGGCCGGTCCGGCCGCAGCTGGTCCCGTCATCGCATGACCTTACTCATCTTGTACAGGCCCATTCAGCTTTCTTCTTATTTGTTTGTGTTCCGACCTCTTTGGGGGCCCTGGATTGCACCTTCTGACTCTTGACGCCTCCTCCGAAGCAGCGTTTGGGTTCTGGTCGCACCCCGCCCCCGATATGTGTCGGATTACAGTTTTACGGCGGGCCCGGTCGGGAGCTCCCCGTTTATGCGACCGCCATCTTAGGCGGTTGGCCACGTCCCCCCCTCAGACACACCTTGATAATGGCCATGAATAGGAATCTTATAAGTGTTGCTTACCCCACCCCAGCTCAACACTACCTCAAGCGGGCTGTGGCCAACATCGGGAAAGGAAAATTGCTTTTGTGCCATCACAGAAAAGGTGGATAAGTCCCATACATCCAATCCAATTGAGACCAGAGAGACACTGCAGCCAACTAGCAGCCAGCTGACAGGTTCTATGACCTCACTCCATAGCAATGAATATTTTGAAGGCAATATCAACTTTTCATTTCTTAGTATGATATAAAAGTCCCAACATATTCTCAATTTTAAAACATAAAATTTGAGGGGGGGATGTGGGTCAGCGCCTGCCTGGACAGGGCCCCATGTTATACTGTGGGGCGGGGGCATCATAAGCACTGCTATTGACAGGCAGTGGATGTCTGGTGGGAGCCACAGGACCACACACTCTGATCTGTGCACTGAATATGTGTTGGTGCCCCCAGGCTTGCTGCTTACGGTATGAGACGTGGGGCAGTGGAGCGGGGAAGGCATGTGCCTAATGGGTCCTGGTTAGGAGGAAAAACATAAGGGGTAAAATCATTAGTATCTTGCGAGTCTTGATTGGAGATGAAGATTAGTGCTGAAGAGATTAGTAAGAGACCAAACTTCTTCTGGCATCAAGATTGAGTAAAAAGAGTGAGGCAAGAATATTCAGAATTAAAAACCAGTAGAAACTTTCAAGTGCAAGCAGCAAAAATAAGGAACAAAAATAGTAACAAAGGGTGATGGTCACAAGAAAAAATAGGGTTAGCAAATGTGTTGTGAGGCATCCTTCACTTGGAAATGTCTTTTTTATATATCGTAGTGACATGAACTGGCATGACAGAAAAAGACTCTCGGCCCAATTACGCGTGTGGCAGTCTTCGCACCACCACACTCACAGTGGCTGTCAGACCACAGCGGTTGTGGCAGTTCTCAGACCACCACATTTGCAATGGCTGTCGGTGGGCTGACAGCGGTGCAGGTTGGAATCAGCTAGGATGGTGCCGAACTCAGCACTCCCCTGCTGATTACAACCTGGTTCTTCATCAGCCTTTTCAGGCGGCAGTATTGCTGCCAGCTCGATTACGAGCTGGCAACAATGCTGCAGCCACTTCCCCGCTGGGCTGACTTGCAGAAACCTTGGATTCCGACAATCGCCTCAGTGGGAAAGTCTTAATGGGGCCAGTGGGGAGGTAGCCAGGGCAGGTGTAACCACCCTGTCGGGAGTTTGGTGGACAGGTGTTCCCATTCGCCAAACTCATAATTGTGCCCTCTATCTCATTTTGAACTTGGATCCCCATTTAGCAACCAAGAGATAAACAACCATCTTGGAAAGGGCAGGATGAAAGGTTTGTTCATGGCACTCACTTGGTAAATGAGGAAACCAAAATTGACTTTTTCACCAAGTTCTGACTTTTGCAATCCCACCGCTGCCATCCATGCATCCTCAATACACCAGGTTACTGTGAGCATAGAGACACTAAGGTGGTTTAGGCTGTGCAAACACTTGCCACAGCATTTCAGAACATGTCTGACAATGTGAGCAGTGCCCCTACCTCTTCAGTCTATGCCAAGACCATGGTGAGCTGTTAGATCAGCTATTGATCAGTTCTTGACTGTGAGATAACAGTGTACCCATTTCCTGAAGCTACAGTTGAAAGAAACAACAGCCTAACAAAGGAGCCTGGATTTATAGACCTTCTAAAGTATTTTCTAGAAGGAAAAACTTTGCAGTGAATCAGGAACTGTAGTGGACCATAAAGCTTCAGAGAATTGCGACTCCAATAGGTTTACTGAACTAAGAATCGAGATTTTATTAAAGACAAGGAGGCTAGCAATATTTTATTTACTACTTCTGGAGTAGCACTTTTAAAAGTTTCCAAACAGAACACACATCACAATAGAATAGAATTTTGAGTAGCTTTTCTCCCTCTTTTGTTTGCTGCTTCTGTGCAGATAAGTATTCTTTTTTGTATGGTTGAATGCATGTGTATTATTCATATTTATAAGAGGAATAAACATATGTATTAGTTTCAGAGAATCACAAATTGTGTGGACCTTACAGTCTAGTTCTCCTTGTAACTGGTAGAGACTGAGATGGAAGCTGATGGTAAGGATCAGGGACTTGTGTATTCAGTAGAGATGAACGAATACAGAGTGAATCTTTCAAGTATGAGGCAACTTCCATCAAAAGGTGACAGGGATGATATGGTGACTTATCGCAAATGAACCAATGAATCATTGTCAAACAATAACATGCAAAATATAGACAAGAAGAAAATAAAAAGACAGCTAAACATTGTCTGTAGGAAGAAAATAATTCAAACTTGACTTTCAGCATACTTCTTCAACTTTACCTTTGAATATTGTAAGCTTTCAGAAACAACACACTGTCACTGTATTAAATAATAATCTGTTTCTGGAACCAATAATCATTCCAGATTTTCTCTTTGCTCTCTTTGCTTTGAAGCCTGTGCCCATAGACAACAGATGCAACCTTGATAACAATGTGAGTTTCATTATTAAAATGAATTTCTACAATTGCTTAAGAGGGAGCCCAATCACCTTGAGTGGTATTCAGTCCCAATTTAGATATTGGCTGGTAGTTTACTCCAACACAACGGTGACGGATATTAGTTCCTATGGGATTTAGATTTCGGCACAGGGGATATCTGTCACGGTGTAGCAAAGTAACTCATCCACCAATACCTAAATCAGGCCCTTAGTGTAGCACCATAGATATTGGCCCAAAGTTTAAATAGTTTTCTCCTTATGACCATTTGACTGAGAGGAAGACCATGTTCAACTCTGAATGCTTTTCACGAGGTTTTAAAAAAATGTTGAAAATACTGAGTACCCTCTGTTAGAAAGGATAATATGAGGCAATCCATGAAGGTCAGCAACATCAGTACAAACATTAGAACATTTCTTCAACTGTTGGTAAATTGGCTATGGAAAAAGGGGCCATTTTCTAAAAAGTGCCTAGCAATATCAGTAGTATCAGGTATGCTTCTGAAGACGGTCAGTCCATTATGAAGTCTGTACAATCATGATAAGTTGACTAGGTGTAGTGCTGGACTTACTACTGTGTTTTATTTATTAGTGACGTACACTTGAAAGGCCTAATACAAAAATTAACTTACTCATGCTCATGGCTAACCACTGGTTCAGCAGCATCCTCCCACAGAAAGTAAAAAAGGCAGGGACTTAAAATAAAACCACATAAGAAATAATATTATTATTATTTAAATACCATTATTTAAACCGGTTAAAATATAAATATATATTAATTAATGTTAAACACATTTTTTTAAACTTACATACTTATTATTTAATCATAACATGTTTTAAAAACGTATTTTGAATTTAAAAATAATTCAATAACTCATTCATTAAAACTAATTTAAAATGTTTTAGTTAATTTAATAATCACTTTTAATAATTAATAATATATGTTAAAAATGTTGCAATACAAGTGTTGTAGCATTGTTCACTTTGTTCTACCTTTAAAGTAAATATAGCAAATAAATTTACATTTGAATTTAACATAAAATGCTTTTAACATTTGTTTTTGATTTACAAAATAAACTCACCCTTATTTTATAATGAAATAATAAATAGGCACTATTTTTATAAATTATGTTTAACATTAATTTGTATTTGTTTGAGTATTGCAGTATATGTGGTTGGCCATGTGTAGTGCTAGACTTACTCCTGTTTTTTTTGTTAATTGTAACTTACATTCAGAGTTTGTGAATACCAAAGCATAGTAAACTTACTCAAAAGTGAAAACTTACTGAAAAGTGTAAGTTATCTTTGTAAATCAGGCCCTAAATGTTCAGACAGAAACTACTTTGGAAAGTCTCACTACCCACTCAAGAACAAATCTATTGATTTTTAAATGATATCCTTCTGTAAAAAAAAATACCGCACCTATAAAAAGTATTTCATCCAACATTCCATAATGTCATCCTGCGGGCCTCCGCAGCCTGGGCAGGGGAACCGGTTTGGATTGCGGTTGGAGCTGCGGTCTGTTTTTCCGGCTACGGGGCTCGCTGCGGCCCCTTTTTCCAGCTGCGGCTCGCGTCATTTCCCGTGGCGAGGTCCGGGACCCAGGGTGTCGGGCCTTGCCATGTTCGGCGCGGGCCTTGGCATTAGGTTTCTGCACCACCCACCCCTCACTTATCTGGTGCCTTGTTCTAGGGTTCCTTTTTTCTTCCTTTTTCTTCCTTCTTCTTCCTTTTTTCCTTTCTTGTCCTATTCTTCTTTTTTCTAGTGGGGCCATATTCTCCTTCTCTCAGCATGCCTTTCTTCTGGTCGTTTTCCCTGCATGCATTTGGTTCCCTTTCTAATATGGCGTCCTCTTCTACCTTGTTCTATAGTATTTTCCCAATCTAAAAGGCCGTTCTTGCTTTTTCCCTGCATCTCACTTCCTGCTCAGCTGTATTTAAGGGGTTAGATTCTTGTTCTCCTTGCACTGCAACGCTTCCTCTGGTGGTGATCACGCTCCGGCTGTCTTTTTCCGATTCCAGTTGTTCCTGTTTGTTCCACCTTTCTTCTAGTTATTTTTTCTTGACTTGGAAGTCTGATATTTTTTCACATGTCTTTTCTTCTGTTCCAGTCATAGAGGTTTTTACTTTTTGGGGTTTTTCCGCTGGAACTCCTTCTAGAGGGCACGGACTGTTTTTGACGTACCATTGTCAGCAGCACTGTGGCTACCGTAAAGGGCCGCCCTTACCTTGGCCAGAGCAGGACCTGCAAGAATTGAGGTCGCCCTCCAATTCCAGCTGGCAAAGGCCGTAAGCGAAGGGTAGATCGTGACAGATTGCAGTGCCCCAAAACCCAGTTTTTGTCAAGCGTTATTGAGGAAACTCCAGCGGCTACTCCTGACCGTCCAACAATAAGCCCAGGAACTGCAACAGTTCCGAACTGAAAATGTGGCTTTACGGACAACAGACGTTCCCACCGTTTCTGCCACCACACCAAGCTTTTCAGGGAATCCCAACAAAGTATGTGAATTCCTTGATGCCCTGACAGTCTACTTTGCATTTCAACCTTCGCAATTTGTGACTAAAGACTAAAGTAGGATATTTAATCAGTGCCCCATCTGGTCCGGCCTGAGCTTGGGCGACTCCTTTGGTAGCTACAAATGATTCCAGATTATCTGACTATCGGCCTTTGTTGCAGCCTCTAAGCAAATGTCTGAACGCCCTGGACTCGAGCCCTCCGCTGAGGAAGCCTTATGTGGCATCCTGCAGGGTAACCAGGATGTCTTACAATATATGACACACTTCAGACAATTGGCAGCAGAAACTACTTGAGTAGAATGTACTCTTGTTACTCTTTTTCACAGGGGTCTTCGAGATGATATAAAGGAGGAACTAGTACATTCCACTAGAATGGAAGATTTAAAGGGTTTAATGGATTTAGTGCTCTCCATAGAATATCGCCTTAATGAA
The DNA here is from genome assembly GCF_031143425.1 of Pleurodeles waltl. Taxonomy (NCBI): domain Eukaryota; kingdom Metazoa; phylum Chordata; class Amphibia; order Caudata; family Salamandridae; genus Pleurodeles; species Pleurodeles waltl. Next base: position 15,183,014 of record NC_090446.1, read on the forward strand.
CGTAGGATGGAGAAGAGAACGAGTCGTGGACCACCTCATTCAGGGACCTCATGTACCATTATTCACTGGTCCGAAGAGACTCGACCTGAGTCTAGAGGAGCTACCGAGGAGGAACCTATCCAAATAGACACAGCTCGTGGTTCCTTAACTGATAGTGACGATGAGAAGGACTGTGTCTTTACTGTGGTGCTTCTGGTCATTTGATTCGTACATGCCCAGTTCGTCCTGCAAAGTCTTCGAGAAATGCCAACTCCTGTCCTCTGTGAGAAGGGAGGGGACGGGATTCCCTGAGATACCTTCTGTTTGTTCTTCCAAAGAAGAAACAACGTCCCTCTTTTCTTTTACCTATTACATTGCAGTTACCTGACGGTCAGGAAGAGAGGCTGTTGGCATTGTTCGATTGTGGAGCCAGTGGAATATATCCTGATAAGGCCTGGGCTATGGAAAAAAAAAATCCTCAAATACCTAAGGACATTGCAGAACACGTTCATACAGTTGATGGATCCCTTTCAGCTGCTGGTCCTGAGTATGGTACCACCAATAAAGGATTTATATTATGACTAAAATCTGATTTTACTCCATCTATGCACTCCTTTTTGTGAAATCAAAACCAGACTTTCAGTGCAATGCATTTCAATGAGACAAAAGCAGACTATTATTACCAAAATAAATCCAACATACGTTTCTTGTAGCCTTCCACATAAACAGTCCAATGAAAAACACAAAATCTACCAAATAAGTTGGTAGATTTGGATCCAAAGGGTCTGGTTTACAATAGCCTTGTGCCCCCTGAGTCCCCCAATGTCTAGAACTGCCTGGGAGTGTTGTCCACCTTGAAAAATATTGCTTAAATAATCAGATGGCTGTGGCCAAGATAGACCATCAAGAGCATTTTGCTATATTATTTGACCTACTGGTGTCCCAAAAGTCCTCGAAGGAACAGTGCAGATATTTCCTGTTCTGCTCAATATTTAAACAACTGTTTAAGCATGACATTAAAAAAATTCACCTTTAGATATGTTGGTTACTATGCCTCATGACATTTTTGCATTATTATGTATACATTATTGATAAACAATTGAGCATTGTTTTTTTAAATACTCAAAGAAATTTCTCTTCATAATAAATGCTTATATCCATATGTGGGGATTCATTTCTTAGTACAATTGTAGCATTTTCTTGACAAATTAGGTGATAAAAAAACGTCATGCAGCTTAATGCAGTGTATTATCTTAGCAGCAAATCCTATTTCTAGCTTTCTGCAGAGCTCTTTTTACCTCATTGTTTCTCAAACTATAAATAAATGGATTTAGCACTGGAATGACAATAGTAAACATCACAGCAAACAGCTTGTCTTTTTCTAGTGACACCTCAGATGTTGTTTTCATATAAGCACCAAGCTCAGTTCAATAGAACATAATAACTGCAATCAGGTGAGCGGAACAGGTGGAAAATGACTTTAGCCTGTGGTGGACATCTTCATTATATTTATAATAATTAACAAATATGATGTAATTGTTAGTATTAATGGACACAGTCCTATTATAACAACTTCTGCAAAAGTTGCTAAATCAATGAAATAGGTATCAGTGCAAGAGAGTTTCAGAAGAGCAGTAAGATCACAAAAGAAGTGGTTGATTTCATTGGATCCACAGAAGGATAAAGGTCCAGAAGGCCAAGCGCCCAAGAAGCAACAGCCAGCAATCCCACAACTTTCTTATTCATTATGGTTGCATAGCGTAGGGGGTTGCACACAGCAACGTACCTGTCCAGAGCCATGACAGAAAGCAAGCAAATCTCTTTGCAGATGAATGAATAAAAAATTCAGTTAGGAAAGATTGATTCACCTTATCCATATTTATAATGCTCCTTGGTTGTTGGTAAATTATTGTAATCATTATCTGTGGAAATAAATGCACACATTCTGAAAAGGTAATACTATTGAAGCAAATATTCTTTTGTCGGCTATAAAATAGGCAGCAATATGTAGTAGTTTATTAAATCTTTTAAGACACACAGGGTAATTGATCTAGCTTTTTTGCCCACCAGGTCTTAACAACAGCCTATTGTTGTCTTAGAATGAGTAAATATATTAATATATATTTAAGGTTTTTAAATTCAATTGTAAGATTTAGTACCTGATTTCGAGGCTGGTGGTGCGAAGATTGCCAGCCTTGTGGTTGCTGTTTGACTCCCTAAAATGTGGCGGTCTGACCGCCACATTACAAGGTTGTAATTTATATTGAGCAGGCAACAATGCTGCTGCACCTTTCCCACTGGGCTGACTGGAAGAAACCTTGTTTTCCGCCCGTCAGCCCAGTGGGAAAGTCGGAATGGGGCCAGCGGGAAGTCACCAGCGCGGCGGCGACCACTCCATCGGGAGTTTGGCAGACGGGTGTTTCCGTCTGCCAAACTCTTAATCAGCCCCTTATTGACAATCCGAAAGCAATATAAAAAACACTTGTAACTCGTTCAAGTTGTTCTGCTGAAAATCACATTCAATTAATCAAAATGATATTATAAAGTAATTATAAATATTTTCACTGGTATTATCAGGTACAACATGGTAATTATCATTTATGTAACATATTGCTGTAACTAGAATGCTGAAACTGCTAAAACTATTTACAAAAAAAAGCCCACTCTAATCCACCAAGGGAAAGGAAATATGCCAATACTATACTGCATTTTTTATTATCAACAACTTCATCATCGTCATTATTGTGATAACATTATAATTAATTATTTTATAACATTAACAGCATTTGCCCTAAAAGCTTTATTGGATCTGCAAGTTGTTTGATTGAATCAGTCAACATAAAAGAAGTGAGATCTGAAAACATATTGTTGTCTGTGCTCTGAGATGTGCACTGACCACTGATGTTGGGGAGAGAGATTAGAATGTCTTGGGTTCAACACTAAGTACTAACTACTTCACCTATCTTTCTCACCCGTTGCTTAGAGCCTCCAGATACTCACCTTGTTGAAGATTATATTGTAATGTGATTTTGTGAAACACTGTTAGACTTGTCACTAGAATATGGAAGTGCAGGGGCTGCCCTGTGGCCCCGGCACAGGCTTTCTGCCAGCATTTCCATGGTGGGATGACTGCCACGGAAAGGCTGGCGGAAAGCTGAGTTGTGATCGGAGCACAACTCAGACCGCTGTCTACCTGTTGGGAACCATGTTCCTGGAGGTGACGGCAGTCTCTAGGCAGTCCCGCCCACCAAAGTTGTAACGCAGCCCACTATCTGATGAAATGACACATGTGCAACAAGATGTGTCTTTTGATGTAAATCAGTCTACTGAAGTTAGAAATATACAGTGAAATGTAACATTATCTGGTGAAGTCACAGAAACAGAACAAGGTGTATGTCTCAATATTACACTGGCAGGTGAAGTTACTGTTACAGATTGAGCTGTGTCAGTCAATCAAACGCTAGCCAGTAAAGCTACTGCTATAGTCTGAGGTGTCATGTTATACTTTTCATACAGTGCATCAATTACCTGCAGAAGGCAGGGAGATGGTAACTTCTTTATAGCCCAAAAACAGGGAGATATTAACTTCTGTATATCCACAATTTCAGGACTTTCTTAAAACACAATTCAGAAGAAACTCTGCATGGTCATCCCAGAGTTTAGCTGCTGCTATTTAGAAAAGCCATTCCACCACAGCGTACCTGTCCACAACATCTGATGAGGCTGCAGTAGTCTTTAGATCTTAATAAATGGGAAGGGGTCTAGATCTTAAATTTAGTTACCAAATATATAGGGTCTACCCAATGTAACCCTTTAAATACATGACAAACAGATTTTAAAATAATTTTCATATATCCCGGGAGCCAATGAAGTTGATTGAGGGGCAAGGTGGAAGAGGCATAACTGGGTAGACCCTCTGCCAGTTTGGCAGCAGCATTTGTGATCTTCTGCAATTTCATAATGGCCTAATAACAGAGAGATACAATAGTCAATCCTACTGAGGATAGTGGCCTGATTAACCATTTGGTGTGCTGATTTAGGCAGTAGTGGTAGTATCTTTTATTTAGCAAGAGGAAGCATGTAAGGGCAAGATGATTGATTTGCCTACCTAAGGGCAAATAGGGGTCTAGAAAGAATCCCAATTATTTTACCACTTTTGCCAGGCTTGATTACATGCCCAGGTGGGAGGCAAAAAATCTGCTGGTGGTAGAGTAAATACAATGGAGTGATCTAACATAGTACTTCAGTCTTAATTGGGTGAAACGTTAGGCAACTTTCCTTATGCCAGAAAGTTACTGCAGACATACACTGGTGAAGAGATTCACAAGGGTTTGGGCCCAACCGTATCTATGAAAATGATCAAATATGTTTTGTCTGTATAGTTCATGCATCTGATACTAAAAGATCAAACTAAATGCACCAGTGGTTTAATATTAATTATATAGTTTGTAGGTTAAAGTGCTAATCCTTGAGGTACACCTTGTTTTATATCTCTAGTGTCTAACAAATATGGGGACAAATAGACTGGTGATAATTGTCCAGTACTGCCAATAAAGCCTAACAGAACTGGATTAGGAACTTAATTTTTGCCCAGAATAGTGGAGACTATTTGATCTATATATTTGTCCAACATCTTTCATGGATAATGTAGAAGAGAGATTGGCCTAATGTTAGACAGGACAACATGATCAGCATTTGGCTCTTTAAGCAAAGGAACTATTAATGTCTTTCTCCATTCCATTTGAACACAGCCCTTTGCAAGAGATCCCGTACGGACCTCCGGCAACGGAGGGACAAGGAAATCTATAACTTCCTTCCAACAATCTTGAGTAAGAGGATCAAGGAGTGAACCCGAAGTAATTGCCATCGAAATTCTAGTGAATTAGTCTAAGGTAAGGAATTACAATTGCTCCAGTCTTTGGAATCTTACAGGAGGTTTGTCAGTACCCTCTACTGTTGCCTCAAGTACTTTACTAATGGCTGAGCCAGAAATGAGAGCATTTGATTCTATTGGAAATAATATTGAGGGGATTAAGACCTCAGATGCCTGTGTAAAAGACTGGAAAACTGTCAACATTTTAAGGTCAGTTGGTCACGTTTGAAGGAGGCATGAACTCACATTATCTCAAAGATCTTTTTGGATGAATTTTCTGCAAGCTGTATCAAACTTGGGAAATATTCCGATTTTGAAGACATAATCAGTTTCTTATGATTCTTTAGTACACTTTTAAACTCTAGTCCAGCTGGAGTAGAGTAGTCCATATGCCAGCATGAGACTCTTCATGAAATCATCTGCTTACATTTTTTACCACAGCCTTTTTTTTTGTGTTCTGGACCTGGTTTTCTACAAGAAGGAGTTATATCACTACACTACAGTTTACAGACTAACAATGTAGTTTCTACCTTTTGTATGATATTCCAGGGTGCTCAAATAAATCTAATGCAAGGTATTTTTGATGGATTATGGATTACCTGATGTAAGTGTGTCTGTCAATGTTACACTGCCTGCTGACATCATGAATATGGAACAAGGGGTAAGGGGCCACATGTACAAAGCAACTTAGTGGTTGCAAATGGCAACATTTGCCATTTGCAGCCGCTAAATGGCCTTGCACCATGTACCAATCCTATTTGCAAGTCTATAACCTATTACCCACTTGCAAAATACGGTTTGAGACTTGCTATTAGGAAGGGGCGTGCCAAAGGCATCCCTTCCTATTAGTGTGTTGCACTGCTATGTAGGAATGTTTTGTGACCCGGAATGCAATCGCAAAACATTCTCAGTTACCAACAGGAAGGGGTCCCTGAGGGACCCCTTCCCTTTGTGAATGGTGGTGAAAACATTTTTCAGGAGCAGGTAGTGGTCCCACGGATCACTGCATGCTCTTAAAATATGAAAACAACATTTTTCATTTTACTTTTAGTAATGCATTTCATTTTCCTTTAAGGAATATGGGCTGTATTACATAAACAAAGGCTTTATTTAAAGGCAATTACAGACATGATGGTCTGCTGACATCAGTAGGCCACCATCCCTGTGATTGTTGCCATTCACCATGGGTCACAAATTGAGACCTGCTTCATGAATATTGATGAGGCAGGTCCCATGCAACCCATTTGTGATTCTCAAACAGTGTTGGTGCCCCGGTTCACAAAGGGGTTGTGGGCACTAGGGGACCCCTTCCTGTTTGCAAATTGTTACCACCTTCTTCACTGACTCAATATGAAGGTTTTGCAATTGGATTCCGGTTGCAAAACATTCATACATGGCAGTGTGTGAGTATGAGGAAGGGATGCCCTAAATACGCCCCTTCCTAATGTTGAATCGCAAAAGCAAAATGCGATTCGGTAACAAGTTACCAAGTCACAATTTGCCTTTGGTACAAGTCAAAAGCATTTTTCTGGTCATAAACCGCCTGATAGGCCATTTGCGACAGGAAAAATACTTTGTATATCTGGCCCAAGGTGGCTCTGTCAATGTAAATCTGTCCGTGGAAGATAAAGATATATAGTGAGGCATATCTTTCAATATAACAGATATGGACAATGTGTATCTGTCAATGTCACACTGTCTGCTGAAGTCACAGTCAAGGACAAGGTGTCTCTGTCAATATAACACTGTCTGCCGAAATTACGGATATGGACAAGGTGTCTCTGTCAATATAACACTGTCTGCCGAAATTACGGATATGGACAAGGTGTATCTGTCAATGTTACCCTGGCAGGTAAAATTACTGAAACAGAATGAGGTGTACCTGTTGGTGTAACAGTATGTATTACATTTACTCCAACTCAATCACAGCATTCAAAGAACTGTTTCTCCTCTCTAAGCACCAAAGCTGTTTTTATCCGACTCCATATAAATACTTTGGCTGATTTAAAGATTTTTCTAAAGGATTCAACTTGGTAGCATCAGTGAATAACCACTGAATATTTACATTTTACCATTTACATGTGAAGAAGTTTTAAATGATTTATTTTAACAGGATACTATTGAACAACAACCATGAATTACTCACCTGAAAGATATCAAAGTTGGCCTTGTGCTGTCCTCTGAGTGTCTGAATGCAGAAGCAGAGCCTTTTAAACACTGCAGGGGGGTCTCGCAAGACTTTACCAGGCACTCATGAGACCAGCCACCGTAGGTAGGAAACGGAGTCAAACAAGCAATTATCTACTCTCTGCTTTTAATTGTAACAAAAATGTGTTCCAGTTTTGTGTTTTATTTTAACATTTGACATTCTGATTACATGTTCATTATTTGCCCTCACTTTGTCAGGTTATCTTATCTTCCAAGTGAAATATGAAACAAAATGAGTACACAAGAGCATTAAATAATATTACTGGCTTAGTCAGTGGTGTGACATGTTACAGTTACAGTATTTTAAATATCTTTAAAAGCATGTTTTCACAAGTTTTCTGTAAGACTTCTATCCCCAACCACCAAGACATAATGTGTAGTCTGGAATTTCTTTCAGAAGCATTTATGGGAAGAAGCATCCTTAATTTACTGATTGAACTAGGACAAGACACAGTTCGGACAAACAGATGGACGTCTGTTTATAGTGCAGTCCTATTGTAGGTGGAAATGGGTGTGCAACGAGATGACATAAGCAAACCAGTGATCACATCAAGGTGGCATGTTGCATTAATCATGAGTACTGCAGCAGGGCTTCCTCTGTGGTTTTGGTACTGTGTACAGAAGCAGGGATTTATGAGGAGCCAGGCAGGTGGTGAGGCTGCCATCACAGCATGCCCTCTGTACAACATGAATCTTGATTATAAGTTCTGCAAGTGCAACTGATTCGAGCAGCACTTTTGACAGCAGGTGGCAATCAATGTTCTTATGCACTGGGCAAAAGTCACACCATCATCCCCAATCTAAGGGGTTACCCTGTCACAACGGTGATGGATATCCTGTCTGCCAAAATTTGATTCCCATTTTATCCCATGGGATATAGATTTTGGTGGACGGGATATCTGTAACCGAGTATCCAATTGTTGAAGTAATTGACTCCACTGCCTTTATCAAAGTCACACCTATTTTGGAGAAGGTATTTGCAATACTTGGACTCCCAGAAGTTTGTAACAGACAATGGGCCGCCTTTCCAAGGAGGTGAATTTCATGACCTGATACGGACGTTAGGAATACAACACAAGCAAATCACCCCACAGGGGCTGCAGACAAATGGGGAACTTGAGCGGTTCATGGGCACGTTGAACAAAGTCCTCTGGATTGTCACAGGTGAAAGAGTTGACCCAGAGGTCAGTATTCAGCGATTTCTGAGAGAATATTGAGGAACCCTCCACGGCGCCATGTGACAGGCACCATGGTGATCATCAGGTACAGGACGCCCCAATGGAAATTCAGAACACCCTATGAACCTTGGTTATGGATGGTTCTTAGTGTGAATGGCACCATGGTAATAGGGCAGAAAGGAATTGAAAACGTGACCAGAAACATCTCATTTTTCTGGAAAGCAACTTTCAATGAACCAGCAGAAGGTATCTCGGACCTGGGTGACACCAACTGGGAACCATCACAGGACGAACATGAGTCGAGAGCACTGACACCCCGTGACACTCTCGCTGGGCAGGGAGTTCCTGTACCTTAGTCGGACATTACTCCTGCCACTCAGGATGAGGGGAGCCGATCTTGTCACCAGATGTATAGTCTCCGGCCTAATCCACCACCAAGTCAGGGACTTTGTATGTTGCGCAACAGACTGAACATTCATGCAAGGTTGGGAAGGGACGTAATGAGCCATGCAGCTCTTGCCAGCATCACCTTTTGTTAGTTGCATGCCCTGGATATGTACAACAAGCACATCCTCTCGCAAAGCCTGGTCAAAAGGTATTATCAAATGGGAAAGTGGACCTCACAGGGTCTTCCACTCAAATCACATGCTATGGTGTGCGTGTCCATTCATTTATGCTGAGTACTGCCACACATGAGCCCAGGATACCTGTGATCCTGCCAGACAGGTCACCACAATCTTGTTTTAAACATTTAAATATGAGGTTTAATTCGGCACATAACTGAGAATGACAGGTGAGCCCATAAAAGCAATTTTTTGTCTTTTACTTACATGTCATGGAAACAAAAGAGACTGCATTCGCTGACTCGGACTCTCTTTGTATTAAAGCTGGCACTTTCCCTGATGTTACACTAAGATGAAATACCTCCGCCCAAGAGGCTGGATGTGTGGTGAGATTTTGTTACTGGGGGCCGATGTTTCAATACTGCTGCAAAATTACCAACCAGTAACAAAATTGACCCTCACCCTTCTTGCCTCCAGGGGAACCGTCCGGTGCACGTTGCTGCCAGTACGGCCCTGCTTGGCTTCCTGCAGTCCTCGGGACGTATAGACCCCACTCCTGTTCCAAAACTAAAAAGTGTTAAGAATGTCTCTTCATCAGTGTTTTTGGTCGGTCCTGGACAGGTGACGGTGGTCTAAGACTGATTCTTCTTTGCTCGCATACTCATCTCGGAAATCTCAGACCTGAATGCGGAGATGGTGTGATGCTATTTAGATTTGACCATCATTTGACCATTAACTCCTTTTTGTTTGATTGATTCCTCACAGACGTTGTTTTTCCCTTTACCAGCATGCAAATGGACAGTGCTAGAACATACTATGAGGGATGCGGACTTGATAGGAGTTCACAATGCTGAGACTGTTTTTATCAGAGGAATGCATGAATATGTCTCAGAACAAACATTGGGAGCCTGGCCAGCTTCTATGGGTGTTTTTGATGCAGATGAAGTACAGCCAGCATTTCATTTCATAAGAGAGGGGAGTGGGTTTCTAGAACTCTCCTCTTGAGGTATTTTAAGGTATAAAAGATAGGAAGACGGGTCTTCTGCCTGACTGATGTGAGGGCCCCCTCAGTCATGCTGGTGAGGATGATGATGGTGAAGTATTTTAAATCTTGATTATTTAGCTCATGCATATTGCTCTGTTGATATATTGCACATTTCTTTTTGAATCTTGACCACTTGATATACACATTTATCTTTATATACACACACATTTTCTGCTGCACTTTAGTTACATTCTCTTTCTCATATAATTGTATGACTATTATTTGATATTTGGGAAGTGCCTTAATAAATTCATTATTTACACTAAGAGTGCTGAATTCCTTTGGCATTGTGTCTTCTTAGTTTAAGTGAAAGCAACGCAGATGGCGATCCTTATTGACAGGCCTTTATTTAATCTAATCCTACAGGTTTCTTTGCAAGAGATGTGTGCAAATGACCTTCTGCACAACTGAAGGCAGACAGCCTTGTTTTGTTAAATGTGAATAGGCAGTCATCTGTCACTTCCCCACCCATCATGTCACATTGCACTTCATGGTCATGCTGTCCTGGTACACTCCGAGGGACAATCAGGGCCGGACTTGCAGGACCCGACGCCAGTCATTTCCGAGGAGGCCACAGAATCCCCCTTTTTAACTTTGGCCAAAGTCCTTTGCTTTATATAGTATGTGCTTTTGTCAGCATGCCAGGGATGAAAAATGTGTATATCACACACATTCTTGGGGCATTGCAGAACAATAAATTACATTTGTGAACAATTTAAATCTGTAAATTTGCTCTTCAACTTTAGAGTAACTTACTACTTTTGGCTACTCAAAAAATTTGAGTTTAAAGGTACTCACCTGTCTTGTCTCTAGCCCTTGAAAAAGGAGTAGGACTACTAAAAAAATAGCAGAAAGCTCAGCACTACATGTGGTACTACAATACAAACCTATCCCACACAAAATAATGGTATAACAATCTTTAAAGTAAACATCACAGGAAATATTGTTAATGCAAATTAAATTAATTAAAATAGTTAAAATATAAATAATTTTATTTTTATGTTTAAAATAATTCATACAAAAGTTCACATTTTAAAGTGAAATATTTGAATAACTTTCTTGCATGTAAATATGAATATAAAAAATAAATTGAATTACAAATAATTAAATTACTTTCAATAAATTCTCTACGCTATTTTTAATAATCATTGATGCATAATAAGAATATTATTCTTTTACTTTAGGTGGGATTTTTTTTTAAGTGTCTCTCTGGGATTGTGTCTCTCTGGGATGTTGATATTGACGCTGACTTTGGAGACTGAGGGGTGGGGTGTGGAGCGAGGAGTGAGGCAACAGGGCATCTAGGTCTGTAGTGTGGTCAGTTTTACGTATATTTTGCGCATTAGCTTCAGGCCTTAGGCCTCTGTGCACTTTGCCCTAAATATATTTTATTCATTTGCTAACAGCTTAGAGCCTCTGTGCACTTTGCTCTAAATGCTTTCTATTAGGCTTCGTATTGTTATTTTACAGAATAGCCAGTTCTACGGTGTTGTTTTTTATTCATATCACACTGTTTTGCCTACTTCAGCACTGGAGTTCTTCATAACATATTCACTCTGTGCTTTAGTCAAGGATACAGTCTGGTACATTGCCGATAGACGTGGTAGGAGTCTAGACTTGCCATTCCTGCGTAGGAACATTTTGTGATCACGATGACATGTTAGTTATAAAATCACTTCCTTGTCCCAATACATAGCAGAGGGAGATTCCGACCAGGGAACCACAACTAGACGCTGACTGCCTCGTTGCAGATGCTGAACCAGATCACAGGCCTTTGCTCAGGTATGAGTGTGTCCGTCTCCCTAGTGATACAGAAAGGCAAGCTGAAAGCTTAACATGCTGTGCTCTAAATAGAACAAGCAGAGGGAGAGTAGAAACGGTTAGGAATTATGATAGCTTTATTTCTATGTTTTACTCTCCTGGTTACTATATCAATCCTACTATGTTGTATTGTTCTGGTTATTGCGGCTCACGCCTTAATATCTAAAATACAGTCGTTTTATTAAAACATTATATAAAACTTATACTGTCTTTGTCATTTGTATATGAGACCATATAGTGAATGAGAGAGTTGGTTTGGATCTGAGTGACCACGACTTCCCTGAGAAGTTCCAAAGATGTCATGCGCTCGGCTGCCCAATCATTTCTTCCCCGTGGGAGAAATGAGGCACTGCTAGTTAGCCGGAGCAACAACCGGATTTAGGGTGACAGAGTTCCTTACACGTGGGTCAGACTCAGTCCCCCACACCGTTATCGATCCTGCTGCCTAGAAATCCAGTAGTCTCATTTAGGATAATGAGAGCCCACGCGACATGGCGCCGCCAACGTTTGGTCTGGCTCTAATGTTTGGGTCCGACTGACTCTTTCGGTCTCGTATATATTTTGACTCCTCGGTTCCGTATGCGGAGACGTCCGTGGGGCTGAGGGTTTCCGCCACCACAGGTTGGGTACATCCTATTACTTAGTGGTTGGTTGTTCAAGCTTGAACTTTGAAAGGAAATACCCCGATATTGGTGTGCCTTCTCTGTCCTAGAGCTATTATTGTTATACTAATGGCGAATCCAGTTGTAGTAAATATACCGCTTAATATGCGATTTCCGCTCACGGGTCATCTGATAGCACATGGACTGACGGTCCAGGGGGGTCCGGTCACTTTTGTGGTGGACGCCCATGCAGCCTATAGAACAGAACTTTTTTATTCTTGGGTCGTATTTCCAGCAGCTGATGGGGGTACAAATACTTTTCACGAATATACTGTTGCGAATGTCCCTGGACAATACAGGGCTTATGCATACTTAGAAATACCTTTATCTTATCAAGAACACCATAATTGGCTTGATGGCGCCCTCCCACATTCAGTAACACCAGTACGGTTAGGTCCGTTGAGTAATGATGGTCCGACCTGGCCTTTATTGGCTACATATACACCATATCCTGGAGTGGCAAATGTGGCAGTGGCTGAAGTGCGTCGTTTATATGTGGAATTAACTGCAACGTACAGATGATTAGTTCAGTTTGTGATGCAGACATTAAATACTAATGCAGCGCATGCTGCTCCAGCTCATCCACATGCGGTGGTGCCGGGAATAAATCCGGCCACTGTACACTCTGTAATGGGCAAGGTACCGGCTAAACGTGAGGAGACTCCATTTTGGCTGGCGCAAAAAATTAATACGCTGGAAGCAGTATTTCCCCATACGGGACCTCAGGATAAGCATAGAATTTTGACGATGTGTTTGCCGTATGGGATGGTTCCTACGGTGGATCTTTGTAATACTTGGGGCACGGTGTTTGCCGCTCTCTATACTACAGCACACGGTACACCGACTTTGGCTAATTTGCCGGAGGTGCTTAAACAAATTCAGGATGAATATGGGGCTGCCCCTGCCTTGGATTTAGGCATGCAATTGATGGGTAATTTTGACGCGGTTTCTTCTATTATTTTGAGTAATCTCAAGGGGGAGGCTGTAGCACTAGCAGTGCGAATGCGTCTTCGGGACGTTCCGCAGATTAATCAGGAGCGGGAACTTCCGAGAATAATAGCTGAAACATATTCTAGTATTGGTCGTGATAGCCTAGGGGCTCGACCGCAGAAACCACAATTGCAGGGTAAAAATAATAAGGATAATTCTAAGCAACAGCAACCTGAGGGTGCAAAAAAGCGCTGGGATAAGAAACAGCAAACACCTAAGAAAGATGGTGGGCAGTCTCCGCAACCGGAGACCCCACAAAATAAGTATAATCTCAGGAATAGGGATACTTTGAAGACGCCTGATAGATATCAATATACTGATACGCGCCAATCTCGTTCCTTTCAGGACTCCTCGGAGAAAAGAAGTGAGAGAGGTGGGCGGTCAGAGCGGAGGACGGAGAACGTGAAACCGAGACAGGATTCACAACGCTCAGCGGAGGTTTCTATTAAACAAGAAGAGAAACCGCTGCAACAAAAACAGCAGTTTAAAAAGAAGAAAGTGGCAGCAGTCTCAGTTAGACATGCCGCTCAAGAAGAGAGTTCTCTTGACGAACAAGACATGGGCGTTAGCGCTGTTAGACAGCGCGGCAGAGGTCACAATAGTTCGCCGGAGTCTTCTAGAGCATCTGGAGGCGAAAGCAACTGATGACTTCATACAAGTCGAGACGGCGGATATGCGAGTCTCTGATCCTGATCAAGTATATCTTGTGACTCTACGATTAGAAGGGGACATTGACCGCGTTGTACACGCCATCTTTTGGGACCATATGGTGAAATCATATGATGTCCTGTTGGCCGAACAAGATTGGCCACCTGACTTTGTTCGCGACTGTCCAGTTGGGGAGGAGGTTATTGCGCCTTCCTTTTCACCACTTGTTCCGAGAGAACTAGCGGAGTCATATGGTAAATCATGGGCTCTAGCACAAGCCCCCGCCCTATATAGAAATAATGTGGGTTGGGATAAACAATCACCTTATCATGTCATTCCCATTAAAGGAGAACCTCAGCCACAGCCGCAATATCCTATTAAATTTGAAGCAAGGGCATCGGTTCGGAAAATTCTTACACAATTGGAGTACCAAGGTGTGATTGAGCCTTGTGTCTCGCCGATGAATAATCCCTTATTTCCGGTTGCTAAACCGGACCATTCCTATAGGATAGTGGTGGATTACAGACATTTGAATAGTCATACACGCACATATGCTATACAGAATTCACATAGCGCTGCGCTTATGAATAATATAGTGCGTAAAAAATACAAAACAACCTTGGATATCTCGAATGGATTTTTCTGCCAGAATATAGCACCCGAAAGTCGGGACTATACCGGTTTCAGTGCGTTTGGCTCTCAGAAAAAGTTTTGTCGTTTACCTCAGGGGTATAAGAATAGCCCAGGACTGTTCTCGGCTCGTGTGACTGAACTTCTGCACGAGTTGGACCCTGAGGCGTTATCATATGTTGATGACATTTATTTGACGGACGATGAGATTCTACAACATCTCAGTCGCGTATCGCGCATTGTTGTGGGTTTTGCTAATATTGGTTATAAGTTTAATTTTAAGAAATCGAAGATTGCCTTCCTCAGTGTTATTTTCCTGGGATATGAGTTATCGAGTGAGGGCAAGAGCCTGGGGCCACATTTTTTGGAGAAATGTGCTTTACTGCAGCCTCCTAATACGGTTCGGAAGCTCCAGTCTTTGTTGGGGTTTCTGAATTTTGGCAGAACTTACATTCCTGATTATGCTCCCCGTGGGAGAAATGAGGCACTGCTAGTTAGCCGGAGCAACAACCGGATTTAGGGTGACAGAGTTCCTTACAAGTGGGTCAGACTCAGTCCCCCACACCGTTATCGATCCTGCTGCCTAGAAATCCAGTAGTCTCATTTAGGATAATGAGAGCCCACGCGACAGGTCACCTGCTGTGCCGCTGAGCCACTGGGAAGCCGCTGGGAAGCCTGTGAAGCTGAAAGCAGCAGCAGCTTTGGTGGGTGGTGTATGCCTGCAGTGGGTGCTGGGTCATTGCTGGGTCGCAGCAGAAGAGCTGAGGGGCCACGGCCCTGGCTGAGGAAGAGCGGGGTGAGAAGAAGAGGAGCTGGGGGGTCAAGAGCCCGCTGGGATCTGAGAGACTTCCATGTAGTGATACTCCTGAGATCTGGGAGCCAGGAACCCCGGAGTGTTTGCAGAGGTATGCGGAGGCACGTGGAGGAGGAGTATGGCAGAGGGAGAAGTCTGCCTGCTTGCCTGCTGCCGGCTACTCCGCCAGTCGGCCGGCATACCTACCTGCCTGCTATTCCAGCCATTGAAGTTTGTTGCGGAAAACTGTTGCCCCACACAGCCCTGGCCTTCCATCATGCTGCCTAAAGTAGGGACTAAAACGAGAGTTCCATCTGCCTGCGGCTCCTCTGAGCTTTACTCCTGGACTCTTTACATCTTTGCTGTACGTTTTGATTAAAACCTTTCAGATTAAAGCCAGTTCTATACTGTGTTGCCACCGGCTCCGGCACCCTGCACCCAGCCCACGTTACTGGATCAGATGGTTGGAGATTCCAAAGCTTTGTGGAGAACCAACGGCGAAAGGTGCAACAGCCTCCATCTTAAGCCCCAAGTGAGTGGCAGAGCGCCCTGTGCCCGAGGAGCTTGGCAATTATCATCCCTGTAGTGAGCGGGATGCAGCTTATTAGGAGCAGAAGCGGCTGGCATTAGGTTAGTGCAGCATGCCACGCTTTGCTGTCCTGCTCCGCTCAACCTGGGACTTCAAGTAACATGACGGATGGAAGCAATGCAACATGGTGAAGCATTTTGGAAGTGCTCTGGGAGTGCATTGTCTGTGGTTTGCCCTGCTCACCCTGTTTCTAGAGAACAGTGATGTGGGATCTGCTTGCAGACGGCAAGAGCTCCGGCGGATGGGCCCCCTAGGTCCCTAATGGAATTATTGCCCTTCAATAAAGTGGAAGCCCACGTCTTCTCCCCTGTGCTTCAATTTGGTCCCAGTGGTTCGTCAAAGAGGTAAAATTATGAACTTGAAGAAATTACGTTCAGGGCGTTTGCTCCCAGGAAGGTCATGTGTAACAACAAAATCTAACCCTCTTTGAAATAAGGTCAATCTGGCCTTTGAGGTGAAAGGCCAAAATCAAATATTTACTTTACGGGAACAAGAAAAAAATCTCTCACGAGGAATCAAGATCCCCCCTCTGGTACGACTGATGATATGGAGCTAAATGGAGCCTTTCCCAATAGGGTCTCAATAGAGGCCTACTCCACTGATAAATGCCTGAGGAGGTGAGTAGAGGAATTATTTCTCCTGGAGTCTCCCCCAGAGATCATTCAGAACACTCAGAGCAGTCCAGGGCATAACTTCTTCCCCCTTCTCCTTCCTCTCCCCTGCTGCTAGTCAGCCCTCTTTGGTCAGTAGATTCCATTGGAAGACTTCTTTAGTCAGCCAAAGTTCTCCAAGAATCCTGTGTTCACATGAGGGCTACAGAGACTTCTGTTACTGGTCCCCAAGACTTTACCTTGCCTGATTTGGATTTTGATCTCTGTAGGAGATATGGGTATCAGGCTAAAGAACACTCTCTGCCGCATGGGGATTCCATGCCATCCACATGTCTCCATTTGTTTAATAGTACTCCGTCCTTACAAGACTCTCTGTACTCTCACCTATCTGTGACTCCAGTTCAAGAAGTGGTATCCTTTCTAGTCAACTTCCAGACCCAGAGGTCAGGCTTTCTGCCTCCTTGAGCAGCTTGGAAAATCTTCTCTCATCAATTTTAAAACTTCTGGAGATATATGTAGGAGGGTCTGACTGTATTCCCGACTCCGTGACAGCCATTTTAAAGGAATTGACTAAAGATAATAAAAATAGGAGCCTGATCCTAGGCCCCTTGGGGACACAGGCTGCCCCCGTTGTTAGTAAATGATCAGGTAACTCCCAGGGTGTGCCCTAGAGTGGAGGTGAGAACACAAGCTGGCAAACCCCAGTATACTAAGAATGTGATAAAAGGGCACCTTTGGATAGCCCAGTGGACTTTAGTCGATTTATTTTCGACACCAATCGTGTCAAATGTAAAAGATCGGCAAAGCCTAATTAGTCTGCACAGGAGGTATACCCAATTTTTAAAATCTTGTCCAATCAAAAGAATTGCCATCAGAGTTGCCTGCTCCCTCACTGAGAGTAGGGGAGAAAAATGAGAAAAATAAGAAAAAAAAATCTAAAGGTGAGAAAAGACCGAAAAGACCAATGCGAAGGATCAAAAAGAAAGGCAAAAGGAAAGTACATTTCCCTGAGATGACAGATTCCTCACAAACATGTCCAGAGTCACCAAACTTGACCTCCCATTCTACCCTGGTGCCCGGCCTAGACCTGGATCAATTGGTGCATCCTCCAGGGAGTTTGTTGGGAAGCACAACAATGTGCTTCTCCCCACCTACCCCCCTGGGTTGTCTTCAGCACTGAACCCAACAGCTCCGATATTTCTGCCTCCCAGGCCATTGGGAGATTCATGCCATTGGGAGACTCTAATGACCTTCTATCTTTGGAGGGCGTTTTTGCCATAAGACATAGGGGGTTATTCCAACTTTGGAGGAAGTGGTAATCCGTCCCAAAAGTGACGGTAAAGTGACGGATATACCACCAGCCGTATTACGAGTCCATTATATCCTATGGAACTCGTAATACGGCTGGTGGTAAATCCGTCACATTTGGGACGGATTACCACCTCCTCCAAAGTTGGAATAACCCCCATAATGTGGACACTCATACAGTAGACTTTATTCCAATCTTTGATCTAGATTTAATTCTGAACAGATCTACTTTACTAAACTGCTTTTCAGAATCCAGTCTATTGAAGTCAATTCAAAGCCATGATATTGACCTTGTTTCTCTATTGCACACTAATGCAGGCCTCAAATCAAGGATCACATTTCGCTTTAAGCGTTTGGCGAACTTGGTTCTTCAAAATTAAGATTTTCTGCAATGTCGGGGGACTGATGTGGTTCCTTGCTTGGGTTCGAATCAGGCTGATAATGGTGAGGAGAGGGTAGTGGAAAGTTCATAGATTGTTACTCTCATCCTGAGTCTTCTAATTATACTGACTAGTATGAGTTTAGGCCCAGGATAGATTTGCAGGCCCTCAAAGTTTCCCTGGTAGGGAATGGTAGGCAGGTTCTAAAGTGGGAAATACGATCTGCCCCTGAGCAAAAAAAAAAGTTATGATCTGGATGGGTGGGGTTGGCTAAATCAGGCGCGGGGGTCTAGGTTCCCGTCTCAATCCTTTAACTAGCAGAAGCCTAAACATTATTTTGTGGAATGTTGCAGGGGCAAAACATAGTAGGGGAAAATGATCTGTCTTAGTCCTTTAAATCCCAACTTGATCTGCCTCCAGGAGACTTGATCCGATAGGAATTTATTGTGGGATGTCTATTATGTTGTTTACTGTAAAGTCACCCTCTCTAGAAGTGGGTATGCTAAAGGGGGAGTTGCTTGTTTGTTGTCAACTAAACTTAAGTGGAATTATGGTTGCTATAAACATCCCAGCAACCTCTTTATGGCCTTAACCTCACAGATGCAGATTATTTCTCAGGGTTGCACCCCCTGTTACTGGTTAATACTTATACTACTCTTGAAGCGGCTTATGATGCCTTGTTACATAACATTTTCACTTTTATAAAAACCACTCTAGATAGTGAGTTCCCTCCCTTTATAGTATTAGTAGGAGATCTAAATTGTAACACATCCAATCATGCTCTGCGCAAAGTTTGGGAGGCTGAGAGAGAGGCAGCCTTGCAAATTCCAGCCTGCGTTTTCCCCCCTCATCAAGAACAAACAAAAGAGGGAAACTCCTGTTTAACCTTCTTAGGAAAAACAATTGCATTATTGCAAATGGGAGGTCTCCCTCTGATTCTCCCGCCTCCTTTACCCATGTTTTTCAGGGGGAAAGGCAATATTAGATTATTTGGTGTTAGGTTACCCCACTTTTTTTCTGCTAGATGATTTAAAGATTATAAACAATTCTGTCAGTAACCATAACCCGCTCCTCTTCACATTATAAATGAACTTGCCAATAACGGGGTCTTGGGAGTTGGGTGGGTCAATCCCGATCTTTGATAAAAAGACAGGGAGGTCCCAGTGGGATCTCAGAAGGATTTTAGGTGTATTGGAGACCTTGGAGATTGTGGTCGCAAACCTGGACAATTGGGAGGGAATGAATTGCAAAACTATACGAAATGTATGAAGCAGTTGTTAATTAACTCTTCTTCCAGAGTTCCTAAGTGTTGCCAGAGGGTGATTCCTCTCCCTCTACTTGACCTGAATAGAGAAATAAATAGTGTGATTAGGATTCAGTATTTAGACCATTCAACTGAAAGGAATTCCAGGGTGGCTTTGTTAAAAAGGAGAAGGAGGCGTTTGAAGGCCCACTTCACAAGAGACTCTTGGGATAGGCTTTGGATCCATCTCAGGGAAGCAGCAGTAAACAGTCAGGCCAGACATTTGTGGGTGAAGGCTGCAGGTCTAGAATTCGATGGTCCCCCGTTGCCATAGCTGAAGCTCGTTGGTCTGAATTTATCACCTCCCTGTGTGCTTCACATGGGGTAGAATTATGTCAGCTCCCCGAAAGTAATGGGATACATTCCATCACATACCCCTCAGTAAAGGAGATAGAACTGCTCATTGGCTCTATGCGTCTCTTTGCCGCAAAGGGTCCTGACAACCTTCCTAAATCTGTAATAAAACAAGATATCTGTTCCTGGAATAAGATCTTATTTGTGGTCTTTAGAAGGTACTTCCTCTCCAGAAGCATCCCCCTATCCTAGGCTTGCAGTATTATTGTGCCTTCATATAAGAAGGACGATTGTAATTGTCCTGCCAACTATGGGCAAATAGCCCTTCTGGATGCAGCTGGGAAAATATTTACTAAATGTCTGCTTTCCAGACTTACTGACTGGGCAGAGGAGAACAATATTGTTCCCTTGGAGCAAACAGGGTTTAGGCGTAATCATAGCACTATGGATAATATTGCAGCATTACAACTTATTACTGAAAATTATGTGAAATTAAGAGGTAGAGTAGTCTATGCCGCATTCATTAACTTTTCAACTGTTTTTGACAAAGTGGATAGAGATTTGCTCTGGAAAAAGTTGTCTAACTTGGGTATGCCTACTATCCTTCTCGAGTTAGTGATAGCACTCCACTCCTCTCATTGTGGTAGAATTCTTTCAGGGGGGTACAAAGGCTTATCTCAAGAGATATCCATTTTGAATGGATTAAAGCAGGGATGTCTGCTGGCGCCTTTGCTTTTCTCCCTATACATCTCAGATTGTCCCCAATTCCTTTCTCAGAGGAAGGGTTTCGCCCCTCAAATTGTCAGGCACTCTGTATGTTGTTTACTGTATGCCGATGGTAATATGTTCTTTGACTTAACCCCTTTAGGCTTACAGAAACGTCTCCAGTCTTTGTCAAAGTACTCTGAGTCTCGAAAAGCAAGGTTTTATGCTTCCATGAAAATAAAAAAATAAAGTTCCCTAATTTCCACTGGTCATTACGTAATCAAAAGTTGGAAACTGTGAACTCATATACCTTCTTAGGGAAAATAGTCTGCGTGAATCTTAGTGACACAGCCCACATAACATCTATCAAATCTAAAGCTGGTTGTAAACCAAGTGGCTTAGGGGCCCTGTATATGGACACGGGAAGAAGGCATTTTGCACACCTCTTAGCGGTTTATCGAGCTAAAATTCCTGCGTCCCTTCTTTACGGTCTGGAATGCATTGATTCCTCTAAAAGGAGGTTTCTGAATCTGCTGGAAGGTAAAATCCTTAGAAATCTTTTGTCTGTTTATACTGCTATTCCAGTGGTGGCGTTAAGGCTGGAAATGGGTCTAAGAAGTGTGTTCATCCAGGGATTAGCCGGGGTTATACGCTGGGCTGCTCCCCTGACAAGGAGTGAGCATAAAACTCTAAGGGCCTTGATATGGAAAGGCATTTTTGCGAACAATAATACGTCAGATATTCCTTCCACAAGAACTTTTCTTATGGCCTAGAAAGACTGGATTTAGATTGTAATCAGGTCTTGGCTATATCCCCCTCACAATTGAAAATTGGCCTGAAAGAGGGAACGTGGCCATTAACCCCTTCGCTGCCAGGCCTTTTCTCCCTCAGGTGCAAAGCCTTTTTTGGGCTGTTTGGGGCAGTTCGCACTTAAGCCCTCATAACATTTTGTCCACATAAGCAACCCATGCCAAATTTGTGTCCTTTTTTTCCAACATCCTAGGGATTCTAGAGGTACCCAGATGTTGTGGGTTTGCCTGAAGGAGACCAAGAAATTAGCCAAAATACAGCACAATTTTTTTTTTTTTTTTTTTTTAATTAGAAAAAAATGACTGCCGAAGAAGGCTTGTGGTTTTTTGCCCTAAAAATGGCTTCAACAGAGGGTTTGCAGTACTAAAATCACAATCCTCCCAGCTATCAAGAACAGGCAGACTTGAATAAGAAAACCACATTTTTCAACACAATTTTGGCATTTTACTGGGACAAAGCCCATTTTTATAATTTTTTGTGCTTTCAGCCTCCTTCCGGTTAGTGACAGAAATGGGTGTGAAACCAATGCTGGATCCCAGAAAGCTAAACATTTCTGAAAAGTAGATACAATTCTGAGTTCAGCAAGGGGTAATTTGTGAAGATCCTACAACGTTTTCCTACAGAAAATAACAGCTGAAATAAACAGCCATTTTTCACTATGTTTTACTCTGTAACTTTGTCCTGCGATGTCAGATTTTTGAAAGCAATATACTGTTACGTCGGCTGGACTCTTCTGATTGTGGGAATATATAGGGCTTGTAGGTTCATCAAGAACCCTAGTTACCCAGAGCCAATAAATGACCTGCACCTTGCAATGGGTTTTCATTCAATACCGGGTATGCATCAATTCATTTGCTGAACTTTAAAGAGTGAGAAATAGGTATCAAGAAATCATTTGTATTTCCGAAATGGGCACTAGATAAGGTGTTGAGAATCAGTGGTTATTTGCACATCTCTGAATTCTGGGGTGTCCATACTAGCATGTGAATTGCAAGGCATTTCTCAAATAGACATCTTTTTTACACACTGTCTTACATTTGGAAGGAATAAATGTGGAGAAAGACAAGGGGCAATACCACTTGTTTTGCTAGTCTGCATTCCCCCAAGTCTCCTGATAAAAATGGTACCTCACTTGCATTTTTAGGCCTAATGCTCGCGATAGGAAATGCAACACGGACACATCACATTTTTACATTGAAATCTGACGTGTTTTTTGCAAAGTCCCTAGCTGTAGATTTTGGCCTCTAGCTCAGCCGGCACCTAGGGAAAACCTACCAAACCTGTCCATTTTTAGAACTAGACACCTAGGGGAATCCATGATGGGATGACTTGTGGGGCTTTCACCAGGTTCTGTTACCCAGAATCCTTTGCAAACCTCAACATTTGGCAAAAAAAACACTTTTTTCTCACATATTGGCAACAGAAAGTTCTGGAATCTGAGAGGAGCATAAATGTCCTTCCACCCAGCATTCCCCCAAGTCTCCTTATAAAAACAGTACCTCACTTGTGTACATAGGCCTAGTGCCCGCGACAGGGAAGGGTCCAAAACACACCATGGACATATCAAATTTTTCAAAACTGATCTGTTTTTTGCATAGGGCCTAGCTGTGGATTTTGGCCTCTAGGTCAGCCGGCTCCTAGGGAAACCAAGCAAACCTGGACATTTCTGAAAACTAGACACCTAGGGGAGCACAGGATGGGTTAATTTATGGTGCTCTCGCCAGGTTCTGTTACCCAGAATCCTTAGCAAAATGTGGCAAAAAAGACACTTTTGCCTAACATTTCGGTTCTGCAGAGTTCTGGAATCTGAGGGGAGCCACAAACTTCCATCTAACCAGCGTTTCCCCAGGTCTCCCAATAAAAATGATACCTCACTTGTGTGGGTAGGCTTAGTGCCTGCGACAGGAAATACTCCAAAACACTATGTGGATACATCAAAATGATCAAACACAAAACAACCTGTTTTTGCGGGGGTGGAGGCACCTGCGTTTTTGGTCCTGGGCTCAGAAGCCATCTATGGAAACCTACCAAACCCAAACCTTTCTGAAAACTAGACACCTGAGGGAGTCCAGGGAGGTGTGAGTTGCGTGGATCCCCCAGTGTTTTCCTACCCAGAATCCTCAGCAAACCTCAAATTTAGCTAACAAATCACATTTTTCCATCATGTCTGTGTGGGATCACTGCACTGGCACAAATTTCCTACCGCCCAATGTCCCCCTCAGCCTCCTGGTAAAAATTATACCTCATTTATGTAGGTGGGCCAAATGTCTGAGACTGGGAAAAGCCAAAAATATGTAAAAAATGGGGAGAACCAAAGAGGGTCCAAAAGGGCAGTTTGGAAAAAAACTTTTTTAGCCTGACAAGTGGGGCAGAATTTTTATCGGTATAGATGCGACAGTGCTGGGTGGTAGGAATTTTGTGGATTCCTGAGGATTCCGGCAGGTTCCATCACAAAAATGTGTGATTTCAAGCAGTGCAGGGCATTGTGGGTAAGAAAATGGTGTGGCGTGCATGTGAAGCACATCACCCTGGACTCACCCAGATGTTTAGTTTTCAAATGTGTCTAGGTCTTGTAGCTTTTTCTACATGGCAGCGTCCAAAAAGTGCTGCCCTCACCATTCTAAGTGGGATGATTTTGGGAGTTAGACAAGCTCTCATGGCCCAAATGTAAAACCAAAACCCAAAATAATCAAATGTCCTCTTGCTTGCCGTGGGATAAGATTTTTAAGTGTGCGGGGGGAGAGCTGAAAGACTGTTACCTCCTTCAGTTGGGGGTGGGGCAGAACCATGCCATACTGATTGCTAGCCACCACCCCACTATTTTTTTTCAGTTCCATGGCAACTAGTAGGCTTTCTGCCCTCCTGGGGAGTGGATCAGCAGTAATCGCCCCATCTGCCCACCAGTGGGCAGAACAACTTTGTCCCCATTTATTTGGGGTGGGGATATGGCCACACCCTCACCCTCTTTTTTTTAAAAATCTTCCCTGGTGTCTGGTGGGCTTTCTGTCCCCTTTGGAGGCAGATGGGCCTTACAAAAATAGGCCGATCTGCCACCAGCGCCAGCAGAAATCTTCCACAGTAATGTGCTCCCATGGGGATCAACCCCTGCCAAAGGGGCTGCCCCCACAAACAAAAAACACACACATCCATCCCTGGTGCCTAAGTGGTTTCTGCCCCCCTGGGGGCATATGGGCCAGCTAGAAATAGGCCAATCTGACCTCCCAAGGGGGGCAGATATGCCCTAACATAAATTTGCCCCCCATGGGAGTGACCCTTTCCTAAGGGGTCGCTCCCCATCTGTAAACATTTAAAAAAAACTCCCTGGTGCCTAATGGTTTCTGCCCCCAAGGGGGGGCAGAACGGCCTAATCAATATAGGCCAATCTGTCCCCAAGGGGGGCAGAAATGGCCTAAAATAAATTTGCCCACCAGAGGAGCAGCCCTTGCCTAAGGGGTCGCTCCCCATCTCTTAAAAAAAATATCCTTGGTGTCTAGTGGTTTCTGCCCCCCTTGGGGGCACATTAGCCTAAGAAAAATAGGCCAATCTCCCCCCAAGGGGGGGCAGAAGTGGCCTAAAATAAATTTGTCCCCCCCAGGGGAGCAACCCTTGCTTAAGGAGTCGCTCCCCTTGCGTGAAATGACCTAAACATTAAATCCCTGGTGTCTAGTGGTTTCTGCCCCCCTGGGGGGCAGATTGGCCTAATAAAAATAAACTAATCTTCCCAAGGGGAGCAGAAATAGCCTAAAAAATAATTTGCCCCCAAAATTAAAAAAAAAAAGTAAACAATCCTTGGTGTCTAGTGGATTCTGCGCCCGGGAGGGGAGAAAAGGCCTTAAAAATAATTGCCCTCCTGGGGAGTGACCCTTGCTCAAGGGGTCGTTCCCCTTATGCATAAATATTTTTTTTAAAAACTCCCTGGTGTCTAGTGGGCATTTCTGCAGCCCGATCACTTTACGATTGGGCAGCAGAAATGTTGACAGAGACATGAAAGGAAAAGCCTTTCCTTTCATTCCTCTGCATGCCTCCACCTCCCGGTCAGAAGAGAAATGTTTTTGCATCGCTGAGCTTCCAGGGCGATGGGAGGTGACCTTGATGAGGGCAGCACGCGATCGCGTGCTGACGTCATCAGACGTCACTGGGGTGGGCAAGGGCGTGTCGGGCGGAAGGGGAAGCGATTCCCATTCCAGATGCAGGACGAGCTGGTCTCATCCTCGGCACACGGCGACAGTGGCCGAGGACAAGACCAGCTCACCCCAGGCACCCGAAGTGTTACACTGAATTTTTGACCTTGACCTAACAAGTTCACCTACTTGTCAGGCTCAAATATTCCTTTTATATTACATGTAGTCACCCCTAAAGAAGGCCTTATGTAGCCCCAAGGGCAGGGTGCAGTGTATTTAAAAAGTGGGGCATGTACTTTTAAGTTTAATATGCCCTGGTGAAACTATAAAATTCCTTTTTTCACTACTGCAAGGTCTATCACTTCCATAGGTTAACACTGAGATTACCTTGTCACAGTTTAAAAGTGTAATTTCCAATTAGGAAAAGATAGAAACTTGGAGTTTGGTGTCTCCTTACTCACAATTTAAAATCACCACTTATGGTGAAGTCAGATCTTAAATTATAACTCTGAAAATGTCACTTTTAGAAAGTTGGTATTTTCTAACTTTAACCATACCGTGTCCCACCTGTCTCTGAATAAATGTCTGGGGTGGGTGACAGCTGGGCTTTGTGCATTCTCTCTAGACAGTCACACACAAAGAGGAGCTTGGGTGTGACATTCCAATCCTGATGATGCACCACTAGGCTGATAGGCCTTCCTGAGCTCGATTGGGAGGGAGGAGCTGACACTTGCACTGAATAGGGCTGTGCCTGTCCCCACACAAAGAGCCGCATAAGCCACTGTAGAATATCTGGAGCCAGGGAAGGAAGGGCAGGGACCTTGTGCACTTCAAAGGCCTCTCTTTTAAGTTCTCCCTACTTCAAAGGCACAACTAGGTATAAGTACTGGACCCCAAACCCCATAAAAACAGTACACTTCAGGTTCTGAGGACATTCTACCAGGAAGAAGGACTGCTGTGCTGCCAGGAGGGACTGCCATTCTGCTGAACTGTTTTGCTGTGTTGGCCTGCTTCTTCTCACCTGGGACTGGAAATGACTGGACTTGCCTCTCTACATCCTTCAAGAAGCTAAGTGACACCAAGACCTTGATAGCATACCCACTGTTTTGAAGTCTCAGGCCATCAAAGACTTCAGCTGCTGGACCGAACCAACTGTGAGTCCTGCCCTGCCAAGAGATTCCAATCCAGTCATGAACCTTAAAAGTGGGCTTTGCAGCTGTTTCTATATAAAAATCAACACATTACTGCCGTTACACAAATCAGAACTGCTGAAGCCAATTTCGATGCCAATGGATCATCACTCTCATTGATGATGAAGACTTTGCATCGCAGACCATGCGGCTCCAGATCGCCGCATCATCACCAGCCACAGTGCATCTCTTTTTCATCACCAGCTGCATAGCTCAACAATGACGCTTTGCCTTCATCGCAAATGGTTCAACGCCGCATCGCGAGGGCTTTGCATCGCTGATTATGCGGCTCAATGATGATGTATCCCCTGGCTGCGCTAATCAGACACTAAGCATCGCCTTCACATTGCTTCCTTGATGTTGACACAACCCTCCATCAGAGGTACTTTTTCGGCTGGCCCTGCATAGGTCCTGTAGCCAGCCTCCCCTCCATTATGGTCGGCCTGAATTTTAGATTTACCCCATTCCAAATCAAAAATGCAATTATTGTTAGTTATGGTGCAAATATGTACATGCTCCAAGGATTAGTCAGTAGGGCACATTTGACCATGAATAATGGTACAAATTCTTGACATGTTATGGGCATTTTAGTACTATTGTGCCCACTCAAACACAATGCTTGCAACAGCACAATGGTGGAATTTCTTGAAATTGTAGGGTTTCTTTGCGTGATGCTGCCTTCCTCCTGTTTAATGTGTGCATTGGTGGTAATTCTTCATATATTGTGGCACTGGCATTGCTGTGATGGTTTCCACCACGGCTGCAATGCCAGAACTCGAATAATAACAGTGGCAATTCTTGGAATGTGTATATCAGTATCACTGGTGCTGTCTGAGCTCTGGGCCTGTAAGTATAGTTTAACTTGTCTGCTCCCTCCATGCACTCTCTCTACCCTTCGTGTACTGGCCCATTCATCTCTCCATCGATCCATGCACTCATGCATTGAACCATTCATGCTTGCACTCGTGTATTCAGTCACTCAACCATGCCCTCAATCACTTATTCAAACACCCAGCCAACTATTGGCCCATCCATCCACTCACTGCTCCGCTAAGCCACACACACAGCCTAGGCTAACGACTAAACCCAGAACAATTGGATTTACCAATGATTGTTATATTACAGGTAGGTTTATTATCATAGTACATTCCTCTTAATGCTTGCTATTATCTTGTTGTGTATCTACATATTATTTCGTGGTTGTTATACTGACAGATGATTTGTGAAATTATGTGTAAATTGTTTTGAACGTATATCTCATTAAAAAGTAAAGTTACTGTAGAGGCCACGTCATGGTCCAACCGACAGGACATTAATGCTGTGTTTTATAAAACTGCACTTTCCATTCATATTTCACTCAAATAAGTCACAAGTATTGAAATATTCATGCCAAGAATATGAAATGGGATTGGGAACCACACAAGAAAAAAATGTTTCTCAATGTAATTAAACATCTAATAATGGCCTGATGCAACCCCAGGTCCCGTCGCACCAGTGGGTCTCGCAGGACTCGGGTTCTGCTTTTAAAAGGCTCCGTCTTTCCACCCTGACAAGAAGCAACGGGCCAACCTTTCACGTGTGTGGAGGGCCGTAGCCCCTGAGCTGGGGGGCATTTGAGGGCCAGGACAGCCCGTTGTCGCCCCCCAAAACGACTCATTCAGCTGGCACGGTGTTTATTAAAACTCATTTTATATAAGTGAACCGCATTCGTGTTTGAACGCGCTCAATGGAAACGTATCTGCCGTGTTTCTCGGTCCGTGTGTGATGTGTGCTCCGGTCCGGGTTTTCCCTTTGACACCACAGACCCCCTGAATGACAAGTTACCTTCTCTCCGCATTGTCTCTGCTGGGTGTGCACGGGGTCTGACCTGGACTGATTCCAGAGGGGGACAGATGGTCTCTCTGTGCCTGTAACCTGCCTGAATCCTTCAGAAGCGGAACTGAAACTGCCCCAGACATGATGCTCCCTTTATAAACTGTGCTGTGGGTAAATTGCATTTCCGTGACTTATACGGAACAGCAGGGAGGGTGTCACGGAACAACTTTCCACGTCACATACATTCTAGAGCTCAATGCAGCTACACACATGGATGAACTGGAAGGTGAGTCCTGCAGGCGCCGTCCCTTGTGCGTTATACCTTGGAGCTGTAATGGGTATATTAGCATCAGTAATTACTGCACTCAGGATAATTCTGCTCAGATTATCAATGTGTTACTTGCGCACATCATTCTTACTTGCACCTGTAACTGCTGCCAGTGTGCCGCATTATGTGTTACACCATCAACCACTCACCGTTTAGTCCAATAGCACTTTGCATTTTTGCTTCACCACAAAAAGCCTGTAAACATCACAGCAGGCAAGGTCCTGATGGGGAAACTCAAGAACTGCTCTGAAGCGTGTCCTAGGACATGATGCCCCTTGGCAGCCCTGCACCCCTGTCCCTGCCAGCATTGTGTACATGTTTTGTGAGGGAGGCTCTGAAGCGTGTCCCAGGACATGATGCCCCTTGGCAGCCCTGCACCCCTGTCCCTGCCAGCATTGTGTACATGTTTTGTGAGGGAGGCTCTGAAGCGTGTCCCGGGACATGATGCCCCTTGGCAGCCCTGCACACCTCTCCCTGCCGGTATTGTGTACATGTTTTGTGAGGGAGGCTCTGAAGCGTGTCCCGGGACATGATGCCCCTTGGCAGCCCTGCACCCCTGTCCCTGCTGGCTGTGTGTACATGTTTTGTGAGGGAGGCTCTGAAGCGTGTCCCAGGACATGATGCCCCTTGGCAGCCCTGCACCCCTGTCCCTGCTGGCTGTGTGTACATGTTTTGTGAGGGAGGCTCTGAAGCGTGTCCCAGGACATGATGCCCCTTGGCAGCCCTGCACACCTCTCCCTGCCGGCATTGTGTACATGTTTGTGAGGGAGTCTCTGAAGCGTGTCCCGGGACATGATGCCCCTTGGCAGCCCTGCACCCCTGTCCCTGCTGGCTGTGTGTACATGTTTTGTGAGGAAGGCTCTGAAACGTGTCCCGGGACATGATGCCCCTTGGCAGCCCTGCACCCCTGTCCCTGCTGGCTGTGTGTACATGTTTTGTGAGGGAGGTTCTGAAGCGTGTCCCAGGACATGATGCCCCTTGGCAGCTCTGCACACCTCTCCCTGCCAGCATTGTGTACATGTTTTGTGAGGGAGGCTCTGAAACTGCCCCCAGACATGATGCTCCCTTTATAAACTGTGCTGTGGGTAAGTTGCATTTCCCTGACTTATACAGAACAGCGGGGAGGGTGTCACTGAACAACTTTCCACGTCGCATACTTTCCTAAAATTAATGCAACTCCACACATGGATGAAATGGAAGGTGAGTCCTGCAGGCGCCGTCCCTGAGCTCCTTGTATGTTATACCTTGGAGCTGTAGTGGGAATTTTAACAACAGCAATGAATGCACTCTCAGGATAATTCTGCCTGGCGGTCGGATTTATTCACAGAATACCACTCTGTTACTTCAACACCAACAACCACTCCAGCGTTTAATACAAAAGCACTTCACATTTTTGTTTTACATCACAGCATGCAAGGTCCTGCTGGGTAAACTCAAGAACTGCTCTGAAGCATGTCCTAGGACATGATGCCCCTTGGCAGCCCTGCACCCCTGTCCCTGCCAGCATGGTGTACATGTTTGTGAGGGATGCTCTGATGCCTGCCCCAGGACATGATGCCCCTTGGCATCCCTGCACACCTGTCCCTGCCGGCATTGTGTACCTGTTTTGTGAGGGAGGCTCTGAAGCATGTCCCAGAACGTGATGCCCCTTGGCAGCCCTGCACCCCTGTCCCTACTGGCATTGTGTACATGTTTTGTGAGGGAGGCTTGAAGTGAGGATTGCTTCCTGTGCACCTATTTTGTAAAGTAGACATGCTTTCCTTCTGTACATATTGTCCTTGTGTGTAAGTGAGGTTTGCACCATTGTTTTCCCTCCTGTGTGTTTTGTCAAGGTGAGTTTCAGCACCAGGACACCCTCCCAGGTGACAGTGAGCTCTACAAACATGCATAACATGACCCTTGCTTCTAGTGCCCTGCCTGTTGTGAGTTGCTGCACCTGCTTCTCATGTTGTGTGCAGAGGTTTACACTCAGCTCCTACCTCCCTCCTTATAGTGTGAGGGCGTGCTCTACTGTTACTTCATATAACTTATGGAAATGAAGTTTGCACCACATCTCACTGTGATGCACCAAGTGTGGGAGAGATACCTGCCCAGCTAACATCCATGGTTCAGCTACTTTCCCTGAGAGTGATTTGTATTGCTTCCATCTGTACTGTGTCGTTTAGTCCTAGTCTGAGGAAACCTTGCACTGCCTCTGCCAACGTCGTTGCAAACCTACTTTTGTGTTTTACCACTACTGCGTGTGTGAGCGAAGCTTCTAGTCCTGCTGCCTAAGCTATGCCCCTTTTCTTTGTGAAGGAATCTCTCCCTTTAACCTGTCTTCTCTCTGTTAGTGTGTGCATGAAGTCTGCAATGCTTGTATCGGGGCAGTACCGGTACTGCATATTGTTGAAAAATGGTTTATTGGTAAGGGCAGGTAAGTACCTACACTTAGCAATAGGCCACTAACCTCCACTTAGGTCCAGTCAGGTCTCAGTAAATCAAACCTAGCTCAACCCTTGGTAGCTTGGCAATGAGCGACAAGGCTTAACTTAGGAGACAGAGTGTAAAGCATTCAAATATCACAAAACAGTAATTAAATAAAACACAGGAAACAGTTTAAAAATTAAAAACCAATTTATAAAACTAGATTATATTTTTATCTTTAAAATGACACCAAAACAAATAAAATGGGATAAGGGGACCGGAGATATGAATTTTTAAAGAATTAATTCTTTCTAGCGCATAGAACCAACTAACGCTCAAAGGTTTAAAAAAGGTCACACTGGAAATTAACAAAGTCCAGAGTTCAGGCCACCCAGGAGGTAAGACGGTCACACTTACTTTCAGAAGTGTTTAATTCAGGAAAGTGGTCCACAGCACCAACCAAGGGTTCAGAGGCTACCGGGTGCAGCTTGGGGTCTGGGACTACAACTCCCACAATGCACCTCTTCAACTTATGTAGTTGCTCCAAACATCTCAAAACTTCTGGATATTCTTCCAGGGGTCCTTTTTGTGTCCTTGAAGTGTCCACAATTTGATCCAAGGTTCCAGAAGCTCTGAGTTGCTCCTTTGGATTTGGGACTACAATTCCCAGAATGCACCAGGTAGAATCCTCAAATGCCCAGCGGACGCTGGTCAGCTGGGCTCTGCTTGCAGGACTTGATGCAGG
Source organism: Pleurodeles waltl (assembly GCF_031143425.1). NCBI lineage: Eukaryota > Metazoa > Chordata > Amphibia > Caudata > Salamandridae > Pleurodeles > Pleurodeles waltl. Next base: position 15,215,009 of record NC_090446.1, read on the forward strand.
GGACTCTGGGCAGCTCCTTTGTACCTGTAGCAAACAGGCAGTCCCTCCTTGAACCAGTTGAAACCAGGCAAAGTCCTTCCTGTGGTGAAGCCCAAGTGTGCAGCTGGTACAGTCCTCCAGAGGTCAGGGTCCAGGTGCAGGCCAGGGGTCCAGCAGGACAGTCCTTCTTCTCCTGTAGTTCTTCCTTGTTGGAATCTGAGGTGTGGGTGCAGGTCTGCCAGTTTTATCCATGCTCCTAGGTGAAAAACAGGGGGGTCCAGGTTCTCTAATCAGGGGCAGGATCCTTCCCCCTGTGATGACCACTTCTTGGGAAGTGTGGCAAAAATCAATGACAGGGAGCAACATTCCTAAAAAATCCATCATGGCTGAAAGTGATTTTTGGAGGTTACATCTGGCTGAGCCCACCCACTGGTGTGGCTAAAAATCCTAAACACACCCCTCTCCTACCCTCTCCTAATCTAATCAAGGGGGCACCTAATTGTCTGGGTTTGCAGGATGTGAGGGTGTTGCTGGGTTGCTCCAAATGTCCTTCTCTGCCTTTGAAGACCAGTTTGGCAGCCCTCCCCTTTTCTGCTTCACCATCTGCTGAGGGGAGATCTCCTCCCACAGGCACATCTCTTTGTGCTGAGCCAGGCCACTTCCCATCTCATCAAAGCAGCCTGGCCAGGCTGCCAGAGGCTGGCCAATCAGAGCACAGCAGCAAAAACACTGCAGGGCTGAAGTTGGCAACTTTTCAGGTAAAGTTTAAAACTCTTTACCTGAACAAGTTATATTAAATCCAACAACTGGAATTTTTGGGATTTATTATAACAATTAATTTGATACCAAACTTCTGCCATCTGTTACTTAAAGAGATTTTTAAAATTAAAATAAAGTCTCCCCATTCTAGCCTATGGAGGCAATTCACTATAATGAGGGAAAAACAAATTTGGCTGTTTTACCTCACCAGAGCTTATAAAACTATTTTTATAAGGTCCCTGCTTATAGTTACATGGCACCCAGCCCTAGGGGCACATAGGGCACACATTAGGGGTGACTTATATGTAAAAATAAGGTAGTTTAAGACTTTGGAGCTACTTTTAATTCCAAAGTCGAATTCGCATGTAACTTTAATTTAAAAGCAGCCAGTAAGGCAAGCCTGCCTTTAAAATGACACCGGGCACCTCAGCAGTGCACATATGGGTGTGCTGCCTATGCTAGGGTCCCTAAACCTAAATGCCCTACCACATACTAGGGACTTAAAGGTAGGTTGACTTAGCCAATTATAATTAGCCTAATTTGCATACTGATTTTACACAGAGCACAGGCCCTGGGACTGGTTAGCAGTACCCAGGGCACCATCAGAGTCAGGAAAACACCAGCATAAAGTAAAATATGGGGGCAAAAAGTTAGGGGACCTCTTCAAACAGCCCTGTTTGTATCCTGTTGCAAATATTTAAGCAATAGCTGTGCCCCCTACGACTTTGAGCTGTGCACTCAATCACAGTGTCATAAGAAATCTGGGTGAGAAACTGACTTGAGTGGGCTGAAGGGCCACAGAGATGTACCGCAGAGGGCAAACTGAGAGAGAAGAACAAACAGGGTGCTGTTAAGGAAGTGGGAGGACACCAGGCAAAGAGAGGAGGGAATAAATAAAGTGGGAGAGGAAAAGAAAAGAAAATGAAGAAGCCAATCCTTGTTATGATAGACCATAGTAACTACCACCCTTTCTCTATCCTTCCCTTTTCAACATAAACTTTAAAGTGGGATCTTGGTCTCAAGCCAGTATCACGTAGCACAGCACAGCCTCCTCCGCCATGTACATGCGCACTTTCTTCCACACCATAGAATGAGACTGCTAGTGTTGTCGATCCTGGGTTATCTGGGAGAAGAAGTGTACGCTGGCTGTGTCAGTGTCCAGATTCTTTTAGATCTGTTGACGTAGTTCACAATTAACATCTTTCATAATGGATTTTACACAGATGGGTATCCACTAACATTGGTTTGTCAGTTTTACTCGATTGAAAAAACTGAAGTATTAGTTGAAGGGGTGAGAACCCACCACAAATATTAAATACAATCCTTGCCAGCATAAATCACTGAGGGCCAGATGTAGGAACCGGTTTGCATGTCGCAAACTGCGAAAAACGCAGTTTGCCACATGGAAAACTGCCATCGCGATGCTGATTCACATTTTGCGAGTCGGTACTGACTCGCAAAATGTGAATCCGACTCGCAAATAGGAAGGGGTGTTCCCTTCCTATTTTCGACTCGCCCCGCGATGCAGAGTTGATTTGTGACCGCGAAAGCGGTCGCAAAGCAATTCGCAGTTAACACCCACTTGAAATGGGTGGTAACTCATTTGCAAACGGGAAGGGGTCCCCATGGGACCCCTTCCCCTTTGTGAATGTCACTAAAAATAATTTTTCAGAGCAGGCAGTGGTCCAATGGACCACTGCCTACTCTGAAAAAATGAAACCAAATGGTTTCATTATTTTTTTGTATTGCAACTCGTTTTCCTTTAAGGAAAACGGGCTGCAATTCAAAAAAAAAAACTGCTTTATTAAAAAAGCAGTCACAGACATGGAGGTCTGCTGTCTCCAGCAGGCCACCATCCCTGTGAATGCATGGACTTGATATGGGGTCGCAAAATGCTACCCACCTCATTAATATTCATGAGGTGGGTCTTTACGACCCCATAATGAGTTGCAGAAGGTGTCTGAGACACCTTTCTGCATACAATTTTGCGAGTTGCAAATTGCGAGTCGGTCTGACTCGCAATTTGCAACTCGCAAAATTTTCTGTTGCTACATCTGACCCTGAGTCACTAAATTAACCTATGCTTAACCCTCTGATAGATTGGCACACATGTATGCAGTGCTCAAACAGTGATAAAGTGAAAACACAAGAAAAAAAAAATCCCAATCCAATTTAGGAAAATATATTACATTTTAGTAAACAAGATGATACCAAAGTGATAAAAATTCAAAAAGTAGAGCGAGAGATATGAATAAGTCCCAACTGCACTCATCTGATTGTGCTAGACCAGGTCAAAATCAAAAGTAAAGTACGACTGTGATGGTGCGTGGGTTGGATACAGGGCCCAGGTTCCTGGCAGTGGAAAGTTTACCTTTTGATTTAGAACATTTTATGGTGAAAATGTGGTCACTGCAAAGTTGAGGGTGGAACAAGCTGGATCTTATGCAGGGTTTGATGACGGTGGGTTGCTGATGGGCGGGTTCATGGTGCAGTCATCATCCAAGACAGAAAAAGAGCCAGTGAAATTTAAAGTCCGTGCCTGAGAGGCCTTAATGTTGATGTAATGCTGTTGGGCGTGGGTCCTGATGAAGTTCTCTATGCTCGGATGTAGAAACTTTTTCAGGAGTCAGATCTCTTTCAGCGGGGCAAACTAGCAAGTCCGACATCAACAACTGCAGCTCTGATGGTGACTCAGATCTCTCAGTCCACTAGGCAGGCAGCTTCCAAAAAGCTTCTAAGTACCACTTCTTGCAGTTTGGGAAAAGGAGGAGCAGCCTCTTACAGAAGCCAAGGGTTCTGGCCCTATGGGGTTACCATTTTGGGTTTAGGACTCATTCCAACAAAGGCCAGCAGCAGGGTCCAGGGCAGGTGCAGTAGAAACTGGTCGGCTAGGCAGCTGCAGGGAGAAAGGCCACTGGAAGCTTCTTAGATCCCTTTAGCTCAGACAGGTCAGCCAACTCACCCTTGGAGCCTCTTCTTGGGTCGTAGGCTCAAGGCAAACAGCTCATTCTTTGTTGAGGTTCTTCAGAGAGTAGGGCAGTCCTTCTGATTCTTCACCTGTGCAGTAGTGTTCTGAGGAGAGGTCTTTGGGTCTTTTTTACCTAGTGCTGGCTGTGGATGGAGGGCAAGCCTCTGTTCACCTCTGAACCAGATCTGGTCAGTTTCTCCCCTATAACTGGGTTTGGTGCCAGCCTGGCTAGAGAGAGAAAGGGGAGGCAGGGATAGGTGTGAGCTCCATCTGCCGGTGACAACAGCTAGCCTTGAGAATTCGACTTGCCCTCTTGGTATGGTGAGTCAGATTTTATCAGGAGGAGCTATTTTAGGTCTTCTGGCCCCGTCTGGCATGCTGGCAAAGAACAGGTGTTTTCTTCATTCATAAAGTGAATTAGCAATAAAAAAAGAATTAAAATCTTGTTTTTGTCTTGTGACATTTGTTATATGTTTAAACTCAGAGGTCAAGTGCCAGGCTTGGTCTTCTGATAAATCGCTGTTTATTTTGTCATGGAGGTTAGCGTTTATGTTTCTTTCTCTGACTGCAAAGTTAGAGAATTTTGTAAAGTGAACTGTATGACAATCGTGGTGAGCACACAACAATTTAAATGCTTGTAACTGAACAGTACAAAACTTTCAAAATATATTTAGGTAGCTGGGAAAGCACTTTTTTGTAACTCTGCAGTGAGATGGAAACAAAGGTTTTAATATGTTCGAAACAAATCAGAATATTTTACTCGGTAATGTTCAAATGATACATTTTTGCGGAAATCCAATTTCCATACATTGTATTTACCTATATAATTTTATCAGTAAAACTGCATGATGGAAAATGTCTGTTTGTAAGTGACAGTGTGCTACCACATCATGCTTTATTGATATTTTATTGAAAGCTTTTTAAATATGAAATGAGAAACATTCCTGCCCCCCACCCTGATGACAATTCTATTAGTGAGCTAAGAGGCAAGTCAAGGGTCATGTCTACCCTATATGTGGGCCAGATTTTAATTCTATGTGGAGAAAATGTTTAGCCTATGAAACAAGAGTTTTTTGTACAGCAAATATGCTGAATTCACATATTTGAAGGGGTTCTCATATGTGATAATGAAGAAAAATGAGGTTCAGTGAAATAAACTGTTTGCCTAGGATCACACAATTTGAGACAAGTTTATAGGTCAAACGCTTACAGTTAGGTTGAGTAGATTTTTCAAGTCACTAGACCTGCAGGTCTGGTAACATTCTTCTGATTTCTTGAGGCTTGGATAGGCATATGTAGAAGCTCAGGAAAGGGCTAGGCACAGCCCTAATGCCATCCAGAGAAGGAAGGATTACCACTTCCCACAGCCAGGGTCCTTTGTCCACTCTCAGGGAGCAATACACATCTCAATGTAGGGGAGCCATCAAGGTCAGATTCCAGCTGGACACTGGTATTAAAGCCTTTTGGTTTGAGCCATTAAAATGAAAACTTTCTAAGAGTGTAATTTCCAAAAGAGTAATATAAAATCCAACTTAACCATTGAGTTTGATTTTAAATTACTATTAAAATGAGTCCTTAAACCATTTTTCTAATGATTCCTAAACTGAATTCAGCACTTACTAAAGGTAATAGTGCTAGACCAGAGTTAACCTATGGAACAACCAGCATCACCACAGTGAAACGCGACTTGGAGACTTTTCAGGATCAGGACATGTACATCATTAAATATGCATGACCTGCTTTTTAAATACTATGCATGCTGTCCTATGAGCTTTTAATGTCTACTTTAAGGGTGACTTATTAGTATTAAAAAGGATGGTTTAGGCTTGGCAAAAAGGTTATTTCGCAAGGTGAAAATGCAGTTTAAAACTTCATACACAGGCTGCGAGGGCAGGCCTGGAGACATGTTTTACAGTCCTACTGTACTGGGCGGCACAATGTGTGCTGCAGACCCCTAGTAACATTTAACTTGCAGGCCCTGGGTACAGGTGATACCATGTACTAGGGATGTTTAAGCATATTGAATGTGACTGTCCTTTGTATGCTAATTTAACCATGGTGATACAACCCACTAGTAGCATATACCTTGCAGGCCCTGGGCACAGGTGGTACCATGTAATACAAACGTATAAGAAAATTAAATGTAACAAATCCTTTGTATGCCAATTTAACCATGTTTTAGAGCACAAGCACTTTACCCTTGATCATCATGGGTTAAGTGCACTGTCTTATACAGCCAACAAAAATAGTGTTCAGTGAAATGGCAAAAAATCACAGTTGACCCTACAGGAAGGGCAAATTTTCAACACTGGCTTATGACACAGAAGGTACAGCAGGTCATGCTGAGGATCCCTGAGTCTCTGGAGGCAAGGTAGATGAATTCCTGGTACAGTTTCTGTGTGCCTGGAGATAAAGGTCTGATACAGTTTCTGTGTGCCTGGAAATGGAGGCCTGGTACAGTTTCTGTATGCCTGGAGATGGAGGCCTGGTACAGTTTCTGTGTGCCTGGAGATGTAGGGCTGGTACCTTTTCTGTGTGCCTGGAGATGGAGGCCTGGTACAGTTTCCAAATACCTGGAGATGGAGGCCTGGTATCGTTTCTGTGCGCCTGAAGATGGAGGCCTGGTACAGTTTCTGTGTGCCTGGAGATGGGGGCCTGGTACAGTTTCTGTGTGCCTGGAGATGGAGACATGGTACAGTTTCTATGTGCTTGGAGATGGAGGCCTAGTACAGTTTCTGTGTGCCTGGAGATGGAGGCCTAGTACAGTTTCTGTGTGCCTGGAGATGGAGTCCTGGTACAGTTTCTATGCACCTGGAGATGGAAGCCTGGTACAGTTTCTGTGTGCCTAGAGATAGAGGCCTGGTACAGTTTCTGCATGCCTGGAGATGGGGGCATGGTACAGTTTCTGTGTGCCTGGAGATGGGGCCTGGTACAGTTTCAATGTGCTGATATATTATGAAAGACACATAAATTAAAATACATACAGTGCTGTTTTAGAAATATGGAAATTTTTTACTCTAATTAAAGTGAACCAAGAAATAGCTAGGGGTTAGGAATATCTGTGTATCATCAGTTATTTAAAGTGCTAAAAAAGTCTGCAGTCGCTCCCCGCTCCGCCTTCTGCGGCACCTCCTTTCCTGCTTTCCTTTTCGCCTTTTTTCCCCGCCGCTGTGTCCCCTGCAGCCCCTCCCGCCTCCCCCCTCCTTCTCACTGCTTCTTTTGTCTATTTCCCCACCGCTGCGTCCCCTGCGGCCCCTCCCGCCTCCCCCCTCTTTCTCACCGCTTCTTTTGCCTTTTTTCCCCGCCGCAGCGTCCCCTCCGGCCCCACCCCCCCAGCCCTCTCATTCGCTAGGACCTCCCGCCTCCTAGCTGCCACTCCCACCCTCCCCACCTGTTATGGCAGCCACGGCGCAGCCGCGCCGGTGGCACACCAAAGGCAAGTCCATCTGCGCCAGTCCGCGCCTGGACCGCGCCCAGCGCCAGAACGCCTGGCCCTCTCAGGCACACCTACTCACCCTCCACTCTCTCAACCCAGGCCCCCGGCCCACATGCACCACATCTAGCCCCACACACACTCATGGCCCCTTCACCTGCCACACCTGCCACTTCTCCTGCTCGTCATCCCTCACACCACACACCAACCATAACGATCCCACCTTCAACAAACACAACACCCCCAACCAACCCCGCAGCACACCAGCCCACAACCAGAACACACCCCGCAACAACACCCTCACGCACCACACCAACGCCACCCACCGCAACCACCTCCGCAGCACACCAGCCCACAACCAGAACACACCCCGCAACAACACCCTTACGCACCACACCAACGGCACCCACCACAACCACCTTAACTGTCTGCTCCTCAACATCCGCTCCCATCACAAACATGCCATAGAACTCTGGGACCTCTTTTTTCCCCGCCGCTGCATCCCCTGCGGCCCCTCCCGCCTCCCCCTCCTTCTCACCGCTTCTTTTGTTTATTTCCCCGCCGCTGCATCCCCTGCGGCCCCTCCCGCTTCCCCCCCACCCCCCCAGCCCTCTCATTCGCTAGGACCTCCCGCCTCCTAGCTGCCACTCCCACCCTCCCCACCTGTTATGGCAGCCGCACCGGTGGCACGCCAAAGGCAAAGCTATCTGCGCCAGCCCGCGCCTGGACCGTGCCCAGCGCCAGAACGCCTGGCCCTCTCAGGCACACCTACTCACCCTCCACTCTCTCAAACCAGGCTCCCGCCCCACATGCACCACATCTAGCCCCACACACACTCATGGCCCCTTCACCTGCCACACCTACCACTTCTCCTGCTCGTCATCCCTCACACCACACACCAACCATAGCGATCCCACCTTCAACAAACACAACACACCCAACCAACCCCGCAGCACACCAGCCCACAACCAGAACACACCCCGCAACAACACCCTCACGCACCACACCAATGCCACCCACCGCAACCACCTTAACTGTCTGCTCCTCAACATCCGCTCCCATCACAAACATGCCATAGAACTCTGGGACCTCATCACATCACACTCACTGACGTCGCCTTCCTCACGGAAACCTGGACCAACCCCTCCTCAGAACCCGACATAGCCATATCCACCCCCAAGGGATACAAACTCCAAACCAAAGAACGCCTCAACAGGCCAGGCGGTGGCATCGCCATCCGACACAGAGACACCATCAAAGTCACTACCAGCTCCCAAGATACTATGGACAACACTGAACATATCCACTTTCTCATCCACATTAACAACTCCACCCTCAGAGGTACACTAATCTACAGACCACCCGGACCACGCCCGCCTTCTGCGACACCATCGCCGACAGCATCAGCTTGCACGCCCTCACCTCCACAGACTACATCATCCTCAGTGATTTAAACTTTCACCTAAAAAACCCACAAGACCACAACACTACCTCCCTCATAGACAACCTCACCAACCTCGGACTCAAACAACTGGTCACCGCGCCCACCCACTCAGCAGGACACACGCTCGACGCAATTTCCACCTCATCCCAACACATAGCCTACACCCACACCACCGAACTCCTCTGGACTGACCACCGCTGCATCCACTTCTCTTTGACCAAAGCCCCTACACTCTACCATCAACACACCACACCCTACCGCATGTGGGACAAGATCCCCACAGAACGACTAAACTCCCAACTTGCCCACAACCCCCCCCACACCAACGACCCCAACACAGGAGCACACAACCTCTCCAAATGGATCACTACCTGCGCAGACACACTAGCCCCCCTCAGAAAACACATCACCATCCGCAACATCAAGAACGCCCCATGGTTCACCCCTGAACTCCAAGACTCCAAGTGCAAATTCCGCCAAGCTGAGAAAATATGGAGACTAGAACCTTCCACAACCAACTTCTCCACCCTCAAAACCACCATTCGCACCCATCACCAACTCATACGCACTTCCAAAAGAGATCACTACAAGACACAACTTGACAACAACTCTCAAAACAGCAAAGAACTCTTCACCATCATCAATGAACTTGCCAAACCCAAAGCCAGCAACATAGACCCCAAGCCCACACAGCCCCTATTTGACACCCTTTTCAACCACTTTCTCCACAAAATCCTGGACAGCCACAACAGCTTCATACCAGACACACCCACCACACATACCCCTCACTCACCCAACCAAACACCCACTCAGGACCCCCCACCACACTCTCCACATGGACCCCACCACACATGAAGAAACCAAAAAAAACAAGAACTCCATCTACTCCGGTTCCTCCTCCGACACCTGTCCACACTGCATCTACAACAAAGCTAGCCCTACCATCGCCCCCATACTCTACAACATAATCAAGTCCTCCTTCGACTCCGCCACCTACCCAGACCCCTGGAAGCACGTGGAAATCACTGCTCTCCTAAAAGAAAACCTAGCTGACCCGGAGATCCTCTCCAACTACCGCCCCATCTCCGTCTTCCCTTTCCCCGCCAAGGTTGCAGAGAAATTAGTCAACACCCGCCTATCCCACTTCCTCGAAGCAAACAACACTCTTGACCCCTCACAATCTGGGTTCTGCAAGAACCACAGCACAGAAACCGCCCTCATCGCATGCACTGACGATATCAGGACCAAAGTCGACAAAGGCGAGATGGTCGCACTCATCCTTCTAGACCTCTCTGCAGCCTTTGACACCGTCTGCCACCACACATTCCGCACACACCTCCACATCATAGGAATTCCCACAAAGCCTTAGACTGGCTCACCTCCTTCCTCACCGACCGGACCCAGAGAGTCCGCCTTTCACCCTTCCACTCCAACACTACCAAGATCACCTGCAGAGTCCCCCAAGGGTCCTCCCTCAGCCCCACGGTCTTCAACATCTACATGATCCCACAAGCCAACATCCTCCGAGCACACGGAATCACTATCCTCTCCTATGCAGATGACACCGAACTCATCCTCTCCCTCACCCGCAACCCCACCACCGCCAAAACCAACCTACACGCCGCTCTCCCCAACACCACCAACTGGATGACCACTAACCACCTCAAGCTCAACTCAAACAAAACTGAGATCATCATCTTTGGCCCCAACAAAACCACATGGGACGACTCCTGGAGGCCCATCGCCCTAGGCCCCGCACCCACCCCCGACAAACCCACGCATGCAACCGCTGCATCATCCTCGACTCCTCCCTCTCCATGACACAGCAAATCAATGCTCTAACATCCTCCTGCTTCCACACACTCTAAAAAAATCGTTCAAATGGATTCCCCCACAAACCAGAAAGACAGTCACACACGCACTCATCAGCAGCAGATTGCACTACGGTAACGCCCTCTACGCCGGCACCACACTCAAACTCAAACGCAAACTCCAGAGAATCTAGAACACAGCCGCACGCCTAGTCCTTGGCCGCCCCCGCCAGGAACGAATCTCATCACACCTCAAATTCCTTCACTGGCTCCCCATAGACAAAAGAATCACATTCAAGATCCTCATCCACGCACACAAATCTCTCCACAACACCGGCCCAACCTACCGCAATGAAATAGTTAACTTCCACACTCCCACACGCAACCTCCGATCAGCCGACCTCGCCCTAGCCACAGTCCCCCGCATCCAACGCACCACCACAGGAGGCAGGTCTTTCTCCTACCTCGCCCCCAAAACCTGGAACTCCCTCCCCACCGACCTTTGCAAAACCAAAGACCTACTGGTCTTCAGAAAGAACCTCAAGACATGGTTGTTCGATCAGTGACCCTCCCTGCCCCCCCACCCCCGTTTCTCCTCCCCCATCGCCTTGAGACCCTCACGGGTGAGTAGCGCGCTCTACAAATTTTTGGATTGATTGATTGATTGTCAGATCCTAGTAATTAGTCCTTAAACATTCTCTTTGAAGTGTGGGTACTGTCCATTAGTAGAACAATACTTCTGGTGAGAAGTGCAAACGTTGCATAATTTTATGCTGGGCCGGAGAAGTGGATACATGCATGCATTGCAGCTGTCTTTGTTTGACCCCACTGTCAAAGGTTCAAGTCCACACATGACAAACCAGCCTTCACCTTTTGGAAATAATAAAATTAATGCTATTGATTGAGGTGATTTTAATCATCTGCATTTTATCGTCAAGCTGGCTGGGTGTACATGCAGTTCCCAAGAATGCCTTTCATGTTACCGCTATAAGAAACCAGCAAAACACTGGAAAGAGTTCATAATGTTAAATTTAATGTGTACTGCAGAACTGAACCATACTTCTAACATTTGTGACATGATGTGTTCCTTAAATATATATCACCAAGGTGGACTGTTTGCTTCTCAATACTGAGTATCCTGCACAAATGGTGTTACATTTTAATTGTGAGTTTTTCATTTTCCAGTGTCTTAAAATGGATTTAAATACTTATGTGACTTCAACAACATATGAATGAATTACAGAAGTAATTTAAGGCACTAATGACATTACATCAGACAGGCAAGTTAATTCTATTTCCAAAAGTAAGAGATCTGATGGACCGAATGGGGAACATCCACCTTCAGTAAACTTATTGCAGACTAAGTGGTAGACAGCTTGAGATGCTCTCAAGGAGATTGTCCAGGCGCTGGAGATCAGTGCTGCACCTAGAAGGGGTGTAACTGGACTCTGGAGGCTCGATTTTTGTATTAGAGGACAGAGGGGAGGTGCACCAGACACTCGATGTTGAAGTAGCACCTGAATTGCAACTAAATATTGGCAAGAACAGGTAAGCAATAAAGGTCTGGACATACATTGGCTGTGCCTGGGTGTTTTAGGATATGACTGGTATAGATAAAACACACACACACACACACACACACACACTCACACACACACTCTGCCCTAATAATTACTAATTGTGCATTTATTAAGCAGTTCCTAACAATTATGTCAATTAGTGTGATGGTGTTCCTTCAAAAGTCATATGAAGTCACTTCCTTTGATGATCGTGTTCAAAGGTCATGTGATGACAATTTATGTGATGTCACTGAGGTTAAAGTGAAAGAAGTTACTTCTGCTACTCCTAGCATTTTTGTGAATCAAAGCCCATGATGCTTCTCTTAAATCTTTTTGCAAGCAGATAAGCACATTTTCAGAGCACCACTAAATTTGGGCTGAGATTTCACTTGTCACCTGGGGAAAAAAAGATTTAAGGGAAATACAGGCACTGGTTAACAAAAAGGTCGTGTTCCATAAATTGTTCTTCTTTTTCATAATGAAAAACGTGCATTTGCAATTTCCCTTTTTTTGCCTCCTGGCAAATATATTTCCTCTTGAAGAAATCCTTTTCTATATGCCATCACATTTTTGAAAGAGCTCCAGGCCCATTCCCATGTTCCACAGGGATTTTCTCATGCCCCTAAAAAGGAGTAAATCTCCAACCATTTCCATAGTGGGAATGAGTTGGAATGATACTTTTAAATATTCACAAAAGTGCAAGTTCAAAATATCCCCTTGCATCCAAATCCTCAAACACCCATTTCCTGCCCCTGTATTTACTCATGACCAATATTATGCCATCTTGAATAATATTACACGTAAGTAAATGGATTTACTATTGCATGGTCACTGTTTATGAATGCCTTGTACATGTAAGTGAAGACATTTATGCATGCACAGCTACCTGTCTGACTTCAGCTCAAGCTTCAGCAGGGAGACCACTACATTACACATTGTACACAATTCAATCCTGATAACAAATGGAGATGGCCCCTGCCTCCTGATATTGCTGGACCTCTCAGCTTCCTCAACACACTGATGATAGACAGTTCTACTTGAAAGCCATCTCTACCTCTGACATCCAGTGCCCCAAACACTGCCTGCACATCATCTAGACCTGGATGCCCATCACCTACCAGAACCTCAACCCAAACAAGACAGAATGTATGTGGGTTAGGAAGAACAACAAATAAAAAACAGTGCAATATGAAAAATGGTATAGAGTAGTCAGTATTATTAATATAGACACTTTTGACCATGATCAATATTGTGCTTTGACGTCCACAGGAAATAACTCTGTAAATATTGTTGAATTTTCTATTCTTACAGTTGTTTATTTGCACAAGTTTATGCTGTTAGTACAAAAGGTTTTTTGGGGTATCATGTGAAAGGCAACTAACATGGATTTTGCCCCTTTTGGCGCGTGGGCCTGGGGCTTTCTCAAGGCTACAACTCTGTTGTCCCCAGGGCTGCAGTGGACCACAAATTCAGAGGGGATTGTGGAAACCTGATTGAGTGTGCTTTAATATGTACCTTAAAAATACAGTTATTCCTTCAAATAGAATCACACCAATAACAAAAATGCACCCAAAAGCATTGCATACTGTACATTTCCCAAAAAAGTGTTGGAAAAGAATATATGTACAGTGCACAGCGTTAATGTTCAGTCATAGCTAAGGGCCATGCAGTAGTTACATGTGACTACAATGTGAATGTGCACCTTTTTACTGGGCATCTTCCCTTATCCAAAAAATATTTTCCTTTCAACCACAAACCTCTTCAGCTCTCAAGTATCTGATCACAATAACATTGTTATTACTTCCACAGGTGATCTTGGTTGCTGTAGGTATACCTTGCATGGCTACATCTTGCCCAGTGATGTTGAGTTGCACGGAAGACTGAAAGAATAACCAATTTGTTCAGGGTATGATAGTTCTTTTAGGGCACATGTGTTCTTTGGTAGACATGATGCTACCCAGTTACATCACCACTTCCTGCTCCTGCTGTTTGTGCTGCTTGCAGTGTGCATTTGTTCACACATCACGTGGCTCCTGTGCAACTGGGCTCACACCATAGGGTGACCAGATTTTGAGAACCAAAAACCAGGACAGGCCAGTAACAAAAGTAGAACTAAACCATTTAGTCTTACTTCTATATCTAGCCTCTCCCAGTTTTTGTGTAGCCTTGTAATTATCTATCTATCCATCTATCTATCTATCTCTCTATCTTGCACAGCAGGTGCCGTGAGATGGGAGGATGGACTAATGATATATACAACGAACCTCCACAGTAAGGATCGCACAAAGAATGGCTATATCTCAGACAAATTATTGGCCAACAAACAGTGGAGAACCAAAAGAAAGCTTCAACGAACATGTTTCGCCTTCCTCAATGTGAAAGCAACCACCCTTTTTCCTGCTGTATAAATACAAAATGGGGTTGTATTGGGGTAGTCAAAATTCATTATTAAACACAGAAGATGCACTCACTGATGAGGCCCTCCGTCACCCATATCAACAAAACGGCAGCCATCTTGGTAAGTGCAATATAACAAACAATTGCCATATATTATTATGCAATGCATTATTACTTATGAATCAATCTACATCATGATTAAATCCAACAATATAACCTATTTACTTGATCAATCCCAATCAATAGGAATGTCAATAGAAATCCTCCTAGAATACATTTCTAAACTGAATACTAAGGAAAACACACATCCCATTCAAGTCAATGGCATTCTGCATCCTGTCTCGAGAATGCACCAACTCTGACATAAAATGTAAATAAGACCACAATACTTTAAACATCAAGCGTCACTCATTCCCGGTACGGATGTATATATGTTGTAGGGAAGGACACCCTTCAATCTCAGATCATCTATATCAAACCCAATATGAGGGATAGGATTTTGAATATACAATCATTAGTATGGGTGAAAACTCAAAAACTGTGCCCTGGATGGGCTTCCCTGTTTTATCCCCAATAAGTACCTCAATATATGGTGATCTCCCTATCAGTACTCAGGTAACTGGGGAACCCTCTGGTCAAGATCTACCTAATGCGTATCCACAGTTTCTCATCATTATTGAGACTAGGGGTCATAGTCTGCAATTCAATAATATATTGTGATTCCAGTTGCCTCAAAATGAAATCCTGTTACTTCCCCTCCTATTTCTTGGGACCTGGTCTTTACAGAAAAAAACGTACCACACTGCTGTCACTATTGTGGTCCCTCTGAAACTGTCTGGCCACTGGGTATGATGTATCTCCAGTCTTAATAGCGCGCATATGTTCTAAAGTTCTATTTTTGACAGTGTGCATTGTGCCCCCTATATATTTATTTTTACAGGGACAAATGAGGCAATAAACCACAAAATTGGAATTCCAATGCAATAATTTGTTGCATCTCCCAGTACTACTTCATTCCCGGCCCCATTCTCTACTCCCCCACACTACCTCACCCCAGCCCAACCTACTTCACCCCAGACCACCCACCACCCACTCTGCCTCGCTGCCCCTTAAAATCCAGCTGATGAGTCATGAACTGGAGTTCTGTAAGGCTTTGAAAACATGGCTATTCTAATACTGTTCCTGCTCGGGTCACTCTCCCTGGTTAAGGTCCATTAGCGCTGGGAAACCTGAGGGTATCCATGCGCTCCACAAACCGTATAACATAACATAACTCTCTTATTGAACTTTTCACCCTCTCAAAGCAGACCGAAAAAGTCAGCAGGTTTCTTACTGGAGTATATTAACTTGGGAGATTTATTTATGATGTTGGGAAAGAAAAAAAAAAACAGGTCAGTTGGATTGCTAAACATTTGTTGGTTCACTGAATGACAGCAGGCTAGCCACAGATAAAAAGCTATTTGTGCATTCGTAAATCATTTTTGCCATTCATGATGTTTTATTTCCTTATTTTCCCAGATTGTTCTGCCAATCTCTGAATACCCATGAAGCTTTGGGAGTATGGAAAAGTTTAATCAAACTTTTGTCAGTCAGTTTTATATTCTTGGTCTGTCACAAAGTTCTGACGTACAACTCCTAATTTTCATTTTGTTTTTATTCATGTATTTAATGACTTTACTTGGAAACATTGTCATAATTACAATAATATGCATTGATTCTAATCTTCAAAAGCCCATGTATTACTTTCTCATGGTCTTGTCCATCCTTGATATTTGTTTAACATCAGTCACCATCCCAAAAACGCTGTCAATCTGTTCAACGGGTGACAAATCTATCAGTTTCTCAGCATGTATTCTTCAATACTACTTTTGCTTTTCCTTACTAAGCACAGAATTTTTTTTGCTTTCAGTCATGGCTTGTGATAGATATGTTGCAATATGCATCCCCCTCCGCTATTCAGTCTTGATGAGTAATAAAGCTGTGATTTTGCTGGGTTTTGCCTCCTGGCTAATTGGATTTCTGGACACCACCCCCCATACGTTTTTGATATCAACTTTATCCTACTGTGGATCCAATGAAATTGATCACTTCTTTTGTGATCACAATGCTCTTCTGAAACTCTCTTGCACTGATACATATCTCATTGATATGGCAATAATTGGAGTAGGTGCGGTTGTTGTACTGGGTCCCTTTATGTTAACAGTTACTTCATATATATTAATTATCTCAAGGATCATGAAAATTCCCTCTACAACAGGGAGACAAAAGGCTTTCTCCACATGTTCCTCTCACCTGACTGCAGTTATTTTGTTCTATGGAACCGAGGTTTGTGTTTACATGGCACCAACATCGGCGGCATCACAGGAAAAACCTAAGATTTTCACTGTATTGTTCACTATCGTCATTCCACTGTTAAATCCATTTATTTATAGTCTACGGAATAAAGATGTAAAAAGAGCTTTGCTCAAAATTATAGAGAACATTTTGGAAAGAGATGCTGGGCTGCATAAGGTTCTTTGGAAAATGTAAATTTGGCCTGTGTCATCCCAAAGCACCACAAAGTGTTATCTACTGCAATGTGTAGTAAACCTCACACATGTATGTTATGGTTCCCATTAAAGGACTTAAACATAATCTGCACATTGATCTAACTTTTGAAGAAATTGTTTGTAGACACTGGATGTATTGAGAGACCATACAATGCTTTTTTGGTGATCTCACTTTCACCACAAATTAATGGGATGGTATTTGAGCCCTACAAGAAAATGAGTCTTAAGGTATGCTGGATTTTCCACACATATCAGCGACAGTTTCTACAAATGCATTGATCCAGAAGAGATGTCTCTGAGGAAACTGACAATTAAAGTGAGGGAGAATGTGACTGGGGATGAAATGCTGTAAGATCTAAGGTCCAAATAACCTTCTCTGAACTTGAATACTCAAAAATTTAACCACTCAGAAAAATATACCTACTGCCTCTGCTGGAAGCAGAAGCAACAAGGGGGCATACGGTTCATTCAGGCATGCTGTAGAAGAACTAGTCTGCCCCGCTGTAGACCATGTACACCAAATGGACCATTAGTTTATTGAGTTATAAGGAATTATATGCTTCCCAAGCTCAGTACCTAGGACCTGGCTCTATATTACACCTTATAGAAGGTGACCTCAAGACATGATAATAAGGGGTATTTACCATCCAATGCACTATTGTCACTTGAGATTTGGTCACTTAAATCAGTAAGGAGGGAGGATATACTTGCAGCAGGAATACCTCGGATCCCCAATAGTAATTCATCCAGGACAAAAAGAGAGGTAGCCCCCAGGTTGGAGGAGGGTTACAAACCAGCATTTTAAGACTCTCACACACACACTTCTTTGTGGCATACTTCATTATCAATCTTCACCCGGGAACCTAAAATGTATACCAGGAAAGTTCAACATCACTCTTGGGGGGAGCACTCTGTCTTAATGAAGGGACAGGTTACTGGTACCCAGAAAAATTGAGAAAGGAAAAATGCCTCTGGATGTCCCCTTTATCAGGCAATTTAATAAGTGGGCAACCAAGAGCGGGTTAAAAAAACAAAGAAGGTTGGATATATATGGAGAATTATTGTCTCCTACATCCATGGGTCAACATGCTGCAGCTGGTGTTTAATGTCTAGAAAGGTCAGAAAGCTTACATCAGGACCTTCCAGGTCCCAAATGTTGCACATAAGTACACAATATGAATTTGAACACAGTCATCCATTGCACACACGTATACACCTACAATAATGTACCGTCCATTCAGGAGTTGTGGGAATCACTTTCACAGCTATGCCTTATTTGACAACAGTGTGACATATGGACCAACCTGCCCATAACATCTGATGGAGCTAATCTAATCAGAAGCCCTTAAAAAACTCTAAAAACAGGAAGTACCTGAATGAAGATCAAGTATTGCAGATGTATATGTATGTGAGTTGGGTGATTGTTGTGAAATCACATGCGACCCGCCAAGCACATTAATCAAAAATAAACAAGTGAAAACTTCAATGTACAGCACCTCCTGTTAGACATGGTCCTGCTACAAGAAAAATATTATCTGTGAAAAATGCAGAGTTTGGCACAGCTTTGTAGCTCTGTGAGAAAACAGGGCTGATTGCAGAGGCCCCATAACTTTTTGCCCCCATTTTCCTCTTTTTGCTGGTGTTTTCCTGACTTTGATGGTGCCCTGTGTACTGCTAACCAGTCCCAGGGCCTGTGCTCTGTGTAAAATGGATATGCAAATTAGGCTAATTATAATTGGCTAAGTTAACCTACCTATAAGTCCCTAGTATATGGTAGGGCATGTAGGTTTAGGGACCACAGCATAGGTGGTGCACACCTAGGTGCACTGCTGAGGTGCCCAGTGTCATTTTAAAAGCAAGCCTGCCTTGCTGGCTGCTTTTAAATTAAAGTTATATGCAAATTCGACTTTGGAATTAAAGGTACTTCCAAAGTCTTAAACTACCTTATTTTTACATAGAAGTCACCCCTAAGGTGTGCCCTATGTGCCCCTAGGGCTGGGTGCCATGTAACTATAAGCAGGAACTTTATAAAAATAGATTTATAAGCCCTGGTGAGGTAAAAACAGCCAAATTCGTTTTTCCCTCATTGAAGTAAATGGCCTTCATAGGCTAGAATGGGCAGACTTTATTTTAAATTTTAAAGTCTCCTTAAATGTTACATACCAAGAATTTGGTATCAAATTAATTGTTGTAATAATTCCCACAACTTCCAGTTGTTGGATTTAATATAACTTGTTCAGGTAAAAAGTTTAGACTTTACCTAAAAAGTTGCCAATTTCAAGTGGCCTGGCTTCACACAAAGGAATGTGCTTGGGGGAAAGAATTTCCCCTCAGCAGATGGTGAGGCAGGAAGGGGGAGGGCTGCCAAACTGGTCTTCAAAGGCAGAGAAGGACATCTGGAGCACCCAGCAACACCCCCACATCCTGCAACCCCAGACTGCTAGGTGCCCCCTTGATTAGATTAGGAGAGGGCAGGAGAGGGTGTGTTTATGATTTTTAGCCACACCAGTGGGTGGGCTCAGCCAGATGTAACCTCCAAAAATCAGATTCAGCCATGTTGGATTTTTAGAGACTGTTGCCTTTTGGGATGGATTTTTGCCACACTTCCCAGGAAGTGGTCATCACAGGGGGACGACCCTGTACCTGATTGGAGGACCAGGACCCCCCTGCTTTTCACCCAGGAGCAAGGATAAAACTGGCAGACCTGCCCCCACACCTCAGATCCCCACCAAATTTCAAGAAGAAAGAACTTAAGGAGAAGAAGGACTGCCCTGCTGGACCCCTGGCCTGCACCTGGACCCTGCACTCAGAAGGACTGCACCAGCTGCACACTTGGGCTTCACCACAAGAAGGACTTTGCCTGGCTTCAACTGGTTCAAGGAGGGACTCCCTGTTTGCTACAGGTGAAAAATTGCTATCCAGAGACCCCTGCACCAACTCCTGAAAAAAGAGACCAGTTGACCACTGCCCAGTGGCCAAAAAGGAGTTTGCGCCAGGTGCCTTCTGGGAGTTGAAGTCCGCACCCCCCAAGGACCATCACAGAACTTCTGGACCCTTGGGGTGAGCTGTGGACCCCAAAAGAACCTTAAAAGAACATCTGGGTGAAGCCCCAGAAGTTTGGAGAAGATTTGACAAATTTTGTAAAAAAGCTCCAGAGAGGGACCGACCCGCCGCGGAAATTCTAGCCGGCTTGCCTCAACCACGACCCGGCCTGGCTTCGTGGTTCGTCCCGGTAAAGAAAAACATCCGAAAAAGAGACTAAGTCCGAAGGTAAAAAGTTGACCGGGACCTCCCAGCCATCGTATCCGAGAAGGGCTCCACGGACGTCGGATCAAGATCCAGGTTTACCCCGGTCGAAGGATTTTCATCTCGAAAAAACGACTAAGTCCGAAGGTAAAAATCACCACCGAGGAAACCCACAATGCGTATCCGGACAAGGGCTCCAGGAGGTCGGATTCAACTGGCAGGTTCGTCCCGGTGAAGAAAAACTTCAAAATAAAGACTAAGTCAGAAGGTAACTTTTTAACCAAGGCCTCCCGCGACTTGTAGCCGAGCAGGGCTCCATCGCGGTCGGCCTGAAACTTTGACTTTGCCCCGGTCCTGGTGCAACCAGATGACCCGATTCGCGCTTTTTGTTTCTAAGCGCTAGAAAAATAATAATTCTTTAAAAATTCATATCTCCGGTTCCCCTGAACCGATTTTAATCGTTTTTGTGTCATTTTAAAGATAAAAATGTAAGCTATTTTTATAAATTGGTTTTGGATTTTTAAACTGTTTCCTGTGTTTTATTTAATTACTGTTTTGTGATATTTGAATGCTTTACACACTGTCTCCTAAGTTAAGCCTTGACGCTCGTTGCCAAGCTACCAAGGGTTGAGCTGGGATTAATTTACTGAGACCTAACTGTACCTAAGTGGAGGTTAGTGGCTTGTTGCTAGGTGTAGGTACCTACCTGCCCTTACCAATAACCCATTTTCCAACATTTTTGGTGGCAGCGGTGGGATCCTGTACTTGTGTTCAGTATCACGTTACAGTTTTAAGTAAAACAAATTAAAAATCCTTTAAATTGTCTTAGTGCAAAAACAATTTTTGTTTTAATTTTTAAATTTTTTATTTTTTTTATTAATTATTAATTTGGATTAATTTCAATTATTGAATTTTTGTAATTTTTCTAAATTCTTGTTTCCAATTTTTGCAAAAAGTTTTTGTTGACACAAAACCAGGGAACCATGAAGCTTGATCTGGCTAGCCTACCCACACTGACAGTAGTCCAGCTTAGGGGGTTGTGTATTGAGAGAGGGTTGCCTGCAACCACTGATCTCAGGAAGCAAATCCTGATTAAATCCCTGACAGCATGGGCTGAGGCCCAAGAGCTAGGCACAGAGGAAGCTCCAGAGGAGGAAGAAAAAGGGGAGGATGCTAACTCTAACCTCTCAGGGGTGGGAAGGCATCTGAGCCCAAGTGAGGATGAGGAAGAACGGTCCTCAGTAAATACAGTCACTAGGGGCAGATCCAAAGCTAGTGGTGGGAAGGGGGTCCTTTCAGGAGGAGAGAACCCATCCATCAGAGAAAGAGAGCTGGAGGCCCAGCTAGCATACATAGCTTTGGAAGCAGAGAAGCTGGCCCTAGAAAAGAAAAAGTGGGCAAACAAAGAGAAAAGAGATGGTGGCAGCGACAGAGAAGTTGAGGTGTCCATGGATGGGGGAGTTTGCCCCAGATTACCCAAGGGGGTGGTTCCTGCTTATGTAGAGGGGGATGACATAGATAAGTGGCTGGGGGCCTTTGAGAGGGCACTCCAAATGAGAAGGGTTAGGCCTCAATACTGGGGTTCCCTTTTGTGGGAGTTGGTCCCCAACTCAGGGAGGGATAGGCTTCTGACCATAAGGGGGGAGGAGGCAGATTCATACCCTAGTATGAAGAGGTGCTTAGCCAAGAAGTTTGGTCTGACCCCAGAGCAATATAGAATGAAGTTCAGGGACACCCAGAAGGTCAGTACCCAGTCTTGGGTTGACTTTGTGGACATTTCACTAAAGGCACTAGAGGGCTGGATTATTGGTAACAAAGTAGATACTTATGAGGGGTTATACAATCTGATCATGAGAGAGCACATCTTGACCAATTGTACCCAAGAAAGGTTACGCCAGCATCTAGTGGACTCTAAGCAGACCAACCCTAGAGAGCTAGGGGAGGCAGCTGATGAGTGGTTGAGAACCAGGGTGGTTGTCAAGTCCCAGGGGGGAGACTCCAAGAAGGGGGGGACAGGTCCCCAAAAACCTAAGGAGGGAGGTGGTAAGCCCACCACAGAGACTCCCTCTGTACCCCAGAACCCTAAGAAGGAGGAGAGTAAATCCCACTCCCACTCTGACCAGCAGAGACAGTTAGACCCAGGGTTAAAAAAGCTCTTGGACAGTAGGGCTTGCTTTGACTGTCAGCAGACAGGTCACTTCAGAGGAGATGCAGCCTGTCCAAAGAAGGTGGTTAGCACTGGGCTGTCCAGTGTAGCCATAGAGGAGGATTCCTCAGATGATGAAGTCCTCCTAGCATTGAGCTGGGATACAGGACCAGATGGTAAGCTGGTGATCCCTGAGGGTGGGAGTAGGCACTTCCACCACATTCAAGTGAATGGGATCCCTACCACTGGATTGAGAGACACCTGTGCCAGTCACACTATAGTGAGTGACCGGTTAGTAACCCCAGACATGTATGTCCCAGGAAAGACAAAGAAAGTCAGGATAGCAACAGGGGAGGTCACCTCCAAACCTGTAGCCATAGTGCCCCTAGAGAGGGAGGGTATCCTTGACTGGATTAGGGTGGTAGTCAGTGCTGACCTTCCCCTAGATTGTATCCTGGGCAATGACCTCCCAGAGGTGAGTCTGGTCACAGATGGGGTGGTCGCCCAGGGCGCCCCCCCAACCCAAAGTCCTGGGGAGTCAGTCCCTACAGTTAGGAGACAGGGGTCCCCAAGAAAAGGAAAGAAGAAAAGGAAGGGTAGGCCACTCTTAAAGAGAGTTCCAGGGAGCCAAGGGCCTTCTGCCCCAGTAAGGGGGGAGCCCAGAGTTGGCACTGGTGAGGCCTCACCTGACCCCAAGGAAGTCCTGAATAGTCAGGCAGCTGTCCAGATGCATGGTGTTGCCCCTGCACTGACAGAAGGGAGAGTGGAAGGAGGGTGTCTGCCACAGGAGGTGGTAGCCCCCCACTCTAGACAGCAAGAGGGGTGCCAGGGCCCCACAGTTGCCCCTAAAGCAGCTCAGCCACCTGTCAGTGGAGAGCTTAGGGTGTGGTTCTGGGTACTGACAGCTGTCAGTAGCCTCTGCTGGGTGCTAGCCTTCCTGGCAGCACTGTACTTGGCTTGGGAGGCAGACCCCAGGGCCAATAGCAAAGTAGGCCCCCTGACCCTATTGGTCATGGTGGGGTTGCTCAAGTGTTGGGTGACCTCTTTGGGTAAGCTAGGTGTTGCCCTAGCAAAGTTTGGAGTAGGGGAGGTGGGCACCTCACTACCCAAGTTGGCAAAGAGAAAGGAGGAAGACCCCCCTAGAGGAAAGTTTCAGTTTGAGTTGGGTCCTTTTACTGTTGGGATGGCTTCACTACCCATAGGGAGTGACCCTGACAGGAGGATATAAGGCAGAGTAGGCCCTGCAAAGGGACAGCCAGTTTTCTTCACTGTCTTCCTCGCCTAACAAGCCAGGAAGACTCTCCCAGGGTTGGGCTGAGTCTCCTGGGCGCGTGGGCTGGGGGGGGGGTTGTGTGAGAAAACAGGGCTGATTGCAGAGGCCCCATAACTTTTTGCCCCCATTTTCCTCTTTTTGCTGGTGTTTTCCTGACTTTGATGGTGCCCTGGGTACTGCTAACCAGTCCCAGGGCCTGTGCTCTGTGTAAAATGGATATGCAAATTAGGCTAATTATAATTGGCTAAGTTAACCTACCTATAAGTCCCTAGTATATGGTAGGGCATGTAGGTTTAGGGACCACAGCATAGGTGGTACACACCTAGGTGCACTGCTAAGGTGCCCAGTGTCATTTTAAAAGCAAGCCTGCCTTGCTGGCTGCTTTTAAATTAAAGTTATATGCAAATTCGACTTTGGAATTAAAGGTACTTCCAAAGTCTTAAACTACCTTATTTTTACATATAAGTCACCCCTAAGGTGTGCCCTATGTGCCCCTAGGGCTGGGTGCCATGTAACTATAAGCAGGGACTTTATAAAAATAGATTTATAAGCCCTGATGAGGTAAAAACAGCCAAATTCGTTTTTCCCTCATTGAAGTAAATGGCCTTCATAGGCTAGAATGGGCAGACTTTATTTTACATTTTAAAGTCTCCTTAAATGTTACATACCAAGAATTTGGTATCAAATTAATTGTTGTAATAAATCCCACAACTTCCAGTTGTTGGATTTAATATAACTTGTTCAGGTAAAAAGTTTAGACTTTACCTAAAAAGTTGCCAATTTCAGCTCTGCATTGTTTTTGCTGCTGTGCTCTGATTGGCCAGCCTGCAGCAGCTTCTGCCAGGCTGCCTTGATGAGGTGTGAAGTGGCCTGGCTTCACACAAAGGAATGTGCTTGGGGGAGAGAATCTCCCCTCAGCAAATGGTGAGGCAGGAAGGGGGAGGGCTGCCAAACTGGTCTTCAAAGGCAGAGAAGGACATCTGGAGCACCCAGCAACACCCCCACATCCTGCAACCCCAGACAGCTAGGTGCCCCCTTGATTAGATTAGGAGAGGGCAGGAGAGGGGTGTGTTTATGATTTTTAGCCACACCAGTGGGTGGGCTCAGCCAGATGTAACCTCCAAAAATCAGATTCAGCCATGTTGGATTTTTAGAGACTGTTGCCTTTTGGGATGGATTTTTGCCACACTTCCCAGGAAGTGGTCATCACAGGGGGACGACCCTGTACCTGATTGGAGGACCAGGACCCCCCTGCTTTTCACCCAGGAGCAAGGATAAAACTGGCAGACCTGCCCCCACACCTCAGATCCCCACCAAATTTCAAGAAGAAAGAACTTAAGGAGAAGAAGGACTGCCCTGCTGGACCCCTGGCCTGCACCTGGACCCTGCACTCAGAAGGACTGCACCAGCTGCACACTTGGGCTTCACCACAAGAAGGACTTTGCCTGGCTTCAACTGGTTCAAGGAGGGACTCCCTGTTTGCTACAGGTGAAAAATTGCTAACCAGAGACCCCTGCACCAACTCCTGAAAAAAGAGACCAGTTGACCACTGCCCAGTGGCCAAAAAGGAGTTTGCGCCAGGTGCCTTCTGGGAGTTGAAGTCTGCACCCCCCAAGGACCATCACAGAACTTCTGGACCCTTGGGGTGAGCTGTGGACCCCAAAAGAACCTTAAAAGAACATCTGGGTGAAGCCCCAGAAGTTTGGAGAAGATTTGACAAATTTTGTAAAAAAGCTCCAGAGAGGGACCGACCCGCCGCGGAAATTCTAGCCGGCTTGCCTCAACCGCGACCCGGCCTGGCTTCGTGGTTCGTCCCGGTAAAGAAAAACATCAGAAAAAGAGACTAAGGGGGTCATTTTGACCTTGGCGGACGGCAGAGGCCGTCCGCCAAGGTACCGCCGCTGAATGACCGCACCGCGGTCAAAAGACCGCGGCGGCCATTCAGACATTTCATCTGGGCCGGCGGACGCTCTCCAAAAGAGCGCCCGCCGGCCCAGAGGAAATGCCCCTGCAACGAGGACGCCGGCTCAGAATTGAGCCGGCGTAGTTGCAGGGGTGCGACGGGTGCAGTTGCACCCGTCGCGTATTGAAATACTTTGCGGGGCCCTCTTACGGGGGCCCCGCGGCACCCCCTACCGCCATCCTGTTCCTGGCGGGAGACCCGCCAGGAACAGGATGGCGGTAGGGGGTGTCAGAATCCCCATGGCTGCGGAGCGCGCTCCGCAGCCATGGAGGATTCTGAAGGGCAGTGGTAAACCAGCGGGAGACCGCCGGTTTACCCTTTCTGACCGCGGCTGAACCGCCGCGGTCAGAATGCCCTCGGGAGCACCGCCAGCCTGTTGGCGGTGCTCCCGTGGTTGGTGGCCCTGGCGGCCACCGGCCGCCAGGGTCAGAATGACCCCCTAAGTCCGAAGGTAAAAAGTTGACTGGGACCTCCCAGCCATCGTATCCGAGAAGGGCTCCACGGACGTCGGATCAAGATCCAGGTTTACCCCGGTCGAAGGATTTTCATCTCGAAAAAACGACTAAGTCCGAAGGTAAAAATCACCACCGAGGAAACCCACAACGCGTATCCGGACAAGGGCTCCAGGAGGTCGGATTCAACTGGCAGGTTCGTCCCGGTGAAGAAAAACTTCAAAATAAAGACTAAGTCAGAAGGTAACTTTTTAACCGAGGCCTCCCGCGACTTGTAGCCGAGCAGGGCTCCATCGTGGTTGGCCTGAAACTTTGACTTTGCCCCGGTCCTGGTGCAACCAGATGACCCGATTGGCGCTTTTTGTTTCTAAGCTCTAGAAAAATAATAATTCTTTAAAAATTCATATCTCCGGTTCCCCTGAACCGATTTTAATCGTTTTTGTGTCATTTTAAAGATAAAAATATAAACTATTTTTATAAATTGGTTTTGGATTTTTAAACTGTTTCCTGTGTTTTATTTAATTACTGTTTTGTGATATTTGAATGCTTTACACACTGTCTCCTAAGTTAAGCCTTGACGCTCGTTGCCAAGCTTCCAAGGGTTGAGCTGGGATTAATTTACTGAGACCTAACTTTACCTAGGTGGAGGTTAGTGGCTTGTTGCTAGGTGTAGGTACCTACCTGCCCTTACCAATAACCCATTTTCCAACAAGCTCCATAAACACTGATAACCTCTGATTTTCTGAAGTTATAAAACATTGGAAAATACTTACTGGAATCCGCAACAAACACAAAAAAGGAAAGTATATGCATAGGATATTTTAACATATAACTGAGACATCTGAAATACCATTATTTTATGGACAAAAAATGGGAGTCTCCTGACTAAACAGAAAGTGTTTGCATGTACGCACTTTGGCCACACCCTCATCAGGCTCCTGTACCACTCCTTCTTTCTGAGGTTCTGCTGTATTCCCTCCAGACTCCTCCACCATTGTCCTCGTTTTCATGTCAGGCATGTGCAGCAGCTCCCTCCCTAGAGGCCCTGATAATATTGCTACCATTTGGGTACAACACCCCCCCAATGTGACTCCTCCAGTACTCTATATCTAAGATTCCTGCATCACTCCTGACTCTACACTGCTACCACACTCTCTTTCATCAGCTCCTCAAGTCCCCTGCGATGCTTCCTAGCGTCTTACTATAAATGCACTCTATTCTGTCCTTCAGGTACAGTAACACTTGTTTCTGCTCTTCAGGTGTGCCCTTTTGTCCACCTCCTGCATTTCTCCCTCCTTTTAGACTCCTGCTGTGCTTCCTTCCTTCAGTTGTCCTTAGCTCTCCATCTCTGAAGGCTTATGCAGAACCTCTTTATTCAAAGCTACTGGAGCACCTCCATCCAGCTTTCAACAGCACTTTGGGCCTGATTTAGATTTTGACGGATGGGGTTACCCCGTCACTATCCAGTTATATCCTATGGATATCATAAAATGGCGGACGGGATAGCCGTCACATTTGTGATGGAGTGACCCCTCTGCCAAACTCTAAATCAGAAGGAAAAATACAGGACTGCTGTGGCATGATTGGGGGGAATTCATAAAGATAATAGCCAGGGCTCTCAGGGAACGCACAAGGAGGGATGTGGAGCTGATACCCCAGCTTGTGCAAGCAACTTCACACAGTATTGTTGACGCTTATAACATTTCTTCTCTCCAATCAAACAATAAAAACTTTATTAGCTCTAGAATTAGATTATAAAAGCTCAAATCACAGTAAAACAGTATTTATATGCAGCCTAATATCAACCATCTTCATTTACATATAGTTTAAATTGTTGTAAGGAGTGCAAAGAACAACCTTCATAACTAAATAAGGGCATTTATTTTCCAGACACACCTAAAGCGAAATGTGCAAAGTAAAACAGTGTCTATGTCAAATTCAATCAGTGATGCACCCTGGATAAAAGCCTCCCCTCTCGAGGGGAAAAGTAAGGGCACCAGGATACATCCCTGGCAGTCCCCCCTCCTTCTCACCACAATCTTTTCTGTACAAGAACCATTTGGCAGATACCACACTCATATTTGTGTGCAGATCTTTCAGGAAGAACACAATATATGAACCCACCACCATTGTTAACAGCAAAGGCCATAATTTAGCTCTGTTTACCTGGTTGAAGACAGAGGTGCAGTCCATGATCGCCAGATGGCGAGACCTAGAACTGGCTGCTGTATATGTATGTTAAAGCTTTGATCTTTCGTGCTCAGTCCGGATCTAAATCCATACTGGAAATCTGGGGACCAACCCCTGACCCTCACCCAGTCTATTGAGTAGAACTCTAACCAACACCATAATTATTCAGTCAATCAATGAGATCATCCAATAGCAGTGTGAGGCATCCCTGTCCCACTTCTTAAAAATTGGAAATATAATAGAAGATCCCCAAGACGAGGGATACCCTATCTCACAGCAGTCTTTAACACACAGGTCAACTATGGGGCCCAAACTTCAGGAAGATCCATAAAAAATTGTCAGGAACACCTCTGGGGACAGGGGCCTAATTTCTTGAGGGCTGAGAGATAACTATTAGTACCTCATCCAATAGCAAAGCTAAGTAGAGATCCCTATAACTGGCAGAGGCGTGTCAACACTCCACGATGAATACATTGGCCCTCATTCCAACCCTGACGGTCTATGACCACCAGGGTGGAGGGCAACGGAAGCACTGCCAACAGGCTGGCGGTGCTTCCAGGGCCATTCTGACCGCGGCGGTAAAGCCGCGGTCAGAAAAGGGAATCCGGCTGTTTCCCGCCGGATTTCCCCTGGCCCGGAGAATCCTCCAAGGGGGGATTCCGACCCCCTTCCCGCCAGCCTGTTTCTGGCGGTTTACACCGCCAGAACCAGGATGGCGGGAACGGGTGTCGTGGGGCCCCTGGGGTCCCTGCACTGCCCATGCCACTGGCATGGGCAGTGCAGGGGCCCCCTAACAGGGCCCCATTAAGATTTTCACTGTCTGCTTTGCACCCCTGCAACTCCGCCGGCTCCATTTGGAGCCGGCTTCATTGTTGCAGGGTCTTTCCCGCTGGGCCGGCGGGCGCCCTTTTGGCGGTCGCCCGCCGGCCCAGCAGGAAAGTCGAAATAACCCCCGCGGTCTTTTGACCGCGGTGTGGTCTTTCGACGGGGTTACTTTGGCGGGCGGCTTCTGCCGCCCGCCAAAGTTAGAATGACCCCCATAGTCTTGTCTTCAATGATGGGCTTAGTGCAAGCATTTCACTTTGTTTTGGCTCACATTTTTTTGGAGGTTGAGGTAGCGCTCCAGGCTCAGTCAAATCCTTGCATACAAAACTTGAAGCCTGCTGTACTAGGCAGAGCCCAATATTACAGTGCTGACTACAGTAGTGGCAGCTCGATGGGTTCTCGGGCCCCTCCCAAGTGCACCATCTCTGCTACCTGGAAGACAACCATCCTACTTAACACTTTGCTCAATTTCCCACTGTCTCTCACCTTGTTGCAGTCTGTTCTTATTACACAACACACATGGGCCAGCTGGTGACTAGTTGTGGGGGCTCCCTACTCCCACACTGAAGTTCTGTGGAAGCTAGTGGTAGTGGCTTCATAGCACACAACTCTTGGTCCAGAGAATTACCCTATCACAGTGATGCCACTAGAGGAATGGGAGTAGGTTCTGACTACCATCTGGTAGCAACAAGTCAGTGCACATTAATGATCAGTTATGTTACTGTACGGTATGTCACCTGAGTATAGCAGCCATGGGTCAGTATTGTGCACCAGGTTGATTCAGCTCGGAGGTCAGCCGTGGAGAGGGACAACTTACTGCATGCTCATGTGTAAGTTGGTCAGCCTGTCTGGCAGTCCAGTGAAGTGCCACACATTACATGGCAATCAAAATTCCATTGTTACTATAATGAGTTGTGTGACATTTGCCAGGGATAATGTAGCAGCCTACACCAATAGCTCTACAGAGAGTCCCCTAACCCTTCCCTCCAAGCTCCAAAGTCTCAAAAGCCCACTTTACTATGGTGAATGATGTAAGTAGCAGATTAGAGCACTACTGGAATCCACATTTCTTCAACCACATAGCAGGAAAACACATCAGTGGAGTTCTTGGCCTGAGATTGCCACTGGGAAGAACCTGCAATCATATCCCTGATCAAAGGTTCTTCCCAGTGACACTGATATGATATGATGATATGATTTTGCTGGGTGCTATCTTCCTTCCATACTAGGACTAATTTTGGGACAAGCTTGAAGAACTATTGTGACTGACCTGTAAGAGAAGGAAGACCTGCCTGCATGAAGGAAGAAGGTGGAGTGCACCTTCTCCTAAGGACTGATTGAATGGCAGAGAAGCCCGAAACCCAACAGAACCGAGGCGACATTTGAGAGACAGCTGTTGCACTACGCAAGCTCCAGGACTTGTGGATGCTCCACAGTCAGCTACTGAATTGTTACCTTTATCTGTTGCATAACATCAGTGGGACCCAGGGGAAGAGTTGTTACTATCTATTTCTGTTGGGGGGTGAGCCTGATTTGTACTATATCCTTTGCGCAATGGGGGCCTGTGTGCAACCTCCAGATGCACTCAGAAGTCATAAGGTTTACCAACCTTACTCCTAGTTCAGGGATTAGAAGGGGTCTCTGAAGGAGTTTACCTGAATCTGGTAATATTACCCCTACATTGCTTGCCCCATTGACTACTCCAGACAGTGTATTGTCTCCGGCTTTGTCATTGTCAGGTAGGTAGTTATTGCTGATTCTCCTAGTCTTATTGGCAACGTGTCCACCTTCTCTGATTGGGTAGTTCAAAAAACAGTTCCCTGAACTTTTTTGTCATTTGAGTGGGTATCCGGATGTCCTGAGACATGAACCAGCGATTGTCACAAATGTAATAGCCCAGTTGCAAACTGTACTGCATTGGTCTAGGCCCTTCACCATGCAGTAGATCCTGACCCCATACTCTGATTTGAAGAATCATTAGCCTTTGCCCAGAAGTGGTGGTCACTTTGTTCTTTGGATGATGAAAGGTCCATGGTCTGCCCATTGTTATCTGAAGTTTTGTCAAAACCTTATTAACATCCCACCATCAATAACTGAAACCAACGCTCTGGCACTCAAATATTGGTACCCCTCTTTGCAGTGCTGAGCTTAGATTTGTTCTGTTGTTTCCTTTTTTAGACACTCCTCTGAGGCTTGGAGCTTGCTGGTAAATACCTGTGCTGTGTTCTGAGTATTCAACCGTCTCAATTTCTTTGCATAAGTCTTGATGACCTCACCTTCATTTCTGTGAGACTCAAGTACTTAAGAGGAGTATTTTGTAATCCAGGTTGGGTTGAGCAGGATTTGGCATCTGCCTTTTTTCGTTCTTTGGGGAGGAACGTCTTGATGATGATGAACATTGGTCTTTTCTAAGATGCAGTGATAATGTTTACCGCCTGGTCCTTTACACCATGAGGGATATTAAACAAGATGCATGAGGCTAACTTAATGAGATCAAGATTCACAATGCCGCAGACCCACGCCTTCCACAATGTAGGCTGACTCTTAATGATTGGTTTAGAAAAAGGTATAATGATGGAACTTGTGAGCAGTCAGCCAGAATAAGATCACCAACCACAAACCCTTCTTTATTGGGAATATGAGGTCTAGGCATAACAAGATGCTGTTGGTAAGGCTACTATAACGCTGTGTCATTTCACTCTTATGTAGAAAGAATGAGAGAAGTGAGATAGACGGGTTATTCAAATGACCCTAGTGCAGATTGAAGTCTCTTAAAAATGCTGTTGTTAGGCCCAATCATTTGGGTGATGAAATATTCTAAACACTGTTCCACCAAAGACTTAGTATCCCAGTAGATGGTAGATAATGTGCAGTCTGGTGGGACAGAAGCAATAGCTCCACCTTCTACACCCAGACATTGCAATGTGGAGCTGGTTGTGGATTGAACATGCGTGCATAGTGAGTGATAAAATTGGAGGATTCAAGGAGCCATTTCTAAGATAGAATCATTGTGTCTAGATTAAGAGGGACAGTTATGTGAGTGATCTCAGTGTTGTTCTTAGGGTCTAACATTCTGTAGTAATGGAGAGTTCATTAGAGAGGTAATCCTGTTTTTTAGAATTTTTTTGTATCTATCATATAAGGAGACAAATTTTGAGGAGACTGATTTAAAAGCAGGTGTAGGATTGAATATGAGGTTACCATTATAGTTCAGAGTGTTAGGCAAGGAATAATACCCCTGTTTGTATCACTTGTTTTAGGGATGATTAGAATGTTCAATCTTAGGAAGAGAATGGATGTTTACAAAAGAGTTATGTATGATAAGAAAAGCCTTCCTCTCCAGGGAGTTATTGGGCTGGGGAGTAAAGGTATTCTTTTTGAAGAAGATGATTACAAGATATTAGGCAGGTACCTTATATTAGATGTGGGCTTGAGGACGAAATAGGCTAGAAAATTGAGGAATAGGCAGATGACGATAGGGAGAGGTACAAATGTATGAATGAGATCTAGGGAGGATGTGTGAAACAGACAAAAGCAGATTAGGGCATGTCTCAGATGGGGACTGGAAGGAGGCGTGGCATCAATTATAGAGAAAAGCACATAGAAATGGTTGCCATGTTCAGGGGGAGAGAATCTAAGCTCCACATAGCAGGACAAGGAAAAAGGAACAGGAAAAGAAAAAGAAAGAGGATGAGCCAAAGAAATATGGTGAGTGGTGATACAGAAGAGGTGGAAAGACCACGCCACACTTGTAGGAAGGTATGAAAATAAAAGTGCAATAATCAGATATCTTCATTCATTGGTAGCACTGATGATAGGATAACAATTGTATGGTTTTCTCTGAGGCAAGGGAAAGGTGAAATGGTTATTTTGGGGCCACATGGCATTTTGGAGTTGGGTGATAATTTTGTTCTTTGACAAAACTTGAATCTAAAATGAGTGCTATGGAAAGAGGTGAGAGGCAAGGAAATAACTGGCACAGAAAGCTAGGCACATAGATCAGCTGCAATGGCAGAAGATTGGATAAAGAAGGGTGTTTGACCTGTAATGTAAAAAGGAGTAGTAAGACGAGGAAATACAATTTCCTAAGAAATTGCTTGTTTAAAAACTACTGAGTATGAAACAAGTTAGGAATAAAATGTATCTGCAGGAGGAACAATTAAGTTAAGATTGTTTCAGAAGCGTAGGAAGCCATTTGATGTTTAATAAACAGAAGGATCATTGACCGACAGAACAAAAAGGAACTAAATAATAATTCAGGGCAGAATACACTACACTAATCTATGATGATCTACAATACTACAATAAATACACTAAAAAGACTACAATAATATAGGGAAGATTATACATTGTAAAAATCACTCAGCCCTAAACATAAGTTGCTTAAGGTAATTAAATGATAAGTATGACATTAGACAACAGAAACAATTAAGAATGGCCATGTACTATTTGACATGGAAGGGTAAGCAACAAGTATATTTATTGAGAGGAATCAGAAAACATGGCACTTAAACAATTATACGTGTCAGTAAAATTATGTAAATATTGAGGGATACTGACAAAGTTGTTTCAATTAAAGTGACAACATAAAGGTCATCTTGTACTTTGAGGTGCATTGAAACATAAAAGAGAAATTAAGCAAAGGTTTAGGTACTTTCCATCAAGGAGAGAGAGCATCCACCAAGAGGACTACTCTATTATAAGATGAGAAGTTGAGAGTTTTGAACAGAAAGCCGACTATAGAATTACTGCATGCAATTGTAGAAAAAGAGAGGGTACATAGAAGATAGAC
This sequence comes from Pleurodeles waltl, assembly GCF_031143425.1. NCBI lineage: Eukaryota > Metazoa > Chordata > Amphibia > Caudata > Salamandridae > Pleurodeles > Pleurodeles waltl. The sequence goes on from NC_090446.1 coordinate 15,248,795, forward strand.
TAATGTGAACTTTTTTTGTACTAAAGTTTTGCTGCAGGTGCACACCGACATAAAGCATTGTGTTGATATACAAACAATTATAAAAGTAAAATCTGCAAGGGTGGCTCACAACTGTGCATCTCCACCATCTGATTGTTTGATGTAAACCTTAGTTAATCTCTGCTCAAGTTTACAAAGGCCTAAAGAAAGTGAAGAGTGGGGACTGGGAATATTGTGAGTGTAGGAAAGGGACAGAGGGACAGATTTGGCAAACATGTTACTCCATCACAGACATGACGGATATCTCGTCCACCTATTACAAGTGCCAAAATATTTAATGGACTTTCAGTATGGTGGACGGGATATCTGTCACATTTATAACAGTCACCCATCCACCTAACTTTAAATCAGGCACAGAATATTGGCAAGATGTAGTGCAAGTATTTGATTTAGGAATACAAGTAGGCTGAATGGATAAAAGGCATTTACCATCAAGGATGAGTGCAACTCAGTTTGGCAGAGTGGTTTGCCAACATCCAGTCCTTACGACCTGATTTAGAGTGCAGAGGGTGGGGTTTACTCCATCGGGGTTACATATTAAAAATACTGTGTTGCCCTGATGAAGTACTTGTCCTCCACATTTAGAGATGCCTGCAGTCTCTGCAGACATCTGTTAACAATGGAATTAACTAACATCCGACGGCTTCTGTCAATGTGCTAAAGGTTTTACAGGCATTTCTGTCAAAATTATTTTAAAAATAAATTCCTACAGTGTGATTCTGTTTTTGACAATCAAATACTAATTAGCCCCACACCATGGGAGTTGTCTCCCATGCTGTTGGCCATTTAAATGTTTTCATTGTCCCTTAAAGCCAGGTTTTTCATGGCAGTGTGGGAGTGGGAGAAATGGCCATTCGACCACCCACTCTAAATTGGGCAATCAGGCGAGTGGCCTAAACTCAGGCCGCCTTTAGTACATTTGACAGTCGGTCAGTATGGCAATGATGGTTCTGGAGTAGGCTGCATCCCTGACATACTTAAGGTCTGACCACTTATAAATCAGGCTAGCGGACCAAGGGTTTTGCAGAGAGTGAGCTGCATCGCAGTTTCGACAGAGCGCATCTCTCTAACCTGGCGTAGCCAGTGCGTAGCCTTGTTTATAAGTGAGGATTTGTCTTCCCACGATTTTGGAGGTAAAGAAGGGACATTGCACGTGTAAATATAATTGCCACTGTTCGTGTGTTGGCTATGGCCATGTGCTGATGTAGTGTCCCTTTTCAAATCCGCACAGGGGAAAGAAGACATAGGGGGTCATTCCAACCGCCGCCCGCCAAAGTTCCCCCGTCGAAAGACCGCGGGGGTCATTTCGACTTTCCCGCTGGGCCGGCGGGCGACCGCCAAAACGGAGCACGCCGGCCCAGCGGGAAAGACCCTGCAATAATGAAGCCGGCTCCGAATGGAGCCGGCGGAGTTGCAGGGGTGCAACGGGTGCAGTTGCACCCGTCGCGATTTTCACTGTCTGCAAAGCAGACAGTGAAAATCTTAATGAGGGCCTGTTAGGGGGCCCCTGCACTGCCCATGCCAGTGGCGTTCCCGCCATCCTGGTTCTGGCGGGAAGGGGGTCGGAATCCCGAGGATTCTCTGGGCCAGGGGAAATCTGGCGGTAAACCACCGGATCCCCTTTTCTGACCGCGGCTTTACCGCCGCGGTCAGAGTGGCCCTGGAAGCACGCCAGCCTGGTGCCGGTGCTTCCGTTGCCGCCAGGGTTGGAATGAGGGCCATAATGTTTTCAAAAGGAATCACAGGAAATTTATTGTGGTGTGCTGATTTTTTAAGGCCTGGGTCATCCTCAGGAGTTGGCAAGAGTCCGAAAGCAAGCGGGCGATCAGTGTTCGAGAAAATTACTTAGTACCGTGAGAGCAAAATGGATCTTTCTTCGAGGCAGTAAGTTTGAGGAAGCTAAGAATTTCTGTCATAAGAATTTTCAACTCTCCTACTTCGTTCTTTAAACGGATCACCAGAGCTATTAAGTCCTCATAAGGAGGGTTGCTTTCAGATTTAGATAAAGATGAGCTGACACGGTGCAATGGTGCCGTAGAAGTTGGTTGAGGATGGTCCAAGTCTTGTATTTCCAATGGAGAAAAGCGATTGGAACAAGGCATTTCATGAATAATCACATCTGAATTTGGCACTTCAAATATAGGACAAGTTGCATGGTGTGTAGAGGGGCTAGCATTCATGGAAGGGCTTTGGGAATCCAGCATCTGATGAAAGGCACTGGTAGGTTGTGAGTCGTTATTAAAATGAGATCCGGCAGTTAAAAACAGGATAAAGGTGTCTGATCTCGGCCCTTTCCAAAGATTTCTCTCCTTTTTGTTTAGGATCAATTCCAATTCTTCAATCAGATTATCAATTTCTTTGGTTACACAATTTGTGAGAGGTTGCATTGCTTTGATGAGTTTTGGAATCTGCGGCTTGGCAGAACCCAGAGCAGGGCTGCCCCTTGCCTTGCGCTTCCCCATTATAAATAAAAATTCACATTACAAATGCAAAATAATACTTTAGCAATTGCAGGCGCAAAAAGGGCCCAATGCCATACCTTGGTGCCTAGAGGGGGAGCCCAGCCCGGCCTCAGAAGGTCTCTGACGGGCACAGATGGGCCCGCCCTTGGGCCGGGCTTTGCCCGGGTGCAGTCTGCGTGCATCCCGCGGAGCGGCGGTGCATGGCGTGCTTTATAGCACCCGCGTTGCTGAAGGCAGACAGGAGACAGCAGCAATGTATCCTAGGGCTTGGAGTCCGCCCAAGGTTGTAGAAATGTGGAGCAAACTGTTGGGTCGGTGCGTGGCGCGCCTTATAGTGCCCACGTTGCTGAAGGCAGGGGAGAGGCAGCAGCAATGTATCCTGGAGCTTGGAGTCCCCCCCAGGTTGTTGAAATGCGGAGAAAACTGTTGGGTTGGTCCGCGGCACGCTTTATAGCGCCTGCATTGCTGTAGGCAGGCAGGAGGCAGCAGCAATGTATCCTGGGGTTTGGAGTCCCCCCCAGGTTGTAGAAATTCGGAGAGTACATCTCTCCCCCAAACTCTAAATCGGGCCCAGAAAAAAACAACCACAAAGACAATGTTTATCCACAACATGAGAAACTCCTTTAACTATTCAGTTCCCTGTGACCAGGAGCACAGAGAGGCTGCCAAGCCAGTCATATTGGCCATAGATGGGAGTAAAGTAAAAAAAATTAGCAGTTAATTGTGGACACTTTAAGCAAATACTGTAAGGAAATTTGAGAAAGCTCCTCTATTACCACTTCCAGCATGGGCATTTTTAGCAAGGATGAATCTAAACATGGAGTGACTTCTCAACTTCTTCCTAAATTGATTCATGCTGATGGCTGTAGACTAAGCAACCCAGTACCCAGAGACAGTACCACTCGCGGAAATAGCTGCCACATGAGAAGGAAGACTGCCTATTGGGATTTTCATCAGAATTGTCTTTCATAAGCTATTTTTTTCCTGTAAAGGGACACATTTCAGGCCAGTCCACATAAACGCTATAAGGGATAGCTGAAGTCATTAATAGTTTTTCCATTATTTGAACAATTATGAAACAGATTACACCTATGAGCTTGTTAAAACGTGCTAAGTAAAAATTGAATTCCTCATTGCTAACTGATGAACCCCTGATAAGAATGAGAGATGTCTTTCTATCATGCCTGTGCTTTGCCTAGAGGGAGATGCCTTTGGAAGGAGTAGGTCAGTCCCTTTGAATTTATATTGGTAAACCCTTTGACAGCAGCTGCCAGGCGCCATTTGGGGAGCCACACCAGACCATAGAGCTCTAGCAGCATATAAAAATATCAGTGTCAGGAATCAGGCAGAGGAGTGATTTCAAAATTGAGAACTCTGTTCAGTACCCAGTAGGTCAGTTTGTATCTTATTTTGATCAAAAAGTATTCTTGGTGGTGAACATTAATCCTCTGGGTGCAAAATAAATTTAATTTGCCTTAGACTGTTTACATATCCTGCACTTCAGGTCTTATTTGTGTGCTGGGAATGGTGTTGAGGGGACTCTTTCCTTACGGACTAGTTGGTCTCACACACTATATAGTGTCATGCTTCATCATATGACCATCTAGCCCCATTGAGGTGTGATAATACCACCTGGACAGACTCAACCTCGTAGTTGAAGGAACTTGGAGGGAGTGCGGAGATAAAGATTATCTAGATAGTGATGGGATCCAGTTGTGCTACAGAAAAACTAAAAACACCTAATCAATCACCTGTGTGATGATTCACCTTTATTAGTGGGGATTGCTGGTGAGATTAAAAAGAAGAAGTGGGATGCTTCTAGAGGGTAATTGCTCGAAGAGTCACCTACTATTTACTGGCCAACATGTTTCTGCCCGCTAATCTCAAGGCAAAGGAAGTCTAGGGGCATTCATCAGGAGCCTCAGGATCCCTAGGTTCATGCACTGAAGGGTCATGTACTAAGAAAAAGTGGCCTACGTCAGTAGGAGGTGGCTGAAATGATGTAATGAAGAAGGGCCTACCTGTAACACGAGGGGCCTGTGGATGGAGAACATTCAATTAAATGTGACATGCACACTACATATATGTGATACTAAACACATCAAACCACTGCACACGAAAAGGATGCATGCTGGAAATCATGTACAACATTCAAAACCAACCACACTGGGTAAACCAATATGTAAGAATATAACCCTCTATTTGCAGGAAGGAAGGAAAATGCAGTCTCTTACCCTATGATTGAAGGGCAATTAGCCCCTTGTCTAAAGGAAGGGGAGTGTACCCTTGTAGTCACACTCTACAAAGAGAAGAAGCAACTAACATAATCATGACAGAGGGAGGCATGAAATGATTGTTAGCAGATCAGAAGTGCGCAGAATATGGGCTCAGGAAACGACTACGAGTGTCCTCACCTATGTAGAATTAGCCTAAGTAATTGAACAATGGAAGGGAGTGGGGACCCCTTCTTTATATCACAATGCGCTAAAAAGCAAAAATGTAACACAATAGCAAATAAATGTGTACCAACTGATTCCAAAGGCACTGGAATGTAATGGAGCCATGCCGGCAGTAGTGAATCAGAGAGTGAATTTAGCAAAGGTAAAAGGTGAACTTCAGGAAGAGTAATTCTTATCTGTAATATCTGAGGGCACCACCCAGGTAGCGTCGACTTACTCCGTCAAACGGAGTAAGTTGACGGAACATGGCTCCAAGACAAGGAAGTGGACTACAAGGGTCTCACAGCTGACCTCCTGTTAAAGCTACAGGGACACTACAAGTTTAAAACTGCACAGTCAAGCTACAATAGGAGGCCCACAGACAGGGTTGCTGGGTCACTACAGTGGGTGACAGATTGGGTGCTGCACCCACTATTGACATTATTCCTACATGCCCTCGGTACACTTGGTACCATATACTAGGGACTAATATGCAAATTAAATAAACCAATTGCCAATTGAAGAAAAGTCCACTCTCTTGATATTTATTTCCGTTTACTGCAAGCCACCTACAACACAAACTGTTTCCTCGCCTGTTCTCCCTCATCTGTTTAAATTCCTCAACTTGCCCCCAACATTCCAATAACCCCTATCATGATATCATACACAAGAAATGCATACAATGTCATTAACCCTCATTATAACATATCCCTTTCTTGGCACAAAAATACATTTTAACCCTTATGATTTCTGGACATATCTAAGGAAACATTTTACAAACATCATAAAAGAAAATGAGAAAATAAGTTATAAATGATGATAAATATGGCTAAATGCTGCACTATGGATAGATACTGCATGAGAAAATCAAACTATTACATTGCACATATTACATCATTAATAACTCATATGTACACTTATCACCAACTAGGTAAAGTAAACAAAGCAAGTCGACATGGAAATTAACAATGTATTTAGTTCATAACATAATTCTGGAATCTTGCAGGAAATCTATACACCCTACATTTCTTTGTCCATGTGCCACCCTCTTCTCTATTCTCTTCATATACTTTCCTCCTCTCATCACAAATATCTTCTCTGTTTCTTACAAGTTCCTGTATTTCTTTATCATTCATCATCATGAACCCTGACTATTGTTGCCTCTCTTCTATCCTCCTTTTGAGTTTTCCTTCTGTCACATCCTTTTGTTTATAATACAATGCTACCCTCCTTTTATTCTATGTTTGTCCATTGCACAAAACCCCATGCCACTCATGAACCTCATGTACCACCATAGGTTCTTAAAATTTATTAACACCATGCTCTCGCCTTCCTAACTTGATTTTCACTAAATCCCCTTTCTATATTCTGCCTGCCCTCAATCTGACATTCCCTTCTCTCCTTTCTCCTCATTCCCACATCTAATGAGGTGACAACTTTGTTTTTGCATCTTTCCCTCCGATCCTCTTGAATAGTGTTATGCCTGCCACCTCATTTTTGGTAGCGTTTTAAGCCCACACCATTTCCTCTACCACTTCACTGACTACTTTACTGACCACCTTTCTACCCCTTAATGCCATACCTTTCACCATACAATTCACGCGCTTCACCATTCCATTACCCTGTGGGTTGTATAATGAAGTACATATATGTTTAATGCCATGTCCTTTCAAGAAATTCCTCATAACCATGGACGTAAGTTGTGTGCCATTATCTGTAACCAATATGTTTGGACACTACTCTCTCCATAATTTTTATCACACTATCCGTTGTTATATTTCTGATAAACTGGACCACCACCCACCTGGAGCACACGTCTACCATCACTGCAGCAAACCACTCCGCTTCTCTCAAATAATCCATTGGACCAATCAAATCCAGATACATCTTTAAAAATGGGCCCTCCGCCTTGGCTCATAGGATCTTTACCTCCACTTATTACCCTGAGACGCTATTTGCTATCCCTACACAATTCACAATTTACTACATGCTCATTAATTTTGCTGTCCACATCTGGCCACCAAAACCTTTCCTTCAACCTTTCTTTTGTAAGTGTCTGTCACAAATGACCTTCACGTGCTAACATTATAAGTTTTTTGTATACTCCTTCTGTAGGCACATACCTCTCCCCTCTTATGATTATGGCTTCACTGGCTTCTTTTGACATTCATCCTTCAATTTTGCATAATCCTTTAAACCTGGCTTGAGATCACCATCGCACTCCCAACATCACAAATACACTTAGCCAATTCTTACGCACTGCTGCCTTCCACTCTTCCTGTGTGATCACCTCAAAATTACCTTCCAAAGCATCTTTCACACCATTAACCACACACACCACCTCTTGATCCAACTGGTCCTCGTCTCCCCGACTCACAGACAACCTTGACAAACAGCCTGCTACATAGTCTACACTAAAGAAATATTCTTGGAGTTGGGATGCTAAACGAGCTAATCTAGCAGACACATTGTTTATCCCACCAGATTGCAGTACTTTCAATAAAGGATTGTGGTCTGTGCGTAAAAAGAAATAAACACCCCATACATATGTACGGAAATGTTCCACCAACCAGGCAGCCCCTAATGCCTCCTTTTCAAATGCCACTCAGTACTACTCATAGATTTTGAGGCAAACGCCCCATGTTTTTCTACTTCATCCTTGTATTGGGATAAAATGACACCCAATCCATGACATCTACTCTTAACACTGTTCTACATGTAGGTTCAAATGTAGTTAAACTTTTTGCATTAGCAATCTCTTCTTTGATCATAGCAAAACTTTGTTCCGGCCTTCCACCCAACACAAACTCCTTACCCTTTCAAAGCAGTTCTCTTAATGCCTCTGTCTTTTCTGCAAAACCCCCAACAAACTTTGAGTAATACTCTATCAGCCCCATGAAGGACCTTAATTGATCTTTCCCCGTTGGTGCTAGAGCTTCTTTAATAGACTTGACTAAATACTCTTTCAGGCTGACTCCTTGTCCAGAAATAGTATATCCTAAGGACTCTCTCTCTTTCAGTATGAATTGACACTTCCCTTTTGCCTAAAGTCAAACCTGCTTCACTCAATATCTCCAACACCTTAACCAGAGTACTATTATGCCCTTCTATTGTTGAACCATAAACCAAAATTGCATCTTCAAAGAAACGTACTTTCTAAATGCCACCAAACAATTTATTCATCATTCTTTGAAACACACTGGAGGCAAATGATAAACCAAATGGTAATCTGGTAAATCTGAAAACATCCTCCGTTGTGATGAAAACTGTTACATTTTTAGAGTTTTCCTGCAATTTGATCTGGTGATATGCATATTTTAAATCTAATCTTGTGAAGTATTTTGCTCCATCTAAAAGTAAAACCATTTCAGATATACTTGGAGATTGGAAACATTCCATTTGTTTGCACTGGTTAAGTGACCTCAAATCCACACAGAAGCTTAAATTGCCGTCTGTTTTATTCTCGTAATTAAACACTGGGGACAACCACTCAGACGCTTCCACTGGTTCAATAATCCCTTCCTTTTGCATTTCATTTAACATGTTTTTGACTTCAGCCTTGACTACAATCAGCACTTTCCGTGCTTTAAATTTATTTCATGCACATACCCTTTTAGAGTCCCTACGTGATCTTTGAACACCTCCTCAAATTTCTTAAGAATCATGTTTATTCCCCCTTTCTCCTGTAATCCCAACACTTGTTCATTAGATCTAAGATCCAATACCAAATGCACATGTACGTACTGCTGTACCTACCCCAAAATTGCTGGACCGTTATTGGATATGTACATTTTCCCTTCTGCTTTTCTAACTATGAACCTAAGTTTTGCACTGACCACCCCTCCACGTGAATGTCACTTCCGTCACATCCCTTGAATTGTAAGTCACTCTGCTGCAAATGTAGCGCTCCCCACTCTCGATGAAATATACTTCTCTGAATAATGGTGTACCTTGAACCTGGGTCCACCATTAGTTCAATTTCTTTCTCATTTAATGTAAATATTGCTTTTGGTCCAGTAATTTTTACCTCATTTTTACTTTGAATACATAGTACATTCTCTGGCATAAGCTCTTGTTCATCTACACATGTTACTTTATTCTGCATCATTTCTTTGCACATTATTGCTGAATGACCCCTTTTTCTACACTTTCGATAATCCTTGTCACTGGCATAACAGCCTTTGTAATCATCAGCATGCATAGAGTTCACCCTTTTCTTGGTTCTGTCTACTTCACACTTCTCTCTGACCTTTGCATCTTTAAATGTTTTTGCTTGGACTTCTTTCTTGTTAATAAAATTGACTCCTTCCGTTGTTTGTTTATTTTCAATTTGTTGCATTTCCTTCATGCATAATTCTGCTTCTTCTACAACTTTGGCTATTTCAATAGCCTCCTGTAAAGTTGGATTCCTTGCTGCCCATAATCTTTCCTTCATCCGCTTGTTTTTGAATTGCACGATTAATTGGTTTCTGATCATTTGATCGTACATGTTACCAAAATCACACTTCAAAGCCAGTTCTTTTAAACGTGTCACAAATTGGTCGATACATTCATGTTCTTTTTGTGGTTGTGTATAAAATGTATGTCTTTGCATGACAATAATGACTTGTGTGCCAAAATTAATCTCCATTTTTTTTTGCTTCCATGTACGTGTTCTCTATTTCCTTTTTATCCCCATCAATAGCGGCTGATAGATACTTGAACACATGCTGGCCCTCTTTCCCTTAGCCATTTATTATTAGAGCTTTTTTCTGGATGGTCAAAAATGTAATCCATCTATTGCCTTTAAATAATTTTCAAAATGTGTAATCCATTCTTCCCATTTAGTAGGAGAAGTCCCAGCTTGGACTAAAAATATTGGTGGTGCAAATACTGCTTGCACTGATTGAATATCCATATTTACCAAACAATGGAATTAACAAAAGAAAAATGTCAAAGATAGAAAATGTATATAGAATGTAATATCCGTCCCACTGCAAGAATGAATATAATGAGGATGTATGTATTCTATTGGATGGAAATACACTATTCCCAATCCAATATGGCCACCGCTTACAAAGTTTGTGTAGTTCTGCTGGTCCTTCTTTTATTTCAATGGCATCTCCTCAGTTAATGCCAGAAACCCCACTTATAGCGAAGTCATCGGAAAACGAAGTAACAAAACTATAGTGGATCCTATTTAGTTTCAATGGGAATCAGGAGTTAGCTTAGCCTCTGGCTTGCAGGCCTGTTCCCCCGTCACCCAGTGACTTTTAATCTACTTAGCTTGCTCTGTTTAACACATTTATTTAATTAATTCTTCCAAGATGCCATGTTAATAGTTAGGAAGATGTTTTAGTTTCACATTGTCAGTGCCATTCTGTAAAGGTGTCACTATCAGCGTCAAAGATAAATGAGATATGTAGGTTGTCACATTATGTACTTTCCCACTTTCGTGTGCCAGTGACATAATATACCTCTTCAGGGAATTTTTATGTAATTGCTGTGCCAAGCATGCTTTCTTATCTATTGTTTGGGAACATACCTGTGTCAGTGGTCCTACCAGATTTGTATAAATATATCTCACACAGACAAGATAATCAGAGGGATTCCTACCAGATGCCATCAATAATACATGTCGCCTTGATGATGACCCTGCCTTCGTGTCCCTACGGAGTCTGATTTAGAGACCTCATTCCAAGGTAACGAGGGTTGGGGGCTCTTCTTGTGGACATGGCATTGGCAGATTAGGTTAAACACATCTAGTTCTCTTTAGGTTAGAGATTAGGTTCATCATGCTACGACAGTAGGTCCTATTTCTCATATATTTCACATTTTATGTTATTGCAAGATGGTGGGGGTCTTTGTATTCATGACTCTTGTTTTTGGCATTCTGTTTCTTGCACTATTCATTATCCTAATCATTGCAGCCCATGCAACGCATCGTAGATTACAGTCTTGTTAATAAAACGTATTAAAACTTTACTGCATCCCTTCATTGCCTGTGTTTGACTGAGTTATGTTGTTCATGTGAGAAAGGGGTAATCTCCAATTAACCACGACCTCCCTGAGATGTTGCACCCTTAAGTCCATGCGTAAAGGCTACCACAAAATCACTTTTTATTGTTTGGGTTTTTGGTGAGATACTGCTTGTAAGCCAGGAGGGTTGTGTCGACAGTTGCGACTTGTTGAAGGACTGGCCTAGAAGCCTACAAACATAAGTACTGTCATCCTTAAACCAGCAGTATTTCCCAGAGCAAGAGTTAAACTACGACATGGAGTCACCAATGATGGTGTTGAGGCACTCATTTTCGATACCCTGACTATCACTGCCTCACATACAACAGGTACTGAAAGTACCATTATACAGAGATGTCCCTGGTCTTGAGGAAGATCCTCCTCAGCTGAACAGAGAGCACCTAACTAGGCTGTAGGTTGTTCAAGCTTGAACCATTAAAAGGACTTTTCTCCCCACTTGGGTTCCATCTCTCTTTAACCATTTCACAATATGGCTAACGCCATAGACATTCCTGAGAATGCTAGACAAGCAATTAACATTACATCTAGTAGAGCATGGCTTAACAGATTAGGGCGGGGATGTCACATTCATAGCAGAAGCTAGTGAAGTTTACCAAACAGAAACATTCTACTCTTGGGTCACCTTTCCTGAGGAAGACCAAAGATCATTTACATTCCACACATACAAAATTGCAAACGTACCTCAACTGTACCAAGCATACCAGTATCTTGAAATACTGTTACTTATCAAGAACGTTAGAACTGGTTTAATGGCACCCTACCACACTTAATACAACCTGTGAGATTAGGCCCCTTAGGTAAAGAACGACAAACGTGGCCTATGTTTGCACATATACACCACACCCCGGTGTACAAAATATACAGGCAGCTGATCTGCGCAATCTATACATATCTATATGTACGACTTGTTCAGTTCGCAATGCGAAATCTGAATACTACACCAGCATGTCCAGCACCACCAGCACCTGCTGGTTACCAATTGGCTACTACTGGGATTAATCCACAAACAGTACATTCTATCATGGGTAATGTGACCACAGAACAAGAGAAAATCCTGTTCTGGATAGCCCAGAAAACAAATCAGCTGGAAGCTGTGTTTACCCACACGGGACCACAGGAAAAGCATAGAATTCTTACAATGTGCTTGCCCTTCGGGATGGTTCTCTCACTCGAAGACTGCACCACATGGAGTACAGTCTTCGCTGCAATGTAGACTACCACACATGGTACCCCGACACTTGCCAATTTACCGGAAGTGTGAAAACAAATTCCTAATCAGCACGGGGTTGCACCAGCCCTAGATTTGTGAATTAAATTAATGTGTAATTGTGACGCAGTCCCCACAATAATACTCAGTAACATTAAAGGGGAAACGGTAGCACTGGATATACGCCAGCGGCTCCGAGAGATTCCACATTTGGACCAGGAGAAACAGCTACTGAAAATTATTTCTGACACCTATACTAGTATAGGACGGGATAGTTTGGGAGCCAAGCTGCAAAAAGCCTGAAATACAAAGTACCACCCCTAATGAAGGTTCTAAACAAGCACAGGAGGGTTCTAAAAAGTACTGGGGCAAAAACAAATGAACGACAGACAAAGTCAGAGAGCAGATTCTCCACTTCTGGAGAAATCTGACAGGAGATATAATCTCAGACATAGAGAAAATATAAAAGCTCCTGACAGATATACTGAGTCACATCCCTCTCGTTCCTTTCAGGACGCACTGGATAGATGTAGCGAGAGAGTGGGCTCGTCAGAGCAACCTCATGACTACATGAAACAGAAGAAAGCCTCACCATAGTCTTCAGACAAAAAAGAAGAGAAGTCACCACAACAAAAGCCACAGTTTAAAAAGAAAAAAGTGGCAGCACTGTCAATTAAAAAATGCCAGCAATCTTGAGAACATTGCTGAAGAACAAGATGTGGGCAGTGACACTGCTAGACAGCATGTCAGAAGTCACAATATGTTGCCAGAGTCTGAAAGATCATCTGGATGCGAAAGCAACTAGTGAATAAATTGCAGTCAAGACTGGGGACGGACGCGCTCTCCCACTGACAAAGTTTATGATTTAAATATCCAAATTGAGGGAGATATAGAGCGCACCATTAGTGTGAAATTCTGGGATGAACTTAGTTGTGATATCATGCTGGCCAAGAGGGACTGGCCACCTGAGCAAGTTCGTAAGCTCCCACATGGGGAAGATGTAATTTTGCCTTCTTTCTCTAATCTTGTTCCAGAAGGGGTAAAACAAACCTACGCTGTCAACTATGCCCTAGGTCAGGCACCTGCACTATACTGCAACCATGTAGGTTGGGACAAGGATTCACCTTGCCATGTAATATCTATTAGGTCTACATTCCCAGCCACAACTTCAATAGCCTGTTAAATACAAAGCCAAAGCTCCGGTGAGGGTGATCCTCCCTCAGCTTGAGTACCAGGGAGTATTTGAGCAATGAATAACCCGCTATTACCCATTGCAAAACTTGACCATTCATACAGAATAGTCTTAGATAACAGACACCTGAATAGTCATACCCGCATGTACGCAAAACAAAATTCACACAGAACAGCACTAATTAACAAGATAGTGCATAAAAATATAAAACAACCTTGGACATCTCCAACTTTTTTTCTACCAAACTTTAGCACACTGAAGTCAGGACCTAGGTGCATTCTCATTTGGCTCACAAAAACACTTCTTCCGTTTGCCCCAAGACTACAAAAAGAGCCCAAGGCTGTTCTCAGCCCGTGTAACATCAATAATGCATGATATTGATCCTGAGGTGTTGTCTTACGTGGATGACCTCAACATTCATCTTGCCAGGGTCGATCAAATCGTTCTAGGAGTTGCAGCCCTTGCCTATAAATTTAATTTTAGGAAAACTAAAATAGCCTTTCTCAGCGTTTTGTTGCTGGGATACGAGCTATGGAATGAGGGCAAGAGCCTGACCCGCACTTTCTTGAAATATGTGCTCAATTTCAACCACGAAATACAATCGAGAAACTACAGTCTCTACTTGGTTTCTTTAACTTTGGCAGAACTTATATTCCTGACTATGCACAACGTATCAAGCCACTCTATGAATGAATACGCCCTGATTTTTCTAGCAGACATTGGAATGTAGATCACACACGCATCCTCAAAGGATTGCAACAGGACATGCTAAAAGCAAAACAATTACACACCGTGATAACAAAACAAATTTAGTCATGAGAATAATTGCTGGTGCCATTGGGTTCACTTAGGTCTCCTTTAATGAAGGCGGCACGGTGCCCATAGCATATAAATCACATTTATACTCTAATGCAGAACAGCATTTTGCACCCACAGAAAAAAATCTTACTGCAGTTCAGATGGCTGTCATCAAGGAGAGGTCACTTGCCCAAGGGAAACACATCATTGTCGTTACCCCGGTGCCAGCCATTAGAAGCTGTCACCAAAGCAAGCATTCCTAACGCTAGAGCATTACATCCACGCTGGATTCAGTGGGAAACCTACCTGACTGCCATCAATGTTGATTATATCTTTGATCCAAAACTTCAGACACAAGAATTTCTCCAATACGAACTAGAGTACCCCGCACATCTTGATATCTTGCCACTTGACAGATATCACACTGTCACCTATACTGATGGTTCAGCACAACTAGCCATAGGTATTAAACAGCAATACTCACCCACTTGCACAGCCATGAGCGGAGTGATGAAGGATGCTGTATTCTGCCCCCTCAATACATACACGCAGATCCTAGGGGACTGCACAGCTCAGCTGGCTGAACTCAAAGCCCTTAATTTACAGCTAGAACACACAGAGCCAGGAATACTAACTTTGATTGTCTATGACTCATACTACTACTCTGTACGATCCTACAATGATTATCTTAATTGGGTTCTGAGATTCCAAAGTGAACGCCATAAAACACAGAACTCTGTGGGGGAGGGTGGCTGATCTTAAGGGTAAGCTACCTTGTGTCCATGTAGTGCATACTTTGGGTAACCAACGTGTAGGAGTACATGTTACTGGCAATAATTTGGCTGATGAAGAAGCCAAATCTGCAGTAGCTACTGCTTCTATGGCTGCAGTGACTCGTTCCCTGACAAGACTGGATAATGAAATGTTGGCTGCCATGAAAGCCTCTGCTGAAGTCAAGCCTCTAAAAAGCATACCCTACAAAATACTCTTACCACATCAGTGCACAGAATGTTGCTTATGCAACACTTCCTGGGATTGGAGATGGAGTCATCCCCAACCAAGATCAGAGATTAGATCTAATAAAAGCAGCACATGAGGGTGTCTCTTCTGCACATGCTGGTATTGCGGCCACAATAACACTCTTACAGAAACGCTTCTGGTGGCCAGGTCTATACAAGCAGAGCAAGCAATATGTCCTGTGTAGTGACATCTGCCAGCAGATAAAGGGTTCAAGCATCAAACGCCCTCCATGGATATCCCTCTTAGTGTTCAACAGGCCACTACAATGTGTGTACCTAGACAATTGATGTCCCCCACTACCTGATGGTGCATACAAATACATATTAGTCGCTGTACATTCTTGTTCCAGATTCCTGTGGGAATGGCCTCAGTGGTCGTCTGACGTTCAAACTGTTATAAAAGACTTGCTGATCTTTATTGGTACATATGCGGTTGCAGCATTTCATTCAGACCAGGGCCCTGCCTTTGCCTCAAAAGCATTCAAGGACACCATGGGGACGATGGCTGTTGAACTTCATTACTCCTCACCCTACCATCCCGGGGGAAATTTAGTTGTGGAGAGGTGGAGATCTATCTAAAGCAGTCCTTAACAGTTAGAGGATTAGGTTCTAGCTGGCTGCAGCTAGCTTCATCACCTATATGGGGTCCAGAGAGCACTGAATAATCTGCCAAGAAGGTCCTTGGTGGGACGTACTCCTTTTGAGGGTTACTTTGGGATACATATGTATGTCCCAGATCTAGATGGCCCTGATTTTGGTGGCAGCAAATACACCTTTTGACATAAATGAGTGTCTCACTGTCTTACAGGAGCTTCAGCAATTTTGTGATGATAAATCATCCACCTGTGCTGACACTTTAGGAATAAGAGATTTTCCAACAACTTCTACTGGCTGGATTCCCAGAGTTGGGTATCTGGTTCATGAGAAGATTGCTGTGAAGAAGGAATTTGGCCCATCTTACAGTGCACTGGTCCAAGTCCTGGGGATACAAGGTACCAGAACTGTCATCTGACCACTGCTACCTGGTTCCAAAGCAAACAGACTCATCTTGATTGACAATATCAAACTTCACCATGTGCTCGATCCTGCACAGTAGACCCAGAGGTCCCTTAGGTAGTTCCCGGTTCCCTCTCACAACCCAAAAGGATATACCTCTTCAAAGAAGAAACAACAACACTTCTGATTACACAAGCATATCTAATGATGCTACAAATGCCTCCTCGAGCATGGGGAGGGTGGAAATTGTGCTTCTGCTGATTCCTAGACCACCTCAACGACATCACCTGTCCAAGATGTGGCTGTCTTCAATTCCAATATTACACAAACTGAAGACATTGTCTACTACGAGTCTCTACTTGTAGTGGATCCATCCACCAGTAATGCACCAGCCCCTATGTTTGCAGAGACTGCTTCTGGTTACTTCATCGACATTGATGAATTTTCTTCTAACTTCATCCGCACCTGCTGTAGAAACTGTTTCAAAGACACGTAAGCTGTAAAAAAGGATTACAAATAGCTATTTAATGTATCCATGGAACTATCTGTGATTATTGCTGACATTGCTTGCATTTTTTTCTATGGATTGGTTTTGTGACTGTTTTCTTCCTGCTTATAAATGGTCATTCCCTTCCTGAACACTCCTCTGTTGAGCCTGTGGATGAAGTCTTAACTCCGTATCTTTCCTCGCATTAAGTCCGAAGAGACTTGTCATTTGTGAACATTTCAGCAGCACCTATTCCTGATGGGATAGTGTGGGATAAAGTTCCATTTAATATATATGGGCCTACTGAGGTCATTCAAATTCCATATGCCTTAAAAATTTCTATGACTGAAGTAATTATCCCTGAAATCCGATGATTTGGGATGTCCAGACAGTTGATTCCACGTTAACTGAAATGAAGGACTATGCTATATTTGAAAGTGATGATGTGTACAACAACACAAAGAATTATGGGGATACGTTTTGCTAAAACAACTGGGGACATTACTACCTGCACCGTGCAACCAGACACAGATCAGTATTCAATTACACACAGTGGGAACACTGTTCAACTCCACCTGTGGGGAGCCCAAAACATTATTCAGATAAATTCACTTATTTTTCTGGGCATGTCACCAAAAATGCAGAATCATATTATTTCAAATTACCACCTTCAAAATATAGGAACATTTTGCTAACTAACGCAAAGTTGATTTACTCAGGTTCCTTTGTTTCCTGGTTCGCAATTTAAAGTTACGAGTACTGGAAGATCACTATTGATGTAAAAAGTTTTTGGGGAACACAAGATTGGAAAATACAGGGTAGGGAAGCTTTATTTAGAGGGTATCTTCTTCCTATACAAATGATCTTTTTAAATTACACTGTTCATCAGACATCCTGCCTGGGGTTAGCAAAAATGAAGGAAATTATTGTGCCCAGTATTCCCACATGGGCAAAATTCCCCAATTCAGCAGTTCTTCCTGGATATCACTGAGGAAGAACGAGATGCAAAGGTTCAGGCTGGTACCTATAACTCTTCACTTTCCAGTCCTGGTAGGTGGTTATTATGGCCAATAGACACTAACGGGTGTCAGGCATGTTTTATGAATTCCTCAGGGGGTTTCAAGATTAGCCATCCAGACCCTCACTTTGTCTTGGGTCAACACTCAGTTATAGTTTCAACATACAGTGTGTGTAAACTGTGTCAACAATAGTTACGGACTAACACCTTAGCGGCAGTTAAGAAACATCTCAATACTCTTTCAAAAGATATAGACTTGCAGCACTTCTTGATAGGTCCAAGAAAGCCACGCTCTAAAAGATTCATCTATGCCATATACAATGAGATCTGGAAGCTTTCTCAAATGGAAGCTGCTGCATGTTTAAGTCAGATAGACATTGAAAATGTGGAGAAGGCTTTAGCTGTTGTTGACAACGGCATGAATACTCTGTCCAACAGGATTTATTCTCTTAATAACATAGGGTCATCTGCGATTGACACCATTCAGAATGACATGCCCCTTTTACACCATGGACAAAGTCAGCTGCGTTCCATCATACAGTTAGGTTGGACACTGCAGATTCTGAAAAACGCCCAAGTTCCATTGAAGTATATTAATGGTAGTGACTTGTTTGGTGCTTTTATTTTATCCAGGGAACAACAGACAAAGGCTAAAAGAGAAGCAAGTTTCACCATGCCTCACATAGAAAAATTAGAAAAGTTGCCTTTCACAGTTGCGGAGTGCCATCAACAGTTTGGCTCGTGAATGGCAATATAAATCTGCCCATTTCCACTTTTTATTTTTTGAAATGATTGAAGCATCTTGTCGTGGGCAGATACGAGTGGCTAGGCGATAGCTTTATTAAAGAAGAGTGGGAGTTGCTCTTTGAATATAAATGTCTAAATGGCGAAACAGAGGTCTTTCTTAGTGGAAGTGAATGTGAGACTACTGTTAGTCATTCAATGATCTTCAAACAGGTATCCCTTCATGGCCTTTGTAATGGGGAGGTCACAAACTTGGCCTGTTTTCTAAAGGATACTCCGGTCCCTTTGATTCATCCAGCAATTTATGAACCTTCGAGTGGAGGTTATGTGGTGCTAAAAGACCAAAGCTATTGCAGTATGCGACCAGGAATTGCCTATGCAATTTCAGTCTCTAAGGTCGTAACGTGTTGCGGACATGTTTTATTCACCCCCACACAGGAGATAAGAGTAGCAGAAATGTGGCCTCACATTGCTACTACTAATGTAAATTATGACAAACTGAGCAGACTAAAGGGGCTACTGTTCCAGAAACAAGTTGAGTTGACATCAGCTAGAGAGACATATGCTCTCTAGATTGCGAGATCATCAGCCGAGACACAATCTCTATTAAATACCAACTTCCCCAAGCACTTTGGAGAGCTGGTATCCAGAATTTTCAATGTTTGGAGCACTACAGGGATTGTCCATTTCTTTAAGGCTGTTGGGTCTGGATTTGTGTCCATCTTCCAGACTGTCTTCGGAGTCATTCCTTCAGCCATCCATTCACTCTTTTCTGGTGTGTTTGGCAGCTTTCCTTTGACTTTGGCATTGATCGGCAGGATACTACTGCTGTTTTTCCTGATACGCAGTGGTTGTACCTTCCCAGCTAGGCGGAGTGATGGAGCTACAACCGCCAGCCCAACTGTGTTGTGATAGCATGGTACAGTTCTTTGGTGCTCTGTTGCTGGAAGAATTGGAGCATGATTGGTCATTGTCATTCCGACCAGTCCTTTGGTGTGTGCAACTAGTCTTTGATTGCACCTGGTGCCTCTTTGAGAATTTACCTTTGGTGTGTCTTGCTGTTTCGCCTGTGCCTCCTGTGAACAAGGAACTGCTAGGGTTGATTCACGGTTGTGCCCCATGAGACTGAGGCTGATTCGCGAGGCCACTTATGAGTCTCCCTTGGTGGACCGTCTGGCTCCTTTGGGCACTTCGGATGGTGCTGCTATCGTAGGAGATCCTGTGTCTGAGATTGCTGCACACTACTGCTCCGTGGATCCATCTGCCAATCCTGTCATCGATCTGATTTCTGACAATGTGGCTTCTTTCTTGGATGCCTTTCCCTTTGATGTCTTTGAAAACATTCTTCAAGATCATGACTACTGTTAAATTGATTTGACAATTGGCCTATTCTAAAGTTTTATAGTTTGCCAATATTGCCTTTACCTTTGGCCTGCTTTGCTTGTCATGGTCGACATAATGGCCCTCATTACAACTCTGATGGTAACTGCCGATTACCGTCGAGCAGAAGACCGCCAATATACCGCTGTGGCCGCGGAATTCCGCTACAGGTATTACGACCCACAGCTCGGAATCTGCCATAATGCAGACACCCACACAAGTCAACCACACCAAAGGTCAGTGATAAACTGGCGATAACAAAACCAACACCATCATGGCAACAGGTACACGCCCACACTATCACAACCCACGAATCAACGCAGCGGTCTTTCAACCGCGGTAAACTATTGGCGGTACACACCTTCGCGCTCAATATATACATTTACAAAACACAACCACATTGGACAAATCGAAATACACACACCAGATACACATACACACACCACTCCCACACACCCAATCCAATATAAAGTACACACCCACATCACCCACAAACCCTTACTACCAGAATTTTGAAACCACGCCAGAGAGAGACACTACCTTAAACAACACCAGCATCCACAGACACACAACACCATCACTTACACAATATCCATGCACCTCAAGCAACACACACCAGCACATCCCCTCACACATCACAACAAACACCACCTCACACATCACCCACACCACATCATGGCACCTCAACGACACCCCAGGTTCTCTGAGGAGGAGCTCAAGGTCATGGTGGAGGAAATCGTCTGGGTAGAGCCACAGCTATTTGGATCACAGGTGCAGCACACCTCAGTTGCAAGGAAGATGGAGCTATGGCGCAGAATTGTCAACAGGGTAAACGCAGTGGGACAGTATCCAACAACATGGGATGACATCAAGAAGAGTTGGAATGACCTACGGGGGAAAGTGCGTTCCGTGGTCTCCAGACACCAGATTGCTGTACAGAGGACTGGCGGTGGACCCCCACCTCCTCCCCCACAACTAACAATATGGGAGGAGCAAGTCTTGGCAATACTGCATCCTGAGGGACCTGCAGGAGTAGCAGGAGGCCTGGACTCTGGTAAGTCATACCTTCATTACCATATCCCCCACCCCACCTGCATGCCATCACATACCCACACCCTCACCCCATCACTCCAACACCTCACATATGCCCCACTATTACAACCCAGCCATCCCAATAACAAGCCCTGCATGCAGCACCAAAGCATAGACACACATCACCAAAGCATGTCCAGTACAAATACCCACACAGACCCCAAACCAACTATGACACAAGGACCAAGCCAAGAATGCAAGCACTGGAGTACAGGGTCACTCACCATTGCACACAATGGCACACACAGATGCAATAATAATGCCTTTACCCCCCTGCAGGACCAGGCATATCCAGTCCCCCCACAGAAGAGATCCACAGTGATGACAGCAGCTCTGCACAACTGGCTCAAGATGACCAGCCCGGCCCATCAGGGACCTCGGGACAGTCGGTTCCCTTGACACTGGCACAAGCCACCACAGAGCCTCCCCCCTAAGGAAACACCACCACAGCACCCACCCAGCTGGCCCATCCCTCTGTCCCCAGGACACGTCAATCAGCACTGTGTCCACCACCACAGGGAACCCAGGCAACCCCACTAACACAGGACGATCAGGGACCTGGGGGCAGTGGGCACATGGTTCAGGGGACAGAGGTACAGGAAAACAGGGAAGCTGGGAGGACTGCTGTGTGATTGGGGAGGACAGGCCCAGGGAACCCACTCTCCACGAGGCCCTCTCCAACATCATGGGAGCTTACCATCATTCCCAGGAAACGATGGCAATTGTACTGGCCAAGTTTCAGGAGACCTATCGGCTGCAGGAGGAACACTATCTGAGGATCAGGGAGGACCTGAAGTCCATTAACAACACCCTGCTCACCGTTGCTGGGTGCTGCAAGACCTTGTCAACACCAGGAGGGACACAGTGGCACAACAAGGGGCCCCTGACACTAGCCCGGAAGATGAACAGCCATCCACCTCCACCGGTGCTAGCGGACAAGAGGCACTGCCACAGGACCAACAGAACACCAGCACCCCAACCCCCGCAGATGGAGAACCACCCTGCAAACGGTCCCTGAGATCCAGGAACAAGACAGAGAACATTGCCAAGACCCACACCAGGAAATGAGACCCCCCTGAACGTCACCCTTTTGTCCAACTTTGTCACCCTGTCCATCCATCAACTGCCATTGCACCACTTCCTATGTCCCTTTGGACAATGCACCTGTGAAACAAATAGAATGGACTCTGCCATCCCCCAGCCCATTTTACATCCCCTCCGATTATTTGAACAGAAATAAACACACTTCAATAACAAAACAATCTTGAGTCAGTCTGTGCTTTCACAAATGTGTAATTGCAATAACCATGGAATATAGCAATGTCAATTTATTGTGCACATACCGATGTAACACAGCTGTAGGTCTGGAGCAAATATAGCAGAGGGCACAAAGTGGGACCCACATAAGTGAAATGGAAAGGCAAAGTGACAAGTCAGGGTCCATACACTGAGTGAAAATGACTGACTTATGCTAGCTCAAAAAATAGTATGAGATGTGGGAGGCAGTGACATCTTCTTACCTGTGTCTCACTGGAAGTATTGCATGATTATGTTGTTTCGGTTGTCAATAGCCTCTTCTTCTGCCTCCTCTTCTTCACTGTCCACAGGCTCCACAGCTACCACAAGACCACCAGCTGGACCATCCTCCTGCAGAAAAGGCACCTGTCATTGCAAAGCCAGGTTGTGCAGCATACAGCAGGCCACGATTATCTGGCACACCTTCTTTGGTGAGTAGTAGAGGGAACCACCTGTCATATGGAGGCACTGGAACCTGGCCTTCAGGAGGCCGAAGGTTTGTTCGGTCACCCTCCTAGTTCACCCATGTGCCTCATTGTAGCGTTCCTCTGCACTTGTCCTGGGATTCCTCACTTGGGTCAGTAGCCATGACAGGTTGGGGTAACCAGAGTCACCTGCAAATATCGAGGGACAACTGTTAGACACACACTAACCCTTAGGGACAACCCCATACCCAGACACCTATTCACGTTGTATAGGGTCCTTGGCTTCACCTATGAGCCACACACGGTGCCTCTGGCTGGAGTTGCCCCATCACATAAGGGATGCTGCTATTCCTCAAAATGTAAGCGTCATGCACTGAGCCAGGAAACTTGGCATTCACATGGGAGATGTACTGGTCTGCCAAACATACCATCTGCCCATTCATTAAATGGTAGCTCTTCCAGTTTCTGTATACCTGTTCACTCCTGCGGGGGGTACAAATGCCACATGTGTCCCATCAATGGCACCAATGATGTTTGGGATATGTCCCAGGGCATAGAAGTCACCTTTCACTGTAGGCAAATCCTCCACCTGAGGTAACACGATGTAGCTGCGCATGTGTTTCAGCAGGACAGACAACACTCTGGACAACACGTTGGCTGGGACATCCCTGATGCAATGGCCACTGTTGTTTGAAAGGAACCACTTGCCAGGAAATGGAGTACTGACAGGACCTGCACTAGAGGGGGTATCCCTGTGGGATGGCGGATAGCTGACATCAGGTCTGGATCCAACTGGGCACACAGTTCCTGGACTGTTGCACAATCAGGTCTGTATGTGACTAATATGTGTCTCTCTTCCATTGTCGACAGGTCCACCAGCGGTCTGTACACCGGATGATACCGCCATCTCATCACCTGCCCCAGCAGACGTGCCCTATGGAGGAGACCAGCGAGCAGCGTGTCAGCCAACACTGAGGTATCACAAAATGTCATTTGCACACATTTATTAATCCGCAATGTACCTGTAACTGTGTGTATTCCAGGCCTACGTTGGTGTGACACAGTTATTATTAATGCCATGTGGCCCCCTGAAATGGCGGCAGCCTGACCTGTAAGGTGGGACAATGGGATACGATGTAACTGCCCTGGCGTTGTACACCGTCGCGGTGGGCGGTCGAAGACCGCAGCGCAATTCTGCACTGGTTAACATTGTGCCCTATGTATCCGAGGAGCCAATGACGATGTACGCCGGTGGTGACGGGACGCACCGCCGCAGACATGACCACCATTTTCTTTCTGTTCACTCGCTTGATACCTGACCTTCAACAGGAGCGGACCTACACTGCAAGTGCTGCTGTGACCTGTGTCTGGAAACGACGATGGCTCATGTGTCTGGGGAAAGGGCCCCTGCCTTCACTTCAGAGGAGTTGGAGAAACTAGTGGATGGGGTGCTCCCCCAGTACACACAACTGTACGGTACTCCAGACAAACAGATGAGTACACTGTGAGCATGCTGCACGGGCAATGCCTGTTTGGAGTGGAGTGGATGGAAGATACTTGGGGGGGCTGAGACCTACATTTGTGGTCGGTGAGTGTATGTGCGTCAGGGTAAGGGTGGGAATGGGGGGCAATGAGTATGATGGTCCAGACAGGTAAAGATTTTCCTTTCCCCCTGTACTATTCGTCTAGGTCAGCGCCCACCAGAAGAAGGCTATTTGGTGTGCCATCGTCAAGGACATCCGGACCCTGGGGGTCCACCACAGACGGAGCACCCACTGCTGTAAAATATGGGAGGACCTGCGCTGCTGGAGCAAGAAGACAGGCAGAGGCCCAGCTGGGGATGGCCTCCCAACATGGGAGGGGTGCCCATCGCACCATGACCCCCCTGATGTTCCGGATCCTGGTAGTGGGGTATCCGGAGTCGGATGGGTGCTTGAGGGCATTACAGCAGCCACAAGGGGGTGAGTACACTCTCATTCAGCTGACTCTGCGCGCATTACGAGGTGTCTGGGTGGGGGAGGTGGGCAGTGGGTTCCCCTAGGCCAGGGCGATCTTGGTAGGCAAGGTCCCTTGTGAGGCAGGCTATGTGGCACCCCAACCCCACTAGTGGTTAGAGCCATCTACACCTAGTCAGGCTACTGTCACTTCCAGGTGTGCAGCAATTGGGCGTGGGCCTTGTACCCCATGGGCATGTGATTAATCTAGGAACTAAAGTGCATGGCGTAGTGCAGAAGGCTGCTGTGTCTGTTGTGTCCACCAACGGTAGTGGTGTTGCATGCACTGAACATGTCTTTCTTCTGTCTCCCCCCCTTTTTGTGGTATCCCTGTTCTTGTGTGCAATAGCATCATCAGGCGGAAGAGCATTGGCACCGGAGCAGGAGGGAGCTGCAACCCACTTGGCCCTGGAGGGTGAAGCAACGGAGTCTGAAGCCACCAGTGGGACGGAGAGCAAGGGGAGCTCCACAGCGGGGACAGGAGCAGAGACCAGCGACAGCGACTCCTCCTCGGATGGGAGCTCCCTTGCGGTGGCGGGCTCCTCTGTGCCCACCGCATCAACAGGTACAGCTGCCACCCCCCCTACCAGCACCGCCATCCCAGCAGCCCCTTAGCGTGTGTCCCGTGCCCACTCACCCAGGAGGGTGGGCATCTCCTTCGCCCCAGGCACCTCAGGCCCTGCCCCAGTCAGCCCTGCTGCCCTCAGTGAGGAGGCTATTGACCTCCTGAGATCCCTCACTGTTGGGCAGTCTACCAATCTGAATGCCATCCAGGGTGTTGAGAGGCATTTGCAAAAAACAAATGCATACCTGGAGGGCATCCATTCTGGCCAGGCAGCCCAACAGAGAGCATTTCAGGCTCTGGCCTCAGCACTGATGGCAGCCATTGTCCATGTGTCCAGCCTCCCCGCTCCAACCTCCTCCACCCAGACCCAATCCCCTGTACCTCAGCCTATCCCAAGCACACCATCAGCCCAGCATGCACACACATCAACACACAAGAGTGGCTCAGGCAAACATAAGCACCACACATCCCACAGTCACTCACACAAGCATCATACCCATGCACACATACCAACATCCACTTCCTCCACTGTGTCCCTCACCTCCACGTCTCCCTCCTCCCTCCCAGTCTCGTCTCCACTTACACCTGCATGCACTACATCCTCAACCACTACCTCCATCACCAGCACGCCCATCACCACACACCGCTCACGTGCAATCACCACCCCCACTACCGTTCACACATCCCCAGTGTCCTCTCCTAGTGTGTCAGTGAGCCCTCCTCCCAAAGTACACAAAGGCAGGCACACACCAACCCAACAGCCATCCACCTCACAACAGCCTCCAGCCCATGCACCTTCACACAAATTCAGCAGACGTACACCTCCTACAACCACTACCTCGTTCTCCACTCCCAAACCCACTCCATCTACCAGTCCCAGTGTGTCTAAAAAACTTTTCCTGTGAAACCTTGACCTCCTCCCTTTACCTCCCCCTAGGGCCAGGCTTTCCAGGTCCCAGCCCAGCACCTCTGCCACCACATCCCCAGGCATAGTGGTGCCAGCAACTACGGGGTCATTGAGTGTGCCAACCATCAGGGCTGCCAGTGTGCCACAGAGCGAGGGCAAGGACATTCCACCACCTGCCAAGGTTCAAAAGGTGCCCACATCCCTGAGGGAGAAGCCAAAACCACCTGCTACTAAGGGGTCAGCAAAAACGAAAGGGGAAAGTGGCAAGACAACTGCGCCACCATCAAAGGTGGGGAAGGGCAAAAAACTGAAGGGCAGGTCAGGAGAGGGCATGGTGGCACCTAATGAGGGACCAGAGTCATACCTTCTGTCCAGGTCCACGCCAACCTGCACCGCCTCCGGCACGTCTCCAGCCGCTGCGACATTCCCCAGCCTCTTCCCCGGTGGGCAGCCTTCCGAGGCTGCAGGAGACATCCTGCTTTCTCCCTCAGCAGGTGCTGACACATGCTCCGCTGCCACAGACCCCGCCGCCAGCACCGCCGCCACAGACCCTGCAACCAGCACTGCCGCCACAGACCCCGCAACCAGCACCGCCATGGCGGACCCCACAGCCAGCACCGCCACGATGGACCCCGAAGCCAGCACCGCCACAACAGACCCCGCAGCCAGCACCACCACGACTGACACTGCTGCAAGCACCACCATGACTGACACCACCGTAAGCACGCCAGCGGCCCATGACATCCTCTGGCACCACTGCAGACATGCCTACCACCCCTAGTGGTCAGTCGTCCGAGGCTGGTGGTGAGTTCCAGGACCCTGGGCAGCTTCCATGAAGCATTACTGTCATCACAGTTGTCACCTGCATATGGAATGCAAACCTGCAGCAGTGTATGTCTCTGCCTCCATGGCGTATCATGCTACTTGTACCTCGGCAATCTCATGGCACACACACCCAGGCGAGTGTATTGTACCGGCCACACTGCACGTGGAGCACTCTGGGCACAAAGCCCCCTCCAGAACCAGTGGAGAATCACATCCACTACTTCAGTCCTTGGCAGGATGAAACACTCTGGGCACAAAGCCCCTCCAGAACCAGTGGTGGAAGGCATCCACTACCTCAGTCCTTGGTAGGATGAAGCACTCTGAGCACAAAGCCCCCTCCAGAACCAGTGGAGAAAGGCATTCACTACCTCAGTCCTTGGCAGGATGAAGCACTCTGGGCACAAAGCTCCCTCCAGAACCAGTGGAGTCAGTTATCCACTTGAGAGACTGTGGCTTTGCACTCCACAGGATACATCAGTGGGCATGGAGCCCCCTCGTGCAGCAGTGGCGTTGTGCGTTCATCTGGCTGAGGTGCCCCCTTCCGTCTCCCCCTGAGGTGCCTGTTTCATTTTGATCTGATGCCCCTGCAATGTTCTCTCTGTTTGGAGTCAGGTATCTAGTGTGAGCTTCGCCCATGCATTTTGGGCCCAGTGATCCACAGACAATGATTGGTGCACTATCCGGACTTGTGTAGTTGGTGTACATAATTGCGTTTACTGGATTTTGAACTTTGATAATGAGATTTCACATGATTACATTCGTTCAAATCAATTCCTTTTGTCCTTGCGTTCTTCCAGGGGGTGACGGGGTGTATATGTAATGTTGCTGCATGTATTTGTGTGTATGTTGTTGTGGGTGAGGGTAGGGGTGGGGGTGTTGTGTGTTGCGTGTGTGTGTCACTCTCTTTTCCCTCCCCCATCCCCTGTGTTGTAGGTGCAGTACTCACTGTGGTCGTCGCCGCCGTCGTTGGAGCTCCTGATAGAAGAAAAGGAAGACCATCATCGGCAGTATCTGCAATTCGGGCTCCATGGCATCCTGGTTCCTCGTGGGGGGTGGAGAGGTGAGTGTTTTCCCTTCTGTGTACTGTTTCCGCTGTCTTTTTGTTCGCGTTGGTTCCACCCCGGAAAAGGTCGCGGATAGGCATCTTGTGATAGGGTGGGCTGTACATTGTGTTCCGCCTGTCTGCTGGCGGTGTCCGCCGCGCTGTTTGTTTGTACTGCAGTGGCAGTTGGAGTGTTAAAGTGGCTGTCTATGTTGGCGGTTTCCACCACGGTCGTAATCCCATTTCTTTTTTCGCCGGCCTGTTTGCGGTATCACCGTCGCTTTAACACCGACCGCCAGGGTTGTAATGAGGGCCTATGTCTCTTTGTATGTTTTTACCTATTTTTTAACACATTATAAATTATAATTTAGTTATGTTTTAATATGATTTTATCTTGTTTTAGTCCAGAGCATTTTTAGCTTGGGTTCATTCACTTTCTCTGGCGTCATGGTTATGGGGTCATACTTGTTCTGGCAATGGGGAGGGTGTAGTGGATCCTATATAGTTTTAGTGGGAATCAGAATCTAGCTTAGCCTCTGGCATACAGGCCTGTGCCCCCATCACCCAGTGACTTTTAACCTACTTAGCCTGCTCTATTTTAGCACATTTACTTAATTAATTCTTCCAAGATGGCTGCCATGTTTATACTTAAGAAGATGTTTTAGTTTCACGTTATCAGTGCCATTCTGTAAAGGCGTCACTATCAACGTCAAAGATAAATGAGATAAGTAGGTTGTCACATTATCGACTTTCCCACTCCCGTGTGCCAGCAACATAATGTACCTTTTCAGAGAATTGTTTATAGAACTGCCGCCCCAAGCAGGCTTTCTTATCTATTGTTTGGGAACATACCCGCGTCAGGGGTCCTACGAGATCTGCATAAATATAACTCACACATACAGGATATTCAAAGGGATTCCTACCAGATGCTATCGAAGCTATCTATGCTACACGTCACCTTGATGCTGGCCCAGTCTTCGTATCCCTACGGAGTCTGGTCTGGAGGCCTCATTCCAAGGTAACGAGGGTTGGGGGCTTTACTCACGGACATGGTATTGGCAGATTAGGTTTAACAAACCTAGCTCTCTAGGTTAGTGATTAGGTTCATCATGCTAGGGTAGTAGGGCCTATGTCACATATATTTCACATTTTAGCAAGAGTAAAAGTACTACAAAACGCTGCTTTTGTCAGAAACAGGCAATATTTCTGAATACTCGCCGCTCGAAAGCTTATTAAACTGCGTGTGAATGCACACAACTAGAATCTCCTCAGCCCTCCACGCTTTTCGATAATGCGCCCTTCACATGTTTTCCTCAGCGTTCAGCAGTGATGTTAAAGGACATTTCAAAGTAAATTTTCTGCCTAATGCTGCTTGTAGCATCTACAGTAGATTCCCTGATTAAATATTTTTTTGCGATCTATGCTTGGGCAAAGTATGCCTTTAGAAAGGGTTCACTAACTCACCGAGGATTTTTGGCTGCTGAAGATAGTGCATACTTAGTCCATGTACACTGTAGATGGCTGGAGGGCAGACGCTTGTTGCCAAAATGAAATAAAGGCCACGTAGCGGATGTTTATTTCCATTTATTGCGAGCCATCTACAACATAAACTGCTCCCTCGCCTGCTCTCCATCAACTGTCTAAATTCCTCAACTTGCCCCAAATATTCCAATAACCCCTATTATGACATCATACACAAGAAACGCATACACTGTCATTAATCCTTGTTATAACATCAATCAGGTGTATACCAATTTTACCATAATGAAAGGAGGAGCACAAGCAGTTTACCATTGGGTAGATGGGGAAAAATGCACTGAGCTTTATACACAGCAAATTTAGAGTTCAGCAAAAAGACAAACAAATCCAGGGTGTTCCTGTAGACAAGGCAAGTTTCCAACACAGATCCCCCCTACCAAAAGCTAGGGTAGACTAAATAGTACCTGGATAGGCTTTCCTGCTTAGGCGATAGAACGTCAGCAGTATGCCTCTTCTGCAGTGGCAGGTGTTTGTTCTGTGCTGTTCTGAACCTATCTGTACCCCTTTGTCCCCATCCTCCTGGCCCACTGGACTAGCCCATGGGGAACTCTTCATCTGCAGACCCTCACTGTGAGGCTCCTACCTGTATAGATGCATCTTAGTATGATGACTGTACTACCATGACCAACAAGTTGATGTGATCCATTTTGCCCCCTAAGTCAGACTTCTATCCCCAACCTAAGAAGACATTTGCTCACAAGAACAGCAAACACCAGAGGCCACTGATAGCCAACACTGTCAAGAGCCAGGCCCCTAGCCATTCACTTCCAGATGGAGATTCCCATTTGCAGTCTAGAAATGCCTCGCTTCCAGCTGAGGAGCTGACAAGGAGTCCCTCCTTTTTTCCTGAGGTCTCTATGGCCTCTAATTTTTGTCAGAGCGGGCAAGCTAGTAATTCCTAATTCATGTTCCCAGAGGAGTTCAGTTTTGGACTTAGTCCGCCTAGAATTCAGAGGTGAAAGAAGTTTGTAAATAATGGAAGCCTTAGGAAAGGAAGAGAGGAGTCTAGACCAGTGGTTCTCAACCTTTTGATTTCTGTGGAACACCACTTTAAAATTGATGAAACCCAGGGACCCCCACTGAATCATCATTGGAATCCGGCGACCCCCGTCTGAGTCATTACTGGAAGCTGGGGACCTAATTTATCAATATTTGTACATATTTTTTTATTTTATAGGCTCTCGTGGACCCCTTGAGAAGGCTTCGGACCACAGGTTGGGAACCACTGGTCTAGACAAATCAGAATTATAAGGTTTGAACGGTGAAGCATCTTGTAAAGAAAAAAGAACATCTAGAATAGTTTTTATAGGCAATGAAAAGCGAGTGTGAGACGAATGTGGCCAGTGAAGTATTTGCCTAAATTGAGGAAAAGGAATAGAAGCACCCCCCTCAAATAACTGTGAGATCCAAATAATACCTTTGTCTCTCTAAGATCTCCAGAAAATAGGTCTATTATGTATTCTAATAAGCCTTTTATACCATATTGGCATGACTAAAAAGGTAGCCCTGGAGGGAACAATAGGAGGATAAGTAGATTGAAGTAAGAAACAAGTGTTTTTAATAAAGTGGAGAGGCAGTACAAGGAGTTTTAGAAGAGAAAGAGAGAAGCTTCTATGGGATAAAAGGATGAAGTAATTTTTTTCTCAATATCTAACCAAAAAGGAGGCACATACCCTAAAATCCAAAATAAAGCTTGACATGATCTAAAAGCTTTATTATAGCGCCTAAAACCTGGAAAGTTTAGACCTCCTTCTAGTGCAGATGTCATAAGTAAAGAGAGAAAGAGAGATCCTAGCTTTTTTATTCTTCCATAAAAACTTAGAGAGTACAGAATCTATTTTCTTTAAAGTAAGTTTAGGAAACTCATATAGAGATGCCATGGAGTAATAGGGGAGAGGTCATAATTTTAACGGAGTTGAGACATCCCTACCAAGACAAAAATGCAGGTTCCATAATGAGAGTAAAGTTTCAACTTGAGAAATACACTTGTTAAAGTTCATAGCAACTGAATTTCTAATAGAATGTGTAAACCAGATATCTAAATATTTTATCCTCAACTGTGCCCATTACAAATTAGTGTTAAGAAAGAACAGGTTAGCGGTGTATTTAAATAATGGGTGAATTTCTATCTAATCCATATTACCTTTATAGCCAGACACCTCAGAAAATGAGATAATTTATTTAAGTAGTGGTATGAGAGATTGCCCAAGATAAGAAGTAAACAAGCATTTGCAATGCAATGGGTCTCGCATTTTCTTGAGTTAGAGCTATTGGTATTGTAAATTCATAACTGGACTTTTCTTGCCACATAAATTTGTCTACCATGCCTGATAATTTCATTGTTTCTTGCCATACAATTACAGTGGCCCTGCATATAACTAAAGCACTTCCATTTACCTTCTTCCTCTATCTTCAGCAGAAAATGAAAATGTTGATATTTAGCATCCTACTTTAAATCTTCCATACTAATTCCAATAGAATACCACTTTCAACACACCACCATCGGAGTTGCTGGCTGGCTAACACAATTCCCCCCAAAAAACCCACAAGACAGCCACAGAGGAGAATACACTAGAAGGGTCACCTAAACATATTATGAGTGTTTTAACAGTCATAGTGTAATAAGGATGTTAAATTGGCCTAAATTATGGTCATAATTGTAATAAGGAGAGATTATTAAAATAAATACAATTATCATATAAACCTTTATCAGATATAAACTTTTGGTATTAAATTGTAATGCTCAACACAGCCCCTAGAGGATCAATATTATTTGTAAGAAACATGTAACCATATTGTTAGTCCATAGAGGGGATGACCCCATGAAAAAAACCAGGAGAAAATAATGCAGTGTAACCTTATACTTAGCCTTTAGAAGCCATAATTGGTGCTGCTATAGCGCCTGGATACCCTCCCAGGTGACAGAGTGCTTTATAATCTATCTTCACAAATTATTTGCCCAACACTACCAGTTGCCACAAGATATGTGACAGCAGGTAATTTACTGAATTTTGTTCCTGGTGTAAAATGTATCTACCTCAGGGAATAGGTGCAGTGTGTGCAGGGCACCATGAACCTCCTGACTAAAGACTGCACATGAGTGGTACCTCTAGAATGCCTTGCACAAAGCAGGAACTCCATTTACAAGAGCATTTATGAGTATGTGAGGAAATACTCCAGAAGTACCCTTATGTACTCACAGGGGGCTTTGCGAATTTGCACCCAAAAGTCCAACTCACTATTACTAAAAGTGCAAAGAGCACATAATACTTTCTATGTGTACTTAGTGTATATAAATATCCCTGAATATTCCCATTTTATTCCAATTTATATGTTTTTCCATCCAAGTCGCTTGAAACAAACATAAACACGAAGCCACTGAAAATAATGCAGCATCAAAAAATAAATGGATCTGTAGTATAAAATGAAAAATGTGTTTTTGAGGTAGACTGCGTTTTCAAGATTACACCATTGCAATTACATAGCGCAGCTCCTAAACAAAGGGGGCTGTTTTTGCTACAAGGAGACAGTTCTGTAAAAGTAGTTTATTTTTATTTTTAAATAGCAGAAAGCAGCATATATTTATTAGTTTTGACACTGAGCATAAAGACACGCACTAAAAAACAAACAAAAAAACAAATATAAGTAAATAAATAAACTGGAGCTCTCACTTACACTTACACCAAGAGTAACAATGTAACAAAATAAAAGGAAAGGCACATACCAAGCCACTTAAAACAAACACACATACAAATCCACTAAAAAATAAAACAGTCCAGTACAAAATTCAATACATTGGTATTATGAAATGAGCAAATTGTTTTTAGGGGTAGACTGCATTTTTAAGATCACAGCATTTCACCTACATATATACAATATCTGTTGCCGTTAGCAACATAAATATATTGGAGGATGTTTGTTGCTATACGGAATCGAGTTTGTAAAAGTATTTTATTTTTAAGAACAATTCCTAAGTGCCTCAGCTCTTCTTTAGTTTTGAGTTGACTAAAATTGCCAAGATGCTTTTAATAAATAATGTATGTGTTTCAAAAGGTTTTGTAATTTAGTAATATTCGCTCATCCTCCACTAACTGCACTATGCACTGTGCATTTTCCACGATGCTTGAAGGGTATAGACTACTTTTCTCGCAATGCATGAGCCATATTATAAAAAGCTACGTGAAGCAGACAAATGATTACAAGCATTTACAATGCAACGGGTCTCGCGTTTGCTCATGTTAGAGCTGATCGCGTTGTAAACTCTTAACCCGACTTTTCACCTATTGGGCAAAAGTGCATTTATGTACATAACCCGAAAACGTGAAATCAAGTATGTAAAGCGCTCGACTTCTGCCAAGCGAGATCGCGCTCGTAAATTAGAGAAAAAAAAGTCCACAAGCCAGATGGAAAACAGCGAGCCTCGCATGTTTTCTGTACTTGGTCGCTGCGCTCGAGGAGGGCTAGCCACCGGAAAAGGCATGACCATATGCGTGCCTTCGACTAAAGAAAGCAAGGAGATTTTATTAGGGAAGCCCATGAACCAATAAAAAACACTGACGTGAAGTTGACAGGGCTCCGAGCCCTTTTCTAAATACAAAAGAGTCTCGCTGCGATGTGCATGCGCAAGCGCATGCAACGCAGGCTCGACCCTAAAAAGAAGAAGGTCATCAACATATGCTGCTAGTTTTAAAATTGGTCACCATAGTGAAAACCCCATATGGATGAATTATGTCTGTTATGAGATAGGAAGGGTTCAAGTGCTAAAACAAAAAATAATAGGGAAAGAGGACATCTCTGTTGAGCAACATGCTGAAAATGAAAATATAGAGATCATACCATTAAACAGTACTGAAGCCTTCTGGATTGATATAAGAGCACGATTAGGGCTATAATCGTAGGATCAAAACCATGCCAAGATAAGGATTTCAGCATGAATTCCCAGTTTTTTTCTGTCAAAATTTGCTCTGTATCAAGGGTGATAGCTGCAAGCAGGTTTGTAAGAAGAAGAACTTTACTTAAAACATTAAAAAAATGTATATTATCTGATGCTAAACCTCCTTTGATGGATTTTGTTAGAATTTTTTCAAATACTTATAATCCACATTGACCAGAGAAATAGGTCTTCAAGTTTTACAATGAGCAGGACCCTTGCCATCTTTATATATAGGAACTATTGAGGCTTCGTGAAAGGTACCTAAGGGGCCTCGGACAGTGATAAAAAACTAAAACAATTGCAGTAAGCAAAGTAGAAGAATGTTGAAAAAGCGGAGAAACAAATTCAACTGTAAATCCACCCGGACCAGGTGACTTCCCATTTCCAATTATGTAAGCTCTTGTGAAATTTCTAACAAAGAGATATCTGTTTCTAAAGAATTTAAATCTAAATCTGTGGGAAGAGATTTATGCGTATTCTGAAGATAATAGTCAATGTGGGTAGATTGCCTTGGAGATTCAGTTGTATATAAAGATTTGTAGAAGTTAGTAAGTTCCTCTAAGATATCTTGGGGGGTCATTGCAACCCTGGCGGTCTTTGACTGCCAGGGCAGTTTTGGAGGAAGCACCGCCAACAGGCTGGCGGTGCTTCCAGGGGCATTACGACTGCCATGAAAAGGTGGCAGAAAGGGGAGTCGTGGGGCCCCCGGGGGCCTCTGCCCATGCCACTGGCATGAACAGTGCAGGGGCCCCCTGCCACGGGCCCAGTGAAAGCGCGATGGGTGCAACTGCACCCGTCGCACAGCCGCAACACCGCCGGCTCCATTTGGAGCCGGCTCCCGTGTTGTGGCCGAGATCCCCGCTGAGCCGGTGGGCGGAAACCAGGTTTCCGCCCGCTGGCCCAGCGGGGATCTCACAATAGACCCCACGGGAGTGCGGCCGTAGTGGCGGCTGCCCGGCGGTTCAACCTTGGCGGGCGGCGGTTGCCACCTGCCAAGGTTGTAATGAGGGCCTTTATCTTTAACAGAGGCACTCTCTGCAAATTGATTGAGTCTATCTTAAATTGATTCTTTTTAACCTGAAGATAATTAGCTTATACCATACCAACTTTATTCCAGCCACCGTAGTAGGAAGCACTAGTTTTCAGCAATATTGAAGAAGCCTCATTAGTTGAGAGATCACTAAATTGTTGTTTAACACTGAGGAGATTTTGAAGATCACCATATGATTTGGAGGCATAGTATCTCTGTTCTAATAAGCGTGAATTTTATTCTTCTTTGATACAGATCCCATGATGAAACCACGAGAAGCTGCATAAACAGAGTCCCATAAAAGTTGAGGTGAAGTACTAGGTGAGTCATTAATTGAAATGAGCTCTGAGGTAAAAGATATAAAGGACAAATAGAATTGAGTATCTTTTGATAAGGAATTGTTAAACCTCCAATTCTGTAGATTAGGTTGATGGGGAACCAAGTCCAAATCTGTGATTTTCATGGCATGATCTGAGAGTAAGATAGGGCTCATGGTAGATTGAATGATATTTTGGTATAAAGGTTTATAAACAAAAATGTGATCTAATCTAGTTATTGAACCATGTGTGTTGGTATAGAAAGTAGTCTTGGGAAGTGGGTTACAGAGTCTCCATGAGACATTTAAAGCATTGTGTGAAATAGTGGCGTAAAAATGTTTATGCATTCTATAAGGGTGAAACCTGACCGAAGATTATCTGTCGAAAAAGGGACCAAAAATAGGTATCATATGTAGGAGATATTTTTGTGAGATTGTGGTCCAAAAATTATATTTGAGATGGGTTGGGGCATAGGTATTAAAAACTGTTAAAGGAATTTTCTTAATCAATAATTTGACAATAATCAAAGCATCAGTTTCTTGTGAAACAATATTAAGATTAAAATTCTTCTTACATACATTTATAGCACATTCTTTTTATTAGAAGTGGGAGACACCAACGTATATCCTACCCAACCACGTTTAAGTTTAAATCGATAAGGTGAATTTTTTGTAATAAAACAAAATCTGGATTAACCTTAGCTAAATGAGATAATTCTGTCTGCCATTTTTTAGGGTCAATAAACTCCTTAATTTTCCATGAAATTAGCCTGAATGTAACATTGAACAAAAATGAAGGACTCGGGAGGACGTTCTGAACAGTGTAATAAATGCTATATAGAAATAAGGTAGCGTAGAGAACTAAAGAAGTACCATACAAAGTCAAAGATATATCATTTAGAGTAATGGAAAGGAAAAAAGAAACATAAGAAAAGGAAACATGAAATAAGACCCACGGACACAGTATATTTTAAGAACCGAAGACTGAAAACACACCTTAAAAAATAACAAGAAGAAAATTGCTATGCTGGCAACACAGATGAAGATGGTACATCTGGCAAGGGCCACAAACCAACAACAAAATGAAAGATGATGAGGTTATATCCTAGCACTCATGTATGCCTCTAAGGATTTAAAAAGGAAATTAGCAGGTAAACATCTCCACGAAAAACAATTTATCAACACATACAAGATTGAGAGTCAAAATGAGTGTCCTGAAAGTTGTTAGTGGGTGGAAGGGCCAGCTGTATCCATAGAACCTGTCATATGAGAGTTTTTAAATCTTCGGAGCTCACACAGCTGCTCAAATGTGGCAGTTTTATTTCGGTAACTGATCTTGAAGAGACATGGATGAAAGAGACCATAATGAGCTCCCAAAGTACATAGTGCAGGACGAAGACAAAGAAAGTCTTTCCGTCTGCTAGCTGTAGTATTCAAAGCATCCTTCATAATAAAAATATTCCTGCTAGACCACACAATGCGTTTCTTGGTTTTAGCTGCATTGGGAACTTTCAAGAGGTCAGTAAACTTCAAAAATACGATGATCACTCCTTGAGGTTTAGTAGGTAAAGCAGAAGTAGAGAGACATTGACCCAGTGTATGTGCTCACTGTATATTTAAATTCCTGGTAGGAGATAAATCCACTAACTATGGTAAAAAAGATGCCAAGAAGGATACTCAATCCCCTCCTGCCATTCCCTCTGGCAGACATAAATGTGCATACTGTTGCATCTATTTCTTTTTTCTAAATGAAGGACCTCTTTTTCTAAAACCACAATTTTGTTAGTTTTGTCCTGCAAATTAATGGCTCACTGTTTTACCTCAGACCCCCTTGTCTCCATGACAGCCCATTTCCTATCAAGACCCTGAATTCCGCATATTCGTTTCTACAATGAATGGATCAAAGGCCTTAATTTCTTCCATTAAAATTCCATTGAAATAGGGTAGGGCATTTTTCCCGTAATGGGGATCATGTGTCAGTCTTTATTTGTAGATGAGGATGTTTGCTGTTTCAATTAGGTAGTAGACACTGAGGAAGAATGAGGAGCAGCTGACTGCGCAATTCAAAGTCAGTCTTCGTCTTCAGGTCATCAATTGATCAGCAACGCATCAGGCTCTCAAGAGTATGAGCCCAATGACAAAAAATCTCGAACCACGTCTCCAGACGTCATCAGCATTCACCCCTCGCATTTGAAGTTTTAGCCTGTTGTCATGACTTGTTATTAGAGTTTTTTATTCCATCCCCTAAATTCCTAATTGGTCAGTCAATTGGCAGATATGACTCTAACCTATAATATTAATTTTACAAATCTAAGCGTTCTAATATTTCTTCTTTCACAGTTCACGGATTAGTCCACTGTACGATGCCTTCATCATCCGGCTCTTCAGGAATCGAAAATATTGCATGTTCCTCTTCAGTCAGTGCTCCCATTGTTCAAGTGCTGGGAAAGTACATTTAGACACTGTACACATAATTGTATCAATTTGACTTCATCATCTCCTGTCCGTCGGTACATTGCAGAAAATTCTAGCTAAGCAACTTTAACATGGGGTGGTTCCAGGTCAGGTTATGAACCGGCTTCTCTGCAGTGCGCTAGAAATTCAGCTTCTTGTGTGAGGCCTGGTAAAGACTAGGCCATAACTTCAGCTAAGTTAATTCTACAAATTAATGCAAAACATAGGTTATACATCTCAATATGACATATTACTACATTATTCTTACATATTTTCATTATTTCACACATTTTTAGTTATTTTAGTACAACTTTCGTATAAGTGGCTGCCACACCCCGTGGGCACCGTTTCAACATGCATATTATTTTCTCTACGATGAATTCCTCTACGAGCTTTTCATTAATCAAAACACACAAATATTCATTAATAATTTCTAATTAGCATATCTGCATCAACTGGGCCTCTGCACTCTTCATCTAGACAGAATATCATCAGAAATCTGAAGGGTTGAGGCTCCCAGTGTAGTGACCCATCCAGCAATTCACTGGTAGGAGTTCATTGCCAGGGATGCCCTCAATGCACATCTGGGGCTGACAATGACTCTCCTGTGGGCCACACCACCATGCATTCCAGGAATATCAAGGAAAAAGTCCTGACCACGGGCCTAGCTTACCCGACCTACCTATCCTGGCAGATACTACTCTGGATAAGCCAGTTTTTCTACTACTCAATCAATTAATCAATCATTGATTTTTAAAGGGCGGCTAATCACCCGTAGGGTCTCAAGGCGCTACTGTAGTCCACTGTACCACTGTAATCTGGCTGGCACAAGTATCCCCCAGAGCAGTGACAGGGCCTCTATTCACTATGATCTGTTGTAAGTAAAGATTCCCACCATCTTTCCTTATGGGTTCACCTCCTAACTAAGGAAAATTAGGCCAAACTGACCACCCCTCTGGATTGCCAACTTGTGGGTTGTTTCATGGGTCAGAGTCAGAGTCCCTGAATTGTGCCTCAACTGGTAACAGTACAAACTACTGGGTTGGTGAAATGAAGCATGGGGCTCAGAAGGGGTATGGTAATTCTTTTCCTCCAAACTTTTCTGTTTTATCCTGGTCTTCCCTCTCTCTGTTTAGAGGGGCCTGAGTACCCTTCTCAAGTTCACTCCCAAGTACAAATGTGGAAGCTATGATGCTGTTCTTGAAGCCTGCTTCATTTTCAAGCTCTCTGGGTACAATGAGCTTGGTATCAATCAGGTGCTTGCGCAATTCTGTTAAGCTGTTAATCATAATGTTCTACTTCATCATATTATAAAGCTCCTCATAGTAATTCACTTTGCTGCCCTTCACCCCATCATCCAATGCCTTACTTGAAGAGGCCACAAAGTGTACTCATGACTTGACACAGAGATATCAGCAAGAGGTCCACTGTGATAGGGGCAGGTCTGGGAAGAAAAAACAAAAGACGACTTCAGACTTCCGACTTCAGCTATATCTGGTTGTGACAGGGCAGGCTTTTTTGAAGTTAATAGTATTCCTGGGCCCAGCCCACAGGCCATCCTGTCTAGGACACATCAACATCTCACTATACCCAGGGCCTTTTTGACAGATCAAAATCTTCATTTGAAATATTAATGTCACCCCTAAGTAGGCCCCCTTGCCTATTTGGCAGAGTGCATGGTATTTAAAATAGGAAATGTAGAAGCATACATGTCCTTACAGAAAACAGGCCCAGAAGCTATTTTCACTGTAGTAAGGCTGGCTGTTCCAAAGGAAAACTCTGGATTACATTATTGCATTTAGTAACGCTAATTTTGGTTTGTAAGCAGATAGAAAAAGAAAGACTTTTTTGTAATCATCATCCATTATCCAATCGAAAGTAAAATTGAATTTGTAATACCTATTAACGAAAAGGCACTTTTAGAAAGTTACATTTTCCCTTCCTAAAGCCTCTGGAGACCCCATTGCATTTCTTCTCCCACTTATTCCATCCAGCAATTAACATTTGAATCAGTATGAATGAGGTATGAACGTACTCCCAGGACAGGGACAAAGGCCTAGGGTACTGGGAGGTGTTGTTGAGGCATTTACAGGATGCCTGTGGGTTGAGCCCAGGATATTGATTTAATTTTTAAAGAAGCCTATCCTGTCATAAGCAGATGTAGATCACACTCGGCTCTGCAGCCTACTTTTGTCCCCCCAGTGGACAGGCTCCAGCCATAGTGGGCCTCTTGTTGACATCACAGTGTCAAGTCCTGCTGAAGTGTAAATACATGCTTGAAAGGTGTGCTGTTTTTTTATGACTCTTGGGTCTCACTTGAAAGGAGGAAGCCTGAATGACAAAACAATTCTTGAGTATCCACTGTCTGGTTGCTGAAAACTCAGCTTTTGTTATGCCCGACTTCTCTCTCTGTGGGCATTGTAGATACAGGACCCACCTCAAACCTGATTCTAGTCTTAGAGGTGAGAGGACACTAGGATTACCATAGTACACTCCCCGCATAAACCCCGTTCCTTCAAAGCACAAGTTTAGCGTGGCCAAAGATTGCTGCCATCTTGAAAATGCCCAAACTGAGCAGGGTTAGTCACACGGCCCTTTATTCCATAGATTATAGCAAGACCACCGTTCTGTCTCACCCACTCGCTTGTGCCAAGCATAAATGTATTGTCTTCTGTCAGAGAGCTCAGAACAGTACTGGATGTAGGGAAGATAAGAAGAGTACTGAACCTGCTGTCTGAGACATGAGAAGAGCCTAAAAGACTAGAGCTGCTCTCCCTCTTGTAACTAGCACAAATAAGTGGACTTTAAGGGTCATAAGGCTGACATTCTGTCAACAGCTACACAACAAGGTACAAGAAGACTTTCACTGCTACTCCTCAGCTGGCCAATGGCATCTGGACATGGTCTTGGCTGAGGTCCTTAAGGTCTTTAGATACATACTATTATGGTGGATTGGGACCTAAAAGACTAAAGCCAGAAGGTAAAATCTTTGACAAGGACAAAACTGGTTAGTCTGTCCAACCTACGCACCATTGTGACAAACCACAAATTGCACGTAATTCCTGTTCTGCTGCAAGCATTGACTATCACTGGCACTTCATGCTTTTTAGCTTCAACTATTTTAAAAATGATAGCTCTGGTTTCCCTTATTGGATATTTTCCATTTTGGTATCATTTTGTTTATTACATTGTGCTCTATTTTTCTAATTCGTTCTGCCATTTTTAATGTTTTGGATTTTGAATTTACTACTGTTTTAGTTCTGCATAAATATTTGCCTCTTAGTTAAATCTGTCTGCTCTGAACCATAGCTACTAGTGGCTTGAGCTCAGGTATAGTTAGTGACTTTAATGGTTCACCATGACATGGATTGTGATTATTACTTGAAGTGGGTACTTACCACCCTCCAATAATAACCTCATTTCTTCTTCAGCAGTTATGGCCTGCATGATGGTGGGATCCTCCACCATGGCAATGTGTTTGGGCTTGACAGTCCTCACAGCTTATTACGGGAAGCAGCAGAACAGGTTCCTCAGGCCATATCATAGGGGTGTGAGGTAGTTATGCAGTTTTCTTGAGGCTGAGGAAGTTTTGTGTCGCTTGCCACACAAGAAAGACTGGGAGACCCTTTATCACTTGAGTCAATGCCAGATATACTCCCATGAGCAGTTATGTTTTTCTAAGTGGCCCATACTCAGGGAACATGGCTTGGCTTCTCCTCCTGGACAACTCTCCTGCAGGGCCAGGTACAGTCATTCCCTCTCTAAGTAGGCAGGCTTCAAGGCACTGGGCTGGCTCACAGCTCTCCAGCAAGTTGCTGAAACGTCAAGTGATATCCTCTCACTGACTTTTGGACAAACAGCAGACATTGATCACAATAGCTCTTGGAGTACTCTGTGGAGCACTTCCTTCCTTGCTAAAGAAGAATGTGTGACTGGAACAAAGTGTGTAAGCTAGATCTCACCTTTATAAGCATTTTTCAGA
Source organism: Pleurodeles waltl (assembly GCF_031143425.1). Taxonomy (NCBI): domain Eukaryota; kingdom Metazoa; phylum Chordata; class Amphibia; order Caudata; family Salamandridae; genus Pleurodeles; species Pleurodeles waltl. The sequence goes on from NC_090446.1 coordinate 15,290,993, forward strand.
AAGGGGATGTTGATCTGCTGTCAAAAGCGCAGGAACTTATTTGGGGTGGTTCCTTTTCAAATTAAGTTTTGTGAAAAGTGTGGACAAAGACTTTGTGAAAGGTGATGGCTGTTAGCAGGAATATAAAAAAAGTGAGCACAATTACATATGAACTGCTGTACCTGTCTGTATTCAGTCTTCCTGGTAAAACATGCAGGGAGTGACAATGAGACAGTCTTGCCTACAGGTATGTCGTTATCTAACAACAAAATCTGCCAGATTGGATCCAGCTGGTCTGGATGTGGTTTACATGAGTGGGACCTAAAGACACTTTGTGTACCTTAATCAGAGAATATGATTTTCTCAGTACGTTTCTCCAAAAAAATGATAGGCTGCAATCACTAACTTATCTCAACAACGCAGGACAGAGACAGTAGTCCCATGTTGAGCTAGAGGATGCATGTGTTTTGGTGAGCCCCTCTAGTTCACAGAATAGTTTCAGTACAGTAGCATCATCATGAACAGGACAAGACCTCAGTGCATGTGCCAGATCCTATATGACCGCACTTGCCAGCGTCATCTGTGCTGATGGAATCAACATTGTATCCTATGCTGACAACACCCAACTCATTCTCCCCTTCTCTGAGAAGACGCCTTACACACATAACAATTTCTTTGCATGCATGACCGAAGTCACCAGATGGATGAGAACCAAAGGACTCAAGCTCAACACAAACAAGACAGAAGTAGTAATCTTCAGCAAGGACATCTGACAAACTCAAATCTACACCCCTCCTGGCAATCCACGCCAAGATCTCAGAATAGTTATTGACAACCAACTCACTAAGAATGGGCAAGTCATTATGATCAGGCAAGTAAATGCATTCTCATTCTCCTGATTTCACACATTCAAGATGCCTAAGATCTTCAAAGGGCTCCCTAACTAACACTTGCAGAACTGTCACTCAAGCCCTCATCAACAGCAAGCTGGACTACAGCAATACACTCTATGCTAGAACCAATGCTCAACTGACCAGAAGACTCCAAACCATATAAAACTCTGTGGCCAGGCTCATCCTCACCCTTCCACCCCACACTCACATCACCCCACATCTCAAAGAGCTCCACTCTTTGAAACTCCTCACTCACACATAAAAATCCTTACATGACATTGGCTCATGTAGTTCAACAACTGCATAAACTTCCACAAACTTCACAGACACTTCACTCAGCTGGACTTCTACTCGCACAAAGCCCCTGCATATGTAGAAATAGATCCAGCAGTCGTGTTTTCTCCTCCCTCAGTCCTAAAGCCTGGAATGGCCTGCCCCTTGTACATCAGAGTCGTCTCCTCATTTCATGAATTCCGCAAAACAAGTGGCTTGGTACATAGTGCTCCTGCTTCAGCACCAGAATACCCTGTAAAAATACACATACCATAAAAAAGTCAGGATACAGGTTTTACATGCAGTCAAGTCTCTCAAGCTAGGGGCACATGCCCAGTTGCCATGCAAGGGTTATTCTAGTCCCAATAGCCATTTCATGATCTTGATCAACATCTGCAACGGTAGGCTAGAAGACCATCACATGATGTGGTGGACGATGTTCAAAGAGGTAAGTACAGGATGGTACAAAAGAAATTACTCCATGAGCCTGGACATCACAAATAGAGTGCTGGGAAGGTAGGAAGGCTCAGACTGTGTACATGGTCAAGAAGTTAGGATTAGGGGTTCAAGAAGTTAGGACTAGGGCAAGAGGATGTGGTGTAATGGCTTGAGCTGCCGACTTCGGGACAGGGGGAGCCAGGTTTGAGTCTTGGCATCAGCTCAACATTCTGTGATTCTGGGCAAATAACATTGGGGCTCATTATGAGTTTGGAGAATGGTTTGCACTGTCTGCCGAACTTCCACTGGAAAGGTTTCACCCACTGGCCTAGCAGGAAAGAGCCTACAGCATTTTGTCCAGCTCATAATCAAGCTGGCGGCAATGCTATAGAGCACAGGGTGCACCAGCACTCTCGCAAAACAGACAGTGAACATTGTGAGGGTGCTGACCAGTGGGGCCCCTGCACTGCCTATGTGAAGTGCATGGGAAGTAAATGGGCCCCCCTGCACCCGTTCTCTACCACCATTATCATTACCTGTGGTACCACCATGAAACTGCTGGCGGAAAGGGGGGTCGTAATCCCCAGGGCAGGGATGCTGCGCTGGAGGATTAGGACCGCTGCCACCTCCAGACCGCCGGGATCTCCTATCCTGGTGAAGCTGGCGGCCCGGCTGCCGGGGTTGTGGTGAGGCGCTCCGACCACCATATAGGCTGTTGTCTGACTGCCATCCGCGAGTCTGGCGGTCTCATGGCCGCCAGACTCGTAATGAGACCCTTAATGTCCCTGTGCCTACAATTCAGCGCCTTGTGACCCTCACACATGATTTACAGCGCTTTACAAATTCTGGATTTATTTATTTATTACGAATCCTGTATAGTGCAGAGCCCTTTGCATGTAAGTATATTTCCTTTGTCCAGGCACTATGACTGAGAAATTGAAAACTGTGTGAGTTGAAAAACCTAATTATCTAGTGACATTAAGGGAATTCTATGTTGCCAATCATACGAAGAGACTGTGACACTACTTTCTGCATGTAGATCTGGGGACATATTACAGAAACTTTACATTGGTGCAAATACAAGAAAAAAAACATTTTGTCCTGTTTTGCTGCTTCCATAATTCAGAAGAGAGGAAGCATACTGTACCCCATCTTATACGGAAATGTTTTCGCACCACTGGAAAAATGTGACAATAGATTATGGATCCATTGCTAAGGATATGTAACATATAGGTTTGCTTAAAATTCATTTTGTCTATGGCATTTATTTTAAAAATAAAAAAAAGATTGAGTCTCTACTCCTTTAGCTATTACCTTCAGACAATTATACTGACTTAGGAAATATTCTCCACAGAGACAACTCAAAATGTATAAATGCATAAAAGATGCCTAGCAGTTTGTAATGTGACATTGTCACAAGGGCAAAACGTTGCCTTTCATTCCAGAGGTCTTAACCAGGCATAACTAAGCGATCCAGACAAAAAACCTACTTTGAAACATGTCAGTGCGAAAAAGTAAAATATCAACTAGCGGTATGGTTTCAGCCCCAGCCACAATTTAGGGGGCAATCACGATTTAACTGAATGTTTAACAACCTGGAAATTTCAGGCTCCTATCCTGGATAATTTAAAGACAGACAAAATAAAGTTATCCCTGCTGCAAATAGGGTTTGCCCAATTAATACAGAAGCAGCAGAAATGGTTAAAAAAGGTTTGCACTGTATTTTGCACCAGTGAATGTTTCCATAATACAGCCCTTTTCTTTGCCCCTAGTGTTAGCTAATTGGGAAGAGGAAGAACCCGAGGCCTCATTGGCCTGCTACTTAAGAAAGAGATGGATGGCTCAGTACAGGGCACACGCCTCTCTTACCATCTCCAGCCAATTGTAAACAGGCTCTTTGATTATGCTGATGACACCCAGCTGGTCCAAAGACAAAAGAACTAGCCAGTTGCCACCTTCGCAAGCATCAGGTCTCCCCAACAGCTGTGATGTGGTGCAAGGAAGCCGCTCATCGAAACATCTAATTCTTCTGCCTCAACCTTAATGCTGGAAACTTACCTAAGGTCTCGTCCTGAGGTCCTCCTCAATACAAGAGTGACTGATACCAGGGACAATGATAACTCCGGGTGGGGGAGGAGGGGTGGGTGGAATTACTGAGTGCTATGAGTTAGACCTTGAACCTGTAAAACTGGTATGGTTCATGGAAAATAGCCGATGGTATGGTAATCCCCTTATAGATAATGCTTGAGACTCTTAGGAAGTCTTCTTTGTTTGCCTAGATGTACCACAGATCCATAAGGCCTGATTTAGAGTTTGGAGGGGAGATTACTCTGCCACAGTACACTTGACAGATATCCTGTCCGCAGTATTACGATCTTATTAAAGCCTATGGGGAATGTATTACGGTGGATGGGATGTCCATCACTTTTGTGATGGAGTAACTCATCAGCAAAACTCTAAATCAGGCCCAAGGTCCTTAGCATACATGGACTAAGCAGGGCACAGTAGGACTTGAATAAAAATTGTTTCATGTTGCCACCTCACCATAAAATTGGATAGAACAATGCTCACTTTCAGTCTCGAGAAAGTCCTTTGGATAAAACACCTGCACAGTGCAAGTTTTGAATGGTTACATCTCCTGTTTCTTTCTACCTCTACCCTGCACAATTTGTCCTGTGTCTTTAGTTGCTGGTGCAGGTTACTTTTCCCTATTTTCTTCCTTGGTCATATATTTCCTATGTTTGTCTCCACCCTTCGTTTTCCTCTTTCAGCCTTTCTCTTTGTCATCATGGAACAAAGTCTGATGTAGAAAAACAAGAATTTATTTTAATATATATTAATTAATTTAATATACAAATTAGTTAAATATTTATTCCAAAATGTAGTTAATAGTGCTGTAGCCCGCCCTCTGCCGGACAGACTTCTCCCTATGGTAAAGTATGGCAAAAGTAAAACATTTATTAAATATGAACAAATAGTGCTAATGTGTTTAATAAACATTAGAAGAAACGAAGTCTATATATTTCTTTTTACATGTAGAACAAAATAAAACAAATTACAGTATTAATGAATTAATTAAAACTTGAAATGTAATTATTTTGAATACGTTAAATAAAATGAATGATATTGCTCTGAAGTTTATATGTAAAAAGTCCTACATATGGGGAGGTGTGTGAGCCGCCAGCCAAGATGGAAGCCTGATATCAGAGCTCCGCGCATCGTCGGACATTTTTTCACTGCTAGAGCCATTTTTTCTTCATTTCTAATGGTGCTTTGAACCTTTTAGCTGTTGGATGTTTTGGTGAGCATTTTTATTGTTTTAAATGCCGCCTAACTTATTTTTTTGACTTATAAAATATGTTTTTACATTTCTCCTCATTAAAGTGGCCATCTTGAATAATTATTGCTCACCAACAAGATGTGCTTATTTATTTGTTCTTTGAATCTTTGATGTCTTCGCTTGCAGTTTTTGTGCAAGCCATGTAATTTATTTTTGCTGTCTCATCAACATATATTTGGGGTTACTGCGTCACTCGTTTCCTTATTGAAGGGTTCTATTTTTATATGGGCAAGTTAAAGAAAAGAAAATCTCTGTCACATCAGCTCTCCTCAACTGACAAACTTTCGTAGTTTTCACAATTGGATACTTCTCCTGCAGCGTCTTCTTCTTCCACGTCAAAAATGTCTTCCTCATCTTCTTCGACTAAAGTCTCTCAGAATATTTCTACAACTACTCATAAAAGGGTCAAACATGACCCACCTTCACCAGTAAAATCTTCCTCACCGATCTCTCTTGAGCTTGTGCTTGATGAAATACGTGCATTGCTTCCTTTTATTGAAGAAACAAATTCTCGGATACAAAATCTTGATACTAAATAGTCCCAAATGGAAGTGAGAGTCTTTGTTTTGGAGCAAAGAGTCAGCGACATGCAAGATGAAACACATAAATATACTAGTTTGGAGAAGGAAGTGGCAACTTTGAAGACACTTGTGGAGGTTTTGGAAAACAGAAACAGACGCAATAATCTTCGCCTTTATGGATTACCGGAGGGTCTTGAAGGGAGTGACCCAATTTCATTTTTTGCTTCATTCTTTCCACAGTTAGTGGACCTACCATCTTCTACAGTATTGAACATCCAAAGGGCACACTGCATTGGTCATCATCCTCGGCATTCCACCATATCTGAACCAAGAGGCATGATTATTTTCTTTCTTGAATTTACTGATTTATTGAAAGTTCTTAATGCTGCGAAAACTAAAAATCAAATCTCTTGGCAAGGAAGTAAAATCTTCATCCCACAAGATGTGTCCAAAGTTACAGCAAACAGAATGAAAGAATTTTTGGATCTTCGTCCATAGCTTCGTGACTTGGGACCTCACTTTGGATTATTCCATCCGTGTTCATTCAAAGTGACTTATCAAAATAAGACCACTTCATATACCTCTCCTGCAGCTCTTCACGATTTTCTAAGATTACACTCTACCAACCCTATTGAAATGGCTGTTCCTCCTACACGTTGACTATATGCGTTTCTTAATCTATTATGCCCTTGTTCATTACTATTACGATACAGTTGATGGTCCTTCATATGCAGTCTATACATTATATTATATTGATGTGGCTATAGGTCCTTTTTGTTAATGTACTGTTTTCTTTCCACAGGTTCCTGGTATTCTCTAATCACTATTTTTGCTTGTATCATTTGTCCGTTGATATGTTCCGTTTCCTTGCTGTGCTGTCTTCAGTCTGTGGTGTCAACAGCCCTCTCCTATTGTTGATTCATCTCAGGTATGTTTTTGTAGTCGTCTTTATTTGACATGTACTGTCTCTTTTTTTTTTCTTGAATATTTTCCATCTTTTTTCTTGTTGTTTCCCCTTTACTCTTTTCTCTCTTTGTTTTTCTTGTTTTCCTATCCCCTATATGTATTTTCAGTTATTTATGGTACAAGACCTTTCGTGTATATATATATATAGTTATGTGACGTAAAAATTCAGAGTTATTTCTTGGAATGTCAAAGGATTTATTAACCCAATCAAAAAACAGATAATTTTATCCCATTTAGCTAAATATAATCCAGATTTGGCAAATTTGCAAGACACCCATCTGACGGATTCTGAAGCACTGAAACTTAAAAGAGGTTGGGTGGGCAATGTTTTCACTTCTCCTACATCTACAAAGAAAAATGGTGTAATTGTGCGCTGCCATTAAAAAATTATCAGTTAATGTTATTTCGCAGGACTCAGATTCCGATGGTAGATGGCTTCTTGTGAAGCTAAGTATTGATGGGATTATAATGACTATTTGTAATATTTATGGTCCTAATCACTCACATTATCTTTTCTGGCCTAACGTTACTAAACAATGTTTGCATTATAATGATGATTTTTTTCGTCTTGGAGGGGATTGCAATCAAATTATTGATCCTTTTATAGATAGGCAATCTGTAATAAGATGTTCTCCTCATAAAATGCAGAAACAATTTAAGGCATTTCTCCCACAATTTAATTTAATTGATTCATGGAGAACCTTTAATCCTAATAGTAGGGATTTCTCATTGTATTCTCCACCGCATGGCTCCTTATCTAAACTTGACCATATTTTTGTTTCAAAATCACTATCTCAAAATCGTATTAATTCCTCGATTGAACCGATGGTAATATCTGATCATTCTCCAGTCATTACAGATTTGCTCCCGGTGCATCCCAAATCCAATAGGTGGTGATTTTATAATTCTTTGTTGCTTGATTCTAAATTTTCCACATCCTTTGTTGCCTTTGCGGAGGAATTTTTCTGATTTAATGATGACTCTCATGTTTCCCCACAATTGTTATGGGATTCGTTTAAGGCTGCAGCTCGTGAACATATAATACATTTTGTCTCTAATAAAAAGAAAACTTTTAATGCACATCATCAAACTCTACTTCTCAAAACTAAACGGTTAGAACATCAATAGTATTTTTCCTCTTCTAATTTTAATCTACAAGAATTTATTCAAGCAAAATTGCAATTTAACAAAATCTCATTGGATAATGCCTCCTCTTTTCTTCTACTGTTATGCCATTAATTGTGTTTGACCACTGACTTTGTGTTTCACCACTGTGCATATTAGTTGTTCAATGTTCACCAATAGCACATTACATGTTGTATTTAGGTTAGCTGCCTATTGGCTTTAACGTGGCATTAGACATTACAGTCTGTATTCCGTTTAGCTGCGTATTGGCTTTATCGTGGAGTTAGACATTGCAGTTGAGACATTGCAGATGAGCTGTGTTTTTCCACATGGTAGACCAAGCTGTGTTTTTCGTATTTTGTTCTCACCGAACCCTAGCGTGATAAGGGAGCGTGTATTTTGTTTCCAGCATGTTTTGACTATTAGAGGAAAGAGCCTGTTAGCAGGCTTTTTCATTCTAAACGGTGTCCCTGGGCAGCAGGAAGGGGGAATTTTCCAAGACTTCAGTCAGGAGCGGACGTCAGCTCCCTGACCTCCAATGTGGGTGGAAAATCTCTTTCACACAGTTAAACAGGAGTCATCAACTTGTAGGCATGAGAAAGAGGAAGAGCAGTGATAGGCCCTAAGGTGATGAATTTTGACTTTTATTCTTTGCTTTGAAGTTGTGTTATAATAAAATAATCACATATATTTGCTGTGTACATTGCAATTGAGAAGTACTTTGGTATATTTTCCTTTCATTGCTGTGACTACTTTTAAACGTGTTTCTCCAACCTACTAATCTCTTCTCTCAAGAACCTTGTGGTGAAGTAATAATAAATGTCTTCTTTTAACTAAGAAGTGCATTCCGGAGATTGTTTTCAGCTCGGTCATTTAGGAAAGCAAAATATCTACGTAATAGCACCCGCTATTATGGAGGTCGTGATAGATCGAGGAAACTTCTGGCTAATTATTTAAAAGTACGAAAGCAACGCCACACAGTGAAGTCTATAGTTACAGATAATGGTGAGTACCTTTTTAAAGATGACGATATTTTAGCTGAATTTGCTAATTATTACCAGACACTTTATACTCCTACGTCAGTCCCGACCTCCTTACAGATTGATGATTACTGAAAGAACATTCCAAACCCTAATAAGACTCTAGTTGATATTTCTCCACTTGAAGTAGATATTTCTTCGTCAGAAATTTTTAAAGCCCTTCAGTCTCTAAAAAAAGGTAAAATTCCTGGTCCGGATGGATTTACAGTAGAATCTTTTCCACATTTTTCTGACATTTAAATTCCCAAACTTTTACAGCCTTTACAATTCTTCACGGGTTCTGGATGTACAGGGGGAACATTTCAAGAAGCTTTGATTTGTTTAATTCCAAAGGAAGGTAAGGATCATACTTTCTGTAAAAATTGTAGGCCAATTTCTCTCCTCAATACAGATTATAAAATATTTTCTAAATTGTTGGCCTTACATCTTGATCCCCTTTTACCAGTGCTGATAAGTAAGGAACAAACTGGTTTTGTCAAAGGTAAGCTTGCTTCTGACAACTCTAGAACGTTCTTCAATGTACTCAGCAAAGTTCCCGCTCTTTCGTACTCCTTAGCACCAATTTCCATAGATGCGGAGAAAGCGTTTGATTGGTTAGACTGTTTTTTCCTATTAAAAGCTTTAGCCTAGCATGGTTTAGGGCCTCATTTCACTTCATTTATCTCTTTGCTTTATCAATCCCCAATGGCATCGATATTGGTGAATGGGATTTTGTCCAGATATTTTGTATTACGCTGAATTGTACGTCAAGGGTGTCCGCTCTCTCTACTCCTATTTATTCTAGCTCCGGAGCCCTTTCCATCTAGTATTAGAATTAACATTAAAATTGAGGGTTTCCAATATTGTGAGAAACACTTAAAATTAACGGCATATGCAGATGATATACTTTTATATATCTCAAATCCTGAACTCTCGATTCCATCTCTACTTCAGGAGATTGAAGATTTTTCTTTGATTTCAGGTTATAAGATAAATTCAGATAAAACTGAAATCCTTCCTCTAACAAAATTTTGTTTTCGATCATCGTTCGATATTACTGGCTTTCATTGGAATTCTTCCAAGATCAAATATTTAGGCATCTGGTTCACCACCTCCTTTAAAAAGTCCATTAAAGTAAATATCTCTGATGCTTTAGAGAAGGTTGATAGATCCCTTTTGTTATGGAGTCCCTTATTTTTATCTTGGTAGGGTTGCCTTGACTCTATCAAAATAATGATTCCTCATAACATTTTATATCTCCTATACATGATTCCGATTCCTCTACCTGTTACTTGTTTTAAACAACTGGACTCAATATTGTCTACATTTCTTTGGAACAATAAGAGATCTAGAATTTCTCTTAGTCACCTTCGTCATTCTAAGCAGGAGGGGGGAGCCAATTTTCCAGATGTCAGACTGTATCACAACTCCTTTTGTTTGTGTCAAGCTTCTAGATGGATCTCCTTGTCAAGCTCTGTGTTTACTCCCTCATGGTTGGATATTGAATGCTCTTTTCTTCTACATTTTTCTCCTTGTGAGGTGGTATCCTTTTCTTATAATATTTCAAGTATCTCCTCCCCGCTTCTTAAACATATTTTTTTTCTGCATTGTGAGAGAACAGGGCAGATTGCAGAGGCTCCCTAACTTGTTGCCCCCATTTTCCACTTTTTGCTGGTGTTTTCCTGACTCTGATGGTGCCCTGGGTACTGCTAACCAGCCCCAGGGCCTGTGCTCTGTGTAAAATCAGTATGCAAATTAGTCTAATTATAATTGGCTAAGTCAACCTACCAATAAGTCCCTAGTATATGGTAGGGCATGGAGGTTTGAGGACCCCAGCATAGGTAGTGCCCCCATAGGTGCACTGCTGAGGTGCACAGTGTCTTTTTAAAGGCGGCCTGCCTTGCTGGCTGCATTTAAATTCAAGTTATATGCAAATTAGACTTTGGAATTAAAAGTAGTTTCAAAGTCTTCAACTACCTTATTTTTACATATAAGTCACCCCTAAGGTGTGCCCTATGTGCCCCTAGGGCTGGGTGCAATGTAACTATAAGCAGGGACCTTATAAAAATAGTTTTAGAGGCCCTGTTGAGGTAAAACAGCCAAATGTGTTTTTCCTTCATTGTAGTGAATGGCCTCCATAGGCTAGAATGGGAAGACGTTATTTTAATTTATATTTAATATAACTTGTTCAGGTAAAGAGTTTTAAACGTTACCTGAAAAGTTGCCAACTTCAGCCCTGCAGTGTTTTTGCTGCTGTGCTCTTAATGGACCTGCCTCTGGCAGCCTGGTCTGGCTCCCTCGATGAGGTGTGAAGTGGTCTGGTTCCACACAAAGAGATGTGCCTGTGGGAGGAGATCTCCCCTCAGCAGAAGGTGAAGCAGGAAGGGGGAGGGCTGCCAAGCTGGTCTTCAAAGGCAGAGAAGGACATTTGGAGCAACCCAGCAACACTCTCACATCCTGCAACCCCAGACAATTAGGTGCCCCTTGATTAGATTAGGAGAGGGCAATAGAAGGGTGTGTTTAGGATTTTTAGCAACACCAGCGGGTGGGCTCTGCCAGATGTAACCTCCAAAAAGCACTTTCAGCCATGATTAATTTTTGAGGAATGTTGCTCCCTGGGATTGATTTTTGACACACTTCCCGGGAAGTGGTCATCACAGGGGGAAGGACCCTGCCCCTGATTGGAGAACCAGGACCCCCCTGTTTTTAACCCAGGAGCAAGGATAAAACTGGCAGACCTGCACCCACACCTCAGTTCCCTGCCAGATCCCAACAAGGAATAACGTCAGAAGAAGAAGGACTGCCCTGCTGGACTCCTGACCTGCACCTGTACACTGCACTCTGGAGGACTGCACCAGCTGCACACTTGGGCTTCAGCACTAAAAGGACCTGTCTTCTACTGCTTCAAGAAGGGACTCCCTGTTTGCTACAACTACAAAGGAGCTGCCCAGAGTCCCCTGCATCAAGTCCTGCAAGCAGAGCCCAGCTGACCAGCGTCCAGTGGCCATTTGAGGATTCTGAACAGGTGCGTTCTGGGAATTGTAGTTCCAACTCTCAAGGAGCAACTCAGAGCTTCTGGAACCTTGGATCAAGTTGTGGACACTTGAAGGACACAAAAAGGACCTCTGGAAGAAGATACAGAAGCTTGGAGATGTTCGGAGCAACTCCATAAGTTGAAGAGATGCATTGTGGGAGTTGTAGTCCCAGACCCCAAGAGGAACACCAGAGACTCTGACCCCTTGGCTGGTGCTGTGGGCCACTTTCCTGAATTAAACACTTCTGAAAGTAAGTGTGACAGTGTTACCTTGTAGGTGGCCTGATTTCTGCACTTTGTTCCTTTCCAGTGTGACATTTTGTAACCCTTTGAAATATTCATATCTCCGGTTCCCCTTATCCGATTTTATTCATTTTGGTGTCACTGTAAAGATAAAGATATAATCTATTTTTGTAAATTGATTTTGGATTTTAAACTGTTTCCTGTGTTTATTTAATCACTGTTTTGTGATATTTGAATGCTTTACACTATGGCGGCCATTCTGACCGCGGCGGGTGGCGGTCGCCGCCCGCCATGCGGTCACCGCCGAATGACCGCACCGCAGTCAAAAGACCGCGGCGGCCATTCTGGCTTTCCCGCTGGGCCGGGGGGCGACCGCCAAAAGGCTGCCCGCCAGCCCAGCGGGAAAGCCCCTGCAACGAGGAAGCCGGCTCCGAATGGAGCCGGCGGAGTTGTAGGGGTGCGACGGGTGCAGTGGCACCCGCCACGATTTTCACTGTCTGCTAAGCAGACAGTGAAAATCTTTGTGGGGCCCTGTTAAGGGGCCCCACGACAACCGTTCCCGCCATCCTGTTCCTGGCGGTAAAAACCGCCTGGAACAGGGTGGCGGGAAGGGGGTCGGAATCCCCATGGCGGCGCTGCAAGCAGCGCCGCCATGGAGGATTCCCTGGGCCAGGGGAAAACCGGTGGGAAACCGCCGGTTCCCCTTTTCTGACCGCGGCTTTACCTCCGCGGTCAGAATGGCCCTGGAAGCACCGCCAGCCTGTTGGCGGTGCTTCCGTGGGTCGGAATGACCACCTATGTCTCCTAAGTTAAGCCTTGTCGCTCGTTGCCAAGCTAGCAAGGGTTGAACTGGCTTTAATTTACTGAGACCTAACTGGGCATAAGTGGAGGTTAGTAGCCTATTGCTAAGTGTGGGTACTTACCTGCCCTTCCCAATAACCCATGTTCCAACATGCGTTCTCACTATTTGCCTTCAACTGTCACTTATTCCTCTTTTCTGAATTCCCCTATTTGGCATAATCATCTCATCACTATCAATCAAAAAAAACTTTATATTGGAAATCCTGGAGACAAAGAAATATAGCGTTGGTCAAAGATTTATTTTCCAATGATACTCCACTTTCTTTTTCACAATTCCAACTTCTATTTCATTGTCCCAATTCATTTATGCCTAAATATCTTCTTCTTATTAATATTACTCTTGATGTACTTTTTTCCTTGCCTTCCCTTCCTTCTTCTTTGGAATTACCCCTTTCTTTGCCCTCCTTTCTTACCTCATTTCATAAGGCATCAAATATTTATAAACTTTTTCATTCTCCTGTTTTGACACGACCTAAATCTTAAATTGAATGTCAATGGGAATTGGATTTGGGATGTACCTGGACTGTCTCCTTCTGGAATTAGATTTGGCATCGATCTTATAAAGTATCTAGATCAGCTCCTACCACACAGTCACTTTTCTTTCTTTATCACAGACTTTATTCTACCCCTTCTTCTATAGTTAAATTTTCTGTATCTTCAACTTCAAACTGTTGGTCCTACGATAGCCCAAAGGGAGACCTCATGCATATCCTCTTTGAATGTCCTCCCACTGTCTCTTTCTTGAGAAACGTTTGGCATCAGCTTACCTCCATTTTTCATTTACGATCCCAATCATCTCTTTCAGTGCTTTTTCTAGGTAGCCTCTGCTGACATTGTTTCAGATGATGATAATTTAAAGCTGTTGAATCGCATGTTAGCTTTAGCCTTTAAGCAAATTACTCTTAAGTGGAAAAATTAATCTAACATTAATCAACTCGCTCAGAACCCACCAAGATCATCTGCGGCGTACCTCAAGGCTCATCGCTCAGCCCGACACTCTTCAATGTCTACATGAGCCCCCTCGCCAACATCGTACGCAAGCACGACATCATCATCACCTCCTACGCCGACGACACCCAACTTGTACTCTCCCTCACCAAGGACCCCGCCAGCGCCAAGACCAACCTACAAGAGGGTATGAAGGACGTCGCAGATTGGATGAGGCTCAGCCGCCTAAAGCTGAACTCTGAAAAAACGGAAGTCCTCATCCTCGGCAACACCCCGTCCGCCTGGGACGACTCCTGGTGGCCCACGGCCCTCGGCACCGCACCGACCCCCGCAGACCACGCCCGCAACCTCGGCTTCATCTTGGACCCTCTTCTCACCATGACCAAGCAAGTCAACGCCGTGTCCTCCGCCTGCTTCCTCACTCTCCGCATGCTCCGCAAGATCTTCCGCTGGATCCCCGCCGACACCAGAAAAACCGTGACCCACGCCCTTGTCACGAGTCGCCTGGACTACGGCAATACCCTCTACGCCGGGACCACCGCCAAACTCCAAAACCGCCTGCAACGCATCCAAAACGCCTCGGCCCGCCTCATCCTCGACGTACCCCGCAACAGCCACATCTCCGCACACCTGAGACACCTGCATTGGCTCCCAGTCAGCAAAAGGATCACCTTCCGTCTTCTCACCCACGCACACAAAGCCCTCCACAACAAGGGACCGGAATACCTCAACAGACGCCTCAGCTTCTACGTCCCCACCCGCCCCCTCCGCTCCGCTGGCCTCGCACTTGCTGCCGTCCCTCGCACCCGCCGCTCCACGGCGGGTGGGAGATCTTTCTCCTTCCTGGCGGCCAAGACCTGGAACTCCCTCCCCACCAGCCTCAGGACCACCCAGGACCACTCCACTTTCCGGAGACTCCTAAAGACTTGGCTGTTCGAGCAGCGATAACCCCCCCTTTCCCCCCTAGCGCCTTGAGACCCGCACGGGTGAGTAGCGCGCTTTATAAATGTTAATGATTTGATTTGATTTGAACATTCCTATAAAACTTGATGGTATAATGTTTGCCACTATCATCGGCTAGACATTGCATTTACTTCCTTATGCTGCCCCTCCATAAATAGAGAGCTGTATTGGTTACCTTTGACTAATTATCTTAATGTTGTTGCTTGCATTTCTACTAATTATACATTATCTGATAATTTTAAACCACCATAAATTGTTTGTTTTTCTCTGTTCTTGATTGAATTTAATTTTAGCTCAACTTTATGCTTTACTGAATATCACTATTTTTAGCTTTTTAATACCCATTGTATCTTGCTTATTTTCATTGGTCTTGTTCCGTTTTTATTGTGTTCCCCCTTTTTTACACTTTAAAATGTTAAACAACTTTTACAATTTCTTTTGAAATTATATCATTATCATTGTGACAGATATCTTGTTTTGTTATTATGAGACCCATATGTATTTTGATTTTAATAAAGCTGATTTACCTTTAAAAAAAACCTACATATAACACAATTCATTAAAAAACCAAAGGATCACATTTTACTCTCACAAAACCATAGAAATTCATCAGTTATAGTTATGGTTATTTCAAGTAACTGTAACTCATGCCCTAAGGTAACTCGTGCCCTCACCATGCACAGTTTTCACATCTTTCAATAATTTTACAGCAAATGTTGCAGTGATATTATTAATGATGCCATAGAAGATGTTATATGTGTGCAATATGTGGGTTAATTAGTAGTGCATAGCGAGTTATAGTTACTTGAGATAACCATAACTATAACTGCTGAATTTCTGTGGTTTTGTGCAAGTAAAATATGAATCTAACTATAATGTCCCTGTAGCCTTTGTTTTTTAAGTGAATTTCTATGTTTTTTTAAAATTCTATTTCCTACAAGAACGCCCCTGTATACTTTGTTTCTGTTCAGTGATTTCTATGTTTTTTTTTAAAGTTAAGTCATATTTAATTACTTCACGTTATTCCAACCACTGCCGCGCATGGCCTTCGGCGGTGTGCGGTGGGAGTTGTCCAGGTCCTGTAGCCAACCTCCAATAAACACCCAACAATGCCCCATGCCTGGCCTTGATCTGTCAGTGGGTATGAGAGTGTCTGTCTAGGTTTCTCAATGGGTGCATCAGTGTCTAAGTGAGTATATATTTTTTTTTATTTTTCACCAGCATTTTTTAATCCACCACAATGCTACACCGGTCCTGCAAGACTTCATGAATCTACCACAAAGTTACACGGAGGGCTGTGCTGAGCACTAGGACGGACACAAGAAAACTCACTCATGGATAAAAATATTTATAGGAATTTCTTTGCCCTTTATGGGTCGCTCACAGACCCCTGTATTGCTCAGGGGGTCAGGGAACCGCTACCTTACCCCTTCCACTACATTTCACATTTATTCTTGCTGCCTAAGACTGCTCCCTGATGTCTAAAATGGCTGCCGCAATTTTCTACTCGGGTTGCGGCCAGTCAATCATTGCATTCCTGTTGACACGAGAATTCGCGAAAGCACCACTATGGATTTGCGCCTCTACACATACAAATCTGTATTTCCTTAAATATCCCAAAAACTACTGAACAGATTTATACCAAGTAACAAAAAGGTCGCTTTTGGAACCAAGACCTAGCTTTCTGCAAACTTGGTGTAATTCCATCCAGCAGTTGGGACTGTAGTCATGTTCAAAATCCCTATGGGAAATTAAATGGTGATTTGGAACCTACCCTTTTTCTCAGCTTCCACTTGGCGAATCACCACAAAACTTTCAACACAGCAGCTGACCCGAATGTCATACTAATTATTTTGAATTACACTGGCAGTACTATTGTGGTACTAGTAAATGTACTATAAAATGTAAGTTGTGAATAGACCCTTTGTTGTATTTGCAGATACAATATCCGCACCTACCCTTACACTATTGACTACTCAGGAGTGCACCCATTAATTGTTCTCAATCATTTATTAAACCTTTCGTCTTCAGTTTTTGGATACCGACAGGAAATGGGGTGTTCTCTATTGGCTTAACCCCTAGCTATGTAGATTGTTTCATGTTTATGTAAAACACCTCACCTCTCAATGCTTGGGGTGTGTGGTTTGAGAATGACTTTGTTGCCTACCTTTATTCTATCTTGCAGAAGCTGGTAAATTGTTTAAAAAAAACATGAGTGGTGGATGGAATAATTGGGTTAGCCGCTTTTGATTACTGTGGGTGGTGTTCCACTTCATTTTTTTGCTCACTGTGTCACTACAGAGCAGGACAAACAAACTGCAAATCTGTCTTGTTTCTCACCAGAAAAGATCAGTGTTTGTGTAGTCTAATGGAAAAGAGAGTGTAGGTCAGCTAAAGGGAGCTTTAGTATTGGTTTAGTTGGCAGCCTGTCCTATCCCCTGCCAGCACAATGCCTGTGCTTTATCAATCACTGCTGGCAAGGGCAAACATCTCTGGGTCTTGGAGTTTAGCACATGGTACGGTACCGAAATATCATGGTCTAAATAACATCTGACACAAATATAGCACCTTAAGTATTATTTACACAAATATTGTGGCATTCAGGAGAATAAAAGTCAATCTACGACAGATATGAGGATATTTTTATAAACAATATTTAAGCCATCAATTGTTATCGACATTCTGACATGCAACCTTGGTGGATGTGTGAAAATCGTCAAAAATGGTGGTCGTCTCATCCTCTGTACTAAGAGGCATATTTATCATGCAGTTGCCTCACTCTTAGGTAAGAATTATCAAGCCACGCAAGGCCGCCTTGCTTGACCCTGAGTAGCTTGATAAATCTACAGTAATGCAAGGCAGCACATGTCACTGCATTGTGTTACTTTGCCCTGGAAGGTGTTCCATGGGTGGAGCATGTGTGCTCCCTCACATCCACCCATCGGTTTTGGGGCATTCCCATATTTACCATGACTGGTAGATTCGGGAATGCATCACAATGCTACACCTCCCCAGGTGAAGCGTAACAAGAAAAATATGTTTATTTCTCCTCCTTTTCTTCTCTTGCAATGCGTGCTGCATTCTGCAGCAGGCACAGAAAAAGGATAATGCTTCAGGGGATTGCTTTTGTGAGGGGCAGGGTCAGATTGGAATCACAATAGGGCCCTGGCACTCCCAGAAAAGTGCCCCACACCTCTTTCATCACTCACCATTTGGTTACTCTCATTGGCATACAGTTTTTTTGTAGTTTTATATAGCATGAACTCAGTTCAAAGGCCCTGGAGCAATGTACATGTGCACCAATTGCATTACACAAGAAGAATTTATTTTTTATTTTTAGGTATGGCTATTATGTGATTTGCCTAGAATCACAGTATATTGAGCTGACTCTGGGACTCCTAGTTCCAATGTCTGCCACACTATGATGCTACATCCAAATTTATGCAACCCGCTCCTTCCCCAGCAAGGCCTAAAAGACACTTGGGCTCAGGTGACACTTGGTCTCAGGTGACTTGGGCCCCTAGCATGGCCAATTCTCTTACTGATCCCCTTCCCAGCCCACTGTAGCCTCAGGGCAATGACCTGGATCTGCTGCTCTAGGGAGCTTAGGTGAGAATGGCCCAAGGGCACAAAATCACCTGCCCCCGCTATAAGGTCCCTGCATACTTCCACCGTCCTCACACCCACCATGTCCTAAATGTGATGACCAGGCGGGGGTGTCACTGCTTCTGGCAGGGCAGGCCATGCGAGGCTGGGGCCCGGAGGCTAAACACTTCAGTGCCCCAAAGGCTAAAGCAACACGTGGCCCCCCCCAGCCTCAATTTACAGTATGGCAGGGGAGTGCCCATGATATGTTACAGCATCAAAGTGGCCGGCAGGGACTGGGAAAGAAAGCACGTGTT
Organism: Pleurodeles waltl; assembly: GCF_031143425.1. Classification (NCBI taxonomy): domain Eukaryota; kingdom Metazoa; phylum Chordata; class Amphibia; order Caudata; family Salamandridae; genus Pleurodeles; species Pleurodeles waltl. The sequence continues at coordinate 15,309,498 of NC_090446.1, forward strand.
TTTGGCTGGTTTACAGAGGCCCTAAAAAAACGGCCTTCTGGTGAACCCGAGGCACAGGCCCACCAGCCAATGCCAGACTGCCCGCCTTCCCACTGACCCTGGTGAAGGAGGGAGCCCCTTCCTGCACACAAACAATCTTGTCTGCAATGCAGGCACCCTTATACCATAGTGCCAGGGTACCTGCATTGGCACTAGGCAGCAGGTTGTGTGCCAGCGCAGGGAATAGGCAGGAATTTGCCACTTAATTTTAAATACAGCGCATTTCTTACCTTTTGCTATCACGCAGCGCAGCAAGGTGACTTGCTTTGCTGCGATGCGTGATTTTTTTAAACAAATGTGCCTCCAAGTGTCCTGCATCCCCCAAGCTCTAGATGAGTCTTATCTGAACTCAGCCTTGCCCTATTTTAGTGAGTGACATTGTCTGCTCATTGGACTCACTTTTAAATTGCAGATTGTAAAGCTTTAGGGGTATAATTTGTGAAAATTGCTTAGAACATTCTGGTGTTTCATGAACTTACCTTTCCATAGAATTTAGTCGCTGTTAGAAGCCACAGAATAGCTGATGTGACAGGGCGATACTTTGTTTCATTAAAGTTTCATTTTCTTTTCATCTTTCACTCACATGATACCCATAACCTCAGCGAGAAAACACTAAGGCCATATGAAATTTGGAAACAGAAAGAAAGTTTTCTAACGTGATTAAAGTTCCTCGCAGGTAATTGCTGATTGGGGTCTCTGCTTTTCTAATGAAAGGGAGGTCCCCTCGCCGCCTGAACGTGTCTCGCGAGGACTCATTCCTGCGTTTAAAATGGACAAGACATCATAGAGAGTTGCGAGGCCGAGGTTTGTGCATGAGGGCCAATACATTCATGTTTTTGTCACAGTAATACCTGGTAAACTGATTCTAAGCATCGTCCAGACAGACAGGCCTCCTGCTGTAACCGCGGGGCAGCCAGGCGCCGTTTACAGATGTTAGAATGTGAACGAGAAGGCTAAATGGAGCATAAACTCAGAACCAGTGGTAGAAGTGGAGAGATTTCATGGGCAGGACGTGCCCATACTTGTTTTAAGTTTAAGAATAACAGTTCCCCTACTCTTTCTTTCTTTTGGGATTGCATCATGCCCTTTCTAGCATTCCGCCTGACTCGTCCTTTCCCAGTCATGTTGTGTGGCTCTCCTTGCCCCCGATATTTGTTAACTTACAATAGTATTGTGCCACGTCTCTTTAACAATGTACTGACATAACCAGTGGGAGTATTGACAAGGATATGCCTGTCCTCTCTTAATCAGTCTGATATTCACCTGTATTTACTGGTTGCCCTTCCTGACATTTGATTCACAATGTTAGTCCCTTTTCCTTGTTTACCCTCTGATCACTACGAGCGGATTTTCTGACACACGCTGAGCTTGGTTACTAGGTAACGCGAGCGTCAACATCGGGACAAACATACATTGACACTCCTCTCTAGTGCAAAAGGTCATTTATTTAGGACAGGATTTAACATAAACAACAACAACTTTGAACTGTATGAAATCCCTCTCGCCCAACTTTCAACTTAAAAGCTTCCTCATGCCCTTCCTTCTCTTCTAATAGCTTTCTTCCAATCCCCTCTGCTAGACACTCCCCTCTTCCTTCCATGCCCTCCTTGTTTGTAAACAATCCTCCCCCCCATTCTGATCCTTCACCTCATTTTTCCCCTTGGAAGGGGGGAACAAGCCCGCATCTGGCTCTCCCCCCTCCCCCATTTCCTGCCAACTCTCGTGCACCACACCTGTCCTAACTGACGTGAACCTAAAAACCCTACCTACCTAATCACGCCTTACCCTTAACAACCCTCTCCCTGCTGCCTACCTTCTGTGCAGGGCGGGTGGGTGGTCCAAAACTTCCTCCCTCTAATGGTCGGCCTGGAAAGAGGCCGACCCCACCCTTCTACCCCCTTTTAAACCCATCCTAACTCCCACCCCCACTTACCTGTCCGCCAATCCTGGCGCACCCGCGCCACTTCCTGTCGTCCCGAAAAGACCCGCGGAGAGACTAGAACGAGTCTCTCTCTCCGCGGGCCCCCCCATCGGGACAAACATACATTGACACTCCTCTCTAGTGCAAAAGGTCATTTATTTAGGACAGGATTTAACATAAACAACAACAACTTTGAACTGTATGAAATCCCTCTCGCCCAACTTTCAACTTAAAAGCTTCCTCATGCCCTTCCTTCTCTTCTAATAGCTTTCTTCCAATCCCCTCTGCTAGACACTCCCCTCTTCCTTCCATGCCCTCCTTGTTTGTAAACAATCTTCCCCCCCATTCTGATCCTTCACCTCATTTTTCCCCTTGGAAGGGGGGAACAAGCTCGCATCTGGCTCTCCCCCCTCCCCCATTTCCTGCCACCCAGGAAAACCCATGTGGCGTTTTTCTGCCCCACCCGGCAAATCTTCGTTTGCCCCCTGATTTTTACTCATTTCTTAATCCACAGGTTCTCCCCCCATAGCTTCTCTAGCATCAGCCTCAAACCCATCAAATAATACGCATTTCCCAATTGCGATAAATGTACTCCGTCATCTCTGAACAATGGCCCCTCATGCTCCTTAATGTCCTCGTGCCTCAGCACCTTAATCCCTTGGGCCCAGCAAAATACCCTCATTGCCCTATTCAACTTTTTCCGAGCCCGTTCAATGGCTCCATGATTTATTGCCCCTCTCCATACCCGCCTGGGTATAAATTCTGTCCATACCAGACATGTCCTGCACAGGTTCCGCTTCAATAGCTCCAAATCTTTTTGCATAAATTGTATCAGTGTGAGCCCTGATTGCCTCACCAAGTCATTTTCTCCCAAGTGTATCAGCAACAGATCCGGGCATCCCCACTGCGGCAAATTCCCTGTGATAAATGGGAGTAAACTCCCCCACCTCATTCCGCTCTTTCCCCACCAACGCACTTCGTGGTGTCTGCTGGGCAGTCCCATTGATCTGCCGTAGATCTGTTTTTCCGCAAATTTCGCCGCCCAATGTACGAATGAATGGCCGACCAGCCAAGTCACAGTCTTATCGTTCCTCAGTCCGGCCACACATCCTGTAAAGAAACAACACTATAAAAACTGTAATGTACTGCTAAACCCCTTCCCCCCCAACCTGGGCTTCATTATGGCCTAACATAGCGCTCGCAGCATCTGGATTTCCATCTACCTATTGCTTTAATCTTAGCCCAATCCCATCCCAAATGAGCTGCTGCTGTTGCTGCCCCGATCCTAAAGGAGTGCGTTCCAAAATCCCCTGCTTGCCGACCAGTCCTCCCAAAGCCATCCTCAAAACCTGCAGCAACTGGTAGCTAGTGATTTTCTTTCCTGAAGCATGCACAAACACTCCTGTTTCCCCTGCCCGTCCCCACTTTTGCTTGAAAACCATCCACTCTTTCACTGGGCATGCGAGATCATCACCTCCTTTCTCCAACCATACCCACTTCCCTTTTCCTAACTGGTCCGTCTTGGACTTCCTGAGCCATATGCCTAATCTCCCTTGATGCATGCAGATCTCCTTCTCCTTCACGCCGCAGTCCTTGCCTACGCCTAACAATTCAGATACCCTAAAAGCCCCAAAAAACATCCAGACCATACACAACCTGAAAAGTCCTACTTCGTGCTCATCCGTGCAACATACTGGCAAGACATGCAAAAGTTCTTTCAGTATCCCAAAGGTAATGGCCTCTCTAGCCTTACTTCCCTCCCCGGCCCTAACCCTGCCCCATCCTTTCAGCATTTTCCCCAGTAAATCATTCCGTGCTGGGTCCGTACCGAAGAAAAGCTTCCCATAAACGGAGACACCTGCTAATTTCCCACCTATCGTGGCTGGGGATAGCCCCTCCTGTATCAGATACAGCACAAAGCGTAAGGCCCGTGCTTCCAAACGCTCAGACCCCTGAGCCCAAAAATTGCCCTCAAACTTCTCAAAAGATTGAAAATCCAACCATGCCAGCCTGTAACTTTGCCGCGTAGAGACTGCCAAAGACATCTCCACCAGCCCAGAGATCATCATGCCCCCCACTCCCAAATGTCTGCTGGGACCGTAGTCTTGCACTGCTCTGCTCCTGGCGCCAGGTCGCGAAAACGCCGCCACTGTGAACGAAATAGGGAGTCTGCAATCTCGTTGTATACCCCTGGTATATGTGCAGCTTTAAAGATAACATTGAGAGATAAACATTGCAGCATAAATTGACGCAACAAAAGCAAAACTCTTAAATCTCTGGCTCTCTGTCTGTTTACCAATTCCACTACTGTCATATTGTCCACCTGGAAAACTACCGTCCTGTTGGCCAGTTCCCGTCCCCAGACTGCCAGTGCCAACAACAAAGGGAAAAACTCCAGGAACGCAATACTCCTCCCTTGTTGTAACCACTGCTGTGGCCATGTCTCCGCGCACCACCTCCCGTCCCAGTAAATGCCAAAACCCGACGCGCCTGCTGCATCTGAAAATATTTGAACTTGCCATACTGTGTCTGCCTCACCAAAAGACATTGGTACCCCATTAAATTTTTTCAGGAAAATCTCCCATACCTTTATGTCCTCCCTCAGGGCCAAGGAAACTCTTATCCTATGGTGAGGTAACACTGCCCCTGACATGGACAATCCGAGTCTTCTACAAAAAGTACGTCCTCCCCTCACTACTCTACACGCAAAATTGAGATAGCCTAGTAGCTTTTGTGCAGTCCGTAACTCCATTTTGTGCAAAGTTCGCACAGCTGCCAGGCATTCTAGGATTTCCTTCACTTTTGATGCTGGTAGTCTTGCCACCATTAGCTCAGCATCTAACTCTATGCCCAAAAAGGTCATGATTGACAGCGGGCCCTCCGTCTTTTCCGGTGCCAATGGCACTCCTGTCTGCTGCATAAGACTCTGAAAGGCTGCCAAAGCCCTTCCACATGCCCCAGATGCTGCTTCCCCTACAAACAAAAAATCATCCAGATAGTGTGTCACTGCTTTGTGGCCGCTTGTTTTCACAAAAACCCACTGCAGGAAAGTACTGAATGTTTCGAATAGCGCGCATGATATCGCGCAACCCATAGGTAGAACCCTGTCCACGTATATGGCCCCATCTAGCTGCATGCCTAGCAGGTCGAAATCTGCTGGATGAATTGGTAACAGACGGAAGGCAGACTGTATATCACATTTCGCCATTTCCGCTTTTAAACCGCACCTCAATACTAATTTTACTGCATCATCTACTGACGCGTACATTACCTTGGTATCTTCCTGTGCTATAAAATCATTTACTGACGCCCCCTCAGGCCATGACAGATGATGTATAAGCCGGAAATCGCCTGGCACTTTCTTGGGTACTACCCCTAGTGGGGATATCATCAAATGATCCGTTGGCCAGTTGAGGAATGGACCTGCTATTCTCCCAAGTGTCACTTCTTTGTCTATTTTGTCGCGTATTACTTGCGGCTGTTCTTTAGCTGACCGTAAATTGTCTGCCCAACGCCTCTGCCGAGGACCTTGATAACCTACCCTAAAACCTTCTCGAAAACCCCATTCCAATTGTCTAGCCCTATTCTTGTCCGGATACCTGTGTAGCCATGGCAACAAAACTTCTAATTTAACTGGTGTAGGCCCCTTTTGGCGCAGGAGCACCCTGTGAGCCTCTTCCTCTTGCCGCCCTCCATTGTTCTGCTGGGCTGTTGAGGGAGAAACATTGTATGACTGGGTGACGACCCCCGCACTTGGAGCAGTCATGTTTGAACCTACACTGAGCCCTTGAACAGAAACCCTTGTTGAAGTTCCAACAAGCCCCTGTGTTCCCCGCCTGCGTTTTTGTAGTATTTCCCACCCCTCCCAAGGCGGGGCGCGCCTGAAAGGGCTTATATGTTACCGGCAAACCGCTCGGCGTATGGCTGGATGCCGCTGACTGTGCGGACGCCATCCATTGCATCCATAGCTCCGGATCTACGTCCCCCCATGCTTTCTCAGGGTTGATGCTCACCCGTGCCCTAAACTCCTCGTCATAACTTAGCCACGCAAAGCCCCCAAAATGCATCTGGGCCTTTCTAATGATATCCATGTACTTGAAAAGCGCGATGGCCCGGTCTGGGTATTTTTCGCAGTATATGCTAGCGAAAATCAAGAAGGCGGACGTCCAGTTGTCCATGGTAATGGGAACCCTAGGCCTGCGTGCTAATTCCCACTCTTCCTCCTTGGAGCCTTCCTTGGCCTGTATGTTCCTATGTAATAGTTTGAAAACATCCACATATTCATGTTTCCATATCCTCGTCTTAGTTTTCTCCGCAACATGTGACCCTAAAGGCATGGCCAAACCCATGTACGGAAGGCGCTTCTTGTGAGCTCCCCCTTCCTTATCCTTATCTTTCTTGCCCTCACCCGTGGGCGGGCTAACCGCTGTTGCGGTGCTGGTGGATGCTGTCTCTTTGTCCTTGGTCATGTCGCCCTTCTGTGCTACGACCTCCCCCGGGTTATCTAATACTGACCCATCTCCCACACCTATTGATTTGGTCGTGCGTGTCACCTTGCTGGCTACGCCCCCGTCACCCCAGACTGACCACCATCTTGCCTTACCTCCAATTGGTTCGTCCACATAACGCGGTGTTCGTCTTGTCATTCCGCCCGAGGCCTTGTTGACCTCCCACTTGACAGCCCTTCGGCCATGGCGTCGTCCTGAAAAAGAAAAGCTAGAGGCAGGAGTTGCGCCGCTCCTGCGCCCCCGCCCCCCCCTTTCTTAACCCCGCTCACTTCCTCATCACGCCATTCTCCTTCTTCCCAATCTCCTTCCTCTTCGTCATAATCCAATTCCAATTCATCTTCTTCTTCCCCACCTCCTTTGTTTTCCCTATACCCTTGAGATCTGTTTGCCGATAGTTCAGTTGTATTCTGCCCCACATGGCGTCCGCCAACCTGCTGCTGTCCCCGTTCCCGCGGTGTAGAGAAGGCCGCCGTAGACCCCTCTATTGCTTCGTTCCAACGCGCTTGGGCCGTATTGCGCCCAGTTGGTGCCCCTTTTTTCTTGCCAACCTCTGACGTTGGCTTTGTGGTGCCTTTCCCCACATGGCCGCCTAAACCACTGGGGCTTCCCAAGCCAACCTGCCCTTCGGCCGCACCAGCCTCCTGGACCCTACCTTCTCCTGCCTGCGGTATCCAGACCCAGCTTCCCCCTCCGGCCCCTGCTGCCTGCCCCCTTTCCCTGTCCGCGACTTCTCTGGCCTGTTTGTTATCCTCTTGTCGCCTCCACACCTCCTCCCTGTCCCTGCATAATTGTGTCCACCTGGCCTCCGTTTCAGCCACGGCCCTACGCTGCTCGCGGATTCTGGCTTCTAGGTCCCATGCATCTGCCTGGCCCCATGTTGCCTGAATGGCGGGTCCGGGCATACCCCCCGAAAAAGCCTCGTCCCTGACTTGATACTTAGGTAACTTCGCCTGGCGTGGGGCCGGTTTGGCCCGGCTCGCCCCTCCTCTGGGTCTCCCCATGTATTTTCCTCTTTTTTTGGCTGGTGGCCCGTGCCCCTTGAGTAAGGTATTTCCGCTCTTGGGACATGATAAATCCAAAGGTGTCTGAATCTCGCTGGGTCCCGGCACTGGCTGCTCGGTCCCTTCCCCTTGCTGCCCAAGGGCTGGCCCTGTCCTGTCATCCCCCGCTCTGCCTGCGGGCCCCCAACTTGACGGGCCTGCGCAACCCGTTCCTGTGTCACCTGTGCCCGGGTCCTGCATGTCCTGTGCCTCCCCTCCAAACATTAGGGGGCTAAAAGCGTTGGGGGTCTCTGGTCGTACTTCGGAGGCCTGTTTTTGCCTCACTGGAACTTCCTCCTTGTCCCCCTCCGAATCCTGTGAGTCACATGCTGCTATTGCCGCCGCTACGCCGCTAGATGCGGCCCGCGCAGGACGTGTCATGCCCACCCAGGCCTGATCTAACACCCCTGGCCTAAGCAGGTCCGCCCGTCCAGCCTCGCCCAGCACCCGCAGCGCGGCCCTGACAGCCTCTGCATCGTGTATATTGGCCATATCCCAACTGCACTGTCCTTCTGCCCTGCCCTATTTGGGGAAACCTAAGTAGTAAACTTGCTGTGGGGCGCCGCGTCTCAGGCTCCTAGAATTTTTCTTTTTTTTTTAAATTTTTTTATGGGGCCCGTCCAGGCGCCGTATTCTGTGAGGGCCCTAGTGGCCTGGCGCTATTGGCGAATATTTCGCCGTGCTCTGCAACCGCGTGAGCCCCCGGCTCCTAAAACCAATAAATGTGCTTAAACTGGTGGGGGGGGTGCCTTCCGACCCCCAGCGCTGCCCGAGGCCGTCTCGAGGCCTCGTGCGTGACAGCTCGCGCACCGCGCTGCTGTCTGCGGTCCGCTAGCAAGAAACAGGCTTCCACGCCTGTATCTTGCCAAATTATCTATCCTCCTGCCGGGCAGGGAAACGCCCCCGCGTCCGCAGAGGGCGCACCCCGAGGCGCGGCTGCGGCCCGTGCCGACAGCAGAATCCTCTGCCCTCCGCCTCCGTGCCTTCACTAGCACGGCCGGGGAAGCCCCTGGCACGCGCGCACTCCCGGTTCCCACCGCGGCCCCCCAAGGGACAGGTGAAATGGCCCAAAATGCCCACCCCGAACCTAACTGACCTCGCCTAGGCCCTGCCACGAAAATCCTCCCTTCCAACGCTCCAAAACTTCCTCCCTCTAATGGTCGACCTGGAAAGAGGCCGACCCCACCCTTCTACCCCCTTTTAAACCCATCCTAACTCCCACCCCCAGTTACCTGTCCGCCAATCCTGGCGCACCCGCGCCACTTCCTGTCGTCCCGAAAAGACCCGCGGAGAGACTAGAACGAGTCTCTCTCTCCGCGGGCCCCCCCATGACGAGTGCACTTCCGGCTGGCGGGTTCTTCTGCCGAGTAAGCCGCGGCGTCCCCATTGATTCAGGAGCGCGGCCTCGAGTAGGTTACCGCTACGGTCAGGAGCGCCATAAGTAAGTGATACCGGACCGCTGTTTCGGGCACATATAGGGGGGTCATTACAACCCTGGCGGACGGTGTTAAAGGTGCGGTAATACCGCAAACAGGCCGGTGGACAAAAAAAGGGAGAGTGGCGGAAACCGCCAACAAAGATAGCCACTTTAACACTCCGCCCGCCACGACGGTACAGACAAGCAGCGCGGCGGTCACCGCCAACAGACAGGTGGAAGACAATGTACCACCCACAGTATCACAACCCGCCAATCCGCCACCTTTTCCAGGGCGGATTCACCGTGGATAAAAACACGTCGGAAACTGCTGTTGAAATGGGAAAACGCTCACCTTAACACATCCCACGAGGAAGGAGGCCACCATGGAGCCGGAATTACAAATCCTACCTGCCCTTGTCTTCCTACTCATCTACGAACACCAGCGCCTGCGGCGGCAAAGACAACGGTGAGTACAGCACCTACGACATAGGGGAGGGGGGAGGTAAAAGTCAGGGGGACACACATGCAACACCCCCACCCCCACCCTCGCACATTATAACACACACACCAAGGCATTTCCAAACATCACAGTAACAACCCACAACCCCCCGGAAGAATGCAAACACAAAAGGAAATCAGTCCAAACATTGTAATGTATCAAAATACATGTTTCAAATATCTACAGATATATATAAACTCATTCAAAAGTATATACATTACGAGAAGTAGTGCAGATATGCACATCCCAATGTCCGTGCACCACTGGTCCAAAAATGCATGGGCGAGGCCCACACAAGATACCTGTCCACAAACGGAGAGAACACTGCCGGGGCATCAGAGAGAAATACAACAGGCTCCTCAGGGGGAAGGGAAGGGGGGGCACCTCAGCCGGATTACAGCACCACTCCACATCCACGACGGGCTCCATGCCCATTGATGTATCCTGGGGAGTGCAAAGCCACAGTCTCTAAAGTCTCAACAGTGGGTGGGTTTCCCACTTTACCACCCTGGGGAGTGCAAAGCCACAGTCTCTCAAGTCTCTACAGTGGGTGGGTTGCCCAATGTTCCATCCTTGGGAGTGCAAAGCCACAGTCTCTCAACTCTCTACAGTGGGTGGGTTGCCCACTGTTACATCCTGGGGAGTGCAAAGCCACAGTCTCTCAAGTCTCTGCAGTGGGTGGGATGCCCACTGTTACATCCTGGAGAGTGCAAAGCCACAGTCTCTCAAGTCTCTACAGTGGGTGGGTTGCCCACTGTTCCATCTCCATCCTGGGGAGTGCAAAGCCACAGTCTCTCAAGTCTCTACAGTGGGTGAGTTGCCCACTGTTCAATCCTGGGGAATGCAAAGCCACAGTCTCTAAAGTGGAGAACAGTCTCCAGTGGTTCTGGAGGGGGACTGGTGCCCAGAGTGCTTCATCCTGTGCAGGACAGACTGAGTGGATGCCTTTCTCCACTGGTTCTGGAGGGGGACTGGTGCCCAGAGTGCTTCATCCTGCCAAGGACAGACTGAGTGGATGCCTTTCTCCACTGGTTTTGGAGGGGGACTGGTGCCTTGAGTGCTTCATCCTGTGCAGGACAGACTGAGTGGATGCCTTTCTCCACTGGTTCTGGAAGGGGACTGGTGCCCAGAGTGCTTCATCCTGCCAAGGACAAACTGAGTGGATGCCTTTCTCCACTGGTTCTGGAGGGGGACTGGTGCCCAGAGTGCTTCATCCTGCCAATGACAGACAGAGTGGATGTCTTTCTCCACTGATTCTGGAGAGGGACTGGTGCCCAGAGTGCATCACACTCCCCGTGACGGTCCCAGTTGCGTCACTGCCCCTGCCGCTCATGGGCTAGCGGTGCTTGCCATGGCGGTCTTTGCCCTGTTCAGCAGTGCTTTGCCATGGCGGTCTCTGGGCTGTTCAGCGGTGCTCTGCCCTGTTCAGCGGTGCTTTGCCATGGCGGTCTCTGGGCTGTTCAGCGGTTTTTGCCCTGTTCAGCAGTGGTTTGCCATGGCGGTCTCTGGGCTGTACAGCGGTGCTCTGCCCTGTTCAGCGGTGCTTTGCCATGGTGGTCTCTGGGCTGTTCAGCGGTGCTTGCCCTGTTCAGCGGTGCTTTGCCATGGCGGTCTCTGACCTGTGCATTGGTGTGTGGCATGACGGTCCCTCATTGCCCAGTGGGGCTGTGGCAGGCGGGGCCCTCCTGGGCACTGACTCTGGCAGTGGTGGTTGTCTCCTGACCAGTGACGATACTTGTGCCCTCCTGGGCAATGACTCCGGCGGTGGTCTCCTGACCAGTGACGATACTTGTGCATTCCTGGGCAATGACTCCGGCGGTGGTCTCCTGACCAGTGACGATACTTGTGCCCTCCTGGGCAATGACTCCGGCGGTGGCGGTGGTCTCCTGACCAGTGACGATACTTGTGCCCTCCTGGGCAATGACTCCGGCGGTGGTCTCCTGACCAGTGACGATACTTGTGCCCTCCTGGGCAATGACTCCGGCTGTGGTCTCCTGACCAGTGACGACGGTGCTGGCGGTGGCGTCCCGCCCGTCGGGAAGGATGCCGCCCTTCTCCGCCGAGCTGCTCACACCAGGCTGTGCAGACTTCTTCTGGCCCTTCACCACCTTTGGAGGAGTCACAGCTGACTCTGCAATCCCCCTGGGACCCTTGTGAGTAGTTTTTCCTCCAGGAGTCTTCACCTGGTCCCGTCTGCCACTTTCCAACTTGAGATGCTTTACAGGGGGTGGACTGGCAGTGCCTTGGCTCTGTGTCACACTGCCTGCCCAGGTGGCCGGTGCACTCCACACACCTGTAACAAGCACCACTGGTACTGGAGTCTTTTTGGCTGAGGCGCTACGATGGGACTGATGACTTGGAGGGGTGGGGGTGGGGGCAAAGAGGTCAGCGTTGCTGAGGGACAGTTTCTGACGAACACTGGGATGGGTAGCTGGAGGGGGTCTGGGAGTGGAGGAAGAGGAGGTGGTTGTAGGAGGTGTCACTTTAGGTGTTTTGGGTGCAGGTGCAGGTACTGGAGGCTGTCGTGAGGTGGATGGATGTTGGGTGTGTGAGTGCCCGCGTTTGTGTACTTTGGGAGGGGGCGTCACAGACACACTGGGAGAGGACACAGGGTACGTGTAAATGGGAGTGGGGGTGGTGAGTGCAGGTGAGCGGGGTGTGGTGCTGGGTGTTCTGGTGCGAGTCCTAGTGCCTGTAGATGTAGTGCATGCAGGTGAGAGTGTAGACGATACTGGGAGGGAGGAGGGAGACCACGAGGAGGGGGACACAGTGGAGGCAGTGGATGTTGTTGTGTCTGCATGTGGGTGATGCTTGTGTGAGTGCCTGTGGGTTGTGTGGTGCCTATGTTTGCCTGAGCTACTTTTGGGTGTTTAGGTGTATGCATGCTTGTCTGATGGTGTGCTTGGGACAGGGTGGGGTACAGGGGATTGGGTCTGGGTGGAGGAAGTTGGAAGGGGGAGGCTAGAGACAGGGACAATGGCTGCCATCAGTGCTGAGGCCAGAGATTGCAGGGTTCGATGATGGGTAGCTTGACCAGAATGAATGCCCTCCAGGAATGCATTAGTGTGTTGCAACTGCCTTTCTACACCCTGGATGGCATTCACAATGGTAGACTGCCCAACAGTGAGTGACCTGAGGAGGTCAATGGCCTCCTCACTGAGGGCAGCAGGGTTGACAGGGGCTGAGGTGGCTGGGGCAAAGGTGATGCCCACCCTCCTGGGTGAGCGGGCACAGGGCGAACTCTGAGGGGCTGCTGGGAGGGCGGTGCTGGTAGGGGAGGTGGCGGCTGTACCTGTAGAAGTGGGGGGCACAGATGGTGCCGCCACCACAAGGGTGCTCCCATCGGCGGACGAGGCCGTGTCGCTGGTTGGTGATCCGGTGACCGACGTGTAGCTCCCCTCGCCCTCCGTCGCACTGGTGCATTCTGAGTCCGTGGTGTGGCCCTCCATGGCCATGTGGGATGCAGCTCCCTCGTGCCCCGGTGCCACTCTACCTCCGCCTGATGATGCTGATGCACAAAAGAACAGGGAGAGCAGAAAAAGGGGGAGGGGACGACAGAAGAAAGACAGGTTGAGTGCATGGCTTATCGCTACCGTTGGCGGACAATACAGACACAGCAGCCCCCTGCACTACGCCGTGCTCTTGGCCTCTACTGATGCAATTGCTGGGATATGGCCTACATGGCTATGGTGGATATCTACACACATGGATGCCACAGGGGCATCTATACCTGTACTTGGCCCACTACTGAGGTGGGGTGGAGTGCCACATGCCCTGCATTATGGAGGGGCCTAGCCTACATATTTCTGCCTGGCCTAGGTACACCCACAGCCATCCTCCCCCACCCAGACCCCTTAACTGCGCGCCAAATCCCCAGAATGAGAGTGTACTCACCCCCTTGTGTCTGCTGTGATGCCCTAAAGCGCCCATCCAACTCCAGGTAGGCCACCGCCAGGATCTGGAACATCAGGGGGGTCATGGGGCGACGGGCACCCCTTCCACGTTTGGAGGCCTTCCCCAGCTGAGCCTCCACCGTCTTCTTGCTCCAGCAGCGAATGTCCTCCCATCTTTTCCGGCAGTGGGTGCCCCGTCTCTGGTGGACCCCCAGGGTCCGGACGTCCTTGGCGATGGCACGCCAAATGTCCTTCTTCTGGTGGGCGCTGACCTACATGACGTGCACAAGGGAAGAAGAGAAGTCATTACCAACTGCACCGCCCATGTGAGTGGCCCCCATCCCAACCCTTGCCATGTGGCACATGCATTCACAGTCCTTCATGTTCCCTGAACTCTGCCCCTTCCCTCTTACAACCAGCCCTCTCCACCCAGGCATAGCCCATACAACGTGCTCCCTGTGTACTTACCTGTTGGTCTGGAGGACCGTAGAGTAGTGTGTACTGGGGGAGGACCCCATCTACTAGCTTCTCCAACTCCTGAGCAGTGAAGGCAGGGGCCCTTTCCCCAGACGCAGCAGCCATTGTCTCTTCCAGACTGAGGTCACAGCAGCACTTGCAGTGCAGGTCCTCTCCTGTCGAAGATCAGGTATCGAGTCATTGAACAGATAGAAAATGGCGGTGACGTCCACGGCGGTGCGTATCATCACCATCGGCGCACTTCGTCATTGGCTCCTGGGACCCAGAGGGTCCAATGTTAACCAATGCAGCATTGCGCTGCGGTCTACGACCGCCTGCCGCGACGGTGTACAACGCCAGCGCAGTGACCTCACATTCCCATTGTCCCAGTTTAGAGGTCAGGCAGCCGCCATTTCAGGGGCCCACATGGCTTCATTTACTACTGCGTCACACATAGCTAGGCCTACACTCAACACACATACAGGAAGTGTTTTGTGTCCTGTTCTGTGTATCTGTGGGTACATACCTGGGAATTTGTTGACTCTGTGGTCGCTGTTGTCCTTCCTAGGCACCCTCAGCTGGGACATTTGAGAAGATGGCGGAATCCTCCGGTGTACCAACCGCTGGTGTACCTGTTGACAATGGAGGAGCGACATTTAATCGTCACCTACAGGTTTGACCGTGCCACTATCCAGGAACTATGTACCCAGTTGGAGACAGACCTGATGTCACCAATCCGCCATCCCACTGGAATCCCCCCTGACATGCAGGTGCTGTCAGTGCTCCATTTCCTTGCTAGTGGGTCTTTTCAGACAACAGTGGCCATGGCATTAGGGATGTCCCAGCCTATGTTTTCCAACGTGTTGTCCAGAGTGTTGGCTGCCCTGCTGAAACACGTAAGGAGATACGTTGTTTTCCCTGAGGTGGGGGATTTGGCTACAGTGAAAGGTGACTTCTATGCCCTGGGACATATCCCTAACATCATAGGTGCCATTGATGGGACCCATGAAGCTCTGGTCCCCCCCCACAGGAGTGAACAGGTGTACAGGAACAGGAAGAGTTATCATTCAATGAATGTACAGATGGTGTGTTTGGCAGACCAGTACATCTCGCAGGTAAATGCTATGTTCCCTGGCTCAGTGCATGACGCCTACATCCTGCGGAATAGCAGCATCCCTTATATGATGGGTCAACTCCAGAGGCACCGGGTGTGGCTATTAGGGGACTCTGGTTACCCCAACCTGTCATGGCTACTGACCCCAGTGAGGAATCCCAGGACCAGGGCAGAGAAACGCTACAATGAGGCCCATGGGCGGACTAGGAGGGTAATCGAACGCACCTTCAGCCTCCTGAAGGCCAGGTTCAGGTGCCTCCATATGACAGGTGGTTCCCTATTCTACTCACCGAAGAAGGTGTGCCAGATCATCATCGCCTGATCGATGTTTCACAATCTTGCTTTGCGACGCCAGGTGCCTTTTCTGCAGGAGGATGGTCCAGATGGCGGTGTTGTGGCAGCTGTGGAGCCTGTGGACAGTGATGAGGAGGAAGCTGAGGAAGAAGACATCGCCATCAGGGAGTCAGTTATACAGCAATATTTCCAGTGACACACAGGTGAGAACATATTCATTTTTACCATTACATTAACTTTCACACATCTACCTCTATCCTGTCTGTCATTTAATAGCAGTATTTGGTCACTGAGTTGTACCTTTCTATTACGGTTTCACAGGTGTGGTTACCAACGTGTGTCATCTGCTTGCATCCTTCAAGGACTTGTGATGTGTGACATAGGTATGTTGGCTTTACAATTGGAAACGCATTATGACACGGTCATTGATAATACATATTTTCAAAATCACAGACTGACTCCAGATTTTTTTGTGGTTCAAGGGTGTTTATTGAAGTGCTCAAAAATGGAGGGGGGTTGTAATATGGTGATGGGGGACGGTGGAGGAATGTCCATGGCAGAGTCCAGTCCATTGGTCACACAGGTGCACTGCCCATATGGGCATAGGAAGTGGAGCTGGGGCAGTTTAAGTATGGACAGGGTAACAAAGTGGGACAGTGGGAGGACAATCATTGTGGTCTCATTTCCTGGCGGAGGTCTTGCCATCTTGCTCTGTCCTGTTCCTGGATCTCAGGGACCGCTTGCGTGGTGGTTGTCCGTCTGCAGGGGGTGGGGTGCTGGTGTGGTGGTCCTGTGGCGGGGCGTCCTGTCCACTAGCGCCGGCGGAGGTGGTGGGCAGTTCATCGTCCAGGCTAGTGTCAGGGGCCCCTTGGAGTGTCACGGTGTCCCTCATGGTCTGCTGTATGTCCTTCAGCACCCCTACGATGGTGCCCAGGGTGGAGATGATGGTCCTGAGTTCCTCCCTGAACCCCAAATACTGCTCCTCCTGCAGGCGCTGGGTCTCCTGAAACTTGGCCAGGACCGTCGCCATCGTCTCCTGGGAGTGGTGGTATGCTCCCATGATGGAGGATAGGGCCTCGTGGAGAGTGGGTTCCTTTGGCCTGTCCGCCCCCTGTCGCACAGCAGTCCTCCCAATTCCCCTGTGTTCCTGTGCTTCCGTCCCCTGGGCCGTGTGCCCACTACCACTGCCCCCAGGTCCCTGATTTTCTTAGGGTGGTGGGTTATCCTGGGTTCCCTGTAGTGGTGGACACACCGCTGATTGACGTGTCCTGGGTACGGCGGTATGGGCCCGCTTTGTGGGTGCTGTGCTGGTATTACCAGAGGGTGGAGGTCAGTGTTGGGCTGTGCCTGTAAAAGGGGAACCGACTGTCCCGAGGCCCATGATGGTCCGGGCTGGTCATCAGGATCCAGTAAGGCAGAGCTACTATCGTCACTGTGGGACTCTTCTGTGGGTGGAGTGGAGTTGTCTGGACCCTCCGGTGTGGTGACGTTCCTTAGTGGTCCTGCAGGGACATAAGATCATGATTATTGCATCTGTGTGTGTAATGGTGTGCAATGGGTGGGTGTGTGTGTACCCCAGTGCAAGCATTTCCTGTGTGTGGGTTGGTTTGATGATGGTTGGGGGGTGTTATGGTTATGTGCAGCGAGCATGCTTTAGTGCTGGGTGACCATGCTTAGTTGTGTCATGCAGGGCTTGGTGTTGGGATGGGTGGTTTGTGTTATTAGTACATTAGTGAGGAGTTGGAGTGATAGGGGAGGGGAGGGGGTGAGGGTGGGGGTGTGTGATAGCATGCAGGTAGGGTGGGGGATATGATAGTTAAGATTTGACTTACCAGTGTCCATTCCTCCACCGACTCCTCCGAGGTCCTCTGGATGCATGATGGTCAAGACTTGCTCCTCCCATGTTGTTAGTTGTGGGGGAGGAGGTGGGGGTCCGCCGCCAGTCCACTGAACCGCAATGTTGTGCCTGGAGACCACTGACCGTACCTTCCCCCGTAGGTCGTTCCACCTCTTCCTGATGTCCTCCCGATTTCTTGGATGCTGTCCCACTGCGTTGACCCTGTCGACTATTCTGCGCCATAGCTCCATCTTTCTGGCTATGGATGTGTGCTGCACCTGTGAGCCAAAGAGCTGTGGCTCTACCCGTAGGATTTCCTCCACCATGACCCGGAGCTCCTCCTCTGAAAACCAGGGGTGTCTTTGCCGTGACAAGGGGTGGTGTGGGTGATGTGTGGGGTGGTGTCAGTGTTGATATGTGTGGTGATGTGTAGTGGTGTATGGTGTATTGTGCGTGTAATGTTGTATGGGTGATGGTGTTGTGTGCCTCTGTGTGGTGAGGTTCTCAGTTGCTGGGCTCTCTGTCTCTCTGGCCTTCGGTCGTGAATTGTGGTCGTAGGGGCTTGTGGGTGATGTGGGTGTGTGTTTTATGTTGTGTTGGGTGTGTGGGAGTGGTGTGTGTCTGTGTATCAGGTGTGTGTATTTCTAATTGTCCAATGTGGCGGTGTTTTAGAGATGTGTGTGTATTTTGAGCGCGGCGGTGTAATACCGCGGTTGAAAGACCGCCGCGTGGATTCGTGGGTCGTAATAGCATGGGTGTGTTTCTGTTGGTGTGGAGGTGGATGTTTTGTTTTCGCCAGTTTTACACTGACCTTTGGTGTGGCGGACTTGTGTGGGTGTCTGAATTTTGGCAGATTCCGGAATGTGTGTCATAATAGCTGTGGCGGAATTCCACGGTCGCGGCAGTGTATTGGCCGTCTTCTGCACAGCAGTAAGCGGCTTTTACCGCCGATGTTGTAATGACCCCCATAATCTCTATGTTTGACTGTTGTTGCACTGAGGAACAAATCATTCTAAGCTACGCGTGTAGAATACACGCATATAGCTGACTGTGTACATCTTAGAGGCAGCCTCTATCTTAATGACAACATCCCTACGGAGAGGAGTAAGCATTAAACTTGCATATTGTTAATCTAACAGTCTTTGGGTGCATTTGGTTGCTTTAGTTCTGTTTTATTTGGGGTGCTTTTTCCGTAATCCGGTTGTGATACCTGTGCATACATAACCAACTCAATGTAACAGGAGCAATTATTACACCCGCTATTTGTTGTGAGTTATATTCGACATAATGAACTGCACCTTCAGGCTAGTATTACCTGAGGTTATGAACAATTAGTTGCCTGATCGTTCTTCCCCTACTTCAAGGTACGCTTTCAGTATCTTGTTCTTTTGACCTTATCACACAGCTGGCACAATATTGTGAGAACTTTACAACTAATTCTGATGTTTGTTCGTTTCCGTTGAGTCCAGCCGCTGTAATGTTATCTTTCTTTTTGTCAGATGCCTGATAATTGGTTATTGCCATTCAGCTTTATTACAGCTTTGCATGACCTGGCATTCCGTTTCCATACAATAACGGACTTTGTTGTTGTTTGTTGATTTCTATTCACCTGACTCTTAGAGAGTTTGTGCCCGGCTTTAGGCCTATGTTGTCCCAGGAAGTACGTTCCTCTACAGGGAGGGTAAGCTGATACTTTCCTTGCATGCATTCGTGTGCCACGTCTGCCACCTTCACCGTGTTTTTCACTGTTTGACACCGTCCTTCCTATGATTTTAATTAATTACATCATCACAGTATAAATATGTGCAGACTTTGCTACCTCTGAGTGACCTGTTTTCATTTGATTACAGGGCAACATTTAGGAATAGTACGTTCCGGTTTTACCAGACTAGTGTAAGTGACTGGAGACATTACAACTGATAATTTCAGGTTATAGCAGTCCTTTCAGTTTGCAATTAGGAGAAGCATGTAGTCATTAGGTCCTGAAGAAGCGTCGCTGGATCCGGCTGGACCATAGAGACGCGAAATATGTTGACCCTTTTCCAGGGATGGTCTGGTAGTTCCCCACCTCCCTTTTCTTAATAATTGTGGTAGAGAGTGATCGATCTTTGTCTCTGTCTCACTCTCTTGATTATTTTTAATCTTGGCCTTAACCCCCCTATGGATTAATAAAATTGTTACCCTTTGTTCTGGGTTTTGAGCCAAATTTAGCCTTTAGTTTGACTCTCCTAGTTTTCTTTCTTTTTTCCAAACTCACTCTTGGGGTCTTGGCGTCAGCAAGAAAAGATCTCTGGCAAAGAGCCCCCCTACGGGGGGTGCCCCTCAGACATTGCAGCGCCGGTCTGATGAGGAGCAACTCCGATGATGAAGCATGACACCCATCTGGGTGTGTGAGGACTCTTTCTCCTAAAATGTAGGACTTTTTTGTATCCTTTCTCCTGTCACTCTCTCTTGGAGCAGTGTATCTTGTTTATTTGCAGAATGAAAAGTCTTCCATGCACTCTTGCCTCAAATTTCAACCAGCAGAGCAGCTTGAGAAGATTTATAGCCCTAAGCATTTGGAATGCAATAGTCTTGTATTTGCTCGAGTTAGAGCTCTTAGCGTTGTAAATTACTGACTGGACTTTTCTTGCCACACAGGCTGAAAATAACAAAAGGAAGAGAGCGAGCTGGCCCTGGAAAGGCCCCCCCTCTATAAGTTTATGTTTACAGAGGGATCTGGTGGGGAGGAGGGACTGAACACGCACCCACAGTGTAAGACAAACAGGCAAATACTAAAAAAAAGTCCCTTACAGAAGAGATAAACAGGGCATAGCGTAATTCTACAGTACTTTATGCTGCTCCCAAAGAGAAAAAGGCAGGACAAAGAGCCAGAACTGACCACTAGCAAGCAAGGATTTTTAAAGGACACTGGAACCAACAAATGAAATCACTTGAACGTACAGTATGAGTATACTTAAAAAGTATACAACATGTCGAATGCTAACGCTCAACCTAAAAACTATATGCGTTGCTTACAGGAGCAGGGCTTTCTCAGGGCAAGAGTGCAAAGATGTCGAGAAAAGACACAACAAACTTGGTTGAGACTCTGGCCTCGACCTTGCAAGGTGTGTAGGTGAGATCTGTGCAGATCAGACACCAGAGGGCGTACAAGGTGCATGGCTGTTGATTAAACAAGGGTTTAATGCAAAGAAACTGACATTGGATGAATTCAC
Organism: Pleurodeles waltl; assembly: GCF_031143425.1. NCBI lineage: Eukaryota > Metazoa > Chordata > Amphibia > Caudata > Salamandridae > Pleurodeles > Pleurodeles waltl. The sequence goes on from NC_090446.1 coordinate 15,329,731, forward strand.
CCCCGGCTGCAGCCACCGCAGTCCTGGATGCGATGGTTCCTGCTAGTGCCTTTTATTGGGAAAGGAAGGGCGGGTGGTTTTTGCAAATGTGTGAGACAATTAACTTCTCCCTGCAGCCAGTGGTTTCTATAGTGTTTGTTTAGGTTAACCATTTAGGGTTGTATTTGTAACTGTGCTTCTGTGCGCTACACATTGGTGTAATTACATACCCAAAGTTGGTTAGCACTGCTGCTTACCTGGTCGGCTTTAATTGTAATGACTGTTGCGGTCTATACCTACGAATTTCTCTAATAAATGCCTCTGCTTCACCCAATTAAATATATTTTTTTTAAACTGCTTCCTGCAGTCACAAGGTGCCATCAGAGGCCTTTTGACCTGTTACTGCCAAAGAGCTCCTTGACAGTGGAGGGCACTTTAATGCCCACCTTATCATGGCACCTCTGTACTTCCTGCCCTCATTTCCTGTAATCTACAGCCTCATGCCAGCCAACCCCGGAGAGACACAGACATTCAGGGTATGAATAACTGAATAAATTAGAAGTGCAGGGGCTCAGAAGTGCTGGTGCTCGTACTGGTCCTTTATAAATGCTGGTGCTTGGAAGTGCTGGTGCCAGTACTGGCCCTTTAGAAGTGCAGGGGATCAGAAGTGCTGGTCCTCGTACTGGCCCTTTAGAAGTGCAGCGGCTCAGAAGTGCTGGTCCTCGTACTGGCCTTTTAGAAGCGCAGGGGCTCAGAGGTGCTGGTGCTGGTACTGGTCCTTGTGAGGTGCAGGAGCTCAAAAGTGCTGGTGCTGTACTTTAGAAGTGCAGGGACTCAGAAGTGCTGGTGCTGATACTGACCCTTCAGATGTACAGGGGCTCAGAAGTGACGGTGCTGGTACTAGCCCTTCAGAAGTGCAGAGGCTCAGAAGTGCTGGTGCTGGTACTGACCTTTTAAAAGTGCAGGGGCTCAGAGGTGCTGGTGCTGGTACTGGTCCTTTAGAAGTGCAGGGGCTCAGAACTGCTGGTGGTGTTACTGGTCCTTTAGAAGCGCTGTGGCTCAGAAGTGCTGGTGCTGCACTTAAGGAGTAAAGGGGCTCAGAAGTCCTGGTACTGGCCCTTCAGAAGTGCTGGGGCTCAAATGTGATGGTGCTGGTAATGGCCCTTCAAAAGTACAGAGACTCAGAAGTGCTGGTGCTGGCACTGGTCCATTAGAAGTGCATGGGCTTGGAAGTGCTGTTGCTGCTACTGCACTTTAGAAGTGCAAGGGCTCAGAAGGGCAGGTGCTACTACTGCACTTCAGAAGTACAGGTGCTGGTACTGGCCCTTTGTAAGTGCAGAGGATCAGAACTGCTTGTGCTGCTACTGGCCCTTTCATGCAGAGTTCTTGACTCCGCACAGCCTTGCCATAATAACCAGGGGCACCGCATGCATGGACGCCAATTCACCAAAATGTCAGGGGTAGCGAAAGTGACATCACAGGCCATGTCATCTTTACTTTCACACACACACATACATAAACTTACACACACATTCACTCATACACTCTCTTCCATAAGCACACTCTCACCTGCAAGCATGCACACAATGTACTTTTAAAGGCAGGGTACACGTCGGGGTACACACGGGTGGGTGTCGTCCACCCACTATTTTAAGAGGGTGGACGCCGTCAACCCTGCTAAGAAGTTGGGCCCCACTTTAAAATATGCTGGAGTCGTCCCGGTGTAATTTTCAAACACAGGGACACATTCAGCAGGGCCGGAACCGCAACCCCGAAACAATGATAACATTGTTAACGCAAGCGGGACCACGCTTGGATTAACGACTTCCATTTTCTCTGCCTTAACCACACATGTGCTGAGCAATGCACATGCGTGGTTAAGGCAGAGAAAAAGGGAGAGAGCATCGGGAGAGGACACAGTCAGGGAAGTGGGGCTGGGGGAGATTTGGGAGGTCGTTTTTAGGGGTGAGGGTAGTTTTTAGGGTTGGGGTGGTTGGGTTATTTTTTTTTAAGGGACAGGGGGTCGGGGTGATTTTGTTTTTAGGGTGGGGGTACTATGGTTTTTAGGGCTGGGGTGGGGGCTCGGCTAGTTTTGTTTTGAGGGGCGGGGTGGTGGGTCAGTGTAATTTTGTTTTTAAGGGCAGGTTTGGGGCCAGGGTAATTTTGTTTTTAGGGTGGGAGTGGGGGGTCAGTTTGCTTTTTACGGCAGGGTACGTTTATTTTTGGGGGTGGAGGTTGGTTGTTTTTAGGGCAGGTGGGGGGTTAGGGCAGGTTTTGGGGCTCAGGATGGGTGGGGGTATCGAGGTAGTTTTTAGGGGTGGGGTAATTTTATTATTAGGGCAGGTGGGGAGGTCAGGGTAATTTTGTTTTTAGGGGTGGGGTAGTTTTATTTTTGGGGTGGGGGGTCGGTGTTTTGAGGACGGGAGGGGTTGGGGTAGGTTTTAAAGCTCAGGGTGGGTGGGGGTATTGGGGTAGTTTTTAGGGGTGAGTGGGGGGTCGGGTAGTTTTATTTTTAGGACGGGTGGCGGTGTCGGGGTAATTTTGTTTTGGGGGTGGGTAATTTTAGTTTTGGGGGTGGGGTTTGGTTGTTTTTAGGATGGGTGGGGGGATCGGGTCAGTTTTAAGGCTCAGGGTGGGTGTGGGGTATCGAGTAGTTTTATTTTTGGGGGGTTGGAGGGTCGGGCTAGTTTTATTTTTAGGGCGGGTGGGGGGACATGCAAAAACCACACATGGTGTTCCACACATGCCTTTACTAGGCATGCCTTTACCATGAAAAATCGTTGTAAAGGCATGTGTGGTAAAGGCATTCATGGAAACAACACAGTTGTTGTCCTGACCGCCTTGTTCAGGCATGCGTGGTTCGCACATGCGTTGTTCCATCAGACATTCTGACTGCTATCAATCCCATCTCAGCAACAACTACTGGATTTAGGGGGCAAAAGGTATCCCGCCCAGAGCTAGCTGGAGCTTAACACCTATATGTAAATGCGGTGAAAGGGAAACAAAAGCAGACAGCTTGTTAGCGCTTTACACAGGACAGGAAGGATTTTGACTTTGTTCAGACCCTGCATATACGAGATACCATGCACTGTAAGAATCTCAGATGTGTTGCTCTGTCCCAGTGTTTACATAAAATAACAATTTTAATATGACTATTTTTTATTACTTTTATAGCGTTATTCATCCCAATGCAGGGTGTCAGAGCACTTTACATCACATGTACACATTACATTGTCAACAAATCATAGAATTTTGTAAATCAATGTACAAGATATGTTATGTAAGGAGGTGAAGGTTACAACATGTAGGTGTAGGCTATCATTCTTCATAGCTCACTGTGCAATAATTAGAAAAATTACAATGCAACTGCAAGTAACAAAAGGATCTCTGTGTTCAAAGCAGTAACCCACTTACCTATGTACATGAACTAAAAATCTATCATCTGCCCTTTACATAATGTGCTTTACAGGAGACACATTAACCTCCGATGCTACTTTGAGTCAAAACTGGGACTAGACAAAACACAGATCTTTTCCTGCAAATGCATGAACCACTAGAGTTATCTTGCCATTATTATTATTCCCTCAGATTACCTGAGAACGCTAAGATCTCAGTAGCACGTGCCTTAACCTCATGAGATGTTTTAAAATTCAGACTTTGCAACCAACTTAGCAGAACAGTTTTACTGTCAAGTTTCTCCTTGTTGCCTACTTTTTATTTGTGGCAGAGTAAAAAAAAAAAGAAGATGTATAGGTTGAGACCCAGATTTTGTGTCTGGGTAGTGCCACTTTTCTGGTACAACTCTGACACAAGTCCATCTTGGTAATTACAGTACCACATACAAGCCCTGTTTGCTTGGCTCTGTAAATCAAAATAAACTAACACAGGCAGCACATTACCCTGCTGTGCATTACCTTGCGCCAGGTAGGCATTACATGTGTGGGGCCTGGGCTTTCCTGTGCATCCACCCATGTGTTTCAACACAAAGCCATATTTGCAAATACTTGTAAGCATAGGTTTACACCAAACTGGCGAGTCTGCCTGAGGTTGACAAAACAAAGAGAGATATGTTTATTTCTTTTTGTTATTTCCTTTTTTGCGTGTACATTACAATGAGGAAATAGCCTCATGGGTTAGTTGTCGTGTGGCTTTGTTGAAAAACTAAAAACTAACACAAGGCAGCACATGTGCAGTACCGTGCATCAGGGAGGCATTACATGGGTGGTGCATTGGAGTTTCCATACATCCATCCATGTATTTTGTGTATAAATATTGTATATAGCCTTCCGAAGTAAGGCATAGCAGCTTTCCCTGCTCGGCCCAATAGTGAATTCAAGTGTTGGAAGTTCCATGATGGCTTTGGAAAGTCAACGTGCCTCCTTGCTGTAGCGTGTCAGTCAGAGCAAATTGCCCTAAGGCCTGACACCCCAGTATTTAGTCCTTCCTGCTCTCCCTGGAAGGGAGGTTCAGAGTGCCCTGGCCCTGGATGGTACAGTACAGGTGCTCCACCGCCTATGCGCTGAGCCTCCCTGAATTTGGTATCAGGTTATGGATGCTCCTGAATTGTTGAGTAGTTTAAATTGTTGCTCTTCTTCTGGGGTAATGGCATGCTTCTCCTTCACAGCTGTACACTGCTCCAGAATGCTAGCACTTTCACTTCATCACTGCCCTCTCCTAGCTTATGGGGTAGAAAACAGCACACACAGGAATACGGCCCCCTTCAGGTTATAGTATTGCACAGAGCGACTGCCCTTTTCTTGTTAGTGCAATGCACCAGAGCTACAGCCCTGAATCATCGCAGCCCCCACCCAGCATATGGAGATCATGGATAGCACTCATGTTTTTTGCATTCACTTTGTGCAATTCAGCCACTAAATGGACAACTCTTTATTTTGCCTCTTTCACATCAAAGGTCAATTATTTGTCTTTCATTCTTGGTGGCTGAGGTTAGAGTGAGGCTGGCAGACAAAATCCACATGAAAGTCAAGTGTCAAGTGCATCCTAGATTTTTATACATAATGCAACATTATAGCCAATTAAATCACACACAAGAGAGATATTTGCCTAGGATCATACAATTTGGTCAAGCTGAGAAGCTGGGATTGATCCCAGGTTTTCTGCTTTCACAATGCCATTTTATTTATTATAGATGTACTTATGACGCATGTCTTACTTCTAATTAGGGCCAAAGCCATGTGTTGTTATGAGCCCTAAGATACTTTGATTATTTATGAATTGGTATACTGTATAAGTACCATGTTTTTAGCAATGCATATTTTTTTAAATGTTTCTGTTATGTGTTTTTTTATATTATTGCAGTGAATGGAATTTTAGTTTTTGTATTGTGTTTCATATGTTTTTCATCACCCCCGGAGAGGCCCCATTGTCTTTGTGTTGAAATGTGTTGGCTGTGTTTGTCACTCACATTGTGGCCGTGATTGCCATCTATAATACGAGAAAGAAAGAAAGAATATCACTTTGACTATGAATGAGTACCTGTCTATTTGAAGTATTGATTCATTGGTTTGGACTTAACATATGGAACATTAGGAACATTTAGCTTCTTTTTGGACAATTTAAGAATTGTGCTATTGTTAAAGGAGTGCCTCTCCCTTATTTTTGTATATTATTCCTGGAATATTTTGTTTTTTCTGAACAGTTAATCCAGGCAGTGGAGTATTTGAGTTGTGGAACGAGTTGGAGTGTGGGTACATATTCCACATCAATTATCAGATTTTTAGGTTTTCATTAAATTATGCCAAGTGGTTGTCCTGCTGGGGTACGGGTGGTCTTGTTTTTTGCCCTTCTCAGCCCTGCCTACTACAGCGATGCTGCACAGTTTGCAATGTACTGCATTATAACACAATAACAGAGGACAGATTTGTTGTGATGATGGTCTTAGCTCTGGGAGAATGTTGTTTCTCAGAGTTATGCTATGTATGAAACGGAAGATCATGTGTGCTTACGTAGGGCTGGCTCCTTCAGTTACAGGGAATAGGTGAGCCCACGGGTCAATGTTACTACAGGTCAAGTAGACCGTCTCCAATCCACCATTTTGGCAGTGTAAAATGTCTAGGATGTGCATATTTCTTATTAGTGAATTTAGTCTAGTGTAAATTCTGATTACTGGCCATAGTTTGTGGTGTCTCTTGCTGTTCCTACATCTCCCCACTTGGGTAGTTTTTCTTTGCAGACTGGCAATATTTCCTCCTGAAGGCCCATATCCTCTTGAAAATGCTAGCTGGGACTGACATTGCATGTGCCTTTTTCTTGTGAGTTAACTTTGTCGCCATTTCCTTCTCATTTTTGGATACTAGCTGGCTTACATTTATTTTATTGTGAAATGCTGATACGTCTTTCTTTGAAATGTATAGTCCGTTCTTTGTATAGGTGTTCTGGTTGTACTGATTTCAGGGTGAGATGTCAGAATGCACTGGTGAATGTGAGGCTGGTTTAGATATAGTTATGCCATCTATAAGAACATGAGAGATGTCTGCTGCTAAACGTGGGGGAGACCTTTTGGCCGGCAGCTTGTAATTTGTAAAAACATAAAGACAGAGCCCCAGACTTTTGTTTAGGTTCCCATTGCTGGATGCCAAGGTTGCATAACCTTTTTCTTTCAGTGCTCTACACTCGCTTGTTGTTGCGGTTTCTTTTTTCAGCCCTTTTCTGCCTTCATCATGTTTTCCTATCTCTCTTTCTCCTTCCTTCCCTTTTTGTCTTTCTGTCATCCTTTGGGTCATGGTCTGTTGGTGAGCTTCAATGTCCTAAAATGAGTGCAAGTGCCCACCACAGACACATTACGTGGGGAGTAGGGCTGAGTAAACATACTTCGCATAGGAGAGTGGTCTCACCTCTGGCAAGCACAGGCAGCCAAACCAATCACATATACATGGAAATATGCTGCATATGGAATATTACGCCTGATGGAGTAGGCTGGCAGTGGAGTTACTTTCTTCAATCCTTGGGTAAAGGAAGCTTTATGCTGACAAAAGGCAACATTGTTTACATGTGGCTTACAAAAGCGTGAGTCTTCCAACTAAATAAGGAGTGTTTCCATGTATACTTATAATGCGCTCATAGGTACTCATGATAGACCTGCTAAACATATGCGTGAGGTTTTCAGTTCTGATGTCCCTTTTTTGTGATGTCACTTCCTGTAAAGTCCTTGATTGTGATGTCACTTCCTGTGGTGCCCCGTGCTATGTCACGTGCCGTGATGTCACTTGCATACTGCCTGACTTGGTTAGTCCCCCCACTTCTATTTTTAGGGCTTGTGCCCAGTTTAAAAGTGTTTTTACTTACCTCAGCTCCCAAGGAGGGTCATATTCTAGCTAAAATACTCAATTTTTTTGCTACACTCATAGTTAATAATATATAATTATTATTCACTTTTAGTGTAATTCAAAAGAAAATGACTGAAAACCACAAAGTTGAGCCAAACCAATGCCCAAAAGGACGAGCTGCCACTGTTTTCCTGGCACTGATTTTGCCACCTCTGAGGCCAGGGGTCGCCAATGAAGTGCCAGGGGTTCAATGGGCAGCCACAGCTCGCAGCTGCAACCCCTGCTAACCCCTAAATGACATCCATGACCACTTGGTTTGATATGAACCACCAGCCCCATTCACTCTGCCTGCGGCTGCAGGTGCGCCATAACACAAGAACAAAGTTTTGCCCACCAGTTACCATGTCAACTGGCTAATAATCTAATTACTGGCTTGCTGTTGTAGACAAGGACAGTGCTGTGCACCATACAGCAAACCAAGGAACCACCCCCGAAATAAATCATCGCTCAGCTTGGGCAGGGACACTGGTCGCTGCTCATGGGAAGAATCACTCTCCGGGGGAGGTTGTCAAAGAGTCTTTTGCATGTCGCATGGTACCTGAGGCCACTGTGGCCGAGCTGAGTAGGTGCCAAATGCGTACAGTATTAGGGTGACTAGGCAGCCTGGATTTGCCAGGATAGTCCTGGTTTTCTGCCACCGTCCTGGCAGATTTGGGGAAATTTAGCTCATGTCCTGGATTTTAGAGAGGGTAGCCTGAAAACAGTGGGAGGTCCTTTTTTATGTATTCAAACGTACAGATTAGCAGGCATTACTAGCTGTTATAAGAAAGCAAATTAATTAACATGTATAATAGTGGCCTTAAAAATTGCATTTTATTTATGTTCTTAGCCCTGTTATGTAACTCTGTGGGGATGAGCGCTGCCATTTTGTGCACTCAGTTGAAGTAAAATTGTAGTCCTTCTTCTATTTTTGTGAAATGTCCCTATTTTTGGCTTTAAAATTCTGGTCACCCTATACAGTATAGTGTGTTTGTGAGTGAAGAAACTGTGAGACTCAGGGCGACGCCATATGCAGGCTCAGTATAGTGCCTGCAGTGTGTGGCTCACGCTACTAAAGCAGTTGTCTTCCATCCCGGCCTGTGCCTCGCAGCGCACTTGGTGTAAGATGCGGATCACCACACTAAAATGTGTTAATCTAACCCCTTAGGTGTAGTACTTGGCAGTGCTGAGCCGCCAAGTTTCATATTGGTTATGTGTGATATTACCATGGCTCAAGTGTGCTTATGTGTGACATTCCATGCCTTATGGGTGACACTGAGGGAACCTTTATCAATAAATCAATCAATTTGTAAAGCACGCTACATACCCGTGAGGGTTGTAAGGCGCTGGGGGGGAGGGTGCTGCTACTGCTCGAAGAGCCAAGTCTTGAAGAGTTTTCTGAGGAAAGAAGGTCCTGGGTCTGTTGTAGATCTGGTGGGAGGGTGTTCCAGGTCTTGGTGGTGAGGTACGAGAATGATCTGCCACCAGAAGATTTGCGTCGGATGCGGGGGATGGAGGCGAGGACGAGGTTAGTGGAGCGGAGATGCCGGGTGGGGGTGTAGAAGCTGAGTCTGTTGTTCAGGTATGATGGTCCGGTGTGGTGGAGTGCCTTGTGTGCGTGGGTGAGGAGTTTGAAGGTGATCCTCTTGTTGGCAGGGAGCCAGTGAAGGTCTCTTAGGTGGGGGGTGATGTGGCAGTGGCAAGGGATGTTGAGGATGATTCGGGCGGAGGCATTTTGGATGCGTTGAAGGCGTTGGAGGAGTTTGGATGAGATACCAGTGTAGAGGGCGTTGCCTTAGTCGAGTCTGCTGCCGACGTGGGCCTGGGTTACTGTTTTTATTGTTTCTGTTGGGATCCATTTGTAGACTCTGCGAAGCATGCGGAGGGTGTTGTAGCAGGAGGAGGAGATGGCGCTGACCTGCTTTGACATGGAGAGTGAGGAGTCGAGGGTGAAGCCGAGGTTTTGTGCGCTGTCGGTGGGTGTCGGTGGAGGACCCAGTGTGGTCGGCCACCATGAGCTGTCCCAGGCGGAAGGGGTGCGCCCAAGGATGAGGACCTCTGTTTTGTCCGAGTTCAGTTTTAGCCGGTTGTCTCTCATCCAGTTGGCGATGGCTTTTAGTCCCTCGTGGAGGTTGGTTTTGGCAGTGTGCGGGTCCTTGGTGAGGGAGAGGATGAGTTGGGTGTCGTCGGCGTAGGAGATGATGTTGAGGTTGTGCTGGCGGGCCACTTGTGTGAGGGCGGCCAAGTAGATGTTGAATAGAGTCGGGCTGAGGAATGAGCCCTGGGGTATGCTGCAGATGATGATGAAGGCTTTGGATTGGTAATGGGGAGGCGGACTCTTTGGGTTCTGCCAGTGAGGAAGGATGCGGTCCATTCGAGGGCTTGGTCCTGGATTCCTGCTGCGTGGAGGCGTGTTTTTAGGGTGTGGTGACAGACGCTGCCAAAGGCACTGATAGGCCTAGGAGGATGAGGGCTGATGTCTCTCCATTGTCGAGGTGGCTTCTGATGTCATCTGTGGCGGCGAGGAGGGCGGTTTCGGTGCTGTGGTTGCATCTGAAGCCGGACTGGGAGGGGTCGAGGATGTTGTTGTCTTCGAGGTACCGAGTGAGCTGAGTGTTGACGATTTTTTCGATGACCTTCGCCGGGAAAGCGAGCAGAGAGATGGGCCAGAAGTTTTTCAGGTCCTTGGCGTTCGAGTAGCCATATTTGCTTGAGTTTTCGGCAGTGGCGTTTGGAGGCTTGGAGGTCGCCAGTGAACTAGGTGGCTTTTTTGTTGATGTGGTTGTTGGAGGGTTTCCTGAGTGGAGCAAGGCGGTCGGCACAGTCATTGATCCATAGCTCGAGGTTGTGAGCCGCGATGTCGGGGTCGGTGGGGTTGACAGGTAGATTCTGGGCTAGGGTGTTGGTTAGTTAAAATTCTGTGACTTTGCCCCATTAACGGCGTGGTGGTTGTTCGGTGAGGTGGTGTTCTGTCTGTTTCTTGAAGGCGAAATGGATGCAGTGGTGGTCGGTCCAGTAGAGTTCGGTAGTATGGTTGAAGGTGACGTGGTTGCTTGTGGAGAAGTTGGGGTCAAGGGTGTGACCGGCTGTGTGGGTGGGTGTGTCGACAAGCTGTGTGAAGCCGAGGTTGGCGAGGTTTTCGGTCAGGGTGGTGGAGTTGGTGTCATTGTTGTTTTCGAGGTGAAAGTTCAGGTCCCCGAGGAGGATGTGGTCCGTGGAGGTGAATGCGTGGGTGCTGGCCAGGTCAGCGATGTCGTTGCTGAAAGGTGCCCTGGGTCCTGGGGGTCTGTAGATGAGTGTTCGTCTGAGTGTGGTGTTGGGGTCGGTGCGGACTTGGAAGTGAAGGAGTTTGGCGGTGCTGTAGGAGTCGTCCAGGGTGGTTTTGACGTCGAGGGTGGCTTTGTGGACGATGGCTATGCCTCCTCCAGTTTTGTTGGTGTGGTCTCGGCATGCGACTTTGTATCCGTTTGGGATGGCTATGGTGATGTCGGGTGCTGAGGAGTCATTCCACCAAGTTTCGGTTAGAAAGGCTACGTCAGGGGAGGTGAAGTCGAGCAGGTCCCAGACTTCGATGGCGTGCTTGCGTGCTGAGCAGGTGTTGAGGAGTATGCAACGGAGGTGGTTTGTCTTGATCCTTGGAGGTATGTGGGCTCTGTTGCAGGTGAAGCTGCAGTTGTGGCAGGAGAAGGGTCCGTGCGTGCTCTTTGGAGAGGCCTGGAAGCCCGTGATGTCTCGGCTGGTGTTGAGTGCGCAGAGGGTGTCGGCGTTGTAGCGAATGCTGGCGGGGTGGCTATTACTGGGGCCAGGGGTTCTGGCGCTGGGCATGGGCCAAGGGTTCTGGTGCTGGGCATGGTCCAGGAGCAGACGGGCTTGCCTTTGGCATGCATTCGCGGCTGCCATAAGAGGAGGGGAGGGTGGGAGTGGCAGCTGGGAGGGGTGAGGGCCTGGCGAATGAGATGGCTAGGGGGAGGGGCCGCAGGGGACGCAGCGGCAGGAAAAACTGAGTCAGAAAGGAGCGGTGAGAAGGAGGGGGAGGCGGGAGGGGCCGCAGGAGACGCAGCGGCAGGAAAAACTGAGCAAGAAAGGAGCGGTGAGAAGGAGGGGGGAGGCGGAAGGGTCGCAGGGGACGCAGCAGCAGGAAAAACAGAGTCAGAAAGGAACGGTGAGAAGGAGGGGGGAGGCAGGAGGGGCCGCAGGGGACGCTGTGGCAGGAAAAACGGAACCAGAGAGGAGCGGTGAGAAGGAGGGGGGAGGCAGGAGGGGCCGCAGGGGACGCAGCGGCGGGCAAAATGGAGTCAGAAACAACAGGAGACAACCAAAATGCGTAGTGGCGGTGGCGCGGGATGCGAAGTGGCTGCGGCTGCCATAAGAGATGGGGAGGGTGGGAGTGACAGCTGGGAGGCGGGAGGGTCTGGCGAATGAGAGGGCTGGGGGAGGGGCCGCAGGGGACACAGCGGCGGGAAAACGGAGTCAGAAAGGAGCGGTGAGAAGCAGGGGGGAGGCGGGAGGGCCCGCAGGGGACGCAGCAGCAGGAAAAACAGAGTCAGAAACAACAGGAGACAACCAAAAATGCGGAGTGGAGGTGGCGCGGGATGTGGAGCGGGGAGCGACCTACCTGCAGAAGCAGGGTCAAAGGTTGCTCCAAGTAAAACCGTGCTGGAAAAAACCCTGTAAACATAAATTATAGATATCACTACCACATATGAAGCACTCAGGTAAATGCCACTTTTTGTCAAATGAACTTGAACTGAGGTAGTAGCTGAGACTCTAACGTACCAGCAATCGCGGCTCGTGTGAGGGAAAAGGGGCAGGGTGGCACGGCGCGTTGCGGGGGTTGGATGAATACAAAAAAATAATAATAAAAAAAAAACCTTACCTTCCTTGCCCCCTCTGCCGCACCGCGCCACTCCTCCGTACTCACAGCAGGCACAGGCTCCCAGCCTGCCCTGTGGCCAGCACTAAGGCTGCTTTCATTCTGCTGGCCAGAGCGCCCTGGCTTGGTGCTCTGAGGCAGAGTGGGAGCCTCTGCCTGCTGTCTCCTGCTCGGCAACACAGTGCCGGGTTGGAGAGAGCCCAGTGTGCATGTGCGCTTGGTCGGCCCGAGATAGCCGGCAAAACACATGGACACTGAGGGAAGTGCTGTGGACTCCCCCTTCATCCCTGTCACGCCGAATGGCCCGCCCCGGTTACAATAAAATTATAATAAATATAGTTTATTATTGTTTTATGGTAACTGGATTGCAGCTGCTGGCAGGGGGGCGACGCTGCTCCGCAATAGTGAAGAAGCCGCTGCTGCTTACCAGTCACTTGTCTATTGCTGCAGCGGATCCCTCCTGCTTTAAACTCAGACATACAGAAAAGTGAGAATGCAGACAACAAAGTGTGAAAAAAGGAAAGCAAATGGAATCCTCATGATAAAGAGACGGTGAAAGGAAGGAAAATACATAGTGGAAGTAAATGAAATTAAATAACGAAATAAACAAGAGTGTAAAATGAGAAAAGACAAGAAGGAAAACAAAGCTGGAGTAAAACCCAGAAGGGAAAATATGTCTAGAGCGGAGAAAGAGTAAAGGGTGAGGTAAAGAAAAAGGGAATGAGAAAAAGTAAGAGAGAAAAAACAGAGAAATAAAATGTTTTAACGTTTATATAATGCACATTTTCAATGCTTTATTATCAAACAATGAAGTGCATTTTTCACTGAATTCATTCAATAGGAATTTTGAAACCTTTGATGGTATTTGAAAGGCCTGCCATATGTTTTTCTGTCAGTGCCAATAAAAAACATGGAAAAAGTAATGAAATGCTATAATTTTGTCCTGCTGAAATATAAACATAAAACAGCAAATATTAATCTCCTAAACCCTGTTTATATAATTTTTTTAAATGATTATGTAAACAGTGGGGGCTAAGTTGTAATGATACAAGCGAATACTGAGAAATGTGATACAAATTATTTTTCACCTATCAGCTCTTAGCCCTTCTAGGACCCCAAAAAATAAAATACAATTGTATTTTTATCACAAGGCAAGCCGAATACCAAGTATGATATGCGGAATTCCAGTCTTCACTTTTTAGCCTACACTGCTTTGCATTCTGGGACTTATAGTTTCTCTTTTAAGATTGATCGTATGGGCTAAAAATCAAGATCTGTTGTGGCGAAAAATTGAGGACTCCACTAACTTGCAAAGAATCAATACTTTCTAGGCAGCAACAGCACAAACTTCACTTATGCACTGAGTGTAGGAGGCTGGCCCTCTATGTAGTGTGCAAAGCTAGGCACACTGTGCAGGCAACCACATGTTGGTCACCTAATGCTCTAATTTGTATGGTAGCTTGGTCGAGCAGTTAGGCCAATCTTGGAAAGTGCAATTCATTTGTTGTACTTACAGTGTCAATGCTGCAACTCACAAGCTCAAAGGAATAACTCAAGACCAATTTCTAAAAATATTTCAAATTATTATGTAATTTGTAAGACCAAGATTATTAAAATTGGTTAAGTACTTTTTGAGATATGAATTTGAAGTTTAATAAAGATAGTCTTTTTGTGCGTAATTACGCACCCTGGCAATCAATGGAATATCACATTTAAAAATACATACTAAATCATACAGGTGGTTTACCAAGTTCTTCTCTTGCAGGTTGGTCGAGGTCCTCAGTGGGCACACTGTGCCAGCTGGAGAAGTTTAGGTGACTCACAGATCCGGTGGTAGCAGTGGGAGAAGGTCCCTGGAGCTGGTGCAGGGCCATGGCTGGGGCCCATGTGGAAAAACACTGCACAGGTAAGTTTAAAGATGGTTCCTTGGGATCCCCTTGGACTGTTGAGGTTGAAACGGGTGGGGGACCCTTGGGGCACAGCAGGTTCTTAGGTGCTGGGCACAGGGCAGCCGGGTGCAGAGCGAATTGGTGAGCCAGGAGCTGTGCACAAGGATGAACTTGAAAGCAGGAGGTAAGTTGGTTTAAGGGTCATTTGCAGGACTATGGAGGCACTCTGGCGGAAAGGTGTTCCTGAATTCTCTCAACTGGGGCTTCCTCCTGGTCATTTGTCAGCCCCGGTGGGCTGTTTTTCTTGATGTCCAACATTAGCTGACCAATACCCAGGATATTGGTCTGATCTGACCACTGGAGAGCGCAGTTCCACCAAACGTGGCACAATAGTAGGGTTTGTCCTTGCAGTTGTTGTGTCATTTGTTCTGGCTGCTGTGTCCAGTTCAGGAGTTAGCAGCTGGTCTGTGAAGTGACCCTCACTGGTCTGTTGGTTTCTTGCTGTTGTAGAGTGGTACCTCCACTCTGGAGGGAGTTATATGGTGATTTCCAAAGCCTGGAGGTCCTCGGGGGTTCTCTAGATTTTTTCCAGTTGTCCAGCAGCTCCTCAGTGGCGATTGTCGGGTCCTGGATGCAACAGACAGGGTTTGTTTTTTTTTCCTTGTTGCAGCAGGTACACAGTTATTGTGCCTTGGATCTTCTTGGTGCTGGTCTTCTTTTGTCCGTCATATCTGATTTCTTGGTTTAGGGATGGCCACTAAATACTGTATTTAGTGGGCGTCTTGGGTGGAAACTTTGGGTGGCTACACCCACTAAAGAGACCACTTCCTGTGGGAAGAGTCACTTCCCTATCCCTCATTGGCTATTTTCCTTCCATCCAAGATGGAGGAAAATGAAATAGAGGGTCCACCTCGCAGACAACACCTTAGGGGTGGTGCATGCCAGGTGGGGCCACTCCTCCCAACCTTTATTTGAGTTTTCTGCTGTTGCTTCTGCCAAAAATGGGGGTTTGCACAGGGGTTACCCTCTGAAGTTAACAGGCCTGGGGGTCGAGCTTTCAAAGGCAGTTAACCCTTTGAAGCTTGCCACCAGGGCAGTGCACATTCCTGAGGGAGGGGGTGTTGGCACCTCCACCCAGGAAGGGCTTTGTTCTACAAACCAGAGAGACAGATCTCTCCCCCAAGGATTGATGTCTGGAGGTGCCAAGCTGGATATAACCAGTCAGAAAACATGCCAGGGTAGTTAGCTTTGGCAGGGGGCCCCTTTAAGGTGACCCCTGGGTACATTTAGGGATAAATCCATTACTGGTTCCAGTTTGGATTTATCATTCTGAGTTGTTTGATACCAAACAACCTAGGGTCCAGAGTGGCCATCATTTAGCTGGGAAACTTGTATTGACCAGTGTCCAGCACATGTATTAAAATGGCTGCTCTGTTCACTCACTATGTCCCAGGTTTGGCAAGGACACAGTTGTGGCATATTGCTCATGCAGCTATACCCTCACGTTCAATATAGTGCACCCTGCCTCAGGGCTGAAAGGCCTGCCACAGGGGTGGCTTACCTATATGGTATGCAGTGTGTATTGGACAGGGCACACCGGCAGTGTGCCATGTCGAGTTTGCATTTTAGGTTTGCACCACAACACTCAGCCTGCTATGGCAGTGCTGGGTGCACCTGAATGCCTGGCTCTGGAGGGTGGCACAATCAGTGCTGCTGCCCTCCGAGGCCTACCTGTAGTACCCCATGCCCTGGGGACTCCATGGCACCCTGGTCTACAGACCACCCGACCCTGCCTAGCCTTCATCAACGCCATTGTAGACATTGCCACCCCCAACACCCTGGTGTCCACTGACTACCTCCTCCTCAGCAACCTGAATTTCCACATAGAGGACCGCAACGACCAAAACGCCATTTCCCTAACCAACAATCTCACCACCCCTGGACTCCAACAACTAATCACTGCACCCACGCATACTGCAGGACACACGCTAGACCCCATTTTCACCTCAAACCACCAGATTACCATCAAGAATATCTCCATCCCGGACTGGACCGACCTTTACTGCTTACACTTCGCCATCAACATACCCAACAGCTGCCTCTGTGTCCCCAGGGCCCTCAACGGGAAATGGAATAAAATCACAGATGAGCAACTCACCACGACCCTTGCCAAATCACCCCTGCCCCTCATCAATGACGCCAACACCGCAGCACGCATCCTCAATGCTTGGAACACCAAATGCGCCAACTCCTTAGCCCCCTGCAATCAACTTCAGTCAAGCACATCCCAAATAGAGCCAGCTGGTTCACCACCGAACTCCAACAATCCAAGCACACTTTCAGGGGTCTAGAGAAGAAATGGAGAAACAGCAAAACCAGTGAAGACCTTGCCTCCTTCAATCTGCCACTGCCACCCATCAAAGACGCACCAAGAATGCAAAAAAAGCTGCACTCCCGGAACACATCAACACCTCCCAGCACAACACAAGACTCTTCACGGTCATCAACAAATTCACCAATCCTATCTCTGAAGACACCAACATCCCCCCATCGCAAGACCTCTGTGACAAACTGGCCACCTTCTTCCACCACAAAATTAAGGACATCTATGACAGCTTCCTCCTGCAGAACTCGCCCAGCATCATAACCTACGACCGACCCAGTCCCACAGAACCCACCCAAATCATCCACAGTTGGTACACTCTCACCACAGAAGAGACTGAATTCATCATGAACAACATTCACTCCGGAGCTTCCACAGACCCATGTCCTCACCACATCTACAACAGAGCCAGTGCATCCATCACCACCGAACTCCGCAAGACACTGAACTGCTCCATCAAAATAGCCACCTTCCCCGATGATTGGAAGCACACTGAAGTCCGCCCTCTCTTGAAGAAACCCACAGCCGACCCATCAGAGCTAAAGAATTTCCAGCCCATCTCGCTACTACCCTTCCCAGCCAAAGTCCAGGAAAAAGCCATAAAATCACAGCTGCGACAATTCATCAAAGACAACAACTATCTTGATACCTCCCAGTCTGGCTTCCGCAGCAACCACAGCAAGGAGAGAGCTCTTCTTGCAGCCACCAATGACATTTGCATACTCCTCAGGTGTAGCCACATTGCAGCACTCATACTCCTCCACCTCTTAGCAGCCTTCAACATGGTCTCCCACAGCACCATATGCACCAGACTCAAAGACGCAGGAATCC
This sequence comes from Pleurodeles waltl, assembly GCF_031143425.1. Lineage (NCBI taxonomy): Eukaryota > Metazoa > Chordata > Amphibia > Caudata > Salamandridae > Pleurodeles > Pleurodeles waltl. Next base: position 15,347,011 of record NC_090446.1, read on the forward strand.
ACTGAAAAGACTTGAAGTGGATTCCCTCCTTCCTCACCAGAAGAACACAGCGAATCAGGCTCCCACCCTTCATATCCAAACCAACAGAAGTCAGCTGCGGAGTCCCTCAGGGATCCTCCCTGAACCCAGTGCTCTTCAACATCTAGATGGCCCCACTTGCAGCCATCATCAGAGACCACGGAATGAACATCGTGTCGTATGCCAGTGACACACAAATCATCGCATCCCTCACTGAAGACCCAGACAAAGCTAAGAGGAACTTTCACACCCGAATGAAAGCCTTCTCCGCCTGCATGAGGAAGAGCTGCCTCAAGCTCAGCTCAGACAAGACTGAGCTCATCATCTTCGGAAACTCCACTTCAGCCTGGTATGACTCCTGGTGGCCCACATTGCTCAGCATCCCACCTACTCAGACTGATTACACCCACAACCTGGGAATCATCCTCGACTCCTCCTTAACAAAGACCCAAAAGGTAAACTCCCTGTGAAAGCCCATAAAGACACACCCTCCGCCAACTCTGCAAAATCTTCAACTGGATTCCAGACGACTGCTGGAAGATAGTCACCCACACCTTAGTCACAAGCAAGCTCGACTACGGCAATGCACTCTATTCCGGCACCATGACAAAGAACATCAGGAAACTACAACTCCCAAAATGCGCCACCTGACTCATCCTGAACCTCACCACCAGGAACACATCTCCCAATACCTGAGACTCTTCCATTGGCTCCCAGTGGAGAAGCGAATCAACTTCAAACTACTCACCCACACCTACAGGGTCCTTCACAACATCGCACCGGACTACCCGAATCATTGTATCTCTTTCCATAGCCCCTCCAGACCCCTCCGATCTGCCCAGCAGGCACCAGGCATCATTCCACGCATCCGGAAAACCACAGCTGGACAAAGATCTTTCACCGACTTCACAGCCAAGTGCTGGAACAACCTACCCACACACCTCAGACAAAGCCCATCACCCACCATCTTCAGGAAGAACCTCAAGACATGGCTCTTCGAATAAGGCCCAGACCCATCACCTTGAGACCCACATGGGTGAGTAGTTGCGCTTTATAAAAACTGATTGGTTGATTGATTGATTGATTACCTTTTACTAGGGACTTATAGTGGCAGCTAAAGGTGTTGCTAATTACCTTTGCAATTTTAGGGAAAGAACACTGGCACTGTGAACCTGGTTAGCAGAATCCCAGTGCACTCCAGTCCAAGTTGCTTACAGAAACCAGGCAAAAAGTGTGGGGGTGGGGGGTAGTGCAACAAAGTGCCAGTTTCCCACACTGACTAGTCACCATTAGGGGCAGAGTTACATACATTGGGGAACTATGCTCTTGCTTAGGGCATCAAGAGAATTACATGCCAAATTCAAGGGGAAACCTTTAAGTTGTAAATTTAAATTCAAGAAATCCTTAGCCTAGACCTGGCTTTGGATGCATGGCTTGCTTGGGCATATAGGGCACCAGTTGCTGAAAGGTAGCCTAGGGCCAACACTGGTTACAGTACACACTTCCCTTGTCCTGTAGTGATTTATATTCCACATTTGAAGGAATTCAAAATGGGTAAATACCATGACATGGCAATGGGGAAACCAAGAGCAATGTGGGGTGTAGAGAATGAGATATTTGATTGCATTTTATTATCTGGCCATTTATATGGCGCTTCTGTGCCTCTTCTGAGGCCTCAGGCATTTTTCTGGCTGATTGGTTGCATTATTTATATTGGGCCAGATGTACAAAGCCATTTAGAGTTCTTAATATTCTGAATCGCCATTTCCGGCTGTTAAGAAATGCTAAATGGGCTTTACAGATGACAAAGTCCTTTAGGGAATTGCAAATTGGGATTTCTACCCAGAAGAAATTCCAATTTGTGATCCTCTAAATTGTAAATCGCTATTTTGGAAATGCAAAACTGGCCTATTATCATAAATGGCAACGGGGTTTCTAAACTGCGATTTCCTAATAGCGATTTTGTACTTTGTAGGAATCGCTATTAGAAAATCGGTATTTTGATACATAACATTTTGCATTTCCTAAATAGTAATTTCTACGGAGTTGCTATTTAGGAAATGCAAAATTGCATCTATGTACATCTGGCCCATTGAGTCATATACATGCAATGTTGTACAGTAAAGAACTCCCCTTCTCATCAGTTTTGTTGGTGCCCTCCGTTTTCATGATTTGAAGAGTGCTGTTTATGAACCGGCTTATGTTGGGTATGATTTTTCTAGTGCATGAAGTTGGACAGCTTGATAGTGTACAATACTTTGAGTGTTGCTGCACATGAGACTGTCTGTTTGTTACCAGTGGACGATGGAGGGTATGATACCAATTTACAGTGTGCAAATCATTGGTAAAACATTAAACGTAGTATTGTGTTCAAGTTGGTAGAACACATGTGAAATGTGTCCAGTTGTGAAGGCCTCATTTATATTGTGTCCATATCTGGAGTTGTCGTATGAAGTACTCTGCCTACTTCTAAAACCAAAATCTTATGGCCAGATCTGGAGGCTTCATCAAAAGTGTTCTGTCCAGTTCTTAAGGTGTCCCCTGGAATACTGTGGAGAGTTTCCGAGGCTATATCTGTCATGCTACGTCCAGCTCTAGGGTTCACCAATGTTGTATTTAAATTCTAGAGGCCATCTTTACCATATTGTGCCCAGTTCAGTAGGCAACCTTAGGGTTGACTATTCAAAGGCTAAATCCTAGAGCACTGCAGCAATTTCTGCATGGCCCATGTGGAGTATTACATTACTTTCTTCAGAACACTTCTGATGTGCCCAGAATGTGACAGAAAGATACGGAGAAGAGACTAAGAGAAGATCCTATTGTGATCTCTACTGGGAAGCTCTGCCGAGCAACATTCCTATAAATACAGAAAATAGTTTTAAAGCTCAGATAAAGACCTGGCTTTTCTGGGCTACCTAACTTTTTGTGTGGTCTTCTTGTTTGTTAGCGCTTTGTCACCCTTCAGGGTAACTGCGTGCTACACAAAGGTTTTTGTTCGTTTGTTCATTCATTCATGTAGAGATGCCCAAGACTGTTTTCGGCTTTAGGAAAGGGCAGAAACATGTTGGTTATTAGTTTCTTGTAAGACACCTTGAATCATTATATTCAAGTTTGTCACATACTGTTTTTAATCTTAACAACAAACACCTTCATTAAAGTATTACATCTAATAGGTGATTTGTGAGGTAATTTTAGTATCTATTTCTATTTCAACTGGATCCCCTTATTTATCCAGAAAGATAAAATTTCAGCACTCCCTCAGAGTTCATTTAACAACGAGGTTGAGTCTGCCCAGGTAGTATCATCTTACCTGGGTGGGGCTAGGTGGTCAAATAATGAAGCATGACACTACAATGTGTGTGAGACCACCTAGTTAGTAAATGGAACTCCCCCACTCGCCCCTCAAACACTCAAATGTCACTACCACTTTCAATGTCTATGAAGTAGACTGCCTGGCGACCTACCCTCTTTCCGAACAGGCCAGAGAGACCTGTCCTTAACATCCCCCACATCCGATGTGTTAGAGCAGAAGAAGGGGTAACAAGGGCTGCTGGACTGGCCGGGGAGAGGGACAGCAAGGAGTTGCCCAAAGCTCACAAGAATCACAGGTTCATGTTTTAGTACCTACTCCAGTGCAAACATCAACACAGAAAATAGCCACCTTCAATGTGAGGGACTACGATGGCAATATGTGTGTGTTCCAACCTCAAAAAATATATTTTCCAATTTTTTTTATATTTGCGTGGATGCAGCACCAAAAACAACAATGTTCAAGTTGTTCTAAGTTCTAAGTTCTAAGTTGCCTTTAATACTTATTTTAAATCTGACTCTGGCAATGTTTTGGATTTAATTTAACTTTTAATTTGATAGGTTAACACATCCTTCTCACTATTTCCAGAGGGGTAGCAATTATTTAATGTAATAATGTAACCCGGTGTGAGACTATGGAAATGCTACCTTCAGCAGTGAAAATCGAGTTTGGGTATTTTTCACTACCAGGACATGTGAACCTGTGACTGGATGGTAGGGAAGGAATCACTCCAACAGAAGTCCAAGTGTAAAAACAAAGAGGTTTTATTGGAATTACATGGATGAAGCAAGTGCAGGTATGTCTTTTCTGATCATTAATTGCTGGATAGAAGGTGGTGAGGGTTTGTTTGTATTCAGGTTTTCACTCTCCTCTTCTCTGCTCCACTTCCTTAGGGAGTTCCCGGGAGGTACATGCAGAAAGAAGAGAACAGAGGTGGTAAGTTGACTGGGTATTATGGCCGTATGGTAAGTAACAAATTTCTTATACTTCTATCCCCACTTCCTATTACTGAGATTAGTCCTTTCCAAGTTTCTGTTATCGTTAACCTCCTTTCTTTCTATGATTTTTATGTTCTTTTTCTCCCGCCCCCCCCTTTTATCGTGCTTGTGATCCTGTGTGAGATGACTTCGGTGATACACTCTTTTTGGTTTACGTGGTTAGTGATAAGTGGAGTTTTCAGCTGTTCTCCCACCCCCTTCCCTGTACTCCTTTTTCCTCCCTCCCCTTTTATAGTGCTCGTGTTGTGCCCTCGTTTAACTCTCTCTCTCTCTCTCTCTCTCTCTCTCTCTCTCTCTACACTGTTATTCAGGTTTAGGCTTGTGCTCCCACGCACCTGTACTGCCACGCTTCTCCAGAAGCGTGGCGGGGTGCAGCAGCTCGTCCTCCCGGTCTCTGAGCGTCAGGATGGCTGATGTCCGTTCCACATCGTCACCGCCAAGATACGAGTGCTCCGTCTGCCTCCTTAGACTTCTTTGACTCCGTCCTCTGCTCCCGATATCCGTATGGTTGTCATCCATCTCCTTGTTTCGATGGGATTTCCCTGGTCCTTGATCTCCTCCGACTCCTTCCTCATAAACCCCGGACACCGAAACCTCCTTCAGCGGCGATTTTAACTTCCTGACATCCCGCCGTTTACAAACGTCCAGCCAATCACGTAGCGGTAAACTGGGCTGCCTAGGCCCACCGGTGGCAGTGTCAGCACAAGTGAAGTCTGAGTACGGGCGAACAGCGTCCGGCCCGTCACATACACTCCCCCTAGAGAGCGGCCTGTCGAGCCGCTCAGAGATCGGGTAGCAGGAGAGAAAATCCGCAGTCACCATTTGTTTTCCGAGCAGATGTTGAATTTGAAATGCAAAAGGCTGTAGGGAAAGAAACCACCGTAGAACGTGGGGGTTAGTGTCCTTATTATGGGCGAGCCATGTAAGAGGAGCGTGATCAGTAATGAGGGTAAAGGGTCTGCCAGATAGATAATATCGAAGGGATTCCACAGCCCACTTTATTGCCAGGCATTCCTTCTCAATAATCGGATAATGTGTTTCACGGGGCAGTAATTTCTGGCTGATGTAGAGAATGGGGTGGGATGTCCCATCCTCTTGGGGTTGTGACAATACAGCCCCAAGGCCCACATCGGAGGCATCAGTGTGTAGCATAAAGGGTTTTGTGAAAATCCGGACAACATAATACTGGTTCAGAGATAAGAGCAGCTTTAAGACGGTTGAAGCTTTGTAACGCAGGCACTGAAGGGGGCCCTAGGGTGTTGGGATATGATTTCTTTAACAATTCCGTAAGAGGTTCAGCTATTGTGTAGAAGTGAGGAATGAAACGTCTATAATACCCCACCAATCCCAGAAAAGTCCGAACATCTTTCTTTCTTTTAGGGAACGTCATATTGGAGATAGCTTCTACCTTTTCGACTTGGGAAAAGATCTTACTACCTCCTACAACGTAACCCAGATATTTAATGCTCATTTGACCTAGCCGGCATTTCTCAGGATTGGCAGTTAACTTTGCATTTCGTAACGCCTGTAAAATGGTATTGAGATGGGTCATGTGTTCTTCCCAGGAATTGCTATAGATAACAATGTCATCCAGATAAGCTGCGGCATATCGTCTAAAAGGTCGTAAGATTTCGTCCATGAGTCTTTGGAAGGTGGCCGGAGCTCCGTGGAGCCCGAAAGGGAGGACTGTAAAGTGGTACAATCCCGAAGGGGTAGCAAACGCGGTTTTCTCTTTATCTTCTTTCCTTAGGGGTATCTGCCAGTACCCCTTAGTAAGATCTAAGGTAGATAGGTATTTGGCCTGACCCAGTCTTTCAATGAGTTCATCAATTATCGGCATAGGATATGCGTCAAAATAGGTTACATTATTGACTCCTCTATAGTCTACGCAAAACCTGGTACTACCATCTGGTTTAGGTACCAGTACTACAGGTGAACACCATGAGCTGGTTGATGGTTCTATAATCCCAGCAGCTAACATGGTTTTGACTTCTTTTTCTATAATCATTTGTTTGGCTTCAGGGATGCGATATGGTCTCTGGCGGTGAACCGTATTGGTTTTAAGGCAGATGGGATGTTGGACTAGGGGGGTTCTTCCCGGATATTTGGAGAAGACATCATGATTGTGTCGTACTAGGTGGGTTAGTTGGTTATTATAAGACCCAGTAAGGTCAGGATTAATCCAGGGTAAGGATGGGTTAGAGGGTTCAAGTTTGGTTAGGGTGGGGTATGGAATGTCTTCATTAATGTCAGTATTGATGTACCGAATGTTATGGTCTTCTGTAGGGTCTAACCATTTTTTAAGCAGGTTAATGTGATAAATCTGTTCCCTGCCGCTTCCTTGGGGTATGGCCAATTTATACGTGGTGGGATTAATTTGAGCTGGCACTTCAAATGGCCCTTGCCATCGAGCCAATAACTTATTATCTGTGCTAGGAAACAACACCAGTGCCTTGTCCCCTACGGTCAAGGTTCGTATTGTGCTTCGGATATCATATAGTCTCTTCTGTTTTCCCTGGGCCTCTCGTAAAGCAGTATGGGCTTCTTCCCAAACCGTATGTAAATTCTCTCTTAACTCCTGGGTATAAGTTAATAAATCTTTCAACTCCTCTTCCTTATCCGCCCATTGTTCGGCTAACATATCCAACAAAGTACGAGGTTGATGGCCGAACAGTAATTCGAATGGGCTATGACCTAGGGACGCCTGTACATGTGTACGGAAGGCATATAAGACTAACGGTAACTTTTTCTCCCAATCTTTGCCTGCGTCTGATATACTCTTTCGGAGGAGGGATTTAATAGTTTTATTGTATCTTTCTACCAGTCCGTCGGTTTGCGGATGGTAGACTGAGGTGCAAAGTTGCTTGACCCCTAATAAGTGGCATACTTCCGCCATCAGTCAGGACATAAATGGGGTTCCTTGTTCTGTTAATATTTCTTTCGGGAACCCCACCCTCGAAAAAAATTAAATCATTGCTTGGGCAATGGTTTTAGTGTGTATACTGGGAAGAGCTATGGCTTCTGGATACCGTGTAGCATAATCTACCAACACCAATAAATATTGCCTACCCCGCGTGGAGGGCGTGAGGGGGCCAATGAGATCCATCCCAACTCGTGTAAAAGGGATATCAATAATCGGAAGGGGTTGGAGTGGAGCAGGAATTTGAGCAGAGGGGTTGTATAACTGGCATTTGGGACATTCCGCACAATGTCTACGTATTTCACCATAAACCCCGGGCCAATAAAACCGTCTAAGTACTGCCTCTTCAGTTTTCTCCCTTCGCAAGTGTCCTTCCCCGTTATCCCCATGTGCAAGTTGTAATACTTGTTGCCGATGACTTCTGGGTACCACTAACTGAAGGTCATTTTCCCGGGTGGGTGTAGGTCTGCGATACAGTAATTGGTTGTGAACTATGAACTTGGGACCTACCCCTTGTATGTCCCCAGACTGCGCCTGTTGCCATGCATGTTTTAAGGAGGGATCCTCGTTCTGATTCCGCCGGAAATCTCCTGTTATCGTACAAACTCTCCCAGATGGAGTACAATCTTCATCGGACGGGAGGGATTGCCCATAGGAGTGTCTTTGCTCTCTTTTTTGTCTTTTACTGAGGGTAACTCGAATTCTTCTTGTCCCCTCTGGCATGTCTCCTTCGGGTGCTTCCGTCCACCAAGACGTCAGCATGTGTTCTTTCCCTGCTCGTTCCAATAAGGAGGAAAAATCCACATAATCGGTACCAATGCTTATGTCTTCTTCTAGTTTAGAGAGTACTCCAACTCTGAGGTCCTCTGACCGCTCTCTCCATTGTATTTTTATTGTAGCTAAGGGATAGTACCGCTGATCTCCATGTACACAGGTGATTAGAACTTGTTGCCCTTTTTCTATTTGTTCTGACAATACTAGATTTACTCTTATGACGCTGTGACTACAACCGGAGTCAATGAGGGCTGTTCTTTTCTCATTATTGATGACAATGGGAAGGATATATTTGGGTTTGTCTCCTCCAGACCAGAACACCCTTCCCTTAGTTAACCCTATCTCCATGGGTTCTTCGGTTTTCTTTTTATGTGGACAATTGCGGGCAATATGTCCCCACTCTGAACAACTGTAACATTGGGGACCAGGGCCCGCGTTTCCGGATAGTTCTGAGCCAGTGGTGGATGATCTATCTAGACCATGTGTTATTGCGGGTCGCTGAAGACTATTTCTTGATATGGTTGGTCGCACAGGGGAAAGGGAAACCCGACTTGTGGTAGCACGGAAGTCTGCACCTCTATGATAAGCGCAGGCACGATCTACCGCAGTGTCATTTGTTAGCCCGGGATGTTGTCTTACCCAGTTCCTGGTGGTAGGTGGTAAAGCATCCAAATACTGTTCTAAGACTATGACATTAAACATATCGTCTTATGTGTTTTCCGTGGGTTGTAACCATCTCCCGGCAGCATGTTGAACTCGGTAATATAAGATGCGGGGGTTCTCTTGATGCTGCCATTTCATCTGTCTAAACTTGGTACGATAACTTTCAGGATCCAAGCCCACTCGTTCTAGAATTGTCTTTTTAAGGTCTTTATAAGGCAAGTTCCCACTTGGATTAATGGCTTGGTGCGTGGTTTGTAATTGTCCAGTGAGCAGGGGGGCGATATATTGACCCCACTTATCCTCAGGCCAGTTAGCAGTGCTGGCCACTCTTTCAAAGTTTGTGAAAAAAGAGTCCAGATCGTCCTGCTCCTGATACTTTTGTAACACACTACTGGGCACCGTAGGATGTATTTTAGTATGGGCGATGGTATCAGTGAGCTTACCTAATGCGGTTTCATGAACCAGCTGATTATTGGCCATAATTGTTGCCTGGCTTTTAAGTGCGGTCTGCAACGCCTCCCTTTCTTCTTTGGCTTCTTTCATCTGTTGTTCCCATATCATTTGGAGATGCCGTTGCCCTTCAGCCAACTGTGCGACGACATCAGCTATTGTGGGTTTTTCCTCCATGATGGCGGTTTCCTTCAAATCTCACTTCTGACACCACTTGTGACTGGATGGTAGGGAAGGAATCACTCCAACAGAAGTCCAAGTGTGAAAACAAAGAGGTTTTATTGGAATTACATGGATGAAGCAAGTGCAGGTACGTCTTTTCTGATCATTAATTGCTGGATACAAGGTGGTGAGGGTTTGTTTGTATTCAGGTTTTCACTCTCCTCTTCTCTGCTCCACTTCCTTAGGGAGTTCCCGGGAGATACATGCAGAAAGAAGAGAACAGAGGTGGTAAGTGGACTGGGTATTATGGGCGTATGGTAAGTAACAAATTTCTTATACTTCTATCCCCACTTCCTATTACTGAGATTAGTCCTTTCCAAGTTTCTGTTATCGTTAACCTCCTTTCTTTCTATGATTTTTATTTTCTTTTTCTTCCCCTCCCCCTTTTATAGTGCTCGTGATCCTGTGTGTGATGACTTCGGTGATACACTCTTTTTGGTTTACGTGGTTATTGGTAAGTGGAGTTTTCAGCTGTTCTCCCACCCCCTTCCCTGTACTCCTTTTTTCTCCCTCCCCTTTTATAGTGCTCGTGTTGTGCCCTCGTTCAACTCTCTCTCTCTCTCTCTCTCTCTACACTGTTATTCAGGTTTAGGCTTGTGCTCCCACGCACCTGTACTGCCACTGTACTTCTCCAGAAGCGTGGCGGGCTGCAGCAGCTTGTCCTCCCGGTCTCTGAGCGTCAGGATGGCTGATGTCCGTTCCACACCGTCACCGCCAAGATACGAGTGCTCCGTCTGCCTCCTTGGACTTCTTTGACTCCGTCCTCTGCTCCCGATATCCGTATGGTTGTCATCCGTCTCCTTGTTTTGATGGGATTTCCCTGGTCCTTGATCTCCTCCAACTCCTTCCTCATAAACCCCGGACACCGAAACCTCCTTCAGCGGCGATTTTAACTTCCTGACATCCCGCCGTTTACAAACGTCCAGCCAATCACGTAGCGGTAAACTGGGCTGCCTAGGCCCACCAGTGGCAGTGGCAGCACAAGTGAAGTCTGAGTACGGGCGAAGTCTGAGTACGGGCGAACAGCGTCTTGCCCGTCACAGAAACATTAAGCATAACAGTTCTTCTTTTTAATACTATGCACCCTGCCCTGTTGGCAGCTGAGGCGTACCTGAGAGGGTCTCTTACAGATATTGTAAAGGTAAGTTTAGGGCTGTCAAAATGATATATTTTGTAGATCGAGTTGCAGTTTCAAAACGGTCATGTTGGTGGCAGTGACAGGTGTAGAGTCATTTTTTCACTTTGTCCCTCTAGCAGTGGAAGAATCATTGCTGTTTCCACTAGTGAGGTTTAACCTACGGCCCTGGATACACAGAATACCATATACTAGGGACTTATAGCGAGTTAAATATGTTAATCATGTGTTAGACCAATGCACATACACTTTAGGGGACAGATAACATAGGCTGGGCACTAAAGGTCAGCAACCCAGCATTCAGAGCTAGTAAACCAGCAATAGATCTAACAAAAAGTGGGGCATCCTGCAAAAATGGCATTTCCTCACTGGGGAGAAGATAACTGTGGCTGCAAAAAGGTGTTTGTTTATTATTTGTGCATGGGAACCTCTTGCTCACAGTCTTAAACCAATGTATACATCAGCTGCATTCTCATTCTAAACAGGATCACCTTGGTATAATCATGTACATTCAGAGTAAATTCATCTTTAATGGTCACAAGGTGCTGAGAGCGTGGTGCACAAAAGTGAGTTTAGTGATTGAAAGTGTAAGATAAGTTTAGCATGAGTGTTCAGTGATTTCAGATTGTAAACTAGAGGTCCAACTTGGAAAAAAGTGTAGCTGTGCTCTTTCCCATATAGAAGAATCAAAGACACTCAGCTTATAATTGTAGTTGTAATTGTAATTAGGACTTAATAGATCGCTCATAGACCATTGGGGTCGGATAACACGAGAATGCTTATTTTGAGAAGCCAGGTCTTTAGGGAGTGTCTGACGGGGACTTATCAGCCTGAGCATACAGTGAAATAGAGAGGGAGTTCCACAGCATGTGGGGCACAAACCAAGAAACTGAGGCCCCTATTCTTTGGCAAATTCAGGCGTTGTAAGAATGTGGGCAGATGAAGGATGTGATGAACAGGGGGGACATAACTCATAACCCACTTCAGGGCAAAATGAGGGACTAGTCTGTGTAGGGCCTTAAAGGCAGTACAAAGTATTTTAAATAGAATTCTGCATTTCCCATGCTTCCAATGCAGGTGTTACAACAAAGGTGCAATGTGTGATCTCTTGGGTGCATCAGTACTTATTTGGGTCACCAGATTTTGGACTGTCTGCAGTTTGTGAAGAGACGAGTTGGATAATTTCATGCACAATGAGTTGGTGTAATCCAATCTAGAGCAGAGCAGGGCCACAAATGCAGTTTTTAATCCATCTGGTATCAAGAATGGTGATATTTTACTGATCTCTCTTAATGGAAAAATAAATTTGAAGGTCATTAAAGAGATCTGAGGTTTCAGCATAAGTCTGTTATTGCCACTACCACGCTTAGAGCCAATGTTGCTGGCACAAGGGGAGTCCCCATTTCAGAAAGCCAATACAGATCCTTTGAAATATCTACTCTATGTTTGATGACAATAAACTTGGTCATGTCCACATTAAAGCTGATTATTGCACATCCAGTTCCAAATGGAACATATCGCATTCTGAAATGTCGGGAAAGTTATCTTTGTGGCTCAGGAGAATCTGAGTCTTCACCTACATACACAGTTTACAGTCTTTAAGGCCTGCACCTTAACCAAGCTTCGAACAGGAATATTAAAAAGATCTGGGCATAAGGACAACCATTGTGGTCATCCACAACAGAAAGGGACTCTCTTACCTAAAAAGGATGAAAATTGTACTATCTAGGACCAGACAGATAGAAAAGAATTCAGCGACTGCAGTGCTGGGCCCATTAAGCCGACTGCTTCAACATGGCCTATAAGTATGTTATCGTTGACCGAGTCAAAGGCAGCTTACTGGTCCAAAAGCGCCAGGGGCATGATCAACTTGCTTGATCATGAAAGACTCCAGAATTTAACAGCAGTGTTTGTAAGATCTGTTATGCTTATCGCTAGTGGGGCTGTAGAGCTGGCTTCCTCCGCTACATGTGGACATATACCAAAGCACCAGGGTGGAGGGAATGGCAGGCCTCAGCTGGACACTCAGGTAAGGTATCTTGCACCCGAGAACACTCCAGAGACACAGTGTAAGCTTTCTGCAATATTGTACCTCAGCATCAATATTCAGCTGCAATTCAAGTTTGCAGAACACACAGGGGAGCATCATGATGTGGCCCTTGACACCACCACATCACACTGCTTAGCTTAGTCTTCTGGGAACAGATCGCTCTTAAAAGCCACATGGCTAGTGGCAAGGCATCTTGAAACATCATGAAGAGGGTGATGGGGGGCTTCACATTTTACCACAGCCACCTTTTCTGCTCATTGCAAAGAATGGAAAGGATTTTGAACATACTGCTGATTTATAATGATGCTCCTGCTGCATCCAAAGGAGCCCAAAATCATGTGTCACTCCAAATGCAGAATTTGAGGCTGTGGACAGAGTACAAATCTTTTTCTAGCTAGGATGCAAGCTCGTGCGAGTGCAGTGAGCTCTGACACTTAGGAGGACTGCACTGTAAGGAGCCGGCTGCTCTCAATGACTTCACATACAGCGCAAATAGCGGAACTAGCAGCGAGAGTGCCTTCAACATTAGTGAGACAAGTACGATTCACTAACTCAATCAGTTCAGATTCACTGAGGGACACATTAGGTTAATCTATATGTGGCTTGGTAACTTGTTTTCAGAGGCTTCAACTAGCATGGCAGCAGCTGACACAGACTACACACATGCCAGGAGCCCATCTGCAACAGGATCCTATGATAAGCAATAATAAGCTATAGGACTTTTCTGATCCCTGTGGTTTTTCACCAACAACCTGAGCACAAATACATCTTTCATGACAATGCAAAGTAGAAGATTTAACATAATCAGGTAGCCCCAAAGAGTATGCAGAGGTCTGCACTTGCTTTATATTTACAAGTGCAGTTTCATCTTTTCTGGCCCACTGCAAGGGTTCAGGGGTGTATTTACTGACAAACTCAGGCTTGGCCATATCAGCATAATCTGAAATCAGCTGCTGACAGTACCCATTCATTTTCAGAAAGGTACATATCTGGGAAACAGTCACAGGACAGGGCAGCTTACAACTGGCTTAAACTCTTTCAGAGTTTAAGCTTGCCAGCCGAAATTTCATGACCAACATGTGGGACTCTGGGAACACTGAACTGCAATTTCTCTTCATAGTCTTTTGCGCTTTATTGGCAAATTTGTTGAGGAGGTACACTGAACCTTCCTTGCACTTATCAGATGCCAATAGATAGCCAACATATGAAAACAGAATATACCCCTGGGGGAAATCCAAATCTTTCTTTAGTGCTTGGAAAATATTGAGTCTTTATTGGTTAACACTGGGCTCCCAACGCTGTGTTGGCACTCTGCACCTGGCTGCCCCGTGCCGCTGAGGGTGCAAGTTTGATGCTGCTCTGTGGCCCCCCTTGGGCTTACTTCAACCCCAGGAGATCGACCCAACACCTCTTTACTCACCGGTGAGCAGCGCATCTTCATTCACCACAGACCTCCATTTGGGTAACATTGGGCACCAGACCTTAAATTTGACCTCTGCACCCGGCCGCCCCATGCCGTTGTGAATGCACTGTTGGTACTGATTTGGTACTGATCTGAACCTTGCCTGGTGTTGACCTGAAATCCCGAAGACTGGATTTGTAAGTCGTGCACTTAGCTACAAAACTAAATTCTTGTTTTCCTCTCATAAGTTAACATTGAGAACTCTAAGAATTGCACTGTCAACTTTTAAAACGGCAAATATTTATCATTTAAAAAGTGCTTACCTTATAACAAAGTTCTTTGGTTCAAAGTTATATAAAAGCAAATGTTGTTTTTAAAAATTGGTCTTGGATTTGTTTATTGAGTGTGTCTCATTTATTGCCTTTGCGAGTACAACAAATGCTTAATAGAACTCCTTGATAAGCTTAACTGCTCACCCACACTACCACAAATTGAGCATTACACCTATCTACATTTTCCTCTGCAAACCAATTGGGGATCCACTGGACTCTCTGCACAGTGTACTTCGTTTTAGTGTACTATATAGATAACCAGCTTCCTACAATGCCTCACACTATCACTGGTGCCACCAGAATCCTGTTGGCCCAGTGCCACAAATGCCAACATCCTCATAGTCTCATTACAGGTGCTGGGCTAAACTGACGACAAACTGTGTTTATGCCTGTACAGAATAAGGCACAATGTACAGTCAGTTTCCGGGTTTTGGCATAAACGAATTCCTCCAGGTACTATATGGAGGAGTTTATGTGGCTGAAAGTTTATGGAAGTTAGACTGTCATGATCAGAAACACCAGTATTGCATGCTAATCCTCGTTTCTTCTTCAGTAACCAGGTTCAGCACTTTGGACACAATGGTGTCATCTCACATCCCACTGAATTGCACCCACTTGGTCAGCCCCTGAATCCAGTGACGTCTGGCATGTATATGGAGTGGTGTGGTGGGCAAAATAGGGGTGGCATCAAAATAGTAATAAAAAAAATGGCACTGTCCTCCCTGACTTACCACAATGTCCTCCTTGCACGGGTGTATTCTCTCCTCGAAGCTCTGGATCCAGGGACCTGCAATACCCAATCCTGGAGCATCTCTCACACTGTTAAACAGCATAAGAAAAGTGTCAGGATTGGAGGGAGAGGACTCTGTCAGAACTCTTAAGATCTCTGTCCAAGGCAGCTAAGTTAGAGAAGTTTAAAATGTGCATGTCTGGCTGGCCTTCACAAGACAGCCGGTCAAAGGGACATGCGCACTTGAAACATCAGTGTACAGCTCTCTGCTGCCTCTCAGCAGCAATTGCCCGCCCCATCCTGACACTCCGTTCTGAACTGGTTGCTGAAAAATTAAATGGTAATAAATAAACTTTATTACTATTCTACTTTTCAGCTGCTCTGGAGCATTTTTTTAGCAGGGTGACGCTCCTCATCTCTCATGGAGGAGCCGCTCCTGCCTAAGTCTCATCACAGCACGCCGGCTTGAAGAGCCAACCGCAGGACTAAATCTACATGTCTCAACCCAACTTAGACTCTCTTGACCCTTTTTACATACAGGATTCTTCATAATATCTTCCTACAGTTTATAGTTAAAGCCATTTTTATTAAAATCTAGCCAATGTGATTAGCCACACAGTAGATATTATATTTCATATTTCTTCTACAAGATGATAATTATCATGCAATGGTAATCTCAATGTAAACAATAAAATGTTTTGGGAAACCTGCCATCTTGTGAAACAAAACAAAATATGTACCCCTTTGGGACCTTATTGGGACACTGGAAGGTTGTTTATTACTTAGAAAAATTGATAATTGCCTTCAGGTTTTCTGATGGCTGATCCCATGACACCCTGCTCTAGTCTCGCGAGACTTGCCTTCTGTATTTAAAGGACTTCACTTTCACCTTCAGATAAGATATCAGAGAGAAGCACAGGAACAGCTTTGTGCTGTGAGGGTAGGTGAATTGATTGAACATGTTTATGTTGTTTAGAAATATTCTGCTAGTATATTAGGACTCATTGTACCGTGGGGAAAAACGTTTTCTTTATACATTATTCATGGAATTTCATATCTGTTTAAATATCTCAAATCAGTGAAGAGGCAGCCAATGCCTGAGATGGAAAAGCTTCAGGCAACTGACATTGAAACTGCTTGTCACACCGATCCAAGGGTTGCTCTCTCCAATGTCAACAGACATGTGCATGCAAATGCAACAAGAGAAAGGGCTGATGGTCTGCCTGGACTTTTCCAATGAGGAATACTTATGGAGGCAGATAGAAGGGTCAGATCTGGGGATTTGAGAGGAGGAGCATTTCCTTGAGATGCAATGAGTGAGATTAAAACTGATGCATTGGGCCCAATGTGTCAGTTTATAAGTATGGAGCAGTGTAGGGCACAGCTAGCACCACAGTTGCATAAAAGAATATGACACAGCGGTGTCGCAAGGGGCTTCTAAATGAGGTCCAATGTTTTCATTTATAGAGTTGTGGGCATGCATGCTTTGCTCACCAGTATAGTAACGATTTGTTCTAAGATAGGGAAAGAGATTTTCCAGGGTGATCTCGAAAGCATCAACTCTGTGCTGCCCTTTGCATTTGGTGGCTCATTTATACCCCGGAAGCAAACCACATATTCAGGAAAATTTGACATTTGGAAAGAGCTGGTGTTGCACTTCTGTCTCTCAGCAGAAACATATCAGTGGGGAAGGTGGGGGGGGCAGGCCTGTGGTACCCAGAGCCTGCTGGCACCGGTGCATCGGACACCTGACACATGTGGTGTCAGTACAGTTCAGGGAGTCCACAAGGGTCACAAGAGAGGAACCTGGTGGAAGATGTCAACCCTGACATCATATAGGAACAAAACACAACTCTACATTTTCTGATATTCTGTACCTTGAGCAATGCGAGGCCTTTCTAGTCACCATCTCATGCACTACTGCAGCCATGTGCCTCTTCTACTCAGATTCACATCAGTGAGGAGGCAAAGATGGTCACAGATTTGTATCACCACAAGACTCTAATTGGGATTTAGATTTATATACAGAAGTTTGCTGTGGGACCTTCTCAATATTTCTAGTGGATTACTGCCCTGTTGAGATCTTCACAATGGATGATTTCCAGGGTCTTAGTTATGATGATGAGATGGTGTCAGCAATTTTGCAGGCACCGTCCATTCTCGGTAGTGACGGGTCTGCTCCAGCAGGTAGCCTCAAAACCGAGTGGGACAAACTCTCCACCTTGAAAAAAGAATTGATAAAAACTGTCATGCATGGTACCAGCATGACTGAGTACTTACGTGCAAACATCGCACCTAATGGTCTTTTGGTTTCTAACATTCCTTGGATATTTCTACAGGATTTAGCTTTCAGAAAAGACTGGCCACAAATAGCCTGGAAGTGTACCAGGGATTGGCTGGTACTAATTATAAACACTTCCAAGCGTCTGGCTGACACTCTCACCATTCAAATCAATGCTATTGAAAATAGCTTGAAAACTACGTCACTTTGTCATCTTTCAAAAGCCGTCTTTCTGAAATTAATGCTGAACTTAATGAGAACAAAGAGTTTTTAACTCAACAAAAGATTACTAAACTTCAAAAGGATATTGTAAGATTCAGCAGAGAGAAGGTCTATCCCTACATTAAAGATGACTATGACAGGGACAATCAATCTCGGTCATCTGATGAATCCACCTCATCTTACAAAAAAACTCGTAACTTCAGCAGTGGCTCATCATCTGATGGGTAGAGTACAGATGAAAATCCACCCCAAACCTTTTATAACTATCCTCCTTACCCAGTGCAGCATCCTATGCCTTGGCAATCACCCTTCCCTTTCTTTCAACCTCGCCCAATGATGCCATGTATGCCTTTTTTAGGCCGCGGCCGGGGCAGAGGCAGAGGCAGAAGGAGAGGAAGAGGCAGGCACGTCCAGTGGTCCAGAGAGGAACCCCAGATGGTCACCAGGAGCCAAACAAAAAAAAACAGTGAGAACCTAGTTGGTAATTTATCAACTAGGACTCTCACAGAAACTGAAACGAATGTGCTCATCAGGGGCCTGGGGTTTGTCCCTACCCCTGAGGAAGACTTCTTCCGCCTACATATAGAAATCGCCCAATTCTTTCGCAAAATTTGTTTACATTTTTTCTTTAAGGACAAGACTGCTGAACCGCCAACGGTTGATTCAGGCCTAAAAAACCCTCAATTTTTGTGCCACCACTAGTCACTATACCCAGTGAAGTTGTGACCTTTCAAAAGGCAGTGTTAGCTGATTTCAACAAACTGTGTCCGAAACATTCATACATTAACACTCCTACTAAAGAGAAGAGGGCTTTGCTATCTCTGACCCTAACATTACCATCAAACAGGCTGACAAAGGTGGTGCCATTGTGATTATGATTTCCACTGACTACAGACACGAATGCCTACGTCTGTTAAGTGATTCAACCTACTATGCACAGATAAGAAAAGATCCTACTGGACGACTACAGACCCAGATTAGGATCCTTGTTGAAGAAGCCAGGAATAATCTTTGGATTTCACCAAAAGAGGCTGAATTTTTTGGTACACCTCATCCTCGTGTTCCATACTATTACTGCCTACCCAAGATTCATAAAGGCACAATACCTCCTCCTGGATGTCCGATTGTTTCTGGTATAGGCTCAGTCCTAGAGCCACTTTCAATTTTCTGTGATCATTTTTTACAGCCATTAGTGAGGGGCTCCTCCACTTACCTGAAAGACACCAAAGACGTCCTCAATTTAATTGAGACCATAAATTATTCAGGAACTGTATAAGGAATCATTACTTTGGATGTTGAAGCACTGTATACTAACATCCCGCAAGAAGCTACTCTACAAGTAATCGAATCAGCCCTTCAGGAAACACCTTTCCTTGTCCACCCCGGTTTCTTTCATTATGCACTGTGCTAGATTGGCTCTGACAGAAAATTTCTTTCAATTTGAGGACTAGTTTTACCATCAGGTCCGAGGAACATTGATGTGGAGCACATTTGCCCCAAGCCTGGCCTGCTTATATATGTATGATTTTGAAAAGAAGTATATCCTGTTGCTACGTAATACCAATCAGGATTACATTAAATTGTGGCGTCATCACATCGACGATATTTTAATAATCTGGCAATGCCCTCTGTCAATTACAGATCATTTCACAGCTTGGATCAACTCTCTTGATCCTTTCTTGAAATTCACAACAACTGTATCTGCCACCCAGTTACCCTTTCTAGATTTAGGGGGTGAGTCCAACCTAGGCGGGCGGCGGGAGCCGCCCGCCAAGCGGGAACCGCCAGAAGAACGTACCGCGGTCAAAAGACCGCGGCGGTCATTCTGGGTTTCCCACTGGGCTGGCGAGCGACCGCCAAAAGGCAGCCCGCCAGCCCAGTGGGAAACACCCTTCCATGAGGAAGCTGGCTCCGAATGGAGCCGGCGGAGTGGAAGGGGTGCGAAGGGTGCAGTAGCACCCGTCGCGAATTTCAGTGTCTGCTAAGCAGACACTGAAATTCTAAGTGGGGCCCTCTTACGGGGGCCCCTGCAGTGCCCATGCCGTTGGCATGGGCACTGCAGGGGCCCCCAGGGGCCCCCCGACACCCCATACCGCCATCCTGTTCCTGGCGGCCGAAACCGCCAGGAACAGGATGGCGGTATGGGGGTGAGAATCCCCATGGCGGCGCAGCAAGCTGCGCCGCCATGGAGGATTCCCCTGGGCAGCGGAAAGCCGGCGGTACACCGCCGACTTTCTGTTTCTGGCCGCGGCTGTACCACCGCGGTCAGAATGCCCAAAGGAGCACCGCCAGCCTGTTGGCGTTGCTCCCGCGGACCCCAGCCCTGGCGGTTTTTACCGCCAGGTTCGGAATCACCCCCTTAATGATTACCATTGACAATGGTAAATTGTCCACTACAATCTACCACAAACCCAGTGACCGTAACTCTCTTTTGTTATATTATAGCCACTATCCAAAATCTCTACGAGATAACCTACCTGTAGGACAATTCCTACGGCTGAGACGGAATTGCAGTTCATTCCGTGAATTCAACCATCAGGCTGACTCTCTTCAAGAGAAACTTTTGGAACGCCATTACCTCCCCCCAGAATAATTAACCCAGCACGTAAAATGGCTAGGAACAACAATAGGGACACCTTATTGGCAAACATAGATAAGGCACCACAGACCAGGATAACGTGTGTATCCACTTTTACTCCCTTATCTAATTCAATTAAGAAATCGATTAGTAAACAATGGCCTATCCTTACCAGTGGTGGCTGTAATATTTCGTACAGCGAAATTAAAGGACATAGTAATCCATACCCGTCCACAACCTCAGCGTGACACCTCCATTCAAAAAACGTTATGGGATCTTCCCCCAGTTGAAGGTCATCCCCCTTGTGGCAATTGTAATGTCTGTGCTCTCACCAAGCACCTCACTACATTGAATTTAGATCCCATAGGGACCTGGCACCTTAAGAAACATACTAATTGTAACACTAGGAACTGTGTCTATATGATTACATGTCCTTGTGATTTACGTTACAGTGGTATGACGTCGAGACCAGTCAAGACCCGCATCAACGAACACAGAAGCAACATCCGTTGTAATAGAATCACTACTAAACTTAGTGTGCATTTTCTGGAGGCTTTAAACACGCCTGACGACCTGTGGTGGGTGGTAATAGAGGCACCTACAGTTCGTCCTTATGATACAGGTCATCTCTTTAGAATTGAACAAAGATGGGTGTTCAAATTAGGCACTAACACACATGGCCTGAACGATGATATTCCTTGAACTTCACTGTCATAACTTGATTTCTCACCCGAGAAACGAGTGGTTTACATCTTATTACTCTGATTCGTTTGTATTAAAGTCCTTGGTAATGATTCACATCTTGTCATTAATAAGTCCCTGGCGTTCTATACTTCAACTCTTGATTTGAAATTTAATTAATCAGTCTTTTCAGAATTTCATTTAGAATTATTTTGCAGCTCCCCTTCCACTCGTTTCCAAGTTATGAGTACTTATATACTTAGTTTGGGGTTATGTCCATTACTTCACTAGCTGAATTAAGCTTTGTGCTAAAATTACGGATAGTCCTTCCTTTATTTTCAGTGTCTTTGGTGGACTACACTTTGAGTCCTTTCTTTATTTTTTGACTCCTGGATTTCCGGAGCCTCTTTTCTCTTTTTATGTCACTAGACACGCACGAACCTTGGAAATTGATTCATTTCCGGGTTCGCAGCGTCTTTTTTTAAAGCTCCGACAGCGCCCGCCGCATACATGTGCGGGACGCCGTTCCAGAGGGTAGGTCCTTAATGACGGACCGGGATTCAATTTGTAAGTACTATGGAGCTGCTTTGGCAGCTCGAGCCTTGAGCTAAAAACCGCTTTTTTTGTCAATATCGTTATTTTTCAGCCCGAACTTTTCATTATATAGCGTTTTCATTTTATGAGCTCCATATACCTTTTTTATCCATATTAGTGCTACGCTGAAGCAATGAATTTCAATCACATGGCTTCTGTAAAAGCATACTGGCATGCTGATTATTTTTGACACTATACTTTATATGTGTTTTGCACTTATGTTTTCACTATCTTATGAGTCTTTCATGGGGCTTCTGATACTAATCATATTGTTTATATGACAGACTAGTGTTTTTTTTTTTTAATTGCTTTTGATCTGTGTTGATGATTTATGTCAACCGTACACAGTGTGTATCCGAGTCCTTGGAACGTGCCTCCCAAGGAGCCTTATCCCGACTTGGGGATGGTAAGCCTGTCTTTTTGCACAAATGACTGTATGACCCATCACATATGGATTGCACACTTACACCTTTATAACCCCATTTGAGGTATAACTGGGTGTGTGTATTTTAACTCTTTTCTGTTTCCTAGGGCGACCTGACTTTGACTTAGCCAGTTTACTTTAATGTAAGTGACCAGTACATATTTTTTTCTACCCTTATATTGAGATTTTTTCTTGACTTGGAGAAGAATTTGATTAATGTCTTGTTATTGGTCCTGATGAAGCGTCATTGGATCCGTGAGGACCGCATGACGCGAAACATGTCGACCTTGGTTTAGGGGTACTATCACAGTTATAGTCCCCCATAGTTTGTTGCTCTTTGAGAGTAATTGAGCATCAACACTCAATTTATTACTTTCCTCTCAATTTTAATCTTGGTCTTCATCCTATTGTAATGATTAAAATTTTGAGATATTTTTGCGATGAATAACCAATTTTAATATTTTGTCCGTTCTCTCCGTGAGTATGCTGGTGCCTGAATGTAGGAATATCTGTCTGATTAGTTTACACCCACCAGTTACTATCAGAACAGTACGGCTGAGCGCCGGCCTGACGAGGAGCATTTCCCAATGATGATGCTAGTCATCCATTGTGATGCTTGAGGGCTCTTGCTCCTGATACCTCAGGTGTCCTAGGCCATTTTTGCACATGTGGAACAGTGTACTTTTGTATGTCTCTCTAATTGTGAGGACACAAGGCGGGTGTGGGTTTTCAGCCAGCCTGGGGTCTACACAGGCAATCATTTATATCCAGAACAGATGAGCTATGTTTGTACACTTATTAATGGCATCAGGGCACGGATATGGTATGAGTGGCGGTTTATGATTGTAAAATAGTCACACTTTAAGGAATCCTTCAGTGAAAGGCTGCTTTCCCTTCTTTGGTTACTGAATTTGACCTTGTTGAAGTTTTTCATGAAGTTCAAAGCTGTCCCCTCCCTCGCCTGCCACTTCACCCAAGAACATCTGTGTCAGGAAGGTTGAGGCAGAAGAGTATGCGCTCCCTTGGTCTCCTTAGTGTGTGATGCCACCCTTCTGTAGGGTTCTATGGAGAAACCGGAGGTGCCAATCAGGTGCCACATAACCTGTCTCAGAGACGAAGGTGGACATTTTCAGGAATGAAAGATCCCAAGCCATATCCTAGAAAAGCAGACCTTTAACGGGGAAGGTTGATTACTCTATAATGGGCATTAGGGGAACACCCTTGCATTTCTGAGCTCTCTGACAGACTCTGCTCCCTGGACACCCCTCTTTTTTTTTAACCTCCCTTCATCTGTCTCTACTCTCTTCTTGTGCCACACTGTCTCATCTTTCTTCTGTTTTTTTTTTTTTTTTATTCTTCATGATCTCTGTATGCCACTTGATGCAAGAAGGCCACACTCTTCCACCACTCTTCGGTTTTTCCACTTGACTCCGTAACGTTGTTTTACTACTTTGCTCTTATTCTTGTGTCTACGAAGGGTTTGTAAATCATGTGCACCAGTTGCTTCAAGGTCACGCCATGGACCCATACCCTTTCTTTTAAGCACCCCACTTCTACTTTTGGGTCTTTACCACAGTCCTATGCTACTGGCACCCCATTTTCCTTCTTTGCCTCAGCTCCTGTCAGCGATGGAGGCCTTGGCTGTGTACCATCTGCCCCCCCTTTTCCTCCCACCCCAAAGAATAACTGTGTCGCCGGTTTCCGCCCCTGTCTTAGGTGGCTTCCCCTCCTCTGCCCATCTGCTGTATAAATTAAGAATTAGAGTTCTGTCCTTAGCATAGAATTCATCTCTCTGTAGTGACAACCGTACTTCGGTTTCTAAGTTATTTTCAAGCACCCCTTCTCCAGTGTCTGCTCCACACGGCTATGAGTTTTATTTACATTCAGCATCTATGCGCATTAGACCAGGAGGGACTCATTCATTAAGATTGAACATATATAACTGGAAAGTGGTGTTTACATCAAATGCTTGAGGTAACTCGTGCTGCCCTTTACACTACACTGACAAATCTAAAGTTTAAGTGAACCTTGTGCTAGAGAAATGAAAGGACAATGGAAAGTGTTGCCATGTGCACGCTTATACATGAGCTGCAACATGTACATATGTAGCTAATACAACATACATGTTATCCAACGAGTGTCCCCTGGGGCAAATACATGAATGCATTAGCCGGGTCTCACCAGCGCAGGATGTTTTCTACTGCTTTGTGTTTGGAGGTCGCACTTTACTCGCACCATCTCATTTCCT
This sequence comes from Pleurodeles waltl, assembly GCF_031143425.1. Classification (NCBI taxonomy): domain Eukaryota; kingdom Metazoa; phylum Chordata; class Amphibia; order Caudata; family Salamandridae; genus Pleurodeles; species Pleurodeles waltl. The sequence continues at coordinate 15,371,043 of NC_090446.1, forward strand.
GTCTCCCAGCTCACAGGGATCATGTATGTTCACATGTCAGACATCAGTGGCTCGTTTCTTTGTCTGGCCAGGGACGGCTCCTCCTCAATGGCGAAGGAGCGTTTCCCCCCAGGCTAAGAGCCAGCAGATGAAAAATAAAACATGCATGTGAAGGGAGGGGCGGTGCTGGGCCATGGGAGTGTGTGTGTTTGTCCGACCGCTCAGGGAATGTGCACTTAGGTTTCTCCAACTCGGCTGTGTTGAACAGCCAGGCTCGAGAAACTGCACAGACTCCAGTGCACTGTCTGGTTGGCAGACAAAGCCACTCCGACTAATCCTGATGCTTTCATGCTAAGTTTAGCATGGGAGCAGCCCCAGGATTGCTAGGGAGCCTGTGCTGGTGTTGCTGGGATACCAGAATAGCAGAGGAGCGAGGCAGCAGGAGGCAGCGGTGTCAAGAACGGCGGAATGGTAAGTGTTTTTTATTTTTTTTATTTCCCTCATCCCCATCCCTCCTCCCGCCCAACCCTTGACATTGAAGGTGTCCCTTCTTGCACAAAACCAATCCTGAAGACAATGCAGGCACTCTTACACTACAGTGCAAGGGCGCCTGCGTTGGCGCTAAGCCTCTGAAATGGCGCCAGAGCGAAGGGGACGGACAGGAATGCACCGAATTGCATAAATACTGTGTATTCCTGACTTTCACTTTGGTGTAGGGTAGCGCAGCAAGATGACCTGCAGCCCTGCCCTATCACCAAATCCCTGTAAATCTGGGCCCTAGTGCCTTGCCTGTGCATAGGGAGAGGGCCACTGTATTTTATTTGTGCTGTGCAGCTGGTGTCTCCATCAACACCCTTGAACGTCAGTGATCTGAGAGTGAAATCTCTTGTTTGTAAAGACTCTACTAACGGATTTCTTCTTTCATGTACACATGCAGAGTAAACTCTTTGCTACAGCTTGGAAACGCCCTCCCTAGCTTGAGGAAGGAGGAGTCTGGGAAGCAGGATGCAAATCATACTGAGTGTAGGTCCTTCTCTCTTCTAACTGGACAAACCGTACCATACAGTCACTAAATGGAGTTTCTGTAGGATCACTACGTTTTACTCTACTTGTGTGTCCCAAGAGGCAGCTGACATCATCCTGTGTGCAGATAAAACAACCACAACCAACCAGAAGCCGCTGTCCGCAAGTGGCACTTGGAGCATTGACCCTGCCAGATACAGAAAACGTGGAGGTGCCGCACCAATGCGCTATTTTATTTTCCTAAATGGAAGGCTGTCTTCAGGTATGTGTCATGCACCTGTGATGATTAAGCTTGCCCTGCAGTAGCCCAGAGGGCAGGATATTGCATTCTCCATTTCAACATAGGGCACAGAGCTGGGATTGAGATAACATCAATGTTTGTGCCTTTCTTGCAGTGTGGTAAGCCTGTACTTCAAGCACGCTTTATTGTGAATTGTACTCCTGTGTTTATGCTGTGAAGATTTGCTTCAGTGCTATTGTTGCTATCTTCAGTGCAAGTGATGTTGTGTTTTGATTCGCCAGATATAGTGTGTGGTGTGTGCATGGGAAACGAACATGGTGAATGTCAAAACACCATATCCTGAAAACATCTGTGTGATTGTGTGTAGTACTTCGTTGTTTGTAATCATACAGCATTCAATCATTCATCTAACCATGGACTCATTCTCATATTTATTCAACACAAAAACCACATATATAAACTCCCCAATCAATGAAAAAGCTTTTGATTATCTAAAGAAGCTAGATGTATTGGCTTTGCCAATGTTTGTTTCCTCTGAGTAGGGAGTTCCTCCTGCCATGTAAGGGGGATGCAAACATGCAAGCTTTTATACAGCAAGAAGAGAACCTGGACTAAGGAGGCTATGAAAGCTTAGCCTGGAGCTAACTGAGCCGCTCAAAGCGGGTTCAAATAATGTGAGACCTGATCACGGCCTTGGCGGATAGACTACTCCATCACAAAAGTGACGGATATCCCGACCGCTGTTTTAGAAGTGCCATAGGATATAACGGAACTAGTAATACAGCGGACGGGATATCCGTCACTTTTGTAATGGAGTAGCCCATCCGCCAAAGTTGTAATCAGGCCCCACGACTTAGGGCCTGATTTAGATTTCAGCGGGCAGGTTACTCTGACACGCCGGTGACGAAGTAACCACTCCCCCGAGTCCAGGCTGTTTTACCCACATTGTGTTGCCACATTGCCGGCCTTAGAGCTGGTGGCGCCCGGTGTGACAATCTTTTTTGGTGCCCCCAATGACCTTCTCCTTAAATAACCTCATTACCTCCCAGCAAAAGTTCTCCTCATCTCTCCCTAGCCCGTGTCACACATACATTCTTTTTTTTTAAACTCTGGTAAAGGCTGGCTTTACTAATCCAGTCATTTATCCATATAAAATAGAGAGCTATTCTTTGCAGCAGGCATATTAACCCTCTGCACTACTATACCCTTTGAGCTACACTAGAGAAAACTCTCTCTCTCTCTCTCTCTCTCTAGCTGGAACATTTTTCACAAGTTAATTTGACATTTTTATTGCAGCCTGAAAGCTGCATGCACAAGAAACTCTTCAGCAGGTGCTTTTAAACCATTTAAGTTATTGCTCAACACAGCACCGCCCCCAAGGCCAGTGATCCCCCCCACCACCAGGTCAGCGCCCAGTGCGGCTGCACCAATCGCATGGCCATAAAGGCCGTCCTGGTTTGCTTGCTTGCTGTTTGCACACCACACTTCTAATGAAATGACCAAAAATGCTGGTAAGAGAATGTAGCTTAAAAAGCAGTGAGTGACTGAATGTGCCCCACGTGTCAGGAGAGTGGCATATATACAGACATTGGGGCTCTCATGCTCAGGGGACCATTCATTTCAGATGGGCCCGGTGACAAGAGGCATTGGGCATCTTGGGATTATAAGGTATTTTTTCAGATGGGGTCTTTGGCTGCAGCCCACAGATTTCTTGTGGTTGTTGATAGATGGATGCTCCTCAGCAAGGAAGTGACCCCAAGCAAGCACCACCAACAAAGCTGTGGAAGATAAGAAACCCTGAGCACCTGTGTACTGCTCATTGGACATCTCAGTGGCAAAAAAACATGGCTGAACTAATGAACATTCCCATTTCTGCATGTTATTCCCCCAAAACCTTAATTCTTAGGAATTATTGGGACTTCTGGTAACAGTAATTCTATGAATGAGAATTAACAGAATAACAGAATCCCACTCATAATAAGGACCTTAGAAGTTTATGGCATAGAAGTACAAATGATGTTCCCTCACTAGCACATGCATAATGTTTTTTTGTTCATGTTTTTGTGTCTGGGCGAGAGAGTTGATGCATTAAGGGACATTAAACATTTTACTATATTTCCAGAGAAGGGCTTTTCATCATCCCGCCTCAGCCACTGGTGGATTGGGTTGTCGTTCAGATTCCAGGAAACATACATAGTGTTAGGTCATTGTACCAGCATCACAAGTATTTTCAAGCCAGGGGCACGTGCCTGTCATTATTAAATGTTGCCTTCCCCAGTCTGTGATCAGATACAGCCCTACTACCCTGGCTCTATTGGCTTTTTCATCAACACAAAATGAAATCACACGAGGTGAGATTTTCAGCCCACACTCCGTCTGGCAGAGACCAAGAGGCAGACTCAGGCAGATGGGGATAGACAGACATGGTGAGGTGTTGACAACTGTACACGCAGAAAGCGCTGATGGGTGGAAGACCCATTCTTCACCAGTTTCTCCAGCATCTCCACCACTGCACACCAAATACCTAACTGCAACTGTGACTTATGCAAGGATGCTGTAGGAGAGGTGCAGTCAAGGAGAAAGAAAAGCAGTTTCATTACAAAAAGTTGTAAAACTAGACCTTGAATAGGAACTCATGCATTCTTCAGCACCTTTTCTATCAAATGTGTATTCAGGCCAGACAACATTTCCTGCAGTAGGCTACACCATAGTCATTTTTATATTAATTTCTTTTTTCTATTCTAGAAGGTCTCTGTTGGTTTGTTTTCTTCTGTCTGTTTGGAACTGACACAAGAAGTATATGAAGAGACGGCAAAGCTACCTTCTTGATCCGCTCTGGGCATAGTCTTTCTCTTTAACTCTTATAACTCCCTTACATAAGTCGTCTGCCATCTCAGCTAGACCAATCCTTAAGGACTTACTTACACCTACTACCTGTCCTGGGGTGTAGGTCATCAACCAGGTCTCTCCAGCCATCTCTGTCTCTTGCTTTTTTTTCAAACTGGCGCCAGATGTAACCCATCTCCTTGCAGTCAGCCTCGAGGCCTCACAACAGGTGTTTCTTGGCCTGCCTCTTTTCCTTCTCCCTGGAGGGTTCCAGTTCAGGGCTACAACAACTGCATGAACAGTGTCGCAAAATAAACGAGGGACATATGCCTCAAACTCAGCACCGACAAGACGGAGGTACTACTGTTCGGTAACACCATCTCACCCTGGGATGACTCCTGGTGGCCAGCCGAGCTGTGACCCTTAACCACCCCACCAACCACGCCAGAAACCTAGGAATCATAACAGACAACAAATTCAACATGAAGCACCAGTTCAATGTGATCTTCGCCACTTGCTTCCTCATCGTCCACATACTCTGCAGGATTTTCAAATGACTCCAGCATGAAACTAGGCACACCATCGCCCAAGCCCTCATAACCAGCCAGCTGGATTATAGTAACACACTGTACACCGGATTCACCACTATTCTAACAAAACAACTACAAATTATCCAGAACTCAGCCATCAGACTCATTCTCAACCCCCCAAAAAGGATGCACATCACCCCTATCTAAGAACCCCCCACTGGCTCTCTGTACACAAACATTCACAATTCAAGCTCCTGGAGCTTGCGTACAAATCCCCCCACAACCCAGGACCAGATTGCCTCAACCATCGCATGAATTTTCACCAACCCCCAGACTCCTACACTCTGCATCGCTCGCGATGACCTAACGAGTTTGCTGCAGCACCTACCAGGGTCAACCATTCACATACCTAGCAGCAAAGGCCTAGAACAGCCTCTTTCTCCACCTAAAGGCATTTCCCACCATCCAGGCGTTCAGAAGGGATCTTAAGACATGGCTGTTCGACAGACACAGCTAAAACAGCACCTGAATAGGCTCACCATTGATTTGTGCACTTTACAAATACCATGATTGATTAACTGATTGATGCAGGTTTGGGGAGGGTTTGACCTATCCAGCTCCAGTGTCTTTTCATGATTTTTTAATGGGCAGGGAGTTAGGAAGTCTGCTACCATAGTTCATTGTTATTGATAGTGTTTGGCAAGCGAATTTGTAGGATTTTCTCCATTCAGGTGTTGAAGGTCTGGACTTTGTTGATGGTGGTTAATGTAGCCCTCCAAGTTTCTGCTCCATACAGAATGACCGATTTTACGTTGGTAGTAAAAAGCCTGGTCTTGGTTTGCTGCCTTAGGTTGTTAGAGCTCCAAATCTTCTTTAGCTGAATGAATATACATCTAAGCAGTACTCTTAAACATCAACAGTTTTATACAATAATTTGCTTTTTTAATTGCTTTATTTCCCTTCTTTCCCCCTTCTATGAGTACTGTCCTGCTTTTTATGGGTTGTTCCTACTCACTTTTCTTCATTACAATAGAAGAGGTTACCTTTTCCATAGATGAAGGGGGCTGTCATTTAAATGTATCTCCTTAGTGGTTGTGGGTTAGTGACTACACAAATAGCCTGCTATTTTATTAGTGAACATGGTTTTGTATTGATTGTGAAGTTTATGTGTGTGTGTGAGTATATAGATGGGTGAATGGTGGGATGGTTGGACTGGCCTATAGGGCAATGAGTCATTGCCCGATCGGCCGGTCTGACAGATATTTGTAAGACTTTTCTTTAGTAGTTTGTGGGCATGTTTTATGACCAGGAGGGCATATTGTTTACTGCTGGTTTATCTGATATTACCACAAAGATTGCCTGCACAAATGTATGCACTGTCCCATGCCCTCCAATACACTCGCACAGCATCTTCAAAACTGGCATCATTTGCAAATGTGGGCTGATTCCTCTTTTATTTTGGTGCTTGTGCCTATTTATTGTCCTAGTCCAAACGTGAATGGATGGGTGGGCTCTTTATCAAGGTATACATGAAAGGGTGTGCAAATGCATTAATGAATGACTGAAATAGTGGTTGCAGTAATGAATCCAGGGGCAATCATACTATATTATACAGAAGGATACACTAATCTTTCTCACACAGCAGTATTAATAGTCATGTGCTGGAATTACGCCAGGATTAGCCATCGCTGTGCCCGGAATCAATATCGGCTTTAGCGCTGTGCAACCGGTGCAGCCGCAGCCACACCTGGCACTTGCCTGGAGGTGGATGGGTGGGGCGGGGTGCTGTATTTAAAAATAACTTAAGGGTTTAAAAGCAGGGGCTGCATAGCAACAATACAAATGTCAAGATACCTCTAGTAATTATTGTGGAAAGAGATTGTGAACCTCATTACGAGCCTGGCGGTCTTCAGACTGCCAGACTTGTGGTGGTGGACAGACCGCCACAGCTTTGACAGTCTGGCCACCAAATTAGGACTTTGGCAATTGGACTGCCAAAGGAATGTCATCCCCGCTAGGAACATGGCTCCTGACGGCATGAAAGTGGTTGGGCTTGTAATCAGCCATCGTGGCGCTGAATTCAGCACCGCCATGCTTATTACAAGCCACCTTTCTGCCAGCCTTTTCACGGCTGGGAGACTGCCATGAAAAGGCTGGTGGAAAGGTAGTGCAGGGGGCCTTCCTGTCCAGCACCGTCTGCTTTGGTGTGGGGAGGGGTGCAAAAAGGGAAAAGACTGTTGCACCTAGGGCCTTCAGCACTAAAACCGGCCCTGCCGGGAATGTCTGCATTAATTAAGGCAATTACCCATTCCATTAGTGCAGAAGCCCTAACACTATATCAAGAATTAGACTGAATGTCATTGTTATAGTGCAAGCCTTAGCGGGATAGAGAAACATCCTGCAAACAGTGGCCAAAGAGGCTATATAATTATATATAATTATAACCAGAAATGCACTGCCAACATCACATAAACATAATGAGATACATTTGATTACTAAAGTGCATATAATAAAATCATTGTTAAACCATCGCTTATCCAAGGGCTACTTGACCCTCCAAGATGGCCAGACAAAAGTTTGGAAAGCTGGATTCCACCAGTATAAGCAAAACAAGACACATAAAAAGCAAAGCACTTGCTTTAGGTATCACCTAGATAAGTAAGTATGCAAACACACTATAATAATTGTAATTTGTTTTCTATTTTCAGGTAGCATTTTAGTAGATTAAACAAATATTGATGATTTGTTGAAAAATAACACTGACAACTATTCCATCGCATTTTCATTTTTAGATGTATCAGAAAATTACTTTTTGTGGTTAAACCATGGTTTATTTAATGGGTGTTGGATCTTCCAAGATAGTCAAACCCCTTCATGTGTGGAGCCACCTTTGAGGCCATGCTTGGAATAGTAAACGGGACTCGAAGGAGGTCCTAAAATGAGGAAAGAAAAGAGAAGGAATAAAATATATATACTCATTAGAGCAATAGGGATGCAAACATGACAAAAGAGTCCATGCTACCAAAAACAGAATTTGTAGGACTACAAGATTTCCTCAAGTGGAGAAGTCAAAGAAAATAGAAACAGGGAGTCCTGGTAAGATGGTTTCCACCGTTAAAAGTAACATTAATGCAACAAAAACATGTATTTTGAAAGTAAGCTTAAATAATTATTGATCCAGAGTGCAATACTAGTCAGTTTTCATTTTTAATTCAGTTGTTTGCTTTATATTTTTGATGCAGCATTTTGTGTAAAAAATAATTATATTGAAAAATGAAACCTCCAAATATTGTAGTCCACCAACTTAGTTATTTACCACCGAATTGCACTTTTACATTCTTATGCCATTATTGAACAAAAGACTTCTTGCCATTCCAAGATGTCCAATTCCCTTGCTGCAGACCGCTAATTTGGAATGAGGAAATGTTGCTAGTTGCAAAAGGACTAAGGGCCACATGTAGGAAGCTTTTTTTCATTTGCAAACGGCTCAATTCATAGAATCAGGCCTTTTGCGAATGCAGAAAGGCATTTTGTATGTACCAAGGGCAAATGGTGATTCTGTAACCTGAATAGCAATTTGGGTTTGCCATTTGGTATTAGGAAGGAAGCGCGTGTAGGGCGTCCGTTCCTAATACTGAATCGAAGTGGAATGTATGAATGTTTTAAGACCGAAATGCGGTTGCAAAACATTCGCATTTTATCACCAACTTCAAGTAGGTGGTAACCCATTCACAATGGGAAGGGGTCCCCTTTGCCTTTGAGAATGGTTGTAAAAATATTTTTTAAGACCAGGCAGTGGTCACACGGACTTTCCATTTTAATTTTTGAAATGCGTCCCTTTTTCTCTAAGAAAAACGGGCTGCATTTGAAAAAAGATTGCTTTACTGAATTAATCACAGACATGGTGGTCTGCTGACCCCAGCAGGCCACAATCCCTGTGATTTATTCAATTCCTCATGGGTCACAAACTGAGACTTTCTTCACTAATATTTATGAGGTAGGTCTATTTGCTGCCCACTGGGAATCTCAAAATGTGTAAAACACACATTTGAACATTGGTGTTTGTGATTACCAAATAGCGATTCACAAAAATGCATTACTTCGTAATCATAAACACAAATGTTACTAAATGTGGCCCTAAAATCCAGGCCACTAAGAGTATGGGATACTGAAGGAGGACTGAAACTCCAGGCTCCTAAAAGGAGGAAAGATGCAAAGTGGATAGTCAACACTTGCAAGAGTAGGGGATGTACAAGAAAATATTTTTGTCCCACCTGGAATGATCGAAGTGAAGTTAAAAAGAAACGAAAAAAATAGTTTTATTTGAAAAGTCATTTTTAACACTAAAATATACACAAGTAAAAGACGGACCATACATTTACTTAAAGTATGGTTAAAAAAAAATCACAAACAGTGCATAAAACATTGGGTCTCGTTTGTCAGTACACTCATTTGTTTTGAAATTTGTATGTACTATTTCCTTGCATGCACCTAAAAAAGATTGCTTAGAAAAATATAATCAGACTAGTTTTTTAGTGCATTTACATAATTGAATGGACCATATGTAGAGTAGACGTTTGTTTAATTTGTGTTTCTTTTAGTGAAAGAAGTATTCTTTCCAAGATGCCTTCTGGATATAACAAACTAATGCTCCTGAAAAGAATGCACCTCGTGTATTGTAATGGAAGTACTCCCTAGGAGGTGGAATACTACACCTGATACCAAAAAGCAATATATTGAGACTGAATCACTCCTCTGGGCAGATCCATTTCCAACTTCATCCTGACAGATTAACATTGTCTCAAAGCAAACAGGGGCTGAAGGGACCCAGCCAGCAGCCCTCTGTCTGTGTATTGATTACAAGAAGTTTACAAGAGAAATAAAGCTGTCAAGCCAGATCTAAATAGAGCATTGATATTTTTTGCTTTCCTCAGAAAAGCGAGGAACTTCAATTTATTTCTGCTTTTTTCATTAAAGGCAAGTTCTATTACTGGCCCACTGAATTATCTTTACAAAAATATCGTTAATACCATAATCAATAAACTGGACCCTCCCAACGCCTGGATTGACGAGAAACACTCTACCATTCTACTGATTGATTGATTGGTAACTAGGAATCATTCTGGCACATATTTGCATGGTTGGCCTCCCTTTCTGGTTGAAAACATTCTACCTAAAGCTCCTTGAGCTCGGGTGGTCTTTCAGTACTAAGGGTAGGATTGCAGTAGGCTGGCCTGGTTTGTAGTGGGTACCCAAGGTACTTACACCTTATACTGGGTCCAGTTTCCCTTATTAGTGTATGTAGTCAGTGTCTAGAAGCCAGGCTCTGTAGTGGTAGTGTGGATGAGCAGCCAAGGCCTAACTAGGAGACATGCAAAGCTCGTGCTATATCACTACAGTCACACAGTACTTACACACATAAAAGAAAATATTCAGTGGTACAAAAATAAAAGTACTTTATTTTGGTGACACACTTGCCAAATATACTTTAGAGACTATACTCCCTTAAAGGTAAATAATATACACAATATATACACTAGTATCCAAAAAAAGGTAAGTAAACAATTAGAGAAATCAGTGCAAATAGTGAAAATCATAATAGTTAGAAATAGGCCTGGGGGAACAAAAACCATATACTAAAAAGTGGAATGCGAATGTTGGTTTTCTACCTGAGCAAGGGTAGTGTGTAGATGGGAGCTGGGAGTGTTAGAAAACACCAAAGGTAAGTAATACAACCCACCCCAGATCCCAGGAAAGTATGAGTAAATCACAGGAACTTTCCTAGAACACACAAGAAAATGAAAAAGAACATATTGCAAGAACCAGAAGAGACTGAAAGACACCAACAGTGGATTCCTGTACCTGAAGACCTGCGGAAGAAGGGTACCAAGTTTAAGAAGCACGGAAGAGTCCAGGAAGAACAGGAACCTCTGTTAACCTGGATGAAGTTAAAAAAGAAGAACCACTGGTGAGGAAGAAAAGTCAGCACTGCACCCAAGAAGATGGATGCAGGTTCCTGGCTGCTGCAGATGATGTCCCACACTGGATGGACAATTTCAGTCTGGTTTGCGCCACTGAATCCCACCAACATACCTTGGTAAATGCAAAGCTCACAGCGGTAAATAGCGCTGTACTGGCCCAGGAAGGACCAGGTCGACTCTACCCAGGAGGGGGAGATAGACGGGGCTCTCAGCAGTCCAGAGAGCACACGGAACACCAGGCAGCATGCACAGAAGTTCCAAAGCACAGGGACAATGAAGGTGCAAATGGAGGCCCATGCAGCATGAGACAAAGGGATCCAACACCGCTGGAGAACCACTCAGGGAGCTCTGCATCACAGGAAGGAGTGCTGGGAGCGGGAGGTGTGCTGTGTACAAAGAACTTTATGTGAGGCCATGAGAAGTCGCACACAAGCCTTGGCAACTGCAAACCACGAAATGCAAGGGGGTACTGTCTTGTGTGGGGAGGCAAGCCCCCACCTCCACCAAAGTTGGACAGCTGGACTTCAAGGCCATCAGGACCACTTCAGTCCACCACCCGTGATGCTGGATCCAAGCACTTTCTCAGGCGAGGGGACCCAAACCACCAGTCATCGCTACAGAGGGGTGCCTGCTGAAGCAGGAAAGTGACTCCTTCAGTTCAAGGGAGACTCCTTCGCTCTTCTGGTGCAGGTTGAAGACAGGCTGTCCTCTGAGAATGCACGACTGGGAAACAGTTACAGTTGCTGGCAGGAGCTGAAGATACAATGTTGCAGAAGTCATCTTACCTTCTTTGTTGCAGTTTGTAATATTCCTGGAGGGTCCAGATGCAGTTTCTTCGGTGAGAAGGTGAAGTAAAGGATGCAGAGGATTCCTGCTGGAGTCTTGCAGTCTGAATCTAAAGAACCACCCAAAGGTGAGAGACCCTAAATAGCCCTGAAAGGGGGATTGGTCACCTAACCAGGTAAGCACCTATCAGGGGAGGGCTCTGACAGCACCTGCTGACACTGTCCACTCAGATGGTTCCAGAGTTCCCTGCCTATCCTGAAAACAAACTAGCAGAATCCAGGGACCCTCTGAAAGAGCTCTGAATACCACCCCTGGGGTGGTGATGGACAGGGGTGTGGGTACACCCCTTTCCTTTGCCCAGTTTCACTCCAGAGCAGAGACTGGGGGTCCCTGAACCGGTGTACACTGGTTTATGCAAGGAGGGCACCATCTGTGTCCTTCAAAGTACTTCTAGAGGCTCTAGGAAGCTACTCTTCCCATGCCTGTAACACCTATTTTCAAAGGGAGAGGGTGTAACACCCCTCTCCCAAGTAAATCCTTTGTTTCTGCCTTCCTGAGCTCATGCTGCTTGAGCAACAGAATGGCAGAAACTTGACTGTGAAGTGGTAGCAGCTGGGGCTGCTTGTTAGGGTTTGTACACAGCAAAGAGCATGTCCCCTCTGCACTAGTGGGTTCTGTAATAGCTCCCTTTTAAACTTACTATTGAAAGCCTTTCTTGTTATCTCACCTTCCCCCCCCTAGGCTTCTGTGTATGTTGTTTAATGTGCTGTTTTGTTTACACATTGGGCCTTGCTTTTACCAAGGCTTCTTTTAAACACTCCTCCCTAGGCCATGTGTTAATCCAACTCATTTGCATAATAACTGAAACTCTGCACACCTTTCAAGAACATGTGCAGCATGTGAGGACCACACCCAGCTCTTCAAACCACACCCAGCTCTGCACACCTTCCAAGAACATGTGCAGCATGTGAGGACCACACCCAGCCCTTCAAACCACAGCCAGCTCTTCGAACCACACCCAGCCCTGTCTATAAAAGGCATCCCCCGAGCCTCACCCAGTGCTTGTGCTCGTCTACCTCCCGCTTACCTGAGAACAGATCCCTCGGCGCTGGCACTCCTGCTCTTTACAGACTTTCATTGACTTCAATGGGCGCAGCTTCTGGCTCTTCCTTCTTCCGGTTTCCAGTTCCTCCTTGCTTCAGCCTCTCTCCTAAGAGAAACCTGCAAAAGAGAAAGAAGACAAGGTTAGACTGATCAGTATCTCTTGCCAGCAACAAGTAAGTGCAAAACTTTTTATTACCTGAAAGAACTTTGACAACAATTTCTGGATTCGTGTATAGACAATTTGAAACAAAATACCTTCCACGAACATTGTGATTCAAACTCTTTGTTACAAGAATATTTTGCAGAACTTTGTGAAGCAAACATTGTTTTTTCTCATGGAACTTTTAAGAATCGAACAGTGGAAACCATTAACAGCAAGGTAAACAGTAAATCAAGGACTTGCACAAATTACATGCTGTATTTTGATGTAAAAGTACAGTATTTGTTTTATAAAAGATTCTGGAAATATGGGAAAAGTGAGTCTGCTATTGGGAATTTAGGCTTTAGTTATATTATGATGAATGTTTGATATTGGTAATTCTGATAACGGTATTTGTTTAATGTTTTAGAAGCTTTACAGTAATAGAAAACACATCCCAGAGCAGTAACACATTCCAAACCTGGAAACTAGAGACCAGGATCCAAGAGGTACTTTTAGAAGAGAATTTCTAATAAATAAAGGGATAGTCAGGAACCCATTTAGGAATAGGTTGCACTTATCTGTTCTTTGTTTATGTTTCATTAGGCACCAGTTTCTACAGAAGTCAGAAAGGGCCGCAGATTTGTGCAGCACTTCAACAGTGGAAACGCAAGAAAGGTGTTGTCTCTCTTTTTTATTTTATCCACTTCCCCCCTTCCCTTGAGCTTCTGTTCTTAGTGCACTGTTTTAAAAACTAGTGAGCTGGAACAAGCAGTTTCAGGGTGGGGTCGGATTGTCTTCAACCTCCATCAGAACTGAACAAGAACTCAGGTGAGCTGGGCTTTGACACTGGTAGAAAACCTCAGAAGGCTGGCATGGCAGTACTGGGGGTCCCCAGTGGAACACCCAGAGTGCATGCAATTATACAACCAATACTAGAATGGGGTATAATTCCAAGATGTTAGACACTTTACATGGCCATATTTGGAGTTACCATTGTGAAGCTGGACATAGGTATTGACCTATGACAAGTGCAAGCATAAAATTGCATCCCTGCACTCACACAGTCCATGAAAATGGTCCTGGATGATATGGGGGCACCTCTGCTACTCCAGGGGTGTCCTCACACACAGGTACTTTGCATCTAGCCTTTAGGGCTGGAAGGTATGACATATAGGTGACATATAAATGACCTGATGCAGTGTAAATGGCAGTGAAAGGGTGCAGGCACCATTTCACACAGGCTGCAATGGCAGTCTTTTAGAAGCTTTTGCCTGAGCTCCCTATGTGTGGCAAAAGAAATGCTGCAGCCCATAGGGATCCACTGGAACCCAAATGCCCTGGGTACCTAGGTACCGTATACTAGGTACTTATAAGGAGTGTCCATTGTGCCAATTTTGGATGAAATACTGGGTTACCAATATGCAGTGACAAACTTTAGAGGAGAGAAATCATAAACACTGGGGTCCTGGTTAGCAGAATCCCAGTGACACAGTCAAATACACTGACAAACAGGCCAAAAATGGGGGTAATATGCCAAAAAGATGGTCTTTTCCTACAAGGATGTGGCCCCCTTTCCTATTACAGTTGCTCTTTCTTTTAACCATTGGATTGTTTATCTTGCCTTAGCTTGTATTGGCATCTTTTAAGTACATTCATGGAGAATTTGCAGCACCGGAGATCACTTTGTAAAGGGATGTGTGTTAAGCTAAAGACAAGTGCAATTGTGCAATCAAACATTTTGCATTTTCCCTTTTTGTTGCTCTTGGACTGGTTTCTATGTATATTTCCCAGTTACTGTTTAACATAGAGTTGTCAATTAACTCTTTAAATCTTTTACAAGAGAACATGCAGTGGGACATAATCTTGCATTTGGTTCCCCTCTAATTTGCCACTGGGTAGTTATAGTTAGCTCAGTGTTTCCATAGGAAATGCCTTATTAGGTTTTGCCTGCACAGCGCTTGTGTTGTGCTTGTGAGGAAACGCCCAGAGCAACAAGTCCAGAACAACCAATACGTTAACAATGCAAGCTCAACCAAGCTTGCATGAACAGCGACTCTCTTCCTCTGCCTTAACCACGCGTGTGCTGAACAACGCATATGTGTGGTTAAGGCACAGAAAAAGGGAGAGTGGATTGGGAGAGGATACAGTAAGGTACGTGGGGCTGGGGCAGGGTTGGGGGTTGGGGATTTTGTTTTTAAGGGTGGTGTGGGTGGTCAGGGTAGTTTTGTTTTTAGAGGCAGGGTGGGGGGTTGGGGTAGTTTTTATTTTATGGGCGGGCTGGGAGGTTGGGGTAGTTTTGATTTTAGGGCGGGTGTGGGTCGGTTGTTTTTAGGGTGGGTGGGGAGTTTGGTAATGTTTTAGGTCTCAGGGTGGGTGGGGGTGTTGGGGCACTTTGGTTTTTATGGGTGGGGGTCGGGTGGTAGTGTTTTTAGGGTGTGGTGGGGGTCAGGGTAGTAGTGTTTTTAGTGCAGGTGGGGTCGAGGTAGTTATGTTTTTAGGGTTGATGGTAGGGTGGCATGCTAGAACCAAGCATGCCGTTACCACACATGCCTTTACTAGGCATGCTTTTACACAAAAAATCATTGTAAAGCCATGCGTGAAAACAACTCAGTCATTATTCCAACCTCGTTGTTCCATCATACAACCGTGCTTGTGAAATCTATTGTATTTGTTATATACCTTAAAAGTGGCTTGTATCCCACTCTTACTTTTCATTAGTTATTGTGCTTGCCACTTCTCCTCTGTTGGTTGTAGCATGCTGTTTCCTGTTGTTACTTGTGTATTTCTCTTGTCAGTGTCCCATGGCTGAAGTACTCCTTTTCATCTGCTGGAACTTATTTTATTCTGTTTTGCCTGCTCCAAGTTTGTTTACGTTTACTCTAGTCTCTCACTTCATGCATTTGAAGCGTGCATTTTATTTGTTTGCCAAATGTCTTTGATTTAATCCTTTTGTGTTAGCACACATTTCAAGTGTGCTTGTACAGGGTGTAGAGCATTGAACCTGGCTTCCGTGCACCAAGGTCTGCAGTTTGGCCCGTTACACCACATCCCCTGTCCTGCCCCTTCTCTTCTGTTTTCGGTACACTCGTTTTTCTTGCTGGATCTACACTTTCAACTTGATATCGCAATTGGCCTCAAGTTATTGGAGCGCTTTGCATGAACACCAGTTACATGACATGGCAACACAAAGTTTTTGATAGTGCTATCGACCTCAAGGTAGTGGAGATATTCTGTGAACACCTGTTACATTACACAGTGACACAACTTTTTTGTAGGCATGGGGAGACTATCGGCCTCATGACAAGTGTGACAGTCGCAATGCAGGACCGTCAAACTTGGGGGGAGGACGCCACTGGCTTGGCGGTGGCGTCCCCCCCAGCCCTATTACAATGTTCCTGTCGGTCTGCAATAGAGTGTTCTTGCCGGTCAGACCAGCAGGAACAGTGCCACAAGCTAGCACTCGGCTCCATTAAAAGAACTGAGTGCTATCTAGTAGCACAAAGGCGACCGACTAGCACCCTCAGAATGCACACTGTAGGCAGAGCAGACAGTGTGCATTCCAATGGTGGTGGGCAGGGGGCTCCTGCACACCCATGGCCAGCCTATGGTCCCAAGCACACCCTCTCCGTCAGCCTTTCCATGCTGGTGAAACCACCTTGGAAAGGCTGGCGGTGAAGGGTGTTGTAATCAGCCAGGCGGTGCTGTGTTCAGCGCCACCTTGGCTGAGTACAACTCAGAACTCAGTCACCATGTTGAGAACCATGTTCCCGGCTGGGGCAGTGGTCCCCTGGAAGGTTCGCCCACCAGCGTTGCAATTGTGCAGTGGTCTGACTGTCAATGCGAGTGCGGCGGTCCTCGGACTGCCACACTCATAATAAGGCCCTAAGTGATTTGCCCAGAATTACAGGATGGTGAGCCGATGAGGAGCATCTAACCTGGCTTCCCAGCTCCAAAGTTTGCAGCTCTGGCCGTAACGCCACATCATCTCCTCTCTCCAAATATCATTGATCCCTGCCGAATGTTTATTCAGGCAAGCCACTGATGTGTCATCATCTCTTTACGGGCTTTAAAGTTCCCTTCGCCCGTTCACTTTATTCATTGCAGGGAAACTTTTCTTTTTTCATTTAAGATAGGTCTGTGTGCCCTGAGAGAGGCAGGCTGCCTTTTTAAGTCGGAATATCAATGGGACTCAGCCTCACAGGGCGGACGGGCTCCATCCGTCAGATTGACCACATAAGCCTGTGTATTGCAGTTTGCAGCCTCGTGCAAATTTCTGATCCACTGTCAATCATTACGGTTAGAAGAACCTCAGCCTTGCTTTCCTGCAGTTTAGACTTTGTTAAAAGGAGAAAAAAAACAGTATTGAAATAAATTGTATTTTCCATTTAATGTGTGCCTTACCCAGCTCAGGCATGATTTTGGAAATTCATCCTGTTCTCCACTTTTATGTTCCCAGTTCAGTTTACCGACAGCTCCACCTCACCTTTTTGCTGCATCTTGCCTCTAGTTTCTATTGATTCTCCTTCTGCTTTTGCTTTTTTATGTCATCTTTTATTTACCTCAATTTTACTAATTGACCACCCACTCGGTGCTCCCGCCATCTGTCCGTTTCTCCACCTCACACCTCTTTTTCTCCCGCAGCTCAACTTTACTTACCAAATTGAGAACCATGTGTGTAATACGAGCCCTGAACTGCAGCAAGATTTGGGAGAGGGCTCAACACCTCTTGGGAATTAGGAAAGTCGCACCCTACTCCAGATGCTTTTTATTTATAAAAAGTCTAAATAATGCATCTCACAGCCAATTGTGCCAATTATATTGACATTTAAGGCACGTTTAAAATCTCTTCCAAAAAGGAATTAATGAAATAGGTCCATGCTTTTAGATTCTGATGCACCACACATGAGCAGTTTCCATGAGCAACTCCAATTCGTAACCTTGTAGCACTCAAACCTGTGTGCATGTGTGTGCCGCGGCCTCCACACATAGCTTAAAGTTTGAAATGGGGGACAATTTGGTATCTACCTTGATTTTCTGAGCAGTGACATGAAATGTGTAATTTTAAGATGGGCTAAAGTGCACATTCTCCTATATGCTGTAGAAAAGTGGACGGAGTTAAAGTAGGACATTCCTCCGCACCTTTATCCTAATACATCAATGCGCCAGCTTTGGAGCAATTCTTTTTTAGCATTTCCAAACAATGAAAAGTAAAAAAAAAATGCTATGATGCAGTCAATGCCGGCGACGTCATACTGCTTTTTCTTTACTTCAAGCCATGTTGCTCAGCATTGACAAAGCCAGTCGATTCCACGTAGGCGCAACCTATTGGCTTTGCCAATGCTTGTTTGTTTTGCTCATAACTTTGGTACCATTTGATGAATGTTCACAAAAGTTTCCAAAAAAACTGCTACTTTTGGCTAGTTTGTGCATGTAAATGTTTAGGGGATCTGTCAAGCGAGACCGAGAAAAAGGGTGGGGGTCCCAAAACAAGATCCAGATGCATTTTCCATAAATATGATTGAACAGCACTATTGCAAAAACTGCTGAACGAAATTACACCAAATTTGATCCAGAAAGTATTCTTTTTGCCATTTGGTATAATTCCCGTCAGTAGTTTTTTAGATATTAAGGGACAAAAATATTTGTATATCTGTACAGTTGGTTTGGAGGGACTCTTGCTGGATTCCCTTTAAACCAAATAAAACAAATATAGCATTCTATTTGGCCCAGGGAGCTTTTTTCCCCTTGGGCCAATTCGCTCCAATTGGACACACTTTGCCGTGAGAGCAGGTGCTTGGATTGGCTGCCCGCTACATGAAGCCAACATGAAGAAAAATGTTTCTGGCATCCATTACAGGACTCAGGAACTTAGTCCCCTGTCTTGCAATTTTAAAAAAACATAAGTGGTAGGGTAGGAATACCGTACCCCGCTAGCCCTTGTGGAAAGTGGGGTGCTCAGAGACCCCTCCAGGATTCCCAGATTTGTAAAAAAGTGTCTGTTTTTGCAGCAGTCTTGCAGGACCCCTGCAGGAACACTGCAAAAGAAGGAAAATGGTCTACCTATACCATGCAGTTTGGTTGAACTGTGAGAGCACTGAAATAGCTGATCAAGGACATCTAATGTTACTATGTGTTCATTTTTTTTCGCCTTTTTGTTTAACAAAGTGGGAGATGTAGTATCTTAGGACTGTGAGCACTAGGACCCCGCAGCCTGTGGCGCAGCCCGGGGAGGACTTAATGAAGGTATTACGCAAACAATCTGGGAGGTGTTTATGTGTGGTTTTAAATGGTTATGAGATATTAAAAAGTCAGTTGAATGTTGTACACTGAGGAATAAAGATGTTAACTACGAGTTCTGTGTGAGGGTGGGAGGGGCATGTGTGTAATCCCTGATACCCTTTTGGGCCCCTTGGACTCCATCCGATGAGCCTGGGTACCTTAATCAAAGGGAGGGGCATGCAGCCCACCGCCTTGAGCCAATAGCGACCCCCAGGACTCCATCAACTGGGTCCCACTATAATAATTAATGGGAGGGGGCACACTGCCCACCCATCCTGAGCCTTAAAATGAACTAGGGATGCCAACCCCTGGGGCTGAACTAAACTTTAAAGGGAGGAGGGCACATGCCCCATCCCCCTGACCCTGGTGAGGCCTCAGGGTCCCCATCCCAAGGGGGTCAGCTCAATTACTGCATCCCAGGGAGCCCACACCTGGGACGCAATAGTTTTCCTGCCTGCAGGACCATTGGCAGGGGAACAGATGTTTGCTCATGTCTGATGAGAGCATTTTTAGAGTTTCAGCCAGGTGGAATCAAACATGCCTGCCCATTAGAGCATGAGCAGGGAAGGCATACTGGCTCTCATTCAGCGGCAGCTTTAGAAATACTCCAACGAGGTGGAAAGAAACTTTAGTTTCACTGCCAGTCCTCATGGGGGCAGGGAAACACAGATTGTTCCCGCCCAGCAGGAGCATGCAGAAAGAACTGCTCACGACTGGCAGGAGCAATGCTGGCTCCCACAGTATACAGGGAGCTGGCTAAGACTGCAGGGGCCCTGAGCACTCACCCCACAGCCACCAACTTGCTGCTTGGTGGGTGCCCTCGATGTGCACCCGGACACTCACCTACAAAAAAATACAGGCCCTGGGGGTCGGCTCCCCTGGGCCACAATAGGCTTGGGGAGGAAGGCAGCCTTCCCCCCTCCGCTTTAAGTTAATTGCAGCCCCAGAGGAAGGGCTCCCTGTGACCTCTTAAAAGGAAACCATTTTGAAAGGAATTCAGCCCCGGAGATGAGGTCCCAGGCCTATTAAGATTCATGGAGGGGGCCGCAGACCTCCCTCACCTTAAGTTTACTGCACCCACGGGAGATGGGGTCACCGAGGCCTATTAAGACTTGGGAAGGGGAAGCATGTGCCCCCTCCAATTAACATATGTGTTTGGCGCTGGGGTTTGGGGTCCTCAGAGCTAATATTGACTAGGAGAAGGGGATTTACACCCCCTTCCCCTTAATTAAAAAAGGACCAAGGGGATGGTTACCCTGAGGTCTCTGCAGACTCGGGGAGCAGGGCCACGTGACCCTGACCTCATATAGTGGGGATGGAGTCCCTAAGGACAAAAATGGCTTGAGGAAGGGGTGGCATGTGACGCCCTCTGTACGCAGGGAGCTGGATGCTTGCTGGTGGTTAAATGTACGACCTGGTTGCTGGCCAGGCCCTATGGCTATCCCCACACCATGCACAATCGAAGACAATGTGCAGTGAGGGGTTGGCTTTATGTATGGTAATGTATGTCTTATGTGTTAAGGTCATTCCATCATTTGCGAATCCCCTCCTGTCAGTGGCTGGTGTTGAAGACAGCATTCAACTCACCCATGATACTGGCCCATATTTCCCTTATCTGGCTCACGGTTATCTTCTGAACCAGTACTCTAAACAACTGGGCTCAACTATTGATCTCATCCACCATAACACTTAAATTTCAGTGAACCTGGGTTGCCTTCTTCCGCTCATTTTAAAACAAAAGAAGACTTAGATCTGCTGCTGGTGGTTCATGTTGGGAGTGGTAAATAGTTTGTGTGGTGCAGGTGTTATTTGTTAGTATATTTGAGTAGATTTATATCAAGTGTGCATTCGCCATAGGAAACCTGGCCTGCCATTGCTGTCCTCCACCACAAGTTGCCCTCTATACCACTCTGATGGCAGACAAGTCTAAGTATGGCAGACGCGTACTATTCTCAATGGAGTGGTGTCGATATATGATGAGGGGGACAAATGATGGAGAAATTAGTTTCAGCTAACGCACCATCTTCCAGCTTGGCAGATGGCAGTCAGTCAGGCCTGTTCCTGTATTTGATGGGTACATATTTACTGCCCTGATCGATGGGTCAGTCCCTCCATGACAAAAGAGCAGTGGTCCTTCCACCACACTCAAGATTAAGCCCAGCATTCCTTAAATAGGTGTTTCGTGTGCTCAGAAAGTGACAGAGATCCGACACCAAAAACATTTTATCCTGGTTTTAGTGCAATAGCTGCACATAACGTGTTGTTGGGCCCCATTTATTTTCACTGCCATGGTGAGATCTGTGGACTTTGCTAATGCTGGTTTGTATTGGTGTGACAAGCTTTGTGTAGCATTTTGGAGACAATGAAAATATTAACACATGCTTCATGGGCATACTTTTAATAACAGCAAGTAAGTGATACACTTTATCAAAACTGAAATTGATACATATATGCCTGGTAGGAGTTTCTCTAACATGAATGTTAAGTATTATCTTCACTAAAAATGTGGTATTATATGGCCAGCTCTAATCCCAGATATTAAAGACAAGCCCCTTTCCTGCAAACTAATGCAGAACCTTTCAGAAAACCAATTAGTTTGCCAAAAATCACTCTCCATACTTCTTCATGTCCATGAATGTTCATGAGAGCTCTAAGGTTTCAGTTTATAATAAGGGATGGTCAGTACTACTGATCAGTTTTGCAGACTCGCTGTAGACAGCTCTAGCTGTCTGTTGGGAGATAGCATTGTGTACCATACTCCACAGAGCTAATCCTTGTTCAAGATTGGATGGCTTTTTTATCAGGTCAAAATGTCTTGCTCCTACTTGTTGCTTTTCTCCTTTTCTGTGGTTAACTCAACCACTCACAGAAGCTTTTTGGTGTGTCGTTGGTGGATTTGTCTTTCTTCCTGCTCCTAACACAACATTGTCAACAGAGTCACATTTAGAAAACAGTTTCCTCCACACCTAAATATATATGTTCTCAAATTCCTTTTGCAAGAGCAAACATTTGCCAGTTCTGATTCTGTAATTAGCGTTGGGATTTGGGATTTCTGTCCCACAAAGGCTTCTACCTGCATGCTTACATTAAATTTAGATGCTTTATGTACCATGTTCTGCGAGTGAACATTTTGTTTCTCAACTTTGTAACAGTAGATTACAAACTGAAATAAAGCTTCTGATTTGGCAATACACTTTTGCACAAAATAAAGTCTTCTTGACTTCTCATAATCTTGTGGTTTTCTAATTTTTCCAGGTCTTCCTTCTAGTCAGAGAACTCTAACCAAGAAGCTTTGGAGTTATGAAACTGTTTAATCAAACTTCCCTAAGTGGATTTTTGATTATGGGGCTTTCACAAAATCCTTTACTTCAGATCCCACTTCTCATTGTGTTTTCAGTCCTGTATATAATGACTCAGCTTGGAAACCTTGTCATTGTTGCCATAATATGTTTTGACAAGCATCTTCAAACACCCATGTACTACTTTCTCTTGAACTTGTCATTCCAGGACATTAATTTCACATCAGTCACAATCCCCAAAATGCTGTCAATCTGTTCAATGGGTGACAAATCCATCAGTTTCTCTGGATGCATGCTTCAGTTCTATCTCTGCTTTTCCTTCTTGAGCACAGAGTTCTTCTTGCTTTCAGTCATGGCATTAGACAGGTATGTTGCTATATGCAACCCCTTGCGATATACTGTCTTAATGACTAAGAGAGTTGTGGTGTTGCTGGCTTTTGCTTCTTGGATGCTTGGATTTTTGGACACCATCCCACATACTCTCTTGATATCATATTCATCCTTCTGTGGATCCAACGAAATCAAGCACTTCTTTTGTGACCTCACTGCTCTTTCTACAATCTCTTGCATTGATCCATATTATATCAATATCACAACATTTTGTATAGGTACTGTTTCAGTACTGGGGACATTTATGTTAATGATTTCTTCATATGTGTTGATTATTTCAAATATAATGAAAATGCCCTCTGCCACAGGGAGACAAAAATCATTCTCTACGTGTTCCTCTCACCTGACTATAGTTGTTTTGTTCTATGGATCTGAACTTGGTCTTTATAGGAGACCCACGTCAGGCCTTTCACTGGAAAAAGACAAGTTCTTTGCTGTGCTGTTTACTGTTGTCATTCCTGTGTTAAATCCCATTGTGTATAGTTTAAGAAACAAGGATGTAAAAAGAGCTGTGACAAATATTAGACAGAAAATATGGTACAGAGATGCTATGCTGCATTAAGATGTGTGACAAAATAAATGCAATATGCACCATCTAACAATGCATGAAAAATGTGAGACATAGTCTTGTATGGTAGTGAATCTTATAAATAACCATGTATATCCACATGAAAACTTCTTGGAGATCTACCTTTTTCTAACCTAATGTTTCAGCTGCAGTAGTCAACCTATGTGGTGACACCAAGCTTGATTCTATAGCCACAATAGATGTGCCTGCATGAGCCACAGCACAGAGTTGTGCTATGTCATAGATGACCTTGTAAAAGAGGGTGATGTCTGAGCACTTGTCCCATTAGATCTTTAAATCACCTTCAACACCATGGATCACAACACTATAATAAAGATTTTCACCAAAGTGGTGTTCACATATATGGTGCTTCAATCGATCTGGTCTTTTGCAGCTGACAGAGAGCAGACAGTGTGCTCCCCCTTTTGCCTCCTGTACCATGAAATAAGGCTGTGGTGTCTTGCAAGACTCAATTGGCTGACGGCACCTGCATCCTTTTAAATCAGGCAGGGGTATGCTTCTACATGTACGTGGATGAAGTCCAGCTCATGACTGAGTTAAGGCAATGTTTTCCCAAAACAGCCACTTTGATCTGTGGGCTTGACTAAGGGTCTGATCTAGATCTTGTTGAAGGGAATACTCCGTCACATATGCGAGAGACATCCCATCTGTCTTTTCACAATCTCCATAGGATATCACTGGGTCGTAATAAGGTGGACGGGGTATCTGTCACTTTTGTGACGGAGTATTTCCCTCCTCCAAGATCTAAATCAGGATCCAAGTGTCTATTACTTGATGGTGTATCTCCTAAAACTTCCTCATTTTCAAACTGCAAAGGCCAGATCTCCTTCTCACCTGCTATTAGAAGCAACATTTTCAGCTGTTTTATCCCCATTACCTTGCCATCTAGGCTAGTCTGGCCTGACGTTCCTTCACTGAACTATTTATTTGAAGCCCTTTGCTTTTGCTTTCCCTAGATAAACCAATTCCTTCTTCCTTCCTGCCCATACCTTCTTTCCCAGGCCTCTACCTTGCACCTTCCTTGATTGTGCTAAGACACTGGGTTGACACTGGGGTCCACCTAAGGTTATATAGTGGCTTGTCAAAGAGTAAATTTGCCAGCACGCATGCCTCTACCTTCTTCACTCTACTCTGTAATCCCCTCCTTCTTCTGCGTTTCATTCCAGCTCCTCTAGCAGCAAGAAAAGTTCTACCACCCTCGTCTGCAACTAGAGTTTTTCTATCATGTCCTGGTGCCTGGGCATTTTACCAACTTCCCTACTACTAACACCCCTGTACTTCGTTTACCTAGTCTTTGTTTTGATTGCCCTTATGTTCTTTATCTATTTTGGGGTCACTGCTAAGCTGTTTTTTCTGTTTGTAGCCAGGCAAAACAAAACTCTGCCACTCTGATTCCTTCGAGAAGCAGATCTTTCTGAACTGGAAGCAAAACATATGTCACAGCCCTCCAGACGCACCTTGATAATAGCCATGAATAGGAATCTTATAATGGTTTCTTATCCCATCCCAGGTCAACACTACCTCAAGCGGGCTGGGGCAAACATCGGGTGAGGAAAAGTGCTAGTGTCCCATCACATAAAAGAGGGATAAGTCCCATTCATCCAATCCAATTGAGAGCAGAGAGACACTGCAGCCATCTAGCAGCCAGCTGACAAGTTCTATGCCCTCACTCCATAGCAATAAATATTTTGAAGGGAATATCAACTTTTCCTTTCTTGGTATGATACAAAAGTCCCAAACCTATCATGACATTTGAGTGGGAGATGTGGGTCAAGGCATGCCAGGACAGGGCCCCATGTTATGCTGTGGGTCGGGGGCATCATGGGCACTGCTATTGGCAGGTAGTAGAGGGCAGGTGGGAGCCACGGGACCACAGACTCAGATCTGCGCTCTGAATATGTGTTGGTGCCCCCAGGCTTGCTGCTTAGGGTAAAAGATGTGGGGCAGTGGAGAGGGGAAAGCATGTGCCTAATTGGTCCTAGTTCGGAGGAAAAACATGATGGGTGAAATCATTAGTATCTTGTGAGTCTTGGTTGGAGATAAAGATTAGTGCTGAAGAGATTAGTAAGGGACCAAACTTCTGGCATCAAGATGGAGAAAAGAGTGAGGCAAGAATATCCAGAATTAAAAACCAATAGAACCTTCCAAGTGCAAGCAGCACAAATCAGGAAAAAAAATTGTAATGAAGTGTGACGTCACAACAAAAAATAGAGTTAGCAAATGTGTTGTGAGGCATCCTTCACCTAAAAATGCCTTTTTATACATGGTAGTGACATGAACTGGCATCACAGAAAAAGACTCTGGGACTAATTATGAGTGTGGCGGTCCTCGGACCATAACACTCACAGTGGCTGTTGGACCACACCGGTTGTGGCAGTTTTCAGACAACACCACATTTGCAGTGGATGTTGGACCACTGCAGTTGTGGCAGCCCCACCAACCTGCTGCAGTTTCCGCCAGTATTGGAGATACCAATGGGCTGACAGCAGTGCAGGTTTGAATCCGCCAGGGTGGTGCCGAAGTCAGTGCTGCCCTGCTGATTACAACCTGGTTCTTCAACAGCCTTTTCATGGCGGTTAAACCACCATGAAAAGGCTGGCGGAGAACAGGTGCAGAGGGCCACAGGTGAGCTCCTGCACTGCCCATGCCCATGGCATGGGCAGTCCTGGGGTTCCCGTGCCAGCACCCTCATAATGCGCACTATCTGCTGTGCAGACAGTGCATATTGAGGGTGCTGGTGCCTCGTACAGGCGGCAGCATTGCTGTCGGCTCCATTACGAGCCGGCAACAATGCTGCCGCCATTTCCTTGCTGGGCTGACTGGCAGAAAGCTTGGTTTCTGACGATCAGCTCAGTGGGAAAGTCTTAATGGAGCCCATGGGGAGGTAGCCAGCATGGTTGTAACCTTCCCGTCGGGAGTTTGGTGGACGGGTGTTCCCATCCGCCAAACTCATAATTGGGCCCTCTATCTCATCTTGGACTTGGATCCCCATGTACCAACAAACATCTTGGAAAGGGCAGGTTGAAAGGTGTGTCCATGGCACTCACTTGGTAAATGAGGAAACCAAAGTTGACATTTTCACCAAGTTTGGACTTTTGCAATCCCACGGCTGCCATCCATGCATCCTCAGTACGCCAGGTTACTGTGAGCTTAGAGATACTGAGATGATTTAGGCTGTGCAAATGCTAGCCACAGCTTTTCAGAACATGTCTGACAATGTGAGCAGCGCTCCTACCTCTTCAGTCCATGACAAGACCATGGTAGACTGTTAGATCAGCTCTTGATCATCTTGTGACTGTGAGATAACAGTGTACCCCTTTCCTGAAGTCACAGGCTTATCAGGCCACAGTTGAAAGAAACAACAGCCTAACAAAGGAGCCTGGATTTATACACCCTCTAAAGTATTTTCTAGAAGGATACACGTTCCAGTGGATCAGGAACTTTATAGGACCATGGAAGCTTCAGAGAATTGCGATTCCTATTGGTTTACTGAACTAAGAATTAGAGATTTTATTAAGGACAAGGAGGCTAGCAATATTTTATTTACTACTTCTGGAGCAGCACCTTCAAAAGCTTCCAAACAGATTGAACACACATCACAACAGAATAGAATTTTGAGTCCCATAAATATAGCTTCTCCTCCATTTTCTCCCTCTTTTGCTTGCTGCTTCTGGGCAGATAAGTATTATTTTTTGTGTGGTTGAATGAATGTGTATATTTCATATTTATAAGAGGAATTAACTTATTTATTAGCTTCAGAGAATCGCACATTGTGTGGACCTTACAGTCTAGTTCTCCTCGTAACTGGTAGAGACTGAGATGGAAGCTGATGGTAAGGATCAGGGACTTGCATATTCAATAGAGGTGAATGATAACATAGTGAATCTTTCAAGTGTTCCAATGGGATTTAGATTTTGGCGCAGGGGATATCCGTCACCGTTCTAGCAAAGTAACTCATCAGCCAATATCTAAATCAGGCCCTCAGTGTATCACCATAGATATCAGCCCAAAGTTTGAATAGTTTTCTCCTTTTGCCCATTTGACTGAGAAGAAGACGGTGTTCAACTCCCCAATGCTTTACATGAGGATTTCAAAAAAATGTTGAAAATACTGAGTACTCTCTGTTAGAAATGATAGTATGAGGCAATCCATAAAGATGAGCAACATCAGAACAAACATTAGAACATTTTTTCAACTGTTGGTAAATTGGCTATGGAAAAAGGGGCCATTTTCTAAAAAGTGCCTAGCAATACCAGTAGTATCAGGTATGCTTCTGAAGATGGAGAGTGCATTATGAAATCTGTACAAATGGAATGCAAGGCTACACCTGAAAGTATCCAAAAGGCTTAGCGTTTTAAGATTTATCCAGGGCCACGAATAGGTGAGTCAAAAATATATTCCTGAACAGAATACATTGTTGGCCAATAAAACCATTGTAAAACCAAAGTCAAAGTGACTTTACGTTCTCTGAGACCAGAAATTGATGAATCGTGACACATCCTCCTAACATCTAATTGTAATTCATTAGTAGGAACAAAATTGGGTGTTGCTGAAAAATAGATTGTTTGGTCAAACGAAAGGAATCTTTTAGGGAATTATGGGGGTCATTTTGACCTCAGCGGTCTTTTTGAAAGACCGCCGAGGGAACGCCGTGCGGAAGACCGCCAGTGGTGGCGGTTTGCCGCTTGGCCTATTATGACCGTTGGCAGCTCTCTGTCCTTTTTCGGACGGAGAGCCGCCAACAGCCATACGGGCGGGAGGCGGGGAAGTGGAGGTTGCTCCACCGCCACGCCAACAGAACACCGCCCAGTGAATCACGTCCTGTGATTCGCCGTGGCGGTGTTCTGTTGGCGGTGTGGTGTCGGTGGAGCTGCCTCCATGGCTCCCTTCCCCTCCCGGAGGATCGTCGGACCAGATAAGTCGATTGTCTGTGAGGGGAGGGGGGTGGGGGGGTGTTGTGCGTTGTGTGCGTGCATGGGGGTGTGCGTGTGTGTTTGTGAAGGGGGGTGTGAGTGCGTGTATGCTCGCGGGTGTGTTGTGTGTATGGGAATGAGTGCGTGTATGTCTGTGGGTATGTCAGTATGGATGTGTGCATGAATGTTTGAATGTGGGTGTGTGTGTCTGCCTGTGTGTGTGTGTGTATGGATGTAGGCATGTATGTTGCCGTGTGTGCGTGTGAGTGTGTAGGTGGTGCCTGCGTGTGTGTCGTGTGGGCATGGGTGATGTGATGTTGGGGGTCGGGTTGGGGAGGGATGCCCTGCCACCTTCGAGGGTGGCAGGGGTGGAGGGGGGTAGGGGAGGGAGTAAGGGTGGGGGTGGGGAGTGGGGAAGACCCCTATCAGTGCCAGGGAAGGAATTCCCTGGCACTGATAGTGCTTACCGCCATGGATTTCATGGCAGTTCAAACCGCACGAAATCCACGGCGGTAAGCCGGGTCGAAATACCGCCGGCGGTATATTGACGGCCGCCGGGCTGGAGACCCAGGTCTCCAGCCCGGCGGTCATCTCAGCCCTGGCAGGCGGAACAGAGAACCGGCAGATGACCATGGCGGTAACCGCCATGGTCATAATTCCATGAAGGGAGACCGTCAGCCTGTTGGCGGTCTTACCACCGGTTCTCCGCCTTCCGTCAGGGTCGCAATGACCCCCTACGTCTGCTGTCTGGGATCCATCTCTCCTTGAGCCATCCTGACCTGCTATCAAAGGTGGAGCATATGTAATGGATGATTACTTCCACCTTAGCACCTTTACTTTCTCTACCCAGTACCCTTTACCCTAGCCCTTGTACCTCATTCTCTTTATATAACCAATAACCTTTACACTTAGCTTCACCCTTTATTCCTCTATTCATGTCTGCTAGTGCCTTTTCCACTGTCTATAATCTAATCTACCCCTGTTTGCACCCTAATATCTCTTCTCTTACTCTTGCATTTGTATTGCTCTCCTGCCTATACCATAGTACCACTACCTATGCCATACCACTACAACCATCACATGTTCCATAATACCCTGATCCATACATGGAACATTTCACCAAGTTCCTACCTATGCTCTAGTAACTCATCCCCTATTTATAGTCTATTGCAAAATATATAGACCATGACACCAAGGCTTGCTTTAGTGCCAAATTTTCAATTTTTCAAAGCGCTATTGAATCCTTGGTGTCAAATGTGTCAAGGACTGGAAGGTGAGAGGGTCTCCTGAGTATCTTTCTAGATTGCCTAAAGAAAAGCCATGTCCTGTCCATAGCCACGGTATCATGTACAGATAAATATACAAGAAAGGTTTCAAGTGTCTTTTTAAGAGGGTTTGAGTAAGGACGGAAAACCACGAAGGATAAATAAATCTCCTTAGCAATGTTTTAAAACTTTATTGAAGATGGAGATTATTTCTAAAGTGATTAGCAACGCACCAAATTCCTCTTGAAATCAGAAAGAAGAAAATAGCCAATTAAGGTTATGCAGAGGTGGTATCCAGTAGAAAATTCTATCAGCAAGCAACAAAAATCAGGTACCAAACTCCTCCTGACATCGGAAAGGGGAAAGAGGCAGCCAAGAATATCCTAAAGTGGAATCACGTTGAAAGTTCTAACTATTATCAGCAAATATCAGGGACAAAAATTGGAACAACTTGGCAAAGACTGAGAAGAAAAAAACTGAACAAATACACTATGATACATACTTCATTTGGAAATGCCTTTTTATAAATGGTACTGACAGGGATTGAGTTATGAGCTAAAGACTTCACCTCATATCACATTGGAAACCTCAACCACCATCTTGGAAAAGGCAGGTCTGGTTCACACAACTTTTTGGAAAATCAGGGTCTTAGGTTGGTAAACAAAGAAGCTTTTACCCATCACTTCATTTTGCGTTACCACCACTGGCATCCATGCCTGGGTTTCTGTGTAGCTTATGGAGCATCTTTCCATGGTGGTTGTGAATGGTTGATGCTTAGCCATGTGCTAAGTACGATATCTTGGAATACGCTGCTCATTGGTGTCAGCAGAGCTCCCCCTTCTTTGTCACTGGCAGTACCTCTACCAAGCACATATATTACAGTGACAGAATTCCACCTGGAGTCACCACTCAGAGTGGAGTATCAACTCTTGTAATGAATATGAAAGCAATTCAAGGAAAAAAAATGACATTCAACCTTATTCTAAGGATGGACGCATTTGATGATTGTGTCACTTTAGGATTCTTCTTGAAAACTGTAAAGGGTACTGTCTGTTATAAATTGTAATAAAGGAGTGCAAGAAAAGAAGTAACATTGAAATGAAGTTAGTAATTTTCATGTGTGCATATTTCTAAACTTTTATTTTGTGATATGCTTTGTAGGCATATTGAGCTTTTATGAATCTATTTCCCCCAAAAATTGTGTTAGCGTTCAAGACAGGCTAAGTTGCTAACCTGTTAAATCCTAAAAAATAGGTTAATATTTATAGCTCCATTACAACTGGAACGGGGAAGCACAAGTCTGCCAAAATTAATTTGCAGCATTTATTTCAGTAAACCCATCCCATTCCCCTTATATTTCAGTTGAAATCCCCTACATTGTTGATTGTGGCATCTGGGAGCACCTCAAAGCTAGTTAGAGTGTTTAAAATATTTTGAACCTTTCTGAAACTGACTGACTTTTAGAGGCAAATACAAATTGATCACTAAAACGTCATCTGTTTCAGTGCAGGTAAACTGAGCACAAACGTAGCCTTTTTATTCTGTCCAATGATTTTACATATGGTTTTCTGATGTGTAGAAATGCACATAGCTAAACCTATTAGCTCACTAGTTCAACTGTGCATAGTCCTTGAATGCAAATAATATTTGTTGATCAAACTCAACAGTGTTACACAAGATCACGTCATGTTAACAACTTTCAGCCTTCAATGTGCATAGAATTTTTGCTTCTTGTGGAACATCTAACATCCACATTCTGGCTAGGAACAGTTTGTTCTGCCCTAGTCAAGGCTCTGGCCATCCTAGTCTGGCCTTGAAGTTTGTCGCATCCTTGGTACCCTCTGCTATTGATCCTGCACAAGAAGCCTACGGATGAAATGTGGGATGTTCTAGTAGAGTCATTATGAGCTGGCTTGGACCTTTTCTACTTTTTAGACAAATCATATTACTACCCCAGTTGGTGCGTGAGTTCATGGGTAGGCTGCATTGTTCTTTTCTTAGCTTCTAAACAGGGAGGAATAGCTGATTTTAACACTCTCTCCAAATGATTTCTTCAGAATGACAGAAGTGTTTTTAATTCAAAAGACCTTTGCATCTTCTAATTTTTGGTTAGCTAGAGATGAATTAATAAACTCAATAAAGAAGACAGATTTGGTATCAAGTTGTTTCATGCTCTTACTCGAGTATGCCAATCTTATAGTATTTCCATTGTTGAAAATATCATCGCTACAAGGGTGTGAAAGGTATCAGTCAAATATCTGCCTCATTCCAGAGACCACCAGAACTCTTATAAGACAGATAGGAAGACTCCACAGCCGGGGCGGCGACCTCTGCATGGTAAGGTAAATGGAAAAACAGAAAAGTTTATTTAACTCTAAAATGAATATTACAAATATTTTTATGTTAAATAATATTGGAAATTCATTTGAAATGTAGAACAAAATAAAAAATCCCACGGCACTATTTAATGCATTTTAAATTAAAACATGTAATAATGTAAGTATAATAAATGTAAATGATTTTATTAAGTTTAAATTAAAAAATTAATTGCTACCTAAATACCTAAATAAAAACACTTGATGTACATTGATAATTATTAAAAGTGAAATATAGAATTACTTACACTTTATTTCAATATTTTTAAATAAAATGTTAGTTACATTATTTTTCAAATCCGACATAGTTTATTGAAATACTTTATAATTAAAAAAATTATGTAGTATTTTTATATTGTTTTAATATTAAATTACATGAATTTATATTTGTATCTGTTTGAGATAATTTAATTTAATATTATTGCATATAGTGTTTTTTTTAAGTCCCTTCCTCCATTATTTTCCACGGAGGGTGCTGCAGCACCTGTTTTGTTGTCAGTTCAGTCAGGAGAGAATCGGAAGTTTCTCAGTAATGGTAAGATGCTCAAAGGGACCCACCTCCAGGCACCACTGAGTTCCAGACACGGGATCCCTAAGATGCCGTGCGAGGGGAAGGATGAAGGAAAAGGGCTGCTGGAAAGGAGGTCTGAAATGACAAATGTAAGGAAAAATAGGATAATATGTATAAGTCTCAAAATTCTAGAATCGCTTTTAGTGCTTGCACTTATTATACTGCTGGTACCTTGAATAAATGGCTTGAAAAATCTATACTCTCAGAGGTGGATTAGCTTTCTTAATATGTGATCCTTATTTGCCTTACAGGCCACATAGAGAGAAGAAGGATTGATCTAAATGTTCTTTTTCCACAATGTTCTCTCATAAGCAAAAATAGCACACAGCTTGCCCATTCTAGCTATGATTATGTCTCATGATGGTCTTCTCGAAATTGAGTGCACTTCCCTCAGAGTTATCAGTTAGTTATGTTCTAGATTCTTCACATGACTGTGCAAACATCAGTGGTTGTAAATTGACTGGGCCTTTGAGGTTAGAAATGACTGCGCTTTCCTCAGCGTTTGATGATTCCTTGATATTGTTATAGTTCACGTGAATTACGCTTTCCTGAGCCCTTGTTCAATTGAAAGCATTGTGAATGATACCTTGATCAGAGTTTTTGGCCAAAAAGATGTCTTGCTCAAGGATCTCCAACTTATAAACAATTAATAGTTGCACTTTCCT
The DNA here is from genome assembly GCF_031143425.1 of Pleurodeles waltl. Taxonomy (NCBI): domain Eukaryota; kingdom Metazoa; phylum Chordata; class Amphibia; order Caudata; family Salamandridae; genus Pleurodeles; species Pleurodeles waltl. The sequence goes on from NC_090446.1 coordinate 15,404,001, forward strand.
GGAGCTTCTGGAAAAACAAACAAAGCCTCATTTTTCTCCAGAAGAATTAATTGTTGGTAAAATTCTTTTAACTTTTTAAATGGAATGCAGTTAACAGCGTTCACTGCCAAGCAAGAGAAATGCACTTTCCTCCAGCTTCTCGATAAACAAAGTGAGCTTTACATTTTCTGTGAAGAGGTAATTGTTGGTAAAAGTGTTTAACTGAATGCAGTTAACATAGTTCACTGCCAAGCAACACCAATGCACTTTCCTTGAGCTTCTTGATAAACAAAGTGAGCCTTATTTTTCTCTGAATGCTTAACAGCGTTCACTGTTAAGAAATACAAATGCATTTCTTCTGTACTTAAACAGAAAATAAAATCAGATATTCTAAGATGCTACTTTGATTTCTCCAAAACCCACAGGCTTCCACCGTGCTGCTTACCATACATTGCAGACGTGGAGCAGAGGCCCCTTCAATCAGCTGATTTATGAGTGACTAATCCCCTACAAACTCTCCTTCCACAATTCCATGAGTTAGTCAACTGAAAGCCGGAGAGAGAACTGTCCTTCTCCTTCCAGTGAGGAATCATTGAATAGTAAGCATTGGTAACTGTGTGTGTCTACCTTATAAACAGGAGACGCCCAGCCAGATCATGACAAACGATCATAGTCATTTCTGTTTCATCAGCCCTGTCTAAGGAAATATACATGAAATGGTCATAATCATTCCTGATGATGACAGGTTGACTATGTGTAGTGCTGCACTTACTACTGTGTTTTTTTATTATTGAAGTACACTCGAAAGGCTTAATGCACAAATTAACTTACTCTCTTGAGTAAGTTTGCTACTTTATGGTATGTACAAATTCCATGTATACTACTAAGAATAAAAAAGCAAGTCCAGAACTACTCATGCTCATGCCTAACCACTGGTTCAGCAGCATCCTCCCACAGAAAGTGATAAAGGCAGGGACTTAAAATAAAACCACATAAGAAATAATATTAATTTAAATACCATTATTTAACCCAGTTAAAATATAAATACATATTAATTAATGTTAAAAACATTTTTGAAAACGTACATACTTATTATTTAATCATAACATATTTGAAACTTATTTTGAATTTAAAAATAATTTAAGAATGCATTCATTAAATATAATTTAAAATGTTTTATTTAATTTAATAATCACTTTTAATAATTATTAATATGTGTTAACAATGTGATAATACGTGTTGTAGCATTTTTAAATATGATATCCTTCTGTAAATAGCTTACTGCAACTATAAAAAGTATTTCACCCAACATTCCATAATTTATTTCTGAGATGGATGACGAACATAATTTGAAAATGTATTGAAACCATGTATTCTCATTGTAACTATCTAGAGCACTAACCATAATATGCATGACAAAATCATACCCTTCGTTTTCTTCACTTAATGGTGTCTCCTTCATAAGAAATTATTTAAGTTTTAAAGCTCTAATTCTAGCAACATGGCATCCAGGTATACCTCACTTTGTTATGAATGCATAATGTCAGCACTCTAGTTATTCATGGGAACTCTGTGGTGATGCTGTAGTAGGCCACTGACCAGGCTGCTTTTGCTGTTGTTGGAAGTATATGATTTAATCAGCACACCAGATTGTTTTTCTCATGAGGCTCACATGTGCATTTATTGACAATGTGTCCTCATTTTAGCTTCTGGAGATCCTTAAATAACTTCTATGAGAAAAATAGGAGACACAATTGTTTTCTTTCAAGCATGGGTTATCGGATCTTACCAGAAGATGTTGATTGTTTGCACAAGTAAAAATCACTGTAAAAAGCACCACAATTCCTAAAAAGAGTATGGTATCAGCAACAAAGGATTTATATTGTGACTAAAATCTGATATTAACCCTCCTATGCACTCCTTCTTGTGGCATCAAATCCAGACTTTCAGCGCAATGCATTTCAACGAGACAAAAGCAGACCATTATTACCAAAACAAATCCAACATACGTTTCCTGTAGCCTTCCACATAAACAGTCCAATGAAAAATACAACATCTACCAAATAAGTTTGTAAATTTGTTTCCAAATGGTCTGGTTTACAATAGCCTTGGGCCCCCTGAATCCCCCAATGTCAAGAACTGCTTGAGAGTGTTACCTGTTGCCAAGATAGAACATCAAGGGCATTTTGCTATATTATTTGACCTACTGGTGTCCCAAAAGTCCTTGAAGGAACAGTACAGATATTTCCTATTTTGGTCAACATGTAAACAATTGTTTAAGTCTGACATTAAAAAAAAATGCAGTACATCTTTAGATAAGTTAGTCATAGTGCCTCATGACATTTTTGCATTATTATGTGAATATTGTTGATAAACAATTGAGCGTTGTTTTTTGAAAAACTCAATTTAAGACATTTCTCTTCATTATGATTGCTTATGTCAATGTGTGGGGATTAGTTTCCTAGTACAATTGTAGCATTTTCATGACAAAATAGGTGATAAGAAGCGTCATGCAGCTTAATGCAGTGTATTATCTTAGCAGCAAATCCTATTTCTAGTTTTCTGCAGAACTCTTTTCACCTCATTGTTTCTCAACCTATAAATAAATGGATTTAGCACTGGAATGACAATAGTAAACATCACAGCAAACAGCTTGTCTTTTTCTAGTGACACCTCGGATGTTGTTTTCATATAAGCACCAAGCTCAGTTCCATAGAACATAATAACAGCAATCAGGTGAGCAGAACAGGTAGAAAACAACTTTTGCCTCTCACCAGTGGTGGACATCTTCATTATATTTAAAATAATTAACACATATGATGTAATTGTTAGTATTAATGGACACAGTCCTTGTATAACACCTTCTGCAAAAGTTGCTATATCAATAAAATAGGTATCTGTGCAAGAGAGTTTCAAAAGAGCAGTAAGATCACAAAAGAAGTGGTTGGTTTCATTGGATCCAGAGAAGGATACATTTGATATCAAAACAGCATGTGGTATAACGTCCAGCAGGCCAAGCGCCCAAGAAGCAACAGCCAGCAATCCCACAACTTTCTTATTCATTATGGCTGTATAGCGTAGGGGGTTGCACACAGCAACGTACCCATCCAGCACCATGACAGAAAGTAAACAAATCTCTGTGCAGATGAAGGAAGAGCAAAAATAGAACTGAAGAATTCAGGAAAGGAAATCAATTGACTTGTTGCCCGTTAAACACATTTCCAGCATTTTTGGAATAGTGTCAGATGTTAAACAAATATCTAGGAAGGACAAGTTCATGAGAAAATAATGCATGGTTTTCTGAAGCTGGGAATTAGTGAACATAACTGTAATTATGATACTGTTTCTGAGCAGGGTCGTTAAATACATTTGTAAAAATGCAATGAAAATTGGAACTTGAAACTGAGGATTTTGTGACAGACCAACAATAAAAAAATAAGTTAGGAAAGATTGATTCACCTCATCCATATTGTAATGCTCCTTGTTTGTTGGTCAATGATTACAATGAAGATCTGTGGAAGTAAATGCACACATTTTTGTAAAGGTAATTCCATTGAAACAAATATTCTTATGTCGCCTAAAATTAGGGAAATAGGCAGCGATATGTAGTAGTGTATGAAATCTTTTTAGCCACACAGGGTCATTGAGCTAGCTTTTTTGGTCTTAACAACAGCATATGGCTGTCCAAAATAACTAAATATATTAATAAATATTTAAGGTTTTCAAATTCGATTGAAAGAAATAGGCCCTCATTCCAACCCTGGCGGTCTCTGACCGCCAGGGCGGAGGGCAGCGGAAGCACCTCCAACAGGCTGGCGGTGCTTCCAGGGCTATTCTGACCGCGGCGGTTTGGATTCCGACCCCCTTCCCGCCAGCCTGTTCCTGGCGGTTTTTACCGCCAGGAACAGGATGGCGGGAACGGGTGTCGTGGGGCCCCTGGGGGCCCCTGCACTGCCCATGCCACTGGCATGGGCAGTGCAGGGGCCCCCTAACAGGGCCCCACCATGATTTTCACTGTCTGCTATGCAGACAGTGAAAATCGCGACGGGTGCTACTGCACCCGTCGCACCCCTGCAACTCCGCCGGCTCCATTCGGAGCCGGCTTCCTCGTTGCAGGGTCTTTCCCGCTGGGCCGGCGGGCGCCCTTTTGGTGGTCGCCCGCCGGCCCAGCGGGTAAGCCAGAATGGCTGCCGCGGTCTTTTGACCGCGGTGCGGTCATTCGGCGATGACCGCATGGCAGGCGACCGCCGCCCGCCGCGGTCAGAATGACCACCTTAGTGCCTGATTATGAGGCTGCCACCGCAAGACTGGCTTACTTTGGACTGTCAATCAGACCGCCGCAGCTATGGCAGTCTGACTGCCACATTACAAGGTTGTAATCTATTATGAGCCACAACAATGCTGCTTCACCTTTCCCACTTGGCTGACTGGCGGAAATCTTGATTTCCACCGGTCAGCCCACTGGGAATGTCATAATGAAGCCGACAGGGAGGTCTCCAGCACGGCGCGACCACCCCGTTGGGAGTTTAGCAGACGGGTGTTTCCGTCTGCCAAACACCTAATCACCCTTAATGACAATCCAAAAGCAATATAAAATACACTTGTAACTCATTCAAATCTTTCTTCTGAAAATCACATTCAATTAATCAAAATTATATTATAAAATAATCCTAAATATTTTCACTGGTATTATCAGGTACAACATTGTAATTATCATTTATGGAGCATGTAGCTGTAACTAGTATGCTGAAATTGCTAACACTATTTACAATAGTTTTGTCCTGTTGGAAATGCCTTGTGCCTCAGAAATAATAAAATTAGCAATAAGTAGATCCATAAAATAACGTTTTAATGATATTATGACCCGGGCGGTGAGTGGTAATGTGGCGGCAATACTGCCAACAGGCTGGCGGTACATACCGCAACATTATGAGAATGGTGAGTTGGCAACAGCTAACCCGCAACTTCTCCGCTCATACCGACATGGCGGTATCAGCCGCTGTGGCGGAGATGTCTATCTCCAGCCTGGCGGCTGGCATAGTACCGCTGGCGGCCTTATGAGCGTGCCTACCACCATGGTTTTCATGGCGTTAGCAACACCACGAAAACCATGGCAGTAGGCCCTACCGGTGACAGGGAACTCTTTCCCTGTCACCAGAAGGCAGCTGACCCACCCCTCCAACACATACCTGACACCCCCACCCACTCCATCCAAACTCTCCCCCACCCCCTCCGATCCTCACACTTACACCCCCACCCGCTCTGATCCTCATACTCAACCCCCCGGCCCCTCCGATCTTCACGCTCACCCCCCCCAACTCCCATACACGCACACACCCACAGACACGCACCACGCATACACCCAGTCACTCACACTGGCATACATGCATTCATACATGCATACTTCTAGACATGCTCGCACACATTCTTGCAATGATCACACGGACATGCAGACACACACTCACTACACCATTCTTACACACATTCACTCACACACATACAACCATGCAAACAACACAACACACAAAGACGCATTCACTCACACACTCTCAGGCACACTCACACAATACCCCCCACCCGCCCACCCCCACCTCTGTCTTCTGGCAGGGAATGGGAAGGGGCATTGCTACCGCCAGCAGCGCCCCACCAGCAGAACACTGCCAGGCCATATTAATGCTCATAATATGGCTGGTGGCGTTCTACTGGCGTCACAGTGCTGGTGGTAGCAGCACCAGCTTACCACCATCCGCTAGTATGATCACTGCCGGATTTCCACCCTTATTGTGGCAGAATTCTGGCAGTGATCATAATATGGCGGACGGATGGTAGCCGTGATTACGGGTTTGTTGGGGCCCGTCACCACGGCGGTAGGTGGTTTTTACTATCAATGGGCCCAGATTTACCAGATTCCCACGCAGTGCAGCAGCCAAAACATCTGTGCTGAGTGAGAAGGAGCGAGCAGGGGAGTGCCATATTTACAGAAATATGGCTCTCTCCTCCCCTCTCTCTGGCGCTGGTGCTGATTTCAGCTGCCATACGCCACACAAACACCTTAGCATCATAGGGTGTGTGCATGAATCTAGCATAGTTTTTGTACTGGAAGGTTTCTATTCTAGTACAAAATGCTACGTGTAGACACACTTTAAAACTTTTCCTATGTTTTATGTCTGCTGTAGCATGCAGCATGCATGAAAAATATGAAAAGAAAGGAGAAATGAAAACATTTCTGATTTTAATGCCTGTTTTTCAGTTGTGTTAATTTGTGGCACTAAACCATGTCTACTAATGTTAGTAGATAAAGTTTACCGTCAAAAAGCATGAGTGGTTGCATGGGAACACGCATGTATTACCCATGTAACTCCTCCTTGGTGCTAAGCAAGGTAAAGCAGTGCTTCGCTTTGCTTTGCATTAATTTTAGGGAACTTTCTAGCACAAAACAAGATTTGTGCTATAAAGTAAATAAGTAAAAAATTATTTAGCTTCAATTTGTGTCCATTGAGAATGCTTATGCAAAAAAGAAAAATGTTTCCACTATGATAATGGTCATATGTTTATTTAGCGCTAGGTTCAACATGCCTACAGCCAATGTAGTTCTGTACTCACATGATTAATCACGGAAATAATGGTTGTGGTACACTGATGGGTTCTTCCGTGCCTTCTAATTTTGAAAGGATACAGAAACAGTGCCAAGACATTGGCCTTAAGGGAGCCGGGGCCAATGCTGAGACTCAACAGCACCCTCGAAATGTGCACTGTGGCCCCTAGCAGTGGCTTTCCGCCATCCTATTCATGATGGGGACTCCACCATGAAATGGCTGGTGGAAAGAAGACTTGCAATTGGCACGACGGTAATGAACTAAGTGCCGCCATGGCTGAGCACTCCTTCGACCGCTACCACCCCGTCAGGAACCGCGTTCCTAGCAGTGGTCCCCTAGCGGTCCAACAGCCTGGATTGTATTCTGGCATTTGCCCAAAGACCGCACCGCGGTCAAATGACCGCAGGGGTCATTTTAACTTTCCCGCTGGGCCGGCGGGCGATCTCCAAAAGATCGCCCGCCGGCCCATCGGGAAAGCCCCTGCAAAGAGGAAGCCAGCTCCGAATGGAGCCGGCGGATTTGCAGGGGTGCGACGGGTGCAGTAGCACCCGCCGCGATTTTCACTGTCTGCTAAGCAGACAGTGAAAATCTTTGTGGGGCCCTGTTAGGGGGCCCCTGCACTGCCTATGCCAGTGGCATGGGCAGTGCAAGGGCCCCCAGTGGCCCCATGACACCCGTTCCCGCCATCCTGTTCCTGGCGGGTTTTACCGCCAGGAACAGGATGGCGGGAAGGGGGTCGGAATCCCCATGGCGGCGCTGCAAGCAGCGCCGCCATGGAGGATTCCCTGGGCCAGGGGTAATCCGGCGGGAAACCGCCGGATCCCCTTTTCTGAAAGCCGCGGTCAGAATAGCCCAGGAAGCACCGCCAGCCTGTTGGCGGTGCTTCCGTGTAACCCGGCCCTGGCGGTTTGAAACCGCCAGGGTCGGAATGAGGGCCATAGTCTGTTTTTCTGATGACCCATATGGACCAATTCTACCGCTCTTGCTCCCCCCACCCCGAATTTTTCTTGACACATAACTAACTTTAATCCAACTCATTGCTGTATATTCATAGCATTTGTCTAACTTAATACACATAGATTTGTATGCTACAACATCCCTTCCTCAACTGGGTAAGCCTTGTTCTTCCTACTGGCTTGCAATTTTAAACCATTAATCTTTTGGTTTCCAGTTCTAACATGTAATTCACACTGATACTTTGCCCTAAACCTGATCCGTTCTTTCTTTTTTTGCAAAAAATACCCTGAAAACTCAAAAACATACCAATGACTTGCTTAAGAAATCATGTTTTTTTTAACCAATTTCTTATTTAAATCTTGCTTTCATCCGATTTTCACTTGTTAAACACACAAGCACCACACTTGTTTAACGCACAAGCACCACCCTTTTTTAACGCACAAACACCACCCTTGTTTAATGGACAAGCACCAAGTGATCTTAGTCAATTTCACTCTTTTATTATTCTTTTCATGTGTGCAGTGTCACACGTAGTGTTCCCATGTGCTTAGCACCAGTTTGCCATGCCCTCTCCATTTTGTAACTAAACTGTGACCACTAGTTGAACTGAACCTTGTCTTTTATTATATATTTTTTCATTCTCTTCTTACTATACAGTTATAATATCTTTCAGCCTTAAAAAGCCCCAGGCCTACATGCCAGTAGGGGGAGAAACTTGTGTTGGCTGTCTATTGTACAATAAGTTCAACGAAATACAAAGAAAGAAAAATAAAGACAAGAAGAGAAAGGAGCAACTCTAACCTCAATTGTTACAAAAATTGTATTAACTGCGATTTATTATATATATTGTATTGACTTTTCCTGTACTACTCAACAAACCATTTTGATCTCTGTGGGTATAGGGGAATTGCCCACACATAGACACTCATTCAAAACCCTGTCCAAGAGGTGTAGGCTTTCAGGGGGCTTTCCTTTACTTGCCATGTTATGTTAAGTAATGTTGTCTTATGTTATGTTATCCAATATTTATAAAGCACTCGTTCCCCTCAGGGTCTCATGGTGCTAACCTTGAGAGAGAGATGGAGTAGTGGAGCATGAGGCTCACCTTAAGGCTGCACCTCAACTGCTTTTTTAGAGTCAGGATTCTAAAGCAGCCCTGAAGATTTTCAATTCAAAAAGAGATTGAATGTACAGTAGAATGGAGTTCCATGCTGTAGGGGATAGCACCGAGAACCTGTGACCACCAATTGTTGATTTGCAGAATCTCAGCACCACCAGGAGATAAGCTGTAGAAGAGTAGAGTTCCCTCTTTTGAGCATATCTCATCACTCAGCTGGTCAAGAAATCTGGGGACAACCCACGGAAAACCTTGAAAACTAAGCACCAAATTTTAAACTTAATTCACTGGTTCACTTGAAACGAAGGGAGGAGTTTCAGAGGAGGTAAGCTGTGTGATTTGAATATCAGCCTGGCCCCTGGATTCTAAAGCAGTTGTAATCTTACAATATAGCAATTTAGGAGGCCAAAGAAATTGATATTTGCATAATCTAATCTTCTGCCGATGATAGGTGCCATAATAGTCCTCATCGCATCAAGAAAAAGCACAACAGTTGTGGTTTCTTGATGGTGCATAAAATAAAAACAAATTTTGAAATGACAGCATTTATCTGTGGTCTAGGGGAAAGCTGCCGATCAACAACTATTCCCAAGCTCTTTGCTGCTGGCTTGGGAAATGATAACGGCTAGTAAAGATTGGACCAAGATGTAGAGTTGCCATTAAAAACTTCTACTTTGATTTTTCCCCACACATAACTTTAAGTAAATTCTCTTTGTCCAGCCACTGATAAAGCGCATCATATCTGAAGAAAACGGACCAGGACACAGCTTAGCCATCAAGACATATTACAATCTGAGAGTCATCAGCATAATTAAAAATCTGACCCCCCCCCCCTTTTTAGTCAATTCCTTTTTCAGGGGTTGAAGGGATATATGGAATAGATAGGGCGAGATGGCTGAGCTTTGTGGAGCCTCACAACCAACATTAACTTCTGCTGCCCTAAATGAGGTCAAATGGGCTGCCTGAGTTCTATTATTTAAAACCAAAGCTAACCATTTATGAGCCAACTCAGAAATGCTAGCAGCCCTTGCACTATGCAGCAAAATATTATGGTACACTGTATTAAAGAATGAGGACAGATCAAGCAAGACAAAGGCCGAGACATGGCCCACATCCAAGTCCTTCCTATGGTCATCAATGACTGATTGCATCACAGTTTTAGTGTTATGTTTAGGATCAAAACCTGCTTCCTGAGGTTTAAGGAATGTAAAATTATTCAAATGTACTGATTTCCGTGGCAACATGAGATTCCAGGAGTCTGGCACAGTAAGGCAATAAGGAGATGGGATGGTAATTCTTTAATAACTCTGGGTTGTCAACTGGGTTTTATTTTTATAACATTAGCACTATGACTTTTTTTAAAGTCATCAGGAACTATTCCTGTCTTCAAAAAGGACTTTAGTAAGTCATTGAGTGGTCTTGTTATGGCAGGGGCAATAGCCTGCATGACTCTAAGTGGACAAAGATCTGGGTGGAGGAGCCTGATTTTATTTTGGTCAGCAGGAGTAGCAAGGATTCTTGATTTAAATGGGAAAAGGTAGCTAACTTTAAGTAAACGTGCTCCTTCTTCTCTAGCATTTCAAACCCAATCACAGGAATATCAGCAATAGCCTCAATGATTGACCTTACCTTTTCAATGAAGACCCTATTCAGATCACTGCAGTGTTCTTGGGAAGCCGCCATAGGTTAATGGTTTCTGTCCATAGACGAAAGGCTGTCCATGATTTTGAAGGTTTCTCTCGGGGGGGTTAAGAGCTTTGGAAACCCTCCGTTTGAAGTATGCAATTTTAACTTGGAAATACCATTAACTATAAGAGGCACCCATCCTCGCATAATCTCCAACATTATAATGATACTGTGTATAAATGTTATGAAGACAATTTCTAGAGTACTTATAGGTTGGTTTTCTTTTTATACATTTATTATGTGTTGTGACAATAAGAGAATACAATAATAGATATCATTTATATCAATGTCCTTCAGTAATGTGACAGAGATCGTATCCAATATACATAAATGACATAAAATGATACTCCAAAATTATAGTGTGGTCCAAATTCAAAATCCCAAGTTTCTCAGTCCGAATTGAGTTATAGTCTCCATCGATGATTTAACTTTCTACTTCACCGCCTGCCGCCTGCCAACACGTGTTTCGTCTGGGTTTATCCCAATGTCTTAATCAGGGCTGTAATTGTATACATGTCTATTATTATGATTACAAGTGTAATTATTAAAGATATGATGCCACCACCAAGGTTGTATAGAGGATGGTGTGGATATTTGTTTTTATGAATGCAACTCTTATTAGAGAGATAGATACCAACACCATTGTGTTATATAAGGCGGGATAGAACATGCTTATTTAGTGCTATCTCAGAAGTTATTCTAGCCAGAGTAAAGTCGTAGAGTATGGAGTATCTGAAAGAGATAAATCCATATGTGTACGTTAGAGGAATGAGATTTACTAAGTCACCTTAATTTATTAAACCTAATCAATTAATTAGTGATACCCCTGGTGACATTATAATCAAGAGAACCTAATTTCTTACCTATGGTAAGTAGGTCCAGAGTTAAGTGTTCTACATAACTTGTTATCGTAACCACAATAATCCAATTGGATTTATCTATTATAGAAAATACAGGGACCAAATAAATAACTATTTTGTGGATATGTCAAAGTTAGCTAGTAAGGTTTCACTTTTTAAAATCTCATATTTATGTATATGACAGAAATGTGTGCTTCCTTGATAAATAATTAACATATGACTCACCGACCAGTCAACTCTATTCTTTTTATATAAGTGAGCACCTTAACGCAAGATAGAACATTATAAATCTTGCTGATTTAATTCACCATCAGAAGTTTAAAAAAAACTATTAACATTTCCTTCTTACCCAGAGCACCAAACCTTCTCCTGATTAAGTACACCCACACTTACCTACATGCAATTTTGACTTGTGTAGTCAATTATTTATTGTTTATTAGAGCCTTCTTGAAATTAACTTTATATATTTCATTATTTACCACATCATTTCTACTCCAAGGAGCCAATGGCTTTCTACTGATTTGCCATTTGCTAAAAGCTGGGCAAACTCTTGAAATGAACAATTCATCTAGGTAGTGGTTAATTTTAGCCACTGGTTTTCGGTGGTCGACACCAGCACTTTATTGTCAACACTGGCTCGCAGCCTGTCACATGGTGACAGTGTTTGTCAAATTTTGTGGGGAGCACAACAACAGTTGTTTAATAATTAAATATAGATTAAAGTAACTAATGCCTGCCATCCAAAGCTATTGGAATAGCTTGGCTTCATGTATTAGTAATCGTTAATGTATCATTATAGTCTGAATTGTCACACTTGATGGTTAGATGTGATGGAACTGTCATTGGCGCGCTAGTGGAGTCATTGGGTGATGCAAGCTGCAGTGACTTTCTGAAAAGGGCCCTGACACTTATGGGCTGATTACGAGTTTGGCAGTCGCATGACTGCCATTTTGGTGTTCCGATCGCAAAGAGGCTGGTGGAGCAGACCGCCATATTATAAGTTTGGCCGTGGTGCACCCAGAAGAGCACCAGTGGTCCAACGGCACCACCAGCCAGTCCAGGCCACCGCCGTCTGTCAGAGCCACAAAAATGCTGGCAGAGACCATGTTTTCACCTGACCCATTACGAGGTAGCACACAGCTAATGTGACTGCCGCGGTCCAACCACCACGTATCAGGAGGCGGAAACAAACAGTACAAAGGGACATACTCACCTCCAGGAAGCCATACACATTGGAGCTGCCATGGATCCACACCTAGACATCATCCTGCTGCTCCTGCTCGCAGAAAGACAAAAAATCCACGCTGACGAGGATGACAACAACCGTAATTAAACACACACTCAACTGTGTCACCTGTGAAATGTTATAAAATGTAACGTAAGAAACCATAACACAGGGAGGGGGGCGCGTGGGGCTGAACGCACACATAACAGCACATTGACACACACACTGACATACAGCATCAATGAATCTCACACATACACACACACACATGTCAGCCCGAACACATACATGTGACACATCAATACCATACATATATGCACGCCTACACAACACAGGCCCAGGGTTGCACAACATCACACAACATACAAACTCACAACAACACAACTACTGCACACATACAAATACAATTCACACACACCCACATAACTGGCCACGGACTGGACACACATACAACATACATATAAATCCATGTGCCATCATTGACACAATACACCACCATCAAACCACACAGCAATCAGCATATACATCACACACACAGCACATAGGATCAACTAGGCCATGCGCAATACACACACACTAACATACCAAACACACAAAGTGACACACCACAACAAGACCGGTAAAGCAGCAATGACAGCAGCAAGATCACAATGGAAGGAGCCCGTAATGGGACCCATGTTATTTACAACAAGGCCCAAAATAACAGATCCACACAAACTGGCGACATTCTGTGTACTGCACAGTGTAATGAAAATGGTTTTATGTAAATTTCTACTTGGGTATTTGTGTTGTTAGGGACCATCAGCATGGCATTACCTTTGACCTGTCCCTCCAGACTTCACCTTCTTATGTTTGAATCTGGAGCATGTAACACATTTCACACACATCCACTCACACTGGTGATGAATGCTCACATTACATACATGGTGTTTTAGTACTGTTTATTTAGACATTGGGCTGATTGTGTGTGAAAAAAAAGAAATCAGACAGTGAAGGGATCAGTCATGGTGGATGTGATCATCAGAGTAGTAGACACAACATTTGTAGTCACTAGTCCAGTGTCCCACAAGGATGGAAAATGGAAAGTGATTTGGGAAAAATCAGCAGGTTGCAGCTGTGGCAAACAAAGGGGTTCCATCAGTCAGAGGTTACTTACTTGCAATGGTTGGTGTCTTGGCATCTGCACCTCCTGAATGTCAAGGTTGACATTCATACTTACAAGGGGGTTCTCCAGCTACAGAGGGAGGGGTGTCTGAGGCAGATCTTTCTTCTGGCAGGGCTTCCCTTCCACTGGTTACTACAGAGGTAGTAGGGGCTGCTGTAACCTGGGCAATGGAAGGGGTGTGGTGTTGTTGCCTATACCTACTCAGGGTGTTGTTCAAGCTCCCAAGACTTGGGGGATTGAATCCTGGCCAGAACAGTGCCTAGCAGCCTTATGGCGCTGAGCCACACCATCCCTCTCATGTCCCTATCCCCACGAGCCTGTGTCCTTGGCACAGTTAGGCCACTGCCACTAGTACCTGGTCTTTGATTGTCAGGAATTTGGAGTTGTGACTCCGGTACCTGGACTGGGGGTCAGAAGATGGTGGTAACTGTCATTGGGACACAGGTTTGGGGGTGCCTGGTTGCCTGTGATTTCGATGCAACCGGGCTGAGAGTTGTCGTCTGACCAGGTTCTCCAGATGGGCTAGATTCATCCTCAATGTCCACATGTAGCAGATCTTATTTAATTTTAATGGGAATCAGGTGTTTAGCTTAGCCTTCTGGCTTACAGGCATGTGCCCCGTCACTTAGTGATTTTCAACCTACGTAGCTTGCTCTGTCTGAGCCTATTTTTTTATTATTTCTTTCAAAATGGCTGCTATGTTTATAGTTAGTAAAAAAAATAGATTTTATGTTATCAGTGCCACTCTGTAAAGGTGTCACTATCAGAGTCAAAGTTAAGGGAGATACGTAGGTATTCACACCATGTCCCTTTGCTACTTATGTGTGACAGAAACATAATCTACTTTTGGAGGTAATTGTTTATATGATGGCCGCCCCAAGCACGCCTCCTTATCTATTGCTTGGAAACATACCTGCTTCAGGGGTCCTACAAGATCTGTATAAATACATTTCACGCAGACAAGGTTATTAGAGGAATTCCTACCAGATGCCATCAATGCTATCGATGCTGTCTGTCACCTTGATGCAGATCCAGCCTTCGTGTCCCCACGGAGTCTGATCTAGAGATCTAATTCCAAGGTAACAAGGGTTAGGGGGGCGCTTCTCATGGACACAGTACTGGCAAATTAGGTTTTCATTCTAGGGTTTTAGGGATATTTTACATTTTATGTTATTACAATATGGTGGGGGTCTTTGGATTCCCGACTCTCCTCTTTACAATTCTGCTTCTTGCATTGATCATTATCCTAATCATTGCTGCTCATGCATTTTACAGTACATTGCAGTCTTTTTAATAAATCAATTGAAAACTTTACTGCATCTCCTTTATTGCCTGTGTGTGACTGAGACTTATTGTTTATGTGAGAGAACGTTAATCTCCATTGCACCACTACTCCTCTGAGATGTCGCACTCTAGAGTCCATGCGTAAAGACTGCCAGAAATCACATTTTACTGTTTGGGATTTTGGTGAGATACTGCTTGAGAGCTGGAAGGGTTGGGCTGACAGTTTTGACTTGCTGTAAGTTTGGCCTAGTTGCCTACACACAAAAGTGCTGTCATCCTTAAACCAGCAGTCTCATCTATGAGCGAAAGTCCAACTACGACATAGCGCCACCAACAATGGAGTTTTGGCACTAATTTACAGATGCCCTGAGTATCTCTGTCTCACACACAACAGGTACCCTAAGTACCATTATACAGAAATGTCCGGGGACTTGGGGAGCACCTAACTAGGCTGTAGGTTGTTCAAAGTCAAACTCTTAAAAGGACTTTTATCCCCATTAGGTGTTCCATCTCTTTACCCATTTCGCAATATGGCTAACGCCATAGACATTCCCGAGAATGTCAGACATGCATTAACACTACGGCCCTCATTATGATCCTGGTGGTCTTTTACCGGCTGGTGGAACATACTGCCACATTATGAGATTGGCGGGTTGGCTGTAGCAAAACCTGCCACTTCTCTACTCATACTGCCAGGGAGGTATTAGCCACCGGGCCAGAGATGTCAACCTCTGACCCGACAGCCCACAGAGTACCGCCCCTGGCATTATGAGCCGGCCTACCACCATGGTTTTCGTGGCATTAGCAATGCCACGAAAACCATGGCGGTAGGCCCTACCAGTGATAGGGAATTCCTTCCCTGTCACCGGTAGCTGGCTCCCCCACCCCCCAACACTCACCTGACGAACTCCTCCATCCAAGCTCACCCTCCCACCTACCTCCGATCCAAACACACACACACCGACATTCAGACTCACTCCCCCACCCACCCCTGATCCAAACACACACCCCCACCTGACATTCAGATTCACCCCACCTCGATACACAAACACCCTCACCCCCATACATGCACACACCCGCAGACACGCACACACCGCACAACTGCCCCCACAGCCACACATGCACACATCACCACCCTCTCCCCCACCCCCACTACAGTCACAGCTCCCCTCACCCCACCCACTTCCCTGCATACACGCACATAGACACCCACATGCACCACGCATACAGCATTTCACTAACACTGGTATACACGGATTCATATACACACCTTCATGCACGCATTCATACACACACTCTCAAATTCATGCACACACTCAGACTCACACACAACACCAACCCCCTCCCCTGTCGGAATCACGACTTACCTTGGTCGTGGATGGTCTTCTGGCAGGGAATGGGAAGGGGCGCTACTACCGCCAGCTGCGCCTGCCAGCAGAATACTGCCAGGCCGTATCACAGGTCATGATACGGCTGGTGGTGTTCTACTGGTGTGGCGGTGCTGGTGGTAGCAGCACCAGCTTACCACCGTCCACCAGCATGAGAACTGCCAGATTTCCACCCTTATTGTGGCGGAAATCAGGCAGTGTTCATAATATGGCAGATGGATAGTAGCTACGGTAGCTGTATTTTGGCGGCTGGCACCGCGGTGGTAGGCGGTATTTACTGCCAATGTTGTAATGAGGGCCTACATCTAATAGGGCATGGCTTAACAGATGAGGGTGGGGATGTCACATTCATTGGAGAAGCCAATGAAGCTTACCAAACAGAAACATTCTATTCCTGGGTTAACTTCCCTGAAGAAGACGGGACTGCATACACATTCCACACATACAGAATTGCAAACGTACCAAAACGGTACTAAACATACCAGTATCTTGAAATACTGATTACTTATCAAGAACATCAGAACTGGTTTAATGGTGCCCTATCACATGTAATACAACCTCTGAGATTAGGGCCCATATTTTTACTTTTTGCCGCAAACCAGCGCGGGCGCTGGTTTGCGTCAAAAATTTTACCGCCGGCTAATGCCATTCCTATGCAGCATGCGGCCGTCTTATTTAAGGAATGACGTTAACCGGCGCTGCGGACTGGTCAGAGTAAAAAAAAAAGACTCAAACCAGGCAGCGCCGGCGTAGGGGAAAATGGGGGTTGTGCGTCAAAAAATGGTGCAAGTCAGGTTTGAGGCAAAATCATGCCTCAAACCGGACATACGCCATTTTTTGACGCACAACCCCCATTGAAATGACTCCTGTCTTAGCAAAGACAGGAGTCATGCCCCCTTGCCCAATGACCATGCCCAGGGGACTGCTGTCCCCTGGGCATGGTCATTGGGCACAGTGGCATGTAGGGGGGCCCAAATTAGGCCCCCCTATGCCACTTTGAAAAAATAAATACTTACCTCAACTTACCTGTAGTTACCTGGGATGGGTCCCCCCATCCATGGGTGTCCTCCGGGGTGGGCGAGGGCGGCAGGGGGTGTCCCTGGGGGCAGGAAAGGGCACCTCTGGACTCCTTCCATGGTCAGAGACCATGGAAGTGAGCATACAGGTCCTTAAATGCCTGCCCTCACCCAGGTGTTAAAAAACGGCGCACATCAGGCTGTGCGCCATTTTTTAAGGCCTGCCCCGTCCTGTGCGTCAAAATGACGCTGGAGTATAAATAAGGCGCACAGGCCTTAAAATAATTTTTAGGGCAGAAATGCCTACCTTGCATGTCATTAACGCAAGGCAGTTTCCTGCATCCAAAAAATAACACACACGGAGGAATTTTGACGTCAAAGTTTAAATATGGTGCACGGTTTGCGCTGAATGTGCGTCAAAAGTTTTGACGCACATTCAGCGCAAACAGAGTATAAACATGCCCCTAGGTTTCTTAGTTAATGATGGACCAACGTGGCCAATTTTTGCCACATATACCCCACACCCTGGTGTACAAAACATACAAGCAGTTGATGTGCGTAATCTTTGCAATGAGCTAGTAACATTATATAAACGACTTGTTCAGTTTGTAATGGTATCTTTGAACACAGCACGTCCAGCACCACCACCACCAGCTGGATACCAATTTACCGTTACTGGGATTAACCCACAAAAAGTACATTCTTTCATGGGCAAGGTGCCCATGGAACAAGAGAAAATCCCGTTCTGGATAGCCCAGAAAACCATTCAGCTGGAAGCTGTGTTTCCCCATATGAGACCACAGGAGAAACATCGAATGTGCTTGCATTCAGAGTGTTTCCCTCTGTGGACGATTGCACCACATGGGGTAAAGTCTTTTCTGCAGTATACACTACCACACATGGTACCCCAACACTTGCCAATTTACCGGAAATGTTCAAACAAGCTCAGAACAAACACGAAACTGCACCAGCCCTGGATTTCGGGATGAAATTGATGTATAACTTCGACACATTCTCCTCAGTAATACTCAGTAATATTAAAGAAGAATCGGTAGTGTTGGCCATACGCCAGTGGCTCCGGGAGATTCCACACCTGGAACAGGAGAAGCAGCTACCGAAGTCAGAGAGCCGACTCTCCACACCCGGATAACTCCAAAAGGAGATATAACCTCAGAAATAGAGAAAATATAAAGCTCCTGACAGATATACTGATTCACGCCCCTCTTGTTCCTTTCAGCAAGAGAGTGGGACAGTCTGAGCAACGTCCTGACTATGTGAAGCAAAAGAAAGACTTACAGAGGTCTTCAGACAAGAAAGAAGACAAGTCCCCACAACAAAAGCCACAATTTAAAAAAAAAAGGTGGCAGCACTTTCAATTGAAAATGCCAGCAACCTTGAAAACATTATTGAAGATGCGGGTGGTGACACTGCTGGACAGTATGGCAGAAGTCACTATATGTCGCCAGAGTCTGAAAGATCTTCTGGATGCAACAGCAACTAGCAATTTTATTGCAGTTGTAACTGCCAAAAGGAGCATTCTCCCACCTGACAGCATTTATGATTTAAATATCTAAATTGAGGAATACATAGAGTGCACCAATAGTGTAATATTCTGGGGTGACCTTAGATGTGATGTCCTATTGGCCAAAAGATACTGGCCACCCCAGCTCATCTGTAAGCTCCCAACTGGGGAAGATGTAATTTTGCTGACTTTCTCTACTCTTGTTCCAGAGGCAATAAAACAAGCCTACGCTGTCAACTGGGCTTTGGTGCAGGCACCCATTGCTATACCGCAACCACGTACGGTGGGATAGAGATTCCCTCTAACATGTATTACCTATCAGGTCTACACCACAGCCTCAGACCCAAAATACTACTAAATACAAGGTTAAAGCTCTAGTAAGGGAGATCCTCACTCAGCTTGAGTACCAGTGAATAACCTGTTATTCCCCGTTGCAAAACCAGGCCATTCATATAGAATTGTCTTAGATTATAGACACTTAAACAGTCATACTTGCACATATGCAATACAAAAATCACACAGCACCGCACTAATTAACAACATAGTGCATAAAAATACAAAACAACCTTGGATATTTCCAATGGTTTCTTCTGCCAGAACTTAGCACATGAAAGTCCGGACCTGAGTGCATTCTCATTTGGCTCACAAAAACACTTCTGTCATTTGCCCCAAGAACAGCCCAGGGTTAATTTCAGCCCGTGTAACATCAATGTTGCATGATACTGACCCCAAGACATTGTCCTATGTGGATGATATCTATCTCACAGATTACGACCTCAACATTCATCTTGCCACGGTCGATCGGATCGTTCTAGGATTCGCAGCCCTTAGCTACAAATTACATTTTAGGAAAACTAAAATAGCCTTTCTCAGTGCATTGTTCCGGGGATATGAGCTATTAAATGAGGGCAAGAGCCTGGCCCCGCATTTTCTAGAAATATTTGCTCAACTCTAGCCATCAAATACTATCAAGAAACTGTAGTCTTTACTTGGTTTCTTTAATTCTGACTGAGCTTACATTCCTGACCATGCACAACGCATAAAACCACTCTATGATTTTATTCCCCCAGATTTCTCAAGCAGACACCGAACAATTGAACCCATGCGCATCCTTAGAGAATTGCAACAAGAAATACTAGAAACAAAACACTTACACAACCGTGATAACAAAACAAATTTAGTCATCAGAATAATTGCTGGTGCCATTGAGTTCACTTATGTCACCTATTATGAGGGCGAAACGGTGCCCACAGCATGTAAATCACATTTTTATTCCAATACAGAACAACGCTTTGCAACCTCGTAAAAATTCTAACTGCTGTACAGATGGTTGTCATTAGGGAGAGGCCACTTGCCCAAGGGAAACGCATCATTGTCATTACCCATGTGCCAACTTTAGAGGCTGTCACCAAAGTAAGCGTTCCTAATGCTAATGCATTGCATCCACGTTGGATTCAATGGGCAACCTCCCTGACTGCCATTGATGTTGATTACATCTTTGACCCAAAACTTCAAACAGAAGAATTTCTCCAGTACGAACAGGATTACCCCGCACCTCTTAACACCTTGCTACTTGGCAGATACCAAACTGCCATTTACACTGATGGTTCAGCACAACCAGGTGTATGTTCAAAACATCAATTCCCTGCCACTTGCGCAGCTGTGAGAGGAGTGATGAACGATGGTGTATTGCACCCTCACAATACACACACGCAGACCCTAGGGGACTGCACGGCTCAACTGGATGAACTTAAAGCTCTTATTTTGGCACTGGAACATACAGATCCAGGACATCTCACTTTGATTGTGTGTGATTTGTACTACTGTGTCAAGTCCAACAATGATTATCTCAATCATTGGCGGTTGAACAAGTTCAGAGACTCAAAGGGAAACACCATTAAACACAGAACTCTGTGGAGGAGGTTGGCTGATCTTAAGGATAGGCTACCTGATGTTCATGTAGTCCACACATTGGGTCCCCTTGGCTGATGAAGCTTCTGTTGCTGCAGTGACTCGTTCTCAGATGAGATTGGATAGTGAAATTCTGGCCGCCTTGAAAGCTTCAGCTGAAGGCAAGCCTCTCCCAAAAGCGTACCTTACAAAGTATTTTTACCATATCAGTGCACAGAATGTTGCCTTTGCAACAATTCCTGGGTTTGGAAATCAAGTAATCCACAACCAAGACCAGAGATTAGATCTCATCAAAGAAGCACATGAGAGTGTTGCTCCACTCATGCTGGTGTAGTGGCCACAATAACAGCCTACAGAAATTCTTCCGGTGGCCAGGTCTATATAAACAGACCAAGCAATATGCTTTGTTGCGACATTTGCCAGCAGATAAAGGGCTCAAATGTCAAACTCCCACTGCAGACATCCCTGTTAGTGTACAATAGACCAGTAAAATGTGTGTACCTGGATCACTGTGGTCCCTTACAACCTGATGGTGCATACAAATACATCACAGTCACTGTTGTTGTTGATTGTGGCATCTGGGAGAACCTCACAAGCTACTAAGAGTGTTTAAAATATTTTAAATCTTTCTGAAACCAACTGACATTTAGTGGCAATACAAATTGATCACTAAAACGTTATCCTCACAGTCATTTGTTTCAGTGCAGATAAGCTGAGCACAAACCTAGCCCTTGTATTCTGCCCAATGGTTTTACAGATGGTTTTCTGATGTGTAGAAATTCACATAGCTAAGCCTGTTAACCCAGTAGTTCAACCATGCATGGTCCTTGAATGCAAATGATATTTGTTGATCAAAAGCCCCAGTGCTACACATGATCACATCAAGTTAACAATCTACAGCATTCAATGTTCATAGACATTTTTCTTCTTGTGTAACATCCACATCCTGGCTAGGAACAGTTCACTCCACCCTAGTCAAGGCTCTGGCCATTCTAGTCCAGCCTTGAAGTTTGTCACATCCCTTGGTACTCTTCGCTATTGATCCTGCACAAGACGCCTACAGATGAAGGGTGGGATGTTCTAGTACATTCATTTTGAGCTGACCAGGACCTTTTCAACTGTTTAGACAAATCATATTACCACCCCAGGGAGGGATACCTGATTTTAACAGTCTTTCCAAATGAATTCTTCAGAATAACAACAAAGTTTTTTCTTCAAAAGACCTTTGAGTCTACTAATTTATGGTTAACTAGGGGTGACTTAATAAACTCAATAAAGAAGATAGATTTGGAATCAAGTTGTTTCACGCTCTTACTCAAGAATGCCAAACTTATAGTATTTCCATTGTTGTAAATATCATCGCTATAAGGCTGTGAAAGGTATCAGTCAAATACCCGCCTCATTCCAGAGACCACCAGAACTCTTATAAGACAGAAGGAAAAGCAGAAACATTTATTTAACTCTAAGATAAATATTACATTTATTTTTATGTTAAATAATATTGGAAAATCATTTTAGATATTCACTCCTAAGGTAGTACAAAATAAAAAAATGCCACAGCACTATTAATTGCATTTTAAAGTGAAACATTTAATAATGAAAGTATATTAAATTTAAATGATTTTATGAAGTTTTAATTAAAAAAATGAATTGCTACTTAAAGAACAACAGTTAATGTATAGTAATAATTATTAAAAGTGAAGGATATAATTACTTATACTACATTTAATATTTTTTAATTAAAATTTTAGTGACATTATTTTTTAAATTTGAAATAGGTTATTAAAATACTTTATAATTAAAAAACAAGTATGTACTATTTTTATATTGTTTGAATATGAAATTACATTATATACAATTGTATCCATTTGAGATAATTTCATTTAACATTATTTCCTATAGAGTTTTATTTTAAGTCCCTACTACCATTATTTTCCACAGAGGGTGTTGTAGCACCTGTGTTGTTGTCATACAGTCAGGAAAGAATCTGATATTTCTCAGGAATCATATGATGCTCAAAGAGACCCGCCTCCAAGCACTAGTGGGTTCCTGACACGGGATCCCTGAGCTGTCGTGCGAGGGTGAGGGGGAAGGAAATGGATTGCTGGGGAGGAGGTCTGGAATGACAAATGCAAGGGAACATAAAATAATATGTATACGTCTCAAATTCTATAATTGTATATAGTACATGCACTTATTATACTGCTGGTACCTTAAATAAATGTCTTGAAAAATCTATATTCCCAGAGGTGGATTAGCTTCCTTAATATGTGATCATCATTTGCCTTTCAGGAAATGTAGAGAGAAGAAAGGTTTAATCTGAATGCTTTTTTTCCACAATGTTCTCTCATAAGAAAAAATAGCACGCAGCTTGCCCATTCTAGCTATGATTATGTCCCATGATGGTCTTCCCGAAATTGAGTGCACTTTCCTCAGAGTTATCGATTAGTTATGTCTTAGATTCTTCACATGACTGTGAAAACATCAGTGGTTGTAAATTAACTGGGCTTTGAGTTTCCAAATGACTGCGGTTTCCTCAGCGTTTGATGCTTCATTAATATTGTTATAGTTCACGTGAATTGTGCTTTCCTCAGCCCTTGTTCATTTGAATCTCTGGCAATGATACCTTGATCTCAGTTTTTGGACAAAATAATGTGTTTCTCAAGGATCTCGCACTTATAAACAATTAATAGTTTTTTCCTGGAGCTTCTTGAAAAACAAAGAAAGCCTCATTTTTCTCTGGAAGAGTTAATTGTTGGTAAAAGTCTTTTAACTTGTTAAATGGAATGCACTTAACAGCGTTCACTGCCAAGCAAGACAAATGGACTTTGCTTGAGCTTCTTGATAAACAAAGTGAGCTTCATATTTTCTCTGAAGATTTAATTGTTGGTACAAGTGTTTAAACTTTTTAAATGTAATGCAGTTAACAGCCTTCACTGGCAAACAACACTAATGCACTTTCCTTGAGCTTCTTGATAAACAAAGTGAGCCTTAATTTTCTCCGAACGCTTAACAGCGTTCACTGCCAAGAAAGACACATGCATTTGTCCTGCACTTAAACAGGAAATAAAATCAGATATTCTAAGATGTTACTTTAATTTCTCCAAAGCCAGCAGGCTTCCACCGTGCTGCTTACCATAGATTGCCCAAGTGGAGCAGAGGCCCCTTCAATCAGCTGATTTGTGAGTGACTCATCCCTACAAACTCTCCTTCCAGGATTCCATGAGTTAGTCAACTGAAAGCCGGAGAGAGAACTCTTCCTCTCCTTCCAGTGAGGAATTATTGAATAGTAATCATTGGTAACTGGGTGTGTCTACCTTATAAACAGGAGACGCCCAGCCAGACCATGACAAAGGATCATGGGACAAGTAGTCCTGTAAAGTAAAGGTTTCTTTTCTGTTTAATAGGCCTGTCTATGGAAATACACATGAAATGGTCATCATCATTCCTGATCATGACAGGTTGACTATGTTTAGTGCTGGACTTACTACTGTGTTTTTTTATTAGTAACATGCACTCAAAAGGCCTAATGCGCAAATTAACTTGCACTTTTTAGTACGTTTGCTACTTTATGGTATTTACAAAGTCCATGTGTCTTACTATAAAAAAAAGTAAGTCCAGAACTACTCATGCTCATGCCTAACCACTGGTTCAGCACCACCCTCCCATAGAAGGGACATAAAATCAAACCCCATAGGAAATAATATTAATTTAAATTCGATTATGTAAACCAGTTAAAAATATAAATACATATTAATTAATGTTAAAAATATGTTTTAAAACTTACATACTTATTATTTAAGCATAACATATTTTAATGACCTATTTTGAATTTAAAAATAATTCAATAATACATGCATTAAAAATAATTTAAAATCTTTTACTTAATTTAATAAACACGTTTAATAAGTATTAATGCATATTAAAAATTTAAGTAATGTAGCATTGTTTATTGTGTTCTACCTTTCAAGTAAATATATCAAATTAATTTAAATTTCAAGTTAACATAAAAATGCTTTTAAGATTTCATTTAAATAATAAAGTAAAATTTTTTCAATAATTTAATATAATTTAACATTATTTCCTGTGTGGTTTTACTTTAATTCCCCAACCCCATTATTTTCATAGGGAGAGTGTTGCAGTATCAGTGATTGGCGATGTGAAGTGCTGGACTTACTCCAGTCTTTTTTTGTTAATAGTAACTTACATTGAGAGTTAGTGTATACGAAAACATAGTAAACTTACTCAAAAGTGGAAACTTACTCAAAAGTGTAAGTTATCGTTGTGAATCAGGCCCAAAATGTTTGAACACAAACTACTTTGGAAAGTCTCACTACCTACTCGGGAAAAAAATCTATTGATTTAAAAAATGACATCCCTCTGTAAATAGCTTCCTGCACCTATAAAAAAGTATTTCACTCAACATTCTATAATTTATTTCTGAGATGGATGAAGAACATAACTTGAAAATGTATTGAAACAATGTGTTCTCATCGTAACTATCTAGAGCACTAACTATAATGTGAATGACAAAAGCATACCCCCTCATTTTGTTCATTTAATTGTGTCTTCTTCATAGGAAATTCTTTCAGTTTTAGAGCTCTAATTCTAGCAAGATGGTATGGTATGCCTCACTTTGTCCTGAATACAGAATGTCAGCACTCTAGTTGTTCACGTGAACTCTGTGGTGATGCTGTAGTAGGACACTGAACTGTCATCTGACAGGCTGCCGCTGTTGTTGGAAGTAAATGATTTGATCAGTACACCAGATTTTGTTTCTCATCTGGTTCACATGTGCACTTATTGACAATGTGACCCCATTTTAGCTTCTGGTGATCCTTATATAACTTCTATGAGAAAAGTAGGAGAGACAATTGTTTATTATCAAGCATGGGTCATCAGATCCCAGCCGAAGCTCGCAATTGTTTGCACAGGTTAAAATCACCTTAGAAAGCACCACAATTCCTAAAATGAGCGTGGTACCACCAACAAAGGATTTATATTGTGACAAAAATCTGATATTACTCATCCAATGCACTCCTTTTTGTGGCATCAAATCCATACTTTCAGTGCAATGCATTTCAATAGGACAAAAGCACAAAAGCGGCAGACAATTATTACCCAAAAAAATCCAACATACTTTTCCTGTAGCCTTCCACATAAACAGCCCGATGAAAAACACAACATCTACCAAATAATTTTGTAAATTTGTTCCCAAAGGGTCTGGTTTACAATAGGCTTGGGCCCCCTGAATCCCCAAATGTTAAGAACTGCCTGGGAGTGTTGTCCCCCTTGAAATATATTGCCTAAATAACAGATGGTTGTGACCAAATTAGAACATCAAGTGCATTTTGCTATATTTTTTGACCTACTGTTGTCCCTTTCAAATAGTACCCTTTACTATAAAAGTCCTTGAAGGAACAGTACAGACATTTCCTGTTCTGGTCAACATGTAAATGATTGTTTAAGTCTGACATTAAAAAATGCAGCACACCTTTAGATAAGTTGGTCATAGTGCCTCATGACATTTTTGCATTATTATGTGAAAATTGTTGATCAACAATTGAGCATTGTTTTTTTATAAAGACTCAATTAAAGACATTTCTCTTCACAACAAACGCTTATGTCCACATGTGGGGGTTAGTTTCTTAGTGCAATGGTAGAATTTTCTTGACAAAATAGGTTACAAGAAGAGTCATGCAACTTAATGCAGTTTATTATCTTAGCAACAAATCCTATTTCTAGTTTTCTGAAGAGCTCTTTTCACCTCATTGTTTCTCAAACTATAAATAAATGGATTTAGCACTGGAATGACAATCGTAAACATCACCGCAAACAGCTTGTCCTTTTCTAGTGACACCTCGGATGTTGTTTTCATATAAGCACCAAGTTCAGTTCCATAGAACATAATAACAGCAATCAGGTGAGCGGAACAGGTGGAAAACGACTTTTGCCTCCCACCGGTGGTGGACATTTTCATTATATTTAAAATAATTAACACATATGATGTAATTGTTAGTATTAATGGACACAGTCCTATTATAACACCTTCTGCAAAAGTTGCTATATCAATGAAATAGGTATCAGTGCAAGAGAGTTTAAGAAGAGCAGTAAGATCACAAAAGAAGTGGTTGATTTCATTGGATCCACAGAAGGAGAAATTTGATATCAAAACAGCATGTGGCATAAGGTCCAGAAGGCCTAGCGCCCAAGAAGCAACAGCTAGCAATCCCACAACTTTCTTATTCATTATGACTGTATAGCGGAGGGGGTTGCACACAGCAACGTACCTGTCCAGAGCCATGACAGAAAGCAAACAAATCTCTGTGCAGATGAAGGAAGAGCAAAAATAGAACTGAAGAATGCAGGAAACAAAACCTATTGACTTGTTGCCCGTTAAACACATTCCCAGCATTTTTGGAATAGTGCCAGATGTTAAACAAATATCTAGGAAGGACAAGTTCATGAGAAAATAATACATGGGCTTCTGAAGATGAGAATTAGTGAATATAATTGTAATTATGACAATGTTTCCAAGCAGGGTTGCTAAATACATTTGTAAAAACACAATGAATATTGGAACTTGAAGCTGAGGATTTTGTGATAGACCCACAATAAAAAATTCAGTTAGGAAAGATTGATTCACCTTATCCATATTTGTAATGCTCCTTGGTTGTTGTTCTATGATTATAATCATGATCTGTGGAAATAAATGCACACATTTTGAAAAGGTAATACCATTGAAACAAATATTCTTTTGTCGGCTATAAAATAGGCAGCGATATGTAGAAGTTTATGAAATCTTTTAAGACACACAGGGTAATTGATCTAATTTTTTTGCCCACCAGGTCTTAACAACAGCCTATCGTTGTCCTAGAATGAGTAAATATATTAATATATATTTAAGGTTTTCAAATTCAATTGAAAGATTTAGGACCTGATTACGAGGCTGATGGTGCGAAGACTGCCAGCTTTGCGGTGGCTGTTTGACTGCCTAAGATGTGGCGGTCTGACCGCCACATTACAAGGTTGTCATTTATATTGAGCAGGCAACAATGCTGCTGCACCTTTCCCACTGGGCTGACTGCCGAAACCTTGATTTCCGCCTGTCAGCCCAGTGGGAAAGTCGAAATGGGGCCGGCGGTGCGGTCTCCAGAACGGTGGCGACCAACCCGTCGGGAGTTTGGCGGACAGGTGTTTCCGTCTGCCAAACTCCTAATCAGCCCTTAATGACAATCCGAAAGCAATATAAAATACACTTGTAACTCGTTCAAATCTTTGTGCTGAAAATCACATTCAATTAATCAAAGTGATATTATAAAATAATTCTAACTATTTTCAATGGTATTATCAGGTACAACATTGTAATTATCATTTATGTAATATATTGCTGTAACTAGAATGCTGAAACTGCTAAAAAAAAGCCCACTCTAACCCACCAAGGAAATGGGAAATATGCCAACACTAGACTGCATTGACAGTCAGTGGCGCAGAACTAACTTTAGGGCTATGCCTTTGATCACCAATTGAACATTTTATAATATATTTTAATTATCAACACCATCTTCATCATTGCCATTATTGTTATAACATTATAATTAATGATTTCAGAACATTAACAGCATTTGCCCTATAACCTTTATTGGATCTACAAGTTGTTGGATTGAATCAGTCAACATAAAAGAAGTGAGATCTGAAATCATATTCTTGTCTGTGCTCTGAGATGTGCACTGACCATTGATGTTAGGGGAGAGAGATTAGAACGTCCTGAATTCAACACTAAGTACTAACTACTCCACTTATCTTTCTCACCCATTGCTTAGAACCTCCAGACACTCAGCTTGTTGAAGATTATATTGTAATGTGTTTGTGAATCACTGTTAGAGTTGTCACTAAAACATGGCACTGCAGGGGCTGCTCTGTGACTTCTGGCACTGGCTTTCTGCCAGCCTTTTATTGGCAGGGTGACCGCCACAGAAAGGCTGCCGGAAAGCTGAGTTGTGATCAGAGCACAACTCAGACCGCTATCTACCCGTTGGGAACCACGTTCCTGGAGGTGTCGGCAGTCTTTAGGCGGTCCCCACCACCAAAGTTGTAATGCGGCCCACTATCTGGTGAAATCATAGATGTGCAACAAGATGTGTCTTTTGATGTAAAACAGTCTACTGATATACAGTGAGATGTAACATTATCTAGTGAAGTCACAGAAACGGAACAAGGTGTATTTCTCAATAATACAATGGTAGGTGAAGTTACTGTTACAGATTGAGGTGCGTCTGTCAATCAAACACTAGCCGGTAAAGCTACTGATATAGACTGAGGTGTTATGTTATACTTTTCATACAGTGCATCAATTACCTGCAGAAGGCAGGGAGATGTTAACTTCTGTATATCCACAATTTTAGGGCTTTCTTCAAACACCACAATTCAAAAGGGACTCTGGACAGTCATCCCAGAGTTTAGCTGCTGCTATTGAGAAAAGCCGCAGCGTGCCAGTCTACAATATCAGATGAGGCTGCAATAGTCTTTAGATCTTAATAGATGGGAAGGGGTGTAGATCTTGAATGTAGTTACCAAACATATAGGGTCCAACCCATGTTGCTCTTTAAATAAATGACAAACAGATTTGAAAATAATTCTCATATGTACTGGAAGCCAATGACGTTGATTGAGGGGCAAGGGGGAAGAGGCATAACAGGGTAGACCCACAGCCAATTTGGCAGCAGCATTTGTGATCTTCTTCAGTTTCATAACGGACCCCACCAGATGGCCTAGTAACAGGGAGATACAATAGTCAACCCTACTGAGGATAGTGGCCTGAATAACCATTTGGTGTGTTGATTTAGGCAGTAGTGGTAGCATCTTTTTTAGTAAGAGGAAGCATATAATGGCAAGGTGAATTGCCTTTCTAAGGGCAACTAGGGGTCTAGAAAGAATTAAAGAAAGATTAAATACAATGGAGTGATCGGTCTTATCTAGGGAAAACGTATGCCAGAAGGTTACCGCAGACATACACTGGTGAAGAGATTCACAAGGGTTTGGGCCCAACGTATCTATGAAAATGATCAAATTTGTTTTGTCTGTATAGTTCATGCATCTGATACTAAAAGAACAAACTAAATGCACCAGTGGTTTAATATTGATGATAAAGGATGTGGGTTAAAGTACCAATCATTGAGGTACACCTTGTTTTATATCCCTTGTGTCTGAAAAATATGGGGACAAATGGACCGGTGAAAGTCGTCCAATACTGCCAATGAAGGCTAACAGAACTGGATTAAGAGCTTTATTTTTGTCCAGAATACTGGAGACTATTT
The DNA here is from genome assembly GCF_031143425.1 of Pleurodeles waltl. Classification (NCBI taxonomy): domain Eukaryota; kingdom Metazoa; phylum Chordata; class Amphibia; order Caudata; family Salamandridae; genus Pleurodeles; species Pleurodeles waltl. The sequence continues at coordinate 15,434,024 of NC_090446.1, forward strand.
GATCCACATATTTCTCCAATATCTCTAATGGATAAGGCTGAAGATAGATTGGCCTAAAGTTAGACAGGACATCATGATCAGCATTTGGCTCTTTAAGCAAAGGAACTATTAATGGCTTTCTCCATTCCACTGGAACACAGCCTTTTGCAAGACATCCAGTACATACCTCCAGCAATGGAGGGACAAGGACATCTATAAATTCCTTCCAATGATCTTGAGGAAGAGGATAAAGGTGTGAACCCACAGTAATTGGCATCGCAATTCTAGTGAATTCGCCCAAGGTAAGACATTCCAATTGCTCCAGCCTTTGGGATCTTACAGGATGCTTATGAGTATCCACTACTGTTATCTCGGGCACTTTACTAATGGCTGAGCCAGAATTGAGAGCAGTTGGTTCTATTGGAAATAATATTGAGGATACGGATGCCCAGGTAAAAGACTGTCAAACTGTCAAAATGTTTTCCTAAATTTTTTTTAAAGTCTGTTAGTCACTTTTAAAGGAGGCATGAGCGTGCGTTTTCTCAAAGATCTTTTTTGAGAATCTTTTTGCAAGATGTATCAAACTTGAGAAATATTCAAATTCTGCAGACAGTACACTTTTTAACTCTAACTGGAGTAGAATAGACCATATGCAAGCAGGAGACCCTTCATGAAATCATCTGCTTTCATTGTTTACCACAGCCATTCTTTCTGTTCTGGACCTGGTTTTCTACAAGAAGGAGCTATATCACTATACTACAGTTTACAGTCTAATGATGTCGTTTCTACCTTTTGTATGATATTCAAGGGTGCAAAAATAAATCGAATGTGTGGCATTTTTGATGGGTTATGGATTACCTGATGTAGGTGTGTCTGTCAATGTTACACTGCCTGCTAACATCATGGATATGGAACAAGGGGCCAGGGATCAGATGCACACAGCTATTTAGCGGTCACAAATGGCGAAATTTGCCATTTGTGACTGCTAAATGGTCTGTTACCATGTACCAACCCTATTTAGGAGTCTGCAACCTATTACAGACTTGCAAAATAGGGTTTGATACCCGCTATGAAAATGGGTGTTCCAAGGGCATCCCTTCCTATTAGGGAGCTGCACTGCTGTGTAGGAATGTTCTGGAATGCAGTCACAAAACATTCGCAGTTACCACCAAATTCAAGTTGGTGGTAAGCCATTCTCAAATGGGAAGGGGTCCCCAAGAGACCCCTTCTCATTTGTAAATGGGGGAGCAAAAAAAAATTAAGAGCTGGCAGTGGTCCCATGGACCACTGCCAGCTCTTAAAAAATGAAAACAAAACGTTTCATTTTACTTTTTGTAATGCATCCCATTTTCCTTTAAGGAATACCGGCTGCATTATAAAAAAATTGCTTTAGTTAAAAAGCAATTACAGACATGGTGGTATGCTGACCCCAGCAGGCCACCATCCCTGTGATTGTAGCCATTCATAATGGGTCGCAAATTGAGACCTGCCTCCTGAATATTGACGAGGCAGGTCCCTTGCGACCCCTTTGTGATTCTTAAACAGTGTTGGTGCTCCTTTTCACAAACAGGAATGGGGCCCGAGGGTGCCCCTTCCCGTTTATGAATGGTTACCACCTCCTTCACAGACTCAGTAAAGTATGAATGCTTTGCAATCGCATTCCTGTTGCAAAACATTCATACATGGCAGTGCATTCAGTATTAGGAAAGGATGCCCTAAACACGCCCCTTCCTAATGCCGAATCGCAAAAGCAAAATGCGGTTTGGTAACAAGTTACTGAGTCACACTTTGCCTTTGATACGTGGCAAAAAGCATTTTTCTGGTCACAAACGGCCAGAGTGACCATTTGCGACCGGAAAAATGCTTTGTATATCTGGCTCAAAGTGTCTCTGTCAATGTAAAGCTGTCTGCTGAAGTCACAGTCATGAACAAGGTGTATCTGTCAATATAACACTGTCTGCTGAAGTCACAGATATGGACAAGGTGTATCTGTCAATATGCTGAAGTCACATACATGGACAAGGTGTACCTGTTAACATAACTGTCTGCTAAAGTCACAGATATGGACACATTGTATCTGTCAATGTTACACTGGCAGGTGAAGTCACAGATATGGACAAGGTGTATCTGTCAATGTTACACTGGCAGGTGAAGTTTCTGATACAGAATGAGGTGTATCTGTTGATGTAACAATACGCATTACATTTACTCCAGCACAATCACAATATTCAAAGGAGCTGCTTCTCCTCTCTAAACACCACGGCTGATCTTATCCGACTCCAAATAAATACTTTGGCTGATTTAATATTTTTCTAAAGGATTCAACTTGGTAGCATCTGTGAATAACCACTGAATATTTACATTTGATCTTTTACATGTGAACAAGTTTTAAATGATTTATTTTAGCAGGATACTGTTCAACAATAAAAACAACCATGAATTACTCACCTGAAAGATGTCATAATTGGTCTTGTGCTGTCTTCTGAGTGTCTGAATGCAGAAGCAGAGCCTTTTAAACACTGCAGGGGGGTCTCGAGAGACTTTACCAGGCACTCATGAGACCAGCCCTCGTAGGTGGGAAACAGGGAGTCAAACAAGCAATTATCTACTCTCTGTTTTTAATTGTAACAAAAAATGTGTTCCTGTTTTGTGTTTTGTTTTAATATTTGACATTCAGATTACATGTTCATTATTTGCCCTCACTTTGTCAGGTTATGCTTATGCTTATCTTCTGAGTGAAATATGAAACAAAATGAGTGTACAAGAGCATGAAATAATATTACTGGGTTACCTTCACTTTAAATATCTTTAAAAGCATGATTTCACAAGTTTTCTGTAAAACTTCTATCCCCAACCACCAAAAAATAATGTGTAGACTGGACTTACTGTCAGAAGCATTTTTGGGAAGAAGCAACCTGAATTTACTGATTGAAATAGGACAAGACACAGTTCAGACAAGCAGATGGACCTCTGTCTTACAGTATAGTGGAGTCTCATCGCAGGTGGTTGCATCAAGGTGGCATGTTACATTAATAATGAGTACTGCAGCAGGGCCTCCACTGTGGTTTTGGTTCTGTGTTTCATACAGCACAGGAAGTGAGCAGGGACTTGGAGGTGTTCATTGAGGAGCCACGCAGGTGGTGAGGTAGCATCACAGCATGCCCTCTGTACAAAAGAATCTTGATCATAAGTTCTGCAACTGCAACTGATAAGAGCAGCACTTTTGACAGCCTGTGGTAATATTTTTATGCATTGGGCAAAAGTCACACCATCATCCCCAATCTAGGGGAATGATTTAGATCTTGGCGGACGAGTTACCCTGTCACAATGGTGGTGGATATCCCATCTGCCGAAATTTGAATCCCATTATATCTTATGTGATATAGATTTTGGCAGATATCTGTCACTGTTGTGATGGAGTAACTTATCTAGCAAGATCTAAATGAGGCCCTAGGTCAGTAGTGGGGATGGTCTAATTCAACAGAGGACAACTGGTAACAGTGGTCCCCGGGCCACAAATGAAGGACAGGCAGCATCCAGTCTTTGTTGCATGTGTAGACTATTGCTACCTCAGAAGAGTCCCACAGTTCCAAGAAATCGGCTAAGAAACTTAATAAAAATATCCGGTAGGCAATATTTCCAGGAGAACCTTTGGTACAAGAGAGAACAGCCCTTCTTGAGTCTGTGAAACAGTGGTGTGTGGATCCAATTTAAATAGAAAGCTGTAACCATTTTGATACATGTTGGCAGCTTTCAGGGAACCAGTACTAGTAGAAACCCAATTTGCCTAGCATGCTGTCACCAACTCCTGAGGAATTTGGTTTTGGGACAGCTCAAATGGTATGCTATTCCCACTAAATTTAAAGGTGGCAGAAGTCTCTATTTCATTAAAAAAGAACGTGTGTGCTCTAGATCTTGGCTTTTAGTTTGGCTTCTGGTTGCAGCTGGTTGAGGATTTAGGACTTTGGATTTCCTTGGACCTCCTTTTAATAATTCTGATTGGATGTGCCGCTTATGCTTCGTACTGAAAATGTGCTGAAATATCTGCAGTGTCACACGTAGTGTTCCCAAGTGCTTAGCACCAGTTTGCCATGTCCTCCCTTTTTTAACTAAACAGCGACCACTAGTTGAACTGAACCTTGTATTATTTTTTGTTTTTTAAGTTTTTCCATTCTCTTGTTCCTATACAGTTATAAAATCTTTCAGCCTTAAATATTCCCAGGCCTGCATGCCAGTAGGGGGAGAAACATGTGTTGACTGTCTATTGCACAATAAGTTCAATGAAATACAAAGAAAGAAAAATAAAGACAAGAAGAGAAAGGTGCAACTCTAACTTTAACTGTTACAAAAAGTGTATTAACGTACCTTTGTGTATATTCATATTTTGCATTGACATAAATCTGCAATTTATTATATATATTGTATTGACTTTTCCTGCACTACTCAACAAACCATTTTGATCTCTGTGGGTAAAGGGGAATTACCCACATATAGGAATCACTACCAGACAGGTCACTCATTACTTGCTATGTTATGTTATGTTATCCAGTATTTATAGGCACTTGTTCCCCTCAGGGTTTCATGGCACTAACCTTGAGAGAGAGATGGAGCATTAGAGCGTGAGGCTTGTGGGCATGTCCAGCTTTATATTTCTTTTGATAATGTATTTATAAGGTGAAACATATAGAGTAACCATCAATTACCCTTAGAGGTCGACACAAATCTTTGGACTCAGATAGGAGTAAAATGGCATTCTAACAAACAACAACAATGAGATCAAATCAATACAAAGTCACTTTCATTATTGGAGTCAGTAATTTATACGCACCATGACCGATGTGGCTATAAATCACCACACCAGTTTCGTAAAGTTCAATCATTTATTACCCTTTAAATTAACAATGACCAAATGCAAAACCAAACAATAAAAGTACATGAATAACACAGGCTGACCACATCTTCTAAAGAATTTTAGTCTAGACAAAATATTTATCATTAGGCGTTCAAGAACCACCCTACAGACAATGGCAAATGGATAGACACAAAATACATGTAGTTATCACAGATGAATTGTTTACAATCAATTTATGTGGAACAGTCAAATTTAGAATGTGACATCCTTAACTATTTCCCTTGCATGCTTAGGCTTCATGCAAAAAGAAAAGAAGACAGAAATAAATTTGGAAAACATCCGACTATTGAGTTAGCCAAAAATAGCGGTTGGGTTTCTAAAAGAGAAAACATAAAAGTCTGCAAGAAAAATAAAGGCTGGCAGCAATGTCTTCATCAGTCGAGCATCTTCTGGTCATCTCCATTGGACAGTGACATAATAGGGAACAATTCAGTAATGTTTGGCCTTAATGCATCTGAACTGTCAGTGGCAGAAAACTAAGGACATAGCACATCATTACTGATTTATCCAGGTGACTGACCGACACCTGATCTGTTCGATATAAGTCAATAAGGACGCTCAATGAAGGACCACATGCCAATTCTGAACACAATTTAGCTTTACTAGAATTTCAGCCAAATGTATGCATTTGGCACATCCACGGAGTAGAATGAAAACCAGCAATAAAGAGCATCTATTTATATATGAGCAAAGAGTTCATTGACAGATATAAGCCTTGGTTAACTGGATATGAAACGCATATCTCAATTACTGCAGCATGTTCACATTAAGACGTCCAGGAAACAAAATATAAATGAGCAGAATACTTCAGATTATAAACATAGTGCAAGCATAATAAGAACCAATCATATTAGAGCAGAGAAACAAAGGCCTTTCCTCCCTGGGTGGAAATTAGCTTTATCCACAAATGCTGGGAATCCCTCTACCGCCTGCTTGGACATCTCTCCCCCTCGAGCGTCAAGGTCTTTGAACAGCAAACCCAGGGAGGCAGCTATGTGGCTGGGCGATAGCAGCTTACACAACCCCATCTGCAAGCTTCAATCCCCTCACCCGCGCTTCAGTGATTAAATAACCTGAAGCTTGGATTCTATCCCTTTCTTGCATCTTCTAGCTTTGTTATCAGCACATGTCCCTTGGCTGCTCTGCCGTTCCCTACCCATTGTTTTTTCTGTCCTTTTCCTGTACTCCCTTTTCTCAGGGTTAGAACGACCTTCGTGTCTCTCTCGTACACATCCTGCTTCTTACACATGCAGCTGCGGATAATTTTATCTGTGGAATGTTGGAAAACAAGCTTGAAAACGACATCGTGGACTTTTTCACGTTGTTTCAGGTTTCGGTAGGCATCACGCTCATCTACACTGTTCAAACTAATGAACCCTTCGCGTCACAATGCCTTCTGCACCTTTCCCTATACTGATCAATTACACTAGCAGAATAAAAGAAAACAGCCGAGAGCTGCAAGGCACACAAGAACAGAAGAACTACTGCACTTACATCATCTGATTCTGTTATATTAAAGTACTAAAAAGCAACTAGCTAAAACTCTATTGGTCAGTCTATGTGGTGGTCTAGGCAAGAGCCTATTACATTTGTTCCACATTTCCCAAGTATCTTTTCTTCATTTTCTGCATTCACTATTGGCTCAACTTCTCCTACTTCAGTCACCAGTTTCCGCAGTAGAATACATTTGTTGCAGGCTTCACAAGAAGTCTATTAACTATTGTTTTTGGGAACACACTATCTTGCAGGAAGCCAAACACATGTTAAAACATAATAACATAACTTTTCCACAGTAAGCAAGTCATACAGGATGCCTTTTCACGTGTTAGCATTTTAAACATTGCTGCTGCATTTTTCTAACATGAGACCCTTTTTAAAACGAATGCTAAAACATGCAGCAAAAACATTTAATAATATTTGAACTATTAATTGTTTTAATACATATTAATGTTCGTTTTTCAGTACATTTAATTATTAATACACAAAAAACATTTCATTAGACAGTTATTTATTATTATTTTCGAACTAGAGTATGGCTGCCACCAGAATGGTCATGTTTTCCAAAACACACTTTTTTTCAAAACACATATTTTCAATATTTCACATTTAAACATGTTATTTTCATTTCATTTTAGTATCACAATTTTACTAATAATGTTTGTGCTCTAACAGGCTCACCTTAGGGCTGCAATTCAAAAGCTTTCTTAAAGAGTCAGGATTTTAAAGCCGTCCTGAATGTTTTCAATTCAGAAAGGGATTGAATGCACCGTGGGAGGGAGTTCCATGCTGTAGGGGCTAGCACTGAGAACCTGCAACCTCCAATTCTTGATGTGTAGAATCTCAGCACCACCAGGAGATTAACTGTAGGAGAGTAGAGTTCCCTCTTCGGAGCGTTTCTCACCACTTAGCTGGTCAAGAAATCTGGGGCCAACCAAAGGACAGCCCTGAAAACTAAGCAGCAAATTTTAAGCTTAATTCATTGGTTCACTTGAAGCAAATGGAGCAGTTTCAGAGGAGATAACCTGTGTGATTTCAATACGAGCCTGGCCCCTGCATTCTGAAACAGGTGTAATCTTACAATAATGTAACTTAGTGGGCCAAAGTAATTTCTATCTGTGGTCTAAGAGAAAGCTGCTGGTCAACTACTATTCCCAAGCTCTTTTCTGCTGTCTTGGCAAATAGTAACAGCCCTGTTTCACCGGGCCAGTAAAGATTGGACCAAATGAAGGGTTGCCATTACAATAAAAAACACTACTTCTATTTTCCTCCGCATTTAACTTTAAGTAACTTTTCCTTGTTTAGCCACTGATAAAGAGCATCATATCTGGAGAATAGGGACTAGGACATAGCTTGGTCATCAAGACATATTAAAAACTGAGAGTCATCAGCGTAATTAAAAATCTGACACCTCCTATTAGTCAGTTCCTTTTTCAAGGGTTGAATGTATATATTGAACAGATATGGAAAGAGCGCTGAGCTTTGTGGAACCTCACAGTCAAAATTAACTTCTGCTGCCCTAAGTGAGGTGAAATGGACTGCCTGAGTTCTAGAATTTAAAACCAAATCTATCCATTTATGAGCCAACTCAGAAATGCCAGCAGCCCTTGCAAGGCGGAGCAAGGATTATGATCCACTGTGTTAAAGGCTGTGGACAGATCGAGCAGAACAAAGGCCGGGGCAATTGCCCACATCCGAGTCCTTCCTATGGTGATCAATGACCGATTGCATCACAGTTTGAGTTTTATGTTTAGGATCAAAACTTGCTTCCTGAGGTTCAAAGTATGTAAAATAATGCTGATGTGTACTGAATTCCTGGACAACATGAGATTGCAGGAGTCTGGTGCAGTAAGGCATTAAGAGATGGTATAGTAATTTTTTAATAACTCTGGGTTGTCCCCAGTTTTTTTTTTTAATAACAGTAGCACTATGACTTTTTTAAAGTCATCAGGAACCTTTCCTGTCTTCAAGGAAGACTTTAATAAGCCATTGAGTGGTTTTGCTAAGTCAGATTTCTCAAGCAGACACTGAACAATCAAAAAAATGCGCATCCTTAGAGAATTGAAGCAATGCATGCTAGAAGCAAAACACTTGCACACCTGTGCGGTCATCAGAATAATTGCTGGTGCCATTGGGTTCACTTATGTCACCTATACTGAGGGTGACACAGTGCCTATGACATATAAATCACATTTATATTCCAATGCACAACAACGCTTTGCACCCACAGAAAAAATTCTAACTGCTGTACAGATGGCTGTAATTAAGGAGAGGCCACATGCCCAAGGGAAACGCATCACTGCATGTTGGATAAAATTGGCAACCTCTCTGAATGCCACTGATGGTGATGACATCTTTAACCCAAAACGTCAACCACAAGAATTTCTCCAATACCAACTAGTACCTCTTAACAGCTTGCCACTTGACAGATACCAAACTGTAATTTACATTGATGGTTCAGCACAACCATCTGTAGGTACAAAACACCAATATTCAGCCACTTGCGCAGCTGTGAGCAGAGTGATGAAGGATGGTGTATTCCATCCTCACAATACCTACACGAGGACCCTAGGGGGCTGCACAGCTCAGCTGGCTGAACTTAAAGCTCTTATTTTGGCACTGGAACATACAGGTCGAGGACAGCTCACATTGATTGTGTGTGACTTGTACTACTGTGTCCAGTCCTACAACGATTATGTCAATCATATGCAGTTGAACGGGTTCAGAGACTTAATGGGGAAAACCATTAAACACAGAACTCTGGGAGGGAGGGTGGCTGATCTTAAGGATAAGCTACCTGATGCTCATGTAGTTCATACATTGGGGCATGAATGTGTAGGAGTACACATTATTGGAAACACCCTGCCTGATGAAGCAGCCAAATCTGTAGTAGCTACGGCTTCTGTTGTAGCAGTGACTCGTTCCCAGACGAGAATGGATAGTGAAATTCTGGCCACCTTGAAAGTTTCGGCTGAAGGCAAGCCTCTACCAAAAGCATACCCTACAAAGTAATCTTACCACATCAGTGCACAGAATATTGCCTTTACAACAATTCCTGGAGTTGGAGATTGAGTGATCGCCAACTAAAACCAGAGATTAGATTTCATCAAAGCAATGCATGAGGGTGTTTGTTGCATCTGCTCATGCTGGTGTCCCAGCCACAATAACACTCTCACAGAATCACTTTGTGGCCGGGTCTATACAAACAGACCAATCAATATGTTCTTTTGCTGTGACATTTGGCAGCGGATAAAGGAGCTAAAACATCAAACACCCACTGCAGATATCCCTTTTAGTGTCCAATGGGCCACTACAATGTGTGTACCTAGACCATTGTGGTCCCTTACAACCTGATGGTGCATGCAAATACATCATAGTCGCTGTTGATTCTTGTTCTAGATTCCCGTGGGTATGGCCACAGCAGTCGGCTGACGCCCGAACTTTTATAAAAGACTTGCTAATCTTTATTAGTACATATGCAGTTGCAGCATTCCATTCGGACCAGGGCCCTCCTTTTGCCTCTAAGGCATTCAGGGACACCATGAGGATGATGGGTGTTGAGCTCCATTACTCCTCACCCTACATTCCCAAAGGTAATATGGTTGTGGAGAGGAGGAATTAAGATCTAAAGCAGTCCTTAACAGCTAGAGTACTAGGTTCAGGCCGCAGTTGACTTCATCTATATGGGGTCCAGAGAGCACTGAATAATCTTCCAAGACAGTCCTTTGAAGTACGCACACTCCTTATGAGGTCCTCTTTGGGATACCTATGTATGTCCCAGATCTAGACAGCCCTGGTATGGTGGCAGCAGAAGCACCTTTCGACATAAATGAATGTCTCACTGTTTTACAGGAGCTTCTGCAATTTTGAGATAATAATTCATCTGCCAGTGCAGCTACCTTAGGAATAAGGGGTTTGCCGACAACTTCTACAGGAGGGATTCCAAAAGTTGGGGATCTGGTTCATGAGAAGATTGCTGTGAAGAATGAATTTGGCCCATCATACAGACCACCGGCCTAAGTCCTGGGAATACAAGATATCAGAACTGTCATTCTACTACTGCTGCCTGGTTCTAAAGCAAACAGGTTTGTTTCCATTGACGACATCAAATTAGACCAAGAGGTCCCCTCTCACTACACCAACATGTACAACAATGCTACAAATCCCTCCTCGAGCATGGGGAGGGCGGAGAATGAGCTTCTGCTGATTCCTGTTACCACTTCACCGAAATGAACTGTCCTAGATGTGGCTGTCTTCTCCTCCAACTCAACACAAACAGATTACATTTTCTACCATGAACTTATATGTGAAGTGGATCCATCCACCAGTAATGCACCGGCTCCTGTGTTTGCAGAGACTGATTCTGGTTACTTCATTGACCTTGATGACTTTCTTTGAATTAATCTGCACCTGCAACTGAAACTGTTTCAGACACATAAGCTGTACATATGGCTTAAAAATAACTATTTAGTTTATCCATGGAAATATCTGTGGATACTTCTGACATTGCTTGCCTTTCTTTTATGGATTGGTTTCGTGACTTTTTTCTTTCTCTTGATAAATGGTCATTATCTTCCTGAACGCTCTTCTGTCGAGCCAGTGGATGAAGTTCTAACTCCATAACCTTCCTCACATAAGGTCCGTAGAGACTTGTCCCTTGTGAACTTACCAGCAGTGCCAATTCCAGATGGGATTGTGTGGGCTAAAGTTCCCTTTGATATATAGGGGCCTACTGAGGTTATACAAATTTAGTATGTTTTTAAAATTTCAATGACTGATCTAATTACACCTGTGGTTGTTTCTGATGACTGGGATGTTCAAACATTTGATTCATTGCTTGCTGAGATGCACAACTACACTGTATCTGAAAGTGATGATGTGTACACTAACACTAAGAATTATAGGGAAATGTTCTGTTATAATATTTGGGGCCATTACTACTTGCACCGGCAACAAGACACAGATAATTATTTAATTACAAACACTGGGAACACTGTTCAGCTCCACCTGTGGGGAGCCCAAAGCATTATTTAGATACATTTACATACTTTTCTCGGCATGACATTACATTTTCAGAATCATACTACTTCAAGTTACCACCTTCTAAAATTGTTAACAAACACTAAATTGATCTATTCAGTTTCCTTTGTTTCCCGACTTGCAGTTGAAGGATACCAATACTGAAAGAACACTATTGATGTAAAAAGTGTATGGGGAACACAAGGTTGGCAGATTCAGGGTAGGGAGGCTTTGTTTAGAGCATGCCTTATTCCTGTTCAAATGATATTTTTAAATGACACAGTTCAGAAGACATCCTCCCTAGGATTAGCAAAAATGAAGGAAATGAATGTGCTCAGTGTCCCCACAACGACCAAATTCACCAATTGGCAATCCTTCCTAAATGTCACAGAGGAAGAATTAGATGCAAAGGTTCAGGCTGGTACCTATAATTTTTCACTTTCCAGTCCCGGTGGGTGGTTATTGTGCCCAAAGGACACAAATGGGTGCCAGGTAAGTTTTGTTAATTCCTCAGGGGGTTTCAAGATTAGCCAGCCGGACCCTCGTTTTGTCTCGTGTCAACACTTGGATATAGTTACCACATGCAGTGTGGCTAAACTGTGCCAACAATGGTTACGGATGAACACCTTAGCAGCAGTTAAGAGACATCTTCATCTCCTTTCAGAGGAAATTAACTTGCACAGTGCCAGAAAGCTGCGCTCTAAGAGATTCTTGTATGACTGGACAAGACCTCCCATTGCTGCTGCCACTGGACCATGGAGGACACATAACCCTGCCATCACCGAACTCAAAGGTAGGGATTCCGCGTTACCAGTGTACATTGTGTGGTCACTGCACATGAACCCGGGACAACTGCACTCATATACATGTCACAGTTATTTTCTAATAAATACCTGTTGTAGGAAACTGGCCCCTTGTTTGCAGTACCCCCCACTTTTTTGCCTGACATCTGATGCCAACTTGACTGAGTGTGTGCTGAGATCCTGCTAACCAGGCCCCAGTCACCAGTGTGCTTTCCCTAAAACTGTACCATTGTTCACAATTGGTACACCCCTGACACACAGCTAAGTACCCTGTAAAAGGTACCAGTGGTACCAAGGGCCCTGTGACCAGGGAGGGTCCCTAAGGGCTGCAGCATGTATTATGCCACCCTAAGGGACCCCTCACCAAACACATGCTCACTGCCAATGCAGCTTGTCTGTACTGGTGGGGAGAAAAAGGTAAAGTCAATATGGCATCCCCCTTAGGCTGCTATGCCCACAAACCACTTTTTGTGGCATATGTAAGTCACACCTCTAGCAGGACTTAGGGTCCTAAGGCAGGATGCACAATCCCACAGGTGAAGGCATAGCTGCATGAGCAATATGCCCCTACAGTGTCTAAGTCCATTCTTAGAAATTGTAAGTGCAGGATGGCCATTTTAAATACATGGGCTGTGAGTCTGTTATCACGAACTCCAGAGCTCCATGATGGCTACACTGAAGTCTGGTATCAAACATCTCAGCACAATAAACCCACACTGATGCCAGTGTTGGATTTATTGTAAAATGCACAGAGGGCCTCCTAGAGATACCCAATCCTTTAGTGCAGACTGACCAGTCTCTGCCAGTCTTTCACTAAGAGACAAATTTCTGACCCCATGGGGTGGGAACCTTTGCACTCTCTGAGGCCAGAAACAAAGCCTGCACTCGATAGAGGTGCTTCACACCTCCCCCCGACAGGAACCTTAAAACTAGGCAGTGAGACTCAAAGGCCCAGGCCTCCTGTTACAGTGGCCCAGGGCACTCCAGCTAGTGGAGATGCCCACCTCCTGGACAAAGAACCACTTTTGGTAGCAAGTCCAGTCGGAAACTTAGGAAAAACAAGGAGGAGTGACCACTCCAACTAGGGTCACCCCTAAGGTGTCCATAGCTGAAGTGACCCCCCCTCCCTGCAAAATCATCCATCTTGGTTTGAGGGACAGTGACCAATAGGGTTAGGTCTGTGTCCCCCTCCCAAAGAGAGTGGATGCTGGAGGGTTGTAGTCACCCTCAGGGGCAGTAACCATTGGCTATTACCCCTGACCCCTGTAGCACCCCCAAATTTAGGATTTAAGAGCCTCCCTGAACCCAGCTCACCAGATTACCGGTGACTTCAAGAAAACAACAAGAAGAAAGAAGAAGGACTGCTAAACTGACCCTCAGCAGAGACGACTGAAGACACCATCTGATTTGGCCCAGCCCTACCAGCCTGTCTCTAGCTTCTGAAGCCCCTGCTACAAAAAGGCGATGCATCCTGCAGGACCAGCAACCTCTTAAAAGCCCCTAGATGACTGCCGGCCCACCAGAGGACCAGGAACTCCCGAGTACAGTGGCTCTGTCCACAAACGAACTCTAGCAAAGGACTCCAGAACTGCCCCAGATCCATTAGTTCTGCCCACTTTGGCTTGTGTCCAGGTGGCCTACCAGTCCAGAGCAGGTCCCCAGGTGATTCCGACCTAGTGTCCACCCTGGGTTGACCCCACCTGACCAACACAACGACGCCTGCAGCCGAAATCTGGAGGACCCCCCTGACTGCGAGAGAACCGGACGAAGATTCCTGATGCCTAAACATACCCTGCACCCCCAACCCCCTGGATTTGGGGAATCCGACCACTGGTCCATCAATGTTCACCAGGTGGCCCTCATCCTTGTCCAACCTGTGGTTTCCCTGAACCGACCTCCTGGACCCAGCCTGCAGCCGACTTGTGACCCCCACGGTCCCCCTATTCAAAAGTAGCAAAAACACTGGGAGCCCGCCGCCGAGTTTGCACCCTGCACTGGCCGCCCCTGTGCCTCTGAGGGTGTATGTTTAGTGCAGACCTGCCCCCAGTGCTCTCCTAAAGCCCCCAGGCTTGCCCTCAAAATTCGTGGGTATTTACCTGCTGGCAGAACCGATTCCGAATGCCCCCAGTCTCCAGAGGATCCTATTTTAAATCTTGTAGCAACTTTGACTTCTGCACCTGGCCAGCCCTGTGTTGCTGGTGGTAGGTGTTTGGTGCTAACTTGACATCCTAACCCCCATAGACTGGAACTGTAAGCCTTGTATTTACCTCAAACTGTACTAACCTTTCTTCCCCCAGTAGTCTCTTTGAAAAATGGAGTGTCAACTTTTAAAACAGATATTTGTTATTTTCTTGAAAACCGTTTAGTTTGCCAAATTGAAACAAAACCGTTTTGATACATAATCTTGCTACTTACTTGCAAATGTACTTACCTGCAAACTGAATCTTGTGGTTCTAGAAATAAAATAACAAAATCTATTTTTGCTATTTAAAACAACTGGCCTGGAGTTAGTCATTGCGTGTGTGCTATATTTATTGCCTTTGCGTGTCCAACAAATGCTTTGCACTACCCTCTGCTAAGCCTAACTGCGAGACCACCAAAGAGAGCTTTAGCATTATCTACTTTAGCCTCTGTTAAGCCTCTGGTGAACCCCTGGACTCTGTGCGTACTATATCTCATTTTGATATAGTATATATAGAGCAAGCTTTCTACACCTGTGACATGCATATGCCTAGACATTGGTGTGGACACACTTGTACAAGACACAAATTGATCACATATACAATTGTTATTTTGGTGTCAGTATTAATTGCCAAATGAATGCTGGCACCACAATAAAGATAATATCACACTTGTCAACTATGCCCCTTTGTGCACATTGCAATGTGACCTGTACCTGTAATATTGTGCTTCTAGTTGTGTCTGTGATTCAGTCCAGGTATGTATGTGTGTGAATAGATTGGCTGGTTGAGGTTGAGGGATTTGGAGTGGGTGATGTGGTTGTTTCAGTAAGTGTTCCACATGCGAGCAGGTCTGATGTTAGTTGTGTATGTTTGGTTGTGTGTTGTGTTGCTGTGTGCAACATTCAGGTGAGTGTTGTTGTGTGGTGGTTGTTGTGTAGTTGTGCTTTTGCTTGAGTGTGTTTGTGTATTTGAGTGTGTAGTTGTGTTGTTGTGGTTGGGTTTTGTGTTAGTGTAGTGTCAATAGTATGTGTATGTTGTGTCAGGGATGCTTGGCAATGTGTGTTTTCTGCATGTACATGTTGTGTTGTGGTGGAATGGCAATGGATAACATTGTGTATGTAGTGTTTTGTGTAGTGTGTGGTGCTGGTGGAGACGTATGGCTAAGGTACAGTGTGTATGTGTGACTTAGTTCTATTCCATAACCACAGCCATTGTACAGTGAACATTGGGTCCCGCGATGGGCTCCCCCCATTCAGCAATCCACCGCCAGTACACCTCCTGCAGGACTGTAATATTTAAATATGGTCAGCGGGAACCAGCCAGGCTGTTGGCTCGGAAGGGTGTGGTATTGTGTTAAGAATAAGTAAGAAAAAAAAAAAAAAACGTTCATGTATTTAAAATGTATCATATTATTTGTGTAATTGTATTTTGTTGTTCTTGCTCTTTGTTTACTTGTAACATGTTACATGGTTTCTTCCGGCCGCCCCTGCTCCAACAATGGGACTGCTTGGAATGTTGGACTGACAGTTGGTGAAGGAGAAGAGCAGGAGTGGCTGGAGTTTCCTTTTCTTCCTTTAGAATTATTCTTAAATAAATATGGATTTGGGGCGTGGCTTCGGGCGTCAAGATGGCGGTCGCACTCTGAGAGTGCTCTGGACCCCTCCATCATCCGCCCGTAGTTAGAGTGGCCTGACCGAGTTGAGGACGTCGTCTTGACGATCCTTGCGACCCCTGGACCCCTGGGAATCTCCGGCGGCGAGTAACTTCATGAGAGCGGCCCCGTTCCCGAGCCGCGCCCGATCCGTCCGATCCGTCCCTGGAAACAAAATGGCGGCCGGGGCTGATTTCCGCGGCTGAGTCGGGGCCGAACCGACGATCCCTCCCGATGCGGTCGAGCTGGAACGGAGGTGTGGCGGGGTGAGGAAAGAACCCTGGAGGGAGCTGAGGCTGCGCTCCAAACGTGGTCCCCGCGGCATGCAGGAGCAGTGCTGCTGCATCTAGGGGGAGAGAGCGCTGTGTGGGTGGCGCTGCGGCCGTGCTCCGGCTCGAGGACATCGGCCGAGGAGAGCTGAGAGGCTGCGCTGCACCCAGGGGAGACCCTGCGGGCCGGGGCTGGAGCGGCGGAGGGGCGTTTGCGGAGAGGGACTTCCTGGTGTCGTGAGTGATGACAGAGGTGTGCTGAGGGTCCGCGGAATGTGGCGGAGACACCGGGATGGGACGAGGCCTCTCTGAGGATACTGACACGTCCGAATAACCAAAATTGAACGGAAAGACTTGGGGCCACCCTCTCCGGGTTCCCGTTCTGAACGGGCCCACCGCGGACCGCTGCCGCGCCGAGAAACACACCGTGATCCGGCCCAACGAAGGGCATAGGCCTTGAGTGACTTCATGGCGCCGCGGGTGCAGCGTGATCAGCCCTGGGGCCGGTCGAGGCCCTACTGAAGGTAACGGCACGAAGTGACAACAGGGTGGGGGAGGGGAGAGGAGTTAGGGAAGAGGATGCCCTACCCCCCCTTACCATTTAATACCTAATGGCGGTTAGCGGCTGGGTCGGGATGGAGCCGGACCCATCGTGGAGCCACCGGATGCCAAAGGTGGAGAAGACCACAACTTGGGCCTGAACACCTCTCCCCACGCCCTCTTTATAACTGTGGTAACTACAAACGCGCAGGGGACCTAGGCTGGACTTGAAAGACCGCAAGAAGTGAGCTACCTGACTCCTGTTTCCGATATTGCGATGGGGAGAGACAAGGCGAACAAACAACCCCCACCCTCCCAGCAAAAGATTGACCAGTTCACGACGCCGGCGGGCCAGCGAGGAGAGGGAGACACAGCCAGCGGAGGCCCCGCACCAGACGGAGGCAGTGCCATCCTTCAAGCCATTCAATCATCACAGTCTGCGGTAGAGACTAAGATCGGGGAAGTGCGAGAAGACGTGGGTCTTGTCCGACAGGACCTCAGAAACGCAGTGAACCGGATCACTGAGGTTGAAACTAGAGTCTCCCAGACTGAAAACGACCTAGCCGACCTCAGAAGCAAAGTGGCCCAGCTGCAGACCCGAACCGGCGAGCTTCACCGCCGTGCGGAAGATGCAGAAAACCGGTCAAGACGCAATAACCTGCGTTTCATCGGACTCCCAGAGGGCATAGAAGAGGGTGGTGCATCTGAGTTCCTAGAGAAGTGGATTAAAACCTGGATGCCAGAGCAGTCCCTTTCGCCCTGGTTCGCGATCGAAAGAGCACACAGGGCATTGGCTCCTCGCCCCCCTCCAGGCGGCCCAAAACGTCCAATGATTGCGCGCTTCTTCAACTTCAAAGATAGAGACAATATCCTTAAAGAGGCTAGGAGGTTGGAAGATCTTCAATGGGAGAACCATAAAATCCTAATTTTTCCAGACTATACCCGTGAGGTCCAGACCCGCCGCCGGTCGTACGAACACGTTAAGCAGAAACTTAGAGCGATGCAACTTTCATACATGCTCCTCTTCCCCGCGCGGCTCAAGGTCCTCCTGGCCGGGCGAGCGCACTTTTTTGAAACACCTGAAGAGGCTTGGGACTGGCTGACGGAGGAGGGTGTCGGAGCCCGAGAGGGGCCCTCGGGACACTCGGAGAGGGCCCCTCGGGTTGGTCCCCTCGCCCCGGGAGGTCCCCGGAGGAGCCGGAGGCGCACCAGATCCCGGAGAGGGAGACCGAAAGACACAAACACCTTGGAAAATAATGAGGAAATCCGAGACTTTGGCTCACAAACAGAGAGGGAACCCGCGGAACCCTCGGGGCCTCAGACCCCAAACCAATCAATAGATAACAACTTGAGCCAGTCCCCGGCCCTTGGCTAATATGACGCATTTGACACCCACTGATGGGAGTCCAAAAGACTTGGGATGTCAGACTTACCTATGCAGACCTTACAAGGGTCACTATAGAAGGCGCCAAGCCTCCCTAATATATGACACCCGAGACTTGGCAGGCTTTCTCTAATTGTAATTGATCCGACTATATGGAGGGGTCCACCACTCCACCCCAATGACAGTCCTGCTGGCTGTCTGGTTTTGGTTGGGTATTTGGGCGACAGATGCTTCCGGGGTGGGAGTATGGGGAGGGGGGTGGTTGGGGGGTGGAGTTTTTGAAGTTAGTTTAGATAGGAATAGGAATAAGTTGGTTAGGTCTCTTATTATTTCTTTGTTATGTTTGGAATGGTCGCCCCTGGGTCCACAGCCTGACACTCAGCCCTATGTAACACCTACGCAACTCATGCCTGGCACTCACTAACCCAGGTCCTTTCCTGGAACGTAAATGGCCTGTTGGACAAGATCAAGAGGTCAGCAGTATTTAACACTCTCCGCAGGTACTCCCCCTCAGCGGTCCTCTTGCAGGAAACTCACCTTCTTGGGACTAGGTGCCCCATGCTCATGCGGGGAGGATATGACAGAGTATACCACGCGGGCTTCTCCAGGGGCTCTAGAGGGGTAGCCATTTTACTTCATCGCTCTCTGCCTGTGGTGATCACAGCCACGCAGGTCGACCCACAGGGTAGATTTGTTGTGGCCACGGGGACTCTTCATGGAACACCGATAAACTTTATATCTGCATATGCCCCCCCGACGAGACTTGATGCCTTCTTGCACTCGCTCCGCCGAGTGGTTGTGGGACTGCCCCAGGGGACCACCCTGTTGGGAGGGGACTTCAACGCGGTTCTTGATCCCGATTTGGATGTATCCGGCGAGATCACGGCCAGTAGATTAGCCAGGGCTTCGGCTCTGACTGGTTGGACCGAGAGCCTTGGCCTTTGCGAGGTATGGAGAACCTGGCACCCTAGGGATCGTCGGTACACCCACACGTCGGCCGCCCACCAGACGCAATCCAGAATAGATCTGGTATTCATGTCCGCTCTGGACCTCTCAAGCGTCACAGGGACAGAGATACTTCCCCGGGGAGTTTCAGACCACGCACCGGTGCGGGTCCGCCTAGGTGGAGCAGATCCCTCCAGACGCCCGGTATGGCGCCTAAACGCATGGTACCTTCAAGACAAAGACTACACCCAGGAGATCAGAAATCAACTAACCCAATATTTTGTTCTGAACCTGGGGTCGGTCCGGTCCCCGGGAACATTATGGGCCGCCTGTAAGGCTACCCTTAGAGGGCATGCCAAGCACCTTCTCCGCTCCCGCGAGCGAGACAGGAACTACCAGATCTCTGACCTGGAGGCTAGGGCCCTGAGACTGGAACGCCAACAAACGACCTCTTCGTCTGCCACTGCCCTGAGGCAGCTGACTATGGTCAGAGAAGAAATTAAACACATAATGCTAGACTCGGCTAGGTGCATGTGGAGAGCTTCGGTAGCCCGTATATATGGCTGGGGGGATAAAAATGGGAAGCTCCTGCACTGGCTGGCGGCTCGCCCTCTGGCCGGCAGGGTTATACCTGAGATTTTAGAACCCTCGGGCTCCCTCTCCAGGACACCTGCTGAAATTGCACAGAGCTTTGCCTCGTACTATGCCCGCCTCTATGCAATGCACCCCCGCCCTGCCATTGAGAAAGAGACCCCTCTTTTGAATGACGTCACTCTCCCCAGGATCTCCCTGGAGGCAAGAGATAGACTGGATGAAACTATTAGCCTCGCAGAGATAACCAGTGCAATTTCCGGCTTGGCATCGGGCAAAACTCCAGGCCCTGACGGACTCCCGGCAGAGCTATATAACAAATGCAGTGATATACTGGGTCCCCACTTACTCAATATGTATGGAGAAGCCGAGAAACTAGGCCAATTCCCCACCGAGATTGACCAAGCTACGATAGTTGTGATACCAAAAACCCAACCCCCATCGCGGCATTGTTCGGCATACCGACCCATCTCACTTCTGAATATTGAGATCAAAGTGCTTTCCTTGACCCTGGCCTCTAGATTGAAAGAGATAATGCCCACACTAGTGCACCCTGATCAATGTGGCTTTATGCCCACTCGTAGCACCAGGCACTGCATTAGGCGGCTGCATGTGGCTCTGGCACATCGCAGGACTCTGTCACACACACCCTTGGCATTACTCTTACTGGACTTTGAAAAAGCCTTTGATACAGTGGATTGGTCCTACCTTGAATTGGTCCTGCAGAAAAATGGACTCGGCCCCAAATTCCGAGGCCTAGTGAGACTCCTGTATTCCAAACCGACAGCTCGAGTCCGGGTGAATGGAGTGGTCTCTGACCTGTTCCCTATTGGCCGCGGAACCCGGCCGGGTTGCCCGCTATCCCCATTGCTCTTCGCATTAATGATAGAGCCTCTTGCGATACTGCTGCGAGGAGATCCCCTGATCGAAGGCTGGTCCTGGCCCGCTTGCGCAGAGGACCGTGTGGCGCTATACGCAGATGATGTCCTCCTATATCTCTCCAACCCGGCTAAAAGTGGCCCCCGCGTGCTAGAGATCCTGAGCCTTTTCGCAGAAGCCTCGGGGTTGATCCTGAATCCCGCAAAGTCCCTGTTGGTCCCCCTACACCGCTCCGGAGACTGTGTGGACTGGCAGCGGAATATTCCAGTGCGAAGAAACAGCTTTAAATACCTGGGAATATTTATTTCACTTCTCCCTGAGTTGACATGGGAACTTAATGTTACACCGTTAACCAGGAAAATTAGAAGCGATCTCCTACACTGGAGGACACTCCCTCTTAACCTGCTTGGTAGAATAGCGCTCTACAAGATGATGATCCTCCCTAGGCTCCTCTATCTCCTGCAAAATTTTCCCCATCCCATTCCTAGGAAATGGTTTGGGGAAATGGACTCATTGGCACGCCAATTTATATGGAGCGGAGCCCGCTCACGGTTAGCACTCAAAACCTGCCAGAGATATGTGTATGATGGAGGTTTGGGCATGTCTAATATCCATTTCTACCACCTCGCGTCACAAATACTTGTAATTAATGACTGGATGGGGGGTGGGTGGACAGATCCGGCATACCGACTGGAGCTCCAAACGATGGGATACCCACGGATTTGGGACACCCTTTATGGAGGTCCGATCTCTCGAGACATCCCGGACGTGACCAAGGTGGTTCTGCAGGGATGGCGGACGGCTCAAAAATCGACAGGGTGGTGGGGCCGTCTTACCCAACAGACCCCATTGTGGCAGGGGAGGCAATTGGTGGAGGTGGCGGGCCTGGAGGGGTTTCAGAATTGGGATAACATTGGCATCTCCACACTAGGCGATGTCTGGAATGGGTCACACATACAATCCTTCGAAGATCTCCAGAAAAACTTTTCATTAAATAAGACACAGTTCCACAGATACCTCCAGCTCCGACATGCCTTATCAGTACATATCCGAGTGGGAGAAACCATACCCGAGTGCAGCCCCATGGAGGCCAAGGCACTGATGGGGAGCTTGGGCAAGGGGGGTGTTTCCCAGATATATCGCACCCTGGTCTCCGGCACCTCGGGTTCCCTGGGGGTGCTTCGCCAGAGATGGGAGGGGTGGGTGGGCCCCATGGAAGAGGTGGAATGGAGTGAGGCGCTAATGGCCCCGCGTGCCCTGGCGATTGCTACCCGTCTTAGACTGATACAAACGTATTTTTTGCACACAGCATACCTCACACCCGACAAACTACACAGAGCGGGCCTCCGCCCCACTGCGGAGGGCCCCCGCTGCAGAAATCCCACAGCCGACTTCTTTCACATGGTATGGACCTGCCCGGCCATGGTAGCCTATTGGGGAGCTGTCTTGGGGGAGGTTTCTGAGGTGTTGCAGGAGAATATAGAAAGAGAGCCTTTGCCCCTCCTTCTTGGGAGCATGGGTGACACCGAACTAAGGAGACCGGATCGAATCTTCCTCGGGGTGGCGTGCTTAGTGGCTAAGAGGGATATAGTGGCAAACTGGAAGGCCAAGAGTGCCCCATCACTGGCTAAATGGAGACGGGGAGTGGATTGGTGCGCACAGAGTGAAAAACTTGTATATGAGGCTAGAGGATGTCCGGATAAATACAATAGGATATGGGGGAAATGGGAGACCGCAATAGGCACCTGAACAATATGTCATCTCTAATATTAGTGCTGTCTGGGATCACAGGTTCGACCAATGTTGGGTGCCCGTTGGCATCGTGTTTTGATGTTTGTATCATGGTTTTCTTTCTTTTGCAAAAATCAATAAAAGTTCTTTATAAAAAAAAAAAAAAAAAAAAATATGGATTACTGTCTTCCCGGTTTCCTGCATCAATAATACTTCAAAGAGCACTCAGTCGTGGCGGTTGGCAGCTCAGCTGCAATACATCTAAATATGGCAGACGGAACACCATCGACTTGATGGAGTACTCAGGTCTGATATCAAAATCTAAATCAGGCCCTTATTTCCTTCCTAGACCTCTTTCAGCCTTTCCTTACAAATCTTGTCTCATTTTCAACTGTAAACTAAGGTGTCTGGTTACTAGTTTTCTAAGGAGTTAATACTACCATTTGATGCAGTAATGATCAGACCAGACACTAGGGACCAGATGTAGCAAAAATAAAAATTGTGACTCGCATTTTGCGAGTTGATGGGACTCGCAAAATGCGAGTCGCAAATTGGAATGCAGGGAAAAAAAACGTGGCGAAATAGCGACTCGCACCCGGACTCGCAACGCAGTGTGCGAGTCCGCAGATTGCGAGGTCGCTTTTTTGAGTGTGCAAAAAACGAACTCGCAATTAGCGAGTAGATGTCGCAAATTGCGATTACCATGAAAATTGATTACAGGTGCAGCAGAACACTCCAGAAACCACTCCAGAACACTCTGGAAACACTTCCTGGCACATGATGATGACATCACAGCCAGGAAGTTTACTAATACACCTGGGAGGAGGCAGGACCACACCCTTTTATAACTGCCGAATTTCAGACAGGACAAACAGCAGCTGCCATGGAGGGAACACCAAGGAAGAGGAAGCTGAAATTCTCTGAGAGGGAGCTGGAGGTGCTGAAAGAGGAATGCTGTCAGCACTATGATGACTTGTTTGGGAGATCAGCCCTCAATGTTCCTGAAGCCACCAAGAAACAGCTGTGGTAGGACATACAGGACAAGATTAATTCCCTGGGGGTGAGCCATAGGACCATCGACGACATCAAGAAAAGGTGGTATGACCTCCGGTCCCGGACCAAGGAGAGGGTGGCTGAAAGGCTCCGGGAGATGAGAGGCACAGGAGGGGGACCATCGTCTGTGCCACCACCCACACCCCTGGAAGAAAGGGTGGAGGAAACCTTGGAGCAGGAGGCAGTGTCTGGATTTGGGGCCCTGGACACCTCAGAGCCCAGCACATCAACCGGTGAGTACCATGTGGCATGCATGTACCCCTATCAATGCCATACCCCCACCCACCATGTACACAGGGGCATGCACAACCAAGATAGCTCCATTTCAGGGTAGCAAATGCCAGAATGAAGCATTATGGGAAATGTAGTCAAGTAGGCAGTTCATAGGCAAATGTTTATTAGGAAGTGTGCAATAGATAGTAGACACTGACAGTCTGTTCCCCATGTCCCACAGGTCTCCAACAAGACACCACCGACACTCCAAGCAGCCAGGCCCATGAGGACACCTCAGGACCCACCAGCACCCCCACCTGCACGGTCAGCAGCATCCCTGCAGTAGCCACACCTGCTGCAACAATTCCACAAGAGGCTGCCCCAGCAACAGGCAGGGATGAAACAGGTGGAAGCACAGGGCAGCCACCGCTGCGCAGGCGTCGCAGGTCCATACCATCAGGGCTGCAGTCTGCATCCGGGCTACTTTCTCCCAGCACCAGTGAGGCACATCTGCTGCGTGGTCAGCGCCTACAAAACAGAATTTTGGGGAGGATCAGTGGTGTGCTGCACCGCTTCGTGCGCAACAACCATGCCAGCATGCAGCACCTCAACACAAGGATGGACATGATTTGCCATAACACTGGGGACCTTGCCCTTGCCATGAGGGAACTGGCGGGAGGACTACTGGCCCAGGCCGAGGGTGGGTGGCGCAGGGATCGTCAGCTCATGCACAGACTGGACAGGATGGCCACATCCATCGGCAGGCTCGCCATGAACACCACAGGCCTGTCGAGGAGGATAGTTGGGCTGCAAGTGGAGATGGGCCATTTCGCTGGGGATGTGGCTAGGGGCCTGGGACGTCTGACCCACATTATTGAAATGATGGAGACACGGGAAATGTCGAGGGCCACAGGGGAAACACCCCAGGACAGTGAGGAGGGCTCGACAGTGAGAAGTGTCTCTGTCACTGACAGCAGGGTGCTCAGGAGTGGCAGGCAGAGCACCACGGAAGCACCAGGGACCAGCCAGGCTGGCAGGAGGGGCAGAAGGTCTTAGGGATCACCCTGGACATTAAATGTGGCACATGACATGAATGTGCCACATGCCTGGTTAGCATTTTCATGCCCATGGACAATCAGTACTTGTGAATAGTTTCATTAATGCACTAATAAAACAGTTATTTTTGTTCCACTTAACAAATGGAGTTTTTGGTTAATAGGTGAGTATGGTGGTAGTTGACACGTACCGTCCAAAATATTGTGTTGCAATGTGTTCCCGTCTCAGTCTGCCTTGATTAGCTATACTCCAATCCCCATGATGGCGATGTGGTTGTTCTTGCTCTTCATCATCAGGATCTGGGTCTGCAGGGGTGAGAGGTAGCCCACGTCGGGTGGCTATGTTGTGGAGGATGGCGCATGCGACCACAATTTTGAATGCGGTAATGGGGGTGTATTGGAGGGCACCTCCACTGCGGTGGAGGCATCTGAATCTTGCCTTCAGGAGTCCGAAGGTGCGCTCGATGAGGTTCCTGGTCCTCTTATGTGCACTGTTGTATTGCCTCTCTGAATCATTGCTGGGTGTTAAAAACGGAGTCATGATCCAAGGCCTAAGAGCATATGCACTGTCACCTGTTGGGCACAAAAAGTACACTGTTAGGAAGTCCAGATTGTCGTGCACAGTGACCTGTGTGTATGTCTGCAAGTGTCTGTGGCTCTACCTAGGAGGTAACCGTCTCCGAATTCCCCACGTTCCAGGCGTTGATGTATCCCACTATGCCTAAACATGTATGAGTCATGTGTACTGCCTGGAAACTTAGCTACAATGTCAGTGATGACATAATGGGCGTCACAAACAACCTGAATATTGAGTGAGTGGGTACACTTCCTGTTGCGGAAAAGGTGTTCTAGATTAGCAGGGGGGCATATTTGAATGTGTGTCCCATCTACATACCCTATGACATGGGGAAAGTGGCCAATGCGGTAAAAGTCCAGCTTGGTGCTGTTCATTTCTGCCTCATTCCTTGGTAAGTATATGAAGTGGGACATGTGCGTGACTAAGGCATCTAGGAAGGCCCTGAGGAACCTTGACACTGCACTTTGGGATACCCCACCTGCCACAGCAATGACCCCCTGATAGCTCCCTGAGGCCAAGAGGTGCAGTGAGCATAGCACTTGCACATGCTAAGGGATGGCGCAGCCATGCAGAGTCTGGTGTTCTAGCTGTGGTTTCAGTAAATCTATTAATTCTAGTATGGCTGCGCTGCTAAGGCGGTATTTATCATATATCTCATCCTCAGTTTGCTGAAAAAGAGTCTGCCTTGTTCTATATATCATCTCCCGTCTGTGTCCCCTCCTCCTCCTCTGCTGGGCTGCGTGGACTCTCCTTCTCACTGCTATCAGGTATATCTCCGCCATCTTGTGTAACCCAGATGCCTTCTGGGTCTCCTTTTATACTTTGGTAATGGTTACCACCTGCTCTGAGTTAGTGGTAAATGGGACATGCAAACTGGGCTTTTTGCGACTAGTCGCAATTTGCGAGTTGCAATTGCATAAGGTTTGCGACTCGCAAATTGCGACTTGGTATTTGCGGGTCGCAAAATGGGGTCGCAACGGATGCGACTCGCAAACGGGTCCCATCACTTTTTGCAAGTCGGAAATGGGCTTTTTGCATCCCATTTCCGATTTTGCACTGTCGCAAATAGCGAATCGGCCCGTTTGCGACTCGCAAACCTTTGCTACATCTGGCCCTAGGTTCTATAATGCAATTCTCCAATAAGCAGTCAAAAGACCAAACAAGTTTGAGCTTATGACCTGTACAATGCCGATCTTTTGTTCTATTTTGTGCAAATTCATAAGCTCCTTAAAGTGTTGCATTTGGGAATTTTAATCATGTTTATTTACCGAATAATTAAAATCCCAGAAAATAATCAATTTGTTATGAATGACAGTAACAAACACATAACGTCATAAAATAATGTTGGAGAATCACTCATAATAATGGAAGTCAGTAAGCAACAAGGGAATTGAAGGTCATGCTACCTGACATTAGGTTAAACAAGAAGAGATCCATGCCCTTGATCTACTCAGTTTGCAATTTAGTGACCTCTACTTTGTTTTTTATAACCAAATTTTATTGTTTTCAGAGAATTATGGCAACAACAGTTTGGCACAGGTATAACCGACTAATTCAATTGTAGTACATTTGCTATGTACATGTTTTTCTTTCCCTTTCGGGGGAAGGCATAGGTAGTCTCTTGATCACGTTCGGTGAGGAGGAGGAGGGTGGTTCGATCTAGTCTATGACAGTGTTTCGAGCCATGGGCCCCATATTTTTTCATATTTCCGGGGACATCCTCTCGATTCATATATTTGTTTCTCTTGGATTGCGCACCAGTCTACACCCTTTCTCCATTTCTGCAGGGATGGGCCGGTAGGCGAAGTCCACGCCGCGGCTATGTCTCTTTTGGCCACCAGCAGGGCCGTTCCGATGAATGCTCGATTGGTTCGTGATCTTAATCTCTCCTCCATGATTCCTAGTAACACCATGGAGGCGGAGAGTTGGAGTTTCGTTCCTATTGTCTTGTTTAGTTCGTTTAGTACTTTTTTCCAGTAGATCTGCAATGTCGTACAAGACCAGACCATATGGAAGAAGTCTGCGTGTTCTATATCGCAGCGGGGGCAGCGGCTGTTTGGCCATATTCCCGCTTGTGAAAGTCTTTTCGGCGCCAAGTATGATTTGTGTAGGTAGTAATATTGTATGGTACGTAGGTTTGCTGATATGGCTAGGGTTTTTGGGGCTTCTAAAGCTTCTGCCCATTCTGAGTCCTCTAAAGCCCCGGTCCAGGTCTCCCACCCCGTCCTCATCGAGCTCGCGTCTCCTGGTGTATTGTTAATCAACATTTTATATAGTTGTGATATCCCTTTCCCTCCCATGTTTCCCATTAGAGTTTTGGCTTCAAGGGGGTTAAATTCGGGTAGCGGGTTTTGGGGAGCTGCGTTCCTATGGCATGTCTGAGCTGGAGGTATTTAAAAAATTGTGTTCGGGATAGTTGGAACTCTGATTGTAGTTCCTGAAAGGATTTAAGTGTTTCTCCCTTCCATATGACTCCCACTAGTGAAATCCCTAGTTTATCCTATTCTGTAAATCCCTCCAGTGTGGCGGTGGCGTTCATCCATTTCCCTCTCCATAGCGGGGTCTGTAGGGTGATTACTGCATTCCATTGGGTGTGTCTCAGTGCAGCCCGCCATGCCAGGAGGGCGGCTCTGGTTGTCTCGCCCATACATTGGGGAAGAGGTGTACCGTACAGTGCATCTAAGATGCGTGGGAAGCTTAGGGTGTTTAGTTCCATTTGGTATGCCGGGTCTGACCACCCTCCGTTGAACCAGTCATGTATTGTTAAGATTTGTGTCGCCAAATAGTATAGGTATGGGTCAGACATCCCCAGGCCTCCCTCATGCGTTCCTTTCTTGCAGTGTTTTGTGGCTACCCGGTGTCTGTTCCCGCCCCAGAGGAATTGTAGTGTCGCTGTTTCTAGAGTTCGAAACCATGAACGTGGGATGGGGAGGGGGAAGTTCTGAAAGGTATATGTTAGTCTGGGTAGATTCATCATTTTATATAAGGCTGTCCGCCCCATTATGTTTAGTGGTAGTGTCTGCCATTTTTGTAGGTCTGTCTTAACTCGTGTTAATAGCGAGTCTACGTTCTTTGCCCAGGTTAGTTCCCGTAGAAGGGTTACCCAGACACCCAGGTATTTAAAGCTCAGTCTGCGGAGGAGTATTGTGTCCTGCCAATCAAAGCAGTCTCGAGTATGTGCCAGAGGGACCAAAGCCGATTTGGCTGGGTTCATCTTCAGGCCTGAGGCCGTTTGCAAAGCTCTTAAGGAGTTGGAGACTGCGTGGGCCAGATGTGCTTGGGGTGCCCATATAAAGTAATACATCATCTGCGTATAGGGCTATTTTATCTTCTGTGGCATGTTTCCATTTCCAGCCACAATATTCCGGGTCTGTTCGGAACATCTGGGCCAGGGGTTCTATAGTTAGGGCAAAGAGAAGGGGGGATAGCGGACATCCCTGTCTTGTTCCCCTTCTGACTTCAAAGAGTGATGATAGGGTTCCATTGATTTGTACTCGGGCCGAGGGGTCTCCATATAATGCTCGGGTTAGTTGACAGAATCTCGGTCCCAATCCCGCCCTTTGCAGCACCATGAATAGGAAGTTCCAGTCTACGGAGTCAAAAGCCTTCTCAAAGTCAATAAAGAGCAGCGCTAAATCTCGGGGTAGTTTATGCCTTTCATCGAGGGCCACATGAAGGCGGCGAATACAGTGACGGGTGCTGTGGGCTGTCATAAACCCACATTGGTCTGCGTGGATCAGTTGCGGTAGTACTCTTTTGAGACGTGTTGCGAGTATGTTGGCTAGGATCTTGACCTCGCAGTTGATCAGTGAGATCGGTCTATAATCTGCACAGTGTGGTGATGGAGGGTTAGATTTGGGAATCACCACTATGGTGGCTTCGTCTAATCCTCTCGGGAAACGCCCCTGTTGTTCTACTTCTGTGAAAAGGGCTATTAAATGTGGCAGTAGCTCCTTCCTGTATTTCTTGTAGTATTCTGCTGGGAAACCATCAGGGCCTGGGATTTTTCCAGCTCTCAGTCCCAAGATGGCATTGCTTATCTCTTCTTCTTGCAGAGGTTCATCTAAAATCTGCGTTTCTGAAGGGGGCAGACTGGGCAGGGGGATTGTGTCTAGTAGTCTACGGCCATGGGCTGGGTAGATGGCGTCTGAGGCCTTATATAGTGTTTTATAGTATCGGGCGAAGGCCTCTGCTATATCTTGGCATTTCTCGACTTTGCCCTTTTCTCCATCCCATATTTCAGAGATAACGGTTGAAGCTCTGTGATGGGAGATCAGCCAGTGCAGTAATTTCCCTGTCTTGTCCCCCCATCCATATATTCTGGCTGTGCTTGCTCGCCAGAGAGCTTTTGCTGCTTCTGGGGATAGATCTCTGATTTCCTCTCGTATCAGGGACAGCTGTCTTGCGTCCTTTCCGTTGGGGTTCTCTTCTTGTGTTAGTTCTAGCTCTGCTGCTTGTTTCTCCAATGACTCGATATTTTGAGTTTTTTGACGTTCTATCTTTCTTATCAGGCCTCTGGCTGACCCTCTCAGGACAGCCTTGCCTCCCGCCCACAAAGTGCCAGGTGAGGACACCAATCCCTCGTTCAGGCCAAAATATTCATTTTGTGCCTCTTGTAGCTGTTCTACGAATTCTTTGTCTTGTAGGTACCAAGCATTTAATCTCCACATGGGTCGGTTTGCCTGTCGGTCTTGACCCAGAGCTATGCGTGTTGGTGCGTGGTCAGATATGCTTCTTGCCAGTATTTCTGTATGTGATGTGGCACCGCAGTCTTCACTGGGTAGTAGTATCAAGTCTATTCGGGATTGCGAGCCGTGCGCTGCTGAGGTGTGAGTGTATTGTCTGTGTCGTGGGTGTCTCAATCGCCAGATGTCACTGAGTCCCAGAGCTGTCATCCAGTTCGTAAGGCCCGTCGCCATTTCCCATCTGTGAGTGGTTATTGGGCCTTCCACGTCTAGTTTAGGATTTGGGACTGCGTTAAAGTCGCCTCCCAAAACAGTCAGTCCTGAGGGTAGATCTAGGAGGATTTGTGTTAGTTCCTTAATAGTTCCTCGTTGTAAGGTTGGGGGAATATATGTACTGATTATGTTGATTGTCATTCCCTCTATTGTCTCAGTAATGGCCACGAATCGGCCTTGTTTGTCCTTCCAGGTCTGTATCACCTTCTGGTGTAAAAGGATCGCTACTCCTCTCGAACCCCTCATGAACCCGGCGTGATATACTCTATCAAATCCCCGTCTCGATAGGAAGGGGCAGTGTTCTCCGGCCAGGTGTGTTTCTTGCAAGAGAAGTATCTCGGGTTTGTATCTATGCGCAAAAGTGAACACTGCTGTGCGTTTAATCTTATCTAGCAGCCCGTTTACATTCCACGAGATGGCCTGTGTTGGGTACATCAGGGTTTGATTGTGAGATTGTCTTGGCTCTGCCTTGCGGGCGTGGTTGTTTTAGATACAGGGTGTCTCCCTCCCAGTCTCCCCACGTGCCTTCGAGAACTGTTTTACCTTTTCCTCCTTTGTTTGTTGGTTGTCCTGTGTTTCTGCCATTTTTAAAATCAACAAGCTTGTCAACGTGACAATGAACAGTGTCTTACCCTTTGCTACTAAGTGTAACATTTGAATCCCCCAACTCCCTCCCCACCCAATACTTCCCCCCAGAAGCATCTGTCGCCCTTATCCCTGACCATTGCGCCTTGAACCCGGCGAGATGGTTTTCAAATCTAAACTAAACTAACTAGTTGGTTGAGCAGTGGTGGACCCATCCATAGTGTCGGATCAGTGCATTGAAGGCGTTTGCTGGTGTTATTTGTCAGCAGTATTAGTATTTTAATTTTCTCGCCTTTCTCCCTCTCCTCTCTCCCCTTCTAAAGACCCTTCCCAGGCCCCTTGTTATATAATCGGGCTGCAGGATAGGTCCGTGGTTCCTGGTGAGTCGGCCCCGGCCCGGTGCGGGCTCTGTTGTTTCGGATCTCTTCCATCTTCTTTTCCATTAGCTGTCTGTGGTGATCTTTGGCCTCTCGGGCTAGTTGGCGTGGGAGCTGCCGCCATCGACGGGGAGTGCGAGCGGGGACTCCGTACCCCTCTGCGTCTTCTCGACCTCGTGCGGTGTCCCTTAGTGATTGTACGTTTTGGCCGATGGTTGAGTTTGTTTCCGTTCAGCACCCAATCAGTTTGCTCTCCAGTCTGTCTGAGTGGCAGCTCTTCTGTTAGCCATGTCCATGCTACGGTTGGCTGTTCGAAGAAGTGTGTTCTGTTGCCATAGACCACCCTCATTTTCGCAGGGAATAGTAGTCGGTATTGGATGTTCATTGCTCTTAGTTTTTGCTTGACTTCTAGAAAGGAGCGTCTCTTTTGTTGTACATCTCGTGTGTAGTCAGGGAAGAGGAGGATTTTATCTCCATTGCAGAGGATATCTCCTCTGGTGCGTGCTTCCTGTAGGATCATGTCTCTGTCTTTAAAATTGAAGAGGCAGTCTTGGCAGGGATCCTGGTGGAGGTCTCATCTGAAGGGCTCTTTGTGCCTGCTCAATAGCGAACCACGGGATAAGACGGTCTTTCGGAATCCAGGAGCGAAACCATTCCTCCAAATACTCGGCAAGGGACACTGTGGTCGTGTCTTCTGGGAGCCCAACCAGTCTGAGGTTGTTCCGCCTTGATCTGTTTTCAGCGTCTTCTGCCCTTCGGTGCAGCTCTGCCGTTCGAGATATGAGTGCGGATACTTGTGTTTTAAGGGTCTTTACCTCGTCCTCCACCGTGGATATTCTGGTCTCTGCTTCTGTGATGCAGGCTGTGGTCTTGCATAGGTCTTGGCGCACTAGAGTCACTTCTTCCCTGACCTCCCCGACTCTGGCTTCCACTGCGGCCTGGGACGTGTGGATGGCCTGAAGGATTTCTAGGTCTCTGGAGGTTGGTGCTTGATTGTCTCTTTCACTCGGGGTATGGGCCTCTGTTCGGGGCCCCGTTGCGTTTGTGGCATATTGTTCTATCTTTGTCTGGGCTGTTGATTGTCTTGATGTTTTATCTTTGCCCATGGTTATGATATGTTTTTGGCCGGGATCAGAAATCGCCTTTGTTTAAGTTCTTGTTGCCTCTGTATATCTAGTTATGGCTGTTTTTAACTTCGATCTCCCTGGTTTCACACGCAGTGGGAGATTTATAACTGGTGGTTGGCTCTGTGTATCTTCTTCCTTGTGGCCTCAGATTGTAGTGCATGAGCTGTAGATATAAGAGCCCAAGGGGTAACCCCCGTGTTATGCGTTTTCTTCCCCTCTTCTTTCCGGGGGGGGGGGAGGAGGGAGATGAGGGCCCGATGATGGCCAAAGCAGTGAAAGTGTGAAGGATTGTTTATTTAGAAGAGAGGAGACTTTTTCCCGTCAGAGTGTCAGTGCTCCTCCCCAGGTTTCAGCCACAATGAAGACCCCCCCCGGCCCAATACCTCTGTTTGTGGTCGTCTCGGTGATGGAACTCTTTCCTCCGATCCACCGCCGCTAGGCCGATCTCCACGTCCCGGCCCTGGGCCTCGGCTTTCCGGCCGGGGATGGGGGGTGCAGGAGAGAAGACAGGGGACACGGCCCCCTCTCAGGATCCGCTGCAGTGGGTTCTGCTTTTCCCTCGCCTCCGGCGCTCCCGGCTTTTCCCCGTGGCCGGCCGCGGGCCACAAACCCCCAGGTCTGCTCGGGGCCTCCCGTGCTCGCGGCCCGGTCCACTTTCTCCTCCGCCGCGCGGGCCGACCCCGGGCCCCGCTCTCTGTGCCGGGGAGACGGGGGGGACGCAGGAGAGCAGGTAGGAGGCAGTGGGCCAGAGGTGGCCTCAGCCCCTTTCCCGTGTCTGTCCCTGTGGGTCTCGCCTCTGTTCGGGGCCTCCGGCGCTCGCGGCCGCTCCTCGCGGCAGCGACTCCGTGAGTCTGTCCGAGCCTCTGGATCGGGCTCGGGCCCCGCTTTTTCTCCCTTCTCGGGGCAGGAGGTCCTGGTGTCCCCTCGGCGGGAGGGAGACGTCCAGGGGAGGAGGATTCCAGGCGGATTCAAGGCGGATGACGGAGGGGTCCGGAGCACTATGAAAGTGCGTCTGCCATCTTGACACCTTGGCCACGCCACCGACCTCTACTTTGTTACTTGTGCTATTTAATACCTCCTTGATCTATAATGACTGTGAATTTGACCCAAAGCATCCTTGAAAGTTTTGGGAGCCTGGAATCTCATAACCAAACAAAGTCTCAGGCTTCATCTAAGGAGCGAGTACTTTGCCTTAACAGTTAGAACACATTTCCTACAGTTGGAGTTTTTACCCTCCACCATATCTGCTTTGGCAAAAAGTTTAAAATTACGCATGGGCTTCATCAGCATGTAATGGACAGAGAGCATCCCGATTCAACTTGATAAGATTAATTTCACTTGAAACTTCTTCTAAGATCAAATACAAAATCTGCAGACACCAGCAAGTCGAGCTACTCAGGGTTCTGTGTCCCATGAAGGATTCCTCACAAGGAAATTGCCAAGTTTGAAGATTTTCCAACTCTTCCTTTGACTAACATTTTGTCCTTTGGGATTTTATTTTTTCCTTCTAATTTAGTGTACACTACTGTCATGTTTATCTTATCATTTTAAACATGTTTTGGAAATTCTCCATTTCTCTGTCTGCATTGCTGCTTAGTTGGTTTGTTACTCGTAGCATCTCTTGCAATTTCTGTGGAGAAGCTAAGTGCAACCTTCTTCAAATGTAGTGACCGTTATGGATCATTCTGTTTAGGCACTATGGGACCACACCTGTAGCTCATATCAAGACTGTCTCATTCCAGCCCCTACAAGTCATATTCACTTACCCCACACAAGGAAAGATAGACATCTAGCAGGCCACACAGGATGCCATCCATTGTTTCTGTACTCAGGCTCCACACAGTCACAGGGCTCTAACTGCTGTAGAAATGGACTTCAACAGTTGCCACTGGTTCTTCACCACAGATGCCCAGTGAGTTCACTGAATACGATTTTGTGTCTGTTATGTTAGTGAACTCAAGCTGCAACTCACTGAGTCCCAACAGGCCAAAACAATTCTGGAGGTGCATGTGCTTTCCTTCAGAGAGAACTTGACCAGGCACTTTTTATTTCAATCAATCAAAGTATTAGTAAAGTCCACTACTCACCTGTGAGAGTCTCAAGGCGCTGGGGGAGGAGGGGTGCTGCTACTGCTTGAGGTGTCTCCTGAAGGTTAACAGGTCCTCTGTCTTTCGCAGCTGGATAGGAAGAGTGTCCCACGTCTTGGCGGCAAGGTGGGAGAACGATCTACCACCTGTGGTCGTTCTGTGGATGCGTGGGATGGTGGCAAGGGCAAGGTCAGCGGAGCAAAGCTGTCGGGTCAGGGTGTAGAAGGAGAGCCATCTGTTGAAGTAATCTGGTCCATTATTGTGCAGTACCTTGTGCGCATGGGTGAGGAGTTTGAACATGATTCCCTTGTTGACGGGGAGCCAGTGCAGGTCTCTCAGGTGAGCTGTGATGTGGCTGTGGTTGGGGATGTCCAGGATGAGGCGTGCGGAAGCGTTTTGTATGTGTTGCAGTCTTTTCTGGAGCTTGGCTGTGGTTCCTGCATAGAGGGTGTTGCCATAGTCCAGTCTGCTGCTTACAAGGGCTTGGGTGACCGTCCTTCTGGTTCCGGCGTGGACACATTTGTAGATCTTCTGAAGCATGCGTAGGGTGTTGATAGAGGAGGAAGAGACCGCGTTGACATGCTGGGTCATTGATAATGAATGAATAATGAATCCCAGGTTGCGTGCGTGGTCGGTGGGTGTCAGTGCGGTTCCCAGTGTGGCAGGCTACCAGGAGTCGTCCCAGGTGGAGGGGGTCGAGCCAAGGATGGGGACCTCAGTTTTGTCAGAATTCAGTTTCAGACAGCTGTTCTTCATCCATTCGGCAATGGCCTTCATTCCTTCGTGGAGGTTGGTTTTGGCAGTGGCGGGGTCCTTGGTCAGGAAGAGGATCAGCTGGGTGTCATCGGCGTATGAGACGATGTTGAGGTTGTGAGATCCGACGCTATTTGCGAGTGGGACCATGTAAACGTTAAAGAGGATCAGGCTGAGGGACGATCCCTGGGGTACGCCGCAGATGATCTTGGCGACTCCAGAGCGCAATGGAGAGAGGCGGACTCTCTGGGTTCTGCTGGTGAGGAAGGAGGTGATCCAGTCCAGGGCTCTGTCACGGATCCCTGCGTCATTCAGGCGTGTGCGTAGGGTGTGGTGGCAGACGGTGCCCAAGACGGCCGAGAGGTCCAGGAAGAAGAGGGCTGCGGTTTCGTCGTTGTCAAGTATGGTCCTGATATAGTCGGTGGTGGCGATGAGGGCGGTTTCAGTGCTGTGGTTGCTGCGGAATCCAGATTGGGACGGGTCCACAGTGTTGTTCTCCTTGAAGAAGTGGGTCAGTTGTTTGTTGACAATTTTCTCAATGGTCCCTTGTTGGTCGGGGGTAAGACTGATTTGCATATGGTAAGTTCTTGTCTGTAGTGGCACAGACAAGCTAAAACCGTTTTATGTTGCAAAATGATTACCAGTACCTAGAATTAATTGAAGCATTGAATCCATCAACAAATCCATCCCTTTTCATGCTGTGTCTGTGAGTCTCTGTAAATCGATTTATGCCCAGATGTGGTTCCCCAGCTGGCTCAAACATAGGACTGCTGGGACCCATCAAAACTCAAGCTTTCTTTAAAACTTCAAGCACTCGTAGAATCAGACTACAGTGCTTTTACCAGACATTTCTGTCTCCTTCCACCATGGGTCTGAAAGGAAGAGAAGTACTAGCTCTGAATGGTCACTGGGAATGTGGATTACACTCAAACACCCCGACCCATGTCTTTTGATTACAAGGCAGAATAGGAATGGAAAAGGGGTCTAGGTACAGGCGTACGCAGAAGCCAGTTCAGCAGATAGCAGACATATATCCTCCCTGCCCTCCAGAAAGCTGCAGAGTTTCAATGGCGAGACATGTGGAACCGTAGACATCTCCCTCTAGACAATATATCACATCCTTAGGAGGTAGAGGACATTCTTCAGGTGTCCAACATTATGGGCAGACACTCACTGTCTTCTCAGTGGAAACCATATGCCCTGCATATCTCCTGAAGCCCAAACACACATGAAACACACATGTAATGTAAGGCACACACCACTTCACATTCCAAATTGTAATTCTGCATCACCCACCAATCTCTTGACAACCTGGTATAACAGTGTATCAGCCACCTTTGGCTATGATTGAAGTACATATTGGGTGCACCCCTGAATGAGCAGAGGCTAGACTCTAGGATTAAACATCATCTAAAAAACTGGAGCACATCCAGATGACTTGGAGATTCTCAAGTCCACTACGAGAGAAACACATGGAAGTACAACACAAGAAGATGTCAAGGTGGCATAGAGGTTTCAAGCCATTTTGGGCTTCTCACAAGAGAACACATTGTTAGAATCTCTGTGGCTGACACAAATCAACACGGTATCTCCCTGTACAGGTGTTTTGGGGTGGAGGTGGTAGGTGAACTGTCCACGTGGTGTGTGGCACCTTGTGTATGGTACAGACCACTACTATGCTTTGCCAGGAAAACAAACATTTAAAAAACTCTTTGCACAAGTGTGCCATGTTTGCAGTGTTTACTACTTTGATGCAGCTAACTAAGGACTAGGAATTTCCCAGCAAGGTCTGTGGCACAGACGTTCCCCATGTACTAAGCCACTGTGAGGAGACTGTGTGAAACCACAACTGTAGGTCCATCACTACTGTACAATGTACATGCTGAAGGCTTGTGAGAGTTTGTACAGAGATTCATCTGTCTCACATTCTTTGCTCTAGCTGGACAATATGGCAAGGGACAACAACATTTTCCAAACCTTGAAACCCTTCATTATTTGCTTGTTGACACTTGCTCTATAGAGAGCGGCAACAGGTTGGGCCAGCTACACCTGGGCACCAAGCAGCTGCAGAAGAGATAGCTGTCCTCAGGCTATCTTCGACCTCTGCATGAATCTACCACCGGCTAGCCTTACAGAGTGATTCCAGCATTTGTGGACTCCAAAGGCCACACATTTCTATCTTTCATCAGATTCACTCTCTATCATGCCACAGATGCTGCCTCTATGACCCTATAGAGCATCAACTTCTGTTGGTTTTATCATGTTCTATCAGCAACATATCAGACCATGCTCTGAGCCGACTACCTATGTCAACCCCTGCCACTGACAGAATACCACTGCATCTCATACCTTCTCCTGAAGTGCTTTCCCGCTATAACACAGACCACGGGTCAACTTTAACACCGCCAATATGATCCAATATCCACCAGACATTGCTAGAGGAAGAGCGGAGGATGAGCAGAAAAGTACAGATTCTAGCACCCATGATGAGGGTATTAACAGGGAAATGGGGGCAGCTGTGGGTAAAGAGAATGGCATGCATAAGATCTGTATAGGCAAAGGGGCCACTCAGGTGATAGTCTGTCACACATTGGACAGTATGCCTGTTAGACCTCGCACCAATGGTGTGGTTTCCCCTGACATTTTGCCATCTGACATCCTGTTTTGCTGACTTCCTTTTGCTGGCTTTAGGATTCTGAGCGATAAAGTGCAGGTGTTCTATCCTCTAAATATGGTAACTTTGACTTATCCACATTTGGCATATTTAATTATTTTGTAAGTCCCTAGTAAAGTGCACTACATGTGCCCAGGGCCTGTAAATTAAATGATACTAGTGGGCCTGCAGCACTGATTGTACCACCCAGTACAGTAGTCCTTTAATCCAGTCTCAGGCCTGCCACTGCAGAGTCTGTGTGCACAGTTTTAAACTGCCATTTTGACCTAACAAGGTGACCTACTTGCCAGGCCCAAACATTCCTTTTTATTACATTACATGTACGTCACACCTAAAATAGGCCTTAGGTAGCCCCAAGGGCAGGGTGCAGTGTATTTAAAAAGTAGGACATGTACTTTTAAGTTTATTTTTGCCCTGGTGAAACTATGAAATTCATTTTTTACTACGGCAAGGCATATCATTTCCATAGGTTAACACTGAGAATACCTTGTCACAGTTTATAAGTGTAATTTGCAATTGGCAAAAGATAGAAATTTGGAGTTTAGTGTCTCTTGACTCACAATTTAAAATCACCACTTATGGTGAAGTCAGATTTTAAATTATAATTCTAAAAATGCCACTTTTAGAAAGTTGATATTTTCTTACTTTAACCACACTGTGAATCTGCCTGTCTCTGAATAAATGTCTAGAGTGGGTGACAGCTGGGCTTTGTGCATTCTCTCTAGACAGTCACACACAAAGGGAGCTGAGGTGTGACATTCCAATCCTGATGGCCCACCACCAGGCTGATGGGCCTTCCTGAGCTAGATTGGGAGGGAGGAGCTGACACTTGCACCTGAATATGGCTGTGCCTGTCCCCACACAAAGAGACACATAAGCCCCTAGAGAATATCTGGAGCCAGGGAAGGAAAGACAGGGACCTTGTGCACTTCAAGGCCTCACTTTGAAGTCCTCCCCACTTCAAAGGCACAACTGGGTATAGGTACTGGACCCCAATTCCCACCAAAACAGTACACTTCAGGTTCTGAGGACATTCTGCCAGGAAGAAGGACTGCTGTGCTGCCAGGATAGACTGCCATTCTGCTGAACTGGACTTTCCTATCTACATCCTTCAAGAACCTAAGTGACTCCAAGGGCTTGATGGCTTGCATCCTCTTTTGAAGTCTCAGGGCCATCAAAGCCTTCATCTGCTGGACCCTACCAACTGTGAGTCCTGTCCTGCCAATAGATTCCAATACAGTCCTGGACCTTGAAAGTGGGCTTTGCAGCTGTTTCTATATAAAAATCAACACATTACAGCCATTGTGCAAATCGGAACTGCTGCATCCCTTCTCAATGCCAATGCATCGCCACTGTCATTGATGATGAGGACTTTTCATCTCAGACCTTGCGGCTACAGATCGCTGCATCACCACCAGCCACAGTGCATCGCTTTTGCATCACCAGCTGCGCAGCTCAACAGCGATGCTTTCCCTTCATTGCAAATGGATCAACGCTGTACCTCGAGGGCTTTGCATCGCTGACTACGTGCCTCAACAATGACACATCCCCTCGCTGCCCAAATCGGAAATTAAGTCTTGCCTTCACATTGCTTCTTAATGTTGTCACAACCCTCCATCAAAGATACTTTTTCAGCTGACCCTGCATGGGTTCTGTAGCCAGCCTGCCCTCCATTGCGGTTGGCCTGAACTTTGATTTTTGATCATTCCATATTAAAAATGTAATTATTTTTAGTTATGGTGCAAATATGTACATGCTCCAAGGATTAGTGAGTAGGGCGCATTTGACCATGAATAATGGTACAAATTCTTGACATGTTGTGGGCATTTTAGTACTATTGTGCCCTCTCCAGCACAATGCTTGCAACAACACAATGGTAAGAATGCTTGACACTGTAGGCTCTCTTGGCGTGATGGTGCCCTCCTCCTGTTTAATGTGTGCATTGGTGCAATGGTGGTGATCCTTCATACATTGTGGCACTGACATTGCTGTGATGGTTCCCAACACGACTGCAATGCCAGAACTCGAATAATAATAACAGTGGCAATTCTTGGAATTTGTATATCAGTATCACTGGTGCTGTCTGAGCTCTGGCCTTGGACGCATGGTTTAACTGGTCTGCTCCCTCCATGCACTATCTCTGCCCTTTGTGTACTGGCCCATTCATCTCTCCATCCATCCATGCACTCATGCATTGAACCATTCATGCTTGCACTCATGTATTCAGTCACTCAACCATGCCCTCAATCACTTATTCAAACACCCAGCCAACTATTGGCCCATTCATCTCTCCATCCATCCATGCACTCTTGCATTAAACCATTCATGCTTGCACTAATGTATTCAGCCACTCAACCATGCCTTCAATTACTCATTCAGTAGCCCGTCCAACTATTGGCCCAATCATCCACTCACTGCTCACAGCCACACACACAAACTTGCCTAGGCTAACAACTAAAACGAATGTTCAGTTATAAAATACCCAGACCAGTTGGATTTACCAATGTTTGTTGTATTGTAGGTTTATTATTATGGTACATTCCTCTTAATGCCTGCGATTATCCTTTGGGATTCTACATACTCTTTCGTGCTTGTTATACTGGGTGGATAATTTGTGAAATTATGTGAAAAGTGTTTGAATGTATATTTTATTAAAAAGTAAAGTTATTGTAGAGGCCACGTCATGGTCCAACCACAGGACATTAATACTGTGTTTTATAAAACTGCACTTTTTATTCATATTTCACGCACAACATAACCATTACCGCGGCGAGATGGAAAGAAGGTAAATAATTCACAAGTTTTTAAATATGCCTGCCAAAATTATGAAATGGAATTGGGAACCCCAAAAGAATAAAAAGTTTCTGAATGCAATTAAACATCTAATAATGGCCTGATGCAACCCCAGGTCCCGTCGCTCCCGAGGGTCTCGCAGGACTCGGGTTCTGCTTTTAAAAGGCTCCGTCTTTCCAGGCTGACACGAGGTGAGAGCGGATCATCAGGACAGCCTTTCACTTGTGTGGAGGGCCGTAGCCCCTGGGTTGGGGAGGGGGGCATTTAAGGGCCAGGCCTTTCCTTTGCCTCCACGCCTCCTCAAACGACTCCGGCAGCTGGTACGGTGTTTATTAAAACTCATTTTATGTAAGCAAACTGCATTCATGTTTGAATGTGCACCACGTATCTGCCACGCTTTTCAGGTCCATGTGTGATGTTTGCACCGGTCCAGGTCTTCCTCTTTGACACCATAGACCCCTTGAATGAACTTCACTCAGTATTGTCTCTGCTGAGTGTGCATGCGGGTGTCTGACCTGGACTTAAAAAAGAGATCGGGTGATTCCAGAGAGGGACGCAAAGTCTCTCTCTGTGCCTGTAACCTGCCTGACACTTTCGGACGCTCGAAACAGAACTGAAAATGTCCCAGACATGATGCTCCCTTTATAAACTGTTGTGTGTTATACCTTGGAGCTGTAATGGGCATTTTAGCATCAGTAATGACTGAACTCTCAGGATAATTCTGCCTGGTTGTCGGATTGCTGCACAGATTACCACTGTGTTACTTGCACACATCAGCATTGTTTCTTGCACACCTGTAACTGCTGCTATTGTGCCCCATTATGTGTTACACCATCACCCACTCAGTGTTTAGTCCAACAGCACTTTGCATTTTTGCTTCACCACAAAAAGCCTGTAAACATCACAGCAGGCAAGGTCTTGATGGGTAAAATCAAGAACTGCTCTGAAGCCTGTCCCGGGACATGATGCCCCTTGGCACCCTGCACACCTGTCCCTGCCGGCATTGTGTACGTGTTTGTGGGGGAGGCTCTGAAGCGTGTCCCAGGACATGATGCACATTGGCAGCTCTGCACACCTGTCCCTGCTGGCAGTGTGTACGTGTTTGTGAGGGAGGCTCTGAAGCATGTCCCAGAACATGATGCACATTGGCAGCTCTGCACATCTCTACCTGCCGGCAGTGTGTACATGTTTTGTGAGGGAGGCTCTGAAGCCTGACCCAGGACATGATGCCCCTTGGCAGCCTTGCTCACATGTCCCTGCCAGCTTTGTGTACATGTTTTGTGAGGGAGGCTTGAAGTGAGGGTTGCTTCCTGTGCACCTATTTTGTAAAGCAGACATGCTTTCCTTCTGTACATATTGCCTTGTGTGTAAGTGAGGTTTGCACCATTGGTTTCCCTCCTGTGTGTTTTGTGAAGGTGAGTTTCAGCACCAGGACACCCTCCCGGGTGACAGTGAGCTCTACAAACATACACAACATGACCCTTGCTTCCAGTGCCTGCCTGTTGTGAGTCGCTGCACTTGCTGCTCGTGTTGTGTGAAGGTTTACACTCAGCTCCTACCTCCCCCCTTATAGCGTGAGGGTGCTCTCTACTGGTCCTTCATATAACCTATGTGAAGGACGCTTGCACTACTGCTTACTGTGATGCACCACACAGTGGGAGAGATGCCTGCCTTACTAATTTCTATGGTTGAGCTACTTTCCCTGAGAGTGATTTTTTAGGTTCGAGCACGCAAGGCTCCTGTTGTAATCTCTCTGTGAGCTTTAAACCACGCCCATGTCACGCCCATCAGTTTGGTTGGTTTGTGGACTTGCCTTTTAAAATTTGCTTGATTTGATTTGTGATCTTTTTCCTGTGTTTATCTCTCCTCCAGCACACCAGCCAACTACTGAAAACATACAAGGTCCATGTTTTCAGCCTGGTTTGTGGACTGATTTTTCTTTTTATTTCCTATGCAGCGCGATGGTGCTGGGTTTCACACAGCGCAATTACACTCGGTTTTTAAAAACAAAAAATTCATACATTTCTTCCACCCTCCCCTTTAGATTTTCGGCAGCCACCGCTGCACGTGTGCATTGCCACGCGTCCTCTAGTTTACAAGGCTAATAGCTCTAATTTGAGCAAACACGACGCCCATTACATTGCAAATGCTTGTTATGACTTACATTCTGTCTTCCGAATCTCATTCTTATGCTGCTCTAAATTCATCAGCCTAACAAAAGCAACGTGCTTTCAAAATATTTGTTTAATCAAATCTCACGGACGCAGCAAAGCTTTATCCCTTTTCTTGAAATACAGACCTTAATTCAGTTTCAGTGAAGACCTGATGGGTGGAGCATGTCATTCTCTTAAGTTTCAGAACATGAGTGTGTACACCTCTCACCATTTTAGTTCAATCAATACACTGGGCGTGCGTTAAACAAAACATACAAAAGAGCATACAAATGTTCTTGTGTGGACACAGGCTGAAATCAAGCAAGTGTATTTACAGCTCCCTAGTGAGTACAGTATGTTATGTCCATCGCATGATCAGTAATGGGACCAAGACATCCTGCAGTTCTCGGACATTTATGAAATAAGCACTTTGATACAAAGTGAACGAATGATTAGTCAACAGCCACATAGAAAACCCATTGCTCTATTAAATTTTTTTTTTTAAAGCGAACAATACATCACATTATACATTTATTCATCGTCACATACCACAAGGAACCAGTATGACACTCATGACTGGCTGTATGTGGATATTCATATCTGTGCCTTGCACTTATAATGCAGAATGTACCACAGGATACGCTATAGGAAATAAAGTGTTTGCAAAAAACATAATATGCGATTTCAATACCATTGATTAAACGTAAAACACAAAGCTAGTTCTACTGACTTTGGAAATGCTTGGTGTGACGTAAAGTGTGCTTAAGTGTTTAATAGAATAGGTGGCCTCAGGTCCAGCTGTAGAGCTGGTGGCGTC
Organism: Pleurodeles waltl; assembly: GCF_031143425.1. NCBI lineage: Eukaryota > Metazoa > Chordata > Amphibia > Caudata > Salamandridae > Pleurodeles > Pleurodeles waltl. The sequence goes on from NC_090446.1 coordinate 15,477,629, forward strand.
CGGTGCGCCAGTCTTTTTTGGCATCCCCAATGACCACCCTCCAACAGTGCCCCTCATCTCTCCATAGCCCCTCACACATACATTTAATTTATTTTATAGGGCTACTCGTACCAAAGAACACTGGGTGTCAGAGCACTTGACGTCACACACACAATACAAGGACAGTGAATCATTCATATGTAAGTCAGTCTACGGGAAATGTGACGTAAAGCAATGAGAATGACAAGGGGTAGGAGTCAAGGTGTCAACGACACTAGCAGGCGGTATATTTCAAGTGTGTTTGGTCAGGAGAAGCACAAAATCCGGATTTAAAATGTACCACAATGGTTGAGGTTAGCTTTTAAAATAAGAATGAATTTCCACCCAAAACAAACATTCTTAGCAATAACAGGACAATGAAAGACTGGGGGAAATCATAGCACTCTAACCTGTTCTATGCAGTTAGTTTCCAACTCTTTGATAACTGTTTGTAGGTCATTGTGTTATATGAGGATTGTAACATGAAACACAAGGATCTCTGTAACAAAAGCAGTAACCAGTTGAGCTGTCCGCATAAAATGCAGTTCAGTGATCTGCATAGTACACGTTCTTTGCAGCAGGCATATTAACTCTTTCCGTTACTTTATGATGAGTCAAAACTACCACTAGACAAAACTCTGATCCCTCTCTAGCAGCAACATTATTCACCAGAGTTATCTTGACATTTGTAGTGTTACCTGAAAACTGTTGGACACACAAGGAACTCTGTTGCAGATCCTTGCAAACCCATAAGTTATTTATAAAGAAAGCCAACCCAGCCCCCCTCCCCTGAGCTCAGTACAAGGTGCTGCTGCACCTGTTGCACCACCCTAACGCTGGCCCTGAGTTGCCTATGTTGGTAACTACCTGCATCTGCAGACATGCGCAGTCTCCAACACAATGCTCTAAGAGGCCTTTCCTCACCTCGCCATTTGGCAGTCTCAATCAAGAGCCCAGTAAAGGTTGGGGACTAACTGACCAGACAAACCTCTGGAGGAACGCCCAGGAACACTGCTCCATAGTGTATGAGCACAGTGCTTCCCTCGCGTATTGCAGAGCTATTCTCAATGTCAGGGTAGGCTCACAATTGCTGTTGCTACTCGTTTCTAGGAATTTTTTTATGTGCTTATTTCTTGGAGCGTTACCATGTGCAACTTTGGCAATAGATTCATATCATCATCAACTAACAACATTTAGGGGGTCATTACGACCCTGGCGGAACAAGTCCGCCAGGGCCGTGGGACGCGGTGGCACCGCCGACAGGCCGGTGGTGCCCCGCGGGGCATTCTGACCGCGGCGGCTCAGCCGCGGTCAGAGAAGGGAAACCGGCGGTCTCCCGCTGGTTTCCGCTGCCCCAAAGGAATCCTCCAAGCCGGCGCAGCATGCTGCGCCGGCATGGGGATTCCGACTCCCCCTCCCGCCATCCAGTTCCTGGCGGTTCTCCCGCCGGGAACCGGATGGCGGGAGGGGGAGTCGCGGGGCCCCTGGGGGCCCCTGCCGTGCCCATGCCTATGGCATGGGCACGGCAGGGGCCCCCGTAAGAGGGCCCCTAAAAGTATTTCAGTGTCTGCAAAGCAGACACTGAAATACGCGACGGGTGCAACTGCACCCGTCGCACCTTCCCACTCCGCCGGCTCTATTACGAGCCGGCGTCATCGTGGGAAGGGAGTTTTCCCCTGGGCTGGCGGGCGGTCTTGTGAAGACCGCCCGCCAGCCCAGGGGAAAACTCGGAATACCCTCCGCGGTCTTACGACCGCGGAGCGGTATTTCGGAGGGGGGAAGCCTGGCGGGCGGCCTCCGCCGCCCGCCAGGCTCGGAATGAGGGCCTTAGTCTCACTTAGACTCACTTTCAAGGGAAGTCTTTATGCCTAGTTCGGCACCTTCCAATGGGCATTTCATGTAAATTATTTCAAAATATATATGATTTCCCAAGGGCATCCGATTGTGGTGTATATGTACATTTGAGAATGTATATTGTTAAGTGAAATGATTCTGTCATTAACAAAGAAACTCAAAACGTGCCAATCAAAAATATACAGCTAGACTAGTGGTATTGCAAACCTCATAAGCCACTGGAATAAACATCACACAAGTGAATTATTTTCCATAATTCAAAGGAATTCATTCTGTTTTTAGGTCTTTCCTGCACAGCACGTGCGCTGTCCTGCAAGACTTTTGTTTACTATTCAATTGGCTTCTTGTGTTGTGTCCTCCCTGCAACATGGACCAAGTACAAGTGTTCTTCCTTGTCTTTGTTCTTCCTAATTTTTCTACAATGCACTTTATTTTTAGGGTACAGAGCTCAACTGCTCAGGCCTGTAGTAATCTCTCTGTGGGCTTTTAACCACACCCACTCTTGCTATTCATTCTTTGTTGTGCTTGTCTTAAATGTTTCATTTTTATTGGTGCATTTTGTGAAATGTCCCTCCTTTGTGTGCTGAGTTCCCTCCTAGGCGATTTAACTAAGTGAACATTTTTCTTGGTCATCACACTACGTCACTCTTCCTTCTGTTACAGCGTGTGATGGCCCCTCCTCCAGTTTTGGTTTGCATTTCATCCCAGCAGCAATCCTTTCTAGACATTCACACGGGGAGCCAATAACTCTTGCGCTCATGCTCATGGCGGCAGTGGCGCTTTTAATCGGCTTGCTTCTATCAACTTTTCATTTTCAATTTATGTGGCAAGAAAACTCCAGTAAGAAACTTACAACGCTAATAGCTCTAAATCGAGCAAACCCGAGACCCATTGCATTGCAAATGCTTGTTTTAGCTGCTGTCTATACTGTGCCTATTGAGGAAAGCTTGCACTGCCTCTGCCAATGTTGCTGTGTTCGAAGGAAACTTGCAAACCTACTTTTGTGCTTTACCACTACTGTGTGTGTGAGCGAAGCTTCTAGTCCTGATGCCTAAGGTATGCCTCTTATTTCATGTGATGACATCTCTCCCTCTAACCTGTCTTCTCTCTGTTAGTGTGTGCATGAAGTCTGCAATGCTTGTATCGGGGCAGTATCGGTACTGCATGTGACATATCTTTAAAATGCCGCTGCTTCTGTCACCTTGCACTCTGTGAGAGAAACCTGTGTTGTTGTCACCACTGCATCCTCTTGCAAGTATTTAAGCGATCGCTGTGCCCCCTACGACATTGAGCTGTGCACTCAATCACAGTGTCATACGCAATCTGGGCGCAACACTGACTTGACCAGGCTGAAGGACCACAGAGGTGGACTGCAGAGACCAAAATGAGAGAGATGAACAAACAGAGTGCTGTTAAGGAAGTGGGAGGACACCAGGCCAAGAGAGGAGGGAATAAATAAAAGTGAGAAAGGAAAAGAATGGAAAATGAAGAAACCAATCCTTATTAGGATACACCATTGTAACTACCATCCTTTTCCTCTCCTTCCCTTTTCAACATAAGCTTTAAAGTGGGCCTCTTGGTCTCAAGCCAGTATCACGTAGCACAGCACAGCCTCCTCCGACATGTACATGCGCACTTTCTTCCACACCATAGAATGGGACTGATAGTGCTGTCGATCCTGGGTAACCTGGGAGGAGAGGTGTACACTGGCTGTGTCAGTGTCCAGATTATTTTACATCTGTTGGCATAATTCACAATTAAAGTCTTTCATAATAGATTTTACTTAGGTGGGTATCCCAGGCAGTCTAACCCAACATTGGTAAGAAAGTGCCTTGAATACCTACTCATAACTGAATTTAACAAAATCTCTGCAGCTGTGGTTTGCCAGCTAAACTTACTTGAAGAAACTGCAGTATTAGTTGAGGGGGTGAGAATCCACCTCAAATAATAATTACAAGCCTTGCCAGCATACACCACTGCAGTCACTAAATTAACCTATGCTTCACCCTCTGATAGATTGGCACACATGTATGCAGTGCTCCAATAGTAATGAAGTGAAAACACAGCATAGGAAAAACCCCAAGCCAATTTAGGAATACCTATTACATTTTAAGAAACAAGATGATACCAAAGCGATAAAAATCCAATAAGTAGAGCCAGAGATATGAATAAGTGCCAACCACACTCATCTGATTGTGCTAGACCAGGTCAAAATCAAAAGTTAAGTACGACCGTGATGGAGCGTGGGTTGGATACAGAGACCTGGTTCCTGCCAGTGGAAAGTTTACCTTCTGATTTAGAAACCTTTATGGTGACATTGTGGTCTCTGAAGACTTGTTGATGGGTCAAGCTGGATCTGATGCAGAGTCTGATGACGCTGGGTTGCTTATGAGTAGGTTCATGGTGCAGTCATCGGCCAAGGCGAGAAACAGCCGGTGAAATTTGAAGTCCATGCCTGGGAAGGCCTTGATGTTGATCTGATGCTATTGGGCGTGGGTCCCGATGAAGTCCTCTATGCTCAGACGTAGAAACTCTTTTAGAAGTCAGATCGCCTTCAGCGGGGCAAACCAGCTTGCTGAGTCTGACTAATGATTCAACATCAACAACTGCAATTCTGACAATGACTCTTTCAGTCCTCCAGGCAGAAAGCTGGCAAAAAGTTTCTAAGTCCCACTTTTTGCAGTATGGGAACAAGAGGAGTAGACTCTACCAGAAGCTAAGGATTCAGGCCCTAGGGGGCACCATTTGGGGTTTAGGACTCATCCCAACGAAGGCCAACAGCAGGGTCCAGGGCAGGTGCAGTAGAAATTGTCCAGCTAGGCAGCTGCAGGGAGAGAGGCCACTGGAAGCTTGTTAGATCCCTGTAGATCAGACAAGAGGTCAGCCAACTGACCCTTGGAGTCTCTTCTTGGGTCGTAGGCTCATTGCAAGCAGCCCACTCTTAGTTGAGGCTCTGCAAAGAGCAGGGCAGTCCTTCTTCTGGTTCTTCACCTATGCAGTAGTGTTCTGAGGAGAGTTCTTTGGGTCTTTTATACCTAGTTCCGGCATGTGGACAGAGGGCAAGCCTTTGTTCACCCCTACCCCAGATCTGGTCAGTTTCTCCCCACTCACTGTGTTTGGTGCCAGCCTGGTTAGAGGGGAAAAAAGGGAGGCAGGCATAAGTGTGAGCTCCATCTGCCAGTGACAAGCAGCTGGCCTTGAGAAATCGACTTGCCAACTTGCTATGGTGAGTCAGATTTGATCAGGATGAGCTATTTTAAGGTCTTCTGGCCCCAACTGGAATGCTGGCAAAGAATAGGGCCCGTATTTATACTTTTTTAGCATCGCATTTGCGTCTTTTTTGACACGAAAGCAGCGCAAACTTACATAATACTATTGTATTTTGTAAGTTTGCGCCGATTTTGCGTAAAAAAATGTCGTAAATGCAGCGCTAAAAAAGTATAAATACGGGCCTAGGTGTTCTCTTCATTCAGAAAGTTAATTATCAATAAAAAATAATTTAAATCTTGTTTTTATTTTGTGACATTTGCTGTATTAAAGTCAGAAGTCAATTGTCAGGCTATGTCTTCTGATTTGCTGTTTATTGTGTCATGGAGATTAATGTTTACTTTTCTTTTTCTGACTGCAAAGTTAGAGGATTTTGTAAAGTGAACTCCATGACAATCGTGGTGAGCACACAACAATTAAAACAGTTGTAACTGAACAGTAAATATATATATATTTAGTAGCTGGGAAAGGACTTTTTTAACTCTGCAGTGAGATGGAAACAAACGTTTTAATATGTTTAAAACACATCAGAATACTTTACTTGGTGATATTCAGATCATTAATATTTGCTGAAATCCGATTTCCACACATTGGGGGTCATTATGACCTTGGCGGTCTTCTGACCGCCAGGGTAAAGGTGGTGGTCCCACCGCAAACAGGCTGGCAGTGAAGACCGCCACATTGTGAGTGTGGTGGGTTGGCAGCTGCCAACCCACCACATCTCCACTTATACCGCTATGGCGGTCGGAACCGCCGGGCCGGAGATGATCATCTCCAACCTGGGGTCCACAGAAGACTGCCAGCGGTATTAGGAGCCGCCTTTTCAAGAGGGTTCCTTAGCGGTAGCACCGCGAAAAGGCTACCGGTGACAGGTAATTTCTTCCCTGTCACCAGTAAATGTCTCCCCCACCCTCCCCAGCAAGCACTAAACCTCCATCACCCCTCCATACACAGTGCCCCCCTCCCTGCATACATGCACATGCACACAGACACCCACACACACCACGCATACACTCATTCACCTACACTTACATATACACATTCACTCACACGCATCCATACTCGCATTCACATCAGCACTCACACTTGCATGAACACACGCATACACACTTACATGCATACACGCACTCACTTCAACATTCAGCCACGCATACAACCACCCATACACACATTCATGCACACATGCAGACACCACACACTCCCGCCCTCCCAACCCCCTCCCCTGTCGGACCATCAACTTACCTGGTCTGGGGATTAGGTCGCCCGTCAGGGAATGTGTAGGGGGGCTTACACCGCCGGCATCCCCCGCCAGCAGAACACCACCAGGCTGTATTAATCCACATAATACAGCTGGTGGAGTCATACTGGCAGGGCCGGTGGTGGAACCGCCACAGTGCCTTTGACTGCCAGCACAACTACTGCTGGATTTCTGCCCAAAATGCCACAGAAATCTAGCAGTACTCGAAATATAGTGGTCGAAATACCACCAGCACTTGAGGCCTTCTGTTGCCTGTGGCTTTGGCGGTCTTCTGAAAAGACCCCCGAAGTCATAATGAGGGCTCAGTGGAAAGATTGGTGGAAAATGTCTGTCTGTAAATGACAGTGTGCTACCGCATCATGCTTTATTGATATATTTATTGAAAGCTAGAGCTTTTAACTATGAGTTGAGAAACATTCGTGCCCCCAACCCTGCTGGCAATTTTATTAGTGAACTAGGAGGCAAGTCAGGGGTCATGTCTATCCTATATGTGGGCTACATTTTAATTCTGTGTGGAGGAAATGTTTAGCCTATCAATCAAACAAAAGAGTTGCCGAACTCACATAGTTGAAGGTGGTCTCATATGTGGTATTGAAGAAAAATGTGGCTCAGTAAAAAAAAATATTTGCCTGGGATCACACAATTTGTGACGAGTTTATAGATCAAGCGCTTACAGTTAGTAGATTTTTCAAGTCACTAGACCTGCAGGTCTGATAAAAATTTTCTGATTTCTTGAGCGTTGGATAGGCATGTGTAGAAGCTCAGGAAAGAGCTCGACACATCCCTCAGGCAGAAGGGAGGACTCCCACTCTCCACAACCAGAGCCCTTTGTCCACTGTCAGGGAGCAATACACATGTCATTGTAGGGGAGCCATCAGGGTCCAGCTGGACACGGGCAGTAAAGTCTTGTGGCTTGAGGCACAACAATGGCAACTTTCTAAAAGTGTAATTTCCAAAATAGTAATATAAAATCTGACTTGACCATTGAGTTGGATTTTAAATTACTAATAAAATGAGTCCTTGAACCATTTTTCTTGTGATTCCTAAATGGAATTTAGCACTTATTAAAGGTAATAGTGCTAACCCTGTGTTAACCTATGGAAGAGCCGGCCTGGCCACAGTGAAACGCGACTTTGGAGACTTTTCAGTGTGAGGACATGCAAAACATTAAATACACATGACCTGCTTTTTAAATACCTTGCATGGTGTTCTATGAGTTTTTAATGTCTACCTTATGGGTGACTTATTAGCATTAAAAATTATAGTTTAGGCCTGGCAAAAAAGGTTATTTAATAATTAAAATTAAAATATGTACAGTGTTGTTTTAAAAATATGGACGTCTTTTACTCTAATGAAAGTAAATCAAGAAATATTTAGAGGTTAGGAATATCTGTGTATTCTCAGGTATGTAAAGTGGTACAAATGGGTGTGAGATTCTAGTAATTAGTCCTTAAATATTCTCTTTGAAGTGCTGGTACTGTCCATTAGTAGTACAATACTTCTGGTGAGAAGTGCAAACATTGCATAATTTTATGCTGGGTTGGAGCAGTGGATTCATGCATGCATTGCAGCTGTCTTTGTTTGACCCCATTGTCAAAGGTTCGAGTCCATGCTTGGCAAACCAGCCTTCACCTTTCAGAAGGAATAAAATCAGTGCTGTTGACTGAGGTGATGTGAAGCATCTGTATTTTATCATCAGGCTGGCTGGGTGTACATGCAGTTCCCAAGTATGCCTTTCATGTTACCACTATAAGAAAGCAGCACTGAGAAGTGTTCATAATGTTAAATGTAATAATTTGTGACATGATGTTTTCCTTAAATATATATCACCAAGGTGGACTGCTTGCTTCTGAATACTGAATGACTTCCACAAATGACTTTGGATTTTGTGAGTTTATTCATTGTCCAGTGTCTTAAAATACATTTGAATACTTATGTGACTTCATCATCATACTGAAAATAAATGGATTACAGAAGTAATTCAAGGCACTAATTACATTACATTAGACAGGCAAGTTAATCCTATTTCCAAAAGTAAGAGCTCTGATGGAGCTAATGGAGAACATCAAACTTTAGTAAAATTACTGCAGACTAGGTGGTAGACAGCTTGAGACTCTCCCAAGGGGACTGCCCAGGCATTAGAGACCGGTGCTGGATGTAGGAGGGGTGTACCTGGGCTCTGGAGGCTGGATTTGTGTATTGGAGGCCGGAGGGGAGGATGCACCAGATATTCAGTGCTGGAGTAGCACCTGAATTGCAACTAGATACTGGCAAGAACAGTTAAGCAATATAAGACTGGACATACATTGGCAGTGCCTAGGTGTTTCAGGATATACCTGCACTTAACTGTGTTAAGCATATGATGGCTGTACCTGGGCAGGTGATTTCTAAGATCCTGTGCATGACCTAGTCAAAATATGGGTGGTATACATAAAAAACACACACACACACACTGTGCCCTAATAACTACTAATTGTGCATTTATTAAGCAGTTCTTACCAATTATGTCAGTTTGTGTGATGGTGTGCCTTCAAAGGTCATGTGAAGTCACTTCCTTAGATGATTGTGTTCAAAGGTCATGTGATAACAATTCATGTGATGTCACTGAGGTCAAAGCGAAAGAAGTTACTTCTGCTTTTCCCAGCATTTTAGTGACTTGAAGTCCATGATGCTTCTGTTAAATCTTTTTGCAAGCAGATAGGAACATTTTCAGAGCACCACTAATATTGGGCTCAGATTTCACCTGTCACCTTGGGAAGAAAAGAATGAAGGGAAATACAGGCACTGGTTAAAGAAAAGGTGTTGATCCAAAAATTATTCTTCTTTTTCATAATGAAGAAGTATTTGCAATTGCTTTTTTTCTCCTCTTGGAAAATATATTTCCTCTTGAAGAAATCCTTTCCCGGATGCCACCATGTTTTTGAGAGAGCTCCAGACCCATTCCCATGTTCCAATGGGATTTTATCTTGCTCATAAAAAAGGAGTAGATCTCCAACCATTTCCACAGTGGGAATGAGTTGAAAAGATATTTGCAAATATTCACAAAAGCGTAAGTTCAAAACATCCCCTTGGGTCCAAATCCTCAAACACCCATTTCCTGCCCTCGTATTTACTCACGAGCAATACTTATGCCATCTTGAATAATAATACGCATAAGTAAATGGATTTACTATTGCATGGTCACTGTTTATGAATGCATGTTTGTACATGTAAGTGAAACCATTTATGTATGCACAACTACATGTCTGACTTCTGCAGGGAGACCACTACATTACACATTGTATACAATTCCCTCCTGACAACAGATGAAGATGGCCCCTGCCTCCTGATATTGCTGGACCTCTTAGCTGCTTTCAACAAACTAATGATACACAGCTCTACTTGAAAGCCTCCTCTGCTTCCGACATCCAGTGCCTCAAACACTGCCTGCACATCATCTAATCATAGATGCCGAGAACCTACCAGAAGCCCAACCCAACCAAGACAGAATTTATGTGGGTTAGGAAGAACAACAAACAAAAAACAGTACAATTTGAAAACTGGTATAGAGTAGTCAGTACTATTAGTATAGACACTTTTGACCATGATCAATATTGTGCTTTGACGTCCATATGAAATAAGTCTGTAAATATTGGTGAATTTACACTCAAACATTTTTTGGACTATCATGTGAAAGGTAACTAACATGAGTTTGGCCCCTTCAGTTCTGGGGCTTTCTCAAGGCTACATCTCTGTTGTCTCCAGGGCTGCAGTGGACCACAAATGCAGAGTGGATTGTGGAAACCTGATTGAGTGTGCTTAAATATGTACCTTAAAAAATCCAGAATGCACCCAGAAGCATTGCAAACTGTATTTTTCCAAACAATAGTTGGGAAAGAATATATGTATAGTGCACAGCATTAACGTTTGGTCATTGCTGAGGGCCATGCCCCCTTAAAAATATACATCTGGCTACGGGCCTGGTTCTCGCAACATGTTTTCATGGATCATGCAGTAGTTACATGTGACTGCCATGTGAATGTGTTTTTAGCGGCCATTTTCTCTTATCCCAAAAACATTTGCCTTTCAACGAGAAACCTCTTCACCTCCCAGTGAAGGTGGCATCAGATGATTCAATATTTGACTTCCTTCTGCACCTAAGCAATGTTTCGCACAGGAAATTTCATTTTTTGGTGATAATGTCCACACTAATAGCATCCACATAAGTACAAGATCTTTCTGCCCATTGTTTTCACTCCAGAGTTGTATCTTCTGCCGATGGTGTGACCACAGGTGGAGCTGAAAAGCTTTGCACTTTGGAATGCCCACTTCCTAATCTGGCTAAAAGCCTGTGCCATAGGAGGCACACTCCAACTTTGTTGTAACCTGTGAGAAAGGGAAAAATATCCTATTTGTCATTTTTGTTTCATTTGGTTCCAATGGACAATTATGCATTTGTCCCTATCTCCTGAAAGCACGTAATTAAGGAAGAAGAACCTGTACAAATTATTTCCCTAGACTCTATCCTGGAAGGTCTATCGAGCTGAACTCAATGTACAGACATGCTTTTTCTATCTTTCACATTTGTCCAGTGCCACAAGTATCTGATCACGATAACACCTTACAGGGATGCACTCTTGCTATTACTTCCACAGCTGACCTGGGTTGCTGTAGGTATACCTTGCATGGGTACATCTTTCCTAGTACTGTTGAGTTGCATGGAAGACTTAAAGAATATCCAGTTTGTTCAGGGTATGATAGATCTTTTAGGGCACACGTGTTATTTGGTAGACATGATGCTACAGAATTACAACACCATTTCCTGCTCTTGTTGTTTGTGCTTCTTGCAGTGTGCGTTTGTTCACACATCATGTGGCTCCTGTGCAACTGGGCTCACACCATAGGGTGACCTGATTTTGTGAACCAAAAACCAGGACCGGCCAGTAATGAAAGCAGGACTAAACCCTTTAGTCTTATTTCTATATCTAGCCTCTCTCAATTTTTGGGTCGTCTTGTACTTATGTGCCTATATATCCATTTATCTATCTATCTTGCACTGGGAGTGCCGCAAGATGTGAGGACGGACTAATGACATATACAGCGAATCTCCACAGTAGGGATTGCACACTCACGGGGGAATAGCTATATTTCAGACAATTTATTGGCCCAAAACAGTGCAGAATCAAAAGAAAGCTTCAACAAACGTGTTTTGGCATTTCGTCTTCCTCATTGTCAAAGAAACCGGCCTTTTCCCTGCCGTATAAATAAAAAACGTGATTAAACATAGAAGATGCACTCACTGACCAGGCCCTCCGTCACCCATATAAACAACGGCAGCCATTTGGTTAGTGCAATATAAACATAAAATTGCCATACGTGATTATGCAATACATTATTACTTATGAATCAAGCTACATCATGGTTAAATCAAACAACATAACCATATCAATAGAAATCCTCCTAGAATAAATATCTAAACTGAATATTAATGAAAACAGACATCGCATTCAATTCACTGGCAGTCTGCCTGCTGTCTCAAGAATGCACCAACTCCGACATAAAATGTAAGTAAGACCACATTACTTTAAATAGCACATGTTGCTCATTCCAGGTAGGGATGTAAATATGTTTGGAGGGTAGGACACCCTTAAATCTCAGATCATCTATATCACACCCAATATAAGTGATAGTACTATGAATATACAATCATTATTATGGGTGAAAACTCCAAAATTGTACCCTGGATGGGCTTCCCCAACAAGTTCCTCAATATATATGTGATCTCCCTATCAGTACTCAGGGAACTGGGAAACCCTTTTGTCAAGATCTACCCAATGTGTGTCCACAGTTTCTCATCATTATTGAGACCCCAAGGGGTCTTAGTCTGCAATTCAATAATATATTGTGATTTCAGTTGCCTCAAAATACTAATTCTGTTACATCCCCTCCTATTTCTTGGGTCCTGGTCTATACAGAAAAAAATTACCACACTGCTGTCACTATAGTGGTCCCTCTGAAAGTGTCTGGCCACTGGGTATGATGTATCTTCATTCTTAATAGCTCAATTATGTTCTAAAATTCTTTTTTTGGCAGTGTGCATCGTGCTCCCTATGTAATAGGGACAAATGAGGCAATAAACTACAAAGTTGGAATTACAATTCAATTATTTATTAATGGCCATCCTCACTCTTTTCCCCGGTACTTCATACTCCTTCACCTTAACACTGAATTTACAGGCTTTACAGTGGGTACAGGGCTAAAATCCTGCAGTGAATGGTTTCTCCTGCCCAGTAGCACTGAAGCAACAATGTTCTAACATATCCTTCAATGAGATATGTCTTCTATCTGTTACTTGTGGGGCTGAAGGCAGGCTAGGGCCTATCACCTGATCTGTCTTTAAGATTTTTCAGTTCCTTCTGAGAATCTTAAACAAATGTGTGGATTCTACAGAGAAGCTCATGATTAGCCTGCCCATATCCTCATTCTGTCCTCTACCTTCAATTCGGTGTAATAATTATCTGCCTATCGCATACACTTTCTCCATTTCCTGTTTTAGCACCTTCCTGGGGTAACCCGTTTATTGGAATCTAATCCGTGCATCCTTCTCAGCGTTGATGAACTCAGTAGGTGATGAACAGTTTTGCTTGATGTGCAACAGCTCAGCAAACTGTATGCTTCTAATCAAACACTGGGGGTGCTGACCTTCAGCATGCAATACAGAATTACCCCCTGTTGGTTTCCAGTAGAGTTTGGTATGTAACCTGTTATCCTGTACATACACCAACAAATCAAAAAATGGTACTGAAGTGTTGCTGATGTGGCAAGTGGAGATTCAATGGATTATCATTCAGTTTCCCAATATACGTTACTGCTGCCTCACAGGTGCCCCTCCATATTATAAAAAGATCATCAATATAATGCACTCATAGGGCAATACTCTCTACCCAGGTGTCATTATCCTCCGCCCAGGCCACGGGCTTCTCCCACCAGCCCACAAATAAGTTTGCATAGCTGGGGACGAAGCATGTGCCCTTGGCTGTTCCCTGTTGCTGTTGGTATAATTGACCGGCAAAAAGACAAATTTTATTATTCAAGTAAAATGAGAACAGCTCCAAGATCATACAATTGTGCTCCAGGTATTTCAGTGTTCAGCTTCTCAGAAAGGATTCTACCGCTCTCACACCCTGCTCATGTACAATACAAGTGTAAAGACTGGCTACAGCTAGAGTGATATATATATATATATATATCTCAAACATTGCTCCAATCGACCGCCTCCACATCCAAAGCTTGCTGCACAAGTGGCACAGCTCCTGAAGCTGGAAAATACCTTTATTTCCTCCTTATAAAAACAAGCGACAATAGGAATAGACCAACGTGTTTTGACTATATATATAAATAAATACAGGCTTACAAGGCTACATTTACTTAACATTATCTATGACAGGATGACAAGACTTTCTACACTGAGTCCCTGTCTCCTCTCCTTGGAAGCATGTAGCTAACCTACTCCTGTGCTGCCTGACAGAAATAGATACATTACTTTGTTTCTTTCAGTCTTCGGAGGTGCCTGTGAAAGGAGAGCATACCTTTCAATTTTGCTGAATTACCTGACCTTTGTCCTAAACTTGAGACATGTATTTAAAATGAAGGAAAGTGTCGGGACACCAGGACTGTAAAGGGAAATCTGGAACGCCTGGTCACCCTATTACACAGCCCTTCACACACTCCTGAGCAGTGAGGAGTCTGTGAGCTCCAAATAATCTCACAGACTTTACACAAATTTTGATGTAGATTATGACTAGTGGTATTCCAGCCAGAGTGCTAAATTTGGGTGGTACACTGCCTTGTGCCACCACAAGTAGTCTGTTGTGTTCGGGCATGGTGATTCCTGGCCTGAAGACAGCAGGCATGGTTTCACAGATTGTGGCTCACTGTGATACCACTGCAGGGGAAAGGGCTGCCAGCAGGAGCACCTCCCGGCTCCCACCTGACCACTGCAGCTCCGCAGGGAACCCTAACAATGCTCTCCCTGGACTGCTTCACCCCCAGCCCCATTCTCCACTCCCCCACCCTACCTCACCCGAGCCCACCCTCCACCAACTCTCTTTTTTAACTTTCCGCCCACTAAGAGCAGACAGAAAAAGTCAGCAGGTTTCTCACAGGAATTGGGGATAACCGCATAGTAATAGACCCTGTTTTAATGTGTAGTAATTCCCCATTCCTGTGTGTGGGTAATGTCTAGAATCTGGGCCTAACTATTTTTCCTCTTGAAGCTAACTTGTGGAATGAAACAGTGCGTATGGTATGCCTCTTTACCAGTGAAATAAAGACACCTTACAGGGATGCACTCTTGATAAGATACTGCAACACTTGAAACATGGGTATAACATTACCAGTACAAAGAAACCATGGCATAGAAAAGGTAGATATCATCACAAAAAAAACAATCTTATCAGTCTCCTGGCTTCTATCCATTCACTTTCTCACAAAGGTGTTCACGTGGTACACAGGAGGATTGCCCAGGGCGAACTCACCAAAGACGAGAGTGGCACGCAATAACTATTTTGTTTAGAGCCTAAAAAAAGAGTTTTAGGAAGCAAGCAGATTTTTTTAAGTCCCTGTGGGAGGCAGCCTAACAAAACTGATGAGTTTAGCCGAAGATATGTTTAGTTATAATTATTATATGCAAGTTAATATATATGTTTAGGTGGAACACACATTTTCCAAGAAAATAAAAGTGAAAAAGCTGCATATATTTCTTTACCCAGCCCCAAAAAATCTAAATGTGGGTAAAATGAGTAAAGGTAAATGTGGATAATTACAGGAGGAAAATTGAAATAATATGAAAAATTGGGAGATATATTTATGATCTAGGGAAAGAAAAAACACTAGGTCAGTTGCATTGCTCAACTTTTGTTGATTCACTGAATGTCAACAGCTAAACATAGCTAAAAGGCTATTTGTGCATTTGTAAATCATTGTTTGCCATTTATGATGTTTTATTTCCTTATTTTCCCAGATCTTCCTGCTAATATCAGAGTAACGAGAAGCTTGGGGAGTATGGAAAAGTCGAATCAAACTTCTGTCAGTCAATTTTATATTCAGGGTCTTTCACAAAGTTCTGACATACAAC
Source organism: Pleurodeles waltl (assembly GCF_031143425.1). Lineage (NCBI taxonomy): Eukaryota > Metazoa > Chordata > Amphibia > Caudata > Salamandridae > Pleurodeles > Pleurodeles waltl. The sequence continues at coordinate 15,493,141 of NC_090446.1, forward strand.
TCCTACTTTTCATTTTGTTTTCCTTCATGTATTTAATGACTTTACTTGGAAACATTGTCATAATTACAATCATATGCATTGATTCTCATCTTCAAAAGCCCATGTATTACTTTCTCATGGTCTTGTCCCTTCTTGATATTTGTTTAACATCAGTCACCATCCCAAAAACACTGTCAATCTGTTCAACGGGTGACAAATCCATCAGTTTCTCAGAATGTATTCTTCAATACTATTTTTGCTTTTCCTTTATAAGCACAGAATTTTATTTGCTTTCAGTCATGGCTTATGATAGATATGTTGCAATATGCATTCCCCTGCGCTATTCAGCCTTGATGAGTGATAGAGTTGTGATTCTGCTGGCTGTGGTCTCCTGGATACTTGGCTTTCTGGACACCATCCCCCACACTGTTTTGATATCAACTTTATCCTACTGTGGATCCAATGAAATTGATCACTTCTTTTGCGATCACAATGCTCTTCTGAAACTCTCTTGCACTGATACATATTTTATGGATATGGCAACAATTGGAGTAGTTGCGGTTGTTGGACTGGGTCCCTTTATGATAACAATTACTTCATATGTGTTAATTATCTCAAACATCATGAAAATTCCCTCTACAACAGGGAGACAGAAGGCTTTCTCCACATGTTCCTCTCACTTGACTGCAGTTCTTTTGTTCTATGGAACTGAGGTTGGTGTTTACATGGCACCAACATCGGCTGCATCACAGGAAAAACCTAAGATTTTCACTGTATTGTTCACTATTGTCATTCCACTGTTAAATCCATTTGTTTATAGTTTAAGAAACAAAGATGTAAAACGAGCTGTGGCCAAAAGTATAGAGATCATTTTGCAAAGACATGCTGGGCTGCATAAGGTTCTTCAGAAAATGTAAATTTGGCCTGTGACATCCCACAGTGCACCACAAAGTGTCATCTACTGCAATGTGTAGTAAACCTCACCCATGTATGATATAGTTCCCATTAAAGCACTTAAATATAATCTGCACATTACTCTAACTTTTAAGACATTGTTTGTAGAAACTGGATGTACTGAGAGACCATACAATTTCTTTTACTGATCTAACGTTCACCACAAGTTCATGGGGTGGATTTATGGGGTCCTACAGGAAAATTTGTCTTAAGGTATGCTGGATTTTTCACACCTATCAGCAGTAGTTACCACAGAAGTATTGATCCAAAAGATCATCTCAGAGGAAACTGGCAATTAAAGAGAGGAAGAAGGTGACTGAGGATGAAATACTGTGGGATCTACGGTCCAAATAACCTTCTCTGAAAAAATGGTTTAAAATGGACTACAGTAGTGAACTTGAAAATTCAAAAGTTGAACCACTAAAAAAACCAAACTGTTGGAAAGTGTAGTATTGGCAAGGGCAGGCAAGTACCTACACTTAGCAATAGGCCACAAACCTCCACTTAGCTCCAGTTAGTTCTCAATAAATTAAACCCAGCTCAACCCTTGGTAGCTTGGCAACAAGTGACAAGGCTTAACTTAGGAGACAAGTGTATAAAGCATTTAAAAATAACAAAACAGTAAATAAGTAAAACACAAAACACAATAAATATCCAACACCAATTTATAAAAATAGATTATATTTTTATCTTTAACATGACACCACAATGATTAAAATTGAATAAGGGGAACCGGAAATATGTTTTTTTAAAGAATTAATGTTTTCTAGTGCATAGAAGCAAATAGCTCTCAAAGGGTTCAAAAAGGTCACACTGGGCAGTGACAAAGACCTGAGTTCAGGCCACCCAAGAGGTAACACTGTTACACTTACATTCAGAAGTGTTTATTGATTCAGGAAAGCAGTCCACAGCACCAGCCAAGGGTTTAGAGCCTCTGGTTTGCCTCTTGGGGTCTGGGACTACAACTCCCATAATGCACCTCTTCAATTTATGGAGTTGCTCCAAACATCTCCAAACTTCTGTATCTTCTTCCAGAGGTCCTTTTTGGGTCCTTGAAGTGTTGACAACTTGATCCAAGGTTCCAGAAGCTCCTGGGACTACAGTTCCCAGAATCCACCTAGTCAGAATCCTCAAATGGCCACTGGACGCTGGTCAGCTGGGCTCTGTTTGCAGGACTTGATGCAAGGGACTCTGGACATCTCCTTTGTACCTGCAGCAGATAGGGAGTCCCGTCTTGAAGCAGTAGAAGTTAGGCAAAGTCCTTTTAGTGGTGAAGCCCAAGTGTGCAGCTGGGGCAGTCCTTCAGATTGCAGTGTCCAGGTGCAGGTCAGGGGTCCAGCAGGGCAGCCCTTCTTCTTTTTTGTCTTGTTCCTTGTAGGGTTCTGAGCTGTGGGTGCAGCTCTGCCATATTTATCCTTGCTCTTGGGTGGAAAGCAAGGGGGGCCTTGGTATCCAATCACAGGCACGCTCCCTTGTCCTTCGATGACCACTTCCTGGGAAGTGTGGCAAAAACAATCCCAGGGAGCAACATTCCTCAAAAATCCAACATGGCTGAAAGTGATTTTTGGAGGTTAGATCTGGCTGAGCCCACCCAGTGGTGTGGCTAAAAATCCTAAACACACCCCTGCCCTGGCCTTTCCTAATCTAATCAAGATGGCACCTAATTGTCTGAGGTTACAGGAAATAGGAGAGTTCCTGAGCTGCTCCAAATGTTCTCCCCTCCTTTGAAGACCAGTTTGACTGGTGTCCCCTCATCCCGTTTCACCATCTTCTGAGGCAGATCTCCTTCCATAGACACATCCTTTGTGTTCAGCCCAGGCCACTTCACACCTCATCAAGACAGCAGGCTGGTCAATCAGAGAATGGCACTAAAGAGCTGAAGTTGGCAACTTTCAGGTAGAGTTTTAAAGCTCTTTGCCTGAACTAGTTATTTTAAATCCAACAATGAAAAGTTGTGGGATTTATTATAACAATTAATTATCTACCAAGCTCAAGGTATCTGTCTCCTATGGGGACTTTGGTCATTAAAATAAAGTCTACCCATTTTAGCCTATGGAGGCCATTCACTACAGTGAGGGGAAACTAATTTGGGTATTTTACCTCACCAGGGCTTATAGAACTATTTTTATAAGGTCCCTGCATACAATTATATGGCACCCAACTCTAGGAGCACTAAGGGCACACCTTAGGGTCACTTACATCTAGAAATAAGGTAGTTTAAGACTCTGGAAGTTCTTTTAATTCCAAAGTTGAATTGGCATATAACTTTAATTTAAAAGCAGCCAGCAAAGCAGGCCTGCCTTGAAAAGGACCCTCGGCACTTCAAAAGTGCACCTATGGGTGCACCACCTATGCTGGGGTCCCTAAACCTATATGCCCTGCCCTATACTAGGGACTCATAAGTAGATTGACATAGCCAATTATAATTAGCCTAATTTGCATACTCAATTTTACACAGAGCAAAGGCCTTGGGACTGGTTAGCAGTACCCAGGGCACCATCAGAGTCAGAAAAACACCAGCAAAAAATGATAAATTGGACAAAAAGTTAGGGGGTCTCTGCAATCAGCCTTGTTTTCTCACAGAAACCTACTGGCTCTGCTGGAAGCAGAAGCAACAAGAGGGACATACGGTTCTCATTCAGGCATGCTCTAGAAGAATAGTCTGCCCTGCTGCAGACCACATACACCTGACAAAATCTTAGGTTATTGAGTTATAAGGAATGATATGACTCATAAGCTCAGTTCCTACGACCTGGCTCTATATTACACCTCAAAGAAAGTGACGTCAAGACATGATAATAAGGGATTATTTACCACCGAATGCAGTATTGTCACTTTAGATTTGGTCAGTTAAATCAGTAAGGAGGCAGGGAAGACATACTCACAGCAGGAATACCTCGGATCCCCAATAGTAAATTAACAAGAACAAAAGGAGAGGTAGCCCCCAGTTTGGAGGGGGGTTAAGAACCATTGTTTTAACAGACTCTCAACCACATATTTCTATGTGGTGTACTTAATTATCAAGTCTTCATCCGGTAAACTAAAATGCATACCAGGCAGGTCAACCTCACTCTTGGGGGGAGCACTTTGTTTTAATGAAGGGGAACATTAATGGGACCCGGAAAAAATGAGAAAGGAAAAATGCCTCTGGATGTCCCCTATATAAGGTGATTTACTCTGTGCGCACCCAGGGGCAGGTTAAAAGAACAGAGAAGGTTGGATGTATAAGGAGAAGTAATGCCTCCGAGGTCCGTAGGTGAACATGATGCAGCTGGTAGTTAATGTCTAGAAACATCAGCCAGCTTTCAAGGACCTGTCAGGTCCCAATGTTGCACTTAATTTCACAATATGAATTTGACCACAATCATCCAATACTCAGATGTATACACCTACAAAACCGCATCATCCATTCCGGAGTTGTGGGAAACAGTTTCACAGCCATGCCTTATTTGACGACAGTGTGACATATGGACCGACCTGCCCATAACATTTGATGGGGCTAATCAGAAGTCCCTAAAAAACTCTAAAAACAGGAGGCATCCGACAACCGAAGATCAAGTATTGCAGATGTATATGTGTGTGAATGGGGTGATTGTGGTGAAATCACATGCAAGCCTCCAAGCACAATAATAAAAAATAAAAAAATGAAAACCTTTATTTACAGCATCGTTTGTTAGAGTTGGTCCTTTTATCAAAGGGGTGGCAGCCTGTGACCACCACTACACCATATGCTTCTGTCTTGGCACCTAGAAAGGTATTGATGACTGGTAGGGCAGTGTCATTTTTTGCTCCCTGTGTGTAAACTGCCACTTTTAAAGATACAGGTGTCTTTTAGTCTCTGATCCATCACTATTTGTCAAGGCCTGGCTACTGGTCATCTGAGCTCTAGTCACAAGTTATATCCTGTTGTAAATGCCTTGTGCCTCAGAAATATTTAAATTAGCCATAAGTAGACTGATCCAGAAAATAGCAGTGTAATGGTATTGTGTTTTGGCAATAGTACATTGAGTGTGAACAGGTCCGTAGTGCATGCCTGTGCAATAAAAAAATGTTTCCACTATGATAATAGCTGTATGCTTATATAGCGCTAGGTTCAATCCACCTACAAGTGATGTAGTGTTGTACTCACATGATTAAATACTGAAGTAATGGTTGGGATACTTTGATGGGTTCTTCTGTGCCCTCTAGTTTTGAAAGACTGTCATCCACAGGGGCATATGGATTATGTGGTGCAGCGCTCTGAAATCTCCCAACAATAGAGGTGCTAAAGAGAAAATGTGAATCCCAGAGCAAACATTATCTGTGAAATGAGCTGTGTAGCTCTTGCCGACATAACCTTTTGTTAGTTGCATGCCCCGGATATGTACAACAAGCACATTCTCTGGCCACATCTGGCTAGAGGCTATAAATAAATATGGAGGTGGACCGCACACGGTCTTCTACCCGAACCACATGCGAGGGTGTCCGTGTCCATTTGTTTATGCCGAACGCTGTAACACAAGGGCCCAAGATACCTGTGACCCTGCCAAACAGGTCACCACACTGGCAAAAAGGATTTTGCCCATGCACCCTGCCTAGAAAGTGTTCTATGACCCTGCACACTGCTCATGCCACTCTGAGCCAACGCTGTGTGCTGGGAGTCTGATGTCCATCACCCGGCAGTCTGCACGTGCTGCTGCATGTGGTGATACCGGCAGTGGCCACCAGCCTCCTGGGGCAGCTATCAACACCACCACAGCATCCCCGGAGCGGCCGGTGCACTGCCTTGCCACGGGATCCTGTGCTTGCCTCCCCCACTGGCTAGTGACTGCCTCCACACTTGGCCCTGAAGCCACACCCCTCTAAGCCTTTCGGAGTGGCTGAAGGTCTCTAGCCAGCACTCAACACCAGTGAGTGCAATATGCATATATCAGGCCTACAAGACACTGCCAGGATGCTGCCAGTATTTTATTGGTCCTGGGCACCCGATTCAATCATCATTTCTCACATGGGAGTGTTTGTTCTCATTGCACACGGCGCATAGACTATTCTGCTCCCTATGCTTTGCTCGTGCCAATACACTAACCGCCATCTGGACACCCTCAAGCACCTGCTGCTGATGCCTGACACACTCCAGTGGTCACCCTGGTGTGGTTGTGGGTGCTGCTCCATGCAATACTGATTCATTTGCTGTACAGAAGTGGGAGAAAAAGGATGCCCCACAAGATGATGTGTGTTTGCCCTGCGCAACAGTGGCACTAGTGCCACTAGTGGTCATCACATGATCATCACGTGTGTCAGCCATGGCCGATGACCCGGCAACAGCAGCAATCCATCTGCAACATTCACAACAACACCCCATGGCAGGAGCCCTCCCACTGTTCAGTGAACTGCCAGACCCCGTCACAGGTTCCTCTTGATGGGTGGGACAGGTGGAGAACTATTTTTTGCTACTCTAGAATGTGATGGAGCTGTGAAAAGTTTGCTTCTCCTACTCTTCAGGGGCAACAAAATATACAAACTCTTCAGACACCTCCGCAACACTGGTGCTATTTATGACTACAACGTGGCGGTAAGGGCGATTAATGCTCATTTCAACCCGCAGCTGAATCCAGATTTTGAATGGTTTTACGCTCTGCCAAGCGCGGCAGAGGGAAGGGGAGTCAATTCCATGCTCAGCTCAGAGAGCTTGCCAGCAGATGCATGGCAGACGATCAACCTAAAGAGATACAAGTGCAGATCATTCAGGGTGCTGCTACAAAAGGCTTAGAGGCTTCATCATGAGATAGCTGAATATTAACGTGGATGACATATTGATAATGGTGCAGTCACATTAACTATCTGCTGCAAAAGCTACCGAAATGGACATGGCGATAACACAAGCTCCTGAAAAGTCCCCCATGATAAAGGTGGAATGTGCAGATACTGTTCAGCCACAGCCCATGAAAGAGAGATCCAAGATGTACACCGCCACGAAGCAAGGGGCGCACTGTGCATACTGAGGGTGCGACGATACCGCAAAAGAATGACCGGCCCAAGGAAGGTTATGCTCTAGCTGTGGGAAAGTGAACCACTTCGCGACCATCTGCAGAGCAGGCACCCGAGGGAGAGGAGCAAGAGGAAGATTCGCCCCCAATACAGCGGTGAAACAACTGTTGCTGGAAAGACCACAGTTACCGGCGTCATCTTGCATCAAGTTACATCCTCGAAGACTCATCTCCAGAAGAAAAGGAAGTATTCCTCATCTCATTAACGAATGACCTAAAACACCATCAGAGACCTCAGCCAACCTGCTTGATTGAAGTAGCGGGGTCCCAGGTAAAGGCCCTCATAGACACTAGTGCCTCAGTCAACATCATGGGCGTGCAACAACACCAGCCCCTTCATACGAACCCAACACTAACACCATCCAACACTAAGGTCTTCACATATGGGAGCCTCACACCCTTGCCACTAAGAGGACGCATGACAGAATGCATCAAATCCGACAACAAACAGATTCAAGCAACGTTCCACATAGTTAACAAGGAAGGTGATATTCTTCTCTGCAGCCACTCACCGGATGACCTAGGGCTAGTGCTGTTTGCTAAAAGTGTGAAAGCATTCCAGAGAGAGGAAATACTGAGTCAGTTCCCTGAACTGTTTGCCGGCCTAGGGTGCCTGGAGGCCCTACCAATCAACCTGCATATTGACAAGTCAATGAAACCCAAGGCCTGACTACACCAGTGCTCCCATTTCACCTCCGTGCACTGGTGGAGCAAGAACTGGACAAGCTTAAGAGCCAAGGAGAAATAGAGAAGGTGTCAGGGCCAACTCCGTGGGTATCACCAATGGTGAGCGCCGAGAAGCCGAAACAACCAGGGAAGATACGATTATGCATTGACATGCGCCTCCTTAAGCACTTAAGAAGGAGAGACACATCGCACCCACCATAGACAACATAATTGCTGATACAATTGTTCCTGTTGGTTTTCCAAACTAGACTTAAATGCAAGATATCATCAGCTGTGCCTCCCCTTGGAGAGCATGTACATAGCCATGTTTTCAATGCACCTAGGACTGCAGCGATGCAAATGCTTAAGCTTCGGCATCTCCTTAGCAGCAGAAGTCTTCTAGGATGCCAAAAGGGAGACACTATCAGGACTTCAGCGCATTGTAATTATCAGCGGCAACATACTTAATTAGACATAATTAACACCACCCCCATTTCAGGGCCACTCTCAAGCACCTAGCAGAGCATGGCCTAATGCTCCAAAAGTAGAAATGCTTATTCTTCCAGACGTCCATCAAATTTTTTGGCTATGTCTTCAACCAAGATGTTGTACAGGTTGATCCATGAAAATATGAGGCAATAAAGCAGACCCTGAGCCGGGAACTGTGTTCGAAGTGCAAAGCTTCCTGGGAAAGGCCTCCTACTGTGAAAGATTCATACCAAACTTAGCCATGCTGGCAGAACAGCTCCAGCCCTAACCAAGGCTGATGCTCCTTGGTAGTGGGGATGCAGAGAAGATACTTTTCAGGAGCTGAAAGAAGCACTACTGTGCAAGACAACAATGGCGTATTTTGACCAAAAAAAGAAGACAGAACTTATAGTGGATGCTGGCCCCATAGGCCTGGGAGCTGTTTTAACACAAGAAGTGGTTCCTGGCTGGTGAGCGCCACTGGCCTGTGAGCAAGACAGCCACACCGACTGACAGGTGCTATGGGCAGATTGAGAGGGAAGCTCTCGTCATAAAATGGGCCTGTGGGCATTTTCAGCTCTACCTCTGTGGAAGGCCCATCAGAGTCGTCACCAACCACCAGCCACTCATTCCATTGTTCAAGAGTATTCCACCACATCCTCCCTATAGATAGACTGCTGGGCCATCCAACGTCAACACTACCGAATAGAGGTGAACTACCTCCTGGGCGCAAAGAACCCGGCGGACTTCTTATTCCGGCACCCACAACAGCCTGCTGAGGAGAATGCAGCCACTGATGAGGCAGCAGAAGAATATGTGCAGGCATTGGGTCACAGCATCTGTCCTAGAGAAATTTTAGATGCCACTGATGAGGATGCTATACTGATTAGGGTGAGAAACGCTGCTACAGGGGGCTCCTGGCAAGATTTTCTCTAAGATGCCAATGACTAGAACAGCCTGGACAAGGAAAAACTCACAAAATTCTGGAGGGTTTGCAAAGAACTCAGCACGACCCTGGATGGTATCATACTGCAAGGACACCAGCAGGGGATCCCCAACAGCCTACAACAATGAGTGATGGAGCTAGCCCATGGGGGACATCAGGGCACTGTGGAGATGAATTCAAGGATGACAGAAAAGGTGTGATTTCCCTGCCTTGAATGTGCAGTAAATGTCTTTGTGAGGCAGCACCCTGTCTGCCAACTATTAAGTACACCTGAAGTGCCAGCCCCGGTGATGACAGAGGAACAGTGTACCTCACCCTGGTCCATAGTCAGTCTTTATTTTGGGAGCTTCCCAGATGGAAGAATCACTATGGGCCGGATAGATGGATACTCCAGGCATCCAATTGTTGAAGTTATTGACTCCACTGCCTTTATCAATGTCATACCTATCTTGGAAAAGGAGTTTGCAAAGTTTGGACTCCCTGAAGCGATTGAAACAGACAATGGGCCGCGATTTCAAAGAGCAGAATTTCACGACCTGATAAGAAGTTTCGGAATACAACGAAGGCGAATCGCCCCGCAGTGGCTGCAGGTGAATGGGGAAGTCGAGAGGTTCATGCGCACGTTGAACAAAGTCCTTTGGATGGCCACTGTTGAAGCATTTGACCCAGAGCTCAGTCTTCAGCCATTTCTGAGAGAGAATTGAGGAAACTCCACTGCAGCACATGACAGGCACTGTGGTCACTCATGCTGAAGGGGCCAAGGAGTGACACCCTTCCAGCCCATCCAGGGTGGCAGACACTTCTGTATTGCCTGGGAGAGACCAAGGCAAGAAGACGACAGACAAATGATAGGTGAAGCAAGAGAATCTGTCCAGTAGTACAGCACCTACTCCCCGGCGATAAGGTGATCATCAGCGACAGGAGGCCCTGATGGAAATTCAGAACACCGTATGAACCTGGGTTATGGATGGTTCGGAGTGTGGTTGGCATCATGGTAACTGTGCGTAAGGATTCAATAATGTGACCCGGAACATCTCTTTGTTCCAGAAAGCAACATTCGATGAACCACCAGGAGGTATCTCGGACCTGGGTCATGCCAACTGGGTACCACCACAGGACGAATACAAGTGGAGAGAACTGACACCCTGTGACACTCTCGCTGAGCAGGGTGCTCCTGCACCTCAGTCGGACATTACTCCTGCCACCCAGGATGAGGGGAGCCAATCATGTCACCAGCGGTATAGTCTCCAGCCTAATCCATCACCAAGTCAGAGACTAGGGGACTTTGTATGTCGTGCAACAGACTGAACATTCACGAGGATTAGAAAGGGATATAGGTGGTCATTCCGACCCTGGCGGTAAAAACCGCCAGGGCCGGGGACCACGGAAGCACCGCCAACAGGCTGGCGGTGCTTCCCAGCAGCCGCGGTCAGAAAAGGGAATCCGGCGGTTTCCCGCCGGATTTCCCCTGCATGGGCTGAATCTCCATGGCGGCGCTGCAAGCAGCGCCGCCATGGAGATTCTGACCCCCTTCCCGCCATCCTGTTCCTGGTGGTAAAAACCGCCAGGAACAGGATGGCGGGAACGGGTGTCGTGGGGCCCCTGGGGGCCCCTGCACTGCCCATGCCACTGGCATGGGCAGTGCAGGGGCCCCCTAATAGGGGCCCATAAAGATTTTCACTGTCTGCATTGCGGCAGGTGCGACGGAGCTGGCTTCATTGTTGCAGGGCCTTTCCCGCTGGGCCTGCGGGCGCTCCTTTGGTGGGTGCCCGCCGGCCCAGCGGGAAAGCCAGAATGGCCGCCGCGGTCTTTCGGCGGCCTAATTTTGCCGGGCGGCAACCGCCGCCCGCCAAAGTTAGAATGAGGGCCATAATGAGCCACGCAGCTCTCGCCGGCATAACTCTTGGTTAGTTGCATGCCATGGATATGTACAACAAGCACATCCCATGGTCACGCCTGGCCACAGGCAATAATTTAATGGGGAGGTGGAGCGCATGGGGTCTTCCACCCGAACCACATGCTAGGGTGTGCGTGCCCATTCATTTATGCCTAGCGCTGTCACACGTGGGCCCAGGATACCTGTGGCCCTGCCAATCAGGTCATCACAATCTCATTTTAAACATTTGAACACGAGGTTTGAATCAGCACATAGATGGGAACTGCACACCACCTCAGGAAATCTGTTTTCTGTCTTTTATTTCCATGTTGTGGAAATGAAAGAGACTGCAGCCCCTGACTCGGACTCTCTTTGCATTAAAGCTGGCACTTTCACTGATGTTACACTAAGACAATCTACCTCTACCCGGTAAATTGTGGTGAGCTGCTGATGTTGTTACTGGAGGTCGATTTTGTTACTGGAGGCTGATTTTTCAACACTGCTGCAACATCAACCCCCAGTAACAAATTCAGCCCTAACTGGGGAAACACCCGTTGCCTTCTGCTGCCAGTCCAGCCCTGCTTGATTTTCTGTGATCCTGGGGATATATAGACTCCACTCCTCTTCCAAAGCAAAATAGTGTTTAGAATCTCACTTCATCAGTGTTTTTGGTTGGTCCTGGGCAGGGAATGGCTACGGGTGCTATGACTGATTCTTGTTTTGCTTGTATACTCAGCTGGGAAATGTCAGAACTGGATGTGAAGATGGCGATCTTGTTGGACAGGCCTTTATTCAATCTAATCATACAGGTTGCTTTGCAAAAGATGTGGGCAAATTACTCTGCACAACTGAACGGAGATAGCCTCTTTTTTTTATGTAAATTGGCAGCCGCCTGTCTCTTCCCCACACACCATGTCACATTGCACTTCATGGTCATGCTCTCCTGCTACACTTCCAGGGACAAACGGGGCCTGACTCGCAGGACAGAGCATCTGACATTTCTCTGGGAGGCCCCCGGGAGTACCCTTTTTTAACTTTCACCAAAGTCCTGTGCTGTATATAGCTGGTGCTTTTGTCTGCATGCCGGGGATGGAAAAATGTGTATATCATGCACTTTCTCGGGCATTGCAGAATAGTAAATTACACTTGTGGACAATTTAATCTGTAAATTTGGTCTCATACTTTAGAGTAACTTACTACTTTTAGCTACTCACAAAATCTGAGTTTAAAGGTACTCAAAAGTGTAGACTTACATGTCTCCACCCCATGAAAAAGGAGAATGAGCCTAACTTACAAATGTAAGTTACTACTAAAAAAAGAGCAGTAAGCTCAGCACTACAGCGGTACTACAATACAACTCCCTCCCATACACAACAACAGTGTAAGGAACTTTAAAGTAAACATCACAGGAAATAATGTTAATGCATATTAAAATAGTTACAAATATAGATAAATATAATTGTATGTTAATAATAATTTATACAAAAGTACATATTTGGAATTTCATTGTGAAATGTCTGAATAACTTCCTTACATGTAAAAATGAATATAAAACATAAACTGTATTATAAATAATTACATTACTTCAATACATTCATACATTACTTTTAATAATGTTTGGTGCATAATAAAAATATAGGGGGTTATTCCAACTTTGGAGGAGGTGTTAATCCGTCCTAAAAGTGACGGATATACCACCAGCCGTATTACGAGTTCCATAGGATATAATGGACTCGTAATACGGCTGGTGGTATATCCGTCACTTTACCGTCACTTTTAGGATGGATTAACACCTCCTCCAAAGTTGGAATAACCCCCATAATTTCTTACCTTAGGTGGGAATTTATTTTTTAATTTAAACTTCAGAAAAACAATTTTGATTTAATTTAATATATTTACACTGAATAAAGTTTCATTCAAACGCTGTAGGACTTTTTATTTAATACTATGTTTGAAAGAAATATTTCAAATTAAATCACTGTAATTTTTAGCATAAAACTCTTTAAACCCTTTTTTGAGTTTAGTAAACGTTTAAAATGTCTCTTATATTTTACTATGTGAAGATATCTGCCCAACTGTGGAGTCTCTATCTATAGTAATGTTTTGTTATCATCTGTCTTTTTAGGTTGAGCGCAAGTATATAACTTCTTGTATACTTTTTAAGAATACTTCTTCAATGGGCTGAAAGTCATTTCATTTGCTAGCTTCAGTGTCATTTAAAAATCCTTCTGTGCTAGTGGTCATTGCTTCCTCTTTGTCCCTGCCACGGAGCATCGGCCAACTACTATATCCTTGCTGTTTGTTTGTTCATCTGGTGTGTTGTGGGACTACTTTCTTCTTTTATTCCTGCTGGTACTACTGTGTGCAGTGAGTTCATTTTATCTCCCATGCATCTGCAGACTGCATCCTCTGGATCACTGCTCCACGCTTATAAAGATTGTTCTTTTCTCCTCACATTTGCCTGAGAGTTCCCAGTGTGGGCTATTAATTAAGACTCCTCCAGTCGGGCACGGTCCTGCTAAAAAGCCTGTTGAATATTAAGAGCTGTGTCTGGGCTACTCTTTAACAGCTGCTATGGCAGTCTAACAGCGGGTTATGTAGCTCTGAGGTGACACATCTGTATCTCCTCTTTTATCAGCAGCAGTAAACGGTACTGATGCTTATTGAAGGGAATGACACACTGTCACTTTTAACTGTAAATATAAGTAACTTAAAGTGACTGTTTCTGTTGCAGCATGCATGCTTGAAGTTAGCCTGCAATCAGTGCACTTTCAGATCCCGCTCGCAGTCACCAAAGTCTCCTTCCCTGCGTCCCAGGCTGAGTCTGTGTTTCGAAAAAGAAGGCGGTATGTAAAACATGCTTCTCCATTGCAAGCATTGTAATCTGCAAAACCTGACAGAGGGACTTTGCTGGGGGAGGATTGGGTGAAAGGCGCAATTTTAAGTAAAGTGTTCTTGCTGTGGCATTAAGTAGTATTTTTAAACATCCCTGCACTTTATCTGCCTGCCGTCATCATTTAATTTGCACAAAGGCACCAACAAGCTAATTTAAAAAAAAAGAAACCTAAGCTTTTTATTAAGCGCAAACAGACATAGGGGGCCATTCTGACCCTGGCGGTCATTGACCGCCAGGGCCAACGACCGTGGAAGCACCGCCAACAGGCTGGCGGTGCTTCCAGGTTTCCCGCCGGTTTTCCCCTGGCCTAAAGAATCCTCCATGGCGGCGCTGCAGGCAGCGCCGCCATGGGGATTCCGACCCCCTTCCCGCCAGCCTGGTTCTGGCAGTTTTGACCGCCAGAACCAGGCTGGCGGGAACGGGTGTCGTGGGGCCCCTGGGGGCCCCTGCAGTGCCCATGCCAATGGCATGGGCACTGCAGGGGCCCTCTAACAAGGCCCCACATTGATTTTCAGTGTCTGCCTAGCAGACACTGAAAATCGCCACAGGTGCAACTGCACCCGTCGCACTAAAGCAACTCCGCCGGCTCCATTCGGAGCCGGCTTCATCGTTGCTGTGGCTTTCCCGCTGGGCGGGCGGGCGGCCTTTTGGCGGTCGCCCGCCCACCCAGCGGGAAAGTCATAATGACCGCCGCGGTCTTTTGACAGCGGTACGGTCTTCTGGCGGTTCCCGCCAGGCGGGCGGCCACCGCCGCCCGCGGGGGTCGGAATGACCCCCATAGTATTAAAATATGGTTGCAGTTTAGCAAACATGACACACCCTGCCTTTTAATTCACTTAAAGCATGTGCAAATAGAAAGGCAGCATCTCTTTCTCTCATTTTCTAAACTGTAAGTAATCTTTATAGCTATGTGTCTGCTTTCACAACTGATCCAGAAACTTTTCAGCTCTCCTCCACCACCCCTACCACCCTTCCCGCCCTCCCATCGCTTCAAACCTTCCTCCAAAGCTTCCCCATCATCGCAAAAAAAAGGCTTTCATACATTTTCTCTGTATGTTCGGAACAGTTTTGAATTTATGATCCAGTTTCAGATCTTTCTCACCCTCTTTGGCCAGGTTACTGACAGTATACAGGCACACAGGTCCACATTCTAAATGTGTTTACATCTAATATTCAGAGAGAGTGATCTGTGATTTCAATATTGTAACACAGCAGCAACCCTCCCATTTCCTCATGTGTGAGATCCTGTTTTGATCGAAACTGTGTTTATGGATGTTGGATGGTGTTGAAAAACAAACATTTTCTGTAAAGTGTCTCTTATAGACTCTCATCTGTCACACACATTGAAAATAAACTAATAAACTAAAGGAAAATGGTGTTTAAAACAATATGCTTAAGAATTATTCAAGGTCATTAGGGCAAGACTCTGCAGAACAGAGCTGGGTCTATAAGGGCCCCCCCTGAAAGGCTGGGGCCTTGGGCCAGAGCCCACTTTACTCACGTCTTAAAACATTTCTGTAGTGGGGTGCTCTAGCAGTGATTTTATTGGGGGCAGCAAACTGCATGTGGTAGCCAAGCTGCCCCATGTCTCATTACTTTTGGGCCTTGTTGAATCCACATGCCACTGGCACCGACGCACTTATTGAAAATGGGAGATGTGAAGCAATGTTTAATTTCATGTTTTTAAATAGACCCTGCTACTCCCAACTTTTCAAGCAGTACAGTGCTCAGAAGCTGCAATTCCTCATTGGTTAATATTGGGCCCTATGGAGTACAGTGGCCAATGGGGATCAGCGCTGGCAGTGTACACCAATGCAAATGTAACCGCCATTTTCTGTCTGTAACTTCACTTGATTCCTGACTTTCCACAGGACAACACCTACACTGCGTGTGATGCTGTGACCTGTGTCTGGAAACTACTATGGCCCGTGTGACCGGTGAAAGGGGCCCTGCCTTTACTCTGGAGGAGTTGGAGCGACTGGTGGATGATGTCCTGTCCCAGTATGTACTGCTGTACGGGCCTCCAGACCAACAGGTGAGTACACCTTGGGCAAGGTGCATGTGGGAAGGATGCATGGAGATGTGTGTGCAAGCATCGTGTCATCAGGAGAGGGAGTCTGGGGGAAGTGTACATGGTGGGCACCGGGCTATGTGTGTGCCAATGGAGATGGAAATGGTATTGGTGGGCCATATGTGTGACAGGCTGGATTGTATGTGTTATGGTCTCCTCCTGTCTGTATTACCTCTGCAGGTCAGCGCCCATCAAAAGAAGGAGTTGTGGCCTGCCATTGCCAAGGAGATGCGGACCCTGGGGGTCTACAGCAGGCAGAGCACCGACTGTCGGAAAAGGTGGGAGGACCTGAGATGCTGGGCACGGAAGACCGTGGAGGACCAGCTGGGGATGGCCTCCCAACGCGGAAGGGGTGCCGGTCGGAACCTGACCCCCCTGATGGCCCTTATATTGGCGGTGGCCTACCCAGATCTGGATGGACGCTTGAGGGCATCACAGCAGCCACAAGGGAGTGAGTACAGTGGGAGTTACTACAATAATTGGCAGCTGGCATGGGATCCGGGTGGTGGGTGTGAGTTAGTGGGTGCCCCTTAATGCCCGGTCAGACACTGTAGTGTGATCCAGCGCAAGGGTAATGGGTGTCTAGCAAATCCAGGTAACCTACTAGGGTGCATTCCATGTCAGACAGGGCTTAGTGGGTCCCAGGAGGGGTGCAGTTGGTGGTTGTCCCTCATCATACTGTGTCATCTAGCCATTTGAATGCCAGTGCAATGCATAGTGCTCAATCCTGATCCCTGTGTGTAACGGTACTGTGTATGCCAACTGTGGTGTTGGTGCTGTAATTGACCCAGTGCTCCCTTTCTCTCCCTCCCCCCTTTCTTCTTCTGTCATCCTGACAATGTGTGCATTAGCATCATCTGGCGGAGGAGCAGGGGCTCCAGCAACAGAGGGAGCTGCATCCCATAGGTCCTAGGATGCAGAGTCTACTGACGCTGAGGGAACCTGTGGGACGGAGGGCAAGGGGAGCACCATGGCGAAGACAGGAGGTGACAACACAAACTCAGATATCTCCTCTGATGGAAGCTCCCTGGTGGTGGCGGATACCTCTGTGACCACCCCAGCTGCTTGTACAGCCTCCAGCCCCGTACCAGCACCGCCCTCCCAATAGCCCCTCAGCAAGTTTCCCGTGCCCGCTCACCCAGGAGGGTGGGCATCTCCTTTGCCCCAGACACCTCAGGCCCTGCTCCAGTGAGCCCTGCTGCCCTGTGTGAGGAGGCTATTGACCTCCTGAGATCCATCTCTGTAGGGCAGTCAACCAATGTGAATGCCATCCAGGGGCTGGCATCTCAGCTGCAGCAATGTAATGCATTCCTGGAGGGTATCCACAGTGCCCAACAGAGATCGATTCAGGCTCTGGCCTCCTCTCTGATGGCAGCCATTGTCCCTGTTCCTACCGCCCACCCCTCCAACTACCACTTCCAGTCCCAGTCTCCTGAACCCCAACCCATCCCATGCACACATACAGATGAGCATCCACACAAGACATCAGACAAGAGTGGCACAGTCAAACACAGGCACCACACTTCAGGCCACAAGCACTCAAGTAAACACCAGACAGTTTCACACACAACCACATCCACTGCCTCCACTGTCTTCCCCTCCTCCCCCACCTCCCTCTCAGTCACGTCCACACTCACACCTGCATGCACTGCTTCAACATCCACCACCAGCATCACCACACCAAGCAGCACACACACCTCACTAGCAGACACCTCCACAACATCCATCCACGCGGGCCCTGTGTCCTCTCCCACCCTGTCTGTCCTCCTTTCCTAAAGGACACAAACACAGGCACTCAGACACCCAACAGCCATCCACCTCACATCAGCACACTGCCCATGCACCTGCACCCAAGCCAGCAGACATACACCTCCAACAACCACTCCCTCAACCTCCACTCCCACCCCTCCGCCCTCATCCCACCCCACCGTCCCTAAGAAGCTTTTTCTTCCCCAACTTGATCTCTTCCCTCCCCCTCCTCCCCATGGAGCAGG
Source organism: Pleurodeles waltl (assembly GCF_031143425.1). Classification (NCBI taxonomy): domain Eukaryota; kingdom Metazoa; phylum Chordata; class Amphibia; order Caudata; family Salamandridae; genus Pleurodeles; species Pleurodeles waltl. The sequence continues at coordinate 15,511,017 of NC_090446.1, forward strand.
GTCCCAACGGCCGCACCTCAGGCAAATAGTCCATGAGGACAGTGGAGGCACCTCCTAGTCGTGGAGGCAAGAAAGTGAAGGATCCCACTCCACCAGCCAGGAAGGGGAAGGATCCCACTCCACCAGCCAGGAAGGGGACGGACCCCACTCCACCTGCCGGGAAGGGGAAGGATCCCACTCCACCAGCCAGGAAGGGGGAAGGATCCCACTCCACCAACCAGGAAGGGGAAGAAGCCCTGACCTCCTGCCATGAAAGGGAAAAAGCCCTCACTTCCTGCCATGAAAGGGAAGATGCCCTCACCTCCAGCTGAGACACAGCAACCCTCACCTTAAACAGAGGCTGCCAGAGAGGCCCCTTCCCCTGCTGAGACACAGCAGCCCTCACCTCCCGCAGAGGCTGCCAGGGAGGCACCTCGCCCAGCTGAGACCCTGCAGCCCGCACCTCCAGCAGAGGCTGGCATGGTACCACCATCACCGCCACCACCACCAGTTGTCACGGAGCCCTCACCTTCAGCTGAGACACAGCAGCCCTCACTTCCAGCAGAATGCATGTAGGCCACCCTCCAGGGACTGCTGTACAAGGAGTCCCCTCCAGAAGCAGTGGTCAAGTACCCCACCTGAGAGACTGTGACCTTGCACTCCCCAGCAAAGGCTAATGGGCATGGAGCCCCCTCTAGAACCAGTGGGCAAGTTCCCGACTTTAGCTGAGGTGCCCCCCAACCCCCTTCCCCCTGAGGTGCCTGGCCATCCCCATCATGATGCCCCTGTACAGTGTAGTGCAGATGTTGTCAGGAGTCAAGTTGGGACTTGGACTGTGCCCTGTGGCCATGTGGGCCCTTTGTACTTTGGACTGGGCATTGGCCCTTTGTGGACAATTGTACATATCTCTTTTTTATCCAATTGGTTCATTTTTTCCTGTTCCCATACAATACATTCTCCGTACCGTCTTACTGTTGTCCTTGCATTATTATGATGTGTGTCGTGTGCCTTTGTTTTCCTCTGCAACTGGTTGTGCGTATGGTGTGTGTGTGTATGGTGTGTGTTGTGCGTGTGTGTGTCACTCTCCTTTTCCTCCCTCCCTCCCTCCCTTGTGTGCTAGGTGGCTGTACTCACCGTCGTCGTATTTGTCGGCATTGGTGTTCCAGGTGGAGCATGATGTAGAAGAGCATCGGGAAGACTTGTAGTTTCGGGTCCATGGCGGCGTTGTTCTTCTCTGTCTCTCTGACGGTGAGTCTTTTGTCTTCTGTGCAGTGTTTCCGCCAGGCTTTTGATGGCATTGGTAACGCCCCGGAAATTGTGGCGGTTTGCAGTGTCATGATATGGTGGGCAGTAGCTTGTCTTCCGCCTGGCTGATGGTGGCTACCGCCGTGGTGCATGGTGTTAACGTCCTGGTGGTTGGTGTGGTTCATTGGCTGTCTATGGGAGTTATCACCGCCATGGTCTTAATTTGGCGGTAATTCCCACCAGCCTGTTGGCTGTATTACCGCTACTTTAACAGTCACCGCCAATGTCATAATGACCACCAAAGTGTTATATCATAAATATCCATTCACTAACTTGTCCGCTAATTCTGCGTAACTCAACACAGTGCTAGGTGCCCTCATAGGTAATTATGGTGGCCTCCATGGCATAATGCTGGTCATTCTCTATAAAGTTTTGGCTGCACTTGGCATAATTGTAACCACTGTGGTTGCAAAGGATGGCCTGGCATGTTGTGACTCAGGTCATCCTTTTAAAGTGGTCGCCCAGTGGCCAACCCATGCATGGAGGGGCGCACAGGGTGAAATAATGATGCTGCCTTTATGGTGGCCTCCGCTGGCATGTGGGCATAAGCCAGACATTTCAGATGTGTGTTGAATACCCCATCATGTTGGGGCTGGGGGTGTGATGGCCAAACTGGGCTGGTGAGGCAAATGCTGCCCAGATACTCAGTGGCCCATGCAAGAACCTGATGAAAATGACATGGTGATACTTGGGAACAACTCATTTCTCTGAAATGAAATACAGTATTTGGGAGCAAAGTACTTATTTACAGACAACAAGCTTGAGCTGACATATTTGGTTTGACCTGCAATTAAAATAGGGTGTAATGGAGTGTAAATGGGTGAGTTTTAAAAAAATGGCAAGCTGGTGTTTGAGGACGCATGAAAGAACTCACCTATTAATTAGATCTGGCTTTAGCCAAGAATTTTTATTTTTAACAAATATATATTTACTGTACATACACGCTTACAGGTGCTTTCAGTAAGCCTCCTTCATCATTGGTCTGCTGTAGTGCCATTCACATTTAGTTTCCACACACCACAACATTCTGAATGATGTACAGGGTCATCCCAATTCACTCATTGGTTTATCTGACTGTAAAGACAGCATTCTGATTTTGCGCGTTCCCACCTCCACACAATGAGTAGCACCTTTATTACCAGCTACTACTGGTGCAATGTGCGCCTTTACATAATATATATATATATATATATATATATATATATATATATATATATAGGGGGTCATTCCGACCTTGGCGGGCGGCGGCGGAAACCGCCATGCGGCCGCCAATGCGGCCGCACTCACGCGGCCCCCATTCCAACATTCCCGCTGGGCCGGCGGGCGCAAACCAGGTTTGCGCCTGCCGGCGCAGCGGGAATGAGGCCGCAACACAGGAGCCGGCGGTGTTGCGGCCGTGCGACGGGTGCAGTTGCACCCGTCGCGCTTTTCACTGTCTGCTATGCAGACAGTGAAAAGCTGGCCGGGGCCCTGTTAACCGCCAGAAACAGGGTGGCGGTAAGGGGGTCATAATCCCCAGGGCAGCGCTGCCCTGGCGGATTATCCCAGCCGGGGCAAAAATGGTGGAAAACCGGCGGCCCCGGCGGTAAAGCCGCGGTCGGAATGGGTAAGAAAGCACCGCCAGCCTGTTGGCGGTGCTTTCAGTCATAATGGCCCTGGCGGTCCGCCAGGGTCAGAATGACCCCCATAGTCTTTTAGTCAATGCTTGTTTTTTTCACACAAAATACCTTGGTAAAGCGGCCAATACCATATGCATTGGATTTGCTAATGCTTGTTTTCAAGGTGTTGGCTAACTGATAGTTTATGTGGAGTTGAAGAAACATGTTACTTGTCTGATGTCCTCTGCACCGTATCATATTTGCTGCTAGGTATCTAATTTCATGACTCACATGGAAGCATTTTATTGTGTACACAAATGCATATTTTTTTACTTAACCACCAATGCTTCTCTCTGATGTCTGATGCTCTCGGTTTGGTGTAACCTAAAATACACAGCAGCAGTTTGAATCTGTGAGGTCTCTGCAAGCTGAGTGGCAGGTCTACTGTCAAAGACTATGACTAATCTGAGGGATAGATCTGCTGTCTAAAGGAGTCTGAGGTCTTTGCAACTTTTAATGTTTCCACCATGCCCTATGCAAGTAGAGTATCACTCATAAAATATGGCTGTGAATCTACTTAGAAGAAGAACAGCGAGATGATAAAGGTAAGTAGAAAGTAAAGAAAGAAGAAGTTATGCACCTTTTGGAAACTGACAAGAGGTTATATCAGGCTGCACACTCAGATTGTTTGAACTGCTTGTATAATACAGTATAGTGCATTTTAACCACTATATGAGACATCATGCTTCAAAAAGCACTATTTTAATATCAGGGTTTAAAAGGTTTTTGGGAGGAATTAACCACAAACTTTATGTACTGGGGTGGGCTTTCTTGGCACAATATCAAAGTATTGGAATTTTGCAAGAGTGTGCTTGCAAAACTGCTTTTAATACCTCTGTTTTTTTAAACAACATTTATTTGAAAGTTGTTCTGTAAAGTTCACCATTCAGTCCCATTTTTTCAAACTTTTCTTGACAGAGGACTTCTTCATCTCTCTTTAAACAGATTGGGCTTGCCCTATTTGTTCCATTTAGGTTGGCCAATAAAGTCAACACCTCCACTTGTCCTCACAGAGCATAGAAGCCACTGTCCATCTTGGAGTTGTACCTGACAGCAATTCAAGCTTCTGACTCTGTTGTAATATGTGTGAGGTGCCCGCGTGTATGGGCGAACGCGATCATCTGTGTGCGTTGTTTATGAGATGACATGTATTCATGTTGGTGTGACAGCATGTATTTATGTGCCTGTGGGTGTGAATGTGAACATTTATGTGCACACACAGACATGTGCCACTGTTCTGCTGCAATAAGCGTGGCAGCGTTTTTAGTAATTTTTAATCAATTTGAGATATAAACACTTTTTATAAACTTTTTTTAAGTTTACCAATTATTTAGAAAATGATGGATTATGTGGCAAGTGCAGCTGCTGGCCAGTTCGCCAGCCAGCAACGCTGATGATGGGGTGGTGAAAGTGTTATTCTATTGGAATTAGCACAGCAGATTTGAATTAGGATGGTAAATGGGAACATTTTCATTTTTTGCTGCAGATAGAGGAAGAGGGTAAATTGAAGTGCTTTAGTTATATGCAGGGCCACTGGAATTATATGGCAGGAAAAGAGGATATTATGAGGCAGGGTTGACCAATTTATGTGGCAAGAAAAGCCCAGTTATGATTTTAAAATGCCAACAGCTCTAACTCAAGCAAATGTGAGACCTATTGCATTGCAAATGCTTGTTCTCTTTGCCTGTCTTGACCCATAAGAACCAATTCTTCCACTCATGCTCCTCTACCCTGACTTTTTTCATGACACATGAGTAACTTTAATCCAAGTTATTGCTATACATTCATAGCATTTATCTAAATTATTACACACATAGATTTGTATACTACAATAGCCCTTCCTTGACTGAGGAAGCCTTGTTCTTCCACCTGGCTTGCTTCTCAAACCTTTAATCTTTTGTTTTCCATTTCTAACATATAATTTACCACGCCGTGGTAGAGATGCCTGCCCAGCTAACATCCATGGTTCAGCTACTTTCCCCGAGAGTGATTTGTTTTGCTTCTGTCTGTGCTGTGTCGTTTAGTCCTAGTCTGAGGAAACCTTGCACTGCCTCTGCCAACGTTGCTGTGTTCCAAGGAAACTTGCAAAGCTACTTTTGTGTTTTACCACTACCGCGTGTGAGTGAAGCTTCTAGTCCTGATGCCTAAGGTATGCCTCTTATTTCATGTGATGACATCTCTCCCTCTAACCTGTCTCCTCTCTGTTAGTGTGTGCATGAAGTCTGCAATGCTTGTATCGGGGCAGTACCGGTACTGCATGTGATATATCTTTAAAATGCTGCTGCTTGTGTCCCCCTGCACCCTATGAGAGAAACCATACTTCTCGCCGCCTTTGCATCCTGTGCAGGTATTTAAGCGATCTCTGTGCCCCCTACGACTTTGAGTTGTGCACTCAATCACACCTTCATAAGTAATCTGGGTGAGAAACTGACTTGAGTGGGCTGAAGGGCCACAGAGATGAACTGCAGAGAACAAACTGAGCGAAGAACAAACAGGGTGCTGTTAAGGAAGTGGGAGGACACCAGGCAAAGAGAGGAGGGAATAAATAAAGTGGGAGAGGAAAAGAAAAGAAAATGAAGAAGCCAATCCTTGTTATGATAGACCATTGTAACTACCACCCTTTCTCTCTCCTTCTCTTTTCAACATGAGCTTAAAAGTGGGCATCTTTGTCTCAAGCCAGTATCATGTAGCACAGCACAGCCTCCTCCGTCCTGTACATGCGCACTTTCTTCCACACCATAGAATGGGACTGATAGTGCTGTCGATCCTGGGTAACCTGGGAGGAGAGGTGTACGCTGGCCGTGTCAGTGTCCAGATTCTTTTAGATCTGTCGACGTAATTCACAATTAACTTCTTTCATAATGGATTTAACATAGATGGGTATCCATGGCAGTCTAAACCAACGTCAGTAAGAAAGTGCATTAAATACCTACCCATAACTGAATTTAACAAAATCTCTGCAGCTGTGGTTTGCCAGTTTTACTCGCTTGAAGAAACTGAAGTATTAGTTGAGGGGATGAGGACCCACCTCACATATTAATTACAAGCCTTGCCAGCATAAACCACTGCAGTCACTAAATTAACCTATGCTTCACCCTCTGATAGATTGGCACACATTGGCACACATGTATGCAATGCTCAAACAGTAATACAGTAAAAAGACAACAAAAGAAAAATCTCAAACCAATTTAGGAAAATATATGACATTTTAGTAAAGAAGATGATACTAAAGTGGTAAATATAAAATAAGAGCCAAAGATATGAATAAGTGCCAACCCCACTCATCTGATCATGCTAGACCAGGTCAAAATCAAAAGTTGAGTACGACGTCAGTGGAGCATCGGTTGGGTACAGGGGCGAGGTTCCTGCCAGTGGAAAATTTACCTTCTGATTTAGACATTTTACAGTGAAAATGTGGTCTCTGAAGAATTGTTGGTGGAGCAAGCTGTATCTGATGCAGGGTTTGATGACGGTGGGGTGCTTATGAGTGGGTTCACAGTGCAGTCATCACCCAAGGCGGGAAAGACAGCCGGCAAAATTTCAAGTCCATGGCTAGGAAGGCCTCGATGTCAATCAATCAATCAATCATGGATTTGTAAAGCGCGGCTAGTCACCCATAGGGTCTCAAGGCGCTGAATGTAGGTGTGCTGCTCAGTTGAAAAGCCGGGTCTTCAGGTCCTTCCTGAACTGCTTCAGTGATGCGGTCTGCCTGAGCTTGAGGGGAAGTGTGCTCCATGTCCTGGTTGCTAGGTTGAAGAAAGATCTTCCTCCTGCTGTACTTTTCTGGATGTTGGGGACGGCTGCAAGGGTGAGCTGGAAAGAACGGAGACGTCTGTTTGGTATGTATAAGATGGAGGCGGTGGTATGCTGGTCCTCTACTGTGCAGTGCCTTGAAGGTGTGGATCAGGAGTTTGTATGTGATGCGCTTGTTGACTGGGAGTCAGTGGAGGTCTCTGAGGTGGGATGTTGATCTTATATTGTTGGGCATGGGTCCAGATTAATTCCTCTATGTTCTGACGTGGAAACTTTTTCAGAAGTCAAATCTTCTTCAGTGGGGCAAACCAGCAAGCTGTGTCCGACTAACGATTTGACATCAACAACTGCAGCTCTGACGGTGACTCAGGTCTCTTTCAGTCCTCAGGCAGAAAGCTTTCAAATAGTTTCTAATTACCACTTCTTGCAGTTTGAGAACAAGAGGAGTAGACTCTAACAGAAGCCAAGGATTCATGGCCTCGGGGGGCACCATTTGGGGTTTAGGACTCATTCCAAAGAAAGCCAGCAGCAGGTTCCAGGGCACGTGCAGTAGAAACTGGTCAGCTAGGCATTTGCAGGAAGAGAGGCTACTGGAAGCTTGTTAGATCCCTGTAGCTCAGACACGAGTTCAGCCAACTGACCATTGGAGTCTCTTCTTGGGTCGTAGGCTCATGGCAAGCAGCTCATTCTTAGTTGAGGTTCTGCAGAGAGCAGGGCAGTCCTTCTGATTCTTGACCTATGCAGTAGTGTTTTGATGAGAGGTCTTTGGGTCTTTTATACCTATTGCCGGCCTGTGGACAGGGGGTAAGCCTTTGTTCACCTCTGAACCTATCTGGTCAGTTTCTTCCCTCTCACTGGGTTTGGTGCCAGCCTGGCTAGAGGGAAGAAGGGGACGCAGGCATTGGTGTGAGCTCCATCTGCTAGTGACAAGCAGCTGCCCTTGACAAATCAACTTGCCCCCTTGGTATGGTGAGTCAGATTTTATCAGGATGAGATATTGTATAGGTTGTTTGGCCCCGTCTGGCATGCTGGCAAAGAACAGGTGTTCTGTTCATTCCTAAAGTGAATGAGCAATAAAAAATAATTGAAATCTTGTTTTTGTCTTGTGGCATTTGCTGTATGTTTAAACTCAGAGGTCAAGTGGCAGGCTTTGTTTTCTGATAAATCGCTGTTTATTTCGTCATGGAGATTAGCATTTACTTTTTTTTTCGAGTCACTAGACCTGCAGGTCTGGTAACATCTTTCTGACTTTTTGAGGCTTGGCTAGGCATTTGTAGAAGCTCAGGAAAGGGCTGGGCACAGCCCTCATACCGTCCTGAGAAGGGAGGAATCCCACTCCCCTCAACCAGAGCCCTTTGACCACTGTCAGGGAGCAATACACATGCCATTGTAGGGGAGACATCAGCGTCAGGTTCCAGCTGGACACATGCAGTAAAGCTTTGTGGTTTGAGGCACGAAAATGACAACTTTATAAATGTGTAATTTCCTAAATAGTAATATAGAATCTGACTTGACCATTAACTTGCATTTTAAATTACTATTACAATGAGTCCTTGAATCATTTTTCTAGTGATTCCTAAACTGCACTTAGCACGTATTAAAGGTAATAGTGCTAAGCCTGTGTTAACCTGTGGAAGAGTTAGCCTGACCACAGTGAAACACGACTTTGGAGGGTTTTCAGCGCCAGGCCATGCAAAACATTGAATACATATGACCTACTTTTTAAATACCATGAATGCTGTCCTATGGGCTTTTAATGTCTGCCTTAGGGGTGACTTATTAGTATTAAAAATGATGGTTTAGGCCTGGCAAAAAAGGTTATTTTGCCGGTTATATGTCGGAATAACAAGAAACTCAAACCACCCATGCCTGAACAACAAGGTCTGAACAACGACCTCATTGACCACTAATGCCTTAACAACGATTTTCCGTTGTAAAGGTATTCCTGGTAAAGGCATTAGTGAACGGCATGCATGGTACCAGCATGCGTCCCCCCTGGCCCTCCACCCCTAAAAATTACTGCGACGCCCACAACCATTCCAACCACCCACCCCCAAAATTACTGCAATCCCAACCCCCTCCCCTAAAACCTAAAGCACCCCAACCCCCCACCCCACCCCTAAAACCTAAACCCAGACCCCCCTCCCCTAAACCTTAATCACCCCGAGCCCCGACCCCACCCTCAAAAACTAAAAATACCCTGACTCCCCACCCCGCCGCTAAAACCTAAAGCACCCCAACCCCCACCCCCCTCTAAAACCTAAACCCTGACCCCCGCCCCTAAACCTTATTCACCCCGAGCCCCACCCAACCCCCACCCCTTAACCTAAAAATACCCGACTCCCCACCCCAGCTCCTAAAACTACAAAAAATACCCCGAACCCCACTGCCCTTAAAACAGCCCCAGTCCCAGCCCAACTTACCCCCTCCTTGATCGCGTCATCCTCCTCAGCCGACTCCCTTCTTCTGTGCCTTAACCACGCATGTACGTGGTTCAGCACATGCGTGGTTAAGGCCCTGAACAAGGAAGTCATGGAAAACGAAAGCGTTTTTCCGCTTTCGTTTTCTACTAATTCGTTGTTCAGGACTTGTTGTTTGGGATGCTTCCCTATTTTGCCAGGTGAAAATGCAGTTTAAAACTGCCTACACAGACTGCAGGGGCAGGCCTGGAGATATGGTGGCACAATGGGTGCTGCAGCCCACTCGTAGCCTTTAACATGAAGGCCCTGGGTACAGGTGGTACCATATACTAGGGAGGTATAAGCAAATTAAATGTAACAATCCTTTGTATACCAATTTAACCATGTTTGAGTGCACAAGCACTTTACCCTTGATTAGCAGGGGTTAAGTGCAAAGTCTTCTACCGCCAACAAAAACAAAGGTCAGTGAAAAGGCAAAAAATCACTGGTGACCCTACAGGAAAGGCACATTTCCAACACTAGCTTATGACACAGAAGGTACAGCAAGTCAGGCTGAGGATTCCTGAGTCTCCCAATGTAAGGTAGAATGATGGCTGAAGGAGATGGAGGCCTTGGACAGTTTCTGTGCGCTGATGCAGAATGAAAGACATTGATTAAAATACATACAGTGTTGTTTTAGAAATATGGACATCTTTTACTCTAATGAAACAAGAAATATTCAGAGGTTAGGAATATCTATATATTACCAGTTATTTAAAGTGCTACAAATGGGTGTCAGATTCTAGTAATTAGTCCTTAAATATTCTCTTTGGGGTGCAGTTACTTTCCATTAGTTGTACAATATTTCTGGTGAGAAGTGCAAACATTCCATGATTTTATGCTGGGTCGGAGCAGTGGATTCATGCATGCATTGCAGCTGTCTTTGTTTGACCCCATTGTCAAAGGTTCCAGTCCACGCTTGAAAAACCAGCCTTCACCTTTTGGAAGGAATAAAATCAATGCTATTGACTGAGGTGATCTTAAGCATATGTATTTTATCATCAGGCTGGCTGGGTGTACATGTGGTTACCAAGTATGCCTTTCATGTTACCACTATAAGAAAGCAGCCCCATTGAGAAGAGTTCACACATGCACACACACAAACACACTGTCCTAATAATCACTATTTTTGCATTTATTAAGCAGTTTTTAACAATTATGCCAGTTTGTGTGATGGTGTGCCTTCAAAGGTCATGTGAAATTACTTCCATCTATGATTGTGTTCAAAGTTCATGTGATGACAATTCATGTGATGTCACTGAGGTCAAAGCCAAATAAGTTACTTCTGCTACTCAGCATTTTAGTGAATTGAAGTCCACCATGCTTCTGTTAAATCTTTTTTTCAAGCAGATAAGCACACTTTCAGAGCACCACTAATATTGGGCTCAAATTTCACCTGTCAACTGGGGAAGAAAAGAATGAGGGAAAAACAGGCACTAGTTAAAAAAGGGTGTTGATACAAAATTCTTCATCTTTTACATAATGAAGAACTTTTATTTGCAATTGTCTTTTTTCTCCTCCTGGAAATATATTTGCTCTTGAAGAAATCCTTTCCTGCATGCTACCATGCCACCATGTTTTTGTGAGTGCTCCAGACCCATTCCCATGTTCCAATGGGATTTTCTCTTGCCCCTCAAAAAGGAGTAAATCTGCAACCATTTCCGCAGTTGGAATGAGTTGAGAAGATATTTGTAAATAGTCACAAAAGCGAAAGTTCAAAATATCCCCTTGCATCCAAATCGTCAAACACCCATTTCCTGCCCCTGTATTTACTCATGAGCAATATTATGCCATCTGGAATAACATTACGCGTAGGTAAATGGATTTACTGTTGCATGGTCACCGTCTATGAAAGCCTTGTACATGTAAATAAACCATTTATGCATGCACAGCTACCTGTCTGACTTCAGCTCAAGCTTCAGCAGGGAGACCACTACATTACACATCGTATACAACTTCCTCCTGACAATAGATGAAGATGCCCTGCCTCTGGATATTACTAGACCTCTCAGCTGCCTCAGCACACTGATGATACACAGTTCTACTTGAAAGCCTCCTCTGCTTCTGGCATCCAGTGCCTCGAACACTGCATGCACATCATCTAAACCAGGATGCCCAGCACCTACCAGAAGCTCAACCCAACCAAGAAAGAATTAATGTGGGTTAGGAAGAACAACAAACAAAAAACAGTACAATATGAAAAATGGTATATAGTAGTCAGTACTATTAATATAGACACTTTTGACCATGATCAATATTGTGTTTTGACGTCCACATGAAATAAGTCTGTAAATATTGGTGAATTTTCTGTTCTTACAGTTGTTTATCTACATAATTTTACTCTTATAGTGCAAAACATTTTTCAGAGTATCATGTGAAAGGAAACCATGTGAAAGGCCCCTTTTTGCACGCAGGCCTGGGGCTTTCTCAAGGCTACACCTCTGTTGTCTCCAGGGCTGCAGTGGACCATAAATTCAGAGTGGATTGTGGAAACCTGATTGAGTGTGCTTGAATATATACCTTAAAAAATCCAGAATTCACCCAAAAGCATTGCATACCGTACATTTCCCCAAACATAGTTGGGAAAGAATATATGTACAGCGCTAATATTTGGTCATAGCTGAGGGTCATGCCACCTTCAAAATATACATCTGGCTACGGGCCTGGATCTCGGAGCATGTTTTCATGGATCATGCAGTAGCTACATGTGACTGCCATGTGAATGTGCACCCTCTTACTGGCCAGCTTCCCTTATCCTAAAAATATTTTCCTTTCAACTCCAAACCTCTTCACCTCTCTGTGAAGGTGCAGCAGATGATTCAATATTTGCCTTCCTTCTGCACCTAAGCAATGTTTCGCACAGGAAATTTCATTTTTTGGTGATAATGTCCACACTAATTGCGACCACATAAGTACAAAATCTTTCTGCCCATTGTTTACACTCCAGAGTTGTATCTCCTGCTGACGCTGTGACCACAGGTGGAGCTGAAAAGCCTTGCACTCTGGAATGCCCACTTCCTAATCTGGCTAAAAGCCTGTGCCATAGATGGCACACTCCAAATTTGTTGTAACCTATGAGAAAGAGAAAAGTATCCTATTTTTATTTTTGTTTCATTTGGTTCCAATGGACAGTAATTCTGCATTTGTCCCTATCCCCTGAACGCACTTAATTAGGAAGGAAGAACCTGTACAAATGATTTCCCTAGACTTTATGCTGGAAGGTCTATCTAGTTGCACTCTTCTCAATGTTCAGACAAACTTTTTCTATCTTTCCACATTTGTCCAGTGCCACAAGTATGTGATCATGATAACATCCGACAGATACGCACTTGTGCAACTACTTCCACAGCTGACCGGGGTTGCTGTAGGTATACCTTGCATGGGTACATCTTGCCTAGTTCTGTTGGGATGCATGGATGACTTAAAGAATAACCAGTTTGTTCAGTGTATGATAGTTCTTTTAGGGCACATGTGTTCTTTGGTAGACATGATGCTACACAATTACATCACCACTTCCTGCTCTTTGTGCTTCTTGTAGTGTGCGTTTGTTCACACATCACGTGGCTCCTGTGCAGCTGGGCTCACACCTTAAGGTGACCAGATTTTGAGAACTAAAAACCAGGACAGGCCAGTTATAAAAGCATGACTAAACCCTTAAGTCTTATTTTAATATCTAGCCTCTCACAGTTTTTGGGTAGCTTTGTAATTATGGGCCAGATGTAGCAAGTTCCGATTTTGCGAATCGGAAAGAGCGATTCGGTGCGAATCGCAATTTCCGATTCGCAAAATCGGATGCAGAACTGTGTCACAGACACCGTCTGCGATTCGCTATGGGGTCGCAAAGACCCACCTCATTAATATTAATGAGGTGGGTCGCATTTTGCGACCCCATAGCGAGTCCCTGCACTCACAGGGATGGTGGCATGCTGAAGACAGCAGACCTCCATATCTGTGACTGCTTTTTAAATAAAGCAGTTTTTATTTTTATTTTGCAGCCCGTTTTCCTTAAAGGAAAATGAGTTACAAAATAAAAAAAATAACGAAACCATTTGGTTTCGTTTTTTCAGAGTAGGCAGTGGTCCACTGAACCACTGCCTGCTCTGAAAAAAACTTTTTGGCAACATTCACAAAAGGGAGGGGGTCCCATGGGGACCTCTTCCCTTTTGCGAATGGGTTACCACCAGTGTGACACTGGTGGTAACTGCGAATTGCTTTGCGACCGCATTCGCGGTCACAAAGCAATTTAGCATTGCGATGCGAGTCGCAAATAGGAAGGGGACACCCTTCCTATTTGCGAGTCGCATTCACAATTTGCGAGTCGGTACTGACTCGCAAATTGTGAATGAGCATCGCGATGAGCATTTTGCATGGTGCAAACGATTTTCGCAGTTTGCACCATGCAAAATGCTTCCTACATCTGGCCCTATGTGCCTATCTACCTATTTATCTATCTATCTATCTTGCACGGTGGGTGCAGCGAGATGGGAGGATGGACTAATGGTATATACATCGAACCTTCACAGTAGGGATTGCACACTCACGGGGAATGGTTGTATTTCAGACATTTTACTGGCAAAAAACAGTGGAGAATCAAAAGAAAGCTTCGACAAACGCGTTTCAGCATTTCACCTTCCTCAACGTCAAAGCAACCAGCCTTTTTCCTGCTGTATAAATAGAAAACGCTATTATATTGGTGCAACCAAAATTCATTATTAAACACAAAAGATGCACTCACTGACCAGGCCCTCCGTCACCCATATCAACTAATGGCAGCTATCTTAGTCAGCGCAATGTAACATTCAATTGCCATATGTGATTATGCAATACATTATTACTTATGAATCAAACTACATAACCATATCAATAGAAATCCTCCTAGAATAAATACATAAACTGAATATTAATGAAAACAGACATCCCATTCAATTCAATGGCAGTATGCCTGCTGTCTCGAGAATGCACCAACTCTGACATAAAATGTAAGTAAGACCACAGTACTTTAAATAGCATGCATCGCTTATTCCAGGTATGGATGTAAATATGTTTATAGGTAAGGACACCCTTAAATCTCAGATCATCTGTATCACACCCAATATGAGTGATAGTATTATGAATATACATTCATTATTAGGGGTGAAAACTCAAAAATTATTCCTTGGATGGGCTTACCTTCCAACAAGTTCCTCAATATATGAGTGATCTCCCCATCAGTACTCAGGGAACTGGGAAACGCACCAGTCAAGATCTACCCAAAGTGTGTCCACAGTTTCTCATCATTATTTAGACCCGAGGGGTCTCAGTCTGCAATTCAGTACTATATTGTGATTCCAGTTGCCTCAAAATAGAAATCCTGTTACTTCCCCTCATATTTCTTGGGACCTGGTCTAATTAGAAAAAGCGTACCACACTGCTGTAACTATTGTGGTTCCTCTGAAAGTGTCTGCCCACTGGGTATGATGTATGTCCATTCTTAATAGCATGCATATGTTCCAAAATCCTCTTTTGGCAGTGTGCATTGTGCTCCCTGTGTATTTCTTATCATAGGGACAAATGAGGCAATAAACCACAAAGTTGGAATTTCAATTCAATCATTTGTTAATGGCTATCCTCACTCGTTTCTCCGGTACTTCATACTCCACCTTAACACTGAATTTACATGCTGTACAGTGTCTACAGAGGTAAAATCCTGCAGTGAATGGTTTCCCCTGCCCAGTATCACTGAAGTGACTATGTTCTAACATATCGTTCAGTGATAGATTTCTTCTATATGATACTTGTGGGGCTGAAGGCAGGCTAGGGCCTATCACCTGATCTGTCTTTAGGAGCAAAATGAGATCACCTCCAATATCATACAATTGTGCTCCAATTGTTTCAATGCCCGGCTTCCGGCTTCTCAGAAAGCATTATTATATATATAAATATATATATACCTCATGATATTGGTGAATTACTTTACACCACCAACAGCCACACTGTAGCATCCAAGAGTCACATAATTCTCCAATCCATGAATTGTAGATTAGAGCAGCACATGGTTACTTATATATATATATATATATATATATATATATATATATATATATATATATATATATAAATTATTGCTCCATTCAGCCCACTCCACATCCATAGCTTGCTGCTGAAGTGGTTCGGCTCCTGATGCCGAAAAAAACCTTTATTTACTCCATATACAAACAAGCAACAATAGGAATATATATATATATATAAAACAATACATACTCACATTTACAAAGCTACATTTACTTAACATTACCTATGATAGGATGGCAGGAGTTTCTACCCTGAGCCCCCTGTCTCCTCTCATTGGGAGCATGCAGCTGACCTACTCCTGTGCAGCCTGACAAAAATAGATAAATTACTTTGTTTCTTTCAGTCTTTAGAGGTGCCTGTTAAAGGAGAGCATACCTTTAAATGTTTCTGAATTACGTGACTTATGTCCAAAACTCAGGACGTATTTAAAATGAAGGAGAGTGTTGGGACACCGGGACTGTAAAGGGAAATTTGGGACGCCTGTTCACCCTATTACATAGCCCTTTACACACTCCTGAGCATTGGTGCTCCAAGTAATCTCACAGTCTTAACACAATAATTGGTGTAGATTATGACCAGTGGTATTCCAGCCAGGGTTCCAGGCCTGGGTGGTACACTGCCTGTGCCACCACAAGTAGCCGATTGTGTTCAGGAAAGGTAATTCCTGGTCTGAAGACAGCAGGCATGGTTTCATAGATTGCGGTTCACTGTGATACCACTGCAGGGAAAGGGGCTGCCAGAAGGAGCACCTCCCGGCTCTCACCTGACCCCCTGCAGCACCGCAGGGAACATACCGCTCTCCCTGGACTGCGTCATCCCTGCCCCCATTCTCCACCCAATCAATCAATCAATCAGTTTTTGTAAAGCGGAACTACTCACCCGTGAGGGTCTCAAACCGCTGGTGGTGGGTCTTGACCTCATTCGAAGAGCCATGTTTTGAAGTTCTTCCTGAAGATGGTGAAAGATGAGCTTTGTCTGAGGTTCGCCGGTAGGTAGTACCAGCTCTTAGTTGCGAGGTATGCGAAAGATCTTCCTCTGGCGGTGGTTTTTCGGATGCGTGGGATGGTAGCTAGCGCCTGCTGGCCAGTGCGGAGGGTTCTGATGGGGTTATGGAAAGACATGCGATGGTTCAGATAGGCTGGTCCGATGTTGTGCAGGGCCTTGTAGGTGTGGGTGAATAGTTTGAAGTTGATTTGCTTCTCTACTGGGAGCCAATGGATGGTCCATAGGTTTTGGGAGATGTGTTCTTGGTAAGGGAGGCTCAGGACGAGCCTTGCGACAGCATTAAAGATGAGTTGTAGTTTCCTGATGTTCTTTTTGTGGCGTAGCATAGAGTGCATTGCCGTAGTCAAGCTTGCTAGTGATTAGGGCGTAGGTGAATATTTTGCGGCAGTCGACCAGGATCCATTTGAAGATTTTGCTGAATTGGCAGAGGGTGTGCCAGTAGGAAGATGTGACTGCATTTACCTGACAGGTAATAGATGGGGAGGAGTTGAAGATGATTCCTAGGTTGTGGGCATGGTCAGTTGGAGTAGGTGGTGCACTGAGCGATGTGGGCCACCAAGAGTGGTCCAAGGCTGAGGTGGAGTTTCCGAAGATGATGAGCTCGATCTTGTCCAAGTTGAGCTTGACGCAGCTCTCCCTCATCCAGGCAGTGACGGCTTTCATCCCAGTTTGAAAGTTCCTCTTAGCTTTGTCCGGGTCTTTAGTGAGGGATATGATGAGTTGTGTGTCATAAGCATATGACACCATGTTCATTTCGTGGTCTCTGACGATGGCGCCAGAGGGGCAATGTATATGTTGAAGAGCGTTGGCCTCAGGGAGGATCCCTGAGGGACTCTGCAGCTGACTTCTCTTGGTTTGGATATGAAGGGTGGGAGCCTGACTTTCTGTGTTCTTCCAGTGGGGAAGGAGTGGATCCATTGCACAGCTTTTTCACAGATTCATGCATCATGGAATCTGGTGCATAAGGTGCTGTGGGAGACCATGTTGAAGGCTGCTGAGAGGTCGAGGAGTATGAGTGCTGTGGTGTGTCCCCGGTCTAGGAGTGTGCGGAGGTCATTGGTGGCTGCAAGAAGAGCTGTCTCCAGGCTGTGGTTGCTGCGGCATTCAGACTGAGAGGTATTGTTGTACCTGTAAGTTTATGGCTTTTTCCAGGACTTTGGCTGGATTGGGTAGCAGTGAGATGGGTCAGAAGCTCTTGAGCTCAAATTGGTTGGATGTGGGTTTCTTCAGGAGGGGGCAGACGTCAGCGTGTTTCCAATCTTCGGGGAAGGTGGCTATTGTGACAGAGCAGTTTAGCATCTTGCGGAGTTTGGGAGCAATGGAGGCACTGGCTCTGTTGTAGATATGATGAGGACAGGGGTCTGTTGGAGCTCCGGAGCGAATGCTGTTCTTGATGATTTCAGTCTCTTCTGTGGTGAGTGTGGACCAGCTGTGGATGGTTCGGGTGGGTTCTGGGGGACAGGGTCGGTCGTAGGATCTGACGCTGGGTGGGTTCTGCAGGAAGAAGCTGTCATAGATGTCCTTAATCTTGTGGTGGAAGAAAGTGGCCAGTTTGACACAGAGGTCTTGCGATGGGGGGATGTTCATGGCTTCGGAGGGAGGATTGGTGAATTCATTGATTACCGTGAAGAGTTCTCTCATGTTATGGAGGGAGGTATTGATGCACTTTCACAGACTGCAGCTTTTCTTGCATTCTTGATGAGTTGGTGATGGGTGGCAATGGCGGCTCTGAAAGAAGCGAGGTCTTTGATGGTTTTGCTATTTTTTCCATTTCTTTTCTAGGTGCCTGCAGCTGCGTTTGGATTCTTGGAGTTCGGCGTTGAACCAGCAGACTTTCTTTGGGATATGCTTGACCGAAGTTGATCGGAGAGCGGCTAAGGAGCTGGTGCATTCGGTAATCCAGGAGTTGACGTTGCGTGCTGCATCGTTGCCGTCATCGGTGGGGGTGTTTTGGGCGAGGGTTGTGGTGAGTTACTCTCTTTTTGAACTTTCCGCGGTCTCAGAGCAGACAGAAAAAGTCAGCAGGTTTCTCACTTGAGTTGGGGATAACCGCATTGTAATAGACCCTTTGTCGATATGTAGTTATTCCCCATTCCAATGTGTGGGTAAAGTCTGGAATCTGGCCTAACTATTTTTCCTCTTGAAGCAAACTTGTGGAATGAAACAGCACATGTGGTATGCCTCTTTACCAATAAAATAAAGACAAAAGGCTGATAAGATAGTGCAGTACTTGAAACATAGGTATAACATTACAAGTACAAAGAAACCTGGGCGTAGAAACGGGAGATATCATCACCAAATAAAACAATCTTTTCAAAGTCCCTGAGGGAGGCAGCCTAAAAAAACAGATAAGGAGTTTAGCAGAAGATATGTTTAGTTATAATTATTATATGCAAGTTAATATATATGTTTAGGAGAAGCACACATTTTCAATGAAAATGAAAGTGAAAAAGCTGCGTATACTTTTTTATCCAGGCAAAAAAAATCTAAATGTGGGTAAGATGAGTAAAGGTAAATGTGGATAATTACAGGAGGAAAAGTGAAATAATATGCTGAATTGGGAGATATATTTATGATCTAGGGAAAGAAGAAAAAGTAGGTCAGTTGCATAGATGAACTTTTGTTGGTTCACTGAATGGCAGCAGGCTAAACACAGATAAAAGGCTATTTGTGCATTTGTAAATCATTTTTTGCCATTCGTGATGTTTTATTTCCTTATTTTCTCAGATCTTCCTGCTAACGAGAAGCCTTGGGAGTATGGAAAAGTCCAATCAAACTTTTGTCAGTTAATTTTATATTCTTGGACTGTCACAAAATTCTGGCGTACAACCCATAATTTTCATTTTGTTTTTCTTCATGTATTTTATGACCTTATTTGGAAACATTGTCATAATTACAATCATAAGCATTGATTCTCATCTTCAAAAACCTATGTATTTCTTTCTCATGGTCTTGTCCCTCCTTGATATTTGTGTACCATCAGTCACCATACCAAAAACGCTGTCAATCTCTTTAACGGGTGACAAATCCATTAGTTTCTCAGCATGTATTCTTCAATACTATTTTTGCTTTTCTTTTATAAGCACAGAATGTTATTTGCTTTCAGTCATGGCTTGTGATAGATATGTTGCAATATGCATTCCCCTGCGCTATTCAACACTGATGAGTAATAGAGCTGTGATTTTGCTGGCTGTGGGCTCCTGGATGCTTGGCTTTCTGAACACCATCCCCCACACTATTTTGATATCAACCTTATCCTACTGTGGATCCAATGAAATTGATCACTTCTTTTGTGATCAGAATGCTCTTCTGAAACTCTCTTGCACTGATTCATATTTTATTGATATGGCAACAATTGGAGTAAATGTGGTTGTTGTACTGGGTCCTTTTATGTTAACAGTTACTTCATATATGTTAATTATCTCAAACATTGTGAAAATTCCCTCTACAACAGGGAGACAGAAGTCTTTCTCCACATGTTCCTCTCGCTTGACTGCAGTTGTTTTGTTCTATGGAACTGAGGTTGGTGTTTACATGGCACCAACATCGGCGGCATCACAGGAAAAACCTAAGATTTTCACTGTATTGTTCATTATTGTCATTCCACTGTTAAATCCATTTATTTATAGTTTAAGAAATAAAGATGTCAAACGAGCTGTGTCCAAAAGTATAGAGAACATTTTGGAAAGACATGCTGGGCTGCATAAGGTTCTTCAGAAAATGTAAAGTTGGCCTGTGACATCCCACAGTGCACCACAAAGTGTCTTCTACTACAATGTGGAGTAAACCTCACATATATATGACATGGTTCCCATTAAAGTTCTTAAATATATTCTACACATTACTCCAACTTTTAGGAAATTGTTTGTTGAAATTGGATGTACTGAGAGATAATACAATGTTTTTTGCTGATCTAGCGCTCACCACTAATTCATGGGGTGGATATATGGGGTCCTAAAGGAAAATTTATCTTAAGGTATTCTGGATTTTTCACACCTACCAGCAGTAGTTACCACAGAAGTACTGAATTAAAAGAGCATCTCGGAGGAAACTGACAATTAAAGAGATGAAGAAGGTGACTGAAGATAAAACAACTGTGACATCTATGGTCCAAATAACCTTCTCCAAACAAAATGGCTTAAAATGGCCTACAGTAGTGAGCTTGAAAACTCGAAAATTGAACCACTGGAAAGTGGTTTATTGGCAAGGGCAGGTAAGTACCTACACTGAGCAATAGGCAACTGACCTCCACTTAGCTCCAGTTAGGTCTCAATAAATTAAACCCAGCTCAACCCTTGGTAGCTTGGCAACAAGCAACAAGGCTTAACTTAGGAGACAAGTGTGTAAAGCATTTAAAAATCACAAAACAATTAAAGCACAAAACACACTAAAAATCCAAAACCAAAAAAATAGATTATATTTTTTACTTTAAAATGACACCACAATGATTAAAACTGGATAAGGGGAACCGAAAATATGATTTTTTAAAGAGTTAATGTTTTCTACCACATAGAAGCAACTAGCTCTCAAAGGGTTAAAAAAGCTCACACTGGGCAGGGACAAAGTCCAGAGTTCATGCCACCCACGCGGTAACACTGTTACACTTACCTTCAGAAGTGTTTCTTGATTCATGAAAGTGGTCCATAGCACCAGCCAAGGGATTAGAGGCTTTGGTTTGCCTCTTGGGGTCTGGGACTACAACTCCCATAATGCACCTTTCCAACTTATGGAGTTGTTCCAAATGACTCCAAACTTCTGGATCTTCTTCCAGAGGTCCTTTTTGGGTCCATGAAGTGTCCACAACTTGATCCAATATTCCAGAAGCTCCAGGGACTACATTTCCCAGAATGCACCTAGTCAAAATCCTCAAATGGCCACTGGACGCTGGTCAGCCCGGCTCTGCTTGCAGGACTTGATACAAAGGACTCTTGGCATCTTCTTTGTACCTCTAGCAAATAGGGAGTCCCTTCTTGAAGCAGTAGAAGACAGGCAAAGTCCTTTTAGTGGTGAAGCTCAAGTGTGCAGCTGGGGCAGTCCTACAGAGTGCAGCGTCCAGATGCAGGTCAGGGGTCCACCAGGGCAGTCCTTCTTCTTTGTCTTGTTCCTTGTAGGGATCTGAGCTGTGGGTGCAGCCCTGACATATTTATCCTTGCTCTTGGCTCGAAAACATAGAGGTCCTTAGTATCCAATCACAGACAGGCTCCCTCGTCCTTCTATGACCACTTCCTGGGAAGTGTGGCAAAAATCAATCCCAGGGAGCAACATTCCTCAAAAATCCAACATGGCTGAAAGTGATTTTTGTAGGTTAGATCTGGCTGAGCCCACCCACTGGTGTGGCTAAAAATCCTAAACACATCCCTGCCCTGCCCTCTCCTAATCTAATCAAGAGGGCACCTAATTGTCTAGGTTTGCAGGAAATGTGGGAGTTCCTGAGCTGCTCTAAATGTCCTTTCCTCCTTTGAAGACTAGTTTGACTGCTCTTCTCTCATCTTGTTTCACCATATGCTCAGGCAGATCTCCTTCCCCAGGCACATACTTTGTGTTCATCCTAGGCCACTTCACACCTCATCAAGGCAGCCTGGCCAGGTTGCCAGAGGCTGGATAATCAGAAAAAGGCACTACAGAGCTGAAGTTGGCAACTTTCAGGTAGAGTTTTAAAGCTCTTCGATTGAAATATTTATTATGTTGTGGGATGTATTATAACAATTAATTTTATACCATACTCAGAGACTATCTGTCTCCTATGGGGACTTTGTTAATTAAAATAAAGTCTCCCCATTTTAGCCTATGGAAGCAGTTCACTACAGTGAGGGAAAACAAATTTGGCTATTTTACCTAACCAGGGATTATAAAACTATTTTTATAAGGTCCCTGCTTTTACATACATTGCACCCAACACTAGAGGCACTACAGGCACACCTTAGGGGTCACTTACAGGTAGAAATTTGGTAGTTTAAGACTTTGGAAGTTCTTTTAATTCCAAAGTCGAATTGGCATATAACTTTAATTAAAAAGCAGCCAGCAAAAGAATCCTGCCTTTAAAATGACCCTGGGCACTTCAGAAGTGCACCTATGGGTGCAACACCTATGCTGGGGTCCCAAAACAACATGCCCTGCGATATACTAGGGACTTATAAGCAGATTGACATAGCCAATTATAATTAGCCTAATTTGCATACTCATTTTACACAGAGCAGAGGCCTTGGGACTGATTAGCAGTACCAAGGGCACCATCAGAGTCAGGAAAACACCAGCAAAAAGTGAAAAATTGGACGAAAAGTTAGGAGGCCTCTGCAATCAGCCCTGTTTACTCACAGACACCTACTGGCTCTGCTGGAAGCAGAAGCAATAAGCGGAACATACGGTTCATTCAGGCATGCTCTAGAAGAATAGTCTGTCCTGCTGTAGACCACTTACACCCAATGAACCCTTAGGTTATTGAGTTATAAGGAATGATGTGATTCATAAGCTTAGTTCCTAGGACCTGGCTCTATCTTACACCTCAAAGAAAGTGACCTCAAGACATGATAATAAAGGGATATTTACCACCCAATGCACTATTTTAACTTTAGATTTGGTCAGTTAGATCAGTAAGGAGGCAGGGAGGACATACTCACAGCAGGAATACCTCAGTTCCTTAATAGTAAATCATCGAAAACAAAAGAAGAGGTAGCCCCCAGATTGGAGGGGGGTTAAGAACCATTGTATTAACAGACTCTCACCCACACATTTCTACGTGGTGTAATTCAGCATCAAGTCTTCATCTGGTAAACTAAAATGCCTACCAGGCAGGCCAACCTCACTCTTGGGGGGAGCACTTTGTTTTAATGAAGGGGCACATTAATGGGACTCAGAAAAAATGAGAAAGGAAAACTGCCTCTGGATGTCCCCTATATAAGGTGATTTACTCTGTGCGCACCCAGGGGCAGGTTAAAAGAACAAAGAAGGTTGGATGTATAATGAGAAGTAATGCATCCTATGTCCGTAGGTCAACATGATGTAGCCGGTAGTTAATGTCTAGAAAGGTCAGACAGCTTTCAAGGACCTTCCAAGTCCCAATGTTTCACTTAATTTCACAATATGAATTTGACCACAATATTATGATAACAATACTGGATTGTCCATTCAGGAGTTGTGGGAATCATTTTCACAGCCATGCCTTATTTGACAACAGTGTGACTTATGGAACGACCTGCCCATAACATCTGGTGGGGTTAATCAGAAGTTCTTAAAAAACTCTAAAAGCAGGTGGTATCCGATGACCGAAGATCAAGTATTGCAGATGTATATTTGTTTGAATGGGGTGATTGTGGTGAAATTACATGTGGGATTTTAAGCACATTAATAAAAAATAAACACGTGAAAACCTCCTCTTAGAGTTGGTTCTTTTATCAAAGGTGCAGCAGCCTGTGACCACCATGACACCATAAGCTTCTGTCATGGCACCCAGAAAGGTTTTGATGACTGGTAAGGCAGTGTCATTTATTGCCCCCTGTCTGTAAGCTGCCACTTTTAAAGACAATGGTTCCTTTAAGCCTCTGATCCATCACTATTTGGCGGGCCATGGCTACTGGTCACCAGAGCTCTAGTCATAAGTTTTTTCCTGTTGCAAATGCCTTGTGCCTCAGAAATATTTAAAATAGCAATAAGTAGACTGATCCAAAAAATAGTGGTGTAATGGTATTGTGTTTTTGCAACAGTACATCGAGTGTGAACGGGTCCGTAGCACATGCCTCAGCAATAAAAAACCAGTTTCCACTATAATAACAGCTGTATGTTTATATTGTGCTAGGTTTACCTCGCCTACATCCGATGTAGCCCTGTGTTCACATGATTGAACATGGAAGTAATGGTTGGGGTACATTGATGGGCTCTTCTGTGACTTCTAGTTTTGAAAGACTGTCATCCACAGTGGCATATGCGTTTTGTGGTGCAGGGCTCTGAAATCTCCCTACAATAGAGGTGCTAAAGAGAAACGTGTAAATCTCAGAACAAACATTATCTCTGTAATAAGCTGCGCAGCTCTTGCGGGCATAACATTTTGTTAGTTGCATGCCCCGATATGTACAACAAACACATTCTCTGGCTATGCCTGGCCAGAGGCTTTAAAAAAGTGTGGAGGTGGGCAGCATAGGGCCTTCCACCCGAACCACATGCTAGGGTGTTCGTGTCCATTTGTTTATGCCGAACGCTGTCACACATGTACCCCAGATACCTGTGACCCTGCCAGACCACACTGGAGACAAGGGTTTTGCCTATGTGCCCTGCCTAAAAGGTGTTCTACGACCCTGTGCACCACTCATGCCATCGTGGGCCAACGATGTGTGCTGGGAGTGTGATGTCCTTCACCCGGCAGTCTACACGTGCAGCTGCACGTGGTGACACTGGCAGTGCCCACCTGCCTTCTGGGCCAGCCGTCAACACCATTACAGCATCCCCAGAGTGGCCGGTGCATCGCCTTGCCCTGGGATCCTGTGCCAGCATCCCCCACGGGCTACTGACTATCTCCACACTTGGCCCTGAAGCCACGCCCCTCCAAGCCTGTCAGAGTGGCTGAAGGTCTCTAGCCATCACTCAATGCCAGCGAGTGCAATCTGCCTGCATCAGGCCTGCGAGACACATGTTCTGGATGCTGCCAGCATTTTCTTAGTCCTGGGCACCCGATCCGAGCATCATTTCTCACGTGGGAGTGTTTGTCCTCATGGTACATCGCGCATAGACTATTCTGCTCCCTACGCTTTTCTGGTGCCCTTGCACTAACCGCCATCTGGGCACCCTCAAGCACCTGCTGCCTGACACACTTCAGTAGTCACCCTGGTGTTGTCGTGGGAGCTGCTCCATGCAATGTTGAATCATTTGGTGTACAGAAGTGGGAGAAAAAGGATGCCCCACAAGACGATGTGTGTTTGCCCTGCGCAGCAGTGGCACTAGTGCCACTAGTGGTCATCACATGATCATCACGTGTTTCAACCATGGCCGATGACCCGGCACCAGCAGCAATCCATCTGCAACATTCACAACAGCACACCATGGCAGAAGCGCTCCCAATGATCAGTGAACTGCCAGACTCCTCCACAGCATCCCCTTGTTGGAAGAGATGAGTGGGACACTATTTTATTGCTACTCTACAATGTGACGGAGCTGTGGAAAGGTTGCTTCTCCTACTCTTCATGGGCTAAAAAATATACAAACTCTTCAGACACCTCCCTAGCACTGGTGCTATTGAAGACTACAACGTGGTGGTAAGGTCGCTTAATACTTATTTTAACCTGCAACTGAATCTAGATTTTGAACGTTTTAAACTCTGCCAAGCGTGCCAGAGGGAAGGGGAGTCAATTGATCAGTGCTATGCTCAGCTCAGGGAGCTTGCCAGCACATGCATGGCAGACGATCAACCTAAAGAGATACATTTGCAGATCATTCAGGGTGCCACAACAAAAGGCTTAGAGGCTTCATAGTGAGATAGCTGAATATTAACCTGGATGACATCTTGGTGCAGTCACATGAACTATCTGCTGCCAGAGCTACAGAAATGGACATGGCGGTAACACAAGCTCCTGAAAAGGCCCGCATGATAAAGGTGGAATGTGCAGATGATGTTCAGACGCAGCCCATGAAAGGGGGAGAACCAATATGTACACCGCCACGAAGCATAGGGCACACTGCACATACTGTGGGTGAGAAGATACTGCAAAAGAATGACCGGCCCAAGGAAGGGTATGCTCTAGCTGTGGGAAAGTGAACCACTTAGCGACCGTCTGCAGAGCAGGCACCCAAGGGAGAGGAGCAAGAGGAAGATGCACCCCCACACGAGTGGTGAAACAACTGTTGCTAGAAAGACCACAGTTTCCGGTGTCAAGTCATCTTGTATCAAGTTACACCCTCTAAGACTCATCTCCGGAAGAAAAGAAAGTATTCCTCATCTCATTTATGAACGACCTAAAACACCATGGGAGACCTCAGCCTGCCTTCGTGATTCAGGTAGCGGGGTCCCAGGTAAAGGGCCTCATAGACACCAGCACCGCATTCAACATCATGGGTGTGCAACAATACGAGCCCCTTCATACGAACCCAACACTAACACTATTCAACACTCAAGGCTTCACATATGGGAGCCTCACACCCTTGCCACTAAAAAGACACATGACAGTATGCATCAAATTCGACAACAAACAGATTCAAGTAATGTTCCACATGGTTAAAAAGGAAGGTGACACCCTTCTCAGCAGTCACTTAGTGGATGACCTAGGGCTAGTGCTGTTACTGCTAAAAGTGTGAAAGCATTCCACAGAGAGGCAATACTGAGTCAGTTCCCTGAACTGTTTGTAGGCCTAGGGTGCCTGAAGGCCCCACCAATCAAACTGCACATTGACAAGTCAGTGAAACCCAAGGCCTGACTACACCAGCGCATCCCATTTCACCCCGTGCACTGGTGGAGCAAGAACTGGAGAAGCTGGAGAGCCAAGGAGTAATAGAGAAGGTGTCAGGGCCAACTCCGTGTGTATCCCAGATCGTGAGCGCCGAGAACCCGAAACAACCAGGGAAGTTAGGATTGTGCATTGAAATGCGCCTCCCCAAACAAGCACTTAAGACGGAGTGACATATCACACCCACCATAGATAACATAATTGCTGATCCAATGGTTCCTGTTGGTTTTCCAAACTAGACTTAAATGCAAGATATCATCAGCTGTGCCTCTCCTTTGAGAGCAGGTGCACAACCACATTTTCAATGCACTTAGGACTGCAGCAATACAAATGCCTAAGCATTGGCATCTCTCTCTAAAGAGGTTGGGCTTGCCCTATCTGTTCCATTTATGTTGGCCAAGAAAGTCAACACCTCCCACTTCCAAGTCTACTTGTCCTCACAGAGCATAGAAGCCTCTGTCCAACTTGGAGTTGTACCTGACAGCCATTCAAGTATCTGACTCTGTTTTGATATGTGTGATGTGCCCACGTGTAGTGCAGCCACTGGCCAGTTAGCCAGCCAGCAACTTTGATGATGGGGTGGTGAAAGTGGGATTCCATTGGAATTAGCACAGCAGATTTGAATTAGGATGGTAAATGGCAGATGGAGGAAGAAGGTAAATTAAAGTTCTTCAGTTATATGCAGGGCCACTGGAACTATGTGGCAGGAAAAGAGGATATTATGAGGCAGGTTTGACCAATTTATGTGGCAAGAAAAGGCCAGTTTTGCTTTTAAAATGCCAACAGCTCTAACTCAAGCAAATGTGAGACCTATTGCATTGCAAATGCTTGTTCCCTTTGCCTGTCTTTCTGATGACCCATAAGAACCAATTCTTCCACTCATGCTCCCCCACACTGACTTTTTTCATGACACATGAGTAACTTTAATAGATGTCATTGCTATACATTCATTGCACATGACACTTGACTAACTTTAATAGAAGTCATTGCTATACTTTCATAGCATTTGTCTAAATTATCACACACATATTGTAGGAAAGTACCATCTTGCCTGGCATGTTACCCCCATATTTCACTGTATATATGTTGTTTTAGTTGTATGTGTCACTGGGACCCTGCCAGCCAGGGCCCCAGTGCTCATAAGTGTGCCCTGTATGTGTTACCTGTGTTATGACTAATTGTCTCACTGAGGCTCTGCTATCCAGAACCTCAGTGGTTATGCTCTCTCATTTCTTTCAAAATTGTCACTAACAGGCTAGTGACCAATTTCACCAATTCACATTGGCATACTGGAACACCCTTATAATTCCCTAGTATATGGTACTGAGGTACCTAGGGTATTGGGATTCCAGGAGATCCCTATGGGCTGCAGCATTTCTTTTGCCACCCATAGGGAGCTCTGACAATTCTTACACAGGCCTGCCACTGCAGCCTGAGTGAAATAACGTCCACGTTATTTCACAGCCATTTACCACTGCACTTAAGTAACTTATAAGTCACCTATATGTCTAACCTTTACTTGGTAAGGGTTAGGTGCTAAGTTACTTAGGCGGTCATTCTGACCGCGCCACCGCCCGCCATGCGGTCACGGCCGAATGACTGCACCGCGGTCAAAAGACCGCGGAGGCCATTCTGGCTTTCCCGCTGGGCCGGCGGGCGACCGCCAAAAGGCCGCCCGCCGGCCCAGCGGGAAAGACCCAGCAACGATGAAGCCAGCGGAGTTGCTGGGGTGCGGCGGGTGCAGTGGCACCCGTCGCGATTTTCAGTGTCTGTAAAGCAGACACTGAAAATCATTATGGGGCCCTGTTAGGGGGCCCCTGCACTGCCCATGCCTGTGGCATGGGCAGTGCAGGGGCCCCCAGGGGCCCCACGACACCCGTTCCCGCCATCCTGTTCCTGGCGGTAAAAACCGCAAGGAACGGGATGGCGGGAAGGGGGTCGGAATCCCCATGGCGAGGATTCCCTGGGCCAGGGGAAAACCGGCGGGAAACCACTGGTTCCCCTTTTCTGACCGCGGCTTTACCGCCGCGGTCAGAATGGCCCAGGAAGCACCGCCAGCCTGTTGGCGGTGCTTCCGTGGTCCCCGGCATGACCGCCAGGGTCGGAATGACCCCCTTAGTGTGTGGGTACCCTGGCACTAGCCAAGGTGCCCCCACATGGTTCAGGGCAAATTCCCTGGACTTTGTGAGGGCGGGGACACCATTACACGCGTGCACTATACATAGGTCACTACCTATGTATAGCTTCACAATGGTAACTCCGAATATGGCCATGTAACATGTCTATTATCATGGAATTGCCCCCTCAATGCCATCCTGGCATTGTTGGCACAATCCCATGATCCCACAGGTCTCTAGCAGAGACCCGGGTACTGCCAAACTGCCTTTTCAGGGGTTTCACTGCAGCTGCTGCTGCTGCCAACCCCTCAGACAGGTTTCTGCCCTCCTGGGGTCCAGCCAGGCTTGGCCCAGGAAGGCAGAACAAAGGACTTCCTCAGAGAGAGGGTGTTACACCCTCTCCCTTTGGAAAAAGATGTTAAGGCAGGGGAGGAGTAGCCTCGCCCAGCCTCTGGAAATGCTTTCATGGGCACAGATGGTGCCCATTTCTGCATAAGCCAGTCTACACCGGTTCAGGGACCCCACAGCCCTGCTCTGGCGCGAAACTGGACAAAGGAAAGGGGAGTGACCACTCCCCTGACCTGCACCTCCCCTGGGAGGTGCCCAGTGCTCCTCCAGTGTGCTCCAGACCTCTGCCATCTTGGAAACAGAGGTTCTGCTGGCACACTGGACTGCTCTGAGTGGCCAGGGCCAGCAGGTGACGTCAGAGACTCCTTCTGATAGGCTCCTTCAGGTGTTGCTAGCCTATCCTCTCTCCTAAGTAGCCAAACCCTCTTTTCTGGCTATTTAGGGTCTCTGCTTTGGGGAATTCCTTAGATAATGAGTGCAATAGCTCATCAGAGTTCCTCTGCATCTCTCTCTTCACCTTCTGCCAAGGAATCGACTGCTGACCGCGCTGGAAGCCTGCAAAACTGCAACAAAGTAGCAAAGACGACTACTGCGACACTGTAACACTGATCCTGCCACCTTCTCAACTGTTTTCCTGGTGGTGCATGCTGTGGGGGTATTCTGCCTCCTCTCTGCACTAGAAGCTCCGAAGAAATCTCCCGTGGGTCGACGGAATCGTCCCCCTGCAACCGCAGGCACCAAAGAACTGCATCACCGGTCCTCTGGGTCTCCTCTCAGCATGACGAGCGAGGTCCCTTGAACTCAGCAACTCTGTCCAAGTGACTCCCACAGTCCAGTGACTCTTCAGTCCAAGTTTGGTGGAGGTAAGTCCTTGCCTCCCCACGCCGGACTGCATTGCTGGGAACCGAGTGTTTTGCAGCTACTCCGGCTCCTGTGCACTTTTCCAAGATTTCCTTTGTGCACAGCCAAGCCTGGGTCCACGGCACTCTAACCTGCATTGCACGACCTCCTGAGTTCTCCTCCGGCGGCGTGGGACTCTCTTGTGCAACTTTGGGTGAGCACCATTTCACTCCACTTCGTAGTGCCTGCTCCGGCACTTCTCCAGGTGCTGCTTGCTTCTGAGAGGGCTCGTTGTCTTGCTGGACGCCCTCTCAGTCCCCTCACGCAATTGGTGACATCCTGGTCCCTCCTGGGCCACAGCAGCATCCAAAAACCCTAACTGCAAGCTTTGCAGCTAGCAAGGCTTGTTTGCGGTTTTTCTGCAGGAAAACACTTCTGCACAACTCTTCACGACGTGGGACATCCATCCTCCAGAGGGGAAGTTTCTAGCCCTTGTCGTTCTTGCAGAATCCTCAGCTGCTACTGTCCAGTGGCAGCTTCTTTGCACCCACAGCTGGCATTTCCTGGGCATCTGCACACTCCCGACTTGATCGTGACTTTTGGACTTGGTCCCCTTGTTCCACAGGTACTCTCGTCTGGAAATCCATCGTTGTTACATTGCTGGTTTTGGTCTTTCCTGCAGAATTCCCCTATCACGACTTCTGTGCTCTTTCGGGAACTTCAGTGCACTTTGCACTCACTTTTCAGGGTCTTGGGGTGGGCTATTTTTCTAACCCTCACTGTTTTCTTACAGTCCCAGCGACCCTCTACAAGGTGGTCACATAGGTTTGGGGTCCATTCATGGTTCGCATTAAACTTCTAGAGTATATGGTTTGTGTTGCCCCTATCCCTATGTGT
Organism: Pleurodeles waltl; assembly: GCF_031143425.1. Lineage (NCBI taxonomy): Eukaryota > Metazoa > Chordata > Amphibia > Caudata > Salamandridae > Pleurodeles > Pleurodeles waltl. The sequence goes on from NC_090446.1 coordinate 15,541,856, forward strand.
CCCCATTTCATCCTATTGTAACTATACATTGTTTGCACTGTTTTCTATTACTATACTGTATATTTTTGGTATTATGTACATATATCTTGTGTATATTTGCTATCCTCATACTGAGGGTACTCACTGAGATACTTTGGCATATTGTCATAAAAATAAAGTACCTTCATTTTTAGTATATCTGTGTATTGTGTTTTCTTATGATATTGTGCAAGTGACACTAGTGGTACTGTAGGAGCTTCACTCGTCTCCTAGTTCAGCCTAAGCTGCTCTGCTAAGCTACCATTTTCTATCAGCCTAAGCTGCTAGACACCCCTATACACTAATAAGGGATATCTGGGCCTGGTGCAAGGTGTAAGTACCCCTTGGTACTCACTACAAGCCAGTCCAGCCTCCTACACATATAGATTTGTATATTATAATAGCCCTTCCTCGAATGGGGAAGCCTTGTTCTTCCACCTGGCTTGCTTTCTCAAACCTTGAATCTTTTGTTTTCCAGTTCTAACATATAATTCAGATGTGACATTGGTCTAAATCTGACCTGTTCCTTCTTTTTTTGCAAAATATACCTCTGGGGTTGAATGTATATACTGAACACATAGGGCAAGAGAGCCTTTTTGGAACCTCAGAGTCAAAATTAACTTCTGCTGCCCTAAATGAAGTCAAATAGTCTGCCTGAGTTCGAGCATTTAAAACCAAATCTATCCATTTATGAGCCAACTCAGAAATGCCAGCAGCCCTTCCACGGCAAAGCAAGGTATTATGATCCACTGTGTTAAAGGCTGCGGACAGATTGAGCAGAACAAAGGCAAAGACATGGCCCACATCCAAGTCCTTCCTATGGTCATCAATGATCAATTACATCACAGCTTCAGAGTTATGTTTAGGATCAAAACCTGCTTGCAAAGGTTCAAGGAACGTAATATTATGCAAATGTGTACTGAGTTCCTGGGCAACATTCGATTCCAGGACTCTGGTGTAGTAAGGCATTAAGAGATGGGATGGTAGTTCTTTAATAACTCTGGGTTGTTACCAGGTGTTTTCTTTTAATAACCGTAGCACTGTGACATTTTTATGGCCACCAGGAACTTTTCCTGTCTTCAAGGAGGTCTTTAATAAGTCATTGAGTGGTTTTACTATGCAGGGGCAATAGCTTGCATTTCTCTAGGTGGACAAGGTCTCTGTGATGGAGCCTGATGTTCTTTTGGTCGGCAAGAGTAGCACAGACTCTGATTTAAATGTGAAAAGGTAGCTAACTTTAAGTAGTCTTGCTCTTTGTTCTCTAGCTTTTCATTCCCAACCACAGAGCTATCTGCATAGCCTCATGGATTCACCTTACCTGTTCAATGAAGAAACTATTCCGATCACTGGAGAATCCATGGGAAGCCGCTGTAGGTTGATGGTTTCTGTCCATAGACGAGAGGCTGTACGTGATTTTAAAGGTTTCTCTCTGGAGGTTACGGTCTTTGGAAACCCTTCTGAAATAGTAGGCTATTTTAGCTTGTGTAATAAATATTTTATAGTTTATTAGAGCTTTCTTGTAATTTATTTGATATATTTCATTATTTACCATGCCATTCCTCTCCAAAGAGCCAATGGCTTTCTTTTGATTTTCCATCAGCTAATAGGCCAGGCAAACTCTTGAAATGAACTACTTCATCTGGGCACTACTTATTTTGAGCTGGTGGTTTCTGGTGCTCGACACCAGCATTTTATTGACAAAATTGGATCACAGCCTGCCACATAGTGCTGATGTTTGTCAAATTTTGTGAGGAGCACAATAACAGTTGTTTAATAATTAAATATAGATTATAGTCACTAATACCTGCTACCAAAAGCTATAGGTATAGTTTGGCCGCATTTATTAGTAATTTGTCATTATCATTCAAGTCTGAATTGTCACACTTATATGAGTGCGATGGTTAGATGTGATGGAACTGTCATTGGCAGAGCTACTGGAGGCAATGGGTAATGCAAGCTGCAATGGCGTTCTAAAAAAGGGCCCTGGCACTATTTTTTTTAGAAATTAAGTACTGCAGTAAGTTAATACTAAGGGTATGATTTAGAGTTTGGTGGACAGATTACTCCATAACAAACTTTATTGATATCCTGCCCGCCTTATTATTATTGCGATAGCATAAAATTGGATCATAATGCATCGGAAGGGATGACCACAAAACTCTAAATCAGGCCCTAAGTGAAGATTCAGGACTGGATTTAGATCTTGGCAGTAATTGTCCCGCCATAGGTTTTCCATCTGATTTTGGTGTTGGTGGTCCCATAGGTGATAGACCCCCCAAGTCCTGCCTACTCTGCCACAAAACTCCACTAGTCTTGACAGCACCAATGGAAATAGTTGCTGCCGGCTGGAATCCAGACACTATTTTTGCTGAGCAGATTACAATGGACCCTCCTGCTAAGTGAACTGTGGCGGTGTTACCTCCACACCTGAGGTGGCAGATTTGAGGGGAAATGAGGTAAAAATCTACCTTTTTTCATCTTTCCACTTTTGTTTTTCGACTGGAGATGACTGGACAAGACCTGCTGTCCCTGCTGCCACTGGAACACTGAGGACACACAAGCACTCAAAGGTCGGGATTCTGCATTGCCTGCGTACGTTGTGTGACCACAGCACATGAGCCCGGGACCACAGCATTTACATGTCACAGTTATTTTTTAACAAATTCCTGTAACGTGCATATGTCTGGAAAACATCTGTGCCAGACATTGGTGGGGACACACTGGTACAAGGCACAAATAGATCATGTACACAATTGTTATTTTGGTGTCAGTATTTGCATTGCCAAATTAGTGCTGGCACTACGATAACATCAGACTTGACATCTATGTCCCTATATGAACATTGCAAGGAGACCTGTAATGTTGTATTTCCAGTTGCATTTGTGAGTCAGTCCATGTGTGTGTGTGATTGTTTGAGTGTGTCTGTGTGTATGTGTGCACATGTGAATGTGTGTGTGAATAGATTGGCTGGTTGAGGGAGCTGGAGTGGGTGATGTGGTTGTGTCAGCATGTATACTACATACAGGTGGGTCTGATGTTAGTTGTGTATGTTTGGTTATGTGTTGTAATGCTGTGTGCAACATTCAGGTGGTTGTTGTATTTTAGTTGTTGTCATGTAGTTGTGCTTTTGTGTGAGTTTGTTTGTGTAGATTAGTGTGTAGTTGTGTTGGTTGTTGTGGTTGTGTTGTGTGCGGGTATAGTGTCAATAGTGTGTGCATATTGTCTCAGGGTTGTTTGGCAATGTGTGTTTTCTGCATGTACATGTTGTGTTGTGGTAAAATGCAATGGCTAACAGTGTGTATGTAGTGTTTTGCATAGTATGTTGTGCTGGTGGACACATATGGCAAAGGTACAGTGTGTGTGTGACTCACCTCTATTCCATAGCCAATTCCATTGTACAATGTACATTGGGTTCCGCAATGAGCTCCCCCCATCTGCAATCCGCCACCAGTACACTGCCTGCAGAACTGTGACATTTAAATACGGTCAGCGGGAACCCGTCAGCCTGATAACAAGGAAGAGCACTCCGTTGTGGTGGTCATCGGCTCAGCTGCAATACAGCTAAATATGGTAGGTGGAACACCATCGACGTGACAGAGTACTCTGGTCCACCGCCACAGCGGATCGGCAGTAACACCTGACAACATCTAAGTCAGGCCCTTATTTCCTTTTGAGACCTCTATCAACCTTTCCTTACAAATCTTGTCTCATTCTCCGACAAGTAGTAAACTCAGGTGTCTGGTTACTATTTTTCAAAAAAGTTTATACTACCATTTGATGCAGTAATGATCAGACAAGGCACTAGGTTTTGTAATACAATTCACCAATCAGCAGTCAAAAGACCAATCACTTATGAGTTTATGACCTTTTCTGTGCCCAGCTTTTGTTATATTTTGTGCAGATTCATAAGCTCCATAAAGTGTTGCATTTGGGGCTTTTAATCAAGTTTATCTACACAATAATTAAAATCCCTAAAAATAATCAACTTGTTATAACTGACAGTTACAAACACATAACGTCATTAAATAATGTTGGAGAATCACTCAAATAAAATAGTAGTCGTTAAGCAACAAGGAAACTGAAGGTCATGTTACCTGACATTAAGTTAAACAAGGATAGATCTGTGCCCTTGATTGACTCAATTTGCAATTTAGAGACAACTACTTTGTTACTTGTGCTATTTAATACCTCTTTGATCTATAATGATTGTAGATTTGCCCCAAAGCATCCTTAATTTTTGGGAGCCTGAAATCTCATAACCAAATGAAATCTTAGCCTTCATCAAAAGAGCAAGTATTTTGCTTTAACAAATAGACACGTTTGTTTCAGCTGGAGCTTTTACCCTCTACCATATCTGCTCTAGCAAAGTGTAAAATTACCCATGGGCTTCATCAACATGTATTGGACAAACAACCTCCTGATTCAACTTTGTAAGGCTAATTTAACTTCTTCTAAGACCAAATACAAAATCTGCAGACACCTGCAGGTTGAACTACTTACTGTTCTGTATCCCATTAAGCGTTCCTCACAAAGAAATTTTGAAGATTTTCTAACTCTTCCTTTGAACAGCATTGTGTCCTGTGGGGATTTTACTTTTTCCTTCTAATTTAGTGTACACTACTTTCATGTTTATTTTATCAAACCTGTTTTGGAAGTTCTTCATTTCTCTGTCTGCTTTGCTGTTTAGTTGGTGTGTTAGTCACAGCATCTCTTGCAATTTATGTACAGAAGCTAAGCATACCCTTCTTCAAATGTGGTGACTGTTGTGGGTCATTCTGTTTAGGAACTACAGGACCACAATTGCAGCTCACATTACAACTGTGGCAACCATCCCCTGCCTTAAACCACAAAAAGAAAAAGAGCAGTCTAGCAAGCCATACAGGATGCCATCCTTAAGTGTTTCTGTACTCAGGCTCCACTCAGTCATAGGGCTCTACCTGTTGAAGAGATGGACTTAAGCAGTTGCCACTGGTCCTTACCAAAGACACCCAGTGAGTTTACTGAATAGGAAGATGTTGTGGATTCTGTGATGTTACTGCCTTATGTCCTCGGAAAATAAGTAAGCACTGTGAGTCATCAGCATGTTCTACCATTGATCTGAAGCTGCAACTCACTGAGTCTCAACAGGAGAAAACAATTTTGGAGTTGTATGTGCTCACGTTCAGAGACAACTTGACCAGGCACTTTTGATTTGGACCTTCCCTTGTGGGTCAGGGGTAAACTGATTTGCATATGGTAGGTCCATGTCTGTCATAGCAGAGACAAGCTAAAAATGATGATCGGAAGATGGTGCAGAATAATTACCAGTACGTAAGATTAACTGAAGCATGGGATCCATCCCTTTTTATGCTGTGTCTGAGACTAAGGAAATCAATTTATGCTTAGATGTGGCTCCCCATCTGGCTGTGCCATAGGACTCAAATCAAACCTTACGGATGAAGCCCATCAAGGCTAAAACTTAACGGAATTGCTTATGTTTCCATTCAGAGAGTACCTGCAATGTACGTTTGGTGCCCTTGAAAAGATGGTGTTAGTATTTATCATTCTTTAAGGTCATGTTACATGGTCGCGGTCACGGCCCCTGCCGTCAGTATCCCTTAAGACCGAGACCTGTGCTTCTGGGGAACATCAGAAGTCCCAAACACCCGAAGATAGGAGGACTTTCGTGTCACATTCAGCCTGATAGATGAACTGCAACAGGATGAAAGCGGCACCGCAGGATCGGAAAAGGTTTGCTGGAGAACGCCAGAGACATGTGTAGTGACGAAAGCCACAAGGACTGAAGATGCAGGACCCTGACACCAAGAAAGGGAGTTCAGAAGATGGAAGGTGGCTTGTTGGCAGGAGCTCAGGAGGAGAGAGACCGAGCAAAAGAAGGCCACCTGAGCACACCACATATCTGAAGAGACGTGACTTCACAAGGTACAGTACTCACTACAAGCGGCCACCCACTAAAGGGCGATGAAAAGGTGAGGGCTGGGTGGGAGTGGAAGGGCTTGATACCTGTCGAGGGGTTGAGAAAACTGGAGAGCAGTGAGGGTGAGTGAGAGGGGGAATTGGTAATTCCCTACCTGAGGCATCCCAAGAGCACAGACATTTTACTTGGGGACCCCCTCACGAGCACTATTTCTTGCATGTTCCCGATAAGCACTTACCTGCCTAAATGCCTCTTGTAATTCTTCCGAGGTCCACCACGTATCAAAGGAACAACCTCTCCAGTACCTGGGAGGAACAAGAGGGAGATACCTTAAGCCCTCATAAACAAGAAGAAGACCAAGAACGGTGACAGGAAGACCAAGGAAAAGATAAGAGATGACAGAGAGACAAAAAGACACCGAATAAACACAACCCACAAAAGACAACCTGAATAAATCATTTTTTTTTACTTGAGGATTGCAGGAAATAAGATAACCCACGCGTACAGTGGTGTCAAAAGTGGGGTATTTGGCTCCCCTATTGAGATATACGACAATGGAGCCCATGGTTTTGTTAAACGACATGGTGCGGCAACTGGCTGAGGGTCAATGGCACATACTGTTGGTAATAGAAGACCAGGTGAAGGAAGCCCAAAGAGACCACGAAAACCTGCAAGAAGTGTTAAAATCACAAGCAACCCTTATTGCCAACAACCAACTCATCATGAAATGGCAATTTAAAAACTAACGGAAACAATTGTTAGGTGCATCCTAATGTACCGAGTTCCGTCCTTCAAAAATTTTAAGCAGGGGAAAATCAAGATTCCTTTCATTAACTTTAAGAACGTAGCCACCTCTGCCACGTGGCCAAAAGAAAGATGGAGCCAGTACATCACCACTTTGTTGACAGGAGAAATGCAGACAGCGTATTAGGCTGCAAACCCCAGCGTAAACACCCCTATGAGGAAGTGAAAAAAGCTATCTTTGAGAGACTTGGATATTATAGTGAACACTATCGCCTGAAGTTTAGAAAGGAAAGATGGGATAGCCACGATAACCACAGACCTCTATTTTATAGAATACAAGATTTAGGACAGAGACGCTGAATCCACTAAAGAAGACGTGGTGAATAAAATCCTCTTGGAACACCACCTGGAGGCCCTTCCTGGACCTATATGACATTGGATTCAACAACAACCAGACATAACAGTCCCACGAGCCATTGAGATTGCTTGCACCTATCAACATACTTCAGAAGGCAGGAGCCACAGACAAGGGGAGGTGTCCTCCTCCCGCTTAGCCGGAGAACCATCCCACAGATCAGCCCTTCTCAAAGAAACCTACAATAGACCCTAAGAGCACCCCAGTTTTCAGGGAAGGAATTAGGACAAAGTCCTCAGTGTTTTAACTATGCAGAGTGGGGAAATATAGCCCGTAATTGTCCCCAAAAAGGTCAAAGACCGAAAACGATGGAGGTAGGACTATTGAGAGGCTGAATATGTTACATGACCCATAAGAGCTTGAGATATGTGGTTGACATGCTTATTAATAACTGCCTGTTAAAGTATTGATTGATTCCGGGTGTCGGCATTCGGTCATTAGGGCGGACCTTGAGTCTCCCCTCCAGTGGAAGGTTGGAGGAAAAACCCCCATCACCTGTGTGCATAGAGAAATGCAAATATATCCCATTACACAAGGTGAGATTGAGTGGAGACTATTTAAGGAGACAGTGAAGGTTAGGAGTATTCCCCATCTAATCGAAGAAATGATCCTTGGTACAGATTATTGTGACTTCTCCCTTCTGCTACACAAAGTAATTCTGGCAGAGGGTTTCCAAAGGTGGGTGGTTACTAGAGGCTCCTTCCTGTAGAGAGGTGAGAGAAGGCAGTTAGAAAAAGAGAAAATTAACCCATAAACAGAGAAGGAAAAACGAAAGGAAATATCACACAGCGGATAAACCCCATGTACTCTTCACAGTCTTGCCTGATACAGAAAACCCCCAACGTTTTCCTGCCTGCCAGAGGGAAGATCCCACACTCCAGCATGCATGGACTCAAATCATTCAGGTAGGGATATACTTTTCAATCAAATATGGTTTATTACACAGAAACATGAGAAGTGGTGTGGAAATACATACCCAGTTGGTGGTACCAGGTCCCTACCGAAAACAGGTCCTTCATTTAGCACATAGCCAAACAGGGGAAGCTATTTCTGTCGGGTAAAGATGGAAAGTTACCTCCTCAGCTGTTTTTATTGCCCAGGGGTCTTTTCAGACATCAGAAAGTTCTGTTCCTCTTGCCCCCGTTGCCAAATCATAAACCCTCCTCAACTCCCTAAAGTCCCACTATCTCCTCTACCGATCATTAAGATACCCTTTTCCAGAGCTGGAATGGATTTAGTGGGACCCCTACTTCCCTCCTGAAAAGGATACCAATATATCTTAGTACTCTTAGACTATGCAACTAGATATCTTGAAGCAATCCCTCTTAAAATCATGACCACCAAGACAGTAGCACAAGCTATGGTCGAGTTTTTTTGAGGGTCAGATTCCCCAAGGAATTACTGACAGCCCAGGGTACTCCTTTCATGTCAAAATTGATGTCTCAAGTTTGTGACCTCCTAGGTGTACAATACCTACGATCATCTGTCTATCACCCCAGACAGATGGACTCCTGGAAAGATATAACAGGACTATCAAGACCAACCCAAAGAAATCTATATCAGTTGCAGGACGCGATTGAGATAAAAAACTTTTCCTGGTTCTTTATACTATACTTACCCATGTTCTATCCCCCACTGGTCACAGCCCATTTGAGTTAGTGTTTGGGCGGCAACCACGAACATTGTTAGACATGGCTGCCGAATAATGGGAGAACGAAGAAGACAAAGGAAGGGATCTCCTTGAGTATGCATGTATGCTCAAAGAAAAGTTACATGGTTTATGGGCGAATGTCCACAATCAGATGGAAAAAACTCAAGCAAGACAAAAGGAGTATTATGATTGGAAAAGTAAACTAAGATACGTTCAGGTTGGAAGTAAGGTGTTAGTACTCCTATCCTCTTCTGACAACAAACTTCTCGCAAAAAGGCAAGGGCTCTTTGAGGTAATGGCTAAGGACTCCCCAGTCATTTATAGAATAGCGGTTCCACATGCCAGAAAAGAGGGTAAAATATATCATATTAATCATCTAAAAGAGTGAATGAAGCTGGAGGGTGTTACTCCTCAATCCGTCTCTGTTTCCCTTATCACTGATAGTCAACCATTAGACATCCAATTTCTCCCCCGAGATGAAAAACCCATAGCGGGTATACCTCTTCTTGGAGAGAACCTAACCGAGGAGATGAAAGATCAGGTGTTAGACCTAGTACATCGGAATCGGGATGTCTTCATCAACCCAGGGGCATACCGATCTCATCCAACATCACATCCAGACCGACACAGGGAAAATCTTTCACTTAAAATTGTATGGGATTCCTGAAGATCATTGTCAAGCTGTAGAAAAAGGAGGTCAAAAAAATGTTAGAAGGGGATATTATCGAACCATCTATAAGTCCATGGTGTTTACCCATCGTATGAGTGCCCAATCCCGATGGCTCATTGCGATTTTGCATAGACTTCCGTCAACTCAATTCTTTATCTAGGTTTGATACTTACCCTATGCCGCAGGTTGATGAACTGATTAGGTACCGCCCAATACCTCACCACTTTAGACCTCACTAAGGGCTATTGACAGATACCCTTGTCTACAAAGGACTGATAAAAAAAACACTTTTTCCACCCCATTCGGACTTTATCACTTCAAGTTAATGCCCTTTGGCTTACATGGGGTGCCCGCCACCTTTCGAAGGTTGATGGACAATCTTTACAGAACCACAAAAGCCATCTGCTGCTTATCTTGATGACATAGTTGTCTACATTCCTTCCTGCAACCTACACATTCACCATCTCCAGCCTGTTCTAACAACCCTTCGTAAAGACGGTCTTACTGCAAACCCCAAAAAATGTCATTTAGCCAAGGACTCTATTCAATACTTAGGGTAAAACATAAAACAAGGGACCATAAGACCTCAAATTGATAAAGTGAGAGCCATCCAAGACCTCCGCTATCCCACCACAAAGCACGATGTTCGGTCCTTCTTAGGACTAATTGGCTATTATCAATGCTTCATATGACAATTTGCAGACAAAGTGTCATGACCACACAAACTTGCCAAGTCAAATCAAAGAAGTGCATGAGAAAAGCAAAGAGATATCCTCAGTGGAGACAGCAAAGCCCAAACTGGAAGAAGGTTTGCAGAGTAATCTTGCGCTTATTTCAAAGGAAGAATCAAGAAGAGAAAATCCAAGATGGCCGCTGTGAGTCCTGAAGGTTAGTTACAGTTCTAGTCTTGCAATCGGTTGGTTGCTAGGTTACGAGCTCTCCAGCTTGAAGCCTTGCACTTCAACTGAGGTCTGACAGGAATCAGCTGTGTGGAGAGAGAGCACGCTTCAGAACAGAAACTCCTGTGAGGTAAAATTACATTTGAAGATTATATTACAGAAAACTGATAAATATTGTCAAGGTTTATTCGAACAGTTTGATAGTAGACCGTTCCCGTGGAAGTCGGCAAGGCTACAGAGTTAATGTATAAATTAACCTTATGTTTACAAGGTTCTTGTTTAAGATATTAAAGTCAAAGAAAAAACGAACTTTAAAAGAGCAAGTATCTACAAATGTCAAGGTTATAAACGAAGGCCAAGTTTAAAGGAGAAACGAACTGTTAACAAATAAGCATTTACAAATTCAATGGTAATAAACCAAAATAGAGTTTAAAAGAGAAACAAACTTAAATAAACAAGCATTTACAACTACAAGTTATCGACAGATGTCGAAGTAAGGAAGGAGAAACTAACTGTAATAAACAAGCATTTACAAATACAAGTTATCAACAAATGTCGAAGTAAGAAAGGAGAAACAAACTTTAATAAACAAGCATTTACAAATACAAGTATTGACAGAAGTCACAATAAGACAGGAGAAATTAAATAACATCAGCTGATTTGAAGAACGCATTATCACCAACTATATATATATATATATATATATATATATAGCAACATAAAACCAATCTCTAACAAAGGTTGAGAAATTCTTCCAGAATCAGTAATAAGCATTTTTTTAAGAAGAGCTATCATTTATAGAGAGAAGCAAGCCTACAGAGAACTCAGGGTGAGTGAAGAAATAATAGAATTAAAGAGAATTAAGTGTTGAGAGTAGAAAGTGAAAAACTGATGTTGTATGTCCCTAGTAATTGCGACTGTGACTCTTGCAGGTGCTGTATCCAATCTTAGATGTGAAGAGGCAGACTGAGTACTGGCGTTCATCATCTCTGTGGCAGTCTCTCTACCATCCCATTCCCCTTTCCCCCTCCGGGGTACTCAGCACGAAGGATTAATATTTGTTGTGAGTAGCTCGGGTCGGGACTGAGGAGTTATCTTCTGCTTCTGAGGAAATCGAATTGAAGTATCCTGACAGATAGAAGTGCCATCACCCTAATTTTAGGGAAAAAACAGATTTCCTCCTGAGCAGAATGGCAGAAGGAATTGATATAAAAGTATTAGCCACCGTTTTGGAAGGGTTACAGAAACAATTAAATAACACCATAGAAGAAACAGTCCAAATAAAACAGCGAATAAATGAGTTAGGGAACACCGCTAAATCAAATGAATCTGTGTTTTCACAAATCCCTAGCCCTTCACAGTCTGCAGGTATATCCACTCAAGTAATTCATGCAGTTTTCCCTATTATTCCTTTGGCTCAACCCGAGCGCTTCGGTGGGGATCCAAATAAGGCGCAGATTTTTCTGACCCAATGCTCATTGCATTTTTTATGTAGACCAGTCATTTTTTCCGAAGACCAGTCCAAAGTGGCATTTATATTGTCTTATCTGACAAGAGATGCGGCTGCATGGTCCATGCCAATAATTTGCCAGGAAATGATCCTCTTTTATATAATTTCCAAAATTTCAAGGAAGAGTTCTTAAGAATATTTGATTGGCGAACTGCAGCTCAGGGCACTGACAATGAACTACTGGAAATCAGGCAAGGTAATAAAGATCTAGTAGCCTATCTGGCTCATTTCAATAAACTCATTGTAGAGACTGCCTGGCCGGAGTCAAAAAGAGGCGCCATATTTTATCGTGGACTGAGAGATGAATTGAAAGATGCCTTAGCACAGGTTCCAAATAGACCCACCGAAATTTCAGAGTTAATTGATCTTGTGTTACAGATTGACCACCGGTTAACTGAACGAAGAGCAGAAAAGAGAAGAGAGTATCGACCATTTCCTCTGAGAATTGATCGTGTAAGAAATTATCATACGAGAGCCGGAGAAGGGATAACGATAGAAGAACCAATGCAAATTGGTTCCATCTGAGGTCCTTTATCTAAGGAAGAAAAAGAGAAAAGAAGAGTGAATCAACTATGTTTATATTGCGGTGCATCTGGGCATTTTGTTAAAAACTGTCCCAAGAAACCCAAAGCTCTTCAGTAGGGAAAAGGCCAGCTTCATCAGTAGAGGGAGTTGCCCTGATGAAAGCAGAACCCAAGACAACTCCTTTAGATCAACGAGTGGCGAATACCTTACAAACCGCAGCGCCACATTTAGTACAAACAGTATCAGTTAAGACCCTTGAGAAGGAAATTCAAGGGATCTCAGTTATGATAGACTCTGGAGCTACGGGCAACTTCTGTGATATCAAATACGCTCGTAAAATGGGTATTCGATTTATCAAGAAATCTACTTTGGAAGTAGTAAGAGCTGTGGATGGATCCAATCTTTCTTCTGGACCCATTTCCCATGAGACCGAACCAATTCAGATGCAAGGTTTTGGTGGACATCAGGAGCAGATAATCTTTAATTTGATAGATGCCCCACAATTTCAACTCATTTTGGGTCTGCCCTGGCTTACAGAACATAATCCACAAATTGATTAGAGCAAAAGAACGATCAAGATGAATTCCTCTTACTGCAAAGAGAATTGCTTTCATGATGGAGTGGAAGTGTCCACCAAGTCCCAAGCGGCCTGTTTATCATCACACTCTTCAGTGATCTGTGCACTAAAGACAGCAGAAATCCCAAAAGAATATGAGGATTTAGTCGCCGTTTTTGATGAAAAGGAGGCTGAGAAATTGCCACCACATCGACCCTACGACTGCAAAATTGAACTGGAGCCAGGTGCGATATTGCCATGTAGCAGAATATACGCATTGACCGAAGCAGAGAATCAACATTTAAAGGAGTATTTGGATCAATATCTTGCTAATGGTTTTATTCGTCCTTCTGAATCTCCAGTGTCATCCCCACTATTTTTCATACCAAAGAAGGATGGGAGTCTTCGAACTTGCATTGATTATCGAGCCCTCAATCAGGTTACCATCAAGAATCAATACCCACTGTCTTTAGTGTCAGTTTTATTAGATCAAGTAAAGAACGCTAGAATCTACACCAAATTGGACCTGCGAGGAGCATATCATTTGATTCGAGTGGCTTCAGGGGATGAATGGAAAACCACTTTTCGGACTCGATACGGATTATTTGAATATCAAGTGATGCCTTATGGGTTATGCAATGCTCCTGCTGCCTTCCAGCATTTTGTTAATGATATATTACGAGAATTCCTCGACCGGATTGCCGTGGTTTTGATAGATGACATTTTAATCTTTTCCGACAATCTACAGGAGCACATTTCCCATGTTCGATCCATCCTCACAAGGTTGCAAGAAAACCATCTCTATGTAAAATTGGAGAAGTGTGCATTTCATGTGGAACGAGTTGAGTTCTTAGGATTCATTTTGTCACCAGAAGGAGTTAGTATGGATCCTGCCAAGATAAAGACAGTGCAACATTGGCCTTCTCCTTGCAATGGCAAAGCGATCCAGAGTTTCTTGGGGTTTGCTAATTTTTATCAAAGATTCATATCCAATTTTTCTCAAACAGTTACACCCATTACTCGATTGTTGAAGAAAGGAGTGAAGTTTGAGTGGACAAAAGAAGCTGAAAATGCTTTTAATTTTTTGAAGAATTCCTTCGTCTCAGCTCCAATCTTGCTCCACCCCAATCCAGATGAGCCATATTATGTGGAGGCAGATGCTTCACATGTTGCCATAGGAGATATCCTTTCCCAACATCATAAAGATACAGGTCTATTACATCCAGTGGCCTATTTCTCTCGAACATTAACACCACCAGAGATAAATTATTCAATTGCGGATAAGGAGCTATTGGCAGTCAAAGAAACTTTTCGTGAGTGGAGGCATTACATTTTGGGAGCTAAGCATAAAGTGACCGTTTACACGGACCACAGAAATTTACAGTTTTTAAAATCAGCTCGAACTCTAACAGCTAGACAACAGCGTTGGTCCCTATATTTTGCAGACTTTGATTTTGTTATCACTTTCAGACCAGGAAAAGTAAATGGGAAGGCAGATGCTCTATCTCAAATTGATACCGGTGCAGTTAAAGAGCCTCCAGAAAAAGAATTGATTATTCCACAAGAGAAGTTCATATCTGCCATATTGTATGAAAATGTAACCAAAGAAATTCAAGAAAACTTAACATTCGAAGGAATGCTGAAGTGGTCCAAAGAAGGCCAGGGAAGAGAAATCAAAAAAGGTTTGCCATACTTTAAAGGTGCACTGTATGTTCCGACTGTGGAGCTACAAGAAAAAATTCTTCAGGCTTATCATGATGATCAATTGGCTGGACACAAAGGAATTCAAAAGACTCAAAATCTAATACAATGAGAATTTTTGGTGGCCAAAAATGAAAACTCAGATAAGACAATATGTGTCAACTTGTGACAAATGTCAAAGAGGGAAATCAAATAGAACAGCTTCACAAGGTCTGTTGAGACCTTTGCCCACTGCACCCCATGCCTGGCATACTGTTACTATGGATCTTATAGTGGACCTCCCTAGTAGTCAAGGTTTTAACACTATCCTAGTTTTTGTAGACACTTTCACTAAAATGGCGCATTTCATTCCCTCGGCCCCACAGGTTGCACAGTTGTTTACACAACACATAGCCCATGGTATCCCAAAAATTCTAGTTTCAGACAGGGAGTCCCAATTTGTTTCTCGCTTTTGGAAGGCCTTTAGTAAAAGATTAGGAATTGATTCTCCTTACTCTACCAGTTACCATCCTGAAACTGATGGGCAAACAGAGAGAGTGAATCAAGAGTTAGAACAGTATTTAAGACTCAATTTATTCGATAAAGAGAAGGAATGGCCCGAGTTGATGTGGGCAGCTGAATTTGCTTACAATAATGCTGTTCATTCCACCACTGGGTTCACCCCCTTTTATCTGAACCATGGTAGACATCCTAATGTAATGTTGGGTAAAGAAGATGATTCAGTGCCTGCAGTAGAAGAGACGGTGAGGGATTTGCAGACCACGTTAGTTAGGGCTAGAAAAAAGATTATTCAAGCAAAAGACTCATATAAGACTCAGGCTGATAGAAAAAGAAGAGAGCGCACCATTTATTCGAAAGGAGACAAAGTTTGGTTATCCACTCGTCATTTACGTCTCAAAGGAAATCGCAAATTTCAGCCACGATTTATAGGCCCATTCAAAGTTGACAAGATGATCAATCCAGTGGCACTTAAATTGCAGTTGCCAGCTCGTCTAAAGATACATCCTGTTTTCCATGTCTCCTTGTTAAAGAACAGTCCTCCAAATTTACGTCAAAACTCCCCTCCAATTCCTATCCATATTAGCTCTGCAGAAGAGTATGAGGTCAATCAAATCTTAGATTCCAAAATCCGTAATGGCCATCTTTATTATCTAATTTATTGGAAAGGTTATGGTCCAGAGGAACGATCCTGGGAGCCGCACGAGTATGTACATGCTTCAAGATTAGTGAGAAACTTTCATAGAACCTACCCAAGCAAACCTAAATTGGAGAACTGTTCCTTGAGGGGGAGTACTGTCATGACCACACAAACTTGCCAAGTCAAATCAAAGAAGTGCATGAGAAAAGCAAAGAGATATCCTCAGTGGAGACAGCAAAGCCCAAACTGGAAGAAGGTTTGCAGAGTAATCTTGCGCTTATTTCAAAGGAAGATTCAAGAAGAGAAGATCCAAGATGGCCGCTGTGAGTCCTGAAGGTTAGTTACAGTTCTAGTCTTGCAATCGGTTGGTTGCTAGGTTACGAGCTCTCCAGCTGGAAGCCTTGCACTTCAACTGAGGTCTGACAGGAATCAGCTGTGTGGAGAGAGAGCGCGCTTCAGAACAGAAACTCCTGTGAGGTAAAATTACATTTGAAGATTATATTACAGAAAACTGATAAATATTGTCAAGGTTTATTCGAAGAGTTTGATAGTAGACCGTTCCCGTGGAAGTCGGCAAGGCTACAGAGTTAATGTATGAATTAACCTTATGTTTATAAGGTTCTTGTTTAAGATATTAAAGTCAAAGAAAAAACGAACTTTAAAAGAGCAAGTATCTACAAATGTCAAGGTTATAAACGAAGGCCAAGTTTAAAGGAGAAACGAACTGTTAACAAATAAGCATTTACAAATTCAATGGTAATAAACCAAAATAGAGTTTAAAAGAGTAACGAACTTAAATAAACAAGCATTTACAACTACAAGTTATTGACAGATGTCGAAGTAAGGAAGGAGAAACTAACTGTAATAAACAAGCATTTACAAATACAAGTTATCAACAAATGTCGAAGTAAGAAAGGAGAAACAAACTTTAATAAACAAGCATTTACAAATACAAGTATTGACAGAAGTCACAATAAGACAGGAGAAATTAAATAACATCAGCTGATTTGAAGAACGCATTATCACCAGCTATATATATATATATATATATATAGCAACATAAAACCAATCTCTAACAAAGGTTGAGAAGTTCTTCCAGAATCAGTAATAAGCATTTTTTAAAGAAGAGCTATCATTTATAGAGAGAGGCAAGGCTACAGAGAACTCAGGGTGAGTGAAGAAATAATAGAATTAAAGAGAATTAAGTGTTGAGAGTAGAAAGTGAAAAACTGATGTTGTATGTCCCTAGTAATTGCGACTGTGACTCTTGCAGGTGCTGTATCCAATCTTAGATGTGAAGAGGCAGACTGAGTACTGGCGTTCATCATCTCTGTGGCAGTCTCTCTACCATCCCATTCCCCTTTCCTCCTCCGGGGTACTCAGCACGAAGGATTAATATTTGTTGTGAGTAGCTCGGGTCGGGACTGAGGAGTTATCTTCTGCTTCTGAGGAAATCGAATTGAAGTATCCTGACACAAAGCAGCTTCCCTCACAGACCTTCTAAAAAACAAACATACTAACAAGATATCCGAGTTGACTCAGCTACAACATGGTAGTTTTGACCATTTTAAGGTAGTCTTGTGTGACAATCCAATTTTACGATGTCTAGATTTCACCAAGCCATTTCTCCTACAGACTAATGCTTCTAACCAAGGACTGGGTGCAGTCTTGTCGCAGCCTGACAAACTGAACCAGATGCACCCTGTTGTCAATATCAGCCTCAAGTTGTTACCCAGAGAGCAACACTATCCCACCATAGAGAAGGAATGTTTATGCATAAAGTGGGCATAAGAGGCCCTTCAATATTATCTATTAGGAAGGTCCTTTACTATACTCACGGACCATGCACCACTTACATGGCTTTCTTGTAATAAGAATACTAATCCCAGGATTGTTAGGTAGTTCCTGGAAAGCATCAGGTAACGACAGATTATCTTTCCCGTGCTCCACTGTCTATGTGGCCCGAAAGGCCACCGAAGAGGGAGATTATTGTAACAGGGTCACAGTCCGTGCCATCAGTACCCCTGGAGACCGAGATCTGTGCCGCGGGGGAACATCGGATGTCCCAACCACCCAAAGACAGGAGGGCTTCTGGGACAAGTACAGCCTGGTAGGTGGACCATAGCAGGACAAAATTGGCACCGCAGGATCGGAAGATGTCGGCTGGAGAACCCCAGAGACAAGTGTAGCGAAGAAATTCACCGGGAGTGAAGATGGGGGACCCAAATGTCGAGGAAGGGAGGACCAAAAGACAGAAGGTGACTTTCCAGCAGGACATCGGCAGGAGAGAGACTGGGGAAAAGGCGGACAGCCACAGAAGGCCACCTGAGCGCCACTTTCCTGGAGGGTAGTGGCATCTCAAGGTACGGTCCTTACTACAACTGGCCACCCACTAGAGGGTGATGGGAAGGTGAGGGCTATATGGGAGTGAAATGGTTTGATACCTGTCGAGGGGTTGAGAAAACTGGTTTGCACTCAGGGTGAGTGAGAAGGGAATTGCCGATCCACACCCATGGCACCCCACCCGTTTGACACCCCCTAGAGCATACTTTTTACTAGGGCAACCCCCATCACGAGCTCTATTTCCTGAATGTTCTCAAATATGTTAAGCACTTATCTGACCAGGTGTCTGTGGTAATTCCTCTGAGGTCCACCATCTATCAAAGTAACAAGCTCTCCAGTACATGGGAGGAACAAGAGGGAGAAACCTTAAGCCGCTGTAAATGAGAAGAAGACCAAGAATATTGGACAGGAAGACCAAGAAAAAGATAAGAGATGATAGAGAGACAAAAAGACACTAAATAAACACAACCTAAGTAAATTGTTTTTTTTACTTGAGGACTGCGGACAATAAGATAAACTACGCGTACAGGTCAGTTCACTGAAGGGTTGCTGTGATACATAAAAGCTCAAACTTTCTTTAAAAATTTAAACACTCGTAAAATCAGATGGTGCTTTTCCCATGCTTTTTTGCCTCCTTCCATCATGGGTCTGTTAAAGACACATGTAATGTAAGACAAATGCCACTTCACGTTCCAAACTGTAATTTCTGTATCACCCACCAATCTTTCCACAGCCTGGTATAAAAGTGGATGAGCCATCTTTGACTATGAGTGAGGTATGCCTTGGGACCACCCCTGAATGAGCAGAAGCTAGACTCTGGAGATGAATATCATATAAAAACTGGAGCATATCCAGAAGACATTGAGATTCTCAAGTCCATTACATGAGAAACACATGATGGGACAACACAAGAAGAGGTCAAGGTGGCATAGAGGTTTCAAGTCATTGTGGGCTTCTCAAAAGGGAACACATTGTCAGAATCGCTATGGCTGACACAGATTAACAAGGTAGCTCCCTCTTCAGGTTTTTTGGGGAGGAGGTGGTAGGTGAACAATGGACATGATGTGTGGCACCTAGTACCTGGTAAAGACCACTACTATACCCTGCCTGCAAAACAAACATTTAAAAAAATCTTTGCATAAGGGTGTCATGTTTGTAATGTTTGCTACTGTGATGCAGCTAACTATGGCCTAGGTAGTTCCCAGCAAGGTCTGTGGCACGGACATTCCCCAAGTACTAGGCCATTGTGAGGAGTCTGTGGGAAATCATACCTGTAGGTCCATCACTACTTTACTATGTACATGCTAAAATCTTGCGAGTGTTTGTACAGAGATTCATGCATCTCACACTCTTTGGTCTAGCTGGGAGACATCAAGGCAAGGGACAACAACATTTTACAAACATTGAAACCCTTCATTCTTTGCTTGTTAACACTTGCTCTAGAGAGAGAAGCAACAGGTTGAGTCTACTACACCTGGGCACAAGCAGCTGCAGGAGACATAGGTACCCTCAGGATAACTTCATCCTGTGCATGAATCTGCCACTGGCCAGCCCTGCAGAGTGATTCCAGCATTTGTCGACTCCAAAGGTTTCAAACATTTACCTCCCATTAGATTCACTCCCTATCCTGGTAAAGGTGCTGAGGTATGATTTTGTTCTCTGCCTTTATGACCATGTAGAGCATCTACTTCTGCGGGTTTAATTGTGTTCCACCACCAACATGTCAGACCATGTTCTGAGCTGACTACGTATGTGAACGCCTGCCACTGACAGAATACTACTGCATCTCATACCTTCTCCTGAAGTGCTGTCTCACTATAACACAGACCACAGGTCAACTTTAACATGACCACCATGATCCAATGTCCACCAGACATGGTGTTGCTAGAGGAAGAGAGGACGATGAGCAGAAAAGTACTGCCACTCATGATGAGGGTATTAGGAGGGCAATGGGGGCATCTGTGAGTAAAGAGGATGACATACATAAGATCTGTACAGGCACTGGGGTGATGGTCTGTCACACATTGGACAACATGCCGGTTAGACCTGGCATCATCGGTGTGGTTTCCCCTGACTTTTTGCCTACTGACATCCTGTTTTGCTGACTTTGTTTTGCTGGCTTTAGGATTCTGAGAACATTGCTGCTGACTAGTGCTAAAGTGCAGTTGTTCTGTACTCTAAATATGGTAACTTTGACTTATCCACAAATGGCATATTTAATTCACTGGTAAGTCCCTACTAAAGTGCACTCTATATGCCAAGGGCATGCAAATTAAATGCTACTAGTGGGCCTGCAGCACTGATTATGTCATCCACTACAATGACCCTTTAATCATGTCTCAGGCATGCCACTGCAGTGCCTGTGTGTGCAGTTTTAAACTGCCTTTTCAACCTGACAAGTTCACCTACTTGCAGGTCCAACCCTTCCTTTTTAATACATGTACGTCACCCCTCAGGTAGGCCCGAGGTAGCCCCAAGGGCAGTGCGCAGTGTATTTAAAAAGTGGAATATGTAGTTTTAAGTTTAATATGCCCTGGTAGTGAAAAACTATGAAATCCGTTTTTCACTACTGCAAGGCCTATCACTCCCATAGGTTAACACAGACAATGCCTTGCCACAGTTTATGAGTGTAATTTCCAATTGGGAAAAGAAAGAAATTTGAGGGTTCGACATCGCACCTCGAGGGCATTGCATCTACAATGATGTGGCTTAACAATGACACATCCCCTGACTGCATGAATCAGAACTGAAGCATTGCCTTCACATCGCGGTTGGATTTACCCGGGTCCAGCATGACCTCAGGTAACTTTTAAGCACCATTGGCTTCCAAGGCTTTAATTTGATTTTTTTTTTTTTATAAATTCATATCTCAAGTTTAACGTATTGGATTTATGTTGTTTTGGGTCTTTGTTTTACTCATAAAAATATTCTTCATTTTCTAAACTGGTATGGAGTCTTCTTGAGGTGTTTTCACTGTGTTTCTTTAACTTAAGTATTGCACAAATACTTTACACATTGCCTCTTAAGTTAAACCTGACTGCCTTGTGCCAAGCTAACAGAGGGTGAGCAGAAGTTGTTTTACGGTGTGTATCTGATTTAATCCAGCAACAGTGGTGGTCTCTACTTAGACAGGGCGCATACTAACTAAGGACCCCGTTTCTAACATTGTCACTATATGTTCAGTGTATTGATCTCAGAAGGTTTTCCTGTTGTATGTAGCATTGTGTTGGTAGTCTCATGGCTCGACAGACGACAACTTGATGCTGGCAGCATTGACTGATTTGTTGTGGATATTGTGCCTGGGGAGCATGGTGCAAAAATTGAGGTCAAAGGAGGATGAAGAGCATGATTGTGTGGGTGACGTAAACCACAGGGAAAAGCTGTGGGTGGGTCTTGAAGCAGATCAAGGAATCCACTTCAAGAGTGAAGTGATGCAGTTGTTATGCACCACCCTAGGGACTGACCAGCGATTTCATTGCAGTTACAGACATAACACGTCTGGAGTAGTGGAAAGGGTAAATGGAGTAGTGGAAAAGGTAAATGGGATGATTAAAGCAAAATTGCCTTGCCTCCAGGTCGCTCAAATGTCCCAACGCCCTTGCCCTGGCACTCATAAGCATATGAAGCACTCCCTGCAGGAGAATTGGACTCTACCCCCTTGAAGTTCTGATTGGAAGAGCCATGAGAATCCATGAGAATCCCTTTAATTCCAGTGGCTGCTCTTTTGAACATTATAGAGGATTCAGTCCTGGAGTATTGCAAAGGGCTGGCTGATGGGGTGCGTTCTATATCTCCACAGGTTGTTGATGCTTCCCATCTTAGAAGGGTGAGACAAGTAGAGACAAAAGGGGGAGCCTACTTCTTCCAACTCCCC
Organism: Pleurodeles waltl; assembly: GCF_031143425.1. Classification (NCBI taxonomy): domain Eukaryota; kingdom Metazoa; phylum Chordata; class Amphibia; order Caudata; family Salamandridae; genus Pleurodeles; species Pleurodeles waltl. The sequence continues at coordinate 15,563,817 of NC_090446.1, forward strand.
AAGTCCACCTCATTTTGAAGTTTCTGACGCCGCTGAAGATGAGAATGAAAGTTTATCTGAAGCCCCACAGTCTTCAGCAAAGCAGCACCAACCTCAAGAGCAGAGTGAGAGCTCTGAGTCTACGGTCAGTGAGGATCAGGGCTCCCAACAAAGACTGCAAATCAGCAGAAAATACAGAAACAGCTGGAAAGCAGAGGCTGAGCTGCCTGGAACAAATGCTTCAGAGTCGAAGAGCAGAGTCAGAGACTGTGACAGAGGACTCTGCTTCTGAGGGCGTGCCAGTAGCCAGTGAATCTGAAATAACTAGTACCTCTGGGGACAGGGCACATTCTGAAGATTGATGGCCAAAGACAGCACTTAGGTGAAAGAGAATGCTATCCAAGACTAGAAGACCAGAATATATCACTGAATTCAGCAAGACAGAATAAGGAGAATACCAATACCTGTCACAGTACAGTCACAGCAACTTAGAGTTGGAACGAGGCGGGTCACTGGAAGAGCTAGTGTTAATTTAATCTTGACTGCATGCAGATTGATTCTCAAGAACCAAAACATGTGGTTCAGGAGGGGATTCTGCAAATGCCTAAACCTGTGATGAATCCTAAATTTCTGATATCTGGGTTGCCCCAAGCTCCTTTTGTCCCCATGCAGATGAAGAATGGAAATCCCCAATTCTAGCAAAACCCCAAGATCCCACATTCTTGTATCAGGCCCCTCAGATCTCCATCATGTTTGAGAACGCATATTGGATTTGACCAGGCCAATGACAGTGCATGACGGGGGAGAAGAATTGCCTAACCCTACAAACCTAGCAGCACACAACTAAAATAGAATTTAAATAAATTAGTATAACATAATTTAATTATTTAAAATTCAAATAAATAATTAATTTACCAATACAAACGAATAGTTAATTATTACTTAACATCCCACTGCATGGACCTACAAACGTAGCCCCCCCTGAAACTGAAATAGAAGTCAAATAAATAGGGATTCCATTTTGTACATAATTAAACATCAAATAAATAACTAATTAATATAAATAATATATTATTATTAATAACTGCTTAATTAACTTTCCCAACCTATACCCCTATAAACCTATGTATCCTGAAACTAAAATATAAGTAAAATAACACAGTATTCCCTAAATTAAATAATTAAAATCAATTAAATAATTCATTATAATTAGCGCACTGCCATGACCAAGAAATCAAAAGTCAGGATACCAGATTCATGCAGTGAGGCATTCTGGGACAGGGCGCACGCCTACACACCATGCAGGAGACGCTCCTGTTCCAACATAGTGCAAATCAAAAAAAAGCAATACAGAGAGATGAGGCAATCTGAATATGCAGGCAAGATTAACAACTGATGGTGCAGATCTGAAAAAGATTCTATAGTCTCCTTAGTGATTGGCCACTGACTTTAGGGGCAAATTAAAAATGCATGTATTCTTAGTGTGTTATGGTGCAAATATGTACATGCTCTAATGATTAGTGTGTGGGGCACACGTGACCATGAATAATAGTGCACATTCTTGTCATGCTGTGTCTATTTTTTCACACTATTGTGCCCTCTTCCACACAATGCTTGCAACCCCACAATGGTGAGAATTCTTGACGTTGTAGGCTCTCTTGGCATGATGGTGCCCTCCTCCTGTTTAATGTGCGCCTTGGTGCAATGGTGGTAATTCCTGATATAGTGTGGCACTGCCATTGCTGTGATGGTTCCCACCACGGCCCTAACGCCAGAACTGTAGTAATAATAATATTGGTAATTCATGGAATTTGTATCTCGTTATCACTGGTGCTGCCTGAGCTCTGGGCCTGTACGCATGGTTTAACTTGTCTACTGCCTCCATTCACTCTCTCTACCGTTCGTGTCCTGCCCATTCACCTCTCCATCCATCCATGCACTCATGCATTGAACCATTCATGCTTGCGCTCATTTAGCTGCCAAGGTTTCAGACTGCTATGTGTGACATTTTCATAATTTCAGTGTAATTATGAGTGACATTTTAACAAATATGAGTGACACTTTATCACAAGCAAAATCAAGCAATGAAGACGAGCAAAGTAAGTGAATATGAGAAATCACACCCATTTGAGCAATGAGAAACTCTACGAAGATCGTAAAACTGCTGCAAAGTACCAGAAACGGCAGGGCACTAACCTAGTGCCTTTGTAGTCTGATCGTACCGTAAGACAAACGTGTTATTTATTCAAAGCATCCTCCACCCCGCCAGCTAAGCGCCAGAAGCCGTGCTAGAGCTGAAGAAGTAACAAAATTAAATGTGTGACAAAAGCAGTAACTCACAGCTAACCTCATAAAATACAGTTCTGTGAACAAGCGCGGTCCATGTTCTTTGCAGCAGGCACATTTATGATGAAACTGCCAGTAAACTAAACGCTGATCTCGCTCCACAGGAATATTATTCACAAGTGTTATGTTAACATTTTTATTGTTGCCTGAATCCTCCTCGACACACAAGGAATTCAGCCTCAGACTCACACCATGACTAGACAACCCCTGGAGACCGCACACTACAGGGCACAGGACGTATGCCGAGGTCAGGTGGTCGGACTTCCTAAAATTTGAATTGGCATCGGGTGGCAGCAGTAACTCCTGGGGGCACCGGCAGGGAGGAAATTGACACAAAAAATATCCTGCATAATGGTTAAAGTACCCAAGCAATCGCAATGAGGGAATGGGACTCCATAGGTGCGATTGGTTTTGCATTACCTAATTTGTGAATTCCTGTTAGGAATTTGCAAATTAGGAAATGCAAACCCCAGGGTGCTGGGGGCCTAAGGCCCCCTTTGATGCACCCCAAAAAAATATTTGTGGACATGCAAAGTGCACACATGCCCTAGGGGCATGTGTGCGCTACATGTCATTTTTAGAAATGCATTTGTAATGCATTTTTAAAAATTGCACATGCTTACCACCAAACTTGAATTTGTGGTAATTGCATTTCCTAAATGCCAAGTTCACATTTAGGAAATGCATGATAAATGTGCTTTGGAAATCGCACATAGGAATTCCTTATCTGCGATTCCCTATTGACAGTCGCAATTTTAGGGAATAACTAAAAATTGTGATTCTCTAAAGTTGCACTGCACCTCCTTTCATACATCCTGAAAGGCAATTTTGCATTTGCAAACAGCGCAATTTACCGATTTGCACCGTCTGCGAATCCAAATACCTTTGAAACATCTGGCCCTTAGTCTTTTGTAGTAAACACTGATCTTGCTTTACTATCTGAAACGTAAGCAATACAAGTTACAAAGCGTGCGTATCTGCTGTGTTTTCAGGTCTATAAAGTCATTCTCTGTTGCTATAAAGCGTCATGAGCGTAGAGTTTGCGGAAACTGTAAACTACCTGCTTTAGTTCACCAAGGCTCAGCGCTTGCAGGTGCTCAAGGCGCTGAAATGTGTCATAATGCATATTAATGCAGTGAGGGGCACCACCAACACATTAATATGCGTTTGTGTAACGCTTGATGCGTGGTACTTGGCAGGTCTGCACTCATGTATTCAGTCATTCAACCATTCCTTCAATCACTCATTCAATCACTCAGCCAACTATCGCCCCATTCATCCACTCACTGCTCACAGCCACACACACAAACTTGCATAGGCTAACAATTAAAAGAATTTTCAGTTATAAAATACCCAGATCTATTGGATTTACCAATGCTTGTTATATTAGAGGTTTATTATTATAGTACATTCCTCTGAATGCTTGCGATTATCTTGTGGGAATCTACATATTATTTCGTGACTGTTATAGTGACAGATAATTTGTGAAATTATGTGTAAAGTGTTTGAACGTATGTTAGACCTGACAGCCTTAGGGTAGTCACCCCTAACTTTTTGCCTGCCTCCCTCCTCGTTTTGGATACTGTTTTGCTGGTTTTTAGACTCTGCGCACTTTACCACTGCTAACCAGTGATAAAGTGTATATGCTCTCTCTCTGTAAACATGGTAACTTTGGATCATACCTGATTGAACTATTTAATCTACTTATAAGTCCCCAGTCATGTGCACTCCAGGTGCCTAGGGCATATAGATTAAATGCTACTAGTGGACCTGCAGCACGGATTGTGCCACCCACTTAAGTAGCCCCTTTTCCTTGTCTCAGGCCTACCATTGCTAGGCCTGGGTGTGCAGTTTCACTGCCACCTCGACTTGGCATTTAAAAGTACTTGCCAAGCCTAGAACTCCCCTTTTTCTGCATATAAGTCACCCTTAATGTGTGCCCTGGGTATCCCCTAGAGCAGGGTGCTGTGTAGGTAAAAGGCAGGACATGTACCTGGGTAGTTATATGTCCTGGTAGTGTAAAACTCCTAAATTCGTTTTTGCACTACTGGGAGACCTGCTCCCTTCATAGGCTAACATTGGGGCTGCCCTCATACACTGTTGAAGTGGCAGCTGCTGATCTGAAAGGAGCAGGGAGGTCATATTTAGTATGGCCAGAATGGTAATACAAAATCCTACTGACTGGTGAAGTCGGATTTAATATTACTATTCTAGAAATGCCACTTTTAGAAAGTGAGCATTTCTTTGCACTTAAATCCTTCTGTGCCTTACAATCCACGTCTGGCTAGGTTTAGTTGACAGCTCCTTGTGCATTCACTCAGACACACCCCAAACACAGGGTACTCAGCCTCACTTGCATACATCTGCATTTTGAATGGGTCTTCCTGGGCTGGGAGGGTGGAGGGCCTGCCCTCACACAAAGGACTGCCACACCCCCTACTGGGACCCTGGCAGACAGGATTGAACTGAAAGGGGACCTGGTGCACTTCTTAGCCTCTCTTTGAAGTCTCCCCCACTTCAAAGGCACATTTGGGTATAAAACAGGGCCTCTGCCCTACCTCATCAGACACTTGCTGGAGAAGAAACCGGAACCAGAAACTACATCCTGCCAAGAAGAACTGCCTGGCTGCTCAAAGGACTCACCTGTCTGCTTTCTACAAAGGACTGCTGTCTTGTTGTTGCCCTGCTGCCTTGCTGAACTCTTGTCTGGCTGTGAAAGTGCTCTCCAAGGGCTTGGATAGAGCTTGCCTCCTGTTCTTTGAAGTCTCAGGACCAAAAAGACTTCTTCCTTTCACTTGGACGCTCCGTGCGCCGAAAATTTCGACGCACAGCTTGTTTCGCGGCGAGAAAAACGCCGCACACCGACGCTGATCGACGCGACGCCCTCGGGACGATCGAGACTTCGACGCACAACCTCGCAAGGACAAAGCCGCTCGACTTTCCAGGAGAAATCGACGCAACGCCCACCGTGAGTGCGAAACTTTGACGCACGGCCTCGCAAGGACAACGCCGCCCGACTTCCAAGGAGAAATCGACGCAACGCCTGCCGTGAGACCAAACTTTCGACGCACGGCCTCGCAAGGACAACGCCGCCCGACTTCCAAGGAGAAATCGACGCGACGCCTACCGTGAGATCGAAACTTCGACGCGCAGCCCCGCAGAACGACGCGCAGCCGGAAAACAAGCAGGAGAATCCACGCACAGACCCGGGACATCTGGTAATCCCCGCGATCCACAAAAAGAGACTGTCTGCGCGCCGGAAAACGACGCCCGACTTCCCCGCGTGGAAAAGACCGACGCAAGTCTGTGTGTGCTTAGGAGAAATCGACGCACACACCCCTTTTTCCACGCATCTCTTCTCCTGTGGCCCTCTGAGGAGATTTTCCACCAGAAACCAGGTACTTTGGGCTTGAAAGACACTGTATTGCATTCTAAAGACTTAAGACACTTTATATCACTTCCCTGTGATATTTCTACAATTTTCCATTGCAACTTTATTCTTTTTGACCTACAATTATCCTGATAAATATTATATATTTTTCTAAACACTGTGTGGTGTAGTTTTGTGGTGCTATATGGTGGTATTGTATGATTTATTGCACAAATACTTTACACATTGCCTTCTAAGTTAAGCCTGACTGCTCGTGCCAAGCTACCAGAGGGTGGGCACAGGATAATCTTGGATAGTGTGTGACTTACCCTGACTAGAGTGAGGGCTTTTGCTTGGACAGGAGGTAACCTGACTGCCAACCAAAAACCCCATTTCTAACTTTGGTGATCAGCGGTGAGGATAGGACTTGTATTTGTGCAGTGACATACAGTAGCTAAGTATCTCACTACCTACCCACAGTTGAAGGTCAACTTGGTTTTTATCTCTTTTTGAAAACCCGTTTTTTCCTGACAATTTTCAAAAACTAAATCCTCACTCAACATGTCTCTGACTGGGTCTCAGACAGGGGACTTTGACCTAGTCCAGTTGGATACATACACGGTCAAACAACTAAGAGGATTCTGCAGGGCATTGAGGGTACCCACCCAAGGGGCCTCCAGAAAGGAGGACTTTCAAGTGGCGCTGAGGGCCTGGGCAGAAGCCCATTTAGAGGATGATGAGGAAGGGGAGCCAGAAAATGGCCCCTCAGAAGGATTTTCACTATCTATGGATGGTGTTACCACTGCAATTGTGCACCCTTCCAGACCAGGGAGCAGTGTCTCCATGCAAAGCCTGACCGCAGAGGAAAGGAGAGAGGAAAGGGAGTTCCAATTGCAAATGGCAAAACTGAAAATTGAGGCGCAACAGGAGGAGAGGAGGGCAGAAAGAGAAGCCAAACAAGCTGAGGCTGAAAGAGCAGCCAAACAGATTGAAGCTGAAAGGACAGCCAAACAGATTCAAGCAGAAGCTGAAAGGGCAGCCAAACAAGCAGAAGCTGAAAGAGCAGCCAAACAAGTGGAAGCTGAAAGAGCTTTGGCTGAAAAGAAACTATTGTTGGCTCATGAACTGAGTCTCAAGGAGCTGGAGATCAAGGCAAGACAGTCTGAATCCAGCAATAATGGTGGCAGCATACAGACAGGACCTGCTGGAGAAAAGAAGGTTCGTATACCCAAAAATGTGGTGCCCAGTTTTGTGGTGGGAGATGACATAGATAAATGGTTAGCTGCTTATGAAGTTGCACTAAGGGCTCATGAGGTTCCTGAAGGGCAATGGGGGGTAGCTATGTGGGGTTATGTGCCGCCATTGGGGAGGGACACACTTCTCACATTGGATTCACCGGATCAAAACACATACCCACTCCAGAAAGCCACTTTACTTGCCAAGTTTGGGCTGACCCCTGAGGGATACCGTCAGAGGTTCAGGGACAGCACCAAACAAACCACACAAACATGGGTAGATTTCTTTGATTTCTCTAGTAAGGCACTGAATGGATGGGTGCGGGGCAACAAAGTAGCAGATTATAAAAGTTTATATGATTTGATCCTGAGAGAGCATATGCTTAATGTTACTTATACAGATTTGCGCCAGCACCTAGTGGATAGTAAGCTGACTGATCCCAGGAAGCTTGCTGAGGAGGCGGACCTCTGGGTTAGCACCAGAGTGTCCAAAAAGGTACCTGGGGGGGACTCCCACAAAGGTGGTCAGAGTTCCCAACAGAAGAAAGAGGGGGGAGATAAACTTACAGATAAGGAACTCTCTAAAGGCCCCCAAAAGAATTCCCAGGGAGGGGGTGGCAACCCTTCCTTTTCCAAATTTGGGAGAAAGCCAGGGACATTTGACAAGTCAGGAAAATCTAGCCCCAAATGCATGGAATGTTACCAATATGGTCACTACAAAGGCGATCCTCAGTGCCCCAAGAGGGCACCGTCCACTACCGGACAGGCACCTGGGTTGACTAGTGTAGCACTCGGGGGGGAGATGGACCCAACTAGCTTTGGGGAACAGGTAGAGATTTCCCTAGTGTCCCTGGGAGAAGGAGAAATGGTGCCCAAGGCCCACATGCCTAGAAATACTTCCAAGTACCGGCAGTGGGTCACCATTGATGGGCAGAGGGTGGAGGCTCTGCGTGACACAGGAGCCAGTATGACTACTATCAAGAGTCAGCTGGTGTCAGCAGAGCAGATAATGCCTAATACATTCCACCAGGTCAGAGTAGCTGACAATCGCGAGAGTCACCTACCGGTGGCTCTGGTTCCCTTTGAGTGGGGGGGGGTCTCTGGTACTCTGAAAGTAGCTGTGAGTCCTGCCATGCCTGTAGATTGTCTGTTAGGCAATGACCTTGAGCACACTGCTTGGAAAGAAGTGGAGCTCAGGTCTCACCTGGAGATGTTAGGGTTACCTGAGTGGGTCTGCATGACCACACGGTCCATGGCTGACCGAGAGGGAAGTCAAGGGCATCTGGAGCCTGGAACGATGGCCCAGAGAGCTGCCAGGAGGAGGGACCAGGGGTGCGGGAAACCGACCCCCGCTGTTCCCACAGTGGCTGACGGGGCTCCTGAGGAGGAGGCTTCCGAGCCAACTGGGGAAGACATCGCCGCCCTAGGTGACTTACCTGAGCTTGCTGGTTGGCAAGTTGAGGGTGGACCCACCAGGGAGGACTTCTGCAAGGCGCAGAAAGAATGTCCCACTCTAGAAGGTTTGAGGAAACAAGCCTCAAACCAGGCAGCCGGCGACGCCTCTGGCGATCACCACCTATATTGGGAGAATGATCTCCTTTACAGTGAGCCTAAGGATCCGGGCTTTGGGGCAGCACGTGTGCTGGTGGTCCCCCAATGTTACCGAACCTTCCTACTGGGTCTGGCTCACGACATTCCCCTGGCAGGACATTTGGGGCAGGGCAAGACCTTTAACAGGCTTGTCACCCACTTTTATTGGCCCAAAATGAGGACACACTCAGACAAGTTCTGCAGATCCTGTCCTACCTGCCAGGCCAGTGGTAAAGCAGGAAAAAGGGTTAAAACCCCCCTGATTCCACTTCCTGTCGTTGGCACCCCCTTTGAAAGGGTGGGCATCGACATTGTTGGCCCCTTGGACCCCAAAACTGCCTTAGGCAACAGGTTCATCCTGGTTTTGGTGGACCATGCCACCCGTTACCCAGAGGCAATCCCTCTAAGGACAGTAACTGCCCCGGTGGTGGCCAGAACCCTGATGGGGATATTTACCCGTGTGGGGTTCCCCAAGGAAATAGTGTCTGACAGAGGCACTAACTTCATGTCCGCATACATGAAGTCGCTGTGGGATGCGTGTGGTGTAACTTACAAGTTCACCACACCCTATCACCCCCAGACGAACGGTCTTGTGGAGAGATTCAACAAGACCCTGAAAGGCATGATTGGTGGCCTTCCTGAGGCCATGAGGCGTAAGTGGGACGTCCTCTTACCATGCCTTCTCTTTGCTTACAGAGAGGTCCCCCAGAGAGGGGTAGGGTTCAGTCCCTTTGAACTTCTCTATGGGTACCCTGTCAGGGGACCCTTAAGCATTGTCCAGGAGGGATTGGAGAAAGCTCCAAAGGCACCCCCTCAGGATGTGGTCAGCTATATGTTGGCCCTCCGCAACCAGATGACCCGCTTCTGGAAAGAAGCCCAAGATAACCTTGAGGCCAGTCAAGAGGTGATGAAACAATGGTATGACCAGAAGGCCACCCTGGTAGAGTTTCAACCTGGAGACAAAGTGTGGGTAATGGAGCCAGTAGAGCCCAGAGCTCTCCAGGACCGCTGGTCTGGCCCATTTGAAATAAAGGAGCGGAAAGGGGAGGCCACTTACCTAGTGGACCTCAAAACCCCTAGGAATCCCCTAAGGGTGCTCCATGTGAACCGACTAAAAGCTCATTGTGAGAGGTCGGAGATCAACATGCTTCTGGTCACAGATGAAGGAACGGAAGAGGAGAGTGAACCTCTCCCCGACCTCCTCTCTGCCCAAGAAGGTGATGGGTCAGTAAGCGGGGTCATTCTGTCTGGCACCCTGACTCTAAATCAGAAAGGAGACTGTTATGAGCTGTTGGAGCAGTTCTCCCCCCTGTTCTCCCTTACTCCTGGGCTGACCCACCTCTGTGTTCATGATATTGACACCGGTGACAGTCTCCCTGTGAAAAACAAAATTTACAGGTTGTCGGATAAGGTGAAGGCCAGCATCAAGGAGGAGGTCTCCAAGATGTTGACTCTAGGGGTCATTGAGAAATCCAGTAGTCCCTGGGCCAGCCCAGTGGTATTGGTCCCTAAGGCTACTGCCCCAGGTGCGAAGCCAGAGCTCCGGTTCTGTGTGGACTACCGGGGTCTCAACTCAGTCACCCGGACTGATGCTCACCCCATCCCCCGAGCTGATGAGCTCGTGGACAGGCTAGGCGCTGCCAAGTTCCTGAGTACGTTTGATCTTACTTCAGGGTACTGGCAGATCGCCCTGACTGAGGGGGCTAAGGAAAGGTCCGCCTTTTCCACCCCTGACGGCCATTACCAGTTCCGAGTGATGCCGTTTGGATTAAAAAATGCCCCCGCTACCTTCCAACGGTTGGTTAACGGGGTCCTGGCTGGCAAGGATGCCTTCTGTGCAGCCTACCTGGATGACATAGCTGTCTACAGTTCCAGCTGGGAGGAACACCTGCTCCACCTCAAGGAGGTGCTTCAGGCCCTGCAACAGGCAGGCCTGACCATCAAGGCTAGTAAGTGCCAGATTGGGCAGGGTTCCGTGGTGTACTTGGGACACCTAGTAGGTGGTGGCAAGGTGCAGCCACTCCAGGCCAAGATCGAAACTATCAAGGCCTGGCAACCACCTCGAACCCAGACTGAGGTGAGAGCCTTTTTAGGCCTCACCGGATACTACCGCAGGTTTGTCAAGGGCTATGGTACCATTGTGTCCCCCTTGACAGAACTCACGTCCAAGAAGCAACCTAGGTTGGTGAATTGGACAGAGGCTTGTCAGAAAGCCTTTGACGCCCTAAAGGAAGCCATGTGCACGGCCCCCGTGCTCAAGGCCCCTGACTACTCCCAGGAATTTATCGTGCAGACAGACGCTTCAGAGCATGGCATAGGGGCAGTCCTAGCACAGCTAAATGAGGAGGGCCAAGATCAACCGGTAGTCTTTATTAGCAGAAGGCTATTACCACGGGAACAGAGGTGGAGTGCTATTGAAAGAGAAGCTTTTGCTGTGGTCTGGGCCCTGAAGAAGCTGAGGCCCTACCTGTTTGGGACTCACTTCCTAGTTCAGACAGACCACAGACCCCTCAGATGGCTCATGCAGATGAGGGGTGAGAATCCAAAACTTCTGAGGTGGTCCATTTCCCTACAGGGGATGGACTTTACGGTGAACATCGCCCAGGGGTTGACCACGCCAATGCTGATGGTCTCTCCAGGTACTTCCGCCTTAGCGATGAGAGCTCCCAGGAGGTCGGGTAGCTCTCCCCACTTTCAGCTGGGGGGGACACATGTTAGACCTGACAGCCTTAGGGTAGTCACCCCTAACTTTTTGCCTGCCTCCCTCCTCGTTTTGGATACTGTTTTGCTGGTTTTTAGACTCTGCGCACTTTACCACTGCTAACCAGTGATAAAGTGTATATGCTCTCTCTCTGTAAACATGGTAACTTTGGATCATACCTGATTGAACTATTTAATCTACTTATAAGTCCCCAGTCATGTGCACTCCAGGTGCCTAGGGCATATAGATTAAATGCTACTAGTGGACCTGCAGCACGGATTGTGCCACCCACTTAAGTAGCCCCTTTTCCTTGTCTCAGGCCTACCATTGCTAGGCCTGGGTGTGCAGTTTCACTGCCACCTCGACTTGGCATTTAAAAGTACTTGCCAAGCCTAGAACTCCCCTTTTTCTGCATATAAGTCACCCTTAATGTGTGCCCTGGGTATCCCCTAGAGCAGGGTGCTGTGTAGGTAAAAGGCAGGACATGTACCTGGGTAGTTATATGTCCTGGTAGTGTAAAACTCCTAAATTCGTTTTTGCACTACTGGGAGACCTGCTCCCTTCATAGGCTAACATTGGGGCTGCCCTCATACACTGTTGAAGTGGCAGCTGCTGATCTGAAAGGAGCAGGGAGGTCATATTTAGTATGGCCAGAATGGTAATACAAAATCCTACTGACTGCTGAAGTCGGATTTAATATTACTATTCTAGAAATGCCACTTTTAGAAAGTGAGCATTTCTTTGCACTTAAATCCTTCTGTGCCTTACAATCCACGTCTGGCTAGGTTTAGTTGACAGCTCCTTGTGCATTCACTCAGACACACCCCAAACACAGGGTACTCAGCCTCACTTGCATACATCTGCATTTTGAATGGGTCTTCCTGGGCTGGGAGGGTGGAGGGCCTGCCCTCACACAAAGGACTGCCACACCCCCTACTGGGACCCTGGCAGACAGGATTGAACTGAAAGGGGACCTGGTGCACTTCTTAGCCTCTCTTTGAAGTCTCCCCCACTTCAAAGGCACATTTGGGTATAAAACAGGGCCTCTGCCCTACCTCATCAGACACTTGCTGGAGAAGAAACCGGAACCAGAAACTACATCCTGCCAAGAAGAACTGCCTGGCTGCTCAAAGGACTCACCTGTCTGCTTTCTACAAAGGACTGCTGTCTTGTTGTTGCCCTGCTGCCTTGCTGAACTCTTGTCTGGCTGTGAAAGTGCTCTCCAAGGGCTTGGATAGAGCTTGCCTCCTGTTCCTTGAAGTCTCAGGACCAAAAAGACTTCTTCCTTTCACTTGGACGCTCCGTGAGCCGAAAATTTCGACGCACAGCTTGTTTCGCGGCGAGAAAAACGCTGCACACCGACGCTGATCGACGCGACGCCCTCGGGACGATCGAGACTTCGACGCACAACCTCGCAAGGACAAAGCCGCTCGACTTTCCAGGAGAAATCGACGCGACGCCCACCGTGAGTGCGAAACTTTGACGCACGGCCTCGCAAGGACAACGCCGCCCGACTTCCAAGGAGAAATCGACGCAACGCCTGCCGTGAGACCAAACTTTCGACGCACGGCCTCGCAAGGACAACGCCGCCCGACTTCCAAGGAGAAATCGACGCGACGCCTACCGTGAGATCGAAACTTCGACGCGCAGCCCCGCAGAACGACGCGCAGCCGGAAAACAAGCAGGAGAATCCACGCACAGACCCGGGACATCTGGTAATCCCCGCGATCCACAAAAAGAGACTGTCTGCGCGCCGGAAAACGACGCCCGACTTCCCCGCGTGGAAAAGACCGACGCAAGTCTGTGTGTGCTGAGGAGAAATCGACGCACACACCCCTTTTTCCACGCATCTCTTCTCCTGTGGCCCTCTGAGGAGATTTTCCACCAGAAACCAGGTACTTTGGGCTTGAAAGACACTGTATTGCATTCTAAAGACTTAAGACACTTTATATCACTTCCCTGTGATATTTCTACAATTTTCCATTGCAACTTTATTCTTTTTGACCTACAATTATCCTGATAAATATTATATATTTTTCTAAACACTGTGTGGTGTAGTTTTGTGGTGCTATATGGTGGTATTGTATGATTTATTGCACAAATACTTTACACATTGCCTTCTAAGTTAAGCCTGACTGCTCGTGCCAAGCTACCAGAGGGTGGGCACAGGATAATCTTGGATAGTGTGTGACTTACCCTGACTAGAGTGAGGGCTTTTGCTTGGACAGGAGGTAACCTGACTGCCAACCAAAAACCCCATTTCTAACAAGGTATATTTCATTTAAAGTAAAGTTACTGTCGAGGCCACGTCATGGTCCAACCACAGGACATTAATAATGTGTTTTATAAAACTGCACTTTTCATTCATATTTCACGCACAACATAACCATTATCACGGCGAGATGGAAAGAAGGTAAACATGTCACAAGTTTTGAAATATCCCTGCCAAGAATATGAAATGGGATTGGGAACCACAAAAGAAAAAAAAGTTTCTGAATGCAATTAAAAATCTAATAATGGCCCGAGGCAGCGGCAGGTCCCGTCGCACCCGGGGGTCTCGCAGGACTCGGGTTCTGCTTTTAAAAGGCTCCGTCTTTCCACCCTGACAAGAAGCAACGGGCCAACCTTTGACATGTGTGGAGGGCCGTAGTCCCTGGGCTAGGGGGCATTTGAGGACCAGGCCAGCCCGTTGTCGCCCCCCAAAACGACTCATTCAGCTGGCTCGGTGTCTATTAAAACTCATTTTATATAAGTGAACTGTATTCGTGTTTGCACGCGCTCAATGGAAACGTATCTGCCGTGTTTCTCAGTCCGTGTGTGATGTGTGCTCCGGTCCGGGTTTTCCCTTTGACACCACAGACCCCCTGAATGACAAGTTACCTTCTCTCAGCATTGTCTCTGCTGAGTGTGCACGGGGTCTGACCTGGACTGATTCCAGAGGGGGACAGATGGTCTCTCATTGCCTGTAACCTGCCTGAATCCTTCGGAAGCAGAACTGAAACTGCCCCAGACATGATGCTCCCTTTATAAACTGTGCTGTGGGTAAGTTGCATTTCCGTGACTTATACGGAACAGCTGGGAGGGTGTCACTGAACAACTTTCCACTCACATACATTCTAGAGCCCAATGCAGCTACACACATGGATGAACTGGAAGGTGAGTCCTGCAGGCGCCGTCCCTTGTGTGTTATACCTTGGAGCTGTAATGGGTATATTAGCGTCAGTAGTTACTGCACTCAGGATAATTCTGCTCAGATTATCAATGTGTTACTTGCGCACATCATTGTTACTTGCACCTGTAACTGCTGCCAGTGTGCCGCATTATGTGTTACACCATCAACCACTCACCGTTTAGTCCAATAGTTTTGTTTCACCACAAAGAGCCTGTAAACATCACAGCAGGCAAGGTCCTGCTGGGTAAAATCAAGAACTGCTCTGAAGCGTGTCCTAGGACATGATGCACACCTGAGCCTTGCTCACCTGTCCCTGCCAGCTTTGTGTATGTGATTTGTGAGGGAGGCTCTGAAGCGTGTCCCGGGACATGATGCCCCTTGGCAGCCCTGCACCCCTGTCCCTGCCAGCATTGTGTACATGTTTTGTGAGGGAGTCTCTGAAGCGTGTCCCAGGACCACCTGTCTCTGCCGGCGTTGTGTACATGTTTTGTGAGGGAGGCTTGAAGTGAGGGTTGCTTCCTGTGCACCTATTTTGTAAAGCAGACATGCTTTCCTTCTGTACATCTTGTCCTTGTGTGTAAGTGAGGTTTGCACCATTGTATTCCCTCCTGTGTGTTTTGTGAAGGTGAGTTTCAGCACCAGGACACCCTCCCAGGTGACAGTGCGCTCTACAAACATGCACAACATGACCCCGGCTTCCAGTGCCCTGCCTGTTGTGAGCCGCTGCACTTGCTGCTTGTGTTGTGTACGAAGGTTTACACTCAGCTCCTACCTCCCTCCTTATAGTGTGAGGGCGCGCTCTACTGTTACTTCATATAACTTATGGAAAGGAAGTTTGCACCACATCTCACTGTGATGAACCACGCCGTGGTAGAGATGCTGCCCAGCTAACATCCATGGTTCAGCTACTTTCCCCGAGAGTGATTTGTTTTGCTTCTGTCTGTGCTGTGTCGTTTAGTCCTAGTCTGAGGAAACCTTGCACTGCCTCTGCCAACGTTGCTGTGTTCCAAGGAAACTTGCAAAGCTACTTTTGTGTTTTACCACTACCGCGTGTGAGTGAAGCTTCTAGTCCTGATGCCTAAGGTATGCCTCTTATTTCATGTGATGACATCTCTCCCTCTAACCTGTCTCCTCTCTGTTAGTGTGTGCATGAAGTCTGCAATGCTTGTATCGGGCAGTACCGGTACTGCACGTGACATATCTTTAAAATGCTGCTGCTTGTGTCACCCTGCACCCTATGAGAGAAACCATACTTCTCGCCGCCTTTGCATCCTGTGCAGGTATTTAAGTGATCGCTGTGCCCCCATTCGACTTTGAGACGTGCACTCAATCACACCTTCATGAGTAATCTGGGTGAGAATCTGACTTGAGTGGGCTAAAGGGCCACAGAGATGTACTGCAGAGAACAAACTGAGAGAAGAACAAACAGAGTGCTGTTAAGGAATTGGGAGGACACCAGGCAAAGAGAGGAGGGAAAAATAAAGTGGGAGAGAGGAAAAGAAAGGAAAATGAAGAAGCCAATCCTTGTTATGATAGGCCATTGTAACTACCACCCTTTCTCTTTCCTTCTCTTTTCAACATAATCTATAAAGTGGGCATCTTTGTCTCAAGCCAGTATCACGTAGCACAGCACAGCCTCCTCCGTCATGTACATGCGCACTTTCTTCCACACCATAGAATGGGACTGATAGTGCTGTCGATCCTGGGTAACCTGGGAGGAGAGGTGTACGCTGGCCGTGTCAGTGTCCAGATTCTTTTAGACCTGTCAACGTAATTCACAATTAACTTCTTTCATAATGGATTTTACATAGGTGGGTGTCCAAGGCAGTGTAAACCAACATCAGTAATAAAGTGCCTTGAATACCTACCCATAACTGAATTTAACAAAATCTCTGCTGCTGCGGTTTGCCAGTTTTACTTGCTTGAAGAAACTGAAGTATTAGTTGAGGGGATGAGAACCCACCTCAAATATTAATTACAAGCTTTGCCAGCATAAACCACTGCAGTCACTAAATTAACCTTTGCTTCACCCTCTGATAGATTGACACACATTGGCACACATGTATGCAGTGCTCAAACAGTAATACAGTGAAAAGACAACAAAAAGAAAATCTCAAACCAATTTAGGAAAATAAATTACATTTTAGTAAACAAGATAATACTAAAGCGATAAATATCCAATAAGTAGAGCCAAAGATATGAATAAGTGCCAACCGCACTCATCTGGTCATGCTAGACCAGGTCAACATCAAAAGCTGAGTACGACCTCAGTGTAGCATTGGTCTGGTACAGGGGCGATGTTCCTGCCAGTGGAAAGTTTACCTTCTGATTTATACATTTTACGGTGAAAATGTGGTCTCTGAAGAATTGTTGGTGGAGGAAGCTGGATCTGATGCGGGGTTTGATGATGGTGGGTTGCTGATGAGTGGGTTCATGGTGCAGTCATCAGCCAAGGCGAGAAAGACAGCTGGCCAAATTTGAAGTCCATCGCTGGGAAGGCCTTGATGTCAATCAATCAATCAATCAAGGATTTGTAAAGCGCAGCTAGTCACCCATAGTCTCAAGGCACTGAATGTAGGTGTGCTGCTCAGTTGAAGAGCCCGGTGAGCTGGGAAGAACGGAGACGTCTGTTAGGTACGTATAAAGTGGAGGCAGTGGTATAATGGTTCTATACTGTGCAGTGCCTTGAAGGTGTGGATCAGACGTTTGTATGTTATGCGCTTGTTGACTGGTGGGAGGTGGGATGTTGATCTGATACTGTTGGGCATGGGTCTCGATTAAGTCCTCTATGCTCTGACGTGGAACTTTTTCCAAAATCAAATCTTCTTCAGTGGGGCAAACCAGCAAGCTGAGTCCGACTAACGATTTGACAACAACTGCAGCTCTGACGGTGACTCAGGTCTCTTTCAGTCCTTCAGGCAGAAAGCTTTCTAAAAGTTTCCAAGTACCACTTCTTGCAGTTTGAGAACAAGAGGGGTAGACTTTAACAGAAGGCAATGATTCAGGGCCTAGGGGGGCACCATTTGGGGTTTAGGGCTCATTCCAATGAAGGCCAGCAGCAGGGTCCAGGGCATGTGCAGTAGAAACTGGTCAGCTAGGCATTTGCAGGTAGAGAGGCTACTGGAAGCTTGTTAGATCCTTGAAGCTCAGACAGGAGTTCAGCCAACTGACCTCTGGAGTCTCTTCTTGGGTCGTAGGCTCTTGGCAAGCAGCTCATTCTTAGTTGAGGTTCGCAAAGAGCAGAACAGTCCTTCTGATTCTTCACCTATGCAGTAGTGTTCTGAGGAGAGGTCTTTGTGTCTTTTATACCTATTGCCGGCCTGTGGACAGAGGGCAAGCCTTTGTTCACCTCTGAACCCTAGCTGGTCAATTACTTTCCTCTCACTGGTTTTGGTGCCAGCCTGGCTAGAGGAAGAAATGGGATGCAAGCATTGGTGTGAGCTCCATCTGCCAGTGACAAGCAGTTAGCCTTGACAAATCAACTTGCTCCTTGGTATGGTGAGTCAAATTTTATCAGGATGAGATATTTTTTAGGTCTGTTGGCCCTGTCTGGCATGCTGTCAAAGAACAGGTGTTCTGTTCATTCATAAAGTGAATGAACAATAGAAAATAATTTAAATCTTCTTTTTGTCTTGTGACATTTGCTGTATGTTTAAACTCAGAGGTCTAGTGCCAGGCTTGGTCTTCTGATAAATCGCTGTTTATTTTTGTCATGGAGATTAGTGTTTACTTCTTTTTTTCAAGTCACTTGGCTTGCAGGTCTGGTAACATCTTTCTGATTTTTTGAGCCTTGGTCTAGGGCTGGGCACAGCCCTCATGCCGTCCTGAGAAGGGAGGAATCCCACTCCCCACGACCAGAGCCCTATGACCACTGTCAGGGAGCAATACGCATGCCATTGTAGGGGAGACATCAGCGTCAGGTTCCAGCTGGACACGGGCAGTAAAGCTTTGTGGTTTGAGGCACGAAAATGACAACTTTATAAATGTGTAATTTCCTAAATAGTAATATAAAATCAGACTTGACCATTAACTTGGATTTTAAATTACTATTACAATGAGTCCTTGGATCATTTTTCTAGAGATTCCTAAACTGCATTTAGCACGTATTAAAGGTAATAGTGCAAAACCAGTGTTAACCTATGGAGGAGTTGGTATGGCCACAGTGAAACGCGACTTTGGAGGCTTTTTAGCGCCAGGCCAAAACATTGAATACACATGACCTACTTTTTAAATACCATGCATGCTCTCCTATGGGTATTTAATATCTGCCTTAGGGGTGACTTATTAGTATTAAAAAGGATGGTTTAGGCCTGGCAAAAAAGGTTATTTTGCCAGGTGAAAATGCAGTTTAGAACAGCCTACGTAGGCTGCGGGGGCAGGCCTGGAGATATGTTCTAGTCCTGCTGTAGTGGGTGGCACAATGGGTGCTGCAGCCCACTCGTAGCCTTTAACACAAAGGCCCTGGGTACAGGTGGTACCATATACTAGGGACGTATAAGCAAATTAAATGTAACAATCCTTTGTGTACCAATTTAACCATGTTTGAGTGCACAAGCACTTTACCCTTGATTAGCAGGGGTTAAGTGCAAAGTCTTCTACCGCCAACAAAAACAAAGGTCAGTGAAAAGGCAAAAAATAACTGGTGACCCTTCAGGAAAGGCAAATTCTAGCTTATGACACAGAAGGTACAGCAAGTCAGGCTGAGGATTCCTGAGTCTCCCGAGGTGAGGTAGAATGATGGCTGAAGGAGATAGAGGCCTGGTACAGTTTCTGTGCGCTGATACAGAATGAAAGAAACATTGATTAAAGTACATACAGTGTTGTTTGAGAATTATGGACATCTTTTACTCTTATGAAAGTCCAACAAGAAATATTTAGAGGTTAGGAATATCTATGTATTAGCAGTTATTTAAAGGGCTACAAATGGGTGTCAGCTTCTTGCAATTAGTCCTTAAATATTCCATTTGAGGTGCTGGTACTTTCCATTAGTTGTACAATACTTCTGGTGAGAAGTGCAAACATTCCATGATTTTATGCTGGGTCGGAGCAGTGGATTCATGCATGCATTGCAGCTGTCTTTGTTTGACCCCATTGTCAAAGGTTCCAGTCGACGCTTGAAAAACCAGCCTTCACCTTTTGGAAGGAATAAAATCAATGCTATTGACTGAGGTGATCTTAAGCATATGTATTTTATCATCAGGCTGGCTGGGTGTACATGTGGTTACCAAGTATGCCTTTCATGTTACCACTATAAGAAAGCAGCCCCATTGAGAAGAGTTCACACATGCACACACACAAACACACTGTCCTAATAATCACTATTTTTGCATTTATTAAGCAGTTTTTAACAATTATGCCAGTTTGTGTGATGGTGTGCCTTCAAAGGTCATGTGAAATTACTTCCATCTATGATTGTGTTCAAAGTTCATGTGATGACAATTCATGTGATGTCACTGAGGTCAAAGCCAAATAAGTTACTTCTGCTACTCAGCATTTTAGTGAATTGAAGTCCACCATGCTTCTGTTAAATCTTTTTTTCAAGCAGATAAGCACACTTTCAGAGCACCACTAATATTGGGCTCAAATTTCACCTGTCAACTGGGGAAGAAAAGAATGAGGGAAAAACAGGCACTAGTTAAAAAAGGGTGTTGATACAAAATTCTTCATCTTTTACATAATGAAGAACTTTTATTTGCAATTGTCTTTTTTCTCCTCCTGGAAATATATTTGCTCTTGAAGAAATCCTTTCCTGCATGATACCATGCCACCATGTTTTTGTGAGTGCTCCAGACCCATTCCCATGTTCCAATGGGATTTTCTCTTGCCCCTCAAAAAGGAGTAAATCTGCAACCATTTCCACAGTTGGAATGAGTTGAGAAGATATTTGTAAATAGTCACAAAAGCGAAAGTTCAAAATATCCCCTTGCATCCAAATCGTCAAACACCCATTTCCTGCCCCTGTATTTACTCATGAGCAATATTATGCCATCTGGAATAACATTACGCGTAGGTAAATGGATTTACTGTTGCATGGTCACCGTCTATGAAAGCCTTGTACATGTAAATAAACCATTTATGCATGCACAGCTACCTGTCTGACTTCAGCTCAAGCTTCAGCAGGGAGACCACTACATTACACATCGTATACAACTTCCTCCTGACAATAGATGAAGATGCCCCTGCCTCTGGATATTACTAGACCTCTCAGCTGCCTCAGCACATTGATGATACACAGTTCTACTTGAAAGCCTCCTCTGCTTCTGACATCCAGTGCCTCGAACACTGCATGCACATCATCTAAACCAGGATGCCCAGCACCTACCAGAAGCTCAACCCAACCAAGAAAGAATTAATGTGGGTTAGGAAGAACAACAAACAAAAACAGTACAATATGAAAAACGGTATAGAGTAGTCAGTACTATTAATATAGACACTTTTGACATGATCAATATTGTGCTTTGACGTCCACATGAAATACGTCTCTGAATATTGGTAAATTTTCTGTTCTTACAGCTGTTTACACAGTTTTACTGTCATAGTATAAAACATTTTTCAGAGTATCATGTGAAAGGAAACCATGTGAAAGGCCCCTTTTTGCACGCAGGCCTGGGTCTTTCTCAAGGCTACACCTCTGTTGTCTCCAGGGCTGCAGTGGACCATAAATTCAGAGTGGATTGTGGAAACCTGATTGAGTGTGCTTGAATATATACCTTAAAAAATCCAGAATTCACCCAAAAGCATTGCATACCGTACATTTCCCCAAACATAGCTGGGAAAGAATTTATGTACAGCGCTAATATTTGGTCATAGCTGAGGGTCATGCCACCTTCAAAATATACATCTGGCTACGGGCCTGGATCTCGGAGCATGTTTTCATGGATCATGCAGTAGCTACATGTGACTGCCATGTGAATGTGCACCCTCTTACTGGCCAGCTTCCCTTATCCTAAAAATATTTTCCTTTCAACTCCAAACCTCTTCACCTCTCAGTGAAGGTGGCAGCAGATGATTCAATATTTGCCTTCCTTCTGCACCTAAGCAATGTTTCGCACAGGAAATTTCATTTTTTGGTGATAATGTCCACACTAATTGCGACCACATAAGTACAAAATCATTCTTCCCATTGTTTACACTCTAGAGTTGTATCTCCTGCTGACGCTGTGACCACAGGTGGAGCTGGAAAGCCTTGCACTCTGGAATGCCCACTTCCTAATCTGGCTAAAAGCCTGTGCCATAGATGGCACACTCCAAATTTGTTGTAACCTGTAAGAAAGAGAAAAATATCCTATTTGTTATTTTTGTTTCATTTGGTTCCAATGGACAGTAATTCTGCATTTGTCCCTATCCCCTGAACGCACTTAATTAGGAAGGAAGAACCTGTACAAATGATTTCCCTAGACTTTATGCTGGAAGGTCTGTCTAGTTGCACTCTTCTCAATGTTCAGAGATGCTTTTTCTATCTTTCACATTTGTCCAGTGCCACAAGTATCTGATCACGATAACACCTTACAGGGATGCACTCTTGCAATTACTTCCACAGCTGACCTGGGTTGCTGTAGGTATATCTTGCATGAGTACATCTTGTCTAGTTCTGTTGAGTTGCATGGAAGGCTTAAGGAATAACCAGTTTGTTCAGTGTATGATAGTTCTTTTAGGGTACATGTGTTCTTTGGTAGACATGATGCTACACAATTACATTACCACTTCCTGTTCTAGCTGTTTGTGCTTCTTGTAGTGTGCGTTTGTTCACACATCACATGGCTCCTGTGCAACTGGGCTCACACCATAAGGTGACCAGATTTTGAGAACCAAAAACCAGGACAGGCCAGTAGTAAAAGCATGACTAAACTCGGTAGTCTTATTTTAATGTATAGACTCTCACAGTTTTTGGGTAGCCTTCTAATTATGTGCCTATCTATCTATTTATCTATCTATCTATCTTGCACAGTGGGTGGAGCAAGATGGGAAGAAGGAGTAATGGTATATACAGCGAACCTCCACAGTAGGCATTGCACACTCATGGGGAATGGTTGTATTTCAGACAATTTATTGGCAAAAAACAGTGCAGAATCAAAAGAAAGCTTAGACAAACGTCTTTCGGCATTTCACCTTCCTCAACGTCAAAGGAACCCGCCTTTTTCCTGCCGTATAAATAGATAACACAATTGCATTGGTGCTGCCAAAATTCATTATTAAACACAGAAGATGCACTCACTAACCAGGACCTCCATCACCCATGTCAACAAAATGGCACCTATCTTAGTCAGCGCAATGTAACATTCATTTGCCATATGTGATTATGCAATACATTATTATTACTTATGAATCATACTAAATCATCAATAAATTAGACGACATAACCATATCAATAGAAATCCTCCTTGAATAAATATCTAAACTGAATATTAATGAAAACAGACATTCCATTCAATTCAATCACAGTATGCCTGCTGTCTCGGGAATGCACCAACTCTGACATAAAATGTAAGTAAGACCACATTACTTTAAATAGCATGTGTTAGAAATGGGGTTTTTGGTTGGCAGTCAGGTTACCCCCTGTCCAAGCAAAAGCCCTCACTCTAGTCAGGGTAAGTCACACACTATCCAAGATTATCCTGTGCCCACCCTCTGGTAGCTTGGCACGAGCAGTCAGGCTTAACTTAGAAGGCAATGTGTAAAGTATTTGTGCAATAAATCATACAATACCACCATATAGCACCACAAAAATATACCACACAGTGTTTAGAAAAATATATAATATTTATCAGGATAATTGTAGGTCAAAAAGAACAAAGTTGCAATGTGAAATTTGTAGAAGTATCACTGAAAAGTGATATAAAGTGTCTTAAGTCTTTAGAATATAAACAAAGTCTCTTTTAAGCACAAGTACCTGGTTGAGAGTGGAAAAATCTCCTCAGAGGGCCACAAGAGAAGAGGTGCGTGGAAAAAGGGTGTGTGCGTCGATTTCTCCCCAGCACACACGGACTTGCGTCGTTATTTTCCACGCGGGGAAGTCGGGCGTCGCTTTCCGGCGCGTAGACAGTCTCTTTCTGTGGATCGCGGGGATTACCAGATGTCCCGGGTCTGTGCGTGGATTTTCCTGCTTGTTCTCCGGCTGCACGTCGATCCTCGGGGCTGCGCGTCGAACTTACGATCTCACGGAAGGCGTCGCGTCGATTTCTCCTCTAGACTTCGATCTGCGGGGCTGCGTGTTGAAATTACGATCTCACGGCAGGCGTCGCGTCGATTTCTCCTCTAGAGGTCAGGCGGCGTTGTCCTTGCGAGGCCATGCGTCGGATCTACGATCGTCCCAAGAGCGTCGCGTCGATCAGCGTCGGTGTGCGGCGTTTTTCTCGCCGCGAAACAAGCTGTGCGTCGAAATTTTCAGCGCACGGAGCGTCCAAGTAAAAGAGAGAAGTCTTTTTGGTCCTGAGACTTCAGGGAACAGGAGGCAAGCTCTATCCAAGCCCTTGGAGAGCACTTTCACAGCCAGACAAGAGTTCAGCAAGGCAGCAGGGCAACAGCAAGGCAGCAGTCCTTTGTAGAAAGCAGACAGGTGAGTCCTTTGAGCAGCCAGGCAGTTCTTCTTGGCAGGATGTAGTTTCTGGTTCAGGTTTCTTCTCCAGCAAGTGTCTGATGAGGTAGGGCAGAGGCCCTGTTTTATACCCAAATGTGCCTTTGAAGTGGGGGAGACTTCAAAGAGTGGCTAAGAAGTGCACCAGGTCCCCTTTCAGTTCAATCCTGTCTGCCAGGGTCCCAGTAGGGGGTGTGGCAGTCCTTTGTGTGAGAGCAGGCCCTCCACCATCCCAGCCCAGGAAGACCCATTCAAAATGCAGATGTATGCAAGTGAGGCTGAGTACCCTGTGTTTGGGGCGTGTCTGAGTGAATGCACAAGGAGCTGTCAACCAAGCCCAGCCAGATGTGGATTGTAAGGCACAGAAGGTTTTAAGTGCAAAGAAATGCTCACTTTCTAAAAGTGGCATTTCTAGAATAGTAATATTAAATCCGACTTCACCAGTCAGTAGGATTTTGTATTACCATTCTGGCCATACTAAATATGACCTTCCTGCTCCTTTCAGATCAGCAGCTGCCACTTCAACAGTGTATGAGGGCAGCCCCAATGTTAGCCTATGGAGGGAGCAGGCCTCACAGTAGTGTGAAAACGAATTTAGGAGTTTTACACTACCAGGTAATATAACTACACAGGTACATGTCCTGCCTTTTACCTACACAGCACCCTGCCCTAGGGGTTACCTAGGGCACACTTTAAGGGTGACTTATATGTAGAAAAAGGGGAGTTCTAGGCTTGGCAAGAACTTTTAAATGCCAAGTCGATGTGGCAGTGAAACTGCACACACAGGCCTTGCAATGGCAGGCCTGGGACAAAGAGAAGGGGCTACTTAAGTGGGTGGCACAACCAGAGCTGCTGGCCCACTAGTAGCATTTAATTTACTAGCCCTATGCACATAGAGTGCACCTTACTAGGGACTTATAAGTAAATTAATAGTCCAATCAGGTAAGATTCCAGGTTACCATGTTTTAGTGGAGAGAGCATATACACTTTAGCCCTGGTTAGCAGGGGTAAAGTGCGCAGAGTCTATAAACCAGCAAAAACAGTGTCCAAAAAAATGGAGGGAGGCAGGCAAAAAGTTAGGGGTGACTACCCTAAGGCTGTCAGGTCTAACATGTGTCCCCCCCAGCTGAAAGTGGGGAGAGTTACCCAACCTCCTGGGAGCTCTCATCGCTAAGGCGGAAGTACCTGGAGAGACCATCAGCATTGGCGTGGTCAACCCCTGGGCGATGTTCCACCGTAAAGTCCATCCCCTGTAGGGAAATGGACCACCTCAAGAGTTTTGGATTCTCACCCCTCATCTGCATGAGCCATCTGAGGGGCCTGTGGTCTGTCTGAACCCGGAAGTGAGTCCCAAACAGGTAGGGTCTTAGCTTCTTCAGTGCCCAGACCACAGCAAAAGCTTCTCTCTCAATAGCACTCCACCTCTGTTCCCGTGGTAATAGCCTTCTGCTAATAAAGACTACCGGTTGATCTCTGCCCTCCTCATTCAGCTGTGCTAGAACTGCCCCTATGCCATGCTCTGAAGCGTCTTTCTGCACGATAAATTCCTGGGAGTAGTCAGGGGCCATGAGTACGGGGGCCGTGCACATGGCTTCCTTCAGGGCGTCAAAGGCTTTCTGACAAGCCTCTGTCCAATTGACCAACCTAGGTTGTTTCTTGGAAGTGAGTTCTGTCAAGGGTGTTACAATGGTACCATAGCCCTTGACAAATCTGCGGTAGTATCCGGTGAGGCCTAGAAAGGCTCTCACCTCAGTCTGCGTTCGGGGTGGTTGCCAGGCCTTGATAGTTTCAATCTTGGCCTGGAGTGGCTGCACCTTGCCACCACCCACTAAGTGTCCCAAGTACACCACGGAACCCTGCCCAATCTGGCACTTACTGGCCTTGATGGTCAGGCCTGCCTGTTGCAGGGCCTGAAGCACCTCCTTGAGGTGAAGCAGGTGTTCCTCCCAGCTGGAACTGTAGACAGCTATGTCATCCAGGTAGGCTGCACAGAAGGCATCCTTGCCAGCTAGGACCCCGTTAACCAACCGTTGGAAGGTAGCGGGGGCATTTTTCAACCCGAACGGCATCACCCGGAACTGGTAGTGGCCATCAGGGGTTGAGAATGCGGATCTTTCCTTAGCCCCCTCAGTCAGGGCGATCTGCCAGTACCCTGAAGTAAGATCAAACGTACTCAGGAACTTGGTAGCGCCTAGCCTGTCCACGAGCTCATCAGCTCGGGGGATAGGGTGAGCGTCAGTCCGTGTGACTGAGTTGAGACCCCGGTAGTCCACACAGAACCGGAGTTCTGGCTTCGCACCTGGGGCAGTAGCCTTAGGGACCAACACCACTGCGCTGGCCCAGGGACTACTGGATTTCTCAATAACCCCTAGAGTCAACATCTTGGAGACCTCCTCCTTGATGCTGGCCTTCACCTTATCCGACAACCTGTAAATTTTGTTCTTCACAGGAAGACTGTCCCCAGTGTCAATATCATGAACACAGAGGTGGGTCAGTCCAGGAGTAAGGGAGAACAGGGGGGAGAACTGCTCCAACAGCTCATAGCAGTCTCCTTTCTGGTTTAGAGTCAGGGAGTCAGTCAGAATGACCCCGCTTACTGACCCATCACCTTCTTGGGCAGAGAGGAGGTCGGGGAGAGGTTCACTCTCCTCTTCCGTTCCTTCATCTGTGACCAGAAGCATGTTGATCTCCGACCTCTCAAAATGAGCTTTCAGTCGGTTCACATGGAGCACCCTTAGGGGATTCCTAGGGGTTTGGAGGTCCACTAGGTAAGTGGCCTCCCCTTTCCGCTCCTTTATTTCAAATGGGCCAGACCAGCGGTCCTGGAGAGCTCTGGGCTCTACTGGCTCCATTACCCACACTTTGTCTCCAGGTTGAAACTCTACCAGGGTGGCCTTCTGGTCATACCAGTGTTTCATTACCTCTTGACTGGCCTCAAGGTTACTTTGGGCCTCTTTCCAGAAGCGGGTCATCTGGTTGCGGAGGGCCAACATATAGCTGACCACATCCTGAGGGGGTGTCTTTGGAGCTTTCTCCAATCCCTCCTGGACAATGCTTAAGGGTCCCCTGACAGGGTACCCGTAGAGAAGCTCAAAGGGACTGAACCCTACCCCCCTCTGGGGGACCTCTCTGTAAGCAAAGAGAAGGCATGGTAAGAGGACGTCCCACTTACGCCTCATGGCCTCAGGGAGGCCACCAATCATGCCTTTCAGGGTCTTGTTGAATCTCTCCACAAGACCATTAGACTGAGGGTGATATGGTGTGGTGAACTTGTAAGTTACACCACACGCATCCCACAGAGATTTCATGTATGCAGACATGAAGTTAGTGCCTCTGTCAGACACTATTTCCTTGGGGAATCCCACACGGGTAAATATCCCCATCAGGGTTCTGGCCACCACCTGTGCAGTTACAGTCCTCAGAGGGATTGCCTCTGGGTAACGGGTGGCATGGTCCACCAAAACCAGGATGAACCTGTTGCGTAAGGCCGTTTTGGGGTCCAAGGGACCAACAATGTCGATGCCCACCCTTTCAAAGGGGGTGCCAACGACAGGAAGTGGAATCAGGGGGGTTTTAACCCTTTTTCCTGCTTTACCACTGGCCTGGCAGGTAGGACATGATCTGCAGAATTTATCTGAGTGTGTCCTCATTTTGGGCCAATAAAAGTGGGTGACAAGCCTGCTAAAGGTCTTGCCCTGCCCCAAATGTCCTGCCAGGGGAATGTCGTGAGCCAGACCCAGTAGGAAGGTTCGGTAACATTGGGGGACCGCCAGCATACGTGCTGCCCCAAAGGCCGGAACCTTAGGCTCACTGTAGAGGAGATCATTCTCCCAATATAGGTGGTGATCGCCAGAGGCGTCGCCTGCTGCCTGGTTTGAGGCTTGTTTCCTCAAACCTTCCAGAGTGGGACATTCTTTCTGCGCCTTGCAGAATTCCTCCCTGGTGGGTCCACCCTCAACTTGCCAGCCAGCAAGCTCAGGTAAGTCACCTAGGGCGGCAATGTCTTCCCCAGTTGGCTCGGGAGCCTCCTCCTCAGGAGCCCCGTCAGCCACTGTGGGAACTTCTGGGGCCGGTTTCCCGCACCCCTGGTCCCTCCTCCTGGCAGCTCTCTGGGCCACCGTTCCAGGCTCCAGATGCCCTTGACTTCCCTCTCGGTCAGCCATGGACCGTGTGGTCATGCAGACCCACTCAGGTAACCCTAACTTCTCCAGGTGAGACCTGAGCTCCACTTCTTTCCAAGCAGTGTGCTCAAGATCATTGCCTAACAGACAATCTACAGGCATGGTAGGACTCACAGCTACTTTCAGAGTACCAGAGACCCCCCCCACTCAAAGGGAACCAGAGCCACCGGTAGGTGACTCTCGCGATTGTCAGCGACTCTGACCTGGTGGAATGTATTAGGTACTATCTGCTCTGTTGACACCAGCTGACTCTTGATAGTAGTCATACTGGCTCCTGTGTCACGCAGAGCCTCCACCTTCTGCCCATCAATGGTGACCCACTGCCGGTACTTGGAAGTATTTTTGGGCATGTGGGCCTTGTGTACCATTTCTCCTTCTCCCAGGGACACTAGGCAAATCTCTACCTGTTCCCCAAAGCTATTTGGGTCCATCTCCCCCCGAGCGCTACACTAGTCAACCCAGGTGTCTGTCCGGTAGTGGACGGTGCCCTCTTGGGGCACTGTGGATCGCCTTTGTAGTGACCATACTGGTAACACTCCATGCATTTGGGGCTAGATTTCCCTGACTTGTCATATGTCCCTGGCTTTTTCCCAAATTTGGAAAAGGAAGGGTTGCCACCCCCTCCCTGGGAATTCTTTTGGGGGCCTTTGGAGAGTTCCTTATCTGCAAGTTTATCTCCCCCCTCTTTCTTCTGTTGGGAACCCTGACCACCTTTGTGGGAGTCCCCCCCAGGTACCTTCTTGGACACCCTGGTGCTAGCCCAGAGGTCCGCCTCCTCAGCAAGCTTCCTGGGATCAGTCAGCTTACTATCCACTAGGTGCTGGCGCAAATCTGTATAAGTAGTATTAAGCATATGCTCTCTCAGAATCAAGTTATATAAACCTTTATAATCTGCTACTTTGTTGCCCCGCACCCATCCATTCAGTGCCTTACTGGAGTAATCAAAGAAATCTACCCATGTTTGTGTGGTTTGTTTGGTGCTGTCCCTGAACCTCTGATGGTATCCCTCAGGGGTCAGCCCAAACTTGGCAAGTAAAGTGGCTTTCTGAAGTGGGTATGTGTTTTGATCAGGTTGATCCAATGTGAGAAGTGTGTCCCTCCCCAATGGCGGTACATAACCCTACATAGCTACCCCCCATTGCCCTTCAGGAACCTCATGAGCCCTTAGTGCAACTTCATAAGCAGCTAACCATTTATCTATGTCATCTCCCACCACAAAACTGGGCACCACATTTTTGGGTATACGAACCTTCTTTTCTCCAGCAGGTCCTGTCTGTATGCTGCCACCATTATTGCTGGATTCAGACTGTCTCGCCTTGATCTCCAGCTCCTTGAGACACAGTTCATGAGCCAACAATAGTTTATTTTCAGCCAAAGCTCTTTCAGCTTCCACCTGTTTGGCTGCTCTTTCAGCTTCCGCTTGTTTGGCTGCCCTTTCAGCTTCTGCTTGAATCTGTTTGGCTGTTCTTTCAGCTTCAATCTGTTTGGCTGCTCTTTCAGCCTCAGCTTGTTTGGCTTCTCTCTCTGCCCTCCTCTCCTCCTCTTGAGCCTCAATTTTCAGTTTTGCCATTTGCAATTGGAACTCCCTTTCCTCTCTCCTTTCCTCTGCGGTCAGGCTTTGCAAAGAGACACTGCTCCCTGGTCTGGAAGGGTGCACAACTGCAGTGGTAACACCATCCACAGATAGTGAACATCCCTCTGAGGGGCCATTTTCTGGCTCCTCTTCCTCATCATCCTCTAAATGGGCTTCTGCCCAGGCCCTCAGCGCCACTTGAAAGTCCTCCTTTCTGGAGGCTCCTTGGGTGGGTACCCTCAATGCCCTGCAGAATCCTCTTAGTTGCTTGACCGTGTATGTATCCAACTGGACTAGGTCAAAGTCCCCTGTCTGAGACCCAGTCAGAGACATGTTGAGTGAGGATTTAGTTTTTGAAAATTGTCAGGAAAAAAAACGGATTTGCAAAAAGAGATAAAAAACCAAGTTGACCTTCAACTGTGGGTAGGTAGTGAAATACTTAGCTACTGTATGTCACTGCCCAAATACAAGTCCTATCCTCACCGCTGATCACCAATGTTAGAAATGGGGTTTTTGGTTGGCAGTCAGGTTACCCCCTGTCCAAGCAAAAGCCCTCACTCTAGTCAGGTAAGTCACACACTATCCAAGATTATCCTGTGCCCACCCTCTGGTAGCTTGGCACAAGCAGTCAGGCTTAACTTAGAAGGCAATGTGTAAAGTATTTGTGCAATAAATCATACAATACCACCATATAGCACCACAAAAATATACCACACAGTGTTTAGAAAAATATATCATATTTATCAGGATAATTGTAGGTCAAAAAGAACAAAGTTGCAATGTGAATTTTGTAGAAGTATAACTGAAAAGTGATATAAAGTGTCTTAAGTCTTTAGAATATAAACAAAGTCTCTTTTAAGCACAAGTACCTGGTTGAGAGTGGAAAAATCTCCTCAGAGGGCCACAAGAGAAGAGGTGCGTGGAAAAAGGGTGTGTGCGTCGATTTCTCCCCAGCCCACACGGACTTGCGTCGTTATTTTCCACGCGGGGAAGTCGGGCGTCGTTTTCCGGCGCGTAGACAGTCTCTTTCTGTGGATCGCGGGGATTACCAGATGTCCCGGGTCTGTGCGTGGATTTTCCTGCTTGTTCTCCGGCTGCGCGTCGATCTGCGGGGCTGCGCGTCGAATTTACGATCTCACGGCAGGCGTCGCGTCGATTTCTCCTCTAGACTTCGATCTGCGGGGCTGCGCGTTGAAATTACGATCTCACGGCAGGCGTCGCGTCGATTTCTCCTCTAGAGGTCGGGCGGCGTTGTCCTTGCGAGGCCGTGCATCGGATCTTCGATCGTCCCAAGAGCGTTGCGTCGATCAGCGTCGGTGTGCGGCGTTTTTCTCGCCGCGAAACAAGCTGTGCGTCGAAATTTTCAGCGCACGGAGCGTCCAAGTAAAAGAGAGAAGTCTTTTTGGTCCTGAGACTTCAGGGAACAGGAGGCAAGCTCTATCCAAGCCCTTGGAGAGCACTTTCACAGCCAGACAAGAGTTCAGCAAGGCAGCAGGGCAACAGCAAGGCAGCAGTCCTTTGTAGAAAGCAGACAGGTGAGTCCTTTGAGCAGCCAGGCAGTTCTTCTTGGCAGGATGTAGTTTCTGGTTCAGGTTTCTTCTCCAGCAAGTGTCTGATGAGGTAGGGCAGAGGCCCTGTTTTATACCCAAATGTGCCTTTGAAGTGGGGGGGACTTCAAAGAGTGGCTAAGAAGTGCACCAGGTCCCCTTTCAGTTCAATCCTGTCTGCCAGGGTCCCAGTAGGGGGTGTGGCAGTCCTTTGTGTGAGAGCAGGCCCTCCACCCTCCCAGCCCAGGAAGACCCATTCAAAATGCAGATGTATGCAAGTGAGGCTGAGTACCCTGTGTTTGGGGTGTGTCTGAGTGAATGCACAAGGAGCTGTCAACCAAGCCCAGCCAGACGTGGATTGTAAGGCACAGAAGGTTTTAAGTGCAAAGAAATGCTCACTTTCTAAAAGTGGCATTTCTAGAATAGTAATATTAAATCTGACTTCACCAGTCAGTAGGATTTTGTATTACCATTCTGGCCATACTAAATATGACCTTCCTGCTCCTTTCAGATCAGCAGCTGCCACTTCAACAGTGTATGAGGGCAGCCCCAATGTTAGCCTATGAAGGGAGCAGGCCTCACAGTAGTGTGAAAACGAATTTAGGAGTTTTACACTACCAGGACATATAACTACACAGGTACATGTCCTGCCTTTTACCTACACAGCACCCTGCCCTAGGGGTTACTTAGGGCACACTTTAAGGGTGACTTATATGTAGAAAAAGGGGAGTTCTAGGCTTGGCAAGAACTTTTAAATGCCAAGTCGATGTGGCAGTGAAACTGCACACACAGGCCTTGCAATGGCAGGCCTGGGACAAAGAGAAGGGCCTACTTAAGTGGGTGGCACAACTAGTGCTGCTGGCCCACTAGTAGCATTTAATTTACTAGCCCTATTCACATAGAGTACACCTTACTAGGGACTTATAAGTAAATTAATAGTCCAATCAGGTATGATTCCAGGTTACCATGTTTTAGGGGAGAGAGCATATGCACTTTAGCCCTGGTTAGCAGGGGTAAAGTGCGCAGAGTCTATACACCAGCAAAAACAGTGTCCAAAAAAATGGAGGGAGGCAGGCAAAAAGTTAGGGGTGACTACCCTAAGGCTGTCAGGTCTAACAGCATGCATCGCTCATTCCAGGTAGGGATGTAAATATGTTTATAGGGAAGGACACACTTAAATCTCAGATCATCTATATCACACCCAATATGAGTGATAGTATTATTCAATACAATCATTATTAGGGGTGAAAACTCAAAAATTGTGCCCTGGATGGGCTTACCTCTATCATCCCCAACACGTTCCTCAATATATCGGCGATCTCCCTATCAGTACTCAGGGAACTGGGAAACCCTGCAGTCAAGATCTACCCAATGTGTGTCAACAGTTTCTCATCATTATTAAGACCCTGAAGGGTCACAGTCTGAAATTCAATAATATATTGTGATTCCAATTGCCTCAAAATACGAATGCTGATACTTCCCCTCTTATTTCTTGGGACCTGGTCTAGACAGACAAAACAGACCACACTGCTGTCACTATTGTGGTTCCTCTGAAAGTTTCTGGCCACTGGGTATGTTGTATCTCTGTTCTTAATAACACGCATATGTTCTAAAATCCTCTTTTTGGCAGTGTGCATCGTGCTACCTATGTATTTCTTTTCATAGGGACGAAGGAGGCAATGAACCACAAAGTTGGAATTTTATTTCAATCATTTGTTAATGGCTATCCTCACTCGATTCCCCTGTACTTCATACTCCTTCACCTTAACATTGAATTTTCAGATGTTACAGCGTATATAGGGGTAAAATCCTGCAGTGAATGGTTTCTCCTGCCAAACATTACTGAAGTGACTATGTTCTAACATATCCTTCAGTGATAGATTTCTTCTATCTGTTACTTGTGGGGCTGAAGGAAGGCTAGGGCCTATTACTTGATCTGTCTTTAAGATTTTCCAGTTCCTTCTGAGAATCTTAAACACATTTGTGAGTTCTACAGGGAAGCTCATGATTAGACTTGCCATATCCTCATTCTGTCCTCTACCTTCAATTTGGTGTGATAATTGTTATCTGCCTATCGCATACACTTTCTCCACTGCCTGTTTTAGCACCTTACGGGGGTAACCCATGTATTGGAATCTAATCAGTGCATCATTCTCAGCTTTGATGTACTCTGTAGGTGATGAACAGTTTTGCTTAATGTTCAACAGCTTACCAAACGGTATGCTTCTAATCAAACACTGTGGGTGCTGACCTTCAGCATGAAATACAGAATTGCCCCTGTTGGTTTACGATAGAGTTTGGTATGTAACC
Source organism: Pleurodeles waltl (assembly GCF_031143425.1). NCBI lineage: Eukaryota > Metazoa > Chordata > Amphibia > Caudata > Salamandridae > Pleurodeles > Pleurodeles waltl. The sequence continues at coordinate 15,597,395 of NC_090446.1, forward strand.
TGTTCTCTTGTACATACACCATCACATCAAAAAATGGTACTGAGGTCTCTCTGATGTGGCAAGTAAAGGGGAGATTCAAAGGATTATCACACAGTTTTCCAATATATGTTACTGCCTCCTCACAGGTGCCCCTCCATATTAAAAAAAAGATCATCAACATAACACACTCACAGGGCAATACTCTCCACTCTGGTGTCATTATTCTCCACCCAGGCCACATGCTTCTCCCGCCAGCCCACAAATAAGTTTGCGTAGCTGGGGAGGAAGCACGTGCCCATGGCTATCCCCTGTTGCTGTTGGTATAACTGACCTAGAAAAAAGAAATATGTTATTATTCATGCAAAATGAGATCAGCTCCAATATCATACAATTGTGTTCCAAGTATTTCAATGCTCAGCTTCTCAGAAAGGATTCTACCGCTCTCACACCCTGCTCATGTACGATACAAGTGTAAAGACTGGCTATAACTAGAGTGATATATACATCATGATATTGGTGAATTCCTTTACACCACCAGCAGCTACACTGTAGCATCCAAGAGTCACATCATTCTCCAATCATGAATTGTAGATTAGAGCAGCACATGGTTACCTCTTCTCATTTATTTAAAGTGCAGTGCTTCCCAAGAAAAAAAACCTTTAGATATATATATCGGCAAAAGGGAGTTCATTGGAAAACACTTCAGTATACCTTGACTACTTCCTATGTCCTTATGTTTCCAGTTTGGTCTCTTTTTGTAGAGATAGTATGGACTTCATCACGAAAATACAAAACATACCATGGCAGGACAACTATATTATGGTGACTATAGATGTGGTGTCCCTATATAAATGCATCCCACACGATTTAGGTATTCAGGCATGTCAACATTCCTTCATGGATAAACCTTTAAGATTATATGAACATTCTGAACTGCTCCCAAAGATGTTGAGGTTTTGCCTGGAGAATAAATCCTTTCTATTTGAAGATCAATGATATAGACAGGTCACAGGGACTGCAATGGGAAATTCCTTAGATCCTAGCTATGCCTGTTTGTTTATGGAATGATGGGAAACACAACATGTGATGATGGGTGAAATGAGGAATGGACCAACCATATAACCTTTTGGAAAATATATATTGATGATATTTTTCTAATATGGGATGGACCAGAGAATGTCCTACAGGACCTTTTGGCTTGGCTACCCAACAATGACCTTAATCTCAAATTCACACATAAAATACACAGAGAGGTTATAGAGTTTCTGGATGTTGAGGTCACAATAGAGGATGAGACTCCTCAGACTAGACTTTTTTGTAAGAGTAAAGCAGGAAATAGCATCTTACATGCCCACAGCCATCACCCACCAAGTGGAGTATACCATATGGGGAATTACTCAGGGCTAAGAGAAACTGCAGTACTTCTATGAGCTTTCATAGTGAACAGGCAAATATGATTAGGAGATTTCAGTCTAGAGGATACCCCAGAAAAATAATTAAGGAGGCCTGTGAGAAAGTGGCTAGAGTAAACAGACAAACTCTTCTAACTCCAAGACAACAGCAAGCCAGTGACAAGGTTGTGAGATGTATCACTACCTATAATGCGAATTCAGACCATGTTACGAAGATATTGAAATGGTATTGGCATTTAATTAGAACTGATAGGGCTATTGGCGAGCTTATTGGCCCACATCCAAGGATCATTTACAGAAAAAGTTGCTCCCTTCAGGATATACTTGTACACAGCTTTCAGATGAAGAATAGGGAAACGTTCTTAGATAAACATCAAGGTTTTTACTTGTACACAGCTTTCAGATGAAGAATAGATAAATATCAAAGTTTTTTCAGATGTACAAAATTTAAGGCTTGCAAAAATAGTGTGAACCGAAAAACATATGTACTTCCCACAGGGCAAGAAGTCAGGATAAAAAGATTTTTGAATTGTAACTCTGACTGTGCAATTTATGTGATTATCTGCCCTTGTGGGCTTCAATATGTGGGAAGCACTATTTTTCTCTTGAAGAAACTCATTTTGGAACACTGGCGAGCCATCAAAAATAATGATGCTTCTTACCTGGTGGCCCGCCATTGTAACCTAATACATCAAGGAAAAATTGAGGCAATGTCATTTTTTGGAATTGATCGGGTACAGTTATCCCCGAGGGGAGGTGATAGGGAACAGATTCTGAGAAGAATGGAGTCTGAGTACATAATTAGGCTTAACAGTAGACATCCGTGGGGTTTGAATAAGGATGAGGAACTTTATGTACATATAGGGTAATCCTCACATTATGGAAACAATGTATGATGGGATCGTAAATGGAATCTAAGATCAGGTTCTTGTGAGGCTGGCTAGTAGTATAGTATATTTTACTTGCATCTGTTTAATAGCGCAAACTCAAGAGTTATAAAGCCTCTGCAAGTCGAGAACGTGTTTTTCCTTGAATATGGTGACAGCCTAAAATAAAGAAATAATTTGCTGCTTGGAGTGCCGTTTGGATAACTCTTCTTGATATATATAATATATATATCTATCAATTATTGCTCCATTCGTCCCACTCCACATCCATAGCTTGCTGCTCAAGTGGCACAGCTCCTGAGGTAAAAAACTACCTTTATTTACTCCATATAAAAACAAGCAACAATAGGAATAGACCAAGGTATTTGGTTATAAATATAAATATATATATATATATATATATATATATATATATATATATATATATATATATATATATATATACATATCTATATATAAAACACAATGCAGGCTCACATTTGCAAAGCTAACTTTACTTAACATTATGTATGACAAGATGGCAGGAGTTTCTACACTGAGCCCCATATCTCCTCTCATTGGAAGCATGCAGCTGACCTACTCCTGCGCTGCCTGACAGAAATAGATAAATTACTTTGTTTCTTTCAGTCTTCAGAGGTGCCTGTTAATGGAGAGCATACCTTTAAATTGTCCTTATTTGCCTGACTTTTGTCCCAAACTCAGGACGTATTTAAAATGAAGGGAAGTGTTGGGACACCGGGACTGCAAAGGGAAATTTGGTACACCTGGTCACCCTATTACACAGACATTCACACATTCCTGAGCATTGGTGCTCCAAGTGATCTCACAGTCTTAACACAATAATTGGTGTAGATTATGACCAGTGGTATTCCAGCCAGAGTGCTAGGCCTTGGTCCTCAGGCTTTGGGAGATGTGTACTTGGTGGGGGAGGCTCAGGATGAATCTTGCGACAGTGTTTAGAATGAGTTCGAGTTTCCTGATGTTCTTTGTTGTGGTGCGGCATAGAGTGCATTGCTGTAGTCAAGCTTGAAAGTGACTAGGGCGAGGGTGATTATTTTGTGGCACTCGACCGGGATCCATTTGAAGATTTTGCAGAGTTGGCGAAGGGTGTGCCAGGAGGAAGAGGTGACTGTGTTTACCTGACAGGTCATAGATAGGGAGGGGTCGAAGATGATTCCTAGATTGCGGGCATGGTCAGTTGGAGAAGGTGGTGTGGTGAGCAATGTGGGCCAGCAGGTGTGGTCCAAGGCTGAGGTGGAGTTTCCAAAGATGATGAGCTTGGTCTTGTCCAAGTTGAGTTTGAGGCATCTCTCCCTCATCCAGGCAGTGATGGCTTTTCTCCCGGTGTGAAAATTCCTCTTAGCTTTGTCTGTGTCTTCAGTGAGAGATATGATGAGTTGTGTGTCATCAGCATATGACACAATGTTCATTTCGTGGTCTCTGACGATGGCTGCCAGAGGGGCAGTGTATGCATTAAAGAGTGCTGGCCTCCAGGAGGATTGCTGAGGGACTCCGCAGCTGACTTCTCTTGGTTTGGATATGAAGGGTGGGAGTCTGACTTTCTGTGTTCTTCTGGTGAGGAAGGAGTGGATCCATTGCAAGGCTTTTTCACGGATTCATGCGTCGTGGAATCTGGTGCATAAGGTGCTGTATGAGACCATGTCAAATGGCTGCTGAGAGTTCGGGGAGTATGAGTGCTGTGGTGTGTCCCCATTCGAGGAGTGTGCAGAGGTCATCGTGGCTGCAAGAAGAGCTGTCTCCGTGATGTGGTTGCTGCAGAATCCAGAATGAGAGGTATCCAGAGAGTTGTTGTCCTTGAAGAATTGTTGCAGCTGGAAGTTAATGGCTTTTTCCAGGACTTTGGCTGGGTAGTGTAGCAGCAAAATGGGTCAGAAGCTCTTGAGCTCAAATAGGTCGGCTGTGGGTTTCTTCAGGAGGAGGCAGACTTCGGCGTGTTTCCAACCTTCGGAGAAGGTGGCTGTTGTTACAGAGCAGTTTAGCATTTTGCAGAGTTTGGGGGCGATGGAGGTACTGGCTCTATTGTAGATATGATGAGGACAGGGGTCTATTGGAGCTCCGGAGTGAATGCTGTTCATGATGAATTCAGTCTCTTCTGTGGTGAGTGTGGACCAGCTGTGGATGGTTTTGGTAGGTTCTGGGGGGGTTGGGTCAGTCATAAGATCAGACACTAGGTAGGTTCTGCAGGAGGAAGCTGATGTTCTTAATCTTGTGGTGGAAGAAAGTGGCCAGTTTGTCGCAGAGGACTTGCGATGGGGGGATGTTCGTGGCTTCGAAGGAAGGATTGGTGAATTCATTGATTACAGTGAAGAGTTTGCTCATGTTGTGTGAGGAGGTATTGATGCGCTTTCACGGACTGCAGCTTCTTTTGCATTCTTGTTGCGTTGGTGATGGGTGGCAATGGCTGCTCTGAAAGAGGCGAAGTCTTCGCTGGTTTTGCTATTTTTCCCATTTCTTCTCTAGGCGCCTGTAGGTGCGTTTGGATTCTTGGAGTTCAGCATTGAACCAGCTGGCTTTCTTTGGGACACTCTTGACCGAAGTTGATCGGAGTGGGGCTAAGGAGTTGGCGCATTCTGTGATCCAGGAGTTGAGGTTGCATTCTGTAGCACTGGTGTCATCGGCGGGGGTGATTTGGCAAGAATCGTGGTCAGTTACTCTCTTTTTGAACTTTTCTCTCTCACAGAGCAGACAGAAAAAGTCAGCAGATTTCTCACTGGAGTCGGGGATAACCACACTGTAATAGACCCTGTGTCGATATGTAGTTATTCCCCATTCCAGTGTGTGGGTCATGCCTGGAATCTGGGCCTAACTATTTTTCCTCTTGAAGCAAACTTGTGGAATGAAAGAGCACATCTGGTTTGCCTCTTTACCAGTGAAATAAAGACACAAGGCTGATAAGATAGCACAGTACTTGAAACATGGGAATAACATTACAAGTACAAAGAAACCTCGGAGTAGAAAAGGGAGATATCATCACCAAAAAAAACAATCTTGTTTGACTCCCGACTTCCATCCACTCCCTTTCTCACAAAGGTGTTTATGTGGTATACAGAAGGGCTTCCCAAAGTGAACTCACCAAAGACAAGAGTGGCAAGAGATGACTATTTTGCTTAGAACCTAGAAAAAGAGTGTTAGCAAGCAAGCAGATTTTTTAAAGTCCCTGTGAGAGGCAGCCTCAAAAAACAGATACAGAGTTTAGCAGAAGATATGTTTAGTTATAATTATTATATGCAAGTTAATATATATGTTTAGGTGGAGCACACATTTTCCATGAAAATAGAAGTGAAAAAGCTGCGTATCCTTTTTTACCCAGGCAAAAAAATCTAAATTTGGGTAAAATGACTAAAGGTAAATGTGGAAAATTGCAGGAGGAAAAGTGAAATAATTTGCTGAATTGGGAGATACATTTATGATCTAGGGAAAGAAGAAAAAGTATGTCAGTTGCATAGCTGACCTTTTGTTTGTTCACTGAATGACAGCAGGCTAAACACAGATAAAAGGCTATTTGTGGATTTGTAAATCATTTTCTGCCATTCATTTTGTTTTATTTCCTTATTTTCTCAGATCTTCCTGCTAATCTCTGAGTAACAAGAAGTTTTGGGAGTATGGTAAAGTCGAATCAAACTTTTGTCAGTCAATTTTATATTCTTGGTCTGTCACAAAGTTCTGACATACAACTTCTAATTTTCATTTTGTTTTCCTTCATGTACTTAATGACTTTACTTGGAAACATTGTCATAATTACAATCATATGCATTGATTCTCATCTTCAAAAGCCCATGTATTACTTTCTCATGGTCTTGTCCCTCCTTGATATTTGTTTAACATCAGTTACCATGCCAAAAATGCTGTCAATCTGTTCAACGGGTGACAACTCCATCAGTTTCTCAGCATGTATTCTTCAATACTATTTTTGCTTCTCCTTTATAAGCACAGAATTTTATTTGCTTTCAGTCATGGCTTGTGACAGATATGTTGCAATATGCATTCCCCTGCGCTATTCAGCCTTGATGAGTAATAGAGCTGTGATTTTGCTGGCTGTTGCCTCGTGGATACTTGGATTTCTGGACACCATCCCCCACACTGTTTTGATATCAACTTTATCCTACTGTAGATCCAATGAAATTGATCACTTCTTTTGTGATCACAATGCTCTTCTGAAACTCTCTTGCACTGATACATATTTCATAGATCTAGCAACAATTGGAGAAGGTATGGTTGTTGTACTGGGTCCCTTTATGTTAACAGTTACTTCATATATGTTAATTATCTCAAACATTGTGAAAATTCCCTCTTCCACAGGGAGACAAAAGGCTTTCTCCACATGTTCCTCTCACCTGACTGCAGTTATCTTGTTCTATGGAACTGAGGCTGCTGTTTACATGGCACCAACATCGGCAGCATCACAGGAAAAACCTAAGATTATCACTGTGTTGTTCACTATTGTCATTCCACTGTTAAATCCATGTATTTATAGTTTAAGAAATAAAGATGTGAAACGAGCTGTGGCCAAAAGTATAGAGAACATTTTGCATAAAATTCAGAAAATGTAAATTTGACCTGTGTCATCTCACAGTGCACCAAAAAGTGTCATCTACTGCAATGTGGAGTAAACCTCACACATGTATGATGTGGTTCCCATTAAAGTCCTTAAATATAATCTGCACATTACTCTAACTTTTGAGAAAATGTTTGTAGAAACTGGATGTACTGAGAGACAATACAATATTTTTTTGCTGATCTGGCGTTCACCACAAATGTATGGGTTGTATTTATGGAGTCCTACAGGAACATTTATCTTAAAGTATGCTGGATTTTCCACACCTATCAGCAGCAGTTAGCACAGAAGTATTGATCCAAAAGAGCATCTCAGAGGAAACTGGCAATTAAAGAGAGGAAGAAGGTGACTGAGGATGAAATACTGTGAGATCTAAGGTCCAAATAACCTTCCCTGAAAAAAATGGCTTAAAATAGCCTACAGTAGTAAACTTGAAAACTCAAAAATGTAACCACTAAAAAAAGAAACTGTTGGAAAGTCGATTATTGGCCAGGGCAGGTAAGTACCTACACTTATCAATAGGCCACTGACCTCCAGTAAGGTCTCAATAAATTAAATTCAGCTCAACCCTTGGTAGCTTGGCAACAAGCGACAAGGCTTAACTTAGGAGACAAGTGTGTAAAGCATTTAAATATCACAAAACAGTAAATAAGTAAAACACAAAACACAATAAAGATCCAACACCAATTTATAAAAATAGATTATATTTTAGCTTTAAAATTACACCACAATTATTAAAATTGAATAAGGGAAACCGGAAATATGATTTTTTAAAGAAGTAATGTTTTCTAGCACATAGAAGCAACTAGCTCTCAAAGGGTTAAAAAAGGTCACACTGGACAGGGACAATGTCCAGAGTTCAGGCCACCCACAAGGTAACACTGTTACACTTACTTTCAGAAGTGTTTAATAATTCAGAAAAGTGGTCCACAGCACCAGCCAAGGGTTCAGAGGCTAAGGTTTGCCTCTTGGGGGCTGGGACTACAACTCCCATAATGCACCCCTCCAACTTATGGAGTTGCTCCAAACATCTCCAAACTTCTGGATCTTGTTCCAGAGGTCATTTTTCAGTCCTTGAATTGTCCACAACTTGATCCAAGGTTCCAGAGGCTCCTGGGACTACAGTTCCCAGAATGCACCTAGTCAAAATCCTCAAATGGCAATTAGACGCTAGTCAGCTGGGACCTGCTTGCAGGACTTGATGCAAGAGACTCTGGGCAGCTCCTTTGTATATGTAGCAAACAGGGAGTCCTTTCTTGAAGCAGTAGGAGACAGGTAAAGTCATTTTAGTGGTGAAGCTCAAGGGTGCCACAGGGGCAGACCTACAGAGTGCAGCATTCATGTGCAGGTCAGGGGTCCAGCAGGGCAGTCCTTCTTCTTCTTTGTCTTGTTCCCTGTAGGGAGCTGAGCTGTGGGTGCACCTCTGCCATATTTATCCTTGCTCTTGGGTGGAAAGCAAGGGGGTCCTTGGTATCCAATCACAGGCAGGCGTCCTTGTCTTTCGATGACCACTTCCTGGGAAGTGTGGCAAAAATCAATCCCAAGGAGCAACATTCGTCAGAAATCCAACATGACTGAAAGTGATTTTTGGAGGTTAGATCTGCTTAGCCCACCCACTGGTGTGGCTAAAAATCCTAAACACACCCCTCCGTTGCCCTCTCCTAATCAAATCAAGTGGGCATCTAATTGTCTGGGGTTGCAGGAAATGGTGAAGTTCCTGAGCTGCTCCAAATGTCCTTCCCTCCCTTGAAGACCAGTTTGACTGCTTTCCCCTCATCCTGTTTCACCATCTGCTGAGGCAGATCTCGTCCCCAAGGCACATCATTTGTGTTCATCCCAGGCCACTTCACACCTCATCAAGGACACCTGGCTAGGCTGCCAGAGGCTGGCCAATCGGAGAAGGGCACTACAAAGCTAAAGATAGTAACTTTCAGGTGGAGTTTTAAAGCTCTTTGCCTGAACTAGTTATATTAAATCCAACAATGACAAGTTGTGGGATTTATTATAACATTTAATTTGATACCAAATGCAAGGTATCTGTCTGCTATGGGGACTTTGTTAATTAAAATGAAGTCTCCCCATTTTAGCCTATGGAGGCCCTTCACTACAGTGAGGGAAAACAAATTTGGCTATTTTACCTCACCAGGGCTTATAAAACTATTTCCATAAGGTCCCTGCTTATAATTACATGGCACCCAACTCTAGGGGCACCAAGGGCACACATTAGGGGTCACTTATATGTAGAAATAAGGTAGTTTAGGACTTTGGAAGTTCTCTTAATTCCAAAGTCGAATTGGCATATAACTTTAATTTAAAAGCAGCCAGCCAGGCAGACCTGCCTTAACAATGACCCAGGGCACTTCAGAAGCGCACCTATGGGTGCAACACCTATGCTGAGGTCCCAAAACTACATGCCCTACCAAATACTAGGGACTTATAAGTAGACTGACATAGCCAATTATATTTAGCCTAATTTGCATTCTCATTTTACACAGAACCTGGGCCTTGGGGCTGATTAGCAGTACCCAGGGCACCATCAGAGTCAGGAAAACACCAGCAAAAAGTGAAAAATTGGACAAAAAGTTAGGGGGCCTCTGCAATCAGCCCTTTTTTCTCACAGAAACCTACTGGTTCTGCTGGAAGCAGACGCAACAAGGGGGGCATATGGTTCATTCAGGCATGCTCTAGAAGAATAATCTGCCCTTCTGTAGACCACTTACACCAAATGAACCCTTAGGTTATTGAGTTATAAGGAATGATATGATTCATAAGCTTAGTTCCTAAGACCTGGATCTATATTACACCTCAAGGAAAGTGACCTAAAAACATGATAATAAGGGGGTATTTACCACCCAATACACTATTGTCACTTAAGATGTGGTCAGTTAAATCAGTAAGGAGGTAGGGAGGACATATTCACAGCAGGAATACCTCAGATCCCCAATAGTAAATTAACCACACCTAATGGAGAGGTAGGCCCCTGATTGAAGGGTTGTTAAGAACCATCATTTTAAGAGACTCTCACCCACACATTTGTATGTGGTGTACTTCATTATCAAATCTTCATCCTGTAAACTAAAATACATACCAGGCAGGTCAACCTCACTCTTTGGGGGAGCACTTTGTTTTAATGAAAGGACACATTAATGGGACCCAGAAAAAATGAGAAAGGATAATGCCTCTGGATGTCCACTATATCAGGTGATGTACTCAGTGCGCACCCAGGGGCAGGTTAAAACAACAGAGAAGGTTGGATGTATAAGGAGAATTAGTGTCTCCTATGTCCGTAGGTCAACATGATGCAGCTGATAGTTTATGTCTAGAAAGGTGTGAGAAACTGGGGCTGATTGCAGAGGCCCCCTAACTTTTTGCCCCCATTTTCCACTTTATGCTGGTGTTTTCCTGACTCTGATGGTGCCCTGGGTACTGCTAACCAGTCCCAGGGCCTGTGCTCTGTGTAAAATGGATATGCAAATTAGGCTAATTATAATTGGCTAAGTTAACCTACCTATAAGTCCCTAGTATATGGTAGGGCATGTAGGTTTAGGGACCACAGCATAGGTGGTGCACACCTAGGTGCATTGCTGAGGTGCCCAGTGTCATTTTAAAAGCAAGCCTGCCTTGCTGGCTGCTTTTAAATTAAAGTTATATGCAAATTCGACTTTGGAATTAAAGGTACTTCCAAAGTCTTAAACTACCTTATTTTTACATATAAGTCACCCCTAAGGTGTGCCCTATGTGCCCCTAGGGCTGGGTGCCATGTAACTATAAGCAGGGATTTTATAAAAATAGATTTATAAGCCCTGGTGAGGTAAAAACAGCCAAATTCGTTTTTCCCTCATTGAAGTAAATGGCCTTCATAGGCTAGAATGGGCAGACTTTATTTTAAATTTTAAAGTCTCCTTAAATGTTACATACCAAGAATTTGGTATCAAATTGATTGTTATAATAAATCCCACAACTTCCAGTTGTTGGATTTAATATAACTAGTGCAGGTAAAAAGTTTAGACTTTACCTAAAAAGTTGCCAATTTCAGCTCTGCATTGTTTTTGCTGCTGTGCTCTGATTGGCCAGCCTGCAGCAGCTTCTGCCAGGCTACTTTAATGAGGTGTGAAGTGGCCTGACTTCACACAAAGGAATGTGCTTGGGGGAGAGAATCTCCCCTCAGCAGATGGTGAGGCAGGAAGGGGGAGGGCTGCCAAACTGGTCTTCAAAGGCAGAGAAGGACATCTGGAGCACCCAGCAACACCCCCACATCCTGCAACCCCAGACAGCTAGGTGCCCCCTTGATTAGATTAGGAGAGGGCAGGAGAGGGGTGTGTTTATGATTTTTAGCCACACCAGTGGGTGGGCTCAGCCAGATCTCTCCTCCAAAAATCAGATTCATCCATTTTGGATTTTTAGAGACTGTTGCCTTCTGGGATGGATTTTTGCCACACTTCCCAGGAAGTGGTCATCACAGGGGGACGACCCTGTCCCTGATTGGAGAACCAGGGCCCCCCTGCTTTTCACCCAGGAGCAAGGATAAAACTGGCAGACCTGCACCCACGCCTCAGATCCCCACCAAATTTCAAGAAGAAAGAACTACAAGGAGAAGAAGGACTGCCCTGCTGGACCCCTGGCCTGCACCTGGACCCTGCACTCAGAAAGACTGCACCAGCTGCACACTTGGGCTTCACCACAAGAAGGACTTTGCCTGGCTTCCACTGGTTCAAGGAGGGACTCCCTGTTTGCTACAGGTGAAAAATTGCTAACCAGAGTCCCCTGCACCAACTCCTGAAAAAGTGACCAGCTGACCACTGCCCAGTGGCCAAAAAGGAGTTTGCGCCAGGTGCACTCTGGGAGTTGAAGTCCGCACTTCCCAAGGACCATCACAGAACTTCTGGACCCTTGGGGTGAGCTGTGGACCCCAAAAGAACCTTAAAAGAACATCTGGGTGAAGCCCCAGAAGTTTGGAAAAGATTGGAGAAATTTTAGAAAAAAGCTCCATAAAGTGACCGACTCGACGCGGAAATTCTAGCCGGCTTGCCTCAACCGCGACCCGGCCTGACTTCGTGGTTCGTCCCGGTCAAGAAAAACATCCGAAAAAGAGACTAAGTCCGAACGTAAAAAGTTGACCGGGACCTTCCAGCCATCGTATCCGAGAAGGGCTCCACGGACGTCGGATCAAGATCCAGGTTTACCCCGGTCGAAGGATTTTCATCTCGAAAAAACGACTAAGTCCGAAGGTAGAAATCACCACCGAGGAAACCGACTTCGCGTATCCGGACAAGGGCTCCAGGAGGTCGGATCCAACTGGCAGGTTCGTCCCGGTGAAGAAAAACTTCAAAATAAAGACTAAGTCAGAAGGTAACTTTTTAACCGAGGCTTCCCGCGACCTGTATCCGAGCAGGGCTCCATCGCGGTCGGCCTGAAAGTTTGACTTTGTCCCGGTCCTGGTGCAACCAGATGACCCGATTGGCGCTTTTTGTTTCTAAGCGCTAGAAAATAATAATACTTTAAAAATTCATATCTCCGGTTCCCCTGAACCGATTTTAATCGTTTTTGTGTCATTTTAAAGATAAAAATATAAGCTATTTTTATAAATTGGTTTTGTATTTTTAAACTGTTTCCTGTGTTTTATTTAATTACTGTTTTGTGATATTTGAATGCTTTACACTTTGTCTCCTAAGTTAAGCCTTGACGCTCGATGCTAAGCTACCAAGGGTAGAGCTGGGATTAATTTACTGAGACCTAACTGTACTTTTGTGGAGGTTTGTGGCTTGTTGCTAGGTGTAGGTACCTACCTGCCCTATCAATAACCCATTTTCCAACAAAAGGTCAGCCAGCTTTCAAGGACCTTCCAGGTCCCAATGTTGCTCTTAATTTCACAATATGAATTTGACCACAGTCATCCAATACACACAAGTATACATCTACAAACCATATCATCCATTCAGGAGTTGTGGGAATCAGTTTCACAGCCATGCCTTATTTGATGACAGTGTGACATATGGACTGACCTGCCCCCAACATCTGTTGGGGCTAATCAGAAGTCCTTTAAAAACTCTAAAAGTAGGAGGTATCCGACAACAGAAGATCAAGTTTTGCAGTTGTATACGTGTGTGAAAGGGGTGATTGTGGTGAAATCACATGCAGGCCTTCAAGCACATTAATAATAAATAAACGTGAAGAATTCTATGTACAGCACCTCCTGTTAGAGTTGGTCTTTTTATCAGAGGTGCAGCAGCCTGTGACCACCACAACACCATAAGCTTCTGTCATGGCAGTGAGAAAGGTATTGATGACTAGTAAGGCAGTTTCATTTATTGCTCCCTCTGTGTAAGGTGCCTTTTAGTCCCTGATCCGTCACTATTTGGCAGGGCCTGGTTACTGGTCACCTGAGCTCTAGTCATAGGTTTTTTCCTGTTGTAAATGCCTTGTGCCTCAGAAATATTTAAAATAGCAAAAAGTAGACTGATCCAAAAAATAGCGGTGTAATGGTATTGTGTTTTTGCAACAGTACATTGAGTGTAAACAGGTCTTTAGTGCATGCCTGTGCAATAAAACAATGTTTCCACTATAATATCAGCTGTATGTTTATATTGTGCTAAGTTTACTTCGCCTACATCTGATGTAGCTCTGTATTCACATGATTGAACATGGATAGAATGGTTGGGGTACATTAATGGGTTCTTCTATGCCTTCTAGTTTTGAAAGACTGTCATCCACAGTAGCATATGGGTTTTATGGTGCAGGGCTCTGAAATCTCCGTACAATAGAGGTGCTAAAGAGAAGCTTGTGAATCCCAGAACAAACACTATCTCTGTAATGAGCTGAGCAGATCTTGCAGGCATAGACTTTTTTTAGTTGCATGCCCTGGATATGTACAACAAAAACAACCTCTGGCCATGCCTGGCCAGAGGCTGTAAATAAGTGTGGAGGTATAGGGCCTTCCACCCGAACCACAGGCTAGGGTGTCTGTGTCCATTTGTTTCATGCTGAACGTTGTCACACATGTGCTCAAGATACCTGTGCCCCTGCCAGACAGGTCACAACACTGGCGACAAGAATTTGGCTCTATGCCCTGCATAGAAGGTGTTCTATGACCCTGCGCACCGCTCATGCCAACCTGGGCCAACGATGTGTGGTGGGAGTGTGATGTCCCTCACCTGACAGTCCACATGTGCTGCCGCACGTGGTGATACCGGCAGTGCCCACCAGCCTTCTGGGGCAGCCGTCAACACTACTACAGCATCCCCGGAGTGGCCGGTTCAACGCCTTGCCACGGGATCCTGTGCCTGCCTCCCCCACGGGCTAGTGACTGCCTCCACACTTGGCCCTAAAGCCACACCCCTTCAAGCCTGTCGGAGTGGCTGAAGGTCTCTAGCCAGCACTCAATACCAGCGAGTGCAATCTGCCTACATCAGGCCTGAGAGACACGTGTTCTGGATGCTGACAGTATTTTCTTGGTCCTGGGCACCCGATCCCAGCATAATTTCTTACATGGGAGTGTTTGTCCTCATGGCACACCACACATAGACTATTCTGCTCCCTACACTTTGCTCGTGCCCATGCATTAATCGCCATCTGGACACCCTCAAGCAACTGCTGCTGCTGACTGACACACTCCAGTGGTCACCCTGGTGCTGTTGTGGGTGCTGCTACATGCAATATTGAATCATTTGCTGTATAGAAGTGGGAGAAAAAGGAGGCCCCACAAGACGATGTATGTTTGCCCTGCGCATCAGTGTCACTAGTGCCACTAGTGGTCTTCACATGGTCATCACGTGTGTCAACCATGGCCGATGACCCAGCTCCAGCAGCAATGCATCTGCAACATTCACAACAGCACACCATGGCAGGAGTGCTCCCACTGTTCAGTGAACTGCCAGACTCAGCATCCCGTTGTTGGAAGAGATGGGTGGGACAGCTGGAAAACTATTTTATTGCTACTCTAAAAAGTGACGGAGCTGTGAAAAGGTTGCTTCTCCTACTCTTCAGGGCGACAAAATATACAAACTCTTCAGACGCCTCCCCAACACTGGTGCTATTGAAGACTACGACGTGGCAGTAAGGGCACTTAATGCTTATTTGAACCTGCAATAAAATCCAGATTTTTAATGATTTAAACTCTGCCAAGCGTGCCAGAGGGAAGGGGAGTCAATTGATCAGTTCTATGCTCAGCTCAGGGAGCTTGCCAGCACATGCATGTCAGACGATCAACCTAAAGAGATACAAGTGCTGCTCATTCACGGTGCCTCAACAAAAGGCTTAGAGACTTCATAGTGAGATAGCTCAATATTAACCTGGATGACATCTTGATGATGGTGCTGTCACATGAGCTATCTGCTGCCAGAGCTACCGAAATGGACATGGCGATAACACACGCTCCTGAAAAGACCCCCACAATAAAGGTGGAATGCGCAGATGCTGTTCAGACACAGCCCATGAAAGGGAGATCCAAGATGTACACCACCATGAAGCATAGGGCACACTGCACATACTGTGGGTGAGAAGATACCTCGAAAGAAAGTCCGGCCCAAGGGAGGTTATGCGCTAGCTGTGGGAAAGTAAAGCAACCGTCTGCAGAGCTGGCACCCAAGGGACACACTGATGATAGACAGTTCTACTTGAAAGCCTCCTCTGCTTCTGACATCCAGTGCCTCAAACACTGCATGCACACCATCTAAATCAGGATGCCCAGCACCTACCAGAAGCTCAACCCAACTAAGACAGAATATATGTGGGTTAGGAAGAACAACAAACAAAAAACAGTACAATATGAAAAATGGTATAGAGTAGTTAGTACTATTAATATAGACATTTTTGGCCATGATCACTATTATGTTTTGACGTCCACATGGAATAAGTCTGTAAATATTGGTTGTTTATCTACACAGTTTTACTCTCATAGTACAAAACATTTTTCGGAGTATCATGTGAAAGGCAACCTTGTGAAAGGCCCCTTTTTGCACGCAGGCCTGGGACTTTCTCAAGGCTACACCTCTGTTGTCTCCAGGGCTGCAGTGGACCACAAATTCAGAGTGGATTGTGGAAACCTGATTGAGTGCACTTGAATATATACCTTACAAAATCCAGAACTCACCCAAAAGCATTGCATACCGTACATTTCCCAAAAAATAGCTGGGAAAGAATATATGTACAGCGTTAATATTTGGTCATAGCTGAGGGCCATGCCACCTTCAAAATATACATCTGGCTACGGGCCTGGGTCTCGGAGCATGTTTTTATGGATCATGCAGTAGTTACATGTGACTGCAATGTGAATGTGCACCTTCTTACTGGGCATCTTCCCTTATCCCAAAAATATTTGCCTTTCAACCACATACCTCTTCACCTCTCAGTGAAGTTGGCAGCAGACCATTAAATATATTCCTGCCTTCTGCACCTAAGCAATATTTCGCACAAGAAATTTCATTTGTTGGTGATAATGTCCACATTAATTGTGACCTCATAAGTACAAAACTCCTTCTGCCCATTGTTTACTCTCCAGAGTTGTATCTCCTGCTGACGGTGTGACCACAGGTGGAGCTGAAAAGCCTTGCACTCTGGAATGCCAAATTCCTAATCTGGCTAAAGGCCCGTGCCATAGATGGCACACTCTAAATTTGTTGTAACCTGTGAGAAAGAGAAAAATATCCTATTTGTTATTTTTGTTTCATTTGGTTCCAATGGACTTTGATTCTGCATTTGTCCCTATCCCCTGAAGGCAGTTAATTAAGGAGAGAGAACCTGTATAAATTATTTCCCTAGACTTTATCCTGGAAGGTCTATCTAGTTGCACTCTTCTCAATGTACAGACAAGCTTTTTCTATCTTTCCACATTTGTCCAGTACCACAAGTTTCTGATCATGATAACATCTTACAGTGATGCACTCTTGCAATTACCTCCACAGCTGACCTGGGTTGCTGTAGGTATACCTTGCATGGGTACATCTTGTCTAGTTCTGTTGATTTGTATGGAAGACTTAAGGAATAACCAGTTTGTTCAATGTATGATAGTTCTTTTAGGGCACATGTGTTCTTTGGTAGACATGGCGCACACAATTACATCACCACTTCCTGCTCTTGCTGTTTGTGTTTCTTGTAGTGTGCGTTTATTCACACATCATGTGGCTCCCGTGCAACTGGGCTCATAGCATAAGGTGACCAGATTTTGAGAATAAAAAACCAGGACAGGCCAGTAATAAAAGCATGACTAAACCAGGTAGTCTTATTTTAATGTATAGCCTCTCACAGTTTTTGGGTAGCCTTGTAATTATGTGCCTATCTATCTGTTTATCTATCTATCTATCTATCTATCTTGCACAGTGGGTGGAGCGAGATGGGAGGAAGGACTAATGGTATATACAGCGAACCTCCACAGTAGGCATTGCACACCCACGGGGGATGGTTGTATTTCAGACATTTTATTAGCAAAAACAGTGCAGAATCAAAAGAAAGCTTCGACAAACGTGTTCGGCATTTCACCTTCCTCAACGTTAAAGCAAACCGCCTTTTTCCTGCCATATAAATAGGAAACACAATTGCATTTGTGCAGCCAAATTTTAATATTAAACACAGAAGATGCGCTCACTGACCAGGACCTCCGTCACCCATTTCAACAAAATGGCAGCTATCTTAGTCAGCGCAATGTAACATTCAATTGCCACATGTGATTATGCAATACATTATTACTTAGGAATCAAACTACATCATCGTTAAATTAGACAACATAACCATATCAATAGAAAGCCTCCTAGAATAAATATCTAAACTGAATATTAATGAAAACAGACATCTCATTAAATTCAATGGCAGTTTGCCTGCTGTCTCGAGAATGCACCAACTCCGACATAAAATATAAGTAGGACCACATTACTTTAAATAGCTTGCATCGCTCATTCCAGGTATGGATGTAAAGATGTTTATAGGGAAGGACACCTTTCAATCTCAGATCATCTATATCACACCCAATATGAGTGATAGTATTGTGAATATACAATCATTATATACCTAATTATTAGGGGTGAAAACTCAAAAATTGTGCCCTGGGTGGGCTTACCTCTATCATCCCGAACACGTTCCTCAATATATGGGTGATCTCCCTATCAGTACTCAGGGAACTGGGAAACCCTGCCGTCAAGATCTACCCAATGTGTGTCCACAGTTTCTCATCATTATTGAGACCCCAAGGGGTCACAGTCTGCAATTCAATAATATATTGTGATTCCAGTTGCTTCAAAATACGAATGCTGTTACTTCCCATCTTATTTCTTGGGACCTGGTCTAGACAGAAAATCAGACCACACTGCTGTCACTATTGTGGTATCTCTGGAAGTGTCTGGCCACTGGGTATGATGTATCTCCATTCTTAATAGCATGCGTATGTTCTAAAATCCTCTTTTTGGCAGTGTACATCGTGCAACCTATGTCTTTCCATAGGGACAAATGAGGCAATAAACCACAAAGTTGGAATTACAATTCAATCATTTGTTAATGGCTACCCTCTTTCGTTTCCCCAGTACTTCATACTCTCTACCTTAACACTGAATTTACGGGCTTTACAGTATGTAAAGGGGTAAAATCCTGCAGTGAATGGTTTCCCCTGCCCAATATTACTGAAGTGAATATGTTCTAACATATTCTTCAGTGATAGATTTCTTCTATCTGTTACTTGTGGGGCTGAAGGAAGGCTAGGGCCTATCACCTGATCTGTCTTTAAGATTTTCCAGTTCCTTCTGAGAATCTTAAACAAATTTGTGGGTTCTACAGAGAAGCTCACGATTAGACTTGCCATATCCTCATTCTGTCCTCTACCTTCAATTTGGTGTGATAATTGTTATCTGCCTATCACATACACTTTCTTCACTGCCTGTTTCAGCACGTTCCTGGGGTAACTCATTTATTGGAATCTAATCAGTGCATCATTCTCAGCTTTGATGAACAGTTTTGCTTAATGTTCAACAGCTTGCCAAACGGTATGCTTCTATTCAAACACTGTGGGTGCTGACCTTCAGCATGCAATACAGAATTGCCCCCATATGGTTTACGATAGAGTGTGGTATGTAACCTGTTATCCTGTACATACACCAAAAAATCAAAAAATGGTACTGAGGCCTCTCTGATGTGGCAAGTAAAGTGGAGATTCACAGGATTATCACTTAGTTTTCCAATATATGTTACTGTCTCCTCACAGGTGCCCCTCAATATTAAAAAAAGATCATAAATATAACGCACTCACAGGGCAATACTCTCCACCCCGGTGTCATTATTCTCTGCCCAGGCCACATGCTTCTCTCACCAGCCCACAAATAAGTTTGCATAGCTGGGGACGAAGCACATGCCCATGGCTATCCCCTGTTGCTGTTGGTATAATTGACCTAGAAAAAAAGAAATATGTTATTATTCAAGGAAATGAGATCAGCTCCAATATCATACAATTGTGTTCCAAGTATTTCAATGTTCAGCTTCTCAGAAATGATTCTATCGCTCTCACACCCTACTCATGTACGATACAAGTGAAAAAACTGGCTATAGCTAGAGTGATACATACATCATGATATTGGGGAATTCCTTTACACCACCAACAGCGACACTGTAGCGTCCAAGAGTCACATCATTCTTCAATCCATGAATTGTAGATTAGAGCAACACATGGTCACCTTTTCTCATTTATCTAAAGTGCAGTGCTTCCCCAGAAAAAAAACCTTTAGATATATATATATCGGCAAAAGGCAGTTTATTAGAAAACACTTCAGTATACCTTGACTACTTCCTATGTCCTTATGTTTCCAGTTAGGTCTCTTTTTGTAGCGATAGTATGGACTTCATCACAAAAATACAAAACATACCATGGTAGGCCAACTATATTATGGTGACTATAGATGTGGTATCCCTATATCCATGCATCCCACATGATTTAGGCATTCAGGTATGTCAACATTCCTTCAGGGATAAAGCTTTAAGATTATATGAACATTCTGAACTGCTCCTAAAGATGTTGAGGATTTACCTGGAGAATAATTCCTTTCTGTTTGAAGATCAGTGGTATAGACAGGTCACACGGACTGCGATGGGAAGTTCCTTTGCTCCTAGCTATGCCTGTTTGTTTATGGGATGGTAGGAAACACAACATGTGAGGATGGGTGAAAGTGAGAAATGGACCAAGCATATAACCTTTTGGACAAGATATATTGATGATATTTTTCTAATATGGGATGGACCAGAGAAAGTCCTACATGACCTTAATCTTAAATTCACACATAAAATTCACAGAGAGGTTATGGAGTTTCTGGATGTTGAGGTCATAATAGAGGATGAGACTCCTCAGACTAGACTTTTTTATAAGAGTAAAGCAGGAAATAGCATCTTACATGCCCACAGCCATCACCCACCAAGTGGAGTATACCGTATGGGGAATTACTCAGGGCTAAGAGAAACTGCAGTACTTCTATGAGCTTTCATAGTGAACAGGCAAATATGATTAGGAGATTTCAATCTAGAGGATACCCCAAAAAAATAATTAAGGAGGCATGTGAGAAAGTGGCTAGAGTAAACAGACAAACTCTTCTAACTCCAAGACAACAGCAAGCCAGTGACAAGGTTGTGAGATGTATCACTTCCTATAATGCGTATTCAGACCAGGTTACGAAGATATTAAAACGGTATTGGCATTTAATTAGAACTGATAGCGCTATTGGCCAGCTTGTTGGCCCACATCCAAGGATCATTTACAGAAAATGTTGCTTCCGTCAGGATATACTTGTACAAAGCTTTCAGATGAAGAATAGTGAAACGTTCTTAGATAAACAACAAGGTTTTTTAAGATGTACAAAATGTAAGGCTTGCAAAAATAGTGTGAACCGAAAAACATATGTACTTCCTACAGGGAAAGAAGTCAGGATAAAAAGATTTTTTAATTGTAACTCTGACTATGCAATTTATGTGATTATCTGCCCTTGTGGGCTTCAATATGTGGGAAGCACTATTTTTCTTTCGAAGAAACACATTTTGGAACACTGGCGAGCCATCAAAAATAATGATGCCATTGTAACCTGTATATCAAGGGAAAATTGAGGCAATGTCATTTTTTGGAATTGATTGGGTGCAGTTAGCCCCGAGGGAAGGTGATAGGGAACAGATTCTGAGAAGAATGGAGTCCGAGTACATAATTAGGCTTAACAGTATACATCCGTGGGGTTTGAATAAGGATGAGGAACTTTATGTACATATAGGGTAATCTTCACATAATGGAAACAATGTATGATGGGATCGAAACTGGAATCTAAGATCAGGTTCTTGTGAGGCTGGTTAGTAGTATAGTATGTTTGACTTGCATCTGTTTAATAGCGCAAACTCCTGAGTTATAATGCCTCTGCAAGTCGAACGTGTTTTTCCTTGAATATGGTGACAGCCTAAAATAAATAAATCATTTGCTGCTTGGAGTGCCGTTTGGATAACTCTTCTTGATATTCTATATATATATATATATATATATATATATATATATATATCAAATATATCAATTATTGATCCATTCGGCCCGCTCCACATCCATAGCTTGCTGCTCAAGTGGCACAGCTTCTGAGGTAAAAAAATACCTTTATTTACTCCATATAAAAACAAGCAACAATAAGAATAGACCAAGGTATTTGGGTATATATATATATATACACATTTGCAAAGCTACCTTTACTTAACATTATCTATGACAAGATGGCAGGAGTTTCTACACTGAGCCCCCTATTTCCTCTCATTGGAAGCATGCGGCTGACCTACTCCTGTGCTGCCTGACAGAAATAGATACATTACTTTGTTTCTTTCAGTCTTCAGAGGTGCCTGTTAAAGGAGAGCATACCTTTAACTTGTCCTGCATTGCCTGACTTGTGTCCCAAGCTCAGGACGTATTTAAAATGAAGGGAAGTGTTGGGACACCGGGACTGTAATGGGAAATTTGGGACACCTGCTCACCCTATTACACAGACATTCACACACTCCTGAGCATTTGTGCTCCAAGTAATTTCACATACTTAACACAATAATTGGTGTAGATTATGACCAGTGGTATTCCAGCCAGAGTGCTAGGCCTTGATCCTCAGGTTTTGGGAGATGTGTACTTGGTGGGGGAGGCTCAGGACGAATCTTGCAGCAGCGTTTAGGATGAGTTCTAGTTTCCTGATGTTCTTTGTTGTGGTGCGGCATAGAGTGCATTGCTGTACCCGAGCTTGATAGTGATTAGGGTGTGGGTGATTATTTTGTGGCACTCGACCGGGATCCATTTGAAGATTTTGCTGAGTTGGCGAAGGGTGTGCCAGCAGGAAGAGGTGACTGCATTTACCTGACAGGTCATAGATAGGGAGGGGTCGAAGATGATTCCTAGATTGCGGGTATGGTCAGTTGGAGAAGGTGGTGTGCTGAGTGATGTGGGCCACCAGGTGTGGTCCAAGGCTGAGGTGGAATTTCCAAAGATGATGAGCTTGGTCTTGTCCAAGTTGAGCTTGAAGCAGCTCTCCCTCATCCAGGCATCGATGGCTTTTATCCCAGTGTGAAAATTCCTCTTAGCTTTGTCTGGGTCTTCAGTGAGAGATATGATGAGTTGTGTGTCATCGGCATATGACACAATGTTCATTTCATGGTCTCTGACAATAGCTGCCAGAGGGGCAGTGTATGCATTGAAGAGCACTGGCCTCAGGGAGAATCCCTGAGGGACTCCGCAGCTGACTTCTCTTGGTCTGGATATGAAGGGTGGGAGCCTGACTTTCTGTGTTCTTCTGGTGAGGAAGGAGTGGATCCATTGCAAGGCTTTTTCCCGGATTCATGTGTTGTGGAATCTGGTGCATAAGGTGCTGTAGGAGACCATGTCGATGGCTGCTGAGAGTTCGGGGAGTATGAGTGCTGTGGTGTGTCCCCGTTCGAGGAGTGTGCGGAGGTCATCGTGGCTGCAAGAAGAGCTGTCTCTGTGACATGGTTGCTGCGGAATCCAGACTGAGAGGTATCCAGAGAGTTGTTGTCCTTGAAGAATTGTTGCAGCTGGACGTTTATGGCTTTTTCCAGGACTTTGGCTGGGTAGGGTAGCAGCAAAATGGGTCAGAAGCTCTTGAGCTCAAATGGGTCGGCTGTGGGTTTCTTCAGGAGGGGGCAGACTTCGCCGTGTTTCCAACCTTCGGGGAAGGTGGCTGTTGTAACAGAGCAGTTTAGCATTTTGCAGAGTTTGGGGGCGATGGAGGCACTGGCTCTGTTGTAGATATGATGAGTACAGGGGTCTATTGGAGCTTGAGAGTGAATGCTGTTCATGATGATTTAAGTCTCTTCTGTGGTGAGTGTGGACCAGCTGTGGATGGTTTTGGTGGGTTCTGGGGGTGTTGGGTCAGTCGTAAGATCGTACGCTAGGTGGCTTCTGCAGGAGGAAGCTCATGTTCTTAATCTTGTGGTGGAGGAAAGTGGCCAGTTTGTCGCAGAGGACTTGCAATGGGGGGATGTTCGTGGCTTTGAAGGGAGGATTGGTGAAGTCATTGATTACCGTGAAGAGTTCTCTCATGTTGTGCGAGGAGGTATTGATGCGCTTTTACAGACTGCAGCTTCTTTTGCATTTTTGATGCGTTGGTGATGGGTGGCAATGGCGGCTCTGAAAGAGGCGAGGTCTTCACTGGTTTTGCTATCTTTTCCATTTCTTCTCTAGGTGCCTTTAGGTGCATTTGGATTCTTGGAGTTCAGCGTTGAACCAGCTGGCTTTCTTTGGGACACGCTTGACCGAAGTTGATCAGAGGGGGGCTAAGGAGTTGGCGCATTCTGTGATCCAGGAGTTGAGGTTGCGTGCTGCAACATTGGCGTCATCGGCGGGGGTGATTTGGCGAGGGTCGTGGTCAGTTACTCTCTTATTGAACTTTCCTCTCTCACAGAGCAGACAGAAAAAGACAGCAGGTTTCTCACTGGAGTCGGGGATAACCACACTGTAATAGACCCTGTGTCGATATGTGGTTAGTCCCCATTCCAGTGTGTGGGTAATGTCTGGAATCTGGGCCTAACTATTTTTCCTCTTGAAGCAAACTTGTGGAATGAAACAGCACGTCTGGTATGCCTCTTTACCAGTGAATTAAAGACATGAGGCTGATAAGATATTGCAGTACTTGAAACATGGGAATAACATTACAAGTACAAAGAAACCTCGGCATAGAAAAGGGAGATATCATCACCAAAAAAAACAATCTTGTTTGACTCCCGACTTCCATCCACTCCCTTTCCACTCCCTTTCTCACAAAGGTGTTTATGTGGTATACAGGAGGGCTTCCCAAGGTGAACTCACCAACGACAAGAGTGGCAAGAGATAACTATTTTGATTAGAACCTAAAAAAAGAGTCTTAGCAAGCAAGCAGATTTTTCAAAGTCCCTGTGGGAGGCAGCCTCAAAAAACAGATATGGAGTTTAGCAGATGATATGTTTAGTTATAATTATTATATGCAAGTTAATACAGTATATATGTTTAGGTGGAGCACACATTTTCCATGAAAATGGAAGTGAAAAAGCTGCGTATCCTTTTTTACCCAGGCAAAAAAATCTAAATGTGGGTAAAATGACTAAAGGTAAATGTGGATAATTACAGGAGGAAAAATTAAATAATATGCTGAATTGGGAGATATATTTATGATCTAGGGAAAGAAGAAAAAGTATGTCAGTTGCATAGCAGAACGTTTGTTTGTTCACAGACTGGCAGCAGGCTAAACACAGATAAAAGGCTATTTGTTGATTTGTAAATCATTTTCTGCCATTCATGATGTTTTATTTCCTTATTTTCTCAGATCTTCCTGCTAATCTCTGAGTAACAAGAAGCTTTGGGAGTATGGTAAAGTCGAATCAAACTTTTGTCAGTCAATTTTATATTCTTGATCTGTCACAAAGTTCTGACATGCAACTTCTAATTTTCATTTTGTTTCCCTTCATGTACTTAATGACTTTACTTGGAAACATTGTCATAATTACAATCATATGCATTGATTCTCATCTTCAAAAGCCCATGTATTACTTTCTCATGGTCTTGTCCCTCCTTGATATTTCTTTAACATCAGTTACCATACCAACAACGCTGTCAATCTGTTCAACGGGTGACAAATCCATCAGTTTCTCAGCATGTATTCTTTAATACTATTTTTGCTTTTCCTTTATAAGCACAGAATTTTTTTTTGCTTTCAGTCATGGCTTGTGACAGATATGTTGCCATATGCATTCCCCTGCGCTATTCAACACTGATGAATAACAGAGCTGTGATTTTGCTGGCTGTTGCCTCCTGGATACTTGGCTTTCTGGACAACATCCCACATTCTATTTTGATGTCAACTTTATCCTACTGTGGATCCAATGAAATTGATCACTTCTTTTGTGATCACAATGCTCTTCTGAAACTCTCTTGCACTGATACATATTTCATTGATCTAGCAATAATTGGAGAAGGTGTGGTTGTTGTACTGGGTCCCTTTATGCTAACAGTTCCTTCATATATATTAATTATCTCAAACATTGTGAAAATTCCCTCTACAACAGGGAGACAAAAGGCTTTCTCCACATGTTCCTCTCACTTGACTGCAGTTCTTTTGTTCTATGGAACCGAGGTTGCTGTTTACATGGCACCAACATCGGCGGCATCGCAGGAAAAACCTAAGATTATCACGGTGTTGTTCACTATTGTCATTCCACTGTTAAATCCATTTATTTATACTTTAAGAAATAAAGATGTGAAACGAGCTGTGGTCAAAAGTATAGAGAACATTTTGCATAAGATTCTTCAGAAAATGTAATTTTTCCCTGTGTCATCTCACAGTGCACCAAAAAGTGTCATCTACTGCAATGTGGAGTAAACCTCACACATGTATGATATGGTTCCCATTAAGGTCCATAAATATAATCTGCACATTACTCTAACTTTTAAGAAATTGTTTGTAGAAACTGGATGTACTGATAGACAATACAATGTTTTTTTGCTGATCTGGCATTCACCACAAATGTATGGGTTGTATTTATGGAGTCCTACAGGAACATTTATCTTAAAGTATGCTGGATTTTTCACACCTATCAGCAGCAGTTGCCACAGAAGTATTGATCCAAAAGAGCATCTCAGAGGAAACTGGCAATTAAAGAGAGGAAAAAGGTGACTGAGGATGAAATACTGTGAGATCTAAGGTCCAAATAACCTTCTCCAAAAAAATGGCTTAGAATAGCCTACAGTAGTGTACTTGAAAACTCAAAAATGTAACCACTAAAAAAAGAAACTGTTGGAAAGTGGATTATTGGCCAGGGCAGGTAAGTACCTACACTCATCAATAGGCCACTGACCTCCAGTTAGGTCTCAATAAATTAAACTCAGCTCAACCCTTGATAGCTTGGCAACAAGCGACAAGGCTTAACTTAGGAGACAAGTGTGCAAAGCATTTAAAAATCCCAAAACAGTAAATAAGTAAAACACAAAACACAATAAAGATCCAACACCAATTCATAAAAATAGATTATATCTTAGCTTTAAAATGACACCACAATTATTAAAATTGAATAAGGGAAACCAGAAATATGATTTGTTAAAGAATTAATGTTTTCTAGCACATAAAAGCAACTAGCTCTCAAAGGGTTAAAAAAGGTTACACTGGACAGGAACAATGTCCAGAGTCCAGGCCACCCACGAGGTAACACTGTTACACTTACTTTCAGAAGTGTTTATTGATTCAGAAAAGTGGTCCACAGCACCAGCCAAGGGTTCAGAGGCTAAGGTTTGCCTTTTGGGGTCTGGGACTACAACTCCCATAATGCACATCTCCAACTTATGGAGTTTGCTCCAAACGTCTCCAAACTTCTGGATCTTCTTCCAGAGGTCCTTTTGGGTCCTTGAATTGTCCACAACTTGATCCAAGGTGCCAGAGGCTCCTGGGACTACAGTTCCCAGAATGCACCTAGTCAAAATCCTCAAATGGCAATTAGATGCTGGTCAGCTCGGCTCTGCTTGCAGGACTTGATGCAAGGGACTCTGGGCAGCTCCTTTGTATCTGTAGCAAACAGGGAGTCCCTTCTTGAAGCAGTAGAAGATAGGCAAAGTCATTCTAGTGGTGAAACTCACGGGTGTGACTGGGGCAGTCCTACAGAGTGTAGCATTCCTGTGCAGGTCAGGGGTCCAGCAGGGCAGTCCTTCTTCTTCTTTGTCTTGTTCCCTGTAGGGATCTGAGCTGTGGGTGCACCTCTGCCATATTTATCCTTGCTCTTGGGTGGAAAGCAAGGGGGCCCTTGGTATCCAATCACAGGCAGGTGTCCTTGTCCTTCGATGACCTCTTCCTGGGAACTGTGGCAAAAATCAATCCCAGGGAGAAACATTCCTCAAAGATCCAACATGACTGAAAGTGATTTTTGGAGGTTAGATATGCCCACCCACTGGTGTGGCTAAAAATCCTAAACACACCCCTCCCTTGCCCTCTCCTAATCAAATCAAGAGGGCACCTAATTGTCTGGGGTTGCAGGAAATGGTGGAGTTCCTGAGCTGCTCCAAATGTCCTTCCCTCCCTTGAAGACCAGTTTGACTGCTTTCCCCTCATCCTGTTTCACCATCTGCTGAGGCAGATCGCTTCCCCAAGGCACATCCTTTGTGTTCATCCCAGGACACTTCTCACCTCATCAAGGCAGCCTGGCTAGGCGGCCAGAGGCTGGCCAATCGGAGAAGGGAACTACAAAGCTAAAAATAGCAACTTTCAGGTAGAGTTTTAAAGCTCTTTGCCTGAACTAGTTATATTAAATCCAACAATGACAAGTTGTGGGATTTATTATAACAATGAATTTGATACCAAACGCAAGGTATCTGTCTGCTATGGGGACTTTATTAATTAAACTAAAGTCTCCCCATTTTAGCCTATGGAGGGCGTTCACTACAGTGAGGGAAAACACATTTGGCTATTTTACCTCACCAGGGCTTATAAAACTATTTTCATAAGGTCCCTGCTTATTATTACATGGCACTCAACTCTAGGGGCAACAAGGGCACACATTAGGGATCACTTATATGTATAAATAAGGTAGTTTAAGACTTTGGAAGTTCTTTTAATTCCAGAGTCGAATTGGCATATAACTTTAATTTAAAAGCAGCCAGCCAGGCAGACCTGCCTTAACAATGACCCTGGGAACTTCAGAAGTGCACCTCTGGGTGCAACGCCTATGATGGGGTCCCAAAACTACATGCCCTACCAAATACTAGGGACTTATAAGTAGGCTGACATAGCCAATTATATTTAGCCTAATTTGCATACTCATTTTACACAGAACATGGGCCTTGGGACTGATTAGCAGTACCCAGGGCACCATTAGAGTCAGGAAAACACCAGCAAAAAGTGAAACATTTGACAAAACGTTAGGGGGCCTCTGCAATCAGCCCTTTTTTCTCACAGAAACCTACTGGCTCTGCTGGAAGCAGACGTAACAAGCGGGACATATGGTTCATTCAGGCATGCTCTAGAAGAATAATCTGCCCTTCTGTAGACCACTTACACCAAATGAACCCTTAGGTTATTGAGTTATTTGGAATGATATGATTCATAAGCTTAGTTCCTAGGACCTGGATCTATATTACACCTCAAAGGAAGTGACCTCAAGACATGGTAATAAGGGGGTATTTACCACCCAATACACTATTGTCACTTAAGATTTGGTCAGTTAAATCAGTAAGGAGGTAGGGAGGACATATTCACAGCAGGAATACCTCAGATCCCCAAAAGTAAATTAACCAAGCTCCAGCAGCAATCCATCTGCAACATTCAGAACAGCACACCATGACAGTAGTGCTCCCACTGTTCAGTGAACTGCCAGACTCCTCCACAGCACCCTTTGTTGGAAGAGATGGGTGGGACAGCTGGAGAGCTATTTTATTGCTACTCTAAAATGTGACGGAGCTGTGAAAAGGTTTCTTCTCTTACTCTTCAGGGGCAACAAAATATACAAACTCTTCAGACACCTCCCCAACACTGGTGCTATTGAAGACTACGACGTGGCAGTAAGGGCACTTAATGTTTATTTGAACCTGCAATTGAATCCAGATTTTGAATGGTTTAAACTCTGTCAGTGCGCCAGAGGGAAGAGGAGTCAATTGATCAGTTCAATGCTCAGCTCAGGGAGCTTGCCAGCACATGCATGGCAGACGATCAACCTAAAGAGAAACAAGTGCAGCTCATTCAGGGTGCTGCAACAAAAGGCTTAGAGACTTCATAGTAAGATAGCTAAATATTAACCTAGATGACATCTTGATGAAGGTGCAGTCACATGAACCATCTGCTGCCAGAGCTACCAGAATGGACATGGCGATAACAAAAGCTCCTGAAAAGACCCCCACGATAAAGGTGGAATGCGCAGATACTGTTCTGACACGGCACATGAAAGGGAGATCCAATATGTACACCGCCACAAAGCATAGGGCACACTGCACATACTGTGGGTGAGAAGATACCGCAAAAGAATGACCGGCCCAAAGAAGAGTATGCTCTAGCTGTGGGAAAGTGAACCACTTAGTGACCGTCTGCAGAGTAGGTCCCAAAGGGAGAGGAGCAAGAGGAAGATGCGCCCCCACAAGACCGGTGAAACAACTGTTGTTTAAAAGACCACAGTTTCCGGTGTCAAGTCATCTTGCATCAAGTTACACCCTCTAAGACTCATCTCTGGAAGAAAAGGAAGTATTCCTCATCTCATTTATGAATGACCTAAAACACCATGGGAGACCTCAGCCAGCTTTCGTGATTGAGGTAGTGGGGTCCCAGGCAAAGGGCCTCATACACACCAGCACCGCGAGCAACATCATGGGTGTGCAACAATACGAGCTCCTTCATAATAACCCAACACTAACACTATTCAACACTCAAGTCTTCACATATGGGAGCCTTACACCCTTGCCACTAAGAGGACACATGACAGTATGCATCAAATTCGATACAAACAGATTCAAGCAATGTTCCACATGGTTAACAAGGAAGGTGACACCCTTCTCAGCAGTCACTTAGTGGAAGACCTAGGGCTAGTGCTGTTTGCTAAAAGTATGAAAGCATTCCACAGAGAGTCAATACTGAGTCAGTTCCCCAAACTGTTTGTCGGCCTAGGGTGCCTGAAGGCCACACCAATCAAACTGCACATTGACAAGTCAGTGAAACCCAAGGCCCGGCTACACCAGCACATCCCATTTCACCTCCAAGCACTGGTGGAGCAAGAACTGGACAAACTGGAGATCCAAGGAGTGATAGAGAAGGTGTCAGGGCCAACTCCGTGGGAATCACAGATGGTGAGCGCCGAGAACCCGAAACAACCGGGCAAGATATGATTATGCATTGACATGCTCCTCCCTAAACAAGTACTTAGAGGGAGAGACATATCACACCCAGCATAGACCACATAATTGCCGATCCAATGGTTCCTGTTCGTTTTCAAAACTAGACTTAAATGCAAGATATCATCAGCTGTGCCTCTCCCTGGAGAGCAGGTACATAACTACATTTTCAATGCACCTGGGACTGCAGCGATACAAATGCCTAAGCTTTAGCATCTCCTTAACAGCAGAAGTCTTCCAGGATGCCATACGGGAGACACTATAAGGAAATCAGGGCATCGTAATTATCAGTTGTGACAAACTTACCCACTCCAAGACTGCAGAGGAACACCACCACCATCTCAGGGCCACTCTCAAGCGCCTAGCAGAGCATGGCCTAATGCTCCATAAGGAGAAATGCTCATTCTTCCAGACGTCCATGAAATCCTTTGGATATGTCTTCAACCAAGAAGGTATACAGGTTGATCTATGAAAATCTGAGGCAAAAAAGCAGGCCCTGAGCAGGGAACTGTGTTCAAAGTTAAAAAATTCCTAGACATGGCCACCTCCTGTGGAATAGTCATACCAAACTTTGCCATGTTGGCAGAACAGCCCTGGGCCCTAACCAAGGCTGATGCTCCCTGGCCGTAGGGACGCAGAGAAGATACTTTTCAAGAGCTGAAAGAAGCACTGCTGTGCAAGACAACAATGGCATATTTTGACCAAAACAAGAAGCCATAACTCCTAGTAGAGGCCAGCCCAATAGGCCTGGGAGCTGTTTTAACACAAGGGGGGTGATTCTAACTTCGGCGGTCGGCGGAGGCCGCCCGCCGAAGTTCCCCCACCAAAATACCGCTCCGCGGTCGAAAGACCGCTGAGGGTATTTTGGGATTTGCCCTGGGCTGGCGGGCGGCCGCCAAAAGGCCGCCCGCCAGCCCAGGGCAAATCAACCTTCCCACTAAGATGCCGGCTCAGAATTGAGCCGGCGGAGTGGGAAGGTGCGACGGGTGCAGTTGCACCCGTCGCGTATTTCAGTGTCTGCTAGGCAGACACTGAAATACTTTGTGGGGCCCTCTTACGGGGGCCCCTGCGGCACCCCCTACCGCCATCCTGTTCCTGGCGGGCGAACGCTGCGCCGCCATGGGGGATTCTAAGGGCAGCGGTAAACCGGCGGGAGACCGCCGGTTTACCCTTTCTGACCGCGGCCAAACCGCCGCGGTCAGAATGCCCTGCGGGGCACCGCCGGTCTGTCGGCAGTGCTCCCGCCGACCCTGGCCCCGGCGGTCTGAGACCGCCGGGGTTAGAATGAGGGCCAAGAAGAGGAGCCTGGCCGGTGAGTGCCACTGGCCTGTGAGCAAGACAGCCACACCAACTGAGAGGCGCTATGGGCAGATTGAGAGGAAAGCTCTAGCCATAAAATGGGCCTTTGGGTATTTTCACCGCTATCTCTGTGGAAGGCCCTTCAGAGTGGTCACCGACCACCAGCCACTCATTCCATTATTCAATAGTACTCCACCATATCCTCCCCCATAGATAGAATGCTGAGCCATACAACTTCAAAACTACTGAATGGAGGTGATCTACCGCCTGGGTGTGAAGGACCCACAACAGCCTGCTGAGGACAATGCTTATTAAAAAAGATCAGCACCATTAAGAGGACAAATCAATCTAATATAACTCGATTCATTACGGACTATAATGATGTTTCATTAATCTTACAAAAATGTATGAATAAACATTGGACGTCATTATCCCAGGATGAATCACTGAAGGATATCTTGCCTGAAAGATTATCAGTAACATTTCGAAGGGGTCGGAACCTAAAAAGCATATTGAGTCCCAGTTTTACTGCTAATTCTCCTAAGACGACATGGCTTTCTACCAAAAGGGTCGGTTTTTTCAGATGTGGATGTTGCGGAGTATGCCGCTGGGCCTGTCACAATGTGAAAGAATTTTCAGATGGCAAAACACAAATTAAGATTTGCTCAATGATTAACTGCAACACCACTTTTGTTGTTTACATTATACGGTGTAAATGCCAGAAAATGTATGTAGGCAGCACAATTCGTGCACTTAGAATTAGAATTGGTGAACACATGAGAGCGCTAAAGAATATGGACATGAGATATCCATTAGTGACACACATAATGATTTGTGACTCACAGACCAATCATAAGAGTTTTGAGTTCTTTGGGTTGGAACACATCCCCAAAGACCCGAGGGGTGGCAATAGGGAACTAGCCCTGCGACAAAGAGAGGCACTCTTGATTATGAGATTAAAGGCCGTGGAGTCTGGTCTTAATACTGATAGGGAGTTGGAATTCTTCCTTGTAGAATAATCAAAAAAATGGGTTACCTATGCATTGATGTTATTTCAGTTTGAATCAATTAATCAATATTGTTGTCATGTGTTACTCTCTGTTTCAATTGAATGTGCTGTATTGATATATTTGTTTTTTTATTCTCTCTGTTGTTAACAGGGTCGCATTGTTTCAGTTACTAATCAAAATCTTTCAACAAAGTCGTCTGTGGTTCAATTCATTTCCTGTATATACAACGGGGACTATTCGATCGGGTTCCATCACCAAATTAACACACATATTTTATAAAAATCTTTTTTATCTCTAAAATTCTTTATTTTGAACCTGTGATTATTCAATTTGGGTTATTATGCCCCTTGAATTGATACATTAGAGTTGATGAGGTTATCCATTTAATAAGATGATTCGGTTGCTTGCAGTATTTATAGGGGCATCTTGGATTATCGTCTAATTTGAATGCTAGTGTTTTCTAAGGCAATAGTTTTTCGTAAAATATACATCATTTATATCTGTCCTGTTCAAGTCGTGAGTGTAAATAAGCAGTCTAGATCATTAACATTGGGGTTTTCCTCTGACGCTTAACGAGGCTATTTTGTATCTATAATCAATGTGAGTCTTTTGTTTAGTTTTATGATGATGCCTTCGTTTTTTCCCGGTAGTCCGTTTTCTATGTTACTGATTGTGTGTCTATTTTGACTTCCGGGTTCCAGACGCTAGCTGTAATAATCGCGTACTCGCGTTTCCTGTTGGTCTTGCAATTTCACTGAGCCGAAGACTAGCGTACTCGCCTCTCCGGTTTCTGCGCAGTAGTTTTTGGAGCTTAATTCTGCTCATATTGTCGATACAGTGAGTATCAGGTTGTGGATTCTTGAACAGGTTGATGTTTGTGTTGTATGTTAAAAGACCCTGATGTGGGGGTGTTTGTCGGCATTTGAATAGTGTTCACTGACGCTCGATTTTGATTGATATTTGGTGGTTGAGGGTGCCCCTAGTTACACGCAATGTTATCAGTAATAGGTTTTGGGACTTCCTGAGATCGCATTAGATTAAACAATAAAACTACGTTCCCCTGCAACATGATATACAGACTATTCAAAGGAGATGGTTATTCACTTGCCATTGATTTTGTTTATTTGTTTGCTAGATCTGGAGGCGTAATAAAGGCTACTGTATTTGATATTCACCGATTAATGGACTAATTATCAGCATTGATGGTTCAAAACCGTACATTGGAGTATAGAAATCCTGTGATGATAGGTAACTGTATTGCGAACCTTGTTGACTTAATTCCATTTGAGCATTTCTGAAACAGGAGGTATAATTGGCATTAATATTCTTGTTTCAGATAATCATCACTTACTTTTTGTGTGATATTTCGTGGATTGTGTTTGATGATGGTTGAAGTTGGGTCAAGCTTTTGAAAAATTAAGAGGTATGATTTTCTGTAGGTTATTGCATGATAATTGACACAGTGGTGTTTTCCTTCATGGATTGGTGGAGTTGGTTCTAGTACATGTTAGGTGTTGTTTTTCCTTTTAATTATATAATTGGTTTTCTAACTTTCCATACATAAAGTGTGGAGTTAGAGCTAGTGCATGTTGGGAGATTTTTCCTTTTGACTATATATAATCGCCTCTCTAACTTCTTACACATGGATAGTCCATTTGGGATTATCTGGGCACTCATTTCACATTGTTTTTCTCTTTTCTTCTTCTTCTTTCTTTTTATTTAGGAACACGCATTTTAGAGACAATGTTATTATACGGTTTAACACTTCGGCCAATTTGTTTTGGACTCAAGTTAGAATGTCCATTAAACATTTTCTTTGTTAACTTTGAGGACTAAGTTGTAGGATTTTGATTTCTAACTTAATTAATTTATTTACAATTTTAGCCCTGAAGAAGTCGTGTGGGATCGATTTGAAGTGTTCCCAAGACGAAACACGTGTTGGCTTGAATTGTACCATTTTGGAGATATGTTTATACCTATGAGGAGCAAATATGTAAAGCATTGAATGGACTTTTTGAATTTGTATTAAAAGTTGATACTCGAACTTGTAGAATTTTCTACGAACTATTTTTATTAGTGTCTTTAGGTGTGCCACACCATGTAATCCAGCCTGCTGAGGACAATGCAACCACTGATAAGGTAGCAGATGAATATGTGCAAGCATTGGTCCACAGCATCTGTCCTAGAGCCCTTGACATGAAAGAAACTTTGGATGCCAATGCTGTATTGATTAGGGCAAGATTTTCTCTAAGATGCTAATGACAGGACCAGCCTGGACAAGGAAAAACTCGTAAAATCACAGAGGGTTTGCAAAGAACTCAGAATGACCCTGGATAGGATCATACTGTGAGGACTCGGGCAGGTGATGCCCAACAGCCTACAACAATGCGTGATGGAGCTAGCCCATGGGGGACATCAGGGCACTGTGAAGATGAAGTCACGGTTGAGAGAAAAGGTGTGATTTCCCTGCCTTGTAATTGCAGTAGATGACTTTGTGTGGCAGCGCCCTTTCTGCCAACTAACACGTACACCTGAAGTGCCGACCCCGGTGATGACAGAGGAACAGTGTACCTAACCCTAGTCCATAGTCAATATTGATTTTAGGTGCTTCCCAGATGGAAGAATCCCTTTAGGCCTGATAGACGGATACTCCAAGTATCCAACTGTTGAAGTTATTGACTCCACTGCCTTTATCAATGTTGTACCTATCCTGGAGAAGGAATTTGCAATGTTTGATCTCACTGAAGAGATTGAAACAGACAATGGGTCACCTTTCCAAACAGCAGAATTTCACAACCTGATAAGGAGTTTCGAAATACAACACCAGCGGATCACCCTGCAGTGGCTGCAGGTGAATGGGGAAGTCGAGGGAAAGTCGAGCGGTTCATGCGCACATTGAACAAAGTCCTTTAAATTGCCGCTGTTGAAGCAGTTGACCCAAAGCTCAGTCCAGCCATTTCAGAGGAAACCTCACTGCACCACATGACAGGCACTGTGGTCACTCATGCTGAAGCGGCCAAGGAGTGACACCCTTCCAACACATCCAAGTGGCAGCCACCTCCATATTGCCCAGGCGAGACCAAGGCAAGAAGACATCAGATAAAAGATAGGGCAAGCAAGAGAAGATGTGCAGCAGTACAGCACCTACATCCCGGCAATAAGGTGATCATCAGGGACAGGAAGTACCAATGGAAATTCAGAACACTGTAAGAACCTAGGTTATGAATAGTTCGGAGTGTGGCTGGCATCATGGTAACACCAAGGAAGGAGTCGATATTGTGACCCGGAACTTCTCATTGATCCAGAAAGCAACATTTGATGAACCACCAGGAGTTATCTCGGACCGGGGTAACGCCAACTGGGAACCACCACAGGACGAGTACAAGTCAAGAGAACTAACATCCTGTGACACTCTCTGTGGGCGCTCCTGCACCTCTGTCAGACATTACTCCTGTCATCCAGGATGAGAGAAGCCAATCTTGTCACCAGCAGTATAGTCTCTGGCCTAATCCATCACCAAGTCAGAGACTAAGGGACTTTGTATGTCATGCAACAGATTGAACATTCATGCAGAATGGGGAAGGGATATAATGAGCCACGCGGCTCTTACTGGCATAACTCTTGGTAAGTTGCATGCCCTGGAGATGTACAACAAGCACATGCCATGGCCACGCCTGGCCAGAGGCTATAATTGAATGGGGAGGTGGAGCACATGGGGTCTTCTGCCCAAACCATATGCTAGGGTGTGCATGCCCATTGATTTATGCCGAGCGCTGTTACATGTGGGCCCAGGATACCTGTGACCCTGCCAATCAGGTCATCACAATCTCATTTTAAACATTTAAACATGAGGTTTAAATCAGCACATAAATGGGAACTGCACACTACCTCATAAAAGCTGTTTTCTGGCTTTTATTTCCATGTTGTGGAAGTGAAAGAGACTGCAGCCCCTGACACAGACTCTCTTTGCATTAAAGGTGGCACTTTCACTGATGTTACACTAAGATGAACTACCTCTACCCGGGAAAGTGTGGTGAGCTGCTGATTTTGTTACTGGCGGTCGATTTTGTTACTGAAGGCTGATTTTCAACACTGCTGCAACATCAGCCCCCAGTAACAAATTCAGTCCTAACCGGGGAAACACCCGTTGCCCAGTGCTGCCAGTCCGGCCCTGCTTTATTTCCTGTGGTCCTGGGGATATATAGGCTCTCATCACAACCCTGGCGGATGGTGTTAAATCGGCGGTAAAAACGCCAACAGGCCGGCGGTAAAAAAAAAATTGAATTATGACCGCGGCGGAAACAGCCAACATAGACAGCCACTTTAACACTCCGACCGCCACGGTGGTACAAACAAACAGCATGGCGGTCACCGCCAACAGACAGGTGGATGACAATGTACTGCCCACAGTATCATGAGAGGCCAATCTGCCACCTTTTCTGGGG
This sequence comes from Pleurodeles waltl, assembly GCF_031143425.1. Classification (NCBI taxonomy): domain Eukaryota; kingdom Metazoa; phylum Chordata; class Amphibia; order Caudata; family Salamandridae; genus Pleurodeles; species Pleurodeles waltl. Next base: position 15,634,314 of record NC_090446.1, read on the forward strand.
CGGATTCACAGTGAACAAAAACACAGTGGAAACAGGACTTTGAAGGGGAAACGCTCACCTCTACACACCCCACGAGAAACAAGGACGCCATGAAGACGGAACTCCATATTCTACCTGCCATTGTCTTCCTGCTCCTCTACCTGGAGCACGAATGCCAGCGGTGAAGACCACGGTGAGTACTGCACCTACCACACAGGGGAGGGGGGAGGGAAAAGAGAGTGACACACACATGCAACAGGAAACACCCACACCCCACCCTCACCCACTACAACACACACACAAGTACATGTTGATACATTACATTTACACCTCCCAAACCCCCCTGGAAGAATGCAAGGACAAAAGGAAATGAGTTGAACAATTGTAATTAATGAAAATCCAGTACTCATAAAATATATCTACACTATTAACAAATGTACACACCAAGAATTCAAATCCATGTACTGCACATACATAGTCCGTGGACCACTGGGCCCATAATGCATGGGCGAGGCCTGACCAAAACGGAAAGAACACTGCTGGGGCATCAGATCGAAATAAAACAGGCACATCAGGGGGAAGGGAAGAGGGGGAACCTCAGCCGGATGAGTGCACAACGCCAGATCCACGAGGGGGCTCCATGCCCATTGATGTATCCTGGGGAGTGCAAAGCCACAGTGTCACAAATCTTTACAGTGGGTGGTTTGCCCACTGTTGCATCCTGGGGAGTGCAAAGCCACAGTCTCACAAGTCTTTACAGTGGGTGGTTTGCCCACTGCTGCATCCTGGGGAGTGCAAAGCCACAGTCTCACAAGTGGACAACAGTTCTCCACTGGTTCTGGAGAGGGCTTTGTGCCCAGAGTGCTTCATCCTGCCAAGGACAGAGGTAGTGGATGCCTTTCTCCGTTGGTTCTGGAGGGGGCTTTGTGCCCAGAGGGCTTCATCCTGCCAAGGACAGAGGTGGTGGATGTAACTCTCCACTGGTTCTTGAGGGGGCTTTGTGCCCAGAGTGATTCAACCTGCCAAGGACAGAGGTAGTGGATGTGATACTCCATTGGTTCTGGAGGGGGCTTTGTGCCCAGAGTGCTTCATCCTGCCAAGGACAGAGGTAGTGGATGCCTTTCTCTACTGGTTCTGGAGGGGGATTTGTGCCCAGAGTGCTTCATCCTGCCAAGGACAGAGGTAGTGGATGTAACTCTTTACTGGTTCTGGAGGGGGCTTTGTGCCCAGAGTGCTTCATCCTGCCAAGGACTGAGGTAGTGGATGCCTTTCTCCACTGACAGTGGGCCTACATGGAAGCTGTCCAGGCCCCTGAAACTGACCACCAGCTTCGTATGACTGACCACTTGGGATGGCAGCCATGTCTGCGGTGGTGCCACTGGCACATGATGTGGCGTGGCCACTGACGATGCTTACGGCGTCCTCAGTAGCGGTGGTGCTTGCGGTGCTCATGGGCCTGTGGTGCTGATGGGTGGCTCAGTGAGCATGCTGGTGGCGGTGGTGTCCTTGGCAGAAGGTGCTGGTGGCGGTGGTGTCCTGGGAAGTGGTGCTGGTGGCGGCGGTGTCCTGGGAAGCGGTGCTGGTGGCGGCACTGTCCTGGGAAGCGGTGCTGGTGGCGGTGGTGTCCTTGGCAGCGGTGCTGGTGGCGACAGTGTGGCGGTCTTGTCCGCTGTGCAGGTTGGCGGCGACTTCCCTTTCTTTCTCTGCCCCTTACCCACCTTGGATGGTGGCGCAGCTGTCTTGCCACTCCCAACTGTAGTCCTGGGAGAGCCCTTGGTGGCAGGTGTTTTGCCCTTCTCCCTCCGGGCTGTGGCCAACTTCTTATGTTTCTAAGGTGGGGGACTGTCCGTGGTCTGGCTCCATGGCACACTGGCTGCCCTGCTGCTTGGCGCACTCCAGAAGCCGGTTACTGCTGGCACCACTGTTCCTGGTGATGTGGTGGCTGAGGTGCTGGGTTGGGACCTGGAAAGGCGTGCCCTAGTGGACGTAATTGGTGGGGGAGGTGTAGGGAAGAGGTCAACATTTAAGAGGAAAAGTTTTTTAGACACACTGGGACGGGTAGATGGAGGGGGTTTTGGAGTTGAGGAAGAGGTAGTGGTTGTAGGAGGTGTACGCTTGCTGACTTTGGGTGAAGGTGGGCTGGGCTGGAGGCTGTCGTGAGGTGGATGGCTGTTGGGTGGGTGTGTGACTGCATTTGTGTACTTTGGGAGGTGGGATCACAGACACACTGAGAGAGGACACAGGGGATGTGTGAATGGTAGTGGGGGTGGTGAGTGCACGTCAGTGGTGTGTGGTGGTGGGCATGCTGGTGATGGACATAGTGGCTGAAGATGTAGTGCATGCAGGTGTGAGTGGAGACATGACAGGGAGGAAGGAGGGAGACGAGGAGGAGGGGGACACAGAGGAGGCAGAGGATGTTGGTATGTGTGCATGGGTATGATGCTTGTGTGAGTGCCTGTGGGATGTGTGGTGCTTATGTTTGCCAGAGCTACCCTTGTGTGTTGAGGTGCGAGCATGCTGGTCTGATGGTGTGCTTGGGACAGGCTGAGGTACAGGGGATTGGGGCTGGGTGGAGGAAGTTGGAGGGGGGAGGCTGGACATAGGGACAATGGCGGCCATCAGTGCTGAGGCCAGTATCTGAAAAGCTTGTTGTTGGGCTGCCTGACCAGAATGAATGCCCTCCAGGTGTGCATTCATCTGTTGCAACTGCCTCTCTACACCCTGGATGGCATTCAGAATGGTAGACTCCCCAACAGTGAGGGATCTGAGGAGGTCAATGGCCCCCTCACTGAGGGCAGCAGTGCAGACAGGGGCAGGGGCTGAAGTGCCTGGGGCGAAGGAGATGCCCACCCTCCTGGGTGAGCAGCCACGGGGCACATGCTGAGGGGCTGCTGGGAGGGCGGTGCTGGTAGGGGGGGTGGCGGCTGTACATGTAGATGCGGGAGGCACAGAGGGACCCACCACCGCAAGTGAGCTCCCATCAGAGGAGGAGTCCGTGTCGCTGGTTTCAACTCCTGTCCCCTCCGTGGAGCTCCCCTCACCCTCCGTCCCACTGGTGAATTCGGAGTTTGTTGTCTCGCCCTCCAGGGCCATGTGGGATGCAGCTCCCTCCTGCTCCGGTGCCACTGCTCCTCCGCCTGATGATGCTATTGCACACAAGAACAGGGAGACCACATAAAGGGGGGGAAGACAGAAGAAAGACATGTTCAATGCATGCAATATCGCTACCGTTGGTGGACACTACAGACACAGCAGCCCTCTGCACTACGCCATGCACTTAGAGTTCCCTCATTAATCACAGGGCCATGAGGTACAAGGCCTATGCCCGATTGCTGCACACATGGACGCCACAGGATCCTGACTAGGTATAGTTGGCTCTTAACACTGGTGGGGTGGGGTGCCCCATGGTGCGACGGGCGCCCCTCCCACGTTGGGAGGCCATCCCCAGCTGGGCCTCCACCGTCTTCTTGCTCCAGCGGCGAAAGTCCTCCCATCTTTTCTGGCAGTGGGTGCTCCGTCTGTGGTGGACCCCCAGGGTCTGGACTTCCTTAGCGATGGCATGCCAAATATCCTTCTTCTGGTGGGCGCTGACCTAGAGGAATAGTACAGGGGAAAAGGAGAAGATATAACCGTCCGGACCGTCACAGTCATTGGCCCGCATTCCTACCCTTGCCATGACGCACACACACTCACTGTCGTTTTATGCACGCCTCATTCTCCCCGTATCTTACATCCACGCTACTCCACACAGGCAGTGCCCATACAGCATGCTCACAGTGTACTTACCTGTTTGTCTGGAGCGACTAGTTTCTCCAAATCCTCCGTGGTGAAAGCAGGGGCCCTTTTCCCAGACACATGAGCCATTGTTGCTTCCAGACTGAGGTCACAGCAGCACTTGCAGTGTAGGTCCTCTCCTGTCGAAGATCAGGTATCAAGTGAGTGAACAGATAGAAAATGGTGGTCACGTCCACAGCGGTACGTACCGTCACCGCCGGCATGCATCGTCATTGGCTCCTGGGACACATCGGCCCCAATGTTAACCAATGCAGGATTGCGCCGCGGTCTTTGACCGCCTACCGCAACGGTCTCCAACGCCAGCGCAGTTACCTCATATCCCCTTGTCCCACCTTACAGGTCAGGCAGCTGCCATTTCAGGGGGCAACATGGCATTATTTTTAAATGCGTCACACATATCTAGGCCTTGCATACACACTAAGACAGGCCAATAGCGGATTGAAAAATGTGTGCAATAAAGTTGTTTATTTCGTACCTCAGTGTTGGCTGACCCTCTGCTCGCTGTTCTCCTCGATAGAGCACTTCCGCTGGGGCAGGTGAGGAGATGGCGGCATCCTCCGGTGTACAGACCGCTGGTGGACCTGTTGACAACGGAAGAGCGACATGTAATTGGCACCTACAGACTGGACCGTGCCACAATCCATGGACTGTGTGCCCAGTTGGAGCCGGATCTGATGTCAGCTATCCGCCATCCCACAGGGATACCCCCTCTAGTGGAGGTGCTGTCAGTACTCCATTTCCTGCCAAGTGGGTCTTTTCAGACGACAGTGGCCATAGCATCAGGGATGTCCCAGGCTATGTTCTCCAACGTGTTGTCCAGAGTGTTGTCTCCCCTGCTGAAACACATGCACAGCTACATCGTGTTCCCTCAGGTGGAGGATTTGCCTACAGTGAAAGGTGACTTCTATGCTTTGGGACATATCCCCAACATCATAGGTTCCACTGATAGGACACATGTGGCCTTGGTCACCCCGCAGGAGATAACAGGTGTACATAAACTGGAAGAGTTACCTTGCTATGAATGTGCAGATGGTGTGTTTGGCTCCTGGCTCAGTCCATGACGCTTACATTCTGAGGAATAGCAGCATCCCTTATGTGATGGGGCAACTCCAGAGGCACCATGTGTGGCTATTAGGTGAGGACATGGACCCTATACAGTGTGAATAGTTGTCTGGGTCTGGGGTTGTCCCTAAGGGTTAGTGTGTGTCTAACAGTTGTCCCTCAACATTTGCAGGTGACTCTGGGTACCCCAACCTGTCATGGCTACTGACCCCAGTGAGGAATCCCAGGGCAAGGGCAGAGGAACGCTACAATGAGGCACATGGGTGAACTAGGAGGGTTATAGAGAGGACCTTCGGCCTCCTGAAGGCCAAGTTCAGGTGCCTCCATATGACGGGTGGTTCCCTATTTTACTCACCAAAGAAGGTGTTCCAGATCATAGTGGCCTACTGTATGCTGCACAACTTGGCTTTGCAACAACAGGTGCCTTTTCTGCAGGAGGATGGTCCTGAAGGAGGTGGTGTGGCAGCTGTGCAGCCTGTGGACAGTGACGAAGAGGAAGCAGAAGAAGAGGATATCGACAACAGAAACACCATGATTCATCAATACTTCCAATGAGACCAGGTAAGAATACATCACTGCCTGCTACATCTGATACACTTGTTCTACCTCTCATCTGTCTGTCACTTTCACACAGTGTATGGACCCTGATTTGTCACTTTCCCTTTCGATTTCACAGATGTAGGTCCTACTGTGTGACCTCTGCTATGTTTCCTCATGGACTAGAGCTGTGTGACATACGTATGTTGACAATACAATGGATATTGCTATTGTCTTCAGTTATTGCAAATACACATTCGTGAAAGCACAGACTGACTCCAGATAGTTTTGTGATTTAAGGGTGTTTATTTAAGTGCTAAATAGTGGAGGGGGTTGTAAAATGGGCAGGGGTGATGGTGGAGGAACGTCCATGGCAGAATCCAACCTATTTGTTTCACAGGTGCATTGTCCAAAGGGGCATAGGAAGTGGAGCTGGGGCAGTTGATAGACAAACAGGGTGACAAAGTGGGACAGAAGGATGACAATCAGGGTGGTCTCATTACTTGGCGGGGTTTTGGCATTGTTCTCTGTCTTTGTCCGGGATCTCAGGGACTGCTTGCGCGGTGGCTCTCCATCTGCAGGGGGTGGGGTGCTGGTGTCGTGGTCCTGTGGCGGTGCCTCCTGTCCACTAGCGCCGGTGGGCAGTTCATCGTCCAGGCTAGTCCCCTTGTTGTGCCACAGTGTCTCTCCTGATGTTCACAAGTTCCTTCAGCACCCCTACAATAGTGCCCAGGGTGGTATTGATGGATTTGAGTTCCTCCCTGAACCCCAAATACTGTTCCTTCTGCAGCCGCTGGGTCTCCTGAAACTTGGCCAGTACAGTTGCCATCGTCTCCTGGGAATGGTGGTAGGCTCCCATGATGTTGGAGAGGGCCTTGGGGAGAGTGGGTTCTATTGGACTGTCCTCCCCTTGTCGCCCAGCAGCCCTCCCACTTTCCCTGTGTTCCTGGGCCTCTGTCCCCTGAACCGTGTGCCCACTGCCACTGCCCCCAGGTCCCTGCTGTTCTTGGGGTGGTGGGTTAGCCTGGGTTCCCTGTAGTGGTGGACACACTGCTGCTTGACGTGTCCCGGGGACAGAGGTATGGGCCCGCTGGGTGGGTGCTGTGCTGGTGTTTCCAGAGGGGGCAGGCTCTGTTGTGGCTTGTGCCAGTGTGAGGGGAACCGACTGTCCCGAGGTGCCAGATGGGCCGGGCTGGTCATCTAGATCCAGTTGGACAGAGCTGGTGTCATCACTGTGGGCCTCTTCCGAGTGGACATGTCTGGAACCTCCTGTTTGGTGACGTTGGGTAGGGGTCCTGCAAGGGTGTAAAGGCATGATTATTGCATCTGTGTGTGCCATGGTGTGCAATGGGCGGGCGACCCCGTACCTCAGTGGTTGCATTCCTGTGTAGGACCTTGTGTACTAATTGTTTGGGGCTCTGTGTGGGTATGCGCAGTGGACATGCATTGGTGATGTGTGTCCATGCATTGGTGTTGCGTGCAGGGCTTGGCGTTGGGATGTGTGGTTTATGATAATGTGACATATGTGAGGAGTTGGAGTGATGGGGTGAGCGTAAGGGTGGGGATATGTGTTAGCATGCAGGTAGGGTGGGGGATGTAATAGTTAAGATTTGACTTACCAGAGTCCATTCCTCCTGCTACTCCTGCGAGGACCTCAGGATGCAGTATAGCCAAGACCTGCTCCTCCCATGTTGTTAGTTGTGGGGTAGGAGGTGGGGGTCCGCCGCCAGACCTCTGAACCGCAATGTGGTGTTTGGATACCACGGAATGCACCTTTCCCGTAGGTCGTTCCACCTCTTCCTGATGTCATCCCGTGTTCTTGGGTGCTGTCCCACTGCATTGACCCTGTCCACAATTCTGCGCAATAGCTCCATCTTCCTAGCCATGGTGGTGTGCTGCACCTGTGATCCGAATAGCTGTAGCTCTACCCGGATGATTTCCTCCACCATTACCCTGAGCTCCTCCTCAGAAAACCTGGGGTGTCTTTGCGGTGCCATGGGGTGGTGTCGGTGATGTGTGAGGTGGTGTGTGTTGTAATGTGTGGGGTGATGTTTAGGGGTGTGCGGTGTTTTGTGCGTGGATGTGTATGTGTGATGGTGTTGTGTGCCTCTGTATGGTGGTGTTGTCTTTGCTGTGCTGTCTCTCTGGCCTTCATCAATATTTTAGGTAGTAAGGGTTTGTGGGTGACGTGGCCGGGTGTTTTATAGTGGTGTGGGTGTGTGGGAGTGGTGCGTGTATGTGTATCAGGTGTGTGTATTTGGAATTGTCCAATATGGTAGTGTTTTGTAAGGGTGTGTGTATTTTGAGTGCGGCGGTGTGTACCGCCAATGGTTTACCGCGGTTGAAAGACCACCGCGTGGATTCGTGGGTTGTGATAGTGTGGGTGTATTCCTGTTGGCGTGACGGTGGAGGTTTCGTTCTCGCCAGTTTATCACTGACCTTTGTTGTGGCGGACTCCGAGCTGTGGGTCGTAACAGTTGTGGCGGAATTCCGCGGCCGCGGCGGTGTGTTGGCGGTCTTCTGCACGGCAGTAATCGGGATTTACCGCCAATGTTGTAATGACCCCCATAGACTCCACTCCTCTTCCAAAGCTAAATATCATTTAGAATCTCTCTTCATCAGTGTTTTGGTTGGTCCTGGGCAGGGGACAGATTTGGGGGTACTATGACTGATTCTTGTTTTGCTTGTATACTCAGCTGGGAAATGTCAGAACTGAATGCGAAGATGGCGGTCCTGATGGACAGGTTTTTATTCAATCTAATCATACAGGTTGCTTTGCAAAAGATGTGGGCAAATGACTCTCAGCACAACTGAAGGAAGGTAGCCTTGTGTTTTTAATGTACATGGGCAGCCACCTGCCTCTTCCCCACACACCATGTCACATTGCACTTCATGGTCATGCTGTCCTGCTACACTTTCAGGGACAATCAGGGCCGGACTGGCAGTACAGAGCATCTGAAATTTCTCTGGGAGGCCCCCGGGAACACCCCTTTTTAACTTTCACCGAAATCCTATGCTGTGTATAGTTGGTGCTTTTGTTTGTATGCCGGGGATGGAAAAATGTGTATATCACGCACATTCTGGGGGCATTGCAGAATAGTAAATTACACTTGTGAACAATTTAATCTGTAAATTTGCTCTTACACTTCAGAGTAATTTACTACTTTTAGCTACTCAATAAATCTGAGTTTAAAGGTACTTAATAGTGTAGACTTACATGCCTCAACCCCTTGAAAAAGGAGGATGAGCCCAACTTACAAGTGGAAGTTACTACTAAAAAAAGAGCAGTAAGCTCAGCACTACAGGTGGTACTGGAATACAACCATCTCCCATACAAAACAATGGTGTAAGGAACTTTAAAGTAAACATCACAGGAAATAATGTTAATGCATATTAAAATAGTTACAAATATAAATAAATATAATTGTATGTTAAAATAATTTATACAAAAGTTAATATTTTAAATTTCATTGTGAAATATCTGAATAACTTTCTTGCATGTAAAGTTACTATAAAACATAAACTGTATTAAAAATAATTACATTACTTTCTATACATTACTTTTAATAATTTTTGGTGCTTAATAATAACATTCTTTTTTACCTTAGGTGGGGATTCATTTTTTAATTTAAACTTCATATACTTACATTAAATAAAGATTTCATTAAAAAGTAAGCGCTGTAGCATTTTTTCTTTAGTACTGTGTTTAAAAGAAAAATATAAAATTAAATCACTGTGATTTTTAACATAAAACTCTTTAACCCCATAAGTGCGGGTGTCGGCCACTGGCCGACGCCCACACTACCTCCCTGGTGCGGGTCACGACCAGTGGGCGACACCAGGGACGGGGTTAAAAATCCTCCTTTTTTCCCATTGGAGACGCGGAACAACTTTTTTCAGTGACAATTCTGCTGCATTGCCCCAGAGCCATCCAGACCATGAGGTTGTTCAAAATTCGGCCTGTCATGGAACATTTGTCTGCCAGGTTTCCAGAGATCTATACTCCTGGAAAGAATATAGCAGTTGATAAGTCCTTGATCCTGTACAAAGGACGGCTGCTTTTCAGACAGTACATTGCGTTCAAAAGAGCTCGCTATGGCATAAAGCTGTACATGGTGTGTGAGAGCTCTTCTGGCTATGTGTACAGCTTGAGAGTGTATAGAGGGAAGGATTCTACCCTAAACCCTGTAGGTTGCCATCTTGCGTTAGGGGTCACAGGTAAGATCGTACGGGAACTTGTCCAGCCACTTCTTTACAAAGGTTATAACCTTTATGTGGACAATTTCTATACAGGAGTAGAGCTGTTCATTGAGCTCTACAAAGCTGGCACTAAGGCCTGCGGTACAGTTCATTGTAACTGCAAAGGATTCCCGCTGGAGCTTGTTTGCAAGAGGCTCCAGAAATCAGAGGGTACTGCATTCCGTTCTAACGAACTGCTCGCAGTCAAGTTCTTAGATAGGCGTGATGTATATGTGCTCACTACAATTCATGATGAGAGCACTTCTCTCATCAAGGTTCGGGGTCAGATGGCCGAAGTCCACAAGTCCATCTGTATACTTGATTACAATAAGTACATGGGCGGAGTGGACAAGAACGACCAGGTTCTTCAACCATACAATGCATGTTGTAAAACTTGCACTTGGTACAAGAAACTGTTTACCCACCTGATTCAGATGACAACATATAATGCGTATGCTGTTTACCGTCAGACAACCACAGGAAGACTCATGACTTTCCTTGACTTCCAGTTGTCTGTAATTGAAAGCCTCACTGCTGTTACAGAGGTAGCAGCAGCCTCCACCTCATATGTTCTGGAGGATGTGGCAAGGCTGCAGGAGCAACACTTTGCTGATCGCATTCCTAAAACACCCAAAAAGGTTCGTCCATGTCGTCGCCTTAAAGTGTGCTCGATGCATGGAAAGCGGCAGGAGAGTCGGTATTACTGTCCCCAATGTCTATCAAAACCAGGCCTCTGTATCCCTACTTGCTCTATGTTGTATCATACTAAAGCAAAGTTCTGGGAAATCGACTGAGGTTGAGCTGCCGTTGGGTAATTCTTTCAGTGGCAGTGCATGGATACCGAACGTCCATGGGCCACTGCTTCGTTAGGCAAGGAGACACAGAATTTTACTTCATCTACTTCATCATGGACTTCCTTTTGGACTGCTTGAGAGCTAAATCCACCGTCAGAATGTGGTTGGTGTTCTGTTCAATTAACATGCATTATATTCCCCCTACTGCATATACTAGTGGACAGAACATATGCCACATTGTCACGGAGTACCCTTTCTTCACCAGCATGTCTACCTTACTTTCAATGGTAGATATGCTCTCTCAGTTCGAGGAATCACTTTGTACGGCATACTTGGAAACCCCCAACTTGCATCCACAAACTAGTATAGGTTCAATTGGCAATTATACAGGATTACCCAGGACTCTGATGAGAACAGAGACATGAATGGGTAAGGAAAGCTTATGGTAGGTGTGCCTTCACAGGGTTATTGCACAGGTAGAAGGCAGATAGTAAAGGTAGTACAGATGTACATCATCTACAGGTATGGATTCAAACCCACTGGTGCCACCCAGCACTGAAGGAGAATGACTTGTATAGGTCAGTGTTTGACCTGCTTTTCGTGCTCACCCTCCATCAGAACTTAGTAGATGTTCAGTTTGCTGTATAAGTGCATTACAGTCACATCACTGCACATAATGTTGGCTGGGACATATGCTACGTTCTCATGGACTCCCCTGTGTACCAAACACTACCCTTTTTCATAGCCTATGACCTTCTCTTTAGAGAACATCATGAGAAATCCCCAACATGTCTTCCTTAGTTTCAAAGGTAGATATGCTCACTCAGTTTGAGGAATTGCTTTGTACGGCATACTCGGACACCCCCAACTTGCATCCACAAACTGGAAGGAGTTGGATTGAGCACAGAGAGTGTGTTAAAGGCGCATGAAAAACATGTCTTCCTGAGCCTCAGGTGGCTGTCACAGGAGTCATTAGTAAAGGTTCGTTACTCATGCATTTGGTAATGTTAAGGAAGATGGAGGCAGTTACTTGACACGTGGTAAAATGTAGTCAAACTTATTCCGTTCTGTGGCGTTTGAATGTGATGGGCCCTTGTCTGGCAGCGGTAAGTTAATGTGAGTGCAGTGATTGGTTGGATTGCGCCCGTGGCCGGCGATATGAAAGGGTTGTTTGTTGTGCATGAATGGCGTATGAATGGACAATAAAGAGGTTGGTGTCTGGACACGGCTTTATGGCCCACTTTCAGAAGGCTTGGTTTCAATATTCAGATACTTTGATAAGTAGTCATGCTTTGAAACCATAATTTCTGGAGGTGCTAAAACCAACCAGTGTGAGTGGTGGGTTAACTTTAACAAACTAGTACCAGGGGAGTCCAAGGGTGCAGGACTTGCATGGCTCTCACCAGTTTTCCTTCACCCAGAAACCCCTTGAAATCACAAAATGTGCTTAAAAAACACATTTGCCTTGCATTCCAATGAGCAGAAGTCTAGGGATCTGCAGGGAGCCACAAGGTCCACTAAGTCTCCACGCAAAACTGCCTCACTTTAGTGAGTGGGCAAGTGACCACAACAGGGAAGTACCCAAAATTGTGGAGACATTAAAATTACCTACCACAAAACAGCCTCGTTTTTTCAAGACAGACACCTAAGTATTTGGTCCTGGGCTCGGCAGCCATATAGGGAAACCTACCAAACGCAGACATTTCTGAAAACTAGACACAAGGCAGCCCACGTAAATGTGGCATGTTTGGATTTAAGAAAATTTTCTTTCCCAGAATACCCTGCAAAAGTGAAACGTTGACTAAAACCATTATTTTTCCTTTCTTTTTTATCACAGAAACTACAGGAATGTGCAGGGATCCTCAAAATTCCTACCACCCAGTGTTTCCCCACTTGTCCTGATAAAAACACAACCCCGCTAGTGTGCCTGGTTCCTGCTACAGGAATGGATCACTCCAGGGTTAACAGTAGCACTCATGCAAGGACTACCATTGACCCTTGTGTGATCCATTCCTGTCGCGGGCACTAGGCCTACCCACACAAGTGAGGTACTATTTTTATCGGGACACTTGGGTGAACGCTGGGTGGAAGGAAAGTTGTGGCTCCTCTCAGATTCCAGAACTCTCTGTCACCGAAATGTGAGGAAAAAGTGTTTTTTTAGCCAAATTTTGATGTTTGCAAAGGAATCTGGGTAACAGAACCTGGTGAGAGCCCCACAAGTCACCCCATCTTGGATTCCTCTAGGTCCCCATTTTTTCAAAAATGCACAGGTTTTGTAGGTTTCCCTAGGTGCCGGCTGAGCCAGAGGCCAAAATCCACAGGTAGGCACTTTGCAAAAAACACCTCTGTTTTCTGTGTAAAAATGTGATGTGTCCACGTTGTGTTTTGGGGCTTTTCCTGTCGCGGGCACAGGGCCTACCCACACAAGTGAGGTATCATTTTTATCAGGAGACTTGAGGGAACGCTGGGTGGAAGGAAAGTTGTGACTCCTCTCAGATTCCAGAACTTTCTGACACCGAAATGTGAGGACAAAGTGGTTTTTTAGCCAAATTTTGAGGTTTGCAAAGGATTCTGGGTAACAGAACCTGATGAGAGCCACACAAGTTACCTCATCTTAGATTCCCCTAGGTCTCTAGTTTTCAAAAATGCACAGGTTTGGTAGGTTTCCATAGGTGCCGGCTGAGCTAGAGGCCAGAATCCATTGGTAGGCACTTTGCAAAAAACACTGCTGTTTTCTTTGAGAAAATGTGATATGTCCACTTTGTGTTTTGGGGCATTTCCTGTTGCGGGCACTTGGCCTACCCACACAAGTGAGGTACCATTTTTATCGGGAGACTTGGGGGAACGCTGGGTGGAAGGACATTTTTGGCTCCTCTTAGATTCCAGAACTTTCTGTCACCGAAATGTGAGGAAAACGTATTTTTGTAGACACATTTTGAGGTTTGCAAATGATTCTGGGTAACAGAACCTGGTGAGAGCCCCAAAAGTCACCCCATCTTGGATTCCCCTAGGTCTCCGGTTTTCAATAATGCACAGGTTTGGTAGGTTTCCCTAGGTGCCGGCTGAGCTAGAGGCGAAAATACACAGGTAGGCACTTTGGAAAAAACACCTCTGTTTTCTGTGAAAAAATGTGATGTGTTCACGTTGTGTTTTGGGGCTTTTCCTGTCGCGGGCACAAGGCCTACCCACACAAGTGAGGTATCATTTTTATCGGGACACTTAGGGGAACAGTGGGTGGAAGGAAATTTGTGGCTGTTCTCAGATTCCAGAACTCTCTGTCACCGAAATGTGAGGAAAAAGTGTTTTTTTAGCCAAATTTTGAGGTTTGCAAAGAATCCTGGGTAACAGAACCTGGTGAGAGCCCCACAAGTCACCCCATCTTGGATTCCCCTTGGTCTCTAGTTTTCCAAAATGTACAGGTTTGGTAGGTTTCCCTAGGTCCGGCTGAGCTAGAGGCCAAAATCCACAGGTACCATTTGTATAGAGACACTTGGGGAAACACTTGCTGGAAGGAAATTTGTGGCCGCTCTCAGATTCCAGAACTCTCTGTCACCGAAATGTGAGGAAAAAGTGTTTTTTTAGCCTTATTTTGAGGTTTGCAAAGGATTCTGGATAACAGAACCTGGTGAGAGCCCCATAAGTCACCCCATCTTGGATTCCCCTCGGTCTCCAGTTTTAAAAAATGCACAGATTTGGTAGGTTTCCCTAGGTGCCGGCTGAGCTAGAGGTGAAAATCCACTGGTAGGCACTTTGCAAAAAACACCTCTGTTTTCTGTGTAAAAATGTGATGTGTTCACGTTGTGTTTTGGGGCTTTTCCTGTCACGGGCACAAGGCCTACCCACACAAGTGAGGAATCATTTTTATCGGGACACCAGGGGGAACACTGGGTGGAAGGAAATTTGTGGCTGTTCTTAGATTCCAGAACTCTCTGTCACCGAAATGTGAGGAAAAAGTGTTTTTTTAGCCAAATTTTGAGTTTTGCAAAGGATTTTGTGTAACAGAACCTGGTGAGAGCTCCACAAGTCACCCCATCTTGGATTCCCCTTGGTCTCTAGTTTTCCAAAATGTACAGGTTTGGTAGGTTTCCCTAGGTCCGGCTGAGTTAGAGGCCAAAATCCACAGGTAGGCATTTTGCAAAAAACACCTCTGTTTTCTTTGAGAAAATGTGATATGTCCACTTTGTGTTTTTTCGGGTATTTCCTGTCACAGCACTAGGCCTACCCACACAAGTGAGATATCATTTTTATCGGGACACTTGGGGGAACACTTGCTAAAAGGAAATTTGTGGCTCCTCTCAGATTCCAGAACTCTCTGTCACCGAAATGTGAGGAAGAAGTGTTTTTTTAGCCAAATTTTGAGGTTTGCAGCAAAGGATTCTGGGTAACAGAACCTGGTGAGAGCCCCACAAGTCACCACATCTTTGATTCCCCTAGGTCTCAAGTTTTCGAAAACGCACAGGTTTGGTAGGTTTCCCTAGGTGCTGGCTGAGCTAGAGGCCAAAATCCACAGGTAGGCACTTCTCAAAAAACACCTCTGCTTTCTGTGTAAAAATGTGATGTGTTCACGTTGTGTTTTGGGGCTTTTCCTGTCGCGGGCACAAGGCCAACCCACACAGGTGAGGTATCATTTTTATAGGGACACTTGGGGGAACCTTGGTTGGCAGGAAATTTGTCTCCTCTGAGTTTCCAGAACTCTCTGTCACCGAAATGTGAGGAAAGCGTGTTTTTTTAGCCACATTTTGAGGTTTGCGAAGGATTTTGGGTAACAGAACCTGGTGAGAGCCCCACAAGTCAAAAATGCACAGGTTTGGTAGGTTTCCCTAGGAGCCAGCTGAGCTAGAGGCCAAAATTCACAGGTAGGCACTTTGCAAAAAACACCTTTGTTTTCTTTGGGAAAATGTGATGTGAGGTACCATTTTTATCGGGAGACTTGGGGGAACATAGAATAGCAAAACAAGTGTTATTGCCCCTTGTCTTTCTCTACATTTTTTCCTTCCAAATATAAGAGAGTGCGTAAAAAAGACGTCTATTTGAGAAATACCCTGTAACTCACATGCAAGTATGGCCACCCCGGAATTCAGAGATGTGCAAATAACCACTGCACCTCAACACCTTATCTTGAGCCCATTGTGGAAATACAAAGGTTTTCTTGATACCTATTTTTCACTCTTTATATTTCAGCAAATGAATTGCTGTATACCCAGTATAGAATGAAAACCCACTGCAGGGTGCAGCTCATTTATTGGCCCTGGGTACCTAGGGTTCTTGATGAACCTACAAGCTCTATATATCCCCGCAATCAGAAGAGTCCAGCAGACATAACGGGGGGAGAACCGCTCAGCAGCTAAGAGGTTAAACTATTTTTGAGTTTAGTAAACGTTTGAAATGTTTCTCATATTTTACTATGTGAAGATATCCACCCGACTGTGGAGTCTCGCTATAGTAAAGTTTTGTTACCATCTGTCTTTTTAGGTCGAGCGTAAGCCTATGACCTCTTGTATACTTTTTAAGTATACTTCTTCAATGGGCTGAAAGGCATTTTATTTGCTAGCTTCAGTGTCATTTAAAAATCCTTCTGTGCTAGTGGTCAATGCTTCCTCTTTGTCCGTCCCATGGAGCACCGGCCAACTACTATATCCTTGCATTTTGTTTGTTCATCTGGTGTGTTGTGGGACTACTTTCCTCTTTGATTCTTGCTGGTACTACTGTGTGCAGTGAGTTCACTTCATCTCCTAGTTCATCTGCAGACTGCAGCCTCCGGATCACTGCTCTGGGCTCGTAAAGATTGCTCTTTTCTCCTCACATTTGCCTGAGAGTGCCCAGTGTGTGCTATTAATTAAGACCCCTTCTGTCGGCACGGTGTTAAGAGCTGTCTCTGGGCTTCTCTTTAACAGCTGCTAGGCAGTCTGTCCTAGGGTTCTGTAGCTCTTAGGTGACACATCTGTATCTCCTATTTTATCAGCAGCAGTAAATGGCTCCACTGCTTAATGAAGGGCATGACACACTGTCTCTTTTAACTGTAAATATAAGTACCTTAAAGTGACTGTTTCTGTTGCAGCATGCATGCTTGAAGTTAGCCTGCAACCAGTGCACTTTCAGATCCCGCTCGCAGTCACAGAAGTCTCCTTCCCCGCGTCCCAGGCTGAGCCTGTGTTTTGAAACAGAAGGTGGTTGTGAAACATGCTTCTCCATTGTGAGCATTGTAATCTGCAAAAGCTGATAGAGGGGCTTCGCTGGGGGAGGATTGTGTGAAAGGTGCAATTTTAAGTAAAGTGTTCTCGCTGTGGCATTCAGTAGTATTTTTAAACATCCCTGCACTGCATCAGCCTGCTGCACAAAGGCACCAACAAGCTAATTAAAAAAAAAAACTTTTTTCTTAAGTGCAAACAGACATAGCATTAAAATACGGTTGCAGTTTAGCAAACATGACACACCCTGCCTTTTAATTCACATTAAGCATGTGCAAATAGGAAGGCAGCATCTCTTTCTCTCATTTCTAAACTGATAGTAATCTTTATAGCTCTGTGTCTGCTTTCACAACTGAATCAGAAACTTTTCAGCTGTTCTCCACCACCCCTCCCTGCCCTCCCTCCCATCGCTTCAAACCTTCCTCTGAAGCTTCTCCATCATCGATAAAAAAAAGGCTTTCATACATTTTCTCTGTATGTTCGGAACAGTTTTGAATTTATGATCCAGTTTCAGATCTTTCTCACCCTCTTTGGCCAGGTTACTGACAGTATACAGGCACACAGGTCCACATTCTAAATGTGTTTACATATAATATTCAGAGATATTGATCTGTGTTTTCAATATTGTAACACAGCAGCAACCTACCCATTTCTCATGTGTGAGATCCTGTTTCGATCGAAACTTTGTTTATGGATGTTGGATGGTGTTGAAAAACAAACATTTTTCTGTAAAGTGTCTCTTATAGACTCTCATCTGTCACACACATTGAAAAAAACTAATAAACTAAAGGAAAATGGTGTTTAAAACAATATGCTTAAGAATTAATTAATGTAATTAGGGCAAGACTCTGCAGAACAGAGCTGGCTCTATAACGGACCCCCCTGAGAGGCTGGGGCCTTGGGCCAGAGCCCATCTTACTCATGCCTTAAAACATCTCTGTGATGGGGTGCTCTAGCAGTGATTTTAAGGGGGGCAGCATATTCCACGTGGCAGCCAAGCTGCCCCCATGTCTCCTCACTTTTGGGCCTTGTTGAATCCACAGGCCGCTGACACTGACACACTTATTGAAAATGCGGGATGTGAAGCAATATTTAATTTCATGTTTTTAAATAGACCCTGCTACTCCCACCTTTTTAAGCAGTACAGTGCCTAGAAGCTGTAAAGTACAAAGTGGTATACCAAAATTATCCATTCACTAACTCGTCCGCTAATTCTGCTTTACTCAACACAGTGCTAGGTGCCCTCATAGGTAATTATGGTGGCCTCTCATGGCATAATGCTGGGCATTCTCTATAAAGCTTTGGCTGCACTTGGCATAATTGTAACCACTGCTGTTGCAAAGGAGAGCCTGGCATGTTGTGACTCAGGACATCCTTTGTACAGTGGTGGCCCAGGGGCCAATCCATGCATCGAGGAGAGCACCGTGGTGAAACAATGATCCTGCCTTTATGGTGGCCCCCAGTGGCATGTGGGCATAAGCCAGACATCTCAGATGTGTGTTGAATACCCCATCATATTGGGGTGTGATTGCCAATCTGGGCTGGTGAGGCAAATGCTGCCTAGAGACCCAGTGGCCCATGCAGGAACCTGGTGAAAATGACATGGTGATACTTGGGAACAACTCATTTCTCTGAAATGAAATATAGTATTTAGGAGCAAAGTACCTATGTACAGACAACAAGCGTCAGCGGACATATTTGGTTTGACCTGCAATTAAAATAGGGTGTAATGGAGTGTAAATGGGTGAGTTTTCAAAAAATGGCAAGCTGGTGTTTGAGAACGCACCTATTAATTAGGTCTGGCTTTAGCCAAGGATTTTTGTTTTTAATAAATATATATTTACTGTACATACACGCTTACAGGTGCTTTCAGTAAGCCTCCTTCATCATTGGTCTGCTGTAGTGCCATTCACATTTAGTTTCCACCCACCACAACATTCTGCATGACGTACAGGGTCATCCCACTTCACTCATTGGTTTATCTGACTGTAAAGACAGCATTCTACTTTCGCGCATTCCCACCTCCACACAATGAGTAGCACCTTTATTACCAGATACTACTGGTGCAATGTGCGCCTTTACATAACATATATATATATAAAAACAAGCATTGACTAAAAGACTATATATATATATATATATATATATATATATATATATATATATATATAGTCTTTTAGTCAATGCTTGTTTTTTTCACACAAAAAACCTTGGCAAAGCGGCCAATACCAGATGCATTGGATTTGCTAATACTTGTTTTCATGGTGTTGTCTAAGTGATAGTTTATGTGGAGTTGAAGAAACATGTTACTTGTATGATGTCCTCTGCACCGTATCATATTTGCTGCTAGGGATCTAATTTCATGACTCACATGGAAGCATTTTATTGTGTACACAAATACATATTTTTTTACTTAACCATTACTGCTTCTCTCTGATGTCTGATGCTCTCGGGTTGGTGTAACCTAAAATACACAGCAGCAGTTTGAATCTCTGAGGTCTCTGCAAGCTGAGCTGCAGGTCTACTGTCAAAGCCTGTGACTAATCTGAGGGATAGATCTGCTGTCTAAAGGAGTCTGAGGTATTCGCAACTTTTAATGTTTCCACCATGCCCTATGCAAGTAGAGTATCACTCATAACATATCACTGTGAATCTACTTGGAAGAACAGTGAGACGATGAAGGTAAGTAGAAAGTAAAGAAAGAAGAAGTTATACACCTTTTGGAAACTGACAAGAGGTTATATCAGGCTGCACACTCAGATTGTTTGAACTACTTGTAGAATATAGTGCATTTTAACCACTATATGAGACATCATGCTTCAAAAAGCACTATTTTAATATCAGGGTTTAAAAGGTTTTTGGGAGGAATTAACCATAAACTTTATGTACTGGGTGGGCTTTCTTGGCACAATATCAAAGTATTGGAATTTTTCAAGAGTGTGCTTTCAAAACTGCTTTTAATACCTCTGTTTTTTAAACAACATTTATTTGAATGTTGTTCTGTAAAGTTCATCATTCAGTCCAATTTTTTCAAACTTTTCTTGACAGAGGACTTCCTCATCTCTCTTTAAACAGATTGGGCTTGCCCTATTTGTTCCATTTATGTTGGCCAATAAAGTCAACACCTCCACTTGTCCTCACAGAGCATAGAAGCCACTGTCCATCTTGGAGTTGTACCTGACAGCAATTCAAGCTTCTGACTCTGTTGTGATATGTGTGAGGTGCCCGCGTGTATGGGCGAACGCGATCATCTGTGTGCATTGTTTATGAGATGACAGGTGTTCATGTTGGTGTGACAGCATGTGTTTATGTGCCTGTGGGAGTGAATGTGAACATTTATGTGCACACACAGACATGTGCCACTGTGCTGCTACAATAAGCGTGGCAGCGTTTTTAGTAATTTTTAATACATTTGAGATATAAACACTTTTTATAAACTTTTTTAAGTTTGCAAATTATTCAGAAAACGATGGATTATGTGGCAAGTGCAGCTGCTGGTCAGTTCGCCAGCCAGCAACGCTGATGATGGGGTGGTGAAAGTGGGATTCTATTGGAATTAGCATGGCAGATTTGAATTAGGATGGTAAATGGGAACATTTTCATTTTTTGCTGCAGATAGAGGAAGAGGGTAAATTGAAGTGCTTCAGTTATATGCAGGGCCACTGGAATTATGTGGCAGGAAAAGAGGATATTATGAGGCAGGGTTGACCAATTTATGTGGCAAGAAAAGCCTGCTTATGATTTTAAAATGGCAACAGGTCTAACTCAAGCAAATGTGAGACCTACTGTCTTTCTGATGACCCATAAGAACCAATTCTTCCACTCATGCTCCTCTACCCTGACTTTTTTTATGACACATGAGTAACTTTAATCCAAGTTATTACTATACATACATAGCATTTGTCTAAATTATCACACACAAATAGATTTGTATACTACAATAGCCCTTCCTTGACTGAGGAAGCCTTGTTCTTCCACCTGGCTTGCTTTCTCAAACCTTTAATCTTTTGTTTTCCATTTCTAACATATAATTCACAATGATAAATCTGACATGTTCCTTCTTTTTTTGCAAAATATACCCTGAAATCGTAAAACCAGACCAATGACTTGTTCAAGAAATCATGTTTTACAACCAATTTCTTGTTTAAATCTTGCTTTCAGCACATTTTCTCTTGTTTAATGCAGCATAAAATAAAAATACATTTTGAAATCACAGCATTCATCTGTGGTCTAAGAGAAAGCTGCTTGTCAACAACTATTCCCAAGGTTTTTGCTGACTTGGGAACCAGTAACGCCCCCATTTTACCGGGTCAGTAAAGATTGGACCAAGATGCAGGGTTGCCATTAAAAACCACTACTTTGATTTCTCCGCATTTAACTTTAATGAATTGCTCCTCATTCAGCTACTGATAAAGCGCATTGTATCTTGAGGAAAGGGACTAGGACACAGTCTGTCCATCATTTATCTGGAGTTGAATGTATATACTGAACACATAGGGCAAGGTGGCCTTTTTGGAACCTCACAGTCAAAAATAACTTCTGCTGCCCTGAATGAAGTCAAATGGACTGCCTGAGTTCGAGCATTTAAAAACAAATCTATCCATTTATTAGCCAACTCAGAAATGCCAGCCACCCTTGCAAGGCAGAGCAAGATATTATGATCCACTGTGTTAAAAGCTGCAGACAGATTGAGCCGAACAAAGGCCGAGATATGACCGACATTCAAGTCCTTCCTATGGTCATCGATGATCAATTGCATCCCAGCTTCTGAGTTATGTTTAGGATCAAAACCTGCTTGCAAAGGTTCAAGGAACGTAACATTATGCAAATGTGTACTGAGTTCCTGGGCAACATGAGATTCCAGGAGTCTAGTGCAGTAAGGCATTAAGAGATGGGACTGGAGTTCTTTAATAACTCTGGGTCGTCACTGGGTGTTTTCCTTTAATAACAGTAGCGCTGTGACATTGTTAAGGGCACCAGGAACTTTTCCTGTCTTCAAGGAGGACTTTAATAAGTCATTGAGTGGTTTTACTATGGCAGGGGCAATAGCCGGCATTTCTCTAGGTGGACAAGGTCTCTGTGATGGAGCCTGATTTTTTTTTTGGTCAGCAAGAGTAGCACAGACTCTTGATTTAAATGTGAAAATGTAGCTAACTTTAAATATTCTTGCTCCTTGTTCTCTAGCTTTTCATTCCTAACCATAGAGCTATTTGCCATAGCCTCATGGATTGGCCTTACCTGTTCAATGAAGAACATATTCCGATCATTGCAGAGTCCATGGGAAGCCGCTGTAGGTTGATGGTTTCAGTCCATAGATGAGAGGATGTACATGATTTTAAAGGTTTCTCTCTGGGGGTTACGGTCTTTGGAAACCCTTCTGAAGTAGTAGGCTATTTTAGCTTGTGTAAAACAGTGTTTATAGTTTCTTAGAGCTTTCTTGAAATTAACTTTATATATTTAATTTTTTACCACGCCATTCCTCTCCAAAGAGCCAATGCTTTCTATTGAGTTTCCATCAGCTAATAGGCCAGGCAAACTCTCGAAATGAACCACTTCATCTGGGCACTACTTAATTTGAACTGGTGATTTCTGGTGCTCGGCACCAGCACTTTATTGACAACATCTGCTCACAGCCTGCCACATGGTGGCAATGTTTGTCTAATGTTGTGAGGAGCACAACAACAGTTGTTTACTAATTAAATATAGATTATAGTCATTAATACCTGCTACCAAAAGCTATAGATATAGTTTGGCCGCATGTATTAGTAATTTGTAATGATCATTAAAGTCTGCGTTGACACACTTATAAGAGTATGATGGTTAGATATGATGGAACTGTCATTGGCAGAGCTACTAAAAAGGGCCCTGGCACTTATTTTTTGTACAAATGAAGTACTGCATCAGGTTATTACTAAGGGTCTGATTTAGAATTTGGTGGTTGGGTTACTCCATAGCAAACTTGATTGATATCCTGCCCGCCCTGTTATGATTGCCATAGGATATAATGAGATCGTAATACGGCGGAAGGGATAACCACCAAACTTTAAATCAGGCCCTAAGTAAAGATTTAGTGCTCGATTTAGATCTTGGCAGTAACGGTCCTGCCATAGGTTTTCTGTCTGATTGTGATGTTGGTGGTCCCATAGGCGATAGACCACCCGAGTCCCGCCGACTCCACCAGGAAACTCCACCCGTGTTGAAGGCACCATTGGAAATAATGGACTCCAGCCTCTATTCCCGCTGAGCAGATTACAATGGACCCTCTTGCCAAGGGAACTGTGGCGGTGTTACCTCCACACCTGAGTTGGCAGATTTGAGGAGAAATGAGGTAAAAATCTACCTTTTTTCCTCTTTCCACTTTTGTTTTTCGACTGGACAAAACTGGACAAGACCTGCTGTTGCTGATGCCACTGGAACATGGAGGACACACAAGCCCTCAAAGGTAGGGATTCTGCATTGCCTGTGTACATTGTGTGACCACTGCACATGAGCCCAGGACCACTGCAGTAATATACATTTCACAGTTATTTTTTAATACATTCCTATGACATGCATATTTCTGGAAAACCTCTGTGTCAGATATTGGAGGGGACACACTGGTACAAGGCACAAATCGATCATGTACACAATTGTTATTTTGGTGTCAGTATATTAATTTCCAAATGAGTGCTGGTGCCACGATAAGATCACACTTGACAACTATGTCCCTGTATGCACATTCCAAGGGGACCTGGACCTGTAATGTTGTGTTTCCAGTTGTGTATGTAAGTCAGCCCATGTGTGTTTGAGTGTGTGTGAGCATGTGCGCATGTGTGTGTGAATAGATTGGCTTGTTGAGGGAGATGGAGTGGGTGATGTGGTTGTGTCAGCATGTGTACCACATACATGTGGGTGTGATGTTAGTTGTGTATGTTTGGTTGTGTGTTGTGTTGCTGTGTGCAATATTCAGGCGGTTGTTGTGTGGTAGTTGTTGTCATGTAGTTGTGCTTTTGTGTGAGTGTGTTTGTGTAGATGAGTGTGAAGTTGTGTTGGTTGTTGTGGTTTGTTGTGTGTGGGTATAGTGTCAATAGTGTGTGTGTATATTGTGTCAGGGTTGTTTGGCAATGTGTGTTTTCTGCATGTACATGTCGTGTTGTGGTGGAATGCAATGGATAACAGTGTGTATGTAGTGTTTTGTGTAGTGTGTTGTGCAGGTGGACACATGTGGCTAAGGTACAGTGTGTGTGTGACTTACAACTATTCCATAGCCACTTCCATTGCACAATGTACATTGGGTTCCGCAATGGGCTCCCTCCATCAGCAATCCGCTGCTAGTACACCGCCTGCAGAACTGTAACATTTATATGTGGTCAGCAGGAACCTGACAGCCTGATGGCTAGGAAGAGCACTTGTGGCGGTCGGCGGCACAGCTGCAATACAACTAAATATGGCAGATGGAACACCATCGACTTGACTGAGTACTTGGGTCCACCACCACGGCGGATCGGCGGTAACACACGTCAAGATCTAAATCAGGCCCTTATTTCCTTCCCAGACCTCTATCAACCTTTCTTTACGAATCTTGTCTAATTTCCGACTGGTAGTAAACTCAGGTGTCTGGTTACTTTTTTTCTAAGAAGTTAATACTAATATTTGATGCAGTAATGATCAGACCAGGCACTAGGTTCTGTAATACAATTCTCAAAGGACCAACACATTTAAAGTTATGGCCTTTACAATGTCCAGCTTTTGTTATATTTTGTGCAAATTCATAAGCTCCATAAAGTGTTGCATCTGGGGCTTTTAATCAAGTTTATCTACACAACAATTAAAATCCCTCAAAATAATCAACTTGTTATAACAGATCAGTAACAAACACATAGGGGGTCATTCTGACTTTGACGGGCGGCGGAGGCCGCCCGCCAAAGTCCCGCCGACAGAATAAGACCAAAAGACAAAAAGACCGCCGCGGTTATTCTGAGTTTCCCGCTGGGCGGGCGGGCGACCGCCAAAAGGCCGCCCGCCCGCCCAGCGGGAAACCCCCTTCCATGAGGATGCCGGCTCTGAATGGAGCCGGCGGAGTGGAAGGGGTGCGACAGGTGCAGTTGCACCGGTCGCGATTTTCAGTGTCTGCCACGCAGACACTGAAAATCTTAATGGGGCCCTGTTAGGGGGCCCCATGACACCCGTTCCCGACAGCCAGGTTCTGGCGGTGAAAACCGCCAGAACCTGGCTGGCGGGAAGGGGGTCGGAATCCCCATGGCGGCGCTGCTTGCAGCGCCGGCGTGGAGGATTCCGTGGGCCAGCGGGAAACCGGCGGGACACCGCCGGTTTCCCATTTCTGACCGCGGCGGTACCGCCGCGGTCAGAATGCCCATGGAAGCACCGCCAGCCTGTTGGCGGTGCTTCCGCGGTCGACCGCCAGGGTCAGAATGACCGCCATAACGTCATAAAAAAATGTTGGAGAGTCACTCATAAAATATAGAAGTCAGGAAACAACAAGGAAAGTAAAGGTCATGCTCCTGACATAGGGTTAAACAAGAATAGATCTGTGCCCTTGATCGACTCAATGTGCAATTTAGAGACCACTACTTTGTTACATGTGCTATTTAATACCTCCTTGATCTATAATAACTGTGGATTTGACCCAAAGCATCCTTGAAAGTTTTGGGAGCCTGGAATCTCATAACCAAACGAAGTCTCAGTCTCAGACAGAGCTTTTTTGCTTTAACAATTACAAACATTTGTTTCAGCTGGAACTTTTATCCTCTACCGTATCTGCTCTAGCAAAGTTTACCATTACACATAGGCTTCATCAACATGTGTTGGACAAACAACATCCTTATTCATCTTTGTGAGGCTAATTTAACTTCTTCTAAGACCAAATACAAAATCTGCAGACACCTGCAGGTTGACCTACTTAGGGTTCTGTATTCCATTAAGCATTCCTCACAAGGAAACTGACAATTTTGAAGATTTTCTGACTCTTCCTTTGACCAACATTGTGTCCTGTGGGGATTTTACTTTTTCCTTCTAATTTAGTGTACACTACTATCATGTTTATTTTATCAAACCTGTTTTGGAAGTTCTTCATTCCTCTGTCTGCTTTGCTGTTTAGTTGGTGTGTTAGTCACAGCATGTCTTGCAATTTCTGTACAGAAGCTAAGCATACCCTTCTTCAAATGTGGTGACTGCTGTGGGTCATTCTGTTTAGGTACTACAGGACCTCAATTGCAGCTCACATTACAACTGTGGCAACCATCTCCTGCCTGTCGGATTCACTTACACCACAAAAAGAAAGAGAACAGTCTAGCAAGCCACACAGGATGCCACCCTTAAGTGTTTCTGTACTAAGTTTCCACTCAGTCACAGGGCTCTACCTGTTGAAGAGATGGACTTCAGCAGTTGCCACTGGTACTTCACCAAAGACGCCCAGTAAGTTTGCTGAATAGAAGATTTTGTGAGGTTACTGCCTTATGTCCTAGGAGAATAAGTAGTCACTGTGAGTCATCAGCATGTTCTGCCATTGATCTCAAGCTGCAACTCACTGAGTCTCAACAGGAGAAAACAATTTTGGAGTTGCATGTGCTCACATTCAGAGACAACTGACCAGGCACTTTGATTTGGACCGTCCCTTGTGGGTCGGGGGTAAACTGATTTTCATATGGTAGGTTCATGTCTGTAATAGAACAGACAAGCTAAAAATAATGATCGGAATATGGTGCAGAATGATTACCAGTAACTAAGCTTAACTGAGGCATTAGATCCATCTCTGGATCCATCCCCTTTTATGCTGTATCTGAGTCTCAGGAAATCAATGTATGCTTAGATTTGGCTCCCCAGTTGGCTGTGCCATAGGACTCAAATTGCACCTTACTGATGAAGCACATCAAGGCTAAAACTTAATGGAATTGCTTATGTTTCCATCCAGTGAGCACCTGCAATGTACATGTGGTGCCCTTGAAAAGATGGGGTCAGTAATTATCGTTCTTTAAGGTCATGTTACAGGGTTGTGGTCACGGACCCTGCCATCAGGACCTCTTAAGACCGAGACCTGTGCTTTTGTGGAACATTGGAAGTCTCAACCACCCGAAGACAGGAGAACTTCCGGGTCACGTACAGCCTGCTTGAAGGACCACAACAGGACGAAAGTGGCACCGCAGGATCGGAAAAGGTTGGCTGGAGAACGCCAGAGACACGTGTAGTGACAACAGCCACCAGGACTGAAGATGCAGGACCCGATCACCAAGAAAGGGAGGGCCGGAAGACGGAAGACAGCTTGCTGGCAGGAGGTTGGGAGGAGAGAGACCGGGGAAAAGGTGAACAGCAACAGAAGACCACCTGAGTGCACCGCATCTGTGGAGAGATGTGGCTTCACAGGGTACGGTCCGTACTACAATCGGCCACCCACTAGAGGGGGATGGGAAGGTGAGGGCTGGGTGGGAGAGAAAGGGCTAGACACCTGTCAAGGGGTTTAGAAAACTGATGAGCATGGAGGGTGAGTGAGAAGGGAATTGGTAATTCCCTACATGGGGCCCCCCTCAGGAGCACTATTTCATGCATGTTCCCCGATAAGTTCAGCACTTACCTGCCCAAATGCCTCTCTCTTGTAATTTCTCCGAGGTCCACCGTCTATCAAAGGAACAACCTCTCCAGTACCTGGGAGGAACAATAGGAAGAAACCTTAGGCCCCCATAAACAAGAAGACTAAGAACGGTGGACAGGAAGACCAAGGAAAAGACAAAAGATGACAGAGAGACAAAAACACACTAAATAAACACAACCAAAAAAGACAACCTCAGTAAATCGTTTTTTTTCTACTTGAGGACTGCGGGCAATAAGATAACCCACACATACAATGGTGTCAAAAGTGGGATATTTGGCATGGTACGTCGACTGGCTAAGGGTCAATGACACCTACTGTTGGCAATAGAAGACCAGGTTAAGGCAGCCCAAAGAGACCACGAAAACCTGCAAGAAGCGTTAAAATCACAAACAATTATTATTGCCAACAACCAACTCGTACATGAAATGGCGATTCAAAAACTAACAGAAACCATTGACAGGTGCATCCTAATGTAACGAGTTCCATCCTTCAAAAACCTCAAGCAGGGGAAGATCAAGATTCCTTTCATTAACTTTAAGAGAGTAGCCACCTCGGACACTTGGCCAAAAGAAAGATGGAGCCAGTACATCGCCCCTTTGTCGACAGGAGAAATTCAGACAGCGTATTATGCTACAAACCCCAGCAGAAACACCCCCTATGAGGAAGTGAAAAAAGCCATCTTAGGGAGACTTGGATATTATAGCGAACACTATCACCTGAAGTTTAGAAAGGAAAGATGGGGTAGCTACGATAACCCTGTGGCTCTATTTGATAGAATACAAGATTTAGGACACAGATGGTTGAATCCAGCCAAATCCACTAAAGAAGACGTGGTGAATAAACTCCTCTTGGAACATCACCTGGAGGCCCTTCCCAGACCTACATGACATTGGATTCAACAACGTCCGGACATAACAGTCCCACGAGCCATTGAGATTGCTTGCACCTATCACTGCACTTCAGAAGGCAGGAGGCTACAGTCAAGGGGAGGTGTCCTCCTCCTGCTAAGTGGGAGAACTATCCTACAGATCAGCCCATCTCAAAGAAACTTACAAGAGACCCCAAGAGCACCCTGGTTTTCAGGGAAGGAATTAGGACAAAGTCCTCAGAGTTTTAACTGTGCGGAGTGGGGAAATATAGCCCGTAATTGTCACCAAAAAGGGCAAAGCCCGGAACAGATGGAAGTAGGACTGTTGAGAGGCTGAATATGTTACATAATGGATCAGAGCTCGAGATTTGTGGTTGACATGCTTAGTAATAACTGCCCCATTGAAGTATTGATTGATTCCGGGTGTCAGCATTCGGTCCTTAGGGTGGACATTGTGTCTCCCCTCCAGTGGAAGGGTGGAGGAAAAACCCCAATCACCTGTGTGCATGGAGAAATGGAAATATATCCCATTGCACAAGTTGCGATTGAGTGGAGAGGGTATAAGAAGACAGTGACGGTTGGGGGTATTCCCCATCTAATCGAAGACATGATCCTTGGTACAGATTATTGTGACTTCTCTCTTCTGTTACACAAAGTAATTCCGGCAGAGGATTCCCAAAGATGGTTACAAGAGGCTCCTTTCTGTAGAGAGCTGATAGAGGGCAGTAAGAAAAAGAGAAAAGTAACCCATAAACAGAGAAGGGAAAACAAAAGGAAATGTCACACAGTCTATAAACTCCATGTACTCTCCACAGTCTTGCCTGATACAGAAAACCCCAAACGTTTTTGTGCCTGCCAGAGTGAAGCTCCCACACTACAGCATGCTTGGACTCAAGTCATTCAGAAAGACAAGCAACAGGTCAGGATATACTTTATAATCAAACATGGTTTATTACACAGAAACATGAGGACTGGTGAGGAAATACATATCCAGTTCGTGGTACCAGGTCCCTACCGAAAAAAGGTCTTTTATTTAGCACATAGACAAACAGGGGGTGGCCATTTCTGTCGGGAAAAGACGGAAAGTTACCTCCTCAGCTGTTTGTATTGGCCAGGGGTGTATTCAGACATGAGAAAGTTCTGTTCCTCTTGCCCCCGTTGCCAGATCATCAACCCTCCTCAACTCCCTAAAGTCCCACTATGTCCTCTACCGATCATTAATATTCCCTTTCCCAGGGTTGGAATAGATTTAGTGGGACCCCTTCTTCCCTCCTCAAAAGGATAACAATATATCTTAGTACTTGCAGGCTATGCAACTAGATATCCTGAAGCAATTCCTCTTAAAATCATGACCACCCAGACAGTAGCACAAGCTATGGTCGAGTTTTTTCGAGGGTCAGATTCCCCAAGGAATTACTGACAGACCAGGGTACTCCTTTCATGTCAAACTAATGACTCAAGTTTGTGACCTCCTAGGTATACAACACCTATGGTCATCTATCTATCACCCCAGACAGATGGGCTCCTGGAAAGATATAGCAGGACTATCAGGACCAACCCAAAGAAATCTATATCAGTTGCAGGACGCGATTGAGATAAAAAACTTTCCCTGGTTCTTTATGCTATACGTACCCATGTCCAGTCCTCCACTGGTCACAGCCCATTTGAGTTAGTGTTTGGGCGGCAACCACGAACATTGTTAGACATGGCTGCTGAATAATGGGAGAAAGAAGAAGACGAAGGAAGGGATCTCCTTGAGTATACATGTATGCTCAAATAAAAGCTACATGGTTTATGGGCGGATGTCCACAATCAGATGGAAAAAACTCAAGCAAGACAAAAAGAGTATTATGATTGGAAAAGTAAGCTAAGAGAAGTTCAGGTTGGAAGTCAGGTGTTAATACTCCTATCCTCTTCTGACAACAAACTTCTCACAAAATGGTAAGGGCTCTTTGAGGTAATAGCTAAGGACTCCCCTGTCATTTATAGAATAGCGGTTTCACATGCCAGAAAAGAGGGTCAAATATATCATATTAATCTCCTAAAAGAGTGAATGGAGCTGGAGGGTGTTACTCCTCAATTCCTTTCTGTTTCCCCTTATCACTGATAGTCAACCATTAGACATCCAATTTTTACCCCGAGATGAAAAACCCATAGAGGGTATACCTCTTCTTGGCAAGAACCTAACCGAGGAGCAGAAAGAGCAGGTGTTAGACCTAGAACAACGGAATTGGGATGTCTTTTCATCAACCCCGGGGCATACTGATCTCACCCAACATTACATCCAGACCGACACAGGGAAGATCATTTGCTTGAAATCGTATGGGATTCCTGAAGACCGTCGTCAGACTGTAGAAGAGGAGGTTAAAAAAATGTTAGAAGGGGATATTATCGAACCATCTATAAGCCCAGGGTGTTCACCATCGTATTAGTGCCCAAACCCGATGGGTCATTGTGATTTTGCATAGACTTCCGTCAACTCAATTCTATATCTAGGTTTGATACTTAACCTATGCCGCTAACTGATTAGGTACTACCCAATACCTCACCACTTTAGACCTCACTAAGGGCTATTGACAGATACCCTTGTCTACAAAGTACCGAGAAAAAAACACTTTTTCTACCCCATTTGGTCTATATCACTTCAAGTTAGTGCCCTTTGGCTTACATGGGGCACCCGCCACCTTTCAGAGTTTGATGGACAATCTTTATAGAACCACAAAAGCCATCTGCTTCTTATCTTGATGACATAGTTGTCTATAGCCCTTCCTGGAGCCTACACATTCACCATCTCGAGCCTGTTCTAGCAACCCTTTGTAAAGAGGGTCTTACTGCAACCCCCAAAAAATGTCATTTAGCCAAGGACTCTAATCAATATTTAGGGTAAAAAATAAAAAAAGGCACCATAAGATGTCAAATTGAAGTGAGAACCATCCAAGACCTCCGCTATCCCACCACAAAGCACGAGGTTCGGTGCTTCTTAGGACTAATTGGTTATTATCAACACTTCATAGTACAATTTGCAGACAAAGCAGCTCCCTTCACAGAACTTCTAAAAAACAAACATCCTAACAAGATATCCGAGTTGACTCAGCTACAACATGACAGTTTTGACCATTTTAAGGTGGTCTTGTGTGACAATCCAATTGTACGATGTCCAGATTTCACCAAGCCATTTCTCCTACACACTGATGCTTCTAACCAAGGACTGGGTGCAGTCTTGTCGCAGCCTGATGAACTAAACCGTCTGCACCCTGTTGTCTATATCAGCCGCAAGTTGTTACCCAAAGAACAACACTATCCCACCGTAGAGAATGTTAATGTATAAAGTGGGCATTAGAGGCCCTATAATATTATCTATTAGGGAGGCCCTTTACTATACTCACGGACCACGCACCACTTAAATGGCTTTCTTGTAATAAGGATACTAATCCCAGGATTGTAAGGTGGTTCCTGGAAAGCATCAGGTAATAGAGGATTACCTTTCGGATGCTCCATTGTCTAAGTGGCCCGAAAGGCCACCCCAAGAGGGAGAGTACTGTAATAGGGTTGCGGTCCCTGCCATCAGTACCCTGAAGACCGAGACCTGTGCCCCGGGGGAACATCAGAAGTCCTAGCCACCCAAAGACAGGAGGACCTCCAGGTCAAGTACAGTCTGATAGGTGGACCATAACAGGACAAAATCAGCACCGCAGGATTGGAAGAGGTCGGCTGGAGAACACCGGAGACAAGTGTAGCGACAACAGCCACCGGGACTGAAGACGTGGGACCCAAATGCCAAGGAAGGGAGGACCAGCAGACAGAAGGCAACTTGCCAGCAGGATATCAGGAGGAGAGAGACTGGGGAAAAGGTGGACTTCAACAGATGGCCGCCCGAGCACCACGTCCGTGGAGTGTAGTGGCTTCACAAGGTATGGTCCTTACTTCAACCGGCCACCCACTAGTGGGCTATGGGAAGGTGAGGGCTGGTTGGGAGTGAAAGGGTTTGATCCCTGTCGAAGGGTTGAGCAAACTGGTGAGCACTGAGGGTGAGTGCCCAAGGTACCCCACCTGTTTGACACCACCGAGAGCACAGACTTTTTACTTGGGCAACCCCCATCACAAGCACTATTTCCTGCATGTTCCCCAATAAGTTAAGCACTTACCTGACCAAGTGCCTGTGGTAATTCCTCTGAGGTCCACCATCTATCAAAGGAACAAGCTCTCCAGTACCTGGGAGGAACAAGAGGGAGAAACCTTAAGCTCCCATAAACGAGAAGAAGACCAAGAACATTGGACAATGAGACAAAGAAAAAGATAAGAGATGAAAGAGACACAAAAAGACACAAATTAAATCAAAACCTGCAAAATACAACCAGGGTACATTTTTTTTTTTACTTGAGGACTGCGGGCAATAAGATAACCTACATGTACAGGTCAGTGCACTGAAGGGTTGCTGTGATCCATAAAAGATCAAGCTTTCTTTAAAAATTCAAACACTCGAAGAATCAGACAATGCTTTTCCCAGGCTTTTCTGCTTTCTTCCAACATGGGTTTGAAAAGAAAAAAAGTACTTGCTCTGAATGGTCTCCGGAAATGTGGATTACACCCAAACACCCCTGACCCATGTCAATTAATTGCAAGGCAGCTTAGGAATGGAAAAGGAGCTTAGGTACATGTGTAGGGCAAAGCCAGTTCAGCAGACATATATCCTCCCTACCCTCTGGAAAGCTTCTGAGTTGTGGGGGCAAGACATGTGGAACAGTAGACATCCCCCTTTAGACAAGATGCAACATCTTCAGGAGATAGAGGACATCCCGAAGGGGACCACCATTACGGACTGATGCCCACTGTGTTCTCAGTGGAAACTATCTGCCCAGCACATCTCCTGATGCCCAAACTCATGTTAAAGACACATGTAATGTAAGGCACACGCCCCTTCACATTCCAAACTGTAATTCTGCATCACCCACCAATCTCTCCACAGCCTGGTATAAAAATGGATGAGCCATCTTTGACTATGGGTGAGGTATGCCTTAGGTGTACCCCTGAATGAGCAGAGGCTAGACTCTAGAGATAAATATCATTAAATAAACTGGAGCATATCCAGAAGACTTGGAGATTCTCAAGTCCATTACATGAGATACACATGCAAGGACAACACAAGAAGAGGTCAAGGTGGCATAGAGGTTTCAAGTCATTGTGGGCTTCTCACAAGGGAACACATTGTCAGAATCGCTATGGCTGACAAAGATTAACAAGGTAGCACCCGCTTCAGGTTTCTTGGGAAGGATATGGTAGGTGAACAATGGACATGATGTGTGGCACCTAGGCCTGCATAATGAACAAGGCGGTAAACACCGTCGACCACGGTGGCGACGGCGAACAGAAGACCGCCATTGGCGGTGAACAGAAACCCACCATATAATGATGAAAAAATCTGAAACCGACAAAAATCTCCCTGCCACCAGTCACCGCCAGGATCTTGTCGTTGGAAATACTGGACCTCCCACCCCGCTACCGCTGAGCACACAAACACCCCGCCCTCCAAATAAGGAGGCACAAATCACTGCAGCGGTCAGTGGAAGCCGAATCACCATTGGTGGTGCAGACCACCACGGGTGGCAAGTGGACCCAACAGCAAGAAAATCATATATTGGCAAGTTTGAAACCCGCACACCTGACACACATCCACAACACTATAAAACACTCACATACACACCCCACAATCCCTTGCAATGAAATTAGGCCAACTAATATATAGAACCCCAAAAGCAGACGCTGAATGCCACAATACATGATACATACACCCAACCACACAAGAGCACCCTCACCTAGATCCACACAAGACACTATTCACAACACTCACCATGGCACGCCCCCCAAACACCAACGCTTCACAGAAACAGAGCTAAGGACCATGGTGGACCAGATCCTGAAGGTGGAGCCACAATTATTCGGGGCACAGGTCCAGCACTCACCCATCGCCAGAAAGACGAAGCTATGGCAGACAATAGTCAACAAGGTCAATGCAGTGGGACACCATCCATGCACCAGGGATGACATCCGCAAGAGATGGAATGACCTGCTTGGGAAGGTCAGGTCCATGGCAATCAGGCACCACATTGCAGTCCAGAAGACTGGGGGAGGACCTCCACCAACACCACCAACTCCACTGACTGGGAAGAAAAGGTACTGGCCATCCTGCACCCTGAGGGGCTCACTGGAGGAATGGACTCGGTTAAGTCATCTACAATTACCCCATATCCATTACACCTGGAATGCATTCACCACCTCACCCCTCCAACTACCAGCAGGACCACAACTCCATCCAGGCCACAATCACTACATCCAGTCCCCCTGCATGCCCACAAACCCACTAACAGGCCCACAACCCCCATGCACAGCCACTCACTCCTGCAAGGAATCACAATGGCCTACAGCACCCACAATGCACCTCCACATCCTAAGCAAAAAGCAATGCTAACCTCACGAAAGCATCCTGCATGGCCCCAAAGTGTGAAAATCTGCACAAAACTGCCCAGTCCTATGCACCCCATCCAATCATGCAATTGTAACAGACATGCCCCAACAGGCACCACCACTCATGCCACCCTGACGGACAGGACAAGGAGTGGCAGTGCCCTCCAGGGAGACAGAGGCACCTCCCAGGACACTGGGGATGGAACCCTGGACATTGACCATCACCCTGGCCCCTCACACAGTCCTGGACTGTCACTACACAGCAGCCCCACCCATGATACCACTGACACCCCTACCACCCAGCCAACAACATTAGCACAGGGCAACCGTCCCCACACCTGTGTATCTAGGCCACAGACTGGTGGAACACATGGACAGAGCCCACAGTCACCCCCTACCAACAGGCAGGAAGATGATGGCCCCTGTACAAGTGGTACCACCAGACTTGTGCAGGGAACACAGACACAGGGTGCTAGGCTCAGTGGGAGGGCATCAGTGCCCCAGGGGGGAGGTCACAGGATGGATGCTGCAGCCCAGGACGTGATGTCTGAGGTCCTGGGAGCATATCACCATACCCAGCACAGATTGGCCCAGATAGTATCCACCCTGGAGCAGAGTCCAAGGATGCAGCTAGCACACCACCAAGAGGCTATGGAGCAGTGGAAACTGCACAATGCCACGATGGCCAGCATAGCTGGTGCACTGCTGCACCTTGTCCCACCACAGCCTGAGGCCCACACAGACCAGGAAGTGCCTACTAAATGCCAGGCTACAGACCGGGCAACAACAGCATCAGCAGCAACTGCACATGTTCTACCCTCTCAGGACACACAGGGGACATTCATCTCAACCCGTACAGACCAACACCAGGCACCTAAAAAGACCCTCAGGCCCAGATATGGCACTGGATCACCTGCCGAGACCAAGGCCCCCTCAAAAAGTGACTCTGGCAAGAACTGCCCTTCAAGTGTCCCACTGAATGAATGGCCAAGCCGTGTGAAAACTAAACCAAACTCCTGTAAACATAGATGGACCTACCACTACTGCCAACAAATGCTGCGACCATGTTGCCATATTGTACAACCACCAGTAACACACTCCCATCACTGTAATCTGCAAGATTTAACACCTGCACCAAATAAAACACCAGTTCACCTGTTACAATGTCCCCTGTTATTATGTAGAAACAAAGTGAAGTATGGATGTAACTGTATGATAACTCATTTATTATTATCTGAGTAGCAGGAAATGCACCACACGCATTACGTGTTGTTGTGCCTACAGATGTGTTGAACTATTATACTATAATGTAACCTGTCCTATGCATACCTGGTCACAGTGGCAATGAGTATTGACCCAACACCCCCCTAGATGACAAGGCACACTGACAGTATGTTGCACAGACAACAATCTCATCCAATTGTCCCACAGAGTTACTGGAAGTAGAGTTGTATCAGTTGGGTCCTGGAATTTACATCTTCCCCCTCCTCATCATCACCATCACTCTCATCCCCTCTCTGAGGAAGCAGGTCTGGATATACAGCCCCCTCCTCCTCCAAGAGGGGGATAGAGTTTCTCACAGCCACGTTGTGCAGCATTCAGCAGGCCACCACTATTCTACACACCTTTTCAGGCCCATAGGCCAGGGAACTGCCAGAGATATGTAGGCAATGAAATCTAGCCTTCAGGAGACCAATTGTGTACTCTATCACCCTCCTAGTACGTCCATGGGCCTCATTGTAATTCCTCTCTGCATCTGTTCCAGGATTCCTCACTGGTGTCAGGAGCCAACGCAAGTTGGGATAGCCAAAATCACCTAGAAAATGGTGCAAAACAGGACTGTCATTGACAACCAACAGAGGCAGACAGCCTGGCTGTCTGCTATGTGGCAATATGTGTCAGAAACACCTACCTATGATCCATCCTCTGTCCTCTTGTAGTTGTTCCATCTTTTGTGGCACAAACTGTTCCCCTGCACAAAGGAATCATGACATTCACATGTGAGATGTACTGATCTGCAGTACACACCAATTAAATGTTCATGGAATGAAAGTTCTTCCTTTTTCTGTAAGCCTGTTCACTGACTCTTGGGGGGATGATAGCTATGTGGGTGCCATCGATGGCACCTATCACGTGGGGTAAGTTGGCAAAGGCATAGAAGTCTGACTAGATGGCAGGGAGGTCAGCACTTTGGGGAAACCTCACATAGGACTGCAGGTGTTGTACAAATGCAGTCAGGAATCTGGACAGTATAATGCTAAACATTGGCTGTGAAAAACCTGAACCCATGCCCACTGTCACTTGAAATGAGCCCGTGGCCAGGAAATGGAGTGCAGAGAGCACCTGCACTTCAGTAGGGGTGGCATGCTGATTACAATTAGCCGGTCTCAGTGCTGGATTCAGTAATGCACAAAGTTAATCAATAGCAGCACGAGTGAGTCTGTAATTGATAATGATGTGACGCCCCACCATGGTCCGCAAATGAACAAGTAGTCTGTACACCAATGGGGCCCTCCCTCCCCACAAGGGTCTGTACTTAGGAGGAGTTGAAAACACGTGTGAGAGGCACACATACATCTGCAGACATTGTTCTTCATTCAGCACTGCTGGCATGATTGTCGACGGCACAAATGCTTTTGTGGCTCTGATCTACTCTTTGACAGCAGCCAGTGTCCCTGGTCATTCCGTCCCCCTTCCAACCACCTCTATCCCTTCCAGCACCCCACTCCCTTCACCCCTCCAAAGCACGCATTCTGACACACAGGTACACACCTCAACACACAAGAAGCACACTTCAAAACACAAGCACCACACCTCCCACCACAAGCATACACACAGCCAACATACACATGCACACACACCAACATCCACTTCCCCCCATGTGTGTCCACTTCTTCTGCCTCCCTGTCTGTCCCCTGTACAGGCACACCCACAGGCACTACACCCTCATTCCATGTTGATGACTCTATTTCTGCAGTCACCACAATAGCACACATCCATTCATGCACCACACCTGCACTCACACAACGACATCAGTTGACACATGCAGCACAACTCATCAGACTTGCAGACACCAAGACAACATCCATTCGCACTGGCATCCTGTCTTGTCCCACTGTGTCCACCCCCCCTTCCAAAGACACTCAAACGCACCAAAACACCCACCCATCACCCATAACACATCCACAACACCTTAGCATACTGTCCAGTAACCTGCACCCAGGTCGCGCACACCTACATCTGTCACAACCACTCCCTCTACCTCCACTCCCACGCCTTCCTCCAGGTCCAGCCCAATTGCACCTAAGAAACTTTTCCTATCCTGTGTTGACCTATTTGAACCCACTGGCCCACCCCGTCTCGTCCCAAAACGGGCTCACCTCCTTGCCCTGTCCACTCCTCCCACGTCATAGCCCGTCCCTGCCTGCCCTTCCCATTTTCGTGCTATCTCCCCTGTGAGGAAGAGATCCCGTGCTGGCCCAGGAACATGAGCCGCACCCCAGGTCTAGTCCACTCCACCAGCTGCTGTGACAAAACCTAAGCCCCCTCCGCCTTCCAAACGGAAATCTAAGACCCCCCTCCCAGTTGTATAACCCCACCACCCCCTGCCCCAGTTCCCTAAGGTGTCTGGATGCCCCATTGTTGCCCCTATGAGGTGGAGTACCGTTGCACATATGGGGCCATTGTGGCTCATCGGCCCTAATACTTGGTTCAGACCACTACCATACCCTGCCCGCAAAACAAATATTTAAAAAAAATCTTTGCACAAGTGTGTTGTGTTTGTAATGTTTGCTACTGTGATGCAGCTAACTAAGGCCTAGATAGTTCCCAGCAAGGTCTGTGGCACAGACATTCCCCGAGTACTAATCCATTGTGAGGAGTCTGTGTGAAACCATACCTGTAGGTCCATCACTACTGTACTATGTACATGCTGAAAGCTTGCAAGTTTTTCTATCGAAATTAATGCGTCTCACACTCTTTGGTCTAGCTGGGTGACATCAAGGCAAGGGACAGCAACATTTTACAAACATTGAAACCCTTCATTCTCTACTTGTTGACACATGCTCTAGAGAGAGAGGCAACAGGTTGAGTACACTACACCTGGGCACCAAGCAGCTGCAGGAGACGTAGGTACCCTCAGGCTAACTTCATCCTGCGCATGAATCTGCCACTGGCCAGCCTTGCAGAGTGATTCCAGCATTTGTGGACTCCAAACGTTTCATCAGATGCACTCCCTATCCTAGTATAGGTGCTGAGCTATGATTTTGTTCTCTGCCTTTATGACCCTGTAGAGCATCTACTTCAGCTGGTTTCATTGTGTTCCACCAGTAACATGTCAGACCATGTTCTGAGCTGAGTACCCATGTGAACGCCTGCCACTGACTGAATACTACTGCATCTCATACCTTCTCCTGAAGTGCTGTCTCACTATAACACAGACCACAGGTCAACTTTAACATGACCACCATGATCCAATGTCCACCAGACATGGTGTTGCTAGAGGAAGAGAGGACGATGAGAAGAAAAGTGCTGACTCTGGCACTGATGATGAGGGTATTGAGAGGGCAATTGGGGCATCGGTGGGTAAAGATGATGAGATGCATAAGATCTGTATAGGCACTGGGGTGATGGTCTGTCACACATTGGACAACATGCCTCTTAGACCTGGCATCATTGGTGTGGTTTCCCCTGACTTTTTGCCTGCAGACATCCTGTTTTGCTGACTTTGTTTTGCTGGCTTTACGATTCTGAGCACTTTGCTGCTGACCAGTGCTAAAGTGCAGGTGTTCTGTACTCTAAATATGGTAACTTTGACTTATCCACAAATCGCATATTTAATTCACTGGTAAGTCCCTACTAAAGTGCACTATATATGCCAAGGGCATGCAAATTAAATGCTACTAGTGGGCCTGCAGCACTGATTATGCCACCCACTACAATGGCCCATTAATCATCTCAGGCCTGCCACTGCAGTGCCTGTGTGTGCAGTTTTAAACTGCCTTTTCGACCTGACAAGTTCACCTACTTGCCAGGCCCAATCCTTCCTTTTTAATACATGTGCGTCACCCCTCAGGGAGGCCCGAGGTAGCCCCAAGGGCAGTGTGCAGTATATTTAAAAAGTGGAATATGTAGTTTTAAGTTTATTATCCCCTGGTAGTGAAAAACTATGAAATCCATTTTTCACTACTGCAAGGCCTATCACTCCCATAGGTTAACACAGACAATGCCTTGCCACAGTTTATAAATGTACTTTCCAATTGGGAAAAGATAGAAATTTGAGGGTTCGACATCACACCTCGAGGGCATTGCATCTACAATGATGTGGCTTAACAATGACACATCACCTGGCTGCGTGAATCAGAACTGAAGCATTGCCTTCACATCGCAGTTGGATTTACCCTGGTCCAGCATGACCTCAGGTAACTTTTAAGCGCTATTGGCATCCAAGGCTTTCATTCTAATTTATTTTTGATAAATTCATATCTCAAGTTCAATGTATTGGATTTATGTTGTTTTGGGTCTTGTTTTACTCATACAAATATTCTCAATTTTCTAAACTGGTGTGGAGTCTTTTTGAGGTGTTTTCACTGTGTTAATTTAACTTAAGTATTGCACAAATACTTTACACATTGCCTCTTAAGTTAAACCTGACTGCCTTGTGCCAAGCTAACAGAGGGTGAGCAGAAGTTATTTCAAGGTGTGTATCTGATTTAATCCGGCAATAGTGGTGGTCCCTACTTAGACAGGGCACATACTAACTAGGGACCCCGTTTCTAACATTGTCAATATATGTTCAGTGAATTGATCTCAGAAGGTTTTCCTGTTGTATGTAGCATTGTGTTGGTAGTCTCATGGCTCGGCAGACGACAACTTGATGCTGGCAGCATTGACTTATTTGTTGTGGATATTGTGCCTGGGGAGCATGGTGCAAAAATTGAAGTCAAATGAGGATGAAGAGCATGATTGTGTGGGTGGCGTACACCACTGGGAAAAGCTGTGGGTGGGTCTTGAAGCAGATCACGGAATCCACTTCAAGAGTGAAGTGATGCAGTTGTTATGCACCACCCTAGGGACTGACCAGAGATTTCATTGCACTTACAGACCTAAAGCACCTGGAATAGTGGAAAGGGTAAATGGGATGATCAAAGCAAAATTGCCTTGCCTCTAGGTCGCTCAAATGTCCCAACGCCCTTGCCCTGGCACTCATAAGCATTTGAAGCACTCCCTGCAGGAGAATTGGACTCTACCCCCTCAAAGTTCTGATTGGAAGAGCCATGAGAATCGCTTTAATTCCAGTGGTTGCTCTTTTGAACATTATAGAGGATTCAGTCCTTGATTATTGCAAAGGGCTGGCTGATGGGGTGCGTTCTGTCTCTCCTCAGGTTGTTGATGCTTCCCATCTTAGAAGGGTGAGACAAGTAGAGACAAAAAGGGGAGCCTGCTTCTTCCAACTCCCCAAGTCCACCTCAGTTTGAAGTTTTTGACGCCGCTGAAGATAAGAATGAAAGTCTATCTGAAGCCCCACAGTCTTCAGCAAAGCAGCACCAACCTCAAGAGCAGAGTGAGAGCTCTGAGTCTACGGTCAGTGAGGATCAGGGCTCCCAACAAAGACTGCAAATCAGCAGAAAATACAGAAACAGCTGGAAAGCAG
This sequence comes from Pleurodeles waltl, assembly GCF_031143425.1. Classification (NCBI taxonomy): domain Eukaryota; kingdom Metazoa; phylum Chordata; class Amphibia; order Caudata; family Salamandridae; genus Pleurodeles; species Pleurodeles waltl. Next base: position 15,675,475 of record NC_090446.1, read on the forward strand.
AGGCTGAGCTGCCTGGAACAAATGCTTCAGAGTCGAAGAGCAGAGTCAGAGACTGTGACAGAGGACTCTGCTTCTTAGGGCGTGCCAGTAGCCAGTGAATCTGAGATAACTGGTACCTCTTGGGACAGGGCACATTCTGAAGATTGATGGCCAAAGACAGAACTTAGGTGAAAGAGAATGCTATCCAAGACTAGAAGACCAGAATATATCACTGAATTCAGCAAGACAGAATAAGGAGAATACCAATAGCTAGTCACAGTACAGTCACAACAACTTAGAGTTGGAACGAGGCGGATCACTGGAAGAGGGAGTGTTAATTTAATCCTGACCGCATGCAGATTGATTCTCAAGAACCAAACAATGTGGTTCAGGAGGGGATTCCGCAAATGCCTAAACTTGTGATGAATCCTAAATTTCTGATGTCTGGGTTGCCCCAAGCTCCTTTTGTCCCCATGCAGATGCAGAATGGAAATCCCAAATTCTAGCAAAATACCAGGATCCCACACTCTTGTATCAGGCCCCTCAGATCTCCATCATGTTTGGAAATGCATATTGGATTTGACCAGGCCCAATGACAGTGCATGGCGGGGGAGAACAATTCCATAACCCTACAAACCTAGCAGCCCACAACTAAAATAGAATTTAAATAAATTAGTATAACATAATTTACTTATTTAAAATTCAATTAAATAATTAATTTACCAATAAAAACTAATAGTTAATTATTACTTAACTTCCCACCCCATAGACCTACAAACTTAGCATCCTGAAACTGAAATAGAAGTGAAATAAATAGGAATTCCATTTTGTACATAATTACAAATCAATTAAATAATTAATTATTACAAATAATATATTATTATTAATTATTGCTTAATTAATTTTCCCAACCTATATCCCTACAGACCTATGTATCCTGAAACTAAAATATAAGTAAAATCACACAGTATTCCCTAAATTAAATAATTAAACTCAATTAAATGATTAATTATAATTACTAATTAATTGTTAATTACGTAATGTCCCACTCTATACCCCTACAAACCCACAAATAACAAAAATAAAACAAAATACAATTAGATCAAATGTCTTGCATAATTCAAAGTGAATTATTACCTAATGAACTTCCCACCCTATCCCCTACAAACCCAACAACCTGCTACAACACTATAAATTACTATTAAAAATTAACTGCAAAATTCGAAATCATGTAAAATCACAAGCTATGTGATAAAAAAATGAATAATATTTATATAAACAATAGTAATACATAACATTGCCTCAGCATTCGCTTTTTCTCCTTTTCATACAGGCTTACCATGGTCCTCTTTCAGATTCTCCCTCATTTGCTATATTAATTCACAAGACAGCAACAAGTCTCTGGCATTTTGGAACATCGAACGATTATCACTATAGGTATGTTTTTTACCATCTGGTCATTTAATCCACTATATCTCTTTTTCTTCTTGTTACCAACACTTATGTCCCTGAGGGTGCATGTCTTTCTTATGGTGTTTTAATACTTTCAACACACTTTCACTCTGACACACGGTTCTCTTTGTACATCTTTGCATCACAGAAACACTGTGGCTGCTTTGTCTTTTCTTTTCTTTCCTCCCCTTTTTTGTTCTTTTTCCCTAACTCCTCTTACTTGTTTCCTTTTCTCCTTTTTTTTTCTTCTTCTTGTTTCTTTTTTTCGACAGGTTCATTTCAGATCACCTAGTTTTTTCTGACACTCTTTGGTGGTATACATTTCAACCGAATATTGAGAGTTTCAACTTCATTTTTTGGCCTTTTTGTCACATCTTCATGGTAAAAAATCGGGCTTCCCTTCTTTCAAATCAATAATATTTGTCTTTGACTACAAACACATTTCTCTCAACACAAATGTTACTAGTTTTTTATCTTTATTTTTGTATATGTCCACAGCCTTGATAAAGTCTACCCAGACGAAACACGTGTCGGCTGTTGTCCATTTGGGCTTTTGTCCATTTAAGAACGAATTCTGTTGTCATCAATTGATTCTGGCCCCAAGATGTCAGTTTGGGCCAGATGCCATTGTTTCATCTAAGGACATTACAAGGAATAAACTGGAACATTATAACTGTCTGGGATGTGCCGTGGTTTTCCTTCTTTGCTTCTTATAACTGTAACCCTTTCGGGGTGACAGTTCACGCACTCTGTGGCTGGGTGCATTACCACTTTGGGCATTCCCTCCATCGTTTTACGTCATTATGGACTTTCTAAGAAAGCAATAGCTCATCTTTGGACAGTGCGCTCTTTCCTCTACACAGCCACAATTGTTTTGCTTGTATGTATGTATATACTCTGTGTCTTAGAGCTGCACCCTTAGCTGTATATGGATTGTATTTATTCAAACTGTTAGTTTCTATACACTGTATATTCTGTATATATTATCAAATACCACTATCTACTGTTGATTCGCAAAAATGTCAACCTTCAATGATAATAGGGAGGCCCTATTAGAGGAACTATTCAATGACAATACGAACACTATCACTCGTGATCACAACACGGGTAATGCTAAAGAGGGACTTAGGATTAAATTTATAAGATTGGAACGGCTAAAAAAGCAGGAGCTTTCAAGATGGTGGGATTTCACCATTCTTGAGAAATACATACAGATTAAACAAATCCCAAGGGGGCTTCGTGTCATCCTCTTCCCTTCTTTTGGGGATCTCAACCCCGTTCTATTAGAAGAATGGGAACAACTATTAATCAATTCTTCCCTCGGAATTATGGATATATTGATTACGGACGCCAAGGACAAAAGAGAACGTTTACTAACAGATATCAAAACCTTAGAAAAAGAGATCCAGGACACCAATCTTCCAGAGGTCATAGACAAAAACTATAACATTCTGAGTGGTGTACTCCAGAAACATCAGGAGTACATAAAAGAAAAGAAATTACACAAACTAAGACGAGACGCAAACGACTATGCCAAGGGTAGGGTCTTTACGTATGACCGTAAATTTGATAACCTTAACAGTGATAGACCAGACAACAGGGCCACAGCAGTAGTTTCAGCTGGTATGCCTAACGTTACCACCAGCGATACTGACCTTTCCAGTTGCTCTAGTTTCACAAGTGATGATACCAACAGTCTTCCACCACAACAGGCAACCACATCCAGCTATAAATCTACTTTTTTGTTGGAAATGGAAAGATTTAGCAGAGGACAAAAACACAACAATATGCCTCCAAATATACACATAAGAGAACCAGAAGGGGCCAGAGAAAGAGTGCCCGAAACAGCAACAAACACAACCAGGGTCACTACAAGATCGGTAGCCCGCAATCTGAAGACTTAAATATGGACTCTACTCACAATGAAGATCTTTGTATCATGAATTTGTCTGACACCACACTTGACAGCAACCAATTAAGTGTTCTCAAAAAGGGTCTAGGCTTTGTACCCATGTCTTTCCCTGACTTCACACAAATTCACATTGATATTTTCAAATTTGTGTACAAGTGTAAACTTCTGAAACACTTTGACTTTAAGCAGTCATCCATTGTAGGCTATGGGGAGAATATTACGACCTATGATCTCTCCATTGGCAACCTCAAAGACATACAGACTCTCCTTTCTTTAGAGGATAGTAGTCTTAATGACACAGCACCTACTTGCGAAGACATTTTGGCGGATCTGGGCATGACTCACTCGGCAACTTGCGACAGCGGTCTCAGACCTTCTTCCAAGTTCACACCAATATTACCACCTGATAACTCCATTGACGTTTTTCAAAAGGTAGTAACCAAGGAACTATACCACTTGGAAGACCAGTACACACGTGAATGTAAAACTCTTACACACAACTTGAGCCCACAGGAGCATAAGGCCCTACACACCCTGCAACTTAACAAGGATTTAGTATTGAAAGAGGCCGACAAAGGCGGCAACATCGTCATCATGAATCGGCTAGACTACATCAGAGAAATCGATACACAACTTGAAGACCCATATGCCTATTGTAAACTACAGGGCAACCCTATTGGGGCGATTACTAAGGCTATTGAGACAAAGCTCTGTTCTTGGAGAGACAAAGGTCTTCTTACGGACCTAGAATACAAATATCTATACAATCCCACGCCCAGTTTTCCATGTATTTATACTCTCCCCAAGGTACACAAACAGGCTCCCTTTCCCCCTGGAAGACCCATCATTTCAGGTATCAATTCTCCCACAGAAAAACTTTCTGAATACATTGACTTTTACTTACAACCCTTTGTGTGTAACTTACCCTCATACATCAGGGACACCGCCCATCTCCTCAGCCTTATTACTGATTTTGAATGGACCAGTGGCCACACCCTTGCAACATTAGATGTCACCTCCCTATACACTTGTATACCTAAAGACAAGGGCATCACTGCCATACAATATTTTTTGGACAAGAGGGATGCCGGTTTCTTACAACACTCATATATGCTAATGGATTAAATTGAGCTTGTTATGAACAACAATGTCTTCCTACATGAGGGGGCCTGGTATAGACAAAAACAGGGTGTTGCCATGGGAGCTAAATTTTCACCATCTTTTGCAAATCTCTACATGGGACACTGTGAATACCAATATTTATGGAGCAGCGGCCCGCCGGAACTCACACAATACATCATTTACTGGGACCGCTACATTGATGATGTTCTTCTTTTTTGGTCGGGTGACTCCAATACATTAGACAGACTCCTTCAGTACCTTAACAACAACTGCTACAACATACATTCCACCAGTCATTCCAGCACTAGCTGTGTGGATTTCCTGGACCTAACACTGTACATTAAAGACACTCATATTTTCTCAAAACTATACAGGAAACCCACGGCTTCTAACTCACTCCTTCATGCCAGTAGCTCACATCCACACTCACAAATCAGAGCCATCCCATATGGGGAGGCCACCAGAGTTAGACGTAACTGTCAGGATGACCAGGAATTCAAGACACAACTGAAAATTTTGGAATACCACTTTGCCAAGAGCGGATATCCTAATAAATTGCTTAGGGACACACATGATCGAATTATGAAAGTCAACAGAACAACGTTACTTTCCAAAAAAACATCCAGACAGGATGGCACAAGAAAACCACCATCTTTCATAACTACCTATAGCTGCGCAAGTGCCGACATTTTCAAAATTCTAAAAAAACACTGGAATATCTTAACATCTGATGAGACCGTGAAGAAGGGTCTCCGGAAACAACCAGACATGACCTACCGTAGGGGACGCACTTTGAGGGACGAACTATGCCACAGTTTCCTGCCCACTATTATGAAAGGCAACTGGCTTCCTTCACCACCCCTAGGTTTTTATAAATGCGGACACTGTAATGTATGTGATTATGTACAGGACAAAACCAAAAAGTTTATGCATAACACTGATGTCACACACACCATTAAACAGTTCATGAACTGTAACACTAAATACATTGTATACTGTATTATCTGCACCTGTAAGAAGATATATATTGGAAGCACCATCAGACCATTCAAGGAAAGATTACAGGAGCACATCAGGGCAATCAGGAACAACAAGACCGAATACCCCTTTGCAGTTCATTTCAACAAAGAACACCCACTACAAGAGAGGCTCAATGTACACACGTTTGGAATTGCCACCCTGGGCAGCTGTCCTAGGGGCGGAAATAGAACTATCCAGCTAAGGCAATTAGAGAGCAGGTGGATTATAAAACTACGAGCAGTTGAGAAGGGTTTAAATTCGGATAAGGATTTACATGTCTTTCTGTAGTATTTCTTATATCTTCATTTTGCCTTTCTGGTAACTCGTCACCTTCAGTGTCTATAGCACGCATGGCATTTGTAAAATGTTTGACATTTGTTTTGACACCACATTGTCCCTTTCTATCCCTCCCGATTTTATGAGTCTAACATGCTCTGGGGTCTAAGTGATGTCTATTGGTCATGTTTTTTGCATTTCTGTTTTTCTTTTCTCATTCATTGTACCTTTTCTCTGTTATAAATATATTGATCTGTTTGTGTCTCTCCATGGTCATACTACCCAGTATGCAATACTATGTATAATGTTATTGCTTACTGGTATTTGTTGTACTGCTAACGCTTCTTTTTCCTATATAATTTTTTGTATTTTCCATGGCTTCACCATCCAGTATTGAACACCAGTTGTTTAGTCATTATGTATTGGCTTATGTTTATTTACAAACACTTTTCCGTACGGTTAACCTAATTGCTATATTTTGTTAGCTCTATATTGTGTGCTTTTCAACTATTTAAATAATAGATTTTCCATGATTTCGGGATTTTAAATCAACTCTCCGTATTCTTCTTTCTCTCCTTGACATCTGATGTTACATATAATTTTCTTTCTTCTTCTTCTCTTGTTCTTGATTCTTCGACATTCCAATATGGCGCTCCTTTTTTCCTTTTCATCTTGGGTTACTGAAGCTAGATAGTCCCCCTTCTCTTTCTACTTTCCATTTGGCTTTATATTGAGGGAACTCACCATTGGCGTGCAATTACTATATGCGACGCCGTCAACACAACGAGTAACAAATGCGTGGAGACATTGAGGTATGGTCTCGTGCAGGATAGTAGCGCGTTGGTCAGAATTGCATGATCACAGGGATACGCGGGTGCTTTCTATTTTACCTGTAATTGGCTTACATTTAACCTAATTTTAAATACTCTCAATGTTACTCTCACACGCTACGCTCCATATAACAGTCAATTTACTTATCTCGACTCTGCCGCACTACGGTCTCAGCAGAATAGCCACTCGACATTTATGCTTCTCTAGCTTTGTCATTTATTGATCTGTTTTACCATGGTCACCCCTTGGGTCCATCCGACACAGTAAATTTCAAATAACACAACGAGTAACAAACGCGAGGAGACTTTTAGGCATGGTCTCTTGCAGGATAGTAGCGCGTTGGGTCGGCATTGCTTGATCACGGGGATACGCGGGTGCTTTCTATTTTGCCTTAATTGCCGTAACGTTTAACTTCATTTTAAATACTTGCACGCTACGCTCCCTATTACAGTTAATTTAACTATCTCGACTCTGCCGCACTACGGTTTCAGCAGAGCAGCCATTCGTTGTTTATGCTTTATCTAGCTTTGCCGTTCATTAATTCCGTTTTATCATGGTCACCACTCGGGTCTATCCGAAAAAGTAAACTTTAAATAACTAATTCTTTACCAGTTTATGTTTTGTTGGTTAAAATCTTTCCAGAGGCATGCGGTTTCCCTTTTTTCCAACCACATTTTGGCCTTATATGAACTTAATTATCTTTAAAATAGTTAATATTAGGGGATCACCATGGTTGATATTGACCGCCTGCCTCAGCATTCGCTTTTTCTCCTTATGATACAGGCTTACCATGGTCCTCTTTCAGATTCTCCCTCATTTGCTATATTAATTCACAAGACAGCAACAAGTCTCTGGAATTTTGGAACATCGAACGATTATCACTATAGGTATGCTTTTTACCATCTGGTCATTTAATCCACTATGGGCCTCATTCTGACCCTGGCGGTGCTTCAAAGGGTATAGCCGCGGTCGCCCCGGCGGATTACCCCCGGCTGGGAGAATCCTCCATGGCAGCGCCGCCATGGGGATTCCGACTCCCTTCCCGCCAGCCTGTTTCTGGCGGTTTTCACCGCCAGAAACAGGATGGCGGGAACGGGTGTCGTGGGGCCCCTGGGGGGCCCTGCACTGCCCATGCCACTGGCATGGGCAGTGCAGGGGCCCCCTAACAGGGCCCCAGCAGGATTTTCACTGTCTGCTTTGCAGACAGTGAAAATCGCGACTGGTGCAACTGCACCCGTCGCACCCCTGCAACTCCGCCGGCTCCATTCGGAGCCGGCTTCATTGTTGCAGGGCCTTTCCCACTGGGCCGGCGGGCGCTCTTTTGGCATTCGCCCGCCGGCCCAGCGGGAAAGTCGAAATGGCCCCCGTGGTCTTTTGACCACAGAGCGGTCTTTCGACGGGGGTAGTTTGGCAGCCGGCTACCGCCGCCCACCAAACTCAGAATGAGGGCCTATATCTCTTTTTCTTCTTGTTAACAACACTTATGTCCCTGAGGGTGCATGTCTTTCTTATGGTGTTTTAATACTTTCGACACACTTTCACTCTGACACACGGTTCTCTTTGTACATCTTTGCATCACACAAACACTGTGGCTGCTTTGTCTTTTCTTTTCTTTCCTCCCCTTTTTTGTTCTTTTTCCCTAACTCCTCTTACTTGTTTCCTTTTCTCCTTTTTTTTTTTCTTCTTCTTGTTTCTTTTTTTCGACAGGTTCATTTCAGATCACCTAGTTTTTTCTGACACTCTTTGGTGGTATACATTTCAACCGAATATTGAGAGTTTCAACTTCATTTTTTGGCCTTTTTGTCACATCTTCATGGTAAAAAAACAGGCTTCCCTTCTTTCAAATCAATAATATTTGTCTTTGACAACAAACACATTTCTCTCAACACAAATGTTACTATTTTTTTATCTTTATTTTTGTATATGTCCACAGCCTTGATAAAGTCTACCCAGACGAAACACGTGTCGGCTGTTGTCCATTTGGGCTTTTGTCCATTTGAGAACGAATTCTGTTGTCATCAATTGATTCTGGCCCCAAGATGTCAGTTTGGGCCAGATGCCATTGTTTCATCTAAGGACATTACAAGGAATAAACTGGAACATGATAACTGTCTGGGATGTGCCGTAGTTTTCCTTCTTTACATAACATTAATAGGTGAACTAAAACCTATTCAAATAACTACAAAATTATATTTTAATGATTATTTTATTGAAAACAACATTAAAGACATCGCTATTATTTAAAAGTATATTACTTATCTCAGAAATTATTTTTGTCAAATATATTTGTGCATCACAATATTTGTGTGTCACAATATTTAATTTCTGTCTATTCTGTTTCCTGATATTTTTAACTGACTATTTTGTCCAAACACCTTAAAATCAGTGAGCGGGACAGTAGGCCACTATCACCAGATATCGGCATGCTTGGAGTACCCCTTCAGGTCACAAGACTGTATCTGGACCTACCCATAGACAGGGACAGGCCTGGGGGCCTCCGCACAAGCTAAATTAGCGCACTGCCATGACCAAAAATCAAAATTCCAGATTCATGCAGTGAGGCATTCTGGGACAGGGCGCATGCCTACATACCATGCAGGAGACGTTCCTGTTCCAACATAGTGCAAATCAAAAAATGCAATACAGAGTGATGAGGCAATCTGAATATGCAGGCAAGATTAACAACTGTCGCCTTAGTGATTGGCCACTGACTTTAGGGACAAATTAAAAATGCTGATATTCTTAATGTGTTATGGTGCAAATATGTACATGCTCTAATGATTAGTGTGTAGGGCACATGTGACCATGAATAATAGTGCACATTCTTGTCATGCTGTGTCTATTTTTTCACACTATTGTGCCCTCTTCCACACAATGCTTGCAACCCCACAATGGTGAGAATTCTGGACGTTGTAGGCTCTCTTGGCATGATGGTGCCCTCCTCCTGTTTAATGTGTGCATTGGTGCAATGGTGGTAATTCCTGATATAGTGTGGCACTGGCATTGCTGTGATGGTTCCCACCACGGCTCCAACGCCAGAACTGTAGTAATAATAATATTGGTAATTCATGGAATTTGTATCTCGTTATCACTGGTGCTGCCTGAGCTCTGGGCCTGTACGCATGGTTTAACTTGTCTGCTCCCTCCATGCACTCTCTCTACCCTTCGTGTGCTGGCCCATTCATCTCTCCATCGATCCATGCACTCATGCATTGAACCATTCATGCTTGCACTCGTGTATTCAGTCACTCAACCATGCCCTCAATCACTTATTCAAACACCCAGCCAACTATTGGCCCATTCATCTCTCCATCCATCCATGCACTCATGCATTGAACCATTCATGCTTGCGCTCATTTAGCTGCCAAGGTTTCAGACTGCTATGTGTGACATTTTCATAATTTCAGTGTAATTATGAGTGACATTTTAACAAATATGAGTGACACTTTATCACAAGCAAAATCAAGCAATGAAGACGAGCAAAGTAAGTGAATATGAGAAATCACACCCATTTGAGCAATGAGAAACTCTACGAAGATCGTAAAACTGCTGCAAAGTACCAGAAACGGCAGGGCACTAACCTAGTGCCTTTGTAGTCTGATCGTACTGTAAGACAAACGTGTTATTTATTCAAAGCACCCTCCACCCCGCCAGCTGAGCGCCAGAAGCCATGCCAGATCTGAAGAAGTAACAAAATGAAATGTGTGACAAAAGCAGTAACTCACAGCTATCCTCATAAAATACGGTTCATGTTCTTTGCAGCAGGCACATTTATGATGAAACTGCCAGTTAACTAATCGCTGATCTCGCTCCACAGGAATATTATTCACAAGTGTTATGTTAACATTTTTATTGTTTCCTGAATCCTCCTCGACACACACGGAATTCAGCCTCAGACTCACACCATGACTAGACAACCCCTGGAGACCGCACACTACAGGGCACAGGACGTATGCCGAGGTCAGGTGGTCAGACTTCCTAAAATTTGAATTGGCATTGGGTGGTAGCAGTAACTCCTGGGGGCACCGGCAGGGAGGAAATTGACACAAAAAATATCCTGCATAATGGTTAAAGTTCCCAAGCAATTAAGGGCCAGATGTAGGAAAAGTCAGACACCGTCTGCAACTCGCTATGGGGTCGCAATGACCCACCTCATCAATATTAATGAGGTGGGTCGCTAATTGCGGCCCCATAGCGAGTCTAGGCACTCGCAAACATGGAGGCCTGCTGTCATCAGCAGACCTCCATGTTCGTGACTGCTTTCAATAAAGCAGTTTTTTTTTTTTTAAGTGTAGCCCGTTTTCCTAAAAGGAAAACGAGCTGCACTTAAAAAAAAAACGAAACCTTTAGTTTCGGTTTTTTTTCAAAGCAGGCAGTGGTCCTTTGGACCACTACCTGCCCTGAAAAAAATGTTTTGGGTCCATTCACAAACTGGAAGGGGTCCCATGGGGACCCCTTCCAATTTGCGAGTGGGTTACCATCCACTTGAAGTGGATGGTAACTGCGATACCCTTTGCGACCGCATATGCGGTCGCAAATGGTATTGCATTCCACTCCGAATCGCAAATAGGAAGGGAACACCCCTTCCTATTTGCGATTCTGAAATGCATATTGCGAGTCGGTACCGACTCGCAATATGCATTTCTGCATAGCAAAGAGGCTTTTGCACCTCGCAAACGGCGATTTTCGCCATTTGCGACGTGCAAATCCTTTGCTACATCTGGCCCTAAGTCACAAGTCAAATCTATAATTGACAAGTGGGAAATGGTCACATGCTTGGTAGATTGTGCGCTCTACAATTGCGATTCGGTGATAGAGATTTCTTAAAAGTCGCAATCGCTATTATCAAATCGCAATTATGGAATGGGATTCCATAGGTGCGAATGGTTTTGCATTACCTAATTTGCGAATTCCTGTTAGGAATTTGCAAATTAGGTAATGCAAACTGCAGGGTGCTGGGGCCTAACATCCCCTTTGATGTACCCCAAAAAAATATTTGTGGACATGTAAAGTGTGCGCTTATTCTTAGAAATGCATTTGTAATGCATTTTTTAAAACTGCACATGCTTACCACCAAACTTGAATTTGTGGTAATTGCATTTCCTAAATTCCAAGTTCACATTTAGGAAATGCATGATAAAAGTGCTTTGGAAATCGCACAAAGGAATTCCCTATCTGCAATTCCCAATTCACAGTTGCAATTTTAGGAAATCAATAAAAATTGTGATTCTCTAAAGTTGCACTGCACCTCCTTTCATACATCCTGAAATGTGATTTTGCATTTGCAAACAGTGGAATTTACCAATTTGCACCGTCTGCGAATCCAAAATCCTTTGATACATCTGGCCCTTAGTCTTTTGTAGTAAACACTGATCTTACTTTACTATCTGAAACGTAAGCAATACAAGTTACAAAGCGGGCGCATCTGCTGTGTTTTCAGGTCTATAAAGTTAATCTCTGCTGCTATAAAGCGTCATGAGCGTTGCGTTTGCGGAAACTGTAAACTACCTGCTTTAGTTCACCCAGACTCAGCGCTTGCAGGTGCTCAAGGCGCTTAAATGTGTCATTATGCATATTAATGCAGTGATGGGCACCACCACCACATTAAAATGCGTTGGTGTAACGCTTGATGCGTGGTACTTGGCAGGTGTGCACTCATGTATTCAGTCATTCAACCATTCCTTCAATCACTCATTCAGTCACTCAGCCAACTATTGCCCCATTCATCCACTCACTGCTCACAGCCACGCACACAAACTTGCATAGGCCAACAATTAAAACGAATTTTCAGTTATAAAATACCCAGACCAATTGGATGCACCAATGCTTGTTATATTAGAGGTGTATTATTACAGTACATTCCTCTGAATGCTTGCGATTATCTTGTGGGAATCTACATATTATTTTGTGACTGTTATACTGACAGATGATTTGTGAAATTATGTGTAAAGTGTTTGAACGTAGATTTCATTAGAAAGTAAAGTTACTGTAGAGGCCACGTCATGGTCCAACCGACAGGACATTAATACTGTGTTTTATAAAACTGCACTTTTCATTCATATTTCACGCACAACATAACCATTATCACGGCCAGATGGAAAGAAGGTAAACATGTCACAAGTTTTGAAATATCCCTGCCAAGAATATGAAATGGGATTGGGAACCACAAAAGAAAAAAAAGTTTCTGAATGCAATTAAACATCTAATAATGGCCCGAGGCCGCGGCAGGTCCCGTCGCACCCGGGGGTCTCTCGGGACTCGGGTTCTGCTTTTAAAAGGCTCCGTCTTTCCACCCTGACAAGAAGCAACGGGCCAACCTTTCACGTGTGTGGAGGGCCGTAGCCCGTGGGTTGGGGGGCATTTGAGGGCCAGGCCAGCCCGTTGTCGCCCCACAAAACGACTCATTCAGCTGGCTCGGTGTCTATTAAACCTCAGTTTATATAAGTGAACTGCATTCGTGTTTGAACGCGCTCAATGGAAGCGTATCTGCCGTGTTTCTCGGTCCGTGTGTAATGTGTGCTCCGGTCCAGGTTTTCCCTTTGACACCACAGACCCCCTGAATGACAAGTTACCTTCTCTCCGCATTGTCTCTGATGGGTGTGCACGGGGTCTGACCTGGACTGATTCCAGAGAGGGGCAGATGGTCTCTCTGTGCCTGTAACCTGCCTGAATCCTTCAGAAGCAGAACTGAAACTGCCCCAGACATGATGCTCCCTTTATAAACTGTGCTGTGGGTAAGTTGCATTTCCTTGACTTATACAGAACAGCAGGGAGGGTGTCACTGAACAACTTTCCACTCACATACATTCTAGAGCTCAATGCAACTACACACATGGATGAAATGGAAGGTGAGTCCTGCAGGCGCCGTAATTACTGCACTCAGGATAATTCTGCTCAGATTATCAATGTGTTACTTGCGCACATCAGAATTGTTGCTTGCACCTGTAACTGCTGCCAGTGTGTCCCATTATGTGTGACACCGTCAACCACTCAGTGTTTCATCCAATAGATTTGTTTTACCACAAAAAACCTGTAAACATCACAGCGTTGTGTACATGTTTTGTGAGGGAGGCTCTGAAGCGTGTCCCAGGACATGATGCCCCTTGGCAGCTCTGCACACCTGTCCCTGCCGGCATTGTGTACATGTTTTGTGAGGGAGGCTTGAAGTGAGGGTTTCTTCCTGTTGGCCTATTTTGTATTGTAGACATGCTTTCCTTCTGTACATCTTGTCCTCGTGTGTAAGTGAGGTTTGCACCATTGTATTCCCTCCTGTGTGTTTTGTGAATGTGAGTTTCAGCACCAGGACACCCTCCCGGGTGACAGTGCGCTCTACAAACATGCACAACATGACCCCGGCTTCCAGTGCCCTGCCTGTTGTGAGTCGCTGCACTTGCTGCTCGTGTTGTGTACGAAGGTTTACACTCAGCTCCTACCTCCCTCCTTATAGGTTGAGGGCGTGCTCTACTGGTACATCATGTAACTTATGGAAAGGAAGTTTGCACCACATCTCACTGTGATGCTCCACACCGCGGGAGAGATGCCTGCCCAGCTAACATCCATGGTTCAGCTACTTTCCCCGAGAGTGATTTGTTTTGCTTCTGTCTGTGCTGTGTCGTTTAGTCCTAGTCTGAGGAAACCTTGCACTGCCTCTGCCAACGTTGCTGTGTTCCAAGGAAACTTGCAAAGCTACTTTTGTGTTTTACCACTACCGCGTGTGAGCGAAGCTTCTAGTCCTGATGCCTAAGGTATGCCTCTTATTGCATGTGATGACATCTCTCCCTCTAACCTGTCTCCTCTCTGTTAGTGTGTGCATGAAGTCTGCAATGCTTGTATCGGGGCAGTACCGGTACTGCATGTGATATATCTTTAAAATGCTGCTGCTTGTGTCCCCCTGCACCCTATGAGAGAAACCATACTTCTCGCCGCCTTTGCATCCTGTGCAGGTATTTAGGCGATCTCTGTGCCCCCTACGACTTTGAGTTGTGCACTCAATCACACCTTCATAAGTAATCTGGGTGAGAAACTGACTTGAGTGGGCTGAAGGACCACAGAGATGAACTGCAGAGAACAAACTGAGAGAAGAACACACAGGGTGCTGTTAAAGAAGTGGGAGGACACCAGGCAAAGAGAGGAGGGAATAAATAAAGTGGGAGAGGAAAAGAAAAGAAAATGAAGAAGACAACTCTTGTTATGATAGACCATTGTAACTACCACCCTTTCTCTCTCCTTCCCTTATCAACATAATCTATAAAGTGGGCATCTTTGTCCCAAGCCAGTATCATGTAGCACAGCACAGCCTCCTCCGTCATGTACATGCGCACTTTCTTCCACACCATAGAATGGGACTGATAGTGCTGTCAATCCTGGGTAACCTGGGAGGAGAGGTGGACGCTGGTCATGTCAGTGTCCAGATTATTTTAGATCTGTTGGCATAATTCACAATTAACTTCTTTCATAATGGATTTTTACAGATGTGGGTGTCCAAGGCAGTGTAAACCAACATCAGTAATAAAGTGCCTTGAATACCTACCCATAACTGAATTTAACAAAATCTCTGCAGCTGTGGTTTGCCAGTTTTACTCGCTTGAATAAACTGGAGTATTAGTTGAGGGGGTGAGGACCCACCTCAAATATTAATTACACGCCTTGTCAGCATAAACCACTGCAGTCAATAAATGAACCTATGCTTAACCCTCTGATCGAGTGGCACACATTGGCACACATGTATGCAGTGCTCAAACAGTGATAAAGTGAAAACACAACAAAAGAAAAACCCCAAGTCAATTTAGGAAAATATATTACATTTTAAGAAACAAGAAAATACCAAAGCCGTAAAAATCCAATAAGTAGAGCAAGAGAGATGAATAAGTGCCAACCGCACTCATCTGATCATGCTAGACAAGGTCGAAATCACAAGTTAAGTACGACTGTGATGGTGCGTGGGTTGGATATAGGGACAAGGTGGAAAGTTTACCTTTTGATTTACAACATTTTAAGGTGAAAATGTGGTCTCTGAAAAGTTGTGGGTTGAACAAGCTGTATCTGATCCAGGGTTTGATGACGGTGGGTTGCTGATGAGCGGGTTCATGGTGCAGTCATCGTCCAAAGAAGAAAAAGAGCCAGTGAAATTTGAAGTCCCTGTCTGAGAGCCCTCAATGTTGATGTGATGCTGTTGAGCATGGGTCGTGATGAAGTCCTCTATGCTCGGTTGTAGAAATGTTTTCAGGAGTCAGATCCCATTCAGTGGGGCAAACTAGCAAGCTGAGTGCAACTAACGATTTGACATCAACTGCAGCTCAGATGGTGACCCAGGTATCTTTCATTCCTCCAGACAGAGAGCTTCCAAAAAGTTTCTAAGTCCCACTTCTTGCAGTTTGGGAACAGGAGGAGCGGACTCTTTCAGAAGCCAAGGGTTCTGGCCCTATGGGGGCACCATTTATGGTTTAATACTCATTCCAACAAAGGCCAGCAGCAGGTTCAAGGGCAGGTGCAGTAGAAACTGGTCAGCTAGGCAGTTGCACGGAGAAAGGCCACTGGAAGCTTGTGAGATCCCTTTAGCTCGGACAGGAGGTCAGCCAACTGACCCTTGGAGTCTCTTCTTGGGTCGAAGGCTCTTGGCAAGCAGCTCATTCTTAGTTGAGGTTCTTCAGAGAGTAGGGCAGTCCTTCTGATTCTTCACCTATGCAGTGGTGTTCTGACGAGAGGTCTTTAGGTCTTTTATACCTAGTGCTGGCTGTGGACGGAGGGCAAGCCTTTGTTCATCTCTGAACCAGATCTGGTCAGTTTCTTCCCTCTAACGGGGTTTGGTGCAAGCCTGGCTAGAGAGAGAAAGGGGAGGCAGGGATAGGTTTGACCTCCATCTGCCAGTGACAAGCAGCTGGCCTTGAGAAATCGACTTGCCCACTTCCTATGGCGAGTCTTGCAAAGAACAGGTGTTCTGTTAATTTATAAAGTGAACTGGCAATAAAAAAGAATTCAAATCTTGTTTTTGTCTTGTGACGTTTGCTGTATGTTTAAACTCAGAGGTCAAGTGTCAGGCTTGGTCTGCTGATAAATCGCTGTTTATTTTATCATGGAGATTAGTGTTTATTTTTCTTTTTTTTACTGCAAAGTTAGAGGATTTTGTAAAGTGAACTGTATGACAATCGTGGTGAGCACACAAGAATTAAAATGCTTGTAAATGAACAGTACAAAACTTTCAAAATATATTTAAATAGCTGGGAAAGCACTTTTTTGTAACTCTGCCATGAGATACAAACAAAGGTTTTAATATGTTCAAAACAAATCAGAATATTTTACTCAGTGATGTTCAAATGATAAATATTTGCTGAAATCCAATTTCCACACAGGGTATTTACCTATATAATTTTATCAGCAAAACTGCATGTCGGTGGGAAAGTTTGTTTGATGGAAAATGTGTGTCTGTAAGTGACAGTGTGCTACTACATCATGCTTTATGGATATATTTATTGAAAGCTTTTTAAACATGAAATGAGAAACATTCCTGCTCCCCACCCTGATGACAATTCTATTAGTGAACTAAGAGGCGCGTCAGGGGTCAAGTCTACCCTATATGTGAACATGCAAACAACTCTTTTATTCAATTACATATAAATATTAAAAACACGTCTCAGTTTCTTTGCAAAATGAGAGCAACCCATCTCATAATCAAGAAATCAAAGGACAAACCAAATAGTGAGAAAAAAGTGCTTGTGATAGATAGTAACCAAAGAGAGACTAACCAATATCCTACTTCTCCACAATCACATAAAAACAATCAGAGCCGTCGGTGATTTGGCCCACCTTAGAGAAGGGTCGAAACGTCGACGTACATATTCCAGTCGGGATTGGTTTCTGCATAGAGTATTACAGAAGGACATAAGACGGAGATATATATCCCTTGATGATTTGGATTTGATTCAATGCAGTAAAAGGATAACCAACCGACGGCTCTGATTGTTTTTATGTGATTGTGGAGAATTAGGATATTGGTTATTCTCTCTTTGGTTACCATCTATCATGAGCACTTTTTTCTTACTATTTGGGTTGTCCTTTGATTTCTTTATTATGAGATGGGTTGCTCTCTGTGGCAAAGAAACTGAGACATGTTTTTAATATTTATATGTAATTGAATAAAAGAGTTGTTTGCATGTTCACCTATGTGATTTTTATGATATATTTATGATGTGTGTGAATCGTTCTCTGTTCTCCTAGAAGGGCACTGTTGTCTTTGATAATTGATTTCTACCCAGCCATTTTGGGTTCATGGGTTACCCTCTGTGGTTTATAACTACCCTATATGTGGGCCAGATATTAATTCTACGTTGAGCAAATGTTTAGCCTATGAAACAAGAGGATTTTTCTACAGCAGATATGCTGAATTCACATATTTGAGGGTGTTCTCAAATGTGGTAATGAAGAAAAAAGAGGCTTGTTGAAATAAACTGTTTGCCTAGGATCACACAATTTGAGACAAGTTTATAGGTCAAACGCTTACAGTTAGGTGCAGTAGATTTTTCAAGTCACTAGACCTGCAGGTCTGGTAACATTCTTCTGATTTCTTGAGGCTTGGATAGTGTAGGAAAGTACCATCTTGCCTGGCATGTCACCCCCATTTTTTTACATGTATGTAAGTTTGGTTTTGCCTGTCTTACTGGGATCCTGCTACCCAGGACCCCAGGGCTCATAGTTTGTGGCCTGAATGTGTTCCCTGTGTAGTGACTAACTATGTCACTGAGGCTCTGCTAACCAGAACCTCAGTGCTTATGCTCTCTCTGTCTATAGGCTAGTGACCACTTTTACCAATTTCAGTTGGCACACTGGAACACCCTTATAATTCCCTACCATATGGTGCCTAGGTACCGAGGGTATTGGGGTTCCAGGAGATCCCTATGGGCTGCAGCATTTATTCTGCCACCCATAGGGAGCTCAGACAAACCTTTACACAGGACTGCCACTGCAGCCTGAGTGAAATAAGCACACGTTATTTCACAGCCATTTTCACTGCACTTAAGTAACTTATAAGTCACCTATATGTCTAACCTTCACTTGCTGTGTGAGGGTGCCCTTGTTCTAGCAAAGGTGCCCCCACATCGTTCAGGGCCAATTCCCTGAACTTTGTGAGTGCGGGGACACCATTACACTTGTGCAGTACATATAGGTCATATATGTAGCTTCACAATGGTAACTCTGAATATGGCCATGTAACATGTCTAAGTTCATGGAATTGTCCCCCAATGCAAAACCTGGTATTGGGGAGCCAATCCCATGCATCCACAGGGCTCCACTATGGACACCGGGTACTGCCAAACCAGCTCTCTGGGGTTTTCTCTGCAGCTACCGCTGCTGCCACCCCACAGACAGGGTTCTGCCCTCCTGAGGTCTGGGCAGCCTTGTCCCAGGAATGCAGAACAAAGAATTTCCTCTGAGAGAGGGTGTTACACCCTCTCCCTTTGGAAATAGGTATTAAAGGCTGGGGAGGGGTAGCTGCTGTCAGTCTCTGGAAATGCTTTGAAGGGCACAGATGGTGCCCTCCTTGCATAAGCCAGTCTACACCGATTTAGGGCATTCCCAGTCCAGCTATGGCGTGAAACTGAACAAAGGAAAGGGGAGTGACTACTTTTAGGTCCATCACCACCCCAGGGGTGGTGCCCAGAGCTCCTCCAGTGTGTCCCAGACCTCTGCAATCTTGTTTCCAGAGGTGTGAGGGCACTCTGGAGGCCACTGAGTGGCCAGTGCCAGCAGGTGACGTCAGAGACCCCTCCTGATAGGTGCTTTACCTGACGAGGTGGCCAATCCTCCTCTGAGGGCTATTTAGGGTCTCTCCAGTGGGCTTTTCCTCAGATAACGACTTGCAAGAATTCATCACAGTTCCTCTGCACCTCTCTCTTCAACTTCTGCCAAGGATCGACTGCTGACTGCTCCAGGACGCCTGCAAAACTGCAACAAAGTAGCAAGAAAACTACCAGCAACATTGTAGCACCTAATCCTGCTGGCTTTCTTGACTGTTTCCTGGTGGTGCATGCTTTCGGGGATGCCTGCCTTCATCCTGCACTGGAAGCCACGAAGAAATCTCCTATGGGTCGATGGAATCTTCCCCCTGGTTCAGCAGGCACCAAACTTTAGCCTCACTGGTACTCTGGGACCCCTCTCATCCTGACGAGCGCGGCCCCTGGAACACAGGTCATGGACCCAAGTGACCCAGACTGTCCAGGGGTTCAACTGTCCAAATTTGGAGGAGGTAAGTCCTTGCCTCCCGTCTCCAGACAGTAATCCTGTGCACCACAGGATCTGCAGCTACAATGGCTTCTGTGCACACTTCCAAGAAATCCTGCATGCACAGCCGAGCCTAGATCCCCAGCACTCTGTCCTGCGATCCTCAGCTCCCTGAGTTGATCTTTGGTGTTGTGGGACCTCCTTTTGCAGTGTTGAGACAACTGCCATGTTCAGACTTCTTGAACCTGTGTTCAACGACTTCTGAAGGTGCTTCCTGCTTGTGCATGGGCTCTCTACGTTGCTGATGGCCCCCTCTGTCTCCTCACCCAAATAGTGACATCATTGTCCTTCCTGGCCCCGGGCAGCACCCTTTTTCTCTAACTGTGACTCTTGAAGCTAGCAAGGCTTGTGTGTGGTATTTTGCCAAGGAAACAACTCTGGATCCTCCAGCACGCCATGGGACATCTTCTACACAAAGGAGAAGTTCCTAGCACCTTTCGTTGTTGCAGAATCTTCAGCTTCTTCCATCCGGAGCCAGCCATTTTGCACCTTCATCTGGGGTTTAGTGGGCTCCTGCACCCCCCGGACACTTTCGCGACTCATGGACTTGGTCCCTTTCCTTTGCAGGTCCTCAGGTCCAGGAATCCATCTTCAGTGCTTTGCAGTCTGTTGTGGTCTTTGCAAAATCCCTTATCACGATTGTACTGTGTTTCTGGGAAAATAGTAGTACTTTACTCCTACTTTCCAGGATCTGAGGGGGGGGTATCTTGGACACCCTTACTGTTTTCGTACACTCCCAGTGACCCTCTACATACTACACTAGGCTAGGGGTCCATTCATAATTCGCATTCCACTTTCTTAGTATATGGTTTATGTTGCCCCTAGGCCTATTGCATCCTATTGTATTCTACAGTGTGTGCACTACATTGTGACTGTTTTACTTACCTGATTTTAATTTGTGTATTTTATTTTGTGTATTTTGCTTACCTCCTAAGGGAGTTTATCCTCTGAGATATTTTTGGCACATTGTCACTAAAATAAAGTGCCTTTATTTTTAGTAACCCTGAGTGTTGTCTTTCTTATGATATAGTACCTATATGATATAAATGGAATAGTAGGAGCTTTGCATGTCTCCTAGTTCAGCCTTGGCTGCTCTGCTATAGCTACCTCTATCCTAAGCTGCTAGAACACTACTAATCTACTAATAAGGGATAACTGGACCTGGCACAAGGTGTAAGTACCATTGGTACCCACTATAAGCCAGGGCAGCCTCCTACAGATAGGCATGTGTAGAAGCTCAGGAAAGGGCTAGGCACAGACCTAATGCCATCCAGAGAATGAAGGATTACCACTCCCCATAGCCAGGGCCCTTTGTCCACTGTCAGGGAGCAATACACATCTCAATGTAGGGGAGCCATCAAGGTCAGATTCCAGCTGGACACTGGTATTAAAGCCTTTCGGTTTGAGCCATTAAAATGACAACTTTCTAAAAGTGTAATTTCCAAAAGAGCAATATAAAATTCAACTTGACCATTGATTTGGATTTTAAATTACTTTAAAATGAGCCCTTGAACCATTTTTCTAGTGTGAGAAAACAGGGCTGATTTGCCCCCATTTTTCACTTTTTGATGGTGTTTTCCTGACTCTGATGGTGCCCTGGGTACTGCTAACCAGTCCCAGGGCCTGTGCTCTGTGTAAAATCGGTATGCACATTAGGCTAATTATAATTGGCTAAGTCAACCTGCCTATAAATCCTTACCATATGGTAGGGCATGTAGGTTTAGGGACCCCAGCATAGGTAGTGCACCCATAGGTGCACTGCTGAGGGGCCCCGTGTCATTTTAAAGGCAGGCCTGTGTTGCTGGCTGCTTTTAAATTAAGGTTACATGCATATTCAACTTTGGAATTAAAAGTAGTTCCAAAGCCTTAAACGACCTTATTTTTACATATAAGTCACCCCTAAGGTGTGCCCCTAGGGCTTGGTGCCATGTAACTATAAGCAGGGACCTTATAAAAATAGTTTTATAAGCCCTGGTTAGGTAAAACAGCCAAGTTTGTTTTTCCCTCATTGTAGTGAATGGCCTCCATAGGCTAGAATGGGGAGACTTTATTTTAATTTCAAAAGTCCCCTTAAGTAACAGATACCACAAGTATCAAATTAATTGTTATAATAAATCCCACAACTTCCAGTTGTTGGATTTAATATAACTTGTTCAGGTGAGGAGTTTTAAACATTACCTTAAAAGTTGCCATCTTCAACCCAGCAGTGTTTTTGCTGCTTTGCTCTGATTGGCCAGCCTATGGCAGCCTGGCCAGCCTGCCTTGATAAGGTGTGAAGTGGCCTAGCTCAACACAAAGAGATGTGCCAGTGGGAGGAGATCTTCCCTCAGCATATGGGGAAGCAGGAAGGGGGAGGGCTGCCAAACAGGTCTTCAAAGGCAGGGAAGGACATTTGGAGCAACCCAGTAACACCCTCACATCCTGCAAACCGAGACAATTAGGTGCCCCCTTGATTAGATTAGGTGAGGGCAGGAGAGGGGTGTGTTTAGGATTTTTAGCCACACCAGTGGGTGGGCTCAGCCAGATGTAACCTCCAAAAATCACTTTCAGTCATGATGGATTTTCGAGGAATGTTGCTTCCTGGGATTGATTTTTGCCACACTTCCCAGGAAGTGATCATCACAGGGGGAAGAACCCTGCCCCTGATTGGAGAACCAGAACCCCCCGTTTTTTTATCCAAGAGCAAGGATAAAACTGGCAGACCTGCACCCACACCTCAGTTCCCTACCAGATCCCTATCAGATTCCAACAAGGAAGAACTACAGAAGAAGAAGGTCTACCCTGCTGGACCCCTGGCCTTCACCTGGACACTGCACTCTGGAGGACTGCACCAGCTGCACACTTGGGCTTCACCACAAGGAGGGACTCCCTGTTTGCTCCAGGTGAAAACTTGCTAACCAGAGGCCCCTACACCAACTCATGAAGAAACCAACCAGCTGACCACTGTCCAGTGGCCAAAGAGAAGTTTGCGCCAAGTGAATTCTGGGAGCTGTAGACCGCACCCTCAAGGAGCATCTTAGAGCTACTGGAACCTTGGGGTAAACTGTGGACCCCAGAAGAAGCCTTAAAAGAAGAACATCTAGAAGAAGATCCAGAAGTTTGGTGAACTTTGGGAAAAAAGCTCCATAGAGGGACCGACTAGCCGGCTTGCCTCAACCACGACCCAGCCTGACTTGCAGGTTCATCCCGGTGAAAAAAATCTAAAAAAAAAGTGACTAAGTCCGAACGTAGGAAGTTGTCTGGGACCTCCCAGGCAGTGTATCCGAAGAGGGCTCCAAGGACGGAGGATCAAGATTCATGTTTGCCCCGGTCAAAGGATTTTCACCTCGAAAAGACAACTACGTCTGAAGGTAAAAATCTCCACCGAGGGACGCATATCTGAGGAAGAGTTCCAGGAGGTCGGATTGGACTGACAGGTTTGTCCTGCAGAAGAAAATCTCTAGAAAAACGACTAAGTCCTAAGGTAAACTTTTGACTGAGGCCTCCCGCGGGCTGTAGCCGGGCTCCATTGCGGTCGGCCTTAAACTTTGACTTTGCCCCGGTCAAGGTGCGACCAGATGACCAGATTGGCACTTTTTGTTTCTATGCGATAGAAAGGGTTAATTCTTTACAAATTCATATCTCCGGTTCCCCTTATCCGACTTTATTAGTTTTGGTGTCATTTTAAAGATATTTCCTATTTTTATAAATTGATTTTCGATTTTTAAACTGTTTCCTGTGTTTTATTTAATTACTGCTTTGTGATATTTGAATGCTTTATGCTTTGTCTCCTTAGTTAAGCCTTGCCGCTCGTTGCCAAGCTACCAAGGGTTGAGGTAGGTTTAATTTACTGAGACCTAACTGGACCTAAGTGGATGTTAGTGGCCTAGTGCTAAGTTTAGGTACTTACCTGCCCTTACCAATAACCCATTTGCCAACATTTTTGGTCCGTAGTGGTGGGATCCTTTACTTGTGTTCAGTATCACGTTAGAGTTTTAAGTAAAGCAAATAAAAAACCCTTTTAATTGTCCTAGTGCAAAAATTGATTTTAATTTTTAATTTGGATTAATTTCAATTATTGAATTTTTGTGATTTTTCTAAATTCTTGTTTCCAATTTTTGCAAAACATTTTTGTTGACACAAAACTAGGGAACCATGGAGCTTGATCTGGCTAGCCTACACACACTGACAGTAGTCCAGCTTAGGGGGTTGTGTACTGCGAGCAAGTTGCCTGCAACCACTGACCTCAGGAAGCATGTCCTGATTAAATCCCAGACAGCATAGGCTGAGGCCCAAGAAGTAGGCCCAGAGGAAGCTCCAGAGGAGGAAGAAGCAGGAGATGATGCTAGCTCCAACCACTCAGGGGAGGGAGGGCATCTGAGCCTATGTGAGGAGGAGGAAAATGGGTTATTGGTCCTCACTGCACACAGTCACTAGGGTCATACCCAAAGCTAGTTGGGGGGAGGAGCTCCCTTCAGGAGGAGAGAACCTGTCCCTCAGTGAAAGAGAGCTGGAGGCCCAGCTAGCATTTGTAGCTTTGTAGGTGCAGAAGCTGGCCCTAGAACAGAAAAAGTGGGCAAGGGAAGAGAAAAGAGATGGTGACAGCGACAGAGAAGCTGAGGTGTCCATGGGTGGGGGGTTCGGCCTTTGAGAGGGCCCGCCAGATGAGGAGACTTAAGCCTCAGTACTGGGGTTCACCTCTTTGGGAGTTGGTCCCCAACTCTGGGAGGGATAGGCTCCTAACCTTGAGGGGGGAGGAGGCAGATTCATACCCCAGTATGAAGAGATGCTTACCTAAAAAGTTTGGTCTGACCCCAGAGCAGTATAGGATGAAGTTCAGGGACACCGAGAAGGTCAATACCCAGTCTTGGGTTGACTTTGTAGACACCTCACTTAAGGCACTAGAGGGCTGGATTCATGTTAACAAAGTAAATACTTATAAGGGGTTATACAGTCTGATCATGACAGAGCACATCTTGACCAATTGTATCCAAGAAAGGTTACGCCAGCATCTAGTAGACTCTAAGCTGACCAACCCTAGAGAGCTGGTGGAGGCAGCTGATGAGTGGTTGAGAACCAGGGTAGTTGTCAAGTCCCTGGGGGGGAGACCCCAAGAATGGGGGGTCAGGTCCCCAAAAACCTAAGGAGGGAGGTGGAAAGCCCACTACAGGGACTCTCTGACTCTCAGGGGTCCTCTGTACCCCAGAACCCTAAGAAGGAGGGGAGTAAATCCCACTCCCACTCTGACAAGCAGAGACAGGGAGACCCAGGGTTAAAAAAGCTCTTGGACAGTGAGGCTTGCTTTGACTGTCATCAGACAAGTCACTTAATAGGAGATTCAGCATGTCCTAAGAAGGTGGTTAGCACTGGGCTGTCCAGTGTAGCCATGGAGGAGGACACCTCAGATGAAGAAGTCCTCCTAGCATTGGTCTGGAGACAGGACCAGATGGTAAGCTGGTGATCCCTTAGGGTGGAAGTAGGCACTTTCACCCCATTCAGGTGAATGGGATCCCTACCACTGGCCTGAGAGACACCTGTGCCAGTCACACTATAGTGAGTGACTGGTTAGTGACCCCAGACATGTATGTCACAGGAGAGACCAGGAAAGTCAGGATAGCCACAGGGGAGGTCACTTCCAAACCTGCAGCCATAGTGCCCAAAGAGAGGGAGGGTATCCTTGACTGGTTTAGGGTGGTAGCCAGTGCTGACCTACCCCTAGATTGTATCCTGGGAAATGACCTCCCAGAGGTGAGTCTGGTCCCAAATGGGGCGGTCACCCCGGGCACCCCCCAACCCAAAGTCCTTCGGAGTCAGTCCCCACAGTTAGGAGACAGGGTTCCCCAAGAAAAGGAAAGAAGAAAAGGAAGGGTAGGCCACTCTTATAAAGTGCTCCAGAGAGCCAAAAGCCTTCTGCCCCAGTGGGGGGGGGGCCAAAGTTGGCACTAGTGCGGCCTCACCTGACACCAAGGAAGTCCTGAGTAGTCAGACAGCTGTCAGATGCAGGGTGTTGCCCCTGCACTGACAGAAGGGAGAGTGGAAGGAGGGTATCTGCCACAGGAGGTGGTATCCCCCCACTCTAGATAGCAAGAGGGGTGCCAGGACCCCACAGTTGCCCCTAAAGCAGCTCAGCCACCTGTCAGTGGAGAGCTTAGGGTGTGGTTCTGGGTGCTGACAGCTGTCAGTAGCCTCTGCTGGGTGCTAGCCCTCCTGGCAGCACTGCACTTGGCCTGGGTGGCAGACCCCAGGGCCAAAAGCAAAGTAGGTCCCCTGACCTACTTGGTCATGGTGGGGTTGCCGAAGTGTTGGGTGACCTCTTTGGGTAAGCTAGGTGTTGCCCTAGCAAAGTTAGGGATAGGGGAGGTGGGCACCTCACTACCCAAGTTGGCAGAGAGAGATGAGGAAAACACTGTTTCCTGTGTTTTATCTAATTACTGTTTTGTGATACTTGAATGCTTTAAGCTTTGTCTCCTGAGTTAAACATTGTCGCTCATTGCCAAGCTACCAAGGGTTGAGCTAGGTTAAATTTACTGAGACCTTAGTGGAGGTTAGTGGCCTATTGCTAAGTATACGTACTTACCTGCCCTTACCAATAACCCATTTTCCAACATCTAGTGATTCCTAAACTGAATTTAGCACTTATTGAAGGTAATAGAGCTAAACCTGTGTTAACCAATGGAACAGCCAGCCTGGCCACAGTGAAATGCGACTTTGGAGACTTTTCAAGGTCAGGACATGTATAATGTTAAATACGCATGACCTGCTTTTTAAATACTATGCATGCTGTCCTATGAGCTTTTAATGTCTACCTTAAGGGTGACTTATTAGTATTAAAAAGGATGGTTTAGGCCTGGCAAAAAGGTTATTTTGCCAGGTGAAAATGCAGTTTAAAACTGCCTACACAGACTGCAGGGGCAGGCCTGGAGATATGTGTTACAGTCCTACTGTAGTGGGTGGCACAATGTGTGCCGCAGACCCCTAGTAGCATTTAACTTGAAGGCCCTAGATACAGGTGATACCATGCCCTAGGTATGTTTAAGCAAATTCAATGTGACAGTCCTTTGTATGCCAATCTAACCATGGTACCACAGCCCACTAGAAGCATTTAACTTGCAGGCCCTGGGTACAGGTGGTACCATGTACTAGGGACGTAGAAGCACATTAAATGTAACAATCCTTTGTATGCCAATTTAACCATGTTTTAGAGCACAAGCACTTTACCCTTGATCATCAGGGGTTAAGTGCACAGTCTTCTACAGCCAACAAAAATAAAGTTCAGTGAAAAGGCAAATAATCACAGTTGATCCACAAGAAGGGCACATTTCCAACATTAGCTATGACATAGAAGGTACAGCAGGTCAAGCTGAGGATCCTGAGTCTCTGGAGGTAAGGTAGATGGAGGCCTGGTACAGTTTCTGTGTGCCTGGAGACGCAGGCCTGGTATCATATCTGTGTGCCTGGACATGGAGGCCTGATACAGTTTCTATGTGCCTGGAGATGGAGGTTTGGTATCATTTCTGTGTGCCTGGAGATGGAGGCCCGGTACAGTTTCTGTGTGCCTGGAGATGGAGTCCTTGGACAGTTTCTGTGTGACTGGAGATGGAGGCCTGGTACAGTTTCTGTGTGCCTGGAGATGGAGGCCTGGTACAGTTTCTATGTGCCTGGAGATGCTCGCCTTGTACAGTTTCTATGTGCCTGTAGATGGAGCCTGGTATAGTTTCTGTGTGCCTGGAGATGGAGGCCTGGTACAGTTTCTGTGTAACTGGAGACGGGGGCATTGCACCGTTTATACGTGCCTCGAGATGGAGGCTTGCATTGCAGCTGTCTTTGTTTGACCCCACTGTCAAAGGTTCAAGTCCACACATGACAAACCAGCCTTTACCTTTTGGAAAAAATAAAATCAATGCTTTTGATGGGGATGATTTTAATCATCTGTATTTTATCGTTAGGCTGGCTGGGTGTACATGTGTTCCCAAGAATGCCTTTCATGTTACCATTATAAGAAAGCAGCAACACTGGGAAGAGTTCATAATGTTAAATTTAATGTGTACAGCAGAACTGAACCATACTTCTAGCATTTGTGACATGATGTGTTCCTTAAATATATATCACCAAGGTAGACTGTTTGCTTCTCAATACTGAGGGCCTGATTACAACTTTGGAGGAGGTGTTAATCCGTCCCAAATGTGACGGATATACCACCAGCCGTATTACGAGTTCCATAGGATATAATGGACTCGTAATACGGCTGGTGGTATATCCGTCACATTTGGGACGGATTAACACCTTCCTCCAAAGTTGTAATCAGGCCCTGAATATCCTGCACAAATTATGTTTAATTTTAATTGAGAGTTTTTTCATTGTCCAGTGTCTTAAAATGGATTTGAATACTTATGTGACTTCAACAACATGTGAATGAATTACAGAAGTAACTCAAGGCACTAATGACATTAGATTAGACAGGCAAGTTAATCCTATTTCCAAAAGTAAGAGATCTGGTCGACTGAATTGAGAACATCAACCTTCAGTAAACTTAGTGCAGATTAGTTGGTAGACAGCTTGAGATGCTCTCAAAGAGATTGCCCAGGTGCTGGAGACCAGTGATGCACCTAAAAGGGGTGTAACTGGACTCTGGAGCCTGTATTTGTGTACTGGAGAACAGAGGGCAGGTTACACCAGACACTCAGGCCCTCATTCCGACCCTGGCGGTTTCAAACCGCCAGGGCCGGGTTACACGGAAGCACCGCCAACAGGCTGGCGGTGCTTCCTGGGCTATTCTGACCGCGGCGGTAAAGCCGCAGTCAGAAAAGGGGAACCGGCAGTTTCCCGCCGGTTTTCCCCTGGCCCAGGGAATCCTCCATGGCGGCGCAGCGATTCCGACCCCCTTCCCGCCAGCCTGTTCCTGGCGGTTTACACCACCAGGAAGAGGCTGGCGGGAACGGGTGTCGTGGGGCCCCCTAACAGGGCCCCACAAAGATTTTCACTGTCTGCTTAGCATACAGTGAAAATCGCGACAGGTGCCACTGCACCGGTCGCACCCCTGCAAATCCGCCGGCTCCATTCGGAGCCGGCTTCCTCTTTGCAGGGGCTTTCCCGCTGGGCCGGCGGGCGATCTTTTGGAGATCGCCCGCCGGCTCAGCTGGAAAGTTAAAATGACCCTCGCGGTCATTTGACCGCGGTGCGGTCTTTGGGCGGTTTCCGCCCAGCGGGCGGTGCCCGCCGCCCGCCGGGGTCGGAATGACCCCCTCAATGTTGAAGTAGCACCTGAATTGCAACTAAATACTGGCAAGAACAGGTAAGAAATAAAGGGCTGGACATACAATGGCTATGCCTAGGTGTTTTAGGATATGGGTGAAATAGATAAAGCACACACACACACTGTGCCTTAATAACTACTAATTGTGCATTTATTAAGCAATTCTTAACAATTATGCCAATTTGTGTGATGGTGTTCCTTCAAAACTCATGTGAAGTCACTTCCTTTGATGATTGTGTTCAGAGGTCATGTGATGACAATTTATGTGATGTCACTGAGGTTAAAGCAAAAGAAGTTACTTCTGCTACTCCCAGCATTTTTGTGAATCAAAGTCCATGATGTTTCTCTTAAATCTTTTTAAAAAACAGATAAGCACATTTTCAGTGCACCACTAAATTTGGGCTGAGATTTCACTTGTCACCTGGGGAAAATAAGATATAAGGGAAATACAGGCACTGGTTAACAAAAAGGTGGGGTTCCAAAAAGTGTTCTTCTTTTTCATAATTTTCTTTTCTCGCCTCCTGGAAAATATATTTTCTCTTGAAGAAATCCTTTCCTGTATGCCACCACATTTGTGAGAGAACTCCAGGCCCATTCCCATGTTCCACATGGATTTTCTCTTGCCCCTAAAAAGGAGTACATCTCCAACCATTTCCATAGTGGAAATGAGTTGGAATGATACTTTTATATATTCACAAAAGTGTAAGTTCAAAATACCCCCTTGCATCCAAATCCTCAAACACCAATTTCCTGTCCCTGTATTTACTCATGACCAATATTATGCCATCTTGAATAATATTACATGTAAGTAAATGGATTAACTATTGCATGGTCACCATGTACATGTAAGTGAAGACCTTTATGTATGCACAATTACCTGTTTGACTTCAGCTCGACTTCAGCAGGGAGACCACTACATTACACATCGTATACAATTCCCTCCTGACAACAAATGGAGATGGCCCCTGCCTCCTGATATTGCTGGACCTCTCAGCTGCCTCGACACACTGATGACACACAGTTCTACTTGAAAGCTACCTCTACCTCTGACATCCAGTGCCTCAAACACTGCCTGCACATCATCAAGACTTGGATGCCCAGCAACTACCAGAAGCTCAATCCAAACAAGACAGAATTAATGTGGGTTAGGAAGAACAACAAATAAAAATCAGTGCAATATGAAAAATGGTGTAGAGTAGTGAGTATTATTAATATAGACACTTTTGACCCTAATCAATATTGTGCTTTGACATCCACAGGAAATAACTCTGTAAATATTGTTGAATTTTCTATTCTTACAGTTGTTTATTTGCACAATTTTACACTGCTAGTACAAAACGTTTTTTGGAGTATCATGTGAAAGGCAACTAACATGAGTTTTGGACTTTTGGGTGCACCGGCCTGGGGCTTTCTCAAGGCTACAACTCGATTGTCCACAGGACTGCAGTGGACCACAAATTCAGATTGGATTGTAGAAACCTGATTGCTTGTGCCCTAATATGTACCTTAAAAAATCCAGTTATTTCTTCAAATAGAATCACACCAATAGCGAAAATGCACCCAGAAGCATTGCAAACTGTTCATTTCCCAAACAATAGTTGAGAAAGAATATATGTACAGTGCACAGCGTTAATGATTAGTCATAGCTAAGAGCAATGCAGCAGTTACATGTGACTGCCACGTGAATGTGCACCTTTTTATTGGGCATCTTCTCTTATCCCAAAACTATTTTCCTTTCAACTACAAACTTCTTCAGCTCTCACTGAAGGTGGCAGCCGATGATTCAATATTTGCCTTCCTTCTGCACCTAAGCAATGTTTTGAACAGTAAATCCAATTTTTGGGTGAAAATGTCCACACTAATAGCGTCCAGGAAACTACACAATCCTTCTGCCCGTTGTTTCCACTCCAGAGTTGTATCTCCTGCAGACTGTGTGACCACAGGTGGAGCTGTAAAGCCTTGCACTTTGTAAAGTCCACTTCCTAATCTGGCTTAAAGCTTGTGCCATAGGAGGCACACTTCAACTCTGTTGTAACCTGTTAGAAATAGAAATAATAGAAATATATCCTATTTGTTATTTTTGTTTCATGTGGTTCCAATGGACAGTATTTCTGCATTTGTCCCTATCTCCTAAAGGCACGTAATTAAGAGATTGTTCAACTGATTTACCTAGACTTTATCATGGAAGGTCTATCTAGTTGTACTCTGCTCAATGTCCACACATGCATTTTTATCTTTCCACATTTGTCCAGTACCACAAGTTTCTGATCATGATAACACCTTACAGGGATGCACTCTTGCTATTACTTCCACAGCTGACCTGGGTTGCTTTAGGTATACCTGGCATGGATACATCTTGCCCAGTACTGTTGAGTTGCATGGAAGACTTAAAGAATAACCAATTTGTTCAAGGTATGATAGTTCTTTTAGGGCACATGTGTTCTTTGGTAGACATGATGCAACACAATTACATCACCACTTCCTGCTCCTGCTGTTTGTGCTGCTTGCAGTGTGCGTTTGTTCACACATCAC
Source organism: Pleurodeles waltl (assembly GCF_031143425.1). Classification (NCBI taxonomy): domain Eukaryota; kingdom Metazoa; phylum Chordata; class Amphibia; order Caudata; family Salamandridae; genus Pleurodeles; species Pleurodeles waltl. Next base: position 15,707,106 of record NC_090446.1, read on the forward strand.
ATGGCTCCTGAATTTGAGAACCAAAAACCAGGACAGACCAGTAATAAAAGTAGAACTAAACCCTTTAGTTTTACTCCTAAATCTAGCCTCTTCCAGTTTTTGAGTAGCCTTGTAATTATGTGCCTATCTATTTTATCTATCTATCTATCTATCTATCTATCTATCTATCTATCTATCTATCTATCTATCTATCTATCCTATCTTGCACAGCAGGTGCCGCAAAATGTGAGGATGGACTAATGATATATATGTCAAACCTCCACATTAAGGATTGCACAGAGAATGGCTATATCTCAGACAAATTATTGGCCAACATATAGTGGAGAACAAAAAGAAAGCTTTAACAAACACATTTCGCCTTCCTCAATGTGAAAGCAACCACCCTTTTCCTGCTGTATAAATATAAAATGGGGTTGTATTGGGGCAGCCAAAATTCATTATTAAACACAGAAGATGCACTCACTGAGCAGGCCCTCCATCACCCAAAGCAACAGAATGGCAGCTATCTTGGTCAGTACAATATAACAAACAATTGGCAGATATTATTATGTAATACATCATTACTTACGAATCAGTCTACATCATGGTTAAATCAAACAACATAACCTATTTACTTGATCAATCCCAATCAATAAGAATATCAATAGAATTCCTCCAAGAATAAATATCTAAACTGAATATTATTGAAAACAGAAATCCCATTCAATTCAATGGCACTCTGTCTCCTGTCTTGAGAATGCACCAACTCTGACATAAAATGTAAATAAGACCACAATACTTTAAATATCATGCGTCGCTCATTCCAGGTACGGATATAAATATGTTTGTAGGGAAGGACACCCTTGAATCTCAGATCATCTATATCACACTCAATATGAGGGATAGGATTATGAATATACAATCATTAGTATGGGTGAAAACTAAAAAATTGTGATCTGGATGGGCTTACCTCTTTTATCCCCAATACATTCCTCAATATATGGTGATCTCCCTATCAGTACTTAGGTAACTGTAAACCCTCTGGCCAAGATCTACCCAATGCATGTCCACAGATTCTTATCATTATTGAGACCCTGAGGGGTCATAGTCTGCAATTCAATAATATATTGTGATTCCATTTGCCTCAAACTTCAATCCTGTTACTTCCCCTCTTATTTCTTGGGACCTGGTCTTTACAGAAAAAAACGTACCACGCTGCTGTCACTATTGTGGACCCTCTGAAAGTGTCTGGCTACTGGGTATGATGTATCTCCATTCTTAATAGCATGCATATGTTCCAAAGTTCTAAAGTTGACAGTGCGCATTGTGCCCCCTATGTATTTCTCTTTATAAGGACAAATGAGGCAATAAATCACAAAGTTGGAATGACAATGCACTTATTTGTTATAGACTATCCTCACTCATTTCCCAGATACTTCATACTCCTTCAACTTAACACTGAATTTACAGGCTTTACAGAGTGTACAGGGGCAAAATCCTGCAGTGAATGGTTTCTCCTGCTCAATATCACTGAAGTGACTATGTACTAACATATCCTTCAAATAGATATTTCTTGTATATGGTATTTGTGGGGCTGAAGGCAGGCTAGGGCCTTTCACCTGTTCTGTCTTTAAGATTTTCCAGTTCCTTCTGAGAATCTTAAACAAATGTGTGGATTCTACAGAGAAGATCATGAATAGCCTGACCATATCCTCATTCTGTTCTCTTCCTTCAATTCAGTGTGATAGTAATTATCTGCCTTTCGCATACACTTTCTCCACTGCCGTTTTACTACTTCCCATGGGTAACCCGTTTGTTGGAATCTAATCAGTGCATCATTCTCAGCTTGTAGGTGATGAGCAGTTTTGCTTAATATGTAACAACTCACCAAATGGTATGCTTCTAATTAAACACTGTGGTTGCTGACCTTTAGTGTGCAATATAGAATTACCCCCTGTTAGTTTACACTAGAGATTGGTAGTATCCTGTATCCTGTACATACACCAACAAATCCAAAAATTGTTCAGAGGTCTCACTAAAGTGGCAAGTAAAGTGGAGAGTCAAAGGATTATCATTCAGTTTTCCAATACATGTCACTGCCACCTCAGGGGTGCCCCTCCTTATTAGAAAAAGATCATAGGGTAATACTCTCCACCTGGTGTCATTACCCTCCACCCAGGCCATGTGCTTTTCCCACCAGCCCATAAAAAAGTTTGCATAGCTGGGGGTGAAGCAGATGCCCATTGCTGTTCCCTGTTGCTATTGGTATATTTGACCTGTGAAAACAAAATATGTTATTATTCAAGCAAAATGAGATCAGCTCCAAGATCATACAATTGTCCTTGTATTTCAGTGGTCGGTTTCTGAGAAAGGATTCTACTGCTCTCACACCCTGCTCGTGCACGATACAAGTATAAAGACTGGTTATATCTAGAGTGAGATATATATATATATATATACACACACATATATATTGTAAACATTGCTCCATTCGACCCGCTCTACATCTATAGCTCACTGCATAAGTGACACAGCTCCTGGAGCTAGAAAATACCTTTGGGTTATATGTATATATGTATTACCTATTGGTGTCCACCACTAGGTAGTTATTGTTAGGACCATGTTTTCATAAAAAAAAACATTTTTTGACTTTCCCATATCTTTGGCACTTTTTGACGAATCTTCCAAAATTTCCCCAAAAAGTTTTGCTGTGGTTCTTGTTACGCATGGAAAGTTTTGGAGTGATCTGTGAAGCGGGGGACGAGAAAAAGGGAGTGTCAAAAAATTGTGTTTCCCATTTTAATTCCCACAGGACCTTTAGACACAACTACAGCCAGATCTGCTGGCCGGAATTACACCAAATTTGGCAGAAAGCTAGCTTTCGGTATGCAGATTATGCTTTCACTTATTTGGTGTAAATCAATTCAGGTGTTTTTGAGAAATTGAAGGGAAAACACATTTGGATATCTCTGACCGTGGAGCCTTCGCAATTATTTCACAAATAATTCTTGAAAGTTTGCGAATACACGTGCGTGAAGAAGCACAATAATCGGCTGCCCGGAATCTGACTAGAAAGTTGCAGCCGCCACTGACAAAATCCCCGGGGGTGAAACACCTAGTTGACAGTGGTATAAAGGGAAAGAATGAGGATACGCTGACCCCATGGGTGTGATTTAGGTCTGTTTTACGGGTAAATTATGGGCCTAAAATAGTTTTACGTCACCATGCAAGATATTCACAAATTTTCGGAAATTATTTGCTAAATATTCACGACTGTGAAAAAAATGTGAAAGAAAAAATATATACTAATTCATACACTAATTCATTTACTCATACATGAACTCAGAGACTCATGCTCCCACTCACACAACCATTCAGACACTCATGCTCTTACTCAGACTCACACACTCACTTTCAGACCCACTTAAACACTCACACACCAACTCACAGAACCACTGACAGAAACAGGCCCTGTGGCCAACCTGCTCTGCGCACAGCCAAAGGACGTGCGTGACCTGGGTTTGGGAGGTTATAAGGGCTTGGCTGCAAGGCCTGGCTGCAGACCAGACCTTGCGACCTACCCCTGTTGTGCATAGTCGATGGTCGTGCTCGGGGCATTTGGAAAAACGTATAGTAATTACTTTTCGTTAAAAAAACATATAGATGCCCCTGAAAAAAAGGTTACAGGGACGTTATACTTAGTTTCTGAATTTACTCGTACAAAACCATAGAAATTCAGCTGTTATGTTTAGAACTCTTTCAAGTAACTGACACTTGCGCCCTGAGGTATCTATAATTTGTGCCTTTGCCATGCAGAGCTAATTGCTCCACATATTATATCATTGATGAGATTTTGTATTGCATTTTTGATATTATCACTGCAACATTAGCAATGCAATTATTGATTAAAAAAACTGTGCATGGCAGGGGCATGAGCTATAGTTACCTTAGGGCAAAAGTTATAGTTACTTGAAAGAACGCTAACTATAACTGCAAAAATTCTACGGTTTTGTACGAGTACATTCAGAACCTAACTATAATGTCCCTGTAACCTTTGTTTTTTCAGTGAATTTTATATATATATATATATTACCTTCTGACGTTTGCCACTAGGTAGTTATAGTGAGGACCTATTTTCCATAGAAAAAAATGTTTTTATTTGCCTATATCTTTGCAGCTTACGTGAGTTGCTGTCTGGAAAGTTTCAGGGTGATCCATCAAATAGGGGCCTAGAAAAAAGGAGGGTCAAAAAACGCTTTTTCCACATTAATTTTTCTATAGAGATTTTGAATAGCAATAGCGCCGAAACCACTAGACTGAATCACACCAAATTTGGCAGAAAGGTAGTCCCTGAAAAAAAGTAACAAAAATAAGAAAAAGGGCCAGGGAAGGGAAACTCTGACCCCCTAGCTCTGGTGCTGGGGTCCCAGAGGTATGCACTAGGGCTTAAAAAGCATTTTTGAATTTGTTTTGGCACATATCTGCAGATCCGCATAAAAAAGTGCTCATGCGCTTGTTTTGTAAACAGCCCCTGGGTGGGCCAGGTCCCGGGGGCAATTACATTTTTCATGGGGGGCAGCCCCGTCCCCCTCTGAATTCCTGGGGACCACCACCTCCCCAGGGCACTTATCAAAATGGATGCTGGTGGTCACTCAGCCCCGGAGACCACCACCTCCCTTGGGCTCTATTTAAATACAGTGAGGGGGTTGTGCAGCCTCCCCCGGAGCCCAGCGTGCCCACCCCCAGGCATAGCTTTTTGCTTTTGCTTGGTGGGAGATGACAGCTCCCACCAAGCAAACAAAGTCCGCTTTCTGACAGGAGGAGCTGTCAAACAGCCCCCACTGTCAGCAAATAAGTGTGCAGGGAAACAGATGAAAACGTTGCTCCCACAAGCAGGTAGATGCTATTTAAAACAGCTCTCTGCCTGTGGGAGCAATGCTGGTTCCCACAGGATGTGGGGAGCCAGCTAAGACTATGGGGCCGGCCTTAAGACTCCTCCACGTTTCTATCACTCTTTCTCTCTCTTCTATCCCATAGTGGGATGGAAGATAAATATATAGAGAGAGATTGTCATTGCAATAGTTGGATTACTGTATAGTAATACAAATTAATATTTGTTTAAAAAAAAACATAGAAATTCACTGAAAAAAACAAAGGTTACAGGCACATTATAGTTAGGAAAAAGAATTTTAAAAAACAATGTTCACGTTTTAAACGTACCAAACCATAGAAATTCACATGTTATAAATAGAGTTATCCCAAGTAACTATAACTCGTGTCCTAAGGTAACTATAACTCGCGCCCTCACCATGCACTGCTAATTAGCCTACATATTACAGCACTCAGGAAATTTTTGATAATATCAATGTAATTTTTGCAGTAAAATCTTTAAAGAAAAAACTGTGCATTGTGGGGCCGCGAGTTATAATTTACTTAGGGCACGAGTTATAGTTACATGAGATAACTCTAATTATAACAGGTGAGTTTCTATGGTTTGGTATATTTAAAACGTGAGCCTAATTTTAGACACGGCTACAACCTGAACCACTGGGCGGAATTCCACCAAATATGGCAGAAAGCTAGCTTTCGGTACGCAGATAATGCTTTCACTTATTTGGTGTAAATGCGTTCAATAGTTTTTGAGATATTAAAGGAAATTCAAATGTGTATATCTTTGAACGCAAATATTTACAAATTTTTGCACAGACACACGCAAATAGAAGCACTGTGATTGATTGGCCACAACCTGAACAGAAAGTTGTGGCTGCCATTTCAATTAACCAGATACAGCCCCTGCGGCTGAAAAACAAAATGAAAAGTAGCATAAGGGGTCAGGGTGGTACAGGGGTGTTTGAGGGTCAAAATATTGGTTAAAATGACTTTCTTCACCATGCTCGATATTCATGATTAGTTGAGATTAATCATGAATAATCACGAAAATACAAAATAATTATTCTTCGGTAAAAATTCAGAGGCTCATTCATACGTTAATTCATTCACTCATACATGCACTCAGAGACTCATGCGCCCATTCACACATCCACTCAGACACTCATGCACCTACTCAGACCCAGTCATAAACTTCCACACCCACTTTCAGACTCAGACACTCATGCACTCACTCACAAACCCACTCATACTCTCATGCATCCACTCACAGACCCACTCATACACTGACACACCCACTCACAGACCAACTCAGACCCTTACGCACCCACGCAAAAACTCATGCACCCACACACAAACCCACTCAGACACTGACCCACCCACTCACAGTGGTTAGATTAACGTATAGTAATGAAAATTACTTTACGCTAAAAAACGTGGAAATTTACTGAAAAAACAAAGGTTACAGGGACGTTATAGTTAGGAAATAGAATTAAAAGAACTTTAGAAATTCACTCAAAAAACAAAAGGTTACAGGGATGTTATAGTTATGTCCTGAATTTACTTGTACCAAACCATAGAAATTCAGCAGTTATAGCTAGAGTTCTTTCAAGTAACTATAACTCGCTCCCTAAGGTAACTATTTCACGCCCTCGCCATGCACTGCTAATTACCCCACAAATTACAGTACTCATGACACCTTTGATAATATCATTGATAATGTCACTGTAACTTCTGCGTAAAACTATTGATCAGATAACTGTGCATGGCGGGGGCAGCTCTCGGCTCCCACCTGATCCTTGCAGCACTGCAGGGAGTGCAAACAATGATCTCCCTGAACTACTTCATTCCCGGCCACCTTCTCTACTCCCCCACCCTACCTCACCCCAGCCCACCCTTCCTCACCCCAGCCTACCCGACTTCACCCCAGCACACCCACCACCCATTCTCTTATTGAACGTTTCACCTTCTCAGAGCAGCCCGCAAAAGTCAGCAGGTTACTCACTGGAATATGCTAAATTGGGAGATATATTTATGATGTAGGGAAAGGAAAAAAAAAGCAGGTCAGTTGCATAGCTAAACATTTGTTGGTTCACTGAATGACAGCAGGCTAGACACAGATAAAAGGCCATTTGTGCATTTGTAAATCATTTTTTGCCATTCACGATGTTTTATTTCCTTATTTTCCCAGATTGTCCTGCCAATCTCTGAATACCAAAGAAGCTTTGGGATTATGGAAAAGTTGAATCAAACTTTTGTCAGTCAGTTTTATATTCTTGGCCTGTCACAAAATTCTGACGTACAACTCCTAATTTTCATTTCGTTTGCATTCATGTATTTAATGACTTTACTTGGAAACATTGTCATAATTACAATAATATACATTGATTCTCATCTTCAAAAGCCCATGTATTACTTTCTTGCGGTCTTGTCCTTCCTTGATATTTGTTTTACATCAGTCACTGTCCCAAAAATGCTGTCAATCTGTTCAACGGGGGACAAATCCATCAGTTTCTCAGCATGTATTCTTCAATACTACTTTTGCTTTTCCTTTCTAAGCACCGAATTTTATTTGCTTTCAGTCATGGCTTGTGATAGATATGTTGCAATATGCATTCCCCTGCGCTATTCAGCCTTGATGAGTAATAGAGCTGTGATTTTGCTGGCTGTTGCCTCCTGGATAATTGGCTTTCTGGACACCATCCCCCACACTGTTTTGATGTCAACTTTATCCTACTGTGGATCCAATGAAATTGATCACTTCTTTTGTGATCACAATGCTCTTCTGAAACTCTCTTGCACTGATACATATTTCATTGATATAGCAACATTTGGAGTAGGTGCGGTTGTTGTACTGGGTCCCTTTATGTTAACAATTACTTCATATATGTTAATTATCTCAAAGATCATGAAAATTCCCTCTACAACAGGGAGACAAAAGGCTTTCTCCACATGTTCCTCTCACCTGACTGCAGTTGTTTTGTTCTATGGAACCGAGGTTGTTGTTTACATGGCACCAGCATTGGCAACATCTCAGGAAAAAGCTAAGATTTTCACTGTATTGTTTACTATTGTCATTCCACTGTTAAATCCATTTATTTATAGTTTAAGAAATAAAGATGTAAAAAGAGCTTTGGCCAAAATTATAGAGAACATTTTGGAAAGACATGCTGAGCTGCATAAGGTTCCTCGTAAAATGGAAATTTGGCCTGTGTCATCCCACAGTGCACCACAAAGCGCCATCTACTGCAATGTGTAGTAAACCTCACACATGTATGTCATGGTTCCCATTAAAGCTCTTAAACATAATCTGCACATTAATCTAACTTTTTAATAAATGATTTGTAGAAACTGGATGTATTGAGAGACCATACAATGCTTTCTTGGTGATTAGCTTGCACCACAAATTAATGGGGTGGATTTATGAGCCCTGCAGGAAAATTCGTTTTAAGGTATGCTGGATTTTTTACACCTATCAGTGACATTTTCTACAAATGTATTGATCCAGAAGAGATGTCTCTGAGGAAACTGGCAATTAAAATAAGGGAGAAGGTGACTGAGGATGAAATCTGTAAGACCTAAGGTCCAAATAACCTTCTCTGAACTTGAATACTCAATATTGAACCACTAAGAAAAATAAATCTACTGCCTCTGCTGGAAGCAGAAGCAACAAGGGGGCATATAGTTCATTCAGGCAAGCTCTAGAAGAACTAGTCTGCCCCGCTGTCGACCATGTACGCCCAACGGACCATTAGGTTATAAGGAATTATATGATTCACAAACTTAGTATCTAGGACCTGGCTCTATATTACATCTCATGGAAGGTGACCTCAAGACATGATAATCAGGGGGTATTTACCACCGAATGCACTATTGTTACTTTAGATTTGGCCACTTAAATCAGTAGGGAGGGAGGAAGGACATACTCGCAGCCAGAACACCATAGATCCCCAATAGTAATTAATCCAGATCAAAAGGAGACGTAGCCCCCAGGTTGGAGGGGGGGTTAAAAACCAGCATTTTAACAGACTCTCACCTACACATTTCTGTGTGGCGTACTTCATTATCATGTCTTCACCCAGGAAACTAAAATGTATACCAGGCAGGTTCAACCTCGCTCTTGGGAGGAGCACTTTGTCTTAATGAAGGGACACGTTACTGGGACCCAGAAAAATTGAGAAAAGGAAAATGCCTCTGGATGTCCACTTTATCAGGCAATTAGGTGGGCCACCAAGGGCAGGTTAAAAAAAACAAAGTAGGTTGGATGTGTTATCTGTGAAAAATGCAGGCTTTGGCACAGCTTTGTGGCTCCACAAACACTGATAACCTCTGATTTTCTGAAATTGTATAGCACTGGAAAATACTTACTGGAATCCACAACAAACATAAAAAGGAAAGTATATGTATAGGATATTTTAACATATAATTGAGAAAGCTGAAATAACATGGGAATCTCCTGACTAAGCAGAGAGTGTTTCCATGTATACACTTTGGCCACAACCCCATCAGGTTCCTGTACCACTCCTTCTTTCTGAGGTTCTGCTGTACTCCCTCCAGACTTCACCATTGTCCTCGTTTTCCTGTCAGGCATGTGCAGCAGCTCCCTCCCTAGAGGCCCTGCTAATATTGCTACCATTTGGGTACAACACCCCCCCATTGTGACTCCTCCAGTACTCTATATCTAAGATTCCTGCATCACTCCTGACTCTACACTGCTACCACACTCTCTTTCATCAGCTCCTCAAGTCCCCTGCGATGCTTCCTAGCCTCTTACTATAAATGCACTCTATTCTGTCCTTCAGGTACAGCAACACTTGTTTCTGCTCTTCAGGTGTGCCCTTTTGTCCAGCTCCTGCATTTCTCCCTCCTTTTAGACTCCTGCTGTGCTTCCTTCCTACAGTTTTCCTTAGCACTCCATCTCTCAAGGCTTATGCAGAGCCTCTTTGTTCAAAGTTACTGGAGCACCTCTATCCAGCTTCCAACAGCACTTTGGGCCTGATTTAGATTTTGATGGATGGGGTTACCCCGTCACTATTCAGTTATATCCTATGGATATCATAATATGGCGGACGGGATATCCGTCACATTTGATGGAGTGACCCCTCTGCCAAACTCTCAATCAGGCCCCAAGTTTCACAAGGCTCGAGGAGGATCCTGCTGGCCAAACACCTGGAGCACTTCCTTCTTCCCTGTACCATGCCATTGATTCAAGCCGTGAACGACTTCTTCCTTTAGCCTCCTTAGTAGTTCCCCGCTTTGGGGTCTGGCGAGACTCTTCCCTAGCTGGCATTTAAGGCAGGTATGCCACACCACTTCATTTCTTGTGTCTGCACTGACATTTTAGCCACAGAACCCTGCATTTTGGGACTTTTAGACTTGTTTTTATAATGGGAACAACAGAACTGCAGATCCCGGAATTAGAAGGAAAAAGACTGGACTACTCTGCAAGATTGGGGGGAATGAGTAAAGCTAATAGCCACAGCTCTCAGGGAGCCCATAGTGAGGAATGTAGTTCGGATGCCACAGCTTATGCAGGCAACTTCACACAATATTGTTGATACTTATAACATATTATAACATTTACCATATATCAGAGTGCGAGACAAGCAGTACTTCAGTGTTTTACAATCTCTGTGGAGGGAACCTCAAGACAGTCACCTCCATTTTGTGAGCCCAGATTTTTCCCTGCGCCCTAATACAGCCCAGTGATCAAGAAATCCCAGGAGACCTAGGTAAGGAGCCACAGACTTTATGGAAAATCTTGTTATTTGTTAACAACATTTGTTCTGCTACTTGTGCCTGTTTACTGTAGGTTTCCTGTGTTTCAGCAGCTTGGCCTTTTTAAACTGCTGTTTTTGTTAGCTACAAATGTTTGAAATTTCTCTCCTAGTTTGTGGCAAAAGACTGAATAAAGCCACCCTCCCCCTCTTTTTTAAGAAAAAGGGCTACATACACCTCAGTGGGTAACCAGAGTGTGTTTAGGAGACTGCTTAATCTGTTTCTGTGATTTAAATTGTGTTTAGAAAATATGTGCATCACCTGTTTTTGCCTTGTAAAAACCAAATATCTGAGTGTGCGACAAGCAGTATTTGGCGTTTTACAATCTGTCCCTTACCTGGAAAGTAGACTCTGCTAGCTTGGAAGTGTAGATTCAGCCTGTCTGTATCCAAGGAGATTCTGAATAGAGCAGCAGCTCCCTCCTCCCTTCCACAGGGGCTTGGCTTCAGTTAACTTGGCCCTTATATAAGTTTCTCTTGGTTGTTGCATATGTTGTTGTGATTGGTTGCTGAGATTAATTTCTATTGGCTTAAGGATTAGGGTTGGTGTTGTGATTGGTACTAGGGTTAGGATTCCTATTGGTTCATGATTTTGGGGTTGGTGTTTTGATTAGTACTAAGGTTGGGATTCCTATTGGTTCATGATTTTAGGGTTAGTGTTGTGATTGGTACTAGGGTTGGGACTCTTACTGATTCATGGTTTTAGGGTTGGTGTTGTGATTTGTATTAGGGTTGGGATTCCTCTTGCTTCATGATTGGCATTGGCATGTCACCCCCATTTTTACATGTATGTAAGTTTGTTTTTGTCTGTCTCACTTGGATCCTGCTAGCCAGGACGCCAGTGCTCATACTTTGTGACCTGAATGTGTTCCCTGTGTGGTGCCTAACTGTGTCACTGAGGCTCTGCTAACCAAAACCTCAGTGCTTATTCTCTCACTGCCTTTAAAATTGTCACTATAGGCTAGTGACCATTTTCACCAATTCTTATTGGCACACTGGAACACCCTTATAATTCCCTAGTATATGATACCTTAGTACCCAGGGTATTGGGGTTCCAGGAGATCCCCATGGGCTGCAGCATTTCTTTTGCCACCCATAGGGAGCTCAGACAAATCTTACACAGAACTGCCACTGCAACCTGAGTGAAATAACGCACATGTTATTTCACAGCTATTTTACACTGCACTTAAGTAACTTATAAGTTACCTATATGTCTAACCCTCACTTAGTGAAGGTTAGGTGCAATGTTACTAAGTGTGAGGGCACCCTTGCACTAGCAAAGGCGCCCCCACATAGTTCAGGGCACTTTTCCCAGACTTTGTGAGTGCAGGGACACCATTACACGTGTGCACTACATATAGGTCAATACCTATATGTAGCTTCGCAATGGTAACTCTGAATATGGCCATGTAACATGTCTAAGATCATGGAATTGTCGCCCCATGCCAAATCTGATATTGGGGTGCCAATACCATGCATCCCTGGGGCTCCACTATGGACCCAGGGTACTGCCAAATCAGCTCTCTGGGGTTTTCTCTGCAGCTACCGCTGCTGCTGCCACCCCACAGACAGGGTTCTGCCCTCCTGGGGTCTGGGCAGCCCAGGAAGGCAGAACAAAGGATTTCCTCTGAGAGAGGGTGTCACACCCTCTCCCTTTGGAAATAGGTGTTACAGGCTGGGGAGTGGTAGCCTCTCCCAGCCTCTGGAAATGCTTTGAAGGGCACAGATGGTGCCCTCCTTGCATAAGCCAGTCTACTCCGGCTTAGGGAACCCCCGGCCCTGCTCTGGCGCGAAACTGGAGAAAGGAAAGGGGAGTGACCACTCCCCTGTCCATCACCACCCCAGGTGTGGTGCCCTGAGCTCCTCCAGTGTGTCCCAGACCTCTGCCATCTTAAATCCAGAGGTGTGAGGGCACTCTGGAGGCCTCTGAGTGGCCAGTGCCAGCAGGCGACGTCAGAGACTCCTCCTGATAGGTGCTCACCTCACTAGGTGGCCAATCCTCCTCTGAGGGCTATTTAGGGTCTCTTCTATGGGCTTTTCCTCAGACTTGCAAGAATTCACCAGAGTTCCTCTGTACCTGTCTCTTTGACTTCTGCCAAGGATCGACTGCTGACTGCTCCAGGACACCTGCAAAACTGCAACAAAGTAGCAAGAAGACTACCAGTGACATTGTAGCATCTAATCCTGCTGGCTTTCTCGACTGTTTTCTGGTGGTGCATGCTCTGGTAGTTGCCTGCCTTCATCCTGCACTGGAAGCCACGAAGAAATCTCCAGTGAGTTGACAGAATCTTCCCCCTGCCCCAGCAGGCACCAAACGTCAGTGTCACCGGTACTCTGGGACCCCTCTCATCCTCACGGGCGTGGCCCGTGGAACACAGGTGGTAGACCCAAGTGACCCAGACTGTCCAGTGGTCCAACTGTCCAAATTTGGAGGAGGAAGGTCCTTGCCTCCCCTCTCCAGACAGTATTCCTGTGCACTGCGCAAACTGCAGCTGCTAGGGCTTCTGTGCACATTTCCAAGGAATCCTTCATGCACCAGGTCCCAAGCCCAGGTCCCAAGCACTCCGTCCTGCATTGCTCAACTCCCTGAGTTAACCTCCGGCTATGTGGGACCCTCTTTTGTAGTGTTGAGACAACCGCCATGCTCAGTCTCCTTGAACCCGTGTTCAAGGACTTCTGTGGGTGCTGCCTTCTTGTGCGTGGGCTCTCTACGTTGCTGAGGGCCCCCTCTGTCTCCTCTCCCAAGTGGCGACATCCTGGTCCTTCCTGGGCCGGGGCAGGACCCTTTTTCTTCAACCACAACCTTTGCAACTAGCAAGGCTTGTTTGTGGTCTTTTACCAAAGAAACAACTCTGTGCCCTCCAGGACTCCATGGGACATCTTCTGCAAGAAGGAGAAGTTCCTAGAACCCTTCGTTGTTGCAGAATCTTCAGCTTCATCTTCAGCTTATTTCATCCAGATTTTGCCCCTTCATCTGGGGTTTAGTGGGCTCCTGCCCCCCCTGGACACTTTCACAACTCTTGGACTTGGTCCCCTTCCTTTGTTGGTCCTCAGGTCCAGGAATCCTTCTTCAGTGCTTTGCAGTCTGTTGTGGTCTTTACAAAAGCCACTATCACGAGTTTAGTGTGTTTCTGGGGAAATAGTAGTACTTTACTCCTACTTTCCAGGGTCTTGGGGTGGGGTATCTTGGACACTGTGACGATCTGGAACCAGTTCACCCGCACATAGCTCTCACTTGTGCTGACGCTGCCCCTGTTACTCCGCGGCTTCCTGATCCCTCTGCCTGTGATTGGTCGGTAGATCAGCAGTGGCAGGACCCCAGAAGGTCAAAGGTGCCGCAGCCAGCACTTGCGGCTTTCAGAGGTTGGGAGGAGAAAGCAGGAGACAAGACAACGGCCGAGAACCAGCCATCGGAGCAGGAGAAACCCAGCAAGAGAGAGACGAATGAGGAAGACGAGGAGCGGAGCCCACTTGAGATCTGGAAACAGCAGTACCGTCCGAGTACCGGAGGAGAAGGCGGAAGGAGAGTGATGGACGACCCTATTCCAGGCGACCGGGAGGACGAAGCGCAGCATCCCGCCATGCTTCAGGAGAAGCATGGCCATTCAGGTGCGTGGAACCACATCCCTGAACAAGTGAAAGCGAAAGAGATAAACGAGCAGAGTGAGAGGGGGGTAAGGGGAAAAAGGGTAACACGGGGAGAAGGGAGGGGGAAGGACAAAACCAGAAAACATAAAAGCATGAGCACTGGGGAATGGGAAGGTTTGGAAAAGAGAATCGGACAAGGACGAGGGAGAGAACCTACAGGGAGAGATACAATACTTACCACCGGGCACCATAGAGCACCGTCACCTTAAATAGGCCAGCCAAGACCCGCGCGCAGGAACGGTTGAGCGCTGAAAGGAAAATACAAAGACAGAAAGAACAGGAATTAGACCACTAAGAAACAGATGGAAGAAAACACATACTAACCTGAACCAGTTTAAGAAATGTAATCTTGACAAGAACAGGAAGATAGGGACAACAAAGAAAGCATAAGGAAACAAATACAAGTATCAAGGTCACTTACTGCTATTATTCTCTTCTCTCCACATGCGCTTCCCAGGGGACTACCTGTGAACAAGGGAGACAGAAAGAGAAGAGTGAAGACCAAACCTCAAGAACATCCCACCACCCAAAAGTCAGCAACCCAAGACTGAAGTAAACTCACCTGATTTATACCACATCCAATATCATCAATAAAATTCCTTTTTTGTTTTCCAAGACTATAACGCAGTCTAGAGTGATTCCTCCTCACCCACACGGTTACAGACACCCTTAGTGTTTTATTACACTCCCAGCGATCCTCTACACACTGCACTAGCCTAGGGGTCCATTGGTGGTTCGCATTCCACTTTCTTAGTATATGGTTTGTGTTGCTCCTGGGCCTATTACATCCTATTGTATTCTACGGTGTTTGCACTACTTTCTGACTGTTTTAATTACCTGATTTTGTTTTGTGTGTATATTTTGTTTATTTTACTTACCTCCTAAGGAAGTATATCCTCTGAGATACTTTTGGCACATTGTCACTAAAATAAAGTTCCTTTATTTTTAGTAACTCTGAATATTGTGTTTCTTGTGATATAGTACTAAGTGATATAAGTGGTACAGTAGGAGCTTTGCATGTCTCCTAGTTCAGCCTAAGCTTCTCTGCTATAGCTACCTCTATCAGCCTAAGCTGCTAGAACACTACTAATCTACTAATAAGGGATAACTGGACCTGGCACAAGGTGTAAGTACCATCAGGTACCCACTATAAGCCAGGCCAGCCTCCTACATTCGTGATGTTAGGGTTAGTGTTTTGATTGGTTGTCAGGAATAGGGTTATAATTGGTGAGTAGGGCTAGGTCTGCCATTGGTTGTGGGATTTAGGGTTACAAATCTGATTTGTTAGGGTTAGGACTATGCTTCTATTGGCCAATGGGGCTATTTAAGCCTAAGGCTCAGGGCATCTCATCCCGGACTTCCAGTCTAAGGGTGGAGATGCCTGTTTGGGACTGGTCGGGCCTTGGGCCAGAAATGCTGCCCAATTTTCCAGTTACCAGAAAAGACCTTACTCCCTACTCATCCATCAACACACTATCAGCAAAGACATCCAACTCTTGTATAACAAACTGACCTCATATAGAATGCAATGTCTCATCAACCAGCACAAAACCCCACATACCACACCTATACACATTTCCACCACACCTACAACAGTAAAATACCTTCATTCTCAAAGCAAACTCTACCCAGTCCATTCCTACTAACACAACCTGCCATCGCCTACACAACACAAAACCACATTATACATTACTTTCAGCCATCCAGATACATACTCCCTGATCATACAAACCAACAACACTTTCCTCTATTTGCTTCTGCCAGACCCCCTTTTACCATGACAATACCTAAACCCAGTCTTCCAACACACCATCTTCAAACTCCTTCCCCATCTCTTCACCAAATACACACAACCATACAGTTCTTCCACTCCACCAAACATATTACCTCGTCCACTGATCAAAACTAACACAAACACCCATGACCCAAATCCATCCCTTCTTACACACCTCATATACTCTTCTCCAAAACACATCAAAACCCCCTGCAATATTATAATACCACTCACCACCACTAACTCACATACAAACCCTTCACAGAAAACAACTGCATCAATATCTCCTCTCACTATTCCACAAAAACAAAACAGACCACACACATCAGCATATCAAATTAACAAAAACGTTCATAATTCTTTCTGTCGCACCCACTTCCACCCTCATGTCTACACAAAGAATACAAATGCTGACCAACCTTTACTCCTACAGTCTGACTCTTCACACACATCTACCACAAGCACCCCAACACAGCCACATTCATTCTCCCGTCTCTCATCCATTGCACAATTGAGAGCCTTACATTATGATCCACATGCCTTTCCACCACCCCTAACCCATACTCCTTCCACACTAAACAGACACAAACAAAATAAACAACATGCCACCATTAACAGGTTTTCATCTCCTTGTCTCTTACACAATAAGTCTACTCAGCAGAAAAAAGTACACTCTTCATGTCTCTCTCAGCCACCAAGTCCACCACCAACACACACAGACCCAACAAAATGCCTCCTAAGCCTGCTGGAAGAAGAACACTATATTGAACAACAAAACTATTGTGACCCTAACACAGTTATCACAACTAACAACACACCTGTTACAAGCTCATAATATACTGCTCACCCGTCTCCAAAACAACACCACCACAAACATACATTTTCTAAACTGCCTGCTCATTAACCCTCGATCACTCTAAGAAACAAGCACCACATCTACGACCTGTTCACAGACACACAACATGACTTACTATTCGTAACAGAATCATGGTTGGGTGATGACATGGCCCCAGTGTTGCATGAAGCCATTCCTCTGGGCCATTAAACCATCACACAAAACCATATAGGCAAGAGAAGAGGTGGACTAGCTATTATATTCAAGGTTTGTTAGGCCTTCCTCATCAGATGCAACCCTACACCAACTTCCTCCTGTAACTTTCTCCTTCTTTACAAACCTCCACCTAACAACTCAACATTCCCAAACACTTTTCTACATACAGTCCCGAACCTTATAACATTATACTCAGACCTATGCATTCTTGGGGACCTAAACATTTGGTTTGACAAACCCAATATGCCCCATCCAAAAGCTACCACCATTGGCCTAGTCACATTGAACCTACATCAGATTGTATACAATCCCACACACATTGCTAGACAAATCCTAGATGTCATTTTTGCAAAGCCTGAACTTGTTACCGTTCAAAGCATCACGCCAAACACATGGTCAGACCACCATTTGATAACTTTCCGACATAAAACACCACAAATCAACAAACCCATAGTAATTTACATACATGCATCTGTCCACCATGGAGCAAACTCAATTGTGGAGACTTAGAAACACAACTAACAGCCAACACAGATCTACAGTAGATACAATTACTGAGTGGCTATAGAAAGCTTTTGATTTCCTAATACAACTCAGAAAAACTAAACAGGAAAAAAGAAAAACAACACCTTGGAGAAACACAGAACTTAAAAAGATAAAGCAACAAATCAGAAGGTTGCAGGGGACCTGGCTCAAATCAAACAAAATTCAAGACATACGCCACCTACACAAACTTAAAATATACAAATCATCAATCAAAAAAGATAGAAAAAGTTACTACTCAGACAGAATTCTGAATGCTAAATCTGCAACTAAAGAATTTTAAACAATTCTCAATGAATTTTAAAAACTTAAATTCATTCCATTACTCAAGATTTCACAAACAAACTGGCAACTCATTATATAACCAAGGCAGACACATTGGACTCCTATTTGAAACAGAAGAAAACCATCAGCACCAACCCCTTTCATAAACCCCCTTCCAGAATAAACCAACCTAGCCCTTGCACTCCTTCAAACTAATATCACAAGGTGAATTTATGGATTTGGTCAAAGCAAGCAGGCCATCCGTTTGCCCTTCTGACCCTTGTCCACCACACATCTTTAAGAACATTCTTTTTTCTATTTCTGCTGCCACACCTGTAAGAAGAATCATCAATAACTCTTTAACTACAGGAACTTTTCCTGAACACCTGAAAAAGGCATACATATGTCCGTTATTAAAGAAAACAAACCTAGACCCACAGGACCCCAACAACTACAGACCAATCACAAATGGGCCATTCCTGGGTAAACTGTTAGAAAGAGCAGCATTCACCCAGATGTCCCAATTCATTGAAGATAATTCCATACTTTCAGACTACCAAACTGGATTCTGCCCAGCAAGAGGCACTGAATCGGCAATCATAGCAATCTTGGATTGTTGCGCTACTTCTCTTGGATCTCTCAGCTGTCCTTGATACTGTTGACCATGACACCCTAATTCAAAGACTCCACAAAGCCGGCATAGAAGGGACTGCCTTCAACTGGATTACAACCTACCTTCAAAACAGTACTAATATTAGCTATTCTCCCCAATTCTAACCGAAACCCTATCTCACAAAAGCAGGATTCCCCCAAGGATCAATCATCTCACCTATGCTTTTCAACATCTACATGATGTCATTACCAGAATTGTTCAATTATTTTCAACTCACATGCTACAACTATGCAGATGACACACAAATACTACTTAAATTGGAATGCCCCAAAGACATTGAAAACTCACAAATCTTCAGTTGCCTCAGAGCTGTTGATCAGTGGATGACTTGGAGCAATCTCAAACTGAATGCTTCCAAAACGGAAATACTCACATGTGGTGACTAGAAAAATTATGACCCACAGTGCGCCTGGCCAGACGATCTCAGACCACCTCCTCAAGTATCCAAGGAAGTTAAAAACCTTGGAATTACCTTGGACTCCAAGTTAAGAAGGCATGCCCAAGTGGACAAATTAGCACAATCAAGCTTCATCATCTTGAAGACTCTGTGACCCATCTTTCCGCACCTCAGATTTCTACACAAGGTGCAGGCTTCTATCTCTCTTGTACTATCCGAAGTGGATTACGTTAATGGCCACTACCATGGATCATCTCTATCTAGTATGAAAAAACTACAACATATTCAGAACTCAGTTGATAGGATACTATTACAAGTAAAGTAGCACGCCCACATCTCCCCTGCCTTGAGAGCACTACACTGGTTACCCATTGCCAGAAGATACACCTTCAAGCTGATTTGTATCACCCACAAAACTGTACATGGAACAGGACTGCTTTTCATCAGAAACAAAATAACCAAATACATTCCACAAAGTAACCTCTGCTCAAGATTGGCACCCCGCCTTAGAACACTAACATACAAGAAAAAGACAATGGGTGGTACTTCCTTCTCTGTTCAAGCAGCCAAACTACGGAATTCATTACCCCCAAATATAAGATCCACGGATAACCATCTTGTCCTCAGAAGACTACTCAAGAGTTGGCTCATTCCTTCATAACCACCATATTCAAACAGCAATGGACTGCACATGCCTGTATTGATAAATATTTATAATCTGATTATGTGTATATCCTAGATATGTATAGTTCTTTAAGAAATGTGTATTGTTACTATTTCATAATAATAAATTATACACATACTCTTTAAGCCTGTTTAACAAATGTATATTTACTCCTGGTAAATATATGTATGTGTGTGCGTGCATGTGTGTGTGTGTGTATATATATATATATATATATATATATATTATTCTATGCTTAACATGTTCATAGGTCATTACATAGCTCCTAAATAAGTTGTTATATGCCATAGTTATGAATCCCTGCTTTTGTTTTTATATCACAATGATCAAATGTTTTATCTATTGAACAGCATGTTTTATTATCTATTTAACAGCAAGCATTTTGCTACTGAAAAATTGAGGAAAGATAAATGAATGTTAGAACAGTACACTTATTAATTAACTTCAAATATTACAAATCTTGAAAGTCTTTGTTTATACAATACTACTTTTCTCCTCATATTATTATACCCATTATTATATTTCTTGCACATATATTCCCTTACTATGTATTTACATATCTATGTATTTATTACTCTAGTCCTACTGTACTAGAGAAAAAAAATAAAATACATAAATAAAAAAATGATATATATATATATAATAAATAAATAAAATCTAATATAAATGTATTCTCTTGTAAGCTTTACTGTCTCCCCATCACCCTATGTCTCTCTCAATCTATCCTCCATCCCCACTGCGACTCATACCAAACCCATTCTACTACTTTCATCTCCAAAATAACCCTGCCTAAGCTCTTCCCTCCTCTTCCACATCTAGCTCACCCCAAACCTCAGTTTACTACCATGATCTCGCAAATAACCCTACTAAATTCTCCCTCATTGATCTCACCTTTGACTCATCCAAAACCCCTCCCGCTATTATGATCTCCCTAACCCTTTCCACAGACTCTTCATCTCTCCTTTACTCATCCCAAGCCTCATCTTTTTAGTATAAACTCACAATTAACATTTCTGGATTCTTCCCTCCTCTATCCCTCCATTACCCTAGTCAATCTAACTAACAAACTCACATATACTAAAACTGTACTCATATTTTCCTATACTAATCCATCACTAATTCCACTTGGGTTCTGGAGTATCGTGCTACTCGCCGAAAAGCGCTTTGACTCCTCATCAGGAGTAGTAAGCGCTATATCAATACAATTACAATTACAATTTCCTGGTCTCATCATCAATCAATCAATAAAAACTTTTTAAGCTCTGGAATTAGTTCTGAAAGCTCAGATCACAGTAAAACAGTATGTAAATGCAGCCTAATATCAACTGTCTTCATTTAAATATATTTAAAAACAATTAAGGAGTGCAAAGAACAACCTTCATAATTAAATAAGGTCAATTATTATCTAGACGCACCTAAAGCGAAACGTGCAAAGTAAGAAAGTGTCCTTGTCAAATTCCATCAGTGATGACACCTTGGGTAAAATTCCCTTTATGCAAAATCCTTCCCTCGCAAACTACTCCAGTAATAACATTCTTGAGGTCTGTGCAATATTTAACCTTGGCCAACAGATTCTCTGTGCAGAAGACAAGAAACAAGCAATTGAGTACATACTGAAACCATCATGAACCATTTATAAAAACCATACAGCTGGTCGAATCTGGTTGAAACGTTTCCCCCCGAGCAAGGGTAGAATAAAATGCTTTTGATGGACCTTAAAAAATGGTCATGAGGAGACTTTCCGTGGCAGCCACAGGGACCTAGAGAACTATATTCAATACAGTCAGCCAAAACATTACTCGATAAATTCAACCTAAATCTTGTAAGCAATCAGCAATGAGAATCTCCTGTGACTATTGGTAAATAGGGCTCCATGCCTTGAAACTTGAGTGGTTTTAAATGGAATATAATTTCTAACCATAGATATCAGGAGTGCTTTTCCTCCCTTAAGCTACTACTCCACAGACAGTAGGTTATGCAGGCCCAATCAACATTGGCTTTGATCACTACCTTGAAGAATTCATACAGCTCAACCCTACCCATCTGGTAGAAGCAGACCTGAATATATTTTAACCATTTGATTTTCTGCCACCTTTCCAAAACCAGGTAATCCCTCAGAATTACTCTATTGAGGAGACAGCCGGCCTCAACCACATCAAGAAGGGCCGTATACCCATGATGTCCGAGAGAAACCTGAGCCCTAATTCTTCATAAACAATGTATCCGGGGACACTGGGGGAAACCGGGAAATTTCCTGCAAAACTTATTTTCAACCCTCTCAAGTGCAGATATGTCCAAGAACCCCCACAACTTGCTCCCATAACTTGCTGAGGCGGTGCTTTTCGATTCATAAAGCTTGACTAGGGTTCCAACTGGCTGCTTTCCCAATCTCAAGGCAAAGCCAGCAATTGAGGAGGTAAGTCTGGTCAGTATGTTAAATTTCCACTCCAACAGCGGGTTACAGGTGCCCCTAGTGTCAATACTATCCCTAAGTAGGGAAAAGAGTCCACTTTTGCAAGCAGATGAACATTAGCCTGGAACTGCAGATCTAACATGCTTGCGGTTCGTCACAAACATGAATGATTTTGCATAGTTGGTAGATTAGTCCAAATGCTCCACAAAGGCGAACAGTGAGTCCACAAGCTGCTGCAGACCCAAAGCAGTCCTGGCCAACAGCACTGCATCATCGGCATATAACAATGCCGGGATAGCTCGAGAACCCACCCTGGGTAAATCAGCCATGCATTTTAGGAGAACCTGTTCTAGGTTGTTAATATACAAGGTAAAAAGTAAGGGTACCAAGATACATCCCTGGAGCCTCCCTCCCCCCCTTTCACCACAGACCTTTCTGTGCAAGAACCATCTGGGAGATACCCACTCATATTTGTATGCAGGTCCATCAGGAAGAACACAGTATATGAATCTACCCCCATAGGTACCAGCAAAAGCCATAATTTATCTCTGTTTACCCAGTCAAAGACAGAGGTGAGGTCCGTGAACGCCAGATGGAGAGACCCAGAACTGGCTGCTGAAGATGTAAGTAAAAGCACTGATCTTTCGTGCTCAGTCCAGGTCTACATCCATAATGGAAGTATGAGGTCCCCACCCCTATCCCTGACCCAGGTTATGAGTCTATTGAGTAACACTTTACCCAATACAATAACTACTGAGTCAATCAGTGAGATCATCCAATAGCAATGTGAGGCAGCCCTGTCTCCCTTCTTAAAATATTGGAAGATAATAGAAGATCCCAAAGACTAGGGAATGCCCTGTCTCACAGCGGCTAAGTAGAGACCCCCGTAAATGGCAGAGGCGCGGCACGCTCCCAGATGAATACATGGTCTTGTCTTCACTGATGGGCTTAGTGCAAGTGTTTCCCCTTGTTTTGGCTGACAGTTTATTGTGGGTTGAGGCAGCGCTCCAGGCTCAGTCAAATCCTAGCACACAAAACCTGAAGCCTGTTGGACTAGGCAGATCCCAATATTACAATACTGACTACAGTAGTGGTAACTCACTGGGTTCTCATCATCTTCCCAGGTACACCTTCCAATCTGCCTGGAAGACAACCATCTTACCTAATACTTTGCTCAATTTCCCACTGTCTTCCTCCTTGTTGCAGTCTGTGATCATTGCACCTCACACATGTGCCAGCTGGTGACTCATTATGAGTGCCTCCTAGAATTACCCAATCACAGTGATGCCACTAGAGGACTGGGAGTAGGTTCTGAAGAGCCTCCGTCAGCAACAATTCAGTGCAAGTCAATGATCAGTTATGTTGCTGTGCAGTGTGTCACCCGAGTATAGCAGCCATATGTCAGTGTTGTGCAACAGGGTGATTAAACTTAGAAATCAGCTGTGGAGAGGGACAACGTATTGCATGTTCATCTGTAATTTACTCAGCATGTCTGGCAATCGAATGAGGTGCCACACATTACATGGCAATTAAAATTCCTTCCAGTAAGGCACAAAAATTCCTTAAAATGTCTAAACCAATAGCTCTGCAGAGAGCCCCCTCCCCCTTTCCTCCACATTCTACAGTCCTCAAAAGCCCACTTTACTATGGTGAATGATGGCAGTAGCGGAGTAGGTCACTGCTGGGATCCACATGCATGCCGCCACATAGCAGGAGAAGACAGTGAGATTTTCTTGGTCTCACAGTGTCACTGGGAAGAACCTGTAATCATATCCCTGATCACAGATTCTTCCCAGTGACACTAATATGACCTGATGATGGTGATATGATTTTGGTGGGTGCTATCATTTTTTCCATACTAAGACTAAGGTGGTCATTCCGACCTAGGCGGGCGGCGGTTGCCGCCCGCCCGTCGGAATCCGCCTGAATACCGCCCCGCGGTCAATTGACCGCGAGGGGTATTCTGACTTTCCCGCTGGGCCGGCGGGCGATCTGATTCAGATCGCCCGCCGGCCCAGCGGGAAAGCGCCTTCCACAAGGAAGCCGGCTCGGAATCGAGCCGGCGGAGTGGAAGGCGTGCGACGGGTGCAGCAGCACCCGTCGCGCTTTTCAGTGTCTGCATCGCAGACACTGAAAAGCCTAGTTGGGCCCTGTTAGGGGGCCCCTGCCGTGCCCATGCCGTGGGCATGGGCACGGCAGGGGCCCCCAGGGGCCCCGCGACCCCCCCTACCGCCATCCTGTTCATGGCGGCTTTCCCGCCATGAACAGGATGGCGGTAGGGGGGGTCAGAATCCCCTCGGCGGCGCAACTCGCTGCGCCGCCTTGGAGGATTCTAAGGGTCAGTGGAAAACCGGCGGGAGACCGCCGGTTTTCCCGTTCTGACCGCGGCCAAAGCGCTGCGGTCAGAATGACCAAGGGAGCACCGCCGGCCTGTCGGCGGTGCTCCCGCCCCCGTTGGCCCTGGCGGTAGGGAACCGCCAGGGTCAGAATGAGGGCCTAAGTCTGGGCCAAGTTTGAACAACTACTGTGACTGACCTGTATGAGAAGGAAGACCTGCCTGCATGAAGGAAGAAGGTGGACTGCACCTTCTCATAAGGATTGATTGAATGGCAGAGAAGCATGGAACCCAACTGAACTGAGGCTACCTTTGAGAGACAGCTGTTGCACTACGCAAGCTCCAGGACTTGTGGATACTCCATAGTCACCTACTGAATTCTTACCTTTATCTGCAGCATAACAGCAGTGGGACCCAGGGGAAGAGCTGTTGCTACCTATTTCTGTTGGGGGTTGAGCCTGATTTTTACCATATCCTTTGTGCCATGGGGTGTCTGTGTGCGACCTCCAGATGCACTCAGATATCATAAGGTTTACCTCAACTTTACTTCTAGTCGGGGGATTTGAAGGAGTCTCTGAATGAGGTTGCCAGGAATCTAGAAATATTATCCCTACATTGCTTGCCTTAGTGACTACTACAGATAGTGCATTGTCTCCAGCTTTGCTCTTGTCAGATAGGTAGTTGTTGCTGATTCTCTTAGACTTGTGGGGAACCCATCTACCTTCTGTGATAGGTTAGTTCAAAAAACAGTTCCCTGAACGTTTATGTCATTTGAGTAGGTATCTAGATGTTCCGAGACTTGAATCAGTGATTGCCACAAATGTACTAGCCCAGCTGCCATCTGCACTGCATTGTTCTAGGCCCTTCACCATGGGCAGTAGATCCTGGCCCCATTCTCCCCTTGAAGATCCATTGGTCTTTGCCGGGACCTGGTGGTCACTTTGTTCTTTAGGTGATAAAAGGTCCATTGGCTGCCCACTGATGCCTGAAAGCTTGTCAAAACCTTAAGAATGTCCCAGCATCAATTATTGAAACCAAAAGTCTGCCACTCAAACACTGATACCCCTCTTTAAAGTATAGCAACGACTGCTATATTTTGATGTATTGCAATGTGGAGCTTAGATTTGTGCTGTTTCTTTTTTTACACAATCCTCTGAGACTTGGAGTGTGTTATAGCTCAGAGCTTGTTGGTAAATACCCACACTGTGTTCTGATTATTTCATCATCCCAATTTCCTTACAAAAGCCTTAGTATCTTTACCTCCATTACTGTGAGACTCAAGTGCTTAAGAGGGGTATTTTGGCATCCAGGTTGGGTTGAGTACTATTTTGGCATCTTCCTTCTTTCCTTCCTTTGGGAGGAACTTATTTATAATGATGAACATATTTTTTCTAAGATACACTGACATTGTTTACCTCCTGGTCCTTTACATCATGAGAAATACTAAACAAGATGCATGAGGCTAACTTAATGATATCAAGATTCACAGTGCCGCAGACCCAGGCCTTCCACAATTTAGGCTGACTCTTAATGATTGGATTAGAAAAATACATAATAATGGAACTTTTGAGCACTCAAGCAGAATAAGTCATCAACCACAAATCCTTCTTTATTGGGAATATGAGGTCTAGGCATAACTAGATACCGTTGGTAAGGCTACTATAACGCTGCGTCTCTTCACTCTTATGATGAAAGAATGAGAGAAGTGAGATAGACGGGATATTCACATGACCCTAGTGCAGATTGATGTCTCCTCAATAATGCTGTTGTTAGGCCCAATCATTTGGGTGATGAAATATTCTGAACACTGTTCCACCAAAGAATTATTATCCCCAGTAGACGGTAGATAATGTGTAGCCTGGTGGGACAGAAGCAATAGCCCTGCCTTCTATATTGAGACATTGCAGTGTGGAGCTGGTTTTGGATTGAACATGTGTGCATAATGTGAATTAGTGAGGAGGATTTAATGAACCATTCCTAAGATGGAATCATTGTGTCTAGATTGAGAGGGACAGTTATGTGAGTGATCTCACTGTTGTTCTTCGGGGCTGACATTCTCTAGTAATGGAGAGTTAATTAGAGAGATAATCCTGTTTTTTAGAAGTTTTTTGTATATATCAGATAAGGAGACAAATTCTAAGGAGACTGACCTAAAAGCAGTTGTAGGATTGAATAGAAGGTTACAGTTAGAGTTAAGAGTGTTAGGCATGAAGTTAATGCTCCTGTTTGAATCTGTAGTTTTAAGGAGGATTAGAATGTTCATTCTTAGGAAGAAAATTGATGTTTACACAAGAGTTACATATGATAAGAAAAATCTTCCTCCCCAGGGGGTTATTAGGATGGGGATTAAAGGCATTCTTTCTGAAGAAGTTGATTACAGACACAAGATAGTAGGTAGGTAGGTTATATTAGTTGTGAGTTTGAGGACAAAGTAAGCTAGAAATTGTGGAATAGGCAGAAGACGATAGGGAGAGGAAGGAAGAGCTTGGAATAAAGAGGGTGAACAACTTAAATTAGCTGTAATAAAGACAGTGAAGGTGTATAAAATAAGGAAAAAATGCACAGATGAGATCTCGGGAGGATGTGTGAAACAGGCAAAAGCAGATCATGGCATGTCTCAGAAGGGAATGAAAGGAGGCAGTGCATCTATTATAGAGGAAAGAGCATAGAGATGGTTGCCATGTTCAGGGGGAGGGAATCTAAGCTCCACAGAGCAGGACAAGGAAAAAGGAACAGGAGAAGAAAAAGAAAGAGGAGGAGACAAAGAAATATGGTGAGTGGTGATACAGAAGAGGGAGAAAGACCAAACCAGGCTTATAGTAAGGCATGAAAATAAAGGTGCAATAATCTGCGATCTTTATTCATTGGTGGCATTGATGATAGTAGAACAATTGAATGGTTTTCTTAAGGCAAGGGAAAGGGGAAATAGTTATTTTGGGGTTACATGGAATTTTGGAGTTGGGTGATAATGTTGTGCTTTGACCAAACTTGAATCTAAAATGAGTGCCATGGAAATATTATTTAGGTATGATTTTAAAAGAAGGCAGCTGTAGAAGTGGGGTTCTTTAATCAAAAGCAAGGAAAGAACTGTCACAGAAAACTAAGCCAAGAGATCAGCTGCAATGACAGACAATTGGATAAAGAAGAGTGTTTGACATGAGAATAGGTGGAAACTACCAGAACTGGGTTTTGATATGTGAAAAGTGTACAGACCGCCAGATAATGATGTTAGAAGGAGTAGTAATATGAGCAAATGCAATTTCCTAGGAGATTGCTAGATACAAAAGCTACTGAGTATGAAACAAGTTAGAAAACAAAATGTATCTGCAGGAGGAACAATTAAAATTGTTTGAGATGCATAGGAAGCAATTTGGTGTTTAATGAACAGACGGATCATTGACCAACAGAACAAAAAATAATCATCTAGGGATGGCTACAAAATTGTGAAAATCACTCAGCACTAAACATAATGTTGATTACAGTAATTAAATGCTAAGTATGACATTAGAAAACAGAAACAATTAAGATCTACCATGTACATTTTTGCATGGAATGGTAAGGAACCGGTATTTTTATCGAGAGGAATCAGAAAACATGTCATTTGAACAAATATAAGTGTCAGTGAAATGCTGTAAATATAGAGGGATTTTGAGAAAGTTGTTTCAATTAAAGTGACAACATGAAGGTCATCTTGTACTTTGAGGTGCATTAAAACATAAATGAGAAATTAAGCAAAGTTTTAGATACCTTCCATTAAAGAGAGAGAGCCTCCACCATGAGGACTGCTTGATTATAAAATGAGAATTTGAGAGTTTTGAACAGAAAGCCGACTATAGAATTGCTGCATGTAATGGTAGAGAAAGAGAGGGTACACAGAAGATAGACTGTAACTGTGTTACTCCATCACAGACATGACGGATATCCCGTCCGCCTATTACAAGGGCCAATGTATATAATGCACCCATCCACCAAACTCTAAATCAGGCCCAGATTATTGGCAAGATGTAGTGCAAGGATCTGTTTTAAGAATACAAGTAGACTGAATGGCTAAAAAAACATTCACCACTAAGGATGAGGCAAACTCAGTTTGGCAGAGTGGTTTGCAAACATCTGGTACTTACGATCTGACTTAGAGTGTGGAGGGTGAGGTTTACTCCATTGGAGTAACATGTTAAAAATACTTTGTTGCCTTGATGAACTACTTGTCCTCCACATTTAAAGATGTCCGCAGTCTCCCAACACTGACGCTCCTGTCAATGTGCTACTATAAAAAATGGCGGCAATCCATCAAACTTCTAACTTGTTTTGGATTTTAAAAAAACAACAATAAATTCAACAGTGCAATTCTGTTTTGACAATCAAATACTAATTAGCCCTACACCATGGGAGTTGTCTCCATGCTGTTGGTCAGTTAGATGTTTTTACTGGCCCTTACACCCAGGTTTTTCATGGCAGCGTGGGAGTGTGAGAAATGGGCATTCAACCTCCCACTCTAAATTTGGAAATCAGTCGAGTGGCCTAAACTCAGACAGCCTGTACTACGTTGGGCAGTCAGGGCAGTATGTCAATGATGGTGCCTGAGTAGGCTCCATCCCTGACATACTTAAGGTCTGTCCACCTGTAAATCAGGCTAGCAGACCAAGGGTTTTTGTAAGAGGGGCCACATTCGCAGGCAGTTGCAATGGAGCACATCTCTCTCCCAAACTCTAAATTGGACCCATTGTTAGGTGAAAAAGATACTGATGGACTGGCAGAAACCAACTAAAAGGACAATGTTTATTCACAACATGAGAAAGAGGACACTCCTTTAACTATTCACTTCCATGTGAAAAGGAGGCTGCCAAGCCAGTCATATTGGCCATAGATGGCAGTGAAGTTAAGAAATTTAGCAGTAAACTGTGGACACTTTAAACAATAGACTATAGAGCTCCCAGCAAATAAAAATACCATTGGCATGAATCAGGCATGGGCAGTGTCAGGAACTCTCTGTTCAGTACGCTGTAGGTCAGTTTGTATCTTATCTTGATCAAAAAGAATTCTTGATGGTGAACATTAATCCTCTAACATGCAGAATTATCTTCAGTTTCTTGATTCAGGCCTCAAGCGACCTACCTGTAAGTTTGGATGTGGTCCATTGCTGGAGTTTGGGGGGTCACAGTCAGTACCTTAGCCGGGGGCACAGGATCGCAGGCACTGTTTCCAACTCTCAGCTCATAAAGCTGGATGCTGAAAATCATAGCACACCTCTACAGTGATGTTGGAATGTGCCCCTTCTGCAGGGTCACCTTGGACATTTTTGCCTTTTTATTGAACCCTATTTTTACTGGTTATAGAGCTCTGTGCCCTTTACCCTTTACCCCTGCTAACCAGAGGTCAAGTGTTTGTGCTCCTCCTTTCAGCATGGTAGACCTGATATACACCTGATTCGTTTGCTTAATTTTCCTATAGTCCATAGTATATGAAGGTAGCCAGGGCCTGTAAGTTAAGTGTCATTATTGGGCTGCAGCACTCATTGAGCTACCTGCTACAGTGAACAAGCACACCTTTCTCCAGGCTTACCATTGTAGCCTTTCTGTGCAGTTGTAAATTGCCAAAATAAACTTTTTTGACTGGTTAAAACTTTCCTTTTAAATATTAATAAGCCACTTGTAAGTAGGCGTTATTGCCAATAAGGCAGTGTTCAGGTTATTTTTCCAGTAGGACATGTAAAAGTTTATTGATTATGGCCCTCATTATGACCCTAGTGGTCAGTGATAAAGTGGCAGTAATACCAGCAACAGGCTGGCGGTAACTACGGCCAAATTATGACCATGGCGGAAAGATCTCCAAAAGACAGCCAATGTACCACACCGACCGCCAGGGCGGAAACAACAGCCACCATGGTGGTAGCCGCCTACAGCCAGGCGGAAGTCAATGTTCCGCCCACCATATTAAGACACTGCAAACCGCCACCTTTTCTGGGTAGGTACCAACTACAACAAAAGCCTGGCAGAAACTGAGCTCAGAAGTGAAATGACTCACCATTGGAGACACAAGGAAGAACCACGCCGCCATGGAACCAGAAATGCATGTTTTCCCAGTGATATTCTACGCTCTGCTCCACCACGAACACCAACACCGGCGAAGACGACGACGGTGAGTACAGCCGCCTAGCTCACAAGGGAGCTGGGGAGGAAACAGAGAGTGACACACACACGCACAACACAGACCCCCCACACACACCATACACATGATTATATGTATTAAAAAACTATTTGACCCCGTAACTCGGCTGAAAAATGCAGGGACAAAACGATTTCGCCTAAGTGATTGTAAAAATATCAACACAGTAGAAATAATAAGTTGGGCAAGATAATAGCTATATACATATTTACAGAAAAACGGACACAGCCCAGTCCTCAATTTGAGTGGGCCACATGGCCACAGGCCAAAGTCCAAGGCCACACATGTCACCTGCTTCAACACAGAGAGAACACTGCAGGGGCATCAGTTGGTAAATAGGCAGTCACCTCAAGGGGACGGGGGCACCTCAGCCGGGAGATGTAACAAGACCGCTGGTTCTAGAAGGGGCAACATGCCCTGTGCCTGATCCTGGGGAGTGATGGGCCACAGTCTCTCATCTGGGTGTCTTACCCACTGGTTCTGGAGGGGGCAACGTGCCCAGTGCTTGGTCCTTGGGAGTGGTAGGCCACAGTCTCTCATGTGGGTGTCTTACCCACTGGTTCTGAAGGGGGCAACGTGCCCTGCGCTTGGTCCTGGGGAGTGGTAGGCCAAATTCTCTCATGTGGGTGTCTTACCCACTGGTTCTGGAGGGGGCAACATGCCCTGTGCTTGGTCCTGGGGAGTGCATTGTCACAGTCTCTCAAGTGGGTGTCTTCCCCACTGGTTCTGGAGTGGACAGGCCACACAGCAGCCCATGGAGACAGGAATACATACCGTCCGCCGGCAGTGACGGCTGCAAAGCGGTGGTTCTGCTGGTGGGGAGAGGCTCCTGCCCATCCCCTGCAACCTCGGACGGCTGCACTGTGGTGGTGCTGCTGGTGGGGGGAGGTTCCTGCCCATCGCTCGGGCAGATGCACAACCATGGTTGGTGGTGGGGGCTCCGTCACAGTTCCTGGTCCAGGCTGCTTGCCCTTCCTGCCTGCTGGCGCAGACTCCTTGCTCTTCCTGCCTGCTGGTGAAGGCTCCTTGCTCTTCCTGCCTGCTGGGGCAGACTCCTTGCTCCTCCTGCCTGCTGGGGCAGCCTCCCTCCCCCTTAGGCTGGCTGGTGCAGGCTCCTTCCCCTTCAGTACATGTGGCCTGGATCCCTTTCCTCCATGAGTGGGTGCGTTTAGGACTGGGCCCGTGGACTGTGTGGTTGAGGTGCTTGGCTGGGTTTGTGATACCCTGCCCATACGTACAGTACGGGGGAGGGAGAGGGGGAGGGAAGAAGTCAATGCTGGATTGGAACAGTTTTTAGGGACATTGGGACGGGAAGAGGGAGAATAAATGGGAGTGCAGGGTGAGGGAGTGGTTGTTGGAGGTGTCTGTCTGCTGCTTTTGGGTGCAGGTGCATGGGCTGTATGCTGTTGTGAGGTGGATGGCTGTTGATTGGCTGAGTTCTTGCGTTGGTGTACTTTAGGAGGCGGGTACAGACACAGTGGGAAAGGACACAGGGGACGTATGCATGGCTGTTGTGGAGGTGTCTGCCAGTGAGGTGTGTGTTCTGCTTGGTGTGGTGATGATGCTCGTAGTGGATGATGATGTAGTGCATGCAGGTGTGAGTGTAGACATGACTGGGAGGGAAGTAGTGGAGGGGGACACAGTGGAAATAGTGGATGTTGTTGTGTCTGCAACTGGATGGTGTTTGTGTGAGTGCCTGTGGGATGAAGTGTGCTGCTTGTGTTTGCCTGTGACATTTTTGGGTGTTGTCTTGTGTGCATGCTCATCTGTATGTGTGCTTGGGATAGGTTGGGGTTGAGGGGAATGGGACTGGGCAGTGGAAGTTTGAGGGGGGACGGTGGAAACAGGTACAATGGCTGCCATCAGAGAGGAGGCCAGAGCCTGAATCGATCTCTGTTTGGCTGACAATCCAGTGGGAATGCCCTCCAGGAATGCAATAGGTTGTTGCATCTGGGCTGCCAACCCCTGGATGGGATTCACAATGGATGGATAAAAGGAGGTCAATATCTTCTTCACTCAGGGCAGCAGGGCTTACTGGGGCAGGGCCTGAGGTACCTGGGGCTAAGGAAATGACCATCCTCCTGGGTGAGCTGGCACGGGCAACTCACTGAGGGGCTGCTGGGAGGGCAGTGCTGGTACGGGGGGTGGCCGATGTACCTGTAGCTGGGGTGGTCACAGAAGTGTCCGCCACCATCCGGGAGCTTCCATCAGAGGAGGTATCTGGGTAAGAACTGTCCCCTCTGGTCTACACCGTGGTGCTCCCCTCACCCTCCATCCGACTGGTGCCCTCAAGGTTGGTGGACTCTGCCTCCTGGCTCCTGTGGAATGCAGCTCCCTCCGTCGCCGGTGCCCCTTCTCCTCCGCCAGATGATTCTAATGCACAGAAGGACAGGATGACAAAACAAAAAAGGGGGGAAAGAGAAAAAGGATACACTGGGTCAATGGCAGCACCAACACCACAGTTGGCCTACACAGCACCCTCACATACAGGGAACAGGCCTACGCAATATGCATTGCACTACCAGAGAAATAGTTAGCCACAAAGACATGGGGAGGGGCACACACCGCCAAATGCAGCACACCTGGGACACACGCAGCCCTGACCGGTAGTGGATGCCTACGAGCTAGGAAGCAAGATTTTCCCTTCTGAACCCTAACCACCAGGGGACCTACGCTGCAATATCAGGCCAGGCCTAGGGGCACCCACTAACACACATCCCCCACCCAGATACCACCCTACCATGCGTAAGTTGTAATGATGGGCACTGTACTCACCCCCTTGCGGCTGCTGTGATGCCCCCAAGCACCCATCCAGCTCAGGATAGGCCACTGCCAGTATGCAGGCCATCAGGGGGGTCAGGGTTCGGCGGGCACCCCTTCCTGATTGAGAGGCCATTCCCAGCTGAGCCTTCGCCCAGCATCTCAGGTCCTCCCACCGTTTGCGACAGTGGGTGCTCCGTCTGCGTAGCCCCCAGGGTCCGCACCTCCTTGGCGATGGCAGGCCACATACACTTCTTTTGATGGGTGCTGACCTGCAAAGGCAATATACAAAGGAAAATAGAATTAGACAAACAGTCCTGCCTGTTACACATATGGCTCACCATACCCCTTCACATCACCATTTACACACACACATGGCCCAGCACACAACCTGTACACTGCCAAGAGGACATCCACCCACCCCCCTTACACGAGCCCTTCACACACACAATTCCATGCATTCCTGGCACATGCATCGTGCTTACAGTGTACTCACCTGTTGGTCTGCAGGCCCATACAGCAGTCCTTATTGCTCCAACTCCTCCAAAATGAAGGTTGGGGCCCTTTCCCCGGTCACACGAGCCATGGTAGGTCCCAGACACAGGTCATAACATCACATGTAGTGTAGGTCCTCTCCTATAGAAGGTCAGGAAACAAGTGAGGAATCAGATAAAAAATGTCAGTCACGTTCGCGGTGGTGCATACTGTCACCGCCGGCGTAGATCACCATTGGCCATTGTAACCCTTAGGGCCCAATGTTAGCCAATGAAGAGTTGCACAGTGGTTCCTGCAATGTCACACAACGTCAGCACAATTACCTCACTTCCACCTGTCCCTCCACACAGGACAGGCGGATGCCGTTTCAGGGTGGGGGGGCAGGCCCTTGAATAATGCTGCGTCACAGGAGATATTAGCACATACTGGACAAATCACAAAGACCCATTACATGTTTACAGGTTGCAAAGTTCTGTTGTAGCTCCATTGTTCAGTTTGTGACCGGATCCTCACTCTTGTGTCCCTTAGATTTCTACCTCTGCGGATGAATAGGAGATGAGACATACCCTTGTGTACAGACCCCCGGTGGACTTGGCAACACTGGAGGACAGGCACATTATCCTCACCTATAGGCTTGACATGGCCACAATCACAGAGCTGTGTGCCCTATTGGAGCCTGGCCTGATATCGGCACCCTGTAATGAAGTCAGCGCGCAATCGCGCGCTGACGTTATTATGGAGGGGTGGGGCGGCGGGGGTGGAAGGGGACGGGCTTCCCCTTCCATCTCTGCCTTTGGGGGGATGGGGGGAAGCACACAGAGGGAGTGAGAGCGCTCCCTCTGGGCTGTGTGCCGAGGACGTAATGGTTATGTCCTTGGCACAGCAGCACTGTGCCGCAGGACGTAACCATTACGTCCGCGGCACAGAACCGGTTAATAGTAAAAAGGAATTTGTACAAATTATTAAGGAAAAGGCACTTTTACAAAGTTACCTTTTCCTTGCCTAAATTTTCTGGCGAACCCGCTGCATTTGTTCTCCGACTTCTGCCAATCAGTAAATAGTATTTGAATAGGTGTGACTAAGGTATGAACTTGCTGGCTGAGCTTGCTCCCAGGATAGGAAGAAAAGCCCTTGGTTATGCGGCGATGTTGTTGTGCCTTTGACAGGATGGGCTGTGGGCTGGGCTCAGGCAGATATATCTAACATCTGGGTCCTCAGCCAACTTTTTTTTTCCCCAGTCAGACTGACCCCAGTTACAGTGGATCTCTTGTTGACATCACAGTGTGAAGTTCTGTTGGAGTGGCAAAAGCTGCTTGACAAATTTGCTGGAGTTTTGCATATGATGCTTGGGGTACACTTCAAAGGAGGTAAACAGGATACCAAAACAGTTCTTATGTACCCACTGTCTAGTTAGCTATTGTTCTACAAGATTTCAGCCTCTCAGGGTGATGTGGGTACAGGAATTGCCTCATACTGGATTTTAGTGTTGGACATAGGAAGACACTAGGATTACAATAGTGCACACAGCACACACACCCCAGAGCTCAGAACCCAAGTTTGGTGTGGCCAACGACTGATGCCTTCTTCAAAATTTCCAAAATTGGTAGGGTTTGCCTCAAGTCCTTTACTCCATTGTTTATGGTGTGTAGGGATCATTTTTATGCAATAGATCATGCCAGGGATAAATGTAGCATCTCAAGTCACCAAATTCAGAATACTCCTGGACCACTGGAAAAGCACCAGAGGACTGATCCTGCTGTCTTAGACATGAGAAGGGCCTAGAAGACTGGACCTGCTCTCCTTCTTCTAACCAGGACAAGGAAGTGGACCACAGGGACATACAGCTGCCCTCCTGTTAAAGCTGTAGTGAAACTACAAACTACAAAGGACTTTTCCTACAAATTGGCATTTTAAAACCTACCTGCACAACCAAGCTACAATCGCAGTCCTAGAGACAGGTTTGCTGGGGCACTACAATGGGTGACAGATTGGGTGCTGCAGCCCACTCTTGACATTAAATGTACATACCCTGGGTATACTTGGTACCATATACTAGGGACTAATATACACATTAAATAAACCAATCAAGTGTATATCAATGTTACCACGATGAAAGGAGGAGCACAAGCAGTTTATTACTGGTTAGATGGGATAAAATGCACTGAGCTTTATAGACAGCAAAAATAGGGTTCAGCAAAAAGGCAAAAAATCCAGGGTGTTCCTGCATACATAGCAATATTCCAACACAGATCCCCCTACCACAAGCTAGGGTAGACTAAATAGTACCTTGAAGGGCTTTCCTGCTCAGGAAATATAACATCAGCAGTCTGCCTCTTCTGCAGTGGCACATGTTTGTTCTATGCTGTTCTGAACCTATCTGCATCCTTTTGTCACCATCCTCCTGGGCCCCTGGACTAGCCCATCCATGGGGTCGTCTTCTCTTCATCTGCATACCCTGTCTGTGAGGCTCCGACCTGCAGCTTGCTCATAGATGCATCCTAGTAGGATGACTGTGCCACCATGGCCAACAAGCTGATGTGTTCCATTTTGCCCCCTAAGTCAGACTTCTGTCCCCAACTGTAATGTTATTTGCATGTTAACCACTGATGTTGTGTCACACCGCATTGCACCTGGCTTAGCTGCCTATTGTTTCTCTAGTGGTCACTGATTATAGACTCCATTTTGTATTCAGCTTAGCTTCACTGCCACTTTAAAGTATTTTTCTGTGCAAACATGTTATACAATGTGTTTTTCTACTTCTGCGTGTTTTCCTTCTCACCGAAGAGCTAGGACTGGTACACGATATGTAGGAGGTAAGCAGTCAGTACGATAATACCGTATCAAGCTGGTGTTTATCATAGGCAAGAGAATGGTTTGACTTTGGGAGGAGTGCCTTGGGAATGTGGCCAGCTCCTGATGCATTCCTTTCAAGGTTTACCTAAACTAGCCAGGATTTTTTTATATTTCCATCTGAGAGGAGGGGTTCTTCTAGAAGGCCCTTTTCATGGTTGTCTAACATATAGAAAGGTGGCCCTGCTCAGTAGCGATGCATTCTGAGACCTCGGTCAGGATTGGACATCAAATGCCTGACATTTGTCCCATGAGGGTGAGGATCACTTTCACGCAGTTGAACAGGGTCATCTTCTTGCTGGCATGAGAAAGATTAAGCATCTGACAGGCCCTACAGTGATGAATTTGTATTAATTATTTGCTTTGCATTGCATATGAATATATATATATATATATATATATATATATATATATATATATATATATATATATATATATATATATATATCAATATAAGTGTTTGTATCCTTGCATGTATATATTTGCTGTATACAGATTGAAGATTCTTTATACATGGTCTTAAGTTGTTGTTGCACATTTTGAAAGTACACTTTTTACTAAACAAACCTTCCTTCACGAACCTTGCAAAAAACTATAATAAATCACTTCTTCAGATTAGGAAGTGCATTCCAGAGAATCTTTTTGACTCCTTTCAGTGTGTATATTTTGGCTCAGTCAGAAGTAAAGCGAAACACTTTGGTGTTGTTCGGCAAGGGAAGGGTTTGTAGGTAAAAAGTGCACATTTAAAAGTGAAAATATGTTTGGCAGGAAAACTAAAGCATCTGCTTCTTAAAACATGTGTAAAAAGAATGTTTTTCAAATTGCTGGATGGTGCCATCTACCTTATGATGAGTTAGCTAGTGAATTTTCACATTCAGCTGGTTTGTCAGAAAGCTGGGACAAATGTTTCAATGAAGCAGAACCAGTTGATGTTCTGTCCTGCTTAAAAAAAGTACCGGTTGAAGGGAATGATCTTTCAGTTCTTGGCGGATAGTTCTGTCTGCCTATAGGAAAATGCATGACAAATATAAAACAGTTAGAAAAGTAAATGAGCAGCTGGAAAAGCAGCTTGTGGATTCAAATAATAATGTTACTATGTTGGCTTGCCAAAATAAATTATTACAAGAAAAGGAAGACATGTATCAAACCATTGAAGAACGAGCTGCGATCAAAATAGCTCAACACAGATTTCGTAAATGTAGAGGAGGGATAAATCAGAAAAAGGTTCATTTAGTCATTGCCATTGCTGGTTTGGATTGGTGACCAGATTCGTCTTGCACGGATAGTGTTTGGACAGGCAGTGAGTCATTAAACTCTAGTGAAGAGGAGAGTGAAAATGGTGGGGAACAGGGGGTCCAACATTAACACAATGTGGTGCGTGCGCAACCCATTTTTAGACGAAAACTGCAACACTCACCACAAGATCCAGCAGGAGTTGCATTACATGCTTTAGAAGATTACACTCAGCAAGAAGTAAGTGACATTATGGATCGTTTTAAACAGAGAACAGGGGAGAACCTACTTGCTTGGGTTGTGAGGCTGTTTGAAACTGGTGCTTCCGGTGTTATGTTAGATATTGGGGAATCTCACAGGTTCTGTACTCTAAGTTCTGATTAAGTAATATAGGAACAGTTCAGGGGTTTTCAAGGAAACCACCAGACTACTTTGTTACAACTAGTAGTTGAGGGATGTAATTTGAAATACCCCACTGATGCAGATTGGCTTCCCACTGAGAAACCATGGTATACATTACATGATGCAATGCAGAGAATTATGGAGGAGGCAATGACATCTGCTATTTGCCTGTGCACTGCACACCAAGTGTTAGATGGACAGCTTACTGTGCCAATACGAAACACAATAATTTGTCTTGCTCCACCTGCCTATAAACAAGTAAATATGACTTTATTAATTAACCAGACAGGGCAGTCTTTGGAAGATGTATTAGAAGCAGTCAGAGAGTTAGGTGAATTAGGAATTTTGGATAAACCTGAGAGATCTTCAAGGTCTGAGGGTTGCACAGATAACAACCGTGTGTCCAGAAAAGACATGTTTACGGTGCTACTCAAAGATGGTGTCAAAAAAGAAAAGATTGATGTGATAGCTACAAAGAGCTTGTGGGAGATGTACCACAAAAGGGGCTTAGATCAGTGGTTCCCAACCTGTGGTCCGGGGACCCCTGGGGGTCCGCGAAGCCTCCACAGGGGGTCCACGACTGCTTAGAAAATTAAATAATATTAACAGATTAGGTCCCAGTAGTCAGTGTAGGGGGTCCCCGGAATCCAATAATGATTTAGTGGGGGTCCCTGGGTTCCAGTAATGATAAAGTGGGGGTCCACAGAAGTCAAAAGGTTGGGAACCACTGGCTTAGATCAAAAGGAAGGCAGCAAAAAGAAAAGCAAGCAAGATAACTAGCATGAAATGCAGAGTCAGTCACAGACATCAATGGAAAGAAAGACAAGGGAGAAAATTGCTTCCTCACAAGAGGGTGAGGAAAACCTGGACAATGACTGGTTAACTTCTGAGAACAGTGATGGGTGCGAGCCTGCTCGCAAATCTGAAAGCATATATCCAGATCTCACGTGGGGAAAATTTAACAGGTTTAAATCAGACCAGGAAACTGGCCAAGCTCTAGTACAACGTTCAGCTCGTCGAGATAACAGACCACATGTTGACTTAGAAACACACTGGAAACACAATGATGTGCAAAAAGTTCGAGCCTTGGTTGACACCGGAGCGTAGGCCTCTTTGTTTTATGGGAACCCTAAGAAGTTTAACAAACCTCATTACACTAACACAGGCATGAGGGGAAGGCAGAACCCGCTGTACAAACCCCAGTACAAATGAAAATAGAGAGAACAGCAAAAAGAGAATATACTGCGCTGATTGTGCCTCTTAGAATACATACTTGGAATTGACACCTTGAAAGGAATGACTCTGTATTTGGATGATGGTTGCTATCAGTTTGGAATAAAAAGATACATTTCAGTGGCTGCCATGAAAGTGGTTGTTTAAAAATTCTACCAGTGAAGGTGCCCTTGGCAACTAAGTTAATTCATTTGAAACAGTACCACATTCCTGGAGGGCATGATGAAATAAGTGAAACCATGAAAGACATGCTTGAGGCTGGTGTAATAACTCCAACTATTACTGAATAGAACAATCCTCTATGGCCTGTGCGCAAACCTGACAGGCGGTAAATAATGACAATTGATTACTGCGAGCTGAATAAATATACACTTCCTTTTACAGCTGCAGTCCCAGACACCATCACTTTAATTGAACAGATACAGAAACATGCAGGGACATGGTACGCCACCATCAATATTGCCAACGTGTTTTTCTCAATACCATTGGCTTCAGAATGCCAAGAGTAATTTTCGTTCTGTCATGGTGGCAGACAATTTAAGATCTTATCTTTACCCATGGGGTACTTACATAGTCCCACTGTCTGTCACCGACTGGTGGCAGAACACCTGGATGGAGTATCTGTCATTCCGGGTGTGCAGCTGACCCATTACATTGATGATGTGATGATTCAGGGAGACACAGAAGAACAGGTGCAGGTTCAGTTGGAGAGAGTGGTGGAACTCTTGCAGAGTAAGGGGTGGATGATTAACACAGATAAGACACAAGGACCTTCTCAAAATGTGACGTTTCTAGGCGTTCAGTGGAATCAGGGACACACAGAGATGTTACCACAAGCAAAGCAAAAGATACTTGAGTTTGCCACACCCCGCGCTAAGTAGGAAACACAGAAATTCATTGGATTGTTTGGTTTTTGGAGACAGCACATTCCTCATTTGAGTCAGATTTTTGCCCCTCTGTACAAAGTGACAAAAAAGAAACATGAGCTTGAATGGAGTGAAGAGCAGCAGTATGGTTTTGATTTGGCAAATTAAATAATTCAACAGACTTTAGACTTGTGGCCGGTGCAGGATGGAGACATTGAGTTACATGTAACTGTTCAGGGACAATATGCCGATTGGAGTATGTGGCAAAAACAGGAAAGGACGAGGGTGTCCCTGGGGTTGTGGACCAGAAAACTACCTGACTCTGGGGAGCGCTATACTTCTTTTGAAAAACAGCTTTTCGCCTGTTATTGGGCTCTAGTGGACACTGAGCAAATGACATTCGGTCATAATGTAATTCTGAGACCTGAAATCCCAATTATGCAGTGGGTGATGAGTTCACCTAAATCTCACTGTATAGGACATGCACAAAAGGCTAGCATAGTACGCTGGAAATGGTACATACAAGACAGGGCTCGAGTAGGACCGGCAGGCACTGCAGCCCTACATGAACAGGTGTCACAAGCCCCTTTACAGAATGAGGAAAGGGTGCAGGAGGTACCACAGGTAAAGGAGTCACCAGTAAGATAAGGGTGCGCCATTTGAATACTTGTCCCCTGAGGATAAGAAACATGTGTGGTTCACGGATGGTTCATCCAAAAGGCATTGGAAAGCAGTGTCATACGATCCAGTAACTAAAAAGTTGCCTCCTACCACAGGAGAAGGAAAAAGTAGCCAATATGCAGAATTGTATGCTGTGTACCAGGCTCGAAAGCAAGAGCTGCCTGGAACTTGTCATATTTACACTGATTCTTGGTCTACTGCCACCTGGCTTTCCACATGGCATGCGCATAACTGGTTCATTCACTCAAAGGAGATGTGGGGCAAAGGGTGGTGGCAGGAAATTTGGGAAATGTTTGATCAAAGTAAAGTCATAGTTTTTCATGTGGATGCTTATTGTCCCATTGACTCAGTAGAACAATGGTTCAATTCCCTTGTAGATGATAAAGCCAAATTTTCAGAGACAGAAGTGGCAATACCGGATTCTGACTTGGTGGGGATGGCTAAATGGGTGCACCAAAAATGTGGACACCTGGGAGAAAAAGCCACTTACAGGTGGGCAGAGATTATAGGGATGCACA
The DNA here is from genome assembly GCF_031143425.1 of Pleurodeles waltl. NCBI lineage: Eukaryota > Metazoa > Chordata > Amphibia > Caudata > Salamandridae > Pleurodeles > Pleurodeles waltl. The sequence continues at coordinate 15,748,732 of NC_090446.1, forward strand.
TCCCCCTAGGCTTGACAAAAACTGTAATTTGCAATGTCCTATTTGTCAGCACACACAACAGAGATCTGTCCCGCAAAAAGTAAAAGGTCAGTTGGGGAAAGGAAAGTTACCAGGACAGACATGGCAAATTGATTACATTGGACCACTACTGATTAGTCATGGGTGTCAATACGCCTGCACCGTAGTGGACACTTATTCTGGATACTTGATTGATGTCCCTTGCAAACGTGCTACTCAGCACAATACTAGCAGGACTCTGGACTTGTTAATGTTGTACTATGGAGTACCTCTCCAGATCGAGAGAGACAATAGGTCACACTTCAAAGGCAAAATGGTACAGGATTACTGTTGTCAGCACAATATTGAATGGATATATCATATTCCTTATTATCCACAGGCCTCAGACTGATTGAGAGAATGAATGGTTTACTGGAAGCTCAATTGTGAAAATTATCTGATGGAACTTTGAAAAACTGGAGAGAGCATTTAAATGAAGCCCTCCAGATTATGAACAATAGACCATTAACAAATGCTGAAACACCATTGATGCGAATGTTAACTCTAGATTTGCAAATACAACCACACGTGGCCACCAATACCATCACATACTGGGAAATAAAACCTGGAGTGTTAGCTCCTTACAGAGCCACACCCGAATCTGCAGGTCTTGACTTACATGCTTTACAAGCTTACAGACTGAAACCCCGAAACATAACGTTGTGTGATAGGGTCTTGGAATTCAGATTCCCCCAGAGCATTTTGGATTGATTGCTCCCAGATCTGGGTTGGCCCTTAAAGGTATTCAGATTCAGATTCAGGTATTCAGATTTTAGGGCGAGTGATTGCTGCAGATTACCAAGGAGAAATCAAAGTTATTCTGTTAAATAGTGGAAAAGTTGACTTATTCATTCAAATTGGAGACAGAATTGCCCAACGTGTCATATTTGCAGTGTACGGAGGATTGGTAAGGAAGGGGACCGCCCCAGCCCTTCTTACTGTACATGGGGAGGGAGGCTTTGGTTCCATTGCTAAAATCCCTGGTGCTAAAGTGTGGGTTGAATCCCCAAATGGCCCTCCAGAACCTGCAGAAAGTATAGCAGAGGGCCCCAACAATGTTCTGTTGATCATGAAACCAGTAAAGGAAAAATGGGAACATATTCCAGCTGATAAATGTTATTTGCGAGAATGATCATACTTGTTTCTTTTACAGGTCATACTACAGCTTGTTTTTGCAGCGAGTGTTCCATGTGGTCTCCTTTTGGGCATGTGCGTGTGGGGTCGGGAGGGACCCAACACCCCCAATTTCAACTTGATTGATCGACCACGTCATGCAACACCTTAATTGCATCTGAATGACAACATTTAGATTAATTTGGCTAAACCGTGCTCAACAGATCTGACTTCTGCATGGGCGCCATGCGAAGCACTGTGGATGTTTTGTCAACATGGTTGATCACTATACCAATGGCAACAAGCATCTTGTTAGAAATGTTCAATGCTACTAACCGTGACAAAGATGTGCAAGAACATGATGTTGAAATGAACTTCAGTTCTTATAAGTATTGAAAGGACTGTCAGGAAACAACCAATGAAAAGTGGGACAATCTCACTCATATAATCACCTACAATATTACTACCAGTGACGTGTGTTACTACATGTCCTGTAATTCGCGTGATATTGGAAAATACATTCAATTCTGCTTGGAAATGAAAACATGAACATCTCAAAACTTACTATGGCAACACAGAGTTTTGTGCTTTTACCGAACGGACAGACAGTGCAAAAATATGTTGAATCATATGGTTTGTCGTCATCTAGTGACTGCCGCCAGTCACAGTAAACATGTCAAACGGGCTGTTTTTGTGTGGAAACCTGACTTTCACTTATATTCCAGCTAACATAAGGGATGAGCCATTTACCGTTACACGCCTGGGGCTCTTGATGTTTCCATCTAACTCAATATATACTTGCTATCCCAGAGATGCTATGCAACTAGATGAAAATTGTGATTCAGATATTCAACTATTATCCCAATCAGAGTATCTAAGCTTAGGTCTTTCCATTGAAGGCATGCCTGGTTTAACTGTATACAACACCAGATTAATTAATAAGCTAGCGTGTCTAATAGTTAAAAATATTAACCATACTTCTATTGCTTTATCTGAATTTTTTACTAGATGTGCGTGGTACCCGGAAGGCTGCATTACAAAACAGAGCTGCTATAGTCTATCTTCTGCTAAAACATAACCATGGTTGTAATGATTTCGGAGGCATGTGTTGTTTTAATCTTTCTGACCACTCCAAATCTATCCAGGCCCGCATTGATACCCTACATACATTAGTAGTACATTGGACAATTACACAAAGGTTTTGGTGGAATTTATGTAGCATTATTATATCATTATGCTTCTGTGTACAATGTATTCCTAATTTGCTTGCAATGTTTAGACTGAACTTTGATTTTAAACCTATAGGCTACACGACACACTGGTCAAATGGTGGAATGTAATGTTATTTGCGTGTTGACCACTTATGTTGTGTGACACCGCATTGCACCTGGCTTAGCTGCCTATTGTCACTTTAGTGGGCACTGGTTATAGACTCCATTTTGTATTCAGCCTAGACTCCATTTTGTGTTCAGCTTAGCTTCACCACCATGTTAAAGTATTTTTCCATGCAAACGTGTTATGCAGCGTGTTTTCCTTCTCACCGAAGAGCTAGGACTGGTACACGATATGTGAGAGGTAAGCAGTCATTACAATAAGACCGTACCAATCTGGTGTTTATCATAGGCAAGAGAATGGTTTGACTTTGGGAGGAGTGCCTTGGAAGGTGCCAGCTCCCGACACCTTCCTTTCAAGGTTTACCTAAACTAGCCAGCATTTTTCATTATTTCCATCTGTGAGGAGGGGTTCTTCTAGAAGGCACCTTTCCATGGTTGTTTAAGATATAAAAAGGTGGCCCTGCTCAGCAGCGATGAATTCCGAGACCTTGGTCAGGATTGGACGTCAAATGTCTGACATTTGTCCCATAAGGGTAAGGATCTCTTTCTCGCAGTTGAACGGGGTCATCTTCTTGCTAGCATGAGAAAGATGAAGCATCTGACAGGCCCTATGGTGATGAATTTTTATTAATTATTTGCTTTGCATTGCATATGAATTTATATCTATATATCAATATAAGTGTTTGTACCATTGCATGTATATATTTGCTGTTTACAGATTGTACATTCTTTATACATGGTCTCACGTTGTTATTGCACATTTTGAAAGTACACTTTTTACTATTCAAACCTTCCTTCATGAACCTTGCAACAAGCTATAATAAATGTCTTCTTCAGATTAAGAATTGCATTCCAGAGAATCTTTACAACTCCTTTCAGTGTGTATATTTTGGCTCAGTCAGAAGCAAAGCAAAACACCAACCTAGAAAAACATTTGCCCACAAGAACAGCAAACACCAGAGGCCACTGACAGCTGTCACTGTCTAGAGCCAGGCCCCTGGCCATCCACTGCCAGACGCAGGATCCTGTTTGCAGTCTTGGACAGGCCTCACCACCAGCTGAGGGGCTGACAAGGAGTCCTTTCCTTTTTCCTGAGGAATGTATGGCCTCCAATTTATTTTCAGAGTGAGGGACCTCGTAATTCCTAAATCATGTTTCCAGAGGAGTGCAGATTTAGACTTGGATCGCATAGGATTCAGAGGTGAAAGAAATTTGTAAATCATGGAAGCCTTAGGAAAGGAAGAGAGGAGTCTAGACAAATCAGAATTATAAGGTACAGAGGGTGAAGTATCTTGTAAAGAAAAAATAACATCTAGAATAGTATTTATAGTCAATGAAAAGCAAGTGTGAAAGGGCTGTGGACAGTGAAATATACGCATGAATTGAGGAAAAGGAATAGGAGCACCCCCTCAAATAACTGTGAGATCCAAATAATACCTTTGTCTCTCCAAGATCTCCAGAAAATAGGTCTATTATGTATTCTAATACGCGTTTTCATTTGGAATCTCTTTATTAAGTTTAAAAGGTACAAACACAGCTTTGCACTGAGGACAGTCAGCGCTTCAAATCAGGCAAGCAATATGTTAGCACATTGAACATCAGTTAGCATAGTCTCATATCTGAGTTCAAACATTGCATATATCGCCAAGTCTATTCCAGGCTACCTGAGCCTACAAAGCTTCAAGGGGGAAATTGAAAAATTTACAATAATTTACAGCATGCAACAACAATTAATTGTTCAGGTTTATAATGTAGGGGTGATATTGTGAGCCTCTAGGCACATGGTGTGTAACCCCATTTGTGTTTATATATTGCGGTGGGCAGGCCTAGCCAATGTGGCGTCAAGTATGGGTTAGCGAGGCATCACATAAGGAGTTGTAACGATCTGAGCTGGGGCGGATTAAAGCAAGTAAGCTATATGTGTGAAAGATAGCATATCAAAGGCTGCCAAATAGCCTGAAAATTGTCATCAGTAAGGGGCAGGCTGTGCGAAATTCGTTCCATAGCCATGAGGTGCCAGAGACGGGTGAGCTACTGGGCTAGGGAGGGTGGTGTTTTCTGCTTCCATGCTATAGCTATTATCCTCCTAGCTGTATGCCTCATATAGCTAGCAAGATGTGTTAGTCAGGGCTGTCAGATGGGTGGGCCTGATTCCCAAGACTACTGTGTAATATGTGGCTGCCAGTGTGAACCCTACTACGTATTTTATATGGCTTAGAACTTCCTTCCAGATGATATTGATCGGTGCGCACGAGCACCATATGTGAGAGAAGTCGCCTGCTCTGCATCTCCAGCAGGAGTCCGAGGTACCAGGGTACACGGAAGCCAGCCATGCAGGAGTATAGTACATAAGCTTATAAGTCGTTTCTCTGAGAAAGAGACTGCAGTCTAATTTAGGAATGTCCCGCCATAGGCTTTCCCATTGTTTAGGCTAGATATCGTCAGTATGAGCTGTAACCCACTGACGCTGGCAGTGGTAACATTGCTGAGGTGGAGAATGTTGCAGAACTCGATAAGTGTTGGAGACTAGCCCCTGGGATCTGTCATAGGTCCTGATGAGTGATTTAAAAGGAATATATGGGCAGATGATACCAGGATATAATGAAGGGTAAAGAGCCCAGTGACAAAGCTGAAGTTATTGCAAGCACACCGCTTCAGGCAGCCGATAGTCCTTTTTGCACTGCTCACAAGTTTATATGATATCGCCCTGGAAAACCTCTCACAGGGTTCTACATTCAGCATCCGTCCAGGCACCAAAAAGTCTATGTGATGAGGGCTAGGGAAAATGCGGGATTGCGATCCAAGGGTGTATTCGGTGATGGGAATGTGGTCAGGCCCCTCAATTCCACCAGACTGTCCCACACATTCAGAACCGTCCTGGTCAGAGTTGCAAGATATGCACTACGGGGTCAAGCTTGTCGGGGGAGTATTTGATAGGGTTGATTGGATATTTATCCGCTCGGTTCTGGAGAGTGTGGGGCTGGGTCCCAATATGATCTCTTAAATGCAGGGATCACCTGCCGGTGGTCCTTCTCAATCAAATGTGCTATCCTATGGATATTGTCCGCTACCTGCCGGCACTGAATGAAGCCCACCTGGTCGGGATCTATAAGGCCAGGCATATATCTCTCAAGTCTAGTTGGTAGCATCGCTGTGTAGATTTTGACGTTGGTACTGAGCATGGCAAGGGGGCGATTGGAGGCGCATTAGTAGGGTCCCTTTCCGGCCTGGGGTTTAGTGAGATCTCAGTGCCTGCCATCGTAGGGGTGAGCCCTGTGTCCTCTGTAAAAGAGTCGTACAATTTAAGCAAGTGAGCCTTCAGGTCAGGGAGAAACAGCTGGTAAAAACTCACTGGTAATCCATCAGGCCCCAGCGACCTGCCTATGGGAAGTACGCGTACAGCGAGGCGTATCTCTTCTGCTGAGATAGAAGATTCCAAGGCCTCTCTATGTGTGGACTCCAATGCGGTTCACTCGCAGGCACTCAGGTACGCGTCTCTCTGTCCCTGCAATGTTGTTTCCCTTCCATAGAGGGTCTGGTAGTAGGCACGGAGCTCGTTCCACTTGTCCCCTTCTGTGACTGCCCAGGATCCATAGGATATTATGAGCTTAGTCATATGCGCTGTATTTGCTGTTGCCACAGCCTGCATGCCAGTAATGCACCCACCTTGTTACCCCCCTTCACAGTAGCGTTGTTTTGAGCGCCAAAAGTGATCTCTATGCTTTGTTCATCTCATGACCTCACAGTTGGCCCCTCAGAGTGGCCAACTGTCTTTTTTTCCAGCGAGTGGGACGGAACTTGTCTTGTTGTTCCAGCACTTTTGTGTCAGAGGTCAGATCGTGCTTTACTATGCGCTCCTCCCGGCCGCATGCAATGGCTATTGTGGTGATCACTCCCCAAATTGCAGCCTTAAAGCCGTCCCATAGGGTGTGCAGGGAGATTGCTTGGTCCAAATTGTGAGTCAAGTAGTTGGTGATGCCCTTTTGGATCTCTGCTACAGCTAGTGGTTCCCACCTCAGTCTCACCGGAAATCACCACCTAGGGGACTCTCCCTGGACCCTGTTGGTTGGGGGCCATACTGAATTGATATGTCCATGGTCAGAGATGGATTCATCTGAAATTGCAAATGGTGTTGAGGGCGTGCAGAAGCTTATATGAGAGAAAAAGGTAATCTATGTGGGAGTACGTGGTATGGACGTGAGAATAAAAGGTGTTATCATGTGTGTCTGAACGCCTGTAGTGTCATGCGTCTATGAGGCTTAGGTCGAGGATGTCCGGTTTAAGTTGTGCTGACATGGCTCCTGTCACCTGATATGTATTAGTGTGCCTGCCTAGGGCGGGGTCCTACACCAAATTTAGATCTCCCCCCATTATAATGTCTCCCTGAGTCCCTCCAGTTGGGCTTTCGGCATGCGGTGTAAATAGGCATCCTGGACAGTGTTAGGTGCCTATATGTTAAGCAGGGTGAGGCACTCTCTCCCCTCTGTAGGTATATGGTCAGATATCGCCCCTCCCTGTCCCTGGCTACTTTGGTAATGGGTGGGTGTAGGAGGCTGGCCTGGCTTGTAGTGGGTACCAGAGGTACTTACACCTTGTGCCAGGTCCAGTTATCCCTTATTAGTGTAGAAGAGGCGTTTCTAGCAGCTTAGGCTGATAGAAGGTAGCTATGGCAAAGCAGCTTAGGCTTAACTAGGAGACATGTAAAGCTCCTACTATACCACTGGTGTCATATGCACAATATCATAAGAAAACACAATACACAGAAGTACTAAAAAAAAAAGGTACTTTATTTTTATGGTTATATGCCGAAAGTATTTCAGTGAGTACCCTCAGTATGAGGATAAGTTATATACACAAGATATATGTACACAAACCAAAATTATGCAGGTAATAGTAATGCAAGCAGTGTAAAGTTAGAATAGATTGCAATAGCAGCACATTGGTATAGGGGCAACACAAACCATATACTCCAAAAGTGGAATGCGAACCACGAATGGACCCCAAACCTATGTGAGCTTGTAGAGGGTCGCTGGGACTGTAAGAAAACAGTGAGGGTTAGAAAAATAGCCCACCCCAAGACCCTGAAAAGTAGGTGTAAAGTGTACCTACTACCCCCAGAGAGCACAGAAGTCATGATAGGGGGATTCTGCAGGAAGAACAAACACCAGCAATGGAACAACATTGGATTTCCGGACTTGAGTACCTGTAAGACAAGGGGACCAAGTCTAAAAGTCGCGACAGTGTCGAGAGTGGGCAGGAGCCCAGGAAATGCCAGCTGAGGGTGCAAGGAAGCTGCCACCGGTTGGAAGAAGCTTGGAGGTCTGCAAGAAAGAAGAGGACTAGGAACTTCTCCTTTAGAGGATGGATGTCCCACGTCGCGATGAAGCTTGCAGAGGTGTTCCCACGCAGAAAGACTGCAAACAAGCCTTGCTAGTTGCAAGGGTTGCGGCTAGGGTTTTTGGGTGCTGTTGTGGCCCAGGAGGGACCAGGATGTCGCCACTTTGAGGAGGAGACAGAGGGGGCACCCAGCAACTCAGAGAGCTCTCACAGAAGCAGGCAGCACCCGCAGAAGAACCTGAACAGGCACTTAGAAGAAAAGTGAACCGGAGTCCACACAAAGTCACAAAAGGGAGTCCCACGACGCTGGAGGACAACTCAGAAGTTGTGCAATGCAGAAAGGAGTGTCAGGGACCCAGGCTTGGCTGTGCACAAAGGAAATCCTGGAAGAGTGCACAGGAGCTGGAGCAGCTGCAAATCACGCGCTACCCAGCAATGCAGTCTAGCGTTGGGAGGTAAGGATTTACCTCCACCAAACTTGGACTGAAGAGTCACTGGACTGTGGGAGTCACTTGGACAGAGTTGCTGAGTTCCAGGGACCACGCTCGTCATGCTGAGAGGGGACCCAGAGGACCAGTGATGCAGTCTTTTGGTGCCTGCGGTCGCAGGGGGAAGATTCCGTCAACCCACAGGAGATTTCTTCAGAGCTCCTGGTGCAGAGAAGAGGCAGGCTACCCCCAGAGCATGCACCACCTGGAAACAGTCGAGAAAGCCGGCAGGATGAAGCGATACAAGGTTGCTAGAAGTCGTCTTGCTACTTTGTTGCGGTTTTGCAGGCGTCCTGAGCAGTCAGCGGTCGATCCTTTGGTAGAAGGTGAAGAGGGAGATGCAGAGGAACTCTGGTGAGCGCTTGCGTTCGTTAGCTGAAGAATTCCCCAAAGCAGAGACCCTAAATAGCCAGAAGAGGAGGTTTGGCTACCAAGGAAGGAAGATTGGCTACCAAGAGAGGTAAGAGCCTATCAGAAGGAGCCTCTGACGTCACCTGCTGGCACTGGCCACTCAGAGCAGTCCAGTGTGCCACAAACACCTCTGTTTCCAAGATGGCAGAGGTCTGGGACACACTGGAGGAGATCTGGGCACCTCCCCTGGGAGGTGCAGGTCAGGGGAGTGGTCACTCCCCTTTCCTTTGTCCAGTTTCGCGCCAGAGCAGGCTGGGGATCCCTAAACCGGTGTAGACTGGCTTATGCAGAGATCAGCACCATCTGTGCCCATCAAAGCATTTCCAGAGGCTTGGGGAGGCTACTCCTCCCCAGCCTTCACACCTATTTCCAAAGGGAGAGGGTGTTACACCCTCTGTCAGAGGAAATCCTTTGTTCGGCCTTCCTGGGCCAGGGCTGCCTGGACCCCAGGAGGGCAGAAACCTGTCTGAGGGGTTAGCAGCAGCTGCAGTGGAGACCCCGGAAAGGCAGTTTGGCAGTACCTGGATTCTGTGCTAGAGACCCGGGGGATCATGGAATTGTCCCCCAATGCCAGAATGGCATTGGGGTGACAATTCCATGATCTTAGACATGTTACATGGCCATGTTCGGAGTTACCATTGTGACAGTGCACGCGTGTAATGGTGTCCCCGCACTCACAAAGTCTGGGGAATTTGCCCTGAACGATGTAGGGGCACCTTGGCTAGTGCCAGGGTGCCCACACACTAAGTAACTTTGCACCCAACCTTCACCAGGTGAAGGTTAGACATATAGGTGACTTATAAGTTACTTAAGTGCAGTGATAAATGGCTGTGAAATAACGTGGATGTTATTTCACTCAGGCTGCACTGGCAGGACTGTGTAAGAATTGTCAGAGCTCCCTATGGGTGGCAAAAGAAATGCTGCAGCCCATAGGGATCTCCTGGAACCCCAATACCCTGGGTACCTCAGTACCATATACTAGGGAATTATATGGGTGTACCAGTATGCCGATGTGAATTGGTAAATGTATTCACTAGCCTGTTTGTGACAAAATTTGGAAAGCAGAGAGAGCATAACCACTGAGGTTCTGGTTAGCAGAGCCTTAGTGAGACAGTTAGGCATCACACAGGGAACACATACAGGGCACATACTTATGAGCACTGGGGCCCTGCCTGGCAGGGTCCCAGTGACACAGACTAAAATAACATATATACAGTGAAATATGGGGTTAACATGCCAGGTAAGATGGTACTTTCCTACAGTGGGCTAAAGTGTGTTTTACAGAATATGGCCACCCCCAGCATCTTGGTGTCAGTGTATGCCCAGTGTCGTACAGGTATTTTGGATAGGCCATTCAATGTCTGTCTATCCTGCGTAAATTTGTCTCTTGGAGGAATACAATGTTGGGGTTATGTTGAAGAATAAATCTCCAGATCTGTTTACGCTTGTTCAGAGAGTTGATTCCCTGGCTATTTAGAGATAGTAATTTCATACCTCCAGTAGCTCACCCGGAAACAGGCAGGGGCGGGCAATGGCTAAGGCATAGGCTCTTACGTATCCTGTTGAGGAACCTTTCCCCCACGTGCTTGCACCTTGTGCATCTGGTATGACTATGGGTCTCCCCTCTTATCCCAAATACCTAATGCAGACCCGAGGTGTAACAAAAGAGATATGAGAATGAATATTCAAAAATATCTGTAGGCCAATGGGTCCTAACCTGTGTACCCACCCGTGTTAGAGAGCTGTGTAGAGTCACAAGCCTCTCTATGGGGGAGTCACCTCCCAGCAGGGCAACATACCAGGGAAAAAGCAGCAATATAGCAAACAGTTATTTTCTCATTCAATCAGAGCTTTGGAGGAAGCTCTAGTGGCCTCCCGGTTACTGGCGCTGCCATCAGGGTGATCTCCAAGCAGCGAGTGGCCCAGTCCAAGAGCGGCCTACCACTAGGCGCCAAAGTGTCAGTCATCGCCAGTGGAGCCCATGTTTCATAGGTGTTGTATGATGTCCCTCTTTGTTTCATGTGAGGACGTCACCGCCCAGCTCCTATCAGGATGAACACCCCCCACTGTGGTCCTGGTGGGTTTCAAGATATCACTAGAAGAACATTCCCGCTGAGAGAAGGGCCTGATCTCTTCTGATGCAGGGAGCGCAAGCAATCATTTCACCTCCACAAGTGAGCAGAGGGCGTCCCTCTTACCCCTCCACTGAAAGATTGAGGCAAATGGATGACCCTATTGATATTTGACATTTAATGTCCGTAGTTTGTCAGTTACTGTCTTGAAGTCTTTACGTCCCCTTAGAGTGGTGATGGATAGGTTTTGGTATATTTGAATCTTGTGACCCTGGTATTCTAGGCCGGATTTCAGCCGCGCCGCTTGGATTATGGCCTCTTTTTCAGTGAAATAATGTACTCGAGCCAAGATGACTGGGATGCCACTGGGGTGTCCCAGGGAAGCTGACACCCGGTGGGCCCTGTTGAGAGATGGCAGTGGTCACAAAGGGTCCCCCCTAACAGAGTGCAGCAAGGCTGCAGTGTAGGCAATAATGTCTGTCCCTTCCTCTCCCCTGGGCACTCCCCATAGTCAGATGTTGTTGCGATGGCTTCTGTTTTCTAAATCTTCCTGTTTAAGCTGGAGTGAAATTTGCTGTTCTTCTAGTGTCAACATGCGCCTCCAAAGCAATTCTTGGTCTCTGCTTGTGCAGCAACAGTGCACTCAAGGTCGTCCACTCTCTCTCCAATCTCAGTCACCCCCTTCTGCACTTCTCGGACACAAGATTTGAGGTCAGCTTAGAGGGATGTAATTACCATCCGTATCTCTTGCAGGAAATGGTTCATATAGTCCTGCTGGATGGGGGTGGAGGGTCCGTCACCTCTAGCACCCGCTGCGGTGCAATCTTCAGTTCCATAACAGTACCTGGAGGTTTGGTCCACAGTGAGGTAACGGGGGTCTCCTTGGTGGTTTTAGTGCGTAGCATGGTGCAAGCGATCTACAAGATATCTTTCTAGGCAATGCCTGATGTGGGTGCCGCCGGCCGGCAGTCATTTGTCTCTTTACTCTTCCCTCATAGCGACTGCACGATCATGCCCCCCACCAAGTTCAGTCCAGCTTTGCCCACCAGATAGCCACCTGGACGGGAGACAGGTGAGAGAAGGCTCCGGAGGCAGCTGTTCCCTCAGCACTCCAGCAGGAGGGCAGACCCACCGGGTGCACGTCATGGTGTGTCCTTCAATATGCCAGGGTATTTTGTGCTTAGATGACATTCACTGTTGAAGGTGCCGCATTTTGTGGCCCACAGGGTTCCCCCATTGTAGGAAGTCTTCAGCGAACCGGCAGCAACCGCCTGTCTCCCCCCAGTTCCAGCCACCGAGGGTCACAGGGGGAGGCCGTCTAAAGTCCAGGAGGGGGGCGGGAGGTGACAGTACATCAGCGATGCAACCCCCCACTCCTAAGCCAGCCACGAGGGCCAAGGCCAGGTAGGCTGCCCCCTGGCACCGCAGGCCACGCCCCAGTAAGTAGGCTGGAAGAGGAGATGGGAGCCCCATGAAGAGAGGTGCAGCAGTACGGGCCCCGCTGATCAATCTGCCATCCTGGTGTCTATCCCAGTCTGCTCAACAGGCACCACTCCTCCCCCAGTCACTGCAGGACCACACCAGTGTCAGGCCGCCCACCAGCCTGTCATGCTATGGGGTCCTCCGGGTGGACCCCGTTTCCAACAGTCCATGTGCTGATGGTCAAAAAGTTCTCCGTCAGGCGCCCCCGTCGCGCATCCCTCACACCCTGTTCACCTTGGAGGTCACGGTCCTTGCAGACTTCCAGTTCTTTGCCCTCTGTGCCACCATCCAGGCTGCAGTGAGTTTACACTCAAATATTGGTAGTGTCCAGGCAGGGCAGCCCACAGCACTTATTGGTGTTGGCCTTTGCCATCCGGGGGCACTCAATGCTGCAGCGTTCACATCAGGGCTGGGCGTGGCAAACCGCAAGACAGTTGTGCACAGGCAAAGGCCCTGTAGGCTGCCTATTGCTGAGTGTAGAAGCAGTAGACAAAATGGGCCTCTCAGGCAGGTCGGGTCTCTGTGGGCTGCTGCTCCGCTCCACCAGCCAATCGGGCCCCCATGCCAGCCACCAGGGTCCACTCATGTGAGGTTGACGGGCCCCGGCATCCAGACCCTGCGGCACACTCGCAGCCGCCCACAGTCATGCCAGGCAAGATGGCATCACTGGCCCAATCAGGCTGCAATGGGGTGGCTCTCCATCCTGCCTGCCGCACCAGAGATCTCCTCACCAGCAGCAGGGGCAACTTGCCTTCCCCTTCACCTCTCCACTGCTCTCATTCGGCTCCGGGACCCGGTGCGGTACATGGCGCCGAGTTATTGCCCCCGAGGTCTGGAGCTCCCTCAATTTGCTTCTTATTAGGCACGCATGCTGGCCATGCCCCGAGGAAGCTTTTTATACCATATAGGCTTGGCCAAAAAGGTAGCCCTGGTGGGAACATTAGGAGGAAAAGTAGATTGAAGTAAGGAACTAGTGTGTTTATTAAGGGGAGAGGCAGTAAAAGGAGTTTTAGAAGTGAGTAAAGTTTCACCTTGAGAAATGCACTCTTTAAAGTTGATAGCAAAAGAATTTAGAATAGAAACCAAATACCTAAATATTTTATCCTCAAAGGTGAGCATTTCAAATTAATATTTAGTGGTTTATTTAATTAATGGAAGAAAGTCTGTCTTACCATATTAACTTTATACCCAGAAACCTCAGAAAAGAATGTAATTTCTTTACATAGTGCTGCTAGAGGTTGTTCAGGATAAGAAATAAAAAAAGAAGGTCATCAGCATATGCTGCTAGTTTTAAATTGTGGTTAGCATAGTGAAAACCCCTTATGTATGAACTATGTCTATTATGAGATAGGAAGGGTTCAAGTGCTAAAACAACTAATAATAGGGAAAAGGGACATCCCTGGTGAACAACCTGCTGAAAAATCATACTATTAACCAATACTGAAGCCTTCGGGATTGATATAAGAGCAAGATTAGGGCTATAATCTTAGGATCAAAACCATGTCAAGATAAGGATATCAGCATGGATTCCCAGTTATCCTGTCAAAACTTGCTCTGAATCAATGGTGATAGCTGCAAGCCGATATTTAAGCTGAAAAACTTTTCTTAAAACATTAAAAAATAAATGAATATTATCTGATGGTAACCCTCCTTTTTATAAAACCTGATTGTTCCTTACAGATAAGATGTGGAAGGAAAGATTTGATTTGATGCAATTTGCTAGAATTTCTGTAAATAATTTATAATCCTCATTGCCCAGAGAAATAGGTCTATAAGTTTTACAATGAGCAGGGCCCTTGCCAATATTATACATAAGACAAATTGTGGCTTCATGAAAGAAGTCCTTCCAACAGTGGTAAAACATTGAAACAATTGCAGTAAGCAAGGTTGGAGAATGTGGGAAAAGTGGAGAACAAAATTCAACTGTAAAGCCATTGGGCCCAAATGACTTCCCTTTCCTCAATAATGTAAGCTCTTGTGAAATTTCTAACAAATAGATATCTGTTTCTAAAGAATTGAAATCTAAATCTGTGTGAGTATATTTAGGAGTATTCTGAAGATAATATTCAATGTGGGTAGGTTGCCGTGGAGATTCAGTTGTTTATAAAGATTTGTAGACGTTAGTAAATTCCTCCAAGATATCTTTATACAGATGCACACCCTGGAAATTGATTGAGTCTATATTAATTTGATTATTTTTCTCAAGATAATTAGCTAGTACCTTACCAACTTTATTTCTGCCACCATGGTATGAAGCACTAGTTTTCAGCAATATTGATGAAGACTCTTCATTTGGGAGCTCACTAACTTGTAGTTTAACTTTGAGGAGATTCTGAAGATCACTACTTTATTTAGAGGCACAGTATTTCTGTTCTAATTTTTAGGGAAGTCAGTAAAGATTTGTGTTCATTGGCATGAACTATATTCTTCTTTAATACATAGCCCATGATGAAACCGCGAGCAGCCGCTTTAAAGGTGTCCCATAAAAGTTGAGGTGAAGTACTAGGTGAGTCATTAATTGAAAAGAACTCTGAGGTAAATGATATGAAGGACAAAGAGAATTCAATGTCTTTTAATAAGGAAATGTTGAAATTCCAATTCTGTAGATTAGGCTGTTTGGGAACCAAGTCAAAGTCTGTGATTATCATGGCATGATCTGAGAGTAAGCTAGGGCTAATGGTAGATTGAATGATATTTTGGGATAAAGGTTTAGAAACAAAAATGTGATCTAATCTAGTTAGTGAACCGTGTGTGTTAGTATAAAAAGTATAGTCTTGTGAAGTGGGATTACATAGTCTCCATGAGACAATTAAAGCATTGTGTTCAATAGTGGAGTAAAATTGTTAATGCATTCTATTAGGAAGAAACCGATCGAAAATTGTCTGTCAAGAAAAGGGTACATAATTTGGTTGCAGTCACCTCCCAAAATCAAGTAGATAACTTTAAATTGAAGACATTTTTGTGAGATTGTGGTCCAAAACTTATATTTGTGATGGGTGGGACATAGGTATTAAAAACTATTAAAGGAATTTTCATAATCAATAATTTGACAATAATCCTTCTGCCTTCAGCATCAGTTTCTTGTGAAAAAATACTAAATTGTAAATTCTTCTTACATACAATTATAACACATTATTTTTGTGAGAGACACCAACATACAGCCTACTCAACCATGTTTAAGTTTTAAAGCTTCAGAATCGGTAAGGTGAATTTTTTGTAATAAAACATAATCTGGATTAACTTTAGCTAAATGAGATAATCCTCTCTGTTGTTGTTTAGGGTTAATAAACTCCTCTATATATTCCAGGAAATTACCCTGAATGTGACATTGAAATAACAAAAGTGAAGAAACTCGGGAGGACATTCCAAATGGTGTAATAAAGGCAATACAGAAATAAGGTAGCGTAGAGAACAAAAGGAGTACCATGCAAAACTGAAGATATATCGTTTGGAGTAAGGGAAAGGAAAAAAAAAGAGGAAATAAACATAAGAAAATGAAACATGAGATAGGAGCAAGAGAGACAGTATATGTCAAGAACTAATAACTGAAAACACACCTTGAAAAATAACAAGAAGAAAATTGGGGTGCCGGCAACACTGATGAAGACGGTATATCTGACAAAGGGCACACACCAACAACAAAAGGGTATTTCCTAGCACTCATGTATGCCTGTAAGGAGAAACAAAAAGGAAATTAACTGGTAAACATCCCAGGAAAAACAATTCAAAATATAAAAGATTCAGAGTCAAAATGAATGTCCTGAAAGTTGTTAGCGGGTAGAAGGGCCAGTGGTATCCATAGAATCCATCATATAAGCGTTTTTAAATCTTCTGAGCTCACCCAGCTTCTCAAACATGGTAGTTTTGTTTTGGTAAGTGACTTTGAAGAGACATGGATGAAAGAGACCATAATGAGCTCCCAAAGCACATAGCACAAGATGAAGACTACGAACGTCTTTCTGTCTGCTAGCTGTAGTATTCTAAACATCCTGCAGAATAAAAATCTTCCTGCTAGACCACCCAACCTGTTTCTTGGATTTAGCTGCATTGAGAACTTTCAAGAGGTCAGTAAACGTCAAAAATAGAAAGATCACTCCTCGAGGTTTAGTAGGTAGTGCAGAAGTAGAGAGACGATGACCCAATCTATGTGCTCATTGTATATTTAAATTCACGGTGGGAGGTAAATCCACTAACTGTGGTAAAAAGATGCAAAGAAGGAGACTGTATCCCCTCATCCATTCCTATCAGACTATAAATACCCATATTGGTGCCTCTATTTCATTTTTCTAAATCTTCTGCATTATTTTTTTTAATTGAAGGACCTCTTTTCCCAAAACCGCAATTTTAATAGTTTTGTCCTGCAAATCAATGACTTGATATTTTACCTCAGAACCCCTTGTCTCCCTAATAGGCAATTTTTCATCAAGACCCTGAATTTGCTTATTTGTTTTTTCAATGAATGGACGAAGGGCCCTAATTTCTTCTGGTAATATCTCCATTGAAATAGGAGAGGGCATTTTTCAGGAGATGGGGGGGTCATGTTTACTGCTACCCGTGCCTTTTTACTGTAGACTCTCTATGTTTCAGGCAGCTTGACCTTTTAAAGTGGTGTTTTTTTTAGCCATGACTGTGTGAAATTTCTCTTCTAGTTTGTGGCACAAGACTGCATAAAAGCCCCCCCCTTTTCTGAGTGAAAAGGCTACATACATCTTGCAGAGTGTGTTTAGGAGACTGCCTAATCTGTTTCAGTGATCTAAATTGTGTTTAGAAACTGTCTGCATCCCCTGTTTTTTGCCTTGAAAAAGCCGCATTTCAGTGTGTGCGACAAGCAAAATTTCAGTGTTTTTTAAGCAATCTCTCCCTTACCTGGAAAGTAGACTCTGCTAGCTTGGAACTTTGGATTCAGCCTGTCTGTATCCAAGTAGATTCTGGAAAGAGCAGCAGCTGCCTCCTCCCTGCCCTCAGGGGCTGGGCTTAGCTGATTGGCTCTCTGAGTCCCTGGCAACCTGAGCCCTCCTCCCACACCTGTTCTGGCCCCTTATGTTTGTGGAGGGAAGCCCAAGACAGCCACCTCCATTTTGTGAGCCCAGAATTTTCCTTGTGCCCCAATACAGCCCAGGGTTCAGGGATTTCCTAAAAGACCTAGGTAAGGAGCCTCAAGCTTTTCTGTGAAATTGTATTATTTGTTTAAAAGTATTGGTTCCTGCTACCCATGCCTGTTTACTGTAGACTCTCTGTGTTTCAGGCAGCTTGACCTTTTAAAGTGGTGTTTTTTTTTTGCCATGACTATGTGAAATTTCCCTTCTATTTTGTGGCACAAGACTGCATAAAAGCCCCCCCTTTTCTAAGTAAACAGGCTACATACATCTTGTAGTGTGTGTTTAGGAGGCTGCCTAATCTGTTTCAGTGATCTAAATTGTGTTTAGAAACTGTCTGCATCCCCTGTTTTTTGCCTTGAAAAAGCCACATTTCAGAGTGTGCGACAAGCAATATTTCAGTGTTTTTTAAACAATCTCTCCCTTACCTGGAAAGTAGACTCTGCTAGCTTGGAAGTGTGGATTCAGCCTGTCTGTATACAAGGAGGTTCTGAATAGAGCAGCAGCTGCCTCCTCCCTTCCCACAGGGACTGGGCTTCAGTTAACTTGCCCCTTATATAAGTTCCTATTGGTTGTTGCATATGGTGTTGTGATAGGTTGTTGGGGGCTGGTCTTTCTATTGGTTTAGGGATTAGAGTTGATCTTGTGATTGATAGTAGGGCTGATATTCTGGTTGGTTCCTAGTTTTTAGGGCTGGGCTTGTGATTGTTGGTAGGGCTGAGATTCTGATTGGTTCCTGGTTTTTAGGGCTGGGCTTGTGATTGGTGGTAGGGCTGAGATTCTGATTGGTTTCTGTTTTTTAGGGATTGGCTTGTGATTGGTGGTATGGCTGAGAATCTGATTAGTTCCTGGTTTTTAGAGCTGGGCTTGGGATTGGTGGTAGGGTTGAGATTCTGATTGGTTCCTGGTTTTAGGGTTTGTGTTGTGATTGGTTGTCAGGTTTAGGGGTATGATTGGTGATGAGGGTTGGGTCTCCCATTGCTTGTGAGATTTAGGGTTACAAATCTGATTTGTTAGGGTTAGGACTAGGTTTCTATTGGCCAGTAGGGCTATTTAAGCCTAGGGGTCAGGGCGTCTCAGCCCGTGCGTCGGGGCTAAGGGCGGAGAGGATAAGGGCAGTTGCCTGTTTGGGCCTATTAGGGACTGTCAGCGCCTAGGGCCAGAAATGCTGCCCATTTTCCCATCTGTCAGAAAGGACTTTACATCCTACACATCAATCAACATGCAAACACATTATCTGCAAAAACATCCCATTCCTGCATCATAAACTGACCGCAGACAGATTGCAATGTCCCATCATCCAACACGATACCCCTTATACAACACATATACACATATCCTCCACAACTACAACAGTAAAACACCTTCATTCTCACAGCAAACACTACTCTGTCCACTCCCACAAACACAACCTGCCATCACCCACACAACACAAAAGCACACTATACATTACTTTCAGCCTTCCAGATACACACTCCCTGTTCATACAAACCAACAACACTATCCTCTATTTGCTCCACACAGACCACCTTTCATCAGAACAGTTCCCAAACCCAGCCTTCCTACACACCATCTACAAACACCCATCCCCTCTCTTCACCAATTACATACAACCATACAATTCTCACACTCCGCATCACCACACATATTACCTCTTCCAGTCATCACAACTAACACAAACTCCACTGACACACATCCATCCCCTCTTACACACCTCATACATTCATTTCCAAAATAAATCAACACCCCCTGTAAGACTCTAATTCCACTCACCAGCACTAACTCACATACAAATCCCTCACTGAAAACAACTACATCAATATTCCCTCTCACTATTCCACAAAAACAATACAGACCTCAAACATCAGCCCATCACATCAACACAAACTTTCATTATACTTATCGTCACAACAACTCCCACCCTCAAGACTACACAAAGAATACCAATCCCGTCCTATCTTTACCCCTACATTCTCACTCTTCACAAACACCTACCACAAGCACCCCAACCCAGCAACTTTCATTCACCCGCCTCTCCTCTATTGCACAATTTAGAGCCATACATCATGACCCACATGCTCCTCCACCAACCCATTCTACATCCACACTAAACAGACACAAACAAGTTAAACAACATGCCACTCTTAACAACGTTGCATCCCCTTGTCTATTACATAATAAGGCTACCCTACAAAAACAGTACACTCTTCATGTCTCTCTCAGCCACCAAGTCCACCACCCACACACACAGACCCAAGAAAATACCTCCTAAGCCTGCTGGAAGAGGAACCCTATATTGACAAACAAGACTATTGTGACCCTCACACAGTTATCACAACTAACAACACACCTGCTTCAAGCTCAAATTATAATGCTTACCCTTCTTCTAAGCAAAACAACACTGCCACTAACATACCTTTTCCACACTGCCAGCTCATAAATGCTTGGTCACTCTAAAAAAACAAGCACCATATCTTCGACCTGCTCACAGACACAAAACCTGACTTACTATTCATGACGGAATCATGGTTGGGAGATGACATGGCCCCAGTGTTGCATGAAACCCTTCCTCCGGACTATCACACCATCACACAAAACCGTATAGGCAAGAGAGGAAGTGGACTAGCAATTATATTCAAACAGGCAATTAATCTCAGTAAAACAGACAACATTTCCATACAAGGTTGTGAAGCCCTCCTCACCAGATGCCACCCTACTCCAACTTCCTCCTGTAACTTTCTCCTCCTTTATAGACCTCCACTTAACAACTCAACATTCCCAGACACTTTTCTAGGTACAGTCTCAAACCTTATTATATTATACTCAAACCTATGCATTCTTGGGGACCTAAACATTTGGTTTGACAAACCCAATATGCCCCATCCAAAAGCTTTCACCACTGGCGTGGTCGCATTGAACCTACATCAGATTGTACACAATCTCACACACATCGCTGGACACATCTTAGATGTCATCTTTGCTAAGCCTGAACTAGTTACAGTTCATAGCATCACGCCAATCACATGGTCAGACCACCATTTGATAACTTTCTGACATAAAACTCCACAAATCAACATACCCCACAACTATTTACATACATGCACCTATCGACCTTGGAGCAAACTCAATTTTGATGACTTAGAAACACAACTAACAGCCAACACAGATCTAGATACAATTAATTATGTTCCAAAACTTTATGAGTGGCTACTGGAAGCATTTGATATCCCAATACCACTCAGAAAAACTAAACACGACAAAAGAAAACCAACACCTTGGAGAAACACAGAACTTAAAAAAGATAAAGCAACAAATCAGAAAGTTGCAATGGACCTGACTCAAGACAAACTGCAGCTACACAAACGTAACAGAATATACAAATCATCAATCAAAAAAGCTAAAAAAAGGTACTACTCAGATAGAATTTAAAATGCTAAATCTGCAACAAAAGGATTTTATAAAATTCTCAATAAAGTTCAAAAACCTACATGTATTGAAGGAAGTCATCCCACTACTCAAGATTTCGCAAACAAACTGGCAACTCATTACACAACCAAGGCAGACACATTGGACTCCTATTTAAAACAGAAGAAAACCATCAGCACCAACCCCTTTCCTAAAATACCCTCTAAGAATAAACCAACCCAGCCTCTACAGTCCTTCAAACAAATATCCCAAGGTGAATTTATGGATTTGGTCAAAGCAAGCAGACCTTCCGGTTGCCCTTCTGACCTTTGTCCACCACACATCTTCAAGAACATTCTTTTATCTACTTCTGCTGCCACACCTGTAAGAATAATCATCAACAACTCTTTATCTACAGGAACCTTTTCCTGTAGACCTGAAAAAGGCATACATATGACCGTTATTAAAGAAAACAAACCTAGACCCGCAAGACCCCAACAACTACAGACCAATCACAAATTGACCTTTCCTGGGCAAACTGATAGAAAGAGCAGTATTCGCCCAGATGTCAGAATTCATTGAAGACAATTCTATACTTTCAGACTTCCAAACTGTCCAGGAAGAAGCACTGAATCGGCACTCATAGTAATCTGGGATGATATGAAAAACACAGTCGACCGCAATGGAGTTGCTTCACTACTTCTCTTGGACCTCTTGGCTGCCTTTGATACAGTTGACCATGACACTCTAATTCAAAGACTTCACGAAGCCGGCATAGAAGGGACTGCTCTCAACTGGATTACATCCTACCTTCAAAAAAGATCTAATATCATCTATTCTCCCCCTTTTCATTGAAACCCTACCTCACAAAAGCAGGAGTCCCCCAAGGATCAATCATCTCACCTTTGCTTTTTAACATCTACATGATATAATTACCAGAAATGATCAATGATTTTCATCTCACATGCTACAACTATGCAGATGACACACAAATACTACTTAAATTAGAATGCCCCAAAAGCATCGAAAACTCAGAAATCTTCAGTTGTCTCAGAGCCATTGATCAGTGAATGGCCTTGAGCCATCTCAAACTAAATGCCTCCAAAACAGAAATACTCATATGTGGTGACTGGAAAAGTTATGACCCACTGTGCGCCTGGCCTGACGATCTCAGACTACCTCCTCAATTATCCAAGGAAGTAGAAAATCTTGGAATCACCATGGACTCCAAGTTAACTATGAATGCCCAAATGGACAAATTAGCATGAACAAGCTTCATCACCTTGAAGACTCTAGACGCATCTTCTCCCACCTTGGATTTCCACACAAGGTGCAAGCTACTATCGTGCTTGTACTATCCAAGCTGGATTATGCCAATGGCCTCTACCATGGATCATCTCTATCTATTATGAAAAAACTACAACGTATTCAGAACTCCGCAGCTAGGCTACTATTACATGTAAGGCCACAAGCCCACATCTCAACTGCCTTGAGACCACTACACTGGTTACCCATTGCCAGAAGATGCACTTTCAAGGTGCTTTGTGTCACCCATAAAGATATACATGGAACAGGACGGCTTTTTATCAGAAACAAAATAACCAAATACATTCAACAAAGAAACCTCAGCTCAATATTGCACCATACCTTAGAACACCACCATACAAGAAAAAGACTATAGGTGGTACATCCTTCTCCGTTCAAGCAGCCAAACTATGGAATTCATTACCCCCAACTATAAGAGCCACAGATAACTATCTTGTCTTCAGAAAACTACTCAAGAGTTGTCTCTTTCCTTCATTTTTAAAAAAACTTTGTTTATTGATTTTATTTTGTTTTGCATCTGTTAATGATCATTAATACATACGCGTATTCTTTCATAAAAGCCATAGTTACAATTGTACGACGAAACAACGACTTCAAAAACAACTACTGCCTTAACAACAAGGTCGGAACACCGACCTCGTTGCTACTACTAATGATTTTACCACGAATGCCTTAACAACGATATTTTATGGTGGCTTCAATAGAAGCCTTGTAGAGTTTGGTGACCAAATGGCATTCCGCTCCCTCCATCAGAAGCAAATGTAATATGGCATGGCTCTCTTTAGATTTTGTCTTGGGCAGCGGGACCACTAACACCTCCCTCAGGGTCCCCGGGAGACTACTGCTCTCAAAGGCTTCCGCATAAAGCTCAACCAGTGCTGGGGCCAATATATCTATGTATGTCTTATAGAATTCCATGGGTAACCTGTCCGTGCCCGGAGTCTTACCCGCGGCCAACTGTGTGATAGCTACCTTCACCTCCTCCAGAGAGATCAGCTCTCCCAGACTGCCCCTGTCATCTGGCCCAAGGCTTGTCAAAGGCAAGGAATCCAGCTGTTCCCCTACCGTCCACGGTAATTCGTCCTCGGGTGTCTATACAGGGCCATATAGTAGGACTTAAAAACATCATTCATTTCAGCCGGCGAGTAAACCTGGTCCCCAGTCGTCCCTTCTCACACTTGTGATCGGGTCATTCCTTCCTGCGGGTCGTACCAACCAGGCAAGTAGTCTGCCCTCTCTACCCTCCTCAGCCTGCACGGACATCATGTGTTTCCTATAATCGTGGCATCTCAGTCTGTCAAGTGTCTAGTGGTATGTCTCTCTGGCCCTGAACAGGCTGCGGTCGGTTTCTGGGTCCCCTCTTTGCTCGACCTCCCTATCATGCAGGTCCTTTTCCAGCTGATTCAATTCGCTGACTAGGGCACGTCTGATCCCAACTGACTGTCCCAGGCAATGACCCCTGGTCCCCACCTTAAGTGTCTCCCATTCCGTCCTGCGGGATCCTGTGGAGCCTCTATTGATCCTAATAAGTTCCCTGAGGTACGTTCGTAAGTCCTCCCAGTACGGCGGGTCCTCCAGTGCCCGCGGTTGGAGTCTCCACATCGGTGTTGGGGACCTCGTCTCTGTCCTTTGCCAGGTGACTATCAGTGGGCTATGGTTGGACATCGTGCGGCCCAGATACTCAGAGGAAACCATTTTGTGGGCAAGGGAGCTGGAGCACACCACCCAATCTATTCTAGTGTGGAGGTGATGTAATCCCGAATAGAATGAGTAGTCTCTGGTCTGTGGGTGCTGTAATCTCCATGTGTCTTCCACTCCCCAATGCGTCATCCATTCTCTCAGAACCTCTACCATTTTGTGCGCCGCTGCCCGAGGCATAGGAGGGAAGGAACGGTCGAGCCCAGATCCAGTGAGCAATTAAAATCCCCCCCAATTAAGAAACGGTCTACGGAGCACCTGGCCATCTGGCCTGATAACGTGTGCCAAAAGGAAGCCTGATCCTGATTTGCCACGTATATACACCCCAGCACCACTGGCCTGCCTTGTAGCTTACCCTCTACTATGACATATCTCCCTTCTGTGTCCAAGTCTATTGAGATGGCCTCAAACGGAACTCCCGCCCTGATCCAAACCAATAACCCTCTGGCGTACGCCGAGTATTTAGTGGCGTAAAGTTGTCCCCGCCACCTGCGTCTCAGTTTGTCTACCTCCTGTGCGGTTAGGTGTGTTTCCTGAAGCACTGCTATATGCACCCCCCTTCTCTTGAGGTACAACAGGATTTTATGACGCTTAGCCGGTGACCCCAGCCCCTGAATATTCCAAGTTATCAACTTGTAGGCCATAGAGGTGGGGTAAGTAAGTCCAGGGGGGTCACTACCCCCTCGTGGGACCCAAAGGTCCCCAGAATTCTGCCACGTTTCGGTCCTGCTGTATCCCAGAATAAAAAAGTAAGTAACCCCTTGCATGTGTAATCAAACAAGAACATCAAACCCCAACTCCCTCTTCCCAGGGCAATAACGCAACAGGTTGTCGTCCAGTTTACGCTCATTGAGCCAAACAATAACATTAAGTCACAAAGAGTTCTCGCCATCTAAGGACATTGGACGAGAATCTAAGTGGGGGGGATACCTTCACCACACATAGGCCTTCCATCAAACCTCGCCTCCGGAGGGCAACCCTTCAGTTTACCATGTACGTTCTTTACAGGTCATCTGCAGTTCTCTGGTTCACAATTGGGCCCCCATCAGAATGATGAGAGTCCGAGTCTGAGGAGCATGTTCGCTGTTCCGAGTCCCCACCACTGGCCTTGGTCGCCATCCTCCCCTGGTTCAGCGATGCCACCGCCTCCAGGGCCGATCTCCTTGCCTGGTCCTTCTGTGCCGGTGTTGGCCTGGCTCCCGTGCGTGATCTGTTCTGATGTTGCCTCTCGGTATAGGCGAGGATCCAGGGTTACCCTCCATTTTATGTGCTTCTAGCCACTTCCAGGCCTCCTCTGGCGACTTGTAAAATGTACTGTGGCCGTCGCAGATTACTCTCTTCCTAGCTGGAAATAAGAGTGAGAACTGGACACCAGCATCGCTCAAGGCCCTTTTCCCCGCCATCTATGATGCTCTCTTAGTCTGTACTTCCACCGTAAAGTCCAGGAATAGGGTCACTGATGCGTTGTCGATCTTGAAAGGGCCTGCCTCCCTCATGCGCCGCAGTAGGATGTCCCTTTCCCGGTAGTGCAGCAGTTTAGCTATCTCGGTCCGCGGAGGACGGCCAGGAGCCACCGGTCTCGCTGGGACACAATGAGCTCTTTCCAAGGCAAAAAAGGGAGTCAAGAGGTCCGGAGCCACCACCTGTTGTATCCATGTTTCCAGATATGTCACTGTATCGTTCCCTTCAGCTCCTTCCGGCAGCCCAATGATACGCACATTATTGCACCTGTTGCGGCCTTCTGCATCCTCGGCACGGCGTTCCAGTCTCTGGACACAGTCCGTCAGTTGCTTAACTGTGGTGTGTACCACCTGTTGCTCTGGTGCCATTAATGTGATTGTTTTCTCTGCATCCCGGACACTGTCTGCTAGTTTCTGGTGGTCTGCACGCAGTAGGCCCAGTTTCACCGACACCTGGCCAATTTCTCGCTGGAGGTTCAATTTGGACTCGTCTATTGCCCCAAGATCTTGTCTAGTGTTTCCTGCAATGCGTGAGGTACTGACTCGGCCATTTCCAATGTGCCTGGGCCACCCGCGCGTTATTTCCCTTGTGGGCTAGTCTTCTTGCGGCTTTGGGTCAACATTCAGTCCCGAGCGGCGGGGCGCCCTCCCCCCTGGGGGGCCGGCAATAATCACGACATTCGCCTCTCCACCAACCTCGTCACTTGCTCTGTGCCAGCGCAGTCCAGGAGGGATGGTCCTCCCCAGGCGGAGCCCGTTCCAGATCTCTGACCACCTCCGGGCACTTTCTCTCCCCCTCCGCAGGGGCTCTCTGCTCTTGGAGTCACTGTGCACACCCCCAGTTATTCTGCCCAGAACGTCCCACCAGTGCAGGTCGTTGGTGATGCAGCGGCTTCAGTCCACTCAGTCTCTCAATTCCTGGGACTGGGTTATTCATCCAGTTTCTACATTCTGGGTCTTGAGCCGACTGCAGCCGCTCTCAGCCGCATGTGCTTTGCATCTTACTGTCTCTACCCTGGGGCGTCCCCCTCAGGGCACCACACTCCCGGGTCAGCCTTTTCCTCCACCGGGCCCTCGGCGCTCACCTGCTCCCCTGCCCATCCAATGCCCCGCCACCGAAGGTCCACCCGCTCTTTTTGGGCCAGGCAAGTCCTTCGCCCCCAATGGTGTCGCCTCTCCTGTCTCATGTGGTCTTCCTTTATCCTGTTCCAGGCCACCTCAGCCCTAAGTTTCTCTCCAGGTGCTTGTTTGCCGGAGCCGACCTGTCCCAATCGGTTGCTACATTTCGGCCCTCCCCGGGTGCCACTCCGTCTCGTCCGGTTCACCGCAACCCACACCAGGGCCTTCACACTCCAGGGCCTACTGCCTCTCTTCACCGGTGGGCCCCCCTCCGCTCCCTTCCTGGGGGTCCCCAGCACTCACTCAGGCTCCAGTGCGCCCAGCGTCTCTCCATCGGGGGCCGTTTGTTGCTGGGGTCGGGCACGTTCCTCTCTCACTGTTGCGCCTCTTGGTGTGCCCTCCTTGGCCTTCCCTCTCTTGCATATGGACCTCAGCAGACTCTGATCCGCCCCCAGACTTCAACGGAGGCGGTCAGCCCCTCTCGGCCACCGCGCCCCCAACTCCTCCGGATCGCCGCTCCTCTCCTGCACAATCAGCGGGGCCCGCTCCGCGAGCCAGCCGCAGACACCAAATCACAGCCATCCGCTCGTGGCACGTGTCTGGCAATCCACCCTCCATCTGCCCCGTGGATGGCTGGGCAGCCACCTTTGACTCACAGGCCCTTCCGGTGCCCCCCCACGACCTCACTACTGTCGGGGGTTCTCTCCAGGGCACTGTTCTTATCCGAGAAATAGTTGTCTCTTTCCTTCATAACCACCACATTCAAACAGCTATAGACTACATATGCCTATGCTGATGACTATATTTTTCTGACTATGTGTATATTCTAGTTATATATAGTTCTTTAGAAAATATGTATCACTACTATGTCATAACAATAAACTACACACACACTCTTCAAACCTGTTTAACTAATGTATATTTACTCATGGTTTAAATATCTATATGTATGTACATATATGTGTGCATATGTGTTTGTATTCATGTGTGTGTGTGTGTGTGTATATATATATGTATATATGTGTGTATGTTATTCTATGC
Source organism: Pleurodeles waltl (assembly GCF_031143425.1). Taxonomy (NCBI): domain Eukaryota; kingdom Metazoa; phylum Chordata; class Amphibia; order Caudata; family Salamandridae; genus Pleurodeles; species Pleurodeles waltl. The sequence continues at coordinate 15,776,171 of NC_090446.1, forward strand.
TTAACATGTTCATAGGTCATTGCGTAACTCCTAGATAAGTTGTTATACTAGATACTTATGAATCCCTGTTCTCATCTTATATCACACTTGTCTACCCATCACCATATGTCATGTCTCTATCAATCTAACCTCCATTCCCACTCTGACTCATCCCAAATCCATTATACTACTTTCATCTCCTAAATAACTCTGACTAAGCACTTCCCTCCTCTTCCACATCTAACTCACCCAAACCTCACTTTACTACCATGATCTCCCAAACAACCCTACTATATTCTCCCTCATTTATCTCACCCTGCTACTACGATCTCCCTAACCCTTTCCACTGACTCTTTGCTCCTCCATCCCCCCTTTACTCATCCCAAGCCTAAATCCTATTACCATATACTCCCAATTAACACTTCTGGATTCTTCCCTCCTCCCCCCTCCACTACTCCAGTCAATCTAACTAACAAACTCACATATCCGCGGCTCAAATAAACTCATAATAATACTAAAACTGTACTCATATTTTCAAATACTAATCCACCACTAATTCCTTTTGGGTTCTGCAGTAGCGTGCTACTCGCCGAAAAGCGCTTTGACGCCTTGTCAGGGGTAATAAGCGCTATATAAGTACTATTACAGTACAATGCAATACAATATTTCAGTCTTTTATTTGTAGATGAGGAGGTATGCTGTTTCAGTGAGGTAGTATACGCAGAGGAAGAGTGAGGAGCAGCTGACTGAGCCATGTTATCAGAAGCAGTAGAGCTATCAATGTAAGATTCCTCAGAGGACTGGCCTGGGTCTGCAAATGTATACAGTTGCTCCTTGGAGGAGAAATAAAGTGTTTTTAATCTGCTCATATAACGAAGAGAAACCAAGAGAATGTGTGGGAAAGTATCAAATGTGTGGGGAATGCGTCAATAAATAGTTCCTCACAACATCCACTGATAAATGCTATTTCCATTAAAATAGCCAGTTTAGGGAGGAATTCATGTTTGCAAGTACTCTTAATAATAAGGAAGGCAACAGACATCCGTCACTGTGAGCATCAAGAAACTAAAATGACGGGTGCTATGTGAGGAGTGGCATTTCTGCACATAATAAACAATTAGGCAGCGATAGCGATTGCCCAGGGGTTACTTCCTTCCAGATAGTTTGAGGGAAGTGTAGACATTGTTCCCCACATTCGCGCTGTAGTGAAACCGCATTTAAAATTGGCAGAGGCTCCACTGTGGCCCGAAGCTCTCTCATCAGATTCTCACCTTTAGAAACCAGTAGCTTACCTTATGGGTTCACCTCCCAACTGATGGACATTAGGGCATGTTCTATCCTCTCTTCCTAGGATCAACCTCCCCCTAAAGCCACACTGACCACCCATCTGGAGTACCCACCTGTGGGTGGTTTTATGAGAGAGGCAGAGACCCTGACTTGTGCCTCAACTGGTAACAGTTCTAACTCCTGGGTAGGTGAAAGGGTCATGGGGCTCAGAAGGGGTATGCTAATTCTTCTCTTCCAAACTTATCTATTTTATCCTGGTCTTCCTGAGTACCCTTCTCGAGGTCAGTGCCAGGTACCATTTTCTGGTGCTGATCTAGAGGCCTGCTTTATTTTCAACCTCTCTGTGTACAATGAGCTTGCTATCAATCAGCTTGCTATCCACAATTCTGTAAAACAATCACTCATAATGTGCTTCTTCATCATGTTATCATATTATAAAGCCCCTCGTAGTCATTCACTTTGCTGCCCTTCACTCAATCATCCAATGCCTTACTTGAAGAATCCACAAAGTGTACTCATGACTTGACACAGAGATATCTCCAAGAAGACCACTGTGATTGGGACTGGTCTGGGAAGAAAAAAAGAAAGTCGACGGCAGAGCTGGTTGTTAGCTGCATCTGCTTGTGACTGGGCAGGTTTCTTTGAAGTTAATCAAGTTCCTGGGCCCAGCCCATAGTCCATCCTGTCTTGGGCAATCAACATATCCCCATACCCAGGGTCTTTTTGACGGATCAAAATCTTCATTTTGAATATACATGTCATCCCTAAGTAGGCCCTATTGCCTATACGGAAGAGTGTATGATATTTAACAATAGGAAATGTAGAAGTATACTGTTCCACAGTTCCTTACAGTAAAACAGGCCAAAAAGCTATTTGCATTGTAGCAAGGCTGGCTGGTCCTTAGGAGAACTCTGGGTTACATTATTGCATCTAGGAATGCTAATTTTGGTTTGGAAGCAGATAGAAAAGAAAGAGTTTTTTTGTAATCATTATTCATTATCCAGTCTATTGTAAAATTGAATTTGTAATACCTATTAACAAAAAGGCACTTTTAGAAAGTTACCGTTTCCCTTCCTAAAGCCTCTGGAGGCCCCATTGCATTTCTTCTCCCACTTCTTCCATAAAGTATTTAGCATTTGAATAGATATGCATGAGGTGTGAACTTACTCCCCGGACAAGGTCATAGGCCGTGGGTGTTGGGAGGAATTGTTTAGCCATGTACAGGATGTCCTGTAGGCTGGGCCCAGGATATTGATTCACTTCAAAAATGCTTACCCTGTCATAAGCAGATGTAGCTAACACCCAGCTCTGCAGCCTTCTTAAGTCCCCCTAGTGAGACAGGCCCCAGCCATAGTGGGCCCCTTGTTGACATCACAGTGTCAAGTCCTGCTGAAGTGTCAATACATGCTTGACAGGTGTGCTGTTTTTTTATATGACTCTTGGGTCTCACTTGAAAGGAGAGAACCAGGATGACAAAACAATTCTTGTGTATCCACTGTCTGGTTGCTCAGCTTTTGCTCAGCTTTTTTATACCTGACTTCTGTCTCTGTGGTCAATGTGGATACAGGACCCGCCTCAAACCTGGTTTTAGTCTTAGAGGGGAGAGGACAATAGGATTACCATAGTACACTCCCCACATACAATCCCAGCCTTCATAGCACAGGTTTAATGTGGTCAAAGACTGCTGCCATCTTGAAAGTGCCCAAACTGAGTAGCATTATTCCCTGGGCCCTTTATCCCATAGATGACAGTGTACCCAGGGTGCGGTTGCACACACTCACTTGTGCCAGGCATAAGTGTAGTATCTGCAGTCACAAACCTCAGAATATTACTGGATGTTGGGAAGATAAGAAGAGTACTGAACATGCTGTCTGAGACATGAGAAGAGCCTAGAAGACTAGACCTGCTCTCCCTCTTGTACCTAGCACAAAGAAGTGGACTGCAAGGGCCATAAGGCTGACCTTCTGTCAACAGCTACACAACAAGGTACAAGAAGACTTTTCCTGTAACTGCTGAGCTGACCAGTGGCATCCTGACGTAGACTTGACTTTCTTGTTGAGTTTCTAAATGGTTCCCCTGAGGTCCTGGAGGTCTTTAGATACGTACTCCTATGGTGGGTTAGGACTTAAAAGACTAAAGCCAGAAGGTAAAAACTTTGACCAGGAAGAACCTGGTTAGTCTATCCAACCTGCACACCATTGTGGCCAACCACAATTTGCACCTAAGTCCTATTCTACTGAAAGCAATGGCTATCACTGGTACTTTGTTCTTAGCACTATTAGTACTAAAAACAATGTTCAAAAACGATAGCTCTTGTTCCCCTTATTAGATGTTTTCCATTTTGGTATCATTTTGTTTCTTAAATTTTGCTCCATTTTTCTAATTCATTGTGGGATTTGTATTGTTTTGGATTTTGGCTTTAGTATTGTTTTAGTTCTATATAAATATCTGCCTCTAAGTTAAATCTGTCTGCTCTGAACCATAGCTACTAGTGGCTTGAGCTCAGGTTTAGTTATTGACTTTAATGGTTCACCATGACATGGACTGTGATTATTACTTGAGGTGAGTACTTACCGCCCTCCAATAATAACCCAATTCCTTCTTCCGCAGTTATGGCCTGCATGATGGTGGGATCCTCCCCCATGGCAGTGTTGTTGGGCCTCATGGTCCTCACAGCATATTGAGAGAAGCAGTAGAAAAGGTTCCTCAGGTCATATCAAAGTGATGAGAGAGAGGTTACACAGTTTTTCTGAGGCTGTAGAAGTTTGTGGTTTGCCACATAAACTGTGCAGAAAGACTGGGAGACCCTTTAGCGCTTGGGTCAATGCCAAGTATACTCCCATGAGCCAATACATTCTTCTAGGTGCCCCACACTCAGGGGACATGGCTTGACTTCTCCTTCAGGACAGCTATCCTGCAGGACCAGGTACACTCCTTCCCTCTCTGAGTAGGCAGACTTCAAGGGCCTAAGCAGGCTCACAGCTCTCCAGCAAGTTGCAGAAACTTCAAGTGATATCCTCTCACTTCAGGAAGACTGACTTTTGGACAAAAAGCAGACATTGATCACAGTACCTATTAGAGTACTCTGTGGAGCACTCCCTTCCTTGGTAAAGAAGAACGTGTAATTTGAACAAAGAGGGGAAGATGGATCTCACCTTTATATAATGTTTCCAGGAAGGGGATGCTGGTCTGCTATCAAAAGTCCAGGAACTCATTTGGGGTGGTTCATTTTCAAATTTAATTTTGTGAATAGTGTGGACAAAATCTTTGTAAAAGGTGATGACTGTTTGCAGGACTACCAAAGAAGTGAGCACAATGACATATGAACCTTGGCACCTGGCTGTCTTTAGTCTTCCTGAAATAACACACAGGGAGTGACAATGAGACAGTCTTGCCTACAAGCGTATCTCCCTCTAACAACACAATCTGCCTAATTGGATCCAGCTGGTCTCATCAACTATGCACTGACCACAGAACAAAGCCATGCTGTCATCCACACTTCTCAAACATGCACTTGCACTCAACATACATATAGGGTGTCAGCACAAGGGTCTGGATGCCACTTCTAAGCAGAAGTTTACATGTGTTGGTCCTATAGACACTTTATGTACCTTAATTAGAGAAAACAATGGGCTCAGTACTTTTCACTGCAATCACCATCTTATCTCAACAACCCAGGACAGAGACAGTAGTCCAATACTGAACTACTGGTTGCATTTGGTGAGCCCCTTCAGGTCACAAGACAGTTTCAGGACAGTAGCATCATCATGGATAGGTCTAGAACTCTGCGCATGCACCAGATCTTACATGATCCCACTCTCCAGCATCATCTGAACTGATGGAATCAACATCGTATCCTCGCTGACAACATCCAGCTCATCCTCCCTCTCTCTGAGATGATGCCTAACACACAAACCAATTTTTTTGCCTGTATAACTGGTCGCCTGAATGATGATATCCAAAGGCCTCAAGCTCAACACAGACAAGACGGAAGTAATTATCTTAAGCAAGGACACCTGCCAAACTCAAACCCTCACCTCTCCTGGCAATCCATGCAAAGATATCAAAATAGTTATCGACAACCAACTCACTGTGAATTGGCAGGACACTATGACAGGGCAAGTAAACACATTCTCCGTCTCTTACTTTTACACACTCAAGATGCTTAAGAAGATCTTCAAATGGCCCCCTAACTAACACTTGCATAACTGTCACTCAAGCCCGCATCACCAGCAAGCTGCACTACAGCAATGCACTTTATGCTAGAATCAATGCTCAGCTGACCCGAAGACTCCAAACCATCCAAAACTCAGTGGCTATGCTCACCCTCAAACTTCCGCCCCACGCTCACATCACCACACAACTCAAAGAGCTCCACTCTTTAAAACTCCTCATGCACACATACAAATCCCTACATGACATTGGTGTCACGTACATGAACAACTGCATACATTTCCACAAACTTCACAGACACTTTGCTCGGCTGTACATAGCCCCAGCATACGCAGAAACAGTTCCAGCAGTCATGTTTTCTCCTCCCTCAAACCTAAAGCCTGGAACAATCTGCCCCTGCACATCAGGGTCAATCCCTCAGTTCTTGAATTCCTCAAAAAACTTAAGAATTGGCTCTTCAACTATCGCCCACAGAGGCCTGGCCCATAGAGCCCCTGCTTCAGCACCAGGATACCCTCCCTGATGAGTGGTATGCTGTACAAATACACATACCGTAACAGATCAGTGGGTTATCTGAGCCAAAGAAAAGTCAGTGTACTAGTTCCACATGGTAGGGTACATGCCCAGTTACCATGCAAGAGTAATTCTTGTCCCAACAGCCATTTTGACTTTGATCAACATCTGCAACTGTAGGCTAGAAGTGCCTTGCATGATGTGGTGGACGATGTGTAAAGAGGTAAGTACAGGATGGGACCAAAGGAATTAATCTCTGATCCTGGAAATAACAAAGAGTGCTGGGAAGATAGGGAGGCTCCCACTGTGTACATGGCCAAGAGGTTGGGATTAGGGGGTCAAGATATTAGGACTTGGGGGGGAGGATGTGGTGTAATGGCTTGATCTGCTAACTTCGGAGCTGGGGGAGACAGGTTTGAGTCTTGACGTTGGCTCAGCCTCCTATGATTCTGGGTAAATCACCCAATGTCCCTGTGCCTATAATTCAGCGCTTTGTGACCCTCACACGTGATTTGCAGCACTTTACAAATTCAGGATTTATTTATTATGAATCCTGTATAGTGCAGGGCCCTTTGCATGTAAGTATGATTCCTTTGTCCATACACTGTGACTGAGAAATTGAAAACTGAGTGAGTTGAAAAACCTAATTATCTAGTGACATTAAGGGAATTCCAAGTTGCCAAACATATGAAGAGGCTGTGGAACTACTTTTTGCATGTAGATCTGGGGGTTCATTACAGAAACTTTACATCGATGCAGATACAAGAAAAAAACCTGTTTTGCCCTGTTTTGATGGTTCCATTATTCAGACGAAAGAAAGCAAACTGTACCACATCTCTAATGAGAATGTTTTTGTACCACTGGAAAAGAGTGACAATAGATTATGGATCCATTGCTATGGATATATAACATATAGGTTTACTTATAATTGATGATATTTGTGGAATTTTCATTAAATAAAAAAGATTGAGTTTCTACTCCTTTAGCTATTACCTGCAGACAATTATGCTAACTTAGGAAATATTCTTCAAGGGACAACTTTAAATGTATAAATACATAAAAGATGCCTAGCAGTTTGTAATGTGACATTGTCACAAGGGCGAAAAGTTGCCTTTAGTTCCAGTTCCCTTAACCAGGCATAACTAAGCGATCCAGCCAGGAAACTTACTTTGAGACTTGTCAGTGCGAAAAAGATAAATATCAACCAGAGATAGGGTTTCACCCCAGACACAAGTTGGGGGCAATTAGGATTTAACTGAAACTTTAACAACCCAGTGGTTTCAGCCTCTAATTCCTGGATTATGTAAAGACAGAAGAAATAATGTTTTCCCTTCTGCAAATAGGGTTTGCCCAATTTTTCAATACAGAAGCAGCAGACATGCTTAAAACAGGGTTTGCACTATATTTTGCACCAGTACAATGTTTCCATAATACAGCCCTTTGCTTTGCTCCTACTGTTAGCTAAGAAGGAAGAGGAGGAGCCTGAGTCTCTCACTGAGAGAGAGAAGGGTGGCCCAGTACAGGGCACACATCTGTCTTCCTTCTCCAGCCAATGGTAAACTGACTCTTCACGTATGCTGGTGACACCCAGCTGGTCCACAGGGAAATCAACAGATGCCACCATCACAAGCCTCAGGTCTGCCCTACAGCTTTGATGTGGTTCAAGGAAGCCATTCATTGAAACTTCTTGTTCGTCTACCTCGACCTTCATGCTGGCACCTCACCTAAGGTCTTGTCCTGAGGTAGTCCTCCATACAGGATTCACTGATACCAGGGGCAATGGAAACTCCAGGTTGGAGGGGGTGGAATTGCTGAGTGTTATGAGGTGGACCTTGAAACCTGTAAAATAGGTATGGTTCATAGAAAATAGCCGATGGTATGGTAACCCACTTATAGATAATGCTTGAGACCCTTGGAAGACCTCTTTACCTGCCTAGATTTACCACAGATAAATAGTCCTTAGCACCCATGAACAAGGTAGAGCATAGTAGGACTTGAACCGAAATTCTTCCACATTGCCACCCCACCATAAAGTTGGATTGAACATAACTTACTTTAAATCTTGAGAAAGTCCCTTGGACAATACATGTGCCAGCTTCAAGTTTTGGTGGTTACATCTCTTGCCTCTTTCCACTCTGCACTTCTTCTACTGTGTCTTTATCTGGCTGGTGCAGGTTAGTTTTCCCTGCTTTCTCCCTTACTCCCATGTTTCCTATGTTTGCCCCATCCTTCTTTTTACTCTTTCTTCCTTTCTCTTTGTCATCATGGAACAAAGTCTCATGTAGAAAAGTAAGACCTGGTACTGCATTATTAATCCGGTGCACTGCCCCACTGCAGCGCGGCACACACACATTTGCAAGTCAGAACCGTGCTCCATATCACAGCAAATTCACTGCTGGCACTGGGAACAGCAGCTGTCTGAAGCCACCAGTCTGCTGCTCTCTGAGCAGGTGAAAACCTGACTAACTTTCAAAGGGTAGTAGATACCTCCACTGCAGGCGTGACTTCACCTGCCTGGGGGTGAGTGCCTGGGTAGACACAGGGAGCCACTCTTCCTCCTCACAAAGGGCATGTTTGGGCTGTGCTGACTGTTCACACCTCTGTGTGGCACCAAGTCAGTGTGCCTCATGGCAGCTCATTTTCCTCTGGGCCCAGGTCTACAGTGCAGAGTCAAAGTATTCCCTCATTTGCATGTTACTCATAATGTAAATGGCAAAAGGCTTTATTGCTGTGGCTGGAAGTGATGGTTGAGGAGCTGCCTCCATCACACATGAATGCCACCACACAGTAGAAGAATGTCACATGATGCTCACAGTGCCTACAAGCCTTCATCTCCAAGAAACCCTTTGTCTCCTCTGAGCCCCTTTTGTGAGTGCTCTTACAGACTACTGGTTTTGCTGAATCTGACTGACTGGTAGTGAAGTATTGCAACTCCTTTACAGCTAAGTTTATTCAAAAGTTGCATTAACGTTTCCAGGGAAATTTTGACTTGCATAAGAAAGACATTGGTATTCTGGTTAAAAAGCACCTCACAAAGCTAATGGGCAGACGGGCAGTAGGTCATGGTGCCTCTTACAAAAATACCAGGGCACCTTTCTGTGAGATCAAAGCAGTCACAGAGCACAGCATAGAAATGCAGGTAATATATTCACTCACCATCACACATTTTGATCCCCTCATCAGTCCACGCATCCATCCTTGCACCCTTCCATCCATGCACATCTCCCCAAACCATCCACCTGAGCATCCACTTGTCCACTCAGACTTGTGCATTGTACTAGTGACCTATACATCCCTCAAGCATCGATTATTCATCCACCCACATAGTCATGCAATGCATATTGTGTGTTTCTGTGTGATATTGTGCTTGTAGGCATGTATTGTGTTACTATGGGTGTGTTGCTGCTTGTATGTTATTTGTATCGCTTTTAGTGTTGCTTGTATGTAAATATGGGCCTGGGTGTTTGTGTTCTGGGTACCTGAGAGCACATAGATGTGTTTGTTTGTGCCTGAATGTGTACACATGCTTGCAGATCTTTTATCCTGTGTACATTAGTGCTACTGGCATTTGGTTATATGGAGGTGGTTTACTCTGAATGTGGACATGGATGTTTACTGTGGTGTTTGTATGTTTGTTACCATATCAATGCCTGAAGTGGTGCATTTTGTGTATGCATGGCTGTAGCTCCTATGTTTGTTGTCTGCCTTTCTGCTGGGGTCGATGCCAGTCACTAGATTATGTTATCTCCAAAGTGGATGGAAGTTCATTCAGTAATCACTGCTCTGTGCTTTGTCCAATGGAAGTGTGTCTATTCAGGGCTAGTCACACAGGAAACTTACACTTGTGAGTACGTGTACGTTTACTCTTACATTCTTGAGTAACTTTACTACTTTCAGCTATTCATCATTTAGGATTAATAATAAGTGTAAACTTACATGACTCCCCCCTCTAAAACAGGAAATGGAGCCAAATTTGCAAATTTTAGATCAGGATCAGCAATAGAAGTAAAGAGCCAATCCACTGCCCTGAATGTTCGAGGAGTCTTCAGAAGCAAAGCAACACAAAACAAAACAACACAACTCAAAGCGAGGCCCACCAAGAGGAGGGGGGATTGGAATGAGAGAGAGTGAGAGTCTGTAGATTTCTGAAAGTCTGGTGAATGTCAGGGTCTGAACTTTCCTTCCGGAGTAGACCCCTTCTTGATGTCCTCAGTAGAGTGGCTGCTCAAAGAGTCCCTGAAATGGAGACACAGGGTAGAGGTTATGCACTGTTGAGCTACTTACGTGAATTTTCCCCTACACAGTTCCTTAACTTGAGGGCACCTTGAAATTACCTCTCTTCGCTAACTTGGAGGGGTGTTCTCTTTGTTCTCTGTTTCCTCATTGAGATCCCTTGAAAAATCTGCCTCTTCCATCCAGATGACACTTGCCCTAGGAAATAGGAGATTCTATTACACTTGGCTAACTTTCCTCTTCTGGCCCAGCTGTTAGCTTCCCGACGTGACTCAAGTTTACCTTTCTCAATGCCTTTTGACTCTTGGTTACTACGTATGCAATTATAGGATTCAACAACACACCTTAGGATTCAGGGTTTGTAATGGTTTGCTTTTCTCTTATGCCACCTCAATAATTGTCTTTCTCAAAAGACAATTGTCCTGTCCTTTACCAAATGGTTCAAGATTAGCCAAGTCTTTTTATCATATTACTTTTTGATTTGGACACTAACCTTCTTTCCTTTACATTTTTTTCTGTGGCATGTGTGCACAGTAATATACCTTAAATGCAATCAGTTAAAGTACTTGTCTGTGTTTTTTTTTCCTTCAGATTGAATTTGCTGAGGAGAGGTGTGGCAGGAAACAAAAAGAAGTCCTGGAGTGCTGGAAACAGAAAAGTTTCTCTCTCTGAGTGTCTCAAAGTTAATCAGACTGTAACAGAAGTGGTACTTTTTTTGTTTACAACTGTGCCCAAGATGGCCGCCGTGATTTCACCTCAACTCTCACAAGAGTTTGAGAAGGGCGACGTCTTCTGGAGTGATCTGGAAACATACGGGCAGCACAAATAGTTCAGGCTGAGCGCAGCATGTATCGAAGTGCGCAGCACTTCGACAGTAGATCTACCATCACACATGGCCAACCATTTATACGCTTTCACCCATCATATGACAAAATGGAGGCAGGGAATTAAAATAAAACATCATAGGAAAAATGTTAAATGAAATACATTTATTTTGACTTTCAAAAAAATAAAATTACATTTTACAGTCATTCTATACATGACTTTTTGTAATGTTTAAAACAAAAATATTTTACTTTGGGGGATTTTTTTTTAAATAAATGTTTACAAAATATTGGTAATTTATTTTAATGTATATATTAATTCATTTACTATATGAACCAATGATATATTTATTTCAAAATGTAGTTATTAGTGCAGTAGCCCTACCTTACAGGGGTCTCCCTATGGTAAAGTATTGGGAAAAGTGAAAAAGTTTATTAAACATAAAAAATAGTGCACATGTTTATTAAATTAAAGTAAATTAAGTGTATGTATTTATTTTAAATGTAGAACAAAATAAAACAAATGTCATCATTATTAAATTAATTCAAATTTAAAATGTAATTATTTTGAATACATTAAATAAAATGAACCTTATTGTTCTCAAGTTCAAGTTTTAAAAAATCGTACATCTAATATGTTTTATATATATATACATATATTTATCTATATATATATATAATATATTATTAAAAGTAGTGCATAGAATGTATAAAAACTATTAAAACTAATTTGTTTATATTTCAATTACAATTCATGTGACAGTAATTTTTAAATTAAAAAAATATTTTTCAAATATGTTAATCTAAAATATCATTAGATGTTTTCAGTATCATATTATATTGATGTATATTATTTAAGAATTTTTAATAATTTCATTTCCATTTTCACTAGTTCCTATTGGGTTCTATGTTACGTAAGGAGGGTGTTCCTTCCTGCGCAAAAGCAATCCTATCTGCAACAGGGCACGTCTGCACCACGGTGCCAGGGCGCTTGCGTTGGTGCTGGGCAGCGCATTGTGCGTCAGTGCAGGGAATAGGCAGGAATGCGCCAGGTAATGTTAAATGCGGCTTACTCCTGCCCTTCCCCTATCGCGCAACGATAGGGAGTCCCTATCGGTGACTCGCTGCGCTGCTTGATTTTTTTAAATGAATATACCTCTAAGGGTCCTCCATCCCCCAGCTCTAGATGAGTCCTCTCTGAACTCAGCATTGCCCCTATTTCAGTGACTGACCTTGTCTGCTCCTTAGACCTACTTTTAAATCACAGATTGTAAAGTATTGTTTGTGAAAATTGCTTAGAACATTCTGGTGTTTCATGAACTTACTTTTCCATAGAATTTAGTCGCTGTAACCAGCCACACAATAGCTGAAGTGACGGCAATACTTCGACTTCATGGTCGAAGTGACACATGGCAGCGGGAATTAGGGGAATCAAGGGGCCAAGGGCCCAGAGGGAAACATACGGGCAGCACAAATAGTTCAGGCTGAGCGCAGCATGACAGTAGATCTACCATCACACATGGCCAACCATTTATACGCTTTCACCCATCATAGGACAAAATGGAGGCAGGGAATTAAAATAAAGCATCATAGGAAAAATGTTAAATGAAATACATTTATTTTGACTTTCAAAAAAATAAAATTACATTTTACAGTCATTCTATACATGACTTTTTGTAATGTTTAAAACAAAAATATTTTACTTTGGGGGATTTTTTTTTAAATAAATGTTTACAAAATATTGGTAATTTATTTTAATGTATATATTAATTCATTTACTATATGAACCAATGATATATTTATTTCAAAATGTAGTTATTAGTGCAGTAGCCCTACCTTACAGGGGTCTCCCTATGGTAAAGTATTGGGAAAAGTGAAAAAGTTTATTAAACATAAAAAATAGTGCACATGTTTATTAAATTAAAGTAAATTAAGTGTATGTATTTATTTTAAATGTAGAACAAAATAAAACAAATGTCATCATTATTAAATTAATTCAAATTTAAAATGTAATTATTTTGAATACATTAAATAAAATGAACCTTATTGTTCTCAAGTTCAAGTTTTAAAAAATCGTACATCTAATATGTTTTATATATATATACATATATTTATCTATATATATATATAATATATTATTAAAAGTAGTGCATAGAATGTATAAAAACTATTAAAACTAATTTGTTTATATTTCAATTACATTTCATGTGACAGTAATTTTTAAATTAAAAAAATATTTTTCAAATATGTTAATCTAAAATATCATTAGATGTTTTCAGTATCATATTATATTTATGTATATTATTTAAGAATTTTTAATAATTTCATTTCCATTTTCACTAGTTCCTATTGGGTTCTATGTTACGTAAGGAGGGTGTTCCTTCCTGCGCAAAAGCAATCCTATCTGCAACAGGGCACGTCTGCACCACGGTGCCAGGGCGCTTGCGTTGGTGCTGGGCAGCGCATTGTGCGTCAGTGCAGGGAATAGGCAGGAATGCGCCAGGTAATGTTAAATGCGGCTTACTCCTGCCCTTCCCCTATCGCGCAACGATAGGGAGTCCCTATCGGTGACTCGCTGCGCTGCTTGATTTTTTTAAATGAATATACCTCTAAGGGTCCTCCATCCCCCAGCTCTAGATGAGTCCTCTCTGAACTCAGCATTGCCCCTATTTCAGTGACTGACCTTGTCTGCTCCTTAGGCCTACTTTTAAATCACAGATTGTAAAGTATTGTTTGTGAAAATTGCTTAGAACATTCTGGTGTTTCATGAACTTACTTTTCCATAGAATTTAGTCGCTGTAACCAGCCACACAATAGCTGAAGTGACGGCAATACTTCGACTTCATGGTCGAAGTGACACATGGCAGCGGGAATTAGGGGAATCAAGGGGCCAAGGGCCCAGAGGGAAACATACGGGCAGCACAAATAGTTCAGGCTGAGCGCAGCATGACAGTAGATCTACCATCACACATGGCCAACCATTTATACGCTTTCACCCATCATAGGACAAAATGGAGGCAGGGAATTAAAATAAAACATCATAGGAAAAATGTTAAATGAAATACATTTATTTTGACTTTCAAAAAAATAAAATTACATTTTACAGTCATTCTATACATGACTTTTTGTAATGTTTAAAACAAAAATATTTTACTTTGGGGGATTTTTTTTTAAATAAATGTTTACAAAATATTGGTAATTTATTTTAATGTATATATTAATTCATTTACTATATGAACCAATGATATATTTATTTCAAAATGTAGTTATTAGTGCAGTAGCCCTACCTTACAGGGGTCTCCCTATGGTAAAGTATTGGGAAAAGTGAAAAAGTTTATTAAACATAAAAAATAGTGCACATGTTTATTAAATTAAAGTAAATTAAGTGTATGTATTTATTTTAAATGTAGAACAAAATAAAACAAATGTCATCATTATTAAATTAATTCAAATTTAAAATGTAATTATTTTGAATACATTAAATAAAATGAACCTTATTGTTCTCAAGTTCAAGTTTTAAAAAATCGTACATCTAATATGTTTTATATATATATATACATATATTTATCTATATATATATAATATATTATTAAAAGTAGTGCATAGAATATATAAAAACTATTAAAACTAATTTGTTTATATTTCAATTACAATTCATGTGACAGTAATTTTTAAATTAAAAAAATATTTTTTAAATATGTTAATCTAAAATATCATTAGATGTTTTCAGTATCATATTATATTTATGTATATTATTTAAGAATTTTTAATAATTTCATTTCCATTTTCACTAGTTCCTATTGGGTTCTATGTTACGTAAGGAGGGTGTTCCTTCCTGCGCAAAAGCAATCCTATCTGCAACAGGGCACGTCTGCACCACGGTGCCAGGGCGCTTGCGTTGGTGCTGGGCAGCGCATTGTGCGTCAGTGCAGGGAATAGGCAGGAATGCGCCAGGTAATGTTAAATGCGGCTTACTCCTGCCCTTCCCCTATCGCGCAACGATAGGGAGTCCCTATCGGTGACTCGCTGCGCTGCTTGATTTTTTTAAATGAATATACCTCTAAGGGTCCTCCATCCCCCAGCTCTAGATGAGTCCTCTCTGAACTCAGCATTGCCCCTATTTCAGTGACTGACCTTGTCTGCTCCTTAGACCTACTTTTAAATCACAGATTGTATAGTATTGTTTGTGAAAATTGCTTAGAACATTCTGGTGTTTCATGAACTTCCTTTTCCATAGAATTTAGTCGCTGTAACCAGCCACACAATAGCTGAAGTGACGGCTATACTTTGTTTCATTAAAGTTTCACTTTCTTTCATCTTTCACGCACATGATACCCATAACCTCAGCGAGAAAACACTAAGGCCATATGAAATTTGGAAACAGAAAAAAAAAAATCTAAAGTGATTAAAGTTCCTCGCAAGTAATTGCCGATTGGAGTCTCTGCTTCTCTAATGAGGGGGGGGGGGGGGGGGGCGTCCCCTCGCCGCCTGAACGTGTCTCGCGAGGACTTCCTTCTGGAGTTAAAGGGCCCGGGCTTCAGCCCTGGACCAGCCATCAGGAGAGATGCGAGGCCGAGGTTTGTGCACGAGGATAAGGGCATCACTGAAGCATGTTTTATTACTCAGTAACACCGGGTACATGATAGCCTCTGCTGTAACTGCGCGGTGCAGACGGGCACCGTTCACAGATGTCAGACTGGGAATCAGGGAAGATTGGACATTTAATCTGACTGTTCAATTCACAGGAGCAGAAAGATAAATTGAGCAGAAATTGAGAACCCATGTCAGGGAATCCATGCTTGTCTCAGGTGCAGAAAATGAAATATTCTTAGTGGTTTTAAGTCTCTGTTCGACTTTGCTGAACGCCTAAATTCAGCAGCTTGGAGACCTGCTGTAGGCTAGACGAGGGGTCAAAGGTCATATCAGTGCACGAATGAGACCTCCGCCAAATTAACCGATAGCTGTTTCTGCCTCACTCTACAAAGCTCGGATCATGGCCAGCACTGACACGCAGACTCTCGAATCATCGGGGTCCCTTGGAAGGTGTCATGCTCAGTTCACTCCGCACTACCAAGGCAGAGCTTTCGAAGTGAGGGTATACTGATATTCTGAATTGCATCGAGCACAGGTATCTTCACTTTAAGGACAACACGCAATGGTGCAGTCATGGTTGGTGTCTGACAGCTGTCAGCTGCCCTTTTGCTATCAACATTAAAAGGAAACTACAGGTGTTTACTCGGTGTGGAGTTACGTAAAAGGAAACCAGCAGGGCCAGATTTCTACATTAGTGAACGCTGATTGTACAAAAAAGGAGTTCTAATTCGTAGCCTAAAAACCTTTTACGGTAGAGACGATTTGCAAAGTTTCTGAAATTTGCCAAAGTTTTCCAACTTTCCTAGTTTAAGTTCGTTTGGCCCTAGTGAGATTGTTCCGTACACAGTGACAAGTGCTTGCAAATGCTTCCTTCTCGTATCAGCTTTCACAATTTAAATTGTCTCAAAGGTCACAAGTTCCTCTCAAACTTGGGCGAGAACGGAAAGCTTTGCGACTTTGTGACGGCTAGTAGTTTTTTCACAGGAGTTTGTGACCTGAAAGTTCTCGTAAGAGCTGTACCCCTGTACCACAGAGCCCTGGCCTGGCAGCTCCTAGACTAGCACTGCCAAGGCGGTCTCAAAACTGGAGCTTTACTCATACTTAAAGCAAGGTTACATGTTCTTCGTAAGGATGCGCAGCTCCCTTGCAAGGTTATTATGCTCACGCATCGAACACAAAGAATAAACATCCTTTCAACAACGGAAAACGGAGGAATAGGATGTGAGAAAAATGACAATCTTCTAACATACATCTTTTGGCCATAAGGATAAGAAAGCATTAAGAAAGATACTTCGTCCCCAAAAGCACCTCAGAAAAATGAATCAAGTGGATTTTGCTTGAATGGAGCAACATGATTTTGAACTAGGCTTAGTGGAGAAACTGTCATATCCAATATAAAGTATTGGTTTGCTCAGCGCTTTAATTGGGATGAAAACACCTGGGGGGGGGGTCGCTAAATGGGGTGTGGCTATGCAATCAAGGGTGTGGCTTGAACACATACACACCAACGTTTCTGTGATTGCCATGGTGTTGCACCTGACTGATGTGTGGTACCTCTGTGAGGTTTCTGTTATGACAGCCACGTACAGAACACGACAACTGACGTGCACATAGAACCAGCCAGGACCAGCTTCTTTCTCAGGGCTTGTTACCTTTTTAAGATAATTGGGTAACAACAAGGATTTTATTGTAACTAACACTGAAAATGTTTAAAGCTGAAATTGTGAGACTGAATTAATCATTCCTGAGGCCTTCGGAGGGGGACTCACAGTGTCTCACTCACTTCTGTGTGTTAGACACGTGCACCCTTTTGTCGCCATATCTCCTCCGTTTGTATATCTCACACCCCATCTCTTCCTCTTCAGCACCCTGCTTTTACTCCCTCCTGGATGCACTTACATCTTCATTTCACCACCCAACGCACCCACTGCATTTTCATTTTCCCTGTCAGCATATTGACAGCTGTGTACACCCCTCCCACATGTACACAGAATCACAACTGCAACTGGAATGTATGACCTCTGGTCTCTGCAGAGAGGCCATGGATTGGATGATCATGTATTCTAAACTCATTTCTGGCCCAGTGACAGCCACTGTGAGTAACTCACACTCGCTCAGCCTCAACTCCAGAGCGCTCAAATGTGGCCCTTTAAAAACACCTGGAGGGGATTCAGATCAAAGTAAGCGCTATACAAAAATAGTACGCTACATACATAAGATAACATCCTGGGACAAGAAATGCAAAATTAAGTAACGCGAAATATAAACAGGACCTAAATCTCTTGACGTGGGTTACACAAATGTTTTTAATGTTTTTTGCATCCATTCTTCAGAAATGAATCACTGTTGTTGGCAGTAAAACTAAGGACATGGATATTAGGCTCAATACAGCCTGTTTCAATGTCTGTTTTCAATTTCTACTGGATCTGAGACCTGGAGAGACCTGGCCCACATAAAGCCCTGAGTTTTCTTCATTTTTTGTCCCATAAAATAATCTTGGTGTGATATGAGCTTGAGTAAACATGTCTTCTCTGTTCCCTTAACAGAAGCAGCAAAAT
This sequence comes from Pleurodeles waltl, assembly GCF_031143425.1. Lineage (NCBI taxonomy): Eukaryota > Metazoa > Chordata > Amphibia > Caudata > Salamandridae > Pleurodeles > Pleurodeles waltl. Next base: position 15,794,331 of record NC_090446.1, read on the forward strand.
GTGCCCCCGCCCCCCCGCCTCCTCTCTAGGCTTTGACTTTCAATGGGTGGTGGGGATCGAGCAGTCAAGGATTAGGCTCAGAGAGGGCTGTGGAACCTGGCAAGGGAGTGGAGGCCTGTGGGGCAACCGGGGTCACACTCACACAGTGCAGTGTGAAGGTTGAGGGTCTCTGCGACGGTGCCGCTTGGGGTCACTATTGCTGATATTTGGAGGTGGTGCGTGTGCTTCCGGTCCTTGGGCTGCCTGGAGGATCAGTTTCTTCCGCTCGGGCTGGGCAGTGGAGTGTCACTACCTCTCTTGATCTAACTTTATACCTGATGGTAGCACCGCTGCCTGAACATCTGCTGTTTCCCCACCATAATATGGCGCTATGACACTGGGACTTTAGGGGGTGGACGCTCCAGCAGTTTCTGGCCAGCTGACCACCCAAACAAACTCTAAATAAATGACGTACTGTGTTACCTGTATTTGCACCATTTTCTTTCAGTCCAGCTATGGCAACAGTCTAGTTATTGTGTTGTGACACACTAGACAATGCAACATATTACTTCGAAGCAAGTCCTCCTGACTCTACAGCAAGGTACATTCGTATTAAATAAATGACTACCTTTATGTCTGATGGACGCAACTCATTAGCTCCTCAGCTTTCATTTTACAATTAATTGCTATGAGGTGCATTACCATGCTGGGTGAACTGATGGAGGGAAAGACTACAACTCCCAGAATTCAATGTCTTAAAAGAAAGACCAGAATAAAACAGAATACTGTGTTGCTAGACTGGAGTATGCGCCATATTGTGATTGCGAATCACAATTAGGTAGTCGCTATTCAAACGTATGAAAGTCCTTGAGCTTCATTTAGCGTTTCCTAATGGGTTGCAAGTTAACCTACCTCATGAATATTAATGGGGCAGGGTGCAATTTGTGACCCACTAGTGATGGTGGCCTGCTGGGCTCAGCAGACCACCGTGTCTCATACTGCTTTCAAATAAAGCAATCTTTTTTAAATGCATCCCATTTTCCTTAAAAAAGAAAAACGGAATGCTTCTTTTTCATTTTTTCAGAGGAGGCAGTGGTCCGTGGGACATTTTCACTACCATTCACAAAGGAGAAAGGATCCCGTTTGCGAATGGGTTACCAACTACTTTAAGTAGATGGTAAAATGCAAATGTTTTGCAGCAACATTTTGGTCACAAACCATTCCCACGTACCACTGTGATTCAGGATTAGGAAGTTATGCCCCTTTCTAACACTGAATTGGTCTGTATGTACAGTTCCAATTTGCGATTCGGTAACATCTTACCAAATCGCAAATTGGAATTAATCCATTACAAAAAGCATTTTTGCAGTTGCAAAAGGCCTGATTGTGGCGTTTGCGACTGCAAAAATGCATGATACAGATGACCCTATGTTTCTAGCAAAGTAACACTGCATCCTTTGTTTTGTAAAGCATGAATCCTGCGTGTTTTCCTCAGTAGTGTAATATGCGTGCTATGATCCGGCGGGTGGGGGGTTGACATCGTTTTGATTTCCTGACTGTGGACAGGCTACAAAGTGTCTTTCACTTGGTGACAGATATCAGACCCAAGACCAAACAAAAGCATAGTAAAGCCTCATGTTTTCGCATTTCAGCCACCAGAAAGAGCTCTGTTGGTTAATGGACGAAGCACCGCGCCCTGAATGGCCAGCGAGGAGAGTTTGAAGGCCACATGAAGGTTTTTTTGTTATTCCCAGTATTTAATTGACAAAGAAGCCCCTGATTGCCTTAGGTCTCTGTCCTGAGGAAGAACAGCGGTGCACTCCTTCCCTGAGGTTATTACATGGCGGATACTTAACTTGTAGATTTTCAGTCTATGTGTGTGTGTATGTGTGTGTGTGTGTGTGTGTGTGTGCATGAGTGCGGGGTGTGTGTGTGTGTGTGTGTGTGTGTGCATGAGTGCGGGGTGTGTGTGTGTGTGTGTGTGTGTGTGCATGAGTGCGGGGTGTGTGTGTGTGTGTGTGTGTGTGTGCATGAGTGCGGGGTGTGTGTGTGTGTGTGTGTGTGTGTGTGTGTGTGTGTGTGCATGAGTGCGGGGTGTGCGGATTAGCTCTGCATCTCCTGAAATGGACGAATGGACCAGCTACATACCAGTACATCCTGAATGGACTTCTATATTCCATTAGTTGTCACAAAACGTAATTTTACTGACTTGCATCAACCACAACAGGAAAACACACAACATACATAGCTGCAGACACGCACAGACAAAAGGCACAAATGCAGGCATTCATATTCCTAACAAACACGCATAATTAACATCTGTGTGCACATTCTGAGCAAACCGCCTCCATGCAGCCATATCCAGGTGGCACTAATGTGCACAGAGCAAAAGAACTGCAAGCACTTGTACACATTCAAGGACACACAAACACATCTATGTGCTCCCAGGTCCCCAGACCGGACACTCCCAGGCCCCTGTTTACATACAAGCACATATAATGGTGGTACAAATAACACACAGGTAGCAACACACCCATAGTAACACACTACATGCCTACAAACACACAAGCACACAGGAGCCCACGTAACAGTGGGTGTTGCATGACTACGAGGGTGGATGAATAGTAGATACTTGAGGGGACACATGCCTCACTGATACAATGCATGAGTCTGAGTGGGCAAATGGGTATTCGGATAGATGATTTAGGGACTGTGCATGGATGGAAGGGTGCAAGGATGGACACGTGGACTGTTGTGGTGATCAGTGTGTGTGAGGGTGGGTGAACAGATTACCTGCCTTTGCATGCAGTTGTCTCTGACTGTTGTAATGTAACAGAGGAGTCCTGGCATCTTGGTGAGAGGCACAATGACCTATTGCCTGCCCTCCTGCTAGTGAGAGGTGCTTTTTTAAACAGGATACCAGTAAGAGTCAAATAATTGCTACTGCATTGTGAAGCCCTTCGTTTGCGCATCATACATTTCCTGGGAAAAGTTTATGTCACTTTTAAGCAAACTTAGCTGTGAAGGAGATGTGATGCTTCACCACCAGTCAGACAGATTCAGCAAAAGCAGGAGTCTGTGAGTGTAAGAGCACTCACAGAAGAGGCTCAGAGGAGACAGGGGGCCTTTTTGGAGATGAAGGCGTGTGACCATCATGTGACATACTTATACTGTGTGGTGTTGCCCATGTATGATGCAGGCATCTCTACAAACATCACTTCCGGCCTTTGGCCATTTACATAAACAGTAACATGCAAATGAGGAACATTTTGGCTTTGTACTGTAGAAGGGACCTGGGCCCAGTGGCAAAGGAGATGCTGTGAGGCACACTGACTGTGTGCCGTGCAGAGGTGTCAACAGTCAGCACAGCCCATGGGGTGATATCCTGTGTGGATACCTTGTGCTGACCTGTACACAAGAGACCTCAAGTGCGCCTTATTTGTAGTGCACAGCCCAGATTTACATACAGTGGAAAGGATTCCCATGAAAAATCCCAAACAAAATATACACATTTTGAACTCTATACTTAAGTGCCTACACTTGCTCTTCCTGGTTCACAAACCATAACTGCTGGAGGCATGACTTATATATTGTTATTAACATTCTTCGATACAGATGGTGATCACAGTAGCCATCTCACTAGCTACAAAGGGATAATTAGTGCATTCAGTCATTAGGAAATGCCACTTAGCTAGCCAGATAGCTGGGTCACAATGGCTGGTTACACATGTGCCAAGCAGTGTGCATTATTTTGTTAATATATGGTTGTAATAACCCTCACACATCCCTGCATGAAGTTGCATACTGCCTTTGGGACAGTGGAAGATATAGCCTCCTAGTCCCAGAGTTGCAGACTGTCCCCCTGATAGTTCTCCTTGAGGCAAGTCACACTATCCTGTAAGCTTATGTGAGGGACTGGCTCTCCGGTGTCCCATGAGGATCTCACGTGTGCTCTTCTCATCCACAGTCTGGCATCCCTAAAGTGATGCCCTTTCTTGTGTTTGGTACTAGGGCCTCATTTACAAGCCCTTAGCAGCACATTGCGCTACTGCAGCATCATTTTTTTGATGCTCCTGTGGTGCAGTTGCTGACCCATATTTACCAATCCACACAAGGCCATCTTGCATGGCTTTTTATGGCCTTGTAAATATGGACCCCTTTCACGCATACCTCGGTGTGAAAGGAACGTTCTATGGGTGTTGCTGTGGGTGTTCCCATGAATTACCCATGGAATCTAATGCATTCCCAGATGGGGGAAATAACACATCTTCCCCTTTTTACCTCTTTCTGTGTGTGCCCTGCAGATAAACAATCATTCCCGCAATGCAGACACCCTTGTACCATGGCAGCAGCAAGCAGCAGTTTGTGTGCCAGTGCAGAGTAAAGTACAGGGATGCGTCATATTTTTGTGAATACGACACATCCCTGCACTTTCAAAATAAATTTGCGCGATGCAGCAAGCAGGCTTGCAACACCACACAATGTCATTTATTTGTAAATGAGCCCCTTAGTGCTTCACAGGATGGTTTAGGTTCCCATAGGTTCCCCATCATTTCCAGTTCTGTCCAGCACTGTAGAGAAGGCCTGGGACCAGGGACCAACTCAGGGCCACCTTAGTGCTGATCTGATCTGCCCTTTGGTTCGACAGGGGTGCTATCCCTTATGTCCTGGAATAACCCACTCCAAGCATGGTTGTCGAAGTGTGCTGTGTTGCCCTCACAAGGGGTTCAGGGACATAGGTCAGGACTTGCATCTTCCCAGTCTGATCTTCCTGTAATATAGTACAACTCTTACAGTAGAAGCATCAGCAGTCCAGCTCTCCCAATGGAGCATATGCAAATGCTGTCACTCACATGTGGCCCAAGCCCATGCAATGTGCCTCCAGCTAGGTTTCACCACTAGACTTTCACTGTGTAAAATGTTTCCTTCCTCTGCAACAATGGAATGTCCAATGGTGACTGTCACAAGAGAGAGGAAGAGAGCCTCCAGCACTGAGAAAAGTCAGTGGTGACGTTTTGGCTGATGGGGCAGAAGAAAAGGGCATCATAAGACTACAAAAATGCACCCACTATCACAGTGCTGGAACCGGGGAAGGGAGACCTTAGGTAGGCTGAACTGGTCACATAGTGGGTGGTCCATGGAAAGTATTTACAAGCCTCTGTGCGCCACCAAAGCATCACCTTTTTGGCACTGCTGTGGTGCACATTCCAAAGCTATATATGCAAGGTGACATAAAGCCACCCTGCGTGGCTTTTCATGGCCTTGTAGATATGGAGTGAGTCAACGCAATGCAAGTGTCTGCATTGCCTCGTACTGATCTAGGGAGGCAAACCATGGGCATTACGGTTGGTGTTCCCACGTAACACCCATTTGATTTGACATATTACCAGATTTACAAGATTTCATAAACTTGGGAACGCATCAAAAGCCTTTGTCTCCCCAGGGGAGGCATAAGGGAGGTGCAAGGAGGAGAAATAACTTTATTTCTCCTCATTTGTTCCTCTGCCTACATGTGCTGCATTCTGTAGCACAACAGTGAGAAGAAATCTTCTTCATTTATTGTTTTTGTGCAGGAAGGAGTGCCTTCCTGCACAAAAACAATCATACTTACAATGCATTCATCTTTGCACAATGCTGCAAGGGTGCCTGCTCTGGCGCATGGCAGCTCATTATGCACCAGTGCAGGGGGAAAGGACAGGAATGTGCCATATCTCATAGATACAGTGCATTCCTGCCCCTCTCTTTTGACAAAGAACAGCACAGCAGGAATCCTTGGGACCCTTCCCTGCACCAAAACCTTGTAAATGAGGCCCCAAGAGTTTGCAGAAAGAACTGTAGAAACAGGATGTGGAGTTAACTATGATGTGTACCGTGGAAGACACAATTAGTCCAAGAAGCCTCTGGTCCAAAGCGTCTGTCATTCTTCTTGGATTGCACCAGGGACAACTTGGGTTAGTTTTTCAAAGGCAGAAGATTGAAGGCCAGCCCATACTCTGCATTATCCTTGACACTGCTCAGATGATAGAATTTTCCATGTAGGGGCAGCAGTGGACCTTCTGTTGCTTCTGGATGATGGCCACGGGGGACAGCGTTAAGACCCAATGGATGACTCCTGCTAGAAATAAGTGTTGTGCAGATTCACAGAACACAGAGAGTAATTGTTTTGTACAGATGGTAGGAACAAAGTAGACATTTTGAACTTTTGCAAAATGGAATGGAGGCCTCTACCCATTTTGCTTATTGGTAAATTCCTGCCCCTTTATTTGGTGGGATTGATCTATTGATTGTACAAGGTTTTTACTTTTACTTTTACTACCTTCAGACAATCTGGATGCAGGTGGAACATGGGTCGAAGCAGCTATGGGAGTTATAGAGCATCGTTGTTGCTATTGATTTCTTAAAAAAAACCCTAACCCTGTACTTTTGAACTGTGTGTTTTTCTTCTGAAAATATAAACTCTTCTTAGCAGCAATATCACGTCTCAATTTAATATCTATCCTTCTGTCTTGCTCACATGGGGCCAGACGTGCAACGCATTTTACTGGTCGCAAACGGCCGGATGGGCCATTTGCAACCGGTAAAATTAATTTCCGTAAGTACCAACCCTATTTTGTGAGTCGGTAACCTATAAATGACTCACAAAATAGAATCTGCAAATCCCTATTAGGAAGAGGCGTGTAAAGGGTGATCCTTCCGAATAGCGAGTCTCACTGGTATGTATGAATTTTTGCAACCGGAAATGGGAAGGGGACGCTTTGTGAAAGTGTACACTAACATTTTGTCAGAGCACTACCTACTGTTAAAAAATGAAAAGAAAACGTTTTAATTTTATTTTTGAAATGCATCCCATTTTTCTTTACGGAAAACAGGATGCATTTGAAAAAACTGATTCATTTGAAAAGCAGTTACAGAAATGGTGGTCTGCTAACTCCAGCAGGCCACCATACCTGTGTTTGCCAGCCATTCCCAATGAGTGGCAGTTGTGACCTGCCTCATGAATGTTAATGAGGCAGATCCTTTGCAACCCATTTGGGAATTGCAAACAGTGTCTCAGTATTTGCGATTTACAATTTGTGGGTTGCAAAAAATGCAAATTATGAGTCCTAAACACCGAGGGTTATACATCTGGCCCTTAATCTCTAAAATATCTTCTTGCATTCACCATTTAGAATATTGTTGGTTTTACTTGTTTTCAGGTTTCTCACTTTAAGTTCATTCCAAATGAATTCAGTTGTGTAATGGAAACGCAACACTTTGCTATTTTTATTTTTATTCACAGCAGCCTCTCAATTATATATCTGTGCTTATCTAGTTCAGACAGACATCTTAAGCCTCCAGTGTTTTGTTTCTTAAACATGCGTCAATGCACCTTTAAGTAATGTCAAATAGCTTTATTTATAATGATATATGTACTTTGTCAGGGCCATGGAGTAAAATACTCTGCTGTTTTAATAAATTACCATTCATCCTCATTTAGAGATGTCTACTGGCCCTATGGATATCTCCAGTAATTGGTAGGAGCCACCGGCACATCCCATCCTGTCAATGTAATAAAAGTTTGACAGATGGTACCATCAAATTGACACAGGCCTATCAAACGTTGGGCAAGTTTGTGCTTTTTTAACAACAAAATCCAAAATGTTATTGTTTTTAATAAAGAAAAATCAAATGATCCCAATGCCTTGGGACTATTCTCAGATGGTGTGGTGTTCTTTTTCTTTTTTGTTTTACTTTGCCTCATCACCAAATTTTACCTGGCGCAGGCTGACAGCAAACAAAATACATCACCCACCACTCCAAGTGCAGCAGACAGTGTTATGTGTCAACCTCTGGCGGTTTGACGGAGTGGGGCTGTCAGAGGAGTGTGTCCAGGGGCAGCACCTTCACAATGGCGAAGGAGCGTCACCACCCTGGCTAACCCAGCAGCTGAAAAATAAAACAATTGTTTACTATTTTTTAGTTTTCAGCTGCTAGTTCAGACAGCAGCATGTGCAGGGAGCGATGGGCAGGGCCACGGGAGAGAGGGGAGGGGAGTGGAGTGCACTTAAGTGCACATCTGTGTTTGGCCATTTGTGTACTTAGGTTTCTCCAACACAGCTGTGTTACACAGCCGGTTTGGAAAAACTGCACAGACCCCAGGGCAAAGTCTGAAAGTCAGATCAAGCCATTCAGACCAAACCAGTGCAGCTCTCATGCTAGGTTTATCATGAGATCAGCATGAGAGCAGCACAAGGATTGCCTGGAGAGCCTGTGCTGGTGTGCCAGGGCCTGCTGGGATACCAACACCATTGAGAGGGAACAGGAGTGAGGTGGCTGGTGTCAAAATTATAAGTTGTTTTTTTAATTATTTTTTTTAATTTCACCTGCTCGCCACTCTGCCTTGAGATTTGTGACGACCGCCGCTGAGTGTGTCAGCGATGAAGCAGTCTCTGTCATCAAAATACTTGAGGTCTGCCCACCTGTGAATCAGGTGGAAAGACTGGGAGATTAGGAGTGGGTTCTCTTTCGCAGTCAAATTCTAAATCAGGCCCATGGTGCATTCTACAATGAAAATGTAGGATTTGGAATGTTGGTGGTAAAAAGAACAGTTAAGGCTCGAAATTCTTGGTTGAGGTGCAATACACCCTTCAGTTCATACAAACCAGTGTGGGATTAGCTTAATCCTATGACCTATTGAAGGCAGACTTCACGTAGGTGACAAGCCTAAGAAAAGGAGGATTAGGGCATCAACAAGACGGGTAATAGCTTTGACACCCAGAAGAAGTGGTCATCTTCTCAACTTGCAGTGAAACTTTTTATTTATTAAAAAAAAAAAAGATGAAGACTGAACTCACAGCAATGCATGCCTTGCCTATGAGCATCCTGGTCAACTGAGTGTTGTTTTGAGAGATATTCAGAAGTGAGCCGGAGGTGCTTTCAGCCACGTTCAGGTCAGAGACAACCAGGCAATGGAGCAGTGTACTGCACAACACGCGACCTGTGCAATAGCGCCGCAGTTAAGTTGAAGTCAAGCACTTATGTGTCATATTATCATAGTGGATTGGTGTTAGCTGTTTCAACGGAGAGGAGTCTCCATGAAGGAAGCTTTGAAGGAGGTGATGTCAATGGCACCGGATGTTCATGTCAACGACCATCATTTTAGGTTGGGCTAGTGGTCATGTTCAACATAACCTAGAAACTCATTTGTCAAGTTGTCAGCCATTTTAAGTTGGGCATAAGTGTTATGTGTGGTGAATCATTCATTTATTGCAAGTACAAAGTCTTTGTTGTAAACAAAAATAAGGTAAGGAGGACAATAACCAACCAAATAGGGTTAATACTGGAGAAAGAGAAGAGGGTATAAGTCATAGACATCTTTGTTTTTCTCGTTCCAAAGAAAAATGCGATGACAGGCACACCTTTCTTCAGCTTGTTAATCTATATACAACTATGACTGTTGGCTTGTCAAGACTGTGACAGGCACACCTTTTAACTACAATATTTGTTTTTTGTACTACATTTTAAAAGGAAAATACAGTGACAGGCATATCTTTCCTGTTAGTATATATGTCTGTCATCTTTAGCCTGTCAAGACCGTTGTTTTTCATATTTTCGCTAGTCCCACTTTCAACCATCATTGGAAAACATCACAACTCGCCCATATTTATTTGTTAGTCTAGGTGAACCTACTATTAAGTGTAATACATTGAAAAATGTCTTCTTCAACTATATGAGACCATGTGGCATGAATTTAAGTGCAGAACATATGTGCTTTCTCTTGCTAATTTGTTGGTGTAAAAAAGGATTTAGGACAAACTCCTTGTTCACAATCTTTTGTTCCAGGTGATAAGACTGTAATACTGCCTTAGAGCCCGCCGTAGAGGGCTACCCCAGCCATTGAAAGCCCGCTTTCACAAGGGAACAGGACTTTAACGCTGGTATAACCCCACTACTAGAACATTCCACCACTAGTTGGCAAATGTGCTAATAAATAAAACAAAGGCCAGCACCTGTGAACAAAAACATTGGAATGTTGGAGCTCCAGGCCTCTACTTGCCATTAGAAGCCCAGAGCTACTCCATTACTTTTAATGGTGCTCCCAACATTCCAGTGTTCTAATATTTATGGAATCTAGCCCAAAAGGTTTGGGTGCACTTCAGTTAAAAAGTATGGGGACACTAATTTAATGTGCTCTTTGAGCATTAAGAGGGTCAGAATAATCAAGAAAGACACTCTTACAATATACTGAGCATTAAATAGATTTTGTATTCTGATTTGGGGCTCAGAATTCAAAATATGTTCAGATGATAAACCCATAAGAGAAATATTTAAAGAAAAACGTTTAGATTCAGTTTCGCCTAGGATTGGTTAATGGGTTGTTTCATATTTCATAGGTTCATAGTTGAGTACAGTCCAGGAATTAAAAACAACATAGCAGGCTGTGTATTATGTTTCATCAAGAACTGGAAGGAGAGTTAAGGTTCAGAAGAGTTGTGTGATTAATTCATGAATGTTTGTGATATAACTCTTGGTGCCAACACTGAGATTGAATGACTGGGGGAGATGGATAAAGACCTGATGTTGAAGTTCCAAATCACGTTTTCCCCATGCAGTTCCCCAGAGGGATTACAGACACGAATATAGATGAACTGCTGAACGAAATAACACCAAATTTGGCAGAAATCTAGTTCTTGGTGCAGAAAGTTGCTTTTAATTTGGCTTTAATCTGTTCAGTAGTTTTGGAGTTATTAAAGAAAAACAATTTATGTATATCTAGAGGTGTGGATCCACTGCTTATCCAGGTGCCATGTGATTGGCTGGCCGCAACCAGAGCGAAAAGTTGCAGCTGCCATTTTGTGAAGTCGGACACAGTTCCTGGAGGGGATTAAATATGATATAAGGGGTCAGGATAGAGGCATCCTGACCCCATGGGACTGATGGAGGGGCACTTTGAGGGACCCATCATGGGCAAGACATTGGACAAAACATTTTTGTGGGGAGTACCCGAGGACCCTCTGTGGGACCCAGTGCAGCCCCCTGTGTGAATTCATGATGTATCCATGGATCCAGACTCCAAATAAAAAAATACATCCACTCACAGACCCACTAAACTACTAGCACACCCCGTCACAGACCCACACAGCTACTGACACAGCCACTGACACATCCACTGACACACCTACTCACATACCCATACAACCACTCACACACCCACTTACCCACCCACTCATAGACCCTCAAAACTACTACTGCACCCAGTCACAGACCCTCATACCCACTCACACACCTATACAGCTACTCACACCCCCCCTCACAGACCCACAAAACCACTCACACACCTGCTCACAGACCCACACACCCACTCACACACACACTCACACACTCACTTACACACCCACACAATCACACACACCCAGTCACACACCCTACGGCAACTCACACACCCACTCACAGACCCACAGCATAGAGTTAGCTGCCTGCAGAGGGTTGGCCTCAAGGACTGGCCACAGGGACTGGCCTCAGGCCAGGTCCTTCGGACATGTTCCTGCACAACAAAAGGCCATGTACAGCATGGTGTTAGCTGCCTGCAGGGGGGTTGGCCACAGTTGTATTAAGGTGTGGTAATTAAGCATTACTTTACATAAAAAAGCCCTAGAAATTCACCGAAAAAACAAAGGTTACATGATTGTTATAGTTAGGAAATAGAATTAAAAAATACCTTAGAAATCCAATAAAAAACCAAAGGTTACAGGGACCTTATAGTTAGGGTCAGATTTTACACCCGTAAACCCACAGAAATTCAACAGTTATACTTATACCAAGAAACTATAACTCGCGCCCTAACATAATTATAACTTGCACCGTCACCATGCACTGCTAATTCCCCCACATTTACATCAGTCATGACATCGTCTATGACATCATTGATAATATCACTGCAACATTTGCAATAAAATTACTGATGCACGAGTTGTCGTTACCTTACAGCATAATCTACAGTTTATTGAGATAAGCATAACTATAATTGCTAAATTTCTATGGCTTTGTGTGTGTTAAATCTGAAAACACACACACACGCACACAGATACACACACACGCACACATCACCATCAAGGTATAAATACGTAGTTGGAAGTATAATAAATTAGTTTTTACCCATTTTACCTGTATGTGAGTGCCTTCACAGTTCTGTTTCAATTGATATTATGGCCATGTTTTAGCAGGTTTATTTTCAATTCTTGATATACATAGAGAAAACACTTGAAAGGGGCCCAGTCAAAAAGGAGCACGCTGTGGTGAGGAGGGAGCCTGATGGCAAGTGTGGGAGAAGACTTTTCATCCATTCAAACAAGCCGTCCGAGTAGATACTAGGACATTCCTGCTCTAAGGTAATACAGCTGTCTTATTTGACGACAGGACCATGGGTATCTCAAACACTGAACTTCCAGCATCTTACTGGGTAAGAGGTGCTTTCAGTTACAACTGTAGTCACCTAAGTGCATCAGTAAATCAAATGCATATACATCCCTCTGCATTGTAAGAGGGAGTTCAAAATGCACAGATGAGGGGCTTGTCAGGAGTATGAAGAAATATACAAATGCAAACTATGCAAAAACAAGAAATGCTACCATGAGTGAGTTAATTAAATTCATATAGAATTTGAAAGCCTTTAGTTGAACCCACTTTTGTTTGTGCAGAAAGATTTGATTTTCCCATTATGGAGCTTTTCTAAGGTGGACGACAGAGGCTTTTGACCTGGAGCAACTCAAGGGACATTTAAGGAAAAAGCATCTGTCCTTAGGCAAGGCCTTCCGAGCTAGGCACATTTCCTGATATTTTCTGTAATTTTACACACTTTTCTTGACTTTTCACGAAAAACAAATTCTACGTTTACCAATCTATGGTGTTCAATTGGGGGAAACATGTATATTGCCCCTCTATCTAATTATATTATTTTGAAATCTAAGATTGAAACATTATTGCATATGAAGAGAGGAAACCTTAGTAAAGTGTATGTTAAAGGGTCCTTGTTATTTATTGTGTTTGTGTGTCATGATTTGGGCTCAAGTACATGGATAAGTAATTGGTTTACATTTTTTATGATCCAGACATTATTTTGAAAAAAACAGGGAAACGTGTTACGTTTATAATTATTAAAATATATGCATACAGTGAATTGGCTAATCTCTTACAAACGCATGTGCCCCAAAAAGGCAAAAAAAAGAGTCATAATAATACATTTGCCCCATTCTAAATTAAGAGGCAAGTGACCTTTGCTACCACTTGCAGAATGCGGATTTTCTGGGGTGTTGGTGGTAGGTCAAACCAAGGCCCAGATTTAAGAAAAGTGGCGCTGCACCCAGATCAGAGCTTTGCAGGATTTAGGCCAATTGATGTCCACTGTAACCAATGGTGTGCTTCTTTTTAACGCCTGCTCTGGTCAGCGTTAAAAGTGCTGAAAAAATGACTCAAAGAAATCTAACGGGGAACACCCCATGTGCACATGTTATGCATGGCGCGTGCATGATGTAACACAGAGGGTTAGAAAGTGGCGCAATGCATGCATTGCTCCACTTTGTAAAGCTGACACTGCTTTTTTGACCTCATTGGGCCACATTAGCATAAAAAATATTATGCTAATGTTTCATTAGATGGTACAAAGAGCTCTTAACTCTGCCCCTAAATATTTTTGCTGGTAATACTTTTGATGTCAACATTATTGTAGTAGACATTTGAGTTGAGATGAAACCCATCTTTGCATTTTGCTCATTTAGGATACATTTCATGATGTCATGAGTAATGAAATCAATGGTTTTCCACATGAAACTTGGAGAAAGACACAATAGTAATTGGAGCTGATTTCTAAAGGCCAAGGATCTCTGCACATATCTCACAATACCATCAACATATATAGGACCTTCTCAGAATACTCTGCACGTTATGATCTAGGGAACGGAGAAGGTAAGGCGGTTGCATCTGTTTACACAACAGACATTGCAAAAATACTCTCTGCATCCATGTTTTATACTTAGAGTGTTATATTTTGTTCCTCCTCTTTGAAAATAGCAGACTATAAACAGACACAAAATGAAATACTATTTGGAAAATGCTTTGCATAGTTTGTTAAGATATTGTTGGCTTTTTGGCATTCCATGTTGTTTTCCTTTACTTTCACGATTTCCAGGTAACCAATTAAGATCAACAAAGAAGCTTTGGAATTATGGAAAAAATCAATGATACCTTTTTAACTCAATTTATGATCTTGGGACTATCACAAAATCCTGAGCTTCAACTTCCAATTTTCATTGTGTTTTCACTTATGTACTTACTGACTCTTATTGGAAACTTTGTTATAATAACCTTAATATTCACAGACCCTCACCTTCAGAATCCTATGTACTTTTTTATCATGACCTTGTCCTTTCTAGATGTCGGTTTGACATCAGTCACCATCCCAAAAATGCTGTCAATCTGTTCAACAGTAGACAAATCCATCAATTTCTCTGCATGCATTGTTCAATTTTATTGTTGCTTCTCCTGCATGAGCACGGAATTTTTCTTACTTTCAGGGATGGCCTATGATAGGTATATTGCAATTTGCAACCCCTTGCGTTATGCAGCTATAATGAATAAGAGAACTGTGATTTTGCTGACCAGTGTTTCTTGGATGCTTGGATTTCTGGACACCATCCCACATGCCATTTTGATATCAAATTTGTACTTTTGTGGATCTAATGAAATCAATCACTTCTTTTGTGACCTCACTGCACTTCTGAAACTGTCTTGCACAGATACATATTTCATTAACATTGCAACTTTTGTAGCAGGAGTTGTAATAGGACTTGGTCCCTTCATGTTAACAATGACTTCCTATGGACTAATTATTTCAAATATCCTGAGAATTCCTTCCACTACAGGGAGGAAAAAGGCTTTTTCAACATGTTCCGCTCACCTTACTGCTGTTCTCTTGTTCTATGGAACTGAGCTCGGTGTTTATATGAGACCAACATCAGGAGCATCACTGGAAAAAGACAAAATCTTTGCAGTGCTGTTTACTATTGTCATTCCAACGGTAAACCCATTTGTTTATAGTTTGAGAAATAAGGATGTAAAAACAGCTATGATAAAAATTAGAGGCAAAATTTGTTACAAGGACACACTCACCCCCTAAGCTCCATGACAACTATAAACTCAGTATATTTAATTTTTCAGTGCACCCTGATGTGTCAAATATTATAATGTGGAAGTAAACCTTGCATATGGCTGGCAGTCTGTTGATATCACATATCACAAATTTAATGTTATGTACGTACCACATATAGAGGGTCATTCTGACCCTGGCGGCCGGTGGCCGCCAGGGCCACCGACCACGGGAGCACCGCCGACAGGCTGGCAGTGCTCCAATGAGCATTCTGACCGCGGCGGTTCAGCCGCGGTCAGAAGCGGAAAGTCAGCGGTCTCCCGCTGACTTTCCGCTGCTCATTGGAATCCTCCATGGCTGCGGAGCGCGCTCCACAGCCATGAGGATTCTGACCCCCCCTACCGCCATCCAGTTCATGGCGGGAAAGCCGCCATGAACAGGATGGCGGTAGGGGGGGTCGCGGGGCCCCTGGGGGCCCCTGCCGTGCCCATGCCAATGGCATGGGCACGGCAGGGGCCCCCGTAAGAGGGCCCCAAAATGTATTTCACTGTCTGCCTTGCAGACAGTGAAATACGCGACGGGTGCAGTAGCACCCGTCGCACCTTCCCACTCCGCCGGCTCGATTACGAGCCGGCATCCTCGTGGGAAGGTCGTTTTCCCCTGGGCTGGCGGGCGGTTTAACTGGAACCGCCCGCCAGCCCAGGGGAAAACTCGTAATACCCGCCGCGGTCTTTTGACCGCGGCGCGGTAATTTGGAGGGCGGGATCCTGGCGGGCGGCCTCCGCCGCCCGCCAGGGTCATAATGAGGCCCATAATGTTCTTTTTGTTGATCCATCACCTCCCAGATCAAGACATTGTTTTCATGAGGTTCTACAGGCATCTTATCTTAAGATATGATGGATATTGCACACCTTGGAGTGCCAGGTATCTGCCGAGAACAGATGGTCCTGTAGAAGCTGGAAACTGAAGAGGGAAGGATGGTGATTAGAGATGAAGTGCCAGCTGACCACTAGGATGCAAGCCCCAGTAAAGAGGAGCTGTATGCTACCCACTGTTTAGCCAGATAATCCAAAGAGGTAATCATGAGAGGAGGTAATGAGAGAGATATTATCCACTCATAGTACCAAAGTCAACTTATACTCAGTTTTTATGATTTAAGGCCTTACATTTTGTAGGCCAGCCCATCCTCCGCCTGAACAATGGAATAGATTACCAATGACCAACATAAGAACCATCCATCAGGCCACCTGCCATTTCTAGTATTCACAGGAACCACCATCAAGGAGGTTCTTGTGACTGCATTGTATCTTTGACATATGGCTCTTTCAAACATGACAGAGCTGTTCAGCTAATTTACAACTTTCTTTTTTATTTTCAAAAACAAAACCCCAAAGTGGGATTTTGTTCTTGAAAATTAAAAAACACAATGCACCCCTCATCATGGAAGTCATCTCCCATTATAAAGGGGGTATTTTTATGTTTTACTGCCCCTTACTGCCACTGTAGTTTTGGCAGAGACAGGCAGTAAACAACTGCTATATATTCGCCCATCTAAATCAGGCAGCAGGACATATAGACAATTCTCTGATGGCTTGCAGTCCATCAGGCTGTCAGAGAAGTTTGGCCATAGTGGAGACAGAGTAGTCTCCACCATCACCAAACCATAGTCTGCCCACTTTTAAATTTAGATGGGGAGTATTATGTTGGCAGTAAGGATACTCTGTTTTTTTTACGATGCAGTATCCTTATTGCCAACATATAAATCAGCCCCTTAGCTACCTGTAACACATTAGTGGACATATTGTGAATCATTTAGATGGAGGATGCTGCTGAAAGATAATGTAACGCTCCTTGATGATGTAAAGGACACCTTTCAGTTATGGTATAGCTCATGGCTCTTTTTTGGTCTTGTGGCTAACAGTCATTCACATGTTTATTTTAGACATATTTTAGTTCCATGAATAATTCCTACTTATTTACTGACACCCTATACTAGTTTTACTATTAGATGCATACATTAAAAAGTAGACAATCAAGAAATATTCAAAAACTAAAATCTTTATTCATAGTTCATTTGTGTACCTTCTGCGTTTTAGGCATGCTAATTGCAAACCTGCTCAAATGTGAAATTCCATTATGTCTAAGGTGAAAAACGCATTTCAATGTGTAAATTCTACACATCTTGTACCACCTACCGGAAAGTAAGTGAAGCTGTCCTGATTTCTAATTAGAAATTATTGATCACTTTGCTACAATCATAACTATAAAGATCAATTCCCTTAACTTTGAAGGTACCAAGCCATGTCCAACAATTATTTCCGAAATACTTGTTTGTTTATGCACATCAAATGGATAGAAAATGCAAATCATCTGCTTTTTAATAAATTCAACTGCTGGTTGATTCAAACGTATACATTCCTATTGTGGAGCTTGGATGCACATGTCTCGGTCTTGACCAGATATTGAGATACCCTTTACAATTGAGTTAATGTATGGTTTGTGACTTAAGTATATATAATTCATGCTTTGTATATAAAAAAGATGACTACTACAACAAACCTGTGCAATTACATGCCAGTTAGTATTTCTATCTAGTGGAGGGCTCTTCTCTTAATTGCAGGATGATTCATCATCCATCTCTTCATATGAATTAAGAACAGTATCTGAAATTAAGGTGTTGTGGGAAGCCATAAGTCCTACCCATCCACACATCTACTAGGTGCAATGTGAATGTCTGTGTGCATCTACTAAGACAGACACCAGCCCGCTAGAAGGTGGAGTTTCGCTAGATTCCACAACTGTATTGAGACAATAGTCCCCCAAAAAGTGAGCATTAACCCTGAGCTTGGTGGCACCAGTAGAAGAGGTGTCCCTCCAGTACCATAGAGGTTTCTTGTTACAGTTGGCATTCACATTTGCCTGTCACTTAGGAATGCCCAAGCATGCAGAGAGGCTGCCCAGAGAAAACTGTATAACCTTTGCATGAAATGCTACATATTCTAGGCAAGTGCTAGCAGGAAACCAGATGTGGCTCATCTGAAACCCACTCTGGAAGTAGGGATCTATTTAGCCCTCAAGTGTACAATGTGGTTGATGTCAGGCAGTTAAAATTAGACCTTTCTATACCATAAAGTCTTCACCCTATGGCTATATTTCCTTAATGGAATGTCACTTCATGGCCTTTTTACATCTGCCAGTGCCCTGATCCCTAGTAATATATTTTTGACTCTGAGCAGAACCTAGAAGCCCAAATCTCACCAGTTACCAAATCTTGTTTTCATTGCCTTAGGTTGTTATATTATTACGCTTGATTGCAAAGTGCTGTACTCCTGTCACCAAGTTGCTGCTCTCAACACTTTTATTCCTATCATGTTCACAAAAGTAGTGCTATTTCTTATGCCATTCTAGAAATTCTCTCTCACTAGTTGAACTGAGAGTGATTATTGAGGACTAAAGGGTCATGAATCTGATTTTGTTAAATCTGTCTCCCTCTATTTCTGGGATGAAAGCCTCTGGACAGGCTTCTCCTTAGGCTCACCCCTAGTTCATCCATGATTCTGAGACATGTGAGTGGACAAATTTACTCTGATCTGACCGTTAATGGAAAGGTTGAACACGTCTCAAAATCATGTTTTTTTCCTTCTAATATCCAGCAAGAATGTTTCCCTTCTTTTCTTCCCTGATAATGTTATGGATACCAATGCCTTTATCCATTCACACAGACTACAGTTGTACCATCTAATCAGATATGTTTTTGAACAACCTTAACAGACTTCAGTAAGCCCAAAATGCCACAGCCAGACATATCTTTGATCTTCATCAATTAAAGTCTGTTTTGGGTAAACTTTGTCAGCTCCACTGGCTTTCTGTATCCAGGAGGATTCCATTTAAAACCCCCTGCATCATGTGTGACGTTTATCATCAAGGTAAGTAAAAATGTCTAGCCTAATGTTGTACCAGATATCAACCCAATTCCAGGCTACAGAATGCCTCAGATAAACTTCCTATTATCCTCAGATTCAAACAGACCTCTTCAGGTGATGCTTCTCTTCGTATCCGTGGGCCAAAAGTTTGGAACTATCACTTTCATAGCGAAATGAAGAACATCTGATCTTACTCAGAAAACTGCTTAAATACTAACTTTACCTTCTAATATCTATTTCTTTTTTCCCTTATACTGCTTCAGTAGCACCAAAAGGCTTTACAATGGGGTGTATGTTTACGCTTTATCAGATAGCTAGATAGATAGATAGATAGATAGATAGATAGATAGACAGACAGACAGACAGACAGACAGACAGACAGACAGACAGACAGACAGATAGACAGACAGACAGACAGATAGATAGATAGATAGATAGATAGATAGATAGATAGATAGATAGATAGATAGATAGATAGATAGATAGATAGATAGATAGATAGATAGATAGATTTAAAGGATAACGATCTTTGTTTCATGTTTTCAGTTGATGCTGTAAAAACATGTACACACACTTCCACCTTTTGCTATTTCAATGGCTCCCAGTGCATCTACACTTTGGAGCCCCTCTTTGTGCTAATCTCTGGAAGAGTTGGTCTTACATTATCAACCTGTGACGTATCTATGTACCGTTAAACTCTAATGAAATCCCCTATACTACCATATACTACTAACAATTTAATGCTATGTACATATATCATAATGGTCTAATCTCATGTATTGTTACCAAGAAATGTTTTCTCTGAATTATTTTGAATTACTTGTGGGGTTAGGCTGTGTTCCAAT
The DNA here is from genome assembly GCF_031143425.1 of Pleurodeles waltl. Classification (NCBI taxonomy): domain Eukaryota; kingdom Metazoa; phylum Chordata; class Amphibia; order Caudata; family Salamandridae; genus Pleurodeles; species Pleurodeles waltl. The sequence goes on from NC_090446.1 coordinate 15,814,199, forward strand.
GCACAGTGACTCTATACATTCTCTTGTATGAGCTATAACCCTTGATGTTAGGTTATAATGCAAAACAGTGCCATGACCACTATTTATGATTACTATGCCACCTTACAAGGTAAACATTCATCCTTTTTAGGTCTGGCATTAGTCAAGACCTTTAGATTTTGCTTACATTATATGTACAGCATACCTACATACAGGGTCTTTCATCCAGCCCTCTTCATCCATTGGTCTGTTGCTGTGGCACTCACATTTTTCTCCCAACTACAGCATAAAGCATTGGGCAATGGGTCAGCCCACGTCAGCCATTATTTAACTTAATTCTGATTGACTGTTTTGCCTTTTCACAAGGAGCACATCCACACACAAAGTAATTCCCTTATGTGTCAGTACTGTGTGAACACAAATAAAGAAACACATTTTTGTTGCATGTACTACAGTGGCTTTTATCATATATTACATGTATTTAAACATCTCCGATGTCCCCCAGCAAGACCCAACAAAACCAATATTAATACATCAATTACTCAATCTTCTATTATTTTCACCCTATTAAGTTACTTTTTAAATTTTGTAATATAGAGGGGTCGAGTAAAGATCTTCCATTACTTGACGATGTAGGTTCCTTTCCACCTAAATGATAATAAGTTCTACCGTCACCCCAAACATTCTAAAAGGCACATATTCATGCATTTGTGCCTAATCAATTTTGCCAGGACCTGTTGTTGACCCCCACATGGCTATTTTGAACATTTAAGCACTTCCCATAAGTCACAACTGGAGTTATGGCCATTTCGCCATGTCCGTATGAAATTCTCAAAGATCCACCACCAGGTTGCGCTCCAAGAATAGGTTTGTATCTGCTGTTACCTCAATATCCAAGTATTTAAAGCCACTTCTAGTCACCTGGATGTCTTGGGCCACATGTCCCATCCCCTCTCAGTACCCTATCACATAGAGAATTGACTTATCCCAGTTGATTCTGGAGCCTTACTATTATTCGAAATTACAGGAAATGAACAGGACTGCCAGAACCTATGTCCCAGGGTTCGTGAGGTACAGAAGCCCATCATCTGCCTATAAAAAATGTTTTTTTTTTAGTCCCCCTGACTCTTCTGGAAATCCCAGTCCATCACTCCTCAACTGGGCCCAGCACACCAATGGCTGCGGATGTAGCACAAAGAACAGGAATGAAAGTCTGCACCATTGCTTGGAGCCCCACCCCAAATCAAATGGATAGAGAACACCCCGTTCACCCCAACCACTGCTGTACCTGCTTTATAAAGAAGGGCGATTCCACCTACAAAAATATTCCCCCAACTCAAATCTTCATAAAGTTAAGAGTAGATACAGTCAATCAATCAAGCAAATCATACACATTTTCGGCATCTAGTGACAAAATGGCTATGGGATAACAGTCATTCTTAGCTAGGCCAGGAGTGGGGCCAACTTCTTCTATACATTTCTGCTGGAAAGCCGTTGATGCCCGGTGTTTTCCTTGTTTGCTTTGTGTTAGAGTTTCTTTGATTTTCTTTCAAAAAAACATTGTCGTCTAGTGCTTCCTGGTCAGACCTATCTAGGTTCAGGACCTGTTGCTTACCCAAACGCCTCATTTTCCTGGTCTGTTTCTGTGTGTCTGGCTTGTATAATGAATGATAATATTGTGTGAAGACGTGTGCTATGTCATAGTAATTCCTGGCCATCTCCCCATTCTCTTTCTGGATTTCACCCCCTCCTCTCACCTACTTGCCAGCCAGTATAGGAAATGGTCCATTTTGGGTCATATGATTCCTCAGCACTGTGAGATAGAACTTCTGGGGAGCATCATGAGTGATGTTTTGATATTCTTCCTTTACCACCTCTAATTGCCGTATCTTGTCAGAAGGTCTTGTCATTGCCAATGATTGCTCTAGGTATGGAACCTGCACCTGTAGTTCAAAGATTCTATTCAGCCTCTGCTTTTTCGTTCAGGCAATATTATTTTGCGTTTTGTCTCAGAGTACCAACTTGTATGCCTCCTAGAGTGTTACAGGGGATTCCACAGATATCACATTTGTGGTGAAGTATAGTCAGGAATCAATCTGAAGGCCTTTAACAATGTCTTTGTCCTGTAGTTCCCATCTATAGAGCTTCACAAGTATGATGTTTGATGTATTTTGGACCCTATCCAGATTTATGAGGTGAAGTGATCAGCTATGCCTCTAGATAATTATTACACCTTCTACACCCAGACAGGCTCCTCTGTTGTGATGAATATGTAATCCAGGCAAGAGGTTTTGTGTCCCCATAAGGAAAGAATAGGTCCTCTCTGATAGGTGTTTGGACCTCCAGACATCTGTGAAACCTATCATATGAGTGAATTGTACCAGACCGGTAGGTGCATGTTGTGTCGCCATGTGGAGTGAGTTTCTGTATAGATCAAGGTTCATGTCATCATTACAATCTTCTCCCACAATGTGTAGCCCTTCCTCCATCTCCAAGAGTATGGGTTACAGCTTATTAAGGACTTTCTGCTGCAACATGGGGAGGAGCACATGTATACATTCAATATTAATACCTCTTGTATGCCCTTTCACTGCCACATACTAGCCCCAGGGACCACTCTCTGTTTCTTAATTGGGGAGGAAGCATTTTTTTTTTACTAAGATGGCCACCCATTGGTATCCCTCGTGAACCTGGCATGTGGTAACATAATGTATTGACCCCTACTCAGGCATCAACAGTATATGAAATAGTTTCTTGCAGGATTACCACGTCTGGTGCCTGCCTTTGGATTTTTGTGCCACCACCCCTCTTTTGATCCTACACCCCAAGTGGTTAAAGTTCCAGGAGAGGGCTGTCATATCATCAGCCTTTGGATACAGTCAGTGACATTTTGTGTGTTCCTATGGTGTATCTCATTTGTTTCATTGGGGAAATCTCCTGACCTAGGTCCATTTTTGAGGGACCTGTACTGGTGTGTGTGCATCTCGTCCCAACTGTGGATTATGACTTGTAAACCCAACCCTACCACCCACCCTACTTTTTCTGTACTCAGATGTCATGGTCACCCAGAGTATACACCAATCAAACCCCTAAAAAGGACCTGCTGGAACAATCTGGATATAAAAAAAGTGAGAAGCAAGCTCTGGCCTGACTCACAATAAACATGGAACTGAAGGTGCAATCAGTGTGTTAGCTTAGTCACAGTTACAATTGGCTACACAGAAATATATACAGCATACTGAAAGTATTCTGTTTTATTAGCTATGGTGCCAAATGTGAAGCAGACCTCTGGTTGTCAAAGACATTGATGTAGATACTCAAGCACTCAAGAGCACTGTAGAACGAGCCTGGACTCATCTAGTATCCTTTGAAAGGCTAAACAAGACTTTCTTGTTCTTCTCAGCCCCTATCTTGAGGAGATGCAGCTATAAAAGCTAAACCCAGAAAGTCACATCCTTGCTAGGCAATCAGCATTTTGAAGCAACTTTTGAGAACTTACCTGATTTGGCCTGATTGACAGAGGCTTCTCCCCGTAATCCAGGGGCTTCATTAAGGCTTTCATGGCAGCAGATGCATTTCTGAAAAGCGAAAGACATGAGTGTCAAACCTGATAGGCACTATCATTGCCAAAAACAGTCAGCAAGCTGTCAATCGTTACCCGTCACAGTTCAGTTGTAATGTTCCTGGTTCTTTTATGTATTTCCTGTTGTGAGTCCGGTTGTGGCTTTATTATTCAATATTGCTTTGACACATGCTGGAAAAAGGAGCCTACATCAGGTTTTCTTGCACTCATTTTCTGTTTGACATCTTCATACAAGATTCCCGTTGTTCCACCATTCTGGTATGGTCTGGAAAAACATGACTTTTGGAGCCTGCATAGACCAACTCCTGGCTTTCCTTGATTGGTTTAAGGATGATGCCTCTGTCCCTATAATTAAGGAACCTGGCGAGGAGTGGGTTGCAAAGGTTCCTGGTGGGTACTTCAGAACAAGGGCTCTGTGTTTTCTTGCTATGATGAAAAATGAAGACACTTTCTCAAGTCCAATCAAAGTGACCAGTCACTCCTCTAAGAAGTGATCCTGCTAATTACCCTCATTTGCTTTGGGAATACCCACGATCCGGAGATTATTCCGGCATGCCTTCCTTTTGTATCTTCTATTTGGTCTTCAAGTGTCTTTGTGTCTGTGGTGAGGTATTGCAGAGTTGCCTGTGCTGAGGAGCTTCCGAGATCCTAAATCTTCTTTTCAGCCTCCAAGACTCTATCCATTACATTTCTCAAGGCTCGCTTCAACAGGAGAAGCTCCTGTGCCACTACTCCCATTCTGGTTTCCAGTATTAATTGGGTGTCTTTGATGGCTTTTAAAATCATTACTGTGTCCATTGTTGCAATGGGGGACCTTCTCTATCTGTGTTCCTCTGATCCAAAGCATTCACCAGTATATTTAGCATGCTTCTCCAAGTTACTCTGGGTGTCCTGACTTTTAACTTTTACCATCATTGGTACAGTATACACCACCCCCGGAAGGTTATGTGGCCATCAACCAACATGCGTAAAATCATCTCTCACCTATGGTTCCAGATATCAGGGAAAAAACACTGCACTCTCTGCTAGTTATTGAAGGGCTCACTCGCCTCAGGAGAAAACAGATTTATAATTGGCCTGTTTTCTGCTTTGCCATTTGTCCATTGTGACCAGTGGTGCACTTAAAGTGCTTGATAAATAATCCCAATTTTCACTGTGAACCTGCGACCACTGCCCTATCGGGTGCCAGAAGGTCCTGAGAGGGGCCCCACCAACCTTGTGTTAAATCGTCCACCTTCCTCCCACATTCACAGGCCTTGCTTATGCCTCCCTGGCAGGCTCTTCTCTCTTTGAGCCTTACTTCTGCCTTCTCCACCACAGGTGCCTCTGCAGAGAAATGCTACTTCACCCTATCGCTGTCTCTTATGACATGTGTTCCACATGGCCTTCAGTCCTTGTACGGGCTCCAATTGCTTGACTCCCTTTGGTCTCCCACAACAGCTCAGGCCCTCTACCAGCAGTCCCACAGCCCGACGAGCCAGAACTCGTGCTCACCACAATGTATCACCAACCCCTGGCCTTGTGTGGTCACATCACCACAGGGACCGCCCCCTCCCACATCGTTCTGTTTCCTCCACATTCTGCCAGAGGAAGCAGAGCCTGCAAAAAGCCTGTCCTTGTTGGAACTGCCTTCGGTCTCCCCCAATCTCCATAAGGAGATCACTGACTAGGCGGATATGGCCTATTCCCTGTCACTGATAGTGCCTACCGCCATGGTTTTCATGTTGGCAAGAAAGCCACGGAAACCATGGCAGTAGGCGGGGTCATTATCCCACAGGCGGTACAGTGATGGCCGCCGTGCTGGACATTGATATCTCCAGCCCGGCATCTGTTACCGCTGTGGCGGTCGGTGTGGTACATTCTGCCAATGTCATAATATGGTGGACAGTACCATCAGTCTGCTAGCACTACTTTCCACCATATTACTGATGACTGCCAGGGTCATAATGAGGGCCTAAATGTCTTAGCATCTTTATTAGTCTTTCTCTGAAGCTTAAAATGACCTCACCAGGATGTATGAACCCAAAATTAAATGACACCCTAAGCACTGCATGTCATTTATCTGCATTGTCGACTTCAGAAACTCGGCCCTGACCATCCTCAGGAGGTTAGGGTCACTGATTTCATCCCTCAATCTTTGAGCAGTTAGAAGGAAATAATTTACAGCCTGTTATTGGTGTATGGACAATTAGGTTTTATGCACCTCATTTTCAAACTGCACTGAGGTCTGAAGACGGCATTTACCCTCCAAACATCCACATGTTTCTAGATAATAGAGCTAATACTTTACTCCTATTAAAATAACAGAGCCATGACTGTTGTGGGTTAAAAAGCAGGAGGGAGAACACTGTCTGGCAAGCCAACAGCCAGCTAGCTCACATATATTATGATTAATGCAGTGCATGATAGAACTCACTTTATTTGACAGTCTTTAGGTAGTCATCATTGTTGGTGCAGCCAGTCTTGTTTAGCTCTACACTCGTGTTACAGGATATTTGTCTTTCTTCAGTAGAGAATACCCTGTGAAGGTCGGGGTGCCGGGAGTTGGGGACTTGATAGCAGAGGAAAGGGCACAGGGCACAAGGCACAACCGTTTGCTAAACCAATGACATTCAGTGGTAATACCAAGGACCCCTGACCAAAAAGGAGCCCCGTGATGGCCCTGAGATTGGTGGAGAACAAAAGAATCCACTGATAGCTCCTCCAGTTGATGATGAAACAAAGACCAGGGCAGGCAAGGCGGGCATCAACAAGGGTGCAGCCTCCAGGGAGGGCTAGCAAAAACTAGGAGCCAGGAGCAGCAGCACAGTTCACCCACACATCATAGTAAATATTCAGACTTACCCTGCAACGGTGGTGTTCGATTTATGGCCCCCCTGTGGCGATGGACAGGCCTGCACCCAGAATGGAAATTTTGGAAACACAAAGCACAAGATTACTTTATATGCAGAAAATATGGTAATGAATCTGAAAGGCCCTGTGCATTCTATTCAGGTGGTGCTGTCAATCTTCATAGCATATGGACAGGCCTGAGCTTCAAAATGAACCTTCAAAAATCACAGAAACTAAGGACCAAATGTACATAGATTCACCGAATTGGGCCGTTTGTGACCGAAAAAATGCCTTTTTCTACGTACCAAACCTATAACACTATTCAGCAACCTAGTGGTGAATCTCAAAATTGGTTAACGATTCGGTATTAGGAAGGGGCGTGCTAAGGGCTTCCTTCCTAATAGCGACTTGCAGGGGTATGTGTGAATGTTTTGCGACTAAAATGCGGTTGAAAAACATTCACCCCCTGCCTATCCACTCTTGAAGATGAAAAGAAGACTTTTCATTTCATTTTTTTGTAAATGAATCCTGTTAGTTCCTTTAAGGATAATGGACTGCAGCAGGCCACCATCCCTGTGTTTTTAGCGATTCCCAATGGGTCACAAATTGCGACCTGCCTCATGGAAAAAAACCTTATAGGCCAGGTTCCGTTAATCCCTTTGTTCAGGTGACATCATTATGAATACAGAAATCCATAGGTATATAGTTGTATACATTTTTGTAGTTTATCTGAATAATCATTTTTGCTTATATTGGTATGTAATTAATGATATATTTTTGTGCCGTGAATTGTGAATTATAATTATTTTGGTGATGTAATATATTTTTTTATTCAAACATGTCTATATATTGTTTAATGTAATTATGCATTTAATGAAAACATCATTTGACTATGTTTATTAATGATAATGTAATCATTTTGGCCATAATATTGTAGTCAATATTTTGGAAGTTTTTTTTTTTTTACATATCATAGTTAAAGGTGATGATGTGTTTGTTTCCAATCATTTTGTTTTTGCTATAAGTCAAAATCAATATTTTTAACAATGACATTTGGTTTCTCGATTTTTGTGGTTTTATTTGTTAAGTATAGGAAGGCAGTATTTTGTTACCAATATTTATTTTCCTATCCTTTTTTGTTTCTGTATTTGTCTTATCCAGGTGACTGGTTGACACCTGTTCGGTATAAGTCAATAAGGACGCTCAATGAAGGACCACACGCCAATTATAAATACAATTTAGCTTTACTAGAATTGCAGGTAAAGTGTAGGCATTTAGCACATTAACAATAGTAGAATAAGAATAGCAATGAAAAGCATCTATTTATATATAAGTACACTACAAGGAGCATCTATGTATATATATATATATATATATATATATATATATATATATATATATATATATATATAAGCAAAGAGTTCATTGACAGATATAAGTTTTGATTAACTGTATACTAAAATGCTTCACACTACGATATTCAGGAAGCAGAATATAAATGAGTTGAATACTTCAGATAAGCTTTGATTTACTGCACACCAAAATGCATGTTTCAATTACTGCTGCAGGCTCTCACTACGATGTTCAAGAGGCAAAATATAAACAAACTGAATACTTCAGATAAGTTTTGATTTACTGCACACCAAACTGCATGTTTCAGTTCTTGTAGCAGTTCACACTAAGAGGTTTAGAAAGCAAAATATAAACAAGCGCAATACTTCAGGTTATAAACACAGTGCAAGCATAAATAATCAGTCATAATAATAGAGCAGAGAAACAAAAGCCTTTCATCCCTGTGTGGAAACTTAACTTAGTCCATGACATGCTGGGAAGCCCTCCACCGCCTGCTTGGACCTCTCTCCCCCTCAAGCACCACGGTCATCAAACAGGGAGGCAGCGCTGGGCCATGGCAGCTTCCACAATTCCATCTGTGAGCTTCCAAATCCCTCACCCACACTTAAGTGCTTAAATAACTCGAAGCTTGGATTCTATCTCATTCTGGCATTTTCTAGCTATGTTATCAGTACTTGGCTGCTCTGCCCTTCTCCAGCCTTAGTTTTCATTCCATCTTCTCCCTGTACTCTCGTTCTCAAGGTTGAGACAGAGTCTTCTACACAAACAAGCTTGAAAATAATATCATGAACTTTTCCACAGTGTTTGGGAGGGGGTTTCAACAGGCATTACACTCATCTACACTGCTCAAGCTAATTAACCCTTCGCGTCACAATGTCTTCTGCACCTTTCCCTATACTGATCACTCCACCCCTTAAATGAGCGTGATGCATGTTGAAACGGATATCATTTACTTTGACACTCCGCTAGCTAGGTTGCTACTAATACTGGTCAACGTTATTCTAAGCGCCTACATCTTTAGTATGAAGCTGCTTTGTGCATACATATAGTCTACATAGTATAGTCATTAGCGTAACACAAACAATCAATAACCAAATTAGCTGTTGTAACACTATAGTTAGCGTCTTTATAGCTCCTAGTGCCCAGCCTAAGAAGATGTCATACCAATGATGCTCAGTTATTTGCTGGATGCATGAAGCAGTGTGCATAAGCTGTTTAGCATTTATGGTCATCACTATGGCTGTATCCTTGGTGTATTTAGCTGCCATATCAAATTTAGCAAAGGTAAATTGTGCGTAGTGCCTGATTGCCTCTTATCTGGGTAGCTTAACAACAAGCGTGATGTTTCACTTTAACTGCGCACGCATTTGCATCTGTAATGTGGTTATGGTGTACTTAGTCAATCAGTACAAGATGTGAGTGCTTATGTCAATAATGCTGGTAATATTGCGCATACACATTACTTGCTCTCCGGTGATTTGTATAAATCCGTTAATAAGTAAGGGATGATTATTGACATAACATATACTCTCTTGTCCCTATCTGATATAAGTCTGTGCCATTTAATAGGATAAGGTAACCATTCACATTCTCCCGGTATTGTGTGAAGACATGGATCTAGCACCCGTCCAGTGTGGGTACATACCCACCCCTTAGACCAATCTGCACATGTAGTGGGATCTACAGTGTGATTTGTATAATCAATCTACTTTTTGTCAGTGTGAGGTATCCACCATTCTTTTACTTATCACTACAGGGAGCAATATAAAGGGGCACCATATGTCAGGAGGAAAATCACTTCTTACTATATCAAAAAGAGCATAACACATTTCTTCCTCACCGTGAAACTGTATGGGCTTTACCCATATTTCTTCAGGCAACTGCAATTGTTGTCTCCAACATTCACCTTAAGGCTGTCTCCATTCTGTGTTAAAGTCAGCATACCCTAGATTAACAATCCTTTGCCATAGTATGCACTGGATGCCCTTGGACGCTGCTTGTCGGTTTTAAAAGGATTTTTTTTAACGAATTGTTCATAAGTGAAATTATGCCATTGCCAATCGCGATACAACCCACGCAGGACTTTCCATACTTCTTGTGAGTGTGTGGGCCCCCATTGAGAAAATACTTTTATGGCATCTCCTGTACTATATCCTGTAGAAGATAGCTTATTCCTAATGGCTTCAACACCAAAAGAATTCAGGGCCCCTGCCCCGATTCCGGTGGCCCCAGCTATCAAGGACCAAGATATCTTCTATTGTGTAACTTTGGGCAAGGGCCATAACTGTGGTGTCCTTGATGCACATAATGGATCATAATTTGAGACATTGCCTTGGCAATATTTATCTGTAACACAATACGATTAATTATGCTTGCATGCAAGACTTGCTTACATCCTATTCTATATCGCACTATAGAAACGCTGCTTAAGTTGTTAACCATGCGTCTTTCGGTTACATAAAAGATGAAGGCTGGTGTTCTACTGTTCATTGTAACAGCCACCATGTGTCCTGGTATCACAATATATACATATCATGTTCAGCATATAACTCAAAGCCTGTACCGTTGCGGACATTCCCTGCAACTCCTTCAGTCCGTTGGCATATCGGATTTGCTGTCCAGTTACCTTCCAGGTTACAGCTTTGGCAGCCATCCATTTGCCTCCAGGTACCTTCACGTTGCAGAATGAAACATTTCCCTGGTCATCAGTTACATTAGCGGCTTGAGGTGCACAAGTGACATGAAGGTCCGTGATGACATTCTCTGCCACATTTGGTCGGACTAATATACTTTTTCTGGTTATAATCATGACCGCAAACAGGAACCATGTCATCGATGCAGATGTCATCATTTACGACGTGGGGTAAGTCTCACTGCAGGTACAAATACAGGTACATTAGAATTCTTTAAAAGTACAATATACGTATTCCCCACCCCTTGACTCAATATCTCTCCTGCCTCTGGCTTTTTCCCTGGATGATGCACCCATACTAATCTTCCTGTGCTTCCAAATCCTCCTTCCCCTCTTGGGCAAGTCTGTCATGTGCTTGATACGATACAGTAGCATCTCCTTGGTTCAGTAATACTACTTTAACCTTTCCTCTAAAATCTGGGTCTATGACTCCCCCTAGCACCGACGCTCCCTTGATGGCTAGGCTGGATCGATGGGCAATTCTACCATATGTTCCAGGTGGTACTCTCACTCCTATTCCTAGGGGAATAGCGTTCACCTGTCCTACGGGTATTTCTCCATCCTCCGGAGCAAACAGGTCCAGTCCTATACTGCCAGAAGTAGCCTGTAAAGGTAATCAAGCTCGAGGGTCTGTTTTCCAGACAATCCTTGTGTGGGTGATTTCTTTATCATGTCCTGTAATCCGAATGAAAGGAGTCTGCTGCCCAACTGGTCTATTGTTCAATTCAAACAAGGCTTTGTCTAAATTACTACTCTATCCTTTTAGAGTCTGATGTGCTGATAACTTTTTTAGCTGTTCTTGCAACAATCCGTTATATCTCTCAATCATGCCTGCAACTTGTGGATAATAACTAAGGTGTAAAATCCACCTAATTCCCTGTTCCTGCGCCCAATCCTGCACTGTTTTCCCTGAAAAGTGTGTGCCTCTATCTGTTTGGATTTCATCAGGTACCCCATAATGTTTTATCAGGTAGTTTAGCCCTCGCAAAGTGGACTTTTGGTCTGCAGACTTACAGGGCATACTCAACATAAGGCCAGAGTAGGTGTTCACCATGGTCAATGCGTAGCTTTTTCCTCCTTCCTTTGGTAGCGGCCTGATATAGTTCAATTGCCACACTGTAGTGGCTGCAGTTCCTCTTCTGATATGGCCACTAGGCTTCTTTTGCAGGTGCATTTGTTTTATCTGGTTGCATGTGGGGCACTCTTTTACTGCTTGTTGGACCTGTTCTTTAGTAACTGGAATCTGTCGTTGCTGTGCCCATGCATAAGTGCCATTCTCTCCTAGATGCCCCAATGTTGCATGTGCCCAGCTTGCTAGAGCAGCTTCAGCCTCCTCATTGATGATCATTGTTTGTGTTTTGGCCATCTGATCTGCGGTGTTGTTGAATAGAGATGCAAGTGAGGTGTCCGATGGGCAAGGGGCGTCCACATGTCCCACATAGATTTGACATTTGTGCCCTTTCTCCCACATCTCTTCCCATAGCTGCTCGCCTCCCGAAATGGGGCTGCCTTTAATTTTCCATCCATCCTTGCGCTAAGTCTGGGCCCAGCTTGCTAGTCCTTGGTAAGTGGCCCGACTGTCAGTGTACACAAATGTTTTCTCTCTGATGGGGGCTTGTTCAATCACTGCTGCTACCCCCTGCAGTTCTGCAAGCTGGCTTGATTCATTATCCCATTCTCGCACCAAATTGTTTCTGTAGCAGGCTGTAATGCGACTGTTTGCCTTTGTCTTTTTCCTTGATAGTACCGGGCGGTACCATCTGTGAACCATGCATTTTGCCGTTCTTCTTCAGTGAGTTGTTCAAAAGGCGGGGCTGTCTTAAATGGTGAGGATACATTTCAGAGGGCTCTAGCGCAGGGGCCATTGCCTGCAAGTCCACTGCCCCTAGTTTATCTTCTTGTAACTTCGACACTCCTGCTGGTCCTGGTTTTGCCCTCTGCTGCAGATACCATTTCCACTTCACAATGGCAAACTCCTGCGCTCTGCCTACTTTATTGCCAACCCCTCCGTCTCTTGTCCAACCTAGTAAGGGGACCCATATTTTTAAAGTGACCGTCCGATCATCAGTTATGCGTTCTATTTCCACTAAGGCCCCAATCTTGTGGCACCCTCTTTTTCCCCTGCCTCTGCCATAGGCTGCACATCACTACATCATCTACATCATCCTGTACTATCATGTCCAGCTCAAACGTGTCTCCTTTCTGTGATGGGACCTAACGTAAAAGGATTCTGTAGTGCATCTTTTGCTCCAGTGTCCCAAGATCTCACCAACCATTTAAACAAAGGCTCTACAGGCATCTGCCTAAACATTCGGGTTCTTTCCAACAACTCACTCTGCGTATAATCTCTTACCAAACAAGAATTCTGTATTTGCCCACCATTCACTCCCTTTTCACCTTCAATTTCACCTATACATCCTTCTCCACTTTCAACTCCACCTAGTTCTGTTACACGTACTTCCACCTCATCCTCCCAGTTCCAGTCATCATTATCTGAGACTGTTCCATCCCAAGTATTTGGATCCCAATTTTCTTTGCGTACCAGTGCCCTCACTTGCACAGCTAAGGGCATTTTAGGCTTCTGCCTACTCTTCTGTTTGCGTACCAGTGCCCTCACTTGCACAGTTGAGGGCATTTTATGCTTCTGCTTACTCTTCTGTTTTACTACTCATACTGCTAATGCGGTGCACCTTGCCTCCATTTGATCACCCCGAGTCACTGCACTTTCTATGGTCTCTTTCATAAGTAACTGCCTTTCCTGCAAGGCTACAACCTCATCCCGCAGTTTTCTTATCTCTGCATCTTGTGTTAATGTTTTTCTGTATACCGTACAGAGCGCAGACAGGAAAAGCCATCCCACTTGCCCTGCTGCTTTCAGCTCCAGCTTCGCCCCTCTTAGCTTTACCCTCTCAACCGCATCTTCCACTAAGAGAGGAGTCACTTTCTCATTTAATGCCTCCCATAACACCGGCGCTGCCCACCGGTTCAAGAGTCCTGCCACACCAGAGAACGGGTCAGTTGCTAACCACCCGGGAATAGATCTGGCTTCTGCCCCATGCTGCCTTCCGCTCTCTGCCTCACTTTTTCTAAGTCCCCAAAGAGGCATTATTGACTTATACCCCACTCCTGGTACCAAATGTCTTATCCAGGTGACTGGTTGACACCTGTTCGGTATAAGTCAATAAGGACGCTCAATGAAGGACCACACACCAATTATAAATACAATTTAGCTTTACTAGAATTGCAGGTAAAATGTAGGCATTTAGCACATTAACAATGGTAAAATAAGAAAAGCATCTATTTATATATAAGCACACTACAAGGAGCATCTATGCATATATATATATATATATATATATATATATATATATATATATATATATATATATACATATATCTACAAGCAAAGAGTTCATTGACAGATATAAGTTTTGATTAACTGTATACTAAAATGCATCACACTACGATATTCAGGAAGCAGAATATAAATGAGTTAAATACCTCAGATAAGATTTTATTTACTGCACACCAAAATGCATGTTTCAATTACTGCAGCAGGCTCTCACTACGATGTTCAGGAGGCAAAATATAAACAAACTGAATACTTCAGATAAGCTTTGATTTACTGCACACCAAAATGCATGTTTCAGTTATTGTAGCAGTTCACACTAAGAGGTTTGGAAAGCAAAATATAAACAAGCTGAATACTTCAGGTTATAAACACAGTGCAAGTATAAATAATCAGTCATAATAATAGAGCAGAGAAACAAAAGCCTTTCATCCCTGTGTGGAAACTTAACTTAGTCCACGACATGCTGGGAAGCCCTCTACCGCCTGCCTGGACCTCTCTCTCCCTCAAGCACCACGGTCATCAAACAGGGAGGCAGCACTGGGCCATGGCAGCTTCCACAATTCCATCTGCGAGCTTCCAAATCCCTCACCCACACTTAAGTGCTTAAATAACTCGAAGCTTGGATTCTATCTCATTCTGGCATTTTCTAGCTATGTTATCAGTGCTTGGCTGCTCTGCCCTTCTCCAGCCTTTGTTTTCATTCCATCTTCTCCCTGTACTCTCGTTCTCAAGGTTGAGACGGAGTCTTCTACACAAACAAGCTTGAAAATAATATCATGAACTTTTCCACGATGTTTGGGAGGGGGTTTCAACAGGCATTATACTCATCTACACTGCTCAAACTAATTATCCCTGCGCGTCACAATGTCTTCCGCACCTTTCCCTATACTGATCAGTATTGTATGCATCAATATTATATTAATGATTGCACGTTTCCATAACAATTTATAGTGGTTATAAAAATAGTTGTGCAGCGTTTTTCAATCATGTATGTTTGCAGCAGGACTCGAAAATAAATAACTAAATTATCTAGATCAATTGCATGGTTTTCATTTGCAGTATGCTACTGCAACAGAAATAAAACATCAATTAAACATCACTCAATCGATTGTCAGATCATTGTTGCAATGCAGCTTACTTTAATTGAAGTAGAGTACAGATTAAAGGTACTAGCTCGTTCTGCAAAGATGGTGGGTTGCTTACAAAGTAAATAAAATTAGAGTTTCACTCACAAGTGAGCCCACTGAGCTAGAAGAGTTGCTTTCTCAAGGTGCTTCTTCGACTACAGCTGTTCCTCAGCAATGAGAAAACGTGGTGTTAAGCAATTCGTGACTGAGGGCTTGATTACGAGTACAGCAGTCCATGGGACTGCTGTACTAGTGGTGACGGTCCCAGCACAGCAATCCTGGTGGTCCAAATGCCAGATGATGATCCTGGCGGTCGACCCCCAGGAGGCCGCCGCCAACACCTGGATCATTTATCCTGATGGGTTTGTGGCAGTGCAAGCCATGTTCCAGCATGGTGGCGCCGATGTCGGCACCGCCGTGCTGATCACAACTTGCCTTTCGGCCAGCATTTTCATGCAGAGTTTCGGCCATGAAAAGGCTGGTGGAAAAGCAGAGATGGGGCCACGGGGGAGCTCTCTCTACCTGTGCCATGGGCAGTGCAGGGGTGCTCCTCTCAGTGCACTCGGAATGCACACTGTCTGCCATGGCAGACAGTGAGCATTGTGAATGTGCTGCTGGTGCACACAGTGTGGTGGTATTGTCCTTGGCTCCCCCTGATAGCTGAAGCCAATGCTTGTGTATTGCGTTTGCCTGCCGGCCTAGTGGGGACTTCATAATACGATGGTGGGGTGGCTGCCAGATTTGCAGCGGCCTTCCCACTGTTGTATTGGCTATCCAGGGGTTGCACCGTTGAAGTCCTAAACAACCCATAAAACTGAAAGAGTCAGTAGATGCCAGACTCCTGCTCCAACCTGCCACTTAGCATCAAAAACCAAATCACGAGTGGATAAAAGTAAAGGAAGTGGAGCCCACACTTAGGCAGGTGCCACCTACTCCTTCCTTGTCCTCATAGGCCTGCTCCACCCAGGCCATCACTTGAATTGTGTTCTTCTGATGCTGTCCTGGGCAACAGATTAAATGCCCAAATACAAGCACATTCCTTGCTGCTGAACCTTCCCATGTCCAGAAATGTGATGTTATTGCTCTGGCATGTGCCTGGAGGGCGAGGACTTTCTTTGCTCGGCTCATGGGCAGGGCTCTGCAATCCTACCACCAATCTCTCTCCCCAAAAAATACAATCTAGACTGATTTATCACAAGCTAAGTGCTGGAAGTTCCTTCCTCCTGTTCTGCTTTCCTGCTCTTATCTCATAACTGAGCTTGTAGAACCTCTCTGGAATTCACTTCTGAGTTTAAAGAAGACATTTATTGTCATTAGTACTTCACCACGAGGCTCCTGAGAGACGAAATTAGTAGGTTGGAAGCACACGTTCAAAATTAGTCGCAGCAATGAAAGCAAAATATATCAAAGTACTTCTCAGTTGCAATGTATACAGCAAATACATGTGATTATATTATAGCATAACTTCAAAGCAAAGCATAAAAGTCAAAATTCATCACCATAGGGAAAGACTGTAGGACCTATAACTCAGCTTCATCTTTCTGGGGTCCGCAAGTTGATGACTCCGGTCAACTGCGAGAAAGAGATTTTCTAGCCAAACGGGAGACAGGCAACGGACGTCTCCGTTCCTGTCTGAAGTCAAGCAGATTCAATCTAACTCACTCTGCTTTTGTCCAGAGCCATCGTTCCAAATACGTGTCCCCTCCTCTCAGACTCGGGAAAACTACGCAAGCCTTTGGAGACTGGCCAAATCTCCTAGACTTCTCCTCTCCCCAAGGCTGAGCAGAAAGGAAAACACCAAATGTACTCTCTCTTGTCAGGTCTAGTCTGGTGTGAAAAACACAGCTTGGTCTATCATGTGGAAAAACACAGCTTGGAAAAACACAGCTCATCTGCAATGTCTCAACAGCAATGTCTAACCCCACATTAAAGCCAATAGGAAGCTAACCTAAATATCAAATGTAATGTCTAATGTCATGTCAAAGCCAATAGGCAGCTAAACTGAATACAGAATGTAATGGCTAATGCCATATCAAAGCCATTAGGCAGCTAAACTGAATACAGAATGTAATGGCTAATGCCATGTTAAAGCCAATAGGCAACTGATCTGAATACAGGATGTAATGGCTAACTCCATGTTAAAGCCAATAGGCAGCTAAACTGAACACAACATGTAATGTGCTACTGGTGAACATTGAGCAACTAATATGCGCAGTGGTGAAACACAAAGTCATTGGTCAAACACAATTAATAGCATCACACCTCCCTACCCAATTATTGGTAGTGCAATGCCCCTCAAGCCTTTGAACACCAGCCACCCTATATTTCTTTATCTACTCAAGGATGTATGAGAGGTAGCAGTACTTTAGTATGATGTGTTTGTAATCGCTTCTGGACACAGCACATCATTCTGAAGTACTGCTACCTCTCTAACATCCTTGATTAGATAAAATAATACACTGAAATATGCTGAAATACAGAGACAGCTAAAGCTAACATCAATCCATTAATCAATCCATTTAATAAACATTTTTGCTTTTATAAGTAATGTAACACTGCACTTTATTAAAAGATAATAATTACTTTAAGTTTATTCTCTACATCACTTTTAATATTAATACATATTAAATAAAATCTTTGTTTTACCTGGGGGGGGGGGATTCAAAATTAATGTAATAGTGCTTTAGCGTTTTTCTTTAGTTCTCTATTTAAAATAAATATATAAAATTATTTTTCAATAATACGCATCATAACAATATGTTAAATAGTTTTTAGAGTATATTAAAGATGTCAAATTATCCTTATAGTGTACCATAGGCAGACTCCACAGTCAGGCGGAGATCTCCTCATGGTAAAGTATAGGGCGTTTTGGAAACCACAGGATTCATCCTTAACCAGTTTTCCAGGTATGCCATGGAGCACACATACAATCTCTAGGGAGGTGTAGTTATATAAGTAAGATTCTTCATGTGTCCCAGCTCGTTACTTTGGCTCATGTTCAATCACAGCAAACATGGTGTGCATGAGAACTAAATGTAATACCCTGATGCGAGAAATGTGATACCATGATGCAACTGTGAAAATGTATTTCCCTGCCTGTTCTTTTTCTGGACATAGTTCCCAAAACATTGTGCTATCTGGTCTAATTCCACACATTCTGCACTGCCAGGGCTGAAAAGGTTGTGGCCAGTGATTTTGATTTAATAAGGGATCAGATGGAAGCTTTACTTTGATAGAGGAGCAGCTGGCAAATAATATTAGACAAAAGATCAAAGGTGAAGCAAGGTTAGCAAAGTTCACACATTTTGGCAACAGATATTGATCTGGAGCTGACAGAGGGCTGTGGGGCTCCATCACCGTGACTTGGTTGGATGGCCATCAACTTTTGTGTGATGTCTTACCAGATTTTTTGCCCTGTCTGCCTTGCTGGCCCTGGAAATGTGTGCACTTCACACCTAATAACTGTGAGTATTATGCCTGTGCTCCCTTTTTAAATATGGTTGAAGTGGCGTTCCCCTAATTAGCACAGGTATCGTGCCTGTAACTCCTTAGCGGATGGTATAGGAAGCTCACTTTGGGCCTAGAAGTAGTTTACCACTATGTAGACCTATAAGCCCACAAGACAGGGTGCATGGTATTTAAAAGTGATACTTTTAGAAAAACCTATGTTACCATGTCCCTACAGAAGCGGTAAAAGCTATTTTCACTGAACGTAGACTATTGCTGGTCCATGGATAAACAATAATAAGTGGGATTAAATATTATTTCTACTGTCTCTGAGATGGGATTAGCTAGGAGTATGATTAAACCATTCTTTAAATATTTATTCAAATCTGTCTCATTGGTGAAGTCAGATGTCTAATAAATAAAGATGTTTAATAAATATCAAGCAAAAGTAACTATTAGAAAGTTTCATTTTCCCTGCATGGAGCTTATGTGCATTAGCTCTCCAGCAGTGGTCTTCCAAGGATATGCCCTGATGAGATGTGAAAACTGCTCCCAGAGAAGAGACGATGGCTTGTGCGTATAGATTTATTTTTCTCTTCCCCTAGCAGGAAGACTAGTTTGGGGTACCCAGCAACTTAATTTTCATCTAAGCGGCCTCCCCTGTCACAAACAATTGTTAAATGACTCCTGGAAAGACCCCAGATTTTGTTCACCCATCCAAGCAAATATTTCCCCAGAACTGATTTCAAGGGACCATAGAGGAAGGAACTGATTATTACCCTGGACACACTGCTGTGTGGGCACATATGTTCTGCACTAGGGGAGAAGGGTTTCCCTATCTTACATTTAAGGAGTAAAGGCAGTGGTGGATTGTTTGCAGTAGGGCAAACAACAACTGCTTTGAAAGCAGGCAGGATTACCCATTGTAACTTTTGCCCGGGCTGGACCTGCTGTCTATGACCTGAGAAGAGCAATAAAGTACTGGACCTGCTCCTTATATTCAGGACTAAGAAATGGACTCCATTAGTTAGTTGACTGACGTCCTGTGTGGCTATATGGACTTGAAAACATCTTTGAAGACATTTTCCTGACTAGGACCTACTGGACCTAACCTGGACCAAGCTGATTGCATCGGCTGGAGTAAGTTCAGACCCTAAAGTGCAGCTCCTGAGGTCTGAGGACTCAGAGCTGTGTGTAACTCAAATTCTACCACCCCAGAAAATCTGGGGCTTTGAAAATGTTTGGTCTTCCAGACCTCTATGAGCCCTTGCGAC
Organism: Pleurodeles waltl; assembly: GCF_031143425.1. Classification (NCBI taxonomy): domain Eukaryota; kingdom Metazoa; phylum Chordata; class Amphibia; order Caudata; family Salamandridae; genus Pleurodeles; species Pleurodeles waltl. The sequence continues at coordinate 15,833,838 of NC_090446.1, forward strand.
CTGAGCTATGAAAGCAGGTTTCCCCCACCTTGAGCTTCTCTGCAGTAGCAGATCTGATTCAGTGGACCCTAGGTGAGAATGTATCAGGCCTCATGGAACTCATCTGAGGCTAGAGCTGAAGCCTTTCCCCGTTGGAGGATTTCAAATTTCAATTACTTTTGTTGTTCACCCTGACCAGTGTTGTGATTATTCTTTGAGGTGCGAGGTCGCCTACCCCAAATAATAATCAGGTTTCTTACATTAACAGTGAGAAGACACAAGATAAGGGACATGAATACTGAAGCCCAGCAGTGACATGGAGGGGATCAGTAAAAGAGTAGTTTGATCATTGTTAGAAAGGAATAGTGAAAAGGGCTACAGTGAAGAAGACAAGAGTGCAGGCCAGGAAAGGGCCATTGAGAAATTACACAAGAAGGAGAAAAGGGAGTTATTCACATATTGTGGTGACAAACATAGACAACTATGTCCCAGTTAGAGGCACCGTTTAATCCAGGACAGGTAGGGGATACTTTTGAGACAGAGCGCCAGTTACTCATATAGAATTCACCCTTATTTTGTTAGTTGTCTATTCAGGAGTAGGCTGCTCTACACCTCATATTTTGGAATAGTTACCAAGAACAATGGAAGATAAAGATAGAGCGAGACTAGCGGAGGAATTATTTAGGAGTTTAGATAGTGGATATGCAGTGCGGCCGGCCACCAGCAGTGGAAACCGGAGGAACAAGGAGGGTCTTAGGGATAAATTCACTAGATTAGAGAGGTTGAAGAAAAATTAAATGTCTAGATGGTGGGATGCGGTCACACTTAAGCAATATAAGAAGCTAGACAGAATACCCAGGGGTTTGCGATCACACATTTTTCCCACATATGACGATCAAAATGCAGATTTACTGGTGAGGTGGGAGGATGAATTAAAATCGAATTCAATGAAACTTATGGATATTTTAATAGAAACAGCTGAAAGAAAGGTTGCCAAATTACAATCTGAAATTGAAACTTTAGAGAAAGAGATAAGCGATTTAAATTTGAAAGAAGCTACGGAAAGAATTCCGTGATTTTAAATGATGTGATAATTAAATTTCAGGATGAGATAAAGCATAGAAAAGCCAGAAAATTGAAAAGAGATGAATTAGACTATTTGAACGGTAGAGTATTTACCTTCTCACGTAAATATGATCACACGAAATGTGGTATCCACAGCTGAGTCTACGAATTCTTCAGACTCTGCAACAACATCTAGAAGTAGTCTGGCAACTAGTGCAAGTGATACAGATGGAATAGAAGCACATGCTAAATCAGATATACAATGGGTAGCTTTTTTTACAGGAACTGAAGAGAATAAAACAGGGCAATTGGGAACAAAATCAAAAAAGAAATTGTGGAGGAAGTCAAGAAGAGGGAAAAGAGGAAGGAAAAAGCAAAATATACTCGGGCATGAAAACGAGATCACGGGACAAAAAGACATAAATATATATGCAGAGATTGAGAACAATGTGGTTAACTTATCTGGAAAAGAACTATCATTTGACATGTTGCAACTTTTGAATAAAGGATTGGGATTTTGCCCATCATCTATAGGAGACACATGCAAATCCAAAATAGATCTATTTAAATACATTAGAAAGCTAAAATTGAAGAAATATTTTGATACACAAATGGTAGCAGTGGAGGCAGCTCCACAAGTTAAACCAGTGCATAGCGAATTATCAATACAGGATGTATATGATACTGTGGCATTGATGTCCATTACGGACTGTGAAGAGTATCCAACAACCATATCATCAGTGTTTCATGATTTGAATGTGCTATCTGCTGTACATGTTACAAGTGGACTTAAACAAAGATCTACCTGGACGCTGAGATTGTCAATGGACAATAATATTGAGACATTCGTCAAATTGGTGTGGCGTGACATGGAAAAAGAGGAGATGAAGAAGAAGCAAGTGGGGAAACGCAATTTAAAGCATGAAGAGTATATTTCATTGAAAACACTTACATCTGATGCTGACCTAATTATTAAAAGAGCGGACAAGGGTGGGAATATAGTGGTGATGAACCACGTAGATTATGAGAATGAGATTTACACACAACTGTGTGACACTAATTGTTATGAAAGGCTTTCATACAACCCGATATCAGTACTATTGGGAAAAATAAATGGATTATTGAAAAGTTGGCGGGATAAGAACTTATTAGATGAGGAGGAATACTTATGTTTACAGGTGTATCGTCCTAAGTTCCCATGCGTGTACACATTGCCTAAAATACACAAACAGTCTGAATTTCCACCAGGAAGACTGATAGTTTTGGGTATGGTGGTCCCACTGAGAGATTATCAGAATTTGTTGATGTATTCTTGCAACCCTTTGTATGCAATTTGTCTTCATACATTAAGGACACAAAACACATATTGAGCTTGCTATCAGATATTCAGTGGGAGCCAGGTATGATCATGGTAACTTTGGATGTGGTAGCACTATACACCAGTATACAACATGAATGTGGAATCAAAGCAATTGAATATATTCTCAATAGAAGATCAGCTAGTCTGATGAAACACACACATATGATACTATGCATGATTGATCTTATTTTGAACAACAATTATTTTCTTTTCAAGAGAGATTGGTACAAACAAAAACAGGGGGTTGCAATGGGCTCAAGATTCTCTCCCTCATACGCGAACCTGTTTATGGGGTGGTTTGAGGAGAAGTGGGTGTGGGATCTGGAGCCAGCCGCATGGCAGACACACATCTTACATTGGGGGAGATACATCGATGATTGTTTTATGTTATGGACAGGAGATGTGGAAATATTAGAGAGATTTTGTAGCTATCTCAACAATAATGAGGCAAATATCAAATTTACACTCAAATATAGCACGACTTGCATAGATTTTTTAGATGTTGAACTGTTTGTGGAAAACAACAAGATAGAGAGTAGGTTATATCGGAAACCGACATCATGTAATACCTTGTTACATGCAACGAGTGCGCATCCCAAACATCAAATAGAGGCTATACCGTTAGGTGAAATGGTTAGAGTGAGACGAAACTGTAGCAGGAATAGTGATTTTCGTAAGGCCATTGAGGATATGGGACAGAGATTTACTGTCAGGGGCTACTCAGAGGATGTTATACGTAAGTCTCAACATAAAGCTTTGCAAATATCTCATTCACAGACATTGTTGCCTGATGGACAGAGAGAGAATAAGAATAAAAGGAGTGTTAATCAGAGGGTGAGGATTGTTTTGGATTATACAGAGAATTCTCAGAAACTATTGAGAATCATGAGGAAGCACTGGACTACACCTACTCAGGATAAAATATAAAGGAGATATATTGGTAAGAAACCGGAGGTTTCATACAGGAGGGGTCACACACTTAAAAATATTCTTAGTCCTAGTTACTTATCGGATACAACTAAACCAAGTTGGCTCAATTTACATAACCTGGGCTTTTACAAATGTGGCAGCTGCGCAATGTGTAGGTGGGCATGACAGGCTAAAAAAGATTTTCATGGCATTAGTAGTATAAAATATGACATAAAATCACAGATAGATTGTAACACCAAGTATGTGGTTTATATGCTTATTTGCAAATGTGAATATACATGGGTAGTACTATTCGTCCATTGAAGGTAAGAATCTCTGAACATTGGAGGGCGATAAGGCAGGAAGATGAATGGTATCCCATAGCTTCTCATATGAAGGTATGTGACGCACAGGGAATCCATAAGGAATTCAAGTTCTTTGGCTTTGATTATTGTGAATTAAACTCACGAGTTGGCAACAGGGAATTGGCTTTAAGAAGAAGGGAATCTACATGGATCATACGATTAGGAGCTGTAGAACGTGGTCTAAATTCAGATTATGAGATGAGTATTTTCTTGGTGGTAAATAAGTGGTGCTAATATAGAAAGATTTTGTGAGTAATAAATTAACTTTATATGATTGCCCATTTGGGAGTATTCAGTATTATCTGCTTCTTAGATTACATAGGGTTTTACTAGCCATCTAGCTTGAGGTACAATTAAGACTGGTAATAATTGGTCAGGGGAAATGCGAAACTGTAGCTAGTGAACACCTAGAGTTTGGTGAGCAGCAGAGAATAAAGATGTGGTGAGGATGGAAAAAGGGTGCGTATTAAGATGAAGTAGCCTGGAAATGGGAGTTGGCTGATTGCATAGAATTCAATGGCATGGTAGGGCTCTTGTAATAAGTAGATAGACCAAATGAAAAGAAGAAGGGGACAGGAAGTGAAATGCCGAAGGAGGTGTCAGTGACTAGTGTAGAGAAGGCTTCTTTTGGCTGGTCAGTGGTTCCTTGACAGGGACGTGTCCCAAATAAAAATACTGGTAGTACAAGTCGCAAAGTACCTGTACACAGGAGAGATCTAATACAGTAGAAATGTCAGTAGGTGTTAGTTTGGCAACTTGGAAATAAGTCAAACAGTATTTGGGCATAAGGGATCTGCTGGAGGTGCACTTACCAAAGAGTATACTGGGAAAGGGATTATGGATGTTTTTCAGATACTGAACAGATGGAGTGCTTACAATGGAGCATTGTCCTGGGCAACAAGTGCTCTCAGTCTCATTGGAAGTCAGGCTTCAGTGTCCCTAATTTACTCCAGTATCTTCTGGGAAAAGTTGCTTAAGTTTAGCATATCACATATTAAATATGATTGGCTTTGGGTCGGTAGAAAGAGTTTTGTGTGGCCCATTATTTATACATAGAAGAGACAGAGAGGAATTTGGGCTATCAGGATAATTGTATCAAAGAAATGGATTGGAATGGGAAAGGTGGGAGTCCAGAATGGGGCAGTTATGGTGGTAAGTACTGTAAATATGTCTTTTCAGCTTTAGTTGCCACCTCAGTGGTCTCTTAGGGACAATCTAGAGGGTTTTTCTGGTTATGTAAAAAGCCACAGGAAAACAAAAGTGGGAGTGATGCTTCAGCTTGGAACAATGTGATGAACAGAGTGTAAGGTAAGGGTGGCACAGATTTACTATGTCATTCAAATCCTTCTCAAAGGAGTTGGCACCTGTGTGCCTGTCTAGTGTATGGAGATTTGGATGGTGGCACGCTTGCTACAAATAAAAGCCTACTATGTTATGGTTACTCACCAATATGTGGAAACCCAAAGAATCAACACAAACTCCAGCAATTTGGAGATGGCCACAAACCTTCATTGTTTCCATTTTCCCAATTAACTGGTCATATTTCTTCTCAAAATAATCAATACACTGATTTATGTGCAGTCCTACATCATAGTTTCTCTTCAGACCTCAAAGGCGGGGAGTCTGAATCAATATAGCCTAACTGCTGAATACAGATTTATGTTTACCAACATAATTTTCAAGAATGATTATTCAACATTTGCACTGGTGTCAGGAAGCATAAAAACACAGCTGTCCGTTGGTGAGTGTGTCTGCGTAAAGAAGAGAGCAAACAAGCATGCAAGAGAAAGTACTCATGCGAAACAGAAAGTGAAAAAGAAAGGGACATAGGAAAAAGAAGGCACTTTGTAAGGGACGTTAATCGTGTGCAACTGTAAGTAATTGGGGTGTGCGAGGGAAAGTAGACTAAGAATTAACAAAGCTAATGTATGCAATTTGTTTGGGAGAGGAGCAATTCATTGAGAGGTGAGGGTGTGAGTCTATATGTGAGTAAGAATTGGATGGTTAGCAGAGTCTATGGGATGAAAAAGAGGATCTTTGAGAGAAAGGTTTGATAATGATAGAGATGAAATTTTACTAAAATATCAGTGGCATAGAAGTTACTATATGATGACTTACAAACCTTCGTTTAAAAGTCTAATAGAGAAACAAACATGGAAATGTAAAAATGTGTACGTTATAATTATTGTAGACAATGTGGCTGCAATTTGTATTTTGACATCATCTTCAACATGAAGACATTGTGCATTTATATTTGAGTGAATTACTGACATGAAATAATGCAAAAAGTATTTTACCAGATGAATATTAGAAGTGAAATAATAAACAGAAATGAATTAATCATACTTATATTGATTTAAATGCATTTTATTAAAGTGAGTTACATGTGTGCTGAAAAATAAATGCATGTTTAAATTGTGTTCTAATATTGTCGCAAATAATGTTTGCAATAAAATAATTTGCTTTGCCTATATGATTAAACTGTAAGGTGTGCAATAGTTTTTTTTAAGTGTTCTGGTAAAGTAACCTTTAGGAAGTGTGTTTTTGAGGACTGTTAATGTTAGTCCATTAGCAGAGGATTCTGAGCATCTGCATTTGAAAGGCTATTATTAATTGTAAAAGTGTATTAATTGTATTAATGTTCATTTAGTTTTTCTTAGCTTGACTAGGCCTGAAAGATTCATTCTTGCAGGAGTAGAGGAAAATTACTTGCCTATTCTGTTCTCTCTGACCTGAATTCTTTCACTAAGTTGCTGATGTGATGTTGAATGTCCTATTGAATTGAAGGCAAAGAACATGTTTCAGTGCTAACTATATAACAATAGTTGTTGTAACTATTGAACAAGACAGGAAACGTATAATTCCCATGTGAGAAATGCTTAGCTTATTTTGTGTGCTGTGAGAAAGAAGTCTGAAGTAATAAACAACTAGAAAATTTAATATTTTGTAGGAATTGTATGAAATTATTAAAATGAAACGGCACTTTTGCTGAGAAAATCCATAATAGTGGCAAACCTGATTGTGCCATCGACAGCCATTGGACACTGAATCTTGTTCATAAGATGAGCTCACCTGAAGGGCTAATCATATATCTATTTATAATTAGTGAGAGACTTTGAAACTTTGAGTCAGTCTGTCTAATACTCTGAGAGAGGTAGACTGTCCAGAACTCTGACACAGTCTATCTACTCCTACTTTGAGTCTGCTGCTGCCACCTTCTGTCTTCTACAAGTCTTTTGATGAGTTTTCATCCTAATTTCCCCATTTGTTTATGCTGTTCAATACTAATATGCCCAACTAATTCTGAACTGCTGACTTGCCCTATGTGCAGCCCATGTTCTGCACTGTCCTGATGCTGCTGTCTACTGATGTCAGGAGAAGGTGAACGCTCATCTGATGACTCATCCTGTCTGCTGTCCCATGGCGAGAGGTATGATTAAATGTGGTTTCTTCTTTCCTTTTCAGCTTAGATACTTATACCAGCATATTTTTATAGTGAGTTGCCTTAGTTAGATGATTTTTCCAAATTATTTTTGCCTTCCTTTTGCTTTTGCCTGCATGTGCTAGCTCGTTCCCACACATGCCAGTCCCAATGTGTGTTAGAGATAAGAACCAGCTCTGAAACTGACTGTTAAAATTGTATTTTGATGATTTACTGATGTCACCATCATCTGCTGTGAAATCTGATATTAATGTGCATACAGTGGTTTTGCTGAGCTATGTCATTCTTTTGGAGTTTTTAACAGTATTGATGTTTAGTAGGCTAAATCTCTTTAGAAATTTTGGTCAGCCAATGGTTTTCATGTATGTTTATAACTTAGTTTTGTGGACCATATACGTAACATTGATTTTGGGATTGTAATAAAGCTTTGAAACTTTATTCAGTTTGAAATTTGATTTAGAATTTTCCAAGTCCAAAGATCTAGTTGACCTCTAGTGGTGGTAATAGTGATGGTGTCTCACCCATGTGCTTGTGGTTTCTGAACCCGAGGTGGGAAGAATACCTCCGCGAGTGCACCCGCAAGAAGAAGGCAAGACTAGAAGGTACATTATGGGAAGATGTGGTATGAGAACTAGTAGTTAGTCTCAGAAGGACATATATGTTTGTGTGTGTGTTTGTGTATGTACATGTGTGTGGTGAGCTTGAGGGAAGTGAGAATTACAGCCTGATTTCAGAGCCAACTATTAGTGTAATCATGGGACAATACCACATTGTTGCTTATATGTATTGCCTTTCTAGCCACTTCGTTAATGGGCTCCAAAATGTGTATTTTCTATTGTCCACCTTCTTCACATTAAGTTTTAAATTACAGATGAGAGAATCTTTCCACCCTAGAAACACCGGGGGGAAGAGCTAATCCATCTTTTGCAAATCTCCCTCCTGACTAATAATATCATGTAATAAAACAATTTAGCACCATCTCTATTCAACTTTGTTTGATCCTGAAGGCTTCCAAAAATAACCAGGGAGGGTCTTCTCTGACAGTTTAAGAGAGGATTTCACTTACTGCTCAGCAAACATCTTTCCAAAATTTGCTGACCTAGGGCACTTCAAAAACAAATGTAAATCGTTCACATAATCCAGGCCACATTTCTTACAGCTGACCGAGTTGCCAGGCGTCTATTTTGATAGCTTCTCCGGGGTCCAACAGGCCCTATCGATTGAAAACAAGTGGTGTCTCCCTAGACAGGCAGGTTTAACTGTAGTGTACAAAAGAGTAGTAGATACTTGCTATAAATCTCTTATCTGTATTCCAGGCAAGTGTTCTCCCCAAATTTTTTCTGCCAGGGTAAACTCTCAATCAGTGATATCCATGATCAACCAATACCATCTTGTCACTTCCTTCCTTAGTGGGGCTTTCTGATATAATAGCTTTCCAGTTCGTTAGAGCCCCCACCTCTTCTTTGGCACTCTGCATCCAGCTCTTTATTTTGAAGTATTTAAATTTAGAGAGTCTCCCACTCATTTCCATATTGAATTCCTCATACAACATCAAATTTCCACTGTCACAGAGCTTGTCCCATTACAAAAACCCTACCTCTCTCAATGGTATAGCCAGGCTATCTTGAACCTATTCCAGAAAACCTGGAGCATCCCATATAGGAGCATGCTTGCTACAATATGGTAGCTTAATAGTTCTCCTTACAGCATACCAAAGTTATGCCAGGTCTTGCAATATCTTAAACCTCATATTTTTAAAGAGCTTGGGGTCTGCAAATTTATATGAGAAGCCCACCTCACTGCCAACAGTCACACCTCAGCTAGAGAACATGGCAGCTGGCTAGGTAGCTGGCCGCGGGAGAGAGCACACCGCTGAGCTCAAGAGAATGAGTGCAGCGCATACAGCGTGCAAAGTGCTTAACGTGAGCGCAGTCCAGTCAGGAACGGGAAAGTGGGTGTGCAAGGAGTGTGGCTACTTATGGCTGTTATAGGCAGGTCTGGCATGTTGATCAACTGAGGGTGAGCTGGCCCTGGACTCAGACGCGGTGGAGGGACTGTGACGTGGAAATAGGTCTGAACAAGTCGTGCCTTGGTCCTGAGTGGTGTCTGACCTCCGACGTGGAAGGGAGGCGGTCACAAGAATTTCCTTCTGGGGGAAAGGTGGCAGGCTCAGCACATGTAGCAGCAGTGGTAGGTGGATTGCGGAGAACGAAGAAGAGGCTTGGGCTTCGTCAGCAGCAATTTTAGCTCCAGTGTAACGAGAAAACATACACGCTTCAACCTCAGTTCAGCTTGGGGGTATGGCAAACTTTCAGGGGGAAAGAAACGCCCTGCGCATAGCCTGGGGGTACAGCCAGCAGGAGATGAGACGGGGGCTGGGGAGCAAGTTAACATGGCAGGAGCCTTGCCTACGGTCTAAGAAGCAGTAAAAAGTTATTAAGAGCCAAGGAGAAAACTGTAACAGCTGCTGTAGAGGCTCCCATTGAAGCAAACAGTCCCGATAACCATCAGGAGCAAGTTCGCAAAGTTAAAGATATAATTTGTGACTTGAAAGGTAGCAAGACATTGGAGGCATTAAGTAAAAGACCTAAGATCACCCCTTCCCTGAGTACTTATTTCAGGGTTCTGCCTAAGTTACAGTTTTTAAGGGAAAAAGCAGAAAAGTCTTCACAGGGGAATTTGAAACTGGGTAGGTCCTGGTCTAAGGGCAGTATGAATTTGGGGGGAATCCAGATTAAGAGTCCCAATAGATACCAGGCTTTACAGTGCTTTGATGTAGGAGAAATGGGAGATGAAAGTAGAACCCCTTTCCAGGCCCTACAGGAGGAGTGTCACTGAACAGCAATCCTCAAGCGTGTGAGTTTGACCAGTTAGAATGGGCTAACCAGTGGCTGGAGCAGGAGTCCACGGCTACAATTCCATTGAGGGAGCCTCCACAATAACGTTTAGCGGGAGACGTAAAAGGACACAAACAAAGTCATAGAGAAGAGCCTCCAACCCAGTCTATTATGGAAATGCTCAGATCCCTATCCTAGGAAGTTGGGTGTGGTTTTGAGATCTGAAATGTAAACCAGAATGAGATTAGAGGTTTCTGTGAGGATCTTGGTAAAAAGATTGATGATCTGGCAGGCAGGCCTGCCGTCCTGGAGGAAGTGGTAGGGGTAGTGGTGGAAAAAAACAAGTGGGAAATTCAGAGGCTGAAAGTTGGTGAGGAAGGCACCACAACTAAACTAGAATGACTGGAAAATAATCAGAGAAGGAATAACTTAGAAGGGCCTTGTAATCCGCTTAATTAAAAAAGGAGTGCAAATATAAGATGCAGAGGAAGACATGGTAAGGGACATTCAAAGGGTGCATAGGGACCCTTTCAGAAAGCCCCCAAATAGAGACAAGCCAAGGAAGATCTTGGTTAATTTCTACATGTATGCAATTCAAGAATGCAATTTATTGGCTATGCTAAAAAAGAAGTCGTTATTGGTGGAGGTAGTCCCCTTCGAAATTAGATTGGAACTTTTAATTCACTCAATAAGTAATGGGAGCTGGGGAAAAAAAATGATGTGTTGAAGAAGTTGGGGTCCACTGCCCAACTGAAGTTCCCTGCTACCTTGAGAGTAATGGCAGATAATAAAATGTACAATTTTAAGGACTGCACGGATGTAGATGATCTAATTAAAGTTCTAGAAAGGGGCGGTCAAGGGCGGATGAGTGTAGTTCTCCCCCTCCCCAGACCAGCATCCCTCTTAGAAGGTGGGTCATGGTATAAAGGTAAAAGTCACAGTACAAAGATGTGTAAGCTACTTTTGTGTATGATATAAGCTTGAGCTCATTGGGGTCCCTCCTAAATGCCGTTACGCCATGATTAAGGAGGTAGGGTGGGTTCTCAGAGAAAACAGTTTGGGTTGGGGTTGAGTTTGGGGAGGTTGGGGGAGTGGCAGACACTGGGTGGGTATGATGTGGGAAAAGCAAAAAAAAGTGTGTTCTCAAAAGTGGTGGAGAAGTTGTAGATTCAGGGGGTCTTCTGAGTTGTGTTTGACGGTAAAAGATAGATGATGAGGGTAGAAGTGTTGAGGTTTCTGTCCTGGAATATTAATGGCTTACGGATGAAGAATAGGCAAAGGAGGTTGTTGCAATACTTGAGGGGCGCCCAAGCAAATGTATTGGTATCTCAAGAAACACACCTAACTAAGGGAGAATGCATAAAGTTGTTTAGACCGTGCAGCTCATTACAACAAGTTGTGAGCACTAGCTGGAGTGGTGGTAGTAAAGGAGTGGCCATTTTGCTCAAAAACATCCTAATCTTACTCTTCAGGAGGGGGTGTTAGACATGGCTGGGCAATGGGTAATCGGGAAATTGGTGGCATACGAGCGCACATTTACCCTAGTGGGTTATTATGGGACTAATAAGGATGATACTGCACCCCTGATTGATCTATTTAAACACTTGCTGTAATTATCTGATCCTATTATATGGATGGGGGATTTTAATGTTGTGCTGAATCATGAATTAGACAGATCCTCAGGTCTAGTAGGTCAAGGATTAATTAAATAATTTGACTTCAAGTGTTAACTATGATGTCTCAACTTGGGCTATATGATGTATGGAGAGAAAGGATGGGGCCATCACGTCAATACACGTATAATAACAAAAAATATGGACATTAGTCTAGGATCGAGTATGTCTTAATAGAAAGGAGTTTAAGGGGGAATGTGGAGGAGATTTTGCACATTGGTGCTCATCTTTCAGACCACTCGGCAATCAGCCTGATTATCCAGTTAATGGGGAATACCGGCCAGAGTAGATGAACTTTGGATATTACTCTACTATTAGACAAGAAAGTGGTAGCAGAATTAAATGCAGATGCAGAGGAATTCTTTGATCTAAATACTGGATCTGCTCTGTTTGCTTTGGTGTGGGATGCCTTTAAGGCTCTTTTAAGAGGAAAACTGATGAGGGCAGCCTCTTTCAAGTGGAAGGCATATAAAGAAGGGATTAATAGGCTGGAAGAGCGTGTGCAGCAGACAGAGCAGAGATTGACATGCCTGAATCCCGATGATGGGGAAATTGATCAACTGGGTAAGTTAGACCAGGAAGTGCGGTATGAGCTTTCAGCCATGATGGGGAAGAATCAGGAAGAGGTGTGAGGTGAACAGGGTGGCACACTTTGAATAAGGGAAAAACTGTGGTAAACTTCTGGCCTGGAAAATAAAATCAGACTCAGTTAGGAATACTGTTAATGAAATACAGCGTAAGAGTTCCGGGGTTATTGGCAGAAGTAGTGAGGAAATTGGGGAATCCTTTCTGAGTTTTTTTAAGGCATTATACTCAGAAAAGTAGTACTACTCAGTAGTGTCACCAGACGTAGTTAAGAGCTGGATAAAGAATTTAGGTCTGACTATTCTGAGAGATGGGGATAACAGAGCTTTAAATGAGCATATAGGGTAGATTGAAGTGGAGCAGAGTAGAAAATCTGATAAATTAGGGGAAAGCGGCAGGCCCAAATGGTTTGCCTATGGAAATCTATTGAGTCTTAGGGAGCAGTATAACAAAGGTTCTAGCGGATCTATGTGACAATATAATGGAGGCAGGTGGTACGCCCCCCCTGTCCTGGAAGGAGGCCATTGTGACATTATTATTAAAACCAGAAAAAGACCCTAAGTGTTGTGATTCATATAGGCCTATTTCCTTGTTAAATTGTAATTATAAGATTTTCACAAAAAGTCTGGCGGCTAGATTAATTGGAGTTATAGGTGGGCTTATACGTGAGGATCAAAAAGGGTTCTTAAGAGGTAGATATATGCAAGACTTGATGCAGGCTTTATTAGGCTCAGTAGATTTAGCTAATACATGTGAAGTACCCTTGGCGGTTGTGATGATGGATGCTACAAAAGCTTTCGACGGGGTCAATTGGACATACTTGAATACTCTTTACAAAGCTCTTAATCTAGGACGGGCATTGCAAAAGATCTGCCAAATCATTATGCTAGAATAGTGGTCAGTAGCTCCTAACTTGCCCCTTCAGAATCGAAAGAGGAACAAGGCAGGGGTGTCCACTATCCCCCTTGCCATTCAGTCTGTACATAGAACCCCTAGCTTGTAAAATCAGGGAAGAGCAGAGGATAATACCCTTTATGTGCAGGGATGGTTGCAGAAAAGCCTCCCTCTATTCTGATGATTTCATGGTTTATACAGCCGACTTAAGGCAACGATACAAGCTTTGGAAGAGCTGACAGCGGAATTTGAGAAGATTGCCGGCTATACTGTTAACAGTGATAAAAATGATAAAACAGAGGTTATGACTTAGAACATGCTGGGGAAGGGTGCCTCAGTTAAGAAGGAACTGAGGTATTGGGGGTTATTAGAACTCAAGATATAATTAAAATTGCAGAGATCAATTTTACGAAAGTCATGAGAGATTCCTGTAGGTTAATGAGGAGTTGTAAACATCTACCCCTTACTATTTTAGGGAGAGTCAACATAATTAAGATGTTGCTAATGCCAAAACTTACATTTATTTTTAACTCTGTACCCCTGATATTTAATGAAGAGTGGCTGAGTAGACTTCAGGGTGAAAGGAGTAGTTTTATTTGGGCCTCAAAGTAGGCACACATTGCCTGGAAGAAGCTGAGAAGAAAGAGAAGGGGGGACTGGCTTTGCCCAACCTTCATTATGCATAGGTTTTCTTTTTGATATATGGGAAAGGGCTATTGGTTAAGCTGGGGGACTCGGGTAGGGTCCCATAGGTAAAACAATGCTGAAAATCTAGAGGAAAATTTAGGGTGTTCAAAATTCTACTTCCACACAGTGTTTTCCCAAACTGTGAGTTGTGACCTACTTGTTGGTCACTTGCCGAATTCTGGTGGTACACAAAAAAGCAATAAACAAAAGATGCCTTTACATTTTGAGTTTATCTTGTCACATTTGCTGTTCTTCTAGGACAGAACCCAAATGCCAGGCTATATCTTACGACAAATTGCTGTTTATTCTTTTAACATGGCGATTGGTATTTACTTTTCTTTCTCTGACTACAAAAAGAGAGGTGTTATAAAGTGTGTGACAATTTTGCTGAGGTACATGAAGTTTGAAAAAGTTGTAGAATGTAATTGTTGTAACATAACAAATGTGAATACCTGTAAATGAACCATACACATATTTCAGAAGATATCTGCAGTTTGGAAAGCAAAAATGAAGCACATTTCTGGTAGTTGGGAACGTAGGCGAGACCCCTTTATTTGTGATGCACAAATGATAAATATTCAGTAAAGCTTGATTTCCATCACTTGACATTTGTCATTTATCAATAAAACTGCATGACTGTGAAAATGTAGTGGCCATTTCAATGGAAAATGTACACTCTGTAAATGACAGTGTGCTATTTTCCCAATCCTAATGACTTCAGTGATGTAACATTGATGTCAGACCCCCCCTCTGAAAATTATTCCAGCACCATTGGTTTAAAGCTGCTGAACCATGTCCCGAAGCCCAGTTTTAAACCAAACCCTTGCAATCATCACCAAGCAAGACTCAGGGTGAACCTTCCAATATTTTTTTGCTGATGATTTTTTACTTCACAACGTTATTTCAACAGAGAATGTGCTCAGTATACGCAATCATGTATAATCATGGTTATACCCTTTATACATTATTTGCGAAATAACGATGTGGCCTAATGGCCAGAGCTACTGATTTAGGATCTGGCGAACCAGGTTAAAGTCCCAGCTTTGGTCCCAGCAAATCACTTAACCTCCCGTACTTGCAATAAAATGAATGGTTATGTAATCAGGTGCTCATGGAAATTGTTCCAATGCCCTTGGGTAGTTTTTGTATTATATATATATATATATATATACATATATATATATATATATAGTCCTGAATGCAGCTCTGGGCCTTGTTTTAATACACAATTGGATATGATTCGTTACCCCATACTCAGCTGAAGAAGGGTTCTTTAATGTCCGTGCACCACCAGTGTAATGCCTCCCTGCCGTAAAGTAATGCAAGGGAGCACTATGCACTGCAAGGCATTAGTTTGTAGTTACTAATGTCCAGTAGCCTTATTAGTCATTATTCTATGAGGCTACTAGATTCAGGTGGCAGAATCACCTGAATTGTGGGTAAGTGAGTTCAATCCTACACCATGTGACAACTGTCGGCCAAATCAGGGTTTTCTGGCTAACTAGCAGAGCCTCATCTCTGCCCAAGAGCAGGGATGATTGTGGCAACTGGGTGCATGACAGAAAATGACTTCTCAGGGGAATCGTGGTCAATCACATCTCATCCTTTTCTCTCAGTTACATTACTCTTACATATGCAATGACAAGTAGAGGCAGAAAATGGTTCAATAAGGTATATTGAATTAACTGCATCTTAGATAAAATGGCATGAATTGCAATAACTAGGATGATAAAACATGCTAGAATCAAAATGGTGACAAGAAGAGTGAAACACAAGAACAGTCCCCCCATACTGTCACTATGCGTAATATATGTGGTTCCTATCTAAGCTATGTTAGAGCGCAGCTTGATAAGCCCTAATCCGCCCTTTACTTTTCACCCCGGGAAAACATAATCTCCCATAAATGTGCCATGATCAGGAAGTCTGCTGTCTAAAGACACCATCTCCATGTACTCCAGGGATCTGGTAGTCTAAGCAAGCAGCTGTAGTGAAGGCAGTCAGCAATCAGCATGCACTTCTGGTCTTCTGGCTGGAATCTCCCTCCAACGTGTATGGGATAGAGAAGTGTTTTTATAATGAAACAGCTGATGCTCTGAGAAAATGTCCCCATGTAAGGATGTGTGTGTTTCTGTGAATGTTGGAGACACAGCGTACCACTTTGCCGGCAACCTTATCTGGCTGCAGCCTTGATGAAAGCACAAAGTGAAAAGAATGTCCTGCTAGAAACACAATGATTTCCTAGACGAAAGAACAACTAGAGAAAGAAAAAAAAAGCACCACAAATGTGGCCTATGCTAGAAAAATAAAACAAAGATGAATAAAATGTAACTGGGCTAAAGTCCACAACAGCAGACCTAGTTGCTAAAATAATGGGCCTTAAAACATGTCTAAAATAGCTATACAACACTAAACCATGCACTACCAAAAAAATCAACTTTGAGTGAAAATGGAAAAATGCATTTTGCATTGGAGCTGTGCTACAAACCTAACATAAAATCCTAGCAAGTCTGGGCTCAGATGTATTCAATAGTAGTGCTGTTAATCACCCCTCCTCCTCTATTGCATGAGGTAGACTCCAAGTTCTATGTATCGCTTCCTTAAATCTAGATAAGCAGTCCCGGCATCCATCAGTTGATTTCAGAACTCCTTGTGGTGCGTACATTACACTTCTCCAACGAAGGAGCTTAATGTTGATTGTAGGGCTAATTGAGCCGAGGCACCAAAGTCCCTTACTAAACGAAAACAATCACCTTGACAATGCAGGCACCTTTGCAACATTTCTTTTTGAAAAAACATATGCCCTCTTTATCAGGCTGGCGGTCTTGTGACAACCAGCCTCGAAGTCGATGGTTGCACTGCTTCAATCCAGGCGGTCTGACCACCACATTATGACTCTGGCAGTCGGACCGCCAGGGTACTGCCACCCCCGCCAGGAACATGGTGTCTGGTGGCATGGCGATGGTAGGAGTGGTGGTCAGCCAAGGCAGCACTGAGTTCAGCACTGCCATGCTGATCACAAATCCAGTTTCCGCCAGCATTTCCATGGTATGGGCAGTGCAGACCTCCTCCCCTGCCCAGCAGCCTAGGAATGTGCAATGTCTGGTGTGCAGACAGTGCACATTCTGAGGGTGCCAGAGTCCCCCTCTGTGCGACGGCATTGGCCTCGGATCCATGTGGAGCCGAGGCCAATGCCGCTACACTGTTTCAGCTGGGCTGACCGCTGGAAACCCCCAATATGGAGGTTTCCACCGGTCAGCCCAGCAGAAATGCCATGATAGGGTAAGGGGGGAGACCTCTAGGTCTACGGCGGTCTCCTCTCTGTGAGTTTGGCAGTTGGCTAGTCTGACCGCCAAACTCAGAATGAGCCCCTTAGTACTTTCTAGAGGATGGCTGCCATTCATCCCAGTAAGAACAGTATTTAGAGGGTGAGATCCCAGCAGTTGCAGTTAATCGCAGCTGAATTTCATTGCCTATGTGAACTATTGAGGGGACTAAGCCCTTACAGAAGTGTGGAGGGGAGAGCAGCATATTCTTCCCTCTATTCAATATTTAGCTCACTTAGAGAGACATTAAAGGGATCAGTGGGGCACTGAATGTCAATTGCTATGACAGATATGGAATGGGGAAAACACTGACCCTGGTACCCCATTAAACTGATGTCTGGTGGTGTCATCTCTGTTGGGGAAGTGGAACTATTGGAGCATCTAGTTATTCCCCAAAGGGAGCTGAAATTCTAGTGGGGTGCAGCCATGTATGAAGGCAAAGTCTCAAAGTGATATAGACTCGCAGAACATCCAAGTGGCCTGGTGGATAATGAATCTCAACTCCCTTTGAGGGAGATTGGGAGTAGCTGCCATTTTCTTCGCCTTGAGGGAATAGAAGACCTTTTGCTTGAGGAAAACAAGGAGGGATGGTTGAACTGTATGAACCTCAGTTTTGCTTTTTTTTGTGCAGTGAACGCTTTACCTAAATGTCACATTCATCAATTAGTTCCTGACTATCGTACCTTATTATGGGAGCATATATCTTCTCAAACTATTTCTATGTAGACACCTCTTGTTTTATTTGAAAACTCCACTAGTGTAATATTATAGGCCTTAATATAATGTAGTAAGTTAGGGCTACATTTTCATTTGTGTGCATGAGTTCATTCATTAGCTGTTGTCATAACTGAGCCAGATTTGCGTCTTTAAATAAAAACAAATTATATTTCCGTAATGTTTACTTTTACTATTGACATTATAAGCAGACTTTACTAAGACTGGAGCACTGAGAGAGATATGAGTACCTTGCATACTACAGCCTGATACTTAAAAATCTACAACAAGGTGTTTGTCTGCCTTAGTTTCCCTAAAGCTTTTTTCAAAGCACCTTTTGTATCCTTGTTTCTCAAACTGTAAAGAATTGGGTTCAACATTGGAATGACAATTGTATACATTACAGCAAAGAGCTTGTCTTTATCTAATGAATACTCGGATGTCGGTCTCAAATAAACACCAAGCTCAGTTCCATAGAACAAAAAAACTGCGGTGAGGTGAGAGGAACATGTGGAGAACAACTTTTGTCTCCCTGTTTTGGAGGGAATTTTCATGATATTTGAGATAATTAGAACATAGGACGTTATTGTTAACATGAAAGGTCCAAGTCCCATTACAGTACCTCCTCCAAAAGTTACAATATTTATAATATATGTGTCTGTACAAGAAAGTTTCAGTAGAGCAGCAAGATCACAAAAGAAGTGATTGATTTCATTGGATCCACAGAAGGATAAATTTGATATCAAAACTGCATGTGGTATAGTGTCTAGAAAGCCAAGTATCCAGAATGTTGCAGTCAACAAAACCAGGGCTCTTTTATTCATTATGGCTGCATAGCGCAGGGGGTTGCAAATTGCAATGTATCTGTCATAGGCCATGACCGACAGCAAGTAAAACTCTGTGCTGAGAAAGGAAATGGAAAGATAGAATTGAAGAATACATAAAGAGAAATTGATGGATTTATCAGATTTCTTGTTTTTTAAGCAGACTGCCAGCAGTTTCGGAATGGTGACTGTTGTGAAACTAATATCTAGGAAAGATAAGTTCATGAGAAAATAATACATGGGATTTTGAAGATGTGCATCTGTGCATATTAATATAATTATAACAAGGTTTCCAAGAAGTGTAATTAAGTACATGAGTAAGAATAGAATGAAAATTGGAACTTGAAGCTGAGGATTTTGTGATAGTCCCAAAATCAAAAATTCAGTCAAGAGAGTCTGATTCGACCTTTCCATAATTCCAACGCTCTGTGTTGCTGTTCATTGAATAAACAAAGATCTGGAGAAAAAAGGAAACACAATATTATGAAAAGCAAAAAATATTTCACCATAATCTAAAAGTATGAGTCTGGATAGGTTGCTTTAATCAGTTTGTAGTGTACCCAAAAAAGAAAGACCTGAGTAGCAAATAGTACACCAAGGATATTATCTGTGTTATCAGCAATTATTTTCCAGGGTAGGAGCTGACAAATTAGAGAGATTAGGTGATCACCATCCTCCAAATATGTATGGATACTTTTTCCAATCCTGGTCCTTTATGTATCTGCAGACATTGCCATAATGACCTGGAGTTTGGGGGATTAAACCTGTGTGGGGAAAATCAGGTTAAAGCAAATATACAAGTAACTAGGAGTCAATCAAACTATTGGAGTAGGGCAGAGCAACAGAGATTTCAAATAAAAGGCATTTGAAAGTAAATTAACAGTGCATACAAAAGCAGCAGCAAACATAAATCAAGATGTGTCAGTTTCAGGGCTTAATTTGGGCTGGTGTTGTCCAGTTCTTGACACTTTCAGTCACTTCTTAGCACAGGCGCTTGTTTATGACAGTCCACCACATGATGACGCTGTCTAATTTTTAATACAGAACATGCATTTATCAGTTCCATATGTAAGGGATGAAGTACCCCCGCCGTAATTATAAAGATATTGCAAGTCACCGAGAAGTTCTATAACACTATAGAAGAATGAAAATTAATTGAAAACGTCAGCATACATGTTGCAAAAATATATGAGAAACAATTCAATACAGGTCAGGATTTTTTTTTTTTTTTCAAAGCTTCAGGAGTGCGACCTGTAGAAACACGTAGAAAGATTCTAAATTCTCCTTAATTATCTAATAAATTATCTAAGGAGTGCAAACATTAATATATTACTCTGCTTTTCACAAGTAAGAGAAATAGAGCAGGAGAAAGAAAAGCAATGTTTTGTTTTCCTTGCTTTAAACAGCTGCTTCAGTTATGCTCCTGTGCCTTTCATCTTGGTTGCTGGCTCTGGCAGTAGGCTTTATGGCATCGGAACGTGACTATAATAACATATTTAAACAGTGTTCTGGCATCTTTTCTTTATAATCGGTGACTGAGTGTGTCACGAGTCATATTATAAAGAAATTAGAGACAGGCTTTGATACAGGTGGTAAAGAATCCCATGTAGTATACATTAATTATTTGTACAACTTTGGGTGACCTCAAATAGCCCAAATGGTTCACAAATTTGGAGCTGTGATGGTGGGGCAGGAGGTGGTGCCGTCTTCAGTGGCCTCCTGTTAAATACCCTCAACCCTCGCACTTATGTTCCAACAAATTAAACAATGGTCAGTTGTCACCTAAACAAAATTGTAGTGGGCTCCTCCTGAAGGATCGTCAAAGACATGACATGGCACAGTAACCCTTATGTACAAAGTGCTTTTACTGCAGTGAAAAACACTCATGGCTTTTCCAAATATGGAAAAAAATGGTCCTGGGAAAGAGGTAGTTTGCTGTGCCCAATGTGTTGCAACCCCAAGTCCAGGAACCTGTAGATTCTTTTTGGAACAAAGTTGTATTTTGGTTGCAAGTTATGATGGGTCCTGGCACACTGAGATTGAAAACATAGAAGACAAACAAGGATGAATGGCAGGCACATCCTAAAATCTATTGCATTATTTAAGGTTATTGAGAGAGCTACCTCACACATTTTCAGGGACGAAACTGTACCACAGGTCAACAGCATTGAAGCCTGAAATTTTCCAGGGTTTAGGTTCAGGGTCCTCAAGTGAAGTAGATAAGAAAACCATCATTCAAAGTGACAACATCTCCAAGCAGAATAAGGAAGTGTCTTTTGTCCAATTGTTGGTTGTACATCCCCTTCTGGAAGGAATAGGATGAGGATTGCCAGGACTCCAAGGATAGCTCTTCAATTACTCAAAGCCAAGATACTCAGGTGAATACAATTTGCTTCAAAATGAAAAACAAATGCAACAAAGCCCATTTCCCCTTTCCAAGATCCACCTATGTTGTCCAAGCATTTCCACGAAGGAGCCCATAAATGTTTAAATAAATTCCAGAAATATGTTGTTTCCCCGTCTCAGACTTGCCTTTTCAACACGGGCACAGCCTTTCACAAGCATTTGTGAATGTTATGTTGAAGCTTTTGTTGCCCCCTAAAAGGTCTTATTACAGCTTAAGCAAGTTCTGACATGAACTTTCAAGGTCCAAGGAAGCCCCATCACCTGCCAGTATCTCAGTGCTGACTAAATGGATCTCTAATTTAAGTAACTACAGGCTACTTACTGACCATCAACAGATCTTGGAAGATGCATGAAGGTGGTGGTACAGTACTATAAACTGAACATTTGTAAAGAAACCTCAATAGGCAGGGATGTTTGTGCTCACCTTTCCAGAACTTTTTCTCTCTGGAACCTAGTTTAACAAATGGATTTTCACTCTCTGTTCCCTTAAGATCTGTGTTGTTTTCACCATTTTCATGGGTGTTTATTTAAAAAAATGTATAGACTCTGCTTTTAGTTTATTCTGTTAGTCTCACCGTCTGTGCTCCAATAATTTCAAGTTGATTTTATATAATTTTGTTCTTTGGGTTCCACCCCTCTGCCTTTTAGCAGCTGTGGGATGAGTGAGGTAGCTAGGCACGGGTTAAGAGGGATGCATATAATATGATTTGACATCAAGTTGTTTCGCAACTGGACCTTGGACCATGACCCACTTGAGAATCTTGTGAATACTGCAACAGTCCCCCTGAACCCTTGCATATTCAACTCAATTACTTTGATCTTTGATCCCCAGTTCTCTAAAATTCCTGACTTGAGATCTTCTGATTTTACATCTATCTATCTATCTATCTATCTATCTATCTATCTATCTATCTATCTATCTATCTATCTATCTATCTATATACACAAATATATATATGTGTATATATATATTTATTAGCAGTCGTCAAGTAGGACATACACAAACTTGTTATACTATTTTCAATAGATAGTCAGAGATGGTATTATTTGGCAATAACATAATGCTCCAAGGTACCCACCTATCATCCCTATCTGGGATAAAGCCCACCCTATCTGCCCCCACCCCAACTTGTTCCTTCCTAATTTGTATCATAGGGAGGGCCAACCCTTGAAGTAAATGTGTGGTTGCTGACCTCTTAGTTCAGTCAAATAATTCTGTTGGGCTATACGCTAATCCACCAATAATACCAGCTATGATCATTCATGGTTCTGTCTGTCTCTATTAGGATGAAGACCTCGCAAGGTAGTGTAACTATGGTGAGACATTCAGGGTGAATGTGTATCACCTTTTATAATTTGGGGAAAAGTTTCAGCCAAGGAATTCCAACCCTAAGCAATGTGGTGTTCGTGTGACCCCACCGTCTCTTCCTTATGAAGGTGCTTACTTCTGGAAGTCAGCCAGGAGATGGCCATCTGGCCCTATGACTGTATTGTCAGTGGTGCATGGTGTTTCTGTGAAATCGTCTGGTTTTATTTTGATTTGAGTGAATGTATAACTAATATTCTTAACATCTATTCATAAGTATTGCTTTTTGTCATATGTTTTCCCGTTTTTTTCTGCTAAAGCCAAAGTGTTAAATTAATGAATCTAACATAAACCACATGCTTACTGACCTTCATGCTTATCTGTGTCCTATTGCTGTTACGTATTCCACCGCTGTCTCCTTAATACGAAATGCATCCACGTTAAATATTTTCCAATGTATCTTGTGTGTTCCAGTGAAATTCTTCTAACTCTCAATATTCTTTTTAAATATATGCTATTTCCATCGCTGTTATTAGCTTTTAAATATCAACCTACTGTGTGTGTTCCTTTGGAGTACACAAGAGTTTTATGAAGTCTGATAACAATCTGCTGTACCCGACAATAGTCAGGTTTAATAATTTTATTGCTAGTGATTGAAAAAATGTTGGCCATCATTTTTACAAATGCTAAATGTTTCTGAACACAGCTGCTTCTATACAGATGCTCCTGTTGTATCCATGATTGAGACAACTTCTCTTCCCTTGGAAATTCTAAGCATCCATATATTCTTGTATCTTCTAGAATTGATTCTCAACATCACACATATGGTCTAGCTGACTGGCTTTTCCATTGCTTGTTATTTTCAGTCAATACATTTGTTGTTGACATTTTGTGTAACCATTGTTTGTAAAAATTACAACTGAATAATCTAAATATGAAATGTGTTTTAAGTTAGATGGTCAAGGGAAATAATGGCACAATTAGATGCTGTTCTCCCAAGAGGTAGATTTTGGAATTGGATATCTTTGAAGGAATATCATGCACATGTACAAACAATCTTGAACATGTGGAAAATGTATTGTTTTGTCTTCTTCCCTTATCAGTTGGAAATATAAGCAACAATTAGTTAAGCTGATAATTTGTGTTCTTACCACATCACTAGAGCTACGATATTGACAATGTTACCCTCAACAAAATGTATTAATGTACATGAAGCATAGATGGATTATTTTAATCAGAGCCCTTAAACATTTATAAAGAAATAGGAAATTGACACACCTAAAATCAACATGTAATTCACATTCGACAAGTGTTAACATTCTGGTAAAATAGGGTGTATTGGCCACACAAAGTAATAGAGCATATCCAAATATCAGTGGTTTATGTGTTGTATTTAGGCAGAAGGTGCAGAAATTGTTCAAGGAATGCAGGTTCTCCTTTTTAGCTTGCAGGATCTACCTTTTAGCTTATTGAGTGACCTGCCATGCCAGTCTCCATTACATCTGGGTCACTTTCCATTACAGAGACATCACACACTTATTGCTGGCCCTCTTCAGCATACTTGTGTTGTTATTGGTGGAGTGTCTGCGCTTGGTGGTTGGGGTGCATATGGGTACAGAACCCCAACCTCCAAGTAGAGACACTCCACCACCGCCAACACAAGTATGCTAAAGAGGGCCGGCAATATGCCCAGAGAGCATACTCACAGGCATGTACTTTCAGTTCACGCTATGTAGAGCTAGCCCACTTCTGGAGTTGTATTCCAATGTTAATTGGTTGCATGGCCTGGCATCTTCAGCACTTTGCAATCATTACATGTCCCACACCTGAATTATTTTCTCCACAGGGTCTGTGTTATGGCACAGTTAGGTCTTCTTATTATTCTCTTAACACCTCACTCTTTTTCCTCCCGAAGTTTGGGCCTTCTCTTGAGCTATCAAACATTTCCTGGTAAACCCTTGACTTGCCATTGCTTCAGCTTTAGACAAGGCAATAGGAAGATTCCTATTATCCTATATATAATAATATAATAATAATATATTATCTTATATAAACACATTCTTTTCTCAAGTGAATATGCGGTGTTTATATACATATATATGTATATATATATATATATATATATATATATATATATATATATATATATATTTTCATCCAAAAGAAAAACGAAATTCAGAAGCCTTCCGATTCCAATCTGGCACGAGTTTATTTCATTATAAATTGGCAGCAAGTAATTCTTTTCCTGACGCGTTTCGTCAAACAGCCTTGTTCACAGGAGAGCAGTTGCATACAATCACAGATGCTTCAAATTAGAAATAGAAATAAATTGGACGTGATCACTTTAAATTGCACCGGGTTTAATACGAAGTACATTATGAAATGTGGTGAAGAAACGCTATTTAAGCAAAACAATGAAAATATGCCACTATATAATACATGATGATAAGAAGGATGCATTTTGGGAGTTGAAGTATTCAGCCATTGAATCACGTGACGTATAAATGTAATTTGAAGCATCTGTGATTGTATGCAACTGCTCTCCTGTGAACAAGGCTTTTTGCCGAAACGCGTCAGGGAAAGAATTACTTGCTGCCAATTTATAATGAAATAAACTCGTGCCAGATTGGAATCGGAAGGCTTCTGAATTTCGTTTTTCTTTTGGATGAATATAACAGGATGCTCCATCCCTGTGATGAAGCCGCCCTGCAAGGTTGGGGGCCCCGTCAATGGAGCTTGTGTTGGAGTATAAATATATATATATATATATATATATATTGATACAATTGTGTGCTCAGCAGAAACATGTAATACAGAAATATATCATATCCTAGTTTTTTGAGTGAGAGCTTCCTTTGCTATTTCTTTGTTGTGAATATATATATATATATATTATTTCTTCAACAGATGGACTGATAGCCATCTGACGGCTGCACCGATCCCATCACGTATCTCCCAAGTATCGAAGTCAAATGAGTCCAAAGCACTCGTATTTAGTTCATGAATTTATTTAGCTTATGCAGGTAATTCAGAGTCCCGAATGAGATGTCTGTCAACGCGTTTTGGCAAAACGCCTTCTACTGGACAGTTTGGCTAATCAGCCGACATCATTTTCATATAGCTAATAAGTCCTACATTTATTTCTATAACACTGTGATGTACTACAAACGCGGCGGCCATTTTGAAGTGTGTAATCATAATTATTTTAAATACAACAATTAATAGAGGAATAAACCTACATTGATGCCTATATTTACAGATAAGATCAAAGTTGAAATTAGACAGTCCTAAGGAATAAATATTGGATAATAAATATAATAGGAAAAAGGGACAATTGCTTCCAATAATTCATAATATTAGATCATATAAAAACATTAATTAAATAACAAGAACAGTAATAGTATAAATATGAACGAAGAAACGATAATATCAATTTTTCAATTTTTCAATGTTTAAATTATCATTCGTTATATATACATATAATTATTAATAATTAGTCAGTATCTTGTATTAAAATCATGTTTTGGCAATGACAATAGTTATGTTTTAATGCTATAGTTTATATTAGATGCCCGTATAATCAAATCTAGTTCCTCACTGTCCTTGTCTGTATGCTAGATAATTCCATAAACATACATATAAATATGTTGTATTAAAATGAGGCCTTAGCATAAAGTGCAATGTGCTGAAAAACTAATAATAAGTACAAAAAAGCCTATAAAGTGCATAGAAGTGTTACAAAAACTCCAATTAGAACAATCAGATCTATTGATCTTTTGGTCCATGTTAAAATCTAGATGGGCATGTATACCCCTATATATAATATTTGGTATTCTGCAGTCGCCAAGTTATAGAAGAATAAAAAGAAATCAAACAGTCATCATCAATAGTACAGTACAAATCTATACTTACTCCATCTATATTTCATCAGATTGTGATATGAATTCAAACTAGGGAAAGTTATTAAGTCATGTCCATTTTACAGATTACATCATGGCACGATCATTTATATATATATATACAACTATTGAAAAAAGAAAGGTTAACATGAAAAAAAAAAGAAAGATTAACATGACATTATAGTTAGGTGTAAATTCCAATAACAGTTCAAATTTTCCTTTTTTTTAAAAATCACAAAAATTCACAAGTTATAGTTATGTCAACCAACTATAACTCATATCCTAAGGTAACTATAACGTGTGCCTCTGCCATGCACAGTTTTGTCATCAATAAAGTAATTTCAAATGTTGCATTGATATTATCAATGATGTTACGGAATATGTTGGGTAATTAGCTATGTATGGCGAAGACACTGGTTATAATTACCTTAGGCACAAGTTATAGTTACTTTGGATAAATATAACTGATGAATTGCATTTTTTTTGTTTAAAAGTTTAAGTTGTCAGTGAATTTTTCATGTAATTAAAACAGCACAATAATCTTTGTCTTTTCCAGTGAATTTCTAACATTTTTTGTAGTGTAAACTAAGCTATAATGACAATTTCGAACTATAATGTTTTTTAACATTTGATTTTCTTGGGTAAGTTATAGGATTTTATATGTAAACGAATATATTTTTTTTTTTACCATACGTAAAGACAAACCCCCTTGGTGCACCCGGCCTTCTGACATATGTGATGGGGTTGGCCACAGTCCCTGCATCCAACACCTTGTGTGGTTGGTCTTGCAGGTCCTGCCCAGATTTACCTACTTTGTCAAATAGTAACAACACCAAAATATAAAAAGAGAGCCTATTAAATAAAGCAGATATCTCATCTTTCAATAAAAATCACCAACATTTGTAATCTGTTTACATCTGTAATTCACACAATGCAATTTTTGATAATAGTGATTAATATAAAAATATTTAATACATTTGTGATAGAAACTTGTCTGTAAGTCTTTATTTTAACATATTTTCTAATATTGTGTTTTGAGTACAAAAAAATGTTAAAAAACAACTCAGAGACATATTGTTTTTTTAAATAAAACCAACATGTCCATGAGATGTTTTTAAACATTTTTCAGCCCATGAAATGCAAACATCAAACAACCACAAGAGGGCTCAGCACTCCAGCTATAGAGCATGGACCTCCAGCTAGGAGTGGTTTAAAAATATATGATAAGTACTCCTTCAGGCATGGATTTAAAAAAAAATGTGGGTGACTGCTACACTAACTCACACTTGCAGCATTGCTTGGTGGTGCCCTTTTCCCTTGAAGGGACAACACCAAAGTAAAAATGTTAATACCTTTGCAGGGCTCTCCTTCACGTAGTAGCGAATAATAAATTGTGTTATAGTTAGGCGACAATGACAGCTTAAGTAACTGTTTTAACCTAACAAAACCACTAAAATTCACAAGTTATAGTTATTTCAAATAACTATGGCTAATGCCCCAAAGTAACTTTAACTCATCCCCCGCCATCTACAGTGTTGTCATAATTTCATATGTTGCAGTCATGTTATCAATGATGTCATAGAACGTCATGAGTGATGTAATATGTGAGGTAATTAGCAGAGCATGGCAAGAGCCTGAGTTATAGTTACTTTAGGTCACAAGTTAAAGTTACTTGAGACAACTATATCTGGTGAATTTCAGTGGTTTTGTTAATTTAAAATGGTATGATTAAACAGTCCTTATCACCTAACTTTAACCTCA
This sequence comes from Pleurodeles waltl, assembly GCF_031143425.1. Taxonomy (NCBI): domain Eukaryota; kingdom Metazoa; phylum Chordata; class Amphibia; order Caudata; family Salamandridae; genus Pleurodeles; species Pleurodeles waltl. Next base: position 15,861,867 of record NC_090446.1, read on the forward strand.
CTTTAACATTTATTTTTTCCATGAATTTCTAAGCCAGGCCCTGTGCCCAATCCCTTACTGGTGCCCAACCCCATGCTGCTTACATCTTACTGTGTGACTGAGTGATGTAAATATATAAAGGTGTGTCATTTTAAGTAAGGAGAACGTATTCGGTTTTGTTGAGTGATCAGCACATAAACATATGTAATGCCCCCCTATTGTTTTGTCATAAAGTCACCAATAACTATAATCAAATGTACGTTTTGTAAATTGGCACGCTGCAATGTTTAAAATGATTGATTATCTTAAAGTGTGTGTAATAAATCTTTATATTAAAAAAAAACAACACATTTTTTACTGTTTCTTATAACATTTTTCAGGTCACAAGTGTAACTATAACCCATGACAAGGGGACCCTAGATCTTCAGCACAGTGCTCTGGATTAGAATAGGTTAAAAAAAAAAGTTGTAAACTCTCATATGGTTGTGAATTCATTGAGCCAGGAGACTTACTGTGTTTTTAATAATGTTGCTGGGGTGGCTGCTACACTCCTAGCAGCCCCCACCAACATTAAAAAATATTTATTGTTACGCATGTCCCTTCTAGAGGCACCACCGGCGAGACAAAATATATAATTTCTAATGCCATATGTCATTATAGGTCACTCCTAGTGGGAGCAGTGAAATATAAATGAATCGCTCCAGCTGCTCATCTATCATTGATTTTTTTTTGTATTATTTTTTTTATTTTGTGAGTGCCCACCTGAGGAACACACACTATGTTTGGTTGTTGCAGGACAAAGGGTGGAGCCCCAAGGCACCAATGTTGGATCCTCAGTCGGTGTGGTTGTTGACAGGATCTACCATTTTTAAGTTAAGTGGGCACCCCAGTGTCCACCTGGACACCACCAATTTCATTGTTGTTGAGAGCTGCAGGAGGTGCTCTACAGTCCCCACGCAGGGCACCTACAATGTCTGTATGTTTGAGCTGCAGGGGGAGCCCAAGGGCACCCATGATCCCTGCCCGCTTCCCAGCCAGCATCATACCTCATGCTGGAGGGAGCAAGCCCTGTTCCTTTCCTTCTGCCCAGGTGGAAGCAACATTTTTCACTGATCCTGCCTTGGGAGAAGCAAAGATGTATTACCTTCCCAGGAGAGTGTGAGATAGGGCGGTGGGGGCACTGCCCTTGTGATCTGGGCAGTGGAGTCTCTGGAGTTGATCATGGGGTAGGGGTAGCCCTATGCACACCACGCTCCCTAACAAAAAGCACACTGGCCCTGGGGGATGGAGTCACAGAGCTTTCTGCAAGCTCCCTCGGGCCGTGCACAGGCTCAGGGAGGAGTCCAAGCAACCCCACACCTTAATAGTAAAACAGCTTCTTAGGATGGGGTCCGCCGGCCTCTTTGAGGCTCAGGAAGAGGGCCACATGTCTCCCTTCCCTTAAAATGAAAGCACACCCCCCCATCCAAAATCAGCTTGGTGAGGAGGGCTCCATGCATATGCACTCCCTATTATTATTAAAAAAAGAATATAGTTTGACCCCTGGCGCCCCCACAGGGGCTCATTTATTTAAAAACAAATCAGCTGCTTTTTTTTAACCATGATTATGGGGGAATTGTGTGATCGCAGTGAAACAATTGTTTGAAAAAAAACATTAAGATCCAGGGTTGGGGTGAGGGTGTCTCTGTCCTGCCCACTTATATTTTTTTTTTTTGCAACTGGGGACTAAATGCCCCAGCTCTGTAACAGCTGCCTCAAAATGTGCTTTCATGTTGCGACAAGCCAATCAGAGCATGAGCTTCTGTGGGAGCCCTTCCTCCAACTGGGACTAGGTGGCTGATTGGGAGAAAAGCCCATCTGGCCTTTGAGATCATTTTTGTTTTTTTATTTCCATGATTTCCTGAATGTTGTGACTATCCCACAAACCCAACCATCCAGATATACAAAGTATTTGAACCTTCATTTCTCAAAAACTACTACCAGGATTTAAACCAAATCACAAAAAGTACACTTTCTTGACTGAGATCTAGCTTTCTACCAAAGTTGGTATAATTTTGTTCAGCCATTTTCGAGGTATCACAGTACAATTTTCCTATGGAGAATTATTGAATAGGGATTTTACGCTTTTGGACCAGTTTTTTTCTATGCCCCTGCTTGACGAATCAAGCCTTATTGGTAAGGGCAGGTAGTACCTGCACTTAGCAATAGGCCACTAACCTCGACTTAGGTCCAGTTAAGTCTTAATAAATAAACCTAGCTCAACCCTTGGGAGCTTGGCAAAGAGCGACAACGCTTAAGTTAGGAGACAAAGCGTAAAGTATTCAAATATCACAAAACAGTAATTAAATAAAACACAGAAAACATTTTAAAAATCAAAAACCAATTTATAAACATAGGAAATAGTTTTATAGTGACACCAAAACAAATAAAATTGGATAAAGGAAACCGGAGATATGAATTTCTAAAGAATTAATGCTTTTAATTGCTTAGAAACGAATAGCGCCAATCTGGTCATCTGGTCGCACATCGACAGGGGCAAAGTCAAAGTTTAAGGCCAACCGCATTGGAGGCCTGCTCGGCTGCAGCCTGTGGGAGGCCTCGGTCAAATGTTTACCTTAGGACTTTGTCGTTTTTCTGGAGATTTTCTTCAGCGAGACCAAGTCGCCAGTCCAATCCGACCTCCTGGAACTATTCCTTGGATGTGTGTCGCAGGAACCCTCGGTGGAGATTTTTACCTTTGGACTTAGTTGTTTCTTCAAGATGAAAACCCTTTGACCGGGGCAAACCTGAATCTTGATCCACCGTCCTTGGATACACTGCCTGGGAGGTTCCGGTCAACTTCCTGCGTTCGAACTTAGTCACTTTTTCAGAGATTTTCTTCACCGAGACGAACCTGCAAGTCAGGCCGGGTCACGGTTGAGGCAAGCCGGCTAGAGTTGTTGCAGCGGGTTGGTCCCTTTATGGAGCTTTTTTCAAAAAGGTATTCAAACTTCTTCAAACTTCTGAATTTTCTTTTAAGGTCCTTTTGGGGTCCACAGCTCACCCCAAGGTTCCAGAAGTTCTGAGATGCTCCTTGAGGATACAGACCACAACTCCTGAATGCACCTGGTGCAAACTCCAATTTGGCCACTGGACAGTGGTCAGCTGGTCAGTTTCTTCAGGAGATGGTCCAGGGGACTCTGGTTAGCAATTTTTCATCTGTAGCAAATAGGGAGACCCTCCTTGAACCAGTTGAAGCCAGGCAAAGTCCTTCTTGTGGTGAAGCCTAAGTGTGCAACTGGTGCAGTCCTCCACAGTGCAGTGTCCAGGTGTAGGTCAGGGGTCCAGCAGAGCAGTCCATCCTCTCCTGTAGTTCTTCCTTGTGGGGATGTGGTAGGGATCTGAGGGGTGTGTGCAGGTCTACCAGTTTTATCCTTGCTCCTGGGTGAAAAACAGGGGAGTCCTGGTTCTCCATTCAGGTGCAGGGTCCTTGCCCCTGTGATGACCACTTCCTGGGAAGTGTAGCAAAAAATCAGTGTCAGGGAGCAACATGCCTCAAAAATCCATCATGGCTGAAACTGATTTTTGGAGGTTACATCTGGCTGAGCCCACCCACTGGTGTGGCAAAAATCCTAAACACACCCTCTCCTAATCTAATCAAGGGGGCACCTAATTGTCTGGTTTTGCAGGATGTGAGGGAGGGGCTGGGTTGCTCCAAATGTCTTTCCCTGCCTTTGAAAACCAGTTTGGCAGCCCTCCCACATTCATGCTTCACCATCTGCTGAGGGAAGATCTCCTCCCTCAGACACATCTCTTTGAGTTGAACCCAGGCCTCTTGACACTTCATCAAGGTAGCCTATCCAGGCTGCCAGAGGCTGGACAATCAGAGCAAAGCAGCAAAACATTATAGGGCTGAAGTTGGCAACTTTTAAGGTAAAGTTTAAAACTCTTTACCTGAACAAGTTATATTAAATCCAACAATTGGAAGTTGTGGAATTTATTATAACAATTAATTTGATACCAAAACGTCAGGTATCTGACACTTAAGGGGTCTTTATAAATTCAAATAAAGTCTCCCCATTCTAGCCTATGGAGGTCATTCACTACAATGAGGGAAACACAAATTTGGCTGTTTTACCTCACCAGGTCTTATAAACCTATTTTTATAAGGTCCCTGCTTATAGTTACATGGAACCCAGCCCTAGGGGCATATAGGGCACACCTTAGGGGTGACATATATGTAAAAATAAGGTGGGTTAAGACTTTGGAAGTATTTTTAATTCCGAAGTCGAATTTGCATGTAACTTTAATTCAAAAGCAGCCAGCAAGGCAGGCCTGCCTTTAAAAGTACACTGGGCACCTCAGCTGTGCACCTTTGGGTGCACTACCTATGCTGGGGTACCTAAACCTACATGCCCTACCATATACTAGGGACTTATAGGTAGGTTAATATTGCCAATTATAATTAGCCTAATTTGCACATCCACTTTACACACAGCACTTGCCCTGGGACTGGTAAGCAGTACACAGGGCACAGCCAAGAGTCAGTAACCACCAGTATCTGTCCAAAATGTTTGGGGGTGACCAGGCAAAAAGGAGGACTTTCCTACAGCGTAAAAGTTATTAGCAAGCCAAAAAATCAATTTCCTGTGGTAACTAGGTCCTACCTACAATTACACAGTGTCTCCGAACCAGGCCTATATTCTCCTCGGTGACCTGAACTTTCACCTGTAAGACTGAAACAAACCATTCCCCCAAGGCACTTCTTGAAAGTTTGAGCAACCTCAAACTCATCCAACTCATTGCAGAACCAACACACCACAGAACACACACTGGAGACCATCTCACTACTAAGGACACTATCAATAAACTCCACCATATTGCTCACATTGATTGACCACTCCATCATCCACTTCCAAATCAACACTCATCAAGTCAACACCCCTACCAGGTTCAGCATTCAAAGCCACAGCTGTGGCAAAATTACAAAAGCAGACTGGATCAGTGTTCCCAGCCTAGATCAACCTCGCCCTACAGACATCCTTGACAAGGACATCAACAACTTCAACAAATGGATCAAATACTGCGTGGACTGAAACCCAGCAAGGATAGTAAGTCAAAGAAGCAGGCCAGCTATTATACAGAATACATCTGAGACACCTAAAAACACTGTAAACAGCTAAGAAGGAACTGGAGAGCCAGCCACAACACCACCAATAGAACTACCTAAAAGGCTGCACTCAGGCACTAACACCAGCAAGTAAGCGATACCAAGAAAAGAGCACTAGTGAATCACATTGAAGGAAGCTTTAACAGCAGCAATTAGATCTCTTCGATTGGCAAGGATTTCACCTTGCCCTCAGCCACAACAACTGTGCGACAACCTATCCAACTTGTTTCATAGCAAAATTGTAAACATCTACAGGAACTTTGCACATTTTCACAACCCCAGAGAACTCATCACTAACCTACCCAACTCTAACCAAGATGGCCATCTAACCGAATGGACAACTTTCACCAGAAACCACTGAGCGGTAATCATGCAAACCATCCACTCAGGGGCCCCAAAGGAGCCCAAATGAGCCATGCCCCCACCTCATCTTTAATCTGGAAACATCAACAATCAGCACCACCCTGACCCATATCTACATCTCCATCACACCCGCCCCATTCCTGGATGAATGGAAACTTGCAGAAATCAACACCTTCCTCAAGAAGTTCAAAGCCGACCCAAATCAAGTAAGCAACGTACAACCCATCTCCTGCTCCCCTATCCAGCCAAACTGATTCAGAAGGCCATGGACATGCAACTCACAACAAACCTCAAACTTCACCATCTTCTATACAACCCTCAATCAGGATTCAGAAAGAACCACAGCACTGAAACAGCACTCATCACAAACACCATTATTCAAATCATCCTGGTCCGAGGAGAAACATTGACCTTCATCCTGCTCAACCTCTCCGTGGCCTTCAATACTGTCACCCACAAAACAAACATCAGAACACTCTATGAGATTGGCAAACAAGGATCTGCTCTCAAATAGATCTGTTCCTTCTTCATGTGAAGAATCCAAAGGGAGAGGCTGTCACTCTTCATTTCAAGACCCAGGAAACAAATATGTGGAGTCCCATAGGGATCGTCCCTCAACCCCACCCTTTTCAACATATACACGATACCACTCGCCAACGTCACTTAATCACAGAACATCACCATTGTATCCTATGCAGATGACACCCAACTCATCTTCTCCCTGACAGACAAGACACCACCAAAACCAACTTCACCAACTGCTTCACCATGGTAGCAGACTGGATGCGAACTAACTGCCTGTAGCTCAAGTAAGAAAAGGCGGAAGGTTTTGTCTTCGGCAACAAGCCCTTCCCATAGGGCCCCACCTGGTGGCCATTGGAGCTAGGACCAACACCCAGGCTCACAAACCATGCAAGAAATCTAGGGACCTTCCTAGAAGACTAGCTAAACATGACAGCTCAAGTCTACGCAGTGTGCATCTCTTGCCTCCACATGCTACACATGCTGCAAAATATCTTCAAATGCATGCCACAGAAAACCAGACTAATTGTCACGCAATCGCTCATCACTAGCAGGCTGAATTACGGCAACACTGTCTACGCATTATTCTTCAAGCAATTTGTACACAGACTCCAGACCATTCATAACAATGCTTCAAGACTCACACACGACCTCCTGTGCTGTACCACATCACACCGCACCTCAGGAATCCTCATTGACTCTTCATTCACAAGTGCAATCTATTCAAACTTCTCAAGCACACGTACAAAGCCCTATGCAGCACAGTACCATAATACCTGAACAGCTGTCTACACTTTGAACAACACACGAGATACCTACACTCTGCCACTCTCTCAATCATTCACACTACCTTCATCCACAAAAAAAAAATTGGAGGTAGCTAATTCTTCTACATCGCACCCAGTTCGTGGAATGACCTCCTCAACAGATCCTCCTCCTCACTTCTTGAGTTCTGCAAGAAGCTGAAGACCTGGCTCTTCATATAGGCATCTTCGGGTCTACATACCTGCACACCTGCCCAAGCGTCTGGATACACTCTTTCGTGATTAGTGCACTATGCAAATCAACATGTAAAAAGAAAAGATGATGGACCAAATGCTTCACCCCACTGTCACAGATCTGCATTAAATCCATCATGTTTTTGCTCGCTATGCCATTCCAGTTTGGACCCAGCCATTTGCAAATCATTCTTGACCCTGTTCCCCATAGGAAGAGCCTGAACTGCCTGGCTTCTTTCTCCGTGGACCTGAAACAAGCATCCTTGACCAGTTTCGATGTATCACCCCCTATCAAGCAGGCTAGCTTGAATCCAGTGGAATAGCAAACACTGGACCCACATCTAGGCATACCTTTCCCACTAAGGGAGACAAATGCAAAAAGAGCAGATGATGGACGGAATGCTGAACAAATCAAACATTCAGCCCCTGTCACATATCTGGGTTACATCCATCAGAAATCAACATAACAGAGCATAGCATGTAAGGCTATAGTTTCCTATATGTAATGGGACAGTGGTGTTCTTAGATGTAACTGTGACAATTAAGGAGACCAAAATCTGCACTTCCATGTATAGAAAGCCTCTGGTTGGAAACAGCCTCCTATATGCCAGGGGTTTTCATCCCACCCCTTTGAAGCAGAGTTTACCGTACTGTTGAGCTCCTTAGAGCTAATACAAACTGTAGCACAGAATATAGCTACTTGGGATATAGGAATGATATATTGGGGACTTTCATAGCACAAGGCTACAGAAAGGACACACTAGATCAGGGTGTGAATTAAGGACAGAATAATAAAATGTGAATACATTTTATTTACAACTTCTGGATCACACAGTGAGACAATCATCTACACTGATACCCTAAGATTCATAATCGCCTACAGTAAAGGGCATGAGGAAATACGATTTTCTAAGTACAAGGAGATTAAAATAATAATTTAAAAGACCAACATGATTTTTTAAATAATCTTATATTTTGGCTATAGCATAGGAGTTCATAAGTGAACATTTTACTTGTACTAACTGAAATATGAAGTGAAAAATGGAAGGGACAAAAAAAAATGAAGGTAAAAAAATAGTGATCCTCCTAGTATTCAGGGTTGCCAAGAGTGCATTCTCTACTTTAGTAAATGCGCTTTTGCCAAAAAGATCAAACCAAGCAGGTGGTGATCTTGAAATAGGAGGGGCAAATATCTGTTGGACAGTCAGGGGTGGGGGATTCTGATAACAAAGCATCCTGTGGAGTTATGGATGAAGGGATAGAGGGGTTGCATATGAAATCGGCGGACAGAAAGGTCCGTCTGCCAAAGTCCTGACGGGTAGGTTGCCGCCAGTGCGGGCGCCTGCCCACCCGCCCCATTACAAGTTTCCCGCTGGGTCAGCAGGCGGAAACGGAGTTTCCGCCCTCTGGCCCAGCAGGAAACGGCCTACAGCATTGTCTCTGACTTGCGATCGAGCCGGCGGCAATGCTGTAGTGGGTAGAGCAATGCAGACAGTGAACATTGCAACAGGACTGGCTCATTTTAACATTTTTTTTTCAGTCACTTTATCCTTTTGTTCATTCAGTGACTTTCTGAGGTTTTTTTAATTCAAGTTGTTGTCAATATATAAAAGGCAGGCTTAGTGGTTTTGACAAAGGAACCATTGCTACGTCAAGCAATAAACATTTAAAAATTACATTTTTAGTCAAAACAATATTAAGCAAGAGAATGACTCTTTGTTTTCCACCTCTCAATCCACACAATGCAGCCATAAGACCAATCACAGGGGGTCCTTGAATATCCAAGCTAAAGAGCAAAAGCTTCAGCTTTGGGACTACTTAATAAAATGATGAACTTTTCATAGGCATCATGGTATATGGACCCCAGGAAACATAGGGCTATTTTTGTCAGTATTTCTGGGGGCTGCTTAATTCCCTGTAGTCCCACACAACACTTTAAAAATGCTCCTGATGCCCCTGCCCAGACTAATAATAATGTGAACAGCACTGTAAACCTGTGGCTATAGAGGCACCCAGTTACTAAAGGAGATTAAAGCATTTAAAACACTCCTAGGCCTGTAAGGACTCACCTCTGAAGTTGTAAGCACCCTGCAGAGACACCAGTTTTCTGACGGCTCTATGGGTGAGTGGCATTGACTCGAGAGCGAGGAGTTTACTCTGATGACTGCAGTGGGGGCTGAGAGAGCTGAGAGGACACAAGGTAAGGGGGCCAAGAGTGGCAGTGTAAGACATCACCCCATTGGTAGATGGTGGTGAGTGCCAGCAAGACCTGTGGAGCATAATGACTTCCCTGCCTCACAAATTACAGGGTTTAACACTATTCAGGTCTGCCTCTGACAGCCTTTAAACTCAGCAGTTATAATGCAGGTGGGAGTAAAGGGGGGACCGCAGAACAAGATGGATAGGTATGCAGTGTCTAAAGAGCTGGGAGACCCCCTGATGCAGTGAGGAAAGGAGCCACAGGAAATGACAGCAGTGTGCACAGGGCCCTGTTGCCCACACCGCAGTCAGACGCACCTCCAGAACGATAGCAAGGATCTTCAATCACCGTCATAGAGACATGATTCTACAAGCTGCAAGAAAGGTGGAGCATCTAAAGTGAAAATCTTCCCAGAGTGTGAAAGGCAAATGTTTGATGAGGTGAAAAAAGCCCTCGGAATACATGATGATGTTCCTGACCAAAAGTGTGGGTGATCGCAGAAGGAAAGATGGCATTCCAATATTGGGACTGGGTAGAGGGATTGAGACTGTTCAAACATTACTGAATGGTGCTGAAGAGAAATTAGACTATTCAAGAGAATTTGGACAGCCCCCAGGAAGCCCATAATGAGAGAGAGAGGACCTGCAGGGTACTCAAACATTTTACAAGGGACTCAGAAATACTCTCGGAGGGCATGACATTGAGGCTGTCAATGGAGCATTAGGGGAGGACGGGAATGAGGGGAGAGATCCCGGTCAACAATAGCACACGGACTAAGATACTGAATGGAGGATTAAGTACGATGGGAAGACAGCTCTAGTTAGAACTGTATCACTGGTGATGTATGCACTACAGTTATGGTGACAGGCACTCTGCAATTGAGGGAGTGGGCCTTTTTAGACTTGCCATGCAGGGCTGTGAAGAGGGGCAAGTTGGGTAGGGAGGGTAGACCACTCAAGAGATGCGAAGCGAGTGGCAATTAGAATATAAAGGCAAGGACAGTACAAAACGCACCATTGGGGCAACTCAGAGCAAAGATGAAGTACATGGGTGACTGGGTCCGATGGCTAATATCCCAGCATTTAAAGTTATATCCTGTAAAGTAGGCTGCAGTAAAATGGGAAGCAAGTGAACAATAAAATCAAATGGGATATGGTCCTTCAATATCTTGAGAGACATGGCTAAGATGGGGTAATGCTTCAAGAGACCCATCTGAAGAGCAATATTTGCAAGGCACTCGAAAGCTATGGTTTTAACTGTCATGCCTGCCAATGTCCCGCGCCATCTTCTGAGTGCAGCGGGGCAGAGCGCATGGAGAATAAAGAAAGCGCAGATGGGCAGGAAGCTGTTTGGCGTCCTAGTTGTTTTCAGCCTGCAGATTCCTGCTGCTGCATCTCTTACCTGATCTTCCAGCTTTCCCTCATGGATCGAGGCTTCCTCTGTCAGCTCTTTTCTTCAGGCCTGGATCCCATTGTAGTGTCAGTGGCCTCAGCCTCAGTGGTGGATTCTCCAGCATTCTTCTCAATCTCAGGTAAATCTCGACAAATGTTCCTGCAAAGAAAAGAAAAACAAAGGATCAATATGCTACTACCTTGTCTGGGTAATGTGCTAGCAAGGTATATATGCATATCAAAGACTGCCATAAAAAGGATGTACTTATCTGGATCCAGAAGCAATCCTATGTTTTTTCTTATCCAGAGGAAACACAGAGAAACAAACATTATTATTGATCAAATTGGATTTGGTCTTTACAAAATACTACATTGAACTCTCAGCATCATGCAGGCATTGGCTCGGCCTCACTACATCACCAACTACAGGGGTGGGGATCACCATAAAAAAGGCCTTGCCATCTATCCTTTTGACCGCACTGGCAGACACACAGGTACATGGGGGTGTGACACTCGATGTCTGTTTGAAAAAAACTAAGGTTACAGGGGAATTATTATGGATAGGAAATGAAATTTAAAAACCTCAGAAATTCACTGAAAAAAACAAAGTTTTCAAGGACCTTATAATTAGGCTCAGATTTTATGCACACAGAATCATAGAAATTCAAGCAGTTATAGTTATCTCAAGTAACAGGGCTCCATTTTTTTTTATTTTTTGCATTTATCGCCCCAAGTGGGAAGGGTATGCCCAGACATGGGTCTCGTGCTTACTGCGCCACTGGATTCAAGCTAGCGTAGCTGATGAAGGGTGATAACCTGAAACCGGTCCTAGGATGCTTATTTCCGGTCCAGGGAGGACCTGGCTTGGCAGTTCAGGCTAGACCGTTCCCATGAGGAACAGGGTCAAGACTGATTTGCATATGGCTGGGTCCAACCTGGGGTGGCGTGGTGAGCAAAAAAACGATGGATTAAACCCAGATCTTTGTGACTGGGGGTGAATGTTTGATTTGCTCTGTGTTCCGTCCATCATCTATTCTTCTTTGCAATACTACCTAGTACAGCATCAGATGTCATTTGACTTAGAGCCGATATCCCACAGCCAAGCATACACACATCAAATACACTAGGCCAGTATTTCCCAACCGTTTTACTTCTATGGACCCCCACTCTATCAATACTGGGACCCAGGGACCCCTACTGAATCATTTTTGGAATTCGGGGACCCCCCACTGAGTCATTACTGAAGGCTGGGGACCTAATCTGTTAATGTTATTCAATTTTCTAAGCCATTACAGAGCCCTTGAGGAGGCTTTGTGGACCCCCAGGGGCCTGACGATCATAGGGTGGGAACCACTGCACTAGGCCAATGCATTCAAAGAAAAATCACAAACAAATAACTGAGTCCACATTAGAAAATTATGTTGCAGGTTCATTTGGTAAAGTAATGGGTAAGCTTAGGGGTGATCCAAGGGCAGCCAAAGATTATATGACCTAGGCTGACTGCCCACCTGATAAGCCATCAAGCACCAGGAATAGACAACATTTGGTATGAACGTTTAGGATTCATCCATCTCTGCACCCCATAATCCAGGAAAATGAACTGCACCGAGGCAAAGCATTACCAGGCAACCCCACAGTTTCACAGGCTTACGGCTGACCATGGGAATAACAGGTGCCATAACTTTTACTCCAGAGCCCTACTGGTAGAACTCTGTGGGTAATAGCATAAATGCCCCCTTTGGGATTTTTCTTGTGGATGCTTCTGTACCAGAAACCTATGAAGTGCCCAGTAACTCTGCCTGCAACGTAAAACGTCATAACAAATGCATTACATCAGCTGTCACGCAGGTGGGTATGGGTACACAGTAGAGTGGGTTTCGCTGTACAGGAATTAATAGGGAAGAGGAACCAGGGTGTCGGATTGCTTGGGGCCCCCGGCTCTGTCCTGGAAGGGACTTTTTCCAGAGGGATTTTGGCCTGCTTCGCTAGATATCAGCCCACAGCCGCAAGGGAGGGTGTCCAAAGGAGGGGAAGAAGGGATTGCACCTGTTTGGGGAATGCAGAAGTAGGCTGCTGCCTAAGTTATCACCACGCAAGTGAAGCAGGCACCCACATTTCTACTATGAGTATTGTGGTCCTGAGACAGTACCATTTCAGTTAAAAGCTTGTTTTTATTTGACATTGTTCTGATGCTTCAATGCTACGCTTCTTGCTACTAGTAGCTTGGTTCCACTTATGTGGTGGCTGCTCTCTTCAGCAGAGGAGGGCTATGACATTGGCTCTCGTTCACTCTGTTTTCCATAGGTAAATCTGGTTAGTCTATTTGTCTTGTTACCGATTGCATTATGGCATCACTGTAGGGTATGGTCAGATTGTATCCTACCAACCTGGCCCACGCATTTCCTGATAAGGGTTTCTGTTTTTTCTTTAGCCTATCTTGTTGGGTATGTCTCTCACTTTTAGTCTATGTTTCTGCAGTGTTGGCCTATTATGGAATTCACATTTCTCAGTTGGGCAATATTTGGTTCTCCAAAATATTACTCAGTACTATGTTGTGTTCGATGAGTGACTTTGCAGGTGTTCTTCTTCATGACTGTCTGTCTCCAACTTCCCTCCTAACTACTCGAAGAGAAGAGCTCAGTCAGAATACATCCTGTCATTGATTTATAGAACTAATTAAAAGTATTTCAATGATATGTTTATAAACATTAATTTTACATTAATTTATACATGCAAATGATGGTGTTAAAATGTTTTATGCTTAATAAATATATTTTTGAATATATTTAACATTAACTTACTTTTATTTTTTTTACTATTTTTAAGGAAAATAATTTAGTTTAACATTATTTCCTATTGGATTTTATTTGAAATTTATATAGAAATTATTTCTAAGGAAGAGTGTTACAGCACCAGTGGTTGGCCATATGTGGTGCTGAACATACTACACATCTGAACTGGAGTACTTTACTAGTGTTTTGAGTCCCTTTTCGCTGTACTTTCTTTAGAAGTGCATTTTGTGAATAGTAATAGGCTTGCTGCTTTGGAGGGGTGCATGTTCCTCGCTGAGCACTCCATAACTCTTCATTCACCCCTCCTTACTCCTAACTAATCCCCTATGATTTAGCACTAGGTATACCCCTTTTTTCAGCCACCTGCAGTTTGGTATCAAATTAATTGTTATAATAAATCCTACAACTTCTAATTGTTGTTTTTAATATAAATTGTTCAGGTAAAGAGTTTTAGACTTTACCTAAACAGTTGCCAACTTCAGCCCTGCAGTATTTTGCTGCTTTGCTCTGATTGCCCAGCCTCTGGCAGCCTGGCCAGGCTGCCTTGATGAGTTGTGAAGTGGCCTGGGCTCAACACAAAGAGATGTGCTTGGGGGAGGAGATCTTTCCTCAGCAGATGGGGAAGCATGAAGGATGGAGGGCTGCCAAACTGGTCTTCAAGGCAGAGAAGGACATTTGGAGCAACCCATCACCTCCCTCACATCCTGCAAACCCAGACAATTAGGTGCCCCCTTGATTAGATTAGGAGAGGGGTGTGTTTAGGATTTTTAGCCACACCAGTCGGTGGGCTCAGCCAGATGTAACCTCTAAAAATGATTTTCAGCCATGATGGATTTTTGAGGAATGTTGCTCCTTGGGATTGATTTTTGCCACACTTCCCAGAAAGTGGTCATCACACAGTAAAGGATTCTGCATCTGATTGGAGAACCAGGACCCCCCTGTTTTTCACCCAGGGGCAAGGATACAACTGACAGACCTGCACCCACACCTCAGATCCCTACCAGGAAGAGCTATAAGAGAAGAAGGACTGCCCTGCCAGACCACTGACCTGCACCTGGACACTGCACTCTGGAGGACTACACCAGCTGCACACTTGGGCTTCACCACAAGAAGGACTTTGCCTGGCTTCAACTGCTTCAAGGAGGGACTCCCTGTTTGCCACAGGTGAAAATCTGCTAACCAGAGTCCCCTGCAGCAACTCCTGAAGAAACTGACCAGCTGACCACCTTCAAGTGGCCAAATTGGAGTTTGCACCAGGTGCATTCTGGGTGTTGTAGTCTGCACTCTCAAGGAGCATCTCAGAGCTTCAGGAAACTTGGGGTGAGTTGTGGACCTCAAAAGAACCTTAAAAGAACATCTGGAAGAAGATCCAGAAGTTAGGATAAGTTTGGAGAACTTTTTTTTAAATCCGAAGAGGGCTCCATGGACGTGGCATCAAGATTCAGGTTTGGCCCGGTAGAAGGGTATTCAGCTAGAAACAAAACAAATAAGCCCGAAGGTAAACGTCTCCACCGAGGGCTCCTGTGACGCGTACCCAAGGAAGAGTTCCAGGAGGTCAGATTGGACGGGGGACTTGGTCCTGCTAAAGAAAATCTCCAGAAAAACGATTAAGTCCTAAGGTAAACTTTTGACCGAGGCGTCCCGTGGGCTGTAGCCGAGCAGGGCTCCATTGCGATTGCCCTTAAACTTTGACTTTGCCCCGGTCGGGGTGCGACCAGATGACCAGAT
Organism: Pleurodeles waltl; assembly: GCF_031143425.1. Classification (NCBI taxonomy): domain Eukaryota; kingdom Metazoa; phylum Chordata; class Amphibia; order Caudata; family Salamandridae; genus Pleurodeles; species Pleurodeles waltl. The sequence continues at coordinate 15,876,989 of NC_090446.1, forward strand.
TGGCGCTTTTAGCTTCTAAGCGCTAAAAGCATCACTTCTTTAAAAATTCATATCTATGGTTCCCTTTATCCGAGTTTATTTGTTTTGATGTCCTTTTAAAGCTAAAATATTTCTTGGTTTTGGATTTTTAAACTGTTTCCTGTGTTTTATTTAATTACTGTTTTGTGATATTTGAATGCTTTAAGGCCTTGTCTCCTAAGTTAAGCCTTGTCTATCGTTGACAAGCTACCAATGGTTGAGCTAGGTTTCATTTACTGAGACTTAACTGGACCTGTGGAGGTTAGTGGCCTATTGCTAAGTGTAGGTACTTACCTCCCCTTACCAATGACCTATTTTCCAACAATGATTGATAATAAAGAAATTTAAATACACTTTCTTGTTTGTGTTTCCTCACAGTTTTATTAGTGCTCTTGTAGCAAACATTTCTGTGTGTATTTATACAGCATATTTGAAAGCTGGTGAACTACGGAATATAATTGGAGAAACAAGCATTGGCAGTGCCAATCATTCTTGCTTAGTTGTGAAGAAGAATAGGAAGGCCTCGAGAATTTCCAGATACTTTTTTCAAATTTTGTTTTATCGGTATTAGTGTGTATATATTTTTACAACATATGCACCAAACATATCCAAACATTTACATTCGGCTGAGACCGGTGAGCCTTGCCAATGCATCTTATAATTGCAGCCTCCTTAAACATTGTTGGATGTGAGGCAGTATGAAAAAGCTCCCCTTCCAGTTTAAACTTAAGAGTGACTGCAGCTTCTGCATTGGGAACCAAGGTGCCCTCACCCTAACAATGTCAACTGAGACTGGCAAAACTACTGATAGTGACGCACAAAGCTCATGTATACCGGATAGAAAGCCACCAATAACAGCACGGCAAATGTGATTGACACAAAAGTCATCCAATCTTGAACAAGTGTTGCCATGGTGTAGTGTTACAATGAATGCTGTCTGCAAGGACAGCTGGAGCAAAAAGAACTTCATGAACTTTCAGAGTAAGTGACGACACACAACAGATCCTGTCAATTAAAAACTGATTGGCCGCTGTTCGGGAAAGATGTAAAGCCTGTTTACCTAGAGTTTTGTACTATATGTGGTAAAACAATCCCTATTGCAATTTGAACAGGATCGAAATCCTTTTGTACAGGCCTTTTCAATATAATTGGTGGGGGAATTGTTGGCCTGCTTCTTTGCCTCCACCACCTAACCCTGCCATGATGGTAAAGAAGTTGGGTGTAAATTTCATAATAACGTCTCTTTCCAGCCACAGGTTTCTTCTGTGGTGGGCTCCTGCCTTGTTCTACTCTTATCTCTTAAAAACGTTCCTTACCATCTTCTACTTGAGACTCAGAAAACAGTGGTTCTTGCCCTAGTCACAAAAAGATGTATAATGCAGACAATCTCTATTTGCGCCCTTCCTGCTACTTGATCAAATTTCTGCAGATTGTCCATAATGCAGCAGCGCACCTTTTGTTGAAGATGCCCCACTGTGCCTCAATTCCTCACTAACTTAAAGGACATCATCGCCTGCTGATCAAGAGGAGGCTTCTCTTTAAAGCTCTGTTATTAGCACACTGAGCTTTCTATGCCCCTGGTACCAACTATTTGCCTGACCAGTTTGTACATTACTCTCTAGGACTCTTGTCGCAAGCTCTTGCGGTTGATACCCCTAGGTTTAGATGCCCAAGGAGAGGAGGCTTGGAATAAGTTGCCAGTGAGTCTACGAGGTATGATAATTAAGCTTCATTTTTGTAAACTCCTTTAAACTTGACTGTTCTTCTTTTGTTAATCTGAAGTGGTTACAGAGTGGTTACGGTTTCTTCAGGTCTTTGCAGTGCTGAGTTGCTCCCAGGAGCACCTGTGCACTATTCAACTCCTGATTATTCATTCATTCAGAAATCTTTTATCATGTATCATCCTAGAATTGCGAGGTCCATAGAAAACAGTGGGAAATTAAAACCAGATCACTGCACAAAACCTTGCCTGTGATTTTTAACCAAACGTTGACCTAACACTACAAAACATATCTTGTGGGTATTGAAAGGCATACAATATTTGTAAGCGTACTCGCAGACCGTGGTGCATCATATAAATCGATAGGAGACTGTGAATACGGAAAATCTATCCTAATAATAAATCTGAGATACGGAGTAATGAAGTCCTTATAAAGGTTGTGTAAACTTAAGGAAATTTCACTAATATCAACAATTGGAGTCCTCTTGGAAGGAGGTCCTGATGAAATCCAGGGGCACTCCGGGATGAAACACGTGTTGACAGGACGGACATATTTCTGTTGGGCTGGATCATATTTGGATATTTGGAATTAATTTGGATCCTCATTTGGAACTGTGAAGCTGTTAAGACTTCAATTCTGGAATATGGACTATTGAACACTCAACTTCACTACTAGAATAACCAATGTATATTTTTGATTATGTTAAGGTTTGTTGTATATAATGGTCATTATTTGGAGAAAATTATAATCTGAACAAATTTACTCATACTGTGTTGAATTTAATTTAACTTGTACACGTGTGCTAATACTTTGTACTACATGCCTTCACCCCTGATTAGTTTCAAGTATTCATCCTATGTATGTGGCCATGTATTGATGTATAAATTGGCTATGCACATCAGGCTATTACACTGTGGTGTCTGTGGTGTAACACAAACCTTCAAACGGTCCAGGGTTTCATGCTGTATTTCATCTATTCTTTCTTTAAGCAATATGCATAGCAATTTTGTAGTATAAATATATCCAGATCGCACATTAGGATATGATTGTACTGTGCCATTCTGCAGCTTGCCTTAGAAGAAAGAAAGTGTGTAAAAATAAGTACACTGTAATGTGGATGTGGCATTTAAAAAAAATGTTTTGGGTTTCTAGCCCACGCCTGCATTGTCTAGTTTTAAAATAAACATGGCATGCATGCTTTCCTAGAGCCATCAGTTTTCTAAAGCATGTTGAGCAGTGCCCTTGTATGAGCTCAAGTTTCTTAAAGGGTTATGTGCAAATCAGATCTCCTTGAAGGTTTTTAACAAGACTTGAATCATATCACATTGGCATGTTTTTCTCTATTTAACAATACAACGGTTCTTACAATTTACAGCTATCTGAGGTTCTAGCTGAAAACATATAAGACTGATTGTTCTTGACATGTATGAGGTTTGTAGACAAGTGTGTGCATCCTACTGCTGAAGGGTGTTCATTTTATGGTTCTACAACAGTGCTGAACACTTGTATTTGAGATAGTCATTCACAACCATGGCAGCAACATCTTTACAGGTCACATGTCCTGAAGTGGTACACTAGGGGCCCCACATTCAAATTCATCAATATTATCAAAAACAGCACAGTTGTCACATGGATCTCTGTTTTGGACGATGAAGCTGGCAGTCTCTTTTGAACCGGATCAGCAATAAAATGAATAGCATTACCCTCAGCAGTGGACCCTCTACCCTGGCGATTTTTGCTGATGCTTCCTGTGGCTCAAAGAAAGAAAGACAGCCTATTAGTTACAAATGTCAACATATACCGTATAAACAGTAGTAAAACTCTTTATTCACTGCATAATGCCATGCTTCTTTGGATGAGGTTCAAATATCATGCGATCCATTAAGGCTTAACCACCATCAGAGTGGTTGATGTAGGACAACTGCACCATGAATAAGTTTACGCACAAAAACCCATACTGTCATAAACTCATCAGCCAGGAGCCACCATAGTTTCTACATTAAGGGAGGCGTCTTTGCTAGTGCAGCCCTTAAAATGATGTTGCAATAAACCACCAAGTGATACTGTGCTCACATCATTGCCCCCACTCTGATGTGATGCCTTCTTCATTGGCATCGGTATCGGGCTGTAGTAAAGACTGGGAGTGTTCACACTGTGTGCAAGAGATGTCTTTTTGGCCCAGTCGTTGTATCTCTTCACAGCAATTACACTGTCTCTTTCATGTAAGGGTGTTGGGCACTGCCTATGACTGTGTGAGGAGCCCCTTGAATCCATCCAGAACTCCATGGAGAGCTGCATAATTTTACTAAGTCTTAATTACACACTGCTATGCGTTGCTTCCTCTCATACCTTATGCTGCCATCGAGTCAGCAGTCAGAATTCAGCCTTCAGCATCACCGCGCAGAACCTCTTCCTTATGTCTGACCCTGCCCATTCATGGGTACCTTACATTCCTTTATTATCAAGGATGACTGACCACATATTTGTTATTTTAACCATACAAACAGTTTGCTTTTCTAGACCCTAAGCACATTGTGTATATTCTATTCTGCATGCAATATACATTATTATTACACAGAAGACCTGCCACACATGACAGTGTTCAACAGATGGAGTAACACTGTGCATGCTGCATACCAAGGAAAACATTTGAGACATTGAGTGTGCAAGAGTGTACGTGCCAAGGCTGTTTCACTGTTTCTGAATAAAAATATGTTGTACCAATCTTTGGACATACACTTCCTTGGAAATCCAATAGTGGAGGAAAGCGAGCCAATAAATTAACAGACAGAGCCAAGCCAGAGTTAAGCCAATCTTCTGGCTGGGCTCTTAGAGCCCATGCACGAGCCAGTCCCTGAAAATGTTTGCTATGTAAATCATACAACAAGCAACATGTAAAATATGATTAAGAGCCTTATTACCATAATGGCGGTCTGACCGCTGGACCGCCAGTCCGGAAGTGGGAGGACGCCACCAAGCCGGTGGCCTCCCCACTGCCATATTATGATCACCCCGCTGTGCTGGCCAGCGGAAACAGTGTGGCAGCATCGGCTTCAGCTCTTAGTGAGACTCAAAGCCAATGCCACTGCACTGTCGGTGCCACTGTAGAAGCCTAATTATTCAGCACCCATTCAGGATACAAACGACCGTTAGCCAGCTCTTCTAGATAAACATAATGAATTTATTAGGGATAGAATAGAACGACATGTACATGGAGGATGCTCTGTACTAGTGTACACTTGAGCAGCCTAATACAAGGAAGTAATACACGATCTTTTATAGTATTAAACCACAAACATAATTCAACGTCCTATTGGTTCTTTGGCTTTGACGTATGACTACTTCTCCATTATGGCTGAGGTCGTTTTTCCTATCATACCATATATAGTAACAAAAAGCATAGAAAAGGATTTTACACAAGGTGGCCTACGTGCCTAATATCACATGGTCCATCTTGTGACAGAACTTGAGAACATCACGTACTCAGACTGGTACTTTCCAGAAGGGAGATTGCTTCAGCTAGCATGCAATGACGATGATCTTTCATGATGGCTGTTCAGAGGGCAAGCCTTGCAACATAATGCGTTCCTAGCAGTAGCGAATTACATTTGTAGGCCTCTTTACTTAATGATAGGCCTGTGCAGAGATTGTCATTGTGTATCACAGGGGCCACCAGGCATAGCATCCCTAAGAACTGTAAAATGCGATTCCACATTCCGCCCTCTGATACTCAATGACAAATCTAAGGGTCATGGTGTATTGCTCTCATTTATACCTCTTGCTCGTCCCTGTTGTCATCCTTATATCTTTGTCTTTGATAATGTGTGTGTTTCTGGTGATAGTTTTATTTTTTTCAAGAGTAGGGCCAGGAAGGATGGACAAACTGGTATGAGCACACATATCGTTATCAGTGCCACGATCCCTATCGCTAGTACCTCTACCAACCAGGTACCCCAACCCCTGAACCATGCTGCTATTCGATCCAGCATTCCTCTGACGTCTGTCCCATCTGCCACTTTCCCAGCTCCTTCTTCTTCCTTTTTTATATCCTCAATTTCCTTTCTTATATTCCCCACGTTGGTGTCCTCTTCCTGCGCACCCCGCCAAGTGTTCTCTTTTCCCCCTTCTGTAATTCTGTTCTATGCACCATTTGTGGTAGCACAAATGCTAGGTAGCAGGTACATTGCCAACCTGCTGGCAATTTTAAAAAATGCACTTGTCCCACATATAATAAATATTCCTTTGGGAGGTGTCAGGCCTATGGACAAGCCTGTTGTGTCATTTCTTTTGTATTACGGGCTCAATGTTGTATTGCAAATACTATGTCCCACATCAATTCTGTTTTTGCTAGTGTCTGCGTTACCTCTTGAGCATTTGAAACACCATGGTGCCTTTATTTCTGTATCTATGGCCAGGCATGGTATTCGTTGTTCTGAGCCATGATCCCTTTCAGTGTAACCCTTCCCTCTTTCTGTTGTAAATGCATTCAATAAATTCTCTTCTTCTTTCTTCGGGTTCTAATCTCCTACACTTCTTTCTTCTCCTTCTATCTTCTTCCTTCAATTTATTTTCCACTCTTTCTACCAATTTTCCTTGCATATCACCTACATAAGGTTCATTCTTCCAAACCATAGTCATCCCTTTTTCTCCTCATTTCTCCTTTGTTTATATTTTCTCTTATTCTCTCCTTTTTTCTTTTCCCTGTTCTCATTCCTTTTAAATTTCCCCCTAACATATTATCTAATATGTTACATGCCACGAATTCTGTGAGGGGCATTTAAGTGTAATTTCTTTTTTCCTGGCTAGTGGTCGGTAGGTGGGTACATATATAACAATCAGACACATTTGCTAGTTCTTTGTACATTGATACCCTTTGCACAAATGTATTGTCCTTATAATCTTCTCCATCTTCTTTCCATTTTGTATATTCCACCCATTTTGTTTTATCCTCCACCCTCTCATGTTATTTTGAGATATTGTTGTTCTCACCACCTGTTGTTCTTTCACCTTGGCCATTTTTGGGGATGTAGTGTTCCTGGTCGAGCCATGGAATATGTATGTCGTCTTTATATACTATCATGATTGTTGTTAGTACTATAGCTGCTACTGGGGTGAGTACTGCTGTGACCACCACGGGCCACTTCTTCGGCTCCTTTTTCTTACGTTGTAATCTTAAATCCATGTCACCTTATAGGGTGTGGTCGGATGTGGCTAGCACTTGAAACCAGTTCTATTGGTATGTAACCTTTGGTACCTCCTTATTCCTGTAGGAGTGCCACACTAATAGTCTATTCCTTCTGTATAATTTCGGGGCGACGTTGAATGCTATTTGACACTTGTAGTTATGCAGAGTATAAAGGGATGAATCCCAGTGTCCAGTTCTAAGGGAGTTGGTTGCGATAGTCCCGAGGGATGGCCCTTTTGTCCTATTTTTGCTATATTCCTAATTGGAAGAGGCACCTCCCAATGGGGCTACAAACCGCACTGATCCTAGTGACCAGCCGCTTCCGTAGGACTGGGATCTGTACCTCTTGGCGCAAATTTTTCTAGCGGACTTTTAGTATTCTGTTCATTTATATCCTGATGTCTTTAATACTTAAGTGGCCTTGCTTGACTCTCCGACTCCTGTGGAGAGTAGCACGAGCAGTTCTGAAAGAATACCCTGGTGTCTTGAGGACCCGCTTGCACCCTCCGACTCCTGTGGGGTTGCAGCACGAGCAGTCCAAGAACAATGCTCTGGTGTACTGGGGAACCCGCGTACACTCTCCGACTCCAGTGGGAGTGTAGCACGAGCAGTTCCGTCAGTGTTGGCTGGTGGCGCTTGTTGAACAAAGGTTGTACCGCTGTGGTGAAGGTGGCATTACTCTCATCGGCAACTTTGTTGGCGGCTGGTCGTCCTTTGGTCCAGCGGCCTTCTTGGTGTGTGAGGTATGGACCCAGGATGTGATGCCCTCACACTTGACTGCTGTGGCTGTTGTCAACAGGAATTGGTATGGTCCCCTCCACCGTGGTTGAAGGCAGTGACGTCTGGTGTGGCCTTTACCCACACCCAGTCTCCAGGATGCAATTGTGTTCCGGTGGTGTACCTTCTTGGTGTAATAGCAGTGGATCCAGGAGGTCGGTCCCTCCTACTTTTCAGGAGACCCAAGCCCAATCTCCCTGTTGGAGATCATGTACAGGTAGTGTTGTCCAGCCAGGAAGGACCTGCAGCACCTAATGCTGAAGGTAAGGCAAACTGCTGTCAAAATGTCTTATCAGACAATAACTTCTCAGCACCAGACATGTTCATAGGCCAGTCAAACAGTATCTCAGTCAGTGCTCACTTTGACAACTTTGTCAAGGGTGCCTTTCTTGACCAATGAAGCAAGCGGTAGTGCATCAATCTAGAACCGCTCAGCAGATGCACAAAATCTTATAAAGGGACATATCTGACTTGTTTATGGGGTAACTAGCCCACTCTTAAAATCAAATAAACACTAAAATAATAAATAACAATTACACTCAGTAACAGTGGAATATTCACACAAACTATTTCACCAAACAAATGGTGATCCAAAGGTCAGGCGAAAACACATGTTACACTGGTATACAGCCAGTAAAAAAATGTTAACATAGCATTTTATCCTATTATTCTATTTCAACATCCAGAATATCTGCATCAATGCTGGAAGGGTTGGGACTTTGCAGGCATCACCGCCATCAGAAGTCACTTCCCCTTTCTCTTACAAGTGTGATGTTCTGAAATGCTGATGTTCCTTTAAGATATTATATTTATTTTATTGATTTATATTTGGCACCCTCATCATCAGAGGTATATTACTCATAGCTGTATTGCAGTACTACATATCACATCCTAAGGTAGTAATAACTCTATCCTAATATAGGTATTTTCACTACCCAAAATCAGTTTGGAGAATATTTAGTTGCAATCTACCAACACATGAAGGCAATCCATGTCACTGCGCTCATTAAGATATACCACGGAAGACTCCCATTAATTATGAAAACATAAAACGTAACATAGACAGACGGATACAGAAACCACATCTTCTCGTCCATGTTCTGAAACCTAGGGAAAAACATGGATAGAAAAATACTCCTCCGGCCGCCAATTATATGCACATATATATTATATTAAAATTAATTGTAACATTCAGCGGTACATTTATTTTACATTTCTACTTGGAACGGCATGGTAACATATCGCAACAATCCGTGGCTTTGCCCTTGGAGTCATGCCCAGAGTCTGTGGTTTTCAGAAATGGGGAAGGTAATCTTAACTGCTACAATTTAATATAGGGACGGGACCTGGTAGATAAATGCATAAAATAAAATACCATAAAAATAAAACACATTTGTGACAAATGTGCTGCATTTTTACCCATTCATTGCCCTTTTGACACCCTGGTTGCACTCACATAACTTCAACATACTACATGTACTGCAGATGTTTGAACATCCACTTGTGTTATTTTCTTTTAGCCTCTCATTAAGTGAAATCGATCAGTCACTAACACGTCATGTGTAATCATTATTACTGCACTAATGTGTTTATTTTAAATATCAATACACCTTAGTAGAAGTTTGTTATTACATAATTAACTCACTCTACACCCCAACAACAACCCACATTATTATATATCTATTTGTTTCCTTATATTATTTACAATTCATCACATTTTAACACTTCTGTTAAATTCTATATCTCTTCTTTCATTGAACATGACTAAATTATTAGTATGTACTCTATGGAGCTATGAAGAAATACACAACCAGGGGTATGGAACTACCGTAAACAAATGCCCAGCACAATTCTTCCAGAATGCTCTCTCATCAGATGCAAATATCTGCAAAAGCTCGAAAGCAAAATGTTGTTATTCCTTGCTTTCAAAATACCTTCACAAACAATGTAACTAGGAAAGAAACATTCTGCTAAACTACCATGATATTTTAGGTGTCATTTCTTTGAAGCATCATTTAGTAAAATGTGCGGATGCATGGTGGTATTTCCAACATTTATATTCATAACAGGAAAAATCAATGTAACCTTTTCATCAAAGTTACACATTGCCATAGTAGTTCCTGGCATGAACAAAACTACTTTGTGCCAAAACTACTTTGTGCCAATATTCTTCGTATGGAAGAGCAGAATTGTGTCACTACCACTGAAGCCAGTCAATAAACAGAGAGACAGAATTCAAATAACAAAAGATCTGTGATAACCAGTTTATGGCAGAATTCTCAAAGAAAATCACAAAGTGCACCCACGGTATCTGTTCCTGCATTAGTGCAGATTTACAGCTTTTATACATGAGCTAGCATTTAATGAGGCAGACCAGGAAATCAAACTCCTAGACAATATTTGTAAACACCATTTTAGCAGGAGGAAAATATGCATGTCTTTTTACAGGACAAGTAGACTGATGACACAAACTGTCCCATGGACAATTTAGACATTTTATAAAATTCCACACAACATATTGTTAACTGCTGCAAATGAATCCTCTGTTCCCTCCAGACTAAATTTGTTCACTGTAAGAATTTTGGCAACCTTTGCATGGGTCAAATATTTTTAAATGTAATCCCTACATAAGAAAGTTCTAATTTGTTGTACACCTGTGGTTCCTAACCTTTTTACTCCTGGGGACCACCAGTGAAACATTACTGGAAGCCAGGTACCCCCAAGCAATTTGCACAATCTAAATTTCAAACATGAAATCATTCTTTTTATATTGAAAAAATATGCAAAAATCTAAACATTTTATTGGAAATGTTGGTGCTGCATCTTGGCGGCCAACTTTTCAATTTTTAACCATAAGTGCCTCTCTTCTCTCCCTATCCTTTTTGTCACATGTAATTAATTTTTATTATAGCATCTGTCATACCAGTGTAGGTGTTGGAGCACTTTACAGCACTTTAAACTGAAAGACTGGGAAAAAGCAGCTTTCTAATTTGTGCTATGCAGTTGGCATGCAGCTCCTTAATTGCAGTTCATAGCTCACTGTGCTAGATTACTATTATGAACTGTACAGTAACTAAAGAATCCCTGTGACAAAAGCAGTAACCCACTGTGCTATCCACATAAACTACTGTTCTTTTCATGATACACATCCTTTGCAGCCTGCATATTAACCATCTGCACTATCTTTCAGTAAAAAATGCCACTGTCCAAAAGTCCCATTCCTCCCCAGCAGGTACATTAATCACTGGAGTTATCATGACGCTTTTATTTTCGCTGTACAATGCTCTTTGCGGTGCTTTTAAAGCCATTAACAAGTAATAAAGTCTGAATTTTGTGTCTTATTACGTGTGATAACTTAACAATTAAACTTACATTTTCTACAGTGTGTAAGCATGTTACAGCCATCCCTTGTCTACTTGGAAACCTTTCCCATACTCAGTGTAGTGTCAAATTATAGTGTAGTAATTGGAGTAGTGGCCACATATTTCAGGCCAGTGTATCGCCTTCTTACAATCCTCCCACAAATCTCATGGTACAATAATGCTGAACAATGTATCCGGATCCTTCCAAAGCAGCCCTCCCATGGCTATTATTCTGTTTAACTCTGTACATTTTTATGTACGTCGAGAGACTGTGTCTTGTGATCTCCAGCTGTGTGTTTGTATTGCTGAGCACCTCCTTCCACATCTTGATGTTGTGGATTGTGTGATGTGCATACGTGGACATATCCCATAGTAAATTGTGTGATCCCTCTCGCCCCTTGCCAATACATTTTTCCATTTCATTTGATATCTGTTCGTACTTCTGTTCATGTTTTCTAATTGCGTTAGCCACTTCCTCTTTACCCTGGCTATGGAATAACTGTCTAATTCTTTCACAAGGTCTCTTACGTTTTGCTTTTATTTTTCACTTCTTCATCCATCAAACGCCATGCCAGGGTGCGGCTTTCACGTTCCGTCTCTGCCTGCTGTTGTAGAAGCAGCTCAGAGTGTTTGGTCCCTGTTGTGGTGCCCTCACGCTCTAGTGTATTTCCCAAATGTCTTCAAACAAAATCGATGTTTTGTTCCTGTGACTGTGCACTTGTCACAGGAAGAGACCTTGACAAGCCCCTATTATCTCTATTTTTTTTTTCTTCGTCCTCCAATCTTCCCTGCCCTTGTCAGCCCCCCCACCATGTGGAGGAAACCATTCTTCAGTTCAGTTTATTATTATTTTTTTATTTTTTTATCCTCCACATACAGGACAGCCCCACATTCAATGCACATCCCATATGCAACTAGCATGTAGGCAGCATTGTAAAGCACCACACATGTCCGCAAAGCCACAGAAACACTACTGTCAGTTTCCTTGCAAAGTCAAAGTCTAAGTACAGTAGTGCCTATAGGCCTTCTTTCACCTCTATTTGGTACGCTGGACTGTCCTTGGGCTATGTTGATGTGTCTCTACTTTGCCTTTACTAAGAGGGTTCCTCGTGACTGTCTTACCCTAGCCTTTTGTTACATAACACGAAGACAATTACAATCGTTCCAGAAAACAGTAGGATGTCGGTGTATTTTTTTTACACCGCTCATACCCCGTGACACAGAAGGGATAACAATGGGTATATTCACACACGCAGCCTCTCTTTGCCAGCCGCAATTATTGGTTAGTAAAAGCAGGAAGCAAGCTGGTCTGCATCCATGCCACAATTTCAGTCAGCCATGTCCACCTTAGCTCACACAAAGTTTGAAATCAGGCAGTACCCAAGGTGCTAGTGACGGCGTCCACACTGGCGTCCTTTGGGGTGAATCAAGAGATGACAGAATAGTCAGGAGGGACAGGGTGCGGCTGTATGATATTGGAAACTGGACCAGATCCTTGGCCAGTGACACACAGATAATGCAATAGCGGTGAACAAGTCAAGCAACCACATGTGACGGCAGAACCACAGACAAGGGTCACAGTACAACTAGCCCTGTGGGGTGATCCTACTCCCACCCCTTGTATCAATATGTAGTGAGTGCAGGGGTGGGGTGTTTGTACTGTGTGATGTTTGCAGATTAAATCAGTCAATTGTCATAAAAATCTGTATTATGTCGCCCAGGAGTCCACCCACCTAGTCTTAAATTTTCTAAAAATTCTTATCCTAAATCGCAAATGCATGCAGTCAAAATAAATCACATTACACCACATTGTTGTCAACCCTTCCTTCATCAATCAAAAACCACTTTCACACACACACACGTATTTAGAGCTCAAAAACCACTTTCGCACACACACGTAATCAAACCAGCATCTATAGTTTACACCATTTCACATGAGTAGCCGATAGTTCAATATGCCATAAGCATTGTTCAAAGAGCTGCAATATCACAGGAAACAGAGAACATAACAATTCTTTAACATGACAAACAGAGCCTGCCTGCTCCACTGGAATGAACCACTATCATCCAGTTACTGGAATGAACCACTATCACTCCTATAAACACAAGGATGCTGACATCACATGCCAGTTCCTCTTAAATGTACACATAGAACCTGGAACGGACCACTACCATCCCACATCCTGGCAACGCCCTTTTACAACATCCTCTCTGGCCAGAGTTATCCGCCCCAGCCCCTCCGGCTGGGGACTGCAAACAGCGACTCGTGCTGTGTTCTGAAGCAACACCGCTAGTTGCCTCTATTCCTCGGACTTCTTTTTTTAACAGTAACAAGCTACATGAAATACAGGAAGCTATTCTAAGTATGCAGCTGCAGTGCAGGGAGGAAGGAAATGGTGTAATACAATGGAAGAACCAAATTATCACAGAATGCTAGCAGCCTGCGTACGGCTATAGTTAACCATCTGAATGTTTTCGCGAGGTGCATTATCGGAGCCCGCAACAGAGGACAACAGAGGAAGAAATGCCCTTGGCATGCCACCGGAGACAGAGAAGAAAAACAAATATCATTACAAAAAGCTGGCTAAGGGGTACGGCAAAATAGAAATATTAACCATAAATGCATAACCACTCTATGCAGGAAACATATTAACAAAACACCCCAGTTACCTCCCTGTTTCGCAATATTTACACCGAAAACACAGTAGAGCAAACAGCGAGAGCAGGACCACGAAGCAGCAATAGATACTCACGACAGCTCCAGACTCCGTCGCAGGAGGGGCCCTGTCCAATGGGTCAGCTGTCGCCCCAACCGAAACAGGAGCCGGGCTGAAGGAAGCTATTCGCTGAACGAGACCACAATTCTTCCATTCTCCACCAAATATAGAAGCCTAATTATTCAGCACCCATTCAGGATACAAACGACCGTTAGCCAGCTCTTCTAGATAAACATAATGAATTTATTAGGGATAGAATAGAACGACATGTACATGGAGGATGCTCTGTACTAGTGTACACTCGAGCAGCCTAATACAAGGAAGTAATACACGATCTTTTATAGTATTAAACCACAAACATAATTCAACGTCTTATTGGTTCTTTGGCTTTGACGTATGACTACTTCTCCATTATGGCTGAGGTCGTTTTTCCTATCATACCATATATAGTAACAAAAAGCATAGAAAAGGATTTTACACAAGGTGGCCTACGTGCCTAATATCACATGGTCCATCTTGTGACAGAACTTGAGAACATCACGTACTCAGACTGGTACTTTCCAGAAGGGAGATTGCTTCAGCTAGCATGCAATGACGATGATCTTTCATGATGGCTGTTCAGAGGGCAAGCCTTGCAACATAATGCGTTCCTAGCAGTAGCGAATTACATTTGTAGGCCTCTTTACTTAATGCTAGGCCTGTGCAGAGATTGTCATTGTGTATCACAGGGGCCACTAGGCATAGCATCCCTAAGAACTGTAAAATGCGATTCCACACCACCAGCCCACTCGAAATGCACACTGTGTGCTGTAGCAGACAATGTGCATTCCGCGTGTGTTGATGGCGGGGCGTCAGCACTGCCCACAACATGGACATGGGCAATGCATGGCGCCCTCGTGGCCCCATCTCTGCCTTTCCACCGGCCTTTTCATTGTGGGGTCCCGCCATGGAAAGGCCAGCGGAATAGCAAGTTGTGATCTGCACGGCAGTGGTGGCATCGACACCACTGTCCTTGACCACGACTTGTACCGCCGCCCACCTGTCGGGATCCATGATCCTGGTGGTGGCGGCAGTCTTGTGGAGGTCTGACGGGCGGCACCCTAATCTGGCGGTCGGACCGACAAGGATGGGCGGTCAGACCATCACCGCAAGTATGGCGGTACATAGACTGCTGTACTTGTAATAGGCCCTAAGCCTCTTCAGAAGTCAAAAAGTGTATTCCTTTAACATGTGAAACGTTTGACATGAATAGGTCACATTATAGCACTGCACTGAGAGGTACTTATTAAAAGTGATAGCTTTTAAACATAAACTATAAGTGTACTGAGAGGCAAGATAGTTGTCATGTAAAGCTTGTATATGACCCAGATCATTATAGATCAACATTATAGTCTATAAAGCAAACACTATAGGGTTTTGTACAAGTGGTATTCTGAACTCACACACCTAAAAGGGAGTTTTGGTGAAATAAAATATTTGCATAAGATCAGAGAATTTAAGCAGGGAAGCCATGATTTATCCAGGTTTTACGGTCTCGGATTTGCACAAATCAGACATTATAAGTGCCAAAGATTAGTGCCACACTGTCTGTTAACTCACTTATTTACCTGCTGTTTTACTAATGCAGCGCTGTGGTGTCAATCATGTTCTCCCACTCACTTGCACAGAATCCTTGTAATGTGAAAACACAGACATATTCACTACTGTTAAGCAAATGCCATCAATTCTGAGCCTGATCACATGGTGCCAGATGCCTTACTTCGCATGAGGTGAATGTTTTGTAATCTACTGGACTTTATGGCGATATTCGATATCTCCCCATTCTATATCAAGTCTGAGCGGACAGAAATATCTATATAGCGCAAAATGGACCCAATGGTAATGCAGCGCTTCATGATGAAAGCAACTTGTACCACACACAGCTACTCCAAGGAGTGTCCCAGCGCTTAGCACAGGTCAAGTGAAGTGGATACACTTTACGGCTATTCCTGTCAGATTTTCATCCTTTTTTATGCTGCAACATTAAATTAATAACATGCTGCTGTAGGTAAGTGACTTTTCTCCCGCTCTGACACATCAAATTCTGGGAGTCACTGCTAAGAGTTTGTTAGTAGAGCTCTTGTCACTTCTAAGGTAGACCACACATCTGGTAAAAAGCCCTGTGAACTTGTACTAGTGCCTTGAACACGATTCATTTCCTTATAACGCGCCTTTGGAGCACATGCAGATGAGGAGACATCCACGTTCTGTCCGGCAAGTTCAGAAGGAGGCAAGCTGGCGCATTTTGGACCACTTTTCTGAGCTCATGCAAACACCAGTTATATTACACGTCAAATTATTTTTATAGGCAGGGGGTGGGTTAGTGATTTGTCCAGAGTCACAAAATGTTGAGCCAACGCCAAGACTAAAACCTGGTCCCCCCAGTTCCGAAGACCGCAGCTCTGGCCATTACACTGCATCCTGGGAAGGCACTTGAAAGCTTGGCTCGTTATGGGCTCCAGGTTTCCACAGGACCTCGAGCTGAGCCAGAGCCAGGCTTCAGGTTTGAGACTGGCTTGACCTTTCAGGGGCTCGTCCACACCTATCCAAGAGCACACTTACTCATTGTGACATCCCAAAGTGCAGGGTCTCTGAATTACAATCACGCCCCTACAGCCCTTGAACACATTCTTACTGGGACCTCCCACACCGCACACTATCTGGCTCACAAGATGGATGCTGCAGTCCTTGAACACGAACTCCCTGTGAAGCCCCCTGGCCTTTAAATTATGAGGATGGTGCTAAGATCCCTGAACACAAACTACTTGTAACATCTCAAAGTGCAGGTTTTCTGAATTACAATAATGCTAAAATCTTTGCACACATTTGGTTGTAACATCGTAAAGTGCAGGTCTCTAAATTACAATGATGTTGCTACGATTCTTGCACACATTCTGAGTGTGACATCCCAAAGTGCTGGGTCACTGAATTACAATAATGCTGCTACGATCCTTGCACACATTCTGAGTGTGACATCCCTAAAGTGAAGGGTCTCTGAATTACAATAATGCTGCTGCGATCCGTGCACACATTCTGTGTGTCATCACAAAGTGCAGGTCTCTGAATTACAAGTGCTAGAATGACCTTTGCTCCCATATTCACTGTTACACCCTCGTCCAGGGCCTCTGAGTTACATAAATGCTGCTGCGATCCTTGCACACATACACGCTGTGACACCCGGAAGTGAAACAGATGAAACACTGACCTGCTGCTAAGGTTTACACGTTCATCACATCATACATGAAACCTGTCACTGACTGTAAACGCCTAGAGTAATGTTAGCCAAAAACGCATCACATCTGGTAAATATCTCCTCAGTAAAACACGTCTTTTATTATTACATACTGATCAGTCAAACTACGTCAACGTAATAATAAAAAAATACAGTGTTTCTGTATTTAGGCAGGAGTCCATTCTCTATAGATTAACAGCCTACATATGGAATAACATTTACAGAATTAGCAGGAAATTCCTGAACACCAAAAAGGTTTCATGCACTTACGTGTCCACAGACACGTCCCCTGGTCCTGCCTTACACCCCTCAGATGTAGAGCCTTTTAAAGACCACAGGAAAGTCCCAGGATGCCTGTTCAGGCAGTGATGGGACCTGCAATGCAGGTGTGTGACAGGGAGTCCTCCTGGCAATTATCCACTGTGAGTTTTTAATTAGATCTGAATACTCTGTACCATCTGAAGCTTCAAACTCTGTTCATGGTCTCTTTGTTTTTTCATATTTCTCATTTTCTGGGACATCCTATGCTTTTAACTTTATTTTGACATGTCCTGGTAATGCTCATTTGTGGTTGCGCTATGCAAGAAACGGGATGAAACGATGAGTACATCAGAATTACTATCCTTGCTTTCTATACTATATGGTCACTGCTTGACAAAGTCAATAGGTGGTGAACCCTTCACGAAGCCAGTAGACTGGCTTCATTTAAATGACATCCCTTTCTATTGTTAAGAAAGTCTTCATGTATAGTTTCATTTTTAATGACTTTTATTTCTTTCATTGCCCATAAAATAGTTCCTAATGAGTGTGCCAGAGACACAGATAAATATTATTTCAGGGCAGTTAGATCCAGGAGCCTCAGGGAACTATATGGACCTTAACTTTGGGTAATTCTTACAGATACCAGTGATTATAAAGAAATATCCTCAAAGAGTTGTGGCAGTAAATGGCTCATTGGGGTCTTCTCAGCCTTTATCTTTGATTTCCTTGGTATGTTTTGGGAATAATCATGAAACTATTTGTTTTGAGTTAACTGATGCACCTCAATATAAATTGATTTTGAGCATGGCATAGTAGAATCTGAATAATCCTAGTATTGATTTGGCAGCAACTTTACACAGGATTGGGATTATTCTGATTATTGTTAAAAAATAGTTTACCCATCAGTGACTTGTTCTGCACTCACCGTTCAAAGGCATTAGCAGGCACTTTAATGCCGCATGTTACTGGTTGTGTAACTATTTTATCTGATTGGTATATAGATTCTATTATGTATTAGTTAAGTGGAAAGCAATACTATTACCTCCACATAAAGTCTACCTATGTAAAATCAATTTAGAACCTGAACAACTATGCCTTGTCGATGAGTGTATGCACTTACACAATCTGAGACAGTATGCCTTGGACAATATGTAGATCAGAATTTAGTTAATGGATTTATAAGGCCATAAGTGACCCTCCTCTTACTTTTTGTGCCCACAAATGAGGTGAGCTAGGAACTTGCTGGAATCTGCCATCGACAACAAGATGCTTGCACTTTCTAACTATAAACCTGCTTCATAAAATATCAAAGGTTGAAAATGGATTCAATCTTACCTTGAACTACAAACCATAATTACAGAAGTGGCCAATCAGACTTGGTCACAAAATCTTCAGTAGTCACAAGGGGAAACTGTACATTATGTCCAGCAAGCAGTAAAGAGGCAGCAGAACACATCACCTTCTCCACCACTGAAGACTAGCATTTTCTGCAATGGTGAGCAGATCTGCATGACCACTCCATCCAAGGAAAGCAAAGATTGCAATCAAGCAACCAAAAAAACAACTAAATTAAATCATACAAATCTACCCTTCAAAAATAAGAAGTACAGATGGAAAAGGGACAAAAGAAAAGAAAGACATGCAAATAAAAGCATTTGTTACAGGAAGGCCCTAAATAATGTAATATAAGACTTGTATAAATAGAGCAAACAAGGGGGCAAACAATTCAACAGAGCACGGCTTCAATGTTGTGGTAGGTGTTCTGCTGGCCCAGTGGGTGGAAACACTGTTTCTGCCCGCTGGCCCAGCAGAAAACTCATAATCGGCCCAGAGGATGGAAAACCAAAGTGGGGGTTTTCCGTCTTAAAGAATTTGGCAGGCGGCCTCTGCCGCCCGCCAAACTCAAAATGAGGTCCTCAGTCAGGTAATCATTTGACCTACCACTGGTCCCTTGCACAATACTTAACTTCAGTTCTTTCCAAGTTTTGTTCATCATGCTCTAGGGCCTGTTACCAGCTGTGCCCCAGATTTTATTATTTTGTCCAGTGGTTATTGTTTCTAAAGATAATTACTCTCTGGTTCCTTGCTACAATCTGCACTGAAAAGTAAGGATTCTTTACTATCTGTCCATTATTTTTGTTAAAATTTTGCTGCATCTATTGTCTGCTTGTTTTTGGATGAGATAGTTTGTGTCTCTCATTTTCCTCTAATATCTTTTTCATTCCAACTTTGTTTCTTTCACTCTCCTTATCTTTGTTTCTTTCCCAATTTGTGTCCCATTAATATGTCTGGCATGACACTCCAGCTGCCAGCCAGAGCATTTGACTCAACTCTTCTAAACAATATGCATACATATTAATATCTATCACTCTCATATAACACCCAACTGGATGTAAGTGTTCCTTTCAGCTTCATGAGGAGTGCTTCCATTGCCATGCATGAGCACGCATTTTACTACACAAATCTACAGTCAATCACATTCAATCCTTTATGCCACTCATGGATTCCGAACACAAAGCACATTTTTTTTCACTGAGCCATATTTTTCAGAATTTGAGTGGATCCTGACCTTAAGGCAGCCTCCTGATTACATTTCTGCTTAAATGACAAATATGTAAGTAACAAAATGGCTTTATTTAAGGGTTCGCCCACTTAAAGTTGCTTCTAGTTCAATATGACAAAAGAGAAAGCACATTAAGCCAATTCTTTTTCAATATCTTGCAGTTCCCAGTTTGAAAATATTGGCATGTATGTTTCTGTGTTTAAAAATTGAAAACTTACCACAGGTCATTACGGGCAATTTTTCCAGTCAGCAGACCACCATATTGTGACTGCTTTTTAAATTCAGCCTCTTTTCCTAAAAAAATGAAAAATGTTACAACCATTTTTTAAGAGCAGGCAGTTTTCAAGGGGACCGTTATGTGCTCCTAGAAATATCTTTGCCCACATTCACAAAGGGTAATGGGTCCTTTGGTGTTAGAGAATTATTTTTTGTGACAGAATTTCAGTCACAAAACATTAATACATATCTGAAGAAATCAGTATTTGGAATGCACCCCCTTAACGGGAGCCTTCCAAATATCGAGTCCTCATTGTTTACTTAACTAATTTAACAATTCAAAAACTTTTTCCAAATTGTTCTGTGTAAAATCGAGGAGCTCCCGTCTGGAGCTGGGAAAATCCCCTTCTTCTCACTTAGTTTCACATCCAGTGTTGCGATCTTTGGTGTCCTAGTCTACCGGCCAACTGGCTATGCCGGAAATCCGTGTTCCATAATAGCCGACCTGATTGTTCCATATATCCTTTGATAAACTAATTTTTCCCTATTAGGACATCTCAATTAACATCTATATGACACCACTTGTAAATTAGGTCAGGTTTTTACTGAGGATTTGAGTGTTCTTAATCTCAATCTAATTAACACCTATCCTACATCTAACGCTGGTTTCCTGCTGCATCCTATTTTCTCTAACGTCCCCAGCCTCACTGCGGACCTACCCCTACATTTGAATTGGTCAGCTCATTTTGCAGTACACTTTCCCATACCCTATCTGTCCCTACTTCCTCGTTGTAGGAAATTCCTACTTTTTGCAATGGTCACCCCCAAACGTTTTGGACAGATACTGCTTGCTGGCTCTTGGCTCTGCCCTGGGAACTGCTTACCAGTCCCAGGGCCAGTGCTCTGTGTAAAGTAGATATGCAAATTAGGCAAATTATAATTGGCAATATTAATCTACCTATAAGTCCCTAGTATATGGTAGGGCACGTACGTTTAGGGACACCAGCATAGGTAGTGCCCCAATAGGTGTACTGCTGAGGTGCCCAGTGTCATGGGAAAGGCAGGCCTGCTTTGCTGTCTGCTTTTAAATTAAAGTTAAATGCAAATTCATCTTTTGAATTCAAAATACTTCCAAGTCTTAAACTACCTTTTTGTTACAAATAAGTTACCCCTAAGGTGTGCCCTATGTGCCCCCAGGGGTGGGTGCCATTTAACTATAAGCAGGGACCTTATAAAAATAGTTTTATAAGCCCTGGTGAGGCAAAAGAGCCAAATTCGTTTTTCCCTCATATTGGTGAATGGCCTCCATAGGCTAGAATGGGGACACTTTATTCTAATTTAAAAAGTCCCCTTAAGTGTCAGATACCTTCAGTTTGGTATCAAATTAATTGTTATAATAAATCCAGCAACTTACAATTGTTGGTTTTAATATAAATTGTTCCAGTAAAGTGTTTTATACTTTACCTAAAAAGTTGCCAACTTCAGCCCTGCAGTATTTTGCTGCTTTGCTCTGATTGGCCAGCCTCTGGCAGCCTGGCCAGGCGGCTTTGATGAGGTGTGAAGTGGCCTGTCTCAACACAAAGAGATGTGCCTTGGGGAGAAGATCGTCCCTCAGCAGATGGGGAAGCAGGAAGGGGTGTGGGCTGCAAAACTGGTCTTCAAAGGCAGGGGAGGTCATTTGGAGCAACCCAGCACCTCCCTCACATGCTGCAAACCCAGACAATTAGGTGCCCTCTTGATTAGATTAGGAGAGGGAAGGAGAGGGGTGTGTTTAGGATTTTTAGCCTCATCAGTGGGTGGGCTCAGCCAGATGTAACCTCCAAAACTCATTTCCAGCCATGATGGATTTTTTAAGAATGTTAATCGCTAGGATTGATTTTTGCCTCACTTCCCAGGAACTGGTCATCACAGTGGGAAGAACCCTGTACCTGATTGGAAAACCAGGACCTCCCTGTTTTTCACCTTGGAGCAAGGATAAATCTGGGAGACCTGCACCCACACCTCGGATCATTACCAGGAAGAACTACAGAAAAATGAGGACGGCCCTGCTGAACTCCTGACCTGCACCTGGACACTGCACTCTGGAGGACTGCACCAGCTGCACACTTGGGCTTCACCACAAGAAGGACTTTGCCTGGCTTCAACTGGTTCAAGGAGGGACTCCCTGTTTGCTACAGGTGAAAACTTGCTAACCAGAGTCCCCTGCGCCAACTCCTGAAGAAACTGACCAGCTGACCACTATCCAGTGGCCAAATTGGAGTTTGTGCCAGGTGTATTCTGGGAGTTGTAGTCCGCACCCTCAAGGAGCATCTCAGAGCTTCTGGAACCTTGAGGTGAGATGTGGACCTCATAAGAACCTTAAAGGAACATCTGGAAGAAGATCCAGAAGTTTGGCAACGTTTGGAGAGCTTTTGAAAAAAAGCTCCATAAAGGGACTGATCTGCTGCGGCATCTCTAGCCAGCTTGCTTCAACCGCAACCCGGCCTGACTTGCAGGTTCGTCCTGATTAAGAAAATCTCTGAAAAAGTTACTAAGTCCGAACATAGGAAGTTGACCGGAACCTCCCAGGCAGTTTATCTGAAGAGGGCTCCAGGGACATCGGATCAAGATTCAGGTTTGCCGCGGTCGAAGGATTTTCATCTAAAAAAACGACTAAGTCAGAAGGTAAAAATTTCCACTGAGGGCTCCCGCGACACGTATCTGAGGAAAAGTTCCAGGAGGTCGGATTGGACTGGTGACTTGGTCCCGCAGAAGAAAATCTCCAGAAAAATGACTACGTCCTAAGCTAAACTTTTGACCGAGGCCTCCCGCAGGCTGTAGCCGAGCAGGGATCCATTACGGTTGGTCTTAAACTTTGACTTTGCTCCAGTCGAGGTGCGACCAGAGGACCAGATTGGCGCTATTCATTTCTAAGAGCTAAAAAGCATTAATTCTTTAGAAATTCATATCTCCGATTCCCTTCATCCAATTGTTTTTGTTTTGGTGTCATTTTAAAGCTAAAGATATATCCTATTGTTATAAATTGGTTTGGGATTTTTAAACCTTTTCCTGTATTTTACTTAATTACTGTTGTGTGATAGTTGAATGCTTAATGATTTGTCTCCTAAGTTAAGCCTTGTCACTTGTTGCCAAGCTACCAAGGGTTGAGCTAGGTTTAACTTATTGAGGTCTAACTGGAACCTACGTGGAGGTCAGTGGCCTATTGGTAATTGTAGGTACTTACCTACCCTTGCCAATAACTGATTTTCCATCATTTTTGGTGCGTAGTGTGTTCATTGTCACATTACAGTGTTAAGTAAAGCAAATTAAAAATCATTTAAATTGTCCTAGTGCATAAATTGTTTTTACTTTTTTAATTTGGATTAGTTTCAATTATTGCATTTTTGTGATTTTTCTAAATTCTTGTTTCCAATTCTTACAAAAAGGTTTGGTTGACACAAAACCAGGGAACCATGGAGCTAGATCTGCCTAGCCTACCTACAAAGACAGTAGTTCAGCTTAGCGGGTTGTGTACTGAGAGGGGGTTACCTGCAGCCACTAACCTCAGGAAGCTTGTCATGATCAAATCCCTGCAGCATGTGCTGAGGCCCAAGAAGTAGGCCATTTGGAAGCTCCAGAGGAGGAAGAAGAAGGGGAGGATGCTAGCTCAAACCACTCAGGGGAGGGAGGGCATCTGAGCCTAGTTGAGGAGGAGAAAGACCAGTCCTCACTGCACACAGTTACTACGGTCATACCCAAAGCAAGTTGGGGGAAGGGGGTCCCTTCAGAAGGAGAGAACCTGTCCCTTAGAGAAAGAGAGCTGGAGTCCCAGCTAGTATTTATAGCTTTGGAGGCAGAGAAGCTGGCCCTAGAAAAGAAAATGGGCAAGGGAAGAGAAAAGAGATGGTTGCAGAAACAGAGAAGCTGAGCTATCCATGGTTGGAGGATTTTGCCCCAGTTTACCCAAGGAGGTTGTTCCTGCCTATGTAGAGGGGGATGACATAGATAAGTGGCTGGGTGAGGAGAGTTAAGCCTCAGTACTGGGGTTCACTTCTTTGAGAGTTGGTCACCAACTCTGAGAGGGATATGCTTCTGATCTTGAGGGGGGAGGAGACAGATTCATACCCCAGTATGAAGAGATGCTTAACTAAAAAGTTTGGACTGACCCCAGAGCCGTATAGGCTCAAGTTTCAGGACACCAAAAAGACATGCATTCAGTCCTGGGTGGACTTTGTAGACATCTCAGTTAAGGCTCTAGAGGGCTGGATACAAGCAATAGGATAAATACCTTTGAGGGGCTTTACAATTTGATTATGAGGGAGCACTGTCTAACTTATTGTGCCCAAGAAAAGCTCTGCCAATATCTAGTTGACTGTAAGTTGACCAACCAGAGAGATGGGGGAGGCAGCAGATGACTGGTTAAGAACTAGGATTAACCAGAAACCACTAGAAGTTGATCAGAATAAGGGTGGACATGGTTCTTCTCAGGGGAAGGACGAAGCAAAAGTTGACAAAAAGCCCAAGGAGCACTCACAAGATTCCCCAAAAACTCAGGGTGGGGAGCCCCAACCCATTCCACTTCTAAGTGGAAAGGGTATCAGGGGAAGCATTTTGATCCTGTTAAGGCAGGAAAGTCTCAGGAGCTTGCTAAGGCCGGCAAGTGCTTTGAGTGTCATCAACCTGGACACAAAAGAGGAGGTGCTATCGGCTCCAAGTGGTGGGCAATCCCACGGGATTGCTAGTGTAGGGATGGGGGTGGAAGTTGGCCCAGGGCTGGGATCATGGTACACAGAGGTCACCTTAGTATTTGTGGGAGGGGTGGACATTGAAAGTATGGCCACCTTACCTCCCAGCATGGAGAGGTATAGGCAGAGGCCTAAAGTCAATGGGACTGAGGTGGAAGCTCTGATAGATACAGGAGTCAGTGTGACAGTGGTCGCGGAGAAGCTGGTTTCTCAAGGACAGGTCTTACCTGCTGTCTTCCACCAAGTAACTTATGCAGATAGGAGAACCAAACCCCATCCCATGGCCATGGTGAGCCTGGAATGGGGAGGTGTGACTGGCCCTAAGAAGGTAGCTGTAGCTCCTGCCCTCCCAGTAGGTGTCTGCTGTGCAATGATCTGGAATCATCTGAATGGTCAGAAGTGGAAAGAAGGGTGCATGCACAGATGCTGGACCTCCCTGAATGGATGTGTGCTGTGACCAGGTGACAGGCAGCACAACATGGAAGTGCTGGACACTTGGACCCTGGAACAATTTGCCAAGACTCCAAGAAAAAGAGAAAGGGCACTGTGTCTGACTTGCCAGCCCCAACAAGTGCAGAAGGTCAGGAGGAATCCAAACCTGACTTGGCAGAACTGCAAGGGGAAGGTGGGCCCACCAGAGAAGAATTGTGCCAGGGATAAAGATAGTGGCCCACTCTTAAGGGCCTAAGGCAGACTGCTGCCAGGCATGAACAAGGGGATACCAGTGGAACTCACAAGGTTTACTGGGAGGACAGAGTTCTCTACACCAAGGCAAGGGACCCCAAACCAGGAGCAACCAGGAGAGTGGTGGTCCCCCAGAGGTATAGAGAATTCCTCCTCACTTTAAGCCATGATATTCCCTTAGCTGGACATTTGGGACAGATCAATACCTGGAACAGGCTGGCAAACCATTGTTATTGTCCCCAAATATCAGAAGAAGTCAGGGAGTTTTGCAGCTCCTGTGGCACCTGCCAGGCAAGTGGCAAGGCAGGGGGCAAGCCCAAGGCTCCCTTGATACCACTACGAGTGGTTGGGACTCCCTTTGAGAGGGTGGGGATTGACATTGTTGGACCCCTAGATCCACTAACTACCTCGGGCAACAGGTACATTTTGGTGGTTGTGGACCATGCCACCAGGTACCCTGAGGCAATACCCCTCGGGACAGTCACTGCTCCCAAAGTGGCTAGGGCCCTACTTGGTGTGTTCACCAGAGTAGGATTCCCAAAGGAGGTGTCTCAGATAGGGGCACAAATTTCATGTCTGCCTATCTGAAAGCAATGTGAGATGAGTGTGGTGTTACTTATAAGTTCACCACCCTCTATCATCCATGGACCAATGGTCTGGTGGAAAGATTTAATAAGACCCTGAGGGGCATGATCAAGGGTTTGTCTGAAAAACTCAGGAGGAGATGGGATGTTCTCCTCCCATGCTTGCTGTTTGCCTACAGAGAGGTGCCACAGAAAGGCAATGGATTCAGCCCCTTTGAGTTACTGTTTGAACACCCTGTAAGAGGCCCATTATGCTTGGTGAGAGAGTCTTGGGAGAAGACTCTCAAAGAATCCAAGGACAATGTGCTGTTTTATGTGCCTGACCTGCGGTCACACATGGCTGAGTCCATGAAAAAGGCAAGCAGCAACCTGGAGACCAGCCAGGAGCTCATGAAGCTCTGGCATGACCAGAAGGCTATCATTCCTGAATCTCACCTAGGTCAGCTGCTGTTGGTTTTGGAGCCATTGGCCCCTTGGGCACTTCAGGCCAAATGGACTGGGCCCTATCCAATTTTGGTGGAAAAGGGTGAGGTCACCTACCTGGTGCACCTTGGCATCCCCAGGAATCCTCATAGGATCCTGCATGTCAACTGCTGAAATCCAACCAGGACAGGTCAGACATGACCATGCAGATGATCACTGATGAAGGGAAGGAGGAGGAGAGTGAACATCTGCCAGACCTCCTGTCCTCAAATGAGCAAGATGGGTAAGTGGAGGGAGCGGAACTTTCTCACACGTTGATAGACCAGCAACAAAAAGACTGCAGAAAAGTTTTAGAGCAGTTTGGTAGTACGTTTTCCTTGATCCCTGGACTCACCTGTCGACGTGTCCATGACATTGACACTGGTGACAACTTACCTGTCAAAAACAAGCTGTACAGGCTGTCTGACCAGGTCAAGGCCAACATCAAACCTGAAGTGGCTAAGATGTTGGAGCTCAAGGTAATTGAGCCCTCTGACAGTCCTTTGTCCAGTCTAGTGGCACTATTACCCAAACCTAATCCCCAAGGTGGGAAGAAGGAATTGCGATTCTGTGTGGACTACAGAGGTCTAAATGCAGTGACTAGGACTGATGCTCTCCCCATACCTAGAGGTGAGGAGCTCATTAATAGGTTGGGGGCTGCCAAATTCCTGAGCACATTTGATCTGACCTCTCCATACTGCCTGATTGCCTTAAGTGCAGGAGCTAAGGAGAGGTCAGCATTTTCCACACCAGAGGACCATTTTCAGTTCAAGGTGATGCCCTTTGGTCTGAAAAATGTTCCTGCCATCTTTCAATGGTTGGTGAATAGCGTCCTGTCTGGGTTGGAATTTTCAGTGCAGCTTATCTAGATGACATAGTTGTATTCAGTTCCACCTAGGAGGACCACCTGATCCACCTGAAAGAAGTGCTTCAGGCACTTCTTCAAGCAGGCCTGACTATCAAGGCAAGCAAGTGCCAGATAGGGCAAAGTTCAATTGCATACCTGGACCTCCTTGTTGGTGGAGGCCATGTGCAACCTCTGCAGCCCAAGATCCAGACTATCCTGGATTAGGAGGCTCCTAAAAAACTGAAACATACCAAGAAGGTCATTTGGACCCCAAACTGCCAGAAAGCTTTTGAGACTCTAAAGCAGGCTATGGCCCTCATTATGACATTGGTGGTAAATCCCACTTACTGCTACTCTGACTGCCGCCAACATACCGCTGCCGCAGCAGATATCCTTTCACCATATTATTACACACACACCAATCCATCACTATTCAGCCACATACACAATTCCGCCAAACCAAAGGTCAGTGATAAACTGGTAGAATCAAAACCTACTGTTACACCAGCAGAACAACACCTATCACATTATGACCCACGAATCACCACGGCGGACCTTCAATAGCGCTAAACCACTGGCGGTGCCTACCACTGCGCTGATAATACACACACTCAAACAAAACAGCACCACATTGGACAATTCAACCTACTCACACCTGGCACACAGACACACACCACACCCACACACCCACACCACTATAAAACACACAACCACAGTACCCACAACCCTTTATGACTACAAACCATTGGAACGAGACAGACACATGACCACAGACAAGACCAGAGCCACACACCACCATCACCTATACCCCACCCACGCACCTTACATCACACACCCCAACACATCACCCTACACACTCCCATCACTCCACCACCTCCCACACACCCCACCATCACATATCACCCATCCCGATGCAAAGCCCTGCATATACTACCAATGCATGGACACCACTCACAGCCCTGCATGGACACCTATCACTAAAGCATGCACACTAGAGAGAATCAGCTAGCCCACCACATACCAACTCACACAAGTGAAAGCTGCCAGGGCGAATACAACCAAAGAGGGCAACCCACCGACACAATATGTCACACATAGAAACAATAACACTGCATTTACATCCCCACAGGTACCCCAGCCAATGTCAGCGGAGAAGAGGTGCAAGCACTATCCAATCCCCCCACAGAAAAGGCCCACAGTGATGACAGCGACTCTGGTCGCCTGGATCTGGATGACCAACCATACCTCTGTCCCCAGGACAAATCAATTAGCAATGTGTCCACCTCTACAGGGACCCCTGGGCACACCTCATATCCAAGACAATCAGGGACCTGGGGTCAGTGGCAGTGGGCAACTCAAGGGACATTTAAGGAAAAAAGCATCTGTTCCGAGCCCCAGGCACATTTCCTGATATTTTCTGTAATTTTACACACTTTTCTTGACTTTTCATGAAAAAACAATTCTATGTTTACCAATCTATGGTGTTCAATTGGAGGAAAAATTTACATTGTCCCTCTATCTAATTATATTATTTTGAAATCTAAGATTGGCCCACTATTGTATATGAAGAGAGGAAACTTTAGTAAAGTGTATGTTAAAGGGTCCTTGTTATTTATTGTGTTTGTGTGTAATGATTTGGCTTCAAGTAGATGGATAAGTAATTGCTTTACGTGTTTTGTGATCCAGACATTATTTTGAAAAAAACAGGTAAATGTGTTACGTTTCTAATTATTAAAATATATGCACACAGTTAATTGGCTAATCTCTTACAAACACATGTGCCCCAAATAGGCTAGAAAAAGAGTCATAATAATACATTTGCCCCATTCTAAATTAAGAGGCAAGTGACCTTTGCTACTACTTGCAGAATGCGGATTTTCTGGGGTGTTGGTAGTGGGTGAAACCAAGGGCCAGATTGAAGAAAAGTGGCGCTGCACCCAGATCAGAGCTTTGCAGGATTTAGGCCCATTGATGTCCACTGTCACCAATGGTGTGCTTCTTTTTAACGCCTGCTCAAAGAAGACTAACAGGGGAATACCCCCTGTGCATACATTATTCATGGCGCATGCATGATGTAGCGCAGAGGGTTGCATGCATTGCACCACTTTGTAAATCTGGCACCGCGTTTTTGGCCTCATTGGGCCACATTAGTGTAAAAAAAATGATGCTAATGTTTTGTTGGATGGTACAAAGAGCTCTTAACTCTGCCTCGAAATATTTTTGCTGGTAATACTTTTGTTGTCAACATTATTGTAGTAGACGTTTGAGTTGAGATGAAACCCATCTTTGCATTTTGCTCATTTAGGATACATTTCATGATGTCACGAGTAATGAAATCAATGGTTTTCCACATGAAACTTGGAGAAAGACACAATAGTAATTGGAGCTGATTTCTAAAGGCCAAGGATCTCTGCACATATCTCACAATACCATCAACATATATAGGACCTTCTCAGAATACTCTGTACGTTATGATCTAGGGAACGGAGAAGGTAAGGCGGTTGCATCTGTTTACACAACAGACATTGCAAAAATACTCTCTGCGTGCATGTTTTATACTTAGGGTATTATATTTTGTTCCTCCTCTTTGAAAATAGCAGACTATAAACAGACAAAAAACGAAATACTATTTGGAAAATGCTTTGCATAGTTTGTTAAGATATTGTTGGCTTTTTGGCATTTCATGTTGTTTTCCTTTACTTTCACGTTTTCCAGGTAACCAATGAAGATCAACAAAGAAGCTTTGGAATTATGGAAAAAATCAATGATACCTTTTTAACTCAATTTATGATCTTAGGACTATCACAAAATCCTGAGCTTCAACTTCCAATTTCCATTGTGTTTTCACTTATGTACTTACTTACTCTTATTGGAAACTTCGTTATACTAACCTTAATATCCACTGACCCTCACCTTCAGAATCATATGTACTTTTTATCATGACCTTGTCCTTTCTAGATGTTGGTTTGACATCAGTCACCATCCCAAAAATGCTGTCAATCTGTTCAACAGTAGACAAATCCATAAATTTCTCTGCATGCATTGTTCAATTTTATTGTTGCTTCTCCTGCATGAGCACGGAATTTTTCTTACTTTCAGGGATGGCATATGATAGGTATATTGCAATTTGCAACCCCTTGCATTATGCAGCTATAATGAATAAGAGAACTGTGATTTTGCTGACCAGTGTTTCTTGGATGCTTGGATTTCTGGACACCATCCCACATGCCATTTTGATATCTAATTTGTCCTTTTGTGGATCCAATGAAATCAATCACTTCTTTTGTGACCTCACTGCACTTCTGAAACTGTCTTGCACAGATACATATTTCATTAATATTGCGACTATAAACTCAGTATATTTCTTTTTTCAGAACAGCCCGATGTGTCAAACATTATATTGTGGAAGTAAACCTTGCATATGGGTGGCAGTCTGTAGATAGCACATGTCACACATTTTGTGTTAAGTACATACTATACTATAGATAATGTCCTTTTGTTGATCCAACACCTCCCAGATCAATGCATTGTTTTCATAAGGTGCTACAGGGCATCTTATCTTAAGATATGATGGATTTTGCACACCTTGGAGTGCCATGTAACACAGAAGTATCTGCTGAGAAAAGACAGCTCTGGAGAAACTGGAAACTGAGAGAGAAGGATGGTGATCAGAGATGAAGTGGTATCTGACCACTAGGCAGCAAGCCCCAGTAAAGAGGAGCTGTATGATACCCACTGTTTAGCCAAATAATCCAAAGAGGTAATCATGAGAGGAGGTAATGAGAGGGATGTTACCCACTCATAGTACCACAGTCAACTTATACTCAGTTCTTATGATTTAATGCCCCATTTACATTTTGTAGGACAGCCTGTCCCCCGCCTTGTCAATGGAGTAGATTACCAATGACCAAATTTGAACCGTCAATCAGGCCACCTGACATTTCTAATATTCACGGGAACCACCATCAACGAGGTTCTTGTGACTGCATTGTAACTTTGACATATGGCTCTTTCAAACATGACAGAACTGTTCAGCAAATTTACAAAGTTTTTTTTTATTTTCAAAAACAAACCCCAAAGTGGTATTTTGTTCTTGAAAATTAAAAAACACAATGCACCACTCATCATGGAAGTCATCCCCTAATATGAAGGGGGTATTTTTATGTTTTACTGCCCCTTACTGCCAGGGTAGTTTTGGCAGAGACAACTGCTATATATTAACCCATCTAAATCGGGCAGCGGGACACATAGACAATTCTCTGATGGCTCGCAGTCCATCATGCTGTCAGAGAATTTTTGCCATAGTGGAGACAGAGTAGTCTCCACCATCACCACACCATAGTCTGCCCACTTTTTCATTTGGCAGGGAAATATTATGTTGGCAGTAAGGATACTCTGTTGCTTTTAGGATGCAGTAGCCTCATTGCCAGCATAGAAATCAGCCCCTTAGCTACCTGTAACACATTAGTAGGCATATTGTGAATCATTTAGATGGAGGTTGCTGCTTAAAGATAACTTAACAGCTCCTTGAAGATGTTACGGACACCTTTCAGTTATAGTATAGCTCATGGCTCTTTTTTGGTCTTGTGGCTAACAGCCATTCACATGTTTACTTTAGACATATTTTAGTTTTATGAATAATTACTACTTATTTACTGACACCCTACACTACTTTTACTATTAGATGCAAATATTAAAAAGTGGCAAATCAAGAAATATACAAAAATTTAAATCTTTATTCAGAGTTCATTTGTGTACCTTCTGCGCTTTAGGCATGCTAATTGCAAACCTGCTCAAATGCGGAATTCCATTATTTCTAAGGTGAAAAACATATTCCAATGTGTAAATTCTGCACATCTTGTCCCACCTACCAGAAAATAAGAAAAGCTTTTCTGATTTCTAATTAGAAATTATTGATCACTTTGCTACAGTCATAACTATAAAGATCTATTCCCTTAACTTTGAAGGCACCAAGCCATGTCCAACAATTATTTCCTAAATGCTTTTTTGTTTATGCACATCAAATGGATAGAAAATGCATATCATCTATTTTTTAATAAATTCAACTGCTGTTTGGTTCAAACGTAAGCATTCTAATTGTGCAGCTTGGATTTACATTTCTCGGTCTTGATCATACATTTAGATACCCTTTACAATTGAGTTAATGTATGGTTTGTGACTTATGTACTAGAATATAATTTGTGCTTTGTGTATAAAAAAAATGGCTGCCACAACAAACCTGTGCAATTTCCTGACGTTTACAATTTCTCTCTAGTGGAGGGATCTTCTCTTCTCTATCTCTTCACCTGAACCTTTTTTTATTGAAGCACACTGGTATTGAAACCAAATGGTTTCTCATGAGGGAGATGAACCTCAGCTTAATGGAAAAAAGTAGTTTGTGAATTGAGAACATTATCTGAAATGAAGGTTTTGCAAGAAGCCAGAGACCCTACCCATCCACACGTCTACTAGGTTCGATGGTAATGTCTGTGTGGACCTACTAAGACAGACACCAGCCTGCTAAAAGGCAGTGTTCCACTGGATTCCACAACTGAATTGGGACAATAGTCTTCTAAAGAGTGAGCCTTAACC
This sequence comes from Pleurodeles waltl, assembly GCF_031143425.1. Taxonomy (NCBI): domain Eukaryota; kingdom Metazoa; phylum Chordata; class Amphibia; order Caudata; family Salamandridae; genus Pleurodeles; species Pleurodeles waltl. The sequence goes on from NC_090446.1 coordinate 15,909,973, forward strand.
CTGAGCTTGGTGGCACCAGTAGAAGAAGTGCCCCTCCAGTACCATAGAGGTTTCTTGTTGCCGTTGGCGTTCACATTTGCCTGTCACTTTGGAATGACTAAGCATGCAGAGAGGCTGCCCAGAACTATTCATTGGAGAAAACTGTATAACCTTTGCATGACACGCTATATATTTTAGGCAAGTACTATCAGGAAACCAGATGTGGCTCATATGAACCCCCTTTTGTAAATAGGGATCTATTTAGCCCTTAAGGCTACGATGTGGTCGATGTCAGGCACTTAAAATTAGACCTTTCCATATCATAAAGTCTTCACCCTATGGCTACATTTCCTTAATGGAATGTCACTTTATGGTCTATTTACATCTGCCAGTGCCCTGATCACTGGTAATATTTATTGACTCTGAGCAGAACCTAAAACCCCAAATCTCACCATTTACAAAATCTTGTTTTCATTGCCTTAGGTTGTTATTTAATTATGTTTGATTGCAAAGTGCTGTACTCCTGTCACCAAGTTGCTGCTCTCAACACTTTTATTCCTACCATGTTCACAAAAGCAGTGCTATTCTTTATGAAATTCTCTCTTACTAGTTGAACTGAGAGTGATTATTGAGGACTGAAGGGTCATGACTCAGATTTTTTAAAATTTGTCTACAGCCTTTGAAGACATTGACCATCGGATCCTACTTGGTCACCTGGGAAAAGCTTTCATTGGAGGCTGGGTGCTTCAATAGATAAAACTTTCCTGCCTGGCAGAACATTGATGATTAAGTGGGGATCCTTCCTCTCTGGCCCAAGATCAGTGCCGTGGGGTGGGTGTCACTCTCACCACTACATCCACTAACCCATCTGCCACATGCGTTTAGCGTTGCTTTTATCTCATACTCAGTTTTCTTGAGTTGGAGAGTGTGACTGTAACCCCTACGAGACCATTGTGGTAATTTGTTTTGCCCAACTGTGGATGAATACTTTCTGAAACATAATCTGCTTAAGATGGAGTGTCTCCTCATGCAAAACACCCCCTGTTTCTGGGATGGAAGCCTCTGGCTAGGCTGCTCCTGAGGCTCACCCCTAGTTCATCCATGTTTCTGAGACATCTGGGTGTGCAAATTTACTCTGATCTGACCTTTAATGGAAAGGTTGAATATGTCTCAAAATCATGTTTTTTCCTGATAATATCAAGCAAGAATGTTTCCGTTCTTGTCTTTCCTGGTAAGGTTATGGATGCCAATGCCTTTATCCATTCACATAGACTACAGTTGTACAATCTATTTAGATATGTTTTTGAACAACCTTAATAGACTTCAGTAAGCCCAAAATGTCACAGCCAGACATATCTTTGATCTTCATAACTTAAAGTCTGTTTTGGGTACATTTTGTCAGCTCCACTGGCTTTCTGTATCTAGGAGGATTACATTTAAGATCATCTGCATCATGTGCAAAGTTTTTCATCAAAGTAAGTATACATGTCTAGCCTATTGTTTTACCAGATATCAACCCAATTCCAGGCTAAAGAATGCCTCAGGTAAACTTTCTATTATCCGCAGATTAAAAAAATCCTCTTCGGGTGATATTTCTCTTCGTGTCCTTGGGCCAAAAGTTTGGAACAGTTTGGGAATATCACTTTAATAGAGAATTAAAGGACATCTGATCTTATTCAGAAAACTGCTTAAATACAAACTTTACCTTATAATATCTATTTTTTTTTCCCTTTTACCACTTCAGTAGCACCAAGAGGCTTTACAATGGGATGTATGTTTATGCTTTATCAGATAGATAGATAGATAGATAGATAGATAGATAGATAGATAGATAGATAGATAGATAGATAGATAGATAGATAGATAGATAGATAGATAGATAGATAAATGTAAAAGATAACGATCTTTGTTTCATGTTTTTCATGTTTTCAGTTGATGCTGTATAAACATGTACACACGCTTCCTCCTTTTACTAGTTCAATGGCTCCCAGTGCATCTACACTTTGGAGCAATTTTTTTTGCTACTCGCTGGCAGAGTTCCTCTTGCATTATCAACTTGTGACCTATCCATATACTGCTAAATTCTAAGCAAATCCCCTATACTACCATATACTACTAACTATTTCATGCTGTGTACATACATCATAATGGTCTAATTTCATGTATTGTTACCAAGAAATGTTTTCTCTTAATTATTTTGAATTATCTGTGGGGTTAGATTGTGTTCCAATGCATGGTGACTCTAGCCATCCTCTTGCATGGGCTATACCCCTTGATGTTAGGTTATAATGCAAAACAGTGCCATGACCACTATTTATGATTACTATGCCACCTTACAAGGTAAAAGTTCATCCCTTTTGGGTCTGGCATTAGTCAAGACCTTTTGGTTTTGCTTACATTATATGTACAGCATACTTATATACAGAGCATCCAGCCCTCTTCATCCATTGTTCTGTTGTTGTGGCACTCACATTTTTCTTCCATCATCTACAGCATACAGCATGGAACAATGGGTCAGCCCATCTCAGCCATTGTTTAACTTCATTGTGAGTGACTGTTTTGCCTTTTCACAAGGAGCACATCCACACATAAAGTAGTTACCTTAAGTGTCAGTACTGTGTGAACAAAGATATTTTTGATTTTTCAGAAAACAAAATCATTAAGTTTCCTTTCCTCAAAGAAACACGCTTTTGTGTCCCCATAAGGAAAGAATAGGTCCTGTCTGATAGGTGCTTGGACCTCCAGACATCTGTGAAACCTACTGTATGAGTGAATTGTGTCGCTATGTGGAGTGAGTGTCTGTATAGATCAAGGTTCATGTCATCATTACAATCTCCTCCCATAATGTGTAGCCCTTCCTCCATCACCAAGAGTATGGCTATAACGTGGTTGCTGCATCTTGGGGAGGGGGGCATGTATACATTCAATATTAATACCTCTTGTATACCCCTTCCCTGCCACATACTAGCCCCAGGGACCACCCACTGTTTATTAACCTGTTTATCACCCAGATTATATACCCATCAGTCCCCTAAAAAGGCCCTGCTGGAACAACCTGGCTGCAAAAAGTGAGATGCAAGCTATGGCCTAACTCACAATAAACATGGAACTGAAGGTGAGATCAATGTGTTAGCTTAGTCAAAGTTACAATTGGCTACACAGAAATATATACAGCATACTGAAAGTATTCTGTTTTATTAGCCATGGTGCCAAATGTGACGCAGACTTCCGTGTGTCAAAGGTATTAATGTACATACCCAGGCACTCAAGAGCACTGTAGAAAGAGCCTGGACTCATATATTATCCTTTAAAAGGCTATACAAGACTTTCTGGTTCTTCTCAGCCCCCATCTGGAAGAGATGCAGCAATAAAAAGCTACACCAAGAAATTCACACCCTTGCTAGGCAATCAGCGTTTTGAAGCAACTTCTTAGAACTTATCTGATTTGGCCTGATTGGCAGAGACTTCTCCCCATAATCCAGGGGCTTCATTAAGGCTTTCATGGCAGCAGATGCATTTCTGAAAAGCGAAAGACATGAGTGTCAAACCTGATAGGCACTATCATTGCCAAGGACAATCAGCAAGCTGTCCAGCATTACCCGTCACAGTTCAATGTTAATGTTCCTGGTTCTTTTATGTATTTCCTGTTGTTTGTCCAGCTTTATTATTCAATATTACTTTGCCCCATGCTGGAAAAAAGGACCCTAGATCAGATTTTCTCACACTCATTTTCTGTTTGACATGTTCAAACAAGATTCCCGTTGTGCCACTGTTCTGGTATGGTCTGGAAAAAGGTGACTTTTGGAGCCTGCATAGACCAACTCTTGGCATTCCTTGATTGGTTTAAGGATGATGTCTCTGTCCCTATAATTAAGGAACCTGGCGAGCAGTGGGTGGCAAGGGATCCTGGTGGGCACTTCTGAACTTCAGAACTGTGCTCCCTTGCTATGATGAAAAATGAAGACACTTTCTCAAGTCCAATCAAAATGCCCAGTCACTCCTCTAAGAAGTGCTCCAGCTAATTAACCTCACTTGCTTCAGGAATACCCACAATCTGGAGGTTACTCCGGCATGCTTTCCTTTTGTATCTTCTATTTGGTCTTCAAGTGTCCTTGTGTCTGCGGTGAGGTATTACAGAGTTGTCTGTGCTGAGGAGCTTCTGAGATCCTAAATGTTCTTTTCAGCCGCCAAGACTCTATCTATTACATTTCTCAAGGCTTTGGAAAATGGACTAGCTGAGGTTAGCTGACGTTGACCGTTCGGATGGATACCATTTAATAATTTTTATCAGACCTCGAATTCAAGAAGATGCCAAAAGTGGATCCAAGGTCTATGGATATAGTAAGGAGAGCGGGATGATAGTACGCTTCCTGTATACTGACTAGTCAAATTATTAAATGGTATCCATCCGAACGGTCAACGTCAGCTAACCTCAGCTAGTCCATTTCTCTTCACAACAACAGGCACCTTTGTGCCTTTCCATGAAATTGAAACAGCTATTAGACGTTCGCATCACTCAAATTGATATAAAAGACTTCACAAATACCTTGACTACACTATCAAAGTATATCCAGAACCTAAAATTAAACTGACCAGAAAATTCGGCTGCTAAGACTAGATTATTATTGAACAGTACCATTGGGAATGGCCCTGATGAAGGTGACCTGTAATATTTAGAAACACCGAAACGCGCGTAGGCCTCCGGTCCCCACGGTACCTCTTCGACAGAACAACATTACCACTGTTTTCTTTTCTATATAGAGAGTCGAAGCAGAAGATGGTTTCGTTTCTCTTACTGTCAGGAATATCCCGCCCTACAGTGTGCACTGTCCAAGGGTGAGGGCGATCGCAAAGACCCCGTGCAGCAGACGGAGCACTGATAGGGTGTGCACCTCCATGTGGGAAACTCTAACTAAAGGGTATACCAACAGCCCCTGATTGCCAGTGGGACACTTTGAAGCGTCGCGGGAAGCGTGTTGCCTGGAGACTTCACAGAGGGGCAGGAGCCCTTTAAATTCCTTTCGCGCTCCCGCCGTCGCGGGAAGCGCGTTGCCTGGAGACTTCACTGAGGGGCAGGAGCCCTTTAAATTCCTTTCGCGCTCCCGCCGTCGCGGGAAGCGCGTTGCCTGGAGACTTCACCGAGGGGCAGGGGCACTTCAAAATTTGTCACCCCGATTGGACTGGCCGTGAGGCCTATTTCAGGAAGGAAGGGTCCGTTACCCACTGTAAGAGGCCGGGCTGGGCCCCCCCTCTTTAATCTTGCGCCATAAGCTGGTCCTCTAGTGACTAGAGCCCTTTTCTTGTATTAAGGAAATCATTTTATACACTCAAATATAGCCCCTTGAGTCACCGGCCATTACGTAAAACATGGGTAAAAGGAAACATTAAAAATTAAACAACTCAACAAATTTAAAAGACAGTTCATCTATATTAAAATACATCTCTGGGCGATGGGAATGATAGATAAGCAAATTGCCACCGTTGAAGGGAAAATGTCATTACCTAAAGAGCGTTCCCACAAATCATTAGGGTCCGTACCATCGCAACATAACTCCCCATCTAGCGAACTTGGGGATGGACACTCAAGAGTAAGGCTTACAAATGGTTGCGTTAAAGACTCTTCGAATCTAATCTATTCCACGTATGAAATATCCCCTGTCGCTAAGCGACCAAGAAAACCGGAGATAGGCCTGGTGGATAAGTCCTAAAAAAACCCGCCAGTGATAGACCTAATAACTACCCCCATTAAAAAATATTCTAAAAAACCAACGCAGAAGAAACCCTCAAGCTCAGCAGGAGACACCGTTCGGTCGCTTCTTATAAATCTCCACAAGATAGTAAACTCATTGAAATCATCTATCGGAGCCACTTTGGACTCTATGTCGGAGGGCCTAAAGGGGGTGGAGTCCAGCCTTGAGGCAGGTTTTGAAATAATAAAGTCCTTACAATGGGAAGACATGCATTTTCAAAGTAAGGACCTCAGAAACACATTGCAGTCCTCAGTACACAAGAATAACACACAGCCTATCCTGTACAACAGGCCAATCAGTACACACCGGAACGTTAATTTCCAAACTGAGTTACAAACTCAACCAATAGCTCCTTCTCTGTACCAATCTACCCAACCCTCTTTCTCACCTATTACACCACATAATCCTTCTCCAGATAACAAAGTTCTAAATCCCACACTATGTAAGACATCAAGTAGTGCTATGCATAGGGCAGCGACTACCTATCCCTATTCAAATCCAGGGAGAAACACAACTAGCAGGATTAGACCCCCGAATCCCTCCTACCTCCCTAGTGACCTGTTACATCTCCCTCCGGAGGCTACACCATATGTGGTGGTCCTGGCTAACGTCCCACCGATAGATGGTCAACAACGAGAGACATGGACGGCCTTGAGAAACAAGGCCCTCAATTGGATCGGGCCCAAATGGGCCCTGGATCGGTGAGGGCCCTTTTTGATGATATAAAAATGGTCAGAAGAATTAAATGGATAGGAAACAGCATGAAAGCGCTAACTGGAGATTGTGTGGTCCTTTCTTTTGGCTCACGGAATTTAGTGAATAGAATTATTCATGACTTAGGAGCCAGACAAGTTACTTTACAAGGAATCTCGTTACTACCCCTGGGTTATTTCTATCAAAGACCAGTGGGGAATAACTCCATCTATCCACAGCGAGCTGTAGCACCCTCATCCAGTCCAGACTTATCTATAACATGCAACAGATTTTATCCCCTTTCAACGCTGAAAAATATAGATTGACTCAATACCAAACAGTTAGCTCTCCCTGATAGAGTAGCCCAGATAATTCATATACCAGGGACGGACCTACAAAAGGAAGGCATACCACATACAATGGTTCCTATAAGGAACGAGCTATTACCTCATCTAATGCAGTGCGATGATTCCAGAAATATACTAAACACAACTCGCTGCGATATCCCCCCTCATTCCCCAAAGGACCAGCACTGCAATTTTAAACAGAATCTTAATCAGAAATCGGAAATAGTTTTACTATTCTGGAATATTGCAGGCCTAGCTAACAAGTTAGGCAATGAGATCTGGGCTAACTTTTTAGAAGACTATTCATGTGTTTGCCTACAAGAGACATGGCTTTTAACTCCCGCCCATCTAAATGGCTATAAAACATTTCATACTCCTGCCGAGCCGTCCAGGTATGCTGGACCTAAATGGGGACTGTGCACATATATTTCCAATAAGCTATCCTTACAGAATTTAGAGATGCAATTCATGAGTCTATACTACCAATTGATAGAGAGTAACCTGGACCACAAGACCCATTTAGTCATTATTAATTTTTATAATAATGTTGCTCCAGGAGAATTCTCCAAGATTTTAGTGGAAATGGAAAATGACCTAAAAAAAATATGCGGAAAAAACGACCGCAAAATCCTATTGATTTGGGGTGGTGATTTTAACGTCCATCCGTGTAAAGAAATCTCAGATAAGATATGTGGTTGGGACTCGGAAGGCGTAGGTGCAAGCCTCCACTTCTCTCACAACGCTCAAGGAGATGAAATGAATTTATTGACCCAAACCTATAACCTATCCTTTGTAAATGAATTATTTTTGGACGAACCACAGTTTAAACCAACGTATAATGGAAGGGGTGTAAATACAGTGATCGATTATGTCCTAATGTCTACTCACTTCGCTCACTATCTTACAAACTATACCTTGCATGACATCGCAATTAGTGACCACTACCCCCAGAGCATGAATCTCCTACTATCCCCCCTTTTAGCAGCTAGGGAAGATAGTATTATACTGGCAGATGATATTGAACTGGTGCAGCGCAACGGATACACTATGAAGTGGTCTCAGATGGACGCCAAGTCTTTATTGAAACAGTTAATATGCCAATGTAAACAGGCTTTCGCAGACTGTTTAAGAGAGAACCCACATCCAGGGCAATGTCTAAGTGCGTTTACGATGATTACTCAAACCATAAAAGAAGCCCTCACTATCAGAAGTAGTAAGGCAGGAAAAAAAAGGACGTGCGGATGGTTTGACCATAACTGCACTCAAGCACATAAGAGACTGAAAAAGGCTCTAAATGCCCCAAAAAGGTGCTTAAGTGACATACGTAAACGCAGACAGGAATATAAGACAGCAATAAAGGAAAGGAAACTGACTATGAAAACAACCTTGTGGGAAACCCTCCACATAGCAAGTCGTAAGAAAGATAATATACTCTTCTGGCAGACAATAAATTCCCCCGTGTTAGGGGAGAGAGACATTCCTAGGATGGAAATCGCCATCTACGAAGAAGACTGGGTAGCACATTTCTCTAATATATATTCACTGACGAGTGATACGTTAGACCGTACACATGACCATGATTCACAGGAAGGTCCGCGCCTGGTTATAACCCCCCAATTTAGCCTTCAGGAGGTAGAGGAAGCTATAATAGAAAGCAAATCAAGGAAAGCGCCGGGCCCTAATGGCGTTCCGATCGACATATTCAAGGCCAATATCGAGCTGTGGGGGCCTGTACTGACGCAGACATTGAGGGCTATCTGCACATGCGGACCCCTACCATCTTGGAGAGACTCTAACATTATTACAATATACAAAAAGGGTGACTGCCTTAATCCAGCCTGCTACAGGCCAATCTCCCTGCTGGACACAACAGCTAAATTAGCAGGGAGAATAATTCTGAATAGGCTGCAAACATGGGCAGAGGAAAAGAACGTTTTATGCCCAGTCCAGTATGGATTCCGGAAAGGAATCGGAACAGTGGAACAAAGTTTAAATTTAAGTCTCATTATTGGAAAGTATACTAAGATCAGAGCAGGCAATCTGCACCTGGCCTTTATTGACTTCTCATCAGCTTTCGACTGTGTAATTCATGATAAATTATGGGACATTTTAAATAGCATGGGGGTAGAACCGGCCTTAATTCAATTTATTCCTGAAATGTACACAGGGTGCAGAGCAAGAGTGAGGTATGGCCTAAAAGGGGAATGTACTCGCCCCTTTGGTCTATGCAGAGGAGTGCGCCAAGGCTGCGTTCTCGCTCCGTTCCTGTTTTCAATGTATATAAATAACCTAGATAAAGAATTGGCCACTAAGTGTAAAGATCTACCCCAAATAGACAATCGACCTGTTCCGGCATTACTTTACGCAGACGACGCAGTATTAATGGCCAGGAACCCAATAGCTCTCCAGAAACTCCTAACAACCTGCATCACATACATGACACAGCTGGGTCTTACCGTCAACCACTCTAAAACTTTTATCATGAACTGCGGAGGGAAGCGCGGCAAGACTTATAACACCGCTATTGCGGATAGCAAGGTCGAAATCGCGCAAACCATTTCATACTTGGGCATAACATTTGATAAGCTGGGTTCCTGGGCCAACTGCAGGAAGATGAAGAGAGTGCACCTGATCAAAACAACGATGGCACTACGACTCTTCTCCAAAAGGCTTGGGGGTATTACACCGCCCAACATGATAAAGATCTATAAAGCCAAGTGTATCCCGGCCGTCACGAATGGGGCAGGAATTTGGGGACATACAAATTGTGATTTAGTGCAGACAGTGGAAAATGATTTTCTACGACATCTGTTGAGGGTACCAAATGGCACTTCATCGTACGTCACACACTCGGAACTCGGGGTTCCCTTCATTGCAGACTTGATAAAGATCCAGCCACTGTTACTATGGCATAAAGTCTGGACCTCGGAACATACCGGTTTTAATAAGGCCATCCTGACTGACTGTACGAAGTCATTATACGCATCAAGGGTACCATGGTTAAAATATATTATGATCTTTTTCGAAAAAATGGGCAATAAAGACTACTATACAAACCCAGTTTCGCTGCGGAAGATATCCAGGAAGGACCTGAGTATCCTGGCATTAAAGTATCTAGAAGACATACGTTGGGGGGCGGAATAAAAAAAAACCTCAGTCATTCATAACCAAATAATTTTGACGGTTGAGGGCATGCAGCCGTACTTGGCAAACGTGGTACTCCCTCGCCATCGTTACGTTCTTACTAGATTCAGGCTAGACACGTTTCATCGCCTAGTTTCATTTCCAATTATGAACGATTGGTCCACCTCGTTAAAACCATGCCCCTGTGATGCAAAGACAGCTCAATCCACAATCCATGTGGTTTTATTCTGTAATTTTTACGCCTACCAGAGGAAGCGCCTAGTTGTTCCTCTTTTAAGGTCAATCAATCTCCCCCAGTGTCGCACAGCCTACGCCTGCCTCCAGTCACTATCTTCTTTAGAGATGTGCGGAACTTTAGCTAACTTTTTATGTTCTGTATTAAAGATAAGGAAATCTATGGGGGAGGTGATCGAATTATAATTTATTGTGATAGGGTTTTTTATTGATACATTAGACAGTTTTATTGTTGTGTGCTTTTTACTTTTTTTACTATCCTATTTACTCAACTTTTTATTATATATTGAAATGTATGTATTATAATTCGAGATCTTTTATGACTGTTATGACTTTTATGACTTGTTGAAAGTCGAATAAAGATTTGTACACTATATAGATTATTTTTGTATCAGAATATTTAATATTTGTATATCTTTATCATTGAGAACTCTTTCTGTCTTCCTGTGTTATTAGGTAAAGCACAATATGTGCAGATTTTCACATGTATATAACATTTTTCATTATCTCATTCCATTCAGTCTGAGTGTGGTGTGTCTGAGTTAGGTATTTTGTTGTCCCTTTCCTTGATTGTTTTTTATATTTGGTATCTATGTATTCTAATGATTGTATAATTATTTAATAAAAAATGTACAAATTTGTAATAGAATTATCTTATCTGCGATTATTTATCAATGTGTAGCAGCCCTGTATCATTTGTCATTAATAGGTTCTAATATAGAGTGTTGCAACTATCAATACCTATAGTGCTTTATTCTTGAAGATTATTACATCTTCATGTTTATTATTGTAGCTCTCTTAGTAGTTAAGCCTGCAATGTTGCCACACAGGCGGCGCAATGGTTTTGCTGTATAATGTTTTTTTTAGGAGGCTTGCAGCTTCTAATAATAACGTTTTACAAAGTAACATGACCAAAAGAAACAATCACAGATAAAGCCACAAGACTTGTTGCCAACTTCAGACCTATTGGCTCTGCCAAAGGTTTTTTTATTCATAAGAATGTTATACAATACTGTGTGTTACAGACCCTTAGAACAGGTGTGTTTTCTTTGGTCTGAAAGACATTCATGCCAACAAGACACATCCTGGACAGGATGCAGAATTCAGACACATTAGCTAACACAAAGTTACGCTGGAATGTTTAGCATCTCTCTGATTAGATAATGAGAGTCATTTAGCAGGTATCATATCTAAAGTTTTAATGATGTTTACCATTTTAGTGTTTGCCTTTCCTAATGCCTTAATGTTAGAAATTGGGTCAACTTAAGAGACTATGCATAAAGTATTTGTGCAACACACAGGCAGTAACACAGTAAATACACCACAAAAACACACTAGGTTAGAAAATAGAGTATATCTTTGTGAACGAAACAAGACCAAAACAATAACAATCCAACAAGTAGAAGTTCAGATATGACTTTTCAAAGAATAAATGTAACTGTAGTGCTTAGAAGCGAAAAGTGCCAACATACGCTATTTTATTTGGTTGTCCTTGACCAGGCCTCATTCAAAAGTTCAGGGTGGCCGGAATTGAGTGCGGGCTGGCTACAGTATCCACTCAGGGCCGGCTGAGTACCTTGGGCCTTGGGATGGGTCAGTTCCAATCTGTGCAGCGATGTCTATTCATCTGTTCTTAGTCCGTACTGAAGAATGTTGTGAAGCAATGCGCCTCACCATTCAGGAGGAGGGAAGCAAAGTGGAGATTCTGAGCCATGCTGAGGGGACGACGTGTTGCTCAGTCGGCAGTGCAGGGCTCTGATCCATGCAGCAGTAGTGGGCTGTCATCAACAGCGATGCAGTGTCCTTGATCCTCACAATTGCGGCAATGAGGTAGTGATGTGTCAACGGTGAAGGTAATGCATCAGTTCTGATTATCACAATGAGGTTGATGCACAGTTCTGTGCAGCAGCATCCCGAAAACCCACTTCCAAAATCCCAGGACTGGGATGGCACCACTTGGCAGGGCAGGACTCACAGTTAGCAAAGTCCACAGGCTGTAGCAGGGTTGTTGGAAGTCTTTTGTGTCCCTGAGGTTTCAGAAAACAGGAGACTATCAGAAAGCCTTTGGAGTTACTCTGAGTTCAAGTGATGCAGGTCCAGTACTTTTCTCCCAGGTAGGGGAACAGCAGGCAGTAGGACAGCACAGCAAAGGAAGAGCCCAGCAAAGCAGGGTTTACAGCAGAGTCACAGTCCTTTCAGAAGCACAGCAGTTCTTGTTACTGGCAGAGTCTTCACAGATCCAGATGTGTATTGAAGTTCTGGTGTCATGGGTCCAGTACTTATACCCAGTTGTGTCTTTGAAGTAGGGGAGACTTCAAAGAAAGCACAGAGGTCCACTCTTCCTGCCCTAGCCCCAGATTCACTACAGGGGAGTAATTAGCCATTTGTGTGTGTGCCAGTCAAGCCTATTCAGGTGTAAGTGTGAGGCTGGGCCTAGCCCTCCCCTCCCATGAGATGCAAGCAGTCACACCCTGGTTCCCTTCATTTGAGGCTGTATAGAGGGAACACACAAAGCCTATCTATCACCCACCCCAGACTGAACAGAGACAGGCAGAAGGCACTAAATGGTTATTGAAAGTAAATGCCCACATTATAAAAGTGGCATTTGCTAAACTTTAATTTTAAATCCAACATCACCATAAGTTGTGACTTTAAATTGTGAGTCCAATGACAACAAGCTAAACAAACGTATCTCAGATTGTGAATTCAACTCAAAAGATGTAATAGGGTATTCCCAATGATAGCCTATGGGACTTTGGTAGTTTTATGCTACCAAGACATGTAAAGCTTAAAAGTACATGTCCTACCTTTTAAGGACATTGCATCCTCCCTTCTTGTTTGTTGAGGGCCTACCCTAGGGTTGACATATGTATAAAAAGGGAAGATGGGGTCCTGGCATCTTGCAAGGTGGAAGTGGCAGTGTAAGATGCACAAACAAGCTCTGTATTGGCAGGCCTGGCCATGGTTAAGGGGCTACCTAATTGGGCAGCACAATCAATCATTCAGGCCCACTAGTAGCATTTAATGTACAGGCCCTAGGCACCTAGCACTTGTAGTACACTTTACTTTGGACTTATAAGTACATTAAATATGTCAATTGGGTTTAAGCCAATGTTACCACGGTTAGGAGAGAGAGAGCACCCACACTTTAGCACTGGGTGGCAAAGGAAAAGTGCACACAGTCCTAAAACCAGCAAACACAAAGTCAGAAATTGGAGAGCGCCAGGCCAAAATCTGGGGGAGGACCACAGTAAGGCTGTCAGGTCTAACACCTAATAGTGCCTATTGTAGTCATAACTTATATTCTACAGTAGAATAGCATATCCAATGTGATCTTGACTTATAGATGCCTTCAATGTGTGTGCAAAGTTGGCTAAGAAGTGGGCTCCCTCCCAGTTTGCCCACTACAAGGCTCTGAGAGGTTCTGTTGCTTCTCTGCACTTTCTATTCAATGTGTATGGCTCAGAGGTGTGTTTGTGAGATACCTGTCCATTCTGTCATCTCTTACCGGTCATCAGCTGGTATATCCACAGGAGATATACCAGGTGTGAAGTGGTAAAAGTAAATAATTGACAAACGTTGTAGTTTGTAAGGGTAAAGTTCATCAAGTACATCCCATGGCATACACTCTGCTTAGAGTGTTGTCCTTTTCTTCCTTCGTACAAAATCTGGGGGCAAGGCCTTTATAGTACAGAATGCCTTACTATGGAATTCAATCCCGGTCACTTTTCACCTAGAAAGTGATCACTTGATGTTCATTGAAATATTGAATATTTGGTTCTTCAATTAAATTAAAGATTAAGGGGGTCATTATGACCCCGGCGGTCGGTGGAATTGTGGCAGTAGTACCGCCAACAGCATGGGGGTACATACTGCCACATTATGACATTGGCGGGTTGAATGAAGCCAACCCGCCAATGTTTCACATAGACCGCCATGGCAGTAGCAGCCGCAGGGCAGGAGATAGCAATCTCCAACCTAGTGGCCGCTAATGTCCTGCCGGCGGCATTATGACCCTGCCTACCACCATGCTTTTCGTGGCGTTCCTAACACTATGAAAACCATGGCTGTAGGTCCTACCAGTGGCAGGGAATTCCTTCTCTGTCACTGGTAGGAGACATACCGCTCCCCAGGCAACCCCCACCCCACTCCTGCCACGCTCCCCTCCTTCAAATCCCCCCACACACACACACTCGTAGGCACACACCACGCATTCACACACTCACTCACACAGGCATACACGCATTCATACATGCATGCATCCATTCATTTACACACACATCCGTACACAAATCCAGCCTTACACGCAGACACACAGACACACATTCACGTTTGCATTCATAAACGCATTCTCACACATGCACACAAACACACGCAAGCAACACTACACACTTATTCGCATGCACGCACACACTTACACAGCGCCTGCCAGCAGAACACCGCCAGGCTATATTATTTCTCATAATATGGCTGGCGGCGGTCTACTGGCGTGGCTCTGCTGGTGGTGGAAGTGCCACCTTAACACTTCTGCCAGCATGGCAACAGCCGGATTTCCGCCCTTCTTGTGGTGGATATCCAGCTGTGGTCATATCATGGTGGGCATGTGTCAGCCGCGGCAACTGTCTTTTGGCAGCCGTTGTCGCGGCGATAGGCGGCACTTATCATGTATCTGCATTGTCGACTTAAGAAGCTCAACCCTGACCATCCTCAGGTGGTTAGGGTCACTGATTTCATCCCTCAACCTTTGAGCAGCTGGAAGGAAATAATGTCCCCAGCCTGTTACTGGTGTATGGACAATTAGTTTTTAAGCACCTTGTTGGACCTGGCCCCTTTTGCAGGGTCATCCCCAAACATTTTGTCTCCTTACTCCTAATTTTCCTGACCTGTTTTTGCTGGCTTTAGGACTCTGACCAATTTTGCCGCTGCTAACCAGTGCTAAAGTGCATATGCTCTCTGTACATTGTACTGTTGATTGGTTTATCCATGGTTGGCATATATGATTTACTGGTAAGTCCCTAGTAAAGTGCACTAGAGGTACCCAGGGCCTGTACATCAAATGCTACTAGTGGGCCTGCAGCACTGGTTGTGCCACCCACATAAGTAGCCCTGTAATCATGTCTCAGACCTGCCACTGCAGTGTCTGTCTGTGCAGTTTTAAACTGTAAATTCGACTTGGCAAATGTCCCCACTTGCCAGGCCTAACCCTTCCCTTGTCCTACACATACAACACCCCTAAGGTAGGCCCTAGGTAGCCCCATGAGCAAGGTGCAGTGTATGGTTAAGGTAAGACATATGCTATTGTGTCCTGACAGCGAAATACTGCCAAATTTGGTTTTCACTGTTGCAAGACCTATCTCTCTAACCTGGGGGCTGCCTTAAACATGATTAAAGCGGAGATTCCCTTTGTGAGCAGATAGACATGTGGAGTTTGGGACCTCTGAACTCACACCTTAAAAATACATCTGTTTAGTAAAGTTGGTTTTGAGATTGTGTGTTTGAAAATGCCACCTTTAGAAAGTGGGTATTTTCTTGCTTAAACCATTTTTGTGACTCTGCCTTTTTGTTGATTAGTTTGATAGTTGGGCTGTTTGCACCTCTCTCCAGACAGTGACAGAAAGGGGGCTGGGTATAGCCTGCATATTCCGATTAGCCATCTGTGCTAGAAGGGAGAAGTGGTTACTCGCACCTGAAAGGGCTGGGCCTGCCCTTACACAATGCAGTCTCTAAGCCCCTGGTGTGTGTCTGAGGCCTTGACTGGGCAAGGCAGGATTTCACAAACAAGTAAGCCTACTTCAAAGGCCAAAATGGGTATAAGAAGAGCAGCCAAAACCACAGACTTTAGACACTTCTTGGGGTAGACACTCTATCTCACAGACACTTCTGGACAAGAAACCTGCCGGTGAAGAATCCCTGAACCAGACCTGCCAAGAGGAACTGCCGGCTGCCCAAAGGACTCACTGGACTGCTTTTCTGAGAGGGACTGCTGTCTTGCTGTTGCCCTGCTGCCTTGCTGCTCTCTGGCTGTGCTGAGAAGTGCGCTCCAAGGGCTTGGATAGAGCTTGCCTCCTGTTCCCTGAAATATCAGAGCCAAAAAGACTTCACTCCTGCAACTGGACTCCTTGTGCGGTTAAAATTTGACACACAGCCTGCTAAAAATAACACATAGCCTGCCTCGCAGTGAGAAATTAACTGCACACTGAACCGGAACGACGCAACCCGACTTTAGAAGGAGAAGATCGAATCAGTGCCAGCATAGCGATCGTAACATCGACGCACGGCCCACTGGATCGACGCACAGCCAACCCGGGATGACGCAGCCTGACTTCCAGAGAGGAATCGACGCAGCATCTGCTGTGCGGGAGAAATTCCCACGCAACACTCACTGGATCGAAGCAGCACTTGTGACTTCGCTCTGCAAGCCCAGGAATCCACGCAGCATCCCCGGAGTGCCAGAGAACCACACAATCCGAAGAGGAACCAAGCCGGCGTGCCGGAAATCGACGGAAAGTCTTCCCATGCGTGGAAAAGAACAATGCAAGTCGATGTGCAAAGGGGCAAAACTGACGCACAACTCTCCATTTTCCATGCATCGCCTCCTCTGTGGTCCCTTGCGGAGATTTTGAACGCAAACTAGGTACTTTGTGCTTGCAAGAAACCTTTATTGTTTTTAAGAGACATTCATTTGTTTTTAAAAGACTTAAGACACATTATCTCACTTTTACAGTGATATCTCAACATTTACTTATTGCATTTTAATTGTTTTGACCTGCATCTTATCAGATAAATATTATATATTTTTCTAAACACTGTTTGGTGTATTTTTGTGGTGCTATATGATGTTATTGTATGACTTATTGCACAAATACTGTACATATTGCCTTCCAAGTTAAGCCTGACTGCTCAGAGCCAAGCTACCAGAGGGTGGGCACAGGATAATTTGGAGTGTGTGTGACCTACCCTGACTAGAGTGAGGGTCCTTGCTTGGACAGGGGGTAACCTGACTGCCAACCAAAGACCCCATTTCTAACACACCTCATTTTCAAATTGCACTGAGGTCTGAAGATGCATTTCCCCCTCCAAACATCCACATGTTTCTAGATAATAGAGCTAATCGTTTGCTCCCATTAAAACAACAGTGACATGACTGTTGTGGGTTAAAAAGGGGGAGGGAGAACAACAGCCAACTAGCACACATACATTATGATGAATGCAGTGCATGATAGAACTCACTTTATTTGGCATTCTTTAGGTAGTCATCATTGTTGGTGCATCCCGTCTTGTGTAGCTCTACACACGTGTTACAGGATATTTGTCTTTCTTCAGTAGAGAATAACCCTGTAAAGGTGGTGGTTCTGGGAGGTGGGGCCTCAATAGCAGAGGAAAGGGAGAAGGGCATGACCATTCGCTCAACCAATGATATTCTGTGGTAATACCAAGGGCCTCTGACCAAAAAAGTGCCCCATGATGGCTCTGAGATTGGTGGAGAACAAACAAATCCACTGAAAGCTCCGCCAGTTGATGGTGAAACACAGACAAGGGCAGGCCAGGCGGGCATTGAGAAGGGTGCAGCCTCCAGGGAGGGCCAGCAAAAACTGTGAACCAGGAGCAGCAGCACGATTCACCCACACATCATAGTAAATATCCAGACTTACCCTGCAGCGGTGGTGTTGGATTTAGGGCTCCCTGTAGCGATGGACAGGCCTGCACCCAGAATGAAAATTTTGGAAACACAAAGCACAAGATTACTTTATATGCAGAAAATATGGTAACAAATCTGAAATACCCTGCGCATTCTATTCACGTGGTGGTGTCAATCCTCATACAATACAGACAGACCTGAGCTTCAAAATGAGCCTTCAAAAATCACAGAAACTAAGGGCCAAATGTACAGAGATTCACTGAATCAGGCCATTTGCGACCGTGAAAGTGACTTTTTCTATATAACAAACCTATAATGCTATTCAGTAACCTATTGGCGAATCACAAAATTGATTAGTGATTTGGTATTAGGAAGGGGCGTGTTAAGGGCGTCCCTTCCTAATTGCGACATGCAGGGGTATGTATGAATGTTTTGTGACTAAAATGCGGTCGCAAAACATTCACACACTGCCTGTCTACTCTTAAAGGTGAAAAGAAAACTTTTTATTTCATTTTTTAAAAATTAATCCTGTTAGTTCCTTTGGGAAAATGGGTCACATTACAAAAAAAAGAAAAAGGTTGCTTTATTTAAAAGCAAACACAGACATGGTGACCAGGATTGATTACAAGTACAGCAGTCCATGGGTCCAACCACCGCAATCCTGGTGGTCCAAATGCCAGATGATGATCCTGGAGGTCGGACCACCAGGAGGCAATCACCACCACCAGGATCATTTATCCTGATGGGTTGGTAGCAGTTCAAGCCATGTTCAAGCATGGCGGCACCGCCGTGCTGATCACGACTTGACTTTCTGGCAGCCTTTTCATGGCAGAGTTACGGCCATGAAAAGGGTGATGGAAAGGCAGAGATGGGGCCATGGGGGGGCTCTCTCTACCCATGCCTGTGATATGCGCAGTGCAGGGGTGCCCCTGTTAGTGCACTTGGAATGCATGGCAGACAGTGAGCATTCCGAGTGTGCTGCGGTGGCATTGGCCTTGGCTTCCCCTGAGAGTCAAATCCAATGCTTGTTTACTGCATCTGTCTACCAGCCAAGTTGGGACTGCATAATACGGCGGTGGGGAGGCCTCCCCACTATTGTATTGGCGATCCAGTGGTCGGACCGTTGAAGTCCTAAACGACTCATAAAACTGAAAGAGTCAGGAGATGCCAGACTCCTGCTCCAGCCTGCCACTTATCACCAAAAACCAAACCACCAGTGGATAAATGTGAAGGAAGTGGAGCCCACACTTAGGTAGGTGCCACCTACTACTTCCTTGTCCTCATGGGCCTGCTCCTCCTGGGCCATCACTTGATTTGACTTTTTCTGATGCTGTCCTGGGCCACAGATTAAATCGCCAAATACAAGCACATTTCCCGTTGCTGGACCTTCCCATGTCCAGAAATGTGATGCCATTGCACTGGCATGTGGCTGCAGGGCGAGGACTTTCCTTACTCGGCACATGAGCAGGGCTTTGCAATCCTACCACCAGTCTCTCTCCCCAAAAATACAATCTAGACAGAATTATCATAAGCTAAGCTGATGGAATTTCCTTCCTCCCTACCCAATTATCGGTAGGGCAATGTCCCTCAAGCTTTTGAACACCAGCCACCCTTTATTTCTTTATCTACTCAAGGATGAATGAGAGGTAGCAGTACTTTAGAATGATGTGTTTGCGATCTCTTCCGGACACAGCACATCATTTTGAAGTACTGATACCTCTCTAATATCCTTGAGTAGATAAAATAATACACTGAAATATGCTTAAATACAGAGGCAGCTAAGGCTAACATCAATCCATTAATTAATCCATTTAATAAACATTTTTGTTTTTACAAGTAATGTAACACTGCACTTTATTAAAAGATAATAATTACTTTAAGTTCATTCTCTAGATCACTTTTAATATTAATACATATTAAATTAAAAAAATATATATCTTGGGAGGACATTATTTTTCCTTAATCCTTTAGAAAGCAATAATTTAATGACATTTATTATATTTACATAAAGCGAAATGCAAAATTAATTCAATAGTTCTTTAGCACTTTTCTTTAGTTCTCTATTTAAGATAAATATAGAAAAATATTTTCCAATAATATGCATCATAAAAATATGTTAAGTAGTTTTTAACGTATAATAGAGATGCTAAATTATCCTTATACTGTACCATAAGGAGACTCCACAGTCAGGCGGAGGTCCCCCCATTGTAAAGTATGGGGCATTTTGGAAACCACAGGATTCATTCTTGCCCACTTTAACATGTATGCCATGTTAATCTCACTCACTGTCAAGGTACAGGCATCTGCTACACGGGAGCACAAATACAATCGCTAGGGAGGTATAGTTATATTAGGAAGACTTTTCATGTGTCCCAGCTCATTACTTTGGCTCATGTTCAATCACAGACACATGATGTGCATGAGAACTAAATGTAGGTACCTAGAAATATGATACCATGATGCAACTGTGAAAATGTATTTCCCTGCCTGTTCTTTTACTGGACATATTTCCCAAAACACTGTGCTATCAGGTTTAATTCCTCACATATGTCACTGCCAGGGCTGACAAGGTTGTGGCCAGTGAATTTGATTTGAAAAGGGATCAGAAGGAAGCTTAACTTTGATAGAGGAGCAGCTGACAAATAATATTAGACAAAAGATCAATGGGAAGCAAGGTTAGAAAAGTTCACACTTTTTGGCACAGTTAATAATTTAGGTAGACACTGAATTAACCATTCAATGTGTTAAAGGATGAGCAGAAAGGAGGCCTGGAGAGGACAGAGGGCTGTGGGGCTCCAGCACCGTGACTTGGTTGGATGGCAATCAACGTTTGTGTGATATCTTGCCAGATTTTTTGCCCTGTCTGCCTTGCTGGCCCTGGAAATGTGTGCACTTCACACCTAATAACTGTGAGTAGTATGCCTGTGCTCCCTGTATAAATGTGGTTGAAGTGGTGTTCCCCTAATTAGCACAGGTATCTTGCCTGTAAGTCCTTAGTGTATGGTGTAGAAAGTGCACTTTGTTCCTAGAAGTAGTTTAACACTATATAGACCTATAAGCCCACAAGACAGGGTGCATGGTATTTAAAAGTGATACTTTTAGAAAAATCAATGTTACCATGTCCCTACAGAAGCTGTAAAAGCTGTTTTCACTGGATGTAGACTATTGCTGACCCATGGATGAACAATAAGAAGTGGGATTAAATATTCCACTGTCTCTGGAACGGTACTAGCTAGGAGTACGATTAAACCATTCCTTGAATATTTATTAAAATGTGTCTCAATGGTGAAGTCATATGTTTAATAAATAAAGATGTTTAATAAATAGCAAGCAAAAGTAACTATTAGAAAGTTAAATTAGCCCTGCCTGAAGCTTATCTGCATAGGCTCTCCAGCAGTGGTCTTCCAAGGATACGCCCTGATGAGATGTGAACACTGCTCCCAGAGGAGAGACGATGGCTCGTGTGTACAGATTTATTTTTCTCTTGCCCTAGCAGGAAGACTAGTTTGGGGTGCCCATCAGCTTAATTTTCTACTAAGGGACCTCCCCTGTCACAACAATTGTCAAATCACTCCTGGAAAGACCCCAGATTGTGTTCACCCAGCCAAGCAGATACTTCCCCAGAACTGATTTCAAGTGACCATAGAGGAAGGAACTGATTATTATCCTGGACACAGTGCTGGGTGGGCACATATGTTCTGCACTAGGGGAGAAGGGTTTCCCTATCTTACATTTATGGAGTGAGGGGCAGTGGTGGATTGTTCGCAGTAGGGCAAACAGCAACTGCTGCAAAAGTGGGCAGGATTACACATTGCAACTTTTACCCCATTGGTTAGTGAGGAGTCACCCACTAGCCGGTGCCAGGCATACACGTGTCACCCCAAAGCACTCTCTTTAAAACACATCCTGGACCTTTGGAAGAACAGAAGAGGACTGGGCCTGCTGCCTATGACCTGGACCTGAGAGGATCAATAAATCACCGGACCCGCTCCTCATATTCAGGACTAAGAAGTGGATTCCATTAGTTAGTTGGCTGTGTGGCTATAGGGACTTAAAAAAGTATTTGAGGCCATTTTCCTGGAGCACCCAGCTGACTAGGACCTACTGGACCTAACCTGGACAATGCTGATTGTTTCTGCTGGAGTGAATCCAAACTCCAAAGTGTGGTTCCTGAGGTCTGAGGACCCATGGTTGTGTCTATCTCAAATTCTACTACCCAAAAAATCTTGGGCTTTATAAATATTTGGTCTTCCAGACCTCTAGAGGACCGGCACAAAGCTGCCCTGCCTAGGCACTCATGGGACAACCACTCTGAGCTAAGAAACCAGGTTTCTCCCACCTTGGGATTTTCTGCAGTAGCAAATCCGATTCAGTGGACCCTTGGCGAGAATGTATCAGGCCTTGTGGAACTCATCTGAGGATAGAGCTGCAGCCTTTCCCCATTGGAGGATTTCAAACTTTATTGACTTTTGTGGATCACCCTGACCAGTGTTGTGATTATTCTTTGAGGTGGGCAGTCACCTACCCCAAATAATAATCAGATTTCTTACATTAACAGTGAGAAGATACAAGATAAGGGACATGAATACTGAAGTCCAGCAGTGACATGGAGGGGATCAGTAAAAGAGAAGTTTGATCATTGTTAGAAAGGAAGAGTGAAAAGGGCTACAGTGAAGAAGACAAGAGTGCAGGCCAGGAATGGGCCGTTGAGAAATTACACGAGTAGGAGAAAAGGGAGTTACTCACATAATGTGGTGACAAACATAATTTGGCAGGAGAAAAAAAACAAGACTGGTAATAATTGGTCAGGAGAAAGGAGAAACTGTAGCTAGTGAACACCTAGGGTTTTGGTGAGCAGCAGACAAGAAAGATGTGGTGAGAATGGATGAAAGGTGCATATTAAGATGAAGTAGCCTGGAAATGGGGTACAAAATGGGAGTTGGCTGATTTCACAGAATCCAATGGCATGGTAGGGCTCTTCTGACAAGTAGATAGACCAAAGGAAAAAGAAGATGGGGACAGGAAGTGACATGCTGAAGGAGGTGTCAGTGACTAGTGTAGAGAAGGCTTCTTTTGGCCAGTGGTTTCTTGACAGGGACGTGTCCCAAACAAAAGTTCTGGTAGTACAAGTCGCAAAGTACCTATACACAGGAGAGATCTAATGCAATAGGAATGTCAGGAGGTGTGAGTTTGGCAACAGGGAAATAAGTCAAACAGTTGTATTATTTGGTCATGAGGGATCTGCTGGAGGTGCACTTACCAAAGAGCAGACGGGGAAGGGGATTATGGATGTTTTTCAGATACTGAACAGATAGAGTGCATACAATGGATCATGGTCCCGGGCAAATAGGGCTCTCAGTCTCATCGGAGGTTAGGCTTCAGCGTCCCTAATTTACTCCAGTATCTTCTGGGAAAAGTTGCTTAATTTTAGCATATTAAATATTAAATATGATTGGCTTTGGTTTGGTGGCAAGAGTTTTGTGAGGCCCATTATTCATACATAGAAGAAACAGAGGAATTGTGGCTGCCAGGATATTTTAATCAAATAAATAGATTGGAATGGGGTAAAGGGAGTCCAGAATGGGGCAGTTATGGTGGTAAGTACTGCAAATGTATCTTTTCAGCTTTAGTTGCCACCTTAGTGGACTCTTAGGGACAAGGTAAAGGAATTTTCTGGTAATTGAAAAAAATCCCAGGAAAAAAAAGAGGGAGTGATGCTTCAGCTTTGGACAATGTGATGAACAGAGTGTAAGATAATGACTGAGATGTACAGCAAGCCCTGTTTTCAATACTGGGACTCGTAGGTCGGATCATGGGAGACCAGTAGGTTAAAATGAGGTATGGTGCCAGTAGTCTTGGTGAAGAATAGATAGGAATAAGAAAAGATAATATTCCTAAATAAGAAAAGTTGAGAACTAAGAGAGGAAAGGTCATCAGGGCCACATAGGAGTGATTGCTTATTTATTTAGAAGGTTGGCAGACTTACAGTTGTTGCATGCATTTTATGACAGAGACATATGGAGGAGTTGGCCAGTGGTACATAATGTCTGTATTGTGGGCTTTGCCCTGCCTCAGCAATAAAACATCCTCATTATAATGTTAAGAGCATGATTGATTGGGCAGCCAGCAAGGTATGTGAAACAGGCATAAACATGCATAAATAGAGCACAAACTCATGATTCCCTTCACCCATGTGCCCTTCCTCAGATATCAGTCACTAACCTGGTAGTGTGAATGAGGTGGTCACAGTTCTTAGTTTGTAAAAGAGCAAGTGCCTAGCCCAGCAGAGGTTTGCGCAGAAGCCTGCGGCCGAGGCTATCAGAGATAGAAGTGCTGACTACCCAGGATGTCTAGCCATGATTCCATCTCATGCTTATTCAATACACTGTCAAATGCTCCCTACTCCTTTAACTCAAACTTGCAAGTTCTTTTTCATCCCTGCTGTCTCTCTTTATCACAGTTTTTCACTTGCCTCTTCTTCCTTTTCCTCTTCCTTGTTTTTTTAACTGTCTTTCTCTGAGCCAATGTCTGATGAGGAAACATAAGCGCTGGTCCCCAAAAATGAGTGGTGTTGGGCCCCACCTACAGCCACTGGCTCAACTTAAGCATTGGTGGTGAAGTTCTCCTTTGCTCCCGGAGCTTCCGTGCTTGGCGAGGATAGCCATGGGACCATCTGTATCCAGAACACCTTCATGGGCATCAGTTCACCAAAAGGTGTGGAGTAGTAGAAGCAACATTGTGTGCCTTTAACCCTGAATAAGCTGAAAGTGACAGCATATGGCGTTTAATCGGATGACATCAGTATGTGACAGCCCCAGAACATTTGCCAGGATAAAAGTAGAGTAAGTGACATCATTGAATCAGGTAGAAAATTATAACTAGAACAAAACTGAAAAATTGACAATATTCTCAGATAATGGGATGCACCAAAACAAAGAGGGAAGACTTTGATCAGACATTTCAGTACAACAAAACACATATCAATTTTGACAGCTGAATATGTGAGAAAAGTGGGCAAAATGAAGACTTTTCCGAGGCATCCTCTGGCAATCTCTGCCAACTATAACTTCTTTTATATAAAACTTCATACTACAGTTCTGCCATTTATATGTACTGTAAATAACATGTTGTTAGTACCAAATTTAATGGTATTCAGTTCACTTATCTCAGGAGAATAGATGGCCGAGTACCTCTGTTGGGATTCAAACTTTTCAAAACTGTGCTCTGATCATTATGCATGATTCACTGCAAACATTCTTATTGGCTGAACTATACTGCCACCTAATTATTATGAAAATGAGGCACATGATTGTTTGTAGTGTCCATGGCAAAACTTAGGTGCTTTGTTCTAACTTTGACAAACAAGGTAATATTGGTACTAATGATGGTATAAGAAAGACTAGGCTGTGCAACGCTGCCTTTAAATAGTCATTTGACTGCACTGATTGCATACAACAAACATGGGTTTTGTATTTGTGAGCACCTTTGAGAACTAGTATAATTTGTTACGCATCAGCAGCAAAGTAGGATGCCTCATTCAATAAATGCCTTCCTAGTTCATTAGCTGGGACACGCCTCGTAAATGCTGGTGAAACACTCAGGAGTCTGGGATTTCACATCACCTGATTTTCTACCATTCAAATCCTACCCAAAGGGATTGGCACCTGTGTGCCTGTGTAGTGTATGAAGATTTGGACGGTGCCACACTTACTCCAAATAAAAGCCTACTATGTTATGGTTACTTATCAATATGTGGAAAACCAAAGAATCAACACAAACTCCAGCAATTTGGAGATGGCCACAAACCTTCATTTTTTTCCATTTTACCCAACTAACTGTCCATATATCTTCTCAAAATAATCAATACACTGATTTATGTGCACAGTCCTACCTTTGAGTTTCTCTTCAGACCTCAAAAGCGGGGAGTCTGAGTCAATAACTGCTGAATAGAGACTTGTGTTTACCAACATAATTTTCAAGAATGATTATTCAACATTTGCACTGGTGTCAGGAAGCATGAAAATCACAGCTGTCCGTTTGTGGGTGTGTCTGCGTAAAGAAGAGAGCAAAAAAGCAAGAGAGAGAAAGTACTCATGAGAAACAGAAAGTGAGAAAGAAAGGGATATGAGAAAAAGAATGCACTTTGTAAGGGACGTTAAACGTGTGCAAATGAAAGTTTGTGAGGGAAAGTAAATTCTAAATTAGCAAAGCTAATGTATGCAATTTGTTTGGGAGAGGAGCAATTCATTGAGAGGTGAGGGTGTGAGTCTATATGTGAGTAAGAATGGGATGGTAAGCAGAGTCTAGGGGACGAAAAAGAGGATCTTTGAGAGAAAGGTTTGATAATGATAGAGATAAAAGTTTACTAAAATATTAGTGACATAGAAGTTAACATATGGTGACTTGCAAACCTTCGTTTAGAAGTCTGAGAAATTAACATGGAAATGTAAAAATGTGCACATTATAATTATTGTGGACAATGTGGCTGAAATTCGCATTTTGACACCATCTTTAACATGAAGACATTGTGCATTTATATTTGAGTGAATTACTGACATGAAATAATGCAAAACGTATTTTACTAGATGAATATTAGAAGTGAAATAATAAACGAAAATGAATTAATCATATTGATTTGAATACATTTTATTAACATGAGTTACATGTGTGCAGAAAAGTAAATGCACGTTTAAATTGTGTTCTAATAATGTCGTAAATAATGTTTGCAATAAAATAATTTGATTTGCGCATATGATTAAACTGTAAGGTGCGCAATAGGTTTTGTAAGTGTTCCGGTAAAGTAACCTTTAAGCAGTGTGTTTTTTGACGATTGTTAATGTTAGTTCATTAGCAGAGAGTTCTGAGCATCTGCGTCTGAAAGGCTATTATTATTTGTAAAAGTGTATTAATTGTATTAATGTGCATTTAGGTTTTCTTAGCTTGACTACGACTGAAAGATTCATTCTTGCAGAAGTAGAGTAAAATTACTTGCCTATTCTGTTCTCTCTGACCTGAATTCTTTCACTAGGTTGCTGATGTGATGTTGAATGTCCTATTGAATTGAAGGCAAAGAACATGTTTCAGTGCTAACTATGTGTCAATATTTGTTCTAACTGTTGAACAAGACACAAAACTTATCTTTCCCATGTGAGGAATACTTAGCCTATTTTTTGTACCGTGAGAAAGAAGTCTAAAATAATAAACAACTATAACATGTAATATTTTGTAGGAATTGTATGAAATCATTAAAATGACAAGGTACTTTTGCTGAGAAAATCCGTAATAGTGGCAAACCTGATTGTGGCAAGAGTTTTGTGAGGCCCATTACTCTGATCATTACTCTGATCGACAGCCATTGGACACCGAATCTTGTGCATAAGATGAGCTCACCTGAAGGACCAATTAAGAAGCCATGGATATTTATTAGATGAGAGACTTTGAAACTTTGACTCAGTCCGTCTAATATCCTGAGATAGTTAGTCTGTCCAGAACTCTGACACAGTCTATCTACTCCTACTTTGAGTCTGCTGATGTCACCTTCTGTCTTCTCCAAGTCCTTTGATGAGTTTTCATCTTAATTGCCCCATTTGTTAATGCTGTTCAGTACTAATATGCCCAACTATTTCTGAACTGCTGACTTGCCCTATGTGCAGCCCATGTCCTGCACTGTCCTGATGTTCCTGTCTACCGAGGTCAGGAGAAAGTGAATGCTAATCTGATGAATCATCCTGTCTGCTGTCCCATGACCAGAGGTATTACTAAATGTGGTTACGTGTTTCCTTTTCAGCTTAGATACTTATACCAGCATATTTTTACAGTGAATTGCCTTCGTTAGATGTTTTTTCCAAATTAATTTTGCCTTCCTTTTGCTTTTGCCTGCATGTGCTAGCTCGTTCCCACACATGCCAGTCCCAACATGCGTTAGAGATAAGAACCAGCTCTGAAATTGACTGTTAAAATTGTATTTGGATGATTTACTGATGTCACCATCATCTGCTGTGAAATCTGATATTAATGTGCATACAGTGGTTTTGCTGAACTATGTCATTCTTTTGGAGTTTTTAACAGTATTGATGTTTAGTAGGCTAAATCTCTTTAGAAAGTTTGGTCAGCCAATGGTTTTCATATGTTTATAACTTAGTTTTGTGGACCATGTACGTAACATTGATTTTGGGATTGTAATAAAGCTTTGAAACTTTATTCATTTTGAAATTTGATTTAATGTTAGAATTCTCCAAGTCCAAAAATCTAGTTGACCTCTAGTGGTGGCAATGTTGATGGTGTCTCACCCATGTGCTTGTGGTTTCTGAACCTGAGGCAGGAAGAATACCTCCGCGAGTGCACCCGCAAGAAGAAGGCAAGACTAGAAGGTTCATTATGGGGAGATGTGGTAAAGAACGGTATAAGAACTAGTAGTTAGTCCCAGAAGGACTTATATGTGTGTGTGTGTGTGCATGGTGAGTTTGAGGGAAGTTAGAATAGAGAGAAAGCAGGCTATGAAAGGATGGACCATAACGGGTGGGCAAATGAGTTTGAGAGAGTATATGAGAAAAAGAAAAGGAAGTGCAGCGGTGAGAGGGAGTGTGGGGATCGCACGTTTAAGTGGAGGAAGGAGGATAAATGTTAAAAAAAAGTTCAAGAGAGTGGCTGTGAGAAGAGGGGATGGCCTGAGATTCCTGTTACTGTCACCGTTTACTTATTCTTTGTGATAGGAAAGGTTGCACTGCGGCCATCTCTAAACTCTGTAGGGTTGTGAAGCTCTGTGTTTACCTTTCCACTATACAAAAGAACAAATGATTTTCATTTGCAAGGCTTATTGTAAAATATTGTGGTAATGAAAAAGGTGAATATCCTTGAAGTATGTGAGTACAGTTTACTTTGAGATTTATGTATGAAACAGTTTTTTAAATACCTGAACAACTTTGAAAAATATTACAACATAGCTGACAAGTGGCTTCATGTCACATACCACATTCACCTACTACTTTCACTTGCTCTGGTATATTGTTTACAGGTATTGCTTCTTTGTTTTTTGAAGAAAAAAAAAACCTTCATGCCCACTATTGCAAGCTCATATAGAAGTATGTTTAGTAAATGCATACACACCATCTTTTCTCAGTGCTGGCACTCTAGCCAGCAGTATTTACATGCTGGGATTTTGAGCTGTAATGATACTGTTAAAATCAAAACTAGAAACTCCACAATGCTCCACAATGCAGCTTGCTGTTGACTGAAAAACGAGGAAAGGCTGATAGTATCATATGTCATAGTTACACTTGAAAGACATATAAAAAGGAAAAAAAAATGTAAATACTGACTTTCTGCCTTCTTTTCTTGTAGGCAACCAAGGGTTAGACATCCCAGTGGGTGAAATGGCCTGCTAATGGACTAACATTAACACTCCTTAAAAAACAAACTGCCTAAAAGGTTACTTTAGCAGAACAATGCAAGCACCAGCTGAATGCATCGGAACACAGAAAAGAGGAAAAAAATATATGCTGGTACCCCTCACCCTAGAGGTTGGTGTGATTTGAGCCGGGAGGCTGCCACAACACTGTGATGTATCCTGCCTTCATGAAGTATAGCAAGTGTTGCCCCACAAGAGCCAGGGGTGCTCAAAGGCCTACATTAGCATGCAAAGAACAGGCTCTTAATTGCAAAACAATCTATTGTGTCCCTTGCAATTGTCCCAGACCCTCATTTCCTAAATCATTCCAAATTACACTTTAAGTTGGCTTCAATTTCAACATGCATTGTAATCTACATTCTAAATAATGTGATTTTCATAATTGTGTATTAGCAAAAGTCATGTGCATTTTTCAAATTACACTTCCATAATGATCCAGGCAACCCTCTACATATTGCTTGCGGTGCACACACATCCAAACTCCACCTTATACCTTAAATCTTGGTAATAATTTCAGACAAAGATCAGAGGATACACCTTTAGCTTCTCAGTTCTTTTCCTGTCCTGGGCCCTGGCCCTCAAGTTCCTAGTATGCATGCCACAGATAGACGGGCTCAACAAATCACAATACCTTTTTGCTGGTATCCAAAGGAAAAAACTGAGGAGGTGGCAACAGTTTTAAAGGTGGCCTTTCTGTTGCCATTCTCTGTTGATGAGGGGAGAGAGGTTGGTAAGCAGCACAGCTTCCACCTTCACAGAGAATACAAGGCCACAGTATTTGTGGAAAGAATTTGCACCACCCTGATTCATGCACTGCAGCCACCTCCGAGGCAGTGAAGCGGCCGCCACGTGTGAATGACAAGCTCCACCCCGAGGGAGAAGAGAGCACTAGCAGAAACTTTAGACAGGATTGTAACAAAGGGAATGTAGAAATGTAGCTCAATAGATATGCAACTGTAGGAAAGGTCTTTAGCAAAAGGAATGCAGGAATGTTGCAATATAAATATGTAACTATACAAAATTACTGTAGCAAAAGGATTGCAGAAATGTAGCAAAATAATTATGTAACTAAAAAGGACTCTAGCGAAAGCAACGTAGAGATGTAGCACTATAAATATGTAACAGTAAGAAAGGACTGCAGCAAAGGGAATGTAGAAATGTAGCTCTTTAAATATTTAACTGTAAGAAAAGACTTTAGCAAAATGAATGCAAACATGTTGCATTATAAATATGTAACTATAAAAAATTACTGTAGGAAAAGGAATGCGGAAGTGTAGCACTATAAATAAGTAACAGTAAAAAAGGACTGTAGTGAAAGCAATGTAGAAATGTAGCACTAGAAGTATGTAACATTAAAAAAGGACTGTAGCAAAAGGAACGTAAAGTAAAGCAAAATATATATGTAACAATAAAAAAGGAATGCAGCAAAAGGAATGTAGAAATGTAGCAAAATAAATATGTAGCAGTCAAAAAGACTGAAGCAAATGTATGTAGAAATGCAGCAATATAAATATGTAACAATAACAAAGGAATGCAACAAACACAATTTAGAAATGTAGTAATATAAATATGTAGCAAAAAAAAGGAAGGTTGTCAAAGGAATGTAGAAATATAGCAATATAAATATGAAATAATAAAAAGGAATGTAGCACAATGATTGCTGAAATGTAGGAAAATGAATAAGCAAGAATAAACAAGGAACCTGTGCGCATTTGCCAGTTCAGTACTGCAGAGAGTTAAACTAATAGAAATAGGTTGTTTATAAACCCAAGAAGCAACGTGCCAGGTTGTAAACTGACAATCAGGGAATCACAGCTGCGACCTCTAGTGACCCCTAAATGATGTTCTTGTACACCTACAAATATGTAGCCCGGGGCAACAAGAAAAAATGGAGTTTAACAAGAAAAGTAGGTGAAAAAAGGGTAACAATGGTACATTATGTGAAAAGAGTAAATGTAGAAACTAGGGAAGTTTTTTTTAGGTTTTGCATTCTATGTATGATAAATGTTTTGCATAATGATTCTGCTAATAGAATGCAGTAATACAGAATTAACAAATGCATTTGGAAGGAGTTTAAAATTATGTACAGAAGTGTATTTATTAACATATTTTGGTTACAATGGATGCTAATTTGATTCTGCATTGTCATTTCACTCCTGCTTTTCCCCCTCCCATCTCATCCGCCTGCATTTCTTCTCTCACAACAGCCTCTGCGAAGTGAAGACAAAATGGCATGATAGTATAGTAGTTTTCCTAAATGCGCATGTACTGTGAATGAGTTTCCAGTATTCCTAAAGCGGCAAATGCTCAAGGGCCTTCTGAGGTAGTTCCGTTGTTTGGAAATATTGCATATTCGTTAAACTTCCTATGACAATGTCACACAGGACAAACCTGAAGCTTTCTAAGAAATTGGATAGTTTTAGGACTTAAGATGATGATTTCTGATTATGTACTCAGCATTTGAGCCTTTATTGAATTTAATTTTTATGACTGTACTGCTTGATTTTGAATGAGACACTTTAACTGTTCTCTGATCTCGAGCTCAGTAATCGAGCGGTTCCAGATTCAAATTGGCTATCTTGTTATATTTATGTTGTGGATGCTGTCTTTTAGCTCAAGTTCAAACATGGAGTAGAATCTCTAAAGGTCATTTTCTTTGTTTTTAAATTTTGTCCTCATTGACCGCCAGAAGCAGAAGCTGGGTGGGCACTTCGAAACATTGCTATCTGATATCCCTGAGGAGGCTCCTGTCTGGAATGGTCTGAGTCCCTGATGAGTCCAGACTTTACAGCCTGATTTCAGAGCCAACAATTAGTGTAATCATAGGACAAGACCACTTTGTTGCTTATATGTATTGCCTTTCTAGCCACTTCGTTAATGTGCTCCAAAATGTCTATTTTCTATTTTTCACCTCCTTCACATTAAGTTTTAAATTATAGATGAGAGAATCTTTCCACCCTAGAAACACCGGGGGGAAGAGCTAATCCATCTTTTGCAAATCTCCCTCCTGACCAATAATATCATGTAAAAAAGCAATTTCACATCATCTCTATTGAACTTCGTTTGATCCTGAAGGCTTCCAAAAATAACCAGCGTGGGTCTTATCTGACAGTTTATAGAGAGGATTTTACTTACTGCTCCGCAAACATCTTTCCAAAATTTGCTGACCTGGGGCACTTCAAAAACAAATGTAGATTGTTGGCATAATCCAGGCCACATTTCTTACAGCTGACCGAGTTACCAGGCATCAATTTTGATAGCTTCTCTGGGGTCCAACAGGCCCTATCGATGGAAAACAAGTGGTTTCTCCTTAGACAGGCAGGTTTAACTGTAGTGTACAAAAGAGTAGTAGATACTTGCCATAAATCTCTTATCAGTATTCCAGGCAAGTGTTCGCCCCAAATTTTTTCTGCCAGGGTAAAGTCTCCATCAGTGATATCCATTATCAACCAATACCATCGTGTCACTTCCTTCCTTATTGGGGCTTTCTGATATAATAGCTTTCCAGTTCGTTAGAGCCCCCACCTCTTCTTTGGCACTCTGCATCCAGCTCTTTATTTTGAGGTATTTAAACTTAGAGAGTCTCCCACTCATCTCCATATTGAATTCCTCATACAACATCAAATTTCCACTGTCACAGAGTTGGCCCCATTCCAAAACCCCTACCTCTCTTAATGGTATAGCCAGGCTATATTTAACCTACTCCAGAAAACCTGGAGTATCCCATATAGGAGCATGCTTGCTACAATATGGTAGCTTAATAGTTCTACTTACAGCATACCAAAGTTCTGCCAGGTCTTGTAATATGTTAAACCTCACATTTTTAAAGAACTTGGGGTCTGCAAATTTATATGAGAAGCGCACCTCACTACCAACAGTCACACCTCAGCCAGAGAACATGGCAGCTGGCTAGGTAGGCGGCCGTGGGAGAGAGCACACCGCTAAGCTCAAGAGAATGAGTGGAGAGCATACAGCGTGCAAATCGCTTAACACGAGCGCAGCCCAGTCAGGAACGGGAAAGTAAGTGTACAAGGAGTTTGGCTACTTAGGGCTGTTATAGGCAGGTCTGGCATGTTGATCAACTGAGGGCGACCTGGTCCTGGACTCAGGCGCAGTGGAGGGGCTGTGACGTGGAAATAGCTCTGAGCAAGCTGTGCCTTGGTCCTGAGTGGTGTCTGACCTCCGACGTGGAAGGGAGGCGGTCACAAGAATTTCCTTCCGGGGGAAAGTTGGAAGGCTCAGCACATGTAGCAGCAGTGGTAGGTGGATTGCAGAGAACAAAGAAGAGGCTGGGGCTTCGTCAGCAGCAATTTTAGCTCCAGTGTAACGAGAAAACATATACTCTTCAACCACAGTTTAGCTTGGGGGGGATGGCAAACTTTCAGGGGGAAGGAAACGCACTGCACATAGCCTGGGGGTTAAGCCAGCAGGAGATGAAAAGTGGCCTGCGGGAGCAAGTTAACATGGCAGGATCCTTGCCTACGGTCTAAGAAGCAGGAAAAAGTTATTAAGAGCCAAGGAGAAAACTGTAACAGCTGCTGTAGAGGCTCCCATTGAAGCAGATAGTCCTGGTAACCATCGGGAGCAAGTTCGGAAAGTTAAAGATATAATTTGTGACATGAAAGGTTGCAAAAAATTGGAGGCATTAAGTAAAAGACCTAAGATCACCCCTTCCCTGAGTACTTATTTCAGGGTTCTGCCTAAGTTACGGGTTTTAGGGGAAAAAGCAGCAAAGTCTTCACAGGGGGATTTGAAACTGGATAGGTCTCGGTCTAAGGGCAGTATGAATTTGGGGGGCATCCAGATTGAGAGTCCTAATAGATACCAGGCATTACAGTGCTTAGATGTAGGAGAAATGGGAAATGAAAGTAGAACCCCTTTCCAGGCCCTACAGGAGGAGTGTCACTGAACAACAATCCTCAAGCGTCTGAGTTTGACCAGTTAGAATGGTCTATCCAGTGGCTGGGCGGGAGTCCACGGCTACAATTCCATTGAGGGAGCCTCCACAATAACTTTTAGCGGGAGACGTAAAAGGACACAAACAAAGTCATAGAGAAGAGCCTCCAACCCAGTCTATTATGGAAATGCTTAGATCCCTATCCATGGATGTTAGGTGTGGTTTTGAGATCTTAAACGTGAACCAGAATGAGATTAGAGGTTTATGTGAGGATCTATGTAAAATGATTGATGATCTGGCAGGCAGGACTGCAGTCCTGGAGGAAGTGGTAGGGGTAGTGGTGGAAAAAAACAAGGAGGAAATTCAGAGGCTGAAAGTTGGTGAGGAAGGCACCACAACTAAACTAGATTCACTGGAAAATAATCAGAGAAGGAATAACTTGAGTTAGAAAGGACTTGTAATCCACTTAATTAAAAAAAGAGAGCAAATATAGGATGCGGAGGAAGACATGGCAAGGGACATTCAAAGGGTGCATAGGGACCCTTTCAGAAAGCCCCCAAATAGAGAAAAGCCAAGGAAGATCTTGGTTAATTTCCACTTGTATGCAATTCAAGAACGCAATTTATTGGCTGTGCTAAAACAGAAATCGTTATTGGTGGAGGTAGTCCCCTTCGAAACTAGATCGGACCTTTTAATTCTCTCAATAAGTAATGGGAGATGGGGAAAAAAATTGATGTGTTGAAGAAGTTGGGGTCCACGGCCCAACTGAAGTTCCCTGCTACCTTGAGAGTAATGGCAAATAATAAAATGTACAATTTCAAGGACTGCACAGACGTAGATGATCTAATTAAAGTTTTAGAAAGGGGCAGTCAAGGGAAGATTAGTGTAGTTCTCCCCCTCCCCAGACCAGCATCCCTCTTAGAAGGTGGGTATGGTATAGAAGTTAAAAGTCACAGTACAAAGATGTGTAAGCTACTTTTGTGCATGATATATGCTTGAGCTCATCGGGGGCCCCCCTAAAGGCCGTTATGCCATGAGAAAGGAGGTAGGGTGGGTTCTCCCAGAAAACAGTATGGGTTGGGGTTAAGTTTGGAGAAGTTGGGGGAATGGCAGACACTGGGTGGGTAGGATGTGGGAAAATGCAAAAAAAAAGTGTCCTCGAAAGTGGTGGAGAAGTTGTGGGTTCAGGGGGTTATCTGAGTTGTGTTTGAAGGGAAAAGATAGATGATGAGGATAGAATTGTTGAGGTTTCTGTCCTGGAACATTAATGGCTTACGAGTGAAGAATAGGATAAGGAGTTTCTTGCAATACTTAAGGGACCCCCAAGCAAATGTATTGGTATCACAAGAAGCACAACTAACTAAGGGAGAATGCATAAAGTTGTTTAGACTGTGTAGGTCGTACAACAAGTTGAGAGCACTAGCTGGAGTGGTGGTAGTAAAGGAGTGGCCATTTTGCTCAAAAACATCCTAATCTTACTCTTCATGAGGGGGCAGTAGACATGGCTGGGCAATGCGTAATTGGGAAATTGGTGGCATACGAGCGCACATTTACCCTAGTGAGTTATTATGGGACTAATAAGGATGATACTGCACCCCTGATTGATCTATTTCAACACTTGCTGTAATTCTCTGATCCTATTATATGGATGTGGGATTTTAATGTTGTGCTGAATCATGACTTAGATAGATCTTCAGGTAGTAGGTCAAGGATGAATGAAAAATGTGACTTCATTTGTTAACTATGATGTCTCAGCTGGGGCTACATGATGTATGGAGAGAAAGGATCGGGCCATTACGTGGATACACGTATAATAACAAAAAAATATAGACATCAGTCTAGGATCGATTAAGTCTTAATAGAAAGGAGTTTAAGGGGGAATATGGAGGGGATTTTACACATTGGTGCTGATCTTGCAGACCACTCGGCAATCAGCCTTACTATTCAGTTAACGGGGAATACCTGCCGGAGTAGATGGACTTTGGATAGAACTCTACTATTAGACAAGAAAGTGGTAGCAGAATTAAAGGCAGATGCAGAGGAATTCTTTAATCTAAATTCTGGATCTGCTCTGCCTGCTTTGGTGTGGGATACCTATAAGGCTCTTTTAAGAGGAAAACTGATGAGGGCAGCCTCTTTCAAGAGGAAGGCATATAAAGAAGAGAATAATAGGCTGGAAGAGCGTATGCAGCAGACAGAGCAGAGATTGACATGCCCGAATCCTGATGATTGGGAAATTGATCAACTGCGTAAGTTATACAAGGAAGTGCCGTCTGAGCTTTCAGCCGTGATGGGGATGAATCAGGAAGAGGTGTGAGGTGAACAGGGTGGCACACTTTGAATAAGGGGAAAACTGTGGTAAACCTCTGGCCTGGAATATAAAATCAGACTCAGTTAGGAATACTGTTAATTAAATACAGAGTAAGAGTTCCGGGGTTATTGACAGAAGTGGTGAGGAAACTAGGGAATCCTTTCTGAGATTCTTTAAGGCATTATACTCAGAAAACTTAGTGGTGTCACCAGACGTAGTTAAGAGCTGGATAAAGGATTTAGGTCTGACTAGTCTGAGAGATGGGGATAACAGAGCTATAAATGAGCATATAGGGCAGATTGAAGTAGGGCAGAGTAGGAAATCTGGTAATTTAGGGAAAGTGCCAGTCCCAAATGGTTTGCCTATGGTAATCTATCAAGTTTTAGGGAGCAGAATAACAAAGGTTCTAGCAGATCTATGTGATAATATCTTGGAGGCAGGTGGTACGCCCCACCCGGTCCTGGAAGGAGGCCATTGTGAAATTATTATTGAAAACAGAAAAAGACCCTAAGTGTTGCGATTTTATAGGCCTATTTCCTTGTTAAATTGTAATGATAAGAATTTCACAAAAATTCTGGCGGATAGATTATTATGAGTTGTAGGTGGGCTTATACATGAGGATCAAAAAGGGTTCTTAAAAGGTAGATATATGCAAAGGTTGATGCAGGATTTACTAGGCTCAATAGATTTAGAAAATACATGTGAAGCACCCTTGGCGGTTGTGATGACTGATGCTACAAAAGCTTTTGACAGGGTCAATTTGGCATACTTGAATACTCTTTACAAAGCTCTTAATCTAGGACGGGCATTGCAAAATATCTACCAAATCGTTATGCTAGAATAATGGTCAATGGCTCTTTAACTTGACCCTTCAGAATTGAAAGAGGAACAAAGCAGGGGTGTCCACTATCCCATTGCTGTTCAGTCTGTACATAGAACCCCTAGCTTGTGAAATTAGGGGAGAGCAAAGGATAATACCCTTTAGGTGCAGGGATGGGTGCAGGAAAGTCTCCCCCTATGCAGATGATTTCATGGTTTATACAGCCGACTTAAGGCAATGATACCAGCTTTGGAAGAGCTGACAGCGGAATTTGAGAAGATTGCCGGATATGCTGTTAGCAGTGATAAAAATGATAAAACAGAGGTTATGACTTAGAACATGCTGGGGAAGGGTGCCTCAGTTAAGAAGAAACAGAAGTACTTGGGGGTTATTATTACTCAAGATGTAACTAAAATTGCAGAGATCAATTTTACTAAGGTCATGAGAGACTCCTGTAGGTTAATGAGGAGTTGTAAACATCTACCCCTTACTATTTAAGGGAGAGTCAACATAATTAAGATGTTGATAATGCCAAAACTCACATTTATTTTTAACTCTGTACCCCTGATATTTAATGAAGAGTGGCTGAGTAGACTTCAGGGTGAAAGGAGTAGTTTTATTTGGGCCTCAAAGTGGGCACACATTGCCTGGAAGAAGCTGAGAAGAAAGAGAAAGGGGGACTGGCTTTGTCCGACATTCATTATGCTTCGGTTTTCTTTTTGAAAAATGGGAAAGGGCTATTGATTAAGTTGGGGGACTCGGCGTTGGGGCCCATATGTAAAACAATGCTGAAAATTTAGAGGTAAATGTGGGGTGTTTTAAATGTTGGGGTGTCCTGAGCTTTGAGGTACGAGGTTTCACTTCCACACAGTGTTTTCCCAAACTGTGGGTTGTGACCTACTAGTTAGTCACTTGCCTATTTCTGGTGGGACACAAAAAAGCAATAAACAAAGATGCCTTTACATTTTGTGTTTATCTTGTCACATTTGCTTTTCTTCAAAGACAGAGGTCAAATATCTTATGACACACTGCTGCTTATTCTTTTAACATGGCGATTGGTGTTTACTTTTCTTTCTCTGACTACAAAAAGAGAGGTGTTATAAAGTAAAGTATGTGACAATTTTGCTGAGGTACACGAAGTTTGAAAAAGTTGTAGAATATAATTTTTGTAACACAACAAATGTAAATACCTGTAAATGAACTGTACACATATTTCAGAAGATATCTGCAGTTTGGAAAGCAAAAATGAAGCACATTTCTGGTAATTCTAAAGTGTGATGGAAACAAAGATTTTAGCAGCCTCCAAACAATTCAAGACCCTTTTATTTGTGATGCGCAAATGATAAATATTCAGTGAAGCTCGATTTCCATAACTTATCATTTGTCATTTATCAATAAAACTTCATGACTGTGAAAATGTAGTGGCCATTTCAATGGAAAATGTACAATCTGTAA
The DNA here is from genome assembly GCF_031143425.1 of Pleurodeles waltl. Taxonomy (NCBI): domain Eukaryota; kingdom Metazoa; phylum Chordata; class Amphibia; order Caudata; family Salamandridae; genus Pleurodeles; species Pleurodeles waltl. The sequence continues at coordinate 15,948,649 of NC_090446.1, forward strand.
GCTGCTGAACTATGTCCTGAAGCCCAGTTTTAAACCAAACCCTTGCAATCATCAACAAGCTGAACCTTCAATCAATCAAGGATTTATAGAGCACACTAATCACCCGTTAGGGTCTCAAGGTGCTCGGACGGGGTGCTACTGGTCGTAGAGCCATGTCTTGAAGCGTTTCCTGAATGTCAAGAGGTCTTGGGTCTGGCGAAGGTGGAGCGGTAGGGAATTCCAGGTCTTGGCGGCTAGGTGAGAGAAGGATCTTTCTCTGGCGGTGGTGCGGCGGATGCGGGGGATGGAGGCGAGGGTGAGGCTGGCGGAGAGAAGTTTGCGGGTGGGGGTGTGGAAGGTGAGTCTGTCGTTGAGGTAGGCTGGGCCTGTGTCGTGGAGGGCCTTGTGTGCGTGGATGAGGAGTTTGAAGGTTATCCTCTTTGATACTGGTAGCCAGTGAAGGTCTCGGAGGTGGCGGGAAATGTGGTTGCGGCGTGAGATGTCCAGAATGAGGCGGGCGGATGCGTTCTGGATTCTTTGCAGCTTTGTTAGGAGTTTGGTTGTTATTCCTGCATATAGAGCGTTTCCGTAGTCCAATCGGCTGCTGACCAGGGCGTGGGTGACAGTTTTCCTGGTTTTGACGGGAATCAACTTGAAGATTTTGCGGAGCATGCGGAGACTGTTGTAGCAGGAAGAGGAGATGTCATTGACCTGTTGAGTCATGCTGAGTGTGGAGTCCAAGATGAAGCCTAGGTTGCGTGCGTGGGTGGTGGGTAAGGGCACAGTTCCTAGGGAGGTGGGCCACCAGGAGTCATTCCAAGCTGAGGGGTTGGTGCCAAAGATGAGGATTTCTGTCTTGTCTGTGTTTAACTTGAGGTGGCTTGATTCCATCCAGCTGGCGTTCCATTATTCTTTTGCTGATGATTTTTTACTTCACAAAGCTATTTCAACAGAGAATGTGCTCAGTATACGCAATCATGTATAATCATGATTATACCTTTTTTATATTTTTTTTGCGAAATAAGGATGTGGCCTAATGGCCAGAGCTTCTGATTTAGGATCTGGCGAACCAGGTTAAAGTCCCAGCTTTGGTTCTGGCAAATCACTTAACCTCCCGTACTTGCAATAGAATGAATAGGAACTTATTTCATGTGATCAGATGCTCTTTTTCCAATGCCCTTGGGTAGTTTTTGTGCTTAATGTTGATTGTAGGGCTAGTCCTGAATTGGATATATTGCCTTACTCCATATTCGGCTGAAGAAGGGTTTTCTAATGTCCGTGAACCACCAATGTAACACCTCCCTGCTGCAAAGTAATGCAAGGGAGCACTATGCACTGCAAGGCATTAGTTTGTAGTTACTAATGTCCAGTAGCCTTATTAGGCATTATCCTATGAGGCTGTGTGATTCAGGGGGCAGAATGACCTGACTTGTGGGGCAGTGAGTCCAATCCTACACCATGTTACAACTGTCGGCCTAATCTGGGTTTTCCAGCTAACTAGCAGTGCCTCATCTCTGCTCAAGAGCAAGGATGATTGTGGCAACCGGGCACATGACAGAAAATGACTCCTCAGGGGAATCATGGTCGATCACATCTCATCCCTTTCTCTCAGTTACATTACTCTTACATCTGCAAAGACAAGTAGAGGCAGAGAATGGTTCAATAAGGTTTATTGAATTAACTGCATTTTAAATAAAATGGCATGAATTGTAATAACTAGGATGATAAAACATGCTTGAAGCAAAATGGTGACAAGATGAGTGAAACACAAGCACAGTCCCCCATACTGTCACTATGCGTAATATATATGGTTCCTATCTAAGCTATGTTAAAGCACAGCGTGATAAGCCCTAATCCGCCCTTTATTTTTCACCTCTGGGAAGACATCATCTCCCATACCTGAGCAAGGAAGTCTGCTGTCTAAAGACACCATCTCCATGTGCTCCAGGGACCAGGTAGTCTAAGCAAGCAGCTGTAGTGAAGGCAGTCAGCAATCAGCATGGACTCATGGTCTTCTGGCTGGAATCTCCCTCCAATGTGTATGAGATAGAGAAGAGTTGTTATAATGAAACAGCTGATGTTCCGAGAAAATGTCCCCATGTAAGGATGTGTATGTTTCTGTGAATGTTGGAGACACAGCGTACCACTTTGCCGGCAACTCTATCTGGCTGCAGCCTTGATAAATGCACAAAGTGAAAAGAATGTCCTTCTAGAAACGCAATGCTTTCCTAGGCGAAAGAACAACTAGATGAAGAAAAAAAAAAGCACTGCAAATGTGGCCTATGTTAGAAAAAAACCAAAGCTGAATAAAATATAACTGGGCTAAAGTGCACAACAGCAGGCCTAGTTGCTAAAAAAAAGTGTCTTAAACCATGGCTAAAATAGATATACAACACTAAACCATGCACTACGAAAAACATCATTTTGCATTGGAGCTGTGCTACAAAAGGGATGCAAACCTAACATAAAATCCTATCAAGTCTGGGCTCAGATGTATTCAATAGTAGTGCCACTCATCATCTCTCCTCCTCTATTGCATGAGGGCGTCTTGGTGATGTCACCCAGGGAGTCTCCAGGTTCTATGTATCTCTTCCTTAACTCTAGATATGCAGTCCCAGCATCCATCGGTTGAGTTCAGAACTCATTGTGGTCCGTACATTACACTTCTCCAACTAAGGAGCTTAATGTTGATTGTAGGGCTAATTGAGCCGAAGCACCAAAGTCCTTTCCTGCACAAAAACAATCACCCCGACAATGCAGGCACCTTTGCACCATTTCTTTTTGCAAAACATATGTCCTCTTTATCAGGCTGCCGGTCTTGTGACAACCAGCCTCGAGGCAATGGTTGCACCGCTTCACTCCAGACAGTCTGACTACCATATTATGACTCTGGCAGTCGAATGCCAGGGGAATGCCACCTCCACCAGGAACATAGTTTCTGGTGGCATGGGGATAGTAGGAGTGGTGGTCAGCCAAAGCAGCACTGAGTTCAGCACTACCATGCTGATCACAAATCCAGTTTCCTCCAGCCTTTCCATGGTGTGGGCAGTGCAGACCCCCCCGCCCAGCAGCCTAGGAATGTGCAATGTCTGGTGTGCAGACAGTGCACATTCTGAGGGTGCCAAAGTCCCCCTCAGTGCGACGGCATTGGCCTCAGCTCCACGTGGAACCAATGCCAGTGCTGCTACACTGTTTCAGCTGGGCTGACTGCCGGAAACCTCCAATATGGAGGTTTCCACCGGTCAGCCCAGCAGAAATTCCATAATAGGGCAAGGGGGGAGCCCTCTAGGTCTACGGCCATCTCCTCTCTGTGAGTTTGGTAGTTGGCTAGTCTGACCGTCAATGTCATAATGAGACCCTTAGTCCTTTCTAGAGGATGGCTGTCATTCATCACCTGAAGAACAGTATTTAGAGGGTGAGATCCCAGCAGTTGCAGTTAATCGCAGATGCATTTCATTGCCTATGTGAACTATTGAGAGGACAAAGCCCAGACAGGAGTGTGGAGGGGAGAGCTGCAAATTCTTCCCTTGCCTCTATTCAATATTTAGCCCCTTTAGAGGGACAGTACAGGGATCATTGGGGCACTGAATGTCAATTGCTATGACAGATAAGGAATGGGGTACCCCATTAAACTGATGTCTAATGGTGTCATCTCTGTTGGGGAAGTGGAACTAGTGGAGCACCCTAATTATTCCCCAAGTGGAGCTGAAATTCTAGTGGGTTGCAGCCATGAATGAGGGCCAAGTCTGAAGGTGATATAGACTCGCAGACGCATCCAAGTGGCCTGGTGGATAATGAGTCTCAACTCCCTTTGAAGGAGATTGGGAGTAGCCGCCATTTCCATCACCTTGAGGGATTAGAAGGCCTTTCGCTTGAGGATAACAAGGAGGGATGGTTGAACTGTATGAACCTCAGTTTTGCTTTTCATGTGCAGTGAACGCTGTACTTAAATGTCAATTTGTTTCTGACTATCGTACCTTAATATGGGAGCAGATATCTTCTCAAACTGTTTCTATGTAGACACCTCTTCTTTTATTTGGAAACTCCACTGGTGTAATGTTATAGGCCATAATATAATGTAGTAAGTTAGGGCTACATTTTCATTTGTGTGCATGAATTCATTCATTAGCTGCTGTCATAACTTAGCCAGATTTGTGTCTTTAAGTAAGAACAAATCATATTTCCGTAATGTGTACTTTTACTATTGATATTATAAGTAAACTCTACTAAGACTGGAGCACAGACAGAGATATGAGTACCTTTTTTTCTACAGCCTAAACAATTTAAATATTACAGTAAGGTGTTTGTCTGCTTTAGTTTCCCTAAAGCTTTTTTCAAAGCACCTTTTGCATCCTTGTTTCTCAAACTGTAAAGAATTGGGTTTAACATTGGAATGACAATTGTATACATTACAGCAAAGAGCTTGTCTTTATCCAACGAATACTCAGATATCGGTCTCATATAAACACCAATCTCAGTTCCATAGAACAAAAAAACTGCGGTGAGGTGAGAGGAACATGTGGAGAACAACTTTTGTCTCCCTGTTTTGGAGGGAATTTTCATGATATTTGAGATAATTAGAACATAGGAAGTTATTGTTAACATGAAAGGACCAAGTCCCATTACAGTACCTCCTCCAAAATTTACAATATTTATAATATATGGGTCTGTACAAGAAAGTTTCAGAAGAGCAGCAAGATCACAAAAGAAGTGATTGATTTCATTGGATCCACAGAAGGATAAATTTGATATCAACACTGTATGTGGTATAGTGTCTAGAAAGCCAAGTATCCAGAATGCTGCAGTCAACAAAACCAGGGCTCTTTTATTCATTATGGCTGCATAGCGCAGGGGGTTGCAAATTGCAATGTACCTGTCATAGGCCATGACCGACAGCAAGTAAAACTCTGTGCTGAAAAAAGGAAACGCAAAAATAGAATTGAAGAATACATAAAGAGAAATTGATGGATTTATCAGATTTCTTGTTTTTTAAGCAGACTGCCAGCAGTTTCGGAATGGTGACTGTTGTGAAACTAATATCTAGGAAAGATAAGTTAATGAGAAAATAATACATGGGATTTTGAAGATGTGCATTGGTGCATATTAATATAATTATAACAAGGTTTCCAAGAAGTGTAATTAAGTACATGAGTAAGAATAGAATGAAAATTGGAACTTGAAGCTGAGGATTTTGTGATAGTCCCAAAATCAAAAATTCAGTCAAGAGAGTCTGATTCGACCTTTCCATAATTCCAATGCTCTGTGTTGCTGTTCATTAAATAAACACAAATCTGGAGAAAAAATGAAACAATATTATGAAAAGCAAAAGATATTCCACCAGAATTTAAAAGCATGAGTCTGGATAAATTGCTTTAATCAGTTTGTAGTGTACCCAAAAGAGAAAGACCTGAGTGGCGAATAGTAACCCAAGGGTATTATCTGTGTTATCAGCAATTATTTTCCAGAGTAGGAGCTGAAAAATGAGAGAGATTAGGTGATCATCATCCTCCAAATATTTATGATAATTTTTCCAGTCCTGGACCTTTATGTACCTGCAGACAGTGCCATAATGACCTGGAGTTTGGGGGATTAAACCTGTGTGGGAAAAATCAGATTAAAGCAAATATAACAGTACCTAGAAATCAATCAAACTATTTGAGTAGTGCAGAGCAATAGAGATTTCAAAGAAAGGCATCAGAAAGTAACTTAACAGTGCATAATAAAGCAGCAGCAGACACAAATCAAGATTTGTCAGTTTCAGGGCTTAATTTGTGCTGGTGTTGGCCAGTTCTTGACACTTCCACTCACTTCTTAGCACTGACACTTGTTTATGACAGTCCACCACATGATGACGCTGTCTAATTTTTAATACAGAACATGCATTTATCAGTTCCATATGTAAGGGATAAAGTACCCCCGCCGTACATTATAAAGATATTGCAAGTCACCGAGAAGTTCTATAACTATATAGAAGAATGAAAATTAATTGAAGACATCAGCAAACATATTGAAAAAATATATGAGAAACAATTCAATACAGCTCAGGATTTTTTTTTTAAGTTGCAGGAGTGCGACCTGTAGAAACACGTAGAAAGATTCTAACTTCTCCTTAATTATCTAATTAATTATCTAAGGAGAGCAAAAATTAGTATATTACTCTGCTTTTCACTGTAAGTTAGAGAAATAGAGCAGAAGAAAGAAAAGCAATGTTTCATTTTCCTTGCTTTAAACAGCTGCTTCAATTATGCTCCTGGGCCTTTCATCTTGGTTGCTGGCTCTGGCAGCAGGCTTTATGGCATCAGAACGTGACTATAATAACATATTTAGACAGAGTTCTGGCATATTTTCTTTAAAATCAGCGACTGAGTGTGTAAAGAAATTAGAGACAGGCTTTTATACAGGTGGTAAAGAATCCCATGTAGTAAACATTAATTATTCGTACAACTTTGGGTGACCTCAAATAGCCCCTACGGTTCACAAATTTGGAGCTGTGATGGAGGGGCAGGAGGTGGTGCCGTCTTCAGTGGCCTCCTGTAAAATACCCTCACTTATGTTCCAACAAATTAAACAATGGTCAATTGTCACCTAAACAAAATTGTAGTGGGCTCCTCCTGAAGGATCGTCAAAGACATGACATGGCACAGTAACCCTTATGTACAAAGTGCTTTTTGTGCAGTGAAAAACACTCATGGCTGTTCCAAATATGGAGAAAATGGTCATGGACATGAGGTAGCTTGCTGTGCCCAATGTGTCGCAACCCCAAATCCAGGAACCTGTAGATGCTTTGTGGAACAATTTTGTATCTTGGTTCAAGTTGATGGGTCCTGGCACAATGAGATTGCAAAAGTAGAAGACAAACAAGGATGAATGGCAGGCACATCCCAAAATGCATTGCATTATTTAAGGTTATTGAGAGAGCTACCTCAGACATTTTCAGGGACAAATCTGTACCACAGGTCAATAGCATTCAAGCCTGAAAATTGTCCAGGGTATAGGTTCAGGGTCCTGAAGTGAAGTAGGTAAGAAAACCATCATTCAAAGTGACAACATCTCCAAGCAGAATAAGGAAGTGTCTTTTGTCCAATTGTTGGTTGTACATCCCCTTCTGGAAGGAATAGGAGGAAGATTGCCAGGACTCTAAGGATAGCTCTTCAATTACTCAAAGCCAAGATACTCAGGTGAATACAATTTGCTTCAAAATGAAAAACAAATGCAACAAATCCCATTTCCCCTTTCCAAGATCCACCTATGTTGTCCAAGCATTTCTATGAAGGAGCCCATAAATGTTTGAATAAATTCCAGAAATATGTTGTTTCCTTGTCTCAGACTTGCCTTTTCAACATGGGCACAGCCTTTCACAAGCATTTGTGAATGTTAATTTGAAAGCTTTTGTTGCCCCCTAAAAGGTCGTATTACAGCTTAAGCAAGTTCTGACATGAACTTTCAAGGTCCCAGGAAGCCCCATCACCTGCCAGCATCTCAGTGCTGACTAAATGGATCTCTAATGTAAGTAACTACAGGCTACTTACTGACCATCAACAGATCTTGGAGGATGCATGAAGGTGATGGTACAGAACTATAAACTGAACATTTGTAAAGAAGCCTCAATAGACAGGGATATTTGTTCTCACCTGTCCAGAACTATTTCCCTCTGGAACCTAGTTTAACACATGGATTTTTACTCTCTGTTCCCTTAAGATCTGTGTTGATTTCACCATTTTCATGGGTATTTATTTCAATTTTTTTATAGATTCTGCTTTTAGTTTATTTTGTTATTCTCACCGTCTGTGCTCCAATAATTTCAAGATGATTTTATATCATTTTGTTCTTTGGGTTCCACCCCTCTGCCTTTTACCAGTTGTGGGATTAGTGAGGTAGCTAGGCACAGGTTAAGAGGGATGCATTGAACAGGATATGACAGCAACTTGTTTTGCAACTGGACCTTGGACCATGACCCACTTGAGAATCTTGTGAATACCACAACAGTCCCCCTGAACCCTTGCATATTCAACTCAAATACTTTGAGCTTTGATCCCCAGTGCTCTAAAATTCCTGATTTGAAATCTTCTGATTTTCTATGTATCTATCTATCTATCTATCTATCTATCTATCTATCTATCTATCTATCTATCTATCTATCTATCTATCTATCTATCTATCTATCTACACATATATATATTATATATATATATATTTATTAGCAGTCGTCAAGTAGGACATACACAAACTTTTATGCTATTTTCAACAGATAGTCAGAGATGGTATTATTTGGCAATAACATAATGCTCCAAGGTACCCACCTATCATCCCTATCTGGGATAAAGCCAACCCTATCTGCCCCCACCCCAACTTGTTCCTTCCTAATTTGTATCATAGGGAGGGCCAACCCTTGAAGTAAATGTGTGGTTGCTGACCTCTTAGTTCAGTCAAATAATTTTGTTGGGCTATACGCTAATCCACCAATAATACCAGCTATGATCATTCATGGTTCTGTCTGTCTCTATTAGGATGAAGACCTCGCAAGGTAGTGTAACTATGGTGAGACATTCAGGGTGAATGTGTATCACCTTTTATAATTTGGGGAAATGTTTCAGCCAAGGAATTCCAACCCTAAGCAATGTGGTGTTCGTGTGACCCCCACCGTCTCTTCCTTATGAAGGTGCTTACTTCTGGAAGTTAGCCAGGAGATGGCCATCTGGCCCTATGACTGTAATGTCAGTGGTGCACGGTGTTTCTGTGAAATCGTCTGGTTTTATTTTGATTTGAGTGAGTATAAAACTAATATTCTTAACATCTATTCATAAGTATTGCTTTTTGTCTTGTTTTCCCATTTTTTTCTGCTAAAGCCAAAGTGTTAAATGAATGAATCTAACATAAACCACATGCTTACTGACCTTCATGCTTATCTGTGTCCTATTACTGTTACGTATTCCACCGCTGTTTCCGAAATACGAAATCCCCGTTAAATATTTTCCTATGTGTCTTGTGTATTCTAGTGAAGTTCTTCTAACTATAAAATATTCTTTTTAAATATATGCTATTTCCATCGCTGTTATTAGCTTTTAAATATCAACCTACTGTTTGTGTTCCCTTGGAGTCCACAAGAGTTTTATGAAGTCTGATATCAGTCTGCTGTACCCGACAATAGTCAGGTTTAATAACTTAATTGCTAGTGATTGAAAAAATGTTGGCCATCAGTTTTACAAATTCTAAATGTTTCTGAACACAGCTGCTTTTGTACAGATGCTCCTGTTGGGTCCATGATTGGGACAATTTCTTTTCCCTTGGAAATTCCAACTATATATATATATATATATATATATATACATGCATATTGATACATTCGTGTGTGAGCAAGGACGCTCAGCAGAAACAGGTAATACAGAAATATATCCTGTTACTCTAGTTTTCTGAGTGAGAGCTTCCTTTGCTATTTCTTTGTTGTGAATATATATATATAAATATATATATATAAATATATATATATATATATATATAAATCTATTGAAAAAAGAAAGGTTAACGTGAAAAAAACGAATGGTTAACATTACATTATAGTTAGGTGTAAATTTCAATAACAGTTAAAATGGACATTTTTTTTTTAAATCACTAAAATTCACCAGCTATAGTTATGTCAACCAACTATAACTCGTATCCTAAGGTAACTATGATGTGTGCCTCCACCATGCACAGTTTTGTCATCAATGAAGTAATTTCAAATGTTGCATTGATATTATCAATGATGTTACAGAATATGTTGGGTAATTAGCTATGTATGGAGAAGACACTGGTTATTATTACTTTAGGCACAAGTTATAGTTACTTTAGATAAATATAACTGGTGAATTGCATTTTTTGTTGTTTAAAAGTTTACGTTGTCAATAAACTTTTTATGTAATTAAATCAGCACCTTTGTATTTTCCAGTGAATTTCTAACATTTTTTGCAGTGTAAACTAAGCTAGAATGACAATTTCAAACTACATGTCCAACATGTCCATTAAATGTAAACATCAAAACAACCACAAATGGGCTCAGCACTCCAGCTATAGAGCATAGACCTTCAGCTAGGAGTGGTTTAAAAATATATGATAAGTTCTCCTTCGGGCATGGATTTTATGACCCATGAGACATAAAAAAAAAAAAAACAATTGAGTGACTGCTATACTCACTCACACTTGCAGCAGTGCTTGGTGGTGTCCTTTCCCCTTGAAGGAACGCACCAAAGTAAAAATGTTAATACATTTGCAGGGCTCTCCTTCACGTAGTAGTGAATAATAAATTGTTTTATAGTTAGGCGACAATGACAGTTTAAGCAACTGTTTTAACCTAACAAAACCACTGAAATTCACCAGTTATAGTTATTTCAAATAACTACTGTATAGCTAATGCCCTAAAGTAACTTTAACTCATCCCCGCCATCTACAGTGTTATCGTCATTTCATATGTTGCAGTCATGTTATCAATGATGTCATAAAACGTGAGTGATGTAATATATGAGGTAATTAGCAGAGCATGGCAAGGGTCTGAGTTATAGTTACTTTAGGTCACAAGTTAACGTTACTTGAGACAACTATGACTGGTGAATTTCAGTGGTTGTGTGAATTCAAAATGGTATGATTAAACTGTCCTTGTCACCTAACTATAACCTCACTTTAACATTTGTGTTTTTCTATGAATTTCTAAGCCAGGCCCTGTGCCCAATCCCTCACTGGTGCCCAACCCCCTGCTGCTTACAACTTACTGTGTGACTGAAAGATGTAAATATATAAAGGTGTGTCATTTTAAGTAAGGGGGACGTATTCGGTTTTGTCACGGGGCTGCCGGCCTATTGGCTTTATCGTTTGATCAGCACATAAACATATGTAATGCACCCCTATTGTTTTTGTCATAAAGTCACCAATAATTATAATCAGATGTATATTTTATAAATTGGCATGCTGCAATGTTTAAAATACATGACTTAAAGTGTGTGTAATAAATCTTTATATAAAAAAAACACGTCTTTGAGTCTTTCTTATAACATTTTTCAGGTCGCAAGTGTAGCCATAACCCATGACAAGGGGACCCTAGAACTTCAGTATAGTGCTCTGGATTAGAATATTTTAAACAAAACAAAGTTGTAAACCGTCCTAGGGTTGTAAATTCAATGATCCAGGAGACATACTGTGTTTTTAATGATGTTGGTGGGGGTGGTTGCTACACTCCTAGCAGCCCCTACCAACATTAAAAAATACTTATTGTTACCCATGCCCCTTCTAGAGGCACCAGCGGCAAGACAAAATATATAATTTCTAATGCTATGTGGCATTATAGGTCACTCCTTGTGGGAGCAGTGAAATATAAATGAATGGCTTCAGCTGCTCATCTATCAATGATTTGTTTTAAAATATTTTGTTTATTTTGTGAGTGCCCACCTGAGGAACCTACATACCCACATTATTTATGGTTGTTGGAGGACAAAGGGTGGAGCCCCAAGGCACCAATGTTGGATCCCCAGTCGGTGTGGTTGTTGACAGGCTCTACCATTTTTATGTTAAGTTGGCACCTCAGTGTCCACCTGTACACCACCAATTTCATTGTTGTTGAGAGCTGCATGAGGTGCTCTACAGGCCACCATGGCCCTAGTTTGCTTCTGTGGTGGGTGTTGCCAACCTCAATAGTTGATGAGTACCCCACACAGGGCACCTAGAATGTCTGTATGTTTGAGCTGCAAGGGGAGCCCAAGGGCACCCATGATCCCAGCCTGCTTCCCAGCCAGCACCATTCCTCATGCTGGAGGGAGCAAGCCCTGTTCCTTTCCTTCTGCCCAGGTGGAAGCAACATTTTTCACTGATCCTGCCTTGGCAGGAGCAAAGATGTATTACCTTCCCAGGAGAGTGTGAGATAGGGTTGTGGGGGCACTGCCATTGTGCTCTGGGCAATGGAGTCCCTGGAGTCAATCATGGGGTAGGGAGGCCCTATGCACACCATGCTCCCTAACAAAAAGTACACTGGCCCTAGAGGATGGAGTCACAGAGCTTCATGCAAGCTCCCTGGGACCTTGCACAGGCGTCTCAGGGAGGAGTCCAAGCAACCCCATACCTTAATAATAAAACAGCTTCTTAGGATGGGGTCCTCAGTCCTCTTTGAAGCTCAGGAGGAGGGCCACATGTCTCCCTTCCTATAAAATGAAAGCACACCCCCCCCCAGCCAAAATCAGCTTGGTGAGGAGGGCTCCATGCATGTCCACTTCCTATTATTAAAAAAAGAATATAGTTTGACCCCTGGCGTCCCCCAGAGGGGCTTATTTATTTAAAAACAAATCAGCTGCCTTTTTTTAACCATGATTATGGGAGAATTGTGTGATCGCAGTTAAAGAAAACATTAAAATCCAGGGTTGGGGGGCAGGGTGTCTCTGTCCTGCCCACTTATAATTATTTTAAAAAACTTTTTGACAACTGGGAACTAAGTGCCCCAGCTCTGTAACAGCTGCCTTCAAATTTGCTTTCATGTTGTGACCAGACAATCAGAGCATGAGCTCCTGTGGGAGCCCTTGCTCCCAGAGGGGCTAGGTGGCCAATGGGGAGAAAAGCCCACCTGGCCTTTGAGATCATTTTTATTTTTTTAACTTGCATGAGTGCCTGAATGTTGTGAGTATCCCACAAACCCAACCATCCAGATATACAAAGTATTTGAACCTTAATTTCTCAAAAACTACTGAAAAGATTTAAACCAAACTACAAAAAGTATACTTTCTTGACTGAGATCTAGCTTTCTACCAAAGGTGGCGTAATTTTGTTCAGCCATTTTCTAGGTATCACAGTACAATTTATAAATTATTAAATAGGGACTTTATGCTTTTGGACCAGCTTTTTTCTCTGCCCCTGCTTGACAGATCACCCTGTACCTTTCCAGGAAGGAACTGTGAGGGATGATCTATTTTTTAGGAATATTTTGTGAAGATTCAGCATTTCTTGGAAAATGGGTTATTGGTAAGGGCAGGTAAGTACCTACACTTAGCAATAGGCCACTAGCCTCGACTTCGGTCCAGTTAGGTCTCACTAAATAAACCTAGCTCAACCCTTGGTAGCTTGGAAAAGAGCGACAAGGCTTAAGTTAGGAGACAAAGCGTAAAGCATTCAAAATCAGAAAAAAGTAATTAAATAAAACACAGGAAACATTTTAAAAATCCAAAACCAATTTATAAAAATAGGAAATATTTTTAGTTTTAAAGTGACACGAAAACGAATAAAATCGGATAAAGAGAACCGGAGATATGAATTTTTAACAAATTAATGCTTTTAATTGCTTAGAAACGAATAACGCCAATCTGGTCATCTGGTCGCACCTCAACCAGCGCAAAGTCAAAGTTTAAGCCTGACCGCAATGGAGCCATGCTCGGCTGAAGCCCGTGGGAGGCCTCGGTCAAACGTTTAGCTTTGGACTTAGTCGTTTTTCTGGAGATTTTCTTCAACGGGTCCAAGTAGCCAGTCCGATCCGACCTCCCGGAACTCTTCCTCGGATGCGTGTCGCAGGAGGCCTCAGTGGACATTTTTACCTTTGGACTTAGTAGTTTTTTCGAGTTGAAAATCCTTCAACCGGGTCAAACCTGAATCTTGATCCAACGTCCTTTGATACACTGTCTGGGAGGTCCCGGTCAACTTCCTACGTTCAGACTTTTTCAGAGATTTTCTTCACCGAGACGAACCTGCAAGTCAGGCAGGGTTACGGTTGAGGCAAGCTGGCTACTAGAGTTGTTGCAGCAAGTCGGTCCCTTTATGGAGCTTTTTTCAAAAAGTTATTCAAACTTCTCCAAACTTCTGGATGTTCTTTTAATGTTCTTTTGAGGTCCACACCCCAAGGTTCCAGAGGTTTTGAGATGCTCCTTGAGGGTGCAGACCACAACTCCCAGAATGCACCTGGCGCAAACTCCAATTTGGCCACTCAACAATGGTCAGCTGGTCAGTTTCTTCAGGAGTTGGTCCAGGTTAGTCTGGTTAGCAATTTTTCACCTGTAGCAAATAGGGAGTCCCTCCTTGAACCAGTTAAAGCCAGGCAAAGTTCTTCTTGTGGTGAAGCCCAAGTGTGCAGCTGGTACAGTCTTCCACAGTGCAGTGTACAGGTGCAGGTAAGGGGTCCAGCAGAGCAGTCCATCCTCTCCTGTAGTTCTTTCTTGTGGGGATGTGGTAGGGATCTGAGGGGTTGGTGCAGGTCTGCCAGTTTTATCCTTGTTCCTGGGTGAAAAACAGGGGGGTCTTGGTTCTCCAATCAGGTGCAGGGTCCTTGCCCCTGTGATGACCACTTCCTGGGAAGTGTGGCAAAAATCAGTCCCAAGGGAGCAGCATTCCTCAAAAATCCATCATGGCTGAAACTGATTTTTGGAGGTTAGATCTGGCTGAGCCCACCCACTGGTGTGGCAAAAAATCCTAAACAGACCCCCTCTCTTGCCCTCTCCTAATCTAATCAAGGGAGCACCTAATTGTCTGGTTTTGCAGGATGTGATGAAGGTGCTGGGTTGCTCCAAATGTCCTTCCCTGCCTTTGAAGACCAGTTTGGCAGCCCTCCCATCTTCCAGCTTCACCATCTCCTGATGGAAGATCTCCTCCCCATTTCTTTGTGTTGAGCCCAGGCCACTTCACACTTCATTAAGGTAGCCTGGCCAGGCTGCCAGATGCTGGACAATCAGAGCAAAGCAGCAAAACACTATAGGGCTGAAGTTGGCAACTTGTAAGGTAATGTTTAAAACTCTTTACCTGAACCAGTTATATTAAATCCAACAATTGGAAGTTGTGGGATTTATTATAACAATTATTTGATACCAAACTTGAAGTATCTGTTACTTAAGGGGACTTTATAAATTAAAATAAAGTCTCCCCATTGTAGCCTATAGAGGTCATTCACTACAATGAGGGAAAAACTAATTTGGCTGTTTTACATCACCAGGGCTGATAAAACTATTTTTATAAGGTACCTGCTTATAGTTACATGACACCCAGCCCTAGGGGCACATAGGGCACACCTTAGGTGTGACCTATTTATAAAAATAAGGTAGTTTAAGACTTTGGAAGTATTTTTTAATTCCAAAGTCGAATTGGCCTGCCTTTAAAAGTACACTGGGCACCTCTATGCTGGGGTCCCTAAACCTACATGCCCTACCATATACTAGGGACTTAGAGGAAGGTTAATATTGCCAATTACAATTAGCCTAATTTGCACATCCACTTACACACAACACTTGGCCTGGACTGGTAAGCAGAGGGGCTAGGTGGCCAATGGGGAGAAAAGCCCACCTGGCCTTTGAGATCATTTTTATTTTTTTAACTTGCATGAGTGCCTGAATGTTGTGAGTATCCCACAAACCCAACCATCCAGATATACAAAGTATTTGAACCTTAATTTCTCAAAAACTACTGAAAAGATTTAAACCAAACTACAAAAAGTATACTTTCTTGACTGAGATCTAGCTTTCTACCAAAGGTGGGGTAATTTTGTTCAGCCATTTTCTAGGTATCACAGTACAATTTATAAATTATTAAATAGGGACTTTATGCTTTTGGACCAGCTTTTTTCTCTGCCCCTGCTTGACAGATCACCCTGTACCTTTCCAGGAAGGAACTGTGAGGGATGATCTATTTTTTAGGAATATTTTGTGAAGATTCAGCATTTCTTGGAAAATGGGTTATTGGTAAGGGCAGGTAAGTACCTACACTTAGCAATAGGCCACTAGCCTCGACTTCGGTCCAGTTAGGTCTCACTAAATAAACCTAGCTCAACCCTTGGTAGCTTGGAAAAGAGCGACAAGGCTTAAGTTAGGAGACAAAGCGTAAAGCATTCAAAATCAGAAAAAAGTAATTAAATAAAACACAGGAAACATTTTAAAAATCCAAAACCAATTTATAAAAATAGGAAATATTTTTAGTTTTAAAGTGACACGAAAACGAATAAAATCGGATAAAGAGAACCGGAGATATGAATTTTTAACAAATTAATGCTTTTAATTGCTTAGAAACGAATAACGCCAATCTGGTCATCTGGTCGCACCTCAACCAGCGCAAAGTCAAAGTTTAAGCCCGACCGCAATGGAGCCATGCTCGGCTGAAGCCCGTGGGAGGCCTCGGTCAAACGTTTAGCTTTGGACTTAGTCGTTTTTCTGGAGATTTTCTTCAACGGGTCCAAGTAGCCAGTCCGATCCGACCTCCCGGAACTCTTCCTCGGATGCGTGTCGCAGGAGGCCTCAGTGGACATTTTTACCTTTGGACTTAGTAGTTTTTTCGAGTTGAAAATCCTTCAACCGGGTCAAACCTGAATCTTGATCCAACGTCCTTTGATACACTGTCTGGGAGGTCCCGGTCAACTTCCTACGTTCAGACTTTTTCAGAGATTTTCTTCACCGAGACGAACCTGCAAGTCAGGCAGGGTTACGGTTGAGGCAAGCTGGCTACTAGAGTTGTTGCAGCAAGTCGGTCCCTTTATGGAGCTTTTTTCAAAAAGTTATTCAAACTTCTCCAAACTTCTGGATGTTCTTTTAATGTTCTTTTGAGGTCCACACCCCAAGGTTCCAGAGGTTTTGAGAAGCTCCTTGAGGGTGCAGACCACAACTCCCAGAATGCACCTGGCGCAAACTCCAATTTGGCCACTCAACAATGGTCAGCTGGTCAGTTTCTTCAGGAGTTGGTCCAGGTTA
Organism: Pleurodeles waltl; assembly: GCF_031143425.1. NCBI lineage: Eukaryota > Metazoa > Chordata > Amphibia > Caudata > Salamandridae > Pleurodeles > Pleurodeles waltl. Next base: position 15,965,292 of record NC_090446.1, read on the forward strand.
GTCTGGTTAGCAATTTTTCACCTGTAGCAAATAGGGAGTCCCTCCTTGAACCAGTTAAAGCCAGGCAAAGTTCTTCTTGTGGTGAAGCCCAAGTGTGCAGCTGGTACAGTCTTCCACAGTGCAGTGTACAGGTGCAGGTAAGGGGTCCAGCAGAGCAGTCCATCCTCTCCTGTAGTTCTTTCTTGTGGGGATGTGGTAGGGATCTGAGGGGTTGGTGCAGGTCTGCCAGTTTTATCCTTGTTCCTGGGTGAAAAACAGGGGGGTCTTGGTTCTCCAATCAGGTGCAGGGTCCTTGCCCCTGTGATGACCACTTCCTGGGAAGTGTGGCAAAAATCAGTCCCAAGGGAGCAGCATTCCTCAAAAATCCATCATGGCTGAAACTGATTTTTGGAGGTTAGATCTGGCTGAGCCCACCCACTGGTGTGGCAAAAAATCCTAAACAGACCCCCTCTCTTGCCCTCTCCTAATCTAATCAAGGGAGCACCTAATTGTCTGGTTTTGCAGGATGTGATGAAGGTGCTGGGTTGCTCCAAATGTCCTTCCCTGCCTTTGAAGACCAGTTTGGCAGCCCTCCCATCTTCCAGCTTCACCATCTCCTGATGGAAGATCTCCTCCCCATTTCTTTGTGTTGAGCCCAGGCCACTTCACACTTCATCAAGGTAGCCTGGCCAGGCTGCCAGATGCTGGACAATCAGAGCAAAGCAGCAAAACACTATAGGGCTGAAGTTGGCAACTTGTAAGGTAATGTTTAAAACTCTTTACCTGAACCAGTTATATTAAATCCAACAATTGGAAGTTGTGGGATTTATTATAACAATTATTTGATACCAAACTTGAAGTATCTGTTACTTAAGGGGACTTTATAAATTAAAATAAAGTCTCCCCATTGTAGCCTATAGAGGTCATTCACTACAATGAGGGAAAAACTAATTTGGCTGTTTTACATCACCAGGGCTGATAAAACTATTTTTATAAGGTACCTGCTTATAGTTACATGACACCCAGCCCTAGGGGCACATAGGGCACACCTTAGGTGTGACCTATTTATAAAAATAAGGTAGTTTAAGACTTTGGAAGTATTTTTTAATTCCAAAGTCGAATTGGCCTGCCTTTAAAAGTACACTGGGCACCTCTGTGGTGCACCTATGGGTGGGGTCCCTAAACCTACATGCCCTACCATATACTAGGGACTTAGAGGAAGGTTAATATTGCCAATTACAATTAGCCTAATTTGCACATCCACTTACACACAACACTTGGCCTGGACTGGTAAGCAGTACACAGGGCACAGCCAAGAGTCAGTAACCACCAGTATCTGTCACAAATGTTTGGGAGTGACCAGGGCAGAAAGGAGGACTTTCCCACAGCGTAAAAGTTATTAGCAAGTCAAACAAAAATCAATTTCCTGTGGTAACTAGGTCCTACCTACAATTACACAGTGGCTCTGAACCACGCCTATATTCTCCTCGATGACCTCAACTTTCACCTGGAAGACTGAAACAAACCCTTCATCACAGCCCTTCTTTAAAGCTTGAGCAACCTCAAACTCACCCAGCTCGTTCTAGAGCCAACACACCACAGGACACACACTGGAGACCATCTTCACTACTAGGGACACGATCAACAAACTCCACCACATTGCTCACATTGATTGACCACTCCATCATCCACTTCCAAATCAACACTCGTCAAGTAAACACCCCTACCAGGTTCAGCATTCAAAGCCACAGCTGTGGCAAAATCACAGAAGCAGACCAGCTCGGTGTTCTCAGCCTGGATCAACCTCGCCCTACAGACATCCTTGACAAGGACATCAACAACTTCAACAAATGGATTAAATACTGCGTGGACTGAAAACCAACAAGAATAGTAGGTCAAAGAAGCAGGCCAGTTATTATACAGAAGACGTCTGAGACACCCAAAACACTGTAAACAGCTTAAAAGGAACTGGAGAGCCAGCCACAACACTACCAATAGAACAACCTAAAAAGCTGTACTCAGGCACTAACACCAGCAAGTAAGCAACACCAAGAAAGGAGCATTAGTGAATCACATTGAAGGAAGCTTTAACAGCAGCAATTAGAACTTCTGGATTGTCAAGGATTTCACCTCGCCCTCAGCCACAACAACTGTGCAACAACATATCCAATTTCTTTCATAGCAAAATTGCAAACATCTACAGCAACTTTGCACACCATCACAACCCCAGAGAACTCATCACTAACCTACCTAACTCCAACCAAGATGGCCACCTAACCGAATGGACAACCTTCACCAGAACCCACATAGCGGTAATCATGCAAAATATCTACTCAGGGGCCCCAAAGGACCCCCAATAGAGCCATGCCCCCACTGCATCTACAATCTGGGAACATCAACAATCAGCACCACCCTGACCCATATCAACATCTCCATCACACCTGCCTCATTCCTGGATGAATGGAAACACCTTCCTCAAGAAGTTCACAGCTGACCCAAATCAAGTGAGCAATGTACAACCCATCTCCCTGCTCTCCTGCCCAGCCAAACTGATTCAGAAGGCCATCGACCTGCAACTCACAACCAATCTCAAATTTCACCATCTTCTATACAACCCTCAATCAGGATTCAGAAAGAACCACAGCTCTGAAACAGCACTCATCACGACCACCGTTTTTCAAATCATCCCGGACCAAGGAGACACATTGACCTTCATCCTGCTCAACCTCTCCGTGGCCTTCAACACCGTCACCCACAAAACAAACATCAGAAAACTCTATGAGATTGGCAACCAAGGATATGCTCTCAAATAGATCTGTTCCTTCTTCATGAGAAGAGGCTGTCACTTTTCATATCAGGAACCCGGAAACAAATATGTGGAGTCCCATGGGATCATCCCTCAACCCCACCCTTTTCAACATATACATGATACCACTCGCCAACGTCAGTTAATAACAGAACATCACCATCCTATCCTATGCAGATGACACCCAACTCATCCTCTCCCTGACGGACAGGACACCACCAAAACCAACTTCACCAACTGCTTGACCGTGGTAGCAGACTGAATGCGAACTAACTGCCTGGTGTCAAGTAAGAGAAGACAGAAGTTTTGGTCTTCGACAACAAGCCCTTCCAATAGGACCCCACCTGGTGGCCAGTGAAGCTAGGACCAACACCCAGACTCATAGACCTAGAAGACTAGCTAAACATGACAGCTCAAGTCTACGCAGTGTGCATCTCCTGCTTCCACATGCTACTCATGCTACTCATGCTGCAAAAGATCTTCAAATGCATGCCACAGAAAACCAGACTGATTGTCACGCAAGCGCTCATCATTAGCAGGCTGGACTACGGCAACACTCTCTATGCATTAATCTTAAAGCAATTTCTACACAGACTCCAGACCATTCAGAACAATACTGCAAGACTCATACACAACCTCCTGTGCCACACCACATCACACCGCACCTCAGGAATCCTCATTGACTCTTCAGTCACCACTGCAACCAATTCAAACTTCTCAAGCACACGTACTAAGCCCTACACATCACAGTACCAGAATACCTGAACAGCTGTCTACACTTCAAAGAACACACAAGATACCTACACTCTGCCACACTCTCAATCGTTCACACTACCTTCATCCACCAGAGAAAAATTGGAGGTAGCTAATTCTTTTACATCGCACCCAGTTCATGGAACGACCTCCTCAACACATCAGAGTCTCCTCCTCGCTTCTTGAGTTCTGCAAGAAGCTGAAGACCTGGCTCTTCATATAGGCATCTTTGTGTCCACATACCTGCACACCTGCCCAAGCGTCTGGATACACTCTCTTGTGATTAGTGCGCTAAATAAGACTCTCCTGACTGTCACCCTTCTGTCCCCCTATGTCACCCTGACCACCTTGAACTGCCATTGCTCCACTTCCTATGCCCCCTTGGACAATGCACCTGTGATACAAAGAGACTGGACTGGACTCTGCCATGGATATTCCTCCATTATCACCCCAGCCCATTGCACATCCCCCTCCACTTATTAGCACTTAAATAAACACCCTTGAATCACAAAACATTCTGGAGTCAGTCTGTACTTTCACAAATGTGTTATTACAACCTCTTTGACAAATATCAATGTAAATGTTTGTTTGCACATACCAAAGTATGACAGTTGTTGGGCAGCAGTAAACATAGAAGAAGGGAGAATGTGGTACCCAGATCTGTTAAAAGGAAAGGCAAAGTGAACTGTCAGGGTCCATACACAGAGATAAAAAGGCAGACTTATACAATGTCCTTCATTAGTCTGATATGAGAGGAGCAGTGCCAGTCTCTTACCTGTGTCTCACTGGAAGTACTGCATGATGATGTTGTTTCGGTTGTCAATATCTTCTTCTTCTGCCTCCTCTGATTCACTGTCCACAGGCTCCACAGCTGCCACATGACCATCATCAGGCCCATCCTCCTGCAGAAAAGGCACCTGGATTCACAAAGCCAGGTTGTGCAACATACAGCATGCCACGATGATCTTGCACACCTTCTTCGGTGAGTAGTATAGGGAGCCACCTGTTAAACGGAGGCACCAGAATCTGGTCTTCAGGAGGCCATACGTCAACTGTATATTCCTAGATCGCACATGTGCCTCATTGTAGCGTTCGTCTGCTCTTGTCCTGGGATTCCTCACTGGGGCCAATAGCCTTGACAGGTTGGGGTAACCAGAGTCACCTGCAAATGTAGAGGGATATCTGTTAGACATACACCAACCTGTAGGGACTATCCCATACCCAGACACCTATTCATACTGTGTGGGGACCTTGGGCTCACCGATTAGCCACACTCTGGAGTTGCCCCATCACATAAGGGATGCTGCAATTCCTCAAAATGTAAGCGTCATTCACAGAGCCAGGATACTTGGCATTCACATGAGAGATGTACTGGTCTGCCAAACACACCATCTGCACATTCATTGAATGGAAGCTTTTACGATTTCTGTACACCTGTTTATTCCTGAGAGGTGGGACAAATGCCACATGTGTACCATCAGTTGCACTGATGATGTTGGGGATATGTCCCAGGGCATAGAAGTCACCTTTCACTTTGGGCAACTCCTCCACCAGGGGGTAAAACAATGTAGCTGCGCATGTGTTTCAGCAGGGCAGACAACACTCTGGTTAACACGTTAGAGAACATCAGCTGTGACATCCCTGATGCCATGGCCACTGTTGTTTGAAAGGAACCACTGGCCAGGAAATGGTGTACTGACAGGACCTGCACTAGAGGGGGGATACCGGTTGGATGGCAGATAGCTGACATCAGGTCAGGCTCCAATTGGGCACACAGTTCTTGAATTGTTGCACAATCAAGTTTGTGGGTGATAATGATGTGTCTGTCTTCCATTGGCGACAGGTCCACCAGAGGTCTGTACATCGGAGGATGACACCATCTCATCATCTGCCCTAGCGGATGTGCCCTATGGAGGAGAATGTTGAGCAGAGGGTCATGTACCACATAGGTTGCACAAGGGTGTTTTGCACTAATGTGATTTAATCAGTGTGTGGCGCTGTCTGTCCGTATTCCTGCCCAAATGTACTGTGACGCAGTTAGGTGCTCTGCCATGTGCCTCCCTGAAATGGCAGCTGCCTGACCTGTAAGGAGGGACAAGGGGAAATGAGGTAACTGCGCTGGGATTGTGCAGCTTCGCGGTAGGCGGTCGAAGACCGCCGCGCCATTTAGCATTGGTTATCATTGGGCCCTGTGGGTTCCAGGAGCCAATGACGATGTATGCCGGCGGTGATGGTATGCACCGTTGCGGATGTGACCGCCATTTTCTATCTGTTCACTCACTTAATACCTGACCTTCAACAGTAGAGGACCTACACTGCAAGTGCTGCTGTGACCTGAGTCTGGAAGCGACAATGGCTACAGTGTCTGGGGAAAGGGCCCCTGCCTTCACAGTGGGGGAGTTGGACAAACGGGAGTATGGGGTCCTCCCCCAGTACACACTACTCTAAGGTTCTCTAGACAAACAGGTGAGTACACTGTGAGCATGATGGATGGGACATGAATGTATGGAATGGTCTGGATGTCAGATACATGTTGGGGGGGCTGTGGCCTGCACGTGAGGATGGTCAGTGTATGAGTTTCAGGGCATGGGTGGGAACTGGTGGCCAATGAGTAAGAAGAACCAGACAGGGGAGTAAGTTCCATTCTTACTTTACCTTTCCTCTAGGTCAGCACCCACCAGAAGAAGGGTATTTGGCGTACCATCGCAATGGAAGTGCGGACCCTGGGGGTCTATCATAGACGGAGCACCCACTGCCGCAAGAGATGGGAGGACATGCGCTGCTGGAGCAAGAAGACGGCAGAGGCCCAGCTGGGGATGGCCTCCCAATGTGGAAAGGGTGCCCGTCGCACCATGACCCCCCTGATGTTCTGGATCCTGGCGGTGGCATATCCGGAGTTGGATGGGCGCTTGAGGGCATCACAGCAGCCACAAGGGGATGACACAGTCTCATTCAGCTGACTCTGCGTGCTTTACAAGGTGTCTGTCTGGGGGATGTGGGTTGTGCGTTCCCCTAGGCTAGGACAAACGTGGTAGGGTAGGTCCCTTGTTTGGCAGGCTCTGTGCCACTCCAACCCCAATAGTGGTAGTGGCCATCTACAACTAGTCAGGCTCCTGTGAGTTCCAGGTGTGCAGCAAATGGGATTAAGCATTGGCTAGTGCATTGGGCTGCTCCCTGTGTGTTGTGCCTGCCAACGGTAGTGGTGTTGCTGGCATTGACCATGTGTCTCCTCTGTCTTTCCCCCCCTTTTTGTTTTGTCACCCTGTCTTTGTGTGCATTAGCATCATCTGGCAGAGGAGCAGTGGCACCAGAGCAGGAGGGAGCTGCAACCCACATGGCCCCAGAGGGTGGATGTACAGAGTCTGAAGGCACCAGTGGGACGGAGGGCGAGGGGAGCTCCATGATGGGGACAGGAGGGGACACCAGCGACAGCGACTCCTTTTCTGATGGGAGCCACCTTGCAGTGGCGGGCACATCTGTGCCCACCGCAACAACAGGTATAGGTGCCACCCCCCCTACCAGCACCACCCTCCCAGCAGCCCCTCAATGTGTTTCCTGTGCCAGCTCACCCAGGAGGGTGGGCAACTCCTTCACCCCAGGTGCCTCAGGCCCTGCCCCAGTCAGCCCTGCTGCCGTCAGTGAGGAGGCTATTGACCTCCTGGGATCCCTCACTGTTGGGCAGTCAACCATTTTGAATGGTGTCGAGAGGCATTTGCAGAAAACGAAAGCATACCTGGAGGTCATTCATTCTGGCGTGGCGGCCCAACAGAGAGCATTTCAGGCTCTGGCCTCAGCACTGATGGCAGCCATTGTCCCTGTGTCCAGCCTCCCCTCTCCAACCTCCACTACCCAGACCCAATCCCCTCTACCTCAGCCTATCCCAAGCACACCATCAGACTAGCATGCACACACATCAACACACAAAAGTGGCTCTGGCAAACATAAGCATCACACATCCCACAAGAACTCACACAAGCACCATACCCATGTAGACACACCAACATTCACTGCCTCCACTGTGTCCCCCTCCTTCACGTCCTGCACCTCCTTCCCAGTCTCGTCTCCATCCACACCTGCATGCACTACATCCTCAGCCACAACGTCCATCACCAGCTCGCCCATCACTACACACCGCTCACGTGTAATCACCACCCCCACTACCATTCACACGTCCCTTGTGTCCTCTCCCAGTGTGTCTGTGAGCCCTCCTGCCAAAGTACATAAACACCGGCACACACCCACTTAATAACCATCCACCTCACAACAGCCTCCAACCCATGCACCTTCACCCAAACTCTGCAGACGTACACCTCCTACAACCACTACCTCTGCCTCCACTCCCAAACCCCCTCCATCTTCCCATCCCAGTGTGTCTAAGAAACTTTTTCTGGCTATCATTGACCTCTTCCCTACACCTCCCCCCGTCCTTCCCCTAGGGCCAGGTTGAATCGAACCCTGACCAGCACCGCAGCCACCAAATCGTTGTCCAGTGTGGTCCCTGCAAGTCCAGGAACATCGAAGGGGGTACCCATCAGGGCTGCCAGTGTGCCACATAGTGAAGCCAAGGACCACCCTATTCCACCACCTGCCAAGGTAAAGAAGGGGCCAGCATGCAGAAGAGAAAAGCAGCACCAACCACCCAGCAAGGCATCTTCCAGAACCAAAGAGGACAGTGCCAAGGTCCCAGCAGCGACTTCCAAAGTGGGAAAGGGACACAAGAGCAAATGGAAGTCAGCTCAGGGCACAAAGCCTCTGAGTGAGGGACTGGTGTCACCCCTTTTGCAAGACAGCCCAGCAACCTGTACCGCCGGTGGCACCGCCATAATGACTGCCACCTGCCCTGCCACCTGCCCTGCCACCTGCACGGCAGCTTCCTCAACTACAGTCACCTGCATCATCCCCATTGGGCAGACTTCTGAGGCTGCAGGAGACGGCCTGGTGTCTCCCTCCACAGGTGGAGACACCTGCACCACCGGCAGCATCTCCGCCGCAGACACCGCCTCAGCCACCGCCACCTGCCCTGTGACGTGCCCAGCCAGTGCCACTACAGCGGACATCAGCAGCATCCCCCGTGGGCAGGTGTCCGGGGCTGCAGGAGACGTCCTGGACCCTGCACACACTACATGAGGCACCACCACCAGTACTGGCACTACCAGCAGTTTGCAGGTACTCTAGGCCAGTATTTCCCAACCATTTGACTTCTATGGACCCCCACTCTATCAATACTGGGACCCAGGGACCCCCACTGAATCATTTTTGGAATCCGGGGACCCCCCACTGAGTCATTACTGAAAGCTGGGGAACTAATCTGTTAATGTTGTACAATTTTCTAAGCAGTCACAGACCCCTTGAGGAGACTTTGCGGACCCCCATGGGTCTGAGGACCACAGGGTGGGAACCACTGCTCTAGGCCAATGCATGCAAAGAAAAATCACAAGCAAATAACTGAGTCCACATTAGAAAATTATGTTGCAGGTTTATTTGATAAAGTAATGGGTAAACTTAGGGGCGATCCAAGGGCAGCAAAAGATTATATGACCTAGGCTGACTTATCAGTTATAAGCCATCAAGCAGCAGGAATACACAACATTTGGTGTGAACCTTTAGGATTCATCCACCTCTGCACCCCATAATCCAGGAAAATGAACAGCACAGAGGCAGAGCATTACCAGGCAACCCCACAGGCTTACAGCTGACCATCGGAATAACAGGTGCCATAGATTTTACTCCAGAGCCCTACTGTTAAAACTCTGTGGGTACCGGCATAAATGCCCCCTTTGGGATTTTTCTTGTGGTTGCTTCTGCACCAGAAACCTACGGAGCGCCCAGTAACTCTGCCTGCAACGTAAAACGTCATAACAAATGCATTACATCAGCTGTCACTCAGGTGGGTATGGGTGTACAGTAGATTGGGTTTCGCTGTACAGGAATGCATAGGGAAGAGGACCCTGGGTGTTGGATTGCTTAGGGCCCTGGCTCTGTCCTGAAAGGGACTTTTTCCAGAGGGGTTTTGGCCTGCTTCCCCAGATATCAGCCCACAACCCCAAAGGAGGGTGTCCAAAGGAGGGGGAGAAGGGATTGCACCTGTCTGGGGAATGTAGAAGTAAGCTGCTGCCTAAGTTATCACCACGCGGGTGAAGCAGGCACCCATATTTCTACTGTGAGTATTGTGGTCCTGAGACAGTACCATTTCAGTTAAAGGCTTGTTTTTATTTGACATTGTTCTGATGCTTCAATGCTACGCTTCTTGCTACTGGTAGCCTGGTTCTACGTATGTGGTGGCGGTGGCTGATTTCAGCAGAGGAGGGCTATGTCCTTGGCTCTCCTTCACTCTGTTTTCCATACGTAAATCTGATGAGACTATTTTCCTTGTTACCGATTGCATTATGGCATCACTGTAGGGTATGGACAGATTGTATCCTACCAACGTGGCCCATGCATTTCCTGATAAGGTTTTCTGTTTTTTCTTTAGCCTATCTTGTGGGGTATGTCTCTCACTTTTAGTCTATGTTTCTGCAGTGTTGTCCTATTATGGAATTCACATCTCTCAGTTGGGCAATATTTGGTTCTCCAAAATATTGCTCAGTACTATGTTGTGTTCGATGAGTGACTTTGCAGGTGTTCTTCTTCATGACTGTCTGTCTAAAACTTCCCTCCTAACTACACGAAGAGAAGAGCTCAGTCAGAATACATCTTGTCATTGATTTATAGAACTAATTAAAAGTATTTTAATGATATGTTAATAAACATTAATTTTACATCAACATTTACATAACATGATGTTAAAATGTTTTATACTTAATAAATATATTTTAAAATATATTTAACATTAACTTACTTTTATTTTTTTAACTATTTTTAAGGAAAATAATTTAGTTTAACATTATTTCCTATTGGATTTTATTTGAATTTTATATAGCAATTATTTCTAAAGAAGAGTGTTGCAGCACCAGTGGTTGGCCATATGTGGTGCTGAACATACTACACATCTGAACTGGAGTATGTTACTAGTGTTTTGGGTCCCTTTTCGCTGTACTTTCTTTAGAAGTGCATTTTGTGAATAGTAATAGGCTTACTGCTTTAGAGGGGTGTATGTTCCTCCCTGAGCGCTCCGTAACTCTTCATACACCCCTCCTCACTACTAACTAATCCCTTATGATTTAGCAGTAAGTATACCCCTTTTTTCAGCCCCTCCCCTGGTCTCTCCCACATTTACTACTAGGTAGGAAACTTACTTGTGTGAGGATCACCCCATAGAAAAGATTAGAGAGCTGTAAATTTACATTCATAGGTTTCGAAATGGCATTTTCCATGACTTTAGAAGTACTATTGTCATACTACTAAATGTACTGCAAAATGCAATTTCTGAGTAGACCCCACTATGCCCTATGTCTGTAAGCCCCTTCAAAGGCATGTCTGTTCCACATACTTTGTATTGATTCAGCAATGGAGGGCATCTCAATGTATGTTGCTGTGTTGAGTAGCCCCGTTCTATGAAAATGTCTTACGTTTCTTTTAGGCCAGGCTTCTAATGTTACAAACTGTTCAAGAAGTAGTAAAACATCTGGCAGATCAGGTAATCAGTTGAATGTATGAATCAAAAAACTTGATTGTAGGAAAGTCCACTTTTCTGCCCTGGTCACCCCCAAACATTTTGGACAGATACTGGTGGTTACTGAATTTTGGCTGTGTCCTGGGTACTGCTTACCAGACCCAGAGCCAGTGCTCTGTGTAAAGTGGATATGCAAATAGGCTAATTATAAATGGCAATATTAACTTACCTGTGAGTCCCTAGTACATGTTAGGGCATGTAGGTTTAGGGACCCCAGCAAAGGTAGTGCACCCATAGGTGCACTGCTGAGGTGCCCAGTGCCATTTTGAAGGCAGGCCTGCCTTGCTGGCTGCTTTTAAATTAAAGTTACATGCAAATTCGACTTTGGAATTAAGAATACTCCCAAAGTCTTAAACTACCTTCTTTTTACATATGTCACCCCTAAGGTGTGCCATATGTGCCCCTAGGGCTGGGTTCCATGTAACTATAAGCAGGGACCTTATAACAATAGTTCTATACGTCCTGGTGAGGTAAAACAGCCAAATTCGTTTTTCCCTCATTGTAGTGAATGGCCTCCATAGGCTAGAATGGGGAGACATTATTTGAATTTATAAACTCCCCTTAAGTGTCAGATAGCTGAGGTTTGGTATCAAATTAATTGTTATAATAAATCCCACAACTTCCAATTGTTGGATTTAATATAACTTGTTCAGGTAAAGAGTTCTAGACTTTACCTAAACAGTTGCCAACTTCAGCCCTGCAGTATTTTGCTGCTTTGCTCTGATTGCCCAGCCTCTGGCAGCCTGGCCAGGCTGCTTAGATGAGGTGTGAAGTGGACTGGGCTCAACACAAAGAGATGTGCCTGGTGGAGGAGATCTTTCCTCAGCAGATGGGGAAGCGGGAAGGGGGAGGGCTGCCAAACTAGTCTTGAAGACAGGGAAGGACATTTGGAGCAACCCAGCACCTCCCTCACATCCTGCAAACCCAGACAATTAGGTGCCCCGTTGATTAGATTAGGAGAGGGCAGGAGAGGAGTGTGTTTAGGATTTTTAGCCACACCAGTGGGTGGGCTCAGCCAGAAATAACCTCTAAAAATCATTTTCAGCCATGATGGATTTTTGAGGAATGTTGCTTCTTGGGATTGATTTTTGCCACACTTCCCAGGAAGTGGCCATCACACGATAAAGGATTCTGCATCTGATTGGAGAACCAGGACCCCCCTGTTTTTCACCCAGGGGCAAAAATAAAACTGATAGACCTGCACCCACACCTCAGATCCCTATCAGGAAGAGCTACAAGAGAAGAAGGACTGCCCTGCCAGACCACTGACCTGCACCTGGACACTGCACTCTGGAGGACTACACCAACTTCACACTTGGTCTTCACCACAGGAAGGACTTTGCCTGGCTTCAACTGGTTCAAGGAGGGACTCCCTGTTTGCCACATGTGAAAATCTGCTAACCAGAGTCCCCTGCAGCAACTCCTGAAGAAACTGACCAGCTGACCACTGTCAAGTGGCCAAATTGGAGTTTGCACCAGGTGCATTCTGGGAGTTGTAGTCTGCACCCTCAAGGAGCATCTCAGAGCTTCTGGAAACTTGGGGTGAGTTGTGGACCTCAAAAGAACCTTAAAAGAACATCTGGAAGAAGATCCAGAAATTAGGAGAAGTTTGGAGAACTTTAAAAGCTCCATAAAAGGGATCAACCCGCGGTGGCAATTCTAGCCGGCTTGTCTCAACGGCGACCCAGCCTGACTTGCAGGTTCGTCCCGGTGAAGAAAATCTCTGAAAAAGTGACTAAGGGCCAGATGTAGGAAGCCTTTTGCACGTCGCAAACTGCGAAAAATGCAGATTGGGACGCGCAAAAGGCCTAACGCGATGCACAACCTCAAATTGCGAGTCGGTACCGACTCGCAATTTGAGGCTGCGACTCGCAAATAGGAAAGGGTGTTCCCTTCCTATTTGCGAATGCATCGCCATACTGAGTTGGTTTGTGACCGCGAATGCGGTCGCAAACCAACTCGCAGTTACCATCCACTTGAAGTGGATGGTAACACATTCGCAAAAGGGAAGGGGTCCCAATGGGACCCCTTCCCCTTTGTGAATGCCAAAAAAATATTTTTTCAGAGCAGGCAGTTGTCCTATGGACCGCTGCCTACTCTTAAAAAACCGAAACCAAATGGTTTCGGAAGTTTTTCTTTTTGCAGCTCATTTTCCTTTAAGGAAAACGGGCTGCAAAAAGGAAAAAAAAACAGCTTTATTAAAAAAGCAGTCACAGACATGGTGGTCTGCTGTCTCCAGCAGGCCACCATCCCTGTGAGTGCATGGACTCGCTATGGGGTCGCAAACTGCGACCCACCTCATTAATATTCATAAGATGGGTCTGTGCGACCCCATAGTGAGTCGCAGAAGGTGTCTGAGACACCTTTCTGCATAATATTTTGCGAGTTGAAATTTGCGAGTCGCTGTGACTCGCAAATTGCAAGTCGCAAAATATTGTTTTGCTACATCTGGCCCTAAGTCTGAACGTAGGAAGTTGACCGGGACCTCCCAGGCAGTGTATCCGAAGAGGGCTCCATGGACATGGCATCAAGATTCAGGTTTGGCCCAGTAGAAGGATTTTCAGCTAGAAAAAAACAACTAAGCTCAAAGGTAAAAGTCTCCAACACGGGCTCCTGTGACGCGTATCCAAGGAAGAGTTCCAGGAGGTCAGGTTGGACGGGGGACTTAATCCTGCTGAAGAAAATCTCCAGAAAAATTACTAAGTCCTAAGGTAAACTTTTGACCGAGGCCTCCTGTGGGCTGTAGCCAAGCAGGGCTCCATTGCGATTGGCCTTAAACTTTGACTTTGCCCCGGTCGAGGTGCGACCAGATGACCAGATTGGCTCTATTAGTTTCTAAGCGCTAAAAAGCATTACTTCTTTAAAAATTCATATCTGTGGTTCCCTTTATCCAAGTTTATTTGTTTTGATGTCATTTCAAAGCTAAAATATTTGTTGGTTTTGGATTTTTAAACTGTTTCCTGTGTTTTAATTAATTACTCTTTTGTAATATTTGAATGATTTACGCTTTGTCTCTTAAATTAAGCCTTGTCGCTCATTGTCAAGCTACCAATGGTTGAGATAGGTTTAATTTATTGAGACCTAACTGGACCTAAGTGGAGGTTAGTGGCCTATTGCTAAGTGTAGGTACTTACCTCCCCTTACCAATGACCTATTTTCCAACAATGATTGATAATAAAGACATTTAAATGCACTTTTGTGTTTGTGTTTCTTCATAGCTTTATTAGTGCTCTTGCAGCAAACATTTCTGTCTGTATTTATACAGCATATTTGAAAACTGGCGTACTATGGAATATAATTAGAGAAACAAGCATTGGCAGTGCCAATCAGTCGTGCTTAGTTGTGAAGAAAAGGAAGGGCTTGAGAATTACAAGACACTTTTTTTCAAATGTTGTTTTATGGGTATTAGTGTGTTTATATTTTTACAGCATATGCACCAAACATATCCAAACATTTACATTTGGCTGAGACAATGAGCCTTGCCAATGCATCTTATAATTGCAGCCTCCTTAAACATCATTGGATGTGAGGCAGTATGAAAAAGTTCCCTTCCAGTTTAAACTTAAGAGTGAATGAAGATTCTGCATTGGGAACCAAGGTGCCCTCACCTTAACAATGTCAACTGAGAATGGCAAAACTACCGACTGTGATGCACAAAGCTCATGTAGCTGGTCCAGTACCGGATAGAAAGCCACCAATAACAGATAGGCAAATGAGATTGACACAAAAATCATCCAATCTTGAACAAGTGTTTCCATGGTGTAGTATTGCAATCAATGCTGTCTGCAAGGACAGCTGGAGCAAAAAGAACTTCATGAGCCTTCAGAGTGACTGACGACACACAACAGATCCTGTCAATTAAAAACTGATTGGCTGCTGTTCTGGAAAGATGTAAAGCCGGTTTACCAAGGGTTTTGTACTATATGTGGTTAAACAATCCCTATTGCAATTTGAACAGGATCAAAATCCTTTTGTACAGGCCTTTTCAAGAAGATTGTTGGGGGATTGTTGGCCTGCTTCTTTGCCTCCACCACCTAACCCTGCCATGATGGTAAAGAAGTTGGATGTAAATTTCATAGTAACGTCTCTTTCCAGCCACAGGTTTCTTAAAAACGTTCCTTACCATCTTCTACTTGAGACTCGGAAAACAGTGGTTCATGCCCTAGTCACAAAAAGATGTATAATGCAAACAATCTCTATTTGTGCCCTCCCTGCTACTTGATCAAATGTCTTCAGATTGTCCATAAGTCAGCAGCGCACCTTTTGTTGAAGATGCCCCACTGTGCCTCAATTCCTCACTATCTTAAAGGACATCATCGCCTGCTGATCAAGAGGAGGCTTCTCTTTAAAACTCTGTTATTGGCACACTGAGCTTTCTATTCATCTGGTACCAACTATTTGCCTGACCAGTTTGTACATTACTCTCTAGGACTCTTGTCGCAAGCTCTTGTGGTTGATACACCTAGGGTTAGGTGCTTAAGGAGAGGAGGCTTGGAATAAGTTGCCAGTGAGTCTACAAGGTATGAGAATTAAGCTGCATTTTTGTAAACTCCTTTAAACTTGACTTTTCTTCTTTTGTTAATCTGAAGTGGTTACAGAGTGGTTACGGTTTCTTCAGGTCTTTGCAGTGCTGAGATGCTCCCAGGAGCACCTGTGCACTATTCAACTCCTGATTATTCATTCATTCATCCAGAAACCTTTTATCATGTATCATCCTAGTATTGTGAGGTCCATAGAAAACAGTGGGGAATTTAAACCAGATCACTGCACAAAACCTTGCCTGTGATTTTTAACCAAATGTTGACCTAACACCACAAAACATATCTTGTGGGTATTGAAAGGCATAAATTATTTGACCCCTGATTAGTTTCAAGTATTCATCCTATGTATGTGGCCATGTATTGATGTATAAATTGGCTATGCACATCAGGCTATTACACTGTGGTGTCTGTGGTGTAACACAAACCTTCAAACGGTCCAGGGTTTCATGCTGTATTTCAGCTATTCTTTCTTTAAGCATTATGTATAGCAATTTTGTAGTATAAATATATCCAGATCGCACATTAGGATATTATTGTACTGTGCCATTCTGCAGCTTGCCTTAGAAGAAAGAAAGTGTGTAAAAATAAGTAACACTGCAATGTGGATGTAGCATTTAAAAAATTTTTTGGGGGGTTTCTAGCCCACCCCTGCATTGTCTAGTTTTAAAATAAACATGGCATGCATGCTTTCCTAGAGCCATTAGTTTTCTAAAGCATGTTGAGCAGTGCCCCTGTATGAGCTCAAGTTTCTTACAAGGGTTATGTGCAAATTAGATCTCCTTGAAGGTTTTTGACAAGACTTGAATCATATCACATTGGCATGTTTTTCTCTATTTAACAATACAACGGTTCTTACAATTTACAGCTATCTGAGGTTCTAGCTGAAAACATATAAGACTGACTGTTCTTGACACGTATGAGGTTTGTTGACACTTGTGTGCATCCTACTGCTGAAGGGTGTTGATTTTATGGTTGTACATGAGTGCTGAGAACTTGTATTTGAGATAGTCATTCACAACCATGGCAGCAACATCTTTACAGGCCACATGTCCTGAAATGGTACACTAGGGGCTTCACATTCAAATGCATCAATGTTATCAAAAAAAGCACAGTTGTCACATGGATCTCTGTTTTGGATGATGGAGCTGGCAGTCTCTTTTGAACCGGATCAGCAATAAAACGAATAGCATTACCCTTAGCAGTGGACCCTCTACCCTGGTGATTTTTGCTGATGCTTCCTGTGGCTCAAAGAAAGAAAGACAGCCTATTAGTTACAAATGTCAACATATACAGAATAATCAGTAGTGAAACTCTTTATTCACTGCATAATGTCATGCTTCTTCAGATGAGGTTCAAATATCATGCGATCCATTAAGGCATAACCACCATCAGAGTGGTTGATGTAGGACAACTGCACCATGAATAAGTTTACGCACAAAAACCCATACTGTCATAAACTCGTCAGCCAGGAGCCACCATAGTTTCTACATTAAGGGAGGCGTCTTTGCTAGTGCAGCCCTTAAAATGATGTTGCAATAAACCATCAAGTGATACTGTGCTCACATCATTGCCCCCACTCTGTTGTGATGCCTTCTTCATTGGCATCGGTATCGGGCTGTAGTAAAGACTGGGAGTGTTCACACTGTGTGCAAGAGCTGTCTTTTTGGCCCAGTCGTTGTATCTCTTCACAGCAATTACACTGTCTCTTTCATGTAAGGGTGCTGGGCACTGTCTATGACTGTGTGAGGAGCTCCTTGAATCCATCCAGAACTCCATGGGGAGCTGCATAATTTTACTAAGTATTGATTACACATTGCCATGCGTAGCTTCCTCTCATACCTTATGCTGCCATCGAGTCAGTAGTTGGAATTCAGCCTTCACCATCACCTTGCAGCATCTGGTCCATATGTCTGACCCAGCCCATTCATGGGTACCTTACATTCCTTTATTACCAAGGATGACTGACCACATATTTGGTATTTTAAACACACAAATAGTGTGCTTTTCTAGACCCTAAGCACATTGTGCATATTCCATTCTGCATGCAATATACATTATTATTACACAGAAGACCTACCACACATGACAGTGTTCAACAGATGGAGTAACACTGTGCATGCTGCATACCAAGGAAAACATTTGGGACATTGAGTGTGCAAGAGTGTACGTGCCATGGCCGTTGCACTGTTTCTGAATAAAAATATGTTGTACCAATCCTTGGGCATCCATGCCCTTGGAAATCCAACAGTGGAGGAAAGCGAGCCAACAAATTAACAGGGAGAGTCGAGCCAGAGCTGAGCCAATCTTCTGGCTGGGCTCTTAGAGCCCATGCACGAGCCAGTCCCGGAAAATGTTTGCTATGTAAATCATACAACAAGCAACACGTAAAATATGATTAAGGGCCTTATTACTATAACGGCAGTCCAACCGCTGGACTGCCAATCCGGCAGTGGGAGGACGCCACCGAGCCGGTGGCCTCCCCACTGTCATGTTATGATCACCCCGCTGTGCTGGCCAGCGGAAACAGTGCGGCAGCATCGGCTTCAGCTCTTAGTGAGAGTCAAAGCCAATGCCACTGCACTGTTGGTGCCACCAGCCCACTCGAAATGCACATTGTGGGGTCCCCGCCATGGAAAGGCCAGCGGAATAGCAAGTTGTGATCAACACCACTGTCCTTGACCACGACATGTACCGCCGCCCACCTGTCGGGATCCATGATCCTGGTGGTTGCGACAGTCTTGTGGAGGTCTGACAGCCGGCCCCCTAATCTGGCAGTTGGACCGACAAGGATGGGCGGTCAGACCATCACCGCAGGTATGGCGGTACATGGACTGCTGTACTTGTAATAGGCCCTAAGCCTCTTCAAAAGTCAAAAAGTGTATTCCTTTAACATGTGAAACATTTGACATGAATAGGTCACATTATAGCACTGCACTGAGAGATACTTATTAAAAGTGATAGTTTTTAAACATAAACTATAAGTGTACTGAGAGGCAACACAGTTGTCATGTAAAGCTTGTATATGACCCAGATCATTATAGATCACCATTATAGTCTCTAAAGCAAACACTCTAGGGTTTTGTACAAGTGGTATTCTGAACTCACACACCTAAAAGGGAGTTTTGGTGAAATAAAATATTTGCATACGATCAGAGAAGTTAAGCAGGGAAGCCATGATTTATCCAGGTTTTATGGTCTAGGATTTGCACAAATCAGACATTATAAGTGCCAAAGATTAGTGCCACACTGTCTGTTAACTCACTTATTTACCTGCTGTTTTACTAATGCAGCGCTGTGATGTCAATCATGTTCTCCCACTCACTTGCACAGTAGTGCTGAATCATTGTAATGTGAAAACACAGACATATTCACTACTGTTAAGTAAATGCATTCAAGTCTGAGCCTGATCACATGGTGCCCGATGCCCTACTTCGCATGAGGTGAATGTTTTGTAATCTACTGGACTCTATGCTGATATTAGATATCTCCCCATTCTATATCAAGTCTGAGTGGACATCAGTATCTATATAGCGCAAAATGGAACCAATGGTAATGCAGCGCTTCATGATGAAAGCAACTTGTACCACACACAGCTACTCCAAGGAGTGTCCCAACGCTTAGCACAGGGCAGGTGAGGTGATACACTTTACGGCTATTCCTGACAGATTTTCATCCTTTTTTTATGCTGCAACATTAAATTTAAAAAAAAGCTGCTGTAGGTAAGTGACTTCTCCTGCTCTGACACATCAACTTCTGGGAGTCACTGCTAAGAGTTTGTTAGTAGAGCTCTTGTCACTTCTAAGGTAGACCACACATCTGGTAAAAAGCCCTGTGAACTAGTACTAGTGCCTTGAACACGATTCATTTCCTGATAGCGCGCCTTTGGAGCACATGCGGGTGAGGAGACATCCACCTTCTGTCCGGCAAGTTCAGAAGGAGGCAAGCTGGCGCATTTTGGACCACTTGAAGCCTTTTCTGAGCTTTTGCAAACACCAGTTATATTACACGTCAAATTAATTTTTATAGGCAGGGGCTGAGTTAGTGATTTGTCCAGAGTCACAAGATGTTGAGCCAACGCCAAGACTAAAACCTGGTCCCCCCAGTTCCGAAGTCTGCAGCTCTGGCCATTACACTGCATCCTGGGAAGGCACTTGAAAGCTTGGCTCGTTATGGGCTCCAGGTGTCCACAGGACCTCGAGCTGAGCCAGAGCCAGGCTTCAGGTTTGAGACTGGCTTGACCTTTCAGGAGCTCTTCCACCCCTATCCAATAGCACACTTACTCAAACTAGTTGTAACATCTCAAAGTGCAGGTTTTCTGAATTACAATAATGCTGCTACGATCCTTGCACAAATTCTGGGTGTGTCATCCCAAAGTGCAGGGTCTCTGAATTACAATAATGCTGCAATCTTTGAACACATTTGGTTGTAACATCCTAAAGTGCAGGGTCAGTGAATTACAATAATGCTGCTGCGATCTGTGCACACATTCTGTGTGTCATCACAAAGTGCAGGTCTCTGAATTACAAGTGCTAGAATGACCTTTGTTCCCATATTCACTGTTACACCCTCGTCCAGGGCCTCTGAGTTACATAAATGCTGCTGCGATCCTTGCACACATACACGCTGTGACACCCGGAAGTGAAACAGATGAAACACCGACCTGCAGCTAAGGTTTACACGTTCATGACATCATACATGAAACCTGTCACTGACTTTAAGCGCCTAGTGTAATGTTAGCCAAAATGCATCACATCTGGTAAATATCTCCTCAGTCGCCCACGTTTTTTATTCTTACATACTGATCAGTCAAACTATGTCAACGTAAAAATAAAAAATACAGTGTTTCTGTATTTAGGCAGGATTCTATTCCCTATAGATTTACAGCCTAGTTATGAATAACATTTACAGAATTAGCAGGAAATTCCTGAACACCAAAAAGGTTTCATGCACTTACGTGTCCACAGACACGTCCCCTGGTCCTGCCTTACACCCCTCAGATGTAGAGTCTTTTAAAAACCACAGGAATGTCCCGCGAGGCCTGTTCAGGCAGTGATGGGACCTGCAATGCAGGCGTGTGACAGGGAGTCCTCCTGGCAATTGTCAATTGTGAGTTTTAAATTAGATCTGAAAAAAGAAAACATCTGAAGGTTCAAACTATGTTCATGTTCTCTTTATTTTTTCATATTTCAAATTTTCTGGGACATCTTATGTTTTTAACTTCATTTTGACCTGTCCTGGTAATGCTTATTTGTGGTAGCTCTTTGCAAGAAACGGGATGAAATGATGAGTAAATGAGAATTACTATCCTTGCTTTGTACACTGATGTGGTCACTCCTTGATAAAGTCAATAGGTCGTAAACACTTCACAAAGCCAGTAGGCTGGCTTCATTTAAGTGACATCTCTTTCTATTGTCACGAAAGTTTTCATGTATAGTTACATTTTTAACAATGTTTTTTATTTCTTTCATTGCTCATAAAATAGTTCCTAATGAGTTTGCCAGACCCACAGATACATATTATTTCAGGACAGTTATATTCAGGAGCCTCAGGGAACTATATGGACCTTAACTTTGGGCAATTCTTACTGATACCAGTGATTATAAAGAAATATCCTCAAAGAGTTCTGGCATTAAATGGCTCATTGGGGTCTTCTCATCCTTTATCTTTGATTTCCTTGGTATGTTTTGGGAATAATCATGAACATTTTATTTAACTGATGCACCTCAATATAAATTGATTTTGGTCATGGCATAGTAGAATCTGAATAATCCTAGTATTGATTTGGCAGCAACTTTACAACAGGATTGGGATTATTCTGATTATTGTACAAAAATAGTTTACCCATCAGTGAATTGTTCTGCACTCACCGTTCAAAGGCATTAGCAGGCACTTTAATGCCTCATGTTACTGGTTGTGTAACTGTTTTATCTGATTAGTATATAGATTCTATGATGTATTAGTTAAGAGGAAAGCAATACTATTACTTCCACATAAAGTCTACCTATGTAAAATCAATTTAGAACCTTGAGCAACTATGCCTCTTAGATGAGTGTATGCACTTACACAATCTGAGACAGTACGCCTTGGACAATATGTAGATCAGAATTTAGTTAATGGATTTATAAGGCCATAAGTGACCCTCCTCTTACTTTTTGTGCCCACAAATGAGGTGAGCTAGGAACTTGCTGGAATCTGCCATCGACAACAAGATGCTTGCACTTTCTAACTATAAACCTGCTTCATAAAATATCAAAGGTTGAAAATGGATTCAATCTTACCTTGAACTACAAACCATAATTACAGAAGTGGCCAATCAGACTTGGTCACAAAATCTTCAGTAGTCACAAGGGGAAACTGTACATTATGTCCAGCAAGCAGTAAAGAAGCAGCAGAACACATCACCTTCTCCACCACTGAAGACTAGCATGTTCTGCAGTGGTGAGCACATCTGCATGACCACTCCATCCAAGGAAAGCAAAGGTTGCAATCAAGCAACTAAATTAAATCATACAAACCTACCCTTCAAAAACAAGAAGTACAGATGGAAAAGGGACAAAAGAAAAGAAAGACATGCAAATAAAAGCATTTATTACAGGAAGGCCATAAATAATGTAATATAGGACTTGTATAAATAGAGCAAACAAAGGGGCAAACAACTCAACAGAGCACTAGACACACAGACATCTATATCAATAATATAAAAATCATCAGTCATCAAGTCACACACTTACACACACGCTTGCCTTATGGTTTGATTTGCTGTCACTTTGAGTATGTCCTAATGATCCCTTCAAGAAGAAAGTGCAACATCTTAAAGTCAGTGGGTTGGAATGGATGTTGCCTCAACCTGCATCTAATGACAGCCAATAGAATATCAACACTGAAAACATCTATGCCCATCAGGAGCTTTGGCCTGCCTGTGTGTTTGGTTCACCACAACTGTGACCAGTGTTGTAGAGTAATGTGCTCAGAAAAATAATATTGAAACAGATAGCTTCTTCCAGTCCCCCACAACCATACCCTGCACACACTAGAATTGTGCGTCCACTTTACTTCACTGGTAGAGGAGTGTGAAGTGTGAAGTGGCCTGGCTCAACACAAAGAGATGTGCCTGAGGGAAGAGATCTTCCGTCAGCAGATGGGAAAGCAGGAAGGGGTGTAGGCTGCCAAACTGGTCTTCAAAGGCAGGAAAGGACATTTGAAGCAACCCAGCATCTCCCTCACATCCTGCAAACCCAGACAATTAGGTCTCCCCTTGATTAGGTTAGGAAAGGGCAGGAGAGGGGTGTGTTTGGGATTTTTAGCCACACCAGTGGGTGGGCTCAACCAGATGTAACCTCCAAAAATCATTTTCAGCCATGATGGATTTTTGAGGAACGTTGCTTCCTGGGATTGATTTTTGCCACACTTCCCCTGAAGTGGTCATCACAGGGGGAAGGACCCTGCACCTGATTGGAGAACCAGGACTCCTGATTTCCCTGAGGAGCAAAGATAAAACTGGCAGACCTGCACCTACACCTCAGATCTCTACCAGGAAGAACTACAGGAGAAGAAGGACTGGCCTGCTGGACCCCTGACCTGCACCTGGACAGTGCACTCTGGAGGACTGCACTATCTGCACACTTGGGCTTCACCACAAGAAGGCCTTTGCCTTGCTTCAACTGGTTCAAGGAGGCACTCCCTGTTTGCTACAGGTGAAATCTTGCTAACCAGAGTCCCCTGCACAACTCCTGAAGAAACTGACCAGCATTGGAGTTTGCGCCAGGTTCATCCCTCAAGCAGCATCTCAGAGCTTCTGGAACCCTGGGGTGAGATGTGGACCTCAAAAGAATCTTGAAGAAACATCTGGAAGAATATCCAGAAAACTGGCGAAGTTTGGAGAACTTTTGAAAAAAAGCTCCCTGAAGGGACCAACCCGCTGCAGCATCTCTAGCCGGCTTGCTTCAACCACGACCTGGTCTGACTTGTAGGTTCGTCCCGATGAAGAAAATCTCCGAAAAAGTGACTAAGTCTGAACGTAGGAATTTGACCAGGACCTCCCAGGCAGTGTATCCGAAGAGGGACGTCGGATCAAGATTCAGGTTTGCACCGTTCGAAGGATTTTCATCTTAAAAAAACAACTGAGTCCGAAGGTAAAAATCTTCACCAAGGGCTCCCGCGATGTGTATCCATAGAAGATTCCCAGGAGGTCATATTGGACTGGCGACCTGGTCCCGCTGAAGAAAATCTCCAGAAAAAAGACTACGGCCTATGGTAAACTTTTGACCAAGGCATCCCGCGGGCTGTAGCCGAGCAGGGCTCCATTGCACTTGGCCTTAAACTTTGACTTTGCCCCAATCGAGGTGTGACCAGATGACCAGATTGGCGCTATTTATTTCTAAGTGCTAAAAATCATTAATTCTTTAAAAATTCATATCTCGATTCCCTTCATCTGATTTTATTCGTTTTGGTGTCATTTTAAAGCTAAAATATTTTCTATTTTTATAAATTGGTTTTGGATTATTAAACTGTTTCCTGTGTTTTATTTAATGACTGTTTTGTGATATTTGAATGCTTTACATTTTGTCTCCTAAGTTAAGCCTTGTCGCTCTTTGCGAAGCTTCCAAGGGTTGAGGTAAGTTTAATTTATTGATGCCTAAGTGGACCTAACTGGAGGTTAGTGGCATATTGCTAAGCATAGGTACTTACCTGCCCTTACCAATAACCCGTTTTCCAACACCCCTCTAGAAAATAAGCACAAAGTCTGGATTAGAAATTGGGATAAACTCGACATCTTTGCACTGAATACGTCTGTCGAATTTTCCCCCCTCATTAGTATAACAGGTTGATCAAGATCTACCTAGTCTTGATACTTAGCTCCGAAGCTTGCTCAATTTACTCCTCCCACGTCAGCTTAAATATGGGACTAGGTATTATCCTCTGACCCCTGGTTTAATGGATCGTATAGGAGGTAAATAAACTCTGCAAAAGACTTGAAAGAGCATGGAGAAAGCTACACAATGAGGACTCTAAATTGAGATATAAAACAGCTTTGTATATTTATCACTCACACTGCAGAACTGCAAGAGCCACTTACTATTCTGAAAAAATATTAAAAGCCCAAAATTGCCACAAAACTCTCTTCGGAGTGGTCCAAGAACCATCAGATCCCAGTAAATCTTCTCCTATTTCTTCCGTTTCGCAGATCCAATGTGAAGAGCTAGTGGATTATTTAGTTGGGAAAGTGACAAATATTCAGCTTAACTGCCGCAGGAGCTGACGTGGCTCAATTTAGAAACACTAGTCTTCATTCTCATCCCACCCCTTCCTCCACCAATGAAGTGAACTCCATAGAAAAGTCCCTCTCATTAGGCAGTTTACAGTCTTGGCCCGCTTTGGAGCCCTCCCATTTTCAGGAGTTATCGGTGTCTATCAAATCAGGTTTCCCCTTTGATCCTCTTCCCCAATCCAAGCTTAATGCCTTGAGTCCTCATCTAATGACTCTACTGGTTGACCTCCTGAATTCCTCTCTACGTGAGGGGCATGTACCTAAGGCTTGGAAGCACACAATGGTGCTCCCTTTCCAAAACAAAAAACATATTCGCCATTCTTGTTGGGCCAACTACAGACCCATTTGACTGCTGCTTATCTTATCTAAGATATTGGAGAAGCATGTTAATATTCAACTCACTACATAAGTAGAAACCCAGAACGCCCTCCATCCGTCTCAGTCAGGTTGTAGAGCTGAGCACAGCCCTCCCAGGAGTCACAAGATATCTACGTTGACTTCTGGGCAGGGGGGTAATGCTTCATTGATCTTACTGGATCTCAGCACGGCCTCTGATATGGTATCACATGACAATCTTGCCCCAAGGCTAGTCCATCTTGGTTTTTAAGGGACCGCCCTTTCCTGAATACTTTTGTTTTGGCGGATTGTACCTTCCAGGTTTTCTCCACAAATGTAGTGTCTAGTTCTCATTCCCTCACCGCTGGAGTGCCACAGGGTTCTGCCCTCAGTCCCATGCGTTTTAATATCTACATCCGCCTTTGTTTTCATATGCCCATGACATGCAGATCATTTTTTCTCCGTCAGCCTGAGCAAGAAACTAATGTGGAAGATCTCAACTCATGCCTCAGCCATGTCTTGATATAGATGTATTCCAATTCACTTAAATTAAATGGAGACAAGACAGAGGATATGGTTCTGGGTAAGAACCCCCAGTTTTGGTTTCCCCAACATTGGCCTGCAAGACTGGGTGCACTCCCAGAGCCTGTCAACAAGGTGAAAAACCTGGGCTTCTGGCTGGACTCTACTCTATCTATGAAGCTGCATGTAGCAAAGGTTGCATCCTCTTTCTTTGCTATTATGAAATGGCTAAAAAAGATTCTATGGATACTTCTCTTTTCCACTCAGAGAACCGTTATTCAACTGTTATTCACTCTGTAGGTTGGATTATGGCAACATCCTCTGCCTAGTGGTGTATACGTCTTTGATAAGGCACCTTCAGCTGGTCCAACATTCTGTGGCAAGGCTCCTATTTTGACGTCCTAAACACTCATCAACATTGGGTCGTCTTCAGAGCCTTCACTGGCTTACTATAGACAAATGCATCAATTTTGAAACACTTTGCTACATGTCCAAAATCAAATCTAACTCTGGACCTCGTTTCCTACAAAAATTAACCATGACTTACTACCTTTCACGAACTCTGTGCTATAGTAACAGCTCCCTTTTCATGGTGCCTGGAGTTAAGCGTGCACAGCTGGTGGTGGGGACATTCCTTTTCCTTTCTGGGACCCAATTGTGGAACTCTCTCCCTGAGAGGCTGCACTTCCCTGTTAGCCTTCCACAATGAGCTTTAAACCTGGTTAATTTAAAAAAAATTCTTCAGGGCTGCCATATCTGTCCTAGAGCTGGGAAACTCATTGGGTAGCTGTGCACCTTATAAGACTTAATTAATAATAATTGCAGACTCCTAGGTTTCCTGAATCTGAGGGATTGCAACCATTAAAACACTTTCTACATGAGGACCTACATGCTTTACTTTCAAAAGAAATCCCAGAGTACAACGATTCCCAACCTGTGGTCTGGGGAGTCCTGAGGGTCCATGGAGCTTCCTCAAGGGGTCTGTGACTGGTTAGAAAATTAAATAATATTAACAGATTAATAAAGTGTATTTAAATCAAGTGACCAAGGGCCAGATGTATCAAGTGAATTTGCATTCGCAAACGGTGCACAATCGCAGAATTTGGCCGTTTGCGAATGCAAAAATGCCTTTCATGATGTATAAAAGGCATTCACTGTGCAATTTTAAGGAATCGCTAAAATAGCGATTCCTTAAAATTGCGACCTCGTTTAGAGAATCGCAAATTGCAATTCTCTAAATTAGAAATCGCAAATAAGAAATCCTTATTTGCGATTTCTTATGCACATGTATCAAGCTTTTCCTTAATGCAAATTGTGCATTAAGGAACCGCAATTACCACCAAATTCAATTTGGTGGTAACCATGTGCAAATTTTAAAAATGCATTATAAATACATTTTTTAAATTGACATGTAATGCACACATGCCCCTTTGGCATGTGTGCACCTTACATGTCCTAAAATATTTTTTAGGGGTGCAGCAGCCTCGGGGTTGAATTCTCTAATTTGCAAATTCCTAACTGGAATTCGCAATTTGGGAAACGCAAAAACATCGCAAATATAGGCCCATAAGTGCAAATGGGGTCAGAATCGCTATTTGTGATTTGGTAATAGCATTTTAAATTTTTAAGAAATCGCTATTACCGAATCGCAAATATGATACATTCCATTTTGCATTTCTTAAATAGCGATTTCTTAAAAATCGCTATTTGAGAATCGCAAAACGGATCTTTGATACATCTGGCCCTAAATGTGCAATTTCAAATTTATTTTAAAACCTACTGTAAATGTCAAAGAATTTGAAATTGGAGGCTAAAAATTAAATTAGTGTCCTCAGATAGATTTGTGGGAGCAGTGCAGGTGCGTCAAACAGAAAATCTTGTGGGCGATGTGTGGTTTTGAGTTTAGAAAAGTTCTAACCTTCCTATTAATTTTTTATTTATTTTTATTTCTTTTGTTTACATTTGTTTGCAAACTAAATAAAAATGTGTTATCATAAATGTGTTATCACTTGTGTATGTGTTTGATGAAAGCTTGTTTCTGTATTTTTTATATATTGTTTTTCATTTCAAATCATTGACAGTTCTTAGTCCAGTGTCCCCGACTTCAAGTAATGACTCAGTGGGGAGTCCTCAGCTTCGAGTAATGACTCAGTGGGGGGTCCCTGGATTCCAAAAATGATTCAGTGGGGGTACCCAGATTCCAGAAAACATATTATTGCATTCTTTGTTTGGTTTATTATTAGTGTTTAGGAGATCATGCAATAATAATTTAATGTCTTTCTCTTTTGTTGTGGTTCAATGTATTGAAAATTTCCCTCAAATCGTTTCCCACATTGGACCACGGTCTAGCCGGCAGTTCAGTTGAATGCAAAGGAGGTGTGGTAATCTGAAGTTATTTGTTTCATTGTTTACACAAATAACACACTACTTGGCACGTTCTTCAATATCCTTGTACATTGATTGCCACCATGTGGTTGACCTTATTCTACAATTCGTCATGGTACACCCAAGCTGTCCCTCATGGGAACTTTCAAGGTGGAACAAATCTCTCATTAGTGGGGCAAACAACTTCATGATCTTTAATTAGTTTTCTTGTTTCTAAGATTGGAAAGAGAAAGACCACTGGGCACTGTGTGAAAGTTGAGGGCTTTCCTTTCCTCTATACAAGTGAAAACTTTTTAGAACATGCTGTGGGGTGATCTCAAAGTGATCAAGTTGTCTGGAAGGAGACTATTGGTTGATGATGTTTCAGAACTGCTTGCACATCTTTTGCGGAACCACTGTCACAGAGGAAGGCTATGCCCAATTGATAGCTAAGTTGGACCACCTCACTAACTCAGAGGTCCCTGGCCCCTCGTGAAATGTGTCTGACACTTCTATATCTGTTCCACCTTCCCAAAGGAAAAAAATGGTGTCCTTTCCCTCCTGGCTTTGATGTCCCATGGCTAGCTCCAATGTTTTAAGTTCTGAACCACATATTCAGACTTTTATGGACACTCTTATCGATACATGAATGAGAATCAATACCTGATTCACAGTCTAATAACTTGTGTGACAGACTTGTGTTTGGACTCACAGCAATTTGCTTGACACCACATCTGATAATGCCCTTCAATCTGCTCAAATCCAGTCTGTGACAACCTCTACTAACCCTAATATCCCACATTCAGTGGTACCTTCACACATTTAGCCCTTTGAGCCACCTCCACAGTCAGCTACTGAAAGGTGTAATCAACCTGCGAATGGTTGCGAAACTCCTTCCTCTGAGTTACATATGCCCAGGAAGAATATCCAAGTATGTTCATTTGAACTAAAATTCTGCCATGAATGACAAAATTGAAAGCATGTTAGAATTTAACAATCATGTGGTGCACTGGTTCTCTAACAATGTGAGACATTTTTATTTGTAAATCATACTCCCTGGGCGTGTCCTCCAGCCAAGGACCTGGAGGGTGGATGAGTAGTGATAAATTTAGGAACACAGCAATTGAGTGATAGTTGCTTTATCAACTTAAATAGGGTACAAAATGTATTGGTCAAATAAGGGCTGCACAGCTGGGGAATTGCTATAGAACTTCTAATATTCAACTCCACTTTCATTATGCAGCAGAGTTGAACTTCTTATCGCCTCAAAAACTGGCCCTATTCACCATCTACCAATCCCTGAAACATTTTCCTGTGCTTTTTTGAGTTTGTAGGTACCAACCGACCTATAACTCAGTCAAAATTCTTCACTTACGTGAGTGGTGACTCTTTTTTTCACAAGAATTGTGCATTTAATTCTGGCACATGGTGTTCAGCTTCTGTTCGCTCTTTTGGAAGTGTATCATTTAGATTACTTAGGGCCTGATTATTACATTTGCAGATGGGATCCGCATCTCAAAATGTGACGGACATCCCGCCCGCCACATTACAATTAATTTGTATAGTATGGCACTTGTGACTCAGAGGATGCTTGCAATTTCATTGTATCCTATGGCTCTTGTAATACGGTAAATGCTTGCAATTACATTTTAATTTCATTGTATCATATAACTCTTGTAAAATGGCAGATTATTGCAATTACATTGTATCCTATGGCTCTTGTGATACTGCGGACCCTTGCAATTACATTGTATCCGATAGCTTGTGTGATATAGTAGACAGTGAGTGAGTAACCCATCCACCAATGTATCAGTCAGGCCCTTAGCTGGAACATTGTAGGCTTAGACTGCAAGCTTTAAGATTACAATTGAATTGCACTAATTAAAGAACATGATATAGTTTCATTCCAAGACACTTCAGCGACTGCTGGGGTTTTTTATGACCGTTTTACTTGCTTTGCTAACTTTAGGAAGGCCTAAGGGTGGTTTAAGTTATCTTTAAATTGTTGAGTTGTAATTGTATTTCTATGGCGCTTACTAACCCTGACGAGGTCTTAGAGTGCTTTTCGGGGAGTATCATGCTTCTCCGGAAGCCAAAGTGGGTTAGTATAGGGAAAATACAATTTTAATTTGAGCGGTGCGCATGTTAGTTTGTTAGTTGGATTGAATAGGATAAGGGTGAGATAGAGGAAGGAATGGTCTAGAAAGTGTTATTTGTGAGATCATAGTAGTAAATGAGGTTTGCAATGGAGTCAAAGGAGGAATTCAGGAGAGAACAGTCTAGAAAGGATTATTAGGGAGATCATAGTAGTAGAACGAGGTTATGGATGAGTCGGAGAGTGGAATTAGTGGATATATTAAAAGAGGTATGGGATGAGACATAGAAAGATATACCTGTATATGGAAAATAATAAAGCAATATAATGTTGTATCATATAAAATACCATACGCACATGTATGAATGAATAGTTAGAGATTCAGACTTCCAAGTGTTGTAATACATAAAGGTAATGTATTCATGGAATTCTATTATCATTATTGTTTGTGTGGAAAGTTTGTCTTAGGTGTTTTGTTTATTTATTCATATTTATTTATCTTTTGTTTTATATTTTCCTCTAGTTCTCAATAGTGAAGTACTGACAGATAAAATTGTTAAGATCATATTTAGACATTGTGATAGATAAAATAATATAAGACAACAACCATAAGCATATAATCCAAGAACCTATACAGCTAATAATACATTGTTATAGATAGAAAATAAAGACCAATAAGCATGCAATCAAACAACTTGTATGTAAACTACTATGTTAAGCAGATCTATAAGAATATCTGTATATTTGTAAATCATAATTAGTATGTATATTTGTGCAAAGAACTGCACATATCTAAATACATACATATGATCAAATGTACGTGCTTACAAGCACAGGGACATGTGATACATTTGTGTTTTGAGTATGGTGGTCATGTAGGAAAGAGCCAACCCTTGAGTAGTCTTCTGAGGATAAGATAGTTATCCGTGGATCATTTGTTTGGGGGTAATGAATTCTATAGCTTGGCTGCTTGAACACAGGAAGATGTAACACCCATGTTTTTTTTCTGGTATGGTGGGGTTCCGAGGCGGGGTGCCAATCTGGAGTGGAGGTTCCTGTGTCGTATGCATTTGGTGATTTTGTTCCTGATGAATAGTGGTCCTGTTCCATGCATTGCTTTGTGGGTGATGCAAAGCAGCTTGAAAGTGGATCTTCTGGCAACTGGTAAGCAATGTAGAAATTGCAACCAACTATCAGAACTAGACAATGGTTTACGTAACCTGAAAAGGGCCCCCTCTTAATCAACTGCTTCTTATTATAACAATACCTTGTCCTCTCATAATTATGTACTTTTTAAATTATTTTTTAACAAGGTCTATGAGGCCCTATGAAGTGTTAAGCCCGACTCAACCTTATAGCATTAATATTAAGAGGAGATTTTCTGCTTTATGGTTTTTAAAATTCTAGCATTTGAGTGCGGAATGTCGGCGATGTAAGTCCCTCATGGTCCAAGAACTTAGAAACATTGTGGGCTAGCTTAGCTTTCAGCTGATAATATTATTATTATTATTATTATTATTATTATTATTAGTATTATTATTAGTATTGTTATTGCTGGTGTTGTTATTACTACTATTAATAATTATATAATAATAAACAGGTTTATAGCTGAAATTGTAGAAACATATTAAGAGGTGATTTGAATGTAAAAACTGGCCCGAATTTCACCCAAAAAAATCCCTTCTCAATAAGGAAAGATTAGTTCTTCCCTAAATTTAAATCAGACAATTGTGGAGTCCCACTGTTTGATAATTTAATTGAAAGGGACTTAATTATCATCCATGAATCCTCTCCCCAACACAAGAAAATGATACACATTTACTTTGGAAACAGCTGCTCCCCAGTTCTTGACTATGTGTTCGTCTGAAGGGATTGAAGTAATAGTATAAGGCAATGTTACATTTGTGAGACTGAGTTCAGTGGCCATAATCCTCTGACTGTGATTCTTCAAATTGCAATAAGATAATCTAGGCTCCTCTATCTACACCCCGGTTGGAAACGATGAATGATGGAGGTTTACGACTTAGGCCCTCATTCTGACCCTGGCGGTCGGTGATAAAGCGGCGGCCAAGCCGCCAACAGGCCGGCGGTCCAAAATATGCAATTCTGACCCTGGCGGGAACCGCCAACACAGCCCGCCGCATTAACACTCCGACCGCCACGGCGGTACAAACAAACAGCGCGGAGGTCCCCGCCAACAGCCAGGCGGCAGACAATGTACCGCCCACCCTATCACGACCCACCAATCCGCCACCTTTTCCGGGGCGGGAGCACCGCCGATAAAAACACGGCGGAAACAGACTACGAACGGGAAAACGCTCACCTCTACGCACTCCACGCGAGATTCCGGCAGTATGGAACCAGAGTTGCAGGTTATCCCCGCACTCCTTTACCTGCTCATATACCAGGAGCACGCCCGGCGGCGCGGAAGACATCGGTGAGTACTGCACCTACGACACAGGGGAGGGAAAAGATTACCGGCACACACCCACCCACCCATACCCACTACAACACACACATCAATGCATTCCCACAGATCACTGTCACAACCCACAAACCCCCCCCTCCGAAATAATGCAAAGACCAAAAGAAGAGATCATAAACGGGCAGATATATTGAAATATGGACACCAGTAATCCCAATAAATAAATAAACTATGTACAAAATATACACAGCTACTAAATGTAGTCCAACCACTGTCCGTGGGCCACAGGGGTCCTGTGCAAAGGGGCAAGGCCCAGTCCCACGACAAGAACTCCACGGAGAGAACACTGCAGGGGCATCAGAAAGAAAATAGGACAGGCACCTCAGGGGGAAGGGAAGGGGGGGCACCTCAGCCACTTGAGTACACGACACCAGATCCACGAGGGGACTCCATGACCACTGGGCCATCCTGGGGAGTGCAAAGCCACAGTCCATACAGTCCATACAGTGGGTGGCCTGCCCACTGGGCCATCCTGGGGAGTGCAAAGCCACAGTCCATACAGTCCATACAGTGGGTGGCCTGCCCACTGGGCCATCCTGGGGAGTGCAAAGCCACAGTCCAAACAGTCCATACAGTGGGTGTCCTGCCCACTGGGCCATCCTGGGGAGTGCAAAGCCACAGTCCAAACAGTCCATACAGTGGGTGGCCTGCCCACTGGGCCATCCTGGGGAGTGCAAAGCCACAGTCCAAACAGTCCATACAGTGGGTGGCCTGCCCACTGGGCCATCCTGGGGAGTGCAAAGCCACAGTCCATACAGTCCATACAGTGGGTGGCCTGCCCACTGGGCCATCCTGGGGAGTGCAAAGCCACAGTCCATACAGTCCATAACAGACCCCACTGCCACTGGAGGAGGCATGTTGGCCAGAGGACATCCTGCAGCCCTGCCCGAGATAGATCCTGCCCTGCCACGTCTGCCAAAGGGCCAGCGGTTCTTGCCTGGAAGGGCCCAGTTCAGCGCCTCATGCCTTGAAGGGCCCAGTTCAGCGGGTCTTGCCTTGAAGGGCCCAGTTCAGCGGTTCTTGAGACGGCGGGGCCCAGCGGAGCGGTGCTTGAGACGGCGGGGCCCAGTTCAGCGGTTCTTGAGACGGCGGGGCCCAGTTCAGCGGTTCTTGAGACGGCGGGGCCCAGTTCAGCGGTTCTTGAGACGGCGGGGCCCAGCGGAGCGGTGCTTGAGACGGCGGGGCCCAGTTCAGCGGTTCTTGAGACGGCGGGGCCCAGCGGAGCGGTGCTCGAGACGGCGGGGCCCAGTTCAGCGGTTCTTGAGACGGCGGGGCCCAGTTCAGCGGTTCTTGAGACGGCGGGGCCCAGCGGAGCGGTGCTTGAGACGGCGGGGCCCAGTTCAGCGGTTCTTGAGACGGCGGGGCCCAGCGGAGCGGTGCTTGAGACGGCGGGGCCCAGCGGAGCGGTGCTCGAGACGGCGGGGCCCAGCGGAGCGGTGCTTGAGACGGCGGCCGGTCTATGGCCAACTGCTCATTGCCTGGTGGTGCCCTCCTGGGCAGCGGGGATGGTGCTCCTTCAATGCCCACCTGGGCTGTGGGTGGTGGGGCCCTCCTGGCCAGCTGGGCTGGGTCCTCCCTGGGCAGCGGCTATGGGGGTGGTGGGCTCTCCCGGGGCAGCTGTGCTGGTTCCTCCCGGGGCAGCGGCTATGGGGGTTGTGGGCTCCTCCTGGGCAGCATGCCTGCTGCCTGACCTCTCCGACTTGCTGCCCTTGCCCTCCTTAGTCGTGAGTCTGTGGCCCTTTCCTCCCTTTGGAGCTGTGGCTGGTGACTGTCTCTGGGTGGTGTCCGGGGGGGATGTAGAAGGCGGGCTCCTGCGGCGCCCCTTCCGCCTTCTGCTCCTCTTCCCAGGGGGTGGGCTGGCTGTCCCCTTGCTGCTGGGCGAAGATCCAGACATGCGGGCTGGCGGGCTCCAATACCCCTGCACCCTTGTCAAGGGGGCTGCAGGGCTGGTGGTGGCTGAGGTGCTCTTCTTACCCCGACGAGAAGGAGGGGGGGGCTCAGGGTCAGGAAAGAAGTTAGCAGTGGCGAGGAAGAGTTTCTTGGGACAATGGAGAGTGGGAGGTACAGTGGGAATGGGAGTGGAGGGAGAGGATGTGGTTGTAGGTGAGTCACGTTTGCTGTCTTTGGGTGCAGGTGCAGGAGGGATAGGCTGTCGTGAGGTGGATGGCTGTTGGGTGGGTGGGTGGCTGCGTTTGTGTGGTGTGGAAGAGGGGGTGACAGACACAGTGGGAGAGGACACAGGGGACGTGTAAATGGCAGTGGGGGTGGTGACTGCACGTGTGTGGACTGGAGTGGAGGGTGTGCTGGTGATGGAAACACTGGCTGATGGTGAGGTGAATGGAGGTGTGAGTGTTGACGTCACAGGGAGGGAGGAGGGAGACGAGGAGGTGGGGGTCACAGAGGTGGTAGTGACTGTTGGCATGTCTGCATCGGAATGTTGCGTGTGTGAATGTCTGCGTGATCTGTGGTGCTTATGTTTGGATGAGCTTCTCTTGGGTGTTGAGGTGTGTGCAGGCTGGTCTGATGGTGTGGGTGGGACAGGCAGAGGAAGAGGAGACTGGGAGGAGGGAGTTATTAGAGGGAGGCAGGAGACAGGGACAATGGCTGCCGTCAGTGCTGAGGCCAGAGCCTGGAACGATCGCTGATGGGCAGCCTGACCCGAATGAATGCCCTCCAGGTACGCATTGCTGCGATGAACCTCCCTCTCCACCCCCTGGATGGCATTCAAAAGGGTAGTCTGCCCAACAATGAGCGTTCGGAGGAGGTCAATGACCTCCTCACTGAGGGCAGCGGGGGTAACAGGGGCAGGGCCTGAGGTGCCTGGGGCGAAGGAAATGCCCGGCTTCCTGGCAGAGCGGGCACGGGGCGAACGCTGAGGGGCTGCTGGGAGGGCGGAGATGTTGCGCTGGGTGGCGGCTGTACCTGTAATGGCGGGGGGCACGGATGGTGCCACCCCCGCAAGGGAGCTCCCTTCCGAGGACGTGTCCGTGTCGCTGCAGGGTCCAGTCGTCCCCGTCGTGGAGCTCCCCTCGCCCTCCGTCTCACTGGTCCAGTCTGACTCTGTGGCATGGCCCTCCTGGGCCATGTGAGATGCAGCTCCCTCCTGCCCCGATGCCACTTCTCCTCCGCCTGATGATGCTGATGCACACAAGCACAGAAAGACAAACAAAAAGGGGGGGGGAGAGAGAAATAAAGGGATATTGAGTACATTGATCTCCGGTACAGTTAGCGGACATGACAGACACAGATGCCCCCTGCACTAAGTTGCGCACTTGTGGTCCGCTACGCATTCCGTGGAACATGCCCTACACGCCTAGAGTTGACAACTGCACCCATGGATGACACGACCCAGGGATGGCTGTACTGACAAACTACTGAGGGTGGTGGCTGGGGACACAGGGGCTTACGGGGGTGCCCAGCCTACAGATATCGCCCTGGCCTAGGGGGACCCACAGCCCTCCTCCCCCACCCAGACACCTCCACTGCGCGACAACAGAGTAGATAATGCTTGTACTCACCCCCTTGTGTCTGCTGTGCTGCCCTCACGCGCCCATCCAAATCAGGGTAGGCCACCGCCAGGATCCGGAACATCAGGGGGGTCAGTTGACGGCAGGCACCCCGCCTACGTTGGGAGGCCATCCCCAGCAGAGACTCGGCGGTCTTCTTGGTCCCGCGGCGGATGTCCTCCCACCTCTTGCGGCAGTGGGTGCCCCGTCGATGGTGGACCCCCAGGGTCCGGACTCCCTTGGCGATGGCACGCCAAATCCCGATCTTCTCATGGGCGCGGACCTATGTGACACGTACAGGGAGGGAGAAATACCACGTTCAAGTTTGTCTGCATTTTCCCTGCCAGTGGCCCAACGCCCCCCATCCCCGCCAGGCCCCCCGCCATGCCCCCCGCCAGGCCCAACATGCCCCCCATCCCCGCCATGCCCCCCGCCAGGCCCAACATGCCCTCCATCCCCGCCAGGCCCCCCGCCATGCCCCCCGCCAGGCCCAACATGCCCCCCATCCCCGCCATGCCCCCCGCCATGCCCCCCGCCAGGCCCAACATGCCCCCCATCCCCGCCAGGCCCCCCGCCATGCCCCCCGCCAGGCCCAACATGCCCCCCATCCCCGCCATGCCCCCCGCCTTGCCCCCCGCCAGGCCCAACATGCCCCCCATCCCCGCCATGCCCCCCGCCATGCCCCCTGCCAGGCCCAACATGCCCCCCATCCCCGCCAGGCCCCCCGCCAGGCCCCCAAGCCAGCCAGTGGCCCCAAATCCAGATTGAATTAAACTCACTTGTTGGTCTGGAGGACCGTAGAGTAGCGCATACTGGGGGAGGACCCCATCCACAAGTTTCTCCAACTCCTCTCCAGTGAAGGCAGGGGCCCTTTCCCCAGGCGCAGCAGCCATTGTCCCTTCCAGACCGAGGTCACAGCAACACTTGCAGTATAGGTCCTCTCCTGTGAAAGTTCAAGTCGCAAGTGGATTAGTAGATAGAAAATGGCGGTCACGTCCGCGGCGGTGCGTACCGCGGCGGTGCGTCCCGCCACCGCCGGCGCCCTTCGCCATTGGCTCCTGAAACCCATAGGCTTCAATGTTAACCAATGCGGCTTCGCGCCGCGGTCTTCGCCCGCCGCCCGCCGCGGTGTGCCACGCCAGCGCATTGACCTCACATCCCACTGTCACACTTCACAGGTCAGGCAGCCGCCATTTCCAGGGCCCACATGGCTCTATTTCAACTGCGTCACACAGGCCTAGGCCTTGCATAGCCACTCAGACACGCCATTCACTGCATAGAGAATCGTTTACTGTGCTAGCTGTGAGTACGTACCTGTGGGTTGCTTGACTGTGTGCTCCATGTTGTCCTTCCTAGGCACCGTCCGCTGGGTTTGGCGAGGAGACGGATGAATCCTCCCGTGTACCGACCGCTGGTGGACCTGTCGACAATGGAAGAACGCCACATTATCCTGACCTACCGTCTTAACCGTGCCACTATACATGAACTGTGTGCCCAGCTGGAGCCCGACCTGATGTCCCCCATCCGCCAACCCACAGGGATTCCCCCTCTGGTGCAGGTCATGTCAGTACTCCATTTCTTGGCAAGTGGGTCATTTCAGACAACAGTGGGAATTGCTTCTGGGATGTCTCAGCCCATGTTTTCGAAGGTGTTATCCAGAGTGTTGTCTGCCCTGATGAAATCCGTGAGGAGCTACATCATTTTCCCTGAGGTGGGCGAATTGGCTACAGTGAAGGGTGATTTCTACGCCCTTGGACATATTCCCAACGTCATTGGTGCCATTGATGGGACCCATGTGGCTTTGGTTCCCCCAAGAGACAGGGAGCAGGTGTACAGGAACAGAAAAAGTTACCATTCAATGAACATCCAGGTGGTGTGTTTGGCTGACCAGTACATCTCGCATGTAAATGCCAAATTCCCAGGGTCAGTGCATGACGCCTACATCCTAAGGAATAGCAGCATCCCTTACGTGATGGAACAGCTAGAGAGACACCGTGTATGGCTAGTGGGGGACTCTGGGTACCCCAACCTGTCGTGGCTACTGACCCCAGTAAGGAATCCCCGGACAAGGGCAGAGGAACGGTACAATGAGGCCCATGGGCGTACTAGGAGGGTGATCGAACGCACCTTTGGCCTCCTGAAGGCCAGGTTTCGGTGCCTGCATATGACAGGTGGATCCCTAATGTACTCACCTAAGAAGGTGTGTCACATCATCGTGGCCTGCTGCATGCTTCACAACCTGGCTTTGCGCCGCCAGGTGCCTTTCCTGCAGGAGGATGGTCGAGACGGTGGTGTTGTGGCAGCTGTGGAACCTGAGGAGAGTGACGAGGAGGAAGACGACGGGGCTGAAACAGACAACAGGGACAGAATCATTGAACAGTACTTCCAATAGGACACAGGTAACAATTCAAAGATAATTTAGTAAATGTGAACTACTCTCCTGCATCTCTGCTGCCTGTCTATTTGCCCCAGTGTATGATGACTGAGTTGTGGCTTTTCCCTCCCTATTTCAGATCTGGGGTCCCCACTACGAGTCCTGTGCTTCGTTTCCCCATGGACTACAGCTTTGTGGCAGCTGTTTGTTGACTTCACCATGTACAAGGACATATTTGCACTGTCATGTCAATTACAATATATTGAAATCACAGCCAGACTCCAGATAGTTTTGTGCAAAATAGGTGTTTATTGAAGTGCTCAAAATGGGATGGGTGGTTTCAAGTGGGTGGGGGCTATGGTGAAGGAATGTCCATGGCAGAGTCCAGAGTAACAGTCACACAGGTGCATTGTCCATAGGCCTGTGGAGAGATGGAGCATGGGCAGTTCAAGGATGGACAGGGTGACAATGTGGGACAGTGGGATGACATCAGGTGGTATCCATTGCTGGCGGGGGTCTTGACATCCTACTCTGTCTTCTTGCGAGATCTCAGGGCCCTCTTGCGGGGTGGTTCTTCTCCTGCAGGAGGTGGGGGTCTGGTGGGCTGCTGCTGTGCGGGGGCCTCCTGTCCACTAGCGCCGGCGGAGGTGGTTGGCTGTTCTTGGTCCAGGCTAGTGGCAGGGGCCCTTGGGTGTTGTTGAGTGTCCGCCCTGGTGTTGACGAGGTCCTGCAGCAGCCCTACCATGGTAACCAGGGTGGAGGTGAGGGCTCTGATGTCCTCCCTGTACCCCCGATAGTGTTCCTCCTGCAGTACCTGGATCTCCTGGAACCGGGCCAGTACCGTCGCCATCGTCTCCTGGGAGCGGTTGTATGCTCCCATGATGGTGGTGAGGACCTCGTGGAGAGTGGGTTCCCTGGGCCCGTCCCCCCCCTGTCGCACAGCTGCCCTCCGAGTTGCCCTGTTTCCCTGGGCCTCTGCCCCCTGGCCGGTGTGCCCACTACCACTGCCCCCAGGTCCCTGTTGTTGTTGGGGTGGTGGGTTATCCTGGGTGCCCTGTAGTGGTAGACACACCGCAGATTGACGCGCCCTGGAGACAGAGGCATGGGCCCGCTGGGTGGGAGCTGTGCTGGTGTTCCCAGAGGGGTTTGGGTCTGTAGTGGCCTGGGCCTGTGTGAGGGGAACCGACTGTCCAGAGGTCCCCGATGGTCCGGGCTGGTCATCGGTGTCCAGGTCGACAGAGCTGCTGTCATCGCTGACGGCCTCTTGGGTGGGGGGTGTGGAGAATTCTGGGCCCTCCGCTGCGGTGTGTTGACGGTCGGGTCCTGCAGGGGTATAGAGGTATGGTTATAGTTTCAATGTGTGGCATATGGGTGTATCTGTGGGTTCCCGTGTCCCCAAGTGCTGGCATTCGTGTGTGGGGGCTTTGGTGAGGGTGGCTTGTGGGGGGGATGTGTATATGCATTGGGCATGCTTTGGTGATGGGTGTCCATGCTTAGTGGACGCATGCAGGCCTAGGTTTTGGGATGTGTGGGTTGTGATGGTGAGACATTGGCGGGGAATAGGTGTGCTGGGGGTGGGGGTGAGGATGGTGGTGGGGGTGAGGATGGTGGTGGGGGTGAGGGTGGGGGTGAGGATGATGGTGGGGGTGAGGATGGTGGTGGGGGTGGGGGTGAGGGTGGGGTTCGAGGATGGGGGTGAGGGTTGGGGTATGATTTGGCATGCAGGTGGGTGGGAAGCAGTAGTGAAGCTTCAACTTACCAGTATCCATTCCTCCGCCGACTCCTGCGAGGCCGTCAGGATGCAGGATGTTCAAGACTTCCTCCTCCCATGATGTAAATTGTGGGGGTTGAGGTGGGGGTCCTCCGCCAGTCTTCTGCACGGCGATGTTGTGCCTGGATACCATGGAACGCACCTTCCCCCGTAGGTCGTTCCATCGCTTCCTGATGTCTTCCCGATTTCTGGGGTGCTGTCCCACAGCGTTGACCCTGTCGACAATCCTCTGCCATAGCTCCGTCCTCCAGGCAATGCTGGTGTATTGGACCTGTGTGCCGAACAGCTGGGGCTCTACCCGAACGATTTCCTCCACCATGACCCTGAGTTCTTCGTCTGTGAAGCGGGGTTGTCTTTGGGGTGCCATGGGGTGGTGTGTATGATGTGTGGGGTGGAGTATGTGTATTTAAGTGTGTTGAGTGTGGTGGTGTGTGTTGTTTTGTGTGTGGATAGTGTGTGGGTGATGGTGTGGAGTGGCTGTGGCTGCTAGTTTGTGGATGGTGGTGTCTCGCTCTGGCCTTCTTTCAGAATTTTTTTGCGTAGGGGTTTGTGGGTGATGTGGGTGTGTGTTTTATATTGTATTGTGTGTGTGGGAGTGGTGTGTGTATGTGTATCAGGTGTGTGGGATTCAAATCGTCCAATGTGGCTGAGTTTTGTTCGTTTGTGTGTATTCTGACCGCGGCGGTGTGTCCCGCCAATGGAATACCGCGTTTGAATGACCGCCGCGTGGATTCGTGGGTCGTAATGGCATGGGCGTATTTCTGTTGGCGTGGCGGTGGAGGTTTTGTCACCTCCACTTTTCCGCCGACCGCTGGTCTGGCGGTCGGTTGTGGCTGTCGGATTTTCGGAGGTTTGCCTTCTGCGGGTCAGAATGACCGTGGCGGGTTTCCGCGACCGCGGCGGGATTATGGAGGATTTATGACCGGCGGTAAGTGCATTTTACCGCCGGGGTCAGAATGACCCCCTTAGGGTCCAATTCATAAAGGTAAGCTTAGACATAAAATTAGACCTGAAGTTTAAGTTTTCCTTTGTGAATTGGACCCTGATATGCCAAGTCTAAACTTATACTTTATGTCTATGTTTACCTTTGCTAATCAGGCTCTTAGACTTCAGGTTCAAACTTAGACTTCAGGTCTAAATTTACCTTTGTGAAATGTGCCTTTAGACTTCAAGACTAATCTTAGACTTCATTTCTAAGTTTATCTTTGTGAACTGGGCCCTATATTGACATCTCATTGACAGAAGTGAACTGCTACAACATTGGTCCATTTGAGACTAGGGGCCAGATGTATCAAGCTCCTGGTTTGCATTTCTTAAATAGCTAATTTTAAGAAATCTCTATTTAAACAATGCAAAATGGGATGTATCAAAATTGTGAGTCGCTAATAGCGATTTCTTAAAATTTGCAAATGCAATTTGCGAGTAGCAAATAACGAATTGCAAAAAAAATAGCGATTCGGTATTTGAAAATCACAAATTGTGAAAATGGCAAACTGGAACAGGCTGATGACGTCACAACCAGGAAGGGAGTCAGCCCATGCTGTTTCCAGGAGCCACACCCACAGGAGCAAGCAGAGAGACACAGCCCAGCACCAGGGAGTCAGCCTTGTGAGCCAGCCAGGACCAAACAGCAACATGGCCAATGATGAGAATGTGAAGGAGAAAGGAGACAGGAAGCGCAAGCTCAAATTCAGTGAGCAGGAATTGGAGGTGCTCACTGAGGAGGTGGTCAGGAACCACGACAGACATTTCGGGAAGAACTCACTCCAGGTACCTGAAAGTGAGAAGAGGAAACTGTGGTCAGATATCCAGACCAAAATATGTGCAGCACTCTGTTGAGGAGATACGCAAGCGATGATATGACTTGGGTTCCCATGCCAAAGAGAGGGTAGCCAGCAGGCTGAAGGAGGCAAGGAGCACCGGAGGAGGATCACCCACCCAGACACCATCCACACCAATGGAAGACATGGTGGAGTCCACACTGCTTCCTGAAGCTGTCAGTGGTGTCACTGACATTGACACATCAGGGACACCCAGCACCCAGACACCAAGCACCAGCAAAGGTAAGGGCAGTAATGATGTGCATCCCCAT
The DNA here is from genome assembly GCF_031143425.1 of Pleurodeles waltl. Taxonomy (NCBI): domain Eukaryota; kingdom Metazoa; phylum Chordata; class Amphibia; order Caudata; family Salamandridae; genus Pleurodeles; species Pleurodeles waltl. The sequence continues at coordinate 16,007,796 of NC_090446.1, forward strand.
GTGTGCATGTAAAAATGCCCCCTAGGAAATAGCTAGTGCGGTGTGATAAGTAGTCCATGCTACTTCTTACATACAACGCAACATTTCCTTACAGGAGTGGTAGTCCACACCCCTGAAGTTAAAATATCACATAAATAGCAAGTTCAGCCACATAGAGAAATAACACAAATGACTCATAGTGATATGATGTTAGTGTACAATTATAACTATTATGCAACATTTTGTAAAATATTTAAAAATGACATGCTGCACATTGTCATTGTAGATGTCCCGGGCCCTGACGCAGGAGAAGGTGGAAATGTGGGGGATAGCGAAACACAGCCACAGTCCGACTCAAATACCAGTGAGTCCTTTATACAAGCACCAACTAGACGCAGGGCAAGAGTGTTACCTCGTTACCTCTCCCAGAGTATAACCTGGACTCTGATGAAATGCTGGATGAAGAACCCACACCACCCCCAGATGCTAGAAGCACCAACAGACAGCAGTCCCTGTACCAGGGTCAGTCCACTCTCCTCAGGAGGCGTCACGATGCAGGCAGACAGTGCACTGATGAAGGAGAGGGCCCATCACTCTTTGGCGGCCTTGAAGCTTCCATGCTGAAAGTGCAGCACCTGCAATATAAACACATGAAGTCAATGCACAGGCAGTTGGTGTCTTACAATGACAATATGGGAGTACTGCACAAGCAGTTGGATGCACTCAATGAAAAGATGGGATCAATGCACAAGCCGTTGGAGTCTCTGAATGAAAACATGTGCAAGCTGCATGAGGGACAGCAAACAGCAGCAGAAAACACAAAGCAGATTACAAACCCCATTAGGGAACTCTGCACTGAGATTCAGCAGGACCGTGGCAGCCTCCGTAGGCACCATCACCACTTTATGGGCAGGTTTGATGGCTTCTGCACATCGGTCAATCGGCTCGGTAGCTCAACTGCCTTGATATCACGACGTGTCCTGGGCATACAGGTGGAGATGGCACATTGCAGTCGGGATGTTGCACAGGGATTGGTGCAAATCACCAATGTTCTGGATGCAATACAGACATCACGGAGTGCTGCAAGCAGCGAACTGGGTGGTGGGGATAGTGAGGAGCTCTCTAGCCTCAGCAGTCTCACAGCCCCTGTAATGGATCCTAGGCGTCACTGTACCAGACACAGTACTGTCTTTGAACCCACTACAACAGGTGCCAGTGAGGCCACTAAGCACTCAAGTGGAGTGCGTGGACGTAGGAAGTAATGTTGAGGGTACAGGGGACTAGCTTAACATGTAGCAATACAGTTATGAGATGATGTTAATAGTGTGACAATGTTCCTCGCACCTGTTTGTCTATAGTGCATAGGTATGTCCTAATCACACATATGTTACTTGAAGTCACGGTAATAAAGATGCTACCTACAGCAATACATAATATAGATGTGGTATTGTCATTACTTACATCAGAAATGGCTTTGCGTGATGTCAGCACATCTTTGTCTGCCCTCTGCTGCACTGCTCCTGTCTACTGGGTGAAGCGGTAGTAAGGGATCACCATCCTCATCTGAGTCCGGCTCGGTGGGTTACACAGGTAAGCCCCTTGTTGTTGCAATGTTGTGCAACATAGCACATGTCGCCATGATTTTGCAGCTTGTTTCAGGGCTGTATTGTAGTGCACCACCACTCTTGTGTATGCATCCGAAGCGGCTCTTCAGCAGTCCAAAGGTCCTCTCCACAACACTGCGGGTTGTCCTGTGAGCAGCATTGTACCTTCTCTTGGCTGGCGTTGCAGGACTCAGGTAGGGCATCAGTATAAAGGGCTGCATTGCATAGGCACTGTCTCCTGGAATGAAATGAGAGTAAAATGAGTACTTGTAATATCTTACGTCATGTTTACATCAATGCAACATTGTCAACTATTACATTATCCAGTAGATATCCTTCGCCAAACTCCCCAGCTAGTAGTCTTGTGTAAATTCCACCGTGGCAAAAGATGTAGGAGTCATGTGTGCTACCTGGATATCTGGCCACAAGATCGGTTATGATGTTGGAGGCATTGCTAATTACTTGTATGTTAATGGAATGTGAATGTTTACAGCTCCTATAAACATACTCTGTGGCCATTGGTGGACAGATAGCTACAGGTGTCCCATCAAAGGAAATTGGGGAATCTAGTAGAAATCAATTTGTGTCTGTTGTAATTCCTGTGGGGTGTTGGGGAATCGTATGTGCTGTTCAATTTTGCTCAGCATGGCATTGAGAAATGCTTTGAAAAATCATGAGAGGGCGCTCTGTGAGACCCCTCCAGCTGCTGCTATAACCCCTTGATAGCTTCCTGAGACTAATAGGTGCAGGGAGCATAATACTTTGGTGGGTATACTATTGGTCCTATGTGTGGTGCGCTGCAATATGGGTTGTACATCAGCTATCATGTCAAGTATCATGGCTGAGCTTAACCCGTACTTTTCATACATCTCCTCATCTGTCTGGTCAAAAAGGGTTATGCGCATTCTAAAAATGCGCTCCTGTCTCCTCCTCTTTCTCCTCAGACATGACAGGATACTCATCCTCCTCACCATGACGTAGAGTGCAGCCATTGTGGAAAAGAGGGTGAGTCTTTCTGGGCCTTTTTATATAGGTTGCACCTGGTTACCACCTGATTTCAATTTGTGGTAAATTGCATGTGCAAAAGGCCATTCTGCGAATATTCGCTATTTGCGATTTTTTGATGCATAGCATTGCATGATTGAATTTGCGTGTCGCAATCTGTGTATCGCAAATAGCGGCATGATTTTGCGGATCGCTATCTGAAAATCGAGATTTGCTAATCCAGGTCGCAATTTGCGTTACGCAGGTAGCGATTCGCTAAATCATGTCGCTATTTGCGATACGCAGATTGCAACACGCAAATTCATGTTGCAGTCGCAAGGAATCACTATTTTAGCAATTCCTTATATATGCACTGCAAATGTCTTTCATACATCGTGAAATGCATTTTTGCATTCGCAAACGGCTGAATTTTGCGATTCGCTCCATTTGCGAATGCAAAAAAGTTTGTTACATCTGGCCCCGAATCACTATTTTGGGCCACCAAGAAATGCTAAATTGTCTTGTAGGATGTACAAAATCCTTTAGGGAATTGCAAAATGCGATTTCTACCCAGTAGAAAACACATTTTGTGATTCCCAAATAGGAAATCACAATAGGGATTTCCTGTTTGTAATTTCCAAAGCACATGTAGAAAGCATTTCCTACATGCAAAATGGGCATTTAGGAAATGCAATTACCATTGAATGCAAGTTAATGGTAACCATGTGTAATTTTAAAAAAGCACCAAAAGATGCAGTTTTTTTAGAGTGTAATAAAGCACACACATGCCTGTAGGGCATATGTGTGCTCTGTGTGTACACCACTATTTTTGGGGTGCATCATAGGGGGGATATTGCCCATAGCCATCCTTAGTTTCACATTTGCAAATAGGAAATCACTATTTTAGAAATGCAAAACCGGCCTGTTAGAACAAATGCAATGTTATTTCCTGATTGCGATTTCCTAATAGCAGTTCCTACGATTAGGAAATCGGTAATTACATACATATCATTTTGCATTTCTAAAATACCGATTTCTATGCAGTCACTACTTAAGAATTTCAAAATTGCATTTTGATACATCTGGCCCAGTATGTGGACTCCTACATCTCGAAACCATCAATGTGTTATGTGGCGTCCTGTACGTCGATTTACACACATGTATGACTTACTGACAAAGTATAATGTGTGCTGGGGATGTAAAGTGATTTTAAACCTTACATTGGGATTAGTAGCGCCATAAAAGAATTAAATGTAAAGCAAGCAGTGTTTAAATTGTTATTCGTTTAAATACGTCTATAGGCCAATACCTCTGACATTGTTACAATGCATGCATATCACATTATTTTTTCTAACATAACTTTGTTTGCATTTTATCATTTTATGACATTTTATTTAATTTTGAGCATAGTAATAATTACAGGCAAGGCTGCTATTTAACAGTGTTGAGGAAAGGTGTGCCCTGGAGCATAAGGATGCACATATTCTGCCATCAGCACTTAAAGAACCAAGATCTAGGAAGGAACAGTTCTGTATTGCTAAGTGATAACATTCAAATGCTCAAAAGGGGCAGAAATTAGGGGAAGGTGGGAGGAGCAGGGAAACAGGCTGATAGTCCATGTACAGGCGAAAAGGTGCCAGTGATGTGGCTAAGAAGAGAGAAAATCGACGAATAAAGATAGTTTGTTGATGCAGCAGGTGCCAAAGTTGTTGAGCTGGTGGGTACATGTCTTTAACCTTTACGGTCGATATGGAAGGGCATGCACATCCTTTGAATGCAGGGTTTGAATAAAGTCCATAGCTTGCCTCCAAATCCTAGTTTCTCTTAAATACAGTGATAAACTGAGCTCCTTTGTTTTCTAGCACTGCATTGGCATGTAGATGATAGGCTCAAGATGCTCCGCAGGCAGGAATATACTCAAACAACAGCATGGCTGATGGCCCATGAAAATAGACCTTTGTTTTGGGTTCAGGCCAAATAAGGGAGAATACCAGCACTTCCCAGCAGGAGTGCAATATGTAGTAGTGGTGCTTCTCTGGAGAGTACATGCACTGTGGGACACTGAGTGTTGGTCTTTTATGTCTATTTCAAGCAGTCAACACCAAGGTAGGACTAGTGTATGGAACTGTTGACAGGGTTGGAGGAAGAACAAAGTGAGGGCTTTAGGGGGGATTGGTCCATTTGGCCTCGGACTCCACAGTAATTAAAAACTGACACTGAAACGGGTTCCTATTGGGCCTGTTAGACGTGGTCTCCCCTAACGTTTGCTTCTGTTCCCAAGGTGGTTGATGTGTGCTGGACTCTGTGTTTGCTGTTTTCGATACTCTGGATACTTTACCACTGCTATCCAGTGCTAAAGTGCAAGTGTTCCTATGTAAAAATGTATGTGTAATTGATTCTCCATGATTGGCATATTTGAATTACTAGTAAGTCCCTAGTAAAGTGCACTAGAGGTGCCCACTTGCCAGGCCTAAACCTTCCCTTTTCATAACTGTAAGGCACCCCTAAGGTTTTACCTAGGTAGCCCCGAAGGGCAGGGTGCAGTGTACGTTTAAGGTAGGACATATACTAAAATGTTTCATTTGTCCTAACAGTGAAATATTGCCACATTCAGTTTTCACTGTGCAAGGTCTATCCCTCTCATAGGTTAACATGGGGGCTGCTGTTCAATATTGTTAACGTTCAGATTCCCTTTGGGAGCAGATAGAAATATGGCGTTTAGGGTCTCTGAGCTCACAATTTAAAAATACATCTTTTAGTGAAGTTGGTTTTTAGATTTTATGTTTGAAAATACCACTTTTGGAAGGTAGGCATTTTCTTGCTTAAACCATTCTGTGACTCTGCCTGTTTGTGGATCTCCAGCCTGGGTCAGTTTGACATCTGGGCTGTTTACACCTCTCTCTAGACAGTAACACAAAGGGGGCTGAGGTGTAGCCCACATATCCTGATGAGCCATCTGTGCTGGGGGGGGGGAATGGTCACTCATATCTGAATGGGCTGTGCCTGCTCTCACACAATGTAGTCTCCAACTTCCTGATGTTTGGCTGGAGCCTGGCCTGGACAAGAAAGGACCTTACAGACGCTTGAGACTTTACTTTGAAGTTTGCCAACTTCAAAGGCAGAAAGGGGTATAAGTATGGGACCCAAAACCCCAGACTTTAGATTACTACAGGGATTCAAGAGGGACATCTGCTTGGAGAAGAGCTGAAGGGCTGAGGAGAAGTGCTTCCCTGGCCTGTGACTGTGCTGTGTTGGGCTATTCGGCAGTTGCTGCTTCTGCCTGTGCAAGGGGACAGAGACTGGACTTTGTTGTATTCCTGCTTGAGATATAAGTCAAGGGTTTGGAGTAGAGCCTGCCTCCTGTTTTGAAGCCTCAGGGTCAGCAACGGCTTCACCAGCCAGACCTACCCACTTGCTGTGGCCTCTAGCTTGCCAGAGGGTGCCATTCATGTTCCTGGACGCCTGAAAGTGAATTCCTGGAGAAAAAACAGTCTAAAGACGTTGGACAAAACCTTGCGACTTCGCAAAGGATGCTGCTGCCGGGAACCAAGACGGTGCTTGCCCCAAGGCCGTGGACCTTGCTGAGTGCATTGAATCCAATGACCCTGTGAGGTGACGCCGCCACACACGAACCGCGACACCGCCTGCCCGAGACCGTGAATGTTGTAGAAGTCTGCTGACCCTGTAGGCCTCGCAACACTTTAGTGTGTAAATCCAGCGTCCATGAAGACCCGAAGCCTGTGGCCCTGTGTCATCATCTCGACCCCGTGGGGTTGCCCACAGGATTATGACTCAGCCGGACCTCATATCTGCTGGAACCAAGGGACTGACTTCGCATCTGATGGCGCATCACCTCCACTGCCCTGCAGTGAGGACCCGACACCGCTGTGCAACGCCTCTGCTTGACACCGCTGTCCTGCCTCGTGGCACCGGAACCAATGCCGCATTGGACCCAGTGACGCCACTCTCCCCGACCCTGTGCACCGGCCTGTTTTCTACTTGCTTACTAAAGTACTGTACCTAGGGGTCGAACGTCTCCGTAAATGGCACCATTGGCATCGCACTGTGGTAAAGACTCCTTCACGACGCCACTTGTTACCAACTTTCAGTATTTGTGCCTCAAGGCACTGTTTTCATGCTTGTAAGTGCTAAATTTGTATTTTTATCTGTATATTGTGGATTTTTATCGTATTTGATCTTGTTTATTTAGATAAAGTATTTACTATTTTTCTAAACCTGCGTTGTGTTATTTTGTAGTGGTTTACAGTATTACTGTTTGTGTTTCTACAAAAACTTATTACATTATTTCTGTAGTTAAGCCTCCCTGCTCATGCCAACCTACCAAGGGGGTGAGTGTGAGTCTCATTGGCCTGGCTTGAGTGAAGGTCCTTGCTTGGACTGGGGGTAAGCTGACTGCCAATCAAAGACCCCATTTCTAACAGGATCCCTTTTTTGATCGATTTCTGAACAATAACTCTAAAACGGTGATGTAGTTCCTATTCACATTTCATATGTTTTACTTTTCTTGCATTCCCATAAGAGTGTGTGTGTTTTTCCAGGATTTTCTGTTTCTGTAGTTTTTTCATGCAGCACATTATTACTCTTATATAGAGTGTACCTTGAACTGAGTCTCCTGGTGTCTGTGGAAGTAAAGAGTGAGTGTTGGAGCTTAGGGTAAAGGCAGTGCAAGTTTCTTACAGTACCTGTCAGTGGGTCATAAAGGTGTTAACTCTGTGTGTCAATCTTGTCCTTATAGTCTGCGCCTCTTCATGTTCGTGCGCAAACATGCAATCAATGTTGATGACATCACACATTTTCACTTACGTCTCCCAGACAGATGAACAGTCAGGACATCCTGGTCCAGGGGCTACGAAGTGAGCAGGGAGGCTTAACTACAGAAATAATGTAAGTGGTGAATCTGCCAGAAGCCTGAGAGAGTTCTGAGCTATCATCAGAAGCTTTTTTAATCCTACACTAAAATGATTCCAGAGGCTCTATAAGAGGTCTCTAAGTAAGGGTACTCAGCTCTGACCTTTCCTGCTCTGTGTTTCCAAGATGGTAATAAGGTGGGCCAATGTTGGTGTATACAACCCCACCTATCGCTGAAGGGCTGGAGCCAGAAACCTGTACTGAAGATGAAAACCTAGAACAGGTTTTGACTCGTCTAGACTTTTAATGCCCATCACAACTCCTTCTGTGTGTCAGAGTGTCTAATTCGTTATACCTGCCGTGGCAACACCACACTTCAAGTTCTTGCTGGTACTGGTACACCTTCAGAGGCAAAGACAATGTCACATGGTGGCATGAGTATGTTTCTAAACTATTGTGGCTGCAGGAGAATCACAGCATGCAACAGGATCAGCAGGGAACGACCACAGGATATTCTGTGAGATTGAATGTGTTGTATCCTCTCCATTCAGTATCTCAGAAACACACAGCAACACACATAGGACTAGCAAATCACCATTATTGATTGTTTATGTGCAGGAAGGGACACGTTCCCGCCCATAAACAACCATTCCTTACAATGCAGGCACCCTTGCAGGACGGTGAAAGGGTGCCTGCGTTGGTGCTAGGCATTACACTTAACACCTTCCCTGGGGAAACACACGGGTGCTCCATATTCTTGTGAAAATGGTGCATTCCTGCGTTCTGGAAATGATGCAGCTCTGTGCAGCAAGATTGCTTGCACCATCAAGCTGCGCATTTCCTGGTAAATGAGACCCTATGTATCTTCTGAACATTTTTGAAAACCCTACTTTTTTGTTACTTGTTCATAATTGTAGGATATCTACATTTTGATCAGGGGTGAAAAAGGTAGGGCTGTTGCTAAGTGACACTGAATAGGATATGTGATTATTCCGTAGGAGTGTATATTTTGTCATTAAGGGAATTTATTATATTCCTGCACTTGATAGCAGCAGACAGGACACAGAATATATATGTGCAAATTAGCTTTTCTATCCTCCTGAAACATATTTGACTTTTTATTTTTTGTTTCCTTATATTCTCAGATCTAATATTCAAGCCACAGCCAGGATAAGTTGGAATTATGGAGAAGTTTAATCAATCTTTTTTTAATGGATTTTTAATTCTCTTGCTCTCAGAAAAACCTGAGCATCAAATCCCAATTTTGGTGGCATTTTCATTCTTGTATTTAATGCCTCTTCTTGGAAATCTTATCATAATCACAATAATAATCATCGACTGACATCTTCACACACCCATGTATTATTTTCTCATGAACTTGTCCTTACTAGACATAGGGTTAACTTCAAGTGTCATCCCAAAAATGCTGCATTTGTGTTCAACAGGATACAGATCTATACATTTCTCAGCATGTCTTCTTCAATTCCATCTCTGTTTTTCCTTCATCAGCACAGAATTTTTCTTGGTTTCAGTCATGGCCTTTGACAGGTACATTGCAATTTGCAACCCAATGCACTACAGAGTCATAATGAACAAGACGGTTGTTGTTTTTTTGTCCGCAGCTTCATGGATAATCGGCTTTCTGGACCCTGTCTCACATACTGTTATGATATCAAATTTGTCATTCTGCGGATCCAATGAAATCAATCATTTCTTTTGTGATCTTTCTGCTCTTCTGAAACTCTCTTGCACAGACACATTTTTAATTAATAGCATCACCTGTGGGGCAGGTGTGGTGATGGGACTTGGGGCCAGATGTAGCAAAGGGTTTTACCCATTCTGTATCTATTGGAAAATGTGTTCGTACATATGGCCCTTGGTCTCTTCATATCAACAATTACTTCTCATGTGATAATCATATTAAAAGTCATGAAGATGCCCTCCATCAAAGGGAGACAAAAGGATGTCTCCACATGTTTCTCTCACCTGACTGCTGTTGTTTTGTTTTATGGGACTGTGCTTGGTATTTATATGAGCCCGTCATCATGGGAGTCACTGGAGAAAGACAAGCTCTTTGCTGTACTGTTCACCATCGTCTTCCCAATGTTGAATCCGTTTATTTACAGTTTGAGGAATAATGATGTAATAAGATTTCTGAAGAAAACTAGTAAGAAAATTTGCGACAAATGCAGTGTGTTGGATTAAGTTTCACGGCAAATATTAACTCAGCTTGTCGACCTTTGAATGCACCACAAAGTGTGACTTATTACAATGTGGTTGTAACCTTTACATGTTGAAGCCCGGGATAGTGGAAAACAAAGGGCCTGATTTGGAACTTGACAGACGGGTTACTCTGTCACAATGGTGATGGATAGTCTGTCAACCATAATATAAAGCCCATTAAATCCTATGGGATTTAGTTTTCGGTGGATGGGTCATCCATCACCATTGTGACGGAGTAACCCGTCATTTGAAAACTAACTCAGGCCCTTAAATTGAAAGCAAAGTTTTAAGTACCTAAAGCATTTGCAATATTCTACCTTACTATCAATGACACAATATGGTGCTACCTGTATACCATGGAACAAATAATGAGGGCTAAATTCAGAGAGGGTAGGTGCAAATAGGTAAGTATAGATTTACTATACTTAACCCCTCTTGTACACACCTTGAGGGTATGTTGAGTTACGTAAAGCCAAACTTACCTTCTTGATACATTGGTCCTCAAACTTTTGTTAGCGTAATATTTTTGTTGTCCATATTTCAAGGGGTTCATGGATGATAATGTTAGGTAGGATAATGGGTCCCCAGAGCCCTAGTTCGGTATTAATAAACAGTGATAATTGAGATGGAGTTCAATCTTCACTCACCAGTGCCCTATTGCCACTGCACCTGCTGAACTAATTACAACTATGTCCCTGCTTTTATGTACCTCTTCATCCCTCATACTCCTGCTTCCTTCCTGAATATCTTCAACCCTTTTCTCTTTTGCTTTTCCTCCCCATCAAATTGCCTTGCACCTTTCACTCTTCCTCACTCACTTTTTATTTCTATACTTTCCTCTCCCTTATCCATTCTCCATTGATGTTTCCATTTAACACAATGTCACGCAGTAGTCTTGATTCCTTTTTCAGCTCTCTTGAGTATATATACATTCCCCCATTGCGTCCTCTGTTTCTTACCACTTTCTACCTCTCATTGTTGCAAAACTCCCACCTACATCTATCCAGTTACCCCTCCACCTCACTCTGTTCTGCTCTGCATGGGGCCCCTACACCCTTTTGCCTTCTGCATCACTAAACACCCTTATATATCCCTTCTGTCACCTGTCCCCCTCACTGTCTGCTGAAAATCGTCAACTATTTTCCCAGAAAGGCATTTCAGAGCAGCTGTTCAAGCTCTTCTACTACTGCGGTTGGATAGTGGAAATCTCTGACTCCATAGCCTCCTAAACTCCACACTGGCTTCCCTTTAAAGCATTCTGCATTCCGCAGCATCTCTCATCCAGGGCCCAAAGATATATGATCACATCATCACCATCTTGATGAAACCCCAGCTTCAAAACCAGATGCATCATTTACAAAGCCCTCAAAACCTGCACTCTGCCTTTCTTACTATCAAGCTCACCATCTAGGGTGGCTCTTGCACACCCATGACCAGCACACCATCACACTGTAGACAGAAAAGTGTAAAAAAAAAACCAAGGCAATAGACTTTTTCTAGCAAAGAGTTGAAGATACATCTCTTTAAAAAATGCAATGTGATGAGGCATTTACTATCCATAGGCTTTATATGTGCTCTACTGCTTGTTTACTTGCCTTTGGAACAGTACAGCCCTTTGGCTAGGTCAGCTCCATACAGGTGTTACCTATTTGCATTCAAACATACATACATACATATATGTATGCTTTCTCCTGCTTTCACATGCATCTTTGCATCAGTTTGCATCTGGTTATCTTTCATTTTTCACTCCCCTTCACTTTCCCCTGAATCTCTAGAGTAGTGTTTATCTCAGTTTCTCTGCATCTGTTTTGCCTTCATTGCCTTTCTCCATTCTCTTCTGTTGTCCTTCCCCTCTTATAATATTTTTCTCTATCTTTCTAGTCTGTTTCTCTCCATTACTATTTCTGCTCTTTATCCTAGATTTTTCCTTGCCAGCCCTACTTTCAATACCTGTTCTACCTGTCTGCTGTATTTTTTAATTCAATCAATCAATCAATCAGTCATAGCATTTGTGAAGCGCACTACTCACCTGTGAGGGTCTTAAAGTGCTGTGGGGGTGCTGCTACTGCTGGAACAGCCAGGTCTTAAGGTGTCTCCTGAAGCTTTGTAGGTCCTGTGTCAGTCCCAGGTGGATAGGAAGAGTGTTCCACATATTAGCGGTGAGGTGGCAGACAGATATGCCACCGGCAGTCGTTTTATGGATGTGAGGAACTGTGGCGTGGGTTAGGTCAGCGGAGAGAAGCAGGTGGGTCGGGGTGTGGAAGGAGAGTCGTCTGTTGAGGTATTCTGGTCCGGTGTTGTGCAGTGATTTGTGAGCATGGGTGAGGAACTTGAACGGGATTCTTTTGTTGATGGGGAGCCAGTGCAGGTCTCTCAGGTGGGCTGTGATTTAGCTGTGGCGGGGGATGTCTAGGATGAAGCATGCAGAGGAGTTGTGAATGCACTTCTGTATCCCTGTATTCTTTCCTGTGTCCACATAGTCTCCCCAATGTAAACGATAACTAAGTGAAAGGTAAATGTGCCAATAGAATTAGGTCATGTAAGAGGTACTTTCTATAAAGAGTTAAGTGATCAAAGATGTATAGGTAATTGTATGTATGCAATGAAGAAAATCTGAATATTTTCTGAATGACTGTTGAAGTAAACCTAAGCTTTCTAGGAGTGGAGCAGCAATAACATCACATGTAGGGAAGTAACTTCATACGAGGTGAAAACTGGATCCCTCAACATCCAGTTTGTCTGGTCGAGTGAAGAATAAAAGTGAGCCCAGAATTGGAAGGTGAATTCCATGCATTCTTCAGCTGACCATAAGATTCTATGAAAATGCCTTTGCCAGAGGGACAGAGAAAGATTCTTTCAGGAGTCTCATGGAATTATATGGACTTTAAATTTGGTTAATCTTTATAGATACCCGTGATTACAAAATAATTATCCCCAGGAGGATCAGGCAGTGAATAGCTCAATGTTGTCTTCCGAGCTTATACATTTCCAAATGCATATGATTTCCTTGGTATGTTTTGAGAGTGGTCATGAAAAGATTTGTTTTGATTTGATTGATGCACCTCAATTTAAAGTGATTTGGGGCATACTATATCTGACATTGAATAGTTCTATTAGTGATTGGGCAGCAAGAACTTTACAAGTGAATTCTGATCATTGTACCAACATGTGTTTACCATTCAGTGAATCATTCTATAGTCACCATTCAAAGGCATTTGCAGGAGTTCTGCATGTTTCAAAACATGTTATTACATTTTTATGGTATGACAACAGACCAAACAAAAAAGAGCACCTAAAGAGGTACATTGCATTTTTAACATTATAAGATTAATATAATAATTGTACCTAAACAATGAACATTGCTGTACAAGAATAACCAAAATTCAAAATAGAAAGTATGAGTCAATAAAAACCATATTTACAAGTTTTGTCATACTAGAGCCACTACAGTACCTATAAAGACTTGACTTATTATATAATGTATAGCATATTGACAATACATATTTATAAATATATTGCTACATCATTATCAATGGGTTTCAAAAATTAATGTTAAGCATCTGTGTTTTGAACAACACCCAACATAGTCAAATCTGCTCTTTTGTCTGGTAAAAGTCATCCATTGCCACCATATATGGATTGATAGTAATAAAGTATTTTTCCAATTGGCTATAATTGACTTTAAAGCAGGAGAAATTAAAAAATCTAAAAGTTTGTTATTTAAATCTGATAGTTTTGTTCACAGTAAAACTGATTTACAAATCAGCATATCGTATGAGAGTTTATCTGAGTAGTTATAAACTTTTGTAATAACATCCCACACCTCATTAAATAGTGTTAATTGAATCCATAAACAATTAAATGGTATGAAGGAATTAGTTTGATATAAAGATACCAGTAACCATCCAGAAATGTTATTCAACCATATATTTCTACATATAGCTTCAGAAATAGATACATCTAATTCACTATTCCAAAAAGAAGAAAGAAAAATCAAATTATCTCTTTCAAAATTATTCATTTTTTTTATAATACATTGACACTGCATGAAGAGGCAGCAATTGTTCCAATGTAAATCTCCAAGTCAGAAATGTTCTCCTCAGGAACTTCAGGCAATGAATCAAGGATGGAATAACATAAAAAGTCATACTTAATAAGATCTGATGTGGCAAGGGAATATTTTTATTGCAGTTCTTCAAAAGTTGAAAAAGTATTGTTATGATAAATATCTCTTAAGTAAAAAATACCAGCATTTATCTAAGATGTCCAAAATGGTATACCCTGATTATGAAGGATTATACCATAAAGATGTATATAGGGTATTAGAAATAGGTGCTTGGAAAATGGAGTCCAAATCTTGCAATAATAGTTTTGCAGATTTTAGTATTGAGGATCTTCTTATGAAAGAGTTAGAAGAAGACATAGGGCCTTATTAAGAGCCTGGAGGTCACTAGACAGTCAGACGCACGGTGGCGTTCCGAACCGCCAAGTTTTTGACGGTCCAAATATCAAATAAGAAGTTTGGCAGTTCGACTGCCAAAAGACCACGTCTCCACCACGATCAGTGATCCCGACGAGATGACGGCAGTTGTGGTTGTAATCAGTGTAATCAGCCGCACTGCGCTGTAGTCAGCAGGCTGGGGAGAACAAGTGCAGGAGGCTACAGGCCGGCCCCTGCCCAGAACCCTTGAAATGCGCAATGCGCACCATGCAGACAGTGTGCATGTCAAGGGTGCTAGTGCACCCTGCATGCAGCAGCATTGCCGCCGGCTCTATTATGAGCTGGGAACAATGCTGCTGCACCTTTACCACTGGGCTGACTGGTGGAAACCTTGGATTCTGCTGGTCAGCCCCGTGGGAAAGGTGTTCTCCTCATCGGGAGTTTGGTGGGCGGTTGTTTCCACCTGCCAAACTCCTAACGACCCTCATAGTAAGTAATGCTGGTAACAGGAACAGTGAAATCAAACTTTGTTCAATGAGAAGCCATGTGGTTACATTATTCAAGTCTGCACTAGGAAACCAAAAAAATATTTGTTTTAATATAAACACTTTATTATAATTAAAGACGTCTGGTAATCCAAAACCACCATTATATTTCGAGATTTTTAATTTTTCATAGCTTATACGTGGTGGCCTAATATTTCAAATAAATGTAGATATACATGTATCTACATTTTTATAAAACTTTAGAGGAAGCTGAGTTGGGATCATGGAAGGAAGATCAAATATTTTTGGAGCAATAACCATTTTAACAGAGTCAACTTTGCCCCACCTAAATAAGTGTAAAGTAGACCATTTCTTACATTTTTCTTTCATATGATTAGGAATATAATCACAGTTCAATGTTATTGACTGTTTAGTGGTATAAGAAAATAGAATAGCGGGATATTTCAGTTTTTCTTTTTGTCCTAGTAATTCATTATTAGGTAGCATATCATGGGTGTGATAAACATTTAAAGGAAAAAAAAATCTGTGTTATTAGTGTTTAAAGACTAACCTGAAATATTGGTGTATGTATGCATGAATTAGATTTAATAAATTGGGAATGGATGAGTCAGGGTTACTAATATATAGTAATACATCATCAGCATATGTTGACGTTTTAATAGTAACATTATTAAAAGTAATACCTTTTATTTCCTCCCAATTTCTAAGAGCAACAAGTAATGGTTCAATAGCAAGGATAAAAAGTAGAGGTGGTAACGGACAGCCTCGACCGGTGCCTCTAAAAAGTGAAACTTTTTAAGATAGCTGGCTCTTCATAAAAAGTCTTATGGACGGATCAGAGTAGATTGTCGAAATCATGCGAATAAAGGAATTGCCAATATTAAACATAAGTAGGGTATGAAATAGATATTGCCAATGTATTTTGTCAAAAGCTTTTTCAGCATCTAATGCTGGGACTCGAGATGGTAAAGATAAAGATGAGGCATTTTCAATTACATGGAATAATATACTCGTATTATTTACAGAATGTCTATGTTTCATAAAGTCAATTTCATCAATATATGCAATAGAGTCTAGCAGAGAAGCATGCCTGGTTGCAAGACATTTTGCCTAAAGTTTACATTCTTGGGCCCATATTTATGAAAAATGACACAAAACTGTGCTAACGCAGTTTTGCGTAATTTTTCTAAATGCCGGCTAATGCCATTCCTTAGAGCCATCTTAGTGCCATATTTATGAAATTATGGAAGGTGGCGCTAAGGAGTGGTTAGTGTTTCAAAAAAAAATGCTAGCCGGTCAGGGATGACATTAGGGAATATGAAGCTAGTGGGTCTGTAGTAAGGTTAGGCTGTTTAGTTGCAAAAATATGCTGCTAACAAGCCTGGTGTCATTTTCTGACGCACTAGCACCCAAATATGTCTTCTGTCTCAGTAAAGACAGGAGTCATGCTCACCAACCCAATGGCCAGCACAGGGGACCAGTGGCCGCTGGGCAAGGGCATAAGACCCAGTGCCAGGCGGGGGCCCATGTCAGAGGCCTTCAATGGCACACCAAAAAAAAGTACTTACCCAGGATGGGTCCCCCATCCTGTGGTGTCCTTCTGGTGTGGGCAGGGGTGTTGACGGGGCTTGGGGTGGGCATCTGTGGGCCCATTCAATGGTGTTTGGCCATGGAAACAGGTCCACAGATACCCTAATGCCTGGTCTGACCCAGGCGTTAAATAATGGTGCTAAGCAGGCTTAGCACCATTATTTGGGTCCGCCTCCTCTGTTCGCATCATTTCTGCACCGGAGGATAGATATGGTGCTGGGGGTTAGCGTCATGTTGTGGACGGGAACGCCTACCTTGCATCTAATTAGCGCAAGGTAGTTTGCCACCTCGACAACCTGAACTTCTATATTTTGAAGCGTCAAACTATAACTATGAAGTTATGTTACAACATTTTTGCGCCAAAATAAATGCCTAAATGCGACGCCAACCATCCACAAATACGGACCTTGGTTTATTATTGATATAAAATGGTAGTTTGAAACAATAGTAGGATCTTTATCTTTTGATAGAACTCTAATCAAGGCTTCAGTAAAGGATCCTGACATTGTTCCTGAAAAACTAAAGTGAGTAAATAGCTTAAGTAAGTGAGGTAGTAGATGAGGAGGAAACTCTTTGTAAATTCTGCAAGTATACCATCTGGTCCTGGTGATTTAGCCAATTGTAGAATGTTAATAGCTAGATTAATTTCTTCAAGTGAAATTGGTGCATCCAATTTTTCCTTAGGTGATTGGGTAATTTTAGGCAAATCACAAGATTACAAACACTTATCAATAATAAGCAAATCTGTAGATGGGGGATTATTTTATACATTTTAATAATATTTCAAAAGTTAATTAACCATTTCTTCATTAGATAATACCATTTTACCATTTAAACTTTGAAGTGCATTAATCTGACTTTTATATTTCTTTAAAACTAAGATAATTTGGCAAAAGTCAGTCAGATCTATTAGCTTTGAATTAAAATTCAGCCTTATTGTTTGAAATTTGTATGACTGCTCTTTTGCTTAACATGAAATTTAATTCATATCAAAATTTTTGTCAATGTTTTGATCTTTATCCAATTCTGTACGTTTTGCATTAAACATTTTGTTAGCATGTCCCATGATTGAGATTGTGACCCCTCTGTTATATGGCTTAAATACATCCCAGTGATTCATGCATGAAGTGGGTCCTTCTGGATTAAAATACAAATAATCCTATATTGCTGACAAAAGGTTGGATTTATTTTTATCATTAAGGACAACATTTGTATTCATACTCCAGCCTAGAATGAGATTGTTGAGCAGATTGAAGTTGTAAAACTTCAGAAATAGGTGCATGGTCAGAAATATCAATTTTGTGAATTTTAGGATGTGAAAATGACTAGATTAATTGACAAGAAATTAATAAATAATCAATCCGAGAATAGAAATTATAAGGACTAGAGAAAAAAGAAAACTGTTTCTCCTTTGGGTGATACAAACACCAAATGTTAGTCATTTTGGCTGATTTAAAATTAGATTAAAAGATAAAAAAAGCTTAAGGAGGATGATATTTGGTTTGAGAACATTTTTCTAATGAAGGAACACTTATCAGGTTAAAGACACCACCAATGATTAGCAGTACATTACCTAATTTGATCACCTCTGAGGTAAAGAACGACCATCATTTGTTGGACCATAAGCATTAATTGAATGAGAAATGAAAGTATCAATTTTAATTTTCGTTATGATATACAGACCATCTGTATGAGTACATTGTTAAGCATTTCAATATTTATCTTTTTTGCAAAAAGGATATCCACACCATTCTTTTTGTTAATATTCCCAACCCATTTTTTATTCATATACAATAAAACTGTATCATCCATGTGAGTTTCCTGGAATAGACAAATGTCTGTTTTATGTTGTGCTAAATAATCTGAAATTTTAGTTCTTTTAACAGGGTGACATCAACCTTCAACAGTAAAGGAAATAATTTTGATTCTATTAACACTATTGATAAATAGCGTTAAAGAGAAAAGACAGTAAAGAGTTAAAAAAAGTTATACTCTATAGGATTGAGGATTAGCTCCAAACTTAAAAGAAAGGAGAAAAAGCAAAAACATATACAAACATAAAAAAGACACCATAGAGACATAAAAAGTATTCCAGAATCATTGCCATGCACATGCAAGATTGACTTGTGTGACAAATGCTATTATTTATAAAATCAGACGGTAGGCTAATTATAATAAAATGCAGTTGCTACAATTAAGAAGAGGTATAATTGTTTTCCATGGAGAGTGGAGAGTGGTGATCCAAAAAGGCACGTAGATCTTCAGGGCGTTGAAAAGATTTTGAAATGCCATCTTTCCAAACTCCTCATAATAGATGGATCAACATGGCCATATTTAAACCCACAACTTCTAAGTCTTGGTCGAATATCAGCAAATTCCTTGTGTATTTTAACAGTTTCCTTGGGGAAATCTTGAAGTATGAACATTTTATTTCTGTTGACTATTAATGTTGGAATCTCTTTTGCCGTTTTCTGGATCATTATAGGATGATGGTGGCTCGAAACGTTAAAGATCACATGACGTTGTTTCGTATTGCTTGGATTACAAGGAGAAGGAAGTCCATGTGGTTTGTTAATTCTTTTTTTTTGACAATTTTAAATATAAAAGACCAGGTAGCAAGGCTTCCAAGTATTTCCTGGAATCTTTGTCTTCAACATCTTCTAGTAAGTTAAAGATGTACAGGTTATATTGTCTATTGTGGTTTTCTAAATTAAGTAAAGTAATATTCTATTTATAAGTTCATTTTTTGCAGTAAGAGGTGTTATAATATCAAGTTTTGCATTACTATCTTGGATCAGAAACTTTCCTTGAACTATAGCTGCCCTCCTGAAATGAAACCCTGGCAGCACGTCTCTGGAGACCTTCGAAGAAAGGCTCTGATCATCAAAGCCTCCCAGCACTCCTGAAAAGCTACAAAAAACATTTCCTCAGGGAGTGCTGGACACACAGCAACAAATATGCCTTCAAAACAGGTATGGAACACCTCAAACATGCATATAAGATCATCAATAATGCAGGCTTTGATAGGAGACTCTACTATTTGCAGAAGTTCTAACACCCCATGTTACTAGTTGTTTAACTACATCATCTTATTGTTATTAAATATTCTATAGTCTGTTTTATAGGATGAAAGCAAGCATATTCACTCTACATAGAAGCAATAGGTCTTGTTTAGAGTTTGGAGGACAATATACTCCATCACACACATGAAGGATATCCCGTCCTCCATCTTACAAGTGCATTTTACCCTATGGCACTTGTAATACAGCAGATTGGATATCCAACATGCTTTGACAGAGAATCCCATATGACAAACTCTAAATAAGGCCCTATGATTATGAAAGCAATTTAGAACCTGGAGCAGGTACATCTTGTAGTAGAAAATATACACTTACACAATCTAAGGTAGAACTCCTCAGACAATACATAGATTAGAATTTAGTTAATTGATTTATAAGGTCATTACAGTCACCACAAATGATGACTAAGTGGTAGAGAGATGAGAAGGAACAATAGAAAAGAACAATATAAAAAAAGCATTTACTACAGACAGAGAACAGACAGAATTTAAGGTACGACATGAACGAACATAGCAAACAAGGAGGTGGAAGACCTTGTGCTTTCATTAAACAGAGAGTGGACTTGGGGGCAGCCTGTCCAGCCGTACCTTTGAGACTTTGTCAATCAAATCTTGGAACAGACCTGAAGAACATAAATCTCTCACCTGGTTTAATCGGTTCTTTGGTGATTCATTCCACCTCCTTTGAAGTGCTTTCATTTAGGTCAGCCTCACCTTCAACTTTGATCTGCACTCAGCCACAGTCTCTATATTTTCAGCCATGCTCTGCCAAACCTCGCTGTAATGTCTTCCATTAAGAGTTCACACTATGTTTCTGCTCTATAGCCTTAAAATCTAAATGATAGTGCAAGCTATTTTCATCAAAGCCAAACTATCATTAAGTGCAACTTTTGCGTGGTCAGCTCTGTTGGACCTAACATCCATGGCATAGTTTTCTACTAAATTTTGACTTCTAGTCTCCTATTTTTGCCGACTTCATTTTTCCTGGTTTTAGGAACCTGTGCACTTTACTGCTGCTAACCAGTGCTAATGTGCATGTTCTCTCGCCTGTAAACACGGTGACATCCACGTACACCCAACTGACACATTTAATTAAATTGTAATTCCCTAGTGGGGATGTGGCTTGCCTGTCATAGTGTGAACAGCGGGGTGTGCAAGCACTGTGCACCTCTGCCCCATCTTGACTGCAACTTTCCCCCAAACAAGAATAGTGACCACACCATGGCCCTGTGACAGGACTGGGAAACCCAGCGACACCAGCGGCAGCCCACCAAAGAGAGACGGGATAGAGCAAGGAACCCCATAGATACCGCGCAGTGTGACTCAAGATGGCGTCATAGAGGACTGCCGTCTGGCCAGCACTGACTGATGCAATGCTGCCGGAGAACCTTGTCTGATGGAGCTCCCCCACAGGATCCTGCATAGTGGGGAGAGCTGTGGAGAATCAGTTGGTGGTGGCCCGAGTGGAGGCTTGCAGGTGTGTGGCCTAGTGAGGTGATCAGCCTGGCGAGGCCCTGGAGAAATCAGGGCCTGAGTTCCTCTGGCTGCAGAGCCATCAGTAAAGAGGCGGTGTGCTACGGCAAGACGGGAGGAAGAGTAGCAACTCTGACCTCGCAGAGAAGGGTCCTGGGGTCGGCACACAGGTCGGGAGACCTTGGCCTGAGCTGAACAAAGCAGCACGCAGCCCTTCAGGGCGTCTCCGGGCAGTGAACTCAAGCAGTGACAGACCAAAGGAGGAAAACAGGCTTGCGATGCCTGGCATACCACCAGAAGGCACTGAGCCAATGTACAAGACTCATAGGAGAACAGCAGGGACGGCTGGGGCCCCTTGTGGCCTGGGCGACATCAGAATACCCTGGGACTGTAGCGGATACTGAGTTGGTACCCCTGTTGCCTCCTACATGCCCTTTGTGGCCCTCCTTTAAGGCCCAGCATTTAACTGATAAAGGGAAGCCTCGTGCACATGGCAGGCCATATTGTTAGCAGCTCCCATTGCTCACTCTGACACAGATCGAGGGACAGGAGAGGTCGCTGCAGGACGTTGAACCCCACCATATACCCAAAGAAGACCTGTTCACCTCCCCGTGCCCTTTTTAATGGAAATGCAAGGCAGCACAAGGTCCAAAGGAGCCCAAGGGACAGGAAACCCTGTCAGGGGCCCCCAAGCTCACCCACTAAAGTGACATGATTGATGTGCTAAACTCAGCATAAGCCTGCAGCGCTGATGCAATTCCAAAGTGGCATGCACATGGCAAGAATTCTACAGTTCTGGGCCTACAACTTCCCATCAACAATAGCCTGTGACTGAGCAAGTGCATGCTGCCCACGTCGTGGCTATACCACGCATCTCAATGAGGAGGAAATCAGATTGTAGAGTACAGCCCCCCTGACACTCGAGTGAGAAAAGCATAGTAGCAAATGGAGCGTCTGCCTCCTTCACTGGGGCTGTACAGGACTGCTATCAGCATGGGTGAAGTAGGAAAGAATTGAGAAAGGGAGGCTGTGAGAAGTATGGCTGACGGAGCTGGGGACAGCGCTTCGGAAGGTCAACTTGGCTGTGCCTCCCCAGGGGCCCTGCCCAGGAACCCAACATTATAAGACATCTTCCAAGCCATAACAGCAACCCGAGAAATACTGGAAACAAAAATTTACTCCTTGGGAGCAGACTTGGGGTTGCTTAGGGATGACTATCGCCGACTGGCAGGAAGAGTCGCCATAGCAGAGAGAGAGCTGACAGACATTCCCCCGGGGCTGTCTGTAGTGCAAGAGAAAATCTCCATTATGGAATCCAAGTCTGAATGCTGGAGAGCTGAAGATGTCTAAAACAGATCCTGCCAGAACAATATCAGAGTGGTAGAACTTACGAAACAAATGGAAGGGGACAACAAGGTCGATTGCCTGGAGACCTGGATCAAGAAAGCTGTACAGAGAGGGCCGCTGCACATTTTTTGCACTGGAGCGGGCCCACAGAGTGGATGCATGGGCTCGGCCCCGGGAACTCCTCGCCACCTGGTGGTGGTAATAGTACTCTTCTATAAAGATAGAGACTATGGCCCTCATTATGAACTCTGCGGGTTTTCGGCA
The DNA here is from genome assembly GCF_031143425.1 of Pleurodeles waltl. Lineage (NCBI taxonomy): Eukaryota > Metazoa > Chordata > Amphibia > Caudata > Salamandridae > Pleurodeles > Pleurodeles waltl. Next base: position 16,030,155 of record NC_090446.1, read on the forward strand.
CTGGCGATCAACAAAAGACCGCCAGCGCGCAGAAGACTCCGCCAGTCACATTATGTGCATTTAGCTGGGCCTGCTGGCAGAAACAGTGTTTCTGCCAGCAGGCCCAGCTGAATGCAGGGCCTGCACATTGACACCGGCTCCACATGGAGCCGGCGCAAAAGTAGCAGTGAGGTGGGTGCAGCAGCACCCGTTGCACATTTCACTGCCCGCAAATTGGGCAGTGACTTGCACAACGGGGCTGTGTACGGGGACCCGTGCACTGCCCTTGCCAAGTGCATGGGCAGTGCAAGGGCCCCCGAGACACCCATTCTGCCAGCCTTTCCCTGGCAGGGTAAACCACCGGGGAAAGGCTGGTGAAACCAGGAACAATATCCAGCGGGCAGCGCTGCTTGCAGTGCTGCCCTGTCAGATATGTAAGTCCACCATCGCCGGGCTGCCTGGTGGCGTAAGCCTGGTGGTGGCGGAGTTACACAAGTGGCAGTTCTTCAACAAATATTATATGGCGGTCTGGGCCGCCATGCCGGTGGTGGTAATTACCGCCACTTCTGGCATGGAAGCCCAGACCGCCATGTTCATAATGAGTGCCTATATCTTGGCTCATGCCCGCAAGAAAAGAGGCATCGGGTGAACAACAACAGACAACATTCCAAGGGGCCAAACAAAAGCTGCACCAGCTGGGGCTCCAATATGGAACGCTCTTCCCATCACAATTGCGGGTTGTCACCACCGAGGGAGCCTACTTTTTCAACCTTCCACAAGTCTGGAAGCTGCTGGACCGCCGGGCGGGGCCGGGCGGGACACGCAGCCCATCCGAACAACACCAGCTAGGAAGGGACTGCAGACAAAAATCTAGCAATTTTGCAGCCCTGGACCAAGAAGAAGACAAAGTAGAGCGGAGATGAGCATTGGAGGTGGTGGCCTTTCTCAGCGACAGGCACAATCCCATTATCTCCACTAGCAGATGGACCTATGGTGGCTCCGATCTGGATCTTCCTACTGACTTTGACACTTCCAGCTTGCACCTACCCCATGTTACACTGGGGAAATCAGATGAAATAATTTAATTGGTGGGAGAAGAAATCAGGGGCTCCGCATGAGAGGCACTAAATGGATAATAATCCTCATAGCCTGTTGAGGGGGCTAACAGTCAGAGGTGAAGGACCCTTGGGGGGAATTGGGACTCTTCATTCTCATGCAAGACCTGGACGGGGGCCTGAGGGCAAAGGCCTAGCACTCTTCGAACTTGCCACACTCAAGCACTACTCTGTAGGTACCCTGCAAAGATTGACTGATTATATTACTGTTTGGATAAGTGGAGACATACAGCTTGTCCTGGAGAGGGGGAGTTGGGATATAGTTGGGTTTAGTTACAAATTGGGCCTAGAGAGTTACAGCCATTTCTACACCAACACACACACCTCAATGTGTACCCTGCCCACACTCACCCTTGAGGAAGCAGGGTGATCATCAATCACACAACATCATCAATGACAACACAGATACCCTATAGATTATTTTTGTGCAATGTCAGGGGTATGCATTATATATCTAAAAGATATAAAGTATTGGCCTACCTCAATAGGAGACAATTTGCACTCCTCCAAGAAACCGTGCCCTGCAACAATGCTGGAGAGGTCAGCTTTACTACACTTCTTACTCAGCTTTTGTCAGGTGAGTCCTCATTTGGGTAAAAGCGGGGGTACCACTCCAGTTTACTCAGCAACTGTTCGACCCCGTAGGCAGTTATGTCATCATAAAGGGCAAATTGGAGGGAAGGGACATTGTCTTAATTAACATTTATGTGCCCAACTCAGACCAGAGTTCTATTTTCTGGCAGGGCTCTCACAGACACTTGGGTCGTATATTACAATGAGCAGCCATATTTCGATGGGACTTCAATTGCATATCAAATCCTCACTTAGTTGGATTGCACCCATTCTTACCGGACTCACCCACCATTAGCTTAGATAGGGCATTCTCAGACTGGCAAACACAGCGGGGGCTGGTGGACACATGGAGAGAACAACATTCCGGAGTTCATGAATACTCCTGCTTCTTAGGATTACACAAGTTGCATGTCAGATTGCATGCTTTCTTATGTACTGGGATTTATTATAGAGGCGTCAGAGCTAAAGAATACTGGCAAAGAATCTCCTGTGATGATCTTCTGATATTTCTCCAAGATGTTCAGTAAGACCTGGACGGTGTTAGAGCAATGCCAGAGTCCTTCGGCGCCCTATCCGGCCTCCAGGTGAACTGGTGGAAGTCACAGCTATTCCCCCTTGTGCAGATCCTCCTCCATGTGAAGCACCCATTACCATCTCAGCCAACTGATCTTAGGGTGGTAGTAGCAGTGTCTGCGAAAGAAACATACAAAGGTTTCGTATTCATAAGATTTCCCTCTTGCTGTGCTAACGGAGCTTCCTCATAGTGGGCCTTGGAAGACTGGGTAGCCACAGGGGCGACTTCAGATGGCGATCTCTACCATACGGGAGAGCTTCTACCCTTTGAGGAATTCTGGGAGGATTTCAACCTACCCCAGGGGCATTTCTTACTACACAGCAAATTTCTTACTTACCACAGCAAATTAGACGACATTGGCGCAATGGCACAGTAGAGCCCTCTCCCCATACCTGCTGCTACTACATAGTCTACATAGCTCTATACTCGGGGGCATTCAAGACAGTGACATGCCTGCACACAGCTATGGGAGCAGAGGTACATCACCCGCAGGAGACGCTCAGATCCAGATGGGGAGATGACCTGGGGACCTTGATAGATGAGAAGGTCTGGGATAAAATAGTATATAGAATTCCCAAAGTTTCCAGAAATGTACGCTTCAAACTCGTGGCACATATGCTGTGGTCATGTCTGCAGCTGGACAAATTTTGGAGGAAGTTACCAGGGTGCTAACGAGTATAACAGAAAAAGAAATTTATTGCACACTGGGCCACTGCCTATTGAGCTGGTTTCCATACACGGCTAAGACCAAAATCACCAGTAAGTTCCAAGACTTAGATTTCTTTTCAGCTAAACAAGAGATCACTAGAAGCTGGATATCTCATAAGGACCATAGAATACATTTGTGGCTGAGAGAATTAGGAAAATGGATGAGCAGGCAGGGAAAGCTCCTTCGACGCGAAGCTGACTAAGGCATTGGGACAAGGGAAGCAGTGCAGGCTTGAGATGCTCTAGGAGGAAGGACACAGGCACTCCCTCTGTGGCTTCCTCGCAGGCTGGGGTCCCAGCACAGGCACTCTTACAATCCTGTGCAAACCAGTCTGGACCCTATGGAAGCAGTCAGGGCAAAAAGGGTTTTCACCCACTACATAAGCTTTTAACTAGAGACAGGGGATGTTCGAGAAATGAGGCATAAACTCTAAAGAACTATTTAAAGGTATGCGACTCTGGGGAGGGGGGCAGAGGGATAAGGGTCCCAGGCCTAGATTGTTTAACTGTAGTATTTCCCATATGCTGAGCAGTTATGTTTCTGATTCTTGCTGATTTTTAATACCATCAATGATATTTTGTATGACAGTGAAACATCTGCTACTGCGGCATAAAATCAATAAAGTTTGTTTAAAAAATCTTGTCAGTCCCTAGTAATGTGGTACTACATGTACCCAAGGCCTTTAAATTAACTGCTAATACTGGGCCTGCAGCACTCGTTGTGGTACTAACTTAAACAGACCTTTAAACATGTCTCAGGCTTGCTACTGCAGCCTGAGGGTGCAGTTTAACCTGCCATAATGATCTCCCAAAATTAATCTTTTGCCAGGCCCAAACCTTCCTTTTTAATACATATAAATCATGCCGAGGGAAGGCCCTGAAAAGCTCTGAGGGCAGGGTGCAGTGTATTTAAATAGTTTGACATGTACTTTTAAGTTTAACATATCCTGATAGTGTCAAATTATTGCATTCTAATTGACCACAAGGCCTACCTTTCCAATAAAATAACATTGGGTTTCCTTATTATAATTATTAAAATATTAAATATTATAATTATTAACAGCTAACTGTCAATTGGGGGCAGGAATACAGTTCAGGTTTGGTCTCAAAAGAATTGTAATTGAAAATCTTTCTTAATGTTTGAGTCAGATTTTTTGTCACAATTTTGAAAATGCTAATTTTAAAAAGTTAGATTTTTCTTTTCCTAACTATTTGGTGCCTGCAGCCTGTTCCTGGGTCACATTTCTAGCTTTACCTAGCAGTTGATCCTTGTGCCTTGCAGCCCGGGCATGGAACACGCTACCTCTCAAACTCAGACAGACCGCATCACTGAAGCAGTTCAGAAAGGATCTTAAGACCCGGCTCTTCGATTAAGCAGCACATCCGCAAACAGCACCTTGAGACACTACGGGTGATTATCAGTGCTTTAGAAATCACTGATTGATTGATAGATTGATTACATTTCTCCCAGACAAAGGGAAGATAGAAGCTGGCAGGTTGAGCCATTCAGACTCAACAAGGAGGGGAAACTGTCACCCACCACACTTGCACATCACAAAGGCTCTGCCAGGAACACACTCACAAAGGATTTGCCACTAGTCTTTAGTGACCCCGGATAAACTGAGTCCAGGTAGGAAGACAGGAAATTCCAAGCACCTCTGGGGGTGCAAGCCTTCAGTACATTCTCCTACTTCAAAGTGAGCACCAGGTAGGAATATTGTTTCGTCGAACCCAACTCTTTAGTACACATTTGGACCTGTGGAAGATTCAGAAGAAGGACTGCTTTTCTGCAAGAAGGACTGCCACTCTGCTGCCTTTCTGCAATGCCCTGCTGCAATGATGCCCTCCTGCCTGAGGAATCGACCTTCATCTTGAACCCAGGACCAACAAAGTGAACCCAGGAGCTAGTTGATTAGCCTCCTGATCAGAGACCCAGGGAAAGAAGGCTCCTACCATCTCAAACAGAGCACCTGGACTCTGTCTACTGTGAGTCTTACCCCCATAAATGGTGCAATGCCAGTCCTGGACCGTTTGAATTGGGCCTGAAGGTGCTCAGCCAGCCCTTCTTTGGTCCTAGCAAAACCAACGCAGAACTTTAATTCACTACCGCAGCTCCTCAGAACTGCTTCTTTTGGACATATCACCACCCATGGACATCGCATTGCCACTGTAGCTCCACAGAACAGCCTTGTGTGACACATCTCCATGCACAGACTTCGTATCGCCACAACAGCTCTTCAGAACTGCTGATGCATGATGCATCTCCCCCAACAGACCTTGCATCACCACCCCAGCTTCTTGAAACCACCTATGCGTTTTTCATCTCCAGGCAAGGATCCTGCATTGCCTCTACTACACAACACATCATCAATGTCATTGATGCAGGAATTTGCATTGCTCTGCACCCCCATTTAAGGAACTTTTATTCAGCAGGCCTAACTTGGTCCCTGTAGCCAGCCCATGCTCCACCCTAGTCGGTGTGAACTTGTCACTTTCTCCCAGTCTGGTGCTATCAGATAACAACAGTTGATGCTTTCTGCTTCTAGGCACTATTTTTACTTAAATTAATAAAACTGCAGATCTCTTGTTCTACTGATTTGATTTTTGTTGTTGCAGTGTCAAATAATGTATAAATGTTACTCTATTCTTTTAAGTTGTGTTGGGTTTGTTTTCACTTTATTAATGTTTGAAGTGCTACGTAAATACTTTACACATTACCTCAAGGTTAAGCCTGACTGCTTTGCTACCAGAGGGTTAAGCACGTGTGTTTTCACTGTGGCATAAATTGTGGTTGCTGCTTGATACGATTCATTCCCCACCCCAACCGGTAACCTTATTTTCAGCAAACCCCATTTTTGGACTAGTGCTGCTGGATTTTTGACTCTGTTCACAGGCACATTGGAGTTCAGGCCCCAGTGCATGTGCTCTGACCTCTAAGATGTGGTTACATTGACTAACTCCTAATTGGCTTATCGAACTTTCTTATAAGGCCTGAGTATATAAGGTAGAAAATACACCTATGACACAGAAAGTTAAACGCCACCAGGGGACTTCAGCCAATATTGTGGCATCTGCTAGTGTGACAAGGAAAACGTAGCTGTATGCCTATGATTGTAGCCTTACTACTGCAAGTTAAACCTGCACGCTAACATGTCAAAATAACCCTCCTGACAGGAAAACCGTCATTTAAATATTAATCACCCCTATGTAGACATTACAGCCCACAATCTATCTTTGAGAATCAGCCTTTAGTGTCAACATGTTCCATAGAAATTGTCAAAATGTTCCATAAAATGGAACATGTTGACACTTAGAGACTGATCTCCAAAGATAAACTTACACGTTATAGTAAGTTAACTAATTGTTGGTATTCTCACACTATGTGCTCAAGTGTACGACTGTGCACTCTCTATACATATGTGTGTCGAGTTCTCTGCTCCTGGAGGTTCCTCAGTCAGGCCAGAGCACTCCAAACACATGAATATAGGGGATGAAGAGTCATGAAACTCTTCATGTGCTATGTGAATTTCATTTTGTATTATTTTTTGCAGTACTACAATACTTACTATAAAGTGCAGTTTGAGAATCAGGCCCAAAATGTTACCATGTCCCTTTAGTGGTGCGCCCTGAAAAGTGATTTTGACTGTGGAAGGCCCTGGCCTAGAGTATGGATTCATAGGTTAACTATGTACCTCAAATTTGGGACTAGCTAAAAAAAATAAACACACTTTTTAATATTCAAAAACTCAATTCAATGGTGAAGCTGGATTTTTAATAAATATTTAGGAAAAATATGTTTTAGAATGTTACCTATTCCCTGCCTGAAGCTCCTGAAGGCTAATTTTACATTAGCTCTCAAGTAGCTGTCCAGCAAGTAACTGACCTTAATGAGGTGTGAAAACTGCTCCAAGAGCAGAGACAGTAGCCTGGGTACAGGGAGGTGTTTTCCTTCCCCTAGCAGGAGGAGCAGTTGGGTTGTCCCCAGGAACTTCATTACCTTAAAAGGGACCTTCCCTTTAACAATAAATGTAAGGTGGCACCTGGAAAGGGCCAGCATTTGTTCCCTTAGTCAAGGTGTCACCAAACCCAGTGGAAGGAGTGCTAGCCTTAGAACCAGGTTTGAGTGACCACAGAGGTGGGGACAGCTCATTACCCTAGGTAAGCCTATGGGTAGACACACAGGCTCTGCTCAAGGGTAGAATGATTTTTCCTATCTTGGACTTCGAGAGTAAGGTGCACTGAAGGATTGTGTGCAATAGGACAAATAGGATGTGCTACAAAAGTGGGAAGGTTGCCCCTGGGAGTATTTATCTCATTAGCTAGGGAGGAGTGAGCAGTCACCCACTAGCTAGCACAAACCATAAACGCAGCATCTGAAGGAACCCTCCTCAGAACACTTTCAGGAGCTGTGGAAGAACAGAACCTTACAGGAGCCCTGAAAGACTGACCCGGCTCCCTCTTGTTCCCAGGACAAAAACATGGCCATTTGTCTGACCTCCCTTGTGGTTACAGGGATACAACAACTGGACTTGGTCTGATCATTACTAGTGGCCTCTGCTGGAGTTGGTACTGGCCTGTGAGTGCTGCCTCTGAGGTCCTCGGAGCCAAAGAAGCAACCCAGAGGAGCTGCTGCAGAAAACCTTAAAAGCTGGAACTTTGGAACTTGTTGGACCTTATGGTAAAGGTTTCTGAATTTGATACAACGTGACCAGATATAGCTTCAAGATTGATCCTGTGGAGGACTTTGAGCCCCGTAAAAAAGACTAAGTCAGAAGGTAAAAACTTCAAGTGAGATGAACCCACTTAGTGTATCTGACCCTCCCTCCATCAAGGTCAGCTTAGGTGCCTGTCTACCTCTTCTCTAGTCTTTCATTGGTGCATAGTGCCTTTTAGCACTATTTTCACTTAAATCATTTAAAAAATCAATTCTCAGATTCCCCTTATGATGTTTTTGTCATTTTGGTGTCATTCTCTTTTATTAACATATATTATATTTTTTCTAGTTTGTTTTGGGATTTTTGTTGTTTAGTGTTTTGACTTTATTACTGTTTGGGTACTTCAAAAGTACTTTACAGTTTGCCCTACATTAAGCCTCTCTGCTGGGGTGCCACAGCTACTGGATGCTTGAGCTCATGTTATTTTAGTGACTTTTGGGTTCACCCTAAAAAGTTACATTTATTACTCGTTGCGGTGGGCGGCCACCAACCCCAAATAATACTCCACTTTCATGCAAGGCCATTATAGTCCAAGCAAATATGTAGTTCAGCATTTCCTGGTTTATGAACCAAAGTAACTAGAACTACACATGGAGTATTGGAGTTCTTAATCCCATTCATGCTCAGCACTTTGTTCATTCTTCTATTTTGGCCTTGCTAGAAATCTCATATGTATTGCTCCTGACAAGTATAGTGTCTCCAATAGAGACGTCTTGTGCACACATGTGGTCCAAATACGTAATTGGAGAATAAAGCCCTAAGTACTTACTCAGGGGTGGCTTCCACTCCTGTCTTATGGAAAGAGCCTGACTCCTTCCAATGAACCATCTTTGTGTCCTGTTCAGTGTCAGTTGGAAGAGGTCTGCTTTCCAATATTTCTTTTGGTATGCCATTGAGCAGTCAGGACACCCCCACCCACCCCATGGATCTGTACCTTCAGCCTTTTCATGGGGAAGATCCAAAGGGGCTCTGGCAGGCTCCTGCATCAACCAACAGTTAAATTCACAATTTTTCTCAAGATAACTTCCCCCATGACCAACTTTCTCCCATGACCAAAGGACTAACAGGCTTCTAGATGAGGTCTTTTAAGCCATTCAAGCACCCAATCATCCAAATATAAAGGAGTCATATTGGTCATTTTGGTCCTTTATTAAGCCTTGGCTTGCTTAGAAGTTTCACTCTAAAGAGCCACATAGGCGGTCATTCTGACCCTGGCGGTCAAAGACCGCCAGGGCGGAGGACCGCGGGAGCACCGCCGACAGGCCGGCGGTGCTCCAATGGGGATTCCGACCACGGCGGTAAAGCCGCGGTCGGACCGGCAACACTGGCGGTCTCCCGCCAGTGTACCGCCGCCCCATTGAATCCTCCAAGGCGGTGCAGCTTGCTGCGCCGCCGAGGGGATTCCGACCCCCCCTACCGCCATCCAGATCCCGGCGGTCCGACCGCCGGGAACCGGATGGCGGTAGGGGGGGTCGCGGGGCCCCTGGGGGCCCCTGCAGTGCCCATGCCACTGGCATGGGCATTGCAGGGGCCCCCGTAAGAGGGCCCCTACAAGTATTTCACTGTCTGCTTGGCAGACAGTGAAATACGCGACGGGTGCCACTGCACCCGTCGCACAGCTTCCACTCCGCCGGCTCGATTCCGAGCCGGCTTCATCGTGGAAGCATCTTTCCCGCTGGGCTGGCGGGCGGCCTGAAGGCGGCCGCCCGCCAGCCCAGCGGGAAAGTCAGAATTACCGCGGCGGTCTTTTGACCGCGCAGCGGTATTCTGGCGGCCCCCGACAGGCCGGCGGCGACCGCCGCCGGTCAAAGTCGGAATGAGGGCCATAATGTTTTACTTCAGCCCAAGGACATTGTCCCACATTTTGTGTGTCAGACCTCAGACTGTCCTCCTAAAGTGAATGGACAAAGGACAAGGTCACCAAAGAAAATCTAAAATGGGCTTAATTGCAAGCCCACTTTTTTGTGTGGTGTCTCCTGGTAAATGAATGATAGGTATGGTGCTGGAATGCCCGTGCTCTTAACAATGAGACCTCCAAAGTGCCCATCGCACTCTTGAGCATTTTGTTAAAGGCTCCCTCAGACCACTGGTCCTTCATGAATAGCAGCAGCCCTGAAGTTGCTCACTAGTACAGATCATGTCCCTGCTGATCTGACTTTGATACTATCAGTTAGAGCTCTTTCCACAGGGTTGCTAGTGCTCTGTTTAACAAGATGTCCTGTGGCACTGCCAAGACCACTAACACATAATTACTTACTGTGATTGTGGGAGGCACTAGTGAACCATGACCAGGGATCTTCTCCTCCTCTCACTGTCCCAACTGAGCTGTCTGGGAGCAGCTGCAGCCACCATCCCTAACTCATTTACCAACAGGTAATCCATGCACCAGTTGTTCCTGAGAACTTTATCCACCTGGGTCTCATTGTTAATGACTCTGAGGCTCATGCAGACGCTAGATATGGAGAAGTTAAACATTTGAAAGGTTCTCTTTCTGACTGCTTTAAAGACGCACAAGATAATGATGATGAGGAATCATGGTGAAGTTGGCACATGCACCTTGTGGTACAGTCTGACAAGTCTCATCTACAAAAATTAACTGATGTTGGAAATTACTTTGGAAATCAAAAGATTCATACATTCTCAGTTTTCCGTGTATATCATGTTAATCAGTGTTGAGGTAGAGGCATCTGCTACTTAGGAGCATGCATACAGGTTTAGATTTACTATAGGTTTGCATCAGGATTTAATTACTTTGTGACCGTAGGCATTACATGGGGGGAGCATGGGCGTTCCTGTGCATCCACCCATATATTATGATGCAAATTGAGATTTACAACACTGGTAAACATGTGTTTGCACCGATATTTGACAGAGGGGTAATGAGGAGAAATATCCTTATTTCTGTTGCTACTTCCTCTTTCCCTGCCCATAAAAGATGAATAAGCCTATAAGCACAATGTCACAGAAACAATCCTGTCAATAATGCAGGCACCCTTAGGCTATGGTTCAAGCATTCCTGCATTGGTGCTAGGCAGACCATGAATCTTCAATATCTTTGTAAATATAGTGCTTTTCTGCTTGTTTCCTTTTATCAATGCAGTGCAGCAAGTTCCCTTGATGCGCTGTGTTCTGTGACGTAATAGTAAATATTCCCCATAGTCTCTGTCGAAGTGAAGTTATATTGGAAGATTATTTAATATGTCCCAGCTTGTTGCACTGGGTGACCTATGTAGAATCACACTAAACATTGGTTGCATGCTAAGCAGAAAAAATAAAGAGGCTAAATAGGTAATGAGAAAAATTTGAGACCAATATGCAACAGTGAAAATGTATTTCCGTGCCTGCTCTCCTGCTGCATATGTTTCCCTACACATTGTTGTGTCAGATCTGATTCTTTGAATACTTCACTGCAAGAGCTGACAAGGTTTTGCCCATCTAAAATGGTTTGATTAGGAAGCAGATGGAAAAATCATCTTCGAGCTTACAAATATTATCAGCCAAAATACTGAGGGGCATACTTAAGAGCCCCTAGAGACATTCTAACTCCACATTAGCATCATTTTTTTTACTCTAATGTGGTGTTAGAAGGCCAAAACCACTGTGCCATATTTACAAAGTGGCACAATGCAAGCATTGCGCCACTCCGTAACCCTTTGATCTGCATTATGCCTGTGCCAATCATAATGTATGCAAAGGGGGTGTTCCCCCATTAAGTGGGCCAAAAGAATGGTGCAAAGATATGTAAAAGATTTCTTCACGTCATTCTTTTCGGCATTTTTAATGCCTGCTCAGAGCAAGCATTAAAAGGAGGCTTCCATTGGTCACAATGGGCCTCTGGGTGGTTTGCAGGATTAGCGTCAGCTAATCCTGCAAAGTTCCAGACGAGGGTAAAAAATTCTGATGCTAGCCCTCTATTTACCGCCATGGTGCGCTGTATTTTAAATACGGCACACACATGGAGGAGTTATGGGGCACTAAGGGGTGGAAGAAATGTGGTGCTGCACTATGTGCAGCACTATCTTTCTTAAATATGCCCTGAAAGGTGAAGCAAGGTTAGACAAGAGAGCAAGCAGTAAGCATAATTTGTGGGGGAGGTTAACAGGCAAACTATATCAGACAAGAGTGTGAGGAGGAAAGAAGATTATACAAAAGAGCATGCAAGGGTAGGTGTGATTCCACAAATGCCCTTATTTCCAGTATCCATTTTTAGCGGTCCCCTTGTCAAATTGGAAAACGAGGATGAGTACACCACCCCCCATTGACCAGAATACAGGCAAACAACATTGTGTGGTTGGTTGGAGGTCTGAAAAGGGCACTCAGAAGGCCCAGGAACCACCATCTCGCGACAATGGAGGAGATGTACAATATAGAGGGACCAGAGGAGAAGGGTGGCTTGCACCACGCAGGTAGCTGAAGAGATGTCATCAGCAAATTTCACAAATTTAGCAAGGATATTAACTCAGGTATACACTGAAACAACCATTCTAGATGTGAAAAGAGATACAGTAGGGCCTGGGGAGGACATAGGGCAAGGCCAGGCTATGAGGCCTGGTCTTGAAACCTGTAGGTTCCCTAATGTCCTCTTCCTACAGTGCCTCATAGCTCGGCCTCAAGCAACGAGTCGGTTGGATGGTGATAGTGGGATGAGAGACGTGCAAACTGAAATCCAGCAGCAGGCTTAAGTGAAAGAGTAGGTCATTTTTAGAAAAGGAAAGAGGAGTGAAAATGCTACAATGAGGAAAACAAAAGTGCAAGCAGGGAAAGGGCAAGTGAGAATGAACTTGAGATGGACAAGAGGGTGTTATTCACATACAGTGGTGACAACTGGTCTTTAGCAGGAGGTAACAAAGGAGATGGGCAATAATTAGTCAGGAGAAATGAGAAACTGTGTTTAGTAAGCACCTAGGGTTTTGATGGCATAGAGAAAAGGAGAGGTAGGTATTACAGAGGGGGTCCATCAAGAAGGGGTAGCCTGAAGGTGAGTACAAAAGAGGACCTGGCTGATGTGTTTGCATAGTATCAAATGACATGACAGGGCTCTTGAGGCAAATACTTAGACCAAAGGGAACAAGGGATGGGGACAGAGAAGGACATGTTGAACAGATATCAAAAAGTTAAAGACCTGTCAGCCTTATGTGGTTTCCCCCAAATATTATTCCTTCACCCCTGAATTCATTTTTGTTTTCTTTAGGACTCTGTGCACTTAACTACCAGTGGTGGCTGCCGCATAACTCAAGGAGAGGGGTGGGGGGTTGGAAACAAGGTAAAAATAAAAAAAGCACTTACCTTGCCTCTGTTGATGCCACCTCCTGATGCCTCACACTCTTCTTCTTCTGGTGTCTGGTGTCCCAGCATTCACCGCTGGGAACCAGCACAGGCTCCCTTGCAATCCTGGTGCTACTTTCATGCAGAACCTTGCATGAAAGCACTGCCAGGATTGGTCTGAGCAGCAGTGACTGCCGCTCAGACACAGCCCAGGGGTCTGTGCAGTTTCTCCAGCCCAGGTGTTAAACATGGCCAGGCTGGACAAACACACATGTGCACTTAGGTGCACTCTTCCCTCCTCTCTCCTCCCACCGCCCGTGGCCCAAACACACCCCTCCCTGCACTGCTGGCTATGCCAGAAGCATAATAATAAAACAATAGTTTACTATTGGTTTTTTTCTGCTTCTGGCACAGCCAGTGGGAGTCGCTCCTTTGCCATAGCGTCGGACCTGTCCCTGTTTACTACTGTTAACCAGTGCTAACTTGCTTGTGCGAGCAAGATACTACTCATAACCTACCTTTCAATCAATCAATCAATCAATCACTGCATTTGTGTGCGTGGATCAGGAGCTTGAAGGTGCTCTTTTTGTTGAGGGGGAGCCAGTGATGGAGCTGGGGTTGGAGAGTTCTTTCACGATCCTGAAGAGCTCTTTGGTGTTGTGTGCGTTGTTGTCTAGGCGGTCCTTGAAGGCGGTCTTCTTGGCAGTCCTGATGAGTTGGTGATGTCTGCGGGTGGCGCTCTTGAGGGCTTTGTGGTTGTCTGGTGTTCGGTTGTGGAGCCATTTCTTCTCCAGCTTCCGACAGGTGTGCTTGGAGATCCGGAGGTCCTCGGTGAACCAGGTGGCTTTCTTGTTGGTGTGGTTGGTTGTAGAGGTCTTGAGAGGGGCGAGGGTGTTGGCGCAGTCGTTGATCCACTGTGTGAGGTTGGTCGCGGCGGTGTCTGGGTCGGTGGGGTCGGTGGGTGGTCTCAGGGCGAGGGCGGTAGTCAGTTGGTCCTCGGTGACCTTGCCCCAGCAGCGGCGTGGTAGTTATTGGGTGCAGTGGTGTGTGGTGGGTTTTCTGAAGGTGAAGTGGACGTATCTGTGGTTGGTCCAGTGTGGTTCGGTGGTGTGGTTGAAGGAGACGTGGGGGCTTGCGGAGAAGATGGGGTCGAGCATGTGTCCAGCAGCATGAGTGGGTGTGGTTAAGAGCTGTTTGAGTCCGAGGTTGTCGATCAGGGTGGTGGTGTTGGTGTCGTTGTTGTTCTCGAGGTGGAAATTCAGGTCCCCGAGGAGGATGTAGTCCATGGAAGCGAGGGCGAGGGTGCTGATGAGGTCGGCGATGGTGTCACTGAACTGTGGGTGGGGACCGGGAGGTCTGTAGATGAGAGTTCCTGTGAGGGTGGTGTTGGGGTTGGTGTGGATCTGGAAGTGTATGTGCTCGCCGGTGGTGAGGGTGTCATCGGTGTTCGTTGAGATTTTGATGGAGTATTTGTGGATGATGGCGATTCCTCCTCCCACTCCGTTGGTGCGGTCTCTGCGGAGATCTTGTAGCCCTGTGGGATGGCTATGGCGATGTCTGGTGCTGAGGTGGCGTTCAGCCAGATCTCCGTCAGTAAGGCGGCGTCGGGTGCGGTGGAGTCTAGGAGGTCCCAAAGTGCGATGGCGTGCTTGCGAGCGGAGCGGGTGTTGAGGAGGATGCAGCGGAGGTGGTTGGGTTCTCTGGCTGGTGGTGTGGAGGGTTGGATGCTGGTGAATCTGCAGTTCCGGCAGGTGAAAGGCCCCTGGGTGAGTTTCAGGGTGGCCCGGTAGCAGGGGTGGTCTCGTCTGGTGTTGAGTGCGTGGAGGGTGCTTGCGTTGTGGTGCAGTCTGGCGTTGTGGGGGGTGCGGGTTCCAGGGGTTCTGGTGCTGGGTGCGGTCCAGGCGCGGACAGGCGCAGATGGGCTTGCCTTAGGTGTGCCGGCGGCGCAGCCGCTGCGCGGCCGATTCGCGGCCTCCATATGAGGGCAGAGGGAGGGAGGAGCAGCTGGGAGGTGGGAGCAGGCGGCCAATGGGAGTGAAGGGGGCGGGCAGCAGGGGCTCAGCGGCGAGGGAAAAACCCAGGAAAAAAACAGCGGGAAAAGACGGCGGGAGAGGGACAACAGAGCACAGGTGTACAGAAAGCAAAACACAGGGGCACAGAATGAAAAAACAAAGTGGGACAGAAGCCAAGCGCAGGGGTACAGAAAAAAGGGAGCGAGAAGTCGGGCGGCAAAAGCGGCAACGGAGGTTCAACCCACAGGGGGCTGCGTGGCACATGGGGGGAGCGACCTGTCTGGTGACAGGGTCAAAGGTCGGTCTCTACCACCGCTTCGCGGCCTCCATATGAGGGCAGAGGGAGGGAGGAGCAGCTGGGAGGTGGGAGCGGGGCGGCCAATGGGAGTGAAGGGGGCGGGGCAGCAGGGGCTCAGCGGCGATGGAAAAACCCAGGGAAAAACCTGGTGAAAACCCGGGGAAAAACGGCGGGAAAAGACGGCGAGAGGGACAACAGAGCACAGGGGTACAGAAAGCAAAACACAGGGGCACAGAATGAAAAAACAAAGTAGCACAGAAGCCAAGCGCAGGGGTACAGAAAAAAGGGAGCGAGTAGTCAGGCGGCCAAATCGGCAACGGAGGTTCAACCCACAGGGGGCTGCGTGGCAGATGGGGGGAGCGACCTGCCTGGTGACAGGGTCAAAGGTCGCTCTCTACCACCGCTTCGCGGCCTCCATATGAGGGCAGAGGGAGGAAGGAGCAGCTGGGAGGTGGGAGCAGGCAGCCAATGGGAGTGAAGGGGGCGGGCAGCAGGGGCTCAGCGGCGAGGGAAAAACCCAGGAAAAAAACAGCGGGAAAAGACGGCGGGAGAGGGACAACAGAGCACAGGGGTACAGAAAGCAAAACACAGGGGCACAGAATGAAAAAAACGAAGTGGCACAGAAGCCAAGCGCAGGGGTACAGAAAAAAGGGAGCGAGTAGTCAGGCGGCAAAAGCGGCAACGGAGGTTCAACCCACAGGGGGCTGCGTGGCAGATGGGGGGAGCGACCTGCCTGGTGACAGGGTCAAAGGTCGCTCCTTTGTGAATATCGAATAGTAGTAAACAGAGGAACAGACTTAAGAGGGCCTAGGGCCACTTTAGTGCCCCTTAGCATTATTTTTGTTATGCTAAGGTGGCCTTTTCCCTGTACAACATTTACAAAGTAGTGCAATGCATGGATGTATGCAAAGGGAACGTTCCCATGCAAGAGGGGATGAAAAATTGGCACAATGAAATCCGGATAGGCACCTTGGGTCCGGGCAGGCTTTGTGTCATTTTTTTACGCACAGCGATGTTGCGTTTGAAATCTGGTCGCATGGTGGCAGGAAACCGCACTGCATGGGGTTTGTGTCGTTATCAGCAGCCACTAGTGTGTGTTGTTCATTGTTTCTCCAGCTTCAATGCAGCGGAGGTGGTTGGGTTCTCTGGCTGGTGGTGTGGAGGGTTGGATGCTGGTGAATCTGCAGTTCCGGCAGGTGAAAGGCCCCTGGGTGCGTTTCAGGGTGGCCCGGTAGCAGGGGTGGTCTCGTCTGGTGTTGAGTGCGTGGAGGGTGCTTGCGTCGTGGTGCAGTCTGGCGTTGTGGGGGGTGCGGGTTCCAGGGGTTCTGGTGCTGGGTGCGGTCCAGGCGCGGACAGGCGCAGATGGGCTTGCCTTAGGCGTGCCGGCGGCGCAGCCGCTGCGCGGCCGATTCGCGGTCTCCATATGACGGCAGAGGGAGGGAGGAGCAGCTGGGAGGTGGGAGCAGGCGGCCAATGGGAGTGAAGGGGGCGGGCAGCAGGGGCTCAGCGGTGAGGGAAAAACCCAGGAAAAAAACAGCGGGAAAAGACGGCGGGAGAGGGACAACAGAGCACAGGGGTACAGAAAGCAAAACACAGGGGCACAGAATGAAAAAACAAAGTGGCACAGAAGCCAAGCGCAGGGGTACAGAAAAAAGGGAGCGAGTAGTCGGGTGGCAAAAGCGGCAACGGAGGTTCAACCCACAGGGGGCTGCGTGGCACATGGGGGGAGCGACCTGCCTGGTGACAGGGTCAAAGGTCGGTCTCTACCACCGCTTCGCGGCCTCCATATGAGGGCAGAGGGAGGGAGGAGCAGCTGGGAGGTGGGAGCGGGGCGGCCAATGGGAGTGAAGGGGGCGGGGCAGCAGGGGCTCAGCGGCGAGGGAAAAACCCATGGAAAAACCTGGTGAAAACCCGGGGAAAAACGGCGGAAAAAGACGGCGAGAGGGACAACAGAGCACAGGGGTACAGAAAGCAAAACACAGGGGCACAGAATGAAAAAACAAAGTAGCACAGAAGCCAAGCGCAGGGGTACAGAAAAAAGGGAGCGAGTAGTCAGGCGGCCAAATCGGCAACGGAGGTTCAACCCACAGGGGGCTGCGTGGCAGATGGGGGGAGCGACCTGCCTGGTGACAGGGTCAAAGGTCGCTCTCTACCACCGCTTCGCGGCCTCCATATGAGGGCAGAGGGAGGGAGGAGCAGCTGGGAGGTGGGAGCAGGCAGCCAATGGGAGTGAAGGGGGCGGGCAGCAGGGGCTCAGCGGCGAGGGAAAAACCCAGGAAAAAAACAGCGGGAAAAGACGGCGGGAGAGGGACAACAGAGCACAGGGGTACAGAAAAAGCAAAACACAGGGGCACAGAATGAAAAAACGAAGTGGCACAGAAGCCAAGCGCAGGGGTACAGAAAAAAGGGAGCGAGTAGTCAGGCGGCAAAAGCGGCAACGGAGGTTCAACCCACAGGGGGCTGCGTGGCAGATGGGGGGAGCGACCTGCCTGGTGACAGGGTCAAAGGTCGCTCCTTTGTGAATATCGAATAGTAGTAAACAGAGGAACAGACTTAAGAGGTCCTAGGCACCTTGGGTCCGGGCAGGCTTTGTGTCGTTTTTTTACGCACAGCGATGCTGCGTTTGAAATCTGGTCGCATGGTGGCAGGAAACCGCACTGCATGGGGTTTGTGTCGTTATCAGCAGCCACTAGTGTGTGTTGTTCATTGTTTCTCCAGCTTCAATGCATCGATCACCTAGCTGCGATGCAGGCCGAGCGTAGATTTCAGCCGCAAGGATGGCAGCATGTGTTTCATCAGCCACGTTAGGGATGATGTGTGGAAAATGTCTCCGAACGCCGGTGTTTGCATGGACTTCAGTCCTTTTCCAGCAACTTCACCTACAAAAGTGCCCAGGTACTGGATGGGGCACCACTTGGCAGGGCAGGGGTCTCACCAGAGTGTCCATGTGCTGCAGAGGAAGTCTTTGATAACCCTGAGACTTCATCAACAGAAGGCAAGCTCAGTTCAAGCCCTTGGAGATTCTTCTCCAGCTGGAATGCATAACAAAGTCCAGTCTTTGCCCCTTTCACAGGCAGAAGCAGCAACTGCTGAATAGCCAAACAAAGCGAAGTCACAGGCAGGGGCAGCACTTCTCCTCAGCTCTTCAGCTCTTCTCCTTGGCAGAGTTTCCTCTTGAATCCTTGAAGAAATTTGATTTTCAGGGGTTTTGGGTCCAATACTTATATCCCTTTCTGGGATACTTATACCCATTTTCTGGGAAGTTGGCAAACTTCAAAAGAAAGTCTCTGTTGTTAACAAGATCCTGCCTTGCCCAGCTCTAGTGCACTTTACTAGTAAATCAAATATGCCAATCAGGAATAAGTCAATTACACATACAATTTACACAGGAGCTTCAGCACTGGTCAGCAGTGGTAAAGTGCCCACAGTACCAAAAACAGCAAAAAACAGAGTCCAGCACACAGTCAAAACCTGGGAATCAGAAGTAAAAAGAGACAGGGGAAACCACACCAAGGATCCCAGGTCTAACACATTCACATATGAAGGTTGTTCATCTCACAACACTCTCTGTGCGTGCTGATGTCTTTTCTGATTTTAGAATGAATCAGCAAGGCAGGGAACAGATGCACAATTAATTTCAAAGATCTAAGCGTTTCCATACACTCTTTCAATCAACCTCAAACCTTTTGTTCATTCTCGAAAACAAAGTCATTTAGTTACACACTGAAGTTCTTAATCTCAAAAAACAAATTAGCTCAGCAGAGTGCGGTGCTTTCCCCATTCGGATTATGTAAACAGCTGCCAGCGTCCAGAGGCTGAAGAAGTTGTTTCCTCTCTTGTTGCTCAGAAACTATACAGAAGCTTGGCAGGGAATTCCCAGGAGTAGGCTCTCGATGTCTGATTCAGGAAGAACTGGAACAAAGCCAAACGCTGACTAATACCTGTGAGACTTTTTATAGTTTGTGCAGGAATGATTCATGAGTGATGAGTCATGATTAGCACATGGCTCTTGAAAACAATAGTGCCTAACAATCAGAGAAGGCAGCTGTTCAACAATGTGCAGGGGCTCATGTGTTTCTAATTACCCCCATAGATGCTCCAAAGAACCTTGTGGAGGTTGAGTAAACACGCCTTGATAAAATCAAGCAACACTGAGTAAACAAGCCTTGGTAAAAACACAGTGTACATACTTTTCCATCTACAAAGGCAACACGCTTCCGCCAAATAACTCTAAACGTTACACCTTAAGATGTCTAACCCCAACTGAACATGATCAAGCCAACAACCCGGTGATAGTTCATTACGCACAATACCAGAAGCAGATAAAGGTGAGGGAATCACAACAGTCCCCTTGTCGTAGTTTGACTCTTGCTCTAGGCAAGACTGCTGGTTTAAGGATGACAGCACTTTTGTTTGTAGGTGCCTAAAGCAATCCTACAACAAGTCGCAACTGTCATTCCAATCCTCCCGGCTCACAAGCAGTACCTCATTAAAAACCCAAACAGAAAAAGGTGATTTGTGGCAGCCTTTTTGCATAGACTCATTAGAGTGACAACTCAGGGGAGTTGTGGTTAAATGGAGATTACCCTTTTCTCACATGAGCAACACGTCTCAGTCAAACACAGGCAATGAAGGAGATGCAGTAGAGTTTCAGTAGGTTTTAGTCACAAGACTGTAATCTAATGTAAAATGCATTGGCTGCAATAATTAGAATAATGAACAATGCAAGAAACAGAATTGTAAAAACAAGAGTCATGACTATAAAGACCCCTCCCATCTTGCAATAACATAAAATGTGAAATAGGTGTGAAGTAGGCCCTAATACCATAGCATGGAAAAACTAATCTCTAACCTAAAAAAGAGCTATATGTGGTAAACTTAATCTGCCAGTGCCATGTCCATGAGAAGCATCCCCTAACCCTTGTTACCTTGGAATGAGGTTTCTAGATCAGACTCCGTGGTGACACGAAGCCTGGGTCTGCATTAAAGCGACGTGTAGCATGGATCCCATTGATGGCACCTGGTAGGAATCCCTATGATGGCCTTGTCTGTGTGAGATGTATTTATACAGAACTAGTAAGACCCCTGATGCAGGTATGTTCCCAAACAATAGAGGCATGCTTAGGGCGGCAATTATATAAACAATTCCCTGAAAAGGTACACTATGTTTCTGTCACACAAAAGTGGGAAAGTACATAATGTGAATACCTACGTATCTCATTTATCTTTGATGCTGATAATGACGCCTTTACAGAGTGGCATCGATAATGCAAACATCTTCCTATCCAGAAACATTGCAGCCATCTTGGAAGAAATAATGAAATAAACGTTTTAAAACAGAGCAAGCTAAGTAGGTTATAAATCACTGGGTGACGGGGGTACAGGCCTGTGAGCCAAAGGCTAAGCTATACTCCTGATTCCCAATAACATTAAATAGGATCCATTACAGCCCCCAGCAAAGAATGCCCAAGCGGACAGGGCTTGGTTGGACCCCAGAGTTGGAATTGACGGATGGGTTTGGGGGAATGAACCGAACTAGCTGGTGTTCCCTTAACCACTGCAGTACAGCTCTGACATGTTCAACATTTTATTCAGTAGAATAGATAAGGATGATGCCTACATAAACTATAACAGAGACATCAAAGATCTCCTGTAACACCTCCTTAATAAAAAGTTGAAAGGCCACAGGAGCATTGCAGAGGCCAAAAAGCATGACGGTATATTTGTACAACCCAAACTTTGTCCAGAAGGCAGTCTTCTACTCGTTGCCTTCATGTACACAAATTAAGTGATAGGCCCCTCGAAGGTCCAGCTTCATGTATATAATTGAATTGCGTACTTGATCCAGTAATACTGGTATCAATGGAAGAGGGTAGCGATTCTTTTTCATTGCCTTGTTCACTGAGTAGTAGTCAATACAAGTGAATGGTTCGCCATTCCGTTTTGGCACAAAAAATAAAGGCGATGAAACTGGGGATGTGGAGTGGCATATAAATCCCTTAGCCAACAGATCACCAACATATTGAGTCTCTGGTTCTGAAAGGGCATAAACCCTACTGCATGGCAAAGTTATCTCTGGAACTAAGTCTATACGGCAGTCATTTGATCTGTGGGTGGCAACTGAGTAGCTTTTAGGTCACAGAACACTTCTTGAAAATCCTGATAGGGTGCTTATAGTATCTTTGGATCAATCTTTGTTGGAATTAGTGACTGCAATTGGGTAGTCAGAATAGGACATTCTTGATAACAAGAATGCCAACAATGTTTGGAATCCTGGTGACCCCGATCAATTTTGGGGTTGTGTAGTTGGAACCATGGAATGTCCAGGATTGCTCAAAAACTGGAGTATCAATGAAGTCAAATTGAATCTGCTCAGAGTGAACATTAGTGCAAACCAGGGTTAATGGATTAGTCTGATAAATGATAAGACTAGAAGACAATTCCAGCCATCCACAGCTCGGACTGGTTCTGGGGTTTCTTTTCACAGCATGACGATGGTTAAGGTTTTAGCTAAACTGAGTTCAAGGAAACTAACCATAGCTCCTGAGTCTATTAAACTAGGAAGAACTTTACAAGCATCAGGTGAAAGGGTCAAAGTCACAATGAGGGTAAGGTGACGAGGTACAGGGGTCATGGAGTTTGCTAATTGGTGAGAGATCATCAGGGAGGAGAAGTTCGACAAAGTGGCCTCAGGGTTTATCGAGCATGGCAGTTTTCTGCATTACTGGCCTCAGTTCCCATCATCGCTCCCACTGATTTCTTAGGCAAACTGGGTTTACTGGTGCAACTCCTGACAAAGCGTCGTGCCTTGCCACAATAAAAGCACAGTCAGTCTTCTTCTATGCTCTTTCTCTTCTTTTGACAATGTCTTTCCTTTCTGCTTTTACTACTAGAAGATGTGTGTCACCACTGGACTTTTCACCTTTATGTTCCCCCAAGCGATTGTCTAAGTGAGCCACTAAATCAATGAACGCTGAGCAGTCAGTGGGAGGATACACAATCTGTGCCAAAACATCCTTCACATCATCCCGAAGGCCACAATAGAACAGAGAAGTTCTTTTCTCCTCAGGCCACTCAGTGTCTGCCTCCATGCGGTTAAAGGGTGTAATATTGGTCGACAGATCCTTGTTTCCCTGCCTCAAATTTAGCAACTCCTTGTCACTAGCCTGTACAAATACTTGTTTGGCAAAGAGTTTATGCAGAGCCTCCTTAAAGTAATGAAAATTATACAATAGAGGGGCATTACGCTCAACCAGAGGGACAGACCAAAAGGTAGAATTCTCACCAAAAAAGGAAATTATGAAGGGAACTTTAGCAGCTTTGTTGGGAAATGCAGCAGGCCGACACGGGAATTGCAGCTGGCACTGGTTCAGGAAGACATTAGATTAAACTTAGTGCTGTCACCAAAGAAATGGTCAGGGGACTAGAGGTACTGGTGTAGGTGTGGTTACTGAAAGCAGCACTGGCTGAGGAGTCGCAGTAGCAGCAGAACCAGTGGTAGTGGTTGAAAGGGAGTCCTGGCAGGTGACCACAAAAGGGTTGGGGGTTTGGACTAGAGCGAGAGAAGAAAGATATTGTCTCTGCTGCCAGGGGTACCATAGGTAACATCATATGCCTTTGACCCTGAATGACATCATAGGAAATAACAGCACATAATATTTAATCTGATGACAACATGTGATGTACTCAGTTTGCCATGTTAAAATCACAGCAATTGACATCATCGTGGATAGAAAATGCTAAATAGACAAACTAGATACTGAAAAAAATATCCTGTTGAAAGTGTAGTGCCTGTCTCAAGGAGTTTCCTCAGATATAGGGGGGTACAAAAATGAAATGATGTGTATAATAGGGTGCCCAGCCCTTCAATGAGATGTGCAACTGCACATTATGTGAAAATGAATATATATTTTTACAGATCACTGTGCAAGAAAAGTGTTCATTAATGACCCAGGTCATTAATTTTTCTTTGTGAAAAACGTAACGGTCCCTAGAAGCTGGCTTGCATTCATCCAAAGAAGAACAGTATTTATTGGATGAGATCCCAGTGGCTGCGCCTCCTCGCAACTGAATGCCATTGCCAATGGGAACTATGGAGTGAAAAAAACCATGGCAGGAGTGTGGAGGGGACTGTATCATGTTTTTCCCTGGCCTCTAATCAACATTTGGGGCCAGATTTAGGTAGCTGTTTGCATGGTGCAAACTGCGAAAATCGCAGTTTGCACCATGCAAACGGCCTAACGCGATGCTCATTCACAAATTGCGAGTCGGTACCGGCTCGCAATTTGTGAATGCGACTCGCAAATAGGAAGGGGTGTTCCCTTCCTATTTGCAACTCGCATCACAATTCAGAATTTGCAGTCGCAAAGCAATTTGCAGTTACCACCAGTGTCACACTGAGGGTAACGCATTCGCAAAAGGGAAGGGGTCCCCATGGGACGCCTTCCCCTTTGTGAATGTCGCCAAAAATATTTTTTCCGAGCAGGCAGTGGTCCTACGGACCACTGCCTACTCTGAAAAAACGAAACCAAATGGTTTCGGAAGTTTTTCATTTTGCAACTCGTTTTCCTTTAAGGAAAACTGGCTATAAAATGAAAAAAAATAACTGCTTACTTAAAAAGCAGTCACAGACATGGAGGTCTGCTGACTTCAGCAGGCCACCATCCCTGTGACCGCAGGGACTCGCTATGGGGTCGCAAAATGCGACCCACCTCATGAATATTGATGAGCTGGGTCTTTGCGACCCCATAGCGAGTCTCAGACGGTGTCTGAGACACAGTTCTGCATCCAAGATTGCGACTCGGAAATTGCGAGTCGGACAGACTTGCAATTTCCGAGTCGCAATCTCGGACCTTACTACATCTGGCCCTTGGCTCCCTCATAGGGACACTAGGGAGGTCAGTGGTGCACTGAATGTCCATTGGTATGACAAATAAGGAAGGGGGAAAACACTGACCCATGTAGCCCACTAAGCTGATGTCTAGTAGTTAACTCTACTTTGGGGGAGTGGAATTAGTGGGCACCCTAATCATGCCCCCCAGGAGAGCTGAAGTTCTAGTGGGGGGGAAACTACCATTGAGGGCAAAGCCACTGCTGAGGTAGATCCATCAAGGTGGCCTGGTAGGCCATAGATTTCAGAAGCCCTGGGTGGTGTTCACCATTTCCCTGGCCTCCAGGGACTTGAACCCCCCATGCATGAGGATAACAAGGAGGATTGATGGACGTGTACCAACCCCAGTTTTGCCTTTCTTGTGCAGTGAATATAGATCTCAAATGTCAAATTAATCAGATAGTTTTTGACTATGGTACCTTATTTTGGGAGCATATGTCTTCTCAAACTCTTTCTGTGTATTCTTCTTTTGTATGATTTGTTTCTTAGCTACACAATCACAACATCACAATATTGTAGTGCCTAAAGCAATTAGATTTATTGACAACTATTTTGTATATGTATGTCCCACTGATCACAGACCAGATGTCTCTGAATTTGCTACTGGAAGTGATGTCCTTCAGTACCCACCCACACCCTCATCTCCTCCACAATGACCATCTACCCCAACTGGCAGGAGAGGCAGGACCTCATCACTGCCCCCATTTTCTGACAGTGATGGTGACTGGTCCACAAGGGAGCACACCACAGCCGAGTCCAGGCCTGTCAGCATGCCCATTGAGGCCAGGGCAGGAGTGGTAGTAACACTACACATGTATGATAGGCTTGAGACAGGCATTCTCACGACCTAGCACCTGCAAAAGAAGAAAATAAGTGGTGTCATCAGGGAGCTGCATTGCCTTATCAAGGTAGTGGAGAAGTGGCAGGAGAACTGGCATACAGCCATGGAGCGGAAACACAGATCGCAGAGTATGCATCACCGGCAGTATATTGGGTACATTGACACCTTTTCCAGGGCAATAAATCACCTTACAACTGTAACATCAGGCCTGGCAAAGCTTACTGTTCACATCCAAACAGAGATGCCCCACTACTGCCAGGATGTTGTACGTGTCCTGGTGCAGGTCACAACTGCAGTCAAGAACATCCAAACACACAACATGTGCCTGCCCCCCATCCCACAATCACCTGAGAGTGAGGAGGGATCTAGCATGAGCTGTTTTTCTGCTCATGAGGCTTGCCTCACTCGGTGTACCTGCCAACATCCTTCTGGGTCTGAGACAGGATCAAGGCCAGGACACAGTGCAGCTAAGAAGCAAGGCACAACAAGGCGATGGAAAAAGTGACCTGATCTGTACTTTTTTTTAGTTTCACTCTGTTTGGCACATACATACCACTTACACATGTATATAGTTTTTTTTTTTAGATTTGTCTGATCCACTTAACTAAAAGGTGGTCATAGAGTTGTCCACCAAGCACTACTCCCTGTGTGATGTTTGAATACTAATATTGTCGCGTAGGCTCTCATTATTCTAATGAGACTACTGGATTTGAGCGGCAAAATCACCTGCGGTGTAGGGGAATGAGTCCGAACCCGCTACAGGTGACACCTGTCAGCCTAATCCGGATTTTGCTCCAGCTAACTAGCAGTGCCTCATCTCCACCCAGAAGCAGGGATGGGCACATTTGGCTCCTCAGGGAAATCATGGTCACTCAGATCGCATTTGTTTCTCTCAGTTACATTGGTCTCACGCATACAAAGGCAAGTATAGGCAGTATCTGTTCCAATAAGATTTTAATTAAGCAACTGCATCTTAGATAATAAAGCATGTACTGCAATAACCAGGACAATGAAGCCTGACAGGATTAAAATTGTGACAAGGAGAGTAAAGCACAAAAATAACGCTACCATATTGTCACTAGAGTCAATAGACCAATTCCTACTTAGGCTATATTAGAACACAGCATATTAAGCTCTAGTTCTGCCTTTCGGGTTCCCCTGGGAAGAAATCATCCCTCATACCCGAGGAAGAGGCCTGGTGTCTGCATAATCAGCTGTAGCGAAACATTCAGCAATCAGCATACAGTCATGGTCATCTGGCTGGAATCTCCCTCTAATGTGTATGGGACATGGAAGTGTTTTTATAATAAAACAGATGATGTTTTGAGAAACTGTCCCTACGTAAGGATGTGTATGCTTCTATGAATACCAGAGACAAAGCGTTACCACGTTTACCGGCAACCTATCTTACTGCAGCCTCGAAAGAAGAACAGAGTGAAAGAAATGTCCTGTTTAAGAACGCAGTGCTGTTCTAGACAAAGAACAGCTAGATAGAGAGAAATAAACAAGACCGGCAATGTGGCTATTGTAAATATAGTAAACAAAGCTGAATAAAATATCTAGGTTAAAGTGCACAGCGGTAGGCCTAGTGTGCTAAAATAACGTGCATGGAGTTATAAATAAAATGGCTACACAACACTATGGCCCTCATTACAACCCTCGTCGTCGGTAATAAAGCGGCAGTAATACCGCCAAAAGGCCAGCGGTAACAAAAATTGAATGATGACCATGGCGGAAACCGCTCAGACAGACAGCCACTTTAACACACTGACCGCCAGGGCAGAATCAACAAGAACCACTGCGGTAACCCCCAAAAGCCAGACGGAAGACAATGTTCTGCCCACTGTATTATGATAGGCCTATCTACCACCTTTTCCGGGGCGGTACCAATGACATCAAAAGCCTGGCAAAAACACTGCACAGAGGGGAAACGACTCACCAGTGGAGACTCAGGGAAGAACCATGACGCCATGGAGCCCGAGCTGCATGTCTTCCCCATGCTCGTCTACCTTCTGCTCCATTATGAACACCAACGCCGGCGAAGACGACCACAGTGAGTACTTCCACCTAGCACACAAGGGAGGAGGGGAGGAAAAAGAGAGTGACTTACACATGCAACACAGAACACCCCCTCCCCCAACACCATACACACAACCAGACATAACATATTTACCCCGTACCCCTCAGGAATAATGCAAGAATAAAATGATTTGAAGAAAGTGAGTGTAATATGATAAAATGCGAGAAATAAGTGCATCCAAATCAAAACGTATATACATATTTACAAATGTAGGGACACTGCCCAGTCCTCAATGTCAGTGGGCCACAGGACCACAACACATAGGCCAAGGCCCCACCTCACTTCTGCAACAACACGGAGAGAATGCAGCAGGGGGATCAGAGTGAAAATAGACAGGCACCTCAGGGGGATGGGGAATGAGGGGGCACCTCACCCGGAAGATTGTACAATGCCACTGGTTCTGGAGGGGGCAAAATGCCCTGTGCGCTGTCCTGGGGAGTGCAAGGCCACAGTCTCTCATGTGGGTGGTTTGCCCGCTGCTTGGTCCTGGGTAGTGCACGGCCACAGTCTCTCAAGTGGGTGGTTTGCCCACTGCTTGGTCCTGGCTAGTGCAAGGCCACAGTCTCTCAAGTGGGTGGTTTGCCCACTGCTTGGTCCTGGAGAGTGCAAGGCCACAGTCTCTCAAATGGGTGACTACTTCCACTGGCTCTGGAGGGGGCATTGTGCCCAGTGAGCTTCATCCTGGGAAGGATGGGGTGAATGGATGGCTTCTTCCACTGGTTCTGGAGGGGGCATTGTACCCAGTGAGCTTCATCCTGGGAAGGATAGGATGAGTGTATGGCTTCTTCCAATGGTTCTGGAGGGGTCATTGTGCCCAGTGATGCAGATCTTAGGGAGTAAAAGGTCACAGTATCTCACCTGGGTGTCACACCCACAGGATTTTCTGGTGCCAGGCCGAACAACAGCCCATGGACGCAGGACTATACACTGTCCGTCAGTGGTGATGGCTGCTCAGTAGTGGCACTGGTGGTGCTGCTGGTGGAGCTGGCAGTAGTGGGGGGAGGCTCCAGCCCTTCCCCTGCAGCCTCGGGTGGCTGCCCATTGGGGCTGCTGCTGCTGGCAGTGGGGCTAGTGGCGGTGCTAGCAGTGGTGGGGGGAGGCTCCAGCCCATCCCTTGCAGCATCGGACAGCTGCCCACTGGGCTGCTGGCAGTGGTGCTGGTGGCAGTGCTGGCAGTGGTGGTGGGAGGCTCCAGCCCTTCCCTTGCAGCCTCGGACGGCAGAACCACCATGGTTGGTGGTGGGGGCTCAGAATGAGTCCCAGCACCAGGCCTCCTGTCCTTCCTGCCTACTGGTGCAGGCCCCTTGCCCTTCCTGTCAGTAGCCGGGGATTGCTCCTTGCCCTTCCCTGTAGCAACTGGGGGAGCCTCCTTGCCCTTCCCTGTAGCAGCTGGGGATGCCTCTGTGCCCTTCCTTGAAGCACCTGGGGGTGCCTCCTTGGCCTTCCTTGAAGAAGCAGGGGGTGCCTCCTTGCCCTTCTTTGCAGCACCTGGTGCAGGCACCCTTTCAGTGTGGTTGTCTGGTGCACGGTATCCTCTCCCACCTGGAGTAGCTGTGGAAACTACTGTGGCCGTGGGCTGGGTGGCTGAGGTGCTGGCCTGGGTTCTGGCCAACCTGGCCTGGTGTGAAGGATGGGGAGAAGAGTTCAACAGTGGAGAGGAAAAGCCTCTTAGGGACTTTGGGGCGGGAAGAGGGAGGTGGTTTGGGAGTGGAGGAAGAGGAAGTGGTTGTAGGAGGTGCCTGTCTGCTGTGTTTGGATGCAGGTGCATGGGCTGGATGCTGTTGTGAGGTGGATGGCTGTTGTGTGTCTGACTACTTGCATTTGTGTACTTTGGGAGGAGGGGGCACAGACACACTGGGAGAGGACACAGGGGACGTGTGCATGGATGTGCAGGTGGTGACCATCAGTGAGGGGTGTGTAGTGATAGACGTGCTGGTGATGGTGGTAGTGGATGAGGATGTAGTGCATGCTGTTGTGAGTGGAGACGCAACTGGGAGGAAGGTGGACAAGGAAGAGGAGGGGGACACAGTGGAGGCACTGGATGTTGGTATGTTTGATTCTGGATGGTGTTTGTGTGAGTGCCTGTGGGATGATGTGTGGTGCTTGTGTTTGCCATGCCCACTCTTGTGTGTTGTCTTGTGTGCATGCTGGTCTGCCTGTGTGCTTGGGATAGGTTTGGATTGAAAGGAATGGGAGTGGGTAGAGGAAGTTGGAGGGGGGAGGCTAGAAACAGGGAAAATGGATGCCATCAGAGAGGATGCCAGTGCCTGGATTGATCTCTGTTGGGCCACAATGCCAGTGTGAATGCCCTCCAGGAATGCATTTGTCTGTTGCATTTAGGCTGCCAGCCCGTGGATGGCATTCACAATGGTTGACTGCCCAACAGAGATGGATCGCAGGAGGTCAATAGCCTCCTCACTCAGGGCAACAGAGCTAACTGGGGCAGGGCCTGAGGTGCCTGGGGTGAAGGAGATGCCCATCCTCCTGGGTGAGCGGGTGCGGGAAGCAGGCTGAGGGGCTGCTGGAGGGGCGCTACTGGTATGGGGTGGCGGCTGTACCTGTAGTTGTGGTGGGCACAGAGGTGTCTGCCACCACCAAGAAGCTTCCATCGGAGGAGGTATCACAGTCAGTCTCTGCCATGGTGCTCTGCTCGCCCTCCGTCCCACTGGTGCCCTCACCGTCGGTGGATTCCGCATCCTGCGTCCTGTGGGATGCAGCTCCCTCCGTCACCGGTGCCTCTGCTCCTCCGCCAGGTTATGCTAATGCACATAAGGACAGGGTGAAAAAGATACACTTGGTCAATGGTGGCACCAACACCACCGTTGGTGTACACGACACACACACACACAGGGAACAACCCTACGCACGCACCAGGCAATGCACTACCAGTCACAATGCTAGTCACCAGGCCATGGACAGGGACACCTGACGCCAATTGCAACATACCTGAGCCCCAGAGACCCTTGCCCAGTAGTGGATGCCTACTAGCTTGGTTGGAGGAATTTTACATCAGAACCCTGGCCAACATGGGACCTACCCTGCAATGCCTGGCCTAGGGGCACCCACAGGTCCACATCCCCTACCTGGATAACACCCCACCATGCGCAATTTGTATATTGGTGCACTATACTCAGCCCCTTGTGGCTGCTGTGATGCCCCCAAGTGCCCATCCAGCTCCGGATAGGCCACCGCCAGAATGCGGGCCATCAGGGGGGCCAGGGTTCGACGGGCACTCCTTCCTCCTTGGGAGGCCATCCACAGCTGGGCCTCCGCCGTCTTCTGTGCCCAGCGTCTCAGGTCCTCCAACAGTGGGTGCTCCGCCTGCAGTAGACCCCAGGGTCCACACATCCTTGGCGATGGCACGCCATCTACCCTTTTTCTGATGGGCAGGTAAATGGACACAGGGAAAGGTAAGTCCGACCGTCCTGCCTATTACACTCATGGCCCACCATAGCCCTTCTCATCACCTTACGCACAGGATTGGCCAGCATTAATGATGCACGCTGCCCAGGGCCCATCTACCATCCCCACCCCTACACAAGGCCTTCACACACACACCACTCCATGCATTCATGCCCCATGCATTGTGCTCACAGTGTACTCACCTGTTGGTCTAGAGGCCCATACAGCAGTCAGTACTGGGGTAGGACCCCATCCACCAGTCTCTCAACTCCGCCAAGGTGAAGGCAGGGGCCCGTTCCCCAGTGACATGAGGCATGGTCGGTTCCAGACACAGCGGCACATACAGTGTAGGTCCTCTCCTGTTGAAGGTCAGGTAGCAAGTGAGTGACCAGGTAGAAAATGGAGTCAAGTCTTTGGTGGTGTGTACCATCACCGCTGACGCACATCACCATTGGCCACTGTACCCCATAGGGCCCAATGATAACCAATGAGGAGTTGCACAGCGGTTCTCGACCGCCTCCCACAACGGCATACAACCTCAGTGGAATTAGCTCATTTCTACATGTCCCTCCATTCAGTACAGGTGGGTGCCATTTCAGGGGGGTGTGCAGGCCATGGCACCTAAATGCATCACAGTACAAATAAGCACCATTTGGATTTCCAACAATATACTGTTACAGCCACAATATGCAATGAAAAGTAGTGATTGGAAATATGATATATTGACATGATGCTCATCGTTATGCCCCATAGATTGCAACTGCTGCAGATGAATAGGAGATGGAGACATCCCCCCATGTACAGACACCTGGTAAACTTGGCAACAATGGAGGACAGGCACATTATCTTCAACTAAAGACTGGACCGGGCCACAATCACAGAGCTGTGTGCCCAATTGGAACCTGACCTAATCTCTGCTATCCGTCATCCCACTGGGATCCCCCCTCTTGTGCAAGTCCTATCTGTGCTCCATTTCCTGGCAATTGGCTCCTTCCAAGTGACAGTGGGCTTGGCAGCAGGAATATCTCAGATAATGTTCTCAATAGTGCTGACCAGAGGGTTGTCTACCCTGATGAAACACATGCACAGCTACATCGTTTTCTCTCAGGTGGAGGATTTGGCCACAGTGAAAGCTGATTTCTATGCAATGAGACATATCCCCAACAATATTGGGGCAATTGATGGTACACATATTGCATTTGTCCCCCCCCTCCGGAGAAATGAACAGGTGTTCAGAAATCAAAAGAGCTTTCACTCAATGAAAGTGCAGATAGTGTGCCTGGTGGACCAGTACATCTACCATGTCAATGCAAAATATACTCGGTCTGTGCATGATGCCTTTATCCCGAGGAATAGCAGCATCACATATGTGACGGCTCAACTCCAGAGGCACAGGGTGTGGCTAATAGGTAAGCCCTGGTTCTCGCCCAGTGGTTGTTGGTGTACGGGTATGGTGTGGGACTTAAGGGTTAGTGTGTGTCTAACAGTTGTGCCTTGATATTTGCAGGTAACTCTGGTTACCCCAACCTCTTATGGCTACTGACCCCTGTGAGGAATCCCAGGACAAGGGAAGAGGAACATTTCAATGAGGCACATGGGCGAACAAGAAGAATACCAGAAAGGACATTCGGCCTCCTGAAGGCCAGGTTTCGTTGCCTCCATCTAACAAGTGGTTCCCTGTGCTACTCACCCAAGAAGGTCTGTCAGATCATTGTGGCATGCTGTATATTGCACAACCTTGCCTTACGTTGCCTTTTCTGCAGGAGGATGAGGCTGGAGATGGCCGAGTGGCAGCAGCGGACCCTGTGGACAATGAAGATGAGGAGGCAGAGGATGAGGATGAGCACAACAGAAGTGCAATCATCGTCCATACTTCCAATGACTCACAGGTAAGACAGTAAAACTTAACACTTAATTGACAGTTTTGTGTTTGACATTGTCACTGGCAGACTGATTTTCCAACTTCTATGGCCACTCACTGTACCTTTTGGCATCTATATTTGCAGATATTTGTGCCCCACTATCACTCCTGGTGTGTTGACTGCAGCCAACTACAGGTCATTCCTAGGTATACATTACTGTACAGTTGAACTGCAATGTTTAAACCTTGTTAAACGAATACATACTTAAATCATTTGACATACTCCATACTTGTATTTTTTCAAAGGGTGTTTATTTATGTGCTAAAAAGTAGAGGGGGATGTGCAATGGGTTGGGGTGATGGTGGAGGAAAGTCCAGGATAGAGTCCAGTCTATGTGGATCACAGGTGCATTGTCAAAGGGGGCATAGGAAGGGAAGCAATGGCAGTTCAAGGTGGACAGGGTGACAGGATGGGACACAAGGGTGACATTCAGGAGAGTCTAATTTCCTGGCAGGGGTCTTGGCAATAGTCTCTGGCTTCTGCCTGGATCACAGGGAACATTTGTGGGGTTAGTTCTCCTTCTGCAGGGGGAGAGGTGCTGGTGGCCTGTGGGTCCTGTGGCAGGCCCTCCTGTCCACTAGCGGCAGCGGAGGTGAAGGGCTGTTCATCGGTTTGGCTAGTGGTAGGGTCCCGGTGGTGTGCCACTGCCTCCCTCATAGTGTTGGCCATGTCTGCCAGCACCCCTGCAATGGTTACCAGGGTGGTGTTGATGTCCTTCAAGTCCTCCCGGATTCCCAGGTACTGTCCCTCCTGCAGCCGCTGTTTCTCCTGCATCTTGTCCAGTATCTGGCCCAGCGTATCCTAGGAATGTTGATATGCTCCCAGGATCGCAGTGAGTGCCTCCTGGAGAGTCGGTTCCCTGGGCCTGTCCTCCCCCGTCACACAGCAGTCCTCCCAGCTTCCCTGTTGTCTTGTGCCTCTATCCCCTGAACTGTGTGCCCTCTGCCACTGACCCCAGGTCCCTGATCGTCCTGTGTTTGTGGTGTGCCCTGGGGTCCCTGTAGTGGTGGACACACTGCTAACTGAAGTGTCCTAGGGACAGAGGTATGGGCCTGCTGGGTGGGTACTGTGATGGTGCTTCCTGAGGGGGGAGGCTCTGTGGTGGTATGGGATGTGCCTGGGTAACTAACTGTCTGGAGATCCCTGATGGTCCAGGTTGGTCATCCTGATCCAGGCATCCAGAGCTGCTGTCATCACTGTGGGCCTCTTCTGGGGGGGCTGGATTTTGCTGGCACCTCCTCTCCGGTGACGTTGGCGGGGGGACCTGTTGAGATGTAAATGCATTGTTTTTGTTTCTGTGTGTGACATATTGTGCATGGGTGTGTTGCCCTCTATGGTTGTTGTTGCCTTGGCAGATTGGTCTTTGTGTGAGTTGTTATATGGTGGGCTAGGTGATTGTCTCTAGTGTGCATGTAGTGGTGATAGTTGCCCATGCAGGTCTCTGATGGGTGCCCATGCAGGGCTTGGCATTTAGATGAGTGGGTTGTGATGGTGGGGTGTGTGTGGGAGGTGGTGGAGTGATGAGAGTGAGGGTTTGTGTGGGGGTATGTGGTGGCATGCAGGTATGGGGTAGTAGTAAAGAGTTGACTTACCAGAGTCCAGTCCTCCTCCTACTCATGCCAGGCCCTCAGGATGCATGATTGCCAAGACTTGCTCCTCCCATGTTGTTAGTTGTGGGGGAGGAGGTGGGGTTCCACCGCC
This sequence comes from Pleurodeles waltl, assembly GCF_031143425.1. Taxonomy (NCBI): domain Eukaryota; kingdom Metazoa; phylum Chordata; class Amphibia; order Caudata; family Salamandridae; genus Pleurodeles; species Pleurodeles waltl. Next base: position 16,064,230 of record NC_090446.1, read on the forward strand.
AGTCCTCTGTACAGCTATTTGGTGTGTTGGTCATTCCACCTCTTCCTGGTGTCATCCCTTGTTCTGGGGTGCTGTCCCACGGCGTTGATCGTGTCCACGATTCTCCGCCATAGCTCCATCTTCCTAGCAATGGATGTCTGCTGCACCTGTGATCCGAATACCTGTGGCTCTACCTGAATGATTTCCTCCACCATGACCCTTAGCTCCTCGTCTGAGAACCTGGGGTGTCGTTGTGGTGCAATGGGTGTAGTGTATGTGGTGTGGGTGAGGGTGTATGGGGTGATGTGTTGGGGTGTGTGATGTAAGGTGCATGGATGGTGTATAGGTGATGGTGGTGTGTGGCTGTGGTCTTGTCTGTGGTCTTGCTATTTCTCTTGTGGCACTTGTTTTTAGTTATGAAGGGTTGTGGGTAATGTGGGTGTGTGTTTAATAGTGGTGTGAGTGTGTGGGTGTGGTTTGTGTATGTGTGTCAGGTGTGTGTAGTTTGAATTGTCCAATGTGGTGTTGTTTTGTATGTGTGTGCGTGTATTTTCAGCACGGCAGTATGTATCGCAAATGCTTTAGGGCCATTGAATGTCCGCCACAGTGATTCGTGGGCCATAATGTTGTGGGCGTAGTTCTCTTGGCGTAACGGTGTGGGGTTACATACCGCCAGTTTATCACCGATCTTTAGGCTGGCGGACATGTGTGTGTAGCTGTATAGTGACGGATTGCTATGTGTATGTCATAGTATGGGTAACGGAAATCCGCTGCGGCGGTGGTATGTTGGCGGCAGTCGGCATGGTGGTAAGCGGAACATGCCACCAATGTCATAATGAGGGCCTATGTCATGTCATGCCTTACCTCACAAATAGTTATTTGTGATATATGTGTGTCTTGCCCACCCCTCAGCGACATTGGTGCGATCCTGTTGTCCCTGTAGAGGCTGTTGCTCAACATCAGAGTCATCATCAGATTCTGGATCAATGATGACATTGTGTAGTTCCCTCCTCATTGCAATGTTGTGCAGGATGGCAAAGTTTGCGATTATTTTGTAGCATGTGTTTGGCCTGTAAAAAAGTGTCCCCTGGGCTTGTTGAAGATCCTGAAGTGGAACTTGAGTATGCCAAATGTTTGCTCAATCATTGAGCATGTTAACTTGTGTGCCCTGTTTTAATGTCTCTCACTTGGTGTTTGGGAGGGTCTGGTAAGGTGTGAGGATCCAGGGGCATAAGGTATATTCACTGTCAACTTTGGAGCATGAGAGGGAAACCATAAGGTTAGTTCACTCATACACTCCTGGCCAGTGTGTTCACTGATTCTGAGATTATCTTGCCTAACAGGAACCCGTTGCAAAATTCCCCCTGTGCCAGTCGGTTATGTGTTCCACTGTGCCAGAACATAAATGAGTCAAGTGTGCTGCCTGAGTACCTGGCCACAAGGTCAGTGATGACACAGGAGGCATCACACAACACCTGCTCATTCATGAAGTATGTGATCTTCTGGTTCCTGTAAATGTGTTCTGAGGCTGACGTGGACATATGGCAATATGTGCTCCATCCACACAACCAATAACATTGGAGAACTGTGCTGCCTTATTGGAATTGAGTTCTGTCTGCTGCAATGTTTGAGGTTATTTGGAAAATAGATGTAGTGGTTCTGCTTACCAACCATTACAACAAGGAACTTATAGAGGAACCTTGATAATGCGCTCTTTGATACCCCCCACAACTGCTATGACTCCCTGATGCATAACTCCCTGAAGCAAGGAGATGTAGGCAACACAATACCTGCACATGGGGAGTTATGGCATTGCTCCTCTGTGTAGGGGCCAGTAGTTGGGGTTGTATGTCAGCTATCAGGCCAAGTAAGACCTTGCTAGTCGTTCTGTACCTGTCTATTATCTCCTCCTCTGTCAGGCTGAAGAGGGTGACCCTCACGCTAAATATCCTCTCTGGTCTCCTCTTCCCTGTCTCTCAATGCATGGATCCTCATCCACCTCGTTAGGCTGTATAAAGTTGCCATTGTGAAAAAAACAAATTCACTTTGGGGCTCTTTCTTTATAATTTCCAGATGGTTACCACCTGTATCAAGTCAGTGATAATTGCATTTATTGACAGGCCATTTTGTGAGTAGTCTCAAATAGGAAATTCGTAGTGTATGGGTTGCGATTCGCAAATAGAGAATCGCTAATAGCGATTCCCTATTTTATTGATCTCCAAAATGAGGATCCAACAGGGTAGGAATTGCATTTTGTGACTTCGCTTTTGGCATTCGTACAAAACCAATGCTGATTTTCCATTTCTTAGCACTCAGATGTTAGAAATGGGGTATTTGGTTGACAGTCAGGTTACCCCCTGTTCAAGCAAGGACCTTCACTCTAGTTAGGGTAAAAGAGAATCACCCTCAGCTAACCCCTGCTTACCCCCTTGGTAGCTTGGCAGAGCAGTAGGCTTAACTTCAGAGCGCTAGGTGTAAATTATTTGTACCAACACACACATTAACTTAATGAAAACACAACAAAATGACACAACACCAGTTTAGAAAAATAGGAAATAGTTGTCTAAACAAAACAAGACAAAAACGACAAAAATCCACCATACACAAGTGAAGTTATCAATTCAAAATCAAAAAGAGTCTTTAAGTAGTTTTAAACACACACTAACGCTGTCAGCATGAAAAAGTACTTTGGGCGTGTCAAAAATAACCCTGCACGTCAAAAAGGGCTTGCGAGGCATTGATTCCACTCATGAGCGGGACCGTGCGTTGTTTCTCCCTTCGCTGGGTCAGGGAGCGTTCTTTCTTCTCTCCGCAGGAGATTGATGCGTCGATCCGGTCAGCGCTCTCGGGTCCGGGCAGGCCTTGCGTTGTTTTTCCACGCACAGCGGTACTTCAGATGGGAATTTCAGCCGCACGATGATCCGAAAACCCCGCAGCACGGGTTGTGATCTCCCAGCCTCCGTCCGCGATGCTGCATGTCATTTCTCCTGCTCCATGCGTCGATTCTTCGGTCGCGTTTCCTGAGAGCATCGTTTCTCAGCTGCAGAGCCAGCGGCGCGTCGTTTCTTCAGCCGCAGATCGAAGTCGCGTCGATCTTTTCCCCGCACGGTGCCAACAAAGACAGCCACTTTAACACTCCGACCGCCACGGCGGTACAAACAAACAGCGCGGCAGTCACCACGCACAGACAGGCGGGAGACAATGTACCGCCCACACTATTATGACAGGCCAATCTGCCACCTTTTCCGGGGCAGATTCACCGCGGATAAAAACACGGTGGAAACAGGAATTCCGAAGGAAAAACGCTCACCTCTACACACTCCACGGGGAACGGGGAAGCCATGGGCCCGGAACTCCAAATTCTCCCTTCAATAGTCTTCCAGCTCCTCTACCAGGAGCACGAATGCCGGTGGCGAAGACCACGGTGATCACTGCACCTACGACACAGGGGAGGGGGGAGGGAAAAAAGAGTGACACACACACACACGCAACACCCCCACCCTCACCCACTACAGCACACACACTAATGCTTATCAATACATCACAGTTACACCCCCCTAAACACCCCAGAAGAATGCTAAGACAATAGAAAATGAGTGTAACCATTGTAATATATTAAAAGCAAGTAGGCAGAACATATATATACACCATGTACATAATATATACCAAGCATAGTAGTCCAGGTAGTGCTCTAAGAAAGTCTGTGGAACACTGGGACCACACGGTATGGGCGAGGCCCACACAAGATCCCCGACCATGACAGAGAGAACACTGCAAGGGCATCAGACAGCAGCTAAACAGGCACCTCAGGGGGAGGGAAAGGGAGGGCACCTCAGCCGCTTGAGTGCACGACGCCAAATCCACGAGGGGGCCACATGCCCACTGTTCCATCCTGGGGAGTGCAAAGCCACAGTCTCTCAAGTCTCTAGAGTGGGTGGTTTGCCCACTCTTCAATCCTGGGGAGTGCAAAGCCCCAGTCTCTCAAGTCTCTACAGTGGGTGGTTTGCCTACTCTTCAATCCTGGGGAGTGCAAAGCCACAGTCTCTCAAGTCTCTACAGTGGGTGGTTTGCCCACTGTTCAATCCTGGGGAGTGCAAAGCCACAGTCTCTCAAGTCTCTACAGTGGCTGGTTTGCCCACTGTTCCATCCTGGGGAGTGCAAAGCCACAGTCTCTTAAGTGGAAAACAGTCTCCACTGGTTCTGGAGGGGGCATGGTGCCCAGAGTGCATCATTCACCCCGTGACGGACTCATATGCGTCAGTGTCCTTTCCGCTCATGGGCCAGCTGTGCTTGAGATGGTGGTGCCCTGTGCAGCGGTGCTTGAGATGGCGGTGCCCTGTTCAGCGGTGCTTGAGATGGCAGTGCCCTGTTCAGCGGTGCTTGAGATGGCAGTGCCCCGTTCAGCGGTGCTTGAGATGGCTGTCTCCATTGCAGGGTCTCAGCTGCTGGCGGTCCTTCATGGCCCAGTGGGGCTAGTGCTGGCAGTCCTTCATTGCCCAATGGGGCTAGTGCTGGCGGTCCTTCATGGCCCAGCGGGGCTAGTGCTGGCGGTCCTGTAAGGCCCAGCTGCGCTTTTGCTGGCGGTCCTTCATGGCCCGGCGGGGCTTTTGCTGGCGGTCCTTCATGGCCCAGCTGGGTTTTTGCTGGCTGTCCTTCATGGCCCAGTGGGGCTTTTGCTGGCGGTCCATCATGGCCCAGTGGGACTGGTGCTGGCGGTGGCCTCCTGGGCAGCTGGGCTGGTGCTGGCGGTGGCCTCCTGGGCAGCGGGGCTGGTGCTGGAGGTGGCCTCCTGGGCAGCTGGGCTGGTGCTGGCCTCCTGGGCAGCGGGGCTGGTGCTGGCGGTGGCCTCCTGGGCAGCTGGGCTGGTGCTGGCGGTGGCCTCCTGGGCCGCTGGGCTGGTGCTGGCCTCCTGGGTAGCTGGGCTGGTGCTGGCGGTGGCCTCCTGGGCAGCTGGGCTGGTGCTGGCGGTGGCTCCTGGGCAGCTGGGCTGGTGATGGCCTCCTGGGCAGCGGGGATGATGGTGGTCTTCTCCGCCGTGCTGCTCTTCCCAGACTTGCCGGGTTTCTTGTGGCCCTTCCCCACCTTGGAAGGTGTCACAGCTGACTCCACACTCCCACCTGTACCCCTGGGAGCGGCTTTGGTGGCTGGAGTCTTACCCCTCTCCTGCCGGCCACTGGCCAACTTCTGATGCTTCATAGGTGGGGGACTGTCTGTGCTGTGGCTCCGTGCCACACTGGCTGCCCTGGTGGCCGGTGCACTCCAGATTCCGGTGACTACAGGCACCACTGGTCCCGGAGATGTTGTGGCTGAGGTGCTAGTTCGGGACCTATGAGATGGACAGGGTGGGGGAGGTGTGGGAAAGAGGTCAAGGGTGGACAGTAAAAGTTTTTTGGACACACTGGGACGGGTAGCTGAAGGGGGTTTGGGAGTGGAGGAAGAGGTGGTGGTTGTAGGAGGTGTACGTTTGGTGACTTGGGGTGAAGGTGCATGCGCTGGAGGCTGTTGTGAGGTAGATGGCTGTTGGGTGGGTGTGTGCCTGCGTTTGTGTATCTTGGGAGGGGGCGTCACAGACACACTGGGAGAGGACACAGGGGACGTGTGAATGGTAGTGGGGGTGGTGACTGCACGTGAGCGGGGTGTGGTGGTGGGTGTGCTGGAGAGGGACGTAGTGGCTGTAGAGGTAGTGCATGCAGGTGTGAGTGTAGACGAGACTGGGAGGGAGGAGGGAGACGAGGAGGGGGACACAGTGGAGGCAGTGGATGTTGGTGTGTCTACATGTGTGTGATGCTTGCGTGAATGCCTGTGGGATGTGTGGTGCTTATGTTTGCCTGAGCTACCCTTGGGTGTTGACGTGTGTGAATGTTGGTCTGTAGGCGTGCTTGGGATAGGCTGAGGTACAGTGGATTGGGTCGGGTGGAGGAAGGACAATGGCTGCCATCAGTGCTGAGTCCAGAGTCTGAAAAGCTCGCTGAAGGGCCGCCTGACCAGAATGAATGCCCTCCAGGAATGCATTTGTTTGTTGCAACTGCCTCTCTACACCCTGGATGGCATTCAAAATGGTAGACTGCCCAACAGTGAGGGACCTGAGGATGTCAATGGCCTCCTCACTGAGGGCAGCAGGGGTGACTGGGGCAGGGCCTGAGGAGCCTAGGGCGAAGGTAATGCCCACCCTCCTGGGTGAGCGGGCACAGGGCAAAGGCTGAGGGGCTGCTGGGAGGGCGGTGCTGGTGGGGGGGTGGCGGCTGTACCTGTAGATGCGGGGGCACAGATGTTGCCGCCACCACAAGGGAGCTCCCATCAGAGGACAAGTCCGTGTCGCTGGTCTCAGCTCCTGTCCCCGCCATGGAGCTCCCCGCGCCCTCCGTCCCACTGGTGAATTCAGACTCTGTAGTCTCGCCCTCCAGGGCCATGTGGGATGCAGCTCCCTCGTGCTCTGGTGCCACTGCTCCTCCGCCTGATGATGGTAATGCACACAAGAACCGGGAGACAACAAAAAGGGGGGAGAAGACAGAAGAGAGACATGTTGAGTGCATGCATTACCGCTACCATTGGCGGACACGACAGACACAGAAGACCCCTGCACTACGCCACGCTCTTGGGCTCCACTGTTCAATTCCTGGGAAATGGCCTACAAGGCTATGGACGACATCTGTACACATAGATGACACAGGGGCATGACTAGGTGTACTTGGCACTCTACAGGGGTGGGCTGGGGTGCCAAATGGCCTGCCTTACAGAGGTGCCTTGCCTACGGAACTCGCCTTGGCCTAGGGAAACCCACAGCCCACCTCCCCCACCCAGACCCCTCCACTGCGCGCAAAGTTAGCAGAATGAGAGTGTACTCACCCCCTTGTGGCTTCTGTGATGCCATCAAGTGCCCATCCAACTCCGGGTAGGCCACCACCAGGATCCTGAACATCAGGGGGGTCATGGTGCGACAGGCACCCCTCCCACGTTGGGAGGCCATCCCCAGCTGAGCCTCCGCTGTCTTCTTGCTCCAGCGGCCGATGTCCTCCCATCTTTTACAGCAGTGGGTGCTCCGTCTGTAGTAGACCCCCAGGGTCCGGACAACCTTGGCGATGGAACGCCAAATATCTTTTTTCTGGTGGGCGCTGACCTACATGAAATGTACAGGGGAAAAAGAGAAGTTATTACCAACTGCACCATCAAAGTGATTGGCCCCCATCCCTACCCTTGCCATGTGGCACATGCATTCACCGTCTTTCATGCACGCAGCACTCTCCTCCCTTCCTTCTTACATCCAGCCCTCTCCACACAGCCATAGCCCATACACCATGCTCCCTGTGTACATACCTGTTTGTCTGGAGGACTGTAGAGTAGCGTGTACTGGGGGAGGACACCATCCACAAGCTTCTCCAACTTCTCCGATGTGAGGGCAGGGGCCCTTTCCCCAGACACTCGAGCCATTGTCTCTTCCAGACCGAGGTCACAGCAGCACTTGAGGTGTAGATCCTCTCCTGTCGAAGATCAGGTATTGAGTGATTGAACAGAGAGAAAATGGCAGTCACATCCGCAGCAGTGCGTACCGTCACCGCCGGCGTACATCGTCATTGGCTCCTGGGACACATCGGGTCCAAGGTTAACCAATGCAGCATTGCGTTGCGACTACTGCGACGGTGTACAATGCCAGCGCAGTTACCTCACATCCCTTTGTCCCACTTTACAGGTCAGGCAGGCGCCATTTCAGGGGCCCACATGGCTTCATTTCCAACTGCGTCACACATACCTAGGCCTAGACTCAACACACATACAGGTCACTTTTTGGGTATGAATGGGGTTCTGGCTAAACTGTGGGTACGTACCTCTGAGTTGTTTGACTCTGTGCTCGCTGTTGTCCTTCACAGGCACCGTCCGCTGGGACATGTGAAAAGATGGCAGCATCCTCCGGCGTACCCACCGTTGGTGGACCTGTCGACAATGGAGGAGCGACATCTGATTATCACATACAGGCTTGACAGTGCCACAATCCAGAAACTGTGTACCCAGTTGGACCCAGACCTGATGTCAGCTATCCGCCATCCCACAGGAATCCCCCCTCAGGTGCAGGTGCTGTCAGTGCTCCATTTCCTTGCAAGTGGGTCTTTTCAAACAACAGTGGCCATAGCATCAGGGATGTCCCAGCCTATGTTTTCCAACGTGTTGTCCAGAGTGTTGTCTACCCTTCTGAAACACATGCAGAGCTACATCGTTTTCCCTCAGGTGGAGGATTTGCCTACAGTGAAAGGTGACTTCTATGCCCTGGGACATATCCCCAACATCATAGGTGCCATTGATGGGACCCATGTGGCTTTGGTCCCCCCCCCCCCCCACAGGAGTGAACAGGTGTAAAGAAACCTGAAGAGTTATCACTCCATGAATGTACAGATGGTATGTTTGGCAGACCAGTACATCTGCCATGTTAATGCCAAGTTCCCTGGCTCAGTGCATGACGCCTACATCCTGCGGAATAGCAGCATCCCTTATGTGATGGGTCAACTCCAGAGTCACCGTGTGTGGCTATTAGGTGAGCACCTGGAGGCAAGTCAGTGGGAATGGTTGTCTGGGTCTGGGGATATCCCTCCAGGTTAGTGTGTGTCTAACTGTTGTCCCTCACCATTTGTAGGTGACTCTGGTTACCCCAACCTGTCATGGCTACTGACCCCAGTGAGGAATCCCAGGACAAGGGCAGAGGAACGCTACAATGAGGCCCATGGGCGAACTAGGAGGGTGATCGAGCGGACCTTCGGCCTCCTGAAGGCCAGGTTCCGGTGCCTCCATATGACAGGTGGATCCCTATTCTACTCACCAAAGAAGGTGTGCCAGATCATCGTGGCCTGCTGTATGCTTCATAACTTGGCATAGTGACAACAGGTGCCTTTTCTGCAGGAGGATGTTCCAGATGGCGGTGTTGTTGCAGCCGTGGAGCCTGTGGACAGTGAAGACGAGGAAGCAGAGGAAGAAGACATGAACAACAGAGACTCAGTGATCCAGCAATATTTCCAGTGAGACACAGGTAAGAGTACAGACCTGCCTACTACATGTACTTTAACACTACTACCTCTCTACTGTCTGTCGTTTTCACCCAGTGTATGGTCACTGAGTTGTCACTTTCCCTTACGATTTCAAAGATGTGGGTCCCACTGTGTGACATCTGCTTAGATTCCTCATGGACTAGAGCTGTGTGACATAGGTATGTTGACATTACAATTGAAAGAGCATTTTGTCACTGTAATTGCTAATACACTATTTCGAAATCACAGACAGACTCCAGATTGTTTTGTGCTTTGAGTGTGTTTATTTCAGTGCTCAATATTGGAGGGGGTAGTGAAATGGTGAGGGGTGATGGCAGAGGACTGTCCATGGCAGAGTCCAGTCTATTAGTCTCACAGGTGCATTGCCCAAATGGGCATAGGAAGTGGAGCTGGGGCAGTTTAAGTATGGACAGGGTGACAAAGTGGGACAGTAGGATGACAATCAGGGTGGTCTCATTTCTTGGCGGGGGTCTTGGCATCGTGCTCTGTCTTTGTCCTGGATCTCAGGGACCGTTTGCGGGGTGGTTCTCACTCTGCAGGGGGTGGGGTGCTGGTGTAGTGGTCCTGTGTAGAGCGTCCTGTCCACAAGCGCCGGCGGAAGTGGTGGGCAGTTCATCGTCCATGCTAGTGTCAGGGGCCCCTTGTAGTGCCACAGTGTCCCTCCTGGTGTTCACGAGTTCCTTCAGCACCCTTACGATGGTGCCCAGGGTGGAGCTGATGGTTCTGAGTTCCTCCCTGAAACCCATATACTGTTCCTCCTGCAGCCTCTGGGTCTCATGAAACTTGCCCAGTACCGTTGCCATCGTCTCCTGGGAAGGGTGGTAGGCTCCCATGATGGAGGAGAGGGCCTCGTGGAGAGTGGGTTCCCTTGGCCTGTCCGCCCCCTGTCGCACCGCAGCCCTCCCAGTTCCCCTGTGTTCTTGGGCCTCCGTCCCCTGGACCGTGTGCCCACTGCCACTGCCCCAGGTCCCTGTTGTTGTTGGGGTGGTGGGTTAGCCTGGGGTTTTCTGTAGTGGTGGACACACAGCTGATTGATGTGTCCTGGGGACGGAGGTATGGGCCCGCTGGGTGGGTGCTGTGCTGGTGTTTCCAGAGGGGGGAAGGTCTGTGGTGGCCTGTGACTGGGTGAGGGGAACCGACTGTCCCGAGGTCCCCGATGGGCCGGGCTGGTCATCTAGATCCAGTTGGACAGAGGTGCTGTCATCACTGTGGGCCTCTTCTGTTGGTGGTGTGGACATGTGTGGACCCTCCTGTCCCGTGACGTTGGGTAGGGGTCTTTCAGGGGTATAAAAGGGTGTTTATTACATCTGTATGTGTCATGGTGTGCAATGGGTGGGTGACCGTGTACCCCAGTGCTTGCATTTCTGTGTGGGACCTTGTGTGATGATGGTTTAGGCGGTTGTATGGGTATGTGCAGTGGGCATGCTTTAGTGATGGGTGTTCATGCGTTGTTGTTGCATGCAGGGCTTGGTGTTGGGATGGGTGGTTTGTGATGTTTGGACATATGTGAGGAGTTAGAGTGATGGGGGTGAGGGTGAGGGTGATGGTATGTGCTGGCATGCAGGTAGGGTGGGGGATGTAATAGTTAAGATTTGACTTACCAGAGTCCATTCCTCCAGCTACTCCTGCGAGACCCTCAGGATGCAGAACGCCAAGACCTGCTCCTCCCATGTTGTAAGTTTTGGGGGAGGAGGTGGTGGTCCGCTGAACCGCAAGGTGGTGTCTTGAGACCACAGAATGCACCTTCCCCCGTAGGTCGTTCCACCTCTTCCTAATGTCCTCCCAATTTCTTGGGTGCTGTCCCACTGCATTGACCCTGTCCACTATTCTTCGCCATAGCTCCATCTCCCTTGCAATGGAGGTGCGCTGCACCTGTGATCCGAATAGCTGTGGCTCTACCCGGACGATTTCCTCCACCATGACCCTGAGCTCCTCCTCCGAGAACCTGGGGTGTCTTTGCTGTGTCATGGGGTGGTGTAGTTGATGTGTGGGGTGGATTGTGTGGTGATGAGTGTGGTGATATGTAGTGGTGTGTTGTGTGAGGTGCGTGGAAGTTCTGTGGGTGATGGTGTTGTGTGCCTGTGGATGCTGTTGTTCTTGCTGGTGCTGTCTCTCTCTGGCCTTCTTTCGGAATTTTTGGTCGTGGGGGTTTGTGGGTGATGTGGGTGGGTGTTTTCTATTGTAATGGGAATGTGGGAGTGGTGTGTGTATGTGTATCAGGTGTGTGTATTTTGAATTGTCCAATGTGGCTGTGTTTTGGAGATGTGTGTGTATATTGAGCGCAGCGGTGTGTACCGCCAATGGAATACCACGGTTGAAAGACCGCTGTGTGGATTCGCGTGTCGTGATAGTGTGGGTGTATTTCTGATGGCGTGACGGTGGAAGTTTTGTTTTCACCAGTTTATCACTGACCTTTGGTGTGGCGGACTTGTGTGGGTGTCTGAATTTTGGCGGATTCCGTGCTGTGGGTCATAATAGCTGTGGCTTTTTTCCGCGGCCGCGGCGGTGTGTTGGCGGTCTTCTGCATTGTGGTAAGCGGCTTTTACCACCAATGTTGTAATGAGGGCTTATATGTCCTACCTTATCCATACGCTGCACCCTGCCCTTGGAGCTACGAAGGGCCTATCTTAGGGGTGTCTGACATGTAAGAAAAGGGAAGGTTTAGGCCTGGCAAGTGGGTACACTTGCCAAGTCGAACTTACAGTTAAAACTGCACACACAGACACTGCAGTGGCAGTTCCGAGACATGATTACAGAGCTACTTATGTGGGTGGCACAACCAGTGCTGCAGGCCCACTGGTAGCATTTGATTTACAGGCCCTGGCACGTCTAGTGCACTTTACTAGGGACTTACTAGTAAACCAAATATGCCAATCATGGATAAACCAATTACATACACATTTTGTAAAGGAGCACTTGCACTTTAGCACTGGTTAGCAGTGGTAAAGTGCCCAGAGTAACAAAAACAGTAAAATCAGAGTCCAGCACACATCAACAATCTGGGGAACAGAGGCAAAAAGTTAAGGGAGACCACACCAAGGATGAAAAGTCTAACACCAGAAATAGTGATTCGGCCCGTTAAGAAATGCAAAATAGTTTTGTACAACTGGGGGAAGAAGTCTTTCTATACTTACAGCTCAAACAATTAAATTACTGCAGTACAGTGTTTGTTTGCCTTAGTTTCCATATAGCTTTTTTCAAAACTCCTTTTACATCCCGGTTCCTCAAACTGTAAAGAAAGGGATTCAACATTGGAATGACAATTGTGTACATTAAGACAAAGAGCTTGTCTTCATCCAATGAATACCCTGATGTTGGTTTCATACACACACCAAGCTCAGTTCCATAGAACAAAATAACTGCTATTAGGTGAGAAGAACAGGTGGAGAACAACTTTTGTCTCCCTGTGTTGGAGGGAATTTTCATGATGTTAGAGATAATTAGCACATAGGAAGTCATTGTTAACATGAAAGGAGCCAATCCCATTACAATGCCTTCTCCGAAAGTTGCCATATTTATGAAATATGTGTCTGTACAAGATAGTTTTAGAAGAGTATTCATTTCACAAAAGAAATGATTGATTTCATTAGATGCACAGAAGGACAAATTTGATATCAAAACAGTGTTTGTGATAGTGTCCAGAAAGCCAAGTATCCAGGATGTTCCAATTAATGAAACCAGGACTCTTTTATTCATTAGAGATGCATAGCGCAGGGGGTTGCAAATTGCAATGTACCTGTCATAGGCCATGACCGACAGCAAGTAAAACTCTGTGCTGATGAAGGAAATGCAAAAATAGAATTGAAGAATGCATGAAGAGAAATTGATGGATTTATCAGATTTCTTTTCTTTTAAGCAGACTGCCAGCAGTTTCGGAATGGTGACTGTTGTTACACCAATATCGAGGAAAGATAAGTTTATGAGAAAGTAATACATGGGAATTTGAAGTTGTTCATCGGTGCATATTAATGCAATTATGACAACGTTTCCAAGAAGAGTAAATAAATATATTAATAGGAACAAAATGAAAATGGGAACTTGAAGTTGGGGATTTTGCGATAGTCCCAAAATCAAAAATTCTGTCAAGAGAGTCTCATTCAACTTTTCCATAATTCCATATGTTGTTGTTCGGTAATTAAACAAAGATCTGTGGAAAAAGGAAACACAAGATTGTCAAAAACAAAAGATACTTTACCAGAATGAAAAGCCATGCACCTGGATAAATTGATCTCATCTGTTTCTAGTGTATTCAAAAATAAAGTCCTGAGTTGCAAACGGATGGCTAATTAATGAACATTACTTCAAGGAAAATAGCGGTGTTACCAGCAAATACTGTCCAGGCAGTAGCCAAAAATTAAGAGAGAGTGGGTGATCACTTCCCTCTAGCTCATCATGCAAACCGTGTCCAGCCCTGGACCACTGTGCAAAATCCTAATTTATTCTGTATGTTGAAGTCATGTTTTGATTTAATTTTATTAATTGATATCTGAAATGAGTGATTGTTTGATTAAATGCTCAGGACTGGCAACATTGTCCAAAATGACATGGAGTGAGAGGGATTAAATTTGGGAGTGGAATATCAGACTGAAGCAAAACTAGTGGTACATTGGAGTCAACCAAACCATTTGAGTAGGGCAGAGCAACAGAGATCTCAGATAAAAGTCACCAGAAAGAAATAAGGGCATTATGAAGGCAGCTGGGGCCTTCTACTGGGGACTAATCAAAGAGAGACCAAGCCCCAGTAACCTTTATGCATGCAGTACTGTTATTGCACTCAGAAATCCTCAAGGCTACTCTCGCAAATCCAAATATGTAAAAACATGGTGTAAGAGACAGACTTCTGTACCCAATTTTTAGAAAAAACAAAAGAGGGCACCCCAAGATGGTTTTGTGTAACTAGATTATAGCTTGGTTGTACATTATGGTGAGTTCAGCCAAAATGGGATTACAAGAGAAGAGGAGACACATCCAATGCTTAATTTGTTAAACAATGAGTGTTGGTGCCCAAAGTTCTGCTCAGAAGCCCACAGCTGGCATTATTAAATATTTGCATAGTCTTAATTCCACCTGATGCCTCCTTAACACAATACCAAACACTCCCTACCACTTTATCTCACCCTTGCAGGGTGGTTTTTCCGTCATTCTCTTTGTCCGTCTTTAAGCTTTGTGTGCTTTTTCCTTACTTGCTCTCAGGAAATGTCTGATGTGGAAAAATCAGTGATAGGCCTCAAAATTGAGTGCCAGCGCTCATCAGCTGAAATTAAGCACTGCACACATCCGTAAATCGTTTGCGTTATTTGAGGTAATCTAGAGATCTACCTCAGACATTTTCTGAGGAGAAACAGCACTCAAACCTAAAAATAGTCCTGGGTATAGGTTCAGGGTCTTGAAGTGAAGCAGGTGAAAAATCCATCATTCCTCTTTATAACATCTCCAAGTGGAAAAAGCGAGGGGGTTGAGACCACTTTTTATCTGCATATCTCTCTCTGGAAGGAATAGGATGAGGACAGCCAGGACATCAAGGTTAGCTCTTCAATTACTCAAAGCCAAGAGACTGAGGGCCTGATTTAGATTTTGGCAGATGGGTTACTCCCTCACAATGATGACAGATATCCCTTCCGACAAAATATAAATCTCATAGGATATAATGGGATTCATATATCGGCGGATAGGCTATCCATCACCGCTGTGACGGGGTACCCATCCACCGAAATCTAAATCAGGTCCTTAGACTGATTGTGAGTTGCTTGTTATCTTCTGACCAGTGTCAGACTCCTGTTTACACTCGGGTCTGAATTACGAGCCAAAAGGTATTTAATGTCCCCAGTAATTATTGGATGAGGTAAATACCTCAAGCTTCGTTACATTTCAGCAGGTCAAACCTGTCAAAATTTAACATGGGCAATTTGCATGGTAATTACTGTACTGTGCAGAAGTTGGTGTGTTAAACATCAAAATTATTATTACCCAATAACTCACAATAGGTGCAATTTATCATACTGATAAATAATGAACCCCATGGTATAATTATTTACTAGGGGTGATAAATAGCACCTTTACTTGTAATCCGACACAGTGATGGATACAATTTTCTTCAAAATGAAAACCAGAGTCAACACAACGCTTTCCCATTTCTGTGTTGCACTCATGTCGCCCTAGCATTTATGCAAAGAGACCCCTTACCCTTTTGATTAGATTCCAGAAATATATTGTTTCCGTTTCTCAGACTTGGTAGTTCCACACAGGCTACAACTTTCTGCAGACATTTGTGAAGGCCGTGTGGAATGTTTTGGTGCCTCCAAAAAAAGTCTTAAATTTAAGCTAGTTCTGCAATGATCTTTCAAGGTCCCTAGAAACTCCATCACCCACCAGCCCCTCAGTGCTGACTGAATGGATCCCTATGCTAAGTGAGTGTAGGCTACTCCCCATCCACAGACCCTGAAGGTAGGGATGCAATAATGCAAACTGGAGGTCTGTAAAGAAACCTTAACAGTAAAGGATGTTTTAGATCACCTTTCCTGAACTTTCCCCTCTGAAGCCTAGTTCAATGCACAGAGTAGCACTCAGTATTCCCCTAAGATCCATATTGCTTTCATCATTTGTTCGAGTGTTGATTTCTCTTTTCTTTATAGATTCTGTTTGAGGTTTATTCTCTTATTCCCAGTATGTTCTCCAATGATGTCAAGGAATATTTATATTCTTTTTTTCCTCTGAGCTAATCCTCTGCCCCACACTAGGAGTGGGACTGCTGGGCCCACTAGGGAAAGGTTAAGAGGGATGCATTACACAGGATGTTGCAGGAACTTGTTTTGCAAGTGGGCCTTAGAGAATAACCTACTTGGAAATCCTGTTGATACTTCAACAGTCCTCCCGAACACCTAAAAATACAACTCCAATTATTTATTCCTCAGTTCTCTAAAACTCCTGAATTGCTATTGTCTAAATTGTTTTCATAGGAGTGGTTATGGAACTGGTATTTCAGCAATTTGGTGTTTTTAGTGCAGCAGCCATGGTGTGTTATGACACGTGTTGTGTGCATTGATAACCATAACTGGCAAATTTTGGGGGTTATGTTTTTGAGACAGAACAATAACTAAGGTGCACATGTACATAACCCTTATTGTGGTTGTAAAAGGCCCGATTTGCTGAATTGGGTAATTTGTGACCACAAGAAAGGTTTTTAAAATGTACAGAAGCCAACTTGTGATTCAGTAACCTGTTACTGGTTCACAATTTGGTTTACCAATTTGGTATTTGGAAGGGGCATGTTTGGGGCATCCCATCCTAATATTGAATCACAGTGGTATGTATGGATGTTTTGTGACTAAACTACAGTCACCAAGCATTCATATTTTACTGACACCTCAGAGGAATTGGTATCCATTCACAAATGGAAGAGGTCCTGCCCCTTTGTGAAGAGACCACTGCCTGCTCCTAAAAAATGAAAGAGTAACTTTTAACTTTTAAAAAGCAGTCACATACATGCTGTTCTGGTGACCCCAGTAGGTTACAATACCCGTCATGGCTGCTCTTGCCAGGGGATTGCAAAACCGCAACTTACCTCATTAGTATTCATTAAGTATGTCAATTTGTGACCCACTAGGAACTGCTAAATGAAACTCAAAAGGTTTTAGTGGTATGGATAGCGATTTCCAAATTCTGATTCTGAGAGAATAGCAATCTCCTTCCCTGAAATCTGAACATACGGCACACTACAAACCCACAAACCCACAATACGGACAAAAGAGGCATGCACAAATACATATTGTGAGGTGCTTTTGGTGAGCCCTCTTCAGCCATTGGCTGCTTTGTGTGAGCACACAGCAATCATTGGCTTACTGGCCGACTCAAATTTTTGGAGCAGCCAATGGAACTTGGTGAATGCTTAGCTTACCAAAATAGTACCTTTACCTGATTGCCCAAGTGAGGACTGAGGAGAGTCTCATAGAGGGGGTTCTGGCCCAATGCTTAATTTGAGCCAGTGGTTTCTAGTGCTCATCACTGTTACTTAATGTCCGCACCAGTACTTATGCCGCATGGTGGTGCTTTGTGTCTAACTTAAAGAGAAGCACAACAACAGTTGCTTATTTGCTCAATATACCTTTAAATGACTAACATCTGGAATAGTCACAACTTGTACGAGTGTGATGGTTAACAGCTGTGTTGATACTGTAATTGGCAGAGGGGACAAGGGCAATGGACGGTGCAAGGTGAAGTGGCCTCCTGACAAGGGCCCTGACACTTACTGTGTTACAAATGAAACACTGTGCAGGCTGATGTAAATGATTGCCTTTGACTGTGTAACATGTTTTTGATAGTTTTACAATTGAGCTCATCAGAGTGGTATGTGCATTTCAGTGTGACTACATGCTTCCATTGGTGGTTTGAATCTAGTTCACTTGATTACTTGATTGCTTTGTAAGGCACGGTGTGTTTGCAGCCTTGCAGTCTCACAGAAAACTTGCTTAACGCACAGGCACATTTGTTGTATCGAGTTGACGCCTATATTCTGTATCTCAAAATGCTCATGTCACAGTCAGCTTTATTTTGTCC
This sequence comes from Pleurodeles waltl, assembly GCF_031143425.1. Taxonomy (NCBI): domain Eukaryota; kingdom Metazoa; phylum Chordata; class Amphibia; order Caudata; family Salamandridae; genus Pleurodeles; species Pleurodeles waltl. The sequence goes on from NC_090446.1 coordinate 16,081,794, forward strand.
TTACCATTGCTTTTCTCAGATATTGGGGCAATGATGTACATGCTTGGTTAATAGCAGATTATACTGAATAGCATGTAAATTCAACATGTGTGTGTATGTGATAGTTTTCATGTTTGTGACAACTTCAGCCCATTGGGTAAGCTCAGACTTTCCAACTCACATGGTGCCACTGCCTGTCACACCATATTGGATCCTTTCACACATTTACCCAGTGAAGGACTGATATCACAATTAACCGGGAACCCCTGCAGAGGGCTTGTTTAAAAATATTTGTTTTGCAGCCGATGTCCATTACAGGGTGTGAAACCTCCTGAGGACATCAGTGGCAGACTCAGAACCTTTTTTTGGGGGGTTAAAAAGGGGAACCAGTGAATTAAAGTGCTTCAGGCTGTGCTCTGCCCTATACCCCACCCTCTCTTCATTCAGTGAAAAAGTTTACATGACGGAAGGTCTGTAAGGTACAAGGAGGAACAGCTTTAGAGCTGGTGGTGCCCTGTGTGACAATCATTTTTGGCACCCCCTCATGTCCGCTTACCCATCTTCCATTACTAGCAGCCTCCAACGTTGCACCTTATCTCTCCACAAGCCTTTCTTTCACATACATTTCACTTGTTTCATAATGCTACTCATATCAGTGTAAAGTGTCAGAGCACTTTACAAAACACACACATTCTACAGAGACAACAAATCAAATGTGTGTAAATTAATCTATAGAAATTGTTAAAAGAGACAGTGAGGAATACAACCTTTGGAATTGTATGTAATTCATACTAGCAGGCAGTAGCATAAACACAGAATTTAAAATGTACCACTGTGGTTGGGTGTGAGAAATGGGGTTGTTGGTTGAAGAGGGTGAAATCCTACTCAAGCAACAGCTACAATCCTTGTTGGGGTGAGCCACAAAAAGTCACTAAATTAACCTGTGCTTAACCCTCTTGTAGCTTCCCACAAAACAGTCAGGCTTACCTTAAAGGCAATGTGTAAAGTATTTAATCAGCATTTAAACAGTAATAAAGTGAAACCACAACACAAGAAAGATCCCACACCCATTTAGAGAAATAGAATAAAATGTGATAAATTATTTGACACCGAAAGTGACAAAAATCCAATTGACAGAACTGGAGTTATGATTTTCTGAAGCTTTAAGTAAAAAATAGCACCAAAGAGGACAAAGCCCCAACTGCAGGTATCTGATCTCACGAGATTGGGGCAAAGTTGAAATTTAAGGCTGACTGCGATGGAGCGCAGTTTGAATGCAAGGGGTGAGTTTGGCCCTGCCTTGGCTTACCTCCGGTCTTTGAAAACATTTTGAAGAAAATGTCTGAGAAGAGAATGTTCAGTGGGAAGACAGCTGGCAGAGTCTGAGAAGGAGGCATCATCATTGGGAAGCCACCGGATAAAATCCTGTGAAGATTCCTTCATTTGAACCAGGTCTCTTTTTTGGAAGTTGAAGATCTCCAGTGGGTTGAGGCTGCAGGCTGTAGCTGACAAGGGCTCTATGAGGCCCGATACCTCTTCTGGAGGGCTCCATTTAACAGGTTGGCTGCTATGGAGAAAAACGTAGTGATAGCTGCTGTTATACTAGGCTGACTGGCAATGCACCTTCGGCGGATCAATGACCAGGTAGGTCATGATCTCCCCTCAGTTCCCAGAGCACTTTTTGCTCAGTGCCATGTTTTGGATTTGGTTTATATGGGCACTTTTAACCCCACTTCCAGGGGTCCAGGACTAAAGGTGCACCTCTTGAAGGGTCAGGACTCACTCAGGCTAGGTCCAGTTGCGGGTTCAAGATGGTGGGCACCTGTTATGCCCCTGTGGCTCTGAAAAGGAGGCTAGCAAACTAGCTGTTGGTGTGGAAAACCATGGTTTAAGCAGGAGGGCAGCCTTCTGAGGGTTAAAGGCAGGCTCCAGGAAGCAAAGCAGTCCTTCAAGGTATAGAAAAGCAGTCCTGTTGAGTAAACAGCAGGTCACAGCAGTAGGAAGTCCTCTAACAGTCCCACTGCAGGTCCAGAAAGTGAATTGAAGAGTGGGTCCAAGGGTCTTATTTTTATACTTGAAGCCTTCTTTGATATGGCAGATATTCCTGGAGGTTCACTTTGAAGTGCTTGGAATTTCCTGGCTTCCCTGGCTCCAAGCTGGCTGCAGAGACAAGGCAGTGGTTGTAATTTATTTGTGTGAAGGCAAATCACAGCCTATTCAGTTGCAAGTAGGACTGTGCTCTGCCCCCCCTTTTACACAATAAAAGGGGAGTTTTAGGCTTGGTGAGAAGGTTATATTGCTGAGGTAATTTGGCAGCTTGAACCTGTATTTATTTTGTAATGGCAGGTCTGGGGCATGTTGTAAGGGGCAACTCAAGTCAGTTGTATAATAAGAGCTATAGGCCCACTTGTAGTATTTAATATACAGACACTGAGTAAACAGTATAGTGCTCTAAAAGAGACTTATAAGTAAATTAAATAAACCAATCAGGTGTAACCCAATTATACAATCGTTAGGAGATTGTGCACAAGCACCTAAGTACTGGTTAGCGGTGGTAAAGTGCACCAAGTCCTAAGGCCAACAAAAATGAATTCAGCATAAAGTGGAAGGTAAAGGCAAAATGTTTAGAGGGACCCTGAAGAGAGGGCCAGGTCCACCAGTCTCCAATAGATAACACATTTATTCCCATTGTATTTTAAGTAGACCATCTGCTTTTAAGTGATCATGGTGTAGTGGAAATCTTTCTTAGAGTCCTATCCCATGTAAACTATCTCAGTCCAGTTGACTTAAGTCTATCTTAAAAAAATATAAATGTAGAATTACAATTTCTGTAGAAAATGTGCAAGATTTGGATGCCTTAAGATTGTCCACTCATAATCCCAGAAGCACATATGAATTTGGAACTATACAACACTTTTATATAAAAAGTGTTGTTTATGTTGAAGGTCCAAGTTAAACCCTTAACAAGGAAAAAAGTGAAAGTAGTAAGGCATTCCCCATTGGCAGAGAGGAAGGCCTTGAACAGCTTAGGCCATCATTCAGCAAAATGTAGTACAGACAAAATAAATCATAAATTAACAAAGCTGAAAAGGAACTACCAAACCTTAACAATAGGAAAGAAGCACCTGTGTTATGATTATCAATGGGACTTAATGAATGTGATAGAGGGCAACACTAAGGGCCTTATTACGACGGCTGTGGTGGTGGTGGTCTGACCGCCACCAAAGCGGTGGTCTGACCGCTTTGGCAGCAGTCTGACTGCCACATTATCACTGTGGTGGTTGTGCCACGGTCGGACCACCAGCCGCGCCAGTTTCCCTCCACAGGAGGGACTGGCAGTGCTGGCGGTCCTAATCCACCAAGACAGCACTGCAAACAGCGCCGCCCTGGGGATTACAACCCCCCCTCTCCACCAGCTTTAACATGGCAGTAGCACTACCATCTAAAGACTGGCGGTGACGGGGTACAGAACTTGGGGAGGTGGGAAACCGGTGGCACCCCTGTACAGTGAGAGCTGCTGAGGTGTGTTTTACACCTGTAATCCAAACATATCACAACAGCAGACACACTGCACAACAAATTATAGCATTAAACCCTGCACATTTGCAATTATTGACACTGTTACAGGTAAGAATAACAATTAGACAAATACAATTATATAAATAACATCCGGACACATAATTAAACCAAAATACTGCTTCCACAAATATCCTTCAACTGGGGGTAGATTTCCAGCTTAATTATATTTTTACAAAGAATAGAACACTGCAGTTATTTCAGATACTGTGTGGCACATAGGGGGTCATTCCAACCCTGGCGGTCGGTGTTAAAGCGGCGGCCAACCCGCCAACAGGCAGGCGGTAAAAAAAATGGAATTCTGAGCCTGGCGGAAACCGCCAACACAGACCGCCACTTTAACACTCCGACCCCCACGGTGGGACAAACAAACAGCACGGCGGTCACCGCCAACAGACAGGCAGCAGACAATGTACCGCCCACCCTATCACAACTCACCAATCCGCCATCTTTTCCGGGGCGGGAGCCCCGCCGATAAAAACACGGCGGAAACAGACTACGAACGGGAAAACGCTCACCTCTACACACTCCACGAGGAATCTGGACAGCATGGAACCAGAACTACACATCCTACCAGCTATTGTCTACCTGCTCCTCTACCAGGAGCACGAGCGCCGGCGCAGAAGACAACGGTGAGTACTGCACCTACGACACAGGGGAGGGGGGAGGAGAAAAGATTAGGGGCACACACATACACGACCCCCCCCCCCACAACTACCTACACATCAATGCAGAGCAACAACTCAGAGTGACACCCCCCAAGCCCCCCCGGAAGAATGCAAAGACAAAATAATATGATCATGAAATTCAAATATATTGTAAGGCTAAGTAAAAAATTAATTCGAACATCTTATAACTATATACACATATGTAAATTGTCCTGTCAAAATTGGCTTTCAGTCATTGTACGTGGGCCAATGGTCCTCAACACATGGGCAAAGCCCACACAGGAGACCCGAATCCATTGGAGAGAACACTGCAGGGGCATCAGATAGCAAAACTACAGGCACCTCAGGGGAAAGGGAAGGGGGGGCACCTCAGCCACATGAGTCCACAACGCCAGATCCACGAGGGGCCTCCATGGCCACTGTTCCATCCTGGGGAGTGCAAAGCCACAGTCTCTCAAGTCTCTACAGTGGGTGGGCTGCCCACTGTGCCATCCTGGGGAGTGCAAAGCCACAGTCTCCCAAGTCTCTACAGTGGGTGGGTTGCCCACTGTTACATCCTGGGGAGTGCAAAGCCACAGTCTCTCAAGTCTCCACAGTGGGTGGCTTGCTTACTGTTACATCCTGGGGAGTGCAAAGCCACAGTCTATCAAGTCTCTACAGTGGGTGGCTTGCCCACTGTGCCATCCTGGGGAGTGCAAAGCCACAGTCTCTCAAGTCTCTACAGTGGGTGGGTTGCCCACTGTGCCATCCTGGGGAGTGCAAAGCCACAGTCTCTCAAGTGGATTACAGACTCCACAGGTACTGGAGGAGTCTTGGTGCCCAGAGTGTATCGTGCAGCCCTGCCCAACACAGATCCGGGCCTGCCCCTTCTGCCAATGGGCCAGCGGTGCTTGAGATGAAGGGCCCAGCGGAGCGGTGCAGAGACGGCGGTGCCCAGCGGAGCGGTGCTTGAGAGGAAGGGCCCAGCGGAGCGGTGCAGAAACGGCGGTGCCCAGCGGAGCGGTGCTTGAGATGAAGGGCCCAGCGGAGCGGTGCTTGAGAGGAAGGGCCCAGCGGAGCGGTGCAGAGACGGCGGTGCTTGAGATGAAGGGCCCAGCGGAGCGATGCAGAGACGGCGGTGCCCAGCGGAGCGGTGCTTGAGATGAAGGGCCCAGCGGAGCGGTGCTTGAGATGAAGGGTCCAGTGGAGCGGTGCAGAGACGGCGGTGCCCAGCGGAGCGGTGCTTGAGATGAAGGGCCCAGCCGAGCGGTGCTTGAGATGAAGGGCCCAGCGGAGCGGTGCAGAGACGGCGGTGCCCAGCAGAGCGATGCTTGGTAGGAAGGGCCCAGCGGAGCGGTGCAGAGACTCTCGTGAGGTGGATGGCTGTTAGGTGGGTGGCTGCCTGCGTGCGGTTGGAAGAGGGGGTGACAGACACAGTGGGAGAGGATACAGGGGACGTGTAAATGGCAGTGGGGGTGGTGACTGCACGTGTGCGGAGTGTTCTGGTGGGTGTGCTGGTGATGGACGTAGTGGCTGATGATGTTGTGCATGCAAGTGTGAGTGGAGACGTCACAGGGAGGGAGGAGGGAGACGAGGAGGAGGGGGACACAGAGGAGGCAGTGGCTGTTGGTATGTCTGCATGTGGCTGTTGCTTGTGTGAATGCTTGTGTGATGTGTGGTGCTTATGTCTGGATGAGCTGACCTTGGGTGTTGAGGTGTGTGCAGGCTGGTCTGTAGGTGTGTCTGGGATAGGCAGAGGAACAGGGGAGTGGGACTGGGTGGAGGGAGTTGGAGGAGGGAGGCAGGAGACAGGGACAATGGCTGCCGTCAGTGCTGAGGCCAGAGCGTTGAACGATCGCTGATGGGCAGCCTGACCCGAATGAATGCCCTCCAGGTATGCATTGCTCCGGTGCACCTCCCTTTCTACCCCCTGGATGGCATTCAAAAGGGTAGACTGCCCAACAATGAGCGTCCGGAGGAGGTCAATGACCTCCTCACTGAGGGCAGCAGGGGTAACTGGGGCAGGGCCTGAGGTGCCTGGGGCGAAGGAGATGCCCGCCTTGGTGTGCGAGCGGGCACGGGGCGAACGCTGAGGGGCTGCTTGGAGGGCGGAGCTGGTGCTCTGGGTGGCGGCTGTACCTGTTGTTGCGGTGGGCACGGATGTTGCCGCCACCACAAGGGAGCTCCCTTCGAGGACGTGTCTGTGTCGCTGATGTCTCCACGGGTCCCCATTGTGGAACCCCCCTCGCCTTCCATCTCACTGGTGGAATCAGAGTCCGTTGCATGGCCCTCCGGGGTCATGTGAGATGCAGCTCCCTCGCGCTCCGATGCCACTTCTCCTCCGCCTGATGATGCTAATGCACACATGAACAGGAAGAGCAGCAAAAAAAGGGGGGGGGGAACATAAAGACATGTTGAGTGCATGCATTGGCAACACAGTTGGCGGAGAGGACAGACACAGAAGCCCCCTGCACTACGCCGCGCACTTGGGGTACACTACTCAATCAGTGAGACTTGCCCTACAAGCCAATGGACGACAACTGCACACATAGGTGACACAGGGCCATGGATAGCTGTACTTGGCACCCTACAGAGGTGGGGGGAGGGGGCACAGGGCCATGCCTTACGGGTGGGACTAGCCTACAGAAATCAACCTGGCCTAGGGATACCCACAGCCCTCCTCCCCCACCCAGACACCTCCACTGCGCGCTAAGATAGCACAATGTGCTGGTACTCACCCCCTTGTGTCTGCTGTGATGTCCTCACGCGCCCATCCAAATCTGGGTAGGCCACCGCCAGGATCCGAGACATCAGGGGGGTCAATTGACGAGTGGCACCCCTCCTACGTTGGGAGGCCATCCCCAGCAGAGCCTCTGCGGTCTTTCTGCTCCCGCGGCGGATGTCCTCCCACCTCTTGCGGCAGTGGGTGCCCCGTCTGTTGTGGACACCCAGGGTCCGGACGTCCTTGGCGATGGCACGCCAAATGTTGATTTTCTGATGGGCGCTGACCTATGCGACATGTACAGGGAGAGGAAATAAAATATCATCATTTTCTGCATGCTCGATGTGAGTGGCCCCCCCTCCCCACCCTTGCCACATGGCACATGCTCTCATCTGTCGTTTGATGCATGCCTCATTCGCTCCCCTCCCCACCATCGTTCATTCACCCCACTCAACCCAGGCATTGGCCGTAAAGCATGGTCCCAGTGTACTTACCTGTTGGTCTGGAGGACCGTAGAGTAGCGCATACTGGAGGAGGACCCCATCCACGAGTTTCTCCAATTCTTCAAAAGTGAAGGCAGGGTCCCTTTCCCCAGTCGCAGCAGCCATTGTCTCTTCCAGACCGAGGTCACAGCGGTACTTGCAGTATAGGTCCTCTCCTGTGGATGATCAGGTCTCGAGTGATTAAGCAGATAGAAAATGGCGGTCACGCCCGCGGCGGTGCGTATCGCGACCGCCGGCGCACATCGTCATTGGCTCCTGAAACCCATAGGGTTCAATGTTAACCGATGCGGCTACCGCCACGGTGTGCCACGCCAGCGCATTGACCTCACATCCCACTGTCACACTTCACAGGTCAGGCAGCCGCCATTTCAAGGGCCCACATGGCTTAAATTCTACTGCGTTAAACACAGGCCTAGGCCTTGCATCGGCACTCATACAACCCATTCAATGCATAGAGAATCGTGTACAGTGCAAGCTGTGGGAACGTACCTGTGGGTTGATTGACTCTGTGCTCCATGTTGTCCTTCCTAGGCACCGTCCGCTGGGACTTGCGAGGAGATGGAGGAATGTTCCCGTGTACAGACCGCTGGTGGACCTGTCGACAATGGAAGAAAGACATGTCATACTGACATACAGACTTGACAGAGCGACTATACAGGAACTGTGCGCCCAGCTGGAGCCAGACCTGATGTCACCCATCCGCCAACCCACAGGGATTCCTCCTCTAGTGCAGGTTCTGTCAGTACTCCATTTTTTGGCAAGTGGGTCATTTCAATCAACAGTGGCCATTTCATCAGGGATGTCTCAGCCTATGTTTTCAAAGGTGTTGTCCAGAGTGTTGTCTGCCCTGATGAAATACATGCGGAGCTACATTGTTTTCCTTGAGGTGGGCGATTTGGCTACAGTGAAGGGTGATTTCTATGCCCTTGGACATATTCCCAACATCATTGGTGCCATTGATGGGACCCATGTGGCTTTGGTTCCCCCCAGAGAAAGTGAACAGGTGTACAGGAACAGAAAAAGTTATCATTCGATGAATGTCCAGGTGGTCTGTTTGGCTGACCAGTACATCTCCCATGTAAATGCCAAGTTCCCTGGGTCAGTGCATGACGCGTACATCATGCGAAATAGCAACATCCCTTATGTGATGGAACAGCTACAGAGGCACTGTGTGTGGCTAATTGGTGACTCTGGTTACCCCAACCTGTCATGGCTACTGACTCCAGTGAGGAATCCCCGGACCAGGGCAGAGGAACGGTACAATGAGGCCCATGGGCGTACTAGGAGGGTGATCGAGCGGACCTTGGGCCTCCTGAAGGCCAGGTTTAGGTGCCTGCATATGACAGGTGGGTCCCTAATGTACTCACCAAAGAAGGTGTGCCAGATCATTGTGGCCTGCTGTATGCTTCACAACCTGGCTTTGCGACGCAAGGTGCCTTTCCTGCAGGAGGATGGTCCAGATGGTGGTGTTGTGGCAGCCGTGGAGCCTGTGGAGAGTGAAGAGGAGGAAGACGACGGGGACGACACAGACAACAGGGACACAGTGATACAACAGTATATTCAATAACACACAGGTAAGAATCAACACCGGCATTTTACAATTACTTTCAGTCTCCTGCCTCGCTACTGTCTGAGTTTCCCCCCAGTGTATGTTAACTGAGTTGTGACTTTCCCTTCCAATTTCAGAGATGTGGGCCCCACTGCGTGACCTCTGCTTTGTTTCCCCATGGACTACAGCTGTGTGACAGTGGTATGTTGTCAACACAATGTAACTGAACATTTTGGCACCGTTATGTCTAATACATTTGTTCAAAATACAAGCAGACTCCAGATTATTTTTGTGCAATAAGTGATTTTATTAAAGTGCTGAATTTAGGGACATGGTTGAAAATCGGTGATGCGTGATGGTGGAGGAATGTCCATGGCAGAGTCCAGATTTTCAGTCTCACAGGTGCATTGTCCATATGCCTGTGGAAGGATGGAGCAGGGGCAGTTTAAGGTTGACAGGGTGACAATGTGGGACAGTTGGATGACATCAGGGGGTATCCCTTTCTGGCGGGGGTCTTGGCATCCTACTCTGTCTTCTTCCGAGATCTCAGGCCCCGCTTGCGGGGTGGTTCTTCTTCTGCAGGGGGTGGGGTTCTGGTGGCCTGTTGTTGTGTGGGGGCCTCCTGTCCACTAGCGCCGGCGGAGGTGGTAGCCTGTTCATGGTCCATGCTAGTGACAGGGGCCCTTTGTGGTGCCACATGGTCCCGCAATGTGGTGACAATCTGGTTGAGAGCCCCGACGATGGTCCCCATTGCGGAACTAATGCTTCGGAGTTCTTCCCTGAACCCCATGTACTGTTCCTCCTGCAGTACCTGGATCTCCTGGAACCTGGCCAGGACCGTTGCCATCGTCTCCTGGGAGTGGTGGTATGCTCCCATGATGGAGGAGAGGGCCTCGTGGAGAGTGGGTTCCCTGGGCCTGTCCCCCCCCCTGTCGCACAGCAGCCCTCCCAGTTCCCCTGTTTCCCGGGGCCTCTGTCCCCTGGACCGTGTGTCCACTACCACTGCCCCCAGGTCCCTGTTGTTGTTGGGGTTGTGGGTTAACCTGGGTGCCCTGTAGTGGTGGACACACCGCTGATTGACGTGTCCTGGAGACAGAGGCATGGGCCCGCTGGGTGGGAGCTGTGCTGGTGTTCCCAGAGAGGGTTAGGTCTGCTGTGGCCTGTGCCTGTGTGAGGGGAACTGACTGCCCCGAGGTCCCTGATGGGCCGGGCTGGTCATCTGGGTCCAGCGAGACAGAGCTGCTGTCATCACTGGTGGCCTCTTCTGGGGGTGGGATGGACATTTCTGGACCCTCCTGGGCGGTGTGGTGGCGTTCGGGTCCTGCAGGGGTATAGGAGTATGGTTATTGCTTCTGTGTGTGCCATATCGTGCAATGGGTGGGTGCCCGTGTACCCCAGTGCTGTAATTCCCTTGTGGGGGCTGTTGTGACGGTGGCTTGTGAGGGAGATGGGTATGTGCAGTGGGCATGCTTTGGTGATGGGTGTCCATGCTTTGTGGACACATGCAGGGCTAGGTGTTGGGATGGGTGGGTTGTGATGGTGAGCCATTTGCAAGGAGTTGGGATGATGGGGGTGGGGGTGAGGGTGGGGGTATGATTTGGCATGCAGGTGGGGTGGGGGGAATGAGGTGGTGAAGGGTTGACTTACCAGAGTCCATTCCTCCAGCTACTCCTGCAAGGCCCTCAGGATGCAGGATGTGCAAGACTTGCTCCTCCCATGCTATAAATTCTGGGGGAGTAGGTGGGGGTCCGCCGCCAGTCTTCTGCACCGCGATGTTGTGCCTTGATACCATGGAACGGACCTTCCCCCGTAGGTCGTTCCACCGCTTCCTGATGTCGTCCCGATTTCGTGGATGCTGTCCCACAGCGTTGACCCTGTCTACTATTCTTTGCCATAGCTCCATCTTCCTGGCAATGGTGGTGTGCTGCACCTGTGTCCCGAAGAGCTGGGGCTCTACCCAAACTATTTCCTCCACCATGACCCGGAGTTCAGCATCTAAAAAACCGGGGGTGTCTTTGGGGTGCCATGGGGTGGTGTGGATGAGGTGTGGGGTGGTGTATGTGTTGTAGAGTGTGGTGGTGTGTGGTGTTTTGTGCGTGGATATTGTGTGGGTGATGGTGTGGTTTGCCTCTGTGTGATGGTGTTCTCTATTCTGTGCTGTCTCTCTCTGGCCTTCTGTCGGATTTTTTGGTCGTAAGGGTTTGTGGGTGATGTGGGTGTGTGTCTTATATTGTATTGGGTGTGTGGGAGTGTTGTGTGTATGTGTCTCAGGTGTGTGTATTTTAAATTGTCCAATGTGGTAGTGTTTTGTAAAGGTGTGTGTATTTTGACCGCGGCGGTGTGTACCGCCAATAGAATACCGCGGTTGAAAGACCGCTGCGGGGATTCGTGGGTCGTAATGTCATGGGCGTATTTCTGTTGGCGTGACGGTGGAGGTTTGGTCATCGGCAGTTTTACGCTGGACGTTGGTGTGGCGGACTTTTGTGGATGTCGGGTTTTTGGCGTTTTGCCAGTTGCGGATCAGAATGACCGTGGCGGTGGTGTTATGGCGGTCGAATGACCCCCATAATCTGTTGTTATTCGATTGACATTTAGCAGTTCTAATGATTTATGGGCCCCATTAGTAGATAATAGAATTGAGATGAATTATTTCAACAAATTCTAAGCAGCGTTTGTGCTTACAGTTCCAAAGCACATCAGGAAGGGTTGCAAAGTGGGTGTTTGTTCCACTCTGTGTTTAACCAAAATGTTGATTTAAATTTAGCACAAAAGACAACATGTCCTATGGCCTGGAAGAAGGAGCATGGCACAAGACATGGGCAACCTCAGTGTTCCTCTGTGCTCCAGGGCCATGTGCTATTTTTATTGGAAGGATGAGGGCCGACTCCCGAACCCCCAAATATCTCTGCCACCACATCCATGGGAGCTTGTGAGCCCGTAACACCCATACGGTTCTTAGCTCAAGGCAATGGGGGTAATTGCTGCAGGCCTGAAGCAGACCTCCAAAGCTTCATTGTCACCTTGGTGTCCCATCCATACGGATCAACACTTGTGGGTGAAATGACATAGAGAACAGAGACAGCTCTATGTGAAGCAACAAATGAAGCAAAAAATTATGTAGTGCAAACGTACGTCCAAGGCACTGATAGTAATATCAATAGCAAGAACTGCACTAAAAATACTAAAAGCATGAAATGATCTAACAAAATAAATATATCTTCTTTTTTCTAAATGATATAAAGGGGCAGATTAACAAGAAAGTGGCGTATCAGTCCCAATGCACCACTTTTCTTGCATCGCCCCGCCCCACCCAATGACACCATGGGTACAGTACAGCGCACCATGGCACACGTTAGGCCAATAGCATCACAAATATTTACGCTATTGTGCACTAGCACTGCACTAGCGTCAAAATTGTTGATGCTTGTGCAGCGAAGAACGGAGGCCTATTGGTTAAAATGGGTGTGTCATTTTAACGACTGCTTTGAGCAGGCATTAAAAATGACAGAAAAAATGATGCAATGAAATCTTGTAAATTTTACTATGCCATTCCTTTTGGCCTCCCTGTGTCAGCATTGTGCCACTATGTAAATATGGCACAGGAGAAAGGCCTCCTTACCGCCACCTAAGCGTAAAAACTAAATTATGCTACACTGGCACAAGGTGGCCCTAGGGGCTTGTAAATATGCCTCTAAATTTGTCCTTTGTCTCAGCTCAAAGGGAATAATGTTTCATAGATGAGAACCTAGCACAGAAAAGGCCATCCTCCCAGTTCCTGACTTTTAAAATGTAGGTGCTTTGACAAGTTATTGGTTAGCAATGTTCTCTGGACCTTCTATCTGTCAGAACCCAATAGCATCTATGAAGATTTAATTAAAGGAGCATTATTTAATCACTGCAACAAACTGTCAAGACTATCAGAGCAAACTCTTAGCCTATTAGTGTGCAATGTGGCTCCACAGAGACGATATGGACCCATCTCCTTATGCCTAACTTCCCCTGCTCACAGAAGTATGAACATCAAGGAGAATTGATCAGTACTAATGGAGAGAGTCTTGCTGGATGATGCTTAAGGTGTGTTCCTCAACTGAATTGACTGGTGAACCTTGAAGTGAAAGTGGAACCTGCTAGAATCTTACTAGCACCTAAATCCTTAGATGCCTTCACTAAACTGCATTCCCACCTTTCCCTTGTCTCCAAGATATACCTGCAAATCACCTTGCTTTTCCTAAGGAAACCTGCACCTGTATTAGGATTTATATAATTCTTTCTGCCTTCAGTAATGAGTGGTAATCTGGTCACTTTTCACACCTATTCTCACATAAACCGTGATTCAGTGATCTGCAAAATATGTGCAAGATTACTCATACACAACAATAATACATTTCTTGGCTCAGACTACTATTTACAGTATTTCTGAGTTTAAACTCTTTTATCAAGTCCCTTATCAGTTCATTCCAATGTGTTTCTTCACACTTGTAGAATTTGTACTGATGAGAAGCATACTTGTTATTCATTTCAGTTCCTTTTTCAACACCTCTTTGCATAGGTTTTATCAAAAGAAGTCAATTAGTATGTCCGTATATGTTTCTTTCTTGACAGTTAATTAACTCCAGTATTAGTTACAAATTCCTTTAGCTTTTGAGATATGCTACGTTGATCTTTTCATCTATTGAAACTCTGTACTTATGGTCTTTTATCTTACAGGTTGCACAAAGAACAGAGTGTGTGGGAAGCCGATGAAGACTGCAATGCTACGTGGTAAAGAGTAGCTCTAGAAACTTATCATGTGAGTCACACCAGATTGAAGGTTGAAGTCCTCTTTGTTAGACAGTCTTGAGGCAAAGCAGAGATCAAATCTTGGGTGTGGTTTAAGTATCACCTACACCCAAGATGGCCACCAAGATTTCCAGACCTGTCATTGAATCTCGCTAAAACTTGGTGACTACAATGGAGACAGTGAGAAAAGCCCTCTGAAGGCACACAATCGAACATGCACTGGTTGCAACATAAACAGTACACAGTGGGAGGTGCTCGAGAACTGAGGCAGTCCAACCAACATCATTTCTGTGCCTATCATAGCTGCACTTATAAATCCAAAGCTGCTTATTTGCCTACCATAGTTGTGTATGCAAATACAAAAGTATAGCATCAGAGATCACCAGTGACATAAATCTTCCTATGGTGTTCCCAACTCAAGGACAAGTAGTGACACAATGGTTGGTGGGGCAAATCAGGTCAGCACTAAAGGTGGAGACTTAGGTCTAATCAAGGGCTGACCATGACACACACCTGACACAAAACACAGCAAAGCAATGGTTCCAGCTTCGTACAGATATTGTATGTAGGACCTTTTGACTTTGCCAGTGCTTGTTTATAAAATACTTAATTAAGAATTCCTGGTACATGGCACCTTTGGCTGTGCTCATCAGAGTTGGGTGCAGGGCCTGTATTCAACCAGCAATGAACACCCAAACACCCGAGGGTGTCCAACACCCACTATATATCGAGTTCGATGGTGCACAACAGAGTCTGGGCACAGGGACATGCCAGCAGACAGACTCTGCACTAAACCTACTGCCAGCAGCCAATCCCTGGTTCACACAGCTGTAGTGGGGTTTGGCACAAGATCAGTTGTAGGTGTCTGGGATTTGGTAGTCAGATGCCTGACTCATGAATTTTGTGGCTTTTTTAACATTTGTTTGAAAAACATAAATAAAGGGTTCTTTTTGGGGGTCCTCTCACTGTGGGCTGGGTTTATGGTGTGCAGACACTGCACCCCATTTTGGCTTTTTTTGCAAGGACATTGGGATTGTGGCAACAACCAATCTCTTGGATCCATGGTACCAGCCCTGAAACCACTGGTGCGAAAGGGATGGCAAGAATAGAGGATCACTCCTGCAAACACATTTTTTTTATATTTTGAAATCCCAGACTTATTAATTATTTGTGAGCCAGAAAGAGCAGCGATAATTGAAAGTGCTAACGTTTTAGAGCGTACTTGGACAATTTACTTAAAATGCTTTAATCTTGAACTCTACTGAAAAGGGTTTACAACAATTCAAAAAAATCCTGCTTTCTGGGCTGATTTTCATTGAACGTTTGCTGTATATCCTTTCAGTGGTTCAGGCTATAGGCGTAAGCAAAATTTCGTATGGAAGTTTAAATGAGAAACTGCCTCTTCCCCCCCCCCCCACCCACACTGATTTTACCCAACACAGATCTTCACGAAACTTGGCATCCTGGACCTAGCTGACTAAGGGGCTGATTTATATGTTGGTGAAGAGATAACATCATCTCAACAGTGATGGAGTTCATTTGCCACCAACACAGTGGTCTTTCTATCCAATTTATATGTGGGTGGACCATAGGTTTGGCTACGGTGGTGAGTATTCCATTACTGCCGTAGCCAACGTTTTCTGATAACCTTTATGATAACATTGCGGATGACCTTTACCAAAAATGAATAAAGTGATTGCCATGACTAGGAGGATGCAATGGTTTTCATCATTAGATCTCTAGTCAGCCTACCATCAGGACTGTTTACACCCAGGCAGTAAAAATCTGAGTTCATGACACCCATAGGATGTTACCAATTTGTACAGATGCCTTTTGGCTTAGCTTCTGTGGTGCTGGAATTCCAAAAGTTGATGGAAAATGTGTTTAAAGGGTTTAAGGGTACAATATTTTTCCAAGACACTATCTTGGTCATGGGGAAAAACAAGAACCAACAGGATGTATGGGCTATCAGCTGAGCTTTTAAAATGCAGATTTGGAGTGCAGACCTTAAATTACCTTGGAGAGCAAGTGAGTAAGGAAGGCAACAGTTCTAAGATGGAGTTGGTGAAAGCTATCAGTGAAGCACCTATACCATCCTATAGAGATGAGTTAAGATGCTTTTTAGGATCAGTGGAGTTATATTCCAAATCCGTGCAACACTTTTCACAAAAAACATATGCAATGGGACAACTATTCAAAAACAAGGTGAAATTTGAATTGTCCTCCAAATTACAAAAATACTTTGAATCCATCAAGGAATAAATCAATTTTGGAGAATGCCTTACATGGCTATGATCCAAGCAGCAAGAGCATTATAAGAGATGTGAGCTGCAAAGGAATTGGAGCAGTTTAATTTCAGATCGATAGTGACGGCAAAGGGTTGACTGTGGCTTTTGTGTTCGGATCTATTTCTTCAGCCTCAGAACGTTATTAGTTGGTGGAAATGGAGATGTTGGCTGTGGTGTGGGTTCTTGAGTACTTTGGGATCTTTGCGTGGGGATATGAGGTCTTCGTCACATGTGACCATAAACCTCTTGTAAAGTTATGGTCTACAGAATGGTTAATCTCAGCTACCCCAAGAATTTCACAGTTGTCCTTTAGATCAGCGGTTCCCAATCTGTGGTCTGCGGACCCCCAGAGATATGTTACACATTCCTAGGGGGTTCACAGGCCTAGGCCAGCAGGAAGGCACTTCCCCAGCTAAGGCCTCCTGGCAGAAATATGTGTGTGTTTTTATATGCATTACTTCATTTATACAGTAGTTTTAAAAGCACTGCAAGGTTCCTTGTACATCCAGCAGCTATCAGGCAAAAAGTGTGAGGCGAACCATGGTGATTAATTTAGACAGAGATGAGAGTTTTGTCTAGTGGCAGTTTTGACTTATCCAAAGTAGTGCAGATGTTTAATATGACTACTGCAAAGAACGTGTATCATGCAAAGAACAGTATTTTATGTGCATAGAACAGTGAGTTGCTGATTTTGTCACAGAGATTATTTTGTTACTGAGCAGTTCATAAGTTACAATCATAATCTAGCACAGTGAGGTATAAACTGCCATCAAAGAGCTGCATACAAACTGCATAGCACAAATTAGAAAATTATGTTTTCCCCAGTCTTTCATTATCCTTACGCTGCTGAAAAGGTTTGCTTGCATAGAAATACATTCATATTATTAAAGTTAACGCCAGGCACTGTTATGTTCTGAATCCTGAGTTTGTTCTTCTCCAGACCAGCACTCTTAGAAAATCCTTACCAGTGTGGATGACATGTGAATCCTACACCTTGTAGACCCCTGTAAAGTGCTCCGACACCCTACACTGGTATGAGAGGTGCTATAAAACAAACTAAATACATGTGACAGAGAGGTTCTGGAGTGATGAGGCCCTCATGGTTTTACTTCCTTTCCCCACCACATATTTATGTGAAAAAGCTTTCTCAGATCTTATGTACCTAAAAAATATAAACATAAATCACTTGGCAAATGTAGAATCTGACCCGAGGATTTCGCTTTCCTACATAAAACCAGTCATTGAAAAGTTTGTCTCCAAAATGCAGCACTAACATTCCCATTAAAATGTTTTGATTTTTGCATATTTTTTCAATATAAAACAATTATATCTTTAGTATTTAGAATATTTGTGTGGTGTGTACTTGTTGATGTATTTTTGCAAATTACTGTTTTAATGTTTGAAATTAGAAATCGTACAAATGGCTTTGGCGTCCAGTAGTGATTCAGTGGGGGGGTCCTCAGGAGTCAAAAGGTTGGGAACTACTGCATTAGGTTATTGGAGTATCATTACAAAGTGCAGTATATGCCAGGTGTGAAAAACAAGGTAGCAGATTGCTTTCATTAGTTACCTTTGCCATTCATTGAACGCTCGGAGGAAAGTTAGGAAACTGTGTCACCAGGACTAGTGTAGAGGGAATGAGATGATCACAGAGAAAGATGGAATGAATCACTCTCTAAGGATGTGCAATTGGAAAGAGTGAAATTGTACATGGTGGAAGGTTGGTTAGAGAAGAAGTTGGCTGATGAGAAGTATCACAAATTCTGGGGTGTTGGGGAGGAATTATCCATTTTAGGGAAATATTTAATGAGAGGAGAAATGATTTTTCTGCCACAGAGACTGACAACAAAAGCGATAGAGATATGCCATGAATGGAATTTGTCTATTACAAACCACAGAGGGTAACCCATAAAGAACCCAAAGGGGCTGGGTAAAGGCTTATAACAAAACAACATTATTACTTTCATGCAGAAAAAGTCCATAATCATTTGAAAAATATCCTTTATTTTATATACAAAAATATATTCTCTACTCATATACAAAAAAAAATCG
The DNA here is from genome assembly GCF_031143425.1 of Pleurodeles waltl. NCBI lineage: Eukaryota > Metazoa > Chordata > Amphibia > Caudata > Salamandridae > Pleurodeles > Pleurodeles waltl. The sequence continues at coordinate 16,099,889 of NC_090446.1, forward strand.
AAAGAATTCCCTATCATAACACCACAAAAGGACAGAAAAAAATGCAAAAAGATCAAGTGCTCGTGATTAGAAAAAGAAAGAGATAATCAATCTCACACCTATCCATTAAAAAAATAAACTTAAAAAAGCAGCCTGTTGTTTAACTCTTTTTCCGCATTGAATCAATATTTGATTTTAACAAAATTCTATTCCTTTTTTAGTCCTTCACTAAATCTTCAGAAAGAAACCAAAATCCAAGCTAAAACATCATCGTCAACGTTTCGACCCCTTCTAGCTCTTGGGCCAATTCCTGGCTCCACAACGGGTCTTCCTCAGGACTAGTCGATAGGGGACCTCCTCATTTCATCACATTTCATAAAGCAACAATCTTCTCCAATATCATTTCAACTTTAAATCATTCCAAAATATATAAGGTTTATTATTCCCAATTTCCTTTTTCAGTCATATTTTCACCAGTTGCATTCCATGTATAATTTCTTCAAATCTTATTTCTTCCCATTAGTCTGCTGGTGTCTCACTTGTCTGCCTTACGAAGCCTCTCTTTCACAGCTAAAAATGGAATTTGGGCATTATGAAAAGCAAGAAGAGAATTAAGGAGATGTGCTGATGGCTGGGTATGGAAAGGGGTGATAGAACGAATTGCAAGAGAATGCCATGAACGTGTGTTGACTGGCAAACCTAAAAATCACACTTGAACTGTTCAGGTTAAGTTGTCAGAAACCCAACTTAATTAAATGATTATGTAGACTAATCAAGTTTCTATTTATAAATAAACATTACTTTGTTTAGTTTCAGTTAAATCTTATTTTCTGCCTTGTTTTTACACTTTGTTTTAGAAAGGGTTTATATTGTATCAGGTGTTTTATTGTAAGGAGAAGGGCATGTTATGTATTTTTATCATAATGTAGTCTTTCCAGAATGTTAGGAATGCCAAAAGAACATATTCTTTATACAGGAATCTGTGGGGGGCAGTTAAAGTTGAAGGCAGAAAGGAGCCGGGAGAGGTTTGGAGCATGTGACTGCCTAGGGTTGATTAAAGCATTTACTTACCTTCTTTGTCTGGTCATGTGAAATTTGTACACAACAGGTAGGTGAAGTGAGGATCCACGAGTATGTCTTCAAATATCTATTAAAAACACTTTTTTGGCTTTTTGGCTTCACTACATGAAAGTTTTATACAGTTGATACACCCACAATATCACATCACCCAGTCAAACATGTCAGCATTTATGATGTGCCTTCAATCTCTGGCTCTAGAAAGTGAATAAGATGGGACATGACAGGCATTGGGAGGCAGTGGGACTTAATGGTTTCTTCAGAATTGTGCTATCAGGGAAAAAATAGAGCCAGTGGGCAGAAAAGAGTGCTAGTGGTGTCCTCCTGCAAGCACCAGCTTCAATTATGTACTGACCATTAGTCCCTTCAGCAACTTGGATGAAGTGGAAGTTGGAGACCACTTTCAAAGTTTCAAAAATAACTAGGAAGACTTAAGTAGAGAGCAGTTGCTCAGGAACCATACGTGGGACCTGAAAACACAAAATAGGTGCACAAGAAGAAAAGGGGCCTTGTGTTTGAACTAGTCTGCATTGGAAGAACCCACAAACTACAGATGTTTAAACTGTAGATGAGGAGTTAGAACAGGCTTACATACTGTCAGCACCTATTGACCTGCACGTGGTGGGTCATCAACCCAGAAGTCAATGACAGCTGACTTGAATGGGGCAATCAGCCATTAAGGAAACAGAGGTCTTATAAGTGTGTCATTTGCAATAAGGCAAAACTATAACCATGCACACATCCGAGAACGTGATAGGCTAACAAATCTTTAATGGTGTACTGATGACCATTGCTGCTATTCCTACAGAGGGTCCCCTAACACCTTCTAGTGAAATAATGGTACTACTTTCAATAAAATGTGTTCTTACATTTTTTTTAAAATTCAAAATAGGTTATTTAAATATTTTATATGTAAACAATAAAAACATTAATTGACATGTATTTATATTTTTAACTATTTCAAATAATCACATTTTGTAACATTGTTTCCTACAAAGTTTTATTTTAAGTGTCTAGCTCCATTATTTTCTATGGTAGTGTGTTACAGTACCAGTGGTTGGACATCCGTAAGGCTGAACCTACTGTTTGCGAAGTTTTACTTACTGTAATCTGGTTTTAAAAAACCTTGCCTTCCTGGTTACAGAACAGACAACTCATCATTTGCTCCAAAAGGATATGCTATCAACTTTATAAGAGTTTTAAAAAATATAAAAATGTCTTCTCGAAGCAAACTGCCAATTTAAGTACAAATAATTGCATAGCTGAAAAAAGAGGGTGTGAACAGTGACTAAAGTTTCAAACCCCATATTGAATGCCACTACTGGTATGTCAATAAGCTTTGCGCCACTTGGAAATGTGCACACAACTGTAACAGAATTGAGTTCAAAAGGATGTCTCATGACATGTAGGGCCTCATTTAGGAGGCCGTAACAGCACACTACTCCATTAGAGCATAATTTTGTTTTAATGCTCCGGTGGCACAGTGTACCAGCACATATATACAAGGCCACGCAAAACCACCTTGTATAGCTTTTCATGACCTTGTAAATATGAACTCCTTTCATGCGTAACACTGCATGAAAGGGCGTTCCATGGGTGTTGCTTGGGGCATTCCCAAACAACCCCCATGGGACCCGAAGGAATCTGATGCATTTGCAGATTTACCGGTCTGGGATTGTGTCAGATTTGTACGCCACTTCAGGAGTGACGTAACAATGACACGTTCTGCAGCACACACAGAAAGAGGAAAACACATCTGGTGATTGTTTTTGTGCCCTAAGGTGTCCCTCCTTGGAAGGTAATCACATTAGAATAACATTAGAAAGGACGTTGCATGAGAGGCTGATTCTGTTTCACTCTTGCTTGCATGATTCACAGTTGAGCAAAGCTTCTTGAAGGACCTGTAGTGGAATCCAAGGCCACAGTTCGAGTCTCTAGGCACAGTTCTTCCCTGTGTAATCAGCTAAATATAATGTTTATTAAGAAGTGTTGTCCTCTCTATAATTTCAGTAATTTATGCAAGCAGAGTATTAGAAGTTATCTTTGTGCTTCTTGCACACAAATAATGAGGAACTGCTTGTGCTGCCATGAAGTGTTTTTGCCTACATCTAGTTTAGTTTTTTACTTGCCTATGTACCCAATCCTCCAACTAGTGCTGGCCTTAAAGATATGTTGTGACTGTGTAATTATCTGAATTTGAATTGCTAGAATGCTTTGTTATGTCATTTTTATTTTTTTTACAAATCTTATAGGTAGGATTACCTTTGCCTTACTGGTGGTGAAATAAATGTAGGACTGTGGCATCCAAGGAAGTGAGTTTTTTTAACTGCTTATGTCACACACTGCTTGAGTAAGCTGCGAGAAAAACAAGTTTAAACTTATCAGTAAATACAGCTCCTCAGAGCCCTTAATCCAAAAATGTCCACAGAGAATGACACACCTACCAATGCGGAAACCAAAAGGGTCCTGTGGTGGGTCAAACACAGAATAGGCTGGAAAGCCACCAATAACAGTGAAGCAACTGAGATTGACACATAAGCCATCCAAGCGAGGAATAAGAACAGGGTGCAGTATTACATTCTTTGCTGCCATGGAGAAGTCAGTACATCACGTTTAAAAATGCCCTGCTTTTTTATTTGAAAAAAACACACTTGTAAGAGCATGGGACACTAAAGATGCAATCCTATTTGCATCCTTTGATTACTACGGAACAGTATGTTCTGCATTCACTGAATTAGAAATGTTCACGCAACTAAGTTATGCTGGTAAAATAGAAAAGAAGCATAATGTGTGATGTGAGGTCCAGAACATATTTAAGACATGTGTATATGTTTACAGAGAGGCAGCCCATTTCCCATGTTGGTCCATGGGATGATGAACTCTGCAAGGTCCTAAGCAGAATGGAAGAGATCAAATATGCAGCAAGACCAACACATGCCTGGCGATGAGCATCACGGGCTGCTCGTGGAATGTAGCATCACAGATGCTCTTAGTCTATCTGGGGCATCACAACCCCATGATCATCTTGAAATACCCCACCCTCCTTTCCCCTGACAAGCTGGTAGGGTTTGGAGGATTGAGAGTGATTAAACATTACTTTGATATAACCATTACCATTCTGTGCCACATCAGTTTAGGAGTAATTTCACATCTGGAGAGCTTTTAAGAACTAGAAAGTTTACATCCTAAACCCAGTACCTCAGCCTATCCCAAGCACACCATCAGACCAGCATGCACACACATCAACACACAAGGGTGGCTCTGGCAAACATAAGCACCACACATCCCACAGGCAGTCACACAAGCATCATACCCATGCACACATACCAACATCCACTGCCTCCACTGTGTCCCCCTCCTCCACGTCTCCCTCCTCCCTCCCTGTCACGTTTCCACTCACACCTGCATGCACTACATCTTCAGCCACTACCTCCATCACCAGCACGCCCATCACCACACACCGCTCACGTGCACTCACCACCCCACTAACATTCACACATCCCCTGTGTCCCCTCCCAGTGTGTCTGTGAGCCCTCCTCCCAAAGTACACAAACGCAGTCACACACCCACCCAACAGCCATCCACTTCACGACAGCCTACAGCCCATGCACCTTCGCCCAAAGTCACCAAACGAACACATCCTACAACCACTACCTCTTCCTCCACTCCCAAACCCCCTCCATCTACCCGTCCCAGTGTGTCTAAAAAGCTTTTCCTATCAAAACTTGACCTCTTCCCTACACCTCCACCCCGACCCTTAGGGCCCGCCTTTCCAGGTCCCAACCCAGCACCTCAGCCACCACATCACCGGGCACAGTGGAGCCCGCAATAGTAGGATTTTGGAGTGCGCCAAGCAACAGGGCTGCCAATGTCCCAAGGAGCCAGCGGCCCGCGACATCCTGAGCCAGTGGCACCACCGCAGACATGACTGCCATCTCCAGTGGTCATTCATACGAGGCTGGGGGTCAGTTCCAGGGGCCTGGGCAGCTTGCATGTTGCACCACCGTCAGTGGAGTGTCACATCCACTACCCCAGTCCTTGGCATGATGGAGCACTCTGGGCACAAAGCCCCCTCCAGAACCAGTGGAGAAAGGCATCCACTACCTCTGTCCTTGGCAGAATGAAGCACTCTGGGCACAAAGCCCCCTTCAGAACCAGTGGAGACTGTTATCCACTTGAGAGACTGTGGCTTTGCACTCCCCAGGATAAAGCAGTGGGCAAACCACCCACTGAAGAGACTTGAAAGACTGTGGCTTTACACTCCCCAGGATGCAGCAGTGGGCAAACCACTCACTGGAGAGACTTGAGAGACTGTGGCTTTGCACTCCCCAGGATAAAGCAGTGGGCAAACCACCCACTTGGGAGACTTGTGAGACTGTGGCTTTGCACTCCCCAGGATACATCAATGGGCATGGAGCCTCCTCATGGAGCTGGCGTTGTGCACTCATCCGGCTGAGGTGCCCCACCTTCCCTTTCCCCTGAGGTGCCTGTTTCATTTCGATCTGATGCCCCTGCAGTGTTCTCTCCGTTTCGATCGGGTATTGAGTGTGGGCCGCGCCCATGCATTTTGGGCCCAGTGGTCCACAGACTATAAATGGTGCAGTACCTGGACTTGAATTGTTGGTGTACATAATTGTTTATAGTGTATATACATTTTTGCTAATGGATTTTTCTTGATTACAATGGTTACAATCATTTCCTTTTGTCATTGCGTTCTTCCAGGTGGGGTTAGGGGGTGTAAATGTAATGTTATTGCATGTATTAGTGTGTATGTTGTTGTGGGTGAGGGTGGGGGTGTTGCATGTTGCGTGTGTGTGTCACTCTCTTTTCCCTCCCCCCTCCCGTGTGTTGTAGGTGCAGTACTCACCGTGGTGGTCGCTGCCGTCGTTCGTGTTCCTAGTAGAGGAGCAGGAAGACTATTGCAGGGAGGATTTGGAGTTCAGGCTCCAGGGCGTCCTGCTTCCTCGTGGGGTGTGTAGAGGTGAGTGTTTTCCCTTCCAAGTCCTGATTCCTCTGTGTTTTTGTTTGCGTTGAATCCGCCCCGGAAAAGGTGGCGGATTGGCCTCTCATAATAGTGTGGGCAGTACATTGTGTTCCGCCTGTCTGTTGGTGGTGACCGCCATGCCGTTTGTTTGTACCGCCGTGGCGGTCGGAGTGCTAAAGTGGCAGTCTATGTTGGCGGTTTCCGCCATGGTCATAATCCCATTTTTTTTTCTGCTGGCCTGTTGGCGGTTTTACCGCCGCTTTACCACCGACCACCAGGGTTGTAATGAGGGCCAAAGTTTCTGATGGGAAGAGGCTTAAGGGTAGGTGTTGGACCTGGCTTTTTGACAGGGACATCCCCAAACTTTTTGCCTCCTTCCTCCTATTTTTTCTGACCTGTTGTTGTTGGCTTTTGACCTCTCGGCACTTTACCACTGCTAACCAGTGCTAAAGTGCATATGCTCTCTGTGTAAATTGTACTACTGATTGGTTTATCCATGATTGACTATTTAATTTACTTGTAAGTCCCTGGTAGAGTGCACTACATGTGCCTAGGGCAGGTAGATTAAATGCTACTAGTGGGCATGCAGCACTGGTTGTGCCACCCACCTCAGTAGCCCCTTAACCTTGTCTCAGGCCTGCCATTGCAAGGTCTGTATGTGCAGTTTCACTGCCACTTCGACTTGGCATTTAAAGGTACTTGCCAAGCCTAGAACTCCCCTTTTTCTATACGTAAGTCACCCCTAATGTGTGCCCTAGGTAACCCCTAGAGCAGGGTGCTGTGTGGGTAAAAGGCAGGACATGTATTGTGTGGTTATATGTCCTGGTAGTGTTAAACTCCAAAATTCGTTTTTACACTACTGTGAGGCCTGCTCCCTTCATAGGCTAACATTGGGGCTGCTCTCATACATTGTTGAAGTGGCAGCTGCTGATCTGAAAGGAGCAGGAAGGTCATATTTAGTATGGCCAGGATGGTAATATAAAATCCTGCTGACTGGTGAAGTCGGATTTAATATTACTATTCTAGAAATGCCACTTTTAGAAAATGAGCATTTCTTTGCACTAAAACCTTGTTGTGCCCTTCAATCCACGTCTGGCTAGGTTTAGTTGACAGCTCCTTGTGCATTCACTCAGACACATCCCAAACACAGGGTACTCAGCCTCACTTGCATACATCTGCATTTTGAATGGGTCTTCCTGGGCTGGGAGGGTGGAGGGCCTGCCCTCACACAAAGGACTGCCACACCCCCTACTGGAACTCTGGCAGACAGGATTGAACTGAAAGGGGTCTTGGTGCATTTCTTACACACTCTTTGAAGTCACCCCCACTTCAAAGGCACAACTTAGTATAAAACAGGGCCTCTGCCCTACCTCATCAGACACTTGCTGGAGAAGAAACCTGAACCAGAAACTACATCCTGCCAAGAAGAACTGCCTGGCTGCTCAAAGGACTCACCTGTCTGCTTTTCTACAAAGGACTGCTGCCTTGCTGTTGGCCTTCTGCCTTGCTGAACTCTTGTCTGGCTGTAAAAGTGCTCTCCAAGGGCTTGGATAGAGCTTGCCTCCTGTTCCCTGAAGTCTCAGGACCAAAAAGACTTCTCTCTTCCTCTTGGATGCTCCGTGCGCCGAACTTTTCGACTCACAGCTTGTTCCGTGGCAAGAAAAACGCCGCACACCGACGCTGATCGACGCGACGCCTTCAGGACGACCGAAACTTTGACGCACGGCCTCGCAAGGACAACGCCGCCCGACTTCCCGGGAGAAATCGACGCGATGCCTGCCGTGAGATCGAAACTTTGACGCACGGCCTCGCAAGGACAACGCCGCCCGACTTCCCAGGAGAAATCGACGCGACGCCTGCCGTGAGATCAAAACTTTGACGCGCGGCCTCGCAAGGACAACGCCGCCTGACTCCGCAGGAGAAATCGACGTGACGCCTGCCGTGAGATCGAAACTTCGACGTGCAGCCCCGCAGAACGACGCGCAGCCGGAAAACAAGCAGGAAAATCCACGCACAGACCCGGGACATCTGGTACTCCCCGCAAACCACAGTAAGAGACTGTCCGCGCCGGAAAACCATGCACGACTCCCCGCGTGGAAAATAACGACGCAAGTCCGTGTGTGCTGAGGAGAAATCGACGCACACACCAGTTTTCCACGTACCTCTTCTCCTGTGGCCCTCTGAGGAGATTTTCCACCAGAAACCAGGTACTTTGTGTTTGAAAGAGACTTTGTTTACTTTCTAAAGACTTAAGACACTTTATATCACTTTTCAGTGATATCTTTACAAATTCGTATTGCAACTTTGATCGTTTTGACCTGAAGATACCCAGATAAATATTATATATTTTTCTAAACACTGTGTGGTGTATTTTTGTGGTGTTATGCTATGGTGTTGTATGATTTATTGCACAAATGCTTTACACATTGCCTTCTAAGTTAAGCCTGACTGCTCGTGCCAAGCTACCGGAGGGTGAGCACAGGCTGATTTTGGATTGTGTGTGACTTATCCTGACTAGAGTGAGGGTTCTTGCTTGGACAGAGGGCAACCTGACTGCCAACCAAAAACCCCATTTCTAACATTGGTGATCAGCGGTGAGGATAGGACTTGTGTTTGTGCAGTGACATACAGTAGCTAAGTATTTCACTACCTACCCACAGTTGAAGGTCAACTTGATTTTTCATCTTTTTTGGCTTTTGATTCTCTGATGTCCTCCTGGATATACTATTGATATTTGGGACTTTGGATTTTGGTTTTTGCTGGTAAGATCTTATCAGAATGGGATTGCTTACCTACTCATTCTTTGTTCGTACTGCCCACCTCACTAAGGCTGACCTAAGGAAGCTTTGCAGAAAATGGGGCCTTCCTGTAGCAAGGAGATCTACTAAGGCGGAGATGCTACATAACTATATAGTCTGGGGGGAGGAAAGATGGGCAGAGAGAGAGGCAGCAAGAAACCAAATGACTAAGTACCCCTCAGATGAGGAGGAGGACTACGCACATGAGGAGGAAAACTGCTCACATGAGGAGGAAGACTGCTCACATGAGGAGGAAGACTACTCAGATGAGGAGAGTGACCCAGAGATAGATGAATGGCTCCGAGGTCAAAGGCGACAGGAGCAACAATTAGAGGAGTATCTTGCAGAGGTTGAGGCAAAAAGACTCTTAGCCCTGGAAGAAGAAAAGATTGCAGCTCAAGAGCTGAGCTGTAAAGAGCTGAAACTGGAGGCCGGAAGGGCTGAGTCCAGTTCAGATGGTGGCAGCAAAAATCTTGCATCCAGTACTGCTGAAGAAGGGCACAAGCCCAGAGATGTGGTGCCCAACTTGATATAACCATTACCATTCTGTGCCACATCAGTTTAGGAGTAATTTCACATCTGGAGAGCTTTTAAGAACTAGAAAGTTTACATCCTAAACCCAGTACCTCAGCCTATCCCAAGCACACCATCAGACCAGCATGCACACACATCAACACACAAGGGTGGCTCTGGCAAACATAAGCACCACACATCCCACAGGCAGTCACACAAGCATCATACCCATGCACACATACCAAAATCCACTGCCTCCACTGTCTCCAATCCTTCTCAGGGACCATGTGCATAACGGGAACTACCTCATACCCTTGAACCGCCTGGGGTGTGTCACACCCCAGGCGGTTCAAGGGTATGAGGTAGTTCCCGTTATGCACATGGTCCCTGAGAAGGATTGGGGAACTGGCACAGGGAGTCATATTCCTACTGGGGGGAGGGGCACTTTACTGACTCTAGCAGAGAGTGACAGAGAAAAGGGTTCCCCCCTGGTGGACGTCCTGGATATAGAGTGTAGAGACATCCCAGAAGAGTATGGGTTGAGTGTCAGGGACAGACAGATACTGTCTCACCAGTCTCAGGAGGGTGAGGTAGAGTGCTTTTCCAAGGTTGAGTTACTGGGTGGTTGGGTGAAGGGTACTGTGGTTAATACATGTGAAGGGCAGAGTGATGTAATTGCTGGAGAGCATATGTCTGGTCCTTATTTTCCAGAGCTACGCCAACACCAGGTGGAGTGTGAGTTTTCTGACCCCAGGGAACTTACAATGGAGGCAGACTTCTGGGTGAGTACCAGAGAGTCTGAAGAGGCATTTGGGGGTGCTCCTGAAGGGAGTGGTCTAGGTGGTTCCCAACCAAGTGAGGTGGGAAAGGATTGTAGTGTCCCAGGTAGGTCCCAGGTCCTAGAGGGTTCCATGAGGGAACACCAGGAGGGAAGCCTAGCCTGTACCGTAGGGCCACCTTTTGAGGGAAGCCCCGCAGTGTCAGAAGAACTTGGGGGGGTGACTGTAGCCAGCATCCCAACAGTTCTGGTGTCTGGCAGTACCCCTCCTAGTGAGGGGGTGCAGAAGTCCAGACATAGGGTTGAGAGGGGGTTGCAGACCCCAGTGGAGGACCTTGAGAGTCAGGGGACAGCTCTGAGAGCAGAGCCCCCCAGGAATGACCCAGGTGAAACCGTTTCTGATTTGGGGGAAACCCAGACTCTGCAGGATGGGCAGAGGTCGGGAGACCTGCGCCAACCAGACTCTTGTGTGGCCCTTGGGGACGGTGTGTCCCTTGTGGGGGGTGAGAGTGCCCCCCAGGAAGTCCTGGCATGCCAGGCAAAGATTCAACCTCAGGGTGGTGACTCTGGGTTGGATACCCAGGTTCAGAGGTTAAACTCTGACCTGGTGGGGGGTAGGTGTGCCCCCCAGAAAGTCCTGGCGTGCCAGGCAATTGCCCAACCTCAGGGTGGTGACCCTGGGTTGGGGAACCAGGCTCAGAGGTTAAACTCTGACCTGGTGGGAGGTAGGTGTGCCTCCCTGGAAGTCCTGGCCTGCCAGGCAATGGTTCAACCTCAGGGTGGTGACTCTGGGTTGGCTAACCAGGTTCAGGGGATAAACTCTGACCTGTTGGGGGATAGGTGTGCCCCCCAGAAAGTCCTGGTGTACCAGGCAATTGTTCAACCTCAGGGTGGTGACTCTGGGTTGGATACCCAGGTTCAGAGGTTAAACTCTGACCTGGTGGGAGGCAGGTGTGCCTCCCAAGAAGTCCTGCTGTGCCAGGCAATTGTCCAACCTCAGGGTGTTGACTCTGGGTTGGAGGACCAGGTTCAGAGGTTAAACTCTGACCTATTGGGGGGTAGGTGTGCCCCCCAGGAAGTCCTGGCGTGCCAGGCAATTGCCCAACCTCAGGTTGGTGACCCTGGGTTGGGGAACCAGGCTCAGAGGTTAAACTCTGACCTGGTGGGAGGTAGGTGTGCCTCCCTGGAAGTCCTGGCCTGCCAGGCAATGGTTCAACCTCAGGGTGTTGACCCTAGGTTGGAGAACCAGGTTCAGAGGTTAAACTCTGACCTGGTGGAGGGTCAGTGTGCCCTCCAGGAAGTCCTGGCGTGCCAGGCAATTGTTCAACTTCAGGGTGGTGACTCTGAGTTGAATGGTCAGGTGCAGAGGTTAAACTCTGACCTGGTGGGGGGTAGGTGTGCCTCCCAGAAAGTCCTGGTTTGCCAGGCAGTGATCCAGTCTGAGGGTACAGACCCTGGGCTGGAAGACCAGGTTCAGGGTGTCCCCCCAGACCTGGAGGGAGGGGCTACTGATAACAGTGCCCGTACCATGTTGTCTTCTGAGGAGGCCACTCCTAGTTGGAGGGTGCTGGACCCCAGAAGGGAGGGCAGGGGGAGGGAAGCCTCACCCCAGGCCATAGTACAACCTGAAGGTACAGACCCCAGGTTCGAGGGCCAGTTGCAGGTTAACAGCCCTGCACTGGTGGAGGAATGGTACAGGGCGACTTCTGTAAGCACCCTGACCATGTTGGACTCTGGGGGTACCGCTCCAGGAGGGAGGGTACAGAGCTCCAGAGGGGAGGACCAGGTTCAGGCTGTCATCCCTGACCTGGTGGAAGGGAGAGTGGTTAAAGGGTGCCCAGCACCTGGGGCTACCGCCCCCCACTCTCCACAGCCACAGTGGTTGGAGAGCTTTGAGAGGCCTGGGGCCTGGCTCTCATCCCTGGCAGCTGTCAGTAATCACTGTGGCTTGCTGTCCGGGTGGACAGAGTTATCCCTGGGGAGGGGACAAGTGTCACACCCCGGGGGTAGAGTGGGCAACACCACTGTGTTGGTCATGGTGGTACTATCCTGCTCCTGGGATACATCTGTGAGCAAAGTAAGGTTAGGTGCTGCACAGATGGGATCCGCAGGTAAGGAGAAAGGTTCCCCATGGTTTGGCTTAGTGGGCCCTGAGAGTATGGACAGAGGGATCCAATTGGAGTCAGGAAGGCGAAGAACTGGAGCATGCCCCTGCTGTTGTGGGCCTGGGTCCTTGTTCTGTCGCCTCAAACAGGGAAGTACATCAGGATAGTGATTGTTCTCCCCTGGCTTTAGGCTGGTAGGGGGTCATGTTGGACCTGGCTTTTTGACAGGGACATCCCCAAACTTTTTGCCTCCTTCCTCCTATTTTTTCTGACCTGTTGTTGTTGGCTTTTGACCTCTGGGCACTTTACCACTGCTAACCAGTGCTAAAGTGCATATGCTCTCTGTGTAAATTGTACTACTGATTGGTTTATCCATGATTGACTATTTAATTTACTTGTAAGTCCCTGGTAGAGTGCACTACATGTGCCTAGGGCAGGTAGATTAAATGCTACTAGTGGGCCTGCAGCACTGGTTGTGCCACCCACCTCAGTAGCCCCTTAACCTTGTCTCAGGCCTGCCATTGCAAGGCCTGTATGTGCAGTTTCACTGCCACTTCGACTTGGCATTTAAAGGTACTTGCCAAGCCTAGAACTCCCCTTTTTCTATACATAAGTCACCCCTAATGTGTGCCCTAGGTAACCCCTAGAGCAGGGTGCTGTGTGGGTAAAAGGCAGGACATGTACTTGTGTGGTTATATGTCCTGGTAGTGTAAAACTCCAAAATTCGTTTTTACACTACTGTGAGGCCTGCTCCCTTCATAAGATAACATTGGGGCTGCTCTCATACATTGTTGAAGTGGCAGCTGCTGATCTGAAAGGAGCAGGAAGGTCATATTTAGTATGGCCAGAATGGTAATATAAAATCCTGCTGACTGGTGAAGTCGGATTTAATATTACTATTCTAGAAATGCCACTTTTAGAAAATGAGCATTTCTTTGCACTAAAACCTTGTTGTGCCCTTCAATCCACGTCTGGCTAGGTTTAGTTGACAGCTCCTTGTGCATTCACTCAGACACACCCCAAACACAGGGTACTCAGCCTCACTTGCATACATCTGCATTTTGAGTGGGTCTTTCTGGGCTGGGAGGGTGGAGGGCCTGCCCTCACACAAAGGACTGCCACACCCCCTACTGGGACTCTGGCAGACAGGATTGAACTGAAAGGGGGCTTGGTGCATTTCTTAGACACTCTTTGAAGTCACCCCCACTTCAAAGGCACTACTTAGTATAAAACAGGGCCTCTGCCCTCCCTCATCAGACACTTGCTGGAGAAGAAACCTGAACCAGAAACTACATCCTGCCAAGAAGAACTGCCTGGCTGCTCAAAGGACTCACCTGTCTGCTTTTCTACAAAGGACTGCTGCCTTGCTGTTGGCCTGCTGCCTTGCTGAACTGCCTGGCCGCTCAAAGGACTCACCTGTCTGCTTTTCTACAAAGGACTGCTGCCTTGCTGTTGGCCTGCTGCCTTGCTGAACTCTTGTCTGGCTGTAAAAGTGCCCTCCAAGGGCTTGGATAGAGCTTGCCTCCTGTTCCCTGAAGTCTCAGGACCAAAAAGACTTCTCTCTTCCTCTTGGACGCTCCGTGCGCAGAACTTTTCGACGCACAGCTTGTTCCGCGGCAAGAAAAACGCCGCACACCGACACTGATCGACGCGATGCCTTCGGGACGACCGAAACTTTGACGCACGGGCTCGCAAGGACAACGCCGCCCGACTTCCCGGGAGAAATCGACGCGACGCCTGCCGTGAGATCGAAACTTTGACGCACGGCCTCGCAAGGACAACGCAGCCCGACTTCCCAGGAGTAATCGACGCGACACCTGCCGTGAGATCAAAACTTTGACGCACGGCCTCGCAAGGACAACGCCGCCCGACTCCGCAGGAGAAATCGACGCGACGCCCGCCGTGAGATCGAAACTTCGACGCGCAGCCCCACAGAACGACGTGCAGCCGGAAAACAAGCAGGAATATCCACGCACAGACCCGGGACATCTGGTACTCCGCGCAAACCACAGTAAGAGACTGTCCGCGCCGGAAAACCACGCACGACTCCCCCCGTGGAAAATAACGACGCAAGTCTGTGTGTGCTGAGGAGAAATCGACGCACACACCAGTTTTCCACGTACCTCTTCTCCTGAAGATACCCAGATAAATATTATATATTTTTCTAAACACTGTGTGGTGTATTTTTGTGGTGTTATGCTATGGTGTTGTATGATTTATTGCACAAATGCTTTACACATTGCCTTCTAAGTTAAGCCTGACTGCTCGTGCCAAGCTACCGGAGGGTGAGCACAGGCTGATTTTGGATTGTGTGTGACTTACCCTGACTAGAGTGAGGGTTCTTGCTTGGACAGAGGGCAACCTGACTGCCAACCAAAAACCCCATTTCTAACAGCAGGCATCACTGGTTTAATAAAGCATGTTGGTCCTCAAACAAGCACTTAATCCAAGCTATTAAATCTAAGGATGTAAACACCATTCGCTCAGCTAGAAAGTCTTACAAATCAGCTGTCTGTAAAGCCAAGCGTGAACAAGATGGCAAATAGTAGGCTGCACTTAATGATGCTGCACGATAGAGGAACTATAGTGAGTTCTGGTGCTTGGCAGTGCGCGGCCCAGGAAACAGCGCACTGAACATTACAACTAATATTGCTCCAAAGGACTCAGTAGACCATTTTAGTATGTTGTACTCCTATGACCGTGATTGTATAACATCTGAACAGAAGGGCTCTTGCTCTTATATCATTCTAACGCCCACCCCTCCAGTGCAGCAACTGTTCTCCCATGTGGATATTGCATATTCCCTAGGTACTCTAAAGCGTGGTAGGGCACCTGGCTCGAATGGTGTTCCCACATTGAAATCTGGCCAAGATATATCACCATCATATCGAATGCAATAGCCTCTGGGGTGCCAATCCCTGAGTCCTGGAAGGGTGATACAGATCCTTCAGAGGGAAGTTTATCCTTGAGGGTACCCCACTTGAAAACGTGGACACTTTTAGATACCTGGGCCTAATGTTAAGTGAAAAAATGTCTTGGAAATCACATAATGCAAAGCAGGCACTAAAACTAAAGCAAACAACAGGGATTTGAATAAAGGATTTTAATTTCTCGCACATCAAACCAATACGCCTTGCAATCCAGATATATGAAGCCAAGGCTGTGAGCTCGGCTCTTTACGGTGCTGAACTATGGGGCTATGCCAAAGCCCAAGAAATAACAATCTCTGAAAATAATTTCCTAAGAAATCTTGTGTCCCTCCCTCCAAGCACTCCACTTTTCCCCCTTTTTAAGGACCTAGGTATGAAACGCATTGGCCACAAGGCCCACCTAATTCTATTTGGACTAAAGTCCTATTTGGACTAAATAGAGCGTGCTTCCTTTACTGTAGCCCTGCAGGTCAGTTTAGAAGCTGACCACTCTCATAACATCCCTTGGCTCAGACACATCAAGGGGTTACTTTATTCACTTTGGCTTAGAAATCTCTGGGACTCTCCAGCTACTGCCTCCTTTCCATCAAAAATCAACCTAAAAAAATTGTATTGGCAAATGGTAGATTCTGAAGATCTGGGGGTTGCACTTCACTCCACACTATCATGTGAATTTGGCAACCTAAAAGAGACGTGCAAGTACGATGCCTTCTGGCACATAATCATGGTGCCTAGAGAAAGGAAATTGTACTTCCAGTTCCACATAGGCACCTTGCCTCTGAGATCACTTACTAGTCGCTGATCATATGAAGAAACAACCATCTGCCTTCTTGCAAAGAACCTATTGAAAACCTCCCTCATGTCTTATTTGTCTGCCCTGCATACGCTGCCTCTCACATGAAATGTTTGGCCCCGGCTTGTAGACTGCTGATAGTCCACAGGTCCGACATAGCCCTTCAAATTCTCAGATCAGACACTGATCAGAGCTGGGGTGTGACATTTGCAACCTGATGGCCCATCACCAGGCTGATGGGTCTTCCTGAACTAGGTGGGAGAGAGGAGCTGACACTTACACCTGAATAAGGCTGTGCCTCTCCTCACACAAAGGGATGCATACTCCCATAGAGTGTCTGGAGCCAGGGAAGGAAGGACAGGTGTTGGAAAATGGGTTATTGGTAGGGCAGGTAGGTACCTACACCTAGCAACAAGCCACAAACCTCCACAAAAGTACAGTTAGGTCTCAGTAAATTAATCCCAGCTCTACCCTTGGTAGCTTGGCATCGAGCGTCAAGGCTTAACTTAGGAGACAAAGTGTAAAGCATTCAAATATCACAAAACAGTAATTAAATAAAACACAGGAAACAGTTTAAAAATCCAAAACCAATTTATAAAAATAGCTTATATTTTTATCTTTAAAATGACACAAAAACGATTAAATTCGGTTCAGGGGAACCGGAGATATGAATTTTTAAAGTATTATTATTTTCTAGCGCTTAGAAACAAAAAGCGCCAATCGGGTCATCTGGTTGCACCAGGACCGGGGCAAAGTCAAACTTTCAGGCCGACCGCGATGGAGCCCTGCTCGGCTACAAGTCGCGGGAGGCCTCGGTTAAAAAGTTACCTTCTGACTTAGTCTCTTTTTTGATGTTTTTCTTCCCTGGGACGAACCTGCCAGTTGGATCCGACCTCCTGGAGCCCTTGTCCGGATACGCGAAGTCGGTTTCCTCGGTGGTGATTTTTACCTTCGGACTTAGTCGTTTTTTCGAGATGAAAATCCTTCGACCGGGGTAAACCTGGATCTTGATCCGACGTCCGTGGAGCCCTTCTCGGATACGATGGCTGGAAGGTCCCGGTCAACTTTTTACGTTCGGACTTAGTCTCTTTTTCGGATGTTTTTCTTTACCGGGACGAACCACGAAGTCAGGCCGGGTCGCGGTTGAGGCAAGCCGGCTAGAATTTCCGCGTCGGGTCGGTCACTTTATGGAGCTTTTTTCCAAAATTTCTCCAATCTTTTCCAAACTTCTGGGGCTTCACCCAGATGTTCTTTTAAGGTTCTTTTGGGGTCCACAGCTCACCCCAAGGGTCCAGAAGTTCTGTGATGGTCCTTGGAAAGTGCGTACTTCAACTCCCAGAATGCACCTGGCGCAAACTCCTTTTTGGCCACTGGACAGTGGTCAGCTGGTCACTTTTTCAGGAGTTGGTGCAGGGGACTCTGGATAGCAATTTTTCACCTGTAGCAAACAGGGAGTCCCTCCTTGAACCAGTGGAAGCCAGGCAAAGTCCTTCTTGTGGTGAAGCCCAAGTGTGCAGCTGGTGCAGTCTTTCTGAGTGCAGGGTCCAGGTGCAGGCCAGGGGTCCAGCAGGGCAGTCCTTCTTCTCCTTGTAGTTCTTTCTTCTTGAAATTTGGTGGGGATCTGAGGCGTGGGTGCAGGTCTGCCAGTTTTATCCTTGCTCCTGGGTGAAAAGCAGGGGGGCCCTGGTTCTCCAATCAGGGACAGGGTCGTCCCCCTGTGATGACCACTTCCTGGGAAGTGTGGCAAAAATCCATCCCAGAAGGCAACAGTCTCTAAAAATCTAAAATGGATGAATCTGATTTTTGGAGGAGAGATCTGGCTGTGCCCACCCACTGGTGTGGCTAAAAATAATAAACACACCCCTCTCCTGCCCTCTCCTAATCTAATCAAGGGGGCACCTAGCTGTCTGGGGTTGCAGGATGTGGGGGTGTTGCTGGGTGCTCCAGATGTCCTTCTCTGCCTTTGAAGACCAGTTTGGCAGCCCTCCCCCTTCCTGCCTCACCATCTGCTGAGGGGAGATTCTCTCCCCCAAGCACATTCCTTTGTGTGAAGCCAGGCCACTTCACACCTCATTAAAGTGGCCTGGCAGAAGCTGCTGCAGGCTGGCCAATCAGAGCACAGCAGCAAAAACAATGCAGAGCTGAAATTGGCAACTTTTTAGGTAAAGTCTAAACTTTTTACCTGCACTAGTTATATTAAATCCAACAACTGGAAGTTGTGGGATTTATTATAACAATCAATTTGATACCAAATTCTTGGTATGTAACATTTAAGGAGACTTTAAAATTTAAAATAAAGTCTGCCCATTCTAGCCTATGAAGGCCATTTACTTCAATGAGGGAAAAACGAATTTGGCTGTTTTTACCTCACCAGGGCTTATAAATCTATTTTTATAAAGTCCCTGCTTATAGTTACATGGCACCCAGCCCTAGGGGCCCATAGGGCACACCTTAGGGGTGACTTATATGTAAAAATAAGGTAGTTTAAAACTTTGGAAGTACCTTTAATTCCAAAGTCGAATTTGCATATAACTTTAATTTAAAAGCAGCCAGCAAGGCAGGCTTGCTTTTAAAATGACACTGGGCACCTCAGCAATGCACCTAGGTGTGCACCACCTATGCTGTGGTCCCTAAACCTACATGCCCTACCATATACTAGGGACGTATAGGTAGGTTAACTTAGCCAATTATAATTAGCCTAATTTGCATATCCATTTTACACAGAGCACTGGCCCTGGGACTGGTTACCAGTACCCAGGGCACAGCCAAGAGTCAGTAACCACCAGTACCTATCCAGAAAGAGTGGGGGTGATCAGGCAAAAAAAAAGGACTTTCCTACACTGCCCCCCCCCAGATGAAAGGTGATGGGTACTAACCTACACCCTGGTAGTCCTCATCAGCTAAGTGGAAAAACCTGGAAAGGCCATCTGCATTGGCATGAGCAGTCCCAGGTCTGTGCTCCACTGTGAAGTCCATCCCGTGTAGGGAAATGGACCACCTTAACAGTTTTGGGTTCTCCCCCCTCATCTGCATCAACCATCTGAGAGGTCTGTGGTCAGTTTGTACACGGAAGTGAGTGCCAAACAAGTAAGGCCTCAACTTCTTCAGGGACCAAACCACAGCAAAGGCCTCCCTCTCAATGGCACTCCATTTTTTCTCTCTGGGGAGTAGTCGCCTGCTGATGAAGGCAACTGGGTGATCATGGCCCTCTTCATTAACTTGTGCTAACACTGCCCCAATCCCTTCCTCTGCTGGTGCTGCTGGACTCTCCCATCTGTGAGTCTTACCCTTGCCTGAGGTGCCCCTCTCCAGGACCTCAGAAGTGGGTACTGCAGCTGATTCCTGCAAAAACCACTGCATCGCCTCAAATGTGTGAGAAATTCTGCTGCATTACCCTTCAATGCTGACACAGAGGCTGCTCGACAACATCGGATTCACAGCCTGTGTGGCTTGATTACGACGCTCAGTGCAGCTTGACACCGACACATTGCATCGACTTCAATGGAGTTCAACGGCGATGTGGGTCCCACTTTCTGCAGCTTGAAGATGATGCAGTGGACTCTTGACCTCAACAAAAGCTATTTCTTCAGTGGACCCTCCTTGGGTTCTGTAGTAGGCCTGCTCTCCATCGTGTTTGGCCTGAACTTTGGATTTGCTACGGTCCCTAGCGACCTCAAGAAACCCTTTGATTGCTAGTGACTCCTAAGCACTGTTGTCACACTTAGGGCCTGATTTAGATCTTGGCAAGTGGGTAACTCTGTAACAAGGGTAACGGATAGTCCGTCCGCCAAAATATAAATCCCATAGGATATAATGGGATTATATTTTGGTGGATGGGATATCCATCACTGATGTGACAGAGTAACCCGTCCGCCAAGATCTGAATCAGGCCCTTTATCTTTAAAAATTCAAATCTCAACTTCTACTTATTGGATTTGTGTGGTTCTGATCTTGTATTCCTCAGATAAATATTCCCTATTGGTCTAAGCTGGTGTGGACTCTTTTTGTGGTGTTTTCACTGTCTTACTGTAATTTAAGTGTTGCACAAATACTTTACACATTGCTATTAAGTTAAATATGCCTGCTCTGTGCCAAGCTACCATACGGTGCACACAGGTTACATTAGGGTGTGTATTTGACTTACCCTGACTAGGATTGTGGTCCCTACTTGGACAGGGTTCATAGCTCTGCCAACTGGAGTCCCAATTTCTAACAATCTCAAAAAACAGACTGCTTGTACTCCATGGTTTGCTTCAGTGCTGACCACGATTGCCAAGTAATAAAATTCTATGTTGTAAAATGCATTATAACACTATTCCACATCCTCCATTAAAAAGTTAGTGTGTCTCTCTAAAAAGGAAAACATTTTAATTCAATATGCTTTGCAGGTGGTGAATATCAGGTGGAGCTGCATTTCCTAGTAGGATATGCAGGAGTTAGGGTGTGCCACCCACCTTGGAATATAACAGCTGTTTCCTTCATGGTTGTCCACAATGCTACAAACACCACATATTTTATAGTCTGTTGAGTATCAAATTTAGCAAATGCACCAACAGATGCTGTTATATGCCCACTATTCTGCAGTATTATTAAGAGGTGAGAGCACAAGTGGTTGGACATGGTACAATTACATGAGGAGCTCCCTTCCTTAAAAAAAGAGAAAGGAATTGCCCAAGTCTCTTGAGCACTGAGATGCCTTACTTGGGGTGTACTATTGCTATACAGTTTTGCATGACTGCAAATATTAGTGGGAAATGCACTACTAGAAGGTCACAAGTCTATATCCACACATGAAGATCAAAGTGTACCCCATATAACACCTGCAATTCTTTTATAGGGACTTTATTGAGCTTAATGAATATTTTGGCCTGATTAAATGTCAAGTCTACCGTCTTGTGTGGTGTTATTTTCCTGTTCTCCAGCACAGACTTGAAGACAAGCTAAAGGGTTCTTTATATCAGATATGCACTGAAAGTGAAAACAAAATAGTGAGTGTTGACACTCCACTGAGGCAAGGGCAACTACAAGTTCTTGGTGTAGCAGAGGTTCAAGCCCCCATGGAGAAAGCCTACAAAATGGGAAAAATACACAAGCAGACAACATTTAACAGGAGGTTTCCTGATTTCAAGAATGGTATGAGGGAGCTTTTGCAGCAAAAACCATATAGCCAATTATTACATGCACAATGGTGTTCAACTGAGACCCAAGTGTATAGAGAATAACCTGCCAAAATGCGAGTTATCTAAACCCTTCCTCAATTATCCTTGAGGAAAATGTACTACACAGAAGATGAACCAAGCTATAAAATCATCACAGGTCCTGATAACGTGTATAAGTCCCTGTTCGGCTGGTCTATAGCTTCAGTGGTGAGTATTTAGCTGGTAAAACAGCTTCCTTCTGTTAGAAAGAAACAATAGAGTGCCTGACCACAAAGTGATGCTCAAACGTCAGGACAGGTGCTTGTATCATAATGCAGACTCAGTTCTTCTCATGAGAACGCCTTGGAATGAAGAACCTCAGCCTGGGAATTACTTAGGCAACTTCACAAGCAAACTTGACCCGGATGAACACATTGTATAATTTGTGTCTTCAGGCTGGAAAACATATTATGTATTGAACATCCAAAAATGTAGTGTGCATGGCAATCAAAGACATTACCCAAAATGGTAATAATAGCATCAAAATACATTTTGAGAATAAAAAGAATATAATGAAACAATAAAAAAGTGAACTTTTATCATAACTCATCTTTGTATTGTCTGGTCCAAAAGGAAAGAATGGAAAATTAAACCAGGACACTTTCCATGCAATATTTGACAATATTATGTTGACGGAGGACTATAAAATGTTTTCTTATGGGTACTGAAACACAGATATGCCTTGACCACAAACCGTTTCAAATATTCATCCATTGTAGTGAACCACCTGTTGATGAATTGGCTGTACAGGTCCAGTTACTACACTGCAGTGTCTCTGGTGTAACACGAAACTTCAAACAGTTCAGAAGTTTGTATTTCAGATATTCTTTCTTTAAGCAATTGATATAGGAATCTGACAAAATAAATATATCCAATGCACACATTACAATGCCATTCTGCAGCTTGCCCTAGATGTTATTAAGCATGTGAAGAGAAGTAGCACTTTAATAGAGGTGCAGCATTTTAAAACAGCTTTCAGAGCGGGGGTAAGGCACTACTATGTTGTCTATTTTCAAGATAAACTTTGCATGACCACTTTTCTAAAGCTCTTTTGATCAGTTTTCTAACAAGTGTGGAGCAATGCTCCTGTTTCCTTCAAGGGTTACATGCAAACTGTTCTCCCTCAAAGCTTTGGTCAGGACTTGAACCATATCTGATCAGCATTTTCCCCTATCAAATTGTACAACAGTCTTAACTTTTTCTAAACTTTCTAAGGTTCTAATGAAAAATATTTTATGACTGATAGTTCTTGGCATGTGGGAGGTTTGTAAACACTTGTGCACATCACAACCATGTCTGCAAAACCTTCAAAAGAACATATGTTCAGAAGTGGTACACCAGGGGTGTCATATTAAAATGAATGAGTTTTATCTAAGTAAACACAGGTCTTACACATCTCAGTGTTTTGGATGGCGCAACTTTCAGTCTGTTCTGATAAGCAGTAATAATGAACAGCTTTAATAGTCAACTGTGGGTCCTTTAACCATGTGATCCTTGTGATGTTTTCTCACCCTTTTGCGGTTAAAAAAAGAAAGATAGCTTATCAGTTAAAAACACTGATATCTTGAGATGCATGAACACATAACCACCACTGGAGTGTGGACGAGGCTGTTGTATGACAACCACCCCAGGAATCAAATCATCCGGCAAATCTACATTGTCATTAACTCTCCAGCCAAGAGCCCTTATAGATTCTTCCACATCTTGTATTCCAGTCATAGCAGTTTCAGATGGTACTTCATGAAGGGAGGCATCTTTGCAGGTGCAGTCTTAAAAGGAGATAAGGTTTGCAGTAAATTCTTAGGCCTAATATTTGATAATCCCTGGGAGAGCTCCTCATTAAAGTGATATTGTGGCTCACATCATTGCACCCTTTCTACTGTGATGCCTTCTTGATTGGCATCGTCATCAGGCTGCGTTAACGTTTGAGAGTGTTCGCTCTGTGTGCAAGAGCTCTCTTTTTGATGCATTGGTTGTGTCTTTTCTTAGCAAATCACACTGTCTCCTTCATGTAGGGGTGCGGGCTCTGTCTATGACTGTGTGAGGAGCCCCTCGAATCCATCCAGAACTCCAAGGGGAGCTGCGTTATTTAACTACTCCTTGATTACCCCATGCCATGTGTAGCTTCCTCGCATCCCTTACGCTATCATCGGGTCTGCCTTCGGAATTCAGCCTTCAGAGTCACCACAAAGCATCTTGTCCATATGTCTGACCCTGTCCCTTCATGGGTACCTAACACTCCTCTATTACCAAGGATGTCTTAGTGAGCGAGCAGGGGGTCTGTCGTGCTCCGTTTTTGCTTTGCTACAAAAATGCACAAGTGATTCCCCTTAGCAGAAACGTGCAGGAGTTATGGAAGCAAATTATGCTTTTCCCTTCTCCCTTCCAAAAAGGATCTCTACAAAGTCATCTTCCCCTGCAACATGTGCACCAGAGAAGTGCCAAGTTTCTCTTCACTGTGTTGACAATTTCAACAGTGTCAGAAAACATGGAATATCCCCATATGGTGGTGACTGACCACAGATTAGTTATTTTAACTCTGCAAATACTTTGCTTTTCTGGCTCCTACGCACATTGATCACACAATTTAAGCAGGGAAGCTGTGATTTATCCAGGTTTTCTGATCTTTTTCTGCACAAATCAGCCATTCCAAGAGCCAAAGATTAGTGACAAATTGTCTGTTAACTCAGTTATTTACCCGCTGTGGTGTCTGTCATGTTCTCCCAGTCTCTCTCACACTAGTGCTGAGTCATTGTAAGGTGAAAACACAGACATATTCACTAGTGCTAAGCAAATGCATTCAAGTCTGAGCCTGATCACGTGGTGCCCCAGGCCCTCCTTCATGAGGTGAATGTTTTGTAATCTACTGGACTCAATGATGATATCAGATATCTCCCCATTCTGTATCAAGTCTGATTGGACAGCAATATTTATATAGCTCGAAATGGAACCAATGGTAATAGAAACAATGGTTATGATGACAGCAACTTGTATCACACACAGCTACTGCAAGGGGTGACCCAGCACTTAGCACAGGTCAAGTGAGGTGGATACACTTTACGGCTTTTCCTGCCAGGTTTTCAGCCATTTTTTTGTATGCTGAAAAATTAAATGCTGCTGTAGGTAAGTGACTTTCCTCCCACTCTGGCACTTTGCATTCTGGGAGTCACTGCTAACAGTTTGTTAGCAGACCTCAGGTTACTTCTAAGATAAACTGTACCCATCTGGTAAAAAGCCCTGTGAACTAGTACTAGCGCCTTAAACAAGAGTCATTTCCTGAGAGGGAGCCACTGGAGCACATGCAGATGAGGAGACATCCACGTTCTGACTGGCAAGTTCAGAAGGAGGTAAGCTGACACGTTTTGGACATTTGAAGCCTGACTGATTTCACGTGAGCACCAGTACTATTACACATGTCAAATTAATTTTCATAGGCGGGGGGGTAATTGATTTGTCCAGAATTACAAGGTGTTGGGCTGATGCTGAGACTCAAACCTGGTCCCCCTGGCCCCCAGTTTCAAAGTTTGCCATTACGCTATATCCTGGCTTGACCTTTCGGGGGCTCACTCACCCCTATCCAATAGCACACTCACTCATTGTGACATCCCAAAGTGCAGGGTCTCCGAATTAAAATCATGCCCCTCCAACACTTGCACAGATTCTTACTGGGACCACCCACACTGCAGGGTATCTGGCTCACAAGATGGATGCTGCAGTCCCTGAACACAAACTCCCTGTGAATCCCCATAATGCACGGTCTTTAAATTAAAAGGATGATGCTAAGATCCCTGAACACAATCTTGTTGCAACATTTCAAAGTGCAGGTAGTGACACTGTAGTGATACTTGCACAGATTCTGGTTCTGACAACTCAAAGTGCAGGTCTATGAATTACAATAATGATTTATTTATAATTTATGGTTTAACTTGTAGAGCGCACAAGTACCCATTGGGTGTCTTGGTGCTTGAGAATTCAGGAAACTACAGAGTGAGTTGAAGTAACAAGGGGACAGATTCGGCAAGTGCTTATATTAAATTAAACAGGAAAAAACATTGTTTTTTCAGGTACGAGTGCAAGTACATTCCACTGCAGACAAGTGGTATGTGCAAAACTGCGACCACCCCAAACGGTGGTAAGTATTCTAGGTACATGAACAAGCAAGGTTGATGAAGATCTCAGGTGTCTGTTAGACGGTACCACTTATTTTTCCTACCACCTTATTTTCCCTCCCAGACCAGTAACTTTTGTGTCATACAGAGACTTATCAGCAGTACAAAGGGGATCATTCCGACCCCGGCGGGGATGCGGGAGCACCGCCAACAGGCTGGCGGTGCCCCGACGGGCATTCTGACCACGGCGGTTTGGCCGCGGTCAGACAAGGAAAACCGGCGGTCTCCCGCCGTTTTTCCGCTGCCCTTGGAATCCCCCATGGCGGCACAGCTTGCTGCGCCGCCATGGGGGATTCTGACACCCCCTACCGCCATCCTGTTCCTGGCGGTTCGCCCGCCAGGAACAGGATGGCGGTAGGGGGTGCCGCTGGGCCCCTGGGGGCCCCTGCAGTGCCCATGCCAATGGCATGGGCACTGCAGGGGCCCTCGTAAGAGGGCCCCACTGTGTATTTCAGTGTCTGCAATGCAGACACTGAAATACGCGACGGGTGCAAACTGCACCCGTCGCACATACCCACTCCGCCGGCTCCATTCGGAGCCGGCTTCCTCGTGGGGAGGGGTTTCCCGCTGGGCTGGCGGGCGGCCTTCTGGCGGTCGCCCGCCAGCCCAGCGGGAAAGCCTGAATGGCCTCCGCGGTCTTTCGACTGCGGAGCGGCCATATGGCGGTTCCAGCGAGGCGGGCGGCTACCGCCGCCCGCCTCACTCGGAATCAGGCCCAAAGTGCTTTAAAGATTACTCCTCCCTTCACTTGGAAGCCAGTGAAGTTCCTTCAGAGCACATGATGCTAATGATTGTTTGTAAAGCTTCTTTAAGACTCAGCAGCATTTTGAACCTCTTAAAGTTTCTTGAGTACAGACAGCTTCACCTGAAAAGAATTAGGGTAATCATCATTGTTTTTTTTTTATTAAAAAGGATGATACTGTAGTCTTTTCTTTAAGGATCTGAGGAGCAGGAAACATACCGATAACTCCCTATTTACATGGTCTCTGAACAAGAGATCGGCATCAAATATGATGCCCAGATTTCTCACTTTATACACTGGAGCAGGAGTTGGCCCTAAGGTATATGACCACCAAAAATGACCCCAAAATAAGTACGTCCATCTTATAAGAATTTAATTTCAGACAAATGGAAGACATTCATGTTGTGATTGGCTTCATACAGCTGTTCAACTTATTAGATACCTCACTGACATTGCCGGGGAATGATACCACTATCTGGGTGTCGTGGCATATGTAACTGTAGTGAAGCCATAGGAATGTATCAATTTAGCTAGAGGTTCAACATAGGCCCTCATCATGAACCTAGCGGTCAGAAGACTACCAGGGCGGCTGTGGCGGTGTCACCGAAGCCAAACCGCTGAGCATGGAACCGCCCGCCTCATTACCGCATTCCGCTGGGATGGAGGTGAGAACATCCAGAACGGTGAATGGAGTGATACCACTAGTGGTATCACAAGGTGGGAGACCACCAGCATTTTCTGGCGGTTGCACCGCTAGAAAAGGCTGGCTGTCTTGCACCCTGGCAACATTATTAAGCATTCCTGTCACCAGGATACCCTGGCACACAAGTCCACATTCTTGCGTACATGCACTCACACATCTCTACACACAAACAAACACAGCCCCACTCACCCACGCAAATGTGACATACACACCCATTCACACTGTCACACAAACACAGCATACACGCATGCATTCACTCCCCTCTCTCCTCCTCCAGAGCATACATAAATTCACACCCCCTGCACCGCATACAAGCACTCACCCGCTCTCCCCATTCACTCACACAAACACACACCCATCTCCCCGTTCACACACACAAACACGCACCATCTCCCTGTCTTCTTACATACACATGCACATGCATATACGCACTCACCTCTTCCATCTGCTCAGTTGCACTCATGCACTCAATCGCTCACACCCGCTCACATGTACTCATGCACTCACCCCATCCACAATCACTCATGCACACAGACACGCACCCACAAACACCTCCTCTCCCCCCACATTAATGACATTCACTCACGCACTCACACACTAACACCCGCACACACACACACACACACACACACCCTCCCCTGTCAGATGATTCCCTTACCTCATCTGTCGAGGAGGTCATAAAGAAGGAAACGGGTCCTGAAGCTTTCACCGCCTTGACATCTGGACACCGCCATACAGTATTACAGGTTGTAATGTAGTGTGTGGCCTCTTTTCAAGGGCAGGATGGAAATCTTTTTCCAAACAGTTGGATAAATGTCTGATGAAATAATAACATTCAACAATGATGTTAACATTTGGGCTAGGTTCACTGCAACTTTGTGTTTTATTTTGGGTGATTATGTATCAGAAGGTCCACCTTATTTTACCTGGGCAATAAGTTAAGTTGTTGATTCAATAGACAGTGTAGGAAAAATAGCAAAGACCACCTTACACCCAGGAATATTAATTTCAGCTAATGAAATAGGGGCAGCCACATGAAACTTACTATGGACAGGCTGTATCTTGGACTTAA
Source organism: Pleurodeles waltl (assembly GCF_031143425.1). NCBI lineage: Eukaryota > Metazoa > Chordata > Amphibia > Caudata > Salamandridae > Pleurodeles > Pleurodeles waltl. The sequence goes on from NC_090446.1 coordinate 16,127,730, forward strand.
AAGAAGCTGCAAGTTTATGACAAAATTCCTGGCTCAGAGAATTACTTAAGGGAAAGACAGACTTGGATAGAAATTGAACAACCTTAAATAGTTCTTTGGGAGAGAGTTGGCTGCTGCTTCAGTTTTATCAGAAAAGTATTTGGACTTCTCCTTGACAATGAGACATTTATATTCCCCAATAGCTTCTCTATACATACTTTTTCGAGCCTCGCTGTAGCCTAACCGCCACATCCTTTAAAGTTTATAGCATTTTCATCTTATATCAATGAGTAAAGGAGAAAACCGGGGGGTGAAAGGATGATTCCTATGCGGATTGATTGTTTTAAATGGAACACATTTCAACCGTTCTGAATTCAGCCAATCACACTATCTGGCAGCAGCTGTGTTAGGCTCATTACCGAAATCCAGCTTTGTAAGCACAAGACTTTCGACCAGAATCTGCCTATTCACTTTTTCCAAGGAGCTGCAGATGTATACTGCATATCCCCTTTCCTAGGAGAGGAAGGCCAAGATTAAATTTGATTGGTGAATGATCAGACGAAATCAGGGGTAATGAACCTATACACTGAAGATTGAGGTCATTTGGAAAGACACCATCTGAGGTATGACCAGCATTATATGTGGCCCAATTAACCTTCTGCATCAGCATAAAACACATAGCAGCTCAAGGAGAGCAGAGGTATCATGATTGTGTTGATCCTCTAAATGAAAATTCAAATCTCCGAATATAGTAAAGTAAAGTTTGGATACTGAACTTCAGTTTCCCTGATGTTACACATCCCTTCTAGGAAATTTGCCTATAGACTAGCCAGGTTTCTGTTAAAAAGACAATATGTGTTTCAAGAAACTCAAACAATTCAAATTTTTTATGTCCAGATAGGGAGAGAAAGCTCATCCCATAACAAGATAGAACATTGTTATTATTTTCAGTCCTCTATGCTGCCTCGCCAACAATGTTAGTACTGACGAGATTAGTCACAGAAGGAGAAATGTTAAAGGCTCTACAGCGGAAACCATTCGAGACCTTGTTCCCATTGGTTATCCCACCTGCCTGAAAGATCCATCCCCTATAGTTCTTCTTCCGAGTAATGGTGGGCTTGAAAAGGACCAGGGTTCCTGGCTCAAGGGGCACTCCGGGCGCTGACGGGCTCAGACGGGCTTACCTTCGGCACACCACTGGCACACCCGCTGCACAGTAGTGCCATCATCCGCCATACGTACCCTAGTGCCCATCAACGACACTGCTAAAACCCAAAAATGACAGACACCCCCTCTAACAGACGGGTGGAAACTCCAAAAGCATATTTAGTCAACACATGTAGCTTGTGAGTATTTTAATAAAAATCGCTGAAAATGTCCCCAGCAACAACAGCTGATTATCTGTTGTGGATTCAGCATGCTCGTGCTATCATCAGACATAAGTAGTGTGGAGACCATCAACTAGACTGCTAAATGCTCCAAAATGGCGCCCTCCGCTCTAACAGATGGGTGGAATACTAAAAGAATACTTAATGAGCACTGGCAGGTTGTGATTTTAACTGATAGTAAAATTAAAAAGAGTATTTTAATAACGTTGTTAAAAATGTCCCCAGCAACAACATCTGCTCGTCTATAGTGGATGCTGCTATGATCTTTGCAGATTCTGGTTGTAACATCTCAAAGTGCAGGTCTCTGAATTACAATAATGCTGCTATGATCCTTGCACACATTCTGAGTGTGAGATCCCAAAGTGCAGGGTCTCTGAATTACAATAATGCTGCTACGTTCCTTGTACACACTCTGAGTCTGACATCCCAAAGTGCAGGTCTCTGAATTACAATAATGCTGCTACGATCCGTGCACACATTCTGAGTGTGACATCCCAAAGTGCAGGTCTCTGAATTACAATAATGCTGCTGCGATCCGTGCACACACTCTGAGTCTGACATCCCAAAGTGCAGGTCTCTGAATTACAGTAATGCTGCTACGATCCGTGCACACACTCTGGGTGTGACATCCCAAAGTGCAGGGTCTCTGAATTACAATAATGCTGCTACGATCCGTGCACACACTCTGAGTCTGACATCCCAAAGTGCAGGTCTCTGAAGTACAGTAATGCTGCTACGATCCGTGCACACACTCTGGGTGTGACATCCCAAAGTGCAGGGTCTCTGAATTACAATAATGCTGCTACGATCCGTGCACACATTCTGAGTGTGACATCCCAAAGTGCAGGTCTCTGAATTACAATAATGCTGCTGCGATCCGTGCACACACTCTGAGTCTGACATCCCAAAGTGCAGGTCTCTGAATTACAGTAATGCTGCTACGATCCGTGCACACATTCTGAGTGTGAGATCCCAAAGTGCAGGGTCTCTGAATTACAATAATGCTGCTACGATCCGTGCACACATTCTGAGTGTGAGATCCCAAAGTGCAGGTATCTGAATTACAATAATGCTGCTACGATCCGTGCACACATTCTGAGTGTGACATCCCAAAGTGCAGGTCGCTGAATTACAATAATGCTGCTACGATCCGTGCACACATTCTGAGTGTGACATCCCAAAGTGCAGGTATCTGAATTACAATAATGCTGCTACGATCCGTGCACACATTCTGAGTGTGACATCCCAAAGTGCAGGTTGCTGAATTACAATAATGCTGCTACGATCCAGGTCGCTGAATTACAATAATGCTGCTACGATCCGTGCACACATTCTGAGTGTGACATCCCAAAGTGCAGGTATCTGAATTACAATAATGCTGCTACGATCCGTGCACACATTCTGAGTGTGACATCCCAAAGTGCAGGTCGCTGAATTACAATAATGCTGCTACGATCCGTGCACACATTCTGGGTGTGACATCTAAAAGTGAAGGGTCTCTGAATTACAAGTGCTGCAATGACCTGTGCTCCCATATTCACTGTTACACCCTCATCCAGGGCGTCTGAGTTACATAAATGCTGCTGTGATCCTTGCACACATAACTGCTGAGATACTCAGAAGTGCAAAAGATGAAAGACTGACCTTCTGCTAAGGTTTACACATCTATCACATCATACATGAAACCTGTCACTGTCTCAATATCTCCTCAGTCGCCCACGTCTTTTACTCCTACATATTGATCAGTTAAACAAGCTCTTTGTAAAAATACAGTGTTTCAGTATTTAGACATGATTCTAATTATGAACATCTGTGCCTCTTCCCCATAGATTTACAGCCTAGGTATGAATAACACTTACAGTATTAACAGGAAATTCCTGAACACCAAAAAGGTTTCATGCACTTACGTATCCACAGGCCCGTCCCCTGGTCCTGCCTTACACCCCTCAGATGTAGAGCCTTTTAAAGAAAAGAGAAAACTCCCCCGAGACCTGTTCATGCAGTGATGGGACCTGCAATGCAGGTGTGTGACAGGGAGTCCTCCTGGCACTGTGAGTTTTTAATTAGATCTGAAAACTCAGTACCATCTGAAGGTTCAAACTCTGTTCATGTTCTCTTTATTTTTTCATATTTCACATTTTCTGGAACATCTTAGGTTTTTAACTTCATTTTGTCATGTCCTGGTAATGCTTCTTTGTAGTTGTTCTTTTTACGAAACAGGATGCACTGATGAGTAAATCAGAATTACTATCCTTGCTTTTTATACTGATGTGGTCACTGCTTGACAAAGCCAATAGGTGGTAAACCCTTCATGAAACCAGCAGACTGGCTTTATTTAAAATTACAACCCTTTCTAATGTCATGAGAGCTTTCATGTACAGTTCATTTTTTCAATGTCATTTTTATTTCTTTGCCGGAAATGTTATATACAGCATTAATTTTAATTGCACCTTTATAGTTCACCATTCCTAATGTTGGACTCAGGCTTGCACTTTTTGCACCAGGGTACCCAAGCCCACCATGTATGTTACAAAGTAGTGGCGGGATTTGCAGGTGTAATTAAACGTAGTGCTATATATAGTGCTTCCAGCAAAGAAATAAACATGTAAGATATTTTAGTCATCACTTGTTGGAGCTGACATCCCATCAGGCATTGACTGGAGCATTTTAAAAGCTGTTATTGGAATGTAGACAACTGCCAGAAAATGTAAAGTAAGAAAATCCACCGTTTACTATAAAAATGTAATTAACAACTAAGATGTCAGACTTCTTACAGATTACCCTCTTCCTTCATGCCCGGGACTAGGTTTGCACAGGTAAGAAGTGTCACTGGTCACAAAGTCGAGGGAGACTTCCCTGCTTTGCCAAGTGTCTAAAAAGCAATGTTTATCATCACCAACCCATCTCACTGCAGCAACATTTCCCCTTAAAATGTAGGGCATCTGGTTGAAGGGAATTATTTTTCACTCCGTCAGAATTTCTGTTGGATGAAAATAAAAAAATGACATCTCAACCATGGAAGCATTCTCCCAGGGAATGGGGGTCATTTAAAAATGTTCACTGTTCCCTACCACCATGTTTTTCATAGTGGTGACAGGCATTGAAAACTGGCCATGTGTCTAAACCGCTGACAGCCCTTACTCCATTAGGCATTGGAGGGGTGTGTAGACAGGAAAGACAGAGTAGTCGCTGCCGTCTATACAGTGAAGGTCAGCCTGACACTAAATGAGGTGGTCGGAACTTAAAGTTGGCAAAAGGGTGCTCTGTCACTGTTGCATGCAGTACCCTTTCTGTCAACAAATGATCCGTCCCTTAGTCTTGAAAATGGAAGTTAATATCCTTCAGCAAAGCAAGGCAGGAGGCTATATTTGAGAAGAGAAGGGCTCCACAGCATCAGATAGGTGTTGAACAAGGTCCCAGGAAGCCTTTGGTTTAGGAAGGAAAAGCTCTGAATGGGAAAATTAAACATTTGTACCCAAGGAGGTTATCTCGCCGGCCCCAGGCTTTTGGCTTCTTCACCAAGTTTCTACATTTGTACTTAGTCACGTTTTTGAAGCTTGAATTCCTCCAGCAGGGCACAGCTGCAGGCTATCGCCTGAAAGGGCTTCACGAGGTCTGAGACATTCTCCGCATGGTAACTCTGAAACAGATTTGAAGCTGCCAAAAAGCAGGAAAAACCTCAATCTTCAGCCTAAAAAGAATAATACTTAATTGGCTGGAGCTGCTCATTTATTATACACTGCTTGTGGCATGGAGTGCCCCAAATTGCCCTTTGTGGGCTAATAATTTATTAACTATGTTTGTATATGTCTTTCCGGATTGTAGAGCCCTAATCCAGCCCGGGCCACTACCAAAGTTATACACAAATGCTGCAGCCTCCCAGAAATCATTTTATTTGTAGCCATATGTTTGATTTTGTAAGCATTTCCAGAGCTGGAAATTTTGCTCTTCAGTTGAGGATTGCAGGGAGCCTTTGAGGCTGGTCTCATCCACTCTTTGACAAAGCCAATAGCCTTGGTTTCATATAATGATGTGATGTCCCCTTCAGAAAAGAGAAATAGACTTGCCTATATACTGATGTGGTCACCCCTTGACAAACCAAAAGGTGGCTACCCTGTCACAAAGACAGTAGGCAGGCGTTATTTAAAATGACATCCCTTTATATCGTCATGAGACCTCTTGTGTATAGTTAAACTTTTTAGTGTATTTTTTATTTGTTTGGCAGGAAATGTTCTATGCAGCATTACGTTTAATTGCACCTCTATATTCCACCAATCCTTTGCAACAAAGACGCTGGACTCAGGCTTGCACTTTTTGCACCAGGGTACCCAAGCCCTCCATTCTGTGTTACAAAGTAGTGGTGGAAATTACACGTGCACTTAAACTTAGCCCTAAATATAGCGCTTCTAGCAAAGAAATAAAAAAGGATAAACAATTGTATTCATCACTTGTTGGAGCTGCAACCTCGACTTGGAGCAGGTCCAGCAGGAGAATATAAACTTGCGAAACAGTGAAAATAATCTTGAAAAGGACTGGGATGGATGTAGGTGGGTGGGCCCAGGAGACAGGGGACAGCTGGCAGGAAGCAGGAGTAAACATAATGGTGGCATGCTTGTGCAATGCTGCTTGGGTTTCATGCTATGTTTACCAATGGAAAATGCGCCTCTAGGATAGTTTTAAATGTGATGAGCAGGAGATGCATTTTGCACAATCACATGTAATTTTGTGGTAATTTTGAGTGACACGAAGGCAAATGACATGAATGTCACACATCCACAGTGAACACGTGCAGTCTTTCATTGTTCCTTATGACTTTGCCACAGGCCCAATACAGATCGTTTCAGGACAGTTACATTCAGGAGCCTCAAGGAATTGTGTGGACTTTAATTTTGGGTACTCTTTACATATGCCAGTGATTATGAAAAAAAATCCTCAAAAGGTTCGGGCAGTAAATGGCTCTTTGGGGTCTTCTCAGCCTTTACCTTTGATTTCCTTGGTATGTTTTGGGAGTTATCACGAAAAAGACTTGTTTTGATGCACCTCAATATTAACTGATTTTGGGCACGGCGTAGTTGAAGCTGAATGTTAGACCTGGCATCCTTGGCGTGATCTGCCCTGTCTTTTTTACCTCTGCTTCCCATGTTTTGACTGTGGGCTGGACTCTGCTTTTGCTGTTTTTGGTACTCCGAGCACTTTACCACTGCTGACCAGTGCCAAAGTACAAGTGCTTCTGTGTGAAGTGTAGGTGTAATTGGCTTAGCCCTGATTGGCATATTTGATTTACCAGTGGTTCCATAAGTATAATTATGAATATAAATAAACAAAATAATAAGTTTGTATCATTGCATTGCATTGCTATAACTAATGCTATGACGTGTTTATATATCTTTTCAGGGATTCCATTTATGTGGAACCTTGTTCGGAGCAGCGTTATTTTTCTTGTTTTCAACAGAGGGACTGAGCCCTTCATAATTCCTTTCTCTCCTCTTTACAATTTAATGAATAAATGTAGCCATTACCAATGTCTTCAAACTGCATGCTGAAATGACTGGTGTCTGTGGCCTTTTCATCCCTTTCTTCATGTCAATGTTTCAGTGATAAACAGCAACTATCAGCCGGCCATGCTTCTGAACAGGCATTCCACACCCTGCGCAATACACATCAAGGGCGGTCTTCATTTCCATACATTCAATCAATCAATCAATCAGGGATTTATAGAGCGCACTACTCACCCGGTGGGGTCTCAAGGCGCTGGGGGGGAGAGCTACTAGTCGAAAAGTTAAGTCTTGAGGTGTTTCCTGAATGATAGAAGGTCTTGGGTCAGGCGGAGGTGGAGCGGTAGGGAGTTCCAGGTCTTGGCGGCTAGGTGAGAGAATGATCTTCCTCCGGCGGTGGTGCGACGGATGCGGGGAACGTAGGCGAGGGCGCGGTTGACGGAGCGAAGGTAGGGGTGTGAAAGGTGAGCCTGTCGTTGAGGTAGGCGGGACCTGTGTTGTGGAGGGCCTTGTGTGCGTGGATGAGAATTTTGAAGGTGATCCTCTTTGATACTGGTAGCCAGTGTAGGTCTCTGAGGTGGGGTGAGATGTGGTCACAGCGTGGGACGTCTAGAATGAGGCGGGCGGATGTTTTCTGGATTCTTTGCAGCTTTGTTTGGAGTTTGTTTGTTATTCCTGCATATAGGGCATTTCCGTAGTCCCATCGGCTGCTGACCAAGGCGTGGGTGACAGTTTTCCTGGTTTCGATAGGAATCCACTTGAAGATTTTGCAGAGCAGGCGGAGGGTGTTGTAGCAGGAAGAGGAGATGGCATTGGCCTGCTGAGTCATGCTGAGCGTGGAGTCCAAGATGAAGCCCAAGTTGAGTGCCTGGGTGGTGGGTGAGGGTGCAGATCCTAGGGAGGTGGGCCACCAGGAGTCGTTCCAAGCTGAAGGGTTGGTGCCGAAGATGAGTATTTCTGTCTTGTCTGTGTTTAACCTGAGGTGACTTGATTCCATCCAGCTGGCGATGGCGTGGAGACCGTTGTGGAGGTTGTTCTTTGCAGTAGTGGGGTCTTTCGTGAGGGAGATGATGAGCTGAGTGTCGTCAGCGTAGGAGATTATGTTGATGTGGTATGTTCGTGCAATGTTGTCAAGGGGGGCAATGTACACGTTGAAAAGTGTGGGGCTGAGCGAAGATCCTTGAGGGACGCCACAGGTGATTCCAGAGGCTTCTGACAGGAACCTGCGGGAGGTGGACTCTCTGGGTTCTGCCTGTGAGAAATGACAAGATCCACTCCAGTGCTTTGTCACGGATTCCAGCGTTGTGGAGGCGTGTGCGGAGAGTGTGATGACATACCGTGTCGAAAGCTGTGGAGAGGTCCAGGAGGATGAATGCTGCTGTTTCTCCTTCGTCGAGCATGGTCCTGATGTCGTCTGTGGCAGCAAGGAGTGCGGACTCAGTGCTGTGGTTTTTGCGGAATCCGGTTTGGGAGGTGTCGAGTGCATTGCTGTCTTCCAAGAACTGGGATAGTTGATTGTTCATGATTTTTTCGATGACCTTGGCTGGGAAGGGGAGGAGGGAGATCGGTCGGTAGTTCTTGGGGTCGTCAGGATCTGCCTTTGGTTTCTTTAGCAGGGCGTTGATTTCTGCATGCTTCCATCTCTCTGGGAAGGTGGCTGATTCAAAGGAGCTGTTGATGGTGTTGCAGAGATGGGGAGCGATGATGGTGTGAGCTTTGTTGAAGATATGGTGTGGGCAGGGGTCCGATGGTGATCCGGAGTGGATGGAAGCCATGGTGCTGGCGGTATCTTCTGTGTTGACAGGGGTACAGGTGTGGAGGAGGTGGGTGTTGCTTGGAGCGTAGGGTTCATGGGTGTTTGTAGCTATATGGTGGGTTTGGGTGTTGAAGCTGTTACAAGTGAGTGTATTCAGATCCCAGTCTGTTGTGTGTATGCTTTTCCTGCCAGACAATGTGTGATGACTATCACAACAGTCTATCATGCATTGCCACCCATAGTTTTATTTCTCAAGCTTTTTTAAGGCCCACCTTTTTGTATTTACTAAAGTATACAAAAATGTGATGGGTAGAATGTTTGAATTAATCTCAGCCACTGGTAATTACTTGGGGCCACATCCCAATCCAACATTATTCTGCACTCACTGCCACCTCACTTTGGGCTCAGCCACAGGAAAATCAGTGTTGACCCTGCTCCCATGGGAACAATCCAGGCTACATTGTCAAGCCAGGTCCTCCCTGAAACAGAACAAAAGAACCCAGGACTGGCTTCACCCTAGGTCACCCTAGAATGGGCTCATCAGCCAGGTATAGCTTGGTTCTAGTGACACAGTGTGCACAGGACCAACGTTTGGGCATACCTATCCCACTTAGCGTGACACAATAAAGTATACTAAAATAGAATGATGTAATGCTTGAATTAATCTTAGCCAGTGGCAATTACTCAGGCCACATCCCAATTTATCATTATTTTGCAAACCAAGCAACCTCAGTTTGCACCCAGCTGTTTGCAAATTTGTCCTCAGTATGCTCCAGTGGGAACTGTCCAGCCCAAACCGCCAGGCCAGGTCCTTCTGGAATACTCTTTCATGTGTGTTGTTTGCCGAGCTCAAATGTGCTTCTAATATATATTTTTTGGTAATGGCCAATTATATTTTCTTGCTGGGGAGGTAGATATTTTTCCTCCCCTCTCCAATCTAAAGCACTATCACTGATAACCAGTAGCTCTGTTAATCTGCGATGAGATGTTGGTGCTCCACAAATGGACTTGGTAAACATGTAAATTCAATATCAAGGACCATTTCAGAATTAAATGTAAAGTACATGAGGCTTCACAATAAAGACTGACTAGTATTTGAAAGGAAAGCCATGAAGGTTTATAAAAAGATTAAAGACATTACAGAAAGCAAAATCAATGGCAACCCCTCAGTCAGGTAATCATTTTACCCACCACTGGCCCTTTGCACAATACCCCAGTCCTCAAATTTCAGTTCTGTCCAAGTTTTATTCATCATGCTCTAGGGCCTGCTACTACCTGCCCCCAAGCACCATACATTTTCTTCCCTTGCGCAGTGGTTATTTTTTTCTAGGGATAATTACTCTCTGGTCCCTTGCTACAATCTGCACTGAAAAGTAAGGATTCGTTACTATCTGATCCATTCTTTTTTTCAAACTTTGCTGCAGCTCTTGCCTTCTTTTTTTCCACATACCTCGTGTTAATATTTCAATGTAGATTGTTTTCGGTTGAGGATTTTTCGTGTCTCTCATTTTCTTCTAATATCTTTTTCATCCCCACTTTGTTTCTTTCACTTTCCTTACCTTTGTTCCTTTCCCACTTTGTGTCCCATTATTATGTCTGGCATGACAGTCCAGCTGTCTGCCAGTGCATTTGACTCAACTCTTCTAAAGACTATGCATACATATTAATATCTATCACTCTCCTACCACATGCAACCAGATGTAAAGTGTCCCATTCTGCTTCATGAAGAGTGTTTCCATTGCAATGCATGAGCACTTATATTATGACACAAAACTACAGTCAATAATCACACTTTCTGTCACTTTCAATCCTTTATGTCACTCATGGATTCCAAACACAAAGCAAATTTTGTTTCACTGACCCCCAATAAAGCAATTGGCTTTATCTAAGGGGTCTCCCACCTAAAAATACTTCTAGTTCAATATGACAGTAAGGTTAAATATGAGACTAGGCGTCATCCTCCTGCTCTGGTTTACTGAGATCTGACAGGTGAAAATAAACTCTATAAAAGACTTGAAAGAGCTTGGAGAAAGCTATACAATGATGAATCTAAATTGAAATATTAAACAGCCTTGCATATTTATAGATCACACTGCAGAACTTCCAGAGCCACTTTCTATTCTGAAAAAATATTAAAAGCCCAAAACTGCCCCAAAACTCTCTTTGGAGTAGTCCAAGAACTATCAGATCCCAGTAAATGTTCACTTTCAAAGCTCCAATGTGAAAAGCTAGCGGATTATTTCATTGAGAAAGTGACAAATATTCACCTTACTTTAACTGCAGCAGGAGCTGACATGGCTCAATCTAGAAACACTAGTCTGCCCTCTCATTCCACCCCTTTCTCCACCAATGAGCTGAACTTCAGAGAAACGGCCGTCTCATTAGGTACTTTACAGAGCTGGCCCACTTTGGGGCCCTCCTGTTTTCAGGAGTTATTGGGATCTATGAAATCCGGTTCCCCACGTGATTCTTTCCCCCATCCAAGCTTATTGCCTTGAGTACTCATCTAGTGACTCTATTGGTCGATCACCTGAATTCCTTCTTATGTGCGGGATAATTACCCATGGCTTGGAAACATGCAATGGTGCCGCCTCTGTGGAAAAAAAAAATCTTGACCCTTCTTGTTCAGCCACTTACATACTCATTTCATTGCTGACTATCTTAGCTAAGGTATTGGAGAAGCATGTTAATATTCAGCTCACTACATAGGTAGAAACACAGAAAGCCCTCCATCCCTCTTAGTTAGGTCTAGGTTTACCTTTGTGAATGAGGCTCTTGGACTTCAGGTCTTAACTTTTACTTCAGGTCTACGTTTACCGTTGTAAATCAGGCCCTTAGACAACAGGTCTACACTTAGACTTCAGGTCTACGTTTACCTTTGTGAACTGGGCCCTTTAATGATATCTCATGGATGCAAGTGAACGGCTACAACATTAGTAAGTTTGAGACTAGGTGATGTTAATAGGTTCATAATAGTCAATACTTGCTTCTATCTGATCTTCAATTTCTATAGCACCATCTCCATGGCAGTCAATAAAATATTACTCAAATCTTGGTAAGTCACTCTTTTCCCACAAATGGGTTGATTGAGTGCACACCCTCTTAACACCAGGTATGCAATGCTTTTTTAAACCCTTTGCCACAGAAATGAAGTCCTCCATTGAGGAGCTTTTTATAAACCAGTACCTGACAACAAAAAACTACCATTATAGATAATGCTTGGAATCAATTACAGTGGGCTAGTGATCTGAAAGATGTCTCATAATTTTGGAAGGTGGTGAACAGTTCCCTTTAAAGTCTGCTATCAGTCAACTGCTTAATGTTATTATTGAACAGGATCAATCTGTTCCATATTTTAAGAGCGTATATGCTCGAAGCAGTAACATTTTCTCTTCCAACACTTCCTTACATGTGTTCAATGTGGCTCATTTCCATCTTGAGAAGATGATGTTCTGTTGACCCCAAAAAAAAGCCGATCCCGAAAAACCCCTGGACCTGATGAGGTCCCTACAGATCTATGCAATTCAAATGCTATGCTATAGGCTACTCTAATTACTTATGCTTCTAACATGGCCAATTGTTCTAACATACCAACCTCTTGGTCCTCAGTGATTCTTGGCCTTGTTTTAAAAAAAGAAACACTTGTGATCCTTGCTGTTAGCAACGCATTTCATTCATTCAATTAATCATTAAAATAGCTTGTAGAATACCATTAGGAAGGATTCTATGATGGGCCAGCAGACATAACTTAATAGCTGATGTACAACGTGGCACTAGGGAAGGCTGATAAACAACAGAAACATTTGTAAACTTACACCTGCTATTTAGTAAACACATCACAGCCAGGCAAGAAGTGCATTATTTGGTAATTATGGATCTTACTAGCACATTTGACAGAGAACACAGGACTAAACTGTTGCCAATCTTATTGGTAATGAACATTGATCCAGGTGTAATACATGGACCTTTCTGTTAAAGGTAGATGTGGTGATTCAGGTGAATACAAAATGGTCTTTAGATTTGTGAATGGGGTGCATCAGGCTATGTTTAAGCACCTGTTCTTTGTATTTTGTATCTTAAATTCTCATTTGATTTCTCAAGGTCGGAGCTTTATTACCATTAATGGTAAATCAATCCCTCTTGTACTCTAGGCAAATGACGATGTAGTATTATACAGCAAGTGTTTAAAAAGCTATACTCAAGGCCTTTGTTTTATGTATGGAGTGGATGGGCCTGGATGCCAATATTGTTAAAGCTTTTGTTATGATTATTTGTACCAAATCCAATAAGTTTAGGTATTTGTCCAACAAAGACACTGTCATTGGAAGACTCTGTCAGTGTTTTCAGCTTGGTGTTATATTTCACTTAGAATGTAACTGACTTCCCTTACTAAATGAGAGGCATAAATTAATTTTCCAGGCATTGGGTGCGGTCTTTAAATTTTGCGGCTAAATTAGGACAAGGATTCCATAAAGAACATCATATAAATTTCTAAAAGCAAATGCAGACCAATCCTCTCTTATGGAGCTGGAAACAGAGGTTACACAACAACTAATTGATTATTTGTCATTTTATTTTGGTTTTCCCACTACTAGTGCCTAAATTCCTTGCTATAAGGAACTACGCGTTTGTTAAATTGAGGATGTGATTATGCTTGAAACAATCTTTTTATTGGTTTCTCTTTGGAGGAATGCCCACATCACACTGAACAGACCCATTATTGTTAGGTGTCTGAAACTGGACAGCTCACAATCAAAACCACTTGCTTAAGTATGTTTCAAGGATTTAAGCAGACCCAGTTTGTTCCTTGACTCCACCTCCATTTTTCCTAAGACACGTTATGGGCGAAGAATGCACAGATACCCTCAAAGGGAACCTGTTGAATTTTTAAAAACCCTCTGCTATTATGATAAGAAATTCAACATTGTAGAGTTTTCTTTACCAATGGTTACAAACTCTTGGGAGACATTTTTGTTGTGTCCTTTTAGAATGCAATGTGTCCATTATCAAATATTAATTTCCAAGGGTTGCTTTAGCTCATTTTTATGCACTTCTGTAAATCTTTGTGTCACCACTATGTTATCCCTCCACTGAGATCATGTGGTTTTACTAGATGTAAACCTGTCATGATCTACCTCCAAGTGCTTCCTGACTCAGATAGATCTTTTGATGCCCCTTCCTTCATGCACATGGTCATTAAATATTGCATGCAGCTTTTAAGTTTCAACCTTGCACTCAAATGTAGTTTGTTTGATTCAATATTATATATAAATAACTTTTGATGGATGTTTTGTAGATGTGTTTGAGTTTATGTATTTCTTGTTATGTGCTTGTTACTTCTTTTATATCTCTTTTTTGAGCTGAATAAAGTTATGTTTTGATTGAATTCTATCATCATGTAATAAAACTCCATCTTCCAGTGACAATTCATCAGTCACTTTGACAAAGGCTGCAGACTGGTATGAAGCTTGCTTTGCCTGACAAATGCTACCTCCTCTTTCAGTGCCTCATCCTTCTGAGGGGCTGAACAAGCCTGTTGCACATCTACAGCTTCTACAAAGCAGTTCTCCAGCTCATCTTCACCCTGCTGATCCTCAAGTGAAGAATTTGACAAAACATCAGCTCTACATTTCCTCCTACCTGGAATAAGGACAGCGTCAAACTATTACTGTAGTAGTGGTGGAGAGCCTGTCAATTCTTGGAATAGAACCCTTCACATCCTGCCCGTTTCAGGTTTATACCACATCTGTGAATCCTCTGCCACAGATGTGGTTACAAAATGTATCCACTGTCCAACAACACACTAAGGGGCATATTTATACTCTGTTTGCGCCGGATTTGCGTGATTTTTTTGTATGCAAATCTGACGCAAAGCTAACTCCATATTTATACTTTGACGCTAGACCCGTCTAGCGTCAAAAATCATGGAGTTTGCGTCATTTTATAGCGTGGACACCTACCTTGCGTTAATGAGATGCAGGGTAGGCGTTTCAGCGCATAAAATGACTCTAAGGCATTTGCGCCTTATTTAAACTCCTGTATGACGCATGGAAGGGGGCGGACCTTAAAAAATGACTCACAGCCACATGTGCGTAATTTTTTAACGCCTGGTCAGGGCAGGCGTTAAGGGTTCTGTGGGCTCGGAAGGAGCCCAGAGGTGCCCTCCCCTGCCCCTAGGGACATCCCCTGCCACCCTTGCGCACCCTTGGAGGACACCCATGGATGGGGGGACCCATCCCAGGTAAGTACAGGTAAGTAGAGGTAAGTATTTTTTATAATATTTTATGCGGCATAGGGGGGCCTAACTTGGGCCCCCCTACATGCCACTGTGCCCAATGGCCATGCCCAGGGGACAGGAGTCCACTGGGCATGGCCATTGGGCAGTGGGACATGACTCCTGTCCTTGCTAAGACAGGAGTCATTTCCATGGTGGTTGTTTTTTTACTCTAACCTGACTTGCAACATTTTTTTGACGTACAACCCCCATTATTCCCTACGCCAGGGCTGCCCGGTTCGCGTCATTTTTTTTTACACTAACCAGGCAGCAGCGCCGGCTAGCGTCATTCCATAAATATGACGCCCGGCTGGCGCGCTGGAATGGGGTTAGCCCGCGTTACATTTTTTTACGCAAAACTGCGTTAGCGCAGTTTTGCATCAAAAAGTATAAATATGGCCCTAAAAGTTCCTTCTAAATAACTGAGTAGTCTAACTCAGCTTCCTGCAAGTGTGAGAAGCAAAACCAGCTGTATTTTCTGCACCCCTGTTTTTCTGAGTCACCATCACCCCCAAATCTTGGCAGGTGGCATGAACTGTAGTGGTGCAAGGTAGCGCAGAATCACACAACTTGAGTGTGTTTGTTCCTATCATTTCACTTTTTACCCATTGAAACATTTTTTAACAATTGTAATTCCAGTCAGAAATTACATTTTCAAGAAATTTGCACATTTCATTGCGCTAAATAGTTGGGAAAAGCCCTTGCATAAAATACTCCAGCCCTCAGAAAGTACGTCAGTGCTTTTGCTGGGTTCGTGTCTACAGGTGATTGAACTGGACCTGGTCTAGGTTTAGCCCATTGCTTGGTCTGTAAAATAATAAGTGCCAGTGCTCAAAGTTTTGCTCATTAGCCCATAGTTGTTGCTATTGACAGTCTGGGTGGCGTATGCCAAAGAGGTATAATCTTGGTTCCACCTCATACCCAGTTAATTCACTAGCAGACACATACTGCCCCCTTAAATCACTCTTACAGGTTCCTGCATTCTACCTTTGTCACTGCTTTTCAGTCTTTCTCTTGCTCCTGCTTTCCCCGTTAAGATTTTCTGTCTCTTATAATGGATTATAGTCTGTTGAGAAAAATTGAGTGCTGATCCCAAGTGGGGTGTGCTTCAACCACTGGCTTAAATCAAGCACTGGTTCAACCCATCTTTTGAGACCAACTGGCCAAGGCATTCAACATTCCACTTAAGAAATGTATATTTCTCTCTTTTTGCCACCGCTACATTCTACTAAATGACATGTACGATTTTGCACAAGATACGCTCATGTTACTTAACGATCGCTTGAGCACACAAGCATATCATTCTGAAATATTGTACCCCCTCCTAAATTGCTAAGTAGTTAAAAGTTCATAACCTGCCACACAGAGGCAGCTAAGGCGTAGCCACATGACAATCAACAGTACTGGAATGTGCCAACTGGGGTAACAAATGGTGTGAGATGGCTTCACTCTGGGTTTAGTTCAACTTGATAATACAACGAATCCTGATAATGTTTGATGAACCACTCAGCACCACAGGGCATGCTCTAAAACTCAAACAAATCTAACCTGAAGCAGAGGGTGAGAGGATAGCTAAATGTGTGTATTCAGACTCAACAGCTCAATAACATTCTCCAGTGTGTTTGAGTGATACCACTCGGGGTGAAAGACAAGGGTGGAATCCACTGTCTAAATTATTCCTTATTGGCAGAGATTGTTTAGTTCCTTTTCAAGTTCCAATCCAATATTAAAGGCGTTCTACCCATTTTATGATTAATGAGGATTTCAATTTAATCTTGCATTTGAGCATTTTAGAAAATGTAGACCATTCCTTGTATTATTGAGGTGTTCCTTCCAGCAGGGAGAAATGAACAGTGGCTCATGTAACTGCAAGATGTGGAAGACATCAAATCAAGCATTCACCACTCTTCCAAAAGTGGTGGGTGTTCTTTAATCCAAAGGAGATCATCCAGATGGCGTTAGCCCACTGGTAGAGATTGTTGATTCTCTCTCCCACCAACCTTTAGGTAACCACTTGTAAAATCATAGCTAAGAAGAGGTGTACAGCTCCTAACTCATGTCCCACTAATTCAATGTGGCATGAGGAGATGAGATGCATTAAACCTTAATGTGGCAATGGGGCCATTATAGACCAAGCAAAATTGCGGCCCAGACTTTACTAGAATGTTGAACTTCTTTATCATATTGAGGCTCAGCAATTTGGTCATTCTTCTATGCTGTTTGCCATGGCTTTGTTAAACATTGTATTCATCTTGCTTGTGACTGGTAGGCTGTTCTAGGTGGAGACATCCTGGGCATACATGGGTTCTAAACTAGTGTTTGGAGAATAAAGGCTTGAGTACTTTCTCAGGGGTGTCAAGCACTCCTGTCTTCTGGAAAAAACAGAAATCCTTCCAATGAGCCATTTTTGGGTCCTCCATTTGTGTACCTGTGGCTGGGAGGGACCTGATTTCCTCGATTTCTTTTGGTATACCATCAAGCCACAAGACTTCATCCACATCACATGGCTTCAGCTTGTTCATGTGGAAGATCCAAAACGGTTCTGGCAGACCCTAAGGTCAAAAAATATTTAAGTTCACTAATCTTTCTTCAGCTAATGTGCAAACTAGTTTAACTTTATTTCACGACCAAGGAGCTTACAAGTTTCAAGACCAGGTTTTCCAGTCATTCAGACATGCAATTGAAAAGGAGACCTTCCAGTCATGCAAGTCCTTCATAAAGCTGCGACTTACATAGAAATTGTGTTATAAAGTTTCCTCTTAATCCTTTACCTCAGCCCATGAAAGTTGTCCCCCACATCATGTGTGTCAGATCTCCGACTCCTCCTACAGTGAGGGCACATTGGGCAGGGTGCCCAAACAAAATTTAAAAAGGGCTTAAACCCAAACCCACTTCTTTTTTGTGGTGCCTCCTGGCTATTGGTTTGGAATGAATGTAAGTAGCCTTGAAGTTGCTCATTAATTAGGATCATGTCTCTGAGGAAATGACCATGGGTCTATCACAGTTAGAGCTCTTTCCACAGGGTCATTAGCGCGTCTCTTATTAGGATGTCTTGTGGCAAAGCCCATACCCACCAAGTAATAATTACTCCCTGAATTTGTAGAAGACAAATAGCGAATGATCTGGGTCTCCTTCTCTTCTCACTGTTCTAGCTAAGCTCTCTGTTGCCAGCTGCAGCCACCATCCCTAAGACAATATCCAGCAGGCAATCCATTCATTGGTTGTCCCTGAGACCTACATTCACCTGTGCCTCATGGTTAGTGATCCTGAAGTTCCGAATGTCAGTAGATAATGTAACACTAGGAAGGTTGTTTTTCTGACCCCTCTAAAGAATCACAGCCTGATGAAGACTCGTGGTCATGCAGGTGCCACTGCCTTGTGCTACAATCTGACACATCCCATCTACAAACATTATCAGATGTGTGGTGTAGCAAGAAATGTTGGAAATCAAAGGATTCATGTATTCCCAGTTTTCTATGTGTAGCAGATGGGTTCTGCCCATTTAATCCCTCTGGATTTTTTCTGTTGAACTACCTGTTTTATTTACTTTTCCTGTGAGTGAGTCTTACCAAACGGGTCTTACTGACTGTAAATTCTGTAATAATTGGCTGAGAGTGATAACTGACAGCTTCCACCTTTTTAGATAAGGTTGTAGCCTCCCTTGCCCAGATTGTGACTTTGATTTCACCCAGTTGATCATCTCTTATGTACAAGACCATGGCAATGGCAAGCTCCATTTCATGTATTGCATGAGAAGAATTGCTGCCTTGATAACGACAAACTGTGTTCAACTTAATAGCAATAAGACAGAAACATTGCTGTGTGGCAAAGACTAGGACCTCTGGTCTCCTGATTGGTGGTCTCCTGAACTTGGGGTGCAGCACACAGCTGCTCACCTGGTTTGTAATCTTCCAGCAGGCTCTCCCTTGGTGCTCACTGTGAGAACCCTGCCCTCATTCCAGTCAGAGAGTGCAAGGGTTTAAAGATCTGCTGCTTTATGCACAAGGCTCTGATGGGTTGTACCCCCTCCTATCTAAAGGACAAACTGTGTTTTTACTGTCCTGCAAGAATGCTTAGATAAAGCGATAAGGTGCATCTGACCATTCCCCACTTCCGCGCTTCCAGACTGGTTGGGAGAGCTTTCTCCTTTTTCTGCCCTTCAGCTTGGAATCAAGTTCTGTTCCATCTGTGCTGCTGTTCCGACTTTGCAAATTACCAAAAACTCTTGAAGACTTGTCTGTTTTAGGATATTGTGTTTTTTCTGTGTTGGCTTAGCACTGGGATATACTTTCGGGTATGAGTCCCTGCGCTATATCAATTGGAAATAACATAACATAACATAACATAACACAACACCATTGAGGACACTGGCACCCTTCTTTATAGTCTGCTGAAGTGTGGAAAATACAGGGTAAACAAAAAGAAAAAATGTGTTCAGGCTTTGCACTATTTCTTCGTATTCAAACCATGCCTGCACCAGCGGAGAAAGGGTGTTTAACTCGGCCCCCCCCCAAAAATTTTTTTAGTGAACAACGTGTAGAAAAAGTGTGGTAAATTTGCGGTTTTATATTCCAGTTTTTTATCGCAGTAGCTGCTACCAGATGTTTCCACTTCCCTCCCATTTACTTTTGACTGAGCGACTTACAGGATGGGAGGAAAAGCTGCTTCAGTTGAATTGGGTTTTTTGAGTTGTTGAAGCTTATTTTTCACTTATCCCAGGATGACAGACAGGTGGTTCTGACTTCTAGCCCTTCACAGTCCAGCCTAAGGTGAGCTGAGATATCTCGATGTGACCCTCTACACAACATATGCAACCATACACACACCCTGACACACACAATAAACATAAATACAGATGCACTAGCAGGTATACAAACATGCACACACACAGAGTAATGCTTCCATTACTTACCGGTAATGGCATTACTCCTAGTCCTATTCCCTCGCCTTCCTCAAACACCAATGAGGTCCCTGGCCTCCCCTAGGCTCCTCCCTTCCCCAATATAAAACACCCACAACTCCTCTCTCTTCCTGTATTCAAACAAGCCAACCAGAACTGTCTTGTACCTCAAGGGTGGGAGGGAACTGTAAGGAAGGTTGTGATACCTTAGGTATGAAGGACAGAACCGGAACCAGTACAATCCCTATCTGGAAAAACCTCACAGAAAGGGAACTTACAGGATAAAGCCTGCATGCCAACAAAACGTCTGGCAGAGGTAATGGCCACCAAAAAACAGCTTTTAAAGGTCAAACGCATGTTGCATGTCCAGTTTGCAGAAAGGAGTGGGTTTGGTAGGTTTCCCTAGATGGCTGCTGAGCCCAGGACCAAAAACCCAGGTGCCCCCCTCCACAAAAACAGGTAGTTTTCTATTTGATAATTTTGATGTGCCCACATAGTGTATTGGGACATTTCCTTTCGCGGGCACTAGGCCTACCCACACAAGTGAGGTACCATTGGGGGAACGCTGGGTATATGGATGTCTGTGGCTCACTTCAGATTCCAGAACTTTGCATCACCGAAATGTGAGGAGAATGTTTTTTTTTGTTATATTTTGAGGTTTGCTAAGGATTCTGTGTAACACAACCTGATGAGAGAACGACAAGTTACCCCATCCTGGGTTCCCCTAGGTGTCTAGTTTTCATAAATGTCCAGGTTTGGTAGGGTTTCTTAGGTGTCGGATGAGCTAGAGGCCAAACTCCACAGCTAGGCATTTTGCAAAAAACTGGACAGTTTTCTTTAGGAAAATGTGATATGTCACATTGTGTTTTGAGGCATCCCCTGTGGTGGGCACTAGGCCTACCCACACAAGTGAGGTACCATTTTTATCAAGAGACTTGGGGGAATGCTGGTTGGAAGGAAATTTGTGGCTCTTCTTAGATTCCAGAAATGTTGAGGTTTGCAAAGTATTCTGGGTAACAGAAACTGGTGAGAGTGCCACAAGTCACACCATTCTGGGTTCCCCTTGGTGTCTAGTTCAAAATAAAATGCACAGGTTTGGTAGGTTTTCCTAGATCCTGGATGAGCTAGAGGCCAATATCCACAGCTCGGAACTTTGCGAAAAACAGATCAGTTTTGTTTAGGAAAATGTGATGTGTCCACATTGTGTTTGTGGGCATTTCCTGTCACGGGCACCAGGCCTACCCACACAAGTGAGGTACCATTTTTATTGAGAGACTTGTGGGAATGCTGGGTGGAAGGATATTTGTGGCTTCTCTCAGATTCGAGAACTTTCTGTCACCGAAATGTGAGGAAAAAGTGTTTTTTTTGCCAGATTTTGAGGTTTGCACAGGATTCTGGGTAACAAAATCTGGTGAGAGCCCCACAAGTCACTGCATCTTGAATTCCCCTAGATGTCTACTATTAAAAAATGCACAGGTTTGGTAGGTTTCCCTAGGTGCCGGCTGAGCTAGAGGCCAAAATCCACAGCTAGGCACTTTGCAAAAAACAGCTCTGTTTTCTTTGGGAAAATGTGATGCGTCCATGTTGTGTTTTGGGGCATTTCCTGTCACGTGCCCTAGGCGTACCTACACAAGTGAGGTACCATTTTTATCGGGAGACACGGGGGAAGACTGGGGGGAAGGAAATTTGTGGCTCCTCTTAGATTCCAGAACTTTCTGTCACCAAAATGTGAGGACAAATTGTTTTTTTGGCCAACTTTTGAGGTTTGGGAAGGATTCTTAGTAATAACAGAACCTGGTGAGAGCCCCACATGTCACCCCATCCTGGATTTCCCTAGGTGTCTAGTTTTAAAAAATGCACAGGTTTGGTAGGTTTCCCCAGGTGCCGGCTGAGCTAGAGGCCAAAACCTACAGGTAGGGACTTTGGAAAAAACACATCAGATTTCAATGTAAAAATGTGATGTGTCCATGTTGCATTTCCTGTCACGAGCATTAGGCCTACCAACGCAAGTGGGGTACCATTTGTATTGGGAGACTAGGGGGTACACAGAATAGCAAAACAGGTGTTATTGCCCCTTGTCTTTCTCTACATTTTTTTCCTTCCTAATTTAAGACAGTGTGTAAAAAAGACATCTATTTAAGAAATGTCCAGTAATTCACATGCTAGTATGGGCACCCCGGATTTTAGAGATATGCAACTAACCTCTGCTCTTAACACCTTATCTTGTAACCATTTTCGAAATACAAAGGTTTTCTTGATACCTATTTTTCGCTCTTTATATTTCAGCAAATGAATGACTGTATACCCGGTACAGAATTAAAACCCATTGCAAGGTGCAGCTCATTTATTGGCTCTGGGTACCTAGGGTTCTTGATGAACCTACAAGCCCTATATATCCCCACAACCAGAGGAGTCCAGCAGACGTAACGGTATATTGCTTTAAAACATCTGACATTGCAGAAAAAAGTTACAGAGTAAAACGTGGTGAAAAATGGCGGTTTTTACCTCAATTCAATATGTTTTTATTTCAGCTGTTGTTTTCTATAGGAAAACCTTTTATGATCTACACAAATGACCCCTTGCTGAATTCAGACTTTTGTCTACTTTGCAGAAATGTTTAGCTGTCTGGGATCCAGCATTGGTTACACACCCATTTCTGTTACTAACTGGAAGGAGGCTGAAAGCCCAAAAAATAGTAAAAATGTGGTATGTCACAGTAAAATGCCAAACTTTTGCTGAAAAATGTGGTTTTCTGATTCAAGTCTGCCTGTTCCTGAAAGCTAGGAAGATGGTGATTTTAGCATTGCAAACCCTTTGTTGATGCCATTTTCAGAGAAAAAAACCACAAGCCGCCTTCTGCAGTCCTTTTTTCCCCATTTAAAAAAAAAAAAAAAATTGTTCACTGTATTTTGGCCAATTTGTTGATCTCCTTCAGGGGAACCCACAAACTCTGGGCACCTCTAGAATCCCTAGGATGTTGGATAAAATGGACGCAAATTTGGCGTGGGTAGCTTATGTGGAGAAAAAGTTATGAAAAAAGTTATGAGGGCCTAAGCTCAAACTGCCCCAAATTGCCAAAAAAAGGCCTGGCACCTGAGAGGGAAAAGGCCTGGCAGCGAAGGGGTTAATAGTATTATTGTTACTGCTATTTTTGGTATTGTTATTGTTATTGCTATTATGATTGCCATTGGTATTGTGATTACTATTGTTATTCTTATAGTTATTGTTAATATTATGATTGGTATTGGTATTGCTATTACTATAGTTATTCTTGTAGTTATTTTTAATCTTATTATTGTTATTGCTATCTTTGTTATTGCTATTGTTATTGGTATGGTACACACTGCATCCTCATTCAAGGTTCCCACATTACATGCATTGCTTGGGCAAGGACTGAGTGGTTAAATATATTCCTCATAGGTATTAGAGAGCAGCTTCCTAGAATATTGTAACTTCCTTAGTGCTTCGGGTCTCCCATCCATTTGTTTAGTGTGGATGCCAGCTGAGGTGACCTGCTTGTAAACTGGGTGAGCCATCAATGCAGTGCTACCTCGGGTCTTGGCTCTCATTGTGAAAGAGAATTGTCCACAATAGCGATGAGGAACTTAGAAGACCATGGAATCAGCCAGATCTGTAGGCTCTTATGAAGCCATGGATAACTGAATAGAGTCTAGGCCCTTAGGCTGCCTCTATGACTGTGGACTAGTATGATGCCTGGATGATGGATGTTTCTGCGCTGACCCAAACCGTATCTGTTAGGAGTTGATAAGTCATTCAGCAAAACAAAAGTGATGAATTATAATGAGCCACTTGTATTACAAGGCCAACCATTTGGAAGTCATTCCTATTTCTATCTCAAAGAGGGCAGTTTCTTCTGAGGAGGAGTCGAGATTGTCATACTGCAGAACATGGAGCACAGGCTAGATAATGCAAGATCACTTACCAGTGCTCTACAACCTTGCAGCTTTCAACAGTATGGTGGAGGCTTGCATGTACATATTCCAAGACAGGTCCACAATTCATGTAGATGTTTTGGATCTAGGAGAAAGATCGACTCCTCTCTAGTTCACAAGAGCTCATCTCCTCTTCACTAGTATTCTGTTGAACTGTTTTTCCTACCAGGGCTGTGGAAACCAAGATCCTTGTCCACTCCCAAGGATGGTGAGGAGTTTCTCATTGCCCTGAGGAAGCGATTGTCTACACATATCACAGAAACTGGATGCTGTGGTGGAAGAGCAAGAGACTATGAGACAACTTGAAGCCTGAAACATGTTTATTTGGCAAAGACAAGCACAAAGGCCCTCATTACAACATTGGCGGTAAAAGCCGCTTACCGCCGTGCAGAAGATCGCCAACACACCGATGCGGCAGTGGAATTCCGCCACGTCATTATTACCTACAGCTCGAAATCCGACAAAATTGAGACACCCACACAAGTCCGCCACACCAAAGGTCGGTGATAAATTGGCGATAACAAAACCTCCACTGTCACGCCAACAGAAGTATGCCCACACTATCATGACCCACGAATCCACCGGCGGTCTGTCAACCGCGGTATTCCATTGGAGGTACACACCGCCGCGCTCAAAATACACGCACATTTACAAAACACTACCACATTGGACAATTCAAAATACACACACCTGATACACTTAAACACCCCACTCCCACACACCCAATACAATATAAAACACACACCCAGAAACCCCTACGACCACAATTGCGACAGAAGGCCAGAGAGAGACACTACAATCTACAACCAAGCAGCCACAGGCACACAATACTATCACCCACATAACATCCACGCACCTCAAAAAACCCACCACTAAATATCACCGCACATATCACAACACACACCACCCCACACATCACCCACACCACCCCATGGCACGGCAAAGACAGCCCAGGTTCTCTGAGGAGGAGCTCAGGGTCATGGTGGAGGAAATCATCCGGGTAGAGCCACAGCTATTCAGATCACAGGTGCAGCACACATCCATAGCTAGGAAGATGGAGCTATGGTGAAGAATAGTGGACAGGGTCAACAAAGTGGGACAGCACCCAAGAAATAGGGATGACATCAGGAAGAGATGGAACGACCTATGGGGGAATCTGCGTTCCATGGTCTCAAGACACCACATCGCAGTACAGAGGACTGGCGGCAGACCCACACCTCCTCCCCCACAACTAACAACATGGGAGGAGCAAGTCTTGGCTATTCTGCATCCTGAGGGCCTCGAAAGAGTAGCTGGAGGAATGGACTCTGGTAAGTCAAATCTTAACTATTATATCCCCCTCCCTACCTGCATGCCATCACATACCCCCACCCTCGCCCTCACCCCCATCACATCAGCTGAAGCGCTGCCAAGGGCACTGCCGCCACAACACCGCTGCCAAAAACACAGCTGCCACAAGCACCGCTGCCAAGGACACCGCCACCACAAGCACCGCTGCCAAGGACACCGCCTCCACAAGAACCGCTGCCAAAGACACCGCCCCCACAAGCACTGCAGGCCCATGAGCGCCAAAAGCACTGACGCTACTGAGGCTGCCACGAGCAGGATGAAGCACTCTGGACACCACCCCCCTCCAGAACCAGTGGAGATTTACATCCACTACCTCTGTCCTTGGCAAAATGAAGCACTCTGGGCACCAAGCCCCCTCCAGAACCAGTGGAGATTTACATCCACTACCGCTGTCCTTGGCAGGATGAAGCACTCTGGGCACCAAGCCCCCTCCAGAAGCAGTGGAGACATGCATCCACTACCTCTGTCCTTGGCAGGATGAAGCACTCTGGGCACCAAGCCCCCTCCAGAACCAGTGGAGACTGTTATCCACTTGAGAGACTGTGGCTTTGCACTCCCCAGGATATAGCAGTGGGCAACCCACCCACTGTAGAGACTTGTGAGACTGTGGCTTTGCACTCCCCAGGATTGAACAGTGGGCAAACCAACAACTGTAGAGACTTGTGAGACTGTGGCTTTGCAGTCCCCAGGATTGAACAGTGGGCAAACGGCCCACTGTAGAGACTTGTGAGACTGTGGCTTTGCAGTCCCTTGTGGATTTGGCATTGTGCACTCAACCGGCTGAGGTGCCCACCCTTTCCCCTGAGGTGCCTGTTTTATTTCTATCTGATGCCCCTGCAGTGTTCTCTTCGTCATGTTCGGGTATCTTGTGTGGGCCTCACCCATGCAGTGTGGGCCCAGTGGTCCACGGACTTTAAGGGTGGAATACCTCGAACTGATATTCTTGGTGTATATATTTGTAAATAGTGTATGTATATTATTTGACTACTGAATTTTAATATATTACAATCATTCACATCATTTCCTGTTGTCTTTGCATTCTCCCGGGGGTTTGGGGAGTGTAACTGTAATGTATCATGCTGTATTAGTGTGTGTTGTCGTGGGTGAGGGTGGGGGTGTTGCGTGTTACGTGTCACTGTTTTTTCCCTCCCCCCTCCCCTGTGTCGTAGGTGCAGTACTCACCGTGGTCTTCGCCGCCGGCATTCGTGCTCCCGGTAGAGGAGCAAGAAGATAAAGGCTGGTAAAATGTGGAGCTCTGGTTCCATGGTGTCCTGGTTTCCCGTAGGGTGTGCAGAGGTGAGCGTTTTCCCTTCGAAGTCCTGTTTCTGCCGTGTTTTTGTTCACGGTGAATCCACCCCAGGAAAGGTGGCGGATTTGTAGGTTGTGATACTGTGGGCGGTACATTGTCTCCCGCCTGTCTCTTGGCGGTGACCGCTGAGCTGTTTGTTTGTACCGCTGTGTCGGTCGGAGTGTTAAAGTGGATGTCTTTGTTAGCAGTTTCCACCACGGTCGTAATTCTATTTTTTTTTGCGCTGGCCTGTTGGTGGTCTTACCGCCGCTGTAACACCGACCGCCAGGGTTGAAATGACCCCCAAAGTGTGATACCACAGCTAGGAGAAAAAGTGCATTGCAACCCAAGCAGTTGATCAAATAATGCTTGCACCCCTCCACATTTCCCCCAACCTTTATACATTTTCTTCATGTAGATGGTTGAAGGAGGATAAATGTGATAGAAAATGAAACTGTGCATGTGGTGCTAGTACAAGCATGGTTTTCTCATCAGAAGAGTGCAAAAAGACTTTATGGGAAAATACAACTAGCTTGATTGAGAATTCTCCCCTTGCCAGGGCTTAAGGTGGGCCCTGAGCACATCAAAACCATGAGAGCGCAAGAAGCTTGGGTTGACAGGGGCATGGAAAATAGCTATAGGCTCGACAACATGGAGTTACTTTTTGCAATACAGTTGAACATAGATTGCATGGACTCACACTGCCTTGCAACAACTGCATTCACTTGCATCAGATGGATATTGCTAATGCCTTAGGGCAGGAGAGGCTGGGTGACTTTAGGCAAATGTGTAAGACCATTAACTCCTTCCTGAAATCGCACGGTGCCATCACAGTCCCCTTGACCTGCGATTGTTACTGCAAGTTGACAATAGAGGACACTTCAATGCCCACCTGATCATTGTCTGCATCCTCATGGACCCTCTACACTTAATGCACTCATTTCCTGTATTCTATAGCATCATGCATTCTTCCAGGAAAGACAGACATTCAGGATGTGTAGAACTGAATGATCCAGCATATGATGTCTGGCCACCATGGGGCTGCTTATGCCATCCAAACCCAGTTACTCCCACATGTACACAAAATATTCAGCTGCCCTATATGGTGCCACCATCTCAGAACCTGCCCCTTTGCATGCACCACTGACAAAGGACATTTTCTGTCTAAACCTGATGTTGCCTTGTTTCAATAAGTGTTTCTTTTTTTGCTTCAAAGATAAAGGTTTGACTCAAAGGGGGATATTTATAGTCCCCTTTGGCCACCTTGCCCCACATTAACGTAATTATTTATGGCGTTAATGTGGCCCACAAGGCACCATATTTACAGGGTAGCACAATGCATGCATTGCGCCACCCTGTAACCCTTTGCGCTACATTATGCCTGTAGCAGGCATAATGTATGCAAAGGGGGTGTTCCCCCGTTAGGGGAGCTGAAAAAATGGCGTAAGGAAATCTACGTGATTTCCATTCGCCATTTTTTACTGCACTTTTAATGCCTGCTCAAAAGCATGCGTTAATAGGGGGCTTCGATTCTTTAGAATGTAGCCCTTGGTACCCTGCATGAGTAGCGCCAATATTGTGGCGCTACTCCTGCAGAGTCCATCAATAGCGTCATGTGAAATTACGGTATTGCCTCCTACCCTGCACCATGGTGCACCATATTTTAAATGCAGTGCACACATGGTGGCGGTAGGGGGGTGCTAAGCGGTGCAGGGAAAGTGCCGCTGCACTCGGTGCAGTGCCACTTTCAGTAAATCTGCCCCAAAGTTTGTAATGGGTTCCCCTGAATGCATATTATTGTCATGCAGGATTTAACATACTATTTTGTGACAGTTAACTTTACTCTTCTAGCTAATAACATCTGAAATTGTTTTAAAACTTTAAGGCCTATCATTTTTTTTTTTTTTTCGCCACATTTGCGTAATTGTTTTGACGCAAAAGCAGCGCAAACTTACAAAATACAACTGTATTATGTAAGTTTGCGACGATTTCGCGTAAAAAACGACGCAAATGCGGCGCTAACAAAGTATAAATATGGGCCTAAATTTCACTGGAATTTCAGAAACTGTAACAGGGCACGCCCTGGCACAGCAGATAGGAGAATCATTCTGTTTCAGGAAGCTGCATTTTCCTTTCTTTCATATTATACCCACAGTATAAACATATATAAAAAATGTGCAACTTGAATAAGGAGAGCAGTAAATTTTCAAATGCAATTAAAAGCCAGTAGTAGATAATGAGCTGTTATCTGTG
Organism: Pleurodeles waltl; assembly: GCF_031143425.1. Taxonomy (NCBI): domain Eukaryota; kingdom Metazoa; phylum Chordata; class Amphibia; order Caudata; family Salamandridae; genus Pleurodeles; species Pleurodeles waltl. The sequence goes on from NC_090446.1 coordinate 16,156,366, forward strand.
CGCCGCCAGCAGCAGCAGCAGGTCCCACTGACGCGTGATGAAGTGTCGCGGGAGCGCCATGCAGGATTTAAAAGGCTGTGCTTTCACATCCTGACAAGACATCAGCGCAAAGGAACACGTGCCTGTGAGGGTAGGTAAGATGGAGGAAACTTTGCGATTAACGGCCCAGCATATGGGTTGTAGATGTAGGTAAATAAATATTTTATTGGTTTCTCTCTCACTTCTTTAAGTCTTGACTCTAGATGGCATCTAGAACTGAAACATGTTCTATATACTTCGTGGGCTTACAGCCCGCCCATAGGCTTTCTATTTGCTGGCACCATTGTCGCTCCATTTTGCGTTCTCCCTATTTGTAAAGGGCATGCATAAATCATGCCTTTTCCGTGTTTAGCCCTCCCCGAGAGCACCGGCCAACTACTGTTAACATACACCGTGGCCATTTTTTATGCAGTGTTTCAGGACTACTTTTTTCTTTTTCTTTGAGCACTTAACACAAGTACTCGGCTTTGCACTTCCTCTGTTTTTTTAAACGAATGTTGTCTTTTTGTCTTTCCGTACAAAATGAGCTTAGCTGATGGCATATGTGTGTGAGCGATTATATCATGTGTGTGAAACACACCTAGCTGTTGGCATTTATAATTTTACAGCTGTGCGCCCATCGCCACAGCCAGGATCCACTGCGAAGGCAGGGAACACCAGTGTCATACTTACTATTTAGAACGCGCACTGGTATACATGCGTCTGTTATTTCAATTGCATACATTACCCTTATTTTATTGTATGCATCGTTCACTTATTACCCTGAAGGGCACCATCTCAATAACAATATGCTGGTAATGAAGGGATCTGCATTCCTGAGATGAGACGAACAACTGGGATGCCTGGAGCATGCGAGGGCTTCAGAAGTAATGCCACTGCTATTATCAAAGGCAGCGCCTATAGAGCACTATTGCTGAGACCAATTGGGTTTGCCAGTGCTTGTTTTATCTGGGCACTAAGAGCCTGTAGCTTGGCCGTCCGGTGAGGTCTTGGGGTCAGGGTCATAGCTGAAGCCTGCAGGTCTTGGTGCTGCCTTTCCATCAGTCTATAAGTCTGGAACTAGCCCGGCCGTGACCCCCAGTCACACCCAAGTGCCCGACTTGCCCTGCCCTGAGGTGAAGCTCGCCACAGCACACAGAGGTAAGCACAAGTCCTGACGTAACGCACACACACAGGGGCTCAGTGTGCTAAAATAATGTCACACTTTAAAAAAAGTTTTTGTATAATATGTTTTACTATGTCCTTCCTTACATACGTGCCTGCACACACCCACGAATACGAAATTACTTGGAGGCATTATTATTAATTATGAATATTTTAAGGTCCAAAACTTCATTTGTATTATCCTAAACCTTTTCAGTTCACTGACCGTTCGAGTAACTTTTCCCCCCAAACACAGACGCACACATCGCTCCCCTTCGGTGTCCTATTTAAATGCCAAAGACACGTCCTTCCTAATACATATAATTTCAAAGCGCCCCGTTTCAGACATCGTTGTAGTCATGAAGTTGCTGTTTAGAACTGATAATATATTTCCTTTTTGGTGTTTAAATAGTAAAGAAATGTTATTACAGAACGTAAAAGTAAAATATTAAAGTATTTACAAAATGTTTACGGATAATTAATAAATCTTACATTTGAACAGTGTGCAGTCAAATTTCAAATTAAAATTGAGCTCAATTTCTTATTTTTGTGTTATTGACTGTAACTTGAATTTCAGGTACCAAGTTGTACAAAAACGTGAGTATTCTGAGAGATGCCTTTGAAAAGTAATGTTATCAGAAAGTGTCGTGGAAGGTGGGTTTATCTCACGCTTCCTGCCCGGAGACTGAGGTGCTGGTACCCCAGCCACAAGCAGTGGCTTCATAACCTTGCACCCACTCAGGGAACAGAAGCCACTGTCCTGAATAATGCGCCGGCCCAGTGTGCCTGGGGTATGAAGAAGTGCAGAGGCTCAGAAGTGCTGGTGCTTGTCCTTTAGAAGTGCAGGGGCTCAGAAGTGCTGGTGCCAGTACTGGTCCTTTAGAAGTGCAGGGGCTCAGAAGTGCTGATACTGGTCCTTTAGAAGTGCAGGGGCTCAGAAGTGCTTGTACTGGTCCTTTAGAAGTGCAGGGGCTCAGAAGTGCTGATGCTGGTACTGGTCCTTTAGAAGTGCAGGGGCTCAGAAGTGCTTGTACTGGTCCTTTAGAAGTGCAGGGGCTCAGAAGTGCTGGTACTGGTACTGGTCCTTTAGAAGTGCAGGGGCTCAGAAGTGCTGATGCTGGTACTGGTCCTTTAGAAGTGCAGGGGCTCAGAAGTGCTGATGCTGGTACTGGTCCTTTAGAAGTGCAGGGGCTCAGGGGTGCTGGTGCTGGCACTGTCCCTTTAGAAGTGCAGGGGCTCAGAAGTGCTGGCGCTGGTACTGGTCCTTTAGAAGTGCAGGGGCTCAGAAGTGCTGGTACTGGTCCTTTAGAAGTGCAGGGGCTCAGAGGTGCTGGTGCTGGCACTGTCCCTTTAGAAGTGCAGGGGCTCAGAAGTGCTGGCGCTGGTACTGGTCCTTTAGAAGTGCAGGGGCTCAGAAGTGCTGATACTGGTCCTTTAGAAGTACAGGGGCTCAGAAGTGCTGGCACTGTCCCTTTAGAAGTGCAGGGGCTCAGAAGTGCTGATACTGGTCCTTTAGAAGTGCAGGGGCTCAGAAGTGCTGATACTGGTCCTTTAGAAGTACAGGGGCTCAGAAGTGCTGGCACTGTCCCTTTAGAAGTGCAGGGGCTCAGAAGTGCTGATACTGGTCCTTTAGAAGTGCAGGGGCTCAGAAGTGCTGGTGCTGATCCTTTAGAAGTGAAGGGGCTCAGAAGTGCTGATACTGGTCCTTTAGAAGTGCAGGGGCTCAGAAGTGCTGGTACCAAAACGGACTCTTTAGAAGTGAAGGAGGCAGTCACGGATCGCGGTTGTGACAGGGTGGTGCGGTGCGCAGGAGGAGGGTACAGGGGGGAGGGAGGATTAATAAAATATATATATAAACAAGCATTTGCAATGCAATGGGTCTGCTCGAGTTAGAGCTATTAGCGTTGTAAGCTCTAACCGGACTTTTCTTGCCACATAAATTGAAAATTTAAATTTAAACACTTTCACATAAGAGAGCCGATCCACAGCGCCATGGCCGCCATGAGCATCAGCGATAAAGAGAGACACAAAAGGAAAAGAAGTTCGCTGCAGTTAAACTTTTCGGCAAAAGTCCAATCAGCCATGTAACAGAGGCGATGGCCAAGGTGGCAACAAAACCTCCCCAAGGAGGGACAAACATAGAGCATTTACCAATGTCATCAAAGGATTTTTGAAGGGCAAGCCCATGAACGAGTGATAGTGATGGGCGTGAGGTGGGTGTGGTTAAAAGCCCAGATACATACCGACATGTCAGAAACGCAGCGCTTGCGCTCTGCTACGCTCGACCTAATAAAGGCATGTGCATTCGGGATAACACCACAGAGGCGAAGCCTGCATCCTAAATACTTTTTTCTAAACAGCTGCTTCGCACACATTGGTTGGTTTCCTATTCCACTGAAAGTTGTTTTTAGATATAGCTTCAAAAATCTAATTAGCTGTATCAACTGGTGTGATTATCTCCAGCTTAAATATATACAGCAACGTCCACCTTAAACTAACAAGTGCGAGTTTAGAGTGCGGCGGAAGAAGATTAAAGAAAGTTTGAAGGCATTATGTACGTTAAAGTTGCTTATGGAAAACTCCACAAGGATAAGCTGTCATATGTGGTTATTTTGGGCTATGTTATCAGAATATAATTGTAAGAATGTTGTCTGACATAAATATTGTATCATCAATATCGTTTACAAAATGACTCACAGGGCAATCTACACCCAAAGGGACAATATTTTTTTTATTTAGAACACAATATTGATGTCAGAATATATTTCTGTCCAGTATATTTTGCCATCCTCCCTAACTCAGTGTAGTTTTAAACGTTGCATTGCTGATGGACAGAAGTCCCTTCTGAGCTTCTCCTTGAGTGCGTGTGTGAGGGACATTTCTGTGCTGCTGTTCATGGAGTAACATGTGTGAGAGAAGCTCTGTGTGTGCACCTGGTCTGAGCTTCTCCTTGAGTGCGTGTGTGAGGGACATTTCTGTGCTGCTGTTCATGGAGTAACATGTGTGAGAGAAGCTCCGTGTGTGCACCTGGTCTGAGCTTCTCCTTGAGTGCGTGTGTGAGGGACATTTCTGTGCTGCTGTTCATGGAGTAACATGTGTGAGAGAAGCTCCGTGTGTGCACCTGGTCTGAGCTTCTCCTTGAGTGCGTGTGTGAGGGACATTTCTGTGCTGCTGTTCATGGAGTAACATGTGTGAGAGAAGCTCCGTGTGTGCACCTGGTCTGAGCTTCTCCTTGAGTGCGTGTGTGAGGGACATTTCTGTGCTGCTGTTCATGGAGTAACATGTGTGAGAGGACCTCCGTGTGTGCACCTGGTCTGAGCTTCTCCTCCGTGTGTGCACCTGGTCTGAGCTTCTCCTTGAGTGCGTGTGTGAGGGACATTTCTGTGCTGCTGTTCATGGAGTAACATGTGTGAGAGAAGCTCTGTGTGTGCACCTGGTCTGTGCGTAAATGAACTTGCAGTGGCCCTGCCCGTGTGCCATACTTGTCTGTGTCCTCGTTGTACTGGCTCATTGAATGTTTGAGGTGATGCTTTAGTGGTGGCCTAGCCTTTACCCGTTTGGCATGAGGAAGGCTTGACTGCTGCTGCTCATACTGTGATGGTTCTGCTGCTGCCAATACCTTATCTGCTCTGTGTGCACGGAGGCCTTGGGCTGATGCCACCAGGGGTCTACACACATTATCTTTATAATGGTCATCGTCCCTCCAGGGTGAGCAGCTCTCTTCTCTGTATGCGATACACAGTTGACCAGCCCAGCTGGCCTCCTAATTACAGCTGGTACCAGCAGGGCATTTACCAAGGTTTCGTCCATGTTATCGAATTATTGGGCTACTGCGCATTGGAATCGATGCTGTTTTTTCACGCTTCTTGGTGCCCACATCATTGTACTATTGTTGCCAACAGTGTCTTAACTTCGCTGCTAGGAAAGTTTCCATTCAGTGCTGATTTTGTAAGCGAAGTTTGCACTGGTGCCGTCTGCGCTGTTCACAGTAACCTAATGCAAAACAATGGGGCCCTAGAAAAATGTGATGAGGGCACCCTGAGCCTCCCGTATCTCACAGGCATTTATTAACTTAGACCCCCTTCAGGATTGAGGGGCCCTAGAAGTGGGGGCAGGGGCGCTCTAGGGACTTGTGTGACAACACCCCTGGCTGTTCGCAGTCTGTGTGTGAGAGGTAATGCTTGCCCGCCCCACTGTTCCCTTGACTGCACTGGTTGTATGTGAATAAAGCTTCTATTAATGAACCTGCCCCGTGGAAGAGGGTAACTTGGTTCTTCGTGTTCCTCACGCTGCGCGTGCCCGAGTGCGAGTGAAGCTCGAGCCGCTGCGGGCAGTGCGGTGCCTGTTACCTGTGCACGGAAACCACACACGTCTGCTATGTGCTGCCTGTAATTGACAGAAGTCTCTGAAACCTCAAAGCACTTTCTAGGCCTATTTAAAGTTAATAGACCGCAGTTACTGAGTTCAAATACATGGGTAAATAAATACAGTTGTAATATAAACTAATGGGTAAGTAAATAGTTTTATTTCACAACCTGCTTCTTTGCTCGGTAGCTTTCTGAGGACGTATTACTCAGAAGAAAATAAATAGGTGGAGGTCATGAGAAGGCACCAAGAGAATACAAGCAAGACAAGCATTTACAATGCAACGGGTCTCGCGTTTGCTCATGTTAGAGCTGATCGCGTTGTAAACTCCTAACCCGACTTTTCACCTATCGGGCTAAAGTGCATTAATGTACATAACCCGAAAAAGTTAAATTAACTGTGTAAAGCGCTCAACTTCTGCCAAGCGAGATCGCGCTCGTAAATTAGAGAAAAAAAAGTCCACGAGCCCGATGGAAAACAGCGAGCCTCGCATGTTTTCTGTACTTGGTCGCTGCGCTCGAGGAGGGCTGCCACCGGAAAAGGCATGACGTATGCGTGCCTTCAACTAATGAAAGCAAGAAGATTTTATTAGGCAAGCCCACGAACCAATAAAAAACACTGACGTGACGTTGACAGGGCTCCGAGCCCTTTTCTAAATACAAAAGCGTCTCGCTGCGATACGCATGCGCGAGCGCGTGCAACGCAGGCTCGACCCTAAAAAAGTAACACTTACCTTCTCCATCGCGCCGCAATGCTCCTCTCCCTCGTTGTCACCACAGGCACAGGCTCCCAGCCTGCCCCGCGCCAAAGGATTGGCTGGGAGCGCCCAGCCGGGGCGCTCCCAGGCAGACTGAGCATGTGCAGGCCCTCCCCAGCCCAGCGCCACAGCCTCGTGTGCATGTGAGTTTGGCGGGCCCAAGACGGCCGGCCAAACACACATGCGCTCTGAGGGGAGTGCACGGTGCACTCCCCTCACTGCTCGTGACCCCAAAGTCTCTCCCCTTTAGCAAGGAAAGGATAATAAACATGATTTACTATCCTTTCCTTGGGAGGAGGAGCCGCCACTGGAAGGAGCTCAGAAATGCTGGCACCGATACTGGCCCTTTAGAAGTGCAGGGGCTCAGAAGTGCTGATACTGGTCCTTTAGAAGTGCAGGGGCTCAGAAGTGCTGATACTGGTCCTTTAGAAGTGCAGGGGCTCAGAAGTGCTGATACTGGTCCTTTAGAAGTGCAGGGGCTCACAAGTGCTGATACTGGTCCTTTAGAAGTGCTGGGGCTCAGAAGTGCTGATATTGGTCCTTTAGAAGTGCAGGGGCTCAGAAGTGCTGGCGCTGGATCTGGTCCTTTAGAATTACAGGGAAGTGCACACGATCAGAAATGTTGGGGCTTGATCTGGTCCTTTTTGAGTAAAGGGGCTCAGAATTGCTGGTGCTGGTTCTGTCCTTTTAAGAGTAAGAGGGCTCAGAAGTGCTGACAGTGGGACTGGCCGTTTAGGAGTAAAGGGGCTCAGAAGTGCTGGTACTTGTGCTTTAGAAGTGCAGGGGCTCAGAGGTGCTGATACTGGTCCTTTAGAAGTGCAGGGGCTCAGAAGTGCTGATACTGGTCCTTTAGAAGTGCAGGGGCTCAGAAGTGCTGGCGCTGGATCTGGTCCTTTAGAATTACAGGGAAGTGCACACGATCAGAAATGTTGGGGCTTGATTTGGTCCTTTTTGAGTAAAGGGGCTCAGAAGTGCTGGTGCTGGTTCTGTCCTTTTAAGAGTAAGGGGGCTCAGAAGTGGTGACAGTGGTACTGGCCGTTTAGGAGTAAAGGGGCTCAGAAGTGCTGGTACTTGTGCTTTAGAAGTGCAGGGGCTCAGAAGTGCTGATACTGGTCCTTTAGAAGTGCAGGGGCTCAGAAGTGCTGGCGCTGGATCTGGTCCTTTAGAATTACAGGGAAGTGCACACGATCAGAAATGTTGGGGCTTGATCTGGTCCTTTTTGAGTAAAGGGGCTCAGAAGTGCTGGTGCTGGTTCTGTCCTTTTAAGAGTAAGGGGGCTCAGAAGTGCTGACAGTGGGACTGGCCGTTTAGGAGTAAAGGGGCTCAGAAGTGCTGGTACTTGTGCTTTACAAGTGCAGGGGTTCAGAAGTGCTGATACTGGTCCTTTAGAAGTGCAGGGGCTCAGAAGTGCTGACACTGGTCCTTTAGAAGTGCAGGGGCTCAGAAGTGCTGGCGCTGGATCTGGTCCTTTAGAATTACAGGAAAGTGCACACGATCAGAAATGTTGGGGCTTGATCTGGTCCTTTTTGAGTAAAGGGGCTCAGAAGTGCTGGTGCTGGTTCTGTCCTTTTAAGAGTAAGGGGGCTCAGAAGTGCTGACAGTGGGACTGGCCGTTTAGGAGTAAAGGGGCTCAGAAGTGCTGGTACTTGTGCTTTAGAAGTGCAGGGGCTCAGACGTTTTGGCTCTAGTACTGGTCCTTTAGAAGTGCAGGGGCTCAGACGTGCTGGTGCTGGTACTGCTCCTTTAGAAGTGCAGGGGATCAGAAGTGCTGGCACTGTCCCTTTAGAAGTGCAGGGGATCAGAAGTGCTGGCACTGGCCCTTTAGAAGTGCAGGGGCTCAGAAGTGCTGGCGCTGGTACTGGTCCTTTAGAAGTGCAGGGGATCAGAAGCGCTGGCGCTGGCCCTTTAGAAGTGCAGGGGATCAGAAGTGCTGATACTGGTCCTTTAGAAGTGCAGGGGCTCAGAATTCTGGCACTGGTAGTGGCCATTTAGAAGTGCAGGGATCAGAAGTGCTGGTGCTGCTACTCGCCCTTTAGAGATGCAGGGGTTTAGAAGTACTGGCTCTTTAGAAATGCAGGGGCTGAGAGGTGCTGGCTCTTTAAAAGTGCAGGGGCTGAGAAGTGCTGGCTCATTAGAAGTGCAGGGTCTGAGAAGTGCTGGCTCTTTAGAAGTGCAGCACCACTGCGGAGAAGTTCTGGCTCATTAGAAGTGCAGGGGCTGAGAAGGGCTGGCTCATTAGAAGTGCAGGGGCTGAGAAGTGCTTGCTCTTTAGAAGTGCAGCACCACTTCTGAGAAGTACTGGCCCTCACCCTATAAACAGAAGAGTTTAAGATACTCATCTGGCTCTAAGGTACCTGTCGTTTGGAAGTACGGTGTATCTTCAGACAGTAAAGCCACCCGGACCTCCACCCCTCAGCTTCCATCCCACTATCTGGACAATGCCAAACACTAGTCTGCCCTCTTCTCAGCTCATATTATTGGCATGCTTTATTGTTACACATCTCAGTGGTACTCATTGCATCACTCTCGACAGAATACATGCTAACCCTCCAAGCTATCTTTTTTTTTTGTTGCAGTTTTATATAGCGCGAATTCGACTCGCTGGCATTAGAGCACTTTACATGAGCACCAATGACATTACACAAGAACACATTCATTTCTGGTAGGCCCGGGGAGATTAGGGCCTGATTTAGTTTTCAGCAGCCAGGTTACTCCACCACAATGGTGATGGATAGCGTGTCCACCAAAATATAATTCCCATAGGATATAATGTGACTTAGATTGCGGCAGAAGGGCTATCCATCACCATGGTGACAGAGTAACCAGTCTGCCAAAAACTTAATCAGGGCCTATGTGATTTGCCCAGAATCACAGGATGTTAAGTCGATGTAAAGACTCTAACCTGGTTCCCCAGCTCCAAAGTCAGCAGCTCTGGCAGTTATGCCACATCCTCTCCCCTAACTTAAGTTGAGGCATTACATCCAGAGTTGCTGACTTTAGAGCTGGGAACCAGGTTTGATGTCCGGTCTTGTCTCCACATCCTGTTTTTGCAAAAATCACTTAGGGCTGGATTTAGATCTTGGCAGTCTGACCACCAATCCGCTGCGGTAGTGGGCCCAAGAAGACCACCAAGGAAACAATCCTTCGTCCATCGTATTTAGATGTATTGCGGCTGAGCTGCACACCGCCACAACGGAGTTCTCTTCCCAACAGTCAAGCAGGCGGGTTCCTGCCTCCCGTATTTAGATGTTACAGTCCTCCTGGCAGTGTACTGCTGGTGGTTTGCTGATGGAGGGAGGACATCGCTGGACCCAATGGACATTGGACAATGGCAATGGCTGTGGAATAAAGGTAAGTCACTCACACATACTCTACCCTTCCCATGTGCGTCCCCTGCATCACTCACAACACAACACACCACATGCACACCTTTAATGATTGCCATTCCAACACAACACCTTCATGGCGAACACACATACATATACACCCATGACACAACATGCACACACCAGTGACACTGCACCCACACACTACACAACCAACACAACTGCACACTCATCTACACAAACACACTCACATATCACAACTACATAAACATCCCCACTACACCTCCCACCACCTCACCCAGACAATTGCATTGCAAAGAATTACATGTATTGACTCACACACACAAATCAGTTGACAATATGACAGGTACAGGTCCCCTTTGCAATGTGCACACATTGGCACAGCTGACTGGTGTGACTGTACCATCATTGTGGTACCTGCTTTCATTTGCCAATGATTACTGGCACCACAATGACAGATGGGTATTTGTGCAATATGTGTTGTGTACCAGTGGGTCCTCATCCACTTCTGACCCACTCATGTCCCCAACACATGCATGTCAATGTAATTTAAATAAATGTTTGTGTCTGCAGTGTTCACATGCTCATGTTCAGTGACCCCCCAACATACACAGCCAACACAGGTTCTCTGCCTTCGTGTCCAGCGACGGTGGGGGGGGCGTGTTTTCTCCACATTCCCATGGCAGCAGGGAGGGACAGCCTAATCCAGTTAGGTCCATCCGAAAACAGAAGTTGAATCAGGAGAAAAGGTAAGTTTTCACCCCTTCCCCCCTTCACCCACAATCCGCCAAGTCAGAAGTGGAGTTTGGACCGCCCCTTTTGGCAGTAATGCTTACCCAAATCTGCATGGAGCAAGTGTGGCTGGAGTCCCACCACCAGCCACTCCTCCCTATGATGCCATGGTGGCAGATAGGAATCCCTGGAGGAGTTAGTGGGACACGGGCAGGTTGAAGTCAATGGGACTGCCAATATCTAAATCAGGCAGACGGACCACCAAGGCAGTGGGCAGGTTTTCCATCGATCAAAGAAGGGACCATTACTGCCAAGATCTAAATCAGGCCCTTAATCTATCTGTGCCTAAAAATGAATGTATCCTTGTGTAATGTAACTGGTGCTCATGTAAAGAGCGCAAAGCCACGGGGTAAATTTGCTCTATATAAAAGTGAAGAAAAATAGGAATGGAATGAGTACAATGTTTGGAGTGACCATCTTTTGAGTTATGTCCTTTTGACCTTGCATGTGTTTTCTAGTGTCAACTGTAGCGCCTACTCTTTTGCCATGCTGTCTCATTACTGTAGGAAAGTACCCTCTTTGTTATGGTTACCCCCATTTTCTGCCTGATGTCAGTGTGCTTCGCTGTATTTACTGGGATCCTGATAACCAGGGCCCCAGTGATTATGCTCTCTCTCGTCTAAATGTGGTTGCTGTATAACACAGTATTTCACCCACAATTGGCATACTGGTGCCCCCTTATAAGTCCCTAGTATATGGTACTTAGGAAACTAGGGCATTGGGGTTCCAGGGGATCCCTATGGGCTGCAGCATATCTTTTGCCACCCATGTGGAGCCCATGCAAAGGCTTATGCAGGACTGCCATTGCAACCTGCGTGAAATGTTGCAAGCACCCTTTCTCTGCCATTTACTCTGCACCAGGTCACTTTGTAAGTCACCCCTATAGCAGGCCCTCCAGACCTGAGGGCAGAGTGCAGAGCACCTGAGTGTGAGGGCACCTCTGCACTAGAAGAGGTGACCCCACAACCTCCAGGACCATTTTCCAAGACTTTGTGAGTTCGGGATGGTGGGTACATGTCTTTAACCTTTATGTCTTCTATGGAAGAGCATGCAGATCTCTCAAATGCAGGGTTTGAATGAAGTCCACAGCTTGCCCTCAAATCCTAGTTTCTCTTAAGTACTTAAGCAGTGATAAGCTGAGCTCCTTTGTTTTCTAACACTGCATTGGCATGTAGACGATAGGCTCCAGATGGCCCGCAGGCAGGAATATACTCAAACAAAAGCAGGGCGTATGGCCCTTGAAAACAGCCCTTTGTTTTGGGTCCAGTCCAAACAAAGGAGAATACCAGCACTTCCCAGCAGGAGTGCAATATGTAGTAGTGGTGCTTCTCTGGAGAGTACATGCACTGTGGGACACTAAGGCCCTCATTCCGACCGCCAGGGTGGAGGGCAACGGAAGCACCGTCAACAGGCTGGCGGTGCTTCCAGGGCTACAGCCGCGGTCAGAAAAGGGGATCCGGCGGTTTCCCGCCGGATTTCCCCTGGCCCAGGGAATCCTCCATGGCGGCGCTGCTTGCAGCGCCGCCATGGGTATTCCGACCCCCTTCCCGCCAGCCTGTTCCTGGTGGTAAAACCCGCCAGGAACAGGATGGCGGGAACGGGTGTCATGGGGCCCCTGGGGGCCCCTGCACTGCCCATGCCACTGGCATGGGCAGTGCAGGGGCCCCCTAACAGGGCCCCACCATGATTTTCACTGTCTGCTATGCAGACAGTGAAAATCGCGATGGGTGCTACTGCACCCGTCGCACCCCTGCAACTCCGCCGGCTCCATTCGGAGCCGGCTTCCTCGTTGCAGGGGCTTTCCCGCTGGGCCGGCGGGCGATCTTCTGGAGATCGCCCGCCGGCCCAGCGGGAAAGTCAAAATGATCCCCGCGGTCATTTGACCGCGGTGCGGTCTTTGGGCGGTTTCCGCCCGGCGGCCGGCGCCCGCCGGGCTCGGAATGAGCCCCTAAGTGTTGGTCTTTTATGTTTCTTTCAAGCAGTCAACACCAAGGTAGAGCTAGTGTATGGAACTGTTGACAGGGTTGGAGGAAGAACGAAGTGAGGACTTTAGGGGAATTGGTCCATTTGGCCTCAGACTCCACAGAAATTAAGAACTGATACTGAAACGGGTTCCTATTGGGCCTGTTAGACTTGGCATCCTTGGCGTGGTCTCCCCTAACTTTTGCTTCTGTTCCCCAGGTTGTTGATGTGTGCTGGACTCTGTGTTTGCTATTTTTGATACTCTGGGCACTTTACCAATGCTATCCACTGCTAAAGTGCAAGTGCTCCTATGTAAAAATGTATGCGTATTTGGCTATCCATGATTGGCATATCTGATTTACTAGTAAGTCCCTAGTAAAGTGCACTAGAGGTGCCCAGGGCCTGTAAATCAAATGCTGCTAGTGGGCATGCAGTCCTGATTGTGCCACTTACATAGGTAGCCCTGTAATCATGTCTCAGACCTGCCACTGCAGTGTCTGTGTGTGCAGTCTTAAACTGCCAATTCCACTTGGCAAGTGTACTCACTCGCCAGGCCCATACGTTCCCTTTTTATACATGTATGGCACCCCTAAGGTAGGCCATAGGTAGCCCCAAAGGCAGGGTGCAGTGTATGTTTAAGGTTGGAAAAATACTAATGTGTTTTATATGTCCTAACAGTGAAATACTGCCAACTTCGGTTTTCACTGTGCAAGGCCTGTCTCTCTCATAGGTTAACATGGGGGCTGCCTTTAAATATTATTAAAGTGAATATTCCCTTTGGGAGCAGATTGAAATGTGGAGTTTAGGGTCTCTGAGCTCACAATTTAAAAACACATCTTTTAGTGAAGTTGGTTTTTAGATTGTGTGTTTGAAATTGCCACTTTTAGAAAGTAGGCATTTTCTTGCTTAAACCATTCTGTGACTCTGCCTGTTTGTGGATTCCCTGTCTGGGTCAGTTTGACAATTAGGCTGTTTACACCTTTCTCTAGACAGTGACACAAAGGGGGTTGGGGTGTAGCCCACGTATCCTGACGAGCCATCTGTGCTGGAAGGGAAGGGAGGAGTGGTCACTTACACCTGAATGGGCTGTGTCTGCCCTCACACAATGCAGTCTCCAACCTCCTGGTGTGTGGCTGGAGCCTGGCCTGGACAAAAAAGAATCTTACAGACGCTTGAGACTTTACTTTGAAGTTTGCCAACTTCAAAGGCAGAAACAGTATAAGAATTTGACCCAAAACCCAAGACTTTAGATTACTTTAAGGATTCAAGAGGTACCCCTGCCTGGAGAAGAGCTGAACAGCTGAGGAGAAGTGCTGCCCTGGCCTGTGACTATAGGTTGTTGGGCTACCATGCAGTTGCTACTTCTGCCTGTGCAAGGGAACAGAGACTGGACTTTGTTGTATACCTGCTTGAGAAGTAAGTCCAAGGGGTTCGAGTAGAGCTTGCCTCATGTTTTGAAGTTCAGGACAGCAAAGGCTTCACCAGCCAGACCTGAGTCTATTTGCTGTTGACTCTAGCTTGCCAGAGGGTGCCATTCCAGTTCCTGGACACCTGGAAGTGAATTCCTGGAGAGAAAACAGTCTAACGATGCCGGACGATGCTGTGCAACTTTGCAAAGGACACCGCTGCCCGGAACCGCGCCGCCGCTTGTCTCGAGGCAATGGACTTCACTGAGTGCGACAAAACCGACAATCCTGTGAGCTGATGCCACTACTCCAGAACCGCGATGCCACCTGCCACGAGGCCATGGACCTCGTAGATGTCTGATGATCCTGTAGGCCTAGCGTCACTGCAGCCGCTCTTCCCGCCTGACTTCACGGATACCGGAGTGTTGTAAGTCCAACGTCCATGATGACCTGATGCCATTGCAGTGCCTGAAGCCCTGTGACATCTTCCCTATCCTGTAAGGTCACCCCGCAGCATTGTGACTCCATGGAACCTCGCATCTGTCGTAACCAAGGATCTGACTTCGCATCTGATGCCACCTCACCACCACTGCCCTGCAGTGAGGACCTGACGCCGCTGCTCAACGCCTGTGCTCGACGCTGCTGTCCTTCTGCCCAAGGCACCGACACTGCATCGGACCCAGCGATGCCACTCTCCCCAACTCTGTGCACCAGTCTGTTTTATACTTGTTCACTAAAGGACTGTACCTGGGGGTCGAACTACTCCATAAACAGTGTCATTGGCTTTGCATTGTGGGAATTACTCTGTCACGATGCCACTGGTTACCAACTTTCAGTATTTTTGCCTCGTGGCACTGTTGTCATGCTTGTAAATGCTAAATTCATATTTTTAACTGTATATCATGAATTGTTATTGTATTTGGTCTTGTTTTTTTTGGTAAAATATTTACTATTTTTCTAAACCTGTAGAAGTTCACTGTATTACTGTGTGTATTTGTACAAATACTTAACACGTTATCTCTGAAGTTAAGCCTGCCTGCTCAGGCCAGGCTACCAAGGGGGTGAGCAGGGGTTAACTGAGTATGGCTTTCCTTTGCACTGACTAGATTGAGGGCCCTCACTTGGAGAGGGGGTTAGCTGGCTAACAATCAAAGACCCCATTTCTAACCGGGTCCCTTTTTCATGTTCTTATTTTTGCAGGCAAAAACACTGATCGTTTTTTGAACAATAACTCTAAAATGGTGATGTAGTTCCTGTTTACATTTCATATGTTTTATTTCTCTTGCATTTCCCTAAGAGTGTGTTTTTCCAGGATATTGTGTTTCTGTTGTTTTTTTCATGCAGCTCATGATTACTCTCATATAGAGTGTACCGTGAACTGAGTATCATGGTGTCTGTAGGAGTTCAGAGTGAGTGTTGGAGCTTAGGGAAAAGGCAGTGCAAGTTTCTCACAGTACCTGCCAGAGGGTCCTAAAGGTGTAAACTTTGTGTGCCAACCATATCCTTATAGTCTGCGCAAACATGTAATCAATTTTGATGGCATCATACATTTTCATTTACGTCTCAGACAGATGAACAGTCAGGACATCCTTGTCCAGCTGTGGTGGATCTTCCAGAAGCCTAAGGGAGTTCCGAGCCATCATCAGAAGCTTATTTAATCTCACATTAAAATGATTCCAGAGGCACTATAGGAGGTCCCTAAGCCATGGTACTCGGCTCTGACCTTTCCTGCTCTCTGTTAATAAGGTGGGCCAGTGTTGGTTTCTAAATCCCCACCTACCGCTGAAGTGCTGGAGCCAGAAACCTGTACTGAAGATGATAGCCTAGAACAGGTTTTGACTCGTCTGGAGTTTCCATGCCCATCACTACTCCTTCTGTGTGTCAGTGCATTTAATCTGGTGCACCTGCTGTGGCAACACCACACTTCAAGTGCTTGCTGGTGCTGGTACACCTACAGATGTCACATGGTGGCACAAGTATGTTCTTAAACTATCAGTGGCCGCAGGAGAATCACGGTATGCAACAGGATCAGCAGAGAATGTCCACAGGATATTCTGTGACATTGAATGCTTTGTATCCTCTCCTTTCAATATCGCAGAAACACACAGCGGCACACATAGGACTAGCAAATCACTGTTATTGATTATTTATGTGCAGGAAGGGACACATTCCCGCACATAAACAACCGTTCCTTGCAATGTAGGCACCCTTGCACGATGGTGCAAGGGTACCTGCGTTGGTGCTAGGCATCTAACTTAACACCTGACCTGGGGAAACACAGGGGTACACCATATTCTTGTAAATATGGTGCATCCCTGCGTTCTGAAAATGATGCAGCTCAGTGCAGCAAAATTGCTTGCACCACCGAGCTGCGCCATTTCCTAGTAAATAAGACCCTATGTATCTTCTGAACATTTTTGAAAACCTTACATTTTTGTTACTTGTTCATAATTGTAGGATGCATACATTTTGAACAGGGGTGAAAAAGGTAGAGCTGTTGCCAAGTGACACTGAATAGGAAATTTGATCATTCTGTAGGAGTGTACATTTTGTTATTAAGGGAATTTATTACATTCCTGCACTTGATAACAGCAGACAACACACAGAATATATATGTGCAAATTATCTTTTCTATCCTCCTAAAAGATATTTGACTTTGTATTTTTTGTTTCCTTATATTCTCATATCTAATATTTAAGCCACAGCCAGGATGAGTTGGAAATATGGAGAAGTTAATCAATCGTTTGTAATGGAATTTTTAATTCTGGGGCTCTCAGAAAAACCTGAGCTTCAAACTCCAATTTTGGTGGTGTTTTCATTCTTGTATTTAATGACTCTTCTTGGAAATCTTGTCATAATCACAATAATATGCATCAACCGACATCTTCATACTCCCATGTACTATTTTCTCATGAACTTGTCCTTACTAGACATAGGGTTAACTTCAAGTGTCATCCCAAAAATGCTGCATTTGTGTTCAACAGGATACAGATCTATAGATTTCTCAGCATGTCTTCTTCAATTCCATCTCTGTTTTTCCTTCATCAGCACAGAATTTTTCTTGGTTTCAGTCATGGCCTTTGACAGGTACTTTGCAATTTGCAACCCACTGCGCTACAGAGTCATAATGAACAAGATGGTTGTTGTTTTGTTGTCCGCGTCTTCATGGATAATCGGCTTTCTGGACCCAGTCTCACATACTGTTATGATATCAAATTTGTCATTCTGTGGATCCAATGAAATTAATCATTTCTTTTGTGATCTCTCTGCTCTTCTGAAACTCTCTTGCACGGACACATTTTTCATTAATAGCATCACCTTTGGGGCAGGTGTAGTGATGGGACTTGGTCTCTTCATTTCGACAACAACTTCTTATGTGATAATCATCTCAAAAGTCATGAAGATGCCCTCCATCAAAGGGAGACAAAAGGCTTTCTCCACATGTTCCTCTCACCTGACTGCCGTTGTCCTGTTTTATGGGACTGAGCTTGGTCTTTATATGAAGCCGGCATCATGGGAGTCACTGGAGAAAGACAAGCTCTTTGCTGTTCTGTTCACCATCGTCATCCCAATGTTAAATCCGTTTATTTACAGTCTGAGGAATAAGGATGTAATAAGAGCTCTGAAGAAAACTAGTAAGAAAATTTGCGACATATGCACTGTGTTGGATTAAATTTATTGGCAAATATTAACTCAGCATGTCTGACCTTTGAATGCACAACAAATTGTGACTTATTACAATGTGGTTTTAACCTTTACATGTTGAAGCCGGGGATAGTGGAAAACAAAGGGCTTGATTTAGAGCTTGACAGATGGGTTGCTTTGTCACAATGGTGATGGATAGTCTGTCCGCCAAAATATAAATCCCATTAAATCCAATGGGACTTAGTTTTCCGTGGGTGGGTCATCTGTCACCATTGTGATGGAGTAACCCGTCAGCTGAAAACTAACTCAGGCCCTTGAAATCAAAGCTTTAAGTACCTAAAGCAGTCGCAATATTCCACCTTAGTATCAACAACAGAATATGGTGCTACCTGGATACCATGGAACAAATAATGAGGGCAAAATTCAGAGAGGGTAGGTGCAAATAGGTGAGTATAGATTTACTATACTTCACCCCTCCTGTACGCACCTTGAGGTTATATTGAGTTAGGTAAATCCAATCTATACTTAGCTATGTAAACTTACCTTCTTGATACATTGGTCCTCAATATTTTGTTAGCGTAATATTTTTGTTGTCCATATTTCAAGGGTTTCATGGATGACAATGTTAGGTAGGAAAATGGGTCCCCAGAGCCCTAGTTAGGTGTTAATAAACACTGATAATTGAGATGCAGTTCACCCTTTACTCTCCAGTGCCCTATTGCCACTTCACCTGCTGAATTAATGACAACGATGTCCTTGCTTTTATGTACCTCTTCATCCCCCATACTCCTGCTTCCTTCCTGAATATCTTCACACCCTTTCTCTGTTGCTTTTCCTCCCCATCACATTGCCTTCCACCTTTTACTCTTCCTCACTCACTTTATATTTCTATACTTTCCTCTCCCCTATCCATTCTCCATTAATGTTTCCATTTAACACAGTGTCATGCAGCAATCTTCATTCTATTTTCAGCTCTCTTGAGTATACATATATTACCCCATTGCTTCCTCTCTTTCTTAGCACTTTCCACCTCTCACTATTGCCAAACTCCCACCTACATCTATCCAGTTTCCCCTCCACCTTACTCTGTTCTTCACTGCATGTGGCCCCTACACCATTTTGCCTTCTGTATCACTAAACACCCTTATATTAATCCTTCTGTCACCTGTCCTCCTCACACTCTGCTGTAAATCGTCAACTATTTGACCAGAAATGTACTTCAGAGCAGCTGTTCAAGCTCCCATACTCCTGCTTTTGAATAGTGGAAATTCCTGACTCCATAGCTTCCTAGACTCCGCAGTGGCTTCCCTTTAGGGCACTCTGCACTCCGCAGCATCTCTTATCCAGGGCCCGAAGATAAATGATTACATCATCGCCATCCTGATGAAACTCCATTGGGTCCTCATGACGGCCCGCATCATCTTCAAAACCAGCTGCATCATTTACAAAGCCATCACAACCTGCACTCTGCCTTTCTGACTTACAAGCTCACCATCTAGGGTGGCTCTTGCACACACATGGCCAACACAGACAACAGAGTGTAAAACAATAAAAACCAAGGCAACAGTCCTTTTCCCATCCATGCTCCTAGGATCTGGAACAACATCCCTGTGGTCACCAAGACTTCCCCAACACTGCTGAAAATCTAGGAAAGGGTTGAAGATACATCTCTTTAAAAAATGCAATGTGATGAGGCATTTACTCTCCATAGGCTAAATATCTGTCCTGTCACTTGTTTCCTTGCCTTAGGCACAGTACAGCCCTTTGGCTAGGTCAGCTCCATATAGATGTTACCTATATGCATACATACAAACATATATGTATGCTCTCTCCTGGTTTCACATGCATCTTTGCATCAGTTTGCATCTGGTTATCGTTCATCTTTCACTCCCCTTCACTTTCCCCTGAATCTCAAGAGTAGTGTTTATCTCTTATCAGTTTCTTTGCATCTGTTTCGCCTTCTTTACCTTTCTCCATTCTCTTCTGTTGTCCTTCCGCTCTTATAATATTGTCCTCTATCTTTCTAGTCTGTTTCTCTCCATTACTATTTCTGCTCTTTATCCCAGATTTCTCCTCTCCAGCCCTACTTTCAATCCCCGTTCTGCCTCTCTCCTGTATTTTTTCATTTACTACTGTATCCCTGTATTCTTTCCTGTGTCCACATAATCTTCCCATCTTTCTTAGAATCTCTCTACCCTCTAATTTTCTTAATCCGTTGCATCTCTTCACCTCACTGCTCTCCTACTGCCTCTCCAGTTACCCAATTACCATTTTATTCTTTTCGTCCTTGTATATCTTCATTAGTCCTCTTTTCTCAAACATGCATCCCTACACCTCAGTTCATGTTCTCTACACTTTGCTTCTGTAAATCTCTCCCCTCCAGTCTCTCAGTTCACTCCTGCTTCTCTTCATTTTTCCCTGTACCTCTCCACATTCAGTTATTTCTACTCCCCTCTCAATGGTTGTTGTTTCTGACAGTGGGTTACAGACACTACATAATACAAGGCTCCATGGGTGCTTCATTGGCATTGAAGGGATACACAGAACCCGTCCACTTATAGCATCAGCTGCACTTGACCTCCAACCACTTCAAAGTGACTCCTTCACTGAGTTCCCCTTCTCATAACACCACTAGCTCAAGCTTCCCAGCTGCTCACTGTGATGCCAGTTTCTCTTCTCCATGTCAGTAACACCAAGATTACTTTCTCACAGTGGTACAGGTGCTGAGCTGCCTATCACCTCATAGTGATACCAGCAACAAGATTCCTACCAACTCACACTGACACCATAACCGGGCTTCCTGTATCCCAATGGTAACACCATTATGGAGATTCTCATTTTCTGACAGCACAGAGCTGCCCTTCTCCTTTCAATGCCAGTTTTCTCATCCCACAGTAACACCAGGGCTGAGCTGCACTCTCCCTCAATGTAATAGCACCTCCAAGATTCCAATGTACTCAAAGTGACACTGTAACTGATATTCCTGGACCCATCCCTCGCAGCGTGAAAAGTCAGGATGCGACCAGGAACATCTCCTGTCCCCCGCAGATATTGGGCTAGATTATAATTAAAAGCACTTAGATGTTGTAGGAAATTAGTCTTTTCTGTGTGGTCAGCCCAGATATTTCACCTTTTCCTGGCCCCTATTTTTGCTGGTTCTACAACTGTGCATTTTACCTCTGCTAACCAGGAGCAAAGTGTCTATGGTCCTCCTTTAAACCAGGTTAAATTCGTTAAATCCCAATTGGCTCATTTAACTTGCCTGGAAGGTCCTAATATATTGTGTAGAAAATGCACCGAGGGTCTGGAAGTTAAATTCCACTTCTGAATTGCAGCACCTATTAGGTCATCCACATCAGTGAGGTTGCAAAGATTTTTGGAAGGCCTACCCTGTGCTACCCGACTGCTGCAGTGGAAAAGCTGCAGCGTGACCTTTCAAAAGAACAGGACACTTTTTGACAGGTAAATCTTCCTTCTTAAATAGTACTGAGTCATCCCATTGCTCGTCATGTAGGGTGTATGGTATTTAAAAGCATGATGTAGAAAATTAATGTTACCATGCCTTTACAGTGAGAAGGTCCTAAAAGCCATTTTCACTGTAGCAGGCCTAGATGTCCTCTGTATACAACTGGACTACAGATTAAAATAATAATACTGATACCTCAGGTAAGGGAACAGCTAGAAAAATATTAAAATTTAATATTTTAACAATCCAATTCAGAGGTGCAGTTAGGTTTTTAATAAAGATTTTTGTGGTTTTTTGGCTTTATCACTGTTTTGGCACTGCATACATACTTCATATCTCACCCTAATTTAAGCCTGTCTGCTCTGTGCCATTGCTACCAGGTGGTTAAGCTCAGGTAAATTTAGTGACTTTTAGGGATGCCCCCTACAAGAGTTGTGATTCTCACTTAAGGTGACAAGTCACCCACCCCAAATAATAATCCAATTTCTTACAGATATGATTTAATACACTTAAATTGAGAGGAACAGAGGGATGGCAACCATGGAAGAAGGGGAAGTGAGTGCAAGAAAGGGAAACAAGGTTGACAGAGACACAAAGCGGAGACAGAGAAAAAGATGGCGATAGAGCAGGAGAAAGATAAAAACAGAAAAGAAAAGTAGAGCGACAGAGACACAAAGGCATAAAAGGGACAGAAAAATGGAGCTTGAGCAGGAGGGCCTGAGGTACAGAGATGGACAGATATATTGTTATAGACAGAACGATAGGCATAGTTAGATATCTATAAATTGATGAGAATATATAGATGGATAAACAGGTATATATAGATAGGTATACATCGGCAGATAAGTATAGATATGGATATATAAAGATACAAACAGATTTAGATAGGTACATAGATAAGTCAATAATAATAGATAGATAGATAGATAGATAGATAGATAGATAGATAGATAGATAGATAGATAGATAGATAGATAGATAGATTGATAGAAGGTGCACGAGGTGCATGAGTTTAGAGTTAGCAGCCAGTGTAAGTGATGTGTTAGTGGTGTGTGAGTGCAGGGTTACAGGTATGTGAGCAGCATCACTTCAGTATCAGCATTGTGAGTACAAAGTAAGCAACATAACTGTAGAGTAAAGGTGTGTAAGTACAGGGTGGGAGATGTGTGAGTGCAGCACAAGTGGTGTATGTGTGCAGAATGAGAAGTGCTGAAGTGCAGGGTGAGTATGTTGGTACAGGGTGAAGGTGCAGAGTGAGCAGTGTGTAACTGTGCAGAGAAAGCAACATCTGAATGTGGTGATTGTTTTATGAGTCTGTGTATATGTGAGTGTGCACGCATGTGTGTGTGTATGTGTGTGTGTGTGAGTGTGTGTGTGTGCTTGGTGAGCAGTGTTTGTGTGCAGCATGAGCTGTGTGTCTGTGTGCAGAGTAAATGGAGAGTGTGTGCGTGTATGTGTGTGGGTGTGTGCAGGGTGTGGTGTGTCAGAGCAGAGATAGTGGTGTGTCAATGCAGAGTGAGAGGTGTAAGAACAGGATTAAAGCTGTGTGACTGGTGTGAACTGTAGAGTGAGTAGTGTGTGAGTCCAGTGTGAGCAGTGGGTGAGAGGAGGGTGAACAGTGGGTGAATACAGGGTGAGCAGTGAGTGCTTAATAAAAGGTGTATCAGAGGTGTGTGTGTGTAAGGTAAATGGTGTATGAGTGGAGGGTGAGAGGTGTGTGAGTGGAGGTTGAGCAGTGCAGTGCAAGTTGAGAGGTGTGAGCAGTGTCTAACTGTAGGGTGAGTAGTATGAGCACAGCTTGAGAGGTGTCCATGCAGTGCACACTGACCAGTGCACGACTACTGAGTGATTGAGGTTTGACTTCAGTGTGAGTGTGCAGGATGGGAGGTGTCTGAGTGCAGGTTGAAAGTGTTTTGCACCAATATGAGCAGCGTGTGTGGGTAGCCGAAGCAGTGTGTCTCTGTGCTGGGTGAGCAGTGCATGAGTGTGAAGGGTGAGAGGTGTCAGTGTAAAGTGAGAAGTATGTGAGAACAGGGTAAGTGGTCAGAGGGGAGATGGGTTAGTGGCACTTGAGTGCAGGGTGAGAAGAATGTGCGAGGTGTCAACAGTGTGAGTGAAGGGTCAGTTGTGAGAGTGTATGATGGCTGGTGTGGGGGTGCAGAGAGAGAGGTATGGGACTGCAGGGGGATCAGAATGACCTGTGTCTGTGTGCAGAATGAGCAGTGTCTGAGTGAAGGGTGAGTGATGCTGGGCAGGGTGAGGGGTGCATGAGTGTTCAAGTTGATTGGTGTCTAGGTGCGGGGTGAGCAGTGTGTGGTTGTGCACGAAGAGCAGTGTGTGAGTGTTCATGAAGAGTAATGTATTAGAGAGCAGCGTGTAAGTGTGCAGGGTGAACTGTGTGTGTGTGTTTGCTTGCAGGGTGATCATTTGTGTGTCTACAGTGTTAATGATGTCTGTGTGAATGGTGTGCAATGTGTCTTTGTGCACAATGTGATGTATGTGAGTGCAGGGTGAGGTGTGTTAGTGCAGGATGTGGTGTGTGAGACCAAGGTGAGAGGTGTGTGAGTGCCTTGTGATCGGTTTCTAAGTGCAGGGTGAGTGGTAATTGAGTGCAGTGTGACTGGTATGTGAGTGGGGTGTGAAGAGTGGATGGGCGGAGGGTGAGTGAGGGTTGGATGTGATGTGTATGAGTGGTGACTGAGTGCAGAGTGAGGGTTTTTTCAGCACAGGTTGAGTGGTTTGTAAATGCAAGGTAAGGGGTGTGTGAGTGAAATTTGAGTTGTGTATGAGTGCAAGGTGATAGTTGTATGAGTGCAATGTAAACAATAACTAAGTGGAAGGTAAATGTGCCAATGGAATTAGGTCATGCAAAAGGCACTTTCCATAAAGAGTTAAGTGAGCAAAGATGTCTAGGTAATTGTATGTATGTAATGAAGAAAATCATAATATTTTCTGAATGACTGTTGAAGTAAACCTAAGCTTCCTAGGAGTGGAGCAGCAATAACATCACATGTAGGGAAGTAACATCACACAAGTGGAAAACTGGATCCCTCAACATCCAGTTGGTCTGGTCGAGTGAAGAATAAAAGTCAGACCAGAATTGGAAGGTGAATTCTATGCAGTCTTCAGCTGACCATAAAATTATATGAATATGCCTTTGCCAGAGGGACTGAGAAAGATTCTTTCAGGAGCCTCATGGAATTATATGGACTTTAGTTAATCTTTACAGATACCCGTGATTACAAAATAATTAGCCCCATGAGGATCAGGCAGTAAATGGCTCAATGTTGTCTTCTGAGCCTATACATTTCCAGATGCATATGATTTCCTTGGTATGTTTTGAGAGTGGTCCTGAAAAGATTTGTTTTTATTTGATTGATGCACCTCAATTTAAAGTGATTTTGGGCATGGTAAGGCTGACACTGAATATTCCTATTAGTGATTGGGCAGCAAGAACTTTACAAATGAATTCTGATCATTGTACCAACATGTGATTACCAATCAGTGAATCATTCTATAGTCACCATTCAAAGGCATTTGCAGGAGTTCTGCATGTTCAAAATATTTTATTACATTTTTATGGTATGACAAGAGACCAAACAAAAAAGAGCACCTAAAGAGGTACATTGATTTTTAACAGTATAACATCAATATGATAATTGTACCTAAACAATGAACATTGCTGTACAAGAATAACCAAAATTGAAAATAAAAAGGTGGAGTCAATAAAAACTATCTTCACAGGTTTTGTCATACTAGAGCCACTACAGTAGCTATAAAGACTCTACTTATTATATAATGTATAGCATATTAATAATACATATTTATAAATATATCGCTACATCATTATCAATGGGTTTAAAAAATTACTGTTAAGAATCTGTGTTTTGAACAACACCCAACGTAGTAAAATCTGCTCTTTTTGTGGTAAAAGTAATCCATGGCTACCATGCATGGATTGATAGGAATGAGGCATATTTCCAATTGGCAATAACTGACATTAGAGCAGGAGAAATTCAAAAATCAAAAAGTTTGTTATTTTAATCTGATAGTTTTGTTGAAAGTAAAATTGATTTACAAATTAGGATGCCATATAAGAGTTTATCTGAGTAGTTATATACTTTTGTAATAACATCCCACACCTCATTCCACAAATTAGAGACAATAGTACATTCAAAGAGAATATACTTAAAGGATCCTGAACATATATCACAATGCCAACAATTAGAGGAATTTAGTAGTTTTTCTTTAAATAGTTTTAATGGAATCCATAAACAACTAAGTGGTATGAAGGAATTAGTTTGATATAAAGATACCGGTAACCATCCAGAAATAATATTCAACCATATTTTTCTCCATATAGCTTCAGAAATAGATATATCTAATTCACTATTCAAAAAAGAAGAAAGAAAAATAAAATTATCTCTTTCAAAATTATTCAATTTTTTTATAATACATTGACACTGCATAAGAAGAGGCAGCAATTGTTTGAATGTAAATCTCTAAATCGGAAATGTTCTCCTCAGGAAATT